>NC_087343.1:202620000-207620000 GCF_030014295.1 Loxodonta africana
TGAAATGTGGCTAGTGTGACTGAGGAACTGGATTTTATAGTTTATTTAATTTAAGCTGAAATTGAAAAACTCATACTTGATTCAGCCATCGGAAAACTTTTCAGTATGTTTGAAACACCTTGCATATGAGAATCTACTCTTTCAAATGTAAATTTATGAATTCTAAATACAGATAAAATATTTCTGATAAAATTAGCATGTTTGAATGTGTACTATGTGTAAAATACACACAAAATTTTGAAGACTTAGTATGATAAAGGAAAGTAAAATGTTTCCTTAATAATTTTTTATATTGACTACATGCTGCATTGGTAATAAACGTAAGTTAAATAAAATGTTATTATAATTAATTTCATCTCTTTCTTTCACTTTGTTTTTACAGTTTTATAGTGGTAAAATACATATAACATAAAAATTGCCATTTTAACCATTTTATGTGTTCAATTCAGTGGCATTAATTACAGCCACAAGGTTGTGCAACCATCACCGCTATCTATCTTCCCAAACAGAAAATCTGTAGCCATTAACCAGTAACTCCCCACTCCTCCCTCCTCTCACCTCCTGGTTACTCTAATCTACTTTCTGTCTCTATGCATTTGCCTAGTCTAGATAGTTCATATAAGTGGGGTCATACAATATTTGTCCTTTTGTGTCTGACTGATTTCACTCAGTGTAATGTTTTCAAGGTGCATCTATTTGTAGCAGGTATCAGAGCTTTATTTCTCTTTAAGGCTGAATAATATCCATAACATTGTATGTATATATCACATTTTGTTTATCCATTTATAATGTGGTAAATCTGGAACTCAGATTCTTACCCTTCCCCAGGGTTTGGATTTTTTTTTTTTGGACTATTAAAGGCTGTAGTAGTCCATCTGCTCAGCAACTTCCCCGAACTGTTTTTGCAGACCGCCTTATTGGATGTATGTGGACACTGAGGATTATGTTCCCCAGTTTATGTCCAGCTAGTGTTGTGGAAGAAGTTTCTTTGTAATCCAGGGAAGAAGAAAAAAGCCCCCACACCTCCCAGTCTTTGCTGGGCTGTGCTGGGGCCCTTCACCACTTAGGCTGGCTTGTAGTAGGATTATGGATCAGCCAGAGGTGAAAACTAGAGTCTTTTAAGGTATTTCCTCTGCATGTATTTTGCCCTGAGCATGCATGGCTTTCTTAGCTCCTCCATGTTGCTTTTGACAGCCCTGATTTCCAAAAGAAACTCTCACTCCAGCTTCTCCCTCAGCCTTTAGGTATTAACTACATGTTTTAATCCCACTGTTTAGCATTTGGTGGCTACAGGAAGTCACAGCCTTCAGGCACTGTCCCACTACTCCTCTCCCCCCACCCTGCTCCAGCTACGCATCACCCCCACCCCCTCAGGCCAAACCAAGAGGAGTACCCCTATTTAGTTCTTCAGGCTGCTTCCAGACAGATGAGAGCAGGCACAAGTAATAATCTGCTAGCAAAGTCTCTGCTATAATAATATGTAATCACACATTTTTATACATACTTATGAAACCCTGGTGGGGTAGTGGTTAAGAGTTTGGCAGTTTGAATCCACCAGGCACTTCCTGGAAACCCTATGGGACAGTTCTACTCCATCCTATAGGGTTGCTATGAGTTGGAATCAACTGGACTGCAACGGGTTTTCTTTTTTGGCATGCATACTTAGGGGCTCCGGTGATGAAGTGGTTAAGTGTTTGGCTACTAAGAGAAAGGTTGGCAGTTGGAATCCACCAGGTGCTCTTTGGAAACCCTGCAGGACAATTCTACTCTGTCCTATAGGGAGGCTATGAGTTGGTATCCACTTGAAGGCAATTTTTTTTGTTGTTGTTAATATAATATATTATAATACAAATAATCCTCTAGTAAAGATCAGACCTCCTCCCAGAGAGTAGGGTCGGCTGCCATAGCTTTGAGATGGCCAAGTCACAGAGCCAGGGAAAGGGAAGGGGCGGACAGTAGAAAACCAAAGCGTTCCTGGCTTTACAAGTTGCCTTTTTCTTAATTCAACATTTACTTAGTTGCTGCAAGCCTCTGACTGCCTTTCCGAATTCTTACAAAGTTGAGCCTGCCAATTTCTGATCGTTTTTCTTAGTGACCCTGTGGGAAGGATGGGAGCATGGAGCTGCTCATGCCACCATTTTGCAGGAAATTGACATAAGCTTATTTTATCATTTTCTTTCATGTCCTGTAGTCATCCCTATTATGCTGCTCACCTTTGACACCTGATCATATTTCCAAGTGCATATTTTTAGGAGAAAAAATTAATTAAAATTATTTATTTTGAAAAAACAAATCCTAATACATATCAAAATAACCCTGCTTCTAATTTTTTGATTTTTTAAAATTTTGGTAAAATATGTATAATATAAAATTTACCATTGTAACCATTTTTAAGTGTACAATTCAGTGGCATTAATTATAGTCATGATGTGCAATCATCACCACTATTCCAAAATTTTTCATCATCCCAAACAGAAACTCTCTAACCATTAAGCAATACACTCCAGCCTCACTCTTAGTAACCTCTATGTTCTGTCTCTATGAATTTCGTCTATTCTATATACCTTATATAAATGGAATCATACAATAATTGTTCTTTTATACATGGATTATTTCATTTAGCATGTTTTCAAGTTCACCCACGGTGTATGCAAAACGTATCAGAGCTTCGTATAATTTTACGGCTGCGCGATATTCCGTCGTATGTATATGCCACATTTCATTTATCCATTCATCTGTCGATGAACACTTGGTTACATTTTTCAAGTTGTGCTACCATTCTGCTATCCACTTCCAAATTATTACACCACCATTATCTTAAACTTACTTCCCCCTAAGCTTTCCATTCAACCTTTTGAGTTACCATCGTCAATCTGAGCTCACACAGGTAGTGCTTTAAAAGAACACAATGCTCAAAGCAGACCCACTTTACTAATTATTTTTGGTTGAAAGAAGACTTCAGGGGATAGTTTTGGTTTAAGGTGTAAAGCTTAATGAATAACTCAGGGCAATAATTTTGGGGGTTCATCCAACCTCAATAGCTCCAGAAAGACTGGATTCCATTGAGAATTTGGAATTCTGTTCTACATTTTCCACCTTTTGATCAAGATTCTTCTGTAGAGTCTTCAATCAAAATGCCCAGTAACAGCAGCCAGGCACCATCTAGTTCTTCCGGTTTTATGGCAAAGGAGGCATTTGTTCGTGGAGGCAACCATACACACATTAGGTTCCCTTTTCCAATTCCTGATGCACCTTCTTCCTATGTTGCTCCGGGCAAATAGAGACCAATTGTTGTACCTTGGGTGGCTGCTCGCAAGCTTTTCAAAGTCTAGGTAGTACACAATGACCTAGGAGGTAGAACAGAAGCACTAAACATGTTATTAGGCCAATTAACTGTGATGTCCCGTGGAATCATGCCCCTAAACCTTCAAATCAAGAAACAAAGCCCCATGAGGTGTTTGGCTATACATAAGCAGGCTCAGCAGCTACTCTTTTTTTTGTCATTGTTGTAAATATACCTATCACACAACCTTTGTCAATTCAACTTTTTACAAGGGTAGTGTCTATTGACAGCAATTAATCTAACTGGCTGCGGAACACTATCCTTAATCAATGCAATAAACTGAAAGTCATTACTCCAAAATCAGTAACCCTCCCCCCCTTTCCTTCTCCCTCCTACCCCTGGGAAGTACTAATAAACTTTGGTCTCTATACATTTACCTGTTCTTGTCTTTTTATATAAGTGAGATCATACAATATTTGTCCTTTTGTAATTCACTTATTGCACTCAGCATAATGTCTTCAAGCTCTACTTTTTTAGCATGTTTCAAGACTTCATTTCGCTTACTGGTTGAGTAGTATTCCACACAATGCATGTATGTACCACATTTTGTTTATCCATTCATTCCACTGGTAGGCGTTTAGGTAGTTTTTACCTTTTGGCTATTGCAAATAGTACTGCAGTGAATGCTGGTGTACAAGTACCCATTTTGGTCTATTTTCAAGAGTTTTGAGTATATACCTAGGAGTAAAATTGCTGGGTCATAGCTAGTTCTATTTTTAGTTTTTTTGAGGAAACACCACAGTGTTTTCCAAAATGGTTGTGCCATTTTGAATTCCTACCAGCAATGGATAAGTTCTCCAATTTCCCTACATCCTTGCCAACATTTGTTATTTTTTATTTTTTAACATTAACTGTCCTAATGCGAATGAAATGGTGTCTCATTGTGGCTCTGAGTTCCCTCTTTTTGATGGCTAATGATGTTGAGAATCTTTTCATGTGTTGGGTGTTCAAGTGAATGTCCTCTTTGGTGAAATGTCTATTCAAGTCCTTTGCTCATTTTATGATTGGGTTGTTTGTCTTTTCATGGTCAAGTTGTTCTAAGTTTTATGTATATTTTGGTTATTAGATTCTTATCAGATATATGGTTTCTAAAGATTTTTCCCAGTCAGTAGCTTGTCTTTTCACTTTTTTTAGTAAAGTATTTTGGTGAAACAAAGTTTTTCATTTTTGTGAGGTCACATTTTTCTGTTTTGTCTTTTTCTGTTTGTAGTATTGTTACCATATTAGATAATCCATTGGTAAAAGATAAGCCTGACAGAATTGCCTCTGAATTTTCTTCCAAGAATTTTATGGTTTTGGTTTTTACATTTAGGTCCTTAATCTATTTCAAATTTTTTTTTTTTTTTTTGGTAAATGGTGTGAGACATGAATCCTTCTTTGTTTTTCTGCAGGCAGAAATCCAGTTTTCCTGACAACATTTATTACAGAGATTCTCTTTCCCCATTGGATGAACTTAGCTAGCACATTTGTAAAAAAATCAGTTGACCATATATATGTGACTCCACTCATAACCTGGCTGCTGGCTCATGGGGTTGCAGGAGCTGGTTAATCCAAAATCTGTAGGTTGGGCCTCAGGCTGAAGGCTTCTTATATCCTAAGAACTGAAGGTCAGAGTATGACAAGACGAATAAAAGATTGAGAGAGACAGCTTTGCCAGAATATCCATTTATGTCATGGATGCAGGCCAAGCCCCCAAGTTAACACCTCTTTCAACTGATTGACTGCTCATATCAGATCACAAAATGGAAGGTTATTACGTAATGTCCACCAAACTACTGAGAATCATAGCCTAGCAAAGTAGACACATAATATTAACCATTATAGTCCACCCCTTGTCACCTTGACACCTATACACATCTCCTTAAACCATATGTAATCTCTAAATAAAGGCAATTATACAGTCATACTTGTGCTTAACATGATATGACAATGCGTGTATAACCGAAAACACACTAGCCCTGTTTACATGTTATATTTTATAATGAGTAATGGGATAAAGGAGGGAAGAAAATAAAGGTATTTAGTATGTATACATATCTATATATACACATAACAAAACAAAATCATAAAAATTACAGTCCTCATTTCTGCAACTGGTCACAGGGTTGTAGCTGGTATTTAGAATTACCTTCTTCCATCACCCATTCTGTATTCCCTTTGCCCTCAGCAAGCAGCTCAGCTGGTCGCAGTTTTTTGCCTGGTGGGTGACCCAAGCCTTCACTCCTGACAGGTCTGGGCCATTAGTAGTCATGTTGGAATTGGGTTGCTTTAGTTTTCACTGACTTTAATCACAGGGAGTGGTAGTACTAAGAGACGCCCTCAGGGATCTCCTGCATTCCATATGTACTCTTCTTTACCTCCATTATGTAATATCAGTCTGATTCCCGTCTGATAATCAGGACCAGTCACGCCAGTCAGTATGTTAACTCCTTTCTTTGCCTGTTGATCCAGAGGTATAAGGAGCCCAAAGTACCTGGGTGGCTTTCTTAACTTCCAGTTTGATAGAATCAGTGTTGTGTCTCCTGGTGTAAACATTCGCGTCTTTGGAACTAAGACTTCTCAACCTGCAGAGCATAACGTTGTGGGAACAGGAATAAAAAATTTTGCAAGTGGGCCACTAGGGGAAATAATGATTGTTGCCACTAGTGAAATAGAAACGATGTAGATATGGTGCCTAGCTAATTAATTAGATAGTACAACCAGCAGAAGCACCAGAAATAGAATATATTTTGTATTATATTTATAAAGTATACATATTTTGTTTTTATAAAAGTATTTTTAAATTACTTCCATTTCATTTTTACATTATTTGTGATATAGGATTTATATTTAAATCATTTTATAAACCAGAAAATTTGAGTTCCTATTGTTTGGATTTGTTTGAAAAGCCTATGAAATGATAGTGACTTTATATAAAAATTGACCAACTTTTTTTTTTTTTTTTGGTAATATATAGATAACACTTGATTCTATTTCAAGTGACATGAAATAAACAGACGATGGAAATAAATGACAGCTCATGGGAAGACTTCATTTTAGTAGGCTTCTCAGAATATCCAAAGGCTGAGTTCATCATTTCTCTGTTTGTCACTGGTTTCTACACGATGACACTGGCGGGCAACATGGCTATCATCTTGGTCTCCATCCTGGACAGCCAACTCCACACCCCCATGTATTTCTTCCTCCGAAACCTATCATTTTTGGACATCTCTTTCACCACCTGCATTGTCCCTCAGATGCTGGTGAACATCTGGAGTGGTCATAAGACGATCAGCTATGTAGGTTGCATAGTTCAATATTCAGTGGCCTTGGCTCTTGGCTCCATAGAATGTGTGCTTCTTGCTGTCATGGCTGTTGACCGCTATGTTGCTGTCATCTGGCCCTTGCGCTATGCTACAGTCATGCACCAACGCATTTGCCACCTTCTGGCGGCCACTTCCTGGCTCTCTGGGTTTGCCAATTCTCTTTTTCAGTCATCACTGGCCATCATTTTGCCTCTGTGTGGCCACCACCATGTGGACCATTTCTTCTGTGAGGTCTTGGTCATCGTCAATCTGTCTTGTGTGGACACTGGTCCAACTGAATCAAAAATGTTAATTGCACGCCTGCTTATTACTGTCATTCCAGTCTACATTATCCTCACCTCCTATGCCTGCATTGCTGGGACTGTGGTGAGGATTCCCTCTGCTGAAGGACGACAGAAGGCCTTTGGGACATGTGCCTCCCATTTAATGGTGGTCTTGCTGTTCTATGGAACCGTCATGTTCATGTATCTTCAGCCTAAGAATAACTACTCTCAGAATCAGGGAAAGATCCTGGCTCTTGTTTATACCATTGTTGCCCCCACCATGAATCCACTAATCTATACCCTGAGGAACAAAGATGTAAAGAGGGCAATGAGAAAAGTGATCTGGAAGGACTTAGTTTAAGAAATTATGATTCCTGGAATTTGGGTCATAGAAATAATTTGGATGGTGGATTTATGGTAGGAAGGATAGTTTTCTTTGACAATTTCAGCCCAAACTGATTGGAAAATAAATGAAGGCAGCACCAACTACAAGCTAAATGTAGAATTATTGTCATCAATACTGGCGATTGTAGTCTTAGAATAAATTGTATAATACAGACATTCATTCACACTTTTGCTCCCATCAAAATCTGTAATCTGGATATTTTGCAGTATTTGTTCACTTCCTTGTGAGATTATTGGAGCCATAGTCTTCTAAGTCATTCTGGATATTCTGAGGGAAAGAAGACATGAAAGATATGAAAAATTCTCTAAAGTGGCTTATATATGAAGATGGATAATATGGATATCAGTCTAAATAAAGCAAGATTTGAACTGACACTTCACAAAAGAAAAAAGGGTAAAATAATCAGAGATAATACAATACCATGTCTTGGACCTTTTTTGTTAGGTGCTATTGAGTCTATTTTGACTCATAGCGACATATGACAGAGTAGAACTGCCCCCGAACCAAAAAACCAAACCAGTTGCCATTGAGTCAGTTCAGACTGATAGCAACCTTGTAGGACAGAGTAGAGCTGTCCCATAGGGTTTCTGAGGAGCCCCTAGTGGATTCGAACTGCTGACCTTTTGGTTAGCAGCTGTAGCGCTTAACCACTACACCACCAGAACTGTCCCATCAAGGAAGATGCCCTGCAGCATGAAATACTTTACTTCATGTTTAAATAGGTCTTTAGGACTTGCACATATGTGTGGCGGTTGGGGTAAAGAGCATTCACTGGAGCAGGAAAAGGTGTGCAAGTGTGTCACTAATATAAAGAACAATATTGAAGTTCTTATGTTCATTCATTCTTTCATTTAATCAAGGATGAGTGTTTAAAGTGTGTTAAGGACTGGTGCCACAGATTAAATAAGACAGTAATTTTATTGAACACGTCATAATTCAGATATGCAAACAGACTGGAAATATAAGGGCAAACCTAATATGATCCCTGCTCTAAAGGAGCTATGCACAGGACAAATGAGAATTAGCTGTTTGGGAAAGTTTTGCCCAGTAATATTACTGAAAAAAAAAATATTACTGAAGCCTTATTAAAAATGCTGAGCTGAAAAGGAGAGGCTGGTGTGAGAGCTTAGAGCAACAGGCAACTCCCCACAGAGGTTGTGAGGTGGGCATAGAGCTGAGGAGGCAGAATTGGGGCAAGTCCATGAGGAAAACACAGCTGTGGGGAATTGTTTAAAGGGTGCATTATCATTGCCAAGGGAAGAAGAACTAAATGTGTTTGAGTCTCTACAGTCACTGAGGAGTCCCTGGGTGGCACGAACAGTTAAGCACTCGACTATTGGCTAAAAGGTTGGCATTTGGAACCTACGCACAAGTGCCTCGGAAGATAGGCCTGGAGATCTGCTTCTGAAAATTCACAGCCTTGAAAACCCTGTGGAGCTGTTCTACCCTGTACACACGGGGTCTCCATGAATCAGAACTGACTCGACAGCAACTAACAAAACAGACACTGAGTCAATGCATCAATAAATTCAGTCTCATGGATAGTATTTAGCCCATTTGTTTACTGAATTTATTAGATTGGTTGCAATTCAGTTTTTAGTGTCATGTTGACTCAACTTTCCCACAGTCTCAACCCTGTGTAAAATGATAGTTGAGAAAGATTAAGTTTATTTCTCAGAACTGAACAGTATTTGAAGCTGGGAGTCCAACTCACAGACTGAAGTCACTTCTCACACAAGCATTAGGGTTTAAAGACAATTGTAGGTAAATATTTAAAATAATTTTTCAAATTCCTTAAACCACCCCCAAATAATACACTTATTTTAAAAATGTAAACACTTAAAAATTGCATGAAATATAAATTCATAGTATATATATTTACAGATGGTATGTAATAAAAAATATATGCAAAATTCAATTTTACTATGCATAGGGAATTCTTATGAGTTTACATATTTAAATTCCTGTAGGGTATGTGCTTGCCTGATGCCACTCCCAAGTTCAGGGGGGCAACAAAGACCCTATACAAGAGATTGTGTACTAAACAGAAAAGACAAGGAACTTCCTTTGTGGCTTTCACCATTATTTAGGAAGAAAACGCCCAGAAGGACATGGGATAAATTCAAAACTCATGGAGATAATGGAAGAGAGCATACTGAAACATTGTAAAACTAGGATTCACCAGAGGTTTCAGAGCCCTGGTCATGCAGGCATTAATACTGCTAACCAAAAGGTCGGGAGTTCGAATTTACCATCTGCTCCTTGGAAACCATATGGGGCACTTCTACGCTGTCCTATAGGGTTGCTATGAGTCGGAATTGACTCTATGGCAATGGGTTTTGTCTTTGTTTTGGCTGTAAATGTCACCCTTTTCCACTGTTCTTTAGGTATAAAAATCTGTCTCTTAAGTGCTTAGTGAATAAACAGCTAAAATAATAATATTAATTTTACGGTTCAGTCTGAGCCTGCAGGAAAATTTTTTTTTTAATATGTAAGGGGAAACCCTGGTGGCGTAGTGGTTAAGAGTCTGGCTGCTAACCAAAATGTCGGAAGTTTGAATCCACCAGGCACTTCTTGGAAACCCTATGGGGCAGTTCTACTCTGTCCTATAGGGTCACTATGAGTTGGCATCGACTCAGCGGCAATGGGTTTTTTTTTTTTTTTTAATATGTAAGGACATAAATCCAATAAAATTAGTGGCCTCATGGACAAATATTGATTCTAGTTAGAGTTGAGGATGCTGCTTTCCAGTTGTGGGGAATGGGATCTATGCAAGAAAGTGGATGTGAATAATTTATAATGATAGTTCCTATAGGGAAATTATGGTCTTAATTGAACACAGTTCTGGAAGTCCTGCAGTCTTGTAAATCTTGTTAACATCAAAGATTGCCTCTCTGATACTTCCTGACTCTGGAGAGTCATTTGGCCAACGATCTTGGACCTCTGCTCTTCCCTGTATGTTACAGTCAACATGAGCATAAAGTGTCACTTTGTTGGTAAATTCAAAGTGCCAGGTAATAGACATATTGGGTCAATAAATGGCCAGATATACCAGCATTTCTGTGTATATTAAAGTTGTCAATAGTGTAAATACCTCATATCAGTCTAGAATATTGCTTAAGAAAAGAAAACCCAGCTTATTTCATTTAAGAAAGGATTTGTATGGTTAGGAGGAGCCTTTCAAAGAGTTTGTTCGAAGTTTATTTCAGGGGCTCTGCCACACATCTGTGTAGTATGAACAACTCCATCTCCATCCCCATTTCCTCTACACTCTTCCTACATTACTTTTTTCTTTCTTTTTTTGTTTGGTGTTTATTTAATTGTATATATGTACATTTGTTTAGATAGTCTGTGATCCCATTGATGATGATATTTTTATTTTAATGTTAGTTCCTCATACTTTTTGGTGTTTCATCAATTCTTGTACTAAGATTTTTGGTTTTTGATGTGGTAGGTGTCAACTGAGAAGAACATGGGCACAGAGAGTGTAGCAAATTTCAGTCCCACCAATAGTGTGTCTGAGTCATAGTTCTTAAAAGAGTGTTGGAATCTAAAGAAATTGTTGAATGATGACTTTGTGAGATTCCACGATGAATCAAAGCCTATTTTGAATGTGTCAACTTCTTTTCCATGATATAGGTAGATCCCAGATTACAAATGAGTTCTGTTCTTAAATCTGTCTTTAAGTCAAATTTGTATGAAAATCGGTTAGGTACAGTTTGTATCTAATGTCAGTTAATCAAATGTTTGCCTTAGTATATAGTATGCAGTGTACATTTCTATGCATAAAAAATGAAAGAAAAACTTTCAGATACACTAAAACATTTTTAATATAATAATACAGTAATAATAATAATAAAGTAGCACCTGTTTGTTATTATGAAGCATTGTGTGTACCTAGAATTTTTGGTATAATCGGCTTTATGGTAACAACCCAACCCATTGCCGTTGAGTTGATTCCAACTCATAGCGACCCTATAGGGCAGAGTACAACTGCCCCATAGAGTTTCCAAGGAGCATCTGGTGGATTCAAACTGCTGACCTTTTGGTTAGCAGCTGTAGCACTTAACCACTATATCACCAGGGTTTCCAACTTTACAACAGTGGTTCTTAACTACATGTTGTATGTTAAGTTGGATGCTCCTAATCTGGGGACTGCCTGTATTTGCATTCTTGTGGTTTGTAGTGACAACAATGATGCTTGTCTTATTAACTTTGCAGATATTTGCAGGTAGGTGAGTTTCCTACCATCTGTGAGGGTAAGTCCACTGACACTCTTAGGGAAAGTCTTCCTTACTGCAGAAAAGATATGCCTTCTTTCTCTTCTGGAGAGTGTGTCTGGAAGTGATACTTGATATTGTCTCTTAGAGGAGCCAACCATTGTGTCAGCTAATCATGATGGCACAGACAGATGGAAAGATTCTGTATTCTTGGTGAGAAACCCTGGAATCACCTCCTACCCAGTTTTTGATACTTAAATGAGTATCATAAAGCCATACAGTGTTGGGTTCTTTTTTTTTTTTTTTTGTTACATGCTACTTTCTTCACTGAGACAAATTCAGAATACTAAATTCTATGGTATCCATTCTGTTGGTTGAAATACAAGTGGATGCAACTTTTTGAGGATAACATGTTTTGTATCAAAACTCTTAAAAGCACAAATGTGTGATTCAGGAATTCCAATATATTGCAATTCTTTTTTAAATGAAACATTAAAAAATGTAGAAAAATATGAATGAACTAAGATGTTTATTACAGTTTTATTTGTAAACAAATTAAGTGCTTGTAATTGGGACTTTGGATAAAACAGAAAATGGTTTTGTCTATAAAGTAGAACATAAAGTAGCCATTAAAATTTATCTGATGGCAGAATATTTATTGATGAGAAAAAATACTCTTAAGATATATTTAACTAAAAACTTCAAGTTATTAATGCCAATAAACGATAACACAGAGTTATGTATTATAGATAGGTTTATATATGCATAAAAGAACACTGCATATATGTATATATATATACTGTAAATATATATGTACAAGAAAGCAATATTTGCTTTAGTTTCAATTTTGGACAATGTTAATTTTTTCTGAGTTTTCCTATATTTTCGGCTTTTTCAAATTCAAACACTTATTTGCTTTGTAATAGAAAATCTCATTGATACCAAAAGATGTTAATGACTTTTATTATTGTTGTCTCTCTTGCATTAAAGTGTTTAATATTTGAAAAACAGGAGAAAATAAATTATAAGCCCATATAGTGGTCTGTACAAATTGTGTCTGGGCAGGATGGCTTGGGACAATGCTGAAAATCAGGGCATTAGGAAAACTGATATTTTCTTTGTTGGTCACTGACGTTGTAGCCTGAAGGAGAATCTGAAGATAGTGCTGCAGGGCACTTTTCCCTCAAATCCTCAGTTGTCATAGTTCCAATGATAAGGATGGAGTGAGGGGTGGGAGCAGGGAGTGTACTGGGCTTGCCTATTCTATGGAGCACTAGTGCTGAATACTCCACTGGTCATAGTTCCAGAGCTTGGAGAAAAGTATGTTCAATGAATCAAATGGAGATGAAGGCCCAGGAGTTTCTGTAAAATCTGACCTAGTCCTCCATATGCAAGTTTCATGGTTGGAAATTCAGGCAATAGGCTGTCAGCCAGGGTAGAGAGCTAAGATCGTGGAAAAACTGCCAACCATATATATCTAGAGCTACTGTGTTTCAATGAGCTATGAATTCACTCCCATAAAAGCAGCATAAAGAGAATTTTGATCACTCAGATCAAGGGAGAAGATTTCACATTTCTCTAATGTTCCAAATGAAACCTTATAATTACAACTGCTGATACATAAACAGCAAGACTGGAACTCACTTTGAGTCCTAGATAGCAAAGGAGTTGCTAATGGACTTCAGATAACACAATGCAAAAATTTAATAAGTAACTTGAGGCATGGAATTCCCTGCAGTAAACAATTTGGCCTTTGGTTCTGGTTCCTGAGAGCAGGTACACATCTGAGATTGATGAGTGGGAGCTGACCAGACCAAAAAGGAACACCTGTGGGCCCTATGATGATTAAACCTCAAGAGGCATAATATAATATATTATGGCCATGTAGTGAGGCCAACAAAGGCCTTGGAAGATGGAGGCCCAGTGGAGTTTCCTGGATGGAGAGAGCAAATGTCTGCTCTCAAGAGGGTATGTATGTCCCCTGGAGACATGGAAACTCTGTGCCAAGATCCCTCCTTATATGTTTGTATCCTTTCTTCTGTTAGATTAAAGATAGCTGTTTTCCTGGAATCTGTGAGTTGTTTCAATGGATTATTGGAGCTAAGAAAAAGAAAAGGGGCCAGTAGCTGCTGATGTAGCCCTGGGTGAATGGGAATGAGAGCGAGAAGGGCTTCATGGAGCAGCTGGGGTCTGGACTGATGAGGAAAGGAAGGCTGAGATTTCTACAGGATGTAGCTGGCATGTGGAGTGGGCTTTGTTATCCACCACACAATTTGGTGTCAAAAGTGGGTGATCATAGCCTCTCTGAATTGGTTTGCACAGTTGGCACAGTGAGCAGGGTTAGATACAGCGAATCTTGACTGCCCCGTAACCAAAATAAGCTTCTGGAGCCTACATATTTTGTTTCATGTAACCTCATTGTCAGTTTGAGACTACCTATTAAGAAGCCCTGATGGCACAGTGGTTAAGACCTCAGCTGCTAACCAAAATGTTGGAAGTTTGAATTCACCAGCCACTCCTTGGAAACCCTATGGGGCAATCCTCTGTCCTACAGGATCACTGTAAGTCAAAATCAACTTGATGGCAAGGGTTTTTTTTTTTTTTAAGAAGTGAGCTACAATCATGAGGAGTTAAATCAGTCACTGGAAATAGGAGAACAGTGTAGATAAGAATATATGTGAAAAGTTTATATTACACTTCTCACTAATTTGCATTAATTTGTGGCATTCATGATTACTGCTGTGGATTGAACTGTATCACCTAAAAATGTGTGGCGAATTGGCTAGGCCATAACTCCCAGTATTTAGTGACTGTCTACCACTTTGTCATCTTATGTGATTTTCCTATGTGTTGTGCATCCTACCTCTATAATGTTGATGAGGTACTGTAGGGAGACAAGGTTTCATCATGGCTGCACTATGGTCAAGGCAGGGCCTTGGCTATGGTCCTGGAAGCGGCCTCACTGGCTCCAAGCCGATGAGAACTGGCCTGGGAAGCCGCCCTCGCTTGAGTTTGATTATGCTTAACTCTTGGGTCTTAGAAAAACTGCTGCATGCATCTTTTGGTTTTGTTCCCCTTTAAATTTCTCTGCCTCTTTGGCTCAGCATGGAAAACACTCCAGCCTGCTGCCACTGGAGAGAGCAGCTGCTGCCCTTGTCAGTAAGTTTCCTTGAATAAACGTACGAATCTGGAAAGGGCTACGTGTCAGTTCTTCGGATTATCTGCCTGGTCGCACCGTGAGGGTCTTTCCTAGCTGGGGCTGTCCCCTGATAGGCAGGATTAGAGGTAGTTATGTTAATAAGTCAGGACTCAATGTACAAGATCAGGCTATATCTTGAGTCAATCTCTTTTGAGATATAAAAAGAGAATGGAGCAGAGAGGAGGGAGGTCTCATGCCACTAAGAATGAAGAACCAGGAGGGGAGCACATCCTTTGGGCCTGGTGTCACTGCATGGAGAAGCTCCTAGACCAATGGAAGATTGACGACAATGACCTTCCCCCAGAGCTGACAGAGACAGCAGGCCTTCCCCTGGAGATGGCAACCTGAATTCAGGCTTCTAGCCACCTCAGCTGTGAGAGAATAAATTTCTCTTTGTTAAAGTGATCCACTTGTGATATTTCTGTTACAGCAGCGCTAGATAACTAAGACAATTACCAATACCTAGCAGAAGTTTACAGACATATTTAAAAAGACAATTGATTCATTATTGTTCTTTATTGTTGCATGGTACTCCATTGTGTGCATGTACCATAGTTTGTTTATCCCTTCATCTGTTGATGGGCATCTAGGTTTTTTACATCTTTTGCTATTGCGAACAATGCTGCAATGAACATGAGTATACATATGTCTATATGTGTGATGGCTTTTATTTCTCTAGGATATATTCCTAGGAGTGGGATTGCTGGATCATATGGTATTTCTATTTCTAGATTTTAAGGAAGCATCATATCATTTTCCAAAATGGTTGTACCCCTTTGCATTCCCACCAGCAGTGTAAAAGAGTTCCAATCTCCCCACAGCCTCTCCAACATTATTTCCTGTTTTTTTTAATTTTTATTGTGATTTAAGTGAAAGTTTACAAATCAAGTCAGTCTCTCACACAAAAACTTATATACACCTCGCTACATACTCCCAATTGCTCTCCCCCTAATAAGACAGCCCGCTCCCTCTCTCCACTCTCTCTTTTCGTCTATAAAGAACAGCGACGAACCTGTGAAACATTTCATCACATGGAGGAACCTGAAAGGCATTATGCTGAGTGAAACTAGTCAGTTGCAAAAGGATAAATGTTGTATACGTCCACTATTATAAGAACTTGAGAAATAGTTTAAACAGAGGAGAAAATATTTTTTGATGATTACGAGCGAGAAGAGAGAGGGAGGGTAGGATGGGGTATTCACTAATTAGGTGACGGGAAAGATACCACACAACACAGGGGAGGTCAGCCCAACTGGACTAAAACAAAAGCAAAGAAGTTTCCTGAATAAACTGAATGCTTTGAAGGACAGTGTAGCGGGGGGAGGGGGGAGGGGGAGTGGGGACTGCGGGGGTGGGGGGTGGGGGTTTGGGCACCATGGTTTCAGGGAACATCTAAGTCAATTGGCATAATAAAATCTATTAAGAACACATTCTGGATCCACCTTTGGAGAGTGGCATCTGGGGACTTAAACGCTAGCAAGCAGCCATTTAAGATGTACAATTGGTCTCAACCCACCTGAATCAAAGGAGAATGAAGAACACCAAGGACACAAGGTAATTATGAGCCCAAGAGACAGAAAGGACCACATAAACCAGAGACTACATCAGCCTGAGACCAGAAGAGCTAGATGGTGCCTGGCTACAACTGATGACTGCCCTGACAGGGAACACAACAGAGAACCCCTGATGGAGCAGGAGAACAGTGGGATGTGGACCCCAAATTCTTGTAAAAAGACCAGACTTAATGGTCTGACTCAGACTAGACGGACCCCGGTGGTCATGGCCCCAGACCTTCTGCTGGCCCAGGACAGGAACCATTCCCAAAGCCAACTCTTCAGACAGGGGTTGGACTGGACAAAGTGCTGGAGAGGGATGCTGGTGAGGAGCAAGCTTCTTGGATCAGATGGACACTTGAGACTATGTTGGCATCTCCTGCCTGGAGGGGAGATGAGAAGGTAGAGGGGGTTAGAAGCTGGAGAAATATTTCCTGTGTTTTAGATTCATGCTAGTAATGTTGTATCTCCTTGTGACTTTGATTTGCATTTCTCTAATGGCTAGTGATCCCGAGCATTTCCTCATGGGTCTGTTAGCCACTTGAATGTCTTCTTTGGTGAAATGTCTGTTAATATCCTTTGCCCACTTTTAAATTGGATTATTTGTCTTTTTGTTGGAGAGGTGTTGGGCTTTCCTGTAGATATGACAGATTAGACCTTTGCCAGCTTTTTCATAGCCAAAACTTTTTTCCCAGTCTGTAGGTTCTCTTTTTACTCTTTTGGTGAAGTCTTTTCATGAGCATAAGTGCTTAAGATCCCAGTTATCTAGCTCATCTTCTAGAGTTTGTGTGTTGCTCGTTATGGTTTGTATCCTGTTAATGCCGTATATTAAGGCCTCTAGTGTTGATCCTATTTTTCCTTTTATGATCCTTATAGTTTTTGGTTTTGTATTTACGTCTCTGATCCATTTTGAATTAGTTTTTGCGTAAGGTGTGAGATGTGGGTCCTGCTTCATTTTTTTGCTGATGGACATCCAGTTTTGCCAGCACCATTTATTAAAAAGACGGTATTTTCCCTATTTGATGGATTTTGGGCTCTTGTGGATGATCAGGTAACCATAGGTGGATGGATTTATATTTGGGCTCTCAACTCTGTTCCATTGGTCAATGTATCTATTGTTGTACCAGATACATTGACAAATTGTTCTTTATCAGGCTTTTTTGTTTACTGCGGCTGTATAGGAGGTTCTGAGGTCAGGTAGTGCAAGTCCTTCTACTTTGTGCTTCTTCAATAGCACTTTATTTATCTGGGGCCTCTTCCCATTCCATATAAAGTTGGTATTTGGATGGTGATTACATTGTATTTGTAGATTGCTTTGGGTAGAATTGACATTTTCACAATGCTGAGTCCACTTATCCATGAGCATGGTATATTTTTTCCATTTATGTAGTTCTCTTTTACTTTCTTGCAGTAGTGTTTTGTAGTTTCCATTATATAGGTCTATTACATCTCTTGTTAGATTTATTCCTAAGTGCTTTGTTTTTTTTTTTTTTTAGGGGCTATTATGAATGGTATTGTTTTCCTGATTTCCTTTTCATTGTTTTCTTTATTGGTGTATAGGAATCCAACTGAGATTTTTGTATGTTTATCTTATATCTTGCTACTGTGCTGAGTCTTTCTATTAGTTCCAGTAGTTTTCTCACAGAGTCCTTTGGGTTTTCTATGCCCAGTATCATGTCACCTGCAAATAAGGTCAGTTTTACTTCTTTGTTACCCATGTGAATGCCCTTTATTTCTTTTTCTTGCCTTATTGCTCTAGCTAGGGCTTCCAGCACAATGTTAAATAGGAGTGGTGATAAAGGGTATCCTTGTCTTCTTCCTGTTCTCAGAGAGAATGTTTTCAGCATCTCTCCACTAAGAATAATGTTAGCCGTTGGTTTTGTATAGATGCCCTTTACTATGTTGAGGAATTTCCCTTCTATATCTATTTTAGCTCAATATAAGTTTTGAATGAGTTGATAAATGAACAAATCTTTTTAAAATACTTTATGTGTTTAAACAGGGTATAAAGAAAGAAGAAATATTAATGCATTAAATATTGTGACAGAGACAGAGAAATGTAAAAGAACAAATTTCTCATCAAGGACATTACTAATTAGTTGAATCAATGATACACATAAATGAGGCTATATTAGCAGTATATGAGAAGTCAGGGAAGGTAGATATTTGAACCATGTGGCCAAAATGGTAGGCTTCAAGTGAGATGTGGGATCTGGTCTGGTTCTTGAAGGGTGAGTAGGATTTGGATCAGAGTAGGGGAAGTGGGAGGAATTCCAGGCTGTGGAGTAGCATGAGCCAAGTGAAAAATGGTGCTCTGATTATATTGCATAGGTCTGTTTGGTTGAGGCAGATGCTTTGAGTAAGGGGAATAGAGAGAATTGAGGACTGCAAGGCAGATCTTGGGGCCCGTCAGTTGATTTTAATTGCCACATTGGGACCCAGAGGTCTCCAAGGTGTCACCTCGTAAACAATTCTCCCTCCACTGCTCTAAAGGAGGCTTTAGCAATGTCCCTGGGGGAGAAGTTGAGCTCAGTCTTGGGTCAAGAAGTGGCTTAATAACACACTAGCTCAGTTCTGGTCAGAGCTGGCTAGGGTGAGTGTGCAGGGATCCAGTGAGAAAGATGGTCCCACATCCAGAATTATAGGTTTCATCCATCTTCCCTGCTGAGGGAGGGAACTGTATGCAATCATGAGTTCTTCAAGAAAGAAGTTATGATCAGAGCCGTCCACCATACAGATGAAGTCAGGACCAAAGAAGAACACATCTTCTCAGGCATCTCTAGATGCTGTCAGTCTCAAACCACCTCTGAATTCAGTAGGATTGGGGAGGTAATTGTGGTAATTTTCTTTTCTGGAACTTTGGGGCGATTGTGGACTAGGTGGTCTCCTTTGGCTTCACAGAATCTAGAAAACTCTAGGAATATTTCATTAGACAGTTAGCCCTGAGTTTCACTGTGTAAGGTCCCCTGTTTGAGGAGGTAGAGATGTTAAATTCACACAGGAACATATTTTATCAGTGATAGTCTGCCCTTCTCCACAACGCACCCACCCATCCACTCACCAACTACACACAGCAGACCAAAAAGTATTCTCACTTGTATCTCCTACTCTCCAACTGCATGAACATGGGGAAATTATTGGACAATTATAGGACTTTAAGTTTCTTTATTGGAAGCATGAGAGTTGGCTTAAAGTAATTTTGAAGGTCCCTTCCAAAACTCAAATCCTAGATGCCAGTAGCTCTAATATGCAAAGTAAACTGTATATATCAGAGTCAGGAGATGAAAAAGAGAGGCATGATCAGAGATGCTGAAGATAAATGTAAGAAGACTTCTTGGAGGAATATATAACAGGAGGGAATCTGTACTGTTTGGAGACAGTGCTGTGTGTGAGGAGTCAAGTTGAAACAACATGTTAGCTCAGCCTTTGGATGTCATAGAGGTGACTGGACATAAATTGTGGTTCTCTGGTCTTATAAGAGAAAATTTTAATGGATTATTGTTGGGGATTTGTAAAAGAGTCCTCAGATTACCCTAAAGACTCATGGAATAGGGCAGGATATTACATATGAGAGAAGTAGGGTTAGGATGAGAGAATGATTGGGTCTCTAGAAGGTGTAGACTGTGTGATGGAGAATGAATAGTAGGATGCTTTGGGCCAGGCTTTGATAGTGAATATAATTTTCCAAAGTTAATAAGAGTACTACTCACAGAGGCTTTATGAGAAAGTGAAATTAGATTCAAATGTAAGGTTGGCTGTTCTAATAATGAAGGTGATTAGAAAGGAATTTGTGGAATCTCCTCCTTTGCTCAGAGTAGAAGATTAAATTTTCTGACTTGAATGTGGCTCCATTCTAGTCAGACAATATCATTAAATTAGTGGACTGACGTGAAGTGAGTTGTACTGCATGATGCTGAAACATTTTGTAACACATGATTTCTGGTCTCAAGAAGTTTATTATCTGTAGAGTTCATACACAGACCCACAGATGCCCATACACACAGACACAAACACGCACAGAGAGGAACACAAACATTGATCTTTGTAATGCATAAAATCAAGAGTCTTAAATATGCAAGTTTCAAAATGATATATGTGTGCCCAGGGTCTTAGGAGTAGAGGTTATGTTTTCATCTTAAAGCATTAAGATTAGAAAAATACAGACTATTGTGGCTGGATAGGATACTCAAAGTCATTTAAATTAGTCTGCCAGTTAATGCAGGAACAATTTTACAACATCTGGCAAGGTCACCTTTCAGCCCCTGAATGAGCAGGAAGCTTTCATGTCACAAGAATATCCCTATATTTCCAGGTAGTCCATTTTTAGAAGGGTTCATTTTTTAAAAAAGTTTTTATTATATTGAGCCTCAATCTGTCTACAATTTTCACCAGTTGGTCCTAATTAGGGCCTTTGGAGGAGACCAAAGCAAGTTTACCATCTTTCCCATGTGACAGATCTTTAAACACATAAAAAAGCTATCGTGTTTGTCTTTAAGTTTTCTCATTTCCAATCTAAAATCACAATAAAAAAAATCTATTTCTCATATGAGATGTTTTCAGATGCAATATCAGTTTTGTTTTTTTCTGGAGTCTCTGAAATTTTCAAGGTTGTAATCCAAGTCTCCTGCCAAGAACTTGTGAAATACTCAAAATTATATCTGACCAATGCAGAGTATTGGACCCTGTACTTATATTTGAGTATAAAATTCATGAACATCTGGAGACTTGAGATAAGAACACGAGAGGATTAGGGAGCAGTTATATCAGCCTCACTTCATTTCCTTCTTTTACTGGAATGATAGATTTGGGAAATGTGAAAGATCATTGGCATTTTAAGTCTATTGCCTTCAGTTGAGGAATATGAAGTCTAGCAAAGATTGCATGTCATGACAATTTCCTTCAGATATTTGGAGAGTTGTCTATTGGATGGAGATTTGTGTTTATTCTGTGTCTCCCCTAATGAGATCTCCACCCTCTCCTCACCCCTGCTCAGCTGCATGCAATGAAATTCTTCCCATGATGACTCAATGCTGCCTAATTCCTGAGCCAGTTTGACCAGGGGAAGACCTGCCTTATGATCAAGCTCACTTGGGTTATGAGATATAGCACTAAGAATATTGTGTGGGATTTACAAAAGGCCCACCTTTGAATCCATGTGAATAGTAATTTGCAACTGCTCTTGAAAGATGGGAAGGGCTCCCAGGGAGTTTGTGAGTTTCCTGTTCAGGAAGGATTTAAGAAGAGTGTTTCTTTTTATGATTACCATATGTGAGCATGAGGAAGAACCAAGCAATAGAGATCATAGGAAGATTGAAGAAAACAAAGATCTGTGAGGGATTGGAAAAGTATCATAACTGCAGCATCTGATTCCTGAGTGAAAGATGTGACAATTCATGGAGTGCATGGTAAGGTGTGCTGAATACAGGAAGTCACTGGCATCAGTCTTGGGAGAGGTTTAATGTAATACTTCAGATAGACATGGATGCTGTGATTCTGGAAGATCAGCTCGTTCTTACCAGGACCCTAGCCAATAGCTGGAGATTAGGAAGTAGGACATGGATTATAGAAGTTTGAAGTTAAGAAGAAAGATTGTGGGAGGACAGATACCCTTGGGTATTATCAACACTGTGACCTGAGATTCAAGCCCTGGCGTGGATGGCATTTTACAGGCAAAGTGTAGAATGGTAATAGGTTCTGGGGATGGAACCCTGTAAGGGCTGTGTAAGCCCTGTTAGGGCTGCACAGAGAAAGAGGAGCATGCCAAAGAGGCTGAGGAATGGACAGAGAAGTAGGAAAAAACCAGGGAAGTGAAGAGGTTTGTGTAGAAAGGGGCAATAGTCAACAGATAAAATGCTTAAACAGAGATGAGAACTGAAGAATGTCCACCAGATGTTTCCATAAAGAGTTGTGTGGACGAAATCCATATAGCAGCAGGTTGGAGACTGATGGGAGGGGACAAAGTTGAAACATTGAGCACAGACAATTTTTTTTTTAATTTATCGTGCTTTAAGTGAAAGTTTACAAATCAAGTCAGTCTCTCATACAAAAACTTATACACACCTTGCTATGTACTCCTAGATACTCTCCCCCTAATAAACCAGCACACTCTTCCTCTCCACTGTGTATTCCTCGTGACCATTCAGCCAGCTCCTGTCCCCCTCTGCCTTCTCATTCCACCTCCAGGCAGGAGCTGCCCCCATAGTCTCATGTGTCTACTTGAGCCAAGAAGCTCACTCCTCACCAGTATCATTTTCTGTCTTATAGTCCAGTCCAATCCTTGTTTGAAGAGTTGGCTTTAGGAATGGTTCCACTCTTGGACTTACAGAGGGTCTGGGGACCATGACCTACTAGTTCCCTCTAGTCTCAGTCAGACCATAAGTCTGGTCTTTTTAGAAGAATTTGAGGTCTGCATCACTGTCCTCCTGCTTCATCAGGGATTCTCCGTCAGGGCAATCATCAGAGGTAGCTGGGCACCATCTAGTTCTTCTGGTCTCAGGCTGGTGTATTCTAGGGCTTATGTGGCTGTTTCTGCCTCTTGGGCTCATATTTACCTTGTGTCTTTGATGTTTTTCATTCTCCTTTGCTCCAGGTGGGTACAGACAACTCTTTCAATGAACTTATTTATGAAGAGTATGAAAGACATAGAGCAGTAGCTAGAAAGGAACATAGTATGAAGGGAGATTATTTTGTAGTTGAAGGGGCTTTTTCACATGTAACATTAATTGGAAAAGAGCAAGTAGAGAGGGGGAATGCTAAAGATAAGGTATAAGTCAATGTCACTGAATCATACATGTAAAAATCGTTGAATTGGCAAGTGTTTCATTATGTATATTTGTTCCACAATTAAAACAAGATACATTATCAAGAACATAAAGCTTAAGTAGTATTGCATTCAACACTTGAATCATTCTTTTCAGCAGAACTCATTAATCTAATTTGATTTATGGTAAGTATAGAGAATTACATTCTTCCAGAACTGGCTGCATAGGGCAGAGAGATAATAAGTTAAGGAGAGCAGCAAGAAAATAATTGACATGATGGACCAAGGAATTAAGACACATAAATATAGAAATGAGCAGATGATAGATAAGGGGAAAATAAAGGGGCAAAAATTATGGTTATTAAAGGATGATGACACGAAGCAGGGGCTTCATTATGTAAGCTCTCAGTTTAGGATGCTGTCCTGGGGAGCCATGCATCAAATGGTGCAAGGGGCTATAGGAAATTTTCTTTAGGCTTCCATCCAAACTAGAGAGTCCAAAGTTCAGTATTTTTATATTGTTTGAGTTTCCACTTGTTAAAACTCAACAGTCAAGTGGGCATTGTTGATTTTTTTTGGCAGTACAAGCCAAGTCATCTCTGTCTTTCACCTTTTCATGATTGATTGTTGAGTTAAGTCTCCTTCTATTCTACATTTGTGCAATTAAGGTCCTGAAGCCTAGGTTCAATTTTCTCCGTTCAGTAGTATGTAATTTATTTAAAGCTCTTTGTTGAATAGTGTTGAGATATTTTTAGATTATGTTTTTTTTGTTATATTAATTATATTTATAAACTTTTGTTCTATTGCATGCACACCTCTATGGTATCATAAAAATTCTTGATAAAAATATAGAGCAGGGCTGAGTTAAAAACCTCGTGCCACTAAACAAGAAGCTGTATTCCAGATGTAGTAATTCTTTACATGATGCACAAAAATCAAATATTTCTAATGCCAGCACAGATATTTATGGAGAGTCTTTTATTCACCAGGTAGTGCACTGGTAGATGAAGATACAATGATGAACAGAAGCAGATGCAGTGGCATGGAACTCGAAGATTAATGGTGGAGACAGGCAAGTATTCAAAGTGTGTACAGCATATTATCTGCAGTTTATAGAATGCATCACATTATTTAATTCCCATTAAAACATGATGACACAAGGTATTATCTCTGTTTAACAACTGGATAAAGTGATACAGAAGTAAATTTTCCTGAAGATGGTACAGCTGGTCAGTAGTTGAGCAGATCTGTGGGGTCTCTGGTGCAGGAACTCTATGTCATTATATTTTACTTTGGTGGCCTTTAGAAAATAGCTTTGATGTATTGGTGAGGCTACATGTGGATTAACACTTTTTTATTATTAACGCAGATCAGAATCCATCTTTTCCCCAAGATCATCAAGAGTGGCATCCAATACCTTGCTGGACTTATCGATCCAGCATTGATCCTTCATGAAATGAGTTAATTTGCCCAAAATTATTATTTAAAAACTTATTTTTTTAATATAAAAACATACAACAAAACATTTGCCAATTCAAGATTTTTTACTGGTACTATTTAGTAATTACATCAGTCATGTTGTGAAAACATCACCAATATCCTTGGCCAAATTTTACATGACAATAAATGGAAAGCCAAAAATTATTTTAATTGAACATATGCCAGTCTATAGGGGAACCTTATTTATTTTTTGTTTTTTTCCTTGCTGATGCACTCTTCATAATCCTTTTTAGAATTTTATTACAAGAAATATCAATCTTAAAGTAGAGAAACTTTTTATGTATATCCCACTTAGTGTGTCAAAGTGTAATAGTAATTAATCTGTATGTTTCTTAGAGTAAATAAATTTCCATGAGATTTGAAGGGAGAGTAAATCTTTTTACTCAACAAAATGTATTTAACATTTACTATATGCCATGAATTAAAGGAACATCAATTTAGTACCTCTTACGTGTCATGAGGAAACCCTAATGGCATAGTGGTTAAGAGCTACAGCTGCTAACCAAAAGGTTGGCAGTTTGAATGCACCAGGTGTTCCTTGGAAACCCTATGGGGCAGTTCTACTCTGTCCTATAGGGTTGCTATGAGTTAGAATCAACTCGACAGCAATTTTTTTTTTTTTTTTTTTTTAACGTACCATGAAGGAAGGCACAAATATTTATTTTTGTATTCATTATGTCGCCTACCACTGAGGAGACCACAGCTCAGAGTAGAACTAAGACAAGTAAAAAGAACTTAAATGCAAAGTTACAGGTGCTAGAGAGAAACTGTGCAAAGAGGATTGGGGTAGAAGTAGGGAACAACTAACTCTTCCTGTAGAGCTGAGGGATAGATTCATCAGGAGCAGAAGAAGTGAGTCTATTCCAGGCATTATGACTTAGCATAAGAAGAGTATTTGTTGCTAATTGTTCTTTTTTCCCCCAAATCGAAGGATCTATAATCTTTTCAGTCCTTCATGACAAGTGGAAGCTGGTCCTAAGCGGGCCTTCCAGGAAGGGTGAGCTGATCAAATACACTGAGCAGAAGGAAGCAAATGAGCTCCCAGAGATCAATGTTGAGATCTCAGCCTCATAATCCATGGTTCTGACCTACTGAAACACGTTAATCGATCAAGAAAAAGAGCAAAAGAGAAAAACATAGAATACAAATATTACATTTTTGCGCCTTAAGTTTTTACAAGCAGTTTTCATATTACTACATTTGATCCTTACCACAATGTATGTTGTTGTTAGGCGCCTTTGAGCCTGTTCTGACTCACAGTGACCACAGAACGAAACAGTGCTTGGTTCTGTGCCATGCTCACAATCATCGTTAGGCCTGAGCCCATTGTTGCACCCACTGTGTCAGTCCATCTCATTGAGGGTCTTCCTCTTTTTTGCTGACCCTCTAGTTTACGAAGCATGATGTCCTTCTCCAGAGACCAATCCTTCCAGACATGTCCAATGTATGTAAGACACAGTCTCACCATCCTTGCTTCTAAGGAGCATTCTGGTTGTACTTCTTCTGAGACAGATTTGTTAGTCCTTTTGGTAGTCCATGGTATATTAAATATTCTTTGCTAACACCACAATTCAAAGGGGTCAATTCTTCTTCTGTCTTCCTTATTCACTGTCCAGCTTTCACATGCATGCGATGTGATTGAAAATACCATGGCTTGGGTCAGGTGTACTTAGTCTTCAAGGCAGTATCTTTGCATTTCAACATTTTAAAGAGGTCTTTTGCGACAGATTTGCCCAATGCAATGCATCTTTTGATTTCTTGACTGCTGCTTCCATGGGTTGTTGATTGTAGATCTAAGTAAAATAAAATCCTTGACAACTTCAATCTTTTCCCTGTTTATCATGATGTTGCTCATTGGTCTAGTTGTGAGGCTTTTGTTTTCTTTATGTTGAGGTGTAATCTCTACTGAAGGCCATGGTCTTCGATTTTCATCACTAAGTGCTTCAAGTCCTCTTCATTTTCAGCAAGCAAGCTTGTGTTATCTGCATAGCGCAGGTTGTTAATGAGTCTTCCTCCAATCCCGATGCCCCATTCTTCATATATTCCAGCTTCTTATTTTATTTGCTCTACATAGAGCTTGAATAGGTATGGTGAAAGGGCACAACCCTGACGCACACCTTTCCTGACTTTAAAGCATGCAGTGTCTCCTTGTTCTGTCTGAACAACTGCCTCTTCATCTATGTACAGGTTCCACACGAGCACTATTAAGTGTTCTGGAATTCCCATTCTTCTCAATGTTATCCATAATTTGTTATGACCCATATAGTTGAATGCCTTTATGTAGTCAATAAAACACAGGAAAACATCCTTCTGGTATTCTCTGCTTTCAGCCAGGATCTATCTGACATCAGCAATGATATCTGTGGTTCCACATCCTCTTCGGGATCCGGCCTGAATTTCTGGCAGTTCCCTGTCAATATACTGCTGCAACTGTTTTTGAATGATTGTCAGCAAAATTTTGCTTGCGTGTGATATTAATGATATTGTTTGATAATTTCCACATTCAGTTGGATCACCTTTCTTAGGAATACTCATAAATATGGATGTCTTCCAGTCGGTTGGCCAGGTAGCTGTCTTCCAAATGTCTTGGCATAGACAAGTGAGCACTTCAGCTCTGGATCCATTTGTTGAAATATCTCAATTGATATTCTGTCAGTTCCTGGAGGCTTGTTTTTTGCCAATGCCTTCAGTGCAGCTTGGACTTCTTCCTTCAGTACCTCTGGAAATGGTTGGATGTTGACCAGTTCTTTTTGGTATAATGATCTGTGTATTCCTGCCATCTTCTTTTGATGCTTCCTGTTTTCCCCATAGATTCCTTCACTATTGCAACTTAAAGCCTGAATTTTTTCTTAAATTCTTTCAGCTTGAGAAATGCTTAGCATGTTCTTCCCTTTTGGTTTTCTATCGCCAGCTTTTTGCACTTGTCATTATAATACTTTACTTCGTCTTCTTGAGCTGCCCTTTGAAATCTCTTCAGTTCTTTTACTTCATCATTTCTTCCATTTGCTTTAGCTGCTCAATGTTCAAGAGCAAGTTTCAGAGTATCTTCTAACATCCGTTTTGGTCTTTTCTTTCTTTCCTGTCTTTTGAATGACCTCTTGCTTTCTTCACCTATGATGTCCTTGATGTCATTCCACAACTGGTCTGGTCTTCAGTCATTCTTGTTCAATGTGTCAAATCTATTCTTGAGATGGTCTCTAAATTCAGGTGAGATATACTCAAGATCATACTTTGGCTTTTGTGGATTTGTTCTAATTTTCAGTTCAGTTTCAACTTGAACTTGCATATGAGTAATTGGTGGTATGATCCACTGACCACCTCGGCCTTGTTCTGACTGATGATATTGAGCTTTTCCATCGTCTCTTTCCACAGATGTAATCTATTTGATTCCTGTGTATTCCATCTGGCGAGGTCCATGCCTATAGTAACCGTTTATGTTGGTTACAAAAGGTATTTGCAATGATGAATTCGTTAGTCTTGCATAATTCTATCACGTGATCTCTGGCATTTTTTTCTATCACCAAGGCCGTATTTTCCAACTACTAATCCTTCTTCTTTGTTGCCAACTTTCACATTCACAGTCCAATCACCAGTAATTTATCAGTGCATCCTGATTGCATGTTTGATCAATTTCAGACTGCAGAAGTTGGTAAAAATCTTCCATTTCTTCATCTTTAACCTTAGTGGTTGGTCCATAAATTTGAATAATAGTCATATTAACTGGTCTTCCTTGTAGGTGTGTGGATATTACCCTATCACTGACAGCATTGCACTTCAGGACAGATCTTGAAATGTTCTTTTTGACGATGAATGCAACGCCATTCCTCTTCAAGCTTTCCTTCTCAGCATAGTAGACCATGTGATTGAGTGATTCAAAATGGCCAATACCAGTCCATTTCAGCTCACTAATGCCTAGGATATCGATCTTTATGTGTTCCATTTCATTTTTGATGATTTTTAATAATCCTTGATTCGTACTTTATACATTCCACATTCCAATTATTAATGGATGTTTGCATCTGGGCATCAAGGTTGAACTCTATTTTGAGGAGGCAGCTCTTCCCCAGCTGTCTTTAGAGTGCCTTCCAACCTGAAGGGCTCTTCTTCCCACACTATATCAGACAATGTTCCGCTGCTATCCATAAGGTTTTCACTGGCTAATTCTTTTCAGAAGTAGACTGCTGGGTCCTTCTTCCTAGTCTGCCTTAGTTTGGAAGCTCAGCTGAAACCTGTTTGCCATGGGTGACCCTGCTGGTATCTGAACACTGGTGGCATAGCTTCCAGCATCACGGCAACATGCAAGCCCCCACGGTATGACAAACTGAGAGACATGTGGTGGCCTCAAGGCCTAAAGGGAGGTAATCATCATTTCTACTTATGACAAGGGAACACTAGATCGAAGGTATTAAGGGGTGTGGTTGAACTCATGGAACAAGAAGGCAGCAAGAATAAGGTTCTAATGAAGGTCACATTATTCCTAATCCTGTGATTTCCACCCTCAAGAGAAGAGTAAGAAAAGGAGAAGGCTGAACAGAGCAAAACTTAATAGCAAAATAGATAATAAAATACATGATTTAGGAGTCTTTAGGCAATACTGTGGAATAAGGAACTAATCCATGTTTCTTCATAAATCAACCCATACCAATTGGTGTAGAGTCAATTATGACTTAGGAGGACCCCATGTTTTTCAGAGTAGAACTGTGTTTCATAGTGTTTTCAATGGTTGTGATCTTTCAGAAGTAGATGGCCAGGATTTTCTTCCCAGGTGCTTCTGGGTGGATTTGAACCTCCAAACTTTCAGTTTAGTAGCTGAGCGCGTAACTGTTTGAGAAACATAGGCCCATGTTTTTCTTAAGAGGCATAAGATTGTTTTCTGTATTTGTACAGGTGAAAGACTATGGGAGGGTTCAACACTAGTTACCGAGATGGCTTCATTTTGGTGGGCTTTTCAGATTGGCCTCAACTGGAACTTGCCCTTTTCATCTTTATTTCAATTTTTTACCCCCTAACTCTCTTTGGCAATATCACCATCATCACTCTATCCCGCCTGGATCTGCGGTTGCAAACACCCATGTACTTTTTCCTCTGTAATCTCTCCTTCCTGGACCTCTGCTTCACTACCAGCACTGTGCCCCAGCTTCTGATCAACCTTCATGGATCTGACCGGACCATCACCTACGGAGGGTGTGTGGCCCAGCTCTTTATCTTCCTCGCCCTGGGCTCCACTGAGTGTGTGCTCCTGGTGGTGATGGCCTTTGATCGCTATGCTGCTGTCTGTCAACCACTCCACTACACGACCATTATGCACCCCCGACTCTGCCAGACACTGGCTGCCATCTCCTGGGTGGGAGGCTTCATGAACTCTGCAGTTCAGACAGGTCTCATGATGGCCATGCCGCTCTGTGGCCTCCATCACCTGAACCACTTCTTCTGTGAGATGCCTGTTCTCCTGAAGATGGCTTGTGAGGATATACAAGGTACAGAGGTGAAGATGTTTGTGGCCCGAGTAATTATTGTAATGCTTCCTGCAGCACTAATTCTAGGCTCTTATGTACACATTGCTCAGGCTGTGCTGAGAGTCAAATCAGTTGCTGGACGCAGAAAGGCTTTTGGGACTTGTGGGTCACACCTCTTGGTAGTTTTCCTTTTCTATGGCTCAGCCATCTACACGTACCTCCAACCCATGCATAGTTATTCTCCAAGTGAAGGAAAGTTTGTTGCACTTTTTTATACTATAATTACCCCCATGCTCAATCCTCTCATTTATACCCTAAGGAATAAGGATGTGAAGGGGGCTCTGAAGAAGATAGTACGGAAAGGCAGAGACTCAGTGTAGGAGGGGGAAAGGAGGATCAATACAATTGTCTGTAATAGCTCTCAGGTCATTAGAGCCCATTCTATTCCTGGGAGAGCAGTTGTTGAGTAGTAAATAGCCCTCGATAGGCCTCAGGGTTTTAGTACCTTACCTTCCTTGTTTGGGTGTTGGAAGTGGGGATCTCTTGGGGCTTTTTCTTTCTCAATGTTTTTGATCATTTTGCAGGAGGGAGTAAGTATTGATCTATATCACAATGTTCCAAAGAAATGAGGTTGGGAAGCGGGTATTGTAGCAACTCTTGGAAAGGGACTAGGTTCTAGGCAAGCCTAAGAGTGAGAGAAGACTTAATTCAAAATGACATCACCTTTTCTAAGTCAACAGTTCCCAGCATGGTGCCATGTAAATGTACCCAATGATTAAGGAAAAGAGTTCACTCTGGTTCTTCTACAAATTACCTGTGACCCTGACCATGTTCGCTCACCTCTCAAGATCCATTTTGAAGGTCTGTTACATGACCCTTTTATGATACTTGGAGCAAATAAAGATATCGTAAACAGAGGTACTTATATACAGCATGTAGAGTCTGAGACATGGATGTCCTTTATCTACTTGAGGAAAAAGGCAAAATCATTTCGGTGGTCCTAATTGAGTCAAGGAAACCCTGGCGGCGTAGTGGTTAAGTGCTATGGCTGCTAACCAAGAGGTTGCAGTTCAAATCCGCCAGGCGCTCCTTGGAAACTCTATGGGGCAGTTGTACTCTGTCCTATAGAGTCTCTATGAGTCGGAATCGACAAGACGCCAGTGGGTTTTTGTTTTAATTGAGTCAAGGGAAGAAACTCTCAGTTCCAAGATTCTCATAAAGCTGATTGGTATCATGGGAAAGATACTGTACATGCGAGAGAGAATAGAATAGAAAAGAAAAAAACATAAAAATAAGGAACCATGAAAAAGTGATATAGGAGAAAGAAAGAATAGTAAAAAACCAACCTAGTGCTGCCCAGTTGATTCTGACTCATAGTGACCCTATAGCACAGGGTAGAACTGCCCCATAGAGTTTCAACGGATTGCCTGGCTGATTTGAACTGCTGACCTTTCGGTTAGCAGCCATAGCACCTAACCACCATGCCACTAGGGTTTCCAGGGAATAGCAGGGTGTGGCAAAAAACCAAACCAAACCTGTTGCCATTGAGTCCATTCTGACTCATAGTGACCCTAAAGGACAGAGTAGAACCAACCTGTAGGGTTCCAAGGAGCACCTGTCGATCTTTTGGTTAGTAGCTGTAGCTCTTAACCACTACGCCACCAGGTTTTCCAGGGAGTGACGCAGATGAGAAAAAAGAGATTCCTGTGGTGGAAAGCGGTGGGAGATTCAGGAGGCTCTAGGTCCAAGTGTTAACACAGTGGATACCTGAAATTCCACCACGGTTATGTCATTCCATGTCCTTAAATGTTGGTGACATTTTAAAATGCAGGTACCCTTGTTAATAACTTTTTATAGCCTCAGTAATGTTCATATTGAGTTAATCTTTTATTCCAAACACAATAACTAATATTTATTGAATATTTAAAAAGTGTTTTGCATAAATTATCATTATTACAGCAACATTGTCAGGTAGTTTTGATGTATATTCCTTATTTATTCATTATGAAATAGAGGTTCATAGGGTTTACGTAACACTCAAGTTCACCTAGCAAACATTAGACGAAGCTGAGCCCCAGGCTTCTGTAACCCTAAATCCAACCTTTACTACCACACACTGCCAGTTGTCTTTTTTAAATTTTTATGTTTTGAGGGTGTATTTTTAATAGGAAAGATTGAGTTAGAGATTAGATGAAGAAGGAATCAAATATGAGCTTAACTTACTTCACAACTTTACTTCAGGTGATCCTGGCCAGGTTTCTAGACATTTCTGAGTCACCAAGTGTTGGTTGGCCAGAGGGAATATTATTTCCCACATAAAACTAGTATTTCCTGTAATAATATTTTCCATTTATTGTTGTCTTACTATAGTCTAAAGCTCCTTGGATGACACAAGTGTTTTGTGCTTAACCACTAACCTAAGGGTTGGTGGTTTGAACCCATTGGCACAAAGGAAGAAAGGCCTAGAGATCTGCTTCCTTAAAGATTATAGCTAATAAAAACCTATGGGGCAGTTTAACTCTGTAACACATGGTATCACAATGAGTCAGAATCGATTTGACAATAATGGGTTTGTTAGAGTCCAAGCACCATGTTACGTGATATATTCTATTATCACACTTAATTCTAACAACATGAAAGATAGGTATTATCCCCCTCCCCGCAATATTTGTATTGATCAAGAGACTAAAAACCAAACCAAACCTGTTGCCATCGTATCGATTCCAACTCATAGTGACCCTAAGGACAGATAATTATTTTGAGTGACTTGCCGCAAGTTACATGTCCATTAAGTAAAGGGCTATTATTTGAATCTGGCCTGTCTTATCCCAAAGCCTACCCAGCTAGCCACTACCTAAGAACCTCATGTTTATTATTTCAAGGCTCTAACCAACACAGTTGCTACAATCTTAATGGAATGAATGGTTTTTCTCCTGAACGTTATAACACATTTCTAACGAGGATAAGGACACATGATAATGCTTGTATACGGAGGTCTAAATAATTTAAGCATATGCATTCACCTAATGGAAAAATGGATTATTTGAACTAGCAGAACAGAATTTAATAAAAATATTTTGTGGTTAATATGTTATTCTTTCATTAGGCATACAGAGGAAACAGCCACTCAGTTTTGTATTGAAGGATGCATATCCTATACCGAAGCAATTTTCGGAGCCCTTGACACAGTTGGATACACATGGCTATTGCTTTTTGCAAGTCAGGTCCTATGGGAGGCAAATACCATCTCCATGGGAACCTGTACCCCTTGAGTCTCCGTGCACCTTCTTATCCATGGCAGAGACTAATTGATCATCAGAGATTGTGGGTCCCTGTAGCCATGCCAGAGGCAAAAAGTGATTCCCAGTTTCCCTCAGTTGCCCATTTGAGAGGAATTCAGAGGTTTCTTCCTTGGGTGGAGCAAGGAGAATATTTGTCCTTTATGTTTTAGAGCTTAGTTGGCTGCTATTTGAAATTTGTTGCCCTTTGTTCTGTACCTATTAAACCTCCTGTCACAGATTGAATTGTGTCCTCTCAAAAATGTGTGTCAACTTGGCAAAGTCATGATTCCCAGCATTATGTGATTGCCCACCATTTTGTCATCTGATGTGATTTTTCCAATGCATTATAAATCCTACCTCTATAACGTTTATGAGGCAAGATTAGAGGTAGTTATGTTAATGAGGCAGGACTCAGTTCTACAACATTAGGTTGTATCTTGAGTCAATCTGTTTTGAGATCTAAAAGACAGAAGTAAGCAGAGAGACAAGGGAACCTCCTACCACCAAGAATGAAGAACCAGGAGGGGAATGAATCCTTTGGACCCAGGGTCTCTGTGCTGAGAAGCTCCTCTACCAGGAGAAGATTGATGACAAGGACCTTCCTCCAAAGTTGACAGAGAGAAAAAACCTTTCCCTGGAGCCCGCACACTGAATTCAGACTTCTACCCTATTAGATTGTGAGAGAATAAATCTATCTTTGCTAAAGCCATCCACTTGTGGTATTTCTGTTATAGCAGCACTGAATAACTAAGACACCTCCTAAATCAGGTTCTGAACTAGAAATAATGGTGCACATTGGACTTAAAACTGGGACTTATCTGTTGAAAAGTGAGGGAGACGTGGGAAATCAGAGGTTGAGTAGGATTGTCTCTCAAGAGAAAAATTAAGGGTTGACTTAATGTAGAAAAATGAATAAGAATTTAGGAATATTTCAGTGAATACCAGAAAAAGGTGTTACTTTGTGGTTTAAAACACATTTCTTCACTTTATTATTTTATTTAATCTTTTAAAATCTCTTTGGCTTTACTGTTATTGCATGTAATTAAATCCAAAGGAAATGCCTTAGCAGATAGTTCAGGTGGGAAAGGGGCTAATTGCAGACTAGTCAGATACATCCATCTCAGAACAAGGAGCAAAAGAGAAGGCCTCTAGCGGAGCCAATATGACACTATGGGTGGAAGCACCATGCCGTCCCTCCACAGCAAAGACCTGAAAAACTAAGTAAAACAGAGATGAATGTCAATCCTGGAACCTTAAGTATCAAATGAAGAGATAAAGAACTCAGCCAAACACCAAATGGAATAAGAAACTGACAAGGAATAGACAGCCAGGAGAGATACATGTGGAGGTTCCGTATCCGCTAAAGCAGCACAGATTTGCCATCTTGGACTTTTGTTGGAGATTGGTGAACAGAGAGTATGGGAAAGCAGCTTCACAGACCTCCCAGAAGGAGACAGAGCACCCGGTAACCAGCGGTACATGCTTTCCCACCCCCTACCCTTCTTCCTCCTGCTTGGCCTCCTCTGTTTCCTGCTGGCCACAGTCTCTTGGCTAGGAGGCACTGGCTTTGGCAAGGTGCTGCTTGGATTCACCCTGCCGACACTGGCTGTTTCTCTGAGTGCCATTTGTTTGTTGCTGGTGTTGGTTTTATCCACTTCTTTTGGTTTTCTTCCTTATCTCTTACCACCTTCCTCCTTTCTCTCAAACGCCTGACTCCATGTGTCATCTTTGCTTCTTCTTGAAAGGCTGTGAGGTGCCACTTCACTGGGGAACTGCTTCCCCAGCCCCTCACACTGGTGAGATTCACGGGCCTTTTTTTGTTTTTGTTGTTTTGTTTGCTTGTTTGTTTTATTTTTCTTTTCCCTGCTTGGGAGCCCCTTCTAGGTGAGCTGTACTGCCAGCTTGGGAGTGATCTCCCTGGTCCATGCAGCTCCATTGGTGGCATCCCTGGGGACATCATTTTTTTTCTTTTGGTCTTTCTTCATTTCTCATTTTCTTATGTCTCTATATTTACCTTCTTTTCCTGTCTCCTGGATACCTGGTGCTGTGTGACATCTACCCTTTCTAGCCAGGCTGTACTACATGGCCCGGGAGCCACCTGTCTGGTTGTTGCAGCAGAGTGGTGGGATCCCTGGGAGCTTCTCTTTTTCTATTTATATATTTGTTTTTTTATTTATTCTTTTTGCCTTTTCTCCATCCCTTGTATTCTCATCTCTCCACTCCAAGGGCAAGCTCCCTTAGCACCTTTTGTTTTGTTTGTTTTTGGCTCCTGTTTCTGTCTCCTCTTTCTCATACCCATCTTAGCTGCACACATCACAACCTTCCTCCTCCTCCCTGCCTACCTGCACCATTCACTTACCATCACGCCCCTGAGCAGCACAGGTATGGCCTACCAGAACCTGCCCTGCACTGATTCCCTGCCCACACTTTTGGCCCCAGTATGTGCCACAAACAACCCATCCCAGCCCCCCCCTTCAGCTGGACATAACCTGCTGCACCATAGCTGAGCAACTGGCCCTGCCCATTGGACTAGGAGGTGAAAAGTATCATACCCACAGGTGAGCAAACATCAGAAACACACAGCCTGCCTACTAAGACATAACGAAATAAAACTAAAAAGCAGGATGAAACAAACAAATCTACAATCAATAAATGAAGAAAATCACTACTGAATGTCCCAAAGACAGCAGACAATATCAAAACATATTAAAAAAGGACATGATGGTTCCAGAAGGCATCCAAAATAAAACACCAGATGAGTTTCCAGTAGAAGAAAAGGCACTAGAACTACCTGATAAGGAATTCAAATCTCTAATTTCAGAGCTATTCAAGAGTTGAAGCAAAAAGCAGACAAAATTGAGGAAAAATAGACAAATTTGTGGAAAAGACACACAAATTCATGGAAAACACAGACCAAAAAAAGGAAGAATTCAGGAATAAAATAATAAAATAAATTCACAACTAGAAATCATAGAAAAACAGCAATTAGAAATCCAAAAGATGAACAGGATTTAAGAATTGGACACTGTCATAGAAAGGCTGAGGAACAGGTTTGAAGTGATGGAAGATAGGGTCAGTGAAATTGAAGACAAATACTTGGGTACAACACTGTTTGAGGAAAAATCAGAAAAAAGAATGAAGAAGCCCTGAGAAGTATGTGGAATACAATCAAAAGTAAAAATTGTTGAGTGATTGGAGTTCCAGAACAGGGGGAGAAAATGGAAAACACAGAGATGATCATTGAAGAATTGCTGACAGAAAGCTTCTCCACTGTCATGAAAGATGAAAAGCTGACCATCCACGAAGCTGAACAAACCCCATACAGGATAGACCCCAAAAGAAAATCACCAAGGCATATCATAATCACACTTGCTAAAACAAAAGACAAAGAAAGTATCCTGAGAGCAGTGCAAGAAAAATGAAAAGTCACATACAGAGGAAAAACAATAAGACAAAGCTCTGATTATTTGGCAGAAACCAAGCAGGCAAGAAGGCAATGGGATGACATATATAAAACATTGAAAAAAAAAATTGACAATCAAGAATAACATATCCTGCAAAACTCTCGTTCAAATATGTTGAGGAAATTAGGACATTTCCAGATAAACAAAAATTAAGGGAATATGAAAAAACCAAACCCAAGCTTATAAGAATTAATAAAGGGAGTCCTTCAGCCTGAGAGCAAACAACCTCAGACCACAGCCTGAATCTAGGATGCGAGATTGTACCAGCCAGATACCAATGTAGAAAATGAACTCTCAAGGACTATCCAAAACCAAAAGAATTACAACAGGGAGCCAGAGAGGTTAATCTGTAGATGACAACAACTTCAGAACAATAAAAGAGGGAATAAATGGTGTAGGTACAGAATTTTCAAATGAAGAAGAATGCAAGGTGATACCAAGTAATAACAGACTAGTTCAAACCTAAAAAGATAAGTGTAAATTTCAAAGTAACCACAAAGAAAGTTAACAAACCTACTCATCAAAATAAAGAAGAAAAACGTAAAGTCTCAGTAAAAACAAAACTACGAAAAGAAGGGAAATGAAAAAAAAAATCCACAAACAAAAGGAATTCAGGAACTGGAGAATAAGAGGAACAAAGAAAACCTTAGAACCACAGGGAGAAAAAAAGAACACTACAAAATGACAGCAATAAACTCACATCTATCAGTAATGACACTGGATGTAAATGGCCTAAATGCACCCATAAAGAGACAGAGAGTGACAGAATGGATTAAAAAAAAAAAAAAAAAGAACCAGGATCCATCAATATGCTGTCTACAAGAGACACACCTTAGAAACAAAGACGTAAATTTATTAACAATCAAAGGACAGAAAAAAATATGTCAAGCAAACAGCTACCAAGAAAGAGCAGGAATGGCAATACTAATCTCAGATAAAATAAAATTCAAAACAAAATCCAGTATAAAACAAAAAGAAAGGCACTATCTTATGATTAAAGGGATGATCTATCATGAAGACCTAACCATAATAAACATCTGTCCACCCAATGACAGGGCTACAAAATACATAAAACAAACTAACAACACTGAAAAGAGAAATTGATAGTTGAACAATAACAGTAGGAGACTTCAACACACCACCCTCAATAATGGACAGAACATCTAGAAAGAAACTCAGCAAAGATATAGAATATCTAAAGGGCACAATCAGTTAACTTGACTTCATAGGCATATAAAGCTCACTCCATCAAACAGCTGCAAAGAACACATTCTTTTCCAATGCACATGGAACGTTCTCCAGAATAGACCATGTCTTAGGCCACAGAGCAACCCTCAACAAAATCCAAAACACTGAGATAACACAAAGTATCTCCTCTGACTACAACACCACCAAGGTAAAAATTAAAAAGAGGAAGAGCAAGGAAAAAAAAAATCAATTACATGGAAACTGAATAGCACTCTGTTTAAAAACCACTGGATAAGAAGAAATCAGAAATAGAATTAAAAAAATTCCTAGAATCAAACAAGAATGAAAACACATCATACCAAACCTTTGGGACACAGCAAAGGCAGCCCTTAGAAATCAATTTATAGCAATAGGCGTACACATAAAAAAAAGAAGAAGAAGAAGAAGAAAGGGACAAAATCAAAACATTAGCTACACAACTCAAACAAATACGAAGAGAACAGTAAAGAAAAGCCCACAGCCACCAGAAGAAAGGAAATAATAAAGATCAGAGCAGAAATAAATGGAATAGAGAGTAAAAAAACAATAGAAAGAATCAACAAAACCAAAAGTTGGTTCTCTGAAAGGATCAACAAATTTGACAAAACACTGGCCAAACTGACAAAAGAAAATCAGGAGAGAACACAAATAACCCAAATGAGAAATGAAATGGAGGACATCACAACAGACCCAACTGAAATAACAAGGATCATAACAGAGTATTATGAAAAACTATACTCCAACAAATTTCAAAACTTAAAGGAAATGGACAAATTTCTAGAAACATACTACCTACCCAAACTAACAGAAAATGATATTGAAAATCTGAACAGACACACAACAAGAGAAGAGATTGAAAAGGTAATAATAATTAAAAAAACTTCCAACAACAATAAAAAAAACCCTGGCCCAGATGGCTTCACTGGAGAATTCTACCAAACATTCAGAGAAGAGTTTCCACTGGTACTACTAAAATTATTTCAGAACATAGAGAAGGAAGTGACACTTCTGAATGCATTCTATGAAGCCAGCATAACCCTGATACCAAAACCAGGCAAAGACACCACAAAAAAAGAAAATTACAGACCAATATTTCTCAAGAATATAGGTACAAAAATTCTGAACAAAATTCTAGCTGATAGAATTCAGCATCATTCAAAAAAATAATACACCACGATCAAGTAGGATTCATATGAAGTATGCAAGGATGGTTCAACATTAGAAAATCAATGTAATCCACCACACAAATATAAGGAAAGAAAAGAATCACACGATCATCTCAACTGACACAGAAAAGTTATTCGACAAAGTTCAACACCTATTCCTGATAAAATTCTCAATAAAATAGGTATAGAAGGGAAATTTCTCAAAATGATAAAGAGCATCTATGCAAAACCAATGACCAACATCATTCTTAATGGAGAGATGCTGACAACATTCCCCTTGGGTACAGGAAAAAGCCAAGGGCACCCTTTATCATCACTCCTATTTAACATTGTTCTGGGAGTCCTAGCTAGAACAATAAGGCAAGAAAAAGAAATAAAGAGCATCCAAATTGGTAATGAAGAAGTAAAACTGTCCCTATTTGCAGATGATATGATACTACACATAGAAAACCCAAAAGACTCCATGAAACAACTACTGGAACTTATAGAAAGATTCAGCAGAATAGCAGGATATAAGATAAACATTCCAAAATCTCAGTTGGATTATATACACCAGTAAAGAGAACAATGAAAAGGAAATCATGAAAACAGAACTGTAGCCCCTAAAACAATAAAGTACTTAGGAATAAATCTAAACAGGGATGTAAAGGAAGTATAGCAAGAAAACTAGAAAACACTACTGCAAGAAGCCAAAAAAGAGTTACATAAATGGAAAAGCATATCATATTCATGGATAGGTAGCCTCAACATGGTGAAAATGACAATTCTACCCAAAGTAATTTACAAATACAATTCCTATCCAAATACCAACAACATTCTTTAAAGAGATGGAAAAAGTTATCATTAACTTTATATGGAAAGGGAAGAATCCCTGGTTAAGTAAAGCACTATTGAAGAAGAAGAATAAAGTCGGAGGACTCACACTACCTGACCTCAGAACCTACTATGCAGCTAGGGTAGTCAAAACAGCCTGGTACTGGTACAACAACAGATACATCGACCAATGGAACAGAGTTGAGAACCCAGATATAAATCCATCCACCTATGGTTCACTTGGAAACCTTGGTGGCATGGTGGTTAAGAGCTATAGCTGCTAACCAAAAGGTCAGCAGTTCAAATCCACCAGGCGCTTCTTGGAAACCATATGTGGCAGTTCTACTCTGTCGTATAGGGTTGCTATGAGACAGAATCGACTTGATGGCAACGGGTTATGGTTTATGGTTCACCTGATCTTCAACATAAGCCCAAAGTCTACCAGGGGAAAAGACAGTCTTTAACAAATTGTGCTGACAAAACTGGATGTTCATCTGCAAAAAATGAAATAAGACCCATACCGCACACCATGTATAAAAACTAACTCAGAATGGACCGAAGACCTAAATATAAAGTAAAAAAATATGAAGCTCATAGAAGAAAAAATAGGATAAATACTAGAAGCCCTAATACAGGGTATTAACAAGATATAAACCACAATCAACCACACACAAACTCCAGAAGATAAGCTAGATAACTGGCATCTCCTAAAAATTAAACACTTATGCTCATCAAAAGACTTCACCAAAAGAGTAAAAAGAGAACTTACAGATTGTGAAAAAATTTTTGGCTATTACAAATCGGACAAGAAAATCCAACACCTCTACAAGAAAAAGACAAAAATACAATTAGAAAATGGACAAAGGAAATGAACAGACACTTCACCAAAGAAGACATTCAAGGGACTAACAGGCACATGAGGAAATGCTGGCAATCACTAGCCATTAGAGAAATGCAAATCAAAACCACAATGAGATACCATCTCACCCCAGCATTACTGGCACGGATTAAAAAAATAGGAAATGACAAATGTTGGAGAAGCTTTGGGGAGATTGGAACTCTTATGCACTGCTGGTGGGAATGCAAAATGATACAACCATTTTGGAAATGACAGTAAGGCACTTCCTTAGAAAGCTAGAAATAGAAATACCATACAATCCAGCAATTTCACTCCTAGGAATATATCCTAGAGAAATAACAGTCACCACATGAATAGACATATGCGCACCCATGTTCATTGTAGCATTGCTCACAATAGCAAAAAGATGGAAACAATCTAGGTGTCCATCAACAGATGAATGGATAATCAAACTGGTACACACACAAAATGGAGTATTACACAACAAAAAAGAACAACAATGAATCTGTGAAGCATCTCATAACATGAATGAAACTGGAGGACATTATGCTGAGTGAAATAAGTCAATCACAAAAGGACAAATATTGTATAAGACCATTACTCTAAAAACTCATGACAAGAAACAATCTTTGATGGTTATGAGGGAGGGGAGGAGTGGGAACGGAAGAAAACTAAATAGATAATAGGTAAGTGGTAACTTTGGTGAAGGGTAAGACAGTGCACAGTACTGGGGAATCCAGCACGACTTGTACAAGGCAAGGTCATGGAAGCTCCATAGCCACACCCAAACTCCCTGTGGGACAGAATGACTGAGCTGACGGCTGTGGGGACCATGGTTTTGGGGAACATCTAGCTCAATTGGCATAACATAGTTTATAAAGAAAATCTTTTACATTCTACTTCGGTGAGTAGCGTCTGGGGTCTTAAAAGCCTGTGAGTGGCCATCTAAGAAACCTCATTGGTCTCTCCCCTTCGGGAGCAAGGAAGAATGAAGAAAACTAAGGATACAAGGAAAAGATTAGCTCAAAGAATTAGGAACCACATCTACTATGGCCTCCACCAGACTCAGTCCAGTACAACTAGATTGTGCCCAGCTACCACCACTGACTGGTCTGACAGGGATCACAATAGAGGGTCCCAGACAGAGATGGAGAAAAATGTAGAAAAAAATTCTAACTCAGAAAGAATGACCAGACTAGCTGGCCTGATAGAGACTGGAGAAACCCTGAGAATATGGCCCTGGAACACCCTTTCATCTCAGTAATGAAGTCACTCCTGAGGGTCACACTTCAGCCAAAGATTGGACAGGCCCATAAAACAAAACGAGACTAAAGGGGCACACCAGCCCAGGGGCAAGGACTAGAAGTCAGGAGGTAACAGAAAAGATGGTAATTGGGGACATAAGTTGGAGAAGAGAGAGTGTTGACATGTCGTGGGGTTGTTAACCAATGTCATAAAACAATATGGGTATTAACTGTTTAATGAGAAGCTAGTTTGTTCTGTAAACCTCCATCTAAAGGACAAAGAAAAAAGAAGAGAAGATCTCTATACTCACCGAGGTGGTGGTGGTTGTAGTGGTAAGTGGTGCGTGTGTGTGTTTGTTATGTGTGTGAGAGGAATGAGATGAGCATGTGTGCACATACAGGTGCTGGGGATGAAGGTGTTATTTTAGAGACCTAGTGTGATATCAGGAGACTGGACAGCAAGAAGAGGCCCTTCATAATGTTCAGCACTAATCCCACTCATCTTTGTTGTAATCTCCATTCTTATATTCGTGCAAAAAAGTAGCTAAACCTCTCTCCTCATACACTGTTCTTATATTTTCACGCCCAAATGTGCCTAGCTATTAACCACAATCCAAGACCATAAATCTGAGTTGGATTTAACTTCAGGAAATCTGCATCCATGTCAAAAACTCTCCAGATATTTTGAAGGGTTTATTTTTTTTTTTTTCTGTAGTTCTTCCTTGGGCTGATGTGAAACAGTTGAGCTGTGATGCTTCCTTTATTACAACCTGCCCATACTTAATGGTTTTGCTTATTGGTACTTTAACTTGAGGACTGGGTCCCCTTGAAGGGTAGCTCTCTTTAACCAGACTCTGTAGAAAATATCCAGAAATAGTCAGAAAATGATGAAAACAATGGAAAATCCATTATAAGAAAAGGTTCAGGGATAATTTGATTGCACTCTTAATATACAGATATTGTTAAGAGATGTAGAGATGAGTGGTTTTTCTTGTCATCTGGCTACTGAAAGAGAGAACCTCAAGTTAAAGGTGTTGGTGTGGTTCTGGACATAGGAAGCTACTTCTTTAACTATTGGGGTGCAGTGACTCTGAAACAAACCATAAAGGACAACTCTGAAATCTTCATCAATGGTGAAGAGTGTAGTGGTTCTAGGTTGCCCCCAGTTTGCACTGCGCAGGAAAGCTCCTCCTCCTCCTCTAGGGCCCCTTTCTTCCTAGAGTCACTTGTCAGAAGGAGAAGTGGCCCCTCCATTATAGGTAAGGACAGGATAGGCTGCTGGATAGTAGGAAGAGACTGTACAGAGTTTTGCAGATGATATGACTCATGGGCATGAAACTAAGTTCCCAAGGAACCCGAATCTAGAAAACCAAAAACCTAGTGCCATTGAGTCGATTCTGACTCATAGCAACCTTAAAGGACAGAGTAGAACTGCCCCATAGAGTTTCCAAGGAGCAAGAGACTGCTTAATTTGGAGTTCCTGGGTGGATCAAATAGTTAAGTGTTTGACTACTGGCTGAAAGTCTGGCAGTTCGAATCCATTCAGAGAAGCTTTGGAAGACAGGCCTGGAGGTCTGCTCCTGAAAGGTCATAGCAGTTCTACTCTGCAGAAATGAGGTTGCCATGAGTAGAAATCGACTCCACAGCAAATAACAACAACTGCTTAATTCTAGCATTTATGATGAGAGACATTTTTAACACAAATAATACATAAAAAAAATAATCCCTTTCATGAGTCCATGCATAGGTCACCTCCAGTTTTAAGTTCTGAAGAGTATCTGTCCCTTGCTCTTTCTGTTGAAGATGTCACTGTGCTCTGCCAACACCCCAGTTCTCAGCACCCATGTAGAGCACCCATGTCGCTGACCTTATCCCTGGCTCCAGCCAACAACAGTGAAGACTCCTCAGAGCAGGTGGCATTTGAAGGCACACCTAGGAATCAATGGAGAGTCAACGTTTCAGAAAACAGATCCAATCAAAACCACAATGATATTCCATCTCACCCCAACATTACTGGCACAAATAAAAAACACAAAAAATAACAAATGTTGGAGAGGCTGCAGGGAGACTGGAACTCTTATGTACTGCTGGTGAGAATGCAAAGTGGTACAACCATTTTGGAAAATGATCTGGTGCTTCCTTGAAAAGCTAGAAATAGAAATACCATATGATCTAGCAATCTTACTCCTAGGAATATATCCTAGAAAAATAAGAGCCATTACATGAACAGACATATGTACACCCATGTTCATTGCAGCATTGTTCACAACAGCAGAAAGACGGAAACAACCTAGATGCCCATCAACAGATGAATGGATAAACAAACTATGGGTCTTACACACAATGGAATACTATACAATGATAAAAAGCAATGATGAATCTGTGACGCATCTGATAACATGGGTGAACCTGGAGGGCATTATGCTGAGTGAAATAAGTCAATCACAAAAGGACAAATACTGTATGAGACCACTATTTTAAAAACCCACAAAAAGGTTTACACACAAAAAGAAATAATCTTTGATGTTTATGAGGGAGGGGAGGGGTGAGGATGGAAAAACACTAAATAGACAATAGATAAGTGGTAACTTTGGTGGAGAGCAAGACAGTACACAATACTTGGGAAGCCAGCACAACTTGTACAGAGCAAGGTCATGGATGCTCCATAGACACATCCAAACTCCCTGTGGGACAGAATGACTGAGCTGAGGGCTGTGGGGACCATGGTTTTGGGGAACATCTAGCTCAATTGGCATAACATAGTTTATAAAGAAAATCTTTTACATTCAACTTTGGTGAGTAGCATCTGGGGTCTTAAAAGCTTGTGAGTGACCATCTAAGAAACTCCACTAGTCTCACCCCTTTGGGAGCAAGGGAGAATGAAGAAAACTAAAGACACAGGGAAAGATTATTCCAAATGATTAATGGACCACAACTACTAGGGCCTCAACCAGACTGAGGCCAGTACAAAGGGATGGTGCTTAGCTACCACCTCCAACTGCTCTGACAGGGATCACAATAGAAGGTCCTGGACAGAGCTGGAGAAAAATGTGGAACAAAATTCTAACTCACAAAAAAAGACCAGACTTACTGTCTTGACACAGACTGGAGAAACTCTGAGAGTATGGCCTCCAGACATCCTTTTAACTCAGTAATGATGTCACTACTGAGGGCCACCCTTCAGCCAAATATTAGACAGCAGGCCCATGAAAGAAAATGAGACTAAAAGGTCTCAACAGACCAGGGGAAAGGATTAGAAGGCAGGAGGGGATGAGAAAGTGGGTAATAGGGAACCCAAGGTGGAGAAGGGAGAGTATTGACATGTCTTGGTGTTGGAAACAATGTCACAAAACAATATGTATACTAATTGTTTAATGAGAAGCTAGTTTGTTCTGTAAAGGTTCATCTAAACTACAAGAATAAATAAAATAAAACTAAAATACAATTGAGAAAAAAGACTGGTGTTTTCCCTGGAATACAGAATATTTACGCAAAACAAGCACAGTTAATGAAGTATGTTGGGCCTTTTATTAAAAAACTGACAAGTTTACAGATTTGCAATGCAATACCCTCTTTGTCTATGATCAAATGTTGGCAGATGCGTGCTTCCTTTGGCTCCTTTTTATTTCTTCAGTTAATTTTCTTCTTTCACTAACACCATTTTCTATTAATTATGTATATTAATTTACAGGTTTAGTAGGGAAAACCAAGTGTGTTTTTCTTTACCTTTGATAGTTTTTGCCTTTTTTCATCCATATAAAGTGAACTGATTTACTGTTGAGTTCATTAGAAATGCTACTGGAATTTTCACTGGACTTGTACAAAATTATGGATTTATTCATAAGAATTTACTTTGTAACTTATTGAAAGTGCTTATAATAATTACAATATTTGAGAAAATTGACAGCTTCCATTATTGATTCTGTCTCTAAATTAGTTTCACATACCTATTGGCTGCTAACCAAAGGTCAGCAGTTCGAATCCGCCAGGTGCTCCTTGGAAACTCTATGGGGCAGTTCTACGCTGTCCTGCAGGGTTGTTATGAATCAGAATCGACTCGACGGCACTGGTTGTTTTGTTTGACCTATTTTTTTATTTTGGTCATATTCAATGCATACTGAAAGTGATTTATAATTTTTCCTCAGTGAGTTAAACATGTTTTAGTAAACACATTTTTTAATTTTATTGTTCTTGTATGTATGAAAGTTACATATTCTTAAGTTTTGCTGTTGCTGTATGGGATTGCAATTGAATTTGTCATTTGACTTATAATCAGCCATTATGCTTGGCTGTCTGTATATGCTTTTGATTTTTATCTGTATGCAGTTGTATTGTTTGTAAAAAAGAAAAGCTTGTTGATCTTTTCAACTTTACCTATTATTTTTGGTATAAAGTAGTTTGTAATTTACACATGGTAAAATGCCCAAATCTTAAGTATATGCCAATTGCCACCAGTCAATCTGGCTCATGACAACCCCATGTGTGTGAGAGAACTGAGACCCACAGGGTTTTCAATGGATTATTTTTCAGAAGTAGATCACCATGCCTTTCTTCTAAGGCACCCTGGGTACATTTGAAAGTCCAGTCTTTTGGTTAGGAGCCAAGCATGGTGTTAACCATGTGCATCACCCAGAGACTCCTTTAAACATATAGCTTGATGAATTTTTACATATGTATACACCCATGTAGCTAACACTCATATTCCTTAACCCAGAAAATTCCCCATGCATTTTTGTCATTATTGATCCCCAGGGGTAACCAATATTTTAACTTCTATCATCATAGATTCCCCCACGTGTCTGTCAGTTGTACTGTGGGGGCTTGTGTGTTGCTGTGATATTGGAAGCTATGCCATTCAAAAGACAACTGGGGAAGAGTCAATGTTAATTACATGGATGGAGTAAAGCTTTTGGGACCTTCATTTGCTGATGTGGCATGACTCAAAATGAGAAGAAACAGCTGCAAACATCCATTAGTAATCAGAACTGGAATGTACGAAGTATGAATCTAGGAAAATTGAAAATCCTCAAAAATGAAAGAGAACACATAAACACCCATATCCTAGGCATTAGCGAGCTAAAATGGACTGGTATTGGCCATTTTGAATCAGGTAATCATATAGTCTACTATGCCAAGAATGATAACTAGAAGAGGAATGGTGTTTCATTCATCGTCAAAAAGAACATTTCGAGGTCTATCCTGAAGAACAACGCTGTCAGTGATAGGATAATACCCATATGCCTACAAAGAAGACCAGTTAATAGGACTATTATTCAAATTTATACACCAACCACTAAGGCCGAAGATGAAGAAATTGAAGATTTTCATCAGCTTCTGCAGCCTGAAATTGATTGAACATACAATCAGGATGCAATGAGGATGCATTGATAATTACTGGTGATGGGAACGTGAAAGTTGGAAACAAAGAAGAAGTATTGGTGGTTGGAAAATAAGGCCTTGGTGATAGAAACAAGGCCGGAGATCAAATACCTTTTGTCACCAATATCAATAGAAACTGTACACATGGACCTCGCCAGATGGAACACACAGGAATCAGATCGACTACATCTGTGAAAAGAGATGGTTGAAAAGCTCAATATCATCAGTCAGAACAAGGCCAGGGGGCAACTGTGGAACAGACCATCAATTGCTCATATGCAAGTTCAAGCTGAAACTGAAGAAAATCACAGCAAGTGCATGAGAGGCAAAATATGAGTTTGAGTATATCCTACCTGAATTTAGAGACTATCCCAAGAATAGATTTGATGCGTTGAACATTAATGACTGAAGAACAGACGACTTGTGGAACAATATCAGGGACATCATACATGAAGAAAGCAAGAGGTCATGTCATTGAAAAGACAGGAAAGAAATTAAAGACCAAGATGGATGTCAGAGGAGACTCTGAAACTTGCTTTGAATGTTGAGCCGCTAAAGCAAAAGGAAGAAGTGATGAAGTAAAAGAACAGAACACAAGATTTCAAAGGGTGGCTCAAGAAGACAAAGTAAAGTATTATAATGACATGTACAAAGAGCTGGAGATAGAAAACCAAAAGGGAAGAACACGTTCGGCGTTTCTCAAGCTGAAAGAACTGAGAAAAAATTTAAGCCTTGAGTTCAATAGTGAAGGATTCTATGGGGAAAACATTAAATGACGCAGAAAGCATCAAAAGAAGATGGAAGGAATACACAGTCATTATACCAAAAAGAATTAGTTGATGTTCAACCATTTCAGGAGGTAGCACATGATCAGGAACCGATGGTACTGAAAGAAGAAATCCAAGTTGCACTGAAGGTATTGGCAAAAAACAAGACTCCACGAATTGATGGAATACCAATTGAGATGTTTCAACAAATGGATGCAGCATTGGAAGTGCTCACTGGTCTGTGCCAGGAAATTTGGAAGACAGCTTCCTGGTCAATCGACTGGAAGAGATCCATATTTATGCCTATTCCCAAGAAAGGTGATCCAACTGAATTCAGAAATTATTAAACAGTATCATTAATATCACACGCAAGCAGAATTTTGCTGAAGATCATTCAAAAATGGCTGCAGCAGTATATCTGCAGGGAACTGCCAGAAATTCAGGCTGGTTTCAGAAGAGGATGTGGAACCGGGGATATCATTGCTGATGTCAGATGGATCCTGGGTGAAAGCAGAGAATACCAGAAGGATGTTTACCTGTGTTTTATTGACTATGCAAAGGCATTCGACTGTGTGGATCATAACAAACTATGGATAACATTGTGAAGAATGTGCATTCCAGAACACTTAATTGTGGTCATGAGGAACCTTTACATAGATCAAGAGGCAGTTGTTTGGACAGAACAAGGGGATACTGATTGGTTTAAAGTCAGGAAAGGTGTACGTCAGGGTTGTATTCTTTCAGCATACCTATTTAATCTGTATGCTGAACAAATAATCCGAGAAGCTGGACTATATGAAGAAGAAGATGGCATCAGGATTGGAGGAAGACTCATTAACAACCTGCCTTATGCAGATGACACAGCCTTGCTTGCTGAAAGTGAAGAGGACTTGAAGTACTTACTAATGAAGATCAAAGACCACAGCCTTCAGTATGGATTACACCTCAACATAAAGAAAACAAAAATCCTCACACCTGGACCAGTGAGCACCATCATGACAAATGGAGAAAAGATTGAAGTTGTAACGGATTTCATTTTACTTGGATCCACAATCAACAGCCATGGAAGGGGAAGTCAAGAAATGAGGTGATACATTGCATTGGGCAAATCTGTGCAAAGGACCTCTTTAAAGTGTTGAAGAACAAAGATATCACCTTGAAGACTAAGGTGGGTCTAACCCAAGCCGTGGTATTTTCAATCACATCATACGAATATGAAAGCTGGACAATGAATAAGGAAGACCAAAGAAGAAGTGAAGCCTTTGAATTGTGGTGTTTGTCAAGAATATTGAATATAGCATGGACTGCCAAAAGAATGAACAAACCTGTCTTAGAAGTATAGCCAGAATGCTCCTTAGAAGCGAGGATGGTGAGACTCTGTCTTACACACTTTGAACATGTTGTCAGAAGGGATCAGTCCCTGGAGAGGGACATCATACTTGGTAAAGTACAGGGTCAGTGGAAAAGAAGAAGTCCCTCAACGAGGTGGGTGTATTGACACAGTGGCTGTAACAATAGGCTCAGGCATAACAAGGATTGTAAGGATGGCGCAGGACCAGGCACTGTTTCATTCTGTTGTACATGGGGTCACTATGAGTCAGAACTGACTCGACAGCACCTAACAACAACAACATCACCATGGATTAGTTTTGTCTGTTTTTGAACTTATTACAACTGAGAATATTCAGTAGGTTCTTGTATATCTGATTTTCTTTCATCTGTACAGTTGCATGTGTCCTATTTCATAAATACGCCACAATTTTTTATCTAACATACTAATTTCCAAAATATTTGTATCATTTTACCTCAAATCATTTATATATGAGATTTGCAATTGTTCCATGTCCTTGCCAAACCTTGGAATGGACAACATATTTAATTTATGCCATTATGGTATCTCATTGGGATCTTAATTTGAATTTCCCTGTTGAAAAACTTACCATGTGTTTTTATTGGTCATTTGGGTATTTTTTATATTGATTGCCTGTTCAAATTATGCACATTTTTTTATAGAGGTGTTTGTGTTTTTGATTAATATGAGTTCTTTATGTAATATGGACACAAGTCTTTTGGCAGATACATATCTGGTGAATATTTTCTACCAGTCAATATCTTGCCTTTTCATTTTCTTATTAATGTTTTTTGATGATCAAATTTTTTAAAATTGGAGTTCAATTTATCAATTTTTTTCTTTTATAGTTATTGATTTTGTGGCCTGTATAAGAAATCTTTGCCTACCCTAAGGTCACAAAGATGTTTGCCTATGTTTTGTTCTAGAAACTTTATAGCTTTAGCTGTTACATTTAGGTTTCTGATCAATCTTGAATCAACTTTTATTTATGGTGTGAGGTAGGAGTCAAGGTTCATCTTTTGTTTTATGGTTATGCAGTTGTTTCAACACTGTTGAATAGATTCTTCTTTCCTTAATATGTAATATTTGCATTTGTGTAAATAATCAATTGGAGGAAATGGTATAATAGAGGACTCTCTTTTTTTTAGGGGCCTGCCTCTCCTGAAATACCAAGTGTTGGGATTAACTCTACAGGAACTCTGGAAGATAGTCAAATGTTTACAGCAATCAGGTTAAATGGTAAGCTGGAAAGAAGCAAATGAAACATGCTAAGATGGTTTTGTAGCCTTTTAAGTTACACTTGTCCCACCCCCATCCCCAGTTTAGCAGTAGTCTGGATGGAAGAATACACTTCTATTGTGGGTCCTGGCTCTGGAGTAGGAAGACCAGACCTTGTCCTCAAGGAATTGTGTCTGTCTTTTTTGACCTGTCTTTGGGTTTAGGGGCTTAGTCGAAGGTCTGATGCATGGAATTTGACTTTGTTTTACCTAAATCAGACTCTCAGCGCACAGAAAAGGCTCTCAGATGACCCTAAAATGACCCTAAGTTTTCACCTCTGTCTAATCTTTAGGGTTAGCACAAGCAGGAAGTGAAGAATAAGACAGAGTTTTAATTTCTACTCTGATCTTTATTATTTTCTTCCTTATGGTAGCTTTGGGTTAGTTTTCTCTTTTTGCTAGTTCCTCACATTGTAAAGTTAGGTTATTGATCTGAGATCGTTCTTTTATGTAGTTGTTTACTGCTATAAATTTACCTCTGAGCACTGCCTTCGCTGCATCCCTTAAGTTTTGGTATGTTGTACTTTCATTTTCATTAGACTCTAAGTATTTTCTGATTTCTCTCTTGATTACTTCCTTGACCCATTGATTGTTTAATACCGTGCTGTTTAAATCCACAGATTTGTGTGTTTTGCAGTTACTGTGTGTTATTAAATTCTAGTTTCATTCTATTTTGGTCAGAGAATATATTTTGTATGATTTCAATCTTTTTAAATATATTGATACTTGTTTTGTGACCTAGCACATGGTGTTACCTCAAAAATGTTCCATGTAAACTGGAGAAAAAAGTGCATTGTGTTGTTGTTGGTTGGAGTATTCTATATATCTCTGTTAGGTTTAGTTGATTTATACTGTTCAAATCCTCTATTTCCTTATCTTCTTTCTAGATGTTATATCCATTACTGAAAGTGCCATATTAAAGTCTCCAACTATTATTTGGAACTATTATTGCCCTCTTCAATTCTATTAGTGTCTTCATATATTTTGGGGCTCTGATGTTAGATGCAGGTATACTTAAAACTGTTTTATCTTCTTTATGCATTAACTCTCTTATTGTTGTATAATGTGCTTCTTTGTCTCTTAAAGTTTGTTTTGTCTGAGATCAATATAGCCACTCTCAATCTCTTTTAGTAGTACTTGCATGGAATATTTCTTTCATCCTTTCACTTTTAGCCTATTTGTGTCTCTGGGCCTAAGGTATGTCTCTTGTAGAGAAAATACAGATAAATCTTTAGAAAAAAATCCACTTTATGCTTTTACATTGGTGAGTTTAATCCACCTACATTAGTTACCATGGAGTGCCAAAAGAATGAACAAATCTGTCTTGGAAAAAGTACAGCCAGAATGTTCCTTAGAAGCAATATTGGCAAGACTGCCTCTCACATATTTTGGACATATTATCAGGAGGCATCAGTCCCTGGAGAAGGACATCATGCTTCGTAAGGTAGAGCATCAGGGAAAAAGAGGAAGACCCTCAATGAGATGGGTTAACACAGTGGCTGCAACAATGGGCTCAACTATGACAACGATAGTGAGGATGGTGCAGGACCAGCAGTGTTTCCTTCTATTGTGCATGGGGTTGCTATAATTTGGAACTGGCTCAAGGGCACCTGATAACTAACAACAACACATTAGTTACTATTAAGGAAGAACATATTTCTACCATTTTGCTATTTGCTTTTTGTGTGTCTTATAACTTCTTTGGCCTTCATTTCCTCCAATACTGCCATCATTTGAATTAATTGTATTTTGTAGTGAACGATTTTGTTTCCCTTCTCTTTTCCTTTTGTATATATTTTTAAGATATTTTTTCTGTGGTTACCATGAGGATTACACTTTAAACTTGTAACAACGTAAGTAAATTGATACCAACTTCACTTCATTAACATACAAAAACTCTATTGTATACCACTCCAAATGGAGTTCATATGATAAATTACACCTTTATATGTATCCAGAATTTGTGGTTAACTGCTCTTCCCCTCACCACTCCCTCACTTTAAAGATGCCATCCCAGCACCTTCTGGCCTCCTAGGTTTCTGAGGAGAAATTGGTACTTAATCTCCTGTGACATCTTGAAGCTTTCAGGATTGTCTCTTTGTTTTTTATATTTATTTGAATGCTTGATTGTAAGTGTGTCAGTATGAATCTCTGCTGACTCTGGGGGAAAATCTTTGTCTCTTTTCAGTTTCTGTTCTTTGGTTTCTTGGCAATTGTCATGTGGCTTGGCACATATTTTCTTTCCCTTCTTGCTTGCTTGCTCTGTGCCTAATCTACTCTTTTTATATCTCAGAAGTGGCTTAAGATGCATCCTACACTGACTTGGGTACAGAGAGAGAAAGCCTTTCCCTAGAGCCAGTGCTCTGAATTTAGACTTCTAGCCTCCTAAACTGTGAGAAAATAAATTCCTGTTCTTTAAAGCTACAAATCTGTGGTATTTCTGTTATAGCAGCACTAAGAAACTAAGACAGAATTTGGTACCAGAGAGTGGGGTGCTACTCACAAATACCTAAAATGTGGAAATGGTTTTGAAATTGGGTAATGGGTAGAATCTGGAGGAATTTTGGTGTGCTTTTATAGTAAGGACCTAGTTTACCTTGAAGAGACTGTTGGTAGAATTATGGAGAGTAAGGACAATTCTGATTGAGAGCTTCTATATCATGAACAGAATGTTGCTAGAAATGTGGACACTAATGTGCTTTTGGTAAGAATTTAAAAGGAAAATGATAAACATGTGATTCAACATTGAAGGGATGGTGATACTTTTTATGCGGTGGCAAAGGTCTTGTCTAAACTGTGTTCAAATGTTTCATGATAGGCAGAACTTGCAAGTGATGAACTTGGATATTTGGTTAAGAAAATTTCTAAGTAAGTTCTTAAGAAGTAGCATGGTTTCTCCTTGCCACTTACAGTAGAATGTGAGAGGTAAAAGATGGACTTAAAGACAAATTCTGCAAAATGAAGCCAGAACTTAAAGATTTGGAAAATTCTCTTGTACAAACTAAGGACATGTCACATATCCTAGAACTCTCACCAAGGATGTGGCTACTCAGTCTTTTGTTAAAGAGCTTAAGGCTGTGACTGATGGATTTATTCAACTGCTGAAGCAAAAATCCCACCATCTTAGACTGAAAGGGTCAGAGACAGTAGTAAATGAAGGAAAGCTGCCTGTCTCCTGGATTTCTATAGGCAGAAGATGGGCCCATGGAGAGACTTGTTTGTGAACATCTGTTTTCCTCCAAGAAATAAAAGGAGAATCACAGGAGCAGTTTGGGGATCGGCAAAACTGTGAGAGGTAATGTGGCAGGCAGATCTGCCCCCAATTCAAAGGATGGAACCACAACTTCCATTTGAAAGTGTGGAAAAACAGCCCCCTAGTTTCAGCTCAGCTGCTAACTGAAAGATTGGCAGTTTGAATCCACCAGCCGCTCCTTGGAAACCCTATGAGGCAGTTCTATTCTGTCCTATCGGGTTGCTATGAGTCAGAATTGACCTAATGCGATGGGTATAACGGGTAGTTGCCGATCAGATCTCCACCAACTCAGTTCTGGAGTGTGGGGCTGCCATGCAGGTGGGCCAAGAGGATGGGCTCACTGCTCAAAGCTGAGGGGGCAAAGCTGCCATGCCCAAATAGCAGAACGAAGCCTACCGTGCTGAAGGAATGGGGCCACCACTCAGATGAACTGGGAGAATGGGGCTGCCCAAAGCTAAGGGAGTAATAGGTGTGGAAGGTGGAACTGATACCTAGGGCCGAGGTGCCTCCATCCAGAATCTGGGGAGCATGGCCAACACCCAGAATCTGGAGGGTGGGGGGTTGTTGCCTGGATGGTTTTGGAGAACAGAGGATTAGTTTGAAGACTGAGAATGAATGAAATTTTCTCTGCTGGGTTTTGGACTTGCTTGGTGCCTGTGAAAGCTTCCTTCCCTCCAATTTCTCCCATTTATAATGGACATGTCTACCCTGTATTTTTACCCTGGTGCATCTGTCAGTTTGTTGTACTGTAGGGGCTTGTGTGTTGCTGTGATGCTGGGAGCTATGCCACCGGTATTCCAAGACCAGCAGGGTCAACCATGGCCAACAGGTTTCAGCTGAGCTTCCAGACTAAGATAAACTAGGAAGAAGGGCCTGGCAGTCTACTTCTGAAAAGATTTAAACAGTGAAAACCTTATGAATAGCAGTGTAATGTTGTCTGATATGCTGCCAGGAGATAAGACCTTCAGGTTGGAAGGCACTCAAAGGACGACTGGGGACAAGCTGCCTTCTCAAAGTAGAGTCAACCTTGTTGACGTGAATGGATTCAAGCTTTTGGGACCTTCATTTGCTGATGTGACATGACTCAAAATGAGAAGAAATAGCTGCAAGCATCCATTAATAATCAGAACCTGGAATGTACGAAGTGTGAATCTAGGAAAATTGGAAATTGTCAGAAATGAAATAGAACGCATAAACATCGATGTCCTAGGCATTAGTGAGCTGAAATGGACTGGTATTGGCCACTTTGAATCAGACAATCATATAGTCTACTATGCCAGGAATGACAGCTCAAAGAGGAATGGTGTTGCATTCATCGTCAAAAAGAACATTTCAAGATCTATCCTGAAGTACAACACTGTCAGTGATAGGGCAATATCGATACACCTACAAGGAAGACCAGTAAATATGACTATTATTCAAATTCATGCACCAACCACTAAGGTCAAAGATGAAGAAATGGAAGATTTTTACCAGCTTCTGCAGCCTGAAATTGATTGAACATGCAATCAGGACAAACTGATAATTGCTGGTGATTGAAATGTGAAAGTTGGAAACAAGGAAGGATCAATACTTGGAAAATATGGTCTCGATGATAGAAATGATGCTGGAGATCATGTGACTGAATTTTGCAAGACCTATGACTTCTTCACTGCAAATACCTTTTTTCACCAACATAAAGAGCAACTATACACCTGGACCTCACCAGATGGAATACACAGGAATCAAATTGACTACATCTGTGGAAAGAGATGATGGAACAAGGCCAGGGGAAGACTGCAGATCAATTACTCATCTACACGTTCAATTGAAACTGAAAAAAAACTAGAACAAGTCCACAAAAGCCAAAGTACGATCTTGAGTATATCCCACCCAAATTTAGAGACCATCTCAAGAATAGATTTGATGCATTAAATACTAATGTCTGAAGACCAGACCAGTTGTGGAATGACATCAAGGACATCATATATGACGAAAGCAAGAAGTCATTAAAAAGAAAGGAGAGAAAGAAAGGACCTAAATGGATGTCAGAAGAGAGTCTGAAACTTGCTCCTGAATGTTGAGTAGATAAGCAAAAGGAAAATACGATGAAGGAAAAGAGGTGAACAGAAGATTTCAAAGAGCACCTTGGGAAGACAAAGTAAAGTATTATGATGACGTGTGCAGAGACCTGGAGATAGAAAACCAAAAAGGAAGAACATGCTCAGCATTTTTTCAGGGTGAAAGAACTGAAGAAAAAATTCAAGCTTCGAGTTGCAATACTGAAGGATTCTTTGGGGAAAATATTAAATGATGCAGGAAGCCTCAAAAGAAAGTGGAAAGTCACGATACCAAAAAGAATTGTTCAAAAGAAAGTTGAGAGTCACTATACCAAAAAGAATTGGTCGACATTCAACCATTTCAGGCGGTAATATATGATCAGGAACTGATGGTACTGAAGGAAGAAGTCCAAGCTACACTGAAGACATTGGGGAAAAACAAGGCTCCAGGAATTGATGGAATACCAGTTGAGATTTTTCAACAAATGAATGCAGTGCTGGAAGTGCTCAGTCTTCTATGCCAAGAAATTTGTAAGACTGCTACCTGGTGAACCAACAAGAGGAGGTCCATATTTATGCCTATTCCTAAGAAAGGTGATCCAACCGAATGTGGAAATTGTAGAACAATATCGTTAATATCACATGCAAGCAAAATTTTGCTGAAGATCATTCAAAAGCTGCTGCAGCAGTATATTGACAGGCAACTGCCAGAAATTTAGGCTGGATTCAGAAGGGGACGTAGAACCAGGGATATCATTGCTGATGTCAGATGGATTGTGGCTGAAAGCAGGGGATACCAGAATGTTTACCCGTGTTTTATTGACTATGCTAAGGCACTCAACTGTGTAGGTCATACCAAATTATGGACAACATTATGGAGAATGGGAATTCCAAAACACTTAATTGTGCTTATGAAGAATCTGTACATGGATCAAGAAGCAGTCATTCAGATAGAACAAGGGGATACTGCGTGGTTTTAAGATCAGGAAAGGTGTGCATCAGAGTTGTATCCTTTCACCACAACTATTCAATCTGTATGCTGAGCAAATAATCTGAGAAGCTAGTCTATATGAAGAAGAACCGGGCATCAGGATTGGAGGAAGACTCATTAACAACCTGCGCTATGCAGATGATGCAACCTTGCTTGCTGAAAGTGAAGAGGACTTGAAGCACTTACTGATGAATATCGAAGACCACAGCCTTCAGTATGGATCACACCTCAACATAAAGAAAACAAAAATCCTCACAACTGGGCCAATAAGCAACATCATGATAAAACGGAGATTAAGGTTTTCAAGGATTACATTTTACTTGGATCCACCATCAACATCCATGGAAGCAGCAGTCAAGAAATCAAAAGATGCATTGCGTTGGGCAAATTGGCTGTAAAAGATCTCTTTAATGTGTTGAGAAGTAAGGATGTCACCTTGAAGCCTAAGGTGCACCTGATTCAAGCTATGTTGTTTGCAATTACCTTATAAGCATTCAAAAGCTGGACAGTGAGTAAAGACAAAAGAACAATTGACGCCTTTGAATTGCGGTGTTGGAGAAGAATATTGAATATACCACGGACTTCCAAAAGAATGGACAAATCTGTCTTAGAAGTACAACCAGAATGCTCCTTAGAAGCAAGGATGGCAAGACTGCATCTTACATACTTTGGATATGTTTTCAGGAGGGATCAGTCCCTGGAGAAGGACATCATGTTTGGTAAAGTAGAGGGTCAGATAAAATTGGGAAGACCCTCAACGAGATGGATCGACATAGTGGCTGCAAGAATGGGTTCAAGCATAGCAACAATTGTGAGAATGGTGCAGGACTGGGCAGTGTTTCACTCTGTTGTGCATAGGGTCGTTCTGAGTTAGAACCAACTCGAGGGCACCTAACAACAACGGCAACCCCATACATGTGGATGTAGTTCCATCTGGAAATAGGGTTTTCTTTCTTATGTTAATGAGACTATATTAATGTAGGGTGTGTCTTCAGCCAATCATTTTTGAGACATAGAAAGAACATATTAGGCAGAGAGCAAGCAATGAGGAATGGGAGAAGTTAGATGCCAGACCACATGAAGATTACCAAGGAACGTAAACTGAAAAAAGACAAGGACCTTCCCCTAGAGTCAACAGAGAAAAACTTCCCCAGAGCCAGTGGTGACCTGAATTTAGACTGCTGGCTTCCTAAACTGTGAGAAAATAAATTTCTGTTAATTAAAGCCACGACTTGTGCTTCTGTTATAGCAGCACTGAGAAACTAAGACATAGTGTCTATCTCTTTATTAATATTCTTGTTTTGTTCATATATTATTTTCCTGATTTACTTTAGTACTTTGTCTTTGTTCTCCCTTAGTTCTTTGAGCATGTTTAATAAAGGCATACCCTGGAGATACTGTGGATTCAGTTCCAGACTACAGCAATAAGGCAAATATTGCAATAAAGCAAGTCACACAAAGTCTGGTTTCCCAGTGCATATAAAAGTTATGTTTAACGCTATGTTGTTATTGTTATATGCCGTTGAGTCAGTTCTGACAAACACACACACACAAAAGATCAGCTGTTGCCGTCGAGTCCATTCTGACTCATAGCGACCCTATAGGATAGAGGGGAACTGCCCCGTAGGATTTCCAAGGAGCACCTGGTGGATCTGAACTGCCAACCTTTTGGTTAGCAGCTGTAGCTGTTAACCACTATGCCACCAGGGTTTCCAGTTCTGACATAGCAGCCCTGTGTATAACAGATGAAGCTCCAGATGCTGGTGGAGAGTCATGCCTTGGTGTTGATGGCTGCTGACTGATCAGGGTCGTGGCTGTTGAAGGTTGGGGTGGCTGCGGCAGTTACTTAAAATAAGACAACGATGAAGTTTGCTGCATAGATTGACTCTTCCTTTCACAAAAGCTTTCTTTGTAGCATGCGATGCTGTTTGATATCATGTTACCCACAGTAGAACTTCTCTCAAAATTGGAGTTAATCCTCTCAAATCCTGCCAGTGCTTCATCAACTAAGTTTATGTAATATTCTAAATCCTTTGCTGTCATTTCAACAATGTTCACAGCCTCTTTACCAGGAGTAGATTCCATCTCATGAAACTACTTTCTTTGTTCACCCATAAGAAGCAAATCCTTATCTGTTAAAGTTTTATCATGAGATTTCTGCAATTCAGTCACATCTTCAGGCTCCACTTCTAATTCCAGTTCTCTGCTGTGTCCACCACATCTACAGTTATTTCCGCCACTGAAGTCTTGAACCCCTCAAACTCACTCATTAGGGTTGGAATCAACTTCTTCCAAACTCCTGTTAATGTTGATATTTTGACCTCCTCCCATGGATCACAAATGTCCTTAATGGCACTGAGAATGGTGAATCTTTTCCAGAAGGTTTTCAATTTACTTTGCCCAGATCCATGAGGAATCACTATGTATGGCAGTTATTGCCTTATGAAATGTATTTCTTAAATAATAAGACTTGAAGGTCAGAATAACTCCTTGGTTCATGGGCTGCAGAATGGATGTTGTGTTAGCAGGCATGTAAACAACATTAATCTCCTTGTACATCTCCATCAGAGTTCTTGGGTGACTGTGCGCATTGCCAATGAGCAGTAATATTTTGGAAGGAATCTTTTTTTCAGAGCAGCAGGTCTCAACAGTGGGCTTAAAATATTCAGTAAACCATATTGTAAACAGATGTGCTGTCATCCAGACTTTGTTTTTCCATTTATAGAGAACACGCAGAGTAGATTTCGCATAATTCTTAAGGGCTGCATCTGCTGCCGGTCATCCTGATCCCACCTTTTGGCACTAAGACCTGTGTAGCAGAAGTACTCCTGGTATGGATGTTCAGCCCATGAGCTCCTGCTGCCTGGAGGACATGGCTTCTGAGTCTTTCCCCAAGTTTCTTGAGGCTTCAGCCTCAGGTTTGGTAACACATATCCCTCATTTTACAGTACTGCATCAGTATGGCGTTGGTCCATTGACATGCACTGTGGTGGACATTTAGCATACAGGGAAAGAGCCTTGGAAACGCAAAGAAATTTCCCTGAGGTCTCACAGCCAATAGTAGACTTAGGACTCTGAATTCACCCCTTTAATTTGACCCTCCCCTGGGGCATTCTGAGGTCTTTTTCTCATTCTTCAAAAAACAAAAATCAAACCTGTTGTCGCTGAGCCGATTCTGACTCATGCCAGCTTCATGTGTTACAGAATAGAACAGCTTCATAAGGTTTTCTTGACTGTAATCTTTATGGAAGCAGATTCCTAGGCCTTTCTTCTGCTGTGCTATTGAGTGTTCCAACTGCCAATCCTTATGTTAGTAACCAAGTGCAAACTATTTGTACCACCCAGGGACCTCTTCAAATTTAGTGACAAATTCACATAGTTGTTGGCAGATGGGGTCTTCACTCTTTGGCCAGAACTTGGAGTGGAACTCATAGATGTCTTAGCTCTCTGGGCCTTTTTTTCCAGGGTTCTGGTGGAAAACTGTGCTGTGTTGGTGCCCTTTGCAACCCATCTACTTCCAGTTGTGGGCTGAAGATGAGGCTTGCTTCAGTTTGTGGAGAGAACATTTCCCCTCCAGCATCTCACATTTTTGTTTTATGTTCCAAGATCTGCCTTGGGGGCTTTCCCCTTCTTCAGGGAGAATACCCACAAGACAAGGGAATGGCCACAGGACCTCTGAGAGCCAGGAGTGAGGGGAGTATTTCCTGAAATTTCATTCCCATCTCTTGCTCTGGAGGCTGGCTTGGTGGTAATGAGGTGTCTTTGAGAAGTTACTTGTGTTACCTGGAGCTTCTCGCAGCATCTCTGTCTATTCCACCCATTACTCAGCTATTTACGAGCAGTTAACTATGACCAATAAAGTTTTAAAATATGGGATTTCCATCTTAATTGCCCAGTGAAGATGTAATTAAGGTCAGACACAGCAACAGATACCACTGGTCTTCAGGGAAGGCTTCAAGTAAAAGAGACTATCAGCAAGATGGAGAGTTGGAGAGAAGAGGGAATGCCAATGGAAAGAAACCAGGAAGCATAGTAATAGGCTGATAGACTGAACCACTGGGTGGATTACCCTGGCCACAATGTTGAAGTTTGTAGTGGCCAAAGGTCTTGCATAAGTTTGATTATTTTATAGATAAAGGGGAGAATGCTCACCAGCTGTCCACCTGTGGCACACATGGTTGATGTAGCATGACGCATGTTTTATATTTATGTGACTTTTCAGCATTCATTTTCCAAATATTTGAGGATTTTCCAAAGATACCTTTCTGGTGTCGATTTCTAATTTAATTTCTTTGTGGTCATTGAACATATTTTATATAATTCAAATCCTTGTAAATTTCTTGACAATTGTCTTATGACTCAGAATATGGTCTATCTTGTTAATGTTCCATGTTTCCTTGGAAGGAATGTGTATTTGGCAGTTGTTAGGTGCAATGTTCTGCAAGATGTCAGGTCAAGTTGCTTGATGGTGTATCCTTACTGTGTTTCTGTGTACTTATTTTATCAATTATTGAGTGAGGAGTGTTGAAATCTCTGACAATAATTTTTGACTTTTCCTTGAAGTTCTATCTGTTTTAGCTTTACGTATTTTGGAGCTCCCATACTAGGTGCTTTTTTTTTTTTATATTAGGTCCATAAACATTTAAACCCAAACCAAACCCACTGCTGTTGAGTCGATTCTGACTCATAGCGACCCTATAGGGCAGGGTAGAACTGCCCCATAGAGTTTCCAAGGAGCACCAGGCGGATTCGAACTGCCGACTCTTTTGGTTAGCAGCCGTAGCACTTAACCACTACACCAACAGGGTTTCCACATAAACATTTAGGATTGTTATTTCCTTTTGATGATTTAATTACTTTTTTACCATCACGAAATGACAGTCTTTATTCCTAGTAATAGTCCTTGCTTTGAAATCTGCTTTATCTAATATTTCTACAGCCACTCTATGGTTGGTTTTTCCATGGTATGTTTTTTCTCTTCTTTTACTTTTGACCTCTCTGCTTCTTTATACTTAATACTTAAAGGCAAAATTTAGTTGGGTCTTTTTTTTTTTTTATGCGGTCTGACAATCTGTAGCTTTAAATTGGAGTATTTAGATGATTTACATTTAATGAGATTATTGTTATGGTTAGGTTTAAGTCTATTCTCTTGCTGTTTTGTTTTGTTTTCTATTTGTTCCATTGATCTTTCTTTCCCTTTACTGCCTTCCTTTGGATGGATTATTTTTTATGATTTAATTCAATCTACTTTATTGGGTCAATGAAAAAGAAGCAGACCCTCAAAGAGATGGATTGACACAGTGGCTGCAACAATGGGCTCAAGCATAACAATGTTTGTGAGCATGGTGCAGTTCTTTGTTGTGTAGTACATAGGGTCTCTATGAGTTGTAACCGACTCGATAGCACCTAACAACACCATTGGCTTTAAGCATACTCTTCCATACTTGTACCCACCTTTGTGTTAGTCTTTTATTTTTTTTAATAATTTTTATTGTGCTTTAAATGAAAGTTTACAAATCAAGTCAGTCTCTCACATATAAGCTTATATACACCTTACTACATACTCCCATTCATTCTCCCCCTAATGAGTCAGCCTGCTCCCTCCTTCCAGTCTCTCCCTTCGTGACCATTTTGCCAGTCTCTAACCCTCTCTACCCTCCCATCTCCCCTCCAGACAGGAGATGCCAACACAGTCTCAAGTGTCCAGCTGATACAAGTAGCTCACTCTTCATCAGCATCTCTCTCCAACCCATTGTACAGTCCCTTCCATGTCTGATGGGTAGTCTTCGGGAATGGTTCCTGTCCTGGGCCAACAGAAGGTTTGGGGACCATGACCGCCAGAATTCTTCTAATCACAGTCAGACCATTAAGTCTGGTGTTTTTATGAGAATTTGGGGTCTGCATCCCACTGATCTCCTGCTCCCTCAGGGGTTCTCTGTTTTGCTCCCTGTCAGGGTAGTCATCGGTTGTAGCCGGGCACCATCTAGTTCTTCTGGTCTCAGGATGATGTAAGTCTCTAGTTCATGTGGCCCTTTCTGTCTCGGGCTCATAGTTATCATGTGAACTTAGTGTTCTTCATTCTCCTTTGATCAGGTGGGTTAAGACCGATTGAAGCATCTTAGATGGCCGCTTGTTAGCATTTAAGACCCCAAACACCACAGTTCAAAGTGGGATGCAGAATGTTTTCATAATAGAATTATTTTGCCAATTGACTTAGAAGTCCCCTTAAGCCATAGTCCCCAAACCCCTGCCCTTGCTCCACTGACCTTTGAAGTATTCAGTTTATCCCGGAAACTTCTTTGCTTTTGGTCCAGTCCAGTCCAGTTGAGCTGACCTTCCATGTATTGACTATTGTCCTTCCCTTCACCTAAAGCAGTTCTTATCTACTAATTAATCAGTAAAAAACCCTCTCCCACCCTCCCTCCCTCCCCTCCTCGTAACCACAAAAGTATGTGTTCTTCTCAGTTTAAACTATTTCACAAGATCTTATAATAGTGGTCTTACACAATATTTGTCCTTTTACCTCTGACTAATTTCACTCAGCATAATGCCTTCCAGGTTCCTCCATGTTATGAAATGTTTCAGAGATTCGTCACTGTTCTTTATCGATGCGTAGTATTCCATTGTGTGAATATACCACAATTTATTTAACCATTCATCCGTTGACGGACACCTTGGTTGCTTCCAGCTTTTTGCTATTGTAAACAGAGCTGCAATAAACATGGGTGTGCATATATCTGTTTGTGTGAAGGCTCTTATTTCTCTAGGGTATATTCCGAGGAGTAGGATTTCTGGGTTGTATGGTAGTTCTATTTCTAACTGTTTAAGATAATGCCACATAGATTTCCAAAGTGGTTGTACCATTTTACATTCCCAACAGCAGTGTATAAGAGTTCCAATCTCTCCGCAGCCTCTCCAACATTTATTATTTTGTGTTTTTTGGATTAATGCCAGCCTTATTGGAGTGAGATGGAATCTCATCGTAGTTTTAATTTGCGTTTCTCTAATGGCTAATGATCGAGAGTATTTTCTCTTCTATCTGTTAGCTGCCTGAATATCTTCTTTAGTGAAGTGCGTGTTCATATCCTTTGCCCAATTTTTAATTGGGTTGTTTGTCTTTTTGTGGATGAGTTTTAACAGAATCATGTAGATTTTAGAGATCAGGCACTGGTTGGAGATGTCATAGCTGAAAATTCTTTCCAAGTCTGTAGGTGGTCTTTTTACTCTTTTGGTGAAGTCTTTAGATGAGCATAGGTGTTTGATTTTTAGGAGCTCCCAGTTATCTGGTTTCTCTTCGTCATTTTTTGTAATGTTTTGTATTCTGTTTATGCCTTGTATTAGGGCTCCTAACGTCCCTATTTTTTCTTCCATGATCGTTATCGTTTTAGTCTTTATGTTTAGGTCTTTGATCCACTTAGAGTTAGTTTTTGTGCATGGTGTGAGGTATGGGTCCTGTTTCATTTTTTTGCAAATGGATATCCGGTTATGCCAGCACCATTTGTTAAAAAGACTATCTTTTCCCCAATTAACTGACACTGGGCCTTTGTCAAATATCAGCTGCTCATAAGTGGATGGATTTATATCTGGGTTCTCCATTTTGTTCCACTGGTCTATGTGTCTGTTGTTGTACCAATACCAGGCTGTTTTGACTACTGTGGCTGTATAATAGGTTCTGAAATCAGGTAGAGTGAGGCCTCCCACTTTCTTCTTTTTCAATAACGCTTTGCTTATCCGAGGCTTCTTTCCCTTCCATATGAAGTTGGTGATTTGTTTCTCTATCACATTAAAAAATAACATTGGAATTTGGATCAGAAGTGCATTGTATGTATAGATGGCTTTTGGTAGAATAGACATTTTTACTATGTTAAGTCTTCCTATCCATGAGCAGGGTATGTTTTTCCACTTAAGTATGTCCTTTTTAATTTCTTGTAGTAGTGCTTTGTAGTTTTCTTTGTATAGGTCTTTTACATCTTTGGTAAGATTTATTGCGAAGTATTTTATCTTCTTGGGGGCTACTGCGAATGGTATTGATTTGGTTATTTCCTCTTCGATGTTGTTTTTGTTGATATAGAGGAATTCAAGTGATTTTTGCATGTTTATCTTATAACCTGAGACTCTGCCAAACTCTTCTATTAGTTTCAGTAGTTTTCTGGAGGATTCCTTAGGGTTTTCTGTGTATAAGATCATGTCATCTGCAAATAGAGATAATTTTACTTCCTCCTTGCCGATCCGGATGCCCTTTATTTCTTTGTCTAGCCTAATTGCTCTGGCTAGGACTTCTAGCACAATGTTGAATAAGAGCGGTGATAAAGGGCATCCTTGTCTGGTTCCCGTTCTCAAGGGAAATGCTTTCAGGCTCTCTCCATTTAGAATGATGTTGGCTGTTGGCTTTGTATAGATGCCCTTTATTATGTTGAGGAATTTTCCTTCAATTCCTGTTTTGCTGAGAGTTTTTATCATGAATGGGTGTTGGACTTTGTCAAATGCCTTTTCTGCATCAATTGATAAGATCATGTGGTTTTTGTCTTTTGTTTTATTTATATGGTGGATTACATTAATGGTTTTTCTAGTATTGGACCAACCTTGCACACCTGGTATAAATCCCACTTGGTCGTGGTGCATTATTTTTTTGATATGTTGTTGAATTTTATTGGCTAGAATTTTGTTGAGGATTTTTGCATCTATGTTCATGAGGGATATAGGTCTGTAATTTTCTTTTTTTGTGATGTCTTTACCTGGTTTTGGTATCAGGGAGATGGTGGCTTCATAGAATGAGTTAGGTAGTATTCCGTCATTTTCTATGCTTTGAAATACCTTTAGTAGTAGTGGTGTTAACTCTTCTCTGAAAGTTTTGTAGAACTCTGCAGTATAGCCATCCGGGCCAGGGCTTTTTTTTGTTGGGAGTTTTTTGATTACCGTTCCAATCTCTTTTTTTGTTATGGGTCTATTTAGTTGTTCTACTTCTGATTGTTAGTTTAGGTAGGTAGTGTTTTTCCAGGAATTCATCCATTTCTTCTAGGTTTGCAAATTTGTTAGAATACAATTTTTCGTAATAATCTGTTATGATTCTTTTAATTTCAGTTGGGTCTGTTGTGATGTGGCCCTTCTCATTTCTTATTTGGGTTATTTGTTTCTTTTCCTGTATTTCTTTAGTCAGTCTAGCCAATGGTTTATCAATTTTGTTAATTTTTTCAAAGAACCAGCTTTTGGCTTTGTTAATCCTTTCTATTGTTTTTCTGTTCTCTAATTCATTTAGTTCAGCTCTAATTTTTATCATTTTTTTTTCCTCTGGTGCCTGATGGATTCTTTTGTTGCTCACTTTCTATTTGTTCAAGTTGTAGGGACAGTGCTCTGATTTTGGCTCTTTCTTCTTTTTGTATGTGTGCATTTATCGATATAAATTGGCCTCTGAGCACTGCTTTTGCTGTGTCGCAGAGGTTTTGATAGGAAGTATTTTCATTCTCGTTGCATTCTATGAATTTCCTTATTCCCGCCTTAATGTCTTCTATAACCCAGTCTTTTTAAAATTTTATTATTATTATTTTTTATTGTTCAGTTTCCAAGTATTTGATTTCTTTTCCCTAATTTTTCTGTTCTTGATTTCCACTTTTATGGCCTTGTCGTCTGAGAAGATGTTTTGTAATATTTCGATGCTTTGGATTCTGCAAAGGTTTGTTTTATGACCTAATATGTGGTCTATTCTAGAGAATGTTCCATGTGCGCTAGAAAAAAAAAGTATACTTTGCAGCAGTTGGGTGGAGTGTTCTGTATAAGTCTATTAGGTCAGGTTGGTTGATGGTAGCAATTAGGTCTTCCGTGTCTCTACTGAGCTTCTTACTGGAAGTCCTATCCTTCTCAAAAGTGGTGTGTCGAAGTCTCGTACTATAATTGTGGAGGTGTCTATCTCACTTTTCATTTCTGTTAAAGTTTGTTTTATGTATCTTGCAGCCCTGTCATTGGGTGCATAAATATTTAATATGGTTATATCTTCCTGGTCAATTGTCCCTTTAATCATTATGTAGTGTTCTTCTTTATCCTTTGTGGTGGAATTAACTTTGAAGTCTATTTTGTCAGAAATTAATATTGCTACTCCTGTTCTTTTCGCTTGTTGTTTGCTTGATATATTTTTTTCCATCCTTTGAGTTTTAGTTTATTTGTGTCTCTAAGGTGTGTCTCTTGTAGGCAGCATATAGACGGATCGTGTTTCTTTATCCAGTCTGAGACTCTCTGTCTCTTTATTGGTGCATTTAGTCCATTTACATTCAGCGTAATTATAGATAAGTATGTGTTTTTTTTTGTTTTGTTTTTTTATGTGTTTAGTGCTGTCATTTTGATGCCTTTTTGTGTGTGTTGTTGACAATTTCTTTTTTCCATTTACTTTTTTTGTGCTGAGACGTTTTTCTTTGTAAATTGTGTGTTCCTCATTTTTATAGTCGTTGACTTTATGTTTGCTGAGTCGTTATGTTTTTCTTGGTTTGTATTTTGGGTTATGGAGTTGTTATATCTCTTTGTGGTTACCTTAATATTTACCCCTATTTTTCTAAGTAAAAATGTAACTTGTATTGTCTTATATGGCCTTGTTTCCCTCTCCATATGGCAGTTCTATGCCTCCTGTATTTAGTCCCTCTTTTTGATTATTGTGATCTTTTACATATTGACTTCAATGATTCCCTGTTTTGAGCACTTTTTTCTTTTTAAAATTAATCTTAATTTGTTTTTGTGATTTCCCTATTTGAGTTGATATCAGGATGTTCTGTTCTGTGACCTCGTGTTGTGTTGGTATCTGATATTATTGGTTTTCTAACCAATTTCCTTTAGTATTTCTTGTAGCTTTGGTTTGGCTTTTGCAAATTCTCTAAGCTTGTGTTTATCTGTAAATGTTTTAATTTCACCTTCATATTTGAGAGAGTGTTTTGCTGGATATATGATCCTTGGCTGGCAGTTTTTCTCCTTCAGTGCTCTATATATGTCATCCCATTGCCTTTTTGACTGCATGATTTCTGCTGAGTAGTCTGAACTTATTGATTCTCCCTTGTCGGAGACCTTTCTTTTATCCCTGGCTGCTTTTAAAATTTTCTCTTTATCTTTGGTTTTGGCAAGTTTGGTGATACTATGTCTTGGTGTTTTTCTTTTTGGATCAATCTTATATGGAGTTCAATGAGCATCTTGGATAGATATCCTTTCGTCTTTCATGATGTCAGGGAAGTGTTCTGCCAACAGATCTTCAACTATTTTCTCTGTATTTTCTGTTATCCCTCCTTGTTCTGGGACTCCAATCACACACAAGTTATTCTTCTTGATAGAGCCTCACGTGATTCTTAGGGTTTCTTCATGTTTTTACAATTCTTTTATCTGAGTTTTTTCAGCTATATTGGTGTCAATTCCCTGGTCCTCCAGATCCCCTACCCTGCCTTCCAATTGCTCGAGTCTGCTCCTCTTCCTATTGAGTTGTCTAATTCTGTAATTTTACTGTTAGTCTTTTGGATTTCTGAATACTGTCTCTCTATAGATTCTTGTAGCTTATTAATTTTTCCACTATGTTCTTGAATAATCTTTTTGATTTCTTCAACTGCTTTATCAGTGTGTTCCTTGGCTTTTTCTGTAGATTGCCTTATTTCATTTCTGAGGTCATCCCTGATGTCTTGAAGCATTCTGTAAATTAGTTTTTTATATTCTGCATCTGGCAATTCCAGGATTATATCTTCATTTGTGAAAGATTTTGATTCTTTAGTTTGGGGAGCTTTAGAAGCAATCATGATCTGCTTGTTTATGTGGTTTGATATCGACTGCTGTCTCCGAGCCATCTCTAAGATATTGTAGTGATTTATTCTATATTTGCTCACTGAGTCTTATCTTGTTTTGTTTTCTTTCAGTTTACGTAGATGGGCTTCTAGATTGCTCTGTCTCGGTTGTTGTAGCCCTTGAATCACTTATGTCCTATTACCAGCTGGTTTGGGCTGTTACCAGATGTATAAGCCTAAGAGTCCATTCACTGTTCTTGAGTAGAATCTGATTTTGGGTCATCAAGTGTGTGGTGCAGACTGTCACCTATCCACCTTGAGAAGTAGTGGTGATAGTTGTGTGCACCAGATTCTAGTAGCAGCAGGGGGTCACATTCCAGGGGAGGCAGGATGCTGACAAGTGCCAGTGAGATAGGTGTGTCTCTATTCCTAAAGCAGTTTGGTGGGTGGGCTCTGCAGCTGTACCTTAGGCACCCAATGCATGTACCTCTACAGATTGGTAGATGTCACTCTCCTCAGACCCCTATGGCAGGAGGTTAGGTGGTTTGGGTGGAGCTTCATCCCTCAGTTCCCCGTTGTGGGTCAGTGAGGGCTCTGTTTAATAGGTAGAGATATCAGACCTGGGAAACTTCTCTTTCCAGTAATCCCGTAATACAATTACAGTCAGATCACTCTCAGAATTGCTTTTGCATTATAATAGCCACATTGTTCCCTGCAGGGATGAAAGCCCAAGACTATGGATCTCATATGCTTGGTTGGAGCTGGTTCTGTATTTTTAGCCTAATTTCGGGAAGTCAGGGAAGGATTCTTGGTCCCTGGGTTTTTTGTAGCTGCTTCTCTCAGGCCAGGAGAATGGGTTAGGAAAAGACAAAACAAACAAATAAAAAACCACAGAGCACTTCACTCTCTGGCCCAGGAAATTTCAATGTTAATGAAGCCACCTGGGAAGGTGAGGGGAGGGATCAGATAGATAGGAGAGAGTAGCACCCAGGAATATAGACAAAGTTACTTATCTTGTTTGGTGATGACTGTTTTATCTGAGATTCCCGAGATGCGTGTAGCCTGTGTAGCCTGGGTCGAGATTGCCCCCGAGTGTCAGGTCCGCTTCCTGTGCATGTGCTGTCTCAGAAGCTGTGGTCAGTTCCTCTGCTCCCAGTCCAAAGCCCAGCGCCAAGGTTCCCCGGCTGGGATGCCACACTCCAAGCTCCAAAATCAGTAGCTGCCTCCCGGTGACGACTTCTCCTGTCAGCTGCGTCACTGTGCTGCCTGGATGCGCTGGCTGGGCTTCCTTGGAGGTCACTTCAGGGAGCTAGGGCTGCATCCTGTGTTTGCACTGTCTCAGGATGCCGTGCTCAGCTCCGGTGTACCCAATCCAAAGCCTGGCGCCAAGGCTTTCTGACTGGGATGCTGGCTCCAGGCTCTGAAAACAGTCGCTGCTTTTCCATGGTTGCTCATTCTCTTGTCAGCCGCATCAGTGTGCAGCCTGCTTGCACTGGCTGAGTCTCTATGGAGGTTACCTCAGGGGGCTAGGGGTTAGGACTGTGTCCCATACCACCCCTGCCTCAGCAAGCCGCTATCAGCCCCGCCACTCGGCACCAGGGTACCGCAAGGGCTCAAGGCTGTGGAGAGGGTCGCGGGTTCCAGAAGTGGTTGCTGGTTCAGGGCGCAGCTTTTCGCTCACCTGTCACTCAGGTCAACTCTTTAGATCTGTGTTTAATGGTCAGGGTACGTAGATTGTCATGTATGTGATCGATTCACTTGTTTTTCCGAGTCTTGGTTGCAAGAGAGATCCGAGGTAGCGTCTACCTAGTCAGCCCTCTTGGCCCCATCCTTTTTTTTTCTTTATATACATATGTAATTTTTATTGTGCTTTAAGTGAAAGTTTACAAATTAAGTCAGTCTCTCACACAAAAACCCATATACAGCTTGCTACACATTCCCAATTACCCTCCCCCTGATAAAACAGCCTGCTCTCTCCCTCCACTCTCTCTTTTGGTGTCCATTTCTCCAGCTTCTAACCCTCTCCACCCTCTCATCTCCCCTTCAGGCAGGAGATGCCAACATAGTCTCAAGTGTCCACCTAATCCAAGAAGCTCACTCCTCACCAGCATCCCTCTCCAACCCATTGTCCAGTCCAATTCATGTCTGAAGTGTTGGCTTCAGGAATGGTTCCTGTCCTGGGTCAACAGAAGGTATGGGGGGCCATGACCACCCGGGTCCCTCTAGTCTCAGTCAGACCATGAGATCTGGTCTTTTTATGAGAATTTGGGGTCTGCATCCCACTGTTCTCCTGCTCCCTCAGAGGTTCTCTGAGAGAGAACCTGTCAGAGCAGTCATCGGTTGTAGCCAGGCACCATCTAGTTCTTCTGGTCTCAGGATGATGTGTCTCTGGTTCATGTGGCCCTTTCTGTTTCTTGGGCTTGTAATCGCCTTTTGTCCTTGGTGTTCTTCATTTTCGTTTGATCCAGGTGGGTTGAGACTAATTGATGCATCTTAGATGGCTGCTTCCTAGCGTTTAAGACCCCGAACACCACTCTTCAAAGTGGGATGCAGAATGTTTTCTTAATAGATTTTATTATGCGAATTGACTTAGATGTCCCCTGAAACCATGGTCTCCAGACCCCTGCCCCTGCTACGCTGGCCTTCGAAGCATTCAGTTTATTCGGGAAACTTCTTTGCTTTTGTTTTAGTCCAATGTACTGACCTCCCCTGTATTGTGTGTTGTCTTTCCCTTCACCTAAAGTAGTTCCTATTTACTATCTAATTAGTGAATGCCCCCTTTCATCCTCCTTCCCTCCCCCCTCTCATAACCACAAAAGAATGTTTTCTTCTCAGTTTAAACTATTTTTCAAGTTCTTGTAATAGTGGTCTTATAGAATATTTGTCTTTTTGCAACTGACTTTTTAAAAATTTCACTCAGTATAATGCCTTCCAGTTCCTCCATGTTATGAAATGTTTCACAGATTCCTCACTCTTCTTTATCAATGCATAGTATTCCATTGTGTGAATATACCATAATTTATTTACCCATTCATCCGTTGATGCGCACCTTTGTTGCTTCCATCTTTTTGCTATTGTAAACAGTGCTGCAATAAATATGGGTGTGCACGTATCTGTTTGTGTAAAGGCTCTTATTTCTCTAGGATATATTCCAAGGTGTGGGATTGCTGGATCGTACGGTAGTTCTATTTCCAGCTTTTTAAGGAAGTGCCAAATCGATTTCCAAAGCAGTTGTACCATTTTACATTCCCACCAGCAGTGTATAAGTGTTCCAATCTCTCCACAGCCTCTCCAACATTTATTATTTTGTGTTTTTTGATTAATGCCAGCCCTGTTGGAGTGAGATGAAATCTCATTGTAGTTTTGATTTGCATTTCTCTAATGGCTTAATGATCATGAATGTTTCCTCATGTATCTATTAGCTACCTGAATGTCTTCTTTAGTGAAGTGTCTATTCATATCTTTTGCCCATTTTTTAATTGGGTTGTTTGTCTTTTCATACTTGGGTTTTTGCCATATCATGTAGATTTTAGAGTTCAGGTGCTGATCAGAATTGTCATAGCTAAAAACTTTTTCCCAGTCTGTAGGTAGTCCTTTTACTCTTTTGATGAAGTCTTTGGATGAGCATAGGTGTTTGATTTTTAGGAGCTCCCAGTTATCTAGTTTTTCTTCTACATTCTTTATAATGTTTTGTATACTGTTTATGCCATGTATTAGGGCTCCTAATGTTGTCCCTATTTTTTCTTCCATGATGTTTATTGTTTTAGATTTTATGTTCAGGTCTTTATTTATTTATATTCAGGTCTTTGATCCATTTGGAGCTCATTTTTGTGCATGGAGTGAGGTATGGGTCTTGTTTCATTTTTTTGCAGATGGATATCCAGTTATGCCAGCACCATTTGTTAGAAGGACTGTCTTTTCCCCATTTAACTGTTTTGAGGCCTTTGTCAAATATCAACTGCTCATATGTGGATGGATTTTTGTCTGGATTCTCAATTCTGTTCCATTGGTCCATGTATCTGTTGTTGTACCAGTACCAGGCTGTTTTTGGTTACTGTGGCGGTATAATAGGTTCTAAAATCAGGTAAAGTAAGGCCTCCCACTTTGTTCTTTTTTTTCAGTAATGCCTTTTTTTATCCGGGGCCTCTTTCCCTTCCATATGAAGTTAGTGGTTTGTTTCTCCATCTCATTAAAGAATGTCATTGGGATTTGGATCAGAATTGCATTAAATGTATAGATAGCTTTTGGTACGATAGACGTTTTTATAATGTTAAGCCTTCCTATCCACGAGCAAGGTATGTTTTTCCATTTATGTAAGTCTCTTTTGGTTTCTTGCAGAAGTGTCTTGTAGTTTTCTTTGTATAAGTCTTTTAAGTCTCTGGTAAGATTTATTCCTAAGTATTTTATTTTCCTGGTGGCTACTGTAAATGGCATTGATTTGGTGATTTCCTCTTCGATGTTCTTTTTGTTGGTGTAGAGGAATCCAACTGATTTTTGTATGTTTATCTTGTATCCCAATACTCTGATGAACTCTTATATTAGTTTCAGTAGTTTTCTTGAGGATTCTTTAGGGTTTTCTGTGTATAAGGTCCTGTCATCTGCAAATAGAGATACTTTCACTTCTTCCTTGCCAATCTGGATGCCCTTTATTTCTTTATCTAGCCTAATTGCTCTGGCTTGGACTTCCAGCACAATGTCGAATAAGAGTGGTGATAAAGGGCATCCTTGTCTGGTTCCCGATCTCAATGGGAATGTTTTCAGGGTCTCTCCATTTAGGGTGATGTTGGCTGTTGGCTTTGTATAAATGCCCTTGATTATGTTGAGATATTTTCCTTCTATTGCTATTTTGCTGAGAGTTTTTCTCATGAATGAGTGTTGAACTTTGTCAAATGCCTTTTCTGCATCAATTGATAAAATCACGTGATTCTTGCCTTTTGTTTTATTTATGTGGTGGAATACATTAATTGTTTTTCTATTGTTGAACCATCCCTGCATACCTGGTATGAATCCCACTTGGTCGTGGTGAATTTTTTTTTTTATATGTTGTTGAATTCTATTGGCTAGAATTTTGTTGAGGATTTATGCATCTACATTCATGAGGGATATAGGTCTATAATTTTCTTTTTTTGTGGTGTCTTTACCTGGTTTTGGTATTAGGGATATGGTGGCTTCGTAGAATGAGTTTAGTAGTATTCCATCCTTTTCTATGCTCTGAAATACCTTTAGTAGTAGTGGTGTTAACTCTTCTCTGAAAGTTTGGTAAAACTCTGCAGTTAAGCTGTCTGGACCAGGGCTCTTTTTTTGTTGGGAGTTTTTTGATTACCTTTTCAATCTCTTCTTTTGTTATGGGTCTATTTAGTTGTTCTACCTCTGTTTGTGTTAGTTTAGGCGGGTAGTGTGTTTCTAGGAATTCATCCATTTCTTCTAGGTTTTCAAATTTGTTTGAGTATAGTTTTTTCATAGTAATCTGATATGATTCTTTCAGTTTCATTTGGGTCTGTTGTAATATCACCCATCTCATTTCTTATTTGGGTTATTTCCTTCCTCTCCTGTTTTTCTTTTGTCAGTTTGGCCAATGGTTTATCAATTTTGTTGAGTTTTTCAAAAAACCAGCATTTGGTTTTGTTAATTCTTTCAATTGTTTTTCTGTTTTCTGTTTCATTTAGTTCAGCTCTAATTTTTATTATTTGTTTTCTTCTGGTGCCTGTGGGTTTCTTTTGTTGCTCTCTTTCTATTTGTTCAAGTTGTAGGGATAATTCTTTGATTTTGGCCCTTTCTCCTTTTGGATGTGTGCATTTATTGATATAAATTGGCCTCTGAGCACCACTTTTGCTGTGTCCCAAAGGTTCTGAAAGGAAGTGTTTTCATTCTCATCAGATTCTATGAATTTCTTTATTCCATCCTTAATGTCTTCTATAATCCAGTCTTTTTGAGCAGGGTATTGTTCAGTTTCCAAGTGTTTGATTTCTTTTCCCTGCTTTTCCTGTTATTGATTTCCACTTTTATTGCCTTTATAGTCAGAGAAGGTGCTTTGTAATATTTCAATGTTTTGGATTCTGCTAAGGCTTGGTTTATGCCCTGATATGTGGTCTATTCTAGAGAATGTTCCATGTGGACTAGAAAAGAAAGTATAGTTGTTTGCTGCTGGGTGGAGTGTTCTGTATATGTCTATGAGGTCAATTTGGTTGATGGTGACATTTAGATCTTCTGTGTCCTTATTGAGCTTCTTTCTGGATGTCCTGTCCTTCACCGAAAGTGGTGTGTTGAAGTCTTCTACTATTATTGTAGAGCTGTCTATCTCACTTTTGAATGATGATAGAGTTTGTTTTATGTACCTTGCAGCCCTGTCATTGGGTTCATAAATATTTAATATGGTTATATCTTCTTGGTGTATTGTCCCTTTAATCATTATATAGTGTCCTTCCTTATCCCTTATGACGAATTTAACTTTAAAATCTATTTTACCAGAAATTAATATTGCCCCTCCTGCTCTTTTTTGTTTGCTGTTTGCTTGATATATTTTTTTCCATCCTTTGAATTTTAGTTTGTTGGTGTCTCTAAGTCTAAGGTGTGTCTGTTGTAGGCAGCATATAGACGGATCTTGTTTTTTAATCCATTCTGCCACTCTCTGTCTCTTTATTGGTGCATTTAGTCCATTTACATTCAGGGTAATTATGGATTGGTATGAATTTAGTGCCATCATTTTGATGTCTTTTTGTGTGTGTTGTTGACAGTTTCTTTTTCCCACTTAATTTTATGTGCTGAGTCGATTTTCTTTATATATTGTCGTTTCCTCGTATTTGTTGTTGTTGATTTTGTTTCTGCTGAATCTGTATTTTCCCCTTGTTTTTCATTTTGATGAGTAGGATAGGTTTTCTCTTTAGTTGTTACCTTATTATTTAACCCTATTTTTCTAAATTTAAAGCTCGCTTTCCTTTCTTTGTATCGTCATATCTTCCTCTCCATATGGAAGTTGTATGATTACATTTCCTAGTCCCTCTTTATTATTTTAATGGTGTCTTCTTTTATATAATAACATCGCTGTTACCCTGTTTTTTTTTTTTTTTTTTTTCAGAATCTTGCTTTGTTTTTTTGGATTTCCCGGTTTCGGTTGACTTCTGGTTGCTCTGCCAAATATTCTAGTCCTGGGTTGATAACTGATATTATTGATTTTCTAACCAAAGAACTCCTTTTAGTATTTCTTGTAGTTTTGTTTTGGTTTTTATGAATTCCCTCAACTTGTGTTTATCTGGAAATGTCTTAATTTCACCTTCATATTCAAGAGACAGTTTCACGGGATATATGATTCTTGGCAGGCAATTTTTTTCCTTCCATTTTTTAAATATGTCATACCATTGCCTTCTTGCCTGCATAGTTTCTACCACATAGTCCGAGCTTACTCTTATTGGCTCTCCTTTGTAGGGAACTTTTCGTTTATCCCTCGCTCCTCTTACAATTCTCTCTTTATCTTTGGTTTTGGCAAGTTTGATTATAATATGTCTTGGTGACTTTCTTTCCAGAACTACCTTATGTGGAGTTCGATGAGCACTTTGGGTAGATATCTTCTCATCTTTCACAATATCAGGGAAGTTTTCTGCCAACAAATCCTCAACAATTTTCTCTGTATTTTCTGTTACCCCTCCCTGTTCTGGTACTCCAATCACTCGTAGGTTATTTCTCTTGATAGAGTCCCACATGATTCTTAAGTTTTCTTCATTTTTAAAAATTCTTTTATCTGATTTTTCTTCATAAATATTAGTGCCAAGTGATTTATCTTCGAGTTCAGAAATTCTAGCGTCTACTCACTCAATTCTGCTCCTCTGAATTTCTATTGAGTTATCTAACTCTGTAATTTTATTGTTTATCTTCTGAATTTCTGATTGCCGTCTGTCTATGGACTTTTCCAGCTTATTAAACTTTTCATTATGTTCCTGAATAATCTTTCTAATTTCTTCAGTTGCTCTATCTGTGTCTTCCTTGGCTGGTTCTGCATATTGCCTCATTTCCTTCCTGATGTCTTGAAGGTTTCTGTATATTAAACTTTTGTATTCTGCATCTGGTAATTCCAGGAATGCACTTTGCTCTAGAAGATCCCTGGATTCTTTGTTTTGAGAGCCTGTTGAGGTGATCATGGTCTGTTTCTTTATGTGACTTGATATTGACTGTTGTCTCTGAGCCATCCATAAGTTATTGTATTAGTTTATGCTTGCTTACTGTGTTGTAGCTGCTTGCTTTGTTATGCCCCTATGGTTGCTTGAGTGAGCTAGCTTGATTATTTTCACCTTTGGAGCTCTGGTGTCCTGTCCCCAGCTGGCTAGAGCTGTTCTCAGGTATATCAGTCTAGAAGTCCATTCAGTTTTTTCGTATGAATTCAGCTCAGGTTTCAGGTGGCTGATCATCAAGTGTGTGGTACGGACTCTGTTCTACTGTCTTAGAGGGGCAGGAGTGATAGGCGTATATACTGGTAACTGATTGCTTATGCTCTGAACAAGGCAGGTGGCTGAGAACTGACCTCCGAGTGTCTCTGGGGAAAACACATCCCTGTTGCCTAGGACGTGCATGTGGGTGGGTTCTGCAGATGGACCATGGGCATCCAAAGTTTTTGGTTGTAAGGAGTGGGAGGTACCAGTTATCTTTGGACCCCTGTCGTGGGTGGCTGGGTGATCTAAGTGGAGCTACCAGTCCTTTGGTCCCTGATGTGGGTAGATGAGGACCTTGTTTAAAGGCAAAGCAATATCAAACATCAAACACCCACTTCTCCACCGCACAGCTGAAATGGTTGGAATTTGCCATCAAGGGCCTATTCTCCCAAAATAGGCCCACACAGGTCTATGCAGAAGGGAAAGGTGCTCAAGGTCCACGGATGGTTTATGCCTGGACGGGAGCTGCTTATGTCCTGAGCTCCCCCAGTTAATGGAGCTAGCAAATTGTCTTTTCCCCCAGATGGAAATTTTTTCCTTCTCGAAGTCTGGGAGGATGGCTCTAGGTGCTCAACAGGGCCTATCTCAGGCCCAAAGATTCAGCTGCTGAAACCAGCTTGGCAGTAGGGGGGTGGGGGCCTTTTCTGCATCAGTTGAGGTGATCATGTGATTCTTTTCTTTCTTTTTATTTATGTGGTGGATTACATTGATTGATTTTCTAATGTCGAACCATCCTTGCATACTCGGTATGAATCCTACTTGGTCTTGGTGTGTTATTTTTTTTTGATACTATGCTGAATTCTATTGGCTAGAATTTTGTTGAGAATTTTTGCATCTGTATTCACAAGACATGCTGGTCTACAGTTTTGTTTTTTTGTAGTGTCTTTGCCTGGTTTTGATATCAGGGTCATGCTAGATTCACAGAATGAATTTGGAAGTATCGCTTCCTTTTCTGTGTTCTGAAATTGTTTGAGTTGTACTGGTGTAATCTCTTCTCTGAATGTTTGGTAGAGTTCTCCAGTGAAGCCCTCTGGGCCCGGGCTTTTTTTGTTGGGTTTTTTTTCATTACCTTTTCAATCTCTTTTCTTGTTGTGGGTCTGTTCAGATTTTCAGCATCATTTTGTGTTAGTTCGGGTAGATAGTGTGCCTGTAGAAATTTGTCCATTTTCTCTAGGTTTTCAAATTTGTTGCAGTATAGTTTTTCGTAATTCTCTGCTACGATGTTTTTTATTTCAGGTACATCTGTTGCAATGTCCTTCATTTCATTTCATATTTGGGTTATTTGAGTTCTCTCCTGTTTTTATTTTGTCAGTTTGGCTCGTGGTTTGTCGGTTTTGGTGGTTATTTCAAAGAACTAACTTTTGGTTTTGTTGATCCTTTCTATTGATTTTCTATTCTCTATTTCATTTATTTCTGCTCTGATCTTTATTATTCCCTTTCTTCTTGTGGCTGTGGGCTTCTTTTGCTGTTCTCTTTCTGTTTGTTGAGGTTGTGTAGGTAATGTTTTGATTTTGTCCCTTCTTTTTTGATGTGTGCATCTATTGCTATAAACTGTCCTCTGAGGACTGCCTTTGCTGTGCCCCAAAAGTTTTGGTATGATGCGTTTTCATTCTAGGAATTCTTTAATTCCATCTTTGGTTTCTTCTATTACCCACTAGTTTTTAAGCAAGGTGTTATTCACTTTCCATGTAATTGATATTTTTTCCGTTACTCTTCCTGTTGTTAAGTTTACTTTGATGGCATTGTGGTCAGAGAAGTTACTTTGTATTATCTCAGTGTTTTGGATTTTGTTGAGGGTTGCTCTGTGGCCTAAAATGTGGTCTACTCCAGAGAATATTCCAGGTGCTTTGGAAAAGAACATTTATTTTGCTGCTGTTGGGTGGAGTGTTCTACATATATCGGTAAGGTCAGGTTGCCTGATTGCACTCTTTAGATCTTCTGTATCTTTCTAGACGTTCTATCCTTTACCAAGAGTGGTGTGTTGAAGTCTGCTTGTGGATCTGTCACTTTCTATTTTCTGTGCTGTTAGAGTTTGTTTTATGTATTTTGGAGCCCTGTCACTGGGTGCATAGATGTTTATTACTGTTAGGTCTTCATGATGGATCATCTCTTTAATCTCTACTTAGTTCCCTTCTTTGTCTTTTATGGTAGATTTTGTTTTAAAGTCTTTTTTATCTGAGTTAGTATTGCCACTCTTGCTCTTTGTTGGTAGCTGTTTGCTTGATATATTTTTTCCATCCTCTGATTTTTTTAAAAAATAATTTTTATTGTGCTTTAAGTGAGAGTTTACAAATCAAGTCAGTCTCTTACATATAAACTTATATACACTTTACTACATACTCCCACTTACCCTTCCGCTAATGAGTCAGCCCACTCCCTCCTTCCAGTCTCTCCTTTCGTGACTGTTTTGCCAGTTTCTAACCCCCTCTACCCTCCCATCTCCCCTCCAGACAGGAGATGCCAACATAGTCTCAAGTGTCCACCTGATGCAAGTAGCTCACTCCTCATCAGCATCTCTCTCCAACCCATTGTCCAGTCCATTCCATGTCTGACGAGTTGGCTTCAGGAATGGTCCTGTCCTGGGCCAACAGAAGGTTTGGGGACCATGACTGCTGGGATTCTTATAATCTTAGTCAGATCGTTAAGTCTGGTCTTTTTATGAGAATTTGGGGTCTGCATCCCACTGTTCTCCTGCTCCTTCAGGGGTTTTCTGTTGTGCTTCCTGTCAGGGCAGTCATTGGTTATAGCTGGGCACCATCTAGTTCTTCTGGTCTCAGGATGATGTAGTCTCTAGTTCATGTAGCCCTTTCTATCTCTTGGGCTTATAATTACCTTGTGACCTTGCTGTTCTTCATTCTCCTTTGATCCAGGTGGGTTGAGACTCATTGATGCATCTTTGATGGCTGTTTGCTAGTGTTTAAGACCCCAGATGTTCAAAGTGGGATGCAGAATGTTTTCTTAATAGATTTTATTACGCCAATTGACTTAGATGTCCCCTGAAACCATGGTCCCCAAACCCCTGCCCCTGCTACACTGGCCTTCGAAGTGTTCAGTTTATTCAGGAAACCTCTTTGCTTTTGGTTTAGTGCAGTTGTGCTGACCTCTCCTGTATTGTGTGTTGTCTTTCCCTTCACCTAAAATAGCTCTTGTCTACTATCTAATTAGTGAATGCCCCCTCCCTCCCATGCCCCACTCTCGTAACTATCAACGAATATTTTCTTCTCTTTTTAAACTATTTCTTGAGTTCTTATAATAGTGGTCTCATACAATACTTGTCATTTTGCAACTGACGAATTTCACTCAGCATAATGCCTCCCAGGTTCCTCCATGTTATGAAATGTTTCACGGATTCATCATTGTTCTTTATCAATGTGTAGTATTCCGTTGTGTGAAAATACAGTAATTTATTTATCCATTTATCCATTGATGGGCAACTTGGTTGCTTCCACCTTTTTGCTATTGTAAACAGTGCTGCAATGAACATGGATGTGTATATCTGGTTGTGTAAAGGCTCTTATTTGTCTAGGGTATATTCCAAGGGTTGGGATTGCTGGATTGTATGGTCCAGCTTTTTAAGGAAACGCCAAATTGATTTCCGAAGTGGCTGTACCATTTTACATTCCCACCAGCAATGTATAAGTGTTCCAGCCTCTCCACAGTCTCAAGGGAGAATTTTTTTTTTTTTTAAATTAGAAAATGCTTATACTCTACTCAAAGGAAAATGCAACATATCAAAACTCATGGAACACAGAAAAAGCAGTGCTCAGAGAGATATTTATAGCTGTAAACACCTACATTAGAAAAGAAGAAATAACTTTTAGTCATCAAAGAATTTATCAACACAGTGAAGAGAAAACCTAGATTGGGAGAAAATTTTCAGGAACTACATATTGAATAAGGGTGTAATATTCAACATATATATATATATATATATATATATATATATATATATATATATATATAAATCCATATAAACCCACCCAGTGCCGTCGAGTCGATTCGAACTCATAGCGACATATATATATATAAACTTCTACAAATTAACAAGAAAAAGACAATGAGCAAAGGCCTTGAACATTTTATCAGAGGATATCCAAATGGCTAACAAACACAGGAAAAGATGCTTAATGTTATTAGCCAGTATTGTTGTGGTTAGCCGCCATTGACTTAATTCTGACTTGTGGTGACCCCATGTGTGCATAATGGAAATGCTCCATAGGGTTTTCAAGACTGTGACATTTTGGAAGCTTGTTGTCAGGCCTATTTTCCAAGGTGCCTCTGGGGGGGTTTGAACCTTCAATATTTAGGCTAGTAGTCGAGCTCTTAACCTTTTGTGCCACCCAGGGACACAAGGGAGACACAAATAAAGAGCACAATGAAATACCACCTCACACCCATTAAAATGGCAATGATAAAAAAAAAATAGGCGTTAACAAACTTGTGGAGAAACTGGAACCCTCATCCTTTGCTTGTGGGAATATAAAATGGTACAGCCACTGTAGAAAACAGTTTGGCAGTTCCTCAAAAAGTTGAACATAGAAAAACCTTATGACCCAACAATCCCAATCCTAGTTATACACTGAGAAGAAGTGAAAGCAAACAGAAACCTGTGCACCAGAGTTCTTTGTAGCACTTTTCACAATACCCAAAATGTGGTAACGACCAAAACGTCCGTTAAGAGATGAATGAACAAAATATGGTATATACATGCAATGAAATATTACTGAGACATAAAGAGAAATGAAGTCCCAATGCATGTCACATGAACAATCTTGGAAAATATCATGCTGAGTGAAATAAGTAAATCACAAAAGGACAATGTTATATGACCTCACTTAATGAAATAAGCATATATATAAGAAACAAAGCTTATTTGTGGGGTAGGAGGAGGAGGAGGAGAAGAGTTTTGTTCAGAGGGTGTGTTAGTTATCTAGTGTTGCTATAACAGAAATACTACACGTAGGTGTAAGCTTTAACAGACAATTTTCTCACAATTTAGGAGGCTAGAAGTCCGAATTCAGGGTGCCCACCCTAGGGGAAGGCTTTCTTTCTTTCTCTGTCAGCTCTGGAGGAAGGCCCTTGTCTCTTTTGAGCTTCTGCTCCTGGGCAATCTTCATGAGGCTTAGCATCTATCTTCTCCCATCTTTGCTTGCTAATTTGTGTTTAATCTCTTTTATATATCAAAAGAGATTGACTCAAGTATACACTACACTAACCCCGCCTCACTAACATAATAAAGACAACCCATTCCCAAATTGAATTATAACCACAGGTGTAGAGATTAGGATTTACGACACACATTTTAGGGGGATACAATTCAATCCGTAACAGGGGGAATTGAGTTTATACTAATGGTGGTGGAATAATTTGGAAAAGGATAGTGATAAATGCTGCAAAACATGAAGAATGCAATCAATGTCACTGAATTTATGTGTGGAAATTGTTGAAGAGGTGAAGGTTCTATTGTGTATATTTTTACCACAATTTTAAAAGAAGATTAAAAAAAAGGAGAAAAAAATGAAACATTGTGAATCAATAACCTAACTTTACAACTTGAGAAATTAGATAAAGAAGAGTAAACTAAACTCAAAGCAACCAGAAGAAAGATAATAAAGAGCAGAGCAGAGATAAATGAAATAGAGAAGAGAAAACCAATACAGGTAATCAATGAAAGCAGAAGTTGATTAAAAAAAATCAATAAAATTGACAGATCTTTAGCTAGAAGATGCAAATATTTAAAATTGGAAATGAAATTAGGGACATTACTGTAGACCTTATAGAAATAATAATAAAAAAGGAGATCATAAGAGAATACTTTGAGCAACTAAACAATTTCATATAATCTATATGAAGATGACAAATTCCTAGAAAAACAACAGCTTCTGACACTGACACAAAAAGAAAAAGTGTCAACAGAACCAAAAAATTGAAGGAATCTGCTCAGTAATAAAAAATCTTCCAACAAAGAAAAGCCCTGGACCAGGTGGCTTCAGTAGCAAATTATAGTCGACATTTATAGAAGTGACCCCTAACCTTTTTAAACTTTTCCAAAAAACTGACGAGGAGAAAACACTTCCTAACTCGTTTGAAGGGATAGCATTATTCTGATAACAAAGCTAGACAAAGATATCACAGGAAAAAACAAAACAAAACAAAAAAACAATAGACCAATATTGCTTATGAAGATATATGTAAAAATCCTTAACAAAATACTAGCAACCCTGTTCTCAAAGCTTATTAAGTGACTTATACACCATGATTAAGTGGAATTTATCCAAGGAATGCAAGGGTGGTTCAACATTAGAAAATCAATCAATGTAGTATACCACATTAATAGGATAAAGAAAAAGAACAACGTGATCATCTCAATAGGCACAGAGAAGGCATTTGACAAAATCCAACACCCTTTCATGATAAAATCACTCAATAACATAGGAAAGATATTTTCATTAGGTGCCATCCAGTTGATTCTAACTCATAGCAACCTTAGGTATGATAGAACAAAACACTGCCCAGTCCTGTGCCATCTTCACAGTCATTGCTATGTTTGAGCCCATTGGTGCAGCCACTGTGTCAATCCATTTCGCAGAGGGTCTTCCTCTTTTTTGCAGACCCTCTATTTTACCAAGCATGATGCTCTTCTCCAGGGACTGGTCCCTCCTGATAACATATCCAAAGTACATGAGACCAAGTCTTGCCATCCTTGCTTCTAATAAGCATTCTGGCTGTACTTCTTCCAAGGCAGATTGTTCATTCTTCTGGATGTCCATGGTATATTAAATATTCTTTGCCAACATTGTAATTCAAAGGCATCAATTCTTCTTCAGTATTCCTTATTCACTGTCCAATTTTCACGTGTATATGAGCTGATTGAAAAAGTCATGGCTTGGGTCAGGCACATCTTAGTCTTTAAAGTGACATATTTGCTTTTTAACACTTTGAAGAGATCACTTGCAGCAGATTTGCCCAATGCAATAAGTCATTTGTTTCCGAACTGCTGCTTCCATAGGCGTTGATTGTGGATCCAGGTAAAATTAAATCCTTGACAACTTCAATCTTTTCTCCATTTATCATGATGTTGCTTATTGGTCCAGTTGTGAGGATTTTTGTTTTCTTTATGTTGAGGTGTAATCGATACTGAAGGCTGTGGTCTTTGATCCTCATCAATAAGTGCTTCAAGTCCTATTCACTTTCAGCAAGCAAAGTTGTGTCATTTGTATATCATGGGTTGTTAATGAAATCAACTTAATGACAACAGAGGAATAGAATGACAATTTCTCAACATGATAGAGAAAATTTATGAAAAACCCATGGCAGATATCATACTCAATGGAGAAATACTGAGAGTTTTTCCCCTAATATCAGGAACAATATAAGGATGACCGCTGTCACCACTGCTGTTCAATATTGCACTGGAAGTTCTAGTCAGAGCAATTAGGAAAATAAATAAATAAAAGTTATCCCAATTAGAAAGGAAGAAGCAGAATTACCCCTTTTCACATACGACATGATCCTATGTATACAAGACCACAAAGAATCCACCAGAAATCTCCTAGAACTAATAAATGAATTTAGCAAAGGGGCGTGATAGAAGGTCAACACACAAAAATCAGTCAGAATTTTGTATGTCAGCAATGAGCATTCTAAAAGGAAATTAAGGAAACAATTCCATTTATAATCTTTAAGAAATAAGTTCCTAGAAATAAATTTAACCAAAGAAGTGAAAGACTTGTACAGTGACAAGCAGAAAACATTGGTGAAAGAAAAAGAATTATTGAAACAAAGTAGGTCTAAATAAATGTTAGAACATTCCACACTCATAGGTTGGCAGACTGAATATTGTTAACACCTGAAGATTCAATACAATATCCATCAAAATTCCAACATCTTTCTTAGCTGAAACAGAAATCCATTTCTCAAACTGATGTGGAATTGCAAGGGACCCCAAATAGCCAAAGCAATCTTGAAAAAGAAGAATTAAGTAGGGGGACTCATATTTCCCAATTTCAAAATACATTATAAAGCTACAGTAATCAAAACAGTTTGGTACTAGTATAATGATCAGTATATAGATCAATGGGATAGAATTGACAGTCCAAAAACAAACTCATACATCTATGATTAATTGATTTTTGCCAAGGGTGCCAAGTTCATTCAATGGGGAAAGAATAGTCTTTAATAAATGGTGCTGGGACAACTGAATTTCTACAGACAAAAGAGTGGATCTGGATCCAACCTCACATCATATGCAAAAACTAAATCAAAGAAGAGGCGAAGGCAGCATGACATTATAGACAGAAGCAACACATTGTCCCTCCACAGCAAAGACATGAAAAACTAAGTACAACAGAGACAAACATCAATCCCGGAGCCCTAAGCATCAAATGAAGAGACAAAGAGCTCAACCAAGCACTGAATGGAATAAGAAACTGACAAGAGACCAGACAGCAAAGAGATATACAAGCAGAGGTCCTCTATCAGCTAATGCTAATGCAGCATGTATTCCCTATTTTGGACTCTTGTTGGCGATTGGCATGTGGGGAGTAAGGGAAAGCAGCTTCATGGAGCTCCCAGCAGGAGACAGAATCCGGTAACCAGTGATATACACTTTCCCACCCCCCACACTTCTGACCCCTGCTCAGCATCTGCCACTTCCCAGCAGGCTGACTACATGCACACTCAGAGGTGCCGGTTCCCTGCCACTTGGATTAGCCTTGCCCCCACAGGCTGGCTCTTTCAAAGCCATTTTGTTGTTGCTTTTTTTTCTGCTTCTTTTGGTCTCTTCCCTGCCTCTCACCCCTCCCCTTCCTTTCTCTCAAACACCTGGCTCCATGTGCTATCTTCGCTTCTTGACAGGTTGTGAAGCATCACTTGGATGGGGAACTGTTTCCCCAGTCTGTGCTGTCATGCTGGTGGGATCCCCAGGGTCTTTTTCCTTTGTTTTGTTTTGTCTGTTTGTTTTCTTTTTCTCTTTGTGGCTTGGGAGCCCCTTCTAGCCAGGCTGTACTGCGTGGCTTGGGAGCCACTTCCCCAGTCCGCACAACTGCATCAGTGGGATGCCTGGGGGCTTTTCTTTCTTTCTTTTTTAATTTTTATCATTATTATTTTCTTTCTCTTTTTCTTCATTTCTCAGTTTACCATCTCTCTCTACTTACCTCCTTTTCCTGACCCCTGAATATCCGGTGCTGTGTGCTGACTCTGCCTCTTCTAGCCAGGCTGAACTGCACAGCTTGGGAGACACTTCCCCGGTCTGCGCAGCCAAGCCAGTGAGATCCCTGGGGGCCTATCTTAATTTAAATTAATTAATTATTTTTCTTTGCTCTTTTCCTTTTTGTTTCATTTCTCAGTTTCTTACCATTCTCTGCTTTCCTTCTTATCCTGCCTCCTGAATATCTGGTGCAGTATGCCATCTTCACCCCTTCTGGCTGGGCTGTGCCCTGAGGCCTGGGAGCCACTTTTCCAGTCACTGGTGGGATCACTTGGGCATTTAAAAATATTTTTTTGTTTGTTTATTTCTCTTTCTCTTTTTTCCCTTTTATTTTTCTTCATTTCTTGGTTTCTGGTCTCTCCACTCCAAAAGCAAGCTCCCTCAACAATTTTTGTTTGATTTTTTGGCTCCTGTTTCTCTCTCCTCTCTCTTCCTTCCCATAACCATCTTGGCTCCAAACATCACAACCTCCCCTCTCCCTCCTGCCTAATCTGCACCGTGCACAGAACATCGCAACCCTGAGCAGCACAAGCACTGCCTACCAAAACCTGCCCTGCACTGAACCCAGCCCACCCTGTCGGCCCAGTACGTGCCACAAACAGCCATCCAAGCTCCTCCCCTTCAGCTGGACCTGCCCTGCTGCACCAAAGCTGAGCCACAGGCCCTGCCCATTGGACAAGGAGGTGAAAAGTATTCCCACAGAAGAGCAAACAACAAAATGCACGGGTTGCCTGCTCAGATATAAACAAAAAAAACATAGTAACAGGATGAAACAAACAAATCTACAATCAATAAAATAAGAAAAAAACTACTGAATGTCCCAAGACAGCAGACAATATCAAAACATATATATATATATATATATATATATATATATATATATATATATATATATATATATATATATATATATAAAGGTCAAGATGGCTCCAGTAGGCATCCAAAATAAAACACCAGATGAATTTCCAGTAGAAGAAAAGACATTAGAATTACCTGATAGGGAATTCTAGTCTCTAATATTTGTTGAAGCAAAACCATTGAAGCAAAAAAAAAAAAAAAAAAAAAAAAAGACAAAAATGAGGAAAAAATTCACGAAAAAGGCAGATAAATTCATGGAAAAGCAGACCAAAAAAAGGAAGAATTCAGGGAAATAATACAGGAACAAAATGCAAAAAAAAATTCACAGCTAGATCATACAAAAACAACAATTAGAAATCCAAAAGATGAACAAGATTTCAGAAATGGACAATGTCATAGAAGGTCTAAGGAGCAGGTTTGAAATAATGGAAGACAAGATCAGCCAAATTGAAGATAAACACTTGGATACAATTTTGTTTGAAGAAAAATCAGAAAAAAGAATGAAGAAACCCTGAGAACCATATGGGATACAATCAAAAGCAAAAATTTACGAGTCCTCAGATTTTCAGAAGAGGGTAAGAAAATGGAAAACACAGAGAGGATCATTGAAAAATTGCCGACAGAAAGCTTCCCTAATATCATGAAAGATGAAAAGCTGACCATCCAAGAAACTCAGATAGGAAAGACCCCAAAAGGAAATTACCAAGGCATAACATAATCACACTTGCTAAAACCAAAGACAAAGAAAGAATCCTGAGAGCAGCTTGAGAAAAAAGAAAACTCACATAGTAGGGAAAACAATAAGACTAAGCTCTGATTATTCAGCAGAAACCAGGCAGGCAAGAAGGCAATGGGATGACATATACAAAAACCTTGAAAGAAAAAAAAAATTGTCAACCATGAATAACATATCCTGCAAAACTCTTGTTCAAATATGATGGTGAAATTAGGACATTTCCAGATAAGCAGAAATTAAAGGAATATGTAAAAACCAAACCAAACCTAAAGAATTATTAAAGGGACTCCTTTAATAATTTAAGAAAAAGTACTATCAGGCCACAGGCTGAATCTAGGACACAAGATTGCACCAGCCTGACACCAACCTAGGAAATAAACTCTGAAGGACTATTCAAAAACAAAAGATTTACAACAGAGAACCAGAGAGGTTAATTTACAAAGGACAAAAACGTCAGAACAATACAAGAAGGAATAAATGGTGTAGGTATACAACTTTCTAATGGAGAGGAAGGCTAGGCAATAACAAGTAAAAATAAACTCGTTCAAATATAGGAATATATGGGTAAATTTCAAGGTAACTACAAAGAAAGTTAACAAACCCACTCATTAAAATAAAGAAAAACCATAGTCTCAGTGAAAACAAAATCTACAGAAACAAAAGAAATGAAAAAAAAAATCCACAAACTAAAGGAATTCAGCACATGAGAGTAAGAGGAACAAAGAAAATGTCTACATCGCATAAAAAGCACTACAACATGACAGCAATACACTAATAAAAAATAAACTCATACCTATCAATATTACACTGAATGTAAATGGTCTAAATGTACCCATACAGACAGAGAGTGAAAGAATGTATAAAAAAGCAGGATTCATCAATATGCTTTCTATAAGAAACTCATCTTAGTAACAAAGAAGTAAATTTATTAAAAATCAAAGGACATAAAAAATATATCAAGCAAACAGCTACCTAAAAAGAGCAGGAGTGGCAATACTAATCTCAGATAAAATAGATTTTAAAACAAAACCCACCATAAAAAACTAAGAAGGGCAGTATATAATGAATAAAGGGATGATTCTTCATGAAGGTATAACCATAATAAATATCTATGCATCAAAGGACAGGTCTCAAAAAACATAAAACAAACTCTAATAGGACAGAAAAGAAAATTGACAGTTCCACAATAATAGTAGGAGACTTCAGCACACCACTCTCAGTAAAGGACAGAACATCTGGAAAGAAACTCAACAAAGATGCTTAATATCTAAAGGACACAATCAGCCAACTTGACCTCAGAGACATATATAGGACACTCCACTCAACAGCTGCAAAGTATACATCCTCTTAAAACCCACATGGAACATTCTCCAGAATAGACCACATCTTAGGCCATAGAGCAACCCTCAACAAAATCCAAAACACTGAGATAATACAATGTATCTTCTCTGACCACAAAGCCATCAAAGTAGAAATTAACAACAGGAAAAGCAAGGAAAAAAAATCAATTACATGGAAACCGAATAACACCCTGCTTAAAAACCACTGGGTAATAGAAGAAATTAGAGATGGAATAAAAAAATTCTGAGAATCAAACAAGAATGAAAACACATCATACCAAAATCTTTGGGACACAGCAGGTCAATTTATAGCAATAGATGCACACATCAGAAAAGAAAGACAGGTACAAAATCAAAACATTAGCTATGCAACTCAAACAAATAGAAAGAGAAAAGCAAAAGAAGCCCACAGTCACCAGAAGAAAGGAAATAATATACATGAGAGCAGAAATAAATGAAATGGAGAATAGAAAAACAATAGAAAGAATCAACAAAACCAAAAGTTGGTTCTTTGTGAGGATCAACATAATCAATAAACTACTGGCCAAACTGACAGAAGAAAAACAGGAGAGGATACAATTAACCCAAATAAGAAATGAAATGGGGGGCATTACAACAGACCCAAGTGAGATAGAAAGGATCATAACAGAGTATTATGAAAAACCATACTCCGACAAATTTGAAAACCTAGAGGAAAAGGACAAATTTCTGGAAACACACTACCTACCCAAACTAACACAAAATGATGTTGAAAATCTGAACAGACCCATAACAAGAGAAGAGATTGAAAAGGTAATAAATTCATTCCCAACAAAAAAAGTCATGGCCCAGATGGCGTCAATGAGAATTCTAACAAACATTCAGAGAAGAGCTTATGCCAGTACTACTCAAATTATTTCAGAACACAGAAAAGGAAAGGATACTTCCAAATTCATTCTATGAAGCTAGCATAACCTTGATACCAAAACCAAAGACACCACAAAAAAAGAAAATTACAGACATATCCCTCATGAACTTAGATGCAAAAATCCTCAACAAAATTCTAGCCAATAGAATTCAACAACATATCAAAAAAAATAACTCACCATGACCAAGTGGGATTCATACCAGGTATGCAGGGATGGTTCAACATAAGAAAAATAATCAGTGTAATCCATCATATAAACAAAAGACAAGAACCACATGATCTTATCAATTGATGCATTTGGCAAAGGCCCATACCCATTCATGATAAAAACTCTCAGCAAAATAAGAAGAGAAAGAAAATTCCTCAATATAATAAAGAGCATTTATACAAAGCCAACAGCTAACATCATCTTAAATGGAGAGAGGCTGAAAGCATTCCCCTTGAGAAAGGGAACCAGATAAGGATGCCTTTTATCACCACTCTTATTCAACATTGTGCTGGAGGTCCTAGCCAGAGCAAGTAGGCTAGATAAAGAAATAAAGGGCATCCAGAGTGGTAAGGAAGAAGTAGAAGTATCTCTATTTGCAGATGACATGATCTTATATACAGAAAATCCTAAAGAATCCTCCAGGAAACTACTGAAACAAATACAAGAGTTCAGGAGAGCATCAGGATACCAGATAAACGTACAAAAATCTGCTGGATTTCTCTATGCCAAGAAAGAGAACATGGAAGAGGAAATCACCAAATGGATACCATTCATAGTAGTCCCCAAGAAGACAAAATACTTAGGAATAAATCTAAGCACAGATGTAAAAGACTTACACAAAGAAAACTACAAAAAACTACTGCAAGAAATGAAAAGAGGCCCATACAAGTGGAAAAAGATACCTTGCTCATGGCTAGGAAGACTCAACATTGTAAAAATATTTATTCTGTGAAAAGCAATCTACAGATACAATGGAATTCTGATCCAAATTTCAGCAACATTTTTTAACGAGATGGAGAAACAAATCACCAACTTCATCTGGAAGAGAAAGAAGCCCTGGGTAAGTAAAGCATTACTGAGAAAGAAGAACATAGTGGGAGGCCTCACACTACCTGATTTTAGAACATATTATACCACACAGTGGTCAAAACAGCCTGGTATTGGTACAAGAATAGATACATAGACCAGTGGAACAGAATTGAGAATCCAGACATAAATCCATCTACATATGAGCAGCTGATATTTGACAAAGACCCAAAGTCAGTACAACGTGAAAAAGACAGTCTCTTTAACAAATGGTGCTAGCATAACAGGAAATCCATCTGCAAAAAAAGAAACAGAGCCCATACCTCACACCATGCACAAAAAGTAACTCAAAATGGATCAAAGACCTAAATATAAAATCTGTAAACGATAAAGATTATGGAAAAAAAAAAATAAAGAGAATGCTAGGTGCCCTAATAAATTGCATAAACAGTGTACAAACATTACTAACAATGCTCAAACACCAGAAGAGAAACTGGATAACTGGCAGCTCTTAAAAATCAAGCACTTGTTTGTTTTTTTTTTGTGCTCATCCAAAGACTTCACCAAAAGAGTAAAAAGATTACCTGCAAACTGGGAAATAGTTTTTAGCTATGACATTTCTGATAGGCATCTGGTCTCTAAAATCTACATGATACTGCAAAAACTCAAAAACAAAAAGACAAAAAACCCTATTAAAAATGGGCAAAGAATATGAATAGACACTTCATTAAAGAAGACATTCAGACAGCTAACAGATACATGAGGAAATGCTCAGGATCATTAGCCATTACAGAAATGCAAATCAAAACTACAATGAGATTCCATCTCACTCCAATGAGGCTGGAATTAATCCAAAACACACAAAATAATAATTGTTGGAAAGGTTGTGGAGAGACTGGAACACATATACTGCTGGTTCGAATGTAAAATGGCACAACCACTTTGGAAATCAATATGGCACTTCCTTAAAAAGCTAGGCCATACGATCCAGCAATACCACTCCTCAGAATATATCCTAGAGAAATAAGAGCCTTTACACAAACAGATATATACACACCCATGTTCATTGCAGCACTGTTTACAATAGCAAAAAGATAGAAGCAATCAAGGTGCCCACCAGCTGATGAATAGATAAGTGGATTATGATATATTCACACAATGGAATACTATGCATTGATAAGGAACAATGATGAATCTGTGAGAAATTTCATAACACGGAGGGCTCACACACAGAGGGATCTGGAAGGCATTATGCTGAGTGAAATTCATCAGTTGCAAAAGGACAAATATTGTATGAGACCACTATTATAGAATTCAAGAAATAGTTTAAACAGAGAAGAAAATATTCTTTGATAGTTACGAGAGAGGGGAGGGAGGGGGGAGAGGGGTATTCACTAATTAGATAGTAGACAAGAACTATTTTAGATGAAGGGAAAGACAACACACAATACAAGAGAGGTCAGTACGACTGGACTAAACCAAAAGCAAAGGTTTCCTGAATAAACGGAACACTTAGAAGGCCAGAGTGGCAGGGGCAGGGTCTGGGTACCATGGTTTCAGGAGACATCTAAGTCAATTGGCACAATAAAATCTATTAAGGAAACATTCTGTATCCCACCTTGGTGAGTGACGTCTGGGGTCTTCAATGCTAGCAAGCGGCCATCTAAGATGCATCAATTTGTCTCAACACACCTGGAGCAAAGGAGAATGAAGAACACCAAAGACACAAGGTAATTATGAGCCCAAGAGATGACACATAAATCAGCCTGAGATCAGAAAAACTAGATGGTGCCTGGCTACAACATATGACTGCCCCAACAGAGAATCTCTGATGGAGCAGGAAAGCAGTGGGATGCAGACCTCAAGTTCTCACCAAAAGACCAGACTTAATGGTCTGACTGAGACTAGGAGGACCCTGGAGGTCATGGTCCCCAGGACTTTTGTTAGCCCATGGCTGGAACCATTCCCAAAGCCAATTCTTCCAACAGGAATTGAACTGGACTATAAGATAGAAAATGATGCCAGTGAGGAGTGATTTTCTTGGCTCAAGTAGACTCATGAGACTAAGTGGGCAGCTCCTGTCTGGGGGGGAGATGAGAAGGCAGAGGGGGACAGAAGCTGGTTGAATGGATATGGGAATACAAGGTGAAGAGAAGGAGTGTGCTGTCTCATTAGGGGGAGAGCAACTAGGAGTATATACCAATGTGAATATAAATTTTTGTGTGAGAGACTGACTTGTAAACTTTCATTTAAAGCACAATAAAAAATTTTTTTTTAAAGTTTCTCAACAAAATTCTAGCCAACAGAAATCAGCAACTTATGAAAAAAAAATAATACACCACAACCAAGTAGAATTCATACCAGGTATGCAAGGGTGATTCAACATTAGAAAGTCAATCAATGTAATCCACCACACAAATAAAAGAATAACATGACCATTTCATTCAACGCAGAAAAGGCATTTAAAAAAATCCAACACCCATTCCTGATAAAAAGTCTCAATAAAATAAACATTGAAGGGAATTTGTCAACATAGTAAAGGGCGTCTACACAAAACCAACAGCCAACATCATTCTTGATGGAGAGAGGCTGAAAACATTCTCCTTGAGAACAGGAACAAGACAAGGATGCCCTTTATCACCACTCCTATTTAACATTGTGCTGGAAGTTCTAGCTACAGCAATAAGGCAACGAAAAGAAATAGAGGGCATCCAAATTGGCAATGAAAAAGTAAAACTGCCCCTATTTGCGGATCATATGAGAGCATACATAGAAAATCCAAAAGACTCCACAAGAAAACTGCTGAAACTAATAGATTCAGCAGAGAGGCAGGATACAAGATAAACATACAAGAATCTGTTGGATTCCTATACATCAATAGATAAAGCTGTGAAAAGGAAATCAGGAAACAGTACCATTAATTATAGCCCCTAAAAAGATAAAATATTTGGTAGTAAATCTAACCAGTGATGTAAAAGACCTATACAGAAGAAAAAAAGACGTGCAAAACACCACTGCAAGAAACCAAGAGATGTACATAAATGGAAAAACATAACGTGCTCATGATTAGGTAGATTCAACGTTGTGAAAATGCCAATTCTACCCAAAGCAATTTACAAATACAATGCAATCCCAACCCAAATACCAACAACATTCTTTAAAGAGATGGAAAAACTTATCATTAGTTTTATACGGAAAGAGAAGAAGCCCCAGATAAGTAAATAACTATTGAAGAAGAGTAAAGTAAGAATACTTGCACCACCTGACCTCAGAACCTACTATACAGCTATGGTAGTCAAAAAGCCTGGTACTGCTACAATGACAGATACATTGACCTGTGGAACAGAATTGAGAACCCAGATGTAAATCCATCCACCTATGGTAATCTGATCTTTGACAAAGGCCCAAAGTCCATCAAGAGGGGAAAAGACAATCTTTTTAATAAATGGTGCTGGCAAAACTGGATGTCCACCATCTGCAAAAAAATGAAACAGGACCCGTACCTCACACCATACACAAAAACTACTTCAAAGTAAATCAAAGACCTAAATATAAGGAGAAAAACTATAAAGATCATAGAAGAAAAAATAGAATCAACGCTAGAGGCCCTAATATACCGCATTAACAGAACACAAACCACAACTAACAACACACAAACTTCAGAAGATAAGCTAGATAACTGGGATCTTCTAAAAATTAAACACTTATGCTCATCAAAAGACTTTACCAAAAGAGTAAAAAGAGAACCTACAGACAGGGAAAAATATTTTGACTATTGCAAAGCCAACAAAGGTCTGATCTCTAAAATCTACAGGAAAGTCCAACACCTCTACAACGAAGACATATAATCCAGTTTAAAAATGGGCAAAGGAAATGAATAGACACTACACCAAAGAAGACATTTAAGCTGCTGGCAGACACATGAGGAAATGCTCACGATCTCTAGCCATTAAAGAAACGCGAATCAAAACCACAATGAGATACCATCTCACTCCGGCATTACCGGCATGAATCAAAAAAACAAAAAATAATAAGTGTTGGAGAGGATCCGGGAAGATTGGATCTCTTACGCACTGCTGGTGGGAATGCCAAATATTACAATCATTTTGGAAAAACGGTATGGTGCTTCCTTAGAAAGCTAGAAATAGAAATACCATATGATCCAGCAATCTCACTCCTAGGAATATATGCTAGAGAAATAAGAGTCATCACACGAATAGCCATATGCATACCCATATTCTTTGCAGCATTGTTCACAAGAGCAAAAAGACGGAAACAACCTAGATGCCTATCAACAGATGAATGGATGAATAAACTATGGTATATATACCCAGTGTAGAACTACACAATGATAAAGAGCAATGATGAATCTGCAAAGCATCTCACAACATGGATGAATCTGGAGGGCATTACACTGAGTGAAATAAATCAATCACAAAAGGACAAATATTGCATGAGACCACTACTATAAAATTTCCTGAAAAGGTTTACACACAAAAAGAAACATTCTTTGATGGTTATGAGGGAGGGGCAGAATGGGGATGGAAAAACCCTCAATAGACAATAGATAAGTGGTAACTTTGGCTAAGGGTAAGACAGCACACAATACTGGGGAAGCCAGCACAACTTGTACAAGGCAAGTTCATGGAAGCTCCATAGACACATCCAAACTCCTTGAAGGACTGAATTGCTGGGCTGAGGGCTGTGGGAACCACGGTCTCGGAGAATATTTAGCTCAACTGGCATAACATAGTTTATAAAGAAAATGTTCTACATTCTACTTTGGTGAGTAGCGTCTGGTGTCTATAAAAGCTTGCGAGCGGCCATCTAAGATACCCCACTGGTTTCACCCCTTCGGGAGTAAGGGAGAATGAAGAAAACTGAAGACACAAGGGAAAGATTAGTCCAATGGACTAATGAACCACAACTACCATAGTCTCCACCAGACTGAGTCCAATACAACTAGATGGTGCCTAGCTACCACCACTGAATGCTCTGACAGGGATCACAATAGAGGGTCTTAGACAGAGCTGGAGAAAAATGTTGAACAAAATTCTAACTCACAAAAAAGACCAGACTTACTGGCCTGACAGAGACTGGAGAAACCCTGAGAATATGCCCCCTGGACACCCTTTTAGCTCAGTAATGAAGTCACTCCTGAGGTTTACCCTTCTTCCAAAGATTAGACAGGCTCATAAAACACAACTAGACTAAAGGGGCATACCAGCTCAGGGCAAGAACTGGAAGGCAGGAGGGGACAGGAAAGCTGGTAATAGGGAACCTGAAGTCGAGAAGGGAGAGTGTTTTCATGTCTTGAGGTTGCTAACCAGTATCATAAAATATGTGTATTGTTTAATTAGAAGCTAGTTTTATCTGCAAACCTCATCTAAAGCCAAAAAAAAAAGTGATCAAAGTCCTAAAGGTAAGAATTGAAACCATAAAACTCTTAGAAGAAAACATAAGGGTAATGCTTATTGACCTAGTTTTTAACAGTGAATTCTTAGATAGGACAGCTTCTTAGACATAAAACCCAAGCAGCAAAAGACAAAAGAGATATATGGAACCTCATGAAAACTAAAAAATTTACATCAAAAGACTTTATCAAGAAAGTAAAGAGACAACGTACAGACTGGGAGAAAACTTTTGAATACCATACAGAAGATAAGGGTTTGCTGGCAGAATGTATAAATTATTCTCATAATTAACAAGAAAAGACAAACAATCCAATCAAAAAATGGGCAAAGGATTTGAATAGACATTTTCCCCCATCCACCCAGCAGAGACAATGTTGAGGTAAGATTACCGTGTTTATACAAATGACCAAGAAGCATATGAAAAGATGCTCAACACTATCAGCCATTAGGGAGATGCAAATAAAAAGCACAGGAGAGATCACTTCACACTTACTAGCATAAAACAAACCACACCTGCTGCCATTGAGTCGATTCTGACTCATAGCGACCCTATACTTACATAGCTTTATTTAAAAAAAAAAAAAAAAAGGAAGACAACAGGTGGTAAGGATGTGGAGAAATTGTAGCTCTCATCCATTTTTGCTGGGATTGTAAAATGGTACAGCTGCTGTGGAAAATAGTTTGGTGTTTCCTCAAAAGTTACACATAGAATTACCATATTTTATGGATTGAATTGTGTCCTCCCAAATACATGTTGTGAATCCTAACCTCTATGCCTGTGGTTATAATCCCATTTAGGAATGGATTGTCTTTGTTATGTTAATGAGACAGGATTAGTGCCCAGTGTGTTTTAAGTCAATCTCTTACAAAATACAAAAAGAGCAGATTAGGACAAGCAAGCAAGCAGAGATGGGGGAAGAGAAATGCCAAGTGTGATGTTTAAGATTTTGTGATCACTCCCATGATGGAATCTGCTGTGAATAGCCAGTCAGGTGAAAGGGAGTTTACTTGGGGGTGTAGCCTGCATCCAAATATTAGCAGACGTTCCGGCTTTTTGCTTGCTCTGGATCCTGCAGCTGCCTCCTGTTTGTCTGACCTCTGGCTCTTGGAATTTGAGCTATCAACTTATCTGTCAATCTTGGGTTCCCCAGTCCCTGCAGCTACGTGATTCAGGAGAAGCCTTGCAATCTTGCCTGCCAGTCTTGGGATTCATTGATATCCAGAGCCTGTGAGCAAGAGCTCTGCTTTCTGACCTGCCAATCTTGGACTCACCAGCCCCTTCAGCTACATGAATAAGGAGAAGCCTCTATCTTAATCCACAGACTTGGGACATTCCAGCCTCTACAGTCATGTGAGCCGTTTCTTTGATATAAATCTCTCTCTCTATATATTTGTATGCTTTATTGGTTTTGCTTCTCTAGAGAACCCAGCTTATGAAAACAAGCCACATGAAAATCACTCAGGAGCAGAAGCTCAAAAGAGACAAGGACCTTCCTCCTGAGCTGAAAGAGAGAGGTAGTCTTCCTCTAGAGCTGACACCCTGAATTTGAACTTCTAGCCTCCTAAACTGAGGGAAGATAAAATTGTTTGTTAATGTCACTCATTTGTGATCTGCTATAGCAGCACTAGATAACTAGATACCATACAATGTTGCAATTCCACTTCTAGGTATATACCCAGAAGAATTGGAAGCAGGAACACAAATAGATAGATAACTTGTACACCACTGCTCATTGTAGCAGTATTCAAAATAGCCAAAAAGTGGAAACAGGATAAATGCCCATCAAGAGATGAATGGATAAACAAAATGTAGTACATACATACACTGGAATATTACTGACCCATAAAGAGAAATGGCTGATTTTTGGAAGTAGATCACCAGGCCCTTTCTTTCTAGTCTGTCTTGATTTGGAAGCACCACTGAAACTTGTCCACTATGGGTAACTCTACAGGTGTTTGAAATACAGTTGGTGTAGCTTCCAGCATCATCTACCTACACATCCACCCCCAACCCCCGCCCCACCCATCCACCCATCCACCCACCCATCCACCCACCCACCCACCCATCCATCCATCCATCCATCCATCCATCCATCCATCCATCCATCCATCCATCCCTCTTTACAACAATAAAAAAAAAAAAAGAGATGGTGCAAACTTATACTACCACCTTCAATATAAGCAAGTTTTTGGTGTTCCAACCCTCTTCAACAATTGGCACATTCACAGAAATTAACTTTGACTTCGTGAAATACGCGTAAATTTGCATCTAATTACTATGCAATTACTAGTGATGTTGACATGTCTTGTTAAGTTTATTTGCCATATTTTTTCCTTTTTCAAGGGCCTGTTTTTGTTTTTTTCCCACTTTCTAATTTTTGTTTTAATCTTAATGATGTGTGTGAGTTCCTACTGTATGAATTTGCCTTTTTCTATGATTCGCCTCTGAGCATCATCAGTTTGGAACAGTCTCCAAGCATATCCTTGTTTTACAATTTCCTGGCTCACCATGCCCCCACAATCCTGTGGAGAAATTCATCTTCAGGTCCAGCCTGTGTTCTGTCTGTTCTGAGATGTCTATTTTTCATTTCATAAGAGTGAGGTAAGACCTAATCCTGAGGACAATAGTCTTGGTGGTTACACTAAAATTTAATGAAGATTCCTGTCTTAGTCATCTAGTGGTGCTATAACAGAAATACCATAAGCAGATGGCTTTAACAAAGAGAAATTTATTTTATCACAGTCTAGGAGACTAGAAGTCCAAATTCAGGGCACCAGCTCCAAGGGAAGTCTTCCTTTCTGTGTTGGCTCTGGAGGAAGATCCTTGTCATCAATCTTCCCCTGGTTGAGCAGTGCCTCAGTGTAGGAATCCCAGGTCCAAAGGATGTGCACCACTCCTGGCTCTGCTTTCTTGGTGGTAGGTGGTCCCCCTGTCTGTCTGCTTTCTTCTCTCTTTTGTATCTCAAAAGCGATTAACTATTATACCACTAAGGTAGTCAAAACAGCCTGGTACTGGTACAACAACAGATACATAGACCAATGGAGCAGAATTGACAATCCAGACCTAAAAGCAGCCACATATGAGCAACTGATATTTGACAAAGGCCCAAAGTCTGTTAAATGGGGAAAAGACAGTCTCTTTAACAATTTGTGCTTTCATTACTGGATATTCATCTGCAAAAAAATAAAACAAGACCCATACCTCACACCATGCACAAAAATCAACTCAAAATTCATCAATGACCTACATATAAAATCTAAAACAATAAAGTTCATGGAATAAAAAAACAGGAACAATGCTAGGAGCCCTAATACATGGCATATACAGTATACAAAGCATTACTAGAACTGCAAAAACAGCAAAAGAGAAATTAGATAACCGGGAGCTCCTAAAAGTCAAAGACATCTCTGATCTCTGGCTGATCTCTCAAATCTACATGTTACTGCAAAAACTCAACTACAAAAAGAGAAATAACCCAATTAAAAAATAGGGAAAGGATAAGTACAGGCACTTCACTAAAGAAGACATTCAGGTAGCTAACAGATACATGAGGAAATGCTCACGTTGTTAGAGAAATGCAAATCAAAACTACAATGAGATTCCATCTCACGCCAACGAGGCTAGCATTGATCCAAAAACTGCAGAATAATAAATGTTGGAGAAGTTGTGGAGAGACTGGAACACTTATACACCGCTGATGGGAATGGAAAATGGTGCAACTACTTTGGAAATCGATTTGGTGCTTCCTCAAAAAGCTAGAAATAGAGCTACCATACATCCAGCAATTCCACTCCTTGGAATATATCCTAGAGAAGTAAGAGCTGTCACACAAACAGATATATGCACACACATGTTCACTGCAGCACTGTTTACAATAGCAAAAAGATGGAAGCAACCAAGGTGCCCATCAGCGGATGAATGGTATGTTTGCACAACAGAATACTATGCATCAATAAAGAATAACGATGAATCTGTGAAACATTTCATAACATGGAGGAACCTGGAAGACATTATGCTGAGTGAAATTAGTCAGTTGCAAAAGGATAAATATTGTGTTGTTGTTGTTAGATGCCGTCGAGTCGGTTCCAACTCATAGCAACCCTATGCACAACAGAACGAAACACTGTCCGGTCCTGCGCCATACAATCGTTGTTACGCTTGAGCCCATTGTTGCAGCCACTGTGTCAATCCACCTCCCTGACAGTCTTCCTCTTTTCCACTGACCCTGTGCATTGCCAAGCATGATATCCTTCTCCAGAGACTGATCCCTCCTGACATGTCCAAAGTACGTAAGAGGCAGTCTCGCCATCCTTGCTTCTAAGAAGCCTCTGGTTGTACTTCTTCCAAGACAGACTTGTTCCTTCTTATGGCACTCCATGGTATATTCAATATTCTTCACCAACACCAAAATTGGAAGGCATCAATTCTTCTTCGGTCTTCCTTATTCATTGTCCATCTTTAACATGCATATGATGTGATTGAAAATACCATGGCTTGGGTCAGGTGCACCTTAGTCTTCAAGGTGACATCTTTGCTCTTCAGCACTTTAAAGAGGGCCTTTGCAGCAGATTTACCCAATGCAATGCGTCTTTTGATTTCTTGACTGCTGCTTCCATGGCTGTTGATTGTGGATCCAAGGAAAATGAAATCCTTGACAACTTCAATCTTTTCTCCGTTTATCATGATGTTGCTCATTGGTCCAGTTGTGAGGATTTTTGTTTTCTTTATGTTGAGATGCAATCCGTACCGGTGGCTGTGGTCTTTGATCTTCTCATTAGTAAGTGCTTCAAGTCCTCTTCACTTTCAACAAGCAAGGTTGTGTCATGTGCATAATGCAGGTTGTTAATGAGTCTTCCTCCAATCCTGGTGCCCTGTTCTTCTTCATATAGTCCAGCTTCTTGGGTTATTTGCTCAGCATACAGATTGAATAGGTATGGTGAAAGAATACAACCCTGGCACACACCTTTCCTGACTTTAAGCCAAGCAGTATCCCCTTGTTCTGTCCGAACAACTGCTTCTTGATCTATGTAAAGGGTCCTCACGAGCAGAACTAAGTGTTCTGGAGTTCCCATTCTTTGCGATGTTATCCATAATTTGTTATGATCCACACAGTTGAATGCCTTTGCATAGTAAATAAAACACAGGTAAACATCCTTCTGGTATTCTCTGCTTTCAGCCAAGATCCATCTGACATCAGCAATGATATCCCTGGTTCCACGTCCTCTTCTGAAACTGGCCTGAATTTCTGGCAGTTCCTTGTCGATATACTGCCGCAGCCGTTTCTGAACGATCTTCAGCAAAATTTTACTTGTGTGTGATATTAATGATATTGTTCTATAATTTCCACATTCGGTTGGATCACCTTTCTTGGGAATAGGAATAAATATGGATCTCTTCCAGTCAATTGGCCAGGAAGCTGTCTTCCATATTTCTTGGCATAGACAAGTGAGCACCTCCAGCACTGTATCCGTTTGTTGAAGCATCTCAACTGATATTCTGTCAATTCCGGAGCCTTGTTTTTCACCAATGCCTTCAGAGCAGCTTGGACTTCTTCCTTCAGTACCATCGGTTCCGGATCATATGCCACCTCTTGAAATGGTTGAATACTGACTAATTCTTTTTGGTATAATGACTCTGTATATTCCTTCCATCTTCTTTGGATGCTTCCTGCATCGTTTAATATTTTCTCCATGGAATCCTTGACTAATGCAACTTGAGGGTTGAATTTTTTCTTCAGTTCTTTCAGCTTGAGAAACACCGAGTGTGTTCTTCCCTTTTGGTTTTCCATTTCCAGCTCTTTGCACGTATCATTATAATACTTTGCTTTGTCTTCTCGAGACGCCCTTTGAAATCTTCTGTTCAGTTCTTTTACTTCATCAATTCTTCCTTTTGCTTTAGCTGCTTGATGTTCAAGAGCAAGTTTCAGAGTCTCCTCTGACATCCATCTTGGTCTTTCCTTTCTTTTCTGTCTTTTCAATGACCTCTTGATTTCTTCATGTATGATGTCCTTGATGTCATTCCACAACTCATCCTGTCTTCGGTCACCAGTGTTCAACGTGTCAAATCTATTCTTCAGATGGTCTCTAAATTCAGGTGGGATATACTCAAGGTCATATTTTGGCTCTTGTGGACTTGCTCTGATTTTCTTCAGTTTCAGCTTGAACTTGCCTATGAGCAAGTGATGGTCTGTTCCACAGTTGACCCCTGGCCTTGTTCTGACAGATGATATTGAGCTTTTCCATCGTCTCTTTCCACAGATGTAGTCAATTTGATCTCTGTGTGTTCCATCTGGTGAGGTCCATGTGTATAGTCGCCATTTATATTGGTGAAAGAAGGTATTTGCAATGAAGAAGTCGTTGGTCTTGCAAAATTCTATCATTCGATCTCCAGCATTGTTTCTATCACCAAGGCCATATTTTCCAACTACTGATCCTTCTTCTTTGTTGCCAACTTTCACATTCCAATTGCCAGTAATTATCAATGCATCTTGATTGCATGTTTGATCAATTTCAGACTGCAGCAGCTAATAAAAATCTTCTATTTCTTCATCTTTGGCCCTAGTGATTGGTGCATAAATTTGAATATTAGTCAGATTAACTGGTCTTCCTTGTAGGTGTATGGTTATTATCCTATGACTGACAGCATTGTACTTCAGGATAGATATTGAAATGTTCTTTTTGACAATGAATGCAACACCATTCCTCTTCAACTTGTCATTCCCAGCATAGTAGACGATATGATTGTCTGATTCAAAATGGCCAATACTAGTCCATTTCAGTTCTCTGATGCGTAGGATATTGATGTTTATGTATTCCATTTCATTTTTGATGATTTCCAGTTTTCCTAGATTCATACTTCGTACATTCCAAGTTCTGATTATTAATGAATGTTTGCAGCTGTTTCTTCTCATTTTGAGTCATGATACATCAGCAAATGAAGGTCTGTAAAGCTTTACTCCATCCATGTCATTACGATCGACTCTACTTTGAGGAGGCAGCTCTTTCCCAGTCATCTTTTGAGTGCCTTCCCACCTGGGGGGCTCATCTTCCAGCGCTATATCCGACAATGTTCTGCTGCTATTCATAAGGCTTTCACTGGCTAATACTTTTCAGAAGTAGACTGCCAGTCCCTTCTTCCTAGTCTGTCTTAACCTGGAAGCTCAGCTGAAACCCGTCTTCCATAGGTGACCCTGCTGGTATCTAAATACCAGCGGCATAGCTTCCAGCATCACAGCAACATGCAAGCCCCCACAGTATGACAACCTGACAGACACGTGGGGGAAAAATCTTGTATGAGACCACTAGTATAAGAACTCAGAAAATAGTCTAAACAGAGAAGAAAATATTCTTTGATGGTTATGAGAGAGGGGAGGGAGAGGGAAAATTCACTCGATAGCAGACAAGACCTAATTTAGGTGAAGGGATGGGCAGCACACAATGCAGGAGAGGTCAGCACACCTGGACTATACCAAAAGCAAAGAAGTTTCCTAAATAAACTTTATGCTTTGAAGACCAGAGTAGTAGGGGCAGGGGTTTGGGGACCATGGTTGCAGAGGACATCTAAGTCAATTGGCATAATAAAAACTATTAAGAAAACATTCTGCATCCCATTTTGGAAAGTGGTGTCTGGGGTCTTCAATGCTAGCAAGTGGCCATCTAAGCTGCAAAAATTAATCTCAACCCACCTGGAGGAAAGAAGAATGAAGTACACCACAGACACAAGGTAAGTATGAGCCTAAGAACCAGAATGGGCCACATAAATCAAAACTACATCAGCCTGAGACCAGAAGAACTAGATGGTGCCCACCTACAACTGATGACTGACATGAAAGAAAGCACAACAGAGAATCCCTGGAGGAGGAGGAGAGCAGTGAGATGAAGACCCCAAATTCTAGTAAAAAGGCCAGACTTAATTGTCTGCCTGAGACCAGAGGGATCCCGGAGGTCATGGTCCCCAGACCTTCTGTTAGCCCAAGACAGGAACCATAATTGAAGCCAACTCTTCAGACAGGGATTGGACTGGTCTACAAGACAAAAATGATGCTGGTGAGGAGTGGGCTTCTTGGATCAAGTAGACACATGAGACTAAGTGAGCAGGTCCTGTCTGGAGGGGAGATGTGAAGCCCGAGGGGAACAGAAGCTGGCTGAATGGACATGGAAACATGAGGTGGAGAGAAGGAATGTGCTGTTTCATTAGAGGGAGAGCAAGCAGGAGTATATAGCAAGGTGTATATAAGATTTTGTATGAGAGACTGACTTGATTGGTAAACTTTCACTAAAAGCACAATAATAAAAAAAAAAAAGTTAAACACAACCTGGTCCCCACCTCCCCCAAAAGTGATTAATTTAAGACACAACCTAATCTTGTAGATTGAGTCCTGCCTCATTAAAGTAACTGCCTCTAATCCTGCCTTATTAACACCATAGAATTTACAACACATAAGGAAATCATATTAGATGCCAAAATAGTGGACAGTCACACAACACTGGAAATCATGGCCTAGCCAAGTTGACACATAATTTTGGGTGATACAATTCAACCCATGACAATCCCTTTTACATTCAACATTTTTAGAGTCTTACACCTAAATTGTATCTCCTTCTCCTTTGTATTACCCAAATTAATCCAAGGTTAATCTAGATCTGCAAATGCTTCTAGTACTAAAACAACTTAGAAATTCTAAGATCGTGTTTACGCTCTGGATTTCTTCTTTACCTTAGTGAAACAATTTAATTCAATTGCTATTTTAACTCTCTTTACAACTTTTGAATGTTTTAAATAAGATTTTAATATGTTATTGGCTTTTTTTTTATAGACTTTAGCTTACATATTTTTGTATTGCATTGCGTAAATCTGCTGCAAAAGATTTAAAGGGCTAAAAAGCAATAATGTCACTTTGAGGATTAAGGTGCACCAAATCATGGTATTTTCAATCACCTCATAAGCATGTGAAAGCTAGACAATGAATAAGGTCATCCTCTGAACAGAAGATTTCAAAAGGCGGCCTGAGAAGACAAAGTAAAGTGTTATGATGACATGTGCAAAGACCTGGAGATAGAAAACCAAAAGGGAAGAACATCCTCAGCATCTTTAAAGCTGAAAGAGCTGAAGAAAAAATTAAAGTCTTGAGTTGCAATACTGAAGGATCCTACAGGGAAAATATGAAATGACTAAGGAAACATCAAAAGAACATGGAAGGAACACACAATCATTATACCAAAAAGAATTGGTCGATGTTCAACCATTTCAGGAGGTAACGTATGATCAGGAACCACTGGTACTGAAGGAAGAAGTCCAAGCTGCACTGAAAGCATTTTCCAAAAACAAGGCTCCAGGAATTGACAGAATACCAACTGAGATGTTTCAACAAATGGCTGCAGCGCTGAAAGTGCTCACTCACCTATGCCAAGAAATTTCAAAGACAGCTACCTGTCCAACCAACAGGAAGAGATCCATATTTATGCCTTGTCATGGTTTGAATTGTGTCCCCCCCAAATTTCTGTCAACTTGTCTAGGTCATGATTCCCTTGTATGATTGTATGATTGTCTACCATTTTATCTTCTGATGTGATTTTCCTATATGCTGTAAATCTTATCACTCTGATGTAATAAGATGGAGATGGATTAGCAGCAGGTATATTGATGAAGTCTACAAGATTAGATAGTGTCTTAAGCCAATCTCTTTTGAGGTATAAAAGACAGAAGCAAGCAGAGAGACATGGGGACCTCGTACCACCAAGAAAGCAGTGCTGGGAGCAAAGCGTGTCCTTTGGACCTGAAGTTCCTGAGCTGAGATGCTCCCAGACCAAGTGAAGACTATTGCATCAAGAGGATTTTCCTCCAGAGCCGACAGAGAGAGAAAGCCTTCCCCTGGAGCTGGCATCCTTAATTCGGACTTCTAGCCTACTGAACTGTAAGAGAACAAACTTCTGTTTGTTAAAGCCATCCACTTGTGGTATTTCTGTTATAGCAGCACTAGAGGACTAAAGCATGCCTATTCCCAAGAAAGGTGATCCAACTGAATGTGAAAATTATTGAACAATATTGTTAATACCACATGCAAGCAAATTTTGCTGAATATCATTCAAAAGTGGCTATAGCAGCATATTGACAAGGAACTGCCAGAAATTCAAGCTGGATTTATAAGAGCATGTGGAACCAGAGATATCATTGCTGATATCAGATGTATCCTGGCTGAAAGCAGAGAATATCAGAAAGATGCTTACCTGTGTTTTACTGACTATGCTAAGACATTCGACTGTGTGGATCATAACAAATTATGGATAACATTGTGGAGAATGGAAATTCTGGAACACTTAATTGTGCTTATGAGGAATCTGTACATGGATCAAGAGGCATTTGTTTGAACAGAACAAGGGGATACTGCATAGTGTAAAGTCAGGAAAGGTGTACATCAGGGTTGTGTCTTTCACCATACCTATTCAATCTGTATGATAAGCAAAGAATCCCAGAAACTGGACTATATGAAGAAGAATGGGCATCAGAAGTAGAGGAAGACTCATTAACAATCTTCATTGTGCACACGACACAACCTTGCTTGTTGAAAGTGAAGAGGACTTGAAGCACTTACCGATGAAGATCAAAGACCACAGCCTTCAGTATGGATTACAACTCAACATAAAGAAAACAAAAACCCTCACAACTGGACCAATAAGCAGCATCATGCTAAATGAAGAAATGACTGAGGTTGTCAAGGATTCCATTTTACTTGGATCCACAATCAACAGCCATGGAAGCAGCAGTCAAGAAACCAAAAGACACATTTAGTTGGGTAAATCGGCTGCAAGAGATCTCTTTAAAGTGTTAAAAAACAAAGATGTCACCTTGAGGACAAGGTGCACCTGACCAAAGCCATGGTATTTTCAATCACCTCATGTGCATGCAAAAGCTGGACGATGCATAAGGAAGACCGAAGAATTGATGCCTTTGAGTTGTGGTGTTGGGGAAGAATATTGAATATACCATGGACTGCCAAAAGGATGAAAAAATCTGTCTTGGAAGAAGTCTGACCAGAAAGTTCCTTAAAAGCAAGAATGAAGAGACTTCATCTCACATACTTTGGACATGTTGTCAGGAGGGATCAGTCTCTGGAGAAGGACATCATGCTTGGTAAAGTGTCAGTGAAAAAGAAGAGGGCCCTCAACGAGGTGGATTGACACAGTGGCTGCAACAATGGGCTCAAGCATAGCAACAATTGTGAGGATGGTGTAAGACCGGGCAGTGTTTCATTCTGTTGTGCATGGGGTCACTATGAGGCAGAACTGACTCGATGACACCTAACAACAACAACAGTACACACACACACACATAGAGAGAGAGAGAGATAGAGATTTGAGGTTTATATCAAAGAAATGGTTCACACGGTTGTAAGATTGGAAAATCCCAAGTCCATGGGTCAGAATGGAGGCTTCTCCTGCCTGATGTAGCTGTAGGGGCTGACGAACCCAAGATTGGCAGGTCAGACAATGGGCCGCTGGTTCACAGGCTGAGGAGGCTGATGAATCCCCAAATAGGCAGGTAAGCTGCTAGCTTAATTCCAAGAACCAGAGGTCAGATGCTAAGCCAGATGCATGATTCAGAGTGAATAAAAGCTAGCGAGCTTTGCCAGAAAGTCCACATATATTGGATGCAGACCACACCCCTAAAGGAAGTCCCTTTCAACCCATTGGCTGCTCATAGCAGACCTCATTGTGGAGGTGATTACATCATTACATAGCTGCCAAATACTTCATAACTGTCAAACCACTGAGAATCATGGCCCAGCCAAGTTGACACACAACCTTAACCATCATAGCAGTAGAGGTCCACAGGCATTCAGTCAACCAATGAACTCTTTTTTAGAAATGGAAAATTCTCGTCTTTAAAAAGGTACAGGTCCATTTAGGCATTCTACTCTTGGTGTTGATCAACAAGCCAGGGCAAATGTTTGGATAGCACAATGAATGAACACCAGGGATCCTATCCAGTGTTTTGGAGTTTCTCATACACATAAGCAAAATACATCGAAATGTGGCAGTCAGTTCACTGAAAGAAAACAGGACAGCTTTCTAGTACCATAATGATGTGGGGAGCCTTGCCAGCAGTGTTTTGTGGATAGAGGTTGACCTGTGGACAGCCTGAACTCACTTGTGATGTCTGAAGAGGAGAATCCCCATGTGGACGCTGGTCCAGATTATGAGGGCATGCAGAGGAAATCTCATAGACACATGGTACTTAGGAGCACCTCTGCATGCTGATAATCATGCATTCAAGGCCAATCTCAGCCCAGATGTGTTCTAGTCACCTTTCCCCTACTCAGGACATGGTTACAGCATTTCTCCTCTTAACCTCAAATCATCCATTCTTCTCTACTGTGTCTTTTCCCAGAATTTATGAACAAGTCTTGATTCGACCTTCATCTCCAGGTGCCAGCCCACATGTTGGCTTCCCTTTACAAAAAAACACCTCTTATTGTTGCCTCTACTCCACTCTATTCATCATGTTCCACTCATTGTAAGCCCACAATAGCCGGATATCAGCATGATTACAAAGCTGCCAATGTCATTATCCTTGTGACCTCCATGTTGTAAACCCATTGTCACCTTTATTCTATTTTCCTTTCATACTTTTCCTTTGTTTACTGTGGCTCACTGCACACTCTAAATCAACTCAGCAACCAGAGTAATTCTGTGCAAATGTAAGTGTATCATGTCACACTCAGCAAAAGTTAAGTGATGTCCACCACCCTCTCTCAGAATAAAAGCCAACACCTTGAAGTGGCTGGCTAAGCCTGGCAGGATCTGGTCCCTCACTGCCTGCAGACCTCTTCTCACTGCTCCCCACATCACTCACTCTGTTTACACAGGCTTCTATACCCCTTCCCTCTTCCTAGGATGCTCCTCTCCCAAATTTCCATAAGTTTCCTTTCCTTACCTCCCTCAAGCGTTTGCTAAAATCTCACCTTTTAAACAGGACCTTTCCTGACCACTTCAATAAAAATACAAATCTTGCCTCTATGACCAGATGCTCATCTCACAATTACCATTTTCCAACACACTAAATATTATACTCATTCCACTGAAAAATATAAGCTCAATTAAAGCATAGTTTGTGTCTCTTTTTTCTTGGATGATAGTCAAGACCTGAAGAGTGCCAGTTTATGGATGATATCTATCATATGAATTATCAGTGGTTGTTAAAACTGTGAAACTTGAAAGTTATGCACTAGATAAATTCTTGTCAAATAATTTGTTGAGAGAGAAGATAATACCTCCATTTATAATGTACTGGGGTTTGGTGCTTGTGTGAGTTAAAGAAGAGGGTATATGGAGAAATATTACTAGGACAGAGCCTCTATTTTTCCCGCAAACTGTAGGATTCTCATGGCATCAAAACCTAAAACTCATATCCGAAATAGGAGTTAATTTATTCTGTAGATATTTTTGCACAAAGGAATCTGAATCCAGCACTGATTTCATTGACATGGGCAGTAAATGAATTTCAGCTTTGTTTTGTTTTTCATGCTGATTGGTTTATTGCAAAATATAATATTTCTACAACTGTGCTAAATTACAAAAGGAAAATAAAAACCATACAGGAAGTCACTTAAATTATCAGGTTGTACTGTTTAAAGATTTAATATGCCTTAAATATTCAATTAAAATTCAGTTTTTGTTTATTGACCCGCTCATTGCAGTAATATGTCAAAGTAAATTACAGAAGATTGAAGAAATAATATAAAACCTGTGTTAAAATAATGTAAAGAAATGATAGAACATAATAAAATGCATATTTTATTATAATAGAATGCTGGTACAAAAGAAAAAAAGGGAGTATGAAAATGGGCGAAGAGAGGAAAATAGGAGAGAACGCAACAGAAATTAGAAACAGTGTTTTTAAAGTAATAAATAAAGGGCCAGGAAATGAGAGCTAAATTAATGGAGACTTGGATACTCCAACATGAATTACAGATCCTTAGAGGCCTCAGAATGAAGAAATTACCCTCCAGATTTCTCTACTTTGAGAAAGCAAGACTTTTTTTTTTTTTCCTAGCAATTGAAAACAGTTAACACTCTGAGTTTATTTTCTCCCCTACTATTGTAGAACTCTGGAGAATCACATATTGCAAAGTTTAGGAAACCTCAGGTGGTGACTTTAATTAAAAAACCAAAACACCTCTAAATTTATCAAGAGAATCCTCTCCTTCTCAGAGGGTAATTTGGCACTTCTCTGGACATTTCACAAAGTTCCCCTTTAGACAAACTCAATTATAGGAAGGTGGGGATGAAATAACCCGTCTCCTCCTATAACCCTGGATCCAGCTCTGGCCCATCGGGGGCATCTCCCTGAAGTGGTGGTGAAGCCCAGCTTCAGTAAGTACCTCTGTGTCTGTAGCCTTGATACGAAGGAAGAGATCTGGTCATTCTTCAGAGAAATTTAACTTTCCAAGTCCTTTTTATTCAAAATTCTTCTGTTACATATTCAGTGCAAGTCTCCTCTCTCTGAGTTCATTCACCCACCCTCCTGTATTGCTTCTGTTTGGTTTGCATTTACTTTCTATTCCATTTCTCTCATGACTTTCTTCTATAATTCTTTTTATTCTGATGTCTCTTCCCTTTCTTTTCTTATCATCTATAATTCTTATTGATCTAATTAAATTATTTTATTCTTATTTTACTTTATGATCTTTAAACTCACTGTGATTGTTCTCATTTCCTGGCCCTTTGTTACTTTAAAAATCCTGTTTATAATTTCTCTTGGATTCTCTCCTATTTTCCTGTTTTTCTCCATTTTCATATTCCCTTTTTCCTTTTGTGCCTGCATTCTATTATCATAAAATATGCATTTTATTACATTCTATCATTCCTTTATATAATTTTAACATAGTTTTTATAATATTTTTCAATCTATAATTCACTTTGACATATTACTGATCATTTTTAATGCTGCTCGTATATATTCTGTTTACTCTTACACATATAATTTTCTAAAGTTCAAAAGTTTTAGTAAGTTCATTTTTACTCTAATTCCTTCCTATACTTTTTTCTTCTTTCTCCTGTATCTCTTTACAAAACCTAATTAATAAATCATTAAAAATAATTTTGTAGGCAAATATGTAGCTATTAATATGTGTAGAGTTTGCAAACAATGAAAAGAATCAAAGAAATTTACTTGAAAATTTTCATTTCACTCCAAAATCTCTCCCTCTAAAATATATGTGAACATTTTTCTATATAACATAGTAAGTATTTCATAAGCTAATTTAAAAAATAAACAGTTGCTTGTCTTTCTGGATACATCTCAAATAAAATTATTGATTTTATGATTCATATTTATTTATATAACTTCATATAACCATATCGTTTCATCAATTGTGTGCTACAAGCAACATCAATGAAGAGCCATTTCAAAAGTGATTGCTTAACTCTTAGTGTCATAGGCAAATAAAAATTACATATATATGTATATACAGAGAGAGAGAGATATCAATACTGAATTTAGTGTTTAAAATATACTAGATTAAGTTTTTTTTTTTTTTCAGGTAAATTTTTTTTATTGTACTTTAGATGAAGGTTTACAGAGCAAATTAGTTTCTCATTAAACAATACATATACTGTTTTGTGACACTGGCTGCCAATCGCACTGACATGTCAACACTCCCGCCTTTTCGACCTCGGGTTCCCCATTTCCATTCATCCAACTTTCCTGTCCCTTCCTGCCTTCTCATCCTTGCCCCTGGGCTGATGAGACCATTTAGCCTCAATTTGTTTTATGGGCCTGTCTAATTTTTGACTGAAAGGCGAACCTCAGGAGTGACTTAGGTTCTGAGTCAAAAGAGTGTTCAGGGGTCATACTCTCAGGTTTCCCCAGTCTCTGTCAGGCCAGTAAGTCTGGTCTTTTTTTTTTTTTTTTTAATAACTTCTATTAAGCTTCAAGTGAACGTTTACAAATCCAATCAGTCTGTCACATATAAGTTTACATACATCTCACTCCCTACTCCCACTTGCTCTCCCCCTCTTGAGTCAGCCCTTTCAGTCTCTCCTTTCTTGACAATTTTGCCGGCTTCCCTCTCTCTCTATCCTCCCATCCCCCTCCAGACAAGAGTTGCCGACACACTCTCAAGTGTCCACCTGATATCATTAGCTCACTCTTCATCAGCGTCTCTCTCCCACCCACTGACCAGTCCCTTTCATTTCTGATGAGTTGTCTTCGGGGATGGTTCCTGTCCTGTGCCAACAGAAGGTCTGGGGAGCATGGCCCCCGGGATTCCTCCAGTCTCAGTCAGACCATTAAGTTTGGTCTTTTTATGAGAATTTGGGGTCTGTATCCCACTGATCTCCTGCTCCCTCAGGGGTCCTCTGCTGTGCTCCCTGTCAGGGCAGTCATCGATTGTGGCCAGGCACCAACTAGTTCTTCTGGTCTCAGGATGATGTAGGTCTCTGGTTCATGTGGCCCTTTCTGTCTCTTGGGCTCTCAATTGTCGTGTGGCCTTGGTGTTCTTCATTTTCCTTTGCTCCAGGTGGGTTGAGACCAATTGCTGCATCTTAGATGGCCGCTTGTTAGCATTTAAGACCCCAGACGCCACATTTCAAAGTGGGATGCAGAATGATTTCATAATAGAATTATTTTGCCAATTGACTTAGAAGTCCCCGCAAACCGTGTTCCCCAGACCCCCGCGCTTGCTCCCCTGACCTTTGAAGCATTCATTTTATCCCGGAAACTTCTTTGCTTTTGGTCCAGTCAAACTGAGGTGACCTTCCATGTATTGAGTGTTGTCTTTCCCTTCACCTAAAGCAGTTCTTATCTACTGATTAATCAATAAAAAACCCTCTCCCACCCTCCCTCCCTCCCCCCCTCGTAGCCACAAAAGTATGTGTTCTTCTCAGTTTAAACTATTTCTCAAGATCTTATAATAGTGGTCTTATACAATATTTGTCCTTTTGCCTCTGACTAATTTCGCTCAGCATAATGCCTTCCAGGTTCCTCCATGTTATGAAATGTTTCAGAGATTCGTCACTGTTCTTTATCGATGCGTAGTATTCCATTGTGTGAATATACCACAATTTATTTACCCATTCATCCGTTGACGGACATCTTGGTTGCTTCCAACTTTTTGCTATTGTAAACAGAGCTGCAATAAACATGGGTGTGCATATATCTGTTTGTATGAAGGCTCTTGTATCTCTAGGGTATATTCCGAGGAGTGGGATTTCTGGGTTGTATGGTAGTTCTATTTCTAACTGTTTAAGATAACGCCAGATAGATTTCCAAAGTGGTTGTACCGTTTTACATTCCCACCAGCAGTGTATGAGAGTTCCAATCTCTCCGCAGCCTCTCCAACATTTATTATTTTGTGTTTTTTGGATTAATGCCAGCCTTGCTGGTGTGAGATGGAATCTCATCGTAGTTTTAATTTGCATTTCTCTAATGGCTAATGATCGAGAGCATTTTCTCATGTATCTGTTGGCTGCCTGAATATCTTCTTTAGTGAAATGTGTGTTCATATCCTTTGCCCACTTCTTGATTGGGTTGTTTGTCTTTTTGTGGTTGAGTTTTGACAGAATCATGTAGATTTTAGAGATCAGGCGCTGGTTGGAGATGTCATAGCTGAAAATTCTTTCCCAATCTGTAGGTGGTCTTTTTACTCTTTTGGTGAAGTCTTTAGATGAGCATAGGTGTTTGATTTTTAGGAGCTCCCAGTTATCGGGTTTCTCTTCATCATTTTTGGTAATGTTTTGTATTCTGTTTATACCTTGTATTAGGGCTCCTAGGGTTGTCCCAATTTTTTCTTCCATGATCTTTATCGTTTTAGTCTTTATGTTTAGGTCTTTGATCCACTTAGAGTTAGTTTTTGTGCATGGTGTGAGGTATGGGTCCTGTTTCATTTTTTTGCAAATGGATATCCAGTTATGCCAGCACCATTTGTTAAAAAGGCTATCTTTTCCCCAGTTAATTGACACTGGTCCTTTGTCAAATATCAGCTGCTCATACGTGGATGGATCTATGTCTGGGTTCTCAATTCTGTTCCATTGGTCTGTGTGCCTGTTGTTGTACCAATACCAGGCTGTTTTGACTACTGTGGCTGTATAATAGGTTCTGAAGTCAGGTAAGGTGAGGCCTCCCACTTTTTTCTTATTTTTCAGTAGTGCTTTGCTTATCCGGGGGTTCTTTCCCTTCCATATGAAATTGGTGATTTGTTTCTCTATCCCCTTAAAATATGACATTGGAATTTGGATCGGAAGTGCGTTAAATGTATAGATGGCTTTTGGTAGAATAGACATTTTTACTATGTTAAGTCTTCCTATCCATGAGCAGGGTATGTTTTTCCACTTAAGCATGTCCTTTTGAATTTCTTGTAGTAGATCTTTGTAGTTTTCTTTGTATAGGTGTTTTACATCCTTGGTAAGATTTATTCCTAAGTATCTTATCTTCTTGGGGGCTACTGTGAATGGTATTGATTTGGTGATTTCCTCTTCGGTGTTCTTTTTGTTGATGTAGAGGAATCCAAGTGATTTTTGTATGTTTATTTTATAACCTGAGACTCTGCCAAACTCTTCTATTAGTTTCAGTAGTTTTCTGGAGGATTCCTTAGGGTTTTCTGTGTATATAATCATGTCATCTGCACATAGTGATAACTTTACTTCTTCCTTGCCAATCCGGATACCTTTTATTTCTTTGTCTAGCCTAATTGCCCTGGCTAAGACTTCCAACACGATGTTGAATAAGAGCGGTGATAAAGGGCATCCTTGTCTGGTTCCCGTTCTCAAGGGAAATGCTTTCAGGTTCTCTCCATTTAGAGTGATATTGGCTGTTGGCTTTGCATAGATGCCCTTTATTATGTTGAGGAATTTTCCTTCAATTCCTATTTTGGTAAGAGTTTTTATCATAAATGGGTGTTGGACTTTGTCAAATGCCTTTTCTGCATCAATTGATAAGATCGTGTGGTTTTTGTCTTTTGTTTTATTTATGTGATGGATTGCATTAATGGTTTTTCTGATCTTAAACCAGCCTTGCATACCTGGTATAAATCCCACTTGATCAGGGTGAATTATTTTTTTGATGTGTTGTTGGATTCTATTGGCTAGAATTTTGTTGAGGATTTTTGCATCAATGTTCATGAGGGATATAGGTCTATAATTTTCTTTTTTTGTAATGTCTTTACCTGGTTTTGGTATCAGGGAGATGGTGGCTTCATAGAATGAGTTGGGTAGTATTCCGTCATTTTCTATGCTTTGAAATACCTTTAGTAGTAGTGGTGTTAACTCTTCTCTGAAAGTTTGGTAGAACTCTGCAGTGAAGCCGTCCGGGCCAGGGCTTTTTTTTGTTGGGAGTTTTTTGATTACCGTTCCAATCTCTTTTTTTGTTATGGGTCTATTTAGTTGTTCTACTTCTGAATGTGTTAGTTTAGGTAGGTAGTGTTTTTCCAGGAATTCATCCATTTCTTCTAGGTTTTCAAATTTGTTAGAGTACAATTTTTCATAATAATCTGAAATGATTCTTTTAATTTCATTTGGTTCTGTTGTGATGTGGTCCTTCTCGTTTCTTATTCGGGTTATTTGTTTCCTTTCCTGTATTTCTTTAGTCAGTCTAGCCAATGGTTTATCAATTTTGTTAATTTTTTCAAAGAACCAGCTTTTGGCTTTGTTAATTCTTTCAATTGTTTTTCTGTTCTCTAATTCATTTAGTTCAGCTCTAATTTTTATTATTTGTTTTCTTCTGGTGCCTGATGGATTCTTTTGTTGCTCACTTTCTATTTGTTCAAGTTGTAGGGACAGTTGTCTGATTTTGGCTCTTTCTTCTTTTTGTATGTGTGCATTTATTGATATAAATTGGCCTCTCAGCACTGCTTTTGCTGTGTCCCAGAGGTTTTGATAGGAAGTATTTTCATTCTTGTTGCTTTCTATGAATTTTCTTATTCCCTCCTTGATGTCTTCTATAACCCAGTCTTTTTTCAGGAGGGTATTGTTCATTTTCCAAGTATTTGATTTATTTTCCCTAGTTTTTCTGTTATTGATCTCTAGTTTTATTGCCTTGTGGTCTGAGAAGATGCTTTGTAATATTTCGATGTTTTGGACTCTGCAAAGGTTTGTTTTATGACCTAATATGTGGTCTATTCTAGAGAATGTTCCATGTGCGCTGGAAAAAAAAGTATACTTTGGAGCAGTTGGGTGGAGAGTTCTGTATAAGTCAACGAGGTCAAGTTGGTTGATTGTTGTAATTAGATCTTCCGTGTCTCTGTTGAGCTTCTTATTGGATGTCCTGTCCTTCTCTGAAAGTGGTGTGTTGAAGTCTCCTACTATAATTGTGGAGGTATCTATCTCACTTTTCAATTCTGTTAAAATTTGATTTATGTATCTTGCAGCCCTGTCATTGGGTGCATAAATATTTAATATGGTTATGTCTTCCTGATCAATTGTCCCTTTTATCATTATATAGTGTCCTTCTTTATCTTTTGTGGTGGATTTAAGTCTAAAGTCTATTTTGTCAGAAATTGATATTGCTACTCCTCTTCTTTTTTGCTTATTGTTTGCTTGATATATTTTTTCCATCCTTTGAGTTTTAGTTTGTTTGTGTCTCTAAGTCTAAGGTGTGTCTCTTGTAGGCAGCATATAGATGGATCGTGTTTCTTTATCCAGTCTGTGACTCTCTGTCTCTTTATTGGTGCATTTAGTCCATTTACATTCAGGGTAATTATAGATAAATAAGTTTTTAGTGCTGTCATTTTGATGCCTTTTTATGTGTGTTGTTGACAATTTCATTTTTCCACATACTTTTTTGTGCTGAGGCGTTTTTCTTAGTAAATTGTGAGATCCTCATTTTCATAGTGCTTGACTTTATGTTAGTTGAGTCGTTACGTTTTTCTTGGTTTTTATCTTGAGTTATAGAGTTGTTATACCTTTTTGTGGTTACCTTGTTATTTACCCCTATTTTTCTAAGTAAAAACCTAACTTGTGTTGTTCTATATCGCCTTGTATCACTCTCCATATGGCAGTTCAATGCCTCCTGTATTTAGTCCCTCTTTTTGATTATTGTGATCTTTTACCTATTGACTTCCATGATTCCCTGTTATGTGTATTTTTTTGTTTTAATTAATCTTAATTTGTTTGTTTTTGTGATTTCCCTATTTGAGTTGATATCAGGACGTTCTGTTTGGTGACCTTGTGTTGTGCTGATATCTGATATTATTGGTTCTCTGACCAAACAATATCCTTTAGTATTTCTTGTAGCTTTGGTTTGGTTTTTGCAAATTCTCTAAACTTGTGTTTGTCTGTAAATATCTTAATTTCGCCTTCATATTTCAGAGAGAGTTTTGCTGGATATATGATCCTTGGCTGGCAGTTTTTCTCCTTCAGTTTTCTGTATATGTCGTCCCATTCCCTTCTTGCCTGCATGGTTTCTGCTGAGTAGTCAGAACATAGTCTTATTGATTCTCCCTTGAAGGAAACCTTTCTTTTCTCCCTGGCTGCTTTTAGAATTTTCTGTTTATCTTTGGTTTTGGTGAGTTTGATGATAATATGTCTTGGTGTTTTTCTTTTTGGATCAATCTTAAATGGGGTTCGATGAGCATCTTGGATAGATATCCTTTCGTCTTTCATGATGTCAGGGAAGTTTTGTGTCAGGAGTTGTTTAACTATTTTCTCTGTGTTTTCTGTCCCCCCTCCCTTTTCTGGGACTCCAGTCATCCGCAGGTTATCCTTCTTGATAGAGTCCCACATAATTCTTAGGGTTTCTTCATTTTTTTAAATTCTTTTATCTGATTTTTTTTCAGCTATGTTGGTGTTGATTTCCTGGTCCTCCAGATGTCCCAGTCTGCATTCTAATTGCTCGACTCTGCTCCTCTGAGTTCCTAGTGCGTTGTCTAATTCTGTCATTTTATTGTTAATCTTTTGGATTTCTACATGTTGTCTCTCATTGGATTCTTGCAACTTACTAATTTTTGCAGTATGTTCTTGAATAATCTTTTTGAGTTCTTCAACAGTTTTATCAGTGTGTTCCTTGGCTTTTTCTGCAGTTATCCTAATTTCATTTGTGATATCATTAAGCATTCCGTAAATTAGTTTTTTATATTCTGCATCTGATAATTCCAAGATTGTATCTTCATTTGGGAAAGATTTTGATTCTTTTGTTTGGGGGGTTGGAGAAGCTGTCATGGTCTGCTTCTTTAAGTGGTTTGAAATGGATTGTTGTCTCCGAGCCATCACTGGGAAACTAGTTTTTCCAGAAAATCCGCTAAAAAAAAAATGCAGTCAGATCCCTAACAGAGTTCTCCCTCTGGCTCAGGCTATTCAGATGTTAATGAAGCCGCCTGGGGAGGGTGGGGGAGGGAACAGAGAGATAGGAGAGTAACACCTCAGAATATAGCCAGAGTTGCTTGTCTTGCTTGGAATGACTATCACATCTGAGATTCCCGCGGGCGCGTCGCCTATGTGTGCTGGCTGTGTGGAGATTGCCCCCGGGGGGTCTGGCCCGCTGGAGTCACGGTCAGATCCTCCGCTTCCAGCCCCACGCCAAGCATCAAGGCTCCCCTACTGGGACGGTGCACTCTCGACTCCAAAATCAGTCGCTGCATCCCGGGGACTTCTCGTCCCTCCAGCTGCGTGGCCGTGCCGCCTCTAAGAACCAGTTGGGCCTCCTCCCGGGGTTAGTTCAGATGGGTGGAGCAGCTCCCTGTGCTTGTGCCGTGACCGAGTGTCCCGGCTGGGAAGCTGTTCTCCCCGCTCCAATACCAGTCGCTGCCTCCCGGGGACTTCTCCTACCGGCTGAGTCCCACGCTGCCCACGCGACCCGGCTGGTCCCCTTCCCCGGGTTAGTTCAGGGGGGTGGAGCAACTCTCCGTGTTTATGCCGTACCTGCATCCAGTCCAAATCCCTGCGGGACGGTTCCCCAGCTCGGACGCTGCTCTTTCTGCTCCAAGACCAGTCACTGCCTCCCGGGGACTTCTCCTACCGGCTGCGTCCCACGCCGCCCGTGGAACTGGCTGGTCCCGCTCCCGGGGTTAGTACAGGGGGGTGGAGCAGCTCTCTGTGCTTGTGCCGTACCTGACTGGTACGCTGGCTCCAGGCTCTGGAAACAATCGCTGCTTCCCCGTATTAGTTCGTTCTCCGTCTCTAAATCTGTGTTTGTTGTTCAGGGTTCGTAGATTGTTATGTATGTGATCGATTCACTTGTTTTTCCATGTCTTTGTTGTAAGAGGGATCCGAGGCAGCATCTGCCTAGTCCGCCATCTTGGCTCCGCCTCTAGATTAAGTTTTTTTTTAGATTAAGTCAGTCTTAAATTGAGATAAGGAATAATAACATGGGTTCAAAAAGTAAAAGGAATGATATGAAATATTTTATTCAAATTTCATAGGATTGAATTATGAAAGACAAGAAAATATTTTGTGTAAAGTCAATAATTATACCATGTCTGAATCAACATTCTTTACAACTATTTAGAACAATAATAAAACATTTGTCAATCTAAATAACCCATGAAGGATCATTTCTTTTGTTTTAATATGTTATTTGAAAACATTAGGTAACTGGAATGATGTTATAACATGACCTTAGGGAGGGAAAAAACTGCTTTGAGATGGATGAGAGGATCCTGGAGAGGGCTCCCTCCCCAACTCCAGGGCCTTATTTATGAGGTGAGGAAAGAACTAACCGCCCACTGAGAGATGGGAAAAAAGCAGTTGGTGGCACAGTGGTTAAGAGCCACAGCTGCTAACCCGAAGGTGGCCAGTTTGAACCCATCGGCTGCTCCTTGGGAGAAAGATGTGGCAGTATGCTTCCGTAAAGATTTGCAGCCTCGGAAACACTATGAGGAAGTTCTACTCTGTTCCATAGGGTTGGTATGAGTCAGAATCAACTCAAGGGCAATGGGTTTGGTTTTGGGTTTAGGCAAAGCAGGAAGGTTTTGGGAATAAGCAGGGAGGCTTGAAGACCTAGGAGTTTTGCTGATGACTGGTAACTCAGCCCAGGGAGCTCTATCTTTAAAAAAAAAAAAAAAAAATTTTTTTTTTTTTTTTAACTCGTGGATAATTGTGCTTCTCTCATTGTTTTACTGTTGGTTCACTGTATTACTCTGTTTTCACAATTAAATATTTAAGTCATGCTCTTTCCTCTTCCCCCTTCATGTCTAATGTGTATGTTATCTCTGCTATAATCTTACTGTTGTATTTGTAAGATGCCTTGTATTTCTTAATGTGTTCATTCATTATTTATTCAGTTTGCCAATTTTCTTTCAGGATTTCAGTCTTTTTGCCTCTTTCCAAATTAACTGCTTTTATTGATTCATCTATTAATGTTTTCAGTTGGAAAATATTTAGAAACATTTCTATTTCAATAATTTTCAAGTATATTCTTTATTTATATTTTCCCTCTACTTTTTAAAAAATCTATTATTTCTTCTTTTTCCTTCTATTTCTGTTGTGCCCAGTACTCTTTTTTCCTCCTCACCTTTGTTTTTCTCACATGTCTTCTTGTTGATTTGGAATTTTAATTGATTTCTCCATTTATTTCCATATGCTGTGAGAACTTTCCCTCTGTTTATTTTCTCCTTTTTTATTTCGCTATTGCTCATTGCAGCCCTTATTACTCTGGCTTGTTAGTGCTTTATGATATCTAAATTATACCATTAGCATCCTTTGAGTCTTTAAGATTTCCTTTTGGTCCTATCTAAATGCTCTCATAGCAAGTGCTTGGTTATAACACAAATATTTCTGAAAATCATTCCTTTTTCTTGCTTTCCTAAAGTTCCTCATTTCATGTCTTCTAATTTATTCCAACAGAAATATATCCTAATTTTTTTTTCCTTATTGCCCTTCATTCTTTCCATGATTATATGTTTGCATCTGTACCTTTTTATTTGCACAATTTTCTTTGTTTTGTTGCTTCCTGTTGTGTTTCTCTTTTTTCCTCCGTTCTGTTTAGCTGATTTCCTGACTGGTTTGACACTACCTTCATCCTCCCATTCCATTTTTGGTTTTACTCAGTGTTTTCATATTTTTTGTTCCTCTCTTTATTTTTTTACTTAAATGTTGTTTCCTGATTTCACTTATTTTTCTTTATTCATTTATTATCATTTATTCATTTATTTCTCTTTAACCTCTCCCTTCTTTGTCCATTTATTATTTTCAAGTGTTCTATCCACATAACTGTTTTCTTCTTCAAATATATCTTAATGCTTCATGGTCCTTTTATCTAACATATTACATTTTGGAAACAACTTGTCAAGTTCAATGTCATGAGTGGGTTTGGGCTTTGTTGAAAATTGCTTTAAATTTTGAATATTCCTGAAAATTGGCACTTTATGATACTGAGTATTCTAGTTTGTAAATGTTCTGTATAATAGCACTTACTTCTGTCTTCCCTAATATCTTTCAATTGAGTTATATAACTTTATTCAAGAACATCTTGCATAAATTAGAGGTAATCTCATAGTATTGTTACTGTAAATCTGATCTTTTCTAAAATTACATTGTCTGTCTAAGGAATTCATTGGCTTTTATAATATATATCCAGCAAATATGCCAAACTGTATTACCTGCTTTAATAATTTTCTTTAGAGATTTTTTCCCCCAGTATAGGAGATCTTATTCTTGAATAACGACAATCCAAAATAAATTTTTGGAATGCTTATACTTCAATTCTTTTTTCCAGTGTATGTTAGGAGTTAAAACACAATGAAAATGAAGACCATTGACAGTTATGTTTGTAACAGAAACCCTGGTGGCACAACGGATGAATGCTTGGCCGCTAACGAAAAGGTGGGTGGTTTGAACCCACCAGCCGCTCCACAGGAGAAAAATCCTGGTGATCTGCTTCTGTAAAGATTACAGCCTAGGACACCCTATGGGGGCAGTTCTACTCTGTCCTAAGCGTCACTATGAGTTGGAATTGACTTGATGGCACCTAACAACAACAACATAATTAATTTAGATATTTTTATATGTTTATATACCCAGTGCCCAGTGCCGTCAATTCGATTCTGACTCATAGCGACCCTAGGGTATTTCATATAAACTTTAAAATTTTCTGTTATATTTCTAATATGATAAGCAATTTAATTTTTTTATTACGAATGAATGCTAAATAAATTTTAATGTACCTTTCTCATTTACTGAGAAGGTTTTATGCCATTCTCCTCTCAGACATTAATATGGAGAAAGATTGATATGTAATTATGGCAAAAGGTTTCCTAAAGTAAAAAAACTCTAGCATTTCTAGGATAATCCAAACTTTTCATGTCACACTAATCTTGTTTATAGTTTGTATACAGTTTGCAATTATATACATATATTTTTCTTTTTAATTTTATCATAGTAAAATATATATATATAACCAAAAGTTAGCCTTTTCAACCTTTTTTAAGTGTACAATTCAGTGACATTAATCGCATTCACTTTGCTGGGTTACCATCACCACTATCCATTTCTAAACATTTCTCATTGCTCCAAACAGAAACTTAGTACCCCTTCAGCTGTAACTTCCATACCTCCTCCTCTCAGCCCCTGATAAAAACATGTTCTCTGTGCATGTGCCTATTCTAGATATTTCATGTGATATTTGTCCTTCCGTGACTGACTTATTGCACTCAGCATAATGTTTTTGAGTTTCATCCACGTCATAACATGTATGAGAACTTCATTTCTCTTTATGGGTGAATTGCAATTACATTTTGAATAAATATTCTTATGTTTAATTATTTTGTAATTGTATTTTCTCATTATTCCAGTGAATAATCTTAGTATTAAATTAATGCTACCCTCATTACTTGAATTGGGGAATGTTCCCTATCTTTGATATTTTTGGATGAATCTATTAAAATCTATTTTAATTTGCTCTTTAATGCTGGATAGAGTTCACCAGTGTAAGCATCTGGGCCAATAGTTTTGGACCTGTTTTCTGTTTCCTTTTTTGCCTGTGTATTTTTATCCCCAGTGGATTCATTTTGCTTTTAGTTAGTCTGCATTTTAATAAAGTATGTAGGCGTAGTGGTTAAGTGCTATGGCTGCTAACCAAAGGGTCGGCAGTTCGAATCCACCAGGCGCTCCTTGGAATCTCTATGGGGCAGTTCTACTCTGTCCTACAGGGTCGCTATGAGTTGGAATTGACTCGACAGCACTGGGGTTTTTTTTAGGAATAAGCAAATTGTAGTTGATACATTATCTTAAAAAACATAGGCTGTGAACTTTTAAATTTATTAGCATGAGCTAGCTTATATTGTTTTTCTTATTGTTTGAAATATCTTCTCTGTGTTAATGCTTATAATATTATTCCTAGTCTTTATATTTTAATTACATTTTCCTTTGTGAATCTTGTTAAATTGCTCTGTTAGGTAGTATTAATCTTTCCTCAAAATTTTGGCTTTGTTCATCCTTTTCATATTGCCTTTTCTTAATTTTATTAATTCCACTATTATCTTTACTACTGCATTCTTTCTCCTTTCTTTGCATTTGTACAAATATCAGCAGTGGCCACAACATTCAACTGAAAATCAACTAAGATAGTACATTAACCCAACACATCTGTACTTATCTTAGCCTCAAATAATCAAGATGTACAAAAGGATAAGCCTATCAAGGTGGATAAAAACAAAACATAGCTATATGCTACATGGAAGAGCTACACTAAAAATATTAGGATTCAGAAATGCTAAAAGAAAAAGTTTGGAAATGATTCATTCATTCATAGCACACTGTCAGCAGCATTCTGTAACATCCTGAGGCTTGGGCAAGCAGGATCCCTGCCCTGTACAAAATGAAAACAAGCATATACTACCCAGTGCTAGATAAGAAAAATATGGTTAAATTTCTTTATAACTTGGCAGAGGAAGAATATTTCTAATTATGACTCAAAATATATATTAATATCAAATATGAACATTAATAGCAAAATGTACCATAAACAAAGTAAATGTACAATTGACAAATAGGAAAAGCATTTTCAACTGATTTGGCTTGTATATCTAATATCTAAAGAGATTCTACATTTGGAAAGAAGAACTCTAACTGGCCCAATTGTCAACTGTGCATTACTGAAAAACAGACAATTATAAAACTCTGTGGTTTGATACAATAGCCATTATATTCTGCTCAGTGTTTCAAGAATTCGCTGAGCCATAAGTAGGTTTGGTGGCTAATCTTTGTTGGGATCTCTCACGCCAGTGTGGTTATGCTGATAGTTGGCTAGAGGATGGCTGCCCTCCCATCTGGGTCTGAAATTTGCTTGGAGTGGAATGGGATTACAAACAGTCCTGAAAGTTGGCTGGAGAGCCTCAGATTCGCTCTGCGTTTCCTCTCATTCTCGTAAATAGGCTAGGAGTCTTTGTATAGTGGTCTTTGGGCTTCAAATGAAACAAGAGAGCAAGACCTTGTGTATGATACTTAGGAAGACTTTGCTGTGTGTAATTATTTGCTGTACTTTGATTGTCCAAAGTCAGTCAAAAGCAAACTCTTGTTCAAGGGGTAGAGAAAGAAGCTATTTCTTGAGAGGGACCACAATGTCCCATTATAAGGGATAAGGAGAAATGAAGAATTTATAGAGTTTTTTTTTTTTTTTTTTGGCAATCTAATATACCCTGGAATCAAGAAAAAATGAGTTATGAAAAATCGAGAACAGAAGTAGAACAATTACTTAGAAGAGTATTGCTCAGAAAGGATGAAAAGATATGTCTGAAGAAATGAGACAGAAATACAGTATACTTGTGTGTTGAAGGGGGGAATTTTGATAATGCATGAAAGAAGAATAACAGAAGACAAGTCCTTGAGCAGAAAAGAGAGTTCCATATTCATTGCACAAATAGGTGGGTGGGCTTTAAAAAGGAACCTGGACAGTTCATCCACCGTACCAGGAAAGAAGAAAGATATTCTGAGCAAAGATAGAGAAAGGGGGATAGATGCAGTTGTAGGAGTCTTGGAAATAAGCCTTTTGGTGATTTACTTTTCTCAGTGAATTATTAAGTTTGCCATCAACTGAATACAAGATTGGGAGAGGATATATTGGTAATTTTTAAAATACAGAAGCAATGACACAGTCACAAAAGATAGCGAGAGAGTAAATAGGTAGAAAATTTAGTGCAATTGTCAGCCAGAATTAATGGTTAACTGGTTCTTAGTGATGAGGAATTTGATAATTTCAGTTAACATGGATTGGTATATTTCCCCAGGTTTGTTTATCTCAGCAGGATGGCATGAAGTAGGCAGAAAATTAGAGGTAACTGGGATTCAATTCAGAAACCTAACACCAGAATTATTGGAATCCCAGAGCGCCATGACAACAATAAAAGCACAGAAACAATTTCCATGAGATAATCAGACATATTTCCCAGGCCTGAACAGGGAATCAAGCCTGCAAACACAGGAGGCTACAAGACCCCATTCAGAGGAGACACAAAAAGATCAACTCTGTGACATATCCTAATAAAATTCTTGAAAACCAAAGACAAGGAGAGAATCATGTAAGTAGCAAGAGAAAAACATAATATAACATGCCAAGAATCATTCATAAGAATTACCGCAGATTTCTCCCCAAAAGACAATGGAGAGACAAATATAAAATACTGAATCAAAACAATTGCCAACCAAGAATTCTTCACCAGTAAAGTTGTCATTCAAAAACAAGGGGGAAATCAAGACACTCTCAAACAAACAGAAGTTATGGGCAGTTACCACTACCAGACTCGCTTAGCAAGTATCACTCAAGGGAGTACTCTAAGTGGAAAGGCAAAAGCATTAAGTAATAAGTGCAAAGTAAACTTATCAAATATAGGTTGTGTATTGATATTATTGGAGACATACCAAGACACATAGAGGAGGGAGAAGCACATCAGAAATAGATTTATTATGATAAAGTTGTATGTTGACCATGGTCCTATGTTAAATAAACATTGTTGTAAAAGTTGTATAATGTAACATATGTGGTAACCATATGAAATCACCAAGAAGAAACATTCAGAAGACAGGAAGGAAGATAACAAAAGGATCATCACAAGAAAGGACCCAAGTACAAACAAAAACAGAAAAATCAGATTAAAAAAAAAAAAGATATGAAACACTCAAAAACCAAATAGCAAAATAAGTGAGGTAGGCAAGTTGTTTTCAGTAATAACCTTAAATGTAAAAGGTCTAAAATCTCCAGGCAAAAGACAGAGAGTGGTAGAATGTATAACATACATGATCCACCCTTTTGCTGTGTATAGGAAACACACCTTAGATATAAGGACATAAATGGACTGAAAATAAAAGCATGAAGATAAATGGTCCAGGCAACCAGTAAGCAAAAAAGAGCAGCAGTGGCCAGATAAAATATCAGATAAAATAGATTTTTAAATCAAAATCTATTACAAGAGTTAAAGAAGGACATTACTTAATAATAAAAGGGTCAATTCATCATGAAGACAAAACAATTATAAAAACATATGCACCTAGCAGCAACACATCAAAATACATGAAGCAAATACTGATTAATATGAAAGGAAAAATAGACAACTCCACAATAATAGTAGGGGATTTCAACACACATCTTTCAATGATAGAAGAAGCATCTAAAAAGAAAATCACTAAGGACACTAAGAACTTAAATAAAAGTGGACCTAATGGACAAAAATAGAACACTCCACCCCACATCAGAACAATACACATTCTTCTTCAGTGGACATGGATCATTTTCTCAAATTAGACCATATGCCAGGACACGAAACAAGTCTCAACAAATTTAAAAATATCGAAAGCATACAAAGCATCTCTCTGACCATAGTGGTATGAAGTCAGAAATCAACAACAGGATAAGGAAAAATAAATAAATACACCTACTTCTCACTTATTAACTATGTCATTATCCAACATTTCACATTTATGACAAATAGAGGAAATCTACCATCAGATTAGTTTGTGCATTAACAACATATTTCAGGAAGTAAGGAATACCCAGGTGTGAGGTGAGAATAATGCTGACTGTGATGGTTATGCACCAGCTTGGCTGGGCCATGATTCTCAGTGATGTGGCAGTTATGTAATGATGTAATTTGGCAGTTGTGTAACTGTAGTCATCCTCCGTTTTGTGAGATGATGTAGTCATCCTCCATTTTTGTATAATGCTAATTTTCACGTACCAACCTGGTTGTTGGAACCTAACCATTTCAGTAAGTGGGGAGTAGGTGTACATGGAAACTAAAGAATACACTACTAAAAAACTACTGGCCATAGGAAAAATTAAAAGTGAAATAAAAAACTTCCTAGAATCAAATCAAAATGAAAACACAACATATTAAAACTTTTGGGACACAGTAAAAGCAGTGGTTAGTGGGAAACTTATAGCAATAATTGCCTACAATAAAACAGAAGAAAGATATAAAATCATTAACTTCAACTGACAACTTTAACAAATAGAAAAGCAAGAGCAAAACAAGCCAAAATCTACCAGGAAAAAAAAAAAAAACAAAAACAGAAAGAAATAATAAAGATCAGGGCAGAAATAGACAAAATTAAAAATAGAAAAACAATTAAAAGAATTAACAAAACCAGAAGTTGGTTCTTTGAAAGGATCAATAAAATAGACAAACGACTGGCTAGATTGACAAAAGTAAAAAAACATAAGAGGCAAATAACCAAATTAAGAATTGAAATTTGTGACATTACGATTTATCCAACAGAGATAAAGAAGATTATAACTGACCACTATGAAAAATTGTACTCCAACAAATGTGAGAATCTAGATGAAATGGAAAAAATTCCCAGAAACACAACACCTACCCAAACTAACACAAACAGAGGCAGATAATTTAAACAGACTCATTACAAAAGAAAAGATGTTGTAAAAAAGCTGCAAAAAAAAAAAAAAAAAAACAAGCAAAACAAAATAAAAACAACACGGGACCAGATTGCTATACTGGAGGATTCCAGCAAACATTCAGAGAAGAGTTGACACCAATCCTACTCAATTTCTTAAAAATATAGATGAGGAAGGAACACTACTGAATTCATTCTATGAAGCCAGCAGGACCCAGGAACCTAAACCAGTAAAAGACATAACAAAAAAAGAAAATTAGAGACCAGTGTCCCTTATGAACATAGATGCAAAAATTTTCAACAAAATTCTAGGCAATAGACTTCAGCAACATATAAAAAACAAAAACAAAAAAACAGACACCATGATCAAGTGGGATACATACCAGGATTACAAAGGTGGTTCAATATCAGAAAATGAATCAATGTAATCTACCACATAAATAAAACAAAGGGAAAGAATGATATGATCATATCAATGATGCAGAAAAAATGTAATAAAATTCAACACCTTTTCCTGATAAAAATTCAGAAAAACAGGAATAGAAGGGAAATTTCCGGCATAATTAAAGGCATATATAAAACAGACAACATTATACTCAATCAAGAAAGGCTGAGAGTCTTCCCTTTGAAAATGAGAATGTGACAAGGATGTGCATTATCATCACTCTTATTCAACATTGTGCCGGAAGCCCTAGCCAAAGCAATAAGACAAGAAAGAGAAATAAAAGGTATACAAATCAGAAAGGAAAAAGTAAAACTAGCTCTATTTTTAGATGACATGATAATATACATAGACGACCCTGAAGATTCCACAAGAAAACTGCTGGAAGTAATAGAAGAATTCAGCAACACTGCAGAATACAAGATCAACACACAGAAATCAGTTGGTTTCCTCAAAGACTACTCCAAAAAAATAAATTAAAAAAAAAAATACCATTTACAATAGCCCCTAAGTCAATAAAACATCTAGAAATTAACCTAACCAGGGACATAAAAGACTTATACAATGAAAAGTATAAAACACTACTACAACAGACTAAAAGAAACCTACCAAAATGGAAAAACACCCCCTGCTCATGAATTGGAAGACTTAATATAGTGAAAATGTCAATTCTACCTAAAGTGATTTACAGATTCAATGCAATCCCAATCCAAATCCCAACAACATTCTTCATGGAAATGGAAAAACTCTTGACCAACTTCATATGGAAAGGAAAGAAACCCTGAATAGTCAAAGCAATGCTGAAGAAAAAGAACAAAGCAGGAGGTCTCACACTCCCCGATATCAAAACATACTATACTGCTACTGTAATCAAAACAGTCTGATATTGGTTCAGTGATAGACACATAGACCAGTGGAAAAGAATTGAGAACTCAGAATTAATTCCAGCTCTCCAAGGACAACTGATTTTTGACAAGGGGTCAAAGTCCATTGAGTGGGACAGAATCAGTCCCTTTAATAAATGGCCTTGCCAAAACTGGATATCTACCTGCAGAAAAATGAAACAGAACCCATACCTAACACTATATACAAAAACTAACTCAAAATGGATTGAAGACCTAAATGTTAAATCTAAAACCATAAAATTCCTGAAAGACAACATAAGAAGAAAACTGTGGGACTAATCATCTGTAAAAGTAGGATAGGAACATTATAACAAACGCACAAATTGAAGAAGACAAAATAAATGGGACCTCATAAAAATTAAAAACTTATGTTCGTCAAAAGAATCCACTAAAAGAGTAAATAGACAACCTACAGACTGGGGAAAAAAAACTTCAAAAATGATTCATCAGATATGGGTCTAACGCCTAAAATCTATAGAAAACTGCAACTACTCAACAATAAAAAGACAAACAACCCAATCACAAAACGGGCAAAGGACATGAACAGAACCTTCACCAATGAGGACATCCAAGCAGCCAACAAACATATGAAAAGATGTCCAATATCATCAGCCATTAAAAACCAGTTGCCATCAAGTCAATTCCAGCTCATAGCGACCCTATAGGACAGAGTAGAACTCTCCCACAGAGTTTCCAAGGAGAGCCTCGTGGATTCAAACTGTTGACCTTTTGGTCAGCAGCTGTAGCACTTAACCACTATGCCACCAGGGTATCCCATTATCCGTTAGTGAGATGCAATCAAAACTACAATGAGAGATACCATCTTTCCCCATCTGAAATGACACTGATTTAAAACAACAACAACAAAAACAAAACAGGTAACAACAAATGCTGGCCAGGATATAGGAGATTGGAAGTGTAGCACTTAACCATTATGACACCAGGGTTTCTAGCTCTGTTGACATCTTACATTTTATAAGTGAAGAAAACAAATATTTGATGAACACATACAAGGAAGAAATACTCATAACAATTACACTCCCTGTTTCTGCAACTGTTCATGTGGTTGTAACTGGTATTTAGAACTACCTTCTTCCACCATCCATTCCGTATTCCCTTTGCCCTCAGCAAGCACCTCAGCTGGTGATGGTTCTTTGCCTGGTGGGGGAGTGACCGATATCTTTATTCCTAAAGGGTCTAGGCCATTAGTAGTCACGTCAGAATTGGGTTACTGTAGTTTTCCCTTGACAATAATCACAGGTATGGTAGGACCAAGAGATGCCCTAAGGGATCTTCTGCATTCCAGACATACTCTTCTTTACCTCCATTATGTAATATCAATCCGATTTCCTCTTGATAATTAGGATCAATCACACCACCCAATAGGAGAACGCACTTCTTTGTCTGTTGATCCAGGGGGATAAGAGGCCAAAGTGTCTAGGTGGCACTCTTAACTTCCAGTTCAATGGAATCAGTGATGTCTCTCCAGTTGGAAGCATTTCTCCCTTTGAAACTAGGACCTCTAGGCCAGCAGAGCATATAGAGTCGTAGGGACAGGAGGCAAAAATTTTGTGAGTGGGTCACTAGGCATAATAGTGAGTGTCGCCACTCCTATTTCCACCCCTTGATTCCTGGACCCATGAATCCCGGCAATGGGAGAAACAGCACTGTATGTTGGATGCTGGTTCAGAGCATATACAGCCTCCTGAAGAACACTGCCCCAACCCTGCAAGGTATTGCCACCTAGCTGGTGGCATAATTGTGTCTTTAGAAGGTCATTACATCATTCTATGAAGCCAGCTGCTTCAGGACAGTGGGGAACATGGTAAGACAGTAAATTCCATGAGCTTGGCCCTGTTGCCACACTTCATTTGCTGTGAAGTGAGTTCCTTGATTAGAGGCAACGCTGTGTGGGATACCATGACAGTGGATAAGGCATTCTGTAAGTCTACAGATATTAGCTCTGGGAGAAGCATTGTGTGCATGGAAGACAAATCCATACCCAGAGTAAGTGTCTATTCCAGTGAGAACAAAATGCTGCCTTTTCCATGATAGAAGTGGTCCAGTGTAATCAACCTGCCACCAGATTGCTGACTGATCACCTTGACAAATGGTGCCATATCTGGGACTCCATGTTGGTCTCTGCTGCTGGCAGATGGGGCACTTAGCAATGGCTGTAGCCAAGTTGGCTTTGATGAGTGGAAGTCCATTCTGCTGAGCCAATGTATAACCTCCATCCCTACCACCACGGCCACTTTGTTTATGAGCCCATTGGGCAATGATGCGAGTAACTGGGGAAAGATGATGACTTGTTTAAGTCATCCTATCCACTTGATTGTTAAAATCCTCCTCTGCTGAGTTCACACTTTGATGAGCATTCACATGAGACACAAATATCTTCACTTCTTTGACCCATTCAGAGAGGTCTATCCACATACCTCTTCCCCATACCTCCTTGTCTCCAATTTTCTAGTCATGTTCCTTCCAAGTCTCTGACCATCCAGCTAAACCATTGGTCACAGCCTATGAATTCATTCTATGAATGGCACATCTGGCCATTTATCCTTCCAAGCAAAATGAACAACCAGGTGCACAGCTAGAAGTTCTGAACCTTTGGAAGATTTCCCTTCACCACTGTCATTTAGGGAGGTCCCAGGAAGGGGCTATAGTGCTGCTGCTATCCACTTTCAAATGGTGCCTGCCTGTCACACAGAACCATCTGTAAACCAGGCATGAGTTTTCTCTTCCTCAGTAAACTGATCATAAAGAACTCCCCATGAGGCCTTAGATGCAGACTGGGAGATGGAAGGTAATATGAGAGGAGTGGACACCCTGGGCATTTGGGCCACTTTCTCATGCAACTTTCTTGTGCCTTCAGGTCTTGCTAGGGGCTGATCTCATATATACCACTTCCATCTAATGATGGAATGCTGCTGCACACATCCAACTTTGTGGCTTTATGGGTCAGACAATGCCCAGTTCATGATGGGAAGTTCAGGCATCATAGTGACTTGGTGGCCCATGGTTAAGCATTCAGTCTCTACTAAGGCCCATAACAAGCCAAAAGCTGTTTCTCAAAAGGAGGATGGTAGTGCTATGCTTCAAAGTCTGAAGGGTCTGTACTGTGATTCCCCAATAGGGGCCTGCCAAAGACCCCAAACAGTATCTCTATCACTACTAACACTTCAAACACCATTGGACCAGCTGGATCATTTGGCCCAAGTGGCAGAGCTGCTTGCACGGCAGCCTGAACCTGTTGCAGAACCATCTCTTGTTCTGGGCCCTACTCAAAACTAGCAGCTTTTCAAGTCACTTGGTAAATAGGCCAGAGTAGCACACCCAAATGAAGAATATATTGCCTTCAAAATCCAAAGAGGCCCACTAGGTATTGTGCCTCCGTTTTAGTTGTGGGAGGGGCCAGATGCAATAACTTATCCTTAACTTTAGAAGGAATATCTTGACATGCCCCACACACTGGACCCCTAGAAATTTCACTGAGGTGGAAGACCCCTGAATTTTTGTCAGATTAATTCCCCTCTCCCCAGCACGCAAGTGGAAACTCTGATGGCATAGTGGTTAACTGCTATGGTTGCTAACCAAAAGGTCAGCAGTTTGAATCCAGCAGGTGCTCATTGGAAACTCTATGGGGCAGTTCTACTCTGTCCTATAGGGTTGCTATGAGTCGGAATAGACTCAATGGCAAAGGGTTTTTTTTTTTTTGGTTTAGCATACAAATGTCTTATCAATAGGTCCAGAGTCATTGACACTTTGTCCTTATTAGGTCCAATCATCATAATATCATCAATGTAATGGGCCAGTGAGATGCCCTGTGGAAGGGAAAGGTAATCATGGTCCCTGCAGACTAATTTATGACAAAGGGCTTGAGAGTTGATATATCCTGAGGTAAGACACTGAAGGTGTATTGCTGGCCTTGCCAAGTGAAGGCAAATTGTTCCTGGTGGTCCTTCAAAACAGATATGGAGAAAAAGGCATTAGTCAGATCAATAGCTATGTACCAGGCACAAGCAGATGAATTAATTTGCTAAGGCAGTGAATCTACATCTGGAACATCAGCTGAAATTGGAGCCACCTCCTAATTAAGTTTTTAATAATCCACTGTCATTCTCCTAGGTCCATCTTTTTTTGCACAGGGCAAATAGGTGAGTTGAAAGGGAATGCAGTTGGAATCACCACCCCTGCATCCTTTAAATTCTTGATGGTGCAAGTAATCTCTGCAATGCCTCCAGGAAAGTTGTGTTGCTTTTGGTTTAATGTTTTCCTAAGTAGGAACAATTCTAATGGCTTCACTTGTCTTTTCCCAACATAATAGCCCTTACTCCACTTGTCAGGGATCCAATGTGGGGACTTTGCTAGTTTCTGAGTGATCTATTCCAATTATGCATTCTGGAATTGGGGAAATCACTACAGGGTGGGTTTGGGGAACCACTGGACCTGCTGTGAGATTGACATGAGCTAAGAATTCATTATTAACCTGACCTCCATATGCCCCTGCTCTGACTGGTGGGCTACAGTGACATTTTGAGTCTCCTGGAATTAGTGTCAGTTCAGAGGCAGTATCCAGTAATCCCCAAAAAGTCTGATTATTTCCTTTTCCCCTGTGAACAGTCTCTCTTGTAAAAGGCTGTACATCACTTTGGGGAAGGCTGGGAGAAAGATTAACAGTAGAAATAATTGGCAGTGTAGTGGGGTCCTTCCTCAAGGGGACCTGGCCTCCCTTTCATTTGAGTTGCTGTGGGTCTGTAAACTTGCTCAAGTCTGGGCATTGATTGAAGGACCATGACTCACTATTCTGGCAATATGAGTCAGACTACTGTTCACTTGAACTAGAATTCTTCCAGTTGTACAAATCAAGCAAATATTTAGCAGATTTCCTATCTATTTCACTCCTAGGGACACCATTCCTAAGTAGCCAATACAATAAATCCATACAAATCAGAGTATTCTAATTACAGCTTTGACTCTGCTGTTCATTATGGTAACTATGCTCATCTTAACTTAGTTGATGGAGTACCCCCATTTGGCTCCAACACTATGGGGTCCAATTAGCCCCATTGTAGTTGTTGTTGTTAGGTGGTGTCATGGATTGAATTATGTCCCCCCCCCCCCAAAATGCATGTATCAGTTTGGCTGGGCCATGATTCCCAGTATTGTGAGATTTTCCTATATGTTGTAAATCCTGCCTCCATGATGTTAATGAGGGAGGATGGGTGGCAGTTGGGTTAGTGAGACAGAACTTAACTTACAGGATTGGGTTATGTCTTGAGGCAATGTCTTGAGATATAAAAGAGAGAAGCAAGCAGAGAGACAGGGGAACCTTATACCACCAAGAAAGCAGCATCGGGAGCAGAGTGTGCCCTTTGGACCTGAGGTTTCTGTGCTGAGATACTCCTAGACCAAGGGAAGATGGATGACAAGGACCTTCCTCCAGAGCTGACAGAGAAAGCCTTCCGCTGGAGCTGAATTTGGACTTCTAGCCTACTAGAGTGTAAGAAATCAAATTTGTTTTTGTTAAAGCCATCCACTTGGGGTATTTCTGTCATAGCAGCACTAGATGGCTAAAAGAGGTGCCATGGCGTAATTTCCAACTCATAGTGACCCTATGTACCACAAAATGAAATACTGCCAGATCCTGCACTATGCTCACAATCTTTGTTATGCTTGAACCCATTGCTATAGCCACTATATCAATCCGTCTCGTTGAGGGTCTTCCTCTTTTCCGCTGACCCTGTACATTACCTTTCCTCTTTAAGTTGTCATTCCCAGCATAGCAGACCATATGATTGTGTGATTTAAAATAGCCAATACCAGTCCATTTCAGCTCACTAATGCCTAGGATATCAATCTTTATGCATTCCATTTCATTTTTGAAGATTTCCAATTTTTTTAGATTCATACTTTGTACATTCCACATTCAGATTATTAAAGGATGTTTGCAGGTGTTTCTTCTCATTTTGAGTCATGCCACATCAGCAAATGAAGGTTCTGAAAGCTTGATTTCATCCACATCATTAAGGTCAACTCTACTTTGAGGAGGCTGTATTTTGAGTGCCTTCCAAACTGGAGTGGGGGCTTCATCTTCTGGCACTATATCAGACAATGTTCTGCTGCTATTCATAAGGCTTTCACTGGTTAATTCTTTTCAGAAGTAGACTACTCGGTCCTTCTTCCTAGCCAGTCTTAGTTTGAAAGCTCAGCTGAAACCTGCCTGCCATGGGTGACCATGCTGTTATCTGAATACCAGTGGCATGGCTTCCAGCATCACAGCAACAGACAAGCCTCCACAGTACGACAAACTGACAGACAAGTATGGCTAGTTAGGTGTCTTAATTCAGTTCCGGCAGTTCTCACTCTCAAAGCTGAATTACATAAAATAGCAATCAGAACAGTCTTCAAGGATACTGGTGCTCCCTTCATAAATGTGTTCCTCACTGTTGTGATAAAAGGTGTGTCCACTGTGCACTCCATGTTCTCTCCATCTGTGGGTCTAACCTGACAAATCCACTCTAACATGCCAATTTCCCTAAACCTTTAGATACCTTCTTCTACAGTATACCAAGGTAGTTCTGATACTTCAACTTGGTTTAGTGTAGGCTACGTGTAATCCATGATTCAGTGACCCATCCAAATAAACTATTAGATTGTTTCCTAACCTCTCAAGCTGAAATACTGAAAGAAGAGCTGTGCTTAGTGGGCCCATATCAGTAAAGACAGACTCATCCATCTTTCTGCTTCTTGCACCATTATCTCATACCTTTCATAGCTATTCCTGCCCATACTCCTCAGGTTTCTGTTTGTACATATTAGAAAAGTCAAGCAGTTCTTTTGGAGTTTAGCATATTTCCTCCTGATCCACACTTTGTGCTTCACCTTTTGGGGCTCACTGGGACTTTAGTTATAGTTCTATGTCTTAGTCATCTGGTGATCCTTACAACAGAAATTTAACAAGTAGACAGCTTTAACATACAGAAACTTATTCTCTCAGTCTAGTAGACTAGAAGTCTGAATTCAGGATGCCAGTTCCAAAAGAAAGCTTTGTACGTTGACTCTGGAGGAACATCCTTGACATCAATCTTCTCCTGGTCTAGGAGCTTCTCAGTGCAGTGACCCTGGGCCCAAAGGACACCTTCAGCTCCTGGCACTACTTTCTTGTTGGTATGAAGGTATTCTGTCTCTCTACTCATTTCTCTCTTTTATATTTCAAAAGAGATTGACTCAAGATAAAACCTAATCTTGTAAATTGAGTCTTACCTCATTAACATAACTGCCTCTAATCTTGGCTCATTTACATCTAGAGGTAAGATTTACAAACATAGGAAAATCATATCAGATGACAAAATGGTGGACAACCACACAGTACTGGGAATCATGGCCTAGTCAATTTGACACACATTTTTTGGGTACACAGTTCAATCCATTAACATCCCACACTTTGGCCCCCCAAAATTCATTTCTTTGTCACATGTAAAACACATTCACCCCATCATATCATAGCAAAAGTCTTGAATCAACTCCAATTCTAAAATCCAAAAATTCCTCTTCATCTGTGAAATCTAGAATACAAGTTACAAGCTATACATTTCTATTACAAATGGGAGAAATTCGAGGGAAAGAAGGGATAACAGGAACCAAGCAAGTCAGCAGAACACATTACATTAGCGCTCAAGCCTGGAAAATAATCCTCTGTTCTCTGAGACCATTTAGGCAATGGCCCTGCCCTCTAGACTCTGGGTGTTGGCTACACTGTCTGGATTCTGGGTGGAGACCTTTCCATCCTGAGCTTCAGCTCTGCTTTCTAGGCCCACTGAACATCAAGCCTGCTCCCCTGCAATTGGGCAGGCCCATTCTCCTAGTTCTTCTGAGGGGTGACCATACCTTCTTGGCCCTGGCAGACCCTGTTGCTCTGCCACTTGGGCATGGCAGCACCACCCCCTCAGCTTTGGGCAGTGGACCCGGCGTCATCTTCCTAGCACTCATGAATGGCAGCCCCAAACCCTGGAAACGAGTTGGTCAATATCTGATTCTTTGAATCCTAGGAGGCCATGGCCCTGCCCTTTGAGACCCCGCAGGCCATAGTTCCACCCTTTGAGACCCCAGAGGTTGTGGTCCTACCCTTTTGAGACTGAGGCAGCTGTGCTGCTGGTACTCCTTGTCTCTTCAGCTTCTGCTTTCTGATTGCTTGGGGCTGGTGGTTTCGAACCACTGACCTTTCAGTTAGCAGCCAAGTGCTTCACCACTGTGCCACTAGGGCTCCTTGAAAGGGCACAGAGTAGTTTATTACTGTATTTTGCCTTATTTGCAGGCTTTGGGTAATTTTTCTCAACAGATATTTAGAATTATAGTAAGACTGAAGTGTCCACCAGGCAAGTGAGTTTCTGAGACAAAGATGGGATGGATTTGAATGGTCTAGTAGTTATGAAGGGTCCATGTAGCTGGAGTGTTTGACTATAATTAAAATGGATGTTAAACTGTAGGAGAGTGTTATGGATTGAATTGTGTCTTTCAGAAAGATTTGCTAAGTCCCAACCCTAATACCTGTGAATTTGACCTTACTTGGAAATAGTGTCTCTGCTGGTGTAATTAGTTCACATGAGGTCATACTGGAGGAGAGTGGGCCTGAATACAATTAAAAAACAAACAAACAAAAAAACAAATTCTTTGTCATCTAGTTGATTCTGACTCACAGCAACCCTATAGGACAGAATAGAACTGCCCTATTTTTTTTTTTTATAGGGTTTCTAAGGCTATAATCTTTATGCAAGCAGATTGTCACATCTTTCTTTCATGGAGTGGTTGCTGGGTTCGAACCATGAACCTTTCAGTTAGCAGCTAAGCACTTAAACTACTTCCTCACCAGGGCTCCTTTAATATAATATGACTGGTGTTTTTTTTTTAAAAAAAAAAAGGAGAAGAGACATAGATAGACATAGACGGAACACAGTCATGTGAAGACGGTGACAGAGATTGACCTAGGCTGCCCCAAGCAAAGGAATTCCTGGGGTTGCCAGAACCTGGAGAAGAAAAGAAAAAATCTTCCTCTAGAGCCTTCGGAGAGAGTATGACCCTGCCAGTACCCTAAATTCAGGCTTCCAGCTTCCAGAACTTTAACATTTCTTTTTTTTTAAGTCACATAACCAGTTGCTGTCAAGTTGACTCTGACTCGCGACAACTCCACGTGTGTCAGAGTAGAGCTGTGCTCCACAAGATTTTCAATGGCTGATTTTTTGGCGGTAGATCGGCGGGTGTTTCTTCTGAGGCACCTCTGGGTGGACGGGGAATTCCAGCTTTTCAGTTAGCAGTAGTGTGTTAACCATTTGCATCACCCAGGGACTTCTTAAGCCACGTAGTTTGTGGTAATTTGTTATAACAGCCTTAGGAAACTGATAAAGAGAGGCTGTTGGAATTGAGAAGTAAGAATGAGAGGGTTACAAATCGAAGTCCAACTGACTCCAAAGTTTATATTCTTTCTTTCATGCAGTGACTGATAAGTCAGTAAAAAATGAGAATTTGGAGTCTGCTGGTGATTTTTCCTACATGTTTTTCCATGCTTATCATGTTACAAAAGTTAAGTGCTCTTCTCTGACTCCATTACTATGTTCTGTGCTACTCTTTTTTGTCTTAGAATCAAATGACACAAGTGGATATGCTAAATTCCTTTTTTAAACATAAAAAATAAAGAACAAGTTAACAATTTTAAAAATCCAAAAGAAGAATGAGGATTGAAAATATTTATTTTAATGCTGAATGAAAAGCTTATAAAGATCAATTTAATGATAATTTGGCATTATATGCAGTTATGTACCACCTTTGCTTTGGATATATACTTTCTTTTGATTTTCCCAAGAATCCACCAAAGGCCTAGATTTTAACTCAGTGATGGTAAACTGAGACAAACAAAACAATGGTGAAGTGCCAGTGACCCCCTCTGATAAGCCATGTTTGGATTGTGGAGGCCGCTTTAAGTGCAACCCCTGGACGAGTGAAACAGAAACAGACAGTGTGCGGGCTGGTGAAGGCACCCTCTGGGGAGTAGGGAGAGGTGTTGCAGAGGGCAGCTTTTGACTTGTGTGAGACAACTGTGGAAATGTCCATTGTTATGGATTGAACTGCACCCTCCAAAAAAGAAATGTTAAAGTCATAACCCTGGCATCTATGAATCTGATCTTGTTCCGAAATAGGGTCTTTGAAGATGTTAACAGCTAAGTTAACACGAGGTCATACTGGAATAGCTGCTGTTAGATGCCATTGAGCGGATTATGAAGCCCAGCAACCACATGTGACGGAGTGGAACTTCCCATAGAGTTTGCTTGGCTGTAATCTTAACTGAAGCAAATCGCCAGGTCTTTCTCCCACAGAGTAGCTGGGTGGGTTCAAAATGTCAGCCTTTTGGTTAGCAACGGAGCACTTAAGCATTGCACCACCATGCCTCCCTTACTGGAGCGGAGTTGGTCCTAATCCCATCTTAGTGGTTTCCTTATAAAAGAGACATTCAGAGAGAAGACTGTCATGTGATGATGGAGGCAGAGGTTGGAGTTATGCTGCCATGAGACAAGGAGCACCTACGGCTCCCAGAACCCAGAAGAGGCAAGATGAGTTCTTCCCCCAGAGCCTTCAAAGAGAACACAATCCTACCAACTCCCTGAATCTAGACTTCCAGGCTCCAGAACTGTGAAACAATTAATTTCTGTGTTTTAAGCCACCCAATTTGCGGTATTTTATTATGGAAGCCCTTGGAAACTAATACACCTATCAAGCAAGAAACTGGTCCTAAAATCATGCTTGGTAGGTTGGTGGGTGTTTCTATGTTTTAATTTGGCAGGTATCTTGCCATCCTGGACAGCCTTGATTTGACACAGATGTCAAAATGTTTCATGTGTATCATATGATTAATAGAAATAATGAAAAGAAAAACAATGGTGAAGTGGATGGAATTATTTGTACTCCTCTGGAGAAAATCTTTGGGGAGACCCCTTATCTTTTCTGGCTTTCTCTCCCAGGGATCCTACATGCCTGGTGTTAATTGACCACCAGAGGCTGAATCCCAGGGAACTACAAAATAAAACAGTGGCTTCTGCAGCCACCGTTATCCTGCTGCATTTTCTATTCCCTTGGATAGCCATAAAAGCTGTTTTGTAGCCTGATCTGAACGCTTTGGACTGGGCTGAGAACTCCCAGTCACCAGGTAGGATCTAAGGTTTTTATTTCTTCAGTACAATTTCTATGATGGGTCCCTGATGCACTTGGGGGCCTAGTGATGCTGAGTATGGGCATGACAGAGAGCTCATAAAGGGAAAATGTATATATAAGGATGCTTAAACGTAGGAGACAGTTCTGGTGATCAATGGAATTTCATGTTATAAAATAAGAAGAACATAATATCATTTCTAGCTTTGTCATAGAAAAACGAATGGCCTCACATCATTGGTTATAGCAATTTTCCCTACTACCACTTTATTTTTGTCACTTTAGTATTCATATCTAGTACCCATATTTTGGCCCTTAATACTATTCTCCACTAAAAGAAACACAAATTCCTTGGAGCGTAGTTAATTCCATGTTGTGAGGCTGCAAAAAATGTTGGATGGCAAGGAATATCCAAGGAATTTTACAAGAAAATGAGGGGCAGTTCTCAAAAGACAAATGGTCCGCTTTAAAGGAACTGGCCAATTTGAGAAATAATAATAATAAAGATAATTTAGGTAAATTGGAACAAGACCATGGGTTCATAATGACACCCAGAGTTCATAACAATACTTGTGTTTATGTAATGCATGCAAAAGGGTAGCACAAAAGTTGCTGTGGAGGCAATGTGGACCTCTTGTGTTTCAGAGTAGAGCTGCAGTTCCTAGGGTTTTCAATGGCTGTGCTCTTTTGGAGGTTGATTGCCAGGCCTTCCTTCCAAGGCATTCCTGGGTGAACTCAAACCACCAACGTTCCATTTAGCAGCCCAGTGATTAACCACTTGCACCACTCAGTGCATCGACTTCTGCAAAAGGGTAGTGTAATACAAAAGAAGGATGGATTTCACATTATATGCGTAAATTTTCAAGTTGATTTTAGTAAGTGAGAATGTGTTAGTATATATATAAACATACTTGTAGCTGCTGTTAAGTAGGTGTCTCTTTAGAAATATATTACTGTCTATGTGAGCAGAAAAGAGAAAACAAAAATAAGGACATCCAAAAGGCCTGTAGGAGTATGGAAGAGTATTAAGAACAGAAACGACTGATCATATTGCGAGACGTCATGTAACAACAGGTAGAAAGGCAGTCTGGCCGGTAACCTGCATACAAAAACAAAACTAACTTTAAAAGTAGGGTTCAACGGCGTGTTCCAGGGTAATAAATCAGCCACACATCTCCAAATGGAGAACTAGCTGTGCAGACGTGTCCATTCTTCACTCAGTGAATGAAGCCTCTAGTCTGTACTGTCCAGTGTTTGAGCACTTGAAGTGTGGCTAGTGTGACTGAGGAACTGGATTTTATATTTTATTTAATTTAAGCTGAAATTGAAAAACTCATACTCCATTCAGCCATTGGAAAACTTTTCAGTATGTTTGAAACACCTTGTGTATGAGAATCTACTCTTTCAAATGTAAATTTTATGAATTCTAAATACAGATAAATATTTCTGATAAAATTAGCATGTTTGAATGTGTACTATGTGTAAAATACACACAAAATTTTGAAGACTTTTTTTAGTATGTAAAAGGAATGTAAAATGTTTCCTTAATAATTTTTTATATTGAATACATGCTGCATTGGTAATAAATGTAAGTTAAACAAAATGTTATGATAATTAATTTCACCTCTTTCTTTCACTTTGTTTTTACAGTTTTATAGTGGTAAAATACATATAACATAAAAATTGCCATTTTAACCATTTTATGTGTTCAATAAATAATTAATTACAGCCACAAGGTTGTGCAACCATCACCGCTATCTATCTTCACAAACAGGAATTCAGTAGCCATTAACCAGTAACTCCCCACTCCTGCCTCCTCTCATCTCCTGGTTACTCTAATCTACTTTCTGTCTCTACGCATTTGCCTAGTCTAGATAGTTCACATACGTGGGGTCATACAATATTTGTCCTTTTGTGTCTGACTGATTTCACTCAGTGTAATGTTTTCAAGGTTCATCTATTTGTAGCATGTATCAGAGCTTTATTTCTCTTTATGGCTAAATAATATCCATAACATTGCACGTGTATATCACATTTTGTTTATCCATTTATAATGTGGTAAACCTGGAACTCAGATTCTTACCCTTCCCCAGGGTTTGGATTTTTTTTTTTTGGACTCTTAAAGGCTGTAGTAGTCCATCTGCTCAGCAACTTCCCCGAACTGTTTTTGCAGACCACCTTATTGGATGTATGTGGACACTGAGGACTATGTTCCCCAGCTTATGTCCAGCTAGTGTTTTGCAAAAGGTGTCTTTGTAATCCAGGGAAGAAGAAAAAAGCCCACACACCTCTCAGTCTTTGCTGGGCTGTGCCGGAGGCCCTTCACCACTTAGGCTGGTTTGAGGTAGGATTATGGATCAGCCAGAAGTGAAAACTAGAGTCTTTTAAAGTATTTTCTCTGCATGTATTTTGTCCTGAGCATGCATGGCTTTCTTAGCTCCTCCATGTTGCTTTTGAACAGCCCTGATTTCCAAAAGAAACTCTCACTCCAGCTTCTCCCTCAGCCTTTAGGTATTAACTACATGTTTTAATCCCACTGTTTAGCATTTGGTGGCTACAGGAAGTCACAGCCTTCAGGCACTGTCCCACTACTCCTCTCCCCCCACCCTGCTCCAGATAAGCATCACCCCCACCCCCTCAGGCCAAACCAAGAGGAGCACACCTATTTAGTTCTTCAGGCTGCTTCCAGACAGATGAGAGCAGGCACAGGTAATAATCTGCTAGCAAAGTATCTGCTATAATAATATGTAATTACATGTTACTACATACTTATGAATCCCTGGTGGGGTAGTGGTTAAGAGTTTGGCAGTTTGAATCCACCAGGCACTTCTTGGAAACCCTATGGGGCAGTTCTACTCCATCCTATAGGGTTGCTATGAGTTGGAATCAACTGGATGGCAACAGGTATTCTTTTTTTTTTTTGGCATGCACACTTAGGGGCTCTGGTGAAGAAGTGGTTAAGTGTTTGGCTACTAAGAGAAAGGTTGGCAGTTGGAATCCACCAGGTGCTCCTTGGAAATGCAGCAGGACAATTCTACTCTGTCCTATAGGGTGGCTATGAGTTGGTATCCACTTGAAGGCAATTTTTTTGGGGGGGGGGGTTAAGATAATATATTATAATACAAATAATCCACTAGTAAAGATCAGACCTCCTCCCAGAGAGTAGGGTCGGCTGTCACAGCTTTGAGATGGCCAAGTCACAGAGCCAGGGAAAGGGAGGGGGCAGACGGTAGAAAGCCAAAGCGTTCCTGCCTTTACAAGTTGCCCTTTTCTTGATTCAACATTTACTTGGTTGCTGCAAGCCTCTGACTGCCTTTCAGAGTTCTTACAAAGTTGAGCCTGCCAATTCCTGATTGTTTTTCTTAGTGACCCTGAGGGAGGGATGGGAGCGTGGAGCTGCTCATGCCACCATCTTGCAGGAAATTGACATAAGCTTATTTTATCATTTTCTTTTATGTTCTGTAGTCATCCCTATTATGCTGCTTACCTTTGGCACCTGATCATATTTCAAAGTGCATATTTTTAGGAGAAAAAAATTAATTGGAATGATTTATTTTGAAAAAACAAATCCTAACACTTCTCAAAATAACCCTGTTTCTAATTTTTAAAAATTTTGTTAAAATATGTATAATATAAAATTTACCATTGTAACCATTTTTAAGTGTACAATTCAGTGGCATTAATTATAGTCATAATGTTGTGCAACCATCACCACTATTTCAAAATTTTTCATCGTCCTAAATAGAAACTCTCTAACCATTAAGCAATACACCCCACCCTCACTCGTAGTAACCTCTATATTCTGTCTCTATGAATTTTGTCTATTCTATATACCTTATATAAATGGAATTGTACAATAATTGTTCTTTTATATATGGATTATTTCATTTAGCATAACGTTTTCAAGTTCACCCATGTTGTATGCAATACGTACCAGAGCTTCGTATAATTTTATGGCTGCGCAATATTCCATTGTATGTATATTCAACATTTCATTTATCCATTCATCTGTCGATGAACACTTGGTTACATTTTTCAAGTTGTGCTACCATTCTACTGTCCACTTCCAAATTATTACACCACCATTATCTTAAACTTACTTCCCCCTAAGCTTTTCATTCAACCTTTTGAGTTACCATTGTCAATTTGATCTCACACAGAGAGTGCTTTAAAAGAACACAATGCTGAAAGCAGACCCACTTTACTAATTATTTTTGGTTAAAAGAAGACTTCAAGGGATAGTTTTGGTTTAAGGTGTAAGCTTAATGAACAACTCAGGGCAATAATTTTGGGGGGTTCATCCAACCTCAATAGCTCCAGAAAGACTGGATTCCATTGAGAATTTGGAATTCTGTTCTACATTTTCCATCTTTTGATCAAGATTCTTCTATAGGGTCTTTAATCAAAATGCCCAGTAACAGCAGCCAGGCACCATCCAGTTCTTCTGGTTTCATGGCAAAGGAGGCATTTGTTCATGGAGGCAACCATACACACATTAGGTTCCCTTTTCCAATTCCTGATGCACCTTCTTCCTATGTTGCTCCAGGCAAATAGAGACCAATTGTTGTACCTTGGGTGGCTGCTCGCAAGCTTTTCAAAGTCTAGGTAGTACACAATGACCTAGGAGGCTGAACAGAAGCACTAAACATGTTATTAGGCCAATTAACTGTGATGTCCTGTGGAATCATGCCCCTAAACCTTCAAACCAAGAAACAAAGCCCCATGAGGTGTTTGGCTATACATAAGCAGGCTCAGCAGCTACTCTTTTTTTTTGTCATTGTTGTAAATATATCTATCACACAACCTTTGCCAATTCAACTTTTTACAAGTGTAGCGTCTATTGACAGCAATTAATCTAACTGGCTGTGGAACACTATCCTTAATCAATGCAATAAACTGAAAGTCATTACTCCAAAATCAGTAACCCTCCCCCCCTTTCCTTCTCCCTCCTACCCCTGGGAAGTACTAATAAACTTTGGTCTCTATACACTTACCTGTTGTCTTTTTATATAAGTGAGACCATACAATATTTGTCCTTTTGTAATTCACTTATTGCACTCAGTATAATGTCTTCAAGCTCCACTTTTTTAGCATGTTTCAAGACTTCATTTCTCTTACTGGCTGAGTAGTATTCCACAAAATGCATGTATGTACCACATTATGTTTATCCATCCATTCCATTGGTAGGTGTTTAGGTTGTTTTTACCTTTTGGCTATTGCGAATAGTACTGCAGTGAACATTGGTGTAGAAGTATCTGTTTTGGTCTATTTTCAAGTCTTGTGAGTATATACCCAGGAGTAAAATTGCTGGGTCATATGGTAGTTCTATTTTTAGTTTTTTTGAGGAACCACAATAGTGTTTTCCAAAATGGTTGTACCATTTTGAATTCCTACCAGCAATGGATAAGTTGTCCAATTTCCCCACATCCTTGCCAACATTTGTTATTTTCTGATTTTTTTGAATATTAGCTGTCCTAATGGGAATGAAATGGTATCTCATTGTGCTCCTGATTTCCCTCTTTCTGATGGCTAATGATGTTGAGTATCTTTTCATGTGTTTGGTGTTCATCTGAACGTCCTCTTTGGTGAAATGTCTATTCAAATCCTTTGCTCATTTTATGATTGGGTTGTTTGTCTTTTTGTGGTCAAGTTGTTCTAAGTTTTATGTACATTTTGGTTATTAGATTCTTATCAGATATATAGTTTCTAAAGATTTTTCTGAGTCAGTAGCTTGTCTTTTTACTTTTTTTTAGTAAAGTATTTTGGTGAAAAAAAGTTTTTAATTTTTGTGAGGTCACATTTACCTGTTTTGTCTTTTTCTGTTTGTAGTATTGTTATTATATTAGATAATCCATTGGTAAAAGCTAAGCCTGACAGAATTGCCTCTGAGTTTTCTTCCAAGAATTTTATGGTTTTGCTTTTCACATTTAGGTCCTTAAACTATTTTTTTTTTTTTTTTGTAAATGGTGTGAGACATGAATCCTTCTTCATTTTTCTGCAGGCAGAAATCCAATTTTCCGACAACATTTATTACAGAGATTCTCTTTCCCCATTGAATGAACTTAGCTAGCACACTTGTAAAAAATCAGTTGACGATATATATGTGACTCCACTTATAACCTGGCTGCTGGCTCATGGGGTTGCAGGAGCTGGTTAATCCAAAATCTGCAAGTCGGGCCTCAGGCTGAAGGCTTCTTACATCCTAAGAACTGAAGGTCAGAGTGTGACAAGACGAATAAAGGGTTGAGAGAGAGAGCTTTGCCAGAATATCCATTTATATCATGGATGCATGGTAAGCCCCCAAGTTAACTCCTCTTTCAACTGATTGACTGCTCATATCAGATCACAAAATGGAAGATTATTACATAACGTCCCCCAAACCACTGAGAATCATAGCCTAGCAAAGTAGACACATAATATTAACCATTATAGTTCACCCCTTGTCACCTTGACACCTATACACATCTCCTTAAACCATTTTTTTTTCCTTAAACCATATGTAATCTCTAAATAAAGAGAATTATACAGTCATACTTGTGCCTAACATGATACAACAATGTGTGTATAACCAGGAACACACTAGCCCTGCTTACATCTTATATTTTATAATGAGTAATGGCATAAAGGAGGGAAGAAAATAAAGATATTTAGTATGCATACATATCTATATACACACGTAACAAAACAAAATCATAGAAATTACAGTCCTCATTTCTGCAACTGCTCACATGGTTGTAGCTAGTATTTAGAAACACCTTCTTCTATCACCCATTCCGTATTCCCTTTGCCCTCAGCAAGCAGCTCAGCTGGTCGTAGTTTTTTGCCTGGTGGGTGACCCAAGTCTTCACTCCTGACAGGTCTGGGCCATTAGTAGTCATGATGGAATTGGGTTGCTGTAGTTTTCACTGACTTTAATCACAGGATGTGGTAGTACTAAGAGACGCCCTCAGGGATCTCCTGCATTCCATATGTACTCTTCTTTACCTCCATTATGTAATATCAGTCTGATTCCCGTCTGATAATCAGGACCAGTCACACCAGTAAGTATGTTAACTCCTTTCTTTGCCTGTTGATCCAGAGGTATAAGAAGCCCAAAGTACCTGGGTGGCTTTCTTAACTTCCAGTTCAATAGAACCAGTGTTGTGTCTCCTGGTGGAAACATTCCCCTTTTTGGAACTAAGACCTCTCAACTGCAGAACATAAGGTTGTGGGAACAGGAATAAAAAATTTTGCAAGTGGACCACTAGGGGAAATAATGAGTGTTGCTACTCCCATTTCTACCCTGTGATTCCTGGACCTATGAATTCTGATTCTGGGAGAAAGAACACCATATATTGGATTCTGGTTTAGAGTATATACACCCTCATGGAGAACACTGCCCCAGCCCTGCAAGGTATTGGCATATAGTTGGCACTGTAATTCTGTCTTTAAAAGGCCATTTCAATCGTTGTACCAAGTCAGCTGCTTCAGGATGATGGGCAACATGGTAAGACCAGTGAATTACTATGAACATGGGCCCATTGCCACACTTCATTTGCTCGGCAAGTTGACATGTAACATTAATGATCACAGGAGTGAAACTACTGTTTACCTTATTAGTGCTAAGGGAACCAATTGTAACTATGATAAAATCCTTTTAAGTTTTAGCTGAATCAATTTGGTCCCACCCTCACTCTTTTCTTTACTATCACAGCCCTTGTTGTATCATTTTATTCCCAGTCAGGAGAAATTAATATATCACATCAATCCATAGCTGAGCTCTTGCTTCTTTTTCTTTTTAAACACTTGGTTGTTCCCCTCATAATTACTCCGTGAAACAAGAGTATAATATTAAGAAGGAGATACTAGTGAAGTAGAAATGATATGGATATGGTGCCTAGCTAATTAATTAGATAATACAACCAGCAGAAGCACCAGAAATAGAATATATTTTATAATATATTTCTAAAGTGTATATATATTTTGTATTTATAAAAGTATTTTTAAATTACTTCCATTTCATTTTTACATTATTTGTGATATAAGATTTATATTTAATTAATTTTATAAACCAGAAAATTTGAGTTCTATTTTTTGGATTTGTTTGAAAAGCCTGTGAAATGATAGTGACTTTATATAAAAATTGACCAACTTTTTTTTTTTTTTTTGGTAATATATAGATAACACTTGATTCTATTTCAAGTGACATGAAATAAACAGACGATGGAAATAAATGACAGCTCATGGGAAGACTTCATTTTAGTAGGCTTCTCAGAATATCCAAAGGCTGAGTTCATCATTTCTCTGTTTGTCACTGGTTTCTACACGATGACACTGGCGGGCAACATGGCTATCATCTTGGTCTCCATCCTGGACAGCCAACTCCACACCCCCATGTATTTCTTCCTCCGAAACCTATCATTTTTGGACATCTCTTTCACCACCTGCATTGTTCCTCAGATGCTGGTGAACATCTGGAGTGGTCATAAGACGATCAGCTATGTAGGTTGCATAGTTCAATATTCAGTGGCCTTGGCTCTTGGCTCCATAGAATGTGTGCTTCTTGCTGTCATGGCTGTTGACCGCTATGTTGCTGTCATCTGGCCCTTGCGCTATGCTACAATCATGCACCAACAGATTTGCCACCTTCTGGCAGCCACTTCCTGGCTATCTGGGTTTGCCAACTCTCTTTTTCAGTCATCACTAGCCATCATTTTGCCTCTGTGTGGCCACCACCATGTGGACCATTTCTTTTGTGAGGTCTTGGTCATTGTCAAGCTGTCTTGTGTGGACACTGGTTCAACTGAATCAAAAATGTTAGTTGCACGCCTGCTTATTATTGTTGTTCCAGTCTACATTATCCTCACCTCCTATGCCTGCATTGCTGGGACTGTGGTGAGGATTCCCTCTGCTGAAGGACGACAGAAGGCCTTTGGAACATGTGCCTCCCATTTAATGGTGGTCTTGCTGTTCTATGGAACCATCATGTTCATGTATCTTCAGCCTAAGAATAACTACTCTCAGAATCAGGGAAAGATCCTGGCTCTTGTTTATACCATTGTTGCCCCCACCATGAATCCACTAATCTATTCCCTGAGGAACAAAGATGTAAAGAGGGCAATGAGAAAAGTGATCTGGAAGGATTTAGTTTAAGAAATTATGATTCCTGGAATCTGGGTCATAGAAATAATTTGGATGGTGGATTTGTGGTAGGAAGGATAGTTTTCTTTTAAAATTTCAGCCCAAACTGATTGGAAAATAAATGAAGGCAGCACCAACTACAAGCTAAATGTAGAATTATTGTCATCAATACTGGTGATTGTAGTCTCAGAATAAATTGTGTAATACAGACATTCATTCACACTTTTGCTCCCATCAAAATCTGTAATCTGGATATTTTGCAATATTTGTTCACTTCCTTGTGAGATTATTGGAGCCATAGTCTTCTAAGTCATTCTGGATTTTCTGAGGGAAAGAAGACATGAAAGATATGAAAAATTCTCTAAAGTGGCTTATATATGAAGATGGATATCATGGACATCAATCTAAATAAAGCAAGATTTGAACTGATGCTTCACAAAAGAATACTGGGTAAAATAGAGATAATACAATACCACGTCTTGGACCGTTGTTAGGTGCCATTGAGTCTATTTTGACTCATAGCAACATGTAACAGAGTAGAACTGCTCCTGAACCAAAAAAACCAATCCCGTTGCCATTGAGTCAGTTCAGACTGATAAGAACCCTGTAGGACAGAGTAGAGCTGTTCCATAGGGTTTCCGAGGAGCCCCTAGTGGATTTGAACTGCTGACCTTTTGGTTAGCAGCTGTAGCACTTAACCACTACACCACCAGAACTGCCCCATCAAGGAAGATTCCCTGCAGCATGAAATACTTTACTTCATGTTTAAATAGGTCTTTAGGACTTGCACATATGTGTGGCGGTTGGGGTAAAGAGCATTCACTGAAGCAGGAAAAGGTGTGCAAGTGTGTCACTACTATAAAGAACAATATTAAAGTTCTTATGTTCATTCATTCTTTCATTTAATCAAGGATGAGTGTTTAAAGTGTGTTAAGGGCTGGTGCTACAGATATAAATAAGACAGTAATTTTATTGAACACGTCATAATTCAGATACGCAAACAGACTGGAAATATAAGGGCAAACCTAATATGATCCCTGCTCTAAAGGAGCTATGCACAGGACAAATGAGAATTGGCTGTTTGGGAAAGTTCTGCCAAGTAATATTACTGAAGCCTTAGTAAAAATGCTGAGCTGAAAAGGAGAGGCTGGTGTGAGAGCTTAGAGCAACAGGGAACTCACCCAGAGGTTGTGAGGTGGGCATAGAGCTGAGGAGGCAGAATTGGGGCAAGTCCATGAGGGAAACACAGCTGTGGGGAATTGTTTAAAGGATGCATTATCATTGCCAAGGGAAGAAGAACTAAATGTGTTTTGAGTCTCTACAGTCACTGAGGAGTCCCTGGGTGGCACGAACAGTTAAGCACTCGACTATTGGCTAAAAGGTTGGCATTTGGAACCTACGCACAAGTGCCTCGGAAGGTAGGCCTGGAGATCTGCTTCTGAAAATTCATAACCTTGAAAACCCTGTGGAGCTGTTCTACTAGGTACACACGGGGTCTCCATGAATCAGAACTGACTCGACAGCAACTAACAAAACAGACACTGAGTCAATGCATCAATAAATTCAGTCTCATGGATAGTATTTAGCCCGTTTGTTTACTGAATTTATTAGGTTGATTGCAATTCAGTTTTTAGTGTCATGTTGACTCAACTTTCCCACAGTCTCAACCCTGTGTAAAATGATAGTTGAGAAAGATTAAGTTTATTTCTCAGAACTGAACAGTATTTGAAGCTGGGAGTCCAACTCACAGACTGAAGTCACTTCTCACACAAGCATTAGGGTTTAAAGACAATTGTAGGTAAATATTTAAAATAATTTTTCAAATTCCTTAAACCACCCCCAAATAATACACTTATTTTAAAAATGTAAACACTTAAAAATTGCATGAAATATAAATTCATAGTATATATATTTACAGATGGTATGTAATAAAAAATATATGCAAAATTCAATTTTACTATGTATAGGGAATTCTTATGAGTTTACATATTTAAATTCCTGTAGGGTATGTGCTTGCCTGATGCCACTCCCAAGTTCAGGGGGGCAACAAAGACCCTATACAAGAGATTGTGTACTAAACAGAAAAGACAAGGAACTTCCTTTGTGGCTTTCACCATTATTTAGGAAGAAAATGCCCAGGACATGGGATAAATTTAAAATTCATGGAGATAACGGAAGAGAGCATACTGAAACATTGTAACTAGGATTCACCAGAGGTTTCAGAGCCCTGGTCATGCAGGCATTAATACTGCTAACCAAAAGGTCGGGAGTTCGAATTCACCATCTGCTCCTTGGAAACCCTATGGGGCACTTCTATGCTGTCCTATAGGGTTGCTACGAGTCGGAATTGACTCTATGGCAATGGGTTTTGTCTTTGTTTTGGCTGTAGGTTTCACTGTAAATGTCACCCTTTTCCACTGTTCTTTAGGTATAAAATCTGTCTCTTAGGTGCTTAGTGAATAAACAGCTAATATACTAATTTTACAGTTCAGTCTGAGCCTGCAGGAATCAGTTCTTAAGCTAACATGTATATTATCATTACCTAATACGTAAGGGGAAATCCTGGTGGCATAGTGGTTAAGAGTTTGGCTGCTAACCAAAATGTCGGAAGTTTGAATCCACCAGGCGCTCCTTGGAAACCCTATGGGGCAGTTCTACTCTGTCCTATAGGGTCACTATGAGTTGGAATCGACTCAGTGGCAATGGGTTTGTGCTTTTTTTTTTTTTTTAATAGGTAGGGACATAAATCCAATAAAATTAGTGGCCTCATGGACAAATATTGATTCTAGTTAGAGTTGAGGATGTTGCTTTCCAGTTGTGGGGAACGGGATCAGTGCAAGAAAGCAGATGTGAATAATTTATAATGATAGTTCCTATAGAGAAATTATGGTCTTAACTCAATTCTGGAAGTCCTGCAGTCTTGTAAATCTTGTTAACATCAAAGATTGCCTCTCTGATACTTCCTGACTCTGGAGAGTCATTTGGCCAACGATCTTGGACCTCTGCTCTTCCCTGTATGTTACAGTCAATATGAGCATAAAGTGTCACTTTGTTGGTAAATTCAAAGTTCCAGGTAATAGACATATTGGGTCAATAAATGGCCAGCTATACCAGCATTACTGTGTATACTAAAGTTGTCAATAGTGTAAACACGTCATATCAGTCTAGAATATGGCTTCAGAAAAGAAAACCCAAACAGTTTATTTCATTTAAGAAAGGATTTGTATGGTTAGGAGGAGCCTTTCAAAGAGTTTGTTCAAAGTTTATTTCAGGGGCTCTGCCACACATCTGTGTAGTATGAACAATTCCACCTCCATCCCCATTTCCTCTACACTCTTCCTACATTACTTTTTTCTTTCTTTTTTGTTTGGTGTTTATTTAATTGTATATATGTACATTTGTTTAGATATTCTGTGATCCCACTGATTATGATATCTGTATTTTAATGTTAGTTCCTCATACTTTTTGGTGTTTCAGCAATTCTTGTACTAAGATTTTTGGTTTTTGATGCGGTAGGTGTCAACTGAGAAGAACATGGGCACAGAGAGGTTAGCAAATTTCAGTTCCACCAATAGTGTGTCTGAGTCATAGTTCTTAAAAGAGCGTTGGAATCTAAAGAAATTGTTGAATGATGACTTTGTGAGATTCCACGATGAATCAAAGCCTATTTTGAATGTGAAAACTTCTTTTCCATGATATAGGTAGATCCCAGATTACAAATGAGTTCTGTTCTTAAATCTGTCTTTAAGTCAAATTTGTAAGTAAATCAGTTAGGTACAGTTTGTATCTAATGTCAGTTAATCAAATGTTTGCCTTAGTATATAGTATGCAGTGTACATTTCTATGCATAAAAAACATGAAAGAAACACTTTCAGATACACTAAAACATCTTTAATATAATAATACAGTAATAATAATAATAAAGTAGCACCCATTTGATATTATGAAGCATTGTCTGTACCTAGAATTTTTGGTATAATAGGCTTTATGGTAACAACCCAACCCATTGCCGTTGAGTTGATTCCAACTCAGAGCGACCCTATAGGGCAGAATACAACTGCCCCATAGAGTTTCCAAGGAGCGCCTGGTGGATTCAAACTGCTGACCTTTTGGTTAGCAGCTGTAGCACTTAACCACTATATCACCAGGGTTTCCAACTTTACAACGGTGGTTCTTAACTACATGTTGTATGTTAAGTTGGATGCTTCTAATCTGGGGACTGCCTGTATTTGCATTCTTGTGGTTTGTAGTGACAACAATGATGCTTGTCTTATTAACTTTGCAGATATTTGCAGGTAGGTGAGTTTCCTACCATCTGTGAGGGTAAGTCCACTGACACTCTTAGGGAAAGTCTTCTTCACTGCAGAAAAGATATGTCTTCTTTCTTTTTTGGAGAGTGTGTCTGGAAGTGATACTTGATATTGTCTCTTAGAGGAGCCAACCATTGTGTCAGCTAACCATGACGGCACAGACAGATGGAAAGATTCTGTATCCTTGGTGAGAAACCCTGGAATCACCTCCTACCCAGTTTTTGATACTTAAATGAGTATCATAAAGCCATACAGTGTTTTTTTTTTTTTTTTTTTTTTTTTGTTACAAGCTACTTCCTTCACTGAGACAAATTCAGAGTACTAAATTCTATGGTATCCCTTCTGCTGGTTGAAATACAAGTGGATGCAGCTTTTTGAGGATAACATGTTTTGTATCAAAACTCTTAAAAGCACAAATGTGTGATTTAGAAATTCCTATATATTGCAATTCTTTTTTAAATGAAACATTAAAAAATGTAGAAAAATATGAATGAACTAAGATGTTTATTACAGTTTTATTTGTAAACAAATTAAGTGCTTGTAATTGGGACTTTGGATAAAACAGAAAATGGTTTTGTCTATAAAGTAGAACATAAAGTAGCCATTAAAATTTATCTTATGACAGAATATTGATGAGAAAAAATACTCTCAAGATATATTTACCGAAAAACTTCAAGTTATTAATGCCAATAAATGATAACACAGAGTTTATGTATTATAGATAGGTTTATATATGCATAAAAGAACACTGCACATATGTATGTATATATATATATACTGTACATATTATATATGTACAAGAAAGCAATATTTGCTTTAGTTATAATTTTGGACAATGTTATTTTTTTCTGAGTTTTCCTGTATTTTCAGCTTTTTCAAATTCAAACACTTATTTGCTTTGTAATAGAAAATCTCATTGATACCAAAAGATGTTAATGACTTTTATTATTGTTGTTTCTCTTGCATTAAAGTGTTTAATATTCAAAAAACAGAAGAAAATAAGTTATAAGCCCACATGGTGGTCTGTACAAATTGTGTCTGGGCAGGATGGCTTGGGACAATGCTGAAAATCAGGGCGTTAGGAAAACTGATATTTTCTTTGTTGGTCACTGACGTTGTAGTCTGAAGGAGAATCTGAGGATAGTGCTGCAGGGCACTTTTCCCTCAAATCCTCAGTTCTCATAGTTCCAATGATAAGGATGGAGTGAGGGGTGGGAGCAGAGAGTGCACTGGGCTTGCCTACTCTATGGACTTTGGAGACAAGTATGTTCAATGAATCAAGTGGAGATGAAGGCCCAGGAGTTTCTGTAAAATCTGACCTAGTCTTCCATATGCAAGTTTCATGGTTGGAAATTCAGGCAATAGGCTGTCAGCCAGGGTATAGAGCTAAGATCGTGGAAAAACTGCCAACCATATATATCTAGAGCTACTGTGTTTCAATGAGCTATGAATTCACTCCCACACAAGCAGAATAAAGAGAATTTTGATCACTGAGATCAAGGGAGAAGATTTCACATTTCTCCAATGTTCCAAATGAAACCTTATAATTACAACTGCTGATATATAAACAGCAAGACTGGAACTCACTTTGAGTCCTAGATAGGAAAGGAGTTGCTAACGGACTTCAGATAAACACAATGCAAAAATTTAATAAGTAACTTGAGGTGTGGAATCCCCTGCAGTAAACAATTTGGCCTTTGGTTCTGGTTCCTGAGAGCAGGTACACATCTGAGATTAATGAGTGGGAGCTGACCAGACCAAAAAGGAACACCCGTGGGCCCTATGCTGATTAAACCTCAAGAGGCATAATGTAATATATTATGGCCATGTAGTGAGGCCAACAAAGGCCTTGGAAGATGGAGGCCCAATGGAGTTTCCTGGTTGGAGAGAGCAAACGTCTGTCCCCTGGAGACATGGAAACTCTGTGCCAGGACTCCTCCTTATGTGTCTGTGCCCTTTCTTCTGCTAGATTAAAGATAGCTGTTTTCCTGGAATCTGTGAGTTGTTTCAATGGATTATTGGAGCTAAGAAAAAGAAAAGGGGCCAGTAGCTACTGATGTAGCCCCGGGTGAATGGGGATGAGAGTGAGAAGGGCTTCATGGAGCAGCTGGGGTCTGGACTGATGAGGAAAGGAAGGCTGAGATTTCTACAGGATGTAGCTGGCATGTGGAGTGGGCTTTGTTATCCACCACACAATTTGGTGTCAAAAGTGGGTGATCTTAGCCTCTCTGAATTGGTTTGCACAGTTGGCACAGTGAGCAGGGTTAGATACAGCGAATCTTGACTGCCCCGTAACCAAAAAGAAGCTCCTGGAGCCTACATATTTTGTTTCATTTAACCTCATTGTCAGTTTGAGACTACCTATTAAGAAGCCCTGATGGCACAGTGGTTAAGAGCTCAGCTGGTAACCAAAATGTTGGAAGTTCGAATTCACCAGCCACTCCTTGGAAACCGTATGGGGCAGTCCTCTGTCCCACAGGATTACTATAAGTCATAATCAACTTGATGGCAAGAGTTTATTTTTTTTTTTAAGAAGTGAGGTACAATCTTGAGGAGTTAAATCAGTCACTGGAAATAGGAGAACAGTGTAGATAAGAATATATGTGAAAAGTTTATATTACACTTCTCACTAATTTGCATTAATTTGTACTATTCATCATTACTGCTCTGGATTGAACTGTATCGCCTAAAAATGTGTGGTGAATTGGCTAGGCCATAACTCCCAGTATTTAGTGACTGTCTACCACTTTGTCATCTGATGTGATTTTCCTGTGTGTTGTGCATCCTACCTCTATAATGTTGATGAGGCACTGTAGGGAGACAAGGTTTCATCATGGCCACACTATGGTCAAGGCAGGCCCTTGGCTATGGTCCTGGAAGCGGCCCCACTGGCTCCAAGCCAATGAGAACTGGCCTGGGTCTTAGAACAACAACTCTCGACCTTGGATCCCAGAATAACAACGCCCATTAGCCTTGAGCACATGAGGAGAAGCCGCTCTCGCTTGAATTGATTATGCTTAACTCTTGGGTCTTAGAAAAACTGCTGCATGCATCTTTTGGTTTTGTTCCCCTTTAAATTTCTCTGCCTCTTTGGCTCAGCGCGGAAAACACTCCAGCCTGCAGCCACTGGAGAGAGCAGCTGCTTGCCCATGTCAGTAAGTTTCCCTGGATAAATGTATGAATCTGGAAAGGGCTATGTGTCAGTTCTTCAAATTATCTGCCAGGGCGCACAGTGAGGGTCTTTCCTAGCTGGGGCTGTCCCCTGATAGGCAGGATTAGAGGTAGTTACGTTAATAAGTCAGGACTCAATGTACAAGATCAGGCTATATCTTGAGTCAATCTCTTTTGAGATATAAAAAGAGAATGGAGCAGAGAGGAGGGAGGCCTCATGCCACTAAGAATGAAGAACCAGGAGGGGAGAACATCCTTTGGGCCTGGAGTCACCGCATGGAGAAGCTCCTAGACCAATGGAAGATTGATGACAATGACCTTCCCCCAGAGCTGACAGAGACAGCAGGCCTTCCCCTGGAGATGGCACCCTGAATTCAGACTTCTAGCCACCTCGTCTGTGAGAGAATAAATTTCTCTTTGTTAAAGTGATCCACTTGTGATATTTCTGTTACAGCAGCACTAGATAACTAAGACAATTACCAATACCTAGCAGAAGTTTACAGATATATTTAAAATGACAACTGATTCATTATGGTTCTTTATTTTTGCATGGTACTCCATTGTGTGCATGTACCATAGTTTGTTTATCCCTTTATCTGTTGATGGGCATCTAAGTTTTTTTCCATCTTTTGCTATTGTGAACAATGCTGCAATGAACATGGATATACGTATGTCTATATGTGTGGTGGCTTTTATTTCTCTAGGCTATATTCCTGGGAGTGGGATTGCTGGATCATATGGTATTTCTATTTCTAGATTTTAAGGAAGCACCATATCATTTTCCAAAACAGTTGCACCCATTTTCATTCCCACCAGCAGTGTAAAAGAGTTCCAATCTCCTCACAGCCTCTCCAACATTTGTTATTTCCTGTTTTTTTTTTAATTTTTACTGTGATTTAAGTGAAAGTTTACAAATCAAGTCAGTCTCTCACACAAAAACTTATATACACCTTGCTACATACTCCCAATTGCTCTCCCCCTAATGAGACAGCCCGCTCCCTCCCTCCACTCTCTCTTTTCGTCTATAAAGTACAGTGATGAACCTGTGAAACATTTCATCACATGGAGGAATCTGGAATGCATTATGCTGAGTGAAATTAATCAGTAGCAAAAGGATAAATATTGTATAAGACCACTATTACAAGAACTCGAGAAATAGTTTAAACAGAGGAGAAAATATTTTTTGATGGTTACGAGAGGGGGGAGAGAGGGAGGATGGGATGGGGTATTCACTAATTAGGTGACGGGAAAGACAACACACAATACAGGGGAGGTCAGCACAACTGGACTAAAACAAAAGCAAAGAATTTTCCTGAATAAACTGAATGCTTTGAAGGCCAGTGCAGCAGGGGTGGAGGTTTGGGGACCATGGTTTCAGGGAACATCTAAGTCAATTGGCATAATAAAATCTATTAAGAAAACATTCTGCATCCACCTTTGGAGAGTGGCACCTGGGGTCTTAGATGCTAGCAAGCAGGCATCTAAGATGTACAATTGGTCTCAACCCACCTGGATCAAAGGAGAACGAAGAACATCAAGGACACAAGGTAATTACGAGCCCAAGAGACAGAAAGGGCCACATAAGCCAGGGAGTACAACAGCCTGAGACCAGAAGAGCTAGATGGTGCCCAGCTACAACTGATGATTGCCCTGACAGGGGACGCAACAGACAACCCCTGATGGAGCAGGAGAACAGTGGGATGCAGACCCCAAATTCTTATAAAAAGACCAGACTTAATGGTCTGACTGAGACTGGAAGGACCCCGGTGGTCATGGCCCCCAGACCTTCTGCTGGCCCAGGACAGGAGCCCTTCCCAAAGCCAACTCTTCAGACAGGGGTTGGACTGGACAAAGTGCTGGAGAGGGATGCTGGTGAGGAGCAAGCTTCTTGGATCAGATGGACACTTGAGACTATGTTGGCATCTCCTGCCTGGAGGGGAGATGAGAAGGTAGAGGGGGTTAGAAGCTGGAGAAATATTTCCTGTGTTTTAGATTCATGCTAGTAATGTTGTATCTCCTTGTGACTTTGATTTGCATTTCTCTAATGGCTAGTGATCCCGAGCATTTCCTCATGGGTCTGTTAGCCACTTGAATGTCTTCTTTGGTGAAATGTCTGTTAATATCCTTTGCCCACTTTTAAATTGGATTATTTGTCTTTTTGTTGGAGAGGTGTTGGGCTTTCCTGTAGATATGACAGATTAGACCTTTGTCAGCTTTTTCATAGCCAAAACTTTTTTCCCAGTCTGTAGGTTCTCTTTTTACTCTTTTGGTGAAGTCTTTTCATGAGCATAAGTGCTTAAGATCCCAGTTATCTAGCTCATCTTCTAGAGTTTGTGTGTTGCTCGTTATGGTTTGTATCCTGTTAATGCCGTATATTAAGGCCTCTAGTGTTGATCCTATTTTTCCTTTTATGATCCTTATAGTTTTTGGTTTTGTATTTACGTCTCTGATCCATTTTGAATTAGTTTTTGCGTAAGGTGTGAGATGTGGGTCCTGCTTCATTTTTTTGCTGATGGACATCCAGTTTTGCCAGCACCATTTATTAAAAAGACGGTATTTTCCCTATTTGATGGATTTTGGGCTCTTGTGGATGATCAGGTAACCATAGGTGGATGGATTTATATTTGGGCTCTCAACTCTGTTCCATTGGTCAATGTATCTATTGTTGTACCAGATACATTGACAAATTGTTCTTTATCAGGCTTTTTTGTTTACTGCGGCTGTATAGGAGGTTCTGAGGTCAGGTAGTGCAAGTCCTTCTACTTTGTGCTTCTTCAATAGCACTTTATTTATCTGGGGCCTCTTCCCATTCCATATAAAGTTGGTATTTGGATGGTGATTACATTGTATTTGTAGATTGCTTTGGGTAGAATTGACATTTTCACAATGCTGAGTCCACTTATCCATGAGCATGGTATATTTTTTCCATTTATGTAGTTCTCTTTTACTTTCTTGCAGTAGTGTTTTGTAGTTTCCATTATATAGGTCTATTACATCTCTTGTTAGATTTATTCCTAAGTGCTTTGTTTTTTTTTTTTTTTAGGGGCTATTATGAATGGTATTGTTTTCCTGATTTCCTTTTCATTGTTTTCTTTATTGGTGTATAGGAATCCAACTGAGATTTTTGTATGTTTATCTTATATCTTGCTACTGTGCTGAGTCTTTCTATTAGTTCCAGTAGTTTTCTCACAGAGTCCTTTGGGTTTTCTATGCCCAGTATCATGTCACCTGCAAATAAGGTCAGTTTTACTTCTTTGTTACCCATGTGAATGCCCTTTATTTCTTTTTCTTGCCTTATTGCTCTAGCTAGGGCTTCCAGCACAATGTTAAATAGGAGTGGTGATAAAGGGTATCCTTGTCTTCTTCCTGTTCTCAGAGAGAATGTTTTCAGCATCTCTCCACTAAGAATAATGTTAGCCGTTGGTTTTGTATAGATGCCCTTTACTATGTTGAGGAATTTCCCTTCTATATCTATTTTAGCTCAATATAAGTTTTGAATGAGTTGATAAATGAACAAATCTTTTTAAAATACTTTATGTGTTTAAACAGGGTATAAAGAAAGAAGAAATATTAATGCATTAAATATTGTGACAGAGACAGAGAAATGTAAAAGAACAAATTTCTCATCAAGGACATTACTAATTAGTTGAATCAATGATACACATAAATGAGGCTATATTAGCAGTATATGAGAAGTCAGGGAAGGTAGATATTTGAACCATGTGGCCAAAATGGTAGGCTTCAAGTGAGATGTGGGATCTGGTCTGGTTCTTGAAGGGTGAGTAGGATTTGGATCAGAGTAGGGGAAGTGGGAGGAATTCCAGGCTGTGGAGTAGCATGAGCCAAGTGAAAAATGGTGCTCTGATTATATTGCATAGGTCTGTTTGGTTGAGGCAGATGCTTTGAGTAAGGGGAATAGAGAGAATTGAGGACTGCAAGGCAGATCTTGGGGCCCGTCAGTTGATTTTAATTGCCACATTGGGACCCAGAGGTCTCCAAGGTGTCACCTCGTAAACAATTCTCCCTCCACTGCTCTAAAGGAGGCTTTAGCAATGTCCCTAGGGGAGAAGTTGAGCTCAGTCTTGGGTCAAGAAGTGGCTTAATAACACACTAGCTCAGTTCTGGTCAGAGCTGGCTAGGGTGAGTGTGCAGGGATCCAGTGAGAAAGATGGTCCCACATCCAGAATTATAGGTTTCATCCATCTTCCCTGCTGAGGGAGGGAACTGTATGCAATCATGAGTTCTTCAAGAAAGAAGTTATGATCAGAGCCGTCCACCATACAGATGAAGTCAGGACCAAAGAAGAACACATCTTCTCAGGCATCTCTAGATGCTGTCAGTCTCAAACCACCTCTGAATTCAGTAGGATTGGGGAGGTAATTGTGGTAATTTTCTTTTCTGGAACTTTGGGGCGATTGTGGACTAGGTGGTCTCCTTTGGCTTCACAGAATCTAGAAAACTCTAGGAATATTTCATTAGACAGTTAGCCCTGAGTTTCACTGTGTAAGGTCCCCTGTTTGAGGAGGTAGAGATGTTAAATTCACACAGGAACATATTTTATCAGTGATAGTCTGCCCTTCTCCACAACGCACCCACCCATCCACTCACCAACTACACACAGCAGACCAAAAAGTATTCTCACTTGTATCTCCTACTCTCCAACTGCATGAACATGGGGAAATTATTGGACAATTATAGGACTTTAAGTTTCTTTATTGGAAGCATGAGAGTTGGCTTAAAGTAATTTTGAAGGTCCCTTCCAAAACTCAAATCCTAGATGCCAGTAGCTCTAATATGCAAAGTAAACTGTATATATCAGAGTCAGGAGATGAAAAAGAGAGGCATGATCAGAGATGCTGAAGATAAATGTAAGAAGACTTCTTGGAGGAATATATAACAGGAGGGAATCTGTACTGTTTGGAGACAGTGCTGTGTGTGAGGAGTCAAGTTGAAACAACATGTTAGCTCAGCCTTTGGATGTCATAGAGGTGACTGGACATAAATTGTGGTTCTCTGGTCTTATAAGAGAAAATTTTAATGGATTATTGTTGGGGATTTGTAAAAGAGTCCTCAGATTACCCTAAAGACTCATGGAATAGGGCAGGATATTACATATGAGAGAAGTAGGGTTAGGATGAGAGAATGATTGGGTCTCTAGAAGGTGTAGACTGTGTGATGGAGAATGAATAGTAGGATGCTTTGGGCCAGGCTTTGATAGTGAATATAATTTTCCAAAGTTAATAAGAGTACTACTCACAGAGGCTTTATGAGAAAGTGAAATTAGATTCAAATGTAAGGTTGGCTGTTCTAATAATGAAGGTGATTAGAAAGGAATTTGTGGAATCTCCTCCTTTGCTCAGAGTAGAAGATTAAATTTTCTGACTTGAATGTGGCTCCATTCTAGTCAGACAATATCATTAAATTAGTGGACTGACGTGAAGTGAGTTGTACTGCATGATGCTGAAACATTTTGTAACACATGATTTCTGGTCTCAAGAAGTTTATTATCTGTAGAGTTCATACACAGACCCACAGATGCCCATACACACAGACACAAACACGCACAGAGAGGAACACAAACATTGATCTTTGTAATGCATAAAATCAAGAGTCTTAAATATGCAAGTTTCAAAATGATATATGTGTGCCCAGGGTCTTAGGAGTAGAGGTTATGTTTTCATCTTAAAGCATTAAGATTAGAAAAATACAGACTATTGTGGCTGGATAGGATACTCAAAGTCATTTAAATTAGTCTGCCAGTTAATGCAGGAACAATTTTACAACATCTGGCAAGGTCACCTTTCAGCCCCTGAATGAGCAGGAAGCTTTCATGTCACAAGAATATCCCTATATTTCCAGGTAGTCCATTTTTAGAAGGGTTCATTTTTTAAAAAAGTTTTTATTATATTGAGCCTCAATCTGTCTACAATTTTCACCAGTTGGTCCTAATTAGGGCCTTTGGAGGAGACCAAAGCAAGTTTACCATCTTTCCCATGTGACAGATCTTTAAACACATAAAAAAGCTATCGTGTTTGTCTTTAAGTTTTCTCATTTCCAATCTAAAATCACAATAAAAAAAATCTATTTCTCATATGAGATGTTTTCAGATGCAATATCAGTTTTGTTTTTTTCTGGAGTCTCTGAAATTTTCAAGGTTGTAATCCAAGTCTCCTGCCAAGAACTTGTGAAATACTCAAAATTATATCTGACCAATGCAGAGTATTGGACCCTGTACTTATATTTGAGTATAAAATTCATGAACATCTGGAGACTTGAGATAAGAACACGAGAGGATTAGGGAGCAGTTATATCAGCCTCACTTCATTTCCTTCTTTTACTGGAATGATAGATTTGGGAAATGTGAAAGATCATTGGCATTTTAAGTCTATTGCCTTCAGTTGAGGAATATGAAGTCTAGCAAAGATTGCATGTCATGACAATTTCCTTCAGATATTTGGAGAGTTGTCTATTGGATGGAGATTTGTGTTTATTCTGTGTCTCCCCTAATGAGATCTCCACCCTCTCCTCACCCCTGCTCAGCTGCATGCAATGAAATTCTTCCCATGATGACTCAATGCTGCCTAATTCCTGAGCCAGTTTGACCAGGGGAAGACCTGCCTTATGATCAAGCTCACTTGGGTTATGAGATATAGCACTAAGAATATTGTGTGGGATTTACAAAAGGCCCACCTTTGAATCCATGTGAATAGTAATTTGCAACTGCTCTTGAAAGATGGGAAGGGCTCCCAGGGAGTTTGTGAGTTTCCTGTTCAGGAAGGATTTAAGAAGAGTGTTTCTTTTTATGATTACCATATGTGAGCATGAGGAAGAACCAAGCAATAGAGATCATAGGAAGATTGAAGAAAACAAAGATCTGTGAGGGATTGGAAAAGTATCATAACTGCAGCATCTGATTCCTGAGTGAAAGATGTGACAATTCATGGAGTGCATGGTAAGGTGTGCTGAATACAGGAAGTCACTGGCATCAGTCTTGGGAGAGGTTTAATGTAATACTTCAGATAGACATGGATGCTGTGATTCTGGAAGATCAGCTCGTTCTTACCAGGACCCTAGCCAATAGCTGGAGATTAGGAAGTAGGACATGGATTATAGAAGTTTGAAGTTAAGAAGAAAGATTGTGGGAGGACAGATACCCTTGGGTATTATCAACACTGTGACCTGAGATTCAAGCCCTGGCGTGGATGGCATTTTACAGGCAAAGTGTAGAATGGTAATAGGTTCTGGGGATGGAACCCTGTAAGGGCTGTGTAAGCCCTGTTAGGGCTGCACAGAGAAAGAGGAGCATGCCAAAGAGGCTGAGGAATGGACAGAGAAGTAGGAAAAAACCAGGGAAGTGAAGAGGTTTGTGTAGAAAGGGGCAATAGTCAACAGATAAAATGCTTAAACAGAGATGAGAACTGAAGAATGTCCACCAGATGTTTCCATAAAGAGTTGTGTGGACGAAATCCATATAGCAGCAGGTTGGAGACTGATGGGAGGGGACAAAGTTGAAACATTGAGCACAGACAATTTTTTTTTTTAATTTATCGTGCTTTAAGTGAAAGTTTACAAATCAAGTCAGTCTCTCATACAAAAACTTATACACACCTTGCTATGTACTCCTAGATACTCTCCCCCTAATAAACCAGCACACTCTTCCTCTCCACTGTGTATTCCTCGTGACCATTCAGCCAGCTCCTGTCCCCCTCTGCCTTCTCATTCCACCTCCAGGCAGGAGCTGCCCCCATAGTCTCATGTGTCTACTTGAGCCAAGAAGCTCACTCCTCACCAGTATCATTTTCTGTCTTATAGTCCAGTCCAATCCTTGTTTGAAGAGTTGGCTTTAGGAATGGTTCCACTCTTGGACTTACAGAGGGTCTGGGGACCATGACCTACTAGTTCCCTCTAGTCTCAGTCAGACCATAAGTCTGGTCTTTTTAGAAGAATTTGAGGTCTGCATCACTGTCCTCCTGCTTCATCAGGGATTCTCCGTCAGGGCAATCATCAGAGGTAGCTGGGCACCATCTAGTTCTTCTGGTCTCAGGCTGGTGTATTCTAGGGCTTATGTGGCTGTTTCTGCCTCTTGGGCTCATATTTACCTTGTGTCTTTGATGTTTTTCATTCTCCTTTGCTCCAGGTGGGTACAGACAACTCTTTCAATGAACTTATTTATGAAGAGTATGAAAGACATAGAGCAGTAGCTAGAAAGGAACATAGTATGAAGGGAGATTATTTTGTAGTTGAAGGGGCTTTTTCACATGTAACATTAATTGGAAAAGAGCAAGTAGAGAGGGGGAATGCTAAAGATAAGGTATAAGTCAATGTCACTGAATCATACATGTAAAAATCGTTGAATTGGCAAGTGTTTCATTATGTATATTTGTTCCACAATTAAAACAAGATACATTATCAAGAACATAAAGCTTAAGTAGTATTGCATTCAACACTTGAATCATTCTTTTCAGCAGAACTCATTAATCTAATTTGATTTATGGTAAGTATAGAGAATTACATTCTTCCAGAACTGGCTGCATAGGGCAGAGAGATAATAAGTTAAGGAGAGCAGCAAGAAAATAATTGACATGATGGACCAAGGAATTAAGACACATAAATATAGAAATGAGCAGATGATAGATAAGGGGAAAATAAAGGGGCAAAAATTATGGTTATTAAAGGATGATGACACGAAGCAGGGGCTTCATTATGTAAGCTCTCAGTTTAGGATGCTGTCCTGGGGAGCCATGCATCAAATGGTGCAAGGGGCTATAGGAAATTTTCTTTAGGCTTCCATCCAAACTAGAGAGTCCAAAGTTCAGTATTTTTATATTGTTTGAGTTTCCACTTGTTAAAACTCAACAGTCAAGTGGGCATTGTTGATTTTTTTTGGCAGTACAAGCCAAGTCATCTCTGTCTTTCACCTTTTCATGATTGATTGTTGAGTTAAGTCTCCTTCTATTCTACATTTGTGCAATTAAGGTCCTGAAGCCTAGGTTCAATTTTCTCCGTTCAGTAGTATGTAATTTATTTAAAGCTCTTTGTTGAATAGTGTTGAGATATTTTTAGATTATGTTTTTTTTGTTATATTAATTATATTTATAAACTTTTGTTCTATTGCATGCACACCTCTATGGTATCATAAAAATTCTTGATAAAAATATAGAGCAGGGCTGAGTTAAAAACCTCGTGCCACTAAACAAGAAGCTGTATTCCAGATGTAGTAATTCTTTACATGATGCACAAAAATCAAATATTTCTAATGCCAGCACAGATATTTATGGAGAGTCTTTTATTCACCAGGTAGTGCACTGGTAGATGAAGATACAATGATGAACAGAAGCAGATGCAGTGGCATGGAACTCGAAGATTAATGGTGGAGACAGGCAAGTATTCAAAGTGTGTACAGCATATTATCTGCAGTTTATAGAATGCATCACATTATTTAATTCCCATTAAAACATGATGACACAAGGTATTATCTCTGTTTAACAACTGGATAAAGTGATACAGAAGTAAATTTTCCTGAAGATGGTACAGCTGGTCAGTAGTTGAGCAGATCTGTGGGGTCTCTGGTGCAGGAACTCTAAGTCATTATATTTTACTTTGGTGGCCTTTAGAAAATAGCTTTGATGTATTGGTGAGGCTACATGTGGATTAACACTTTTTTATTATTAACGCAGATCAGAATCCATCTTTTCCCCAAGATCATCAAGAGTGGCATCCAATACCTTGCTGGACTTATCGATCCAGCATTGATCCTTCATGAAATGAGTTAATTTGCCCAAAATTATTATTTAAAAACTTATTTTTTTAATATAAAAACATACAACAAAACATTTGCCAATTCAAGATTTTTTACTGGTACTATTTAGTAATTACATCAGTCATGTTGTGAAAACATCACCAATATCCTTGGCCAAATTTTACATGACAATAAATGGAAAGCCAAAAATTATTTTAATTGAACATATGCCAGTCTATAGGGGAACCTTATTTATTTTTTGTTTTTTTCCTTGCTGATGCACTCTTCATAATCCTTTTTAGAATTTTATTACAAGAAATATCAATCTTAAAGTAGAGAAACTTTTTATGTATATCCCACTTAGTGTGTCAAAGTGTAATAGTAATTAATCTGTATGTTTCTTAGAGTAAATAAATTTCCATGAGATTTGAAGGGAGAGTAAATCTTTTTACTCAACAAAATGTATTTAACATTTACTATATGCCATGAATTAAAGGAACATCAATTTAGTACCTCTTACGTGTCATGAGGAAACCCTAATGGCATAGTGGTTAAGAGCTACAGCTGCTAACCAAAAGGTTGGCAGTTTGAATGCACCAGGTGTTCCTTGGAAACCCTATGGGGCAGTTCTACTCTGTCCTATAGGGTTGCTATGAGTTAGAATCAACTCGACAGCAATTTTTTTTTTTTTTTTTTTTAACGTACCATGAAGGAAGGCACAAATATTTATTTTTGTATTCATTATGTCGCCTACCACTGAGGAGACCACAGCTCAGAGTAGAACTAAGACAAGTAAAAAGAACTTAAATGCAAAGTTACAGGTGCTAGAGAGAAACTGTGCAAAGAGGATTGGGGTAGAAGTAGGGAACAACTAACTCTTCCTGTAGAGCTGAGGGATAGATTCATCAGGAGCAGAAGAAGTGAGTCTATTCCAGGCATTATGACTTAGCATAAGAAGAGTATTTGTTGCTAATTGTTCTTTTTTCCCCCAAATCGAAGGATCTATAATCTTTTCAGTCCTTCATGACAAGTGGAAGCTGGTCCTAAGCGGGCCTTCCAGGAAGGGTGAGCTGATCAAATACACTGAGCAGAAGGAAGCAAATGAGCTCCCAGAGATCAATGTTGAGATCTCAGCCTCATAATCCATGGTTCTGACCTACTGAAACACGTTAATCGATCAAGAAAAAGAGCAAAAGAGAAAAACATAGAATACAAATATTACATTTTTGCGCCTTAAGTTTTTACAAGCAGTTTTCATATTACTACATTTGATCCTTACCACAATGTATGTTGTTGTTAGGCGCCTTTGAGCCTGTTCTGACTCACAGTGACCACAGAACGAAACAGTGCTTGGTTCTGTGCCATGCTCACAATCATCGTTAGGCCTGAGCCCATTGTTGCACCCACTGTGTCAGTCCATCTCATTGAGGGTCTTCCTCTTTTTTGCTGACCCTCTAGTTTACGAAGCATGATGTCCTTCTCCAGAGACCAATCCTTCCAGACATGTCCAATGTATGTAAGACACAGTCTCACCATCCTTGCTTCTAAGGAGCATTCTGGTTGTACTTCTTCTGAGACAGATTTGTTAGTCCTTTTGGTAGTCCATGGTATATTAAATATTCTTTGCTAACACCACAATTCAAAGGGGTCAATTCTTCTTCTGTCTTCCTTATTCACTGTCCAGCTTTCACATGCATGCGATGTGATTGAAAATACCATGGCTTGGGTCAGGTGTACTTAGTCTTCAAGGCAGTATCTTTGCATTTCAACATTTTAAAGAGGTCTTTTGCGACAGATTTGCCCAATGCAATGCATCTTTTGATTTCTTGACTGCTGCTTCCATGGGTTGTTGATTGTAGATCTAAGTAAAATAAAATCCTTGACAACTTCAATCTTTTCCCTGTTTATCATGATGTTGCTCATTGGTCTAGTTGTGAGGCTTTTGTTTTCTTTATGTTGAGGTGTAATCTCTACTGAAGGCCATGGTCTTCGATTTTCATCACTAAGTGCTTCAAGTCCTCTTCATTTTCAGCAAGCAAGCTTGTGTTATCTGCATAGCGCAGGTTGTTAATGAGTCTTCCTCCAATCCCGATGCCCCATTCTTCATATATTCCAGCTTCTTATTTTATTTGCTCTACATAGAGCTTGAATAGGTATGGTGAAAGGGCACAACCCTGACGCACACCTTTCCTGACTTTAAAGCATGCAGTGTCTCCTTGTTCTGTCTGAACAACTGCCTCTTCATCTATGTACAGGTTCCACACGAGCACTATTAAGTGTTCTGGAATTCCCATTCTTCTCAATGTTATCCATAATTTGTTATGACCCATATAGTTGAATGCCTTTATGTAGTCAATAAAACACAGGAAAACATCCTTCTGGTATTCTCTGCTTTCAGCCAGGATCTATCTGACATCAGCAATGATATCTGTGGTTCCACATCCTCTTCGGGATCCGGCCTGAATTTCTGGCAGTTCCCTGTCAATATACTGCTGCAACTGTTTTTGAATGATTGTCAGCAAAATTTTGCTTGCGTGTGATATTAATGATATTGTTTGATAATTTCCACATTCAGTTGGATCACCTTTCTTAGGAATACTCATAAATATGGATGTCTTCCAGTCGGTTGGCCAGGTAGCTGTCTTCCAAATGTCTTGGCATAGACAAGTGAGCACTTCAGCTCTGGATCCATTTGTTGAAATATCTCAATTGATATTCTGTCAGTTCCTGGAGGCTTGTTTTTTGCCAATGCCTTCAGTGCAGCTTGGACTTCTTCCTTCAGTACCTCTGGAAATGGTTGGATGTTGACCAGTTCTTTTTGGTATAATGATCTGTGTATTCCTGCCATCTTCTTTTGATGCTTCCTGTTTTCCCCATAGATTCCTTCACTATTGCAACTTAAAGCCTGAATTTTTTCTTAAGTTCTTTCAGCTTGAGAAATGCTTAGCATGTTCTTCCCTTTTGGTTTTCTATCGCCAGCTTTTTGCACTTGTCATTATAATACTTTACTTCGTCTTCTTGAGCTGCCCTTTGAAATCTCTTCAGTTCTTTTACTTCATCATTTCTTCCATTTGCTTTAGCTGCTCAATGTTCAAGAGCAAGTTTCAGAGTATCTTCTAACATCCGTTTTGGTCTTTTCTTTCTTTCCTGTCTTTTGAATGACCTCTTGCTTTCTTCACCTATGATGTCCTTGATGTCATTCCACAACTGGTCTGGTCTTCAGTCATTCTTGTTCAATGTGTCAAATCTATTCTTGAGATGGTCTCTAAATTCAGGTGAGATATACTCAAGATCATACTTTGGCTTTTGTGGATTTGTTCTAATTTTCAGTTCAGTTTCAACTTGAACTTGCATATGAGTAATTGGTGGTATGATCCACTGACCACCTCGGCCTTGTTCTGACTGATGATATTGAGCTTTTCCATCGTCTCTTTCCACAGATGTAATCTATTTGATTCCTGTGTATTCCATCTGGCGAGGTCCATGCCTATAGTAACCGTTTATGTTGGTTACAAAAGGTATTTGCAATGATGAATTCGTTAGTCTTGCATAATTCTATCACGTGATCTCTGGCATTTTTTTCTATCACCAAGGCCGTATTTTCCAACTACTAATCCTTCTTCTTTGTTGCCAACTTTCACATTCACATTCCAATCACCAGTAATTTATCAGTGCATCCTGATTGCATGTTTGATCAATTTCAGACTGCAGAAGTTGGTAAAAATCTTCCATTTCTTCATCTTTAACCTTAGTGGTTGGTCCATAAATTTGAATAATAGTCATATTAACTGGTCTTCCTTGTAGGTGTGTGGATATTACCCTATCACTGACAGCATTGCACTTCAGGACAGATCTTGAAATGTTCTTTTTGACGATGAATGCAACGCCATTCCTCTTCAAGCTTTCCTTCTCAGCATAGTAGACCATGTGATTGAGTGATTCAAAATGGCCAATACCAGTCCATTTCAGCTCACTAATGCCTAGGATATCGATCTTTATGTGTTCCATTTCATTTTTGATGATTTTTAATAATCCTTGATTCGTACTTTATACATTCCACATTCCAATTATTAATGGATGTTTGCATCTGGGCATCAAGGTTGAACTCTATTTTGAGGAGGCAGCTCTTCCCCAGCTGTCTTTAGAGTGCCTTCCAACCTGAAGGGCTCTTCTTCCCACACTATATCAGACAATGTTCCGCTGCTATCCATAAGGTTTTCACTGGCTAATTCTTTTCAGAAGTAGACTGCTGGGTCCTTCTTCCTAGTCTGCCTTAGTTTGGAAGCTCAGCTGAAACCTGTTTGCCATGGGTGACCCTGCTGGTATCTGAACACTGGTGGCATAGCTTCCAGCATCACGGCAACATGCAAGCCCCCACGGTATGACAAACTGAGAGACATGTGGTGGCCTCAAGGCCTAAAGGGAGGTAATCATCATTTCTACTTATGACAAGGGAACACTAGATCGAAGGTATTAAGGGGTGTGGTTGAACTCATGGAACAAGAAGGCAGCAAGAATAAGGTTCTAATGAAGGTCACATTATTCCTAATCCTGTGATTTCCACCCTCAAGAGAAGAGTAAGAAAAGGAGAAGGCTGAACAGAGCAAAACTTAATAGCAAAATAGATAATAAAATACATGATTTAGGAGTCTTTAGGCAATACTGTGGAATAAGGAACTAATCCATGTTTCTTCATAAATCAACCCATACCAATTGGTGTAGAGTCAATTATGACTTAGGAGGACCCCATGTTTTTCAGAGTAGAACTGTGTTTCATAGTGTTTTCAATGGTTGTGATCTTTCAGAAGTAGATGGCCAGGATTTTCTTCCCAGGTGCTTCTGGGTGGATTTGAACCTCCAAACTTTCAGTTTAGTAGCTGAGCGCGTAACTGTTTGAGAAACATAGGCCCATGTTTTTCTTAAGAGGCATAAGATTGTTTTCTGTATTTGTACAGGTGAAAGACTATGGGAGGGTTCAACACTAGTTACCGAGATGGCTTCATTTTGGTGGGCTTTTCAGATTGGCCTCAACTGGAACTTGCCCTTTTCATCTTTATTTCAATTTTTTACCCCCTAACTCTCTTTGGCAATATCACCATCATCACTCTATCCCGCCTGGATCTGCGGTTGCAAACACCCATGTACTTTTTCCTCTGTAATCTCTCCTTCCTGGACCTCTGCTTCACTACCAGCACTGTGCCCCAGCTTCTGATCAACCTTCATGGATCTGACCGGACCATCACCTACGGAGGGTGTGTGGCCCAGCTCTTTATCTTCCTCGCCCTGGGCTCCACTGAGTGTGTGCTCCTGGTGGTGATGGCCTTTGATCGCTATGCTGCTGTCTGTCGACCACTCCACTACACGACCATTATGCACCCCCGACTCTGCCAGACACTGGCTGCCATCTCCTGGGTGGGAGGCTTCATGAACTCTGCAGTTCAGACAGGTCTCATGATGGCCATGCCGCTCTGTGGCCTCCATCACCTGAACCACTTCTTCTGTGAGATGCCTGTTCTCCTGAAGATGGCTTGTGAGGATATACAAGGTACAGAGGTGAAGATGTTTGTGGCCCGAGTAATTATTGTAATGCTTCCTGCAGCACTAATTCTAGGCTCTTATGTACACATTGCTCAGGCTGTGCTGAGAGTCAAATCAGTTGCTGGACGCAGAAAGGCTTTTGGGACTTGTGGGTCACACCTCTTGGTAGTTTTCCTTTTCTATGGCTCAGCCATCTACACGTACCTCCAACCCATGCATAGTTATTCTCCAAGTGAAGGAAAGTTTGTTGCACTTTTTTATACTATAATTACCCCCATGCTCAATCCTCTCATTTATACCCTAAGGAATAAGGATGTGAAGGGGGCTCTGAAGAAGATAGTACGGAAAGGCAGAGACTCAGTGTAGGAGGGGGAAAGGAGGATCAATACAATTGTCTGTAATAGCTCTCAGGTCATTAGAGCCCATTCTATTCCTGGGAGAGCAGTTGTTGAGTAGTAAATAGCCCTCGATAGGCCTCAGGGTTTTAGTACCTTACCTTCCTTGTTTGGGTGTTGGAAGTGGGGATCTCTTGGGGCTTTTTCTTTCTCAATGTTTTTGATCATTTTGCAGGAGGGAGTAAGTATTGATCTATATCACAATGTTCCAAAGAAATGAGGTTGGGAAGCGGGTATTGTAGCAACTCTTGGAAAGGGACTAGGTTCTAGGCAAGCCTAAGAGTGAGAGAAGACTTAATTCAAAATGACATCACCTTTTCTAAGTCAACAGTTCCCAGCATGGTGCCATGTAAATGTACCCAATGATTAAGGAAAAGAGTTCACTCTGGTTCTTCTACAAATTACCTGTGACCCTGACCATGTTCGCTCACCTCTCAAGATCCATTTTGAAGGTCTGTTACATGACCCTTTTATGATACTTGGAGCAAATAAAGATATCGTAAACAGAGGTACTTATATACAGCATGTAGAGTCTGAGACATGGATGTCCTTTATCTACTTGAGGAAAAAGGCAAAATCATTTCGGTGGTCCTAATTGAGTCAAGGAAACCCTGGCGGCGTAGTGGTTAAGTGCTATGGCTGCTAACCAAGAGGTTGCAGTTCAAATCCGCCAGGCGCTCCTTGGAAACTCTATGGGGCAGTTGTACTCTGTCCTATAGAGTCTCTATGAGTCGGAATCGACAAGACGCCAGTGGGTTTTTGTTTTAATTGAGTCAAGGGAAGAAACTCTCAGTTCCAAGATTCTCATAAAGCTGATTGGTATCATGGGAAAGATACTGTACATGCGAGAGAGAATAGAATAGAAAAGAAAAAAACATAAAAATAAGGAACCATGAAAAAGTGATATAGGAGAAAGAAAGAATAGTAAAAAACCAACCTAGTGCTGCCCAGTTGATTCTGACTCATAGTGACCCTATAGCACAGGGTAGAACTGCCCCATAGAGTTTCAACGGATTGCCTGGCTGATTTGAACTGCTGACCTTTCGGTTAGCAGCCATAGCACCTAACCACCATGCCACTAGGGTTTCCAGGGAATAGCAGGGTGTGGCAAAAAACCAAACCAAACCTGTTGCCATTGAGTCCATTCTGACTCATAGTGACCCTAAAGGACAGAGTAGAACCAACCTGTAGGGTTCCAAGGAGCACCTGTCGATCTTTTGGTTAGTAGCTGTAGCTCTTAACCACTACGCCACCAGGTTTTCCAGGGAGTGACGCAGATGAGAAAAAAGAGATTCCTGTGGTGGAAAGCGGTGGGAGATTCAGGAGGCTCTAGGTCCAAGTGTTAACACAGTGGATACCTGAAATTCCACCACGGTTATGTCATTCCATGTCCTTAAATGTTGGTGACATTTTAAAATGCAGGTACCCTTGTTAATAACTTTTTATAGCCTCAGTAATGTTCATATTGAGTTAATCTTTTATTCCAAACACAATAACTAATATTTATTGAATATTTAAAAAGTGTTTTGCATAAATTATCATTATTACAGCAACATTGTCAGGTAGTTTTGATGTATATTCCTTATTTATTCATTATGAAATAGAGGTTCATAGGGTTTACGTAACACTCAAGTTCACCTAGCAAACATTAGACGAAGCTGAGCCCCAGGCTTCTGTAACCCTAAATCCAACCTTTACTACCACACACTGCCAGTTGTCTTTTTTAAATTTTTATGTTTTGAGGGTGTATTTTTAATAGGAAAGATTGAGTTAGAGATTAGATGAAGAAGGAATCAAATATGAGCTTAACTTACTTCACAACTTTACTTCAGGTGATCCTGGCCAGGTTTCTAGACATTTCTGAGTCACCAAGTGTTGGTTGGCCAGAGGGAATATTATTTCCCACATAAAACTAGTATTTCCTGTAATAATATTTTCCATTTATTGTTGTCTTACTATAGTCTAAAGCTCCTTGGATGACACAAGTGTTTTGTGCTTAACCACTAACCTAAGGGTTGGTGGTTTGAACCCATTGGCACAAAGGAAGAAAGGCCTAGAGATCTGCTTCCTTAAAGATTATAGCTAATAAAAACCTATGGGGCAGTTTAACTCTGTAACACATGGTATCACAATGAGTCAGAATCGATTTGACAATAATGGGTTTGTTAGAGTCCAAGCACCATGTTACGTGATATATTCTATTATCACACTTAATTCTAACAACATGAAAGATAGGTATTATCCCCCTCCCCGCAATATTTGTATTGATCAAGAGACTAAAAACCAAACCAAACCTGTTGCCATCGTATCGATTCCAACTCATAGTGACCCTAAGGACAGATAATTATTTTGAGTGACTTGCCGCAAGTTACATGTCCATTAAGTAAAGGGCTATTATTTGAATCTGGCCTGTCTTATCCCAAAGCCTACCCAGCTAGCCACTACCTAAGAACCTCATGTTTATTATTTCAAGGCTCTAACCAACACAGTTGCTACAATCTTAATGGAATGAATGGTTTTTCTCCTGAACGTTATAACACATTTCTAACGAGGATAAGGACACATGATAATGCTTGTATACGGAGGTCTAAATAATTTAAGCATATGCATTCACCTAATGGAAAAATGGATTATTTGAACTAGCAGAACAGAATTTAATAAAAATATTTTGTGGTTAATATGTTATTCTTTCATTAGGCATACAGAGGAAACAGCCACTCAGTTTTGTATTGAAGGATGCATATCCTATACCGAAGCAATTTTCGGAGCCCTTGACACAGTTGGATACACATGGCTATTGCTTTTTGCAAGTCAGGTCCTATGGGAGGCAAATACCATCTCCATGGGAACCTGTACCCCTTGAGTCTCCGTGCACCTTCTTATCCATGGCAGAGACTAATTGATCATCAGAGATTGTGGGTCCCTGTAGCCATGCCAGAGGCAAAAAGTGATTCCCAGTTTCCCTCAGTTGCCCATTTGAGAGGAATTCAGAGGTTTCTTCCTTGGGTGGAGCAAGGAGAATATTTGTCCTTTATGTTTTAGAGCTTAGTTGGCTGCTATTTGAAATTTGTTGCCCTTTGTTCTGTACCTATTAAACCTCCTGTCACAGATTGAATTGTGTCCTCTCAAAAATGTGTGTCAACTTGGCAAAGTCATGATTCCCAGCATTATGTGATTGCCCACCATTTTGTCATCTGATGTGATTTTTCCAATGCATTATAAATCCTACCTCTATAACGTTTATGAGGCAAGATTAGAGGTAGTTATGTTAATGAGGCAGGACTCAGTTCTACAACATTAGGTTGTATCTTGAGTCAATCTGTTTTGAGATCTAAAAGACAGAAGTAAGCAGAGAGACAAGGGAACCTCCTACCACCAAGAATGAAGAACCAGGAGGGGAATGAATCCTTTGGACCCAGGGTCTCTGTGCTGAGAAGCTCCTCTACCAGGAGAAGATTGATGACAAGGACCTTCCTCCAAAGTTGACAGAGAGAAAAAACCTTTCCCTGGAGCCCGCACACTGAATTCAGACTTCTACCCTATTAGATTGTGAGAGAATAAATCTATCTTTGCTAAAGCCATCCACTTGTGGTATTTCTGTTATAGCAGCACTGAATAACTAAGACACCTCCTAAATCAGGTTCTGAACTAGAAATAATGGTGCACATTGGACTTAAAACTGGGACTTATCTGTTGAAAAGTGAGGGAGACGTGGGAAATCAGAGGTTGAGTAGGATTGTCTCTCAAGAGAAAAATTAAGGGTTGACTTAATGTAGAAAAATGAATAAGAATTTAGGAATATTTCAGTGAATACCAGAAAAAGGTGTTACTTTGTGGTTTAAAACACATTTCTTCACTTTATTATTTTATTTAATCTTTTAAAATCTCTTTGGCTTTACTGTTATTGCATGTAATTAAATCCAAAGGAAATGCCTTAGCAGATAGTTCAGGTGGGAAAGGGGCTAATTGCAGACTAGTCAGATACATCCATCTCAGAACAAGGAGCAAAAGAGAAGGCCTCTAGCGGAGCCAATATGACACTATGGGTGGAAGCACCATGCCGTCCCTCCACAGCAAAGACCTGAAAAACTAAGTAAAACAGAGATGAATGTCAATCCTGGAACCTTAAGTATCAAATGAAGAGATAAAGAACTCAGCCAAACACCAAATGGAATAAGAAACTGACAAGGAATAGACAGCCAGGAGAGATACATGTGGAGGTTCCGTATCCGCTAAAGCAGCACAGATTTGCCATCTTGGACTTTTGTTGGAGATTGGTGAACAGAGAGTATGGGAAAGCAGCTTCACAGACCTCCCAGAAGGAGACAGAGCACCCGGTAACCAGCGGTACATGCTTTCCCACCCCCTACCCTTCTTCCTCCTGCTTGGCCTCCTCTGTTTCCTGCTGGCCACAGTCTCTTGGCTAGGAGGCACTGGCTTTGGCAAGGTGCTGCTTGGATTCACCCTGCCGACACTGGCTGTTTCTCTGAGTGCCATTTGTTTGTTGCTGGTGTTGGTTTTATCCACTTCTTTTGGTTTTCTTCCTTATCTCTTACCACCTTCCTCCTTTCTCTCAAACGCCTGACTCCATGTGTCATCTTTGCTTCTTCTTGAAAGGCTGTGAGGTGCCACTTCACTGGGGAACTGCTTCCCCAGCCCCTCACACTGGTGAGATTCACGGGCCTTTTTTTGTTTTTGTTGTTTTGTTTGCTTGTTTGTTTTATTTTTCTTTTCCCTGCTTGGGAGCCCCTTCTAGGTGAGCTGTACTGCCAGCTTGGGAGTGATCTCCCTGGTCCATGCAGCTCCATTGGTGGCATCCCTGGGGACATCATTTTTTTTCTTTTGGTCTTTCTTCATTTCTCATTTTCTTATGTCTCTATATTTACCTTCTTTTCCTGTCTCCTGGATACCTGGTGCTGTGTGACATCTACCCTTTCTAGCCAGGCTGTACTACATGGCCCGGGAGCCACCTGTCTGGTTGTTGCAGCAGAGTGGTGGGATCCCTGGGAGCTTCTCTTTTTCTATTTATATATTTGTTTTTTTATTTATTCTTTTTGCCTTTTCTCCATCCCTTGTATTCTCATCTCTCCACTCCAAGGGCAAGCTCCCTTAGCACCTTTTGTTTTGTTTGTTTTTGGCTCCTGTTTCTGTCTCCTCTTTCTCATACCCATCTTAGCTGCACACATCACAACCTTCCTCCTCCTCCCTGCCTACCTGCACCATTCACTTACCATCACGCCCCTGAGCAGCACAGGTATGGCCTACCAGAACCTGCCCTGCACTGATTCCCTGCCCACACTTTTGGCCCCAGTATGTGCCACAAACAACCCATCCCAGCCCCCCCCTTCAGCTGGACATAACCTGCTGCACCATAGCTGAGCAACTGGCCCTGCCCATTGGACTAGGAGGTGAAAAGTATCATACCCACAGGTGAGCAAACATCAGAAACACACAGCCTGCCTACTAAGACATAACGAAATAAAACTAAAAAGCAGGATGAAACAAACAAATCTACAATCAATAAATGAAGAAAATCACTACTGAATGTCCCAAAGACAGCAGACAATATCAAAACATATTAAAAAAGGACATGATGGTTCCAGAAGGCATCCAAAATAAAACACCAGATGAGTTTCCAGTAGAAGAAAAGGCACTAGAACTACCTGATAAGGAATTCAAATCTCTAATTTCAGAGCTATTCAAGAGTTGAAGCAAAAAGCAGACAAAATTGAGGAAAAATAGACAAATTTGTGGAAAAGACACACAAATTCATGGAAAACACAGACCAAAAAAAGGAAGAATTCAGGAATAAAATAATAAAATAAATTCACAACTAGAAATCATAGAAAAACAGCAATTAGAAATCCAAAAGATGAACAGGATTTAAGAATTGGACACTGTCATAGAAAGGCTGAGGAACAGGTTTGAAGTGATGGAAGATAGGGTCAGTGAAATTGAAGACAAATACTTGGGTACAACACTGTTTGAGGAAAAATCAGAAAAAAGAATGAAGAAGCCCTGAGAAGTATGTGGAATACAATCAAAAGTAAAAATTGTTGAGTGATTGGAGTTCCAGAACAGGGGGAGAAAATGGAAAACACAGAGATGATCATTGAAGAATTGCTGACAGAAAGCTTCTCCACTGTCATGAAAGATGAAAAGCTGACCATCCACGAAGCTGAACAAACCCCATACAGGATAGACCCCAAAAGAAAATCACCAAGGCATATCATAATCACACTTGCTAAAACAAAAGACAAAGAAAGTATCCTGAGAGCAGTGCAAGAAAAATGAAAAGTCACATACAGAGGAAAAACAATAAGACAAAGCTCTGATTATTTGGCAGAAACCAAGCAGGCAAGAAGGCAATGGGATGACATATATAAAACATTGAAAAAAAAAATTGACAATCAAGAATAACATATCCTGCAAAACTCTCGTTCAAATATGTTGAGGAAATTAGGACATTTCCAGATAAACAAAAATTAAGGGAATATGAAAAAACCAAACCCAAGCTTATAAGAATTAATAAAGGGAGTCCTTCAGCCTGAGAGCAAACAACCTCAGACCACAGCCTGAATCTAGGATGCGAGATTGTACCAGCCAGATACCAATGTAGAAAATGAACTCTCAAGGACTATCCAAAACCAAAAGAATTACAACAGGGAGCCAGAGAGGTTAATCTGTAGATGACAACAACTTCAGAACAATAAAAGAGGGAATAAATGGTGTAGGTACAGAATTTTCAAATGAAGAAGAATGCAAGGTGATACCAAGTAATAACAGACTAGTTCAAACCTAAAAAGATAAGTGTAAATTTCAAAGTAACCACAAAGAAAGTTAACAAACCTACTCATCAAAATAAAGAAGAAAAACGTAAAGTCTCAGTAAAAACAAAACTACGAAAAGAAGGGAAATGAAAAAAAAAATCCACAAACAAAAGGAATTCAGGAACTGGAGAATAAGAGGAACAAAGAAAACCTTAGAACCACAGGGAGAAAAAAAGAACACTACAAAATGACAGCAATAAACTCACATCTATCAGTAATGACACTGGATGTAAATGGCCTAAATGCACCCATAAAGAGACAGAGAGTGACAGAATGGATTAAAAAAAAAAAAAAAAAAAGAACCAGGATCCATCAATATGCTGTCTACAAGAGACACACCTTAGAAACAAAGACGTAAATTTATTAACAATCAAAGGACAGAAAAAAATATGTCAAGCAAACAGCTACCAAGAAAGAGCAGGAATGGCAATACTAATCTCAGATAAAATAAAATTCAAAACAAAATCCAGTATAAAACAAAAAGAAAGGCACTATCTTATGATTAAAGGGATGATCTATCATGAAGACCTAACCATAATAAACATCTGTCCACCCAATGACAGGGCTACAAAATACATAAAACAAACTAACAACACTGAAAAGAGAAATTGATAGTTGAACAATAACAGTAGGAGACTTCAACACACCACCCTCAATAATGGACAGAACATCTAGAAAGAAACTCAGCAAAGATATAGAATATCTAAAGGGCACAATCAGTTAACTTGACTTCATAGGCATATAAAGCTCACTCCATCAAACAGCTGCAAAGAACACATTCTTTTCCAATGCACATGGAACGTTCTCCAGAATAGACCATGTCTTAGGCCACAGAGCAACCCTCAACAAAATCCAAAACACTGAGATAACACAAAGTATCTCCTCTGACTACAACACCACCAAGGTAAAAATTAAAAAGAGGAAGAGCAAGGAAAAAAAAAATCAATTACATGGAAACTGAATAGCACTCTGTTTAAAAACCACTGGATAAGAAGAAATCAGAAATAGAATTAAAAAAATTCCTAGAATCAAACAAGAATGAAAACACATCATACCAAACCTTTGGGACACAGCAAAGGCAGCCCTTAGAAATCAATTTATAGCAATAGGCGTACACATAAAAAAAAGAAGAAGAAGAAGAAGAAAGGGACAAAATCAAAACATTAGCTACACAACTCAAACAAATACGAAGAGAACAGTAAAGAAAAGCCCACAGCCACCAGAAGAAAGGAAATAATAAAGATCAGAGCAGAAATAAATGGAATAGAGAGTAAAAAAACAATAGAAAGAATCAACAAAACCAAAAGTTGGTTCTCTGAAAGGATCAACAAATTTGACAAAACACTGGCCAAACTGACAAAAGAAAATCAGGAGAGAACACAAATAACCCAAATGAGAAATGAAATGGAGGACATCACAACAGACCCAACTGAAATAACAAGGATCATAACAGAGTATTATGAAAAACTATACTCCAACAAATTTCAAAACTTAAAGGAAATGGACAAATTTCTAGAAACATACTACCTACCCAAACTAACAGAAAATGATATTGAAAATCTGAACAGACACACAACAAGAGAAGAGATTGAAAAGGTAATAATAATTAAAAAAACTTCCAACAACAATAAAAAAAACCCTGGCCCAGATGGCTTCACTGGAGAATTCTACCAAACATTCAGAGAAGAGTTTCCACTGGTACTACTAAAATTATTTCAGAACATAGAGAAGGAAGTGACACTTCTGAATGCATTCTATGAAGCCAGCATAACCCTGATACCAAAACCAGGCAAAGACACCACAAAAAAAGAAAATTACAGACCAATATTTCTCAAGAATATAGATACAAAAATTCTGAACAAAATTCTAGCTGATAGAATTCAGCATCATTCAAAAAAATAATACACCACGATCAAGTAGGATTCATATGAAGTATGCAAGGATGGTTCAACATTAGAAAATCAATGTAATCCACCACACAAATATAAGGAAAGAAAAGAATCACACGATCATCTCAACTGACACAGAAAAGTTATTCGACAAAGTTCAACACCTATTCCTGATAAAATTCTCAATAAAATAGGTATAGAAGGGAAATTTCTCAAAATGATAAAGAGCATCTATGCAAAACCAATGACCAACATCATTCTTAATGGAGAGATGCTGACAACATTCCCCTTGGGTACAGGAAAAAGCCAAGGGCACCCTTTATCATCACTCCTATTTAACATTGTTCTGGGAGTCCTAGCTAGAACAATAAGGCAAGAAAAAGAAATAAAGAGCATCCAAATTGGTAATGAAGAAGTAAAACTGTCCCTATTTGCAGATGATATGATACTACACATAGAAAACCCAAAAGACTCCATGAAACAACTACTGGAACTTATAGAAAGATTCAGCAGAATAGCAGGATATAAGATAAACATTCCAAAATCTCAGTTGGATTATATACACCAGTAAAGAGAACAATGAAAAGGAAATCATGAAAACAGAACTGTAGCCCCTAAAACAATAAAGTACTTAGGAATAAATCTAAACAGGGATGTAAAGGAAGTATAGCAAGAAAACTAGAAAACACTACTGCAAGAAGCCAAAAAAGAGTTACATAAATGGAAAAGCATATCATATTCATGGATAGGTAGCCTCAACATGGTGAAAATGACAATTCTACCCAAAGTAATTTACAAATACAATTCCTATCCAAATACCAACAACATTCTTTAAAGAGATGGAAAAAGTTATCATTAACTTTATATGGAAAGGGAAGAATCCCTGGTTAAGTAAAGCACTATTGAAGAAGAAGAATAAAGTCGGAGGACTCACACTACCTGACCTCAGAACCTACTATGCAGCTAGGGTAGTCAAAACAGCCTGGTACTGGTACAACAACAGATACATCGACCAATGGAACAGAGTTGAGAACCCAGATATAAATCCATCCACCTATGGTTCACTTGGAAACCTTGGTGGCATGGTGGTTAAGAGCTATAGCTGCTAACCAAAAGGTCAGCAGTTCAAATCCACCAGGCGCTTCTTGGAAACCATATGTGGCAGTTCTACTCTGTCGTATAGGGTTGCTATGAGACAGAATCGACTTGATGGCAACGGGTTATGGTTTATGGTTCACCTGATCTTCAACATAAGCCCAAAGTCTACCAGGGGAAAAGACAGTCTTTAACAAATTGTGCTGACAAAACTGGATGTTCATCTGCAAAAAATGAAATAAGACCCATACCGCACACCATGTATAAAAACTAACTCAGAATGGACCGAAGACCTAAATATAAAGTAAAAAAATATGAAGCTCATAGAAGAAAAAATAGGATAAATACTAGAAGCCCTAATACAGGGTATTAACAAGATATAAACCACAATCAACCACACACAAACTCCAGAAGATAAGCTAGATAACTGGCATCTCCTAAAAATTAAACACTTATGCTCATCAAAAGACTTCACCAAAAGAGTAAAAAGAGAACTTACAGATTGTGAAAAAATTTTTGGCTATTACAAATCGGACAAGAAAATCCAACACCTCTACAAGAAAAAGACAAAAATACAATTAGAAAATGGACAAAGGAAATGAACAGACACTTCACCAAAGAAGACATTCAAGGGACTAACAGGCACATGAGGAAATGCTGGCAATCACTAGCCATTAGAGAAATGCAAATCAAAACCACAATGAGATACCATCTCACCCCAGCATTACTGGCACGGATTAAAAAAATAGGAAATGACAAATGTTGGAGAAGCTTTGGGGAGATTGGAACTCTTATGCACTGCTGGTGGGAATGCAAAATGATACAACCATTTTGGAAATGACAGTAAGGCACTTCCTTAGAAAGCTAGAAATAGAAATACCATACAATCCAGCAATTTCACTCCTAGGAATATATCCTAGAGAAATAACAGTCACCACATGAATAGACATATGCGCACCCATGTTCATTGTAGCATTGCTCACAATAGCAAAAAGATGGAAACAATCTAGGTGTCCATCAACAGATGAATGGATAATCAAACTGGTACACACACAAAATGGAGTATTACACAACAAAAAAGAACAACAATGAATCTGTGAAGCATCTCATAACATGAATGAAACTGGAGGACATTATGCTGAGTGAAATAAGTCAATCACAAAAGGACAAATATTGTATAAGACCATTACTCTAAAAACTCATGACAAGAAACAATCTTTGATGGTTATGAGGGAGGGGAGGAGTGGGAACGGAAGAAAACTAAATAGATAATAGGTAAGTGGTAACTTTGGTGAAGGGTAAGACAGTGCACAGTACTGGGGAATCCAGCACGACTTGTACAAGGCAAGGTCATGGAAGCTCCATAGCCACACCCAAACTCCCTGTGGGACAGAATGACTGAGCTGACGGCTGTGGGGACCATGGTTTTGGGGAACATCTAGCTCAATTGGCATAACATAGTTTATAAAGAAAATCTTTTACATTCTACTTCGGTGAGTAGCGTCTGGGGTCTTAAAAGCCTGTGAGTGGCCATCTAAGAAACCTCATTGGTCTCTCCCCTTCGGGAGCAAGGAAGAATGAAGAAAACTAAGGATACAAGGAAAAGATTAGCTCAAAGAATTAGGAACCACATCTACTATGGCCTCCACCAGACTCAGTCCAGTACAACTAGATTGTGCCCAGCTACCACCACTGACTGGTCTGACAGGGATCACAATAGAGGGTCCCAGACAGAGATGGAGAAAAATGTAGAAAAAAATTCTAACTCAGAAAGAATGACCAGACTAGCTGGCCTGATAGAGACTGGAGAAACCCTGAGAATATGGCCCTGGAACACCCTTTCATCTCAGTAATGAAGTCACTCCTGAGGGTCACACTTCAGCCAAAGATTGGACAGGCCCATAAAACAAAACGAGACTAAAGGGGCACACCAGCCCAGGGGCAAGGACTAGAAGTCAGGAGGTAACAGAAAAGATGGTAATTGGGGACATAAGTTGGAGAAGAGAGAGTGTTGACATGTCGTGGGGTTGTTAACCAATGTCATAAAACAATATGGGTATTAACTGTTTAATGAGAAGCTAGTTTGTTCTGTAAACCTCCATCTAAAGGACAAAGAAAAAAGAAGAGAAGATCTCTATACTCACCGAGGTGGTGGTGGTTGTAGTGGTAAGTGGTGCGTGTGTGTGTTTGTTATGTGTGTGAGAGGAATGAGATGAGCATGTGTGCACATACAGGTGCTGGGGATGAAGGTGTTATTTTAGAGACCTAGTGTGATATCAGGAGACTGGACAGCAAGAAGAGGCCCTTCATAATGTTCAGCACTAATCCCACTCATCTTTGTTGTAATCTCCATTCTTATATTCGTGCAAAAAAGTAGCTAAACCTCTCTCCTCATACACTGTTCTTATATTTTCACGTCCAAATGTGCCTAGCCATTAACCACAATCCAAGACCATAAATCTGAGTTGGATTTAACTTCAGGAAATCTGCATCCATGTCAAAAACTCTCCAGATATTTTGAAGGGTGTATTTTTTTTTTTTTTTTCTGTAATTCATCCCTTTGGGAGCAAGGGAGAATGAAGAAAACTAAAAACACAGGGAAAGATTATTCCAAATGATTAATGGACCACAACTACCAGGACCTCAACCAGACTGAGGCCACTACAATGGGATGGCACCTGACTACCACCTCCAACTACTCTGACAGGGATCACAATAGAAGGTCCTAGACAGAGCTGGAGAAAAATGTAGAACAAAATTCTAACTCACAAAAAAAGACCAGACTTACTGTCCTGACACAGACTGGAGAAACTCTGAGAGTATGGTCACCAGACACCATTTTAACTCAGTAATGATGTCACTACTGAGGGCCACCCTTCAGCCAAAGATTAGACAGCAGGCTCATGAAACAAAATGAGACTAAAAGGGCTCAACAGACCAGGGGCAAGGATTAGAAGGCAGGAGGGGACAGGAAAGCTGGTAATAGGGAACGCAAGGTAGAGAAGGGAGAGTATTGACACGTCTTGGTGTTGGAAGCAATGTCACAAAACAATATGTATACTAATTGTTTAATGAGAAGCTAGTTTGTTCTGTAAAGGCTCATCTAAACTACAAGAATAAAAAAAAATAAAACAAAAATACAGTTGAGAAAAAAGACTGGTGTTTTCCCTGGAATACAGAATATTTACACAAAACAAGGGCAGTTAATGAGATATGTTGGGGCTTTTATTAAAAAACTGACAAGCTTACAGATTTGCAATGCAATACTCTCTGTCTATGATCAAATGTTGGCAGATGCGTATTCCCTTTTGCTCCTTTTTATTTCTTCAGTTAGTTTTCTTCTATTCTTTCACTACCACCATTTTCTATTAATTCCATTAAAAAACAAAATAATTATGTATATTAATTTACACCTTTAGTAGGGAAAACCAAGTGTGTATTTTTCTTTATCTTTGATAGTTTTTGCCTTTTTTCATCCATATAAAGTGAACTGATTTACTGTTGAGTTCATTAGAAATGCTACAGGAATTTTCACTGGACTTGTACAAAATTATGGATTTATTCATAAGAATTTACTTTGTAACTTATTGAAAGTGCTTATAATAATTACAATATTTGAGAAAATTGACAGCTTCCATTATTGATTCTGTCTCTAAATTAGTTTCACCTACCTATTGGCTGCTAACCAAAGGTCAGCAGTTCGAATCCGCCAGGTGCTCCTTGGAAACTCTACAGGGCAGTTCTATGCTGTCCTATAAGGTTGCTATGAATCAGAATCGACTCGACGGCACTGGTTGTTTTGTTTGACCTATTTTTTTATTTTGGTCATATTCAATGCATACTGAAAGTGATTTATAATTTTTCCTCAATGAGTTAAACATGTTTTAGTAAACACATTTTTTAATTTTATTGCTCTTTTATATATGAAAGTTACATATTCTTAAGTTTTGCTTTTGCTGTATGGGATTGCAATTCAATTTGTCATTTGACTTATAATCAGCCATTATGCTTGGCTGTGCATGCTTTTGATTTTTATCTGTATGCAGTTGTATTGTTCATAAAAAAAAAAAAAGCCTGTTGATCTTTTCAACTTTACCTATTATTTTTGGTATAAAGTAGTTTGTAATTTACACATGGTAAAATGCCCAAATCTTAAGTATACGCCAATTGCCACCAGTCAATCTGGCTCATGACAACCCCATGTGTGTGAGAGAACTGAGACCCACAGGGTTTTCAATGGATTATTTTTCAGAAGTGGATCACCGTGCCTTTCTTCTAAGGCACCCTGGGTACATTTGAAAGTCCAATCTTTTGGTTAGGAGCCAAACATGGTGTTAACCATGTGCATCACCCAGAGACTCCTTTAAACATACAGCTTGATGAATTTCTACATATGTATACACGTATGTAACTAACGCTCATATTCCTTAACCCAGAAAATTCCCCTTGCATTTTTGTCATTATTGATCCCCAGGGGTAACCAATATTTTAACTTCTGTCATCATAGATTCCCCCACGTGTCTGTCAGTTGTACTGTGGGGGCTTGTGTGTTACTGTGATGTTGGAAGCTATGCCATTCAAAAGACAACTAGGGAAGAGTCAATGTTAATTACATGGATGGAGTAAAGCTTTTGGGACCTTCATTTGCTGATGTGGCATGACTCAAAATGAGAAGAGACAGCTGCAAACATCCATTAGTAATCAGAACTGGAATGTACTAAGTATGAATCTAGGAAAATTGAAAATCCTCAAAAATGAAAGAGAACACATAAACACCCATATCCTAGGCATTAGCGAGCTAAAATGGACTGGTATTGGCCATTTTGAATCAGGCAATCATATAGTCTACTATGCCAAGAATGACAACTAGAAGAGGAACGGTGTTGCATTCATCATCAAAAAGAACATTTCAAGGTCTATCCTGAAGTACAACGCTGTCAGTGATAGGATAATATCCATATGCCTACAAGGAAGACCAGTTAATAGGACTATTATTCAAATTTACGTACCAACCACTAAGGCCAAAGATGAAGAAATTGAAGATTTTCATCAGCTTCTGCAGCCTGTAATTGATCGAACATGAAATCAGGATGCATTGATAAGTACTGGTGATGGGAAAGTGAAAGTTGGAAACAAAGAAGAAGTATTGGTGGTTGGAAAATATGGCCTTGGTGATGGAAACAAGGCCAGAGATCAAACACAATTTGTCACCAATATCAATAGAAACTGTACACATGGACCTCGCCAGATGGAACACACAGGAATCAGATCGACTACATCTGTGAAAAGAGATGGTTGAAAAGCTCAATATCATCAGTTAGAACAAGGCCAGGGGGCAACTGTGGAACAGACCATCAATTGCAAGTTCAAGCTGAAACTGAAGAAAATCACAGCAAGTGCATGAGAGGCAAAATATGACTTTGAGTATATCCCACCTGAATTTAGAGACTATCCCATGAATAGATTTGTTGTGTTGAACATTAATGACTGAAGACCGGACGACTTGTGGAACAATATCAGGGACATCATACATGAAGAAAGCAAGAGGTCATTGAAAAGACAGGAAAGAAATTAAAGACCAAGATGGATGTCAGAGAAGACTCTGAAACTTGCTTTGAATGTTGAGCCGCTAAAGCAAAAGGAAGAAGTGATGAAGTAAAAGAACGGAACAGAAGATTTCAAAGGGTGGCTCAAGAAGACGAAGTAAAGTATTATAATGACATGTACAAAGAGCTGGAGATAGAAAACCAAAAGGGAAGAACACGTTCGGCGTTTCTCAAGCTGAAAGAACTGAGAAAAAATTTAAGCCTTGAGTTCAATAGTGAAGGATTCTATGGGGAAAACATTAAATGACACAGAAAGCATCAAAAGAAGATGGAAGGAATACACAGAGTCATTATACCAAAAAGAATTAGATGACGTTCAACCATTTCAGGAGGTAGCACATGATCAGGAACTGATGGTACTGAAAGAAGAAATCCAAGTTGCACTGAAGGCATTGGTGAAAAACAAGGCTCTGAAATTGGTGGAATACCAATTGAGATGTTTCAACAAATGGATGCAGCATTGGAAGTGCTCACTGGTCTGTGCCAGGAAATTTGGAAGACAGCTTCCTGGCCAATCGACTGGAAGAGATCCATATTTATGCCTATTCCCAAGAAAGGTGATCCAAATGAATGCAGAAATTATCAAATATCATTAATATCACACGCAAGCAAAATTTTGCTGAAGATCATTCAAAAATGGCTGCAGCAGTATATCCGCAGGGAACTGCCAGAAATTCAGGCTGGTTTCAGAAGAGGATGTGGAACCAGGGATATCATTGCTGATGTCAGATGGATCCTGGCTGAAAGCAGAGCATACCAGAAGGATGTTTACCTGTGTTTTATTGACTATGCAAAGGCATTCAACTGTGTGGATCATAACAAACTATGGATAACACTGTGAAGAAAGGGCATTCCAGAACACTTAATTGTGGTCGTGAGGAACCTTTACATAGATCAAGAAGCAGTTGTTCGGACAGAACAAGGGGATACTGATTGGTTTAAAGTCAGGAAAGGTGTACTTCAGGGTTGTATTCTTTCACCATACCTATTTAATCCGTATGCTGAACAAATAATCCAAGAAGCTGGACTATATGAAGAAGAACATGGCATCAGGATTGGAGGAAGACTCAGTAACAACCTACGTTATGCAGATGACACAGCCTTGCTCGCTGAAAGTGAAGAGGACTTGAAGCACTTACTAATGAAGATCAAAGACCACAGCCTTCAGTATGGATTACACCTCAACATAAAGAAAACAAAAATCCTCACACCTGGACCAGTGAGCACCATCACGATAAATGGAGAAAAGATTGAAGTTGTAAAGGATTTCATTTTACTTGGATCCACAATCAACAGCCATGGAAGGAGAAGTCAAGAAATCAGATGATGCTTTGCATTGGGCAAATCTGTGCAACAGACCTCTTTAAAGTGTTGAAGAACAAAGATATCACCTTGAAGACTAAGGTGGGTCTGACCCAAGCCGTGGTATTTTCAATCACATCGTATGAATGTGAAAGCTGGACAATGAATAAGGAAGACCAAAGAAGAATTGAAGCCTTTGAATTGTGGTGTTTTGAAGAATATTGAATATACCATGGACTGCCAAAAGAATGAACAAACCTGTCTTACAAGTATAGCCAGAATGCTCCTTAGAAGCGAGGATGGTGAGACTCTGTCTTACACATTTTGAACATGTTGTCAGAAGGGATCAGTCCCTGGAGAGGGACATCATACTTGGTAAAGTACAGGGTCAGTGGAAAAGAAGAAGTCCCTCAACGAGGTGGGTGTATTGACACAGTGGCTGTAACAATGGGCTCAAGCACAACAAGGATTGTAAGGATGGCGCAGGACCAGGCACTGTTTCATTCTGTTGTGCATGGGGTCGCTATGAGTCAGAACTGACTCGACAGCACCTAACAACAACATCACCATGGATTAGTTTTGTCTGTTTTTGAACTTATTACAACTGAGAATATTCAGTAGGTTCTTGTGTATCTGATTTTCTTTCATCTGTATAGTTGCATGTGTCCTATTGCATAAATATGCCACAATTTTTTATCTAACATACTAATTTCCAAAATATTTGTATCATTTTACCTCAAATCATTTATATATGAGATTTCCAATTGTTCCATGTCCTTGCCAAGCCTTGGAATAGACAATATATTTGATTTATGCCATCATGGTATCTCATTGGGATCTTAATTTGAATTTCCCTGTTGAAAAACTTACCGTGTGTTTTTATCGGTCATTTGGGTATTTTTTATATTGATTGCCTGTTCAAATTATGCACATTTTTTTATTGAGGTGTATGTGTTTGTGATTAATATGAGTTCTTTATGTAATATGGACACAAGTCTTTTGACAGATATACGTTTGGTGAATATTTTCTACCAGTCAATATCTTGCCTTTTCATTATTAATGTTTTTTGATGATCAAATTTTTTTAAATTGGAGTTCAATTTGTCAATTTTTTTCTTTTATAGTTAATGATTTTGTGGCCTGTATAAGAAATCTTTGCCTACCCTAAGGTCACAAAGATGTTTGTCTATGTTTTGTTCTAGAAACTTTATAGCTTTAGCTGTTACATTTAGGTTTCTGATCAATCTCGAATCAACTTTTATTTATGGTGTGAGGTAGGAGTCAAGGTTCATCTTTTGTCTTATGGTTATGTAGTTGTTTCAACACTGTTGAAGAGATTCTTCTTTCCTTAATATGTAATATTTGCATTTCTGTAAATAATCAATTGGAGGAAATGGTATAATAGAGGACTCTAGGGACCTGCCTCTCCTGAAATACAAACTGTTGGGATTAACTCTACAGGAATTCTGGAAGATAGTCAAATGTTTACAGCAATCAGGTTAAATGGTAAGCTGGAAAGAAGCAAATGAAACATGCTAAGATGGTTTTGTAGCCTTTCAAGTTACACTTGTCCCACCCCCATCCCCAGTTTAGCAGTAGTCTTGATGGAAGAATACACTCCTATTGTGGGTACTGGTTCTGGAGTAGGAAGACCAGACCTTGTCCTCAAGGAATTGTGTCTGTCTTTTTTGACCTGTCTAGGGGCTTTTTTTTTTTTTTAGTTGAAGGTCTGATGCATGGAATTTGACTTTATTTTACCTAATCAGACTCTCAGCGCACAGAAATGGCTCTCAGATGACCCTAAAATGACCCTAAATTTTCACCTCTGTCTAATCTTTAGGGTTAGCACAAGCAGGAAGTGAAGAATAAGACAGAGTTTTAATTTCTACTCTGATCTTTATTATTTTCTTCCTTATGGTAGCTTTGGGTTAGTTTTCTCTTTTTGCTAGTTCCTCACATTGTAAAGTTAGGTTATTGATCTGATATCGTTCTTTTATGTAGTTGTTTACTGCTATAAATTTACCTCTGAGCAGTGCCTTCGCTGCATCCCTTAAGTTTTGGTATGTTGTACTTTCATTTTCATTAGACTCTAAGTATTTTCTGATTTCTCTCTTGATTACTTCCTTGACCCATTGATTGTTTAATACTGTGCTGTTTAAATCCACAGATTTGTGTATTTTGCAGTTACTGTGTGTTATTAAATTCTAGTTTCATTCTATTTTGGTCAGAGAATATATTTTGTATAATTTCAATCTTTTTAAATATATTGATACTTGTTTTGTGACCTAGCACATGGTGTTACCTCAAAAATGTTCTATGTAAACTGGAGAAAAAAGTGCATTGTGTTGTTGTTGGTTGGAGTATTCTATATATCTCTGTTAGGTTTAGTTGATTTATACTGTTCAAATCCTCTATTTCCTTATCTTCTTTCTAGATGTTATATCCATTATTGAAAGTGGTATATTAAAGTCTCCAACTATTATTTGGAACTATTATTGCTCTCCTCAATTCTATTAGTGTCTTCTTCATATATTTTGGGGCTCTGGTATTAGATGCATGTATACTTATAACTGTTTTCTCTTCTTTATGTAACTCTCTTATTGTTGTATAATGTGCTTCTTTGTCTCTTAAAGTTTGTTTTGTCTGAGATCAATATAGCCACTCTCAATCTCTTTTGGTAGTATTTGCATAGAATATTTCTGTCATCTTTTCACTTTTAGCCTATTTGTGTCTCTGGGCCTAAGATATGTTTCTTGTAGAGAGAACACAGATCAATCTTTAAAAAAAAAAATCCATTCTACCACGTTATGCTTTTACATTGGTGAGTTTAATCCATCTACATTAGTTACCATGGAGTGCCAAAAGAATGAACAAATCTGTCCTGGAAGAAGTACAGCCAGAATGTTCCTTAGAAGCAATGCTGGCAAGACCGCGTCTCACATACTTTGGACATATTATCAGGAGGGATCAGTCCCTGGAGAAGGACACCATGCTTTGTAAGGTAGAGCATCAGAGAAAAAGAGGAAGACCCTCAATGAGATGGGTTAACACAGTGGCTGCAACAATGGGCTCAACTATGACAACGATAGTGAGGATGGTGCAGGACCAGCAGTGTTTGCTTCTATTGTACATGGGGTTGCTATAATTTGGAACTGGCTCAAGGACACCTAATAACTAACACCAACACATTAGTTACTATTAAGGAAGGACATATTTCTACCATTTTGCTATTTGCTTTTTGTGTGTCTTATAACTTCTTTGACCCTCATTTCCTCCAATACTGCCATCATTTGAATTAATTGATATTTTGTAGTGAACAATTTTGTTTCCCTTCTCTTTTCCTTTTGTATATATTTTTAAGATATTTTCTCTGTGGTTACCATGAGGAGTACATTTTAAATTTTTAACAACCTAAGTAAATTGATACCAACTTTACTTCATTAACATACAAAAACTCTATTTGTATACCACTCCAAATGGAGTTGATATGATAAATTACACCTTTATATGTATCCAGAATTTGCGGTTAACTGCTGTTCCCCTCCCTCTCCCTCACTTTAAATATGCCATCCCAGCACCTTCTGGCCTCCTAGGTTTCTGAGGAGAAATTGGTACTTAATCTCCTGTGACATCTTGCAGCTTTCAGGATTGTCTCTTTTTTTAATAGTTATTTGACAGCTTGATTGTAAGTGTGTCAGTATGAATCTCTGCTGACTCTGGGGAAAGATCTTTGTCTCTTTTCAGTTTCTGTTCTTTGGTTTCTTGGCAAGTCATGTGGCCTGGCATTTATTTTCTTCCCTTTCTTGCTTGCTTGCTCTGTGCCTAATCTACTCTTTTTATATTTCAGAAGTGACTGGCTTAAGACGCATTCTACACTGACTTGGGTATGGAGAGAGAAAGCCTTTCCCTAGAGCCAGTGCCCTGAATTTAGACTTATAGCCTCTTAAACTGTGAGAAAATAAATTCCTGTTCTTTAAAGCTACAAATTTGTGGTATTTTTGTTATAGCAGCACTAAGAAACTAAGACAGAATTTGGTACCAGAGAGTGGGGTGCTACTCACAAATACCTAAAATGTGGAAATGGTTTTGATATTGGGTAATGGGTAGAATCTGGAGGAATTTTGGTGTGCTTCATAGTAAGAACCTAGTTTACCTTGAAGAGACTGTTGGTAGAATTATGGACAGTAAGGACAATTCTGATTGAGAGCTTCTATATCATGAACAGAATGTTGCTAGAAAAGTGGACACTAATGTGCTTTTGGTGAGAACTTAAAAGGAAAATGATAAACATGTGATTGGACATTGAAGGGATGGTGGTACTTTTTATGCGGTGTTCAAATGTTTTGTGATAGGTAGAACTTGCAAGTGATGAGCTTGGATATTTGGTTAAGAAAATTTCTAAGTAAGTTCTTAAGAAGTGGCACGGTTTCTCCTTGCCACTTACAGTAGAATGTGGGAGGTAAGAGATGGACTTAAAGACAAAGTCTGCAAAATGAAGGCAGAACTTAAAGATTTGGAAAATTCTCTTGTAGAAACTAAGGACATGTCACATATCCTAGAACTCTCACCAAGGATGTGGCTACTCAGTCTTTTGTTAAAGAGCTTAAGGCTGTGACTGATGGATCTATTCAACTGCTGAAGCAAAAATCCCATCATCTTAGACTGAAAGGGACAGAGACAGTAGTAAATGAAGGAAAGCTGCCTGCCTCCTGGAATTCTACAAGCAGAAAATGGCACCGTGGAGCGACTTGTTTGTGAACATCTGTTTTCCTCCAAGAAATAAAAGAAGAATCACAGGAGCAGTTTGGAGATTGGCAACACTGTTAGAGGTAATGTGGCAGGCAGTTCTGCCCCCAATTCAAAGGATGGAACTGCTGCTTCCATTTGAAAGGGTGGAAAAAGGGCCCCGTAGTTTCATCTCAGCTGCTAACCGAAAGAGTGGCAGTTTGAATCCACCAGCCACTCCTTGGAAACCCTATGAGGCAGTTTTATTCTGCTATGAGTCAGAATCAACCTAGTGCAATGGATATAACGGGTAGTTGCAGATCAGATCTCCACCAACTCAGTTCTGGAGTGTGGGGCTGCCATGCAGGTGGGCCAAGAGGATGGGCTCACTGCTCAAAGCTGAGGGGGCAAAGCTGCCATGCCCAAATAGCAGAACGAAGCCTACCGGGCTGAAGGAATGGGGCCACCACTCAGATGAACTGGGAGAATGGGGCTGCCCAAAGCTAAGGGAGTAACAGGTGAGGAAGGTGGAACTGATGCCTAGGGCTGAGGTGCCTCCATCCAGAATCTGGGGAGCGTGGCCAACACCCAGAATCTGGAGGGTGGGGGGCTGTTACCTGGATGGCTTTGGAGAACAGAGGATTAATTTCAAGACTGAGAACTGATGAAATTTTCTCTGCTGGGTTTTGGACTTGCTTGGTGCCTGTGAAAGCTTCCTTCCCTCCAATTTCTCCCATTTGTAATGGACATGTCTACCCCGTATTTTTACCCCCATGCATCTGGCAGTTTGTTGTTTTGTAGGGGCTTGGGTGTTGCTGTGATGCTGGGAGCTATGCCACCGGTATTCCAATACCAGCAGGGTCACCCATGGCCAACAGGTTTCAGCTGAGCTTCCAGACTAAGATAGACTAGGAAGAAGGGCCCAGCAGCCTACTTCTGAAAAGAATTAACCAGTGAATGCCTTATGAATAGCATTGTAATGTTGTCTGATATGCTGCCAGGAGATAAGACCTTCAGGTTGGAAGGCACTCAAAAGACAACTGGGGAAGAGCTGCCTCCTCAAAGTAGAGTCAACCTTAATGATGTGGATGGAATCGAGCTTTTGGGACCTTCATTTGCTGATGTGGCATGACTCAAAATGAGAAAAAACAGCTGCAAGCATCCATTAATAATTGGAACCTGGAATGTACGAAGTATGAATCTAGGAAAATTGGAAATGGTCAAAAATGAAATGGAATGCACAAACATCGATGTCCTAGGCATTAGTGACCTGAAATGGACGGGTATTGGCCATTTTGAGTCAGACAATCATATAGTCTACTATGCCAGGAATGACAACTCAAAGAGGAATGGTGCTGCATTCATCGTCAAAAAGTACATTTCAAGATCTATCCTGAAGTACAACGCTGTCAGTGATAGGGCAATATCCATACACCTACAAGGAAGACCAGTTAATATGAGTATTATTCAAATTTATGCACCAACCACTAAGGTCAAAGATGAAGAAATGGAAGATTTTTACCAACATTTGCAGTCTGAAATTGATCAAACATGCAATCAGGACAAACTAATAATTGCTGGTGATTGGAATGTGAAAGTTGGAAACAAAGAAGGATCAGTAGTTGGAAAATATGGCCTTGATGATAGAAACGATGCCGGAGATCATGTGACTGAATTTTGCAAGACCTACGACTTCTTCATTGCAAATACCTTTTTTCACCAACATAAAGAGCGACTATGCACATGGACCTCACCAGATGGAATACATAAGAATCAAATTGACATCTGTGGAAAGAGATGATGGAACAAGGCCAGGGGCAGACTGCAGATCAATTATGCATCTACACGTTCAATTGAAACTGAAAAAAAACTAGAACAAGTCCACAAAAGCCAAAGTACGATCTTGAGTATATCCCACCCAAATTTAGAGACCATCTTGAGAATAGATTTAATGCATTGAACACTAATGACTGAAGACCATACCAGTTGTGGAATGACATCAAGGACATCATATATGAAGAAAGCAAGAAGTCATTAAAAAGAAAGGAGAGAAAGAAAGGACCTAAATGGATCTCAGAAGAGACTCTGAAACTTGCTCTTGAACGTTGAGTAGCTAAAGCAAAAGGAAAATATGATGAAGGAAAAGAGGTGAACAGAAGATTTCAAAGAGCACCTTGGGAAGACACAGTAAAGTATTATGATGACGTGTGCAGAGACCTGGAGATAGAAAACCAAAAAGGAAGAACATGCTCAGCATTTTTTCAAGCTGAAAGAACTGAAGAAAAAATTCAAGCTTCGAGTTGCAATACTGAAGGATTCTATGGGGAAAATATTAAATGATGCAGGAGGCCTCAAAAGAAGGTGGAAAGAATACACAGAGTCACTATACCAAAAAGAATTGGTCGACATTCAACCATTTCAGGAGGTAATACATAATCAGGAACTGATGGTAATGAAAGAAGTCCAAGCTACACTGAAGACATTGGGGAAAAACAAGGCTCCAGGAATTGACGGAATACCAATTGAGATGTTTCAACAAGCGGTTGCAGTGCTAGAAGTGCTTAGTCTTCTATGCCAAGAAATTTGTAAGACTGCTGCCTGGCCAGCCAATAAGAGGAGGTCCATATTTATGCCTATTCCTAAGAAAGGTGATCCAACTGAATGAGGAAATTATAGAAAAATATCATTAATATCACATGCAAGCAAAATTTTGCTGAAGATCATTCAAAAGTTGCTGCAGCAATAAATCTGTTAAAACTCAACCACAAAAAGACAAACAACCCAATCAAAAAGTGGGCAAAGGATATGAACATGCACTTCACTAAAGAAGATATTCAGGCAGCTAACAGATACATGAGAAAATGCTCTCGATCATTAGCCATTAGAGAAATGCAAATTAAAACTACGATGAGATTCCATCTCACTCCAACAAGGCTGGCATTAATCCAAAAAACACAAAATAATAAATGTTGGAGAGGCTGTGGAGAGATTGGAACTCTCATACACTGCTGGTGGGAATGTCAGATGGTACAACCACTTTGGAAATCTATCTGGCGTTATCTTAAACAGTTAGAAATAGAACTACCATACAACCGAGAAATCCCACTCCTCGGAATATACCCTAGAGAAATAAGAGCCTTCACACGAACAGATATATGCACACCCATGTTTATTGCAGCTCTGTTTACAATAGCAAAAAGCTGGAAGCAACCAAGGTGTCCATCAACGGATGAATGGGTAAATAAATCATGGTATATTCACACAATGGAATTCTACGCATGGATAAAGAACAGTGACGAATCTGTGAAACATTTCATAACATGGAGGAACCTGGAAGGCATTATGCTGAGTGAAATTAGTCAGAGGTAAAAGGACAAATATTGTGTAAGACCACTAGTATAAGATCTTGAGAAATAGTTTAAACTGAGAAGAACACGTACTTTTGTGGTTACGAGGCGGGGAGGGAGGGAGGGTGGGAAAGGGTTATTTACTGATTAGTTAGTAGATAAGAACTACTTTAGGTGAAGGGAAAGACAATACTCAATACATGGAAGGTCAGCTCAACTGGACTGGACCAAAAGCAAAGAAGTTTCCGGGATAAACTGAATGCTTCAAAGGTCAGTGGAGCAAGGGCGGGGGTTTGGGGACTATGGCTTAAGGGGACTTCTAAGTCCATTGGCAAAATAATTCTATTATGAAAATATTCTGCATCCCACTTTGAAATGTGGCGTCTGGGGTCTTAAATGCTAACAAGCGGCCATCTAAGATGCATCAATTGGTCTCAACCCACCTGGATCAAAGGAGAAGGAAGAACACCAAGATCACATGATAACTATGAGCCCAAGAGACAGAAAGGGCCACATGAACCAGAGACTTACATCATCCTGAGACCAGAAGAACTAGATGGTGCGCGGCCACAACCGATGACTGCCCTGACAGGGAGCACAACAGAGAACCCCTGAGGGAGCAGGAGATCAGTGGGATGCAGACCCCAAATTCTCATAAAGATCAGACTTAATGGTCTGACTGAGACTACAGGAATCCTGGCAGTCATGGTCCCCAAACCTTCTGTTGGCCCAGGACAGGAACCATTCCCGAAGACAACTCATCAGACATGGAAGGGACTGGACAATGGGTTGGAGAGAGATGCTGACGAAGAGTGAGCTACTTGTATCAGGTGGACACTTGAGACTGTGTTGGCATCTCCTGTCTGGAGGGGAGATGGGAGGGTAGAGAGGGTTAGAAACTGGCAAAATTGTCACGAAAGGAGAGACTGGAAGGAGGGAGCGGGCTGACTCATTAAGGGGAGAGTAAGTGGGAGTATGGAGTAAGGTGTATATAAGCTTATCTGTGACAGACTGACTTGATTTGTAAACTTTCACTTAAAGAACAATAAAAATTATTTAAAAAAAAAAAAAAAGAAGTGGGCAAAGGACCTGACCAGCCACTTCACTGAAGAAGACATTCAGGCTGCTAACAGATACACTGGGAAATGCTCAGGATCATTAGCCATTACAGAAATGGAAATCAAAACTACAATGAGATACCATCTCATCCCCAAAATGCTGGCATTAACCCAAAAAACACAAAATAATAAATGTTGGAGAGGTTGTGGAGGGACTGGAACACTTACACACTGCTGGTGGGAATGTAAAATGCTACAACCAGTTTGGAAAAAATTTTGACGCTTCCTCAAAAAACTAGAAATAGAAGTACCATAACATCCAGCAATCCCACTCCTTGGAATATATCCTAGACAAATAAGTGCCTTTACACGAACAGATACATGCACACCCATGTTCATTGCAGCACTGTTTGCAATAGCAAAAAATGGCAGCAACCTAGGTACCCATCAACTGATGAATGGATAAATAGATTATGGTATATTTGCAACGGTTAAGAACAACGATGAATCCATGAAACATTTCATAACATGGAGGAATCTGGGAGGCATTACGCTGAGTGAGGTTAGTCAGTGGCAAAAGGTCAAATATTGTATGAGACCACTATTATAAGAACTCAAGCAAAAGTTTAAACACAGAAGAAAATAGTCTTTCATGGTTATGAGCGTGGGGAGGGAGGGATGAGGAATTCACTAATTAAATAGTAGACAAGAACTATTTTACGTGAAGCGAAAGACAACACACAATACAGAGGAGGTCAGCACAATTGGACTAAACCAAAAGCAAAGAAGTTTCCTGAATACAATGGAATGCTTTGAAAGCCAGAGTAGCAGGGACGGGATCTGGGACTATGGTTTCAGGGGACATCTAGGTCAATCGTCATAACAAAACATATTAAGAAAACATTCTGCATCGCACTTTGATGAGTGGCGTTTGAGGTCTTCAGTGCTAGCAAGAGGCCTCCTAAGATGCATCAATTTGTCTCAACCCACCTGGAGAAAAGGAGAATGAAGAACATCAAAGACATAAGGCAAAGAGGAGCCCAAAAGACAGAAAGGGCCCCACATAAACCAGAAACTACATCAGCCTGAGACCAGAAGAACTAGATGGTGCCTGGCTACCACCAAAGACTGCCCAGACAGGGAACACACAGAGAGTCCCTGATGGAGGAGAACAGAGGGATGCAAAACTCAAATTCTTGTAAGAAGACCAGACTTAATGGTCTGACTGATACTAGAGGGACCTTGGAGCCATGGTCCCTGGACCTTCTGTAAGCCCAAACTGGAACCATTTCCAAAGCCAGTGATTGGGCTGGACTATAAGACAGAAAATGATACTGATGAACAGTGGGCTTCTTGGGTCAAGTAGACATGATACTATGTGGGCAGCTCCCATCTGGAGGTGAGATGAGAAGGCAGAGGGGGACAGGAGCAGGTTGAACGGACATGGGGAATACAGGGTGGTGAGGAGGAGTGTGCTGTCTCATTAGGGGGAGAGCAGGTAGGAGTACATAGCAAGGTGTGTATAAGTTTTTGTATGAGAGACTGACTTGATTTGTAAACTTCCACTTAAAGCACAACTAAAAAAAAAAAAGGAGAGGTAGTCAGTTTGTGGCCTAATTTCTCCACACCAATCCCTCTCCTTGGTTTATTTCTTAAAGCATGACTTCTTTAAAAAACTGTAAACATCTACCTCTTTTGTCAGTGAGGGCAGAAGAGATCAGGACTGGTATAGAGAACTCAAACTCTTAGCCTTTGTTTCCCCAAGAAATTTAACTCCTGAGAAAACTAAGTCCAGAGTCATATTTGCATATTCTTTATAGAACCTAAACCTGTGGACAGAGATGAGACGGTTCTAGGCATTGGCCTCCTGTTTCTGCAGGTCCTGTGAAGAGGCAGTGACATTATTTAATTTGGGCTGTCTTCTTAAGGTTGTTTAAGTAGCAAGCAGCCTTGGCAGACACAGACAGTACTTCCTCCAGGGCAGAAGACAAATTTGTTTGCTGTCTAAAATAAGGAAGATAATGTGTTTCTTCAGGGCAGAGATTGGGCAGGTTTGCTTGTTTTAAAAAGATTTCCTAAACTTGGGGCTCCCCACCTGTGACACATAACTATTGTGTGTATAGAATCTACCTGGGTATGTAAACCTTGTCATCCCCATGGGACTTTGGGCCAAAGAGGAGCCAGCATGAACGGGAAGTTTATCCTGTCTGTTATGCCAGGAGTAATAAAGTCATTTGTTATCACTCAAACCTATTGCCATCAAGTCAGTTCTGACGCATTGTGACCCTACACGACAGAGTAGAACTGCTCCACGGAGTTTGCAAGGAGCACCTGGTGGATTTGAACTGCCAACCTTTTGGTTAACAGCTCTAGCTCTTAACCACTACGCCGCCAGGGTTTCCTGTCTATCACCTAGCAGTTATTTATTTATTTTTGAAGGTCTTTTTTCTAACTGAACTTTAGATGTAGGTTTACAGAAAAAACTAGTTCCTCATCAAACAGGTAGTACACACATTATACTATGACATTGGCTAACAACTCCATGACATGTCAACACTCTCCCTTCTCAACCCCGGTTTCCTTATTATCAGCTTTCCTCTCCCCTCCTGCCTTCCAGTCCCTGCCTGAGGGCTGGTGCTCCCCTTTAGTCTTGTTTTGTTCCATGGGCCTGTTCAATCTTTGGCTGAAGGATGAACCTCAAGAGTGACTTCGTTAATGAGCTGAATGGGTGTCCAGGGGCCATACACTCAGGGTTTCTCCAGTCTCTGTCAAGCCAGCAAGAGTCTGGTCATTCTTTTTGAGTTAGAATTTTGTTCTACATTTTTCTCCATGACTGTGAGTCCCTGTGTTGTGATCCCTGTAAGAGCAGTCAGTGGTGGTAGCTGGGCACCATCTAGTTGTTCTGGGCTAAGTCTAGTGGAGGCCGTGGTAGATGTAGCCCAATAGTTCTATGGACTAATCTTTCCCCTGTGTCTTTACTTTTCTTCATTCTTCTTTGCTCCTGAAGTGGTGAGACCAGTGGAGTATCCTAGATGGCCACTCACAGGCTCTTAAGACTCCAGACGCTACTCACCAAAGTAGAATGTAGAACATTTTCTTTATAAACTATGTTATGCCAATTGAGCTAGATGTTCCCTGAGACCATGGTCCTCACAGCCCTCAGCCTAGAAATTCGGTCCCTCAGAGAGTTTGGATGTGTCTATGGAGCTTCCATGACCTTTGCCTTGTACAGGCTGTGCTGGGTTCCCGAGTATTGTGTACTGTCTTGCCCTTCACCGAAGCTACCACCTATCTTTTGTTTATTAAGTGTGTTTCCATCTCCACCCCTCCCCTCCCTCGTAACCATCAAAGATTATTTCTTTTTATGTGTAAACCTTTTCATGAGTTTTTACAGTAGTGGTCTCATACTGTATTTGTCCTTATGTCATTGACTTATTTCACTCAGCATAATGGCCTCCAGATTCAACCATGTTATGAGATGCTTCACAGAGTCATCCTTCTTTACCATTCTGTAATACTCCATTGTGTGTATGTACCACAGCTTGTTTATCCATTCATCTGTTGATGGGCATCTAGGTTGTTTCCATCTTTTGCTGCAGTGAAAATGGGTGTACATATATCTATTTGTGTGACAGCTCTTATTTGTCTAGGATATATTTGTAGGAGTGGGATTGCTGAATCACATGGTATTTCTATTTCTAGCTTTCTAAGGAAGTGCCATATTGTTTTCCAAAATGGTTGTATTATTTTACATTTCCACCAGCAATGCCAAAGAGTTCAGATCTCCCTGCAACCCCTCCAACATTTGTTATTTTCTGTTCTTTATTGATTTGTGTCAGTAATGCCAGGGTGAGATGGTATCTCATTGGGGTTTTGATTTGCATTTCTCTGATCGCTAGAGATTGTGAACATTTCCTCATGTGTCTGTTGGCTGCTTGAATGTCTTCTCTGGTGAAGTGTCTGTTCATTTCCTGTGCCCATTTTTTAATTGGATTATTTTTCTTTTTGTTGTAGAGGTGTTAGCTTTTCTTGTAGATTTTAGAGATTAGACCTTTGTCTGATTTGTAATAGTCAAAAATTTTTTCCCAGTCTGTAGGTTTTCTTTTCACTCTTTTGGTGAAGTCTTTTCATGAGCACAAGTATTTAATTTTTAGAAGATCCCAGTTATCTAGCCTATCCTCTGGAGCTTGTGTGTTGTTGGTTGTGATTTGTATCCTGTTAATGCCATGTATTAGGGCCCCTAGCTTTGATCCTATTTTTTCTTCTATGAGCTTCATGGCTTTTGGCTTCATATTTAGGTCTTTGACCCATTTTGACTTAGTTTTTGTATATAGTGAGAAGTATGGGTCCTATTTCATTTTTTTTGCTGATAGACATCTGATTTTGCCAGCACCATTTAAGGCTGTCTATTCCCCATTTGATGGATTTTGGGCCCTTGTCGAAGATCAAGTGACCACGGGTGGGTGGATTTACGTCTGGGCTCTCAATTCTGTTCCATTGGTCAATGTCTCTGTCATTGTACCAGTACCAGGCTGTTTTGACTACTACAGTTGTATAGTAGGTTCTGAGGTCAGGTACTGTGAGTTTCCTACTTTATACTTACTCTTTAATAGTGCTTTACTTATCTGCTGCCTGTTCACTTTCTGTACAAAGTTAATGATAAGTTTTTCCATCGCTTTAAAGAATGTTGTTGGTATTTGGATCGGGATTGCATTGTATTTGTCAGTCACTTTGGGTAGATTTGTGATTTTCCCAGTGTTGAGTCTACCTACTTATGAACATGGTATGTTTTCCCATTTATGTAGATCTCTTTTGGTTTCTTGCAGTACTGTTTGTAGTTTTCTTTGTATAGGTCTTTTACATCTCTGCTTAGATTTACTCCCATGTATTTTATTTTTTTAGGGGCTATTATAAACGGTAATCTTCTCCTGATTTCCTTTTCATCGTTCTTCTTATTGGTGTATAGGAATCCAACTGATTTTTTTATGTTTATCTTGTATCGTGATACTTTGCTGAATCTTTCTATTATTTCCAGTAGTTTTCTCATGGAGTCTTTTTGGTTTTCTATGTATAGTATCATATCATCCATAAATAGGGACAGTTTAATTTTTTCACTACCAATTTGGATACCCTTTATTTCTGTTTCTTGCCTATTGCTCTAGCTAGAACTTCCAACACAGTGTTGACTAGGAGTGGTGATAAAGGGGATCCTTATCTTGTTCTTGTTCTCAAGTGGAATGTTTTCAACCTCTCTCCATTAAGAATGATGTTGGTATTGGTTTTGCATAGATGACCTTTATTATGTTGAGAAATTTCCTTTCTATACCTATTTTTTTTGAGAGTTTTTATCAGAAATGGGTGTTGGGCTTTGTTGAATGCCTTTTCTGCATCAATTGAGATGATCATGTGATTCTTTTCTTTCTTTTTTTTTATGTGGTGGATTACATTGATTAATTTTCTTATGTTGAACCATCCTTGCATAAAAAAATTTTTTTATTTTTTCATCCTTGCATACTCAGTATGAATCCTACTTGGTCTTGGTGTATTATTTTTTTTTTGATATGATGCTGAATTCTATTGGCTAGAATTTTGTTGAGAGTTTTTACATCTATATTCATGAGACATGTTCGTCTGCAATTTTGTTTTTTTTGTAGTGTCTTTGCCTGGTTTTGATATCAGGGTTATGCTAGATTCACAGAATGAATTTGGATGTATCGCTTCCTTTTCTGTGTTCTGAAATCATTTGAGTTGTACTGGTGTAAGCTTTTCTCTGAATGTTTGGTAGAGTTTCCCAGTGAAGCCCTCTGGGCCCGGGCTTTTTTTGTTAGGATTTTTGTCATTACCTTTTCAATCTCTTTTCTTGTTATGGGTCTGTTCAGATTTTCAGCATCATTTGGTGTTAGTTTGGGTAGACAGTGTGTCTGTAGAAATTTGTCCATTTTCTCTAGGTTTTCAAATTTGTTGGAGTATAGTTTCTCATAATTCTCTGCTATGATGTTTTTTATTTCAGGTACGTGTGTTGCAATGTCCTCCATTTCATTTCATATTTGTGTTATTTGAGTTCTCTCCTGTTTTTGTTTTATCAATTTAGCTAGTGGTTTGTCGATTTTGGTGGTTATTTCAAAGAACTAACTTTTGGTTTTGTTGTTCCTTTCTATTGATTTTCTATTCTCTATTTCATTTATTTCTGCTCTGATCTTTATTATTCCCTTTCTTCTGGTGGCTGTGGGCTTCTTTTGCTGTTCTCTTTCTGTTTGTTGAAGTTGTGTAGGTAATGTTTTGATTTTGTCCCTTCTTTTTTGATGTGTGCATCTATTGCTATAAATTGTCCTCTGAGGACTGCCTTTGCTGTGTCCCAAAGGTTTTGGTATGATGTGTTTTCATTCTAGGAATTTTTAAATTCCATCTTTGATTTCTTCTATTACCCACTAGTTTTTAAGCAGGGTGTTATTCACTTTCCATGTAATTGATTTTTTTTCCCCCTTACTCTCCCTGTTGTTAATTTTACTTTGATGGCATTGTGGTCAGAGAAGTTACTTTGTATTATCTCAACGTTTTGGATTTTGTTGAGGGTTGCTCTGTGGCCTAAGATGTGGTCTACTCCAGAGAATATTCCAGGTGCTTTGGAAAAGAACATTTATTTTGCTGCTGTTGGGTGGAGTGTTCTACATATATCTGTAAGGTCAGGTTGCCTGATTATGCTCTTTAGATCTTCTGTATCTTTGCTGAGTTTCTTTCTAGATGTTCTCATGTATCTGTTAGCCGTCTGAATATATTCTTTAGTGAAGTGCGTGTTCATATCCTTTGCCCACTTCTTGATTGGGTTGTTTGTCTTTTTGTGGTTGAATTTTAGCAGAATCATATAGATTTTAGAGATCAGGTGCTGGTTGGAGATGTCTAAGCTAAAAATTTTTTCCCAGTCTGTAGGTGGTCTTTTTATTTTTTTGGTGAAGTCTTTAGTGAGCATAGGTGTTTGATTTTTAGGAGCTCCCAGTTGTCTGGTTTCTCTTTGTCATTTTTAGTAATGTTTTGTATTCTCGTTATGCCTTGTATTAGGGTTCCTAACATTGTCCCTGTTTTTTCTTCAATAGTCCTTATCATTTTAGACTTTATGTTTAGGTCTTTGATCCATTTGGAGTTAGTTTTTGTGCATGGTGTGAGGTATGGGTCCTGTTTCATTTTTTGGCAGATGAATATCCAGTTATGCCAGCACCATTTGTTAAAAAGACTGTCTTTTCTCCAATCAACTGACCCTGGGCCTTTGTCAAAAATCAGCTGTTCATATGTGGATGGATTTATACCTGGGTTCTCAATTCTGTTCTATTGGTCTATGTGTCTGTTCGTGTACCAGTACCAGGCTGTTTTGACTACTGCAGCTGTATAATAGGTTCTAAAATCAGGGAGAGTGATGCCTCCCACTTTCTTCTTCCTTTTCAGTAATTCTTTACTTATCCGGGGCTTCTTTCCCTTCCATATGAAGTTGGTGATTTGTTTCTCCATCACATTAAAAAATGACATTGGAATTTGAATCGGAAGTGCATTGTATATATAGATGGCTTTTGGTAGAATAGACATTTTTACTCTGTTGTCTTCCTATCCATGAACAAGGTATGTTTTTCCACTTATGTAGGTCCTTTTTAGTTTCTTGCACTAGTACTTTGTAGTTTTCTTTGTATAGGTCTTTTACATCTTTGGTAAGATTTATTCCTAAGTATTTTATCTTCTTGGGGGCTAATGTGAGTGGTATTGATTTGGTTATTTCCTCTTCAATGCTCTTTTTGTTGATGTAGAGGAATCCAGCTGATTTTTGTATGTTTATCTTGTAACCTGAAAATCTGCCAAACTCTTCTATTAGTTTCAGTAGTTTTCTTGGGGATTCCTTAGGGTTTCTGTGTATAAGATCATGTCGTCTGCAAATAGAGATAACTTTACTTCTTCCTTGCCAATCTGGATGCCCTTTATTTCTTTGTCTAGCCTAATTGCTCTGGCTAGGACCCACAACACAATGTTGAATAAGAGCAGTGATAAAGGGCATCCTTGTCTGATTCCCATTCTCAAGGGAAATGCTTTCAGGCTCTCTCCATTTAGGATGATGTTGGCTGTTGGCTTTGTATAAATGCCTTTTATTATGTTGAGGAATTTTCCTTCTATTCCTATTTTGCTGAGATTTTTTATCATGAATGGATGTCGGGCTTTGTCAAATGCCTTTTCTGCATCAATTGATAAGATCATGTGGTTTTTTTCTTTTGTTTTGTTTATATGGTGGATTACATTAATTGTTTTTCTAATATTGAACCAACCTTGCATAGAACTTAGTCATCGTGGATTATTTTTTTGATATGTTGTTGAATTCTATTGGCTAGAATTTTGTTGAGGATTTTTGCATCTATGTTCAAGAAGGATATAGGTGTGTAATTTTCTTTTTTTGTGGCGTCTTCTCCTGGCTTTGGTATCAGGGATATGCTGGCTTCATAAAATGAGTTTGGGAGTATGCTGTCCTTTTCTATGCTCTGAAAAATCTTTAGTAGTGCTGGTGTTAATTGTTCTCTGAAAGTTTGGTAGAATGCTGCAGTGAAGCCATCAGGGCCAGGGCTTTGTTGTTGCTGGGAGTTTTTTGATTACCATTTCAATCTCTCCTTTTGTTATAGGTCTGTTTAGTTGTTCTACCTCTATTTGTGTTAATTTAGATAGGTAGTGTGTTTCTAGGAATTCATCCATTTCTTCTAGGTTTCCAAATTTGTTAGAGTACAATTTTTCACAGTAATCTGATATGATTCTTTTAATTTCAGGGGAAGCACAAGAAATACATTTGTGGACAAACAAGCTCAGGACTGGTACCATTTGCTCAGCTTCCATTCTCATCTTTTGTACATATTAAACTCTCATACGAAATTCAGACTTCAACCTAACATAAGGCAACACTCCACCTCTCTCAAGAAAGTGGGCCACAAGTCATACCAGTCATGTGTCTATCTCAAGTTTATGGTAATTGTGTTCATCTCAACTCCAGGCAATACCCAGTCCGTTTCACCTAGTCTAAGAGTAAATTCTCAGGGTCTGATGGCCTATAACGAGATTGAAAATAATTGGTTATTATTTACATTAAAATATCTGTAACAGCTACAGTCTTCATTTCTGTAATTTGTCGTGAGGCCACTGTTGGTATTAATTTCAATCATATCATTCTTCTATGACCCTGTTCATGTTACTGTTGCTTTATACCACCACCTAAGTTGGTTTTAGCTGGTGAGTTGATCCAAACCTTTCTTTCTGGAAGGTATGAGACCTTTGCGACTGTCTTTTTTGGGCCACTGTAGTCTTCCAACGAAGTTAACTACCAAACATGACAGTACTGAAAAAATAACCTCAGAGAATTTCATGGCTTCAAAACATAGTCTTCCTCGTCCTGACTGTCTAGCAACAGGACTATTTTCCGTAGGTAACTGGGATTATTTACCTCAGACAAGAAATTAATACTCTTAATGAATTGTTAGTTCAGTGGCATCATGGTATGAGAGGTCTACCATAGCCACAAGAAGTCACAACCATCATTGTGTCCCCTGACAAACATATTTATCTTTTGAGAACTAAGACCTCAAGACCAGCAGAGTCCAAGATTGTGGGGCTGGGAAGAAAAACTTGAGTAAGTTATTAGATAAAATAGTGAGAGGGTTCACATCTATTTCTGCTCGTTAGTTCCTGGACACATGTATTCTGACTTCGGCAAAAAAGAAGGAAAAATCACACCAGATATATAAACCATATGCTGCATGATACATAAAAATTCTTCAGTCTTGTAGACCTCTGATGCCAAGCTAGTGATATAGCTTACTTTTCAGTAGCTATCCCAATGTTCTATAAGGTCACCTGCTTTTAGGTGTTATGATACATGGAAAGTACAATATTTTTTATGGTCATGAATTTATTGCCAGATTTTTCTTATGCTGAAACAAATTTTGTGGTTGGAGTAATGCTACATGGGATACTGTGATTGTGAATAAGGCATTTGTAAGTCCACATTTAGTGGTGCAAATACATAACAGAGAGGGAAGGCAAATCCATATCTAGAATAAGTTCTATAATAGTGATGACAATTTTGCACTCCCTGCATGATGAAAGAGGCCCAAAGTAATCAGTGAAAGGGCTCAGTGTTGTCCTCAATGTTTTGACAGTTAAGACACTCAGTTCTAGTGGTAGGAAGACCATCTTGGTGAGGAAAAGTCCATGCCACAGAGTCTTTGCTCATATAGCTTCTATTCCAGGACTATTGCCAATTAGTTTATAGGCCTATTGAATAAGCCCTGAGATGACTGAGGAAAGATACTGACTGACATCCACAGGATACATTTTCTTGTCCACCCAACTATTGAGACACTTCCTTAAAATGGATGTCCTTTATTGCTGTGCCCATCTGAGAGATTCATTTATATAGGCCTTCTCCAACTGTAACCACATACGTCTGTCAGTTTTTTGTACTTTGGTGGCTTGTGTGTTGCTGTGATACTGAAAACTATGCCACTGGTATTTCAAATACCAGCAGGATCACCCATGGTAGACAGGTTTCAGCTAAGCTTCCAGACTAGGACAGACTAGGAAGAAGGGCCTAACAGCCTACTTCTGAAATAATTGGCCAGTGAAAACTTTATGAATAGCAGAGGAACATTGTCTGATATAGTACCAGAAGATGAGCCCTCTTAGGTTGGAAGGCTCTCAAAATATGACTGGGGAAGACCTATTTCCTCAAAGTAGAGTCAATCTTAATGATGTGGCTGGGGTCAAGCTTTCAGGACCCTCATTTGCTGATGTGGCACTACTTAAAATGAGAAGAAATAGCTGCAAACATCCATTATTCATCAGAACATGGAATGTATGAAATATGAGTATAGGGAAATTGGAAGTCATCAAAAATGAAATGGAACGCAGAAACATTGATATCCTAGGCATTCAGAGAACTGAAATGGACTGGTATTGTCTATTTTGGAATCAGACAATCATGTGGTATACTATGCCAGGAATGATGAGTAGGAATGGCATTGCAGTCATTGTCAAAAAGAAAATTTTAAGTCTACCCTGAAATACGATGCTGTTAGTGATAAGATAATATCTATATGTCTACAAGGAAGATCAGTTGTTATGATTATTATTCAAATTTACCCACCAAACTTTAAGACCAAAGATGAGAAAATTAAAGATTTTTACTGACTTCTGCAGTCTGAAATTGATCAAACATGCTATCAAGATGCATTGATGATTATTGGTGATTAGAATGCAAAAATCAAAATCAAAGAAGAAGGAACAGTAGTTGGAAACTACAGCCATGGTGATAGAAATGATGCCAGATATCACATGATAGAATTTTACATGACCAACGACTTTTTCATTGCAAATACCTTTTTCACCGACATAAACAGTGACTGTACATGCGGACCTAGCCAGATGGACTATATAGAAATAAAACTGACTACAACTGTGGAAAGAAGCAATGGAAAACCTCAATATCATCAGTCAAAACAAGGCCAGGGGCTGACTGAGGAACAGATCATCAATTGCTCATATGTAAGTTCAAATTCAAGCTGAAGAAGGATAGAGCAAATCCACAGGAGCCAAAGTATCACCTTGAATCTATTTCACTTGAATTTAAAGGCCATCTCAATAATAGATTTAACTCATTAAACACTAATGATTGAAGACCAGGTGAGTTGTAGAATGACATAAAAAACATCGTATACAAAGAAAGCAAGAAGTCATTAAAAAGACAGGAAAGAAAGAAATGACCAAAATAGATGTCAGTAGAGACTCTGAAAGTTGCTCTTGAACAGAGTTGCTAAAGTGAAAGGAAGAAACGACAAAGTAAAAGAACAGAAGATTTCAAAGCGTGACTTAAGAAGACAAAGTATTATAACGACATGTGCAAAGATCTAAAGTTATAAAACCAAGAGGGAGGAACACACACAGCATTTCTCAAGCTAAAAGAACTGAAATATAAATTCAAGCTTCGAGTTGCTATATTGAAGGATTCTACAGAGAAAATATTAAAGGATGCAGAAAGCATCAAAAGATGATGGAAGGCATACACAGTCACCGCACCAAAAAGAATTGGTTGATGTTCATCCATTTCAGGAGGTAGCATATGATCAAGAACCGATGGTATTGAAGGAAGAAGTCCGAGCTGCACTAAAGGCATTGGCAAAAAGCAAGGCTCCAGGAAATGATGGAATACCAATTGAGATGTTTCAACAAACAGATGCAGTGATTACTTATCTATGCCAAGAAATCTGGAAGACAGCCACTGGTCAACTGCTGGGAGGAGATCCATATTTGTGCCCATTCCAAAGAGAGGTGATCCAACAAAATGTGGCAATGATGAAAAAATGTCATTGATATCACATGCAAGTAAAATTTTTCTGAAGATATTCAATAGTGGTGGCAGCAGTACACTGACTGGGAATTGTCAAATTCAAGCCAGATTCAGAAGAGGACGTGGAACCAGGGATATCATTGTTGATGTCAGATGGATCTTCACTGAAAGCAGAAAATACCAGAAAGATGTTTACCTGTGTTTTATTGACTATGCAAAGGTATTATGACTGTGCGGATCATAACAAATTAGGATAACATTTTTTTTTTTTGTACTGTATGAAACCCTCACTTTATTTTTTATATTTTCAGCTTTGTAAAAAAAAAAAAAAAACTTATTTTTTCATCTATATATATATCATTAAAGGTATTTATTGAATTGATAAAATAAGAAAAAAGAAAGCAACATGAGTAAATAAATAAGAATGAGCCTCAGAAAAATAATATGGAGCAGGATAAGCCAGTCTTAAAACAGTCTGTTTTGAATGATTTCTTTGATATAAACTAAAACTCAGGCAAAATTAAGATATATTAATACAAGAGAGGGTAAAATGTTTATTCTTGATGGGGGTTGGGGGTGAGCCAGCGGGAGGAAGCATGAGTGGCAATCTCCTTGGTGCCACTCTGCTCTATTTCCTGATCTGGGTGATTGCTACATGAGCAAATTCTATTTGAAAAATTAATACCTTGAAACTAATCATGAGACAAATCTAAATGGAGGAGAATTTTTCAAAAAAGCTGGTCTGTAAAAGTCAGTCTTAAAAGATAATGATCAGGTGGCTCTTTTCCTTTATTCAATTAATGTGGTTTATTACGTTGATTGAATTTCTAATGTTGGGACAAATCCTACTTGGTCATGGTGTATAATCCTTTTAATATGCTTCTGGATTTGGTTCGCTAATATTTTGTTAAGGATTTTTGCATCTATATTTATCAGGAATATTGGTGTACAGTTTTCTTTATTTTCTTGTTTCTTTCTCTGGTTTTGTTATCGGGATAATGCTAGCTTCATAGAATGAGTTCTCCCCTCTTATATTTTTTAAAAAGTTTAAGAACTGGTATCACTTCTTCTAGAAATGTTTGGTATACCTCCCCAGTGAAGCTGTCTGGTCTTGGACTTTTCTTTGTTAGGAAGTTTTTGATTACTGCTTTGATCTCTTCACTTGTTATGGGTATGTTGAGGTCTTCTGTTTCTTCTTGGGTTAATGCAGGAAGTTTTTCTGTTTTGAGGAATTTGTTCATATAATATAAATATTCTAATTTGTTGGCATACAATTGTTAATATTCTCTCATGTTCATTTTTATTTAATTAGTGTCAGTTGTAATGTCATCTCTTTCAATTCTGATTTTAGATAGCTGTATCTTCTTTTTTTTTCTTAGTCTAGCCAAAGGCTTTTTGATTTTATTATCCTCTCAAAAAATCAACTTCTGCTTGCATTGATTTTAAAAATGGATTTGTATTCTCTAGTGCCCTTTTCTCTGCTATGGTCTTTTTTATCTCCTTCCTTCTGGTTTGTCTGAGTTTGGTTCACTTTTCTTTTTCTAGTTCCTCAAGCTTTATTTTGGTAGGCTTTTTATTTGTGATCTGTCTTCTTTTTTAAATATAGTCATTTACACCTATAAATTTCCCTCTGAGGACTGTTTTCACTACATCCCATAGATTTTAATATGTTGTGGTTCCATTTTCTTTTGTCTTTAAATATTTTCTGATTTTCTTTTTGATTTCTTTTTCAACTCATGGCGTTTAACAAAACCCAACATGCTTTCATGATAAAAACACTCAACAAAGTAGAAATAGAAGGGAAATTCCTTAATTTGATAAAACAAATTTATAAAAATCCCACTGCTAACATCGTATTTAAGGGAGAAAGAGAAAGATAGGAACATGTCAAGGATCTTGATCTCACCACTGGTATTCAACATTGTACTGGAAGTTCTAGCCAAAGCAATCAGAAAAGAAAAAGAAATAAAAGGCATTTGCATTGGGAAGGAAGAAGTAAAACTATTCCTTTTTGTTGAAGGAATGACCCTATGTATAGAAGACCCAAAGAATTTAGAATTAGCAAAGTGGCAGGATACAAAGTCAACACACGAAAAACAGTAGGAATTGTATACATCAGCAATGAAGAATCTGAAAAGGAAGTCACGAAAACAATACCATTTACAATAGCATCTAAAATAATAAATACCTAGGAATTAATTTAACTGGAGAGGTGAAAGGCTTGTACACAGAAAACTATAAAACGTTACTGAAGGAAATCAAAGGTGATCTAAATAAGTAGAAAGACATTCTATGCTCATGGATTGGAAGACTTAATATTCTCAAGATGTGGATACTACCTACAGCAATCTATAAATTCCAATGAAATACCCATCTAAATTCTAACATCTATGTAGAAATTGAAAGGTCAATCCTCAAATTTATACGGAACTGCAAAGAACCCCGAATAGTCAAAGCAATCTTGAAAAAGAATCACAAAGTAGGGGAACTCTAACTTCCCTATTTCAAATTGTATTATAAAGCTACAGAAATTAAAACAATCTGGTACTGGCATAATGATATATATAGACTAATGGAATAGTATTCAGATTGTAGAAATAAATTTGCATATCTATGGTCAATTAATCTTCAAAGATTAATTGACCATAATCTTTGACAAGGATGCTAAATTCATCAAGTGGGAAATAATCTGTTGAAGAAAATGGTGCTGGGAAAACTAGATTTCCACATGCAAAAGAATGAAGTTGGGCCTAAACTTCACACCATATAGAAAAAGCTACTCAAAATGGATCAAAGACTTGAACGCATGACTTAAAACCATAAAACTCCTTGAAGAAAACATAGGGGCAATGCTTCAGGACCTAATGTCAAACAGCAGATTCATAGTTATGACTCCAAAAGTGCAAGCAACAAAAGACAAAATAAATAAATAGTATCTCATCAAAATGAAAAAACTTCTGTACATCAAGGGACTTTATCGACTCAGTGAAGAAACAACCTATAGACTGGGAGAAAATTTGGGGGAACCATATGTTAGGTAAGGGTCTGATATCCAGAATAGATAAAGAGCTTCTATAACTTAACAAGAAAAACACAAACAGCAAACCAAAAAATGGGCAAAGGACCTTAATAGACATTTCACCAAAAGGATATACAAATGGCCAATAAGCACATGAAAAGATGCTCAACACCATTGCCTATAAAGGAGATGCAAATAAAAATCCCAATGATATAACACTTCATTCCCCCTAAAACCAAACCAAATGCATTGCCGTTGAGTTTATTCTGCTTCATAGTGACCCTAAAACTACCCCATAGGGTTTCCAAGGAGAGGCTGGAGAATTCAAACTGCTGACTTTTTTGTTTAACAGCCGAGCTCTTAATCACTGCACCACCAGGATGGCTAAAATAAAAAAAAAAAAAAGGAAAATAACAAATGCTGGCAAGGATGTGGAAAAAACAGAACTCTTATTCATTGATGACAGGAATGCAAAATGGTATATTCATTGCGGAAAAGTTTGGTGCACCTTCAAAAAGTTAAACATATAGCTACCATATGACTTAGTATTCCACTCTTAGGTATATATCCGAGACTTGAAAACAGCAATACAAACAGAAACACCAATGTTTACTGCAGCAGTATTCATAACAGCCAAAAGGTGGAAATGTCCCAAATGTGTCCATCAACAGATGAGTGGGTTAATAAAATGTGATATATACATACAATGGACTACTACTCTGCTATAAAGAAAAAGCCACAACATGGATGAACCGTAAAAACATTATGTTGAGTGAAATAACTTAATCACAAAAGACAAATATTGTATAATCTTGTTAAAATAAAATATCTAAAACAGGCCAATGCATGAGATCAGAGTTTGATAATAGTTACCAGGGGAAGGAGGGAGCGGGAGGGGGGCAAACCACTGTGTAGGAAGCATTGAGTTTCTGTTTATGGTGATGGAAAATTTGGCAACAGATATTAGTGATGGTTGCACAACATGGCTGATATGATTGGTTTCACTGAATTGTATACATTGAATTGGCAAGTGTATTACCTATATTTTTACAATAGTAACAGAAAGTTAAAAACAAACAAACAAACAAACCAAAAACATGATCTTGAAAAAGAAGAATGAAGTAGGAGGACTCATATGTCTTGACTTCAAAACATATTATGAAACTACAATAATCAAAACAATCTGGCTCTGTTGTATAGACCAATGCATTAGAATTGAAAGTCCAGAAATAAACTCATATACCTAAGGTCAACTGATCTTTGATAAAGGTACTAATTTCTTTAATGGGGAAAGAATAGTCTTTGTAATAAATAGTGCTGGGGAGAATTCTGAGAAGATACAGGCATGAGCAGGTCTAGATTCCAGCCCTCCCCACATATCCATCAAGAAATAAAGGCATAAATTTATGCTTGGCCTGAGGGACTCTGAATCAGTGACCAGAGGACAGCAGCAAGGACCAGAAGATGGACAGGAGTAAACAACAAATCTCATAAGGAAGGAACACCTCTTCTCTCACTCCCAAATCCTCCCCATCCTGGCACCATGGACTGTCAGGGGCTGCAGAGTATGAAAATGGTGCCTGCAACAGAGCATGCACCCCCATCCAACACACTTCCTAATTGTATGCAGGGAAGGCCCTGAGGTCCGGCTCTGAAATCAATAAGATCTATCTCCCTGCAGGTCTGTTGAGGCGTGTGCCTGCCCTTCTCCCTCCTGGTATAGCTGAAAGTCTTTGACCTAAGGCTGGCCTGTAACTGCCCTTCACTCTCCTTGCACTGGAGAAAGCCTGCCTGTGCTCACCTCTGAGATAAGTGGGCCCTCAAAGAGAGGTGAAGGAAGCCTTGAGGAAGAATGGAAGTCAGCACCCTGTCCTGCCAGGCTTCATTCAGTATTGGCTTTCTGACTGGAAAATGTGATCACAGAAATGGCCCACAGAGCAGAAGATGGAGCAATAATCAAAGAAACAACACTGCACACCCTGATGCACAGACTGATGAGAGTGTGTTCACTGTTCAGTTTGGGAGGCACTAAAAGATGGAAACTACGGTCTGGACTTTTCAAATCCTCGTTAAATAAAAGAGGGAAAAGGAGGTGTCTTAGTCATCTAGTGCTGTTATGACAGAAATACCAAAAGTGGATGGCTTTAACAAAGAGAAATTTATTTCTTCGCAGTAAAGTAGGCTAAAAGTCCAAATTCTGGGCGTTGGCTCCAGGGAAAGCCTTTCTCTCTGTCGGCCTTCTCTTCAATCTTCCCCCGGACTAGGAGCTTCTCTGAGCAGAGACCCCTGGTCCAAAGGACACGCTCTGCTCCCGGCACTGCTTTTTTGGTGGAATGAGGTCCCTCTCTATCTCTGCTAGCTTCTTTCTTTTATATCCCAAAAGATTGCCTCAAGACACAATACAATCTTGTAGATTGAGTCCTGCCCCACTAACACAACTGCCGCCCATCTTCCCTCACTAACACCACAAAGGCAGGATTTACAACATATAGGAAAATCGCACAATACCGAGAATTATGGCCCAGCCAAAATGATACACAAGTTTTTTGCGGGACATAATTCAATCCATGACAAAACCCACTGCTGTCGAGTTGATTCCAACTCACAACGACCCTCTAGGACAGAGTAGAAGTGCCTGATAGAGTTTCCTGGAGCACCTGGCGGATTCGAACTGCCAACCTCTTGGTTGGCAGCTGTAGCACTTAACCACTACGCCACCAGGGTTTCCTCCATGACAAAAGGTATCACAAAAAAGGAGTCTTGGAAATAATCCTTCTGGTGATATACTTTTCTCAGTGAATTATTAAGTTTGCCATCAACTGAATATGAGATTGGGAAAGGATATATTGGTAGTTTTTAAAATACAGAAGCAATGACACAGTCGCAGAAGACAGCGAGAGAGTAAATAGGTAGAAAATTTAGTGCAATTGTCAGCCAGAATTAATGGTTCTCTGGTGCTTAGTGATGAGGAATTTGATAATTTCAGTTAACATGGATTGGTATATCTCCTCAGCTTTGTTTTTCTCAGTAGGATGGCATGAAGTAAGCAGAAAATCAGATGTAATGGGATTGCTTTTTTTATGGTCAGGACTAGAAGTAGGAAAAAGAGCAATGGACCTGGTGTTTTTGTTTTTCAAGGAGCAATTATAATGCTAGATTGTGGAAGGCTGGGTAAAGAGAATGGAGAGTGAAGATATCAATGTTTTCCACAATTTGGTGGTGGTAGAGTAATTTTGGAGTCAGGAAGTTAGACACGGGAGGCTGAAAATAGGTAGTAATAGGAGAATGGGGTGCAGAAAGTGAAAAGTGATGAAATTACAATTATAGGTAATGACAACCCCTAGTGTGTGAGAAGGAGAAAGAATGGATGAAATGAGTGGAGGGTGGAGAGTTGAAAGATGACAAAAGGGAGAGGCTGAGGGTATAGGAGAGATCATTTGCATGGATGTTGCAATCACTGAGAAGAATGACAGGGGTTGAGGTGGGGAGTGTCAAAATGAGTCAGGAACTAAGGAGAGGAGTGATATGGGGTCAGCAGATTATTTCTAGAGGAAAGCAGTTGGTGCCAAAGACTGATAAAACACATTTCAAAGCTGATGTGATAGGGAATTATCTGGGAATTGCACTGAGGATGAAAGAGGACATTCCCACCTTCAGGTCTGGTAGTACAACGACACGAGAGAAAGCATCGACCAATTGAAAGAGTTGCAAGGGAAGGAGTGACTTCAGGCAAGAGCAAATAAATGAAGTGAATTTTTAGAGTGGAGATTGAAGATGTAGTGGATTGACATAAAGCTCAGCTGATTTTCATCAGGTGCAGTGGAAAAATGAGAAAAAGGGTCTGGAAAAGGAATTTACAGAACCAGTTGGTTCAGTAGGATCTTGGGGGTGAGGTCTTCTTTTGGTGAATAACATTAACAATAATGTATGTCACGTACTGTGGAAATGTAGTAATATGTATTAAAATGCTTCAACCATTTTCTGTTGTTTACGACAGAAAGTTGGAATGCATTCACAACTGAGAATATATACCTAGAATTTAAATAGAGCCTATACAACTCTGAAATATTGCTTTTAACTAATAAAAAATCACCCTCAGGACATCAGCTTATTTCTCAAGAAATAGGTTTCAATTTCTTTTTATGTAAATAAAGGATGCTTTTTTTTTTTAACCTCAATACTAATATTCTTCTTAAGCGACTTTAATAAACCTAGATATGTGCCTCTAGAACTACAAGCATACCTCGGAGGTGTTGCAGATTAAGTTCCAGACCACTCCAATAAAACAAATATCCCAATAAAGTAAGTTGCATGAATTTTTGGTTTCCCAATGCATGTAAAAGTTATGTTTACTCTATACTGTAGTTTATTAAGTGTGCAACAGCATTGTGATTAAAAAATAATGTACATACTTCAATTAAATAATACTTTATTGCTTAAAAATGCTAACCGTCGTCTAAGCCTTCAGTGAGTTGTAATCTTTTAGCAAATGGATGATATTGCTTCAATGTTGATGGCTGTTGACTGATCAGGGCGATGGCTGCTGAAGGCTGGGGTAGCTGTGACAATTCCTTAAACTAGGACAACAATGAAGTTTGAGGCATTGATTGACTCTTCCTTTTATGAAAGATTTCTCTGTAGCCTGTGATGGTGTTTGATAGCATTTTACCCACAGTAGAACTTCTTTCAAAATTGGAGTCAATCCTCTCAAACCCTGCTGCTGTTCTATCAACTAAATTTATGTAATGTTCTAAATCCTTTATTGTCATTTCAACAATGTTCACAGCATCTGCATCAGGAGTAGATTTCATTTCAAGAAACCACTTTCTTTACTCATCCACAAGAAGTAAGTCCTCATCTGTTAAAGTTTTATCATGAGATTGCAGCAATACAGTGACATTTTCAGGTTCCATCTCTAATTCTAGTTCTCTTGCTATTTCTGCCACATCTGCAGTTACTTCCTCCACTGAAGTATTGAACCCCTCAAAGTCACCCACGAGGGTTGGAATCAACTTCTTCCAAACTCCTGTTAATACTGATATTTTCACTTCCTCCCATGAATCATGAATGTTCTTAATGGCATCTAGGATGGGGAATCCTTTCCAGAAGGTTTTTAACTTACTTTGCCCAGATTCATCAGAGGAATGGATGGCAGCTGTAGCCTTACAAAATGTATTTCTTAAATAATAAGACTTGAAAGTTCAAATTACTCCTTGATTCATAGGCTGTAGAATGGATGTTGCGTTAGCAGGCATGAAAATGACATTAATCTCCTTGTACATCTCCATCAGAGCTCTTGGGGACCAGGTGCATTGCCAATGAACAGGGATATTTTTGAAAGGAATCCATTTTTCTGAGTAGTAGGTCTCAAAGGTGGCTTACTATATTCAGTAAACCATGTTGTAAACAGATGTGCTTTGTTGTCCCATTTATAGACCATAAGCAGAGTAGATTTAGCATAATTCTTAAGGGCTCTAGGATTTTCAGAATGGTAAATGAGCATTGGCTTCAACTTAAAATCACAGCTGCATTAGCCACTAACAAGAGAATCAGCCTGTCCTTTGAATCTTTGAAGCCAGGCATTGACTTCTCCTCTGTAGCTATGAAAGTCCTAGATGGCATCTTCTTCCAATGTAAGGCTGTTTCATCTACATTGAAAATCTGTAGTTTAGTAGATACCTTATCAGTTATCTTGGCCAGATCTTCTGTCTAACTTGCTGCACCTTCTGCTTTGGGACTTGCTGTTTCACCTTGCCCTTCTGTGTTATGGAGATGGCTTCTTTCCTTAAGCCTCATGAACCAACCTCTGTTAGCTTCAAACTTTTCTTCTGCTTGCTCACCTCCCTCAAACTACATAGAATTGAAGTGAGTTAAGGCCTTGCTCTGGATTAGGCTTTGGCTTAAAGGTATTTTGTGGCTGGTTTGATATTCTCTATCCAGACTATTAAAGCTTTCTTATCACCAATAAGACTATTTTGCTCTCTTGTCATTCTTGTGTTCACTGGAGTACTACTTTTAATTTCCTTCAAGAACTTTTCCTTTGGATTCACAACTTGGCTAGCTGTTTGGTGCAAGAGGCCTAGCTTTCGATGTATCTTGGCTTTTGACATGCCTTCCTCACTAAGTTTATTTCCAGCTTTGATTTAAAGCGAGAGACATGTGACTCTTCCTTTCATTTGAACACTTAGGGGACATTGTAGGGCTATTAATTGGCCTAATTTCAATATTGTCATGTCTCAGGGAATAGGGTGACCCAAGGAGGAGAGGGAGAGAAATGGGAGAATGGCTGGTCAGTGGAGCAGTCAGAACACACACAACATTTATCAATTAAGTTCACCATCTTATCATGGCACCCCAAAACAATTATAATAGTAACATGAAAGATCACTGATCACAGATCATCATAACATATAATAACAATGAAAAAGTTTGAAATATTGTGAGAATTATCAAAATGTGACACAGAGACTCAAGCGAGCACACTTTGTTGGAAAAATGGCACCTATCGACTTGGTTGACATAGGGTTCCCACAAAACTTCAATCTGTAAAAAAAAAAAAAAAACTCAGTATCTGAGAAGCACAATCAACCAAAGTGCAATGAAGCGAGGTGTGCTGTAATAATGAAATTCATAAATAGTGTTACACAACATTTGCACATTCTACTAAGGAGAGTGGTTATACTGAATATATGTCATAGATTTCAATTATTTCTATCAAGCTTACAAATCATTTGTTTCTTTTTTAAGCTCTGCAGGTATCTATACAAAGTATAAGAAGACAATGAAAACAATATTTTCAAATGATACTATTTGGGGAATATTATGTCTCTCACAGTAATTGGTTTTATCGGGAACACATTTCTAGTGATGTTTCACACCAACACCTTATTCCAATTCCAGCCCCAACAGAAGAAACCTATAGATTTGCTATTCATCCACCTGACTTTAGCTAATGCCATGACAATTATTTTTAGTGGGGTTCCAGAAATACTGTATTATTTTGGAATGAGAAATTTTGCAAAGGACATTGGTTGTAAGACAGTGCTCTACATGTCCAGAATCACCCAGGGTCTGTCCATCTGTTCAATGTGTTTCCTGAGTACATTTCAGGCCACTATAATCACTCCTAGCAACTCTAGGTGGGCATAGCTCAAACCTAAAAACACCATACACATTTTGCCCACCTTTCTTTTCAGGATCACCAGCATGCTGATCTACATCCAGATCACCATATAAGCACTTTGGCTCCCTACAACTCTGGTGACATTGGACCAACTTATTCTCTGATGTACCGTTTCAGGAAAGAAAATGATACGCACTGTCAGGATGCTGTCTTTCTAGGGAGCATGATTATACGAAATTTCCTGTGTGTGTTCCTCATGACCTTGACCAGAGTCTACATGGTGATGCTTCTCTTCAGACATCAGAAGTTAGTCCAGCAAGTCCACAGTGCCAACCTCTGTCCACGAATCTCTCCTGAAACCGAGACCAAGCACAACATCCTGGTGCTGGTGAGCTGTTTTGTGTTCTTGTACTGTGCTGACTGCTGCCTTGCCATTTATGTATCTTACAGACATGGTGTACAGAGGCTGGAGAACATCACTATTTTTCCCTTGTTATCCAGAAATTTGTTCTTTTGTACTTCTCAAAAAATAGTAACAAACTCTCCTATACCAACTGTGCCTTTGTAAAGATGAGAAAGTCCTCTCTGCAGAGCATTCCCCTCAAAGGTTCAAATGCCCTCACAAACTCCTCTGGAACAATGGACAAGAGAGTATAATTTTCCATCACCAAATATTAGTTATGATAAAATTCTTAAAGTGCATTAATAATTTGTATTTTGATATTCCTTCACAGTATCAAGTTGAACGAACATACTAAGATAATTGATCAGGTTCATGGAATGAAGCACTTAGGAGATAGTGTCACCTGGATGGTAGGACACTCCTTTACCTTTCTTTCATTGAATTTCAAAATTTCATACTTGTGTTTATATGAACCCTTCTATTTTTAAGAGGTTCTCTCCTAATGTGACATATATAGCAGTTCAATTACACTAATGACACTTACTGGATTATGCTGCCCAAAGCCTTCATCACATCAAAAGATTTTATATCTGCACTGTTGCATGCATAAAACCTGGAAGTCAACACTTGGATTTACTATATGCTATTCACTTGTACCTGGTTTAAACAGAGAGAGTAGTAGGAGATTCAAATATGCTTCCTCTATTCCACAAAAACTGTAATCAGGAGTATAAAAACAACAAATATATTAGTCATCTTCATATACTTAAAGAAACCCACATTTGTTTTTCCATATGTGCGATTTGTATCTATTTGCATCATTAGATGTGTTTTTGAATTTCCATACGATTTTTCAAGTCATGTATTTATGTGAGCAGCAATTTTATTTTTGTCCTATCTTATAAAACATTATAAAAATATTTTAAAATTCCCAAATATCACACTAGGATAGATTACAAAGCCTGAAAAATTCTGCTACATAACAACTAAAATTCTGAAAGTGTGGTTGTTGCCTCAGCACATTTGTGAATGTCACAATGCAAAGCTTTGTGCTTCATAGCTCCTTGGAGAAAAATTGGGACTTGAAACTAAAGAACAAATATTGAAGGATGGTATCTTAGTTATCTAGTGCTGCTATAACAGAAATACCATAAGTGGATGGCTTTAACAAAGAGAAATTTATTCTCTCACAGTCTAGTAGGATACAAGCCCAAATTCAGGATGTCAGATGCAGTGGAAGCCCTTCTCTCTCCATCTGTTCTAGAGGAAGGTCCCTGTCATCAATCTTCACTTGGTCTGGTAGCTTCTCTGCACAGGAACCTCAGGTCCAAAAGACTTGCTGTGCTCCTGGTTCTGCTTTCTTGGGGGTATGAGGTTCCCATGTCTCTCTGATTGCTTCTCTCTTTTGTACCTCAAAAGAGATCGGCTTAAGGCACTGTCTAGGAAACCCTGGTGGTATGGTGGTTAAGCGTTAAGGCTGCTAACCAAGATAGTTCGAATCCACCAGGTGCTCCTTGGAAACTCTATGGGGTAGGTCTACTCTGTCCTATAGGGTCTGAATGAGTCGGAATCGACATGACGGCACTGGGTTAGGTTTGGTTGGGTAATCTTGTCATGCACATCAATATAACTGCCACTAATCCATCTCATTACATCATGGTCGTAGGATTTACAACACATAGAGAAATCACATTGGATGAAAAAATGGTAGACAGTCATGCAATACTGGGAATCATGACCTAGCCAAGTTGACAGATATTTTGGGGGACACAATTCAATCCATGACAGATGGAATAAAAAAAAAAAATCAACTACATGTTTTTCATGGTAGAAACAACTAATCATGAAGGTGTTCACCATTGAAACTAAAAGAGAAAAACTTAGAATAGGCAAATACGAACACAGAATGTGGGATTAGCTATAAAATATTTTTAAGGCAAAATTTGTACTAGTGATGGAGAGGGTATTAAAATAATGAAAAAATTTTGAGTTAATTGAGAACAAGTATCAGCCCTACACTTTGCAGAATTAACAGAATAACTGCAGATGTATAAGGGAAGAAATTATAAACAGAAATGAACATGTCCACGATTTACTGGGAGATTAAAACACCCTTCTCTCAACAAATGGTACCTCAAGCAAACAAAAATTGTAAAAGTACATATAACTTTTTTTTTTATTATTATTACTTAAAGAACAGGTTACAAAACATTTCAATTAAAATTACAGAATACACATCTGTTCAACAATTGGAACATTTAGAAAAATTGGCCCTGGCAAAGGACAAAATAAAAACATCAAGAAATAATGAAAGCTTCTGTCATTCAAATCAACTCCAAAACTTCTGTGAAAATACCTTTGTGTTTACTGTACAAAGTGAGAAGCTGCAACATTGTCAGAAATTAGGAAATAGATTTATAAAAATTTTCTTATAACAAAATATATATAATAAAAACACCACTTTAACCATTTTAAGGGATATAATGAAACCAATTACAGTTGCCATATTGTATGACCATCACACTATTTCTAAAAGCTTTTCATCACTACAAAAAACAAACAAAAACCTCAGTACCCCTTAAGTAAAACCTCTCTGTTCCCCCTCTCCATGGTAACCACTAATAATTATTTTTTACTCCATTTATTTGCCTGTTCTAGATATTTCCAATAAGAGGTATAATACAATATGTGTTCATAGTATTTGACTTTTTTTCACTTAACGTAGTATTTTCAAGGTTCAAACATGTTGTAGGATTTAACAGAGCTTCATTTGCCTTTATGGCTTAAAATATTCCATTTTATAGATATAACATATTTGTTAATCCATTCATCTGCTGATGGACATTTGGGTTGTTTACACCTTTTGAGTATTGTGAATAATGCTGCAATGAAATGGGAGTATGGGTATCTATTTGAGTTCCTGCTTTCATCTTTTCTGTGTATATACCTAGAAGTGGAATTGTAGTGGTTAAGGTCTGCAGTTGGAATCCACCAGCCACTCCTTGGAAACCCTATGGGGCAGTTGTACTCTCTCCTATAGGGTCTCGGAATATACTCCACAGTAACGGGTTTTTTTTTTTTTTTTTTTTAATATCCCTGGGTGGTGCAAAGGGTGAACATGCTAGGCTGCTAACTGAAAGGTTGGCGGTTCGAGTCCACCCAGAGACCCCACTGTTTTCCACAGTGGCTGCACTGTTTTACATTCCCACCAGCAAAGCACAAGGGTTCCAACTTCTCCACAACCTCGCTAACGCGTACTTTCCATTTTCCTGGCAATAGCTACCCTAGTGCAGATGAAGTAATTGTGGTTTTGTTTTTTGTTTATCGTGGTGAAAATATACACACCAAAACATTCGCTAGCACAACGTCCACATTTATAATTCAGTGACATTGATTACATTTTTTACGTTGCGCCACAATTACCGTTATCATTTTCCAAAACATTCCACCAGCATCAGTATAAACTCAGTGGTCCCTAAACAAAAACTTCTACTCTCCCCCTTCCTCTTCTCCCCTCCCCTGGTAACCATTGTTTTTATCTATTCGCTTATTTTATGTAAGTGAGATCATACTCCACCTGTCCTTTGTACCGAATTATCTCACTTAGCATAATGTTCTCACAGTTCATCCATGTTGTGACATGCATCAGAACTTCACACCTCTTTATTGCTGCATAATATTTCATTGTATGTATATATCACATTATTTTTAATCCATTCTTCTGTTGATGGACATTCCAGTGGTTTCTACATTTTGGCTGTTAAAAAAGTGCTGCAACGAATTTTGGTGTACAGGTTTCTGTGTTCCTGCCTTCACTTATACTGAGTATATATGTAGGATTGGGATTGCTGGGGCATGTGGCAATTCTATGTTCAACCTTTTAGGGAACTGCCAAACTGTTTCCACAATGGCTGTATCACTTTAAATTCCCACCAGCAATGCCTGAGGGTTTCACTTTCTCCACAAACTCACCAACACTTTTTGTTTTCCTTTCTTTGATAATTGCCATTTTAATGGGGTGAGGTGATATCTCATTGTGGTTTTAATTTGCATCTCCCTAATAATGGTGTAGTAGTTAAGAGCTACGACTGCTAATCAAAAGGTCGGGAGTTCAAATCCGCCAGGCGCTCCTTGGAAACTGTATGGGGCAGTTCTACTCTGTCCTATAGGGTTGCTATGAGTTGGAATTGACTTTGCTGCAACGGGTAATAGTTAATGATGTTGAGCACCTTTTCACATGCTTGTTGGCCATTTGAACAACTTTTGTGAACTGTCCAAGTCTTTTGCCCATTTTTTTGATTGAGTTGTCTGTCTTTTTGTTGTTAAGCGGTAAAAGTTTTATATATATATATATATATATATGATATTAGGGCCTTATCTGATACATACTTCCTGAAATTTTTTGTCCAATCTTATCTTTCCCTTTATTTATAAAGTTCTTCGCTGTACAAAAGTATTTAGTTTTTATAAGGTCCTGTCTATTTTATCTTTTGCTGCCTGAGCTGTTGTTACCATATCTGATAATCGGTTGTTAAACGCTGGGTCCCACAACCTCAGCCCTACATTTTCTTCTAAGAATTTTATGGTTTCAATTTTCAAATTTAGGTCCTTGATCCATTTTGAACTGGTTATTGTGTATGGTGTGAGGAATCTCCTTGTGGTTGTGATTTGTATGAGTCTGAAGACTAACGATATTGAGTATCATTTCATGTGCTTATTGGTCATTTGTATGTCATTTTGGAGAAATATCTATTCAAGTTATTTGCCCATTTTTTAATTAGTTTTTTGTTGTTGTTATTGAGTTGCAAAATTCTTTATATATTCTGGGTATCAAACCATTTTCAGATATATGGTTTACAAATATTTTTTCCTATTTTGTATGTTATCACTTCCCCTTCTTGATAAAATCCTTTGATTGTATAAATGTTTTACTTCTGATGAAGTTCAATTAATCTATTTTGTCTTTTGTTGATTGTGTTGTCCTTCATTATAGACATCATTTTTGAACATAGGCTAGAAACAAAATTGGCATCAGTTGGCTCAACAGCAGCATTGGATTCAAGAAGAAATTGAAGTTTGTAGATTTTAATAAAAAGATCCTTGCATCTAGAATATTACATTAAGTAAAGAGATAATTAAACACAAGTGTGCAATAAAGACAAGGCATAAAATCATTCAGGAGGATTATCACAAAATGACCCTTTGAAACTTCCTTTAGAACAATAATTTGAAGAGACAGAGAACAGAATGAAGGAGATGCTAATACAAAAAGGATAAATAACCTTTAGGAATTGATTAATTAAGATTGCTTACTAAAAACCACCATGAACTAAAAAATTTTAAAAAAGCATAGCTATGGCACCTAAGAACTAAATTTCTAGTTCATGACAGGGGTGAAAGAAGGCAACTAAGAGTGTGTTTTAAAATTCATTTTATCTGGAACAATACACAGATATGGTAAAGCTGATAAAAACAATAGGAAAAATAAGTGTAAGAATGGATGTAGAAGCTCATGACAGACTTTCATCACCCTACACAAACTTAAAAATTGGTGAAAATATAAGTAATATTTTAAGTGGTCAGATATATTCAGTGAAAGGAAGTCTAAAGAAATAATAAATAGCCTTCCTAGATGAGTGGAACTCATTGGCCATCTTCTTTTTATTTCAAATATAATATCAATATCTGGGGAAGATTACGACTTTTATAGGCAAAGGGGCATTTCTAGGGTTAATAGAAACCAACAGAGCCTTTTAAGATTGATGGGCAGGGTGGTGGGATGAATCGGAAACTGTAGGATCCCCAGAAATATTGTGAGCTCCCTCCAAGCACATATTTTCCTCTGTAGGACTCTAAATGAGTATAAGAGGCATGGGAAATTGGGGACTAAGCTAGAGAAGAGTGGCAATAAATTCCCCAGCCTCATAGTGCTTAGGTCCCAGAGTCTTGGTAGTGAGAGGGCTCTGAAATACCTACAAAACACTCAGAAATCATTAAAACCAGAGGCGAATAAAAACTAAAGCAGCAGCTGAACCCAGATCCAGCTCAGTTCACAAATGGATGCAAGTGATCAGCCCGTCATGATAGTTGTCAGGCAGATGAAAGGACATGACCTCTCAAAATATTTTCTCAGGTTTCAACAGTTATTTTAAACACATTGTCCAGTATAAAAAACAACAGCATTACGACACATGCAAAGAATCATTAAAATAAAAGAAAATCAAATAGACCTCTAAAATGACAAAGAAGTTGAAATTAGCAGACAAAAGCTTTAAAATAACTATTTTAAAAATGTTAGAGAAATTAAATGGAAAGATGAACAAAATGGGTGAAAAGAAAAAATATCCACAAATAAATAGCTATAGTAATCAATACAATGTAATAGCAGTTTGGGGGATACACAAATGGCTCAATGGAACAGAACAGAGAGTTAAGAAATAGATTTATACACATACAGCCAACTGGCTTTTTAGATGAGGTTTATTGAGATGTAACTTACACTGCATACAATTCACCCATTTAAAGTGTAAAAATCTGTAGTTTTTAGTATATTCAGAGTTGTGCAACCGTTACCTCAATTTATAACATTTTCTCCATCCCCAAAAGAAATAATAATAAGAATCACTCCACACATACCAACCCCCTCCACCAGTCCTTCCTGTCTGAGGCAACCAACAATCTATTATGTTGAGGAATTTCCTTTCTATTGCTATTTGATTGAGAACCTTTATCAGGAATGGGTGTTGGACTTTGTCGAATGCCTTTTCAGCATCTATTGAGATGATCATGTGATTCTTTTATTTCCTTTTATTTATGTGGTGGATTACGTTGATTGATTTTCTAGTGTTGAGCCATCTTTGCATACCTGGTATGAGTAACACTTTGTCACTCTGTACTATTTTTTTGATTTGATGTTGGATTCTATTGGCTAAATTTTCTTGAGAAGTTTTGCATCTATAATCATGAGAAATATTGGTCTGTAATTTTCCTTTTTTGTGGTGTCTTTTCCTGGTTTTGGTATCAGGGTTATCCTGGCTTCATAGGATGGATTCGGAAGTATCCCTTCCTTTTCTACGTTCTGAAATAATTTGAGTACAAACTCTTCTCTGAATGTTTGGTAGAATTCTCCAGTGAAGCCATATGGGCCTGGGTGTTTTTTTTTGTTGGGAGTTGTTTTTATTACCTTTCATTCTCTTCTCCTTTTATGGATCTGTTCAGATTCTCAACTTCAGTTTGTGTTAGTTTGGGTAGGTAGTGTGTTTCTAGAAGTTTTTCCACTCCCTCTAGGTTTTCAAATTTACTGGAGTATAGCTTTTCATAGTACTCTGTTATGATCCTTTTTATTTCAGTTGGGTCTTTTGTGATGTCCCCCATTTTATTTCTTATTTGCCTTATTTGCATCATCTCCTGTATTTCTTTTTTCACTTGGTCAATGGTTTTTCGATGTTGTCAATTCTTTCGGAGAATAAACTCTTGGTTTTGTTGATTCTTTCTATTGTTTTTCTTTTCTCTATTTCATTTATATCTGCTCTTATCCTTATTATTTCCTTTCTTCTGGTGGCTGTGGGCTTCTTTTGCTGTTCTCTATTTGTTCGAGTTGTGTAGCTAATGTTTTGATTTTGTTCCTTTCTTGTTTTTTGGATGTGTGCATCTATTGCTATAAACTGACCTCTAAGTGGTGCCTTTGCTGGGTCCCAAAGGTTTTGGTATGACATGTCTCCATTCTTGTTTGATTCTAGGAATTTTATTATTTCATCTTTGATTTCTTCTATTACTCAGTGGTGTTTAAATAGGGTGCTATCCAGTTTCCATGTATTTTTTTTTTCCTTGCTCTTCTTGTTATTAATTCCTAGTTTGATAACGTTGTGATCAGAGAAGATACTTTGTATTATCTCAATGGTTTGGATTTTGTTGAGGGTTGCCTTGTGGCCTAAGGTGTTGTGTATTCTGGAAAACGTTTCATGTGTGTTGGAAAAGAATGTATACTTTGCAGCTGTTGGGTGGCGTGTTCTGTACAGTTTTATGAGGTTGAGTTGGTTGATTCTGGCCGTTAGATCTTCTGTACCTTTCTTGAGATTTTTTTGCAGATGGACATCTAGTTTTGCCAGCACCATTTGTTAAAAAGACTGTCTTTTCCTCATTTAATGAATTTTAGGCCTTTGTCAAAGATCGGGTAGACATAGGTAGATGGCTTTACACCTTGGTTCTCAATTCTGTTCCATTGGTCAATGTGTCTGTCATTGAACCAGTGCCAGGCTGTTTTGACTATCCTAGTTGTATAGCAGATTCTGAGTTTTACCCAAGGCCTCTTCCCTTTCCATATAAAGTTTATGATTAATTTGTCTTTCTCTTTAAAGGATGTTGTTGGCATTTGAATGGGGGTTGCACTGTATTTGTAGATTGCTTTGGGTAGAATTGACATTTTCACAATAGTAAATCTACCTATCCATGAACATGGTACGTTTTTCCATTTATGTAGGTCTCTTTTGTTTTCTCGCAGTAGTGTTTTGTAGTTTTCTTTGTTTAGGTCTTTTACATTCCTGGTTAAATTTATTCCTAAGTATTTTATTTTTTAGGGGCTATTATAAATGGTATTGATTTCCTTTCCATAGTTCTCTTAATTATTGTATAGAAACCCAACCGATTTTTGTATGTTTATCTAGTATCATGCTACTCTGCTGAATCTATTAGTTTCAGTAGTTTTCTTGTAGTCTTTGGTTTCTCTATGTATAGTGTATCATCTGTAAATAGGGATAGCTTTACTTTTTCCTTATCGATTCGGATGCCATTTATTTATTTTTCTTCCCTTATTGCTGTTCCTAAGACTTCCAGCACTGTGTTAAGTAGGAGTAGTGATAAAACACATCCCTGTCTTGTTTTCATTCTCAGGGGAATGTTTTCAGCCTCTCTGCATTGAGAATGATGTTGGCTGTTGGTTTTGTATAGATGCCCTTTATTATGTTGAAGAATTTCCCTTCTATTCCTATGTTATTGAGAGCTTTATCAGCAATGAACGTAGGACATTATCTAAAGCCTTTCTGCCTAAATTGAGATGATCATGTGATTCTTTTCTTCCATTTATTTATGTAGTAAATTACATCAATTAATGTTCTAATGTTGCTTCATCCTTGCATACCTGGTGTGAATTACACTTGGTTGTGCTGTATTATTTTTTTATATAGTGCTGAATTCTATTGGCTAGAATTTTGTTGAGAATTTTTGTGTCTATATTCATGATAGATATTGGTCTGTAGTTTTCTTTTTTTGTGGTCTTTGCCTGGTTTTGGTATGAGGATTATGCTGGCTTTGTAGAATGAATTCAGAAATATCCCTTCCTTTTCTGTATTCTGAAATAGTTTCAGTAGTATTGATGTGAACTCTTCTTGGAATGCTTGGTAGAATTCTCCAGTGAAGCCACCTGGGCCAGGACTTTTTGTTATTGTAGGGAGTATTTTTTTCTTTTTTTTACCTTTTCAATCTCCTTTCTTGTTATGGGTCTGATTTCAACCTCTGTTTGTGTTAGTTTAGGTAGGTAGTGTGTTTCTAGAAATTTGTCCATTTCCTCTGGGTTTTCAGTTTTTTTTGAGTACAGTTTTTCATGGTACTCTGTTATGATCATTTTTATTTTAGTTGGGTCCATTGTAGTGTCCCCCGTTTCATTCTTACTTGGGTTATTTCCTACTCTTCCTGTTTTTCTTTTGTTAATTTGGCTGACAATTTGCTGATTTTGTTACCCTTTCAAAAAGCCAGCATTTGGTTTTGTTGATTCTTGCTATTGCTTTTCTATTCTCTGTTTCCTTTATTTCTGCTCTGATCTTTATTATTTCCTTTCTTCTGGTGGATGTGGGTTTTTTTTTTTTTTTTGCTGTTCTCTTTCTTTTCATTCAATTTGTAGGGCTAGCATTTTGGCCCTGTCCCTTTCTTCTTTTTTGATGTGTGCACCTATTGCTATAAATTTACTCCTGAGCACTTCCTTAGCTGTGTCCCATAGGTTTGTATGATGTGTTTTCACTCTCATTTGATTGTATAATTTTTTTGATTCCATCTTTGATTTTTTCTATTATCCAGTGATTTTTAAGCCAGGTGTTATTCAATTTTCATGTTTTTTTGCCCTTCTTTTCCTGTTATTAATTTCTACTTTTATGACATTTTGATCAGAGAAGATGCTTTGCATACGAAAATGTTTTGGATGTTATTGAGGGTTGCTTTGTGGACTAAGATGTGGCCTATTCTGGAGAATGTTCCATGTGAGCTGGAAAAGAATGTGAACTTTGCTGCTGTTATGTATATGTCTATGAGGTCAAGATGGTTGATTGTGGCCTTAAGATCTTTCGTATATTTGGTGAGTTTCTTTTCAGATGTTCTGTCCCTTACCAAGAGTGCTGTGTTGACATCTCCTACTATTATTGTGGAACTGTCAATTTCTGTTTTCAGTGCTGTTAGAGTTTGGTATATGTATTTTGGAGTCCTGTCATTGGGTGCATAGATATTTATTATGGTTATATGATCATGGTGGACTGTCCCTTTAATCATTATATAATGTCCCTCCCTGTCTTTTTTGGTGGATTTTGTCTTAAAGTCTATCTTACCTGAGATCAGTATTGCCGCTCCTGTTGTGATGGGTAGTCTGAGGGGTCTGGAGCCAGTGGGAAGGTTCTGGAACCCACAGAAAGAGTCCTGGAATGCATGCTGGGTCCCTTCGGGGCAGCAAGCTGCTGCAGGAGGGGTCTAGAGACAGCAAAAAGGGGCACATGGTCCAGGCTAGGTCTCGTTGGGGCAGTGGGCTGCTGTGGAAGGGTCTGGAGATGGTAGAAAAGGACCTAGGGTGTGGGCAGGGTCCTCTCACAGGCGGTGGTGGTAGGGGTCCAGAGCCAGTGGGAAGGGGCACAGGGTCTGGGGCAGGTCCCCTATTACTGTGGCAGGTGGTAAGAGGAGTTTGCAGCCAGTGGGAAGGGGCTTCAGGTACAGGTCTTGTCCCCTGGGTGCTGTGGCATGAGGTGAGAGAGATCTGAAGCTGGCGGGATGGGTCCTGGGGTCCAGGCCCAGTCCCCTTGGAGGCTGTAGGTAGTGGGGTGGAGGTGCGAGGTAGGAGGGGGGTGAAGGCACGGGTAGAGGGAACTAGATGGAGGAGGGCGATAGGGTGGGTTTGTACACTGATTCACAGCAGTTGGGGTTGCTGCCATGGGGTGGTTATAGCCACTGTTCACCAGAGAGGTGTGGGTTGTAGAAGTGTGCTCCTGTGGTTACTGGATGAGAGAGTCTGGGCTTCTCCTTGAGTTGCAGCCAGCAAATGTGGTCTTACTTAGTCCTGGGTATTTCCATGCCTTACCTCTATCTCCTATTAGGAATTCCATGGAAGTGGCTTTCTGTGTGGGGGGTCGTTGGCTTTATTCTCAGATTGCAACACGGAGTCATGCCGTTTGGTTAGGAACCTCCTTTCCGCATCTCAATTCCTTCCCAATTTTCTATCAGTTTCTTCTTTTCCTCAGGGACTCCCAATCATTAGATTTATCCCTTCATTTAAGTTTCAGAGTTCTAGGATTAACGTCTATATCTGTTTTACTGGGTTTCTCAAGTCTTTGTTGTAGCGGGATGGCTTAGTGTGTCTGACTAGTCCACCATCTTTGCTTGGCCTCACCTCTCCTTCAGTTTTGAAAGGGAGCTTTTCTGTATATAGAGTTCTTGATTGACAGTTTTGTTTGGTTTCTTTTCTGTGAGCACTTCAAATATGTCCTCCATCTGCCTTCTGACCTCTTTGGACCGTGAAGAGATTTAGGCTGTTAATCTTATCAAGGATTTCTTGTATGTGATGAAAGGCTTATGTATTGCTGCTTTCAAGACTCACTCTTTGTCTTTCTAAAGTTTGAGCATAATGTGTCTTGGTGTGGAACACTTCAAGTTTATCCTGCTCGATGTTGGTTAAGCTTATTGGATGTGTAAAATCAAACCAAATCCACTGCCATTGAGGTAATACTGACTCATAAAGACCCTATAGATCAGAGTAGAACTGTCCCATAGAGTTTCCTAGGATCAGCTAGTGAATTTGAACTGCTAACCTTTTGGTTAGCAGCTGAGCTCTTAACCACTGTACCACCAGGGCTCCTCTTGGATATGTAGATGCATGCATTTTATTAAACTTAGGAAGTTTTTGGCCTTGATTTCTTCAAATATTGTTTCTTTCCCTTTCTCTCTTTTCTCCTTCTAGGAATTCTATTATGTGTATGTTGGTATGCTTGGTGGTACCTCACAGATCTTTTAGGCTATTTCATTTTTTTTCATTCCTTTTTTATTTCTGTTCCTCACACTGGATAATTTCAGTTGACCTATTTTTCTTTTTTATCACCAAGTTCACTGATTATTTCCTTCTGCCTGCTCATATCTGCTCTTGAACACTGCAGCAAATTTTTCATTGCAGTTATTGTGCTTTTCAGTTCCAAAATTTTTATTTGATTCTGTCTTATAATTTCTATCTCTTTAATAATATTCTCTGTTTCTTGAAACTTGTTTCCTCTATTTGTTTGTGCATGCTTTCCCTCAGTTCTCTGACAATATTGAACACAGTTGATTTTAAGCCTTTCTCTAATAAGCCCAATGTCTGTGCTTCCTTAGGAACATTTCTGTTAATTTCATTTACTCTTTGTTGGGCTATACAGTTTCATTTTTATTCATGGCTCATAAAATTTTGTTGAAAGCTGGATGTTTTGAATATTGTGTGTATATATATATATATATATATATGGCAACTCCAGGAATCAAAATCTCCTTCATCCTCAGGGTGCACTGTTTTTGCTTGCTGTGGGTTGCAGTTTTTGTTAGTAAATTTCTAGAGAATTCCTGGTGGCACAATGTTTAAGAGCTTGGCTGATAACTGAAAAGTCAGTGGTTTCAACCCCCAGTCACTTTGCAAGAGAAAAGACTTGGGTATCTAGATGCTCCTGTAAAGATTACAGCCTAGGAATACCTATGGGGAAATTCTACTCTGTCTTATAGGGTCACCATAAGTTGGAATTGACTATAGGGCACACGACAACAACAGATAATTTCTAAACAGTTTTTGTGAAGACTGTATTTCTTGTTGTGTGTGGTCACTGAAGTATCAGTTCCTACAGATTAGTGGGGTCACCATAAGTCAGAGTTGACTCAATGGCTATGGGATTTTTAGTAGTCAGGTACTGGTTTGAGAGAAGTTTCCATAAATTCTGGGAACCAAAAGGAAAGAAAACATTTTAAAAAAGGAAAAACACTCACCTGGTATTTATATATTATCTCTGTATTGGGCTGATCCTTCAATGCTGAGCCAGGTTGTTTACAATTCTGTCTTATCCTTCACTTCCTGCTTGTGCTGACCCTAAAGATTATACAGAGATGAAAACTTAGCGCCATCTGAGAGGCACTTCTGTGTGCTGAGGGAGTCTGATTCAGATAAAACGAAGTAAAATTTCATGCATCAGACCTTAACCAAACCCATAAACAGATCAAAAGAGACAGACACAATTCCTTGAGGGCAAGGGCTGCTCTTCGCACTCCAGAACCAGAATCCACAACAGGAATGTATTCTTCCATCATCAAGATGACTGCTAAGCTGGGGATGGGAGTGGGGCAAGTATAACTTAAAGGGCTACAAAACCATCTTAAAAAAGATCTTAGCATGTTTTCAATTGCTTCTTTCCAGCTTATCATTTCCTTGGTTGCTGTAAACATTTGATTATCTTCAGAGTTCCCATAGAGTTCATCCTAATAGTTTGTATTTCAGGGGCATAGGCCCCTAGAGCTCTCTATTGTGCCATTTCCTCCAATTGACTATTTACAGAAGTGCAAAGATTGCACATTAAGGAAAGAAGAATCTTTTCAACAGTGTTGAAACAACTGCATAACCACAAAACAAAAGATGAACCTTGACTCCCACCTCACACCATAAACAAAACTTGATTCAAGATTCATCAGATACCTAAATGTAAGAGCTAAAACCATAAAGTTTCTAGAATAAAACATACATAAACATTTTTGTGACCTGAAGGTAGACGAAGATTTTTTTTCTTTCTTTTTTTTTTATTGAACTTTAGATGAAGGTTTACAGAACAAACTAGTTTCTCATCAAACAGTTAGTACACACATTGTTGTATGACATTGTTTAACAGCCCCCGGCATGTCAACACTCTCCCTTCTCAACTGTGGCTTCCCTATTACCAGCTTTCCTGTTCCCTCCTGCCTTCTAGTTCCTGCACCAGGGCTGGTGTGCCCCTTTAGTCTTGTTTTGTTCCATGGGTCTGTTCAGTCTTTGGCTGAAGTATGAACCTCAGGAGTGGCCTCATTACTGAGCTGAAAGGGTGTCTGGAGGCCATACTCTCAGGGCTTCTCCAGTCTCTTTCAGGCGAGCAAGTCCGGTCATTCTTTTTGAGTTAGAATTTTGTTCTACATTTTTCTCCATCAATGTCTGTGACCCTCTATTGTGATCCCTGTCAGAGCAGTCAGTAGTGGTAGCTGGGCACCATCTAGTTGTTCTGGACTTAGTCTGGTGGAGGCTGTGGTAGAGGTAGATGTGGCCCATTAGTCCTTTGGACTAATCTTTCCCTTATGTCTTTAGTTTTCTTCATTCTTCCTTGCTCCCAAAGGGGTGAAACCAGTGGCGTATCCTAGATGGCCATTCACAGGCTTTTAAGACACCAGACACTACTCACCAATGTAGAATGTAGAACATTTTCTTTATAAACTCTGTTATGCCAGTTGAGCGAGATGTTCCCTGAGACCATGGCCCCCACAGCCCTCAGCCCAGGAATTCAGTCCCTCAGGGAGTTTGGGTGTGTCTATGAAGCTACCATGGCCCTGCCTTGTACAGGTTGGCCTGGCTTCCCCAATATTGTGTACTGTCTTACCCTTCACCAAAGTTACCGCTTATCTATTGTCTTTTAAGTGTTTTTCCATCCCCATCCCTCCCCTCCCTCAGAACCACCAAAGATTGCTTCTTATTGTATGTAAACTTTTTCATAAATTTTTATAGTAGTGTTCTTATACAATATTCATTCTTTTGTGATTGACTTATTTCACTCAGCATAATGCCCTCCAGATTCATCCATGTTATGAGATGCTTCACAGATTCATCCTTGTTCTTTAGCATTGCATAATACTCCATTGTGTGTATGTACCAGAGTTTGTTTACCCATTTATCTGTTGATGGACATCTGTTGATGGGTCGTTTCCATCTTTTTGCTATTGTGAACAATGCTGCAATGAACATGGGTGTACGTATATCTACTCGTGTGATGACGCTTACTTGTCTAGGATATATTCGTAGAAGTGGGATTGCTGGATCATATGGTACTTTCTGGGAAGGAAGCACCATATCATTTTCCAAAATGGTTGTATCATTTTGCTTTCCCACCAGCAATGCATAAGAGTTCCGACCTCTCTGCAGGCTTTCCAATATTTTTTATTTTCTGTTTTATTGATTCGTGCCAGTAATGCCGGGGTGAAATGGTATCTCATTGTCGTTTTGATTTGCATTTCTCTGATTGTGAGCATTTCCTCATGTGTCTTCTTTGGTGAAGTGTCTGTTGATTTCCTTTGCCCATTTTTAATTGAATTATTTGTCTTTTTATTGTATTTGTTTGTTGTATAGGTGTTGGATTTTCTTCTACAGATTAGAGATTAGACCTTTGTCTGATTTGTAATAGCCAAAAGATTTTTCCCAGTTTGTAGGTTCTCTTTTTATTCTTTTGGTGAAGTCTTTTGATGAGCATTAAGTGTTGTTTTTAGAAGATCCCAGTTATCTAGCTTATCTTCTGGGGCTTGTGTGTTGTTGGCTGTGATTTGTATCCTGCTTTTGCTGTGTAGTAGGGCCTCTAGCGTTGATTCTATTTTTTTCTTCTATGGATTTCTTAGTTTTTGGCTTTGTATTTACATCTTTGATCCATTTCAAATTAGTTTTTGTATATGGTGTTAGGTATGGGTCCTGTTTCATTTATTTTGCAGATGGGCATCCAGTTTTACCAGCATCATTTGTTAAAAAGACTGTCTTTTCCCCATTTGATGGACTTTGGGCCCTTGTGGAAGATAAGGTGACCACAGGGGATGGATTTACATCTGGGTTCTGAATTCTGTTCCATTGGTCAGTATATCTGTCTTTGTACCAGTACCAGGCTGTTTCGACTACCCTGGCTGTATAGCAGATTCTGAGGTCAGGTAGTGTGAGTCCTACTTTATTCTTGTTCTTCGGTAGTGCTTTAGGTATCTGGGGCCTCTTCCCTTTCCATATAAAGTTAACGATAAGTTTATTCATCTCTTTAAAGAATGTTGTTGGTATTTGGATTGGGATTGCATTGTATTTGTAAATCACTTTGGGTAGAATTGTCATTTTTACAATGTTGAGTCTACCTATCCATGAGCATTGTATGTTTTTCCATTTATGTAGATCTCTTTTGGTTTCTTGCGGTAGTGTTTTGTAGTTTTCTTTGTAAAGGTCTTTTACTTCGCTGGTTAGATTTATTCCCAAGTATTTTACTTTTCTAGGGGCTATTATAAATGATATTCTTTTCCTGATTTCCTTTTCATCATTCTCTCTATTGGTGTATAGAAATCCAACTGATTTTTGTACATTGATCTTGTATCCTGTTACTCTGCTGAATCTTCCTATTCGTTCCAGTAGTTTTCTGGTGGAGTCTTTTGAAATTTTTAAGTGTAGTATCATGCCATTAGCAAATAGGGTAAGTTTAACTTCTTCATTACAAATTTGGGTTCCCTTTATTTCTGTTTCTTGCCTTATTCCTCTAGCTAAAACTTCCAACACAATGTTAAATAGCAGTGGTGATAAAGGGCATCTTCTCTTCGTGTTCTCAGGGAGAATGTTTTCAGCCTCTCTCCATTGCGAATGATGATGGCTATTGGTTTTGCATAGATGCCCTACATTATGTTGAGAAATTTCCCTTCTACACATATTTTATTGAAAGTTTTTTTTTTAATCAGGAATGGGTGTTGACTTTGTCGAATGCCTTTTCTGCGTCAATTGAGATGATCCTGCAATCTTTTCTTTCCTTTTATTTATGTGGTGGATTATGTTGATTGATATTCTAATGTTGAACCATTGTCACATACCTGTATGAATCCTACTTGGTCAAGCTGTATTATTTTTTTTGATATGATGCTGAATTCTTTTGGCTAGAATTTTGTAAGAATTTTTGCATCTCTATTCATAAGAGGTGTTGGTCTATAATTTTCTTTTTTTATGGTGTCTTTGTCTGGTTTTGATATCAGGGTTATGTTGGCTTCATAGAATGAATTCAGAAGCATCGCTTCCTTTTCTGTGTTCTGAAATAGTTTGAGTAGTAATGGTGGAAAATCTTCTCTGAACGTTTGCTAGAATTCTCCAGTGAAGCCATCTGGGCCACGTCTTTTTTTGGTTGGTAGTTTTTTTACCTTTTCAATCTCTTCTCTTTGTTATGGGTCTGTCCAGATTTTCAACATCATTTTGTGTTAGTTTGGGTAGGTAGTATGTCTCTAGAAATTTGTCCATTTCCTCTAGTGTTCAAATTTGTTGGAGTATAGCTTTTCATAATACTCTCTTATGATCCTTTTTATTTCAGTTGAGTCTGTTGTTATGTCCCCCATTTCATTTCTTATTTGGGTTATTTGCATTGTCTCCTATTTTTCTTTTGTCAGTTTGGCCAGTGGTTTGTCGAACAAACTTTTGGTTTTGTTGATCCTTTCTATTGATTTTCTATTCTCTATTTCATTTTTTTCTGCTCTGATCTTTATTATTTCCTTTGTTATGGTGGTTGGGCTTCTTTTGCTGTTCTCTTTCTATTTGTTCAAGTTGTGTAACTAATATTTTGATTTTGTCCCTTTCTTCTTTTTTGACGTGTGCATCTAGTCCTACAAATTGGCCTCTGAGGACTGCCTTTGCTGTGTCTCAAAGGTTTTAGTATGAGGTATTTTCCTTGTTGTTTGATTCTAGGAACTTTTTTATTCCATCTTTGATTTCCTATATTACCTGCTAGTTTTTAAGCAGGGTGTTATTCAGTTTCCATGTAATTGATTTTTTTTTTTCCTTACTCTTCCTGTTGTTAATTTCTACTTTGATGGCATTGTGGTCAGTGAAGTTACTTTGTATTATCTCAATGTTTTGGATTTTGTTGAGGGTTGCTCTGTGGCCTAAGATGTGGTCTACTCCAGAGAATATTCCAGGTGTGTTGGAAAAGAATGTTTACTTTGTTGCTGTTGGTTGGAGTGTTCTACATATACCTGTGAGGTCAGGTTTGCTGATTGTGCTCTTTAGCTCTTCTGTATCCTTGCTGAGTTTCTTTCTAGATGTTCTGTCCTTTATCAAGAATGACGTGTTGAAGTCTCTTACTATTATTGTGGAACTGTCAGTTTCTGTTTTCTGTGCTATTAGAGTTTGTTTTACATATTTTGGAGCCCTGTCATTGGGTGCATAAATGTTTATTACTGTTAGGTCTTCATGATGGATCATCCCTTTAATCACTATTTGGTGCCCTTCTTTGTCTTTTATGGTGGATTTTGTTTTAAAGTCTTGAAAACGTTACCCTTATCATCCTAGGTTTAGACTAGTCTATTATCACTTGGTATTGCCTTACCTTCCTCTCTGTTATAAAGTTCTACACCTATTCCATTTATTCCCTCTTTTATTGTTCTGAAGTTGTCATTTATGGATTAACCTCTCTGGTTCCCTGTTGAAATTCTTTTCGTTTTGGATAGTTCTTGAGAGTTCATTTCCTATGTTGGTATCTGGCTGATACAATCTTGCCCCCTAGATTCATGCTGTAGTCTGATGTTGTTTGTTCTCAGATGGAGGACTCCCTTTAATAATTCCTGTAAGTTTGGTATGGTTTTCATGTATTCCCTTAATTTTTGTTTATCTGGAAATGTGCTAATTTCACCATCATATTTGAATGAGAGTTTTGCAGGATAGATTATTCTTGCTTGGCAATTTTTTTCTTTCAAGGTTTTATATATGTCATCCCATTGCCTTCTTGCCTGCCTGGTTTCTGCTGAATAATCAGAACTTAGTCTTATTGTTTCTCCTCTGTATGTGACTTTTTGTTTTTCTCGAGCTGCTCGCAGGATTTTTCTTTGTCTTTGTTTTTAGTGAGTGTGATTATGATATGCCTTGGTGTTTTTCTTTTGAGGCCTATGCTATATGGGGTTTGTTGGGCTTCTAGAATGGTCAGCTTTTCATCATTCATAATATTAGGGAACTTTTCTGTCAGCAATTCTTCAATGATCTTCTCTATGTTTTCTGTTTTCTCCTTGTTCTGGAACTCTGATCACTTGCAAACCTTTGCTTTTGATTGTTTCCCACATAATTCTCTGGGTTTCTTCATTTTTCTTCATTCTTTTTTTCTGTTTTTCCTCCAAACAGAGTTGTATCCAGGTGTTTGTCTTCAATTTCACTGATTCTGTCTTCCATCATTTCAAACTTGCTCCTCAGCTCTTCTATGACACTGTCCATTTCTAAAAGCTTGTTTATCTTTTGGATTTCTAATTATTGTTTTTGTACGATTTCTAGTTGTGAATTTATTCTGGTATTTTGTTCCTGTATTACTTTCCTGAATTGCCCTCCTTTTTTTGTCTGTATTTTTTATGAATTTGCCTGGCTTTTCCATAAATTTGTCTATTTTTTCCCCATTTTTGTCTGCTTTTTGCTTCAACTTTTGGATTGCTCTGAATGTTAGAGATTTGAATCCCCTGTCAGGTAGTTCTAGTGCCTTTTCTTCTACTGAAGAGTCATCTGATGTTTTATTTTGGACACCTACTGGAACCATCCTGTCCTGTTTTTTTAATATTTTTTGGTATTGTCTGCTGTCTTTGGGACATTCAGTAGTTATTTTCTTCATTTCTTGATTGTAGATTTGTTTGTCCCATCCTGCTTTTTTGTTTTATTTGGTTATATCTGATCAGGTGGGCTGTGCATTCTTTGTTGTTTGTCTGTAGTCACAATATTTTTCACCTCCTTGTCCCACGGTCAAGGCCAGTCAATCAGCTATGGTGAAGCAGGGGCTGGCATCGGTTGTTTGTGGCACATACTAGGACCAACAGGGCAGACAATGAATCAGTGTTGGGCAGGTTCCAGTAGGCTGTACCTGTGCTGGTTGGGGGTGTGATGTTCAGTGCATGGTGCAGGTAGGCAGGAAAGAGGGGGATGTTGTGATGTGTGGAGCTAATAGGCGTATGGGAAAGAGGAGAGAGAGGAGAGAGAAACAGGAGCTGAAAACAAAGAAAGAAAAAGAGTGCTAAAAGAGCTTTTCAGTAGAGTGGTGAGAAAAGAAACTGAGAAATGGAGAAAAGGAAAAGAAGAAAAAGGGGGAAAAAAGAAAAAAATAACTAGATAAAAATTTGGAAAAAAAAAAAAAAAACAGAAAAGAAAAGCCTCCAGAAGTCCTGGAGTCCCACCAGTGGGGCTGCTAAGACCAGGGAAGTGACTCCCAGGCTGCACAGTATAGCCTGGATAGAGGGGGTATAGATGTCACACAGGACCAGGTAATCAGGAGACAGGAAAAGAAGATAAGTGTAAAGAGACAAGAACTGAGAAATGAGGAAAGACAGAAAGAGAAAAAGAAAGAAAAGAAAAAAAGAAATGCCCCCAGGGATCCCACCCACGAGGTTGCACAGATTGGGATATGGCTCCTAAGCCATGCAGTGCAGCCTGGCTAGAAGGGGCTCCCAAACTGTGAAAAGAAAAAGAAAACAAAACAGAACAAAGCAAAACAAGGCAAAAAAAAAAAAAAAAAAAATCCCCAGGGGTCCCACTAGTGTGGTGTGGCAGGCAGGGCGAGTGGTTCCCCGGTTCGGTGTGGCTTCGCAGCCTTTCAAGAAGAAGGAAAGATGGTACATGGTGCAAAGTGTTCCACAGAAAGGAGGGGGAGGTGGTAGGAGGCATAGAAGAAACCAAAAGAGACAGAAAGAACCAACACCAGCTCTGGATCCTGGACAGTGTGGGCAGGGTTAATCCAAGCAGCTTGAGGCCAAAGCAGTTTCCTCCCAGCCGAAAGACTGCGGCTAGATGGAAGCAGAGCAGGCCGAAGCGGGGAGGAAGAGGGGAGGGGCTAGTAAAGCCTATATAGTTCCTTACCGCCTGCTCTGTCTCCAGCTGGGAACTTTGTGAAGCTGCTTTCCCTTACTCCCTGTCCTCTGATCTCCAAAACGGGTGGGGTGAATCCAAGTGGCACAGACACTGCACTTCCCGGCCTGCCCAGCCATGACATCCAGTCAGCAAGCTCGGAGGTAGAGAATGGGGTCGGTAAAGCGGGTATCACTGGTTACTGGGTGCTCTGTCTCCTGCTGGCAGTTCCGCACAGCTGTCTTCCCATGCCGCCTGTTTGCTGACCCCTGACAGGAGTCCGAGATGGCAGATCCATGCTGCGTTAGTGATTGGGCTCTGCACATATATCTCTCCTTGCTCTCTATTCTTTCAGTTTTTTTATTACATTCCATGCTTGGCTGAGTTCTTTATCTCTTCCTTTGACACTTCAGGTTCCAGGAATGATGTCTGTCTCTGTTTTACTTAGTTTTTTGAGTCTTTGCTGTAGAGGGATGGTGTGGTGCTTCTATCTATGGCGCCATGTTGGATGGAAGTCAAAGATTTTTTATACAGGCCATTAACTATAAAAGAAAAAACTGATAAATTGTTGGTCAAATTTTAAAAATTTTGATCATCAAAAAACACTACTAAGAAAATGAAAAGACAAAGATATTGACGAGTAGAAAGTATTCACTAAACATATCTGTCAAAGGACTTGTATCCATGTTACATAAAGAACTCATATTAATCAAAAAGACAAACAACTTAATTAAAAAACTATGCAAAATTTGAACAGGCAGTCCATATAGAAGTATACCCAAGACCCAAACCCAGTGCCGTCGAGTCGTATACAAATGACCAAAAAGCCAAAAAGCACATAGAAAATTTTCCAACAGGGAAATTCAAATTAAAATCCCAATGAGATACCATAATGGTTTGGAAAGGACATGGAGCAATTGGAAATCTCACATATGTGTGATTTGTGCGTAAAATGGTACAAATCTTTTGGAAAAGAGTACGTTGGATAAAAATATCGTGATATATTTACACAACGGTACCCATGCAAGTTTACGAATGAAAGAAAATCAGCTATAGAAGAACATACAGAATAATCTCAATTGTAACAGGTTCAAAAACAGCCAGAAGTAATCTATGGTGAAAGAAGTCAAAATATTGGTTACCCCTGGGATCAATGATGGCAAAAATGCGTGGAGAACTTTCTGGGTTGAGGAACATGAGTATTAGTTACATGTGTGTATACATATGTAAAAATTCATCAAGCTGTATGTTTAAAGGAGTTCCTGGGTGGTGCAAGTGTTTAACATGCTCAGCTGCTAACCAAAAGATTGGAGGTTCAAGTGTACCCAAAGATGCCTTAGAAGAAAGGCATGGTGATCTACTTCTGAAAAATAATCCATGGAAAACCCTGTGGAGCACAGTTATATGTACACAGGGTTGCCAAGCGGGAGTCAACTTGACAGCAATTTGGTATATACTTAAGATCTTTGCATTTTCCATATGTAAATTACAAACTAGTTTATACCAACAGTAATAGCTAAAGTTGAAAAGACCAATAAGCTTTCATTTCTGACAAACAATAGAATTGTATACAGTTAAAAATCAAAATCATGTATAGACAGCCCAGCATAATGGATAATTATAAGTCAAATTACAAATTTGATTGCAATCCCATACGGCAACAGCAAAACTTAAGAATATGTAATTTTAATACATATAAGAGCAATAAAATTAAAAAAATGTATTTACTAAAATATGTATAACTCATTAGGGAAAAATTATAAATCACTTTCAGTATGCATTAAATATGACCAAAATAAATAAATATGTCAAGCTAATTTTTTTTTTTAATTTAGAGACAGAATCAATAATGGAAGGTGTCAATTTTCTCAAATATTGTAATCATTATAGGCACTTTCAGTAATTTAAGATATCAATTCTTCTGAATAAATCCATAATTTTATGCAAGTCCAGTGAAAATTCCAACAGCATTTTAATTAACTCCACACTAAATTGATTCACTTTATAGGGATGAAAAAGGCAAAAACTATCAAAGATAATCTTAAAGAAAAATACACACTTGGTTTTCCCTACCAAATGTTTAAATTAATATATAATAATTAATAGGAAATGGCATTAGAAGAATAGAAAAAATAAATTGAAGAAATAAAAAGGAGCAAAAAAGAAACACTTATGCGTCTGTCAACACTTGATCATAGACAGAGAGCATTGCATTGCAAATCTGTAAGCTTGTAGGTTTTTTAATAAAAGGCCTGACATATCTCAATAACTGTGCTTGTTTTGTGCAAATATTCTGTATTTCAGGGAAAAACACCAGTCTTTTTTCTCAGTTATCTTTTTAAAAGTGTCTGTAAACTTCTGCTAGATATTGGTAACTGTCCTATCTAGTGGATGGCTTTAATAAAGGGAAAATTATTCTCTTACAGCCTAGAAGCCTAGAAGTTCGAATTCAGGGTGCCAGCTCCAGAGACAGTCCTTCTTTCTCTGTTGGCTCTGAGAAAGGTCCTTGTCATCAATCTTTCCCTGGTCTAGGAGCTTCTCAGTGCAGTGACCCCAGGCCCAAAGGATGTGCTCCCCTCCCCGTTCTTCATTCTTGGTGGCATGAGGTCCCCCTCTCTGCCTGATTCTGTCTTTTATATCTCAAAAAGATTGACTCTAGATACAGCCTAATCTTGTAGGCTGAGTCCTGCCTCATTAACATAACTGCCTCTAATCCTGCCTCATTAACCTCATAGAGGTAGGATTTATACCACATAGGAAAGTCACATCAGATGACAAAATAGTGGACAAACACACAATGCTGGGAATCAGCGCCTAGCCAAGTTGACACACATTTTTGGGGGACACAATTTAATCCATAACAGTAATGACAGATACTACAGATTAATGCAAATTAGTGAGAAGTATACTATAAACTTTTCACGTATATCCTTACCTATACTGTTTTCCTATTTCCAGTGGATGATTTAGTTCCTCAAGGTTGTATATCACCCCTTAATTAAAAAACAAAACAAAACCATTGCCATTGAGTTGATTCCAATCCATAGCGACCGTCTGTTGTTGTTAGGTGCCGTCAAGTCAGTTCTGACTCCTAGCTACCCTATGCACAACAGGATGAAATACTCTCCAGTCCTGCACCATCCTCACAATTGTTGCTACGCTTGAGTCCATTGCTGCAGCCACTGTGTCAATCCATCTCGTTGAAGGTCTTCCTATTTTTTGCTGATCCTCTACTTTACCAAGCATTATGTCCTTCTCCAGGGACTGATCCTTCCTGAGAACATATCCAAAGCTAATGAGACATAGGTCTCACCATTCTTGCTTCTAAGGAGCATTCTGGTTGTACTTCTTCCGAGACAGATTTGTTCATTCTTTTGGCAATCCAAATATATTCAGTAACCTTCACCACCAACACCGCAATTCAAAGGTGTCAATTCTTTGATCTTCCCTACTCATTATCCAGCTTTTGCAAGCACATGTGGTGATTGAAAACACCATGGATTTGGTCAGGTGCACCTCTTAAGGCGGCATCTTTGCTCTACAACACTTTAAAGAGGTCTTCTGCAGCCGATTTGCACAATGTAATTCGTCTTTTGATTTCTTGACTGCTGCTTCCATGGGTATTGATTGTGGATCCAATAAAATGAAATCCTTGACAACCTCAATCTCTTCTCCATTTATTGTGATGTTGCTTATTGGTCCAATTGTATGGATTTTTGTTTTCTTTATGTTGAGATGTAATCCATGCTGAAGGCTGTGGTCTTTGACCCTCATCAGTAAGTGCTTCAAGTCCTCTTCACTTTGCAAGCAAGGTTGTGTCAACTGCATAATGCAGGTTGTTAATGAGTCTTCCACCAATTCTGATGCCCTGTTCTTCTTCATATAGCCTAGCTTCTTAGATTATTTGCTCAGCTTACACATCGAATAGGTATGGTGAAAGGATACAACTCTGACACATACCTTTCCTGACTAAAGCATGCAGTATCCCCTTGTTCTGTTTGAATGACTGCCTCATGATTCATGTACAGATTCCTCATGAACACAGTTAAGTGTCCCAGGCTTCCCATTCTCCACAATGTTGTCCATAATTTGTTATGATACACACAGTTGAACGCCTTTGCATAGTCAGTAAAACAAAGGAGAACATTTTTCTGGTATTCTCTGCTTTCAGCCAGGATCCATCTGCATCAGCAATGATAGCCCTGGTTCCATGTCTTCTGAATACAGCTTCAATTTCTGGTAGTTCCCTGTCGATGTACTGCTGCAGCCACTTTTGAGTGATCTTCAGCAAAATTTTGCTTGCATGTGATATTGTTCAATAATTTCCACATTCTGTTGGATCACTTTTCTTGGGAATAGGCATAAATATGGACCTCTTCCAGTTGGTTGGCCATGTAGCTGTCTTCCAACTTTCTTGGCATAGACAAGTGGGCACTTTCAGCACTACATCCATTTGTTGAAACGTCTCAATTGGTATTCCATCAATTTCTGGAGCCTTGTTTTTCACCAATGTCTTCAGTGTATCTTGGACTTCTTCCTTCAGGATCATCGTTTCTTGATCACAACGACCCTATAAGGACAAAGTAGATATGCCCCACAGGGTTTCCAAGGAGAAGCTGGTGGATTTGAACTGCCAACCTTTTGATTAGCAGCAAGATCTTAGCCATTATGCTATCTGAGCTTCCTAATTGTTAGTCCCAAACTGACAATGAGGTTACATGAAACAAAATATGTAGGCTCCAGAGGCTTCTTTTTGGTTATTGAGCAGTCAGGATTCACTCTAGCTAACCCTGCAAACTGTGCCAACTGTGCAAACCAATCCAGAGAAGCTAAGATATTCACCTTTGACACCAAATTGTGCAGTAGATAACAAAGCCCACTTCACATGCCAGCTGCATCCTGTGGAAATCTCAACCTCGCTTTCCTCACCAGTGCAGACCCCAGCTGCTCCCTGAAGTCCTTCTCTGTCTCATTCCTATTCATCTGGAGCTATGTCAGGGGCTACTGGCCCCTTTTCTTTTTCCTAGCTCCAATAATCCATTGAAACAACTCACAAATTCCAAAGAAACAGCTATCTTTAATCCAGCAGAAGAAAAGATACAAACACATAGCGAGGGGTCAGTACAGAGTTTCCATGTCTCCAGGGGACGCATATACCCTCTTGAAAGCAGATGTTTGTTCTCTCCATCCATGAAGCTCCGTTGAGCCTCCATCTTCCAAGGCCTTTCTTGGCCTCACTACATGGTCATGATATATTATGCCTCTTGAGGTTTAAGCAGCATAGGGCCCACAAGTGGTCCTTCTTGGTCTTGCCAGCTCGCACTCATTAGTCTCAGGTGTGTACCTGCTCTCAGGAACCAGAACCAAAGGCCAAATTGTTTGCTGCAGAGGATTCCACACCTCATAGTTACTCATTAAAATTGTGCATTATGTTTTTTTGAAGTCCATGAGGGACTTTTTTCCTATCTAGGAGTCAAAGAGTGTTCCAGTCTTTCTGTTTATATATCAGCAGTTGTAATTATGAGGTTTAATTTGAAACATTGGGAAAATGTTTCAAATTAAACCGTATAATTTTCCCTTGATCTGAGTGATCAAAATTCTATTTATTCTGCTTTTGTGGGAGTGAATTCATGGTTCATTGGAAGACAGGTAGCTCTATATATACATGTTTGACAGTTTTCCCATGATCTTAACTCCGTACTCTGGCTGACAGCTTATTGCTTAAATTTCCAACCACGAAACTTGCATATGGAGGACTAGGTCAGATTTTACAGAAACTCCTGGGCCTTCATTTAAACTTGAATTCCTTGCACACACTTTTATCCAAGCTCTGGAACCATCACCACTGGAATACTCAACTTATGTGCTCCATAGAGTAAGGAAGCCCAATGCACTCTCTGCTCCCACCCCACACTCCCTCCTTATCATTGGAACTATCAGAACTGAGGATTTGAGGGAAAAGTGCACTGCAGTACTATCCTCAGATTCTTCTCTGGGCTGCAACTTCAGTGACCAACAAGAAAGATATCAATTCTTCTAATGTCCTGATTTTCAACATTGTCCAAAGCCATCCAGCCTAGGCACAATTTGTACAGACCATCATATGAGCTTCTAATTTATTTCCTCCTGTTTTTTGAATATTAAACTCTTCACTGCAAGAGAAACAAGAACGATAGAAGTCATCCCCATCTTTCTGTTTATGGGATTTTCTATTACAGAGCAAATAAGTATTTAGATGTGAAAAAGCTGAAAATATAGGGAAATTCAAAGAGAATAAATTTATATTGTCCAAGATTATGACTAAAACAAATATTGCTTTCTTTTATGTATATATAATGAATATTTGCAGTATATATGTATATATACATATATGCAGTGTTCTTTTACACATATGTAAACCTATCTATAATAGGAAAATTTTGTGTTATCATTTATTGGCATTAATAACTTGAAGTTTTTAGTTAAAGATACCTGCAGAGCATTTTCTCTCATCAGTAAATATTCTGTCATAACATACATTTTAATCTCTACCTTATGCCCTATTGTATGGAAGAAACCATTTTCTCTTTGTTTTACCCAAAATCCCTATTAGAGAAGATGGTGGAGTTGTCAGGCACTTCCTGTGGTCCCTCTTAAACAAAGACCCGAAAAAACAAGTGAATCGATTATATATGAAAATATAGGAGCTCTGAACATCAAAGACGAAGTTAAGGAATCAAACTGAGTGGCAGGGGGAGGGAGAGATGTTCAGAAACAGCAAGGAGTCGCCAGACCTGACCCAGCCAGCACCAGCACCCTGAAGGCTGGATTGGCTGGTGTGCATGGTGAGGAGAGCAGTAGCACTCAGGACACATTTTCCACATTGGGAGAGACTGAGTGTCGGAGAGTCAGCTCAAGCCTCCAGCAAGAAATGGCTCTCAATTGGTGAAAGATAAGTACAAGCACCTACTGCATGGATCAAAAAAAAATCCTTTTTGTGAAGTACCTCTCTCCCATTTACCAGCCCTCTCCTGCTTCTGCTTTGGGTCCCAGTCTGGCTTCATCAATTGCTGTGCTCCCTGGAGCAGAAGTAGGACCCACTGCATTTCCTGAGCCATTCTCCCGGCTTTTGAGAGGGAACAAATTAGCAAACAGGCAAAAATAATCTGCCAGCTCCCCTAATTGGGGAACTCAGGGCAGGCACAGCCCCTTTGCCTAGGTGCTGGGATAAAGGGTTCATGGACTTTGAATGCCTTTCACCCTTGCATAGACCTATGTGGGCCCTCATTAGCACAGCATAACATGGTATATATCTGAAGCCTATTTTCATCTGTATATGCTATAAGGGGGAGTGGCAGATTTGTGACATTCGACACCACCTTGCCCATTAAGCAGGGTCCTCACCTACCCACCCCAGGGGCCTGAGGACTGATGGCTCCACCCACTCCACCAAGCTGCCTGCAACAGGGGTCCAAGAAAAATTAGTGACTGCCAATCCTTACAGCCAACAGTATTGGGTGCCCATAGTCTGGCTGCAAAACCCACCTAACCACTTGCTCTAGGGAACAGGGAAACACCTCCTTCCCAGACACTCAGGGGCAGTAGTCAGCCCCCTGCATCGATCAGCACATGACCTTCTACTGCAGCCAGATACCTGTGCCTACTCCAATCACCCCTGCCCATCTAGGACTGTATGCGAGGGCCTGCACTACACACTCAGTGAATGACAACCTAGACACTTGAGCTGGATCCACACAATAAAAGTAAACAAGCTCCTGGGCTCACATTCCTAGTAACAACACTAGCCACTTGGAGACAGGATGTGAGAGCTTCAAAGATGCCAATAGTCAAACTACCTCACATGACCAGCTTATTTGGCCATATCAAAACAAAACAACACAAGAAGCTAGGACACAGTAAACAAACATAAAATAAATGAATATAATAACTTCTTGATGGCTCAGAGACAACAGTCAATATCAAATCACACAAAGAGGCAGAGCGTGATGCCTTCATCAAGCCACCAAAACAAAGAATCAAGAAACATCCTCAAGGAAGAGAACTTCTTAGAATTACTGGAGGTAGAATTCAAAAGACTAAGATACAGGACTCTTCAAAATATCAGACAAAACACAGAACAAGCCAAGGAACACACAGACAAAGCAACAGAGGGACTTAAGACGGTTATACAAGACCATGAAGACAAATTTAACAGGGTACAAGAATCCATAGAGCAACAAAAAACAGAAATCCAAAAGATTAACAATAAAATTTCAGGATTAGAGAACTCAATAGAAAGTCATAGGAGCAGAACTGAGGCAATGGAAGTCAGAATTAGTGAGATTGAAAACAAAGCACTTGGTACCAACTTATTTGAGGAAAAATCAGATAAAAGAATTGAAAAAAAAAGAAGAAACCTTAAGAATTTTGTGGGACTCTATCAAGAGGAATAAGTTATGAGTGATTGGAGTACCAGAAAAAGGGGATAACAGAGAATACAGAGAGAATTGTTGAAGATTTGTTGGGGGAAAACTTCCTTGATATCATGAAAGATGAGAAGATATTGATCCAGGAAGCTCATTGAACTTCACATAAGGTAGATCCTAAAAGAAAGTCATCAAGACATATTTTAATCAAACTTACCAAAACCAAAGATAAAGAGAGAATTTTAAGAGCAGTTAGGGATAAATGAAAAGTCACCTACAAAGGAGTCCATAAGACTAAGCTCTGACTACTCAGCAGAAACCATGCAGGGCAAGAAGGCAATGGGATGACATATATAAAGCCTTGAAGAAAAAAAAAAAAATTGCCAGCCAAGAATTATATCTGGCAAAACTTTCTCAAACACGATGGCAAAATTAGGGCAGTTCCAGGTAAACAGTAGTTTATGGAATTTGTAAAAATCAAAGCAAAATTACAAGAAATACTAAAAGGAGTCCTCTAGTTAGAAAATCAATAACATCAGATAACAACCCAAGACTAGAACACAGGACAGAGCAATCAAATGTCAACCCAGGTAGGGAAGTCACAAAAATAAGCCAAAGCTAAAACACTGAAAGTTAGGAAACAGAGATGTCAATATGTAAAAGATGACAACATTAAATCAAAAAAGAGGGACTAAAAAACGTAGTCATAGATTTTTCATATGGAGGGAAAGTCAAGGCGATATAAAGAAATAAAAGATTGGCTTAAACTTATAAAAATAGGGGTAAATGTTAAGGTAACCATAAAGGAAACTGACAGTTTACACATCAAAGTAAAAAACAAGAAAAACGTAAAGACTTAGCGAATACAAAAATCAACAATGAAAAAGATAAAAACAAAATCCCTATTAGAAGCACTTAATTTGTTTACTAATAACAGTGATAAACATCCTAGTTTATTGGTATTTTTCTACATTTCTTAATGTTTCATTTAAAAAAGAATTGAAATGTGTAGGAATTTCTGAATTGTGCATTTGCGCTTTTAAGAGTTTTGATACAAAACATGTTATTCTCAAAAGGTTGCATCCACTTGTATTTCAACCAGCATGTATAGAGTGTTCTTTTATTCACAGCATGGATAACCCTAGAAATTAATATTCTGAGTATGTCTTAGTGAAGAGAGTAGCATGTAACAAAAAAACCCAATACCATGTGGCTTTATAATGTTCACTTAAATATTTAAAAACTGGGTAGCAGGTGATTCAAATGTTTCTCACCAAGGATGCAGGATCTTTCCATCTGTCAGGGCTGTCATGGTTAGCAGACACAATGGCTGGCTCCTCTAAGAGACAATATCAAGTGTCACTTGCAGACATACTCTCCAGAAGAGAAAGAAGGCATGTATTTTCAGCAATGAGGAGGGCTTTGCCTAAAACCATCAGTGAACTTTCCCTCACCTACCTGCAAATATCTGCAAAGTTAATAGGACAAGCATCACTGTTGTCACTACAAACCACGAAAATGCAAGTATAGGCAGTCCCAGATTATGAACATTCAACTTACATACAACCTGTACCACTGTAAAGCTTATTTTATTAAAAATTCTAGGTTCATGCAATGGTTCATAATAACAAATATGAGCTACCTTGTGTAGCACATGAAAACATTATTATTATTACTACTGTATTATTATATTAAAGATATTTTAGTGTATTTAAAAGTGTTTCCTTCTTGTTTTTTATGCATAGAAAATTACGCTATATATTGTATACTATATACTAAGGGAAACATTTAACCAACTGACATTAGATATGAACCGTACCGAACTGTTCTGATTTATGTACAAATTTGACTTAAAGACAGATTTAAGAACAGAACTCACTCCGTAAACCGGGGACTCCTGTATCATGACAAAGAAGTTGTCACATTGAAAAATAGGCTTTGATTCATCATGGACTCTCACATAGCCACCATTCACCAATTTCATTAGATTCCAGCACCCTTTTTCAAGAACAATGACTCCAACACAGTATTGGTGGAACCGAAATTTACTAGCCCCTCTGTGCTCCAGGAATTGATGGAATATCATTTGAGATGTTTTGACAAATAGGTACAGCACTGGAAGTACTCACTCATCTATGCCAAGAAATTTGGAAGAAATCTACCTGGCCAACTGACTGGAAGAGATCCATGTTTATGCCTATTCCCAAGAAAGGTGATCCAACCTAATGCAGAAATTATTGAACAATATCATTAATATCACACGCAAGCAAAATTTTGCTGAAGAGCATTCAAAAGTGGCTGCAGCAATATACCAACAGGGAACTGCCAGAAATTCAAGCTGGATTCAGAAGAGGGTATGGAACTAGGGCTATCATTGCTGATGTCAGATGTATTCTGGCTGAAAGCAGAGAATACCAGAAAGATGTTAACCTGTGTTTTACTGACTGTGCAAAGGCATTCAGCTGTGTGGATCATAACAAATTATGGATAACATTGTGAAGAACTGGAATTCCAGGACAATTAATTGTGCTCCTGAGTAACCTGTACATAGATCAAGAGGTAGTTGTTCCAACAGAACAAGGGGATACTGTATGGTTTAAAATCAGGAAAGAAGAGCCTCAGGGTTGTATCCTTCCATCATACTTACTCAATCTGTATGCTGAGAAAATAATCGGAGAAGCTGGACTATGTGAAGAAGAATGGGGCAGCAGGATTGGAGGAAAGCTCATTAACAATCTGCAATATGCAGATGACACAATCTTGCTTGCTGAAAGTGAAGAGGACTTGAAGCACTTACTGATGAAGATCAAAGGCCACAGCCTTCAGTATAGATTACGCCTCAACATAAAGAAAACAAAAATCTTCACAGCTGGACCAATAAGCAACATCATGATAAATGGAGAAAAGATAGAAGTTGTCAAAATTTAATTTTACTTGAATTCACAATCAACACACATTGAAGCAGCAGTCAAGAAATCAAAAGACACATTACACTGGGCAAATCTGTTGCAAAAGACCTCTTTGAAGTGTTGAAGAGCAAAAATGTCACCTTGGAGACTAAGGTGCACCTGACCCAAGCCATGGTGTTTTCAATCACCTCATATGCATGTGAAAGCTGGACAATGAATAAGGAAGACAAAGGAATAATTGATGCCTTTGAATTGTGGTGCTGGAGAAGAATTTTGAATATACCATGGACTGCGAGAAGAATGAACAAATTTGTCTTGGAAGAAGTACAACCAGAATGTTCCTTAGAAACAAGGATGGTGAGACTATGTCTCACATGCTTTGGACATATTTTCAGGAGGAATCAGGTCCCTGGAGAAGCACATCATGCTTGGTAAATTAGAGGGTCAGGGATAAAAAGGAAGACCCTCAATGAGATGGATTGACACAATAGCTGCAACAATGGGCTCAAGCATAACAAGTATTGTGAGGATGGTGCACATCTGAGAAGTGTTTCATTCTGTTGTACATAGGGTCGATATGAGCCTGTACTGACTTGACAGCACCTGACAACAACAACTGTGCTCATGTTCTTCTCAGTTAACATCTACCACATCAAAAACCAAAAGTCTTAATACGAGAAATGGTCAGACATCAAAAAGTTTGACGAACTAAAAACTAAAATAAATGAATCATTATCAGTGGGATCATAGACAATGTACATATATACAGTTAAATAAACACCAAAGAAAAAAGAAATGTAAGAAGAGTATAGAGAAAACAGGGATGGAGCTGGAGTTGTCCATACTATACAGATGTGTGGCAGAGCCCCTGAAGTAAATTTTGAACAAAGTCTTTGAAAGTCTTCTCCCAACCATACAAATCCTTTTCCAAATGAAGTGTTTGGGTTTTCCTTTGTTAAGCCATATTTTAGACTGATATGAGCTGTTTACATTATTGATGGCTTTAATGAACAGTAAGAACTGGTACATCTGGCTGTTCATTGACCCAATATAACTATTACCTGGCACTGTTGAATTCACCAGCAAAGTGATACTTTATGCTCATATTGACTGTACCTAACATACAGGGGACAGCAGAGGTCCAAATGTAAGATGGTGAACTAAATAACTCTCCAGAGTCAGGAAATATCAGAGAGAGGTGATATTTGATGCTAACAAGATTTATATTACCACAGGACTTCCGGAATTGAGTTAAATTCAAAACCATATTGTCTCTAAAGGAAATGTCATTATAAATTATTCACTTCTGCTTTCTTTCACTGATCCCCTTTCCCACAACCAGAAAGCAATATCCTTAAGTCCAACTAAAATCAAATTTATCCATAAGGTCACTAATTTTATTGGATTTATGTCTTTACATATCAGAGACTGAAAATACACAGGTTAAGCTCAAAAACTGATCCTTGCAGGCTCAGTCAGACTGAATTGCAAAATTGATATTAGCTGTTATTTACTAAGCGCCTAATAGACATATTTTATACCTGAAGAGCAGTGAAAAGAGCATGACATTTACACTGAAAAGTGCAGCCAAAAAAACCCAAACCAAACCCACTTCCATTGAGTCGATTCTGACTCATCATGACCCTATAGGACAGAGTGGATTCCAAGGAGAGGATGGTGGATTTGAACTGCCAACCTTTTGGTTAGCAGTCGAGCTCTTAACCGCTGTGCCACCAAGGCTCCGAAACTTCTGACGAATTCTAGTTACAATGTTTCAATATGTTCTCTCCCATTATTCTTATATATTTTAAATTTATCCAAAGTCCTTCTGGGTATTTTCTTCCTTAATGATGGTTGAAAGACATAAAGGAAGTTCCTTGTCTTTTATGTTTAGTATGCAATCTCTTGTATAGGATCTTTGTTGCCACCCTGAGCTTAGGAGTGGCATCAGGCAAGCACATACCTTATGGGAATTTAAATATGTAAACTTATAAAAATTCACTAACCCAACCACCCAGTGCTGTCGAAAAATTCACTATGCATAGCAAAATTGAATTTTGCATATATATTTTATTACATAATATTTTATTACATACTATCTATAAATACATATACTATGAATTTATATTTCAAGTAATTTTTAATTGTTTATGTTTAAAAAATAAGACTTTTATTTCTGGGTGATTTAAGGAATTTGAAAAATTATTTTAAATAAATGAAATATTTACCTACAATTGTCTTTAAGCTCTAATGCTTCTGTGAGAAATGACTTCAATCTGTGAGTTGGACTCCCATCTTCAAATTCTGTTTAGTTCTGGGAAATAAACTTAATTTTCCTCAACCATCATTTTACACAGGATTCAGACTGTGGGAAGGTTGAGTCCACATGGTGCTAAAAACTGAATTGTAATTGATCTAATAAATTCAGTAAACAAATGGGCTAAATACTGTCTATGAGATTGAATTTATTGATCCATTGACTCCGTGTCTGTTGTTAGTTGCCGTGGAGTCAGTTCTGACTCATGGAGACCCCATGTGTGCAGAGCAGAACAGCTCCATAGGGTTTTCAAGGCTGCAACCCTTCGGAAGCAGACCTCCAAGCCTGTCTTCTGAGGCACTCGTTTGTAGGTTCTAAATGCCACCCTTTCGGCTAATAGTCCAGTGCTTAACTGTTTGCGTCGCTTAGGGAGTCCTCAGTGACCATAGAGCTCAAAACACATTTAGCTCTTCTTCCCTTGGTGATGACAATGCATCTTTTTAAAAAGTTCCCCCAGCTGTTTCCCTCATGGCCTTGCCCCAATTCTGCCTCCTTTGCTCTGTGCCCACCTCACAACCTCTGGGGTGACTTCACTGTTACTCTAAGCTCTCACACCAGTTTCTCCCTGGCTCAGCGTTTTTACTGATGCTTCAGTAACACCACTTGGCAGAACTTTCCCAAGCAGCCAATTTTCATTTCTTCTGTGTATAGCTCCTTTAAAGCAGGGGTTGTATTAGGTTTGCCCTTGTATTTCCAGTCTGTTTGCATATATAAATTATTATGTGTTCAATAAAATTACTGTCTTATTTATATCTGTGTCACCAGCCCTTAACACACGTTACTCATCCTTGGTGAAATGAAGGAATGAATGAACATAAGAATTTAATATTGTTCTTTATATTAGACACAAAATTGTATCCCTTTTCCTGATTCAGTGAATGCTCTTTACCCCAACTGCCACACATATGTGCAAGTCCTAAACACCCATTTATATATGAAGTAAAGTATTCTGTACTGCAGGGAATTTTCCCTGATCTAACAGAGAAAACCCCATGGGGCAGTTCTACTCTGTCACATATGGCTATGAGTCAAAATAGACTCAATGGCACCTAACAACAACAATCCAAGACACGATATTACATTATCTCTGATTATTTTACCCAGTTTTCTTTTGTGAATGGTATCAATTCAAATCTTGGTTTATGTAGATTTATGCCCATGTTATCTATCTTCATATGTAAGCTACTTTAGAGAGTTTTCCGTATCTTCCATGTCTTCTTTCCCTCAGAATATCCAGAATGCCCTAGAACACTATGTCTTCAATAATCACACAAGGAAATGAACAAATATTGCAAAATATCCAGATTACAGATTTTGATGGAAACAGAAATGTGAATGAATGTCTGTATTATACAATTTATTATAAGACTACAATCATCAGTATCAATGATAATAATTCTATATTTAGCTTATAGGTAGTGCTGGCTTTATTTGTTTTCCAATCAGTTTGGGCTGAAACCTGAAAAGAAAACTATCCTTCCTACCATCAATCCACCACCCAAATTATTTCTATGACCCAAATTCTAGGAATCATAATTTCCTAAACTAAATCCTTCCAGATCACTTTTCTCATTGCCCTCTTTACATCTTTGTTCCTCAGGGAATAGATTAGTGGATTCATAGTGGGGGCAACAATGGTATAAACAAGAGCCAGGATCTTTCCCTGATTCTGAGAGTAGTTATTCTTAGGCTGAAGGTATGTGAACATGATGGTTCCATAGAACAGCAAGACCACCATTAAATGGGAGGCACATGTCCCAAAGGCCTTCTGTCGTCCTTCAGCAGAATGCATCCTCACCACGGTCCCAGCAATGCAGGCATAGGAGGTAAGGATGATGCAGACTGGAATGGCAAGGATGATCAGGCGTACAATTAACATTTTTGATTCAGCTGGACTAGTGTCTACACAAGACAGCTTGACAATGACCAGGACCTCACAAAGGAAATGGTCCAAGTGGTGGTGGCCACACAGAGGCAAAATGATGACCAGTGATGACTGAAGGAGAGAGTTAGCAAACCCAGATAGCCAGGAAGTGGCTGCCAGAAGGTGGCAAATCCGTTGGTGCATGATTTTAGCATAGCGCAAGGGCCAGATGACAGCAACAAAGCGGTCAACAGCCATGACAGCAAGAAGCACACATTCTATGGAGCCAAGAGCCAAGGCCACTGAATATTGAACTATGCAACCTACATAGCTGATCGTCTTATGACCACTCCAGATGTTCACCAGCATCTGAGGAACAATGCAGGTGGTGAAACAGATGTCGAGAAATGATAGGTTTCGGAGGAAGAAATACATGGGGGTGTGAAGTCGGCAGTCCAGGATGGAGACCGAGATGATAGCCGTGTTGCCTGCCAGTGTCATGGTGTAGAAGCCAGAGACAAATAGAGAAAGGATGAACTCAGCCTTCGGATATTCTGAGAAGCCTACTAAAATGAAGTCTTCCCATGAGCTATCATTTATTTCCATTATCTGTTTATTTCATGTCACTTGAAATAGAATCAGTTGTTATCTATACATTACCAAAATAAAAAACAAGAAGTTAGTCAATTTTTAAATAAAGTCACTATCATTTCATAGATTTTTCAAACAAATCTAAACAAAAGGAACTCAAATTTTCTGGTTTATAAAATGATTTAAATATAAATCCTGTGTCACTAAGAATGCAAAAATGGAATGGAAGTAAATTAAAAATATTTTTATAAGTAGTGTATATATAAAAAAGTATATACATACATATATATATACTTTATAAATATAATGTAAAATATATTTTATTTTTGGTGCTTTTCCTGATCATATTATCCAATTAATTATCCAGGCACCATATCCATATCATTTCTATTTCACTAGTACTTCTCTCTTAATACTTATATTCTTGTTTAATGGAGTAATTATGAGGGGAAGAACCAAGTAGTTAAAAAGAAAAAGAAGCAATAACCGAGGTACAGTAATTGATGTGATAATTTTCCATGACTGGGAATAAAATGATACTAAGGTGGCTATCACACTAAAGGAAAGAGTGAGGGCGGAATCAAACTGATCCAGCTAAACTTTAAAGCATTTTAACATAGTTAAAATTGGCTCCCTTGGCACTAATAAACAATAGTTTCACTCCTGTGATCTTTAATGTTATGTGTCAATTTGGCTAGCAAGTGGTGTGGCAATGGGCCCACGCTTATGGAATTCACTGGTCTTACCATGTTCACCATCATGCTGAAGCAGCTGGCTAGATAAAACTATACACTTGCCGTTTAAAGGCAAAACTACGGTGCCAGATAGGTGGCAACACCTTGCAGGGCTGGGACAGTGTTCTCCAGGAGGCTGTATATGCTCTAAACAAGCATCTAATATATGGTGCTGTTTCTCCCATAGCCAGGATTCACGGGTCCAGGAATCAAGGGGTGGAAATGGGAGTGGCAACACTCATTATTACCCCTAGTGACCACTTGCAAAATTTTTGCTTCCTGTCCCCACGACCCTATGCTTTTCAGGTCTGGAAGTCTTAGTTTCAAAGAGAGGAATGCTCCCATCAGGAGTCGCAAAACTGATTCTCTTGAACTGGAAGTTAAGAAAGCCACCCAGCTACTATGGGCTCCTCATGCCTCTGGATTAATAGGAAAAGAAGGGAGTTACTATACAGGCTGGTGTGATTGGTCCTGATTACCAAGGAAAAATCAGATTGATATTACCTAATGGAGGTAAAGAAGAGTATGTCTGGAATAGAGGAGATCCCTAAGGATGTCTCCTAGTACTGCCATGCCCTGTGATTAAAGTCAATGGAGAACCACAGCATCCCAATTCCAACATGACCACTAATGGTCCAGACCCTTCAGGAATGAAGGTTTGAGTCGCTCCACCAGACAAAGAACCACGACCAGCTGAGGTGCTTGCTGAGGGAAAAGGGAATATGGAATGAGTGATGGAAGAAGGTAATTCTAAATATCAGCTACGACCATGTGACCAGTTGCAGAAATGAGAACTGTAATTTTTATGAGTATTTCTTCCTTGTTTTGTTATGTGTGTGTATACACAGATATGTATATATATATAGTAAATATCTTTGTTTCCTTCCCTCCTTTATCCCATTACACATTATAAAATATAAGATGTAAACAGGGCTAGTGTGTTTTCAGTTACATGCATGTTAGTTTAATCATGTTAGGCACTAGTATGGCTCTATAATTGTCTTGATTTAGAGATTACATATGGTTTAAGGAGATGTGAATAGATGCCAAGTTGACAAGGGGTTGACTGTGATGGTTAATATTGTGTGTAATTTTGGCTAGGTTATGATTCTTAGTGGTTTGGCAGACACTATATAATCACCTTCCATTTTGTGATCTGATGTGAGCAATCAGTTGGAAGAGGAGTTTCCTTGGGTGTGTGACCTGCACTCATGATACAAGCAGACGTTCTTGCAAAACTCTCTCAAGCCTGCATTCGTCATCCTCTGACCTCCAGTTTTTGGGATGTGAGAAGGCTTCAGCCTGCTGCCTGACCTGAAGTCTTATAGGGTTACTATGACTAGTTTTTGTGGTAAATTGTCTTAGGCTGGGTTCTCTAGATAAGCAAAACCAGTGAAACATATATAAATATATGTAAAACCCATTGCTGTCGAGTCGATTCCAACTCATAGTAACCCTATTGGACAGAGTAGAACTGCCCCATAGAGTTCCCAAGGAGTACCTGGTGGATTCAAACTGCCAGCATTTTAGTTAGCAGCCATAGCACTTAACCACTACACCATGAGGGTTTCCATAAATATATATAGATTGTATTTCAAGGAAATGGCTCACTAAATTGTGGAGGCTGGCAAGTCCCAAATCTGTGGGTCAGGTGGCAGGTTAGGGGCTTTACCTGACTCCCAATGAAACCAAAATCTGCAGGTCAGGCTTCTCCTGACTCATGTGGTTGCAAGGTTTGTATTTGTTTAACCTCACTCCGCTCATAACCTGGTTGCTAGCTTATGGGGTTGCAGGAGCTGGTGAATTCAAATACTGCCATATTTTCCAACTACCAATCCTTCTTTGTTTCCAACTTTCTCATTCCAATCACCAGTAATTATCAGTGCGTCCTGAGTGCATGTTCGATCAATTTCAGACCGCAGCAGCTGATAAAAATCTTCTATTTCTTCGTCTTTGGCCTTAGTGGTTGGTGTGTAAATTTGAATAACAGTCGTATTAACTGGTCTTCCTTGTAGGCACATGGGTATTATCCTATCACTGACAGCGTTGTACTTCAGGATAGATCTTGAAATGTTCTTTTTGATGATGAACGCAACACCATTCCTCTTCGTCATTCCCAGCATAGTAGACTATATGATTGTCAGATTCAAAATGGCCAATACTAGCCCATTTCAGCTCAATAATGCCTAGGATATCGATGTTTATGCATTCCATTTCATTTTTGACTATTTCCAATTTTCCTAGATTCATACTTTGTACATTCCAGGTTCTAATTATTAATGGATGTTTGCAGCTGTTTCTTCTCATTTTGAGTCATGCCACATCAGCAAATGAAGGTCCCAAAAGCTTTACTCCATTCACTTCGTTAAGGTTGGCTCTAATTTGAGAAGTCATCTTTTGGGTGCCTTCCAAACTGGGGGGCTCATCTTCCAGCACTGTATCAGAGAATGTTCTGCTGCTGTTTATAAGGTTTATAAGGTTTTCATTGGCTAATGCGTTTTAGAAGTAGGCTGCCGGGTCCTTCCTCCTAGTCTATCTTAGTCTGAAAGCTCAGCTGAATCCTGTCCTCCATAAGTGACGCTGCTGGTATCTGAATACTGGTGGCATAGCTTCCAGCATCACAGCAACAGGCAAGCCCCCATAGTACAACAAAATAAAAAGCCTAGGAATAACTTAACCATGGAGGTAAAACACATGTATACCGAAAACTGCAAAATGTTGCTGAAAAAAATGAAAAGAAGACATAAATAAATGAAAAAACATTCAATGTTCATGGATTAAAAAGAAAAAAAAAAAATCCCAGATCTACTGCTGTTGAGTTCATTCCAACACATAGTGACCATATAGGAGAGGGTGGTTCTGCCCCATAGGTTTTCCAAGGCTGCAAATCTTTACAGAAGTAGACTGACACATCTTTCTACCTTGAAGTGGCTGGTGGGTTTGAACCCAACTGCCGATTTTTCTGTTAGCAGCTCAGTGCTTTAACCACTGCTTCACCAGGGCTCCTTTCAAACAGGGTGAAAAAACCAATCCCACTGCTATTGAGTCAATTCTGGCTCAAAGTGATCCTATAGGACAGAGTAGAGCTGCCCCATAGGTTTTCCAAGGCTGTAAACTTTTTTTTTTTTAATGCTTTAGGTGAAAATTTACAGCTCAAGTCCATTTCTCATACAAAAACTTATACACATATTGTTATGTGACCCTAGCTGCACTCCTTATAATGTGACAGCACACTCCCCATTTCCACCCACATTTCCCATGTCCATCCAATCAGCTCCTATCCCTTTATGCCTTCTCATCCCACCTTCAGACAGGAGCTGCCCATTTAGTCTCGTGTATCTACCTGAACTAAAGAAGCACACTCTTCAAAAGTATTGATTTATATTTTATAGTCCAGACTAATCTTTGTCTGAAAGTTGGCTTCAGGAATGGTTTTAGTTCTGGATTAACAGAGCATCCAGAGGACATGTCTTCTGGGCTTCCTCTAGTCTCAGTCAGACCATTAAGTCTGGTCTTTTTACTAGAATTTGAGTTCTGCACCACGCTTTTCTCCTACTCCATCAGGAACTATCTGTTGTATTCCCTGTCAGGGAAGTAATTTGTGGTAGCCAGGCACCATCTAGTTTTTCTGGTCTCAGGCTGATGGAGTCTCTGGTTTATGTGGCCCTTTCATCTCTTGGGCTAATATTGTCCTTTGTCTTTGGTGTTCTTCATTCTCCTTTGCTCCAGATGGGTTAGGACCAATTGGTGCATCTTAGCTGGTCACTTATTAGCTTTTATGGCCCCAGAGACTACTCAACAAAGTGGGATGCGGAACATTTCTTAATAAACTTTGTTATGCAAATTGACCTAGATGTCCCCCAAAACCATAGTCCCCAGACCCCTGCCCTGCTACTCTGTCCCTCCAAGTGTTTGGTTGTATTCAGGAAACTTCTTAGCTTTTGGTTTAGTCCAGCTGTGCTGACTTCTCCTGTATTGTGTATTGTCCTTCCCTTCATCTAAGATAATTCTGGACTACTATCTAGTTAGTGAATTCCTCTCTCCCTCCCTCCCCACCCTCATAACCATCAAAAAATGTTTTCTTCTGTGTTTAAACATTTTCTTGAGTCTTATAATAGTGTTCTCATACAATATTTGTTCCAAGGCTGCAAATCTTTACAGAAGCTGTCACATCTTTCTCCCATGGAGCAGCTGGTGGGTTTCAACCACCGATATTGCAGGGCTTGGCATTGTACTCAAAATTACTGTAGAGCTATAGTAATCAAAACAGTCTGGTACTGGCATAAGAATAGACAAATAGAACAATGGGATATATGAGGAATCAAGAATTAAATTTATACATCTGTGGTAAATTGATTTCTGACAGGAATGTCAAGTCTATTCAATGGGGACAGGATAGTCTCTTAAATAACTGGTGTTGAGAGAGCTGAATATTGATACTGAAAGAATGTGGTTGCACCCTTACCCCATATAAAAACTAACTCAAAATGAAACAATTATCTAAGTACAAGAGCTAAAAAAAATAAAACTTTTAGAAGAAAACAGGGGTAAAGCTTGATGATCTTGGATTTAATAATGAATTTATACATATGGCACCAAATACACAGGAAACAATAGAGAAAATGGTAAGCTGGACTTCATAAAAAACAATAATTTGTGCAGCAAAGAGCATTAGCAAAAAAATTACAAGACCACCTACAAAATGGTAGAATATTTTTGCAAGTCGTATTATTGATAAAAGTTTAATATACAGATTATATAAAGAACTCCTAAAACTTAGCAACAAAAACATAAAAAACACCCAGACTTCCAGGAAGATGGCAACAAAAGAGGAGAGTCTTCCAAACTTTCCTTGTATAACACTGAGAAATTCAACTAATATTCCCTACCAGACCCAGCAGAGACCCTTGAAGGTGGACAGAGGCCAACTGCAGAGACCAGCATCTCCACACCTCCATTGTGCATCTCCACACCACTTCCCTCAGAGTCACAATTCTGCTGTCCTCAGCGACACCACTCCCTCCCAAAACTGCCTGCTGGAAGACTCAGGGGGGCTTACATACTAGTAGCGTAGGGCCCCAAAACCCCAGACACCCCAGCTTATCTACACTCAAAGGGGCTCCCTGGAACATAGATCAGGCTAGTTAAGGATCAAGATGCATAAATAATTACTTGTGATTGGAATGCAAAAGTTGGAAACAAAGAAGAGGGAATAGCGGTTGGAAAATATGACCCTGGTGATATAAAAAACATGGGAGAGTGCATGATAGAATTTTGCAAGACCAACAACTTATTCACAGCAAATATGTTTTTTCAACAACATAAACAGTGACTATACACATGGACCTCACCAGATCAAATACACAGGAATCAAATCATTTATGTCAGTGGAAAGAGACAACGGGCAAGCTCAATATCATCATTCGGAAAAAGATCAGAGGTAAACTGTGGAGTAGACCACCAATTGCTCATATGCAAGTTCAAATTGAAGCTGAAGAAAATTAAAACAAGTGCACAGGAGCCAAAGTACGACCTCAAGTGTATCCTACCCGAATTTAGGGACCATCTCAAGAATAGATTTGATGTATTGCACACTACTGACCAAAGACCAGACAAATTATGGGATGATGTCAAGGATGCCATACATGAAGAAAGCAAAAGATCATTAAAAAGACAGGAAAGAAAGAAGAGACCGAAGTGAACGTCAGACTCTGAAACCTGCTCTTCAACGTCGAGTGACTAAAGCAGATGGAATAAATGATGAAATAAAAGAGCTGAACAGAAAACTTTGAAGGGCAGCTTAAGAAGACAAAGAAAAGTATTGTAATGAAATGTGCAAAGACTTGGAGTTAGAAAACCCAAAGGGAGGAACATGCTCAGCATTTCCCAAGCTGAAAGAACTGAAGAAAAAATTCAAGCCTCAAATTGCAATATCGCAGGATTCTACAGGCAAAATACAGAATGACACAGGAAGCATCAAAGGAAGATGGAAGGAATACACAAAGTCACTGTACCAAAAAGAATTGGCCAACATTCAACCATTTCAGGAGGTAATATGATCAAGAACAGATACTATTGAAGGAAGAAGTCCAAACTGTACCAAAGGCATTGGTGAAAAACAAGACTCCGAGAATTGACAGAATACCAACTGAGATGTTTCAACAAGCAGATGCAATGCTGGACGTGCTCGCTCACTTATGCCAAGAAATATGGAAGACAGTTACCTGGCCAACTGTCTGGAAGACATCCATATGCATGCCCATTGCAAAGAAAGGTGATCCAACGGAATGCAGAAATTATCACACAATATCATGAATATCACATGTAAGTAAACGTTTGCTGAAAGTAATTCTAAAATGGTTTCAGCAGTAAGTCAACAGGCAACTGCCAGAAATTCAAGCTGGCTTCAGAAGAGGATATGGAATGAAGAATATCATTGCTGATGTCAGATGGATCTTGGATTAAAGTGGAGAATACCAGAAAGATGTTTACCTGTTTTTTATTGACTATGCAAAGGCATTCAACTGTGTGGATCATAACGAATTATGGATAACATTGTGAAAAATGGGTATTCCAGAACACTTAATTGTGTTCATACTGAATCTGTACATAGACCAAGAGGCAGTCATTCAAACATAACAAGCGGATGCTGTATGGTTTAAAATCAGGAAAGGTGTGTTTCAGGGTTGTATCCTTTCACCATACTTATTCAAGCTGTATGCTGAGCAAATAATCCCAGAAGCTGGACTATATGAATAATAAAAGGGCATCAGAATTGGGGGAAAATTCATTAACAAACTGTGATATGCAGCTGACACAACCTTGCTTGCTGAAAGTGAAGAGGACTTGAAGCACTTACTGATGAGGATCAAAGACTACAGCCTTCGCTATGGATTACATCTCAACATAAAGAAAACAAAAATCCCCACAAGTGGACCAATAACCAACATCATTATAAATGAAGAAAAGATAGAAATTGTCAAGGATTTTATTTGAATACGCAATCAACATCCCTGGAAGTAGCAGTCAAGAAATCAAACAACAAATTGTATTGGACAAATCTGCTGCAAAAGACCTCTTTAAATTGTTCAGAAGCAAAGATGTCACTTTGAGGACTAAGGTGTGCCTGACCCAAGCAATGGTATTTTCAATCATCTCACATGCATGTAAAAACTGGACAATGAATTAGGAAGACTGAAGAATAATTGGCACCCTTGAATTACAGTGCTGGCAAAGAATATTGAGCATACCATGGACTGCCAGAAGAATGAACAAATCTGTTTTGTAAGAAGTACATCTGGGATGCTCCTTAGAAGCAAGGATGGTGAAGCTTCGTTTCACATATTTTGAATATGTTATCAGGAAGGACCAGTCCCTGGGGAAAGACATCATGCTTGGTAAAGTAAAGGGTCAGTGAAAAAGAGGAAGACCCTCAATGAGATGGATTGACACAGCGGCTGCAACAGTGGACTCAAATATAGCAAGGATTGTAAGGATGGTGCAAAACCAAGCAGTGTTTTGCTCTGTTGTTTATGGGATCGCAATGAGTCGGGACCGACTTGATGGCACATAACAACAGCATTTTGATTACAACAGCATCTAAGAAAATAAAATACACAAGAATAAATATATCCAGGAATGTGAAGGACTTATACAATGGAAATTATATAACACTGTTGAAAGAGATTAAAAAAGAAATAAATGAAAAGATGTTCCATGTTCATGGATTAGAAGATTTAATATTATAAAGATGTCAGTACTATACGAAGTAATCTATCGATTCAACTCAATCATGATCAAAATTTCAACAACCTTTTTTACAGAAATAGAAAAACCAATCCTATTCTTTATATGAATTGGCCAGAATCCCCAAAGCTAAAGCAATGTTGAAAGAGAAGCACAAAATATGAGGACCCACACTTCCTGATTTTAAAACATACACCTACAGTAATCAGAACAGCTTAGTAGTGGTATAACGATAGATACATAAACCAATGGAATAGAACTGAGTGTCCAGAAACAAACTCACTTATCTATGGTCAACTGATTTTTGACAAGGGTGCTAAGTAAGTCCATTCAATGAGGAAAGAAAGTCTCTTTAATAAATGTTGTCAGGAAAATTGGATTTCCACCTGCAGAAGGATTCATGCCTCACACTATATTAAAAAAAAAAAAAAGTCAAAATAAATTAAGGCCCTAAATGTGAAAACTAAAACCATAAAATTCTTAGAAGAAATATCAGGGGTGACACTGTCAGGCTTAGCTTTTACCAATGGATTATCTAATATAGTAACAAAACCACAAACAGAAAAAGACAAAATAAATAAATGTGAGCTTATAAAAATTAAAACATTTTGTTCATCAAAAGACTTTACCAAAAAAGTGAAAAGGCAAGCTACTGACTAGGAGAATATTTTCAGAAACCATATATCTGATAAGAATCTAATAACCAAAATATATAAAAAACTCCAACAACTTGACAACAAAAAGACAATTAACCCAGTCATAAAATGGGCAAAGGACTTGAATAGACGTTTCACCAAAGAGGACATTCAAAAGATACTCAACGTCATTCACTATCAATCAGAGAGATGCAAGTCAAAACCACAATGAGATATCACTTCATTTCTACTGGGATGGCTCAGGTTAAAAAACAAAACAGAAAATAACAAATGTTGGTGAGGATGTGGGGAAATTGGACAACTTATCCATTACTGGTGGGAATTCAAAATGGTACAGCCATTTTGGAAAATTCTGGTGGTTCCTCAAAAAACTAAAAATAGAACTACCATATGACCCAGCAATTTTACTCCTAGGTATGTATTCAAAAGACTTGAAAACATACCGAAACAGATACGTGTACATCATCATTCACTGCAGCATTATTCACAATAACCAAAAAGTGGAAACAACCTACATGCCCATCAATGGAATGAATGGATAAACAAAATGTGGTACATACATGCAATGGAATACTATTCAGCCAGTAAGAGAAGTGAAGTCTTGAAACATGCTAAAAAAGGTGAAGCTTCGAGACATTATGCTGAGTGAAATAAGTCAATCGCAAAAGGAGAAATATTGTATGAGCTCATTTACATAAAAAGAAAAGAACAGGCAAATGTATAGAGACCAAAGTTTATTAGTAGTTACCAGGGGTAAGTGGGAGGACAAAAGGGACGGGGGAGAGGGTATTGCTTATGGAGTAGTGACTTTCAGTTTGTCACATTGATCGAAGGTAGAGTTGAGGTTGTACACCTGTAAAAAGTTGAATTGGCAAAAATGGTGTGATAGATACATTAACAATGACAAAAAAGAAAAAGAGTAGCTGCTGAGCCTACTTATGTTCAACCAAACACCTCATGGGATTTTGTTTCTTGATTTGGAGGTATACAGCCATGATTTCATGTGACATCCCAGTTAATCGGCTTAATAGCATGTTTACCGCTTCTGTTTTACCTCCTAGTTCATTGTGTAGTGCCTGGGGTCTTAAAAGCTTGCAAGCAGCCATCCAAGGCACAACAATTGGTCTCTATTTGCCTGGAGCTACATAGGAAGAAGGAGCATCAGGAATCTGGGGAGGAAACCGAATGTGTGTATGGTTGCCTCCATCAACAAATGCCTCCTTTCCCATGAAACCAGAAGAACTGGAGGGTGCCTGGCTGCCTTTACTGAGTATTTTGATCAAAGATTCTATAGAAGAATACTGATCAAAAGGGGGGAAATGCAGATCAGAATTTCAAACTCTCAATGGAATCCAGTCTTTCTGGAGTCAAGGAGGTTGAATGAACCCCCAAAACTATTGCCCTGAGATAATCTTTAAACCTTAAAAGTATTCTCTTAAGTCTTCTTAAAATGAAACAATAGTTTAGCTCAGCTACTAAAGAATGTCTGCTCTGAACATTGTTCTCTTTCAAAAACTATCTACATGGTATCAAATAAATAACAGAAACTAGAAAGATTAGATAAGAACTTTAGGGGCAGTGAGTGTATGTTAATGGGGGAGGAAAAGGAGGCTGAGAATGGTTGTACAACTTAAAGAATGTAATAATTGTCCTGAATTGTACATGTAGAAACTTGAAATGGTATGTTTTTGCTGTGTATATTCTCCACAATGACAAAAAAAAATTTTTTTTAAACCACACAATTAGATACCACTTCACTCCCACCAGGATGGCTAAGATTAAAAACAAATAAACAAAACAAACAAACAGAAAATAAGAAATGTTGACTAGAATGTGGGGAAATTGAAATCCTTACCCGGTGCTGTTGGAAAGGCGAAATGGTACAACTGTTGTGGAAAACAGCATGGTTTTTCACTCAAAACACTAAAAATAGAACTACCATACAATCCAGCAATTCCACTCCTAGGTATATATCCAAGAGTCTTGAGGGCAGCAATGCGAACAGACATATATACCCCAATGTTCATTGCAGCACTATTAACAATCTCCAAAAGGTGGAAACAATCAAAATTCATCAATAAATGAATGGAAAATCAAGATATGGTACATACATTCAATGGAATATTTCTCAGTATGAAAGAGAAACGAAGTCCTGATACATGCTACAATAGGGATGAAAGTTGAAGCCATCTTTCTGAGTGAAATAAGTCAATCACAAAAGTACAATTATTGCTGTTGCTGTTGCTATTGTGTTTGCTGAGTTGAGTCCAATTCATGACAGCCCTATATCACAGAGTAGAACTTTCCCCTTGGGTTTCCTAGGCTGTAATCTTCATGAGAACAGACCTTTTCTCTCAACAGAACCGTTGGTGGATTTGAACTACTGACCTTCCATTAGCAGCCTAGCGCTTACCCATTGCACCAGCAGAGCTCCTTAAATATTGTGTGATCTCACTTATATAAAATGACAAGAATAGGCAAATATATAGAGACCCAGTGGTTACCAAAAGTGGGAGAGAGGGGCAGAAGAGAAGCCACTGTTTTGGAAGTGGTGAGTTTTTGTTTACGATGATGGGTAATTTGGCAAAAATTAAGAGTAACAGTTGCACAACCAATTAATGTAATTGATATTACTAAGCAGTACACTTTAAAAATATTCAGTTTGGGAGAGGTGGAGCCAAGATGGCAGAATAGACAGAGGCTTCCAGTGAGCTCTCTTTACAACAAAGATCCCCCAAAACAAGTGAAATGAGTATATTTATGACAAGCTAGGGGCCCTGAGCATCAAAGGCAAGCCTAGAAAACGAACTGAGGGGCAGGGGGAGGAAGAGATAGTTCAGAAGCAGAGTGGAGTTACCAGACCTGAATCGTGGGTGCCATTCCTGGAGCGGCGGCAGTGGGCTGAAACTAGCATTTGGCTGCAGTTTCCTCAGGGAGAATCAGCCAGCCACACAGCCAACTAACACCTTCGGAACCACAGAATAATGGAGCTTAGGGCAAAAGCCAAGTACTTACATACATTTCACTGTATCCCCTCTGCCCCCAAACCAGTTTCAGCGGCTGAATTCCCTGGGCCTGAGATAGGCCCTGTTGAGCACCTAGAACCGTCCTCCTGGAATTGGAGAAGGAAAAAAATGTGCAGTTGGGGGAATAGATAATTTGCCAGATCCACTAACCAAGGGAGCTCAGGACAGAAGCAGCTCCTGTCCAGGCATAAATGGTCCCTAGACTTTGAATACCTTTTCCCTCTGCATGGACCTGTGTGGGCCTATTTCAGGAGACTAGGCCATTGTTGGCAGACTCCAACCATTTCAGCTGTGTGGCAGAGAGCTGGGTGTTTGATGTTTGACATTGCTTTGCCTATTAAATAGGGTCTGCACCTACCCACATCAGGGGCCTAGGAACTGGTAGCTCCACTCAGATCACTCAGCCACCTGCAACAGGGATCTAAGGATAACTGGAACCTCCCAGTCCTTACAACCAAAAACATTGGGTTCCCATGGTCTGTCTGCAGAACCCACACACCAGTATGCTCTAGGGATCAGGGACACACTTTCCTCAGAGGCATGTGGGGGATGATTCTCAGCCACCTGCCTTGTTCAGAGTGTGACCCCCTGCTGCATCCAGATACCGGTACCTACACCAATCACCCCTGCCCCTCTAAGACTGTAGAACAGAGCCTGTTCCACATACTTAATGATCAGATACCTGGACACCTGAGCTGAATTCATACAAGAAAAGTGAATGGGCTCCTAGACTGATATACATGATAATAGCTCTAGCAATCTGGGGACAGGACATCAGAGCTCCAAAGGCTCAATAAGCAACCCATTTGGGCATATCAAAATAAAAAAAAGGAAGAACCTATGACACAGTAAGCAAACATAAAATAAACTAATATAATAACTTATAGATGGCTCAGAGACAACAGTCAGTATCAAGTCAAATAAAGAAACAGAGCATGATCATCTCAACAAGATCTCAAAACAAAGAATTCAGGGATCTTCTAGATGAAAGTGCATTCCTGGAATTACCAGAGGCAGAATACAAAAGATTAATATACAGAACCCTTCAAGACATCAGGAAGGAAATGAGGCAATACACAGAACAAGACAAGGGAACACACAGATAAAGCAACTGAAGAAATGAAAAATATTATTCAGGAACATAATGAAAAATTTAATAAGCTGGAAAAATCCATAGACAGACAGCAATAAAAAATTCAGAAGATTAACAATAAAATTACAGAAACAGACAACTCAATAGAAAGTCAGAGGAGCAGAAATGACAAAGTTGAAGGCAGAATTTCTGAACTTGAAGATAAATCACTTCACACTAATATATTTGAAGAAAAATCAGATAAAAGAATTAAAAAAAATGAAGAAACCTTAAGAATCATGTAGAATTCTAGCAAGAGAAATAACCTATGAGTGATTAGAGTACCAGAACAGGGAGGGATTACAGAAAATACAGAGAGAATTGTTGAAGATTTGTTGGCAGAAAACTTCGCTGATATCGTGAAAGAGACTATATCTATCAAAGATGCTCATTGAACTCCACATAAGGTAGATTTTAAAAGAAAGTGACCAAGACATATTATAATTAAATTTGCCAAAAATAAAGTAAAAGATAGAATTTTAAGAGAGGCAAGGAATAAACAAAAAGTCACTCACAAAGGAGGGCCAATAACAACAAGCTGGGACTACTCCGCAGAAACCATGCAGGCAAGAAGGCAATGGGATGACTTATTTAAAAAATTGAAGGAAGAAAATTGTCTGCCAAGAATCATATATCCAACAAAACTGTCTCTTAAATATGAAGATGAAATTAAGACATTTCCAGATAAAGAGAAGTTTAGGGAATTCGTAAAAACCAAACCAAAACTATAAGAAATACTAAAGGGAGTTCTCTGGTTAGAAAATCAATAATATCAGGTATCAACCCAAGACTAGAAAACTGGGCAGAGCAATCAAAAGTCAACCCAGACAAGGAAATCAAAAAAGCAAAGAAAGACAAAAATGTTCAAAACAGGGTAACAGTGATGTTATTATGTAAGACGATATTAAAACAATAAAGAGGGACTAAGAAATGTAGTCCATTGCAGCAGATTTGCCCACTGCAATGCATCTTTTGATTTCTTGACAGCTGCTTCCTCTTCAAAATGTCGAAGAGCAAAGATGTCACCCTGAAGACTAAGGTGCACCTGACCCAAGCCATGGTATTTCCAATCACAGCATATGCATGTAAAAGCTGGACAGTGAATAAGGAAGACTGAAGAAGAGTTGACTCCTTTGAATTGTGGTGTTGGCGAAGAATATTGAATATACCATGGACTGCCAAAAGAACGAACAAATCTGTCTTGGAAGATGTGTGGCCAGAATGCTCCTTAGAGGCAAGGATGGCAAGACTGCGTCTTACATACTTTGGACATGTTGTCAGGAGGGATCAGTCCCTGGAGAAGGACATCACACTTGGCTGAGTACAGGGTCAGCGGAAAGGAGGGAGACTCTCAATGAGGTGGATTGACACAGTGGCTGCAACGAGCTCAAGCATAACAACGATTGTAAGGATGGCGCAGGATTGGGCAGTGTTTCGTTCTGTTGTACATAGGGTCGCTATGAGTCAGAACCGACTGAAGATCACCTAACAACAACAAGAAATGTAGTAATAGATTTTCCATATGGAGAGGAAGATAAGGTGATACAAAGAAATAAAAGTTAGGTTTATATTTAGAAAAATAGGGGTAGTTAGTAAGGTAACCACAAAGGAGACAAACTATCATACACATCAAAATAAAATACAAGAAAAAATAGAGACTCGGCAGAAACAAAATCAACAACAGATATGAGGACAATTTATAAAGATAACCTACTTAGCACACAAAATTAAGTGGGAAAAAGAAACTGTCAACAACACACAAAAAAAGACATCAAAATGATAGCACTATATTCATACCTATCCATAATTACTCTGAATGTAGATGGGCTAAATGCACCAATAAAGAAACAGAATGGATTAAAAAACACTATTTCTTTTTTTTTTTTATCTGTCTATATGCTGCCTACAAGAGACACACATTAGGCTTGGAAACAAAAACAAACTAAAACTCAAAGGTTGGAAAAAACATATATCAAACAAACAGCAATCAAAAGAGAGCAGGAGAGGCAATATTAATTTCTGACAAAATAGACTTTAAAGCTAAATCCATCAAAAAGGATAAGGAAGGACACTATGTAATAATTAAAGGGACAATATACCAAGAAGATATAACCATATTAAATATTTATGCACCCAATGACATGGCTGCAAGATACATAAACTCTATCAGCATTGAAAAGTGAGATAGACAGCGCCACAATAATAGTAGAAGACTTCAACACACCACTTTTAGTGAAGGACAGGACATCCAAAAAAAGCTCAGTAAATACACAGATGATCTAAATGCCACAATCAACCAACTTGACCACAGAGACATCTACAGAACACTCCATCCAACAGCAACCAAGTATACTTTCTTTCCCAGTGCACATGGAACATTTTCTAGAATAGACCACATATTAGGTCATAAAGCAGGCCTGAGCAGAATCCAAAGCACTGAAATATTACAAAGCATCTTCTCTGATCATAAGACCATAAAAGTGGAAATCAATAATAGGAAAAGCAGGGAAAAGAAATCAAACACTTGGAAACTGAACAATACCCTGCTCAAAAAAGACTGGATTGTAGAAGACATTAAGGAGGGAATAAAGAAATTCATAGAATCCAATAAGAATGAGAACACTTCCTATCAGAACCTTTGGGACACAGTGAAAGCATTGCTTAGAGGTCAATTTATATCAATAAATGCACAGATACAAAAAGAAGAAAGGGCCAAAATCGAAGAACTATCCATACAACTTGAACAGATAGAAAGAGAGCAACAAAAGAAACCCACAGGCACCAGGAGAAAACAAATAATAAAAATTAGAGCTGAATTAAATGAAACTGAAAAACAATTGAAAGACTTAACAAGACCAAAAGCTGGTTCTTTGAAAAAATTAACATAAGTGAAAAACCATTGGCCAAACTGACAAAAGAAAAACAGGAGAGGAAGCAAATAACCCAAATAAGAAATGAGATGGGTGATATTACAACAAACCCAACTGAAATTAAAAGAAACATATCATATTACTACAAAAAATTGCACTGTAACAAATTTGAAAACCTAGAAGAAATGGATGAATTCCTAGAAACGAACTCCCTACCTCAACTAACAGAATCAGAAGTAGAACAACTAAATAGACCCATAACAAAAGAAGAGATTGAAAAGGTAATCAAAAACTCCCCTCCAAAAAAAGCCCCGGCCCAGAAGTCTTCACTGCAGAGTTCTACCAAACTTTCAGAGAAGACTTAACACCGTAACTACTAAAGGTATTTCAGAGCATAGAAAAGGACGGACTACTCCCAAACTCATTCTATGAAGTCAGCATATCGCAGATACCCAAACCGGATAAAAAGAAAAGACACCACAAAAAAAGAAAATTACAGACCTATATCTCTTATGAACATAGATGCAAAAATCCTCAGCAAAACTCTAGCCAATACAATTCAACAACGTATCAAAAAAATAATTCGCCATGACCAAGTGGGATTCATACCAGGTATGTAGGGATGGTTCAACATTACAAAAACAATTAACGTAATCCATCATGTAAATAAAAGACAAGAATCATGAGATTTTATCAATTGATGCAGAAAAGGCATTTGACAAAGTTCAACACTCATTCATGATAAAAACTCTCAGCAAAATAGGAATAGAAGGAAAATTCCTCAACGTAATAAAGGGTGGTTATACAAAGCCAATAGCAAACATCATCCTAAATGAACAGTGCCTGAAAGCATTCCCCTTGAGATCGGGAACCAGACAAGGATGCCCTTTATCACCGCTGTTATTCAACATTGTGCTGGAGGTCCTAGCCAGAGTAATTAGGCTAGATAAAGAAATAAAGGGCATCCAGACTGGCAAGGAAGAAGTCAAAGTATCTCTATTTGCAGATGACATGATCTTATACACAGAAAACCCTTAGAAATCCTCAAGAAAACTACTGAAGCTAATAGAAGAGTTCAGCAGAGTGTTGGGATACAAGATAAACATACAAAAATCAGTTGGATTCCTCTACACCAATAAAAAGAACATCAAAGAGGAAATCACCAAATCAATACCATTTACAGCAGCTCCCAAGAAGATAAAATACTTAGAAATAAATCTTACCAGAGATGTAAAAGATTTATACAAAGAAAACTACAAAACACTTCTGCAAGATACCAAAACAGACCTACGTAAGTGGAATAACATACATTGCTCGTGGACAGGAAGACTTAATATTATAAAAATGTCTATTCAACCAAAAGCGATCTATACATTTAACGCAATTCCGATCCAAATTCCAAGGACATTCTTTAATGAGATGGAGAAACAAATCACCCACATCATATGGAAGGGAAAGAGGCTCCGGATAAGTAAAACATTACTGAAAAAGAAGAACAAAGTGGGAGGCCTTACTCTACCTGATTTTAGAACCTATTACACTGCCACAGTAGTCAAAACAGCCTGGTACTGGTACAACGACAAATACATAGACCAATGGAACAGAATTGAGAATCCAGACATGAATCCATCCACATGTAAGAAGTTAATATTTGACAAAGGCCCAAAATGGCTAAATGGGGAAAAGACAGTCTTTTTAACAAATGGTGCTGGCATAACTAGATATTCATCTGCAAAAAAATGAAACCAGACCCATACCTCATACCATGCACACACAAAAAAATTCAAATGGATCAACGACCTGAATATAAAATCTAAGACGATAAAGATCATGGAAGAAAAAATAGGGACAACGTTAGGAGCCCTAATATATGGCATAAACAGTATACAAAACATTACTAACAATGCAGAAGAAAAACTAGATAACTGGGAGCTCCTAAAAATCAAACACCTATGGTCATTCAAAGACTTCACTAAAAGAGTAAAAAGATTACCTACACAGTGGGAAAGTTTTTATCTATGACATTTCTGATCAGCACCTGATCTCTAAAATCTACATGATACTGCAAAAACTCAACTACAAAAAGACAAACCAATTTAAAAATGGACAAAACATATGAACAGAGACTTCACTAAAGAAGACATTCAGGTAGTGAACAGATACATGAGAAAATGCTCACAGTCATTAACCATTAGAGAAACGCAAATCAAAACTACAATGAGATTTCATTTCACTCTAAGCTAAAAAACACAAAACAATAAATGTTGGAGAGGCTGTGGAGAGACTGGAACACTTATACACTGCTGCTGGGAATGTAAAATCATACAACCTCTTTGGAAATCATTTTGGCGCTTCCTTATAAAGCTAGAAATAGAACTCCCGTACAATCCAGCAATCCACTCCTTGGAATATATCCTAGAGAAATAAGAGCCTTTTCATGAACAGATGTATGCACACCCATGTTCATTGCAGCACTGTTTACAATAGCAAAAAGATGGAAGCAACCAAGGTGCCCATCAACAGATGAATGGATAAATAATTTATGGTATATTCACACAATGGAATTCTACGCATTGATAAAGAACAGTGATGAATCTGTGAAACATTTCATAACATGGAGGAATCTGGAAGGCATTATGCTGAGTGAGATTAGTCAGTTGCAAAAGGACAAATACGGTATAAGACCACTATTATAAGAACTTAAGAAATAGTTTAAACAGAGAAGAAAATATTCTTTGATGGTTACAAGAGGGGGAGGGAGGGAAGGTGGGAGAGGGGTATCCACTAATTAGATAGTAGATAAGAACTCCTTTAGGTGATGGGAAAGACAACACACAATACAGACGAGGTCAGCACAACTGGACTAAATGAAAAGCAAAGAAGTTTCCAGAATAAACTGAATGCTTCAAAGGCCAGCATAGCAGGGGCGTGGGTTTGGGGACCATGGTTTCAGGGGACATCTAAGTCAATTGGCATAATAAAATCTATTAAGAAAACATTCTGCATCCCACTTTGAAGAGTGACATTTAGGGTCTTAAATGCTAGCAAGTGGCCATCTAAGATGCATCAATTGGTTTCAACCCACCTGGATCAAAGGAGAATGAAGAACACCAAGGACACAAGGTAATTACCAGCCTAAGACACAGAAAGGGCCACATAAACCAGAGACTATGTCACCCTGAGACCAGAAGAGCTAGATGGTGCCTGGCTACAACCAATAACTGCCCTGACAGGGAACACAACAGAGAACCCCTGAGGGAGCAGGAGAACAGTGAGATGCAGACTCCAAATTCTCATAAAAAGACTAAACTTAATAGTCTGACTTAGACTAGGAGGACCCCAGTGGTTATGGCCCCCAGACTTTCTGTTGGCCCAGGACAGGAACAATTCCCAAAGCCAACTCTTCAGACAAGGATTGGACTGGACAATGGGTTGGAGAGGAATGTTTGTAAGGAGTGAGCTTCTTGGATCACGTGGGCATTTGAGACTATGTTGGCATCTCCTCCCTGGAGGGGAGATGAGACGGTAAAGGGGATTAGAAGTTGGTGAAATGGATACAAAAAGAGAGAGTGGAGGGAGGGAGCTGGACGTCTCACTTAGAGGGAGAGCAATTTGCAGTATGTAGCAAGGTGTATATAAGTGTTTGTGTGAGAGACTGACTTGATTTGTAAACTTTCACCTAAAGCACAATAAAAATTAAAAAAAAATTGAATTTGGTAAATGCTGTGTTATACATATTTTTATAAAAAAAGAAGCAGCTCTTGTGGCTGCCTATGCACAACCAAACACCTCACAGGGTTTATCTTCTTAGTTTGGAGATTTAGGGTCATAGTTTTGAGGGACATCCCACTCAACTTGCATAATATTTTTTTCTCAGCACTTCTTAGTTCGTTGTGTAACGACTGGGGTCTTAAAAACTAGGAAGTGGCTGTTCAAGGTACAACAATTAGTTTCCATTCACCTGGAGCAATAGATGCCTCCTTTACAAAAAAAATTTTTTTTTTTTACCATGAGACCATAAAAGCTGGATGGTGCCCAGTTGCCATTGCTGAGCATTTTGATCAAAGATTCTACAGAAGAATCTTGATCAAAAGGGGAATTTTGCAGAATAAAACTTCGAATTCTCAATGGAATCCAGACTCTCGGGACCCATTGAGGCCGGATGAACCCCCAAAAACTATTGCCCCGAGATATTCGTTAAACTTTACACCTAGAACCAAAACTATCCCCTGAAGTCTTCTTTGAACCAAAAGTAACTTATCTTAATTAGTAAAGTAGCTCTGCTTTGAGCATTGTGTCCTTTATCTATATGAGATCAAACTGACAACAGTAACTGGAAATGTTGGATGAGAAACTTAGGCCGAAGTGAGTTTAAGATAATGGTGGTGGAATAATTTGGAAGTGGATAGTGAATGGTAGCACAACTTGAAAAATGTAACCAAGTGTTCGTCAACATATGAGTGGATAGACAAAATGTGGCATATAAATACAATGGAATATTGTTCAGCCATAAAATGATATGAAGTTCTGATATGTACTATATACAACATAGGTGAACTTGAAAACATTATGTTAAGTGAGATAATCCATATATAAAAGAAAAATTATTCTATGATTCCACTTATATAAGGTAAATGGAATAGACAAAACCAATAGAGAAAGAACATTGAGGTTACTAAGAGTGGGAGTGGGGCATATGGCTTAATGGTTTGAGAGTTTCTATTTGGGATGATGAAGAATTTTTGAAATAGTGGTGATGGTTGAACAACATTTTGAATGTAATTAATGCCACTGAACTGTACACTTAGAAATGGTTACAATGGAAAATTTTCTGTTATACGTATTTTACCAAAAGTTTACAAATTTCTTTCAAATTAAATAATTTTAGTTAATTATTCTCATAAAAATATGCACTTTGAAATATGACTAGGTACCAAAGGTGGGCAGCATAATAGGGATGAATATAGGAGATAAAGGAAGATAATAAAATAAATAAAATAAGTTTATGTCGATTTCCTGCAAGGTGGTGGCATTAGAGGTTCCATGCTCCCATCCCTCCCACAGGGGCACTAAGGAAAACAATCAGAAATTGGCAGGCTCAACTTTGTAAGAACTCTGAAAGGCAGTTAGAGGCTTGCAGCAACTAAGTAAACATTAAATCAAGAAAAGGGCAACTTGTAAGTGGCAGGAATGCTTTTGTTTTCTACCACCTGCACTCTCCCTCTCCCTGGCTCAGTGACTTGGCCATCTTAAAGCGTGGCAGCATACCCTACTCTCAGGGAAGAGGTCTGATCTTTTCTAGTGAATTATTTATATTATATTATAGTTCATATAATAATTTGTAATTATATATTATTGTAGCAGAAACTTTACTAATGAATTCTTATGTGTGTCTGTTCTCATCTGTCTGGAAGATGCCTGAAGGACTAAAGCAGGATGCTCCTCTTGGTTTGGCCTGACTCAGGGTTGGGGGCAGGGGTCCTGGGTGGCAGGAGTAGTGTGGGGGAGAAGAGCAGTGGGCCAGTGCCAGAAGGCTGTGAGTTCCTGTAGCCACCTACTGCTAAAAGTGGGATTGAAACATGTAGTTAACACCTAAAGGCTGAGGGAGAAGCTGGAGTGAGAGTTTTTTTGGAAATCAGGGCTGTCAAAAGCAACATGGAGGAACTAAGAAAGGCATGCATGCTTGGGGCAAAATGCATGCATGCAGAGAAAATATCCAAAAAGACCCTAGTTTTCACCTTTGGCTGACCCCTAATCCTTTTGCAAGCCAGCCTAAGCGGTGAAGGGGGGCCCCAGTACAGCCTAGCAAAGGCTGGAGGGTGTGTGGAATTTTTTCGTCTCCCCTGGATGACAAGGAAACCTCTTCCAAACACTAGCTGGACATAAGCTGGGGAAAATAGTCCTCAGTGTCCACACACATCCAGTAAGGCGGTCTGCAAAAATAGTTAGGAGAGGTTGCTGAGCAACGGACTACTAGAGCCTTTAATTAAAAAAAAAAAAATCCAGAGCTGGGCTAAGATGTCTGACTAGGTAGAACTACCGCGGATCCCTCTTGCAACAAAGACTCGGAAAAACAAGTGAATTGATCACATACCTGACAATCTATGGACCCTGACCATCAAACACAGAACTAAGGAGTTGACCTGAGTGACAGGGGAGAGAAAAGCCGTGCCCTGAAGCAGCAACCGCATCTGGAACCAATGTCCCCTGCCACAGCCTTGAGCCCTTGTGGTTCCTTGGTGCCAGAGTCGTTGGGCTGATCGTGGCTTACTGAGACGGGGCAAGCATGGGACGCAGCCCTAACCCCTAACCCCCTGGAGTAACCTCAGTAGAGACTCAGCCAGTGCAAGCAGGCTGCACACTGACGGGGCTGACAAGAGAATGAGCAATCATGGGGAACCAGTGACTCTTTTGGAGCCTGGAGCCAGCGTCCCAGTCAGAAAACCTTGGCGCTGGGCTTTGAACTAAGCACAGAGGAGCTGATCATGGCTTCCTGAGATGGCACAAGCATGGGACACAGCCCTAGCCCCCTGAAGAAACCTCGGCAGAAACCAAGCCAGCACACACAGGCTGCACAATGATGCAGCTGACAGGAGAAGGAGAAATCGCGGGGAAGAAGTGACTGGTTTTGGAGCCTGGAGTGCAGCATCCCAGCCAGAAAACCTTGGTGCTGGGCTTTGGACTAGGAGCGGAGGAGCTGATCATGGCTTCCTGAGACAGTGCAAGCACTGGACGCAGGCCTGACCTTCAGGGGGCAATCTCGACCCAGCCAGTGCACACAGGCTACACGCCCCTCTGGAATCTCAGATAAAACAGCCATCACCAAGCAAGAAAAGTCACTTTGTCTATATTGCTGCATGCTACTCTCTCCTATCTATCTGATCCCTCCCCTCTTTGCCCCAGGCCGCTTCGTTAACATTGGAATTTCCTGGGCCAGAGAGTGAAGTGCTCTGCATGTTTTTTTTTTTTTTTTTTCCTTAACCATTCTCCCGGCCTGAGAGAAGCAGCAATTAACAACTGAGGGGGCAAAAATCCTTCCCTGACTTCCCTAAACTGGAATAAAAATACAGAACCAGCTCCAGCCAACCATAAGAGATCCACAGTCTTTGGCTTTAATCCCTACAGGGAACAAGGTGGCTATTATAATGCAAAGGCAATTCTGATAGAAATCTGACTGCAATTGTTTTAGCGGAGCAGCGGAAAGACGAGTTTTGGAAGTCTGATACCTCTCTACCTATTAAACAGAGTGCTCACTGATCCACAGCAGGGAACTGAGGGCTGAAGCTCAACCCAAAACCTAGCCACCTGCTAAAGGGGTCTGAGGATAGTGACACCTACCAATCTTTAGAAGTACATGCATTGGGTGCCTAAGGTACAGCTGCAGAGCCCACCCACCAAAGTGCTCTAGGAATAGAGACACACCTACCTCACTGGCAAGTGGGGGAAGGCTGTCAGCATCCTGCCCTCCTCGGAGTGTGACCTTCTGCTGCTACTAGAATGTGGTGCATACAACTATCACCACTACCCCTCTAAGTTAATAGGTGACAGCCTACACCACACATTTGGTGACCCAAAATCAGGACACCTAAGCTGATTCTATTCAAGAATAGTGAATGGACTCTTCGGCTTATATATCTGGTAACAGCTCAAACCAGCTGGTAATGGGACATAAGAGATTCAAAGGATACAACAATCAAGACAGCACAATCTAGTAGCCCATCTGGGTATATTGAAATAAAACAAAACAAGAAGATAAGACTCAGTGAGCAAGTATAAAATAAATCATTACAATATCTTATAGGTGGCTTGGAGACAGCAGTCGATACCAAATCACATAAAGAAGCAGACCATGATTGCTTCTACAACTCTCCAAATTAAGGAATCAAAATCTTTCCCAAATGAAGATACAATCCTAGAATTGCCAGGTGCAGAATATAAAAAACTAATATACAAAATGCTTCAAGACATCAGAGATGACCTCAGAAAGAAATAAGGCAATCTACAGAAAAAGCCAAGGAACACACTGATAAAGCAGTTGAAGAAATCAAAAACATTATTAAAGAACATAGTGGAAAAATTAATAAGCTGCAAGAATCCATAGAGAGACAGCATTCAGAAATTCAAAAGATTAACAGTAAAATTACAGAATTAGACAACTTAATAGGAAGTCAGAGGAGCAGAATCGAGCAATTGGAATGCAGACTGGGAGAGTTGGAGGATAAGGCAATTGACACCAACATAGTTGAAGAAAAATCAGATAAAAGAATTAAAAAAAAAAAGAAACCGTAAGAATCATGTGGGACTCTATCAAGAAGAATAATTTGCATGTGATTGGAGTTCCAGAACAGGGAGGGATAACAGAAAATACAGAGAGAATAGCTGAAGATCTGTTGGCAGAAAACTTCCTCAGCATCATAAAAGATGAAAGGATATCTATCCAAGATGCTCATCGAACCCCATACAAGATTGATCCATAGAGAAAATCACCAAGACATATTATCATCAAACTTGCCAAAACCAAAGATAAAGAGAAAATTTTAAAAGCAGCCAGGGATAAAAGAAAAGTCACCTACAAAGAAGAATCAATAAGAAAAAGCTCAGACTACTCGGCAGAAACCATGCAGGCCAGAAGGCAATGGGATGACATATATAGAGCTCTGAAGGAGAAAAACTGCCATCCAAGAATCATATACCCAGCAAAACAATCTCTCAAATATGAAGGTGAAATTAAAACATTTACAGATAAACACAAGCTTAGAGAATTTCCAAAAACCAAACCAGAGCTACAAGAAATACTAAAGGAAATTCTTGGGTCAGAAAATCAATAATATCAGATACCAACACAACACAAGGTCACAGAACAGCACATCAAGATATCTACTCAAATAGGGAAATCACAAAAACAAAATAAGATTAATTTCAAAAAGAAAAAAATGCTCAAAACAGGAAATCATTGAAGTCATTACGTAAAAGATTACAATAATCAAAAAAGAGGGACTAAATATAGGAGGCATAGATCTTTCATATGGAGAGGAAAATAAGGCGATAGAGGACAAGTTAGGTTTTTACTTAGAAAAATAGATGTAAATTTAAGGTAACCACAAAGAGGTCTAATGATTCCATGCTTCAAAATAAAAACCAAGAAAAACATAATGACTCAGCAAAAATAAATTCAACTACTGTGAAAATGAGGAACACACAATTTACAAAGAAAAACTTCTCAGCACAAAAAAGTGAAAAAATGAAATTGTCAACAACACACAAAAAAAGGCATCAAAATGACAGCACTAAACTCATCTATAATTACAGTGAATGTAAATGGCCTAAAAGCACCAATAAAGAGACAGAGAGTCATAGACTGGATAAAAAAAAAAAAAAGATCCGTCTATAGGCTGCCAACAAGAGACACATTTTAGACTTAGAGACACAAACTAAAACTCAAAGGATGGAAAAAAATATATCAAGCAAACAGCAATCAAAACAGGGCAGGAGTGGCAATACTAACTTCTGACAAAATAGACTTTAAAGTTAAATCCACCACAATGTTAAAGAAGGACACTACATAATGATTAAAGGGACAATTTACCAGGAAGATATAACCATATTAAATATTTACGCACCCAATGACAGGGCTACAAGATACATAAAACAAACTGGCAGAATTGAAAAGTGAGATAGACACCTCCACAATTATAGTAGGAGACTTCAACACACCACTTTTGGAGAAGGATAGACTTCCAGTAAGAAGCTCAACAGAGATGCGGAAGATCTAATTCCTACAATCAACCGACCTGACCTCATAGACTTATACAGAACACTCCACCCAACAGCTGCAAAGTATACTTTTTTTTCTAGTGCACATGGAACATTCTCTAGAATAGACCACATATTAGGTCATAAAACAAATCTTTGCAGAATCCAAAACATCGAAATATTACAAAGCATCTTTTCAGATCAAAATGCCATAAAAACAGGAATCAATAACAGAAAAATCAGGGAAAAGAAATCAAATACTTGGAAACTGAACAATACCCTGCTCAGAAAAGATTGGGTTATAGAAGACATTAAGGAGGGAATAAAGAAATTCATAGAATGCAACGCGAATGAAAACACTTCCTATCAAAACCTCTGGGACACGGCGAAAGCAGTGCTCAGAGGTCAATTTATATTGATAAATGCACACATACATTAAGAAGAAAGACCAAAATCAGAGAACTGTCCCTACAACTTGAACAAATAGAAACTGAGCAACAAAAGAATCCATCAGGCACCAGAAGAAAACAAGTAATAAAAATTAGAGCTGAACTAAATGAGTTAGAGAACAGAAAAACAATTGAAAGAATTAACGAAGCCAAAAGCTGGTTCTTTTGAAAAAATTAACAAAATTGATAAACCATTGGCCAGACTGACTAAAGAAATACAGGAAAGGAAACAAATAACCTGAATAAGAAATGAGATGGGCCACATCACAAGAGACCCCACTGAAATTAAAAGAATCATATCAGATTATTACGAAAAATTGTACCATAACAAATTTGAAAACCTAGAAGAAATGGATGAATTCCTATAAACACACTACCTACCTAAAGTAACAGAATCAGAAGTAGAGCAACTAAATAGACCCATAACAAAAAAAGAGATTGAAAAGGTAATCAAAAAACTCCCAACAAGAAAAAGCCCTGGCGCAGACGGCTTCACTGCAGAGTTCTACCAAACTTTCAGAGAAGACTTAACACCACTACTGAAGGTATTTCAAAGCATAGAAAAGGATGGAATACTACCTAACTCATTCTATGAAGCCAGCATATCCCTGATACCAAAACCAGGTAAAGACATCACAAAAAAAGAAAATTACAGACCTATATCCCTCATGAACATAGATGCCAAAATCCTCAACAAAATTCTAGCCAATAAAATTCAACAACATATCAAAAAAATAATCCACTCGGACCAACTGCGATTTATACCAAGTATGCAAGGTTAAAAAAAAAAAAATTTTTTTTATGCAAGGTTGGTTCAGTATTAGAAAAACAATGTAATCCACCATACAAATAAAACAAAAGACAAAACCCACATGATCTTATCAATTGATGCAGAAAAGGCATTTGACAAAGTCCAACACCCATTCATGATAAAAACTCTCAGCAAAATAGGAATAGAAGGAAAATTCCTCAACATAATAAAGGGCATTTATACAAAGCCAACAGCCAACATCATCCTAAATGGAGAGAGCCTGAAAGCATTTCTCTTGAGAACGGGAACCAGACAAGGGTGCCGTTTATCACTGCTCTTATTCAACATTGTGTTGGAGGTCCTAGCCAGAGCAATTAGGCTAGACAAAGAAATAAAAGGCATCCGGATTGGCAAAGAAGAAGTAAAATTATCTCTGTTTGCAGACAACATGATCTTATACACAGAAAACCCTAAGGAATCCTCAAGAAAACTACTGAGACTAATAGAAGAGCTTGGCAGATTTTCAGGTTACAAGATAAACATACAAAAATTGGTTGGATTCCTCTACATCAACAAAAAGAACATTGAAGAGGAAATCACCAAATCAATACCATTCACAGTAGCCCCCGAGAAGATGAAATATGTAGGAATAAATCTTACTAAAGATGTAAAAGACCTATACAAAGAAAACTACAAGGTCCTAGTGCAAGAAACTAAAAGAGACCTACATAAGTGGAAAAACATACCTTGCTCATGGATAGGAAGACTTAACATAGTAAAAATGTCTATTCTACCAAAAGCCATCTATATATGCAATGCACTTTCAATCCAAATTCCAACGACATTTTTTAATGTGATGGAGAAACAAATCACCCACATCATGTGGAAGGGAAAGAATCCCAGGATAAGTAAAGCATTACTGAAAAAGAAGAACAAAGTGGGAGGCCTCACTCTACCTGATTTTAGAACCTATTATACAGCCACAGCAGTCAAAACAGCCTGGTACTGGTACACGAACAGAAACATAGACCAATGGAACTGAATTGAGAATCCAGATATAAATCCATCCACATATGAACAGCTGATATTTGACAAAGGCCCAGTATCAGTTAATTGGGGAAAAGAGAGTCTTTTTAACAAATGGTGCTGGCATAACTGGATATCCATCCGCAAAAAAAAAGAAACAGGACCCATACATCACACCATGCACAAAAACTAATTCCAAATGGATCAAAGACCTAAACATAAAGTATAAAACCATAAAGATCATGGAAGAAAAAATAGGGACAACCCTAGGAGCCCTAATACAAGGCATAAACAGAATACAAAATATTACTAACAATGATGAAGAGAAACCAAATAACTGGGAGCTCCTAAAAATCAAACACCTACGCTCATCTAAAGACTTCACCAAAAGAGTAAAAAAGACCACCTTGGGAAAAAATTTTCAGCTATGACATCTCTGACCAGCGCCTGATCTCTAAAATGTACGTGATTCTGCTAAAACTCAACCACAAAAAGACAAACAACCCAATTAAAAATTGGGCAAAGGATATGAACATGCACTTCACTAAAGAGGATATTCAGGCGTCTAACAGATACATGAGAAAATGCTCTTGATCATTAGCCATTAGAGAAATGCAAATTAAAACTACGATGAGATTCCATCTTACTCCAACAAGCCTGGCATTAATGTAAAAACACAAAATAATAAATGTTGGAGAGGCTGTGGAGAGACTGGAACACTTATACACTGCTGGTGGGAATGTAGAATGGTACAACCACTTTGGAAATCGATCTGGCATTTCCTTAGAAAGCTAGAAATATAACTACCATACTACCCAGAAATCCCACTTCTTGGAATATATCCAAGAGAAATAAGAGCCTTTACACGAACGTATATATGGACACCCATGTTTATTGCAGCTCTGTTTACAATAGCAAAAACCTGGAAGCAACCAAGGTATCCATCAACAGATGAATGGATAAATAAATTATGGTATATTCACACAGTGGACTACCCCACATTTATAAAGAACAGTGACGAATCTGTGAAACATTTCATAACATGGAGGAACCTGGAAGGCATTATGCTGAGTGAAATTAGTCGGATGCAAAAGGACAAATATTGTATAAGACCACTATTACAAGATTTTGAGAAATAGTTTAAACTGGGAAGAGCACATTCTTTCGTGGTTACAAGCAGGGGGAGGGAGTGAGGCTGGGAGAGGGTTTTTTACTGATTAGATAGTAGAAAAGAACTACTTTAGGTGAAGGGAAGGACAACACTCAATACAGGGGAGGTCAGCACAACTGGACGGGACCAAAAGCAAAGAAGTTTTCCGAATAAACTGAATGCTTTGAAGGTCAGTGGAGCAGGGGCGGGAGTTTGGGGACTATGGCTTCAGGGGACATCTAAGTCAATTGGCATAATAAAATCTATTAAGAAAACATTCTGCATCCCACTTTGAAGTGTGGCGTCTGGGGTCTTAAATGCTAGAAAGCGGCCATCTAAGATGCATCAATGAGTCTCAGCCCACCTGGATCAAAGGAGAATGAAGAACACCAAGGTCACAAGGTACTTATGAGCCCAAGAGACAGAAAGGGCTACATGAACTAGAAACTACATCATCCTGAGACCAGAAGAACTAGATGGTGCCCGGCCACAACCAATGACTACCCTGACAGGGAACACAACAGAGAACCCCTGAGGGAGCAGGAGAACAGTGGGATGCAGACCCCAAATTCTCATAAAAAGACCAGACTTAATGGCCTGACTAAGGCTAGAAGAATCCTGGTGGTCATGGTCCCCAAACCTTCTGCTGGCCCAGGACAGGAACCAACATGGATTGGACTGGACAATGGGTTGGAGAGAGATGCTGATGAGGAGTGAGCTACTTGCATCAGGTGAACACTTGAGACTATGTTGGCATCTCCTGTCTGGAGGGGAGATGGGAGGGTAGAGGGGGTTATAAACTGACAAAACAGTCACGAAAGGAGAGACTGGAAGGAGGGAGCGGGCTGACTCATTAGGGGGAGAATAAGTGGGAGTATGTAGTAAGGTGTATATAAGTTTATATGTGAGAGACTGACTTGTAAACTTTTACTTAAAAACACACACCAGATTTATCACATTATAAAAGGATAGATAAAAGTATAAACAAAATGTGGTATATACATACAATGTTATGAATATTATTCAGCCATAAAGAGAAATCAAGTTCTGATACATGCTACAAATAGATGAACCTTGAAAACATTAAGTTGAGTGAAATAAGTCAGGCATGAAAGGACAAATATTGTATGATCCCACATATATGTAATATCCAGTTTCTGCAAATGTGTAGAGACAGAAAGTAGATTAGAGTAACCAGGAGATGAGAGGTGGAGGAATGGAGGTTACACGCAACAGCTACACGATTTCCTTTTGGGGAGATAGATAGTGGTGATGGTTGCATAACCTCGTGAGTGCAATTAATGCCACTGAATTGTATACTTAAAAATGGTTAAAACGACAATTTTTATATGTACTTTACCAATGTAAAATTGTAAAACAAGGTAAAAGAAACAGGTGAAATTAATTTTAAGAAACATTTTAACTTATGTTTATTACCAAATCAGCATGTGTTCAATATAAAAAATATTAATGAAATATTTTAGATTTCTTTTTCATACTAAGTCTTCAAAATTTACACATACTACACATTCAAACATAGTAATTTTATCAGAAATGTTTTATCTGTATTTAGAGTTCATAAAATTTACTTTTGAAAGAGTAGATTCTCATACACAAGTTGTTCCAAACATACTTAAAAGTTTTTCAATGGCTGAATCAAGTATCTGTTTTTCAATTTCAGTTTAAATTAAGTAAAATATAAAATCCAATTCCTCAGTCATGCTAGCCACATTTCAAGCTTTTGAATACTGGATAGCACAGACTAGAGGTTTCATTCACCGAGTGAAGAATGGAGGTGTCTGCACAGCTAGCTCTCCTTTTGGAGATATGTGACTGATGTATCATGTTGGAACACACTGTTGAACCCTACTTTTAAAGTTATTTTTGTATTTGTATGCAGGTCAGCTTCCAGACTGCCTTTCTACCTGTTATTACATGATGTCTTATATGATATGATCAGTCATTTATGTTCTTAATACTGTTCCATATTCCTATAGAACTTTTGGATTTCCTTATTTTTGCTTTCTCTTTTCTGCTTACATAGGTAAAAAAATATTTCTAAAGAAAGTAAACATATTATATGAAATCCATCCTTCTTTTGTATTACACTATTCTTTTGTATGAGTTGGTGTGCTTGGTAGTACAAGTGGTTAAACACTGGGCTGCTAATGAAAGGTCAGTATTTTGAGTTCATCCAGGAGTGGCTTGGAAGAAATGTCTGGCAAACTATCTCCAAAAGAAACCATTGAAAACCCTATGGAATGCAGTTCTACTCTGAAACACAAGAGGTTTACGTTGACACCACAGCAAGTGGTATGTTATCCTTTTGTATGCATTACATAAACATGAGTATTGTTATGAATTTTGAGCATCATTATGAACTCATGGTCTTGTTCCAATTTACCTAAATTATATTTATTATTATTTCTAAAATTGTTACAACTTGGCCTGTTTCCTTAAGGTGGATCATTTGTCTTTTGAGAACTACCCCTAATTTTCTTGTAAATATCTTTGGATATTTCTTGTCTTCAACATTTTTTCCAGTCTCAGAACATGGAATTAACTACCATCCAAGGAGTTTGTGTTTCTTTTAGTGGAGACTAGTGTTAAGGACCAAAATATGGGCATTAGATGTGAACAGTAAAGTGGTAGTAGGGAAAATTGCCATAACCAATGATGTGAGGCCATTCATTTTTCTATGACAAAGCTAGAAATGATATTATGTCCTTATTTAATAACATGAAATGTCATTGGTCACCAGAACTTTCTCCTACATTAAAAAAAAATGTATATATGTTTTCTGTGTATATGAGCTCTCTCTCATGCTCACACTTAGCATCACTAGGCCCCCAGGGGAATCAGGGACCCACCACAGAAGTTGTACTGAAGAAATAAAAACCTTAGATCCTACCTGGTGACCGGGAGTTCTCAGTCTAGTCCAAAGGGTTCAGCTCTGCTACAAAACAGCTTTTATGGGCACCTAAGCAGGGTAATAAAAAAAAAAAAAAAAATTTTTTTTTTTTTTTAAGCAGGGTAATAGTGGCTGCAGAAGCCTCTGCTTCATTTCGCAATTCCTTGGGATTCAGCCTCCTGTGGTCAATTAGAAACAGGCATAAAGAACCCCTGAGAGAGAAAGCCAGAGAAGATAATGGAGGCTTCCCCAAGAATTTGCTCCAGAGGAATACAAATAATTTCATCCACTTCAACATTGTTTCATTTATCTTGGTTTACCATCACTGAATTAAAATCTGGTCCTTTGGGGGATACTTGGGAAAATCAAAAGAAATCATACATCCGAAGCAAAGGTGATACATAACTGCATAGAATCCCAAATTATCATTAAATAGATCTTTATAAGCTTTTTACTCAGCATTAAAATAAATATTTTAAATCCTTATTTTTCTTTGTTTTTTTAAATTAGTAACTTGTCCTTTATTTTCTATGTTTAAAAAAGTTATTTCATATACCCACTTTTGTCATTTGGTTCTAAGACAAAATGAACAGCATAGAATATCTTGATAGAGTCAGGGAAGTCCACTTAACTTTTGTAATGATAAGCATGAAAGAACATTTAGGAAAAATCACCAACAGACTCAAAATTCTCACTTTTAAGTGACTTACCAGTCACTGTGTAAAAGAAGGAATATAAACTCTGGCATCAGGCAGACTGAGATTTACAGCCCTCATGTGTCTATCATGTCTTATTCAGGTCTGTCTCGTTTTTACTTCTTGATTCCAACAGCCACTCTGTACTAGCTTCCTAAGACTGCTGTAATAAATTACTACAAACTCTGTGGCTTAAGGAGTCCCTGGGTGGTGTAAATGGTTAACACACTCTGCTAACTGAAAAGTTGGAACTTCTTGTCCACCCAGAGATGCCTCAGGAGAAACACCGGGCAATCTACTTCCAAAAAATCAGCCATCGAACCAACAACACCAGACAACAACCTGAACCTAGCACATAGGACGGCATCAGCCAGATACCAACCTAGATAATAAACCCTCAAGGATAAAACAAAGATAAAAATTTACAATGGGGAACCAGAGACATCAATAGGTAAATGACAACAACACCAGAACAATAAAAGAGGGAATAAATGTGTAGATATAGAACTTTCAAATGAAGAGGAAGTCTAGGCATTACCAAGCAACAAAAGACTCATTTGAATTTAGGGAGATGGGGTAAATTTCAAGGTAAACACAAGGAAAGTTAACAAACCTACTCATCAAAATAAAGAAGAAAAACATAAAGTCTCAGTAAACGCAAAATTTACAAAAATGAAACAAATAAAAAATACATAAAAGTTCAGCACAGAAGAGTAAGAGGAACAAGGAAAATGTCAGCACCACAGAAAAAAGAACTCTACAAAATGATAGCAATAAACTCACAGCTATCAATAATCACACTGAATGTAAACGCTTAAATGCACCAGTAAAGAGTGACAGAATAGATTAAAAAAAAAAAAAAAGGATCCATCAATATGCTGTCTATAAGAGACACACCTAAGAAACAAAGATGTAAATTTATTAAAAATAAAAGGATGGAAAAAAATATATCGAGCAAATAACTACCAAAAAAGAGCAGGAGTGGCAACACTAATCTCAGATAAAATAGACTTTAAAACAAAATCCATCATAAAAGACAAAGAAGAGCATTACATAATGATTAAAGGGACGATCCATCATGAAGACAACAACAATAAATGTCTATGCACCAAATGACAGGACTTCAAAATACATAAAACAAACTCTAGCAGTGCTAAAAGAGAAATTGACAGTTCCAAAATAATGGTAGGAGACTCAACACATCACTCTCTGTAAAGGACAGAACATCTAGAAAGAATCTCAACAAAGATACAGATGATTACAATCAACCAATTTAACCTCATAGACATATATAGGACACACTACCCAACAGCTACAAAGTACACATTCTTTTTCAATGCACATGGAATGCTCTCCAGAATAGACCACATCTTAGGCCACACAGTAACTCTCAACAAAATCCAAAACATTGAAACAATACAAAGTATCTTCTCTGACCACAATGCCAGCAACGTAAAAATTAACAACAGAGAGAGTAAGAAAAAAAAAAATAAATTACATGGAAACTGAATAACATCCTGCTTAAACACTGCTGGGTAATAGAAGAAATCAGAGATGGAATAAAAAAAAAAAACAAAAAAAAAACTAGAATCAACTGAGAATGAAAACGCATCTTACCAAAACCTTTGGGACACAGCAAAGGCAGTCCTCAGAGGTCAATTTATAGCAAAAGATGCACACATCAAATTGGGAAAAACTGTCTTTTTAACAAATGGTGCTGGCAAAATTGATGCCCATCTGCAAAAAAATGAAACAGGATCCATAGCTCACACCATCTACAAAAACTAACTCAAAATGAATCAAAGACCTAAATATAAAGCTAAAATTTATGAAGTTCTTAGAAGAAAAAATAGAATCAATGCTAGAGGCCCTAATTCACGGCATTAACAAGATACAAACTACAACCAACAACACACAAACACCAGAAGATAAGCTAGATAACTGGGATCTTCTAAAAATTAAATACTTAGGCTCATCAAAATACTTCACCAAAAGAGTAAAAAGAGAACCTAGAGACTGGGAAAAAATTTGGGGCTATGACAAATCAGAGAAAGGTCTAATCTCTAAAATCTACGAGAAAATCCAACAGCTCTACAACAAAAAGACAAATAATCCAATTGAAAGATAGGCAAAGGGAATGAACAGACACTTCACCAAAGAAGATGCTTAAATGGCCAACAGACACAAGAAGAGATGCTAGAGATCACTAGCCATTAGAGAAATGCAATTCAAACCACAATGAGATACCATCTCACCCCGGCATTACTAGCACGAATCAAAAAAAACAGAAAATAACAAATGCTGGAGAGGCTGTGGCAAGATTGGAACTCTGATGCACTGCTGGTGGGAATGTAAAATGATACAACCATTTTGGAAAAGGATATAGGGTTTCCTTAGAAAGCTAGAAATAGAAATACCATATGATTCAGCAATCCCACTCCTAGGAATATATCCTAGAGAAATAAGAGTTGTCACACGAATAGACATATAGACACCCAGGTTCATTGCAGCATTGTTCACAATAGCAAAAAATGGGAGCAACCTGATGCCCATCAACAGATGAATGGATAATTAAACAGTGGTATATACTTTTTTTTTATATATACGCACAATGGAGTATTACACAATTATAAAGAACAATGATGAATCTGAAGCATCTCATAACATGGATGAAACTGGAGGACATTATGCTGAGTGAAATAAGTCAATCACAAAAGGACAAATATTGTACAAGACCACTACTGTAAAAACTCATGAAAAGGTTTATATAGAAAAAGAAACAATCTTTGATGGTTATGAGTGAGGAGGGAGGTGGGGATGAAAAGCACTAAATAGACAATAGTTAAGTGGTAACTTTGGTAAAGAGTAAGACAGTACACGATATTGGGGAAGCCAGCACAACTTGTACAAGGCAAGGTCATGGAAGCTCCAAAGACACATCCAAACTTCCTGAGGGGTGGAATTGCTGGGCTGAGGGCTGTGGGGACCATGGTCTCGGGGAACATCTAGCTCAATAGGCAGAACATAGGTTATAAAGAAAATGTTCTACGTTCTACTTTGGTGAGTAGTGTCTGGGGTCTTAAAAGCCTGTGAGCAGTCATCTAGGATGCTCCACTGGTCTCACTCCTTTGGGAGCAAGAAAGAATGAAGAAAGCTAAAGATACGAGGGAAAGATTAGTCCAAAGGACTAATGTACCACATCTACCATGGCCTCCACTAGACTGAGTCCAGTACAACTAGATGGTGCCCAGCTACCATCACTGACTGCTCTGACAGGGATCACAATAGAGGGTCCTGGACAGAGCTGGAGAAAAATGTAGAACAAAATTGTAACTCAAAAAGAAAGACCAGACTTGCTGGCTTGACAGAGACTGAAGAAACCCGGAGAGTATGGCCCCCAGACACCCTTTCAGCTCAGTAATGATGTCACTCCTGATGTCCACCCTTCAGCCGAAGATAAGACAGGCCCAATAAACAAAACTAGAGTAAACGAGCAAACCAGCCCAGGGGCAAGGACTAGAAGGCAGGAGGGAACAGGAAAACTGGTAATAGGGAACCCAAGGTTGAGAAGGGAGAGTGTTGACATGTCTTGAGGTTGTTAACCAGCGCCATAAAACAATATGCATACTAACTGTTTAATGAGAAACCAGTTTGTTCTGTAAGCCTTCATCTAAAGTGCAATTTAAAAAAAAAGTACAATAAACTATATATATGTATATATGAAAAACAAAACAATAAACACCCAGAAATCAACTAGAACCCCATGTTCAGCTGTATGCCAAACCAGCCAGTGCCGTAAATGTGGGTCAAAAAACTACAGCAAGGAATTTCAAACTGAATAAAGACAAGGATGAATCGTATGGTGGGGAAAGTGTTTCTTCCTCCATTTCCACCCCTCCCACTGCTGGCGCAGCAAACAGATTGCTCTAGCTGCCCCTCAGGCACTCCATACCACAGTCCAACACAGGACTGTCCCAATACTGAGAAGGGCTCCAACCTTTAACTCCAAAACTAAGAGCATAGATCACCTGGGTGGATTGTTTAGGGTGTCTCTACACGTCCCCCTCCTTGCATGGCGGATGAATGACTCCAGTGACCCTGTGGCTGCTCCCACACCACCAGCCAACATAGGACTCTCCTGTGCATTGTAATGGACTCTGAGCTGTGGTTCCAAACCAAATAGCACAGATCTTCCAGGTGTAAAATCAGGGTGTCCCTTCCGGCCGCCGACTTCCTGAGACAGACAGCTCTAGAAGCACCCCTACTCAACCCACAGCTCTCTTGTGCACTGGAAAGAGGGTTCATCTCTGGTTCCAAAATAAATAGGTATTGCTAGCAGAGTGTTCAGAAAGTATATTCTGACCAGTCTGTACACAGCCTGAACAATTGAGTCTGTGGCGTGGCCAGACTTGGAGCCCTCACATAGTGAAGGAGGGAATGATGACCAAAGAGTGAGGGCTATATCCACCTGAGGGCAATTTATTCAGTGAGTACTTTCCAGTTGCTTTGGGAGCCACTAAAGAAGTTTCCAGAGAATACGGGAGGAAACAGTAATCCAAGATTAAAGGCTGCACTGCCCCGAGGGCAGGTTGATTAATGTGTATTTTCAAACCTGCCTGGGAGCCTCTGAAAAAAATAAAATCTTGGTCTTGCCTTAGCTGGAGATAGAACAGCAGTAATCAAAGTCCAAAGCCAGTGTCCTCTTAAGAGTTTTGTGTGGAAATTTTTGCTTTTGAAAGCACCATGTATTCAGGGGAAGTGAGAAAGCTAGCAATTTGTAAAATTTAATGTCTAGCTTCAATGACAAATGACAAACCACATAAAAAATGGAAATAATGGTCCATTCAAGTGAACAAAATGAAAGAAATTATATTTATGGTAACACAAATGATGAGCAGATTAAAAAAAATATTGCCATTGAGTTGATTCCAATGCATAGTGACCCTATAGAACAGAGTAGAGTTTCCAAGGAATGACTGGTGGATTCAAACTGCTGCCTTTTTGGTTAGCAGCCAATCTCTTAACCACTGCACCACCAGGGCTGCAATGAACAGATTAGAAAAATATGATACAAAAGTGTTAAACAAGCTCAAAGAACTAAAGAAAAATACAAAGAATGAAAGGAAATTAGGAAATTGTTGCATGAACAAAATGAGAACATAAAAATGATATAGGCACTACAAAAAGAAACCAAGCAGAAATACTGGAACTGAAAGACACAATTACTGAAATTAAAAACAAAAACAAAAAAACTTATTGGAAGAATTAAACAACAGATTTGAGCTGACAGAAGAAAAACCAGTGATCTAGAGAATATGGCAATTGAAATTATGGAGGCTGAAGAGCAAGACTCTTAGGGAGTTTTGAGGAGGCTCAAGACTGCTAAGTGCAGTCCAATTGAAATGTGGGATAACACCAAGTGAACTAACATAGATTTGATAAAAATCTCAGAAGACAAAAGAGAAAAAGGGACAGAAAGAATATTTGAAGAAATAATGGCAGAAAACTTTCCAAATCTGATGAAGGACATGAATCTATACCCTCTTTGGATTCAGGTCCAGGTTAAATGTCGTTTCTTCTAAGGCAGTGGTTCTCAACAGGGGCTTTTCTCAGAAGACATTTTGTAATGTGTGAAGACATTTTGATTGAAACAACTGCAGGGGATGGCAGGGATTCTAGAGGCCAGGGATGTGGCTAAACATACTACAATGCACAGGGTACTACACACACACACACACACACACACACAAGAATTATGTGGCCCCAAATAGTTATTTCTCTATCCCACTATACTAGAATTTTCAGAGACAAGAGCTGTGTCTATCCTATTCACTATTGTAGCTTTAGTGCCTAGAATAATGGCTGGCACATAAAAGTACTAAGTAATTAAGTCCCTCATGCCTACAGGCACTCACTTGCTCCAGCTCTTTAACTAGTTTTTAGAAAGGCATGAAGCCTTGCAGCAGTTTCAGTCTCATTCAGAAAGCAGGATGTGGAGGTGGTCCTGCTTCCTTGGAATCTGGTGCCTTTTATCTGAAATCTGGTGTGTAAGGAGAGATTCTCAATCCCCACGTAGCTTCTAGGTTAAAGTTTTTTCTAACCTTGCTTTACAATTTGACTTTCTCCTGCCTAATCAAGGCCTGCCCTCCTACGAGATGCCTTCCTTAGGGGATATGTCCTGCTTCCTAAGACATTGGCCATGGTTGTGGTGAAAATAGGCTGATTTCCCAGAGCCACAGCAGCCATGTCTGCCTGAAGTGTCACATTAAACCTCTCATGAGGCTGATGCCAGTGACTTCTTGTATTCAGCACAGCTGCCATGCTCTCCAGAATTGGCCATGTATCTGTCACTCACGATTCAATAACTGCAGTTACTTTTCCAATCCCTCAGGCAGATTTACTTTCTTCACTCTTCCTATGACCCCTATGGCTGGTTCACATATGGTTGCTCACATATGGTAATCATAAAAAGAAACACTATCCTTAAATCCCTCCTGAATAGGAAACTCACAAACTTCCAGGAGCCCTTTACATCTTTAGCAGTTGCAAATTTCTTCTCATATGGACCCAAAGGTGGGCCTTTTGTAAATCCTACATATTATTTCTAGTGCTATATCTCATAACCCAAGTGAGCTTGATCATAAGGCAAGCCCTTCCCTGGTCAAACTAGATCAGGAATTGGGCAGCTTTTAGTCTTCATGGGAAGAGTTCTATTGCATGCAGCTGGGCAGGTGTGAGGGGAGGAGGGAGGTTTCATTAGGAAAATATGCAGAATAAATATAAATCTCCATTCAACTGACAACCCTGCAAATATCTGAAGGAAACTCTCATGACATCCAAAATTTGCTGAATTTCATATTCCTCAACTGAAGGCAATAGACAAAAAATATCCATAATCTTTTACATTTCCCAAATCTATCACTCCAGTAAACGAAAAAAATGAAGTTAGGCTGTATAACTGCTTCCTAATACCCTCATGTTATTATCTCAACCCTCCAGATGTTCACAATGATCCCTCTACAATTTCACACCCAAATATAAGTACAGTATCCAACACTGCATTGGTCAGATACAATCTTGAGTATTTTGCAAAATCTTGGAAGTAGACTTGAAGTAAAACCTTGAAAAATCCATAGACTCCAGAAAATAACAAAACTTATAAAGCATCTGAAAACATCTCACATGAGAAATAGATGTATTTTTTTGTTGTGTTTTTCAGGCTGGAAATGAGAATGCTTAAAGGCAAATATGATTGCTTTTATATATGTTTAAAGATCTATCATATGGGAAAGGTGGTTTAACTTGCTTTGTGCTCCTCCAAAGGGCATAATTAAGACCAGTTGGTGGAACTTGTAGGAGGATGAGCTGTGGCTCAATATAAGGAAAACTTAAAATAAAAAAAATGAAGCTGCCTAAAAATGGACTGCTTGGAAATGTAGTGATGTTCTCCTGACTTGAAGGCTTTGCGCTCATTCAGAGGCTGAAAGTTGACCTTTCAAGGTGTTGTAAAAATGTTCCTACATTAACTGGCAGACTGAGTTAAATGGTTTTGAGTATCCAATCCACCCGATCCTCTGTTTTTCTAATCTGAAATTTTTTTAAGATTAAAACATAACCTCTACTCCTAAGCCCCTTGGTACATGCAAATCCTTTTCATGCTTGCATATTTAAGACTGTTGAGTTTTTTTCATTACAAAGATCAATGTTTGTCTGTGTTCATCTCTGTGTGTTTGTGCTTGTGTGTCTGTGGGTCTGTGCATGATCTCTATAAATAATAAACTTCTTGAGACCAGGAATCATGTTTTAAAAAATGTTTTAACAGCATGCAGTACTACTCCCTTCATGCCAGACCATTAATTCAATGATATTGTCTGACTAGAATGGAGCCACATTCAAATCAGGAAATTTAATCTTCTACTCTAAGTAAAGTATGAGATTTCACAAACTCCTTTCTAACGACCTTCGTTGTGAGAACACTCATCCTTACATTTGAATCTGATTTCAACTCCTCATATTGCCTGCATGTGTAGTTCTGTTATTACCTTTTAGAAAATTAAACTTACTGGGGATCAAACCTTGGCACCAAAGCATCCTTCTACCTATTCTCTATCACACAGTCCCTTTTCTACAGATCCAATCATTCTCTCATCCTGACCTTACTTCTCTCACATGCAATATCCTGCTCCATTCCATGAGGGTACTCTCAAGGCTCTTTTACAAATCCTCAATAATAGTCCACCAATTTTTTTTCTAAGAGCAGAAAACCACAATTTAAGTCCAGCCAGCTAAATTGACATACAAAGACTGAATTAACAAGTTATTTGTTTCTATTTTGACTCATCACACAGAACACAGTCTCCAAATAAGATGGAATCCCTCCTGTTGTATATTCCTCCAAGAAATCTTCTTTGATTTATTTTGGACAATTCTGATCATGTCTATATTCTTTGTCTCCTGGGTGATGTATAGTTTAGTTTGTATATCATACCCATTGGCATCTATAAATTGAGTTTTGGAAAGGACCCATGCAGCGGGGCCAACATGGCTGACTAGTCAGACACTTCTGGTGATCCTGAGAAAACAAGTGAAGTGATTATATATATGACAAGCTAGGAGCCCTGAACATCAAAAGCAAAGTTAGGAAATCAGCCTGAGTGGCAGGGGGAGGGACAGATGGCTCAGAAGTGGCAAGGAATTGCTAGACCCAAGTCAGCAAGAACGATACCCTGGCGTGACTGTGGTCAGGCTGGTGATAACAATCCAGACACGGTTTCCTCAGGGGGAGAGAGTGAGCCACACAGGGTCTACTCTACTACAAAGCCAACAGCCAGCATCATCCTAATGAGAGATTCTGATAGCATTCCCCTTGAGAATGACCAGACAAGGATGCCCTTTATCATCACTCTTATTCAACATTGTGCTGGAGATCCTAGCCAGAGAATTAGGTCAGATAAAGAAATAAAGGGCATCCAATTGGCAAAAAAGAAGTAAAGTATCTGTATTTGCTGATGATATGACCTTATACGCAGGAAACCCTAAAGAATCCTCCAGAAAACTATTGAAACTGATAGTTCCACAGAGTATCACGATTCAAGATAAATGTAAAAAAATCAGTTGGATTCCTCTACACCAACAAAGAGAACTTCGAAGAGGAAATCACTATACCATTTATAATAGCCCCCAAGAAGATAAAACACTTAGGAATAAATCTAACCAGAGGCGTAAAGACCTATACAAAGAAAACTACGAGACTCTACTTCAAGAAACCAAAACAGGCCTACATAAATAGAAAAACATACCTTGCTCATGGGTAGGAAGACTCAACGTTGTAAAAATGTCTATTCTACCCAAAGCAATCTATAGATACAATGCAATCCTGATCCAAATAGCTATGACATTTTTAAATGAGATGGAGAAACAAATCACCAACTTCATATGGAAGGGAAAGAGGCTCTAGATAATGCATTACTGAAAAAAAAAAACAACGCGGAGGCCTCACACTGCCTGATCTTAGAACATATTATATTGCCACAGTAGCCAAAACAGCCTGATACTGGTACAACAACTGATACATAGACCAATGGAACAGTATTGAGAATCCAGACATAAATCCATCCACATATGAGCAGTTGATATTTGACAAAGACCCAAAGTCAGTTAAATGGGGAGAAGACAGTCTCTTTAACAAATAGTCCTGGCGTATTTGCGAAAAAATGAAAAAAGACCCATACCTCACACCATGCACAAAAACTAACTCAGAAGGAACAAAGACCTAAATATAAAATCTGAAACTATAAAGGTCATGGAAGAAAAAATAGGGACAATGCTAGGAGCCCTAATACATGGCATAAACAGTATACAAAGCATTACTACCAATGCATAAACACCAAAAGAGAAACTAGATAACTGGGAGCTCCTAAAAATCAAATGCTTATGCTCATCCAAAAGCTTCACCAAAAGAGTAAAAACAGTTACCTACAGACTGGGAAAAGTTTTTGGCTACCACAAATTCAATCAGCGTCTGATCTCTAAAATCTACATGGTACTTCAAAACTCAACAACAAAAAGACAAATAGTCCAATTAAAAAATGGGCAAAGGATATGAAACAGGCACTTCACCAAAGAAAACATTCAGGTGGCTAAAAGGTACATGAGAAAATGCTCATGATCATTAGCCATTAGAGAAATGCAAATCAAAACTGAAATGAGATACCATCTCACTCCAACAAGGCTGGCATTAATCCAAAAAACACAAACTAATAAATGTTGGAGAGGTTGTGGAGAGACTGGAACACTTATATACTGCTGGTGGGAATGTAAAATGGTACAACCACTTTTGAAATTGATTTGGTGCTTCCTTAACAAGCTAGAAATGGAACTACCATATGATCCAGAAATCCCACTCTTTGGAATATATCCTAGAGAAATAAGAGCCTTTACACAAACAGATATATGCACACCCATGTTCACTGCAGCACTGTTTACAATAGCAAAAAGATGGAAGCAAACAAGGTGCCCATCAACAGATGAATGGATAAATAAATTAAGGTATATTCACACAATGGAATACTTTGCATCGATAAAGAACAACAATGAATCCATGAAACATGGAGGAATCTGGAAGGTATTATGCTGAGTGAAATTAATCAGTTGCAAAAGAACAATTATTGTATGAGACCACTATTATAAGAACTCAAGAAATTGTTAAACACAGGAGAAAATAGTCTTTGATGGTTACGAGGGTGGGGAGGGAGAGAGGAGTATTCACTAATTAGATGGTAGACAAGAACTATTTCATGAGAAGGGAAAGACAACACACAATACGGGAGAGGTCGGCACAACTGGACTAAGCCAAAAGCAAAGAAATTTCCTGAATAAAACTGAATGCTTCAAAAGCCAGAGTAGCAGGGATAGGGGTCTGGGAACCATGGTTTCAGGGGACATCTAGGTCAATTGGCATAACAAAATGCATTAAGAAAACATTCTGCATCCCATTTTGGTGAGTGGCATCTGGGATCTTCAATGATAGCTAGCAGCCTTCTAAGATGCATCATTTGATCTCAACACACCTGTAGCAAAGGAGAATGAAGAACATCAAAGGCACAAGGTAAATATGAGTCCAAGAGACAGAAAGGGCCACATATACCACAGACTCCATCAGCCTGAGACCAGAAGAACTAGATGGTGCCCGGCCACAACCGATGACTGCCCTGGCATGGAACACAACAGAGAATCCCTGATGGAGCAGGAGAACAGTGGGATGCAGACCTCAAATTCTCGTAAAAAGATCAGACTTAATGGTCTGACTGAGACTAGAGGAACCCTGGAGGTCATAGTCCCTGGACCTTCTGTTAGCCTAAGACTGGAGCCACTCCCAAAGCCAACTGTTCAGACATGGATTGGACTGGACTATAAGACAAAAAATGATACTGATGAGGAGTGAGCTTCTTGGCTCAAGTAGACATGTGAGACTATGTGGGCAGCTTCTGTCTGGAGGGGAGATGAGAAGGCAGAGGGGGACAGGAGCTGGTTGAAGGGACACAGGGAATACAGGGTAGAGAGAAGGAGCGTGCTGTATTATTAGGGGAACAGCAGCCAGGAGTACATAGCGAGGTGTATATAGGTTTTTGTATGAGAGACTGACTTGACTTGTAAACTTTCACTTAAAGCACAGTAAATAAATAAAAAAAAGATTAAAAAACACAACTTTGTGAATTGACTTTGTAAATTGAAAGTGCTATGTAAATCCTAGTAATAGTAATATATTCAGTTCGTTCTTTTGTAAGGTTAAATGTGTAATCAGATAATCAGTTTTACATAGTTAAATGAGATTATGCATGTAAATCAATTGAAGAGGACTGGTACACTGCTTTTGTTGTTCCTTGCCTTGTACATACTGTTGTTTGTTGTTGTTAGGTGCTGTGCAGTCAATATCGCTCAATAAAATGCTAGTACTGTTGTTAAAATAAAAAATTAAGCCAACTCTCACACTTCAATAAAGAAACGGGAAGTCTTACAATTTTTCAATAATTTCCTCATATTTATGCAGTTGGAGAGTAAGAGATGTAGATGAGAATACTTTTTGACCTGCTGTGTGTAGTTGGTGGGTGGATGGGTGTGTGGGTGGTAGAGAAAGACAGGCTATCAGTGATAAAATGTGTTCCTGCGTGAATTTAACATCTCTGTGTCCTCAAACAGGGGACCTTATACAATGAAAACCAGGGCTAATTGTCTAATGGAATATTCCTAGAGTTTTTTGGATTCTGACTGAAGCCAAAGGAACCCACCCAGTCTGTACTCACTCCAAAGTTCCAGGAAAGAAAATTACCATGCTTACCTCTCTCAGTCGTACTAGTTACAAAGGCGATTTGAGACTGGTTGCATCTAGAGATGCCCGAGGAAGACGTGTTTTTCTTTGCTCCTGACTTCATCTGTAGGTTGGAGGGCTCTGATCAGAACTCCTTTCATGAAGAACTCATGATTGCGTATTGTTTCCTCCCTCAGCAGGGGAGGCTGATGAGACTCATAACCCTGAGAGGTGAGACCATCTTTCCTACTGCACCTCCACTCACTCACCCTAGCCACCTCTGACTAGGACAGAGCTAGTGTGTTATCAAACCATCTCCTGACCCAGGATTGAGCTCAGGTTTTGTCTGTAGGGCATTGCCAATGCCTCCTTTAGAGCAGTGGAGGAAGAATTGTTTACCAGGTGACCCCTTGGAGAGCTCTGGGTCCCAGTGTAGCAATTATAATCAACTGACTGGCAGCAAGATCTGCCTTGCAGTCCTCAATTCTCCCTATTCCCCTTACTCAAAGCATCTGTCCCAATCAAACTGATCTGTGCAGTGTAGTCAGAGTACACCTTTTTGCTTGGCTCATGCTATTCCTCAGCCTGAAATTCTTCCCACTTCCTCTACTTTGATCCAAATCCTACCCACCCTTCAACAATCACACCAGACTTCACGTCTCACTTGAAGCCTAACATGGCAGCCACACACTTTAAATATCTTCCTTTTCTGAACTCATATACTGTTCATACATTCTCACTTACGTGTGTCATTGATTCAACTAATTAGTAATATCCTAGATAACATTATTCATTTTTTGTTTGACGTTTTTATTTCTCTGTCCTGAAATCGACTCAACGGCACTGGGTTTTTGTCACAATAGTTAATGTATTAATATTTCTTATCCCTTTATACCCTGTTTTAACCCACAAAGAATTTAAAAAGGAGATTTTTCATTTAAGAATTCATTCTAAATTTATATTGAGCAATTAACACTGTTCTAGACATCCTGGGAAATACATAATTTAACAAAAATATTCTCATCCATTTAAGGCATGAAAATATAATGTAGCAAAAAATATCTCTGCCATTTAAGTTTTATTTACATGCTTGAGCCTCAGTTTCTGTATCAGTAAGGTGAGGAAAATGTGACCTCTCTTGTAGCAATGTTCTGTGCCCTGATTACACAATGTATGTAAACTGCCTGGCATACGGTAGACATTCATTCAATAGGAGCTAGTATTACTGTAATATAAACATTCCGGTTCCCCTAAAAGAGAACTTGTGCCCATTTGCAATCTCTCCCCAGTCCCACCTTTTGCCCCAGGCAAACACTAATCTACTTTCTGTTTCTACAGATCTGCCTTTTCTTGGCATTTCGCACAAACTGACTTATAGTATGTGATGCTTATGTCTAGTTTCTTTCCCTTAGCATGATGTTTTCAAGCTATACCCATGTTACAGCATGCATCAGAACTTTACTTCTCTTCATACTAAATAACATTCTATTGCATGTACAAAAATATGTACCACATTTTGTTTATCCATTCGTCTGCTGATGGACTCTCGGGTTGTTTCTACCTTTTGGCTATTGTGAACATTGCTACTCTGAACACTTGTGTGCATATGCTAATTATTAATTTGCAAGGAAAATTACATAAAGTAATTTTACTGAAAATAAATATTCTAACCATATGCCTAAAAAACCTGGAAACTGAAACTGTTTTAACTCTACTGTAGATCTAAAAAAGAAAGAAATACAAAAAGAGAAGTCAGACAGTGTTCAGAGGTCACAAACTGACAGCCACCTGAAAAGGTGTTTGACCAACAAAGCATTCAGTTTTTTATTGGAGTTTTTTGCCAATGTTTAAAAATCGGTAGAATTCACATGAAAACCTGGATTTTCATCTTTTTCTGTATTGAAAATGCATTGGTAATAAGAACATTGATCAAATGAAACTCATAGATTATAATTATTAAATTTACTTTTTCATGTCACTTTTTTTTTTTTTTTTATCCTCCTAAATCATGATAACAGGGGTGCTGTTACCTGAATGTTCCCTAGAAGCAAGGATGGTGAGACTTCGTCTTACATACTTTGGACATGTTGTCCGGAGAGATCAGTCCCTGGAGAAGGACATCATGCTTGGTAAAGTACAGGGTCAGTGGAGAAGAGGAAGACCCTCAAGGGCATGGATTGACACCATGGTTGCAACAATGGGCTTAAGCATAACAGTGACTGTGAGCACTGGGCAGGACCGGGCAGTGTTTCCTTCTGTGCTATATAGTGTCTCTATGAGTCAGAACCGACTCGGTGGCACCTAACAACAAAAATCTCATATAATAATCAGTGCTTGTCACTTCAATCAAAAAACAACAACAACAACAAAACTAGCCCACTACCAATTCTGACTCACAGTGACTCTTTAGGACAGAGTAGAACTTCCCCGTACGGTTTCCAAGGCTGTAAATATTTTTGTTAGTAGCCAAACACTTTAACCATTGTGCCTTCAGGGCCTACATTCTTTTTTCCCTCCTCCTTAATAGGCCCTTTTGCAAGCAGGCTGCCTGCTTCTTGAAAAGGGGAGTGGGGGTACTTTCTCTTCATTGTCACCTCATCTTTTACCTCCCCCTCCCTGTTTTGCCTCTGACCCCTCCAGGGTGGGAGAAGTGTTAGGAGGAGAGGTAAGGGAAACAGGAAAATCCTTGCATGACAGGAACTGGTATCTGATTAAATTTGACTCTTTTACTCGTGGGGTGCTTTCAAGAGTGCCTCAGGATTGCTCCACCACTCCTAATCTGTACCCACAGTTGCTTTGACACAGAATATTTCTCTATTACAGTGTCCTCCCTCCTCAGCCCTTAGAAATCTGGCAGTCCACTCCAGATTGCCCTCTACAGAGGCCTGTTTTCACCCTTCTAGGACAGACCCTAAGGAAACCCCTACTCCTATTCTGTCAAATATGGTGATTATCTGGTGCCTGGGAAACATCCACACATTTTGCCTGGACAAACCCTTGGAGTTCAAGCCTATTAAAAGGTCAGAGCAACTCCCCTTTGCTCTTCCAGCCCACCTTATCTTCTAACTGTAGACAGAGGATCAGATTCTTAAAGTGATTCCATCGATGCCCTTCTTTCCCCATTTGGAAAAATGAGACATTGCACAAATCTCTAAAAAATAATCCTATTTACAAATCCTCTCTACGTCTCTACTCTCCAATCCTCTATAAGCTTGGGGTGAGTAAGTAGTTTCAAGAGTCACCTACTTTGAAGTTCTTTCATAGTGGACACTTTGGAATGTTGTCCTCCTGCCTCAGCTGCAACTTCCCAAGGTAGGTAGAGCATGTATAAATATGTTCATGATGAAATGGAATTTCAAATAATTCGATGATTTACCCAAAGCTTCTAAAAAGTGTGAGAAAAGCCAGGACTACAGTTGCAGTCTTCTAATCACTCTAGTCGCTAAGATGCCTCTCTGGAGAGAATAAGCAAAATCAAACAATCCTAGAATCCAAGAAGTTAGGGGACACTTGACATGTGTTCCTTCACCCAGGGTGTGTCTCAGTCACCCAGTATGGATGTCTAAAATGACACACGAGATCTAAGTCAAACAGTCAGAGACTCTCCATTGGAGTCTCATTTTCCTAAGGACAAAGGAACCACTAGGCCTGGCACACTATCATCTCTACTTTCCCACCCTGATAAGTGCAGGGGAGCTCAGAGAAGTTTGAAGGGTGAAGTTGATTCCTTAGTGCAGTAACACAACTAGGTAAGAACTCACTCTAGCTGTTACTCACTCGGCATCAGAGCACTCCAATTGTATTAGCTAAGGCTACAAATATGACTTAAAAGAATATATAATAAGATAATCTCAATGGAACTGTTCATGCCAAAAGTGTAGCATAATGAATGGGCCAAAGACAGGTAATTATCAAAACTGGATAAGAGAGTTCTGTGTGAAAAAGGAAAGGCATAGTAAAAATATGAGCTGCATTAGCAGAAAACTCCACAAATTTCAGGGGCTTAACCTAATAAAACTTTATTTCTCACTCTGATTACAGTCCATTGTAGGTTAGTTGGAGGTTTTCTTCTGTCCTCTCACTCATGACCCAGACTCTTTCTTGCGGCTCCATTCAATACTTCCTCCTAACTTTTCTCTCGGAATGTTTATTCCTTACTTGAGTTCCTGTCCCTAAATGCCCAGGACTTTGTCCTTCATAAGGTCATCTGCTATCCACATTCCATGTACTTTTACCTAATTCTCAATGAATCATCAATTAAATAATCATACCCCTGAAAGAGATCAAAGGCAATATAATTGTTTACACAGAAGGCAGAAATTTATCTAAGATACAGTGAAAAAGGTGACCTTCTCCAGGCCCCAAATTTGGAAATATCTGTGCTGCTGATAAAAGTGACCCAAAGACACAGCCAGATAGGGAGAAAGAAATGACATAGTCTGGTTTTGACAAATATCCACCCTGCTGATCCCAACAATCTGGTGTAAAAAGAGTGGACTAGCCCTTTCCTGTTCTGTCCCCACAATGACCTCATTCATGACATTTTTTTCCTTCTCACAGCTGCAGTGACATTTGCTTTCTCATATATGTATAAAAATAAGTCATTTGAAGACCAAGGGCTGTATTTCCTCTGAACCCACAGAAAAACCTACTCTAAGCTAGTAATAGCAATTTCCGTGACTGGTGACCTTTAAGAGAAATGTTGATTTTGATATTAAGGTTAATTCATGACTCCCTACTCAAGCTAAGGCTGAACTCTGAGCAAGTCTCTTTTTTAATTTGTCCCCTTTTTACACTAGACAAAATGCCTAAAAATGTATAGCACTTTAATTCTAGAATCTTCACATAGTGAGCTCATTCAATCCCCATCGTGCCTCACTTTTTATTTAAAAAAAAAAAAAGCTGGGAAAGAAACACATAAAAAACATCATGGTTCTCACACATAAGTATTAGAATTAGCAGAAGAACTTGTTAAAACACAGATTGCTGGATCCTACATCCAATGTCTCTGATTCAGTAATTCTGGCCTGGGATAAAACCTCTGCATTTTTTAACAAATTCCCAGGAGATGTTGATGTTGCTGTTTGGGGACCACAAACTGAGAACCAGAGTATCATTCATTGAGTAGACACTCAACAGGTGTTACCTTAATGAAATAATTAATTACCAGAATGAGGAAAGAATTATAATAACCTTATAATGTGGAATAGAAGATTATGAAGTAGTTGGTGGCAGAACCCTTGCTCCCAGGGCCTGAACAATACCTGGCTTGCACGCCTTATCATCCTCACACTTTCAATCTGCCTCACCCTTCATCTCTTAGTGTCTGTTCCAAGTGCAAATTGGCATCAGTCTCAATGAACTAAACCATTGGTGGATACGTCCAATTATGTGCATTTCTGCATATACATGTACATATTTGCATAGGATGCACACATCACTCAAGGGATTTGGCAGCATGGTCATTGTTAAAGACCACAGGGAAACAGATAAATTAAATGCAACTTAACAGATTAAAATTTTAATCTGTTAAAGTATAAGGCTCAAGAAGTCTTTAATATTTTTATATGAAGAAGTTTTTCTCATCTACTGTTTCCTTATCCAGATGTTTAGAAATGGTACTAATGAATACAAAGTTGAAAAATTAAATGCCTTCTTCATGCAATTACATTCGCATTGGGAAAAGAATACTTCTGATGCTAGTCTTCTGATCACAAAGCGTGTCCTCAACTGTGGCCTACCATCTCAGAAAAGTAGGCAGCAATTCAGAAAAGGAACTTGAAATGACCACTGAAAGTGAAACTTAATGAACATAAAGGGAAGATTTAGTATTTTCCCCTTCTAGTAACATATATCATACAAAAGTCACAAGGGGAATTAAAAGCAGAAATTTAATATAAAAGTTCAGGGAAGCTACAAATTAGCTAAAACTCCAGGGCACAAAATGTTGAGAAGGGCTGCCAAATGTGGTGGGGACTGAGCACCGTACGTGTGAGGAAGTGGAGAAAGGATGCGTGGAGAGATTATTCTGCAGACAGAGATCTCAGGCAGCAAAAGACTCTTCTCAAAGGTGAGGAGCACACTTTCAGGTTTAAAACTTAAACCCCTTATTTTCAGTGGAGGTGACTGTGTGCACAGACTGGTAGCAAAGTTTGGTTTTGGAAAGCTGGGTATGGGCCAAATAATGAATAACACAGACAAGTCATATTTATAAAGATTGGCTGTATCAAAGGAGAAGAAGTGAATCCTTACATTTGATTCAACTCATAGCTTCTATCTCTTTTGGCTGAGGAGAAGTAAAATCTAAACAAACACCTAAAAAAATCCTAGACCATAAGGAAAAAATCCAGTGATTCTGAGGCTCTCAACGTCCTTGACAAAAACTTCGTGAAAAACATACTAGCAGATAACCTGTGCAAAAACAATAGGAGAAAAAAAAGAATCAAAAGAAGAAGAAATATAAATAATACATAAAGAATACACATCTGAGGGAAATATGTTGCCAAGAAGCAGGGAAAAGTTGGGACAAACATTACACCATAAATAATATATTTTTAAAAAACAATGAAGCAATCACCTCAAAGAAACATGGACATAGTGAAGAGATTCAAAAGTTCATGGAATATAAGGTAAGAAAACTTAAGATAAGGATATGAAATGTGACCCAGGAAAGACCAGGAAAGGTCAGGGTGACAGAAGAAAATGTAAATGGTATATGCCTTGAGAGTGTTTAAAAAAACTAAATCATCAGAAAAATGAAGGCAAAATTTTGTGAGACAAAAGTAAGAATACACACTGATACAACAGAGCAAGGGAGAAATGGGAGAATTGACTACATTTAAACAAAAATAAATTAAGAGTTTAAAGAAATTAGAGAAAAAATAGTAGCTATGAAATAAAGGCAGTGAAAAATTGGAGTACTCAAAAAAGAAAATAAAGATAATTGAACATAAAAAACATTTTAAAACACAATATTAGAATACATGCCTGAAATGAAAGAAAAGTGTAACTATATAGATTTAAACAGGATATCATATTCTAGGGAAAAGTGATGCACGTAAGTGAACACCGAGATAAAGTTAGTGAGCGATCCGTGAGTAGTGCAAACAGTTAAGTTCTTGGCTGCTACCTGAAAGGTTGGTGGTTCTAGACCACCCAGAGGTGCCTTAGAACAAAGACCTGGCCATCTACTTCTGAAAAATCAGCCCTTGAAAACCCTATGGAGCACAGTTCTACTCTGACACACATATGGTCACCATGAGTCACATTCTACTCTGTGGCAATTGGTTGACTTCGGTTATTGAATTTGTTTTGGACATCTAGGCACTTATGAGAGCAAACAAATCAGGCTGGCTTCAGACATCCCTACAATATTTAACATTGGAAGGTCCTAAGGTACAGCCTACAAAATTGTCAACACAGCTGCCCCTTGGTATTTTTTTTTGCAGAGTCTAGACAATTTTTTTTTTTATCTATATAAAAAATAATTAATCCCAGGAAAGAAATAGACTGGCCAGTTGGAGCAAGGCATCCCAGAGCTCTTCAAGGTATCTGGTAGACCTCAACAGGTTAGGAGTTCAATGAACACTCCAGAGGGGACAAACAAGGACCAGCATCCACGTGGATCCTGCACCAGGCTGAAGCACCAACCTGGATACTACTGTTACCTAGAGGATTCCGACCACCAGAGGGAGACATAGAAAATTTAAGGAAGGCACCCCAAAGAATGGGGTACACTTTCGCTTGAACCCGAGGGCAGTACTGACTCTTAATATAAAAATGTGTCCCAATGATGTTATACTTATCGAAGCTTTAAATATGCAAGAACTATGGGAATATTATTTCCATCAGTCCAGAGATGACCTAAAAATCTACATTCAATATATCAGCAGACCATAGTGAATTTTACTGCTAGTCAAAACTAAAATGCATATGAGTAGGGTGACAGAGTAGAATGTAAATGGTGTATGCCATGAGAATGTGGCAATAATATATTCAACACATTTGTTGTTGTTAGTCGCAGTTGAGTTGATTCCAACTCATGGAAACCTCATGTGTACAGAGTAGAAATGCTCTGTAGAGTTTTCAAGGCTGTGTGTGATGTTTCAGAAACAGATCTCCACATCTCCCTTCTGATCAACACGCTTGAAATTAAAAACACGCTTAGGGAGGGGAAAATGGAAAAAAAAAAAAGTATGAAATTTTCAAATTGGTTTTAGCAGTAAAACTCAATTGTTGTTAGGTGCTGTCGAGTGTGTTCCAATTCATAGTGATCTCACAAACAATATGGAAGGACACAATACCCAGTTCTGTGCCACCCTCACAAACGTTGCTATGTTTGAGCCTATTGTTGCAGCCACTGTGTCAATCCATCTCATTGAGGATCTTCCTTTTTTCACTGACCCTCTACTTTACCAAGCATGATGTCCTTCTCCAGGGACTGGCCCCTCCTTATAACATGCCCAAATTATGTGAGACAAATCTGGCCATCCTCTCTTCTAAGGAGCATTCTGGCTATACTTCTTCCAAGGCAGATTTGTTCGTTCTTCTGGAAGTCCATGGCATATTCAATATTCTTTGCTAACACCATAATTCAAATGCACCAATTCTTTTGTCTTCCTTATTCACTGCTCAGCTTTCACATGCATATGATTGCGATTGAAAATACCATGGCTTGGGTCAGGTGCACCTTAGTCTTCAAAGTGACATCTTTTTTTTTAACACTTTAAAGAGGTCCTTCGTGGCAGATTTGCCCAACGCAATAAGTCATTTGATTTCTTGACTGCTGCTTCCGTGGGTGTTGATTGTGGATCCAAGTGAAATGAAATCCTTGGCAACTTCAAACTTTCTCCATTTATCGTGTTGTTGCTTATTAGTCCAGGTATGAGGTGTTTTTTTTGTTGTTTATGTTGAGGTATAATCCATACTGAAGGCTGTGGTCTTTGATCTTCATCAGTAAATGCTTCAAGTCCTCTTCGTTTTCAACAAAGTTGTATCATATGCATATTGCAGGTTGCAGTAAGTTTCAATACACCCTGCTAATTCAGAGGATGTAGACTTTTGGATCATCTCTGAACTAACAGCAATAATATTCCTGTAGTACTTAAATGTATAAAACTCTGGTTACCATAACATCATTGGGGCACTGTTTTTTTTTTTCTTAATCATACTTTAGGTGAAAGTTTAGAGCTCAGGTTAGTTTCTCGTACAAAAATCTATACACATATTGTTATTTGACCCTAGCTGCTATCCCTATAATGTGACCACACATTCTTCTTTCTATTGTGGATTTCCTATGTCCGTTCAACCAGCTCTTATCCCCTTCTGCCTTCTCTTCTTGCCTCTGGACATCTCTGCCCATTTAGGCTCATGTATGTACTTGAAATAAGAAGCACACTCTTCACGAGTATCATTTTTTGTCTTACAGTCCAGTCTGTTCTTTGTCCGAAGAGTTGGCTTAGGGAATGATTTTAGTTCTGGGTTAATAGAGAATCCAGGGGCCATGGCTTCTGGGGTTCCTCCAGTCTCTGTCAGAGCATTAAGTCTGGTCTTTTTATGTGATTTTGAGTTCTGGACCACACTTTTTGCCTGCCTTGTCATGGACTCTCTGTTGCATTCATTGTCAGGGCGATCATTGGTGGTAGCTGGACACCATCTAGTTCTTCTGGTCTCAGTCTGATGGAAACTCTGGTTTATGTAGCCCCTTTTGTCTCTTGGGCTAATATTTTCCTTCTGTCTTTGGGGTTCTTCATTCTCCTTTGCTTCAGGTGGGTTTTGACCAATTGATGCATCTTAGATGGCTGCTTGCTAGCTTTTAAGACACCAGACGCCACTTGCCAAAAAAATATAATTAAGACCCCAGATGACACTCACCAAAGTTGGATGCAAAACATTTTCTTAATAAACTTTGTTATGCTAAGTGACCTAGAGGTCCCCTGAAATCATAGTCCCCAGATCCCCACCCCTGCTACACTGCCCCTTGAAGTGTTTGGTTGTTTTCAGGAAACTTCTTAGCTTTTGGTTTATTCCAGTGGTTTTGACTTCCCCTGTATTGTGTGATATCCTTCCCTTCACCTAAGATAATTCTTGTCTACTATTTAGTTAGTAAATTCCACTCTCTCTCCCTCCCCACCCTCGTAACCATCAAAGAATGTTTTCTTCTGCTTAAACCTTTTGAGTTCTTATAATAGTGGTCTCATACAATACTTGTCCTTTTGCCACTAATTTCAGTCAGCATAATGTATTCCAGATTCATCCATGTTATGAGATGTTTCAGGGATTCATCATTGTACTTTATCATGCATAGTATTCCACTGCGTGAATATACCATAATTTGTTTATCCATTTGTCCATTGAGGAGCACCTGTGTTGTTTCCATCTTTCTGCTATTTTAAACAGTGCTGCAGTGAATGTGGGTGTGCATATATCTATTCGTGTGATAGCTCTTATTTTTCGAGTATATATTCCAAGGAATGGGATTGCTGGATCGTATGGTACTTCTAGCTTTTCAAGGAAGCGCCAAATCAATTTGCAAAGTGGTTGTACCTTTTTACATTCCCACCACCAGTATATAACTGTTCCAGTTGCTCCACAACCTCTCCAACATTTATTATTTTGTGTTTTTTTTGATTAATGGTGATCTTCTTGGGGTGCGATAGTATCTCGTTGTAGTTTTGACTTGCATTTCTCTAATGGCTAATGATCGTGAGCATTTCTTCACGTATCTGTTAGCCACCTGACTGTCTTCTGTGGCGAAATGTCTGTTGATATCCTTTGCCCATTTTTTAATTGGGTTATTTGTCTTTTGGTGGTTGAAATTTTTGCAGCATCCTGTAGATTTTAGAGTTTACACTATTTTGGAATATGTTGTAGCCAAAAATTTTTCCCAGTGTGTAGGTTGTCTTTTTACTCTTTTGGTGAAGTCATTTGATGAGCATAAGTGTTTGATTTTTAGGAATTCCCAGTTATCTATTCTTTTCTGGTGTTTGTGCATTGTTAGTTATATTTTTTAAATCTGTTTATGCCATGTATTAAGGCTCCTAGCATTCTCCCTATTTGTTCTTCCATGATCTTTATTATTTTAGATTTTATATTTAGGTCTTTGATCCATTTTGAGATAGTTTTTGTGCATGGTGTGAGGTATGGTCTTGTTTCATTTTTTTTTTGCAGATGGATATCCAGTTATGGAAGCACCATTTGTTAAAGAGACTGTCTTTTCCCATTTAACAGATTTAGGACATTTGTAAAATACGTCTGGATTATCAGTTCTGTTCCATTGGTCTATGTATCTGTTGTACCAGTATCAGGCTGTTTTAACTACTGTAGTGGTAAAATAGGTTCTAAAATCAGGCAGTGTGAGGCCTGCGACTTTGTTCTTCTTCTTCAGTAATGCTTTACTTATACAGGGCCTCTTCCCTTTCCATTTGAAGTCGGTGATTTGTTTCCCCAACTCATTAAAAAATGTCAATGAAATTTGGTTGGGATTACATTGTATTTGTAGATCGTTTTGGGTAGAATTGACATTTTCACAATGTTGAGTCCTTCTATCCATGAGCAAGGTATGTTTTTCCACTTACGTAGTTCTCTTTTGGTTTCTTGTGGTAGCGTCTTGTAGTTTTCATTGTATAAGTCTTTTATGTTTCTGGTTAGATTTATTCCTAAGTACTTCATCTTCTTGGAGCTATTGTAAATGGTATTGATTTGATGATTTCCTCTTCAAAGTTCTCTTTGCTGGTGTAGAGGAATACAACTGATTTTTGTATGTTTATCTTGTATCCTGATCCTTTGCTAAAATCTTATATATTAGTTCCAGTAGTTTTCTTGTGGATTCTTTGGGGTTTTCTGTGTATAAGATCTTGTCATCTGCAAAGAAGGATACTTTTACTTCTTCCTTACCAATTTGGATGCCCTTTATTTCTTTGTCTAGCCTAATTGCTCTGGCTAGGACTTCCAGCACAATGTTGAATAAGAATAGTGATAAAGGCCATCCTTATCTGGTTTCCGTTCTCAAGGGGAATGCTTTCAGACTCTCTCCTTTTAGGGTGATGTTAGCTGTTCACTTTGCATAAGTGCTCTTTATTATGTTGAGGAATTTCCCTTCTATTCCTATTTTGCTGAGAATTTTTATCATGAATGGGTGTTGGACTTTGTCAAAGGCCTTTTTTTGCATCAGTTCATAGCATCATGTGGTTCTTGTTAATGGATTACATTAATTGTTTTTCTAATGTTGAACCATCCCTGCATACCTGGTATGAATCCCACTTGGTCATGGTGAATTACTTTTTTTTTTTGATATGTTGTTGTATTCTTTTGGTTAGAACTTTGTTAAGGATTTTTGCATATATGTTTGTGAGGGATATTGGTCTGTATTTTCTTTTTTTGTGGTATCTTTTTTACCCGGTTTTGGTATTAGAGTCATGCTAGCTTCATTCAATGACTTTGGGAGTATTCCATCATTTTCTATGCTCTGAAATACCTTTTGCAGCAGTGGTGCTAACTCTACTATGAAAGTTTGATAGAATTCTTCATTGAAGCCATCAGGGCCAGGGCTTTTTTTTGTCAAGAGTTTTTAAATTACCTTTTCAATCTCCTCTACTGTCATAGGTTTATTTAGTTGTTCTACCTCTGTTTGTATTAGTTTAGAAATTTGTCCATTTCCTTTAGGTTTTCAAATTTGTTGGAGTACAATTTTTCATAGTATTCTGTTATGATTCTCTTAATTTCAGTTGGGTCTGTTTTGATATTGTCCATCTCATTTTTAATTGGGGTTATTTGCTTCCTGTCCTGCTTTTCTTTTGTTGGTTTGGCCAATGGTTTATCAATTTTGTTGATCTTTTCAAAGAAACAGCTTTTGGTTTTGTTACCTCTTTCTATTGTTTTTCTATTCTTTATTTCATTTAATTCTGTTCTAAGTTTTATTGTTTCCTTTTTTCTGGTGCTCAAAGGCTCCTTTTGCTGCTCTCTTTCTACTTGTTCGAGTTGTAAGGTTAATGTTTTGATTTTGGCCCTTTCTTCTTTTTGGATGTGTGCACTCATTGATATAAATTGATCTCTGAGCAATGCTTTTGCTGTGTCCCAAAGGTTCTTGTAGGATGTGTTTTCATTCTCATTTGATTCTGTAAATATCTTTATTCTGTCCCTAATTTCTTCTATTTGAGCAAGGTGTTGTTCAGTTGCCACATATTTGACTTTTTCCCTTGCTTTTTCTATTACCGATTTCTACTTTTATGACTCTATGGTCAGAAAAGATGCTTTGTAATATTTCAATGTTTTGGATTCTGTTAAGGCTTGGTTTGTGGCCTAATATGTGTTCTATTCTGGAGAATGTTCCATGTGCTTTGGAAAAGAAAGTACACTTGGCTGGTATTGGGTGGAAAGTTCTGTATACATCTTGGAGAACAAGTTGGTTGATTGTGGCATCTTCTTCCATGTCTTTATTGAGCTTCTTTCTGGATGTTCTGTCCTTCATCAAAAGTGTTGTGTTGAGGTCTCCTATTAGTATTGTGGAGCTGTCTATCTCACTTTTCAATGCTGTTAGTTTTATGTATTTTGGATCCCTGTCTTTGGGTGCATATGTGTTTGTTATGGCTATGTCCTCCTGGTGTTGTTGTTGTTGTTAGGTGCTGTCGAGTTGATTCTGTCTCATAGTGACCCTATGTACAACAGAATGAAACACTGCACAGTCCAGCATCGTACCCACAACCACTGTTATGCTTGAGCTCATTGTTGCAGCCACTGTGTCAATCCATCTCAGGCAGGGTTTTCCTATTTTTCATTAACCCTGTACTTTACCAAGCATGATGTCCTTCTCCAGTGATTGATCTCTCCTAACAACATGTCCAAAGTATGTAAGACATAGTCTCAGCATCCTTGCTTCTAAGGAGCATTCTGGTTGTTGTTCTTCTAAGACAGATTTGTTCATTCTTTTGGCAGTCCCTGGTATATTCAATATTCTTCATCAACACCACAATTCAAAGGTGTCAGTTCTTCAGTCTTCCTTATTCACTGTCCAGCTTTTGCATGCATATGATGGTATTGTAAATACCATGGCTTGGGCCAGGCCACCTGAGTCTTCAAGGTGATGTCTTCGCTTTTGAACACTTTAAAGAGATCTTTTGCAGCTGATTTGCCCAGTGCAATGTGTCTTTTGATTTCTTGACTGCTGCTTCCATGAAATCCTTGACAACTTCAATCTTTTCTCCATTTATCATTATATTGGTTTGGTCCAGTTTTGTCTTATGCTGAATTGTAATCCAAACTGAAGGCTGTGGTCTTTGATTTTCGTCAGTAAGTGTTTCAAGTCCTCTTCACTTTCAGCAAGCAACGCTGTGTCATCTGCATATTGCAGGTTGATAATGAGCCTTCCTCCAATCCCAATGCCCCGTTCTTCTTCATATAGTCCAGCTTCTCAGATTATTTGCTCACCATACAGATTAAATAGGTATGGTGAAAGGATACAATCCTGACACACACCTTTCCTGACTTTAAACCACTCAGTATCCCCTTGTTCTGTCAAATAACTGCTTCTTGATCTATGTACAGGCTCCTCACGAGCACAATTAAGTTTTCTGGAATTCCCATTCTTCACATTGTTATCATCCACACAGTAGAATACTTTTGCATAGTCAACGAAACACAGTTAAACACCCTTCTGGTATTCTCTGCTTTCAGTCACAATCCTTCTGACATTAGCAATGATAGCCCTGGTTCCACTTCCTGTCCTGAACCTGGCCTGAATTTCTGTCAGTTCCCTGTCAATATACTACTGCAGCCACTTTTGAATAATCTTCAGCAAAATTTTACCTGCATGTGATATTAATGATACTGTTTGACAATTTCTGCTTTGATTGGATCACCTTTCTTGGGAATAGGCCTAAATATGGATTCCTTTCAGTCAGTTGTCCAGGCAGCTGTCTTCCAAATTTCTTGGCATAGACGAGTGAGCACTTCCAGGGCTGTATTCGTTTGTTGAAACGTCTTAATTGATATTCCATCAATTCCCAGAGCCTTGTTTTTCACCAATGCCTTCAGTGCAGCTTGTACTTCTTCCTTCAGTACGATTGGTTCCTGATAATATGCTATGTCTTGAAATGGTCGAAAGTCAACTGATTCTTTTTGGTATAATGACTGTGTGTATTCCCTCCATCTTCTTTGATGCTTCCTGCATCATTTAATATTTTCCCTATAGAATCCTTCAGGAAGAATGTTGAGAGTGTTCTTCCCTTTCGGTTTTCTATCTCCAGCTCTTTGCACATGTTATTATAATACTTTGTCTTCTCAAGCGGCCCTTTGAAATCTGTTCAGTTCTTTTACTTCATCATTTCTTTCTTTGCTTAAGCTACTTAACGGTCAAGAGCAAGTTTCATAGTCTCTTCTGACATCCATTTTGGTATTTTCTTTACTTCCTGTCTTTTTAATGACCTCTTGCTTTCTTAATGTATGTTATCCTCGATGTCATTCCACAACTCTTCTGTTCTTCAGTCACTAGTGTCCAATATATCTAACCTATTCTTGAGATGGCCTCTAAATTCAGGTGGGATGTACTCAAGATCATACTTTGGCTTTCATCAACTTGTTCTAATTTTCTTCAGTTTCAACTTGAACTTGCATATGAGCAATTGATGGTCTGTTTTGCAATCAGCCCCTGGCCTTGCTCTGACTGATGATATTGAGCTTTTCCATAGTCTCTTTCCCCAGATGTAGTCAATTTGATTGTTGTGTATTCCATCTGGTGAGGTCCATGTGTATAGCCGCCATTTAGTGAAAAAGAGTATTTGCAATGAAGAAGTCGTTGGTCTTGAAAAATTCTGTCCTGCAATCTCTGGCATCCTTTCTATCACCAAGGCCATATTTTCCCGCTACTGATCCTTCTTCTTTGTTTCCAATTTTTGCATTTCAATCGGCAGTAAATATAAATGCATCTTGACTGCATGTTTGATCAATTTCAAACTGCAGAAGTTGGTAAAAATCTTCAATTTCCTTCATCTTTGGTTGGTGGATAAATTTGAATAATAGTTGTATTAACTGGTCTTCCTTGTAGGCTTATGGATATTTTCCTATAACTGACAGCATTATACTTCAGGTTAGATGTTGAAATGTTCTTTTTGACAATGAATGCAACACCATTCCTCTTCAAGTTTCATTCCGGCATTGTAGACCATGTGATTGTCTGATTGAAATGGCCAATGCCAGTCCATTTTGGCTCACTAATGCCTAGGATATTGATGTTTATGCATTCCATTTCATTTTCGATGATTTCCAATTTTCCTAGATTCATACTTTGTACATTCTGTGTTCAAATTATTAATGGATATTTGCAGCTGTTTCTTCTCATTTTTGAGTCATGCCTCATCAGCTAATGAAGATCCTGAAAGCTTGACTCCATCCACATCATTAAGGCTGACTCTACTCTGAGGAGGCAGCTCTTCCCCAGTTGATTTTTGAGTGCCTTCCAACCTGGGGTCTCACCTTCTGGCACTGTATCAGACAATTTTCCACTGCTGTTCGTAAGTTTTTCAGTGGCTAATTCTTTTCAGAAGTAGACTGCTGGGTCCTTCCTATCCTGTCTTAGTCTGGAAGCTGAGCTGAAACCTGTCCTCCATGGGTGACCCTGCTGGTATCTGAATACTGGTGGCCTCCTGGTGCAATGACCCTTTAATCTTTATATAATGTCCATCCTGATCCTTTGTGGTGGATTTTGCTTTAAAGTCTATTTTGTCAGAGATTAATATTCCACTCCTGCTCTTTTTTGAATGTGGTTTGCTTGATATTTTCCTTTCCTTTCCTTTCTTTGACTTTTAGTTTAGGTCTTTAAGTTAAGATGTGTCTCTTGTGGGCAGTATATAAGTGGATCGTATTTGTTTTATCCATTCTGCCACTCTCTGTTTCTTTATTGGTGCATTTAGTCCATTTACATTCAGCATAATTATTGATAGGTATGAGTTTAGTGCTGTCATTTTGTTGTATTTGTGTGTGTATGTGTGTGTGTTGTTAACAGTTTCTTTGTTCTACTTAATTTTCTGTGCTGAGTTGTTTTTCTTTATGAATTTTCTTTTCATTGCTGTTGATTTTATATTTGCTGAGTCTTTATGTTTTTCTTGTTTTTTACTTTGATGTGCAGGATTTTTAGTTTCCTTTGTGGTTGTCTTAATGTGTACCACATTTTTCTAAGCTTAAACCAAACTTTTATTTCATTATATGACCTTGACTTCTTTCCATATGAAAGATCTATGACTACGTTTTTTAGTCCCTCTGTTCTGTTTTAATGTTGTCATTTTTTACATATTAATGTTTCTGTTTCCCTCTTTTGGGTGTTCTAGCTTTGATTTATTTTTGTGATTTCCCTATCTGGGTTGATATCTGGTTGCTCTGTCCTGTGTTCTAGCCTTGGGTTGTTATCTGATGTTATTGATTTTCTAACCAGAGGACTTCCTGTAGTATTTCTTATAATTTTGGTTTGGTTTGGTTTGTACAAATTGCCTGAACCTCTGTTTTTCTGGAAATGCCCTAACTTTGCCATCATATTTGAGGGACAGTTGCTGGGTATATAATTCTTGGCTGACATTTTTTTCCTTCAAGGCTTTATATATGCCATCCCATTGCCTTCTTGCCTATATGGTTTCTGCTGAGTAGTCAGAGCTTAGTCTTATCGACTCTCCTTTGTAGGTGACTTTTTGTTTATCCCTAGCTGCTCTTAAAATTCTCTGTTTATTTTTAGTGTTGGCAAATTTGATTATAATATGTCTTGGTGACTTTCTTTTGGGATCTACCATGTGTGGTGTCCAACGAGCTTCTTAGATAGATGTCTCCTCATCTTTTACAACATCAAGGAAGTTTTCTTCCAGCAAATCTTCAACAATTCTCTCTGTAGCTTCTGATATTCCCCCACCCCCTTTCTGGTATTCCAATCATTCATAGGTTATTCCTCTTGATAGAGTCCCACATAGTTCTTATGGTATGTTCATTTTTTAAAATTCTTTTATCTGATTTTCCTCCCAAATAAGTTGGTGTCTAGTGCTTTACCTTCAATTTCACTAATTCTGACCTCTATTGCCTCAGTTCTGCTCCTATGACTTTCTCTGGAGTTGTCTTGTTCCACAATTTTATTGTTAATCTTTTGGATTTCTGTTTGCTATCTCTTTATGGATTCTTGCAGCCTGTTAAATGTGTCATTATTCTCCTGTATAACCTTTTAAAGTTCCTTTATTGCTTTGTCTGTTCATTCCTTGGCTCCTGTGTTGCTTGAGCTCCTTCATGATCTGTTGAAGAGTTCTGTATATTGGTCTTTTGAGTTCTATCTCCAGGAATCCCAAGAAGTTATTTTACTCCAGAAGGTTTCTTGATTCTTTGTTTTGGTGGCTTGCTGAAGCCATCATGGCCTGCCTATTCATGTGATTTTATATTGACCATTGTCTCTGAGCCATCAATAAGTTATTTTGTTTATTTATTCTGTGTTTGCTTATTGCATCCTAGCTTCTTGTTTTGTTTTGATATGTCCAAATAGGCTGCTTGTGTGAACTAGTTTGACTATTGGCATCTTTGAAGTTCTCATGTCCTGTCTCCAGGTGGCTAGAGCTATTACTAGGTATGTGAGCCCAGGAGCCCATGTAATTTTCTTGTGTGGATTCAGTACAGGTGTCCAGGTCATTGGTCACCGAGTGTGTGGTGCAGACTCTCACCTACAGTCCTAGATGGGCAGGGGTGGCTGGAGTAGGAACAGGTATCTGGTTGCAGTAGGGGGTCATGTGGTGATCAAAGCAGGGGGCTGACTGCTGTCCCTGCATGCCAAGGTAGAAGGCATGTCCTTGTTCCCTAGAACACATAGGTAGGTGGGTTTTGCAGCCAGACTATGGGCACCCAGTCATGCTGGCTGTAAGGTCTGGGAGTCATTGGTTATTCTTGGACCCTGTTGTGGATCGCTTAGTGGAGTATGTGGAGCCACCAGTCCTCAGATCCCTGATGTGGGTAGGTGAGGACCATGCTTAATGGGCAGAGTGGCGTCAAATGTCATGAATCTACCAGCCCCCTTTTAGCAGATACAGATGAAAATAGGCTTCAGGTATACAGCCTGTTATACTGTGCTAATGCAGGCCTATGCTGTTGAAAAGAGCCCACACAGGTCTATGCAGGGGTGAGAGGCATTCAAAGTCCATGGCCCCTTATGCTTGTGCCTAGGCAAAAAGGATGTGCCTACTCTGAGTTCCCAGTTTAGGGGAACTGGCAAATGATTTTTTCCTGTTTGTTAATTTATTCCCTCTTTGAAGCCATGAGAATGTCTCAGGGTGGGCGACGGGTCTTACTTCTGGCCCAGGGAGCACAGCAATTGTTTGAAGCAGACCAGGACGCAGAACAGAGCAGAGAGGTGGCAGGTAAATGGGAGAGAGGTCCTTCCCAAAAGTTTTTTTTTTTTTTTCAATTTTTTTGATTTGTGCAATAGGTTAGGTTAGACATTTTTACTTATCTTTCACTGATTGAGCACCATTTCTCACTGGTCCTGGAAGTTTGAGCTGACTGTCTACTACTGGGTCTCTCCCAATGTGGAAAACGAGTCCCAAGAGCCATTGCTTGCCTCACCACACACCAGCTGATCCAGCCTTCATGGTGCAAGTACCAGCCAGGTCAGGTCTGGCAACTCCTCAGTGCTTCTGAACTGTTTCTCCCTGCCACTCAGTCCAATTTCTCAGCTTGTCTTTGATGTTCAGGGCTCCAAGATTGTCATATATAATCCATTCACTTGTTTTTTTTTTTTTTTTGGTTTTTGTTGTAATAGGGACCCCAGGAAGTGTCTGACTACTCTGCCTTCTTGGCCCAACCTCAGAACACTGAGTTCCAATTTTTAATAGCTGGGGTCCTCTGACCCCAGAGTCCTGGTAGCACAGTGGTTAAGAGCTCAGCTGCTAAGCAAAGTAGCAGTTCAAATCCACTAGATGCTCCTTGAAAACCCTATGGGGGATTTCTACTCCACTGTATACATTTACTATGAGTCAGACTCGACTCAACAGCAATGGGTTTGATATTTTTGGGGTTTTTTGGAGAGGTCAAAGTATGCTATTAAAACTGATAAACTAGCAAAGAGAGCCATAAGTATATTTGAAACTATAAAGAGTAACATAAATGAACTTGACTTAATCAACCAAAAATAAAAATAAATAATAAAGGAGAGTGAAGGGAGAAGAATTCATATACTAACTTAATTATTGGTCATAATGAGAAATTTGTCCTTACTTTCTAAGGACATAAAGCATTAGCATTATTACATGAATTTATTATTTTACAGTAGTAAGCACAAGAACATAGCAGTCCTCTCTCTGTAGAAATATACACACAAAAGAAGGTAAAGATAACAGTCAATATAGTGAAAAACCCAAACCCATTGCTGTTGACTCCATTCCAACTCATAGCAACCCTGTGAGTCAGAGTAGAACTGCCCCACAGGGTTTCTAAGGAGCACCTGGTGAAGTCAAACTGCTGACCTTTTGGTTAGCAGACATAGCTCTTAACCACTATGACACCAGTGTTTTCCAACATAGTGCAAGTTTTTAAAAAATCCACAAAGAGGAAGCATAGCATAAAATAATGTCATTAGGCCCAAACATATCTGCCATACCAATAAATGTAAATGAATTAAACTACCCTATTAAAATAAAAATGCTTTCAGATTGGATCACAAAGTAAAGCTTACACTAAGCAATGTGATTCAAAAAAGGTTGAAAAACAGATGATCAAAAATATACCAGGCAAATTCAAACATAAAGTTCATGATAGTAATATGGTACAAGGTTGAACTCAATCTCGAAACCATTAAACAAGACAAAGAAAGATAATTTATAATACTAGAAGGTGGCATGATCCCAATAAAATTTCCAAAGATTTTATTTTGGAGTTTGATAAGCTCATTCTAAAGTTCAAATTGAAAACCCAATATTTCTTTTCTTTTTTTTTAAAGAATAATAAGAGAGTACTAGTGAGCCCTGATAGTCCATTGATTAAAGAGCTTGCCTGCTAACCAAAAGGTCAGTAGTTTGCTGCTTCTTGGAAACCCTATGGGGTAGTTCTACTTTGTCCTGTGAGGTCCCTATGAGTCAGAATCAACTCCACAGCAACAGATTTTTTTTTTTTTTTCAGTTTTACTGCTTCCAAATAGTATAAACCAAAAATCCAAACCAGACCTGTTGCTGTGGAGTCGATTTCAACTTATATCTAACCTATAAGACAGAGTAGAACTGCTCCCATAGGGTTTTCAAGGAAAAGCTTGTGGATTTGAACTGCCAGCCTTTTGGTTAACAGCCAAGCTCTTAATCACTGTTCCACTGGGGCCCATCCAAATAGTATAACATATTCTGAAAACCCAGTGGTTTGACAGTGTGATATAGATGTTTGAATAGATAGATTTCTGGAACATAAAAGAAAGTTCATAAATAAACCTAAATACATGTGGGAATTTAGTATTTGGTAACACCATAAAACACATTGGGTGCAGGGGAAATGGATCTTTCAATAGGTGTGTTGGAATACTTAGTTGACCATCTTGAAAAAAGGCAAAGTTGGACACATACCTCACTCCTTATACCAGGATACATTCAAAATGGATCAAGGATTTCAATATAAAAAAAGAAACTAGAAGAGAGCTAGAACATGGTAGAATTCATTATTGACATTGTAGGAAAGAAGACCTTTCAAACATTAACACAAAGCCAAAAAGCACAGTAAAGATTCACAGACTTCTATATTTCATAAACCTTCAAAATAGAGTCAAAAGAAAAATTGAGAGAAATATTTGTAAGTCACATAACAAAAAGCTAAATTTCCTAATATATAAAAAGCTTCTACAAATGCATATGATACTAAACCATTAGATTACCTTGCATGTAAGACAGAGTTCCAAGAAAAGGAATACAAATAACTCTAAATCTAAGAAAAGATCACAATCTCACTCATGATAAGAAAAATGCAAACTTAATCTACTCTGAAGCACCATATTTTACTTTCAGTTTTGTAAATTTAAAAAGTTTAACCATGGGAGTGTAAATTGGAACAAACTCCATCGAGGGTAATTTGTGATATCTATCAAAATTAGGCTATGGCCCATCTGTCAGTTTGATGTACTGTGGTGGCTTGCATGTAGCTATGATGCTGGAAGTTCTGCCACAGGTATTTCAAATACCAAGTGGGTCACCCATGCTGGACAGGTTTCAGCAGAGCTTCAAGACTAAGACAAACTATAAACAAAGTCCTGGAGATTTACCTCTGAAAAGAAGCCATTGAAAACCCTATGGATCACAACAGAATACTGTCCAATATAGTGCTGGAAGATGAGCCTACTAGGTGGGACAGTTCTCAAAGTACACACTGGCCACAATAAACTTTAGCATACTAGCAATTGTGAAGATGGGGCAATCAAGCAATGTTTCAGTCTGTTATACATGGGGTAACCATGAGTTAGAGCTGACTCAATGGCAACTAACAACAACAACATCAAAATTAGGAAGGACAAACCTTGTGAATCAGCAATTTCACTTCTAGAATTTAGCCTAAAGATATTCCCACAAATGTACAGCATGACATGTAACAAGGCTATTCATTGTAACATTGTGATAGCAGAAACTGGACACAACTTAAATACCCACCGATCCAAATAATTGGCTAAATGAAATATGGTGCTACACACAATGCCATAAAAAAAAATGAACTTTCTGAACAGGAATGATCTTCAATATATTTAACTGCCAAAAAGTTGCACAAATCTAGTAGAATTTGTTACCTTATGTGTTATTTAAAAAAAAAAATAAAAGGAAAAAAGACTGGCAGGCAAATATCACTTTGTAAAAATATCTCTGGAAATATATCCAAGAAGCTGCCTATAAGGAAGAGTACTAGGAGGCTGGGGGACAGAAAGGAAAAGACATTCTTCCCTGTATTCCCTCTTATGTAAATGTGAATGAATTACCTTTTTAAAAAGTAGGAAGAAGAGAAGATAGAAATAATTTGTTGTGTAATAACATACTTGAAACTGCTCTTTCCTCCCCTTTTTTTAATCTGTTTCTTACATCCTCTCCTTGCCAGACTATCTCAGTGATGACAGAATCTGTTTTCTGAGATTTTGACTCTCCACCACTCCCTGGCCATGCCTTCAAATGCCACTGCTGAGGAGTCTCTATTGATACTGGCTGGTGTCAGGGATAGGGTCAGTGATGTGGGTACCCACATGGCTGCTGAGGACTGTGATGTTGGCAGAGCACAGTAACTTCTTCAGCAGGCAGTACTAGGACAGATATTATTCAGAACTTAAAACAGGAGGTGGCCAATGCACGGACTCAAGAAAGGGTTTCTTTTGTATATTATTTGTGTTAAAAAAAGTTCTGATCATAAATGCTAGAATTAAGCAGTTATTATTGTTGTTAGTTGCTGTGGAATCAATTTCTAATCACGGCAACCCCATCTGTCCAGAGTAGAACTGCTGTGATCTTTCAGAAGCAGATTTCCAGACCTGTCTTCCAAGGCTCCTCTGGATGGGTTCAAACCACCAAATTTCACCTAATAGTCAAGCACTTAACCATTTGATCAGCCCAAGGACTCCAAATTAAGCAGTCTCTTTCTAGATTAAGAACTGATATAGTGAAAAAGAGGAGAGAAAGCAGCTCAAATCATTAAGTGCTAGGCTGCTAACTTCAAGGTTGACAATTCAACCCACTCAATCACTCTGCAGGAGAAGGACCTGAAGATATGCTTTTGTAAAGACTACAGCCAAGAAAACCCTACGGAGCAGTTCTACTCTGTCACATTGGGTCTCTAAGAGCCAAGAATGACTTAATGGCCACTAACAACAACAAAGTAAAATATAATAATAATTAAAAAAAAATCAAGATTCTTTGGATCTATTCCCACCTTCAAGTAAACAAACAAACAAAAACCAAACCCATTGCCATTGAGTCGATTCTGACTCATAGCAGCCCGATTGGACAAGGTAGAACTGCCTCATAGAGTTTCCAAGGAGTGGCTGGCGGATTCAAACCACCGACCTTTTGGTTAGCAGCCATAGGACTTAACAACTATGCTGCCTTCAAGTAAAGGATGAGTAAATCATTCAGTTTTCTTTACTTATATCCTCTACGTCATTCAAAGAAGAAATTAAGTGGTTTCAATAATGCATAAAATAATGAAGTTTTAACTAAGTGGAGAACCCTAGTGGTGCAGTAGTTGAGTTCAGCTGCTAACCAAAAGGTCTATAGTTCAAATTCATGAACTGCGCCTTGGAAACCCTATGAGGCAGTTCTACTCTATCTTATAAGTTCACTATGAATTGGAATTTGCTCGACAGAAATGAGTTTGATTTTTGGTTTGTTTTAACTAAGTGGGGAAGGGAAACTGATCAAATAGGAACGAAGGATAAAGGATGATACAAAACCAGGAGTGAGGACACATCAAAAAAGGAATCCTGAAAGGAATTGTATATATGCAAAGGGTAAGGCCATGACCTCTGGGGTCTCAAAGTGTGGAGCCATGGCCTCTGGGACTTCAAAGTGTGGGGCCACAGCCATCTAGTTTTCAAAGAGTCAGATTTCATCAACTCGATTCTGGAGTATGGGGCTGCCATTCACAAGTGCCAAAGGAATGGAGCCAGATCCACTAATGAGGATTCCACAGCTGCCCTTTATGGTTTTTTTTCGGGTTCGCAACACTCCAATAGTTAAGAAGTAATTTCTTGGAGGTGAAGCCAACATGGTGCTATAGACAGAAGCATCATGCGTCCCTCTGCACCAAAGACCTGAAAAGCTAAGTAAAACAGATACAAATGTCAATCCTGGAAACCTAAGCATGAAATGAAGGGATAAAGAGCTTGATCAAGCACTGAATGGAAGAAGAAACTGACAGAGAACGAAGAACGAGGAGAGCTAAGGAGTGGAAGTTCTCTACCAAATAACACCACACAGATTCATCATCTTGGAACACAGCCACCAAGCCACCAAGGACCCCGGGCAAGGAGTACTGGAAGGCAACTTCACAGAGCTCCCAACAGGAGACAGAGTACCCAGTAACTAGGGATATACATTTTCCCACCCCTACCCTTCTTCCCTGTATGTGGCCTCCACTGCTTTCCAACTGGCCATGGCTGCTTAGGCAGAGAGACACTAGCTTACTGCTGCCCTGGGTCCACCCTGCTCCCAATGGCTTGTTTGCCATTTTTTTTATTGTTGTTATTATTTTGTTGTTGGCGGTGGTGGTGTTTCTTCTCTCTTTCTCCCTTCCTTCCTTTCTTTTCTCCTGCCCATCTAACCCTGTGCACTGCCCCATCCCTTCTCAGTGGGCCATGCTGCACCAGTCTGCTAGAAAGCCACTGACACACAGACTCCCCTGGTCTGCATTGCCCCCACAAGCCAGCTCCCTCAGCACCATATTTTTTTAATCTTCCCCCTCTTTGCCCTCCCAACTAGGCCTTGCACTGCCACTGCCACTGCCCCTTCCTGAGCAGCTGTGCTACACCGCCTGGTGAAAGAGACATCAGCTTACCACCACCCTGTTTCTGCCCTACCCCAGCAGTTGGTTTCCCCAGCACCACATTTATTTCTGTTGTTTTTGTTTTGGTTTCTCTCTTTCTCTTCTTTTCTTTCCTTTTCCCCAACCATTTAGCCCCATGAGCCACCTCTACCCATTCTCACAGGCTGAGCCACACCACTTGCCTAGACAGCCACTGATGCACAGCCTTCCTCGGTCTGCCCAACCCCCACCTGCCAAATCCCACAGTGTCCTCATTTTATTTACCTTTTTTCTTTCATTTTTACAATTCTGTTTCTTTCTCTTCATTGTCATCTTTTTCTCTCCTGCTTAGCTCCACACATCACATCCTCTCCCTTCCCTCTTGCCTGTGTGCACCATGTGTGGAAGGCCATGCCACCAAGCTGCACTGGTGTGGACCCTGAAAGCCCGGCCCCAACCCTGCACTGCCCCTTGGCCAAGCCCCATCAGCCCCAGTTTGTTCTGCAAATGACCCAGCCCAGCTCTTCCCCCTCCAGTGGGCCAGCCCCGCTCCACCTTCTCTGAGCAGCCAGCACTGCCCATCTGGAAAACGTGGTGAGAAGTATCATGCCAAAAGATCAGCAAGCAACAAAACATGCCCAGCCTGCCTGCCCAGATGTAACCAAATAAAACAAAAAGGTAGAATGGAACAAACAAATCTACAATCAATAAATGAAGAAAATAATTCCTGAATGTACTAGAGACAGCAGACAATATCAAAACATACAAAAAAGCAGATCAAGATGGCTCCATTAAGCACCCAAAATAAAACACCAGGTGACCTTAAAGTAGAAGAAAAGGCACTGGAACTACCTGATAGGGAATTCAGGACTCTCCAAGAGATTAGGAAAGTGATGAAGGAAAACACTGACAAAACTAAGAAAATATAGAGAAACCCAGGGAAAATACAGACAAAATCAGGGAAAACCCAGACAATGCATTGTAAAAATTCAGGGAAATAATACAGGAGCAAAATATCAAAATACTAAAAAATTAGAAATCAAACAAAAACAGCAATTAGAAATCCAAAAGATAAACAACAAAATTTCAGAAATGACAATGCAATAGAAGGGTTTAGGAGCAAATTTGAAACAAAAGAAGACAGGATCAGGAAATTGAAGACAAATCCTTGAATACCAATTTGTTTGAGGAAAACTCAGAGAAAAGAATGAAGAAAATGTGAGAATGGTGGGGGATACAATCAAGGGCAAAAATTTGCATGTGTCAGAGTTCCAGAACAGGTAGAGAAAATGGAAAACACAGTGAGAACCAATGAATATTTGCTGACAGAAAACTTCCCTAATATCATGAAAGATGAAAAGTTGACCATCCAAGAAGCTCAACAAACCCCACCTAAGATAGACCCCAAAAGAAAGTCACCAAAACATATCATAATCACACTTGCCAAAACCAAAGACAAAGAAAGAATTCTAAGAACAGTTCAAGAAAAATGAAAAGTCACATACAAAGAAGAAACAATAAGACTAAACTCTTATTCTCAGCAGAAGCCATGCAGGCAAGGAGGTAATGAGATGACATATATATATAACTTTGAAAGAAAAAAATTGGAAAGCAAGAATAATATATCCTGCCAAACTCTCTCTCAAATATCATGGTGAAATTAGGACTTTTCCATATAAACAGAATTTAAGGGAATATGCAAAAATCAAACCAAATTTACAAGAATTATTAAAGGGAGTCCTTTGATTAGAGAACCAACAATATCAGACAACAACCTGAATCTAGGGCACAGTACAGCATCAGCCAGATACCAACCTAGGTAATGAACTCTCAAGGATAAAACAAAACGGAAAGATTTACAACAGGGAACCAGAGAGAGGTCAATCTATAAATGACAAGTATGTCAGAACAATAAAAGAGGTAATAAAATTGTGTAAGTATAAAACTTTCAAATGGTGAGGAAGTCAAGGCGATATCAAGTAATAAAAGACTGGTTCAAAATTAGGAAGACAGGGGTAAATTTCAAGGTAACCACAAACCTACTCATCAAAATAAAGAAGAAAAACATAAAGTCTCAGTAAACACAAAATCTGCAAAAATGAAACAAGCCAAAAGAAATGTCACAAAAAAAGGAATTCAGCAAAGAAGACTAAGAGGGACCACACACACATGTACACAGAAAGCACTACAAAATGACAGCAAAAAACTCACACATCAATACTCACACTAAATGTAAATGGTTTAAATGCATGCATAAAGAGACAGAGAGTGGCAAAATGGATAAAAAGCAGTTATCAATATACTGTCAGCAAGAGACATACTTTAGAAACAAAAATATAAACGTATGAAAAATCAAAGGATGGAAAAAATTATATCAAGCAAACAGCTACCAAAAAAGAGCAAGAATGGCAATACAAATCTCAAATAAAATAGACTTTAAATAAAATACATTGTATAACACAAGGAAGGACATTACACAACGATTAAAGGGACAATTCAGCATGAGGGCACAACCATAATTAATATCTATACACCCAATGACAGGGTTCCAAAATACATAGAACAAACTTTAACAGCACTGAAAAGAAATTGACAGTTCAGCAATAATAGTAGGAGACTTCAATGCACCACTCTCGGTAAAGGACAGAACATCTAGAAAGAAACTCAACAAAGATACAGAAGATCTAAAGGCCACAATCAACCAACTTGACCTTATAGACATATATAGAACACTCCACCCAACAGTAGCAAATTATACAAACTTTTTCCAACACACATGGAACCCTCTCCAGAATAGACAACATCTTAGGACAGAAAAACAGCCCTCAACAAAATCTAAAACACTGAGATAATACAAAGCATCTTCTCAGATCACAAAACCACAAAAGTAGAAATTCATAACAGGAAGAGCAAGGAAAAAAAATAAAATACATGGAAATAACTGGGTAATAGAAGAAATCAAAGAGGGAATAAAAAAAAATTCATAGACTCAAACGAGAATGAAAACACATCATGCCAAAACCTTAGGGGCACAGCAAAGGAAATGCTCAGAGATCAAATAACAGCAATAGATGAACACAACAAAAAAGAGAAAAGGGACAAAACCAAAGCATTAGCTATACAGCTTGACAAATAAAAGAGAAGAGCAAAAGAAGCCCACAGCCACAAGAAGAAAGGAAATAATAAAAATAAGAGGAGAAATAAGTGAAATAGAGAATAGAAAAACAAGAGAGAATCAACAAAACCAAAAGTTGGTTCTTTGAAAGGATCAAAAAAAGCAGCAAATCATTGGCCAAACCGACCAAAGAAAAACAAGAGAGGAAGCAAATAATCCAAATAATAAATGAAAGGGGGGAACATTACAACTGACCAAACTGAAATAAAAAGGATCATAACAGTTCTATGAAAAACTGTACTCCAACACATTTAAAACCTAGAGGAAATGGACAAATTACATACCTAAAATAACACAAACTGGGGTGGAAAATCTGAACAGACCCATAACAAGAGAAAGATTGAAAAGGTGATTAAAAAAAAAAAAAAAAAAACTCTCCCTCCAAAAAGTCCTGGCCCAGGTGACTTCACCATTCAGAGAAGAGCTCACATCAGTACTACTCAAACTATTTCAGAATATAGAAAAGAAAGGGATACTTCCAATTTCACTCAATAAAGCCAGTAAAATCCTGATACCAAAACCAGGCAAAGATATAGGCAAAGATAGCAAAAAAAGAAAATTATAGACGAATATCTCGCATGTAAGGAAGCAAAAATTCTCAACAAAATTCTAGCCAATAGAATTCAGCATCATGTAAAAAAAATAATACACCAAGTAGGATTCATACCAGGTATGGAAGGATGGTTGAACCTAAGAAAATCAATCGATGTAATCCATTACATAAACAAAAGTATCACGTGATCATTTCAATCTCCGCAAAGCATTCAATAAAGTGCAACATCCATTCCTGATAAAAGTTCTTGATAAAAGAGGAATAGAAGGGAAACTCTTCAGCACAATAAAGCGCATAACATATGGTCACTATGAGTTGAAATTGACTGGACAACAGTGGTTTGAGGAGCTGTGGTGGGGCAGTGGTTAAGAGCTTGGCTGCTAACCAAAAGATGGACAATTCGAATCCACAAGTTGCTCCTTGGAAATCCTATGGGGCAGCTCTATGCTATTGTATACGGTTGTTACAAGTCAGAATAAACTCAGAGGCAACAGGTTTTGTTTTGGTATACAAAATCACCAGCCAGCATCTACCTCAATGGAGAGAGGCTGAAAATTTTACCCCTGAGAATAGGAACTAGACAAGGATGCCCTTTATCACCAGTCTATTTAACAGTGTGACAGAAGTCCTTGCTAAAGCAATAAGGCAAGAAAAAGAAATAAAGGGCATGCAAATTGATAAGATAGAAGTAAGACTATCACTATTCATGGATGATATGATACTATACATAGAGAGCCCAAAAGACTCCACAAGAAAACTACTGGAACTAATAGAAACATTCAGCAGAGTGTAAGATAAACATACAAAAAACTGTTGGATTCCTATACACCCATAAAGAGAATGATGAAAAGGAAATCAAGAAAGCAATATCACTTACGTTGTTGTTGTTTTTACTTGCCGTCGAGTTGGCTCCAACTAATATGACCCTATGCACAACAGAGCAAAACACTGCCCAGTCCTGTGCCATCCTTACAATCGTTGTTATGCTTGAGGCCATTGTTGCAGCCACCTGTGTCAACCCACCTTGTTGAGGGTTTTCCTCTTTTCCGCTGACCCTGTGCTTTGCCAAGCATGATGTCCTTCTCCTGGCAACAAGTCCAAAGTATGTAAGAGGCAGTCTCACCATCTTTGCTTCTAAGGAGCATTCTGGTTGTACTTCTGCCAAGAAAGATTTATTCGTTCTTCTGGCAGTACATGGTATATTCAATATTCTTTGCCAACACCACAACTCAAAGGCATCAATTCTTCTTTGGTTTTCCTTATTCATTGTCCAGCTTTCACATGCATATGATGCGATTGAAAATGCCGTGGCTTGGGTCAGGCGCACCTTAGTCTTCAAGGTGACATCTTTGCTCTTCAACACTTTAAAGAGATCCTTTGCAGCAGATTTACCCAATGGAATGTGTCTTTTGATTTCTTGACTGCTACTTCCATGGCTGTTGATTGTGGATCCAAGTAAAATGAAATCCTTGACAACTTCAATCTTTTCTCCATTTATCGTGATGGTGCTCACTGGTCCAGGTGTGAGGATTTTTGTTTTCTTTATGTTGAGGTGCAATCCATACTGAAGGCTGAGGTCTTTGACCTTCAGGAGTAAGTGCTTCAAGTCCTCTTCACTTTCAGCAAGCAAGCTTGTGTTATCTGCATAACACACGTCGTTAATGAGTCTTCTTCCAATCCTGATGCCCCATTCTTCTTCATATAATCCAGCTTTTCGGATTATTTGCTCAGCATACTGATTGAATAGGTATGGTGAAAGAATACAACCCTGGTGCACACCTTTCCTGACTTTAAGCTAATCAGTATCCCCTTGTTCTGTCTGAACAACTGCCTCTTGATCTACGTAAAGGTTCCTCACGAACACAATTAAGTGTTCTGGAATTCCCATTCTTCGCAACGTTATCCATAATTTGTTACGATCCACATAGTCGAATGCCTTTGCATAGTCAATAAAACACAGCTAAACATCCTTCTGGTATTCTCTGCTTTCAGCCAGGATCCATCTGACATCAGCAATGATATCCCTGGTTCCATGTCCCCTTCTCGAACCGGCCTGAATTTCTGGCAGTTCCTTGTTGATATAGTGCTGCAGCCGTTTTTGAACGATCTTCAGCAAAATTTTGCTTGCGTGTGATATTAATGGTATTGTTCTATAATTTCCACATTCGGTTGCATCATCTTTCTTGGGAATAGGCATAAATATGGATCTCTTCCAGTAAGTTGGCCAGGAAGCTGTCTTCTGTATTTCTTGGCATAGATGAGTGAACACCTCCAATGCTGCATCCATTTGTTGAAACATCTCGATTGATATTCCATCAATTCTGGAGCCCTGTTTTTCACCAGTGCCTTCAGAGCAGCTTGGACTTCTTCCTTCAGTACCATTGGTTCCTGATCATATGCTACCTCTTGAAATGGCTGAACATCAACTAATTCTTTTTGGTGTAATGACTCTGTGTATTCCTTCCATCTTCTTTTGATGCTTCCTGTGTCTTTTAATATTTTCCCCATAGAATCCTTCACTATTGCAACTTGAGGCTTGAATTTTTCCTTCAGTTCTTTCAGCTTGAGAAACACCAAGTGGGTTCTTCCGTTTTGGTTTTCCATCTCCAGCTCTTTGCACATGTCATTATAATACTTTACTTTGTCTTCTCGAGCCACCCTTTGAAATCTTCTGTTCAGTTCTTTTACTTCATCAATTCTTCCTTTTGGTTTAGCTGCTCCGCATTCGAGAGCAAGTTTCAGAGTCTCCTCTGACATCCATCTTGGCCTTTTCTTTCTTTCCTGTCTTTTCAATGACCCTTTGCTTTCTTCATGGATGATGTCCTTGATGTCGTTCCACAACTCGTCCGGTCTTTGGTCACTAGTGTTCAACGCATCAAATCTGTTCTTCAAATGGTCTTTAAATTCAGGTGGGATATACTCAAGGTCATATTTTGGCTTTCGTGGACTTGCTCTGATTTTCTTCAGTTTCAGCTTGAACTTGCATATGAGCAATTGATGGTCTGTTCCACAGCCATCCCCTGGCTTTGTTCTGACTGATGATATTGAGCTTTTCCATCGTCTCTTTCCACAGGTGCAGTCAATTTGATTTCTGTGTGCTCCATCTGGTGAGGTTCTTGTGTATAGTCACCTTTTATATTGGTGAAAGAAGGTATTTGCAATGAAGAAGTCGTTGGTCTTGCAAAATTCTTATCATTCGATCTACAGCATTGTTTCTGTCACCAACGCCATATTTTCCAACTACTGATTCTTCTCCTTTGTTTCCAACTTTCTCATTAAAAACACCAGTAATTATCAATGCATCTTGATTGCATGTTCGATCAATTTCAGACTGCAGCAGCTGATAAAAATCTTCATCTTTGGCCCTAGGGGCTGGTGTGTATATTTGAATAATAGTTGTATTAACTGGTCTTCTTTGTAGGCATATGGATATTATCCTATCACTGACAGCATTGTACTTCAGCACAAATCTTGAAATGTTCTTTTTGACAATTAATGCAACACCATTCCTCTTCAAGTTGTCATTACCAGCATAGTAGACTATATGATTGTCCAATTCGAAATGGCCAATACCAGTCTATTTCAGCTCACTAATGCCTAGGATATCGATGTTTATGCATTCCATTTCATTTTTGACTATTTCCAATTTTTCTAGATTCATACTTTGTACATTCCAGGTTCCGATTATTAATGGATGTTTGCAGCTGTTTCTTCTCATTTTGAGTCATGCCACATCAGCAAATGAAGGTCCAGAAAGCTTTACTCCATCCACGTCATTAAGTTCAACTGTACTTTGAGGAGGCAGCTCTTCCCCAGTCATCTTTTGAGTGCCTTCCAACCTGGGGGGGCTCATCTTCCAGCACTATATCAGACAATGTTCTGCTGCTGTTCATAAGGTTTTCACTGGCTAATACTTTTCAGGAGTAGACTGCCGGGTCCTTCTTCCTAGTCTGTCTTAGTCTGGAAGCTCAGCTGAAACCTGTCCTCCATGGGTGACCCTGCTGGTATCTGAATACCTGTGGCATAGCTTCCAGCATCACAGCAACACACAAGCCCCCACAGTATGACAAACTGACAGACACGTGGGGGATATCACTTATAATAGCCCCTAAATAAATAAAATACTTATGAATATACCTAACCAAGGACATAAAAGAGCTATACAAAAAAAAAAAAAAAAACTACAAAACACTACTGCAAGAAAACAAAGCCAAATCTGTTACCGATGAGTGGATTCTGACTCATAGTGAGCCTATAGGACAAAATAAAACTTTCCCATAGGGTTTCCAAGGAGTGCCTGGTGGATTCAAACTGCCCACCTTTTGGTTAACAGCTGTAGCTCTTAACCATTACACCACCAGGGTTTCCAAAAGAGACTTACATAAATGGGAAAACATACCATGCTCACAGATAGGTAGACTCCACCTTGTGCAAATGTCAATTCTACCCAAAACAGTCTTCAAATAAAATGCAATCTCAATCCAAATAACAACCGCATTCTTTAAGAAGCTGAAAAAACTAATCATTATCTTTATATGGAAAGGAAAGAGGCCCCAGATAATTAAAAAATTATTGATGAAGAACAAAGTAGGAGGCTGTACACTACCTGACCTCAGAACAGCTACAATAGTCAAAATAGCCTGGTACTAGTACAGTGACAGGCACATTGACCAATGGAACAGAATCCAGAACCCAGATGTAAATCCATCCGCCTATGGCCACCCGATTTTCAACAAAGGCCCACAAACCTTTAAATGGGGGAAAAGACAGTCTTTTTAATAAATTGTGCTGGCAAAACTGGACGTCCACCTGTAAAAAAATGAAATAGGACCCATACCTCACACCATACATAGAAATGAATTCAAAATGGATCAAAGACCAAATATAAAACCCAAAGTTGTAAATATCATGGAAGAAAAAATAGAGTCAATGCTAGAGGCCCTAACACGTGGCATAAATAGGATACAAACCATATAACAATACACAAACACCAGAAGATAAACTAGATAACTGGGATCTTCTAAAAGTTAAACACTTATGCTCATCAAAAGACTTCATCAAAGAGTAAAAAGAGAGCCTAAGACTTGGAAAAAATACTTGGCTACCACATATCCAGCTAAGGCCTAACCTTTAAAAGCTATAGGAAAATCCAATAAAAAGACAAATAATCCAATTAAAAAATTGGCGAAGTATGTGAGCAGACACTTCACCAAAGAAGGGATTCAGGTGGGTAACAGACACTTGAAGAAATGCCTGCAATCACTAGCTATTGGGGAAATGCAAATCAGAACTACAATGACATACCATCTTACCCTGACATTACTGGCAGAAATCTAAAAAACAGAAAGTAAAAAATGCTGGAGAGGCTGCAGGGACACTGGAACTCTTACATAGCGCTGGTGGGAATGAAAAATAGTACAACTGTTATGGAAAATAATACAGCACTTCCTTAAAAAGCTAGAAATGGAAATACCATACAATCCAGCAAGCAATTCCACTGCTAGGAATATAGTCTAGAGAAATAAAAGCCATCACACGAACATACATATGCACATTCATGTTCATTGCAACATTATTCACAATTGCAAAAAGATGAAAACAACGTAAGCGCCCATCAGCAGATGAATGAATAAACACACTATGGTACAACACACAATGGAATACTACACAACAATAAAGAACAATGATGAATCTGTGAAACTTCTCACAACATGGGTGAATCTGGAGGGCATTATGCTAAGTGAAATATGTCAATCACAAAAGGGCAAATACTGAATGAGATCACTATTATAAAAACCCATGTAAAGGTTTACACACAAAAAGAAATCATCTTTGATAGTTATGAGAGAGAGGAGGGAAAAACACTAACTAAAAAATGGTAAATGGTAATTTTGTTGAAGGATAAGACAGAACACAATATTGGAGAATTCATCACAATTTGACCAGGCAAAAGTCATAGAAACTTCCTAGACACATTCAAAACTCCCTGAGGGACCGAGTTACTGGACTGAGTGCTTGAGACTATGGTCTCAGGGGACATCTAGCTCAATTGGCGTAACATAGTTTATAAAGAAAATGTTCTACATCCTACTTGGTGAGTAGTGTCTGGGGTCTTAAAAGCTTCTGAGTGGCCATCTAAGATACTGTACTGGTCCCACCCTATCTGGAGCAAGGGAGAATGAAGAAAACCAGAGACACAAGGGAATGATGAGTCCAAAGGACTAATGGAACACAACTACCACAGGCTCCACCAGACTGAGTCCAGCACAGCTAGATGGTCCCTAGCTACCAACACCAACAGCTCTGACAGGGATCACAATAGAGGGTCCCATACAGAGCTGGAGAAATATGTAGAACAAAATTCAAACTCAAAAAGAAGTCCAGACTAACTGGTCTGACAGAGACTGGAGAAACTCTGAGACTATGGCCCCCAGATAAACTTTTAACTCGGCACTGAAGTCACTCGTAAGGTTCACTCTTCAGCTAAAGATGAGCAGACCCATAAAACAAACAATAATATATGTAGCTCAACCACATATTTGAGTAGCACATCAAACCAGGGGCAAGACAGGAGGGGACAGGAAAGTAGGACAAATGGAAATGGGAACCTAAGGTGGAGAAGGGTAGAGTGTTGACACATCCAGGGGTTGGCAATCAGTGTCACAAAATAATATGCATATTAATTGCATAATAAAAAATTAATTTGCTCTGTAAACCTTCACCTAACGCAAAATAAAGAAAATGTTTAAAAGGAAGTAATTTCCTATGTCCAGTACCAAACCACCTGCTTTAACTTAAGGTTATCTCTTTCAGTAGCCAGATGACAAGAAAATCCACTGATCTCCACACTCCTTAACAATATTTGTATATTATGAATGCAATCAAATTACCCCTGAACCTTTTCTTATAATGTATTTTCCATTGTTTTCATCATTTTCTGGATATTTTCCTCATATTTCTGGGTATTCTCTTGATAGTCCTACTAAAGAGAACTACCTCTGTGATTGTTATGGTTGTGTGTCAACTTGGCTGGGCCATGATTCTCTGTGGTTTGGCAGTCATATGATGATATGATAACTCCCATGATGAGATTTGATATAATGTGATCACCTTCATGACTGGATCTACTGTGAGTAGCCAAGCAGTTGAAAAAGAGTTTCTTTGGGGTTGTGACCTGCATTGAACATAAGTGTACTCTCTGGCAAGGCTCCTGGGCTTTTGCTTGCTCTGGATCCTGCAGCTGGCTCCTGTTCATCTGACCTCTGGTTCTTGGGATTTGAGCTAAGAGTTTACCTGTGATCTTGCCTGCCAATCTTGGGATTTGTTAGCGCTCACAGCCTGTGAACGAGAGTCCTTCTGTCTGACCTGCTGATCTTGGGTTTGCCAGCCACTGTGGTCACATGAATCACTAGAAGCCTCCAGCCTGACCTACTATGGATTTGGGACATTTCTGCCTCTACAACCAAGTGAGTCATTTCCTTGATATAAATCTCTTTATATACATATTTGTATGCTTTATTGGTTTTGCTTCTCTAGAGAACACAGACTAAGACACTTGGTATCAACAGTGGTTCTAAAGAAACAAAATTCTAAGAATGAGTTTTCTAAATTGGTTCTCAAATCTGGTTAGTCTTAAAGATGTTGATGACTCCGTTTCTGGTAGTAAAGAGAACACTGTTAATCCATGGCATGAGCTGGCAATACAAGTATGCAAAACGTCACCACCAATAGATCAGGTATTGGTGAAAGGTGAGGCTCTAGGTGATCACATGTGTGTTACCTTTCTACAATTTCACCATAATGAGAAGTCTAAGGAAATTGGCTGGTTGGTCCTACTTTTGCTAGACAAAATGGTGCAAGAAAGAAATGAGCTCAGGGCTTCAGAGTCAAAGCTCAAGAACCACATAAATGGCCTCAAAGTTTCCAGTTGTGCCTTGAAAGAAAGCCATATTTCTTGTAGTAACAGAGCAGATATTGCCGAAAACCAAACCCAAAGTCTTATCGTAAGAGTGGCTGAATTACAATGCCAACTCAGTTGCCAACCTTGAGAAGTGTCTAAAGTTAAAGTGAGGACAGTGATTGGGAAGAAATGGAATCCTGAAACTTGGGAGGGAGGCATATGGACAGATAATCAGGAAGCTGGGGACATGGAGCCCCTAAATTCTGTTAAATAACTCCTGCCAACAGAACCAGCCCACTCACTCCCATCTAAAGCAATTATCCCATTTTTGTCTGCTAAGCCACCCTCCCCACTAAAACCATTACCACTCCACCCCCATCTAATGAGATTAACCCAACTGTGTCTAAAGAGCCTTTGTCTGAGTCATTGCCTGGGACATTGCCTAAGGCAGATGCCTTACAAGACAATGCTGAATGTTTTCAAAACACATCCCTACCACTAATTTCGGCTTCTAGATCTATAACTAAAGTCCCAGCAAGGCCCAAAAGATGAAGTACAAAATGTGACACAGGCAAAGGTAAGCTACACTCCACAAGAAGTGCTTTACTTTGCTAATATGTACAAACAGAAACCTGAGGAATATATGTGGGAATGGCTGTTAATGGCATGGGAAAATAGTGCAAGGAACATAAAGATGGATCAGTCTGAGTTTATTGATATGGACCCACCAACCACAGATTCTTTCTTCAGCGTTTCAGGTTGAGAGGTTAGGAAAGGACCTAATAATTTATTTGGTTGGGTCACTGAAGTATGAATTATGCAGTGGCCTACACTAATCAACTTGAAGTACCAGACCCGTCTTGCTATACTGTAGAAGAAGGTATCCAAATGCTTAGGGAAATTGGCATGACAGAGTGAATTTATCAGATTAGACCCACAGACCTACACGTGGAGTGAAAGAACACACACTTTTTACCACAACAATGAGGAACAAATTTGTGAATGGAGCCCTGGCATCCCTGAACTGCTTTGATTGTTATTTTATGTAAATCAGATTTGACAGTGGGAACCATCCTAACTGAATTAAGACATCCAACTACAATGGATTGATTTGGCCCCGTGGTGGTAGGGACCAAGTGGCAGCACTCAATGGAAAAACACAAGGTGGTATGGTTACCACAATGAACAGCAGAGTTGAAGCAGTAATCAGAATAATCTGACTTGTATAGATTTATGGCATTGCCTACCTAGTCATGATGTCCTTAGGAGTGAGATAGACAGGAAATCTACTGAATATTTACTTTATCTCTATGAGTGGATGAATTCTAGACCAAGTGAACAGCAGTCTGATTTAATTCACCAAAATAGAGTATCATGGGCTTTAAACTTGAGTGAGTTTAAAGACCCACAACCCCTTGAAAGAAGGGGAGGTCAGGTCCCCTTGAGGAGGGACTACAATACACTGCCAAAAGCTTATACTGTTAATCTTCCCCTCAGCCATCCTCAAAGGGATATGGGGCCTTTTACAAGAGTGACTGTTCATTAGGGAAAAGGAAATAATCAGACTTTTTTGAGGATTTATGCATACTGGCTCTGAACTGACACTAATTCTAGGAGACCCAAAGTGACACTGTGGCCCACTGTTCAGAGTTGGGGGCATATAGAGGTCAGGTTATTAATGGAATCAGTTCATGTCCGTCTCACAGTAGGTCCAGTGTGTCCCAGAGCCCCATCCTGTAGTGATTTCCCCAGTTCCAGAACGCATAATTGGAATAGATATACTCAGCAACCGGCAGAACCCCCACACTGGATCTCTTACAAAAGGAGTACAGGCTATTATGGTAGGAAAAGCCAAGTGGAAGCCATTAGAATTGCCCCACCTGGGAAAATAGTAAACCAGAAGCAACACTGAATTTCTGGAGGAACTGCAGAGATTACTGCCACCTTCAAGGACTTGAAGAATGCAGGAGTGGTGATTCCTACCACAAGCCCATTCAACTCGCCTATTTGGCCTGTGCAAAAAACAGATGGATCTTGGAGAATGACAGTGGATTATTTTAAACTTAACCAGGTGGTGAATCCAATTACAGCTGCTGTTCCAGATGTAGTTTCATTGTTTGAGCAAATTAATACATCTCCTGGTACCTGGTATGCAGCTGTTGATCTGGCTAATGCCTTTTTCTCCATATCTGTTTCAAAAGATCACCAGAAGCAATTTGCCTTCAGCTGTCAAGGTCAGCTATACATCTTCAGTTGCCTACCTCAGAGCTACATCAACTCTTCAGCTCTATGTCCAAATTTAGTCCACAGGGAACTTGATCACCTTTCCCTTCCGCAAGTCATCACACTGTTCCCTCACATCGATGACATTATGCTGATTAGATCTAGTAAGGAGAGTATGTCAATAACTCTGTACTTGCTGGTAAAACATTTGTATGCTAGAGGTGGAAAATTAATCCAACAAAAATTCAGGCACTTTCCACTTCAGTGAAATTTCTAGGTGTCCAGTGATGTGGGGCATGTTGAGATATTCCTTCTAAAGTGAAGGATAAGTTATTTCATATGGCCCCTCCCCAGCTAAAAAGAAGGCACAATGCTTAGTTGGCCTGTTTAGATTTTGGAGGCAACATATTCCTCATTGGGTGTGCTATTCTGGCCTATTTATCAAGTGACTCAAAAAGTTGCTAGTTTTGAATGGGGCCCAGAACAAGAGAAGGTTCTGCAACAGGCTCTGGCTACTATGAAAGCTGCTTTGCCATTTGGGCCATAGGATACAGGTGATCAAATTGTGTTTGAATTGTCTGTGGCAGATATAGAAGCTGTTTGGAGTGTTTGACAGGCCCCTATTGGTGAATCACAGCACAGACACTTAGGATTTTGGAGCAAAGCCTTGCCATTCTCTGCAGATAATTATTCTCCTTTTGAGAAATAGCTTTTGGCTTGTTACTGGGCCTTATTAGAGACTGAACACTTAACTGGTGGTCACCAAGTCACCTTTCTGCCTGAGCTGCCCATCAGGAACTGGGCATTGTCTGACCCACAGAGTCATAAAGTTGGACGTGCACAGCAGCACTCCATCATTAAATGGAAGTGGTATATATGAGATTGGGTTAGAGCAGGACCTAAAGGCACAAGTAAGTTACATGAGGAAGTGGCCCAAATGCTATTGTTCCCCACTCCTGTCCCATTACCTTCCATCTCCCAGTCTGCACCTATGGCCTCATGGGGAGTTCCTTATGATCAGTTGACTGAGTAAGAGAAATCTCGTGCCTGGTTTACAGAAGGTTCTGCGCAATATGCAGTCACTACTCGAAAGTGGACTGCAGCAGCACTACAGCCCCTTTCTGGGACTTCCTTGAAGGACAGTCTTCACAATGGGCAGAACTTCGAGCAGTGCACCTGGTTGTTCACTTTGCTTAGATAGAGAAATGGCCACATGTGCAACTGTGTACTGATTCATGGGCTGCTTCTAGCGGTTTGGCTGGATGGCCAGGGACTTGGAAGGAACATGATTGGAAAATTGAAGACAAGGAGGTTTGGGGAAGAGGTATGTGGATAGACCTCTCTGAATGGCCCAAAGAAGTGAAGATATTTGTGTCCCGTGTGAATGCTCACTGAAGGTTGACCTTAACAGAGGAAGATTTTAAGAATGAAGTGGATAGGATGACATGTTCTGTGGAAACCAGTTATCCTCTTTCCCCAGCCACTACCATCATTGCTTAATGGGCTCATGAAAAAAGTGGCCACGTTGGCAAGGATAGAGGTTATGCATGGGCTCAGCAACATAGACTTCCACTCACCAAAGGCCAACTTGATTACAGCCACTGCTGAGTGCCCAATCTGCCAGCAGCAAGGACCAACACTGAGTCCCTGATACGGCAGTATCCAGCAACATGGTGGCAAGTTGATTACACTGGACCACTTCCATCATGGAAAGGGGAATGTTTTGTTCTTACTGGAATAGACACTTACTCTGGATATGGATTTGCTTTCTCCACACACAATACTTCTGCCAAAATTACCATCTGTGAACTTACAGAAAGCCTTATCCACTGTCACGATATCCCATACAGCATTGCCTCAGATCAATGGGCTGACTTCACAACAATTGTAGTGTGTCAATGGGCCCATGCTCATGGAATTCACTGGTATTACCATATTCTCCATCATCCTGAACCAGCTGTCTTGATAGAATGATGAAATGGCCTTCTAAAAACATAATTATAGCACCAGCTAGGTGGCAATACCTCGTGGTTAGAAAAAATGTTTTCCAGGAGGCTGTATATGTTCTAAACCAGAATCCAATATACGGTGCTATTTCTTCCACTGCCAGGATTCATAGGTCCAGGAATCAAGGGGTGGAAATAGAAGTGACAATACTCACTATTACCCCTAGTGACTCACTCTCAAGATTTTTCCTTCCTGTACCTGTGACCCTATGCTTTGCAGGCCTAAGGCTCTTAGTTCTAAAAGGAGGAATGCTCCCATCTGGAGACACAAACTTGATTCCTTTGAATTGAAAGTTAGAAATGCCACCTGGCCACTTTTGGCTCCTTATGCCTCTGAATCAACAGGCAAAGAAGGGAGTTCCCACATTGGCTGGTGTGATTGATCCTGATTACCAAAAGAAAGTCAGATTGATATTGCATAATGGAGGTAAAGAAGAATACATCCGGAATGCAGGAGATCCCTTAGGGCTTCTCTTAGTACTGCCATGCCCTGTGATTAAAGTTAATAGAAAACTACAGCAACTCAAATCCTACATGACTACTAATGTGCCAGATCCTTCATGAATAAAGATCTGGGTCACCCCACCAGACAAAGAACTAAGACCAGCTAAAGTGCTTGCTGAGGGCAAAGGGAATACAGAATGGGTTGTGGAAGAAGGTAGTTCCAAATACCAGTTTCCACCACCTGACCAGGTGAAGAAAAGAGGACTTTAATTGTTACGAGTATTTCTGCCTTGTATGTGTGGATGAAATATTTTTGTTTTCTTTGCATAAAAATATGAGATATAAACAGGGCCAGCGTGTTTTTGGTTTTATGTGTGTTAGCTTATCATGTTAGGTGCAAGTATGACTTCAAAATTGTCTTTATTCAAACATTTTTTATGGTTTAAGGATATGTGTACAGGTACCAAGTTGACAAGGGGTGGATTGTGATCATTAAGGCTATGTGTCAAAGCAGCTGGTCCATGATCCTCAGTGGTTTGGAAGTTATGTGATGTAGTCATATGAAGATGTGATCACTTTCATGATGAAATTTGATATAATGTGATCACCTCCATGATAGTATCTGCTGTGAATAGTCAATCAGTTGAAAGGGTGCTCCTTGGGGGCGTAGCATGCATTGAATATAAGTTGACTTGTTGGCAAGGCTTCTGGGTTTTGCTCCCCCTGGATCCTGCAGCTGGCTTCTGTTTCTCTGTCCTCCAGTTCCTGGAACTTGAGCTATCAGCTTACCTGTTGTTTGACCTACTAATCTTGGGTTTGTCAGTTCCTGCAGCTACATGAGCCAGGAGAACCCTCCAGTCTACTCACGGCTTCAGAATCAGTGAAAAACATCCCTCTCGGCAAAAGATAACTGCTTGTGTCTAATTTAAATAGTATCCCTTGTGAAAGAACTCTCTCCCATTTATCTGACCACACTTCCCTCTGCCCTCTCCCTGAAGCTGGCCTCAGTGGCTGACGATTTTCCTGGGCCTGAGATAGGTCCTGCTGTGTGCCCTGATCCATTCTCCTGGCCTTGAAAAAAGGAACAAATTAACAAATGAGGGAAAAAATAATCTCGCAGCTCTTCTAAGCTGGGAACTCAGGGCAGAAGTGTTTCCTGTCCAGGTACAAATGGTTCAAGGACTCTGAATGCCTTTCACCCCTGCATGGACATTTGTGGGCCCATTTTAGCAGCTTAGGCCCTTGCTAGCAGATTGCAACAGTGTATGTGCCTGAGATCTGACTTCAACTGTTTCAGTTGTGTGGTGGAGAGACAGGTTTTTGATGTTTGACACTGTTTTGCCTATTAAGCAGGGTCCTCACCAGCCACATTATGGACCTGAGGACTCGTGGTTCCACTCATGCCACCTAGCCACCCTTGAGAGTGGCCCAAGGATAAGTGGTGCCTCCCAGTCCTTACAGCCAAAACCATTGGATGCCCATGGTCCAGCTGCAGAACTCACCCACCTGTGTGCTCTAGGGAACAGGGATGCGCTTTCCTCATGGACGCTACTACAAACAGATACTTGTGCCTACACCAAGTAACCCTACTCGTCTAAGACTGTAGGAGAGAGCCAGCACCACACATTTGGTGGCCAATGACCTGACACGTGAGCTGAATCCATCCAAGAAAGGTGAATGAACACCTAGGCTCATATACCTGGTAACAGCTCTAACCATCTGGTGGCAGGATGTAAGAGCTACAAAGGCATGAATAATCAAGCTAGCTCAGTCAAGCAGCTTATTTAGGCATATCAAAACAAAACAAAGCAAAAACCTAGGAGACAGTAAGCAAACATAACATAAAAACAATAACTTATAAATGACACAGAGACAACACTCAATATCAAATCACAGGAGGTGGGGCTAAGATGGCAGAATAGACAGACGCTTCCAGCGAGCCCTCTTAAAACAAGATCTGAAGAAACAAGTGAAAAGAGTATATTTATGACAAGCTAGGAGACCTGAACATCAAAGGCAAGGTTAGAAAACAAACTGACGGGCAGGGGAGGAAGAAACAGTCCAGAAGCGGAGAGTAGTTACTGGACCTGAATCACCAGAAGCCCTCAGGCACCATTCCTGGGACTGGCAGCAGTAGGCTGGTACTAGCCTTCGGCCGCAGTTTCCTCAGGGAGAAACAGCCAGCCATGCAGCCTACTCATACCTCCAGAACCAGAGAAGAATGGTGATCTCGGCAAAACCTAAGTACTTGTGTATATTTTACTGTGCACCCCCACTCTCAAGCCAACTTCAGCGGCTGATCTCCCTGGGCATGAGATAGGCCCTGCTGAGCACCTAGAGCCATCCTCCTGGATTTGGAAAAGGAATAAATTTGCAACTAGGGGAAAAGATAATCTGACAGCTCCACTAACCAGGGAGGGGGGCTCAGGACAGAAGTGGCTTTTGTCCAGGAATAAATGGTCCATAGACTTTGAGTACCTTTTCCCTCTGCATGGACCTATGTGGGCCTATTTCAGAATAGGCCCTTGTTGGCAGACTACAACCATTTCAGCTGTGCAGCAGACAGGTGGATGTTTGATGTTAGACATGGCTTTGCCTATTAAACAGGGTCCTCACCTACCCACGTCAGAGGCCTAGGGACTGGTGGCTGCACTCAGGTCCCCCAGCCACCCTCAACAGGGGTCCAAGGATAACTGTCCTTACAACCAAAAACATTGGGTGCCCATGGTCTGTCTGCAGAACCCACCCACTTATACACTCTAGGGAACAGGTAAACACTTTCCTCAGAGACACGTGGGAGGCGATCTCAGCCCCCTGCCTTGTTCAGAGTGTGACACCCTGCTGCAACCAGATACCGGTACCTACAGCACACACCCCTGCCCCTCTAAGACTGTAGGACAGAGACTGTACCACACACTTGATGATCAGCTACCTGGACACCTGAGCCGAATTCATATAAGAAAAGAGAACAGACTCCTAGACAGAAATACCTGATAACAGTCCTAGCCTTCTGGGGAAAGGACATCAGAGCTACAAGGGTGAAAATAATCAAGCTAGCTCACTCAAGCAACCTATTTGGGCATATCAAAACAAAACAAAGCAAGACGCTATGACACAGTAAGCAAATGTAAAATAAACTAATACAGTAACTTATAGAAGGCTCAGAGACAACAGTCAATATCAAGTCACGTAAAGAAACAGACCATGATCTCCTCAAAAAGCTTTCAAAACAAAGAATCAGGGATATTCTAGATGAAAGTGCCTTCCTAGAATTACCAGAGGCAGAATACAAAAGATTAACATACACAATGGTCCAAGACATCAGGAAGGAAATCAGGCAATATGCAGAACAAGCAAAGGAACACACAGATAAAGCAGTTGAAGATATTAAAAAGATTATTCAGGAACATAAGGAAAAATTTAATAAGCTGGAAAAATCCATAGGCAGACAGCAATCAGAAATTCAGAAGATTAACAATAAAATTACAGAAGTAGACAACTCAATAGAAAGTCAGAGGAGCAGAATTAAGCAAGTGGAAGGCAGAATTTCTGAACTTAAAGATAAAACACTTGGCACCAATATATATGAAGAAAAATCAGATAAAAGAATTAAAAAAAAACGAAGAAACCTTTAGAATCCTGTGGGACTCTATCAAGAGAAATAACCTATGAGTGAGTGGAGTACCAGAACAGGGAGGGATAACAGAAAATACAGAGAGCATTGTTGAAGATTTGTTGGCACAAAACTTCCCTGATATCATGAAAGATGAGAAGATATCTATCAGAGATTCTCACTGAGCTCCACATAAGGTAGGTTTTAAAAGAAAGTCACCAAGACATGTTATAATTAAGTTTGCCAAAAATGAAGATAAAGAGAGAAGTTTAAGAGCAGCTAGGGATAAACAAAAAGCCACCTACAAAGGAGAGTCAATAAGAATAAGCTCGGACTACTTGGCAGAAACCATTCAGGCAAGAAGGCAATGGGATGACATATTTAAAAAACTGAAGAACAAAAATTGCCAGCCAGGAATCATATATCTCTTAAATATGAAGGTGAAATTAGGACATTTCCAGATAAACAGAAGTTTATGGAATTTGTAAAAACCAAACCAAAACTACAAGAAATACTAAAGGGAGTTCTTGGGTTAGAAAATCAATAATACCAGCTATCAATCCAAGGCTAGAACACTGGGCAGAGGAATCAGAAGTCAACCCATATAGAGAAATCACAAAAATAAATCAAGACAAAAAAATCGCTCAAAACAGGGAAATAGCAGTGTAGTTATGTAAAAGAAGACAACATTAAAACAAGAAAGAGAGATTAGAAAATGTAGTCATAGATCTTTCCTAAGGAGAGGAAGACAAGGTGATACAAAGAAATAAAAGTTAGGTTTAAATTTTTAAAAATAGGGGTAAATAGGAGGCGGGGCCAAGATGGAAGACTAGGTGGACGCTACCGCGGATCCCTCTTGCAACAAAGACTCGAAAAAACAAGTGAATCGATCACATACATAACAATCTATGAACCCTGAACAACAAACACAGATTTAGAGACGGAGAATGAACAAATATGGGAGGCAGTGATTGTTTTCAGAGCCTGGAGCCAGCGTACCAGTCAGGTGACCTTCGGAGCCGATTTGGGGCAGAGCCCAGGTGGGCAGACGGCACAAACAAGGGGCCCAGCCCTGGCCCCCGAACTCATTCCGGGAGGGGGCCCATCCAGTTTGCGCGGGCGGCGTGGCGACGCAGCTGGTGGGAGAAGTCCCCAGGAGACAGTGACTGGTCTTGGAGTGGAGAGAGCGGCGTCCCAGCTGGGGAACCGTCCCGCCGGAATTTTGACTGGGTGCAGGCACGGCATAGGCATGGAGAGCTGCTCCACCCCCCTGAACTAGCCCCGGGGGGCCCAGCCGGTTCGCGCGGGCGGCGTGGCGACGCTGCTGGTGGGGGAGGTCCCCGGGGGGCAGCGACTGGTCTTGGAGTGGGGAGAGCGGTGTCCCAGCCGGGATGCGCGGTCGCGGTGCAGGCGCGGGGAGCTGCTCTGCTCGCCTGAGCTGACCCGGGGGGGGCCCAGCCAGTTCTCGGGAGCGGCGCGGCGACGTGGCTGGCGGGACGGGAGGCAGCGACTCATTTTGGAGTCAGGAGTGCACCGTCCCAATAGGGAAACCTTGACGTTGGGCGTGGGGCTGGCAGCGGACGATCTGACCGTGAATCCAGCGGGCCAGACCCCCCCGGGGGCAATCTCCACACAGCCAGCACACATAGGTGACGCGCCTGCGGGAATCTCAGATATAATAGTCATTCCAAGCAAGACAAGCAACTCTGGCTATATTCTGAGGTGCTACTCTCCTATCTCTCTGATCCCTCCTCCACCCTCCCCAGGCGGCTTCATTAACATCCGAATAGCCTGAGCCAGAGGGAGAACTTTGATAGGGATCTGATTGCATTTTCTTTTTTTAGTGGATTTTCTGGAAAAACTAGTTTCCCAGTGATGGCTCGGAGACAGCAGTCCATATCAAACCACATAAAGAAGCAGACCATGACAGCTTCTCCAACCCCTGAAACAAAAGAATCAAAATCTTTCCCAAATGAAGATACAATCCTGGAATTATCAGATACAGAATATAAAAAACTAATTTACAGAATGCTTCAAGACATCAGAAACGAAATAAGGCAAACTGCAGAAAAAGCCAAGGAACACACTGATAAAACTGTTGAAGAACTCAAAAAGATTATTCAAGAACATAGTGGAAAAATTAATAAGTTGCAAGAATCCATAGAGAGACAGCACGTACAAATCCAAAAGATTAACAATAAAATTACAGAATTAGACAACGTAATAGGAAGTCAGAGGAGCAGACTCGAGCAATTAGAATGCAGACTGGGACATCTGGAGGACCAGGGAATCAACACTAACATAGCTGAAAAAAAATCAGATAAAAGAATTAAAAAAAATGAAGAAACCCTAAGAATCATGTGGGACTCTATCAAGAAGGATAACTTGTGGGTGATTGGAGTCCCAGAACAGGGAGGGGGGACAGAAAACACAGAGAAAATAGTTGAAGAACTTCTGACACAAAACTTCCCTGACATCACAAAAGATGAAAGGATATCTATCCGAGATGCTCATCGAACCCCATTTAAGATTGATCCAAAAAGAAAAACACCAAGACATATTATCATCGAACTCACCAAAACCAAAGATAAACAGAAAATTTTAAAAGCAGCCAGGGAGAAAAGAAAGGTTTCCTTCAAGGGAGAATCAATAAGAATAAGTTCAGACTACTCAGCAGAAACCATGCAAGCAAGAAGGGAATGGGACGACATATACAGAGCACTGAAGGAGAAAAACTGCCAGCCAAGGATCATAGACCCAGCAAAACTCTCTCTGAAATATGAAGGCGAAATTAAGATATTTACAGATAAACACAAGTTTAGAGAATTTGCAAAAACCAAACCAAAGCTACAAGAAATACTAAAGGATATTGTTTGGTCAGAAAACCAATAATATCAGATACCAGCACAATACAAGGTCACAAAACAGAACTTCCTGATATCAACTCAAATAGGGAAATCACAAAAACAAACAAATTGAGATTAATTAAAAAAAAATACACATAACACGGAATCATGGAAGTCAATAGGTAAAAGATCACAATAATCAAAAAGAGGGACTAAATACAGGAGGCATCGAACTGCCAGATGGAGAGTGATACAAGGCGATATAGAACAATACAAGTTAGGTTTTTACTTAGAAAAATAGGGGTAAATAATAAGGTAACCACAAAAAGGTATAACAGCTCCATAACTCAAGATAAAAGCCAAGAAAAAAGTAACGACTCAACTAACATAAAGTCAAACACTATGAAAATGAGAATCTCACAATTTACTAAGAAAAACGTCTCAGCACAAAAAAGTATGTGGAAAAATGAAATTGCCAACAACACACATGAAAAGGCATCAAAATGACAGCACTAAAAACTTATTTATCTATAATTACCCTGAATGTAAATGGACTAAATGCACCAATAAAGAGACAGAGAGTCTCGGACTGGATAAAGAAACACAATCCATCTATATGCTGCCTACAAAAGACACACCTTAGACTAAGAGACACAAACAAACTAAAACTCAAAGGATGGAAAAAATATATCAAGCAAACAATAAGCAAAAAAGAAGAGGAGTAGCAATATTATTTCTGACAAAATAGACTTTAGACTTAAATCCACCACAAAGGAGAAAGAAGGACACTATATAATGATAAAAGGGACGATTGATCAGGAAGACATAACCATATTAACTATTTATGCACCCAATGATAGGGCTGCAAGATACATAAATCAAATTTTAACAGAATTGAAAAGTGAGATAGACACCTCCACAATTATAGTAGGAGACTTCAACACACCACTTTCGGAGAAGGACAGGACATCCAGTAAGAAGCTCAGTAGAGACACGGAAGACCTACTTACAACGATCAACCGACTTGACCTCATTGACTTATACAGAACTCTCCACCCAACTGCTGCAAAATATACTTTTTTTTCTAGGGCACATGGAACATTCTCTAGAATAGACCACATATTAGGTCATAAAACAAACCTTTGCAGAGTCCAAAACATCGAAATATTACAAAGCATCTTCTCAGACCACAAGGCAATAAAACTAGAAATCAATAACAGAAAAACTAGGGAAAAGAAATCAAATACTTGGAAAATGAACAATACCCTCCTGAAAAAAGACTGGGTTATAGAAGACATCAAGGAGGGCATAAGGAAATTCATAGAATGCAACGAGAATGAAAATACTTCCTATCAAAACCTCTGGGACACAGAAAAACCAGTGCTCAGAGGCCAATTTATATCGATAAATGCACACATACAAAAAGAAGAAAGAGCCAAAAGCAGAGAACTGTCCCTACAACTTGAACAAATAGAAAGTGAGCAACAAAAGAACCCATCAGGCACCAGAAGAAAACAAATAATAAAAATTAGAGCTGAACTAAATGAATTAGAGAACAGAAAAACAATTGAAAGAATTAACAAAGCCAAAAGCTGGTTCTTTGAAAAAATTAACAAAATTGATAAACCATTGGCTAGACTGACTACAGAAATACAGGAAAGGAAACAAATAACCTGAATAAGAAATGAGAAGGACCACATCACAACAGAACCAAATGAAATTAAAAGAATCATTTCAGATTACTACGAAAAATTGTACTGTAACAAATTTGAAAACCTAGAAGAAATGGATGAATTCTTGGAAAAACACTACCTACATAAACTAACACATTCAGAAGTAGAACAACTAAATAGACCCATAATAAAAAAAGAGATTGAAACGACAATCAAAAAACTTCCAACAAAAAAAAAGCCCTGGCCCGGACGGCTTCACTGCAGAGTTCTACCAAACTTTCTGAGAAGAGTTAACACCACTACTACTGAAGGTATTTCAAAGCATAGAAAATGACGGAATACTACCCAACTCATTCTATGAAGCCACCATCTCCCTGATACCAAAACCAGGTAAAGACATTACAAAAAAAGAAAATTATAGACCTATATCCCTCATGAACATAGATGCAAAAATCCTCAACAAAATTCTAGCCAATAGAATCCAACAACACATCAAAAAAATAATTCACCCTGATCAAGTGGGATTTATACCAGGTATGCAAGGCTGGTTTAATATCAGAAAAACCATTAATGTAATCCATCACATAAATAAAACAAAAGATAAAAACCACATGATCTTAGCAATAGATGCAGAAAAGCCATTTGACAAAGTTCAACACCATTTACGATAAAAACTCTTACCAAAATAGGAATTGAAGGAAAATTCCTCAACACAATAAAGGGCATCTATGCAAAGCCAACAGCCAATATCACTCTAAATGGAGAGAACCTGAAAGCATTTCCCTTGAGAATGGGAACCAGACAAGGATGCCCCTTATCACCGCTCCTATTCAACATCGTACTTGAAGTCCTAGCCAGGGCAATTAGGCTAGACAAAGAAATAAAGGGTATCCGGATTGGCAAGGAGGAAGTAAAGTTATCACTATTTGCAGATGACATGATCTTATACACAGAAAACCCTAAGGAATCCTCCAGAAAACTACTGAAACTAATAGAAGAGTTTGGCAGAGTCTCAGGTTATAAAATAAACATACAAAAATCACTTGGATTCCTCTACATCAACAAAAAGAACACCGGAGAGGAAATAACCAAATCAATACCATTCACAGTAGCCCCCAAGAAGATAAAATACTTAGGAATAAATCTTATCAAGGATGTAAAAGACCTATACAAAGAAAACTACAAAGCTCTACTACAAGAAATTCAAAAGGACATACTTAAGTGGAAAAACATACCTTGCTCATGGATAGGAAGACTTAACATAGTAAACATGTCTATTCTACCAAAAGCCATCTATACGTATAACGCACTTCCGATCCAAATTCCAATGTCGTATTTTAAGGGGATAGAGAAACAAATCACCAATTTCACATGGAAGGGAAAGAAGCCCCGGATAAGCAAAGCATTACTGAAAAAGAAGAAGAAAGTGGGAGGCCTCACTCTACCTGATTTCAGAACCTATTATACAGCCACAGTAGTCAAAACAGCCCGGTATTGGTACAACAACAGGCACATAGACCAATGGAACAGAATTGAGAACCCAGATATAAATCCATGCACGTATGAGCAGCTGATATTTGACAAAGGCCCAGTGTCAGTTAATTGGGGAAAGGATAGTCTTTTTAACACATGGTGCTGGCATAACTGGATATCCATTTGCAAAAGAATGAAACAGGACCCATACCTCACACCATGCACAAAAACTAACTCCAAGTGGATCAAAGACCTAAACAGAAAGACTAAAACGATAAAGATCATGGAAGAAAAAATAGGGACAACCCTAGGAACCCTAATACAAGGCATAAACAGAATACAAAACATTACCAAAAATGATGAAGAGAAACCAGATAACTGGGAGCTCCTAAAAATCAAACACCTATGCTCATCTAAAGACTTCACCAAAAGAGTAAAAAGACCACCTACAGACTGGGAAAGAATTTTCAGCTATGACATCTCCGACCAGCGCCTGATCTCTAAAATCTACATGATTCTGTCAAAACTCAACCAGAAAAAGACAAACAACCCAATCAAGAAGTGGGCAAAGGATATGAACACACACTTCACTAAAGAAGATATTCAGGCAACCAACAGATACATGAGAAAATGCTCTCGATCATTAGCCATTAGAGAAATGCAAATTAAAACTACAATGAGATTCCATCTCACACCAACAAGGCTGGCATTAATCCAAAAAACACAAAATAATAAATGTTGGAGAGGCTGCAGAGAGATTGGAACTCTTATACACTGCTGGTGGGAATGTAAAATGGTACAACCACTTTGGAAATCGATCTGGCGCTATCTTAAACAGTTAGAAATAGAACTACCATACAACCCAGAAATCCCACTCCTCGGAATATACCCTAGAGATACAAGAGCCTTCACACAAACAGATATATGCACACCCATGTTTATTGCAGCTCTGTTTACAATAGCAAAAAGCTGGAAGCAACCAAGGTGTCCATCAACGGATGAATGGGTAAATAAATTGTGGTATATTCACACAATGGAATACTACGCATCGATAAAGAACAGTGACGAATCTGTGAAACATTTCATAACATGGAGGAACCTGGAAGGCATTATGCTGAGCGAAATGAGTCAGAGACAAAAGGACAAATATTGTATAAGACCACTATTATAAGATCTTGAGAAATAGTAAAAGCTGAGAAGAACACATACTTTTGTGGTTACGAAGGGGGGAGGGAGGGAGGGAGGGAGAGGGTTTTTTATTGATTAATTAGTAGATAAGAACTGCTTTGGGTGAAGGGAAAGACAATACTCAATACATGGAAGGTCAGCTCAATTGGGCTGGACCAAAAGCAAAGAAGTTTCCGGGATAAAATGAATGCTTCAAAGGTCAGCGGAACAGGGGCGGGGGTCTGGGGAACATGGTTTGAGGGGACTTCTAAGTCAATTGGCAAAATAATTCTATTATGAAAACATTCTGCATCCCACTTTGAAATGTGGCATCTGGGGTCTTAAATGCTAACAAGCGGCCATCTAAGATACATCAATTGGTCTTAACCCACCTGGAGCAAAGGAAAATGAAGAACACCAAGGTCACACGACAACTAAGAACCCAAGAGACAGAAAGGGCCACATGAACCAGAGACCTACATCATCCTGAGACCAGAAGAACTAGTTGGTGCCCGGCCACAATCGATGACTGCCCTGACAGGGAGCACAACAGAGAACTCCTGAGGGAACAGGAGATCAGTGGGATGTAGACCCCAAATTCTCATGAAAAGACCATACTTAATGGTCTGACTGAGACTAGAGGAATCCCGGCGGCCATGCTCCCCAGACCTTCTGTTGGCACAGGACAGGAACCATCCCCGAAGACAACTCATCAGACATGAAAGGGACTGGTCAGCAGGTGGGAGAGAGATGCTGATGAAGAGTGAGCTAATTATATCAGGTGGACACTCGAGAGTGTATTGGCAACTCTTGTCTGGAGGGGGGATGGGAGGATAGAGAGAGAGGGAAGCTGGCAAAATTGTCACGAAAGGAGAGACTGAAAGGGCTGACTCAATAGGGGGAGAGCAAGTGGGAATACAGAGTAAGATGTATGTAAACTTATATGTGACAGACTGACTGGATTTGTAAACGTTCACTTGAAGCTTAATAAAAGTTAATAAAAAAAAAAAATAGGGGTAAATAATAAGGTAACCACGAAGGAAACAAACTATCCTACACATCAAAATAAAATACAAGAAAAAATAGAAACTCGGCAGGAAAAAAATCAACAAAAGCTACTTTGAGGAAAGAACAATATATAATCTACCCAGCATATAAAATTAAGTGGGAAAAAGAAACTGTCAACAACACACACAAAAAAGACATCAAAATGACGGTACTAAATTCATAACTATCCATAATTACACTGAATGTAAATGGACTAAAAGCATCAATAAAGAGAGAGTGGCAGAATGGATTAAAAAAACACTATCTGTCTATATGCTGCCTACAAGAGACACACCTTAGACTTAGAGACACAAACAAACTAAAACTCAAAGGATGGAAAAAAAATTATCAATCAAACAACAATCAAAAAAGAGCAGACAAAATAGAATTTAAAGTTAAATCCATCAGAAAGGATAAGAAAGGACACTATATAATGATTAGAGGGACAATATAACAAGAGGATATAACCAAATTAAATATTTATGCACCCAGTGACAGGCTGCAGGATACATAAAACAAACTCTATCAACATTGAAATGTGAGATAGACAGCTTCGCAATAATACTAGAAGACTTCAACACACCACTTTCAGTGAAGGACAGGACATCCAGAAAGAAGCTCAATAAGGACACAGAAGATCTAAATGCCACAATCAACCAAATGGACCTCATAGACATATCCTGAACACTCCACCCAACAGCATCCAAGTATACTTTCTTTTCTAGTGCACATGGAACATTCTCTAGAACAGACCACATTTTAGGTCATAAAGTAAGCCTTAGCAGAATCCAAAACACTGAAGTATTACATCTTCTCTGACCATAAGGCCATAAAAGTAGAAATCGATAACAGAAAAAGCAGGGGAAAAAAAAAATCAAACACCTGGAAACTGAATGATATCCTGCACAAAAAATATTGGATCATAGAAGACATGAAGGATGGAATAAAGAAATTCATAGAATTCAAAGAGAATGAAAATAGTTTATATCAGAACCTTTGGAACACAGCAAAAGTAGTGCTCAGAGGCCAATTTGTTGTATCCATAAATGCATAGATACAAAAAGGAGAAAGGGCCAAAATCAAAGAATTATCCCTATAAATGGAACCAATAGAGAGCAACAAAAGAAACCCTCAGGCACCAGGGGAAAAAAAATCATAAAAATTAGAGCAGAACTAAATGAAATAGAAAACAGAAAAACAATTGAAAAGAATTAACAAGACCAAAAGCTGGTTCTTTGAAAAAATCAACAAAATTGATAAACCATTGGCCAATCTGACAAAAGAAAAACAGAAGAGGAAGCAAATAATCTGAATAAGAAATGAGATGGGCAATATTAAAACAGACCTAAATGAAATTTAAAAAATCATATCAGATTACTATGAAAAATTGTATGCTAACAAATTTGAAAACCTAGAGGAAATGGATGAATTCTTAGAAACACACTACCTACTTAAGATAACACAAACAGAGGTAGAACAACTAAATAGACCTATAATGAAAGAAGAGATTGAAAAGGTAATCAAAAAACTCCCAATAACAAAAAAAAAATCCATGGCCCAGAAGGCTTCACTGCAGAGTTCTACCAAACTTTCAAAGAAGAGTTAGCACCACTACTACTAAAGGTATTTCAGAGCATAGAAAAGAATGGAATACTCCCAATCTCATTTTATGAAGACAGCATATCACAAATACCAAAACCAGGTAAAGACACCACAAAAAAAGAAAATTACAGACCCATATCCCTCATGAACTTAGATGCAAAAATCCTCAACAAAATTCTAGCCAATAGAATTCAACAACATATCAAAAAAATAATTCACCATGACCAAGTGGGATTCATACCAGGTATGCAGGGATGGTTCAACATTAGAAAAACAATTAATGTAATCAATCATGGAAATAAAACAAAAGATAAGAATCACAAGATTTTATCAATTGATCCAGGAAAGGCATTTGACAAAGCTCAATATCCATTCATGATAAAAACTCTCAGCAAAACAGAAATAGAAGGAAAAGTCCTCAGCATGATAAAGGGCATTTATACAAAGCCAATAGCCAACATCAACCTAAATGGAGAAAGCCTGAAAGCACTCCGCTTGAGACTGGGAACCAGACAAGTATGCCCTTTATCACCACTTTTATTCGACATTGTGGTGGAGGTCCTAGCCAAAGCAATTATGCTAGATAAAGGAATAAAGGGCATCCAGATTGGCAAAGAAGGAGATGCAAATGACATGATCTTATACACAGAAAACCCTAAGGAATCCCACAGAAAACTGCTGAAACTAATAGAAGAGTTCAACAGAGTATCGAGATAGAAGATAAAAATACAAAAATCAGTTGGATTCCTCTACACCAACAAAAGGAACATCAAAGAGGAAATTGCAAAATCAATACCATTTACAGTAGCCCCGAGAAGATAAAATACTTAGGAATAAATCTTACCAGGGATGTAAAAGACTTATGCAAAGAAAACTACAAAACACTTCTGCAAGAAACAAAAAGAGACCTACATAAGTGGAAAAATGTACTTTGCTCATGGATAGGAAGACTTAACATTGTAAGAATGTCTATTCCATCAAAAGCGGTCTATAGATTTAATGCAATTTCGATCCAAATTCCAGGGACTTTCTTTCAGTGAGATGGAGAAACAAATCACCACTTCATATGGAAGGGAAAGAGGCCCCGGAAGTAAAGCATTACGGAAAAAGAAAAATAAAGTGGAGGCCTCACTTTACTTGATTTTAGAACCTATTGTACCACCACAGTAGTGAAAAGAGGCTGATAGTGGTACAAAAACAGATAGATAGACCAATGGAACAGAATTCAGAATCCAGAGATAAATCCATCCACATATGAGCAGCTAAAACTTGACAAAGATTCCAAAGCAGTTAAGTGAGGAAAAGACAGTCTTTTTAACAAATGGTGCTGGAATAACTGGATATCCATCTGCAAAAAAATGAAACAAGACCAACACCTCACACCATGCACAAAAAAGAACTCAAAATGGAAGAAAGACCTAAATATGAAATATAAAATGATAAAGATCATGGAAGAAAAAATAGGGACAACATTAGGAGCCCTAATACATGGCATAAACAGTATAAAAACATTACTAACAATGCAGAAGAAAAACTACATACCTGGGAGCTCTTCAAAATCAAACATCTATGCTCATCCAAAGACTTCACCAAAAGAGTAAAAACATTACCTATAGGCTGGGAAAAGTTTTTAGCTATGACGTTTCCAATCAGAGCCTTATCTCTAAAACCTACATGATACTGCAAAAACTCAATTACGAAAAGACAAGTAACCCAGTTAAAAAATGGGGAAAAGATATGAACAGGCACTTCACTAAAGAAGACATTCAGGTAGCTAACAGATACATGAGGAAATGTTCACGATCATTAGCCATTAGAGAAATGCAGATCAAGACTACAATGAGATTTCATCTCACTCCAATAAGGCTGGTGTTAATCCAAAGAACAAAAAATAATAAATGTTGGAGAGGCTGTGGAGAGATTGGAACACTTATACACTGCTGGTGGGAATATAAAATGGTACGACCACTTTGGAAATCGATTTGGGGCTTCCTTAAAAAGCTAGAAATAAAACTACCATACGATCCAGCAATCCCACTCCTCAGAATATATCCTAGAGAAATAAGAGCCTTTACACAAATGGATATATGCTCACCCATGTTTATTGCAGCACTGTTTAAAAAAGCAAAAAGATGGAAGCAACCAAGGTGCCCATTGATGGATGAATGGATAAATAAATTATGTTATATTCACACAATGGAATACTAAGCATCGATAAAGAACAGTGATGAATCTGTGAAACATTTGATAACATAGAGGAACCTGGAAAGCATTATGCTGAGTGAAACTAGTCAGTTGCAAAAGGACAGATATTGCATAAGACCACTATTATAAGAACTGGAGGAATGGTTTAAACTGAGAAGAAAACATTCTTTTGTGGTTATGAGAGGGAGGAGGGAGGGAGTGTGGGAAAGGGCTGTTTGCTAAGTAGATAGTAGATAAGAACTACTTTAGGTGAAGGGAAAGACAACACACAGTACAGGGGAGGTCAGCACAACTGGACTAAACCAAAAGCAAAGAAGTTTCCTGAATAAATTGAATGCTTCGAAGGCCAGTGTAGCAGGGATGGGGGTTTGGAGACCATGGTTTCAGGGGACATCTATGTGAACTGGCATAATAAAATCTATTAAGAAAACATTCAGCATCTCACTTTGAAGAGTGGCATCTGGGATCTTAAACACTAGCAAGCAGCCACCTAAGATGCGTTAATGTGTCTCAACCCACCTGGATCAAAGGAAAATGAAGAACACACAAGGTAATTATGAGCCCAAGAGACAGAAATGGCCACATGAACCAGAGACTACATCAGCCTCAGACCAGAAGAACTAGATAGTGCCTGGCTACAACTGATGTCTGCCCTGACAGGGAACACAACAGAGAACCCCTGAGGGAGCAGGAGAGCAGGGGAATGCAGACCCCGATTTCTTGTGAAAAGACCAGACTTCATGGTCTGATTGAGACTAGAAGGGCCCCATTGGTCATGGGCCCCATTGGTCATGGCCCCCATACCTCTGTTGGCCCAGGACAGGAACCATTCCCAAAGCCAACTCTTTAGACAGAGATTGGACTGGACAATGGGATGGAGAGGGATGCTGGTGAGTGTGAGTTTCTTGGATTAGGTGGACACTTGAGACTGTGTTGGCATTTCCTCTCTGGAGGGGAGATGAGAGGGTAAAGGAGGTTAGAAGCTGGTGGAATTAGCATGAAAAGAGAGAGTGGAGGGAGGGAGTGGGCTGTCTCATTAGGGAGAGAGCAACTGGGAGTATGTAGCAAGGTGTATATAAAAATTTTTGTGTTAGAGACTGACTTGATTTGTAAAATTTCACTTAAAGCACAATAAAAAAATATAGAGGGTCAGTGAAAAAGAAGTAGACCCTCAATGAAATGCCCTGAAACAGTGGCTGCAACAGTGGGCTCAAGCTTAATGATTGTGAGGATCGCACAGGACTGGCAGTGTTTCATTCCGTTTTATACAGGGTTGTTACGAGTCTGGCCAACTCAATGGCACCTAACAACAACAACATTTTTGTTTTACACAGAGTTATGTTGCATATTTGCACCAACATATTAATGTATTTTTTACAAAGTCCTGGAATTTCTACTGATTTTAATGAACTCATTTATTCAGTAAAAAAAAAATGAAATCATATGAAAAAGAAGACCATGATTGCTTCAATAAACTCCCAAAACAGAGAACCGAGAAGTCTTCTGGATGAAAAGATATTCTTGGAATTACCAGAAGTAGAGTACAAAAGATTAATATACAGAACTCTACAAGAGATCAGGAAGAAGATCAGGTAAAATGCAGAACAAGGCAAGGAAGTCTTAGATAAAACACACGAGGAAATTAAGCCCATAATGACAAACTTAATAGGCTGTAAGATTCCGCAGAGAGACAGCAATCAGAAATTCAGAAGATTAACAATAAATTTTCAGAATTAAACAACTCAATAGAATGTCAGAGGGGCAGAATTGAGGAAATGGAAGTCAGAATTAGTGAGATTGAAGATAAAATACTTGGCACTAATATATTCAAAGAAAAATCAGACAAAAGAATTTTTTTTAAGAAAATGAAGAAACCCTAAGAATCATGTGGGACTCTATCAAGAGAAACATCCTATGAGTGATTGGAGTATCAGAAAAGTGAGGGAGAACAGAAAATACAGACATAATTGTCAAAGATTTGTTGGCAGAAAAACCTCCCTGATATGGTGAAAGATGAGAAGATATCTATCCAAGATGCTCATTGAACCACACATAAGGTACATTCCAAAACAAAGTCATCAAGACATATTATAATCAAACTTGCCAAAAACAAAGATAAAGGAAGAATTTTAAGAGCAGCTAAGGATAAATGAAAAGTCACCTACAAAGGAGAGTCAATAAGAGTAAGCTCAGACTACTTGGCAGAAACCAAGCAGGTGAGAAGGTAATGGGATGACATATATAAAGCATTGAAGGAAAAAAAGAACATTACCAGTCAAGAATCATTTATCCAGCAAAACTGTCTTTCAAATATGAAGGCGAAATCAGGAAATTTCCACATAAAGGGAAGTTTAGGGAGTTTGCAAAAACCAAACCAAAACTACAAGAAATATGCAAGGGAGTTCTCTGGTTAGAAAGTCAATAACATCAGATAACAACCCAAGACTAGGACACAGGACACAGAAACCAGATACTAACCCACTAACCCAGTTAGGGAAATCACAAAAAAAAAAAAAAAAACAAAAAAAAAAACTACTCAGAACAGGAAAACAGTGATGTCACTATGTAAAAGATGACAACTTTAAATCAATAAAGAGGGACTAAAAAATGTAGTCATACATTTTTCATGCGAAGGGGAAGTCAAGGAGATTAAAGAGATAAAAGTTTGGTTTAAACTTAGAAAAATAGGGATAAATATTAAGGTAACCACAAAGGAGACTAACAATCCTACACATCAAAATAAAGTACAAGAAAAATGTAAAGACTCAGCAAAAACAAAATCAACAGCAATGAAAAAGAGGGAAGACAATAAAGAAAAACCTCTCAGAACAAAAAATTCAGTGGAAAAAAGAAAACTGTCAACAACACACAAAAAAAGACATCAAAATGATAGCACTAAACTCATACCTAACCATAATTACACTGAATGTAAATGGACTAAATGCACCAATAAAGAGACAGAGAGTGGCAGAATGGATAAAAAAACACGATCCATCTATATGCTGCCTACAAGAGACATACGTTAGACTTAAAGACACAAAAAAACTAAAACTATAAAACAAAACGAGAATCACTTGATCTTATCAATTGATGCAGAAAAGGGATTTGGCAAAGTCCAACACCCATTCATGATAAAAACTCTCAGCAAAGTAGGAATAGAAGGAAAATTCCTCAACATAAAGGGCATTTATACAAAGCCAACAGGCAACATCGTCCTAAATGGAGAGTCTGATAGCACTCCCCTTGAGATCAGGAACCAGACAAGGATGCCCTTTATAGCCACTCTTATTCAACATTGTGCTGGAGGTCCTAGCCAGAGCAATTAGGGCTAGATAAAGAAATAAAAGGCATCCAGTTTGGTAAGGAAGAAGCTAAAATATCTCTGTTTGCAGATGACATGATAGTATACACAGAAAACCCTAAAGAATCCTCCAGAAAACTACAGAAACTAATATAAGAGTTCAGCAGAGTGGCAGGATGAAAGATAAACATGCAAAAATCAGTTGGGTTCTTCTACAGCAACAAAGAGAATGTCAAAGAGGAAATCACCAAATCAATACCGTTTACAATAGCCCCCAAGAAGATAAACTACTTCGGAATAAATCTAGCCAGGGACATAAAACTCCTATGGAAAGAACACTACAAGACACTACCACAAGAAACCAAAAGAGACATAGCTAAGTGGAAAAAGAGACCTTGTTCATGGATAGGAAGACTCAAAATAGTCAAAATGTCTATTCTACCAAAAGCAAAATGTATAGATACAATGCAATCCCAATCCAAATTCCAATGACAATTTTTAATGAGTTGGAGAAACAAATCACCAACTTCATGTGGAAGGAGAAGAAGCTCTGGATAAGTAATGCATTACTGAAAAAGAACAAAGTGGGAGTCCTCACACTGCCTGATTTTAGAACATATTGTACCTCCACAGTAGTCAAAACAGTCTGGTACTGGTACAACAAATACATAGTCCAATGGAAGAGAACTGAGAATCCAGGCACGAATCTATTCACATATGAGCAGCTGATATTTGACAGAGGCCAAAAGTCTGTTAAATGAGAAAGACAGTCTCTTTAAGAAATGATGCTGCCATAACTGGATATCCATCAGCAAAAAAAAAAAAAGAACCAAGACCCATACCTCACACCATGCACAAAAATTAACTCAAAATGGATCAAAGAGCTAAATATAAAATTTAAAATGATAAAGATCATGAAAGAAAAAACATAGATAAAGTTAGGAGCCCTAATACATGGCATAAACAGTGCACAAAGCATTACTAACAATGCACAAACACCAGAAGAGAAACTAGATAACTGGGAGCTCCTAAAAACCAAACACCTATGCTCATCCAAAGACTTCACCAAAAAAGATTACCTACAGACTGGGAAAAAGTTCTCGGCTAGACAATTCCGATCACCCTCTGATCTCTAAAACCTACATGGTACTGCAAAAACTCAATGGCAAAAGACAAATAACCCAATTAAAAAATGGACAAAGGATATGAACAGGCACTTCACCAAAGAAGACAGTCAGACAACTAACAGATACATGAGGAAATGCTCATGATATTCAGCCATTGCTGTTGCTAGGTGCCATCGAGTCAGTTCCGACTCTCAGCGACCCTATGCACAACAGAATGAAACACCGCCCAGTCCTGAGCCATCCTTACAATCGTTGTTATGCTTGAGCTCATCGTTGCAGCCACTGTTTCAATCCACCTCGTTGAGGGTCTTCCTCTTTTCCGCTGACCCTGTACTTTGCCAAACATGATGTCCTTCTCCAGGGACTGATCCCTCCTGACAACATGTCCAAACTATGTAAGACGCAGTCTCGCCATCCTTGCTTCTAAGGAGCTTTCTGGCTGCACTTCTTCCAAGACAGATTTGTTCGTTCTTTTGGCAGTCCATGGTATATTCGATGTTCTTCGCCAACACCACAATTCAAAGGCGTCAGCTCTTCTTCAGTCTTCCTTATTCATTGTCCAGCTTTCACATGCATATGATGTGATTGAAAATACCATGGCTTGGGTCAGGCACACCCTAGTCTTCAGGGTGACATCTTTGCTCTTCAACACTTTGAAGAGGTCCTTTGCAGCAGATTTACCCAATGCAATGCGTCTTTTGATTTCTTGACTGCTACTTCCATGGATGTTGATTGTGGATCCAAGTAAAATGAAATCCTTGATAAATTCAATCTTTTCTCCATTTATCGTGATGTTGCTCATTGGTCTAGTTGTGAGGATTTTTGTTTTCTTTATGTTGAGGTGTAATCCATACTGAAGGCTGTGGTCTTTGATCTTCATTAGTAAGTGCTTCATGTCCTTTTTACTTTCAGCAAACAAGGTTGTGTCATCTGCATAACGCAGGTTGTGAATGAGTCTTCCTCCAAACCTGATGCCCCATTCTTCTTCATATAGTCCAGCTTCTCAGATTATTTGCTCAGCATACAGATTGAATAGGTATGGTAAAATCCTCACAACTGGACCAATAAGCCACTTCATGATAAACAGAGAAAAGATTGAGGTTGTCAAGGATTTCATTTTACTTGGATCCACAATCAACACCCATGGAAGCAGCAGTTAAAAAATCAAAAGATGCATTGCCTTGGGCAAATCTGCTGCAGAGGACCTCTTTAAAGTGTTGAAAAGCAAAGATGTCACTTTGAAGACTAAAGTGCACCTGACCCAAGCCATAGTATTTTCAATAGCATGTACAATAGCTGGACAATGAATAAGGAAGACAGAAGAATTGATGCCACTGAATTGAGGTGTTGGTGAAGAATATTGAATATACCATGGACTGCCAAAAGAACAAACAAATCTGTCTTGGAAGGAGTACAAACAGAATGCTCCTTAGAAGCAAGGATGGCGAGACTGCGTCTTACATACTTCAGACATGTTGTCAGGAGGGCTCACTCCCTGGAGAAGGACATGATGCTTGGCAGAGTACAGGGTCAGCAGAAAAGAGGAAGACCCTCAACAAGGTGGGTTGACACAGTGGCTGCAACAATGGGCTCTAGCATAACAACAATTGTAAGGATGGCGCAGGACCGGGCAGTGTTTCATTCTGTGCTATATAGGGTCGCTATTAGTTGGAACTGATTCGATGACACCTAGCAACAACAATGACAAAGGACCTGAGACCCTATTCTCAAGCCCCAACTTAACCGTCTGTGCCCAATTATTGAAATTCCATGTGTCATAGAATGCTTAGAATGATCGGAAATTTTCCAGAAAATGACAAAGCTTAGGCAATTATTCCAGAAAGCTGATAGCCATTTAATCTTACACAAGTTTAGTTTAACTTTTTTCTTGTAGGTGCTGAAGCTTCCAAAATTCTTTTTAGTGCATGATCACTGTTTTCACAAGAAGACCCCAGCAACATTGTCTAGGAAATGAAGATGCACATATCTAATTTGGTATTGTTTGAGTCAACACATCTTCTCTTTCACTGATTCACAGGCTTGGCCTTGAGGTCATTGTGTGATTCCATATTAAACTGAGAGTTAAATATGCCCTGGGGCGGGTGGAAGTAGGACGATAAATTAGATATTTCATAAAAACAGGCAAAACCCCTCCATACTGGAGACTAGGTGAGTGGCTTGGGACCAAATTTCAAATGCCCTGTAAAAGTTCTGGCCTTTTACTTTAATTAACGAGATCTTCTACCTGCCAAAATCGCTACCTCATCCCTCAGGACTTTGGAAGATGCTTGTAATTCTACTTCCCTTGGAACTCCAAGCCTGTTGTCATCTTCAAGATTCTCTGGGGTTTTGTTCTTTGTAGATAAGTGTAATAGCCTTGAACTCCCTGAATACACTGTGAGGTTAGTCATGTGAAAAATTATGCTTTTAGCCCCAAAATAATTACCAGTAAGTACAATAAAATGTACATCTCAACTATATACTCATAAGAATGAATATCCCAGGAAGTGAGTGAATCTTAAATCTAATTCTTCAGGAGTAATATGACCCATTTATCCCAAAACATACAGAATAGTTGCATTTGGATAGACCCTTAGGCATCAATCTCGGTGGATTCAAAACTGAACCAATGAGCTTTCCCTCTAAACTCACTCATCATCTTTCTACATCTGTAATAAAATCTTTGGGACTGATGCCACCATCAATGCTACTGCTCAAGTCACAAAACTGGAAATCACGGTTTTTAACTTAACAGCTTAACTGAAGTATAATTGATATACAATAAATAAACTTCACATATTTAAAATGCAAAATGCACTATGTACTCATGTATACTTCATAAAACTGTTACCGCAATCAAAGTAGGAGCATATATACTGCCCAAAAAGTTTTCCTCGTATCCCTTTGGTATTACTCCTTCCTGCCATTATATGTCCCACCTCCTCAACCAATCACTGAACAGCTTTCTGAAACTAAAGGCTAGTTTTCATTTTCTAGAATTTTAAATAAATGGAATAGATCATTTGCCTGACTTCTTTCATTCAGCATACTTAGTTAGAGATTCAGTCATTCTGTTGCAAGTGAAAAAATTCATTCTTTTTTATTGCTAAGTACTGTACTATTGCATGAATATACAGCAATTTTGTTTACCCACTTACCTATTCATTGTCATTTGGGTTGTTTCCTGTTTGGGGCTATTACAAACAAAGCTGCTATCAACATTCATGTGCAAGTTTTTGTATTCTGGATCATATGCAGGTGCATATCTAACATCGTAAGAAACTACCACTATTTTCCAAAGTGGTTGTACAATTTTACATTCCCACCAGCAATGTGTGAAAGTTCCATTTCCCTTGCATTCTCTTCAATACTTCGTATGATCAGGCTTTTCAACTTTAGCTGTTCCAATAGATGTATACTGACATCTCATTATGCTTTTAATTTACATTTTTCTAATTACAAATGCTTCTTTGCCATCTGCCTATCATTTTAGATGAAATGTCTGTTTAAATCTTTTGCCAGTTTTTCTTGTTTTTGTTTGCTTTAGGCTTTACGTCTATGATCCGATCCATTTTGAGTTTTTTTGTATGCGTTGCAAAATAACGATGAAAGTTTTTTTTAATGTCATAAAAGGATTTTTTTCTATTTCTGTTTTGGTATTTTGTCTGTTTTTCTTTTTTCTCTCACACTCAAGAAGACTCCAAACCCAACCAAACCCACTACATTCCCAGACAAAAAGAACCTGAGAGAGTTCTTATCCACCGGAACAGCCCTACAAGAAAATACTAATGAGAGTCCTTCAGACGGAAGAGAAAATGCATTAGAAATACAGATAGTCACCAACTTAGGACAGGATCCCGTCCAACAACTTCATTGTAAGGTGGTTGTGACATAAGACAAATTACTTTATTATTATTATTATTGCTTTTATTATCAGTACCTTTATAAATTTGATCTTAATCTGTCCTTGGGGTTGGAAACATTACATAGAAACTTACAGACATATTTTAATATATACACATGTAAAGAAATACACAAATCGTAAAAATCTATTCCAATGATGAACAGTTGGACAATGTTGGTATTTTGTCTTTTGCAGTAATAACTTCACTGTGGAAAGTTCTGGATCATCTGGGTTATACCTGGGAATGGGTATGGTGTTTCTAGTTAGAAAATTAGTGGGAGCTGTCTGTAAGGCCTTTTTTATTTCTTTCTTCATATATTCAACAGTAACATCTCATTGCTTCCTGGATCTGTATATCCACATTAGCAAAGTGATTAGTGTTTGGGTCTATGTTTTCAAGCAACTAAAACTCCTGATTTAGTTTAGAAAAAGCCTAAGCCAATCCTTTCACTGTAATTTTTTTTAAATAACTACTCTCCTTTCTCTTTCTCATTATTTCTTTTTTCTCCAGCATTTCTTTCCTCTTCAAAATTCATTAAGCCCTATCTGTCAATTTCCCTTCTTCATGATCTATGAGCTGTTCCACATTGGTGATATCAAGTTTTAAGTTCAGTGTTCTTGCCATATGAATGACTTTTCCACCAATCTCTTCTATCATATTATCCTAATTAAATGCTTGGAGTGTGTTCACATAACTCAGCAATTTTTTACATATGTCCTGAATTTATTTTTCCATAATGTCCTCCAAGGAAGAAACAATGTTCTGTATACACTGAAGGATATTATAGTTCTTCCAGAGATCACACGGTGTTACCATACCTCCATCTGTTGCAGCTGTTGCCTGAGCAAACATAGTCTATTAGTAGTGTACCTTGAAGGTGGCCATTATACCTGATCCATAGGCTGAATCACAGATGTCATATCGGGAAGTAGACACACAACTTCCACATCTTGATTAAGATCGTCTATATGAGGAGGATGTCCTGGGGCATTGTCAAGTAACAGCTGTTGGGCACATGTGAAGTTCATTTATTGTATATCATTACTCAAATTTCTATCTGTTACAACTCCTGACACTAACATGGACACTAACTTCATTGTAGACCAGGCAATAGCCTGCTACAGCAGTGTTTTGAACAGTAAATTATAACGTTGAACTTCCTCAAGTGAACATCTGAGAATGAGAACATCAGCAAGTTACAGGCTGCAACATTGTATACAGTACATATTACTAACAATGAGAAGTACAAAAAACAAAAACAGAATATCATAAGTGTAGTATACTGTAACTTGAATATATCATAAGTTGGGGACTACTTGTAATTCAAACCATACATAAAAATAAAGATCTCTTGTAAAGGTAAATTGCATGGACAAATAGAAGGGCTAGTAACAAGGTAATCATGTTTGATAACTTTGTTTTGTCCTTCATGCACTTTAATAACAAATGTATAAAGAACAAGGATAAAATTATTTTTCAGGGCACATGAAATATAAAGATGTAATCAGTGATAACAACAAAATGATGTGGAGGAACATATAGGTATAGAATTTCTTGAATGTTATTGAATTTAATTTGGTATCAACTTACCCTAGGATTTTATGAATGTAATATCTCAAATGTAATATTTATGGTAAACACTAAGAAAATATCTAGAAACAAAAATACACAAAGGGAAAGAAGAAAGGAATCAAAATGGCTTAATACGAAAACTAACAAAGCACAAAGCAGTCAGTATTAAAGAAGAAAAAAAAAGAAACTTAAGGCACACACACACACATACACAAACCAAATAACTAAAGGGCAGAGGTACATTCTTATTGGTAATTACAGTGAATGTAAATGCACTAAATGCTCCAATCAAAAGGAAGAGAGTAGCAGAATAGATTAAAAAAAAAAGTGATCCAACTACACGATGTTTACAAAAGACACACCACAGAGCCAAGGACACAAATAGGTTGTAAGTGAAAGGATTTGTTGTTTTTGTTGTTGTTGTTAGGTACCATGGAGTCAGTTCCAACTCATAGTAACCCTATGTACTACAGAATGAAACACTGCCCTGTCCTGTGCCGTGTCCACAATAATTGTCATGCTTGAGCCCATTGTTGCAGCCACTGTGTCAATCCATCATGTTGAGGGTCTTCCTCTTCTTTGCTGACCCTCTACTTCACCAAGCATGAAGGCCTTTTCTAGGGACTGATTCCTCCTGATAACATGTCCAAAGAATATAAAGACGTAGTCTCATTATCTTTGCTTCTAATGATCATTCTGGTTGTACTTCCAAGACAGATTTGTTCATTCTTTTGGCAGTCCATGGTACAGTCAATACTCTTCACCAATGCCACAATTCAAAGGTGTCAAGTCTTTTTTGGTCTTCCTTATTCATTATCCAGCTTTCACATGCATATTATGCAATTGAAAATACCATGGCTTGGGTCAGGCACACCTTAGTCTTCAAGGTGACATCTTTACTTTTCAACACTTCAAAGAGTTTTTTTGCAACAGATTTGCCCAGTGCAATGTGTCTTTTGATTTCTTGACTGCTGCTTCCATGGATGTTGATTGTGGATTCAAGTAAAATGAAATCTTTGACAACTTCAATCTTTTCTCCATTTATCATGATGTTGCTCATAGGTCCAGTTGTGAGGATTTTTGTTTCCTTTATGTTGAGATGTAATCCATACTGAAAGCTGTGGTCTTTGATCTCATTAGTAGATATCAGTAGATAGAGATATCTAATCTTCATCAGTATAGATGTTGTCTATCCTTTCATCATTGAAAGGATAGAAAAAAAATCCATGCACATAATAACCAAAGGGGAGCTGGAGTGGCAAACTTAATATTAGACAAAAGAGACTTTCAGACAAAATCTATTGGAAGAGGCAAAGTTGGACATTATATAGTGATAGGTCAATTCACAAAGAAGATTTAACAATCATAAATATTTATGCACCAAACTTCAGAGCACCCAAATACATAAACCAAAAACTCATAGAACTGAAGGGAGAAATAGCACTGCAATAATAGTTGGAGACTTCAACACACCACTTTCAATAATAGACAGAACATTTGGAAATAAGATCAGGAAAACAAAGGACTTGAATGACACTACGAACCAACTAGACATAACAGACATATGTAGAAAACTGCATGCAACAACAGTGCAATATATATTCAACTCCAGTGCATGTGGATTATTCTCCAGGAAAGACCACATGTTAAATCACAAAGCAAGTCTTGATAAATTTTAAAATTATTGAAATCATACAAAGTACTTTCTACGACCACAACAGAAAAAAAAATTAAATAAACTGGAAAATATATAACTATATCAAAATTAAGCAATACACTTTGAAACTACCAATAAGTCAAAAGAGAAATCAGAAACTACTTAGAGTCAAATGAAAATGAAAGCACAATATAGCAAAACTAACGGGATTTAGTAATGGCAGTCCTCAGAGAGAATTTATAGCAATAAATGCCTACATGGAAAAAGAGGAAAAAGAGGAAATATCTTAAATCAACCCCCTAAATCTAAAACTAGAGGAACTAGAAAAAGAAGAGCAAACAAAGCCTAATGCTACCAGGAGAAAGGACATAACAAAGATGAGCAGAAAACAATTAAATCAAAAACAGAAAAACAGTAAAAAGAATCAACAAAACAACAAGTTGGTTCTTTGAAAAGATCAATAAAGTTGAGAAACCTTTAGCTAGAATGACAAAAATAAATAAATAAATAAGAAATGACAGTGGAGGCATTACAACTGACCCATTAGAAATAAAAAGAATTATGACAGAACACTGCAGACAACTGAATGACAACAAATTGGATAACCTAGATGAAATAATAAAATTTTAAGAAGTACATTACCTATCTAAACTGACTCAAGAGGAAATAGTAAATCTCAACAGATCTATAACAAATGAGGAGATAGAAAAAGTAATCAAACTTCCCCTCCCCCCCCAAAAAAAAATCACTGGACCAAGATGAATTCACTGGGGAATTCTACCAAACGTTTAGAGAATTGACATGAATCCTGTTTAAACTCTTCCAAAAAATAGAGAAGAAAGAATACTCCCTAACTCATTCCATAAAGCCAACATTACCTTGATATCAAAACAAGACAAATACACCACAAGGAAAGAAACCTGTAGGCCAATATTCTTTATAAATATTGCATTTATATATGTCATTATAAATATAAATGCAGAATACTCAAAAAAATACTAGCAAACAGAATCCAACAGTCATACGCCATGACCAAGTGGGATTTTTTACAGGCATGGAAGGATAGAAAATCAATCAATGTAATACAAAATAACAGAATAAAGGAAAAGAACCACATGATTATCTCTATTGATGCAGAAAGGGCATTTGATAAAATCCAGCATCCATTCTTGATAAAAATAACCCTCAAAAAGATAGGAAAAGAAGGGAAGTTCAATAATATAATCAAGGGCAATCATGAAAAACCAACAGCCAATATTATACTTTATTGAGAAAGACTGAGATATTTCCCCTTGAAATCGAGAACAAGACAAGGATATCCTCTCTCACTACTCCTATTCAATATTGTATTGGGAGTCCTAGTCAAAACAATAAAATAAATAAATAAAAGGTTTCCAAATAGGAAAAAAGTAAAACTACCTCTATTCTTAGATGACATGATATATAGAAAACCCCAGAGAATCTACGAAAAAGCTTCTAGAGCAATAGAGAAATTTAGCAAAGTTTCACAGTACAAAGTCAACAATCAAAAATCAGTTGGTCCAGTACAACTGGATGGTGCCTGGTTACCACCACTGATTGCTCTGACAGGGATCACAATAGAGGGTCTGGGACAGAGCTGGAGAAAAATGTAGAACAAAATTCTAACTCAAAAAGAAAGACCAGACTTGCTAGCCTGACAGAGACAGGAGGAACCCTGAGAGCATGGACCCTGGACACCCTTTCAGCTCAGTAATGAGGTCACTCCTGAGGTTCACCCTTCAGCCAAAGACTGAACAGGCCCATGGAACAAAACAAGACTAAAGGGGTGTAACCAGCCCTGGGGCAGATACTGGAAGGTAGGAAGGAAGAGGGAAGCTGGTAATACGGAACCCAGGGTTGGAAAGGGAGAGTGTTGACATGTCGTGGGGTTGTTAACCAATGCCATACAACAATGTGTATACTGTTTGATGAGAAACTAGTTTGTTCTGTAAACCTTCGTCTAAAGTTCAATTTAAAAAAATCAGTTGGATTTCTGTACACTGGTAATGAGAAATCTGAAATGGAATTTAAGAATACAATTCCATTTACAATAGCATCTATGAGAGTAAAATACCTAGGAATAAATTTAACCAGGTATGTAAAAGACTTATATAATGAAAACCACAAAACACTGTTGAAAGAGACTAAAGAAGACCTAAATGAATGGAAAGATGTTCTTTGTTCATGGATTGGAAGACTTAATATTATTAAGATGTCAATATTACCCAAAGTGATCTACAGATTCAACACAATCCTGATCAAAATTCCATCTGCCCTCTTTACAGAAATGGAAAAACCAATCCTGAATTCCATATGGAATGGCAAGAGTCACTAAATACATAAAGCAATTTTGAAGGAGAAGAACAAAGTAGGAGGACTTACATGTCCTGATTTCAAAATATGCACCTACAGTAATCAAAACAACAGATACAGAGACCAATGGAATACAACGCACACGTCTATAGTCAACTGATTTTTGACAACGGAGCTGTGTCCATTCAACAGGGAAAGAAGAGTCTCTTTAATAAATGGTATTGGGTAAAATAGAATTTCCACATGCAGGGAAATTAACAGGATCCATGCCTCATGCCACACACAAAAACGGATCCAAAATGGCTTAAGAATCTAAATGTGAAAAATGTTGTTTTCATTGTTGTTAGGTGCCATTGAGTCTGTTCTGACTCTTAGCGACCCTATGCACAACAGAACAAAACACTGGAAGGCTATCAGGCCTAGCTTTTAATAACGGAATATCTAATATAATAACAAAAGCAAGAACAGCAAAAAATGAAATAAATAAATGGTATCTCATAAAAATGAAGTACCTTTGTCCCTTATGAGACTTACCAAGACAGTGAAAAGAAAATCTACTGCTTGGGAGAATATCTTCCAGAAACCTATATACAATAAGAATTTAATAACCAAAGTATATATAAAACTTCAACAACTCAAAAAACAAAACAAAATCCAATCTAAAAGTGAGAAAAGGCCTTGAATAGACATTTCACCAAAGAAGATATTCAAATGGTTAACAAACAAATGAAAAGATGTTCAACATCTATAGCCCTCAGAGAGATGCAAATGAAAACCAAACCACAATGAGATACTATTTTAGAGCTTGGCCACTAACCAAAAGGTTGGCAATTCTAATGCACCAGTCACTCCCTGGAAACCCTGTGGGGGCAGTTCTACTCTGACCTATATGGTCACTATGAGTTGTAATCGACTTGACGGCACCAGGTTTAGTGTTTCTTTCTTTCTTTTTTTTTAAGGATGGCTAAGATTAAAAAAAAAAAAAAAAAAGAAAGCAGAAACAAATTTTGACAAGAATGTGGGGAAATGTAACCCTTATCCATTGCTAGTGGGAGTGTAAAATGGTATAGCCTTGCAGAAAATAGTGTGGCTGTTGGTGTTTCCTTAATAAAACTAAATATAAAACTACCATATAAAACTACCATATGATCCATCAATCCACTTGTAGGTATATACCCAAGAGCCTTGAAAGCATTGATGTGAACAGACATATGTACACCAACATTCATTGCAGCACTATTCACAATAGCCATAATATGCAAGCAACCTAAGTAAATGCCCATCAATGGATGAATGGATAAACAAAGTGTACTATATACATACGATGGAATACTACTCATCCAGAAAGGGACATGAAGTCCTGTACATGCTACACCGTGGATGGGCTTGAAGACATTATGGTGAGTGAAATAAATCAATCACAAAAAGACAAATCTTCTATGACCTCATTTACACAAAAAGATAAAAATAGGCAAATACATAGAGATCAAAGTTTATTAGTGGTTAACAGGGGCAGAAGAAGTACAACAGGAATGCCCCTTAGAAGCAAGAATGGAGAGGTTTTTTCTCACATATTTGCACATGTTATCAGAAGGGATAAGTCCCTGGAGGAGGACATCATGCTTGGTAAAGTAGAGGGTCAGTGAAAAAGGGGAAGACCCTCAATGTGATGGATTGACACAGTCACTACAACAACAGGCTCAAGCATAAGGATTGTGAGGACGGTCGCGGGACCAAGCAGTGTTTCATTCTGTTGTACGTAGATCACTATGAGTCGGAACTGACTTGAGGGCACCTAAAAAAACAACTACAGGGGTGGGCGGGATGGGGAAAGGGAGGTTATTGCTTATGAAGCACTGAGTTTCTGTTTATGGTGATGGAAAATTTGCATTGATTAAGGATAATGTTTACACAGCCGATTAATGAAATTGATGTCACTAAGTTGTACACTTGTAAAAAATTGAATTGGCAAAAGTGTGATATGTATTTTTACAACAACAACAAAGAAGAATAGTAGCTTCTCGGGCTTCTTATGTACACCCAAACATGGGATTTGGTTTCTTGGTTTGGAGGTTTATGGTCATGGTTCATTGGGACTTCCCAGTTAACAGGCCTAGTATTGCTTTTAGTGCTTCTGTTCTACTTCCCAGCTAGTTGCCTAGTGACTGGAGTCTTAAAAGCTTGTAAGTGGCCATCCAACAATTGGTCTATATTTACCTGGAGCAACAGAGGAAGATGAAAACTTAGTTAGAAATAGGAGGAGGAAATGCAGTTTATGGCTTATTGCCTCCAGGAACAACTGCTCCCTATGGCATGAAACCAGAAGAACTGAATGGTGCCCAGCTACCATTACTGAATGTTTTGATCAAAGATTCTAGGGAAGAATCCTGATCAAAAAGGGGAGAAATGTGAAGGAGAATTTCAAATTCTCATGGAATCCAGAATTTCTGAGGCCATTGAACCTAGATAAATTCTAAAACTATTGCCTTGAAATAATCTTTAAGCCTTAAACCAAAAATACCCCTGAAGACTTCTTTAAATCAAATTAGTAAAGAATGTCTGCCTTCAGCATTATGCTCTTTTAAAGAACTATCTATATGAGATCAAACTGACAACAGAAACTCAGAAGGTTAGATAGGAAGCTTGGGGTGCTGTGAGTTTATGCTAATGGAAGATGAACAATTCAGAAAAAAAAGGTAAGAATAGTTGCAGAACTTGGAGAATATAATCAGAATCACTGAACTGCACGTGTAGATATTGTCTGAATCAGTGTTTTTTTTTTTTTTTTTTTTTTTGGCGGTGTGTATTTTCAACAAGGATTTAAAGAGAGAGAGAAAAAAAAAGAGCCATTGACAGGTTCACAGAACACCTCCAAATTAGGGAGTCTTCTTCACCTTTAGCAAGGTTGTGTCATCTGCATTTTGCAGGTTTTTAATAATTCTTCCTTCACTCCTGATGCCTTGTTCTTCATAAAGTTCAGCTTCTCAGAGTATTTGCTCAGCATACAGATTGAATAAGTATGGTGAAAGAATACAACCTTGAGGCACATCTTTCTTAACTTAAGCCACACAGTATCTCCTTGCTCTGTTCGAAAGACTGCTTCTTGATCTACGTACAGGTTTCTCAAGAGCACAATTAACTCTTCTGAAATTCTCATTCATCGCAATGATATCCACAGTTTATTATGATCCACACAGTTGAGTGACTTTGCATAGTAATAAAACACAGGTAAATACTCTGCTTTCAGCCAGGATCTATCTGACAACAGCAATGATATCCCTCATTCCATGTCCTCTTCTGAATCTGGCTTGAAATTTCTGGCAGTTCCCTGTCAATATGCTGCTGTAATATCTTTTGAATGATCTTCAGCAAAATGTTACTTGCATGTGATATTAATGATGTTGTTCGATAAATTCTACACTATGTTGGATCACCTTTCTTTGGAATGAGTACAGATATTGATCTCTCCCAGTCCATTGGCAAGGAAGCTGTCTTCCAAATTTCTTGGCATAGATGAGTGAGCACTTCCAGCACTGCATCTATTTGTTGAAACTTCTCAATTGGGGGTCCATCAGTTCCTGGAACCTTGTTTTTCACCAATGCCTTCAGTGCAGCTTGGAGTTCTTCCTTTAATATCTTTGGTTCTTGATCATATGCTGTCTCCTGAAGTGGTTGAATGCTGACTAATTCTTTTTGGTACGATGATTCTGTGTATTCATTCCATCTTCTTTTGATGCTTCCTATGTCGTTAAGGAAACCCTGGTGGCGTAGTGGTTAAGAATACAGCTGCTAACCAAAAGGTCAGCAGTTTGAATCTACCAGGCACTCCTTGGAAACCCTATGGGGCAGTTCTACTGTATTCTATAGGGTCATTATGAGTTGGAATCGACTCGAAGGCAACAGGTTTTGTTTATGTTGTTTAATATCTTCCCCGTAAAATCCTTCAATATTGCAACTTGAGGCTTGAAATTTTTCTTCAGTTCTTTTAGTTTGACAAATGCCAAGCATGTTTTCTTTTGGTTTTCTCTCTCCCAATCTTTGCACATTTCATTATAATACTTAATTTGTCTTCTTGAGCCACCTTTGAAATCTTCTGTTCAGCTCTTTTACTTCATCATGTCTTCCTTTCACTTTAGCTACTTTACATTCAAGGGCAACTTCTAGACTCTCTTCTGACATCCATTGTGGTCTTTTCTTTCTTTTCTGTCTTTTTAAGTACCTCTTGCTTTCTTCACGTATGATGTCCTTGGTATCATTCCACAACTCGTCTGGTCTTTGGTCATTAGGGTCAAAGCATTGAATCAATTCTTGAGAGTCTCTAAATTCAGGTGGGATATACTCAAATTGTACTTTGGCTCTCGTGAACAACAGTACGACAAACTGTTGGTGGTCACTAGCCATTAAAAAAATGCAAATCAAAACCACAATGAGGCACAACCTCACCCCTGCAAGAATGGCACTTTATCAAAAATTCAGAAAACAATAAATGCTGGCAAGGCTGTGAAGAGATTAGAACTCTCATACTCTGCTGGTGGGATGTAAAATTGTACAATCACTATGGAAAATGATATGGCACTTACTTAAAAAGACAGAAATAGAAATATCATATATCAGCAATCCTACTCCTAGGAATGTATCCTAGGGAAATAAGAGCTGTCACATGAATAGACATATGCACACCCATGTTCACTGCAACACTATTCCCAAGACCAAAAACATGGCAACAATTTAAGTACGCATCACCAGGTGAATGAATAAACAAATTACAGTACATACACACAATGGAATACCATGAAAAATTAAAGAATGATGATGAATCTGCAAAACACCTGACAACACAGATAAATCTGGAGAGAATTATGAAAAGTATAATAAGTCAATCACAAAAGGTCAGATGTTGCTTGAGTCCACTGTTATAAAAATTCAAGAAAAGGTTTACACACAGAAAGAAACAATCTTTGATGGTTACAATGGAGGGGAGAGGTGGAAATGGGTTATCACCAACTTGATAATAGATAAATGTCAACTTTGGTGAAGGGAAAGACAATACACAATATAGGGAAAGTCAGCACAACTTGACCAAGGAAAAGGAAAACACTTAAAGGAACACAAGACAAAAAAAAAAAAAAAAAAAAAAGAGGCAGCCACAGTAAATACTACAGCATATACAACCCTACAATAACAGTAAAAACAGATCATTTATTTACAAGCAGATACATATGTACAATAGGAGACGGAGCGAGTATAGGCTTATACTCACATAGATATATATGTTAGGCTGTGGATATATTTACATACATATTTGTATGTACAGCATGTATATTTATGTATATACTAGAGTACAAAAGGGGCACAGTCATAGAAGCTTCCTAGCCACATTCAAATACCTTGAGGGACCAAGTTACCAGGGCTGAGGACTGGGGACTGTGGTCTCAGATGACATCTAGGTCTATTGGCATAACATAGTTCATAAAGAAAATATTCTATACCCTACTTTGGTGAGTAGCATCTGGGGACTTAAAATCTTGTGAGCAACCATCTAAGATACATCTACTGGCCCCATTCCATCCACAGCAAAGGAGAATGTAGAAATCAAAGACACAAGGAAAATATTAGGCCAAAGTACTAATGGAGAACATGGACCACAGCCTCCACCAGCCTGAGCCCAGAAGAACCAGATGGTGCCTGGCTACCACCAGCAACCACTCTGACAGAGATCTCAATAGAGAGTTTCAGACAGAAAAGGAGAAAAATGTAGAATGAAATAAAAATTCACAAAAAAAGACTAGACTTTAGTGGTCTGATAGAGACTGGGAGAACCCCTGAGACTATGGCCCCTAAACGCCCTTCTAATTCATAACTAAAGCCACTCCCGATGTCTACCTTTCAGCCAAAGAAAAGACAGGCATACAAAACAAGAAATAAAACACTTGAGAAACGTGCTTCTTAGTTTAATCAAGTATACTAGACCAAATAGGCAACACCTGCCCAAAAATGAAGGCAGGAAAGGACAGGAAAACTGGATGAATGTACACAGGGAACCCAGGGTGTAAACAGAAAAAGGGAGAGTGCTGACAAAGTGCAGGGATTGTAACCAATGTCATGAAATAATCTGTGCATGAATTTTTGAATGAGAAATTAATTTGCTTTGTAAACTTTTACCCAAAGCACAATGAAAGAAAAAGCAAAGAAAAGTTTCCCAAGAAGGGGACAACCACTGCATACATTTGAATTATAGGAGCGGGTGTGGGGGTGGACAATGTTTACAAAGAGAGGCAGCATAATTAGCTGGATACTGGTGATTTGTACTGATTCCCTTCAGACTGATAATGAGAAGACTGAGGGCTGTTGATAAACAGTTAATGGCTAAATGTGACAACCAGCAGTCCTCTTTGATAGTTTACAAATAGGCCTAAATTTCCTGTAGTGGAAGAAGAGACACTGCAGAGCAACAGGCTCCTGATTAAAGACAACAGAACTCCAGTTACGTCTGACTCCTCAGTGGAGGTACATTTGCTATGCTAAAGTTAAGACTTTACTAGGGAAAAACCTGAGACCCTGAATATGAAATTTGGACATCTGAATGGATGTCCCTAAGTATGTTGGGTCTGAAGTCAGTCCTAGACCCCTCAGAACTTGCAAAGGGGACAACCCATTCCTACTGAAATTCTGTTGAAAAATGCTGCAGAGGCTTCTTGCCTACAAGTGGCAACACTTAACTCCTCAAGACATGTCCCATGCACATCCCTTGCTACTAGAACACATAGTTAGGGTTAAAACTCAGCATAACACAACTGGGGATATTCTGGTATATTAAGGATGAAAAGAGAATGCATCATGTTACAAGAATTAGAAGCATACAAAAATTAAGTAAGTAAAAGCTAAACCTTGCCTCACACCATGTATAAAAATCAACTCAAAATGGATCAAAGCCCTAAATGTAAGAATTAAAGCTATACAACTCTTAGAAGAAACCTAGGGGTAAAGTTTTGTTACTTAGTATTTAAAAATAGGACACCATAAGCACAAGCAATGAAAGACAAAATAGTTAATGGGAGTTCATCAAAATTAAAAACTTTTGTTCATCAAAGTTTTACTTTATCAACAAAGTAAACAGACAATCTGCAGATGGGAAAAAAATTGGATGGACTATATATTTAATAACGGTTTAATATCCAGAATCTATGAATAACTCCTGCACCTCAACAACAAAAAGAGAAACGATCAAGTTTAAGAAAGAACAAAAAGACTTCTGGCTAACATGGCACCATAGACAGAAGCATCACGCCATCCCTCCACAGTGAAGACCCCAAAAAGCAAGTAAAACAGAGACAAACATCACTTCTGGACCCTGAAGCGTCAAACAAAGTGACAAAGAACTCAGCTAAACACCTAACGGAATAAGAAACTGACAGAGGACTGAGAGGGAGGAGAGATACTTGCTGAGGTTCCTTTTCAGCTAACCCAGCACAGATTCACCATATTGGACTTCCGTTGGAGATCGGCTGACAGGGAGCACAGGAAAGCAGCTTCAGGGAACTCCAGCAGGAGAGAGAGCACCCAGGGACCAGCAATACATGCTTTCCCACCCCCCATCCTCTTCCTGCTGCTCCATCTCTGAGCTTCCTGGCTGGCTAGGGCGACTTGGCCAGCCAGGAAGTTCCCCGTCAGTGCCATTTGGATTCTCCCCACCCACATCGCAGATCAGTGGACAGGGAGTACTGGAAAGCAGCTTCATGAATTTCCCAGCAGAAGACAGAGCAACCATTAACGAGCTATACATGCTTTCCTAACCCCCACCCTTCTTCTCCCTTTTGGCCTCCTCTGCTTCCTGCCAGATCCAGTCTCTTGGCCAGGAGGTAACAGCTTCTGCCCCCAGCTGCTTGGATTTGATTCTGCCCCTGGCCGCTTGGATTGGCTTCATCCACACTGGCCGGATCCCTGAGCTGGTGTAGCTTCTTTCTGTCTCTTATGGTTTCTTCCCTGCCTCCCACCACCTCCCCCTACTTTCTTTGAACACCTGGCTCCATGTGCCATCATTGCTTCTTCTGGAACAGCTGTGAAGCCCTGCTCAATTGGGGATCAGGGCTTTTTTTTTTTTACTTGTTTTGTTTTGCTTTGTTCTGTTTCGATTTTCCCATTCTGTCTTTCTTCATTTCTCAGTTCTCATCTGTCTATACTTACCTTCTTTTCCAGTCTCCTGAATACCTGGTGCTGTGTGATATCTCTACCCCCTCCAGCCAGGCTATACTGCACAACCTGGGAGACTTCCCCAGTCTTCGCAGCTGCACTGGTGGGACCCCTGGGGGCTTTTATATTTTTTCTTTATCAAATTCTTATCTACATTTTTTTTTCTTTTTCCCTTTTTCTTTTTGCTTCTCTCCATCTCTTGGGTTCTCATCTCTCTACTCCAACAGCAAGCTTCCATTGCACTCTTTTGTATGTGTGTGTGTATTTCCTCTGTTTTTGGCTCCTGATTCTTTCTCCTCTTTCCCATACCCATACTAGCTCCATACATCAAAACATACCCCCTCTTTCCTACTTACCTGCACCATGCACTGAACATCACACCCCCAAGCGGCACAGGCATGGCTTACCGTAACCTGCCCAGCACTGATTCCTGGTCCACCCTGTCACCCCTAGTACATACTACAAACAACTGATCACAGCCCCTCTCCTTCAGTTGAACTTGACCTGCTGCAACATAGCTGAGTGAGTGGCCCAACCCATAAGACAAGGAGGTGAAAAGTATCATGAGTACAAACAAGCAAACAACAAAGAAGGCACAGCTTGTCTGCTCAGACATAACCAAATAAACCAGAAAACTATGACAAAACAAATATACAACCAAGAAAGAAAATAACTACCGAATGTCCCAAAGACAAAATACAATATCAAAACATATTTTTTTTTTAAAAAGGGAGAGAATGGTTCCAATAGGCATCCAAAATAAAACACCAGATGACTTACCAGTAGAAGGAAAGCCACCAGAACTCCCTGACAGGGAATTCAAATCTCTAATATTCAGAGCTATCCAAGAGTTGAAATGAAAAGCAGACAAAAATGAGGAAGAAATAGACAAATTTATGGAAAAGGCAGACACATTCATAGAAAATATAGACCAAAAAATTGAAGAATTCAGGAAAATAATAAAGGAATAAAATGCCAAAATGAATTTATAACTAGAAGTCATACAAAAACTATAATTAGAAATGCAAAAGATAAACAAGACTTCAGAAATGGACAATGTCATAGAAGGACAGAGGAGCAGGTTTGAAACAATGGAGGACAGGATCAGTGAAATATAAGACAAACACTTAGATACAAATCTGTTTAAGGAAAAATCAGAAAAAAAGGATGAAGAAAAATAAGGAAACCCTGAGAATTATGTGGGATACAATCAAAAGCAAAAATTTGCAAGTGATTGGAGTTCCAGAACAGGAAGAAAAAAATGGAAAACACAGAGAGGATTGTTGAAGAATTACTGACAGACAAGTTTCCCAATATCATGAAAGACGAAAAGATGACCATCCAAGAACCTCAAAGAACCCCATATAGAATAGACTCCAAAAGAAAAAACACCAAGGCATATCGTAATAACACTTGATAAAATGAAAGACAAAAAAAAAAAAAAAAAAAATCCTTCAAGCTGCTCAAGAAAAATGAAGAGTCACAGAGGAGGAAAAATAAGGCTAAGCTCTGATTATTTGGCAGAAACCACGCAGGCAAGAAGGCAATGGGATGACATGTATAAAACCTTGAAAGAAAAACATTGCCAAACACAAATAATATATCCTGTAAAACTTTTGTTCAAATATAGTGGTGAAATTAGGACATTTCCAGATAAACAGAAATTAAGGGAATATATAAAAACAAAACCTATAAGAATTATTAAAGGGAGTCCTTCGGTCTGATAACAAACGACATCAGACCACAGCTTGAATCTAGGACACAAGACTGAGCCAGATACCAAAGTAGGAAATGAATTCTCAAGGACTATTCAAAACCAAAAGAATTGCAACAGGGAACCAGAGAGGTTAATCTGAAATGACAACAACATCAGAACAATAAAAGAAGGAATAAATGGTGAAGGTATAGAACCATCTAACAGAGAGGAAGGGAAGGTGATAGCAAATAATAATAGACTGGTTCAAACCTAGGAAGATAAGGGTAAATTTCAAGGTAACCACTAAGAAAGTTAACTAACCTACTCATCAAAATAAAGAAGAAACACATAAAGTCTCAGTAAAAACTAAATCTACAAAAAACAAAAGAAATCCACAAACAAAAGAAACTCACCACAACAGGGTAAAAGAAACAAAGAAAAAGTTACCACCACAAAAAAGTACTACAAAATGACAGCAATAAACTCGCATCTATCAATAATTATACTGAATGTAAATGGCCTAAAAACAACCCATTGCCATCAAGTCGATAAATGGCCTAAATGCACCAATAAAGAGACACAGAGTGACAGAATGGATCAAAAACAAAACAAAACAAAACAAAAAAACAGGATCCATCAATATGCCATCTACAAGAGACACCCCTTAGAAACAAAGATGCAAATTTATTAAAAATCAAAGGATGGAAAAAATATACCAGAAAAATAGGAGTGGCGATACTAATCTCAGATAAAATGACTTTAAAACAAAATCCACCATAAAAGACAAAGAAGGGCATTATATAATGATTAAAAGCACAGTCCATCTTGAAGGATCGGCCATAATAAACATCTATGCATCCAATGACAGGGCACCAAAATACACAAAACAAACTCTAACAGCACTGAAAAGAGAAATTGACAGTTCCACAATAATAGGGACTTCAACACATCACTCTTGGCAAAGCACAGACCACCTAGAAAAAACTCAACATAGATACAGGAGAGCAAAAGAGCATAATCAGCCAACTTGACCTCATTAAAAAAAAAAAAAAGACTTATATAAAACACTTCACGCAACAGCTGCAAAATACACTTTCTTTTCCAAAGCACATGGAACACTCTCCAGAATAGACCACATCCTAGGCCACAGAGAAACCCTCAACAAAATCCAAAACACTGAGATAATACAAACTATCTTCCCTGACCACAATGCCATTGAAGTAGAAATTAACAATAGGAAGAGTAAGGAAAAAAAATCAGTTACATGGCAACTGAATAACACCCTACTTAAAAACCACTGGGTAATACAAGACTTCAGAGATGGAATAAAAAAATTCCTAGAATCAAACGAAAATGAAAACGCATCATAAAAAACCTTTGGGACACAGCAAAGGCAGTGCTCAGAGGTCAATGCATAGCAGTGGATGCATACACCTAAAAAGAAGAAAGGGAAAAAATCAAAACATTAGCTACACAACTTGAATAAATACAAAGAGAACAGCAAAAGGAGCCCACAGCCACCAGAAGAAAGGAAATAATAAAGATCAGAGCAGAAATAAATGAAATAGAGAATAGGAAAACAATAGAAAGAATCAACAAAACCAGAAGTTGGTTCTTTGAAAGGATCAACAAAATCAACAAACCACTGGTCAAATTGACAAAAGAAAAACAGGAGAGGATGCAAATTACCCAAATAAGAAATGAAATGGGAAACATTACAACAGACCTAACTGAAACAAAGAGGGTCATAGTAGAGTATTATGAAAAACTATACTCCAACAAATTTGAAAACCTATAGGAAATGGACAAATTTTTAGAGGCATACTACCTACCCAAACTTATACAAAATGATGTTGAAAATCTGAACAGACTCATAACAAGAGAAGAGATTGAAAAGGTAATTTAAAAACTCCCAACAAAAATGACAACAATAACTAAAACCCTGGCCCAGATGGTTTTACTGGAGAATTCTACCAAACATTCAGAGAAGAGCTGACACCATTACTACTCAAACTATTTCAGAACATACAAAAGGAAGCAATACTTCCAAATTCATTCCATGAAGCCAGCATAACCCTGATACCAAAACTAGGCAAAGACACCACACACACACACAAAAATTATACAGACTAATACCTCTCATGAATATAGATGCAAAAATTCTCAACAAAAATCTAGTCAGTAGATTTCAGCAGCGTATCACAAAAATAATACACCACGACAAGGTAGGATTCATACCAGATATGCAAGGATGGTTCAACATTAGAAAATCAAACAACATAATGTACCCCGTAAATAAAAAGAAAGAAAAGAATCACATGATCATCTCAACTGATGCAGAAAAGGCATTTAACAAAGTCCTACACCCATTCCTGATAAAAACTATCAATTAAATATGTATAGAAGGAAAATTTCTCAACATTATAAAGGGCATATATGCAAAACCAATGGCCAACATCATTCTTAATGGAAAGAGGCTGAAAATATTCCCCTTGAGAACAGGAAAGAGGCAAGGATGTCGTTTATCACTATTCCTATTTAATATTGTGTTGGAAGTCTTAGCTAGAGCAATAAGGCAAGAAACAGACATAAAGGGCATCTAAATTGGTAATGAAGAAGTTAAACTCTCCCTATTTGCGGATGATATGATATTATACATAGAAAACCCAAAAGACTCCACAAGAAAACTACTGGAACTAATAGAAAGATTCAGCAGAGTAGCGGGATACAAGATAAACTTACAAAAATCATTTGAACTCCTATACGCAAATAAAGAGAACCATGAAAAGGAAATCAGGAAAACGATACCATTTAAAACATCCCCTGAAAAAATAAAATACTTAGGAATAAATCTAACCAGGTATGTAAAAGACCTATACAGAAAAAACTATAAAACACTAGTGCAAGAAACCAAAAAAGATCTACATAAATGGAAAAACATATCATGCTCATGAATAGATAGACTCAACTTTGTGAAAATGACAATTCTACCCAAAACGATTTACAAATACAAAGCAATCCCAATCCAAATACCGACAACATTCTTTAGAGAGGTGGAAAAACTTATTAAGTATATTTGGAAAAGGAAGAAGCCCTGATAAGTAAACCACTTTTGAAGAAGAATAAAGTAGGAGGACTCGCACTACCTGACCTCGGAGCCTACTATACAGTTACAGTAGTCAAAACAGCCTGGTACTGGTACAAGGACAGATACATTGACCAGTGGAACAGAATTGAGAACCCAGATGTAAATCCATCCACCTACAGTCACCTGATCTTCAACAAGGGCCCAAAGTCCAAAACATGGTGTTAGCAAAACTTGAGGTCTATCTGCAAAATAATGACCCATACTTCTCACTACGTACAAAAGCTAAATCAACATTGGTCAAAGACCTAAAAATAAAGCCAAAAGCCATGAATTCATAAAAGAAAACATAGGATCTATGCTAAAGGCCCGAATACACCGCATTAACAGGAAACAAATTATAACCAACAACACACAAGCTCCAGAGGATTAGCTAGATAACTGGGATCTTCTTAAAAATTAAACACTTATGCTCATCAAAAGACTTCACCAAAAGAGTAAAAAGAGAACCTACAGAATGGGAAAAAAATTTTTTTTTGGCTATTACAAATCAGACAAAGGTCTAATCTTTCAAATCTGCAAGAAAATCCAACACCTCTACAACAAAAAGACAAATGATCCAATTAAAAAATGGGCAAAGAATATGAACAGACACTTCACAAAAGAAGACATTCAAGTGGCCAACAGACACATGAGGAAATGCTCACGATCTCTAGCCATTAGAGAAATGCAAATCAAAAGCACAATGAGATACCATCTCACCCCGGCATTACTGGCACGAATCAATAAAACAGGAAATAAATCCTGGAGAGGCTGCAGGGACATTGGAACTCTGGTGCACTGCTGGTGGGAATGCAAAATGATACAACCATTTTGGTAAATGATATGGCACTTCCTTAGAAAGCCAGAAATAGTAATACCATATAATCCAGCAATCCTACTCCTAGGAAAATATCCTAGAGAAATAAGAGTCATCACTTGGACAGACATGTGCACACCCTTGTTCACTGCAGCATTGTTCACAATAGCAAAAAGATGGAAACAACCTAGATGCCCATCAACAGATGAATGAATAAACTGTGGTACATACACACAATGGAGCATTATCCAATGATAAAGATCAGGGATGAGTTTGTGAAGCATCTCATAACATGGATGAATCTGGAGGACATTATGTTGAGTGAAACACGTCAATCACAAAAGGACAAATATTGTATGAGGCTACTCCTGTAAATACTCATGAAGAGGTTTTCATATGAAGAGAAACAATCTTTGATGGTTATAAGGGAGGGGAGGAGTGGGGATGGAAAAAACACTTAACAGACAATAGATAAGTGGAAACTCTGGTGAAGGGTAAGACAGTACACAATACTGGGGAAGCCAGCACAGCCTCTACAAGGCAAGGTCATGGTAGCCCCTTAGACACATCCAAACTCCCTGAGTGAGCGAATTGCTGGGCTGAGAGCTGTGAGGACCATGAACTTGGGGAATATGTAGCTCAATCGGCATAACATAGTTCGTAAAGAATATGTTCTACGTTCTCCTTTAGTGAGTAGCATCTGACGTCTTAAAGCCTGTGAGCAGCCATTTAGGATACTCCACTAATCTCACCCCTTTGGGAGCAAGGAAGAATGAAGAAAACTAAAGACACAAGCGAAAGATTAGTCCAAAGTACTAATGGACCACATCTACCACAACCTCCACCAGACCAAGACCACAACTGCCATGGCTTACACCAGACCGAGTCCAGAACAATGAAATCGTGCCTGGCTACCGTCACTCACTGCCCTGTCAGGGATCACAATAGAGGGTCCGGGACAGAGCTGGAGAAAAATGTAGAACAAAATTGTAACTCAAAAAGAAACACCGAACTTGCTGGTCTGACAGAGACTAGAGAAACCCTGAGAATATGGCTCCCGGACACCCTTTCAGCTCAGTAATGAGGCCACTCCTGAGGTTCACCCTTCAGCCAAAGATTGAACAGGCCCATGAAACAAAACAAGACTAAACGGGCTTACCAGCCCTGGGGCAGGGCCTGGAAGGCAGGAGGGAACAGGAAAGCTGGTAATAAGGAACCCAGGGCTGAGAAAGGAGAGTGTTGACATGTCGTGGGGCTGTTAACCAATGTAATAGAACAATGTGTGTACTAACTGTTTTAGAAGAAACTGGTTTGTTTGTAAACCTTCATCTAAACTATACTTAAGGAGGGGGCCAAGGTGGCAGAGTAGTCAGATGCTTCCAGTGATCCCTCTTACAACAAAGACCCCAAAAAAACAAGTGAATCAGTTATATATACATATATATGACAAGCTGGGAACCCTGAGCATCAAAGGCAAAGTTAAGAAATTGGACTGAGTGACAGGGGAGGAAGTGGTGCAGAAGCTGCAAGGAGTTGCTAAGCCCACAGCAGTGCCTCAGCCCCAATTCCTTGGCGTGACTGTGGTGAAGCTGATAGTAGTTTTGGGGGACACAGGAGCTTCAGTGAAAGAAGGAAAACAAAGTGGCACACCCCTGACCCTGTGGTGTGTCTGCAACAGGGCAAGCCATGGCTTTTTGGATGTGGCAGCTTCAGGAAAAGAAGGCAAGCAAGGGACGTAACCCTAACCCCTGGGATGATCTCAATGGGGGCCAAGCCAACACACACAGGCTACACACGCCTCTGGAATCTGAGATAAAACAGTGCTCCCAGCACAAGATAAATGATTTTGTCTAATTTACCGCATGGATCGAATAGCTCCTCCTTTTGAAAGAACTCTCTCCTACCTATCTGATCCCTCCTCCCTCTGTCCCAGTAGGCTTCATTAACAGTTGATTTCCCTGGACCTGAGATAGATCCTACTGTGGCGCTTCCTGAGCCATTCTCCTGTCCTTGGAGGAGGAACAAATTAACAAATGGGGGAAAAAATACTCTGCTGACTCCCCTAATCTGGAAACTCAGAGAAGTGGCTCCAGTCCAGGCACAAGTGATTCACAGACTTTGTCTTTCACCCCTTCATGGATCCAGGGGGTTCCACTGCACCAGATTGGATCTGGCTATTATATCACAAGGTTGAATCTGTTTGAGGCCTGACTGTAACTGTTTTTGCTGTGCGGTGGAGAGGCAGGTTTTGGACTTTTGATACCACTCTGCCCATTAAACAAGGCCTTCACCTACCCACATCAGGGGCTGAGGACTGGAGGCTCCAACCATGCCACCTAGCACCTGGTAAAAGGGCTCCAAAGGTAAGTGGAGCCTACCAGTCCTTACAGGTAAGACCATTGGGTGCTACTGATATGGCTACAGAGCCCTCCCACCAGAGCACTCTAGAAAACGGGGACATGCCTTCCCCACAGACACTCAGGGAAAGATTGTCAGCCCCCTGCCCTTCTCAGAGTGTGACCCCCTGCTGCTACCAGAAACCTGTGCATACACCAATCACCACTGCTCCTCTAAGATAGTAGGTAAGAGTCTATACCATACACTAGGTGACTGACTATCAGGACACCTGAGCTGAATCTAAACAAGAATAGTGAATGGACTCCTACGCTCATATACCTGGTAACAGCTCTAGCTATCTGATAACAGTACATTAGTGCTTCAAAGCCTCCAATAATCAAGTTAGCTCACTCTAGTATCCTATTTCAGTATATCAAAACAAAACAAAGCAAAAAACTAGGACCCAGTAAGCAAACATAAAATAATAAAATAACTTATAGATGGCTCAGAGACAAGAGTCAATATCAAATCACATAAAGAAGCAGACCAGGATTGCTTCAACAAACTCCCAAAACAAAGGACTCTCCCGGATGAAGATGTATTCCTGGAATTACCAGATGTATGATAAAAGACGTATAATACAAAAGATAAATGCACAGAACTCTTCAAGACATCAGGAACGACATCAGGAATGAGGTCAGGAATGAGGTCAGGCAAAATGTAGACCAAGCCAAGGAACAGAGAGATAAAGCAGGCAAAGAAACTAAAAAGACTGCTCAAAAACATAATGAAAAATTTAATAAGTTACAAGAATCCATAGAGAGACAGGAATCAGAAATTTAGAAGATTAACAATAAAATTACAGAATTAGACAATTCAATAGAAAGTCAGAGGAGCAGAATTGAGGACATTGAAGGCAGAAATAGTGAGATTGAAGATAAAACACATGGCAACAACATATTTGAAGAAAAATCAGACAAAATAATTTTTTTTAATTAACTTTTATTAAGCTTCAAGTGAACATTTACAAATCCAATCAGTCTGGCACATGTAAGTTTACATACATCTTACTCCCTTCTCCCACTTGCTCTCCCCGTCTTGAGTCAGCCCTTTCAGTCTCTCCTTTCTTGACAATTTTGCCAGCTTCCCTCTCTCTCTATCCTCCCATCCCCCCTCCAGACAAGAGTTGCCAACACACTCTCAAGTGTCCACCTGATATAATTAGCTCACTCTTCATCAGCATCTCTCTCCCCCCCGCTGACCAGTCCCTTTCATGTCTGATGAGTTGTCTTCGGGGATGGTTCCTGTCCTGTGCCAACAGAAGGTCTGGGGACCATGGCCGCCGGGATTCCTCTAGTCTCAGTCAGACCATTAAGTATGGTCTTTTTATGAGAATTTGGGGTCTGCATCCCACTGATCTCCTGCTCCCTCAGGAGTTCTCTGTTGTGCTCCCTGACAGGGCAGTCATCGGCTGTGGCCGGGCACCAACTAGTTCTTCTGGTCTCAGGATGATATAGGTCTCTGGTTCATGTGGCCCTTTCTGTCTCTTGGGCTCTTAGTTGTCGTGTGACCTTGGTGTTCTTCATTTTCCTTTGTTCCAGGTGGGTTGAGACCAATTGATGCATCTTAGATGACTGTTTGGTAGCATTTAAGACCCCAGACGCCACATTTCAAAGTGGGATGCAGAATGTTTTAATAATAGAATTATTTTGCAAATTGACTTAGAAGTCCCCTCAAACCATGTTCCCCAGACCCCCGCCCCTGCTCTGCTGACATTTGAAGCATTCATTTTATCCTGGAAACTTCTTTGCTTTTGGTCCAGTCCAATTGAGCTGACCTTCCATGTATTGAGTGTTGTCTTTCCCTTCACACAAAGCAGTTCTTATCTACTGATTAATCAATAAAAAACCCTCTCCCTCCCTCCCTCCCCTCCTCGTAACCACAAAAGTATGTGTTCTTCTCAGTTTTTACTATTTCTCAAGATCTTATAATAGTGGTCTTATACAATATTTGTCCATTTACCTCTGACTCATTTCGCTCAGCATAATGCCTTCCAGGTTCCTCCATGTTATGAAATGTTTCACAGATTCGTCACTGTTCTTTATCGATGCGTAGTATTCCATTGTGTGAATATACCACAATTTATTTACCCACTCATCTGTTGACGGACACCTTGGTTGCTTCCAGCTTTTTGCTATTGTAAACAGAGCTGCAATAAACATGGGTGTGCATATATCTGTTTGTGTGAAGGCTCTTGTATCTCTAGGGTATATGCCGAGGACTGGGATTTCTGGGTTGTATGATAGTTCTATTTCTAACTGTTTAAGATAACGCCAGATAGATTTCCAAAGTGGTTGTACCATTTTACATTCCCACCAGCAGTGTATAAGAGTTCCAATCTCTCCGCAGCCTCTCCAACATTTATTATTTCGTGTTGTTTGGATTAATGCCAGTCTAGTTGGTGTGAGATGGAATCTCATCGTAGTTTTAATTTGCATTTCTCTAATGGCTAATGATCGAGAGCATTTTCTCATGTATCTGTTGGCTGCCTGAATATGTTCTTTAGTGAAATGTGTGCTCATATCCTTTGCCCACTTCTTGATTGGGTTGTTTGTCTTTTTGTGGTTGAGTTTTGACAGAATCATGTAGATTTTAGAGATCAGGCGCTGGTCTGAGATGTCATAGCTGAATATTCTTTCCCAGTCTGTAGGTGGTCTTTTTACTCTTTTGGTGAAGTCTTTAGATGAGCATAGGTGTTTGATTTTTAGGAGCTCCCAGTTATCGGGTTTCTCTTCATCATTTTTGGTAATGTTTTGTATTCTGTTTATGCCTTGTATTAGGGTTCCTAGGGTTGTCCCTATTTTTTCTTCCATGATCTTTATCGTTTTAGTCTTTCTGTTTAGGTCTTTGATCCACTTGGAGTTAGTTTTTGTGCATGGTGTGAGGTATGGGTCCTGTTTCATTCTTTTGCAAATGGATATCCAGTTATGCCAGCACCATGTGTTAAAAAGACTATCTTTTCCCCAATTAACTGACACTGGGCCTTTGTCAAATATCAGCTGCTCATACGTGCATGGATCTATGTCTGGGTTCTCAATCCTGTTCCATTGGTCTATGTGCCTGTTGTTGTACCAGTACCAGGCTGTTTTGACTACTGTGGCTGTATAATAGGTTCTGAAATCAGGTAGAGTGAGGCCTCCCACTTTCTTCTTTTTCAGTAATGCTTTGCTTATCCGGGGCTTCTTTCCCTTCCATATGAAATTGGTGATTTGTTTCTCTATCCCCTTAAAATATGACATTGGAATTTGGATCGGAAGTGCGTTATATGTATAGATGGCTTTTGGTAGAATAGACATTTTTACTATGTTAAGTCTTCCTATCCATGAGCAAGGTATGTTTTTCCACTTAAGTATGTCCTTTTGAATTTCTTGTAGTAGAGCTTTGTAGTTTTCTTTGTATAGGTCTTTTACATCCTTGGTAAGATTTATTCCTAAGTATTTTATCTTCTTGGGGGCTACTGTGAATGGTATTGATTTGGTTATTTGCTCTTCGGTGTTCTTTTTGTTGATGTAGAGGAATCCAAGTGATTTTTGTATGTTTATTTTATAACCTGAGACTCTGCCAAACTCTTCTATTAGTTTCAGTAGTTTTCTGGAGGATTCCTTAGGGTTTTCTGTGTATAAGATCATGTCATCTGCAAATAGTGATAACTTTACTTCCTCCTTGCCAATCCGGATGCCCTTTATTTCTTTGTCTAGCCTAATTGCCCTGGCTAGGACTTCAAGTACGATGTTGAATAGGAGCGGTGATAAGGGGCATACTTGTCTGGTTCCCATTCTCAAGGGAAATGCTTTCAGGTTCTCTCCATTTAGAGTGATATTGGCTGTTGGCTTTGCATAGATGCCCTTTATTATGTTGAGGAATTTTCCTTCAATTCCTATTTTGGTAAGAGTTTTTATCGTAAATGGTGTTGAACTTTGTCAAATGGCTTTTCTGCATCTATTGCTAAGATCATGTGGTTTTTATCTTTTGTTTTATTTATGTGATGGATTACATTAATGGTTTTTCTGATATTAAACCAGCCTTGCATACCTGGTATAAATCCCACTTGATCAGGGTGAATTATTTTTTTGATGTGTTGTTGGATTCTATTGGCTAGAATTTTGTTGAGGATTTTTGCATCTATGTTCATGAGGGATATAGGTCTATAATTTTCTTTTTTTGTAATGTCTTTACCTGGTTTTGGTATCAGGGAGATGGTGGCTTCATAGAATGAGTTGGGTAGCATTCCGTCATTTTCTATGCTTTGAAATACCTTCAGTAGTAGTGGTGTTAACACCTCTCAGAAACTTTGGTAGAACTCTGCAGTGAAGCCGTCCGGGCCAGGGTTTTTTTTTGTTGGAAGTTTTTTGATTACCATTTCAATCTCTTTTTTTGTTATGGGTCTATTTAGTTGTTCTACTTCTGAATGTGTTAGTTTAGGTAGGTAGTGTTTTTCCAAGAATTCATCCATTTCTTCTAGGTTTTCAAATTTGTTAGAGTACAATTTTTCGTAGTAATCTGAAATGATTCTTTTAATTTCATTTGGTTCTGTTGTGATGTGGTCCTTCTCGTTTCTTATTCTGGTTATTTGTTTCCTTTCCTGTATTTCTTTAGTCAGTCTAGCCAATGGTTTATCAATTTTGTTAATTTTTTCAAAGAACCAGCTTTTGGCTTTGTTAATTCTTTCAATTGTTTTTCTGTTCTCTAATTCATTTAGTTCAGCTCTAATTTTTATTAGTTGTTTTCTTCTGGTGCCTGATGGGTTCTTTTGTTGCTCACTTTCTATTTGTTCAAGTTGTAGGGACAGTTCTCTGATTTTCGCTCTTTTCTTCTTTTTGTATGTGTACATTTATCGATATAAATTGGCCTCTGAGCACTGCTTTTGCTGTGTCCCAGAGGATTTGATAGGAAGTATTTTCATTCTCATTGCATTCTATGAATTTCCTTATTCCCTCCTTGATGTCTTCTATAACCCAGTCTTTTTTCAGGAGGGTATTGTTCATTTTCCAAGTATTTGATTTCTTTTCCCTAGTTTTTCTGTTATTGATTTCTAGCTTCATTGCCTTGTGGTCTGAGAAGATGCTTTGTAATATTTCGATGTTTTGGACTCTGTAAAGGTTTGTTTTATGACCTAATATGTGGTCTATTCTAGAGAATGTTCCATGTGCACTAGAAAAAAAAGTATATTTTGCAGCAGTTGGGTGGAGAGTTCTGTATAAGTCAGTGAGGTCAAGTTGGTTGATCGTTGTAAGTAGGTCTTTCGTGTCTCTATTGAGCTTCTTACTGGATGTCCTGTCCGTGTCCGAAAGTGGTGTGTTGAAGTCTCCTACTATAATTGTGGAGGTGTCTATCTCACTTTTCAGTTCTGTTAAAATTTGATTTATGTATCTTGCAGCCCTGTCATTGGGTGCATAAATAGTTAATATGGTTATGTCTTCCTGATCAATTGTCCCTTTTATCATTATATAGTGTCCTTCTTTATTCTTTGTGGTGGATTTAAGTCTAAAGTCTATTTTGTCAGAAATTAATATTGCTACTCCTCTTCTTTTTTGCTTATTGTTTGCTTGATATATTTTTTCCATCCTTTGAGTTGTAGTTAGTTTGTGTCTCTAAGTCTAAGGTGTGTCTCTTGTAGGCAGCATATAGATGGATCGTGTTTCTTTATCCAGTCTGTGACTCTCTGTCTCTTTATTGGTGCATTTAGTCCATTTACATTCAGGGTAATTATAGATAAATAAGTTTTTAGTGCTGTCATTTTGATGCCTTTTCATGTGTGTTGTTGGCAATTTCATTTTTCCACATACTTTTTTGTGCTGAGATGTTTTTCTTAGTAAATTGTGAGATCCTCATTTTCATAGTGTTTGACTTTATGTTAGTTGAGTCGTTACGTTTTTCTTGGCTTTTATCTTGAGTTATGGAGTTGATATTCCTTTTTGTGGTTACCTTACTATTTACCCCTATTATTCTAAGTAAAAACCAAACTTGTATCGTTCTATATCACCTTGTATCACTCTCCATATGGCAGTTCAATGCCTCCTGTATTTAGTCCCTCTTTTTGATTATTGTGATCTTTTACCTATTGACTTCCATGATTCCCTGTTATGTGTATTATTTTATTTATTTATTTTTAATTAATCTTGATTTGTTTGTTTTTGTGGTTTCCCTATTTGAGTTGATATCAGGACGTTCTGTTTTGTGACCTTGTATTGTGCTGGTACCTGATATTATTGGTTTTCTGACCAAACAATATCCTTTAGTATTTCTTGTAGCTTTGGTTTGGTTTTTGCAAATTCTCTAAACTTGTGTTTATCTGTAAATATCTTAATTTCGCCTTCATATTTCAGAGAGAGTTTTGCTGGATATATGATCCTTGGCTGGCAGTTTTTCTCCTTCAGTGCTCTGTATATGTCGTCCCATTCCCTTCTTGCCTGCATGGTTTCTGCTGAGTAGTCTGAACTTATTCTTATTGATTCTCCCTTGAAGGAAACCTTTCTTTTCTCCCTGGCTGCTTTTAAAATTTTCTGTTTATCTTTGGTTTTGGCAAGTTTGATGATAATATGTCTTGGTGTTTTTCTTTTTGGATCAATCTTAAATGGGGTTCGATGAGCATCTTGGATAGATATCCTTTCATCTTTCATGATGTCAGGGAAGTTTTATGTCAGGAGTTCTTCAACTATTTTCTCTGTGTTTTCTGTCCCCCCTCCTTGTTCTGGGACTCCAGTCACACGCAAGTTATCCTTCTTGATAGAGTCCCACATGATTCTTAGGGTTTCTTCATTTTATCTGATTTTTTTTCAGCTATGTTGGTGTTGATTCCCTGGTCCTCCAGAAGTCCCAGTCTGCATTCTAATTGCTCGAGTCTGCTCCTCTGACTTCCTATTGCGATGTCTAATTCTGTAATTTTATTGTTAATCTTTTGGATTTCTACATGCTGTCTCTCTATGGATTCTTGCAACTTATTAATTTTTCCACTATGTTCTTGAATAATCTTTTTGAGTTCTTCCACTGTTTTATCAGTGTGTTCCTTGGCTTTTTCTGCAGTTTGTGTTATTTCGTTTCTGATGTCTTGAAGCATTCTGTAAATTAGTTATTTATATTCTGTATGTGATAATTCCAGGATCGTATCTTCATTTGGGAAAGATTTTGATTCTTTTGTTTGGGGGGTTGGAGAAGCTGTCATGGTCTGCTTCTTTATGTGGTTTGATATGGACTGCTGTCTCTGAGCCATCACTGGGAAACTAGTTTTTCCAGAAAATCTGCTAAAAAAAAAAATGCAGTCAGATCCCTATCAGAGTTCTCCCTCTGGCTCAGGCTATTTGGATGTTAATAGTGCCGTCTGGGGAGGGTGGGGGAGGGATCAGAGAGCTCGGAGAGTAGCACCTCAGAATATAGCCAGAGTTGCTTGTCTTGCTTGGAATGACTATTCTATCTGAGATTTCTGCGGGGCATGTCGCCTATGTGTGCTGGCTGTGTGGAGATTGCCCCCGGGGGGTCTGGCCCACTGGAGTCACGGTCAGATCCTCCACTGTCGGCCTCACACACAAGGTTAAGGTTCCCCTACTAGGACGGTGCACTCCCGACTCCAAAATCAGTCGCTGCCTCCCGGGGACTCCCCGTCCCGCCAGCTGCGTCGCTGCGCCGCCTCCGAGAACCGGCTGGGCCCCCCCGGGTCAGCTCAGGAGAGCAGAGCAGTTCTCCGCACCTGCGCCGCGACTGCGCGTCCCGGCTGGGATGCCGCTCTCCCCGCTCCGAGACCAGCCACTGCCTCCCGGGGACTTCTCCCACCGGCTGCGACGCCACGCCGCCTTCGCGAACCGGCTGGGCCCCCCCGGGGTCAATTCAGGGGGATGGAGCTGCTCCCCGTGCTCACGCCACGCGTGTGCCCTGCCAAAATCCCAGTGGGACGGCTTCCCGGCTGGGACGCTGCTCTCCCCGCTCCCAGACCAGTCGCTGCGTCCCGGGGACTTCTCTCACCGGCTGCGTCGCCACGCCGCCTGCGCGAACCGCCTGGGCCCCCTCCCGGAATGAGTTCGGGGGCTAGGGCTGGGCCCCTTGTCTGTGCCATCTGCCCCCCTGGGCTGTGCCCCAAATCAGGCTCTGAAGGTCACCTGACTGGTACGCTGTCTCCAGGCTCTGAAAACAATCACTGCTTCCCCGTATTTGTTCATTCTCCGTCTCTAAATCTGTGTTTGTTGTTCAGAGTTTGTAGATTGTTATGTATGTGATAAATTCACTTGTTTTTCTAAGTCTTTGTTGCAAGAGGGATCCGCGGTAGCGTCCACCTTGTCCGCCATCTTGGCCCCGCCTCCCCCAAAATAATTTTTAAAAATGAAGAAACTCTAAGAATTATGTGGGACTCTATCAAGAAGAATAACTTTTGAGTGATTGGAATATCAGAACAGGGAGGGAAAACAGAAACTACAGAGAGAATGGTTGAAGATTTGTTGGCAGAAAACTTCCCTGACATCTTGAAAGATGAGAGGAAATCTATTCAAGATGCTTACCGAACCTCATGTATTACCAAGACATATTGTAATCCAACTTACCAAAACCAAAGATAAAGAAAATTTTAAGAGTGATCGGGTGTAAGTGAAAAGTCACCTACAAAGGAGAATCAATAAGAATACTTTTGGACTACTTGGCAGAAACTATGCAGGGAAGGCAATGGGATGACATATATAAAGCACTGAAGGAGAAAAATTGCCAACCAAGAATCATATACCCAGCAAAACTGTCTCTCCAATACAAAGGCAAAATTAGGACATTTCCAGATAATCAGAAGCTTATGGAGTTAAAAAAAAAAAAAAAAAAACTACAAGAAATACTAAAGTGTATTCTCTGGTTAGAAAATCAACAATATCAGATATCAACGCAACACTAGAACACAAGAAAGAGCAACCAGACATCAACCCAGACAGGGACATCACAAAAATAAATCAAGATAAAAAATACTCAAAACAGGGAAACAGATAGGTCATTATATACAAAATGACAACATTAAATCAATAAAAAGGGACTAAATAAAGTAGACATGGATCTTCCATATGGAAAGGAAATCAAGGCGATATAGGGAGATAAAAGTTAGGTTTAAACTTAGAAAAATAGGAGTAAATATTAAGGTAACCACAAAGAAGTCTAACAATCCTACACATCAAATTAAAAAACAAGAAAAACAAAGACTCAGCAAAAACAAAATCAACTACAATGAAAAAGAGGAACACACGATTTATAAAGAATAACTACTCAGCACAAAAAATAAGTGGAAAAATGAAACTGTCAGGAACACACAAAAAAAGGCATCAAAATGACAGCACTAAACTCATACCTATCTATAAACACGCTGAATGTAAATGGACTAAATGTACCAATAAAGAGATAGAGAGTTGCAGAATGGATTAAAAAAAAACCACACAATCCATCTATATGCTGCCAGAAGAGACACACCTTAGACTTAAAGACAAAAACAAACTAAAATTTAAAGGTTGGAAAAAAATATATCAAGCAAACAACAATCAAAAAAGAGCAGGAGTGGCTATACTAATTTCTGACAAAGCAGACTTCAAACTTAAACCTACCATGAAGGATAAGAAAAGACACTATATAATGACTGAAGGGACAATATACCAGGAGGATATTACCATATTAAATATTTATGCACCCAATGACAGGGCTGCACAATACATAAAAGAAACTCTAACAGCATTGAAAAGTGAGATAGATAGCTCCACAGTAATAGTAGGAGACTTCAACACACCACTTTCAGTGAAGGCCAGAATACCCAGAAAGAAGCTCAATAAAGACACGAAAGAGCTAAATGCCACAATTAACCAACCTGACCTCATAGACATATACAGAACATTCCACCCAACAGCATCCAAGTATACTTTCTTTTCCAATGCACATGGAACATTCTCTAGAATAGACAACATATTAGACTATAAAGCAAACTAAACAGAATTGAAAACACTGAAATATTAAAGAGCATTTTCTCTGACCATCAAGCCCTAAAACTGGAAGTCAATAACACAAAAATCAGGAAAAAGATATCAAACACATGGAAACTGAACAACACTGTGCTCAAAAAAAGATTGGATTATAGAACTAATTAAGAATGGAATAAAGAAATTCATAGAATCCAATGAGAATGAAAACACTTCCTAACAAAACCTTTGGGACACAGGGAAAGCAGTGCTCAGAGGTCAATCTATATCAATAAATGCACGTATACAAAAAGAAGAAAGGGCCAAAATCAAAGAAGTATCCCTACAACTTGAACAAATAGAAAGAGAGCAACAAAAGAAAACTTCAGTCACCAGAAGAAAGGAAATAATAAAAACTAGAGCAGAATTAAATGAAATAGAAAACAGGAAAACAATTGAAAGAGTTAACAACACCAAAAGCCACCAAAAACAACAGCTTTTCTTTGAAAAGGTTAGCAAAATTGATAAACCATTGGCCAGACTGACAAAAGAGAAACAGAAGATGTAGCAAATAACCTGAATAAGAAATGAGATTGGTGATAACCAACTGAAATTAAGAGAATCATATCACAGTTGTATGAAAAGTTGTACTCTAACAAATTTGGAAACCTATAGGAAATGGACAAATTTCTAGAAACACACTACCTACATAAACATAAACAGAGGCAGAAAAACTATATAAACGTATAACAAAAGAAGGAATTGAAAAAGTAATTTAAAAACTCCCAACAAAGAAAAGCCCTGGCCCTGATGACTTCGCAAGAGAATTCTACAAAACTTTCAGAGAGGAGTTAACACCACTACTACTAAAGGTATTTCAGAGCACAGAAAAAGACGGAATACTCTCAAACTCATTCTAAGAAGCCAGCATAACCCTGATACAAAAACCAGGTAAAGGCTCCACTAAAAAAGAAAATTACAGACCAATATCCCTCATAAACTTAGACACAAAAATCCTCAAGAAAATTCTAGCCAATGGAATTCAAAAACATATAAAAAAATAATTCACCATGACCAAGTGAGATTCATACCAGGTATGCAGCGATGGTTCAACATTAGAAAAACAATCAGTGTAATCCATCACATAAAACAAAAGACAAGAACCACATGATCTTATCAATTGATGCAGAAAAGGCCTTTGAAAAAGTCCAACACACACACGTGATTAAAAACTCTCAGCAAATTAGGAATACAAGGAAAATTCCTAAAAATTATGAAGGGCATTTATTCAAAGCCAACAGCCAACATCATCCTAAATGTTGAGAGACTGAAAGCATTCCCCTTGAGAACAGGAACCAGACAAGGATGCCCTTTATCACCACTCTAATTCAACATTGTGCTGGAGGTCCTGGTCAGAGCTATTACGCTAGAAAAAGAAATAAAAGACATCCAAATTGGCAAAGAAGAAGCAAAAGTATCTCTGTTTGCAGATGACATGATCTTATACACAGAAAAACCTAAAGAATCCTCAAGAAAACTACTGAAACTAATAGAAGAGTTAAGCAGGGCATCAGGGTACAAGATAAACATACGTAAATCAGTTGGCTCACTCTACACCAACAAAGAGAGCATCGAAGAGGAAATCAACAAATCAATACCATTTACAATAGTCCTTAAGAAGATAAAATACTTAGGAATAAATCTTACCAGAGATGTAAAAGAGCTATACAAAGAAAACTACAAGACACTACTGCAAGAAACCAAAAGAGACCTATATATGTAGAAAAACATACCTTGCTCATGGATAGGAAGACTCAACACAGTAAAAATATCTATTCTGCCCAAAGTGATCTATAGATACACCACAATCCCAATCCAAATACCAGTGACATTTTTTAATGAGATGGAGAAAAAAATCACCAACTTCATGTGGAAAGGAAAGAGGCCCCGGATAAGTAAAACTTACTGAAAAAGAAGAACAAAGTAGGAGGCCTCACTCTACCTGATTTTATACCTATTATACCACCACAGTAGTCCAAACAGCCTGGTACTGTACAACAACAGAATTGGAGCAGAATTGAGAATCCAGACATAATCCATCCACATATGAGCAGCTGATATTCGACAAAGGCCCAAAGTCAGTTAAATGGGGAAAAGACACTCTTTAACAAATGGGACTGACATAGCTGGATATCCATCTGCAAAAAATGAAACAAGACCCATACCTCACACAATGCACAAAAACCAACTCAAAATGTATCAAAGACCTAAATATAAAATCTAAAAAGATAAAGATCACGGAAGAAAAAATAGGGACAGCACTGAAAGCCCTAATATATGGCATAAACAATACACAAAACATGACTAGAAATGTATAAACACCAGAAGAGAAATTAGATAATTGGGAGCTCCTAAAAGTCAAACATCTACGCTCATTCAAAGACTTCACCAAAAGAGGAAAAAGATTACCTATAGATTGCAAAAAAGTTTTTAGCTATTAGATTCCTGATCAGTGGCTGATCTTTAAAATCTACATGTTACTGCAAAAACTCAACAACAAAACGTTAAATGACACAATTAAAAATGGGCAAAGTATATGAACAGGTACTTCACTAAAGAAGACATTCAGGTAGCTAACAGATACATGAAGAAATGCTCATGATCATTAGCCATTAAAAAAAAAAAACCCAGTGCCGTGCAAATCAAAACTACAATGATATTCCATCTCACTCCAACAAGGGTGGCATTCATCCAAAAAACACAAAATAGTAAATGTTGGAGAGGTTGTGGAGAGACTGGAACATTTATACACTGCTGGTGGGAATGTCAAATGGTACAACCACTTTGGAAATTGATTTGGCGCTTCTTTAAAAAGCTAGAAATAGAACTACCATACGATCCACCAATCCCACTTCTTGGAATATATCCTAGAGAAATAAGAGCCTTTACACGAACAGGTATATGCACACCCATGGTCATTGCATCACTGTTCACAATAGCAAAAAGATGGATGCAACTGAAGTGTCCATCAACAGATGAATAGTTAAATAAATTATGGTGTATTCACACAATGGAATACTATGCATCGATAAAGAACATTGATGAATCTGTGAAACATTTCATAACATGGAGGAATCTGGAAGGCATTGTGCTGAGTGAAATTAAAACCCACTGCCACTGAGTTGATTCCAACTCATAACAACCCTATAGGACAGAGTAGAGCTGCCCAACAGAGTTTCCAAGGAGCGCCTGGTGGATTCGAACTGCTGACCTCTTGGTTAGCAGATGTAACACTTAACTACTATGCCACCAGAGTTTCCTGAGTGAAATTAGTCAGTTGCAAAAGGACTAATATTGTATGAGACCACTATTATAAGAACCCAAGAAATAGCTTAAACAGAGAAGAATATATTCTTTGATGTTTAAGAGAGAGGGGAGGGAGGGAGAGAAGGAGGGAAGGAGAGGGGGATTCACTAATTAGATAGTAGGCAAGAACTAATTTAGGTGGAGGGGAAGACAACGCACAATACAGGAGAGGTCAGCACAACTGGACGAAACAAAAATCAAAGAAGTTTCCTGAATAAACTGAACACTTAGAAGGCCAGTGTAGCAGAGATGGGGATTTGGGGACCATGGTTTCAGGGTCAATCTAGGTCATAGTCATCTAGGTCAATTGGCATAACAAAATCTACTAAGAAAATATTCTGCATCCAATTTTGGAGAATGGCGTCTGGGGTCTTAAACGCTAGCAAGCGGCCATCTAAGATGCATCAATTGGTCTCAACCAACATGGAGCAAAGGAGAATGAAGAATACCAAAGACACAAGGTAATTATAAGCCCAAGAGACAGAAAGGGCCACATCAATCAGAGACTCCATCAGCCTGAGACCAGAAGAACTAAATGGTGCCCAGATACAACTGATGACTGCCCTGACAGGGAACGCAACAGAGAATCCCTGAAGAAGCAGGAGAACAGTGGGATGCAGACCTCTTCTCATAAAAAGACCAGGCTTAATGGTCTGACTGAGACTACAAGGTCCCTGGAGCTCATGGTCCCCAGACCTTCTGTTAGCCCAGGACAGGAACCATTCCCAGAGCCAACTCTTCAGACAGGGACTGGACTGGACTATAAGATAGAAAATTATACTGGTGAGGAGCGAGCGTGTTGGATAAAGCAGACACATGAGACTACATGGGCAGCTCCTGTCTGCAGGGGAGATGTGAAGGCTGAGGGGGACAGAAGCTGGCTCAATGTACATGGAAATACAGGGTGGAGAAAAGGAGTGTGCTATCTCTTTAGGGGGAGAGCAACTAAGAGTATATAGCAAGGTGTGTATAAGTTTTTGTTATGAGAGGCCGACTTGATTTGTAAACTTTCACTTAAAGCACGATAAAAATTAAAAGGAAAAAGTAAAGTACAGTTTAAAAAAGTAATAACAAATGAAAATAAAAAAGGGCCAAGGACTTGAATAGATAATTCACCAAATAATAAATACAAGTGGCCAATAAATACAAGAAAAGATGTACAACATCATTAGTCATTAAAAAAAAAAAAAAAGAAAGAAAGAAACAAACTGTTGTCATTGAGTCAATTCTGACTCATAGCGACCCTACAGGACAGAGTAGAACTGCCCCATAGGGTTTCCAAAGAGCAGCTGGTGGATTCAAACTGCTGACCTTTTTGTCAGCAGCTGTAGCTTACTGTAGCTCTTAATCACTGCATCACCACGGTTCCCATCAGTCATTAGGAAGATGCAAATCAAAACCACAATATCACAAATGAGATATAACTTCCAGTCCTCTTAAAAAGACAGAAAACATTAACAACAACAAAACAGGTATTGATGAAGATGTGGGTAAATTAGAACTCTCACCCATTGCTGGTAGTAGTATATTATGGTACAGCCACTGTGTAAAACACTTTGGAGGTTCCTCAACAAGTTAAACATAGAATCACATTATAACTCAGTAATTCTACTCCTAGGAATATACCCAAAAGAATGAAAGCAGAAACACAGATCGATACATATACACCAACGTTCGTTGCAGCACTATCGATAATACCCAAAAGTTAGAAAGAACCTAGGTGTCCATCAAGATATGAATGGATAAACAAAATGTAGTACCTGCATTCGGTGGAATATTATTCACTCATGTAGACAGAAGAACTCCTGACGCATGTTGCAACATGGATGAACCTTGAAAATATTATGCTGAGTAAAATGAATCGGTCACAAAAGGAAAAATATTGTATACTCTTATTTATAGGAAATATCTAGAATAGGAAAATACATAGAGACCAAAGTTTATTAGAGGTTAGGATGAATGGAAGGGAGGGGCAAAGGAGGAATTAGCACTTAGGGAGCAGTTAATTTTGTTACAGATGAGGGAAAAATTTGAAATAGTGGTGATGGTTGCATGACATAATGAATGTAATTAATGCTACTGAATTATACATGCAACAAATGTTGAAATGGCAAATGGTGTGTGTGTGTGTGCATACACATATACATTTTTTTTTTTACAACAATTTAAAAAAGACAGGGGAGTACCTTTCAGCTGAATTTGAAAGCACTTGATGAAGGAAGCCTGAATGTAGACTGAATAAGCAAGAGTTCTTAAGCAGAATACGTGACTGGATAAGGAGATGGTATTTAACACCTGGGCAAGGACCACAGATCAAACTGTCTGCTAAGTTGTTCCTAGACGTCTGGAAAAAGAGATGGCTAAACCTCAGTGAAGTGGAAATGGCTGAGTTTTCCTCAAAGATGCTAGAGAAAAGAATAAAGGTGTGAAGGCAAGTGGTCAATACATACATTATGGTAGACCAGAGGGCCAACAAATGACTACATTCTGGAAGAGGGCTCAGAGAATACATCACTCACCAAGGCCAAGGTGCCAGCATTTAACTACATAAGCCAGAAAGCTGTACCAACCTTAACAACAAACAAGGTCAAAGGGGCAACCAAGGGTAGTGGTCAAGACATTTAATAGTACATTCAGTTTTAGGAGAAAGATAGACAGGAAGCCAGTAAGAGTGATACTTAAAGTTCACAACCAAAAAAAGATAAATGGAAGAGTTGTAAATGGAAGTTGTTGCCCCAATCAAAAGTCACAATCCCTTACTCTGTTCCTAGACTCTAACCAATTTTTCATTCTTTAAAGAATGAGGGAAGAAGTAATCGAACCAGGAATAAGGACACTGCAACACCGTGGCATGTATATACTCTTTTTATTTCCCTAACCATTCTCCAACGGAACGTATGACCATTTATTGATAAGTCCCCGGGTAGTGCAAACAGTTAAACATTCAGCTAGTAATGGAAAGGTCAGTGTTTCAAATAAAGGCTTCAAAATGGTTCCTTCCGGTTCAAACCCCTGGTGAAAATTTGCGTTTTTAACTGACAAAGTAATAGCATGTGAGCAGGTTTAGAACTCAGCACTCCTGTCTCCTATTGTTGTTGGTAGGTGCCATTAAGTTGATTCCAACTCATAGCAACCCTATGTACAACAGAATGAAACACTGCCCAGTCCTGCGCCATGCTCACAAACATTGTTATGCTTGAGTCCATTGCTGTAGCCATTGTGGCAATCCATCTCATTGAGGGTCTTGATCTCTGTCACTGACCCTCTACTTTACCAAGCATGACGTCCTTCTCCATGTCCTGACAACATGTTCAAAGTATGAATGATGCAGTCTCACCATCCTTGCTTCTAAGGAGCATTCTGGTTGTACTTCGTTCAAGACAGATTTGTTCGTCCTTTGGGCAGACTCCTAGAACAAGGCATTTCCTTTATATTACTCCCTACCAGGAACATTAGCACAACCTGGGAACTTTTTAGAAAAGCAAATTCAAAGCCCTGGTTGAAATGCACTCAAAGACACTTTGAAAGAAAGACTTGGTGACATACTTTCAAAAGATCAAAGCAATTGGAAAATCCTGTGGTGTACTTTTCTACTCTAAAACTCTTGGGGTTGCCATGAGTCAGGATCGATGTGGCTGGAATTGATTTTTTTGGTATTCTTGCGGAAGAGAAATACCCAAACATTTTGAGAACTATCGGATGCAGAGTTTGAGATGATATTGACACCCAGAGACCGAAAACATCATGAACTCATCCTGTTAGAGTGAGGGCTTCAGGGTGGAGCAGCCCAGATAAATGAAGTCCTGGCTAAAGTCCAACTAGTGATTTCATATTGTTCATAAGCCTACCCAGTGGTCATTTCCTGTGTACCAAAGTTGCTATTGGAATTGATATACTTGGCAGTTGGAATAACTCCCATGTTAGGTCATTGGCCTGTGGGGTAAGACCTATCATAGTGGGGAAGGCCAAGGAAAAATCTGAAGCTTCTCTCTTAATCAGGATAGAAAAGCAAAACCTAATACTAAATGATGCAGTGTTTGTGGTACCTGTCATATCTTTATTTAATATGGCAGTCTGGCTCTTTCAAAAACTGGATGAGTCCTGGAGAATGACTGTAGACTACCACCACAAGATTAAACAAGTAGTCACGCTTATCACAATTGCTGTGCCAAAGGGGCCTCACGGCCTGAGCAGATTAATAATGCCTCAGTGTCCTGGTAAGCAGCCACTGATTGGGCAAACACATTATTTTCCATTCCAATTACAAAAGAGGATATAAGCAGTTTGCATTCATGTGGGACAGAAAAAACATTCATTTGGAGTTTTGTCTCTGGGCTGTGCTAACTCACCTGCCCTCTTTTATTATTTAGTCTGAATCAATCTGAATTATTTGTACATCCCACAGAATATCAGACTGATCCATTACACAGATAACATCATGTTGATAGGGCAGGATGCGCAAGAGGTGGCTAGGACACTGGAGGCCGTGGGAAGACATGTGCATTCCAGAGGATAGGGGATAAACTTTATGAAGATTCAGGGACAAGGCATTTCAGTAAAATTTCTAGAAGGTCAATTGTCAGGGGAGTGCTGGAATATCTCTTCCAAGAGATAATTCACTGCATCATGCATCCCCTACCACAAAGAATAAAGCACAGGGTCTGGTAGACCATTCCGGGCTTTAGAAGCAACACGTTAACACCTAGGAATACTGCTTCAGCTCACAAACTGGATGACACAGAAGATTGTTGCTTTGAGTGGTACCTACTACAGGTGCAGTAGGCTCCCTGCTGCTTGAGCCACATGACCCCACAGACCCTATGATGTTGGATGTATCAGTACTGGGAAAAGATGTAGTATGGATCCTAAGGCAAGGCTCAGAGGGAGAATTGCAGCACAGACCGCTGGGATTCTGGAGCAAGGTCATGCCATCTGCAGCAGAAAATCATTTGCCTTTTGAGAAACAATTTCTGGCACTGTACTGGGCTGTATTAGAGGTGGAACGCTTGACTATGAATCACCAAGTGATACTGCATCAGGAACTGCCCATTATGAGATGGGTTCTATCAGGCTTGCTGAGTCATGAAGTTAAGTGGGCTCAGTAGCCACCTCTCACAAGATAGAACAGGTACAGCAGGTATTAAGCTGGTGCAGGACCAGAGAGCATGAATGAGTAAGTTGCATGAGCTGGGAGCCTAGAGAGATGAGAAAAAATAAAGTTGTTTTCTTTTTACACTTCATGATCCCACTGGTTTAATACCTGATTACATCTAGAGTGAGTAGAGCTTTTATAAAATGTATATATAGATAAAGGAGACAAAACAATTTAATAAAGTTCTTAAAATTGTAGCTAGGAGTCCCTGGGTGGAGCAAACCATTAGTAGCTTAACTAAAAGGTTGGTGGTTCAAATCCACCCACAAGTACTTCAGAAGAAAGTCCTAGTGGTGTACTTTGGGAAGATCACTGCCGTTGAAAACCCTGTGGAATGCAGTTCTATTCTGAAACACATGGGTTCGCCATGAGTCATTTGACTCCATTGCAATTTTTTTTTAATTCTTTTAACTAATGGTAAACAGAGAATTTTCACTATCTAAAGGGGAGCATATCAGCCGTAGAGACTTACTGAGATTTTTATCCAAGGGCATGGGAGAATCATAGTGTGGGAGGGAAGGGGAGAAGGAGAGCATCACATGATTTTCTAATTCTAGTCAGTGAGCCACAGTTCTCATGATATAGGTCTTAACTTCCCTTTGAAGTTAGAGGTGACATTTGGTTATATTTAGTTATGGAGATGGGATTTCGATATGTTTTGGGGATCATAATAACTAATTATGGGAATCAAATACATAATAAAATAATATTTGTACTAAGAAATGTGAGTTTAAAGCATCTATTATACATTCAAATAAATATACCCCAACATCTGGTAATTTAACATTCCCCTTTCCTTCACATCCTCCATTACAAATGACACTAGGTCATTTTAATATTTGATTTTGGAGTTTACACAATTCCAGCTCATTTTAATATTTGACTTTGAATTTCAAATAACCTTACTTGTTTTAATGCCAAGCTGAGCCAAGAAAAATGAGCTTGTTTTGAGGCCCAAGCATGCATTCTTATTTTATTTGTAGGCTGCTTCTAATAATCTCAGACAAATATTTCACTCTAAATTTAATTTAAAATGCTAACAAGAGGCCATCTAAGATGCATCAATTGGTCTCAACCCACCTGGATCAAAGGAGAATGAAGAATACCAAGGTCACATGATAACTATGAGCCCAAGAGACAGAAAGGGCCACATGAACCAGAGACCTACATCATCCTGAGACCAGAAGAACTAGTTGGTGCCTGGCCACAACCGATGACTGCACAACAGAGAACCCCTGAGGGAGCAGTAGATCAGTGGGATGCAGACCCCAAATTCTCATAAAAAGACCAGACTTAATGGTCTGACTGAGACTAGAGGAATCCCGGCGGTCATGGTCCCCAAACCTTCTGTTGGCTCAGGACAGGAACCATTCCCGAAGACAACTCATCAGACATGGAAGGGAACTGGACAATGGGTAGGAGAGAGATGCTGATGAAGAGTGAGCTACTTGCATCAGGTAGACACTTGAGACTGTGTTGGCATCTCCTGTCTGGAGGGGAGATAGGAGGGTAGAGAGAGTTAGAAACTGGCAAAATTGTCACGAAAGGAGAGACTGGAAGGGCTGACTCATTAGGGGGAGAATAAATTGGAGTATGGAGTAAGGTGTATATAAGCTTATATGTGACAGACTAACTTGATTTGTAAACCTTCACTTAAAGCTCAATAAAAATTATTAAAAAAAAAATTTAATTAAAAAATGCAAAATAACTTCGTTAATTTTTTGCCTAACTTTACTAATGTCCCAGACAAAGAAACGTCCTTTGGAGGCCTGAAAAATCATGTGTGAAAAGTTCCATTTACATAGAGCCACTATCACCTTGGCTTCCTGAAACCACACAACACATGCTTATTCTTCAAAACATGACCCTTGCCTATGGTCACAAGCATGTCATTTTTCACAGCTGGGATATTTTACTCGTCTACTAAAGGACCACACGTCTCCCCACCAGCTTGATGAGAGCTGCCACCACTTCCTTGTTCCTCAGGCTGTAGATGAGGGGGTTCAGCATGGGGGTGAGGATGTTGCTGAAAACAGAGAGAGCCTGGTCCTGTTCTGGACTATGAGATGACGTGAAAGTCATGTAGATGAATATGTTTGGGCCAAAGAAGAGACTCACCACAGTTAAATGGGAAGAGCATGTGGCCAGGACTTTTTTCCTGCCCTTGATAGAGTTCATACGGAGGACAGTGAGAAAGATGAGAGTATAGGAAGCTATGATGAGAATGAAAGGCACAACAAGCAGCACAATGCTTGTCACCACCACCACTAACTGATAGACTGAAGTGTCTTCACAGGAGAGTTTAATGAGGACTGGTACCTCACAGAAGAAGTGGTGGATCTCCCTTGATCCACAGATGGGGAAATGCATAGGGTAGACTGTATGTATAAATGAACTTATAGAGCCTCCAATCCAACATGTAGCAACCATATGCAGACAGAAAGTGGGGCCCATGATGGTGGGATAATGCAATGGGTTGCAGACAGCTACATAGCGATCATAAGCCATGAGGGTCAAGATGAGGCATTCTGACATTCCCATCAACAGATAAAAGAAACTCTGGGTCCCACAGCCAATCCGTGATATGGTCTTTTCCCCCGTGAAAAAGTTATAGGCCATCTTCGGGACAATGGTGGAAGTTAACGTCAAGTCAATGACAGAGAGTTGACTGAGGAGAATATACATGGGTGTATGAAGCTGAGAGTCCCCCGAAATCAAGACAATCAGAAGCATGTTCCCCAGGAAGGCAAGGATGTAGATGAAGATGATCATGGAGTTGAGGATAATGGAATGCTGAAACTCAGGAAAAAGTCCCACAAGGATGAAATCAGTTATTGAGGACTCATTCCCACCTACCATATCTCTAAATAAACACGACAGGGCTAAGGAACAAAATAAATGGATTGCAACAACTGGCTTATACCAATCTGTAGATCAAAATTTATCTTAATTCTTAACTCTCAAATAATATCATCCATTGCCTCATCACAGATATTTTATCATATATTTTTTGAAAGTTGCCTAAAATTTTACTAAATTGAAATATTAAGAACGATTAACTTCATTGCTTCTTAGCCGTTGTTGAGGTTCTCTTTTCTTTCTTTCCTTCTTTCTTCTTCCTTTTCTTTTTCTTCCCTTTATCTCTTTTTTGTATTTACTGAAGAATCTTCTGAAAACTGTGGACCCACTTTCCAGAAATATGCATGCAAAATTTTCAGATATCCTGAACTCTGGCTATTAACTCTTGGTATACTTTTGCCAAAAGGAAAGAAAAAATTAATTTATTAAATTTCATTTTAAAAATCCAAACCAGTTATTTAGCAATATTTTAATATCCTATTGATTTACTTTACTCTTTTTGGCTAGTTTGCATGGTGCCCTAAATTTACTAATAGAAACAGTCAGATTTACGTAATTTTCCTGCTCAGAAACCATCAATATTCTTCATTACTTACCTAGTAAATTTTATATTTCTTAGGCTATAATTTTATATCTTCCATGAGTTGAACCCAACCTGCCTTATGAAACTTATGTTCTGTTATTTTTAAACTCATAACTCAAACTCCAGCCAAATGGACACCCTCATGGTTTCCTCATATGACTTGCATCTCCACCTTTGTTGTTATTTCTTCTTAGGATTATAACTTTCACCTCAATTGTTGTTGTCCTTTCCCACTATTTAGGGATTACCCAAATATAACTTTTTCTAGAAAAGCCTTCCTAAACCTTGAAGGAAGAAAGCATTCCCCGTCTATTTTCCTATAGTCCTTTAATTGCATCATACTTACCATTATTTATCAGCATAGCTGAGAGACAGTGTAGCTTTGAGGTTAAGAGCAGGTATCAGAGGCTAGACCGCCTGGATTCAAAGCCCAGCTCCATCAGTCACTACCTGTGCCTCTATCTCCTTATCTTTAAAAAGGGAGGTTAACCAAGAGAACTCACGGGGTAGTTGTGAAGCTTAAATGAGTTCATACAAATAAACCACTTAGGACAGTACCCGGTGCATAGTAAACATTCAAGAGATGTTAGTATTATACTTTTATTATGGTTTTCCACATGCATAATTTCTCCCAAATAACTTTAATATTTTGAGTGCTAAGCTTATGTTTACTCATCTATACCCCAATAACACCAGCATAATAACTTGAAAAGAGTATGAATCCAATGCATATTTATTAATCAAGCTGAACCAACTATGTGGACTTCATCAATATACACTTTCAGGAAGAAAATATGACAAACAAACACGCTGGATTTTGCGTTCTTGGTGAGAGATAAAGATTTTCCACATGTCATCTTATCAAAAAATGGAGTCCCTATTCCCAACTGAATAAAATAACAGCTGCACATGTGGAAATTCTTTATGCACTGGAGTTTCCTATCAGAACTATATTGATGCAGCACATATGTCAAAACACATGAAAATCTTGTTATCTATTGAAGCAGATAATTTCACAATGTGAAGCAATGTCATCCTCTGATTTCAGCTGATTCTTCTTTTCTTAATGCATATTTTTAAATTATCTTGTGGAAATAAAATTAAGCTGATAAGAATAACCATTGCTTTCACCATAAATCTGCTGAAATATAAAATACAGAGGTAATTATTAAGCTAATTCCATAATTAATGAGCAATAAGCACTAATCTTGATGGAAGTTATATCCACATTATTTAGAAAAGAAATAGCTAAAATAGTCTTGAAAACATTTACGTTCCATTCATTTTTCATTGTACATCTCCTGAAATGTTCACTATTTATCACACATATTCTATTAGATGCTGAAGCAGGGGCAACAATGAATTGGGACATGATCTATGTCTTCAGTAACCTCTGAATTTAGGTATGGAATCATTCATATATTTCACCAGTTACAAAGGGGTGAAATAAATTGTATAGCCAAGACTTCTTTAGAATGCTATATCAGCACAGAGGAGAGAACTACTGTCTGTGTAAAACAGGTCTGGAGAATTAGATAAGATTTAATTTGAGCTGTGTATAATTAAGGGCACAGCGACTCATAGAAATGTGAAGAACTGAAGCAATGAACGGTGTGTCATGTTTAAAAACACAGGTCCACAGATGGTGAGAGTCACGCTGCCTAAGTAAATGAGAAAACAATTGGCATTCTTAGATTTTTTATTCAATCTATTTGAGCCATATAACCCTGAAAGTTTGCCATCTTCTCATTTCTCCATAACCTCATAGAATTCTTACTTGTATACTTATATTATTTATATTGCTTGGCCTGCTATTTCCTTCACTCAACCTAGAAATCCATGTGTCTTTTGCAATCTGTGTATTGATATTTTATGTTGAATTCATTTGTCTGCTAAAAAGACAAGATACCTCTGCTAGAATAAGGATAATCAAAGAGCTCTGCCATAAGGTGAGTGTGACCAACAAATGAGGTGTGGCACATTCCATGTGCTCAAAACTTGCCCACTCCTATAATGATCATCAGCATCATTACAATTGCCCTGTTCTACGATCTTCTCTATGTGTGCTCCAATCTTCCATTATAAAAGACATTGATGTGCATCAAGGGGATGAGTTTAGAATTTTGAGATTTCAAGTGCCAAACAGGTGAGAAGTACAGATGATAATGTAAAGCCAAAAAAGTGTAAAGCAGCTAATGTTTAGTAATCCTGGAGCCAAACATTAAACTCAAGGAAAGAGAAAGCATCCAAATGTGTTTAATTCATTCATGCTTTCATTTTTGTTATTATTATTTTTGTAAATACTTAAATATTTACTTAATTTTTTTGTAAATACTAATTAATAACCAATTTCCTAAAACAAACTGTGGGTCATTTATTAGGAAGTAAAAACAATGGATCATAGCATAACTAGACTAAGAAAATGGTCTTTGACTATAAAAATCAACTATTACTCAGTAAGGATTTCTGAATTATTTATTAATTTTTTACAACAATAAAACATATTTTATAATTTAATTCAAAACTCTATGAAGTAGGTATTTATTAAAAGTCAATTCTGAACATGTTTAAATTATTTATTTTTTATAAAAGAAAATAGAGCCACTCATAAGGAGGAGTGCAGTGTTAACCTATTGAACCGTATTGCCCTTTTTGAAAGTTTTCAAATCATGACATTTCTATCATTTTTGGAACACTGCATTATAGGGTCGCTATGAGTCGGAATTGACTGGATGGCAGCAGGTCTGTTCAAGTCCGGTCTGGTCTGCATGCCATTCTCATTCTCTGACATTTCATTTAGCATCATGAGTGTTACCTGCTCCATATTATACTGATTTTGGTCAGACAAAGGTATTTATGACAACAGTATTTGGGTGATATGATTCATGTAGATATTCAAACAGAAATATTACGATTCCATATAGCTTTTCTACAGACCTGAATCCTGGGCAGGCTACCAAATACATATCTAAGACTGGCACAGATTTTTTTCCTGTAACAAACACAATCATCAAAACCTGTCAACCATTAACACCAATCCTACACATTCTCTACAGAATTCCATTACCAGTCAAGGTTCAGAATGTTTTTTTCTCCTTGTTTGGTATCTACCTTAAATTCTATTTATTTCCAGTCACCTCTGCTGCTTGGAATTTCTGACCTCTTATAGATTTTCTGCAGCCAGATGTAGCTTCTCATTATGTAGCAGTACACATTTTTTAATAGAAAAATTAGTGCAATTGGTTTGGTGTTGTTGGAAAATCATACATTTTGGAAATGAGCCCGGGAAATTTTTTTTTATACAATACTGTGGTGATTAAATATTAGCTAAACTCTGACTTGGCAGATTGTTTAGTAATTTCTCATCAGGGTCTGGGGAGGCTTTTCTGGTGGATGACCTAGGGGAACACAATCCCAAGACTTTAATTAACTTATGCCTCAGATCACAATGGTCAACTTTGAAAATTAAAGAAAATTGTGTGAAACCACCCAGATGCACCCAAGCAGATGTTCTTCACCACAGAAAATGTTCAGAGGTTTCCAAACCACATAGTCCTATATCTATAGTGTCCATGCTGAAAAAGCACAGGATAAAGGACAAAATACCTTCAGCGCCATGCAATCTACCATACTTGGAACTTCAGTTAAAGAATGATGGTCAATTTGCATGATCGCCACATCCACCACCACCACCCTCTCTCTTCTCCTTCCTCCCCCCATAAAAGTCTTCCTTCCAATTTATGTACTTCTTTGTGATAATGCTTTATACAGGATTTCTTTTTGTGGCAGCTTGATGATTATACAGCTTCATTTTAGCAGCTTGACCTATTATAAAGAAAATTAACTTTGGGATCAGAGTGACACAAATGTGGTAAATTATAATTTTATTGAAGTTACTAAAATCTCTGAGTTTTATTATGTTGTCTATAAATGCAGACTTAGTAATATCTACCTCAGTAGGATATGTTTTATATGATGAAATGTTGGCTCCTTTATAATGTTCCTCAGCAAGTCAACGTGATGTACTGTCTTGGTTTATTATTGTCTGGTTCTGAGGGTTAGATTCCATTTGTCTACCTTCAGCCCAACACACAGCATCTGAAGGAGCAATATTTCCTTTCTCTAAAAGCATTCCAATGGACCATGACTGAATCTGTACACTTAAGTGCACAAATAAAAAAGCATTAGAAAATAATTAACATATAATATGAATTATTGTGAAAATTAAAACATTTTGTTGAATTCCTTCCATAACGATGAGAATTGTTACCCTTAGGCAAATCAAAATGTAGGCAAGAATAGTTTAGAAAAAAAGTTGGAGAAATAAGATACCTCAGTAGAAAAGTAAACACTGGCTCGAAAAATTTTTACTTCTTTCATTGAACATGACATACTCAAAAGAGTTGGGAGTATTAGCAGAATTTTCAGTCTGTTAACAAAACAAAACAAAAAAGATAACAATATGTATCATTTAGGCAATATCAATTACTTGTGTATAAATGCACAAATATATAATTTATATAATCTATAATATCTCCATTGCCTGAACACTTATACCACATACCACTCATTGGATTTTTCAAGGAAAAGTATTGCCTTGTTATGCTATATTGTTTCTGTACATGTACTTTTCTGTTAGAATTCAGATTCTTGAGGACAAAGGTGATGACTAATTTATCATTATATCACCTACATCAGAGTTGGCAAACTACAGCCTGTGGGCAAAATCTAACCTGCCATTTGTTTTTGAATGGCTTATGAGCTAAGAACAATTTTTACATTTTTAGTGCTTGAAAATAAAAAAAATAGGATTTTATAACAAAAATTACATGAAATTGAAATTTTAATATCCATTATTAAGGTTTATTGGTACACAGCCACACTCATTCATTTACGTATTATTTATGACTGTGGTTGGATTGCCAAGTTAAGCAATTGGGACAGACTCTTGGTTGTTGTTGTAATGCAAAATAACGTTACTCCATAGGGTTTTCAAGTCTGTGGCTTTTTGGAAACATATCATAAGGCCTGTCTTTGGAGGTGTCTCTGTTGTTGTTGTTTTTAGGTGCTGCCAAGTCAGTTCTGACTCATAGCGACCCTATGCACAACAGAACAAAACACTGCCCGGTTCTGAGCCATCCTTACAACTGTTGTTATGCTTGAGCTTATTGTTGCAATCACTGTGTCAATCCACCTCACTGAGGGTCTTCCTCTTTTCCGCTAACCCTGTTCTCTGCCAAGCATGATGTCCTTCTCCAGGGACTCATCCCTTCTGACAACATGTCCAAAGTATGTAAGATGCAGTCTCACCATCCTTGCTTCTAAGGAGCATCCTGGTTGTACTTCTAAGACAGATTTTTTAGCTCTTTTGGCAGTCCATGCTATATTCAATATTCTTTGCCAACACCAAAACTCAAAGGCATCAATTCTTCTTCGGTCTTCCTTATTCATTGTCCAGCTTTCACATGCATATGATGTGATTGAAAATACCATGGCTTGGGTCAGGCACACCTTAGTCTTCAAGGTGACATCTTTGCTCTTCAACACTTTAAAGAGGTCTTTTGCAGCAGATTTACCCAATGCAATGTGTCTTTTGATTTCTTGACTGCTGCTTCCATGACTGATGATGGTGGATTCAAGTAAAATGAAATCCTTGACAACTTCAGTCTTTTCTCATTTGTCATGATGTTGCTCATTGGTCCAGTTGTGAGAATTTTTGTCTTCTTTATGTTGAGGTGCAATCCATACTGAAGGCTGTGGTCTTTGATCTTCATTAGTAAGTGCTTCAAGTCCTCTTCACTTTCAGCAAGCAAGGTTGTGTCTTCTGCATAATGCAGGTTGTTATTGAGTCTTCCTCCAATCCTGATGCCCTGTTCTTCTTCATATAGTCCAGCTTCTTGTATTATTTGCTCAGCATACAGACTGAATAGGTATGGTGAAAGAATACAACCCTGGCACACACCTTTCCTGACCTTAAACCAATCAGTATCCCCTTGTTCTGTCCAAACAATTGCCTGTTGATCTTTGTAAAGGTTATGACCACAATTAAGTGTTCTGGAATTCCCTAGGTGGGGTAAAACCACCAAACCACCAAACTTTCAGCTAGTAGTCCTGCGTTTAACCATTTATATCCCCCACAGACTCCTGCTAGAGGTATTAGCAGTAAATAAAGATGCTGTGTCTTCAGATAGGACACAAAAGAGAGTCACAGTTCAGACCCATGTTTTCTACAGCAGGGCACTACTTGCCATTTGAAAAACAGCCCTTACCATGCTATTGGGCCATGATAGAGACTGACAACCTGACTACACAGCAGAATTCCCATCATGGGCTAGTTATTGTCAGATTCATCAAGCCATGAGGTTGAGCAGGTACAGCAGCAATTGGACATATGATGGAAATGATAGATGCAGAAAATGACTTCAGCAGATTCAGAGATAGTAAGAAAAATTCAGAAACATTAGCTTAGTCCACAATGACATTTACCTCTGTTAAACCAATTGCTCTTCCTCACCTCAGACCTATCCCCTCATCTAGGATCAGGTAATGGAGGAGGTAAAAATGTAAGCCTTAGTCGTCTAGCTCATGGATGTGTCAGGTCAGTAAGTTGATCTGGGAAAAGAAAAAAAAATCCTGCTGTGCTATGACCCTATTCAGAGGAGGTCCTGAAGGACATTGGTGTGGAGAAATATTTCCAGAGGACAGAGATTTAATTATTCACTCTGTATGAATGGAGAAATGGACCAAAATAAGGACATACATAAACTAAAAGGTAAGGATTAATGGCTTAGTCAGATGTTTAGCAGCCTGGAAGAGCATGATTAAAAGATCAAAAATAAGGAAGTCTGGAAAAAGATGTAGATGGACCCATAAGATAGGCACATAGTGGGCAGATTTTTATATCTCATTTTACTGTCACCATAGGTCATTCACCACTGGAGGGACACTGAACAAAAAGGTGGATAGGGTGACTGATCCAGTAGAGGTCAGCAAACCTTTGTCCTTTGACACCGCAGTGCTTGTGCAATGAGGCTATGAAAAGAGTAACTGTAGATGCAGGGAAGCAGACTAAGCATGGGTCCAGTAGCACAGATATTCTTGCACTGTCAGCAATAGACAAAAATGCTGAGTACTCAATATCATCAATTAACCACTTGATAGTAAATTGATACCTCAAACCATACCACCTCAAAGAAGGTAAAAACTCTTTTATGAAACTGATAGCTTTAGTTATGGATTTTATTCTTCTATCTTCAGTGCCTCTTACAGTGCCACCATTCAAGAATTTATACAATACTCAAGTCAATTCTGACTCAGAGTGATGCTATAGGACAGAGCAGAACTACCCCATAAGGTTTCCAAGGAGCCACTGGTGGATTCGAGCTACCAACCTGTTGGCTGGCAGCCAAACCCTTAGCCACTGCACCACCAGGGCTCCATTGATTCTGAGGCATGAAATCCTACATTAACATTGTTCAGAAAAATAAACTTATTTTTTGGTGGGGGGAGCATGTCAGCCACTCATCCTATCATACGACACTTCACTCAGAAGGTGCCAACCTAATAGAACACTGATATCCTTATTAAAAGTTAGTCTAGATACAAGTTCAAGGACAGCATCACACAGGGTATGGTGCTGTCTTCAGGATGTAGTGTATGACTGAATCAAGGACACAATAGCTGGAATATATCTATCCAGGAAGCAAAAAGGTGATTGCTCCCTCTCCCCCATCACTCTATTAGATGTAGAATTTTTTTCCCATACCCTAAAACTTAGGTTCTGCTGGATTAGAAGTCCTAGACTTGGTATGGGGGTTCAAATTTGGAAGTAAACACTCCTGGGAGCAACCATTGACTAATGGGGACGGGAACTGTTGGGTAAATGCTTCTTTCTATTGTCCTTCAGTTGGATAATTCTGGAAGGTATTTAGTATGCTCCTTAAAAAAAAAAATTTTTTTCTTTTAGTAATGTCAATAAAATAGAACTCATTTGTACACAGATGCAACTTTGATAAGAAAACCCTATATTGACATTTTTCCCCTTCTCTATGTCACTCTCCTCATTCTATAACTCCTGCTTCTTAGAGACACCTCCCAATTCCTTGGCTCAGGCTCTGCTTTCCAGAGAACCCAAGTCAAGACATTCTCCAATGCCATCTCCTACAATTCTCTCCCTTATCATATAAGCTACAACCACAAAGACCTTTTATCAGTACCCACTGTTACCATAAACCCTTTCAAATTATTATAATGTCCCCATATGCTACTCTTTTTCTGAAATACTTTTTTCCCTACCTCGACATGGGTACTCCTTATCTTGCAATTTCACCTTAAACGAGACTTCATCAGAGAAGCCTTCCCTGACTCCCTATATTAAACCTGCAAGTGTGTATACTCTAATATAAGAATCTGATTTTAATTCATTACCTCTTGTGAATTTTTTGATCACAAATGCCTAGCAAAGTTTCTGGCACTAGTACAAGTGTGATTATATAATATTTAATAAATAAATTTGATAAATGTGAATGATAAATTTTGAACAGTAACCACAGCTAAGGAGGTACATTTTTTTCAGTTCCTGGTGTTTTTATTGAAGACTATCAATATACATGTTTAGGATGTACTAAAAATTCACTACTTTAGAGAGCCACATAATAGACTTTATTTGTGTCTTAATTATAAGAGTAGGTGTGCAACTTTCTCAATTGATAAGACACAATGGATGTGGAAAAGTATTACTGGAATGCTGTCAACATGAACAACTTATTTTTTATAGTGTTTATGATAAGATAACAAAATTGAGGAGTAGTGAACAGTGAGAGAAAAAATTCAAAGATATTCTTTCAAGTGAAATGAATCAATTGGCTGAGACCCAATCTGGTGACAGGCTGAGGGTAAAGAAGATTTTTAGTAGTTTATGTAACTACCCTCTGTGGATATGACCCTTTAAGAGCTGCTTCTACGCCACAGTCAAGAGTGTGTGTATTATTCTGCCACTTATTGCTATGCTTAGGCCCAACCAGTGGCTATGTTATTATCTCCCTGTGCCAAGACACACTACACAACCATTTGTGGAAAATAGTGGCTAAGTTTCACCAAATCCATTTTCTTTCCTCTGGGAATACAGCTACATGTTATTTCCCTGCATCCTTTACAGTAAGTTGTAGCATGAGACTAGGAACTGGCTAATGCGATATGGATAGTTGTGATGTTTGCCACAACCACATTTAGCCCACAATAACTTCCCACACAGTCCTTCACCCTCTTCTATGGTATAGGGTCTCTATGACTGAGAATCAACTCCACGGTAGAAGGTTTAGCCTAGAATGCTCTTCCTCTCACTTCCTTTAAGTTTTCATTCAAAAGTCAAGGACATCCAATCTAAAAATTTAAATCTTTTTCCTGTACTTTAAACCACTCTTCCCTGACAATTTTTTTCTTCTTAGTAATTATTACCTTTTTTTTAATACAGTGTATATTTTACTCACTTATTTATCACGTTTGGAAACCCTGGTGGTGTAGCGGTTAAGTGCTACAGCTGCTAACCAAAGGGTTGGCAGTTCAAATCTTCCAGGTGCTCCCTGGAAACTCTGTGGGGCAGTTCTACTCTGTCCTATAGGGTCGCTATGAGTCGGAATCGACTCGACGGCACTGGGTTTGATTTGGTTTTGGTTATTTATCATGTTTATGGGCTGTCTCCCCATCCACTCCTCCACAGAGTAAGCCCCATCAGGGCAAAGTTTTTTGCCTTTTTGTTCACTGCTGTATCCTTAATCCCTAGAGGAGTTGGACACATAGTATACACAGTTGTAAATATCTGTTAAATAAATGAATAAGTATATGCTATAGGTTCAACAAAGGAGTCCTGGTGGCACAGTGGTTAAAGCATCAAGTGCTAACTGAAAGGTTGGCAGTTCATAACCACCAGCATCTCCACTGGAGAAAGATGTGGCAATCTGCTTCCATGGAGATATACAGCCTTGGAAACCCTCTGGGGCTATGAGTTGGAATGGACTCAATGACAGTGGGTCCATTCACCACTCAAAATCTTCCAGATATATCATAGCTTGGCTAAAGGAGTGGATTTTTCTTAAGTGTAGATTTGAAACCATTCTGGCGTAGTAGAGATTCATATGACAATTTTCAACACTAACATGAACTGAAGAGAATTGACAAAGATTCATAAAATTTAGGTCTTTCTACAATATATATATTCTTTTCTTTGCTTAAAACTATTTTATTATTGCACAATTGGAACTTCTAACATAATATATGCTGTTGCTAAGAAACACTAAAATAATTTTTCTAGCTTACAGTTTATTTCCATTTCAATCCTTTAGATGATTTGAGGTCTACACTTTGAAAAGATATTAATTCTCCAGGATTATTATGATGTCCTACTTTTATTAAATAAATTTCCCATTGGTTTACCAAGGCCAGATTTGATGACTTCAATAAAGATTACTATTACATTTGATTTGGATTGTTATATCACCATGACTGTAGTGCCATACCAAGTTGGCAGGTAGGAGCTGTCAGTCCTGGGTGCAGGCATAAGGGGGTTATGCTTATAGAGAACTTAAAAATGAAATCAAAGAAATGTCAGCCTGATTTTCATTATCTTCATGCATGGGCTATTCTGAACTATGTTGTTGATAAAATTCTCCTCCCTGTCAGTATGAATAACTTCCACTCCCAAAACAGAGAATCAAGGAAGATATTCCTGGAATTACCAGAGGTAGAATACAAAAGATTAATATACAGAACTCTTCAAGAGATCAGGAAGGAGATCAGGCCAAACATAGAACAAACCAAGGAACATACAGATAAAGCAGCTGAGGAAATTAAGAAGGCTATTCAAGAGCATAATGAAAAATTTAATAGACTACAAGAATACCTAGACAGACAGCAATCAGAAATTCAGAAGATTAACAATAAATTTTCAGAATTAGATGACTCAGCAGACTCAGAGGAACAGAATTAAGGAAAGTGAAGTCAGAATTAGTGAGATTGAAGATAAAAAATATTGGCACCAATATATTTGAAGAAAAATCAGATTAAAGAGTTTAAAAGAATGAAGAAACTTTAAGAATCAAGTGTGACTCTATCAAGAGAAATAAACTACGAGCGATTAGAGTACCAGAAGAGGGAAGGAGAACAGAAAATACAGGGAGACTTGTTGAAGATTTGTGGGCAGAAAACTTCCCTGATATCATGAAAGACAAGAAGATACCTATCCAAGATGCTCATCAAACACCACACAAGGTAGATTCTAAAAGAAAATCACCAAGACATATTATAATCAAACTTGCCAAAACCAAAGACAAAGAGAGAATATTAAGAACAGCTAGGGATAAACGAAAAGTCACCTACAAACCAGAGTCAAAAAGCTTGGACTACTCAGCAGAAACCATGCAGGCAAGAAGGTAATGGGATGACATATATAAAGCCTTGCAGGAAAAAAATTGCCATCCAAGGATCATATAGCCAACAAAACTGTCTCTCAAATATGTAGGTGAAATTAGGACATTTCCAGATAAATAGAAGTTTAGAGACTTTGCAAAAGCAAACCAAAACTACAGGATATACTAAAGGGAGTTAGAAAATCAATAACATCACATAACAACCCAAGACTAGAACACAGGACAGAGCAACCAGATATCAACCCAGATATGGAAATCCTAAAAATAAATCAAGGTAAAAAAATGCTCAAACAGGAAAACAGTGATGTCATTATGTAAAAGATGACAACATTAAATCAATAAAGAGCTACTAAAAACGTAGGCATAGACCTTTCACATGGAGAAGAAGTCAAGGCGATAAAGAAAGATAAAATTTTTGTTTAGACTTAGAAAACTAGGGGTAAATAATAAAGTAACCACAAAGGAGACTAACAAAAATCCTACACATCAAAATAAAATACAAGAAAAACATAAAGACTCAGCAAAAACAAAATCAACAACAATGAAAGAGAGGAAAAGACAATATATAAAGCAAAACACCTCAGCACAAAAAATTAAGTGGAAAAAAGAGATTATCAACAACACACACAGAAAAAGACATCAAAATGACAGCACTAAACCCACACTTATCCATAATTACACTGAATGTAAATGGACTAAATGCACTAATAAAGAGACAGAGAGTGGCAGAATGGATAAAAAACCACAGTATGTCTATATGCTGCCTACAAGACACAAACCTTAGACTTAAAGGCACAAACTAAAACTCAAATAACGGAAAAATTTATAACAAGCAAACAACAATAAAAAAAGCAAGAGTGGCAATACTAATTTCTGACATAATAAACTTTAAAGTTAAATCCTCCACAAAGGACAAGGACACTACCAATGACTCTCCTGATAGGGACACAACAGAGAATCCCCAATGGAGCAGGAGAACAGTGGGATACAGATCTCAAATGCTCATAAAAAGACCAGACTTAATGGTCTGACTGAGACTACAGAGACCCTGGAGGTCAAGGGCCCTAGACCCTCTGTTATCCCAAGGCTGGAACCAACTCTTGAAGTTGGCTCTTCCTGAAGCCAACTCTTCAGACAGGGATTGGACTGGACTATAAGAAAGAAAATGATACTGGTGAGGAGTGAGATTTTGGCTCAAGTAGACAGACACACAAGACTATGGGGGCAGCTCCTGTCTGGAGGCGATATGAAAAGGCAGTGGAGGACAGGAGTTGGTTGAATGGACACGGGGAATATAGGATGGAGAGGAGGAGTATGCTGTCTCATTAGGGGGAGAGTAGCTAGGAGTACATAGCAAGGTGTGTATAAGATTTTGTATGAGAGACAGTCTTGATTTGTAAACTTTCACTTAAAGCACAATAAATTAAGTAAATAAATAATTAACTCAACAGAATGAAGGAATTATTTATTCATTTAACAAATTCAATCCTTCTGTCAGAGATATTAAAACTCTAGAGCTAAAATATTTCCTGGGGGAAAAGGAATCAGAAGATAATGAAGGGAATGAGCATGAACAGAAATAGAGGGATATTTAAGTGGAGGTGAAGGAGGTGATATAACCAAAGAAATACTAAAAGAGAAGCTTAAAAATGTAAAGTAGAAGAAGGAAGAGGAAAAAACATCAACTGAAATCATGCCTGGTTTTATTCATGCCTGTATGAGCAGTAAATACTGTTAATAGTAATAAAGCCCTATTTATGAACCATTTTGAAAGTTTCTAAGGACCTGAGACCCTACACCCAAGCTCCAACTTAGTCATTTATGTCCAGTAATTGAAATTTCATGCATCATAGAATGCTTAGAATGATTGGAAATTTTCCAGAAATGACAAACCCCAGACAAGTGTTCTAGCAAGTTGATACCATTTAATCTTATGCAAGTCCAGCCAATCTTTTTTCTTGTAAGTGCTAAAGCTTCCAAAATTCTTTTCAGTACGTGGTCACTGTTCTCACAAGAAGACCCCAGCAGCTGGCTCTAAGGAATGGAGATGCACATATCTAATTTGATATTGTCTGAGTCAATAGATCTTCTCTTTCACTAGTTCACAGGCTTGGCCTTCAGGACAGTGCGTGACTCGATAATAAGCTGAGGGATGAATATGACCTGGGAGAGGTGGTAAGGGAAGAAAGCGGCTAAATTAGATATTTCATTTAAAAAAAAAAAAAAAAAAAAATTTTTTTTTTTTTTTTCATAAAAGGTAAAAAAAAAACCTCTCCATGCTGGAGATGAGGTGAGTGGCTTGGGACTTAATTTCAAATGCCCTGTGAGAGTTCTCTCCTTTCACTTTAACAAGATCTTCCACCTCCCAAACAGCTACCTCTTCCCACAGGACTGTAGAAGATGCTTGTAATTCTACTGCCCTCGGGACTCCAAGCCTGTTGTCATTTTCATGATTCTCTGGGTTTTTGTTCCTTGCCAATGAGGAGAAGACCTATGAACTCCCTTAATACACTGTGAAATTAGCTGTGTGAGAAATTATGCTTTTAACTCCCAAAAATTACCAGTCAGTACAATGAAAATGTACAGCCTGACTATACACTCATAATAATGAGTATTCTAGGAGATGAGTAGTATGACCCATTTATCCAAAAATGTACTGAAAAGTTGCATTTGGATAGACCCTTAGCCATCGATCTCAACGGATTCAAAATTTAACCAATTGCCTTTCCCCCTAAACTCACTCCTCCTCTTTCTACATCTATAATATAATCTTTCGGACTGACGCCACCATCAGTGTAACTGCTCAAAACACAAAACTGGAAATTATGATTTTTAATTTTAATACACTAGCTTAATTGAGATATGAATGTTATATAATAAATAAACTTCACATATTTAAAGTGTACAATGTGATAAGCCTTGACATAATTATACAGTGTGAAACCACCACAATCAAGGTAGTGAGCACATATACCATCCAAAAAGTTTTCCTCATGCCCTTATGCTCCATATGGAGAGGAAGTCAAGGTGATATCTAAAAATAACAGACTGTTTTAAACATAGGATGATAAAGGTAAACCTCACAGTATCTACAAGGAAAATTGACAAACCTAAACACCAAAATAAAGAGAAAAATAAAAAAGACTTGGTAAACACAAAATTGACAAAAATGAAGGAAATGAAAAGACAACCCATGAACAAAAAGAACTCAGCACAGAAAATTAAGTTGAACAAAGGAAATGTCAGCATCACACAAAAAACAGTGTAACAAAATGACAGAAGAAATTCATATCTATTGATAGTCTCAATGAATGTAAATGAGTGAAATGCACTAGTCAAGAGAGTAGCAGAATGGATTAAAAAATACATATTACCCATCAATATATTGCTTACCAGAGACACACCTTATACACAAAGATATGAAGAGGTTAAAAATCAAACGAGGAAGAAATATACAAAGAAAACAGTAACCAAAAGAAGCAGGAGTAGCAATAATAATCTCTGATAAAATAAACTTTAAATCAAACTCCATCACAATAGACAAAGCCAAAAAAATCAAACCCATTTCTGTCGAGTCAATTCCTACTCATAATGATGCTATAGGATAGAGTAGAACTTCCCTATAGAGTTTCCAAAGAGTGCCTGGAAGATTAGATCTGCCAACCTTAGACAAAGGAGGACTTTATATAATGATTAGGGGATCATTCCACCAACAGGACATAACCGTAATAAATAGCTACATACTCAATGACAAAGCTCCAAAATACATAAAACAAACCCTAACAGAAACCAAAAGAGAAATTGAAAGTTTTACAATAATAGTAGCAAACTTTAATGCACCACTTTCAATTATGGACAGAACAACTAGAAAGAAACTCAGCAAAGATACAGAAGATCTAAATAGCACAATCAACCAACTTGACCTCAGAGACACATACAGAGCACTCCACCCAATAACAGCACTATACACATTCTTCTGCCACACACATGAATCATTCTCTAGAACAGATCACTTCCTAGGCCACAAAGGGAGCCTCAGTGAATTAAAAAATATTGAAATAATACAAAGCATCTTCTCAGATCACAGTGCTATAAAATTAGAAAATCAGCAACAGGAAGAACAAGGGAAAAATCAAATACTTGGAAAATGAAAAACAAAATGCTTAAAAAAACCCTGAGTAATAGAAGAAATTAAAAATGAAATAAAAAAAATTCCTAGAATCAAATAAGAATGAAAATACAACATACAAAAACCTTTGGGACACAGCAAAAGCAGAGCTCAGAGGCCAATTTATAGCACTAAATGCACATATCAAAAAAGAAAATAGGGAGGCAGGGCCAAGATGGCGGAGTAGTCAGATGCTTCTGGTTATCCCTCTTACAACAAAGAGCCAAAAAAAAAACAAGTTAATCAATTGTATACGACAATCTAGGAGCCCTGGACATCAAAGACAAAGATATGGAGCCAGACTGAGCAGTGGGGAAGGGAGAGACAGTTCAGAAGCAGCGAGGATTTGCCAAACCTGACCTGGTCGGCACTGGCACCCAGCAGGCTGGATTAGCTGGCACGTGTGGGCTGAGGCAAGCAGTAGTGCTCGGGACACATTTTCTACATCAGGAGAAACCTAGCAGCGAAGAATCTGCTCAAGCCTCCAGAACCAGGGAGAAGCAGTGCTCAATCAGGGAAAGAGAAGTACAAGCATCTAACATGCTGTGTGGATCAAAAAAACTCTTCCCTTCTTTGGGAAGTACCTCTCTGCCATTTATGTACCCCCAACCACACACTTTGCTCTGCGTCTGTCTGGCTCCAGCAATTGCTACATCCCCTGGGCCAGCAGTAGGATCCGTCACGTGTCCTGAGCCATTCACCTGGCTTTTGAGTGGGAAAAACTTAAAAACAGTAAAAAAAATAATCTTCCAGCTCCCCTAAGACAGAAACTCAGGGCAGGCATAGCCCCTTTGCCTAGGCACAGGCATAAAGGTTTCACAGACTTTGAATACCTTTTACCCTTGCATAGACCTGTGTGGGCCCATTTCAAAAGTGTGGGCCCTCATAAGCACAGTACAACAGGGTATATACCCGAAGCCTATTTTTAACGACATCAACTATAAGGGGTAGTGGCAGACTTGTGTTAACTGACCTGCCCTGTCCCTTAAGCAAGTTCCTGACCTAACCGCATCTGGGGCCTGAGAACTGGTGGCTCCACCCCATTCCACCTAGCCACCCACAAAGGAGTCTGAGAATAAGTGGTGCTTCCCAGTCCTTACAGCCAACCGCATTGGGTGCTCACAGTCTGACTGCAAAAACCCACCCACATACGCACTCCAGGGAACAGGGACACACCTTCCACCCAGACACTCAGGGGCAGCAGTCAGCCTCCTGCCTTGCTCAGCACATGACCCCCCACTGCAGCCAGATACCTGTGCCTACTCCAATCATCCCTGCCCATCTAGGACTGTAGGTGAGAGTGCACCACACACTGCGTGACCAATGACCTAGACACGAACTGAATCCACACAAGAAAAGTAAATGGACTCCTGAGCTCACAGATCTGGTGACAGGACTTGAGAGTGTCCAAGGTGCCAATAACCAAACTAGCTCACATGACCAGCCTGTTTGGCCACGTCAAAACAAGAAGCTAGGACACAGTAAGCAAACATAAAAAAAACATAGAATGAATAAATATAATAACTTATTGATGGCTCAGACACAACAGTCAATATCTAATCACATAAAGAGACAGACCATGATGGTGGTGCTTCAGCTTTGACCCTGAAGCCCTGAGCGCATCTCTTTCTTTCACCAGTTTGTCTAGTGAAGGTAGGACCAACCAACCAGCTTCCTTATACTTCTCATTATGACAAAATTGTAGAAAGGTATCACCCATGCAATCACCCAGAGCCTCATCTTTCACCAATATCTAATCTATTTTGGTGATACTTTGTGTATTTGAATTGCCATCTCACACCATAGATTAGCAGTGCCCTCTTTACTACTGAAAGCAGAGTCATTAACATCTTTAAGACTAACCAGACCTGAGAACCAATTTAGAAAATTCATCCTTACAATTTTGTTTCCCTAGAACCACTCCCAGTACCAAATGTCTTAGGTTGGGTTCTCTAGAGAAGCAAAACCAGTAAAGCACATAAATATATATACAGAGAGAGAGTTTTATATCAAGGAAATGGCTCATGTGATTTTTAGAAGCTGTAAAACCCCATCTGTCTTATAGGGTTGCTATGAGTTGGAATTGACGCAAAGGCAATGGGTTTTTGGGTAAAATCCCAGGTCTGTGGGGTAGGAAAAAGGCTTCTCCTGATTCACATAGCCTCAGGGCCAAGAGAATCCATGATCGGCAGGCCAGAGAGCAGGGCTGTTGTTCACAGGCTATGAAGGTAAACAAATCTCAAGATAGGAAGGGAAGACCACAGGTAATCTCCTAGCTCAAGTCCCAAGAACTGAAGGTCAGATGAACAGGAGTGAGCTGCAGGATTCAGAAAAAGCAAAAGCCTCAGCAAGGACAGCAGAAAGGGCTAGACACTGGAGGACGGAGAGATGAAGGCTGAGGGGGTGGTGAGCTGCTGCAGGCCCTGCCCCTGCCAGTACCACTCACAGTAGATCCCATCATGGGGGTGATCATGTATCAAATCTCAAAGGAAGTGATCACAACATTATACGACTGCCAAGACACTGGAATCACGGCCCAGCCAAGTTAACATAGTCTTAATCATCACACCTGTCTTTTTAATGACCTCTTGCTTTTTTCATGTATGATGTCCTTGATGTCATTCCACAACTTGTCTGGTTTTCGATCATTAGTGTTCAAAGCACCAAATCTATTCTTGAGATGGTCTCTAAATTCAGGTGGTATACATGCAAGGTCGTACTTTGGTTTTTGTGCACGACAGTACAACAAACTGACAGACACTTGGTGGTCATTAACCATTAAAACCAAAACCAAACCCGTTGCTGTTGAGTAGATTCCAACTCATAGCAACTCTATAGAAAACAAACCCAGTGCCGTCGATTCCGAGATGCAAATTAAAACCATGATGAGATACCATCTCACTCCTGCAAGAATGACACTTATCAAAAATCTAGAAAACAATAAATGTTACTGAGGTCGTGTGGAGATTGGAGCTCTCATAGTCTGCTGGTGGGATGTAAAACGGTACTACCACTATGGTAAACGATATGGCGCTTCCTTAAAAAGATAGAAATACCACACCATCAGCAATCCCACTTCTCAGAATATATCCTAGAGAAATAAGAGCTGACACATAAATAGACATATGCACACCCATGTTCACTGCAGCATTATTCACAATGGCAAAAAATGGAAAAAAACCGAAGTGCCAATCAACGAGTGATGGATAAACAAATTATGGTACATACACATAATGGAATAGTACACAATGATAAAGAACAGCGATGAATCAATGAACCATCTCACAACATGGATGAATCTGGAGGACATTATGTTCAGTATAATAAGTAAATCACAAAATGACAGATATTGTGTGAGGACACTATTATAAAAGTTCAAGAAATGGTTTACATACAGAAGAATCAATCTTTGATGGTTACAAGGGACAGGGGAAGTGGAGCGGGGAAATCACTAACTAGATAGTGGACAAATGTTAACTATGGTGAAGGGAAAGACAATACGCAATATGGGGGAAGTCAGCACAACTTGACCAATGCAAAAGAAGACACTTAGACTAAGACAAGATAAAAAAAAAAAAGAGGCAACAACAGTGAATACTATAATAACAGTAAAAACAAATAATTCATTTACAAACAGATACATGGGCAGATACATAAGTAGACTAGGGGAAGGAGGGCATATAGGAGTATGCCCATGTACATGTATATTTTAGGCTGTGAATATTTTTACATACATATTTGTATGTACAGCATGTATATTCATATGTATATAATAGAGTACAAAGACGATGCAGTCATACAAGCTTCCTAGACACATCCAAACACCTTGAGGGACCAAGTTACCTGGACTGAGGGCTGGGGACCATGGTCTTAGGGGACATCTAGGTCAACCGGCATAACATAGTTCGTAAAGAAAATATTCTACATCCTACTCTGGTGAGTAGCGTCTGGGGTCTTAAAAGCTTGTTAGTGGCTACATCTCTTGGCCCCATTCCATTCCAGACGATGGAGAGTGAAGAAACCAAAGACGTAAGGAAAATATTAGTCCAAAGGACTGATGGACCATATGAACCACAGCCTCCACCAGCCTGAGTCTAGAAGAACTAGACGGTGCCCAGCTACCACCACCAACCTGTCAGAGTGACAGGGATCACAATAGAGGGTCCCAAACAGAGCAATTTAAAAAAAAAAAAAAAAGTAGAATAAAATTAATATTCACAAAAAAAATCAGACTTGCTGGTCTGACAGAGACTGGGAGAATCCCTGAGACTATGGCTCCCAGACACCCTTCTAACTCAAAACTAAAACCACTCCTGAAGTGCATCTTTCAGCCAAAGATTAGACGAACCTACAAAACAAAAAATAAAACACTTGAGGAACGCGCTTCTTAGTTTAATCAATTATACTAGACAAAATGGGCAAAACCTGCCCAAAAGCAAAGATGGGAAGGCAGGAAAGGGCAGGAAAACTGCATGAATATACACAGTGAACCTTGGGTATAAAGGGAAAGGGGGGGAGTGATGACATATTGCAGGGACTGCAGCCATGAAACAATTTGTCTATAAAATTTTGAATAAGAAAATAATTTGTTCTGCAAACTTTCCCCCAAAGCACAATCAAAGAAAAAGCAAAGAAAAGTCCAAGAGAAAGAAGACCATCATTACAGACATTTGAATTACAGGTGTGGGTGTGGGGGTGCGCAATGTTTACAAAGAGAGGTGGCATAATTAGCTGGTTACTAATGATTTGTACTGATTCCCTTCCGAGGGATAATGAGAGACTGAGGGCTATGACAACCAGCAGTTCTCTTCGATAACTTACAAAGAGGCCTTCATTTCATGTAGTGGAAGAAGAGACACTGCTGAGCAACAGGCTGATGACTTGATAGTTAAAGACACAGAACTCCAGTTATGTTTGAATGCTCAGTGGATGTACATTTGTTATGCTAAATGTAAGACCTTCTAGGGAAAAGCCTGGGACCCTAAAGTATGACATTTGGGCATTTGAATGGATGACCCTAAGTATATTGGGTCTGAAGACAGACCCAGACCCTCAGAACTTGCAGAGGGGACCACTCTTTCCCAGTAAGAATCTGTTGGAAAATGCTGCAGAGGCTTCTTGCCTACAAGTGGCAACTGTTAACTTCTTAAGACATGCCCCATGCACCTCTCCTTGCTACTGTACCACACAGCAGGATAAAAACTCAGCATAACACAGCTGGGTATATTCTGGTACATTAAGGAAGAAAAGAGACAATGCATCATGTTAAAAGAATTAGAAACATATAAAAAATAAATAAAAGCTGAACTTATACCTCACACCATGTACAAAAAATCAACTCAAAATGAATGAAAGCCCTAAATGCAAGAACTAAAGCTATACAACCCTTAGAAAAAAAACATAGGGGTAAGGCTTTGGTACTTAGTATTTAAAAATGGATTCTTATATATGACACCAAAAGCAACAAAAGACAAAATAGATAAGTGGGAGCTCATCAAAATTAAAAACATTTCTTCATCAAAGGACTTTATCGACAAAGTAAAGAGGCAATCTATAACCACCAAAACCAAACCCAGTGCCATCGAGTCGATTCTGACTCCTAGCGACCCTATAGGACAGAGTAGAACTGCCCCAAAGAGTTTCCAAGGAGCACCTGGCGGATCTGAACTGCCTACCCTTTGGTTAGCAGCCGTCGCACTTAACCGCTACACCACCAGGGTTTCCGAGGCAATCTATAGATGGGAAAAAGATTGGGTGGACTATATATCTATAAGGGTTTAATACCCAGAATCTACAAATAACTCCTGAGACTAAACAACAAAAAGAGAAAGAACCCAATTTACAAAAGGGCAAAGGACTTTAATAGGCAATTGACCAAATAAGAAATACAAATGGCCAATAAACACAAGAAAAGATGCAGAACATGATTAGTCATTTCAAAAAATAGAAGACAAACCTCTGCTGTAGAGTCAATTCTCATTCATCGTGACCCTATAGAACCGAGTAGAACTACCCCATAGGGTTTCCAAGCAGTGGCTGGTGGATTCGAACTGCCAACCTTTTTGTTAGCAGCTGTAGCTCTTAATCACTGTACCGCTAGGGCTCCCATGAGGCATTATGGAAATGCAAATCAAAACTACAATGAGATATAACTTCCCATCCTTTAAAAAAAAAAAAAAACAGGTATTAGTGAAGACGTGAGGAAATTAGAACCACCATACATTGCTGGTAGGACCATAATATGGTACAGACACTGTGGAAAACACTCTGGAGGTTAATCAAGAAATTAAACATAGAATCACCTTATGACCCAGCAATTTCACTTCTAGGCATATATCCAAAATAATTGAAAACAGGAACACAAATGGATACATGTGCACCAGTTTTCATTGTGGCACTATTGACAATAAACAAAAGGTAGAAACAAACCAGGTGTCCATCAACAGATCGATGGATAAACAAAATGTAGTACATACATACAAAGGAATATTACTCATGTAGAGCAATGAAGTCCTGATACATTCTGCAACATGGATGAACCTTGAAAATATGCTAAGTAAAATAAGTCAGTCACAAAGGGAAAGATATTGTATAATCCTATTTATAGGAAATATCTAGAATAGGAAAATATATAGTGGCTAGGATGAATGGGGGGGGAAGAAGGGGTCATTGCTAAGGCAGCACTTAATTTTTGTTAAGTGTAAGAAAAAAGTTGAAACAGATAGTGGTGATGGTTGCACAATATAATGAACGTAATTAATGCCACTGAAGTATACATGTAATAGATGTTGAAATGGCAAATGGTACGTGTGTGTATATATATACATATATATATATATTTTACCACAATTTAAAAAAGCCAGGGGAGTAACTTTGAGCTGAAATTGAAAGTGCTTGATGAACGAAGCCTGAATGTAAGATTGAATAAGCAAGAGTTCTTAAGCAGAATATATGACTGATTAAGCACTTTCTCAGGAGATTGTATTTAACACCTGGGCAAGGACCACAGATCAAACTCCTTGCTAGGTGGCTCCTAGAAGTCTGGAAAAAGAGATGGCCAAAGCTCCGTGAAGTGAAAATGATTGAGTTTTCCTCGAAGGTGATAGAGGAAGGAACAAAGGTGTGAAGGCAAATGGTCAATGTCTATATTATGGTAGACCAGAGAGCCAACAAATGACTGTGTTCTAGAAGAGTGCTCAGAGGATATACTGTTCACCAAGGCCAGGTGGCAGAATTTAACTGCATAAGCCAGGAAACTATTATAACCTTAACAACCAGTAAGGTCAAAGGGAGAGTCAGGATACTGGTGAAGATATTTTATGGTACATTCAATCTTAGGAGCAAGATAGACAGGAAGCCAACATGAATGCTACTCAAACTTCACAACAAAAGCAAAAACAAAAAAAGATAAATGGAAAGGTTGTAAACAAAAGCTGTTGACGCAGTAAAAATTCACAATCCCTTGTTTTGTTCCTAGAACATAAATAATTTTTTATTCCTTAAACAATGAAGGAAGAAACAACTGGATCATAGGAATAAGGACGCTGAAACATCGAGGCATGTATATGCTGTTTTTATTTTCTTAACTACTCTCCAAAGGATCCTATTACCACTTATTGGATAAGTCCCTGGGTCATGCAAATGGTTAAATACTCCACTAGTAACTGAAAGGTTAGGGTTTCAAATAAGGGCTTAAAAAAACTCTTTCCAGTTCAAACCCCTGCTGAGAATTTGCATTTCTAACTGACAAAGTAATAGCATGTGAGCAGGTTTAGAACTCAGGACTCCTGACTCCTAGAAGATGGTTTTTTTCTTTATGTTGCTCCTAATTAACAGCATTAGCATCACCTGGGAAATTTTTAGAAATGCAAATTCAAAGGCTTGTTTCAAATCCACCCAGACACAGTTTGAAACAAAGACTTGGTGATCTACTTCCAAAAGATCAGTGCCCCTGAAAATCCTATAGTGTGCAGTTTTACTCTAAAACATACGTGGTAGCGCTGAGTCAGGATTGATTCGGTGGGTACACCTTTGTTTCCTGAAACCACACAACACATACCTATTCTTCAAACCTTGACCCATAGTTTTGCCTGTGGTCATAAACATGTCATTTTTCACAGCTGGAATTTTTTTTTTCATCTACTAAGAGACCACACATCTCCCCATCAGCTTGCTGAGAGCTGCCACCACCTCCTTGTTCCTCAGGCTGTAGATGAGGGGATTCAGCATGGGAGTGAGGATGTTGCTGAAAACAGAGAGAGCCTGGTCCTGTTCTGGACTATGAGATGATGTGAAAGTCATGTAGATGAATATGTTTGGGCCAAAGAAGAGACTCACCACAGTTAAATGGGAAGAGCATGTGGCTAGGACTTTTTTCCTGCCCTTGACAGAGTTCATATGGAGGACAGTGAGGAAGACAAGAGTATAGGAGGCTGTGATGAGACTGAAAGGCACAACAAGCAGCACAATGCTTGTCACCACCACCACTAACTGATAGACCGAAGTGTCTTCACAGGAGAGTTTAATGAGGACTGGTACCTCACAGAAGAAGTGGTGGATCTCCCTTGATCCACAGATGGGGAAATGCATAGGGTAGACTGTATGTATAAATGAACTTATAGAGCCTCCAATCCAACATGTAGCAACCATATGCAGACAGAAACTGGGGCTCATGATAGTGGGATAACGCAGTGGGCTACAGACAGCTACATAACGATCATAAGCCATGAGGGTCAAGATGAGGCACTCTGACATTCCTAACATGAGGAAAAAGAAACTCTGGGTCCCACAACCGATCCACGATATGCTCCTTTCACCCGTGAAAAAGTTATAGGCCATCTTCGGGACAATGGTAGAAGTTAACGTCAAATCAATGACAGAGAGTTGACTGAGGAGAAAGTACATGGGTGTATGAAGCCGGGAGTCCCCCAAAATCAAGACAATCAGAAGCGTGTTCCCCAGGAAGGCAAGGGTATAGATGAAGACAATCACGGAGTTGAGGATAATGGAATGCTGAAACTCAGGAAAAAGTCCCACAAGGATGAAATCAGTTATTGAGGATTCATTCACACTCACCATATCTCTAAATAAACATAAGAAGGCTAGGAAACAAATCAAATGGACTACAATAGCTGACATTCAATACAGGTTTTATATAAAGCTGTGGGTCAAATATTATATATATTCATCCTCAATTCCTTACTCTCAGATAATATTGGCCATCGTCTCATCACAGATATTTTATCATATATTGAAAGTTGCCTAAAATTTTATTAAATATATAATATTAAGAATGATTAACTTCATTGCTTCTTAGCCTTTGTTGTGTTTTCCTTTTCTTTCTTTCCTTCTTCCTTTCTTCCTTCTCTTTGTTTGTTTTTTATATTTACTGAAGAATCTTCTGAAAATTATGGACCCAGCTTCCAGAGATATGCTCCTAAAATTTTCTGATAGCCATGAACTTTGACTATTAACTCTTGATATACTTGGACCAAAAGGAAAAAAAAAACTAATTAATTAAATATCATTTAAAAAATTACAAATCAATTATTTAGCACTGTTTTAACATACTATTGATTTACTTTTCTGTTTTTGGCTAGTTGGCATGGTACTCTAAATTTAGTAATAGAAAATGTCAGATTTACATAATTTTTCTGCTCAGAAACCATCGATGGTCTTTTTTACTGAAGTAATGTCTATATTTCTTAGGCTGTAATTTTATATCTTCCATGAGTTGAACCCAACCTACTTTATGAAACTTATGTTCTGTTATTTTTAAACTCATAATTCAAACTTCAACCAAATGGACACCCTCATTGTTGCCTCATATGACTTGCATTTCCACCTTTGTTGTTATTTCTCCTTAGAATTATACCTGTCACCTCAATTGTTGTCCTTTTCACTCTTTAAGTATTACCCAAATATAACTTCTTCTAGAAAAGCTTTCTTAAACCTTGAAGGAGAAAAGCATTTTCCATCTACTCTTCTATACTCCCTTAATTGCAGCATACTTGCTGTTGTTTATCACCATAGCTGAGAGAAAGTGTAGCTTGGGGGTTAAGAGCATGTATCAGAGGCTAGACTGCCTAGTTTCAAAGCCCAGCTCCATCATTTACTACCTGTGCCTATCTTTCCTTATTTTTAAAAAGAGAGATTAGCCAAGAGACCTCATGGGGGTAGTTATGAGGCTAAATGAGTTAATACGAATAAACCACTATGACAGTGCCTGGTACATAATAAACATTCAAGAGAGGTTAGTATTGTACTTTTATTTTGGTTTTCTATGTGTGTAAGTTCTCCCAAATAACTTTTTTATTTTGAGTGATAAATTTATGTTTTACCTATCTATACCACAACATACCAGCATAGTAATTTGAAAAATGTTATATATTCTACAAACAATTCATTAATCGGAAGTTTGAACCAACTCTGTGGAGTTCATCAATATACTTTTTTGGGTAGAATATATGACAAACACCCATACTGAAATTGCATTCTTGGTGAGAAATAAAGCTTTTCCCCATGTCGTCTTACTTCAAAATGGAGTCCTTATTCCAGTCTCAATAAAACAACTGCTGCACATGTGGAAATTTCTTTATGCACTGGAGTTTCCTAGCAGACCTGTGTTGATGAGTACATAGGTCAAAATACATGAAAATCCTGTTATCTACTATTGAAGCAGAAAATTTCATAATGTAATGTCATCCTCTGATTTCACGTGATCATTCTTTTATGAAGGTGTATTTTCAAATCATCTCGTGAAAAAAAATAACTATTGCTTTCACCATAAATCTACTGAGATATAAAATACAGAGATAATTATTACTCTAATTCTGTAATTAATGAGCAGCAAACACTAATCTTACTGAAATTTACATATACATTATTTCAGAAAACATATAGTTTTGTTTGTTGTTTTTTACAGTTAAAAGAGTTCTTGAAAATATTTACCATCCATTTGTTCTTCAGTCTACATTCCCTGAATGTTCACTATATTTCACACATATTCTATTAAGTGCTGAAGAGGGGTCATCAATGAATTGGGACATGATCTATATCTTCAGTTACCTCTGAATTTAGATATGGAACCATTCATACATTTCACCAGTTACAAAGGGGTGAAATGAATGCTATAGCTAAGACTCCTTTGGAATGGTGTATCAACACAGAGGAGAGAACTAATTAATACCCGTGTGAAAGAGGGCTGGAGAATTAGATAAGATTTAATTTGAGCTGTGTCTAACTTAGGGCACAGCAAGTCAAGGAAATGTGAAGAACTGAAGCCGGGAAGGGTTTGTCAGGGTTAAAAACACAGGTCAACAGATGGTGAGAGCCACATTGCATAAGCAAGTGAGGAACAAATTGGCATTCTTACTCAGATTTTTATCCAATCTGAGCCACATAACACTGAAAGTTTACCACCTCCTCATTCCTCCATAACCTCGTAGAATTCTTACCTGTATATTTGTATTATTCATATTGCTTGGCCTGCCATTTCCTTCACTTAGCCTAGGAATCCATGTGTCTTTTGCAATCTGTGTATTGATATTTTATGTTGAATTCATTTGTCTGCTTAAAAGACAAGATAGCTCTGCTAGAATAAGGATAATCAAGAGCTCCACCATAAGGTTAGTGTAACCAACAAATGAGGTGTGGCATATTCTATGTGCTCAAAACTTGCCCACTCCTATAATGATCAATCAGTATCATTACAGCTGCCCTGTTCTACGATCTTCTCTATGTGTACGCCAACCTTCCATTATAAAAGACATGAATATTCATCAAGGGGATGAGCTTATAATTTTGAGATTTCAAGTGTCAAACAGGTTAGAAGTACAGATGATGCAGTGAAGAAGCTAATGTTTAACAATTCTGGAGCCAAACGTTAAACTCAAGTAAAAAGAAAGCATCCAAATGAGTTTAATTCATTTATTTTTCACTTTTGTAATTATTATTTTTGTAAATACTTAAATATTTACTTAATTTTTTTTGTTAACTAATAACCAATTTCCTAAAACAAGCTATGGGTCATTTATTAGGAAGTAAAGACAATTGATCATAGGACAAATGACTAAGAAAATATTCTTTGAATATAAAAACAACTGTTAGTAAGGATTTCCAAATTATTAATTATTCTTATAACAATAAAACATGTTTTATAATTTAATTCGACTCAGTGGAATAGGCTTTTAAGAGTCAATTCTCAATGTGTTTCTATTATTTATTTATTACAAAAGAAAAATAGAGCCACACATAAGGAGGAATGAAGTGTTAGCCTATAGACCTTTATTGCCCTTTTTAAAAGTTTTCAAATCATGACGTTTATATCATTTTAGATACATTGCATGCCTGTATTGTTAGCCTGATTTGTGTTTGTGTCTATGTGAGTATATACAAGGTAGTTTGAAACAAAATCATTATTAGTTAAACAGTTTTTCTAAAAGGAACCAGGTGAATTCAAGGGATTATAGTACTTGGCTGCCGAGTTACGCACGTTGTTGAATATACCATATTTGGTTCCAAAAATGTGATAATTCTCATTCTTTAACATTTCACTTAACATTGTGAGTGGTACCTGCTCCATATTATGCTGGTTTTGATCAGGCAAAAGTATTTATGACAACATCATTTGGTTGATATGATTCATGCAGATATTCAAACAGAAATATTATGATTCCATCCAGCTTTTCTCTAGACCTGAATCCTGGGCAGGCTACCAAATACACATCTAAGACTGCCATAGATTTTTTTCCTGTAAAACAAGCACAATCATCGAAACCTGTCAACCATTAAACTTAATAACAATCCTACACATTCTGTACAGAATTCCATTACCAGTCAAAGTTCAAAATGTTTTTTCTCCTTGTTTGGCATCTACCTTAAATTCTATTTATCTCCAGTCACCTCTGCTGCTTCGAATTTCTGACATCTTCTAGATTTTCCACAACCAGATGTACCTTCTCATTATGCAGCATTACTCCATTTTTCTCATAGAAAAATTAATGCAGTTGGCTTGACGTTGATGGAAAATCATATATTTTAGGAATGAGTGCAGTGATTTTTACCCTATAATACTTTGGCAATTAAATATCAGCTAAGATCTAACTTGGCAGATTGCTTAGTAATTTCTCATCAGAGTCTGGAGACTTTTCTGGTGAATGACATAGGGGAACACAGTCCCAAGACTTCAATTAATTCATATCTCAGACGAAAATGGTGAACTTCGGAAATTAAAGAAAATAGTGTGAAACCATCAGATGCATGCAAGCAGATGTTCCTCACCATGGAAAACATTCAGAGGTTTCTAAACCCCACAGTCCAGTCTCTATAGTGCCCATGCTGAGAAAGCACAGGATAGGTGACAAAACACATTCAGGGCCATGCAATCTACCATACTTTGAACTTCAGTTAAAGAATGATAGTCAATTTGATTGATCTTCACATTTGCCACCACCACTACTGCCTCCCCCGCCATAAAACCTTCCTTCCAATTTATATAATTTTTTGTGATAATGCCTTATACAGGATTTCTTTTTGTGACAACTTGATTCTTAAACAGCTTCATTTTATGAGCTTGACATATTATTATAAAAAAAAAAATTAACTTTGAGGTCAGCGTGATCTACTTGGTAATTATAATTTTATTCAAATTCCAAAATCTGAGTTTTGTTATGTTGTCTGTAAATGTGAACATAGTAATATCTGTCTCAGTAAGGTGTGTTTTATATGATGAAGTGTGAACTCCTTTGTAATGCCCCACAGCAAGTTAATGTGGTGTACTGTCTTGGTACTGAGTGTTGGGTTCCACTTGTCTACCTTCAGTCTAACACATAGCATCTGAAGGAGTAATGTTTCCTTTCTCTAAAAGTATCCTGACTGACCATGACTGAGTCTGTACACATAAAGGCACAAACAAAAAAGCGTTTAAAAATAATTAACATATAAAATCAATCATTTTGAAAATAAAGCATCCTGTTGAATCCTGCCCATAACAATTAGAATTGTCGCCCTTATGCAAATCAAAATATAGGCAAATATACCTAGGATAAAATGCTGGAGAAATAAGACATCTCAGTAGAAAGGTAAAAAATGGCTCTAAACATTTTTAGTTCTTTCATTGAACATGACATACTCAAAAGAGAGGTAGTAGCAGAATTTTCATAGTCTATTAAGAAATTTTTTTTTTATTAAGAAAACAAAACAAAAAAGTAAGATAGCAATATATAGCATTTAGGCAATACCAATTACTTGCGTATAAATGTATAAATGCACAAATATATAATTTGTATAATCTATAATACCTCCATTGTCTGAACACACATACCACATACCACTCATTGGGTTTTTGTGGAAAAATACTGCTTGGTTACACCATAGTGTTTCTATACATGCACTTTTATGTTAAAATTCAGATTCTTGAGGACAAAGACAATGACTAATTTATCTTTACATTATCAACATGAAGATTGGCAAACTACAGCCTTTGGGCCAAATCTAACCTGCCATCTGTTTTGGAAAGGTCTATGAGCTAAGACCAATTTTTACAATTTTTAATGTTTGAAACATAAAAAATAAGATTTTATAACATGAAGATTATATGAAAATATATTTTTAATGTCCATAAATAAGGTTTATTGGAACACAGCCATACTCATGCATTTACATAGTATCTATGGCTGTGGTTACATTGACATGTTAAGCAATTGTGACAGGCTCTATGGTGGTTGTTGTTAGTTGTGATGGAATAGATTCCCACTCATGGCAACCCCATGTGTGCAGAGTTGAATTGCTCCATAGGTTTTTCAAGGCCGTGACCTTTCAGAAGCAGATCATAAGGCCTGTCTCTAGAGGTGTCTCTAGCTGGGGTGGAACCACCAACTTTTCAGCTAGTTGTCCTGCGCTTAACCATTTATATCACCCAGGGACTCCAGCTAGAGTTACTAGCAGTAAATAAAGATGCTGTGTGAACTATTCAGTTAAGGCTCAACAGAGAGTCACAATTCAGATCCCTAAGATTTTAAAGCAATTCATGTTTTCTACAGCAGAGCACTACTCACCATTTGTAAAACAACCTCTGCCATGCTACTGGGCCATGAAAGGGACTGATAACCTCACTACAGAGCAGAGTTCCCACCGTGGGCTAGTTATTGCCAGATTCATCAAGCCATGATGTTGAGCAGGTACAGGAGCAATCTAACATATGACACAAAATTAAAAGATCAAAAGTAAGAAAGTCTATGAAAGAGACATAGATGGACCCACAGGATAGGAACATAGTGGGCAGATCTTTATATCGCATTTCACTGTCACCATCAGTCATCCACCTTTGAAGGGACACTGAATAAAAAGGTGGATAGGATGACTGATCCAGTAGAGGTCAGCTAACCTTTGTCCTTTGTCACCACAGTGCTTGTGCAATGAGACTATGAATAGAGTAACTGTAGATGCAGGAAAGCAGACTAAGCATGGGTCTGGTAGCATAGGTATTTTTGAACCAAAACTGATTTACTGCTGATTATTTGTACTCTCAGCATTAGACTCCAATGCTGAGTCCTCAATATGATCAATTAGCCACTTGATAGTAAATTGTTACATCAGACCATACCACCTCTGAGAGGGTAACGGTGATTATGAAATTAACAGCTACTGTTATGGATTTTATTCTTCCTACTTCAGTGCCTTTTCCAGTGCCACCATTCAAGAGTTTACACAATACTCAAATTGATTCTGACTCATATCAACATTATAGGACAGAGTAGAACTGCCCCATAGGGTTTCCAAGGAGCGGCTAGTAGCTTTGAACTGCTGACCTTTTGGTTAGCAAACGAGCTCTTAACCACTTTGCCACCAGGACTCCATGCTTGATTTAGAGGCATGAAATCCTATATTAACATCGCCTCAGGAAAAGAAATCTGTTTTTTGGTGAGGGAACTGTGTCATCCACTCATCCTATCATACGACACTTCACCCATAAGGTACCAACCTAATAGAACACTGGAATACTTGTTAAAAGCTCATCTAGATACTGGCTCAAGGACAACACCACACAGGGTAAGGATACCGTCTTCAGGATGTGGTATATGCACTGAATCAAGGATGCAATAGCTGGAACATATCTATCCGGTAAACAATGAGGTGATTTCTCCCTCTCCCCCATCACTCCAGTAGCTGTAGCACTTACTTTTCCAGTTCCCTCAAACTTAGGTTCTGCTGGATTAGAAGTGCTAAACTTGGTGTGATGGTTCAAATTTGGAAGTAAACACTCCTGGGAGCAACCATTGACTAACAGGGAAAGGAACTAATGGGTAAATGTTTCCTCCTACATCTCTTCAGTTGGAAGAAAACCCTGGTGGTGTAGTTGTTCAGAGTTACAGCTGCTAACCAAAAGGTCAGCAGTTCAAACCCATCAGGCACTCCTTGGAAACCCTATGGGGCAGTTCTACTCTGTTCTAAAAGGTCTCTAAACCAAAAAAAAAAAAAAAACCCATTGCCGTCGGGTCAATTCCGACTCATAGTCTGTATGAGTCGGAATTGACTCGACAGAAACATTTTTTGTGTGCGTGTGTGGTTTTCAGTTGGATAATTCTGGAAGACATCTTGTATGCTTCATAGGAGTGGCAAGAAATAGAACTTAGTTGTGCATAGAAGGGACTTTGCCAAGAAAATCCCGTATTGATGTTTTCCCCTTCTCTATATCACTCTCCTCATTCTATCACTCCTGCGTCTTAGAAACATCTCCCAATTCCTTGGCTCAGGCTCTGCTTTCCAGAGAACCCAAGTCAAGACATTTTCCAATGCCATCTCCTACAACTCTCTCCCTTATCATACAAGCTACAACCACAAAGGCCTTTTATCAGTACCCACTTTTACCCTAAACTTTTTCAAATTATTATGTCCCCATATGCTATTCTTTTTCTGAAATACTTTTTCCCTACATTGACATGAATACTCCTTATCTTGCAATTTCACCTTAAATGAGATTTGGTCAGAGAAGCCTTCCCTGACACCCTATATTAAACCTGCAAGTGTGTATACTCTAACACAAGAATCTGATTTTAATTCATTACGTCTTGTGAATTTTTTGGTCAGAAATGCCTAGCAAAGCTTCAGGCACTAGTACATGTGCGATAATATAATATTTAATAAATAAATTTGATAAATGTAAGTGATAAATTTTGAAGAGCAGCAACAGCTAAGAAGATAAATTTCTTTTAGTTCCTGTTGTTTTTATTGAAGACTGTCAACATAGGTGGTAAGGATATGCTAAAAATTCACTATTTTAGGGAGCCACAAAATAGATTTTATTTGCATCTTAATTATAAGGGTAGGTTTGTAACTTTCACAACTGACAGGACACAGTGGACATGGAAAGTATTACTGGGATACTGTCAACATAAACAACTTTTTTTTTTTTTTTTTTGTAGTGTTTGTGATAAAATATCAAAACTGAGGAGCAGTGAACAGTGAGAGAAAAATTTAAAGATGTTCTTTCAGGAAAAACAGATTGGTTGAGACCTAATTTGGTGAGAGGATGAGCGTAGAGGAGACTTTTGGTGGTTTATGTAATTACTTTCTGTGGATATGACCACTTTAAGAGCTGCTTCCATGCCATACTCAAGAGCATGTGCATTATTCTGCCACTTTGCTGATAGGCTAAGGCCAGTGGCTGTGTTATTATCTCCCTCTGCCAAGACATACTACACAACCATTTGTGGAAAATATTGGCTAAGTTTCACCAAATCCATTTTCTTTCCTCTGGGAATACAGCTACATGTTACTTCTCAGCCTCTTTTCAGTAGCGTGAGACTAGCTTCTGGCCAATGGCATATGGATAGAAGTGAAGTTTGCCATATCTACGTTTAGCCCGCAATTACCCCTCACACAGTCCTTCACCTTTTCTGCCCTCTGCCGACTATACATCAATGCCCATTTAATCTTGGAAATCACATGTTGAAGACGGCAGAGCCTCTGTCAGCCCGAATCTCCAAATGACTGCAAGGAGCAGAGCCGTGCACCCACCTCATCTCTATGGACTGAACATTTATGAACAAAAACTAAGCTTTTATTGTGTTAAGACACTGGGATTTGGGAGGTTGTTAATCAGCTGACAGTAACTTTACTAATACTTATTTCCTTTGGGGTCTTCTAGGAGTAATGGGAACGCCCCCCCCCCCACCACCATAAAGCAAGACACAAATCCTTTCTCTAAAATACTGTCACCCTCACAAGGCTCTGCTGGGGTAATGAGGTACAACAAGCTAAGAAAACACTGTACACTCCTCATATTTCCTCTACCTTTCACCTTCTCCTTGAAACTTTTCTAATAGGGAGTGGGTTTGAATGAGCTACCCATCTCTCCATGAGCCTTTTTTCTCCAAAATATTCTGGCTATGTTTCTCTGTTGCCCCAGGAATTAATCTATTGGAGATAAGATCCAACAAAAAGCTTACAGATTATATCTGCTCTGAAGTACACAGAATTGAGAACTGCTTAAAAAGGGAGACAAAAGGAAGATGAGAAATACTGGGAGAGAAAAAATACTAGTTTGTATTTTCAAAAATATGCCTAATGCCACATGTACTTGTGGTAAGACTAGAATGTGTTGTTAGCCCAGTCAATATTATACATGTAAGTGCGGCATTTCTAAAAATGGTATATATTATTCTCAGATTTATTATTATAGCAAAAGAATAAATATGAATAGGAGGAAGCAACACAGTTCTAACTTCTGTGTGCTATTTCTGAAACTTAAACCACTGCTGTCAAGCGGATTCTGACTCATAGTGACTCTAAAGGACAGAGTAGACCTGCCCCATATGGTTTCCAAAGCTGTAAATCCTTACGGAAGCAGACTGTCACACCTTTTTCCCACAGAGCAGCTGGCGGGTTTGAGCCACTGACATTCTGGTTAGCAGCCAAGTGCTTTCACCACTGTGTCACCATTGCTCCTTCTCTAAAGCTTAGGTATTACTATATTTTAAGAAACAAAAATATGAATTTGCATTGTACTCTTAAGAATTTGTCTTTCAGAATGGAGTCTTAGTATCTCTTTTTGGTAGCTTTTAAGTCAAACTATCTGGTCTAGAATAAAATTTTTATGTAAAACTTAGAAGAGTAAACAAATGCATTTGCCTTAAGCAAACTTCATATTTCCAAGAAAAAGGTTTACTAATCTAATAAAATTAATGTCATTGGAAGAGAAAAATTTATCCTTCTAGGGAACATATTTATAAGTAGCCTTTTAATTGATATAAGTTTTTTCTACTCAATAAAAAGTAGACTAGCATATTTTGACCAATTTATGACTCCATTATGTTGGGGTGTACCAATGTGGGGAGGGGTGGAAGTTATTCATACTTACAGGGAGGAGAATTTTATCACCAATGTAGTTTGGAATTGCCCATACATGAAAATAATAAAAATCAAGCTGACTTATAGTTGACTTGATTTCATTTTTAAGTCCTCTATAAACATTACCCCCTTATGTCTGTACCCAGGGCTGACTGTCTCCTACCTGCTGCCTTGGTATGGCATTGCAGTCATGTTGCTGTAACATTTTCAAATCAAAAGTAACAGTAATCTTTGTTGAAGTCCCTAAATCTGGTCCTGGTAAATCAATGGAAAATTTATTTAATAAAAGTAGGACATGATAATAATCCTGGAAAATTAATATCCTTTCTAAGTGTAGATCTCAGACCATCTGAAGGATTGAATTAGAAATAAATTGCAAGCTAGAAAAATTATTTTAGTGTTTATTAGAAACAGTATGTATTATATTAGAAGTTCCAAATGTGCAGTAATAAAATGGTTTTAACTAAAGAAGGGTATATATGAAAATATATATATATATATAATTTTAGAAGTACCTAAATTTTACTAATCTTTGGTCATTACTCTTCAGTTCATGTTAGGGTTGAAAATTGTCATATGAATCTCTACTGCCCCAGAATTGTAGCAAATATACACTGAAGAAAAACCAACTCTCTTAGCCAAGTTCTAATATATTTGGAAGTTGTTGAACCTATAGGACCTATTTATTCATCTATTTAACAGATATTTATAAAGGATATATTATGTGTCAAACTCTTCTAGGGCTAAGGATAAACCAGTGAACAAAAAGGCAAAAATCCTTGCCCTGATGGAGTTTACTCTGTGGGTGCAGGTGGATGGGAAACAGATAATAAACATGATAAATAAGTAAGTAAAATATACACTGTATAAGATGGCAATAACTACTAAGAAGAAAAAAATTGTCAGGGAATGGAGATTTAAAGTATAGGAAAAGGATTTAAGTTTTTAGACAGGATGTCTTGAACTTTTGAATGAAAAACTAAAGGAAGTGAGGGTAAGAGCATTCTAGGGAAAGGGAAAAATAAATGCAAAGGCCATGGGGCAGAAACACGTTTGAGCACCAAGTTGGTTGGTGTCATACATAGTAAAACCTGTGAAATCTGGAACCTCTGTAAGGCAGAAACTTGTCAGAGAAGAAAAACTTAAACATTTTCCACTAATAGAGAACGATAGAAAAGTGGTAGGACTACAACCTGTCAAAGGTGGAAAACTTGAAGTACCCAGAAAAACAAAGCAGTACTGTATAGTTCCAACTTTCACAGGTTTTACTGTACTTACCATATCATGTGCTCACTATGGTAAAAGTGGAGTGAAGGAAGAGAAGAATAATAGGAGAAACAATTGGATAGCAAAGGAGTCAAGCTGTAGTTACAATGCTAGCAAAACTGAAAAATTATTGAGTAACTGTGAAGTCAGCATGAAATTTTATTCTATAAAGCCAAACAAACTAAAAAATAAAATAAAGTCAGCAGATCATTTGTTCCTTAAAGGTTGTCAAAGAGATGATGCATTTTTCACTTTATTTTAGATTCTACTCAATCATAAAAAACAACGTCAGCTTGGAGAAAACAATCCTTCTCAGAGAAAACAAATGTCCTCAAGTCTCCTCCTTTCTTTTTCTCTCCTACCTGGTTGATAACCAAAACCAAATCCAGGGCTGTCAGGTCAATTCTGACTCATAGCGACCCTGTAGGACAGAGTAGAACTGCCCCCATAGGGTTTCCAAAGCTGTAAATCTTTAAGGAAATAACCAGCCTCTTTTTTTTCCTGTGGAGTGGCTGGTGGGTTCAAACCACTGACCTTTGGGTCAGCAGACAAATGCTTAACCACTAAGCCACCAGTACTCCTCACCTGGTTGATATTTAGTCAAAATTAGAATGTGTACTCACAGCTGGTTGTCCTAAGATGACAGAGAAGAGTGACAGGAATTCTTATCCACTCTTGTAAATGAATAAGGAAGATGAGTAGATATGCTTCCATCAGTTCACTACCAAAGTCTTTTTCTCCAAATATTTCTATGGAAGGCATTCTACTGAAAAAAAAAATAATTATTTGCTTCAAACACAACAAAGTGAATAAAAACTCAATGAACCATCCCTGTAATAATTCATATTCCTTAATTGAAATTATAGCAGAAAAAAGATGCAACTCAGGAACTTTGATCTCTGGACTGGAACTGTTTTAAATGTAAATATGGCAGTAGACTTTCCTAAACTACTTTGGTATTAGGTTCCTCCCCATGGCCTTCCTCAGAGCCCCCACCACCTCCTTGTTCCTCAGGCTGTAGATAAAGCAGTTCAACATGGGAATGAGGATGGTGTAGAACACGGAGAAACCTTGATCCAGCCCTGGGCTGTCGGGAGAGCCAGGTGTCATGTACACCACTATGCCTGGCCCCAGGTAGAGACTCACCACAGTCAAGTGGGAACAGCGTGTGGCTAGAGCTTTGTTTCTCCCCTCAGGAGAGTTCATTCTGAGAACAGTGAAGAAGATGCGAATATAGGAGGCCATTATGAAGCTTAAGGGGAAGAGGATAAGTGCAATACTTACTACAGACACCACAATCTCGTAATCCAAAGTGTCCTCACAGGATAGTTTCAGGGTGGCAAGCATCTCACAGAAGGAGTGATTGATCTCTTTCAGTCCACAGACAGAGAAATGCATGCTGTAGGTAGTTTGAATAAGTGAGTTTAGAGCACCCCCAGACCATGACACCACTACCATTAGCAAGCAAACCTTAGGGCTCATGATGATTGGGTAGCGCAGTGGGTTACAAATGGCCACAAATCGGTCAAAGGACATAACGGTTAAGAGGAGACACTCAGCTCCACCAAAAGTCAGGCAGAAGAACATCTGGACTCCACAGCCAACTTGAGAAATGCTGTGCTTTCCTAAGGAATGGCTGATGACCATCTTAGGAACACAGCTGGAAATGTAGACCAAGTCAATGAGGGAGAGCTGGTTGAGTGAGAAGTACATGGAAGTGTAGAGGTAGAAGTCCACCCAGATCAGAAAAATGAGGGCAGTTTTCCCTGTGATGGCAATGAGATAGATCAGAAGGAAGAGGTAGACCAGAAGGCTGATGTGTTGAAACCCAGGGAAGAGACCCAAGAGAATGAAATCTGTGGTTGATGTGCCATTATTCTCTTCATATCTCAGCCTCATCTGTGGCAACTAATGGTGGTGGGAGGAAAACATAGGTCATTTATTAAATATTATGCCCAATTAAAAGCCTTTTATTTTATTTTAGACTTTTTTTTCACATCTTACCAGACTCAGAAGACATTTTAAACACCTTGTGGTTTGCAAATGGAAACCCTGGTGGCATAGTGGTTAAGAGCTATGACTACTAATCAAAAGGTTGGCAGTGTGAATCCACCAGGCACAACTTGGCTACTCTATGGGGCAGTTCTACTCTGTCCTATAGGGTCACTATGAGTGGGAATCAGCTCAACAGCAGTGAGTTTTTGTTTGGGTTTACAAATTGTACACATGTTCTTTTATAAATATTATACACTGATCATTTTACCCACTATTTAAAAGTTGCTTTGTATCTATAAAATTATAGTGTTCACTGAAGGATATTTGGAATTTTCTGCACATTAAGTTTTCATCTTTTTCAGTCTTTGTTTTGTTTCTGACTCGTTAATGGAAACTTTTCCCCAAATATGTCATGTAGGTCCTCTTCTTCTCTGTCAAAATTATATCCCTTGTTAATCTTTTACAGTTGAATGACCAGCTACATATTTTGTGGGGCCCAGTGCAAAATGAAAATAAGGAGCAACTAGTTCAAAATTAAGAATTTCAAGACAGTTACAGCAGAACATTAAACAAGTATGGTGGCCTTCTAAGAATGGGGCCCTTTGTTATTGCACAAGTCACAAATCTATGAAATTCATCCTGGTCCAATGAGTTCGAGCTATCTCCCTAATGTGGACAAGGTTCAAATCAACATACTGTTTTCTCTGGCTTCTTCTGAGCCCATTTAAATATTTCCAACAACTTGACAAACACTTTCGCCAGGTATCCTGTAAACACTTTCAATTCAAGATGTCAAAAAGTGAACCCAGATAGCCTCTCTTACTGTTTGTTATTACTTACATCACCAAGAACATTCAGAAATATGATATATACCTTTGATATCCTTTCTTCTATCTTTAGTTATCCTCAGACAAGTTTGCACTCTGTTTCTTTCCAAACATATCGTCTTCTTTCCACAGGTATCATTTCCATCCATTTTAAGCTCCTGCTGTCAGGGGCCAAGATTGCGGTGTAGTCAGATGCTTCTCGTGATACCTCTTACGACAAAGACCTGAAAAACAAGTGAAGCGATTATATATATGACAAGCAAGGGGCCCTGTACATCAAAGGCAAGGTTAGGAAATCAGACTGACCAGCAGGGGAAGGGAGGGACAGTTTAGAAGTAGTGAGGAGTTGTCAGACCTGACTTGGTGGGAACCAGCACACCTCAGACACAACCCCCTGGCACAACCGCCATGGGGCTGGCAGTAGCATTTGAGACATAATTTCCCCTGGGAGAGACAATGAGCCACACAGTCTACTCAGGCCTCCAGAATCAGAGAAGAACAGCGTTCTTGGCAAAAGCTAAGTATTTGAATCTAATTTATCGTACCCGAGCCCCCAAGTCAGCTTCAGTGGCTGCCTATTTCCCTGGGCCTGAGATAGGTCCTGCTGCACATTCTGAGCCATTTTCCTGGCCTTGGAGAAGGCATAAATTACTGTTGGGGGGGGAATAATCTGCCAGCTCCCCTAAGCTGGAAACTCAGGGCAGAAGTGACTCTTGTCCAGGCACAAATGGCTCGTACACTTCGAATACCTTTTACCCCAGCATGGACCTGTGCAGGCCCATTTCAGGAGTATAGGCCACTGTTGGAAGACTGCAACAGTGTATGTGCCTGAGATCTGAATTCAGCTGTTTCAGCTGTGTGGTAGAGGGGTGGGTTTTTGATGTTTGACACTGCTTTGCCTAGTTAAGAGGGTCCTCACCTACCCACATCAGGTGCCTGAGGACTGGTGGCCCCACCCACATCACCTAGCCACCCACAACAGGGATTCAAGGAAAAGTGGTGCCTCCCAGTCCTTACAACCAAAAGCACTGTGTGCCCATAGTCCAGCTGCAGAACCCATCCACCTGTGCACTCTAGGGAACAGAGATGTACTTTCCTCACAGACACTTGGGGGATACTTGTCAGCCCCATGCCTTGATTAGAGTGTGACCCCCTGCTGCTACCAGAAACCTGTGCCTAAACCAGTCACCCCTGCCCCTCCAAGACTGTAGGAAAGAACTTGGTGACTGACTACCTGGACACCTGTGCTGAATCCATACAAGAAAAGCGAATGGACTCCTAGGCTCATATACCTGGTAACAGCTCTAGCCATCTGGTAACAGGATGTTAGAGCTTCAAAGGCTCCAATGATCAAATTGGCTCACTCAAGCAGCCTATTTGGGCATATCAAAACAAAACAAAGCAAGAAGCTAGGATACAGTAAGCAAATATAAATGAAAACAATAACTTATAGATGGCTCAGAGTCAACAGTCAATATCAAATCACATAAAGAAGCAGGCCACAACTGCTTCAACAAGCTCTCATAACAAAGAATCAAGGAATCTTCCAGGAGAAGATGTCTTCCTGGAATTACCAGAGGTAGAATACAAAAGATTAATATGCAAAACTTTTTGAGAGATTAGGAAGGAGATCAGGCAAAATGCAGAACAAGCCAAGGAACGCACAGATAAAGCAGCTGAGGACATTAAGAAGGTTATTCAAAAGCAAAATAAAAAGTTAATAGGCTGCAAGAATCCACAGAGGGACAGCAATCAGAAATTCAGAAGATTAACAATAAAATTCCAGAATTAGATGACTCAATAGGAAAAGGAGCAGATTTGAGGAAATGGAAGTCAGAATTAGTGAGATTGAAGATAAAACACTTGGCACCAATATATTCAAAGAAAAATCAGATAAAAGAATTTAAAAAGACAAAGAAACCATAAGAATCATGTGGCACTCTATCAAGAGAAATAACCTACAAGTGACTGGAGTACCAGAACAGGGAGGAAGAACAGAAAATACAGAGAGAATTGTTGCAGATTTGCTGGCAGAAAACTTCCCTGACACCATGAAAGATGAGACAGTATCTATCCAAGATGCTCATCGAACCCCACATAAGGCAGATCCCAAAAGAACGTCACCAAGGCGTATCATAATCAAACTTGCCAAAGCCAAACATAAAGAGAGAATTTTAAAAGCAGCTAGGGATAAATGAAAAGTAAACTACAAAGCAGAGTCTGTAAGAATAAGCTTGGACTACTCAGCAGAAACCATGCAGTCAAGAAGACAGTGGGATGACATATATAAAGCCTTAAAAGAAAAAAATTGCCAGCCAAGAATCATATATCCAGCAAAACTGTCTCTCAAATATGAAGGCAAAATTAGGACATTTCCAAGCTTAAGGAATTTGCAAAAACCAAACCAAAACTACAAGAAATACTAAGGCAGTCTTCTGGTTAGACAATCAGTAACATCAGATATCAACCCAAGACTAGAACACAGGACAGAGCAACCAGGTATTAACCCAAATAAGGAAACACAAAAATAAATCAAGATTAAAAAATTCTCAAAACAGGGAAACAACGATGTCATTATGTAAAAGATGACAACATTAAATTCAATAAAGAGGGATTAAAAAACGTAGCCATAGATCTTTCATATGGAGAGGAAGTCAAGGTGATATAAAGAAATAAAACTTTGATTTAAACTTAGAAAAACAGGGATAAATATTAAGGTAACCACAAAGGTGACTAAGAATCTTACATATCAAAGTTAAGCTCCTGCTGTCCCTTATCCTGTCAGTCTCCATCTGCTTCAAACTATAATTGTCTTAAAACATCATTCAAATATTTTTTTGTGGTCAGTTTGACTTTTGAAATTTTCCCTATTTACTGTTGAATTAAATACAACACTCCTTACATTGGCATTCAAATACTTAACAAGTATGTCAAATAACTTACATGACCTTTTTTTTTTTTGCATTACAATAAATGTTTTTCCTATAACAAATTAAACCATTGTCTCTTTTCTATCTCCTGCCTTTACTTATACAGTTTCCTTAGCATTTAAGACACCTCCATCCAATGCAACCTATATAAAATTTTCCCCATCATTTAGTTTCCTTAGTACATGTCAAGATCTTTCTGAAGACTTCCCCAAACTGTCTATAAACCAAAACCAAACCACTTTCCTGTTGAGTAGAATATTGGCCCCTGCCAAATCATAAAGTGATCTCTCCTTTCTCTAAATCCTGTTAGCACAGGATTCTTATAAGAATCATTCAGGATGTCACTTTCTGTCTTGAATTAAGAGGCATTGGCAGCTTCTGGGAAGATGGCAGTGTAAAAAGATCATTGTTCTGACCCTCCCCTATACAGCAACAACAGAAAAGGTACTGGGCCTTCAGGGACTCTGACTTCTGGAGCAGAAGACAGCAACAGGAAGGTACACATGGACAAAAGTCAAAGAATCAATGAAGATTCCCACATGGTAAGAAAATCACTTCTGTCATTATCCTTGCCCCTCACCACAGCCACACAGACCACCAGCTGCTGTGAACTGGGAAAGCAGCCCTAGTAAGGTCCTTGATTTCCTAGCCACCAGGCTCCCTGCCTGTGAAGAGAGACAGAACCCAAGCTTCTGTGCTAACATCAACAAGGCAGGCCTCTCTGGGGGCCACTGATGAGTGTAGCAACACCTCTTTTGCCTGGTAAATGTGCACCTCATACCCCGGGTCCTTGTAATCAACAGGACAAATATCCCTGGAGATCAGTTTTGGTCTGGCTGCTCCCCTTTCTAGTTGACACTAATGAAGACTGCTCTTAGCTAGGAACTGGGCACCTTGAGTGCAACCTGCTCCCATAGCCAAAATACTATGGCTGTGGCTCTGAAATTAACAAAGCAGACCTCCCTTTTTCATCTTGATTTAGATCATCTATGTGAGGAAGATGTCCTGGGGCATTATCAAGTAACAACTGTTGGCATTGTCTTAGGCTGGGTTCTCTAGAAAAGGAAAACCAGTAAAGCATATAAACATATATAGAGAGATTTATATCAAGGAAATGGCTCATGAGTTTGTAAAGGCTGGAATGTCCCAAGTCTGTGGATTAGGATAGAGGCTTCACCTGATTCATGTAAATGCAGGGGCTGACAAACTCAAGATCAGCAGGTCTGAGAGCAGAGCACTGGCTCACGGGCTGTGAAGTTTGACGAATCTCAAGTCTGGCAACTAAGCTGCTAGCTCAGGTCTCAAGAACCAGAGGTCAGATGAACAGGAGCCAGCTGCAGGATCCAGAGTGAGCAAAAAGCCAGAATGTCTGCTGATATTCAGGTGGAGGCCACACACCCAAGGAAACTCCCTTTCAACTGATTGGCTATTCACAGCCAATCTCATCATGGGAGTGATCACATATAAGCACCAAGAATCATGGCCCAGCCAAGCTGACACTCAATCCTAACCATCACAGGCATATAGGCAGTTCAATTGTTGTATATTGTTAAAGTTGTACATTGCCTAACTTTCTATCTTTTATACCTCCCAACACTGACATTGACACCAATTTCATTGTAGACCAGGCCATAGCCTGCTATATGCCAGTGTTTTGAACAGTAAATTGTAACATTGGACATCTGTGAGTGAACATCTGAGAATAAGAACATTAGCAAATTACATGCTTCAATACTGTTTGTAGTAAATATAACTAAGGATAAGATGTTTAAAAACAAAAAAAGATGGTCATAAGTGTGGTTTGCCATAACTTGAATATGTCATAAGTCATGGAACACCTATAATTCAAAGCTATGCATAAAAAGAAACATCTCCTGTAAAGGTAATTGTGTGGGCAAGTAGAAGGACTAGCAATGATGTGTTCACATTTGACAGTTCCAATTGTTTTGTCCTTCCTGCATTTTAATGACAAATATAAAAAACAAGGATAAAATTACTTTACATGGCACATGAAATATAAACATGCAGTTGGTGATAGTAACAACAATGGAGGGAGTGTATAGCTGTAGAATTTCTTGTATAATACTGAATGTAAGTTGGTATCAACTTACCCTAGGATTTTATAAATGCAAGATGTCAAATGTAATATTAATGGCAAACATTAAGAAAACATCTAAAAATATGTACACAAAGAGAAAGGAGAATGAAATCAAAATGGCTCACTACAAAAATGCAACAAAACACAAAAAGGTCAGTATTAAAGAAAAGAAAGAAAGACTTAAGACACACATGAATCAATAACTAAAGCGTAGGTGTGAGTACTTTCTTCTAGGTAATTGCAGTGAATGTAAGTGAACTAAATGCTCCAGTCAAAAGGCAGAGAGTAGCAGAATAGATAGAAAACTTGATTCAACTGTATTGTTTGCAAGGGACCCATCATAGACCCAAGGACACAAATAGGTTGAAAGCAAAAGGATAGAAAAAAAATATTCCATGCAAATAATAACCGAAGGGGACCTGGGGTGGCAAACTCAATATCAGAACAAATAGAATTTAAGACAAAATCAATTAGAAGAGACAAACTGGGACATTATATAATGATAGGAACGTCAGTCAATCAAGATTTGACAATCATAAATATATATGGACCAAACAACGAAGCACCTGAATATATAAAGCAAACACTCATAGAATTGAAGGGAGAAAAAGGTAGCACTACAATAATAGTTGGAGACTTCAATACACCACTTTCAATATGAGACAGAACATCTAGAAAAAAGATCAACAAGCAGACAGAGGACTTGAATGACACTATAAAACAACTAAGCAGACATAAATAGAACACTGTACCTGACAACAGCACAATATACATTCTACTCCAGTAGGCGGATCATTTTCCAGGATACAACACATGTTAAATCACAAAGCAAGCCTTTAAAAATTTAAGAATATTGAAATCACACACAGTACTTTCTTTGGCCACAACAGAATGAAATTAGAAATAAAAAACATTAGAAAAAACCTGGAAAATATACAAACATATCAAAATTAAACAACATACTTTTAAACTATCAATGGGTCAGGGAAGAAACCAAAAGAGAAATCAGAAAATACTTAGTCAAATGAAAATGAAAGCACAACACACTAAAACTTGTGGGAGGCAGCAAAGACAGTACTCAAAGGGAAATGCATAGCAATAAATGCCGACATGAAAAAAGATGTGTCTCAAATTAAAGGCTAACTCTAAAACCAGAGGAACTAGAAAAAAAAGAGTAAACCAAGCCTAAAGCTATCAGGAGAGAGGAAATAAAGATCAGGGCAGAAATAAATGAGATTAAAAAAAAAGAAAAAACAGAATTAACAGAGCCAGAAGCTGTATCTTTGACAAGATTGATAAAATGGACAAACTTATACTGATAAAGAAAAAAGAATAAGAAAAGATGCAAATAACAAAAATAAGAAATGACAGTGTGGACATTACAATGACCTGAAAAAAATAAAAGTAATTATTACAGAATACTGTGAGCAACTGTATGCCAACAAATTGGATGATCTAGATGAAATGGACAAATTCTTAGAAGCACACTACCTATCTAAACTGACTCAAGAGGAAATAATAAATCTCAACAGACCTATTACAAGTGAAGAGATCTAAAGGGTAATCAAAACCTCCAAAAAAGAAAAAAAAAAAAAAATCCTGGGCCAGATGGCTTCACTAAGGAATTCTACCAAGCCTTTAGAGAATTGACATGAATTTTGTTTATACTCTTCCAAAAAAGAAGGAAAATCCTCCCTAACTCATTGCATAAAGCCAACATTGCCTTGATACTAAAACAAGACAAGTATACAACAAGGAAAGAAAACTACAGGCCAATGTCCCTGTATATATGTTGCAAAAATCCTCAACAAAATATTAGCAAACAGAATTCAACAGCATGTTAAAAGAGTCATACACCATGACCAAGTGGGATTTTTTACAGGTATGCAAGGATAATTCATCATTAGAAAATCAGTCAATGTAATACACCAAAATAACAGAACAAAGAAAAAAAAACACATGATTATTGATGCAGAAAAGGCATTGAATAAAATCCAACATATTTTCTTGATAAAAATCCTCAGATAGGAAAAGAAGGGAAGTTCTTAATATGATTAAGGGCAATCATGAAAAACCAACAGCCAATATTATACTTCATGGAGAAAGACTGAGACCTTTTCCATTGAAATTGAGAGCAAGGTAAGTATACTCACCACTCCTGTTCAATATTGTATCTGAAGTCCTAATCAAAGCTATAAATAAGTACATAAAAGTTTTCAAATAGGAAAAGAAGTAAAACTACCTTTATTCGCACATGACATAATATGTAGAAAACCCCAAAGAATCCACAAGAAATCTTCTAGCACTAATAGTGGAATTTAGCAAATTTTCACAGTATAAATTCAACAAAGAAAAATCAGTTGGGTTTCTATACACTAGTAACAAGAAATCTGAAATGGAATTTAAGAAAACAATTCCATTTACAATAGCATCTACAAGAACAAAATATCTAGGAATAAACTTAACCAGGAATGTGAAAGACTTGTACAATGAAAAGGACAAAACATTGCTGAAAGAGTCTAAAGAAGACCTAAATAAATGGAAAGATGTTTCTTTTTCATGAATTGAAAGACTTCATAATGTTAAGATGTCAGCATTATCCAAAGTGATCCAGAGATTCAATGCAATCCTGATCAAAATTCCAACAGCGTTCTTTACAGAAATGAACAAAACCAATCCTCAAATTTTATATGGAATGGCAAGAGGCAATGAATCAGTAAAGCAATTCTGAAGGATAAGAAAATAGGAGGAACCACACTTCCTGATTTCAAAATATACGCATACAGTAATCAAAACAACCTAGCTCTGATATAATAATAAACACATTGATCAATTAAATAGAATTTATATCCCAGAAATAAACCCACATGTGTATAATCATCTGATTTTTGACAAGGAGCCATATCCATTCAATGGGGAAAGAAAGGTCTCTTCAATAAATGTTGGGAAAATAAGATTTCCACATTTAGGGAAATTAGACAGGATCCATGCCTCACACCATACACAAATACAAATTCAAAATGACTTAAGGGTCTAAATGTGAAAACTAAAACCATACAATTCTTAGAAAAAATTCAAGGTTTTGGGGTCAAGGTTTTTTAGCCTAACTTTTAAGAATGAAATACCTGATATTTAAACAAAGCAAGAACACCAAAAGACAAAATAAATAAATGGGACCTCAAAAAATTAAATACTTTTGTTCACTAAAAGATTTTATGAAGATAGTGAAAAACAAGCTACTGATTGGGAGAATATCTTCAGAAGCTACGTATAAGATAAGAATCTAACAACCAAAATATGTATAAAACTTGTACAACCAAATAAAACAAATAATCTAATGTAAAAATGGGCCAAGCACTTGAATAGATATTTCACCAAAGAGGATAGTCAAAAGGAAAACAAACAAACGAAAAGATGCTCCATGTCTATAGCCCTCAGAGAGATGCAACTCAAAATCACAATGAGATACTCTTTCACTCCCTCTAGGATTGGAGCCCTGGTGGCACAGTAGTTAAGAGCTTGCTTGCTAACCAACAAGTCAGCAACTGCTCCTTGGAAACCCTATGGTGCAGTTTTACTCTGTCCTGTAGGGTTTCTTTGAGTTGAAATCAACTTGATGGCAACAGTTTTGGTTTTGGTTTGAATATCTAAGAAAAAAAGACGAAAAAAAACAAAAAATAATAAATGTTGGCAAGGACGTGGGGAAATTGAACCTGTACCCATTGCTGGTGGGAATGCAAAATGGTACAACCTTTGTGGAAAATAGTGTGGCAGTACCTCAGAAAACTAAAAATAGAACCACCATATGACCCACCAATTCCATTCTAGGTATATACCCAAGGGCCTCGAAAGCAGTGATGTGAATGGACATATGTACACCAGTGTTCACTGCAGCGCTAGTCACAATAGCCAAAAGGTGGAGGCAACCTAAGTGTCCATTAATGGAAGAATGGAAAAACAAAATGTGATACATGCACACAATGGGATACTACTCATTCAGAAAGAGGAATGAAGTGCTGATACATGCTACAACACAGAAAGAGTTGAAGGCATTATGCTGAGTGAAATAAGTCAATCACAAAAGGACAGGTATTGTATGTCCTCACTTATATAAGTCCCTGGAGAAGGCTATCAGGCTAGGTAAAGTAGAGGGTCATCGAAAAAGAGGAAGCCCTCAATGAGATGAACTGACACAGTGGCTGCAACAATGGGCTCAAGCATAACAATTGTGAGGGTGGCACAGGACCAGGCAGCGTTTCATTCTACTGTACATAGAGTCACTATGAGTTGGAACCAACTCGAGAGCACCTAACAACCTACTGGCAATTACATAAAAAAATTATAATAATAATAACAGGCAAATATATAAAGACCAAAGTTTATTAGTGGTTACCAGCGGTTGGAGGGAGGGGGAAAGGAAGGGTATTGCTTATGAAGCACTGAGTTTCTGTTTATGCTGATGGAAAACTCACATTGGTTAAGGATCGTGTTTACATGACCGATTAATGTAATTGATTTCACCAAGTTGTACGCCTGTAAAAAGTGGAATTACCAAATGTGGTATATATATTTGTACAAAAAACAATAAAAAGGAGGAAGAAGAGTAGCTGCTGAGGCTGATTCTGTACAACCAAACACCTCTTGGAATTTGGTTTCTTGGTTTGGAGATTTAGTGTCATGGGACATTCCAGTTAATTGGCCCAATATTGTTTTTAGTACTTCTGATCTACCTCTCAGTTCATTGCTAGCTCCTGGGGTCTTAAAAACTTGCAAGAGGCCATCCAACAGTTGGTCTCCATTTGCCTGGAGCTTTCAACAAAAATGGTATCAATGAAAAATTCAAATCAGAAAACAATTGGGTCATCAGAAGTAATGGCTATCAATAAGTTGCACGCCTGTAAAAAAACTGAATTGTCAAAAGTTCTGTGGTAGATACAAAAAAAAGAAAGAGTAACTGCTAAGGCTGTGTATGTACAACCAAGTCCTTCATGAAATCTTCCTTGGTTTGGAGGACATCCCAGTATGTTGGCCTGTTAACGTGTTTAATGATTCTGCTGTACCGCCTAATCTGTTGTGCAGTGCCTGGGGTCTTAAAAGGTCTTAAAAGCTTGCAAGTGGCCATCCAAGGCACAACAATTGGTCTCTTTTACCTGGAATAACAAAGGAAGAAGGAATAGGAGGAGGAAATGGAATGCGTGGCTAATTGCCTACAAGAACAATTGTCTCCGATGTCGTGAAATGAGAAGACCTGGATGGTGCCCGGATACTGAACATTTTAATCAAAGATTCTACAGAAGAATCCTGATCAATGGGCGTGTGGGGGGGGCGGGGGGGGAATTTAAAATTCTCATGAAATCCAGAATTTCTGGAGCCATTGAGCGTTGGATGAACCCTGAAACTATAGCCTTCAGATGATTTTTAAACCTTAAGCCAAAAATATTCCCTGAAAAAAAAAAAAAAGCCTTCTTAAAACCAAACAATAGTTTAGCTTAACTAGTAAAGAATGCCTGCCTTGAGCATTATGCTCTTTTAAGATCTATGTGTATGGGCTCAAACTGACAACAGAAACTCGAAAGATTCAGTAGGAAATTTAGAGGACAAGGGATTTAGATTAAGAGGGGAGGAAAAACTCCAAAAATGAAGGAGAGAATGGCCGCACAACTTGAAGAATGTAATCAATGTCACAAAATTGTTCAAGTAGGTGCTGTTAAGTTGGTGTTTGTTCTGCTGTATATTCTCAACAACAATTAAAAAAATAAATTATATTTAAAAAATAATTTATACCTTCAAAAAAGATCAATGTAAAAATCCGTGATGAATAAAACATCAAACTTTAAGACAGAATCCAATCCTGCATTTGCATGACTCTTCCTCACTTTTTTTTCCTCACTAATGTCACCCTAATCCAAGCCCTCATTCCAATAAAGCTTTATTTGGAAAAATAGGCTCCAGCTTGCAGGGCATGGTTTGCCAGTTTGTGTGTGTGTGTGTGTGTTTTAATATTTTATTAAAATATAATTTATCTTGATTACTGAGTTTTTTTAATTCTACCCTAAATTCTTCACTTGAGGTGAGTTTCTCACTTAACTCATCCTAGTTTTGGCCCTGATATTGTTCAAAAATCTCCAGCTTCACTCTTCTCAAATTCATCTTTACATGCCAGAATGTGTGGTTAGATCTTGTCTCAGTCATCTTGAAGCCCCCAATTTACTCTCAGACATTGCTGGTAGGAGTGTAAATAGTACAATCACTTTGGAAAACTGGCACTACAGTAAAACTAGTGAAAGCCAGAACCTGTGTAAGGCAGAAACCTGTCAGAGAAGGAAAGCTCAAATATCTTCCACTAATAGAGAGCGACAGAAAAGTGGTAAGACTGTACCCTGTCACAGGTGGAAAACTCGCGAGAACCAGAAAAGCAATGCAGTCCCATACAGTTCCAGTTCTCACAGTTTTCATTGTAACTTTTAAAGTTGAACATATGCATACTTTATGACTTAGAAATTCCAAATGAAATGCAAACAAAGTTTACCAAGAGGCCTGTGCTAGAATATAAATACCAGCACTATCAGTAATATCCTCAAACTAGAAACTACATAAATGCCCATCAACAGTAGAATGTACATTTTAAAACTGTGGTGTGATAATGAAATGGATTATTATACAGCAATGACAATGAGTAAGCCACAATTGCATTCAAAAACATTAATGAATCTCACAAAAGTAATGTTGAGTAAAAGAAAGACAGGCATCAAAAAGTACAGTTGGATGATTCTCCTTTTTATTAATTTCAAGGCAGGCAAAATTAATAAACACAAATTGGGAGTCAGGATTATGATAATCCTTGGGGTGAGGTAGTGACTGGAAAGAAGTGTGAGGGTACCTTCTGAGATGTTGGTAATGTTATATTTCTTGATCTGGCTGCTGATTGCATAGAAGTGTTCACTCGTAATACATAAAATTTTCTGTATATGTATTAAACTTCAAGAAAAAAAAATTTGATAAATCTTCCGCTCTTGACCTTCAAATCTTTGCTCTAGCCCACATCTATATCTATCAATTTCTCTACCATCCTCCTCTAATATAAAACATTTTTTGTGAAGTTTTTTTTTTTTTTTTCTCCTGATGCCTCTGAGAACTTGTACCTAGCACTTTTCAACCTAGGATGCTCTCTGCCCAACTTCCTTCACTCACAAAATTACTTGCTAACATTTTAAGACTCAGTGCAAGCATTGTGTCCTACTGGTGGTTTCCTTTAGCCTCCAAGGTACTGCCATCTTCAGCATCCTGAGATGTGTGTGCCCTCTAACCATTCAGACGCATGCCTTCTCCCTTACCAAACTGTAAGCTTTTTCATGCCCCGGACCATTTCCTATTGTCTTTGGAACCTGACTTCTTCTTTCTTTTTTTTTTTTTTTAACTTGTGCTTTAGGTGAAGGTTTACAGCACAAGATAATTTCTCATTCAAAAATTTATACACATATTGTTTTGTGACATGCGTTGCAATCCCCAGAATGTGGCAGCATGCTTCCTCTTCCACCTTGGGTTCCCTGGGTCCTTTTGTCCAGTTCCTGATCCTTCCTGCCTTCTCATCCTACTTTTAGACAAGAGCTGCCCATTTAGTCTCGTGTATTTGATTGAACTAAGAAGCACATTCCTCATGTGTGTTAAGTGGATCAAAGACCTAAATATAAAATCCAAAACAATAAAGATCACGGAAGAAAAAATAGGAACAATGCTAGGAGCACTAATACACATGGCATAAATAGTATACAAATCATAAAGAACAATACTCAAATACCAGAAGGGAAACTAGATAACTGGGAGCTCCTGAAAATGAAACACTTAATGCTCATGAAAAGACTTCACCAAAAGAGCAAAAAGAGAACCTACAGACGAGACCCCGATTTCTGTCATAATGTCTTTTGCCTAGATGCTCAATGAGTGTTTAGTTAAATTGAGCAAGCCACAACTCAAAATACAACATTTGATATACTTTACAGAATATATCTTATTATTGTCTTTGTACACTTATTCTGTACTTTCAACAAACAAATTTGTATTTATCTGTTTAAGGCATGCAAGTCTGTATTTTTGGTTTAAAATGTTATAAACGGCAAATGACAAGTATTATAACATGTCTTACCTCATAGCTTCTTGGTCTAGTTCTCTCTGTATAAGACATTTGTATGACATAATTAAGAGCAATGGGTAATTTAATAGCAAAAAACCTTTACATATGCATAAAATTTTATACTTCACAATTTGCTTTTACAGGTATTTTTAAAAATTATTTCTCACAAATATGATAGATCAGGTTTTCAAAACCTCAAAAACTTTATTACAATTGAAAGTCAGGTATACTATTATCCATTTTTTATATGGAGAATATGAAGAGCAGAGAAGCTAAATGGGTTAGTCAAGATCACACAAGTAATTTGCAAAGCTAAAATCAGAATTCATGGCTTTTGTATACAAATTACCCCTAGATAAGCATGGGTTTCATTCTCAGGCAGCCTAATAGGAGTATGAGTCACTCACTATTATACTTACCTTACAAAGGGAAAGTTTGAGCTCACTGAGGTTAGTCACCTAACTAAAGAGTGACAAGTCAGGTCTAAAACTGGGGTTTAATTTTTCCGAGTTCAAGGCTCTCTTCCTGCCTCATCCCTACAAACATGCTGTATGATTTCAGGGCCACATAAAAAAGAAAAAAAATTGCCTTCGACAAGTGAATCTTTATTTAAATTTACATATATTTTATTTAAAGATGAATCTCTTTATTGTACATGTATAAATGATTGGTAGCAGTTTTTTTTTTTTTTTTTAGCAGTTTAAAGTTCAAATTCCTGGAATGTTACACATATGTCGTTATTGATTTGCTTGTTTTAATATAAACTTACTTGTCAACAAAACTCATAAAAACTATGGTAAAGAAAGTTGTATTTTTGTTTTCATATATTGTAAAATAGTCAATAATGCTGAGGTGTCCTGTGCTATGCCCAAGACTGTATTATGTGGCATAAATTTTCATAACCTCAAAAACTTCATTTTACTGGACAACACAACTGCTATTCATAACCTTCCTCAGAGCCTCCGCCACCTCCTTGATCCTCAAGCTATAGATGAGGGGGTTTAGCATGGGGGTGAGAATGGTGTAGAGCACAGAGAGACCTTAGTCCAGATCTGGAGTGTGGGAAGACCCAGGCGTCATATATGCCACTATGCCTGGCCTCAGATACAGACTCACCACAGTCAAGTAGGAAGAGCACATGGCCAGGGCTTTTTTCTCCTCCTCAGGAGAATTAATTCTGAGAATAGTGAGAAAATGCAAATGTAGGAGGCTGTAATAAGAGATACCAAACCAAACCCACTGCCCTCGAGTCATTCCGACTCATAGCGACCCTACAGGACAGAGCAGAACTGCCCCATAGAGTTTCCAAGGAGCACCTGGCAGATTCGAACTGCTGACCTTTTGGTTATCAGCCGTAGCACTTAATCACTATGCCACCAGGGTTTCCGTAATAAAAGATAGTGGCATGATAATAAAAATGATGCTCATAACCACCACCACCATTAGGCAGCATCAGGATGGCAGGCATCTCACAGAAAAAGTAGTTGACTTCTCTTTTCTCACAGTTGGGGAAATGCACCGAGTAAATAGTTTGTGCCAAGGAATTTAGCACAGATGTGATAATTACTAAACTCTGGACGGAGTAACAAAGCTATAGCCTTTCCTTTTGATAGCTCATGACTTAATAGCTGTACAACTCTTCTTACCTCAAATCCAGGACCCAACAGCCATCTGCAGACAGACACTGGAACTCATAATGGTTGGATATCTCCGAGGGTTACACACAGCCACATAGCGGTCATAGGCCATGAGAGTCAGGAGGATGCATTCTGCATCAGCTAATATCAGACAGAAGAACTTCTGAGCACCACAGCCAACATGGGAGATTGTTCTGTTCTCAGAAATCGGTGGCCATCTTGGGATCTGTGCTTGAAACATAGGCCAGGTCAATGAGAGAGAGCTGACTTAGAAAAAAGTAAATGGAAGTGTGGAGCCTAGAGTCCACCCAAATCAGGAGGACAAGGGTGGCATTTCCTGCAACTGCAATGATGTAGATGATAAGGATGATGGAGATGAGAATGCTAGAGTGTCTGTAACCAGGAAAGAGCCCCAGAAGAATGAAATCTGACTGCTGTGTTGTATTTCCTCTCTCCAGAGCTCAAGAATTCTGACTGAACAAAAAAAAATACTGGGGAGAAACCAGCCAAATTGTTAAATTTTATAGTCTGGTGATTATTAAAAGATGTGTTTAGATCAAGTAAATATCTCTTTTATCAGATTCTAGGAAACTATTAAATTCTTTATTTTATTTATAAAGTTGTCTACCAACTTCTAATATGTGCAACTGCATGTACAGTATTTTTACATATTCAGCCATAGAGATACTCTAAGAAATTCTATGATCATAATGTGTAGTCACTTGGATGTAGAATCATACATTGTTGAACTGGAAAAATTCTAGACAGCCTCTTGTTTGTGCCTGTTTTACAGATGAAGAAAAGTAGTGATGATGGTTGTACAACACGATGAACGTAATTAATGTCACTGAATTGTTCATGTAAAAAATACTGAAATGGCAAATGTTCTGTTAGACAGAAAAGATAGATGATATATAGATAAATGATTGATAGATGATAGGTAGGTAGGTAGGTAGATATAAAAAACCAAACCAGTTGTCATCCAGTGAATTTTGACTCATGGTGATCTCGTATGTTACAGAGTAGAACTCTGCTACTTAGGATTTTCAATGACTGTGATAGTAGATGACCAGAACTGTCTCACCCAGCACCTCTAGGCGGATTCAAACTGCCCACATTTCAATTAGTAGCCGAGTGCTTAATGGTTTGAGTCACCAAGGGAGAATATGTGTATGTACACATACATACATATACATATAAACACACACACATACACGTGTGTGTGTGTAAATATAAATATATTCCTACATATATATATTTACCACAATAGAAAAATAATAAAACTTAAAGGAAAGGCAGTTTCAAGCTAAAGTCCCGGTATTAGGTATCTTGTGTCAGGATCAAAATATTCAGTTCTTCTAAAAAAGCCCACTGATAATGCTTATGTTGCTAATATGTGGAGAGTTTAAATAAAAATTAGTGTGATAATTACTTTCTGGGCACGGGAATAAAGCTATAGCCTTTCCTTTTGACAGCTTGTAAGTTGATAGCTATAGAAATCTTCTTACCCTCTGTCTGGCCTTTCTGGGTATGTAACTAATGGCAGTTTATGTTTGATAATGTAGTGGATCAGGGCACAGATCCTGGAAAGTGTCCTGTAAAGTGAGGGATGAACTTCTGTCTTCTCACTGATTATTGTCATTTTATCAATATGACCAGTCAGCGTAGTCCAACCTAGCCGCAGTGACTGGCATTTTTCATTTGACCCATTTGAATGCGTTTATTCTGCTTTTAATGACTCAGGTTACAGTGAACTAAATACCAGATTCCCATTGCCCATAACAGGGAGGGCATGGTAGAATCAGACACTTTCCCAAGCTTGGTAGAAACTCACTGGGTTAGCAGCACTAGCCTCCTCAAACTAATTTTCTCTAAATTTTCATGCTGTAATCCCTGCCAGCCACACCTTTTTTTTACTCTCACCACTTTTCTACTTGTTATTTCCGACCTATTTTTCAGGGCTCAATGCTACATGAAGCATTCCCCATCCTTGTCTGTATTGGGTGCCACTGCAATGTGTCCCATAAGATCTCTGTTATAACACTTGTCTCATTGTAGTGTAATTGTTTTTTGATTGTCTCCATTACAACCTGTAAGATCTTTGAGGGAAGACACCATATTTTTGTACTTCCAATACCTATCAAGGCACCTGAGACAAAGAATGAATAAAATTATATTATTTAAATTCCCTATGGTTCTCTCTGGAAACCCTGGTGGCATAGTGGTTAAGTGTTATGGCTGCTAACCAAAGAGTCAGCAGTTCAAATCCACCTGGCGCTCCTTGGAAGCTCTATGGGGCAGTTCTACTCTGTCCTATAGGGTCGCTATGAGTCGGAATCGACTCCACGGCACTGGGTTTGGTTTTTGTTTTTGTTTTTTTCTTTTGGTTCTTTCTAACCCCAGAATCCAAGTGCGACCAGAATGCCTTTGAGGGGCAGAGGGTCCCAAATCCTTGTGGTGTGCTCCTTCTGCTGATCCAGTGCCTATGTTATCATTACTCAGTCCACAAAGATGCGTTGAGCCCCCTCCTGATTTTCTGGATAAATGTATTTGTTGTTTTTCCCTGCCTGCCTGTGGGCAGCTCACAGTGATTTTCAGGCATAAACTTACTTTCTAAAATGAAAGGAATATTATGTAAGAGAAGAAAATAGGATAAAATGGCTTATTTGCTGATGCTGTGAAAAATACTCAAAGATCTGATGTATTATTAAAGTATCTGATTTCATCCAATAGTTTAAAATTCCATTAAGTACTAGTGAGACAGAGGCTTTCTACACAAACTCAGTAGCAAAACTACTATATAATGGCTCAAACTATTACTTTTATGTTTAACCTATTGGCTGCTGTGTATCTGAAACTTGACTGAAGTGATGTCTGCATAAAAGTGATACCTCTGCCCAACTCCTTGATAATATGCAGACCACAACTGATAATTTGGCTCAACACTGAGTGCAGAACCATCCATTAGTAATTTTCACACTTGAATAAGCATATGGCAATAAATAACACATCTACTCTAATATTCTATAACCAAGAGGAGAACTATGCTACTGTCAATATGATGCACTAAATACTCATATAGTTGGTAAATGGATATAGAATTGAAAAAATACATATTCTTTATTAGATATTATTGATTATATATTATTAAAAATATGTATTATTACATAAGTTTATACTTTTTAATTTGCATCCTTAAAACAAAATTGAAAGACTAAGTCTTTGACATATATTTGGTCATTTTATTTGAAGGCGATGTCTATATAAAGTAGAAAAATGTTAAAATTTCAAAGTTCTATTAAACAGTGGATTAATTGATCTACATGACATAAAGAAATAAGCATGTTCCTTTTTTAAATAAATTATTTTGCTAATCCAACTAGAAGTTTTGAAATTGGTTAGGCAAAAGTTGTTCAGTGATTCACAGATTCATTCATGTAGATATAGCTGAAGTAAACAAAGCTGATCAGGGAGCAAGCCATCTACCCAAAATACTTAAAGTACCCAAACTCTTATTTTTTTTTTTTAAGTCTTTCTGAATTTAGACTATGATTGTGTCCCATTATTTTAATGAATTCTTATTTGCTTTTTTGATAACGGTAATCTCACACACTTTCTACTGTATGAATTAGCTTTTCCAATATAATCCCAAAAACCCAGTGCTGTCAAGTTGATTCCAACTCATAGCGACCCTATAGGACAGAGTAGAACTGCCCCGCAGAGTTTCCAAGGAATGCCTGGCAGGTTCAAACTGCTGACCCTTGGGTTAGCAGCCATAGCACTTAACCACTATGCCACCAGGCTTTCCTTTCCAATATAATAAAAAACAAAAAAATTTTTTTTTAGCTACCTTAAATTCCCGTGTGTTCTGTTGTATAATCACTTTCCCTTCAAAATAATTCAATCTTCTTTCCTTTCAGGACTGTGCAGCTCTTTGATGTGTTATTTATCAGACAAAATTTGAAGAGTTGGTTTTGTTCTAAGGAAATGGTCCCCTCTGTATCCACAGATCACAGTGGCTTGGACAGGATATCATTGGGTAAATTCTTCGCTCATGTTCTTGGGATTAAATATGTGGCTTGAATACTAAAACTCTATCTCACCACATAATCCAGGGACCAAGGGTTCTTGGGGATGTGCCCTGAGGGAGCCTTGTCCCCAGACATTAATTAGTTCTAGACTCTGTCTTCCCTGATGAATAATTAAAATTGTTTGGAAAGAAAAATGTTCTCATCCAATCTTCTACTTTAGGGAGTCACTTGTCTCCAGTGATTTTAGCTATTCCTAGGATATGCTTTCTTCTAGACAAAAAAAAGAGAGCGTTGTTTCTGCTATAACCAATAGGCTCCTATGAAACACTTATGAAAACAATTCCCTAAAATTTCAGATTTAGATACATAATTGAACTGGTTGCTACCAAGTCAATTCCAACTCGTGATGACCGCGTCTGTGTCAGGTAGAACTGTACTCCACAGGATTTCCAAAGGCTGAGTTTTTGAAAGTAGATCACCAGGACTTTCTTCCTAAGCACCTCTGGGTGACTTGAATCTCCAACCTTTCAGTTAGCAGTTGAATGCATACACCACTTGCACCACCTAGAAAACATAATTAGAAACTGTAAAGCCAAAACTCCTAATGAGGAAATAATGTAAGAACCTTCAAGATTAAGGACTCACTGGTTAAAGTCTGGCTCTTAATTCAGGGCATATGTATGTTTCCAAGAAGGTGGTTGCCAGGAATTTGTTATGAGGTGATTAACTGATCTATGGCGGTATCAGGTAATCTACCTAAAATATGATACAGAAGAGAGTATCTTAAAAAGAATAAAAAATGAGTCTCCTAGAGGAAATGTGCTTAATCCTTCTCTATTTCTAGTGATAGTTTGGATCAATGACTAATAGATATACAAAGACAACACTTTTTGGGATTATGCCTGAACTAGACTTATTATGTCTCTTTCCAAAAGACTTTGGGTTTATATTTTTAGATGATTTGAAACTCTTTTTCTCTGTATATAATAACTTTATAGCACATGTTATAGTGGCTGCAACAATGGGCTCAGGCATAACAACAATCATGAGGATGGCACAGGACCGGGCAGTGTTTCATTCTGTTGTACATACGGTAGCTATGATTCAGAACTGACTCAACGGCACCTAATAACAATAAAAATAGTGAAATATACTGACCCCTGGACATGGAGGTGAGGATTATAAAGAACACAGATGTAGCCTGGCCACAGCTTTGTTTCTACCCTTAGGGGAGTTGATAGAGAAGATAGTGATGTGGTAGGGGGCCAGGATGAAGGCAAGAGGAATGATATGACCATTGACTTTATCATAAATTCAAAATTATTCTCACATATTATCCTAATTTCAAGAATAAATGATGCCCATAGTTCATTAGTCGTTACCGAGGGTGGGAGAGAGGGAGAAAGAGTGAAAGAGGGAGTCATTACTTAGGGGGGCTCTGAGCTTATGTTAAGGGTGATAGAAATAATTGGAAATGAATAGTAGTGATGGTTTTGCAACATGATGAACATAATTAATATCACTGAATTGTACACGTAAAAAAAGGTTAAATTGACAAATGTTTTGTTTTATATGTATGTGTATATATGGAAACCCTGGTGGCGTAGTGGTTAAGAGTTCGGCTGCTAACCAAAACGTTGGCAGTTCAGATCTACCAGGCACTGTTTGGAAACTCTACGGAGCAGTTCTACTCTGTTCTATAGGGTTGCTATGAGTCAGAATCAACTCGACATCAATGGGTTTGTTTGTTTTTGGTATATATATATGTATATATTCTACAATAAAAAAAGAAGAAATGATGCACCTCTTTGTGACACAGAAAGACATATATATATAAGGTAGACAATGGAAACCATAGAATTCAGTTCCACTTCCAACTTAGAAGCCCAAATCCATCATCAGGCAGGCCTTACATTCATGGTGCCTAGGGAGCTCAGAGCACAAAGTAACAAAATAACGCATCTTCTTTATTCGGGTGACACTTTAAAGGGTAATCAATATTTTCTAGCCCATGGAAATCTGCAGAGTGAATGTAGGTACAAATTTGCTGCTTCTCCCATGCATGTAATAAAAATGGATCTTTTCCCCTTAATATGTATCAAAATAGAGGATTGCCTTTTTTCAATTTTTGAAGTAAGTTTGTTTATAATGCTCTTTTTTTTTTTTGCAAGGAGAAGATTTATTATAATTCTTAGTCATTGATAGTTGTTGTTATTAGGTGCCATTGAGTCAGCTCTGACTCAAAGTGACCCCACAGGACAGAGTAGAACTGCTATATACGGTTTCCAAGGAGCAGCTGGTGAATTCAACCTGTCTACCTTTTGGTTAGCTGCCGAGCTCTTAACCACTATGGCTCCAGGGCTCCATAATTCATAATACTCATAGAAGTTCTCTCAGCTGTTATGTAATCTTTGAATAGAATAATTTACTTTATTTTGATTTTGTAGGTGAATATTTCAGAAAAGGAAATTAATCAAGGTTCTTGGCTGAGATGAGCATGAAAAGAAGATATTTTCTCATAAGAACAAATGGAAAAAGGAAGAATAAAGTTGAATTTCGAGATTACAGGTGCTAAGAGCAAGGAGTGGGGGAAGCACTGGGTGTGATAAATGGTTAGGCCCTCGGCTGCTAACAGAAAGGTTGGAGGTTTCAGTCCACCTAGAGGCACCTTAGAAGAAAGGCCTGGCAATCTACTTCCAAAAAGTCAGCCACTTTGAAACCCTATGGAGCACAGTTTTACTCTGAAACACATGGGGCACCATGAGTCGGGATTGACTCAACAGCAACTGATAAGTGCAAGGAGACAGTTGTGGGATTCAGCTCACACTGCCCCCATGACACCAAAACTGGAAAGTTGAGCAGACATGTGAGGGCACTGGATGCATGGTACACTTCTGAGTACCTGGAAGATGTGCGGGATCTGGAAATGTAGATTTCTTGCAGCTGAGAGAAGAGCTCCTCAAACAAGAAGACACCCTGTTTTTCCCCAAAATAAGCAACTGAGATGGGATATTTCAAAGTGGAATTTTGTAGCATTTTCTGTTTCTGCATGCACTATGTAAACGAAATATTTATTTTCTGTCATGTAATTCTCTTTTAAAATTCTCTTTCTTTGGAAATCCTGTACTGTTGTATCTGATGTCTTGTACAATTGAAGTATATTGATTCTTCTAGATGATGTCGAAGATTAGTCAACCAAAGACAAAGTCAAATTTATTGACTCCATGCATCAAGGGAGGGCACTACAAAGAAGCCATAGAATGCCACTCTACAAAAGGTAGGAGGGAGGAATCTTTTGTACAGTTTGCATTCTCACTACAGCATTCTGAAACGGGCCTAAGAGAAATGGGGAGCATTTCTGAATTGACTGCTGTTTCTGGGGTAGGATTACGAGAAGTGAGGATTAGCAAAATATTGTGACTCCACAAAAGTGTCTACATCCTAATCCCTGGAACCTGTGAATATATTAGGCTACAGTAGAAAATGGGAATTAGGGCTGCAGGTGGAATTAAGGTTGATGATAATCAGTTAACCTTAAAATAGGGAGCTTAGCCTGATTTTCCAGGTGGGCCCAATGTAATCTCAAGAGTCTGTAAAAGTGGAAGAGGCTTCTGTAAAGGGTGATGGGAAATTTGGGGAATAGATAATGGTGATGTGTGAACAACATGATGAACGTAATTAATGTCACTAAACTGTATATGTAAAAATATTAAAATGGCAAATGTTTTGTTACATTTATACTTACCACGATTTTTTTAAAAAGTGAAAGAGGAATCAGGAGAGTGAACCAGAGAAATGGCAGCCTAAGAAGGACTCTACCTGCATCACTGGTGTTGAAGATAGAGAAAGAGACTATGTGCCAAGGAATGTGAGTGGTCTCCGGAAGCTGGGAAAGGCAAGGAAATGGATTCTTTGAGTCTCCAGAAAGGCGCACAGCCCTGACAACACCTTGACCTTAGCCCGGTGAGATCTATGTTCGACTTCCAACTTACAGACCTGTATAACTACAAGTTGTTTTAAACCACAAAGTTTGTGGCCATTTGTTAAAGCAGCAATAGGAAACTAATACATATTTATTGCCATTGTGAGGCATGGGTTGCTTAGCCATTGGGTATCTCCAGTAATAAATAGTAAAGCAGGCCTGTGAGCAATTGGTAATAAAGCAGTAGAGGGTCACGAGAGGGTCCTTAAGGTATTTTACAGGTGTTTTTTTTAGCAATCATTGGGAGGAACAATGCTTTCTGTGTGCATTGCAGCTCTATTGTTGTCTGTCCTCTCAGCCTGATTAACTACAGGGCTGCTTTTTTCATTTCCAGTCTGTGCTGACTTTCATTCTTTTAGTTCTAAAAAATATTTTCACTCTTTTAATGGCATATTTTTCCAAAAATGCTGTTTCTGAGTGAAGACTTACACTAAATGATTCATTATTCTCCCTAAAAATAACCTTACAAGATTCAGTGACATGATTTACCTACAAGTATTTGATGTGAGAATAACTGAATTTTCTAGATTGCAACACCTAAACCCTACACAGCCTTTTATAGTTTGTATTCTATACTTCAAAGAAATTAAACTCTATAGCAGAGATGATAAAAATATATTTATTTACATTTAATCCTTTTAGACTGGATGGAATAAATATTGACAGGGATTTACTTTGTAATTTTGCTGGTAAAGAACCACAAAAAGTGAAGAAGTCTGTAAATATAGGAAAGTTTTATTGATTTGCAAGCTTATAAATTATAAAACACCAACATGGTAGACATATTACAAACTGTCCATCCCAGCCAGTTAAGTATATGCACGTATCTTTGTGACTGTTTTCAACGATTTGGAACTCTAGGTCTGAGACATTAGTCTCTTTCTCCCTTTACACAAACTAAGCTCAGCAGGTGTGTTTGGCCTTAGTGAGGACTGATACCTTTTTCCACCAAGAGCCACTTCTATCCTGACGATTTATCTGGCTCATTCTGGATTTGGTGCGTCATTTCAGAAATACACTGAGAATTTTCCCAGAATATCTTAGGGGCTGTGAGGAGGGGAATCACTAGGCACCCGTTAAATCAAGTCATTGGCACCAGCTTCCCCAGAACAAGTTTTCCCTCTGTTTTCTTGGCGCTATCCTCTTACATTCAGCTCCTTGGCCTCCCCCCATCTCACTCTTTTCCCAGTATCATAGAGTGGCATCATACCAAATATTTTGGAGATACACCTTCCCCATCACAAGGACACATTCCCAAGTCGCAGAGGCATACGGCAGTAAATCCTGAACAGCGATAACATCCCCAGATAGGTGAGCAAGGGCAGCACATGACATACCGTGTGAGGTTGCTGCAATTACCTATACACAGATGACTTACATCAGACTCACACAGTGTTGACCTCAGAGTAGTTTGTTTGTTTGTTTGCCAATACCTAAGAATGTGCAGATCTTATATAAAAATCTGTATCTCCGTTATTCTGGGAAAATAAGAAGATTTGGCTGTACTCCATGCCTTGGCATGCACTTCTTAAACACTAGCTGGGCCTCAGAGCAGAGTATGCACCCCGAGTATACACCTGGTTCACTCCGGCCTCTTGTGCCCAGCATTAAGGAAGAAAGGCTGTGCCAATTCGTCAACCTTATGTGGCTGATTTCTTATATCCAGCCAATTTATCTCATTTATCTAATTAGATCCATAAACATTAGAGTTCATGATCCATAAGGTTAAAGCTGGATCCTGGCACAAGTGTGAAATTGCTAAAGTGTTTCTTAATCTTTTACTTCCCTCTGCCAGTTATATTTAACCTCAACACTTATCTGTCATTTCTAGAAAAAAGAAAAATGTGGAGTTTTGTTATTACCAGTACCTCCTAAATTCTTTTGCAGGAAAAGGTTAACTCAGCAGGTGGGGGTTGCTAAAACCCTGTGTGTTCCTGAGAAAGGCTTGTCTTCAGGACTGACCTTTGGCCAGCTCCTGGGAAATAATCTCTGAGCCCTTGAAATATTCTGCCTGATAAGGGTGTTTTTGTATGCCTGAGGCCTTGGGCCATGCTATACTAATTTGATCAGGTAGTTTATGCTAATATGATTCATGATGAACACGTATTTTTGCTCTGGGGGCTGGATTCTGTATATCTAAGGTCAGTGCTCAGGCACTGCATGCCTACCTGACTGACCCCAGTTAAAAACAATGGACACCAATATTCAGACGAACTTCCCGGATTGGCAACACTTTTCATCACTGTATATTATGCTTTTATAATGATGACTTTTGAAACATGTGAATGTATTTCATACTTTAAAGTCTAAAAAAAAATTTAAGAAATATGACTAACAAAATAGAGATCGAGAAATACATCCTAATGTATTTCAGAATTTAAAACACAGCAACACTGTTTTATAGAGATAAAAAGAAAAAAAAAATAAGTGCTTTTGTGCAGTGTTGACTTTATAACTGCAAGCCTTCTCTAAACCCATAGAAAAAAAGTAACTCCAGATTAACTACAGGCATAAAGACAAAAAATAACAATAAAATATTAGAGAAAAGCTATAAGATTACATGTAAAATCTGGGATCAGAAGGGGTCCTCTTAAGGAAAGCTGGAGTACAGGATCAATTTAAATATGGACATATATTAGTAAAATTCCTTTACAATTTGGTTTGATAAAGGATAGCATTAGAAAGAGCAAAGACAAAAATGATACATTTGGAGTAAACATCAATGCACAAACAAAAGAATATCTGAAAAACCTCTTACAAATTGAAAAGTAAAAGATGAAAAACCAACAACAAAAAAAAGGCAATTAATGTGAATAGGCAATTTAAAGATGAGTAACTCAAATTGCTTACAAAGCATACACTTTAACTCATTCAGAGTAAGAGGAAAGAAAAATTAGGCATCTAAGGCATCACTTCAGATGCAGACCAAGAGAAAAAAAAATTAAAAGTAATAACACCTATTCTTGGTAGTAACCAGTAAAAATAAAATTTATAAATTATCATTATAAATGCAAAGAGTTACAACTAAATGATTCCAAAAGGCTAAAATAACCAAAACCAAAACCCAGTGCCGTCGAGTCGATTACGACTCATAGTGACCCTATAGGACAGAGTAGAACTGCCCCATGGAGTTTCCAAGGAGTGCCTGGCTGATTCAAACTGCCAACCCTTTGGTTAGCAGCCATAGCACTTAACCACTACGCCACCAGGGTTTCTAGCTAAGATAAAGAGATAGAAAAAATACACCAGACAAATATAGATAAGAACAAAAAAGAAGATGAAAACGTGACATCAGGCAAGTTGAAATTCAGGCCCATTTTACAATTCTGTAGGCCAAGTCACAATGAAGGTAAAAAAGTTATCAATATCTGCAACAGGATGTACAGAAACCACTTTCATAACACAGAAACCACCAGAGATCCAAGGAGAAATAGGCAGATAACATTTCCAAGGCAATTCAGGTAAATAAAAAATAAGGGAGAATGTAGAAGAAAGAAACATAGTCATCAAGAAAGACATAATTCAACCTCAATAAAAAATAATAATGACAAGCCTACTCAGGAAAACAGAGTATTCTCTAAAATTAATCATATAATGGGTCGTAAAAGAAACCTCAATGTTTCATAATTAGAAATAACACAATAATAACACTAACACTAACTAGAATGCAGTAAAATTAGAAATTTATGACAAATTCAAAAAGATCCTTCCAGCACAAAATTTTAAAAAACAATTCAATTAAACAGCATTGTGGTCAGAGAGGAAACACAAACGCCTAATTTCTTGCAATTAATGATTAAGAAAACACTACATATCAAAATCTATGGGATACAATTAAAGCCAAGGTCACAGAGAAATACATATATAAATATATACAAATATACATATGAATTCAAATAAAGAAATGAAAATTAATGAGTTAAACCCCCCAATTAAAAAAAAAAAAAAAACCTAGGGAAAAAAACAACAAAATTTACCAAAAGAAAGTAAGGAGAAAAAAATAAAATGGAAACAGTAAAAGAATGACAGAGAAATAGGATAAATGAATAACTATCTAAGAAAATAAAATTTAGTCAAAATGGCTGTAGTAAAAATGGAAAGGTTAAAGAGACCAGTTTCAGTGAAAGAAATAGAGACAGTCTTTCAAGCACTGCCCACCACAAAGCATCAGGCCCAGGGAAATTCTAACACTTTCAACCTACAAATGGTATAATGCCACCTAAACTGTTCCAGAGAAGAGAAAAACAAGCAATATTTCCAAAGTATTTTTTTTAATAATTTTTATTGAGCTTTAAGTGAACGTTTACAAATCAAGTCAGTCACATATAAGCTTATATGAACCTCACTCCATACTCCCACTTACTCTCCCCCTAATGAGTCAGCCCTTCCAATCTCTCCTTTTGTGACAATTTTGCCAGTTTCTAACCCTTTCTACCCTCCTATCTCCCCTCCAGACAGGAGATGCCAACACAGTCTCAAGTGTCCACCTGATACAAGTAGCTCACTCTTCATCAGCATCTCTCTCCAACCCATTGTCCACTCCCTTCCATGTCTGATGAGTTGTCTTTGGGAATGGTTCCTGTCCTGGGCCAACAGAAGTTTTGGGGACCATGACTGCCGGGATTCCTCTAGTCTCAGTCAGACCATTAAGTCTGGTCCCTTTATGAAAATTTGGGGTCTGCATCCCACTGATCTTCTGCTCCCTCAGGGGTTCTCTGTTGTGCTCCCTGTCAGGGCAGTCATCGGTTGTGGCCAGGCACCATCTAGTTCTTCTGGTCTCAGGATGATGTAAGTCTCTAGTTCATGTGGCCCTTTCTGTCTCTTGGGCTCTTAGTTATCATGTGACCTTGGTGTTCTTCATTCTCCTTTGATCCAGGTGGGTTGAGACCAACTGATGCATCTTAGATGGCCGCTTGTTAGCATTTAAGACCCCAGACACCACACTTCAGGGTGGGATGCAGAATGTTTTCATAATAGAATTATTTTGCCAATTGACTTAGAAGTCCCCTTAAACCATGGTCCCCAAACCCCCGCCCTTGCTCCGCTGAACTTTGAAGCATTCAGTTTATCCCAGAAACTTCTTTGCTTTTGGTCCAGTCCAGTTGAGCTGACCTTCCGTGTATTGAGTATTGTCCTTCCCTTCACCTAAAGTAGTTCTTATCTACTAACTAATCAGTAAATAACCCTCTCCCACCCTCCCTCCCTCCTCCCTCTCCTAACCACAAAAGTATGTGTTCTTCTCAGTTTATACTATTTGTCAAGATCTTAAAATAGTGGTCTTATACAATATTTGTCCTTTTGCCTCTGACTAATTTCACTCAGCATAATGCCTTCCAGGTTCCTCCATGTTATGAAATGTTTCACAGATTCGTCACTGTTCTTTATCGATGCGTAGTATTCCATTGTGTGAATATACCACAATTTATTTACCCATTCATCTGTTGATGGACACCTTGGTTGCTTCCAGCTTTTTGCTATTGTAAACAGAGCTGCAATAAACATGGGTGTGCATATATCTATTCCTGTGAAGGCTCTTATTTCTCTAGGGTATATTCCGAGGAGTGGGATTTCTGGGTTGTATGGTAGTTCTATTTCTAACTGTTTAAAATAACGCCAGATAGATTTCCAAAGTGGTTGTACCATTTTACATTTCCACCAGGAGTGTATAAGAGTTCCAATCTCTCTGCAGCCTCTCCAACATTTATTATTTTGTGTTTTTTGGATTAATGCCAGCCTTGTTGGAGTGAGATGGAATCTCATCGTAGCTTTAATTTGCATTTCTCATTAAAAAAAAAATTTTTTTTAAATAATGGCTAGTGATCAAGAGCATTTTCTCATGTATCTGTTAGCTGCCTGAATATCTTCTTTACTGAAGTGCGTGCTCATATCCTTTGCCCACTTCTTTTTTTTTTTTAAGTTTTTTTTTATTAACTTCTATTGAGCTTCAAGTGAACGTTTACAAATCAAGTCAGTCTATCACATATAAGTTTATATACATCTTACTCCTTACTCCCACTTGCTCTCCCCCTAATGAGTCAGCCCTTCCAGTCTCTCCTTTCGTGACAATTTTACCAGCTTCCAACTCTCTCTATCCTCCCATCCCCCTCCAGACAGGAGATGCCAACACAGTCTCAAGTGTCCGCCTGATATATTTAGCTCACTCTTCATCAGCATCTCTCTCCTACCCACTGTTCAGTCCCTTTCATGTCTGACGAGTTGTGTTCGGGAATGGTTCCTGTCCTGTGCCAACAGAAGATTTGGGGACCATGACCGCCGGGATTCCTCTAGTCTCAATCAGACCATTAAGTATGGTCTTTTTATGAGAATTTGGGGTCTGCATCCCACTGATCTCCTGCTCCCTCAGGGGTTCTCTGTTGTGCTCCCTGTCAGGGCAGTCATCGATTGTGGCTGGGCACCAACTAGTTCTTCTGGTCTCAGGATGATGTAGGTCTCTGGTTCATGAGGCCCTTTCTGTCTCTTGGGCTCTTAGTTGTCGTGTGACCTTAGTGTTCTTCATTCTCCTTTGCTCCAGGTGGGTTGAGACCAATTGATGCGTCTTAGATGGCCGCTTGTTAGCACTTAAGACCCCAGATGCCACACTTCAAAGGGGGATGCAGAATGTTTTCTTAATAGAATTTATTTTCCCAATTGACTTAGATGTCCCCTGAAGCCATGGCCCCAAACCCCTGCCCTTGCTCCGCTGACCTTTGAAGCATTCATTTTACCTCGGAAACTTCTTTGCTTTTGGTCCAGTCCAATTGAGCTGACCTTCCATGTATTGAGTGTTGTCCTTTCCTTCACCTAAAGCAGTTCTTATCTACTAATTAATCAGTAAAAAACCCTCTCCCTCCCTCCCTCCCCCCCTCGTAACCACAAAAGTATGTGTTCTTCTCAGTTTATACTATTTCTCAAGATCTTAAAATAGTGGTCTTATACAATATTTGTCCTTTTGCCTCTGACTGATTTCGCTCAGCATAATGCCTTCCAGGTTTCTCCATGTTATGAAATGTTTCACAGATTCATCACTGTTCTTTATCGATGCGTAGTATTCCATTGTGTGAATATACCACAATTTATTTATCCATTCATCCGTTGATGGACACCTTGGTTGCTTCCAGCTTTTTGCTATTGTAAACAGAGCTGCAATAAACATGGGTGTCCATATATCTGTTTGTGTGAAGGCTCTTGTTTCTCTAGGGTATATTCCGAGGAGTAGGATTTCTGGGTTGTATGGTAGTTCTATTTCTAACTGTTTAAGATAATGCCAGATAGATTTCCAAAGTGGTTGTACCATTTTACATTCCCAGCAGCAGTGTATAAGAGTTCCAATCTCTCCGCAGCCTCTCCAACATTTATTATTTTGTGTTTTTTGGATTAATGCCAGCTTTGTTGGAGTGAGATGGAATCTCATCGTAGTTTTAATTTGCATTTCTCTAATGGCTAATGATGGAGAGCATTTTCTCATGTATCTGTTAGCTGGCTGAATATCTTCTTTAGTGAAGTGTGTGTTCATATCCTTTGCCCACTTCTTGATTGGGTTGTTTGTCTTTTTGTGGTTGAGTTTTGACAGAATCATGTAGATTTTAGAGATCAGGCGCTGGTCGGAGATGTCATAGCTGAAGATTCTTTCCCAATCTGTAGGTGGTCTTTCTACTCTTTTGGTGAAGTCTTTAGATGAGATTAGGTGTTTGATTTTTAGGAGCTCCCAGTTATCTGGTTTCTCTTTGTCATTTTTGGTAATGTTTTGTATTCTGTTTATGCCTTGTATTAGGGCTCCTAACGTTGTCCCTAATTTTCTTCCATGATCTTTATCGTTTTAGTCTTCAAGTTTAGGTCTTTGATCCACTTGGAGTTAGTTTTTTTGCATGGTGTGAGGTATGGGTCCTGTTTCACTTTTTTGCAAATGGATAACCAGTTATGCCAGCACCATTTCTTAAAAAGACTATCTTTTCCCCAATTAACTGACACTGGGCCTTTGTCAGATATCAGCTGCTCATATGTGGATGGATTTATATCTGGGTTCTCATTCTGTTCCATTGGTCCAGGTGCCTGTTGTTGTACCAGTACCATGGTGTTTTGACTACTGTGGCTATATAATATGTTCTAAAATCAGGTAGAGTGAGGCCTCCCACTTCCTTCTTATTTTTCAGTAATGCTTTACTTATCCGAGGCTTCTTTCCCTTCCATATTAAGTTGGTGATTTGTTTCTCCATCACATCAAAAAATGACATTGGAATTTGGATCGGAAGTGCATTGTATGTATAGATGGCTTTTGGTAGAATAGACATTTTTACTATGTTAAGTCTTCCTATCCATGAGCAAGGTATGTTTTTCCACCTATGTAGGTCTTCTTTAGTTTCTTGTAGTACTACTTTGTAGTTTTCTTTGTACAGGTCTTTTACATCTTCGGTAAGATTTATTCCTAAGTATTTTATCTTCTTGGGGGCTACTGTGAATGGTATTGATTTGGTGATTTCCTCTTCGGTGTTCTTTTTGTTGATGTAGAGGAATCCAACTGATTTTTGTATGTTTATCTTATAACCTGAGACTCTGCCAAACTCTTCTATTAGTTTCAGTAGTTTTCTGGAGGATTCCTTAGGGTTTTCTGTGTATAAGATCATGTCATCTGCAAATAGAGGTAATTTTACTTCCTCCTTGCCAATCCACATGCCCTTTATTTCTTTGTCAAACCTGATTGCTCTGGCTAGGACATCTAGCACAATGTTGAATAAGAGCAGTGGTAAAGGGCATCCTTGTCTGGTTCCCATTCTCAAGGGAAATGCTTTCAGGCTCTCTCCATTTAGAGTGATGTTGGCTGTTGGCTTTGTATAAATAGATGCTCTTTATTATGTTGAGGAATTTTCCTTCAATTCCTATTTTGGTGAGAGTTTTTATCATAAATGGGTGTTGGACTTTGTCAAATGCCTTTTCTGCATCAATTGATAAGATATGTGGTTTTTGTCTTTTGTTTTATTTATATGGTGGATTACATTAATGGTTTTTCTAATATTAAACCAGCCCTGCATACCTGGTGTAAATCCCACTTGGTCATGGTGGATTAATTTTTTGATAAGTTGTTGAATTCTATTGGCTAGAATTTTGTTGAGGATTTTGGCATCTATGTTCATGAGGGATATAGGTCTGTGATTTTCTTTTTTGTGTGATATCTTTACCTGGACTTGGTATCAGGGATATGGTGGCTTCATAGAATGAGTTAGGCAGTATTCCGTCATTTTCTAGGCTTTGAAATACCTTTAGTAGTAGTGGTGTTAACTCTTCTCTGAAAGTTTGGTAGAACTCTGCAGTAAAGCTGTCCGGGCCAGGGCTTTTTTTTTGTTGGGAGTGTTTTGATTACCTTTTCAATCTCTTTTTTTGTTATGGGTCTATTTAGTTGTTCTACTTCTGATTGTGTTAGTTTAGGTAGGTAGTGTTTTTCTAGGAATTCATCCATTCCTTCTAGGTTTGCAAATTTGTTAGAGTACAATTTTTCGTAATAATCTGATATGATTCTTGTAATTTTAGTTGGGTCTGTTGTGATATGGCCCATCTCCGTTCTTATTCGGGTTATTTGTTTCCTTTCCTGTATTTCTTTAGTCAGTCTGGCCAATGGCTTATCAATTTTGTTAATTTTTTCAGAGAACCAGCTTTTGGCTTTGTTAATTCTTTCAATTGTTTTTCTGTTCTCTAATTCATTTAGTTCATCTCTAATTTTTATTAGTTGTTTTCTTCTGGTGCCTGATGGATTCTTTTGTTGCTCACTTTCTATCTGTTCAAGTTGTAGGGACAGTTCTCTGCTTTTGGCTCTTTCTTCTTTTTGTATATGTCCATTTATCGATATAAATTGACCTCTGAGCACTGCTTTTGCTGTGTCCCAGAGGTTTGGATAGGAAGGGTTTTCATTCTCATTGCATTCTATGAATTTCTTTATTCCCTCCTTAATGTGTTCTATAACCCAGTCTTTTTTCAGCAGGGTATTGTTCAGTTTCCAAGTATTTAATTTCTTCTCCCTAATTTTTCTGTAATTGATTTCCACTCTTATGGCCTTATGGTCCGAGAAGATGCTTTGTAATATTTCGATGTTTTGGATTCTGCAAGGGTTTGTTTTATGACCTAATATGAGGTCTATTCTAGAGAATGTTCCGTGTGCGCTAGAAAAAAAAAAGCATACTTTGCAGCAGTTGGGTGGAGTGTTCTGTATAAGTGTATGAGGTCAAGTTGGTTGATTGTAGCAATTAGGTCTTCCGTGTCTCTGTTGAGCTTCTCACTGGATGTCCTGTCCTTCTCCGAAAGTGGTGTGTTGAAGTCTCCTACTATAATTGTGGAGGTGTCTATCTCACTTTTCAGTTCTGTTAAAGTTTGTTTTATGTATCTTGCAGCCCTGTCATTGGGTGCATAAATATTTAATATGGTTATATCTTCCTGGTCAATTGTCCCTTTAATCATTATGTAGTGTCCTTCTTTATCCTTTGTGGTGGATTTAACTTTAAAGACTATTTTGTCTGAAATTAATATTGCTACTCCTGCTCTTTTTTGCTTATTGTTTGCTTGATATATTTTTTTTCCATCCTTTGAGTTTTAGTTTGTTTGTGTCTCTAAGTCTAAGGTGTGTCTCTTGTAGGCAGCATAGAGACGGATCATGTTTCTTTATCCAGTCTGAGACTCTCTGTCTCTTTATTGGTGCATTTAGTCCACTTACATTCAGCGTAATTATAGATAAAAAAGTTTTTAGTGCTGTCATTTTGATGCCTTTTTATGTGTGTTGTTGACAGTTTCATTTTTCCACTTACTTTTTTCTGCTGAGACGTTTTTATTTGTAAATTGTGTGTTCCTCATTTTCATAGCAGTCGAATTTATGTTTGCTGAGTCGTTATGTTTTTCTTGGCTTTTATTTTGAGTTATGGAGTTGTTATACCTCTTTGTGGTTACCTTAATATTTACCCCTATTTTTCTAAGTAAAAACCTAACTTGTATTGTCCTATATCGCCTTGTATCCCTCTCCATATGGCAGTTCTATGCCACCTGTATTTAGTCCCTCTTTTTGATTATTGTGATCTTTTACGTATTGACTTCAATGATTCCCCGTTTTGAGCATTTTTTTCTTTTTAAAATTAGTCTTAATTTGTTTTTGTGATTTCCCTATTTGAGTTGATATCAGGATGTTCTGTTCTGTGACCTAGTGTTGTGTTTGTATCTGATATTATTGGTTTTCTGACCAAACAATTTCCTTTAGTATTTCTTGTAGCTTTGGTCTGGTTTTTGCAAATTCTCTAAGCTCGTGTTTATCTGTAAATGTTTTAATTTTGCCTTCATATTTTAGAGAGAGTTTTGCTGGATATATGATCCTTGGCTGGCAGTTTTTCTCCTTCAGTGCTCTATATATGTCATCCCATTGCCTTCTTGACTGCATGGTTTCTGCTGAGTAGTCTGAACTTATTGCTTCTCCTTTGTAGGAGACCTTTCTTTTATCCCTGGCTGCTTTTAAAATTTTCTCTTTATCTTTGGTTTTGGAAAGTTTGATGATAATATGTCTTGGTGATTTTCTTTTTGGATCAGTCTTAAATGGGGTTCGATGAGCACCTTGGATAGATATCCTTTCATCTTTTATGATGCCGAGGAAGTTTTCTGCCAACAGATCTTCAACTATTCTCTCTGTGTTTTCTGTTATCCCTCCCTGTTCTGGGACTCCAATCACACGCAAGTTATTCTTCTTGATAGAGTCCCACATGATTTTTAGGGTTTCTTCATTTTTTAAAATTCTTTTATCTGATTTTTTTTTCAGCTATATTGGTGTCAATTCCCTGGTCCTCCAGATCTCCCACTCTGTATTCCAGTTGCTCAAGTCTGCTCCTCTGACTTCCTATTGAGTTGTCTAATTCTGTAATTTTATTGTTAATCTTTTGGATTTCTGAAATGCTGTCTCTCTATGGATTCTTGCAACTTATTAATTTTCCCACTATGTTCTTGAATAATCTTTTTGAGTTCTTCAACTGCTTTATCAGAGTGTTCCTCGGCTTTTTCTGTAGATTGCCGTATTTCATTTCTGAGGTCACCCTGATGTCTTGAAGCATTCCGTAAATTAGTTTTTTATATTCCACATGTGGCAATTCCAGGATTGTATCTTCATTTGGGAAAGATTTTGATTCCTTAGTTTGGGGAGTTGTGGAAGCAATCATGGTCTGCTTCTTTATGTGGTTTGATATCGACTGCTGTCTCCGAGCCATCACTAAGATATTGTAGTGATTTATTCTATATTTGCTCACTGAGTCTTATCTTGTTTTATTTTCTTTCAATATACGTAGATGGGCTACCAGTTTGCGCTGTCTTGTTTGTTGCGGCCCTTGAATCCCTTATGTCCTATTACGAGCTGGTTTGGGCTGTTACCAGATATATAAGCCTAAGAGTCCATTCACTATTCTTGAGTAGAATCTGATTTTGGGTCATCAAGTGTGTGGTGCAGACTGTCACCTATCCACCTAAGAAGTAGTGGTGATAGTTGTGTGCACCAGATTCTAGTAGCAGCAGGGGTTCACACTCCAGGGGTGGCAGGATGCTGACAGGCTTCCCCCCAGTGCCAGTGAGGTAGGCGTGTCTCTATTCCTAAGGCAGGTGGGTGGGCTCTGCAGCTGTACCTTGGGCCCCCAATGCAAGTACCTCTACAGATTGGTAGGTGTCACCCTCCTTAGACCCTTAAGGCAGGAGGCTAGATGGTCTAGGGGGAGCTTCAACCCTCAGTTCCCTGTTGTGGGTCAGTGAAGGCTCTGTTGAATATGCAGAGATATCAGACCTGGGAAACTTGTTTTTTCAGTAATCCGCTAAAACAATTATGGTGAGATCCCTATCAGAAATTCCTTTGCATTATAATAGCCACCTTGTTCCCTGTAGGGATGAAAGCCCAAGACTGTGGGTCACATATGCTTGGCTGGAGCTGGTTCTGTGTTTTTAGCCCAATTAGGGAAGGATTTTTGGTCTCTGGGTTTTTTGTGGTTGCTTCTCTCAGGCCAGGAGAATGGGTTAGGAAAAGACAAAAAAAGAAAGAGAGAGAGGAGAGAAGAAAGAAAGAAAGAAAGGAGGGAGGGAGGGAGGGAGGGAGGGAGGGAGGGAGGGAGGGAGGGAGGGAGGAAGGAAGGAAGGAAGGAAGGAAGGAAGGAAGGAAAGACCGCAGCGCAGTTCACTCTCTGGCTCAGGAAATTGGAATGTTAATGGAGCCGCCTGGGAAGGGGAGGGGAGGGTTCGGATAAATAGGAGAGAGTAGCACCCGGGAATATAGACAAAGTTACTTATCTTGCTTGGGATGACTGTTTTATCTGAGATTCCTGAGGGGCACGTCCACTGTGTGTGCTGGCTGGGTAGAGATTGCCCCCGAGGGTCAGGCCCGTGTCCCATGCTTGTGCTGTCTCGAAAGCTGTGGTCAGTTCCTCCACTCCCAGTCCAAAGCCAAGTGCCAAGTTTCCCCGGCTGGGACGCTGCACTCCAGGCTCCTAAACCAGTCGCTGCCTGCTGGTGAATTCTCCTCCCGTCAACCACGTCATCGCGCTGCCTGCGTGCACTGGCTGGGCTTCCCCCAAGGTCACTTCTGGGGTTTAGGGCTGCGTCCCGTGTTTGTGCCATCTCAGGATGCCATGCTCAGCTCCCCTGAGCCCAGTCCAAAGCCTGGTGCCAAGGTTTTCTGACTGGGACGCTGGCTCCAGGCTCCGAAAACAGTCGCTGCTTCTTCGTGGTTGTTCGTTCTCAGTCTCTGTCACTCAGGTCAACTCTTTATATCTGTGTTTGATGGTCAGGGTTCATAGAATGTCATGTATGTGATCAATTCACTTGTTTTTCTGAGTCTTTGTTGCAAGAGGGATCGGAAGTAGCTTCTACCTAGTCAGCCATCTTGGCCCCGCCTCCCTTCCAAAGTATTTTTATGAAGAAAGTTAAACACTAACTACCACCACCTTGAAAAAGTGCACAGAAAACTACAAATCAATCTCATTTTTTGAAAGTCAGTACAAACAATCCTAAATAAAATATTAGCAAACAGAATTCAACACCACATTAAAAAAGAATCAGTGAGTTTCTGCTCAGGGTCATGGGAAATTTGGCATTGACTAAGGGTGATGGTTATGCAACTAAATGATATAACTGATATAGCTAAGTAGTGGTGGTGTAGTTGTGTGCTGTTGAATCAGTTCTGACTCATAGCAACATTACAGGACAGAGTAGAACTGTCCCATAGGGTTTCCTACGTTAATCTTTACAGGAATAGATTTACAGGTCTTTTCTTCAATGGAGCAGCTGGTGGGTTTGAACTGCCAACCTTTTAGTTAGCAGCAGAGCACTTAACCATTTCTCCACCAGGGCTTCTTCACTAAGTGGTACAACTAAAAATGTTGAGGTGATAAATGTGTTACATATTTTTTTTTACAAAAAAGAGAAAAGGAACAGCTGTTGAGCGTGCTTATGCACAACCAAACATTTCGTGGGATTTGTTTTCTTGGTTTGGAGGTTTAGGATCTGGATTTGGAGGGACTTCCCAATTAATTGGCCTAATATCGTTTTCGATACTTCTGTTCCACCTCCTAGTTTGTTGCACAGTGTCTGAGGTGTAAAAAGTTAGCAAGTGGCCCTCCAAGGCCCAACAATTTGTTTCTATTCACCTAGAGCAGCAGAAGAAAAAGGAGAGTCAAAATTCATTCGATTTGAGGAAATCAAGTGTGTATCTGGTTGCCTCCATAAACAACTGCCTCCTTTGCCATGAGACTAGAAGAACTGGATGGTGCCTGGTTACCATTACTAAATATTTTGATCTGAGAGTCTATAAAACCAAATCAAACCAAACCCATTGCCATCGGGTTGATTCTGACTCATAGCAACCCTATATGACAGAGTAGAACTGCTCCACAGAGTTTCCAAAGAGCGCTTGATGGGTTTGAACTGCTGACTTTTTGACCAGCAGCCAAATTCTTAACCACCACGCCACCAGGTTTCCAAGAGTCTATAGGAAAGGGGAAAATGTGAAACAGAATTTCAAATTTTCAATGGAATTCAGACTTTCTGCAGCCATTGAGAATGAATGAACCTCAAAAACTATTGCTCTGAGATAATCTTGAAACTTTAAACCTTAAACCTAAAATATCCCCTGATGTCTCCTTTGAACCAAAAATAGTTTAAGTTAATTAGAAAAGTATGTCTGCCTTGAGCATTGTGTTCTTTTAGAGAATTACCTATGTGAGATCAGATTGACAACAGCAACTCAAAAGGTTGAATGGGAAGCTCAGGGGGCAGTAAGTTTAAGATAATGATGGTGGAATAATTTGGAAATGGATAGCGACAACTGTAGCACAACTTGAAGAATGTAATCAATGTTACTGAATTGTACATGTAGATACTGTGGAAAAGGTATATATTTGGCAGTATATATTTTCATCAAAATAAAATAAAGATTATAACCATATGGATTTTATTTCAGGAATAAAACAATGACTCAATATTAGAAATCTATTAATAAGATATATTTATATAAGAGAAAAATAATAGGACAAGATCCATAGATGCTGAAAAGGTTTTCAACAAAATTTAATGCTCATTCCTGATTTTTTTTTTAATCAGTGAGCATTGATAGCAATTTCCTTACCATGACGGTAATGTGTACTCAAGTCTTAAAGCCAGCATCTTAGTTGGGTGTTGGGAACAGTGGAGGCATTTCCATTCCAGACAGAAATAAAGAAAGCAGGACATTATCCACACTACTATTTTGCATTGTGCTGGAGGGATTGGCCAGCGTAATTAGACAAGATAAACCAATTAGAAGTTTAGGAATGGGATGGGAACACTGTCTCTACTGGCAGATGACATATTATATCTGGAATATTCAAGCAAATCAATGATAAAATTAACACTAATTAACAATTATTAAAAGAATTTATTAAGGTAGAAAAATATAAAATCTACAAAAATTGATAACCTTCGTATATGCAAATCATTACCAACTGGAACATACACTGGAAAGAAAAATTCTAATTACAATAGCATCATGTTGGCTGTTCTCATGAAGCCAGTGCCATCATGAAATCAGTGAGGTCACCAGGGTTTATTCAAGTCATGACAGCCTTTTTCTTACCATGTCACATGAAATTCCAAGAATCCCAACCCCTTAAGGAGGGGGGAGTCCAGCACAGGTAAGAGGAGCAAGAGGAAGAATCATAAAAGAAGCCCAATGAAATTCATGCAGGGATTCTCTAAAACTACTATTCTTCTAGAGGGCCAACAACCCCTGTCTGCAGAGTCTCAATGCATTAAATTATGGAGAAAGAACAAAATGATGCACACCCCAACTGCTAGGGGAAGCTATTCCTGCTACTCCACCCTTAAGGAGATGGAGTTTGGAAGTAAATCAATACAAATGGATTCCTAAAAGACACTTTTAGGGCAAGCTACCTTTACTGCTAAAAACATACCACATACGATGCATTTAATATTAACAATGTGCCAGGCAATGCAGATAGAACATCACTTGCTTTATATCTTCCTAGCACACACTTGAGATTGGTGCTGTTTTCATCCCCACTTTACAAATAAGAAAGCTGAGAAAAGGATTGAAATGGAAGAAGAGCAAGGGCAGGATATTATTGCCTTGGCTCCTTTCCTGCAGTGTTTCCTTACATTGACATTTTTCTTCACTAAAGACCACTGTTGTTTTTAAGAGATTCTCTCTACTCTCTCCTTCTCCTTCCCTGTCTAGGTACTGATGTCCCCCACTATCCACTGTAGTTTTTCTACAACCTGCCCACATGTTTACACTTTTATAAACATTTCTTGTATGAACATCTTCTCAAATTACCCTAATTTGAGTACGCCATTTTTTTCTGCTAGCACACAGGGTCAAAGCCTAAATTTTGATAAATTCTCTATTTGTTTGAGCCTTCCCTCTATGCATTCACTAATTGTATGTCTGAGGAGTGTAGAGGCTCCCAGCTAGCACCTCATATGGCATTCTCTTGGCCTCAAATATCTTTAACCCTCCCTCTCTTTCACTTGGAATATTGTGCCCAATCTTCAACATCCAACAAAAACATCCTGGGGTCCCCCATAGAACCTACCCTAGATTACCTCTCACTTCAATTATAGCTTGAATGATTTTGCTGACCACTCTTTGGAGTCCCATAACAAGCCCTGAGTCTCTGTCTCTGCCCCTGGAGTATCACACTGAGTTATAATTATTTATGTACAGTTAATTCTCATTATTTACAGTAGTTATGTTGCGTAAAGTCACCACGAACATTAAATTAGATAAGTTCATGCAAGTCTCTGGTCACAGCATTTTTGTCATGTGATCAATATGTAATCTTGCTTTGTAAGTATTTCTGCTTAAACACACTTTAATGTATACTGTTGATTCATTGACACTGAACGCATGTCCGATAGACCACGTTTCATGTTGTGGTCATGAGAACTAAGTTTATTTAACACACATATTTTCTTTGTAAAGTACATATAACCTCCTTCTGCTTAGGAACATTCTGCTTGGGTGCCATTTTAAACATCAAAATCACCTAAATAAAAAGTACAAAGAATGCAAAAAAAAAAAAAAAAAGACCATGAAAAGGACACTGGTTTACAGCATGAGCTGAAACTGAAGGTGGCCTTGTTCAACTTCAGCTAAGAATGTACACTTCAGGCACCTAAAGTTTTTTTGCTGCTCTGTACATGTCTGCAAATGACTGCTAAAGCCCACAAGTATTGATTTTTAGGTTACAAATAAATTGCAGCAAGTAGGCGAATTCTCAAATACAGAATTCAGAAATAATGATACTTGACTATACTCCTCTGCCTCTCCCACCTAATTTCATCTAACATTCTTGGAGGGCAGAACCTGGGCCTTTCATCATTTTATTTCAAGTTTGTAGCAAAGGCTTAACACAATATAGACATGCAATAAATTTTCCTCAAATAAATGAATGACTAATAACTTGTTTACAAGGAACTAAATTATGTGAAAGTATTGGATGGAAACTTCCAGTGCTCTTTTCATTGATGCATGGTTTATGGAACCTTAACCATGAACCCTTACCTTTCCCCCACAGAACTGCTAATGGCCGAGAACAGAGAATGTGTGTCCTGAAATCAGGGACATGTCTCACAGCCAAGCACAAATGCCATCAAAGCAAACCTATTTTGTGCAAATTCTCTCTCATATAACATCCATTTAATACCTAATTCTGTTTAATGCAAAATGTTGAAAGCCCTCTTAAAACGAATGGCTTAAAAGAAGAAAGCTCTGTTTCTTGGTCCCTATCCTCTAATGCCTGTTTGTTCAATTGGTTATCAAACTTCCAACAGCTTTTTTATGACTGCAAAAATGTTATTTGTGTTTCAGTGATTGTGATAATTGGGCCTTTGTGGACCTGGGGCACAGTCTGTTGTCTCAGGCATAACAGCAAGACTTGATACATACTCAGCACTAATCTGACCTTCTTAAGACCACAACTGGAGTCCCTAGGTAGCACAACCGGTTAAGCCTTCAACTACTAGTTGAAAGGTTGGCAGTTTGAACCCACCCAGAGGCACCTCAGAAGACAGGCCTGGCAACCTGCTCCCATAAAGTCAGCCTTGAAAATCCTATGGAACACAGTTCTACTCTGCACACATGGGGTCATTATGAGTTGGAATCAACTCAATGGCAGCTAACAACAAAAGATTTCAATACTATCTTACTCTTTAAATGCCCTCATAATATGTTAATTCAAAATAGATGAAAAAGATATTTTTTATGTTGTGGTCATGAGAATGTAGTTCCTTCAGTTCCTCTTTTCTTACTATTTCATTCCTGGAAAATTTAGTTGATCTATTTTGCCCCAACTATCTCGCCTCCAACCTCTCTCAAAATATACTTTGTCAAGGACAGTCTGGCATAGAAAGTTAAGCTATGCATCAAGGAGAGAGGAGACGTGATTTAAAGGTATAAATCTCAGTGATACACTGCACCGTCTGCACTCAGACCCTTAAAGTATTAGTTTGCAGGTTGATGGTTGGGTTAGGTGTAGATTTTGTGTATAAATAATCTACATGGTGCTCTAGCAGGCAGAATTAATTTACCAATTGAGCCTATTAAGCATAGCTTAAATAATGTAAGTGACAATAGGATGAAATTCTGAATTGTATAAAAATTCAAAACCAGCAAAACCTGAACCACATGATTCAGGGGAACCTGAGGAAAGAAAACATTTCTAAAAATATAACGATCGTTTTAAGCATTGAATTTTAATGCTCCATGGACTCGTTAATTAAAGCCTAGGGAAAAATTTCATTCAGTAAACTGTTGTGAAACACCTATTTCCTCAATTATAAGAAAATAGATCTGAATTTGAACCTGGACTCTGCATTTATAACAATGAGTCACTGGTGCACTCATCTCGGCTAAACATCGCCTCAACGTGGTACTTACTTCAGATCTCAACAGAGCCTAAGCATTTTTCACACTAAAAAGATTCTTGGTTCCAGGGACAATAAGTGCTGGGCATGCAATTTATCACAGCACTGGTGGTGTAGTGGTTAACAGCTATTTAGACCTGTTAGGAAACTGACAGACCCTGAGCCAAACGCTGTGCCAGTGGAAGTGTAAGGGGGAGGGGAAGATTTTGTGCTTGGGAAGAAGAGACAGGGTGGTGACATTCCTCAATAAGGTAGTCCCTACAGAGGAAGAGACAGGGGATGGAGACATTCCTCAACAAGATTGTCCCTAGCAGTTAAACTTTAAGCCAAGGAAATGATCCCCGTAGGGCTCCTTAACCTGATAAAGTCCCTAACTTGATAAGGTCCCTAATTTGGTAATTAAAGTTTAAGCCAAGGAAATGGTCTCTATAGGGGTCCCCGTCTAAGTTGTTAAACATTAACAGGGAGAGATAAGGGACAAGAAGGGTATAAAACCCTAAGAAAACGACTATTGGGGCGCTCAGATTCTTTCTCTAGCTGAGTAGCCCCCTTGACACTCCCTAGTCAAGCGTATTTTGCTACTAACCCTCTGCTAGCTAATAAACCCCTGCTCACTTGACACAATTTGTCTCAGTGTTTGAATTCTTTCCTATACTGAAGACAAGAACCAAGGCTATTCTCCAGTAACAGAAGAATTTTACGAATCAAGTTTAAACAGCAGATTACGGGCAAGATTATGAAGCCTAACCCATCTTGTTTCCTTCTAAATTTCCCTGCTTACAGATATTTTTCAGACAAACCAGCTGAAACCAGACCTCCACGCATGTGTTGTGAGACAATCAGTGACCTGAAGTTGAACCCGAGTTCTGAGACTCATGCCAAGAAACTAAAAATCACTGGACTTCAGAAACAGGGTTCTGTCTGCTACTTCCACGCTAATTCCTAGTCTGGCCCCCAAATAAACATATACCACGGAATGAAAGAGATAGGGACCGAGTCTCAAATAGTAATCTATGGGATGAGCACCTGGGGTGCTTGTTCAAAGTGTTTCTACCTGGGCCCAACACCCAGCAATTACCACTCAGTAAGTCTTGAGTATAACCCAGAAATCTGTATGTAGAATAAGACCCCACCTCCCGGTGCTTCTGATGTAGTTAAGAAAACTTGAATTGGGGCAAATATTTCATTACTGGGTGACTACAAATCACTCTGGTTCCTGAATCTCTAAGAGGAAAACAGAATAAAAGAATCTATTTTTATTTTTCCCTGGGACAAAATAAAAATCATATTTTACTTTTTTTTTTTTTTTTTTCCAGCTTTCCTGTTCCCTCCTGCTTTCCTAGTCCTTGCCCCTGGGTTGTTGTGCCCCTTTAGTCTAGTTTTGTTTTATGGGTCTGTAAAATCTTCAGTTGAAGGGTGAACCTCAGAAGTGACTTCATTACTGAGCTAAAAGAGTGTCTGGGGGCCATACCCTGGGGTTTCTCCAGTCTCTGTCAGGCCAGTAAATCTGGACTTTTTATGTGAGTTAGAGTTTTGTCCTGCATTTTTCTTCGTCTCTGTCTGGGACCCTCTATTGTGATCTCTGTCAGTGCAGTGGGTGGTGGTAGCCAGGCACAGTCTAGTTGTGAGGGACTCAGTCTGATGGAGGCTGTAGTACTTGTGGTCCATTAGTCCTTTCAACTAATCTTTCGCTTGTGTCTTTGGTTTTCTTCATTCTCCCTTGCTCCAGACAGAGTAAGACCAGTGGAGTATCTTAGATGGCCGTTTGCAAGCTTTTAAGACCCCAGATGCTACTCACCAAAGTAGAATGTAGAACATTTTCCTTAAATTATGTTATGCCAATTGAGCAAGATGTCCTCTGAAACCATGGTCCCCATAGCTCTCTAAATATCGTATTTTAAATATTGGAAGCAGATGCCTGAAAAACAACAACAACACTACCAAACATGTATTTTCTAAATTTTCTGGAATGGGAGACATCATGAAGTTTTCATTCCCATTTACCTGGACATGGGACAGATAGGGTTAACTGTGCTAGCGGAACAAAAGAGCTGTTAAAAGATTACCATCTAGAAGTTGGGTAAACAGGAACCACACCTTGTCAACATGAGATAAGGCTGAAACAACCAGTGAATTACTATCTCCTTCTTAGTGATTTTCTAGCCCCTTCCCCATTTACAGGCTCCCTCACGTGCAGAAGAACAAAATGTGACCACTGTTGAACCTTCCTTAGCCCTCTGAAGATGGTGATGTAGTGCCAAAGATCACTGCGCTTGCACTATATCCCATAAGTGATGCCGAGGGCTGCAGAGAGGACTCCATCTTGAATATCAGCAGGTTCCATCTTGGATTCCAGATGCATGAGAAACCTAATTAACATGAACCGCCATTCTGAGAAGTACCTGCCCCTTAAAAGAAGCCCACTAAATATTCATTACTCTATTGTCTGCACCAAACCCATATAAGCCCTTGCTTCTCTTTTTGAGCCAGTCTTTTGGAGAGGCTTAGATCCCCATTGACTCCTTTTGTTTGACTCAAGCAAAATAAAGCTTGCTGAAAATAAAGTTTGTCTTTCGTGTGTTTTCGTATGCAGGAAAAGACAAAGAAACTTTGTGTCAGGTTGGCAATAGGTAATAGATGTACAAGATTTTGGAAATGAATGAAATTCAGAAATAAAATCATAGACAGTTGTAAAAGACTGAAATAAAGGACAGAGGTGAGTGAAGAGAACAATGAGGAAATCTTTTCTTCAAAGCATGTCCTTCAACATAAGTGTATTTATGATGCACCAGGAGAGCTTTTGTGTCAATCAATCATCAACCTGTTTTGTGAAGGAGATCAGAAGTAAGTCCTGTATTGCTTCTCTCCCAGTGGATTGTTCTGATGTCTTACTCTGAAGCCAGGGACAGGAGTACCAAATTCCCTGTTCCTCATAGTCATATCAATAAAATGATCAGAGATTACTCTATTAATAAAAAATTTCCCAAAGCAGAGAGGTTTATTTAAACCACTCAACAAACATTTAACATACTGAATTCTCCAAGAAGGAAAGGGAAACTGGATTCTTCTGCTAATATGCTATGTCTATAAAGGAGACCGAGTTGCATGTAAGTAAAAGAAATTGAACCAACTTCTTTGACTTTCTCAATTGTATTAGTTTCCTAGGGATCCCATAATAAAATACCAAAAAGTGAGAACAGAAACTTGTTGTGTCACAACTCTGGAGGTTAGTAGTCCTAAATACGCCTCAGCATATTTTCTCCTTTTTCAAAATGGGTGACTGAGAGCTTGACATAACTAATGCCATGATGAACCTATAAGTTTTTCTCATTCCTCTGCCTACCTCCTCCTTCACATACCTCTGTTAATGACTTTGTTTTGACCTAACATTAATGACTTTGTTTTAATCTGATGCAAAGAAGTTTGTTTTGCTCTGTCCGTTCACCCCTGACTTACAACACCCCCACAGGAAGATCAGAGCCCAGGTATCTGATATGTATATCTTTAGTCTGATAAAGAGTATTTTGTCACAATCTTGTAATGAATAACTCCTCTGGCCAGGCCATCTGTGGACTACAAAGACACTGCTAACCCTTGTAAGATTCAATATAAGCTCTAATGTAAAATTGTTCTTTGGGGCTCCATAGAGACAGCCTGTGTTGCTGCTGGGTCCCCAGTGATGTATACGTCCCCTTAATAAACTTTCTCACTCTTTCTGACTTGGAGTATGTTTCATTGGCTCAACTGCTCCAGGGCATGGACCCTGTTCCAGTAACAGTGTTGATTCCTACTGATGGCTCTGAGAGAGAATCTGTTGGATGACTCTCTCCTACCTTCCGGTGAGAGCCAGCGATCCTTGGCTTGTAGACCACTACAATCTCTGCCTCTGTCTTCACATGGCTATGTTCCTTTTGTGTGTTTCTCTGTGTCTCTTCCCCTCTTTTACAAGGACAACAGTCACATCGGGTTAGTACTGACCCTACTCTAGTATGACTTCATGGTATTTGATAATATCCTCAAAGACCCTGTTTCCAAACAAGATCACATTCACAGGCCCATGGATTAGGACTTCAATGTAAAGTTTGAGGAGACACAATTAAATCCATAACATCCACATCCTACTCTCTGACTTTGAGGCACCAGCAGAGAAATGAAAAAGAGATTTTTCTCATTCTGAGGCAGGGCAAGGCAGAAAGAAAGCATACAGAGTAGTAAAGAGAGTTAACATCTAAGATAAAGACTCCTTCAGTGATCCTAAGGACGCGTGACCCCATTGGTGACAGACCTGGGAAAGAGGGCAGCAGGACTGAATAAGTAGAAGGTTGAATATGTGAATAGGAAGAAGATAAACACCAGTGTGTAAGGGAGAATCTGCTGGTAAGGGGAAGGAAGTGATCATATAGGTGACTGGGTCAAAGAGGAATGGAGCGACTAAACAGTGGAGGGTGCGCAATGGGGAAGGCCGAGAAGGTGATTGCCTTGTGCTGTGATTGGAGAGATGCTAGGGTCTGCCCAACATGCCTTTCTCTCCAATCAGCTCTTACCACAGCAGAAATGTACCACATTCGTGTTTTTGAGTATTTTAGATTGAAAGGCAGTTCTGTCTTGCAGGATGAGGGTGGTTTAGAGAGGCCCAGCCCAAGCAAAGTGTTGGGGAGAATGGTTCTAGGATGCAAGAAGGTACCAGGCACCCAAGCAAAGGAAAACTGAGTGGGAAAGGACAGCATGACTGACTTTACCTATTTTACAATGCCATGAAAGTCAAGCATATATGTATCAGCCAGTGAGATGACATAAGAGAATATGCCATCTTGTGCTTTAACTTAAATAACGTATTCAGGGCCTTGAATGTGCTCTTTACATTCAACGTTATCAGAAGTGGGAAGAAGAGGTCTTTATTCACCCTCGTAGCAATGGAAGTGCCCTGAGGAAGAGAAGGACATCTGTGAGGGTGGAAACCTGAGCCTTAAAACCGGTTTTGGCTTAAATCAAAGATCTCGCTCTCTCCAGACATTGACACTGCTGAGAGGCTTTTTGCCCCTCACATTGCTCTACAGAGGGATAGTGGATGAAAGATATAATTGAATGGTGATAGAAATTCTTAGCATACCAATACAGAGACTTATCCTTAAATAAATAGTATGTACATTTAAAGGCTCTTTTATCTCAAGTGAGCATACGCAGCTAAATTTGAATGCCCTTTTAATCAAACTAATGTACAAATAAGAAGAGTTTTGGAAATTTTCAATGAGTAAAGCTTGGTAAATATATGTATTTGAAAGTATGTATATTCAAATGTTACATAGTTTAGAAAACATTAATATAGTGAGTATAGTTGTATAGTTTACATTCTAAGTGATAAATATGTTTATTATATTCAGTTCTGTGTATCTTCCCATTTATAGCCGCTCTACATGAGTTGTAATTGACTCAATGGCAACACTGGAGTCCCTAGGTGGTCCGAAATGATTAACACAGTCAGCCGCTAACCAAAAGGCTGGAGGCTCGGGTTCAACAGAGATGCATCAAAAGGAAGTCCTAGTGATCTACTTCCAAAATATCAGTCATTGAAAACCCTGTGGAGCAGTGGGATCACCAAGAGTCAACTGCCGGCAACTGTCTTTTACTGATACATGAAATTGCATCTGTATATCCATTTAGAGGCTTTTATTAAACAGCGTGGACACAGACATGATTAGCTAAAATGACTATGTGGAAAACAGTTTAGGTTATTATTAAGATCTCTGCGCTGAATGCCAGGCTTTTCAAACTACCATTTTAGGGACTTAAAACAAGTCTCTGGGTCTCTATGGGCCTCATTCTCTTTATGCATAAAAGAACAATGGTATTAGATTGGGTAATTCCAAGACGACTTCAATCACTGAGAAGATAAAATAATGCATAAATACACAAACAAATAAACTGAGTGTCTCAAAACAAAGATCATTTCTGGTACAAATCCAGGTAAGGGTATTTGTGGTTTGGTATAGGGTGACAGGAATGGATGTCACATTCAGGACATATTTTGAATGCAGATCAACAGGACTTGTCAAAGAACTGGGTGTGAAAAATAGGAGTCAGAGATAACTCCTAGGATTTTGGTCTTGTACAATGGTTGAATGATGTTGACTTTGACTGAAATGGGAAGACTAAGGAAGGAAAATTTGGGGTGAGGAAATCTAGAGTTCTTTTTTATGTAAGTTAATTTGAAATTCTCCTTACTCATCTTCAGGAGATGTTGTCCACACAATTGTATGCACAAGTCTGGAGTTAGAGGAACTCATAAGCTTATAGTGTTTAAATCCAATGAACCTGGGCATAAAGGAAATATAAGTATTTCCTGTTATGAAGTAATTTACAATCTTACTGAGTATAATATTACAAACTAAATTAGAAACAACATGACATAAAATCTAATCAATTGCTAACATGAAAATAATCATGATGATGGTAGTGTACTATAACTAAATGAGCCAGTTCTCTGACATGAAATAGCCATGTACCCAAGACAACTTTTTTTTTAAGTGAAAGTTTACAATTTAAGTCAGTCTCTCATACAAAAATTTATACACACTTTGCTATGTAACCCTAGCTGCTCTCCCCCTAATGTGACAGCACACACCTCCTCTCCACCCTCTATTCCCTATGTCCAGCAGCCTACTCTTGCCCCCTCTCCTTCTCATCTTGCCTTCAGGCAGGAGCTGCCCACATAGTCTCATGTGTCTATTTGAGTCAAAAAGCTCGCTCCTCACCAGTATCAATTTCTGTCTTATAGGTCAGTCCAATCCCTGTCCGAAGAGTTGGCTTTGGGAATGGTTCCAGTCTCGGGCTAACAGAGGGTGCAGGGGCCATGACCGCTGTGGTCCCTCCAGTCTCAGTTAGACCATTTAGTCCGGTCGTTTTACAAGAATTTGAGGTCCGCATCCCACTATTCTCCTGTGCTGTCAGGGAGTCTCTGTTGTGTTCCCAGTCAGGGCAGCCAAGACAACTATTTTAATGTCTCTTGGCCTTGATGGAGGTGACTGAACTCCTTTCCAAAGACAGTCCGTCTGACTAACAATATCAGTATCACCCCGGGTGCTAGTTTAAAATAAGTCCCATTCTAAACTGGCAATAAGGAACTAGAGAAAAATAAGGCCACAAGGGACCCAATCATAGAAGAGCTTTCCCAGGTGATTCTGATATGCTACCAGGTTTGTGCCCAATACAGCTTGAGCCTCTTGCCAATAGTAATGCAATCATTCTTGTGGCCCATGACTCTTTCCTGAGAATGGGAGTGAATGGGGGAAAATCAGAAATAAGGTCATGAATGGGGAAAATCAGAAATCAGGTCAAGACCTATGAAAATTAGCTCAGAGCTTCTTTAATATGTTTACATTGACCAAGGAACCCTGGTCAAGCATGACAGAGGAAAGGGATTGAAGGATTAAATCCATAGTCCAACAGCACTCCATTATATCTCATTGTTTTCTTTCTGTTATTTAATTCTTTTAAACAAAGCATAGTCATGGATCAAAGAAATGAAGCATAAGGCACAGATTTTTATCCCCCTGGGACACTCCTTGGATATGAAACATATCAGTCTTTTTATTTGTGCCATGCTTCTGATCTTTTCATGGCTCTCATTTTGAACTCCACTCTCAATCTCCTGATCTGGGTAGATTCTTACCTCCACATACCTATGTAAGTCCTGCTGAGGCAGCTGGCCCTCATGGACTTGACATTAATTTCTAGCTTTGTCCCCAAAATGGCCATCAACTTCTCAGGGAGGAGAAACTTCTCATGGTTGGCCTGATCTTCTTTCTGACTCTAGGAACCGCTGAGAGCAACCTCATCACCCTCATGTCTTATGATCAGTATGCGGCCATCCACAACCCTCTGAGATATGCCATCATCATCAGTCTGTGTACAGATGGCTGCCTTCTCCTGGGCTGGAGGTGCCGTTACATCACTAGTACACACAGCCTGTGCCATGCATTTCCCTACCTGTAGTAAAAAGAAAAAAAAAAAAAAATTTTTTTCTTTTTAGTTTCAGAGAGAAGAGATTTCCCATTTCCTCCATGAGCTCACAGCCATCCTAAAGTTGGCTTGTAAGGATATCTCTGCTTATGAGAAGGCTGTGGTGGTGACAAGAAACATGGTACTTCTTAGTCCCTTGTTCCTCATCTTGTCCTCTTATGCTGTCATCTTCCTTGCCATCCTCCACATGAACTCCTCAGAGGGCAGGGACAAAACCACTCCCATTTGACTGTGGTATGCCTCTACTATGGTCCTGCCATGGTGGTCTAGTTCCTATCATAATGCCAAGCTGGGCCAGGTACTCTTTATACTGAGCACTATGTTGAACCCCCTGTTTTATAGTCTTAGGAGCAAACAAGTGGTGGGAGCCTTAAAGAAGGAGCTGGGCTAATAAAAATGGCTAATACCAACATCAAATTAACATAAGAAGATATGTCCAATTGTAATCATTAACTTTAATGCAACCGAAGTAAATTTTGATTATATGTAACGATGTCTTAGCTTTGGAGTAACTCATTCACTTAACAAATACTTGACTATGGCTTCCTATAAAATTGCTTTAGAATCATGGTGGGGTTTCTCAGGCTCCATAAACCTAGGTTTCTGTATATGGCTACTCCTTGGAAACACTATGAGGAAGTTCTACGCTGTCCTATAGGGTTGTTATTAGCCGGAATTGACTCCTGAGCAAAGGGTTCTAGTGCTTCCTCCTTTGAAGCCTCCTGGCTATGTTAAGTCCTCGTCTGAGACTGTAGACTTCCAGGAGTTAGTTATTCCACAAATGTGGTGGTGATAAGAAATGATGATAAAACTTTACAAAAATATCCAGGAAAGTTGGAACAAGATACCACATTATATCTCTGAGCAACATAGAGTTCTCATCCAACCCCACGAAGAAGTGCACCTCAGAAATGAACGCAGAAATGCCTGATGCCTGTATTCTCCACCTTCCAACACACATGCGCAGCCATCCACACCCTAAAGCAGCCACATATCAACTACCCCTGATGCAGTTATGCTTTTGCATTTCCAACACCTTCATCAAGTTTCCTGAAGAATTGAACAGTAATAGTTCAACAAAGCAAAGAGTAGAATGAAGCTGCACAAGATTACATATTATGATCATAATTGCAGGCAACTGAGCCTAAATTAAACTACTTGAATGAAATGTTTTGACTAAGCTCATAAAGTAGTTAATTTGAATTGAATTAGCTTATTCAAATAAGTAAAATGATAATATTCATTTATGTAGTAGATTACATTGATTGCTTTTCTAATGTTGAACCATCTTGCATACCTGGTATAAATCCTACGTGGCTGCGGTATATATATGTATATATTTTTTGATATGGTGCTGAATTCTATTGGCTAGAATTTTGTTGAGAATTTTTGCATCTATATTCATCGTAATTTTTTTTTTTTTTGTGGTGTCTTTGCCTGGTTTTGGTATCAGGGTTATGCTGGCTTCATAGAATGAATTTGGAAGTATCATTTCCTTTTTTTTTTTCTGTTCTGAAATAGTTTGAGCAGTACTGGTGTAAGCTCTTCTCTGAATGTTTAGTAGCATTCTCCAGTGAAGCCATCTGGGCCAGGGCTTTTTGTTTGTTTGTTTTGTTGGGAGTTTTTTTTTTTTTTACCTTTTCAATCTCTTTTGTTATGTGTCTGTTCAGATTTTCAACATCATTTTATGTTAGTTTGGGTAGGTAGTGTGTTTCTAGAAATTTGTCCATTTCCTCTAGGTTTTCAAATTTGTTGGAGTATAGTTTTTCATAACACTCTGCTTTGATCCTTTTTATTTCATTTGTGTCTGTTGTAATGTTCCCCCTTTCATTTCTTATTTGGGTTATTTGCATCCTCTCCTGTTTTTCTTTTGTCAACTTGGCCAATGGTTCGTCAATTTTGTTGATCGTTTCAAGGAACCAACTTCTGGTTTTGTTGCTTTTTTCTATTGTTTTTCTATTCTCTTTCATTTATTTCTGCTCTGATCTTTATTATTTCCTTTCTTCTGGTGGCTGTGGGCTTCTTTTGCTGTTCTCCTTCTAATAGTTCAAGCTGTGTCGCTAATGTTTTGATTTTTTCCCTTTCTTCTTTTTTGATGTGTGCATCTATTGCTATGTTCCAAAGGTTTTGGTATGATGTTTTCATTCTTGTTTGCTTCTAGGAATTTTTTGATTCCATCTCTGATATCTTCTATTACCTAGTGGTTTTTAAGTAGGGTGTCATTCAGTTTCCATGTAATTGATTTTTTTTTTCCTTTACTCTTCCTGTTGTTAACTATGACTTTGACAGGATTGTGGTCAGAGAAGATACTTTGTATCATCTTAATGTTTGTGATTTTGTTGAGGGTTGCTCTGTGGCCTAAGATGTGGTCTATTCTGGAGACTGCTCCATGTGGGTTGGAAAAGAATGTGTACCTTGCAGCTGTTGGGTGGAGTGTTCTATATATGTCTGTGAGGTCAAGTTGGCTGATTGTGCTCTTTAGCTTTTCTGTATCTTTGTTGAGTTTCTTTCTAGATGTTCTGTCCTTTACCGAGAGTGGTGTGTTGAAGTCTCCTACTATTATTGTGGAACCGTCAATTTCTCTTTTCGGTGGTGGTAGAGTTTGTTTTATGTATTTTGGAGCCCTGTCATTGAGTGTGTAGATGTTTATTATGGTTAAGTCTTCATGATGGATCACCCTTTTAGTCATTATATACTGCCTTTCTTTGTCTTTTATGGTGGGTTTTGTCTTAAAGTCTATCTTATCTGAGATTAGTATTGCCACTCCTGCTCTTTTTTGATATTTATTTGCTTGATAAACTTTTTCCGTCCTTTGATTTTTAAAAAATTTACATCGTTGTTTCTAATGTCTAACTTGTAGACAGCATTTTGAGGGATCATGTTTTTTTTAACCATTCTGCCACTCTGTGTCTCTTTATGGGTGCATTTAGGCCGTTTACATTCAGTGGAATTATTGATAGGTGTGTGTTTATTGCTGTCATTTTGTAGTGCTTTTTTTTCAGTGGTGCTAATGTTTTCTTTGTTCCTCTTACTTTCATGGGCTGAGTCCCTTTTGTTTGTGGATTTCTTTTTCATTTCTTTTGCTATTGTAGAATTTGTTTTTATTGAGACTTTATGATTTTCTTCTTTATTTTAATGAGTAGGTTTGTTAACTTTCTTTGTGGTTACCTTGAAATATATACTTATCTTCCTAGGTTTGAACCAGTCTATTATAACTTGGTATCGCCTTGCCTTCCTCTCCATTAGGAAGTGCTATACCTACACCGTTGATTCCTTCTTTTATTGGTCTGATGTTGTTGTCATTTACAGATTAACCTCTCTAGTTCCCTGTTGCAATTCTTTTGGTTTTGGATAGTCCTTGAGAGCTCATTTCCTACATCTGGCTGATACAATCTTGTGCTAGATTCAGGCTGTGGTCTGATGTTGTTTGTTCTCAGGCAAAAGGACTCCTTTTAATAATTCTTGTAGGGTTGGTTTGACTTTTACATATTCCCTTAATTTCTGTTTATCTGGAAATGTCCTAATTTCACCATCATATCTGAAGAAAAGTTTTGCAGGATATATTATTTGAGGTTGGCAATTTTTTTCTTTGAAAGTTTTATATATGTCATCCCATTGCTTTCTTGCCTGTAAGGTTTCTGCCGAATAATCAGAGCTTTGACTTATTGTTTCTCCTCTGTATGTGGCTTTTTGTTTTTCTCAAGCTGCTCCCAGGATTTTTTTCTTTGCCTTTGGTTTTAGTGAGCATGATTATGATATGCCTTGGTGGTTTTCTTTTGAGGTCTATCCTATATGGGGTTTGTTGAGCTTCTTGAATGGTCAGCTTTTTATCATTTATGATATTAGGAAAGTTTTCTGTCAGTAATTCTTCAATGATCTCTGTGTTTTCCATTTTCTCTCCCTGTTCTGGAACTCTGATCACTTGCAAATTTATGCTTTTATTGTATCCCACGTAATTCTCAGGGTTTCCTCATTTTCCTTTGTTCTTTTTTTCTAATTTTTCCTCAAACAGAGTTGTACTGAAGTGTTTTTCTTCAATTTCACTGATCCTGTCTTCCATTATTTCAACCTGCTCCTCAGCCCCTTTATGAGTGTCCATTTCTGAAATCTTATTTATCTTTTGGATTTCTAATTGTTGTTTTTGTATGATTTCTAGCTATGCATTTATTTCAGCATTTTGTTCCAATATTATTTCCCTGAATTCTTCCACTTTTTGTCTGTCTTTTCCACAAATTTGTCTATTTTTCCTCATTTTTGTCTGCTTTTTGCTTCAACTCTTGCATAGCTCTGAATATTAGAGATTTGAATTCCCTGTCAAGTAGTTCTAGTGCCTTTTCTTTTACTGGAAAGTCATCTGGTGTTTTACTTTGGACACCTACTGGAACCACCCCGTCCTGTTTTTTATGTTTTGATATTGTCCGCTGTCTTCAGGACATTCAGTAGTTATTTTCTTCATTTCTTGATTGTAGATTTTTTTGCTTCATCCTGGTTTTTTGTTTTATTTGGTTATGTATGAGCAGGTGGGCTGTGCATTCTTTGTTGTTTGCTCACCTAGAGCCATGATACTTCTCACCTCCTTGTCCAATGGGCGGGGCCAGTCAGTCAGCTATGGTGCTGCAGGGAAGGTCCAGCTGAAGGGGAGGGACTGCGATGGGTTGTTTGTGGCACGTACTAGGGCCACCAGGGTGGGCTAGGAATCACAGCTGGAAGGCCATGACTGTGCTGCTCTGGGGTATGATGTTCAGCACAAGGTTCAAATAGACAGGAAAGAGGATGGAGGTTGTAATGTGTAGAGCTAATATGGGTATGGTAAAGATGAGAGAGAAACAGGAGTCAAAAACAAACAAACAAGCAAACGAAGGGGGAAAAAGTGCAAAAGGAGCTTGCTGTTGGAGTGAAGAGATGAGAAACTGAGAAACGGAGAAAAGCAAAAAGGAAAAAGTGAAAAAATAACTAGATAAAAATATGGGGAAAAAAGAATAGCCCGCAGGGGTCCCACAGGTCTGGCTGTGAAGAACCGGGAAGTCTCCCAAGCACTGCAGTATAGCCTGGCTCGAGGGGGTATAGATGGCACACAGCATCAGGTACTCAAGAGACAGGAAGAAAAGGTAAGTATAGACATACAAAAACTGAGAAATGAAGAAAGACAGAAAGGGAAAAAGAGAGAAAAAAAAAGAAATGCCCCCAGGGATCCCAACTACACAGCTGCACAGATTGGGATAGTGGCTCCTAAGACTTACAGCGCAGCCCAGCTAGAAGGGGCTGCCAAGCTGTAAAAAGACAAACAAAACAAGCAAAAAGCAAAAAAAAAAAAAAGCCCCAGGATCCCACCAGTGTGGTGTCCCAGACTGGGGGAGTAGTTCCCCAGTTGAGCAGGGCTTCACAGCCATTCAAGAAGAAACAAAGATGCCACACAGAGCCAGGTGTTTGAGAGAAAGGAGGGGAAGGTGGTGGGAGGTACAGAAGAAACCAAAAGAGAAAGAAAGAAGCAACACGAGCTCTGGGATTTGGTCAGCAGGGCAAATCCAAGCAGTTGCCTCCTGGCCAAGAGGCTGCAGCTGGTGGGAAGCAGAGGAGGCCCAAGGGGGAGGTGAAGAAGAATGGAGGTTAGGAAAGCGTATATTGCTCCTTACCAGGTGCTCTGTCTCCTGCTGGGAACTTTGTGAAGCTGACTTCCTGTACACCCTGTCTGCTGATCTGTGATATGGGTGGGGTGAATCCAAGCAGCATGGAAGCTGGACTTCCTGGCCTGTTGAGCCACTGCAGCCAGCCAGGAAGCTGGCAAGTAGAGCAGCGGGGAGAGGATGGGGGGGGTGGGAAAGCGTGTAATGCTGGTTACCGGGTGCTCTGTCTCCTACAGGGAGCTCCGTGAAGAAGCTTTCCTGTGCTCCCTGCCAGCCAATCCCCGACAAGAGTCCAACACGGCGAATCTGTGCTGCATTAGCTGATAAGGAACCTCCACATGTATCTCTCCTTGCTCTCTGTCCTCTATCAGTTTCTTATTCCATTTGGTGTTTGGCTGAGTTCTTAATCTCTTCATTTGACATTTTGGGTTCCAGGAACGACATTTGTCTCTGTTTTACTTAGTTTTTTGGGTCTTTGATGTGGAGGGACAGCGTGGTGCTTCTGTCTACAGTGCCATGTCGGCCAGAAGTCAAATGATAATATTCAAGTGCATCTCATTGCTACATTTTTTTTACAGAGCCAGAGGTTTGGTAAAGAAGAATAAGAAAAACAGTTTCAGTAAGAATTAACAGTGGCCTGGTAAGTTAAGTGTGTGTATAACTCAAGCCTCATGTAGGAAACCAGAACTAATTATATGGCAGAAATGACTGAGGGTATGCAGATGAAACTCCTTTATCTACCAAGTGGATAAACAGAGTAATCAAGATTTGAACTTTTAAGAGTTATGAAAGTTAACATCTGAATAGAAGAGAAAGGTGGTGTGCTGAACGAGATCTATCCTTAGAGTATGTGAAGGTATAAAACCAGTAGTCTCTTAAATAATGACTAAATAAATGTACTATGCAAAGACCTACTGATAAAGGGACCAGATCATCTCAGCACCTAAGCAATAACTTAAAAATCAAATTTGTGTATTACTGTGAGTTGGAATCAACTCAGTGGTAACAGGAATGTCAAAGAAGTTCAATTCTCAGCACTGTAATCTAATTTTTTTCAATATACACAAAAAGGCCGTTATGCTACATCAAGAAAAACCAAGTGGATCACATGAACAACAGGCTCCACCAGCCTGAGCCCAGAAGACCTAGGTGGTGTCTGGCTACCACCATTGATGGCTCTGATAAGGATCACGATAGAGGCTCCTGGACAGAGTGGGAGAAAAACGTAGAACAAAATTCAAATTCACCAAACAAAAGGTCAGGCTTATTAGTCTGGCAGAGACTGAAGGAACCTCCAAGACTATGGTGCCTAGAGACCCTTCTAACTCAGATCTGAAGTTCCTCCCAAAGTCCACCTTTCAGCCAAAGATTATACAAACCTATAAAACAAACAATAAAACATGCAAGAAAAGTGCTTCTTAGTTCAATCGAGCATACCAGATGAAATGGACACTTGCTCAAAAACGAAGATGGAGAGGGCAGGAAAGTTCAGGAAAACTGGACAAATGGAAACAGGGAACCCAGAGTGTAAAAAGAAAGTGGGAAAGTGCTGACAGATTGCAGGTATTGCGACCAATGTTACAAAACAATTTGTGTATAAATTTTTGAATGAGAAACTAATTTGCAGTGTAAACTTTCACCTAAAGCACAATAATATATATATATGAATACAAAAAAAGAAAAACCAAGTGATAGATTTACATCCGTATCATGTTCATAGGCAGATCCTCTATCACCACTTTTGAAATGCCACTAAATCAGTACTCCTCAAAAGGAAACAGATTAAAAAATTCAGGCCAGATATAGAGGAAGGTGGGGCCAAGATGGCTAACTAGTCAGAAGCTTCCACTGAACCCTCTTGCAGCCAAGACCTGAAAAAAGAAGTGAATCGATTACATATATGACAATCTATGAACCTTCAGCATCAAACACAGAACTAAGGAATCAATCTGAGTGACGGGGAGGGAGAGACAGTGCAGAAGCAACAAAGAGTTGCCGAGCCCTCGCCGGACCTCAGCTCTGATTCCTTGGTGCCATTCTTTAGCACGAATGTGGCGGGGCTGATGGTAGTTTCCTGAGACATGGCAGATTCAGCAAAAGAAGGCAAGCAAAGTAGTGCACCCCAGTGGCTTGTCTACAGTGTGGCTGCCTGCAGAATTTAGGAAGCAGCTGCTTCAGTGAAAAAAGGCAAACAAAGTGCTGGCACCCCCACCCCCTGGTGTGACGGCTGCAAGTCTGGCTGTGGGGTTTAGGACAAAGCTGCTTCAGAAGGCAAGTGCAGGATGCAGCCCTAACCCCCGGGGCAATCTCAGCAGGGACCTAGCCAGCACACACAGGCTACACAGACCTCTGGAATCTGAGATGAAACAGTGCTCTCAACAAGAGATAAGTGACTTCGTCTAACTTACCACACCGATCTAATAGCTGCTTCTTCTGAAAGTACTGTCTCCTTTCTATCTGATCCCTCCCCCCTCTACCCACCCCAGCTGGCTTCATTAGCAGTTGAATTCCCTGGGCCTGAGACAGAACCTGCCCCATCCTCTCTGACACATTCTTCTGGCCTGGGAAAAGGAGCAAATTAAGAAACCGGGGAAAAATACTTTCCTGACTCCCCTAAACTGGAAGCTCAGAACAGAAGCAGCTCCAGTCCAAGCATAAGCAATCCACAGATTTTAACTTTTACTCCTACATGGAACCAGGTGGCTATTATAATGCAAGGGCAAATCTGTAAGAGGTCTGACTGTAGCTGTTTCAGCAGTACAGTGGAGAGGCAAGTTTTGGAGGTCAAAACCGCTCTGCCTATTAAACAGAGCCTTCACCCACAGCAGGGACCTGAGGGCTGAGGCTTCATCCATGCCACCTAGCTGCCTGTGAAAGGGGTCTGAGGATAGTGGTGCCTACCAGTCTTTACAGGTATAAGTGTCCCTGAGCTACAGCTACAGAGCCCACCCACCAGAGCACTCTAGAGAACAGAAATGCTCTTTCCACACTGACACTTGGGGGAAGGCTGTCAGCACCCTGCCCCCCTTAGAGTGTGACCCCCTGCCTTGACCAGAAACCAGTGCATAAAACCATCACCACTACTCCTCTAAGATAGTAGGTGAGAGCTTACACCACACAATCGGTAACCAACTATCAGGACACCTGAGCTGAATCTGTACAAGAATAGTGAATAGACTCATAGGCTTATATACCTGGTAACAGTTTTAACCATCTAGTAACAGGACATTAGTGCTTCAAAGACTCCAATAATCAAGACAGCGCACTCTAGTAGCCTATTTGGGCTTATTGAAACAAAACAAAGCAAGAAGATAGGACACAGTGAGCAAATGTAAAATAAATTATTACAATATCTTATAGATGGCCCTGAGACAGCAGTCGATATCAAATCACATAAAGAAACAGACCATGATTGCTTCAACAAACTCCCAAAACAGAAAATAAAGGACTCTTCCAGATGAAGATGTATTCCTGGAATTGCCAGATGCAAAATACAAAAGATTAATATACAGAATGATTCAAGACATCAGGAACGGCATCAGGCATGAGACCAGGCAATATACAGAAAAAGCCAAAGAACACACAGATAAAGCATTTGAAGAAATTAAAAAGATTATTCAAGAACATAATGAAAAATGTAATAAGCTGCAAGAATCTATGGAGAGACAGCATTCAGAAATTCAAAACATTAATAATAAAATTACAGAATTAGGCAATAGGAAGTCAGAAGAGCAGAACCGGAATGCAGAATTGGGGAGATGGAGGATAAGGCACTTGACACCAATATACATAAAGAAAAATCAGATGAAAGAATTTTTAAAAAATGAAGAAACCCTAAGAATCATGTGGGGCTCTAACAAGAAGAATAACTTGCAAGTGATTGGAATACCAGAATAGGGAGGGATAACAGAAAATCCAGAGAGAATAGTTGAAGATATGCTGGCAGAAAACTTCCCAGACTTTACGAAAGATGAAAGGATATCTATCCAAGATGCTCATTGAACCCCATAAAAGGTAGGTCCCAAAAGAAAGTCACCAAGCCATATTATCATCAAACCTGCCAAAACCAAAGATAAAGAGAAAATTTTAAGAGCAGCTAGGGATAAGAAAAACGTCACCTAAAAAGGAGAATCAATAAGAATAAGTTCAGACTACTTGGCAGATACCATGCAGGCAAGAAGGAAATGGGATGACATATACAGAGAATTGACAGAGAAAAATAGCCAGCCAAGAATCGTATATCTAGCAAAACTGTCTCTCAAATATGAATGTGAAATTAAGTCATTTACAGATAAACACAAGCTTAGGGAATTTGCGAAAACCAAGCCAAAACTACAAGAAATAATAAAGAGAATTCTCTGGTTAGAAAATCAATAATATCAGATATCGACACAGTACTAAGACACAGAACAGAGTGTCCAGATATCAACTCGGACAGGGAAATCACAAAAATAAAATAATATTTAGAAAATGCTCAAAACAGGGAATCAGCGATGTCATCACGTAAAAGGTGAAAGTAATAAAGAGGGACTAAATAAAGTAGGCATACATCTTCCATATGGAGAGGAAATCAAGGCAATATAGGGAGACGCAAGTTAGGTTTATACGTGGAAAAAGAGGGTAAATATCAAGGTAACCACAAAGAAGACTAACAATTCCACACTTCAAAATGAACCAAGATAAACATAAAGACTCAGCAAAAACAAATTCAACTGCAGTGAAAAAGAGGAGCACACAATTTACAAAAAACTTCTCAGCACAAAAAATTAAGTGGAAAAATGAAACTATCAGCAACACGAAAAAAAGACATCAATATGACAGCACTAAACTCATACCTATCTGTAATGACCATGAATGTAAATGGACTAAATGCACCAATAAAGAGACAGAGAGTTGAAAAATAGATTAAAAAAAAAAATTATCCAACTATATGCTGCCTACAAGAGAAACATCTTAGACTTAGAGACAAAAACAAACTAAAACTCAAAGGATGGAAAAATATATATCAAGCAAACAGCAATCAAAAAAGGGCAGGAGTGGCAATATTAATTTCTGACAAAATAGACTTTAAAGTTAAAGCCACCACAAAGGATAAGGAAGGACACTATATAATGATTAAAGGGGAAATTTATCAAGAGGATATAACAATATTAAATATTTATGCACTCAATGAGAGGGCTGCAAGGTACATAAACTCAAACAGAACTGAAAAATGAGATGATAGACAGCTTCACAATTATACTAGGAGACTTCAACATACCACTTTCGGTGAAGGACAGGACATCCAGAAAGAAGCTCAATAAAGACACGGAAGATCTAAATGCCACAATCAACCAACTTGACCTCATAGACGTATACGGAACACTCTATCAAACAGCTACAAAGTATACTTCCTTTTCTAGTGCACATGGAACATTCTCTGGAATAGACCACATATTAGTTCATAAAGCAAGCCTTTCCGGAATCCAAAGCATCAAAATACTACAAAGCATCTTCTCTGACCATAAAGCCATAAAAGTAGAAATCAGTAAAAGAAAGAGCAGAGGAAAGAAATTAAATACTTGGAAACTGAACAATACCCTGCTCAAAAAAGACTGGGTTATAGAAGACATTAAGAAGGGAATAAAGAAATTCACAGAATCTAATGAAAATGAAAACACTTCTATCAGAACCTTTGGGACACAGCGAAAGGAGTGCTCAGAAGTCAATTTGTATCAATAAATGTGTACATCCAAAAACAAGAAAGGGCCAAAATCCAGAAATTATCCCTATAACTTGAACAAATAGAAAGAGAGCAACAAAAGAAACCTTCAGGCACCAGAAGAAAACAAATAATAAAAAATTAGAGCAGAATTAAATGAATTAGAAAACAGGAAAACAATTGAAAAGATTAACAAAACCAAAATATTGTTCTTTGAAAAAATTAACGAAATGGGTAAACCATTGGCCAGACTGACAAAAGAAAAACAGGATAGGAAGCAAATAACTCAAATAAGAAATGAGATAGGCGATATCACAAGAAACCCAACTGAAATTAAAAGAATCATATCAGATTACTGTGAAAAATTGTACTGTAACAAATTTGAAAACCTAGAAGAAATGGATGAATTCCTAGAAACACACTACCTACCTAAACTAACACAATCAGAAGAACAACTAAATAGACCCATAACAAAAAAAGGGATTGAAAAGGTAATCAAAAAACTCCCAACAACAATAATAAAGTCCAGGCCCTTATGGCTTTACTGCAGAGCTCTACCAAACTTTCAGAGAACAGTTAACACCAGTACGACTTAAGGCTTTTCAGAGCATAGAAAAGGACAGCATACTTCTAAACTCATTTTATGAAGCTAGCATATCCCTGATACCCACAAAAAAAGAAAATTACAAACCTATACCCCTCATGAACGTACGTGCAAAACTCAACAAAATTCTAGACAAGAGAATTCAACAACACATCAAAAAAATAATTCACCATGTCCAAATGGGACTTGTACCAGGTATGCAGAGATGGTTCAAGAATAGAAAAACAAATAATGTAATGCATCATATAAATAAAACAAAAGGCAAGAACCACATGATTTTATCAACTGATGCAGAAAAGGCTTTTGACAAATTTCAACACCGACTCATGATAAAAACTCTCGGTAAATTAGGAATAGAAGGAAAATTCCTCAACTTAATAAAGGACATTTTACAAAGCCAACAGCCAACATCATCCTAAAAGGAGAGATTCTGAAAGAATTCCCCTGAGAACCGGAACCAGAGAAGGATGCCCTTTATCACTACTGGTATTCAACATTGTGATGTAGGTCCTAGCCAGAGCAATTAGGCTAGATAAGGAAATAAAGGGCATCCAGATTGGTAAGGAAGAAGTCAAAGTATCTCTATTTGCAGATGACATGATCTTATATACAGAAAACCCTAAAGGATCATCACGGAAGTTACTGAATCTAATAAAAGAGTTCTGAAGAGTCAGGATACAAGATAAACATACAAAAATCAGTTGGATCCCTCTACATTAACAAAAAGAACATCAAGGAGGAAATCACCAAATCAATACCATTTACAGTAGCCCCCAAGAAGATAAAATACTTAAGAATAAATCATACCAGAGATGTGAAAGACCTATACAAGGAAAACTACAAGACACTACTGCAAGAAACCAAAAGAGACCAACGTAAGTATAAAAACATACCTTGCTCATGGATAGGAAGGCTCAAAATTGTAAAAATGTCTATTCTACCAAAAGTCATCTAGAAATAAATGCAATTCCCATCCAAATTCCAATGACATTTTTTCATGAGATGGAGAAACAAATCACCAACTTCATATGGAAGGAAAAAGACCCTGGGCATTACTGAAAAAGAAGAAGAAAGTGGGAGGCCTCACTCTACCTGATTTTGGAATCTATTATACTGCCACAGTAGTCCAAACAGCCTGGTACTGGTACAACAACAGATACATAGACCAATGGAACAGAATTGAGAATCCAGACATAAACCCATCCACATATGAGTAGGTGATATTTGACAAAGTCAGTTAAATGGGGAAAAGACAGTCTTTTTAACTAATGGTGCTGCCATAATTGGATATCCATTTGCAAAAAAATGAAACAAGACCCATAGCTCACAGCATGCACAAAAACAAACTCAAAATGGATCAAAGACCTAAATATAAAATCTAAAACGATAAAGATCATGGAAGAAAAAGTAAGGGCAATGCTAGGAGCCCTAATACATGGCATAAACTGTCTACAAAAATTGCTAAAAATGCCAAAGAGAAACCAGATAACTGGGAGCTCCTGAGAATCAAACACCTATGCTCATCCAGACTTCACCGAAAGACTAAAAAGACTACCTACAGACTGGGAAAAACTTTTTAGCTATGACATTTCCAGTCAGCGTCTAATCTTTAAAATCTACATGATACTGCAAAAACTCAACAACAAAATACCAATAACCCAATTAAAAAATGCGCAAAGGATATGAATAGGCACTTCACTAAAGAAGACATTCATGCTAACAAATACATGAGAAAATGCTCACCGACATTAGCCATTAGAGATATGCAAATCAAAACTAAGAGATTCCATCTTACTCCAACACGGCTGGCATTCATCCAAAAAACACAAAATAATAAATGTTTCAGATGTTGTGGAGAGACTAGAGCACTTTATACACTGCTGGTGGGAATGTAAAATGGTACAACCACTTTGGAAATCTATGTGGCTTTTCCTGAAAAAACTAGAAATAGAACTACCATAGGATCCAGCAATCCCACTCCTTGGAATATATCCTAGAGAAATAAGAGCCTTTACATGAACAGATGTATGCACACCAACATTCATCGCAGCACTGTTTACAATAGGAAAAAGTTGGAAGCAACCAAGGTGCCCATCAACCGATGAATGGATAAATAAATTATGGTATATTCACACTACGGAATACTACACAACAGTAAAGAACAATGGTGAATCCGTGAAACACTACATAACATGGAGAAATCTAGAAAACATTATTCTGAGGGAAATCAGTTAATCGTGAAAGGACAAATATTGTATAAGACCACTATTATAAGAACTGGAGAAATAGTTTAAACAGAGAAGAAAATATTCTTTGATGGTTACGAGAGGAGGGAGGGAGGAAAGGAGGGAGAGAGGTTTTCACTAATTAGATAGTACATAAGACCCTGCAGTCTACTTCTGAAAAGTATTAGCCAGTGAAAACCTTATGAATAGCAGCGGAACATTGTCTGATACAGTGCTGGAAGATGAAACCCCCAGGTTGGAAGGCACTCAGAAGATGACTGGGGAAGAGCTGCCTCCTCAAAGTAGAGTTCATCTTAATGACGTGGATGGAGTAAAGCTTTTGGGACCTTCATTTGCTGATGTGGCACGGCTCAAAATGAGAAGGAACAGCTGCAAACATCCATTAATAATCAGAACCTGGAATGTACAACGTATGAATCTAGGAAAATTAGAAATTGTCAAAAAAGAAATGGAACGCATAAACATCGGTATCCTAGGTATTAGTGAACTGAAATGGACTTGTATTGGCCATTTTGAATCAGACATATAGTCTCCTATGCTGGAAATGACAACTTGAAGAGGAATGGTGTTGCATTCATCGTCAAAAAGAACATTTCAAAATCTATCCTGAAGTACAATGCTGTCAGTGATAGGATAATATCCACATGCCTACAAGGAAGACCACCAGTTAATACGACTACTATTCAAATATATGCACCAACCAGGGCCACAGATGAAGAAATAGATCTGTATCACCTGCTGCAGTCTGAAATTGATCGAACATGCAATCAAGATGCATTGACACTTACTGGTGATTTTAATGGGAAAGTTGGAAACGAAGAAGGATCAGTAGTCAGAAAATGTGGCCTTGGTGATAGAAACAATTCTGGAAATTGAATGATAGAATTTTGCAAGACCAACGACTGCTTCATTGCAAACGTTTTCTTTCGCCAACATAAACAGTGACTATACACATGGACCTCACCAGAGGGAACACACAGAGATCAAATTGACTACATCTGTGGAAAGAGACGATGGAAAAGCTCAATATCATCAGTCAGAACAAGGCCAGGGGCCGACCGTGGAACAGACCCTCAATTGCTCCTATGCAAGTTCAAGCTGAAACTGAAGAAAATCAGACCAAGTCCACGAGAACCAAAATATGACCTTCAGTATATCCCACCTGAATTAAGAGACCATCTCAAGAATAGATTTGACACATTGAACAATGGAGACCGAAGACCGGACGAGTTGTGGAATAACATCATGCATGAAGAAAGCAAGAGGTCACTGAAAAGACAGGAAAGAAAGAAAAGACCAAGATGGATGTCAGAGGAGACTCTGAAACTTGCTCTCGAATGTGGACCAGCTAAAGCAAAAGGAAGAATCGATGAAGTAAAAGAACTGAACAGAAGATTTCAAAGTATTATAATGACACGTGCAAAGAGCTGGAGATGGAAAACCAAAAGGGAAGAACACACTCAGTGTTTCTCGAGCTGAAAGAGCTGAAGAAAAAATTCAAGCTTTGATTTGCAATAGTGAAGGAGTCTATGGGGAAAATATTAAATGACACAGGAAGCATCAAAAGAAGATGGAAGGAATACACAGTCATTATACCAAAAAGAATCTGTCGATGCTCAACCATTTCAAGAGGTAGCATATGATCAGGAACTGATGATAGTGAAGGAAGAAGTCCAAGCGGCTTTGAAGTCATTGGCGAAAAACAAGGCTCCCGGAATTGAGGGAATATCAATTGAGATGTTTCAACAAACAGATGCAGCTCTGGAGATGCTCACTCACCTATGCCAAGAAATATGGAAAAGAACTTCCTGGCCAACTGACTGGAAGAGATCCATATTTATGCGTATTCCCAAGAAAGGTAATCCAACCGAATGTGGAAATTATAGAACAATATCATTAATATCACATGTAAGCAAAATTTTGCTGAAGATCATTCAAAAACGGCTGCAGCAGTATATTGACAGGCAACTGCCAGAAATTCAGTCCGGTTTCAGAAGAGGACGTGGAACCAGGGATGTCATTGCTGGTGTCACATGGATCCTGGCTGAAAGCAGAGAATACCAGAAGAATGTTTACCTGTGTTTTATTGACTATGCAAAGGCATTCGACTGTGTGGATCATAAGAAATTATGGACAACATTGCAAAGAATGGGAATTCCAGGACACTTAATTGTCCTCATAATGACCCTTTACATAAATCAAGAGGCAGTTGTTCGGACAGAACAAGGGGATACTGATTGGTTTAAAGTCAGTGAAAACCTTATGAAGAGCAAAGTTGTCACCTTGAAGACTAAGGCACTCCTGACCTAAGCCATGGTATTTTCAATCTCATCATGTGCATGTGAAAGCTGGACAATGAATAAGGAAGACCAAAGAAGAATTGATGCCTTTGAATTGTGGTGTTGGCGAAGAATATTGACTATACCATGAACTGCCAGAAGAACGAATAAATCTGTCTTGGACGAAGTACAACCAGAATGCTCCCTAGAAGCAAGGATGGCAAGACTGTGTCTTACATACTTTGGACATGTTGTCAGGAGGGAACAGTCTCTGGAGAAGGATATCTTCCTTGGCAAAGTACAGGGTCAGCGAAAAAGAGGAAGACCCTCAATGAGGTGGATTGACACAGTGGCTGCAACAACGGGCTCAAGCATAACAACGATTGTAAGGATGGCATAGGACTGGGCAGTGTTTTGTTTTGTCGTGTATAAGGTCGCTATGAGTCGGAACCACCTCGACGGCACCTAACAACAACAACAACAAGTTTTATTTTAGGTGAAGTGAAAGACAAATCACGATACAGGAGAGGTCAATACAACTGGACTAAACCAAAAGCAAAGAAGTTTCCTGAATAAACTGAATGATTTGAAGGCCCGTGAAGCAGGGGCAGGGGTTTGAGACCATGGTTTCAGGGGGCATCTAAGTCAATTGGCATAATAACATCTATTAAGAGAATATTCTGCATTCCACTTTGGAGAATGGCATCTGGGGTCTTAAACTCTAGCAAGCGACCATCTACGATGCATCAGTTGGTCTCAACCCACCTGCAGCAAGCAATAATGAAGAACACCAAAGACTCAAGGTAACTAGGAGCCTAAGAGACAGAAAGGACCACAGAAACCAGAGGCTACATCAGCCTGAGACAAGAACTAGATGGTGCCAGCCACAAATGATGACTGCCCAGACAGGCAACACAACAGAGAACCCCTGAGTGAGCAAGAGAACAGTGGGATGCAGACCCCAAATTCTCGTAAAAAGACCAGACTTAATGGTCAGACTGGGACTGGAAGGACCCCAGAGGTCATGGTCCCCAGACTTTCTGTTGGCCCGAGACAGGAACCATTCCCAGTGCCAACTCTTCAGGCAGGAATTTGACTGGAATGTGGGATGGAAAATGTTATTGGTGAAGAATGGGCTTCTTGGATCTAGTAGACACATGAGACTGTGCTGGCATTTCCTGTCTGAAGGGGGGATGAGAGGGCAGAGGGGGCCAGAAGCTGCCTGAAAGAACACGAGGAGAGAGAGTGGAGGGAGGGAGTGTGCTGTCTCATTAGACAGAGAGAAATTAGGAGTGTATAGCAAGGTGTGTATAAATTTTTTTATGAGAGACTGACTTGATTTGTAAATTTTCACTTAAAGCACAATAAGAATTAATTAAAAAAAAAGATTCAGACCAGTATTTTGGAGGCAAAAGAATTTCTTAGACCCCACCCAGCTTTACTGAATAAGAGTCTGCATTTAAGCTCCTCAGGTGAGGGTGCGGGGCCAAGATGGCTGACTAGGTAGAAGCTACCTTGGATCCCTCTTGCAACAAAGACTAGGAAAAACAAATGAATCGATCACATACATGACAATCTATGAACCCTAACCATCAAACACAGATCTAAAGAGTTGACCTGAGTGACAGGGGAGAGAAAAGCTGCACCCTGAAGCAGCAACCGCCTCTGGAACCAGCATCCGGCTCCACAGTCTTGAGCCCTTGTGGTTCCCTGATGCCGAGTGGCAGGGCTGATTGTGGCTTGCTGAGGCTGGGCAGGCAGGGGACACAGCCCTAACCCCTAGCCCCCTGGGGTAACCTCAGTAGAGACTCAGCCAGCGCAAGAAGGCTGCACACTGAGGCGGCTAACGAGAACGAGCAACCACGGGGAAGGAGTGACGGTTTTCAGAGCCTGGAGCCATTGTCCCAGTCAGAAAACCTTGGCACCAGGCTTTGGACTGGGCACAGGGGAGCCGAGCATGACTTCCTGAGATGGCACAAACATGGGACGCAGCCCTGGCCCCCTGAAGTGACCTCGGGGAAAGTCCAGCCACTGCATGCAGGCAGCACAGCAACGCGGCTGACAGGAGGAGAAGTCACCGGGAGGCAGCGACTGGTTTTGGAGCCTGGAGTGAGGCATCCCAGCAAGGGAACCTTTGCGCTGGGCTTTGGATTGGGAGTGGAGGAGGTGACCATAGCTTCTGAGACAGCACAAGCACTGGATACGGGCCTGACCCTCTGGGGCAATCATGACCCAGCCCGCACACACAGGCTACATGCCCCTTGGGAATCTCGGATAAAACAGTCATCACCAAGCAAGATAAGCAACTTTGTCTATATTGCTGGGTGCTACTCTCTCCTATCTATCTAGTTCTTCCCCTCCCTGCCCCAGGTGGCTTCATTAACATTGGAATTTCCTGGGCCAGGGAGTGAAGTGCTCTGCGGTTTTGTTTTGTTTTGTTTGTCTTTTCCTAACCCATTCTCCTGGCCTGAGAGAAGTAGCTACTAAAAACCCAGGAACCAAAAATTCTTCCCTGACTTCCCTAAATCGGAATAAAAATACAGAACCAGCTCCAGCCAAGCATATGAGATCCATAGTCTTGGGCTTTCATCCCTACAGGGAACAAGGTGCCTATTACAATGCAAAGGCAATTCTGATAGAGATCTGACGGTAAATGCTTTAGAGGATTACTGGAAAGACAAGTTTTCCAGGTCTGATATCTCTACCTATTAAACAGAGCCCTCACTGATCCACAATGGGCAACTGAGGGCTGAACTTCTACCCAAACCACCTAACCACCTGCCAAAGGGGTCTGAGGATAAAGACACCTACCAATATTTAGAGGTACATGCATTGGGTGCCTAAGGTACAGCTGCAGAGCCCACCCACCAAAGTGCTTTAGGAATAGAGACACACCTACCTCACTGGCACGTGGAGGAAGGCTGTCAGCATCCTGCCCCCCTGGAGTGTAACCCCTTGCTGCTACTGGAATCTGGTGCATGCAACTATCACCACTACTCCTCTAAGTTAATAGGTGACAGTGTACACCACACTCTTGGTGACCCAAAATCAGATTCTATTCAAGAATACTGAATGGAATCTTAGGCTTATGTATCTGGTAACAGCCTAAACCAGCTGGTAATAGGACATAAGTGATTCAAAGGCTGCAACAATCAAGACAGCACAATCTAGTAGCCCATCTACGTATATTGAAAGAAAACAAAACAAGATAAGACTAAGTGAGCAAATATAAAATAAATCATTATGATATCTTATAGATGGCTCGGAGACAGCAGTCAATATCAAACCACATAAAGAAGCAGACCATGATTGCTTCTACAACTCCCCAAATTAAAGAATCAAAATCTTTCCCAAATGAAGATACAATCCTGGAATTGCCAGAATCAGAATATAAAAAACTAATATACAGAATGCTTCAAGACATCATGGATGACCTCAGAAATGAAATAAGGCAATCTAAAGAAAAAAGCCAAGGAACACACTGATAAAGCAGTTGAAGAAATCAAAAAAGATTATTCAAGAACATAGTGGAAAAATTAATAAGTTGCAAGAATCCATAGAGAGACAGCATTCAGAAATCCAAAAGATTAACAGTGAAATTACAGAATTACACAACTCAATAGGAAGTCAGAAGAGCAGACTCAAGCAATTGGAATGCAGAGTGGGGGACCTGGAGTATAAGGGAATTGACACCAATATAGCTGAAAAAAAAAATCAGATAAAAGAATTAAAAAAAATGAAGAAACCCTAAGAATCATGTGGGACTCTATCAAGAAGAATAACTTGCATGTGATTGGAGTTCCAGAACAGGGAGGGATAACAGAAAATACAGACAGAATAGTTGAAGATCTGTTGGCAGAAAACTTCCCTGGCATCATGAAAGACAAAAGGATATCTATCCAAGATGCTCATTGAATCCCATATAAGATTGATCCAAAAAGAAAATCACCAAGGCATATTATCATCAAACTCACCAAAACCAAAGATAAAGAGAAAATTTTAAAAGCAGCCAGGGATAAAAGAAAGGTCTCCTACAAGGGAGAAGCAATACGAATAAGTTCAGACTACTCAGCAGAAACCATGCAGTCAAGAAGGCAATGGGAGGACATATATAGAGCACTGCGGGAGAAAAGCTGCCAACCAAGGATCACATATCCAGCAAAACTCTCTCTCGAATATGAAGGTGAAATTAAAACATTTACAGATAAACACAAGCTTAGAGAATTTGCAAAAACCAAACCAAAGCTACAAGAATTACTAAAGGAAATTGTTTGGTCAGAAAACCAATAATATCAGATACAAACACAACACAAGGTCACAGAACAGAACATCCTGATCTCAAATAAGGAAATCACAAAAACAAATTAAGATTAATTTTAAAAAGAAAAAAATGCTCAAAACAGGGAATCACTGAAGTCATTAAGTAAAAGATCACAATAATCAAAAAGAGGGACTAAATACAGGAGGCATAGATCTTTCATATGGAGAGGAAAACAAAACAATATAGGACGATACAAGTTAGGTTTTTACTTAGAAAAATAGGGATAAATATTAAGGTAACCACAAAGAGGTCTAACAATTCCATACTCCAAAATAAAAACCAAGAAAAACATAATGACTCTGCAAACATAAATTCAACTACTATGAAAATGAGGAACACACAATTTACAAAGAAAAATGTCTCAGCACAGGAAAGTAAGTGGAAAAATGAAATTGCCAACAACACACACAAAAAGGCATCAAAATGACAGCACTAAACTCATACTTATCTATAATTATGCTGAATGTAAATGGACTAAATGCACCAATAAAGAGACAGAGAGTCTCAGACTGGATAAAGAAACACGATCTGTCTATATGCTGTCTACGAGAGACACACCTTAGACTTAGAGACACAAACTAAAACTCAAAGGATGGAAAAAATATATCAAGCAAACAACAATCAAAAAAGAGCAGGAGTAGAAATATTAATTTCTGACAAAATAGATTTCAAAGTTAAATCCACCACAAAGGATAAAGAAGGACACTACATAATGATTAAAGGGACAATTGACCAGGAAGATATAACCATATTAAATATTTATGCACCCAATGACAGGGCTGCAAGATACATAAAACAAACTTTAACAGAACAGAAAAGTGAGATAGACACCTCCACAATTATAGTAGGGGACTTCAACACACCACTTTTGGAGAAGGATACGACTTCTAGTAAGAAGCTCAATAGAGACACGGAAGACCTAATTGCTACAATCAACCAACTTGACCTCATAGACTTATACAGAACACTCCACCCAACAGCTGCAAAGTATACTTTTTTTTCTAGTGCACATGGAACATTCTCTAAAATAGATCACATATTAGGTCATGAAACAAGCCTTTTTAGAATCCAAAACATCGAAATATTTCAAAGCATATTCTCAGATCACAAGGCCATAAAAGTAGAAATCAATAAGAGAAAAATCAGGGAAAAGAAATCAAATACTTGGAAACCGAACAATACCCTGCTCAAAAAAGACTGGGTTACAGAATACATTACGGAGGGAATAAAGAAATTCATAGCATGCAATAAGAATGAAAACACTTCCTATCAAAACCTCTGGGACACAGCAAAAGCAGTGCTCAGAGGCCAATTTATATCAATAAATGCACACACACAAAAAGAAGAAAGAAACAAAATCAGAGAACTGTCCCTACAACTTGGAGAAATAGAAAGCGAGCAGCAAAAGAATCCATCAGGCACCAGAAGAAAAGAAATAATAAAAATTACAGCTGAACTAAATGAATTAAAAAAAATTTTTTTAGAGGACAGAAAAACAATTGAAAGAATTAACAAAGCCAAAAGCTGGTTCTTTGAAAAAATTAACAAAACTGATAAGCCATTGGCCAGATTGACTAAAGAAATACAGGAAAGGAAACAAGTAACCCGAATAAGAAATGAGATGGGCCATATCACAACAGTCCCAACTGAAATTAAAAGAGTCATATCAGATTAGTACGAAAAATTGTACTCTAACAAATTTGCAAACATAGAAGAAATGGATGAATTCCTAGAAAAACACTACCCACCTAAACTAACACAATCAGAACTAGAACAACTAAATAGAGCCGTAACAAAAAAAGAGATTGAAAAGGAAATCAAAAAACTCCCAACAAAAAAAAATCCCTGGCCGGGACAGCTTCAATGCAGAGTTCTACCAAACTTTCAGAGAAGAGTTAACACCACTACTACTAAAGGTATTCCAAGGCATAGAAAATGACAGAATACTACCTAACTCATCCTAAGAGGCCACCGTATCCCTGATACCAAAACCAGGTAAAGACACCACAAAAAAAGAAAATTACAGATCTATATCCCTCATGAACATAGATGCAAAAATCCTCAACAAAATTCTAGCCAATAGAATTCAACAACATATCAAAAAATTAATCCACCACAGCCAAGAGGGATTTATAGCAGGTATGCAAGTTTGGTTCAATATTAGAAAAACCATTAATGTAATCCACCATATAAATAAAACAAAAGACAAAAACCACATGATCTTATCAATTGATGCAGAAAAGGCATTTGACAAAGTCCAACACTCATTCATGATAGAAACTCTCAGCAAAATAGGAATTGAAGGAAAATTCCTTAACATAATGAAGGGCATCAATACAAAGCCAACAGCCAACCTCATTCTAAATGGAGAGAGGCTGAAAGCATTTCCCTTGAGAATGGGAACCAGACAAGGATGCCCTTTATCACTGCTCTTATTCAACATTGTGCTAGAGGTCCTAGCCAGAGCAATTAGGCTAGACAAAGAAATAAAGGGCATCCGAGTTGGCAAGGAAGAAGTAAAATTATCTCTATTTGCAGATGACATGATCTTATACACAGAAAACCCTAGGGAATCCTCCCCTAAGGAATCCGCAAGAAAACTACTGAAACTAATAGAAGAGTTCAGCAGAGTCTCAGGTTACAAGATAAACATACAAAAATCACTTGGATTCCTCTATATCAACAAAAAAAACATTGAAGAGGAAGTCACCAAATCAATACCATTCACAGTAGCCCCCAAGAAGATAAAATACTTAGGAATAATTATTACCAAAGATGTAAAAGACCTATATAAAGAAAACTACAAAGTACTAGTGCAAGAAACTAAAAGGGACCTACATAAGTGGAAAAACATACCTTGCTCATGGATAGGAAGACTTAACATAATAAAAATATCTATTCTACCAAAAGCCGTCTACATATACAATGCACTTCCGATCCAAATTGCAACGAGATTTTTTAATGTGATGGAGAAACAAGTCACCAACATCATATGGAAGGGAAAGAAGACCCGGATAAGTAAAGCATTACGGAAAAAAAAAAAAAAAAAAAAAAGTGGAAGGCCTCACTCTACCTGATTTTAGAACCTATTATATCTCCACAGTAGTCAAAACAGCCTGGTACTGGTACAACAACAGACACATAAACCAACAGAGCAGAACTGAAAACCCAGATATAAATCCATCCACATACGAGCAGCTGATATTTGACAAAGGCCCAGTGTCAGTTAATTGCGGAAAAGATAGTCTTTTTAACAAATGGTGCTGGCATAACTGGATATCCATTTGCAAAAAAAATGAAACAGGACCCATACCTCACACCATGCACAAAAACTAACTCCAAGTGGATCAAAGACCTAAACACAAAGACTAAAATGATAAAGATCATGGAAGAAAAAATAGGGACGTTAGGGGCCCTAATACAAGGCATAAACAGAATATAAAACATTACCAAAAATGACGAAGAGAAACCAGATGACTGGGAGCTCCTAAAAATCAAACACCCATGCTCAACTAAAGACTTCTCCAAAAGAGTAAAAAGAACTACAGATTGGGAAAAAATATTCAGCTATGACATCTCCAACCAGCGCCTGATCTCTAAAATCTGTATGATTCTGTCAAAACTCAACAACAAAAAGACAAACAACCCAATTAGAAATTGGGCAAAGGATATGAACACACACTTCACTAAAGAAGATATTCAGGCAGCAAACAGATACCTGAGAAAATGCTCTCGATCATTAGCCATTAGAGAAATGCAAATTAGAACTACGATGAGATTCCATCTCACTCCAACGAGGCTGGCATTAATCCAAAAAACACAAAATAATAAATGTTGGAGAGGCTGTGGAGAAATTGGAACTCTTATACACTGCTGATGGGAACGTAAAATGGTACAACCACTTTGGAAATCTATCTGGCATTTCCTTAAACAGTTAGAAATAGAACTACTGTACATCCCAGAAATCCCACTCCTCGGAATATATCCTAGAGAAATAAGAGCCTTTACAAGAACAGATATATGCACACCCATGTTTATTGCAGCACTGTTTACAATAGCAAAAAGCTGAAAGCAACCAAGGTGTCCATCAACAGATGAATGGATAAATAAATTATGGTATATTCACACAATGGAATACTGCGCATCAATAAAGAACAGTGAGGAATGTGTGAAACATTTCATAACATGGAGGAACCTGGTAAGCATTATGCTGAGTGAAATTAGTCAGAGGTAAAAGGACAAATATCGTATAAGGCCACTATTATAAGATCTTGAGAAATAGTATAAACTGAGAAGAACACATTCTTTTGTGGTTACGAAAGGGGGGACGGAGGGAGGGTAAAAGAGGGTGGGAGAGTGTTATTTACTGATTAGATAGTAGATAAGAACTACTTTAGGTGAAGGGAAGGACAATACTCAATACATGGTAGGTGAGCTCAACTGGACTGGACCAAAAGCAAAGAAGTTTCCTGAACAAACTGAATGCTTCAAAGGTCAGGGGAACAAGGGCGGGGGTTTGGGGACTATGGCTTCAGGGGACTTCTAAGTCAATTGGGAAAATAAATTCTATTAAGAAAACATTCTGGATCCCACTTTGAAGTGTGGTGTCTGGGGTCTTAAACGCTAACAAGCAGCCATCTAAGATGCATCAATTGGTCTCAACCCACCTGGATCAAAGGAGAAGGAAGAACACCAAGGTCACAAGATAATTATGAGCCCAAGAGAAAGAAAGGGCCACATGAACTAGAGACTTACATCATCCTGAGACCAGAAGAACTAGATGGTGCCCGGCCACAACCGATGACTGCCCTGATAGGGAGCACAACAGAGAACCCCTGAGGGAGCAGGAGAATAGTGGGATGCAGACCGTAAATTCTCAGAAAAAGATCAGACTGAGACTAGAAGAATCCCGGCGGTCATGGTCCCCAAACCTTCTGTTGGCCAGGATAGGAACCATTCCCAAAGACAACTCATCAGACACTGAATGGACTGGACAATGGGTTGGAGAGAGATGCTGATGAGGAGTAAGCTACTTGTATCAGGTGGACACTTGAGACTGTGTTGGCATCTCCTGTCTGGAGGGGATATGTAAGGGGAGAGGGGGTTAGAAACTGGCAAAAGCATCACGAAAGGAAAGACTGGAAGGAGCGAGCGGGCTGACTCATTAGGGAGAGAGTAAATGGGAGTATGTAGTAAGGTGCATATAAGTTTATATGTGAGAGACTGACTTGATTTGTAAACTTTCACTTAAAGCACGATAAAAATTATCAAAAAAAAAAAAAAGATCCTCAGGTGATCCTTATGTTTGAGAAGCCATTCTAATCCCTACCTTCTTGCCCATTCCCACTCCATTATCTTACTTCAGAATCTCATCTCTCTTACATTATTTCAAACCCTTTACCACTCGTGTCCATGCCTCAATTGCTTCCCCTTCCATGTGTCCTCCATTCTGTTGACAGTAGTGATATTTCTATCAGGAATCTTCCATGTCCATTATTAAAAGCAATGATAATGCCCCCCATTATTTTCAGTCTTTAGCACGGAAAACTATCTAACTGCAGTCCAGACTCAGCTTACTCCTTCTTCAATTCTTCTCCTAGACTCACACTCCAACATCATAGAATTGACTACACCCTCCTCCAGGCCCCTGCACTTTAATGTTCTCCTGCCTCTGAGGAAGGTGTCTTCCCTACCAGGAGTGGCTTTCTTCTCATTTGTGGTGCCATAGTATGAACACAGAGCTTGAAGCCAGCACATGTGGGGTTTAATGCTGGTTTGCCTACCATGTTGTCTCGGAATATGTACTTCTGCCTGGCCTCTCTTTCCCCATGTATAGAACTGGAATAAATAATACTTAATTTGGTGATCTGAGAGAATTATCCCAAAACTCCTGGACAGAACCTCTTCCCTTCTTTAATGCATTATTCAAATGTTACCTTCTCTATGACTGTTCTCTTTGGGTTTACAGCAGTTAGTCCCTCTGTCCTCCTCTGTGCCTGTTCTGAGAGATTTAACTCTATGCCTACATTTAGAGATGTGGTATGGCTGTGTCCTCTGTGCCCCACATGTGACTGACGGCATCTTCACTCATCCTGGTGCCTACTCAGTATGGCCTTTGCCCAGCACAGGACATTCTTGCCTCTGAGTTCACAGAAAACCTACACTGTGTGTAGGGCAAGCCTCCTCTTAGATAGGTGAGCAGATGAATAAAGTGATCTCCCTGAACCCCTGGAGCCTGCATTCCTCTCTGACTTGGTGCTCGCTTGGCTGCACTGTGATCAGAACCTATACATCAGACAAATGCAGCCCCCAATTCCACAGCCTTTGCTTTGGAATCTGAACAGAGACATAGAGGAAAACTGTAACCCCAGCCTTGACAGCAGGACACTTGGTTTAAACACCAGACCTGTGTTTTGCTCTGAGCGACTCTCAATAAGTTGTTCAATCTCTCTGTGCTTCGGTATCCCAGTCTGTAAAATGAGGGCAATACTAAAAATGTTCATGGGAATGTTGTGAGAACTACATGAGCTGATATATGTAAAGTGCTTAAAACAGTAACTAATGCATAGTAACGTCTATATAAGTGTTAACTCACCGAACCCGCTGTCATCGAGTCATTTCCGACTCTTAACGATGCTATAGGACAGAGTAGAACTGCCCCCATAGAGTTTCCAAGGAGCGCCTGGCAGATATGAACGGCCGACTTGTTGGTTAGCAGCCATAGCACTTAACCACTACACCACCAGAGTTTCCATGTAAGTGTTAGATAGTGTTAATATTTAAAAAGTGAAAATCTTACTCCCATGACAACTGAAAAATATCACATAGTTAATAGCCTCCTGTTTTATTTGTTTTGTGCTGATATTATCATACAGCCCAATGCACCCTCTTTGGAAAAAAAGGGTGTAGTGCAGCTAATCACCGGTAATTATCAATGAATCCTGATTGCACGTTCGATCAATTCCAGACTGCAGAAGCTGATAAAAATCTTCAATTTCTTCATCTTTGGCCTTAGTGGTTGGTGCGTAAATTTGAGAAATAGTCATATTAACTGGTCTTCCTTGTAGGCGTATAGATATTATCCTATCACTGACAGCATTGTACTTCAGGAGAGATCTTGAAATGTTCTTTTTGATGATGAATGCAACACCATTCCTCTTCAAGTTGTCATTTCCAGCATAATAGAATATATGATTATCTGATTCAAAATGGTGATTGGAATCTGGAAGTTGGAAAGAAAGAAGAAGGATCAGTAGTTGGAAAATATGCCCTTGGTGATGCCGGAGATCAAATGATAGAATTTTGCAAAACTAACGACTTCCTCATTGCAAATACCTTTTTCACCAACATAAACAGTAACTATACTCATGGATACCACCTGATGGAATGCACAGGAATCAAATTGACTGTATCTGTGGAAGGAGACAATTGGAGACAATGGAAAAGCTCAATATCATCAGTCAGAACAAGGGCCAGGGACCAACCATGGAACAGACCATTAGTTGTGCAAGTTCAAGTTGAAACTGAAGAAAATCAGACCAAGTCCACGAGAACCAAAATATGACCTTGAGTATATCCCATCTGAATTTAGAGACCATCTGAAGAATAGATTTGATGCACTGAACACTGGTGACTGAAGACTGGACAAGTTGTGTAATAACATCAAGGACATCATACATGAAGAAAGCAAGAGGTCATTCAAAAGACAGGAAAGAAAGAAAAGACCAGGATGGATGTCGGAGGAGACTCTGAAACTTGCTCTCAAACGTGGAACAGCTAAAGCAAAAGGAAGAAACGATGAAGTAAAAGAACTGAACAGAAGATTTCAAAGGGCGGCTCAAGAAGACAAAGTAAAGTATTGTAATGACATGTGCAAAGAGCTGGGGATGGAAAACCAAAAGGGAAGAACATACTCATTTCTCAAGCCGAAAGAACTGAAGAAAAAATTCAAGCCTCGAGTTGCAATAGTGAAGGATTCTGTGGGGATAATACCAAACAATGCAGGAAGCATCAAAAGAAGATGGAAGGAATCCATAGTCATTATACCAAAAAAGGATGAGCCAACGTTCAACCATTTCAAGAGTAGCATATGATCAGGAACCGATGGTACTGAAGGGAGAAGTCCAAACTGCACCGAAGGCATTGGCAAGAAACAACACTCCAGGAATTGACGGAATATGATTTGAGATGTTTCGACAAACAGATGCAGCACTGAAAGTGCTCACTCATCTATGCCAAGAAATTTGAAAGACAGCTTTCTGGCCAACTGACTGAAAGAGATCCATATTTGTGCTTACTTCCAAGAAAGGTTATCCAACCGAATGTGGAAATTATCGAACAATACTATTTTCACATGTAAGCAAAATTTTGCTGAAAATCATTTGAAAGCAGCTGCAGCAGTATATTGACAGGGAACTGCCAGAAATTCAGAAGAGGACGTGGAGCCAGGGATATCATTGCTGATGTCAGACGGATCCCGGCTGAAAGCAGAGAATACCAGAAGGATGTTTACCTGTGTTTTATTGACTGTGCGAAGACATTCAACTGTTTGGATCATAAGAAATTATGGATAATATTGTGAAAAATGGAAATTCCCGAACAATTGTGCTTATGAGGAATCTGTACATAGATCAAGAGGCAGTTGTTAGGACAGAACAAGGGGATACTGAGTGGTTTAAAGTCAGGAAAGGTGTACGTCAGGGTTGTATCCTTTCACCATACCTGTTCAATCTGTGTGCTGAGCAAATAATGTGAGAAACTGGACTGCATGAAGAAGAACAGGCCATCAAGATTGGAGGAAGACTCATTAACAACCTGCGTTATGCAGATGACACAACCTTGATTGCTGAAAGTGAAGAGGACTTGGGGCACTTACTGACGAAGATCAAAGATCACAGGGTTCAGTATGGTTTACACCTCAACATAAACCAAAAAACCAAACCAAACCCAGGGCTGTTGAGTCAATTCTGACTTATAGTGACCCTACAGGACAAAGTAGAACTCTCCCATAGAGTTTCCAAGGAGCGCCTGGCGGATTCGAACTGCCAACCTTTTGGTTAGCAGCCATAGCACTTAACCACTACACCACCAGGGTTTCCCCTCAACATAAAGAAAACAAAAAAAATCCTTACAACTGGACCAATAAGCCACGTCATTATAAACGGAGAAAAGATTGAAGTTGTCAAGAATTTCATTTTACTTGGATCCACAATGTACACCCACAATGAAGCAGCAGTCAGGAAATCAAAAGATGAATTGCATTGGGCAAATCTCCTGCAAGGACCTCTTTAAGTGATGAAAAGCAAAGATGTCACCTTGAAGATTAAGGTGGGCCTGACCAAAGCCATGGTATTTTCAATCGCATCATATGCACCTGAAAGCTGGACAATGAATAAGGAAGACCAAAGAACAGCAGAAGCTTTTGAATTGTGGTGTTGGTGAAGAATATTGGATATACCATGGACTGTCAAAAAAAAGAACAAATCTGTCTTGGAAGAAGTACAACTAGAATGCTCCTTGGAAGCAAGGATGGCAAGACTGTGTCTTACATACTTTAGACATGTTGTCAGGAGGGATCAGTCCCTGGAGAAGGACATCATGCTTGGTAAAGTACAGTGTCAGCAGAAAAGAGGAAGACCATCAACGAGATGGGTTGACACAGTGGCTGCAACAATGGGCTCAAGCATGACCACGATTGTAAGGATGGTGCAGGACCAGGTAGTGTTTCATTCTGTGGTATACAGGGTCACTGTGAGTCGGAACCGACTCGGCAGCACCTAACAACAACAACAACAGTGCAGCCATTCCCAAGAGATTCTAAATCAATATGCTGAAGAAATTTACCTAAAGCCATAAGCACCTGGAATTGATACCTATCACCTTTGTAAATTTTCACGTATGTTATAATGAAGATAACTGAGAATCATCTGTGCAAACGGCATTTACAAAAAACAATTGATTATTGATTCTCATTTTGTGACCCTCCCTTTGCTGTGCCTGCCAATCCTAAAACTATATTATGAACTTGCCTAATCCCAGTCAATTCCCTGCCTTGAAGACCCACCTTAGACCACTTGAACCTAGAACCCAGGCCCTTATAACTAGCCCACTTCTGATGTCCTCCCTCCAAGGTATCACTAAGTTGTTAAGGTGGACCTTCCCTTACTGCAATGAGTTATAATCAATGCACTGCTTTATTAACAGATTGTAGGGTGATGGTTTGCATAGATCAGCAGTGGTTTCACCTCCCTCTTGGGTTGTTTTTTTTTAATTTTATTAATTATGCTTTTCATTCCAAATAGTTTTGTGTTCAGGAATTATTTTATCCTATTCACCTAATGGGTATTTGTGCTCTATTTTTAAAGTTTTTTTTTTTTTGTGGTATCATACATATAGCACAAAGTTTACCATCTTAACTATTTTAAAGTGTACAGTTCAGTGGCATTAAGCATATTCACAATGTTTTAGCTCTATTTATTATTATCATTTTTTAACAATCTACCAATCAAAAAAGAGTCAGATCACTCAAATGGTCATTTGACAGGAAAATGAAAGACAGCATCCTTGAAGAGACTAACCCTCAGAGGAGCCTGAACTTCTGTACGTCCTTATTTTCTTTCAGTTTTCAAAAGGTGTTTCTTTTACAAATGGAGACTGTAAAATACCACCCACTGTTCCATAGGGTTTTCAAGGCTGTGACCTTTCAGAAGTAGATCTCTAAGCCTTTCTCCCAAGGCACTTCTAGGTGGACTAGAAATGCCAAGCTTTCAGAAACTAGTTGAGCGCCTAACCATTTGATCCACCCAGGGACTTCTTCTTTTCCCCATCTACAACATTATTCAGAATTATATTTGTACCTAATTTAGCAGTCTTATTTCGGAGTTCTTTCTTTCACAGCCAAGTTATGCTTCAGTCTCTCATATTCTTCCTTGAATTTCTTTAACATTCTGCTGATACTTCATTACTTAGGTAAATAAATCTCTGACACACGAATATAATATATTGTGTGAGCATTCTTTTTAACATTTGAAAATTGTGCCCCTAATATTTAAAAAATTTACTTACATCAGAAAAACAAAGTAAGTAAAGTCACATATGAACATCTGTTCTAAGGAAACAGGTTTCAGCAGTGCTTCCAGACTAAGACAGACTAAGAAGAAAGACCTAGCAAACTACTTCTAAAAAATGGCCAGTGAAAATCTTATGAATAGCAGCAGAACATCGTCTGATATAGTGCCAGAATATAAGCCCCTCAGGTTGGAAGACATGCAAAGTATGGATTGACACAGTGGCTTCAACAATGGGCTCACACACAGCAACAATTGTTGAGGATGAAGCAAGACGAGGCAGTATTTCATTCTGTTGTACATAGGGTCACTAGGAGTAAAAACTGACTCCATTGCACCTAATAAGAACAACAAGGATTCTCTATGGTCTGGTATGGGAGGAAGCCCATGGAGGGGGTGTTACCAAGAGTTAACTCACTGGGCAACACCAACCCTAGTGATACCACTGCCTGAGCACACAGCTCACCCAGTTCTGCCCATCTGCCCCAGTGTTGTCAGTTGTCCTGTTGTCTCCAGTCAGGGCTTCCCCTATGGCTACATACAGCTGTCCAGTCTCCCGCTGCAGATCAAGCTCCCCTCCCCTCCTAAAGCATGGTTCAGAGGTCTGAAGCTGCAGGTGCCTTTTGTGGGCAGAGTCCTTGGTGGGGCTGGGGAGGGTACAGGTGGTGAGGGACCAGCTGACTCCAGGTACTTCCATAGGAAAATTCCTTAACCAGCTGGATCTGTGCTTCCAGACTGTGAGGTCTGTGGGGGTTCATGGACTACACCACTGGTATGAAAGCCCTTTTGGGTCTCGTAACAGGCAGGAATGATAACGCTGAAGTCAGTGGAACTGCGGCATAAAGTGGGAGTGTTGAGATGGAGAACCAAGGTCTGCCCAACTTTTACTTTTCTGCCAGTCTCTGCAGTGGTCCTCTGTCCACTTTTAGGGGTCTCTGCTGGGTCTGGTAGGGAATCCTGGTTTAATTTTCTGGTGTTCTAGTGGTAGGGTTTGGAAGCAGCTTCCTTTCAAGTTGCCGTCTTCCTGAAATGGTATGACTTTGTTTTAAATTTTTTTTCCATACTTATACAAACAAATAAATGGGAGCCGCCGTGGTGTAGTGGTTAAGAGCTTGGCTACTAACCAAAAGGTCAGCTGTTCAAATCCACTAGCCACTCCAGTTCTACTCTTTCGTATAAGCTGGAATTGACTCAAGAGCAACGGGTTTCATTTTTGGAAACCCTGGTGGCATAGTGGTTAAGTGCTACGATTGATAACCAAACGGTCAGCAGGTCGAATCCACCAGGCCCTCCTTGGAAACTCTATGAGGCATTCTACTCTGTCCTATATAGGTTCATTATGAGGCGGAGCAATTAAGTTGGAATCGACTCGATGGCAACAGATTTGCTTTTTGGATGAATAAATACTTATTTTTTTTTCTACAAAAATAATTCAATTGTGTAATGATTTTAAATAAGTACTTAAATTATTTACTCTTTATGATTTATACCATAATTCATGCTGTCTCCAAATAAACACACTAAAATGTTAACAATGCGAAATCAATTAATCTAGAAATGCAATAAATATATAAAAATAAATAAAATTATAATTAGGAAAAAAAGAATAAAAGAAATTATACCAAATGTCAGAGCCCTGGAGGTGCAGTGGTTAAGTGCTCAGCTACTAACCAAAAGGTCTGCAGTTGGAACTCACCAGCTGCTTCATGAGAGAAAGATTTGGCAGTCGCTTCTATAAAGATTACACCCTTAGAAATGCTATGGGGCTGTTGTTCCACTCTGTCCTATAGGGTCAGTATGAGTCAGAATCAAGCAAACAGCAACAGGTTTAGTTTTGGTTTTTATATCAAATGTCAAGGGTCATTCTTGAGTTTTGACAGCTATGGCTGGTTTTCTTTTCTCACTATTTTAAAAATAATATTCAAATTACATTTATTGCAGAAGTACTACTGATTTATTAACACTGCATTTTTAGATAATAATCATAATCATACCTGTTGGTTGTAGTATAAACCATGGTTACTTAGTGATTGAGATCTTGCAGAAAATTAAGCCCAAATACAGGTAAAAGCCCTTCTGATGGCTTCTGGTGCATCTTCTCACCACTGATTTCCAAAGCCAGTACATAATTTGTGGAGCTTCTTATTTCAAATGCATGAAAAAAGTGTTACTAAAGATAGAAGAGTATAAAGGTTTTTCCTTCGGTGGTCTCTCAAAAATTGCCATTGTTATTTGTTATTTATTGTCATTCTAAGTAAAGAGATATCAAAATTTTAAATCATTAGCATGAGTTTTATGGTTCATCTTTACATCAAGCAATGCAAATGTTAAATGCAAACATAAGAACATTTAACTTGCATGTAGAACCGCTGAAATTACCCAGTTCTTATTTCAAAGCTCGAATATGCATATGTATTTCATTCTTACTGGAACAGTGTAAATGCTGCCCCAAATTAATTCACTGTTTTATTTCTGCCAACACCTTTTACTTTCAGCTGACTGATGAGTGAGGAAGGACTGAAAGGAATAGAAACTGTGGGTTGTCCTTTCTTTACTTTTCCTTTTATGTCATCGCTTTCAGAGTAAGTGGTTGATTAATATAAGGAAGTAACAGGAGTCAGAGAGGCTATAATAAGGTTCTCTGGTCATCTCTGTTTCTTAGAATGTAATTGCCTTCTTTCCGCACCCGCATTCAAAGTTCGTTCTGGTTTGGCAGAAAGAGTGGCCTCTCAAAGCTATCAATGCCCCACTTACTCAATTTTGGGCTTGTCATGTTATGTTCGTTTTGAATCTTGCTGAGCTTCCATGCATTCTGGGTCTACCAGAATTCTGTGCTCATGGGGCATTATGAATGCTCTATGTACATGGAGCTGGCAAGAAACAGTGGACACATATATTACACATTTCTCTTCTGCTTACACACAACCTCCGTTGTCCCATTAGACTTCACTTATAAAACACAAGTTCAAACATAGGAGTATTAGAAATTTCTAGATGACAACCAAACCAAAACCAAACCCATTGCTGTCAAGTCGATTCTGACTCATAGAGACCCTGTAGGACAGAGTAGAACCGCCCCATAGAGTTTCCATGGAGCTCCTGGTGGATTACAACTGCCGAGTTTTTGGTTAGCAGCCACAGCGCTTAACCACTACACCACCAGGGTTTCCTAAATGACAACAACAGAGCATTAAGCCAAGTAGGACTGTGTGTGGCTGCACACTCATGAAGCCAGCCCTCAATAAAAACAATTATTTCAAACAGAAAATCACAAAAGTTCTGTTCCTTCCTGGGATAGTTGCCTCTGAACATGTTATTAGGTTGTGGAAGTGCTGCCAGTATGGTATCATAAAGTTACAAACTATAAACATAATGGTAAATAAGCACACTCATCAGGTTATCTTTTCTCAAAATGCAATTCACAGAACATTACCTCTATGCATGGTACTAATAAGTAAAAGTATTTCTGGCCATAGGAATTTGGAGAATATGGCATTCAACACTCCTGTTATACTTCATTTTCTTGAGGGCCTTCTAGAACTTTTTATTAGCTTCTGTGCTTGTGAATCTCTGCAGGGGGCTGCAGTCTGTAGGACCTTCCAAATTTTTTGACTATAAAATCCTTTGGTCTAGTATCAGCTCATGGGACTTGTAGCTTATGATACACAATTTGTTGTTTTTGTTGTTAGGTACTGTTGAGTCAGTTCTGACTCAGAGTGACCCTGTGTACAACAGAACGTAACTGCCCAGTCCTGCACCATCCTCACAATAATTGGTATGTTTGAGACCATTTGTTGCAACCAACTTGGTGAGGGGTTTCCTTTTTTTTTGCTGACCCTCTACTATACCAAGTATGATATTCTTCTCCAGGGATTGGTCTCTCCTGATAACTTGTTAAATGAATAATTTCCTTTATAAGGATGAGCACAAAGCTGGTTCTTATGAAGAGGAGGTTAAAGATGTTCCCAAAATCCAGCTTTTCCAAGCTCCTATACCACTCCATCGTCTCTAACATCAACTACTCCTTCTGCCCTCAGTGCTCTTTCTCCCATCTTTGGGTTCCCTAATTTGCTGCAAAATCTCACAGAACTCATGAACTGTATAAAAGAACTGACTCATGTGGATGTAGAGGCTGGCAAGTCCCAAATTCATGGGTCAGGCATAGGCTCATGCCTACCTACATAGCTGCAGGAGCTGAGGAACTCAAACGGCCAGTTCAGACCACAGGCTGCTGGCTCACAAGGATGCAAAAGCTGGCGCATTGGGTTACACAATAGGCTGCTGGAACAAGGGGCTGTGGAAGCCAGTGAATCCCAGAAACCACAGGTCATACAGCAGGCCTCCGGGGAGGTCAATTGATCATGAACGAGATGTGGGATCCAGATGCAGAGAGAGAAAGCCTCTCCTGGACACACATGTATATCTTAGATGCAGGCCACATCGTAGGGAAGGGTATAACTTTAGTAAGGGTGGGGCTTGAGTCATGTCCTCCTGCAAGGTTGCAGCCCAAGACATACCTTGCACCAGCCCTGTCTCTGTACCATGTAGAGGTCAGGATCCACAACACATAAAATGGAGGACAGCCATGCAATACCAGGAACCAAGATCCCGCCAATTCGACCCCAATGATCACAGGTTCCATATACCTTATTTGCATAGTCACTCTCAATCGCTGTGTATGAATCACAAAGACCATGGCTAGAAGGGCCATATTATGCACTATACATGTCCAAAGCACATGAGACAAAGTCTCACTATCCTGGCTTCTAAGGAGCATTCTAGGTGTACTTCTTCCAAAACAGATTTGTTCGTTCTTCTGACAGTCCATGGTATATTCAACATTCTTTGCCAATACCATAACTCGAAGATATCAATTCTTTTACAGTCTTCCTTATTCATATCCAGCTTTTGCATGCATACGAGGCAATTGAAAGAAAATACCACAGCTTGGGTTAAGAGTACCTTAGATCTCAAAGTGATATCTTTGCTTTTCAACACTTCAGAGAGGTCTTCTGCAAGAAATTTGTCCAGTGCAATAAGTCATTTGATTTCTTGACTGCTGCTTTCGTGGACATTGTGTGTGGATCCAAGTAAAATGAAGTCCTTGACAACTTCATTCTTTTCTCCATTTATCATGATGTTGCTTATCGGTCCAGTTTGTGAGGATTTTTGTTTTCTTTATGTTGAAGTGTAATCCATACTGAAGGCGTGGTCTCCGATCTTCATCAGTAAGTGCTTCAAGTCCTCTCCACTATCAGCAAGTAAGGTTGTGTCATCTGTATATCGCAGAATATTAATGAATCTTCCTCTAATCCTGATGCCATGTTGTTGTTCATATAGTCCAGCTTCTTGGATTATTTACTCAGATTGAATAAGTATGGTGAAAAGATACAACCGTGACACACACATTTCCTGATTTTAAACCACTCACCGGCTTGTTCTGTTCAAACAACTGCCTCTTAGTAAAATTAAATGTTCTGGAATTCCCATTCTTTGCAATGTTATCCATAGCTTGTTATTACCCACACGCTCAAATGCCTTTTCATAGTCAATAAAACACAGGCAAACATCTTTCTGGTATTCTCTGCTTTCAACCAAAATCCATCTAACATCAGCAATGATATCCCTCGTTCCCTGTACACTTCTAATTGCTGTACCCCATCAATGTCATTAAGGTTGACTCTACTTTGAGGAGGCAGGTTTTTCCCGTTTGTATTTTGAGTGCCTTCCAACCTGAGAGTCCATATAAGTTGGAATCAACTCAAAGACAAGGATTTTTGTTTTGTTTTGTTTTGTTCCAACCTGAGGTGCTCGTCTTCCAGCATTATATCAGACAGTGTTTCTCTGCTATTCATAAGGTTTTCACTTTTCTTAAACGTAGATTGTCAAGTCCTTCTTCTTAGTCTATTTTAGTCTGGAAGCTTCACTGAAACTTTTCCACCGTGGGTGACCTTGCTGATATTTGAAATACTAGTGGCATAGCTTCCAGCATCACAGCAACATGCAAGCCACCACACTGTGATGAACTGACACGTGAGTGGTAGATGCACAACTTAGGAAGTGCTAAAACAGACAGAAATCAACTCAATATTGCTTAACATTCTGGAAAACCAGAGCAACGTATTTAGCATAAAGAGATTTATACAATCATGTTGGAGAACAAAATTACTTGGGAGGATGGATGGTTAATTACATGTAATAAGCAGCAACAGGAAGTAAGAATGCAGAAGAATGAAAGGAAATGCCCACTGCCCAAGAAAAGTATCTTCAGGCTTCAGCCCAGTACCTTTAATTAATATACTGTACTATCAAACCAGGTGGAGATAACTTATTTTAATTAGAGGATCCTACAGTTTATATTCACTGAACTGTTTCAAAAGACGCTGCTAGGAGGACAGCTACAGACTGGGAGAAAATATGTGTAAACCACATATCTGACTAAGAACTGTATCTAAAATATATAAAGGACTCAAAACTCAACAGTAAAAAAACAATAGAATTAGAAACTGGCAGAAGACATGAGCAGACATTTCACTGAAGAGGATATACACAGATGGCAAATTAGCACATAAAAAAGTTAAACATTATGAGCCGTTAGGTAGGTAGAAATTAAAACAATGACATATCACTACACATCTATCAAAATGACTTAAAAAAAAAAATAGTGGCCAATACCAAATTCTGGTGAGGACATAGAGAAATTGGATCTCTTATGCATTGCTGTTGGGAACGTAAAATGAAAAAGACACTCTGAAAATTAGATTGGCATTTTCTTATAAAACTAAATTACCATACAACCCAGTGAATGCACTCTTGGGGATTTATCCCAGAGAATGAAAAACTTGAATTCGCAAAAACACCTGAAAATGAATGTTCACAGCAGATTTATTCATAATGTCCCCCCAAACTGGAAACAATACAAATGCCCTTCAACCAGTGAGTGATTAAACCAACGGTGGTATATCTATACCATGGAATACCTCTCACAAATAAAAATAAATGAACTATTGATACGTGCAACAACTTGGATAGACCAAAAGGGAATTATGCTGAATGAGAAAAAAAAAAAAAGCTGATTTCAAAAGATTGCATTCTATATTATTCCATTAAAATAACATTATCGGAATGACAAAACTATAGAGGTGGAGAACAGATTAGTGGTTGCCAGGGATCAAGAAGGAGAAAGAAGAGAGGTGATAGTGGCATAAAAGAGTAGTACTGATAGTCCCTAACTTAAGGATATATTGGAATCACAATGAACTGCACTTATGACCATCTGTTTTTTTTTTTTTTGTTGCTGTTTTGTTCTTAAGTCTTACCATTAGTAATATGTACTACTTACAATGTTGTGGCATGTAATTTGGTGATGCTATTCTCAGATGTTCACTCACAGATATTCAATGTTGTGATTTACTGATGAAATCACTTCCATATAGGAGGTTGTGGCCTAGGTCTATAATGAAGGCTGTATCAGTGTCAGCGTAGGGAGTCGTAATGAATAGAAAGTTGGGTAATGCTCAACTCTAAGGACATATGACAATCGATGAGCACATATGCCTGACAGCTTTAGATCTCTGACTTCATTGTTATGACACTGATGCTGACAAATAAAGATTGGATTTATAAAGATACTGATAATAAAAAGCAATAATAATGAAAACTTAAAAAAAAACAAAAAAACCAGATGTTAGATTTATGTCAGAACTGACTTATAATGGAGTCCTCAGAATGGAATCATGACATAAGTACTAGGGAACCTTGTGATGGAAGTCTTCTGTATCTTGACTGTTCTGTATCTTGATGGTCACACAAATTTACACATCTGGAAAAAATTGCATAGCTTTAAATACATAAACAAACACAAATGAGTTTATGTAAAAGTGGTGAAATCTGAATGTGTCAGAGGATTGTATTAATAATATCCTGGTTGCAATTCAGGAAAACTGGATGATGGGTATACCAGATCACTCTTTATTAATTCTGAAAATTGCATGTGAATCTGTAACTATCTTGAAAAAAAAAAGTTAAAAAAAATAGTCTAGAGCTGTATATACCACCTGTGGCTATTTTCTTTTCTTTTTTGGTAAAAATATTGATTTTTGTCAAAATGTAAAATTCCTGAGTCTATGCTGATGTAAAGAAATGATTGAATAAATAAATGAACAAGTGAGAAAAATCTTCGGAACAGAAGAATTTAGAATAATTTATGTAGATACACTACCCCTCAAGGAGATGGAGCATAACACCGCACCCCTTGAGTGTGGACTGCACTTTGTGAGTTGATTCAGAAGAGGAGAGTATGAAAGGGGGAAGGGAAGTAACCTGGCAAACACTACCTTGCCCAGATGATCAAGGTTAACATCACCAGTGATAAGTCATGTGGACATCATGTACCCCTGATATTGATTTGATAAGAAGGGCATTTTATCTCTTTGGCCTTCCTCTCAAAAACCTAAAACCTCGGTCTAACTGTGAGAAAAACATCAAACAAACCCAAATTGAGGGACATTCTACAAAATGCCTTATCTTTACTCCTCAAAACTGTCCATGTTATTAAAAACAGGGAAAGTCTAAAAATCACTGATAGCCCAGAGGAGACTGCTGTGATGACTAAATGCAATGTGGTTTCCTGGATGGGGTCCTGAGAAGGAAAAAGAATATTAATACACAAAAGCTGGATCCATAGTTCCATAGTAACTATAGGGGATATTAACTATAGGGAAAATTCGTGAAGGATATATGGAAACCTCTGTACTCTCTTTGAAACGTCTTTGTAAATATAAAACCATTCTCAGTTTAAAAGTTTACTTTTTAAAACATTATTGGTCTTTTAAATGTATCTAGTTTGATGAACCAGTTATATATATACGGAAACCCTCGTGGCGTAGTAGTTAAGTGCTACAGCTGCTAACCAAAAGGTCGGCAGTTCATATCCACCAGGGGCTCCTTGGAAACCCTGTGGGGCAGTTCTACTCTGTCCTATAGGGTCACTATGAGTTGGAATCAACTTGATGGCAATGGATTTGGTTTGGTTTATATATATATATATATATCATCTAAAAAGGAGCCTGAAAGGATCTAGTGGCCAAAAATATTTGATTGAAACCCAAAGAAGACCATTACGATAATCAACAAAGTGACTGTGGAGGGGTGAAAGAGGGGAGAAGGGTGTGGAAAAGCATTAAATACTTTCTAAACACAGAATGTCTTCACATTTCCTTTAATCTTTCAAGGTTCTTGGTGAGCCTGACTCCAAAAATGTGCCCAGTGAAATAGGTTGCTAGGTTCAACAACTTTCTTTTATTCCATAATATCTGTTAATTATAGAAGCTTCACCACTTCTAAGCAGGTACAGTTGGAGATACAGTAACTTAGTACCCAGATCATACCACCCTTCCCTAAACTGAGTGTACATTTGTTGGGGCCTCTCTCTGATCACATCCCAACCTCGTTCCCCATCCATCTCACAGCTTCTTTATCCAGCAGCAATTACAGATGACTGATTTTTTTCCAATGAGGCAGTGGTGGTTTAATGGTGGAATTATTGTCTTCCATATGGGAAACCGGGTTCGATTCCGAACCAATGGACTTTGTGTGCAGCCACTGTTTGTCTGTCAGTGGAGGCTTGTGGGCTGCTATGATGCTGAACAGATTTCAGCAGAGCTTTCAGACTAAGACAGACTAGGAAGAAAGGTCTGGCAATCTACTTCAAAAATCAGCCAATGAAAACCCTATGGATCATAATGGTCTGAGCCCCAAACAATCATGGGATGGTGTGGCATTTCATTCCACTGTACACGGAGGGAGCTAACAACAACAAGTTGTTCCATAAAAACCATGCTGATCTATTTGCCTTGAATGCATATACAGCTCCCCCTGCTCAAAATTCCCTCATTCCTTATCTTCATGGAAAATTCTTACTTATTCTGCAAGATCCGACTAGGCTATTGTTTATTCCATGAAACCTTTACCTGCCTATCCACCCACTTTTCACCTAAACTAATTAATCATTCCCTCTGTATACTGCTGTGCCAGTATCTACATACTTTCATTGTGGTACTAATCCCCTGCATCATAATCTTTTTTTTCATACACTTGTTTCCCCCATTACACCTGGCTATACCCCACCAGGGTTTCCTTTTTAGTGACTTTGTTTTCCACTTTGGATTCCCAGCATACAGTACAGCATGTGCTGATTTAATGTAATTTAATTTAATTAGCAGTGTTAAGGCAGTGCCTACTAAGAACAAGACAATCTATAGGGGGAATAAAAGAGGATTAAAGCAAAACTCTAGACTTCTGTACCTTAAAAATCTCATTGACCATTGTAAGAGTGGTAAATGATCAACAGCGCAATGTAGGTATGACAAGCAGAAAAATGTCATAATTAACTATGCAAAAAAAAGTATTGATGGTGGAAAAAAAGGAAGACTTCACTGGATAGGCAAGAGTTAAATTTGATCTTGAAGAAAAAGAAGATTTTAGAAAAGAATATAGGATAAGGGGAATAATACCAGGCAGAGAAAATAGGATTGGATGGTGGGTCCTAGGAATAGGAAGAAATGGCACAAAGAAGAGATATTAGAAATGAAAACTAATAACTTGCTAATGATTACATGAAAGTAATGATGGGAAAATCAAAGAAAAGTCCAAGGCGTGCCTCTGGAAAAAATGATAGTGGAAATGACCAAAATAATAATAATTTAGGGTATGTAGCTAGCAGACAGTATTTTTAAAAAACTGATTATATTTTGGGAAAAGAATTCCCCTAGGATATTCCACATGGGAGCCTCAGCCCTTAATGAGAACCTTGAGTCAGGAAGAGGCAGCATGCCAGAGCTGAACAGCCACTCAAGTTGAACCCCACGGTGTTAGGGAATTAGGGCATATGTACTGCTTACAATCAGTCAGGTTAAGGAGAAAGAGGGGTTTGGTAAGGTTTTGGTAACTCTCAAGGCCAGTGCAATTATCTGTAATTTCCTTCTGAAATCTTTTTATGTGTAACTGTATAATATGTGTAAAAAAAAAAAGTATAACTGTATAATCAGCATCTGTACAATTGTGAATATTTTATAGATTCTAAGAAATTATAATGATTTGATACAAATTATAAGGTAAGTATCTTAATAGGGATATAATCCAAGTTTTCTGGTTTGTGAAAATCCATTCATGATGCTAATTCTATAATCATTTTGCAACAGTATTTCTGTGCTCAATCATGGCGGTAAACAGGTAATTGACTTGGAGTAGGAAAGAGAGTATTTAGCTGGCTGACTAGGAGAAGTTGTGTATACTTTTGTGTATAATTTTTCTAGTGGACATAACAATGCAGAATCTCGTCCCATATGTTCCAATAAAATGAAATGCTGGGAAGTGCTTTGAAGCCAGTGAAGGCCCATAAGGCAAAATACAGCAATGCCTTTGGATAGAAAAATTATTTTTGTGGCAAAAGCCCCTTGTTTGATCCAAGCATTAGATCCAAAGTCTGAAGGCCTGGATTCTAGCCCTAAGCCGATGTGTGTATTTAACTCATTTTCATTGAAGACTATTTGTCAGATGCCATACCCGATCCTGGAGAAAAAAGGTGGAAGATGGTTCCTTCCGTGATAAATCTTATAGCTTAGCTGATCAGACAGATGTTAACACATATAACCACACACAAAACGATGAAATTTAGATTTCAATGCATGCTGTCATGAAAAGAATCTGGAATGTGAGTTTGTATTAAGAGAACTTAAACAAGTCTGGGGATACCAAAAAGCTTTCTCTTGGGAAGCAACACTTGAACTGGCAATGAAGCATGATTGGGAGGCTGAGTAACATGGCATTTAAATTGCAGAGACCTTGCTTTCTCCTCTGTAAAACCAGACAATTTTCAAAGTTTTGGTCATTCTGAAGTCTTGGTTTCTAACCATTTTAATGCTTCTAGATCAGGCACAGACAACCCACTGATCTGCTCCAAGACTCACTTTAAGTCAGGGAAGAATTAGATACATGTTGGCCAATTTTGTTATTAGAATAGTTGTTTTTTTAATCTTAAATTTATCACTACATCTACAATCATAACTCATTCAATCAATAAAACACCCAGTGACACGCGGTAGAGTGTAGTTGGTGTGTAACCACTTGGTTTGAAGGCAATCAACTTAGTATACTCAAATAAAAGCTGGTTGTGTATACATAGATGTCTCTTTCTGGCAGTGTCAACCAACGTGGGTCTAAGTACTCACCAAAAGTTCATGGTCCTGAGCAGTTGTGCAAAGGGAGAACAGACTTAGATTTTTTTATGTTATCACAATTCCCAGGGTCAAAACTGATCATTATTTTTGATGAACAAATTTAAATAAAGTTTCTGGGATAGAAACAGTGAGTTGAAACCACACAAGAATTAGAAAAGTGATTATTGACCAACATGTTAGCTTACTTTTCACTGTTTCTGAGGGGTTATGTGTGGGAGGTGGGGTGCAAAGAGGAAGGACAGGTTCTTTTAGGTCTAAAGGGGAAGGACAGGTTCTTTTAGATATTTTCATAAAGACCAAAGGAGACTTGGATCTTCTTGTTAATGTTGATACACACACACGTACACTTACACATGTATTTCAAAAGAGAGTATCCTACCAGTTTAGAAATTATATTTTCAATGAGATCATGAAGAAGTGAAAGTTACAGACTGTCGAGAAGATAATAGACTAGGCTATTGGAGTTTTCCATTCCACTACTAGTATATTGATGCCCTGGTGGTGCAGACAGTTAAGTGCTTGACTATTAGCCAAGACTGGCAATTCAAACCCACCCAGAGGTGCCTTTTGTGCCTCTGAAAGGTCACAGCCTTGAAAATCCTATGCTTTTGTTAGGAGCATTTTTAAAATCATAAGGTAGTGGTAAATTTTATCATTTTCTTAATCTAATGAAGGTAAAAGTAAATTTATCATTTTTGAATCTAATGGAAAGAGCATATAATTTTTCTCTTTAGTCGGTTTTAAGGTGAGGAACTAACTTTATAAATGTTCTAATGTTAGTTTTGTCTTGCATTAAATTCAAATAATTATATTTTTAATACATTGCTAGAGTTAATTTGCTCTTCTTTTATTTTTAGGGTTTTGGAAACTTACCATAAGTACGATTTGCTTGCAACTGTCCTTTTTTCTTAGATTTTTGTAACAAGGTTTATATCAGCCTCATGGGAGAAGGTAAGTATATTTCTCTTTGTTATAAAGAGGCAAAAATGTGTACAGATGTTTAAAAGGTTGCACACGTACCAGGGAAGAGCAGTATGTACAGCTAAGAAAGTCTAAGAAGGAAAAAGTCAGTAAGCCTGGGGAAAAAATGAGCCCTAAAGTTATTCCATGTGCCTGTCATAAACATAACTGCTGTAACAAGTGTCTAAGAACAGTACTCCTAGAACATAAAACCAAAAACACCAAAGTTGTTGCCACCGAGCCGATTTCCACTCACAGCAGCCCTAAAGAACAGAGCAGAACTGCCCCATAGTGTTTCCAAGGAGCGGCTGCTGAATTCAAACAGCCAAACTTTTGGTTACCAGCCAAGCTCTTAACCACTACACCATACCTGGGACACAGAAAGTGCTAAATAAATGGGGGGAAAAAAAGAATAGTATGAATTTTTAAACACAAAACCCTACAAAGTCATGTAGAAAAAAAAAATGTTCTCCCTTACTGATACTATTCTAAATAAAATGAGTGTTTTTTTCCCCTGGATAGAAAATTGGTGCAATTAGGTTAAAAACTTAACTAACCATAAATGTGTATAATATGAAGCACAGCCCTAATGACGATTTTATCCTTAAATTATGATCTCCAGAGCCAGAAGGTTTGAATAAAGGAGCATTTTAAAATTTGAAAAATTCTCCCATAAATTAAATTAGAAATGCTTTCCTAAAATCAAATAAGTCTATAATAGTTGACCTGGAAGTAAATGTAATTTTTTCCTCAACACTTATACTGAAAAGATGAAAATAGCTAACTGTACAAAAATGGAAATTACATCATCTTCTAAAACTGAAAAACTGGAAGATAGGCAATTGGAGATTGTGGATTATCAACCCAATGGAATATTTTACAGTCATAAAAAAGTTATAATTATATAAGTTTGTGGAAATATGGAAACATCTCTCATCAAGAAAAGTAAATTGAATGTATTATACTATGATCTCCCTGGTTTATAAAGTACATTAACACATGAATAAGGATTGTCAATTAATACAGGAAAAAAATTAAGAATTCATTCAAAGGATCGTTTTTAATATTGTCACTGTTGTTACAATGTTGTTCTTATAATGAAATTTAATAATAAACTGCTTCACATCCCTGACAATTTTTATAAATCTCTTCCTTTTCTGTTGTTATCACAGAGAGACATGGAGAGAGGGAATGAGACAGAATTCACAGATTTCACCCTTCTAGGGTTCTGCCCAGAGTTTAGACACATCATAGCCATGGTCTCCATCATCCTCCTGATCTTCATGGTTGCCTTCACCAGCAACACTCTTCTGATCCTCTTGATCTGGTTGGATTCCCGGCTCCATACTCCCATGTATGTCCTGCTCAGTCAGCTGTCCTTAATGGATTTGACTTTGACCTCTAGCATTGTCCCCAAAATGGTGGCCAACTTCTTTTCCGGATGCCGGAGCATCTCATTCCTGGCCTGTGGGACCCAGATTTTCTTCTCCCTGACTGTGGCCATTGCTGAATGCATCCTCATAACTCTCATGTGTTTTGACCGCTATGTGGCCATCTGTAAACCCCTGCGGTACCTGGTCATCATCAATTCTAGGGTTTGTTTGCAGATGGTTGTCATGCCTTGGGCTGGAGGGGCACTTACTTCCCTGGGTCACACTTTGTTCACCTTGCATTTCCACATTTGCAGCCCTAGAGAGATCCCCCACTTTTTCTGTGAAGTCATGGCTGTCCTTAGGATTGTCTGTGAGGACATTTCAGCCTATGAGAAGGCAGTGGTGGAGACAAGTATCCTTGTTCTGCTGCTGCCCTTATCACTTATCTTGTCGTCTTATGCTCTCATCTTCCTTGCTATCCTCAGAGTTAAATCCCCTGAAGGCAGGAACAAGGCTCTGGCCACCTGCCTCTCTCATCTCTGTGTGGTGGGTCTCTATTTTGGTCCAGGTATGTGCATTTACATGAGACCCAGTGCTGCCAAGACTCCAAAGCTGAATCAAGGTCTCTTTCTGTTTGGTACAGTTCTTACCCCTCTCTTGAACCCCCTTGTTTACAGTCTCAGAAACAAGGAAGTTCTAAGTGCACTGAAAAAGTTGTTAGAGAGGTGTCGGTCCTCCAGGAAAGGGTAGAAATACCACCTGCTACAGACAATACGGAGATGCACCAGCAGAGGAACAAGTTGTCAATTCATAAATAACATCTGTGAGAGCCTAGAAAAATCAACTAATCTTACTGAGTTGCATTTTTTTTCTTCATCTGTAGAAAAAATATTTAAACCCATTTCTTCTCTACACTCTGGAATTTTAGTCTAATTGTTTAAATGATACATTGTTGAAGGACAGGGACTATACCCATCAATCCTTTCTACCATTCTTACTTAATGGTCATGGATACTTTAATATTTAACAAGCTTCACATTGGCTCTATGAGAGAAGAACAGACAGTGTCTGCATCCCCAGCATTCAGAACAATACCTAGAACACACGATGTACATCAGGAGCATCCACTGGTTAAATGAAAAGGAATGACAATAGATTGTTGACAATCAAGTAAGTGTGCAGTGTTGTTTTATTCTACATAAGAGGATGTTAATTCCTCTTAATCTTATAAAAGTGCAGTCTCCAGTCTGTGTCAGTGTTTCCGAACAGTGGCTCTCTGATCAAGTGCATTAGAATCACTTACAATTTTTGCTAAACATATCAGTTCTGTGCCCATCCTGGAACTACAGAATCAGAAGTCATGGACTAGGGGCTCAGGAATCTGACAGACATTCCAATGATTCTCACCTGTACCAAAGGATGGGAGCCACTCATCTATTTACTGATTTACTTCTCTAGACCAGTCTTAAAAAATAATTTACTGCTCTTAAAGTTTATTTATCTCTTTATAACATAGGATGGATTAACGTAGTTAGCAAAAACTAATGATATTACTTTCAGAAATACCAGAGAATAAAGTTTTATTTCTTTGGAATAGAGTTTCTTGGTGGCACAAATGGTTAAGCACTTAGCAATCTGCTTCTGAAGAGTCACAACCATGAAAACCCTAACAAGCGCCTTGGTCACTATGAGTTGGAATAAATATTCCATAATTTAAAAGTTTTAAGCACATAGAAATGAGTAAATAGAACAGTAAAAAAGTAAATAAATACTGAATGATTATAACAAAAATATGAATGACAAAATATTTACAACATAGAATAAAATTTTAAGCAGGATACATTATAGATGTTTCCAAAATGTTGATAAACCATAAAACTCATTGTGGCTGAGTTAATTCTGACTCATAGTGACTCTATAGGACAGAGTAGAACTGCCCTATAGAGTTTCCAAGGAGCCCGTGATGGATTTGAGCTGCCAACCTTTTGGCTACCAGCCATAGCACTCAACCACTACTCCACCAGGGTTTCCAACAAAATGTTGATATACGTCCAAAAATTAAGTATGTTCTATATATATACAGAGAACAGTAAGGACTAATTAAGTGTGCTTTTTGATGATTGAATGAATAACAGAAATAGAAGCCAGTTTTTCAGTGAATAGGAAACACTCAAAAGGGCCACTAATATCTTCCCCCATACTGTCTCAAAAGCTGTCAATTGGACATTTTATTATACAGACACAAATGTTTATGTTTTGGAAAACATGGCGATCTTAATGTCGAGTTTCAAGCATGATGAACCAAAAAAAAAAAAAAAAACCCAATGTGGTTGAATCAGTTCTGATTCATAGCAACCCTTCAGGACACAGCAGAACTGCCCCATAGAGTTGCCAAGGAGGGCCTGGTGGATTCAAACTGCTGGCCTTTAATTTACCAGCTATAGCTTAACCACTACACAACCAGGGTTTCCTCAAGCAGTATTAAAAATAGCTAGTCCAGAGTTCCTAGAATAATGACTTACGTTTGGGGAAATCTGGTTTAAGGAGGGACCTGGAAACTTCTCTTGAAGCTTCACCTGCATACTACTTTACTGAAGAATGAAAATTACCTCTTAGCCAAATAATGTGGAGTGTGGGGAGAGGTATTAATGGATACCATGGGGCTGTCACCACCCTCTAGGTGGCATCACAATATTCTGGCTAAGGAGAAATTACAGATAAGATTTTGTTTAGAAGATGACGCTAGAAAAAAAAGGAAAGAATAAGGAGGAAAGAGACTTCTAGCTGAAGGGTTTCAATTTAAGCAATTTGTTCATAAGCATGTTACTTAAGTTTGACCGTTTTAATAAAAAGCTCTATTTTTATAAGAAAGTCATGGCAATGAACATTTCAACATTGTGAAGATCTCAGCAAAGTGTTATTAAGATAGCTATAAAGGAAGACACTCATCTTCTACTTTATGTACTTGTGGAGGAGTATCTTTTCATAAAATGAGTTATTAAAAGTGCTTTGAGGGGGGAACATTAAATTTTTACAAGTAAGTACATAGTCATTCTGAAGAAACACGATTCTATTCTAAAAGAATTGCGGTTCTTTGGCTTTGTTTCATTCTTTTAATTTTAATTATATTTCTCTACTTCAACAATTGTACTGTGTACATAAAGGAGCCCTGGTGGTGCAACAGGAAAGTATTCAGCTGCTAGCCAAAAGGTTGGCATTTTGAACCCACCCAGCAACTCTGCAGGACAAGGACCTGGCAATCTGCTTCCATAAATATTACAGCCAAAAAAACCCTTTGAGGGAGTTCTATTCTGTCATTGACGTTGCTGTGAATCAAAATTGACTCAACAGCACCTAACCACTGTGTACATAGTCTTTGTTGTCAGAAAGCTCAAATTTCTTCTGTAAATAGATAAAATGTAAAAATATGTGATTAATAAATATATTATGAGCAGGAAATTTTGTAATTAAATTACTTATGCTTTCAGATGGAAACTAGAGCTTTTGGGGATAAAACCAAAAAAACCAAACCTGTTGCCATCGAGTCGATTCCCACTCATAGCGACCCTATATGACAGAGTAGAGGGTTTCCAAGAAGTGCCTGGTGGATTCAAACTGCTGACCTTCTGGTTAGCAGCTGTTGCTCTTAACTACTATGCCACCAGGTTAGGATATAGGAAAATGAGCTTTTCTGAAAGGTAACTCAAAGTAACCATAACTTAAGGAGTCCAAAGACTCCAAGATGCTACAAATGGGAAAGGAACATTGAAGGGTGGCAGGGGTGACCAGAAGGTAACTGAAGACAATCTCTTCTAATTTCTGAATTTCTTTCTCTGACCCTAGAGACAAATTAGGTAAGACTTGCTTGACAAATCAGAACATTGAAATCATAATTCCATCTGCATATCAAAAGCCAAAGGGATATAAATCTACATAGGAAAGATCTTGGGAGGTCAGATTCCTACAAAACATAAGTGGTTGATCAAGGTCTTGCTTCTTCCAATAATTGTTGAGTATGCCTTTTTGAGGTCTAAGTTTGAGTAAGAAGAATCATGGTGGAAACAGGTGATTTTCTGGTGACAATTAAATCACCACTCTCAGGGAGCTTACATTCTAATTGGGAAACAAAGATAATAAAAAGCAAATAAATATTCAATATGTCACATGGTGACAAGTGCAATGAAGAAAGGAAATGGAAGAAGGAAAGCTAGAGAGAAATGGGATGCTGTTTTATATAGTGTGTCAAGGGAAGTCCTCTCTGATACGGGAACATTAGAGTAGAGACCTTATTAAGTGGGAGGGTCATGTTCATATTGGGGGAAGATTGGTCCAGTGGAAGAACAGTAATAGAAAAGACTCTAGCTTAGAAATGGGCATGCATATTCAAGGGACAGTGATGAGGCTAGTGTGGCAGTCAGAGAGTAGCGGGTTATTTAGAGCCCTGGGTGCTCTGACAAAGACTTCATATTTTATTCTTGTTTAAACTGGAAGCCAATGGAAGAATTACACAATCGAGCTCTAACTTGAGGGAAGCAAGGGGGAAATGGGGAAGCCAATTAGAAAACAATTGCAATATTCAAGATGAAAGATGGTGGAATTTTGAAATGAGGTAGAAGTACATCAGATGGTAAAAAGTGGCCAATTCTGTATATACCTCAAGGTAGATGACATGACTTGTGGAGATATTGGTTGTGAGAAAATAGATAATGAAGTGTCAAGGACAGCTCTGAGGGGCTGAAAGAATAGCAGTCATAACTCTTTGGATTCAGAAAGGGCACAAAACTTCAGCTTCACATTTCTTTGGGCACATCTAGTTACACAGCTACAATATGACTGCAGAGCCCCAGGGACAGGAGAGTACCTAGACATTTCATGAGATGTAAGGGTTGCTGTCACCAGAGTCTATGCTCCTTAGTCTTTTTTTTTTTTTTTTTTGACCCTGCAGGCCCACTGCCCGCCCTCTCCTGCCCTGGTATCAACTCCCTCCAGACTGCATTACCCTGACTCCCTTGTCTTCTGATTTCCTATTGGATTGAGCTCATGAGAGGCAAGGCAGCAAGCAAGAGGGAAAAAAAAGTTAAAGTATGTATGCCCCTGCCCTCACCAGGCTAGGTCTGAAAAGTGGTTGTATTCTTCCACCAAGGCTCTGTGTGCAGCCCCTGTCCAATGGCCACTGTGCTCTCCTTGTTTTGTAAATATCACTCCATCCCCTGACCTTCAGGCTCAGAGGAGGTAGTGTTCCAACTAATGCTAGCCCCTGGATGCTTTACCCTCCTTTGTGGTTTTCTTGGCTCCTCTCCATACTTCTGCATGTCATCCCTTTATAACACTTCAAATAACCTCTGAGTGGAAGTTTTCATTCCTGCTGGGACCCTGAATAAAACAAAGTAGAAAGGATGACTTATAACATTGTCTTTTCCCAATTTTAACTGCCCTAAATACAGAAAATATAACCACCACATTAAATTAAACAACAAACTATTAAACAATCAATGGGTCAAGAAAGAAATCATACAAGGAATCAGAAAATAGTTGGAGATGAATGAATATGAAAGAACAATATACCAAAATCTATGGGATGCCATAAAGGTAGAGCTTAGAGTTAAATTTATAGCTTTAAATCTCTACATTAAAAAGGAAGGAAGAGACTTCTGGGAAGATAGTGGCAGGAACAGGCCTTTGCTCCAGACACTCCCACAAGAGTACCAAGAAAAACAGTCAGAAATCTGTATTCAACTCTGTAAAAACTTTGAAAAAGTAGGTAGAGGACTGCAATAACAACCTTCAAATTGAAGCAAGAAAAAGTCAACTTTTAAACAGTAGGGAAAACTAAATATTTACTATCCTCACCCTCCCTCTTTTAGCATGACAGCCAGACAACCACAGCAGAGCTGAAGCCAAAATATGGCTAGTGTTCACAGGGAAGTCACCATTCTTTGGCTCTGAAGTGAATAGGACATGTTTTGTTGGCATACTGTTCAGTACGTTTATACTGATTGGTCTGGGAGCTGCCTGAATGATTGAAACTTTAATCTAGCCTGAATTGGAGCTCTCACAGAACAGGGAAGATAGCAGGGAGCAGAGATTGAAGGCTGTTCCTGCCTATGAATTCCTTGAAGAAATTAGCACTTTCAAAAGCATCATGTACACTGGGGGATTGAGAAATCTAACACAATGTAATATTCCAGTGTTCCACCTTGAAGAACAAATGACAAGAATGAAAAATCACAGGACATAAAAAGAGGCTGGAAATGATAGCTCATCAAAAAGACAAATAGACAGAAATTGACTCTGTAGTACAATGGATAATGGACAGATTAGAACACTTTAAAACAACAGTATTAAACATGCTCAAAGAACTAAAAGAAAACACAAAGAACTAAAGAAAATTAGAAAAACAATACATGAATATAAATAAAGAAATAGACACTAACAAAAGAATCAAATTGAAATATTGGAGCTTAAAAAATGAATAAAATTAAGAATTCACTGGAAGGACTCAACAGCAGATTTGAGTCAGCAGAAGAAAGAATCAGTAAATTAGAGGATAAGTCAACCAAAATTATTGAGCTTGAAGAACATATAGATAAGAGGATCAAGAAGCTGAGCAAAGTCTAATGTAACTGTGTGATAACATCAAGGGAACTAAGATATGCATTGTAGGAATCCCAGAGGAGGAGAGAGAGAAAAGGAAGAAAGGACATTTGAAGAAATACTGGCAGAAAACTTTCTAAATATGATGAAGGACATGAGTCTACAAATCTGTAGCTTGTCATAAGATATGTTGGTAGCCATAGTTGCCTTTTCTCTACAACACATTCCAGTCTTCTTACCTTCTGCTAGATCTCAGCTGGATGGGGTGCTTTAATTACCAGGATGACATAAATATTCATCATTGCAGGATCTGAATCTTTAATGGTCTTTATCGTGTTCCTACACTTTTCCGCTCACCAGGAAGATTGGATGAAGGAATAAATACTAAGAAATACCCCCCCAGAAAAACCTTGGGTACCAAACATGGTCTTACTTAACCCACTGTCAATACAGTGAACTTCTCTCTGTCTATTGGCTTGAGGAAGTATTGTCAGCTTCCTATTCATTAGAACAACTGAGTTCTCTGGATGAAGCTTTCCTCCCTTGGGCACTAAGACCTTCACCAGAACAGAAAACAGTGGCTCATTAAATGAAATATGACAGGAGCCACTCCCAGCTCCACCCCTTGACTCCAAGACACAGGTATTTTAGCTATGGGGAAGGACAGCCCCATAAATTGGCCAACCCATAGTCTCTCTGGCTTATGTCTATGCTGATATAATAACTGTTCCTTTAGTAGGCTACTCCAGATTTCATCAAGCTAGGCATGTACATGTTAACACCAGTGAATTCCATAAAAATTAGTTCATTCAGTTCAGAGCCAAAGATTTCCTTTGCTGTAAAATCTGTTCCCTGCTTGAAGGTGATAATTGTGTGAAATATATTGGTGCTATATAAATCATTCTGTAAGTCCATGATGGGGTATTGTCAGAAGTGCTATGGACAGAGAAAACACAGCTGTACCCAAAAAGTGAAAACAAATTCCTGGCCACTTCTTGATAAAACAGATTCAATGTAATCAACATTCCAGCAGGTGGCTAGCAGGTTTCCCCAAGAAACAATGCCATGTAAGAGGCTTCGTATTAACTTTCACTGTTGGCAAGTTGGGTACTCAGCAGTGACTGCAGCCAGATCAGCTTTGGTCTTTGGAAGTACATGCTTCTGAGCCTATACATAGCCTCCATTGCTGTCTTCATGACTACTTTGAACATGGGCCTATGAGTAAACACTAGGGTATCTGGGGATAGAAGCTGACAAATGTCAACAGGATGAGTCATCCTGACAACATAATTATTTAGGCCTCCTCCATAGCAGATGCCCTCCGATGGGTATTTGCAAGGGACATGAATATCTACACCAAGCCCATTTCGAGAAATCCATCCAACTACCTATTCTCTCAGGTGTCCTCATGACCAATCTTCTTAGTATGCTCTTTCCAAATCGCTGGTCAGACTATACGGGGTAGACCCATACTTTGGGACATCTCTACTTTCATTGTGAATATTTATTTTCCTTTTTTCACTGTGTCTCAGGTCTTCTGAAGACTGAGGGCGTAGTGAAACAGACATCCACTTGTGGTTGATGCCAGTTTTCCATGGAGCCCCATCTGAAAGTCAGGCTGTAATTTTTCCTTCTCAGTTAACCGGTCACTGAGAATTTCCCATGGGTGTATGTTGAAAGAGTTGCAGTGAAACAGGGGGACTAGGTACCACAGGAGTCTGAGACGCTTGCTCAGTTTACTTACGTCTTCCAGACCACTCAAATCCAGACCCATATATAGAGAATGATAATATACATTATGATTATAACTTGGACACATTGTAGAGTGAAACAATACACTAAAAATAATTAAAGTAATAATTTAAAAAATATTTATTTATTGACCAACAACTTGTTTCATGATATTGAATTACTTATAGTTCTCTTAAAGATTATTTTCCAAAAAGCCTGTCTAAAAATAATAATAATATGTATGCATGTATTAAAGCAAAATAAAATAAAACTACCATATTGATTACCTAAAGCTTAAAATATAAAAAAATTATTATTCTCAGATTTAGATTCTTTAATCAGTTTCTTAGTCATACATGTCTCTAATGCCATAATACTGATATTTTTCTGAAAATGTGTTATCTCAGTTTGGTCTTATTAGCTTTAACTTTTCATACAATTTCCTGAAAACTTCATCAATATTGCATGTCATGATTAATGAGCTTAAAATTATTGACACCTTCGAGTTACTCTTCTCTAAAGGTCATGATTTTTTTTTTAAATAGGGAAAAACTCTGTAAGTGCCAAGTTACCTGGTAAGATCAAAACAAATTCTGCAAAGTGAAAAGTATAGTCTATCCTATTTTTTATAATAAAAATATATATTTCTATAATTTGCCAAAATTTTGTCACATTTTATGTAAAACTTTACATAATTTGACAGAAATTGGTCAGTATATTTTTAAAGGTAGTCTTTTTGCCTCCCTTCAAAATGCTGTTATGCAACAAAGCTTTTCACAAGACAAACTTACCAACTTTCTTTTTAATGTTTTGCCACATTAAAATGCTGCAAAATCAAATTTGGGCTTCTCAATTTTATTCTGTTTTATTACAGATATGCATGAATCTAATTAAAAACGTAAAATTTTTCCCATGTTGAGATAATCCAGATCATAATTGTAGAATTTCGAATTTAAATCTGATGTACCATCTGAAATGTCCTCCTTTATTGACTTTCACTCTTCCCTTGATTTGGTAGCTAAATTTTTCATTGTCTTCCTCTTTGCATGCTTTGTTTTCGATAATTAGGATTCACTCAGGGCTTCAAAAGCTGCAGATTTTTGTCCTTCCACTTGTTGAGTAAGGCTTCCAACTTTTTTTTTTTAATGCAACCAAAATGTGAAGACTCTCAATCACACTCACCCAAGGTCTGTGTGTTTCTGGCTCCACCTACCTGGGATACTGTTACCCTAGATACAACTGCCTCCTTCACCTCCTTAAGATCTCTCTTCAAGTACCACTATGGCAATGAAGCTGTCTCTAAACATCCTAATAAAGACAACAGTCTGTCCCTCTGGGGCACTCAAGTTGGCTTTTCCTGTTTCATTTTTCTCCATAGCACTTATACAAAGTACTACATATTTTTATTGTGGGCGTACCTGTGTTCATTTCTACAATGCTAAGCATCTTCAGGGCAGGCATGTTTCTATTTTGTTTACCAGTTTATCCCCAGAGCCTAGAAAAATGCCTGTCACACAGGGTGTGCTCAATAAATATTAGATGAATGAATGAATAGAAATGATCGTATATCAATACAAGTTTGCTAACTCATTCATCTTTACAGCTATGTAAAATTCCATTGTTAGTATCGAAAGTTTTTTTTTTTAAGCTTGATATTTTTTTTTTCTGGTGGGAGTCTACACAGCAAAACATATACCTTTTTTATTGTGATTTAGGTGAAAGTTTACAGAGGAAATGTTTTGTGACACTGGTTGCCAAACTCCCAATGTGTAAACACTCTCCCCTTCTCTACCCCAGGTTCCCTGTTTCCATTCGTCCCATTTTCCTGTCCCTTCCTGCCTTTTTGTCTTTGCTTTTGGGCTGGTGTGCACATTTGTCCCAGATACATGATTCAGCTATGAAGCATGTCCCTCAACGTGTGACATTGTCGGCCCCATACAAAAAACCAAACCAAACCCAGTGCTGTCGAGTCGATTCCGACTCATAGCAACCCTATAGGACAGAGTAGAACTGTCCCATAGAGTTTCCAAGGAGCGCCTGGCAGATTCAAACTGCAACCTCTTGGTTAGCAGCTGTTGCACTTAACCACTAAGCCACCAGGTTTTCCGTTGGCCCCATAGGCCTGTCTAATCTTTGGTTAAAGGGTGAATCTCAGGAGTGACTTCAGTACTGAGTTAAAAGGGTGTCTGGGGGCCGTGCTCTTGGGGCTTCTCCAGTCTGTCAGACCTGCAAGCCTATGTTTTGTTTGTTTGTTTGTTTTTGTGTGTGTGAATTTGAATTTTGTTCTACATTTTTCTCCCATTCTTCTGGGACCCTCTGTTGTGATCTTGCAAGAACAGTAGACGGTGGTAGCAGGGCATCATCTAGTTGTTATGGGCTCATTCTGGTGGAGGTTGTGGTTTAGCTTCTGGATTTTATGTTAACATAGAAAGACCTTCCACTTTCAAATATTTTAAACTGTTCAGTGATTGCTTTCAGTACATTTACAGAATAGGTTTTTATGTCTAAAGTTTGATCCCTCTGGAAATAATTTTAGCATAAAATATGAGTAAATGATCAAACTTTACTTATCGAGACAACTATATGGTATACCATTTGGTATAATTGGCCTAGTATTTTCTTTATGGGAACACTATAACCTATTAATTCAATGTATTAAATAGCTGTTGATTATTTGTGTTTTCTATTTTTTAGTTGATTTTGGTAAGTTTTATACATACGTAATAATTCATACATCTCATAAAATTTATTATATGAAGTTAACACCTTATTGTTTTTCATCTTTGTTTTATGTATACTTATGCCCTTTTTTATCCCTAATATTTTTTGTGTGTATGTGTGTGTGTTCCTCTTTTTCTTTGATCAATTTCCCAAAGTTTGTCAGTTTTCACAATATTTGTTAGAAAGTTTAACATTATTATCATCTCCACTGCATTTTTAATTTAATATCTCTCTTATCTATCAGCGTTCCTTGGAAACTCAATGGTGCAGTTCTACTCTGTCCTATAGGGTCGCTATGAGTTGGAATCGACTCAACGGCAGTGGGTTTTTTCTTATCTACAAAAATTCTTATATTTTCTAAATTTATTCCATTTCTTGTCTTCTTAACTTCTTAAATTGTAAGCTTACTCATCTCATTTAAATATGAGTAATAGTAATAACTTCATTCAAAACTTACACAAATATACTACGATGGAATATTAGACAATAACAAAGCAATATGCCAATAGAAAAATAAAGGCACACCAGAAAAATATGGCTACAGAGCAGAAGAAACTATAACCCAATGTATAAAATAACTTTAAAATGCGAGAAAAACTATGAAAGAGCATAAAATCAGAATTTGAAAAACAGAAAGGTGTAGAAGACAGCAAAGAATAATTTGACATGTGTATAATCAGGATTCATAAAGAAGACAAATCTATGGAATAGTATAAATGAACATTGGTGTACATATGCCTGTTCCCGTTGCTGCTCTCAAGTCCTTTGGGTGTATACCTAGAAGTGGGATTGCTGGGTCATACAGCAGTTCTATTTTTAGTTTTTTGGGGGAGGCGTTACAATGTTTTCCACAACAGTTGTACCATTCTGCATTTCCATCAACAAAGGATAAGGATTCCAATGATTCCAATTTCCCCCACACCCTTGCCAACATTTGTTATTTTACCTTTTTTTTTTTAATCTATGGGGCAGTTCTACTCTGTCCTATGGGGTCGCTATGAGTCAGAATCAACTCAATGGCAATGGGTGGGTTTCTGGGTATCCTTGTGGGAATGAAGTGGTGTCTCATTGTGGTGCCCTGGGTGGACTGAAACTTCCAATCTTTCACTTGGCAGCTGAGCGTCTTAACTGTTTGCACTATTAGAATGGCTAGAATTAAAAAGATGGACTACTTACTATTGATGAAGATGTAGAAAAACTGAAACTCTCACTTATTGTTATTTTTATTATAAAATGTTGCAAACATTTTAAAAAACACCTTAGCATTTTTCTTAAGAAAGTTAAATACACTTATGACTTTTTAGTTGTATTTCTAGATATTTTACAAGAGAAATGAAAACTCACGTCCACACAAATACTTACAGAAGCTTTATTAATAATGTTGAAAAATAGGAGCAACCCTAGTGTCCACAAACAGATAAATAATAATAATAAACTACTACTACCTACAATCCATCTGTCTGTCAATTTATTACACTGTGGTGGCTTACATGTTGCTGTGATGTTGAAAGCTATACCACAGGTATCTCAAATATGAGTAGAATCACCCATGGTAGACAGGTTTCAGCTAACCTTCCAGACTAAAGAAAGGAAGGCCTGGAGATCTACTTCTGAAAATTAGTCAATGAAAACCTTATGGATCCTAACATAACATTGTCCAACTTACTTGCTTTGGACACATCATGAGGATGGATAAATCATTTTTGTCAATGTAGAGAGTCAACACTGGTGTGGAAGATCCTCAGTGAGGTGCTTTGACAGTGCCACACCATGGACTTGAACGTGCTGGAGATTGTGAGGATGACACAGGACCAGGCAATATTTTGTTCTGTTGTAGGAAAGGTCACCATGAGTTGGAGTTGACTCCATGGAAGATAACAACAACAATCCCAAAATAACATGAATGAATCTCAAAAAATATTGCATTTAGTGAAAGAAGCCAGACATAAAAGTGTATACACTGTGCGGTTCCATTTATACGAAGTTTTGCAACAGACAAAACTAGCTTCTGGTGACAGAAAGCAGATCAAAGGTTGCTTTTGATGTGAGAGGCATTGACCACAAAGAAACAAGAGGAAACTTTCTGAAATGATGTAAATGACCTATATCAGGGATGTCAAATTATGGCCCACCACCTGTTTTTGTAAATAAAGTTTTATTGTAAATGGATATGTTCATTTTTTAATGTATTTTTCTAAGGCTGCTTTTACACTGCAGTGGCAGGATTAGTAATTGTGACAGAGACCATATGGCCCACAAAGTCTAAAATATTTACTATTTGAACCTTAATAAAAAAAAAGTTTGCTGACTTCTAGCCTATATCTATAGATTTTTCAAAGTTCATCTGTCTATACTTTTTAAATGGGTACCTTTCATTGTACATAAATTACACTTCAATAAAGTTGATAACAAGTGCCAGATTTTTAGGAAATTAACATAGTAAAAGCACAATATATTATAAACTATGGGACAGAACTAAAGCAATGCCCAAGAAAAAAAGATAGCTTTAGGTATTTGTATTAACTGGAATGTGAAAACAAATTTAAATGAAGTAATCATCTAATAGAAAGACTTTAAAATAACAGTGAGGTAAACAAAAAGAAATCAGAAGAAAGAAATGAATAAAACTTATATATTAATAAGTCAGAAAATAGAAAAACAGAAGAACTAATAAGAAAATGAAGTTTCCTACCAGTGGATATCTGTCCTTGTTCTGGTTCAGTTTGCACCTCTTTGATGTGATCTTTGCCCAACATTCCAGAGTTTCATTTACAGGCTTCTAGCTGTTGCTCTTGGGATTTGTGTGGAGAGTGTCAGGATCTCAGACCTGCTCGTAATCACCATCTTCCCAGAATTCTTTAAGAAAATAAATAGAAGCCTTGGTGGTGCAGTGGTTAAGCACTCAGCTGCTCACTGAAAGGTCAGTGGTTCAAACCCACCAGTGTTTCTGCAAGAGAAAGATGTGGCACTCTCTTCATAAACATTAAAAATATATGTAAACATTACAGCCAAGAAAACCCTTTGGGGCAGTTCTACTCTGTCCTATAGGGCCACTATGAGTTGGAATCGACTTGATGGCACACAATGACAACATGAAAAAACACAAATGAACAGTCAAGGTTAAGCCAGTAAAACCCAGGGGAAAAAGTCAGTATAAAGGGGGTGGCTTGACGCATCAAATATTAAAACATATTATAAAGTCTTTATAAGTGTGAAATATTAGTACATGAATAGAATAACAGCAATGGAGGAGAGGCGAATATTCAGAAGTAGATGCAGAAATATACATAAAGGTAGCATCTCAAATCAGAGGGGAAGTGATAAAGATAAATCTCTTAATAAATGGTTTTGGGATAACTGACTGCCATGTGAAAAGCCCATATTAGTTTATTCCAAACACACAACACACTGTGATGAATTCTAAATGGATTAGAGTTTTAAAAGTAAAAAATAAAACCATGTAACTACTAGATGAAAACATGGGAAAATGCCTTTTAAGGAAGTAGTGGGAGAATTTTTATAACTGTTTTACTCAAATTGCTTCAGTAACAAAGAACTCCAAAAACTCAGTTGTTTAACCCAAGAATTTTAATTTCTTGATTACAGCTTGGCAGCTGTGGGTCTGCTGTGACTATGCCCAAGAATTTTCTCATTCTGGGACCTAGGCAAAAAAGCTGGCATTCTTAAGGAGAATAGGAAAATCAAGGATGCTCGGGGAAACCTGAAATGGGTCTTACTATTCTGTGGGAATATGACACTCATCATGTCTTCTCAAATACCATTAACTAAAAAATTACAGCCCTCAAATAGCTAAACTCCAGATCAATGGGCCAAGGAAACATTCGTACCCTATAGAAGCCACAGTAAGTCTCTGGGCAAGGTGGCTAATTGTCTCACAGGAAAGGAGTTAATAATTGAAGTCAACATAATAGAATCTACTCCACCTATTATGACTAAAACCAATAAGATAAAAAGTTAGTAAATGTAACTACGTCAAAATAAGAAAATTTTATTAGCAAAAAATAATAATAACCTAAGCAAAGTCAAATGACACCAAAAAAAAAAAAAAAAAAAAAAAAAACCTGAGGAAAAAAAGCACCTAATCTCACAGACAAGGAATTAATGTTTCAAATATTTAAAAATCTCTTTTTAAAGTAAGAATAAAAAACCAAACAATCATACCAGTTCATATCCAGAAGGGTGGCTATAATTTAAAATATAAAGTAAGTGTTCGCAAGGGTGTAGAGAAATTGGAACCTTCATATATTGTTGGTGGGAATATAAAATAGTTCAGTCTCTGTTGAGAACAGTTTGGCACTTTCTCAAAAAGTTAAACATCGAATTACCATATGACCCAGCAATTCCACTACTAGGGATATCCCCAAAAGAGCTGTAAGCAAGTGTTCAGACAAAAGCTTGTGTAGTAATGTTTACAGCAGCTCTAGTCACAATAACCAAAAGGTGGAAGGAAACCACCCAAATACTATCAACAGATTAGTGTATAAAAAAAATGTGTTATATTTATACAATATAATATTATTCAGGCATATAAAGGAATGAGCTACTGATGCATGCTATTACATAGAAGAACCTTGAAAATATTTTGCCAAGTGAAAGAAACAAGATACAGAAGGCCACATATCATGTGAAATATCCAGGATTTGCCTAAATCCATAGAGACAGAAGCAGATTCTTCATTGCCAGGGATAGCCAGGAGTGGAGAATGGGGAGTGGCTACTTACCGGGTACAGGGTTCTTTCTGGGGTAATTAAAAGCTCTGGAAGTAGATTTTACCTTGGGCCTTAGCATCGTCACCCAATTATTAATATAATAACTTTTGAGGTAACTGTTCATATGGATGTATAATTATGTAACCCAAAAATAAGTAACCCGCATAACATGGGTTAAAACAGAGGCAGGATCTAGGAGCAGCTTGCTAAACTTTCACACTTTTAAACTCTTTTCTACATTTTACACTTTAAAATGGTTAAAATGGCAAACTTGATATTATATATTTTTATCAAAATAAAAAAGATGACCAACAAACCTATGGAAAAATTGGCAAAAGATATGAGCAGACTGTTCACAGATATGAAAATGCAAAATGGTAAATCACTATGGAGGGAAATTTGACAAAATTACATTTGTAGTACCATTGCCCAACAATTTCGCTTCTAGGAATCTGTACTGCAGTTACACTGGAAAAAATTCAAGGATTATTTATTACAGCACTATTTGTTAAAACAAAAGACTAGAAACATTCCAAATAGCCCTACTGCACTCCCTTTATTCACATTCCCTTCAGGCACACCATGTTCACACCGTGATGCTAATCCTTCTTCTTAGTCTTTCTCCATGATCATACAATTAAACAAACCACACCCCAATTAGATGCGCACATATGGTAGTATATTTTTGGATGATTTTATATATTGTGATATGATTTGTTTAATTTTATCACGCTATATGCCATTCTGCGACTTGTTCTCACCTAATAATACATCACAGACATCCTTCCTATTCAGTAGTTTTGGGTGCAACACAACCCCTTTAACAGATCTTAACGAATCAGAATATGAATGTGGCTCACAATATCCAGTTTATTTCAGGTTTTTTGCTTCCACAAATAATGGTGATTGCAATAAACATTAATGAATATATATCCTTATATTGTGGCACTTTCATTTCTGTATAATAGTTTTAAGGGTAAGTGTATTTTAAATCAGGCAGTTCCTGGGTGGTGCAAATGGCTAAGCACTCAGCTACTAAACAAAAACTTGGTGATTTGAATTCATTCACAGACACCTCAAAAGAAAGCCCTGATGATCTACTTTCAAAAAATCACAGCCATTGAAAACCCTATGGAGCACAGTTCTACTCTGTAACACATGAGGTTGCCATGAGTTGGAATCTGCTCGACCTCTGGTATTTTAAATTAAGAGATGTTTCCAGGTTGCTTTCCTAAAAGGTTGTAATAATTCACCCTTCCACCAACAGTGTATGAGAATGTACATTTTCTTGAACCCTTACTGGCACTGCATAGAGGCAATGAAATAAGAGTATAATCTGTTAAACCTTTATAAAAAAAAAAAAAAATTTTTTTTTTTTTTTTTTTACACACAATAAAATAAATTGGCTTAAAGAGAGATTTAACCTTGGGCCTTAGTATCATTAACTCAATCGTTAATATAATAACTATCGAGTAACAGCCCACATAGATGTATGTAACCCAGATGTAAGTAACCCACATAACAAGGGATAAAATGGCAACAGGACCTATTAATGAAGAAGTCTCATTAAGGTGCCAGGACATAATAATAAACAGCATGTTTATTGGCGGGTGGACTAAAAAGTGCCAGGCTGTGTTTGCTGTTCATTCCAAGAAGGATGGTAGAACAGAGATTTCCTTTCTTCTACCTAGCTTGCTATTCTGACATCCTCAAGGAAAGGGACCTGGAAGAAAGCACAGGTACAGATGATAGATTCAACACAAGGATTGTTGTGAGTGAAGAGGTAAAAAAATGTATTCTGCGAGACCATATGTGTATTACATGGCTTTGAAGTATTATGGTTCCCTGAAGAACTTCTAATGTTACCTAATCTTAAGAATCAACTGTTACAAGCCTAAGCCCCATTCCAGTAGGTTTTGGCTGGAGTTCAGAAAGCCGTGTTTTTACATTCCAATGAGTAGGTAACTTTGGAAAACACTGTTGTCTAGATTGAGTGCAGGATGTAGAGTCGGACTGCCCAGGGTCACTTCTTTATGGCTTCTCTACCTTTGGAAATGATCTCTTTCAGTGCTCTTTTCAGTAAATAGGAGATGAAATTAATTATCTCAGAGACTTAAGGAGAGAATTAAATTATATAACAATTTGCAATTGGTGAGTGATCCAAACAAACAATAAACTCACTGCCTTTGAGTGGATTCTGACTCATAATGACACTATATGACAGTATAGAACTGTCCCATAGGGTTTCCAAGGAGCAGCTGGTGGATTCCAACTGCCAACCTTTTGGTTAGCAGCCATAGCTCTTAACCACTGTGCCACCAGGTGAGTGATCAAGGGCTATGATATATTTATCATTTTCCTTGTGGTCATTAAGGCCATGCCCTTGGTGAGCTGTGCCAAATGTATATGAATGAATGCCGGTAGGCAAAGAAGTAAATCTAATTGCTATCTATAATTATGAACCTTTAAATGCTGAGCAGTTTTTATTTCTTGAATAAATATCCCAAAATGTCTTTTTTTCAGAATAATTGATTATTTAAATATTTACACTGAATGAAGGCAAGAGGCAAACCCAAATCCTTGGTCCTCCTTGAGGTGGATTGAGTAGAAATATGCCCATCTGCAGAAACACTCCGATTTCTTGTATCCGTATATCATATTACATGTTTCTGAGAGGTTGAATCATCCTTTCTTCTAAGTGGATAGTGATTGCTTGATTAAAAGCCACTTCAGAAGAAACATACGCTTGTTTGACTCTGACCTTACTATACCAGGCCTATACAGAAGAGAGGCTAGAATCACAGAGCAGAAGTAAAGTTGTGTGGGAGAGTTAATTTTGAGATGAGAAGAAAAGATGATACAATAAGGGTGAAAACGATGAAAGCAACAGGGCATAAAATTAAGTAGATTAAAAAAAGTATTGACAGAAAATGAGGAAAAAACATGGAAAAAGTGCAAAGGGTGTGGTATGAGGTCAGGTGGAGTGGGTGGCTACTTATATGTCCATCCACCTGATAGGAGCCGAGAAAGCACCACAATTTCCCCATTGCTCTAGCTCTGATGCTCGTCACTCCAGAGTTAGACACCCATAAATTTAGCTTAAGATTTTTGCCCCTTTTAAATATGTAATGCCACCCTCACCACATCAAACGTAAGATTAAATCTCAGAACAATAATGTTTAGCTGTTCCATTGCTGGGATCACATTTCAATGGTGTCAGAACATCTGAGAACACAGGGCAACTGAGGTGGGTTAATGAAACCAAGTGAGTCCTCTTCATAAATTGGATTAAGTTAGGAAAATGACCAAGATCATGGATTGTTCTTATGATTCCTGTATATTTAACCAGTCTGTAGGGTGGAAAGGGCAAAGTCATCATGACTGTCCCACATACATAAAGTACAACAGTTCTGAGAACCAGGCACCAACTGAGTATGTTTTGTCTGAAAGCTATATGAACCATTGTTTCTGTAACTCTGGGACAAACCAGAGCTTGCAAATGTGACATGTTCACAGAGAAGGACACTGTAGATTTTCATCAGAGACCTGAGCACATGGATTGATTGCATGAATCAGTGTGCCTGACATTATAAGTTGGAAAACAAGCAATATTCAGGAAATTGCACTAAACATCTGCAATGTCACAGGAGCTGGCTAAAGGCTGGCTTCATAAAATCACTATTAAAGCCATTAGCCCTCCTCTCTTTCCACTGTATTTCCTTTCCAGCATCATCATACCATTGTTCTCCTTCCTATCCACCAGTATGCCAACTTTTGGTACTTCCAAGGCTATCTCTCACTTCCTCCCACTTGGCTCCAGAAAATCTGAACCCTAGCCCTTCAGAACTACCCCATGCTCCTCTTCTGTGTTGTTCCCTGCTTCATTACACACAATGTTCCTACCACCTGGAATGCCCTTTCAAACTGGAAAGCCTTACTTATCATTTAAGAAGCTGTTAAAATGTCACCTCCACCAAAAAATTTTCCTTTATATCTTTGCAGATTTTGGACAAACTGTCTTGATAAAAAATCTCACATTTTACCTTAATAATGGCATGTCTTTTTCCCTCACCCTCACTGAGGTAAGAGGTAAGATTCTGCTCATCATCGAACCTTTATAGTCTAGACTACTCTTTGTCTAGCTTTGACACTGGGCTCAGTAGACACATGTAGAGTAAAAGAATGACTGAATAAGTGAGTCGAATGAGTCTGGGAAAATATGAGAGGATGAATTTAGAAATCCGTTGATACATAACTGTTGAATTCACATATGAGACCATAAATATCAATAAACCTAACAGATGTCTACATGGCCTTATGGGAATGTATAATTGTATATGTATCCTGTAAAAGAGGAAAAAATGATAGAAAAAGGTAAGATTGTTATTTTTCTGGAAATAATTCGCAATAAACCACCGTATGTAGCTCAAAAGGCACACCAAAGCCTTTTAATTATTGCCTCTGCCACCTACTGCATGAAGCTGACCAAGTCACTGAACCTTTCTGTATATCATTTCCTCATTTACATAATGCAAACATTTGACAACATCCATGTTTCTCAAATTCACCTGAAGATAAGAATTCACCTGAAGATTCTGTAGGTGTAGAGCAAGGTAGAGGAATATATATTTTTAACAAGCATCCCACGTGATTTTTTTTTTAATCAGGCAAGTTTGGGTAATTCTGGAATAATTGATTTCATGATGCTTTCGACCTGATAATTATTACAGTACTAACCTTTCAAAATCTATAAATCAAATCTGTAAACATGCAAAAAAAAAGTTCAATTTATCTCACAATAATTGATTATCTACCTCTTCAAGACACAGGCTAGGCAGTTTTGGGTGGGAGGGCTTAAAATACTTAAAATAAGGTGGAACCACTATTATGAAAGTAACAACAATCTACAGGGGTGAAAGAAGAGACTTGTCACCAAATAACTGTGAAGTAAGGCAGAATGCTACATACAGCTTGATAGATTGATAAACACGGGAAGAGAGAAGAGGAAAAGTGAATTTCAACTGAGAAAACCACTAAGGTGGGAGCATTTGAGCTGAGTCTTTGCGAATGGGTAATACAGCTATAGCAATTAAAGTAAAACTAAATAGCAGTTCCTCCATCCACTGGTTTTTTAAAAACATGCCACAAACCTATGAATCTGTAGCATCAACTAGTACCTCAGATTACCTTAATGACAGATTTAAAGTTCACGCATGTAAAGGCAACTTGTGTGAAACTGGCAGCAAGAGCACTCTCCCTGAATGCAGGTGTCATGGTGAGTTCATGTGTTTTTGTTCAGCTCTAATGTAGGCAGATCAAGGAGAACTCACAGGCAAATGGCTTGGCCACTGTGGGAGGAAAATGTGAGTGCAGACCACAGTTGTGAGAATGCATTTCTCTCCTTAAGCCTCTACATTGTCTCCATTTTTCATGAAATTGCACAAGACTGAGGGAAAATGTTGATTTTTCAAAATATAAAATGAGGTGGAACCAAGATGGCAGGATAGACAGACGCTTCTGGCGAGCCCTCTTACAACAAAGACACGAAAAAACAAGTGAAACAAGTATATGTCTGACAAGCTAGGAGCCATGAACATAAAGGCAAGCTTAGAAAAGGAACTGATGGGCAGAGGGAGGAAGAGATGGTTCAGAAGCAGAGAGGAGTTACAGGATCTGAATCTCTGGGAGCCCTCAGGCACCACTGCCAAGGGTGGTGGCAGTGCGCTGGTACTAGTGTTTGGCCACAGTTTCCTCAGGGTGAAGCAACCAGCCACACAGCCTACTCACACCTCCAGAACCAGAGAAGAGCAGTGCTCATGGCAAAAGCTAAGTACTTGCGTATATTTTACCACACACCACCCCCCCCCACACTCCCAAGTCAACTTCAGCAGCTGATTTCCCTGGGCCTGAGATAGGCCCTGTTGAGAACCTAGAGCCATCCATCTGGACATGGAGAGGGAATAAAATTGCAATTGGGGGAAAAGATAATTTGTCAGCTCCACTAACCGGAGGAGCCCAAAACAGAAGTGGCTCCTGTCCAGGTATAAATGGTCCATGGACTTTGAGTACCTTTCCCCTCTACATGGACCTGTGTGGGCCTATTTCAGGAGAATAGGCCCTTGTTGGCAGACTCCAACCATTTCAGCTGTGCAGCGGAGAGGTGGGTGTTTGATGTTTGACATTGCTTTGCCTATTAAATAGGGTCCTCACCTACACACATCATGGGCCTAAGGACTGGTGGCTCCACTCAGGTCAAACAGCCACCTGCAAAAGGGGTCCAAGGATAACTTCAACCTCCCAGTCCTTACAACCAAAAACATTGGGAGCCCATGGTCTGTCTGCAGAACCCACCCACCTGTACACTCTAGGGAACAGGGACGTGCTTTCCTCAGAGACACATGGGGGATGATTCTCAGACCCATGCCTTGTTCAGATTGTGACCCCCTACTGCAACCAGATACAGCTACCTACAACAATCATCCCTGCCCCTCTGAGACTGTAGGACAGAGCTTGTGCCATGCCCTTGACTATCAGCTACCTGGACACCTGAGCTGAATTCATATAAGTAAAGTAGATGGACTCCTAGAATGATATACCTGATAACAGCTCTAGCCATCTGGGGACGGGACGTCAGAGCTCCAAGGTGAAAATAATCAAGTTAGTGCACTCAAGGAACCCATTTGGGCACATCAAAACAAAACAAAGCAAGAAGCTATGATACAGTAAGCAAACATAAAATAAACTAAGAAAATAACTTATAGATGGCTCAGAAACAACAGTCGATAGAAAGTCACATAAAGAAACAGACCATGATCATCTCAACAAGCTCTCAAAACAAAGAATCAAGGGATCTTCTAGACAAAAGTACCTTCCTGGAATTACCAGAGGCAGAATACAAAAGATTAATATAGAGAACCTTTCAAGACATCAGGAAGGAAATGAAGCAATATGCAGAAAAAGCTAAAGAACATACAGATAAAGCAATTGAAGGAATTAAAAAGATTATTCAGGAATATAATGAAAAATCTAATAAGCTAGAAAAATCCATAGATAGACAGCAATCAGAAATCCAGAAGATTAATGATAAAATTACAGAAATAGACAACTCAATAGAAAGTCAGAGGAGCAGAAATGAGTAAGTGGAAGGCAGAATTTCTGAACTTGAAAATAAAGCACTTGACACTAATATATTGGAAGAAAAACCAGATAAAAGAATTTAAAAAAATAAAGAAATCTTAAGAATAATGTGGGACTCTATCAAGAGAAATAACCTATGAGTGATTGGAGTACCAGAACAGGGAGGGATAGCAGAAAATAGAGAGAATTATTAAAGATATGTTGGCAGAAAACTTCCCTGACATTTTAAGAGATGAGAAGATATCTATCCAAGATGCTCATCGAACTCCACATAAGGTAGATGTTAAAAGAAAGTAACAAAGATGTATTATAATCAAACTTGCCAAAAACAAAGATAAAGAGAAAATTTTAAGAGCAGCAAGGGATAAATGAAAAGTCACCTACAAAGAAGAGCCAATAAGAATAAGCTCAGACTACTGGGCAGAAACCATGCAGGCAAGAAGGCAATGGGATGACTTATTTAAAAAATTGAAGGAAAAAAACTGCCAGCCAAGAAACATATCCAGCAAAACTGTCTCTCAAATATGAAGGTGAAATTAGGGCATTTCCAGATAAACAGAAGATTAGGGAATTCGTGAAAGCCAAACCAAAACTACAAGAAATACTAAAGGGAGTTCTTTGGTTAGAAAATCAATAATATCAGGTATCAATGCAAGACTAGAAAACTGGCAGAGCAATCAGGAATCCACCCAGACTGGGAAATCACAAAAATAAATCAAGATTTAAAAAATGTTCAAAACAGGGAAACAGCAATGTTATTATGTAAAAGAAGACAACATTAAAACAATAAAGAGGGACTAAGAAATGTAGTCATAGATCTTCCATATGGAGAGGAAGACAAAGGGATACAAAGAAATAAAAGTTTGGTTTAAATTTAGAAAAATAGGGGTAAATAATAAGGTAACCACAAAGGAGACAAACTATCCTACACATCAAAATAAAATACAAGAAAAACACAGAGACTCAGCAGAAACAAAATCAACAATAACCAATATGAGGAACGGACAGTATATAATCTACTCAGCACATGAAATTAAGTGGGAAAAAGAAACTGTCAACAACATACAAAAAAATATGTCAAAATGATAGCACTGAATTCATAACTATTCCTAATTACGCTGAATATAAATGGGCTAAATGCACCAATAAAGAGACAGAGAGTGGCAGAATGGATTTAAAAACACCATTCCTATATATGCTGCCTACAAGAGACACAACTTAGACTTGGAGACACAAACAAACTAAAACTCAAAGGACGGCAAAAAAATATACCAAGCAAACAACAATCAAAAAAGAGCAGGAGAGGCAATATAATCTCTGATAAAACACACTTTAAGGTTAAATCCATCATAAAGGATAAGGAAGGACACTATGTAATAATTAAAGGGACAATAGACCATGAAGATGTAACCATATTAAATATTTATGCACCCAATGACAGGGCTGCAAGATACATAAAACAAACTATCAGCATTGAAAAATGAGATAGACAGCTCCACAATTACAGTAGGAGACTTCAACATACAACTTTTGGTGAAGGACAGGACATACAGAAAGAAGCTCAATAGACACGGAAGATCTAAATGCCACAATAAACCAACTAGACCTCAAAGACATATATAGGACACTCCACCCAACAGCAGCCAAGTACACTTTCTTTTCTAAGGTACATGGAACATTCTCTAGAATAGACCACATATTAGGTTATAAAGCAAGCCTTAGCAGAATCCAAAACATTGAAATATTACAAAGCATCTTCTCTGATCTGACTAGAAGGCCATAAAGTGGAAATCAATAACAGAAAAAGCAGGAAAAAGAAATCAAACACTTGGAAATGGAACAATACCCTGCTCAAAAAAGACTGGATTATAGAAGACATTAAGGATGGAATAAAGAAATTCAGAGAATACAATGAGAATGAAAACACTTCCTATCAGAACCATTGGGACAGAGTGAAAGCAGTGCTCAGAGGTCAATTCATATCAATAAGTGCACACATTCAAAAAGAAGAAAGAGCTAAAATCAAAGAATTATCCCTACAACTTAAACAAATAGAAAGAGAGCAACAAAAGAAACCCTCAGACACCAGAAGAAAACAAATAATAAAAATTAGAGCAGAAATGAAATAGAAAACAGGAAAACAATTGAAAGAATTAATAAGACCCAAAGCTTCTTCTTTGAAAAAATCAACAAAATTGATAAACCATTGGCCAAACTGACAAAAGAAAAACAGGACAGGAAGCAAATAACCCAAATAAGAAATGAGATGGGTGATATCACAAGACCCAACTGAAATTATAAGAATCATATCAGATTACTGTAAAAAATTGTACTGTAACAAGTTTGAAAACCTAGAAGAAATGGATGAATTCCTAGAAACACACTACCTCCCTAAACTAACACAAACAGAGGTAGAACAACTAAAAAGACCCATAACAAAAGAAGAGATTGAAAAGGTAATCAAAAAACTCCCAACAAAAAAAAAGACTGGGCTCTGACGGATTCATTGCAGAGCTCTACCAAACTTTCAGAGAAGAGTTAACACCACTACAACTAAAGGTATTTCAGAGCATAGAAAGGACAGAACACTCCCAAGCTCATTCTAAGAAGCCAGCATACCCCTGATACCAAAACCAGGTAAAGAAACCACGAAAAAAGGAAATTATAGGCCTACATCCCTCATGAACACAGATGCAAAAATCCTCAACAAAATTCTAGCCAATAGAATGCAACAACATATCAAAAAAATAATTCACCATGACCAAGTGGGATTCATACGAGGCATGCAGGGATGGTTCAACATTAGAAAAACAATGTAATCAATCATATTAAAAAAAGACAACAATCACATGATTTTATCAATTGGTGCAGAAAAGGCATTTGACAAAGTTGGAAACCTACTCATGATAAAAACTCTCAACAACATAGGAATAGAAGGAAAATTCCTCAACATAATAAAGACCATTTATACAAAGCCAAGAGCCAACATCATCCTAAGTGGAGAGAGCCTGAAGGCATTACCCTTGAAATCGGGAACTGGATGAAGATGCCCTTTATCACTGCTCTGATTCAGCATTGTGCTGGAGGTCCTAGCCAGAGCAATTAGGCTAGATAAAGGAATAAAGGGCATCCAGATTGGCAAGGAAGAAATAAAAGCATCTCTATTTGCAGATGACATGATCTTCTACACAGAAAACCCTAAGGAATCTTCAAGAAAACTACTGAAACTAATACAAGAGCTCAGCAGAGTATCGGGGTACAAGATAAACATACAAAAATCAGTTCAATTCCTCTACACCAACAAAAAAAACATGGAAGAGGAAACCACCAAATCAATACCGTTTACAGTAGCCACCAAGAAGATAAAATACATAGAAATAAATCTTACCAGAGATGTAAAATACTTATACAAAGAAAACTACAAAACACTTCTGCAAGAAACCAAAAGGGACCTACATAAGTGGAAAAACATACCTTGCACGTGGATAGGAAGACTTAACATTATAAAAATGTCTATTCTACCAAAAGTGATCTATAGATTTAATGAAATTCTGATCCAAATTCTGGCATTTTTTAATGAGATGGAGAAACATTACCAACTTCATATGGAAGGGAAAGAGGCCTCGGATCAGTAAAGCATTACTGAAATAGAAGAACAAAGTGGGAGGCCTCACTCTACATGATTTTAGAACCTATTATACCACCACAGTAATCCAAGCAGCCTGGTACTGGCACAACAATGAATACATAGACCAATGGAATAGAATTGAGAATTCAGACATAATTCCATCTTCATACGAGGAGTTGATATTTGACAAAGGCCCTAAAGAAGTTAAATGGGGAAAAGACAATCTTTTTAATAAATGGGGCTGGCATAACTGGATGTCCATCTGCAAAAAAATGAACCAAGACCCATACCTCACACCATGCACAAAGACTAACTCAAAATGGATCAAAGACCTAAATATAAAATCTAAAACGATAAAGATCACAGAATAAAAAATAGGGACAACTTTAGGAGCCCTAATACATGGCATTAACAGTATACAAAACATTACTAACAATACAGAAGAAAAACTAGATAACTGGGAGCTCCTAAAAATCAAACACCTATATGCTCATCCAAAGACTTCACCAAAGGAGTAAAAAGATTACCTACAGACTGGGAGAAAGTTTTTAGCCATGACATTTCCAATCAGCTCCTGATCTCTAAATTCTACACGATACTGCAAAAACTCAACTACAAAAAGACAAATAACCCAATTAAAAAGTGGGCAAAAGATACGAACAGACATTTCACTAAAGAGGACATTCAGGTAGCTAACAGATACATGAGGAAATGCTCATGATCATTAGCCATTAGAGAAATGCAAATCAAAACTACAGTGAGATTCCATCTGACTCCAACAAGGCTGGCATTAATCCAAAAATCACAAAATAATAAATGTTGGAGAGGTTGTGGAGAGACTGGAACACACGTATACACGGCTGGTAGGAATGTAAAATGGTGCAACCACTTTGGAAATCTATATGGCACTTCCTTAAAAGCTGGAAGCAGAACTCCTGTACAACCCAGCAATCCCACTCCTTGGAATATATCCTAGAGAAATAAGAGTCTTTACAGGAACAGATATATGCACACCCATGTTCATTGCAGCACTGTTTACATAGCTAAAAGATGGAAGCAACCAAGGTGCCCATCAATGGATGAATGGATAAATAAATTATGGTATATTCACACAGTGGAATACTAGGCATCGATAAAGAACAGTGATGAATCTGTAAAACATTTCATAACATGGAGGTATCTGGAAGGCATTATGCTGAGTGAAATGAGACAGTTGCAAAAGGACAAATATTGTATAAGACCACTATTATAAGAACTCGAGAAATAGTTTAAACAGAGAAGAAAATATTCTTTGATGGTTACAAGATGGGGAAGGGACAGAGGGAGGAAAGGGGTTTTCACTAATTAGATAGTAGATAAGAACTACTTTAGGTGAAGGGAAAGACAACACACAATACAGGCGAGGTCAGGACAAATGGAATCAACCAAAAGCAAAGAAGTTTTGCTGAATAAACTGAGTGCTTTGAAGGCCAGTGTAGCAGGGGCGGGGGTTTGGGGACCATGGTTTCAGGGGACATCTAAGTCAATTGGCATAATAAAATATATTAAGAAAACATTCTGCATCCCACTTTGGAGAGTGGCTAGCAAGTGGCCATCTAAGATGCATCAACTGGTCTCAACCCACCTGGAGCAAAGGAGAATGAAGAACACCAAGGACACAAGGTAATTATAAGCCCAAGAGACAGAAAGGCCACATAAACTGGAGACTACATCAGCCTGAGACCAGAAGAACTAGATGGTGCCTGGCTACAACCTATGACCGCGCTGACAGGGAACACAATAGAAAACCCCTGACGGAGCAGGAGAGCAGTGGGATGCAGACCCCAAATTCTCATAAAAAGACCAGACTTGATGGTCTGACTGAGACTAGAAAGACCCCGGTGATCATGGCCCCCAGACCTTTTGTTGGCCCAGGACAGGAACCATTCCCAAAGCCAACTCTTCAGACAGGGATTGGACTGGACAATGGGTTGGAGAGGGAAGCTGGTGAGGAGTGAGCTTCTTGGATCAGGTGGACACTTGAGAATATGTTGGCATCTCCTCACTGGAGGGGAGATGAGAGGATAGAGAGGGTTAGAAGCTGGTGAAATGGACACTAAAAGAGAGAGTAGAGGGATGGAGTGGGCTGTCTCATTGGGGGAGAGCAGCTGGGAATATGTAGCAAGGTGTATGTAAGTTTTTGTGTGAGAGGCTGACTTGATTTGTAAACTTTTACTTCAAGCACAACAAACATTAAAAAAAAAAAATCTAAAATGACCATAACACCCCTACTGAAGGTGATAACTGAATTAGTTCTTTAAGAAACACATACGATAATTTTTCATCAAATTGACTGGCTGTCTGCTGATAGAGTATTAGAATGTACCTGTGTTCCTATTTCGTTACTATCAGCAATTGCAGTTTGCAATAGTAGATATGTAAGTTTACTAAGTAATCAATGAGAGTTAATTAATGAAAATCTTTCATGTTGAGAAATTATTTATGATACTGAGGAGACCACGACAAGGAAAGATGTTGGCATGAATATATTCACAGAGCCCTGGTAGTAAAAGTGGTAGACCAGTTGTAAGAGAACATGCCATCTGATAGAACAATGTTTTTGCCCTTGTTTTCAAGGCAATAATGTTCAGTCATGTAGACAGACAATAAGATAGTCACCACAGATTTTATTCTCCTGGGCTGTGGTCTGAGTTGAGTCACCTTGTGATCCTCATCTGCATCATTCTTCTGGTCTACTTTGTAGCTGTGATGGGCAATGCTGTTCTCATTATCTTCATCTGGTTGGATTCCCGACTCCACTCCCCATGTACTCCGTGCTTTGTCAGCTCTCCCTCATTGACTTGGCCGTAATCTCAACTTCTGTCCCCATAAGAGTCACAAACTTCTTCTCAGGGAAGAGAACCATATCACAGATTGGCTGCGGAACTCAGATCTTCTTTAGCTTAACCCTGGGGATTGCTGAGTGCCTCCTGCTGACCCTCATGTCCTACAATCACTATATTGCCATCTGTAACCCTCTGCAGTACTCAGTCATCATGAGTCACAACATCTATACACAGATGGTCATTGGGTTCTGGGCAGGAGGGGCAGTAACTTCCCTGATTCATACAGTCTGTGTCATGCAATTCCCTATCAGTTGTCCCCAAAAGATTCCTCATTTTTTGTGTGAGGTCATGGCCCTTCTGAAGCTCACTAGTAAGGGCATTTCAGCCTATGTAAAGTCAGTGGTAGTCTCCAGCCCTCTGGTGGTCCTGATTCCCTTGAGTCTCATCCTGCCCTCCCACATCCTTATCTTCCTTGCTGTTCTCCACAGAAACTCACTAGAAGGCAGGAACAAAGCTCTGGCCACCTGCTCCTCTCACCTCTGTGTGGTGAGCCTCTCCTTTGGTCCTGCTATACTGGTCTACATGATACCTGGCTCCTCTATGACCCCCAAATTAAACCAATCTCCCCTTATGCTTAATGTTGTCCTTACCCCTATGCTTAACCCTCTCATCTATAGCCTGAGAAACAAGGATGTCATAGCAGCCATGAAGAGTATAATCATCAGTAGATATTCCCTGGGAGAGATGAAAAGCTATACCTGATTATAGTCTCATGTAGACATATTTCTTTCCATTGCATTCAAGAGCCTTTAGGACTTCATAAATTCTGTCAATAGGATCATAGAAACATTGGAGACATTTGCTTCAACCCCTTTTTTGTAGAAATAAATACAAATAAAATATAAAATAACATCTAAATACAAATAAAATATAAAATAACATCTATGGTCTCAGGGGACTATCACAAAAACCAGTTTTTCCAACTCAAAATTCTGAAATCACACCACTCCTCTCTAAATAATAAAGTATCATTTTGCCTAAATCAGGGCTTTAAACCAGTTCTCCCCAGTTCAGTCATTGCTGAGGAAGTGAAACCAGAACAAACCTGAATTTTTTTAAATTTTGGTGAAGTGGAATGATATCCAGAATGGGAAAAATTATGGGTCAAATCCCTGCTAGAAACCTAGTCTCCTTCTTGGAAAACAAGGGCTGTGTACACATTGCATAGCAACCAATGTTGCCAAACAGGTTTTCAGCAGAGTTGGAAACAGTGGTACCCCTCTCAAAGATGTCGGCTAACCTCACCACTTTGAATGTGTGTTGCTAGCCACAGGTCCAGCCAATAATCCAGTCTCCTGCATCGGGCTCCTCAAAGGGCTCACTATGTCTCTTCTGAATCTCCCTTAATAGGGCTTCAGCCCATAATTCTTCCTGTTCCGGTTATCATTCCAGATCACCCAAATTATAAAAATTCAGGTCTGTACCAGTTTCACTTAGTCAGCCATCACTGAACCAATTCAAATTTGTTCAAAGACCTGGCCTAAATATGCCCAAATTGCAAATCCACTCACATGCCTAAATATATCTGTGAAGAAGAAGGTGTGAGCTGCTCCTCAGAACAGTGGGAGATCTCATAACTTCAGAGTAGGCTTAGAAAGCAGAAATCCTGAGACCAGGACTTTCAAATGATATGGCATTAAAATAGTCTCATCTACCTTGAATTACCTATGGTAGCTTTTAACCAAGCTGCATGCCTGCAACCAATAGTCAATGTTACATTTCATAAAGAGCAAAGGGTAAACCTGAGTCCTTTCTCATGGCTCCATGCTTTTCCTCTTTCTTTGTACTCCTCTGAATTCACACCCATTGTGCAAAGGAAACATAGTCCTGAATAAGATTACAAGATCTCTTCCTGATGATCTGAAAAATTGAAATAAAAAATAATGGTATCTACTTCCTGGAATTGCTGAGAGGATTAAATGAACTAACATGCATGAAACCCACCAGACAGTGTAGGCAGGAAGTAAGGGCTATGTTACGTCGACCCATTGCAGGGCCAGGGCATAAACTTTTAGCACTCAACAAGGAGGTAGGAGAACTCAGCTCTTTAAGGCCTCCCTCCTAGGCGTGACAAACAGGGCTTTATTTTATATGTAATAAAGATATATCCTATTCACTCTAAGCTGAAATCTGAATAACTAAGTGTTGAAACTGGCCTGTTCTCAAAGCAGAGAAAAAAAACAACGTTCTAGAATACAGAAGTAAATCAAATTTCACCCAAAAATTTTTAAATAAAATTACTATTTATTAATAAAATTTAGCAGTCAAATTTTAAAGGATTGTGCAAAATTTAAGAAAAAGTCCACAAAAGCCAAAATACAACCTTGAGTATATCTAATTGAATTTAGAGACCATTTCAAGAATAGATTTGACACATTGAACATTAATGACCAAAGATCAGATGAGTTGTGGGACATAAAGTATATCATACATGAAAAAATTAAGAGAGGCGGAGCCAAGATGGCAGAATAGACAGAGGTTTCTGTGGAGCCCTCTTTACAACAAAGACCTGAAAAAACAAGTGAAACGAGTATATTTGTGACAGGCTGGGAGCCCTGAGCATCAAAGGCAAGCTTAGACAATGAACTGAGGGGCAGGGGAAGGAAGAGACCATCCAGAAGTGGAGAGGAGTTACTGGGCCTGAATCGTGGGGAGCCCTCAGGCACCATTCCCAGAGCGGCGGCAGCAGCAGCCTGGTACTAGCGTTCAGCTGCAGTTTCCTCAGGGAGAGGCGGCCAGCCGCACAGACAACTCACACCACCAGAATCTGAGTAGAAGGGTGCTCTTGGCAAAAGCTAAGTATTTGCGTATATTTTACCGTGTCTCCCGCCATCCCCCAAGCCAGCTTCAGCGGCTGAATCCCTGGGCATGAGATAGACCCTAGTGAGCACCTGGAGCCGTCCTGCCAGCCTTGGGAAAGGAAAAAATTAGCAGCTGGGGGGAAAAGATAATTTGCTAGCTCCATTAACTGGGGGAGCTCAGGACAGAAGCAGCTCCTGTCCAGGCATAAACGGTCCGTGGACCTTGAGCACCTTTCCCTCCTGCATGGACCTGTGTGGGCCTATTTCGGGATAATAGGCCCTTGTTGGCAAACTCCAACCATTTCAGCAGTACGGTGGAGAGGTTGGGGTTTGACCTTTGAAATTGCTTTGCCTATTAAACAAGGTCCTCACCTACCCACAACAGGGACCTAAGGACCGGTGGCTCCACTTGGGTCACCCAGCCACCCGTGACAGGGATCCAGGAATAACTGGTATCTCCCAGCCCTTACAACAAAAATTTTGGGTGCCCGTGGTCCCTCTGTGGAGCCTACCCACCAGCACACTCTAGGGAACAGAGACACATTTTCCTCAGAGACACTTGGAGATCGGTTCTCAGGCCCTTGTCTTGTTCAGAGCATGACACCCTGCTGCAATCAGATATGGGTATATACGCCAAATACCCCAGGCCCTTTAAGACTGTAGGACAGAGCCTGTACCACACACTTGATATTAGCTACCTGGAAACCTGAGCTGAATTCATACAAGAAAACTGAATGGACTCCTAGACTGATATACCTGATAACAGCTCTAGCCAGCTGGGGACAGGATACCAGAGCTCCAAAGGTGAAAATAATAAAGCTAGCTCACTCAAGCAACCCATAGGGGTATACCAAAACAAAACAAAGCAAGCAGCTACAACACAGTAAGCAAGCATAAACTAATACAATAACTTATAGATGACTCGGAGACGACAGTCAATATCAAGTCACATAAAGAAACAGGCCATGATCACCTCAACAGGCTCTCAAAACAGAGAACCCAGGGATCTTCTAGATGAAAGTGCATTCCTGGAATTACCAGATGAAGAATACAAAAGGTTAATATACAGAACCCTTCAAGACATCAGGAAGGAAATGAGGCAATACGCAGAACAAGCCAAGGAACACACAGATAACGCAACAGAAGAAATCAGAAAGATTATTCAAGAACATAATGAAAAGTTTAACAAGCTGGAAAAATCCAAAGACAGACAACAATCAGAAATTCAGAAGATTAAGAATAAAATTACAGAATTAGATAACTCAATAGAAAGTCAGAGGAGCAGAATTGAGCAAGAAGAAGCTAGAATTGCTGAACTCGAAGATAAATCACTTGGCACTAATATATTTGAAGAAAAATCAGATAAAAGAATAAAAAAAAATGAAGAAATCTTAAGAATCATGTGGGACTCTATCAAGAGAAATAACCTATGAGTGATTGGAGTACCAGAACAGGGAGGGATAACAGAAAATACAGAGAAAGTTGTTGAGGATTTGTTGGCAGAAAACTTCCCTGATATTGTGAAAGATGAGAGGATATCTATCCAAGATGCTCATTGAAATCCAGGTAAAGTAGATGTTAAAAGAAAGTCACCAAGAAATATTATAATCAAGCTTGCCAAAACCAAAGATAAAGGGACAATTATAAGAGCAGCGAGGGATAAAAGAAAAGTCACCTACAAAGGAGAGCCAATAAGAATAAGCTCGGACTACTCGGCAGAAACCATGCAGGCAAGAAGGCAATGAGATGACAGATTTAAAAAATGGAAGAAAAAAAATTGCCTGCCAAGAATCATATATCCATCAAAACTGTCTCTTAAATATGAAGGTGAAATTAAGATCCTTCCAGATAAACACAAGTTGAGGGAATTCGTAAAAACCAAACCATAACTACAAGAAATACTAAAGGGAGTTCTTTGGTTACAGAATCAATAATATCAGGTATCCACCAGAGACTAGAACACTGGGCAGAGCAACCAGAAGTCAACCCAGACAGGGAAATCAAAAAAAAAAAAAAACAAAGCAAGATTTAAAAAAAAAAAAAGCCCAAAACAGGGTAACAGCGAAGTTATTATGTAAAAGAAGACAACATTAAAATAATAAAGAGGGACATAAGAAATGTAATCATACACCTTCCATATGGAGTGGAACATACAAAGAAATAAAAGTTAGTTTTAAATTTAGAAAAATAGGGGTAAATAAACACAAAGCAGACAAACTATCCTACTCACCAAAATAAAATACAAGTGAAAAATACAGACTCAGCAGAAACAAAATCAACAACAACAAATATGAGGACAGGACAATATATAAAGAAAATCTACTCAGCACATAAAATCAAGTGGGAAAAAGAAGCTGTCAACACACAAAAAAAGACATCAAAATGATAGCACTAAATTCATACCTATCCATAATTACCCTGAATGTAAATGGACTAAATGCACCAATAAAGAGACAGAGAGTGGCAGAATGGATTAAAAAACAAGATCCTTCTATATGCTGCCTACAAGAGACACACCTTAGAGACACAAACAAACTAAAACTCAAAGGATGGAAAAAAATATATCAAGCAAACAACAATCAAAAAAGAGCAGGAGTGGCAATATTAATTTCTGACAAAACAAACTTTAAAGTTAAATCCATCAGAAAGGATAAGGAAGGACACTATATAATGATTAAAGTGACAATAGACCAAGAAGATATAATCATATTAAATATTTATGCACCCAATGACAAGCCTGCAAGATACATAAAACAAATTCTATCAGCATTGAAAAGTGAGATAGACAGCTCCACAATTATACTAGGAGACTTCAACACAGCACTTTCAGTGAAGGACAGGACATCCAGAAAGAAGCTCAATAAAGACACTGAAGATCTACATGCCACAATCAACCAACTTGACCTCGTAGACATATACAGAACACTCCACCCAAGAGCAACCAAGTATACTTTCTTTTCTAGTGCACATGGAACATTCTCTAGAATAGACCACATATTAGGCCATAAAGCAAGCCTGAGCAGAATCCAAAACATTGAAATATTAAAAAGCATCTTCTGTCACCATAAGGCCATAAAAGTGGAAATCAATAACAAAAAAATCAGGGAAAAGAAAACAAACACTTGGAAACTGAACAATACCCTGCTCAAAAAGACTGGATTATAGAAGACATTAAGGATGGAATAAAGAAATTCAGAGAATACAATGAGAATGAAAACACTTCCTATCAGAACCTTTGGGACACAGCAAAAGTGGTGCTCAGAGGCCAATTTATATCAATAAATGCACACATTCAAAAAGAAGAAAGGGCCAAAATCAAAGAACTATCCCTACAACTTGAACAAATAGAAAGAGAGCAACAAAAGAAACCCACAGGCACCAGAAGAAACCAAATAATAAAAATTAGAGCTGAACTAAATGAAATAGAAAACAGAAAAACAATTGAAAGAATTAACAAGACCAAAAGCTGTTTTTTTGAAAAACTCAACAAAATTGATAAACAACTGGCCAAAACGACAAAAGAAAAACAGGAGAGGAAGTGAATAACCCAAATAAGAAATGAGATGGGTGATATTACAACAGACCCAACTGAAATTAAAAGAATCATATCAGATTACTATGAAAAACTATACTCAAACAAATTTGAAAACCTAGAAGAAACGGATGAATTCCTAGAAACACACTACCCACCTAAACTAACACAAACAGAGGTAGAACAACTAAAGAGACCCATAACAAAAGAACAGATTGAAAAGGTAATCAAAAACTCCCAACAAAAAAAAGCCCTGGTTTGGTTGGCTTCACTGCAGAGTTTTACCAAACTTTCAGAGAAGAGTTAACATCACTACTACTAAAGGTATTTCAGACCATAGAAAAGGATGGAATATTACCAAACTCATTCTATGAAGCCACCATATCCCTGATACAAAAACAAGGTAAAGACACCACAAGAAAAGAAAATTATAGACCTATTTTTTTTTTATCCCTCATGAACGTAGATGCAAAATCCTCAACAAAATTCTAGCCAATAGAATTCAACAACATATCAAAAAAATAATTCACAATGACCTAGTGGGGTTCATACAAGGTATGCAGGGATGGTTCAACATTAGAAAAACAATTAATGTAATCCGCCACATAAATAAAACAGAAGACAAGAATCACATGATTTTATCAATTGATGCAGAAAAGGCATTTGACAAAGTTTAACACTCATTCATGATAAAAACTCTCATCAAAATAGGAATAGAAGGAAAATTCCTCAGCATAACAAAGAGCATTTATACAAAGCCAACAGCCAACATCACCCTAAATGGAGAGAGCCTGAAAACATTCCCATTGAGATCGGGAACCAGACAAGGATGCCCTTTATCACCACTCTTATTCAACATTGTGCTGAAAGTCCTAGCCAGAGCAATTAGACTAGATAAAGAAATAAAAGGCATCCAGATTGGTAAGGAAGAAGTACAAGTATCTCTATTTGCAGATGACATGATCTTATACACAGAAAACTCTGAGGAATCCTCCAGAAAACTACTGAAACTAATAAAAGAGTTCAGCAGAGTATCGGGATACAAGATAAACATACAAAAATCACTTGGATTCCTCTACAGCAACAAAAAGAACATTGAAAAGGAAATCACCAAATCAATGCCATTTACAGTAGCCCCCAAGAAGATAAAATACTTAGGAATAAATCTTACCAGAGATGTAAAAGACTTATACAAAGAAAACTACAGTACACTTCTGCAAGAAACCAAAAGAGACAGAAGTGGAAGAACATACCTTGCTCATGGATAGGAAGATCTAACATTATAAAAATGTCTATTCTACCAAAAGCAATCTATACATTTAATGCAATTTTGACCCCAATCCCAACCACATTCTTAATGAGATGGAGAAACAAATCACCAATTTCATATGGAAGGGAAAGGGGTCCCAGATAAATAAGGCATTACTGAAAAAGAAGAATAAAGTGGGAGGCCTTACTTTACCTGATTTTAGAACCTATCACACCACCACAGTAGTCAAAACAGCCTGGTTCTGGTGCAAAAACAGATAAATGGACCAATGGAACAGAATTGAGAATCCAGACATAAATCCATCCACATACGAGCAGTTGATATTTGACAAAGGCCCCAAAACGGTTAAATGGGGGAAAGACGGTCTTTTTAACAAATGGTGCTGGCATAACTGGATATCCATCTGCAAAAAAATGAAACAAGACCCATACCTCACTCCATGCACAAAAACGAACTCAAAATGGATCAAAGACCTAAACATAAAATCTAAAATGATAAAGATCATGGAAGAAAAAATAGGGACAATGTTAGGAGCCCTAACACATGGCATAAACAGTATACAAAACATTATAAAGAATGTAGAGGAAAAACTAGACAACTGGGAGCTCCTAAAAATCAAACGCCTGTGCTCATCCAAAGACTTCACCTAAAGAGTAAAAAGACCATCTACAGACTGGGAAAAAGTTTTTAGCTAAGACATTTCTGATCAGTGCCTGATCTCTAAAATCTACATGATACTGCAAAAACTCAACTACAAAAAGACAAATAACCCAATTAAAAAATTGGCAAAAGATATGAATAGACACTTCACTAAAGAAGACATTCAGGCAGCTAACAGATATATGAGGAAATACTCACGATCATTAGCCATTAGAGAAATGCAGATCAAAACTCAAAAGAGATTTCATCTCACTCCAACAAGGCTGACATTAATACAAAAAACACAAAATAATAAATGTTGTAGAGGCTGTGGAGAGATTGGAACAGTTCTACACTGCTGGTGGGAATGTCAAATGGTACAACTACTTTGGAAATCGATTTGGCGCTTTCTTAAAAAGTTAGAAATAGAACTACTATACGATCCAGCAATCCCACTCCTTGGAATATGTCCTAGAGAAATAAGAGCCTTTGCACGAACAGATATATGCACACCCATGTTTATTGCAGCACTTTTTACAATAGCAAAAACATGGAAGCAACCAAGGTACCCATCAACGGATGAATGGATAAATGAATTATGGTATATTCACACAATGGAATACTCTGCATTGATAAAGAACAATGAGGAATCTGTGAAACATTTCATAACATGGATGCATCTGGAAGGCATTATGCTGAGTGAAATTAGTCAGTTGCAAAAGGTCAAATATTGTAGAAGACCACTATTATAAGAACTTGAGAAATAGTTTAAACTGAGAAGAAAACATTCTTTTGTGGTTACGAGAAGGGGGAGGGAGGGAGGGTGGGAGAGGGGTATTTACTAATTAGATAGTAGATAAGAACTACTTTAGATGAAGGGAAAGACAGCACACAATACAGGGAAGGTCAGCACAATTGGACTAAACCAAAGGCAAAGAAATTTCCTGAATAAACTGAATGCTTCGAAGGCCAGTGGAGCAGGGGCAGGGGTCTGGGGACCATGGTTTCAGGGGACATCTAAGTCAATTGGCAAAATAAAATCTATTAACAAAACATTCTGCTTCCCACTTTGAAGAGTGGCGTCGGGGTCTTAAACGTTAGCAAGCAGCCATCTAAGATGCATCAACTGGTCTCAACCCACCTGGATCAAAGAAGAATGAAGAACATCAAGGACACAAGGTGATTATTAGCCCAAGAGACAGAAAGGGCCACATGAACCAGCGACTACATCATCCTGAGACCAGAAGAACTAGATGGTGCCCAGCTACAATCGGTGGCTGCCCTGACAGGGAACACAACAGAGAACCCCTGAGGGAGCAGGAGAGCAGTGGGATGCAGACCCCAGATTCTCATAAGACCAGACTTAATGGTCTGACTGAGACTAGAAGGACCCCAGTGGTCATGGCCCCCAGACCTTCTGTTGCCCCAGGACAGGAACCATTCCTGAAGCCAACTCTTCAGACGTGGATTGGACTGGACAATGGGTTGGAGAGGGATGCTGGTGAGGAGTGAGCTTCCTGGATCAGGTGGACACTTGAGACTATGTTGGCATCTCCTGCCTGGAGGGGAGATGAGAGGGTGGAGGGGGTTAGAAGCTGGCAAAAAGGACACGAAGAGGGTGGAGGGAGAGAGCAGACTGTCTCATTAAGGGGAGAGTAATTGAGAGTGTATAGCAAGTTGTATGTCTGTTTTGGTGTGAGAGACTGACTTGCTTTGTAAACTTTAACTTAAAGCATAATAAAAATTATTAAAAAAAATCAAAAGGTCATTAAAAAGACAGGAAAGAAAGAAAAGGCCAAAATGAATGCCAGGAGAGACTCTAAAACTTGTTTAAGAATATAGGGCAGCTAAAGCGAATGGAAGAAATCATGAAGTAAAGAGCTGAACAGAACACTTCAAAGGGTAGCTCAAGAAAACAAAGTAAAGTATTATAATGAAATGTGCAAAAACCTGGAGTTAGAAAACCGAAAGGGAAGAACATGCTTGGCATTTCTCAAGCTGAAAGAACAAAAGAAAAAATTCAATCCTTGAGTTGCAACATTGAAGGATTCTGTGGGGAAAATACTGAACAACGCAGGAAGCACCAAAAGAAGATGGAAGGAACACAGTCACTAATGAAGAAAATTATTTGTCAACGTTTAACCGTTTCAGGAGGTACCATATGATCAAGGATCGATGCTACCGAAGGAAGAAGTCCAAGCTGTGTTGAAGGCATTGTCCAAAAACAAGACCCCAGGGGTTGATGGAATACTAATTAAGAAGTTTCAATAAAAAAATGTAGGGCTGGAAGCGCTCACTCATCTATGCCACAAAATTTGGAAGACAGCTATCTGGCCAACTGACTGAAAGAGATCCATATCTGTGCCCATTTCAAAGAAAGGCAATCCAAAAGAATATGGAAATAATAAAAAAATATCAGTAATATCACATGCAAGTGAAATTTTGCTGAAGAGCATTCAAAACCAGTTGCAGAAGTATATCAGCATACAGAAATTCATCCTGGATTCAGAAGAGGCCGTTAAACCAGGGATATATCATTGCTGATGTCAGATGGATCTTGGCTGCAAGCTAGAAAGATGCTTACCTGTGTTTTATTGACTATGCAAAGGCATTTGACTGTGTGGATCGTAACAAATTATGAACAACATTGCAAAGAATGGGAATTCCAGAATACTTAATTACACTCATAAGGAAACTGTATGTATATCAAAAGGCAGTTCTTAGAACAGAACAAGGGATTAGTGTGTGTTTTAAAGTCAAGAAACATGTGCATCAGGGTTATATTCTCTCATAATACTTAATCAATCTGTATGCTGAGCAAATAATCCAAGAAGCTGGACTTTATGAAGAAAAAAAACATGGAAAGTTGTCAAGGATTTCATTTTGCTTGGATCACAATCAACACCCATGGAAGCTGTAGTCAAGAAATCGAATGACATATTGTGTTGGACAAATCTACTGCAAAAAAAAACCTCTTTAAAGTGTTTAAAAGCAAAAATGTCACTTTAAGGACTAAGATGTGACAGACCCAAGCCATGGTATTTTCAATCATCTCATGCATGTGAAAGCTGGACAATGAATAAGGAAGACTGAAAAAGAATTGCTACCTCTGAATTATGATGTTGGCAATGAATATTGAAAATACAGTAGACTGTCAAAAGAATGAACAGATTTGTCTTGGAAGAAGTACAGCCAGAATGCTCCTTAGGAGTGAGGATGGCAAGATTGCATCTCACATACTTAGAACATGTTATCAGAAGGGACCAGTCCTGGAGATGGACATCATGCTTGGTAAAGTAGAGGGTCAGTGAAAAACAGAAAGATCCTCAATGAGATAGGTTGACAAAGTGGCTTCAACAATGAGCTTAAGCATAACAATGATTGTAAGGATGATACAGGACTGGGCAATGTTTCATTCTATTGTACATAGGGTAGTTATGAGTTGGAAGTGACTCAACAGCACCTACCAGCAACAACAATTCTAAAAGACTCCAGAGCAAAACAAAGGAGGCAGGAAGGGAGGGAGGGGGGAAAAAAAAGGGAGGGAGGAAGAAAGAAAAATCAAACTTAAGCAAATGAAAACAGGAACAATGAAATCTAGAAAAAAGGAAAAATTAAATAAAAACCCAGACTAAAATTGTAATCTAGACAATATCAACATGGTGGGTGGGTTGGCATAGAGACCAAAAAACATGAAAATGTAAGTGCTCGAATGGTTAGAGAGAAGGTATATATCACTCTACAGATATTCCTCATGAACATAGTTTATATGCAGTTAAAAATACAGCCTGAAAATACATTAAGCATCAGTTAACAAAACTTGAGGAAGGAATCAATAACTCTGCAACTTGAAATGAACATTTTAATTCACCATTCTCAGAAACTGATAGAAAAAGCAGAGTTATGAAAGACTTGTACAATAAAATTAATGAACTCAAGCTCTTAAATGTGGTATATATATATTATTATTTTATACATTTTTTAATTTAATATGTATATTATATATAAAAATGGTATATATTATATATGATATATAAGTATGTACTTATAAGATATGTATATATGGTGTATACATATGATAAAAAAACTGTTGCTATTGAGTTGATTCATAATCATAGTGACCCTATAGGACAGAGTAGAACTGTTCCATAGTGTTTCCAAGGAGTGCCTGGTGGATTTGAACTGCGGACCTTTTGGTTAGTAGCTGAACTCTTAACCACTACACCACCAGGGTTTCCATATATATGATATACATATATATACACACATACACATATATCTTTCAGAAGCAGTTGCAACAGTACGTAGACAGAGAACTGTCAGAAATTCAAGCCAGATTCAGAAGACGAGGTGGAACAAAGGATATCATTGCTCATGTCAGATGGATTTTGGCTGAAAGCAAAGAATAACAGAAACATGCTTACCTGTGTTTTATTGATTATGCAAAGGCATTAAACTGTGTGGGTCATAACAAATTACAGATAACATTGAAAAGAATGGGAATTTCAGAACACTTGTGCTCATGCGGAACCTCTACGTAGACCAAGAGGTAGTCATTCGACCAGAGCATGGTTAAAAATCAAGAAAAGTGTGTGCCAGAGTTGCATCCTTTCACCATACTTAATCAATCTGTAAGCTGAGCAAATAACTCAAGAAGCTGGAAGAAGAATGTGTAGAAGAATGTGACATCAGGATTAGTGGAAGACACATTAACAACTTGTGATATGCAAACCAAAAAAACCAAACCCAGTGCCATCAACTCGATTCTGACTCATAACAACCCTATTCGACAGAGTAGAACTGCCCCACAGTTTCCAAGGAGCACCTGGAGGATTCAAACTGCCAACCCTTTGGTTAGCAGCCATAGCACTTAACGGTGATGCCACCAGGGTTTTCTTGTGATATGCAGATGATGCAGATGACACAAACTTGGTTGCTAAAAATAAGAGGACTTGGAGCATTTACTCATGGATATCAAAGACTACAGCCTTCAGTATGGATTATATCTCAACATAAAGAAAACAAAAACTCTCAACACTGGACCAATAAGCAACTTAATGGTAAATGGAGAAAATATTGAAGTTGTCAAGGATTTCATTTTACTTGGACCCACAATCAACGTCCATGGTTCCAATGCACATGAAACATTCTTCAGAATAGAAAACATATTACGTCATAAAGCAAGCCTTAACAGAATCCCAAACGATGAAACATTACAAAGCTTCTTCTCCAACGATAAAGCCATAACAGCAGAAATCAATAACAGAAAAAGCAGGAAAAATAAATCAAACACTTGGAAACGGAACACCTTGTTCAAAAACGACTGGGTTATAGAAGAAATTAAGGACAGAATAAAGAAATTCATAGAATCAAATGAGAATAAAAACACATCCTATCAGAACCTTTGAGACACAGCTAAAGCGGGGCTCAGAGGTCAATTTATATCAATAAATGCACACATCCAAAAAGAAGAAAGGGCCAAAATCAAAGAATTATCCCTACAACTTGAACAAATGGAAAGAGAGCAACAAAAGAAACCTTCAGGCACCAGAAGAAAGTAAATAATAAAAATTAGATCAGAATTAAATGAAATAGAGAACAGAAAAACAACTGAAAGAGTTAACAAGACCAAAAGTTGATTCTTTGAAAAGATTAACAAAATCGATAAACCATTGGCCAAACTGACAAAAGAAAAACAGGAGAGGAAGCAAATAATCCAAATAAGAAATGAGATGGGCAATATCACAACAGACCCAACTGAAATTAAAAGAAGCATATCAGATTACTATGAAAAATTGTACTTTAACAAATTTGAAAACCTAGAAGTAAAAAAGGAAAATTTCTAGACACACACTACCTACCTAAACTAACACAAAAGAGGTAGAACAACTAAATAAACCCATAACAAAAGAAGAGAGTGAAAAGGTAATTTAAAAAAACTTCCAACAAACAAACAAACAAAAAGCCCTGGCCCGGACAGCTTCACTGGAGAATTCTAACAAACTTTCAGAGAAGAGTTAACACCACTACTCCTAAAGGTATTTCAGAGCATAGAAAAGGATGGAATACTCCCAAACTCATTTCTAGGAAGCCAGCATATCCCTGATACCAAGACCAGGTAAAGACACCACAAAAAAAGAAAATTACAGACCTATATCCCTCAGGAATTTAGATGCAAAAATGCTCAACAAAATTCTAGCCAATAGAATTCAACAACATATCAAAAAAAAAAAATTCACCATGACCAAGTGGGATTCATAGCACATATGCAGAGATGGTTCAACATTAGAAAAACGAGCAATGTAATCCATCACATAAATAAAACAAAAGAACCACATGACTTTATCAATTGATGCAGAAAAGGCATTTGACAAAGTACAACGCCTGTTCATGATAAAAAAAAAAAAAACCTCAGCAAAATAGGAATAGAAGGGAAATTCCTCAACACAATAAAGAGCATTTCTACAAAGCCAACAGCCAACATCATCCTAAATGGAGAGAGTCTGAAAGCATTCCCTTTGAGAATGGGAACCAGACAAAGATGTTCTTTATTACCACTCTTATTCAACATTTTGCTGGAGGTCTTGGCCAGAGCAATTAAGCTAGTAAAGAAATAAAGCACATCCAAATTAGCAAGGAAGAAGTAAAACTATCTCTATTTGCAGATAACATAATCTTACGTACAGAAAACCCTAAAGAAAACTACTGAAACCAAGAGAAAAGTTCAGCAGAGTATCAGGTTACAAGATAAACATACAAAAATCAGTTGGATACCTCTATAGCAACAAATATAAAGTTGAAGAGGTAATCACCAAATCAATACCATTTACAGTAGCCCCCAAGAAGATAAAATACTTAGGAATAAATCTCACCAGAGACGTAAAAGACCTATACAAAGAAAACTGTAAGACACTACTGCAAGAAACCAAAAGAGACCTATATAAGTGGAAAAATATACCTTGCTCATGAATAGGAAAACTAAACATTGTAAAAATGTCTATTCTACCCAAAGCAATCTATAGATACAATGCAATCTCAATCCAAATTCCAATGACATTTTTTAATGAGATGGAGAAACAAATCACCAACTTCATATGGAAGGAAAAGAGGCCCCAAATAAATAAAGCATTACTGAAAAAGAAGAACAAAGTGAGAGGCCTCACACTACGTGATTTTAGAACATATCATACATACAGCACAGTAGTCAAAATAACATGGTACTGGTACAACAACAGACACATAGACCAATGGAACAGAATTGAGAATCTAGACATAAATCCATCCACCTATGAGCAGCTGATATCTGATAAAGGCCCAAAGGCTGTTAAATGGGGAAAAGATAATCTCTTTAACAAATGGTGCTGGCATAACTGGATATCTATCAGCAAAAAAAATGAAACAAGACCCATACCTAATACCACACACAAAAAATAACTTAAAATAGATCAAAGACCTAAATATAAAATCTAAAATGAAAAAGATCATGGAAAAAAAATAGGAGCAATGCTAGGAACCCTAATACATGGCATAAACAGTATACAAAACATTACTAACAATGCACAAACACCAGAAGAGAAAGTAGGTAACAGGGAAATCCTAAAAATCAAACACTTATGCTCATCTAAAGCCTTTACCAAAAGACTAAAAAGATTACCTACAGGCTGGGAAAAAATTTTGGCTACGACAAATCTGATCAGCATCTATTCTCTAAAATCTATGTGATACTGCAAAAACTCAACTACAAAAAGACAAATAACCCAATTTAAAAAAGGGCAAAAGATATGAACAGGCACTTCACTGAAGAAGACATTCAGATGGCCAACAGATACATGAGGAAATGCTCACAATCATTAGCCATTAGAGAAATGCAAATCAAAACTATAATGAGATACCATCTCACCCCAACAAGGCTGGCCTTAATCCAAAAAACACAAAAAAAATAAATGTTGGAGAAGTTGTGGAGAGACTGGAACACTTATACACTGCTGGTGGGAATGTAAATTGGTACAATCACTTTGGAAATTGGTTTGCTGCTTCCTTAGAAAACTAGAATTAGAACTACCATAGGATCCAGCAATTTCACTTCTTCGAATATTTCCAAAAGAAATAAGAGCCTTCGCACTAATAGATATATGCACACCCATGTTCATTGCAGCATTGTTTACAATAGCAAAAAGATGAAAGTAGCCAAGGTGCCCATCAACAGATTAATGGATAAACACATTATGGTATATTCACACAATGGAATACTATGCAATGATAAAGAACAACAATGAATCCGTGAAACATCACATAACATGGAGGAATCTGGAAGGCAATATGCTGAGTAAAATTAGTCAGTCTCAAAAGGATAAACACTGTACAGGACCACTTTTATGAGAACTCGAGAAAAGGTTTAAACACAGAAGAAAACATTATTTGATTATTAATTGGGTGTGGAGGAAGGGGGATATTCAGTAATCAGATAGTAGACAAGAATTATTTTAGGTGAAAAGGACAACACACAATACTGGGGAAGTCAGCACAACTGGACTAATCCAAAAGCTAAGAAATTTCCTGAATACAACCAAACACTTCAAGGGACAGAGTAGCAGGGTTAGGGGTCTATGGACCATGGTCCCAAGGGACATTTAGGTCAATTGGCATAACAAGGTGTATTAAGAAAACATTTTGCATTCCAGTTTGGTGAGTGGTGTCTGGGGTCTTAAACCCAAGGAAGTGGCCACCTAAGATGGATCAACTGGTCTTAATCCACCTGTAGCAAAGGAGAATGAAGAACATCAAAGACACAAAATAAATACAAGCCCAAGAGACAGAAAGAGCCACATAAACCACAGACTCCATCAGCCTGGGAGCAGAAGAACTAGACAGTGCCCAGCTATCACCCATGACTGTCCTAACAGGGAACACAATAGAGAAGCCCCAATGAAGCAGAAGAACAGTGGGATGGAGAACTCAAATTCTCATAAAACAACCAGACCTAATGGTCTGACTGAGAAGAGGGACACTGGAGGTCATGGTTTCCAGACCATCTGTTAGCCCTAAACTGGAACTATTCCTGAAGCCAACTCTTCAGACAGGGATTGGACTGGACTATAAGACAGAAAATGATACTGGTGAGGAGTGAGATTCTTGGCTCAAGTAGACACATGAGACTATGTGGGCAGCTCCTGTCTGGAGGCAACATGAGAATGCAGAGGGGGACAGGAGCTGGTTGAATGGTCACAGGGAATACAGGGTGGAGAGAAGGAGTGCCCTGTCTCATTAGGGGAAGAGCAACTAGGGGTACATAGCAAGGTGTGTATTATTTTTTGTATGAGATACTGACTTGATTTGTATACTTTCACTTAAAGAACAATAAAAAAAATTGGGAAAAGCAAGAAAACATATCAAAAGAGAAGGTAATAAAGATTAAGGCAAAGGTTAATGAAATGGAGAACAAATAAGAAGAAGAAGAAGATCAACCACGCCAAAAGCTAATTCTTTGAAAAGATTTGTAAATAAAAAGATTTTAGTAAAAATGCCATAAAAAGGGAGAAAAAATTTAATTTAAAGAAGTTATTTAAGCGATAAAAGAACTTAAAAAGTAATGGTCATTATGAACATACATACACTAGCATACAAGAAAACATAGATGATTAAACGTATAAATTCCTTGAAAACATAAATTGGAACTGAAGTCACAGTCAAGGAACATCCATGCCCCAATCCAGACCCAGATGGCTTTCACGTATGTTCTATCAAACTTTCAAGAAACAGTTCATTCCTCTTATATAAGTTGTTCCAGAAAATAGTGCAGGGAAAAATCTGTGCACTGTCCAGACTAGAGGACACTCCCCTGGCCAATCTAATTCTGATTCTATGGGATCTGTGGAAATTGTAGATAACTGATAGCAATGCGAAATATTTTTTGTTTATAGACATGAAAATTCCATCCTGTCCTGTAGACGTTCAATTTACTCCCCTCCTTCACTGTGAAAGAAACCAGTTTGCCCCCATTTGCATATTGATTTTAATACTACTGATTTACAAATGTGTCTCTTTTTCAATTTCTCCTTTGTACTGGTTTTAACACCTCACCAATTTCCTCATATATGAGTTAGGTAAAATCTTTTACCACGTTATTTTGTACCTGTATGAGAGCATTGATTTTACCTTTTTTAGAAAATTAGCTTTTAACAAAACTTCACTGACCCTAGATGGCATCTTCCTATGGGCTCAGTCAGCCTTATATCTCACACTCAGGCTGGAGAATCAAGGCAAAGAAAACTTCAAAAGACTGAGTCAATGCCACTGGGATTGAGCCTGGAGCATCTAGGGATTTAGAACCTGTTTCTCCAGTCCCCAAAGGTGATTGAGAGTACTTCACGACCAGGTTGAAAATACTTTTTTTGTAAACCTGAACCAATGGGCATACCAAGCTTACAACCATTACTGAGCACCTGGTGGCAAAGCGGTTAAGAGCGATGGCTGCTAATCAAAAAGGTCAGCGGTTCAAATCTACCAGCTTCTCCTGGGAAACCCTATGGGTCAGTCCTACTGTGTCCTATAGGGTCACTATGAGTCAGAATCAACTTGACTGCAATAGGTTGGGTTATGCAGGTAAAGTGTTATGCAAAGGCTCTATCTATACTCACGTCTCCTCCAGCTTGGAGGAAACTCACCTGGGGGACCTGCCTGTTTATATTCACACTGTCTATATCCTGACAGCAGCAGATTAAATCCTCAGGCGAAGGGAATCCAGTGTTTCCCAGCAATACCTACACATTAGAACCTGGATGAAGAGAGATTAAAATCTTGATGCTGAGGCCACACCACCCAGGACAAATGAAATCGGAAAATTCCTTTGTGTAGCCAGGGTTGAGAGCCATTGCTAGGAGCCCATGAACAGCTGCCACTAACTGGTTGATTACAGAAACTGTTCCTTAATAAGTTTTTTCCAAACATCTCCAATAGTGAGGGTCATCCAAAGTTTTGATAAAATCACATATTCCTAGTCCATTCTTGGTGTTTCAGATTCAGGAGTCCTAGAATCCATATGCTTGTCCCAAGCCCTCAAGTGATTCCTAAAATTGGTCAAGGTAAGGAGATAAAGACCCAAAAAGACACCACAGGAGTAAAAAAAAAAAAAAAAAACAGGCGTAGGAGGGGCTATTTTTCTCAGTGACTTCATCCATGGGAGGGACAAGATAGCAACTCTCAAGTGCGAGTTCAAGGTAAAGTTCCAACTGGTTCTCTTGTAGAGCCATACCCGAAGAGGCTGGGTCCTTTGTCAGACTCTGGCAAGTTTTGGCGAGTACCCTGTGTGAACTGGCACGTTATGCTTAACTCCTGTAGGCCACGACACAATGCTTATGTTCAAGGAAAGTCAGGAGGATGATCACCATGAAGACCAAGTCACATATCAAAATGTTGCTAAGCCTAGAGCTCCCAGTGAACAGAACTGCAACGTCACAGAGGGACCTGGAAATTTCAGGTGAGACTGGACACAAATGAGAAATCAGTAGGAGTACTACTTGAAAATTCACATTAAGATTAGAACCTGCTGAGGTGGGGCCAAGATGGCAGAATAGACAGACTCTGTCGGAGAGCCCTCTTACAACAAAAACCAGGAAAAACAAGTGAAACGAGTGTATTTACGACAAGCTAGGAGTGCTGAACCTCAAAGGCAAGGATAGAAAATGAACTGAGGGACAGGAGGAGGAAGAGACGGTTCAGAAGCGGAGAAGTGTTACCAGACCTGAATCTCTGGAAGCCCTCAGGCACCATTCCAGGAGCAGCGGTCGTGGGCTAGTACTAGCGTTCGGCCACAGTTTCCTCAGGGAGAAGCAGCCAGTCACACCACCTACTCACACCACCAGAACCAGAGAAGAATGAGGCTCTCAGCAAAAGCTAAGTACTTGAGTATATTTTACTGTGCCCTCTGCTCCCAATCCCGATTCAGTGGCTGTTGATTTCCCTGGGCCTGAGATAGGCCCCATTGAGCACCTAGAGCCATCCTCCAGGCCCTGGAGAAGGAATGATTCGCAACTGGGGGAAAGGATAATTTGCCAGCTCCACTAACCAGGAGAGCTCAGGACAGAAGCGGCTCCTGTCCATGCATAAATGGTAGTTGGACTTTCAGTACCTCTTCCCCCTGTGTGGACCTGTGTGGGCCTATTCCAGGAGAATAGACCCTTGTTGGCAGACTGTAACTGTTTCAGCTATGTGGGTGGAGAGGTGGGTGTTTGATGTTTGACACCACTTTGCCTATTAAACAGGGTTCTCGCCTACCCACATCATGGGCCTAAGGACTGGTGGCTCCACTCAGGTCAAACAGCCACCCGCGACAGAGGTCCAAGGATAACTTCAACCTCCCAGTCCTTACAACCAAAAACATTGGGTGCCCATGGTCTGTCTGCAGAACCCACCCACCTGTACACTGTAGGGAACAGGGACACCTTTCCTCAGAGATGCTAGGGGGACAATTCTCAGGCCCCTGCCTTGTTCAGAGTGTCACCCCTGCTACAATCAGATACTGGTTCCTACACCAATCACCCCTGCCCCTCTAAGACTGTAGGACAGAGCCTGTGCCACACACTTGATGATCAGCTATCTGGATAAAGATAATCTGGATACCCGAGGTGAATTCATACAAGAAAAGTAAATGGACTTCTAGGCTGATATACCTGATAACAGCTCTAGCCATCTGGGGACAGGACATCAGAGCTCCAAAGGAGAAAATAATCAAGTTTGCACACTCAAGCAAGCCATATGAGCATATCGAAACAAAACAAAGTAGGAAGTTATAATACAGTAAGCACACATAAACTAATACAATAACTTATAGATGGCTCGGAGACAACAGTCAATAGAAAGTCACATAAAGAAACAGACCATGATCACCTCAACAAGCTCTCAAAACAAAGAATCAAGGGACCTTCTAGATGAAAGTGCCTTCCTGGAATTACCGGAGGCAGAATACAAAAGATTAATATACAGAACCCTTCAAGAAATCAGGAATGAAATCAGGCAATATGCAGAACAAGTCAAGGAACACACAAATAAAGCAGTTGAAGAAATTAAAAATGGTTATTCAGGAACATAATGAAAAATTTTAAAAACTGGGAAAATCCATAGACAGACAGCAACCAGAAATTTGGAAGGTTAACAATAAAGCTACAGAATTACACAACTCAATAGAAAGCCAGAGGAGCAGAATTGAGCAAGTGGAAGGCAGAATTTCTGAACTTCAAGATAAAGCACTTTGGCACCAATATATTTGAAGAAAAATCAGATAGAAGAATTTTAAAAAATTAAGAAAACTTAAGAATCATGTGGGACTCTAACAAGAAGAATAACTTGCGTGCGATTGGAGTTCCAGAACAGGGAGGGAGAACAGAAAATACAGAGAATTGTTGAAGAGTTGTTGGCAGAAAACTTCTCTGATATCGGGAATGATGAGAAGATATCAATCCAAGATGCTCATCAAACTCCACATTAGGTAGATTTTAAAAGAAAGTCATCAAGACATTTTATAATCAACCTTGCCAAAACCAAAGATAGAGAATTTTATGAGCAGCTAGGGATAAATGAAAAGTAGCCTACAAAGGAGAGTCAATAAGAATAAACTCGGACTACTCAGCAGAAACCATGCAGGCAAGAAGGCAATGGGAAGACTTATAAAAAAATTAAAGGAAAAAAAAATTACCACTCAAGAATCATATATGCAGCAAAACTGTCTCTCAGATATAAAGGTGAAATTAGGACATATCCAGATAAACAGAAGTTTAGGGAATTCGTAAAAACCAAACCAAAACTACAAGAAACACTAAAGGGAGTTCTTTGGCTAGAAAATCAATAATATCAATCAAAGACGAGAATACTGGGCAGAGCAATCAGATGTCATCCCAGACAGGGAAGTCACGAAAATAAATCAAGATTAAAAAAAAAAAAAATGCTAAAAACAGGGAAGCAGTAATGTTAGTATGTAAAAGAAGACAACATTAGAACAATAAAGAGGGACTAAGAAATAGTCATAAATCTTTCATATGGAGAGGAAGGCAAGGCAATACAAAGAAATAAAAGTTAGGTTTAAATTTAGAAAAATAGGGGTAAATAATAAGGTAACCACAAAAGAGACAAACTATGCTACACATCAAAATAAAATACAAGGAAAAAATAGACACAGCAGAAACAAAATCAACAATAATGAATATGAGGAAAGGACAATATATAAAGATAATCTACTCAGCACATGAAATTAAGTGGGAAAAAGAAACTGCCAACAACACAAAAAAAGACACAAAAATAATAGCACTAAATTCATAACTATCCAAAATTACACAGAACATAAATGGACTAAATGCACCAATAAAGAGACAGAGAGTGGCAGAACGGAATAAAAAAAAAAAATCCATCTATATGCTGCCTACAAGACACACATCTTAGACTTAGAAACACAAACAAACTAAAACTCAAAGGATGGAAAAAAATATATCAAGCAAACAACAATCAACAAGGAGCAGAAGTGGCATATTAATTTCTAACAAGATAGACTTTAAAGTTAAATCCATCATAAAGGGTAACGAAGGACAATAGACCAAGAAGATATAACCATATTCAATATTTATGCACCCAATGACAGGGCTGCAAGATACATAAAACAAACTCTATCAGCATTGAAAAGTGAGATAGACACAACAATAGTAGGAGACTTCAACACACCACTTTTGGTGAAGGACAGGACATACAAAAAGAAGCTCAATAAAGACACGGAAGATCTAAATGCCACAATAAACCAACTAGACCTCATACAAAGAAAACTTCACCCAAGAGCAGCCAAGTACACTTTTTCTAGCGTACATGGGACGTTCTCTAGAATAGACCACATATTACATTATAAAGCAAGCCTTAGCAAAATCCAGAACACTGAAATATTACAAAACAGCGACTTGACCGTAAGGCCCTAAAAGAAGAAAACAATAACAGAAAAAGTAGGGAAAAAAAATCAAACACTTGAAAACTTAACAATACCATGCTCAAAAAAGATTGGATTATAGAAGTCATTAAGGATGGAATAAAGAAATTCACAGAACCCAATGAGAATGAAAACCCTTCCTATCAGAACCTTTGGGACACAGCGAAATCAGTGCTCAGAGGTCAGTTTATATCAATAAATGCACACATACAAAAAGAAGGGCCAAAATCAAAGAATTATCCCTACAACTTGAACAAATAGAAAGAGAACAACAAAAGAAACCCTCAGGCACCAGAAGAAAACAAATCATAAAAATTAGAGCAGGACTAAATGAAATAGAAAACAGAAAAATAATTGAAAGAACAAGACCAAAACCTAGTTCTTTGAAGAAATTAACAAAATGGATGAACCATTGCCAAACTGACAAAAGAAAAACAGGAGAGGAAGCAAATAACCCATATAAGAAATGAGATGGGGATACTACAACAGACACAACTGAAATTAAAAGAATAATGTCAGATTTCTATGAAAAATTGTGCTCTAACAAAATTGAAAACCTAGAAGAAATGGATGAATTCCTAGAAACGGACTACCTGCCTAAACTAACACAAACAGAGGTAGAACTAAATAGACCCATAACAAAAGAAGAAATTGAAAAGGTAATCAAAAAACCTCCCCCCCCCCCCGCCAAAAAAAGCCCTGGCTTGGACGGTTCCACTGCAGAGTTCTACAAAACTTTCAGAGAAGAGTTAACACCACTACTACTAAAGGTATTTCAGAGCACAGAAGAGGACATAAGACTCCCAAACTCATTCAATGAAGCCAGCATATCCCTGATACCAAAACCAGCAAAAGACACCACAAAAAAAGGAAATTACAGACTTATAGCCCTCATGAACTTAGATGAAAAATCCTCAACAAAATTCTACACAATAAAATTCAACAACACATCAAAAAAATAATTCACCATGACTAAGTGGGATTCATACCAGGTATGCAGGGATAGTTCAACATTACAGAAACAATTAATGTAATGCATCATATTAATAAAACAAAAGACAAGAACCACATGACTTTATCAATTGATGAAGAAAAGGCATTCGACAAAGTTCAACACCCATTCATGATAAAAACTCTCAGCAAAATAGGAATAGAAGGAAAATTCCTCAACATAATAAAGGGCATTTATACAAAGCCAATAGCCAACATCATCCTAAATGGAGAGATTTTGAAAGAATTTCCCTTGAGAACAGGAACCAGAGAAGGATGTTCCTTATCACCACTGTTACTGAACATTGCGCTGTAGGTCCTAGCCAGAGCAATTATGCTAGATAAAGAAACAAAGGGCATACAGATTGGTAAGGAAGAAGTAAAAGTATCTCTATTTGCAGATGACATGATCTTATACACCGAAAACCCGAAAGAATCCTCAAGGAAGCTACTGAATCTAATAGAAGCGTTCAGCAGAGTATCAGGATACAAGACAACCATACAAAAATCAGTTGGATTCCTCTACACCAACAGAAAGAACATCAAGGAGGAAATCACCAAATCAATACCATTTACAGTAGCCCCCAAGAAGATAAATACTTAGGAATAAATCTTACCAGAGAGGTAAAAGACCTATACAAAGAAAACTACAAGGCACTACTGCAAGAAACCAAAAGAGACCTACATAAGTGGAAAAACACACCTTGTTCATGGATAGGAAGACTCAACATTGTAAAAATGCCTACTCTACCAAAAAAAAAGCCATCTATAAATACAATGCAATCCTGATCCAAATTTCAGGGACATTTTTTAATGAGAAGGAGAAACAAATCACCAACTTCATATGGAAGGGAAAGAGGCCCCAGACAAGTAAAGCATTACTGAAAAAGGAGAACAAAGTGGGAGACCTCACTCTACCTGATTTTAGAACCTGTTATACCGCCACAATCATCTGAACAGCCTGGTACTGGTACAACAACAGATACATAGACCAATGGAACAGAATTGAGAACCCAGACATAAATCGATTCACATATGAGCAGTTGATATTTGAAAAAGGACCCAAATCACTTAAATGGGGAAAAGACGATCTTTTTAACAAATGATGCTGGCATAACTGGATATCCATCTGCAAAAAAATGAAACAAGACCCATACCTTACACCATGCACAAAAACAAACTCAAAATGGATCAAAGACCTAAATATAAAAACCAAAATGATAAAGATCATGGAAGAAAAAATAGAGACAACATTAGGAGCCCTAACACATGGCATAAACAGTATACAAAACATTACTTACAATGCAGAAAAAAAACTAGGTAACTGGGGAAAAAAAAAAAAAAAAATGGGAGCTCCTAAAAATCAAACACCTATGCTCATTCAAAGACTTCACCAAAAGAGTAAAAGAAAAAGATTACCTATAGGCTGGGAAAAAGTTTTTAGCTATGACATTTCCGATTAGCACCTGATCTCGAAAATCTGCATGGTACTGTAAAAACTCAACTACAAAAAAACAACACAATTAAAAAATGGGCAAAAGATATGAACAGATGCTTCACTAAAGAAGACATTCAGGTAGCTAACAGATACATGAGGAAATGCTCACGATCATTAGCCATTAGAGAAATGCAAATCAAAACTACAATGAGATTCCATCTCACTCCAACAAGGTTGGCATAAATCCAAAAAACACAAATTACAAATCTTGCAGAGGTTGTGGAGAGACTGGAACACTTAAACACTGCAGGTGGGAATATAAAATGGCACATCCACCTTGGAAATCGATATGGCGCTTCCTTAAAAAGCTAGAAATAGAACTCCCATACGATCCAGCAATCCCACTCCTTGGAACATAACCTCGAGAAATGACAGCCTTTACATGAAGAGGTATATGCACACCCATGTTCACTGCAGCACTGTTTACAATAGCAAAAAGATGGAAGCAACCAAGGTGCCCATCAGTGGATGAATGGATAAATTAATTAGGTATATTCACACAATAGAATAAAGAACAGTGACGAATCTGTGAAATATTTCATAGCATGGAGGAATATGGAAGGCATTATGCTGAGCGAAATGAGTCAGTTGCAAAAGGAAAAATATTGTATAAGACCACTATTATAAGAACTCGAGAAATAGTTTAAACAGAGAAGAAAATATTCTTTGATAGTTACAAGAGGGGGGAGGGACGGAGAGAGGGAAGGGGTTTTCACTAATTAGTAGCTAAGAATTACTTTAGGTGAAGGGAAAGACAACATACAATTCAGGTGAGGTAAGCACAGCTGGACTAAAGCAAAAGCAAAGAAGCTTCCTCAATAAACTGAATGCTTCAAAGGCCAGCATAGCAGAGGTGGGGTTTGGGGACCATGGTTTCAGGGGACATCTAAGTCAATTGGCATAATAAAATCTATTAAGAAAATATTCTGCATCCCATTTTGGAGAGAGGCATCTGGGGTCTTGAATGCTAGCAAGCGGCCTTCTAAGATGTATCAACTGGTCTCAACACACCTGGAGCAAGGGAGAATGACAAATACCAAGGACACAAGGTAATTACCAGCCCAAGAGACAGAAAGGGCCACATAAACCAGAGACTACATCAGTCTGAGAACTAGATGGTGCCTGACTATAACCGATGACAGCCCCAACTGGGAATACAACAGAGAACCCCTGAGGGAGCAGAAGAGCAGTGGATCCAGACCCCAAATTCTAGTAAAAAGACAAGACTTAGTGGTCTGACTGAGACTAGAAGTGTCCTGGTGGCCATGGCCCCCAGATCTTCTGTTGCCCCAGGACAGGAAGCATTCCCAGAGCCAACTCTTCAGACAGGGATTGGACTGGAAAATGGGATAGAAAAATATGCTGGTGAAGAGTGAGCTTCTTGGATCAAGTAGACACTTGAGACTATGTTGGCAACTGCTGTCTGGAGGGGAGAAGAGAGGGAAGAGGGGATTAGAAGCTGGCAGAATGGACACAAAAAGAGAGAGCGGAGGGAAGAAACAGGCTGTCTCATTAGGAGGAGAGCAATTAGGAGTATATAGCAAGGTGTATACAAATTTCTGTATGAGAGACTGACTTGATTTGCAAGTTTTCACTTAAAGCACAGTAAATTTTTTTTTAATGAGATAAATATTCAACATAAAAGTTAGGATAAGGCAAGAAAATATATCAAAAGAGAAGGAAATAAAGGTTAAGGCAAAAATTAATGAAATGAAGAACAAAAAAAAATTTAAGATCAGTCAAGCCAAAAGTTAATTCTTCGAAAAACATTAATAAATAGAAAGATTTATAGGAAAAATTATCATTAAAAAGGGAGAAAATTTAATTTAAACTAGAAGTGATTTAAGAGATAAAAGAGCTTAAAAATAATTATTATGAGCAGATATACACTAGCACATATGAAAATGGATGATTAAATGTATAAATTCCTAGAAAATATAAATTGGTACTAAGTCACAGTCAAAGAACATCTATGCTCCTATCCAGACTCAGAAGATTTTCCACGTATATTCTATCTAACTTTCAAGAAACAGTTAATTCCTCTTATATATGTTGTTCCAGAAAATAGTGTAGGGAAAAGCTTGTGCATTATCTAGACTAGAGGACACTCCCCTGGGTAGTCTCATTCTGATTCTACGAATCTCTGGAAATTGAGATAACTGATAGCAATGCAAAATATTTTTTGTTTATAGACGAAAATTGCATACTATCCAGTAGATGTTCAATTTACTTCCCCATTTCACTGTGAAAGAAACCAGTTTGCCTTCATTTGCTTATTGATTTTATTACTCCTCATTTATAAATTTGTCTTTTTCAATTTCCCTTTTGTACTCCTTTGTACATGGCACCAATTCCATCAAATATGATTTAGATAAAATCTTTTAGCACATGTTCATTTTTATATCTGTATGGGAGTCATGATTTTACCTTTTCTTGAAAATTGGCTTTTAACAACACTTCACTGACCCTAGATGGCATATATGGGCTCACTCAGCCTTATATCTAACACTCAGGCTGGAGAATCAAGGCAAGGAAAACTTCAAAAGACTGAGCCAATGCGGCTGGGATTTGAGCCTGTTTCTGGAGCATCTAGGGATTTAAAACCTGCTTCTCCAGTACCCAAAGTTGATTGAGATTTTTTTTTCTCCAGTCCCCAAAGTTGGCTGAGATTATGCAATAACCATGTTGAAGAGCTCGGGTTTGGATTTTGATTTAGTCGCTAATGAGCTTGAGCAATTTCTCATTATCTCTTAGCCACCTGAATGTCTTCTTTGGTGAAGTGTTTGTTCGTACCCTTGGACTGTTTTTTAATTGGGTTATTTATCTTTTTGTTGTTGAAGTTTTGCAGTATCTTGTAGATTTTAGAGATTAGGCCCTGATTAGGTATGTCGTAACCAAAAATTCTTTCCCAGTCTGTATGTTGCCTTTTTACTCTTTTAGTGAAGTCTTTTGATGAGCATAAGTGTTGATTTTTAGGAGCTCCCAGATATCTAGTTTCTATTCTGGTGTTTGTGCATTGTAAGTTGTTTTGTTTTCTGTTTATGCCATGTATTAGGGCTACTAGCATTGTCTCTATTTTTTCTTCCATGATCTTTATCGTTTTAGATTTTATATTTAGGTCTTGATCCATTTTGACATTTTTGTTCATGGTGTGAGGTATGGGTCTTGTTTCATTTTTTTGCAGATGGATATTCAGCTATGCCAGCATTATTTGTTAAAGAGGCCATCTTTTCCCCATTAATGGACTTTGGCCTTTTGTCAAATATCAGCTGCTCATAGGTGGATGAATTTACATCTGGATTTTCAATTCTGTTTCATTGGCCTATGTATCTGTTGTTGTACCAGTACCAGGCTGTTTTGACTACTGCGGCAGATAATAGTTTCTAAAATCAGGTAGTGTGAGGCCCCCTACTTTGTTCTTCTTATTCAGTAGAGAGTGATTAAAATCTTGATACTGAGACCACAGCACCCAGGACCAATGAAACCAGATAATTCCTATGTGCTGCCAGGGTTGAGAGCACATTGTTAGTAGCCCCATGATCAACTGCCACTAACTGATGGATTAAAGAAACTGTCCCTTAATCAACATTTTCCAAACTTGCCTAATGGTAAGGGTCACCTGACGTTTTACTAAAACCACACATTCCTAGTGCAATCCTGGTGCTTCAGATTCAGGAACCTAGAATCCATATGTTTGTTCCAAGCCCTCGGTGTTTCCTACAGTTGGGCAAGTTGAGGAGACGATGACCCAAAAAGACATCACAGGAGTTACTGTTGTCGTTAGGTGCCGTGAAGTCAGTTCTGACTCATAGCACCCTGTGTATAACAGAAGGAAATGCTACCCGGCCACATGATCCTCATAATCGTTGTTATGCCTATTGTTGCAGTCACTGTGTCAATCCATCTTGACGAGATCCTTCCTCTTTTCAGCTGTCCTCTGCTTTACCAAGCATGATGTCCTTTTCCAGGGACTGGTCCTTCCTGATAACATGTCCAAACTCTTGAAGCTCTTGCTTCTAAGGAGGAACATTCTGGCTGCACTTCTTCCAAGACAGATTTATTCACTCTTCTAGCATCACGGTATGGTGAAAGGATACAACCCTGATGCACAATGCCATTCCTGATTTTAAACCACACAGTATCCCCTTGTTCTGTCCAAATGACTGCCTCTTGGTCTATGTACAGGTTCCTCATGAGCACAATTAAATGTTCTGGAATTCCCATTCTTCACAAAGTTCAAAGTTGTCCATAATTTGTTGTGATCCACACAGTTGAATGGCTTTGCAGAGCCAAAAAAAAAAAAAAAAAAACATACAGGTAAACATCTTTTTGGTATTCTCTGCTTTCACCCAGGATCTATCAGACATCAGCAATGATATCTTTTGTTCCACATCCTCTTCTGAATCTAGCTTGACTTTCTGGCAGTTCCCTGTCCATGTACTGCTACAACCACTTATGAATGATCTTCAGCAAAATTTTCCTTACATGTTATATCAATGATATTGTTCAATAATTTCCTCATTCTCTTGGATCACCTTTCTTTGGAATAGGCATAAAAGTGCCTGGTCTGTTGGCTAAGTAGCTGTCTTCCAAATTTCCTGGCGTAGATGAGTAAGCACATCCAGCACTGCATCTTTTTGTAGAAACATCTCAATTGGTATTTCATCAATTCCTGGAGCCTTGTTTCTCTCCAGTGAAGCTGGGACTTATTCCTCAGTAACACCGGTTCTTGATCATATGCAAACTCCTGAAATGATTGAACGTCAAAGTATTATTTTTGGTACAGTAACTCTGTGTAATATTGCAGCTTGAAGCTTGAATTTTCTCTTCAGTTCATTCAGCTTGAGAAATTCTAAGTGCGTTCTTCACTTTTGGTTTTCTAACTCAAGGTATTGTCACATTTCATTATAATACCATACTTTATCTCCTTAATTGCCCTTTGAAATCTTTGGTTTTCTCTTTTGCTTCATCATTTCTTCCTTTCGCTTTAGCTAATCAACATTCAAGAGTAAGTTTCACAGTCTCTTCTGACATCCATTTTTGTCTTTTCTTTCTTACCTGTCTTCTTAATGACCTCTTGCTTTCTTCATGTATAACATCCTTGATATCATTCCACAACTCATCTGATCTTTAGTCCTTAGTGTTCAATGGGTCAAATCTATTCTGGATACTGTCTCCAAATTCAGGTGGGATATACTCAAGGTCATAATTTGGCTCTCCTGGACTTGTTCTAATTTTTTTCAACTTCAACTTGAATTTGCATATGAGCAATTGATGGTCTGTTCTACAGTTGGCCACTGGCCTTGTTCTGACTGATGATATTGAGCTTTTTCATCATCTCTTTCCACAGATGTAGTCAATTTGATTCCTGTCTATTCCATCTGGTTATGTTTAAGTGTACAGACACCATTTATGTTGGTGAAAAAAAGTATTTGCAGTGAAGAAGTCATTGGTCTTGCAAAATTCTATCATGTGCTCTCCAATGTCGTTTCCATCACCAAGGCCAAGCTTTACAACTACGATTACTTTTTCATTTTCAACTTTATAAATCCAAACACCAGTAATTATCAATGCATCTTGATTGCATGCTTGATAAATTTGAGACTGCAGAATTTGGTTAAAAAATCTTTCTTCATCTTTGGCATTAGTGGTTATTGCATAAATTTGAAAAATAGTTGTATTAACTGGTCTTCCTTGAAGGCTTATGAATATTATTCTGTCACTGACAGCATTGTACTTCAAAATAAATTTTGAAATGTTCTTTTTGACAATGAATGCAACACCATTCCTCTTGAATTTGTCATTCCCAGCATAGTATAGCATATGATTGTTTGATTCAAAATAGCCAGTACCATCCCTTTTCAGCTCACTAATGCCCGGGATATCAATGTTTGTGAGTTCCATTTCATTTTTGGTGATTTCCAATTTTCCTGGATTCATATTTCATATGTACAATATTCCTCTATTAGTGGATATTTGCAGCTATTTCTTCTCATTTTCAGTTTTGTCACATCAGCAAATGAAGGTCACAAAAGCTTAACTCCAGTGGTGGGACTCTACTTTGTGGAGGTAGCTCTTCCCCAGTTGTCTTTTGAGAGCCATCCAACCTGAGAGGCTCGTCTTCAGGCACTATATTAGACAATGTTTCACTGCTATTCATAAGGTTTTCACTGGCTAATTTTTTCAGAAGTAGACCTCTAGATTCTTCTTCATAGTCTGTCTTAGTCTGGAAACTCAGCTGAAACTTGTACACAATGGATGACCCTGCTGGTATTTGAAATAACACAGCTTCAAGCATCATGGCAACACACAAGCCACCACAGTATGATGAACTGACAGATGTGTGTCATAGCTAACACAAAGCATGAAAAAACATCTTTCCACTAATCTACTGGCTCTTTATTGTTTTTAAGTTAACTGGTGATATCCCTGATTCTAATTCCAAATTACTGCTGCCTGTCTGCCAATTTGCTGTACCATGGTAGCTTACATGTTACTGTGATGCTGGGAGCTATGCCACTGACATGTCAAATACCAGTAGGGTCATCCATGTGGACAGGTCTCATCAGAGCTTCCAGATTAAGAAAGACTGGGAAGAAAGGTGTGGCAATCTGCTTCCTAAAATTAGCCAATGCAAACCTTATGGATAACAACAGAGCATTCTCCAACTCACTTACTTTGGACAAGTCAGCAAGAGGGATCAATCATTGGAGAATATTATCATGTTTGATAAAGTAGAGGGCCATCAAGAGTGAGGTGGTCCCTTGATGAGACGGATTGATGCAATAGCCACAAAAATGGATTGGAACATGCTGGCAATTGTGAGGATGGTGCCAGACCTGGCAATGCTTTGTTCTGTTGTTCATAAGGTCACCATGATTCAGAGTGGACTTGACCACAGCTAACAACAACCACCAAAAGTTAGATACTGAGAAATTTAAGATAAGGCTCCCACCACTGAGAGTCTTGCAGTGTGGCTGGCATTGAATGTAAATATTAGATTTTTTTATGGGTTACACAGACAAGAATTTCAAAAAAGAGATCATAAGCATATTAGGACTCATAAAAAACAATAAATCGAATTTCCTTATATTCCAATGAAGCCAAATGACTAGCTTTGCAGTGCACTGAATTTTCATTCAATGAGAGAATTATCTTACACATTCAGTCATTTATTAAAGAAGTGTTGTGTTCTTGCTCCTTTCCAGAACGCAGGTTTTTCTTTCCCAGCCTGCCTCTGTCAGGTACATCCCCCATGTGTGTGGGCTGGCCAGGGTCAATGGCAAATATAAGACTCAGCTCATAGACACCCAGAAATTACACTGGTATGAATGAGAGAAAATCCACTAGGATCCAAAGCTCCAAATGGTGCCCGAGAATTCCCAATGTCCAAAGTCATTTCCAGGGAGCAGCCTAGTTCTACTTGCTCTTGAGGAGGTACTTACTTTAAGACACAAAGGGGGTATGACCATGTGGTTGGAAGCATAGCCAGGGGGCACAAAGAGAATAGTCTGTGGTCTGGTAGCATGGCTAGGAGCCACAGTCTTCTGGGATTCAAACTGGCTCTATATCTTATTTTATCTTTGAGCTTAGGCGAGTGGCTGAACTCCTATAGGGCACAACTTTCTCTCCTATAAAATTAATATGGTAGTAACAGTACTTACCTTGTTCAAGATGGAGCTCCGCTGCTAATCAAAAGGTGAACATTTCAAATCCACCAGCTACTCCTTGTAAACCCTATGGGGCAGTTCTACTCTGTCCTATAGAGTTGCTATGAGTCAGAACCTACTCAATGGCACCTAATAACAACAACACCTTGTTGAGGCATAGTCAGATTTGAGGTAGTTACTATCTAAAGTCCTAGGAAGAATTCAGGCTCATAGTAATTGCCTTGTAAGTGAAAGTCACAAAAAAAAAGAGAAATTTTTTTAAATCTTTTTTTAAAAGATGGTCTATTAATCATCTGCAACACCTTCATTTAATATTCAGTTGATTTAAAAAAAAGACTTTTCAAGCACTTAATACAGAGAGCTTAGCTTGGCGCTCTTCTTCAAAGAATATATAAAGAATTTTGGAGGAACAGGAGGAGCATAAATAACTATGTGTCCCAGAATGGGAACACTATGCTTCAGAGAGTTAGATCTAACACAGGGATGAGAGGAGACTTCTCACAGCAGGTGTCATCTTTTATGGAGTGGAAGCAAGAGCGGGATTTCCACTGAAGCCAAAAATCCATTGGTGGGTTTCGTTATGGATAAGTACAACTCCCTCTGCAGCACCTATAGTTCAAGACTTTACTCTTAAAATCCACATTCATCCTTCTGATCAGCCAAGCCACAAAACTCTCAGTCTGATTATATCTTAGTGTATGGAGCAGGGTGACATTTTTGGTTAACTCGCATGTGCCAAAATCATCCATTACTGTGAAATCATGATTAAATGAGAATAAATCAGTATCAGTTATATTGTGATGCACTGGTCTTCTGATGACTCAACTTAGCACAATTATGTAGTAGGTCAGATGTATTGTTCACATCTTCACATACATTATTTCATTTAATACTCACAACAACCTGTAAGAAAGGCCTATTATTATCTCCAATTCGTATATGAGGAAAGAGAAGCTTAGAAAGTGTTGTAGCCTGAGCAAGGTCACATAAGAAGTAAAAGGTGAGTGTGGGTTCAAATCCAGCCTTACTCAGCCACAACACTCCTGAACAGAAGGCCAAAGTGTGACATTTTCCCCACTATGAATTTCAGCTCTGGCCTCTGATACCTTACCTAATTGCCTCTCAGGGATGACTTGAGCCAGTGCACTCCCAGAAGAGACCGCAATGTCTCTCCTATGTTTAATCCCTGGCTTCTTCATACTGTCAGAGACACCCTGTGTCTGAGGTGAGCTTGCAGTGTCTACTTCACTAAGACCATCAGCAGTAAAGATTTATTTACCACATATAGTGCCTAATGTCTCACTAAAAGAGGTACAGAATACAAAGGAAAATGCAGAAGAATCAGAATCCCCAAAAGGTCACAAAGGATGGACTCACACACCATGACAAGGTAACCCAATACTGGAGACAGAAGCTCATTGTCCCAAGTCTCATACACAGAGGCAAAAGAGTTAGGAAAAAATCACAGTCCTCTATATTTGGTGGTGGTGTTTTTACTGTTCTGTGCCATCGAGTCGATTCTGACTCATATCGACAGAGTAGAACTGCCCTATAGGCTTTCCTAGGCGAGCAAATTGCCAGGTCTTTTCTTCTGCTGGTCTTTCAGTTAGTAACTGAGCTCTTAACCATTGCACCACCAGGAATCCTATATATTCGATAACATCCTCAAAGTTTAAACATTTAACATTTAAAAACAAGCTCCCACATCTATGTTAAAAACATGGAGAGTTGAGAGGATCCATAAGACCTAAATGAATGGTCAGGTTATATTTGAGGGACAGATTATATTCTATAGTTACATAAAAAAAAAAATAGACGATCTGAATTACACACATGCAGCCACACGCACAGAGTTCATAATGGTGCCAAAACAATCAGCTACTAGTCAGTAACTAGTAGTCAGGTGGAGGAAAAAAGCCAACTGTGATTAAACATAGATTAAATCTTATTTCCCCAAGATGGGATTTTTAAAAGTCTTTGGTGTTTTCTAAGAGCCCTGGTGGTGGACTAGTTAAGAGCTTTGCTGCTTAGCCAAAAGGTCGGCAGTTCGAATCCACCAGCTGCTCCTTGGAAGCCCTATGGGGCAATTCTACTCTGTCCTATAGGGTCACTATGAATCAGAACCAGCTCGATGGCAATGGGTTTTTTGGTTTGAGTTGGTGTTTTCTAGGCTTTAGAAAGAGGGTCTAGCTAAGACAAGTTTCATCTGAGATTATACTATAAGCATCAGAAATATTTGAAACATTGAAGATTTAGACTCAACAACTTATGTTCAAATGTAGCATTGAGTTTGTAAATTCAACATATACTTATGAAGAGCAATAATGGGCCAGATCAGAGCTGCGTAGAGTCCACTCTTGCTTGCTTTTCTGAGTGAAATGAGCTCATCTGCTCACCTTGACACAATGCGAACATTTCTGAAAATCACCTTTTCAGTTTTTCAAACTTAGGAATCTGACAGTGTGTGATCACCATGTCCATAGCTGGAAAAATTGTGCTCTTCATTTGCTCCGGCCATCTCCACTCCATTCAGAGGCATGGACTCTTCTTGCTGAATTGCTGTAGACTTTAGCTGTTTTTAGAAGACGTAGGTTGAAAGGTTGGGAACAGTGGCCAACATAGCCCTGGGAATTTCAGTGGGCAGTGCCAGCATGTGAAGATTTTCTTAGGAGCGAAATGTCTAAGTAAATGGCAGGTGCATATGATCAAGGTGGTTTACCTCAGAATATGCTCATCTCAGAAGCCATGGTCTCTGTTCCTTTCTTTTTCTCACTCTCTCTAAATACATATAAGTTTCTTGTCCTCTTGTCTATATTTCCACTCAGTTGTTCCATAACTATTTATTGAATGGTTGCTGTGGCACTTTCTAGGAACTGAAGATACAGTGATGAACAAATTTTCTGCCTTTGTGGAACCTACATTTTTATGAGTGAGACAGACAACAGGCAAATACACATGCAAATGAATGTTTCATATGATTCCAGATGATGATAAAGAGTATGAAGGAGTATAAACGAAGGGTGAGCACATGAAGAAAGCAGATGGTATACTTTAGATACAGTGGTCAGGCAAGGACTCCAAAGAAGTGCCAGGCAAGAGATAAGGGGAGGAAGTGATTTCTTCGCTCACACACCCTTATTTATGACTCTCCATCACCTTCTACCTCCTGCCTCTTTCCAAATTTCCCTCTTATACTTTCATATCCCACCTTCTCTTCTCCTTAACATCTTTCTACGTTGACAGTAATAAAAAATATATTATTTATTTTTACTCATTAAAGAATTTTTGTGCTTCTTAAAAGCAAAAAAGATTGGAATTTATTTATTTATACTATAAAGGCAAAGCAGTTAAAATATCACTATACTGACAAGAAAGCATTATACCTTTTTTTTTTCATGATGTTTATTCGTTTTTTTATTTTCAATATTTGGCTCTTTTAGGAAAACAGGAAAGCCAGCTCTGTGTCAATTATGAAGAACTTAACAATCTGACAAAATCACATCGGAAGAAAATTTATGATTTAATTTAGAATTTTAAGAAAAAAATAACACTTTCAACCACCCCTTGTCAAATACTGAAAAGTTCTGAGGTCTAACTCACCATTTCCAAAGTAGTGTTCCATTAGACATAAGATATTGGGGAGTGTTAATGAGTGCGATGGGAGAAAACAAGCTCCATGTCAAACAATAGAGAATTCTAGGTTAAAAATTTAAAGTTATTTTTTTAATTGCCAGGTTTTCTAGAGTCTTGAATATGCTAATAAATACCTGCAAGAGTGGGCTAGAGTAAGTAATGTTTTACAAACAAAAAATATCTTGCAGAATGCCCTCTGGAATATTCCTGTCTGACTTAACTCCTCCAGTTATGCTCCTCCAGTGTGATCAATGAAACAGCTGACAGTTGAAGATTTAATACTCTATCATACTGGTAGACTGAATGACCAAAATTTTATATATATTTGTCATCAGGTTAATAAAATGTCCAGAATATTGAATGACCAATTTACCATTTTCACCGTGATTTTTTATCACTGCAATGTGCCATTGTGCTATCAGTCACAAAATCTGATGAACCATATTTCTTAAAAGACACGGTAACAAACAATGCAGGCAATGGTTGTTCAGTGGTAGAATTCTCACCTTCCATACAAAAACCCATGTTTGATTCCTGGTCACTGTATCTCATGCACAGCCACCACCCAACTGTCAGTGGAGGCTGTGTGTTGCTATGGCAATGAACAGGTTTCAGTAAAGCTTCCATAAGGTGGTATCTTGGTTATCTAGTGCTGCTATAACAGAAATCCCACAAGTGGATGGCTTTATCAAACAGAAGTTTATTCTCTCACCATCTAGGAGGCTAGAAGTAGGAATTCAGGGTGCTAGCTCCAGAGGAAGGCTTTTTCTTTTTGTTGGCTCTGGAGGAAGGTCCTTGTCACCAATCTTTATCTGGTCTAGGTGCTTCTCTGCTCAGAATCCTCAGGTCCAAAGGAGGAGCTCTGCACCTGGCACTGGTTTCGTGGTGATATGAAGTCCCCTGTCTCTCTGCTAGCTCCTCTCTTTTATGTCTCAAAAGAGATTGGCTTAAGACACAATCTAATCTGGTAGATCTCATCAACAAAACATCTGCTAATCCATCTCATTAACATCACAGTGACAGGATTTACAGCACATAGGAAAATCCCATCAGATGACAAAATGGTGGACTATCACAGAATACTGGGAATCATGGCCTAGACAAATTGATACACATATTTTTCTAGAAGAAAAGTAACACCTTCGATCATCCCTCATCTAATGTTGAAAGTTTTGAAGGCTAACTCAACATTTCCAAAGTAGTGTTCTATTAGACATAAGAGATTAGGGAGTGTTAATGAGTATGATGGGAAAAAAACAAGCTCCATGTCAAACAATAGAGAATTCTGGGTTAAAAATTAAAGTTTTTTTTTTAATTGCCAGATTTTCCAGAATCTTTAATATGTCAAAAAAAAAAAAAAAAAACTGCCGGAGGCAGGGCCAAGATGGCGGAGTAGTCAGCTGCTTCCTGTGGTCCTTCTTACAACAAAGACCTGAAAATACAAGTGAACTGATTATATATGACAAGCTAGGAGACCTGAACATCAAAGTCAAAGTTGAGGGATTGGACTGAGAGGTGGGGGAGGAGTGGCCAGACCTGACCCGGCGGGAGCCAGCACCCCACAGGCCAATACTGCTACTGCTGCTGCAATGAGGCAAGCAGAGGCATTGAGGGAGAGTTTTCTGCACTAGGGGAGGCCCAACCACAGAGAGTCTGCTCAACCTTCCAGAACAATTGGCAAATGATAAGAACCTGTGTTTAACCTACCACAAACCAAAAACATCCCTTCGAGAAAAGCCTTTCACACACTTACAGGCACCCTTCCTACTCTGCGCTGGGTCCCAGCCAGCTGCATCCCCTGGGCCAGTAGAAGGACCCTGCACATGCCCTGAGCCATTCTCCCAGACTTGGAGAGGGAACAAATTAACAAACAGGAAAAAAATTATCTGTCAGCACCTCTAAGCCAGGAACTCAGGGCAGAAACAAATCCTTTGCCTAGACACAGGCTTAAGGGGTCCACAGATGTTGAATACCTTTCACCTCCACATAGACGTGTTTGGGCCCATTTCAACAGTGTAGGCCCTCATTAGCACAGTATAACAGGGTGTATACCTAAAGTCTAACTTCAACTGTTTCAGCTACATGGTGGAGAGGCAAGTTCCTGTCATTTGACACTGCTCTACCTATTAAGCAGGGCCTTTACCTACCCACATCAGGGGCCTAAGGACTGGTGGCTCCATACACAATGCTTAGCCACCCACGACAGGTGTTCAAGACTAAGTGGTGCCTCCCACTCCTTATAGCCAACAGTATCAGGTGACCATAGTCCATATGCAAAACTCACCCACCTATGTGCTGTGGGGAACAGGGACATGCTTTCTTCAGACACTTAGAGGTGGTTGTGAGCCCCCTGCCTTGCTCAGCACATGATCTTTTACTGCACCCAGATACCTCTGCCTATACAAATCACCCCTGCTCGTCTAGGACTGTAGGTGAGAGCCTCCACTACACACTTGATGACTATCTGGACACCTGAGCTGAATTCATACAGGAAAAGTGAATGGACTCCTGGGCTCACATACCTAGTCACAGCTCTAACTACCTGGTGACAGGACGTTAGAACTCCAAAGACATCAATAATCAAACTAGCTCACTTGAGCAGCCTATTTGGGTATTTCAAACTCAACAAAAAAAGAAGCTAGGACACAGTAAGCAAACATAAAATAAATAAATACAATAACTTACTGATGCCTCGGAGACTACAGTCAATAACAAATCACATAAACAGACAGACCATGATGGCTTCAGCAAGCTCTCAAAACAAAGAACCAAGAAATCTTCCAGATGAAGAGACATTCCTGGAATTACCAGAGGTAGAATACAAAAGATTAATATACAGACCTCTTCAAGAGATCAGGTAAAACAAAGAACCAGCCGAGAAATATATAGAAAAAGCATTAGAGGAACTTAAGCAGATTACACAAGGGCATAAGGACAAATTGAATGGGCAGCAAGAATCCATAGAGACAGCAAACAGAAATTCAGAAGGTTAACAATGAAATTTGAGAATTAGACAATTCAATAGAAAGTCAAGAGGAGAATTGAAGAAATAGAAGGCAGAATGAATGAGATTGAAGACACAGCACTTGAAACCAACATATTTAAGGAAAAATCAGATAAACAAATTAAAAAAAAAGAAGAAACCCTATGAATTATGTGCGATTCTATCAAAAGCAATAACCTTCGAGTGATTGGTGTGCCAGAGCAGGGGAGGATAACGGAAAATACAGAGAAAATTGCAGGAGATTTGTTGGCAGAAAACCTCCCTGATATCATGAAAGGTTAGAAAATATCTATCCAATATGCTCATTGAATCCCACACAAAGTAGATTCCAAAAGAAACTCATCAAGACATATCATAATCAAACTTGCCAAAACAAAAGACAAAGACAAAATTTTAACAGTGCCTAGGGATAAACTAAAAGTCACCTACAAAGGAGAGTCAATAAGACTAAGCTCGAACTACTCAGCAAAAACCATGCAGGCAAGAAGGTAATGGGATGACATATATAAAGCCTTGAAGGAAAAAAAAAAATTGCCAGCCAAGAATCATATATCCAGCAAAAATGTCTCTCAAACATGATGGCAAAATTAGGACATTTCTAGACAAACAGAAGTTTAGTAAATGTGCAAAAAACCAAACCAAAACTACAAGAAATACTAAAGGGAGTCCTCTGGTTAGAAAGTCAATAACAACAGACAACAACCCAGAAGTAGAACACAGGACAGAGCAACCAGATATCAACCCAGATAGGGAAATCACAAAAATCAAAGCTAAAAAGCTCAAAACAGGGGAACAGAGACATCATTATGTAAAAGATGATAACATTAAAATAAAAAGGGACACTAAAAAATGGACTCATAGATCTTTCGTATGGAGAGGAAGTCAAGGTGATATAAAGAAATAAAAGATTGGTTTAAACATAGAAAAATAGGGGTAAATATTAAGGTAACCACAAAGAAAACTAATGATCCTACACATCAAAATAAAAAATAAGAGAAATATAAAGACTTAGCAAATACAAAATCAACAACAATGAAAAAGAAGACAATATATAAAGAATACCGACTCAGCACAGAGAATTTAGTGGAAAAAAGAAACCGTCAACAACATACAAAAAAAGACATCAAAATGGTTGCACTAAACTCATACCTGTCAATAATTACGATGAATGTAAATGAACTAAATGCACCAATAAAGGCACACAGGGTGGAAGAATGAATGAAACAAAAAAATGACTGATCTATGTGCTGCCTACAAAAGACACACCTTAGGCTTTAAGACACAAACTAAAACTCAAAGGATGGAAAAAAAATATCAAGCAAACAATAATCAAAACAGAGCAGGAATGGCAATATTAATTTCTGACAAAATGGACTTTAAAATACACCACAAAAAATAAGGAAGGACACTATATAATGATTAAAGGATCAATACACCAGGAGAACATAACCATAATAAATATTTATGGACCCAACAAAAGGGCTCCAAAATATATAAAACAAACTCTAAGAGCATTGAAAAGAGGGATAGCTCCACAATAATATTAGGAGACTTCAACACACAACTTTCTGTGAAGGACAGAACATTCAGAAAGAAGCTCAATAAATACAGGGAGGATCTAAATAATACAATCAACCAACTTGACCTCATAGACATATACAGAACACAACACCCAGCAGCAGCCAAGTATATGTTCTTTTCCAATGCACATGCAACATTTTCCAGAATAGGTCACATATTAGGCAGGCCATAAAGCAAACCTTAACAGAATCCAGAACACTGAACTATTACAAAGCATCTTTTCTGACCATAAAGCCATAAACATAAAAATCAATAACAGAAAAAACAAGGGAAAAAAAATCAAACACATGGAAACTGAACCACACCATGTCCAAAAACTGTTGGGTTATAGAAGAAATTAAGGACAGAATAAAGAAATTCATAGAATCAAATTAGAATGATAACACATCCTATCAGAACCTTTGGGGCACAGAAAAAGCAGGTCTCGAAAGTCAATTTATAGCAATATATGCACACACCTCAAAGAAGAAAGGGCCAAAATCAAAGAATTAACCAAAAAACTCAAACAAGTAGAAAAAGAACAGCAAAAGAAACCCTCGGACACCAGAAGAAAGCAGATAATAAAAATTAGAGCAGAATTAAATGAAATAGAGAATAGAAAAATAGAAAGAGTTAACAATACCAAAAGCTGGTTCTTTGAAAAGATGAACAAAACCGATAAACTATTGGCCAAACTGACAAAAGAAGAACAGGAGAGGAAGCAAATAACCGGAATAAGAAACGAGATGGGCAATATCACAACAGACCCAACTGAGATTAAAAGAATTGTAGCATAACACTATGAAAAACTGTACTGTAACAAATTTGAAACTCTAGAAGAAATAGGCAAAGTTCTAGAAACTCATTACCCACCTAAACTAACAGAGGTAGAACAACTAAATAAACCTATTACAAAAGAAAAGATAAGGAGGGGGGGCCAAGATGGCGGACTAGGTGGACGCTCCTGCGGATCCCTCTTGCAACAAAGACTCGGAAAAACAAGGGAATCGATCACATACATAACAATCTATGAACTCAGAACAACAAGCACAGATTTAGAGACGGAGGACGAACAAATACGGGCAGACAGCGACTGTTTTCAGAACTAGGAGCCAGCGCACCAGGCAGGTGACCTTCGGAGCTCGATCTGGGGCAGAGCCCAGGGGGGCAGACGGCACAGAAAGGGGGCCCACCCCTTCCCCCCCGAACCCATCCCGGGAGGAAGCCTAGCAGGTTGGCGCGGGCGGCGTAGGGGCGCAGCCGGAGGGAGAAACACCCGGGAGGCAGTGACTGATCTGAGAGGGGGGAGAACAGCGTCTCAGCTGGGGTGCCGTGCCGTCCGCCGGGAGTTAGGCGAGAAGCCGACGGGGCGCGCGCGGGGGGGGTCAGCTGTGTTTCCCTGGAGTGACCCCAGGGCGGGGCCCACGCGTTCGTGCGGGAGGACGCGCACCCAGTCCGCGCGTGTGGCACGGCACACCAGAGGGAGAAATCCCCGGAGGTGTCTGGTCTCAAAACAGGGAAAGCAGCATCCCAGACGGGGAGCCATTCCGCTGCGATCTGGGAACGCGCGCGTGCGAGCGCGCGGGCGGGGCATGAGCGCAGGGTCCGTTTTTATTACCCTGAATTGACCCAGGGGGCGGGACCACCTGGTCGTGTGAGTGACGCCCTCCCAGTTTGCGCGAGAGGTGTGGCACACCGGAAGGAGAAGTCCCGGGGAGGAACTGATTGGTCCCAAAGCGCAGAAAGTAGCGTCCCAGACAGGGTGCCGTCTTGCCGGGGCTTGGGCGCGCGCACGAGCGGGGCGTGAGCACGGAGTCCATTTTTATTGCCCTGAATTGACCCAGGGGGCGGGCCCACCTGGCCGTGCGGAGGAACTGATTGGTCCCGAAGCACAGAAAGTAGCGTCCCAGACGGGGTGCCGTCCTGCCGGGGCTTGAGCGCGCGCACGAGCGGGGCGTGAGCACGGAGTCCATTTTTATTGCCCTGAATTGACCCAGGGGGCGGGCCCACCTGGCCGTGCAGGTGACGCCAACCCAGTTCGCGAGAGAGGTGTGGCGCTCCGGAAGGAGAAGTCCCGGGGAGGAAGTGACTGGTTCCCGAACAGGGAAAGCAGCGTCTCAACCCGGAAGTCATCCCGCTGGGATTTGGGCGCGCGCACAGGCGGGGCGTGACCGCGGGATCTAATTATAATCGCCTGAATAGACCCTGGGGGCGGGCCCACCCGTTCGTGTGGGAAACACCCACCCAGTGCCCACGAGCGGTGCCGCGCACCGGAGGAAATCCCCAGGAGGAAGGGACTGGTTTCCGAGTAAGGAAAGCAGTGTCCTAGCCAGGGACCCGTCCAGCCCGGATTTTGGCGAACGGGGGCGGAGCGTGAACGTGGTGTTCAGCTCTATATTCTGTGGTGCTACACTCCTAGCTCTCAGATCCCTCCCCCACCCTCCCCAGGCGACCCCATTAACATCCGAATACCCGGAGCCAGAGAGAGAATTCAGATAGGGATCTGACTGCATTTTTTTTTAGCTGACTACTTGGAAAATCTAGTTTCCCAGTGATGGCTCAGAGACAGCAGTCCATATCAAACCACATAAAGAAACAGACCATGACAGCTTCTCCAACCCCCCAAACAAAAGAATCAAAATCTTTCCCAAATGAAGATACAATCCTGGAATTATCAGATACAGAATATAAAAAACTAATTTACAGAATGCTTAAAGATATCACAAATGAAATTAGGATAAATGCAGAAAAAGCCAAGGAACACACTGATAAAACTGTTGAAGAACTCAAAAAGATTATTCAAGAACATAGTGGAAAAATTAACAAGTTGCAAGAATCCATAGAGAGACAGCATGTAGAAATCCAAAAGATTAACAATAAAATTACAGAATTTGACAACGCAATAGAAAGTCAGAGGAGCAGACTCGAGCAATTAGAATGCAGACTGGGACTTCTGGAGGACCAGGGAAACAACACCAACATAGCTGGAAAAAAATCAGATAAAAGAATTAAAAAAAATGAAGAAACCCTAAGAATCATGTGGGACTCTATCAAGAAGGATAACTTACGAGTAATTGGAGTCCCAGAACAGGGAGGGGGGACAGAAAACACAGAGAAAATAGTTGAAGAACTCCTGACACAAAACTTCCCTGACATCATGAAAGAAGAAAGGATATCTATCCAAGATGCTCATCGAACCCCATTTAAGATTGATCCAAAAAGAAAAACACCAAGACATATCATCATCAAACTTGCCAAAACCAAAGACAAACAGAAAATTTTAAAAGCAGCCAGGGAGAAAAGAAAGGTTTCCTTCAAGGGAGAATCAATAAGAATAAGTTCAGACTACACAGCAGAAACCATGCAGGCAAGAAGGGAATGGGACGACATATACAGAGCACTAAACGAGAAAAACTGCCAACCAAGGATCATATATCCAGCAAAACTCTCTCTGAAATATGAAGGAGAAATTAAGATATTTACAGATAAACACAAGTTTAGAGAATTTGCAAAAACTAAACCAAGACTGCAAGAAATGCTAAAGGAGATTGTTTGGCCTGATGACCAATAATATCAGGTACCAGCACAATACAAGGTCACAAAACAGAACGTCCTGATATCAACGCAACTCAAACAGGGAAAGCACAAAAACAAACAAATTAAGACTAATTCTAAAAAATAAATAAAGAAACAAAATAATACACACAACAGGAAATCATGGAAATCAATAGATAAACGATCAAAATAATCAAAAAGAGGGACTAAATATAGGAGGCATTGAACTGCCAGATGGAGAGTGATACAAGGCGAAATAGAAGGATACAAGTTAGGTTTTTACTTAGAAAAACAGGGGTAAATAAAAAGGTAACCACAAAAAGGAATATCAATTCCATAACTCAAGAAAAAAGCCAAGAAAAACGTAAGGACTCAATAAACACAAAGTTAAACATTATGAAAATGAGGATCTCACAAGCTACTAAGAAAAACGTCTCAGCACAAAAAAGCATGTGGAAAAATGAAAGGGCCAACAACACACATGAAAAAGCATCAAAATGACAGCACTAAAAACTTACTTATCTATAATTACCCTGAATGTAAATGGACTAAATGCACCAATAAAGAGACAGAGAGTCTCAGACTGGATAAAGAAACACGATCCGTCTATATGCTGCCTACAAGAGACACACCTTAGACTTAGAGACACAAACAAACTAAAACTCAAAGGATGGAAAAAAAATATATCAAGCAAACAATAAGCAAAAAAGAAGAGGAGTAGCAATATTAATTTCTGACAAAATAGACTTTAAACTTAAATCCACCACAAAGGATAAAGAAGGACACTACATAATGATAAAAGGGACAATTGACCAGGAAGATATAACCATATTAAATATTTACGCACCCAATGACAGGGCTGCAAGATACATAAATCAAATTTTAACAGAACTGAAAAGCGAGATAGACACCTCCACAATTATAATAGGAGACTTCAACACACCACTTTCGGAGAAGGACAGGACATCCAGTAAGAAGCTCAATAGAGACACGGAAGACCTACTTACAACAATCAACCAACTTGACCTCATTGACTTATACAGAACTCTCCACCCAACTGCTGCAAAATATACTTTTTTTTCTAGCGCACATGGAACATTCTCTAGAATAGACCACATATTAGGGCATAAAACAAATCTTTGCAGAATCCAAAACATCGAAATATTACAAAGCATCTTCTCAGACCACAAGGCAATGAAGCTAGAAATCAATAACAGAAAAACTAGGGAAAAGAAATCAAATACTTGGAAAATGAACAATACCCTCCTGAAAAAAGACTGGGTTATAGAAGACATCAAGGAGGGAATAAGGAAATTCTTAGAAAGCAACGAGAATGAAAATACTTCCTATCAAAACCTCTGGGACACAGCAAAAGCAGTGCTCAGAGGCCAATTTATATCGATAAATGCACACATACAAAAAGAAGAAAGAGCCAAAATCAGAGAACTGTCCCGACAACTTGAGCAAATAGAAAGTGAGCAACAAAAGAATCCATCAGGCACCCGAAGAAAACAAATAATAAAAATTAGAGCTGAACTAAATGAATTAGAGAACAGAAAAACAATTGAAAGAATTAACAAAGCCAAAAGCTGGTTCTTTGAAAAAATTAACAAAATTGGTAAACCATTGGCTAGACTGACTAAAGAAAAACAGGAAAGGAAACAAATAACCCGAATAAGAAACGAGAAGGACCACATCACAACAGAACCAAATGAAATCAAAAGAATCATATCAGATTACTACATAAAATTGTACTCTAACAAATTTGAAAACCTAGAAGAAATGGATAAATTCTTGGAACAACACTACTTACCTAAACTAACACATTCAGAAGTAGAACAACTAAATAGACCCATAACAAAAAAAGACATTGAAACGGTAATCAAAAAACTCCCAACAAAAAAAAGTCCTGGCCCAGATGGCTTCACTGCAGAGTTCTACCAAACCTTCAGAGAAGACTTAACACCATTACTATTGAAGGTATTTCAAAGTATAGAAAAAGACGGAATACTACCCAACTCATTCTATGAAGCTACCATCTCCCTGATACCAAAACCAGGTAAAGACATTACAAAAAAAGAAAATTTTAGACCTATATCCCTCATGAACATAGATGCAAAAATCCTTAATAAAATTCTAGCCAATAGAATCCAACAACACATCAAAAAAATAATTCACCCTGATCAAGTGGGATTTATACCAGGTATGCAAGGCTGGTTTAATATCAGAAAAACCATTAATGTAATCCATCACATAAATAAAACAAAAGACAAAAACCACATGATCTTATCAATTGATGCAGAAAAGGCATTTGACAAAGTCCAACACCCATTTATGATAAAAACTCTCACCAAAATAGGAATTGAAGGAAAATTCCTCAGCATAATAAAGGGCATATATGCAAAGCCAACGGCCAATATCACTCTAAATGGAGAGAACCTGAAAGCATTTCCCTTGAGAACGGGAACCAGACAAGGATGCCCTTTATCACCGCTCTTATTCAACATCGTACTTGAAGTCCTAGCCAGGGCAATTAGGCTAGACAAAGAAATAAAGGGTATCCAGATTGGTAAGGAGGAAGTAAAGCTATCACTATTTGCAGATGACATGATCGTATACATGGAAAACCCTAAGAAATCCTCCAGAAAACTACTGAAACTAATAGAAGAGTTTGGAAGAGTCTCAGGATATAAAATAAACATACAAAAATCACTTGGATTCCTCTACATCAACAAAAAGAACACCGAAGAGGAAATAACCAAATCAATACCATTCACAGTAGCCCCCAAGAAGATAAAATACTTAGGAATAAATCTTACCAAGGACGTAAAAGACCTATACAAAGAAAACTATAAAACTCTGCTACAAGAAATTCAAAAGGACACGCTTAAATGGAAAAACATACCCTGCTCATGGATAGGAAGACTCAACATAGTAAAAATGTCTATTCTACCAAAAGCCATTTATACATACAACGCACTTCCAATCCAAATACCAATGTCATACTTTAAGGGAATAGAGAAACAAATCACTAATTTCATATGGAAAGGAAAGAACCCCCGGATAAGAAAACATTACTGAAAAAGAAGAAGAAAGTGGGAGGCCTCACCCTACCTGATTTCAGAACCTATTATATAGCTACAGTAGTCAACACAGCCTGGTACTGGTACAACAACAGGCACATAGACCAATGGAACAGAATTGAGAATCCAGATATAAATCCATCCACGTATGAGCAGCTGATATTTGACAAAGGACCAGTGTCAGTCAATTGGGGAAATAATAGTCTTTTTAACAAATGGTGCTGGCATACCTGGATATCCATTTGCAAAAGAATGAAACAGGACCCATACCTCACACCATGCACAAAAACTAACTCCAAGTGGATCAAAGACCTAAACATAAAGACTAAAACGATAAAAATCATGGAAGAAAAAATAGGATCTACCCTAGGAGCCCTAATACAGGGCATAAACAGAATACAAAACATTACCAAAAATGATGAAGAGAAACCCGATAACTGGGAGCTCCTAAAAATCAAACGCCTATGCTCATCTAAAGACTTCACCAAAAGAGTAAAAAGACCACCTACAGACTGGGAAAGAATATTCAGCTATGACATCTCAGACCAGCGCCTGATCTCTAAAATCTACATGATTCTGTCAAAACTCAACCACAAAAAGACAAACAACCCAATCAAGAAGTGGGCAAAGGATATGAACACACATTTCACTAAGGAAGATATTCAGGCAGCCAACAGATACATGAGAAAATGCTCTCGATCATTAGTCATTAGAGAAATGCAAATTAAAACTACGATGAGATTCCATCTGACACCAACTAGACTGGCATTAATTCAAAAATCACAAAATAATAAATGTTGGAGAGGCTGCGGAGAGACTGGAACTCTCATACACTGCTGGTGGGATTGTAAAATGGTACAACCACTTTGGAAATCCATCTGGCGTTATCTTAAACAGTTAGAAATAGAACTACCATACAACCCAGAAATCCCACTCCTCGGAATATACCCTAAAAATACAAGACCCTTCACACAAACAGATATATGCACACCCATGTTTATTGCAGCTCTGTTTACAATAGCAAAAAGCTGGAAGCAACCAAGGTGTCCATCAACGGACGAATGGGTAAATAAATTGTGGTATATTCACACAATGGAATACTACGCATCGATAAAGAACAGTGATGAATCTCTGAAACATTCCATAACATGGAGGAATCTGGAAGGCATTATGCTGAGCGAAATGAGTCAGTTGCAAAAGGACAAATATTGTATAAGACCACTATTATAAGATCTTGAGAAATAGAAAAAACGGAAAAGAACACATACTTTTGTGGTTACAAAGGGGGGAGGGAGGGAGGGAGGGAGGGAGGGAGGGAGGGAGAGGGCTTTTTATTGATCAATCTGTAGATGGGAACTGCTTTGGGTGAAGGGAAAGACAACACTCAAAACAAGGAAGGTCAGCCTAATTGGACAGGATTAAAAGTAAAGAGGTTTCCGAGATAAAATGAAAGCTTCAAAGGATAGCGAAGCAGGGGCTGGGGTCTGGGGAACTTGGTTTGAGAGGACTTCTAAATCAATGGGCAAAACAATTCTATTATGAAAACACTCTGCATCCCACTTTGAATTGTGGCACCTGGGGTCCTAAATGCCAACAAGCAGCCATCTAAAATACATTAATTGGTCTCAACCCACCGGGAGCAAAGGCAAAGGAAGAACACCAAGGTCACACGACAACTAAGAACCCAAGAGACAGAAAGGGCCACTTGAACCAGAGACCTACAATATCCTGAGACCAGAAGAACAAGTTGGTGCCCGGCCACAATCGATGTCTGCCCTGTCAGGGAACACAACAGACAACTCCCGAGGGAGCGGGAGACCAATGGGATGCAGACCCCAAATTCTCATTAAAAGACCACACCTAATGGTATGATTGCGACTAGAGGAATCCCAGAGACAATGCTCCCCAGAACTTCTGATGGCACAGGACAGGAACCATCCCCGAAGACAAATCATCAGGCATGAAAAGGACTGGTCAGTGGGGGGGAGAGAGATACTGATGAAGAGTGAGCTAATTAAATCAGGTGGACACGGGAGAGTGTGTTGGCAACTCTTGACTGGAGGGGGGATGGGAAGATAGAGAGAGAGGGAAGAAGGTAAAATTGGCACGAAACGAGAGACTATAAGGGCTGACTCAATAGGGGGAGAGCAAGTGGGAGAAGGGAGTAAGATGTATGTAAACCTACATGTGACAGACTGGAATGGTAAATGTTCACTTGAAGCTTAATAAAAATTTAAAAAAAAAAAAAAAGAAAAGATAATTTAAAAACTTCAAACAAACAAAAATCCCTAACCCTGACGGCTTCACTGGAGAATTCTATGAAACTTTCAGAAAAGAGTTAACACCACTATTACTAAAGTTATTTCAGAGCATAGAAAAGGGTAGGATACTCCCAAACTCATTCTATGAAGTCAGCATTTCCCTGATACCAAAATCAGGTAAATACACCACAAAAAAAAAAAAAAAAAATTACAAACCTATATCCCTCATTAACTTAGATGAAAAAATCCTCAACAAAATTCTAGCCAATAGAATTCAACAACATATCAAAAAAATAATTCACAATTAACAGGTGGGATTCATACCACGTATGCAGGGATGATTCAACATTACAAAAACAATCAATATAATCCATCAAGTAAATAAAACAAAAGATGGGAACCACGTGATCTTATCAATAGATGCATAAAAGGAATTTGACAAAGTCCAACACCCATTCATGATAAAAACTCTCAGCAAAAAAAGAAGGGAAATTCCTCGACATAATAAAGGGCATTTATACAAAGCCAGGAAACCCTGGGGGCATAATGGCTAACTGCTACGGCTGCTAACCAAGAAGTTGGCAGTTCAAATCTGCCAGGTGCTCCTTGGAAACTCTATGGGACAGTTCTACCCTATCCTGTGGGGTCACTATGAGTTGAAATCGACTCGGTGGCAGTGGATCTATACAAAGCCAACAACCAACATCATTCTAGATGGAGAGAGCCTGAAAGCATTCCCCTTGAGAACCAGAACTAGACAAGGATGATCTTTAACACTGCTCTTATTCAACATTGTGTTGGAAGTCCTAGCCAGAGCAATTAGGCTAGACAAAGAAATAAAGGGCATCCAAATTGTTAAGGAAGAAGTAAAAGTATCTGTACTTGCAGATGATATGATCTTACACACAGAAAACCCTAAAGAATCCACAAGAAGACTACTGGAACTAATAGAAGATTTAATCAAAATATCAGGATTCAAGATAAACGTACAAAAATCAGTTGGATGCCTCTACGCCAACAAGGAGAATGTTGAAGAAGAAATCACCAAATCAATACCATTTACAATAGCCCCAAGAAGATAAAACACTTAGGAATAAATCTAAGCAGAGACATAAAAGATCTATACAAAGAACACAAGACACTACTGCAAGAAAACAAATCAGACTTTCATAACTAGAAAAACATACCTTGCTCATGGAAACTAAGACTCAACATTGAGAAAATGTCTGTCCTACCCAAAGCGATCTAAAGATACAATGCAATCCCAATCCAAATTCCAAAGACATTTTTTATGAGGTGGAGAAACAAATTACCAACTTCATATGGAAAGGGAAGAGGTCCCAGATAATTAAAGCATTACTGAAAAAGAACAAAGTGGGATGCCTCACACTACCTGATTTTAGAACCTTTTATACCGCCACAGTAGTCAAAACAGACTGGTACTGGTACAACAACAGATACATAGACCAATGGAACAGAATTGAGAATCCAGACTTAAATTCATCCATCTATGAGCAGCTGATATTTGCCAAAGGTCCAAAGTCCATTAAATGGGAAAAGACAGACTCTTTAACAAATGGTGCTGACATAACTGGATATCCATCTGCAAAAAAATGAAACAAGACCCATACCTCACACTATGCACAAAAACAAACTCAAAATGAATCAAAGACCTAAATGTAAAATCTAAAACAATAAAGATCATGGAAGCAAAAATAGAGACAATGCTAGGAGCCCTAATACATGGCATAAGGAGAGTACGAAACATTACTAACAATGCACAAACACAAGAAAAGAAACTAGATAACTGGGAGCTTCCAAAAATCAAACACTTATGTTCATCCGAGGCCTTCACCAAGAGTAAAAAGACAACCTACAGACTAGGAAAAAAATTTTTTTGGCTACAACAAATCCAATCAGTGTCTAATCTCTAAAATCTACAAGATGCTGCAAAAGCTCAACATAAAAAGACAACCCAATTTAAAAAAATGGCACAAAGAATATGAACAGGTACATCATCAAAGACATTCAGGTGGCTAACAGGTACTTGAGGAAATGCTCACTGTCATTAACCATTAGAGAAATGTAAAACAAAACTACAGTGAGATACCCTCTCACTCCAGCAACAACAACAACAAAAAAGGCTGGCATTAATCCAAAAAACACAAAAAAAGAAATATTGGAGAGGTTGAAGAGAGACTGGAACACTTGTACACTGCTGGTGGGAATGTAAAATGGTACAACCACTTTGGAAATTGATTTGGCACTTCCTTAGAAAGCTAGAAATAGAAGTACTACAGGATCCAGCAATCCCACTCCTTGGAATATATACTAGAGAAAAATGAGCCTTCATATGAATACATATATGCACTCCCATGTTCACTGCAGCACTGTTTATAATAGCAAAAAGATGGAAACAACCAATGTTCCCATAAATGAATGAATGGGTAAACAAATTATGGTATGTTCACACAATGGAATGCTATGCAATGATAAAGAACAATGATGAATCCATGAAACATCTCATACCATGGAGGAATCCAGATGGCATTTATGCTGAGCGAAATTAGTCAGTAGCAAAAGGACAAATATTAAATGAGAACACTGTTATTAGAACTCAAGAAAAGGTTTAAACACAGAAGAAAACATTCTTTCCTGGTTATGACGGGGGTTGGGGGGGTGGAGGGAGGGAGATACTAATTAGATAGTAGACAAGAATCATTTTAGGTGAAGGGAAGGACAACACACAATACAGTGAAATTGAGTATAACTGGACTAATCTGAAAACGAAGAAGTTTCCTGAATATATTCAAACACTTCAAGTGACAGAGTAGCAGGGGCAGTGTTCTGGGCACCATCGTTTCAGGGGACATCTAGGTCAATTGGCATAACAAAGTGTGTTAAGAAAACAATCTGTATCTCGCTTGGTGAGTGTCATCTGGGGTTTTAAAAGTTAGCAAGTGGCCATCTAAGATGCTTCAATTTCTCTCAACTCACCTGGACCAAAGAGAATGAAGAACACCAAAGACACAAGGAAAATATGAGCCCAAGAGAAAGAAAGGGCCACATAAACCAGAGACCACATCCGCCTGAGACCAGAAGAACTAGATGGTGCCCGGCTATCACCAATGACTGCTCTGACAGGAAACACAATAGACAATCCCTGATGGAGCAGGAGAAATGTGGGATGCAGACTTCAAATTCTAGTAAGAAGATCAGACTTACTGGTCTGACTGAGACTGGAGGGACCCCAGAGGTCATGGCCCCTGGACTCTGTTAACCCAAAACTAAATCCTTTCCCGAAGCCAACTCTTCAGTCAAAGATTAGACTGGCCTATAAGAAGTAAAATGATACTGGTGAGGAATGTGTTTCTTAGCTTAAGTAGTCGCAGGAGACTATGTGGGAAGCTCCGGTATGGAGATGAGATGAGAAGGTAGAGGGGGACAGGTGCTGGTTGAATGGACATGGAAAATACAAGGCGGAGAGGAGTGTGCTATCGCATATTAGGGAGAGTACCTAGGGTCACATAACAATGTGTGTATAAGATTTTCATTGAGAAACTGACTTGACACCTAAACTTTCACTTAAAGCACAATTAAAAAAAAAACTGCAAGGGTGGAATAGAGTAAGCAATGTGTCACAAACATATTGCAAAATATCTTGCAGAACGCCCTATGGAATATTCCTACCTGACTTAACTCCTCCAATTATGCTTCTACAGTGTGGCCAGAGAAAGAGCTGACAGTTGAAGATTTAATACTGTACCTATCGTATAGGTCAAGACTGAATGGAGGGGGGGCCAAGATGGCTGACTAGGTAGAAGCTACCTCGGATCCCTCTTGCAACAAAGACTGGGAAAAACAAGTGAATCGATCACATACATGACAATCTATGAACCCTGACCAACAAACACAGATTTAAAGAGTTGACCTGAGTGACAGAGATGGAAAACAAACAACTACGGAGAAGCAGAGACTGTTTTCGGAGCCTGGAGCCAGAGTCCCAGTCAGGTAACCTTGGCACCGGGCTTAGAACTGGGCGGATGGGAGCTGAACACAACATCCTGTCATGGCACAAACACAGGGGGCACCCCTACCCCCCTGAACTGACCTCGGAAGGGGGCCCAGCCGGTCATCTCAGGCGGCATGGCTACACGACTGGCAGGAGGAGAAGTCGCCGGGAGGCAGCGGCTGGTTTTGGAGCCGAGAGTGCAGCGTCCCAGCCGGGGAACCTTGACGCTGGGCTTTGGACTGGCAGCTGAGGAACTGACCGTGGCTTCTGCAGGCCTGACCCTCGGGGGCAATCTCTACCCAGCCAGCACACATAGGTGACACGCCCCTCGGGAATCTCAGATAAAATAGTCATCCCAAGCAAGATAAGGAACTTTGTCTATATTCCAGGGTGCTACTTTCTCCAGTTTTTCTGAACCCTCCTCTCCCCTTGCCAGGCGGCTTCATTCACATTGGAATTTCCCGAACCAGAGGGAGAACGGCTCCTCAGTTTTTCTTTTCCCTTTTTTTTTTTTGTCTTTTCCTAACCCATTCTTCTGGCCTGAGAGAAGCAACCACAAAAAACTCAGGGACGAAAAATCCTTCCCTAATTGGACTAAAAACACAGAAACAGCTCCAGCCAAGCATATGTGATCCACAGTCTCGGGATTTCATCCCTACAGGGAACAAGGTGGCTACTATAATGCAAAGGCATTTCTGATAGGGATCTGACTGCATTTTTTTTAGCGGATTTACTGGAAAGACAAGTTTCCCAGGTCTGATATCTCTGTGTATTCAACAGAGCCCTCACTGACCCACAACAGGGAACTGAGGGCTGACACTCCCCCCAGACCACCTAGCCTCCTGCCTTAGGGGTCTAAGGAGGGTGACATCTACCAATCTGTAGAGGTACTCGCATTGGGGGCCTAAGGTACAGCTGCAGAGCCCACCCACCAAAGTGCTTTAGGAATAGAGACACACCTACCTCACTGACACTTGGGGGAAGCCTATCAGCATCCTGCCCCCCCAGAGTGTGAACCCAGCTGCTACTAGAATCTGGTGCACACAACTATCACCACTACTTCTCAAGGTGGATAGGTGATAGGGTGCATCATGCACTTGATGACCCAAAATCAGATTCTACTCAAGAATAGTGAATGGGCTCAGGCATATATATCTGGTAACAGCCCAAACCAGCTGGTAATAGGTCATAAGTAAGTCAAGGGCTACAACAATCAAAACAGCACAATCTAGTAGCCCATCCACGTATATTGAAAGAAAACAAAACAAGATAAGACTCAGTGAGCAATTATAGAATAAATCACTACTAAGATATTAAAAATTTTTTTTTTTTAATATCTTAGTGATGGCTCGGAGACAGCAGTCGATATCAAACCACATAAAGAAGCAGACCATGACTGCTTCTACAACCCCCCAAACAAAAGAATCAAAATCTTTCCCAAATGAAGATACAATCCTGGAATTATCAGATACTGAATATAAAAAACTAATTTACAGAATGCTTCAAGACATCAGGGACGACCTCAGAAATGAAATAAGGCAATCTACAGAATAAAGCCAAGGAACACACTGATAAAACAGTTGAAGAACTCGAAAAGGTTATTCAAGAACATAGTGGAAAAATTAATAAGTTGCAAGAATCCATAGAGAGACAGCATGGAGAAATCCAAAAGATTAACAATAAAATTACAGAATGAGACAACGCAATAGGAAGTCAGAGGAGCAGACTCGAGCAATAGAATGCAGACTGGAAAATCTGGAGGACCAGGGAATTGAAAAAAAATCAGATAAAAGAATTTAAAAAAATGAAGAAACCCTAAGAATCATGTGGGAGTCTATCAAGAAGGATAACTTGCGTGTGATTGGAGTCCCAGAACAGGGAGGGAGGACAGAAAACACAGAGGAAATAGTTGAAGATCTGCTGACAGAAAACTTCCCTGACATCATGAAAGATGAAAGGATATCTATCCAAGGTGCTCATCGAACCCCATTTAAGATTGATCCAAAAAGGAAAACACCAAGACATATTATCATCAAACTTGCCAAAACCAAAGATAAAGAGAAAATTTTAAAAGCAGCCAGGGAGAAAAGAAAGGTCTCCTACAAGGGAGAATGAATAAGAATAGGTTCAGACTACTCAGCAGAAACCATGCAGGCAAGAAGGCAATGGGATGACATATACAGAGCACTGAAGGAGAAAAACTGCCAGCCAAGGATCATATATCCAGCAAAACTCTCTCTGAAATATGAAGGCGAAATTAAGATATTTGCAGATAAACACAAGCTTAGAGAATTTGCAAAAACCAAACCAAAGCTACAACAAATACTAAAGGAAATTGGTTAGAAAACCAATAATATCAGATACCAGCACAACACAAGGTCACAGAACAGAACATCCTGATATCAACTCAAATAGGGAAATCACAAAAACAAATTAAGATTAATTAAAAAAAAATGCTCAAAACAGGGAATCAGTGAAGTCAATATGTAAAAGATCACAATAATCAAAAAGAGGGTCTAAATACAGGTGGTATAGAACTGCCATATGGAGAGGGATACAAGGCGATATAGGACAATACAAGTCAGGTTTTTACTTGGAAAACTAGGGGTAAATATTAAGGTAACCACAAAGAGGTATAACAACTCCATAACTCAAAATAAAAACCAAGAAAAATGTAACGACTCAGCAAACATAAAGTCAAATACTATGAAAATGAGGAACACACAATTTACAAAGAAAAACGTCTCAGCACAAAAAAGTAAGTGGAAAATTGAAATTGTCAACAACACGCATAAAAAGGCATCAAAATGACAATACTAAACACATACTTATCTATAATTACGCTGAATGTAAATGGACTAAATGCACCAATAAAGAGACAGAGAGTCTCAGACTGGATAAAGAAACACGATCCGTCTATATGCTGCCTACAAGAGACACACCTTAGACTTAGAGACACAAACAAACTAAAACTCAAAGGATGGAAAAAAAATATATCAAGCAAACAATAAGCAAAAAAGAAGAGGAGTAGCAATATTAATTTCTGACAAAATAGACTTTAAACTTAAATCCACCACAAAGGATAAAGAAGGACACTACATAATGATAAAAGGGACAATTGACCAGGAAGATATAACCATATTAAATATTTATGCACCCAATGACAGGGCTGCAAGATACATAAATCAAATTTTAACAGAACTGAAAAGCGAGATAGACACCTCCACAATTATAATAGGAGACTTCAACACACCACTTTCGGAGAAGGACAGGACATCCAGTAAGAAGCTCAATAGAGACACGGAAGACCTACTTACAACAATCAACCAACTTGACCTCATTGACTTATACAGAACTCTCCACCCAACTGCTGCAAAGTATACTTTTTTTTCTAGTGCACATGGAACATTCTCTAGAATAGACCACATATTAGGTCATAAAACAAATCTTTGCAGAGTCCAAAACATCGAAATATTACAAAGCATCTTCTCAGACCACAAGGCCATAAAAGTGGAATTCAATAACAGAAAAATTAGGGAAAAGAAATCAAATACTTGGAAACTGAACAATTCCCTGCTCAAAAAAGACTGGGTTATAGAAGACATTAAGGAGGGAATAAGGAAATTCATAGAAGGCAACGAGAATGAAAATACTTCCTATCAAAACCTCTGGGACACAGCAAAAGCAGTGCTCAGAGGCCAATTTATATCAATAAATGCACACATAAAAAAGAAGAAAGAGCCAAAATCAGAGAACTGTCCCTACAACTTGAACAGATAGAAAGTGAGCAACAAAAGAATCCATCAGGCACCAGAAGAAAACAAATAATAAAAATTAGAGCTGAACTAAATGAATTAGAGAACAGAAAAACAATTGAAAGAATTGACAAAGCCAAAAGCTGGTTCTTCGAAAAAATTAACAAAATTGATAAACCGTTGGCCAGATTGACTAAAGAAATACAGGAAAGGAAACAAATAACCCGAATAAGAAATGAGATGGGCCACATCACAAGTGACCCAATGGAAATTAAAAGAGTCATATCAGATTATTACGAAAAATTGTACTCTAACAAATTTGCAAACCTAGAAGAAATGGATGAATTCCTGGAAAAACACTACCTACCTGAACTAATGCAATCAGAAGTAGAACAACTAAATAGACCCATAACAAAAAAAGAGATTGAAACGGTAATCAAAAAACTCCCAACAAACAAAAGCCCTGGCCCGGATGGCTTTACTGCAGAGTTCTACCAAGCTTTCAGAGAAGAGTTAACACCATTACTACCAAAGGTATTTCAAAGCATAGAAAATCATGGAATACTGCCTAACTAATTCTATGAAGCCACCATTTCCCTGATACCAAAACTAGTAAAGTTATCACAAAAAAAAGAAAATTACAGACCTATATCCCTCATGAACATAGATGCAAAAATCCTCAACAAAATTCTAGCCAATAGAATTCAACAACATATCAAAAAATTAATCCACCATGACCAAGTGGGATTTATACCAGGTGTGCAAGGCTGGTTTAATATTAGAAAAACCATTAATGTAATCCACCATATAAATAAAACAAAAGACAAAACCCACATGATCTTATCGATTGATGCAGAAAAGGCATTTGACAAAGTCCAACACCCATTTATGATAAAAAACTCTCACCAAAATAGGAATTGAAGGAAAATTCCTCAACATAATAAAGGGCATCTATACAAAGCCAACGGCCAACATCACTCTAAATGGAGAGAGCCTGAAAGCATTTCTCTTGAGAACGGGAACCAGACAAGGATGCCCTTTATCACTGCTCTTATTCAACATTGTGCTAGAGGTCCTAGCCAGAGCAATTAGGCTAGACAAAGAAATAAAGGGCATCTGGATTGGCAAGGAGGAAGTAAAATTATCTCTATTTGCAGATGACATGATCTTATACACAGAAAACCCTAAGGAATCCTCCAGAAAACTACTGAAACTAATAGAAGAGTTTGGCAGAGTCTCAGGTTATGAGATAAACATACAAAAATCACTTGAATTCCTCAACACCAACAAAAAGAACATCAAAGAGGAAATCACCAAATCAATATCATTCACAGTAGCCCCCAAGAAGATAAAATACTTAGGAATAAATCTTACCAAAGATGTAAAAGACTTACACAAAGAAAACTACAAAGTACTACTACAAGAAACTAAAAAGGACCTACTTAAGTGGAAAAACATACCTTGTTCATGGATAGGAAGACTTAACATAGTAAAAATGTCTATTCTACCAAAAGCCATCTATACATACAATGCACTTCTGATCCAAATTCCAATATCATTTTTTAATGTGATGGAGAAACAAATCACCAGCTTAATATGGAAGGGAAAGAAGCCTCGGATAAGCAAAGCATTACTGAAAAAGAAGAAAGTGGGAGGCCTCATTCTACCTGATTTCAGAACCTATTATACAGCCACAGTAATCAAAACAGCCTGGTACTGGTACAACAACAGACACATAGACCAATGGAACAGAATTGAGAACCCAGATATAAATCCATCCACATATGAGCAGCTGATATTTGACAAAGGCCCAGTGTCAGTTAATTGGGGAAAAGATAGTCTTTTTAACAAATGGTGCTGGCATAACTGGATATCCATTTGCAAAAAAATGAAACAGGACCCATACCTCACACCATGCACAAAAACTAACTCCAAGTGGATCAAAGACCTAAACATAAAGACTAAAACGATAAAGATCATGGAAGAAAAAATAGAGACAAGCTTAGGAGCCCTAATACAAGGCATAAACAGAATACAAAACATTACCAAAAATGACGAAGAGAAACCAGATAACTGGGAGCTCCTAAAAATCAAACACCTATGCTCTTTTTTTTTTTTTATGCTCATCTAAAGACTTCACCAAAAGAGTAAAAAGACCACCTACAGACTGGGAAAGAATTTTCAGCTATGACATCTCCGACCAGCACCTGGTCTCTAAAATCTATATGATTCTGTCAAAATGCAACCACAAAAAAAAAGACAAACAACCCAATCAAGAAGTGGGCAAGGGATATGAACACGCACTTCACTAAAGAAGATATTCAGGCAGCTAACAGATACATGAGAAAATGTTCTCGATCATTAGCCATTAAAGAAATGCAAATTAAAACTACGATGAGATTCCATCTCACCCCAACAAGGCTGGCATTAATCCAAAAAACACAAAATAATAAATGTTGGAGAGGCTGCGAAGAGATTGGAACTCTTATACACTCCTGGTGGGAATGTAAAATGGTACAACCACTTTGGAAATCTATCTGGCGTTATCTTAAACAGTTAGAAATAGAACTACCATACAACCCAGAAATCCCACTGCTCGGAATATACCCTAGAGAAATAAAAGCCTTCACACAAACAGATATATGCACACCCATGTTTATTGCAGCTCTGTTTACAATAGCAAAAAGCTGGAAGCAACCAAGGTGTCCATCGACGGATGAATGGGTAAATAAATTGTGGTATATTCACACAATGGAATACTACGCATCGGTAAAGAACAGTGACGAATCTGTGAAACATTTCATTACATGGAGGAACCTGGAAGGCATTATGCTGAGCGAAATTAGTCAGAGGCAAAAGGACAAATATTGTATAAGACCATTATTATAAGATCTTGAGAAATACTATAAACTGAGAAGAACACATACTTTTGTGGTTACGAGGAGGGGGAGGGAGGGAGGGCGGAAGAGGGTTTTTTACTGATTAGTTAGTAGATAAGAACTGCTTTAGGTGAAGGGAAGGACAACACTCAATACATGGAAGGTCAGCTCAACTGAACTGGACCAAAAGCAAAGAAGTTTCCGGGATAAACTGAATGCTTCAAAGGTCAGTGGAGCAAGGGCAGGGGTTTGGGGACTATGGTTTAAGGGGACTTCTAAGTCAATTGGCAAAATAATTCTATTATGAAAACATTCTGCATCCCACTTTGAAATGTGGCATCTGGGGTCTTAAATGCTAACAAGCGGCCATCTAAGATGCATCAAATGGTCTCAACCCACCTGGAGCAAAGGAGAATGAAGAACACCAAGGTCACATGATAACTAAGAGCCCAAGAGACAGAAAGGGCCACATGAACCAGAGACCTACATCATCCTGAGACCATAAGAACTAGATGGTGCCCGGCCACAACCAATGACTGCCCTGACAAGGAGCACAACAGAGAACCCCTGAGGGAGCAGGAGATCAGTGGGATGCAGACCCCAAATTCTCACAAAAAGACCAGACTTAATGGTCTGCCTGAGACTACAGGAATCCTGGTGGTCATGGTCCTCAAACCTTCTGTTGGCCCAGGATAGGAACCATTCCCAAAGACAACTCATCAGACATGGAAGGGACTGGACAGTGGGTAGGAGAGAGATGCTGATGAAGAGCGAGCTATTTGTATCAGGTGGACACTTTAGACTGTGTTGGCATCTCCTGTCTGGAGGGGGGATGGGAGGATAGAGAGAGTTGGAAGCTGGCAAAATTGTCACGAAAGGAGAGACTGGAAGGGCTGACTCATTAGGGGGAGAGCAAGTGGGAGTACGGAGTAAGGTGTGTATGAACTTGTGTGACAGTTTGACTTGATTTGTAAACGTTCACTTGAAGCTCAATAAAAGTTAATAAAAAGAAAAAACGGAATGACCGTAATTTTATATACATTTGGTGTCACATTAATAAAATATCCAGAACATTGAATGACCAATTTACTCTTTTCATTGTGATTGCTTAGCACTGCAATGTACAATTGTGCTATCAGTCACAAATTTCTGAAGAACCATATTTCTTAAAAGACACAGTAGCAACACAATGAGGGCATTGACGGTTTAGTGGTAGAATTCTTACCTTCCATGCAGAAGACCCAGGTTTGATTCCAGGCCAATGCATCTCATGCACAGCCACCACCCATCTGTCAGTGAATGCTGTGTTGCTATGATGCAGAACAGGTTTCAGCAAGACTTCCAGACTAAGATAGACTAGGAATAAAGGCCTGCTTATCTTCTTCCAAAATCAGCCAATGAAAGCCCTATGGATCACAGATATCTGATCCACAGTTGATAATGGGTATGAAGCAGGATCTGGCAGCATTTTGTACTCTTGCACATGGAGTCACCATGAGTCAGGGGCTGACTCAAAGGCAGCTAACAACAACAGAATAAGAAATTCCTACTAAGGCTCAGAAAATCCATTTCTTCTTTTTTTAATTGTGTTTTAGATGAAAGTTTATAGAGCAAATTAGTTCCTCATTCAAAAATTTATACACAAATTGTTTCACGACATTGTTTGCAATCCCCAATGTGTCAGCACTCTTCCCCTTTCCATCCTGAATTCCCCATTTTTATTACTCCAGTTTTTCTATCCCTTCTTGCCTTGTCATCTTTGCTTTGGGGTAGGTGCATTACATTTGGTCTAGTATACTTTATTGATCTAAGGAACACATTCCTCACGTGTGTTATTGTTTGTTTTATACGCCTGTCTTATCTTTGGTTGAAAGGTGAACTTCAGGGGTGGCTTCAGTTCTGAGTTAGAAAAGTGTGCAGGGGCCATGGTCTTGGGGATTCCTCCAGTCTCTGTCAAACCAGTAAGTCTGGTCTTTTTGTGAATTTGAATTTTGTTATACATTTTTCTCCTGTTCTGTCTGTGACCCTCTATTTTGATTCCAGTCAGAGGAGTCAGTGGTGGTAGCTGGGCATTATCTAGTTCTTGTAAGCTCAGGCTTGTGGAGGCTGTGGTTCCTGAGGTCCACTAGTTCTCTGGACTAATGTTTTCCTTGTGTCTTTGGTTTTATTCATTCTTCTTTGCTCTGAATAGGATGAGACCAATAGATGTATCTTAGATGGCCACCCTCAAGCTTTAAAGACCCCAGATGCTGCTCACCAAAGTAGGTTGTAGAACATTTTCTTGATGAATTATGTTATGCCAATTGAGCTAGGTATCACCTGAGACCATGGTCCCTCATCTTCAGCCCCAGCAACTCAAGTCCCTCAAGGTGTTTTGATGAGTCTAGAAGCTTCTATGACTGTGCACACTTTGTGCTCTATTATATATATGAATATACATGCTGCATATACAAATATTTGTGCAAAAATATCCACAGCCTAACCTGCATACACACGTGGGTATACTCCTATATACCCTTCTTCCCCTATTCAGCGTACCTATCTGCCCATGTATCTACTCTTAAGGTGGTGTTTTTGTTTTTGTTTTTTTGCTTGTTTTTTGCTGTTGTAGGGTTGTGTACATTATAGTATTTACTGTGGTTGCCTCTTTTTTTTTTTATTCTTGTGTTCCTGTAAGTGCCTTCTCCTGCCTTGGTAAAGTTGTGCTTTATTTTGTATTGTCTTTCTTTCACCAAAGCTAATGCTTGCCTACTATCTAAATAGTAATTTTCCCTCCCTACTCATGCCTTCCCTCGATACCATCTTTCTGTGCATAAAATTTTCCTTGAGATTTTATAATAGTGGTTTCATATAATATTTGTCCTTTGAGACTGACTTATTTCACTCAGTATAATGGCCTCCAGATTCATCCATGTTGTGAAATGTTTCTTTATCTTTATGTAGTATTTCATTGTGCATATTTACCCTAATTCATTCATTCATCTGTTGATGGGCACTTGTTATTTCCCTTTTTTTTTTTTTTTTTTGCTATTGTAAATAATTCTGCAGTGAACATGTGTGTGAATATGTCTATTTGTGTGATGGCTCTTATTTCTCTAGGATATATCCCTAAGAGTGGGATTGCTGAATCGAATTCATTTCTTCTTGACTGTACATCAAGGTCTTTCTTTGGCCACAGCTCTTTCGCCTGAGTTATGCTTGCCTCCTTCATAAGTAGATGGCAGTAAATAACAATGACGGGAACAAAGCCAACATTTTACATGAGGTCATACAGAATGTTACAGAAGAATTTGTTCCAATGTGTTTATTTCTAGGAAGAGAGAAATATAGAGAAGAAATCAAAAAGCTTTTGTAGGAACTTCTAGTTGCAACTTGATGCTTACTTACTCAAAAGCTAAGATGGTAATTTCCAAAGCCTAACACATCTTCAGTTAGTCTACGTTGGCTGATGTATCATGTGGACCATAAGAACCAATTTAAGACATTTTCAAGGCATTTTTAACCAGTTCCAATGGTTACCTCCCACATGTTACAAGATGCACGCAAAAGCTAGACTATGAATAAGGAAGATTGAAGAAGAATTCATGCCTTTGAATTGTGGGGTTGGTGAAGAATATTGAATATACTATGGACTTCCAAGAGAATGAACAAATTTGTCTTGGAAGAAGTACAACCAGAATGCTCCTTAGAAGGAAGAATAGCAAGACTACATTTCACATACTTTGGACATGTTATCAGGAGAGATCAGTCCCTGAAGAAGGACATCATGCTTGGTAAACTAGAGGGTCAGCAAAAAAGAGGAAGATCCTCAATGAGATGGATTGACACAGTGGCTGTAACATTGGGCTCAAGCATAGCGAAAATTGTGAGGATGGCGCAGGACAGAGCACTGTTTCATACTGCTGTACATAGGGCCACTATGAATTGGAACAAACTCAACAGCATCTAACAACAACGTTTATAGTCATAAAATCTTCCACTCGTGGTCGGTCACGCCATCTGCTTAGTCATGTGTAACTCTCCTAAGGATGAAACAAGATGTTGTGAATCTAGAAGCAAGAAATATGCCAAGTTTATAGGTCCCATCAGTGATTATGTATTAGTATCCATATTCATATTGGAGCATGTCTGGATTATCTGTGATTTTCCAACCTACAAGATATATATGAAAGGTGGGGCCAAGCTGGCAGAGTAGTCAGATGCTTCCAGTGAACACTCTTACAACAAAGACCTGAAAAAACAAGTGAAACGATTATATTTATGACAAGCTAGGAGCCTGAACATCAAAGGCAAAGTTAGAAAACAGACTGAGGGGCAGGGGGAGGGAGAGATCGTTCAGAAGCGGAGAAGAGTTGCCAGAACTGAATTCCCGGGAACCCTCAGGCTGCGGTGGGCTGGTAGTAGTGTTTGACTGCAGTTTCCTCAGGGAGAAACAGCCAGCCACACAGCCTACTCACACCTCCTGAAACAGAGAACAGTTCTCTCAGCAAAAGCTAAGTACTTGTGTATAATTTACCATGCCCCCAGCACCCAAGCTAGCTTCAGTGGCTGCTGATTTCCTTGGGCCTGAGATAGGTTCCACTGCATGCCCTGAGCCATCCTCCTGGCCTTGGAAAAGTAATAAATTCACAACTGGGGAAAACATAATCTGCCAGATCCACTAACCTGGGGAGCTCAGGAAAGAAGCAGCTCCTGCCCAGGCATAAATAGTCTGTGGGCTTTGAATACTTTTTCCCCCTGCATTGACCTGTGTGGGCCTATTTCAGGAGAATGGGCCCTTGTTGGCAGAAACCAACTCTTTCAGCTGTGTGGTGGAGAGGTGGGTGTTTGATACTTGACTCTGCTATTTGACTCTGCTTTGCCTATTAAACAGGGTCCTCACCTACCCACATCAGGGCCTAAGAAATTGTGCCTCCACTCAGGCCACCCAGCCACCTACAACAGGGGTCCAAGGATAACTGGTAATTCCCAGTCCTTAAAACCAAAAGCATTGGATGCCTTTGGTCCGTCTCCAGAACCCACCCACCTGTGTGCTCTAGGTAGCATGGATATGCTTTCCTCACAGACACTCAGGGATGGGTGTCAGCCCCCTGCCATTTTCAGAGCATGGCTTCATGCTGCAACCAGATACCAGTACCTACACCAATCAACCCAGCCCCTCTAAGACTGTAGGGCATACCCTGTACCACATGCTTGATGACAAACTACCTGGACACCTGAGCTGAATCCATACAAGAAAAGCGAAGGAACTCCTAGACTCATATACCAGATAACAGCTGTACCCATCTGGTGACAGGATGTTAGAGCTTCAAAAGTGAAAATAATCAAGCACGCTCACTCCATCAACCTATTTGGGCATATCAAAACAAAACAAAGTAAGAAGCTAGGATACAGAAAGCAAACATTAAAAAAAAACTGTTACAATAACTTATAGATGCCTCGGAGATAACAGTCAGTACCAAATGGCATAGAGAAGCAGAGCATGACCACTTCAACAAGTTCTCAAAACAAAGAATCAAGGGATCTTCTGGAAGAAGGTGCTTTCCTGGAATTCACAGATGCAGAACACAAAAGATAAATATACAGAACTCTTCCAGACATCAGGAAAAAAACAGGAAGGAGATCAGGCAATATGCAGAACAACCCAAGGTAACACAGAGAAAGCAGTTGAAGAAATTAAAAGGTTTTTCAAGAACATAATGAAAAATTTAATAAGCTGCAAGAATCCATAGAAAGACAGCACTCAGACATTCAGAAGATTAACAATAAAATTACAGAATTAGTCAAATCAATAGAAAGTCAGAGGAACAGAATAAAGCAAGTGGAAGGCAGAATTGGTGAGATTGAAGATAAAGCACGTGTCACCAATATATCCGAAGAAAAATCAGATAAAAGAATTTTTTAAAAAATGAGGTAACCCTAAGACTGGGACTCTATCAAGAGAAATAACCTATCAGTGATTGGAGTACAAGAAAGGAGAGATAACAGAAAATACAGAGAGAATTGTTGAAGTATCGTTGGCAGAAAACTTCCCTGATATCATGAAAGATGAGAAGATATCTATCCAAGATGCTCATCAAACTCCACATAAGGTAGATTTTAAAAGAAAGTCACCAAGCCATATTATAATCAAGCCTGAAAAACCAAATATAAAGAGAGAATTCTAAGAGCAGCTAGGTATAAACAAAAAGTCACCTACAAAGGAGAGTCAATGAGAATAAGCTTGGACTACTCAGCAGAAACTACGCAGGCAAAAAGGTAATGGGATGACTTATATAAAGCATTGAAGGAAAAAAATTGTCAGTCAGAATCATATATCCAGCAAAACTATCTCTCAAATATGAATGCGAAATTAGGACATTTCAGATAGAAAGAAGCTTAGGGAATTTGTAAAAACCAAACCATAACTACAAGAAATACTAAAGGGATTCTCTGGTTAGAAAATCAATAATATCAGATGTCAAGCGAAGACTAGAACACTGCACAGAGCAATCAGATGTCAACCCAAATAAGGAAATACAAAAATAAATCAAGATAAAAAAATGCTCAAAGCAGGGAAACAGCAATGCCATTATGTAAAAGAAGACAACATTAAAACAGTAAAGAGGGACTAAAAAACGTAGTTATAGATCTTTCATATGGAGAGGAAGACGAGGCGATACAAAGAAATAAAAGTTAGTTTTAAATGTAGAAAAATAGGAGTAGATATTAAGGTAACCACAAAGGAGACAAACAATCCTACTCACCAAAATAGAATACGAGAAGAAAATAGAGACTCAGCAGAAACAAAATCAATAACAACAAATAAGAGGAAAAGACAATATATAAAGATAATCTACTCAGCACGAAAAATTAAGTGGGAAAAAGAAACGTCAACAACACACAAAAAAAGACATCAAAATGATAGCACTAGATTCATACCTATCCATAATTACACAGACTGTAAATGGAATAAATGCACTGATAAAGAGACAAAGTGGCACAATGCATTAAAAAAAAAAAGATCTGTCTATATGCTGCCTAAAAATGACACACCTTAGACTTAGACACACCAACAAAATAAAACTCAAAGAATGAAAAAAAAAAAGCATCAAACAACAATCAAAAAAGAGCAGGAGTGGCAGTATTAATTTCTCACAAAATAGACTTTAAAATTAAATCCACCATGAAGGATAAGGAAGGACACTATGTAATGATTAAAGGAACAATACACAAGGAGGATATAACCATACTAAATATTTATGCACCCAATGACAGGGCAGCAACATACATAAAACAAACTCTAACAGCATTGAAAAGTGAGATAGACAGCACCACAACTATAGTAGGAGACTTCAACATACCACTTTCTGTGACAGACAGAACATCCAGAAAGAAGCTCAATAAAGACACGGAAGATCTAAATGCCATAATCAACCAACTTGACCTCATAGACATATACAGAACACTCCTACCAACAGCACACAAGAATACATTCTTTTTCAATGCACATGGAACATTCTCTAGAACAGACCACGTATTGGGTCATAAAGAAAGCCTTAGTAGAATGCAGAACATCAAGATATTACAAAGCATCTTCTCTGACCATAAGGCCATAAAGGTAGAAATCAATAACAAAAAAATCAGGGAAAAGAAAACAAACACTTGGAAACTGAACAATACCCTGTTCAAAAACAACTGGGTTATAGAAGACATGAAGGTTGGAATAAAGAAATTCATAGAATCCAATGAGAATGAAAACACTTCCTATCAGAACTTTTGGGACACAGTGAAAGCAGTGCTCAGAGGTCAATTTATAGCAATAAATCCACACATACAAAAAGAAGAAAGGGCCAAAAGCAAAGAAATATCTCTACAACTTGAACAAATAGAAAGAGAACAACAAAAGAAACCCTCAGGCACGAGAAGAAAGCAAATAATAAAAATGAGAGCAGAATTAAATGAAATAGAGAACAGAAAAAGAACTGAAAGAGTTAACAAGAACAAAAGCTGGTTCTTTGAAAAAATTACCGAAATTGCTAAACCACTGGCCAAACTGACAAAAGAAAAACAGGAGAGAAAGCAAATAACCCGACCCAACTGAAGTTAAAAGAATCATATGAAATTACTATGAAAAATTGTACTCTAACAAATTTGAAAACCTAGAAGAAATGGATGAATTTTTAGAAACACACTACCTACCTAAACTAACACAAACAGAGGTAGAACAACTGAATAAACCCATAACAAAAGAAGAGATTGAAAAGGTAATTAAAAAACTCCCCCCAAAAAAAGGCTTCACTAGAGAGTTCTACCAAACTTTTAGAAAAGAGTTAACACCACTGCTACTAAAGGTAGTTCAGAGCATTGAAAATCCCAGAATACTCCCAAACTCATTGTATGAAGCCAGCATATCCCTGATACCAAAACCAGGTAAAGACACCACAAAAAAAGAAAATTACAGACCTATATCCCTCATGAACTTAGATCAAAAAATCCTCAACAAAGTTCTAGCCAATAGAATTCAACAATGTATCAAAAAAAAAAATTTGCAATGACCAAGTGGGATTCATACCAGGTGTGCAGGGATGGTTCAACATTAGAAAAACAATGTAATCCATCATATAAATAAAACAAAAGACAACAACCAAATGATGTTATCAATTGATGCAGGAAAAGGCATTTAACAAAATTCAAAGCCCATTCATGATAAAAACTCTGAGCAAAATCAGAATAGAAGGAAAATCTCTCAACATAAATAAGGGCATTTATACAAAGCCAATAGCCAACATCATCCCAAATGGAGAGAGTCTAAATGCATCCGCCTGAGATCAGGAACCAGACAAGGATGCCCTTTATCACCACTCTTATTCAACATTGTGCTAGAGGTCCTAGCTAGAGCAATTAGGCTAGATGAAGAAATAAATGGCATCCAGATTGGTAATGAAGAAGTAAAAGTATCTCTATTTGCAGATGACATGATCTTAGGGAATCAAGAAAACTACTGAAACCAATAGTTCAGCAGAGTATCAGGATACAAGATAAACATACAAAAATCAGTTGGATTCCTCTACACCAACAAAAAGAACATTGAAGACCAAATCACCAAATCAATACCATTTACAGTAGCCCCCAAGAAGATAAAATACTTAGGAATAAATTTTAACAGATATGTAAAAGACCTATACAAGGAAAACTACAAGACACTACTGCAAAATACCAAAAGAGAACTACATAAGTGGAAAAACATACCTTGCTCATGGATAGGAAGACTTAACATTATAAAAATATCTATTCTACCAAAAGCAATCTATAGATACAATGCAATCCAATCCAAATTCCAATGACACTTTTTAATGAGATGGAGAAACAAATCACCAAACTCATAGGGAAAGGAAAGAGCCCCTGGATAAGTAAAACATTACTGAAAAAAAAGAGCAAAGTGGGAGACCTCACTCTGCTTGATTTTAGAACCTATTATACCACCACAGTAGTCAGAACAACCTGGTACTGGTACAACAACAGATACATAGACCAATGGAACAGAATTGAGAATCCAGACATAAATCCATCCGTATACGAGCAGCTGATATTTGACAAAGGCCCAAAGTCACTTAAATGCGGAAAAGACAGTCTCTTTAACAAATGGTGCTGGTATAACTGGACATCCATCTGCAAAAAATGAAACAAGACCCACACCTTACACCATGCACAAAAAACAAACTCAAAATGGATCAAAGACCTAAATATAAAATCTAAAACGATAAAGAGCATGGAAGAAAAAAATAGGGACAACATTAGAGCCTCAATACATAGCATATACAGCATACAAAACATTAATAACAATGCAGAAGAGAAACTAGATAACTGGGAGCTCCTAAAAATCAAACGCCTATGTTCATCCAAAGACTTCACCAAAAGAGTAAAAAGATTACCTACAGAAGGGGAAAAAGTTTTTAGCTATGACATTTCTGATCAGCGTCTGATCTCTAATATCTACATGATACTGCAAAAACTCAACCACTAAAAGACAAATAATCCAGTGAAAAAATGGGCAAAGGATATGAACTGGCACTTCACTAAAGAAAACATTCAGGGAGCTAACAGATACATGAGGAAATGCACACGATCATTAGCCATTAGAGAAATGCAAATCAAAACTACAATGAGATTCCATCTAACTCCAACAAGGCTGGCATTAATCCAAAAAACACAAAATAATAAATGTTATAGAGGTTGTGAAGTGATTGGAACACTTATACACTGCAGGTGGGAATGTGAAATGGTACAACCACTTTGGAAATTGATTTGGCTCTTCCTTAAAAAGTTAGAAATAGAACTAACATATGACCCAGCAATCCCACTCCTTGGAATATATCCTAGAGAAATAAGAGCCTTTACAGGAACAGATACATGCACACCCATGTTCATTGGAGCACTGTTTACTATAGCAAAAAGATGGAAGCAAACAAGGTGCCCATCAACGGATGAATGGATATATAAATTTCAGTATAGTCACACAATGGAATACTATGCATCGGTAAAGAACAATGATGAATCCGCGTAACATTTCATAAGATGGAGGAACCTGGACGGCATTATGCTGAGTGAAATCAGTCAGTTGCAAAAGGACAAATATTATATGAGACCACTATTACAAGAACTCAAAAAATAGTTTAAACAGAGAAGAAAATATTCTTTGATGATTATGACAGTGGGGAAGGAGAAAGGGAGAGAGGTTTTCACTAATTAGATCGTAGATAAGAATTATTTTAGGTGAAGGGAAAGACAACACTCAGTAGAGGAGAGGTCAGCACAACTGTAATAAACCAAAAGCAAAAAAGTTTCCTGAATAAACTGAACACTTCGAAGGCCAGCATAGCAGGGGCAGGGGTTTGCGGACCACGGTTTCAGGGGACATCTAAGTCAATTGGCATTAAGAAAACCTGTTAAGAAAAAATTCTGTATCCCATTTTGTAGTGGTGTTTGGGGTCTTAAACACTAGCAAATGGCCCTCTGAGATGCGTCAATTGGTCTCAACCCACCAGGAGCAAAGGAGAATGAAGAACACCAAAGACAAGGTAATTTTGAGCCCAAGAGACAGAAAGGGCCGCAAAAACCAGAGACTACATCAGCCTGAAACCAGTAGAACTAGATGGTGCCCAGCTACAATCGATGACTTCCCTGACAGGGAACACAACAGAGAACCCCTGAGAGAACAGGAGAGCAGTGGGATGCAGACCTCAAATTCTAGTAAAAAGACCAGACTTAATGGTCTGACTGAGACTAGAATGACCCCAGAGGTCATGGTCCCCAGACCTTCTGTTAGCGCAAGACAGGAACCATTCCCAAAGCCAACAATTCAGACAGGGTTTGGACTGGACTGTGGGATAGAAAATGATACTAGTGAAGATTGAGCTTCTTGGATCAAGTAGGCACGTAAGACTATGTGTTCAGCTCGTGTCTGGAGAGGAGACGAGAGGGCAGAGGGGGTCAGAAGCTGGTCAAATGGACACGAAATTAGAGAGTGAGGAAGGAGCGTGCTGTCTTATTAGAGGGAGAGCAACTAGGAGTATAAAGCAAGGTGTATATAAATTTTTGTGTGAGAGACTGACTTGGTTTGTAAACTTTCACTTAAAGCACAATAAAAATTTAAAAATAAAAGACGTATATGAATTTTCATATTGACTAAAAATAACAGTTGTCATTCACATGGAATGATACAACATTGTGCCAAGCAATGCAGTTTAAAGATTACCGATTCCAATATTCATAGTTTCTATTGATTACCCTTCCAGATATATTCTTAAATGACAATGGAAAACAAACCATGAATCTTTCAAAATATATTTTAATACATTTGAAATCATTAAGTAAACATGAGTTTCAGAAATTGATTCATATCAGGGATGTATTTACACAGGAAGTAAGGAGATCTCACTCTGTGTGTTTTTCTCTGATTATCCTTCATTTCTAACTAGTAGCTTGAGACATGGAGCAAGAAAATTAATCCACCACTGCAGATTTCATTTTCCTGGGCCTCTTTTCTGACTCTCAGCATGCTGGCTTTCTTGTTACCATCCTCCTCCTGATTCTCCTGGCAGCCATCACAGGAAGCTCCACTCTGGCCTTACTGATCTGGGGTGTTGCCCATCTCCACACATTCATGCAGTTCCTGCTCAGCCAGCTCTCCTTCATGGACCTGACACTCATCTTCACCACTGTTCCTAAGATGGCCGCTGACTTATTCTCAGGAGATAGAGATATCTCCTACATTGGCTATAGAGTACAAGTCTTTATTTATTTGATGCTAGGTGTGGCTGAGTGTATTCTCCTGAACCTCCTGGACTTTGACCACTACTTGGACATCTGTAGCCTCCTGAGATACCCAGTCTTCATGACCCCCAGGCTCTGTGTGCAAATGGCTGCCCGCTCACGGCCTGGGGGTATTCTTGTCTCTAATGAACACAATCTATGCCATGCACTTTTCTACCTGTTGCTCCAGGAAAATTCAGTTTTGTTTTTTTGTATGTGTATGTGAACTCACGGCCCTTCAGAAACTCTCTTATGAAGACACTTCCACCTATGAGAAGGTGATCTTAGTGTCAGGCATCATTTTTCTTCTTATTCCTTTTGGATTCATCCTGACCTCCTACATCCTCATCTTCCTCACTTTCCTCCACGTGAACAACCCCAAGGAGAAGAGCAAAGCTCTGGCCATGTGTTTCTCCCAATTCAGTGTGGTAAATCTCTACTTTGGTCCAACCATCATTATCCACACAACCCCAGGTTTCTCTCTCCCCCCAGAGATGGACCAGCATCACTTCGTGTTTGATGTTCTCGGCACTCCCATGCTGAAACCCCTAATCTACAGCCTGAGGAATAAGGAGGTATTGAGGGCTCTGAGGAAGGTGCTGAATAGAGGGCTGGATGATTAAACAGGGACGATGACAGGACTTTCACTTAAAATACCTAGATTCTGTATTGTTCTCTCACAATGTTAGAGCTGTTATGAAAAATTAAACTTTGGACTTCAATTTCTCAACCACATTATAGAAACAATAATCCTCCTTTCTTTCCAACTTTCTAATAATGTGGCTTGTGCTACAAAAGGGGAGGTAGGAAATAAATATCAGACTCTTGATGTTCTTGGAGAAGCTCCTATTTAATGGTATTATCCAAATTGGCCCATCATAAGATAAATATCCAGTTTCCTGGGCACCAACTTATATCTCACGATTCAAACTCTTTTGGGAAAAGGCCTAGGTACATATATCATTACAAGCTTTACATGATTCAAGAAACCCTATTCAATAATATGATCCTAATGTACCTTTCAAACCCCAAGTCTTACAACCATCTTCAATACACTCTACTGTAGCCATACTGGCTGAAAATGTTTACCTGTGTTTTATTGACTACTCAAAGGCATTTGACTGTGTGGATCATAACAAATTATGAATGACACTGCAAAGAATGGGAATTCCAGAACACTTCATTGTGCTCATGAGGAACCTGTACATATATCAAGAGGCAGTCGTTAGAACAGAACAGGGGGATACTGAGTGGCTTAAAGTCAGGAAAAGTGTGTGACAGCATTGTATTCTTTCACCATACTTATTTAATCAGTATGCTGAGCAAATAATCCAAGAAGCTGGACTATATGAAGAAGAACAGGGCACCAGGATTGGAGGTAGACTCATTAACATCCTGCATTATGCAGATGACACGACTTTGCTTGCAGAAAGTGAAGAGAACTTGAGTTACTTACTGAGGAATATCAAAGACCACAGTCTTCCACATGGATTACACCTCAGCAGAACCCACCCATCCACTGCCTTCGAGTTGATCCTGACTCATAGCGACCCTATAGGACAGAATAGAACTGCCCCATAGAGTTTCCAAGGAGCACCTGGAGGATTTGAACTGCTGACCTCTTGGTTAGCAGCTGTAACACTTAACCACTGCACCACCAGGGTTTCCCCTCAGCATAAAGAAAACAAAAGTCCTTACAACTGGACCAATAAGCAACATCATGATAAATGGAGAAAAGATTGAAGTCGTCAAGGATTTCATTTTACTTGTGTAACCTAATCCTACAAATGCCAGTAAATTTCCCTTAGTCCTTAAACTATAAGTCTCAAGAAAAAGAATTGTGGTGTTGGTGAAGAATATTGAATATACCATGGACTGTCAAAAGAATGAACAAATCTGTCTTCGAAGAAGCACAACCAGAATGCTCCTTAGAGGCAAGGATGGCGAGACTGCATCTTACATACTTTGGACATGTTGTCAGGAGGGATCAGTCCCTGGAGAAAGACATCATGCTTGGCAGAGTACAGGGTCAGCGGAAAAGAGGAAGACCCTCAACGAGGTGGATTGACACAGTGGCTGCAACAATGAGCTCAAGCATAACAACGATTGTAAGGATGGCTCAGGACCGGGCAGTGTTTCATTCTGTTGTGCATATGGCCGCTGTGAGTTGGAACCAACTTGACGGCACCTAACAACAATTGCAATTAAGTTGATATTAATCAGAACTAAATCGTCAAAATTAAGATATTAATGGTAAGTCCCCAGGGCAGCTTCTAAGGATATAACTCAAAATAAATATAGTGGAAGAAATAACAAGAGAATTAAAATATCCCCTTCACACTTAAGAAGGTAGTAGTGGAAGAATAGAGAAAAATTACATTAGACATATACAAAAGAAATAGCAAAATGTCAGATACGAATCCTACCATATCAGAAATTATAGTAAATATAAAGGTATTAAGCTCTTCAGTTAAAAAGTATACATTGGTCAAATGGACCATCAAAAATATAATCAAACTAAATGCTGCCTACAAGAAACAAACTTTAGATTTAAAAGTGCAAAAAGATTGAAAGCAAAAGAATGAATATATATGTGTGTGTGTATATATATATATATAACATGCAAACAGAAACAACAGACAAAGCTGAAGTGGCTATACTAATGCCAGACGATATAGACTTCAGACAAAATTTGTTACTAGTGACAAAAAGAGACATTTTACAATGACAAAATACTTAATTAATTAGGAAAATATAACAATTATAAAGATGTATGTACCTAATAATAAAAATAATACATCTCAAAAATACATGAGGGAAAAACTGACATATTTCAAGGGAGAAATAGAGCTTCCATGAATTTTACAAGACTGAAATCATAGAAAGTATGTTCTCTGACTACAAAATAATGAAATTAGAAATCAATACTGGAAGGAAATTTGAAAAATTCACAAATATGTGGAAATTAAACAGCACTCTCTTTAATAACCAGTGGGTCAAAGAGGAAATCACAATGGAAATTAAAAAATACCTGAGATGAATAAAAACAAACAAAAAAATAGCATACCGAAACTTAAGCGATGCAGTGAAAAGTGTTCAGAAAAAATTTACAGTTGTTTATACCCACATGAAAAAAGAAGACAGACTTCAAATCAAATCACCTACCTTCCCATATTAAGTTATAAAAATGGGAACAAACTAAACCTAAAGCAAGCAGAAGAGGGAAAATAAAAAGATTAGAAAGAAATGAAATAGAGACTAGAAAAATAGAGAAAATCAATGAAACAAAAAAGTTGGTCCTTTGAAAAGATTGACAAAATCGACAAGCCTTTTGCAACACTGACCAACAAAAATAAAAGAAAGACTAAAATTAGGTACAAAACAAGAAACATTATCAGTGTTCTTATAGAAAGAATATAAGTGAATACCATGAAAAATCGCATGCCAAAAATTAGATGAAATGGACAAATTCCTGAAAAGAGACGAACAACTAAAAGTCATTCAAAAGATAAAGGGATAATTTTAAGAGCAACTAGGGATAATTGAAAAGTCACCTACAAAAGAGAGTCAATAAGAATAAGCTCGGACTACTCAGCAGAAACTGTGCAGGCATGAAGGCAATGGGTTGCCATATATAAAGCCTTGAAGGAAAAAAAATTGCCAGCCAAGAATTACATATCCAGCAAAAGCGTTTCTCAAATACGTAGGCAAAATTAGGACATTTCCAGATAAACAGAAGTTAAGGGAATTTGCAAAAACCAAACCAAAACTACTGTGTGTTCCTTGGCTTGTTCTGAGTATTGCCTGAGTCCTTCCTGATCTCGTTCTTGATGTCTCAAAGAGTTCTGTATATTAATCTTTTGTATTCTGCATCTGTGAATTCCAGGAAGACACCTTCATCCAGAAGATCCCTTGATTCTTTGTTTCGAGAGCTTGTTGATGCAATCATGGTCTGCTTCTTTCTGTGATTTGATATTGACTGTTGTCTCCGAGCCATCTGTAAGTTATTGTATTAGTTTATTTTATGTTTGCTTTTTTTTTTTTTTTACTATATCCTAGCCTCTTGCTTTGTTTTGTTTTGATATGCTGAAACAGGTTGCTTGAGTGAGCTAGCTTGATTATTTGCACCTTTGAAGCTTTAACATTCTGTCACCGGATGGCTAGAGCTGTTACCAGGTATATGAGCCTAGGAGTCCATTCACTTTTCTTTTATGGATTCAGCTCAAGTGTCCAGATCTTTGGTCAAGAGTGTGATACAGGCTATGTCCTACAGTCTTAGAGGGGCAAAGGTGATTGGTGTAGGTACAGGTACCTGGTTGCAGTAGAGGGGTCATAGTGTGAACAAGGAAGGGGGCTGACAGCTATCCCTCAAGTGTCTGTGAGGAAAGAGCTTCCATGTTTCCTAGAGCACACAGGTGGGTGGGTTCTTCAGACAGACCATGGGCACCCAATGCTTTTGGTTGTAAGGACTGGGAGGTACCAGTTATCCTTGGACCCCCATCACAGGTGGCTGGGTGACCTGAGTGGAGACACCAGTCCTAAGGCCCCTGATGTGGGTAGGTGAGGACCCTGTTGAATAGGCAAAGCAGTGTCAAACATCAAACACCCACCTGTCCACCACACAGCTGAAACAGTTGCAGTCTGCCAATAAGGGCCTATTCTCCTGAAATGGGCCCACACAGGTCCATGCAAGGGGAAAGGTATTCAAAGTCTATGGACCATTTATGCCTGGACAGGAGCTGCTTCTGTCCTGAGCTCCCCAGCTTAGTTGAGCAGGCAGATTATCTTATCCCCCAGTTGTGAATTTATTCATTCTCCAAGGCTGCGAGAATGACCCAGAGTGCTCAGCAGGGCATATCTCAGGCCCAGGGAAATCGACAGCCACTGAAGCTGGCTTGGGGGCTGGGAAAGTGGTAAAATAAAAGCAAGTACTTAGCTTTTGCTGAGAGCACTGTTCTTCTCTGGTTCTGGAAGAGTGAGTAGGCTGTGTGACTGGCTGTCTCTCTCTGAGGAAACTGTGGCTGGAATGCTGCCACTAGCCCACTGCAGTCACTCCTGGGAATGGTGCCTGAGGGTCCTGGTGATTCAGGTCTGGCAACTCCTCTCTGCTTCTGAACCATCTCTCCCTCCCCCTGACTCTCAGTCCATTTTCTAACTTTGCCTTTGATGTTCAGGGCTCCTAGCTTGTCATAAATATAATCGTTTAGCTTGTTTTTTCAGGTCTTTGTTGTAAGAGGGATCAATGGAAGCATCTGACTGCTCTGCCGTCTTGGCCCCACCTCCCCAAGATCATCCTTAATGGAGAAAGGCTGAAAAAATTCCCCTTAAGAATAGGAACAAGGCAACGATGCCCTTTATCACCACTCCTATTTAACCTTGTGCTGGAAGTCCTAGCTAGAGAAATAAGGCAAGAAAAAGAAATAAAGCACATCCAAATTGGTAAGGAGGAAGTAAAACTGTCGCTATTTGCAGATGATATGATACTATACCTAGAAAATTCAAAGGTCCCCACAGGAAAACTACCGGAACTAACAGAAAGATTCAGCAGAGTAACAGGATACTAAATAAACACACAAAAATCAGTTGGCTCCCTATACACCAATAGAGATAACTAAGAACGGAAATCAGGAAGCCAATACCATTTATAATAGCCCATTAAGAAAACAAACAAACAAACTTAAGAATAAATCTAACTAGGGACATAAAAGACCTAAACAAAGAAAACTACAAAACACCACTGCAAGAAACCAAATGAGACCTACAAATACACTGTGCTCATGGATAGGTATCTTCAACTGTGAAAACGCCCATTCTACACAAAGCAATCTACAAATGCAATGCAATCACTATCTGAATACCAGCAGCATCCTTTAACAAGATGGAAAAACTAATCCTTAACTTTACATGGAAGTGAAAGAGGCCCCGGATAAGTACAGCACTATTGAAAAAAAAGAATAAAGTAGGAGGACTCACATTACCTGACCTCATAAGCTACTATACAACCACAGTAGTCAAAACAGCCTGGTACCGCAACAGTGTACCACAACAACAGACACATCGACCAATGAAACAGAATTGAGAACTCAGATATAAATCCATCCACTTCTGGTCACCTGATCTTCAACAAAGTCTCAAAATCCATTAAATGGAGAAAAGGCAGCCTGTTTTAACAAATGGTGCTGGCAAAACTGGATGATCATCTGTAAAAAAATGAAAAGGAACCATACCTCACACTATAACCAAAAACTAATTCAAAATGGATCAAAGACCTAAATATAAAACTAAAAACTATAAAGATCATAGAAGAAAAAATTGGGTCAATGCTAGAGGCCCTAATACACGGCATAAATAGGATTCAAACCACAACTAACAGTACAAAAACACCAGAAGATAAGCTAGATAACTGGGATCTTCTAAAAGTTAAACACTTGTTCTCCTCAAAAGACTTCACCAAAAGAGTAAAAAGAACTGACAGACTGGGAAAAAAATTTTTGGCTATAACAAATCTGACAAAGGTCTAATCTCTAAAATCTACAGGAAAATCCAACACCTCTACAACAAAAAAGACAAATAATCCAATTTAAAAATGGGCAAAGGATATGAACAGACACTTCACCAAAGAAGACATTCAAGTGACTAACAGATACATGAGGAAATGTTCACCATCACTAGGCACCAGAGAAATGAAAATCTAAATTACCATGAGATATCTCAACCCAGCATTACTGGCATGAATCAAAAAAATAGAAAATAACATGTTGGAGAGGTTGCAGGAGTTTGGAACTCTTATGCATGGGTGGCGGGAATACAAAATGGGACAACCGTTTTGGAAAACAATATGGCACTTCCTTAAAAGCTAGAAATAGCAGTGCCATATGATCCAGCAATCCCACTCCTAGGAATATATCCTAGAGAAATAAGAGCCATCCCACAAATAGACATATGCACACTCGTGTTCACTGCAGCATTATTCACAACAGCAAAAAGATGGAAACAGCCTAAATGCCCATCAACGGATGAATGGATAAAGACACTATGGTACATACACACAATGGAATACTACACAAAGATAAAGAACAGTGATGAATCTGTGAAACATCTCACAGGATGGATGATTTTGGGGGGCTTTATGCTGAGTGAAACAAGTCAATCACAAGAGGACAAATATTGTATGAGACCATTATAAAAATTCATGAAAATGTTTACACACAGAAAGAAAAAATCTTTGATGGTTTCTAGGGAAGGGAAAGGCAGGGAGAGAAAAACACTCAATAAGTGGTAGGTAAGAGGTAAATTTGGGGAAGGATAAGACAGTACACAATACTGAGGAAGTCAGCACAACTTGTCCTAGGCGAGGTCATGGAAGCTTTATAACTCATTGCCGTCGAGTTGATTCTAACTCATAGCAACTCTATAGGACAGAGTAGAACTGCCTCATACAGTTTCCAAGGAGCATCTGGTGGATTCGAATGGCCAGCCTTTTGGTTAGCAACCATAGCTTTTAACTACTACACCACCAGGGTTTCCCGGAAGCGTCATAAACACATCTAAACTCCCTGAGGGATTGAATTATTGGGCTGAGGGCTGGAAACCATGGTCTTGGGGGACATCTAGCTCAATTGACATAACATAGTTTATAGAGAAAATATTCTACATCTACTTTGGTAAGTAGTGTCTGGGGTCTTAAAAGCTTGTGAGCGCCCTTCTAAGATACTCCACTGATACCACCCCATCTGGAACAAGGGAGAATAAAGAAAACCAAAGACACAAAGGAAAGATTAGTCCAAAGGACTAATAATGGACCATAACTACCACAGCTTCCTCCAGACTGAATAGAGCACTAGTTGGTGCCCGGCTACAACCACTGACTGCTCTGACAGAGATCAAAATAGAGGGCCCTGGATGGTGCTGGAGAAAAATGTAGAATGTAATTCTAACTCACACACACAAAAAAAAACAGATTTATTGGTCTAACAGAGACTGGAGAAATCCCAAGAATATGGCCCCTGGACACTCTTTTAACTCAGTACTGAAGACATTCTGAGATTCACTCTTCAGCCAAAGATTGTTGCTGTTGTTGCTGGATGCCATCAGCTGATTCTGACTAATAGCAACCCTATGCAGAACAGGACGAAACACTGCCCGGTCCTGAACCATCCTCACAATTGTTGCAGTGCTTGTGCCCGTTGTTGCAACCACTATGTCAGTCCATCTCATTGACGGTCTTCCTCTTTTTTGTTAACCTTCTACTTTACCGAGCATGATTCCTCCTGATAAATGTCCAAATATGTGAGACTTAGTCTTGTCATCCTTGCTTCTAAGGAGCATTCTGGTTGTGCTTCTTCCAAGACAGATTTGTTTGTTCTTTTGGCAGTCCATGGTATATTCACTATCCTTTGCCAACATCCGAAGGTGTCAATTCTTCTTCGGTCTTCCTTATTTATTGTCAAGCTGTTGCATATATATGAGGCGATTGGAAACTCCATGGCTTGGGTCAGGAGCACCTTAGTCCTCAAAGTGACATCTTTGCTTTTCAACACTTTAAAGAGGTCCTTGGCAGCAGATTTTCCCAGTGCAATGTGTCTTTTGATTTCTCAACTGCTGCTTCCATGAGTGTTGATTGTGAATCCAAGTAAAACGAAATCCTTGACAACTTCAATCTTTTCTCCATTCATCATAATGTTCGTTATTGGTCCAGTTGCAAGGATTTTTATTTTCTTTATGTTGAGGTGTAATCCATACTGAAGGCTGTGGTCTTTGATCTTCATAAATGCTTCAAGCCCTCTTCACTTTCGGCAAGCTGGGTTGTGTCATCTGCACAATGCAGGTTGTTAATGAGTCTTCCTCCAATTCTGATGCCTCTTTCTTCTTCATGTAGTCCAGCTTCTTGGATTATTTGCTCAGCATACAGATTGACTAGGTGTGGTGAAAGGACACAACACTGACACACACCTTCCTAACTTTAAACCAATCAGTATCCTCTTGTTCTGTTCGAACGACTGCTTCTTGATCCATGTACAGATTCCTCACGCGCACAATTAAGTGTTCTGGAATTCCCATTCTCTGCAATGTTATCCATAATTTGTTATGATCCACACAGTTGAATGCCTTTGCATAATCAATAAAACACAGGTAAACATCTTTCTGGTATTCTCTGCTTTCAGCCAGGATCCACTGGACATCAACAATTAAGTGTCCTGGAATCCCCATTCATGGAAATGTTACCCATAATTTATGATCCACACCACAGTTTTTGAACTAACTTCAGCAAAATTTTACTTGTTTGTGATATTAATGATGTTGTTCTATAATTTCTGCATTCTGTTGGATCACCTTTCTTTGGAATGGGCACTTGTATGGATCTCTTCCAGTTGGTTGGCCAGGTAGCTGTCTTCCTAATTTCTTGGCATAGATGAGTGAGTGCTTCTAGCATTGCATGTTTGATGAAACATCTCAGTTGGTATTCTCTCAATTCCTGGAGCCTTGCTTTTCAACAATGCCTTCGCTGCAGCTTGGATTTCTTCCTTCAGTATCATCAGTTCTTGATCATACGCTATGTCCTGAAATGGTTGAACATCTAACAACTCTTTCTGGTACAGTGACTCTGTGTATTCCATCTTCTTTTGATGCTTTCTGTGTGATTAAATATTTTGCCCATAGAATCCTCCATTATTGCTACTCGAGGGTTGAATTTTTTTCTGCAGTTCTTTCAGCTTGAGAAATTCTTTGCATGCTCTTCCTTTCTGGTTTTCTAACTGCAAGTCTTTGCGCATTACTTTGTCTTCTCAAGTTGCCCTTTGAAATCATCTGTTCAGTTTTTTTACTTGATCATTTCTTCCATTCACTTTAGCTACTCTATGATGAAAGGCAAATTTAATTTTGCTTTTCTTTCTTTCCTGCCTTTTTAATCCTTCATTTTTAATCACCTTTTCCATCCTTCATGTATGATGTCCTTGACGTCATCCCACAACTTATCTGGTCTTTGGTCATTAGTTTTCAATGTGTCAGGTCTGTTCTTGAGATGGTCTCTACTCAAGGCCATTCTTTGGCTCTTGTGGACTTTTTTTAACTTTCTACAGTTTTAACTTGAACTTGCATGTGAGCAATTTCTGGTAAAGCTAGAATTTATGACTTTATAAAACTGCCGATGTTTTATTTTCAGTTCTTGGTTAGATTGACATACCAAAGGCTCTCCCCAGTAGAATAGTCCAGAAGCACAACTCAGTCTATTCTGGACCATTATGATTTCTGGTCATCTCAATTTATGATTTATACAGCTATGGCCCAAAATTACAATTTCTCTCCCATGGTTCCTGAGCTATAATTTCTTAAATCATTGTATGTAAAGCCTGGTGTGATACACATGTTCCATTGGCCTTTCCAGATCAGGTCTCCATCCCAGGAAGCTGATCTATGTGGATGCCAGCCTTCCATGCCTCTCACTTCCAGTTGGGTCCAGCCAATGGGAGAAACTAGCAGGAACTAAAAGGAAAGAAGGAGGAGAATGAGGTTGGCTCCCTCTCTTTGCGGATGCCACAGGCAAATGGTGTCCTCACATGCTGGAAAAATCAAAGTTCCTGTCAAACAGCCCTCTCCACATAACCCTGTCTCTTTTGCTAGTAAGCACTTCCTCCCTTTGCCCATTGAGCCTAAATGTGGTAAAGCCTTTGCATCCCCTGTATTTTTCCTACACCCTGTCCACACCTTTGTAACCACAGCCTCCACCAGCTTGCACCCAGAAGAACAAGATGGTGCCCGGCTACCACCACTGACAGCTCTGACGGGGAGTTCCTGGAGAGAGAGGGAATAAAAATGTTGAACAAAATTAAAATCCCCTCCACCAAAAAAAAAAAAAATAGACTAGTATGACAGAGACTGGAGGAACCCACGGGACTATGGCCCTGGTAACTCTACTAACTCAAAACTGAAGCCACTCCCAAAGTCCACATTTCAACCAAAGATTAGATAGGCCTATAAAACAAACAATAACACTCATGAATGTACTTCTTAGTTCATTCATGTATATGAGAACAAATGGGCAACACCTGCCCCAAAACAGAAAGGGACAGGAAAACTGGACGAATGGGCACAGGGAACCTGATGTATAAAGAGAAAGGGGGAAAGTACTGACACATGGTAGGGATTGCAACCAATGTCACTGCCTTGGTCACCTAGTGCTGCTGTAACAGAAATATCACAAGTGGATGGCTTTAACAAACAGAAGTTTGTTCTCTCATAATCTAGTAAACTAGAAGTCCAAATTCAGGGCATCAGGTCTAGGGGAAGGCTTCTCTCTCTGCCAGCTCTGCAGGACCTTGTCCATGCAGGAATCTCGGGTCAAAAGGATGCACTCTTCTCCCAGTGCTGTTTTCTTGGTGGTATGAAGTCTCTCCACTCTCTGCTTACTTCCCTTTCTTTTTATCTCTTGTAAGATAAAAGGTGGTGCAGGCCACACCCCAGGGAAACTCCCTTTACATTGGATCAGGGATGTGACCTGAGTAAGGATGTTGCATCCACCCCTAAGCCTCTTTAACATAATCCAATCTTGACTCCTTATCCACAGGCAGAGATTAGGATTTACAACACATAGGAAAATTACAACCACAAAATGGAGGACAACCACACAACACTGGGAATCATGGCCTAAGCAAGTTGACACATATTTTGGGGGAACACAATTCGATTCATGAAAGACACAAAATAATTTGTGCATAAATTTTTGAATGAGAAAATAATTTGTACTAATTCTGCACTTAATTTTCTAACAAAATTTGCATAGCAAAAGCAATTTATTTTACCTTCTCTCAATCTAAAAATGACTTTCATTTTTGTGCCAGAATCTAAGCTACTTTATGGCTGGCTAAGTTACAAGCTTCCAAAAAACCAAACCCATTGTCGTTGAGTCGATTCTAACTCACAATAACCCTATAGGACAGAGAAGAACTGCCCCATAGAGTTTCCAAAGACACCTGGTGGATTTGAACTGCCGACCTTTCGGTTAGCAGCAGTAACTCTTAACCACTACGCAACCAGAGTTTCCCAGTTACAGGCAATAGAGTGGGTCATAATGAGACTATTTCAGTAGTTACATAGTAAATTGAATAAAAATTATTGTAGAAATTAATTGCCTGAAATCAGAATTAAATGCCCAAGGAAAAAAAAATTTAATGGCTATTAACAGAGTCTAAGCTCATTATGACCCACTCTATTACCTTTATACAGCTGAACAGCTTTTTGTTTTGCACCACTGCAATAAATTTGATTGCCTCCTAAATTTACCAACATATATTTTTCATCCTTTTTCTTCTTTATTATTCGGGTTGTGCTAGCATTTGCACCCTCACCTGATTCTACATGAGAAGCATGTCTTTGGTTTTGTGTCCGTAGGTGTGCATGTGTTTTGTTTTGCTTTAATTTGGGTGAAGATACACACAGCCAAAGATGTAGCATTTCAACACTTTCTACATGTACAGTTCAGCAACACTGATTACATTCTTCAAGTTGTGGTACCATTCTCCCAATCCATTTCCAAATTATTCCACCACTATTATCTTAAACTCACTACCCCCTATGTTTTCCATTAAACCTTTATATTTGCTATTGTCAATTTGACCTCACATAAGCAATTTTTTAAGTAATTAATTTAAATTTAAGTAATTAAGCTTTTTTTTTAAGTAATTCCTTAAAAGAACACAATGCTCAGAGCTGACATACGTTACTAATTAAGATACTTTTTGGTTCAAGGAAGACTTCAGGGGATATTTTTGGTTTAAGGTTTAAAGTTAAATATTATCTCAGGCCAATAATTTTGGAGGTTCATTCAGCCTCAGTGGCTCCAGAAAGTATGGATTCCATTGAAAATTTTAAATTCTGTTCTGCATTTTTCCCATTTTGATCAGGATCCTTCTGTAGAATCTTTGACCAAAATGTTCAGTAATGGTAGCTGAACTCCATCCAGTTCTTCTGGTTTCATGGCAAAGGAGGCAGTTGTTCACAGAGGCAACCAGACATGCATTCCATTTCCTCCTCTGTTTCCTGACTCTCATTCTTCCTCAGTTGCTTCAGGTGAATGGAAAACAATTGTTTTCTCTTGGGTGGCCGCTTGCTAGCTTTTAGGATCTCAGTCACTATACAATCAACTAGGAGGTGGAATGAAACTACTGAGAAACAATATTAGGCCAATTGATTGGGATGTCCCTGAAAACCATGATCCTAAACCTCCAAACCAAGAAAACAAATCCCATGGGGTGTTTGGTTGTGCATAAACAGCCTCAACAGCTGCTTTTCTTTGTAAAATGTATATAACACAACTTTTGACAATTCAACATTTTTCAGGCATACAGTTAAGTGATATCAATTACATTGATCAGCTGTGCAACCATTACCCTTAGTTGATGCCGAATTTCGCATCACCATAAACAGAAACTCACTGCTTCCCAAACAATGACTCCCATACTTCGCCTCCCTCCTGCCGCAGGTAACAACTAACAAACTTTGGTCTCTATACATTTGCTCATTCTTGTCATTTTACATAAGTGAGATCATACAATATTTGTCTTTTTGTGATTAACTTATTTTGCTAAGCATAATGTCTTCAAGATTCACCCATGTTGTAGCATGTGTCAGGAATTTATTTCTCTTTCCAACAGGGTGGTATTCCATTATATGTATTACCACATTTTGCTTATCCATTCATCCATCGATGGACTTTTAGGTTGTTTCCACTTTTTGACTATTGTGAATAGTGCTGCAATGAACAATGTTATACATATGTCTGTTTGTGTCTTTATTCTCAAGTCCCTTAGGTATATACCTAGGAGTGGGATTGGTGGGTCATATGGTAGTGTTACTTTTAGTTTTGGGGGGAACTGCCACACCATTTTCCACAACAGTCGTACCATTCTGCATTCCCGCCAGCAATGGATAAGGGTTTCAGTTTCCTCACATCCTCAACAATATTTGTTATTTTCTTTTTTTACTTCGTTTTGTTTTATTGTGCATTAGGTGAAAGTTTACAGAGCAAATTAGATTCTCATTTGATACTTTGTACATAAAGGGATTCACAGCCTTAGTTTCACTCCCCAAGGTCCATCAGCACTCTCCCCATTTCAACCCTGGGTTCCCCATTTCCTTTTGTCCTGATTTTCTACCCCTTCCTGCTTTCTCATCTTTTCTTTTGGGCAAATATTTCTCTTTTGATCTCGTATAATTCATTGTTTTAAGGAGCAATTTCCTCTCGGGTGTTCCTCTTACCTAGTGTTGCTATAACAGAAATGCCACAAGTGGATGGCCTCAACAAAGAGAAATTTATTCTCTCACAGTCTAGAAGACTAGAAGTTTGAATTCAGGGTGCCAGCTCCCCGGTAAGGCTTTCCCCCTCTGTGGGTTCTGGGGAAAGGTCGTAGTCATTAATCTTACCCCAGTCTAGGATCTTCTCAGTGCAGGGATCCCAGTTCCAAAGGAAGCACTCTCCATCTGGTTCTTCATGCTTGGTGGCATGAGGTCCCCATGTCTCTCTGCTTGCTTGTCTCTTATGTCTCAAAAGAGATTAACTCAAGCTACAACATAATCTTGTAGACTGAGCCCTGCCTCATTAACATAGCTGTCTCTAATCCTGGCTCATTAACATAGAGGTAGGGTTTACAACACACAGGAAAATCATATTAGAAAACAAAATGGTGGACAATCACACTATACTGCAAATCATGGCCTAGCCAAGTTGACACACATTTTGGGGGGACACAACTCAATTCATAACAAGGGCTTGTCTATTTGGCTGGAAGGTAGTCTTCAGGAATGGCTTCAGTTCCAAATCAAAAGGGAGTCTCTGGATCACAATCTTGGGAGTTCCTCCAGTCTCTGTCAGAACAGTATGTCTGGTCTTTTTTGTGAAATTGAATTCCTGTTCTACATTTTTCTCCCACTTTGTCTTAGACCCTTTGCTGTGATCCCAGTCAGAGTAGTGGTAGCCAAGCACCATCTAGTTCTTCTGGTCTCAGGGCCACATAGGCTCTGGTTCATAAAGTCCATTAGTCCTTTGGACTAATAGCTACCTTGAGCCTTTGGTTTCCTTCACTTTCCTTTGCTCAGAACTGGAAGAAACCAATAGTTGTATCTTAGATGGTCACTTGAATCTTTTAAGACTCCAGATGCTAATCACCAAAGTAGGATGCAGAACATTGTCTTTATAAACTATGTTGTGCCAATTGACATAGACATTCCTCAAGTCTATGATCCTTTGCCTTCAAGCCTAGGAATTTCATTCTGCTAGGTGTTTGGTTGTGTCTAAGAGGTTTCCTTGACTGTGACCCTTGTATTGTCTATTGTCTATATTAATATATGAAGAGTACCTACAGTCATGTATGTGGAAATACCCACCACCAAACCTGTATCTACCAGTGGGTGTGCTCCCTTATATCCTGCTACACCTCTTGGCATGTCTATATACCTATACATTTATTTGAAATTATTGTTCGTTAATGTTATAGTTGCAAGATTGTCTATGCTATGGTAGTTACTGTTACCAAATCAAACCATACCTGATGCCGTTGAACCAATTCCATCTCTTAGCACCCTATAGGACAGAGTAGAACTTCCCCATAGGATTTCCAGGGAGCAGCTGCTAGATTCAAACTGCTGACCAGCTCTTAACCACTGTGTCACCAGAGCTCCCCTTTATTCTTGCACTCCTTTCAGTGTCCTCTCTTGCCTTGGTCATGTTGTGCTGACTTCTCCCATATTGTGTATTGTCTTACCTTTCACAAATATTAGCATGTGTCTTCTATGTATTTGATCATTTTCCTTCCCTCCCCATCCTATCCCAGGAAACCATCAAAGAATTTTTTTTATTTTCTGTGTGTAATCCTTTTGTTGCTACATTATAATAATGGACTCATACAATGTTTATCCTCTGTGATTGACTTATTTCACTCAGTATAATGTCCTCCAAATTAATCAATGTTGTGAGATGTTTCACAGATTTGTCATTATTCTTTATCATTGCATAGTATTCCACTGTGTGTGATATTCTGTTTTATCTTAGCCATTCTGGCAGAAGTGAAGTGGTGTCTCATTGAAGTTTTGATTTGCATCTCTCTGATAGCTAAAGATGTTGAGCATCTTTTCATGTGTTTGTTGGCCCTTTGAATATCCTCTTTTGTGAAATGTTTATTCGATTGGGTTGTTTGCTAAGTTGTGGGAGTACTTCATACATAACTGAATGGTACCTGGCTACCATTACTAAACATTTTGATCAAAGAGTCTATAGAAGGGGGAAGAATTGTGGAACAGAATTTCAAATTTTCCATGGAATTCAGACTTTCTGGAGCCATTGAGGCTGAATGAACTCCAAAAACTATTGCCCTGAGATAATCTTGAAACTTTAACCCTTAAACCTAAAATATCCCGTAAAGTCTTCTTTGAACCAAAACTTGAAAAAAAATTTTATCTAAATTAGAAAGTTATGTCTGCCTTGAACATTGTGCTCTTTTAGATAATTATCTATGTGAGATCAGACTGACAACAGCAACTCAAAAGTTTGGATGGAAGCTCATGGGGCACTGAGTTTAAGGTAATGGTGGTGGAGTAATTTGGAAAAGGATATCGAGAATTGTAGCACAACTTGAAGAATGTAATCAATGTAACTGGATTGTACATGTAAAAATTGTGGAAAAGGTATATATTTGGCCATATAGATTTTCAACAAAAAAAAAGAAATATCATAAACAAAAGGATCTTATTTCAGGAATAAAACAATGACTTGATATTAGAAATCTTTTAGTAAGATATATTTATCTAAAGAGAAAAATAATAGGATAAGCTCCATAGATGCTGGAAAGGCTTTCAACAAAATTCTATGCCCAGTCCTGATTTTTTTTTTAATCAGTGGGAATTGAAAGGAATTTCTTTACCATGATGGAAATGTGTATTCAAGTCTTAAAGCCAGCATCTTAGTTAGGGAGGGGAACATTTGAGGCATCTCCATTCCAGACAGAAATAAAGAACGCAGGACATTATCTCCACTACTACTTAGCATTGAGCTGGAGGAATTAGCCAGTGTAATTAGACAAGCTTTTCCACCGTCTCTTTCCACAGATGTAATCAATTTGATTTCTGTGTGTTCCATCTGGCAAGGTCCATGTGTATAGCTGCCGTTTATGTTGGTGAAAGAAGGTATTTGCAATGAAGAAGTCGTTGGTCTTGCAAAATTCTATCATTCGCTCTCCAGCATTGTTTCTATCACCAAGGCCATATTTTCCAACTAATGATCCTTCTTTGTTTCCAACTTTTGCATTCCAAACGCCAGTAATTATCAATGCATCGTGATTGCATGTTCGGTCAATTTCGGACTGCAGCAGCTGATAAAAATCTTCTGTTTCTTCATCTTTGGCCCTAGTGGTTGGTGCATATATTTGAATAATAGCTGTATTAACTGGTCTTCCTTGTAGGTGTGTGGATATCATCCTATCACTGACAGCGTTGTACTTCAGGATAGATCTTGAAAAGTTCTTTTTGATGGTGAATGCAACACCATTCCTCTTAGAGTTGTCATTGCCAGCATAGTAAACTATATGATTGTCTGATTCAAAATGGCCAATACCAGTCCATTTCAGCTCAATAATTTTTTTAATGCCTAGGATATCGATGTTTATGTGTTCCATTTCATTTTTGACCATTTCCAGTTTTCCTAGATTCACACATCGTACATTCCAGGTTCCAATTATTAATGGATGTTTGCAGCTGTTTCTTCTCATTTTGAGTAGTGCTGCATCAGCAAATGAAGGCCCCAAAAACTTTACTCCATCCACGTCATTAAGGTCGACTCTACTTTGAGGTCAATATCATCAGTCAGAACAAGGCCAGGGGCCGACTGTGGAACAGACCATCAATTGCTCATATGCAAGTTCAAGCTGAAATTGAAGAAAATCAGGGCAAGTCCACAAGAGCCAAAATATGACCTTGAGTATATCCCACCTGAATTTAGAGACCATCTCAAGAATAGATTTGACGCATTGAACACTTGTGACTGAAGACCAGACAAGTTGTGGGATGATATCAAGGCCATCATCCATGAAGAAAGCAAGAGGTCACTGAAAAGACAGGAAAGAAAGAAAAGACCAAGGTGGATGTCAGAGGAGACTCTGAAACTTGCTCTTGAGCATCCAGCAGCTGAAGCAAAAGGAAGAATTCATGAAGTAAAAGAAATGAACAGAAGATTTCAAAGGGCCTCTTGAGAAGACAAAATAAAGTATTATAATGACACGTGCAAAGAGCTGGAGATGGAAAACCAAAAGGGAAGAACACCCTCAGCATTTCTCAAGCTGAAAGAACCGAAGGAAAAATTCAAGCTTCGAGTTGCAATAGTGAAGGATTCCATGGGGAAAATATTAAACGATGCAGGAAGCATCAAAAGAAGATGGAAGGAATACACAGAGCCATTATACCAAAAAGAATTAGTCGATATTCAACTATTTCAAGAGGTAGCATATGATCAGGAACTGATGGTACTGAAGGAAGAAGTCCAAGCTGCTCTGAATGCATTGGTGAAAAACAAGGCTCTAGGAATTGATGGAATATCAACTGAGATGTTTCAACAAACAGATGCAGCGCTGGAGGTGCTCACTCGTCAATGCCAAGAAATATGGAAGACAGCTTCCTGACCAACTGATTGGAAGAGATCCATATTTATGCCTATTCCCAAGAAAGGTGATTCAACCAAATGTGGAAATTATAGAACAATATCATTAATACCACACGTAAGCAAAATTCTGCTGAAGATCATTCAAAAACAGGTGCAGCAGTATATCAACAGGGAACTGCCAGAAATTCAGGCCAGTTTCAGAAGAGGATGTGGAACCAGGGATATCATTGCTGATGTCAGATCAATCCTGGCTGAAAGCAGAGAATACCAGAAGGATGTTTACCAGTGTTTTAATGATTATGAAAAGGCATTTGACTGTGTGGATCATAACAAACTATGGATAACACTGCGAAGAATGGGAATTCCAGAACACTTAATTGTGCTCATGAGGAACCTTTACATAAATCAAGAGGCGGTTGTTTGGACAGAACAAAGAGATACTGGTTGGTTTAAAGTCAGGAAAGGTGTGCGTCAGAGTTGTGTTCTTTCACCACACCTATTTAATCTGTATGCTGAACAAGTAACACAAGGAGCTGGACTATATGAAGAATGGGGCATCAGGATTGGAGGAAGACTCATTAACAACCTGCGTTATGCACATGACACAACCTTTCTTGCTGAAAGTGAAGAGGACTTGAAGCACTTACTAATGAAGATCAAAGACCACAGCCTGCAGTATGGATTACACCTCAACAAAAAGAAGACAAAAATCCTCACAACTGGACCAATGAGCAACATCATGATAAATGGAGAAAAGATTGAAGTTGTGAAGGATTTCACTTTACTTGGATCCACAATCAACAGCCATGGAAGCAGCAGTGAAGAAATCAAAAGACGCATTGCATTGGGTAAATCTGCTGCAAAGGACCTCTTCAGAGTGTTGAAGAGCAAAGATGTCAGCCTGAAGACTAAGGTGCGCCTGACCCAGGCCATGGTATTTTCAATCACATCATATGCATGTGAAAGATGGACAATGAATAAGGAAGACCGAAGAAGAGTTGACTTCTTTGAATTGTGGTGCTGGTGAAGAATATTGAATATACCATGGACTACCAAAAGAATGAACAAATCTGTCTTAGAAGAAGTACAACCAGAATGCTCCTTAGAGACAAGGATGGCAAGACTGCGTCTTACATAGTTTGGACGTGTTGTCAGGAGGGATCAGTCCCTGGAGAAGGATATCATGCTTGGCAGAGTACAGGTTCAGTGGAAAAGAGGAAGACCCTCAAAGAGATGGATTGACACAGTGGCTGCAACAATGAGCTCAAGCATAACAACGATTCTAAGGATGGCTCAGGACAGGGCAGTGTTTCATTCTGTTGTGCATAGGGTCGCTATGAGTCGGAACCAACTCGACGGCACCTAACAACAACAACAATTAGACAAGATAAATCAATTTCAAATATAAGAATAGGAACAGTACCTCTACTGGCAGATGACATATTATATCTGGATTATCCAAGCAAATCAATGATAAAAGTAACACTAATTAACAATTATTAAAATAATTTAGTAAGGTAGAAAAATACAAAATGTACATAAAAAGTACAAAAATTGATTACATTCTTATATGCCAATCATTACCAACTGGAACATATACTGGAAGGGAAAATTCTAATTACAGTAGCATCAAGGTGGCTCTTCTCATGAGGCCAGTGCCATCATGAAATCAGTAAAGTCACCAGGGTTTATTAAAGTCATCATGGTCTTTGTCTTACCACATCACACAAAATTCCAGGAATCCCAACCCCTTAAGGATGGGGGCGTCCAGCATAGGTAAGAAGAGCAAGAGGGAGAATCATAGAAGAAGCCCAATGGAAATGCATGCAGGGATTCTCTGAAACTACTGTTCTTCTAGGGGGCCAACAACCCCTGTCTGACAGAGGCTCAATGCATCCAATTATAGAGAAAGAACAAAATGATGCACACCCCAACTGCTGGAGAAAGCTATTCCTGCTACTCCACCCTTAAGGAGGTGGAGTTTGGAAGTAAATCAATACAAATGGATTCCTAAAAGGCACTCTTACTTAGGGCAAGCTACCTTACTGCTAAAAACATACCACATACGATGCATTTAATATTTACAATGTGCCAGGCAGTGCAGATAGGACATCACTTGCTTTATATCTTCCTAGCACACAATTGAGGTTGGTGCTGTTTTCATCCCCACTTTACAAATGAGAAAGCTGAGAAAAGGATTGGAAGGGAAGAAGAGCTAGAGCAGGGTATTATTGCCATGGCTACTTTCCTGCAGCATTTCCTTACATTGGCATTTTTCTTCACTTAAAGACCACTGTTCCTTTTAAAGGCTGTTGGACTTTGTCAAATGCCTTTTCTGCATCAATTGATAAGATCGTGTGGTTTTTGTCTTTTGTTTTATTTATATAGTGGATTACATTAATGGTTTTTCTAATATTAAACCAGCCTTGCATACCTGGTATAAATCCCACTTGGTCGTGGTGGATTAGTTTTTTGATATGTTGTTGAATTCTATTGGCTAGAATTTTGTTGAGGATTTTTGCATCTATGTTCATGAGGGATATAGGTCTGTAATTTTCTTTTTTTGTGATGTCTTTACCTGGTTTTGGTATCAGGGAGACGGTGGCTTCATAGAATGAGTTGGGTAGTATTCTGTCATTTTCTATGCTTTGAAATACCTTTAGTAGTAGTGGTGTTAAGTCTTCTCTGAAAGTTTGGTAGAACTCTGCAGTGAAGCCATCCGGGCCAGGGTTTTTTTTTGTTGGAAGTTTTTTGATTACCGTTTCAATCTCTTTTTTTGTTATGGGTCTATTTAGTTGTTCTACTTCTGATTGTGTTAGTTTAGGTAGGTAGTGTTTTTCTAGGAATTCATCCATTTCTTCTAGGTTTGCAGATTTGTTAGAGTACAATTTTTCATAATAATCTGATATGATTCTTTTAATTTCAGTTGGGTCTGTTGTGATGTGGCCCTTCTCGTTTCTTATTCGGGTTATTTGTTTCCTTTCCTGTATTTCTTTAGTCAGTCTAGCCAATGGTTTATCAATTTTGTTAATTTTTTCAAAGAACCAGCTTTTGGCTTTGTTAATTCTTTCAATTGTTTTTCTGTTCTCTAATTCATTTAGTTCAGCTCTAATTTTTATTATTTGTTTTCTTCTGGTGCCTGATGGATTCTTTTGTTGCTCACTTTCTATCTGTTCAAGTTGTAGGGACAGTTCTCTGATTTTGGCTCTTTCTTCTTTTTTATGTGTGCATTTATCAATATAAATTGGCCTCTGAGCACTGCTTTTGCTGTGTCCCAGAGGTTTTGATAGGAAGTATTTTCATTCTCGTTGCATTCTATGAATTTCCTTATTCCCTCCTTAATGGCTTCTATAACCCAGTCTTTTTTCAGAAGGGTATTGTTCAGTTTCCAAGTATTTGATTTCTTTTCCCTGGTTTTTCTGTTATTGATTTCTACTTTTATTGCCTTGTGGTCTGAGAAGATGCTTTGTAATATTTCGATGTTTTGGATTCTGCAAAGGTTTGTTTTATGACCTAATATGTGGTCTACTCTAGAGAATGTTCCATGTGCGCTAGAAAAAAAAGTATATTTTGCAGCAGTAGGGTGGAGAGTTCTGTATAAGTCAATGAGGTCAAGTTGGTTCATTGTTGTAAGTAGGTCTTCCGTGTCTCTATTGAGCTTCTTACTAGATGACTTGTCCTCCTCCGAAAGTGGTGTGTTGAAGTCTCCTACTATAATTGTGGAGGTGTCTATCTTACTTTTCAGTTCGGTTAAAATTTGATTTATGTATCTTGCAGCCCTGTCATTGGGTGCATAAATATTTAATATGGTTATATCTTCCTGATCAATTGTCCCTTTTATCATTATGTAGTGTCCTTCTTTATCCTTTGTGGTGGATTTAAGTTTAAAGTCTATTTTGTCAGAAATTAATATTGCTACTCCTCTTCTTTTTTGCTTATTGTTTGCTTGATATATTTTTTTCCATCCTTTGAGTTTTAGTTTGTTTGTGTCTCTAAGTCTAAGGTGTGTCTCTTGTAGGCAGCATAGAGACGGATCGTGTTTCTTTATCCAGTCTGAGACTCTCTGTCTCTTTATTGGTGCATTTAGTCCATTTACATTCAGCGTAATTATAGATAAGTAAGTGTTTAGTGTTGTCATTTTGATGCCTTTATATGTGTGTTGTTGACAATTTCATTTTTCCACTTACTTTTTTGTGCTGAGACATTTTTCTTTGTAAATTGTGAGATCCTCATTTTCATAGTTTTTGATTTTATGTTTGTTGAGTCATTACTTTTTCTTGAATTTTATTTTGAGTTATGGAGTTGTTATACCTCTTTGTGGTTACCTTAATATTTACCCCTAGTTTTCTAAGTAAAAATCTAACTTGTATTGTCCTATATCGCCTTGTATCCCTCTCCATATGGCAGTTCTATGCCACCTGTATTTAGTCCCTCTTTTTGATTATAGTGATCTTTACGTATTGACTTCAATGATTCCCTGTTTGGAGCATTTTTTTTTAATTAATCTTAATTTGTTTTTGTGATTTCCCTATTTGAGTTGATATCAGGATGTTCTGTTCTGTGACCTTGTGTTGTGCTGGTATCTGATATTATTGGTTTTCTGACCAAACAATTTCCTTTAGTATTTGTTGTAGCTTTGGTTTGGTTTTTGCAAATTCTCTAAGCTTGTGTTTATCTGTAAATATCTTAATTTCGCCTTCATGTTCCAGAGAGAGTTTTGCGGGATATATGATCCTTTGCTGGCAGTTTTTCTCCTTCAGTGCTCTCTATATGTCATCCCATTGTCTTCTTGCCTGCATGGTTTCTGCTGAGTAGTCTGAACTTATTCTTATTGATTGTCCCTTGAAGGAAACCTTTCTTTTATCCCTGGCTGCTTTTAAAATTTTCTCTTTATCTTTGGTTTTGGTGAGTTTGATGATAATATGTCTTTGTGTTTTTCTTTTTGGATCAATCTTAAATGGGGTTCGATGAGCATCTTGGATAGATATCCTTTCATCTTTCTTGATGTCAGGGAAGTTTTCTGTCAGCAGATCTTCAACTATTTCCTCTGTGTTTTCTGTCCTCCCTCCCTGTTCTGGGACTCCAATCACACGCAAGTTATCCTTCTTGATAGAGTCCCACATGATTCTTAGGGTGTCTTCATTTTTTTTAATTCTTTTATCTGATTTTTTTTCAGCTATGTTGGTGTTAATTCCCTGGTCCTCCAGATTTCCCACTCTGCATTCTAATTGCTAGAGTCTGCTCCTCTGACTTCCTATTGCGTTGTCTCATTCTGTAATTTTATTGTTAATCTTTTGGATTTCTGAATGCTGTGTCTCTATGGATTCTTGCAACTTATTAATTTTTCCACTATGTTCTTGAATAACCTTTTTGAGTTCTTCAACTGTGTGTTCCTTGGCTTTTTCTGCAGATTGCCTTGTTTAATTTCTGAGGTCATCCCTGATGTCTTGAAGCATTCTGTAAATTAGTTTTTTATATTCTGTATCTGATAATTCCAGGATTGTATCTTCATTTGGGAAAGATTTTGATTCTTTTGTTTGGGGTGTTGTAGAAGCAGTCATGGTCTGCTTCTTTATGTGGTTTGATATCGACTGCTGTCTCCGAGCCATCACTAAGATATTAAAAAAAAAAAATTTTTAATATCTTAGTAGTGATTTATTCTATAATTGCTCACTGAGTCTTATCTTGTTTTGTTTTCTTTCAATATACGTGGATGGGCTACTAGATTGTGCTGTCTTGTTTGCTGTAGCCCTTGACTTACTTATGACCTATTACCAGCTGGTTTGGGCTGTTGCCAGATATATATGCCTGAGTCTATTCACTATTCTTGAGTAGAATCTGATTTTGGATCATCAAGTGTGTGCTGCACCCTAACACCTATCCACCTCGAGAAGTAGTTGTGATAGTTGTGTGCACCAGATTCTAGTAGCAGCTGGGGTTCACACTCCGGGGGGGAAGGATGCTGACAGGCTTCCCCCAAGTGTCAGTCAGGTAGGTGTGTCTCTATTCCTAAAGCACCTTGGTGGGAGGGCTCTGCAGCTGTACCTTAGGCCCCCAATGCAAGTACCTCTACAGATTGGTAGGTGTCACCCTCCTTAGACCCCTAAGGCAAGAGGCTAGGTGGTCTGGGGGGAGTGTCAGCCCTCAGTTCCCTGTTGTGGGTCAGTGAGGGCTCTGCTGAATAAGCAGAGATATCAGACCTGGGAAACTTGTTTTTCCAGTATATCCGCTAAAAAAAATGCAGTCAGATCCCTATCAGAACTGCCTTTGCATTATAATAGCCACCTTGTTCCCTGTAAGAATGAAAGCCCGAGATTTGGATCATATATGCTTGGCTGAAGCTGGTTCTGTGTTTTTAGTCCAATTAAGGAAGGATTTTTGGTCCCTGGGTTTTTTCTGGTTGCTTCTCTCAGGCCAGAAGAATGGGTTAGGAAAAGACCAAAAAAAAAAAAAAGGGAAAAGCAAAGCCGCAGTGCCAGAGCCGTTCTCCCTCTGGCTCAGGAAATTCCAATGTTAATGAAGCCGCCTGGGAAGGGGAGGGTTTGGAAAAACAGGGGAGAGTAGCACCCCGGAATATAGCCAAAGTTGCTTATCTTGCTTGGGATGACTATTTTATCTGAGATTCCCGAGGGGCGTGTCGCCTATGTGTGCTGGCTGTGTGGAGATTGTCCCTGAGGGTCTGGCCCGCTGAAGCCACGGTCATATCCTCCACTGCCAGTCCAAAGCCCAGCGTCAAGGTTCCCCTGCTGGGAAGCTGCACTCCCAGCTCCAAAATCAGTCACTGCCTCCCAGGGACTTCTCGTCCCGCCAGCCGCGTCACCGCTCCGCCTCTGCTGACCAGCTGGGCCCCCTCTTGGGCTTAGTTCAGGGGAGTAGGGCTGCGCCCCGTGTTTGCGCCGTGATGGATGCCCTATGCCCAGTCCCAAGTCCGACGCCATGGTTCCCCACCTGGTACGCTCCAGTCCCGGCTCCAAAACCAGTCACTGCCTCCAGGGGACTTCTCCTCCCACCAGCCGCGTGGCCGTGCCGCCCGCGCGGATGGGCTGAGCCCCCTCCCGGGGTCAGTTCAGGGGGGTAGGGCTGCACCCCGTGTTTGCGCTGTCACAGGATGTTGTGTTCAGCTCCCCTGGGCCCAGTCCTAAGCCCGGCGCCAAGGTTACCTGACTGGGATGTTGGCTCCAGGCTCCGAAAACAGTCTCTGCTTCCCCGTAGTTGTTCGTTCTCCATCTCTGTCACTCAGGTCAACTCTTTAAATCTGTGTTTGTTGTTCAGAGTTGGTAGATTGTCATGTATGTGATCGATTCACTTGTTTTTCCGAGTCTTTGTTGCAAGAGGGATCCGAGGTAGCGTCTACCTAGTCAGCCATCTCGGCCCCCGCCCCCGTCCCAGGAGTTTTGTCAAGTGATCGATATATAATCTTGCTTTATAAGTATTTCTGCTTGAAGGCACTTTAATATGTATTGTTGATTCATTAACATTGAACTCATGTCCAGGAGACCAAGTCTCCTATTGCGATCATGAGAACAAAGTTTATTTAACACACATATTTTCTTTGTAAAGTATGCCCAATCTCCTTCTGCTTAGGAACACTCTGCTTGGGGGCCATTTTAAACAGCAAAAGCACCCGAATAAAAAGTACAAAGGCTGCAAAAAATAAAACATGAAAAGGACACTTGTTTACAGTGTGAGAGCTGAAACTAGAAGGCAGACTTGTACAACTTCAGCTGGAAAAGTACACTTCGGGCACCTAAAGTTTTTTTGCTGCTCTGTGCATGTCTGCAAATGACTGCAAAAGCCCACATGTATTGATTTTTTGGTTACAAATTAGTTCCAGGGAGTAGGAAAATTCACAAATACAGAATTCGGAAATAATGATAATTGACTATACTCCTCTCCATCCTCCATCTAATTTCGTCTAATATTCTTGGAGGGTGGAACCTGGGTCTTTCATCATTTGATCAAGTTTGTAACACAAAGTTTGATACAATATAGACATGTAATAAATTTTTCTCAAATGAATGAATAAATAATAACTTGATTATAAGGAACTAAAATACCTGAAAGTGTAGGATTGAAACTTCCACTTCTCTTTTCATTAACGTGTGGTTTACGGAACCCTCACCATGTACCCTTACTTTTCCCCCTCAGAACTGTTAGTAGCCAAGAACAGAGAATGTGTGTCCCAGAATTGGAGGACACTGCTCACAGCAAGGCAAAAATACCATCAAAGCAAGTCTATTTAATGCAAAGTCTCTTTAATATAATATCCATTTAATACCCAAGTCTGTTTAATGCAAAATGTTGAAAGTCCTCTCAAAATGAATGGCTTAAAAGAAGAAAGCCCTGTTTCTGGGTCCCTATCCACTGTTTCTTGTTCAGTTAGTTGTCAAATTTCCAACAGCTTCCTCATGACCGCAAAAGCGTTATTTGTGTTTCAATAACTGTGATAATTGAGCCGTTTATGGACCTGGGGCACAGCCTCTCTTCCCAGGCATAACAGCAGGACTTGATACATACTCAGCACTGATTTGATCTTCTTAAGACTTCAACAGGAGTCCCTATGTAGCACAAATGGTTAAGCCCTCAACTACTAGCTGAAAAATTGGCAGTATGAACCCATCAAGAAGCACCTCAGAAGACAGGCCTGGTGATCTGCTTCCAAAAAGTCAAAGTCCTGAAAATCCTATGGAGCACAGTTCTACTCTGGGGTCACTATGAGTCAGAATCAGCTCAATGGCAACTAATAACAACAATAAATATTTCAATACCATCTTTCTCTTTAAATGCTTCCCATGTTATTCAAAATAGATGAAAAACAATGTTTACATGTTGTGGTCATGAGAATGTAGTTCCTTCATTTCCTCTTCTCCTACTAATTCATTCCTGGAAAATTTAGTTGATCTATTTTGCCCCACCTATTTCCTCTCCAACCTTCCTCAAAGTACACTTTTTTTCCCCCCTCCAACCTTTCTCAAAGTACACTTTGAGAATTTGCTCATTTTGCATTATTGAGATAATAATTTGAATTGAAAGTAAAGGACAATCCAGCACAGAAAGTTAAGCTATGCATCAGGGAGACACGAGACTTGATTTAAAGGCATAAATCTCAGTGATACACTGCACCATCTGCACTCAGGCCCTTGAAACATTAGCTTGCAGGTTGATGGTTGGGTTAGATGTAGATCTTGTGTATGAATATTATACATGGTGCTCTAGCTGACAGAATTAATTTACCAAATGAGCTCACTAAATGTAGCTTAAAAAATGTAAATGACAATAAATGAAGTTCTGAATTGTATGAAAATTCAAGACCAGCAAAACCTGAGCAACATAATTCAGGGGAGTCTGAGGAAAGAAAACATTTCTGAAAGTACAAAGATTATGTATTGAATCCAAATGCTCCATGGACTCATTAATTAAAGCCTAGGGAAAAATTTCATCCAGGAAATGGTTGTGAAGTCCCTATTTCCTCAGTTATAAAAAATGGATCTGAATTTGAACCTGGACTCTGTGCTTAGAACAATGAGTCACTGGTGTACTCATCCCAGCTAAGGCTTGCCTCAACATGATCCTTATTTCAGATCTCAACAGAGTCCAAGCATTTTTCACACTAAAAAGATTCTTGGTTCCAGGGACAAAAAGTGCTGGGCATGCAATTTATCACAAATTGGTCTGGCTTAAAGTGAGTTAGGGCCTTGGAACCCAGATAAATTCCCTGCGGTTGTTGGTTTATTCTGGCTTTTAAATAAAGATGTGACAATTTACTATAATCATTGACAGTAATTCTCACTGGACTCAGTGCTCTGAACTAATTACAGATGAAGCCACCCAGGGAAAGATAACCCCATGGGCCAACCCAGAAAAATGATCTCGAAGGAACAATGCTAGATATTGGCAGACATGAATATCAGAAACTGTCTTCCACCTCTCTCCACTAAAGAGTCCTCTACCCTAGGAATTTCTGCATGAGGTGATTTTCTCACCTTCAGGTGAAAACACTCCTCCAGTTAATAACAGAAAAACCAAGTACCTGTCTGTTGGATCTCCACTTTGAAGAAATTTCTTCTTCATTTTGTAGGTGGTAACATGGGCTTTCTCACTTATCTCTCAGTCTGAGAAGTTGGACTGTCGAGATGGTGATGCAAAGGGCTGAAGGCACCCACAACTGAGGCTGCTGTCAGTGATGACAAGCCATTCAAACTATCCCCTGCATAGTTATTTGAGTGTGTAGGGACACAGAGAAAAAACAGACATGAGTATGGAATTAAGAAATATCTGTCTGAGATGCTCTCCCTCAAAAGGTAGGAAAGGATAGTTTGTGAGAAGGTTATGGTCATTTACTGACAAATTTAAAAGAATTACATTCCTCTAATAAATTTAATAAAAAAATAAATTTAAGAATCTATAAATTATCCACTAATATATTGTGTTTATTACAATTCAGTAGTAGCACTACTTTCACTTGCTATAAGTTTGGGTGAGTCCTTATCTTTCCACGTGGAACTGAGAGTCTTTGTATGTGAAAAGTGTCCAGATTCTGTTGACCTCTTAAAGAAGAGCCACCATATTTCTCATCTCTAAAACTGGAACAGCCCTGCCCCCACATCCTTTGCAGGACTGTTATGAGAATTAAGTGACAATATAAACGAAATCTTTGGTAAATAAAAAGCTATACAAGCAGTCTTTTTATAAATATAATTTCAAAACAGAGCAACCCTTGATTCTCATTTAGAGGCCAACTAAACCCCTCATGAAATATGATGGGTTTTTTAGAGCTGCGAATAGGGCAGTAGACCATAGAACAGAATGAAAGAGTTAGATGATTGAGTCTCAAATAGTAATCTATTGGATGAGCACCTGGGGTGCTTGTTTAAAGTGTTTCTACCTGGCCCCCACACCCAGGAATAATCACTCGGTAAGTCTTGAGCATAACCCAGAAATCTGTATATAGAATAAGACCCCACCTTCAGGTGCTTCTGATATAGTTAAGAAACCTTAAATTAGGGCAAATATTTCATCACTGGTGAGTACTGACCATCCTGGTCCATGAATCTCTAAGGATGTATTTTTATTTTTCCCTGGGTCAAAATAACATATTTTAAGTGTTGGAAGCAGGTGCCTGAAAAAAAAAAAAAAAAAAACAACTATCAAACGTATTTTGTAAAATTTCCAGAACAGGAGGCATCATGAAGTTTTCATTCCCATTTCCTGGATGTACAAGCTTTTGGAAATGAATGAGATCCAGAAAAAACCACAGACAGTCAAAAATGACACCATTGAAGGACAGAGGTGAGTGAAGAGGACAATGGGGAAATCTTTTCTTCAAAGCATGTCCTTCAACATAAGTGTATTTATGAAGCACCAGGAGACTTTTTGTGTCAATCAGTCATCAACCTGTTTTGTGACAGAGATCAGAAATGAGTCCTGTATTGCCTCCCTCCCAATGGATTGTTTTGATGTCTTACTCTGAAGCCGGGACAAGGAGTAACAAATTTCTTGTTCCTTGTAGTCGTTTCAATAAACTGATGAGCGATTGGCCTATTAATAAAAAGTTTCCCAAAGCAGTGGGGTTTAAACCACTCAACAAACATTTAGCATACTGAATTCTCCAAGAAGGAAAGGAAAACTGTGGATCCCTCTGCTAATGTGCTATGTCTATAAAGGAGACACAGTCGCATGTAAGTAAAAGAAACTGAACCAACTTCTTTGACTTTATGTATTGTGTTAGTTTCCTAGGGATGCCATAACAAAATATCACAAAGTGAACGGCTTATAAGAACAGAAATTTATCATGTCACACCTCTGGAGGCTAATAGTCCAAAATCAGGGTGTGTTATCAGCCATGTGATTTGCACTGAGGGCTCTGAGGGGGAATTTGTCGGATGACTCCATGCTTCTTGTGAGGGCCAGCAATCCTTGACTTATAGGTCACTCCAATCTCTGCCTCCATCTTCACATAGCTATGTTCCTTTTGTGTATTTCTCTGTGTCTCTTCTCCTTTTTTATAAGGACAACAGTCGCCTTGGATTAATGCTGACCCTACTTTGGTAGGACTTCATGTTAATTGATAATATCCTCAAAGATCATGCTTCCAAACAAGGTCACATTCCCAGATACCTTGGATTAGAACGTCAATGTAAACTTTAGGGAGATGCAATTAAATTCATAACATCTACCTTCTACTCTGACATTGAGGTACCAGCAGAGAAATGAAAAAGAGATTTTTCTCATTCTGAGGCAGGGCAAAGCAGGAAGAAAGCACAGAGAGTAGTGAAGAGAGTGAACATCTAAGACAAAGTGTCCTTCAGTGATTCTAAGGACAGATGACCCCACTGGTGACAGATTTGGGAAAGGTGGCAGTGGAACCACATAGGTAGAAGGGTAACTATGTGAATAGGAGGGAGATAAACACCAGTGTGTAGGGGAGACTGCTGGTAAATGGAAGGAAGTAATTAAATAGGTGACTGAATCAAAGAGGAAAGGAACAACTAAACATTGAAGGGTGCATGATGGGCAAGGCCGAGAAGGCTGTGATTGGAGAGATGTTGACATCTGCCCAGCATGCGTCTCCCTCCAGTCAGCTCTTACCACAGCAGAAATAGCACCACATTCATGTTTTTGAGTATATTAGATTGAAAGGCAGTTCTGGTTTAGAGAGGCCCATCACAGGCAAAGCGTTGGGGAGAATGGTTTCAGGCACCCAAACAAGGGGAAACTGGGTGGGAAAGGACAACATGACTAACATTACCTATTTTGCGATGTCATGAAAGTCAAGCATATGTGTATAACCCAGTGAGATGACAATAAGAAGGCATACCATTTTGTGCTTTAAATTAATGACATATTCAGGGACTTGAATGTTCTCTTTCAATTTAATGTTATCAGAAGTGGGAAGAAAAGGTCTTTATTCACCCTCACAGAAAAGGAAGTGCCCTGAGGAAGCGGAGGACATCTGTGAGGGTGGAAACCTGAGCCCTTAAGGCTGGCTTTGGCTTAAATCAAAGATCTCTTTCTCTCTCTCTCTCTCTCCCGACACTGGCACTGCTGAGAGGCCTTTTGCCCCTCACACTACTCTTCAGAGGAATAGTTGATGAAAGATATAATTGAATGGTGATAGAAATGCTTAGCATACCAATACAGAGACTTATCCTCAAATAAAGAAGTAGTATGTAAATTTAAAGTTTCCTTATCTCAAGTGAGCTTATACAGCTGAATTTGAATGCCCTTTTAAGCAAAATAATGTACAGCTAAGAAGAGCTTTGGAAATTTTCTATGAACAAAACTTGGTAAATATACATATTTGAAAGTATGTATATTTAAGCATTATAAAAATCATTAATATAGTGAGTATAGTTGTATAATTTACATTCAATGTGATAAATGTGTTCATTATATTCAATTCTGTATATCTTCCCATTTATAGCCACTCTACTAGAGTTGGAATTGACTCAATGGCAACTGTGGAGTCCCTAGATGGTCCCAAATGATTAACACAGTTGACTGCTAAATGAAAGGTTGGAGGCTCTGGTCTACCCAGAGGTGCCTCAAAAGAAAAGCCTAGTGATCTACATCCAAAATATCAGCCATCAAAAACCCTATGGAGCACAGTTCTACTCAGATACACCTGGGGTCACCAAGAGTCAAAACTGACTTGTTGGCAATTGTCCTTTACTAATACATGAAATTGCATCTGTATATCGATTTAGAGGCTTTTATTAAACAGCATGGACACAGGCATGATTAACTAAAATGACTACGTTGAAAAGAGTTTAAGATATTATTAAGATCTCTGTGCTGAATACCAGGCTTCTCAGACTGCCATTTTAGGGACTTAAAAGAAGCCTCCAGATGTCTGTGGGCCTCACTCTCTTCATGCATAAAAGAAAAATGAGAGAAGATTGGATAATTCCGAGATCACTTCAATCACTGAGAAGATAAAATAAATACATCGATATACAAACAAATAAACCAAGCATCTCAAAACAAAGGCTATTTCTGCCACAGATCCAGGTAAGGCTGCTTGTGGTTTGGCATAGGGTGACAGTGATGGATGTCGTACTCAGGACATATTTTGAATGCAGATCAATAGGGCTTGTCAATGGACTGGGTGTGAAAAATAGGAGTCAGAGACAACTTCTAGGATTTTAGTCTTGTGCCATGGATGAGTGGTGGTGACTTTGACTGAAACAGGAAGACTGGAGGAAGGAAGTTTGGCATGAGAAAATCTAGAGTTCTTTTTTAGATAAGTTAATTTAAAATTACTCGTAATCAGGAGATGTTGTCCACACAGTTGTATATACAAGTCTGGAGTTAGAGGAACTCATAAGCTTATACATGAATATATCCAATGAATTTGAATATAAAGGAAATAATAAGTATTTCCTCTTATGAAGTAATTCACAATCTTATTGAATGTAATATTACAAATTAAATTAGAAACAACATGACATAAAATGTAATCAATTGCTAACATGAAAATTATCATTAGGATGGCAGTGTACTATAACTGAATGAGCTAGTTCTCTGAAGTGAAGTAGCCATGTAACTCAAGACAACTATTTTAATCTCTGCCTTGAGGGAGATAACTGAATTCCTTTCCAAAGACAGTCCCTCCTACTAGGAATATTGGCATCACCTTGAATCCTAGGTTAAAATAACCCCCATTCTAAATTAGCAATCAGAAATTGGAGAAAAATAAGGCCACAAGGGAACCAATCATAGAAGAGCTTCCCAAGGTGATTCTGATATGCTACCAGATTTTTGCCCAGCATAACTTGAGCTGCTTGCCAATAGCAATGCAATCATTCTTGTGGCCAGTGACCCTTTCCTGAGAATGGCAGTGAATGGGGGAAAGTCAGAAAATCAGAAATAAGGTCATGAATGTGGAAAATCAGAAATCAGGTCAATGCCTATGAAAATTGATCAAAGGCTTCTTCAATATGTTTACATTGACCAATGAACGCTGGTCAAGGATGACAGAGGAAAGAGTTGAAGGTCCATAGTCTGATAAAACTCTGTTATATCTCATTCCCTGTTTTCCTTCTGTTATGTAATTCTTTAAAACAAAGCATAGGCATGGATAAAAAAAATGAAACGTCAGTCACAGATTTCATCCTCCTGGGCCTCTCCTTGGATATGAAACACATCAATCTGTTCATTGGTGCCATGCTTCTTATCTACATCGTAGCTCTCATTTTGAACTCCATTCTCATTCTCCTGATTTGGGCGCATTCTCATCTCCACACACCCATGTACTTCCTACTCAGCCAGCTGGCTCTCATGGACTTGATGTTAATCTCTAGCTTTGTCCCCAAAATGGCCATCAACTTCTTCTCAGGGAGGAGAAACATCTCACGGTTGGCCTGTGGGACTCAGATCTTCTTCTTTCTGACTCTGGGAATTGCCGAGTGCATCCTCATCACCCTCATGTCCTATGACCGGTATGTAGCCATCTGCAATCCTCTGAGATATGCCATCGTCATGAGTCCTAGGGTCTGTGTACAGATGGTTGCCTTCTCCTGGGCTGGGGGTGCCATTACATCACTGGTACACACAGCCTATGCCATGCATTTTCCCACCTGTGGTTCCAAAGAGGTTTCGCATTTCCTCTGTGAGCTCACGGCCATCCTAAAGTTGGCTTGTGAGGACATCTCAGCCTATGAGAAGGCTGTGGTGGTGACAAGCATTGTGGTGCTTCTCATTCCCTTGTTCCTCATCTTGTCCTCTTATGCTGTCATCTTCCTTGCCATCCTCCACATGAAATCCCCAGAGGGCAGGGACAAAGCCCTGACCACTTGCTCCTCCCATCTGACTGTTGTATGCCTCTACTACGGCCCTGCTATAGTAGTGTACATGAGGCCTAGTTCCTATCATAATGCCAAGCTGGACCAGGTACTCTTTATACTCGGCCCTATTCTTACACCTATGCTGAATCCCCTGATTTATAGTCTTAGGAACAAAGAAGTAGTGGGAGCCCTAAGGAAGGTGCTGAGCTAATACTGATGTCAAATTAACATAACAAGATATGTCCATTTGTAATCATTTACTTTAATTCAATCGAAACAAGTTTGGTTATATGTCAAGAGGTCTTAGTTTTGGAGTAATCCATTGACTTAACAAATATTTGGCTATCACTTCCTATGTCTTAGGAACTCTTCTGGGTACTTTCAATGTCCTCTTTAGAATTGCTTTACAATCGTGGTGGACTTTCTCAGGCTCCATAACCTAGGTTTCTGTATATGGAATTGGCATCAACAGTGCTTCACTCCTTTGAAGTCTCCTTGCAATATTAAGTCTCCCTCTGAGACTGTGAACTTCCAGACCAAGAAAAAACATGCTGCTGTCCAGCTGATTTTGACTCATAATGACCATATAGGACATAATAGAACTGCCCCATAGGGTTTCCAAGAAATTGCTGGTGGATTCAAACTCCTAACCTTTTGGTTAACCATTGTGCCACTAGGACTTCCAGGAATCAGTTATTCCACAAGTGTAGTGGTAACAAGAAGTGATGAAGAAACTCTACAAAAAAAAGTCCAAGAAACTTGAAACAAAGATATCACATTATACCTCTGAGCAACAGAGTTCTCATCCAACCCCTCAAAGAAGTGCACCTTGGACATGAACTCAGAAATGCTTTATGCCTGTATTCTCCATCTCCATGCAGACATTCACACCCAAATCAACTATTCCTGATACAGTTACACTTTTATATTTCAATACCCTTAAATAAGTTTGTTCAAGAGTTGAACCGTAATAATTCAATAAAGAGTAGAATGAAGTTGGCCAAATTATATATTATGATCATCACTGCAAAGCAGTTGAGCCTAAGTTAGACTACTGGATGAAATGTTTTGACTAAGTTCATAAAATAGTTCATTTGAATTGAATTAACTCATTCAAATAAATAAAATGATAATATTCAAGTGCATCTCATTACTACAATTATTAGAGTCAGAGGTTTGGTAAAGAAGGATAAGAAACATGCTTTCAGTAAGAATGAACAATGGTCTGGTGAGTTAAGTGTGCATATAACTCAAATCTTATATAGGAAACTAGAACTAATTATATATCAGATATGAGTGAGGGTAACCAGGTGAAACTACTTCATCTACCAAGTGGATAAGCAGAGAATAAAGATTTGAACTTTTAGAACTTATGAAAGTTAACAACTGAATAAAAGAGAAAGGTGATGTGCTGAATGAGATCTATCACTTTTATTTGAAGGTATAAAACTTGTTGTCTCTTTAATGATGACTAAATGAACTATGCAAAGACCTGCTGAAAAAGGGCCAAATCATCTCAGTCCCAAAGCAATAACTTAAAAATCAAATTTGTGTATCATTATGTTAGAGAAGTTCTATTCTCAGCACTATAGTCTAATTTTTTTCTGTATACACAAAAGGCCATGATACTACATCAACAACAAAAAAAATGGACCACATGAACCACAGCCTCTACCAGCTTAAACCCAGGAGAACTATCTGGTACCTGGCTACCACCACTGATGGCTCTGACAGGGATCACAATAGAGGGTCCTGGAGAGAGTGGGAGAAAAATATAGACCAAAATTCAAATACACAAAAAAAGACCAGACTTACTGGTCTGACAGAGACTGGAGGAACCTCAGAGACTATGGTCCCCAGACACCCTGTTAACTCAGAACTGAAGCTACACCTGAAGTCCACCTTTCAGCCAAAAATTAGACAGGCCTATAAAACAAACAATAAAACACGCAAGGAATGTGTTTCTTAGTTTAGTCAAGTATACCAGACCAAATGGGCAACACTTGCCCAAAAGCAAAGATAGAGAAGGCAGGAAAGGTCAGGAAAACTGGAAGAACGGACACAGGGAACCCAGTGTGTAAAGGGAAAATGGGAGAGTGCTGACACATTTCAGGGTTTGCAACCAATGTCACAAGGCAATTTGTGTATAAATTTTTGAATTAGAAATGAATTCGCACTGTAAACTTTCACCTAAAGCACAATAAAATTAATGTATATATATATATATAATATACACGAACATACAAAAAAGGAAATAAAAACCAAGTGACAGATTTACATCTGTAGTATGTGCTGTACCACCACTTTTGAAATGCCACTAAATCAGCACTCATCAAAAGGAAAAGGTCCAAAAGATTCAGGTCAGTATTTTGGGTGGCAAAGAATTTCTTAGGCCCCACCCAGATGTGATGAATCAGAACCTACAATTATCAAGGTCCTCAGGTGATCCTTATGCCTATCAAAGTTTGAGAAGGCCTGCTCTAATCCCTACCTTCTTGCTCATTCCCACTCCATTATCTTACTTCATAATCCCACACTCTCTCTCTTGCATTGTTTTAAACCCTTTACCACTGGTCTTCATGCTTCAATCTCTTTCCCTGCCATGCATCCTCCATACTGTTGTCAGGAGTGATATTTCTACCAGGAAGATACGCTCCTTCCATGTCCATGATTAAAAATAATTAATGATAATGCTCCTCTTATTTTTGAACTCTTTAGCATGGGAAACTAACTGCAATCCAGACTCAACTTTCTCCTTCCTTTCTTCTCCTAGACTCACACCCCAACATCACAGAATTAACTACCCCCTCCTCCAGGCCCCTGCACTTTAATGTTCCTCTACCTCTGAGGAAGGTGTCTTCCCTGCCAGGAGTGGCTTTTTTCTCCTCCTTGGCTCTGTAATATGAACACAGAGCTTGGAGTAAAATACATTTTGGGCTTAATTCTGGTATGCCTGCCATGTAGTCTTGGACAATGTTCTTCGGCCCGACCTCTGTTTCCCCATATATAGAACTGAAATTAATAATACCTGATTCAGTGATCTGAGGGAATTACTCCAAATGCCTGGACAGTACCTTTTACCTTCTTTAATGCCCGATTCAAATGTTATTTTCCCTACGACCATTCTCTTTGGGCTCACAGCAAAGTTACTCCCTCCTCCTGACTCTGTGCCTGTTCTTATAGGTTTAAGGCTATGTGTGCATTTAGAGATGTGGTATGGCTGTGGCCTCTGTGCCCCACACTTGACTGACTGGGTCTTCATCCACTCAAGTGCCTGCTCAGCATGACCTTACACCAACAGGGTGCATTCTTGTCTCTGAGTTCACAGAAAACCTACAAAATGTGTGGTGCAAGCCTCCTTTTAGACAGGAGAGCAGATAAATAGCATGATCTTCCTGAACACCTGGAGCCTGCATTCCTGTTTGGCTTGGTGCCCCAACTCGGCTGCACTGTGATCAGAACTTAGGCATCAGATGAATGCAGCCCCCACTTCCACAGCCTTTGCTTTAGAATCTTAATAGAGACATAGAGAAAAACAGCTGTAAGCTCCGACTTGGGAACATGATGCTTGGTTTAAACTCCCTCCCTGCCTTTTGCTCTCTGTGTGACTGTAGGTAAGTTACTCACTCTCTCTGTGCATCCTACTCTGTAAAATGAGGGCAAAATTAGAAATGCTCATGGGGATGTTGTGAGAGCTACATAAGTTAATATATGTAAAGTGCCTAAAACGGTAGCTAATGTATAATAACCCTTTTGAACTAATGACCTTTCGGTTAGGAATCACTTTAACCACTGCGCCACCAGGGCTCCATATAGTGTTAGATAATGTTAATATTTCAAAAGCAGAAATCTTACACTCATGGCAACTGAAAAAATCACAGAGTTAATAACCTTCCATATTTTTTTTTTCTTCTGATATTATCATAGAGCCTGATACACCCTCTCTGGAAAAAAAGGGTACAGCGCAGCCATTCCCAAGATTCTAAATCAACATGCTGAAGAAATTCACCTAAAGCCATAATCACCTGGAATTGGTACCTATCACCTTTGTAAATTTTCACATTATAATGAAAATGACTGAGAATCATCTGTGCCAACAGTATTTGTCAAAAACAATTTACTCATTCTTGATTCTCATTTCATGACCCTCACTTTGCTGTGTCTGCCAATCCTAAACTACTATATCATGACCTTACCTAACCCCAAACAATCCCCTGCCTAAGACCCACCTTAGACCACTTAAGCCTAGATCCCAAAGCCCTATAATTAGCCCACTTCTGATGTCCCCCCTCTGAGGCATCACTAAGTTGTTAAGGTGGATTTTCTCTTACTGCAGTGAGTTATAATCAATGCATTGATTTATTAGCAGGTTGTCGGTGGTGCTTTAGGTAGATCAGCAATGGTTTCACCTTCCTCTTAGGTTTTGTTTTGTTTTGTTTTTTAATTCTATTTTTTTTTTATTCAAGTACTTTTGAGTTAAAAAATTGTTTTATCTTATCCACCTAATGAGTATTTGGGCTCTGTTTTTTAAAGTTTTTTTTTTTATGGTAAAATACCTGTAGTATAAAGTTTGCCATCTTAGCTATCTTAAAGTGCACAATTTAGTGGCATTAAGTATATTCACAATGTTGGAGCTCTTTTTTTTTTTTTTTTAACAATCTACCAATCAAAAAAGAGTCAGATCACTCAAATGGTCGTTCAGTTCAAAGATTTGACAGGAAAATGAAAGACAGCATCCTTGAAGAGACTAACCCTAGGAGGAATCTGAACTTCTGTACGTCCTTTTCTTTCTGTGTTCAAAAGGTTTCTTTTACAAATGGAGACTGTGGAGTTTCTTTCCCCATAATCGAACCAACCAATTGCCTTTGAGTCAATTCTGCCTCATGGAGACCACATGTGAGCATAGCATAACTGCTCCATAGGGTTTTCAAGGCTGTGAAAGGTCTTTCAGAAGTAGACCTCTAGGCCTTTCTCCCAAGGGACCTCTAGGTGGACTAGGAATACCAGCCTTTCAGCTACTAGCTGAGCACTTAACCATTTGAGTCACCCAGGGACTCCTTTTCCCCATCTACCACATTATCCAGAATTATATTTGTATCTAATTTGGCAGTCATATTTCAGAGTTCTTTCTTTCCCTGCCAAGTTATGCTTCAGTCTCTCATATTCTCCTTTGAATTTCCTTAACATCCTGCTGATACTTCATTATTGAGATAAACCTCTGGCACATGATCATTATATATTGTGTGAACATTCTTTTTAACTTTCAAAATATCTGCTGCTAACACTTTTTAAATTTCTTTACATCAGAGAAACAAAGTAAGTAAAGTCACATATGAACATCTATTCTAAGGAAATTTTATTGAAAAAAGCAGTTTAGGAGGGAGTTTTAGATATTTTTCTGTATTTTTTGCTGTTATTAACAATAAAAAGTAGAGCAATAAGCAGTAAAGCACCCCATTGCAATGCTGTGCAGCTCAGAACTGATGCATGTGAAAGTAGATATGACACATATTTTTAATTAAAATCAAGCTATAAATCATTACTATGATTAAAACTCTGTTTAAAAACAAAACTGTATGAAGATTTTCCTGTTTTTGAAAAATACCTTTTTCCTCTTAATTTTCTAACAAAATTTGCATAGCAAAAGCAATAAGTTATTTTGCCTTCTCTCTAACTTAAAATGATTTTCTTTCTTGTGAAAGTATCTAAGTTATTTTATGGCTGGCTAAGTTACATGACTAAAACAAACAAACAAAATCTTTTGCCATCTAGTTGATTTTGACTCATAGCAACCCTACAGGAAGGGAAGAATTGCCCCACTGGGCTTCCAAGGAACAGCTGGTGGATTTGAACTGCAGACCTTTCAGTGAGTAGCTGAGCTCTTAATCACCACACCACCAGGACTTAGACACTATTAATAGTCATTTAATTTTTTTTCTTGGACATTTAATTCTCATTTTAGGCAATTAATTTCTACAGTTATTTCTATCCACTTTACTGTGTAATTACTGAAAACTTCTCTTATTATTGCCCACTCAATCACTTTTATAAACTAAACAGCTTTTTGTTTGTACTACTATGATAAACTGGATTGCCTCTTAAAAATTTACCAACATACATTTTTCATTCTCTTTTCTTCTTTACTATTCTGGTTGCGCTAGCATTTGCATCTTCACCTGATTCCACATAAGTATGTCTTTGCACACTACCTACCCAAACTAACAAGTGATGCTGAAAACTTGAACAGGCCCATAATAAGAGAAGAGATTGAAAAAGTAATAATAATAATAATAAAACTACCAACAAAAAAAAGCCCTGGCCCAGATGGCTTCACTGCAGAACTCTATCAAACATTCAGAGAACAGCTTACACCAGTACTATTCAAACTATTTCAGAACTTTAAAAAGTAAGAGATACTTCCAAATTCATTCTATGACACTAGCATAACCTTGATACCAAAACCAGGCAAAGACATCACAAGAAAAGAAAATTAGAGACAAATATCTCTCATGAATATACATGCAAACATTCTCAACAACATTCTAGCCAAATGAGTTCAGCATCATATCAAAAAATAATACATCACAACCAAGTAGAATTCATACCAGGTATATTTTTTTTATGCAAGGATGGTTCATCACTAGAAAATCAATCAGTGTAATCCACCACATAAACGAAAGGAAAGAAAAGAATCACACGATCGTCTCAACTGATGCAGAAAAGGCATTTGACAAAGTCCAACACCCATTCCTGATAAAAATTCTCAATAAAATAGGTATAGAAAAGATATTTCTCAACATAATAAAAGGCATCTATGTAAAACCAATGGCGAGCATCATTCTTAATGGAGAGAGGCTGAAAACATTCCCTTTGAGAACAAGAAAAAGGCAAGGATGCCCTTTATTGACACTCCTATTTAACATTGTGTTGGAAGTCCTAGCTAGAGCAATGAGGCAAGAAACAGAAATAAAGGGCACCCAAAATGGTAATGAAGAAGTTAAACTGTCCCTATTTGTGGGTGGTATGATACTATACATAGAAAACCCAAAAGACTCCACAAGAAAACTACTGGAACTAATAGAAAGATTCAGCAGAGTTGCAGGATACAAGATAAACATACAAAAATCAGTTGGATTCCTATACACCAATAAAGAGAATGATGAAAAGGAAATCAGGAAAACAATACCACTTATAATAGCCCCTCAAAAAATAAAATACGTGGGAATAAATCTAAAAGACCTATACAAAGAAAACTACAAAACACTACTGCAAGAAACCAAAAGAGATCTACATAAACAGAAAAACATACAACGTGCATGGATAGGTAGGCCCAACATTGTGAAAATGACAATTCTACCCAAAGCAATTTACGAATACAATGCAATACCGATCCAAATACCAGCAACATTCTTTAAGAGTTGGAAAAATTTATCATTAACTTTATATGGAAAGGGAAGAGGCCCTGGATAAATAAAGCACTACTGAAGAAGAATAAAGCAGGAGGACTCCCACTACCTGACCTCAGAACCTACTATACATCGACAGTAGTCAGAACAGCCTGGTACTGGTAGAACGTTGACCAATGGAACAGAATTGAGAACCCAGGTGTAAATCCATCCACCTATGGTCACCTGATCTTCAACAAGGGCCAAAACTCCATTAAAAGGGGAAAAGACAGTCTTTTTAACAAATGGTGCTGGCAGAAGTGGAAGTCCATCTCAAAAAAATGAAACAGGACCCATACCTCACACCGTATACAAAAACTAACTTAAAGTGGATCAAAGACCTAAATATAAAGCCAAAAACTATGAAGTTCATAGAAGAAAAAATAGGATCAACCCTAGAGGCCCTAATACACAAACTCCAGAAGTTAAGCCAGATAACTGGGATTTTCTAAAAGGTCAGTGGGTTTTAAACACTTATGCTCGTCAAAAGACCACCAAAAGAGTAAAAAGAGGACCTACAGACTGGGGGAAAAAATTGGCTATTTTAAATCACACAAAGGTCCAACCTCTGAAATCTACAAGAAAACCCAACACTACAACGAAAAGATAAATAACCCAATTAAAAAATGGGCAAAGGAAATGAACAGACACTTCACCAAAGAAGACGTTCAAGCGACCAACAGACACATGAGGAAATGCTCACAATCTCTAGCCATTAGAGAAATGCAAATCAAAACCACAATGAGATATCATCTCAACCCAGCATTACTTGCATGAGTCAATAAAACATCAAACAACAAATGTTGGAGAGGCTGTGGGGAGATTGGAACGCTTATGCACTGCTGGTAGGACTGCAAAATGATTTCCTTAGAAAGCTAGAAATAGAAATACCATATGATCCAGCAATCCCACTCCTAGGGATATATCCTAGAGAATAAGAGTAGTAACACAAATAGACATATGAACACCCATGTTCACTTCAGCATTGTTCACAGTAGCAAAAAAAATGGAAACAGCCTAGATGCCCATCAACAGATGAATGGATAAACTAACTGTGGTACATACACACAATGGAGTATTATGCAACGCTAAAGAATAACAATGAATCCGTGAAGCATCTCATAACGTGGAAGGATCTGGAGGGCATTATGCTGAGCGAAATAAGTCAATCACAGAAGGAAAAATATTGTATGAGACCACTACTGTAAAAACTCGTGAAAAGGCTTACATACAAAAAGAAACAGACTTTGATGGTTATGAGGAGGAGAAGGGTGGGGATGGAAAACACTTAATAGATAATAGATAAGTGGAAACTTTGGTGAAGGATAAGACAGTACATGATACTGGGGAAGCCAGCACAACCCGTACAAGGAAAGCTCATGGTAGCTTCCACATCCAAACTCCCTGAGGGACCGAATTGCTGGGCTGAGGGCTATGGGGACCATGGTCTCAGGGAACATCTAGCTAAACTGGTATAACATAGTTTAGAAGGAAAATGTTTTACATTCTCCTTGGTGAGTAGTGTCCGGGGTCTTAAAAGCCTGTGAGTGGCCATCTGGGATACTCCACTGGTCTAACCCTTTTGGGAGCAAGTAAGAATGAAGAAAAATAAAGATACAAAGTAAAGATTAGCCCAAAGGACTAATGGACCACATCGACCACGGTCTCCACCAGACTGAGTCCAGTACAACAAGATGGTTCCCGGCTACCACCACTGACTGATCTGACAAGGATCACAATACAGGGTACCAGACAGAGCTGGAGAAAAATGTAGAACAGAATTCTAACTCAAAAAGAAAGACCAGACTTGCTGGCCTGACAGAGACTGGAGAAACCCTGATAGTATGGCCTCTGAACACCCTTTCAGCTCAGTAACAAGGTCACCCCTGAGGTTCACCCTTCAGCCAAAGATTGAAAAGGCACAAGGAACAAAACAAGACTAAAGGGGTGCACCAGCCTTGGAAGGCAGGAGGGAACAGGAAAGCTGGCAATAAGGAACCCACGGTTGAGAAGGGGGAGTGTTGACATGTCGTGAGTTGGTTAACCAATGTCCTACAACAATGTGTATACTAACTCTTTGATGAGAAACTGGTTTGTTCTGTAAACCTTCACCTAAAGTGCAATAAAAAATAATAATAATAAAAAAAAAAGAAGTATGTCTTTGGTTTTGTCTCTGTGTGTGTGTGTGTGTATTTTGTTTTAATTTGGATGAAGATACATACAGCCAAAGATGTACCATTTCAACAATGTCTGCATGTACGGTTCAGTGACACTGATTACATTCTTTGAGTTGTGGTACCACTCTGCCAATTCATTTCCAAATTATTCCACCACTAGTTTTATTATCTTAAACTCACTACCCACGAAGTTTCCCATTCAATCTTTAGAGTTGCCATTGTCAATTTCATCTCACATAAGTAATTCTTTAAAAGAGCACAATGCTCAAAGCAGACATACATTACTAATTAAGATACTTTTTGGTTCAAGGAAGACTTCAGGGGATATTTTTGGTTTAAGATTTAAAGTTAAAGATTATGTCAGGGCAATAGTTTTAAAGGTTCATTCAGTCTCAGTGGCTCCAGAAGGTATGGATTCCATTGAAAATTTTAAATTCTGTTCTGTCTGCATTTTTCCTTCTGTAGAATCTTTGATCAAATGTTCAGTACTCGTATCTGGGCACCATCTAGCTCCTCTGGTCTCACGGCAAAGGGGGCAGTTGTTCATAGTGGCAACCAAACACACATTCAATTTTCTCTTCTGTTTCCTGACTCTCATTCTTGCTCAGTTGCTTCAGATAAACGGAAATCAGTTATTCTAAGTTGGATGGCCACTTGCTAGCTTTTAGGATCTCAGTCACTATATGGTCAACTAGAATGTAGAACAGAAATACTGAGAAACAATATTAGGCCAATTGATTGGGTTGTCCCTCAAAATCGTGATCTTAAACCTCCAAACCAAGAAAATAAACCCCATGAAATGTGTGGTTGTGCATAAACAGAATCAACAGCTGCTTTTCTTTGTAAAATATATATTACACAACATTTGACAATTCAACATTTTTCAAGTATACAGCTAAGTAATATCAATTACGTTGATCAGTTGTGTAGCCATTACCCTTAATTGATGCCAAATTTCCCATCACAATAAACAGAAACTCACTGCTTTCCAAACAATGGCTCCCATTCTTCCCCTCCCTCCTGCCCCTGGTAACCACTAATAAAGTTTGGTCTCTGTATATTTGCTCATTTTGTCATTTTACATAAGTGAGATCACATATTTGTCTTTGTGATTAATTTGTTTTGCTCAGCATAATGTCTTCAAGGTTCACTAATGTTATAGCACGTATGAGGACTTTCTCTTTCCAACTGAGTAGTGTTCCATTGTATGTATTACCACAATTTCCTTATCAGTTCATACATTATACATTGAATAACATTTATGTTTTTTCCACCTTTTGACAGTTGTAAATAGTGCTGCAGTGAGCATTGGTATATGTATGTCTGTTTGTGTCTCTGCTTTCAAGTCCCTTGGGTATATACCTAGGAGTGGGATTGGTGGACCGTATGGCAGTTCTATTTTCAGGTATTTTTAAGAACTGCCACACTGTTTTCCACAGCAGTTGTACCATTCTGCCATTCTGCATTCCCACCAGCAATGAATAGTTTCAATTTCCCCACATCCTCACCAATATTTGTTATTTTCTTTTTTTTTGCTTGATTTTTTTGCTTTGTTTTATTGTGCATTAGGTGAAAGATTACAGAGCAAATTAGATTCTCATTTGATACTTTTTATATAAAGTATTTCACAGCTGTGGTTTCATTCCCCAGAATTTGTCAGCACTCCCCCCATTTCAGACCCAGGTTCCCTGTTTCCTTTTGTCCTGATTTTCTACCCCTTCCTGCCTTCTCATCTTTGCTTTTGGGCAGGTATTTCTCTTTTGATCTCATATAATTGGAGCACTTTCCTCTTGGGTGCTCTCCTTATCTAGTGCTGCTATCCCAGAAATGCCACAAGCAGATGGCTTTAACAAAGTGAAATTTATTCTCTCACAGTCTAGGAGACAAGAAGTTCGGATTCTGGGTAGCAGATCCAGGGGAAGGCTTTCTCTTTCTGTCAGCTCTGGGGGAAGGTTCTTGTTATCAACCTTCCCCTGTAGAAGCTTCTCAGCATAGGGACCCTCAGGCCAAAGGATGCACTCCCCTCCTGATTCTTCATTTTTGGTGCCATGAAGTTCCCCGTCCCTCTACTCACTTCTCTTATATCTCAAAAGAGATTGACTCAAGATACAACCTCTTTTGTAGATTGAGTCTTACTTCATTTAATCTCATAGAGGTAGGGCTTACAACACAGGGGCAAATCACATCAGATGACAAAATTGTGGAAAATCACACAATACTGGGAATCACGGCCTAGCCAAGTAGACACACATTTTGGGGGGACACTATTCAATCCATAACAATTGTTATTATTTATTTTATGGGCTTGACTGTTATTTGGCTGGAAGGTGGTCTTTGGGAACAGCTTCAGTTCCAGATCAGAAGAGTGTCTTGGACCATAATCTTGGGTGTTCCTCCAGTCTCTGTCAGTCAAACCAGTAAGTCTTTGTGAATTTGATTTTTTATTCTGCATTTTCTCCTGCTCTGTCCGGGACCCTTTGTTGTGATCCCACTCAGAGCGTTCAGTAGTAGTAGTCAAGCACCATCTAGTTCTTCTAGTCTTGGGGTCATGTAGGCTGTGATTCATGTGGTCCATTAGTCCTTTGGATGAATTGCTCCCTTGAGCCTTTGGTTTCCTTCACTTTCCTTTGCTCTGAATGGGAAGAGACCAGTAGTTGCATCTTAGACGGTCTTTCGAAGCTTTTGGGACCCCAGACACTAATCACCAAAGTAGGATGCAGAACATGGTTTTTATAGACTGTGTTGGACCAATTGACGTAGATGTTCCCCAGGCCTGTGGTCATTTGCCTTCGTGCCTAGGAATTTTATCCCTTGAGGTGTTTTGTTATGTCTACGAGGTTCCCCTGACTGCCCCCTTGAGTGGTTTATTGTCTATATTAATATATGATGAATACCTACAGTCATGTATGTAGAAATATCCACCACCAAACCTGTATCTGCCAGCAGATGTGTTCCCGTACACCCTCCCACACCCCTTGGCATGTCTATCTACCTGTGTATCAATTTGTAAATTGCTGTTTGTTAATACTGTAGTTGTAAGATTGTCTTTGCTATAGTAGTTACTGTTACCAAACCAAGCTTGTTGCCATGGAATCATTTCCGACTCATAGTGACCTTATAGGACAGAGTAGAGCTTCCCCATAGGGTTTCCAAGGAGCAGCTGGTGGCTTCAAACTGCCGGCCTTTTGTTTAGCAACTGAGCTCTTAACCACTGTGCCACCAGGGCTCCCCTTTATTCTTGCGTTCCTCTCGGTGTCCTCTCTTGCCTTGGTCATGTTGTGCTGACTTCTCCCATATTGTTTATTGCTTTACTATTCACCAATATTAACACATGTCTTCTATGTATTTGGTAATTTTCCTTTGCTCCCTCTCCCATCCCTGGCAATCTTCAAAGAATGTTGTTTTGTTTTTCTTTTCTGTGTATAAACTTTTTGTTGTTACTTTATAATAGTGGTCTCATACAATACTTGTCCTTTTGTGATAAACTTATTTCACTCAGCATAATGTTCTCCAAATTAATCCATTTTGGGAGATGTTTCATGGATTCATCATTTTTTTTTATTTCTGCATATTATTCCACTGTGCGTATGTTTTGTTTTGTTTATTTTAGCCATCCTGGAGGGAGTGACATGGTGTCTAATTGTGGTTTTGATTCGCATCTCTGATGGCTAAAAATGTTGAGCATCTTTTCATGTGTTTGTTGGCTTCTTGAATGTCCTCTTTTGTGAAATGTTTATTTAATTGGGTTGTTTGTTAACTTATGAGACTACTTTATATATTCCGGATATTAGACCCTTGTCTGTTACATAATTCCCCCCCAAAAAATTCATCCCAGTCTGTAGGTTGTCTCTTCACTTTGTTGACAAGTTCATTTATGAACAGAAGTCTTTAATTTTGATGAGATTCCATTTATCTATTTTGTCTTTTGTTGTCCATGTCTTTGATGTCTTGTCCAAGAATCCATTGTTAAGGACTGGGTATTGAAGTAGTATCTCGATGTCTTACTCGAAGAGTTTTATGATTTTAGGTCATACATTTAGGTCTTAGATCCATTTTGAGTTAGTTTTTGTATATGTGTGAGGTATGGGTCTATCTTCTTTCTTTTGCATGTGGAAAATCTGTTGTCCTGGCACTATTTATTAAAGAGACTGTTTTGTTTTTTTCCCCCATTTGATGGATTTAGTGTCCTTGTAGAATATTTGTTGACCATGTAAGTGTGTACTTAACTCTGGTCTCTCAATTCTATCCCACTGATCTATCATTATACAAGTACCAGGCTGTTTTAATCACTATAGCTTTGTAATATGGTTTGAAATTGGAAAATGAGAGTCCTCCTACTCTGTTCTTTTCCAAAATTGCTCTTGCTATTTTGGGTCCTTTGCAGTTCCATGTAAATTTGAGGATTGATTTTTTATTTATATAAAGAAGGCTGTTGGAATTATGAAGGGGATTGAAATGAACTTATAGATTGCTTTATGTAGTATTGACATCTTCACCATATTGAGTCTTCTGATCCATGAGCATGACATGCCCTTCTATTTATTTAGGTCATCTTTGATTTCTGTAAGTAATGTTTTAGAGTTTTCTGTGTCGAAGTCTTTCGCTTCCTTGGTTAAATTTATTCCTAAGTATTTTATTCTTTTAGATGCTGTTGTGGATTGAATTGTGTCCCCTAAAAGTATGTGTTGTAAATCTTAACCTTTACAGTGGTTTTAATCCCATTTGAGAATGGATTTCCCTTGTTATGTCAATGAGGCAGTATTAGTGTAAGCTCTGTTTTAAGTAAATTTTTGATATATAAAAGCAGAGATGGGGGAAGATAGATGCCATGCCTCATGAAGATCGCCTTGATTGCCAAGAAGATGAAAAGAGACAAGGACCTTCCCTCACAGCCTACAGAGAGAGAAAAACTTCCCCTACAACTAGCTCCCTGAATTCAGACTTCTAGCCTTAGAAATTTTGAGAAAATAAATTTCTGTTCATTAAAGCCACCCACTTGTGGTCTTTCTGTTATAGCAGCACTAGATAACTAAGAATTTGGTACAGAAGTGGGGTGCTGCTTTAACAGATACTAAAAATGTGGAAGTGGTTTTGCAACTGGGTAATGGAAAGAATCTGGAGGAGTTTTGATGTGCTTCATAGTAACGGCCTAGATTCCTGAAACAGACTGTTGGCAGAATTATGAATGTCAAAGGCAATTCTGGAGAGGGCTCAGAAAGAAGTGAGGAGAGCTATAGAGAAAATCTCTATCATGTTAGAGAATACATATGGCACCATCAACAGAATGTTGCTAGAAATGTGGAGGTTAAAAGTGCTTCTGGCAAGGCTTTAAAAGAAAATGATGAACACATGATTGGACAATGAAGGAAGAGCAATGTTTTTTATGCAGAGACAAAGAACTTGTCTGAATATGTTTAAATGTTTGGTGGAAGGTAGAACTTGTAAGTGATGAACTTGGATATTTGGCTGACGAGATTTCTAAGCAAGATCTTAAAGGGGCCACATGGTTCCCCTTGCTGCTTACGGTAAAATGCGAGAGGAAAGAGGTGAACTTAAAAATGAACTGTGTGAAATGAAAACCCATAAGCTGATGCGTTTTCTGCTGTGGTAGTTGATTAGATCCATCAGTTACAGGCTTAATTTCTTTAATAAAAGATTGTGTAGCCACGTCCTTAGTGAAAACTCTAGAACACTTGTCCTGAGTTTGTACAACAGGATTTTCCAAATCTTTAAGATGAAACCTGTGATTACCAATAACAAAGAACTTACTTTGCCATCTTGTTATTTGTGTTTTGTGTGGGTTATACCTTCTTTGTCCTGTATTATCTTTAGTGTTACTATCTTTGTATTATGGTGGTTATGTGAAGTGAGCTGTTTTGATTCACTTCTCCATTCCTTTTATGCATTTTTTTGATATTTTCTTCATGGTTAACATGAATACTGTAATTAATATTTTTCTTTTATAACAACTTTTTTATACTAACTTAATTTCAATAAAATATAAAAACCTTAAATCCCTACAATTCCTCCCTCTGCTTTTATGTTATTGATCCTCCAATTGTATCATTCTAAAATCTCTATCTTGTAATTTAAAGGCTGGTGGAGTAGTGGTTACATGCTACGGCTGCTAACATAAAGGTCGGCGGTTCAAATCCACCAGGCGCTCCTTGGAAACTCTATGGGGCAGTTCTACCCTGTCCTATAGGGTCGCTGTGAGTCGGAATCAACTCCATGGCAATGGGTTTTTTGGGTTTTGATATATATACTTTATATATTTTTCATTATAATGTAGGAATGTAATATCTCTTACAATTATCAAGTAAAAAAAAAAAAAAAAAACCTTAAAATTTGCCTTAACGTTGCCAGAGGAATTTCCTTTACCAGAAATCTTTCTATATGAAGCTTCAGGTTTCTTTTTGATGTCATTTCTTTCCTGTATGAAGGAGTCCTTTTATTATTTCTTGTAAGAGTGGTCTTGGGGAGATGTACTATTGCAGTTTCTGTTTGTCTTCCAATGTTTTAATTCCATCATCATTCATGAAGGTTAACTTTGCTGAATACAATGTTCTTGGTTGATAGTTTCTTTTGTTTCATCATTTTAAAAATATCATTCCATTGCCTTCTGGCCTCCAGGGTTTCTGAGGAGAAATCAACATTTAATCTTATTGGGACTCCTTTGTATGTCACCTTTTGCTTGTGTCTCATCAATTTTAGAATCTTTGGCTTGTCTTTAATCTTTGAGTGCTTAATTATGATGTTTCTTGGTTTCATCGGACTTAAGAGTTTGCTGAGCTTCTTGAGTAGCTAGTTTTATGTTCTTTATCAGATTTGGAAAGTTTTTGCCATAATTTTTTCAAAGATTTTTCTAATCCTTGTTTTTGCTCCTCTCCTTCTGGAATTCTTATGACACCAGTGTTGGTTCATTCGATGTTCTATAATTCCATTAAACTGTGACTGATGTTCTTAATTTGTCGTTCTTGTTTTTCAGCCTCTAGTATTTCAGTTACTTTATCTTTAATTTCACTGATCCTCTTTTCTCTCCTGTCTGTTCTACTCTATTATTCAAACCTTCCATTGAGTTCTTCATTTCAGTTTTTGTCTCTTTCATTTCCAGTGCACCTTCTCACTTATCGACTGTCTCATTAGCCAAGGTTTCATGTTCAAGACAATAGTAAAAAAGTCTACTATCCGACTATTTTGCGCATTAACAACATACATCTGGCAGTATCAAATACTGAGGTGAGAGGTGAGAATAACTCTGGCTTTGATAGTTAAGGTTATGTCAACTCACCTGAGCCATGATTCTCAGTAGTTTGGCGCTATGTAATGGTGTCATTTGGCAGTTACATAATGATGTAGCCATTTTCCAATTTGGGATCTGATGTGGTCATCCTGCATTTTCATGTAACTTTTATTTTGCACAACAAAATCCACCTAATCTTTGGAAATTAACCATTTCAATAAGTGAGGAGAGGGCATTTCTTTTTTTACTTTTACGTTCTCTTTATGTGGAAACCCTGGTGGCGTAGTAGTTAAGACCTACAGCTGCTAACCAAACAGTAGGCAGTTTGAATCCACCAGACACTCCTTGGAAACCCTAAGGGGCAGTTCTCCTCTATACTATAGGGTCGCTATGACTCAGAATCAACTCGATGGCAATTTTGTTTGTTCGTTTGTTTTACCTCTTTACATATATTCTCGTTTTGTTCATTTATTGTTTTTCTATTTTTCTTTACTTCTTCTTGTTTTCTTTTAGTTCTGTGAGCTTATTTAATATCCTTGTATTGTACTCTTCCATTCAGTTCACTAATCAAGCTTCCATGAACATTACGTCTCTCCTTTCATCTTGTTCATTAGAGTGAGTCACCATTTCTGTTTTCTGATTGATTCTTGAACTCTTTTTGTTGACTTCAAGGCATTAGCTTTTTACTTGGTGGTATCTTACTCAGCTCTTCCCAGTATTTTCATCAACTGTAGTGTAGTGGTTAAGAGTTCAGCTGCTAATCAAAAAAAATCGTCAGTTCATATCCACCAGGTGCTTCTTGAAACCCTATGGGGCAGTTCTACTCTGTTCTATAGGGGTGCTCTGAGTCAGAACCAACATGATGGCAATGGGTTTGGTTTTGGTTTGTACTGTTTTCTATAAGAAACTGTTGAGTGGGCAGGGTCTTCCAGCCTGCTTGTTACTCCTCCTAACCCCTTTTCTATTTGGGACTAGTGGGTTTTTTGCTTGTTTTTTCAGCTCCTCATATTAAACTATCTAACCACTAGACGGCAGAGCTTTCATTCCTTGGTTTCCTCCTTCTTCTTGGGAGGGACGGTGGGTTACTAGGTCTCTGCACAGCAGCATTATTAGAAGGGCGTGGACCACACTGAGTAACACTATCACAGGGTGTGACATCAAAATGACTGTCCATAAAATTGTTGTGCAGTGTTTCAGTAGAAATGTATTCTTTTTTATAAAAATATTCCTGTAGTTGGTTATAACAACAAAAACATTTTTGTGAGCCCAGCTTACACGTATCAATATATCTACGACCCTAAGACTCTATGTTAATTTACTTTTCAAAACTTCTAATGCCCTCTGGCCAGAGCTGTCATTATTACCCCATTACAATAACATTTTGAATCACCTGGTTTCATCTGCACATACTAAAGCACTTACTGTTGTTTTTGTTGCTACCGGTATTTTTATAGTCACTGATTTTGTCACATTTTCTGGTGTTTCAGCTACAATATTGTGGTAATTACTATTTGTGAACCTATATTAATAACTTTTTTGAGAATGAAGTAGCAATTAAAGGAAAAGAAGGAATGATGTATACCAAACCAAACCCAGTGCCGTCGAGTTGATTCCGACTCAAAGCGACCCTATTGGACAGAGTAGAACTGCTCCCATAGAGTTTCCAAGGAGTGCCTGGCAGATTCGAACTGCTGACCCTTTGGTTAGCAGCCATAGCACTTAACCACTACGCCATCAGGGCTTCTGGAATGATGTATAGGAATTATGATTTACAAGTAGCATTAGTATAAAAACATTACTAAGGATTCTGTACCACCACTTATTTGTCTGTCAGTATCTTGTACTGTGGTGGCTTGCATGTTGCTATGATGCTGGGAGCTATGCCACCAGTATTTCAAATACGAGCAGGGTCACCCATGGTGGACAGGTTTCAGCAGAGCTTCCAGACTAAGAAGGACCTGGCAAACTACTTCTTTAAAAATGGCCAGTGAAAATCTTATGAATAGCAGTAGAACATTGTCTGATATAGTGCCAGAATATAAGCCCTTCAGGTTGGAACACACTCAAAATATGGATTGACACAGTGGCTGCAACAATGGGTTCAAACATAGCAACAATTGTGAGGATGAAGCAAGACCAGGCAGTATTTCATTCTGCTGTACATAGGGTCACTAGGAGTCAGAATTGACTTGATGGCACCTAACAACAACAACAAGGATTCTCTATGGTCTGGTATGGGAGGAAGCCCATAGAGGGCGACACCAGGAGTTACTGCACTGAGTGACCCCAACTCTAGTGACACCACTGCCTGCACACACAGCTTACCCAGTTCTGCCTCTCTGCCTCAGTGTTCTCAGTTGTCCTACCGTCTCCATCCAGGGCTTTCCCCATCTCCCACTGTAGATCAAGCTGCCCTCCCCTCCTAAGGCATGGTTCAGAGGCCTGAAGCTGCAGGTGCCTTTTGTGGGCAGTGTGCTCATGGAAAAGGTCAGGTGGTGAGGGACAAGCTGACTCCATGTACTTCCACAGGAAAATCCCTTAGACAGCTGGATCAGTGTTTCCAGACTACGGGGTTTCTAGGGTTCATGAACTACATGAAATCCCTTCTTGGTCTCCTAGCAGGTGACTCCAGGAGGGAGTGGTAACTCTGAAGTCAGCAGAATTGCAGCACTGGGTGGGGGTGTTGAGATGGAGAACAGAGATCTACCCACCTTTTGCTTTTCTTCCAGTTTCTGCAATAGTCCTCTGTCAAATTTTAGGGGTCTCTGCTGGGTCTGGTAGGGAATCCTAGTTTAATTTTCTGGTGTTCTAATGGCGGAGTTTGGAAACCTTTTCCTCTCAACTAGCCATCCTCCTGGAATGGTATGACTTTGTTTTAAACTTAAAATGTTTTTCCATACTTGTGGACAAATACTTATTATTTTTTTCTGTAAATATCTGTAAATACAATTCAATTATGTAATAATTTTAAGCAAATTCTTAAATTTATTTACCAATTGATTTATACCATAATTCATGCTGCCTTCAAACACACTAAAATGTTAAAAATGCAAGATTGATTAATATAGAAATGCAAAAAATATATAAAATTATAATTAGAAAAAAAGAATAAAAGAAATTATATCAAATGTCAAGGAGCCCTGATGTCACAGTGGTTAAGTGCTCAGCTACTAACTAAAAGGTCTGCAGTTGAAACTTACCAGCCACTCCATTACAGAAAGATTTGGCAGTCCGCTTCTATAAAGGTTACAGCCTTGGAAACCCTATGGAGCACTTCCACTCTGCCCTATAGGTCCGTTATGAATCAGAATCAACTCAACAGCAACAGGTTTGGTTTTGGTTTTTACATCAAATGTCAAGAGTTGTTCTTCAGTTTTGAGAGCTATGACTGTTTTTCTTTTCTCACTATTTTAAAAATATTTTTCAAATTACACTATTGCATAAATACTATTATTTATTAACACTGCATTTTAGATAATAATCATAAGCATGCCTTTTGGTTGTAGTGCAAACCATGGTTACTGTGTGATTGAGATCTTGGAGAAAATTAAGCCCAAAGAGAGGTAAAAACCTTTCTGATGGCTTCTGATGCATCTTCTCTCCACTGATTTCCAAAGCCAGTACATAATTTGTGGATGGAACTTCTTATTTAAAATGTATTTAAAAAGTATTATTAAAGTAACCAGAGTATAAAGCTTTTTCCGTACTTCAGTGGTCTCTCAAAAATTGTCATTGTGGTTTTTATTTGCTATGTATTGTCATTCTAAGTAAATAAATAACAAAATTTTAAATCATTAACATGAGGTTTACGGTTCATCTTTATACCAAGCAATGCCAGTGTTAAATGCAAAGATAAGAACATTTAACTTGTATATGGAACCACTGAAATTACCCAGTTCTTATTTCAAAGCTCATATATGCATATATATTTCTTTCTTTTTGGAACGGTGGAAATGCTACACCAAACTAATTCAACTGTTTTATTTCATTTCTTGATACACTCAATTCTACCAACACCAACTACTTTCAGCTGATTGATGAATGAGGAAGGACTGAAAGGAAAAGAAACTATGGGTTGCCCTCTATTTTTCCTTCTATGTCATCATTTTCAGAGTAAGTGGTTGATTAATAAAGAGAGAATATAATAAGTTTCTCTGGTCATCTGTGTTTCTTAGAATGTAATTGCCCTCTTTCTATATTCAAATTTGGTTCTGGTTTGAACAAAAAGTGTGGCATCTCAAAGCTATCAGTACCTCCACTTGCTCAATTTGGAATCTAATACGTTGTATTCACTTTGAGTCTTGCTGAGCTTCCATGAATTTTGGGTCTACCAGAATTCTGTGCTCATGGGGCATTATGAATGCTATATGTACGTGGAGCTGGCAAGAAACAATAGACATATATATTACACGTATCTCTTCTGCTTACACACAACCTCCATTGTTCCATCAGACTTCACTTATAAAACACTTGTTGAAAGATAAGTGTATTAGAAACTTATAAATGACAGCAGCAGGGCATTAAACCAAGTGGGACTGTTTGTGACTCCCCACCCATGAAACTGGCCCTCAATACAAGTATTTATTTCAAACAGAAAATCACAAAAGTTCTGTTCCTCCTTGGGACAGTTGCCTCTAAACATGTTATTAGAACGTGGCAATGCTGACAATATGATATCATAAAATTACAAACTATAATCATAAGAGTAAATAATCACTCTCATTAAGTTATCTTTTCTCAAAATACAGTTCACGCACAGCCATCTAAGATACTCCACTGGTCTCACTCTTTTGGGAGCAAGAGAGAATGAAGAAAACTAAACATACAAGGGAAAGATTAGTCCAAAGAACTAACGGACCACAACTACCACGGCCTCCAACAGACGGAATCCAGTACAATTAGATGGTGCCTGGCTACCACCATACACTGCTCTGACAGGGATCACAATAGAGGGCCCTGGACAGAGCTGGAGAAAAATGTACAACAAAATTCTAACTCACAAAAAAAGACCAGACTCACTGAGAGTACGGCCCCTGGACACCCTTTTAGCTTAGTAATAAAGTTACTCCTGAGGTTCCCTTTCAACCACAGATCATGGTTTAAAGTCAGGGAAGGTGTGTGTCAGGGTTGTATCCTTTCACCATACTTACTCAATCTGTATGCTGAACAAAAAATCTGAGACGCTGGACTATATGAAGAAGAACGGGGCATCAGAATTAGAGGAAGACTCATTAACATCTTGTGTTATGCAGATGACACAACCTTGCCTGCTGAAAGTGAAGAGGACTTGAAGCACTTACTGATGAAGATCAAAGACTATGGCCTTTAGTATGGATTACGCCTCAACATAAAGAAAACAAAAATCCTCACAACTGGAACAATCAGCAACATCATGATACATGGAGAAAAGACTGAGGTTGTCAAGGATTTCATTTTACTTGGATCCACAATCAATACCCATGGAAGCAGCAGTCAAGAAATCAAAAGATGTATTGCATTGGGCAAATCTGCTGCAAAAGACCTCTTTAAAGTATTGAAAAGCAAAGATGTCACCTTGAAGACTAAGGTGCACCTGATCCAACCCATGGTGTTTTCAGTTGCCTCATATGCATATGAAACCTGGACAATGAATAAGGAAGACCTAAGAAGAATTGATGCCCTTCAATTGTGGTGTTGGTGAAGAATATTGAATAGACCATGGACTGCCAAAAGAGTAAACAAATCTGTCTTAGAAGGAGCACAACCAGAATGCTCCTTAGACCCAAGGATGGCAAGACAATGTCTCACATACTTTGGACATGTTATCAGGAGGGATCTGTTTCTGCTTGGTAAAGTAGAGGATCAGCGAAAAGGAAGACCCTCAACAAGATGGATTAACACAGTGGCTGCGACAATTGGCTCAAACATAGCAACAATTGTGAGGATGGTGAAGGACTGGGCAGTGTTTCATTCTGTTGTACATAGGGTCTCTGTGAGTCAGAACCAACTCAACAGCACCTAATAACGATAACATAAAACAAAACGGGACTGAAGTGGCACACCAGCCCAGGGGCAAGGACTAGAAAGCAGGAGGAGACAGGAAAGCTGGTAATAGGGAACCCAAGGTTGAGACGGGAGAGTGTTGACATGTTGCCAGGCTGTTAACCAATGTCATAAAACAGTATGAGTACAAACTGTTTAATGAGAAGCTAGTTTGTTATGTAAACCTTCATATAAAGTATAATAAGAAAAAAAATTTTTAAATGCAGTTTACAGAACATTACCTCCATGCATGGTACTAATAAGAAAAAGTATTTCTGGCCATAGGAATTGTGAGAATATGGTGCTCAACACTCCTGTTAAACTTCTTTTTCCTGAGGGCCTTCTAGAACCTTTTATTACCTTCTGTGCTTGTGAATCTCAGTAGGGCACTTCGGTCTGCAGGACCTTCCAACATTTTTGACCACAAAATTCTTTGGTCTCTGGTCTTCTGGCCAACATGCACCATAGACAGAAGCATCACACTGTCCCCCCACAGCAAAGACCCAAAAAACTAAGTAAAACAAAGACAAATGTCATTCCTGGAACCCAAAGTGTCAAAGAGATAAAGAATTCAGCCAAACACCGAAAGGAATAAGAAACTGACAGAGGACAGACAGCGAGGAGAGAAACTTGCAGAGGTCCCTTATCACCTAACGCAGCATGGATTCACCATATGGACTCCCGTCGGGGATCGGCAGACAGCGAGCACAAGAAAGCAGCTTCATGGAGGAGGAGCAGGAGACAGAGCACCCGGTAACCAGCAATACAGGCTTTCCCAAACCCCATTCTCTCCCTGCTGCTCTACATCTGAGCTTCCTGGGTGGATGCAGTGGCTCAGTTGGCTGGGAAGTGCACCATCAGTGCCACTTGGATTCGCGCCACCCACATCACAGATAGGCGGACAGGGAGTACAGGAAAGCAGCTTCAGGAAGTTCCCAGGAGATGGACCACCCGGTAACAAGCGATATACGGTTTCTTAATCCCCATCTTTCTCCCTCTCCCCACCTTTGGCCTTCTCTGCTTCCCACCAGCCGCAGTCTCTGGCCCAGAGGCAACAGCTTCTGCCCAGGCAGCTTGGATTCTTCCCGCGCACACTGGCTGGGTCTCTGAGCTGGTATTTCTTTTTTCCATTTCTTGTGGTTTCTTCTGTGCCTCCTACCCTCTCCCCCTCTTTTCACTCAAACACCTGGCTCCATGTACCATCCTTGATTCTTCTTGAAAGGCTGTGAAGCCCTGCTCCACTGGGGAACCACTCCCCCAGCCCGTGACACCAAGCTGGTGGCTGCCTGGGGCTTTTTTTTTTTTTTTTGCTTCTTTTGTTTTGTTTTGCTTTGTTCTGTTTTGTTTGTTTTCTTTCTCTTTTTGCACTTGGGAGCCTCTTCAAGCCAGGCTGCACTGCACAGCTTAGGAGCCACTTCACCAATCCGCACAGCCACCATAGGTGGGATCCCTGGGGGCACTTCTTTTTTTATTTCTTTTTTCTCTCTCAGTCTTTCTTCCTGTCTGTCTTTCTTCATCTCTCAGTCCTCATCGGTCTATACTAACCTTCTTATGCTGTCTCCTAAATACCTAGTGCTGTGTGACATCTCTATCCCCTCTAGCCATGCTACTCTGTGCAGCCTGGAAGCCACTTCCCCAGTCTTCACAGACACGCTGATTGGACCCCGGGGACTTTTCTTTTTCCCAAATTTTTATCTAGTTATTTTTTTCTTTTTCCCTTTTCCTTTTTGATTTTCTCCATTTCTAGGTTTCTCATCTCTCCACTCCAATGGCAAGCTCCCTTAGCACTCTTTTTTTTTTTCTTTGTTTGTTTTTGGCACCTGTTCCTCTCTGCTCTTTCCCATACTGATATTAGCTCCACACATCATAACCTCCCCCTTTCCAGCCTACTTACACCATGTGCTGAACATCACACCCCCGAGCAGCACAAGCACAGCCTACTGCAACCTACCTGGCACTAATTCCTGGCCTGCCTTGGTGGCCCTAGTATGTGCCACAAAAACCCATCCCAGCCCCTTTCCTTCAGCTGGACCTGTCTTGCTGCACCATAGCTTAGTGACTAGGCCCGCCCATTGGACAAGGAGGTGAAAAGTATCACGACTACAGATGAGCAAACGTCGAAGAATACATGGTCAGTCTGCTCAGGCATACACAAATAAAACAAAAAACCGGGAAGAAACAAACCTACAACCAAGAAATGAAGAAAATAACTACTGAATGTCCTGAAGACAGCAGACAATATCAAAACATAAAAAAAAGGACAGGATGGTTCCAGAAGGCATCCAAAATAAAACAACAGATGGCTTTCCAATAGAATAAAAGGCACTAGAACTACCTAACAGGGAATTCAATTCTCTAATATTCAGACCTATCCAAGAGTTGAAGCAAAAAGCAGAAAAAAGTGAGGAAAAAACAGACAAATATTTGGAAAAGGCAGACAAAAAAATGGAAGAACTCAGGAAAATAATACAGGAACAAAATGCCAAAATAAATTCACAACTAGAAATCATACAAAAAAAAAAAAAACAATTAGTAATCCAGAAGATAAACAAGACTTCAGAAATGGACAGTGTCATAGAAGGACTGAGGACCAGGTGTGAAATGATAGAAGACAGGATAAGCAAAATTAAAGACAAACACATGGATACAACTCAGGAAAAATAGGAAAAAAGAATGAAGAAAAATAAGGAAACCCTGAGAATTATGCAGGATACAATCAAAAGCAAAAGTTTGTGTGTGATTCAAGTTCCAGAACAGAGAGAGAAAACAGAAAACACAGGGAGGATCACTGAAGAATTGCTGACAGAAAACTTCCCTAATATCATAAATGATGAAAAGCTGACCATCCAAGAAGGTCAACAAACCCTATATAGGATAGACCCCAAAAGAAAAAACCAAGGAATATCATAATCACACTTCCTAAAACCAAAGAAAAGAAAAACTCCTGTGAGCAGCATGAGAAAAATGAAAAGTCACATAAAGAGAAGAAACATAAGACTAAGCTCTGATTATTTGGCAGAAACCATACAGGCAAGAAGGCAATGGGATGACATATACAAAATCTTAAAAGAAGAAAAATTACCAACCAAGAATGTCCTACAAAACTCTAGTTCAAATATGATGGTGAAATTAGGACAATTCCAGATAAACAGAAATTAAGGGACTATGTAAAAACCAAATGAAACTTAAAGAAAATATTAAAGGAAGTCCTTCAATCTGAGAACAAATAACATCAGACCACAGCATGAATCTAGGACGCAAGATTGTACCACCCAGTTACCAAAGTAGGAAATGAACTCTTAAGGATTATCCAAAACCAAAAGAATTGCAACAGGGAACCAGAGAGGTTAATCTGTAAATGACAATAATATCAGAAGAATAAAAAAGGGAATAAACGGTGTACATATATAACTTTCTAATGGAGAGGAAGCCAAGATGATATCAAGTAATAACAGACTGGTTCAAACCTAGGAAGATAAGAGTAAATTTCAAGGTAACCACAAAGACAGTTAACCAACCTACTCATCAAAATAAAGAAGAAAAACATAAAAGCCTCAATAAACACAAAATCTATGAAAACAAAAGAAATCCACACACACAAAAAAGGAACTCAGCACAGGAGAGTAAGAGGAATAAAGAAAAGGTTAGGACCACAAAAAAAAAAAAGTACTACAAAAAGACAGTAATAAACTCACACCTATCAATAATTACACTGAATGTAAATGGCTTAAATGCACCCATAAAGAGACATTGAGTGATAAAATGGATTTAAAAAACAGGATCCATCAATATGCTGTCTACAAGAGACACACCTTATAAACAAAGACATAAATTTATTAAAAATCAAAAGCCGGAAAAAATAAACCAAGTAAATAACTACCAAAAAAGAGCAGAAGTAGCAATAGTAATCTCAGATTAAAAAAAGACTGTAAAACAAAATCCACCATAAAAGACAAACAAGGGCAGTATATAAAGTTTAAAAGGATGATCCATCATGAAGATCTAACCATAATAAACACCTATGCATCCAATGACAGAGCTCCAAAAAACATAAAAGAAACTCTAACAGCACTGAAAACAGAAATTGACAGTTCCAAGATAATAGTACGAGACTTCAACATACCACTCTCAGTAAAGGACAGAACATCTAGAAAGAAACTCCACAAAGAGCTAAAGAACACAATCAGCCAATTTGGTCTCATAGACATGTATGGAACACTCCACCCAAGAGCTGCAAAGTGTGCATTCTTTTCCAATGCACTTGGAACTTTCTCCAGAATAGACCACATCTTAGGCCACAGAGAAACCCTCAATACAATCCAAAACATTGAGATAATACCACAATCCCATCAAAGTAGAAATTAACAACACGAAGAGAAAGGAAAAAAGCTTAATTACATGGAAACTGAATAACACCCTGCTTAAAAGCCACTGGATAAAAGAAGAAATCAAAGATGGAATCAAAAAGTTCCAGAATCAAACAAGAATGAAAAAACATCACACCAAAACCTCTGGGACACAGCAAAGGCAGTCCTCAGAGGTCAATTTATAGCACTAGATTCACATGCCGAGAAAAAAGAAAAGGACAAAATCAAAATATTAGTTACACAACTTGAACAATTAAAAAGAGAACATCAAAAGAAGCCCACAGCCACCAGAAGAAAGGAAATACTAATGATCAGAGCAGAAATAAATGAAACAGAAAACCAATAGAAAGGTCCAACAAAACCAAAAGTTGGTTCTTTGAAAAAAAGAATCACAAAAATCCACAAACCAGGCCAAACCGACAAAAGAAAAATAAGAAAGAACACAAATAACCCAAATAAGAAATGAAATGGGGGACATTACAACAGACCCACCTGAAATAAAAAGGTTCATAACAGAGGGTTATGAAAAACTATGCTCCAACAAATTTGAAAACCTAGAGGAAACGGACAAATTTCTAGAGATACACTACCTACCCAAACTAACACAAAATGATGCTGAAAATCTGAATAGACCCAAAACAAGAGAATGAAAGGTAATAAAAAAAACTACCAACAACAACAAAAAAATCCTTGACCCAGATGGTTTCACTAGAGAATTTTACCAGAAGTTCAGAGAAGAGCTTACACGGGTACCACTCAAACTATTTCTGAACATAGAAAAGGAAGCAATACTTCCAAATTCCTTCTATGAAGGCAGCTTAACCGTGATACCAAAACCAGGCAAAGATACCACAAAAAAAGAAAATTGCAGACAAATAGGTCTCATGAATATAGATGCAAAAATTCTCAACAAAATTCTAGCCAATAGAATTCAGCATCATATCAAGAAAATAATACACCACGACCAAGTAGGATTCACACCATGTATGCAACGATGGTTCCACATTAGAAATTCAATCAGCGTAATCTACCACATAAATAAAACGAAAGAACCACATGATCATCTCGAAAGATGCAGAAAAGGCATTCAACAAAGTCCAACACCCATTCCTGATAAAAACTCTCAATAAAATAGGTATAGAAGGGAAATTTCTCAACATAATAAATAAAGGGCATCTATGCAAAACCAATGGCCAACATCGATGCCCTTTATCGCCACTCCTATTTAACACTGTGTTGGAAGTCTTAGCTAGAGCAATAAGGCAAGAAACAGAAATAGAGAGCATCCAAATTGGTAATGAAGAAGTTAAACTGTCCCTATTTGTGGATGATATGATACTATATTTAGAAAATCCAAAAGACTCCACCAGAAAACTACTGGAACTAATAGAAAAATTCGGCAGAGTTGCAGGATACAAGATAAACATACAAAAATCAGTTGGATTCCTATACACCAATAAAGAGAACAATGAAAAGGAAATCAGGAAAACAATACCATTTATAATATAGCCCCTCAAAAAAAAAATACTTAGGAATAAATCTAACCAGGGATGTAAAAGACCTGTACAAAGAAAACTACAAAACATTACTGTAAGAAACCAAAAGAGATCTACATAAATGGAAAAACATACCATGCTCATGGATAGGTAGCCTCAACATTGTGAAAATGACAATTCTACCCAAAGCGATTTACAAATACAATGCAATACTACTCTAAATACCAACAACATCCTTGAAAGAAAGGGAAAAACTTATTAACTTTATACGGAAACGAAAGAAGTCCTGGATAAGTAAAGCACTACTGAAGAAGAAACATAAAGTAGAAGGACTCACACTACCTAATCTCAGAACCTACCATACAGATACAGTAGTCAAAACAGCCTGGTACTGGTACAAAGACAGATACATTGACCAATGGAACAGAATTGATAACCCATATGTAAATCCATGCAGCTATGGTCACCTGATCTTCGAAAGAGCCCAAAGTCCGTCAAATGGGGAAAAGATAGTCTTTTTAACAAATGGTGCTGGAAAACTAGATGTCCATCTGCAAAAAAGAGAAAAAGAACCGATACCTAAAACCATATACAAAAACTAACTGAAAATGGATCAAAGACCTAAATGTAAAACCAAAAACCACGAAGTTCATATTTAGAGGCCCTAAAACACGGCATTTACAGATACAAACCACAACCAACAGCACACAAGCTCCAGAGGATAAGCTAGATAACTAGGATCTTCTAAAAATTAAACACCGATGCTCACATCAAAAGATTTTGCCAATAGAGTATAAAGAGAACCTACAGACCGTGAAAAAAATTTTTGGCTATTACAAATCAGACAAAGGTCTCATCTTTAAAATCTATAATAAAACCCAACACCTCTACAACAAAGAGACAAATAATCCAATTAAAAAATGGGCAAAGGAAATGAACAGATGCTTCACCAAAGAAGGCATTCAAGCAGCCAACAGACACATGAGGAAACAGTCTAGCCATTAGAGAAATGTAAATCAAAACCACAATGCGATACCATCTCACCCGGGCATTATTGGCTAGAATCAATAAAACAGGAAATAACAAATGTTGTAGAGGCTGCACGGAGATCGAAACTCTTATACATTGCTGGTGGGAATGCAAAATGATACAACCATTTTGGAAAGTGATATGGCACTTCCTTAGAAAGCTAGAAATACCATATGATCCAGCAATCCCACTCCTAGGAATATATCCTAGAGAAACAAGTTGTCACACAAATAGATCTATGTACACCCATGTTCACAATACCATTGTTCACAATAGCGAACAGATGGAAACAACCTAGGTGCCCATCAACAAATGAATGGATAAACAAACTATGGTACATACACACAGTGGAGTATTATGCAATGGTAAAGGACAACAATGAATCTGTGAAGCATCTCGTAACATGAATGTACCTGGAGGACATTATGCTGAGTGAAATAAGTCAATCACAAAAGGGCAAATATTGCATGAGACCACCTCTCATGAAAAACTCATGAAAAGGTTTACACACAAAAAGAAACAATATTTGATGGTTACGAGGGAGAGGAAGGGTAGGGATTGATAAAATCATGTGGTTCTTGTCTTGTTTTATTTATGTGATGGCTTGCATTGATTGTTTTTCTAAAGTTATACCATCCTTGCATACCTGGTATGAATTTCACTTGGTCATGGTGTACTATTTTTTTGATATGTTGTTCAATTGTATTGGCTAGAAATTTGTTGAGGATTTTTACATCTAAATTCATGAGGAATATAGGTCTGCAATTTTCTTTTTTGTGGTGTTTTTACCTGTTTTTAGTATCAGAGATATGCTGGCTTCACAGAATAAGCTTGGGAGTACTCCATCTTTTTCTATGCTCAGAAATACCTTCAGTAGTAGTGGTGTTAACTCTTCACTGGAAGTTTGGTGGAAGTCTTCAGTAAAAACTGTCAGAGCTAGAACATTTTTCTCTTGCGAGTCTTTTAATTACCTTTTCAATCTCTTCTTTTGTTATGGGTTTATTTAGTTGTTCTAACTCTGTGTTCGTTTAGATAGGTACTCAGTTTCTAAAAATTTGTCCATTTTCTCTACTTTTTCAAAGTTGTTAGAGTGCAATTTTTCATATTAATCTGTTATGATTCTTTTCATTTCAGTTGGGTCTGTTGTGGTATCTCCCATCTCATTTCTTATTCGGGTTATTTGCTTCCTCTCCTGTTTTTATTTTGTCAGTTTGGCCTGTGGTTTATTGATTTTGTCGATCTTTTCAAAAAAACCACATTTTGGTCTTGTTAACTCTTTCTATTGTTTTTCTATCATCTATTTAATTCTGCTCTAATTTCTATTGTTTGCTTTCTTCTGTTGTCCAAGTGTTTCATTTTCTGCTCTTTTTCTATATGTTCAAGTTGTGGGGAGAATTCTTTGATTTTGGCCCTTTCTGCTTTTTGGACGTGTGCCTTTATTGCTACAAATTGACCTCTGAGCACTGAGTTTGCTGTATCCCAAAGGTTCTTGTAGGAATTGTTTTCATTCTCATTGGATTCTATGAATTTTTTTATTCTGCCCTTAATTTCTTCTATAACCCAGTCATTTTTGAGCAGGGTGTTGTTCAGTTTCCAAGTGCTTGATTTCTTTTCCCTTTTTTTCTGTTATGGATTTCTACTTTTATGGCTTTATGTTCAGAGAAGATGCTTTGTAATATTTCAATGTTTCAGATTCTGTTAAGAGTGGCTTTATGATGGCTATATATGGTCTATTCTGGAGAATATTCCATGTGCTTTGGAAAAGAAAGTATACTTGGATGCTGTTGGGTGGAGTGTTCTGTGTGTGTGTATGAGGTCAGGTTGGTTTATTGTAGAATTTAGATCATCCTTATCTTTACTGAGCTTCTTTCTGGGTGTTCTGTCCTTCATCAAAAGTGGTGTGTTGAAGTTTCCTACTATTATTGTTGAGCTGTCTGTCTCACTTTTCAATGCTGTTAGAGTTTGATTTATGTATCTTGAAGCCTTGTCATTGGGTGTGTAAATATTTAATATGGTTATATCATCCTGGTATATTGTCCTTTTAATCATTATATAGTGTCCTTCCTCATCTTTTGTGGTGGATTTAACTTTAAAGTCTATTTTGTCAGAAATTAATATTGCCATTCCTGCTCTTTTTTGATCATTGTTTTCTTGGTATATTTTTCCCCCATCCTTTGAGTTTTAGTTTGTTTGTGTCTTTAAGTCTAGGATGTGTCTCTTGTAGGCAGTATATAGACAGATTTTGTTTTTTATGCTTTCTGACACTCTTTGTCTCTTTATTGGTGTATTTAGTCTGTTTACATTCAGCATAATTATTGACAGGTATGAGCTTTTTTTTTTAATGAGTTTAGTGCTGTTGTTATGATGTCTTTTTGTGTGTGTGAGTGTGTGTGTGTTGTTGACAGTTCCTTTTTTCCATTTAATTTTTTGTGCTGAGTAGTTTTTCTTCATATATTGTCTCTTCCTCTTTTTCATTTTTTTTTTTTTTGGTTTGGTTTTTGCTGAGTCTTTATGTTTTTCTTGTATTTTATTATGACATGTAGCATTGTTAGCCTCCTTTATAGTTACCTTTATATTTACCCATATTTTTCCAAGTTTAAACCAAACTTTTATCTCTTTATATTGCCTTGATTTCCTCTCCATATGAAAGATCTATGACTACATTTTCTGGTCACTCTGTTGATTTAATATCATCATCTTTTACATAATGTCATCTCTGTTTCCATTTTGAGCATTTTTTATCTTGGTTTATTTTTGTGATTTCCCTATTTTGGTTGATATCTTGTTGCTCTCTCCTGTGTTTTAGTCTTGTGTTGATATCTGATGTTATTGATTTTCTAACCAGAGGAATCCCTTTAGTATTTTTTGTAGCTTTGGTTTGGTATTTGAAAATTCCCTAAGCTTCTGTTTATCTGGAAATGTCCTAATTTTGCCTTCATATTTGAGAAACGGTTTGCTCTATATATTGTTCTTGGCTGGCAATTTTTTCCTTCAAGTCTTTATTTATGTCATCCTATTGCATCCTTTCCTGTGTGGTTTCTGCTGAGTAGTCCAAGCTTATTCTTATTGACTCTTCTTTGTAGGTGACTTTTCGTTTATCCCTGGCTTGTCTTAAAATTCTCTCTTTACCTTTGGTTTTGGCAAGTTTGATTATAATATGTCTTGGTGACTTTCTTTTGGGATCTACCTCTTTTGGGTTTTGATGAGCATCTTAGATAGATATCTTTTTGTCTTTCATGATACCAGAGAAGTTTTCTGCCAACAAATCTTCAACAATTCTCTCCACATTTTCTGTTCTTCCTCCTTGTTCTGGTACTCCAGTCACTCGTAGGCTATTTCTCTTGATAGACTCCCAGAAGATTCTTCGGGTTTCTTCATTTTTTAAAATTCTTTTATCTGATTTTTTTTCAAGTATATTGGTGCAAAGTGTTTTATGTTCAATCTCACTGCCTCCCATGTCCTCACCTCTGCTCCTCTGACTTTCTAATTGTCTAATTCTGAAATTTCATTGTTAATCTTCTGAATTTTTCTTTGCTGTCTCTATATGGATTTTTGCAGCCTATTAAATTTATTATACTCTTGAATAACCTTCTTAATTTCCTTGACTGCTTTACCTGCGTGTTCCTTGGCTTGTTCTGCATTTTGCCTGATCTCTTGAAGAGTTCTGTATATTAGTTTTTTGTATTCTTCCTCTGGTTATTCCAAGAATATATCTTCATCTGGAAGATTCCTTGATTCTTTGTTTCGGTAGCTTGTTGAAGCCATCACAGTCTGCTTCTTTATGTGACTTGATACTGACTGTTATCTCCGCGGCATCTATAAGTTATTAATTTATTTTATGTTTGCTTAGTGTGCCCTAGCTTCTTGCCTAATTTTGTTTTGATATGCCCAAAGAGGCTGCTCAAGTGAGTTAGTTTGATTATTGGCACATTGAAGCCCTAACCTCCTGTCACCAGAAGGCTAGAGCTGTTACTAGGTATGTGAGCCCAGGAGTCCATTTACTTTTCTTGTGTGGATTCAGGTCATGTGTCCAGGTATTCAGTCACCAAGTATGTAGTGCAGCCTCTCTCCTACAGTATTAGATGAGCAGGGGTGTTTGGTGTAGGCACAGGTATCTAGCTGCAGAAGAGGGTCACTCTCTGAGCAAGGCAGGGGGCTGACAAGTGTCCTCCAAGTGTCTGTGAGGAAAGTGTGTTTCTGTTCCCTACATTGCACAGGTGGGTGGGCTCTGATGCTGGACAGTGGACACCCAATTGTTTTGTTGCAAGGATTGGGAGTTGTCACTTATCCTTGAAACCCTGTTGTGTGTGGCTTGGTGGCGTGGGTTGAGCCGCCAGTCCTCCAGCCCCTAATGTGGGTAGGGAAGAACCCTGCTTAAAAAGGAGAGTGGTGTTAAATGTCAAAAGCCCTCTTCTCCAGCACACAGCTGAAACGTTTGAAGTCAGACCTCAGGCACATACACCATTGCACTGTTCCCAAGAGGGCCTAAGCTGCTGAAATGCACCCACACTGGTCCTCACAAGTGTGAAAAGCATTCAACGTCTGTGGGTTGTTTATACCTGTGCCCAGGCAAAGTAGTCGGTTCTGCCTTGATTTCCCAGCTTAGAATAGTGGGAAGATTATTTTTCCCTCATTTGTAAAATTTTCCTTCTCTCAAGGCAGAAAGAATGGCTCAGAGGGTGCAGCAGGACCTATCTCAGGATTAGGGAAAGTGACCACAACTGAAGCCAGCTCAGGGGCGGGAGCAGAGGGAGGTGGGATCAGATAAATGGGAGAGAGTTCTTTCTAAAGGGTTGCTTTTTGGTCCATGTGGTAAATTGGATGTAAGTACTTATCTTTTGCTGAGAGCATTGTCCTTTTCTGATTCTGGAGGGGTGAGTAGATTCTGTGCTGCTAGCTCTCACCTGCTTTGACAAATTCTACCTGAACGCTACCACCAGCCCAGCTGTGGTTGCGCCAGGGGATCAGGCCTGTAAGGTTCTGGTTCCCACCGAGTCAGGTCTTGCAACTCTGCTGTTTTTGAACTGTCTCTCCTTCCCCCTTCTGCTCAGTCCTATTTCTTAGCTTTGCCTTTGATGTTCAGGGCTCCTAGCTTATTATATATATAATTGATTCACTTTTTTTTTTTTTTTTGGTCTTTGTTGTAAGAGAGACCAGCAGAAGCATCTGACTATCCACCATCTTTGCCCCACTTTCTCATTTTTATTCTTTTTCCTTCTCCTTATGGATGAGGCAAATGTAACTTAGGAGAAAGAGTTATGGCCAAAGAAGGATCTTACTGTAGAATCAACAAGAAATTGATTTGCAGAGCCTTAATAGGAATTTCTTAATCCGTTGTTGTTGCTTACTGCCAGTGAGTCAGCCTCTGACTCATGGTGACACCATGCACAAGGAAACAAAACCCTCTCAGGTCCTGCACCATTTCTATGATCAGTTTTGATTGGATAGCTTTGAACTATAGGGTTTTAATTTGTTAATTTTTGGAATAAGATCACCAAGTCTTTATTTCTAGTCCGTCTTTGTCTAGAAGCTCTGCTAAAATCTGTTCAGCATCATAGCAACACAAAGCTCCCACTGAAAGAAGGGTGGTGGCTGTGCATGAGACACATTGGCTGGGAATGAAACCTGGGTTTTCTGCGTGGAGGGTGAGAATTCTACCACTGAGCCACCAATGCCCTCATTGTGTTTGTTACTGTGTCTTTTAAGAAATATGATTCATCAGAATTTGCAACCAACAGTATAATTGTACACTGCAGAGATGCAAAATCACAAAAAAGGGAAGAGGCCCCAGATAAGTAAAGCATTATTGAAGAAGAAAAAAGAAGAAGTTGTGCCACTTGACTGCAGAGCCTACTATAAATCTATAGTAGTTAAAATAGCCTGGTGCAACGACAGATACATTGACCAATGGAACAGAATTGAGAACCCAGATGTAAATCCATCCACCTACGGTCACCTGATTTTCAAAAAGTGCCCAAAGTCCATCAAATGGGGAAAAGCTAGTCTTTTTAACAAATGGTGCTGGCAAAACTGGATGTCCATCTGCATAAAAATGAAACAGGACACTTACCACACAACATACACAAAGACTAATTCAAAATGGATCAAAGGTCTAAATATAAAACCCAAAACTATAAAGACCGTAGAAGAAAAAATATGATCGATGCTAGTGGACCTAATATATGGCATTAACAGGATACAAACCATAACTAACAACACACAAACTCCAGAATATAAGCTAGATAACTGGGATCTTCTAAAAATTAAACACTTAAACTCATCAAAAGACTTCACTAAAAGAGTAAAAACAGAACCTACAGACTGGGGAAAATTTGGGGCTATGATAAATGCAACAAAGGTCTAATATCTAAAAGCCGCAGGAAAATCCAACACCTCTACAACAAAAAGACAAATAATCCAATTTAAAAATGGGCAAAAGAAGGCATTCAAGTGGCTAACAGGCACATGAGGAAATTCTCAGGATCACTAGCAATTAAACCACAGTGAAACATCATCTCACCCTAGCATTACTGGCAAGAGTCAAAAAAACAGATAATAACAAATGTTAGAGAGGCTGAGGGGAGATTGGAACTCTTATGTACTGCTGGTGGGAATGCAAAATGGAATGACCATTTTGGAAAATGATATGGCACTTCCTTAGAAAGCTAGAACTAGAAGTACCATATGATTCAGCAATTCCACTCCTAGGAATATATCCTAGAGGAATAAGAGCCATCACATGAATAGATGTATGCATACCCATATTCATTGCAGCACTGTTCACAATAGCAAAATGATGGAAAAAACCTAGATGTCCATCAACAGATGAATGGATAAACAAACTATGGTATGTACACACAATGGGGTACTAAACCAAAACCAAAAAGAACCAAATGCATTGCCGTCCAGTCGGTTCTGACTCATAGTGACCCAAGAGGACAGAGTAGAACTGCCCCATAGAGTTTCCAAGGAGCGCCTGGTGAATTCAAACTGCCGACCTCTTGGTTACCAGCCATAGTTCTTGACCACTACGCCACCAGGGTTTCCTGTGGAGTACTACACAACGATAAAAACAGTGATGAATCTGCAGAACATCTCACAACATGGATGAATCTGGAGGGCATTATACCAAGTGAAATAAGTCGATCACAAAGGTACAAATATTGTATGAGACAACAACTATAAAAACTCATGAAAAGATTTACACACAAAAATACACAATCTTTGATAGTTACAAGGGAGAGAAATGATGGGGATAGAAAAACACTAAACAGACAATAGAAAAGTGGCAACTTTGGTGAAGTGTATGACAGTCTTTGACAGAACACAATACCGGGGAAGCCAGCACAACTTATACAAGGCAAGGTCACATAAGCTCCATAGACACATCCAAACTCCCCAAGGGACAGAATTAGGCTGAGAGCTGTGGGGACCATGGTCTCAGGAACGTCTAGCTTAACTGGCATAACATACTTTATGAAGAAAATGTTCTGCATTCTAATTTGGTGAGTAGCATCTGGGATCTTAAAAGATTTGGGCGGCCATCTAAGATATTATACTGGTCTCACCCCATTGGGATTAAGGAAAATGAAGAAAACTAAAGACACAAGGGAAAAATTAGTACAAAGAACTAGTGAACCACAACTACCACAGCCTCCACCAGACTGAGTCCAGTACAGCTAGATGGTGCCCGGCTAACACCACCAACTGCTCTGACAGGAATCACAATAGAGGGTCCCAGACAGAGCTGGAGAAAGAAGTAGACCAAAATTCTAACTCACAAAAAGACCAGAATTACTGGCCTTACAGAGACTGGAGAAACCCCAAGAACATGGCCCCTGGACTCGCTTTTAGCTCACTAATGAAGTCGCTCTTGGGTTTCACCCTTCAGCCAAAGAGTAGACAGGCCCATAAAGGAAAACAAGACTAAAAGGGCACACTAGCCCAGGACCAAGGACTAGAAGGCAGGAGGGACAGGAAGACTGATAATAGGAAACCCAAGGTCGAGAAAGGAGAGTGTTGTGTATACCAGTGTCACAAAATGATATGTGTAGTAACTGTTTAATAAGAAGGTAGTTTGTTCTGTAAACCTTCATCTAAAATACAATAATAAAAAAAAAATCACAGTGAAAACAGTAAATTGGTCATTCAATATTCTGTATATTTTATTAACATGACACCAAACATATATAAAATTATGATTATTTTCTCTTTATCTATGTGGTAGATACAGTATGAAATCTTCAATGGTTAGCTGTTTCCATGATTGCACTGGAGGAGTTAAGTCACATAGGAATATCTCAGAGGGCATTCTGCAAGATATTTTGCAATGGTTTTGAGAAACATTGCTTACTCTATCCTACTCTTTCAGGTACTTATTACCATATTCAAGACTCTGAAAAACCTGGCCTTTAAAAAAAAAAAAAACTTTAAACTTTTAACACAGAATTCTCTATTGTTTCATGTGGAGCTTGTTTTTCTGCCATACTCATTAATACTCCCTGATGACCTCTTATGTCTAATGGAACATTACTTTGGAAATGTTGAGTTAGATATAAAGGTCTTCATTATCTGATAAGGGATTATTGAAGGTGTTATTTTTTTTCTTGAAATTCTAAATGAAATCATAAATTTTCTATTTGATGTGATTTTGTCAAATTCTTTATGTTTTTGCAATTGACATGGAGCTGGCTTTCCCTGGAAAGAAAAAAAAAAAAATCTGCCTTATAGAAATAACCAATTGTTGGAAGAAAAAAAAAAAACACTGAAGAATAAATAAAAAGCACAAAAACACCATTAAAGCTTTCTTGTTAGTACAGTGATATTTTAACTGGTTTGCCTTTATAGTGTAAATAATAAATTCCAATTGTCTTGTTTTTAAAATAAATTTTAAGAAGCACAAAAATTATTCAATAAATAAAAATAAATAGTATATTTTCCTATTACTGCCAATTAATGTAGAAAGATGTTAAGGTGAAGGAAGGTGGGATAAGGAAGTACAAGAGGGAAATCTGAGAAGAGGCAGGAAGTGGAAGGTGTTGGAGAGTCACAAGCAAGGGGTGTGAAGGAAGAGATATCACTTCATTCCTTTATCTCTTGACTGGCACTCCTTTGGAGTCCTTGCCTGACCACTCTATCCAAAGTATACCATCAACTTTCCTCATGAACTCACCCTTGTTTTATATAACTTCATACTCTTTATCACTGTCTTAAATTACGTGAAACACTCATTTGCATATGTATTTGCCTATCGTCTTTCTCTCCCATAAAAATGTAGGTTCCACGAGGGCAAACAAGTTTTTCACCACTGTATCCTCCATGCCTACAAGGTGACACAGCAGCCACTCAATAAATAGTTATGGAGCAAGTGAGTGGTGAGATAAACAAGAGTACAAGAGAGGTCTATGTATCCAGACAGAGTCGGGGGAAGAAAGGACCAGAGACTGTGGGTTCTGAGCTGAGAAAACCTGAGGTAAACCACTTTGATCATATGCACCTGCTGCTTAGTTAGATATTTCACTCCCAAGAAACTCTTCACATACTGGCAGTGTCCACTGAAATTCCCAAAGCCATGTTGGCCACTGTTCCCAACCCTTTAACCTCCATCCTCTGTAAACAGCTAAGGTCTTACAGCAACTCGGCAAGGAGTGATCATACCTTTGGATGGAGTGGAGGTGGTCAGTACAAATGAGTTTTCCAGCTCTGGAGGTGGTGATCACACACTGCAATTTCTGAGTTTAAAGAATTGAAAATGTGATTTTCAGACATGTTTGCATAGTGTCAAGGTGAGCAAATGAGTTCAGTTCACTCATGAGAACAAGTGGGGAGAGAACTCTATGCAGTTCTGACCTGGCCCATTATAAGTCTTCATAAGCATGTGCTGAATTGACAAACTCAAGCATGAATTTGAGCATGAATTGTTGAATCTAAATCTGTAGTGAATATTTCAAATCTATCTGATGCTTATAGAACAACCTAAGATTCTTTTTTTTTTTTTTTTTTTTGAAGCTTGGCTTGACTAGAACTTATTTCTAAAGCCCAGAAAACACCAAAGGTCTCTTTAAATCACATCTTGGGTAAGCAAGGATTTGAATCTATGTTTATAGTGATTAGCTTAACTTGTTTGCCCCACCTAATTACTTTTTTTTTTAACTACTAGTTACTGACCAGTAGTTGATATATCTGATCACCATCATTAATTCTGTGTGTGTGTCTGTGTGTGTGTGTACAATACAGATGATCTATATAACCATAAAATATGATCTGTCCCTGGGATCTGACCATTCGTTTAGTTCTCATGCATTCTCTCAAATTTCCATGATATTTCTAACATAGATGTCGCAGCTTGTTTCTAAGGCATTTCGAGGATATTACCAAATACATAGGAATCCTGGCGGTGCAATGGATAAGTGCTCAGCTGCTAACTGAAAGGTCAACAAGAGAAAAGACCTGGCTATCTGCTCCCATAAAAGTTACAGCTTAGCTGTGAGGCCCTGTTTGACTAGAGAACCACTCCCTTGTCTGTGACACAACATTGGTGGGATCCCTGAGGCTTTTTTTTTTTTTTCTGTTTTGTTTTCCTTTGTTTGTTTCCTTTCTCTTTTCACACATGGGAGCCCCTTCTAGCTGGGGTGCACTGCACAGCTTAGGCGATGCTTCCCCAATAGCTGCAGCAACATAGGCAGGAACCCTGGGGCATTCCTTTCTTTTCTTCTTCTTTTTTAATCTCTCCTTTTCCTTTTCTGTCTTTCTTCATTTTTCAGTTCTTGTCTGTCTATACTTACCTTCTTTTCCTATCTCCTGAATGCTTGGTGCTGTGTCACATCTATATCTCCTCAGCCAGGCTATACTGCACAGCCTGGGAGCCACTTCCCCGGTCTTCACATCTACACTGGTAGGACACCTGGGGGTGTTTTTACCCCAAATTTTTATCTACTTATCTTTTTTCTTTTTCCCTTTTTGCTTTTCTCCATTTGTCAGTTTCTCAACTCTCCTTCCAACAGCAAGCTTCCTTAGTACTCTGTTTTGTTCTGCCTTTGTTTTTTGTTTTTTTTTTTTTTGCTCCTGTTTTTATCTTTTCTTTCCCATACCCATATTAGCTCCATATTGCACAACTTCTCCTCTCTTTCCTGCCTACCTGCACCGTGCATTGAATATCACACTCCCAGGTAGGACAGGCATGGCCTACCAGAACCTACCTGGCTCTGGTTCCTGAACCACCCTGGCCGCCTTAGTATGTGCCACGAACAACCCATACCAACCCCTCCTCTTCAGCTGGACATGCCTTGCTGCACCATAGCTGAGTGACTGGCCCTGCCCATTGGACAATGAGGTGAAAAGTAAACTGACTACAGACTAGCAAACAACAAAGAACACACAGCCTGCCTGCTCAAACAAAACTAAATAAAACAAAATGCCAGAAAGAAACAAACAAATCTACAATCAATAAATGAAGAAAATGACTACTAAATGTCTCAAAGACAGCGGCCAATATCAAAACATAGAAAAAAAAGGACAGGATGGTTCCAGTAGGTGTCCAAATTAAAACACTAGATGGCTTTCCAGCAGAAGAGAAAGCACTAGAACTACCTGACAGAGAATTCAAAACTCTAATATTCAGAGCTTTCCAAGAGTTGAAGCAAAAAGCAGACAAAAATGATGAAAAAATAGACAAATTTATGGAAAACGCAGACAAATTAATGGAAAATACAAAAAATGAAAGCTTTCAGGAAAATAACACAGGAACAAAATGCCAAAATAAATTCACAACTAGGAATCATATAAAAACAACAAGTAGAAATCCAAGAGATAAACAACAAGATTTCAGAAATGGACAGTGTCATAGAAGGGCTGAAGAGCAGGTGTGAAATGATGGAAAATAGGATCAGTGAAAGTGAACACAAACACTTGGATACAACTCTGAGGAAAAATCAGAAAAAAAGAACTAAGAAAAATGAAGAAACCCTGAAAATTATGGGGGATACAATCAAAAGCAAAAATCTGAGAGTGTTCAGAGTTCCAGAAAAAGGAAAGAAAATGGAAAACACAGAGAGGATCGTTGAAGAATTGCTGACAGAAAACTTCCCTAATATTGTAAATGATGAAAAGCTGACCATACAAGAAGCTCAGTGAAGCCATATAGGATAGACACCAAAAGAAAAACACCAAGGCGTATAATAATAAAAATCACTAAATCCAAAGACAAGGAAAAAATCCTGTGAGCAAATCGAGAAAAACAAAAAGTCACGTACAGAAGAGAAACAATAAGACTCAACTTTGACTATTCAGTAGAAACTATGCAAGCAGGAAGGCAATGGGATGACATACATAAAAACTTGAAAGAAAAGCATTGCCAACCACGAATACTATATCCTGCAAAACATTCCTTCGAATATGATGGTGAAATTAGGACATATCCAGATAAACAGAAATTAAGGTAGTATGTAAAAACAAAACTAAACTTACAAGAATTATTAAAGGGAGTCCTTCAGTCTGAGAACAAACATCAGATGACAGCCTTAATCTAGGACGTGAGGTTATACCAGCCAGATACCAACATAGGAAATGAACTCTCAAGGATGGTCCAAAACCAAAATAATTGCAACAGGGAACCAGAAAGGTTAATCTGTAAATGACAACAACATCCGAACAATGAAAGGGGGAATAAACAGTGTAGGTATAGAACTTTCTAATGCAGTAGAAGGAAAGGCGATACCAAGAAATAATAGACTGGTTTAAACCTAGGAATATAAGGGTGAATTTCAGGTAGTCACAAAGAAAGTTAACAAACCTAGTCATCAAAATAAAGAAATACATAAAGTCTCAATAAAAACAAAATCTACCAAAACAAAAAGAATTGGAAAAAAAATCCAGAAACAAAAGATATTCGTGACAGGAAGGTAAGAGGAACAAAGAAAATGTCAGCACCACACACACACACACACACAAAAGTACAAAATGACAGCAATAAACTCACACCTATCAATAATTATACTGAATGTAAATGGCATAAATGCACCCATAAAGAGAGAGAGTGTCAGAATGGATACAAAAACAGGATCCATAATATGCTGTCTACAAGACACACACCTTAAAAACAAAGATATAAATTTATTAAAAATCAAAGGATGGAAAAATAATATACCAAGCAAATAACTTTCAAAAAAGAGCAGGAGTAGCAACACTAATCTCAGATAAAAAAGACTTTAAAACAAAATCCACCAAAAAAAGGCAAAGAAAGGACGATCAATCATGAAGACCCAACCATAATAAACATCTACACACCCAATGACAGGGCTCCAATATACATAAAACAAACTCTGACAGCACTGAAAAGAGAAATTGACAGCTCCCCAATAATAGTAGGAGACTTTAACACACCACTCTTGGTAAAGGAAAAAACATCTAGAAAGAAACTCAACAAAGATACAGAAGAGCTAAAGAGCACATTCAGCCAACCTGACCTCATAGACATATACAGACCACTCCACCCAACAGCTGCAAAGTACACACTTTTTTCCAAAGCCCAGGGAAGGTTCCCCAGAATAGACCACATTTTAGGCCACAGAGCAACCCTCAACAAAACCCAAAACATTAAGATAACATAAAGTGTCTTCTCTGACCACAATGCCATCAAAGTAGAAATTAACAAGAGGAAGAGTAAGGAATAAAACATCAATTACATGGAAACTGAATAACACCCTACTTAAAAGTCACTGGGTAATAGAAGAAATCAGAGGTGGTATCAAAAAATTCTGAGAATCAAAAGAGAATGAAAAGACATCATACAAAAACCTCTGGGACACAGCAAAGGCAGTCCTCAGACATCGACTTATAGCACTAGATGCACTCATGAAAAAAGAAGAAAGGGACAAAATTAAAACATTAGCTACAGAACTTGGATAAATAGAAAGAGAACAGCTAGAGAAGCCCATAGCCACCGGAAGAAAGGAAATAATAAAGATCAGATCAGAAAAAAAAAATGAAATAGAGAATAGGAAAACAATAGAAATAATCAACAAAACTGAAAGTTTATTCTTTGAAAGGATCAACAAAATTGACAAACCACTAGCCACACTGACAAAAGAAAAACAGGAGAAGATGCAAATAACCCAAATAAGGAATGGAATGGTGGACATTACAAGAGACCTAACTGAAATAAAAAAGATCATAACAGAGTATTATGAAAAACTATACTGCAACAAATTCGAAAACCTAGAGGAAATGGACAAATTTCTAGAAACTCATTACATACCCAAACTAACACAAAATGATGTTGAAAATCTGAACACACCCATAACAAGAGAGAAGAATGAAAAGGTAGTAAAAAGCTCCCAACAACAACAACAAAAAAAAACCCTGGCCCACATGGCTGTACTGCAGAATTCTAACAAACATTTAGAGAAGAGCTTGCATTGCTAATGATCTATTTCAGAACATAGAAAGGAAGTGATGCTTCTGAATTCATTCTATGAAGCCAGCATAACAGTGATACCAAAACCAGGCAAAGACACACAAAAAAGAAAATTACAGACAAATGTCTCTCAAGAATGTAGATACAAAAATTCTCAACAACATTCTAGCCAAGAGAATTCAGCATCATATCAAAAAAATAATACGTTGCAACCAAGTAGGATTCATACCATGTATGCAACGATGGTTCAACATTAGAAACTCAATCAACGTAATCCACCACATAAATAAAAGGAAAGAAAAGACTCACATGATCATCTCAACCAACACAGAAAAGGCATTTGACAAAGTCCAACACCCATTCCTGATAAAAACTCTCAATAAAATAGGTATAGAAGGGAAATTTCTCAACATAATAAAGGGCATCTATGCAAAACCAATGGCCAACATCATTCTTAATGGAGAGAGGCTGACAACATTCCCCTTGAAAACAGGAACTAGAAAAGAATGCCCTTTATCATCACTCCTATTTAACCTTGTGCTGGAAGTCCTAGCTAGAGCAATAAGGCAAGAAACAGAAATCAAGGGCACCCAAAATGGTAATGAAGAAGTTAAACTGTCCCCATTTGTGGATGATATATTATACATAGAAAACCCAAAAGACTCCACAAGAAAACTACTGGAACTAATAGAAAGTTTGAGCAGATTAGCACGATACAAGATAAACACACAAAAATCAGTTGGACTCCTAGACAACAACAGAGAGAACGATGAAAAGGAAATCAGGAAAACAATACCATTTGTAACAGCCCCTCAAAAAATAAAATACTTGGGAATAAATCTAACCAGGGATGTAAAAAACTTATACAAAGAAAACTACAAAACACTGCTGCAAGAAACCAAAAATGGAAAAACATACTATGCTCATGGATAGGTAGACTCAACATTGTGAAAATGACAATTCTACCCAAAGTGATTTATAAATACAATGCAATACTGATCCAAATACCAAAAACATTCGTAAAGAGATGGAAAAAGATTATCATTAACTTTATATGGGAAGGGAAAAAGCCCCAAATAAGTAAAGCACTATTGAAAAAGAATAAAGCAAGAGAGAGGACTCCCACTACTTGACCGCAGAACGTTCTATACAGCTACGGTAGTCAAAACAGCCTGGTACTAGTACAAGGATACATACATTGAGAACCCAGAGGTAAAACCATCCATCTATAGTCGCCTGATCTTCGAAAGGGCCCAAAGTCCATCAAATGGGGAAAAAACAGTCTTTTTAACAAATGGTGCTGGCAAAACTTGATGTCCATCTGCAAAAAAACGAAAACAGGACCCATACTTCTCACTATATACAAAAACTAACTCAAAACGGATCAAAGACCTAATATAAAGCCAAAAACCATATAGTTTATAGAAGAAAAAATAGGATCAATGCTAGAAGCCTTAATACATGGCATTAATAGGATACGAACCACAACCAACAACACACATGCTCCAGAGGATAAGCTAGATAACTGAGATCATCTAAAAATTAAACACTTATGCTCATTGTGATGGTTAAGATTGTGTGTCAACTTGGCTAAGCCATGATTCTCAGTGTTTTGGCAGTTGTATAATGTGATCACTTCCCTGTCAAAATGTGATAGGCAATCACCCCCATGATGGAATCTGCTGAGTGGTACTGGTGGGGGTGTGGCCCTTGGTGGCTCTCTGCCCCCTCTGTCTTCATCTCTCTGCTTTCCATCTCCTACTTCTTTCTGTTCACCTTGCAAAGGTTGTTAGCTTGTTCTGAATCCAGCAGCTGTCTCTTGTCTGACCTCTGGTTCTTGGGACTTGAGCTAGCAGTTTACCTGTCCAGCTTGGGATTCGTCAATCTTCATGGCCTGTGAGCAAGAGACCTGCTCCCCGGCCTACCTATTTTGGAGTTCTCCAGTCCCTGCAGCTACTTGACTCAGGAGAAACCTTGGGGTCTTGCCTGCCGACCTTGGGGATTCCTCAATCGTCATACCCTGTGAGCGGGAGCCCTGCTCTCCAACCTACTCATCTTGGGTTCACCAGCTTCTGCGGCTCTGTGAATTGGGAAAGGCCTCTATCCTGGTCCAAGGACTTCGGACATTCCAACCTCTGCAATTGCGTGAGCTGTTTCCTTGATATAAATCTCAGTATATATATTTATAAGCTTTACTGGTTTTGTTTCTCTAGAGAACACAGTCTAAGAGAACCTACAGACTAGGAAAAAAATTTTGGCTAATACAAATCAGAAAAAGATCAAATCTATAAAATCTACAAGAAAATCCAACACCTCTACAACAAAAAGACAAATAATCCATTTAAAAATGGACAAAGGAAATGAATAGACGCTTCACCACAGAAGACATTCAAGCAGCCAACAAACACATGAGGAAATGCTCATAATCTCTAGCCATTAGAGAAATGCAAATCAAAACCACAATGAGATACCATCTCACCCCAGCATTACTGGCATGAATCAATAAAACAGGAAATAACAAATGTTGAAGAGGCTGCAGGGAGATCGGAACTCTTATACATTGCTGGTGGGAATGCAAAATGATACAACCATTTTGGAAAATGATATGGCACTTCCTTAGAAAGCTAGAAATAGAAATACCATATGATCCAGGAATCCCACTCCTAGGAATATATCCTAGAGAAATGAGTTGTCACACAAATAGATCTATGTACACCCATGTTCACAATAGCGTTGTTCACAATAGCGAACAGATGGAAACAACCTAGATGCCTATCAACAAATGAATGGATAAACAAACTATGGTACATACACCCGATGGAGTATATACGCAATGGTAAAGAACAACAATGAATTTGTGAAGCATCTCTTAACATGAATGCATCTGGAGGACATTATGCTGAGTGAAATAAGTCAATCACAAAAGGGCAAATATTGCATGAGACCGCCACTCATGAAAGGTTTACATACAAAAAGAAACAATATTTGATGGTTACAAGGGAGAGGAGGGGTGGGGATTGGAAAATACTTAATAGACAAAAGATAATCAGTAACTTTTATGAAGGGTAAGACAGTACACAATACTGGGGAAGCCAGCACAACCTGTACAAGGCAAGGCCATGGTGGCTCCATAGACACATCCAAACTCCCTGAGGGGCTGAATTGCTTGGCTGGGTGCTGGGGGACCATGGTCTCAGGGAACATCTAGTTCAATTGGCATAACATAGTGTATAAAGAAAACGTTCCACATTCTACTTTGGTGAGTAGCGTCTGGGGTCTTAAAAGCTTGTGAGCGGCCATATAGGATACTCCACTGGTCTCAACCCTTCAGGAGCAAGAAAGAATGAAGAAAACTAAAGACACAAGGGAAAGATTAGTCCAAAGGACTAATGGACTACATCTACCACGGCCTCCACCAGACTGAGTCCAATACAACTAGACAGTGCCTAGCCACCACCACTGACTGCTCTGACAAGAATCACAATAGAGGGTCCTAGACAGAGATGGAGAAAAATGTAGCACAAAATTCTAGCTCAAAAAAGAAAGGCCAGAGTTGGTGGCGTGACAGAGACTGGAGAAACCCTCAGAATATGTCCCCCGTTCACCCTTTCAGCTCAGTAATGAGACCACTCCTGATGTTCACCCTTCTTCTAAAGATTGAACAAGCCCATGGATAAAAACAAGACTAAAGGGGCACACCAGTACTGGGGCAGGAAGTGGAAGGTAGGCTGGAACAGGAAAGCTGATAATAGGGAACCCAGGGTTGAGAAGGTAGAGTGCTGCAATGTCGTGGGATTGTTAACCAATGTCATGCAACAATGTGTGTACTAACTGGTATGAAACGAGTTTGTTCCGTAAATCTTCATCTAAATTTCAATTTAAAAAAAGAAACCAAAGGACATATTGTGTTGGGCAAATCTACTGCAAAAGACTTCTTTAAAATTTTAAAAATTAAAAATGTCATATTGAGGACTAAGATGTGCCTGACCCAAGCCATGGTATTTTCAATGACCTCATATGCATGTGAAAGCTTGACAATGAATAACGGAAACTGAAAAAGAATTGATGCCTTTGAATTATGGTGTTGGTGAAGAATATTGAATATACATTGGACTGCCAGAAGAATGAACAAATCTTTCTTGGAAGAAGTACAGCCAGAAGGCTCCTTAGAAGCGAGGATGGCAACACTTGATTTCACATACTTAGAACGTGTTATCAGGAGGGACCAGTCCCTGGAGATGGACATCATGCTTGGTAAAGTAAAGGGTTAGTGAAAAACAGGAAGACCCTCAAAGAGATGGATTGACACAGTGGCTTCAACAATGAGCCTAAGTGTAACAACGATTATGAGAGTGACATAGGACCAGGCAATATTTCATTCTGTTGTACATAGGATTGTTATGAGTCGGAAATGACCTTAGCAATTGATGCAGAAAACGCATTTGACAAAGTCCAACATCCATTCATGATAAAAACTCTCAGCAAAATAGGGTAGAAAGAAAATTCCTCAACATAACAAAGGGCATTTATACAAAGCCAATGGCCAACATCATCCTAGATGGAGAGAGTCTGAAAGCTTTCCCCTTGAGAACAGGAACCAGACAGGGATGTCCTTTATCACCACTCTTATTCCACATTGTGCTGGAGGTCCTAGCCAGAGCATGTAGGCCAGATAAAGAGATAAAGGGCATTCAAACTGATAATGAAGAAGTAAACGTATCTCTATTTGCAGGTGCCGTGATCTTATATACGCAGAACCATAAAGAATCCTCAAGAAAACTACTGAAACTAATAGAAGAGTTGAGCAGAGTATCAGGATACAAGATAAACATACAAAAATCAGTTGGATTCCTCTACACCACAAAGAGAAAGTCAAAGAAGTCACCAAAACAACATCATTTACAATAGGCCCCAAGAAGATAAAATACTTAGGAATAGATCTAACCAGAGAGGAAAAAGACCTATACAAAGAAAACTACAAGATACTACTGCAAGAAACCAAAAGAGATCTACATAAGGAGAAAAACTTACCTTGCTCATAGACAGGAACACGCAACATTTTAAAAATGTCTATGCTGCCCAAAGCAATCTATAGATACAATGCAAGCCCAATCAAATTCCAATGACACATTTTAATGAGATGGAGAAAAAAATCACCAACTTCATATAGAAGGGAAAGGTCCTGGATAACTAAAGCACTACTGAAGAAGAAGAAGAACGTGGGAAGCCTCGCACTATCTGATTTAAGAACCTATTATACTGCCACAGTAGTCAAAACACCCTGGTACTGGTACAACAACAGATATATAGACCAAGGGAACAGAACTGAGAATCCAGACATAAATCCATCCACATATGAGCAGTTGATATTTGACAAAGGCCCCAAAACAGTTAAATGGGGGAAAAGACAGTCTTTTTAACAAATGGTGCTGGCACAACTGGATGTCCATCTGCAGAAAAATGAAACAAGACCCGTACCTCACACCATGCACAAAAACTAACTCAAAATGGATCAAAGACCTAAATATAAAATCTAAAATGGTAAAGATCGTTGGAGAAAAAATAGGGACAATGCTAGCACTAATACATGGCATAAACAGTATACAAAACATTACTAACAATGCACAAACAACAGAAGAGAAATTAGATAACTGGGAGCTCCTAAAAATCAAATGCTTATTCCCATCCAAAGACTTCACCACAAGAGTAAGAAAACAACCTAAAGACTGGGAAAGAGTTTTTGGCTACAACAAATTCAACTGATGTCTGATCTCTAAAATCTACATGATACTGCAAAAACTCAACAACAAAAAGACAAATAACCCAATTAAAAAATGGGCAAAGGATACGAACAGGCACTTCACCAAAGAAAACTTTGAAGCTGCTAACAGATACATGAGGAAATGCTCACGAATATTAGCCATTAGAGAAATGCAAATAAAAACCAAAATGAGATACCTTCTCTCCCCAACAAGGCTGGTACTAATCAAAAAAACAGAACATAACCCAAAAAACAAAACTTAATAAATATTGGAGAGGTTGTGGAGAGACTGGAACACTTAATACACTTTTGGTGGGAATGTGAAATGGTACAACCACTTTGGAAATCAATTTGGCTCTTCCTTAAAAAGCTAGAAATAGAACTACTCTAGGATCCAGCAATCTCACCCCTTGGAATATATCCTAGAGAAATAAGAGCCTTCACATGAACAGATATATATGGACACCCATTTTTTTTTTTATGTTCATTGCAGCACTGTTTACAATGGCAAAAAGATGGAAGCAACCAAGGTGCCCATCATGGATGAATGGACAAATAAATTATAGTATTTTCATATAATGGAATATTATACAATGATTAAGAACAACGATGACTCCATGAAAAATCTCATAACGTGGAGGAATTTGGAAGGCAACATGCTAAGTGAAATTAGTTGCAAAAGGGCAAATATTGTATGAGACCACTATTATAAGAACTCAAGAAATAGTTTAAACAGAGAAGAAAATTAATGGTATGGTACAGGAAATTACGGTTTCACATAGCTGTTTCATTGTACTCCCCAGAAGCAGATTGGAATTCATGTGATTGCCTGTATTTTAACTATTTCTGTTATAAATAAATACCCACATCGTGAATACTATTACAAACAATTTTGAATGTACAGTATACTGTTTTATATTCAAAAGCTGTTTTAGGTATCTTCTTTCCCTATCATAAACACTTTTGAGAGAGAAATTACACTTTTTCACCCATTTTGTCCCTGTAAAATGTTATTTATTGACAAGTTGTGATATTTAGAATAACAACAATGCATACGGAAACTTATAATTCACACACATAACAAACTCATTTCTAGCTTCCAAACCCCCAGGAAAGCATTGTCTCTCCCACTATGTAGCTGATAAAACTGACATTGGATGGGACGAAGCAGTTTGGCCAATGTCATGCAAGAAAATAGATAAATCTGAGACCTTTCAAGCCTTTGACTTTAAATTAAATGCTTTCTCAATTGGGCCATACATATAACATAAATACAAATAAATTTGATTGTCAATTGATTTTTCCACCATTCAAATTCCTAGTTCCAATTGTTAAATGCATCCTCACCTGAACACCGCTCCTGGTTTTTGTCTCGTAGGGCAAGAGCTCTCTCTGTCAGTGTTTACAAAGAGCAGCAGTATTGGCCATTTCAGTGTCATAGCCAACAGAAAGCATGAAAAGCACCTTTCTACTAATCCACTGACATTTCATTGTACATAAGTTATCTGGTGTTTTCTTTGACTCTAACTCCAAGTGACTACCACCCATCTGTCAGTTTGTTGTACCACGGTGGTTTACATGTTACCATAATATTGGAAGCTGTGCCACCGCTATGTCAAATACTAGCAGAGTCATCCGTGGTGGACAGGTTTCAGCAAGCTTCCAGACTTAGACAGACTGAGAAGAAAGGTCTGGCAATCTAACTCCTAAAATTAGCCAATGAAAACCTTATGGATAACAGCAGAAAGTTGTCCAACTCACTTACTCTGGACACATCATAAGCAGGGGTCCATCACTGGAGGAGGACATCATGTTTGATAAAGTAGAGGGCCAGCAAGTGCTAGCAGGTCCCTTGATGAGTTGGATTGGCATAATAGCCACAAGATGGACTCTAACATGCTGGCAGTTGTGAGGATGGTGCCAGACCTAGCTATGCTTTGTTCTGTTGTACATAAAATAAGGTCACCATGATTTGGACTGGACTCAACAGTAGCTAATAACAACCCCAATTTGGATACCCAGAAGTCTAATATAAGGCCACATCACTAAGAGTTTTGCAGTGTCCCTGGCATTAAACATAAATATCATATCTGTTTATGCGTTACACAGGCAAGAGGAGATTCAAGAAAGAGACCATAAGCATACTGGCACACATAAAAAAACAGATCAAAATTGACTTTTTATACTCCCAATGAAGTCAAATGACTAGCTTTTCGGTGCATTGAATTTTTATTCAACGAGTCTTCTCTTACTCATTAGGTCATTTATTAAAGAACTGTTGTGTTCTTGCTCCTCTCCAGAATGCAGGTTTTCTGTCAAAGTCTGACTCTGCCAAGCACACACCTATGTGTGTGGGCTGGCCTATGGCAATGGCAAACCCGAGACTGAGCTCAGAGGCACCCAGGAATGACACTGGTATGAATGATAGCAATAATGATAGCAGACACTCTGGAATCCAAAACTCCAAATGGTGCTATTGAGGAGGTACTTTCTTTAAGACATAGAGGGAATATGGACAGGTGGTTGGAAGCATAGCCAGGGGGTGCTAGGAGAATGGTCAGTGGTCTGGGAGCATAGCCCAAGAAGAGAGACTTCTGGCTCTATCACTTTAACCTTAGACAAGTGACTGAACTTTAATAGGCCAAAGTTTTCTGTCCTATAAAATTAATATGAAGATAACAGTACTTAATTTTTTGGGCTATGGTCAGATTTTAATGAGTTAATTTTTGTAAAGTCCAAAGAAGAGTTTAGGCTCATAGAAATTGCCTTACAAGTGAAAATCACAAAAAATAGACAATAAAAAATAATAATAACAAAAAGGTTTATACAAGATGGTCTATTAATCATCTGCAACCGGTCATTTAATATTCAGTTGGTTAAAATAAATACTTGTCAAGCACTTACTCAATACAGAGAACTTAGCTAAGTCCCCTTCTTCAAAGACTGTATAAAGCATTTTGGAGAAACAGGAGGAACATAGATAACTACATGCCGCAGAATGGGAATACAACCCTTCAGAGAGTTAGGCCCAACACCAGGATCAGAGACTTCTCATAGCAGGTGTCATTTTTTACAGAGTGGAAGGAAGGATGGTATTTCCACTGAAGCCATCAGGCCTTCAGTGGCTTGGCTGGAGATGATACCTCCCCCCGGCCAGCACCTATAAGTCAAGACTTCTCTCTACTCCTAAAATGCAGATTCCTTCTCCTGATTAGGCAAGCCATGAAACTTTCGGTCTGATTATGTCCAGTGTATGAACTGGGGTGACATTTTTGTCTAACCTGCATGTGCCAAAACTATCCATTACTCTAAAATCATGGTTAAATCAGGATAAATCCATACCAGTTACTTTGTGATACACTGGTCTTCTGATGACTCAACAATTATGTATTCAGTCAAATGTATTGTTCACATTTCCCATGAATTATTTCATTTAATCCTCACAACAACCCTATGAGAAAGGCCTGTTATTATCTCCAATTTGTATATGAGGAAACAGAAGCTTAGGAGCTGTTGTAACCTGACCACAGTCACACAGGAAGTAAAAGGTGAGTGTGGGTTCAAACCTACCCTTATTCAACCATACCACAGAACAGAGGTGTGACTTTTTCTCCCTGATGAATTTCAGCTCTGCCCTCTGAGACCTTAGCTAATTATCTCTCAGGGATGGCTTGAGCCAGTGTACTCCCAGAAAAGTCCACGTCTAACTCAGGTGACAGTCCTGTAATTAATCTCTGCTTCATCGTTTTTTTTTTTTTCATCGTACTATCAGAGACACCATTGGTCTGAGGTAGCTTGCAGTGTCAACTTCATCAAGATCATCAGCAGTAAGATTTATTCACTACATGTAGAGCTTATTGTCTCACCAGATGAACTACAGCATAAAAAGGGAAGTGTAGGGAATCAGAATCCTTAAGCGATAGCAATGGCTGAACTCACACAGGATGGTAAGGTAACCCAGCACTGGAGAAAGAAGCCCATTGTTCCTAAACTCGTGCACAGAGACAGAAGACTTGGGAAAAAATCTCAATGTTCTATATTCAGTCCTGTTGTTGTTATTGTTGTTGTGTGCCATCGAGTCAATTCAAACTCTTTTTTTTTTTAATTGTGCTTTAGATGAAGGTTTGCAGAGCAAACTAGTTTCTCATCAGTACACACATCGTTCTATGACGTTGGTTAACAACCACAAGACATGTCAAGACTCTCCCTTCTCAAAACTGGGTTCCCTATTACCAGCTTTCCTGTTCCCTCCTGCCTTCCAGTGCCTGCCCCAGGGCTGGTGTGCCTCTTTAGTCTTATTTTGTTCCATGGGCCTGTTCAATCTTTGGCTGGAGGGTGAAACTCAGGAGTGACTTCATTACTGACCTGAAAAGAAGTCTGCGGGGCCATACTCTCAGAGTGTCTTTGTCAGGCCAGCAAGTCTGGTCTTTCTTTTTGAGTTAGAATTTGGTTCTACATTTTTCTCTAACTTGGTCCAGGGCCTCTACTGTGATCCCTGTCACAGCAGTCAGTGGCGGTATCCAGGCACCATCTAGTTTTACTGGACTCAGTCTAGTGGAGGCTGTGGTAGATGTGGTCCATTAGTCCTTTGGACTAATCTTTCCTTTGTATCTTTAGTTTTTTTCATTCTTACTTGCTCCCAAAGGGGTGGAGTATCCTACATGGCCACTCACAGGCTTTTAAGACCCTAGATGCTACTCACCAAAGTAGAATGTAGAACACGTTCTTTATAAACTCTGTTATGCAAATTGAGCTAGAAGTTCCCTGAGACCATGGTCCCCAGAGCCCTCAGCTCAACAATTTGGTCCCTAAGGGAGTTTGGATGTGTCTATGGAGCTACCATGACCTTGCCTTGTACAGGTTGTGCTGGTGTCCCCAGTATTGCGTACTGTCTTACCCTTCTCCAAAGTTTCCACTTATCTATTGCCTATTAAGTGTTTTTTCCATCCCCACCCCTCTCTTCCCTCTTAACCGTCAAAGGTTTCTTTTTTCTTTTTTTTTTTTTTTGTATATAAACCTTTTCATGAGTTTTTACAGTAATGGTCTCATACAATATTTGTCCTTTTTTGACTGACTTATTTCACTCAGCATAGTGCCCTCCGGATTCATCCATGTTAGGAAATGCTTTACAGATTCATCGTTGTTCTTTATCACTGCGTAATACTCCATTGTGTGTAAGTACCACAGTTTGTTTATCCATTCATCTGCTGATGGGCATCTACGTTGTTTCCATCTTTTTGCCATTGTGAACAGAGCTGCAATGAACATGGGCGTGAATATGCCTATTCGTGTGACAATTCATTTCTCTAGGATATATTCCTAAGAGTGGGATTCCTGGATCATATGGTATTTCTAGCTTTCTAAAGAAGTGCCATATCATTTTCCAAAATAGTTGTATCATTTTGCATTCCCACCAGCAATGTATAAGAGTTCTGATCTCCCTGCAGCCTCTACATTTGTTATTTCCTGTTTTATTGATTCATGCCAGTAATGCTGGGGTGAGATGGTATCTCATTGTGGTTTTGATTTGCATTTCTCTAATGGCTAGAGATCATGAGCATTTCCTCATGTGTTTGTTGGCTGCTTGAATGTCTTCTGTGGCAAAGTGTCTGTTGATGTCCTTTGTCCATTTTTAATTGGATTATTTCTCTTCTTGTTGTAGAGGTGTTGGATTTTCTTGTTGACTTTAGAGATGAGATCTTTTTCTGATTTGTAATAGCCAAAATTTTTTCCCCAGTCTGTAGGTTCTCTTAGGCTGGGTTCTATAGAGAAGCAAAACCAGTAAAGCTTATAAATATATAGAGAGAGATTTATATCAAGGAAAGCTCACACGATTGTAGGGGTTGGAATGTCCCAAGTCCTTGGATCAGGACAGAGGCCTTTCTCAATTCAGAGCTGCAGAAGCTAGTGAACCCAAGATGAGCAGGTCGGAGAGCAGAGCCCCTGCTCACAGGGTGTGACGGTCGAGGAATCCCCAAGGTCGGCAGGCAAGACCCCAAGATTTCTCCTAAGTCAAGTAGCTGCAGAGACTGGAGAACCCCAAAATAAGGAGGTCGGGGAACAAGTCTCTTGCTCACAGGCCATGAAGATCAACAAATCCCAAGCTGGACAGGTAAACTGCTAGCTCAAGTCCCAATAACCAAAGATCAGACAAGAGACAGCTGCTGGATTCAGAACAAGCTAACAACCTTTGCAAGGTGAACAGAAAGAAGTAGGAGATGGAAGGCGGAGAGATGAAGGCAGAGGGGGTGGTGAGCCACCACAGGCCACAATCCCACCAGTACCACTCAGCAGATTCCATCATGGGAGTGATTGCAGATCACATTTCGACAGGGAAGTGACCACAACATTATACAACTGTCAAAACACTGAGAATCGTGGCTTAGCCAAGTTGACACACAATCTTAACCATCACGATGAGCATGAGTGTTTAATTTTTTCGATGATCGCAGTTATCCAGCTTATCCTCTGGAGAGTGTGTATTGTTGATTGTGGTTTGTATGCGATTAATGCCATGTATTAAGGCTTCTAGTGTTGATCCTATTTTTTCGTCTACAAACTATATGGTTTTTAACTTTTTATTAGGTCTTTGATCCATTTTGAGTTAGTTTTTGTATATGGCGAGAAGTATGGGTCCTGTTTTCATTTTTTTGCAGATGGACGTCCAGTTTTGCCAGCACCATTTGTTAAAAAGACTGTTTTTTCCCCATTTGATGGACTTTGGGCCCTTTCAAAGATCAGGTGATGATAGGTGGATGGTTGTACCTCTGGATTCTCAATGTATCTATCCTCGTACCAGTGCCAGGCTGTTTGGACTACCTTAGCTGCATAGTAGGTTCTGGTGTTGTGGGAGTCCTCTTACTTTATTCTTTTTCAGTAGTGCTTTACTTATTTGGGACTTTCTCCCCTTCCATATAAACCCAGTACCTAGTGCCTTCGAGTCGATTCCAACTCATAGCGACCCTATAGGACAGAGTAGAACTGCCCTATAGAGTTTCCAAGGAGCACCTGGTGGATTCAAACTGCTGATGCTTTGGTTAGCAGCGGTAGCACTTAACCACTGCACCTCCAGGATTTCCTTTCCATATAAAGTTAATGATAATTTTTTTTCCATCTCTTTAAAGAATGTTGTTGGTATTTGGATCAGTATTGCATTGTATTTGTAAATCACTTTGGGTAGAATTGTCATTTTCACAATATTGAGTCTACCTATCCATGAGCATGGTATGTTTTTCCATTTTTGGTTTCTTTCAGTAGTGTTTTGTAGTTTTCTTTGTATAGGTCTTTTACATCCCTGGTTAGATTTATTCCCAAGTATTTTATTTTTTGAGGGGCTATTATAAATGGTATTGTTTTCCTGATTTCCTTTTCATCGTTCTCTTTATTATTGTCTAGGAGTCCAACTGATTTTTGTATGTTTATCTTGTATCGTGCTATTCTGCTGAAACTTTCTATTAGTTCCAGTGGTTTTCTTGTGGAGTCTTTTGGGTTTTCTATGTATAGTATATCATCCACAAATGGGGACAGTTTAACTTCTTCATTACCATTTTGGGTGCCCTCGATTTCTGTTTCTTGCCTTATTGCTCTAGCTAGGACTTCCAACACAATGTTAAATAGGAGTGATGATAAAGGGCATTCTTCTCTTGTTTCTGTTCTCAAGGGGAATGTTTTCAGCCTCTCTCCATTAAGAATGATGTTGGCCATTGGTTTTGCATAGATGCCCTTTATTACGTTGAGAAATTTCCCTTCTATACCTATTTTGTTGAGAGTTTTTATCAGGAATGGGTGTTGGATTTGTCAAATGCCTTTTCTGTGTCGGTTGAGATGATCATGTGATTCTTTTCTTTCCTTTTATTTATGTGGTGGATTACGTTGATTGAGTTTCTAATGTTGAATCATTGTCGCATACCTAGTATGAATCCTACTTGATTGTGGTGTATTATTTTCTTGATATGATGCTGAATTCTCTTGGCTAGAATGTTGTTGAGAATTTTCGCATCTATATTCTTGAGAGACATTTGTCTGTAATTTTCTTTTTTGTGTGTCTTTGCCTGGTTTTGGTGTCACTGTTATGCTGGCTTCATAGAATGAATTCAGAAGCACCACTTCCTTTCTATGTTCTGAAATAGATTGAGTATTGGTGATGTAAGCTCTTCTCTGAATGTTTGGTAGAATTCTCCAGTATAGCCATTTGCGCCAGGGCTTTTGTTGTTGTTGTTGCGAGTTTTTTTACGACCTTTTCATTCTTTTCTCTTGTTATGGGTGTGTTCAGATTTTCAACATCACTTTGTGTTACTTTGGATAGGTATTGTGTTTCTAGAAATTTGTCCATTTCCTCTAGGTTTTCAAATTTGTTGCATAGTTTTTCGTAATACTCTGTTATGATCTTTTTTATTTCAGTTGGGTCTCTTGTAATGTCCCCCATTCCATTTCTTATTTGGGTTATTTGTGTCTTCTCCTGTTTTTCTTTTGTCAGTGTGGCTAGTGGTTTGTCAATTTTGTTGATCCTTTCAAAGAATAAACTATCGGTTTTGTTGATTATTTCTATTGTTTTCCTATTTTCTATTTCATTTTTTTCTGATCTGATCTTTACTATTTCCTTTCTTCCAGTGGCTATGGGCTTCTTTAGCTGTTCTCTTTCTATTTATTCAAGTTGTGTGGCTAGTGTTTTAATTTTGTCACTTTCTTGTTTTTTGATGAGTGCACCTAGTGCTATAAATCAGCCTCTGAGGACTGCCTTTGCTGTGTCCCAGAGGTTTTTGTATGATGTCTTTTCATTCTCTTTTGATTCTCAGAATTTTTTGATACCACCTCTGATTTCTTCTATTACCCAGTGATTTTTAAGTAGGGTGTTACTCAGTTTCCTTGTAATTGATATTTTATTCTTTACTCTTCCTGTTGTTAATTTCTATTTTGATGGCATTGTGGTCAGAGAAGACACTTTGTATTATCTCATTGTTTTGGATTTTGTTGAGGGTTGCTCTGTGACCTAAGATGTGGTCTATTCTGGGGAACCTTCCCTGGGCTTTGGAAAAAAGTGTGTACTTTGCAGCTGTTGGGTGGAGTGGTCTATATATGTCCATGAGGTCAAGTTGGCTGAATGTGCTCTTTAGCTCTTCTGTATCTTTGTTGAGTTTCTTTCTGGATGTTCTTTCCTTTACTGAGAATGGTGTGTTAAAGTCTCCTACTATTATTGGGGAAATGTTAATTTCTCTTTTCAGTACTGTCAGAGTATGTTTTATGTATTTTGGAGCCCTGTCATTGGGTGTGTAGATGTTTATTATGGTTCAGTCTTCATGGTGGATCATCCCGTCTTTGTCTTTTATGGTGGATTTTGTTTTAAAGTGTTTTTTATCTGAGGTTAGTATTGCCACTCTTGCTCTTTTTTGAAAGTTATTTGCTTGATATATTATTTTTCCATCCTTTGATTTTTAATAAATTTACATCTTTGTTTCTATGGGTGTCTCTTGTAGACAGCATATTGGGGATCTTGTTTTTGTATCCATTCTGTCACTCTCTTTTTACGGGTGCGTTTATGCCATTTACATTCAGTGTAATTATTGATAGGTGTGAGTTTATTGCTGTCATTTTGTACTTTTGTATGTGTGTGTGTGGTGCTGACATTTTGTTCCCCTTACCTTCCTGTGCTAAATATTTTTTGTTTCTGGATTTTTTTTCCAATTCTTTTGTTTTTGTAAATTTTGTTTTTATTGAGACTTTATGTATTTCTTCTTTATTTTGATCAGTAGGTTTGTTAACTTTGTTTATGGTTACCTTGAAATTTACCCTTATCTTCCTAGGTTTAAACCAGTCTATTATTACTTGGTATTGCCTTTCCTTCCTCTCCATTAGAAAGTTCTATACCTACACTGTTTATTCCCTCTTTCATTGTTCTGACACTGTTGTCATTCACAGATTAACCTCTCTGGTTCCCTGATGCAATTCTTTTTGGTTTTGGATTGTCCTTGAGAGTTCATTTCCTATGTTGGTATCTGGCTGGTATGATCTTGCGTCCTAGATTCAGGCTGTGGTCTGATGTTGTTTGTTCTCAGACTGAAGGACTCCCTTTAATAATTCTTGTAAGTTTGGTTTGGTTTTTACATATTCCCTTTATTTGTGTTTATCTGGATATGTCCTAATTTCACCATCATATTTGAATGAAAGTTTTGCAGGATATAGTATTCGTGGTTGGCAAAGTTTTTCTTTCAAGGTTTTATATATGTCATCCCATTGCCTTCTTGCTTGCATGGTTTCTGCCGAATAATCAGAGCTTAGTCTTATTGTTTCTCCTCTGTATGTGACTTTTTGTTTTTCTCAATCTGCTTGCAGGATTTTTTCTTCGTCTTTGGGTTTAGCGATTTTTATTATGATATGCCTTGGTGTTTTCCTTTTGGGATCTATGCTATATGGCTTCACTGAGCTTCTTGGATTGTCAGCTTTTCATCATTTACAATATTAGGGAAGTTTTCTGTCAGCAATTCTTCAACGATCCTGTCTGTGTTTTCCATTTTCTTTCCTTTTTCTGGAACTCTGGTCACTCGTAAATTTTTGCTTTTGATTGTATCCCACAAAATTTTCAGGGTTTCTTCATTTTTCTTAGTTCTTTTTTCTGATTTTTCCTCAGAGTTGTATCCAAGTGTTTGTCTTCAATTTCACTGATCCTATTTTCCATCATTTCACACCTGCTCTTCAGCCCTTCTATGACACTGTCCATTTCTGAAATCTTATGGTTTATCTTTTGGATTTCTACTTGTTGTTTCTGTATGATTCCTAGTTGTGAATTTATTTTGGCATTTTATTCCTGTGTTATTTTCCTGAACGCTTCCATTTTTTGGTCTGTATTTTGCATTAATTTCTCTGCCTTTTTCATAAATTTGTCTATTTTTTTGTCATTTTTGTCTGCTTTTTGCTTAAACTCTTGGAAAGCTCTGAATATTAGAGTTGTGAAATCTCTGTCAGGTAGTTCTAGTGCCTTCTCTTCCACTGGAAAGCCATCTGGTGTTTTATTTTGGATGCCTACTGGAATCATCCTGTCCTTTTTTTTTTTTTCTGTTTTGATATTGGCTGCTGTCTTTGAGAAATTTAGTAGTTATTTTCTTCATTTATTGATTGTACATTTGTTTCTTTCTGGCATTTTGTTTAATTTGGTTTTGTGTGAGCAGACAGGCTGTGTGTTCTTTGTTGGTTGCTTGTCTGTAGTCATTTTACTTTTCACCTCCTTGTCCAATGGGCAGGGCCAGTCACTCAGCTATGGTGCAGCAAGGCATGTCCAGCTGAAGGGGAGGGTTTGGGATGGGTTGTTTGTAGCACGTACTAAGGCTACCAGGGTGGTCCAGGAACCAGAGCTGGGTAGGTTCTGGTAAGTCGTGCCTGTGCTGCTCGGGGGTGTGATATTTAGTGTATGGTGCAGGTAGGCAGGAAAGAGGGGGGAAGTTGTGGCATGTGGAGCTAATATGGGTATGGGAAAGAAGAGATAAAAACAGGAGCCAAAACAAACAAAGAAAGGGAAAAAAAAGAGAGTACTAAGGGAGCTTGCTGTTGGAGTGAGAGATGAGAAAGCGATAAATGGAGAAGAGGAAAAAAAGGGGAAAAAGAAAAAAGATAACCAGATAAAAATTTGGGGGAAAAAAAAAAACACCCCAAGGAGTCCTACCAGTGCAGATGTGAAGACCAGGGAAGTGGCTCCCAGGCTGCACAATATAGCCTGGCTGGGGGGTATAGTTGTCACACAGCACCAAGCATTCAGAAGATAGGGGAAAAAAAGGTAAGTGTAGACAGATGAGAACTGAAAAATGAAGAAAGACATAAAAGGAAAAAGAGAGAAGAAAAAAAAGAAGAAAAGAGAGGAATGCCCCAGGGTTTCTGCCTATGTGGCTGCACATATTGGGGGAGTGGCTTCTAAGCCGTGCAGTGCAAGCCAGCTAGAAGGGGCTCTCAAGTGTGAAAACAGAAAGAAAACAAACGAACAAAGCAAAACAAAACAAGCAGAAAAAAAAGCCCCAGGGATCCCACCAATGTCATGTCACGGGCTAAAGGAGTGGATCTCCAGCGAAGCGGGGCCTCATAGCTAGGCTGTAACTTTTATGGGAGCAGATAGCCAGGTCTTTTCTCTTGTTGACCTTTCAGTTAGCAGCTGAGCACTTATCCATTGCACCGCCAAGAACTCCTATATATTCAGTAATATCCTCGAAATGCCTTAGAAACAAGCTGCCACATCTATGTTAGCAATATCATAGAAAGTTGAGAGAATGCATGAGAACTAAATGAATGGTCAGATCCCAGGGACAGATTATATTTCATAGTTATATAGATCATCTGTATTACACACACACACATACACAGAGTTTATGATGGTGCTTAGATAATCAGCTACTGGTCAGTGACTAGTAGTCAGGTGGGGCAAAAAAGTTAAGCTAATCACTATAAACATAGATTTAAATCCTTGTTTACCCAAGATGTGATTTAAAGAAATCTTCGGTGTTTTCTAGGCTTTAGAAATAAGTTCTAGTCAAGCCAAGCTTCAAAAAAAAAAAAAAAAAAAAGAATCTTAGGTTGTTCTATAAGCATCAGATAGATTTGAAATATTCACTACAGATTTAGATTCAACAATTCATGCTCAAATTCATGCTTGAGTTTGTCAATTCAGCACATGCTTATGAAGACTTATAATGGGCCAGGTCAGAACTGCATAGAGTTCTCTCCCCACTTGTTCTCATGAGTGAACTGAACTCATTTGCTCACCTTGACACTATGCAAACATGTCTGAAAATCACATTTTCAATTCTTTAAACTCAGAAATTGCAGTGTGTGATCACCACATCCAGGGCTGGAAAACTCATTTGTACTGACCACCTCCATTCCATCCAAGGGTATGAACACTCCTTGCCGAGTTGCTGTAAGACCTTAGCTGTTTACAGAGGATGGAGGTTAAAGGGTTGGGAACAGTGGCCAACATGGCCCTGGGAATTTCAGTGGACACTGCCAGTATGTGAAGAGTTTCTTGGGAGTGAAAGATCTAAGTAAGCAGCAGGTGCGTATGATCAAAGTGGTTTACCTCAGGTTTTCTCAGCTCAGAACCCACAGTCTCTGGTCCTTTCTTCCCCTCACTCTGTCTGGATACATAGACCTCTCTTGTACTCTTGTTTATCTCACCACTCACTTGCTCCATAACTATTTATTGAGTGGCTACTGTGTCACCTTCTCGGCATGAAGGATACAGTGGTGAAAAACTTGTTTGCCTTTGTGGAACCTACATTTTTATGGGAGAGAACAGTAATAGGCAAATGAATATGCAAATGAAGGTTTCATGTGATTTAAGACAGAGATAAAGAGTGTAAAGGAATGTAAAACAAGGGAGAGTTCATGAAGAAAGCTGATGGTATACTTTGGATAGAGTGGTCAGGCAAGGACTCTAAAGGAGTGCCAGTCAAGAGATGGAGGAATGAAGTGATCTCTTCCTCCACACCCGCTACCTGTGACTCTCCAACACCTTCCACTTCCAGCCTCTTCTCAGATTTCCCTCTTATACTTCCTTATCTCACCTTCTCTTCACCTTAACATCTTTCCACATTAATTGGCAGTAATAGGAAACTAAAGTATTTATTTTCACTCACTGAATAATTTTTGTGCTTCTTAAAATTTATTTTAAAAACAAGACAATTGGAATTTATTGTTTACACTATAAAGGCAAACCAGTTAAAATATCACTGTACGAAAAAGAAAGCTTTAATAGTGTTTTTGAGCTTTTTATTTATTCTTCAGTGTTCCCCCCCCCCCCCGACAATTGGTTATTTCTATAAGGCAGATTTTTTTTTTTTTTCTTTCCAGGGAAAGCTAGCTCCATGTCAATTACAAAAACATAAAGAATCTGACAAAATCACATCAAATAGAAAATTTATGATTTCATTTAGAATTTCAAGAAAAAAATAACACCTTCAATAATCCCTTGTCAGATACTGAAAGTCCTTATATCTAACTCAGCATTTCCAAAGTAATGTTCCATTAGACATAAGAGATCATCAGGGAGTGTTAACGAGTGTGGCAGAAAAACAAGCTCTACATGAAACAATAGAGAATTCTGGGTTAAAAATTTAAAGTTTTTTTTTTTAAAGGCCAGGTTTTTCAGTCTTGAATATGGTAATAAATACCTGCAAGAGTAAGATAGAGTAAGCAACATTTCACAAACCCATTTCAAAATATCTTGCAGAATGCCCTCTGGGATATTCCTGTGCAACTTAACTCCTCCGGTGCAATCAGAGAAACAGCTAACAGTTGAATATTTCATACTGTGTCTGTCATATCCACCACATAGGTAAAGACAAAATGATCATAATCTTATGTCTGGTGTCATGTTAATAAAATATACAGAATATTGAATGACCAATTTACTGTTTTCACTGTGATTTTTTTTTTTATTATTGTATTTTAGATGGAGGTTTACAGAACAAACTACCTTCTCATTAAACAGTTACTACACATATCATTTTTTGACATTATACAACACTCTCCTTTCTCGAACTTGGGTTCCCTATTATCAGTCTTACTGTTCCTCCTGCCTTCTAGTCCTTGGCCCTGGGCTAGTGTGTCCTTTTAGTCTTGTTTTGCTTTATGGGCCTGCCTACTCTTTGGCTGAGGGGTGAAACCCAAGAGTGACTTCATTACTGAGTTAAAAGCGAGTCCGGGGGCCAAGCTCTTGGAGTTTCTCCAGTGTCCATAAGGCCAGTAAGTCTGGTCTTTTTTTGTGTGTGTGAGTTGGAATTTTGGTCTACTTCTTTCTCCAGCTCTGTCTGGGACACTCTATTGTGATTCCTGTCAGTGCAGTTGGTGGTGATAGCCGGGCACCATCTAGTTGTACTAGACTCAGTCTGGTGGAGGCTGTGCTAGTTGTGGTCCATTAGTTCTTTGCACTAATCTTTCCCTTGTGCCTTTAGTTGTCTTCATTCTCCCTTGCTCCCAGTGGGATGAGACCACTATAGCATCTTAGATGGCCTCTCACAAACTTTTAAGATCCCAGATGCTACTCGCCAAATCAGAATGTAGGACATTTTCTTTATAAAGTATGTTATTCCAATTGAGCTAGATGTTCCCCAGGACCATGGTCCCCACAGCCCTCAGCCTAATAATTCTGTCCCTTGGGGAGTTTGGGTGTGTGTATGGAACTTATGTGACCTTGCCTTGTATAAGTTGTGCTGGCTTCCCCAGTATTGTGTTCTGTCATAGACTGTCATACACTTCACCAAAGTTACCACTTATCTACTGTCTGTTTAGTATTTTTCCATCCCCATCATTTCCCTCCCTTGTAAACATCAAAGATTTTTTACTTTTGTGCCTAAATCTTTTCATGAGTTTTTATAGTAGTTGTCTCATACAATATTTGTACCTTCGTGATTGACTTATTTCACTTGGTATAATGCCCTCCAGATTCATCCATGTTGTGAGATGTTCTGCAGATTCATCAGTTTTTATGGTTGTGTAGTACTTCATGGGAAACCCTGGTGGCGTTGTGGTCAACAACTATGGCTGATAACCAAAAGGTCGGCAGTTTGAATTCACCAGGCGCTCCTTGGAAACTCTATGGGGCAGTTCTACTCTGTCCTATAGGGTCACTATGAGTCAGAAGCAACTCAATGGCAACGCATTTGGTTTTTTGTTTTTTGTTTAGTACCCCATCGTGTGTACTTACCATAGTTTGTTTATCCATTCATCTGTTGATGGACATCTAGGTTTTTTCCGTCTTTTTGCTACTGTGAGCAGTGCTGCAATGAATATGGGTGTACATATCTCTATTCATGTGATGGTTCTTATTTCTTTAGGATATATTCCTAGGAGTGGAATTGCTGAATCACAAAAAAAATCACATGATACTTCTAATTCTAGCTTTCTAAGGAAGTGCCATATCATTTTCCAAAATGGTCATTCCATTTTGCATTCCCACCAGCAGTACATAAGAGTTCCAATCTCCCCTCAGCCTCTCTAACATTTGTTATTATCTGCTTTTTTGACTCTTGCCAGTAATACTAGGGTGAGATGATGTTTCACTGTGGTTTAATTGCTAGTGATCCTGAGAATTTCCTTATGTGTTTGTTAGCCACTTGCATGTCTTCTTTTGCTCATTTTTTAATTGGATTATTTGTCTTTTTGTTGTAGAGGTGTTGGATTTTCCTGCAGGTTTTAGAGATTAGACCTTTGTTGGATTTGTCATAGGCCAAAATTTTTTCCCAGTCTGTAGGTTCTGTTTTTACTCTTTTGGTGAAGTCTTTTGATGAGTTTAAGTGTTTAATTTTTAGAAGATCCCAGTTATCTAGCTTATCTTCTGGAGTTTGTGTGTTGTTAGTTACGGTTTATATCCTGTTAATGCCATATATTAGGTCCACTAGCATCGATTGTATTTTTTCTTCTATGATCTTTATAGTTTTGGGTTTTATCTTTAGACCTTTGATCCATTTTGAATTAGTCTTTGTGTATGTTGTGTGGTAAGTGTCCTGTTTCATTTTTATGCAGATGGACATCCAGTTTTGCCAGCACCATTTGTTAAAAAGACTAGCTTTTCCCCATTTGATGGGCTTTGGGCCCTTGTTGAAAATCAGGTGACTGTAGGTGGATGGATTTACATCTGGGTTCTCAATTCTGTTCCATTGGTCAATGTATGTGTCGTTGCACCAGGCTGTTTTAACTACTACACCTGATAGTAGGTTCTGCAGTCAGGTAGTGCAAATTCTGCTTTTTTCTTCTTCTTCTTCAATAATGCTTTACTTATCTGGGGCCTCTTCCCCTTTTCTCTGTGGTTTTTCATCACTGCAATGTACAATTGTACTATCGGTTGCAAATTCTGATGAATCATATTTCTTAAAAGACACAGTAACAAACACAATGAGGGCATTGGTGGTTCAGTGGTAGAATTCTCACCCTCCATGCAGAAAACCCAGATTTCATTCCCAGCCAAGGTATCTCATGCACAGCCACCACCCTTCTTTCAGTGGAGGCTTTGTGTTGCTATGATGCTGAACAGGTTTTAGCAGAGCTTCTAGACATAGATGGGCTAAGAATAAAGGCTTGGTGATCTTATTCCAAAAATTAGCAAATTAAAACTCTATAGTTCAAAGCTATCCAATCAAAACTGATCATGGGGATGGTGCAGGACCTGACAGGGTTTTGTTCCCTTGTGCATGGCGTCACCATAAGTCAAAGGCTGACTCAGTGGCAGTAAGCTACAACAACAGATTCAGAAATTCCTATTAAGGCTCTGCAAATTAATTTCTTCTTGATTCAACATTAAGATCCTTCTTTGGCCATAACTCTTTCTCCTAAGTTATGTTTGCCTTATCCATAAGGAGATGGCAAAAGAATAAAAATGAGAAAGTGGGGCAAAGTCGGTGGATAGTCAGATGCTTCTGGTGTTCTCTCTTACAACAAAGACCAAAAAAAAAAAAAAAAAGTGAATCAGTTATATATATAGTTATATAGTTGTTATAGTTATAGTTGTTGTTATAGTTATAGTTGTTATAGTTATAGTTACAGTTATAGTTAGTTGTAGTTAGTTGTAGTTATAGTTGTTATAGTTATAGTTGTTATAGTTATAGTTGTTAGTTATAGTTTAGTTATAGTTGTTATAGTTAGTTATAGTTATATATATATAAAAAATAAGCTAAGAGCCCTGAACATCAAAGACAAAGAAATTGGACTGAGCAGAAGGGGGAGAGAGAGACAGTTCAAAAGCAGCAAAGAGTTGCCAGACCTGACTCAGAGGGAACCAGAACCTTACAGGCCTGATCCCCTGGCACGACCACAGCTGGGCTGGCAGTAGCATTCAGGACGTGTTTGTTAAAGCAGGTGAGAGCAAGCAGCACAGAATCTACTCACATCTCCAGAATCAGAAAAGGACAATGCTCTCAGCAAAAGTACTTACATCCAATTTACCACAAGGACCAAAAAGCACCGCTTTAGAAATAACTCTTTCCCATTTATCTGATCCCACCTCCCTCTGCTCCAGCCCCTGAGCTGGCTTCAGTTGTGATCACTTTCCCAAGGCCTGAGATAGGCCTTGCTGCACCCCCTGAGCCATTCTCCCTGCCTTGAGAGAAGGAAAAAAATAACAAATGAGGAAAAATAATCTGCCCACTACTCTAAGCTGGGAAATCACGGTAGAAGCACCTATTTTGCCTGGGCACAGGTATAAGCAATCCACAGACATTGAATGCTTTTCACACCTATGAGGACCTATGTGGGTGCATTTCAGCAGCTTAGGCCCTCCTTGGAACTGTGCAATGGTGTATGTGCCTGAGGTCTGACTTCAGTGTTTCAGCTATATGCTGGATAAGTGTGTATTTGACATTTGACACCACTCTGCCTATTAAGGAGGGTTCTTCACTACCCACATTAGGGGCCTGAGGACTGGTGGCTCAACCCATGCCACCAAGCCACACACAACAGGGGTTCAGGGATGAGTGGTGACTCCCAGTCCTTGCAACCAAAAGGACTGGGTGCCCATGGTCCAGCATCAGAGCCCAGCCACCTGTGCACTGCAGGGAACAGTAACACACTTTCCTCACAGACACTTGGAGGACACTTGGCAGCCCCCTGCCATCCTCAGAGAGTGACCCCCTGCTGCAGCTAGATATAAGTGCCTTCACCAAACACCCTTACTCATCTAAGACTGTAGAGGAGATCCTGTACTACACACTCAGTGACTGAATACCTGGACACATGGCCTGAATCCATACAAGAAAAGCAGATGGACTCCTGGGCTCACATACCTGGTAACATTTCTAGCCATCTGGTGACAGGATGTTAGGGTTTCAATGTGCCAGTACTCAAACTAACTCATTTGAGCAGCCTCTTTGGGCATATCAAAACAAAATAAGGCAAGAAGCTAGGACACAGTAAGCAAACATAAAACAAATTAATGCAATAACTTATAGATGCCTGGGAGAAAACAGTCAATAACAAATCACTTAAAGAAGCAGACTATGACAGCTTCAACAAGCTGCCAAAACAAAGAATCAAGGAATCTTCCAGATACAAATATATTCCTGGACTAACCAGAGGTAAAATACAAAAGATTAATATACAGAACTCTTCAAGAGATCAGGAAGGAGACGAGGCAAAACGCAGAACAAGCCAAGGAACACGCAGATAAAGCAGTCAAGAAAATTTAAAAGGTTATTCAAGAGTATAATAATAAATTTAATAGGCTGCAAAAATCCATATAGAGACAGCAAAGAAAAATTCAGAAGATTAACAATGAAATTTCAGAGTTAGACAAATCAATAGAAAGTCAGAGGACCAGAACTGAGGAAATGGAAGGCAGTGAGATTGAACATAAAACACTTTGCACCAATACATTTGAAAAAAATCAGATAAAAGAATTAAAAAAAAATGAAGAAACCGCAAGAAACTTCCGGGACTCTAGAAATAACCTACGAGAGATTGGAATACCAGAACAGGGAGGGAGAACAGAAAATACAGAGAGAATTATTGAAGATTTGTTGGCAGAAAACTTCTCTGATATCATGAAAAACGAAAAGATATCTATCCGAGATTCTCATTGAAACCCAAAAGAGGTAGATCCCAAAAGAAAGTCACCAAGACATATTATAATCAAACTTGCCAAAACCAAAGATAGAGAATTTTAAGACCAGCTAGGGTTAAACAAAAAGTCACCTACAAAGGAGAGTCAATAAGAATAAGCTTGGACTACTCAGCAGAAACCATGCAGGCAAGAATGCAATAGGATGACATATATAAAGACTTGAAGGAAAAAATTGCCAACCAAGAACAATATATAGAGCAAACTGTTTCTCAGATATGAAGGCAAAATTAGGACATTTCCAGATAAACAGAAGTTTAGGGAATTTCCAAACACCAAACCAAAACTACAAGAAATATTAAAGGGATTCCTCTGGTTAGAAAATCAATAACATCACATATCAACCCAAGACTAAAACACAGGACAGGGCAACCAAATATCATCCCAGATAGGGAAATCACAAAAATAAATCAAGATTAAAAATGCTCAAAACAGGGAATCAGAGATGGCATTATGTAAAAGATGACGACATTAAATCAACAGAGTGGCCAGAAAATGCAGTCATAGATCTTTCATATGGAGAGGAAATCAAGGCAATATAAAGAGATAAAAGTTTGGTTTAAACTTAGAAAAATAAATATAAAGGTAACTATAAAGGAGGCTAACAATGGTACACATCAAAATAAAATACAAGAAAAACGTAAAGACTCAGCAACAGCAATGAAAAAGAGGAAAAGACAATATATGAAGAAAAACTACTCAGCACAAAAAATTAAGTGGAAAAAAGGAACTGTCAACGACAGACACCCACACACAAAAGACATCATAACAGCACTAAACTCATACCTATCAATAATTATGCCAAATATAAACAGACTAAATGCACCAATAAAGAGTCAAAGAGTGGCAGAATGGATAAAAAGCGTGATCCACCTATATGCTGCCTAAAAGAGACACTCCTTAGACTTAAAGACACAAACAAGCTAAAACTCAAAGGATGGGGGAAAAAATCAAGCAAACAACAATCAAAAAAGAGCAGGAATGGCAATATTAATTTCTGACAAAATAGACTTTAAAGTTAAATCCACCAAAAAGGATGAGGAAGGACACTATATAATGATTAAAAGGACAATACACCAGGACGATATAACCATATTAAATATTTACACACCCAATGACAAGGCTTCAAGATACATAAATCAAACTCTAACAGCATTGAAAAGTGAGACAGACAGCTCAACAATAATGGTAGGAGGCCAACACACCACTTTCGGTGAAGGATAGAACACCCAGAAAGAAGTTCAGTAAAGACAAGGATGATCTAAATTCCACAATAAACCAACTTGACCTCATACACACATACAGAACACTCCACCCAACAGCATCCAAGTATACTTTCTTTTCCAAAGCACATGGAATATTCTCCAGAATAGACCATATATTAGATCATAAAGCCACTCTTAACAGAATCTGAAACATTGAAATATTACAAAGCATCTTCTCTGACCATAAAGCCATAAAAGTAGGAATCAATAACAGAAAAAACGGAAAATAAATCAAATACTCGGAAACTGAACAACACTCTGCTCAAAACGACTGGGTTATAGAGGAAATTAACAGCAGAATAAAGAAATTCAAAGAATCCAATGAGAATGAAAACAATTCCTACAAGAACCTATGGGATACAGAAAACGCAGTGCTCAGAGGTCAATTTATAGCAATAAAGGCACACATCCAAAAAGAAGAAAGGGCCAAAATCAAAGAATTCTCCCCACAATTTGAACATATAGAAAGAGAGCAGCAAAGGAAATACTTGGACACCAGAAGAAAGCAAATAATAAAAATTGGAGCATAATTAAATAAAGTAGGTGACAAAAACAATTGAAAGAGTTAACAAGACCAAAATGTGGTTTTTTGAAAAGATCGACAAAATCAATAAACCACAGGCCAAACTGACAAAATAAAAACAGGAGAGGAAGCAAATAACCCGAATAAGAAATAAGATGGGAGATATCACAACAGACCCAACTGAAATGAAAAGAATCATATCAGATTACTATGAAAAATTGCACTCTAACAAATTTGAAAACCTATAGAAAATGGACAAATTTTTAGAAACTCACTATGTATCTAAACTAACACAAACAGAGGTAGAACAACTAAATAAACCTATAAAAAAAAGAGAAAAAAACTCTGGCCCTGACAGTTTCACTGGAGAATTTCACCAAACTTCCAGTGAAGAGTGAACACCACCACTACTGAAGATATTTCTGAGCATAGAAAAAGATGGAATACTCCCAAACTTATTCTGTGAAGCCAGCATATCCCTGATACTAAAAACAGGTAAACACACTACAAAAAAGAAAATTACAGACCTTTATTTCTCATGAACTTAGATCCAAAAATCCTCAACAAATTTCTAGCCAATACAATTGAACAACATATCAAAAAAAAAAATAATGCACCATGACCAACTGAGATTCATACCAGGCACTGGGTTCTGGCATGCAAGGATGGTAAAACTTTAGAAAAACAGTCAATGTAATCCATCATATAAATAAAACAAAAGACAAGACCACATGATCTTATCAATTGATGCAGAAAAGGTATTTAACAGAGTCCAACACACATTCATGAAAAAACTCTCAGAAAAATAGGAATAGAAGGAAAATTCCTCAACATAATTTATTTATACAAAGCCAACAGCCAACATCATCTTAAATGGAGAGTCTGAAAGGATTCCCCTTGAGAACGGGAACCAGACAAGCATGCCCTTTATCACCACTCTTATTCAACATTCTGCTGGAAGTACTAGCCATAGCAATTAGGCTAGATAAAGAAATAAACTGCATCTAAATTGGTAAGGAAGAAGTAAAAGTACCTCTATTTGCATATGACATGATCTTATACACAGAAAGCCCTAAAGAATCCACAAGAAAACTGGTGAAATTAATAGAACAGTTCAGCAGAATGTCAGGATACAAGATATACATAAAATCAGTTTGATTCCTCTATGCCAGCAAAGAGAACATTGAAGAGGAAATCACCAAATCAATACCATTTACAGTAGCCCCAAAAGATAAAATACTTAGGAATAAATCTAACCCGAGACATTAAAGACCTATACAAAGAAAACTACAAGACACTACTGTAAGAAACCAAAAGAGACCTACATTGGTGGAAAAACATACCTTGCTCATGGATAGGATGACTCAACTTCATGAAAATATCTATTCTACCCAAAACAATCTATAGATACAATGCAATCCCGATCCAAATCCCAAAGACATTTTTAATGAGATGGAGAAACAAATTACCTACTTCATATGGAATATGAAGAAGCCCCAGATAGGTAAAGCATTACTATAAAAGATGAACAAAGTGGGAGGCCTCACACTACCTGATTTTAGAAACTATTATACTGCCACAGTAGTCTAAACAGCCTGGTACCGGTACAACAACAGATACATAGACCAATAGAACAGAATTGAGAATCCATACATAAATCCATCCACATATGAGCAGCTGATATTTGACAAAAGCCCAAAGTCTGTTAAATGGTGAAAAGACAGTCACTTTAACAAATGGTGCTGGCAGGATCGTATATCCATCTGCAAAAAAATGAAACAAGACCCATACATAACACCATGCACAAAAGCTAACTCAAAATGGATCAAAGACCTAAATGTAAAATCTAAAACTATAAAGATCATTGAAGAAAAAAATAGGGACAATGCTAGGAGCCCTAAAACATGGCATAAACAGTATACAAAACGTTACTAACAATGTGCAAACACCAGAAGAGTAACTAGATAACTGGGAGCTCCTAAAATTCAAGCACTTATGGTCATGCAAAGACTTCACCAAGAGAGTAAAAGACTACCTATAGACTGGGAAAAAGTTTTTGGCTGCAAGAAATCCAATCAGCAGCTGATCTCTAAAATCTACAAGACACTGCAAAAACTCAACAAAAAGACAAATAACCCAATTAAAAAATGGGCAAAGGGTATGAATAGGCACTTCACAAAAGAAGACATTCAGGTGGCTAACAGATGTATGAGGAAATGCTCACGATCATTAACCATCAGAGAAATGCAAATAAAAACTACAATATGATACCATCTCACTCCAACAAGGCTGGCATTAATCAAAAAAAAAAAACACAAAATAATAAATGTTGGAGAGGTTGTGGAGAGACTGGAACACTTACATACTGTTGGTGGGAATGTAAAATGGTACAACCACCTTGGAAATCCATTTGGTGCTTCTTTAAAACGCTACCATATGATCCAGAAATCCCACTCCTTAGAATATATCCTGGAGAAACAAGAGCCTTCACACGAACAGATATATGCACACCCATGTTCACTGCAGCACTGTTTACAATAGCAAAAAGATGGAAACAACAAGGTGCCCATCAATGGATGAATAGATAAATAAATTATGGTATCTTCACGTTTTTTTTCACATAATTGAATACTATGCAACGATTAAGAACAATGAAGAATTCATGAAAAATCCCAGAACATAGAGGAATCTGGAAGGCATTTTGCTGAGTGAAATTAGTCAGTTGCAAAAGGACAAATATTGTATGAAACCACTATCATAAGAACTCAAGAAAAAGTTTAAACACAGAAGAAAGTATTCCTTGATGCTTATGAAGGCGGATAGGAAGGGAGGGAGAGGCGTAATCACTAATTAGATAACAGACAAGAACTATTTTAGGTGAAGGGAAAGACAACACACAATACAGGGAAAATCACCACAACTGGACTAAACCAAAAGCAAAGAAGTTTCCTGAATACAATCAAATGCTTTGAGGGACGGAGTAGCAGGGATGGGGGTCTTGGGACATGGTTTCAGGGGACATATAGGTCAGTTGACATAACAAAATATATTAAGAAAACCTTCTGCATCGCACTTTGGTGAGTGGTGTCTATAGCCTTAAATGTTAGCAAGTGGCCATCCAAGATACATCAATGACTCTCAACCCACCTGGAGCAAAGCAGAATGAAGAATACCAAAGACACAAGGAAAAATATAAGCCTGAGAGACAGAAAGGGCCACATAAACCAGAGACTCCATCAGCCTGAAACTGGAAGAATTAGGTGGTACCTGGCTACCACCGATGACTGTCCTGACAGGAAACTGAACAGAGAATTCTTGATAGAGAAGGAGAACAGTGGGATACAGACTTCAATTCTCATAAAAAGAACACACTTAATGGTCTGACTGAGACGGAGGGACCCTGGCATTCATAGCCCCCAAATCCTCTGCTAGCCCAAGACTAGAACCATTCCGAAGCCACCTTTTCAGGCAGGGATTGGACTAAACGATGAAACAGAGAATGATACCAATGAGAAGTGAGCTTCTTGGCTCCAGTAGACACATGAGACTATGTGGGTAAGTCCTGCATGGAGTTCAGATGAAAACGTAGAGGGGGACGGGAGTTGGTTGAATGGACACAGGGAATATGGGGTGGAGAGGAGGAGTGTGTTGTCATATTGGGGGAGAGCAGCTAGGGTTACACAGCAAAGTGTATATAAGTTTTTGTATGAGAGACTGACTTGAATTGTAAACTTTCACTTAAAACACAATTAATTAAAAAAAAAAAAAAAAGACAAGAATAAAGCCAACATTTCATATGAGGTGGTACAGAATGTTACAGATGAATTTCCTCTAATGGGTCTATTTCTTTCATGGAAAAAAAGTAATATGCTAGAGACAGGGATAGAGAAAAAATCAAGCAGCTTTTGTAGGAATAATTAGTCATAAGTTGATGTCTACTTACTCAAAAACTAAGACTGGAATTTCCAAATTCTCATATTCCCCTAATTAATCTACATTGACTGATATATCAAGTGGACCATAAGAGCCAGTCCACGTCACTTTCAAAGCATTTTTGGCCAGGCTCAGTGATTAAGGTAAAATCTCCCACTCACAGCTGATCATGCCACCTGCTTAGTCATCTGTGAGTCCCCCAAGGATTAATCAAGAATGTGAATCCAGAAGCAAGAAATATGCCAAGTTTATAGGTCCCATCAGTGTTTGTGTGTTAGTATCCTTATTCATATTGGCGCATGTATGGATTCTCTATGATTTTCACACTTACAAGATGTAGGTGTAACTAAAATTTACAGTTGTCATTCATGGAATGACACAACATTGTGCCAAGCAATTCAGTTTAATGGTTACCAAACAAATAACCTCAGTTTCTGTTGATTACCTTGTAGGTGTATTGTTAATTTTGTTAAATAACAAAGGATTGCAAACCAAGAATCTTTCAAAATATATTTTGATAAATTTGGAATCATTCAGTAAATATTAGAATTTCAGAAATTGATTCACATTAGTGATGCATTAAACAGGAAAAGAAGGATATCTAACTCTAGGTATTTTTCTCTGATGATCCTCTAGACCCAACCAGAAGACTGAGACATGAGGCAAGGAAATGAATCCACCACCACAGATTTCATTCTCCTAGGTCTCTTCTCTGACTCTTAGCATCCTGGCTTTGTTGTTGCCATTGTCCTCCCGATTTTCGTGGTGGCCATCCCTGTAAACATCATCCTGGCTTTGCAGATCTGGGGTGATGTTCACCTCCACACACCCACGTACTTCCTGCTCAACCTACTCTTCCTCATGGAGCTGACACTCATCTCCACCACTGACCACAAGATGGCCACCAACTTTTTCTCAGAACAGAGATATCTTCCACGTTGGCTGTGGAGTCCAAATCTTTCTTTACTTAATGCTAGGAGTGGCTGAGTGCGTTCACCTGCCCCTCATGGCCTTAGACTGCTACTTGGCCATCTGTAGCTCCCTGAGATACCCAGACTTCATGTGTGCAAATTGCAGCTAGCTCATGGGCTGGGGGTGCTGTTGTCTCCCTAATGCACACAATTTATGCCATATACATTTTGACCTGTGGCTCCAGGAAAATTCACGTTTTTTTTTTTTTTTTTTGTGAAGTCATAGCCCTTCTGAAACTCTCTTGTGAGGACACTTCCACCTATTAGAAGGTATTATTAGTTTCAGGCATCATTTTCCTTCTTATTCCTTTTGGATTCATCCTGACCTCCTACACCCTCCACCCTCATCTTTCTTACTGTCCTAACCTTCACTAAACTCCCCTGAGGGCAAGAACAAAGCTCTGGCCACTTGCTCCTCCTACTTTAGTAAGCTACTTTGATCCACCCATGCTTATATACATGACCCCTGGTTCCTCCCTCCCCCAGAGGTGGACAAGCATCTCTTTGTGTTTGATGTTCTCATCGCTCCCGGGTTGAACTCCCTTATCTACAGCCTGAGGAACAAGGAAGTGATAGAGGCTCTGAGGAAGGTGCTAGGGAGAAGGCTGATGGTTAAACTGGAAAGAGGATACCACTTTTGCTTAAAATACCTAGATTCTGTATTGTTCTCCCACTGAATGCTAGTGCTACTATGAAAAAATAAACTTTGGACTTCAATTTCTCAACCTCATTACAGAAATGATAATCCTCTTTTCTTTCCAACTTTCTAATAACGTGAAGGTTACTACAAAGGGGGGAGATGGAAATGAATATCAAACTCTGGATGTCCTTGGAGAAGCTCCTATTTAAGTGTTATGCAAATCGATCCATCATAAGATAAATATCCAGTTTCCTGGGCACCATCCTATATGTCATGACTCAAACTCTTTTGGGAAGAGGCCTAACCCCAAAAAACACACATGAATTTTTACAAGCTTTATGTGTTTTGGAAACCCTGGTTGCATAGTAGTTAAGTGCTATGGCTGCTAACCAAAGGGTTGGTAGTTCAAATCTGCCAGGTGCTCCTTGGAAACTTCATGGGGCAGTTCTACGCTGTCCTATAGGGTCACTATGAGTTGGAATCAACTCGACGGCACTGAGTTGGTTTTTTTTTTTTTTATGCGTTTTAAGATAGCCTACTGGAAAATATGATCCAATGCACCCTTCCAACCCCAAATCCTACAGTCACCTTTGGTATACTCTGTACTGTAGCCATAGGGGCTTTTTCAGCTTTCTACATTTCAGATGATTTTATGAGTCACTTGTTTATTCCCTTCAGCCTGGGTAACCTCTACCACTTATGTCCACCTATTGAAATGTTATCTCCATGAAACTCTTTCCAAACTCTCACTCACGAGTAACTTGTAAGCAACTTGGTCTACAAGACTCTAATCTTAGTCATCTTTAAATGTTCCATAGATTTTTTTTTTTGTACTTAACAGCCTCTCCATAAATGTTTGTTGAATTCAAATGACTTCAGTTCTATTCATATTACTTTACTTAAGAACAGAAATTTGATCTCTTAGTGTTCTCACTCGCTAAATCCAGGACTCATTGGAACAGAACTAACGTCTAGGTTAGTGTGAAACCCAACTCCGACTCAGTTTTCTTCAGTTTGGACAGACTATGAAAGTAACTTGACCATGATATCTTTGTGTATTTTAGTGTTTATTACACAACATAAAACATAGTTGTACATCTAGCATACATTACCAACTGTTTACTTTGCATTTTATTGATTATTTAAATGTTAACATATGATCAATGTAAGGTGTTTATTAAATGAAGTGTTGAACAATCTGACAATGGTGCTACTATATCGTAGGCCTAAACGAAAACAGCAGAACATTTGGTAACAGAGAATGGAGTTAATAAAATTTGGGACAGAATCAAGAAATAAGAAGTCCCTCCAGAAAAATAATCCACATAAAGGAGCATTAGTATTCACAGCCCAGGTTGCAAGATCTTGGTTATGCATTTGACCTCAACTTCTTATGTTAGGAGTAGATAAATTCTAAATGTCTCTACTTTGCATTACCACTCTCTATATTTAGATTATCTCACATAGTAAATTTTACCTCTCAATCCTACACAATATGAACCTTCTGATTTACTTTCAAGTTATGGATAACATTGCAAAGAATGAGAATTCCAGAACACTTAATTGTACAAAGAGACAATTGTTGAAACAGAACAAGGGGATATTGACTGGTTTAAATCAGGAAAGATGTGTGTCACAGTTGTATCCTTTCACCGTATTTGTTCAATCTGATCAGATAATCCAAGAAGCTGGACTATATGAAAAAGAACTTGGCAACGGGATTGGCCGAAGATTCATTAACAACCTATGATATGCAGATGCCACAACCTTGCTTGCTGAAAGTAAAGAGGACTTGAAGCACTTACTGTCTGAGTTATCTAGTGCTGCTATAACAAAAATATGACAAGTAGATAGCTTCAACAAAGAGAAATTTATTCTCTCACAGTCTAGTAGTAGGCTAGGAGTCCAAATTCAGGGTGTCAGCTCCAGGGAAAGGCTTTCTCTCTCTGTCGGCTCTGGGGGAAGGTCCTTGTCCTCAATCTTCCCCTGGTTTAGGTGCTTCTCCGTGCAGGGACCCCGGGCCCAAAGGACGCACTTTGCTCCCTGTGGCACTGCTTTCTTGGTGGTAAAATGTCCCCACTCTCTGCTTGCTTCCCATTCCTTTTATCTCTTGTAAGATAAAAGGTGGTGCAGGCCACACTCCAGGGACACTCCCTTTACATTGGATCAGGGATGTGACCTTAGTGAGGATGTTACAATCCCACCCTGATCCTCTTTAACATAAAATTACAGTGACGAAACGGAGGACAACCACACAATACCAGGAATCATGGCTTAACCAAGTTGACACATATTTTGGGGGGACACAATTCAATCCATGACACTAATAAAGATCAAAGATCACAGCCTTCAGTATGGATTACATCTCAACATAAAGAAATAAATCCTCACAAGTGGACCAACAAGCAAAATCGTGATAAATAGAGAAAATATTGAAGTTGTCAAGGATTTCATTTTACTTGAATCCACAATCAACACCCGTGGAAGCAACAGTTAAGAAATCAATAGATGCATTGCATTGGACAAATCTGCTGCAAAAGAACTCTTTAAAGTGTTAAAAAGCAGAGATGTCACTTTAAGGACAAAAGTATCCTGACCCAAGACATGGTATTTTCAATCACCTCATATGCATGCAAAAGCTGGACTTCAAATAAGAAAGACTAAAGAAGAATTGATGCCTTTGAATTATGGTGTTGGTGAAGAACACTAAATATACCTTGAACTGCCAGAAGAATGAACAAGCAAGAATTTAAAGGGAGGGTGGCGAGACTTTGTCTCATATATTTTGGACATGTTATTAGGAGGGACAAATTCCTAGAGAAGGATATCCTACTTGGTAAAGTAGAAGGTCAGCATAAAAGAGAAAGATCCTCGATGAGGTGGATTGACACTGTGGCTGCAACAATGGGCTCAAACATAACGATGATTGTGAGGATGACGTAGGACTAGGCAGTGTTTCATTCAGTTGTACATAGGGTCAGTGTGAATTGGAACTGACTTGGTGGCATCTAACAACAACAATAACAAAATATACATGAATATTATATATATCATACATATATGTCATATATATATTTACCATACACTATAAAGAGAGAACACGATTTCTTTTCAATAACACAGAGAATATATACAAAACATATTAAGACAACAGGAAACCTTAATAAATGCCAAAGGATAAATATCATACAGATTATGTTCTTCAACCGTAATATAATAAAATTGGAAATTAAAAATAAAAGGATACCTTGAATATAGACATTGAAAGACATATTACCAAATAATCCCTAGGTTACCTGTAAATCCTAAAGGATATTTAGAATTGAATGATTAGGAAAATACACATGTCAAAATTTGTGAGATTTAGTTAAAATAGTACTTGAGGGAAACATAGCTTTAAATACATGTATCAGGAAACAAGAAAGGCTAAAAATAAATGAGATAAATACTCAACATAAAAAATTAGGAAAAGGCAAGAAAATATATCAAAAGAGAAGGAAATAAAGACTAAGGCAAAAATTAATGAAATGGAGAACAAAAAAAATTTTTAACATCGAACCAAAAATTAATTCTTTGAAAAGATTAATAAGTAGAAAGATTTATAGCAAAAATTATCATTAGAAAGGGAGAAAAATTACATTTAATTGAATTTAAACTAGAAGGGATTTGAGATGAAAGACCTTAAAAATAATGATTGTTATGAATAGATAGGCACTACCCAGTAAAAAACCCAGTGCAGTTGAGTCGATCCCAACACTAGCACATATGAAAACATGGATGATTAAATGTATAAATTCCTAGAAAATATAAATTAGTACTGAAGTCCCAGTCAAAGAACATCCTTGCTTCAATCCAGACCCAGGTGGTTTTCCACATAAGTGCTCTCAAACTTTCAAGGAACAGTTCATTTCCTCTTATATCAGTTGTTCCAGAAGATAGTATAGGGAAAAACTTGTGATTTATCTAGTTTAGAGGACTCTCGCCTGGGTAATCTAATTCTGATTGTATGGGATCTCTAGAAATTGTAGATAACTGATAGCAATGCAAAATATTTTTTGTTTACACACATGCAAATTCCATCCTGTCCAATAGATGTTCAATTCACTTCCCTCCTCTGCTGTGGAAGAAACCAGTTTGCCTCCGTTTACATATTAGATTTTATTACTCCAGATTTATAAATTTGTCTCTTTTTCAATTTCTCCTTTGTACTCCTTTGTATCCGGCACCAATTTCCTCATATATGAGTTAGAAAAAAAATCTTCTAGTATATGTTAATTTTTATACCTATATGAGTATCATGATTTTACCTTTTCTTGAAAATTAGCTTTTAACAACACTTCACTGACCCCAGATGGTACGTTCCTAGGGGTTCACTCAGCCTTATATCTAACACTCAGGCTGGAGAATCAAGGCAAAGAAAACTTCAAAAGACTGAGCCAATGCCACTGGGATTTAAGCCTGTTTCTGGAGCATCTAGGGATTTAAAACCTGCTTCTCCAGTCCCCAAAGGTGATTGCAATTACCTGATAGCCAAATTGAAGAGTATTTTTTTTTTCTTTGCAAGCCCTGAACCAATGGGGATACCAAGCTAACAACCATTATTGAGCATCTATGTGGGTAAAGTCTTTGTGCAAAAGTGCTCAGGTCTCCTCCAGCATGGAGGGCACTCACCTGGGGGACCTGTCTGTTTATTTTCATACTGTCAATATCCTGAGAGCAGCAGATTAAATCCTCAGGGAAGGGGAATCACAGTGTTTCCCAACATTGCCTACACATTAGAGCCAGGGTGAGGAGAGTGGTTAAAATCCTTTTTTTTTAATTGTGCTTTAAGTGAAAGTTTACAGCTGAAGTTAGTTCCTCATACAAAATTTATACACACATTGCTGTGTGACCCTAGTTTCTCTCCCTAACAGCATACTCCTCCATTCCATCCCAGATTTCCAGTGTCCATTCAATCAGCTCCTGTACATTTCTGCCTTCTCATCTCACCACCAGGCAGGAGCTGCCCATTTAGTCTCATGTATTTTTTTTTTTATCTACTTCAGCTAAGAAGCACACTCTTCATGAATATCATTTTATGTCTTATAGTCCAGTCTATATACAAGGTGTATATAAATAAACTGTGTTATGCCAATTGACCTAGATGCTCCCTGAAACCATGGTCCCCAGACCCCAGTCCCTGCTACTCTGTCCCTTGAAGTGTTTGGTTGTATTCAGGAAACTTTTAGTTTTTGGTTTAGTACAGTCGTGCTGACTTCCCCTGTATGGTGTGTTGTTCTTCCCTTCACCTAAGATAATTCTTGTCTACTGTCTAGTTCGTGAATACCCCTCTCCCTCCCTCACCACCCTTATAATCACCAAAGAACGTTTTCTTCCGTGTTTAATTAAACTTTTGTTGACTTCTTATAATAGTGGTCTCATGCAATATTTGTCCTTTTACTGCTGATTAATTTCACTCATTCCCATGTGTCTGCCAGTCTGTAGTACTGTGGGGGCTTGCCTGTTGCTGTGATGCCAGAAGCTACGCCACCAGTATTCAAATACTGGCAGGGTCACTCATGGCAGACAGGTTTCAACTGAGCTTCCAGACTAAGACAGACTAGAAAGAAGGGCCCGGCAGTCTACTTCTGAAAAGCATTAGCCAGTGAAAACCTTATGAATAGCAGTGGAACATTGTCTGATATAGTGCCAGAAGATGAGCTCTCTACATTGGAAGACGCTCAAAATACAACTGGAGAACAGCGGCCTCCTCAAAGTAGAGTTGACCTTAATGGTGTGGACATTCATTTGCTGATGTGACATGACTCAAAATGAGAAGAAACAACTGCAAACATCCATTAATAATTGGAACGTGGAAGGTACAAAGTATGAATCTAGGAAAATTGGAAATTGTCAAAAATGAAGTCGAACATATAAACATCAATATCCTGGGCATTATTGAGCTGAAATGGACTGGCATTGGCTAATGTGAAGAGGACAATTATATGGTCCACTATGCCAGGAATGACAATTGAAGAGGAATGACTTTGCATTTATTATCAAAAAGAATATTTCAAGATCTATCCTGAAGTACAATGCTGCCAGTGATAGGATAATATCCATGCACCTACAAGGAAGACCAGTTAATACAACTATTATTCAAATTTATGCACCAAACACTAAGGCCACAAATGAAGAAACTGAAGATTTTTACCAGCTTGTGCAGTCAGAAATTAATCAAACATGCAATCAGGATTCACTGATAATTACTGGTGATTAGATTGCAAAAGTTGGAAACAAGGAAGAAAGTTTGGTAGTTGGACAATATGGCCTTGATGATAGAAACAATGCTGGAGATAACACAATAGAATTTTGCAAGACCAACAGCTACTTCATTGCAAATACCTTTTATCACCAAAACAAACAGCGACTATACATGTGGACATTGCTTAATGGAATACACAGGATTCAAATCGACATCTGTGGGAAGAGATGATGGAAAGGCTCAATATCTCAGTAAGAACAAGGCCAGGGGCTGACTGCAGAACAGATCCTCAATTGCTCATATGCAAGTTCAAGTAGAAACTGAAGAAAATTAGAGTAAGTCCATGAGAGCCAAAGTGTGACCTTGAGTATATCCCACCTGAATTTAGAGGACATCTCAAGAATAGATTTGATGCATTGAACACTGATGACAGAAGACTAGATGAGTTGTGGAATGACTTCAAGGACATTATCCATGAACAAAGCAACAGGTTATTAAAAAGACAAGAAAGAAAGAAAAGACCAAAATGGATGTCAAGAGAGACTCTGAAATTTGCTTTTGAATGTCAAGTAGCTAAAGCAAAAGGAAGAAATGATGAAGTAAAAGAGCTGAACAGAAGATTTCAAAGGGCAGCTCAAGAAGACAAAATATTATAATGGAATGTGCAAAGACCTGGAGATGGGAAACCAAAAGGGAAGGAACATGCTCGGCATTTCTCAAGCTTAAAGAACTGAAGAAAAAATTCAAGCCTCAAGTTGTAATAGTGAAGGATTCCATGGGGAAAATATTAAACAACTCAGGAAGCATCAAAAGAAGATGGAAGGAATACACAAAGTCGTTATACCAACAAGAATTGGTTGATGTTCAACCATTTCAAAAAGTAGCATATGATCAGGAACAAATGGTACTGAAGGAAGAAGTCCAAACTGCATTGAAGGCATTGAGGGAAAAACAAGGCTCCAGGAATTAACGGAATATCAATAGAGATGTTTCCACGAATGGATGAGGCGCTGGAAGCGCTCACTCCTTTATGCCAAGAAATTTAGAAGACAGCTACCTGGTCAACTGATTGGAGGAGATCCATATTTATGCCTATTCCAAAGAAAGGTGACCCACGAGAATGCAGAAATTATCAAACGATACTATTAATATCACATGCAAGTAAGATCGTTCAAAAAGAGCTGTAGCAGAGTACTGACAGGGAACTACTAGAAATTCAGGCTGGATTCAGAAGAGGACGTGGAACCAGGGATATCATTGCTGATGTCAGATGGATCCTGGCTGAAAGCAGAGAACACAAAAAAGATGTTTACCTGTGTTTTATTGACTATGCAAAGGCATTCAACTGTAGGGATCATAACAAATTATGGATAACATTGCGAAGAATGGGAATTCCAGAACACGTAATTGTGCTCACGAGGAAGCTATACATAGATCAAGAGGCAGTCGTTTGAACAGCACAAGGTGGTACTGCATGGTTTAAAGTCAGGAAAGGTGTGCGTCAGGGTTGTGTCCTTTCACCATACCTATTTAATCTGTATGCTGAGAAAATAATCCAAGAAGCTGGACCGTATGAAGAAGAATGGGGCATCAGGATTGGAGGAATATTCATTAACAACCTGCATTATGCAGATGACACTACCTCGCTTGCTGAATGTGAAGAGGACTTGGAGCACTTACTGATGAAGATCAAACACCACAGCCTTCAGTATGGGTACGCCTCAACATAACAAAAACAAAAATTCTCACAACTTGACCAATAAGCAACATCATGATAAACGGAGAAAAGATTGAAGTTGTCAAGGGTTTCATTTTACTTGGATCCACAATCAGTCAAGAAATCAAAAGATACATTGCATTGGGCAAATCTGCTACGAAAGCCCTCTTTAAGTGTTGAGAAGCAAATATGTCACCTTGAAGACTAAGATGCACCTAAGCCAAGCCATGGTATTTTCAATTGCATCATATGCATATGAAACCTGAACAATGAATAAGGAAGACTGAAGAAGAATTGACACCTTTGAATTGTGGTGTTGTTGAAGAATATTGAATATACCGTGGATTGCCAAAAGAACGAACAAATCTTTCCTGAAAGAAGTACAGCCAGAATGCTCCTTAGAAGCAAAGATGGCGAGACTTTGTCTTACATACTTTGGACATGTTATCAGGATGGATCAGGCCCTGGAGAAAGACATCATGTTTGGTAAAGTAAAGGGTTATCAATGAAGAGGAAGACTCTCAAAGAAATGGATTGACACAGTGGCTGCAACAATGGGCTCAGGCATAACAATGACTGTGAGCATGGCGCAAGACCAGGCAGTGTTTCATTCTGTAGTACATAGGGTCGCTATGAATCAGAACCGACTATAAGGCACCTAACACAACAACAACAATTTCACTCAGCATAAGGCCTTCCAGATTCATTTATGTTATGAGATGTTTCTCAGATTCATTGCTGTTCTTTATAATTGTGTAGTATTCCACTGTGTGAATATAATTTGTTTATCCATTCATCTGTTGATGGGCACCTAGTTTGTTTCCATCTTTTTGCTATTGTGAACAGCACTGCAATGAACATAAACCCAGTGCCCAGTGCTGTCGAGTCGACTCATAGCAACCCTGTAAGACAGAGTAGAACTGCCCCATAGAGTTTCCAAGGAGCGCCTGGCAGATTCAAACTGCCGACCCTTTGGTTAGCAGCGGTAGCACTTAACAATGAACATAGCAATGAACATAGGTGTTCAATGAACATATATCTATTTGTGTGAGGACTCTTATTACTCTAGGACATATTCCAAGGAGTGGGATTGCTGCATTCTATGGTACTTCTATTTCTAGCTTTATAAGGAAGCACCAAATTGATTTCCAAAGTGATTGTACCATTTTACATTCCCACCAGCAGTGTATAAGTGTTCCAGTCTCTTGACAGTCTCTGCAACATATATTATTTCGTGTTTTTTGGATTAATGCCAGCCTCGTTGGGATGAGATGGTATCTCATTGTAGTTTTGATTTGCATTTCTCTAATGGCTAACGATGGTGAGTATTTCCTCATGTATCTGTTAGCCACCTGAAAGTCGTTTTTGGTGAAGTGCCTGTTCATATCCTTTGCCCATTTTTTAATTGGGTTATTTGTCTTCTTGTTGTTGAAGTTTTGGGGTATCTTGTAGATTGTAGACATTAGACCCTGATCAGATATATCATAGCCAAAATTTTTTTCCTAGTCTTTAGTTTGTCTCTTGGTGAAGTCTTTTGATGAGCATAGGTGTTTGATTTTTAGGAGCTCCCAGTTATCTACTTCCTCTTCTGGTATTTGTGCATTGTTAGTTCTGTTTTGTATTCTGTTTATGCCATGTATTAGGGCTCCTAGCATTATCCCTATTTTTTCTTCCATGATCTTTATCATTTTAGATTTTATATTTAGGTATATGATTCATTTTGAGTTAGTTTTTGTGCATTGTGTGAGGTATGGGTCTTGTTTCATTTTTTCTGCACACGAATATTCAGTTATGCCAGCACCATTTGTAATCTCTTTTCCCCACTTAACAGACTTTGGGATTTTGTCAAATATCAGCTGCTCATAGGTGGATGAATTTAAGTCTGGAGTATCAATTCTGTTCCATTGATTTATGCATCTGGGGTTGTACCAGTACCAGGCTGTTTTGACTACCGTGGCAGTATAATAGGTTCTAAAATCAGGTAGCGAGAGGCCTCCCACTTTGTTCTCCTTCTTCAGTAGAGAGTGGTTAAAATCTTGATGACAAGGCCACAACATCCAGGACCAATGAAGTTAGATTATTCCTATGTGCAGCCAGGGCTGAGAGCCATTGCTAGGAGCCCCATGAACAACTGCCACTAACTGGTGGATTAAGGAAACTGTTAATCAACGTTTCCCAAACTTGTCTAATGTAAGGGTCACCTGAGTTTTGCTAAAATCACACATTCCTAGTGCGTTCCTGATGTTTCAGAGTCAGGAGCTCTAGAATCCATATGTTTGTCCCAAGCCCTCAGGTTGTTCCTACAGTTGGACAAGATGAGGAGACAATGATCCAAAAAGACACCACAGGAGTTGTTGTTAGGTGCCATCAAGTCAGTTCTGACTCATAGAGACCCTATGTATAACAGAAGTAAACACTACCGGGTCCCTCTCTATCCTCAGGATCGTTGTTATGCTTCCGTCCATTGTTGCAATCACTGTGTCAATTCATCTGGCTGAGAGCCTTCCTATTTTTCACTGTCCTCTACTTTACCAAGGATGATGTACTTCTCCAGGGACTGGTCCCTCCTGATAACATGTCCAAAGTCTCAACACTCTAGCTTCAAGGAGGAACATTCTGGCTGTACTTCTTCCAAGAGAGATTTGTTCTTTCTGCAAGCATCCATGGTACCGTGAAAGGATACATCCTTCATGCACAGTGCCACTCTTGATTTTAAACCATGCAGCATCCCCTTGTTCTGTTCAAACTACTGCCTCTTGGCGTATGTAGCGGTTCCTCATGAGCACGATTAAGTGTTCTGGAATTCTCACTCTTCGCAATGTTATCCATTATTTGTTATGAACCACACAGTCAAATGCCTTTGCACAGCCAAAAAAATACAGGTAAACATCTTTCTGGTACTCTCTGCTTTAAGCCAGGACCCATCTGGCATCAGCAATGGCATCTTTTTTTCTTTGTCCTCTTCTGAATCTGGCTTGGCTTTCTGGCAGTTCCCTGTTGATGTATTGCTGCAATCACTTATGAATGACGTTTAGCAAAATTTTAATTATGTGTTATATAATGATATTGTTTGATAATTTCTGCATTCTGTTGGATCACTTTTCTTCAGAATAGTCATAAATATTGATCTCTTCCAGTCTGTTGGCCTGGTAGTTGTCTCCCAAATATCTTGGCACAGAGGTATTAATTGGTATTTGATTAATTTCTGGAGCCTTGTTTTCTCCAATGTTTTCAGTGAAGCTTGGCCTTCTTCCTGAGTAACATCTGTTCTTGATCATATTCTACCTCCCAAAATGATTGAATGTTGACCTATTATTTTTGTTACAGTAACTTTTTTTTTTTTTAACTTTACTGGGTTTTTAACTCTGTGTAATATTGCAACTTGAGGCCCAAATTTTCTCTTCTGTTCATTCAGCTTGAGAAATTCCAAACATATTTTTCACTTTTGTTTTCTAACTCAAGGTCTTTGCACATTTTATTATACTGTTTTACTTTGTCTCCTTAGCCGTCTTTGAAATCTTCTGTTCACTCTCTTACTTCCTCATTTCTTTTGCTTTAGCTAATCAATGTTCAAGACAAAGTTTCATAGTCTCTTCTGATACCCATTTTGTCTTTTCTCTCTTGCCTGTCTTTTTAATGACCTCTTCCTTTCTTCATGGGTGATATCCTTGATGTCATTCCACAGCTTGTCTGGTCTTCAGTCATTAGTGTTCAATGTCAAATCTATTCTAGAAATTGCCTCTAAATTCGGTTGGGGTATACTGAAGGTCATACTTTGGCTCTCCTGGACTTGTTCTAATTTTCTTCAGCTTCAACTTGAACTTGCATATGATCAACTGATGGTCTGTTCCAAAGTTGGCTCCTGCCATTTTTCTGACTGACGATATTGAGCTCTTTCATCATCTCTTTCAAAAGATATAGTCATTTTGATTCCTGTCTATTCCATCTGGCGAGGTCCAAGTGTATAGTTGCCGTTTATGTTGGTGAAAAATGGTATTTCAATGAAGAAGTCATTGGTCTTGCAAAATTCTATCATGTGGTCCCCAGCATCATTTCTATAACTAAGGCCATATTTTACAACTACTGTTCCTTCTTTGTTTCCAACTTAATCATTCCAAACACCAGTAATTATCAAAGTATTTTGATTGCATGATTGATCGATTCAAAACTGCAGAATTTGGTAAAAAAAATCTTCAGCTTCCTCATCTTTGGCTTTAATGGTTGTTGTATAAATTTGAATAATAGTCTTCTTTGTAGATTTATGGGTATTATCCTATCACTGACAGCATTGTACTTCAGGCTAGATCTTGAAATGTTCTTTTTTTGACAATGAATTCAACACTATTCCTCTTCAATTTGTCATTCTTGGCATAGTATATGATATGATTGTCTAATTCAAAATGGCCAATACCAGTCCTTTTCAGCTCACTAATACCCAGGATGTCAATGTTTGTGAGTTCCATGTCATTTTTGACAATTTCCAATTTTCCTGGATTCATATTTCATACGTTCCACATTCCTGTTAATAGTGGATGTTTGCAGCTGTTTCTTCTCAATTTCAATTGCACCATATCCGCAAATGAATCTTGCAAAAGCTTGACTCCATCCACGTCATTAAGGTCAACTCGACTTTGAGGAGGCAGCTGTTCCCCAGTTGTCTTTTCAGTGCTTTCCAAACTGAGGGGCTTATATTTTGGCACTATATCAGACAGTGTTCACCTGCTATTCATAAGGTTTTTCTAGCTAATTCTTTTCAGAAGTAGACTGCTGGGTCCTTCTTCATAGTCTGTCTTAGTCTGGAAGCTCCTTTGAAACTTGTCCATCATGGGTGGCCCTGCTATTTGAAATACCGTGACATAGCTTAAAGCATCATAGGAACACACAAGCCATCACAGTATGACAAACTGTCAAATGTGTGTCATAGCCAAAACAAAGGATGAAACAATATCTTTCCACTAATCTACTGACTCTTTTTGTTTTTAAGTTAAGTGGTGATTTTCCTGATTCTAATTCCAATTTACCACCATCTCTCTGCCAATTTGTTGTACCATGGTGGCTTGCATGCCACTGTGATGCTGGAAGCTATGCCACTGGTACGTCAAAACAAGTAGGGTCGGAAGCAGAGGCGGGCCAAGACTGTGAACTAGTCAGAAGCTTCTGCTGATCCCTCTTAAAACAAAGACCTGAAAAAAACAAGTGAATCGATTACATAAATGAAAAACTAGGAACCCTGAGAATCAAAGGCAAAATTAAGGAATCAGTCTGAGCAACAGGGGAGGGAGAGGTGGTACAGAAGTAGTGATGAGTTGCCAAGCCCACACAGAGCCTCAGCTTTGATTTCTTGGGCCATTCTTTAGTACAACGGTGGCAGGGGCTTATGGTAGTTTCCTGAGACACAGCAGCTTCAGCGAAAGAAGGCAAGCAGAGTGGCACACCCCAACCCTGTGGCATGTCTACAGAGGGGATGGCTGTGGCATTTAGAAAGTGGCTGCTTCAGCAAACGAAGGCAACTGAAGTGCTGGCGCCCTGACCTCCTGGTGTGACAGCTGTGGGACTAGCTGTGGAGTTTAGGACACAGCCGCTTCAGTGAAAGAAGGCAAGCATGAGACACAGCCCTAACCCCCTCAGCGGGGACCCAGCCAGCCCACACAGGCTACACACGCCTCTGGAATCTGAGATAAAACAGCGCTTTCAACACAAGATAAGTGATTTTGTCTAATTTACCATGCACAGATCTAATAGCTCCTTCTTTTGAAAGAACTCTCTCCTATCTATCTGATCTCTCCCCTCTCTGCCCCACCAGCTTCATTAACAGTTGATTTCTCTGGGCCTGAAATAGAACCTGCTGCACTCCCTGAGCCATTCTTCTGGCCTGGGAGAAGGAACAAATTAACTAATGGGGGAAAAATACTTTGCTGACTGCCCTAATTGGGAAGCTCAGAACAGAAGCAGCTCCAGTCCAGGAATAAGTGATCCACAAACTTTGGCTTTCACCCCTACATGGATCCAGGTTGCTATATATTGCAGGGCAAATCTGTTTGAGGTCTGACTGTAACTGCTTCAGCTGCGCAGTGAAGAGGCAGGTTTCGGAGGTCTGATACCACTCTGCTAATTAAACAGGGCCTTCAAACACCCACGAAAGGGACCCGAGGGCTGGAGGCTCCATCCACGCCACCTAGCCACCCACAAAAGGGGTCCAAGAATAGTGGTGCCTACCAGTCCTTACAAGTATAAGCATTAGATACCTCAGGTACAGCTGCAGAGCCCACCCACCACAGAGGTCTAGAGAAGAGAGACTCTCCTTCCTCACTAACACTTGGGGGAAGGCTGTCAGCCCCCAGCATTCCTCAGAGTGTGACCACTTGCCACTACCAGAAACCACTGCATACACCCATCACCACTGCGCCTCTAAGACAGTAGGTGAGAACGTACACCACACACTAGATGACAGACAATTAGGACACCTGAGCTAAATCTATATAAGAATAGTGAATGGACTGCTAGGCTCGTATACCTGGTAACAGCTCTAGCCACCAGGTAACAGGACACAAGTACTTCAAAGGCTCCAAAAATCAATTTAACTCACTCTAGTAGCCTATCTGGGTATATCAAAACAAAACAAAGCAAGAAACTACGACACAGTGAGCAAACATAAAAGAAATTAATACAATAACTTATAGATGGCTTGGAGAAAACAGACATTACCAAATCACATAAAGAAGCAGAATGTGATTGCTTCAACAAACTCCCAAAACAGAGAATCAAGGACTTTCCAAGATGAAGATGTATTCTTGGAATTACCAGATGTAGAATACAAACAATTAATATACAGAACTCTTCAAGACATCAGGAACGAGATCAGGCAACACACAGAAAAAAACAAGGAACACACAGATAAAGCAGTTGAAGAAATTAAAAAGAGTGTTCAAGAACATAGTGCAGTAATAAACTGCAAGAATTCTTAGAGAGAAAGCATTCAGAAATTCAGAAGTTTAACAATAAAATTACAGAATTAGACAACTCAACAGAAAGTCACAGGAGCAGAATTAAGGAACTGGAAAGCAGAAGTGGTGAAATGGAAGATAAAGCACTTGGCACCAATATATTTGAAGAAAAATCAGATAATGGAATTTAAAAAAATCCTAAGACTCATGTGGGACTCTATCAAGAAGAATAACTTTCAAGTGATTGGAATATCAGAACAGGGAGGGATAACAGAAAATACAGAGAGAATTGTTGAAGATTTGTTGGCAGAAAGCTTCCCTGATATCATGAAAGATGAAAGGATATCTACCCAAGATGTTCATTGAACCCCATAGAAGGTAGATCCCCCCAAAAGTCACTAAGACATATTATCTCCAAACTTGCCAAAACCAAAGATAAAGAGAAAATTTTAAGAGCAGCCAGGGATAAGCGAAAAGTCACCTACAAAGGAGAACCAATAAGTTTGGACCACTGGGCAGAAACCATGCAGGCAAGAAGGCAACAGGATGACATATACAGAGCACTGAAGGAGAAAAATTGCCAACCAAGAGCCATATATCCAGCAACACTGTCTTTCAAATATGAAGGTGAAATTAAGACATTTACAGATAAAGAGAAGCTTAGGGAATTTGCAAAAACCAAACCAAAGCTACGAGAAATTCTAAAGGAAATTCTCTGGTTAGAAAATCAATAATATCAGATATCAACACAACACTAGAACACAGAACACAGCAACCAGATATCAACTCAGATAGGGAAATCACAAAAATAAATTAAGATTTTAAGAAAAAGCTCCAAACAGGGAATCAGTGATGTCATTATGTAAAAGACGACAATAATCAATAAACAAAAAAACCAAACCCAGTGCCGTGGAGTCAATTCTGACTCGTAGCATCCCTATAAAGGGGGACTAAATAAAGTAGGCATAGATCTTCCCTATGGAGAGGAAACCAAGATGATACAAGGAGATACAAGGTAAGCTTAAACTTAAAAAAATAAGGTTAAATATTAAGGTGACCACAAAGAAGACAAAATCCTACACCTCAAAATAAAAAACAAGATAAACATAAAGATTCAGCAAAAACGAATCCAACTACAATGAAAAACAGGAACACACAGTTTACAAAGAAAAGCTTCTCAGCACAAAAAAGTAAGTGGAAAAATGAAACTGTGAACAACACAAAAAAGGCAACAAAACAACAACACTAAACTCACACCTATCTATAATCACGCTGAATGTAAATTGCCTATATGCACCAATAAAGAGAGAGTTGCAGAATGGATTAAAAAAAAATATGATCTGGCTCTGTACTGCCTACAAGAGACACACCTTAGACTTAAATAAACAAACATACTAAAATCAATGGAAGGAAAAAAATATATCAAGCAAACAACAATCAAAAAGGAGCAGGCGTGGCTATACTAATTTCTGCAAAACAGACTCCAAACTTAAATCTACCACAAAGGATAAGGAAGAACACTATATAATGATTAAGGGAACAATATACCAGGATGATAATACCATATTAAATATTTATGCGCTTCAACACAGGGCTTCAATATACATAAAACAAACTCTAACAACATTGAAAAGTGAGATAGACAGTTCCACAATAATAGTAGGAGACTTCAACACACCACTTTCCGTAAGAGCCAGAACACCTAGAAAGAAGCTCAATAAAGACACAGAAGAGATAAATGCCACAATTAACCAACTTGACCTCACAAACATACACAGAACACCCCACCCAACAGCATCCAAGCATACTTTCTTTTCCAATGCATGTGGAACATTCTCTAGAATAGACAACATATTAAGCCATAAAGCAAGCCTTAACATAATCCAAAACATCAAAATATTACAAAGCATCTTCTCTGACCATAAAGATATAAAGCTGGAAGTCAAATACAGAAATATCAGGGAAAAGAAATCAAACATATGGAAACTGAACAACACTTTGCTCAAAAATGATTGAATTATAGAACAAAGTAAGGACAGAATGAAGAAATTCATAGAATCCAACAAGAATGAAAACGCTTCCTATCAGAACCTTTGGGACACAGTGAAAGCAGTGCTCAAAGGTCAAATTATATTAATAAATGCACAGATACAAAAAGAAGAAAGGGCCAAAATCAAAAAATTATGCTTACAACTTGAACAAATAGAAAGAGAGTAATAAAAAAAAATCCTTAGTCAAAAGAAGAAAGCAAATAATAAAAATTAGAGCAAAATTAAATGAAATAAAAAACAAAAAAACAATTGACAGAGTTAACAAGACCAACAGCTGGCTCTCTGAAAAGATAAACAAAATCAGTAAAACACCGGTCAGACTGACAAAAGAAAAACAGGAAACAAAGCATATAACACAAATAAGAAATGACATGGGCAATATTACAACAGACTCAACTGAAATTAAAAGAATCATAACAGAATACTATGAAAAATTGTACTCTAACAAATTGGAAAACCCAGAGAAAATTGACAAATCTCTAGAAACACACTACCTACCTAAACTAACACAGAGACAGAACAACTAAATAAAGCCATAACAAAAGAAGAGATTGAAAAAGTAACCAAAAAACTGCCAACAAAGAAAAGCCCTGGCCCTGACGGGTTCACTGGAGAATTCTACCAAACCTTCAGAGAAGAGTTAACACCACTGCTACTAAAGGTATTTCAGAGTGTAGAAAAGGATGGACTACTCTCAAACTCATTCCATGAAACCAGCATAACCTTGATACTAAAATCAGGTAAAGGCTCCACTAAAAAAGAAAATTACAGACCAATATTCCTTATGAAATTAGATGCAAAAATCCTCAACAAAATTCTAGTCAATAGAATTCAAAAACATATCAAAAAATAATTCACCATGACCAAGTGGGATTCCTACCAGCTATGCAGGGATGGTTCAACATTAGAAAAACAATCAATGTAAGCCATCACAAAAATAAAAGACAAGAACGGTATGGTCTTACCAACTGATGCAGAAAAAGGCATTTGACAAAGTCCAACACCCATTCATGATAAAAACTCTCAGCAAAATAGGAATAGAAGGAAAATTTCTCAACATTTTTTTTTTTATACAAAGCCAACAGCCAACATAATCCTAAACAGAGAGAGACTGAAACCATTCTCCTTGAGAACAGGAACCAGACAAGGATGCCCTTTATCACAACTCTTCTTCAACATTGTGCTGGAGGTCCAAGCCAGAGCTATAACACTAGATTAAAGAAATAAAGGGCACAGAAATTGGCAAAAAAGAAGTAAAAGTATCTCTGTTTGCAGATAACATAACCTTTTACACAGAAAAACCTAAAGAATCCTTAAAAAAACTACTGAAGCTAATAGAAGAGTTCAGCAGAGTATCAGGATACAAGGTAAACATACATAAATCAGTTGGATTCCTTTCCATCAACAAAGAGAGAGACGAAGAGGAAATCACCAAATCAATACCATTTACAATAGCCTCTAAGAAGATAAAGTACTTAGGAATAAACCTAACCAGAGACGTAAAAGACCTATACAAAGACACTACTGCAAGAAACCAAAAGAAACCTACATAAGTGGAAAAACATACTTTGCTCGTGGATTGGAAGACAACATTGTACAAATGTCTATTCTGCCCAAAGCGATCCTGATCCAAATACCGGTGATGTTTTTTAATGACATGGAGAAACAAATCACCAACTGCAAATGGAAGGGAAAGAGGCCCTGGATAAGAAAAGCATTACTGAAAAAAGAACAAAGTGGGAGGCCTCACACTACCTGATCTTAGAAAATATTATACCTCCACAGTAGTAAAAACAGCATGGTACTGGTACAAGAACAGATACATGGACCAATGGAACAAAATTGACAATCCAGACATAAATGCATCCACATATGATATTTGACAAAGGCCCAAAGTCTGTTAAATAGGGAAAAGACAGTCTGTTTAGCAAATGGTGCTGGCATAACTGGATATCCATCCGCAAAAAAATGAAACAGGACCCATACCTCACACCATGCATAAAAACAAACTCAAAATGGATCAAAGACCTGAATGTAAAATCTAAAATGATAAAGTTCACTGAAGGAAAAATAGGAACCATGCTAGGAACCCTAACACATGGCATAAACAGTATACGAAACATTACTAGAACTGCACAAACAGCAAAAGACAAATTAGATAACTGGGAGCTCCTAAAAGTCAAACACCTATCCTCATCCAAAGACTTCACCAAAAGAGTAAAAAGATTACCTACAGACTGGTAAAAAGTTTTTAGCTTTGACATCTCCAATCGGCGGCTGATCTCTAAAATCTACATGTTACTGCAAAAACTCAACTACAAAAAGACAAATAACCCAATTAAAAAATGGGCAAAGGATATGAACAAGCACTTCACTAAAGAAGACATTCAGGTAGCAAACAGATACATGAGGAAATGTTCATGATCATCAGCCATTAGAGAATTGCAAAATCAAAACTACAATGAGATTCCATCTCACTCCAACAAGGCTGGCATTAATCCAAAAAACACAAAACAATAAATGTTGGAGAGGTTGTGGAGAGGCTGGAACACTTGTACACTGCTGGTGGGAATGTAAAATGGTACAACCACTTTGGAAATCAATTTGGCACTTCCTTAAAAAGTTAGAAATAGAACTACCATAGGATCCAGCAATCCTACCCCTTGGAATATATCCTAGAGAAGTAAGAGTCGTCACACAGATATATGATCACCCATGTTCATTGCAGCACTGTTTACAATAGCAAAAAGATGGAAACAACATCGAATCAACGGATGAATGGGTAAATAAATTATGGTATATTCACACAGTGGAATACTATGCATCGATAAAGAACAATGATGCATCTGTGAAACATTTCATAACATGGAGGAATCTGGAAGGCATTATGCTGAGTGAAATTAATCAGTTGCAAAAGGACAAATATTGTATGAGACCACTATTATAAGAACACAAGAAATAGTTTAAACAGAGAAGAAAATATTCTTTGATGGTTACGAGGCAGGGAGGGAGAGAGGGATGGAGAGAAGGATTCACTAATTAGATATAGACAAGAACTAATTTAGGTGAAGGGAAGGACAACACACAATACAGGAGAGGTCAGCACAACTGGACTATACCAAAAGCAAAGGAGTTTCATGAATAAACCGAACACTTCGAAGGCCAGCATAGCAAGGGCAGGGATTTGGGGATCATGCTTTCAGGGGACATCTAGGTCAATTGGCACAATAAAAACTACTAAGAAAACATTCTGCATCCCATTTTGGAGAGTGGCACCTGGAGTCTTAAACGCTAGCAAGTGGCCATCTAAAATGCAACAATTGGTCTCAAACGACATGGAGCAAAGGAAAATGAAGAGCTCCAAAGATACAAGGTAAGTATGAGCCCAAAAGAGGCAGAGCCAAGATGGCAGAATAGACAGAAGCTTCTGGCGAGCCCTCTTTACAACAAAGACCCCCCCAAAAAAGTGAAACGAGTGTATTTATGACAAGCTAGGAACCCTGAACAACAAAGGCAAGCTTAGAAAATGAACTGAGGGGTCAGAGGAGGAAGAGACAGTTCAGAAGCGGAGGGGAGTTATCAGATCGGAATCGTGGGAGCCCTCAGACACCATTCCCCGGTGCTGCAGGGGTGGGCTGGTACTAGTGTACAGCCTCAGTTTCCTCAGGGAGAAGCAGCCAGCCACACAGCCTACTCACACCTCTGGAACCAGAGAAGAACGGCGGTCTCAGCAAAAGCTAAGTACATGCGTATATTTTACCACGTCTCGCCACCCACTCTCAAGCTGGCTTCAGAGGCTGTTCATTTCTGTGGACCTGAGATAGGCCCTCTTGAGCACCTAGAGCTATCCTCCTGGCTTTGGAAAAGGGATAAACTTGCAATTAGGGAAAAAGATAATTTGACACCTCCGCTAACTGGGGGAGCTCAGGACAGAAGTGGCTCCTGTCCAGGCATAAGCGGTCCATGGACATTGAGTACCTTTCCCCTCTGCATAGATCTGTGTGGGCCTATTTCAGGAGTAAGCTCTTGTTGTCAAACTCCAACCATTTCAGCTGTGCAGCGGAGAAGTGGGTGTTTGATGTTTGACATTGCTTTCCCTATTAAACAGGGTCCTCACCTACCCACATCAGGGGCCTAAGGCATGGTAGCTCCACTGAGATCATCCACCACTGGCAACAGGGGTCCAAGGATAACTGGTACCTACCAGTTCTTACAAGCAAAAACATCGGGTGCCAATGGTCCATCTGCAGAAACCAACCACCTGTACACTCTAAGGAACAGGGACACACTTTCTTCAGAGACATGTGGGGAACGATTCTCAGCCCCCTGCCTTTTTCAGAGTGTGACCCATTGCTGCAACCAGATACCAGTACCTACACCAATCACCCCTGCCCCTCTAAGACTGTAGGACAGAGCCTGTACCACATACTTGCTGATCAGCTACCTGGATGCCTGAGCTGAATTCATACAAGAAAAGTGAATGGACTCCTAGACTGATATACCTGATAATAGCTCTAGCCATCTGGAAACAGGACATCAGAGCTCCAAAGGTGAAAATAATCAAGCTGGCTCACTCAAGCAACCCCTTTGGGCATGTCAAAATTAAACAAAGACAGACGCTACAACACAGTAAGCAAACATAAAATAAAATAGTACAATAACTTATAGATGGCTCTGAGACAAGAGTCAATATTAAGTCATGTAAAGAAACAGGCTAGGATCGCCTCAACAAGCTCTCAAAACAAAGAACCCAGGGATCTTCTAGATGAAAGTGCATTTCTGGAATTACCAGAGGCAGAATACAAAAGATTAATATACAGAACCCTTCAAGATATCAGGAAGGAAATGAGGCAATATGCAGAACAAGTCAAGGAACACACAGATAAAGCAATTGAAGACATTAAAATGATTATTCAGAAACATAATGAAAAATTTAATAAGCTGAAAAAATCCATAGATAGACAGCAATCACAAATTCAGAAGATTAACAATAAAATTATAGAAGTAGACAATTCAACAGAAAGTCAGAGAAGCAGATTTGAGCAAGTGGAAGGCAGAATCTCTGAACTTGAAGATAAAGCACTTGGCACTAATATATTTGAAGAAAAATATAAAAAAAAGAATTTAAAAAAACAAACAAACCTTAAGAGTCATGTGGGACTCTATCAAGAGAAATAACCTACGAGTGATTGGAGTACCAGAACAGGGAGCGATATCAGAAAATATAGAGAGATTTGTTGAAGATTCGTTGGCAGAAAACTTCCCTGATATTGTGAAAGATGAGAAGATATCTATCCAGGATGCTCATAGAAATCCACATAAGGTAGATATTAAAAGAAAGTGACCAAGACATACTATAATCAAGGTTGCCAAAACCAAAGACAAAGAGAGAATTTTAAGAGCAGCTACGGAGAAACGAAAAATCACCTACGAAGGAAAGCCAATACCATGCAGGCAAGAAGGCAATGAGATGACTTGTATAAAAAATTAAAAAGAAAAAATTCGCCAGCCAAGAATCATATATCCAGCAAAAGTGTCTCTCAAATATGAAGGTGGAATTAGGAATTTCCAGATAAAAAAAAAGTTTAGGAATTCGTAAAAAACAAAACCAAAACTACAAGAAATGCTAAAAGGAATTTTTTGGTTAGAAAGTCAATAACATCAGGTATCAAACCAAGACTAGAACACTAGGCAGAGCAATCAGAAGTCAGCCCCAACAGGGAAATCACAAAAATAAATCAAGACAAAAAAATCGCTCAAAACAGGGAAATAGCAATGTAATTATGTAAAAGAAGACAACATTAAAACAACAAAGAGGGACTAGAAAATGTAGTCATAGATCTTTCCCAAGGAGAGGAAGACAAGGTGATACAAAGAAATAAAAGTTAGGTTTAAATTTCAAAAAATAGGTGTAAATAATAAGGTAACCACCAAGGAAACAAACTATCCCACACATCAAAATAAAATACAAGAAAAAAACAGAGAGTCAGCAGAAACAAGATCAACAACAACAAATATGAGGAAAGGAAAATATATAAAAATAATCTACTCAGCACATAAAATTAAGTGGGAAAAAGAAACTGTCAACAACTCACAAAAAAAGACATCAAAATGATAGCACTAAATTCATACCTATCCATAATTATGCTGAATATAAATAGACTAAATGCACCAATAAAGAGACAGAGAGTGGCAGAATGGATTAAAAAACAAGATCCATCTATATGCAGCCTACAAGAGACACACCTTAGACTTAGAAACACAAACAAAATAGAAAACAAAGGATGGAAAAAATATATCAAGCAAACAACAATCAAAAAAGAGCAAGAGTGGCAATATTAATTTCTGACAAAATAGACTTTAAAGTTAAATCCATCATAAAGGAGAATGAAGGAAACTGTATAATGATTAAAGGGACAATATACCAAGAAGATATAACTATATTAAATATTTATGCACCCAGTGACAGGGCTGCAAGATATATAAAACAAACTCTAACAGCATCGAAAAGTGAGATGGACAGCTTCACAATTGTAGCAGGAAACTTCAACACACCACTTTCAGCGAAGGACAGGACATCCAGAAAGAAGCTAAATGAAGACATGGAAGATGTAAATGCCACAATCAACAAAATTGACCTCTCAGACATATACAGAACACTCCACCCAACGGCAACCAAGTATACTTTCTTTTCTAGTGCACATGGAACATTCTCTAAAATAGATCACATATTAGATCATAAAGTAAGCCTTAGCAGAATCCAAAACATTGAAATATTACAAAGCATCTTCTCTCAACATAAGGCCATAAAAGTAGAAATCAGTAACAGAAAAAGCAGGAAAAAGAAATCAAACACTTGGAAACTGACCAATACCTTGCTGAAAAAAGACTGGGCTATAGAAGACATTAAGAATGGAATAAAGAAATTCATAGAACCCAATGAGAAGGAAAACACTTCCTATCAGAAACTTTGGGATACAGCAAAACAGTACTCAGAGGTCAATTCATATCAATAAATGCACAGATACAAAAACAAGAAAGGGCCAAAATCAAAGAATTATCCCTGCGACTTGAACAAATACAAAGAGAACATCAAAAGGAACCCGCAGGTACCAGAAGAAAACAAATAATAAAAATTAGAGCTGAACTAAATGAAATAGAAAACAGAAAAACAATTGAAGGAATTAACAAGACCAAAAACTGGCTCTTTGAAAAAACCAGAAAAACTGATAAACCATTTGCCAAACGGAAAAAAGAAATACAGGGGAGGAAACAAATAACATGAATAAGAAATGAGATGGGCGATATTACAACAGACCCAACTGAAATTAAAAGAACCATATCAGATTACTATGAAAAATTGTACTCTAACAAATTTGAAAACCTAGAAGAAATAGATGAATTCCTAGAAACACACTACCTACCTAAACTGACACAAACAGAGGTAGAGCAACTAAATACACCCATAACAAAAGAAGAGATTGAAAAGGTAATCAAAAAACTCCCTCCCCTAGGGAAAAAAAAAAAAAAACCCTGGTCTGAACGGTTTCACTGCAGAGTTCTATCAAACTTTCAGAGAAGAGTCAATTTCAGAGCATAGAAAAGGGCAGAGTACTTCCGAACTCATTCTATGAAGCCACCATATCCCTGATACCAAAACCAGGTAAAGACACCACAAAAAAAAAAAAAAAGAAAGAAAGAAAATTACAGACCTATATCCCTCATGAACACAGATGCAAAAATCATCAAAAAAAATTCTAGCAAATAGAATTAAAAAATATATCAAAAAAATAATTCACCATGACCAAGTGGGATTCCTACCAGGTATGCAGGGATGGTCCAACATTACAAAAATAATTAATGAAACACATCATATAAATAAAACAAAAGACAAGAATCACACGATTTTATCAATTGATGCGGAAAAGGCATTTGACAAGGTTCAACACCCATTCCTGATAAAAACGCTCAGTGAAATAGGAATAGAAGGAAAATTCCTCAACATAATAAAGGGCATTTATACAAAGCCAAAAGCCAACATCATTCTAAATGGAGAGAGCATGAAAGCCTTCCCCTTGAGACTGGGAACCAGACAAGAATGCCCTTTATCACCACTCTTCCTCAACATTGTGCTGGAGGTCCTAGCCAGAGTAATTAGGCAAGATAAAGAAATAAAAGGCATCCAGACTGGCAAGGAAGAAGTAAAAGTTATCTCTATTTGCAGACTACATGATCTTGTACACAGAAAACCCTAAGGAATCCTCCAAAAAACTACTGAAACTAATGGAAGAGTTCAGCAGAGTATCGGGATACAAGATAAACATACAAAAATCAGTTGCATTCCTCTACACCAACAAAAAGAACATCAAAGGGGAAATCACCAAATCAATACCATTTACAGTAGCCCCCAAGAAGATAAAATACTTAGGAATAAATCTTACCAGAGATGTAAAAGACTAATAAAAAGAAAACTGCAAAACACTTCTGCAAGAAAACAAAAGAAACCTACTAAATAAGTGGAAAAACATACCTTGCTCATGGATAGGAAGACATAACATTATAAAAATGTCTGTTCTACCAAAAGCGATCTATACATTTAAAGCAATTCTGATCCAAATTCCAACGACATTTTTTAATGAAATGGAGAAACAAATCACTAACTTCTTATGGAAGGGGAAGAGGCCCCAGATAAGTAAAGCATTACTGAAAAAGAAGAACAAAGTGGGAGACCTTATTCTACCTGAACTTAGAACGTATTATAGCACCAAAGTAGTCGAAACAGCCTGGTACTGGTACAACAACAGATACATAGACCAATGGAAGAGAATTGAGAATCCGGACATAAACCCATCCACATACGAGCAGTTGATATTTGACAAAGGCCCCAAAACAGTTAAATGGGGAAAAGACAGTCTTTTGATCAAATGGTGCTGGCATAACTGGATATCCATCTGCAAAAAAATGAATCAAGACCCATACCTCACTCCATGCACAAAAATGAGCTCAAAATGGATCAAAGACCTAAACATAAAATCTAAAACGATAAAGATCATGGGAGAAAAAATTGGGACAATGTTAGGAGCCCTAATACGTAGCATAAACAGTATACAAAACATTACTAACAATGCAAAAGAAAAACTAGACAACTGGGAGCTCAGAGCTCCTACAAATCAAACACCTATGCTCATCCAAAGACTTCACCAAAAGAGTAAAAAGATTACCTACAGACTGGGAAAAAGTTTTTAGCTATGACATTTCCGATCAGCGCCTGATCTCTAAAATCTACATGATACTGCAAAAACTCAACTACAAAAAACAAATAACCCAATTAAAAAACGGGCAAGAGATATGAACAGACACTTCACTAAAGAAGACATTCAGGTAGCTAACAGGTACATGAGGAAATGCTCTTGATCATTAGCCATTAGAGAAATGCAAATCAAAACTGCAACGAGATTCCATCTCACTCCAACAAGGCTGGCATTAATCCAAAAAACACGAAACAATAAATGTTGGAGAGGTTGTAGAGAGATTGGAACACTTATACACTGCTAGCGGAAATGTAAAATGATTCAATCACTTTGGAAATCAATTCAGCTCCTCCTTAAAAAGTTAGAAATAGAACTACCATAGGATCCAGCAATCCCACTCCATGGAATATATCCTGGAGAAATAAGAGCCTTTACATGAACACATATATACACACCCATGTTCATTGCAGCACTGTTTACAATAGCAAAAAATGGAAGCAACCAAGGTGCCCATCAATGGATGAATGGATAAATAAATTATGGTATATTCACACAGTGGAATACTATGCATCGATAAAGAACAATGATGAATCTGTGAAACATTTCATAATATGGAGGAATCTGGAAGGCATTGTGCTGAGTGAAATTAGTCAGTTGCAAAAGGACAAATATTGTATGAGAACACTATTATAAGTACTCGAGAAATAGTTTAAACAGAGAAGAAAATATTCTTTGATGGTTACAAGAAGGGGGGGAGGGAGAGAGCGTGGAAGAGGGGTATTCACCAATTAGATCGTAGATAAGAACTACTCTAGACGACCAGACAGACAACACACAATACAGGGGAGGTCAGCACAACTGGACTAAACCAAAAGCAAAGATGTTTCCTGAATAAACTGAATGCTTCGAAGGCCAGCGTAGCAGGGGCAGGGGTCTGGGGACCATGGTTTCAGGGGACATCTAAGTCAATTGGCATAATAAAATCTATTAAGAGAACATTCTGCATCCCATTTTGGGGAGTGGCATCTGGGGTCTTAAATGCCAGCAAGCGGCCATCTAAGATGCATCATTTGGTCTCAACCCACCTGGATCAAAGGAGAATGAAGAACACGAAGGACACAAGGTAATTACCAGCCCAAAAGACAGAAAGGGACACGTGAACCAGAGACTACATCAGCCTGAGACCAGAAGAACTAGATGGTGCCCGGCTACAATCGATGACTGCCCTGACAGGGAACACAACAGAGAACCCCTGAGGGAGCATATCTGTGGGATGCAGACCTCAAATTCTCGTGAAAAGACCAGACTTAATGGTCTGACTGAAACTAGAAGGACCCCAGAGGTCATGGCCCCCAGACCTTCTGTTGGCCCATGACAGGAACCATTCCCGAAGCCAACTCTTCAGACATGGATTGGACTGAACGATGGGTTGGAGAGGGTTGGTGGTAAGGAATGGGCTTCTTGGATCAGGTGGACACTTGAGACTATGTTGGCATCTCCTGCCTAGAGGGGAGATGAGAGGGTAGAGGGGGTTAGAAGCTGGCAAAACGGACACAAAAAGAGAGTGGAGGGATGGAGCAGGCTGTCTCATTAGGGGGAGAGCAATTGGGAGTAGGCAGCAAGATGTATATAAGTTTTTGTGAGAGAGACTGACTTGATTTGTAAACTTTCACTTAAAGCACAATAAAAATTAAAAAAAAAAAAGAATAGAAATACCATACCATCCAGTAATCCCACTCCTAGGAATATACCCTAGAGAAATAAGAGCTACCACACAAATAGACATGCATACCTGTGTTCATTTCAGCATTATTCCCAATAGCAAAAAATGGAAACAACCTAAGTAGCTGTCAACAGATGAATGGATAAACAAATTATGATATGTACACACAATAGAATACTACACAACATGGAAATATCACACAACATGGATGAATATCACACAACATAGATGAATCTGGAAATATCACACAACATGGATAAATCTGGAAATATCACACAACGTGGATGAATCTGGAAATATCACACAACATGAATGAATCTGGGGGGCATTATGCTGAGTGCAATAAGTAAATAAATAAGTCAAATATTGTATGAGACCACTATTATAAAAACCCAAGAAAACGTTTACACAGACAAAAACAATCTTTGACAGTTATGAGGGAGGGAAGGGGTAGGAAAGGAAAATTACTTACTAGATAGCACAAGTGTTAACTTAGGTGAAGGGAAAGACAACACGAAATACAGGGGAAGTCAGCAAAACTTGACCAAGGCAAAGTCATGGAAGCTTACTGTTGTTATTGTTGTTATTAGTTACCGTCAAGATGGTTACAACTCATAGTGACCCTATGTGCAACAGAACAAAGCATCGCTCAGTCCTGTGCCATCCCCACAATTGTTATGCATGAGCTCATTGTGGCACCCTCTGAGTCAATCCAACATCTTGAGGGTCTGCCTCTTTTTCACTGACCCTCTACTTTCCAAGCATGATGCCCTTCTCCAGGGACTGGTCCCTCCTCATAATATGTCCAAAATATGTGAGATGAAGTCTCACCAGCCTTGCTTCTAAGGATCATTCTGGTTGTGCTTCTTCCAAGAAAGATTTGTTTGTTCTCTTGGAGGTACATGGTATATGTAGTCAATATTCTTCACCAAAACCATAATTCAAAGGCATTATTCTTCTATGGTCTTCCTTATTAATTGTCCAACTTTCACATGCATATGAGGCAATTGAAAATACCATGGCTTGGGTCAGGTGCACCTTAGTCTTCAACGTAACGTCTTTCTTTTTAACAGTTCAAAGTGGTCTCTTGCGGTAGATTTGCCCAATGCAATGCATCCTTTGACTTCTTGGCTGCTGCTTCGACGAGTGTTGATTGTGGATCCAAGTAAAGTGAAATCCTTGAAAACAATCTTTTCTCCATGTATCCTGATGTTGCTCATTGGTCCAGTTGTGAGGATTTTCATTTTCTTTCTGCTGAGGTGTAATCCATACTGAAGGCTGTGGTCTTTGATCTTCATCAGTAAGTGCTTCAAGTCCTCTTCACTTTCAGCAAGCAAGGTTTTGTCATCTGCATAATGCAGGTTGTTCATGAGTCTTCCTCCGATCCTGATGCCACATTCTTCTTCATATAGTCCAGTTTTTGGATTATTTGCTCAGCATACAGATTGAATAGGTATGGAGAAAGGACATAACCCTGACCCACACATTTCCTGACTTTAAGCCACTCAGTATCCCCTTGTTCTGTCTGAACAACTGCCTCTTTATCTATATAGAGGTTCCTCATAACCGTAATTAAGTGTTCTGGAATTCCCATTCTTCACAATGCTATCCACAATTCGTTATGATGCACACAGTCAAGCGCCTTTGCATAGTCAATAAAACACAGGTAAACATATTTCTTGTATTCTCTACTTTCAGCCAGGATCCATCTGACATCAGCGATGATATCTCTGATTCCATGTCCACTTCTGAATCTGGCTTGAATTTCTGGTAGTTCCCTGTCAATGTACTGCTGCAGTCACTTTTTAATGATCTTCAGCAAAATTTTACCTGTGTATAATATTAATGATATTGTTCAATAATTTCTACATTTTCTTGAATCACCTTTCTTTGGAATAGGCGTAAATATGGATCTCTTCCAGTTGGTTGCCTAGGTAGCTGTCTTCCAAATTTCTTGGCATAGACAAGTGAGCACTTCCAGCACTGCATCCATTTGTTGAAATGTCTCAATTCGTGTTCTATCAATTTCTGGAGCCTTGTTTTTGATCAATGCAGCTTGGACCTCTTCCTTCAATACCATAATCTTCTGATCATATGCTACCTTCTGAAATGTTTGAACATCGACCAATTCTTTTTGGTATAGTGACTCTGTGTATTCCTTCCATCTTGTTTTGATGCTTTCTGCATCATTTAATATTTTACCTGTAGAATCCAACATTGCAACTCGAGTCTTGAATTTTTTCTTCAGTTCATTCAGCTTCAGAAATGCTAAACATGTTCCTCCCTTTTGATTTTCTAACTCACTATAATACTTCACTTTGTCTTCTCGAACCACCCTTTGAAATGTATTTAGCTCTTTTACTTCATCATTTCTTCCATTTGCTTTACCTACTGTACATTCAAGAGCAAGTTTCAGAGTCTCTTCTGACATCAGTTTTGGTCTTTTCTTTCTTTCCTGTCTTTTTAATGACCTCTTGCTTTCTTCATGCATTATGTCCTTAACATCATTCCACAACCCATCTGGTCTTTGGTCGTTAGTTTTTAGTGCACTGGCTTAGGCTGGGTTCTCTAGAGATGTAAAACCATTAAGTCATATAAATACATATATAGAGAGACAGAGTTGTATAAAGGAATAGCTCACACAGTTGTAGAGGCTGGGACATCCCAAATCCATGGGTCAGGAGAGATGCTTCACCAGACTCACGAAGCCACAGGGGCTGGTGAACCCAATATCGGCAGATCAGAGAGCAGGGCTCCTGGCAGGCAAAGCCCCACGTAAGCTGCTAGTTCAGGCCCCAAGAACCTGAGGTCAGAAAAACAGGAACTAGCTACAGGATACAGCACAACCAAAAACCCCCAAGCCTTGCCACAATGTTTGCTTATATTCGATGTAGGCCACATGCCCAAGGAAACTCCCTTTTGACTGATTGGCTACTCACAGCAGATCCCATTATGGGGCTGATTACATATCACATTTCAACAGGGAAGTAATCACAACATTATATGACCAGCAAAACACTGAGAATCATGGCCCAGCCAAGCCGACACACAATCTTAACCACATCGCATGCATCAAATCTATTCTTGAGGCGACCTCTAAATTCAGATCATACTTTGGCTCTCATGGACTTGTTCTTATCTTCTTCAACTTGAGCTTGAACTTGCATATGAGCAATTGATGGTCTGTTCCGAAGTTGGACCCTGGCCTTGTTCTGACTAATGATATTGTACTTTTCCATTGTCTCTTTCCACAGATGTAATCAATTTGATTCCTGTGTATTCCATCTGGTGAGGTCCACATGTATAGTTGCCATTTATGTTGTTGAAAAAATGTATCTGCAATAAAGAAGTCAATGGTCTTGCAAAATTCTGTTACACAATCTCCAGCATCATTTCTATCACCAATGCCATATTTCTAACTACCGATCCTTCTTTGTTTCCAACTTTCACATTCCAATCACCAGTAATTATCAATGCATCCTGATTGCATGTTTGATCAATCTTAGGCTGCAGAATTTGGTAAAAATCTTCAATTTCTTCATCTTTGGCCTTAGCAGCTGGGGGGTAAATTTGAATAATAGTTGTATTAACTGGTCTTCCTTGTAGGCATATGGATATTATCCTATTGCTGACAGTGTTTAACTTCAGGATAGATCTTGAAATGTTCTTTTTGAGAATGAATGCAATGCAATTTCTCTTCAAGTTGTCATTCCCAGCAAAGTAGGCCATATGATTGTCTGATTCAAAATGGCCAATACCAGTCCATTTCAGCTCACTAATGCCTAGGATACTGATCTTTACATGTTTTATTTCATTGTTGACAATTTCCAATTTTCCTAGATTCACACTTTACACATTTCTCATTCTGATTATTAATGGGTGATTTCAGCTGTTTCTTCTCATTTTGAGTCATGCCACATCAGCAAATGAAGGTCCTGAAAGCTTGGTTTCATCCACATTGTTAAGAGTGACTCTACTTTGAGGAGGCAGCTCTTCCCCAGTCATATTTTGAGTGCCTTCCAACCTGAGGGGCCCATCTTCTGGCACTATATCAGACAAATGTTCCACTGCTATTCATACAGTTTTTACTGGGCAGTTTTTTCAGAAGTACATTGTCAGATCCTTCTTCCTAGCATGTCTTAGTGTGGAAGCTCTGCTGAAACGTATCTACCATGGGTGAGCCTCTTAGCATTTGAATACTGGTGGCATAGTTTCCAGCATCACAGCAACACACAAGCAACCACAGTACAACAAACTGACAGACACGTGGGGAGGAGCTTCCTAGATACATCCAAACACCTTGAGGGTCAAAGTTACTGGGGGTGAGGGCTGGAGGCCTTGGTCTTGGGGTACATCTAGGTCAAATTGGCATACCATAGTTCATAAAGAAAATGTTCTACATCCAACTTTGGTGAGTAGTGTCTGGGGTCTTAAAGGCTTATAAGCAGCCATCTGAAATACATTTATTGGCCCCTTTCCATTTGGAGCAAAGGAGAATGAAGAAAACCAAAGACACAAGGAAAATATTAGTCCAAAGGACAAATGGACTATATGAACCGCAGCCTTCACCAGCCTGAGCCCAGAAGAACTACATGGTGTCCAGGTACCACTACCTACAGCTCTGACAGTGATCACAATAGAGAGTCCTGGGCAGAGCAGGAGAAAAATGTAGAACAAGATGAAAATACACAAAAAAGACCAGACTTGCTAGTCTTGCAGAGACTGGAGGAACCCCCAAGACTATACCCCCAGATACCCTGCTAACTCTGAACTGAATCCATTCCCCAAAGTCCACCTTTCAACCAAAATTTAGACAGGTCTATAAGACAAAAATTAATACATGTCAGGAATGTTCTTCTTAGTTCAATCAAGTCTATGAGACCAAATGGGCAACACCTGCCCAAAATCAAAGACAAGAAGGCAGGAAGGGACATGAAACCTGGAAGAGATGACATGGAGAACCCAGGATGTAAAGAGAAAGGAGAAGAGTGCTGACACATTGTGGGGATTGCAACCAATGCCACAAAAGAATTTGTGTATAAATTTTTGAATGAGAAACCAATTTCACTGCAAACTTTCACCTAAAGCACAATAAAATTTTTAATTAAGAATTACGATAAATGCATGTTTTTGATCACAAAATGTATAAAGATGAAACTTGTGACAGAACTTAAATGTGGATGGGATTGAGCTTTTTGGAGCAAAGTTTTCATATACTATTTAAGTTAAAGGGATAGCAATTCAAATTAGAATCATTATAAATTTAGAAAGTTAAATAGAATTCCCATGGTAACCACAAAGAAAATACCTTTAAAAATATACGTAAAAAGGAAGGAGAAATGAATTAGAAGAGTTCACTACAAAAAATTAACTAAACACAAAAGAAGGCAGTAATGAAGGAAACGATGGACAAATCAATTATGAAACACTCAACATATAGCAAAATGGCAAAAATTAGTCTTTCCTTAAGTAATTGCATTAAATGTACATGGATTAAACTCTCCAATCAAAAGGCAATGATTAACAGAATGAATTTTTTTTAATGACCCATTATATCCTGTCTACAAGATATTCACTTTGATCTAAAAACATAAGTAAGTTAAATGTGAAAGAGGTATCCCATGCAAATAGTAACCAATAGAGAGCTGGGGTAGCTATATTAATATCAGGCAAATATACTTTAAGTCAAAAACTGTTACGAGAAATAAATAAGGTGTCATGGCCCCCAGACCTGCTGGCCCAGGACAGGAACCATTCCCAAAGCCAACTCTTTAGACATGGATTGGACTGGACAATGGGTTGGAGAGGGATGCTGGTGAGGAGTGAGCTTCTTGGATCAGGTGGACACTTGAGACTATGTTGGCATCTCCTGCCTAGAGGGGAGATGAGAGGGTAGAGGGGGTTAGAAGCTGGTGAAATGGGCACGAAAAGAGAGAGTGGAGGGAGGAAGCAGGCTGTCTCATTAGGGGGAGAGTAATTGGGAGTATGCAGCAAGGTGTATATGGGTTTTTGTGTGAGAGGCTGACTTGATTTGTAAACTTTCACTTGAAGCACAATAAAAATTTTTTTAAAAAGTAAGACCACTATATATTGATAAAAGGGTGTGTTCATCAAGAATATATAACAGTTATAAAAACATTCATATCCAATAACAGAGCCTTAAAACATATAAAGCAAAGATATACAGAATTGAATTGAGAAACAGTCCTACAGTATTGGATGAAGACTTCAATACACCACTTTTAATAACAGATAGAACATCTAGACAGAAGGTTAACAAGGAAATAGAGGACTGAAGAACACTATAAAACAACTAAATAAAACAGACATATATAGAACACTCCACCCAACAACAGCAGAATTAATGTTCTTCTCAAATGCACATAGAGCATTGTCCAGGGTAGACCACAAATTACATTGTACTAAATTTTAAAAGTTGAAATCATCCAAAGCATATTCTATCCCTATAAGATTAAGGTAGAAATCATCCATAGAAGTAAAACTGGAAAATTCACAAATATGTGGAAATTAAACACTGCACAATTAAACAACCAATGAAATCAAACAGGAAATTAGAAAACAGTTAGAGATGAATAAAAATGAAAGCACTACATACAAAAAAACTTATGGGATGCAGTGAAGACAATGAATTTATAGGTGTAAACATGCCATTAAAAACGAAGAAAGTTCTCAAATCAATAGCCTAAGTCTTGATGAACTAGAAAAAGAAGAGCAAACTATTACCTAAGCTAGCAGATGAAAGAAAATTATATAGTTAGAATGGAAAAATAGAAAACAGAAAAACACTAGAGAGAGTCAACAAAAGCAGAAGTTTATTCTTTGAAAAGATCAATATAATGGACAATTTTTACCTAGAATGACAAAAGAGAAGATGCAAATAACTAAAATCAAATGTAAAAGTGGGAACATTACTACTGACCCTACAGAGATAAAAAAGGATTATAAAAGACTATTATGAACAATTGTATGCCAACAAATTAGATAATTTGATGAGTTCCTTTATGTGGTTTTTTGCCTTGGTTCTATGGAAAAACAGCTTGATAGGTTTTTCCCCTAAGCCCTGAGGAGTGGGTACCTTTGCCCTAGTTCTTTGGAGAAACAACTTGGGGGACATCCCGGCGTGCTTTCTACCCCAGATGGTTTGTTATTTTCCCCACGGGAGAGTTGGTCCCTGTCAGCAGAAGACGTTAACTCTCTGGTCTTTTGTACAAGATCTAAGTTGACTGACATCTCATGGGTAACTGAGGATTAGTTGACCTCTGGTCTGGTGAGGGAGGCCCTGCCTTGTAACTGATGAGGACTGGAATATATAAATGGTTGAAAAACAGGTTTTGGAGGCCTCCTAGTTGGCAGGAGATGGGAGGGGAGCATGTCTTTTGGGACATGGAGGCCCTTCACAGGCCTGGTTTAAAAAAAAAAAAAATGCTGCAGTTGAGAAAGCTTCTGGGTAAGAGAAGGGCTGTTTAACTGAAAACGCTGCAGCTGAGAGGGATACTAGCTGAGAAGTGGGCTGGCAGAGAAGAAGAGCCATGTGGGAACTGAGCAGTTCTGAAGCTGCTACACTGGCTGTGAGCTGATCCAGTTAATGATGGAGAGGCTGAAAGCAGGGAGGCCAATTGCAGAGAGGCCTGAGGGCAGAGAGGTCCAGCGGTAGTGAGCAGCTGAGAGAGCTGAGCAAGCTGCAACACCGGCTGTGAATTAGCTGCAGAGAGGCTGACAACAAGGAGGCTAACAGTAGAGAGGTCTGATGGCACAGAGGCATGATAGCAGAGGGCAGCTGAGACTCTGAGCTATGCCGGTTAGTGGAGAGGCCTGATGACACAGAGCAGCTGAGAGAGCTTTCTTGATTGGAAGCTGTCCTGCATGAAGAAGGGAGGGATGTGCCCTCCACTTTGGGAGAGCCTTTCAGACCTTGCATGTGTGCTTCCTGATCCTGATAGCAAGTGGTTCTTGTTACTTTCAACTTGATCCTGATCTTGAGTTGTAGCCTGTTACTTCCTAATAAATCACATAACTCTGAGTATGATCTGTGAGTTCTGAGTGCAACCCACGAGGAGGGACACTATGCTCCAAAATAAGTGCTTGAGTTTTCTAATACGTACAAACAGAAACCTGGGGAACATGTGTGGGAATGGCTATTATGGGTGTGGGGTAATGGTACAAGGAACAAAGTTAGATCAGTCTGGGTTTATTGGTAGGGGCCCACTAAGCACAGATTCTTCATTCACTGTTTCAGCACAAGAGGTTAGGAAAGGATCAAATAGTTTATTTAACTGGTTCACTGAAGCATGGATTACTTGGTGGCCTACACTAAATCAAGTTGAAGTACCAGACCAGCCTTAGTATCCTGTAGAAGAAGGTATCCAAAAACAAAAAAAGCTTAGGGAAATTGACGTGTTAGAGTGAATTTATTAGGTTAGACCCACAGACCCACACACAGAGTGCTCGGGGACACACCTTTTACCACAACTCTGAGTAACACATTTGTGACGGGAGCCCCAGCATCCTTGAAGACTGCTGTGATTGCTATTTTATGAGTCAGATTTGACAGTGGAAACTGCCCTAACTGAATTAAGACACCTAACTACAATGACTGGACCCCGTGGTGGTAGGAGCCAAATGGTGGCAGTCGATTGACAAAGACAAGGTGGGTGTGATCACCATAATGGACAGTGGAGTCAAAGCAGTAATCAGAATAGTCTGATTTGCATGCACTTATGGCATTGGCTAATTAGTCATGGTGTCCCTAGGAGTGAAATAGATGGGAAGTCTACTAAATATTTACTTAATATGTACAAATAGATGAACTCCAGGTCAGGTGAACACCAGTCTAACTCAAATAACCAAAGTATAGAGTCACAGCCACTCAATTAATTCCCACACTTGAGTAAGTTTACAGACCCACAACCCCTGAATGAAGGGAAGGCCAGGTCTCCTTGAGGAAGGACTTCATTACGCTGCCAAAAATTTACACTGTTTGTCTTTCTCCCAGCCTTCCCCAAAGGGATTCACGGCCTTTTCACTGGGGAAAAGAAAATAATCAGACTTTAGGGGGATTACTGGATACAGGCTCTGAAATGACACTAATTCCAGGGGACCCAAAATGCCACTGTGGCCCACCAATCAGAGTGGGGGTGTATGGAGGTCAAGTTATTAAGACAGTCTTAACTCAAGTTCGTCTCAGAGTGGGTCCAGTGAGTCCCCAAATACATCCTGTAGTGATTACCCTAGTTCCAGAATATATAATTGGAATAACTCAGTAACTGGCAGAACCCCCATATTAGTCTCTGACAAGTGAAGTAAGAACTAGTATGGAAGGAAAAAAAAAAATGTGGAAGACATTAGAACTGCCCCTACCTAGGAATATAGTAAGCCAAAAGCAATACCACTTTCCCGGAGGGACTTCAGAGATTACTGCCACCACTGACGACTTAAAGGATGCAGGGGTGGTGATTCCCAGCACATGGCCATTCAATTCACCTACTTGGCCTGTGCAAAAAACAAATGGATCTTGGAGAATGAAAACGTATTATTGTAAACTTAACCAGGTGGTGACTCCAATTTCAGCTGCTGTTCCAGATGTGGTTTCATTGCTTGAGCAAACTAATATATCTCCTGGTACCTGTTATGCAGCTATTGATCCACCTAATACTTTTTTCTCCATACCTGTTTTGAAGAACCACCAGAAGGTTGCCTTCAGCAAGCAAGGCCATCAATACACATTCACTGTCCTACTTTAGAGATATTATCAGCTCTCCAGTCCTATGTCATAATTTAGTTAGCAGGAAATTTGACTTTTCCGTTCCACGTCACGCTGATTCATTACATTGATTACATTATGCTAATTGGACATATTAAGGAAGAAGTGTCAATGACTCTGGACTTATTGGTACATTTTTGTGCTGGAGGGTGGGAAATTAATGCAACAAAAATTCAGGCGCCTTCCACCTCAGTGAAATTTCTAGGGGTCCAGTGGTGTGGGGCATGTCGAGATATTCCTTCTAACTTGAAGGATAAGTTATTGCATCTGGCCCCTCCCACAACTAAAAAGGAGGCACAATGCCTAATGGGCCTCTTTGAATTTTGGAGGCAATATATCCCTCATTTGGGTGTGCTACTCAGGACTATTTATCAAGTTACTAGAAAAACTTCTAGTTTTTGAGCGTGACCCAGAACAAGAGAAGGCTCTGCAACAGGTTCAGACTATTGTGCAAGCAGCAGCGCCACTTGGTCCATATGATCGAGCTGATCAGATGTTGAAGAGTCTGTGGCAGATCGAGATGCTGTTTGGAGTCTTGACAGGCCGCTCTTTGTGAATCACAGCACGGACCCTTAGGATTCTGGAGCAAAGCCCTGCCATCCTCTACAGATAACTACTCTCCTTTTTAGAAAAACAGCTTTTGGCTTGTTACTGAGCCTTAGTAGAGACTGAAGGCTTAACCATGGGCCACAAAATAACCATGTGGCCTGAGCTGCCCATCATGAACTGGGTGTTCTTCCCCCCATAAAACCGCAAAGTAGGACATGCACAGCAGCACTTCATCATTAAATGGAAGTGGTATATATGAGGTCTGGCCCAAGTAGGACCTGAAGACACAAGCAAGTTGCATGAGGAAGTAGCCCAAATGCCCATGGTCTCCACTCCTGTCACATTACCTTCAATCTTCCAGTTTGCACCTATGGCTATGGCTTCATGAGGCGTTCCTTATGATCAGTCGACTGAGGAAGAGAAAACTCGTGCCGGGTTTACAGACAGTTCTGCATGATATGCAGGCACCACTCATAAGTGGACAGTGGCAGCAATGCAGCCCCTTTCTGGGACCTCTGTGAAGTACAGAGGTGAAGGGAAATCCTTGCAATGGGCAGAACTTCAAGCAGTGAACCTAGGTGTTCACTTTGCTTGGAAGATGAAACGGCTAAACGTGCTATTATATACTGATTCATGGGCTATGGCCAATGGTTTGGCTGGACTTTCAGGGACTTGGAAGGAATATGATTGGAAAATTGGAGACAAGGAGGTATGAAGAAGAGGTACATGGATAGACCTTTCTGAATGGGCCAAAGAAGTGAAAATATTTGTGTCTCATGTGAACGCTCACCAAAGGGTGATCTCAGCAGAAGAGGATTTTCACAATCAAGAGAATAGGATTATGCATTCTGTGGAAACCACTCATTCTCTTTCCCTAGCCACTCCTGTCATTGCGCAATGGGCTCATAAACAAAGTGGCCATGATAGCACGGATGGAGGTTATTACACGGACTCAGCAACATGGATTTCCACTCACCAAGGCCGACTTGGCTACAGCCACTGTGGAGTGCCCAATCTGCCAGCAGCAGAGATCAACACTGAATTCCCAATATGGCACCATTCTTCAAGGTGACCAGCCAGCAACCTGATGGCAGGTTGTTACATTGGACTGCTTCCATTATGGAAAGGGCAGCATTTTGTTCTTACTGGAATAGACACTCTGGATATGGATTTGCCTTCCCTACACCCAATGCTTCTGCCAAAACTACCATCTGTGGTCTTACAGAATTCCTTATCTACCATTGTCTTAGTTATCTAGTGCTGAGACAACAGAAATATCAGAAGTGGATGGCTTTAACAAAGAGAAATTTATTCTTTCACAGTTTAGTAGGCTTCAAGTCCAAATTCAGGGCATCAGCTCTAGTGGAAGGCTTTCTTTCTGTGTTGACTCTGGGGGAAGGTCCTTGTCATCAATCTTCCCTCATCAAGGACCTTCTCAGCACAAGGACCCTGGGGCCAAAGGACACTCTATTCTCCTGGCTCTTGTTTCTTGGTGGTATGAGGTCCCCATGTCTCTCTGCTCATTTCTCTCTTTTATATCTCAACAGAGACTGACTCAAGACAGAATCCAACCTTGTATATTGAGTCTTGCCTCATTAACATAATTGCTGCTAATCCTATCTCATTAGCATCATACAGATAGAATTTACAACACATAGGAAAATCACATCAGAAGACAATGAGGTGAACAATTGCACAATACTAGGAATCATGGCCTAGCCAAGTTGACAGATATTTTGGGGGGGGATGCAATTTAATCCATGACAACCATTATGGTATCCCACACAGCATCACCTCAGAATAAGGGACTCATTTCACAGCAAATGAAGTATGGCAATGGGCCCATGCTTACGGAATTCACTGATCTTACCATGCTCCCCATTACCCTGAAGCAGCTGGCTTGATAGGATGGAATGGCCTTCTACATAATTATGGCACCAGCTAGGTGGAAATACCTTGCAGGGTTGGGGCAATGTTTTCCAGGAGGCTGTATATGCTCTAAACCAGCATCCAGTATATGGTGCCATTTTTCCCATAGCCAGGATTCATGGCTCCAGGAATTAAAGGTGGAAATGGGAGTGGCACCACTCACCATTATCCCTAGTGACCCACTAGTAAAATTTTTGCATCCCGTCCCTGCGACCCTATGGTCTAGAGGTCTTAGTTCCAAAGGGAGGGATGCTCCCAACTGAAGGCACAACACTGATTCCATTGAACTGGAAGTTAAGATTGCCACCCGGTCACTTAGGGCTCCTTATGCCTCTGGATTAACAGGCAAAGGGAGTTACCATATTGGCCCATGTGATTGATCCTGATTGCCAAGAGGAAATCAGATGGATATTACATAACAGAGATAAAGAAGAGTATGTCTGGAGTACAGGAGATCCCTTAGGACATCTCTTAGTACTACCATACCCTGTGTTAAAGTCGATGGAAAACTACAGCGACCCAATTCCAACATGACCACTAATGACCCAGATCCTTCAGGAATGTAGATTTTGGTCACCCCACCAGGCAACGAACCATGACCAGCTGTGATGCTTGCTGAAAGTAAAGAGAACGCGGAATGGGTGGTGCAAGGTAGTTCTAAAAACCAGTTAGAACCAGGTAACCAGTTGTAGAAACGAGAGGACTATAACCCTTATGTTTCTTCCTTGCATGTATGCATCAAATATTTTTGTTTTATTCACTTAAAAAACCCAAGATGTAAACAGGGCTAGTGCATTTTCAGTTGTAAGGGTGTTAGTTGTATCATGTTAGGTGCAAGTATGACTGTAATTGTCTTTATTCAGAGATAATGTGTGGTTTAAGGAGATGTGCACAGGTGCCAAGCTGACAAGGGGTAGACTGTGATGGTTAAGATGGCGTTGACTTGGTTGGGCCATGTTTCGCATTGGTTTGGCAGTTATGATGTAGTTTGGCAGTTATGTAATGATATCATCACCTCCATGAGATCTGCTATGAGGAGTCAATCAGTTGAATGGGAGTTTCCTTGAGGGTGTGGCCTTCATCCAATATATATGGACTTCTTGGCAAAGCTCACTGGCTTTTGCTCTGCTCTGGATGCTGGTACTGCATGACTTTATCACCTCTCCCATCCACAGTAACATCTATAATCAAAGCATATGATGAAAAAAAATTACCTAATAATTGCTTTTCTTCGCATTTTATTGTCACCAAAGTGGAATCTCTTACATATCTTCGCTGTTCATTTGTTTTTCATCTTCCCTCATTTGTCTTTTTATATATTGTAATGGATTGAATTCTGTCCCCAGAAAAAATATGTTGAAGTTCTTACCCCATGTACCTGTGAATGTGAACCTGTTCTGAAATAGTTTTTCTTTCATTATATTAATGAGGTCATATTGTAATAAGGTGGGTCCTAAACCTAATCCCTTCTAAGTCATATTTTATAAGGGGGAATAGGAGCCCTGGTGTTGCAGTGCTTAAGTGATAGGCTGATAACTGAAAGGCTGAAAGTTGGAACCCTCCAACCACTCCGAGGCAGAAAGATGCAGCAGTCTGTTTCTGTAAAGATTTATAGCCCTGGAAATGCTATAGGACAGTTCTACTCTGTCCTATAGGGTCATTATGAGTCAGAATTCAACTTGACAGGAATGGGTTTGGGTGCCGATTTTACAGACACAGAGACACATACAAAAGGGAAAGACATCATGTGAGGGTCCATCTATAAGCCAGGGAACACCAGGAAATGCCCAAGTTTCAGAAGCTGAATGAGACAAGGAAGGACCTTCCCCTAGAGCTGACACAGAAAGTACAAAGCCTTGCCAACATCCTGAATTCAGTCTTGTAGCCTCCAAAACTGTGAGACAACAAGTTTCTGCTTTTTTAGTATATAAATTTAGTAAATAAAGCCACCCACTTGTATTTTTGTTATGGCAGCAGTAGGAAACTAAGACATTTTTCTCTTCTGTTTGTGCTTATCTTTACTCATTGAGGAGATTTTTTTAATACATTTTCTTAATTTCTTTGCATATTAATTTTTTTGATGATGAATGTAAATTTTACAATTTTACAGTCAAATCTATTGATGTGTTCCTTTTTTATTGATGCTGCTGTAGAAAGTTCTTTCCCAGACAGAGGAAAGATAAATATTCAACATGCTCTCTTAGGTTTCTGATATGATTTTTTACACGTATTACTTTTATTCTTCTGGAATATATTCCACTAGGTTTTCCAACATAAAAATATTTTCCACTGTTTCAATACTTTCCCCCTATGTTCAGGAATTTTTAAAGGTGGAAGTTAAATCAGTGGGAAAATATATAAAACTTTTAATAAATGATGCCATCCATCCTTTCAGGAAGAAAAATAGATTCCTACCTGATGCTATTCCTAAAAATGGATTCCATATCCAAAACCAAAAACAAAACCATTTGCTGATTCTGACTCATAGCAACCCTACAGGACAAAGAACAACTGCCCCATAGAGTTTCCAAGGAGCAGCTGGTGGATTCAAACTGCTGACCTTTTGGTTAACAGCCAAGCTCTTAACCACTGCGCCACCTGGGCTCTGGATTCCACATGGATGTACCTATATTGGAAAAATATTTTTTTAAGAAAATATGAACTCTGCCAACTCTAGCCCTATGGATAAATACAAAGCAGATTATCTCTGGGCAATATGGCAGCCTTGAACTAATATGAAATAAATATGATCAAGAAACCCATTATTGTATTGACACAATATTTATATACTATTGCCTGTATCTTGGATGATGGCATGCAATGGTAAGAACCTTTTTGCTATTCATGCTAGTTTTTCTAAAGTTTTGGGTTATGTCTGATTTTCCTTACTAGGACTCAGCTATACCACAAAACAAGATTTTTATTTGAATAAAAAGGGGGCCATAAATTGAAATAAATATCAGCATAAAATAGACTTCCACACATCTGAGATTCCTAATATAAATAATATTCATTTATATTACATGGAGGCATAATAGAAAGAATAAAAAAGATAATTACAATAGTAATGGAGAGAGAATATAAAACTAATGCATCAGAGATTCAAGTTTTTTTTTTTCCCAACCCTAAAGTAAAACAGAAGTGCTCCAACTATTATACATAATTAGTTGTAAACACTTCACTAAAAACCAAAATAACCCACTGAGCATGTATCAGGAAACCCTTCAGTGTCCCTTCCAGCCAGCCCTGGAGTGTGGCTCCTCTGCCCTAGCACCCCTCTCCTGGCATCACCTGATGTGGTACTCCCGAAAGCACTTGGCATGGACACCCTTCTGGCACTTCTCGCACCGGGTGTTGGTCTGAGAGTGGCAGAGGGCACACCGGGTCCTCTTGTCCTGGTGGATAATCCAATGGCCGATCATATCAAAGCGGCTCTCAGTTTCCAGCCGCCTGCTCCGCCTTCCTTGGGATGATGCGTCAGCGTTGCTCTCTAGATACACACAGGCAACATATCTCCGGAAGGCAAGGAGGTCCACCTGGGCATCTTCGCAGCAGATCCTGTGCAGCTGCCATGCATTGTTGAGGGCAGCATCAATGATGTAGCCAATGAAGCTTGAGTACCACTTCATGCCCCGGATCTTCACCTTGTACTTGGCAATGTTCTGGTCCATGCGCCCAACACCCCCCACCTTCTCCTGGTACAGCCTCACCAGAGATGGCTGGTGAACCTGGGTCCGCATCTTGGCAGCCCCCGAATAACGATTCGTGAGCCTCACAGGCTCTATGCCCACTGCATTAGAGCAGATGTTGACCACGTTGCTGTCATGCCAGCGGCACACAATGATCTCCTCACTCTCATCAACCTTGTAATCAAACGAACCCCTCTTCATCTTTTTCAGCTCTCTGGGATCTTTGAGGGGACATCTCTCGGTCCTGTACTCACAGACAGTTCCTGTGGCCTTCACTCCCTTTTTCCTCAAAATGGACATCAGTTTGACACTTGTGAAAACCTTGTCAAAAAATATATGGTATGGCAGACAGCCTCGCTCCTGAAGTGCGTCCACAAATTTTATCACCATACTACCTCCTAAATCCAAACCTTTGTCTGGCTTGGTGAACAGTGTGCCCTGTGAAGGCTCAAACCACACTAAATAGCCTCTGCTGGTCGTCCCACACCAGATCTTGTAACCAAGTCGGATAGGCTTTCCTGTGTGCAGTTGCTTGGATCCCCGGTGCCCAAAGTATTCACACATGGACTCGCCAAAGCTGTAAAACTCTTCCAAAGGTGCATGCTTCTGGAAATTGCAGTTCATCCGGATAATGAGAGGCCTGACCTTGGCAAACCTATCACTTTCATTAAGTTCATTGTTATCTGCAAAATGCAAGTATGAGAAAATCAGTTCAAATCTGTCCCTTCTGATTGCATCAGCCACAAGGTGGTGATGTGAATCAGGAGATGTTTCCCAAAACATCCTTCTCCTTGGATAGGAGATATACCCACTTAAAATCAAAATGCCCAAAACACACTTCAATTCCTGGGCTGTGAGACCCAGGTTAACATTTTTTTGCCGAGCATAACGATTGGTTTCATTAACAATGAAATTAATTGTTGCTTCATCAAAAAATAATTCAAAGAGGCCTACAGGACTCAGTTCCTGACTTTTGAGAAACTCAATATGAGGATCTGATGCTGTCCAACTGCCAAAGTCGGGTCGGAGATCTCTTTTGGTCCAAACCCGCTGAGGTTCGACTATGGTTTTCTGCCTCTTCTTTGCTGGCTGCAGATCCAGGTCATCATTATCCTCCCCAGTACCAGAGTCCTCAGACACGACAGTGGCGTGCAGCATGCTCCCCGGCAGGTGAGTACCACGCCGGCTGTCTTCATCACCTGAGTCCTCATCAGTGAAGTCCCCTGCAGCATTCTCGGGCGGCGAGATGAAAATCTCTTCCCTGTCATTGCTGGACTCTTCTTCCTCCAGAGCATTCAGAACCTCGAGCAGCTTAGCAGACTTTACCTTTGAGCGGACACCTCTCCTGACAACAGCACATCTGCAACAAGAGGAAACAGAATCAGAGAGGCAAAGGCAGCCGTCTCTGCACCAGGCAGGGAAACCAATTCCTCAGAAAAAAGCAGCACGAAAGCACCAGCCAGTGAGGAGTGTGCACGCATTGGAAGACAGCTTGAGCAACATCCCAGATCTGGCACCAGTGGGCACAGATACCAGATGAAGCAATTTTCCAGATAAACACAGATTACTCTTGTAACTGTGGGAATATTTTAATGATGGAGTCACTGTAAACAGGCATTATATACTTCCATTTCTTTTTAAGGAGTCCCTGGGTGGTGCAAGTGGTTAACGTGCTTAGCTGCTAACCAAAAGGTCGGTGGTTCAAGTTCACCCAGAGGGGCCCTAGAAGAAAGATCTGGCAATCTACTTCTGAAAAATTAGCCACTGAAAACCCTATGGAGCACAGTTCCATTCTCACACATATGACATCACCATGAGGCAGAGTCAACTCAATTGCAATATTTGCTGGTTAACTGGTTTTCTTCTTAAATAAAGTGTTCTAAAAAGACAACAGGAGTCCCTGGGTGGGGCAAATGGTTAAGTGCTCAATTACTAGCCAAAAAATTGGTGGTTCGAACCCACCCAGAGGCACCCCAGAAGACAGGTCTGGCGATCTGCTTCCGAAAGTCCACATCCTTGAAAACCCTATATAGCAGTTCTACTCTGTACACATGCAGTCACCGTGAGCCAGAACTGACACAACAGCAATGAACAAAAAAAGATGATCTCCTCTAGTGATAAATCCAGTTGCCACTACCTCACCACAGATAAGAGTAACGGCCAATAGGAAGCCCTGGGCACTGGAGTAACCACTCTACTGCTGTCCCTTTACTCAGTGGCCCAAGAGCTTTGCTTTCATGCTTCTGTCTTACCTATCTCTTTCCTTTCTCTTATTCCTTTGACAACTATGTTTCCCTCCCTTCCCAAGTTCTCAAATTCTACCTAAACTCTCACTATTCAAATTCAGGGGCTGAAGAGATTCAGACAGATTTTTAGATGGCTCCCGCAATATCTGGTATCTCACTACCCGCTAACTGCAATTCAGAAGCCAAATAGATTTGAAAAACATGGAAACCCCTGTTATTCAAACTCTCGACCTCTGAACATAAGAACCAAATGTATGGCGAGAGAGATTTGTATTTCACAAGCACCTACCATGAATGGGCCAACTCCATTCCCAGCCTACACAGTACTTAGTTCTAATTGCAGGAGACAGACAACAGATCAGTACACAAGTAAAGATACAGGACAATGTCAGGTAGCGATGAATGCCATCCTGGATAGGGAACGGAGTGCAGCTGGGGGTGCTATTTCAGACAGGATGGTCAGGGAAAGCCTCACCAAGAGGAGGCAGACAGCTAGAGGCACAGATCCCTGGGGCTGAGGGTCTTGACATCTGAGTAGGAGCCAGGAGGCCAGAGAGACTGCAGACGCAGTGAACACAGACATGACAGTGAGGGGAGGAGATCCAAGCAGACATGTCAGGGTCTAGGGCCCGTGGGAGGAGATAAGCAGGGCAGTGAGGTGGTCAGGTCCAGTTTGTAAACAGATCACTCTACTGTGAACACCCTGGCTGCTGCTTTGTGCCCACTCCTGGGCCCCAACCTCTAGAAGAAAAGACCCTCCTGCCCAGAGGAAAGACACAGGCTTTATGACATACTGCATCACCGCAGACCCTGCCCACAGACTTTGGAATTGAGGTGACAGTACAGATTCACTCAAGCATCACATGCTGGGTGCTGCAGTGCTGGAGGGCTGATCTCTGGGAACGTTATTCATAAAGCTCTGCATGAGGCAGTAACAGAAATCAGCCTGCAAGGGAGGCTGGACCTCAGACTGAAACAGCGTACTTGGATGACAAGCCCTAGTCATCTTCCCGTCCTCCCAGGACCCAGTCTCATCCAGTACCAATATGTCTCTCGAGCCAGGGTCTCTGCCAGTCTCACCAGCCTACAGACCTTACAAACACCTTCTGCACACGGCTATTCATACATTGCGCATGGAAAAAGCCTGTAGGGATCAAGGAAGCACCAAAAGCAACCATATGTGGTCTTGAAAGACGAAGAAAAGTAAATTACATTTTTTAGGTCAAGTGTAGATGCTGGTGCTACATGGCCACTCCTGCACCAAACACACCTCCCTGTCTGCCTCGACTTTTCTCCCTTCTCCTTTTTTCCCTCCTCTCTCTTCCCTCTGTGCTTCCTGGACAACCACTGCTCAGTGAGGCCACCAAGATTCAGGACTAAAAATATCATCAACTTAGCTTTTTAAAAACATAGAGGAATAAATACTTCCAGAAAGTATTTCATAGAATAGGAGTCTTACCTTGAGGTTGAAGCCATGATGAACTGGGAAGACTAAGTTGTCTTTACTCACAAAGTCTAAGAATCTGTAAGACAATGAAAGTCAATCTGAAAAATTTATATCTTAATAAGCAAGGGAAGAGGGACTTCTTACCATTTAAGGAAGACAAAAATCTCCAACTTAAGATCTCCTTATTTTACTTTTTATTTATTTAACAACAACACTAACTTCCATTTGTCTCTGAGGGCCTGGAAATGACCTACCTTTGGGAGCTTGGTTAGGTCAGAGGTAGCAATGCCAATCAGAGGAAAATGCATAGATCATCTCAGGAAATGTTGCCGGGTCGATTGGCTAGCCAGAATGGAAAAGACAAAGTGCCTCCATCTCACACCTCACACCAAAATACAGTCTAGACCAGAATTTCTCATCTTGAGGACTACTGACATTTGGGACCAGCGAGTTGTTTGCTAAGTGGGGAGGTGGGAGGATGGAGGAAAGCTGTCCTGTGCACTGTAGGATGTTGAGCAGCATCCCTGGGTGTTGAGCAACCCGCTAGATGCCAGTAGCAACCCTTCCCCAACTGTGGCAACCAAGAATGTCTACATATTGACAGATGACCTTTGGGGGCAACTCCCTCTACCCCACTGAGAACCACTACCCTAAGGGACTACTGCATATGTATACTAGGAAACATGAAGAATGCCCCCTGTAGCACCATTTATTTACAGTAGTAAAAAACAAGAGACAGCCCAAACAGTCATCAATAGAACGGATGGGATGGAAAACACTGGAGAGAATGGATGAGAACGTCCACGGGTGTACCTCAAAAATACACTGAGCAAACAAAGAAGTCACAGAATACTTTCCATATGATTTCATTTTACAAGGACCAAAAAGTTAAGCAAAACTAAATGATATATTGTCTGGAGATATATTACATGGTAAAACTACAAAACACAGGGAAATGACTAAGACAAACTTACAGACAGTGGTTACCACTGAGGAGAAAAGATGCAATTGGGACAGACACACAGAGGGCCACCAAGGTTTTGATAAGGTTCTATTTCTTAAACTAGGTGGGATATTCAAAGTTGTTCCATTATCCTTTAAATTGTTTCTATGCATTTCATATATTTTTGCATACATACTTCACACGCACAGGCAAATGGGCACTTGCAAAGGAACATGGGAGTAAACACTATTGAGTTGGCCCAATCAGGGCCCCATGGCAGCAGGGAAGACTGCTGCTCTGCAGTGACAAGCGAGTGGCAGGCAGCTTTCCTTTCTGGGTTTCCAGAGCACAGACATCTTGTACGGCTAGAGGAAGAAAATCAGAACACAGTAATGAGTCCCTCATGAAAAATCTCAGAAGCCTTATGGAATCATTTAACTGAATTTTCTCAAAGCCCGGCCAGCTCACATCCCAGCTTATCCATTCAGCACCTCTGATCACCCACCTCCTCCTCTGGGCTACTTGGTATCACGCTTCACTTGACAAAAGCTTTTCACCTGACCAGACTACAACCTTCCAGTCCCACAGGCCCTTGGTTAATACAGGTTATTTGAGAAGACATTTCTGGGGCTTCCACCTCCCCTTCTTTCTGACCTTCCTCAGGCACTCACACAGGCTGGATGCAGGCAGATACCAGGTGACTGAGGTGTGGGAGAAAGACCGCGGTCTTTCAATATCCCCTGTTCACAAGTCTACGGCTCAGTAAGGATGTAGGCTATGGAGCCAGAGTCATAAACCGTGTGACTCTGGGTAAGTCACTTTCCTTCTCTGAGACCTTGTTTCATGGCAACTACCCTCATAGAGTTATTGTGAGGTTAACAAGAGTTACTGTGTGAAAGTACTCACAACAGGGCCTGACCCTACCAGTGCATGCTATCGTTTCAGATCCACAACCCCTTACCCTCAAATCCAAAGGCCAAATACGCTCTGAATACTGAAAGTTTTTTCAAAGTGTGAAACACAGTTTTTTGGCAGCAAAAACCTGAGCTTAACTGATCTGAGGCTCTTTATAATGCTCATTAATGCCATTCACTCTAGATATCCACACATTTTGCTACACAATACTGTTTCACTAATTACTTTAATAGAATTCAAACATACTGACTTCTTACCTGCATCAGGCCCAGGTTTGGCTCGGAAAGCATGACTCCTGAAACTATTCTACAGTCACTCTGCCCTTCAGCAGCTCATCACTTTTTCCTGGGCTGTGCTCTAGTCTGGCCCTTGTCCACTCACCAACAGCCAATGACAGCCCCTAATTGGTCGTTTGAACACCAACCCGTCATCACAGCCTTCTGAGAATCTCCCAGTGTCACAATCCAACCAGACTCCAGAATAAGGTCAAGGCCAGTCACAGCCTGATCCCCAGCTCCTCTCCCACCATTTTGTCCTTGTTTCAGGCCATCTTGTTCCCCGAAATATCCTTCTCCACCCATCAACACTTCCTCTACCACAGTTTTACTGGTCAGGCAGAAATGACCCCTTTGCAAGCTGACCCCACTGCATGCTCCCTCAATGGCAGGGCTGGTGCAGGACTTACCCATCTTTGTACCCCCAGAAGCTAGCGTGGATCCTGGCACACAGTAGGGACTCAGTCCATGCTTGCTGAACTGAACTACTCATGTGGCAGAGCATATTGCCACACTCCAGGGCACCCCACCCACCTCATCCTGCAGCAGGCCTTCATAATCATTTCCACTTTTTTTGCTTTGAGACAGCTATTTAGAAAAGAACCAGGAACTCTTGATATATGATTGATCTTAACCAAAGGCATACTCCTTAGAATTCTCTGACACCCTGCAGAAGAAATGGCTGTCAGTAAACAGTCTAATACAGTGGACTTAACAAGGATGGAAGGGGGTAACTAGGCAGGAAGAACGGAAGAAACTCACTGTTCCCTTTCAGTGGTTCTTGGGCCAGGCTTCCTATGCCCTCCACTCTGTTACACATGGTCCCTCCATCCTTCTTGCCATACCTAGCAGGACCCACAGAGGAATGGGACTTGGGTAACCAGGGTCCCTATGTGGCAAAGCAAACTTACAATGCAAAGAATGTCTAGACAGAGGCTGTTGGTCAGGCATATTATATACCTCACAACTTCTTCATTCAGCAAACATCTCAAGTTCTACTAAACGCCAGGCATAGTGTATAAAATCACAACTACAACAGGGCTACCTAACAGAGAAGGTCAAAGAGATTAGAACCTGTAATACAGGACCTGGACCTGGTCATGGTGGTGAGACAGCGCTTTCCTGAGGAAGGGATGACTGGGCAGGTATTTGCAGAAGGAATCTGCTGGGTAAGCAGGGAACAGCATCCCACACAACAGGAACAGCACCCAAAGGGGAAGTAAAGCCAATCAAGCCAGAGTAGGAAACATAAGACAGAGAGAGTTGAAGATGAGTCTAGACCAGCCATGCAGGGCCTTGAAGGCCACATTAAGGCCTCTTTAACCTAAGAGCAATGGAAAATCCACAAAGTCTATAGGCAGAGTGGATATAATCAGATTTGTATTTTAATAGGTTTTTTTCCGGCTGCAGTGGCTAAATGAGGACACTAAATTAACTGCAGTAAAACCATGGATTGACTTGGGGATGGGGCAGGGTGAGTCAGAGAGCCCTCCTCAAGTTCAGGTCCGCATAGCTGGGGTGCCACTCATGGAGGCAGGGAGCACTAGAAGGAAGGCAGGGAGGCAGGTGAGCACAGGCTGGGTTTTAGATTTACTGAGACAGACCCACAAGAGGCATCATGCAGGCAACAAGCTCTGTGGGTCTGGGACAGAGAAATGGCCCCAGCTGGAGTCATAAACTGGTGGATTTTCATAGGATCTGTGGTGACCAAACCCACAAGAGATCACCCAGGGAGGAGGCCCAGACTGAGAAGAAAAGATGGCCTTCAAAAAGGATAGAAAGGGATTGCCTGGGAGGTAGGAGGAGAATCTCCAGAAAGCTGGTGGCCAAGGGGCAGACCCAGTCATGCAGTAGTGTGGTCAACCGTGCCAAAGCCTCTCATCCTAACCCAGCTGGATGTTCAAAACTGGCCCTGGCCCCCAGGGAATATAAACCACCAACATCCATTGCCCTCAAGTCGATTCTGACTCATAGAGACCCTATAGGACAGGGTAGAAATGCCCCATAGGGTTTCCAAGGTGGATTCAAACTGCCGACCTTTTGGTTAGCAGCTGAGCTCTTAACCAATGGGCTCACAGGACTCCAGTGAAGACAGGGCGTCTTTGTGATGGGAGCTCCCTGGGCAGGCTTTGAGACTGAGGTACACTCTGAAGGGTCAGGTGCTTACTTAAGATAGGACAACTAAATACAATTAAATCATGAACTGCATCTTGCTCCACAAAAAATGAAATGGGTGGGGCAAGTAGAGAAATGAGTAAAGTCTGCAGATAAAGACTATTTTATTACTGGTAATGTCTTGATTTTGTTATTGTACTGTGGTCAGATGTTACCATTTGGGAAATCTGAGTAAAGGATAGATGGGAATTCACTGTACTAGTTTTGCAACTTCTTTTAATTCTGAAATTATTTCAAAATTAAAAGATAAAACATTTAAAAAATTTCTCAAAGCTGAGCCAGTTGCAAAAATATCGAGTGAAAAGGGAAACAAAGACCCCTTACAACCTCAGAGATTCCCAAAATAAGGCAGATGCAACAGAAAAGGTCCCACCGAGCACCACCTCTGCAGAGCGCGACCCCTCGCCCATTCCGCCCCGCAGCAGGAGCGTACCCGTGCGGCTATCAAAATGCTGCGTCCCCATAGTCCGGGTCACGATCGCCTGGCCGGCCCAGGCCCGACCTTCCCCGTCAGGAGTGACGGTCCTCTGCCACGACCGGAGAGCAGAAGAGGTCTGGGGCAGACCGCCTGCGAGCAGCATCATGGCCGAGCGCCTCGGGCGCCGTTGGGAAAACGCAACATCAGGGCCTGCCGCTTCTGCATCCAAACCTGGGCCCCGCCCGCGGCGCGAGCAGAACTACGCCTACCTGCGGGGCCGGAGCCGCGCCGGGCCACGCCAGATGCCAAAGGCAGCGCCAAACCCTCAACGCCTTGCCAGCGCGGGTGGCGGACGTCGCGGCCGCCCAGCGTCCGACACCAGAGCGTTGCTGCTCCCTGGACACGCCCCCGGTGCCTGGTCACGCCCCCGGCACGACTCTGGCGGCCCCAGTCTAGCGGAGGCCTGGGAGGGGCGGCTAGGGACCATCGAGACGTCAGGGCGTCCGCGGCGCCTAGAGAACCCGGAAATGTCCTAGGGCGGGCGGGGGACGAGGAGGACAGAAATGTCTCCTACCCTAATGGGTACGCTGCCTTCTGCTGTTTCTTCTCACCGTCCCCCTCTCCGCCGTATTCGACTATACAATTGGCTTGCTCCTGCTCACGAGGACAGGAGGCCTTATTTTCTTCTATACCCACTGCGGTATTTCTTATGTGCTTGTCACCATCACCTGGAAACTTGATAGAAATGTAAATCTTGGAGGACAATCAGCCTGTAGTTTACAAGCGCTGGAGGTGATGATGCCAGCTAGGGTTTGAAAACCACTGCTGTATATAACAGGGTTTCTCAACCGTGGCACTACAGATATTTTGACTAGATAATTCTTTGTTGTTGGAGACTGTCCTGTGCATTGTAGGTAGGAGTTGCCAGTTAAAATACAGGGCACCCAGTTTTGTTTAAACTTCAGATAAACAACGTCTTTAATCTAGATGATTCACATTTAATTAGGAGTCATATTTTATCTGGCTACTTGTATTTTTATTTGCTAGATCTGGCAACCCTAATTGTAGGGTATTTACCAGCAACCCAGGGCTCTACCCACTAGGAGCCAGTAGCACACCACATACCTCCACCCCCTCCCTCAGCTGTGATGAAAATGTCTGCAGACAAGTCCCTTGGAGAGCAAAGTTGTCCCATATTCCCTTACCTCCTGCCCCTTGGGGTGAACCACTGCTCTGTAAGGTCTTTGTCCCACTGAACCCAAAAGCCCATTGGATATATATACAGTGTATGTTTCACAGAAAAGGGCTGAGTGTTTCCCCTGGAAGGCTTTGTCTAAATAAAAATTTCTGGGACCAAATGATGTTCAACATGCAAAAGGGGGGCCAAGTAGGGAGGTATTTGCTTCACAATGGCACTTCCCCACAAAGGTTTTGTTGAGACAGGCAGTCTCAGAGCTCAGCACTTCTAGGAGACATCTGCTCTGGCTTATCCTCCTATACCAAGCAGAATAGGTCGCACGTTCCCTGAAATAGTCCTTAATATAACCACAGAATGGCCAAAGCAGGCTTTCAATGCCATCTTATATACATGTATAAGTATATTTAAGTATCATTCCTCTGGGTGGAGACTTACCATACTAATGAAGGAAAATCGACGTCTTCCTCCATCACAGGGAATTGAACCCTCGTCTAGAGAAAATGCATGGTCATCCCCAAGCTCTAGATGCCTGAACAAAGGTCAATCCTGAATATTTATGATAAATTTGTATTTCCTTGCCTGCTATCTGTAAAAGCCCGCCTCCCCCAAGCTGCCTGCAAACAGTCTTGGAGGCTGTTTCTTGTGCAACAAAATAAAGGCAACTTTCTAATCTCCCACCTCGGCCTCTTGTTTATTGGTTGTAAGGAGTCATGCAAAGCAGAACCTGGGGTTTCTACCCAGCAACATTGTGGTCACTGAAAAAGCGTATTTCAAAACACCTGGGTCAGGGAAAGAAAGAAAAAAAAAATTATTCCCGTTTGAGGTGGGAATTTTGTGAGATCCTGGAGCTAAGGGCACATTCCATTCAAGTTGTCATTATTCAAGCCACGTATATACGTTGAAGCCTTGGGCACCAGATATAGCACTGAATAAAAAGTTCTTGTTCTCCTGGAACTCACATTTCAGTGGGTGAAGAACTCAAGAAACAAATAGTATACAATGTGACAAAAGGTGATAAGTGCTATAAAGAAAAATAAAGCAAGTTGAGGAGATAGAAGTTAAGCCCCAGAAGTATGAGGGAGATACTATTTTAGATAAGGTAGGAATAGTGCCTCCTAGTTTGATTGGATGATGCAGTGTTTAAAGCGCTCATCTGCTAACCCAAAGGCAGGTGGTTCAAACTTACACTGTATGGGAAAGATGTGGCAGTCTGCTTCCGCAAAAATTTACGGTCTTGGAAAACCTATGGGGCAGTTCTATTCTGTCTTATAGTGTTGCTATGAGTTAGAATTGACTAAAAGGCAGTGGTTTGGCTTTGTTTCAGTTAGCTTGCTTAGTTTCCCAGGGAATCCCCGGAAAATGTAAAGGGTTGGTTAACGTGCTCGGCTGCTAACCAAAAGGCTGGAGGTCTGAGTCCACTCAGAGGAACCTCAGAAGGAAGGTATCTTCTAAAATATCAGCCATTGAAACCCCTATGGAGGAGAGTTCTACTCTCACAAACATGGGATCACCACGAGTCAAGTTTTTTTTATTTGTTTGTTCATTTGTTTCATTGTAGAGAAAAAGTTGAATGTTGTTTCAAGTTAAAACAGAGTGTTTAAAACAATTACAACTGGGGAACTACATAGTCCATTGAAAACGGAACCAGGTAGTCCTGGGCCAGTTTCATTTTATAAGAATTTTTATGGGGTAAAAAGAGGAACCAAAGCATAGGGAGGGCAATTACAGGAAAATCAATGAATATTCTAGTAATCACATCTGATTGTTACTGATTATTAATAGTATAGTTAGTGATTACAGATGGTTTCACAGGATGCTTACATCATGGTCACAAGATGCTTAAATGTATTTTCTTTGTCTATCTTGCAAAAACATGCTGTTGGCAACAGCACCCAGACAGCACTCTTCCTGAATAAGTATATTTTGAGGGGTGCAGGCAATCACTTGTTTAAGACCCCTCGGGGCATATGGTTTCACATCCTGGTTTTAACCACTGAGGGATAACATTTTTCTCAAAAAGCATAGCTATTAGTCCAGAAATCCAGATTAAAATTAGACAGCATGGTAAACATACTATGCCTCTGTCTCCCTGACTACACTGAAAGTTGTCTTTTCCTGAGACACTTCCCTCTTTTTGATCAAAAATTTCACAGAGCATCTTTTGATCATTGATGAATCGAGTAGTCCCTCTCACATGGACATGCTTGCTACTACTGTTTACTCTAATGGCTGCTTGAATTATCAAACAGTTAAGACCTTGGACACCACACCGTACTTGTGACCGAGCACTACCAAGTGTTTTCCTATTACCTTGACATAGCGGAATTCTCCTCTTCAGGCCAGGCTGGCCTCAGGTCACTTACAAAGGTGTAACTTGTCTTCTCCAAGGTTTTCCCTAACTTCACCATGCTTTAGAGGTAGACACTCTGTTGGGCTTCAAAAGGGGGAGGGAAAGAGGTGATAGTGTCAGGTACAATGGATCAGAAGCACAAGGGCTGAAACTTTATTTTTTCAATCCCCCAAGCAGGGTTGCATCAAGGCCATCACTACCTGAATGGTTTCTATATACATTTTCACGGGCATCATGTTAGTGCTAGAGATCAAAACACTAGAAGTTAATTTTATGTAACATTTAACAGTATCTATTATGATGACAATGACCATTAAAATCATAATTCTAGTGAACAAAATTATCTCCAAAAGTGGTATTTATAAAAAGAGGTCTGGGTTCATAAGGAAAAAACCAAAATGTCAAAACAGGGTTTTACCCTAAAATTGAAATTTGATAATGGTGAAAAGTAAAGTTTGATAATAAAAAGGAAACTAACAATTTTAACAGCTCATATCTGAAATATCCAATCCATCTAGGAACGTTAAGCAATAGGTAAAACATCATGGAACATAAGACAAATAGTTGATTTGTTCAGTTAATAATATAAAATGCACTAAAAAAAAAATAAAAATAAAAGTTAATAAAAAGCAAATGCACTAGGCAGCGTTAACTTCTATTATTTACATGGGAAAAACATATCGAAACATGGAATAACTTGAAGTTTATGGAATAGAGCTATTAAAAACAATATAGTAAATAAAATAAATAGGAGAACAAATAAATTAGTATAGGTAAATTTCATCTATGAGTTCAATTTAAATATATATATATATATTTTTTTAGTTTACTCGGTCCCAAGTAGCTAATTTTGGTTCCATGTTAATTGTGGATCAGCCGCAGTCTGTGAACCTATCACCTTCTACATAAGAGTCCTGGAAATTGTGATTGAGTCTAGTCACAGTCCTTTTCATAAGTCTAATGTAGTCCATCTTTTTGTTGAGACATTTGGGTCAAATATCTTAAGCAAATTAGCAAAGTAAAAATCTATCTGTAGATGACAACACTTAATATGGGCATGGTTAATTTATAATAATAATAATTCTTGAAAGTGAAAGACTTGGTAGGAATTATAAAAGTAATGTAAAGCCAAAAGTCAATTAAAAAACTACCTCTAAACATAATGTTTACCCTTTTTTTCAAAGAGCTTCAGATATAATACATAATAATCTTGAGACATAATACCACATAATTCGGGATATACCAAGAATATGCCAAGATTATCAAGTCTCTAAATACCTGAATAATAGTAAAAAAACAAAAAAAAAGTATGGGTGTCTTAGTTATCTAGTGCTGCTATAACAGAAATACCACAAGCGGATGGCTTTAGCAAAGATAAATTTATTCTCTAGCAACCAAGAAGCCCAAATTCATGGTATCAGCACCAGCTTTCTCTCTCGGCCAGCTCTGGAGGAAGGTCCTTATCATCAATCTTCGCATGGACTAGGAGCTTCTCTGCACAGGAACCCTGGGTCCGAAGGACTTGTTCAGTTCCCTGCATTGCTTTCTTAGTGATATGAGGTCCCCCTGTCTCTCTGCTCACTTCTCTCTTTTATGTCTCAAAAGAGATTGACTTAAGACAACATCTAATCTTGTAAATCTCATCAGTATAACTGCTGTTAGTCCATCTCATTAACATCATAGTGATAGGATTTATAACATATAGGAAAATCACGTCAGATGAAAAAATAGCAGACAATCACATGATACTGGGAATCATGGCCCAGTCAAGTTGATACACATATTTTTGGCAGACACAATTCAATCCATGACAATGGGTAAATAATGTGAATTCACTAATCAAATCACTGGCTTTGAGGATGATAGATTAAAAAAAAAAATTGCTACTAAGCAATTGAAATAATAAAATTATGACATAATATGTTTGTAATTTAGTATCAAGCATATATTACTAATGTATAAATTCTAACTTAAAGAAAATTTGGTATTTTTCTTGATATGATAACATGTTTCATATAATTCATAACTATTAAATAAATCCTTTGGGCTTTTTATGAAGTTTTAAAGTTGTCAAAAGTTTATCACAGATTTTCAAGAAACAATACTTATTTAAATCAAAGATTTTAAAGATAAAAACTTTAGTCTCTTCAAAACTATGAGACTTTATTTTCACTTAGGAATTTTAATTTAATGAGGTTGAACTTGTCTTTGAGGCAGATTGCATAAAGAATAAGATTAACCTCTTAGTAACTAAGGAAAATCTTCTTATTTTAATCTAAAGAAATTCCAATCTTTGTTTTATGTCATTTGACATTGAAAGCTCTTAAAATTTTTATGAATTAACCTACTAAACCTTAAATTATAATAAGAACTTTAACAATTTAAATAAATTTCTTTTCTAGTTGCTTATTGTTAAAAAAGTAAAACATTTTTAATTAACAAAATGAATTTATTTTCATCATTTTCTGAAAACACTGAGACCTTTTAATTTTATAAGTGCTTATTTTCATTAAACCAATTAGAAACATCATAACTTAAATTCAACAATACTATCTAAAGGTAGAAAACTATTACCTTCTCTTTTGTATGTTTCATAGAATTTGGTAAAGAGAGGTTTTGTGAAGAGATAGTTTGGAATAACTTAAAGGCCTGGTTGTACCAATCAACAAACCAATACACTTTTAAATAGACTACTCTGCAGCCACTGTAGGCCCAACTCACGGCTTTTACTACAAGATAAAACTTAGACATAAGACAAAAATTACATAAATTGATACTATTATTTGTTGAAAAGAAAGAAGTACGTTACAAATTTCATGAAATTAATCAAGGTAAATCTGGAAAACAAAAAACATTCATTGATAAACATATTTACCAATAAGCAACTAGGTAGACTGAGTTTTAGGGGGAAAAATGGAGAAAAAAGATCTGCATACAGCAGACAACTTCCTATTCTTAAATGTTATAAATTTTTCTTCAAACTGGGGATGGCAATTTAATCTAGATCATTTATTTCCTCCGTTTCATGGGGGTTAAATAACTTAGGCCAGCTATGAAACTATTTTGAGAGACCATGAGCGTTTGGAGGATAGAAGGAATTGTCTCTAATTAATGACTATCCTTTTTGTAGTTTTAATACTATTAAAAGAAAGGTCTCTGTTAATTCTCTGGTGGTTGGTTATGCTGACAGTTGCTGGCCTCCTCTTAGTGGTAGAGACTTGAATTTCTTCCTGTTCTCTCCTTTTAGTTTAAAATATATTCTTTTAAGATGACCTGGTTTTTTACAATAAAAGCAAACAATATATTTGCAGTCTAAAAGATGGGTGGGTTGTATTTGAAGCTGTTAGAGTTGTAAAGCTATAAGCTTATCTGATTGTATTTGTGAGATTTTGGGTTAAATTGTCCCTTTTGTTTGTTTTTTAATTTATAACAATCCTTATTTCTAACACCCAATTTCCTTGTAATAGCATTAAGTACCAGGAAGGAAAAGATTAGGTAGAAATTCATTTCCTCAAAGTGATTACTAAAGTTCTAAGTTATTTCCAAACACACTCAGTTGGTAGCGTTTAGAATAGTTAACAACTAAGTATATTAAAAAGCAATTCAAAACAACAACCCTAAAGACCTTAGCCTTGAAAACAGTTTTTAGTGATACAGTTTTGACGGCTTAGTAGTTCAGAATCAAGTTTACAGAAAGAGAAATTATCTCTGAAGGGGCAGAAAGAGGAACTTCCTACAAAGAAAGCAGAAGGAGGAAGTACCTGTAAACAACAAAAAGAGGAACTATTATTAGGGAGACAGAAAGAGCAGTTGTAGAATTCTAACAAGTGTAAACAAATATAATCTTAATGTTTTTTAAAAGTTCTAAAATGCTCGTTAAAACTATTGAAGGCTCAAGCTTGTTTACAGTTTAGGACTTTCAGGTTCATCAATCCTAGCTGATACTGGCAATAATCCAACCATTATTTAATCAACCAAACCAACCAACTAATTAACATCTAATACATTAATCAATGAATAAATCAATGAATTAATAATCAACAGTACGCTTATGAATCAGATCAAACATGAAATCAGGGTAGATAATTACTGGTGATTGGAATGTGAAAGTTGAAAAAAAAGAAGGATCAATGGTTGGAAAATATGGCTTTGATGATAGAATGATGCTGGAGATCGCATGACAGAATTTTGCAAGACCAACTTCTTCATTGCAAATACCTTTTTCCACCAACAAAAACAGTGACTATACACATGGATCTCGCCAAGTGGAATACACAGGAATCAAATTAACTACATTTGTGGAAAGAGACAATGGAAAAGCTCAATATCATCAGTCAGAACAAGACCAGGGGCCAACTGCAGAACAGACCATCAATTGCTCATGTGCAAGTTCAAGTTGAAGCTGAAGAAAATTAGGACAAGTTCACAAGATCCAAAGTACCACCTTGAATATATCCTACCTGAATTTAGAGACCATCTCAAGTATAGATTTGACACGTTGAACACGGTCATGGATTGAATTGTGTCCCCCAGAAATACGTATCAGTTTGGCTGGGCCATAATTCCCAGTATTGTGTGGTTGTTCTCCATTTTGTGATTGATATGATTTTCCTATGTATCGTAAAGCCTAATCTATGCCTGTGATTAATGAGGCAGGATTGGGTTATGTTGAAGAAGATTAGGGTGGGATGTAAAACACTTTCTGAGATCACATCCCTGATTTAATGTAAGGGTAGTTTCCCTGGGGCGTGGCCTGCACAATCTTTTATCTTATAAGAGATAAAAGGAAAGGATGCGAGCAGAGAGTTAGGGACCTCATACCACCAAGAAAGCAGCACCAGAAGCAGAGCGTGTCCTTTGGACCTGAGGTCCCTGCACCTTAGAAGTTCCTCAGCCAGAAGGAGATGGATGACAAGGACCTTCTTCCAGAGCCGACAGAGACAGAAAGCCCTCCCCTGGGGCTGACTCCCTGAATTCGGACTTCTAGACTACTAAAAACCAAACCAAATCTATTGCCATTGAGTCAATTCTGACCCATAGAGACCCCACATAACAGAATAGAACTGCCCCATAGAGTTTCCAAGGAACACCTGGTAGATTCACACTGCAGACCTTTTGGTTAGCAGCCCTAGCTCTTAACCACTATGGTGTAAGGGTTTCCTATAGACAACTAGACTGTGAGAAAATAAATTTCTCTTTGTTAAAGCCATCCACTTGCGGAATTTCTGTTATAGCAACACTAGATAACTAAGACAAACACTAATGACCAAAGACCAGGCAAGTTGTGGAACGACATCAGGGACATCATACATGAAGAAAGCAAGAGGTCATTAAAAAGACAGGAAAGAAACAGAAGACTCAAGTAGATGTTACAAGAGACTCTGAAACTTGCCCTTGAACGTAGAATAGCTAAAGCAAATGGAAGAAATGATGACGTAAAAGAGCTAAACAGAAGATTTCAAAGGGTGCTCCAGAAGACAAAGTATTATAATGAAATGTGCAAAGACCTGGGTTAGAAAACCAAAAGAGAAGAACCAGCCCAGCATTTCTCAAGCTGAAAGAACTGAAGAAAAAAATTCAAGCCTCAAGTTACATTACTGAAGGATCCTAAGGGGAAAATATTAAACAATGCATCAAAAGAAGGTGGAAGGAATACACACAGTCACTATACCAAAAAAAGCTGGTCAACATTCAACCATTTCAGGAGGTAGTATATAATCAGGAAATGATGGTACTAAAGTAAGAGGTCCAAGCTGCACTGAAGGCATTGGTGAAAAACAGTCCTACAAGAATTGATATGCTCACTCATCTATGCCAAGAAATTAAGAAGACGGCTACTTGACCAACCGAATGGACAAGATCCATATTCCAAAGAAAGGTGGTCCAAGCAAGCATGGATATTATCAAAAAATATCATTAATATCACACACAAGTAAAATTTTGCTGAAGATCATTCAAAAGCAGTTGTAACAGTAGTACATCAACAGGGAACTGCCAGAAATTCAAGCTGCATTCAGAAGAAGACACAGAACCAGGGATATCATTGCTGATGTCAGATGGATCCTGGCTGAAAGCAGAGAATACTAGAAATATGTTTACCTGTGTTTTATCGACTATGTAGAGGCATTCAACTCTGTGGATCATAAGAAATTATGAATAACATTGTGAAGAAGGGGAATTCTAGAACACTTAATCGTGCTCATGAGGAACCTGTACATAGACGAAGTGGCAGTCGTTCAAACAGAACAAGGGGATACTCTGTGGTTTAAAGTCTGGAAAAGTGTGTGTCAGGGTTGTATCTTTTCACAATACTTATTCAGTCTGTATACTGAGTAAATAATCCAAGAAAGTGGACTATATGAGGAAGAATGTGGCATCAGGATTGGAGGAAGACTCATTGACAACCTGCATTATGCAGATGACACAATCTTGCTTGCTGAAAGTGAAGAGTACCTGAAGCACTTACTGATGAAGATCAAAGACCACAGTCTTCAGTATGGATTACACCTCAACATAAAGAAAACAAAAATCCCCACAACTGGACCAATAAGCAACATCATGATAAATGGAGAAAAGATTGAAGTTGTCTAGGATTTCATTTTCCTTGGATCTCCAATTAACACCCATGGAAGCAGCAGTCAAGAAATCAGACGACATATTGCACTGGGCAAATCTGCTGCAGAAAGACCTCTTTAACATGTAAAAAAGTAAAGATGTCACCTTGAACACTAAGGTGTGCCTGACCTAAGCCAGGGTGTTTTCAATCGCCTCATATACATTCAAAAGCTGGACAATGAACAAGGAAGACAGAAAAATTGACGCCTTTGAATTACGGTGTTGGCAAAGAATATTCAGCATACCACGGACTGCCAAAAGAATGAACAAATCTGTCTTGGAAGAAGTACAGCCAGGATGCTCCTTAGAAGCAAGGATGGTAAGACCATGTCTCACATACTTTGGACATGTTATTAGGAGGGATCAATCCCTGGAGAAGGACATCATGCTTGGTAAAGTGGAGCGTCAGTGAAAAAGTAGAAGACCCTCAATGAGATGGATTGACACAGTGGCTGCAACAATGGACTCAAGCATAACAAAAATTGTGAGAATGGTGCAGGACTGGGCAGTGTTTCATTCTGTTGTACACAGGGTAGCTGATCCAACAGCACCTAACAATAACAACAATGGCTTGTGGGGTCTGAGATTCTACAAACTTAAAAACTCTCAGGATAAACAACATTTGATTTCTGTTCCTAATGAAAACCAGATTTATACAAGTAAAATTTGGGGACGTCTCCCTGCACCAAAAAGAAAAAAAAAGATGGAACAATCATAAATTCTAGGAGAATTCAAATGCAACATTTCAAAATTCAATCTGAAAGGCTACTCACCCATTTGCTGTTTTTTTAGATGACTTCTTGAAGGTTCTTAATGATGTTAAAACTTGATCTTAGAGATTGAAAAGGTACATAAAAAATTTTGTGTATTTAGAGAAATGAAAGTAAATTTTTAGCAAGTGATGTCAAAAGAAGAAGAAGGATTCAGTTACAGAATTTGAATAGAAGAGCTCAGTTCAAGACTTGTAATAGCCTTTGGAAATTTACCCCAGCAGCTATGATAGCTCTCAAGGTTTTTTGCTTTGTTTTCTGTTTTTTTTTTTTGCTAGAAGAACAGATGTTAAGGTCTCTGGCAGTTTCTGGCCAGAATAGAAAAATTATATACACTTAAAAAAGCAGAAGTTAAAAGAATGTTCAGGTTTTCAATTGCGAAAATTCAGACATTAACTCTGAAATCTCAGGCTTTAGATTTTAAAAAGTTCTTATATATTCGGTTCACATTAAGCTACTTAAATGAATTCTGGAACCTAATTTAAGTTGACATATTATAAAATAATAAAAACTTTACCCAGAATGAATTCATATTAAAGTCTTCAAAGTAGCTATTAGAAGCCTAGGCATGCTAAGTGGTTTCCCCAAGACATGAAAGACCTCCTTATGAGAAAAAAAAAAACAACTGCAACTGCTATCACAGCTTGTGAGATAAGACACACAAAAACTTAAACACAAAATGAGACAAAAAAATTACAATTCTCTAAGGCTATCTCAAATAACATATAAGACAACATATGAGACATTATTTTTTAACTTAATTTATTTTGCCAGTTAGAGGCCTAGACTCTTATTTTAAATGTATTAATCTTTTTAATTGGAAAGTACTTTAAAATGGTCAAAACGTTTGAGGAAACAAAAATGGTGCACCACAGTTTCAAAGAAAACTTAGGTTACTCTCAGATAATTTCATGCCAGAATAATAGTGCTGATCTAAAAACTAAAATTCAGTAACAAACTGTTCAAACTGATTTTAATTTTGAGGCTTTTAGATCCTAATTCACTGTGCAGAAAACTCTAAATTCCCCTTAATGAGAGCATACCATGGCTAATGGTACTCTCTATCCTCACTAAGATGGCAACTACACGTGTGAAAACCACTCCGGAGACTTTTCATAGAAAAAACACCTGAGGAAATCTTAATGGCTGTTTAGAGAAAAACACAGCAAGTTCACACAGCCTGAACCAAGCAACACCTCATCAAAATGCTCTTGAGCGAACCAAAAGTAGAGATGAAAGATCATTAACAAACCTCAGGGGACTTCTACACAGGTCCTTGGTCCAAGAGGTGTTACCTGGAGACAACTCCCAAGAGCTGGGAAAGAGGAGTGAGCATACAAAGGGCTCATATATGGGCCAATATTTCACAGTGTCCTCCTGGAGTCATTTAGCAGGCAAATTACCTTTGGATCTCACATCACTGACACCAAAATGTTGTAGAGAAAAACCTGAACGTTGTTTCAAGTTAAAACAGAGAAATTTGTCAACAGTTTAAAACAGTTGCAATTGGGGAACTACATAGTTCATTAAAAATGGAACCAGGTAGTCCTGGGGCAGTTTCATTATGTAAATATTTTTATGGGGCAAAAAAAGAAACCAAATCATAGGGAGGGCAATTACAGGAAAATCAGTGAGTATTATAACAATTGTACTCTGATTGTTACTGATTATTAATAGTATAGGTGGTGCTTACAGATAGTTTCACAGGATGCTTAAGTCACAAAATGCCTACGTGTATTTTCTTTGTCTATCTTGCAAAAATTTCTTGTTGGCAACAGCACCCAGACAGCAGTCTTCCTGAGTATGTGTATTTTGACGGGTGCAGACAGTCACTTGTTTAAGACCCCTCGGGGGATAGGGTTTCACATTCTGGTTTTGACAACCAAGGAAAAACATGTTTTTTTCTCAAAAAACATAGCTGTTAGTCTAGAAATCCAGATTAAAATTAGATAGCATGGAAAGCATATTATGCTTCTGTCTCAATGACTGCACTGGAAGTTTTCCTTTCCTGAGACAGTTTTGTTTGTTTGTCTGTTGTTGTTCCTAGAACCTACATCTCATTCATTTGTCAGACAAATCTGGACTTAGATAGGAAGAGGCTTTATTCAGAAAGTAAGACTATTGTAATAAGACAAACACTCCAATCTCAGATATCTGCAAGGTCTCAAGAGTTAGGCAAAAAGCGTTTTTCTTTCACAGAAACCAGAGTAAACAAGGCTAGAAAGAAGGGATATGACGAAATGGGAGAAAAGGGTGACATCATAACATAACAAATCACAGCAGGTTTGTAAAAATGGCATGGGGGTGTTGTCTGAACTCCCCTAACTTCACAACAGAGAAGGAGACTCCAGATCAACAGCCCAAGGCTGATTCCTATGAGCAGAGGTCAGACATTGCCTCCTGTCTATGCCATCTTTACCAGTTCTGACACCAATCATCCCTCCCACTGCACTCTCTACTTCTCTGCTGGGTTTGATAATTCATTGTAATGGCCACACAGAACTCACAGACAATACTTAGGATTATGGGGTTTATTAGGGAAGTAACAGGTTACAATTCAGGCTCAGGAACACTCAGGATACAGTTCTAACATCAAGACAGCCCCTTTTCAGCTACGCTGACAGGTACGCCTTTGCCTGGCCCTCAACCTCTGCCCTGATCTGGCAGGTGTTACAAAGTTGTTTTAGCTCTGCCAGTAAGTGCCCAGAGGCACCCTACTCTGCCAACAAGCCTCCTGCTCAAAGGTACTCATGTTTCTCTCTCTGAGGGCCGGGAAGCCCACCATGACACCTCCTGCTGTTGTTTCTCTGCCATCGCTTCTTGAGCTCTCTCTCCCTCTCTCTCTGTGTCTGTCTCCCGATTCCAAAAGCTTCTCAGCACAGGGATCCTGGGTCCAAAGGACACGCTCCCAGCTCCTGGCTATTCTTTGATGGTGGTGGGATTCTCTTCTGCTCTGGAGTTGGCTCTCTTCTAAGGCAAATCTAATTCCCTTGGTGGGCCACAATTACCTCATTTGCACTGTTTCACCCAATCAAGACCCTGGCAAGAAAGGCCACAGAAAAGCGATTCATTACACAGTAATGTTTTACCCTGAAGCCAGCCTATTCTCAGGAGGGACTATTAAGGAAGGGCTTTATGCTGGCCCAGGTTGAGAGTGGACTAAAATTTAGGAACCTGGGTGAAGGAGAGAAGCTTAACAAAAATTTGGTTAACACCATTTTGTTTTGATTCATCAGAAGGGACAAAGAGTTCAGCTAATCATTTATGAGCCAACGAAGGGAATTTGGAGGATTTGTGTCTGGCCTTGTCATACGTAAACAAAGAACATCCGTGAGCATTATCTAAGTCACATGGGCAGGAGTGGTTATTAGCAATAAGCTCTTTGTTGTTTCCCAGCAGCACAGGCCTCAGGTAAAATTCAACATTGTTACAGCCATTCACATCCATGCATCTGTCAGTTTGTCATACTGTGGTGGCTTGCATGTTGCTGTGATGCTGGAAGCTATGCCACCAGTATTTCAAATACCAGCAGGGTCGTCCATAGCGGACAGGTTTCAGAGGAGCTTCCAGACTAAGAAAGACTGGGAAGAAGGGCCTGATGATCTACTTCTGAAAAAATTAGCCGGTGAAAACCTTATGAATAGTAGCAGAACAGTATCTGGTATAGTCCCCAAAGACGAATCCCTCAGGTTGGAAGGCACCCAAAATATGAATGGGGGAGAACTGCCTCCTCAAAGTAGAATCAACCTTAATGACATGGATCGACTAAAGCTTTTGGCACCTTCATTTGCTGATGTGGCATGACTCAAAATGAGAAGAAACTGCTGCAAACATCCATTAATAATCAAAACACAGACTATACAAAGTATGAATCTAGAAAAATTGGAAGTTCTCAAAAATGAAATGGACTACATAAAGATCGATATCCAAGGAATCAAATCAACTACATCTGTGGAAAGAGACAATGGAAAAGCTCAATACCATCAGTCAAAACAAGGCCAGGGGCCAACTGCAAAATAGAATTGTGAGAGAATGGCCCCTGGACACCCTTACAGCTCAGTAATGAAGTCACTTCTGAGGTTCACCCTTCAGCCAAAGATTAGACAGGCACATTAAAAAAAAAAAAAGAGAGAGAGAGGGAGACTAAATGGGCACACCAGCCCAGGGACAAGGACAAGCAGGCAGGAGGGGAAGGGAACGTTGGTAATAGGGAACCCAAGGTCGAGAAGGGGAGGGTGTTGACATGTTGGGCTGGCAACCAATATCACAAAACAATATGTGTATTAACTGTTTAGTGAGAAACTAGTTTGCTCTGTAAACCTTCATCTAAAGTACAATTTTAAAGGAAGACAGTATGCAACTGGGGAAGTCAGTACAACTTGACAAAGGCAAAGGCATAGAAGCTTCACAGACACATTGAAACATCCTGAGGAACCAGGTCGAGGTTGAGGGCTGGGGACCATGGTCTCGGGTACATCTAGCTCAATTAGCATAACATAGTTTATAAAGTGTTCTGCATCCAACTGTGGTGAGTAAAGTCTAGGGTCTTACAACCCTCCGAGCAGTCATATAAGATACATCTACTGGTCCCATTCCAGCTGCAACAAAGGAAAATGAAGAAAACCAAAGACACAAGGGAAACATTAGTCCAAAGGACTAATGGACCACAACCACCACAACCTCCACCAGACTGAGCCCAGCACAACTAGATGGTTCCCAGCTACCACTACCGACTGCTCTGACAGGAATCACAATAAAGGGTTCTGAACAGAGTGGGAGAAAAATGTAGAACAAAATTCAAATTCACACACACACACACACAAAAAGACCAGATTTGCTTATCTGACAGAGTGGAGAAACCCTAAGAGTATAGCCCCTGGACACCCTTTTAGCTCAGTACTAAAGTCACTCCTGAGGTTCACCCTTCAACCAAAGGTTAGACAGGTCTATAGGGCAAACAACAACACACATGAGAGCATACTTCATAGTTCAGTCATGTATTTGAAACTAAATGGACCCACCAGCCCAAAAGCAAACAGAAGGCAAGAAGGGACAGGAAAGATGGACGAATGGAAACAAGGAACCTGGAATGGACAAGGCAAGAGTGTTGACACATCATAGGATTGGCAACCAGTGTCACAAAACAATTTTTGTATTAAACTGCTCAATGAAAACCTAATTTCCTCTGTAAACTTTTACCTAAACCACAATTTAAAAAAGAAAAAAAAAAAACTAACAACACATTGCACTGAGCAAATCTGCTGCAAAAGACCTCTTTAAAGTGTTGATAAGTAAAGATGTCACGTTGAGGACTAAGGTGTATCTGACCCAAGCCGTGGTATTTTCAGTCATCTCATATGCATGCAAAAGCTGGACAATGAATAAGGAAGACCAAAGAAGAATTGGTGCCTTTGAATTATGGTGTTGGTGAAGAATATTGAATACACCATGGACTGCCAGAAAAACAAACAAATCTGTCTTGGAAGAAGTACAGCCAGAGTGCTTCTTGGAAGCCAGAATGGCGAGACTTCATCTGAAGTACTTTGGACATATTATCAGAAGGAATCTGTCCCATAGAAGGACATTATATTTGGTGATTGCTGATTTCTAGAAGCTCGCTTGTTAAGAAATGATACTGGAGGTCATATGCATGTTGAGGTTCAATTAAGAATTTAACGTCCAGTTAAATGAATATTTCTTTTGTAAGGATTAGCACAAAGCTGGTCTCTATGAGGTAGATGTTAAACAAGTCCCAAATGTCCAGCTTCTCCATATTGCTGTACCACTCCATCTTCTCTAATATCAATTACTCCATTTCTCCTCAGTACTCTCCTTCCTGTCTTTGGGTTCCATAATTCACTGCAACATCTCACAGAACTCATTAACTTTATCAAGGAAATGGCTCAGGTGCTTGTGGAGGCTAGCAAGTTTCAAATCCATGGGTCTGTTGTAGGCTTCTCCTGACTCATGCAGCCACAGGGACCTATATACCCAAACTGGCATGCCAGACTACAAGGCTGCTGGCTCACGAAACTGCTGAAGCTGGCAAGACAATAGGCTGCTGGCCCATGGGGCTATGGCAGCTGGCAAATCCCAGAATCAGCAGGTTAGACGGTAGGCTACTAACTCAAATTCCAAGAACCAGAGGTCAGACAGTGACTAGCCAGATGCAGGATGTAGATGCAGAGAGAGAGAGCCCCTCCAGAACATCCACATATACCTTGCATGCAGGCCACATCCCGGGGAAGAGTGTAACTTGAGTAAGGGTGGGACTCGAGTCATGCCCTCATGCAACGCTGTTAACACAGGTTGTTATTAACATTATGTTGTTATGTGTTGTTGTTAGGTGCCATGGAGTCCGTTCTGACTCATAGCGACTCGATGCACAACAGAATGAAACACTGCCCAGTCCTGCATCATCTTCACAATCACTGTTATGCTTGAACCCATCATTGCAGCCACTGTGTCAACTCATCTCATAGAGTGTCTTCCTCTTTTTCACCGACCCACTACTTTACCAAGCATGAAGTCCTTCTCCAGGGACTGGTCCTTCCTGATAACATGTCCAGAGTACTTAAGAAGAAGTCATACCTTCCTCGCTTCCAAGAGCACTCTAGCTGTTCGTTCTTCTGGCAGCCCATGGTTATTCAATATTCTTCACCAACACCACAATTCAAAGGCATCAATTCTTCTCTGGTCTTCCTTGTTCATTGTCCAGTTTTTGCATGCATGTGAGGCGATTGAAAACACCATTGCTTGATCCAAGTACTCCTTAGCCTTCAAAGTGACATCTTTGCTTTTCAACACTTTGAAGAAGTCTTTTGCGGCAGATTTTCCCAATGCAATATGTCTTTTCATTTCTTTTTCTGCTTGCATGGATGTTGATTGTGGATCCAAGTAAAATGAAATCCTTGACAACTTCAATCTTTTCTCTGTTTATCATGATGTTGTTTATTAGTCCAGTTGTGAGGATTTTTGCTTTCTTTATACTGAAGTGCAATCCATACTGAAGGCTGCTGTCTTTGATCTTCATCAGTAAATGTTTCAAGTCCTCTTTATTTTCTGCAAGCAAAGTTGTAAAAAAATGGCTTGGGGGTGGGGTCTGACCTCCTCTCTCTTCACAAGGGGGAACAAGAATCAAGGCCAACAGCCCAAGGCTGATTCCTAAGAGGCAGAGGTCAGACATGTCTCCTCTCTCCACAATCTTTACCAATTCTGACACCACCGTCCCTCCCACAGCATTAGCTACTTATTTACTGGGTTCAGTAATTCACTGCAACAGCCACACAGAACTCACGGACAATACTTACGATTATGGGGTTTATTAGGGAAGTAACAGGTTACAATTCAGGCTCAGAAACACTCAGAATACAGTTCTTCCATCAGGACAGCCTCTTTTCAGCTGTCCTTCCAGGCACACCTCTCCCTGGCCTTCAGCTTCTGCCCTGCTCAGGCAAGGGTTACAAAGTTCCTTTAGCTCTGCCAGCAAGTGCCCAGAGGCACTCTACTCTGCCAGCAAGCCTTCTACCCAAAGGCACTCAGCTTTCTTGCTCTACGGGCCAAGAAGCCCAACAAGCTGTCTCTTGCCGTCATTTCAATGCCATCACTTCTTGATAGCCCTCTCTCTCTCTGCCTCCTGGTTCCAAGAGCTTCTTCGTTCAGGAATCCTGGGCCCAAGGGATACGCTCTCCACTCTTGGCTGTTCTCCCTTGGTAGTGGTGGGAACCTCTCTCTCTCCTGCCTCTGGAATGGTTCATATCAAGCCCATCAGTATGACAAAAACTGACCAATCCCTTTGGTTTGCCACAGTTAACATATTTGCACAGTCCTGCCCAATCACCCGTGTAGGTGTTACAAACTATGGCAAGAAAGGCCACACAAAAGCGTTACGTGATATGTCATCTACATATCACAGGTTGTTAATGGGTCTTCCTCCAATCCTGATGGGTGGTTTTTCTTCCTGTAGTCCAACTTCTCTGATTATTTGCTCAGTATACAGAGTGAATAAATATGGGGAAAGGATACAACCCTGACACACATCTTTCCTGACTTTAGACCATGTAGTATTCCCTTCTATTGTTCGAACGCTGCCTCTTCGTCTATATATACAGGTTGCTCATGAGCACAGTGTTCTGAAATTCCTATTCATTCAATGTCATCCATAATTTGTTATGATCCACCTGGCTGAAGGCCTTTGCATAGTCAATAAAGCACAAGTAAGCATCTTTATGGTATTCTCTGCTTTCAGACAATAGTCATCTGACATCAGCAATGATATCCCTCATTCCCCATCCTCTTCTGAATCAGGTTTGAATATCTGGCAGTTCCCTGTCAAGGTACTGCTGCTGAGCAGCTTTAAATGATCTTCAGCAAAATTTTATTTGTGTGCTATGTTAACGACTTTGTACGATAATTTCTGTGTTCTGTTCGATCACTTTTCTTTGGAATGGGAACAAATATAGATCTCTTCCAGCCAGTTGGCCAGGTAGCTGTCTTCCTAATTTCTTGGCATAAATAAGTGAGCACCTCCAGTGTTGCATTAGTTTGTTGAAATATCTCAATTGGTATTCCATCAATTCCTGAAGTCCTGTTTTTTGCCAGGGCCTTCTGTGCAGCTTTGACTTCTTCCTTCAGTACCATCGGTTCCTAATCATATGCTACCTTCTGAAAAGGTTGAACGATGACCAATTCTTTTTGGTATAGTGACTCTGCATTCCTTACATCTTCTTTTGATGCTTCCTGTGTCATTCAATATTTTTCCTGTGGAATCTTTCAATATTGCAACTCAAAGCTTGGACATTTTTCTTCAGTCTTTCAGCTTGAGAAATGCCTGGCGTGTTCTTCCCTTTTGGTTTTCTAACCCCAGGTCTTTGCACATTTCACTATAATACTTTATCTTCTTGAGCTGCCCTTTGAAATCTTCTGTTCAGCTCTTTTACTTTATCATTTCTTGCATTAATTTTAGCTACTTGAAGTTCAAGAGCAAGTTTCAAACTGTCTTCTGACATCCATTTGGATCTTTTCTTTCTTTCTTGGCTTTTTATGTACCTTTTTGCTTTCTTCATTTATGATACCCTGGATGTCATTCCACAACTCCTGTAGTATTCGGTCATTAGTGTACAATGCATCAAATCTATTCTTGAGATGGTCTCTAAATTCAGGTGGGATATACTCAAAGTCATATTTTGGCTTTCATATACTTGCTCTAATTTTCTTCAGCTTTGACTTGGACTGGCGTATGAGCAATTGGTGGTTTCTTCTGCAGTTGGCACCTGGCTTTGTTCTGAAGAATAATATTGAGCTTCTCCATCGTCTCTTCCCACAAATGTAGTTGGTTTCATTCCTGCGTATTCCATCTAGTGAGGTCCATGTGTATAGTGGCCATTTACGTTGTTGAAAAAAGTATTTGCAATGAAGAAGTCATTGGTCTTGCAAAATTCTGTTCTCTGGCATTGTTTCTACCACCAAGGCCATATTTTCCAACTATTAATCCTTCTTCTTTGTTTCCATCTTTGACTTTCCGACCACCAGGAATTATTAATGCATCTTGATTGCATGTTTGATCAATTTCAGATGCAGAAATTGGTAGAGTCTTCAATTTCCTCGTCATTGGTTTTAGTGGTTGATTTGTAAATTTGAATAATAGTCATATTAACTGATCTTCCTTCTTGTTGATGTTGTCGTTGTTAGGTGCCGTTGAGTCGATTCTGACTCATAGCAACCCTATGTACAACAGAATGAAACACTGCCCAGTCCTGCCCCATCCTCACAATCCGTGTTATGCTTGCCCCCTTTAATGAAGACATTGCATCAATCCATCTCATTGAGGGTCTTCCTCTTTTTCACTGACCCTCTACCAAGCATGATGGCCTTCTTCAGGGACTAATCCCCCCTGAAAACATGTCCACAGTATGTGAGACCTAGTCTCACCATCTTTGCATCTAAGGAGAATTCTAGTTGTGCTTCTTCCAAGACAAGTGTGTTCATTCTTTTGGTAGTCCATGTTATATTGAATATTCTTTGCCAAAACCATAATTCAAAGGCATCAATTCTTCTTCTGTCTTTCTTATTCATTGTGCAGCTTTCACGTGCATACAAGGCAATTGAAAATACCATGGCTTGAGTCAGGTGCACCTTAGTCTTCAAGGTGACATCTTTGCTATTCAACACTTTAAAGAGGTCTTTTGCAGCAGCTTTGCCCAATGCAAATTTGCCCAAAGCAGCATTTGACTGCTGCTTCCATTGGTGTTGGTTTTGGATCCAAGTAAAATGAAATCCTTGACAACTTCAATCTTTTCTCAGTTTATCATGATGTTGCTTATTAGTCCAGTTGTGAGGATTTTTGTTTTCTTTATGTTGAGGTGTAATCTATACTGAAGGCTGTGGTCTTTGATCTTCTTCAGTAAGTGCTTCAAGCCCTCTTCACTTTCAGCAAGCAAGGTTTTGTCATCTGAATATGTATGATAATAGATAACATGAACATGCAAAATTAAACATGTACAGTACTAATACATGTATGAATGGGGAAAGGTACTGAATGTACAACATACAGAGGGGTAGACTATTCTTTTTTTTCATGTATTCGCTACTGATAAAGCACATAAAAATAGTTTAAATGAAACTGATTTTTTAGTATATACCCCTTATACTAAAAATTTATTCATTGCTTATCTGAAATTCAGATTTAACTGGGTATCCTGTATTTTATCTGGCAAAGATACAGACAACCTATGGCATATAGCCCCCTTGTTGTTTCTGTAAGTTTCAGTGAGTTGATGCCAACTCATGGTGACCCCGTGTGTGCAGAGTAGACTGCTCCATATGGTTTTCAAGGCTGTGATCTTTCGAAGCAGATCACCAGGCTTGTCTTCCAATGCACCTCTGGGTGTGTTCAAACCACCAACCTTTTGGCTAGTAGTCCAGTGCTTAGCTTCTTGTACCACCCAGGGACTCCAGTATAGTCCCCTTACCTTCAGCTAAAGTCATGAAGGAAGTGAGGTATCTATCTGGCTGCTGTGTTGAGAATAGACAGAGAGGCATGGCAGATGTGAAGGGAGGAGGCAATAAGATAGGAAGCTACTGTGATACCCAGACAAGAGAGGAAAGTGGATAGGATCAGGGTAGTAGTGACAGTGGTGACAAGTGGTGCAATTCGGAATATAGTTTGAAAATAGAGTTGATGGAATTTACTGATGTGAGTGTAAGAAAGGAAGCAAAGATGACGCCTGGTTTTTGGTGTGAGCAGCTGGAGCATAGAGGCATTATAAACTCAGACAGGGAAGATGGAGCAGAAGGAGCAGGTTGGGGGTGGAGGACATCAGGAGTTCAGATTGATGTCTTCTGTGCAAGATGCCTATGAGACACGCAGCAGAGCCATCAATCTGGGAGGGGATCTCAGCTAGAGAGATAAATTTGGAAGTGGCCAATTATGAATGGTATTTAAAGCCATAAACCTGGGTGAAATCACCAGCTATGAGGGTAAGTGGATTGGGGAGCAAGTGGGAGTGTGCCCATTCGGGCCTCCCCTCATCAGCAGGAGGAACTGTGGGGCAGTGTGCGTGACCTTGGATCCAAAGCTAGTCTCTGTTCCTATGGATTTGCCGGTGAGATCCAGACTGCCCAGTTGGAGAGGATAAGGTTTCAGCCTCGTGGACATGGCTCGAGACTCCCTGGCAGTTCAGACAAATCTCTGTAAATGAGCATGAAGTTCTGCATTCAACTCAAGTTTCTGGTTTGTTGTTGTTAGTTACCATGTAGTTGGCAATCTAATGTATAACAGAATGAAATGTTATCAGGGTTGTGCCATCTTCATGATCATTTGTATGTTTGAGTCCATTGTCTTGGCTATTGTTTCAATCCATCTCATAGGATTTCTCTTATTTTTGCTGGTCCTCTACCAAATATGATATCTTTTTCTAGAAACTGGTCTTTCCTGACAATGTGTCCAAAGGAAGCAAGACAAAGTCTTGCCATCCTTGCTTCTAAGGAAAGATAAAACAGAAGCTTCTGCTTGAACCCTTCCTGAAATGTATTGATCTGCTTACAGTACAGTGACCACCACTAAGTGGCTCTTGGATTGTTTATTTTCAATAGTGCAAAGCCCCTTTCATTGCCCTGAACTTGGTCCTGCCCAACAGAAGCCAGGTTGCCATAGCTGCTGTTCCCTCAGCCCCAAGTAAGCCCATTTTCCTATCCTTGGACTCCCCTATCCCCAGAGGTTCAGCAGAAAAGCATTTTTCAACTGTGGGTTCCAGTTAGTGGTGTTCTGAAAAAGCAAGCCTTGGCTTTTTTTCTTCTAGTCCACTATGGGCAGAGAGGAGCCTTTCCCCACCCTCTTCCCTACCCTCCTGTCTCTCCCTCAGCTTCTTTATCAAGGTCAGTTCCCTTTAGTCACAGGTCTTCACAGACTATTCAAACAACTTCGCTTCCTTGAGAATCAAACCACTCTTCACACCTTTTCCCTCGTGGTGCCTATATGTGCTGAATCAGGCTGGCAGTGTGGCCTCCACCCTCATGGGGGTCACTCACCACCAAAGAGGAGGCCTAACACTTTGTGGGCAGGACTGGTCTCCATGGGATCAGAGCAGATGGCAGCCATAGTCACAACTCTCTGGCTTCTTTCCGTGTTAAGTTTCCAAACATGGGGCTCTCAAAGGGCTTAGGAGTTGTCATTTTGTTGGTCATCTCCTAGAAAAGTACAATTTAATTGTAAAGACTTGGGTTACAAAGGGTTGGAATTTTCTTCAAAAACTTTTTCTTCAAGAGATAATGTAATTTCGAGCAGTTTTACAAAAAAAACTGCAGAAATACAGAGTGTTCTCATATATCCTTTATCCTACCTTTCACAGTTTTCCCTATTATTAACATTTTCATTAGTGTAGAACATTTGTTATAATTGATGAACCAATACATTGATAGTTTATTATTATCTGGAGTCCATAAAGTACATCAGAGTTCACTTTTTGTATTGTACATTACTATGAATGTTGACAAATACATTAATATCATGTGCCCATAATTACAGTATCATACAGAAGAGTGTCACTGCTCTAAAAATGTCCAGATTTTTTTACTATTTATGTAGTAGCCCTGGAGGTGCAGTGGTTAAGAGTTCGGCTGCTAACCAAAAAGGTTGACAGTTCGAATTCTCCAGCTGCTCCTTGGAAGCCTTATGGGGCAGTTCTACTCTGTCCTATAAGGTCACTATGAGTCGCAATCAACTCGATGGCAATGAGTTTGTCTTTTGTTTTTTGTTTTTGTTTATAGTTAAAGCAAATGGTTAAGTGCTGGACTACTAACCAAAAGGTTGGCAGTTCAAACCCATCCAGAAGTAAGGCCTGGAGATTTGCTTCCAAAAGTTCACAGCCTTGAAAACCCAATAGAGCAGTTCTCTTCTGTACACATGGTATTGCCATGAATCAAAATTGACCCAATGGCAACTAACAACAGCAACAGTACGTAAAAAATTTTTATCTTAAACCATCCTCTTCTGGCTCTCCATCAAAGTACATATTTCTTATTAAGCAAAAGAGTGGCAAATCACTGAATCAGTCATTCTCAAAAGTTACATGGGTAAAACAAAAGGGCAACCCATATTCCATGCTCCAGTGAGACACTGAATGAACAAATGGACAATGACCAGACCATATATAAAAATAGAACTCTCACCCACTGTCAGCAGCATCCAGCCCAGGAAGTCAACCACTATCTGCATCCAGTTAGCAATACCTATGACAGTGAGCCCCAAATGGCCAGGACTTGATTAATAACTGACCACTTCCTTAGTTTTTCTCCCTGATTCCAACTTAGGACCAACCAAAGATGCCAATCACATAAGATGCTCCGCTTCTAGTAAACCTCCCTCCAGTTTCTTGCCTACATCCTCCAGTCAGGGCATACCTGAAGCCTTCCCTTTTTGCCACTATAAATAGCTTTTCCCTTTCCCCTGCCTTCCTTTGAGTTTCTGCCAAATAAAAGTGAACGTGACTGACTCTCTTGCTATAGTAAAAAAAAGCTGTGAATAAATAGTCTTTGTTCTTATCTGGGTGTTCCACACTAAAAAAAAAGTGCTGTTGAGTTGATTCTGACTTATAGCGACCCCATAGGATAGAGTAGAACTGCCCCACAGGGTTTTCAAGGAGCAACCGGAGCATTTGAACTGCCAACTCTTTGGTTAGCAGACAAGCTCTTAACCACTGCACCACCAGGGCTCCATTCCACACTAGTCTAAATTAAATTACAGATTTTTTCAGAAATGCCTGCAGCATAGCTAATCTACACAGTCCTCATCCAAGCCTTCCCTCCCTCTGGTCAGACCTAAGCACTATTCTCTTTCTGCTATTGCTAAGCACTACTCTCTTAGGCTAGTTGACTGTGGACATTGTTTTTCCACCCTTCTTAGGGTCATTAAATCAGTATAGTAGGCAAGGCCCACTACTTTTTTAAATGAAATAGAAGACAAGACAAAATCTCAGAGCATCACCAAAAAACCACTTGTCAACAAATCTGCTCTGACTCAGGTCAACTCCATGTGTATCAGAATAGTTGTGCTCCACAGAGTCCAGAAAAATCAGTGATTGATTTTCAGAAGTAGATCATCAGGCTTTTTTTCCAAGGTACTTCTGGGTAGACTTGAACTGCCAACCTTCAGGTTAGTAGCTGAGAGCGTAACTGTTTACACCACCCAGAAGAACCCTAAGCATCACACCCTGGAGATAAATTCTGTTTGGACAAACTTTGTTTCTGTTATGTGACTATTTGTGTCTGTGAGTGTAAAGGTGGGGTGGAGGGACTGAATCCTTTCATTAAATGGACTACTGCAGTAGCCCTACAGCTAGTAAGGGCAGTGTATTATGTGATGAAGCACCAGACTCGGAGCCAGGTGGCTTGGAATTGAATCCCAGTCCTGGCCCTTACTAGCTATGTGACCCTGGGCAAGTTTCTCACTCTCATTTGGTCTTAATGTTTTCATCTAAAAAATGTAAACATAATAATAGCACCTGCCTTATAAAGTTGTTGTAAGAATTAAATGAAAAAAAGAAAACATCAAATGTAAAACATTTAGTACAGTGTCTGGTCAAGTTATTGTTGTTAGCTGCCATCAGGTTCGCTCCTGACTCATGGTGACCTCACGCACAATGGAATTAAACGCTGCCCAGTCCTGTGCCATTCCCACGATCAGTAGCATATCAGGCCATTGTGACCCAAATCATTGGCTCATTTTCAGATGTGGACAGCCAGACCTTTCTTCCTAGTCTATCTTAGTCTGAAAGCTTCACTGAAACCTATTCAGCATCATAGCAACACAAAAACCACCACCAACAGATGGGTGGTATCTGTGTATGAGGCGCATTGTTAAAAAAAAAAAAAACTAGAATTCTGCTGCTGAACCACCACTACTACCCTTTCCTGGCTAAGTAAGGGGTATATATTATGCTACTTTTATCATTCCTGTTAATGTTTTTATAATCCTGGGTCACAGTCAAAAGTGTTTGAGAAATACTAGATTAGAGCATAGGATTAAGGAAGCCAGAGTCAGTGCCTACCTTAAAGCCAGCCATATTCTTTAGCCTCAGTCTCACCAGTGCATGTCCCTGAACAAGGGATAGGAGGTTCCACACAGCCCATGCCCTAGCAAGGGGATGTTCCCTTGGGGTACAAATCTACCCAATAACATGTTAGTAGATAATAGACACGTCTTCTTGATGCAAAGGAAGCGCTTCACCCATCCTAGAACATTCAGCTTGTTGTGGTGTATTTTGCCCCATCATCTTCTAACTGAAAATATGTCTTTGATAATCAAGGTTGATATCATCAGTAACAAGACATTTGGACTTCTATATATAAGCCCTGATAGGATTCATTGAGCTGGGCACATCACTGCTATGGGGTTCTTGCCAAAAAACGCATAACCTCAATTTAATCATGAGAAAACAGCCAGCAAACCTCAAACATGAGAAAACAGCCAGCAAACCTCAAACATGAGAAAACAGCCAGCAAACCTCAAATGGGGGACATTCAACAAGATAACTGAGCAGTACTCGTAAAAAGGGTCAAGGTCGTAAAAGACTGAGGGTATTTCACAAAAAAAAAAAAATTTTTTTTTTTTTTTTTTATATCACAGTTGACTAAAAAGGTATGACAATCAAATGCAATGTGGAATTTTGAATTAGATCTGGAGAAAAAATGGGTGGAATAGGAATAAGGTCTGTCATTTAGTTAATTGTACTGTATCCATGTTAATTTCCTGGTTTTGATATTTGTACTAAGACTATATAAAATGTTAACATTAGGAAAAGCTGGTGAAGGGTATACAAGAACTCTCTGTACTGTCACTTTTCTGAAAGTCTAAAGTTTTTTTTTCAAAATAAAAAGCAAACACGTGCATGTGTATGTGTGTTTCTGTATTTGTGTTTATGTGTGTGTGTGTGTGTGTGTGTGTGAATGCTCTATCTTGAGTTAACCTGCTGCCATGCCTCCAGAAAGCCACAGAGTTTTACACCACAGAGTTTTACACTCTTGAGATTTTCTGATTAGTTTGCTCTTTGAAAAAGTGCAGTCCTTCCATTATAAATCCTCTGTTGACTGCTTTCATTACTACAGAAAAGTGAACTTTTTTTTTGGCCTTTAAGTTTCCTATTGAACCCTCCAGAGCACTGGTTAATGAGGACTTATTACGGCACACTGTAAGGCCCCTGCCAACACTCCCCACCTCCAGTCAGAGTGTCCATTCGTTTGTAAAGTGCTTTCTCCCCAAGCACAGGAAGCAAGTGGCAAGAGGCCAGATAGGCTTTCAGGGAGGTGGGCATTTTTTAACTCCGTAATTACACTTTTCCAACTGGAAGCCGGATCCTTCCACCCCCATCTCCTACCCGCAGTGTCTAAGCAGGCATTATTTTCCCTTCTCAGATGTGCTATATGTTCAATACACAAGCCTGTATAATTTGAATTCAGACAACAAATGTTTCAGGTGATCGCTAAAGGAGCCCTGAAAGTGGTGAATGCCTTAGTGTTAAATCAGCAATCACATTTATTTCCCAGCACAAAAAAACAAGAGCGTAATTAATCCTGTAGGTGAGAACTCACAGAAGCAATCACATTAGGACTGGAATGGATAACAGTGTTTCTATTAATGGGTGTATACTCAAAGTTCAAGCAGGTGATATTGGTAATGTTAATTCATAAGTGCATATTATGGATAACTCTATACTCTGTCTTCATTATAACAAAACGTGAGCATTCCTGAAGGAATCTGGCACTTGGCAGCAGCAGCCAGCTCTGTTTTCATCATTTTTTCATTTTGGAGTCTGAGCAAGTTGGTGTAAACTGGAGGTAATCTCAGCAAGGCCTTTGGAGACATTTTTTTTTTTTTTGCACGAAATATTTTAAGAGCGATTACTTGAGTGTACCCCTTGTACTTTGAAGCACCCAATCAGGATAGGAAAGCATGCTTGAAGGAGATTGATTTTAAACTAAAACTAAGAGCAAAACCTTGATGGAAGACTTGACATGAACTTCTGAAAAGTGTTCATCAAACAATAACTTCATATAAGGAAGAAATTGCGTTCTAATAGCAAATTTGATATATAAGCAAGTCTCAAGCACTGCGTGTGTTTATTTAGTGACTTCTATTGGTACATGCAGAGTCCCTGGGTGGTACAAATGGTTAATGGGTGCTTTGGAAGAAAGGCCTAGCAATCTATTTCTGAAAGATTACATCTATTGAAAACCCTATGGAACACAATTCTACTCTGATACACATGGGGTTGCCATGAATCAGAATCAACTGGATGGCAATTTGTTTTTGTTTTCTGTTTTTCTTAACTTATTTGTGTAGGGGCAGTAACTCAGTGGTAGAATTCTTCCTTTCCATGAGGGAGACCTGAGTTTGATTCACAGTTCCTGGCCAATGCACCTCATGTGGAGCCACCTGTCAGTGGAGGCTTGCATGTTGCTATGATGCTGAATAGGTTTCACTGGAGCTTCCAGTCTAAGGCAGAGTAGGAAGAAAGGCCTGACAATCTACTTTTGAAAATCTGCCAGTGAAAACTCTGTGGATTACAATGCTTTAATCCTACTCAGTCTGAAACCAACCATGTAGATGGTGTATTAAAGGGCAGCATTTTGTTCCGTTGTGCATGGGGTTACCACGAGTCAGCCCAACAAGTAACAACATCTTTATGTGTACTAAAACCTAAACCCATTACCACTGAGACAGTTCCAACTCATAACGATCCTATAGGACAGACTAGAACTGCCCCGGAGGGTTTCTAAGGAGCAGGTGGTGGATTTGAACTACAGACCTTTTGGTTAGCAGCCAAGCCCTTAACCACTACTATGCCACCAGGGCTCTTTTTTATGTGTAACAGGATATTAAAATGGTACTCTTTTTGCTTTGTTTTGAATTGAGTCACTGTCTTAGTCATCCAGTGCTGCTATAAAAGAAATACCACAAGTGGATAGCTTTAACAAACAGAAGTTTATTCTCTCACAGTCCAGTAGGCTAGCAGTCCAAATTTAGGGTGTCAGCTCCAGGGAAAGGCCTTCTTTGTCAGCTTTGATGGAAGAGTCTTGTCATTAATCTTCCCCTGGACTAGGAGCTTCTCCATGCAGGAACCCTGGGTCCAAAGGATGCGTTCTGCTCCCCATGCTGCTTTCTTTTTTTTTTTTTTTTAATTAACTTTTATTAAGCTTCAAGTGAACATTTACAAATCCAATCAGTCTGTCACATATAAGTTTACATACATCTCACTCCCTACTCCCACTTGCTCTCCCCCTCTTGTGTCAGCCCTTTCAGTCTCTCCTTTCTTGACAATTTTGCCGTCTTCCCTCTCTCTCTATCTTCCCATCCCCCCTCCAGTCAAGAGTTGCCAACACACTCTCCAGTGTCCACCTGATTTAATTAGCTCTCTCTTCATCAGTATCTCTCTCCCCCCGCCACTGACCAGTCCCTTTCATGTCTGATGAGTTGTCTTTGGTGATGGTTCCTGTCCTGTGCCAACAGAAGGTCTGGGGAGCATTGCCACCGGCATTCCTCTAGTCACAGTCAGACCATTAGGTATGGTCTTTTTATGAGAATTTGGGGTCTGTATCCCACTGATCTCACTGATCTCCTGCTCCCTCAGGGGTTCTCTATCGTGCTCCCTGTCAGGGCAGTCATCAATTGTGGCCGGGCACCAACTAGTTCTTCTGGTCTCAGGATGATGTAGGTCTCTGGTTCATGTGGCCCTTTCTGTCTCTTGGGTTCTTAGTTGTTGTGTGACCTTGGTGTTCTTCATTTTCTTTTGCTCCAGGTGGGTTGAAACCAATTGATGTATCTTAGATGGCCGCTTGTTACAATTTAGGACCCCAGACGCCACATTTCAAAGTGGGATGCAGAATGTTTTCATAATAGAATTATTTTGCCAATTGACTTAGAAGTCCCCTCAAACCATGTTCCCCAGACCCCCGCCCCTGCTCCGCTGACCTTTGAAGCATTCATTTTATCCCAGAAACCTCTTTGCTTTTAGTCCAGTCCAATTGGGCTGACCTTCCTTGTATTGAGTGTTGTCTTTCCCCTCACCCAAAGCAGTTCTTATCTACTGATTGATCAATAAAAAACCCTCTCCCTCCCTCCCCTCCTCGTAACCACAAAAGTATGTGTTCTTCTCAATTTTTTCTATTTCTCAAGATCTTATAATAGTGGTCTTATACAATATTTGTCCTTTTGCCTCTGACTCATTTCGCTCAGCATAATGCCTTCCAGATTCCTCCATGTTATGAAGTGTTTCAGAGATTCGTCACTGTTCTTTATCGATGTGTAGTATTCCATTGTGTGAATATACCACAATTTATTTACCCATTCATCCATTGATGGACACCTTGGTTGCTTCCAGCTTTTTGCTATTGTAAACAGAGCTGCAATAAACATGAGTGTGCATATATCTGTTAGTGTGAAGGCTCTTATTTCTCTAGGGTATATTCCGAGGAGTGGGATTTCTGGGTTGTATGGTAGTTCTATTTCTAACTGTTTAAGATAACACCAGATGGATTTCCAAAGTGGTTGCACCATTTCACATTCCCACCAGCAGTGTATGAGAGTTCCAATCTCTCCGCAGCCTCTCCAGCATTTATTATTTTGTGTTTTTTGCATTAATGCCAGTCTAGTTGGTGTGAGATGGAATCTCATAGTAGTTTTAATTTGCGTTTCTCTAATGGCTAATGATCGGGAGCATTTTCTCATGTATCTGTCCATGCTGCTTTCTTGGTGGTATGAGGTCCCCACTCTTGGCTTGCTTCCCTTCCCATTTATCCCTTGTGATAAATGGTGGTGCAGGGAGCAGAGCCAAGATGGTGGAATAGACAGACGCTTCCGTAGAGCCTTCTTTACAACAAAGACCCAAAAAAACAAGTGAAAGGAGTATATTTGTGACAAGCTGGGAGCCCTGAGCATCAAAGGCAAGCTTAGACAATGAACTGAGGGGCAGGGGAAGGAAGAGACCGTTCAGAAGTGGAGAGGAGTTGCCAGAACCGAATCGCGGGGAGCCCTCAGGCACCATTCCTGGAGTGGCTGCGGCAGCGGCAGCAGCGTTGGCAGGCTGGTCCTAGCATTCAGCCGCAGTTTCCCCAGGGAGAAGCAGCCAGCCACACAGCCCACTCACACCTCCAGAACCTGAGCAGAAGGGCGCTCTCGGCAAAAGCTAAGTACTTGCAGATATTTTACCGCGCCTGCCCCACCCCCAACCCAGCTTCAATGCCTGAATCCCTAGGCCTGAGATAGACCCTGGTGAGCACCTGGAGCTGTCCTCCCGGCCTTGGGGAAGGAAAAAATTTCCAACTGGGGGGAAAAGATAATTTGCTAGCTCCATTAACTGGGGGAGCTCAGGACAGAAGCAGCTCCTGTCCAAGCATAAACCGTCCATGGCCCTTGAGCACCTTTCCCTTCTGCATGGACCTGTGTGGGCCTATTTTGGGAGAATAGGCCCTTCTTGGCAAACTCCAACCACTTCAGCTGTGCAGTGGAGAGGTGGGTGTTTGACGTTTGACATTGCTTTGCCTATTAAACAAGGTCCTCACCTACCCACAACAGGGACCTAAGGATTGGTGGCTCCACTTGGGTTGCCCAGACACCTGCGACAGGGGCCCAGGGATAACTGGTACCTCTGAGTCCTTACAACAAAATCTTTGGGTGCCCATGGTCCCTCTGCAGATCCCATCCACCAGCATGCTCTAGGGAACAGAGATGCGTTTTCCTCAGAGACACTTGGGGGTCAGTTCTCAGCCCCCTGCCTTGTTCAGAGTGTGACCCCCTGCTGCAATCAGATACGAATATATATGCCAATCACCCCTGCCCCTCTAAGACTGTAGGACAGAGCCTATACCACACACTTGATATCAGCTACCTGGAAACTTGAGCTGAATTCATACAAGAAAACTGAATGGACTCCTAGACTGATATACCTGATAATAGCTCTAGCCAGCTGGGGACAGGACACCAGAGATCCAAAGGTGAAAATCATCAAGCTAGCTCACTCAAGCAACCCATAGGAGTATACCAAAACAAAACAAAGCAAGCATCTACAACACGGTAAGTAAGCATAAACTAATACAATAACTTATAGATGGCTCGGAGACAACAGTCAATATCAAGTCACATAAAGAAACAGGCCATGATCACCTCAACAGGCTCTCAAAACAAAGAATCCGGGATCTTTCAGATGAAAGTGCATTCCTGGAATTACCAGATGCAGAATACAAAAGTTTAATATACAGTACCCTTCAAGACATCAGGAAGGAAATGAGGCAGTACACAGAACAAGCCAAGGAACACACAGATAAAGCATCTGAAGAAATCAGAAAGATTTATTCAGGAACATAATGAAAAGTTTAATAAGCTGGAAAAATCCAAAGAGAGACAGCCATCAGAAATTTAGAAGATTAACAATAAAATTACAGAATTAGATAACTCAATAGAAAGTCAGAGGAGCAGATTTGAGCAAGTAGAAGCTAGAATTTCTGAACTCAAAGATAAATCACTTGGGACTAATATATTTGAAGAAAAATCAGATAAAAGAATTTTAAAAAATGAAGAAAACTTAAGAATCATGTGGGACTCTATCAAGAGAAATAACCTATGAGTGACTGGAGTACCGGAACAGGGAGGGTTAGCAGAAAATACAGAGAAAATTGTTGAGGATTTGTTGGCAGAAAACTTCCCTGATATTGCGAAAGGTGAGAAGATATCTATCCAAGATGCTCATCAAACTCCACATAAGGTAGATCTTAAAAGAAAGTCACCAGGACATATTATAATGAAGCTTGCCAAAACCAAAGATAAGGAGACAATTATAAGAGCAGCGAGGGATAAAAGAAAAGTCTCCTACAAGGGAGAGCCAATAAGAGTAAGCTCGGACTACTCGGCAGAAACCATGCAGGCAAGAAGGCAATGGGATGACATATTTAAAAAATTGAAGGAAAAAAATTGCCTGCCAAGAATCATTAATCCATCAAAACTGTCTCTTAAATATGAAGCTGAAATTAAGACATTTCCAGATAAACACAAGTTGAGGGAATTCATAAAAACCAAACCTAAACTACAAGAAATACTAAAGGGAGTTCTCTGGTTAGAAAATCAATAATATCAGGTACCAACCTAAGACTAGAACACTGGGCAGAGCAACCAGAAGTCAACCCAGACAGGGAAATCCAAAAAAAAAAAAAGCAACATTAAAAAAAAGCCCAACACAGGGTAACGGCGATGTTATTATATAAAAGAAGACAACATTAAAATAATAAAGAGGGACTAAGAAATGTAATCATACACCTTCCATATGGAGAGGAAGATATGGCAATACAAAGAAATAAAAAGTAGTTATAAATTTAGAAAAATTTAGGGTAAATAATAAGGTAACCACAAAGGAGACAAACTATCCTACTTATCAAAATAAAATACAAGGAAAAATACAGACTCAGCAGAACCAAAATCAACAACAACAAATATGAGGAAAGGGCAATACATAAAGAAAATCTACTCAGCACATAAAATCAAGTAGGAAAAGGAAACTGTCAACAACACACAAAAAAAGACATCAAAATGATAGCACTAAATTCATACCTATCCATAATTACCCTGAATGTAAATGGATTAAATGCACCAATTAAGAGACAGAGAGTGGCAAAATGGATTAAAAAACAAGATCCGTCTATACGCTGCCTACAAGAGACACACCTTAGACTTAGAGACACAAACAACTAAAACTCAAAGGATGGAAAAAAAAAATATCAAGCAAACAACGATCAAAAAAGAGCAGGAGTGGCAATATTAATTTCTGACAAAATAGACTTTAAAGTTAAATCCATCAGAAAGGATAAGGAAGGACAGTATATAATGATTAAAGGGACAATACACCAAGAAGATATAACCATATTAAATATTTATGCACCCAATGACAGGGCTGCAAGATACATAAAACAAACTCTATCAGCATTGAAAAGTGAGATAGACAGCTCCACAATAAGAGTAGGAGACTTCAACACACCACTTTCGGTGAAGGACAGGACATCCAGAAAGAAGCTCAATAAAGACACAGAAGATCTAAATGCCACAATCAACTAACTTGACCTCGTAGACATAAACAGAACACTCCACCCAACAGCAACCAACTATACTTTCTTTTCTAGTGCACACGGAACATTGTCTAGTAGACCACATATTAGGTCATAAACCAAGCCTTAGCAGAATCCAAAACATTGAAATATTACAAAGCATCTTCTCTCAACATAAGGCCATAAAAGTGGAAATCAATAACAGAAAAAGCAGGGAAAATAAATCAAACACTTGGATACTGAACAATACCCTGCTCAAAAAAGACTGGATTATAGAAGACATTAAGGATGGAATAAAGAAATTCAGAGAATCCAGTAAGAATGAAAACACTTCCTATCAGAATCTTTGGAACACAGCAAAAGTGGTGCTCAGCGGCCAATTTATATCAATAAATGCACACATTCAAAAAGAAGAAAGGGCCAAAATCAAAGAACTATCCCTACAACTTGAACAAATAGAGAGCAACAAAAGAAACCCACAGGCACCAGAAGAAAAATCATAAAAATTGGAGCAGAACTAAATGAAATAGAAAACAGAAAAACTATTGAAAGAATTAACAAGACCAAAAGTTGTTTTTTTGACAAACTCAACAAAATTGATGAACCGTTGGCCAAACTGACAAAAGAAAAACATGAGAGGAAGCAAATAACCCAAATCAGAAATGAGATGGGCGATATTACAACAGACCCAACTGAAATTAAAAGAATCATATCAGATTACTATGAAAAACTATACTCAAACAAATTTGAAAACCTAGAAGAAATGGATGAATTCCTAGAAACACACTACCTACGTAAACTAACACAAACAGAGGTAGAACAACTAAATAGACCCATAACAAAAGAAGAGATTGAAAAGGTAATCAAAAAACTCCCAACAAAAATAAGCCCTGGCCTGGATGGCTTCACTGCAGAGTTCTACCAAACTCTCAGAGAAGAGTTAACACCACTACTACTAAAGGTATTTCAGAGCATAGAAAAGGATGGAATACTACCAAACTCATTCTATGAAGCCACCATATCCCTGATACAAAAACCAGGTAGAATACCACAAGAAAAGAAAATTATGGACCTATATCCGTCATGAATGTAGATACAAAAATCCTCAACAAAATTCTAGCCAATAGAATTCTCCAACATATCAAAAAAATAATTCACCATGACCAAGTGGGATTCATACCAGGTATTTATGCAGGGATGGTTCAACATTAGAAAAACAATTAATGTAATCCACCACATAAATAAAACAAAAGACAAGAATCACATGATTTTATCAATTGATGAAGAAAAGGCATTTGACAAAGTACAACACCAGTTCATGATAAAAACGCTCAGCAAAATAGGAATAGAAGGAAAATTTCTCAACATACTGAAGGGCATTTATACAAAGCCAATGACCAACATCACCCTAAATGGAGAGAGCCTGAAAACATTCCTAATGAGATCGGAAACCAGGCAAGGATGCCCTTGATCACCACTCTTATTCAACATTGTGCTGGAGGTCCTAGCCAGAGCAATTAGACTAGATAAAGAAATAAAGGGCATCCAGATTGGCAAGGAAGAAGTAAAAGTATCTCTATTTGCAGACGACATGATCTTACACACAGACAACCCTGAGGAATCCTCCAGAAAACTACCGCAACGAATAGTTCAGCAGAGTATCGGGATACAAGATAAACATACAAAAATCTGTTGGATTCCTCTACAGCAACAAAAAGAACATCGAAGAGGAAATCACCAAATCAATGCCATTTACAGTAGCCCCTAAGAAGATAAAATACTTAGGAATAAATCTTACCAGAGATGTAAAAGACTTATACAAAGAAAACTACCGTATGCTTCTGCAAGAAACCAAACGAGACATAAGTGGAAGAACATACCTTGCTCATGGATAGGAAGACTTAACATTATAAAAATGTCTATTCTACCAAAAGCGATCTATACATTTAATGCAATTGCAATACAAATTCCAACAACATTCTTTAATGAGATGGAGAAACAAATCACCAGTTTCATATGGAAGGGAAAGAGGCCCCAGATAAATAAGACATTACTGAAAAAGAACAAAGTAGGAGGCCTTACTTTACCTGATTTTAGAACCTATTATACTTCCACAGTGGTCAAAACAGCCTGGTACTGGTACAACAACAGATACATGGACCAATGGAACAGAATTGAGAATCCAGACATAAATCCATCCACATATGAGCAGCTGATATTTGGCGAAGGCCCCAAAACAGGTAAATGGGGAAAAGACAGTCTTTTGAACAAATGGTGCTGGCATAACTGGATATCCATCTGCAAAAAAATGAAACAAGACCCATACCTCACTCCATGCACAAAAACGAACTCAAAATGGATCTAAGACCTAAATATAAAATCTAAAACGATAAAGATCATAGAAGAAAAAGTAGGGACAATGTTAGGAGCCCTAATACATGGCATAAACAGTATAGAAAACATTATAAAAAACGTAGAAGAAAAACTAGGTAACTGGGAGCTCCTAAAAATCAAACACTTATGCTCATCCAAAGACTTCACCAAAAGAGTAAAAAGATTACCTACAGACTGGGAAAAGGTTTCTGGGCCTGATCTCTAAAATCTACATAATACTGCAAAAACTCAACTGCAAAAAGACAAATAACCCAATTAAAAAATGGGCAAAAGATATGAATAGACACTTCACTAAAGAAGACATTCAGGTAGCTAACAGATATGTGAGGAAATGTCCACGATCGTTGGCCATTAGAGAAATGCAGATCAAAGCTACAATGAGATTTCATCTCACTCCAACAAGGCTGGCATTAATCCAAAAAACACAAAATAATAAATGTTGGAGAGGCTGTGGAGAGATTGGAACACTTCTACACTGCTGGTGGGAATGTAAAATGGTACAACCACTTTGGAAATCGATTTGGTGCTTCCTTAAACAGTTAGAAATAGAACTACCATACGATCCAGCAGTCCCACTCCTTGGAATATATCCTAGAGAAATACGAGCCTTCGCACGAACAGATATATGCACACCCATGTTTATTGCAGCACTGTTTACAACAGAAAAACATGGAAGCAACCAAGGTGCCCATCAATGGATGAATGGATAAATAAATTATGGTATATTCACACAATGGAATACTATGCATCAACAAAGAACAGTGAGGAATCTGTGAAACATTTCATAACATGGAGGAACCTGGAAGGCATTATGCTGAGTGAAATTAGTCAGTTGCAAAAGGACAAATTTTGTATAAGACCACTATTATAAGAACTTGAGAAATAGTTAAAACTGAGAAGAAAACATTCTTCTGTGGTTGCGAGAGAGGGGAGGAAAGGAGGGTGGGAGAGGGGTATTCACTAATTAGATAGTAGATAAGAACTACTTTAGGTGAAGGGGAAGACAGCACACACTACAGGGGAGGTCAGCACAATCTGACTAAACCAAAAGCAAAGATGTTTCCTGAATAAACTGAATGCTTCGAAGGCCAGCATAGCAGGGCCAGGGGTCTGGGGACCATGGTTTCAGGGGACATCTAAGTCAATTGGCATGATAAAATCTATTAAGAAAACATTCTGCATCCCACTTTGGAGAGTGGCATCTGGGGTCTTAAACGCTAGCAAGCAGCCATCTAAGATGCATCAATTGGTCTCAACCCACCTGGATCAAAGGATAATGAAGAACACCAAGGACACAAGGTGAATACAAGCCCAAGAGACAGAAAGGGCCACATGAACCAGTGACTACATCGTCCTGAGACCAGAAGGACTAGATGGTGCCTGGCTACAACCAATGACTGCCCTAACAGGGAACACAACAGAGAACCCCTGAGGGAGCAGGAGAGCAGTGGGATCCAGACCCCAAATTCTCATAAGACCAGTATTAATGGTCTGACTGAGACTGGAAGACCCCAGTGCTCACGGCCCCCAGACCTTCTGTTGGCCCAGGACAGGAACCATTCCCAAAGCCAACTCTTCAGACATGGATTGGACTGGACAATGGGTTGGAGAGGTATGCTGGTGAGGAGTGAGCTTCTTGGATCAGGTGGACACTTGAGACTATGTTGGCATCTCCTGCCTGGAGGGGAGATGAGAGGGTGGAGGGGGTTAGAAGCTGGCGAAAAGGACACGAAAAGAGAGAGTGGAGGGAGAAAGCAGGCTGTCTCATTAAGGGGAGAGTAATTGGGAGTGTGTAGCAAGGTGTATATGGTTTTTTGTGTGAGAGACCGACTTGATTTGTAAGCTTTCACTTAAAGCATAATAAAAATTATTATAAAAAAAAAAGAAAGAAAGGTGGTGCAGGCCACAGTCCAGGAAAACTCCTTTTACATTGGATCAGGGATGCAACCTTAGAAAGGGTGTTATAATCCTCTCTAACATAAAATTATAATCACAAAATGGAGGACAGCCACACAATACTGGGAATTATGGCCTAACCTGGTTGACACATATTTTTGGGTGACACAATTCAATCCATGACAGTTACCTATCATAGAAATGTCAGATACCAAACTGAGTGTAAGGCAGATCTCTGGCAGCAAAGGTTGGGAAACCAATTCCCTGACTCTTCTCTTTTATCGTCAGGTTTAAATATAAAAAGATCACAATAGGCATGGAGGTGGTAGGATTAATGAGATTGTCAATCTGTTTTGCCCCCTGGGAGTCCCACTCCCCTGGACTTCCAAGCAAGGGGAGGGGAGTTGTCATCATTATCCCCAATCCTAATGCAAAGGGACTTTTGTTTCTGAACTGAGATTAGGATTGGTAATTAAAATAATCACGGGTTTTATATCAGATACTGTATTAGATTTCTATTGCTACTGTAACAAATAAGCACATATTTAGTGGTTTAGAACAACACAAAATTGCTACCATACAGCTCTATTGGTCAGAATTTTGACACAGGTCTCTCTGGACAACGTGTTGGTAGGGCTGTGTTCATTCTCGAGGTTCTAGGGCAGATTTGTTTCTTCGCCTTTTCCAACTTCTAGAGGCCACTCACATTTCTTGGCTTGTGCCTTTCTTTGTCCACCTTCAAAGACAGGAATGGCCCTCTAGTTCTTCTCACATCACATGACTCTGGCCTGCTCTTCTGCCTCTTCTCTCACATTTAAGGACCCTGTGATTGCATTGGAAACCCTCGTGGCGTAGTGGTTAAGAGATACAGCTGCTAACAAAGAGATCAGCAGTTTGAATCCACCAGGTGCTCTTTGGAAACTCTACAGGGTTACTGTGAGTCAGAATCGACTGGACGGCAGTGGGTTTGGGGTGTGTGTGTGTGTGTCTGTGATTACATTGGGCCTTCCCACATAACCCAGGATCATCTTCCCATTTTAAGGTCATCTGATTAGCAACCTCGATTCCATCTGCAACCTTAATTCTTCTTTGCTTCGTAAGTAACATATTCACAGATTCCAGGGATTAGGCATGGACATCTTTCAGGAACCATGATTCTGCCCATCACAGGTACTTGTAAGTGAGCACAAATGTTCTGGGACCTCTCCAAGGTTTCATCCAGGAGTAAGGGTGGACTATCCCCGTAAACACATTTCTAAGTCGGAATCAACTCAATGGCAACTGGTCTTATGGGAGATACAGGGAGCTCTGGAAACCCCATGTAGTGGTTAAGTGGTATGGCTGCTAACCAAAATCGGCCAGGCGCTCCTTGGGAACTCTATGGGGAAGTTCTACTCTGTCCTATAAGGTCACTATGAGTCAGAGTCGACTCAACGGCAGTGGGTTTTTTGGTTTTTATAGGGAGCTCTAGTGGTGCAGTGGTTAAGCACTCACCTGCTAACCGAAAGGTGGGTCGTTCAAACCCATCAGCCTCTCTGTGGAAGAAAGATGTGGCAGTCTGCTTCCATAAAGATTACAGCCTTGGAAACCCTACAGGGTTTCCTATACTGTTCCTATACTGTTGCAATAAGTTGGAATCAACTTGATGGCAATGGGGTTTACAATATATAAAATTGTGTCAACTTTTTCACAAATGGTGATGGATCATTACACTGTTTCCAAAAAGGGGAAAAAATCAGAAAAACAATCTTTAGTCTTGGGCAGCTCGCATTCAATGCAGGGAAGCCATTAGTGAATAATACATGAATAAGGACTATAAGTCTTAAATTGTGTAGCAGAGGCTGTAGGCTATAGATGTGATTCAGAAATGGGGATGGATAAGTCAGGCCTCATAATTACAGAAGATGGTCTTGTAAATTTTGATGGAATAGCTTTTTCAGGTCATAAATATAATAAATGTCCATTGTATTAAAAAAAAATTCAGTAATGAGGTCACTCCTGAGGTTCACCCTTCAGCCAAAGATTGAACAGGCCTATGGAACAAAACAAGACTAAAGGGGTGCACCAGCCCTGGAGCAGGAGGGAACAGGAAAGCTGGTAACAGGGAACCCAGGGTTGAGAAGGGAGAGTGTTGACATGTCATGGGGTTGTTAACCAATGTCATAGAAAAATATGCCTACTAACTGTTTGGTGAGAAACTAGTTTGTTCTCTAAACCTTCATCTAAAGTACAATTAAAAAAAAAAAGAAATTATATATTAAAAAAAATTCAGGTAAGGAAGAAAGCTGTGAAGGAGACAGTCACCTTACTGGCCCCTCTAGCAGGCATCTGCCTACCCCCAACCCCCAGGTAGTCAGTGTTGACATTTCAGCAAGTATCTGACCAGAGTTTTCCTGTACATTAACACACACCACAGAGGGGGGCCAAGATGGCTGACTAGGTAGGTGCTACCTCGGATCCCTCTTGCAACAAAGACTCAGAAAAACAAGTGAATCGATCACATACATGACAATCTACGAACCCTGAACAACAAACACAGATTTAAAGAGTTGACCTGAGTGACAGACGGAGAATGAACAACTAAGGGGAAGCAGCAATTGTTTTCGGAGCCTGGAGCCAGCGTCCCAGTCAGGTAACCTTGGCGCCGGGCTTAGGACTGGGCGCATGGGAGCTGAACACGACATCTGTGATGGCGCAAACACGGGGCACAGCCCTACCCCCCTGAACTGACCCCAGAAGGGGGCCCAACTGGTCTGTGCAGGCGGCGTGGCGATGCGGCTGGTGGGAGGAGAAGTCCTTGGGAGGCAGTGACTGGTTTTGGAGCCGGGAATGCAGCGTCCCAGCCGGGGAACCTTGGCGCCAGGCTTTGGACTGGGCACAGGGGAGCTGAATACAGCATCCGGTCACAGCGCAAACACGGGGCGCAGCCCTACTCCCCTGAACTAACCCCGGGAGGGGGCCCAGCTGGTCCACGGGGGCAGCGCAGGGACGCGGCTGGCCAGACGAGAAGTCCCCGGGAGGCAGCGACTGATTTTGGAGCCGGGAGTGCAGCATCCCAGCAGGGGAACCTTGACACTGAGCTTTGGACTGGCAGCAGAGGATCTAACCACAGCTTCAGCTGGCCAGACCCTCGGGGACAATCTCCACACAGCCAGCACACGTAGGCGACACGCCCCTCGGGAATCTCAGATAAAATAGTCATCCCAAGCATGATAAGCAACTTTGGCTATATTCTGGGGTGCTGTTTTTTTTTACTCTCTCCTGTTTTTCTGAACCCTCCCCTCCCCTTCCCAGGCGGCTTCATTAACATTGGAATTTCCTGAGCCAAAGGGAGAACGGCTCCAGCTCCGAAGCTTTGCTTTTCCCTTTTTTTTTTTTTTTTTTTGGTTTTTTCCTAACCCATTCTTCCGGCCTGAGAGAAGCAACCACAAAAAACTCAGGGACCAAAAATCCTTCCCTAATTGGACTAAAAACACAGAACCAGCTCCAGCCAAGCATATGTGATCCACATCTCAGGCTTTCATCCTTACAGGGAACAAGGTGGCTGTTATAATGCAAAGGCAGTTCTGATAGGGATCTGACTGCATTTTTTTAAGCGGATTTACTGGAAAAACAAGTTTCCCAGGTCTGATATCTCTGCTTATTCAACAGACCCCTCACTGACCCACAACAGGGAACTGAGGGTTGAAGCTCCCCCTAGACCATCTAGCCTCCTGCCTTAAGGGTCTAAGGAGGGTGACACCTACCAATCTGTAGAGGTACTTGCATTGGGGGCCTAAGGTACAGCTGCAGAGCCCACCCACCAAACTGCCTTAGGAATAGAGACACGCCTACCTCACTGACACTTGGGGGAAGCCTGTCAGCATCCTGCCCCCCCCCCCGGAGTGTGAACCCCAGCTGCTAATAGAATCTGGTGCACACAACTATCACCACTACTTCTCGAGGTGGATAGGTGTTAGGGTGCAGCACACACTTGATGGCCCAAAATCAGATTCTACTCAAGAATAGTGAATAGACTCAGGCATATATATCTGGCAACAGCCCAAACCAGCTGGTAATAGGTCATAAGTAAGTCAAGGGCTACAACAAACAAGACAGCACAATCTAGTAGCCCATCTACGTATATTGAAAGAAAACAAAACAAGATAAGACTCAGTGAGCAAATGTAGACTAAATCACTACTATATCTTAGTGATGGCTCGGAGACAGCAGTCGATATCAAACCACATAAAGAAGCAGACCATGACTGCTTCTACAACCCCCCAAACTAAAGAATCAAAATCTTTCCCAAATGAAGATACAATCCTGGAATTATCAGATACAGAATATAAAAAACTAATTTACAGAATGCTTCAAGACATCAGGGATGACCTCAGAAATGAAATAAGGCAAACTGCAGAAAAAGCCAAGGAACACACTGATAAAACAGTTGAAGAACTCAAAAAGATTATTCAAGAACATAGTGGAAAAATTAATAAGTTGCAAGAATCCATAGAGAGACAGCATGCAGAAATCCAAAAGATTAACAATAAAATTACAAAATTAGACAATGCAATAGAAGTCAGAGGAGCAGACTCGAGGAATTAGAATGCAGAGTGGGAAATCTGGAGGACCAGGGAATTAACACCAACATAGCTGAAAAAAAATCACATAAAAGAATTAAAAAAAATGAAGAAACCCTAAGAATCATGTGGGACTCTATCAAGAAGGATAATTTGCGTGTGATTGGAGTCCCAGAACAGGGAGAGAGGACAGAAAACACAGAGAAGATAGTTGAAGATCTGCTGACAGAAAACTTCCCTGACATCATGAAAGACGAAAGGATATCTATCCAAGATGCTCATCGAACCCCATTTAAGATTGATCCAAAAAGAAAAACACCAAGACATATTATCATCAAACTTGCCAAAACCAAAGATAAACAGAAAATTTTAAAAGCAGCCAGGGATAAAAGAAAGGTCTCTTTCAAGGGAGAATCAATAAGAATAAGTTCAGACTACTCAGCAGAAACCATGCAGGCAAGAAGACAATGGGATGACATATACAGAGCACTGAAGGAGAAAAACTGCCAGCCAAGGATCATAGACCCAGCAAAACTCTCTCTGAAATATGAAGGTGAAATTAAGATATTTACAGATAAACACAAGCTTGGAGAATTTGCAAAAACCAAACCAAAGCTACAAGAAATACTAAAGGAAATTGTTTGGTCAGAAAACCAGTAATATCAGATACCAGCACAACACAAGGTCACAGAACAGAACATCCTGATATTAACTCAAATAGGGAAATCACAAAAACAAATTAAGATTAATTAAAAACACACACCACATATGCATATATTTAAAACAAAAATGTGGTTATGGTCATACTATCACATTATGACTGTTGTTTTATTTTTGTTTTCACTTAATATATCATTAACTTCTGTTTATGTCAATAAGTTTAACTTTATACGGTATCATCATTTGTAATGACCAAAGAATACTTTATTATCTCTATTTGCAATTATTCATTTAACAAATCCCCCAATGGGTAAATTAGAAATTGCATTTACATGCTGTGATGATTAGTTTCTGTGTCACCTTTGGCTAGACCAGTGCTGTGAAGGTATTTTGTAAATGTGGCTAACACCCACAGTCAGTTGACATTAAGTAAAGGAGATTATCCTCAATAATGTGGGTGAACCTCATCAATCAGTTGGAAGGCCCTAGGATCAAAACTGAAGTTTCCCAGAGAAGAAGAAAGTGCTTCAAGACTGCAACGTCACCTGCTGCAGAGCTTCCAGCCTTCCCTACTAATTTTGGACTTGCCAGCCCCTACAATCTTGTAAACAAATTCCATAAAATAGATTTCTTCATATCCTCATTATCACAGATTCTATGTTTGCTAATTTACCTACTTATAATTTACAATTATTTACTATTATTTGTTTGCAACCCCCAAATCAATACCCATGGCACTTTTGAGGTCACTCATGGATATGTATAGAGTGGTGAATAATTTGAGTCACCCAACTCGCACATTGAGGTCAACTAAGATGACTCTATGCCTTCTTATTCCAGTTCTCGTACCATAAACAAGTGTCCACTCCACATCTTCTTAGTGTCACATTTTAGTGTTTTTTATGCTATTGATATCACTGTTTAAAATACGCCTGAAGTATAGTGCTGAAGTGCTATGTACTATGCCTAAGATCAAGAATACTTCCACCTCCCTCAAGGAGAAAATCCGCCTGTAGAATAAGCTTCAGCCAGGTATGAGAGTGCTGTTGGTCCTCAGTTCAATGTTAATAAGTCAACACATTATCTGATAAGCTCCAATTGTTGTTGTTGTTAGGTGCTGTGGAGATTTGACTCCTAGTGACCCCGTATGACAGGGTAGAACTGCCCCCAAAGGGTTTTCTAAGACTATCTCCTGTGGAGCTGCTGGATGGGTTAGAACTTTCGGTTAGCAGCCAGGCTCTTAACCGTTACACTATCTTCTCCACCAGGGCTCCTTAAGATCCAGTTACTTGCCCCCAATACAATTTATGATTAAACTTGCTTAAATTTACATTCACAGACTTTGTTTAATCTGTTGCTCTAAAGTATTCAAAGGTAATGATACTGTTTCCTGCTACTGTTGTTTTTGTTAGGTGCCATTGAGGCAGTTCCTACACATAGCAACCCTGTGTACCACAGAACGAAACACTACCCAGTCCTTCCCCATGCTCACAATCATTGTTATGCTTGAGCCCATTGTTGCAGCCACTGTTTCAATCCATCTCGTTGAGGGTCTTCCTCTTTTCCGCTGACCCTGTACTTTACCAAGCATGATGTCCTTCTCCATGGACTGATCCCTCCTGACAACATACCCAAAGCATGTAAGATGAAGTCTTGTCATCCTTGCTTCTAAGGAGCATTCTGGTTGTACTTCTTCCAAGATAGATTGTTCATTCTTTTGGCAGTCCATGGTATATTCAGTATTCTTCGCTAACACCGCAATTCAAAGGCGTCAATTCTTCTTCAGTCTTCCTTCTTCACTGCCAAGCTTTCACATGCATAATGATGCGATTGAAAATACCGTGGCTTGGTTCAGGCGCACCTTAGTCTTCAAGGTGCCATCTTTGCTTTTCAAAACTTTAAAGAGAGCATACTCCTTTACAGCACTTAAATTATTATTTCCTGACAATAAATCCCTAGAAGTGTAATTACTGAGTAGGAAGGAATGTGTTGTTTAAGAGCTTTTACATATGTTACCAATTGCCCTCCAGAAAAGTTATGCCAATTTATTTTTTAAACTCCTTAAGCTTTATTTTTACAAACTTTGCAAATCTGATAGTCTTAAAATGCTATGTCATTTTAATTTAATCTACAACTAGTACAGTCAGAGTTTTTTGTTTTCTTTCCTTCTTTGCATTTAAAATTTTAGACCAGAGGGTTCTGGGAAGATGGTGGTGGTCACAACATTTCCTCAACAGATCAATACATAACCTTGTTTTATGTACATTTCTGTTTAATGACACCTTATGTCTTTTGCTTCTTCCTTAAATTTGCATATTCTAGATTCTAAACACACTCTAGTAAAACTGTTGGACTTGAAAGAAAAAGAAAATAAATCATTTGGGCATCTAAGCAAAAACAGCAAGTGACTTGTAAGAGAAATAAATCAGATTATCAGATTTTGAACAACAATGCTTCATGCCAAAAGAAAACAGAGTAACATATTTAAGACACTCAAAGAAAAAAAAATGTGGGTCAATGATTTTTATGTCCAGTGAATCTGATTTAAGTTTGTGGCAAAAGGGAATAGACAAATTGTTATCATCATGTTATTAGCAAAAACTCAAGGACTATTGTCCCCATGAGCCTTTCCTGATGTATCTGCAAGAAAATGAACTTTCAAGTAAACAAAATAACAAGAGACATTAACTTAAAGAATGCTGATGATCTTTAGTTACTTTTAGAATTAATACTAAGTGAAGGTTCAAAGAAAGAGTGTACGGTTTTTAATGGCTATATGCCTGACCATGTACATATAGCACAAGCATTTTAAAAATGGGGAGAGAATGGAGAGAACAAATGCAAAAAAAAGGAAACAAATTTTTTTAACCTTTCAATAATCGTATTGTAGACGGTAGTATTAGTATTGTTTTTGCTGGAATTGTTGTATGCATAACACAGGAAAACCAAATGAATAATAATGACATGTGCTAATTCTGTTATTCCCTGTGCCTTTGAGAACCAGGATTCTCAGTGTGAAAGACAGGAGATGAAGATGTAATGTAGTAAAGGTTTAGGTTAAAACTTGTGGTCCTGAATTTGATTTGGAACTATCAGTATGAACTCATTAGCTATTTAATCTGTATGTAGATATAGATACACAGATAATTTTTTTCCTAGTTCTGTCCACTAAAAAGTCTCAGAAAAAATAATTAAGTCAGTAACATCGAGCATTCCTAGTGCCCAGAACACACTATGATTTTGAAATATCATTTCCCTGTAAAACAAACCAGGGATACTGGAGAAATATACAGGTCTGACCCAAGAAATACACAAGCTAAGCCTGGAATCGCTTGTCATACCAGATAGCCAGGAAGCTAGCAGGGCTACTAGGATCATACCTAAGGGCTCAGGAGCCAACTTGAGAGGGCTCCCATTAACTGGAGATGGGACAATTTAGTTACCGCAAATCACGGATTCTAGCTGCCTGCCTGCTGCAAAGCCAATACTGAGACAGGCGGTAAGCAGCAAGAGGGCTTCGTTGAATACCGTGTTCGAGAGACAAAGGGTTCTGCAAATTCTATCTGCCCCAAAAGGGCTAACTGGAGGGTTTTATTAGGGAGAGGGTCAGGGTTTAGAGATTTCCAGGAATGTTGATTGTTCTTTGAGGTGGACATAATGACGAAGTTACCTATTGTTGATGTCTAGCTGGTCTCTTATCGCCATCCTGGTTTGGGTCACAAGATTGATCCGGGTTTTGCTCAATTATCTTGGGTCCTGATGGTATTGCTCATTGTCTTGTCCCCTGGTTTAATTAACAACAAAAATCTTGATTACCTTGTTTTTCTACAAAGGAACAATCGTGAGACAGATTCCAGAGCAAGTAATCGATATTTTCAAAGACTAAAGATTTAATCACAACTTATACAGCTAAACAAGAAAATACATTCTCTTATTTTGATGCTGAAACACTAAAGAAAATGTATATTCTCTACTTCTATTTGAATTTCAGTAAAGATAATAATAACAATGCATTAAAACCCATCATGTGTGCTTAAAACCATGAGTTCATAATGATACCAAAAAAAAAGTTATTGGCTACATTTGGAGAATCATATGGAACAAATTTATTACTTTGAAAACTGGTAAATAAAAGGGAAAAACCAGGCATTTACCCTGCCTTTTCTGTGTGATTTATATCCAGTGCAATCAAATAGCAGGTAAGGAAAAATGTTCCTTTATAAAAGTATTCCCACTAATAAATATAAACAATAAATTTAAAATATCATATTTTATAACCTCCAATAAATTAATGGATTTAGCATTGAGCATCAACAGCTGCTAATATTGCAAAAAGACAAATTAGGCATGATATACCTCCTAGAAGGAACACACCACCACCACCCGTATTCTTGCCAAAGGGATTGAAACTGAGTCTGATCAAGCCTCTGAATACCTGTCAGTTTGCAGGAAACTCCAAAGACAGAGAAGCAGACTAACTGGCACCATGAATATGCAAATGGAAGCAGCCAGAATATGAGAAACTACAAATCAAATGACCAAGTTGTTTAAAGGAAAAATGAAAAGGGGAAAAAAGATGGAGGGGGAAGCTGTAAATTAAAAGAAACTTAAATATATATATCTCAAATCATACTATCTAGCAGAGATGTGAAGGGGGGGCAAAGGCAGGCACTTGCCCCCTGGCACTAGTCCAAGGGTTCCCCAGAGGAGGCATGGAAGACATTCCTAGGCCTCACAAATACAAACGGTGCCTGACTGAGGCAGCTGAACAAAATGGGGGAAGACATTTCTGCTGACGCCTCGCTGCTATCAACTCTATACATCTTGAAATTGGGGGGTGAGGGGCACAACTTAGAGACTGCCCTGGGTACTCATTACCCTCACTGTGCCTTTGCTATCTAGGGATGCACACCTGGATGATAAAACTATAACAAAATCCAGAAATTATTATTAATAAAGTTTGGTTGGAGGTTACTGTGGTGGGGGAGGTAAGTGTGGCTGAGATAGGGTTTGTGGAGGAGTTGCTGGGTTCCTAACTATTTTCTTTCCTGGATGTTGGAGCCTCATAAAAAATGCATTAAGCCATATATTTGTTTTATGAGGGGTGACGCCTCATACAAATGCATCAAGCCATACATTTGTTTTCTGTATCTGTGCTATCTTTTAAAATAAAAGAGATTTCAAAACTTTAATCCTTCTAAAATTAATTTTGGGGTTTGGTGTGTGGTGGCAACTAACTTTCTTTCCCAAATGGTTAGGGGACTTCCAGATTTAATGAGAGGCAAAAACGCAGGTGGCAGCTAGTACCATATTTTACAAGAATAATGTGCAAGTTGTGTTTTTGCGTAACGCACAACCCCCATGTTATTTTCGTAAGCACGGCTATACCAATATTTTTTATTGCTGACTTCAATTTCAGTTTTATTTTCTATCCAACGGGTTTAAGTCTTCATCTTGGTGCCTGTTGACACAGAGGTTTCCTTCTCAGCAGTAGACCATCACCAGCCTACCCTTGAGTTTCTAAGGCAGCTTCTCTCCTGGGAGGATTCTTTCCATGGTCTGCAAACTGCTTTCTCCAATGCAGTAAAGAAATCACTTTTCTGCCCACAAGCAGCCCAGCTATCTGACTAGCTGGCCAGCTGCCCCTGCTCAAGCCCTTTGAATTTCCCACCCTCGTGGATGCCGCGGGATGGGCGTGAGAACAAGGACACAGAGGGGTCATGCAACCCTTGTTCAGAGGAGGTGGGTCTGACTGATGGCCCTGAGGGCCTCGAGGAGCTGGGGCAGCACACACCTGCACCCATGCTGTTCTGCCATGTGACTTCACATAGGGCTCTGTACCTCAGGACCTGGGCATGTTGGGCAACAGATACCCGCCCATGGAGTACCAGTGCATGCTAGGGCTGCAGCCCTCTGGCCTTCTTCTCCGCCTCATACCTGTTCGTAGATTAGCTGCAAGCAACTCCACCACTCTTAGGTCCGGTCACTAAACTACCCGAGGGAACAGTTTCAATTGTTTATTTTCCAATCACTGGGTACTACCATACTCAACCCATGACTTCTGGACCAGAGCTTATACTTTTATTACATAAATATGATCAAAAGTAACATTTTCAGAGTATTGAACAAGGGTAAATGAGACCAAAATTCATTTCTGAAAATGCCACCACAGTATATGCATGGGCGGGCTGTGCCAGAATTTTTTTTTTTTACATAATTTCATCATTTCCTAGTGTTATGTGTGTGAGGCATTATTTACGTGGGTGCACTATTTTCTAAAAAATGTGCTACAGTGTATATACACAAATACACCAGGATTTATTTTCTTAAGACAATGGCCAATATGTAGGACAAATCTTCCTTATTTAGGCTTTAAAATTCAGGACAAATGGGTGCATGCCCAAAAGAAATGAGTACATATGTCTACCAAAAGGCAAGTACTAGAATGTTCTTAGCAGCTGTATTCTCAAAATCCCAAAATTGGACACAACCCAAATGCTCATCAACAATGAATCAGGTAAGTAAATTGTGGCGTACTATGTGTAATCAAACCAAACGCGCCTACTACATCAACACCATGGATGAACCCCACAGACAGTGTGGAGCAAATACAGCTATGTGGTGCCGTTTAAATGAAGTTCATGAATAGGCCATACTAACTGTATTTAATATATACCTCAATTTTCAAAGTAAACTGCAAGTGGAAAAAATAGTCAATTTTGACTCCCCAGAAAACAGAATGCCATTGCAAAAAGTTAAGTGTGAGAGAGTCATGTTGCCAATTGAGCAGAAAGCAGGTAGTGTAGAAATGAGCCTGGACCCCACGGCCATCCAAGGCCTGGGATGAGGCAGTGAGGCTCTGGGAGGGAGAGTTTGGCCATTGTTCTCCATGGTTTAAGTGGGTTAACAGGACTGAGCTGCAGTGTGAACAGCTGGAAAGAGACCTGAACAATCATCTTGTCCAGGGTTTCCAAACCCAGTGCTCTAAGGTACAAACATTCCTTAGTAGAAGCACAAGGAGTGAGGAAGAAGGGTTCAAGTGTCCCAAAGAGGACCCAGTACAAGCCCTCTGTGCTACCTAGAAGGGGCCACTGGACACACAGTGTTAAAATGTCCCTCTGCCATCTGAGGCCTGGAGATGAGGAGCACAGAGCTGGGCCAGGCTTTTGGGAGGCTGAAGATACAAATGGACAATGGCCAGACCTTATATAAAAATAGAACTTGAACCCACTATCTGCAGCATCCAGCCAAGGAAGTCAACCATAGACTCTATAGCAATTGGCCCCAAAACAGGCAAGGTTTGATCAATAACTGCCAGCTTTCTTGATTTTTGCCCCCACTTCCTACTTAGGACCAAATGGAGAAAGACAAATATGCTCCCCTAACTGATCACATAGGATGCCCTTCGCCTCCAGTTTCCCCTTGCCAACCTCCTCCAATCAGGGCACATCTGAAGCCTTCCCTTTTTTCCACTGTAAAGCTTTCCCACTCCCCTGCCTGCCTTTGAGTCCCTGCCCAATGCAAGTGATGTTGGTTGACTCCTTTGCTATACAAAGGCTCTGAATAACTAGCCTCTGATTGTTCTCATTTGGGTGGTCTTCATTCATCTCCACACCTTGTCCAGCCATAAAAAAAAAATGAGAGAAGCTGCAGAAGGTCCCAGAAAGCAAGTGCAGAGTGGCTGGAAGCCCTGCAGCTCTGGTTTCTGGTCCTGGAGACTCATGATGAAGCAGGTTGGTGTCAATGTCTATACTCTCCTACTTTCTACCTTTTATGGTTCTTTCCCCTTTCCTGGCCCTCTGCTTCCCCAATGCCTTCTTGCCACAGAACCAACGCAATCCCAGAGACTCTGTGACCGACAGTCACTCACCCTGAAGTGTTAGTTTTCCCAAGTCATGCTGGCAGTTCTAAGCTTTTTTCTGCCAGATTGTCGAAGGGTGAATTTGACATCTTTTAAATGGATTTCTGGTAGGAAAGAACAAAAGTATTGGACATTTGGGGACAACACACCTGCTTGTCTCATGAAATCGTGGTGCACCCTTGTTACCACTGGTCTGGAAAGAACCCCAGTGAGCGGCCCCTCTCCCTCACACACACCTACTTGGACTAGGAGCCAGAACGACACACAGAATGGCCAGAAGCCTGGGCTCCAGCCATTTCTAACTGTATGTGGCATCATCAGGTTACCTTGCTTTCCTCATCTGTAAAATGGGGCAATAAGATTTGTACTGTTAAATGAATTACAATATGTAAAGTGCAGAATCTGGCTCAGAATGTGAGCTCAACCACTGTTATTATTCTCCCTTGGGACAGTGTCTTTCTGCAGAGGGCCCAGGTTCTCTTGCTTCTTACACAGCTGTCCACAGGTTCTGCCCTTCCCTGAGCCCTGTCAGACTCTGCCCTCTTCTCTGCCCTGCTCCACCCTTCCTGGTTCACACCCGCCCAGCACACACACCCTCCCACCCATTCTGGACAGCTCAAGCCTGCCAATGCCTCTTCTGCCCTCCTAGCCCCCCAGCCTACCAAGGAAGAGGACAATGGGCTTAACCATGAGTGAGGTTTGGAGGGATAAGCGGCTTAGCACAGGGGAACTGGGAGGAAAGAGCCTCCCCTTCAGAAGGGTGAAAACTGGGAGCTTTGTTCCCTTGGAGTGATTCAAATTGGCAACCCAGAAACTCTACACATACAAACAGTAGTTGTTAAATAAACACATGCAGCCCTCAAGACTTGCTTATATATCAAATTTGCTATTAGAACATAATTTCTTCCTTATACAAAGTCATTGCTCAATGAAAACTTTTCAGAAGTTCAGTTCATGTCAAGTCTTCCATCAGGGTTTTGCTCTTAGCTTTAGTTTGAAATCAGTCTCTTCCAAGCATGCTTTCCTATTGTGTATGTGAGTCCCTGAGTGGCTCAGTTAAGCGGTCTGCTACTACCTGAAAGGTTGGCAGTTTGAAGTCACCCAGAGGTGCCTCTGAAGACAAGCCTGGTGATCTAATTTCAAAAGGTCGCAGCCTTGAGAACTCTGTAGAACAGTTCTACTCTGGACACATGGGGTTACCAGGAGTCGGAATTGATTCAATGGCAACTAACAGCAATGTGTACTTCAGGAGTCCCCGGGTTGTGAAAGCTGTTAACACATTCAGCTGCTAACCCAGAGGTGCCGGAAAGGAAAGGCCTGGCAATCTACTTCCAAAATGGCATTCATTGAAAACACTATGGAGCAGAGTTCTACTCTAATACACATAGGGTCACCGCGAGTCAGGGTCAACTGGACAGCAACTGGTTTTCTTTTAAGTAGTAGTAAAACTGAATGCAGTAAAACAGAACATTCATCTTGAGTTGGTTTCTGCTTTTATCAAGCCCACTTTATACACAGTGTTTGACCATGGAACACTTCAAATTTTACTTACTAGCAATGGCAGACTTTTAGACTCATAGGAATTAGTTCCCAGCTCTCCAAAATATCCATCCACTTTGTATCCACAGACTGGTTTTGTAGACCAGCTGTTTGGCAATTACATAGGCTGCTCGTGTCTGAAAGATACAACATTTTTAGATATTCTAAAGCACATTAGATGACGTAAGTCAACCTCCCTTTCCCAAGAAAGTGGTTTTTTTTTTTTTTGAGTTCTGAAGCAGTCTTTTTTTTTTTTTTAATTTTTATTGTGCTTTAAGTGAAGGTTTACAAATCAAGTCAGTCTCTCACACAAAAACTTATGTACACCTTGCTACATACTCCCAATTGCTCTCCCCCTAATGAGACAGCCCACTTCCTCCCTCCACTCTCTCTTTTCGTGTCCATTTTGCCAGCTTCTAACCCCTTCTACCCTCTCATCTCCCCTCCAGGCAGGAGAAGCCAACATAGTCTCAAGTGTCCACCTGATCCAAGAAGCTCACTCCTCACCAGCATACCTCTCCAACCCATTGTCCAGTCCAATCCCTGTCTGAAGAGTTGGCTTCGGGAATGGTTCCTGTCCTGGGTCAACAGAAAGTCTGGGGGCCATGACCACCAGGGTCCTTCTAGTCTTAGTCAGACCATTAAGTCTGGTCTTTTTATGAGAGTTTGGGATCTGGATCCCATGGCTCTCCTGCTCCCTCAGGGTTCTCTGTTATGTTCCCTGTCAGGGCAGTCATCGGTTATAGACGGGCACCATCTAGTTCTTCTTGTCTCAGGTTGATGTAGTCTCTGGTTTATGTGGCCCTTTCTGTCTCTTGGGCTCATAATTACCTTGTGTCCTTGGTGTTCTTCATTATCCTTTGGTCCAGGTGGGTTGAGACCAATTGATGCATCTTAGATGGCCGCTTGCTAGTGTTTAAGACCCCAGACTCCACTCTCCAAAGTGGGATGCAGTATGTTTTCTTAATAGATTTTATTATGCCAATTGACTTAGATGTCCCCTGAAACCATAGTCCCCAAATCTCCACCCCTGGTACACTGGCCTTTGAAGCATTCAGTTTATTCAGGAAACTTCTTTGCTTTTGGTTTAGTCCAGTTGTGCTGATCTCTCCTGTATTGTGTGTTGTCTTTCCCATCACCTAAAGTAGTTCTTATCTACGATCTAATTGGTGAATACCTCTCTCCCACGCTCTCTCCCTCCCCCCCTTCTCATAACCATCAAAGAATATTTTCTTCTCTGTTTAAACTATTTCTTGAGTACTTATAATAGTGGTCTTCTACAATATTTGTCCTTTTGCAACTGACTAATTTCACTCAGCATAATGCCTTCCAGATTCATCCATGTTATGAAATGTTTCACAGATTTCTCACTGTTCTTTATCGATGCATAGTATTCCATTGTGTGAATATACCATAATTTATTTATCCATTCATCCATTGATGGGCACCTTGGTTGCTTCCATCTTTTTGCTATTGTAAACAGTGCTGCAATGAACATGGCTGTGCATATATCTGTTCATGTAAAGGCTCTTATTTCTCCAGGATATATTCCAAGGAGTGGGATTGCTGGATCATATGATAGTTCTACTTCTAGCTTTTTAAGGAAGTGCTATATCAATTTCCAAAGTGGTTGTACCATTTTACATTCCCACCAGCAGTGTATAAGTGTTCCAATCTCTTGTCATTTTTTTTTTAATTGTATTTTTTTTCTGTTTTTGTTGCAACTTGCATATAGCATGGAATAACTCAGGCATAGTCAGTTCATCCTTTCAGCCCCTTCAGTTGTGGAGAAACAGCATATAAATTTCTGTTTTACTTTAGTCCTTTTTTCCACTCTCATCCTCATTGTGTTTCTAAATTAGAGGACATTCTTCTTGTCCCACACTTTGAAGAGGTAGCCTTATGTCAGGTGTGGTAAATATGTATGTAACATATTGTTTGCCTTTTCAACATTCTTCACATATACAATTCAGTGACATTAGTTATGTTTTCATGTTGTTCAACCATTAACATTATCTGTTCCCAGATTATTCCATCACCCTTAACAGAAATGCTCAGTGCCCCTATGCAATGAGTTCCCCCTCCACCCGCCTCCTTCCTGCCTCCGAATGACTAATAAACTTTGATCTCTATACGATTGCTGTCTTAGTTATCTAGTGCTGCTATAACGGAAGCACCACAAGTGGGTGGCTTTAACAAACAGGAATTTAGTTTCTCACACTTTAGGAGGGTAGAAGTCCAAATTCAGGGTACCGACTCTAGGGGAAGGCTTTGTCTCTCTGTCAGCTCTGGAGGAAGGCCCTTGTCTCTTTTGAGCTTGTGCTTCTGGGTGATCTTCATGAGCTTGGCATCCCTCTTCCCCCATCTCTGCTTGCTTAATCTGCTTATTTTATATTTTGCAAGAGATTGACTCAAGACATGCCCTACCTTAATCCTGCCTTATTAACATAAAAAAGACAACTCTGAGACTGTCTAGGCAATGGCCCTGCCCTCCAAATTCTAGGTGTTAGCCATGCTCTCTGGAGTCTGGATGGAGGCCCTTGGTCCAGGACTTCAACTCCACCTTCCAGGCCCACTGAGATGGCAACCCTGCCCCCTTTGCTTTGAGTGGTCCCATTCTCCTCATCCATCTGAGTGATAACCCTAACCCCTCGACCTCAGCAGGCCCTGTCCTTCTAACCCTTGTGTATGACAATCCCAACCCCTCAGCTTTGGGCGGCAGGTCCATTTCCCTGGCATACCTTAACAGCAGCCCCATAATCCAGAACCGAGTTGGCAAAGACCTCACTCTTTGAAACCTAGGAGGTTGTGGTTCCACTCTTTGAGATCCAGAAGACTTTGGCCCCCCCTCTTTGAAACTAAGAAGCCTGCTTATCATGCTTCTTCCAACAGTACTGCTGCTGTCCAAGCTACTCCAGGGATGGTCCTTTTCTTTTTTTGGAGGACAATAGATGTAGCTCCTTTGGCCTGTTTCCTGCCTGTAGAATTTCAAGAGGCAGACAGCTTTCTTTCCTTTTGTTCTTTCTCATCCCCATCAGTCTGAGCTGATAGGTTTTCTGCTGTGGTAGATGGTTAGATCCATAAGTCAGAGGTTTAATCTCTTTAACAAAAGAATGTGTAGTCGTGTCCTTGGTGAACATTCTAAGACATGTGTCCTTAGTTTGTACAACAGAATTTTCCAAATCTTTGAGTTCTGTTTTCATTTTGCACAGTTCATGTTTGACTCCATCTCTTTTCACATTTTACTATAAGCATCAGGGTGAAACCACGTGGCCCCTTTAAGATCCTGCTTAGAAATCTCATCAGCCAAATATCCACATTCATCACTTACAAGCTCTACTTTCAACCAGACACTTGAACATAATTCAGGCAAGTTCTTTGTCACCGCATAAAAAGCATTGCCCTTCCTCTATTATCCTATCACTTGCTCATCATTTTCTTTTAAAGCCTTACCAAAAGCACATTTAGTATCCACACTTCCAGCAACATTCTCTTGCTGGCACCATATGTATTCTCTAAAATGATAGAGACTTTCTGTACAGCTTTCCTCACTTCCTTCTGAGCCCAGTAGCCCAGGTAAGCAAATCACACTGCTTTTTAGAAGAGTTGTATACAAGATGTACAGGACATCTAGCTGGTAAGATATTTTCATTTTCTTTGGCAAGAAGTTTCTAGACCGAATGAAATTTGTCATAATTTACGTTTTCAATGCCTGCCCGATAGGCAGATTAGCAAAATCTAGTTTGTAATTGGACAAGATATCAACAATCTTTCTTTTTTCCCCTAGTTTTATTAAAATCTTTGTAGAAATCAGGAAGATGATCTGAAACTCTATTTTTCAAATCAAAGTCCTTAAGGGATAGGGGAAACCTTTTTTTTTTTTTTTTTTCTTTGCTGCCTTGATTCGAGGTACAACTTGATAGACTGTGAGAAGCATGATCATTGGCAAGGCTCAACAAAAGCAGCCCTGCACTGTAAGGACCAATGCATGTGTTACCCAAATTTCCCCTTTTGTTCACCTACAGGATGTTTACTTACAAGCTCCGAATCAGGAAACGTAACTGTATTCAGTTGCATGGATATTACACAATATGTATCTTAGTTCCTGTGGTATGCTCAAGCTAATTCAGCAGCCACGATTTTCAACTGAACAACAGTGTCTTTAAAACCATAAAAAAGAAAAAAAACCACTGCCATTAAATCGATTCAGAGGAGAACTGCCCCACAGGGTTTCCAAGGTTGTAAATCACAGAAGACTGCCGCATCTCTCTCCTGTGAAGTAGCTGGTGGGTTTGAACTGCCAGCCTTTCAATTAGCAGCCAAGTGCTTTAACCACTGAGCCACCAGGGTTCCTAGGTGTGTTTAGGGAGACAAAAATAAAAACTTTTGATTAATTCAGAAGCACTCATTTGTCTTATCCCAGATTTGTGAGATTCAGTTTCCATATGTGCTTCGATTCACTTCTCCACCATGTCTAATCCCAAACTCTCAGCACATTGTGCAGGATGCTCTATTTTGTTTACTTACTGTCTCAGTCACCTAGTGCTGCTATAACAGAAATACCACAAGTGGATGGCTTTAACAAAAAGAAGTTTATTCTCTCACAGTCAAGTAAGCCACAAGTCCAAATTCAGGGCATCAGCTTCAGGGGAAGTCTTTCTCTCTCTCGGCTCTGAAGGAAGGTCCTTCTCGTTAGTCTGGGAGCATCTCAGCACAGGAACCTCAGGTCCAAAGGACGCGCTCCACTCCCAGCACAGTTTTCTTGGTGATATGAGGTCCCCAACTCTCTGCTTGCTTCCCTTTCGTTTTATCTCTTAAGAGATAAAGGGTGGTGCAGGCCACACCCTAGGGAAACTCCGTTTACATTGGATCAGGGATGTGACCTGGTAAGGTGTTAGAGTCCCACCCTAAACCTCTTTAACATAAAATTACAATCACAAAATGGAGGACAACCACAGAATACTGGGAATCGTGGCCTAACCAAGATAGTTTACACATTTTTGGGGGAACATAATTCAATCCATGACACTTACCTCCCTAACCAGGTGTGTAGGTTCTGGCATCTGTCATTAAAATAGCACAGTCATTTAGGCTTCTCTTTTGTTGATGTGTGGGTAGTGTCAGCATTGATATTGCAATTGTTCTCATTTTTATTATCTGAATTTTAGGAAACATGGTCACAATGTTTACAGTGTTAAAAAAATTTAAATAACACCATCATAATGCAAAGTACAACTGTTAATTCACAGACAAGTTAAGATTAACTATAAACACTCAAGATTACAATGCACTTAAGTCACTCAGAGTGATGCAGCAATGGATGATTTATTATTGCAAGCCACAAATTGTGATTGTCAATATCAGTGCTCAGGGCAAAAAGCAGCAACAGAGACAGAAGCCTTAGAAGAAATAAGTGTTTTTAGAAGAAATACAACCAGAATATTTCTTAGAAGTGAGGATGGCACGACTTTGGCTTGCTTACTTCGGACATGTCATCAGGAAAGACCAATCACTAGAAAAGAACATCATGTTTGGTAAAGGAGAGAGTCAGTGAAAATGAGATGAGTGAGATGGATTGACACAATAGTGGCAACAATGGACACAAACATACCAATGATCATGGAAATGACACAGGATTGGGCAATATTTCTGTTATAAATAAGTCACGATGAGTCAGAGCTGACTCAACAGTGATTAACAGCAAGCAACTTCATGGATGTGGCAGCATGCTTGTCTGTTTTCCCAGACTTGCTTACTCTATAATATTTCCTCAGATTCAAGCAGACATTTGCTCCGGCAGCATGCTTGTCCGCTTCCCACTTTTGTCTTTTTGAATATATGCTGAATAAAACTCTCTTTTTGCTTTACCAAACTTTGTGATGTTTTTTCCCCTACAACAGATGTAAAAGACCTATATGAAGAAAACTACAAGACACTACTACAAGAACACAAAAGAGACATACATAAGTGGAAAAACATACCTTGCTCATGGATAGGAAGACTTAACATTGTAAAAGTGTCTTTTCTACTGAAAGCCATCTATGGATACAATGTAATTCAGATCTAAATTCCAACAACATTTTTTAATGAGATGGAGAAAGAAATCACCAACTTCATATGGAAAGGAAAGAGGCCCCAGGTAAGTAAAGCATTACTGAAAAAGAAGAACAAAGTGGGAGGCCTCACACTACCTGATTTTAGAACATATTATACCACCACAGTAGTCAAAACAGCCTGGTACTGGTACAACAAGAGATACATAGACCAATGGAACAGAATTGAGAATTCAAACGTAAATCCATCCATATATGAGCAGCTTATATTTGACAAAGGCCCAAAGTCAGTTAAATGGGAAAAAGACAGTCTGTTTAACAAATGGTGCTGGCATAACTGGATATCCATCTGCAAAAAATGAAACAAGACCCATACATCACACCATGCACAAAAACTAACTAAAAATGGATCAAAGGCCTAAATATAAAATCTAAAATGATAAAGATCATGGAAGAAAAAATAGGGACAACGCCAGGAGCCCTAATAAATGGTATATAAAACATTATTAACAATGCAGAGAAGAAACTAGAGAACCGGTCAAAACCCACCCAGTGCCTAGCTCCAAAAAATCAAACACCTATGCTCATCCAAAGACTTCACCAAAAGAGTAAAAAAATTACCCTCGGACTGGTAAAAAGTTATTAGCTATGACATTTCTGATCAGTGCCTGATCTCTAAAATCTACATGATATTGCAAAAACTCAACTACAAAAAGACAAACAACCTAATTAAAAAATGGGCAAAGAATATGAACAGACACTTCACTAAAGAAGATTCAGGTAGCTAACAGATACATGAGGAAATGCTCACGATCATTAGCTGTTAGATAAATGCAAATCAAAACTACAATGAGATTCCATCTCACTCCAACAAGGCTGGCATTGATCCAAAATAATAAATGCTGGAGAGGTTGTGGAGAGACTGGAACACGTATACACTGCCAATGGGAATGTAAAATGGTACAACCACTTTGGAAATCGATTTGGCTCTTCCTTAAAAAGCTAGAAATAGAACTACCATTTGATCCAGCAATCCCACCCCTTGAAATATATCCTAGAGAAATAAGAGCCTTTACATGAACAGATATATGCACACCCATGTTCACTGCAGCACTGTTTACAATAGCAAAAAGATGGAAGCAACCAAGGTGCCCATCAATGGATGAATGGATAAATAAATTATGGTATATTCACACAATGGAATGCTGTTCATCTATAAAGAGCAATGATGAATCTGTGAAACATTTCATAACATAGAGGATTCTGGAAGGTATTATGCTGAGTGAAATTAGTCAGTTGCAAAAGGACAAATATTATATGAGACCACTACTATAAGAACTCGAAAAATAGTTTAAACAGGGAAGAAAATATTTGATGGTTATGAGAGTGGGGAGGGAGGGAGAGGGTTTTCACTAATTAGATAGTAGACAAAAGCTATTTTAGGTGAAGGGAAAGACAACACACAATACAGGAGAGGTCAGCACAACTGGACTAAACCAAGAGCAAAAGAAGTTTCCTGAATAAACTGAATGCTTCGAAGGCCAGCGTAGCAGGGGCAGGGGTTTGGGGACCAAGGTTTCAGGGGACATCTAAGTCAACTGGCATAATAAAATCTATTAAGAAAACATTCTGCATCCCACTTTGGAGAGTGGCATCTGGGGTCTTAAACACTAACAAGCAGCCATCTGAGATGCATCAATTGGTCTCAACCCACCTGGACCAAAGGATAATGAAGAACACCAAGGACACAAGGTAATTATGAGCCCAAGAGACAGAAAGGGCCACATAAACCAGAGACTACATCAACCTGAGACCAGAAGAACCAGATGGTGCCTGTCTACAACAGATGACTGCTCTGACAGGGAACATAACAGAGAAGCCTTGAAGGAGCAGGAGAGCAGTGGGATGCAGACCTCAAATTCTCATGGAAAAACCAGACTTAATGGTTTAACTGAGTCTAGAAGAACCGTGGAGGTCATGGTCCCCAGACCTTCTGTTAGCCCAAGACAGGAACCATTCCCAAAGCCAACTCTTCAGACAGAGATTAGACTGGACTATGGGCTAGAAAATGACACTAGTGTAGAGTGAGTTTCTTGGATCAAGTAGACACATGAGACTATGTGGGCAGCTCCTGTCTAGAGAGGCGATGAGAGGGCAGAGAGGGTCAGAGGCTGGCTGAACGGACATGAAAATACAGAGTAGAGGCAAGCAGTGTGCTGTCTCATTAGGGGGAGAGCAACTAGGATTATATAGCAAGGTGTATATAAATTTTTGTATGAGATACTTGATTTGTAAACTTTCACCTAAAGCACAATAAAAATTAAAAAAAAAAGTTTCAAATGTGTATCTTTTCTCTTGACTCATTTTTTCAACATCTGCCACTTGCTTCTTCCAGGACAGGTACCACGGTAAGTTCCTGACAGTTGGCAATGAATGCAAGCTTCAGCTTCAAACACCCGCACTCTGGTGGGTAAACGTAGAAGCTGACCACCAGCGGCCTTGCAGAGTGATGAATGTGTGACAGGCTATTCCTCAAGATACAGGCCCACATCTCAGATGCAGAAGTGGGGAAGGGTCCATCCAATGAATCACAAACCCCAGAAGTGCTGAAAACAGGCACCATACATATTCTTAAAGAATATATGTATACTTAGGATATATCACGCGTGAAATATTAGAATATTGTCAATAACTTTTGAACTTCTTTTATCATGACTCAGAATAAGAAATATATTTTACATCTTTACCTAGTACCCAGGACTGTCTATTGTTCTAACTATATACCTGTTACCTGATTAGGGTCCGTGTCCTGGAGCAGCTGAGCCAATGAACCATACTCCAAGTCAGAAGGAGTGAGAAAGTTTATTAAGGGGATGTATACATCACTGGGGATCTGACAGCAACACAGGCTGTCTCTATGGAACCCCGAAAAGCCATTTAAATTAGAGCTTATATAGGATTTTACAAGGGTTAGAAGTGTTTTTGCAGTCTGCAGATGGCATGGCCAGAGGAGTTATGCATTACAAGATAGTGACAAAAGACTCTTTATTAGACTAAAGATGTACATACCAGGGACCTGGGCTCTGATCTTCCTGTGGGGCTTGTAAGTCACTGGTGGTGCAAAGGTTATTCGTATCAGTTTAAAACAAAGAACAAAGTCCTTAACATTAGGTCAAAACTAAGTCATTAACAGAGGTATGTGACGGAGGTGGCAGGCAGAGGAATGAGAAAAACCTATAGGTACGTCCTGGCTGTTAGTTATGTCAAGCTCTCAGTCGCCCATTTTGAAAAACGAGAAAATATGCTGGAGAGTATTGGGGTCACACAGCCAAACTATAAACAAATGTTTCGTAAATATAAAATACTTAGTCTTTCTAAGGGTAATACACTCTAATATTTGCTATTGAATTAGGCTCCATTTTATTTCATTAAAAAAAAAATGTTGAATCATGACCCTTCTAATTGATTTCATAACCAACCAAAATGTTGCAATGTTTTAAAAACAATGAACTACTTTGTTGTTTTGATCTAAATTACTTTGCCAGAAGACAGTGAATCATCTATGTAGTTCCGCAACTAATGGATAAATCGAGCAATCACCTAGCTTATTAATTTTCTACCTTTTTATTTTTTTATCTTAGTATTTTAATTTTTTAAATATAATACATCTGCATGTTGTTTGTTAATGATATTTTTTAAATTTTTTATTAATTTTTATTGTGCTTTAAGTAAAAGTTTACAAATCAAGTCAGTCTCTCATACAAAAATTTATATACACCTTGCTTTATATTCCTAGTTGCTGTCCCCCTAACGAGACGGCACACTCCTCTCCACCCTGTACTCCCCATGTCCATTCAGCCAGCTTCTGCCCCGCTCGGCCCTCTCATCTCCCCTCCAGACAATAGCTGTCCACAAAGTCTCATGTATCTACTTCAGCCAAGAAGCTCACTCCTTACCAGGATCATTTTCTATTTTATATTCCAGTCTAATCCCTGTCTGAAGAGTTGACTTTGGGAATGGTTCCTCTCTTGGGCTAACAGAAGGTCCGGGGACTGTGAGCTCCTGGGTCCTTCTAGTCTCAGTCAGACCATTAAGTCTGGCCTTTTTAGGAGAACTTGAGGTCTGTGTCCCACTGTTTTCCTGCTCCATCAGGGATTCTCTGTTGTGTTCCCTGTCAGGACAGTTATCAGTTGTAGCTGGGCACCATCTAGTACTTCTGGTCTCAGGCTGACAAGTGTCTGATATATGTGGCCCTTTCTGTCTCTTGGGCTCATAATTACCTTGTGTGTTTGGTGTCCTTCATTCTCCTTCGCTCCATGTGGGTTGAGACCCATTGAAGAATCTTACATGGCTGCTTGCTACTGTTTAAGACCCCAGACGCCACTCTCCAAAGTGGAATGTAGAATGTTTTCTTAATAGATTTTATTATGTCAATTGACTTAGATGTCCCCTGAAACCCTGGTCCCCAAAGCCCCCGCCCTTGCTACTCTGGCCTTTGAAGCATTCAGTTTATTCAGGAAGATTCTTTTGCTCTTGGTTTAGTCCAGTTGTGCTCACCTCTCCTGTGTTGTGTGTTGTCTTTCCCTTGACCTAAAATAGTTCTTGCTTACTATCTAATTAGTTAATACCACTTGTAACCATCATAAAGAATATTTTCTTCTCTGTTTAAACTGTTTCTTGAGTTCTTGTAATAGTGGTCTCATACAATATTTGTCCTTTTGCAGTTGACTAATTTCACTCAGCATAATGCCTACCAGATTTCTCCATGTTATGAAATGTTTCACGGATTCATCATTGTTATTCGTCAATACGTAGCATTCCATTGTGTGAATACACCATAATTTATTTATCCATTCATCTGTTGATGGGCACCTTGGCTGCTTCCATCTTTTTGCTATTGTAAACAGTGCTGCAGTGAACATGGGTGTGCATATATCTGTTCATGTAAAGGCTCTTATTTCTTTAGGATATATTTCAAGGAGTGGGATTGCTGGATCATATGGTAGTTCTATTTCTAGCTTTTTAAGGAATCGCCAAATCAATTTCCAAGTGGCTGTACTATTTTACATTCCCACTAGCAGTGTGTAAGTGTTCCAGTCTCTCCACAACCTCTCCAACATTTATCGTTTTGTGTTTTTTTGGATTAATGCCAGCCTCCTTGGAGTGAGATGGTCTCTCAGTGTAGTTTTCATTTGCATTTCTCTAAGGGGTAATGATCGTGAGCATTTCCCCATGTATCTGTTAGCTGCCTGAATGTCTTCTTTGGTGAAGTGCCAGCTCATATCCTTTGCCCATTTTTTAATTGGGTTATTTGTCTTTTCACAGTTGAGTTTTTGCATATCATGTAGATTTTAGACAACAGATGCTAATTGGAAATGTCAGAGCTGAAGACTTTTTCCCAATCTGTACGGAATCTTTTTTTTTTTTTAATGATTTTTATTGCGCTTTAAGTGAACGTTTACAAATCAAGTCAGTCTGTCACATATAAGCTTATCTACACCTTACTCCATACGCTCACTTACTCTCCCCCTAATGAGTCAGCCTGCTCCCTCCTTCCAGTCTCTCCTTTCGTGACAATTTTGCCGGTTTCTAACCCTCTCTACCCTCCTATCTCCCCTCCAAACAGGGGTTGCCAACACAGTCTCAAGTGTCCACCTGATACAAGTAGCTCACTTTTCGTCAGCATCTCTCTCCAACCCATTGTCCAGTCCCTTCCATGTCTGATGAGTTGTCTTTGGGAATGGTTCCTATCCTGGGCCAACAGAAGGTTTGGGGACCATGACCGTCGGGATTCCTCTAGTCTCAGTCAGACCATTTAAGTTTGATCTTTTTATGAGAATTTGGGGTCTGCATCCCACTGATCTCCTGCTCCCTCAGGGCAGAGAATTTGGGGTCTGCATCCCACTGATCTCCTGCTCCCTCTGTTGTGCTCCCTGTCAGGGCAGTCATCGACTGTGGCTGAGTACCATCTAGTTCTTCTGGTCTCAGGATGATATAAGTCTCTGGTTCATGCGGCCCTTTCTGTCTCTTGGGCTCGTAGTTATCGTGTGACCTTGGTGTTCTTCATTCTCCTTTGATCCAGGTGGGTTGGGACAAATTGATGCATCTTAGATGGCCGCTTGTTAACATTTAAGACCCCAGACGCCACATTTCAAAGTGGGATGCAGAATGTTTTCCTAATAGAATTATTTTGCCAATTGACATAGAAGTCCCCTTAAGCCATAGTCCCCAAACCCCCACCCTCGCTCCGCTGACCTTTGAAGCATTCAGCTTATCCCGGAAACTTCTTTGCTTTTGGTCCAGTCCAGTTGAGCTGACCTTCCGTGCATTGAGTACTGTCCTTCCCTTCACCTAAAGTAGTTCTTATCTGCTAACTAATCAGTAAATAACCCTCTCCCACCCTCCCTCCCTCCCCACCTCCTAATCACAAAAGTATGTGTTCTTCTCAGTTTATACTATTTCTCAAGATCTTATAATAGTGGTCTTATACAATATTTGTCCTTTTGCCTCTGACTAATTTCACTCAGCATAATGCCTTCCAGTTTCCTCCATGTTATGAAATGTTTCACAGATTCCTCACTGTTCTTTATCGATGTGTAGTATTCCATTCATCCTTTGATGGACACCTTGGTTGCTTCCAGCTTTTTGCTATTGTAAACAGAGCTGCAATAAACATGAGTGTGCATATATCTGTTCGTGTGAAGGCTCTTATTTCTCTAGGGTATATTCCGAGGAGTGGGATTTCTGGGTTGTATGGTAGTTCTATTTCTAACTTTTTAAGAAAACGCCAGGTAGATTTCCAAAGTGGTTGTACCATTTGACATTCCCACCAGCAGTGTATAAGAGTTCCAGTCTCTCCGCAGCCTCTCCAACATTTATTATTTTGTGTTTTTTGGATTAATGCCAGCCTTGGTGGAGTGAGATGGAATCTCATCGTGGTTTTAATTTGCATTTCTCTAACGGCTAATGATCGAGAGCATTTTCTCATGTATCTGTTAGCTGCCTAAATATCTTCTTTAGTGAAGTGCATGTTCGTATCCTTTGCCCACTTCTTGATTGGGTTGTTTGTCTTTTTGTGGTTGAGTTTTAACAGAATCATAAAGATTTTAGAGATCAGGCGCTGGTGGGAGATGCTTGTGCTGTCTCAGAAGCCACGGTTAGTTCCTCCGTTCCCAGTCCAAAGCCCAGAGCCAAGGTTCCCCAGCTGGGACGCCGCACTCCCAGCTCCAAAACCTGTCACTACCTCCCGGTGACTTCTCCTCCTGTCAGCTGCATCGCTGTGCTGCCTGAGTGCACTGGCTAGGCTTCCCCCGAGGTCACTTCTGGGGGCTCGGGCTGCGACCCTTGTTTTTGCCATCTCAGGATGCCGTGCTAGCTTGCCTGCGCCCAGTCCAAAGACTGGGGCCAAGGTTTCCTGACTGGCATGCTGGCTCCAGGCTCTGAAAACAGTCACTGCTTCCCCGTGGTTGTTCGTTCTCAGTCTCTGTCACTCAGGTCAACTCTTTATATCTGTGTTTGATGGTCAGGGTTGGTAGACTGTTATGCATGTGATTGGTTCACTTGTTTTTCCAAGTCTTTGTTGCAGGAGGGATCCGAGGTAGCTTCTACCTAGTCAGCCATCTTCTGTTTGTTAATGATATTTTACAATTGTCATTAACTCTGTGTGAGAGAGACAGACAGACAGACTTTCTCCTCGTTTGTCTAACAGTTCTCTCTGGACTAGAGGATGAACTCAGTGGCTCCAGGGCACATGTGTGCAGGATCACCCCAATCCACATACAGACTCACAGGCCCCTCGTGTGTAATTACAAGACACCCACACAGTGCACCACAAACACACCCACCCACACTCTCACAGTTGGCATGCTGCACACACATGTCATGTCTCCTTTCATCATACAATATACAGGTAACCTCCAGCAACCCCTCTACTTACATTGCTCCAAAGCATATGAGGGGAGGAGGGATGCCTCTCCTTCACACCCTAGAGATGGCATCACCTGCCAATCTCCCTTCCCATAACCACATCCCCACCAAACCAATAGAGCTGCTGAATAAGAACAGGATTGGTCCCCTGAAGTGGACATCAGGAACTATATCTGCTGACTTCCTTGCTTGAGTGTCCTGGGAATTCCAGCAAGGCATGGGCCAAGCTGAAGCAACTGGTGTTCAAACTCCTTCAGGAGGGAACCCAGTTTGGAAAGACCACTCGGAAAAGGGAAGGCCCTAAACTGGCAAAAAAAAAAAAAAAGATTCCCATGACTTAAGTCCCTCTGTACTGAAGGCCCTGCAAATAAAAGCTACTCTGCTCCCTTGAATCCAATGAATATGTAGGGTTCTTCATTCAACAAATATTTATTGAGCACTTACAATGTGCCAAGCACTGGGATACAGCAGTAATCGGAACATACAGTCCTCATCAGGATTTACGTTTTGTGTAGGGGAAACATTATATAAACAAGTACATTATATGGTCCATTAGAAGGTGATCAGTACTGTGGAGAAAAATAAAGCAAGAGGGGGTAAGGGATGAGGGAGAATATGTGGTCATAGAAGGCATTACTGAGAAGTTGACATCTGAGCAAAGGCTTTAAAGAGGTGAGTGCCACAGGGATGTCTGGGGGAAGACCATTCCGTGAAAAGGGCCTGGGGCTGGAGCCTGCCTGGACTGTCGAGTGGCCCATATAAAACTTGGGTGTTTGAAGCTGAGGGCAGAAAGGAGAGAATAATAGGGAAGAGATTGGAGACTACCAGGGCCCACAGTCTGGAGAGTCTTTGGAGGGCACTGTAGCCCTCTGGAGCCAAAAGAGGACGCATGGGAAATGATGAGCAGAAGGGGGCCGTGATCTGACTCTTTGAATAGGATCCCTCTGGCTGCCTGAGGCTTAAGCTCCATTCTGGCCATATTAGGGGAGTGAAACGATTTAAGGTATCTCTGAAGGACAGGAAGGGGGGCAGGGGTGGGGAACAAGCCTGAGGTGTGCCTGAGGAGACACGTGGACTGCAGTTCCCATGGGCTGTGAGTGATGACCCACAGAAGCCACAGGTAGGAATGTGGAGGTCAGGGCAGTCAACACCCAGAAGTCAGCAGGTAGGAAGGGGACAGCTGCTGCCAGAGAAGCCGGATGGATGCAAGTACAGGGGTCACAAACCTGGGATGTCTGGGGCACCCAGAGTCCCATATACACACCTCCACCGCTATACAAACCAAATAACCTCCAGGTATGACCTTTTCACCTAAAACTGCACTAACCCCAACGAAGTCTGTCCCTTTCTTTGTTTTATTTTTCTCCCTAGCACTTAGGACCATCTAACAAAGGATCTGTTTTCAGGTTTTATCTGGTCTGCCGTCAGACTGCCCATTCAATGGGGGCAGTGATGATGCTTATCTGTCTCATTCACCGCTGGGCAGTCAGGGCCTCTACACAGCAGGTATATAAGGAATATTTTTGAGTGACTCAATGAATGAAGGATTGAATGAATTGCTGAGTTATTATCCAGTAGAGTGTTTACTGTATGTAAATATGAGCTACTAGAGGACAGAACTTTTGTCTTTTTTTTTTCAGTCATTTCATAAATATTTATTATGTGTCTACTCCATAATTTTCCTGATGTCTTTTTGGTATCCAATTTGCCATCTTATTCTCTCCATCCTTCCCTTCTCTCCTCCTCCCTCTTTTTTTTCTTCTTTTCTTCTTTCCATTCAATTGTACCTTGCTCCTGTTGTTGTTAGCTGCCATTGAGAATGGCCCCCAACTCATGGCAACCCCATGACTGAACAAAATGCTGCCCAGTCCTGTGTCATCCCCATGATCCATTGGAGGTCAGATCGTTGTAATCCATAGGGTTTTCTTTGGCTGATTTTTGGAGGTAGATCACCAGGCCTTTCCTCCTAGTCCATCTTAGTCTAGAAGGTCTGCTGAAACCTGTTCAGCGTCATAGCAACATGCAAGCCTCCACTGACAGACTGGTGGTGCCTACGCATGAAGTGCATTGTGCAAAGATAAAAGAAAGAAAAAAAAAGTTTTTCTAGAGGCAGTTACAATGACATAGAAACTGACTGTTGATTTGCTCAATCCTTAACTACAATGAAGGAATGAAGGATGAGGAAGAAAGGCTCAGGAAAGGTGTCAAGGCCACCTTCAGTCCTATTTCCAGCCCCACCAACCCCCTAAGACATGTAGTTTTCCTGGCTGTCAGAGGAGGTCAGCAGGGATGGAGAGATAGGGAATAACTGTTTTTAATAGCCTTGAAGACTGTGTGTCAACTTCATATCTTCTTCCACCCTGTTCTCTCCTCCCAGCACTTGTCCAGGTCCCTCCCTCAGCCAGAGGACAGGGACACCCCATCTCAACACTCAGACTGATATTATCTCCAGGGGAGAAGCTCCTGAGACCCAGGCTCCGGTCTGATGACCCCTCTCCCTCCCAAGGACAGAAGGAAGAGGATCTCAGGGCCAGGTGGACATGGCCGTGGCCCCACACCACTGGTCTGTGTGCTCTGTCTCTTCACAGTCTCTCTCCGAAGCAAACCCTGGCACTCCCTTTTGGGGGGGAGGGCCTTTGGGGGGAAATGGCGGCATGCCCCCATCCTCAGTGGTGATGGCGGTCTGGGAGGCAGCAGCCCCATTCCTAAAGAGGTGCGAGGAGTGATAGAAGGACTAGTTAGAGGGCAAGGGCCTGTCAGGGCAGTACAAGCCACCCATCCAATCACCATCTTCAGAAGGCTGCCTGTCCCCTGGATCTGGAGGCCAACCATAATCCCTCCCTCAAGGAAAGCGAGACCCCTTGTGTCCCCTCTCCCTCCCTCTCACTTCTCGAGCTCACTTCTGGGATCTGCAATCAATAATTTTGTTGATTTACTAATCCAAAGTGAAGCTTGAATATCCATCAACAGATGCTTGTGGTATATCCATACAATGGAATATTATTCAGTCATGAAAAGAAATGAAGCTCTGGTACCTGCTACAACATCTTGCTAAGTGAAATAAGCCAGACAGAAGAGAACAAACATTGCATGATCCCATTTACATGAAACATTCAAAATAGGCAAATCCACAGAGAAAGCAGATTGGTGGTTGCGGGGGCCTGGGGGTAGATAACAATGGGGAGTTACTGCTTAATGGGTATTGAGTTTCAATTTGGGGTGATGAAAAGTTTTGGAACCAGTTGGCGGTGGTGGTTGCACACTGTTATGAATGTAATTAATGCCACTGAATTGTACACTTTAAAATGGTTAAAATGGTAAATCTTATGTATATTTTGCCACGATAAAAAAAAAATTTTTTTTAAAAGCCGAGTTTGAGACATACTTCCAGAAGTTACCCCATCCCTTCCCCTGTCCAGATATCCCTGTCCCAGTCCTCGCAAGGAAGGCAGATCTGCTGAAGAGCCAGAGAAGGCCACACAAGGGACTTCCACCAACGTTCTCTTCATCTTCCCACCACCAGGTGTGGTGGGTAGTGCTGATGAGGAAAATGAGAAGTGCTCACATACGTAAAGGGTCACACCAAGGAAGGGCAAACTGTTGATCAGAAGTCAAGCCAAAGTTAAACCACAGACTCCCATGGGCCAACTTCCCCTCGGGGCCTGTGCTGCTTCCTCTCAGTCAGGCAACCACCTCCAGTTGCTGTACAGTCCATTCCGACTCATGGCGACCCTATGTGTGTCAGAGTAGAGCTGTGCTCCATAGGGTTTTCAGTGGCTAATTCTTTGGAATTAGATCACCAGGCCTCTCTTCCAAGGCATCTTTGGGTAGACCTGAACCTTCACCATGGCAACTTAGTACTTTAACTATTTGCACCACCCAGGGACTTCCAGTCAGGCAACAACTCTATCGAATTCAGCCTTCCTGCAGCTACAGGAGGAGAAGGCAGGCTTGGAGTTTAGAAATCTTCAGTTTGAACTGATACAAACTGAGGGGAACTCGGATTCCATAAATCATGGAGAGGATGAACAGGGTGCCTCTGAGAGAAGTTCTGGGGTTAAGTTCTGATGCCTGAGCACGAGCCTCGTGGAAAGGCGCCTCCACGCTCAGGGACACTCCCAGTCTCAGAGGTATGAGAGACTCTGAGTAGCACCCCTTCTGAGGGCCCAGCCACACCCAACCTTCCCTGGCCTTACAGAATGCTTCCCAGGACAGAGGCATACCCTAGCCTCAGACCACCTTGGATTCAGGGCACCACTACACATTGAAGAGACAATGTTTTCAAATCAATGAAGCCAAGATATGCTTCATTTAATAAGTGGGAAACCAGTGCTGAGTGTCGTGAGGAGGGGGAGTCGTTATCGACTACTCCAAATGATTTGTGTCTGCTCACAATGTTCTTTTTTAATTAGTAAGGACACAGGTTCTTGGCTACCCCAGACACCAGAGGCCTCAGACACCAAAAGGGTAAGAGAGAGAAAGAGAGCAGGCAAGCTTAGGGCAAACAAACTCCAAAGTCTAAGGTCCAAAGTCCAGACACCTCTGTCACTCTTGACCATGTTGCCTCATTGGGCTCATGAGCACTATATCAGGCCTCTACTTCAGCAAGACTTTCATCAAGCTAGGGCCGCAGAGGGATCGACTTCCCTTCAGACTAAGTGGAGACCGGGTTGGCTCGAAGGCCAATCACCCTTACTTCAAAACTCAGCTGGTTCTGGGACCCCGGTCGATCAACCTCTCGCACAGGGGGTCCCCTGGCAGGTGAGGGGTCTCACACTGCCTCTCCACTGTCCGAAAGAGGGTGGCTCTGATATGCTCCGAGCAAAGCTGAGTCTTAGTATCTCTTCTTTTATACACTTTGGGGCTCTCTGAGCCCTTTTGGTTGGTGTTGATCAGTACTTGTTCACGACTTAGCTGGAGCTCTTTAAGCCTGTTTGGTTGATACTGATAAGTCCTTGTTTGTGACTTAGTTGGTCCTGGTTCTTCTGTTGATAAAGTTGTTTTTCTCCTCTAGGTTACATCATCTTTATCTCCTTTCTTCACATGTTGTTTACTTCTTCATTTGCTCTCAGCTAGCCTGGGCTCCATGCTGAGTATATTAGCTAATTTGTAGGCTGAAATGGAGGAAACCGTGGTGGCCTAGTGGTTAAGTGCTACAGCTGCTAAACAAAGGGTCAGAAGTTCCAATCCGCCAGAGGCTCCTTGGAAACTCTATGGGGCAGTTATACTCTATCCTATAGGGTCGCCATGAGTCGGAATCGATTCGACGGCACTGGGTTTGGTTTGGTTTGGAATGGAGCCCTTGGGAGATGCAAACAATGCACTTGGCTGCTGACGGAAAGGTTGGAAGTTCAAGTTCACCCAGAGGCACCTCTGAAGAAAGACCTGGTGATCTACTTAAGAAAAATGAGCCACTCAAAACCCTATGGAGCACAGTTCTACTCTGACACACATGGGCTCACCATGAGTTAGAATCGACTCAAGGGCAACTGGTTACCTGAAAACCAAAAAAACCAAACCTATTGCTGTGGTATCAATTCGACTCATAGAGGCTCTATAGGACAGAGTAGGACTGCCATATAGGGTTTCCAAGGAGCACCTGGTGGATTCAAACTGCCGACCTTTGGTTGGCAAACATAGCTCTTAACCACGAGGGTTTCCAGTTTCTGGAAAACAGTGTAGAATTCACTGATGTTTAATAGAAGCTCAAAGTATATGAGGACATGAGTCTTCCCATGTCAGGCCAGAAGGGGTCCAGAAATAGTAGGCAGAGGTACCCAGTGACATGACCATAGGCACCAGCAAGCACAGGGCACAGCCAGCCTACCACCAAGAAGGACAAAAGGCAAGGTGTCCCCCTCACCGCTGCCAGCACCCCAACCACCATGGTGCAGAAGGAGGTGAAGAGGGCAGGAGAGAGAGGGGCACTAGCAGAAGGTCTGAGGCACCACCACCCCAGGCCCTCTGCTGGTACTCCCTCATCCTTCTGGGGGTGTCCTTTAAGGCCACCAAATTTCCCCTTCAAATGCAATAATTGGAGCAGGAAGATCATGTTCAAGGTAGGGAAATGAGCCATGCGTGGGGCCACCCCAGACATGACGACAACAGAACATCCTGATCCACTGCCAGAAGAATTTGCTGGTTCACAGAGACGGAAGGAAGTAGAAACGAGGGCCTGTCCCCACCCTAAATCGTACAGACTCTCGCCAGGTTATGGATTGGCACATTCTCTTGCACCATGCTATCTATTGCCTCAAGAATGAGGACTTCTCCTGAGAGATCTCATGCTGAGGAAATGTGAATCAAGAACGAGCTTTAGTGCTAGCTTTGTTAACAACAACAAAAAAAAGTTAACCACCCTTAAATCCCATTCCTCCTCTCCTCCGGCACTACAGCAGAATCAGCTTTTGTGGGGCCTTGCCCTGGACATTCAGCAGAGACCCAGAAGGAAGGGGGAAGCATGGCCATGGAGACTCTAGTTGTGGACACATAACCAAGGAGGATCCCCAGAGCCCAATGAGCTCCAGGTCCTTGTCAGGGACTCAGTGCCTGGTCTACCTTCCCAAACGCTGACAGCTGGGCTCATGCCTGGCCATGGGGACATGTGTTCCATTGGCCTGTGACCTCACTGTTGGTCACAGCTCAGCCTTCTAGGATGAACTTGACATTGTGTGGGGCCTGGCAGACCCTGTATCTGACCTGTCCTCAAACCGGCCTGACACTACAGAAGGGGGTGTGTTCCCCTCCTGGCCTGATACCAGGTACCATTCCACCTGGTCCAGGAGCTTTCCTTGGGCATGTCTCCACTGGGGCTGACTTCAGCATGAGCTACCAGTCAGGGTGCCCAGCAAGAGAGGACAGTATGAGGGCTGGGGCAGGGTGGAGGCACATCCCTGACACCTCTGTGATCCAAGGAAGAACCTACTGTAATAAGAAAGGAATGGTCCTGGAGTGGCTTCGAGGATGGCCTATCTCTCCTTTCCCTGAGAGTCAATACAGATGGAGGAGGACATGTCTTATGGGGCAGGCTCTGCATGTCCTCTGGGCCCTGGGTGTTGTTCCCCAAAAGGGTCAGTCATCTCCACAGGGAGTCTGAGATGGGCAGGGCTGAAGCTATATAAGGTCAAGGTGTTTGCTTCTGATTTTATAGGTTTTCTGTTTTTCTCCAGGGTCCCTGTTCTCACTTCCCTCTCTCTCCTTCACATGCCCCACCCCACACTCTTACAGTTTGTTTGCTTGCTTTAGAGATTGCTTTCTTTAATTTAATGGTATATTTCGGAAATCTGTCCCTATCTGTCATAGATGTTTCCTCTTGTTTTATTTATTTAACTTTGGTAAATATGTATGGACAATGGCATCACTAGGAGGGTGCAGGATGTGTGGCCTGTGCTGGGTGACACTGTCAGAGGGGGTGACACCAAAATGACTGTCTATAAAATATTTGTGCAGTTTTTGAGAAGGAAATGTATTACTTTTTATAAAAAATCCATGTAGATAGTTATGACAACAAAAATATTTTTCATAAGCCCAGCTTACATGTATCAATATACCTACAAGACTAAAACACTATTCTAATTTACTGTTTGAACCTTCTAATGCGCTTCGGTCAGAGCTGGAACTTTTACCCAATTACAGTGATGCTTCAGATCAAGAAATCTGCACCCGCTAGAAGCACACGCTGTTTTCATTGCTGCTGGTGTGTTTTTATAAAGAAAAAAAATTTTTTGTTGTTGTTTTTATAGTCCCCGATTTTGTCAAATTTTCTGGTGTTTTAGCTACAATATTGTGGAAATTAGTATTTGTGAACCTATATCGGTAACTTTTTTGAGAATGAAGTAGTAATTAAAGAAAAAGGAAAAAAATAAAAAAGGTTTCCACTCATTTACTAAAAATGTAACTAATAATGTTGTAATTCCACAGAGAAAGATTTAACTATTTTGTTTTTAGTATTCAGGTAATCTAAGAAATATTACATTTAAGCAATTTATGACTATATTTATCACATATTATTCTACGATTAGAATTTATAATAAACATTACTAAGGATTCTATATGGTCTGGTATGGAAGGAGGTCCATGGGGGGGTGGCACCAACCCTAGTGATGCCAGTTTTTTGGAACGTTTGCCATTTCAGCAATCTCCACATGTACAATTCAGTGACATTAATTACATCCATCATGTTATTCAACCATCACCCTTACCCATGCAGTTTTTGAGGTTCCATATTATGCTGGCAGTGGACAGCGACAGACTTCTCAACTGGAGGAGGAGAGTCAGTCATGATGTGGCTGGTGCCCCCGCCCCAGGTGTGGCTGTGACTCTCTTTGACACCTGTGCCAAGGGCAGGGCAGGCCAGAGACACCAGGAAAAGGGTGCCAGGGGAAAACCTCCTTCTGCATGTGGGACATGGTAAAAAGGCTGGTCTCTGAGGGCAGCTCACGCACCTGGAAGTCTAAGTGTGGAGGAGGGGCAGAAAAGGTGCAAAACCAGGAAGACGTGTGGGAGGGAGTGACAGACCCCACAGGGCTGCTGGGCAGGCAGGGCACTTATGCCAGGAGTATGCTCCTTCTAACCCGTGGTTCCTCCCTGTCCTGCCCTTATTCCCTCCTCACCTCAGCCACCCTACCCCCACTCCCTAGTAAAGAAATTCAGCCCCGAGGGGGAACCATGGGGAACAATGCATCACCAATGAATGCTTTGCAGAGCAGCCCCTTCCCTGAACTCTCTGTCCCTCCAACCAGAGGGCATACAGAACAGGTGCCCCAGGACAGACTCCCCAGGACAGAATCCCAGCTACATGCCCTCTAATTTGCCAGGCCCTACCTTGGCTCTTGATCTGCAGCTCCTCCCTCACATCTGGATTGGAGTAGATTTGAGGCCAGGGTCCTGGAGGCTGAATGGCCCAGGTCCCCACCTGCCCCCCCCCGCCCCAGAGCTCTCCACCCACCAAGGCTGGAAGGGCTGGCAGCCCTACCCTACCCCATGTAAACAGTGCCCAGCATATGAACACAGCCTGTGACACACATGTGGCGGCCCCAGTCCCCACTTTCCAGGGGTAGCACCCACCTGCAGACAGGGGTTCTCTGGGCAGCCCAGCCCTGTCAGACCCACTCTGCTAGCCCACCACCTGGACCTCAGGTATGTGCCCGTGTGTGCCCCAGATTATGTGTGCACCTGTGTTGTTAGCTCATCAACACCAGGGGGTTGAGCCAGATATTGTTCAAGTTTCCTCTTGTCCTCTGACCCTAATAGAGCTCCTCCCAGAGGCTTGGCAGAGTGTGTTTTCTCTTGTGCATGCATGCAACTCCATCCCACCTTCATAGAAAGTCCCACTGCCTGAGTCCTGGCTTTCTAGTCCAGAAGCAGCAGTAATAACAGGACCTGCTTCCAGGGGTGTGGGTGGGGAGTGAAGGAAATAATCAGAGTTGGGTTAGGAAGAGTGAGGTCAAGTGCCTTGGGCACTGGCAACACAGGAACCAGCTGCCATTCAGGCAACTCTGACTCTGACTGCTACTCCGGCTCTGACTCCAACTCCATGCATAACGACCTCATGTGTGTCAGAGTAGAACTGTGCTCCACAGGATTTTAAACAGCTGATTTTTGGAAGTAGATTGTCTGGCCTTTCTTCCAAACACCTCAAACTTCCAACCTTTTGGCTAGCAGCCCAGCATGTTAATTGTTTATACCATCCAGAAACGCCAGCAGCACAGAAGAATCCCCTAAAAAGGACAAGTGCTCCCCAATAATGTGATGTTGGATTTTCTTTTAAACATCAAGGAAACTCAGAACTTTGTTGAATTTTCTTCTGTTAGAGTTTGGCAATGTTTTACTTAGAATTCCACCTGTCAGGGATTAGGGCTTCTAAAACCTTCATTGGGTCCTAGAAGCTACGCAGGCAGGCAGGGCTTGGCATGGGGGAGGCTCTCAGCAGATGTTACCTTGAGTCTCCATTGGTCTAATACCTGACCTCCTTCTTCACAGTCTCCCTTTTTCTCTGGGATCCATCATCCACTTCACCCCTTCAGGTCCTCCAGAGCCTTTTTCGTCATCGCACATAGTGTATAGTAATTTCATGTATTTTCTCTCTCCTCCACTATTGTCTCTCTCCTTTTTTTTTTTTCTTCACCTAGAAAAAAAGCAATTTTAATTTTAGCCCGTGGTTACATTTTTTGTTTTACACTTTATAATTGGTTTTAAATTTTTGTTGTCGTTGTTAGCTGCTGTTGAGTCCACTCCAATCCATGGCAACCTTATGTACAACAGAACAAAACATTGCCTGGTCCTGTGTCATCTTCTCAATCTCCAGCATGTTCAAGTCCGTTATTGTGGCCATTGTGCCAGCCCATCTTCACCAAGGGTCTCCCTCAACCTCTTAGGCCTTCTGCTTCACCAAACATGTCTTCTTCCAGCAGCTGATCCCTCCTGATGATGTGTCCAAAGCAAGCAATTCAGACAATGTTCTGTCCTGAGCCATAAGGTTTTCACTGGTTAATTTTCAGAAGTAAACTGTGACACCTTTCCTCCTGGTTTGTCTTAGCCTCGAAGCTCTGTTGAACACTGTCCATCATGGGTGACCCTGCTGGTATTTAAAATACCGGTGGCATAGCTTCCAGCATCATAGCAACATGTAAGCCACCACAGTATGACAAATTGACAGAAAGGTGGTGGTTTAAATTTTTACTGAGGCATAATTTTCTTGTAGTACAGTACAGGAATCTTAAGTAGCTTAATGAAGCTTTGTCTTTGTAAATTTTTGTGACTATCACCCAGATTTTTATCACCCCAAAAAAGTTCTCTTTTGCCCATTTCTAGTCAACACCCACAAGAGATAATCCCTATGAGGACTTTTATCCCCATTGATTAGTTTTGCCTGTTCTTAAATATCATGTAAATGGAATAAGATAATATGTAAAACATTTCTTTCACTCAACACTATGTCTATATGATTCATCCATGTCTCCAAGGGCTGCTGTAACAAAGCACCACAAAATGGGTGGCTTATAAGAACAGAAATTTATGTCTCACAGTGCTGGAGTCCAAGTCAGTGTTGTTGGCCCGGTCATAACGTCTCCAAAGGCACTAGGGAAAGCTCTTTTCTTGTCTCTCCCAGCTTCTTGTCATCCCAGGCATTCTTCGGCTTGTAAATGCATTTGTCTGTCTGCCTCTTCTCTTCTTTTTTAAGGACACCATTCAGATTGGATTAGGACCCACCCTACTCTTTTATGACCTCATCTTAATTTAACTGATAATACCTTCAAAGTTCCCATTTCCAAACAAGATCACTTTCACAGGTATAGGATAAAGACCTCAACATATTTTTTTGGGAGGGGACACAACTCAATCCATAACATGATATATATCTGTAGTTTTATTTTATTTTATTTTTTGCTGGGTAGTATTGTATGAATATGCTTCCGTTTGCTTATTACATGGGTTTGAACAGGTTTCTCCACGTCTTTGGTGGGCACACCCACCAACAGTGTTTGGGAGTTCCAGTTGTTCCACATACTCACCAGCACTTCCTCTTGTCCATTCTCATGGGTATGAAGAGGAATCCCATTGCAATTTTAATTTGCATTTCCCTGATGACTATAGGGTCGCTATGAGTTGGAATCAACTTGAAGGCAATGGGTTTGGTTTTTTGGTTGACTGACTGATGCTTGTTCATGTGGCTATTAGCCATTTGCATATCCTATTGCAGTGTGAAAACTTCCTTTTGAAGTTCTTCAGAATAGGAGGATGGCTGGGCTTAACTCACACTTCTGGCTAGTGCTACGCCTATCTCCAAAGATCTCCAGCACTTTGAAGATCTGCCTTTTGGGGTCGCTGTGCAGATGAGAGGGATGGTTGAGTTGGGACACATTGCGGAAGGGATCAGAAAGGCCTGAAATCTCCCCCATCCCTTGAAACAGGATGCCAGCATCTCTGGTCCATGGCTGAAAACTACCAAGTCGAGGCGTCCTTACACACCCTAACATGCCTGGCCTAAATGCCTTTACTTCCATCTCCCAAACTAGTACCAGTTGGCAATGAGTGGATTCTGATTCATGGTGACTCCATTTGTGTCAGAGTAGAACTGTGCCCCATAGGGATTTCAATGGTTGATTTTCAGAAGTAGATTGCCAGGCTTTTCTTCTGAGGCACCTGTGGGTGGACTCCAACCTCCTACCTTTTGGCTAGAAGCTGAGTGCGTTAAACATTTGTATTACTCAGGGACTCCACTCCCATCTCCAACCTCTACTTTCTACCCTAGTCCAATCACCTTCTTCTCTCCAGCTTAGCCTGCATGCCCCGCAGCCTCTACACTCCCCAAACCCTCACTGAGGCATGTGCTTCCCTGCAAAGGAGGGATAGAGGAAAGCCCCAAATGGGAGGGATACAGGAGAAGGGCAGGCCAGGGACTCCCAGTTTGCATATCTTATTGTAGTGTGAAAACTTCCTGTTGAAGTTTTGTGTGTTTTGTTACCTAATGGATCACAGGCACCTGTGATTGAGCCTGGTCCATACTGGGTGTTCAGTAACTACGTACTGAATGAATAGATGATGAATGAATAAACAAATGGATAAGGTTCATCAGAATAGGAGGGCAGCTGGGCTCACCTCACACTTCTAGCTGGTGCTATGCCTGTCTCCAAAGATCTCCAGCACTTCAAGATCTGCCTTGAGTATTGTGCTGGAAGCATGTGCTGAGAGCAAAATGCCTTGAGAACAAAAAAATAGATCAAGGAGCAGGAAGTGCTGGGCTCCAAGTTAAACCCGGGTAGACAAATCTCTCTGCTCTGAACGTCCTAAAGCACAGGATGAAGGAAAAATGGGGCCCTTTGGGGAAAGGGGAGAGTTTATGAGGGGCTGGGGGAATTAGGAGCCAAGGAGGGCTGGATGTTCTGCCCTGGAGGGGCATCAGGTTAGGTACCCACCTCAATGTTGGCTGTCATGGGTACATAGCCTCAGTACGTCATTTATGCATTCATTGACCAAGCATTCATTGAGCACCACTGCATACCAGGCACTCAACTGGACATCCTATAGTGAAGATTAAAAAAGGAAGTGCCCTGGTACCCTGCAGTTAACAGGCCAGCAGAACAGATAAGTGTGTTATCATTTAAAAGTAGAGTTTTACCTTAAATCAGAAATATCCCCTGAGGTCTTCTTAAAACCAAATAATAGTTTAGCCTAACTAGTAAAGAGTGTCTGCCTTGAGTACTGTGCTCTTTTAAGATGTATCCATATGGGATCAAACTGACAACAGCAACTCCAAAGATTAAATAGGAACTTTAGAAGGTAGTGATTTTATATTAAGGTGGGAGGAACAACTGGGAAAAGGAAGGTGAGAATTGTTATACACCTTGAAGAATGTAATCATTGTCACTGAATTGTTCATGTAGAAATTGTTGAGTTGGTGTATGTTCTGCTGTGTATATTCTAAACAACAACAAAAATAAAATAAATTATATAAAAAGTGAAAAGAGTTTTAGTCGAGAGGTAGGCAAAGCATCCTAGAAGCTGTGAGTGGGCATTTACAGCAAGGAGCTTATGTTAGAACCATCCCTGGGCTGGTTGAGAGGCCCCAGGGGAAGGGAGGAGGAAGAACAGAGCTGACAGTTAACCCTGGACTGAGGACTCAGAGGAAAGGAGGACTCAAAAAGTACCTCAGAGTTTCTAGTCGAGAAAACCAGATGGGCAAGAGTACACTCAGTCCAGGTAGGGTGAGGCAAGGAGGGGCAGGTCTGGTTTCTTGGGGAACAGAACAGTATTGGACTTTATGTGCTTATCCCTAGGACTCCGGCCTCCCCCATCCGGAGGCCCTCGGTGTAACTAAAGTGCTGGGAGCTGGGATGTTCAGAGGCCAGAGAAAGAAGAAGATAAGGCCCCTGACTCTGCCCTCATCTCTCAGACCAACCTCAGAGCCCCAAAGGGACCCACCTGTTGGAGCAAACACTCATTGAAGACCCAAGAACCATGATGAGCTTCTGTGAGTACCCAGAGGGGCCTGCATCCCTCATCCTCTGCTGCTCTGCCCCTGGCCCTAGGGTGACCCTGCTTTCTAAGCCAAAAATAGAAACTTACCATCTGACTTTGGTGGAGACACAGGGACAGAATTCCTTGAAGTTGAAAATCTGTGATGTGTGGGTTCATATCTATTCCTCATTCATTCATCCAACAAATTGTCAGTAATGGTCCACTATGGAACTGTGATGTTGGGGTATAAGCAGGGTGGACAAGGCAGACACTTCTTGGCTTCAGAGCAGGCATCTGGGCTGCTAAATGATTCCTCCATCCTGGAGACAGGATTGATTATCTCAGCTGGGTAAATGGTGGGTGGTGGGTCACTCAAGGCTATGGTCTAGCGTTGATTTCACTTTGCAAATAGTAAATACCTGTTCGGCATCAAGTACAAAACCCCTTCTGGATCTGTATTCTTCTCTGTAGAATAAAGAGGTTGTACTGGGATGTTTTGACAGCTTCTTCAGTTCAAGGGTGGTGCAAATGATCTGTACTCTACTACTAACATTAAGGTTGGTGGTTCTAACTTACCTAGTAGCACTCTAGAAGAAAAGCCTGATGAACTGCTTCCATAAAGATTCCAGCCAAGAAAACCTATGGAGCATTTCTATTTTATAACACATGAGGTCTCCATGAGTTGGAATCAACTGGATGGCAATAGGTTTGGTTTTTTATTTTTACAACTGAAAGATGCTGAGTTCTCCTTTGCTCTGCAGCCGGGGAGGAGCCCTCTGTCTTTGCCAGCTGGTTTGCTTAGGGCAGAGCAGCAGATGGGAAAGTCTGAGAAGCTCAGTGCAAACCTCCCCCCACTCCTGGGAAAACAGTTCAAAGCACATGTGTTTCTTGGAAGGTCCAGCCATGCACCTTCTGGTTTCTTTAAGGGCTGAACTAGAGGCTGGAATTGCTCATGAGCAATACAGCACTGTGGTTAAAATTTGAACATCACACAGGCTGAGAAGGGCCAAGACTTACGACTTCAGGATGGGTCCAATTCTACTTTCTCACTTCAAGCAAGAGGGAAGGGGAAAACCCCCAACTGTTCTTGAAGACAGAAGAGGTGGAGAGAAGACTTTAGAGGGAGGGAAAAGACTAGATTCTGTACTGTGTGTGCTAGTGTATGTGTCTCTGTGCATCTTAGTTACCTAGTGCTGCCATAACAGAAATATCACAAACAAGTGGCCTTAAAAAACATACAGTTATTTTTCACAGTTCAGGGGGCTAAAAGCCTGAATTCAGGATGTGGCTCTAGAGGAAGGCCTTTCTTTGTCCATTTCTAAAAGACTGTAGTAGTCAACAATCCTTGGAGTTCCTAGGCTTGTAGTTGCATCTTCTGCGTGCGTCTGTCTTCATATGGTGTCTTCCCCTGTGTGTATCTCTGTGGCTATTCTGCTCTTTTTATAACTCGGAAGTGATTAGGTTTAGAACCCACCCTACTCTGGGGTGACTTCATTAGCATAACAAAAGAAAACTCCTGTTTCCAAATAAGGTCGTCTTTACAGGTATGGGGGTTAGGATATTCACATATATTTGGGAGGGACACAATTCAATCCATAACAGTATGTGCACGTAGTTAAAGGAATTAGAGATCCAGACATACAGGTTTTAAGCCTCTGCATCTTTTCAGAAAGAAGCTGGAAAAGCAGTGAGACATTCAGGAGGGCGACTAGAGACAGGGCACAGGTGAAGTGGAGCACCAGAGAGTCACTGACCCCAAGCTGGAACTGATGATGTAATGCATAGAAAGGGGCATCTGTTCATATATCCTTCCTTCCCTCTGTCCTTCTATCTCTTCATCTATCGATCTACCCATTCATGTATTTGCCCATCCATCCATCCTTCCATTCATTTGTCTGTCCATCTGTCCATTCCTCTACCCCTTCATTCCACACAGTGTTGAGTGCTCACTGTGAACCGGGCTCTGAAGGGATTGATTTCTGGTTTGAAATGGAGAAGCAGGAGATTGACAATTGTTTTTCATGCTCCGTGCAAGAACTGAAGTAATTGCAGCAAACTGTTAAAGGTGCTGAATGGAGTGGGGTGGGAAAGTGAGTGGTTATACCCAACAAAGAAAATACAGGAGGGATTATAAATGATTTGTTCCTCTATTTTTCCACTTTCTGTAATGCCACTGTCATGTCTTCATTGTAAATGAAGGGGGAAAAGTGGCTCAAGTTAAATTATACACTCACATATTACCTGTATGAATATACTTTTTTAAAGTTGAGCTGGGCCCGAACGAGCCCCTTTCAACTTCTACACCATGGGCAGAGACACGAGGGAAACGTGGTGATGGATATTAGCTTTAAAAAATGAGAAGAAAATAGTGATAACAAAAACAAAGACCTTTCAAAGGGTCCTATCAAGAAGGCTGTGAGAAATAGGACCAAAGAGGTATAACATGTCATTCCCTGTGAGCTGGGTTGGAAATGAACAAGAGGAATGGGATGGAGCTCTGCCCAGAGGCAGCTGTTGGAAATGTAGGATCTCCATCTAGCACATTCTTTAACCTCCTTGAGCCTCAACTCTGTTTGGGAAATGAGGCTGTCCAGTTCTAACTAACTCAAGGGTGAAAGGTGGAAGAGCTGATGACTCCCTGGGGTTGGGGAAGTTTGTAGCCTGCCATGCATTTCTCTGATAACTGTTGGCATTATCAAATTATATCTTTATACTCTCCATCCTCAGCCAGGACCTTCCATGGCTGCAGGTCAGTTAGGGTCTTCTCACTGCAACAACCATCCTTCCAGTTGCCTTCTAGTTAACCATGACTCATGGCGACCCCATGTGTGTCAGAGTAGAACTGTGCTCCATAGGGTCTTCAATGGTTGTAATCTTCTGGAAGTAGATTTCAGGCCTTTCTTCTGAGTTAGCAGTTGAGAGCTTAACTGTTTGCACTACCAGGGACTCCAAAACAACCACAGAGATGTCTAGTCTATCAACCCTAAGGGGGAGAAATGAAGACACCCAATGTGATATCTCTCATTGGGCTGAAGGCCAGTGCTTGGGCAGGTGACCAGCCTGGAATGGCTCCCTGAATAGTGACTGTGAGAGGACTGTGAGGGAGTGGCACTAACCCTCAGGGGAGCCCAAGGCTGGCAAGCCCCATGACTAAGGTGCCCTCAGGCAGGGGAGGAAGGTGATGCGAAGTGTGGGATATTGCATCACAAGGCCCAGTGACGCAACCTCTCCTCAGAAGGAGCTTTAAGACCATCCTGAGCTTCCTTGATTCCCCAGTCATTTGCCCAACTGCCATCTCCATAGCCATGTGCCCAAGGTGGTTGGCCCTCCTGCTCCTGTTCCTACTAAGCCCAGGCACCCAGGCCTTCTACAGAAAGCTCATCAAGTGCTTTGAGGACCCCCAATATGAAGAGCTGGTGCAGCTGGCAAGAGACGGGCTGGGGCAGACGGTGGAAATGAAGCGAGTAGTGGTGATTGGGGCAGGCATGGCTGGGCTTACTGCTGCCAAGATGCTGCAGGACGCAGGCCACCAGGTATGCTACGGGATGGGGGGTTGGGGAGAGTAGGGTCAGCCCCAAGATGGAGGGGAGAGAAAGCTGAGTGCGGCAGGGGGTGGTATTAGGGATCTGGGCAGGTACAGAAGGGCTAGAAGAGCCAGGTAATCTGACAACTAGGTTCTAAATCCTATAACGAGAGGGAAACCTTGGGAAGGGCTATGGGGGCCGGGCCTGCAGGGAGAGAAGAGCAGAGTGTGGAGAGGACATGGCCAGCTTTGTTAAGTCCAGGAACTGACCATCTTTCTAGGTAACTGTCCTGGAGGCCTCAGGGCGTGTGGGTGGCCGAATAGAGACACACAGAGTGCCCGGGGCACAGTGGTATGTGGAACTGGGCGCCATGAGAATCCCTGCCAACCACAGGTAAGGGTTGGGACAGGTGAGGGATGGGTGAGGAAGTGGGGGTGGGTGGGCAGTTAGCATAGGAAGGTCAGAATCATAGACACTGCCTCTGGTTTTGGATCTGCCCTAACTCATAATGTGACTCCACGCCTATCCCTGAACACTTTTTTTTTTTTTCTCCGCAATCCCACCTACCTGGAAGACTATTTTAAGATCATGGATGATATTTGGAGTGAGAAAGCACTTTGAAAGATCAAAAGTGGTCTGCTTTGTAAGGGATCATTGCAATGACTGACCAGAATAACGAAACATCTTTCTGCGGGGAAGGGTATCATTTCTGGGAATCAGAAGCTTGACCTGGGGTTCCCAGAGCTGGCGTGGAGCCTCTGCTGCTGTAAGGGGGACCCCACCTGGAGGCACGGGACTGCTGATGTGGCCTCCATGGTGGAGAAGCCCAGGAGGATTCTCCCGTGGTGCCCTTCACTCTGCCTCCAGACAGACCCTAGAGTGGCTGCAGCCTGAAGGCTAGAGATTTCAGGCAAAGTGTCCTGTGGGTGATTAAATGGGGCTAGCGTGAAGGGGCAGCCTGGTGTGGTGTGATCAGAGAAATAGCCCAGGTTCCCTCCGGGCCCCCCCGCGACCCAGAGACCTCAGGCCGCATCTGTGGATCGAGGCCCAAGGGTAGTTCCAATGGCCCTGGTGAATCTTCAAGGGGCAGTGTGGTCCTCCTTGTCAACTCCTTGCTTACCAGGACTTGGGGAGTGAGCCCCAGGAGGGAGGGCTGACAGCTTCCTGTCCTGCCCCAGCAGTCCCCGGCTTCTCCTGCAGGCTCTCCCGTGAATTTGTCAGAAAGTTTGGGCTGAAACTCCGTGAGTTCTGCCACTCTGACCTCCGGACCTGGGTCCTGATCAATGGGGTGCGGCGGCGGACAGGAGAAATGCAGGCCAACCCCCACCTGCTGGGCTACACAGTCAGAGCAGATGAGGAGGGGAAGACAGCAGAAGAGCTGTTTGATCAGTCACTGAGGAAGGTGAGTGAAAGCGAAGTGCGGGTTGACCCCAATGTGTGGCCACCACTGTCCATCTGCATAGTCACTACAGGCAAGCCCTCGATCGATGTCACCTCCACCTGTTGCCGTCGATTTGATTCCGACCCATAGCGAGCCTATAGGACAGAGTAGAACTGCCCCATAGGGTTTCCAGGGAGCGGCTGGTGGATTCAAACTGCTGACCTTTTTTGCAGGAGCCTTAGCTCTCAACCACCTTGCCACCATTAAAACCATCAGGGAAACCCAAGTTTAGGGCAGGGTGTTGTAGAAGCCAGATTCTGAATTCAAATGCTGCTCTTTGCACTTCTCTCTGTGTGACCCTGGGCAAGATACACACCCTCTCTGTGCCCCAGTTTTTGTAAAATAATGGTCATTGTGGAGTTTCTCTCCCAGTTTGTTGTGATGATTAAATGAGAGAATGTGTGGAAAGTGATAAGAGCAGTGCCACCGGTGGTGACGGCTAGGATTATAATCATCCTCATTATAGATACATGGTGGAGGAGGAAGGCAGCCAGGTCCTGCTGGAACACACATGCTTCCCACCTTCTCTGTCTCACTGATGTTTGCTCAACTTTGAAAACACCTTCATTTTTTCTGACTCCTTGCCCATGGGGACTGTGCTGACAGCCAGGCTTTGTGGGACAGCAACCCTTGTCCAGGTGTATTGGGCTCCCCAGGGAGTATTAGCCAGCCCAACACTGGACCCCTTCACTCCAACCTCCATCAACAGCTCAATGGGACCAGGCTATCAGGCCATCACTGTGGCCTTATTGTTGTTGTTAGTTGCTGTCAAGTCAATTCTGACCCATGGCAACCCCATTTGTGCAGAGTAGAACCTCATTCAATAGGACTTTTAAGGTTTCAACCTTTCAGGAGAAGATTGCTAGGCCTGTCTTTCAAGGTGCCTCTGGATGGATTCAAACTGCCAACTTTTTGGCTAGTAGTCAAGCACTTAACCATTTGCACCACCCCGGGGACGCCCATGGCCTTTTTAGGCCAATAGAAATTTGCCTATTCTAGGAACAAGGAGGTAGACTTCCCTGCTCCTAGAGCTCCCGGTTGGATGGGAGAGCCCTAGCCCCTACCATTGCACACCTTGTAGTCTGTCCGCTAGTGGAGGTGATGTTTCTGCCATCAGAACACTCACAGTCTTAGAACCCAGAGAGCTCGGAAAGCAAAGCCCAGACACGTACACAATCTGAAGCAAGTAAATGAGAGCATAGAGCCTGGAAGGGCCGAATGGGCCAGGGGGTGAGGCGTAGGCATTGGGGGGAGCTCAGTTCTGCTGGTGGCACCCTTTGTCAGTGCATCCACCTTCCCTCTTTCCCTGTGCCCAGGTGGTGGAAGAGCTGAAGACAAGTAGCTGCAGCCAGGTGCTGGAGAAGTACGACTCCTTCTCCACCAAGGTCAGTTCCCTGAGATTCCCTCTTCCTGCTGCCCACGCCCCATCCTGTCATGGCTCCCCAGAAATTACAGTGGGACTACCAGCCCCAGTCCCAGGCCTGTAGCAGGAGACAGGGATGTTTAGCCTTAAACTTGGTGTTCCTAGCATGAAAACCTCTCCCGGCCCACAGCCAGAGGAAGGCAGTAGACAGAAGCCACCCCATCTCTGCTCTAAACACTCCCATGGCTCAGGGCACCTTGAAACTAAGACCCAGGTCCTCTGCACTCCCACTCACCTGTGCCAGCCACACTGGCATCTTTGCTGTTTCTTAACTACATCAAGTCCAATCTAGCCTCAGGGCCTTTGCTCTGGCTGTTCATTCTGACTAGAAGTCTCTTCACCCACATACTCACATGGCTGGCCCCCTCTTCTTCTTCAAGAAGGGATGAAGGTAAGGAAGGAAGGGGGAGGGAGTAAGGGAAATAGGAAGAAAGGAAGGAAGAAAAGAAGGGAGGAAGGGAGAAAGGAAGGAAGGAAATCTGCGAAGACCACCCAGATAAGAACAAGCAAAGACTACTTATTTAGAGCTTGTGTAGCAGGAAGTCAGTCACTATTACTGGCATTTGGCAGAGACTCAAAGGCAGTCAGGGGAGCAGGAAAGACTTATAGTGGAAAAAGGGGAAGGTGTCAGGTGTGCACTGATTGAAGGATGTTGACACAGGGAAACTGTTGGCAGGTTAACGAGAAGCAGGGTATCCTCTGTGATTTGTTAGGAGAGCATATTCAGCTTTCTCTGGTTGATCTTAAATTGGAAGTGAGGGCAAAAAAAAAATCAGGGAAGCTGGCAGTTGTTGACAAAGCTCTGACCATTTTGGATCGATTGCTAAAGAGGTTGTGGTTTGGTTTCCTGGACTGGTTGCTGCAGATTATGGACTCAAGTTCTATTTTTATATATGGTCTGAGTAGTCAGTGTGTCAGAAGGAAGAGAGGGAAGGAGACGCGGAAGAAGAGATACAGGTACTTGTAAATACAGTGAGTTAGAGATGACTGTGCCCCTGACCTCAACACACAAACCCTTTCCACTCACTGAGGCTGGGACCCAAAGGACTCTGTCTGGGCCCTGATTGTCCAGGCTGCTGGTCTCCTATTCCAGTGTCCCTCCAATCCTCTTTCTTGTTGTTGCTTTTCCTGGGATGGTGGGGTCTTGTGGTCTTGTCTTCTTGTTTAAAGGAGCATATTGAGTTAAGGGGTTTTACCCAGGCTAGCACCGCACCAGGCCAGTCTTGTTCTTCCTATACCCCAGATGCCCAGGCCCCAAAGCTTTCTGCCCCGGTAAAAAGGGACTAGCTCCACTCAATTTATCTAGGACTTTCCCTCTGCCCCTCCGTTCTGCGCAAATGTGGACTGGTCAATATAACCAACTTTGTTGTGTCCACACTGGCTTTGCCTGGAAGAAGAGAACAGGGGCAGGGGGCTGGGTACAGTCTCCAGCCAGACAGGTACACAGGAAGCAAACCTCAGTCACTTGCTGTAGAGTGGTAGTAACGGTGGGTACTCAGATTTCTCCTAGCTTGGTGCGAGAGCACAGCTCTCACAGGGCAGGGCAGAGAAGCCAGTTTGCAGGTGTTTGCAGGTGCACATGAAGACTGGACCTGTTTCCCCAGTTGTAAAATGGGGGTAATAAACTACTTTTAGGATTACATATGAAAATTAAACTGGTGAATTATGCAAAGAGCACAGAATAGGGTCTGCAGATGGGAGTGGCACTGTTAGCTATTTTCCTTGTTATCAGGACTGAAGAGAGCATTTTGACCACTGTCCTCATAGCCCCGTGTGCCAGGCAGGCCCTCTGCAGCCCCATAAGTGCATCTGTGCTCTGTCATTCTACCCTGTCAAGGGGTCACACATCTTCCCCTCCCCCGCCCAAGCATTCTGACCTGCCTGCCTTCTCTCCTTGCACATGTCACAGGAGTACCTGATTAAGGTGGGGAACCTCAGCCGCGGGGCTGTACAGATGATTGGGGACCTGCTGAATGCAGAAGCCGGCTACTATGAGGCCTTCACAGAGACCATGCGTGCTATCATCTCCTTCAGCCAGGAGCCCTGGTGGGAACGGGTAGCAGGGAGGAGGAAGAATGGGCAGGGGTTGGTCAGTTACTAAACAGAGCAGTGGTTATATTATAAATGGTAGGACTAGATAAAATCAGGTGAGAATACCAAAAGAAAACGGGGGCAGGGTGGGGGGAGGGAGTTGGCACTAGAAGCCAGAGATATTCAAATACCAGTGTGCATCAGAATCACCCAGGGATTTGTTAAATACAGATTGCTGGGCCCCACCCCCAGAGTTTCTAATTCCAAAGATCTGGGCGGGGCCTGAGAATTCTCATTTCTAATACTTTCCAGGATATACTGCTGCTGCCTGTCTGGAATGTCCACTTTAAGAACCCTTGGCTATCCCATCAGAAGGCTGCAGAGCTTCTTTGCTCTGGGCCTTGCCTTTTCTCCTGTTACATAAGCAGCTCTGCTCTGAAGGTCTTTGCAGGGGGCGTTGATGTCTTTCAGAGGCACCCACTCTAGGCCCCCAGCCACCAAACCACTGGCCCCTGGCCACAAGTTCTGGGACTGCAAAGATACAGTACACCAGGATATACTCTCCCTTGATATTCATAAGAATGACTTTTACAAAACAGGCTGCAGACATTTAGGAGAGGTCAGGCTGAGGCTGTCAACCCTGAGAGGCTGAGGGGGCAATTCATGTAGTTATTTGCTTGATCCTCTTCTTTCCCCTGTAGTATCCCCCTGACTTCTGCCCAGCATTTTTATTCAGGGTACAACCATTGGCCATGTAGTCAACTCTAATTCATGGCGACCCCATGTATGTCAGAGTAGAACTGTGTTCCATAGGGTTTTCAACAGATGATTCTTTTTCAGAAGGAGGTTGCTAGGCCTTTCTTTTGGGTGGACTGGAACCACCAACTTTCAGAGAGCAGCCAAGCTCCTTAACTATTTGTGCTACCCCAAAAACCAAACTAAACTCATTGCCATCAAGTCTGACTTACAGTGACCCTATAGGACAGAGTAGAACACCCCCTAGGATTTCTAAGAAGCAGCTGGTAGATTTGAACTGCTGACCTTTTCGTTAGCAGCCTTAGCTCTTAACCACTGCACCATTAGGACCAGGGACCTTAGTCAGTATAAATCAGTATAAATACAAACCAAGGGCTGCCTTGAAGGGGCGTGAATCCAAAGACAGAGAAGTGGGCAATCATAATAGAACTAAGATTGCATCCATGCTACTAGGCTCTCTCCGAGGGCATTAAAGGAGCTGAGAATGCTGTCAGAGCCTGGGGTCTTTGTCTGCCCAAGGAGCTGGGCATCCTGTCCCTATACATGGAGGTGACCATACACAGGGGCAAGAAAGGAGTGACTGAGGCCCAGTCCACTGTCCATTCTCCAAGCTTGTACTCTCTAGCAAGGGGCTGTGTTGTTGTTAGCTGCCTTTGAGGCAATTTTGATGCATGACGACAGCATGTATGCAGAGCAGAACTAGGCTCCATAGGGCTTTCAAGGCTGTAATCTTTCAGAAGCAGATCGGCTGGCCTTTCTTTTGAGGCAGCTCTGGGTGGGTTCAAATCACCAACCTTTTGGCTAGAAGTCAAGTGTTTAATCATTTTGCACCACCCAGGGACTCCTTGCAAGGGCCTGTACCCTCTTAGGAACTAAAAAAAAAAAAACCAGTGGCCATGGATTTGATCGCAGTTCATGGCAACCCCTAGTGTGTCAGAGTAGAACTGCGCCCCATGGGGTTTTCAATGGCTGAATTTTTTGGAAGTAGATCGTCAGGCCTTTCTTCCAAAGCACCTCTGGGTGAACTCTAAGCTCCAACCTTTCCATTAGCAGCTGAGCACAGCTGTTTGCATCACCCAGGGACTCCTAGAAGGGATGCCTTTTCTGATTTTCAGCCCAAAGAAGGTGCCTTTCTGTAGTTTCCTGTAGCCGATGGCGACTTTGGCTGGCAAGCCTCCCTGCCAACTGCTTTGCCTCTCTAGCACACAGGGCCAGAACAAAATCATTAGAGAACCAGGCTCCCATCCAGTTCAAACCACCTACTCACTGCATGGCCTTGTCCATTGACTGCTTCCCTCTACCTCCTTTGGCTGCTTATTCTCAGGTTTGACGAAATCGTTGGCGGCTTTGACCAGCTCCCCAGGGCCCTGCACGATGCCCTCTTGCCCGGGACAGTGCAGCTCCACTCATCAGCGGAGGAGGTGGAGGCATCCGGGGATCTCGTCCACGTCACATATCGGACATCTGACCCTCTGCGACCCAAAGAAAGTCTTACTGCAGATTATGTGATTGTGGCTACCACGGCCAAGGCTGCCCGACTCCTCCATTTCCGGCCACCCCTCTCCCCTGGTAAGGAGGACGCACTGCGTTCTGTCCACTACAGCAGTGCCACCAAAGTGATCTTGGCCTGCACACAGCGTTTCTGGGAGCAGGATGGCATCTTTGGCTGCAAGTCCACCACTGACCGGCCTGCCCGCTTCATATACTACCCCAACCACGTCTTCCCCAATGGCACAGGAGTCATCCTGGCCTCCTATACCCTGGATGATGACTCTTCGTTCTTCACTTCCATGAACCATGCCCGGATAGTGGATGTCATCCTGGATGACCTGGCTGCAGTCCATGACCGCCCCAAGGAGGAGCTCCAGGCCCTCTGCCCTTACTCCGCGGTCAAGCACTGGAGCCAGGACCCCTATTCCATGGGAGGCTTTGTCTCCTTCACCCCCTACCAGTATGTGGACTATGCCCGGGAACTCAGCCAGCCTGAAGGGCGGGTGCACTTTGCTGGTGAGCACACAAGCCTACCCCACGGCTGGATTGACACCGCCATTAAATCAGGCCTCAGGGCAGCACGGAGCATCCAAGAGGCTGTGGGCTTGGGTTTGACAAAGGGCCGTAGAGACCCGAAAGAGCTCTCCTCCAAAAGTGAGCTATAGCCAACTTCGGAACACTCAGGAAGTAGAGTGATTCCACTCACCTTGGCCCACCAGGAAAATACCAAAAACTCAGTGTCTCACCTTATCTCCACCTTCATCGAAAGATGCCAGACCTAAAGGTGTCATCTAAGGCCAAGAAACAGAGTGACTCTAATACTAGGCATAAAAACCTATTATACCCATGACCTTAGCTTTGTGAGCAATGTCTTGACATTATCAACAACAACATGTGATATAGCGATTAAAACAATAAGGTATTCCTTGAATTTAAGACTGTTACTAAGTGCTTTATCTACATTCTATGAGACACCCAAATAATTATACAGTTGAGTGTTGAGGTCTACCTTCCAAGGGCCTCATCTGGGGTGCTCCACACTATTATTGCTTTAATCTGAGTCCGGCCACAGCTCCACTTCCCTCCTACACTCTTCCATCTCCTGTGACTATGGATTTTAAACTTAAATACTTAGGTGGAGGCAACTGTGTGACTAGCAACATGCTAGATGCTACTCCATGTCATTACAACAGCCCTGGTGTACTTATTCTAATGTTACCGACTCCATTTTACAGATGAGAAAGGCTGATTTTCAAAGAGGTTAAATAACTCGCCTGAGGTCACAAATGCTGGTAAAAAATGGTTAAAACCTAAATCATCCAACTCCAGATCTTCTCACTTCTTCTATGCCCAGCGGCTCTGTTTTTTTTCTTTTTCGTGTTCCTGAAATAATTAGCAATTAAATTTGGAAACATTCAGCAAAAAGTATGCTGAATGCTTGAATGAGTAAAAGGTCTCAGAATGCACAGGGCCAAGGCTGCATGGTCTGCCTCCAACCCTCCCCCATTCGCCTGGGTTTTCCTTGCCTGATAGCCTTGAGGTGTAAAGAGGCAGACAGATGGAGTTGATACTGATACACATGAGGCCTTTCAAGCAGACAGATACAGAGATTGCTGCACAGACAGATGGGTAAGTTCTAGAGAGGCCCATTATTTGGCAGTGACCTGGCCTGAATTTGGTCCCTAGGGGACCTCTTAGGGGTGAGCAATCACCCAGAGGGCCACGGGAAGAAGCCAGGAGGCTCTAAGGTAAGGAAGGGGACAGTTCATCACCACAAGGCAACAAGGAACCTTTGGGAAGATCTTCTGAACCAGCAGAGAAAGTATTATTCTCTTTGGAGCCTGAAGGTTGGGACAGAACAGCACACTACCGACTCTGTCAGAATCAGAATCAAGCTAGTAAGTTAGCCTGCCACAGTTTAATGGATGCTGGTGGACAACATGAGATTCCTAGATAAGTTGATCCATTCAACATATCCAACATATCCATTGCTGAATGTCTCCAAAGCTAATTGCTAATTATTTCATGAACAAAATTTCTGAGACACAGGACTTTATTACTTATGGCCCCCAGCAAGTCCCAAGCAGGCAGTGCAGAGGGGCCCAGGTGGACGCTACACGTGTAATGGGCTTCTGTGGCAGCCGAGGAACACTAAGCTCAGAGCATTTACCAAGCTTGCTGTTTGTTTGTGGGAAGAGACATTAACTTATCCCTTAGGATTGCTCACTGAAATGCCACCTGAGAAAGAGTGGTCAGGGCCTTGCATTGTTGGCACAGCCAACAGGAATATGCAGGGATACTCAGGGCACATGATGGTTTGCCTCTCCCAACACTGACCTTCCCACACCCCAACTGCCTCCCTACAGAGCAACTCTCTGTAGCAGCCCAACCCCTCGAGGCCATTGGCACGCCCATTCTCACACTGAATCACACTGCAAGCATGGCATTCACATGGATTAAACAACTGAAATCTGGTCCTGCCCTTGGTGAACTTGGAAATAAGCTTAGGGACTAAGACAAATGTCCAAATAAGTGTGATAAGTTACAGATGATGGCATGTGTCAGTAATAAAATAAGGACCCCGGGATGTCAGAGGTGAGTTTCTTCCTGGATTATACCTACTGGGGCTAATGGCACCCATTAAATAAGGAGTACTTTTTTGGTTTTGGATTTAGTCTTATGTTTTATATTTAATCTTTGATATATTTTGAGTTAATTTTCGTAAAAGTGTAAGCAATGTTTCAAGTAAAGTATTTTTCTACTAATAAATTTTACATGCCTGTGGTAGAAAATTCAGCAAATGCAGGAAATTACAACAAAGAAATTAAAAATTTTTCATAATCCTAGCACTTACAGGGAATCAAAGTTCAATTTAGGTGTTTGTCCTTCCCGCTTGTCTTAGTTATCTAGTGCTGCTATAACAGAAATACCACAAGTGGGTGGCTTCAACAAACAGAAATTTATTAGAGGCTAGAAGTCCGAATTCAGGGTGTCAGCTCCAGAGGAAGCCTCTCTCTCTTTGTCAGCTCTGGGAAAAGGTCCTTATCATCAATCTTCCCCTGGGTCCAGCAGTGTCTCAGCACAGGGACCCTGGGTCCAAAGGATGTACTCCGCTCCCGGTGCTTCTTTCTTGGTGATATGGAGCCCCTCTCCTCTCTCTTTGATTCTCTCTTTTATATCTCAAAAGAGATTGACCCAAAATACAACCTAATCCTGTAGATTGACTCCTGCCTCATTAATGTAACTATCTCTAATCCTACCTCATTAACATAAGTTAGGATTTAGAACACATAGGATAATCACATGAGATCACAAAATGGTGGACAACCACACAATACTGGGAATCATGGCCTAGCCAAGTTGACACACATTTTGGGGGGATGCAGTTCAATCCATAACACAGCGTTTTCATTTATTTAATTTTTTGTCTTATATATGTGCAGAATCTTCTCGATTTCTTTTGAAGATCAAGGAAGATTTTAAACTGAAACTTGAAGGTTGGGTAGAATTTCATTCTCTTTCTTCTTCATTCTTTGACTGGCCAGTTTTATACATGAGAAAACTAAGACTTAGAATAAATAATTTGCCTTCAGATAGAAACGAAGAGTCAGAATTTGAACCCAGCTCTACTGACCACTAACCTACAGGGTCACTCGCTGTGCTGTTACACGGCAGGGCTTCCCAGCTCGGGACTAAGCCCTGCCTAGGTACTTGCCTTCTACTGACCAAGAATGACCAGGGAGAGGCTCAGAAGTTCCACATGAACAAAGGTTTATTAGCAGCAGAAAGAAAGTGAAGGCTCAGGAGTAGGGAACAGAGAGGGACCAAGCAATGCTAGCCTCTGTTCCACCAAACAAAGGTTTTTCTGAGGCTTATATGGGTTTGGTGAGGATAATAGAGTAATGAATATTTAGTAGGTTTCTTTCAAGAGGTGGGTACTTCTCAGAATGGCTGTGCATACTAAATTAGGTTGCACTTGCATCTGGAATCTAAGATGGAACCCGTAGTAAAGGCTCCTGGCATTGGATGGCAGCACTTATTATGGGCTGTAGCGTCTGCCCAGTCACCCTGCGGCACCAGTTCGATTCCTGTTGTGGGTACTTGGATCAGGTGGACGTCAACCGTTGGTCACCTTGTGGATATCTGCGCATGCTCCCAGGACTAGATCCAGTAGTCCTTCTGAAAAAATCTCATAAGGGAGTACATTGTTTGTTCTTTCCTTATTGGACATTCCAGGATGGGGGTTTTGCATTAGCCAAACACACAGTATTGTAAGTAAGTTGCAAGTTGCAGGTGTTGCAGGACTCCTTGCCTAGAGGCTCAGTCCCTGTTTCTTCCCTATCTCAGTGCTGTGCTCCAGGAGAGGATTGCAGAGAAGCCAAAGGCTAGGCCACAGTAAGGCAGACCTCTATTCATAAGCCTGGGGATAGTTCTGGAAAGCTGGATTGTAAACCACCAGGGACATAAACAGTATGCTAACATATCCCTGGCTTGGGGTTCTAGAAAAAGGGCCCAGGGAAAGATGAATACTTTGAACAACATCAAATTAGACATAAAGGCTCAGAATATTAGAAAAACGTTAAGATAGAACTTAAACAAAATTTATGTTTTTTAGTATAAATATATATTATTTTCCACAGGCATCCCTAGAGAAAAAAATGGGCGATGAAACTAACAAGCAACCCTAGAAGAGAAAATCTGAAAGGTTAGCAAATTAGTAATGACTACTAGTTGCCCTCAAGTCGATTCTGAGTCTTGGTGACCACATGTATGTCAGAGTAGAACTGTGGTCTGTAGGGTTTTCAATGGCTGATTTTTTAGAAGTAAATCTCTAAGCCTTTCTTCTGAGGTGCCCTTGGGTGGACTTGAACTTTCAACCTTCTGGTCAGCAGCTGAGCACATCAGCTGTTTGTACCATCCAGGGACTACAAATTAGTAAGTAAAGCAATGTAAATTAAAACAATGAGGTATGCCGTATACTGACAAATATGAGAATGCTGGATAAGGCCGATTTGAGACAATTTGGTGAATATTCTTGTTCTGCTGTTGGAGTTTATCCCTGTGCTATCCAGTATGATAGCCACTAGCCATATGTTACTTCAATTTGAATTAATTAAAATTATAAATCCTGTTCTTCAGTCGAATTAGCAACATTTCAAGTACTCAGCAGCTACATGTGGCTATAGGACATTTGCATCATCACAGAAAGTTCTATTGGCACCACTGATTTAGACTAAGGTAGACTTTCTGGAGCACAAATGGAAACTATTCATCAAAGTAAGATATGCTGAAACTTAGACCCAGCATACCCATCTCTGGATATGCATTACAGACAAATCCTCACACAGAACAAGTATGGTCATCACAGTATTGCTGTGGTAGTGGACGGGGGTGATAACCCAGCATCCATCCCTGGGGAAGAGATAACTAAACTGAAATGTTTGCCCTTCAGGAAAACCTGGCTGCAGTTAGTAGCAATGCAGTAGGTGACTTCACATACACACAAGGACACGAGGAGAGCTTATCAGTTTAAAGATCGAGATACCCAAATGACTTGTAGTAACCCTATAGGACAGAATACAGCTGCCCCACAGGGTTTCCAAGGAGTGGCTGGTGGATTCAAAATGCCAACCCTATGGTTAGCAGCTGAAGCCTTAAGAGCTACGCCACCAGGGCTCCTTAAAATAAATGCTTCATCAAAAATAGATAGGTAAGGGGCAGCTAGAAGAGTTAGCAAAATGTTGATAACTTTTGAAGCTGGAAGATGGGTACCTGAGGGTTCATTATTCTCACTACTTTTGTATACGTTTGAAAATGTAATATAAATTATAAATATATATATATTCTAAAGCTTTGAAGCAGGTAACTGGAAGAATGGTAGGTCCATCCACAGACATACGGAAGCCAGGAGGAGAAACCAATATTGAAAAGGATGCTAAATTTTCTATGTTTAGTTTGAGGTTTGGTGAAGCAGTCAGTGGACAGTTGGGAAAGTGTGGCTGGAAGGTCTCTAGCAGCCAGGGTTGGGGCTGCTAGAGTCATCCATGAGAGGAGAAGGCTGAAGCAAAGGGGCAAAGCCCACCCGCATCCCACATGCCTGCACCGCTCTTCTCCCCAGTCCAAAGTTTCCCCTACTAGGGATACAATCAGGCAAGGAAGCCAGCCTGGATTCTCAGAAAGTCACTATCACAAAAAAAAAAGGGGGGGGGGATGGGGCTGTTCTGGATCAAAGGAGACAGAAAAAGGCATGACAGTCAAGTGCAATGCGAGCACCTTGATGGGATCCTGATTTAGAAAAAAAAAAAAAGTCCCTATAAAAGGCATTTGGGAACAATTGGAGAAATTTAAACGTGGACTGGTGCAGGATGATATTATAGAATTCCTGTCAGTTTTCTTAGGCGTGACATGGAGTAGTGTCAAAACGTCCTCAACTTTTAGATGGTTAGGAGAAGGGAAAGTATATATGTGTGTGCATGTGCGTATATATATATATATAAATGTATATATGTGGAGAGGGAGAGAGAAGCAAAATATTAATAAATGTTGAATCTAGGTAGAGAGAACACCGGTGTACCTGTGGCTTTATTTCAACTGTTCTGAAGTTTTGAAAATTTTCTAATAAAAAAGTAGGCGTTGGGGTGGGGGAGGATAACCTTAATTCTTTCGATAGCAGCAAGATACCATTGTGAGTAACTAAGACCCTCCCTGACCCAACCCTCTAGTCAGCAAGTGCCATTCTAACAGCATTCTGGGCAGTTGAGTTTTTTTTTTTTTTTTTTTTTTTAACCCTGGGTTATAATTCCAAGACTAGGCACTTATGGCAGCCGCCGATCAGTCCTTACGGATCGTTCTGTGCTGTCGGCAGAGCTCTTTTCTCCTTTTGATTAAGGTATTGCAAGTAAAAGCCTATTGACTTGTACACAGCCGGCAGTCATAATCAGCAGTAAGGGCCATTTCTGCTAATTACTCTTTGCTAAACCAAAAACCCATTGCCATAAAGTCGATTTTCACTCATAAAAAAAAAAAAAAAAAAAAATAGAGACCCTATAAACCAAACCAAACCTGCTGCCGTCGAGTCGATTCCGACTCAAAGCGACCCTATAAGGCAGAGTAGAACTGCCCCATAGAGTTTCCAAGGCGCATCTGGCGGATTCCAACCGCTGCTCTTTTAGTTAGCAGCCACAGCACTTAACCACTACGCCACCAGGGTTTCCAGAGACCCTATAGGACGGAGTAAAACTCCCCATCAAAAAAAAAACCAAACCCACTGCCGTCGATTGGATACAAACTCCCCATAGGGTTTCCAAAAACCAAACCAAACCCACTGCCCTCGAGTCAATTCCGACTCGTAGCGACTCTATAGGGTTTAACCTACAGGGTTTACAAGGCTGTATGTAAATCTTCACGGAAGCAGACTGCCATAATCTCTCTCCCGCTCTTTGCTGAAAGACATTACCGAGTATATTCTTTTTTTAAGGGGAGAAAAAACACCATTTCCCTGACCGGGAATCGAACCCGGGCCGCGGCGGTGAGAGCGCCGAATCCTAACCACTAGACCACCAGGGAACACACGAGGAAGTCTTTCGCTTTGTGCTAAACTAAATTTATCATCTATGACGTACATTTTGTCTGTGAATACGATTGGATGAATAACCGAAAGATGTCTATTCTCCTTCCCTAACCCAAATACCTCCTTCTTTTCGCTTTTGGGCGCAGTTCAGCCGCTAGAGATACGCATAAAGAGACAGCGCAGGACTGCCACGATAGGAGCCTCTAAGTTATGACCGCCTTCCGGGAGAAGAAAATACAAACGGCGGCTGGGAAGGTTTTGAGGTCCCTGAGCGAAGAAAAATAAAAAACGTTGTGTCAGAAGTGGGATTCGAACCCACGCCTCCATTCGGAGACCAGAATGCTCACAAGCAAGGTACGCACCTTGAGTCTGGCGCCTTAGACCACTCGGCCATCCTGACACACGGAAACTGGCTCCCTACCGGAGCTTCTGCTTCCTTGCAGGCTGTTATCCGGCCAGGATGGTAGCCACTAGAGCCATGTGTTCCGCGAGTACGGTTCATGTAGTCTTGGTTGTGAAGCTCTGGAAACGCCACGGAAGCCTTGGCAGCAATACAGCTATGACTGGCCAACACCCGCTCTCGTAGTCCGGGGATTGAAACCATGCTGAAGAGGCGAGAAAACCGGAAGGATTAGTGACAACTGCGTAGGCGCCTGGCCCCTGGAAGCGCGGAAAAATTAGCAGGAAAGGCAAAGTAAAAAAAAAAAAAAAGGCTCGAAGCCGCTGTGCACCGTCATTGTTATTGGGGTTTTCTGCTAAATTGTTCTCTGTCGGTCCACACAGCTACGATCCGAGATAATGGGGAACCAGAGAGAGGCGGAGGGCCAGGTCAAAAGGGTGCGGACCGCAGTTTGGATAAAGGAGAATCAGGTTGTGTTTGCACACACAAAAAAAAAAAAAAATAGCAGTTGACAAAAGAGTGAAAAGCCATCGAGTGTGCTTTAGGTTCGAATGGGAAAGCCCTAGTCCCCTCCGCTCCAGAGCAACGCAGGCCTGGCCCTTCAGGTTGGTTATGGATTTCCCCCTGAGACCAGATAACGTACATTCGTTCATTGAGTGAGTCAGTCCTTATTGAGAGTCCACTGGGGATATAGCAGTGAACAGACAAGCATCTTGGGCTCACTTGATAGTTACGGAAACAGTCAGCATAAACAAATAAAAGGGCCGTGAAGAAAATTAAACGCAGGACAGTGAAATGGTGGAGGAATTCTATTTTTTAGGCATGGGTGGTCAAGTAAGGCCTCACTGAGGTGACTGACTGAAACATAATTTTCAAAAAGTAAAATACATGACTCTCACGCATGTATAAAATGCTCATGTGTCAATACTTTATTCAGTTCACTAAAAGGGACCCTGTAAAATGTTATGAGCAGTTCAAAGGAGAATCCGAAGAACAGAGATTTTTTTTTTTATATAATCCGTCAGCCAAAGGAATGCTGAAAAGAGGTTGCTAATAGATGCAAAAAGGGTTAATACACTAAGGGTGATAAACTGTAAAGTTGGAGGTTATGGTTTCTACTCTGGGATTTTTTTTTTTTTTTCCTAAGAGAAATTGATCAGCTGCATCTCTAACAATTTTCATCTGCATCGCTCTCAAACAAGACTCATTTCCATTGCTATCAGTTGTCTACAAATGAACCTCTATCCCTGCAAAAGTGTAAAATAGACAAGTCAATAGAAAGTCAAGCCATGTTGCACACACCAATAGGATCAGATTATCCCCAAAATGTCTGCTAGACAATGCCAGGCACTGCACTGAGAGGACACCTAGTAATCTCTTTTATCTATTTCTAAATTTTGGATAATTTTTCTTATCACATTGCACCCCTGACATGAAGGGAGGAAATGAGCCTTGGGAGAGGGGGAGGAGTGTTTTCTGTTACCCTCAGGAAAATCTCCTGACTCCTCTGGTGGCCTACTTGGCCTCCAGGATCTGGATTCTGGTCAGCCTCTAACTTCACTTTACAGTCTCCCGTGTGTCCCAGTTAGCTAGCTGCCCTTTACTCAGCGTAATTGATCTGCCTTCATTTCCTCAGCCTCACCCAGAACTCTGACCCTCAACCAGTGCCTCACCCAGTGCTCTGGCTCTAGCTGAGCCCCTGAAAGATAAAGTCTAGGGATACAACAGAGAATAAAACAAGGTATCTGTCATCAAAAAGCTCACATTCCAGCAGGGAAAGACAGTTAATAAAATAGTTTTATGTCGGGATGATAAGTACTGTGAAGAAAAATAAAACAAAGAAAGGACGTAGCGAGAAAGAGGAACCCTGGTGAGACAATGGTTAAGCGTTCAGTTGCTGACCAAAAGGTTGGTGGTTCAAATCCACCAGCTGCTCTACGGGAGAAAAGATCTGGTGATCTGCTACCTTAAAGATTACAGCTTAGGAAAGCGTATGGGGCAGTTCTGCTGTGTCATATAGGGTCACTATGAATTGGAATTGACTTGATGGCACACAACAACAGAGAGGAATAGGGATGGATGGGAAGGCCTCTGAGGATGTGCCCTTTGAGCAAAGATTTGCATAAAGTCAGGGAGCCATCATCCAAAATATCTGGGGGAGGAGGGATCCGAGGATAGAGAAGAGCAGATGCAAAGACCAACAAGGGATGCAAAAAGGCCAGCACTACCAGAATTGAATGAGAATGGGAGTGGCCTGGTGCCCACCTTTGGATTGACACCAAGTGAACAAAAGGGATTTGAGTAGAGTTGTGATAAGATCTGAAACCCAGGTGGTGTAGTGGCTAAGAGCTACAACTGTTAACCAAAAGGTCAGCAGTTCTAATCTATAACCAAAAGGTCAGCAGTTCTAATCTACCAGGAGCTCCTTGGAAGCCCTATAGGGCAGTTCTACTCTGACACATGAGATGGCTATGAGTCAAAAATCGAATCACATAACAACATCTAAATACTAGATTTCCATTTGTGTTTTAATCAGATGTTTCTCTTTTAAACGTCATCCATTTATCCCTTTCAGTGTAGTCATAGTCTCAGTACCCAACTGTTTCCTTAAATATGAACAATTCTGTAATGATATCTTGGAGCTGTTTTATAGTAATTAATTTGTGATACATGTGAAGACCGAAGAATTGATGCCTTTGAGTTGCAGTATTGGTGAAAAATATTCAGTATATCAGGGACTACCAGAAGAACAAACAAATCTATCTTGGAAGAAGTACAGCCAGAGTGCTCCTTGGAAGTGAAGATGACAAGACTTCATCTCACATACTTTGGACATGTATTCAGGAGGGACCAGTCCCTGGAGAAGGACATCATGCTTGGTAAAGTGGGGGGTCAGTGAATAAGAGGAAGACCCTTAATGAGATGGATTGACCCAGTGGCTGCAACAATGGGCTCAGGCATAGCAACCATTGTGAGAATGGCACAGGACCAGGCAGTGTTTCACTCTGTTGCACATAGTGTTGCTATGAATCGGAACAAACTCGAAGGCACCTGACAACAGAAATACATGGGAGTGCCTCAGGGACGTAGCAAGGAGGAACAAAGGGGGCACTTGCTCCTGGGTGCAAGTCCAAGGAGGTGCCAGACGATGCAGGTAATGACATTCTGAGGTATCACAAATGTGAAAGGTGTCTGACTGAGGCAGCAGGACAAAAGAGGGGGAAGGCTTTTCTGCTGACCAATCACCGCTATCAAAGTTTGTTCATCTTGAAGTTGGGGGAAGGGTGCAACTTAGAGATGGCCCCTGGGTGCTCTAATGGGGGGGTGCAATTTAGAGATTATCCTTGGGGGCTCATTACCTTTGCTATGCCCCTGATTAAACTATTCCAAGCAGTCTAATCCCAAATAACTTGTTTTCTCATAAAATGCATTTGTTTGTTTGTTTAATAGTGTTTTAGAGCAAATCAGTTTTTTCATTAAACAGTCAATATGCATATTGTTTTGTGACGTTGGTTGTCAACCCCTCAAAATGTCAACCCTCTCCCTTTCTCGACCTCGTGTTTCCTGTCCCTTTCTGCTTTCTCGCCTTTGCTTTGGGCTGGTGTGCCCATTTAGTCTCATATACGTGGTTGAACTACGTGTGTTATTTGTTTTATAGGCCTGTCTAATCTTTGGCTGAGGGTGAACCTCAGGAGTGACTTCAGCACTGAGTTAAAAAGGTGTTTGGGGGCCATACTCCTGGGGTTTCTCCAGTCTCTGTCAAACCAGTAAGTCTGGGGTTTTTTGTGAGTTTGAATTTTGTTCTACATTTTTCTCCAGCTCTGTCCAGGACCCTCTATTGTGATCTCTGTCTAAGAAGTCGGTGGTGGTAGCCGGGCACCATACAGTTGTTGTGGACTCAGCCTGGTGGAGGCTGTGGTAGTTGTGGTCCGTTAGTCCTTTGGATTAACCTTTCCCTTGTGTCTTTGGTCTTCTTCATTCTCTGTTGCTCCAGACGGGGTAGGACCGGTAGATGTGTCTTAGATGGCTGCTCACAAGCTTTTAAGACCCCAGAGGCTACTCACCAAAGTAGGATTCGGAATATCTTCTTTTTAAACTATGATACACCAATTGAGTTAGATGTCCCCCAAGACCATGGTCCCCAGACCTCAGCCCTGTAACTTGATCCCTCAGGGAGTTTGGATGTGTCTGTGAAGCTTCTGTGACTTTGCCTCGGTGAAGTTGTGCTGACTTCCCCAGTATTGTGTACTGTCTTACCCTTCACCAAAGTTACCACTTATCTATTGTCTTATTAGTGTTTTTTCCTCCCCACCCCTCACCTCCCGTGTAATCGTCAAAGATTTTTTCTGTATGTAAACCTTTTCTTAAGTTTTTATAATAGTTGCCTCATACAGTATTTGTCCTTTTGTGATTGACTTATTTCACTTAGCATAATGCCCTCCAGATTCATCCATGTTGTGAGATGTTTCACAGACTAGTCATCTTTCTTTATTGCTGTGTAGTATTCCATTATGTGTGTGTACCATAGTTTGTTTATCCATCTATCTGTTGATGGGCACTTTGGTTGTTTCTGAGATAGGGAAGAAACAGGGACTGAGCCCCTAGGCAAGGAGTCCCGAAGCACCTGCAACTTGCAACTTCAATACTATGTGTTTGGCTAATGACATAAAACTCCCATCCTGGAATGTGCGATAAGAAAAGAACAAACAATGTACTCCCTTATAAGATGTTTTTCAGAACGACCAGCCCAATCTGGTCCCTGGAGCATGCGCAGATATCCACAACGTGACCAGCGGTTGACTTTCACCTGATGCAAGTACCTACGACAGGAATCGAACTGGTGCCACAGGGGGACTGGGCAGGTGCAATACCCCATAATAAGTCCTGCCACCCAGTCCCAGGAGCCTTTTCTATGGGTTCCATTTTGTATTTCAGATGCACACGCAGCCTAATTTAGTATGCACCGCCATTCTGAGAAGTACCCACCCCTTGAAAGAAACCTACTAAATATTCATTACTTTATTACCCTCGCCAAACCCAAATAAGCCCCAGGAAAACCTTTGTTTTGGGGAACAGAGGCTAGCGTTGCTTGGTCCCTCTCTGTTCCCCGCTTGTGAGCCTTGACTTTCTTCCTGCTACTAATAAACCTTTGTTCATGTGGAACCTCTAAGCCTCTCCTGGTCATTCTTGATCAGTAGAAGGCAAGAACCTAGGCAGGGCTTAGTCCCAAGCTGGGAAGCCTTGCTCTGCAACATTTCCATCTTTTTGCTATTGAGAATAATGCTGCATAAAATGTAATTTTTTAAAGTAATTGAAATAACTGTTACTGTGAATAGGACAGAAAGGCAGTCTATAAGAGTACTAAGTTTTCTAGACTGAAAAAGCTACCTCCTTTCAGCTTAGTTTAGTACCAATATCAGCTATCCTAGAAAACTGGACATTTTAAATTCTTTGTGGGAACCACAGTACAGTCCTCCTTTGGTGCCGTCACTGCATTGGGAAGGACCTTTTCAAAGGCTGCTGATCAACAATATGGTTACTAAAGTGAAAGGAAAGCAAAACAAAAAAACCCAACCATATGGTTATCAGAGTGGAAGGAAAACTAAAACAAAACATAAAACCAAGCTGGAAGCATGAATCCAGCTTGGGTTTTGTTTGGTTTTGTTTTTCTCTTTCCACTTTAATAGCCATATGGTTGATCAGCAGCACTTGAAAAGGTCCTTCCCAATGTGGTGATAGCCTGTGTTTTCTCCAAAACACCTTTATGTAGACTGAATCTCCTGGTCTATAGGGGTGGCAGATTTCTTCTGACAGGTCCTTATGATTTTAAGTTTCAGGGTTTCTAAGGGAGAGAAAGAGGTCCTTTTAAGTATTGACCATGATTATGAGAAGACTCAGTTAAATCAGGCAGAGGACAGGGCTTCAGACCGGAATTCATGGGTCTGATGAACAATGGGAGAGCTCCCATGCTTGCTTACAGGAGTTCTAGTTTTTTAACAAGGCTAGTAGTAAAGTTCTAGCCTAAGTTGCTGAATATCAGTCAATTTCAAAAGAGAAAAAAAAAAAATTTAAGTCAGGTTTATCCACTCTATTTGTCCAGAAGGCAGCCCTGGTGGCATAGTGGTTAAGTGCGACGGTTGCTAACGAAGAGGTCGACAGTTTGAATCCGCCAGGTGCTCCTTGGAAACTCTATCGGGTAGTTCTACTCTGTTCTGTAGGGTCGCTATGAGTCGGAATCGACTTGACAGCAGTGGGTTTGGTTTTTTGGTTATTTGTCCAGAATAAAGCCATCCACAGGGAAGCCGTCAAGTGAAACAGACTAGCGAAGTGAAGTCAGCCAGACACAGGGTTGAAAGAACAGAAATGTTTATTCACTGTTTGCAAACTGGGAAGCAGGCAGGGTCTCATGACCTAAGGCTACCAGCTCCCTGAACCGGGTCAGATTTGCTCCTTTCATAGGGAGCGACATTCTTATACTTGAACAGTGAGGGGAGGATCTTCAGTCTTATGATGCTTGCATAGTCTACACAATTTTCAGGATGAGTTTTTGCACACAGCTCTAAAAATACGGCACACAGCCCTAAACAATGGCAACAGTTCACTACTGCCACCCCAGGAAGGTCATACAGCGAGTAGATTCAGAATCAGTGCACCTCCACCTCGGCCTCTTACCAGGAGAGGTGAAGAAACCTGGGGATTCCACCAATCATGGTGAAGTGCTGTAAAAGTTGTAACAGAAATGTAGCAAGAGTAGGCTTTTCTGAAAAACAACTCTTATGAGATGGTTAATAAACCTTAATAACCCTTTCATGAGTGCCTGCTTCAAGAGGACTGAAGATGATAGTGTGTATGATATCTTATCGGAAACTGAAAACATTTACATAATTCCTGGACAACAGTGGACACAAAATAACTTCCTCTCTCTGATTTAACATGTTCCGGTATCCCCAAAGTGGAAATTATGTATTCTAAAAGAGCATTTACACCATTGCCTGAGCACCTGTTTTTGAAAAGGGGAAGACTTTATGCCACCCAGACATCAAACACACCATAAACATAAACAATTCCTTATCTTCCACAGATGTTACTGCAAATAGCGGATTGGAGCCACCTGCCAGAAAGCCAATACTGAGACAGGAGGAGGTAAGCAGCAAGAGGGCTTTATTGAACACTGGTATTCAAGAGACAGAGGGGGTTAAAGTTCTCTCAAATTCTAATTCTAAAGAGCTAGCAGGAGGGTTTTATAGGGGGAAGGTCAGGGTTACCTAATGTTTTGGGGAACGTAGCCCACAGATGGTCTTATATATCACAAAACAACTACCAGAAACTCTTTATTAAACTAAAGATATGCATGCATGTCAGACATCTGGACTCTAATCAGTATGTTTGTAACAGGCTGAAAAAACTCACATTAAGAATCTCTCGGCTAGTGAAACTCTTCTGTCAACTCTACTCTGGCTGAGATAGGGAGCAAGAAAGTTGTAGATTAAAAATGTCAGGCAGCCTTTCTGACGTTTTGTAGGCTGAAGGTCATTTCTCAAGAGAACAAAAAAAGAGAGGAGAGACCAAGGCCACAGGAGCTGAGAGAGCTCCACACCCCTTTGGAAGAGACCGGTGTAGCTGGTGCAATAAAAAAATGTTTTTAGAGATTACTTAAAGCATCATTACGGTGTTAGTTATGTCAAGCTCTCAATCACCCATTGTGAATAGGAGAACACATGTTGTAAGGTATTAGATGTTTGTTAAGAGGGGAACAGCCTGCTCAGCCATATCTTGAACAGAAGCTGTGCCATTTTCTAAAGACTAGAGATTAATCACAGCTTATACAGCTATATTAAAACAAATGAGAAAATATATTCTCTCTAATATTAAAACACTAGAGAAAATGTATTTTCTCTACTTCATAGACCTTAATTCTGTGAAATCCGACTGTCACCAGGTTCCTGGTAGAGTTGGTTGGGGAAAGCCTCCTGCACTTGCCTTGGGAGCACCCTATAAAGAATTCTGTTGACAAACGGTCCATCTTTGTAATGTTTTGAATAGTTTCATCTTTCTGGAAGGCTTAGTAAAAGTCCAGTACCTTTAAAAATTCCTCTCTTACTCAGGTGTTTTGTTTTTTACACAACAACACTTAACCAAGCAAATAGGGCTTTTGGTACAATAACTATTTTGTTAGTTAACTCCCATACTCCAGTATAATACTATCACCTGTCTTAGTTATCTAGGGCTACTATGATAGAAATACCAGAGTGGGTGACTATAACAAACAGAAATTTATTTTCTCACAGTTTAGGAATCTAGAAGTCTGAATTCAAGACACCAGCTCTAGGGGAAGGATTTCTCTGTCAGCTCTGGGAGAGAGAATGTTCTTGTCCTTTTTCAGCTTTTATTCCTCAGTTCCTTGGCGATCCTCATGCGGCATGTGCCATCTTTCTCCATCTGTGCTTCCTTGCTTCTGTGCCTAATCTTCTCCTTTTATATCTCAAAAGTGATTGGTTTACATGATCTTAGCAATCGATGCAGAAAAGGCATTTGACAAAAAAAAAAAATTTTTTTTTAACACCCATTCATGATAAAAACTCTCAGCAAAATAGGAATAGAAGGAAAATTCCTCAACATAATAAAGGGCATTTATACAAGGCCAACAGCCAACATCATCCTAAATGGAGAGAGCCTGAAACCATTTCCCTTGAGAACGGAAACTAGACAAGGATGCCCTTTATCACCGCTCTTATTCAACATTGTGCTGGAGGTCCTAGCCAGAGCAATTAGGCTAGACAAAGAAATAAAGGGCAGCCAGATTGGCAAGGAAGAAGTAAAATTATCTCTATTTGCAGATGACATGATCTTATACACAGAAAACCCTAAGGAAGCCTCAAGAAAACTACTGAAACTAATAGAAGGGTTTGGCAGAGTTTCAGGTTACAAGATAAACATACAAAAATCACTTGGATTCCTCTACATCAACAAAAAGAACATCGAAGAGGAAATCACCAAATCAATACCATTCACAGTAGCCCCCAAGAAGATAAAATACTTAGGAATAAATCTTACGAAAGATGTAAAAGACCTATACAAAGAAAACTACAAAGTACTACTGCAAGAAACTAAAAGAGACCTACATAAGTGGAAAAACATACCTTGTTCATGGATAGGAAGACTTAACATAGTAAAAATATCTATTCTACCAAAAGCCATCTATATATACAATGCACTTTCGATCCAAGTTCCAACGACATTTTTTAATGTGATGGAGAAACAAATCACCAACTTCATATGGAAGGGAAAGAAGCCCCGGATAAGTAAAGCATTATTGAAAAAGAAGAACAAAGTGGGAGGCCTCACTCTACCTGATTTTAGAACATATTTTACAGCCACAGTAGTCAAAACAGCCTGGTACTGGTACAACAACAGGCACATAGACCAATGGAACAGAATTGAGAACCCGGATATAAATCCATCCACATATGAGCAGCTGATATTTGACAAAGGCCCAGTGTCAGTTAATTGGGGAAGAGATACTCTCTTTAACAAATGGTGCTGGCATAACTGGATATCCATTTGCAAAAAATGAAACAGGACCCATACTTCACACCATGCACAAAAACTAACTGCAGATGGATCAAAGACCTAAACATAAAGACAAAAATGATAAAGATCATGGAAGAAAACATAGGGATAACATTAGGAACCCTAATACAAGGCATAAACAGAATACAAAACATTACTAAAAATGACGAAGAGAAACCAGATAACGGGGAGCTCCTAAAAATCAAACACCTATGCTCATCTAAAGACTTCACCAAAAGAGTAAAAAGACCACCTACACACTGGGAAAAAATTTTCAGCTATGACATCTCCGACCAGCGCCTGATCTCTAAAATCTATATGATTCTGCTAAAACTCAACCGCAAAAAGACAAACAACCCAAGTAAAAACTGGGCAAAGGATAGGAACATGCCCTTCACTAAAGAAGATATTCAGGTGGCTAACAGATACATGAGAAAATGCTCTCGATCATTAGCCATTAAAAAAATGCAAATTAAAACTATGATGAGATTCCATGTCACGCCAACAAGGCTGGCACTAATCCAAAAATACAAAATAATAAATGTTGGAGAGGCTGCGGAGAGATTGGAACTCTTATACACTGCTGGTGGGAATGTCAAATGGTACAACCACTTGGAAATCAATCTGGCGTTTCCTTAAAAAGCTAGAAATAGAACTATCATATGACCCAGAAATCCCACTCCTCGGAATATAGCCTAGAGAAATAAGAGCCTTTACACAAACAGATATATGCACACCCATGTTTATTGCAGCTCTGTTTACAATAGCAAAAAGCTGGAAGCAACCAAGGTGTCCTTCAACAGATGAATGGATAAATAAATTATGGTATATTCACACGATGGAATTGTACGCATCGATAAAGAACAATGATGAATCTGTGAAACATTTCATAACATGGAGGAACCTGGAAGGCATTATGCTGAGTGAAATTAGTCAGTTGCAAAAGGGCAAATATTGTATAAGACCACTATTATAAGATCTTGAGAAATAGTTTAAACTGAGAAGAACACATTCTTTTGTGGTTATGAGAGGGAGGAGGGAGGGAGGGTGGGAGAGGGCTATTTACTGATTAGATAGTAGAGAAGAACTACTTTAGGTGAAGGGAAGGACAACATTCAATGCAGGGGAGGTCAGCTCAACTGGACTGGACTAAAAGCAAAGAAGTTTCCTGAATAAACTGAATGCTTCGAAGGTCAGCGGAGCAAGGGTGGGGGTTTGGGCACTATGACTTCAGTGGACATCTAAGTCAATTGGCGAAATAAATTCTATTAAGAGAACATTCTGCATCCCACTTCGGAGAGTGGCATCTGGGGTCTTAAACACTAACAAGCCGCCACCTAAGATGCATCAATGAGTCTCAGCCCACCTGGATCAAAGGAGAATGAAGAACACCAAGGTCACAAGGTAATTAAAAGCCCAAGAGACACAAAGGGCTACATGAACTAGAGACTACATCATCCTGAGACCAGAAGAACTAGATGGTGCCCGGCCACAACCGATGACTGCCCTGACAGGGAGCACAACAGAGAACCCCTGAGGGAGCAGGACAGCAGTGGGATCCAGACCCCAAATTCTCATAAAAAGACCAGACTTAATGGTCTAAGATGAGAAGAATCCCTGCGGTCCTGGTCCCCAAACCTTCTGCTGGCCCAGGACAGGAGCCATTCCTGAATACAACTCATCAGACATGGTTTGGACTGGACAATGGGTTGGAGAGAGTTGCTGATGAGGAGTGAGCTACTTGCATCAGGTAGACACTTGAGACTATGTTGGCATCTCCTGTCTGGAGGAGAGATGGGAGGGTAGAGGGGGTTAGAAACTGGGAAAACAGTCACGAAAAGAGAGACTGGAAGGAGGCAGCAGGCTGACTCATTAGTGGGAGAGTAAGTGGGAGTATGGAGTAAGGTGTATGTAAGTTTATATGTGAGAGACTGACTTGATTTGTAAACTTTCACTTAAAGCACAATAAAAATTATTTTTTTAAAAAAGCGATTGGTTTAAGACACATCTTACACTGATATGGCCTCTTAACAAAGAAAAACTTTATTCTCAAATGGGATTACATCCACAAGTGTACTCCTCATAGGGGTTAGGATTTTTTAACACATATTTTTGGGAGACACAATTCAATTGTTCATTTCCTTCTGTGAAGCATACTTCTGGAAATGAACAAGCTTCCTGAGGCATTAAAAGCAGTGCTTCTAAGTTTGGAGTCTGCCATGGTTTAACAGCGGCCTTTGCAGGTCTGTCAGCAAAATCATTGCCTTTAGAAATTTCATTCTTCTGTCCAGTATGAGCGCTGTAATAAATAACCGATATCTGAGCAGGCAGTTGTAAAGCCTATAGCAAATCAGCTATCAATTTTCCATGAGATTCTCTAGTTCTCACCGAAGACAAGAATCCTCTCTTCCCTTTTTTCCCCAAGACTTGCCCTGTTGCATGACAGACACAAAATATACGTTTTTCAGTATATATATTCATTTTTAAGTCCAGAACCAAGAATTGTAGTTTTAGTAACTGCTATTAACTCATCTGCTTGTGCAAAACTAATTCCTGGCAAAACATAAGCTTCCAAAATTTAATGATGTCACCACAGCAGAGGGAACCTTAAGTGAGCCACTTTATCCTGAATACTTGACCTAGCAGTAAACATTTTCAAATCCGCATTATGAACAGGAATAGGCCCATTTATCTGCAAAGTCAGCTGATTTATAGCTTGTAACATTTTATAGTCTTCAGTTAACAACAGATGCTCTAAATATTTCACCTCCGTTTGGCAATATTACAACTTGTCTAGTGATTTTTTTGCTTCTCAGGGGCATAATTTACAAATCATTTACATTTTGAATTACAGACTCTTCTGTAAGCTTTGTGTAAATGACCAGAGAAAATAGTAGGAGTTCCCAAACCCTTGAAGAATCCTTTATGACTAATACTGGATTCTTTCTTAAACACAAACAAGAATTTTGACTTCTCCAGTAGAAGGAAAGAAAGAAGAAAATGCAAAACAGATCAAACGGAAAAATTGCATACTACAGTACCAAAGTCTAGAATAGTTGCTGGGTTAGGAACTATTTGGGTAAGTGGGACAATAAATTTATTTAGTTCCTTAAGATCTTGTACAAATCTATATAGTGGTTGGCCATCTTCATGAAATTTACCTTCCTTTTTTTTTTTTTTTTGGTGCTTGAAAACATTCATAACTGGTATTGTTTGAGGATCAGTACAGAGACCTTATGAACAATTTGTACACAACTGTTAATGTATATACCAAAAATCTAAACAGCCATATAGTTATAATTCTTTTCTAAATTCCAGTGACTTTCCAGATTAAAATTTGGAGGCAATTTTTCCTTAAAAGGATATCAAGTTCCAATATCTTCAATTGTTGATAAGCTGTTACATCGTAAGTCCCCTTAATTCATAATTTAATATCATACACACTATACACACCAGTGTTAAACCTTTCACAGCACATAACAAAGGTATTAGGAAAACTGGACTACCACAACCAGAATGCACAGCTCTGACAGGGAGAGCCAAGATGAGGGAGTGGTTTTCTTTAAGAAAAAAATCTACTAAAAAAAAAAAAAAAATGGAAATTGAAATAATTTAAAATGTCCAAGATATATAAATGAATGACCGTGACTCCATATTGCCATTTAATATGCTTTTGTATTATGGGATAGAAAAACTGCCCCACCCTCACCTATGCAATGTTAGGTTGACACCCAAGACAGTTTAACCTGTTGCCGTTGAGTTGATTCCAACTCATAGTGACCCTATAGGACAGAGTAGAACTGCCCCATAAGGTTTCCAAGGAGCGGCTGGTGGATTGGTTAGCAGCCGAGCTCTTAACCACTGCACCACCAGAGCTCCAAAATAGCCAAGGCCTCCCACAATTCAACATCCCACTATTTTCTGGTTGTACCAAAAAAGAAAAAAACAGCAAATGATTTCACCTCTTGAAAAAAGCATTTACACTTTAAAAAGAGGATGAGGTGGGGTTTCCTCCATCTTAAAAATGAAATTTACCTTCCTTCTTAACTGGAACTATGGGCGTATTACAGGATGAATGTTCCTTTTAATTCTTTGATAACTGATTTTATTCCTCCTGATTGAGCTTTTATTCTTTTGCTAATCTATTTTTATTGGTTTTATATCTCAAATTAAACCAGTATCATTATTCCCTAGGACCCAAACAATCATTCCAGGTCAGGATACTTTTCTAGCATAGTTTGAGACTGCCACTTTCTACCATATCTCGTTTCCTTCAAAAGACATAAATCAAAAAACAAACCTGTTGCCATAGAGTAGATTCTGACTCATAGTGACCATATAGGACAGAGTAGAACTGCCCCATAGGATTTCTAAGGAGCGGCTGGTAGATTCAAACTGCTGACCTTTTGGTTAGTAGTCAAGCTCTTAACCACTGAGCCACCAGGGCTATGACCAAATATTGTGTCTTTTCCCTGGAGCTCCACAGATACTGCCCAGAGAACAGAATATGGAGTTGCTCAGCAGGTCTCTCCTCAATGGGTTTACAGGAGAATCAGAAAAAAAAGTAGGAAAGCGCGTTCCTTAGTCAGAGGACCTATCTGTATGGGAACCATGAAGGAAAAGGGACAATAAAAATAAAGACGTAAATTGCTTCACATCCCAGTTCATGTACCCCTGAATTCTATGCACAGGTTAAGAACCCCCAAAGTCAAGAGAGGATTGATCAGAAGAGGGACGTGGATGAGGAGTGGGGACAATGTTGTGCGCAGTTAAGAGCTGGCCTCAGAAGGGAGACAGCGCATCCACAGCAGCAGTAGCAAAGGCTTCTTGCCAAGTGATTAAGGCTCAGGGAGAAGGGACAAGCACAATAAGAGTGTGTGCTAGGGGAGAGATTACAATGGCAGAGCCTTCACTGGAAGCTGGACAAGGAGGGGAGAGAGGACAGAAATGGAGTGGGTCAGTGACAAGGTGATGGATCAATGGGCTAGACACCAAGGGGGATCAAAGGTGGACTAGAAGGAGTGAGCTAGAAAGACAGGTGCTGTTGGACAGAACGTGAGAGGACTGAAATAGTTAGAATATTCTGTGAGACGTATTAAAATGGTGCCACGCAGAAAGAAAACACAACTTTTAGGATGGCCATGGCAGGACTGGTGAAAGCTTTAAAGAAGGTGAAATTTGACCAAATTAAACCACTGATGTAATGTTTTATTTTTTAGATTGATTCTGTAGTTTTAAAATAATTAATGATGAAAAAAATTCCATTTTAAAAGTGTTCAAATTCACAATATTTCATGCATAAGCTAAAATTTGCACTTACCAAACAAAAATATTACACCTTGCAATTCATTCTTTGTTCCACTGTTTTAGATTTTAAACATAAATCAAAATTGCTAGTGGCTATGTAGAATGACCACTGAGTGTGTGTGTGTGTGTATGTAGAATGACAGAACTGAATTAACTCAAGGTGATTCTCTGTCTTTACAATCACTGTGCTATTGTTTATTTCAAATCAACTGTTTAAAAGCAGGAGTACCCAGAATGTGCCTAAACTGAGATTAAATGGTTCCAAATTGTTAGGAACTTAGAAATGAAAATCTGTAGCTGAGTCAGCGTGTGTCCAGAGCTGATTCTATATCCAAGTGTTATAACACAAGGGCTTATTGAACCATTATAGATATAGATAGATAGATATCAATAAAATAACTCAATAGTAACTGTTCAGAACTTAGACACCAAAAGATTTTACCTGGAAGAAGTGTTTTATCACTGACATCACTTACAATTGACGGAATTTACAACTGACTTTATTTGGTTTCATTTTTGTATTTAAATTCTTTACAGGCAATGCCCAGCTTTATTGCCTGTATTAGTTTCCACTGCCCCATGCTTTATAGGCCAACCCTATCCTCCAGGAATTTTTAGCAAGGAAGTGCCCCATCAGGGTTGAATATGTAGCTTCCAAACACAATGTGGTATTTTGTCTGTGAGAAGCCTCTCCATGACTTGTAGTGGGGTGATTTGGGCCTTGTAGTTGTTTCTGCATGGGGTAAGGGACAATAAGCATAACCAAGAGGTAGCCCAGTTTAAAGGTGCTTCCTTTATGTGCCTTTTTTGGGTATAGGGGTTATCGATAACCTCACTCAAATCACACTCTTCCTTTTGGGCTCTAAGAATCTAAAATCTTCTCCCCTCTCAGCCCTTTTCTTCCTCCTTGCCTTTGGAGTGTTAAATAGGCAAATAGGTCTTTGGTGCTTAATCCTCCTCACCTCCCAACATCTAACTATGGACCTGCCAGTCTGGTCCCCTTTCCTCCAGGTACTCATCTCTCGCTACAGCAGCCTCCTCTTCCTTCTCTCCCTCCCCATCTTCACAGAGCCTGAAGAACTACTCACACAACCCCTGGAAGCAAGAAAAGTCTACACACCTTGCTGATTTTTTAAAAATTATCCTTCTTCCATGTAGATGGCTGGCCATCTAGAAGCTTGGTAGGCCTCCAGAACTGCAGCTGGTAGCTCTGAGGCTCCAGCCTCACTGTTTCTGGCTGGCAGGTTGTATCTAGGTATGGTCCACCCGGCCTGGCCTGACTGTTCCTCACCCACCCTCTGGTTTAGCTCCTTTGGGCTGCCTTCCTCCTCTATTTTACCTCCTGAAATTACTTGTAAATGTATAAGAAAACAATGCCCCTGGCCTTGTGTTACAGGATCTTCTGACCTTGCTGTAGGGAGTTGTGTTGAGGGGAGAGCATGGGTTTGGGCAAGAAAGGGGTACAGATTGAGGAGGTGGTGGTGCCATGCTAGGACAAGGTAGGAGTTGTGGGTGGAGGATGGAACTATGGTGAAGAGGAGGAGATGGGACAGGTCATCAAACTCGGATATACAAGAGGTCTCTTCTTCCTGCTCTACACGATTTTACAGGTCTCTTCCTGCTCTCGATCCTTTATTCCATGTATCCTTAGTGCCCTGGGTGCTCCTCCCTGAAACCTCCCAGTTGTTTCCCTCCCTCACCCCCTTCCATCCTCCAGATATATGTCCCACCACAAGACAAACAGCACACAAAAACCAGATTATACTGAGAGCAAGGAAACCCCGGTGGCATAGTGGTTAAGAGCAACTGGCTGCCCACCAGGTGCTCCTTGGAAACCCTATGGGGCAGTTCTACTCTGTCCTATACGGTCACTATGAATCGGAATCAATTCCACGGCAAAGAGTTTTTTTTTTTTAAACTGAGACCCAATCAGACCTCCCTCCGTTATCTCCATCTTTCGCCTGGGGGGAGGCAGCGGGGGTTATCCAGGTGCCAGGGTTATAACCTCCCATGTCTGCGTAGTCCTTTTCTTGCGTCCAATTACCACCCTGTTTTCTAAATGCTTTTTCTTCTCTGGGCATTTACTCTGGAAAACACCTTCATTTCTTTTGCCTTAACACACCCAAGGCCCAGGTGCTTGGATCGCTGATCTTTGCTACAGCCTGTTTTTTTGTTTTGTTTTGTTTTGTTTTTGGATAATAACCACGCTTTATCTGTAAATTTGCAGTTTTCCACAAACATTTTTTTTAGGTAGCACAGTCTGACGCGGGGGACCCCAAGCAGGGCCCGGCCCTCGCGCTGGCAAAGCGCTGGAAAGGAGGACGCACTGGCACAAAGCGCAGCTCCGGGGACAGGAGCAACCGCAGCGCGGCGTTGCTTTCAGTAGCGCCCACCTCCCGGTGCTCGGCGATCTCGTGCGCGCCCTCCTGCCTGAGCTATGCTCCCTCTCAGGCAACCTGGTCGGAGAGGTCCTGCACCATCACCTGCAGCACCGCCACGGCGTTGCTCCACAGCAGCCCATGCCCCTAGGGCAGCTGCTGCTTCACACCTGGAGACGAGGCCGTGCTCCGTGGGCCGCTGGCGCCGCGAGCCCCGCCGCTGCAACGGCGACCTCAGCAGCGAGCACCACTGCTGCAAGATTTCCAACTGTGAGTTTCCTGCCTCCTGCTCTCCTCCTTCATGTCCCCGGCCACTCGGACCAGAACCGAACGAACCAAGCACAGGCGGACAGACCACCAGGCAGCGAAGCCCAGTCCCGCATCTCTCATTTGTAGTCCTGCCACGACCACACAACGTCACATAGGGCCCTCTTCCGGCAAAATTGGCCACTGGATGCAGGCACCGCCCATTTTTTAGCGGGCTGTTGGGGCGGGAGACGAATGGGGTTTGGCTCCAGGCAATACTGCTTGGCTGGAGGGAATAGACGGCAGACGCTGATTGGATTGGAGTGAACACAAAGCGGCAAAACTAGTGTAAATATACGGGACCTGGACGGCGCTGAGAGTATCCGTGGTAATTGAATTTAAGGTACAGACTGACGCAGGAGTGCTCCTTCTCTCACTCTAAATACATCTTCTCAGGATTTCAGGCCAGTGGTATCTTTCTTCCTTGGGCCAGGGGAGTGGAAGGTTTTTCTCTTTGGACGGAGATACTGAAATCTCAGAGAGTATTTCAATATTAAATTTGGCTTTGTCCAATGCCTGGAGATAAGAAGGCGGCTACGGTGCCATCTAGAGTTCAAGAAAAATATTATGCTAGTCAGACAAGTATCATATTGAGTCATTGGTACTGCAAATCAAGAGGAACACTGACGGGACATCCTAAGTGTGCTTCCATATTGGACACTTTGTCATTTGGGATATTTAGGCTGCAGAGAAGAGGCCAGGGCTGGCCAACAACCTTTATATACCAACAACAAACATTCAAGCAAATAAGTCCCTAAAACGATTTCAGAAAACGGTGAGTGCCATGAAGGAGATAGAACAGGCTGCAGAGGGGAAGAGAATGACTAGGGAAGAGGACCTCTTACAGATTTAATTGTGTCCCCAAAATAAATGTAAATCCTAACCCTAAACCTGTGGTTATAATCCCATTTGGGAATTAATTTTCTTTGTTATGTTAATGAGATAGTATTAGGATAGGCCGTGCCTTAAGTCAATCTTGATATATAAAACAAGCAAGCAGAGATGGGGGAAGATAGATGCTAGGCCATAAGGAAACCACTAAGGAACTGAGGAACAGAAGCTGAAAAGAGACAAGGACCTTCCCCCAGAGCTGATGGGGAAAGAAAGCCTTCCTGTAGAGCCAGCACCCTGGATTTGGGCTTCTAGCCTCCTAAACTTGAGAAAATAAATTTCTGTTTGTTAAAGCCATCCACTTGTGGTATTTCTGTTAGAGCAGCACTAGATAGCTAAGACAGGGCCTTTCTGAATAGGTGATCTTGGAGCTGAGATTCACATGATGAGAAGGGAGCAACTAAATGAAGACCTGGGGGTGAGTGCTCCTGCAGCGCAGCAAATTACTTAATACGGTCCCTCTAGCCATGGCCTGGTTAATTCCCACAAAATAATTGGGTAGGACTACAGAATCAACTTGACAGCACACAACATGCAAATAAGGTGTTGTAGCCCACCAAAAGGATTGGACAACTTGCTGACTATGGAAATAAGGTGCATGGACTCTTCCTAGGGGATTGGTCAGTTTTGCCACTCAGCTAGGGTTAAAAAAGGGTTAAGGGGAACTAATCCCAGAATCGGAAAGGGGACCTCACTATCATCAAGAAAAGCCAGAAGCAGAGTGCATCTTTTGGAACTGGGGTCCCTCTGCTGAGAACCTCCTAGACCCAGGAGCCAGAGACAGCTGTAACACCAGAGACAGTGTGAGATGGCGGGAAATGGTGACTGAGAAAAAGCAGTACCAGAAACTGGAGACTGGTCTAAGACAGCATGGTGGGCTTCCTGGCCCACAGAGCGAGGCAGCTACAGTGGGTGTGCCAACCCATGCAAAGAGAGATCTGAGTGCCTTTGGGCAGGAGACTTCCTGGTGGAGTGGGGTGCTTCCAGACACTTATCTGTGGCAATGAGAAGTTTTGTAACACTTGTCCCCCTAGCAGGGCATTGGCAGAGCCAAGAGCAGCCTGTCCTGAGGGAGCTGAGAGGAGGCCTGCATGGCTGAGAGGAACTGAGAGGGCTATCCTGCACTGAAGAAGAGAGACTTTGCCTACATGCTTCATAATCCTGATCCCAAGTTGTAGCCTCTTGATCTTGATCCTGCATGTTACTATTACTGCAATTTTGCTAGAGTTGCCTGCCACAAACAGCCAATTCTTGAGACGGGGTGAGGTGGGTAGCAAGACCTTTATTATATATACCGGTATATACAGACAGAGGGGAATGATCTCCTCCTAAAGCTGTCTGTCTCGAGGAACTGCTGTCCAGCTGGTGTTTTATACGGAAAGGGGGAAATGGGTTTTAGGAACTTGTGGAATGTGCATTCTTTCTTCCGTTTGGTTTTGGTGGTCGTACCTTACACATGTTGATCTTTTCCTGCCATTATCCCATCAGCTCAGGGGATGGCTGGCACCATCCTTCATTTTATTTGACAGGCTTAGATCAATATCACTTGTTTTCTACAGTCCTAGAGGAATCATTGGTTAACACTTAACCAATCTTACTTGGAGGATCTTCCTTGGAGCCAGGGATGGACTAGGGGAGGGAAAGAAGACAAGGAGGAAGAAGGAAAGAAAAATTGGCTCAGGTACTATTCAAGATACGGCTGAGCAGCCTGTTTTATTACTTCCCTAATAAACCCCATAACTGTGAGCATGGTCTGTGAGTTCTGTGTGGCCTCTGAAATGAATTATTGAACCCAGCAGAGAAGTAGAGAGTGCCATGGTAGGGATGGCTGGTGTCAGAATTGGTAAAAACGTGGGAGAGAAGAGGCATGTCTGACTCCACCTCACAGTAATTAGCTTTAGGCTGATGTTGATTCTGTGATCCCTCTGAAGTTTGAGGTCTGATGCCATCACACCATTTTTACAGATCCATACAGAGGGAACTCCCTCCAGTATGCTCAGCACCCTTGAGAAATAGCAAGAAGGATGAAGTGGTTAGGAAAGGTGGGGGAGGAGGCCAGAGAAGCAGACAAGGGCCAAATCACAGAGGGCTTTGAGGCCATGGTAAAGGTTTTGGATTGCGCTAGAGGCCACCAACAGGTTTTAAGAAGGATATTAGCTTTTTCCGGTTACTCTCCCTACTTTGTGAGGGTAAAAGCAGGAGACAGATAAATGAGGAGGCTGTTATCATAGAACAGGTGAGAGATGATGGTAGTGTGGTAGACTGAAAAATGCTCCTTCCCCCAAAAGATATCCACATTCTAATCCCTGGAATCTCTGAATAAAACCTTATATGGCAAAGACTTGGCGGATGTAATTAAATCAAGGGTAATAAAATGGGGGAGATTATCTGGATTATCCAGGTAGACCCTAACTTCATTCGCAAGAGTCCTTGTAAGAAACACAGGAGATTTGACACAGGCAGAAGCGAAGGAGGCAGTGTGACCACAGAGGCAGAGATTGGAATGATGAGGCCACAATTCAGGGAGTGCTCACTGCTATCAGAAGCTAGTAGAGGCAAAGAACTGATCCTCCCCTAGAGCCTGTGGGGGGAGCATAGCTCTGTTGACAATTGATTTCGGCCCAGCGATAATAAAATTCTGGTCTCTACAACTGTGAGAAAATAAATTTATTTTAAGCCACCAAAGTCATGGTGATTGGTTACACAGGAAACTATTACAAGTAGTTTGGAGCAATGGAGAGGGTCAGATGTGATTGGATCCAAAATACTTTTTTAAGAGCTAGGACCAACTGATACATAGTGTGTGTGTCATAGGAGAAGAATCAAGGATGAGCCCCAAATTTTGGTCTAAGCAAGTGGATGAATGAATGATAGCATCATTTACCGAGATGGGCAAGGGGGCACGGATTATTAAGTATTATGTGTTGGCCATAACCATGTTTGAGAAAATATCAACTAGCAGGTATCACAGCTCTCCAAGAGCCAGGCACTGTTAACATGTATTAAGTGTGTTAACTCAGTTAACCAAGGAGAGTCAAGCGGGCAGTTAGATATGAGTCTGCAACTGAGAGAGGGCTAGGCTGGCAATATAAATCTGGGAGTCATCAGGGACCATGGGACCTAATTAGATTACTCAAGCAGGGAGTTTATGGAGAATAAAAATGAGGACTAGGGCCTGAACCAGGGGATACTTTTTTTTTTTTGGTGGAACAGAGAGGGAGAATCCAACAAAGGAAAGAAAGGAGTCAATGAGGAGGAGGGAATATCAGGAGAGTGTCAAGTCCCAGAAGCCAAATGAAAAAAGAAAGGGTGGGAGGAGCCATGTGGAAAAGGAGAAAGGAGAGACCTACATAGTCAGATGCTGCTTTAAGGCGGAGAAGTAGAGAACTGACCACTAGATTTAGCAACATGGACCCAAGTGACCTTAAGAAGCGCCATTCTAGTGGAGGGGTGGAGAGGAACGCTCCATTGGAGTCGTTTGGAGGCTGGAAATGAGAAAAAGTCCACAGCAAATCTAGGCACATTTTTGGAGGAATTTTAACGGAAACACAGAGTGGGCTGTAGCTGGCGGGGGCACCAGGGTCCAGGGAGGGCTCTATTTGACTTTTAAGGGGTCTGATTCTGTAGCATGTCGTTGCTTACTGCTGGCAGTTGAGAGAAAATTAAACATGAAGTACAAACTAGAAAAAATTGGAGAAGTGATGTCCTTGAGCTGGTCGGAGGAATTAGGATCAGCGCACAGAAGGAGGGCCTGACCTTATTTATTCCGTTCTCCCTTACCCCAAGCTTTTGGTTGTCACCAAAAAGCAACCCCGCGGTACTCCGCGAAGCCTGTTCTCAATTGACTCGGGGAACCGAGATTCCCAGCAGGCGTTGTGCGGGGCGGACAGTGCGCAGGCGCAAACCGCCGCCTTCCGACTTTCCCCTCCCCCGGCTCCGACCCCAGTTCCGGGCTGGAGCCACCTAAAGCAGAGGACGGTTTCGTCTTAAAAGAGAAACGGCGGCCTCGCGTGCGAGGTGGGCCCTCGATTCTCCCGTCGCTCTCCGGGCCAATGCGGGAGGCCATCGGGGGCGCAGCCGCAGTCGGGGTGAGGGCGGGGTGGGGGCGAGCAGGTAAGGCAGGAGTCGGGGTGGCAGTGGCGGGGACTCTGGGCTGCCGGGGACCCGCCTTTGGGATTAACTTGACCCCACGCATTTTGAGCATTAAGTGGAGTGGCAGAGATCAGGTGGTGGTGGGGGGCGCCCTCCACACCCCCGCCCCCCCGGGCCCCCCTCCACCCAACTATAGAAGAGCGCCTGTGCACGCCTGGACAGGACTCACCCCAGCCCCCCATAAACCAGTAAATGCAGACGGATATCCTCCTCAAGAAGAAATGTATGCAATCCTCCAGTTAAAATCGCCCATCCCCCAGTGAAAGTCTCAAGCCCCTTCCCCATAACTCCTGTTTCTACATTTCATTGGTCCTGAGAGCTCAGGCTTTTGTTTGAAATCTGACCTTGCCTCCTACCTTCTACCCCGCAACACCCACCCCACAGCGCTGAATTTACACACCCTGTAATACAGGGAAGCGTGGTTTGGGCCCAATTGCAGCTAATGCTATTTAAATATTTTAGCTCTGCCCCATTTCACTGATGAGGAAACTGAGGCCTAGAGAGGCGGGTGGAGCTCAAGTCTACTCCAGTCCTCGGATCAGGTTGGCCCAGATGGTGCATCTCCTTCACCATCCAGGCCCTGTAGCATGGCTTCTTCCCCAGCGGACGTGTCCCGTAGGCGGCAAGAGAAGCGGCGGCAGCTGGACGCCCGCCGCAGCAAGTGTCGCATACGCCTGGGCGGCCACATGGAGCAGTGGTGCCTCCTGAAGGAGCGGCTGGGCTTCTCCCTGCACTCGCAGCTTGCCAAGTTCCTGCTGGATCGGTTAGGGGCAGGGGGAAGGAATGGGCTCCGTGGGAGGGGACCCATGCAGCAGCACCCAAGCCCCTTCCCCAGGGCCATGCTCTGTCCTCCTCCTTTGGGCCTGAAGATTTCTCGCTTCAGGATGTCCTGTGTAAGGCCTTCCCAGGTTCCTGCTCCCTCCTGTGGTCTCCGGCAAATAGGGGCCCTTAGGGCTGGCCCCTTAAGTATGTGAGTGCCTATGGTTGAGGGCATTTGGCCAGCTAAGCCCCCACCACCTGACCTGTCTCCTCTCCTGCTGGCAGGTACATTTCTTCAGGCTGCATACTCTGTGCAGGTAGGGGATGAATGAGGAATGGGGGAAGAGGGTGGACAGAAGTGCTCAAGCTGTGTGTGTGGGGGAAAGGTAGGGGCTTAGGAATCATAGAGAGGCACAACAGGGTGTGGTGTGACTTAGTCACACCCTCCCCAAGGTGGATGGGTTACGGGGAGCTGTGAGTGAGTTTGGGAGGGTGGGGAGTTGGGGAGCCCAGGATAGTGTGGTGGGCAGCATGTAGGGAAGGGAGCAAGGTCTCAGGACCCTTGGAGGTCTTGGGCTCTGAAGAATGGTAAATGGAAGAGGAGAGGACTAAGGTTGCTCAGGGCTTGGAGGCACAGGAGGACTGTCTAGGTGTGGAGAGTGTCCAGGGTGAGTGGAGGGGGCCTCCCAGCTGGGCCTGACTGCCTCCCACGTCCCTCCAGGCCCTGAGCCTTCGCCCCCCAAGGGTCTGCAGTACCTTGTACTCCTGTGCCACGCTCACAGCCGAGAGTGCAGCCTGGTGCCTGGGCTGCGAGGGCCTGGGGGACATGATGGGGGACTCGTGTGGGAGTGCTCGGCAGGCCACACCTTCTCGTGGGACCCCTCTTTGGGCTGCACACCTCCAGAGGCACCCAGGCCAATCCCCCTTCAACGCTCTGCCCGGAGAAGCTGGTGCTCAGAGACCAGGAGTGGACAGGAAGAGCCTGCAGGTAGGCTGGGGGAAAGAAGAGTTGTGGAGGAAAGGGAAGAAAAGGATCTCCCATCTTCTATGGCTTGCAACCCCATTATCTAAAAGTGATCCTTTCTTAATGAAAAAACTGTGCTGACAAGGAAATATATCCCCAAATATATATTAAAAAAAAAATATATATATATATATATTATTAGGTATAAAAAAACAAAATTCAGAATAGGATGTATGGTATGCTACCATATGTGGAAAATAAAGGGTGAAAAGAATATATATTTGTATGCACTCGTGAGTGCGTACAATAGCTCTGGAAGGGCATGAAAGAAACCAAGTTGCCTGTGGTAAGAACTAGATAGCTGGGGGACAGTGTTGGAAAGAAGACCTTTTTAAAAATTTTTTTTGGTGAATATATATATATATAGCAAAACATATACCCATGCAACAATTCCTACACGTGCAATTCAGTGACCTTGGTTACAGTCTTCACATTGTATCATCATTCTCATTATCTCTGCGTGAGGTATTTCATCAGCATCACTACTCCCCAAACTTCTCATCTAGACTTTAGAGTTACTGCTGTCAATTTGATCTCAAATTTGATCTCTTTAAAGAAGCCCAATGCGCAAGGCAAACATTTTTTACTACTTGAGTTAAACTGTTGTTTGGGTTAAAAATGACTTCAGGGGATAGTTATGGTTCAGAGTTTAAAGATTATCTCAGGGCAATAGAATTGGAGTTTTTTCCAGTCTCAATAGATCCGGTAAGTTTGGACTCCATAGGTATTTGAAATTTTGTTCTACTTTTTCCCCCTTTCGATCAGGATCCATCTATTGAGTCCTTGATCAAAACATTCACTAATGGTAGTCCCGTGCCAACCAATTCTGGTCTCATGGCAAAGGAGGCAGTAGTGCACGGAGGCAGTTAGGTCTTCAGTCCAGTTCCTTCTCTGATTCCTTGTTTTGGAAAGGAGACTTTTCGCTGTGTACCTTTTTATACCTTTATTTTTTTGAACTGTGCGAATGTATCATATCATAAAATTCCCACTCCCACTTTAGTAGCCTCTGCCCCTTCCTCCTCCTCCTTCCTAAGAGTCTCCCACCACATCAGACCTTAGAACTCCACCTGTTCTCATTCCTTGAGCCCAGAGTTCCTTCCCTTTTGACCCTGCCTGTGCCAACAGGTTTGGAATCTGAGGATAGTGAGAGGATTCAGGAGTCCAAGTTGCCCAGGTGAGGTTCTACAGGGGGGCAGGATAGACCTGGATTGACAGTGGAGGTGAGGGAGCAGGACTTCAGCTTTGCCTTCCTTGGCCTGCAGGGGGGTAGGACCCCCACCAGAGAATTCCCTGCCCCCAGGAGAGGAAGAGAAGGAGGAAGAAGAGGATGAAGAGGAGATGCTTAGTGATGCCAGCCCATGGACCTACAGCTCCTCCCCAGATGAGCAAGTGGGGGCTGAGGAGGGGATACTGAAGAGAACAGGAGGAGGGAGGAGGCAGCTGGCTGAGGAATCCAGAACTTTGTAGACATGCAGGGTGGGCTTTTTGGGGGGAGGGGTCAAGGTGGGCTTTGGGCAAGACAGAAAGAACTGGAGCTTTTGAATTGGGAGGTGGAATGTGGCGAAATCAGGCCCTGGTGGAGACTGAGGGCTAAAAGTAAGTGTGAACAGAGAGACTGGGGTGGGGTTGGGGTTGTTCTGAGGTTGGGGATATAGGGGCCAGGGTCTGGGAGAGGCTGGGGCTGGTTTGAGGGCTTGGATAGATAATGCCCTTCTCTTCATTCTCTTTTCAGCAGTGAGCCAGATGCCCCTGGGTCCCCAAGACCACCTCCTGCCCCTCTTCCCCACTCCCTTAAGGTGGAAGAAATACCACCTGTCCCCTCAGACCTGCCCACTTCTCTGGCTGCACCTGGTCCCTCAGACCTTCCCATTCCTCTGGCTGCACCGTCCTCTTCAGTGTCCTCACTGTGTTCTGGACTTCCTCTGACTGCGGAAATCAGAATACAGCCGGATCTCAGCGAGACCCCTCAGGCAGCCCAGGAGACTGAGCCCCCAGCCAGGTAACCGATGGCTGAGACAGAGAGGGGAGGGGAGTCCTGGGACATTGCCCCTCCTCGAGCCCCTCTGCTCCCCTCTTTGCTGCCCATAGCTCTGGGAGTCAGGCCCAGTCTGTTCCAGCCCTGTCCTGGGATGAAGACACTGCACAGATTGGCCCCAAGAGAATCAGGTAGGACCTGGGGGTGAGGGCTTCTGGGGAGAGGGATAAGAGAAAGGAGTCAGAGGAGAGTGGGTGAGACTCTTCCTGTTCCTCTCCATTCTCTTCCCCTAGGAAAGCTGCCAAAAGAGAGCTTCTGCCTTGTGACTTCCCTGGCTGTGGAAAGATCTTCTCTAATCGGCAGTATTTAAATGTGAGGGGCACAAGTTGGGTTTCTGTGTGTCCACTGGAGTCAGAGAGAGAGGATAGGGGCTGAAATAGAAACTGAGGAAAAGGAGTTGAAGGTGTGGGGTGATTTGGAGCTAGAAAGAAAAGAGTTGAGGTAGACATTCAAAGCTTTTCTGAAGTTAATTTGAAGTTAATTCTGGTTGTTTCACTAAACCAGACAACTGATAGATGAGGCAGAAAAACCAATCCTTAACTGCACAAAGCCACTGCCCACTACTGCTCATAACATGGAACCTCAGAGAATTACACACAGTCATGACAGTTGCATTTACCAAGCTCTTACAGTGTGCTAGTGACTGTTTTAAGCACTTGACTTGCATCAAGTCATTTGATTCTCACAACATCCTTGTGGAGTACCCCATTGCCATACAGTCGATTCTGACTCGTGGCCACCCCATGTATTACAGAGTAGAACTGCTTCATAGGTTTCCTTAGCTGTAATCTTTTATGGAAGCAGAACACCAGGCCTTTCTTCCGTGGTGCCACTGGGTGGATTCAAACCACCAATATTTAGTAGTTGAGCACAAACCATTTGTGCCACCCAGGGACCTCCCTGTGGAGTAGATGCTGTTGCTATTCCTGCTTTACAGTTGAGGAAACTAAGGCACATAGCACAGTAAAACAATTTGCCCATGGTTCCTCAGCTTGTATGTGGTAGTGCAGGGATTCTGAGCTTGACAGCCTGGCTCCAGAGTCCACACTCAGGTGATCTCACCATACTTGTCAAGTGGATAGTCCTAGAGTGGGAAGGACTGGGAGATGATCCTGTCCCAAACATCATTGCATGAGAGGTACGAGGCACAGAGGGATGAAGGCCCGGCCCCACAGTCAGCCAGAGCCCTCGACAGGGCAGGTCTTGAGACTGAGGGAAGGCACCAGACCAGAGGGAGGGATGGTGAGGCATGGGTGGATGGGATGGGGGAAAACGCTGTGTAGAGAAAAAGATGTAGAGAGGAATCGAATAGGAAAGTGGGGAAATGTCCCTCTGTGCTCCTGAGTGTCAGTGACGCTCAAGGCAGAGAAGTGCATTTGACGGGGGCAGGTCAACCATTTCTTGAGCCTGTTCTGAAGGAGGCCGAAGCAGCCCTGGTGGTTTAACTATGAAAAAAATGGTGTTACGGAGTAGAGGAAAGCCCATGCTATTTAGTGAGCCAGGGTGTGAAATTAGATCAGGTAAAAAGATAAGTACTTCCCATGTTGGGGAGTTATAGTTGAAGAACCCTTAGAAGTGTTCTAGGTTGACAGTGTGTGTATGTGTGTATGTGCACATGTGTGTTTCCAAATTAGATGCTGGAGAAAATCATACAATAATATACCCGTAGTGAGCTATTACTGAAAAATAGGTGTCGGGGAGATATTTTTGTACATTGGGACTGATATTAAAGAGAATAATCACATGAACAATAATCTGCAATGTTCTCCCTTCCCATCCTGGCAGATAGCAAATCCATGGCTAGGTAAACCAGAAGTGTCATCCAGAGCAGTCCTTTGCAGAGGGAACTAGACATTGCAAGATGAGGGCGTGGTAAGGAGGTGAGATAATGGAAGCTGAGAGCAGAATAGGGTGAAGGACAAATGGGATCAGGGTGCTCATGGTAGAGATAAGGTCTGGCCCAGGGTGACATGAACTTTGGGCTGTGACAGGGAGAACTGCTGGGACACAGATGTTATAGGATGGGGGCAGGCAGAGGAGCCCACCTATCATGTAAGCTCTGGATTGTGGCCCTGGGGGATGCAGCTATCTATCCTTTTTCTTCTTCTCCCCTACCATCTGCTTCCTTCGCTAGCACCACAAGAAGTACCAGCATATCCACCAGAAGTCCTTTTCCTGCCCAGAGCCGACCTGTGGGAAGTCTTTCAACTTTAAGAAACACCTGAAGGAGCATGTGAAGTTGCACAGTGGTGAGTGGTGCAACTGCCACCTTCAGCTCCTCCCTTGGGGGTTCCTAGACATCTTGTTTATTCATTCATCTGTCATTGCCTGTGTGTTGAGCACCTGCTTGAGACTTTGTTCTAGGTGCTGGGACTACAGCAATGAACAGACAGTCCCTAACCTTCATGAGATTTCCATTCTAGTGATAAAGCTCTGTGAAGAAACATAAAAACAGGATAAGGGAATAGAATATGCACCTGTAAAAAGGGAGGCCCTTTGAGCAAAGACCTAATTGAAGTGAGGACTTGAGGCCTATACAGGAGAGCAGGTAGAAAGGCCCTGAGGTGGGATCTGTGCGGTATGTTTGTGGAATAGGGAGGATGCCACTGAGGTTAGAAAGTCTGAGTCATATAGGTGGTGGGGACTTCAGAGTCCACTGTTAGGATGGCTTGACTTCTACTCTCAGTGAGATGGGTGTCATTGGCAGGTCTTCGGCAGTGTAGGGACCTGACCAACTTTTAAAAAGGTCACTGTGAAAGGGAAAAAAAGGATCGCTTTGACAGTTGTGTGGAGAATAGACTGCAGGTGGCCAAGGGCAAACAAGGCAACTGCAGAGATATCCCTGTGTAAAATGAGCTTGGATTCACTTAGTAGCAGTCCAGTTGGTAAGAAGTGGCTGGAAGCTGACTGGAGTGTGAAGGTGGGACCAGAAGGGTTGGTTGCTGCCAGATGAGATGGATTGGCTATGGGGGTAAAGGGAAAGAGGATTCAGAATTGATTCAGAGGATTCTAGCCTGAGCAACTGGGAAGAAGATGATGTGATTGACTGAAAATGAGGGGAGAAGCAGGCTTGGGGGAGGGAATTTTGATTTGGGACACGCTAGTTAGATATCCAGCAGGAGACTGGCAGTCTGCTCCCATAAAGATTACAGCCTAGGAAACCCTATGGGACAGATCTACTCTGGCACATGGGGTCACTATGAGTCAGAATCGACTTGACGGCACCTGACAACAATTAGCTATCCAAGAAGAGATGTCAGGTATGTAGTTGAGCACGTAAATCTGGAGTTCAGGAGAGATGTCTGGCAAAAAATATAAATGAGCATCCTGAGCATATGGCTGATATTTGAAGCTGTGGGAGTGGATACACTCACTTAGGGAGTGAGGGCAAATAGAGAAGAGGTATGAGTGCAGCACACCCACCATTAGTGGGCAGGAAGAGGAAGGGCAGCCACAGAGAAAGTGAGGAAGGAGCAGAGAGTGGTGTCTAAAAAGCCAATGTGAGAAAGTGTTTCAAGAAGGAGGGAGAGGTGAGCTGTGACAGTGCTGTAGGGCTGAGTAAGGAAAGGATGACAACAGCCCACTGGATGTGGCAGTATAAAAGCCATCCTTGACCTTCATAGGATGGCACGGACAAAAGGAAGGCTGGAATGGAGTGAGTTCGGTGCAGGGTGGAGTTGAAGCAGAGAAAGCAAGTACAGACAACTCTTTTGGAGTTTTGCTGTGAAAATGGACAGAGAAATGGGGTCTTAGCTGAAGGACTGTGAGCTAGGGGCACAGAGGTAGGAATGATCCCATAGAGAGAAAAGGCTTGCTGACGGTAGGGTAGGAACAGTCTCCTTGAGTTGGCGAGAAGGGCTGGGTTTCAGGGCACAGTGGAGGATGTCTTCAGGGGAATAGTGGGGTGTTATATATATGGATACAAATGCAAGTTGGCTGGTGGATTTGATGGTGGGAAGATGTAGGAGTTCTCTCCTGGTTTCTTTTCTTTTCCTGGTGACTTAAAAAATAAGATCACCAACTGAGTGAGGATGGTGGAGTGGGGGTGTTGGAGGCTTGTGGAGAGAGGTGATGTGAAATGGCTTGTGAAAGGACTCCAGAGTGTGGGAGAGTGAATTGACCAGGGAAATGTAGAATCATGTAGACTTGTGATTGCGGATGTAAGGAGAGGCCAGTGGCAGAGTTGTGGGGCATGCTTCTCCCCACTTAGCACACACATACAGGCCTGGAACAGGCCAAGGGTTGTGTTTATCCTGAGTTGAGGTTTAACCAAGCAGGTACAACAGAGGTCAGGTAAACTGGTAGTGTAAATGAAAGAATGGCCACAAAGATGGGCTGTGGAAATGGAGCTGGGTAAGAAGGGTAGGGAGGACAGAAGGGTGTAGAGGGACAGTGAAGAGGTGGTGGGGCCAATGGATTGGCAGTCTGGCAGTCACAAGATTATTGTAGTGGACAAAGTAGGAAGCCCTGGCTGGAACTGGGATGCTTCACATGGCAATTTCAGAGCTGGTGCAGTGATGGACTGCATAGTCTGTGTGACCTGGGAGTGGTGGCTGAGGTAGGGTGGGGCACGAGTTCATTAGAGGTCAGGCAACAGAGGGGTGGAGTGCTAGGTGTATAAACACAAACCTACAGCAGGTGTCCTGGCAGAAGAGAGGGCCTGAAGCCAGAGTTGTGTGCAGTGATCAAGATGAAGGTGGAAAGCGAGGGTGTGGGGTGTGTGTATGTGGTCTGATGGCCCCCTTTAGAGATGAGGGTCTACAGGGAGATCTGAGGGGCTATGAGAAGCAAGGAGATCTCCTCTACCATAGGCCCTGGGGAGTGTAGGAGAACAAATGTGTTAGGCACACATGAGAGCTGAAGAAGCAGTGACCTTGGGCGATGGGCAGGAGCTGTTAGAACTAGCAGGGGACGGGCCCATTCAGGAACAAGGTGGAGAGGGGATTTGGGTTATGACAGACAGGGAGTTCCATAGGGCACTGTAGGGGCTGGGGAGGGGTGGGAGATAGAGGGAGAAGAAATGTGCAGGCCTGAATGGGGAGATGATTCTAGGTCCCAGGGAACAGCCTTGGGGCTTGGACTTAATCCTAATTCCCATCCCTGTCTCCAGGCTTCCTCCTGGTACCTTCTGCTCATACATAAGGACCTAACTCTCCATCCCTTGAAACTCCTTTGACAAAGATCCAGTTTAGGGACCTAGATGCAAGGCAGTGCACCTCTGATGAGGCTTAGGTGAGGCTTAGGGTATCCTGCTTTCTGTTTGTATCTCATCTGATTGTCATGACTGGTTAAGTAAAGGAGGTTCAGAGATTTGCCCAAGGACAACAGCTAATTAGAACTCAGGCTTCCTGGCCCCAAATACCGGTGCACTTCTGTGGGGATTGTGGGTGGGTGGGCTGAAGAAGGGCCGCATCCTGGGGACAGATGCTAGGGTGTCCCTCGTGTGCCCACAGACACCCGGGACTATATCTGTGAGTTCTGTGCTCGATCGTTCCGTACCAGCAGCAACCTTGTTATCCACCGGCGCATCCACACTGGAGAGAAACCCCTGCAGTGAGTGCTGGGAAGAGGGCCTGGGGACCAAAGGACCGTGTGGGGGAAGGGGCTGGGAGGGAGATAGGCAGGGCACCCAGGCCTGGCGGGAACAGGAAGAACTGCTGGGGAAGTCAAGATGGCTGAGGCCTCCTCCTTGCCCTCCTCTGCCCCTGGTTCCAGGTGTGAGATCTGTGGGTTTACCTGCCGCCAGAAGGCCTCCCTGAACTGGCATCGGCGCAAGCACGCAGAGACGGCGGCTGCCTTGCTCTTCCCCTGTGAGTTCTGTGGCAAGCGCTTTGAAAAGCCGGACAGCGTTGCAGCCCACCGCAGCAAAAGCCACCCAGCACCACTCCCGGGCCCACAGGAGTCACCTGGCCCTTTGGAGCCCTCTCCCAGCATCTCTGTCTCTGGGCCTCTGGGGTCTACTGAGGCCCCAAAGGCTATGCAGGTAGGGGCCACGCCCTCCCTGTCTCCTCAGGCTTCGGCCCTGCTGCCTCAGAAATGAGCTCTTCCTCCCAGGTTTTGGGGAGCCAGTTCCCAGGGACTGGAAGGGAGCAAGGAGAGTGGTCCAGAGAAGCATCAGATGCCTGGGTCCCCTGGAACTGGGGCTATGAGTTCAGGGTGAAGGACTCCTGGGGAAGTAGGGGAGCTGGACTACTTTAATCTACTGAAAGGACAGAATAAATAGTATTTTGCATGGGCATGTGTGGGCAGATGAGTGTTTTGGCGCCTGAAGCACAGGAATCCTAATTCCTCTGAAAGCAGGCTTTATAAAATGTGCCGGAGTGGAGTGTAGGTGCACGGCCCTGGTCCTCTCCATGTGGCCCCTTGCCTGCCCTCCATCTGCTCTCTCTGGAGTCCTCAGTATACTTTAGGGACTGTTTGGTACTTTGCAGCCCTTTCCCAAGGAGTGTCAACCCCACTGTTGCACTGAAGTAGGGTAGACTGTTACAGTCTAGTGAGCTTTAGGTCTCTCCAGGGTGGGGCATGAAGAAAGGTATGTGAATCTAGGCCACATTAGTAGTTGCCCTTCACCAAAAAAAACCAAACATGTAAACCCCAAAGAGACTTGCCTTCCAGTGGAGAAATGAGGGATCTTACACACAAGGAGATTGCTGAGCTATTCAGGGGAGAGAGGAGGGACCTTGGAACTGCCAAAGTAGTTGGCTCTTAGACCACTTCAAAGTCTGTGGAGACCATCACCATCAAGTTTCACAAAGGAGGCTCTTGGCATCAGGAACCAAAACAAACAGTTCTTTATTTCACCAGCCATAAGCAAAAAGTTGTTAGCCAATTCCAGGGGATTTTCCATTCTGCCCTCTCCCCTTTGTGGAGCATGTTTCACCATGAACAGAGACCCTGGCTCCAAGCCTGATTTTGAAATAATATTCTGATGTTCTACCTGGCATTACCCAGCCTTGTGGACCTACTTGGTTTTGGCCTGGGGCCCAGGCAAATGTCAGCCTTCCCCCACCTGGCTGGAGGACACTGTCCTGAGATAGGCATTGCCAGTTTGAAACCATGAGGCCTGGCTCAAAGGACAGGTGGGTAGCCATGCTGAAGGGCACCTGCCCACCTTCATACTGGTGGGCCACCTCCGCCAGGCACCAGCTTGGGTGCTTCTGATGCGAAGTCCTTCACTGAAGTGAGCTCACTCTCTGCCTCCAAGATTCCCACCTTGACAGCCCACCTGTCTCTCAAACTGAGGGAGAAAGTAGCAGAGACTAAAAGTCACGTGAAACTGACAAGACCACAGGGTGCTGGGATTTGATCCTGGAATTTGATCCTGGAGCCACACCTGTGACCATTAGCAGGAGAAACAGCAGCCAAAGAAGCAGGGTAAGGAGAGGCAGTGGAGATGTAGGTTGGAATAAGGAGATGGAGCAAGAAAAGACGGCACATGATAAGAAATCAGGACACGAGAGAGCACCGTAGCAATGGGCCACATCAGTCCTGAGCCCTCTTGCATGTTTGGGATCTGAGAGATTTTCCCTGATTCCTTGCACCTACACTTCAGAGAAAGAGAAGCAGGGCCATGAAGACTGAGAGCAGAAGAGAGCTAACAGGAAGGCCAGGTGAAGAGCAATCAACAGAGATGGAAAGAAAGGCAGCAGGCCATCCCATTTTTCCCCAAACCCTGGTCAGCGAGTTCCCCCAATGTCCCTAGTGACAGTTGCAGGTGCTTATCCAGTGCCCTCGAGAGAAGCGTCTTAGCAGTTCTGCCCCAACTGGGACACAAGGAGCCCCTGGTTTTCCTGTCCAGCCTCCTCTGTAAAGACGAGGGGAGCGCCAGCGGAGCTGAACTCCGCGGCGGCCTTGGCAGCGGCGGCCTTGGCAGCAGCGGCGCGGGCGCGCGTATGGGCCCGCTGGTGCTGTGACAGTGAGCGGCTGTGGCTAAAGCACTTTCCACACTCAGCACACTCGGCTGGTCGCTCGCCCAGGTGCGTCTTGCGATGCAGCGCCAGCTTGGAGCCTACGCTGAAGGCTTTGCCGCACTCCGGGCACTTGTGCGGCTTGTGGCCAGCGTGGTTGCGCCGATGCACGTTGAGGTTGGACACGCACGTGAAGCGCTTGCCACACAGCTCGCAGCGGTAGGGCTTCTCACCAGTGTGCGTGCGCCGGTGCTTGGTGAGGTCTGAGCGGTCGCTGAAGCGGCGGCCACACTCAGGACATGGGTAGGGCCTTTCGCCCGTGTGGATGCGTTGATGTACCACCAAGTCGGAGCGCTGCCCAAAGCCCTTTCCGCAAGTGGCGCACGCGTGCGGGCGCTCGCCCTGGTGGCTGCGCCGGTGGCGCAGCAGCGTGGAACTCTCACTGAAGCAGCGCCCGCAGTCGCTGCACGCGTATGGCTTCTCGCCCGTGTGTGTACGCTGGTGGCGCACCAGCGTGGCACTCTCCAAGAAACCCTTGCCACACTCGGGGCACTTGAAGGGCTTCTCGCCCGAGTGCGTTTGCAGGTGCCGCGTCAGCGTCGAGCTCTTGCTGAAGCTCTTGCCGCACACGCCGCACTGGTGAGCGTCGGGAGCGCGCGGCTGCCCGCCCGCGGGGTTGTCGGGGCTCCGGGCCGCGTGGACGCGCGCGTGGCTCCGAAGCCCTGCGCCGCTACGGAAGGCCCGCGGACACTGTGCGCAGCGGTGCGGCTTGTTCGCGAGAGCGGTAGATGCCCCCTGCGGGTGCGCCCGAGCCTGATGGAAGCGCAGGGCGCTCTCGCGGAAGGCGCGGGCGCACAGAGGGCAGCGTCGAGGCCGCTCAGGTGGGTGCCAGCGGCGCCGGTGCAGCAGCAGCGCTGGGAGGTGTGGGAAGCGGCGGCCGCAGGCTCGACAGGGGCAGGCGCGGTTACGCCGCCGGTGCGCGCCCTGATGCAGGTCGAGACGGCCGCTGTGGCGGAAGCTTTGGCCGCATTCGCTGCAAATATACAACGTCTCGCCGGCGTGAGCGCGCCTGTGCGCGCGGAGGTCGGAGGCCCGGGTACAGCGCTCTCCGCACTCCAGGCAGCGGAAGCGGCCGTCGCCACCATGGGTTCGCTCGTGTCTCATGAGCACGGAGCTATAGCAGAAACTCTTGCCGCACTCGCTGCACGTGTAAGGCTTCTCCGCCGCCGCCCCTGATGCTGCTAACATGGCGACGACCTGGTGTCCGCGGGGGTGCACGATGGGGGCCCGGCTGACAGGGAAGCTTGCAGCTCAAGCTTTGGGGTTCGCCTCCTCGGGCTGCTGGTTATTTTCAGTTTTCTAACGGCCTGGAAAGGGAGTGGTCTAGGAGGGAAAAGGGGGAGGCCTCAAAAGCCGGTCTGTGGATTCCTGGGTTCTTTCTCCCATGGGCAGACACTGTTTCAGAGGCAGGCAGCCGCCAGGTTCGCCATGCCCTGTGAGCCCTGCGGGGAGAAGGTCACCGTGGGCCCCGGCAACAACTATGCAAATGGAGAGTGGGATGGGGGACATTTCAGCCAGGCCATCTTCCAGCTCCCTTCTCCAAGGGAAAAGCCATGGGAGGTCCCAGAAATACGGAGCTGGGAATCCTTGTGCCACCCCTAAGGGCAAGAGGAACAGACTGTCTCTGGAGAACAGTTTCCATCCAGCAGCAGGAGCCATTAACACTGCTGGGAGGACGACTGCCCAGCCTGTTTTCTGTCCTTAGACATGGGAACCAGGGCCTGGGGATGCATTAGGAAACCACTAAGGAGAAATGGGGCTACAAGAAAGCCCCTATGCCCAGACCACACCAACACCTTCCTACAAAACCCAGGTTTCCTGAGTCACCAAAATGAGCCCAGCCTGGCCTTGGCTGGAAGGGCAACAAGGGCAATGAAGTGAAGCACACATAGGTCGAGCAGCAGCTTAGGCAAAAGGCTCAGACCCTGACCATTACTGGAAGGGGTACCGGAAGGGGCTGGGACCTGGGCAAAGGAGGATATCTTGAACCCCAAAACATTGCTCCTTGGCTTCGGACCAAAGCAGAAACCATTGCTGTTGAGTCGATTTTAACTCATAGCAACCCTATTGGATAGAGTAGAACTGCCCCATAAGGTTTCCAAGGAGCAGTTGGTGGATTCCAACTTCTGACATTTTGGTTAGCAATCGAGCTCTTAACCACTGAGCCACCAGGGCTTCTGGCGTTGGACTGTACCCAATAGATAATTACCCCACACCAGTACACAGCCCCAAAGTTCCTTAACCCAGCCTTGAGAAAGCAACTCAGGATAAAGCCAGGGAAATGGGTGAGAAGGAAGCATGGAAAATTCACAAAGAATATTATCAGAGATTGATTCCATGAAGTGCTTTTCAGTTTTTGGGAGTAATGAAAGGGGCATCCCCTTCTAATCTGCTGAATATTCAGACTTTCTACTGTTCCAGCCCTAGGAATCTTTAGACAGGAGTAGGAGAGAAGCTCCTCTATGGGGACCAAATCTGCTCTTTCCTGTTTATCTCAAATACTTATCACAAATCCTTTTGACAGGTTGCTCCAGGCAGCTGTCTGGAAGCCAGGCCAGCTGTGTCTTGCTGGACAGAATTTCCTATGCCCTCAAGTGAGAGCACAAATGTGGCCGCCCTTCTCACCCTGGTTGTTTCCATCAAGGCCTCACAGATCTGTCCCGCCCAATTCAATGGAACATTGGAGATCAAGTATAGTCGCTAGTTCAGTGTAACGCCGTGTTACCCAACAGATCAGGGAGAGGAAGCAAAACATAACATGGTCAGCAGCCATTTTCTCATTAGCAGATGGAAATCAATCATAAATACTCAGAGCTTTGGTTAAAACACTCCATAGGTGGGGTCCTTGTCTTTTGGATGCCAAAAGGGTCAACTAAAATATCCTTGAAAACCACAAACCTGCAGGGGTGAGGTCGGGAGCTTCTGCTCCCCTCCACCCTGGGCAGGAGTGGCTGCAACAGGATGTGCTCCTCATGCCTCTTAGGTGGGATGTGCTGTGCCCTGCAGGGGGTGAAGGAAGAAGGAAAATGTGAATGCAAACAGCAGAGGGAACAGAGGCAGGGGAGAAAGAAGAGGGAAAGCTTTCCAGGAAGAGAGTTTTTTAAAGGGACATTTTCTAATATAAAAAAAAACTAGCAAGAACTGTATCATGAATCAGTCACCTTCATCTATCTACCATTTTGCCCATTCTTGTTTCATCTAAAAATCACTTCCTTTCCCTTCCTGCTCCCCCACCCTTTTGTTTGGAGTACTTTAAATCCCAGACATCTTATTCAAGGACGATGAGTTCTAAGCAAAATCTAAAAGCAGAGACTGAAGCTCTTCTGCAGACCTGCGAAGTCCCTTGGTTCCTCCAGGGAGATGTTTCGGCCTGGACACTTGCATTGCTGATTCTAGCTGCACGTGAGGTCATTCTACTGCTGCAAGACAGCTTCAGTTAAAAGAAATGTTTGCCCTCATGTGAATAAAACCCCTGGAGACTCAGTGGCTTCCCAAAGAGAGCAATGCTCAAGCCTTGGTGAGTGCTCTACCTCATCTGGGGAAGGCGGGTCTCCGGGAGCCATGGCACCTCAGGCTGTTTCTGAGAGCCCCCCTTCTCCCAGGCCACTGCTAGAAAGTGAAACAAACACACAAAAACACCCACACATAAATGGTATATAAATAGTGATACCATTTCTCCCTATTGTGGATGTGGACTAATAGAGATCCTGATCTGTGGTGCACGTTCTTGAGTCTCTTTTCCGTACCTCACCCCATGTTGGTGTTTGCTCCGGGAGAAAGAGGTCTGTGCCCAGGGAGGAAACCTGAAAGAAAAAAAATTTAAGATATTACTGTGCCAAAAAAGAACAATTTCTAGATTGTCGTAACCACCATTTTACTAATTGTGACTTTTGAAGTTATTATACTATCAATTTTTTTATTTAAAAAACAAGGATAAGGAAGGCTGGTGAAAAATTCTAATACTTTTAGTATTTTAGTACTTTTCAAGCATTTAATACTTACACATATAGCTAATAAAATATAGGTACTAGGAAGATAATCTAATGGAAAACATTTAACATTCACAATAAAGATAAAGGTTCTGAGTTTCATGTATCAGTTTATTTTTGTTGTTTCTTACTCAGTAGATACTGTAGGTATTTCCTACCATTTCTAATTGATCACAAATTACAAATCAGAAGTGTTGGGGGAATGGTCTGCCTCTAAGCCTCCCGTTGGGCTGCCCAAGTAAAGGCCTTGGGCCCAGAGCACTCTTTGATAAGTAGGCTGGGAATTGAGTCACCTTCTCTCTCCCACTTCCTTCTCCTTAACGGAGAAGTCTTTCCCATTTTGGGCACAGTAACTTTCTGGTTTTTGCTCATGCATGGGCACTCCTACATCTGTTCCCAGCAGGGAGCAGATGAGGTCTGCTGCACCAGAGGGGTGTACTGTGTACGCAGGACATCTGCCCTGCACCAGCCCTATGTGGGGGGGTGGGGGGGGGATCCAGCTGGCCACAGGAGATCAGTTCCCACTAGTAAAGCTGGCCTTGCTCTATCTCTTTTCTGTGAGTAAAGCATTTACCTATGCACTAATAGTGTGTGTGTGGCCTTTGTCTTTTGTGGGCAACTCAAACCCTGGTACAAGGAATACTGGGATTAATCAGGATTTAGTTTTTTTTTTTTTTTTGTAGTAGGGTCACTATAAGTTGGAATTGATGGCAATGGGTTTGGTTTTAGTACATTCACTAGCAATCTACTGTGAGAGCATCACATTAGTTCTTTTTCTTCTGTGTTGTCTCCTTCAGTCAGAATAGAGAAAAACTTTTCTTCCCTGATTATTTGTTCTGCCAGCATTTCTGGGGTCGGATGATGGACCCCAGAAGGTCATAACTCACAACAGGCAAGTGACTGTCCCATGATCCCTCATTCTTGAAGCAAGAGTTGGGAGAAAACTGGTCTGGGCTGTGGGAGTGGGGCTGAGGGGAACTGCCCGGACTTGTGCTGTCTACTACAGTAGCCATGCGCCACTACAGTGATGACTGAGCACTTGCAACGTGGTGGTTCAAATTAAGATGGGCTGTAAGGGTCAAATACACTCTTGATTTCCAACAAAAAAGAATGAAAAAAAAAACACAAAATACCTCATTAATAACATTTTATGTTGATTATATGTTGAAATGATAATACAGAATTGTGGCTATACTCGGTTATTTAAAATGTCATTAAAATTCATTTCATCTGTTTTTAAGAAAACTTATAAGATTACAAATGTGGCCTGCATTATATTTCTATTGGACAGTGCTGGTCCAGATGGCCTTTCCAAATCCTGGAGCCAAGAACAAAAGGTGGCTTGTCCACCTCACAGTCCCTGGAGGGCTTTGCCTGCGAAGAGGTTGCTAACACCACCTGATTCTCAGATTCTCTATATCTAGGGTGGAGGGCTGTTCCCAGGTCTGCTCCAGGTCCACATGTTCTTCTGGAGAGTGGAAGTCTGTCTGTCTAGGAGACCTGGTTGGGACTTGGAGTTGCAATTAGTTCCGCCCTTTCTCTCACTGCTACTCACAGAGGATGAAAACATCCCACTTGTTGCTAGCATTGACAAATAACAACTCTCCAAGTGTTTCATGTGTATTTCTCCCTTTCATTATCCCAGTAGTCTATTATCCTTTACCCCATGTCACCTAAGGTTACCATGTGGGCAAGGAGCTTGTCCAAAGCCACCCAATTGTTGCAGACCAGTCCCAAGTCCTCCTTGGCTTCCTTTGGGGACAGGAGGAGGAGGAGAAGCCCAAGGGCAACTCCCCACCCCTTCCCACGGTGGCCCCAGCCGGCCTGGCAGCAGCGGGGACAAGCCTGGTCTGGTATGGCTTGGTGGAAAGCCCTGGGAGGCCAGAGGATAAAGGGGTCAGAGGCCAGCTGGAGGGACCACTGCTTGGGGACCTGGGGCTCAGCATTAATCCTCTGCAACCCTGGCTTGAGAAACTGTTAAAAGGTGGGAGAGAGCTGGAGCGTGGGGGACAGACAATGGTAGTTGGCATCTAGGAGAGGTTTTTCTCTGTGAATCTAATGGCCTTTCCCAGTATCTTTACTCCCCACCCTACCCCAGCCCAAAAGGGGAGCTGAGAGTTTTCTCTAGGACTCTGACAATCCTAGATGCTGCTGAAATCGAGACCTGGGTAGAATTATCCACTCCCTGCTCTTACAGGGGAGGGTGGGGTGGAAAAGTTCATTTGAGTTCTGGAGCCTGCTTTGGGTTTCTCCCCTCTTCATTCAGGGCTCTGCTCAAATGTCCCCTCCTCAGGAAGGCCTCCCTGAGCATGCTGCCCCTGCCCCCCAACTTTATTCTAAATTAATCAGTGAAAGTAACAGGAAACAGCAACTCCCACCCACTGTGGAAAGGTTTTGGCTCCTTTTCTAGGAGGTCAGGGTGGGGTCACCAATGGAATCCAGAGCACCAAAATGGCCACTTTGTGATTCCTTTTCCCCTATAACAGAGGTAAGGTCCAGTACTTCAGATTTAGTCTGATGTGTTTAAGGAGCTGGTAGAAATAGAAATGACAGCTCTTTCCCATCCCAGGTCTGATCATGATCCAAATACATTCTTTCAAAAGTTTTGGCTTTATAAGGATTTTCGTATGAAATCTGAGAAGTGTGGAGAAGGTGTGTATGAAGGCGAGCAGAGAACATACTTAGTAGGGTAGTTTATCCTCTATGTCCTTTTGATGCATGGGCAAAACCGAAGCCCAGTGTGACCAGGAGCACCCCAGAACAGGAATGGGGGAAGGGACTGGGCCATTCCTGGGCCTAACAAGAAGGTGGGCACACATAAAACACTCAATACTTTTTGAAAATGATGTATTAATCTGGTACTCAAGTCTACCAAATGTTAGGTTCCTGGAGGAGAGGTCATCTTATCCTTCATACCCTAACCACTGCATACGAAGGACTGAAAATGCTTTGATTTACCAAATCAGGACGGCAATCTGTGCAGGGGAACCAGAGGTCTTCTTCTGCCAATACTACTTGCGTGCCTTTGGACAGGGTACTTAGGGTGTCTGTCCCTCCTGCCTGGGAAAACTCAGTAAAGGGAAGCTATTACAATTATTTCTATAAAAAGTTAGAAGAACAGAATATTTGTCTGAGAACTAAGGTAGCTGAGTGCTTAGGATTTACTCTAAGAGCAGTCCCTCTGAAAAGGAATCCAGAATAAGGTGCTGGGCTCCTACTCTCAACCTAAAACATCCCAAATGTTCTGCGACCCCTTTTCAAACCTTTCCCAGAGCCCCGCAAGAATCCTCCTTCACACGATTAGAGCAACGTGGGCTTTCCATAGCCCCACCACTGGCAAACCGTGACTCCCGAGAGTAAGCAAGGAAGTTGGTTACTTGTTTTAATAGTTGGAGCCTGGTACTTGGCCGGTGCTGGGCAAAACTATTTGGAACGAGGAACGCCGCACCTAGGCAGGTCACCCCCCCTTCCCCTCTGCAGCGCTGCCGATCCCCGCGCACCTCACAGCGCATGTCACGAGTTGTTGGCCCGACTCTCCTTGGGCGAGCCTTTTCCTACCTCCGGGCCTACCACTGCCTCTTGTCCTTGGCACCAGCCCACCCCGAGGGCGAGACAGAGCACCAACAATACGGTGGAGATTGGAGTGGCGTCTAACGCGAACGGAACCCGGTGCCATGGCCGAGCCACTCGCTGCCCTTTTAATTCGGCCCAGCCTCTCGTGGCGCCTGCGTTCCCGATGTCGGCGTCTTGGGGGTTGCTGGCCCGGAAGGTCACTGGGGTGAGGGAGGCATAAATATGGAGGACAGGCAGAGGGCAAGGCCTGGGAGGAGGCCGCGCGGCTTCGGCCAATCGCTCGCTCCGCCACGCTTCCGCGTCACTTGTTGCCGGGACGGCGCTCCGGACAGCAGCAGAAACAAGCCGCCCGGAGGCTAAGGGGAGAAGACGGGCGACGGTGGGGAATCGCTGCCCCGAGCCACCCCAACCCTCCCGTTCCCTTCCCTCTCGCGGCGCCGGCAGCTAGCCGAGCTTGCCCCTCACCGGTCGCCGGCTGACTCCTCAGACACCGCGCGGCTCCCACTCGGCTGGCTCGCCGACCCCCGCCTCCCGAACTGCGGGGCTGGGGCAGGGGAGGAGGGGACAGAGAGAAGCCGGGAGGAAAGGGAAGGCGGAGCGAGCGGTCGCAGACTAGGGAGAGTAGGGGGGAGGAGGCTTTGAGCGTCCGGCGCCTCCGGATGGGGGGGGGGGCCACGCTCCAGGCTTCCTTCGCTACTACGGTGGCCAGTGGTCGGTCTTGAGCGGTGGCGCGTCACTGATTGCTGGGAAGACTGGGAGGCGACACACCGCTCCACTTACTGGTCCACCAAGCCGGCCAGGGCCAGAATCCTCGGAGGGGCGGGGCTAACAGGGTGAGCAAAGGGAGATTCTGCCCCGCCTCCAGCTTATTCCAAGGCCCCGCCCTCTTCCCAGGCGTAACCAATCCCCGCCTCTTCCTTTGTCCGCCTTCCAGCCCTGGTCTCGTCCGGTCCAATCAGAGGAAAGGGCGCTGATTTCAGCCTCACCCGCGTGCGTCCAGGAGTCATACTGGTCTAGCGGTACGCGGGCCATGTATGTGTGTTTCCTGTTGGGTATCCCCTCCGGTGCTGCCGCTGGGGTAGCCAACTCCCAAGTGCACCTGCCCAAGCCGTTCCAGTAGTAATTTAGTGAATACTTACCTGACTTGATATTATTCGGTTTAATCCTCACCACAGCCCTGCCACGGGGCATTTTCTGAAATATGAGACTTGCACAAGTAAATGACCCGCTCAAGGTCGCACTGCCAGCTGCCTCTTCAGGAGCTTTCTGGCTGATCTCCCTGTCCAAATGTTGAAACTCCAATGACTTCTTCCACTGGGAGGTACAGCTTGCGTTGTTTTCCAGAAATGCATTTGCACCCCTCTTTTGGGCCACCCATTACCACAATAGACTCTAGAGATGATCCTTGGGACCCTTCTTTACCTACTCTATCCTTACTTTAGAGGTCACTTTGTACCACACATCCTGCTACACATTCAGAGCTTGTACCCCATCGTTCTGCTCAGGGATTCCCTGTATCATTAGACACTTAGACCTCTCATTGACCTTCCGCCTGGTTCCTCCTGGCACGCCCTTACCCTCTTCTCTGTTTTAATTCCACCCATTCTTAAAGGCTCAGTCAAATGGCAACTTGATACACCTATGCCAGAACACCCTTCTCTAACCTCAATTCTGGACACATCTATGTTGCAATGGAGCCCCCTGTATGTTATGTTATAGTCGGACATACGGTTGCACAGTTTAAGAGACGGGCCTTGTCTTATTCATAAATGATCCCCTGAACACCAGCACAACACCTGCACATCACAGATGTTCAATGAATGTTTGCTGACCAGCATATGACAACATGGTGTAAGGAGGACAGGTCTGGCAGCAGTAGGCAAGGAAGGAAAAATGGACATACAGGATGCAGGTCTAGGTTGATGAGAGCTTGAACCAGGAAGGTATAGAGATGGGAAATGTAGAAAAAGTTCCTGAAGTATTGTCTTAGGCTGGGTTCTCTAGAGAAGCAAAACCAGTAAAGCTTATAAATATATATATAGAGAGAGAGACTTATATCAAGGAAACGCCTCACACAATCGTACAGGCTAAAACGTCCCAAGTCTGTGTATCAAGATAGAGGCTTCTTTCAATTCACGTAGCTGCAGGGGCTGGCGAACCCAAGATTGGTAGGTTGGAGAGTGGGACTCCCATCCCTGGGCTGTGAAGATCCAAGAATTCCAAGATCTGTGATAAGCTGATAGCTCAAGTCCCAAGAGCCAGAGGTCAGACAAACAGGAGGCAGCCACAGGATCCAGAATGAGCAAAAAAGCCAAAACATCTGCTTATATTTGGATGCAGGCCACACCCCCAAGGAAACTCCCTTTCAACTGATTGGCTACTCAAAGCGGATTCAATCATGGGAGTGATCACATATAAACACTGAGAATCATGGCCCAGCCAAGTTAACACACGATCTTAACAATCACAGTCCATCCCTTGCCAACTTGGCACATGTACACATCTCCTGAAACCATACATAATCTCTGAATAAAGACTATTATGAAGTCATACTTGCACCTAACATGATACAACTAACATGCATACAACTGAAAACACCCTAGCCCTGTTTACATTTTTTATAAGTGAAGAAAACAAAAATAGTTGATGCACACATACAAAGCAGAAACACTCCTAACAACTACAGTCCTTGTTTCTGCAACTGGTCATGTGGACATAAATGGCATTTAGAACTACCTTCTTCCACCTCCCATTCCATATTCCCTTTGGCCTCAGCAAGCATCTCAGCTGGTCGTGGTTCTTTGCCTGGTGGGGTGACCCAAACCATTCCTGAAGGGTCTGGGTCATTAGTAATCATGTTGGAATTGGGTTGCTCTAGTTTTCCATTGACTTTAATCACAAGGCATGGTAGTACTGAGATGCTGTAAGCAATCTCTTGCATTCCAGACATACTCTTCCTCCATTATGTAACATAAATCCAATTTCCTCTTGGTAATCGGGATCAATCACACCAGCCAGTATGGTAACTCCCTTCCTTACCTGTTGATCCAGAGGCATAAGGAGCCCAAAGTGGCCAGGTGGCATTCTTAGCTTTCAGTTCAATGGAATCAGTGATGTGTCTCCAGGTGGGAGCATTCCTCCCTTTGGAACTAAGACCTTTAGACCTGCAGAGCATAAGATCATGGGGACAGGAAGCAAAAATCTTGGGAGTGGGCCACTAGGGGTAATAGTGGGTGGTGCCATTTCCATTTCCATCCCTTGATTCCTGTACCCATGAATCCTGGCTATGTCAGAAACAGCACCATATATCGGACACAGGTTTAGAGCACATACAGCCTCCTGGAGAACACCGCTTCAACCCTGCAAGGTATTGCCACCTCGCTTGTGCCGTAACTGTGTCTTTAGAAGGCCAGTCTGTCATTCTACTAAGCCAGCTGCTTCAGGATGATGAGGAACATGGTAAGACCAGTAAATTCCATGACCATGGGCCCACTGCTGCACTTCATTTGCTGTGAAGTGAGTCCTTTGATCTGAGGCAATGCTGTGTGGGATACCATGATGGTGGATAAGGCATTCTGTAAGTCCATGGATGGTAGTTTTGACAGAAGCAGTGCACGAAGGGAAGGCAAATCCATATCCAGAGTAAGTGTCTATTACCACCCACCGCCATCGAGTCAATTCCAACTCATAGTGACCCTACAGGACAGAGTAGAACTGCCCCACAGAGTTTCCAAGGAGCGCCTGGTGGATTTGAACTGCCAACCTCTTGGTTAACAGCCATAGCAGTTAACCACTACGCCACCAGGGTTTCCACGCCTATTCCAGTAAGGATAAAATGCTGCCCTTTCCATGATGGAAGTGGTCCAATGTAATCAACTTGCCACCACGTTGCTGGCTGATCTCCTCAAGGGATAGTGCCATATAGGGCACTCAGTGTTGGCCTCTGCTGCTGGCAGACTGGGCACTCATCAGTGGCTGTAGTCAAGTCAGCCTTGGTGAGTGGAAGTCCATGTTGCTGAGCCCATGCATAACCTCCATCCCTGCCACCACGGCCACTTTGTTCATAAGCCCGTTGAGCAGTGAGCTGAGGAAAGAGGATGACTGGCTTCACCTCCACTCAGAATCTGGAGAGTGTGGCCAATACCTACAGTCTGGAGGGCAGGGCCATTGTGTAAATTGTTTCAGAGAACAGAAGATTATTTTCAAAGCCTTGAGAGCTAATGTAATGTGTTCTGCTGACTTTCTTGGTGCTTGTTATCCCTTCTTTTCTTCCAGTTTCTCCCATTTGTAATGGAAATGTCTAGCTTGCGCCTGTTCCGCCATTGTACCTTTGGAAGCAGATAACTTGTATTTTAGATTTCACAGATGAATTTTTGGATTTTGCATTGGAGTTAAGACTTTTGCTATGATATGATGGAGTGAATGTTTTGCATGTTGCAAGGATTTGATTTTTGGGGGGTCAAAGTGTGGAATGTCATGGATTGAATTATGCCCCCCCCCCAAAAAAAACGTGTGCATCAACATGTCTGGGTCATGATTCCTAGTATTGTGTGGTTGTCCTCCATTCCGTGATTGTAATTTTATGTTAAAGATTAGGGTGGGATTGTAACACCCTTACTAAGGTCACATCCCTGATGCAATGTAGCTTCCCTGAGGTGTAGCCTGTACCACCTTTTATCTTACAAGACATAAAAGGAAAGGGAAGCAAGCAGAGAGTTGCGGACCTCATACCACCAAGAAAGCAGCTCCGGGAGCAGAGCGTGTCCTTTGGTTCTGGGGTCCCTGTACTAAAGAAGCTCCTTGACCAGGGGAAGATTGATTACAAAGACCTTCCTCCAGAGCCGACAGAGAGAGAAAGCCATCCCTTGCAGCTGACACCCTGAATTTGGATTTGTAACCTACCAGACTGTGAGAGAATAAACTTCTTTGTTAAAGCCATCCGCTTGTGGTATTTCTGTTATAGCAGCACTAGATGACTAAGACAAGTGTTGTATATATATATTTCTAAATTGTAATGTACCATACACAGGTAAGGTACTGTGGTACCTATGAGTTGGAATCAGCGGGTTTGGTTTTTTTTTTTTTTTTTTTGGTATGTAGGGGATATTATGTTGAGGATAATTCCAAAGTCCTTCAAGCCAGAAAAATGGCACTAATTAGGACATTTCTGAATTCTCTGCTCAGTATTAATGCCCTGTTTTTAAGGGACACTAACACACTTGGGGCTCTGGTGGTGCACTGGTTAAGTGTTTGGCTGCTAACCAAAAGGTCGGCAGTTCGAATCCACCAGCAACCCCTTGGGAACTCTACTCTGTCCTACAGGGTCACTATGAGTTGGAATCAACTCAACGGCAATGTTTTTTTTTTAACACACTTGGCGATTTCCAGAGGAGTGACTGTTGTTCTTAGGTACCGCTGGGTGATTTCAACTCATAGTGATCCCATATGACAGAGTAGAACTGCCCCAAAGGGTTTTCTATGCTGTAATCTTTAAGGTAGCAGATCACCAGATCTTTCTTCCATGGAGCCACCGAGGGATTTGAACCCCCAACCTTTCAGTTAGCAGCTGAGCACTTAACTGTTGTGCCACCAGGGTTCCTTGAGTAACTAAAAAAACAAAACCATTGCCATCGAGTCAATTTTGACTCATAATGACCCTATAGGACAGAGTAGAATTGTCCCATATGGTTTCTAAGGCTGTAATCTTTACCAAAGCAGACTGCCATATCTTTCTCCCACAGAGCACATGATGGGTTCGAACTGCTGACCTTTCCGTTAGCAGCACCAGGGGTCCTTTGAGGAGTAACTAGGATGGTTATAAATATGTCACATATTTGAAGGGGCTGAGGATATTTAGGTTGGAAAAGAGAAACCTGCACATGATGGCTACACACAAATTTTGACAAACGTGAAAGAAGGCTGCATTCTTTTGTTGCTATGAAGTGAAGAGCAATGGAGAGAAAATACAGGAAGGCAGATTTTTCATTTGTTTCAACAGAGGAAAAGTTTTTCTTATGGAGTCATCACAATGGGACACAATAATTGGAAGAGAAATACTCAGTGTAGTGAAAGTTAGGTCATAGATAAGTTATATGCATATTTGTCATAAATATGTCAAAAATATTAAATACTTGTTATATTTATGTCATAGATATTAAAAATATTTATCAGATCCAAATGGTTTTCTTTCCCTACAAACTTACAACAGTAAACGACAATTCCCACTGATTTGATAAATATTCAAGATATTTATGGAGGGTCTACTATATGTCAGGTGGTGTTGGAGACAAAATGGAGACTGAACCCTTTGAAGACATGCTGTGGGAGGACACACCCATCCCATCATGTGCCAAATATAAAGCAATATAAAGGTAGTAATGGGAAGAACAGGATAATTCTACCATAGGTAAATCGGTGAACTTCATTGATTCAACACGCAGTCAAGATATTTTGTCAGGGTCAGCAGGTGGTGGCAAAGATTTCCACACCTTTGGAGCACCCATGTAAGTACTGGGATTGGGTTGGGGCAGAGGGATTTGGATAAACAAGAGAGGAATGGGGGTTCTCTTATTCTAGACTAAGAACAAAATATGAGTAGAGGAGTTTCAGAGTCTTGTCTTTTCTCCTGCAGAGAAAAATGGGGCAGGACAGAAGTCCTAGGAAGTGGAGGTGGGTTGAGATTTTGGGTGAGGAAACTCAAAGAGGCTTGGGCCAGATCAAGGAATCCCTCCCTTCCACAAGCCTTTAGTAAGGGTCCACTATGAGACTGCATCTGACTGGGTAATGGGAATATAGAGGGGATAAAAACACATGCCAGTCATGTACCCTTTCATATGGTAAGAGAACCTATGCCACACCCAAAAGTTTGGGCTTCCCTCATTGGGCAGGGGAGGAGCCACAGTGGATTAGGGTTTGTAAAGACTAGGAGGTTAGAGGTGAAAAGGTAAAGTTATGGGAGTGTATGACATTTCCCAGAGAGGGAAGAACCCTAGATCACCAGTTGTCAAGGGGAGGCAGATGCAGAAAACGCAAGCAGTAAAGGTTCTAGGGGAGGAGGAGGGCCAAGTCTTCAACCCCACATGAGGAAGTGGGGGACAGTGCTCAATGCTAGATTAAGTCAAAAGGCACTAAGATAGCATCAAGACCACTGTATTTGGCCAGAGGTTACTGCCAGTGGTTTAAGAGAGATACAAACAGAAAGTAAAATTGGAGAATATTGGTTGTGGGCATGTACAGCAAGCACATGCTTTACATTGCAATTGAGGGGCAACTAAAGACACATAAGTAGGGCTAGGGGTTTAGATCACCACTTGTCTGTCAGTTTGTCATACTGTGGTGGCTTGTGTGTTGCTTGTGTGATGCTGGAAGCTATGCTAACGGTATTTCAAATAACAGTTGGGTCACCCATTGTGGACAGGTTTCAGTGGCGCTTCCAGACTAAGACAGACTAGGAAGGAGGACCTGGTGATCAGCTTCTGAAAACAGTTGGCCGATGAAAACCTTATGGATAAAAAAGGAACACTGTATGATATAGGGCTGGAAGATGAGCCTCTCAGGTTGGAACCAAACCAAACCAAACCCACTGCTGTCGAGTCGATTCCACCTCATAGTTACCCTATAGCACAGAGCAGAGCTGGCCCAGAGAATTTCCAAGGCTGTAAATCTTTACAGAAGCAGTCTCCCACATCTTCATCCTATGCAGCAGCTGGTGATTTTGAACCACCAACATTTTGGTTAGCAGCTAAGTGCTAACCAGGGCTCCTTTAGGTTGGAAGGCACTCAAAATATGATTATGGGAGAGCTGCCAAAGCAGAGTCAACCTTAATGATGTGAATGGAGTAAAGCTTTCAAAATCTTCATTTGCTGATGTGGCGTGACTCAAAATGAGAAGAAACACCTGCAAACATTGGTTAGTAATTGAAAATGGTTTGTATGAAATATGAATCAAAGGAAACTGAAAGTTGTGAAAAATGAAATGGAATGCTGGAAAATTGATATCATAGGTATTAGTGAGTGGAAATGGACCAATAGTGCCCATTTTAACTGGACAATCACATGGTCTACTACACCTGGAATGACAAATTGAAGAGGAATGGTATTCCATTCATTGTCAAAAAGCACATTTCAAGATCTATCCTGAAGTACAATGCTGTCAGTTATAGGATAATATCCATATGCTTACAAGGACAACCAGTTAATATGACTATAATTCAAATTTATATACCAACCACTAATGCCAAAGATGAGGAAATTGAAGAATTTTAACAACTTCTGCAGTCTGAAATTGATCAAACATACCATCAAGGTGTATTGATAATTTCTGATGATTGGAATGCAAAAGTTGGAAACAAAGAAGAAGGATCAGTTGTTGGAAAATACGGCCTCAGTGACAGAAACAACACCGGAGATCACATGATAGAATTCTGCAAGACCAAGGACTTATTCATTGGAACATAAACGACTATACACATGGACCTCTCTGGATGGAATACAAAGGAATCAAATTACTACATCTGTGGAAGGAGACAATGGAAAAGCTCAATATCATCAGTCAGGGCAAGGCCAGGGACTGACTATACAACAGACCACCAATTGCTCATATGCAAATTCAAGCTGAAGCTGATGAAAATTAAAACAAGTACACGAGAACCAAAGTACGGCCTTGAGTTTATCCCACCTGAATTTAGAGACCATATCAAGAACAGATTTTACACATTGCATACAAATGACAAAAGACCAGAAGAGTTTGGGATCACATCAAGGACATCATACATGGAGAAAGCAAAAGGTCATTGAAAAAACAGGAAAGAGAAGAGACCAAAATTGATGTCAGAGAGACTTTGAAACTTGCTCTTTAAAGTAGAATAGCTAAAGTGAACGAAAGAAATGATGCAGTAAAAGAGCCGAACAGAAGATTTCAAAGGGCGGCTTGAGAAGATGAAATAAGGTATAATGAAATGTACAAAGACCTGGAGTCAGAAAACCCGAAGCAAAGAAAACACTTGGCATTACTCAAGGTGAAAGAAGTGGGGAAAAAATTCAAGCCTTGAGTTGCAATAGTGAAGGATTCTATGTGCAAAATCTACCACGTGTCTGTCGGTTTGTCATGCTGTGGTGGCTTGTGTGTTGTTGTGATACTGGAAGCTTTGCCACCGGTATTTCAAATACCAGAAGGGTCATCCTTGGTGGACAAGTTTCAGCTGAGCTTCTAGACTAAGGCAGATTAGGAAGAAGGACCCAGCAGTCTACTTCTGAAAAAACTGGCCAGTGAAAACCTTCTGAATAGCAACAAAACATTGTCTGATACAGTGCTGGAAGATGAGCCCCTCAGGTTGGAAGGCACTCAAAGTATGACTGGGAAGAGCTGCCTCCTTAAAGTAGAGTCAACCTTAATGACGTGAATGGAGTAAAGCTTTTGGGACCTTTATTTGCTGCTGTGGCACGACTCAAAATGAGAAGAGACAGCTGCAAACATCCATTAATAATCAGAGCATGGAATGTATGAAGTATGAATCTAGTAAAATTGGAAGTTGTCAAAAACGAAACATCAATATCCTAGGTATTAATGATCTGAAATGGACTGGTATTGGCCATTTTGAATCAGACAATCATATGGTCTACTATGCTGGGGATGACAAATTGAAGAGGAATGGTGGTGTGTTTACACTCAAAAAGAATATTTCAAGATTTGATCCTGAGCTACAATGCTGTTAGTGATAGGATAATATCCTTTGCCTACAAAGAAAACCAGTTAAAACTACTATTATTCAAATTTAGGCACCAACCACTAAGTCCAAAGATGAAGATATTGAAGAATTTCCCAACTTCTACAGTCTGAAATTGATCAAACATGCAATCGAGATGCATTGACAATTACTGGCAATTGGAATGGAAAAGTTGAAAACAAAGAAGATGGACTGAGAGTTGGAAAATATGGCTGTGGTGACAGAAATGACACTGAAGATCACATGATAGAATTTTGTAAGACCAACGACTTCTTCATTGCAAGTACTTTTCTTGACACATGGACCTTGCCAGATGCAATACAAAGGAATCAAATTGACTGCATCTGTGGAAACAGACGATGGAAAAGCTCAGTACCATCAGTCAGACAAGGCCAGGGGCAGACTGCGGAAAGACCATCAACTGCTCACATGCAAGTTCAAATTGAAGCTGGAGAAAATTAGAACAAGTCCACAAGAGCCAAAGTATGACCTTGAGTATATCGAACCTGAATTTAGAGACCAACTCAAAAACAGATTTGATGCATTGAACATTAATGATCAAAAAGGAGATGAATTCTGGAATGACATCCAGGATATAATACATGAAGAAATCAAGAAGTTATTAAAAAGACAGGAAAGAAAGAAAAGACCAAAACAGATATCAGAAGAGACTCTAAAAAGTTGCTATTGAATGTAGAGTAGCTAAAGTGAAAGGAAAAAATGATGAAGTAAAAGAGCTGAACAGAAGATTTCAAAGGGGAGCTTGAGGAGACAAAGTATTATAATGACAACTCAACTGTAAAATGAAGTTGGAAATTAACTCAATTGGCTGTTGTGAGGATCAAATGAATGATATAAATCACTCGGAACAATATCTAGCACAAGGTAAACACTGCATAAGTGTTTGCTGTTTTTATTATTAAATTTGTTGAGCAACAGATTTAACAAGGATAGAAATAATTCAGGATCTTTCGTAATACAAGCTGTCCCATACATTAACATTTATTAGTAGATTTTATGTTATACGTTATTGGAACAAAATGTCAACCGAATTAAAAAAAAAGTTTTATTGAGGTATGATTGACATACAGTGAATTAACTGCACATATTTAAAGTGTACAATCTGAAAAGTTTTAACATGTGTATATACCCATGAAATCCTCACTACAATCAAAATAGTGAACATATCTGCCACCCACAAGTTTCTGCACGCCACTCTGTAATCCCTTCCATCTGTACAAACACTAATCTGCTTTCTGTCACTATAATTAAGTAAACTAATATGTTTAATCAGCAACCGATAGTAGTCTTTATTAAATATTGTACTGATGGTTGAAAAAAAATTAAAGAACATAAAAAGGTGTTTCTAGTGGTAGAAATTTTTTTTTTAAGTTGCTTTTAAAATGATAAGGGTAATTTAGTGTACTTATGCAAGGAAATTAAGTCTCCAATAAAATTTTATGAAAATTTAGCTGTGAAATTGATTTGTCATACCATCTAGTAATTGATGGTGTTGGTAACACCTTTGTATAGCTTTCATATTTTTGTATTTCATTCATTAGCTTAGTCAACAGGAATTGGTTGCCTATTTGTACCAGGGACTGGGAGGTGGTACATCTGTGGCAGATCATTTAGACCTGTTCTGTTCAATACTGTAGCCACTGGTTACATATTGCTATTTAATTAATTAGTTCCTAAGTCCCACTGGCCACATTCTAAATGCTCAAGAGAGACACATAGTTAATGGCTACAGATATAGACATTTCTATCATTTGGAAACTCTATGGGGCAGTTCTGCTCTGTTCTACAGGGTCGCTATGAGTCGGAAACGACTCGATGGCAGTGGGTTTGGGTTTGGTTTATCATAGCTGAAGGAAACCCTGGTGGCATAGTGGTTAAGTGCTAAGGCTGCTAACCAAAGGGTCAGCAGTTCGAAACTGCCAGGCACTCCTTGGAAACTCTATGGGGCAGTTCTACTCTGTCCTACAGGGTCGCTATGAGTCGGAATCGACTCAATGGCACTGGGTTTGGTTTTTTGGTTTTGTTTATCACAGCTGAAAGCTCTATTAGACAGAGCTGATTTAGAAGAATCTTCAGGTGCATTACCTATGGCGGAAGTCAGGAGGTCTAAGCTAAAGCAGTGGCAAAGATTAACAGGAGGGGATAAATGTGAGATACTTAATGGGATGCAGAGTGATCAGAGGAGGATGTATTTAGGATGCCTTTTAGGTTTCTCCCTAGGGTAAATGGGTGGGTGGAAGAACTATTCACCAACATGGTAAATATAGAAGGAGCACGATTGAGAGAAAAGAGAATGAAATCAGATTTAGATCTAGTGAGTGCGAGATAACCATGGGACAGGACAGTGATGTCTGGGAGGCTATTAGATCTCAGGATGTGATCTGTGGGGAGTCTGGGTGGAGACAAAGCTCTAAGGAAGGAGCAGTAGTCCTGGCTAGGACCTGGAGCCATGCACTTAGTCCAGGACACTCAGGGAAGGTGGGCAGCATGACAGGTCAGAGGTTAACATCAGAGCCTAGGGAACACTGTCATTTAAGACAGGGTTTTCAAACTGTGGGTGGGTCATGAAATTAATGGACTAGGTCTCCAATAGCATTAAAAAATAGTATAGAAAATATTACTGTGCTTTGCATATAACAGAGCCTTGGTGGCACATCGGTTAGGAGCTCGGCTGCTAACCAAAAGGTTGGCAGTTCGAATCCACCAACAGCTCCTTGGAAACCCTATGGGACAGCGCTACTCTGTCCTATAGGGTCACTACGAATTGGAATCAACTCGATGGCGACAGGTTTGTTTTTTTGTTTTTTTTCATATAAGATGGGTAAAGACCTTTTCTTGAAACTTTTATTATGAATATATGTACACACATATGTGTGGGTTGCAAGGTAAAACATATTTCTTGGTTGTGGTCCATTAGTTTGAAGGTCACCAATTTACAAAATGAGCACCACAGACGATAAGCTACACGGAACTGGGATAATGTCCATTTTCTCATCATCACCTGAAAATTCTGGTACATAGTAAGCACTCGATAAACACAAACTGCAAGAAAGAATAAATCAGTGGGCCAGAAAAATAAGAAGAAACCCAGGAAAGAAGCCAAAGGATAAGAAATGAGAAGTAATCCAGTGTCAGATGTCAGTCATAGGCAAATATTGAGAGCATGGATGACCTTAAGATCATCTCTGCAATTTCAATGGGTTGGCAGGAATAAAAGCCAGACTGCAGAAGTATATGGAAGGTGAGGAACTAGAACTGAGACAAAAGTCACAGTGGAGAGGCATTTGTTTTATACTGAACATGAAAAAGTTCAATTATTATACGCCCAGAAGAGATTACATAGGAAAGACCTGATCTAAAACTGTACTGTCCAGTAAGTGAGCCGCTACCACATGTGGCTACTAAAATTAAACTAAGTAAAACCAAAAGTGTAGTTCCTTAATTATATTAGCTCCATTTCAAGTGCTCAATGGCTGCATGTGGTCGGTGATTACTGTATTGCAGAGGTGATACAGAATATATCCATTGTTCCATAAAGGTCTACTGAACAGTCTGTTTTAGAGCAGTTTTAATTTATGTATATGCCGGCTTCAGGGCCTTGTGTTCTGCAAAAGGTTTGGAATTTTCTACTAAAGCTTGGTGGTTCGAAGCAACCTAGCAGCACTGCACAAAGGCCTGGCAATCTGCTTCTTTAAAGATTACAGCCAAGAAAACCCTACGGAGCAGTTCTAAGACAGGGAACAAAGGCCCTGAGATCAGAGAGTGCCTGTTTGAGAAACAGCAAAAAGACTGGTGTCGTTAGAGGAGAAGAAAATAAAACAGAGATAGGCTATACTATCAGGGAGGTAATGGGGGTTGGGTGTGGAACCTAGGGACTTATTAAGACAAGGAACAGAGGGGCCCCCAAATCTGCAAACAAAGTAACAAGAAATGGGCCATGGCACAGAAACAAAGCCATTCCCCAGAACAATGGGGCAGGGTATCTAAAAATAGCCCACAAATTTCTTTAAAGTTGCCTTTCAGAAGCAGCTGGAGAAAACCAGCCCCAGCAGCATGCACAGAACATCCACCTGTGACTGATGTGTGACCTTGCACCAGGGCAGTGAGGGACTACAGCCCCAGCTGGGGAATCGAATCTGGGGAAGGACACCCCATTAAGTCCTGCTACAAATCCCAGAGGCCTCCGGGACAGAAACCATCTTGGAAAGCTGCTGCATGTGCACCTTAGTTAACATATCCCTGCCCGTGTTTGTGAATAAACATGAATCTTTTCCCACCCAAGAGCTTTTAAAAACTCAGGCCTGTCTTTTGTTCTGTGAGACAAGGGTAAGCATTGCTCTAGGCCCTCCTCCTCTCTGCTTGCAGGTCTCTTCAATACAGCTTTGCCCCTGTGGAAAACTCCATGTGCCTTACCTGCTCCTTCTTGACCAGTGAGAGGCAAGAACCTTATTCCAGTAACAGTCCTACTCTGTGACACATGGGGTAGCCATGAGTTGGAACAGATTCCATGACAACAGGTTTTGGTTTATGCTGGCTTCAATTAAACAAGCTTAGGTTAAACCAGTACACAGCTCCACCTGCTTGTACCTCATCCTACCCAAAACAGTATCCAAACCTAGCAGAAAAACTGTTGGAGGGTATTATAATCTATACATGATTAAATCAGATCTGGTCTCAGGCCAGTGGAGACATCATGGAGTCTGGACATTTTATGTATTCATGGTATTTTCCCATCAAATCCAATAAAGATACATGGTGACTCAGAGCTCAGGATTGCTAAAGATTGAATGCACAGGGAAAGGGATATGTGCCACCAGAGTAAGGATGATGTGTAAGGTGTTGGGTTACTGCAAAATAGGAAAGAGTGGAGATTCAGGCTTGGGTAGACAGATGTGAGTAGGAAGGGGTCATTACAGTGAAATTCCAGTCCTCCAAAACTAAACTGGCTGGTAGAGAACAAATAAATTATGTTTATGACTTCTATATATAATTTTCATGGTCTGTGTGGCACTGGAGTCCTGGTGTGCAGTGGTTAAGAGCTCAGCTGCTAATCAAAAAGGTTAGCAATTTGAATCTATCAACCACTCCTCTACTCTGTCCTATAGGGTCCCTATCGGGTGGCTATGTACTAGATGGCAACCAGGTTTTTGGTTTCATATGGCACTCTCTGTGAGTCGGAATCAACTTGATGGCAACGGGTTTAACATAAGGAATGTACTACAAGACTCATTATTACTCATCAGAGCTGTCTGCTTACACATGATTACTAAGGACCCTGCTGACTCACTAGAGAAAAGTCACTTCTAAAATTAAAAATAATACAGTATCCAATTTTATGGAAAAAAACTCTTTTAAAAAATCTACCTTTTAGAAGGAATATATTTGTCTCTATTCCTTAATTCTCCCCCCTCCCCCCTTTTTCTAATGTTACTCATGGGGCAAGGGGTCGGAGCGTGGTGATCCAAGGAACGAAGGATTCATTCCATTTGCCTTCTCTATCTTCCGGACAAACCTTATCTGGTTCAGAGGATTCTAGGCCTTTTGTAAAAATAAAGCGTCCAACCTTGAAGTCTTTGCCCTCAGTCCTGGCATTGCCTGGCCCAGGTCCTCCGCCCAGGTCGGGTCCTTAAGACTAAGAATCAGGTAATGACACACAAGGCCATGCAACAAAAAGAAATCCCTCCTCCTCGAAGGCTTTTGAGCACTGAGTGCATGTATTTAGTTCATGTTGACTACGTTTCCAATTAATATTCACAGTTTAATTGCTGACCCCACTGAAACGACTTTCAGCGTGTGAGGGCCTGCCTCGAGGAGCGGCAGCCTCCCGAGCCGCGGCAATGGCGCTGGCCAGAGGCCTCAAGGAGAGTTTACCCATCAGAGCTTACTAAGAGTCCCGCTGACTTCAATAGGGTAAGAAAAGTCACTTCAGGAAAACGTCCTTACTTCCCAACACCAGAACGTAGACATCCCCGGGCTCGGTCGGGCGCAGCTGCCAGTTTCCCTTGGCAAGGCCGGAAGTTACTTTCCGGCTGCCGGGAGTTTCAAACTCCGTAAAACAATATGGCAGCATTGTCTATATGGCTACTCTTCAATATGTTTTATTTCTAGTACTTTTCCCTACTCACTGGAGACTCTTGACTTTCATCATTCATAATATTTTTTTCTGATCACAACACGCTCATTTTAAAAATTTCTTTTTAGGCTTGGTGGAGAATGGAATCGAGGCAACATTGGCGGGTCTGATCCTGTGGGACACCATCTTGTACGGAAAATGGTGGGCAGGGCTGGGCGGGGGCAAATGTTGGGGAATCCAGACGAGGCCGGGTTTGCTGTAGTGAGTAGGGGGGAGGGGCGAGTGGATAGGGGGAGAGTGCTAAATGATGATGTATTTCCGTTTCCTCTGGGCCCTGTCGTATTTGATTGGGCCAGCTTGTTGCGAGGAGGGAGGGGGCAGGTTGTTTGCAGCACAAGAGTCCGGCTCACGGGAAGGTAAACTGAGGTGAGGTTTTGAAGAGTGGCTTTTGCGCCTGGCTGTCGGAATCGACTCCACAGCAGTGGGTTTGGTTTTTGGGTTTTATGTAGGATGGCTGGGGGTAGGGCCTTGGATTAGTTGTGAGTTGGAGACGGGAGGCTCAGGCTGTCCGGAGGGTTGGAGAGAGGAGAGGAGGTGGGGCGGGGCAGGGGGTTTACAAGGGGAATTGCCAAGAGGGGCGAGGATGCAGTGGGGTGGGCGGAAGAGAAGGTGAATGAAGGAGAGGGTGGGAGCACGGCGGGAAGTCTGGAAGGCACAGGTGGGGGAGGGGCTGGAGAAGGGAGAAGAGCTGGACCTAAAGACCTTGAGGGGGGAGGAAAGAAGTTGAGATGGGGGCTGGTTGGAATACGGAGGTGTGGAGGAAGGAGAGTGGAGTCCCTAAAAGGCTGAGGGGTTGGAAGGAGCTGGTGGCCGAGGTTCTGATGCTGGCATGACCATATACTTGGCCTTTGTTTCCCCTACAGCTCCCCAGAGACGCTCATCTAACCGCCTCTGCTCAGGCCTAGCCTTTACTCTCCATCTGCCGCCACAGCTTCGAGGCGCCTGCCTCCGCCCTCCCGAATGGTGCTCCTCCTCGTAGGCCTCAGCCCAGGATCCAGACCCCTCTTCCCCCCTGCCTTGGAGCTTTTGCTCCGGATCTCTCCTGGTGGACTTATCCTGGGGAAGGAAGGCCTTTTGCCCAGACAAGGCCATCTCTCTAGGAACCCCACTGTCAGTTTAAATCTCAGCCTCCAACCGAGTGTGAGGTTCTTCCTGTGACCCCCTTTTCTGCCTTTTGACAAGAGAAACCTTTCTCCCTTGCTGCCCAGAGCCCAAAAAGCCCCAAGCTGGGGCCCTGGTCCCAGCATGTCAGTCCCCTCTTGTGCATAGGGCTCTGCCCTCTACCGGTCAGCATGGCTGAGCCCAGGCAGGTTCCAGGCGGGAGGGAGACCCCACAGGGGGAGCTGCGGCCTGAGGTTGAGGATGAAGTCCCTAGGAGCCCAGTGGAAGAGGAGCCTGGAGGAGGCAGAAGCAATAGCAGTGAGACCAAATTGTCCCCGAGAGAGGAGGAAGAGCTGGATCCTAGAATACAGGTGAGAAGACTGAGAGGAGAGACAAGGAGCCCAGAATCCCACTTTCATGAGGGGTTAGACTTATTCTCTCTCAGTGCACTGGGACAGGAAAGGAAAAACAAGTTTGTCAGCAAATCATTGCATGTACTATAACAAGTGCCAAAAAGTTATGTGGCTGAAGTGCTGATGGGACTGCAGAGAAAGTCCCAGCCTGAATGCCTGGGGTATGCTGCTGAAGGCTTCCCTGAAGAAGCAAGCAGCACATTGGCAGCACATCCATGTAGGCACATTTAGGTCAGTGATGTGAATAAGTGTCCACTTTAGAACTGTTGTTCTCCTTTTCAGATAAGCAGAGGGGGCTGTTCCCTCAGAGATGGCTGTGCTAGTGGACTATGAAAGGAGGTAACTTGAGACTGGGAGGCAGTTTTGAGGCTGAGTGATCAAATCTTTTTCTCTTTTCTGTCATCAGTGCCTCCCAGAGACTTTTACAGTTATAAAGGATGAGACCTTTTAGGTCTTTTAAAGGTGGCATCAGGTTTTGGCCTGTGTGTTCTATAGATCTGTATCAGTCATGGTCAGTCCTTAATACTATACTTTTTTGATTCTCAGGATGTTGTGTGGGTATACAAAGGAATGAAAGAGCCGGTTTACAACCTGAGAGTGTTTACAGTCTAGTTGGTAGGACAGACAGATCTTTGTGGAGGAAACCAAGGAGCACTAGTGAGGAAGAGGTGGACAGCCAAGGCTGGGATGCAGTGTTCTGAGGCCTTGGCCTGGAAGGGCTCCCTGGGAAAGCTGGTTGGGCAGATGTGGGCCAGGCTGCTCCTAAGTGTTGGGAGTCTGAGTCTGCCATTTGGTCCAGTAGCATCTCCAAGATTCTTATGTGGAAGTGACTCATCCCCTTTGTATGGGTGAGCAAGAATGTCTCAGGTTGTGCATTCCTGGGCTTTTTTGTCAACAAACCTTTACTGGAGAACTCCAGCAAGTGGAGAAGAAATCAAAGGTGGCATCACCCTTACCCTTTTGGTGGGGGTTCCTGCGATATGTGTAGGGGGCTCCTCCTGAACTATGTCTACGCTTATAATGAAGCTGTGGCGATCCTTTTTTTTCTGGCATGAGTCAGTGATTTATTTCTGCTGTACTTCATGGGCATCGCATTGAGAACAACTCAGTTTCTTCTGCTAATTCTACGGATTTGTGGTCCACTGAGGAAACAAGTTGTAGAGAAAACGACCATGGCTGAGATTTGGGCATCCTCCAGCTCCATGATTTGTGATTTTAAAGCAAGTTACATAACCTTTCTGCGCCTCAGTTTCCTCATCAGTGTGAAGTATTAGCTAAGCTGATTTGCCTGACACCTTCCAGCTGTGCACTGACACAGATCCTCTGATTCTTTCACAAAATCTTTTGCTTGTTCTTTGGTGAAAGTTTATGGCTAGCACTTTGGGAATGAGACCCCTGTCTGTTCCTTGGGGAAGAGGACTGTGTAACTCACCTCATGCTCCTCCCTGCAATATTCCTTGCCCTGCTCCAGAGAAAAGAATCTGCTACATCTTTTTCCAGTGCCCCACAGGTGAAGGCAATAGTATTAAAAGCCACTCTGGTGTGGCACTGTCCAATAAGGCAGCCATTATCCGCATGTAGCTACTTAAATAAAAGTCAATTAAAATGAATTATAAAATGCAGATACTCTGGTGTTGTATCAGCAGTGCAGAAATAGAACATTTTGTCATCACAGACAGTTCTGTTGGACTGGCTCTGTAAGGGTTAGAATATGCTGAAAAGGCATAAGATTCACCTTGTCTTCAGTAAGCTTGTGTTACTGGTACAAGAGGGGTAGATGAGACCCTCTCGTACTTGCCAAACAGCATAGTACTTTGTAAAACGTTATGGGTTGCAGTAGGGAGGAAAGGTCTTGTAGTGGCCTTCCTCATTTAAGGACACTTGGATGGCTAGGCCAGAGCTCCAATGTCAGCAGGAATTTAGCAGTCATCTTGCTGTGGTCACTCGCCCTTCTTGCCATGTGGGAGAGGGACCCTGGTGTGAGGGGCACCCTTCATGGAGGTGGCAAGGCGCATTTAACTCTTCTTGATTTGGGCCCCTTTTCTGGATAAGAAGGTTATTGGGTTGTATATCTTTTGAGGTCCTTTTTAGTGTTGACAGTACCCAAGACCATGTTGCCTTGATAATGTGTTTCATCACTTTAAGTGGGTGTTCATTTTTCTGGATTCTCAATGCATATAGTAGGTCTCTGCACATAGATCCATCAGAACTCCTCCAGAGAGCTCTAAAAACATTCACTCCCGAGCTGCTCCCAGACATGTAGGTTCTCCTGGTTCGGGTGGGACATGAAGTGATTCTAACATGCAGCCAGGGCTGAGTCTACCCGATGAAGGATATCCCAAAGGCTGGGACCCTACTCCTGTGTTTTCTGAAGCTCTCAGAAGAGGTTGCCCTTAGGATGAGGGTCTTTCTCAAGTGGGAATGTGGTTCCTTGGCAAGCAGGCAGACCTGTGCCCACATTGTCTGGTGGGATCCCTCTGGAAGTTGGAAGAAAGCAAGCTGGCAGCCAGCCTGGAGTGGGCTATCCACCCAGCGAAGGCCACTGACTGTCCCCTGTGTCATGACCTCAGCACAGTTCTCTGAGGTCTCCAGATTGATCTTGGCTTTCCAAGAGGGCTCCAGAGGAGGGAAGGAAGGAAGGAGAGTGGATCCTGTATTTACTCTTCTGTGATTTTTGATTACCTAGCTCCTTTGTGATGGGCACATTTTTTTCTTAGACATGTTAATACACTCAAGTTATTGTCAAGTCCTACCTGCAGCTTCTATGTTCCCATCCAGAAGTGCAGGGTTGACATCCACAGGAGATTCTCACTTCCTTCATTTCCACGTTCTTGGGCCACGCACCCTCTTCCCTGCACTTACTGACAATCACTTTCAATCAGTTTGAATCCTTCGAATCAGTTTGAATCCTAGGTGGGGCAGGAGCATTTGTAGTCTTAGCCCCTAAGCATTTGGCTCAGTGACCTGGCATCCTGGGAATGTACTTGGTGTGTTCTGGGAAGGTTGCCCTACCTGGCTACTAGCTTGTTGATGGATGATGTGCGCTGACTCAGAATTTCATTTCACCGAGCAACAGGAGTCTCTGGGGGAGCTGGCCAAATGGAACGTATCTCCCAGCCTTGCCCCGGGTCTGCTTCAGCCTGGTTGTCTCGGCCTCTGCTACCCCTACCAGCCCACTCCTAGCCTACCCTCCAGTCATTTCCTTGTCTTGTTATAAAGAACTTTGTGAGCCTGACTTTCTGGGAAGTTGATTTTCACATCATCAAAAGGCTTTTTAATAGCTTTGAGGTACTTTGGGGATGTAAGTCCTGTATAAAAAGATGATGCCGCTCCAACCCATTGCCAATAGCAAGAGTCCATTAAGTCATTTTTCCTGTGGGATGGCTTATGCTGAGCTATTCGTTCCTTTGATGAATTTGTCAGCTTTGGGAGTAGGGATGGAAGCAGTTTGGGCTGTGGAACGGAGTCATGATCCAATCCTGGACATTGGTTTGCCCACATGAACATCCCAGCGTGGCCTCTCTGCGTGCCTTTCCTCCCTTCTTTCCTCTTCCCCTACCAGTGTTTATCGCATTTCTGAGCTGATCGATTTCCTCCTACCAGTGCTGCAGTTTTCATAGGTGACATTATTCCTTGTCTTCTCTAAGAAGTCCACCAGGGCTATCCTTAATCCTAAGGGAGTAGTAGCGCAGTGGCAGAAAAGTGAGATCAGGGGTCAGGTCCTGAATGTAGACCCAACTTCTGTTATTAATTATTTGCCTTGGGGAAATCATCCATTGTATATCTATGAAATGCAAATGATTGAGAAAGAGAATCTTCAGGAGGGGCTGCCGAAAGGACAGAGTCCTCTCTCCTCCTGCGTAGTCTGAAATACCTTTTGGATCAAGTCGAGCCACAGGAAGTTGGACATTTGCTTGGCATCATGTTGCCTCTCACCCTGACAAGGGATTGTCTTTTCTGAGGGCCCCGTAGAGGGATCCCATCAGCTGATGGTGATGGTCCTTCTTAGGAACCCATACCCATTGTGGTTGAGTAGATTTTGGTGCATAGCGACTCCGTAGGACAGAGTAGAACTACCCCATAGGGTTTCCAAGGAGTGGCTGGTAGATTTGAACCGCTGATCTTTTTTTAGTTAGCAGCCAAACTCTTAACCACTGTGCCACCAGGGCCCCTTCTTAGGAACAGTGCTGCGAAATTCCAACTTCTGTTCCTTGTGGTGGTGTTGGTGCTGTCACCCAGGTCCTCCTGTAGGGCCCTCTGAGCAGTGTCTCCTGCCTTTGAGTCCAGAGTGGTTGTGCCACTCCTGAAAACTTGTTTTTTTCCTTACGGACACGGGGTTGTGTGATGAATCAGGTTGCCAGTATGCCTCAACTTCTAGGCCAGCATGATCCAGTACGGAGCCATGCACCACATATGGCTACTGAATGCTCGGACCATGGCTGGTCCAAGTTGACATGTGCTATAGGGTCAAATGCACGATGGATTTCAAAGACTTAGTTCAGAAAAAAAATGCAAAAGACGTGGCTAATAATTTTTTGTGTTGATTACATGTTGAAATAATATTTTGATTATTTTAGATTTATATTGTTATAATTTCACCTTGTTTTTACTTTTTTTAAATGGGGCTACTAGAAAATTTAAAATTCCATATGTAAAAAAAAAAAAAATCCGTATGTGACTTGCATCGTATTTCTATTGGTCAGCTTTGTTTCTGGAAAACTTAGAGCCAGATTAATGGCTCTCCCGAAGCAGGGTCTGTGTTGTGGAATGCACAGTCGGTTCCATTTTACGTTTCCACCTTTGTTTTTTCTTTCTTTCACGGTAATTAATGTATATGACTTGGTTTCCCATATTCTTACTTGCTGACTCAAATCTTTCCAGCATCAAAACCAAAAAAACCCCGTTGCTGTCGAGTTGATTCTGACTCATAGTGACCCTATAAGACAGAGCAGAACTGCCGCATTGGGTTTCCAAGGAGCAGCTAAGTGAATTTGAACTGCCTAGCTTTTGGTTAGCAGCCAAATGCTTAACCACTGCACCACCAGGGCCCCTCCAGCATCAAGAAGAGGCGTAAAAATAGAATGATTAATGGGGGATTATACATCCTGGTCTGACCACCTCATGGAGTTGAGTGCCCATTGAGGTTGTCATATCACCAGCCGAATGAATGAGAAGCGATTGTGTTGTCTCTGATGAGTGCAGGTCACGTGTAGGTGCTGGTCAGCATGCACGCCCTGTGCTGGGTCTTGCCGGCAAACTTGATGGCACCAGGCTCTGAGGTTCTCCCTGCTGCTGTGGGGGAAAAGGCCTGATGTCCCCTCCCCTGTGCCCCAGCCACAATGGTCTTCTCATCCGCCAACCTGCCTGCTGGAGCACCTGCTCTCCCTTTGGTTCCCCAGTCCCCTTCCCTTCCCTGGTGCTTTTGTGTACATCCATTTAGGTCTGGCTTGGGAGCAAGTGTTCTGGGCATCCCACCTTGTCCTGCTGCTGCCCAGGGAGATGACCTTGTTGCCCTTTTTCATACCCATTCACAGCCCTTGAGGGCTCCTCACACTACTGAGCACCTGTTGGTTATGTCTTCCATGATGCTGAGCTGTTATAAATGCCCAGCAGATGTGTGCTGAGTGGGCTGTGCCCTGGCCTGGAGGTCATGCTGTCTGGGGCAGAGACCTGTAGCTCCAAGGCCACTCTCCCTCTGGCTGGTGTGCTTTTGAAGGTGGTGTGGTCTGATGGGGAGAGTGGGGGCTTCTCTGCCTCCTCGCGGTGTGCGTAAGAGAGCTGCCTTCCTGAACCTTAGCTTCCTCATCTTTGAAAAGGGGGTTTTAACCCTAGTACAAAGGTAGAGTTGTGAGGATGACAACAGACTGGGCATGAGGTCTCTGACAAGAAGGCATTTAACATATACTGTACTCCTCATTTCTCCTTCCCTTTCCTGTGCCTCTCTCCACCACTTCCTCCGGTGGGGTTGGGGGCTTTCTCTGTGTACACAGCTCGCCTGCCCCTGCAATCACTGGGAGGTTGTGTCCTTCCTGACTGCTATAACCCTCTGCCGCTCTGTGACAGGAGGAGCTAGAACATCTGAACCAGGCCAGTGAGGAGATCAACCAGGTGGAGCTACAGCTGGACGTGAGTGTTGCTTCTTTCTCTCCCAGCCTTGGGTTGGGCTTTCACCCTCCAAGTATGATACAGTGGCAGGGAGAATGGACCAACATCCATGCATGTGCCTTCATTCTGCCCATGTACCTCTCTGTCTTTGCCAGGAGGCCCGGACCACCTATCGAAGGATCCTGCAGGAGTCAGCGAGGAAGCTCAACACACAGGGCTCCCAATTGGGGAGTTGCATTGAGAAAGCCCGGCCTTACTATGAGGCGCGTAGGCTGGCTAAGGAGGTATGTATGGCCCAGCTGACTGTCTTCAGGGAGGGGTGCACACAGAGCAGGGCCCTAGACTCCTCTTTCTCTGCATGGGGGTGAGATGGAATCCCATACCAAAGGGCAGAGCACTGTGTGCAGACCCAGCTTTGTGCTGGTCGAGCTCTGTGGACCGAGGAGATTCCTTTACCACTGTGATGTTTGGGCTCATCCTCTACAAAATGGCAGGGGTTGGGTGTGGAGGGGTGGTTCAGCCCAGCTGATGTTTATAATATGTCTTCTGTGTGTGAGGAACCAAGCTTTGATGATATGTCAGATACTGCCAGCTCCAATGTTCTGTGATTCTCATTTTTTCCCTGTTTCTTCTTTCTTCTCTTTCCTTTGGTTCACATCTGTCTCTTCTGCATTTTTTCTTTGTTTTCTCCCACTCCTTCACTCCCTCCCCCTACTTCTTTTTTTTTTATGTACATAATGTGTGCTCATTGTTGGAAAACCAGATAAGACTAAAATCACCCAAAATACCACTGTGCCCAGATAAACACTTTTTAAAAAACATTTTGGTACATATTCTGCCTAAATGGGATTAGACAATATATGCTTCTTTGTTCCTTTATTTTACTTAGCGTGATGACGTGGTTCCATGTCAGTAAATACACACCCATGACATCATTTTTATTGTGATAAATCTATATATGACAAAACATTTTCCATGTCTACATTTTTTGTGTTTACAACTCAGCCATATTAATTACATTCACCATATTGTGTAACCATCACCGCTGCCTGTTTTCAACTTCTTTTTATCACCTTTAACAGAAACTCAGTGCCCCTTAAGCAGTGACCTCCCCCTTCCTCCTCCCACCAGGCTCTAGTAACCATGATGAATTTTGGTCTCTGTGCATTTGCCTATGCTAGAGATTTCATATAAGTGGAATCGAACAATATTTGTCCTTTTGTGACGGACTTAATTTCGCTAAGCATGTTTCCAAGGTTCGTCCATGTTGTAGCATGTATCCAGACTTCATTTCTATTTATGGATGAGTAAATATTCCGTTGCATGGATATACCATATTCATCTGTTGATGGACATTTGGCATGCCATCATTTTTAAGAACTGCTTATAAGATATTCTTACATTGTTGTTGTTAGCTGTCATCGACTTGGCCCCTACTCATGGTAATCCCACGCACAATGGAACAAAATGCTGCCCAGTCCTGTACCATCCCCATGATGCGTTGGTTGGACTGTTGTGACCCGTAGGGTTTTCATTGGCTGATTTTCAAAAGTAGATCGCCAGGCCTTTGTTCCTAGTTTGTTTTAGACTGGAAGTTCCTCTGAAACCTGTTCAGCATCATGTCAGCATGCAAGCCTTCACTGGCAGAGGGGTGGTGGCTGGAACCTGAGTCTCCTGCCTGGAAAGCAAGAATTCTACCAATGAGCCATCAATGCCCCACTTCCTCATATTAAAAAAACAAAAAACCAGTTGCTGTTTTGTCAGCTCCAACTCAAGGCAGCCCCATGTGTGTCAGAGTAGAACTGTGCTTCGCAGGGTTTTCAGCGACTGATTTTTTGGAAGTAGAGTAGCAGGCCTTTCTTCTGAGGTACCTCTGAGTGAACTTGAACCACCAACCTTTTGGTTAGCAGCCAAACACTTAACTGGTTGCATCACCCAGGAATGTCTCCTTATATTACATGTCCTATAGTTCCTTTAGCCAGTTCTTTGTAATTGAAAACTTGGGAGTATTTTCCGTGTTTTGCCTGGTAAGCATGCTGTGATATGTCTCTGAGCACCTGTCTGATTACTTCCTTCAGCTAGTTCCCTGGATGTGAAATTGCTGGTCCCAGGGGATGGACTTTTTGTAAGACTTGATCCATGTTGCTAACTACCTTTGGGCAGAGTGGTGCTGAGCTTCTTTTGTCCTCCCTAGCCAGCAGCCTTTGAGAGTGCTGGATTTTACATACACGCCCTCCACTGTCATTTTCATCCTTTTTAATCTTTATTTCTCCTCATCTCTATTCTTAAAAAAATTCTCTGTAGAATGTTGCTTCTTTGGCATTGATCTTTAGTGTAGTTTGGGAAATGAAGCCTATGTCATCCTTTCGTCCTATGGCTCCGGGCTGGCAGAGGGGTCCCCTCAAGGGTATCTGGTCCTGACAGTCCTCTTCCCCCAGGCCCAGCAGGAGACACAGAAGGCTGCACTGCGGTACGAGCGGGCCGTGAGCATGCACAACGCCGCGCGGGAGATGGTGTTTGTGGCAGAGCAGGGTGTCATGGCTGACAAGAACCGGCTGGACCCCACGTGGCAGGAGATGCTCAACCACGCCACCTGCAAGGTAAGCTGAGGCGGTTTGCTTCCCTTTCATCACTCCTTTTTCTCTCTTGCTCTTGCACTCTACCTTCCCCCAACTTTGATTCGGTCTCTAGCAAAACCTAGTCCTCTTTCTCTGTCCTGTTTGGCCTCCAGTGCTTCCCACATTGCATCTTCATCTAACTTAGAACATCTTTCCTGACTCTTCTCAAACCTTTGCCTCCAGGCGTGGCACTAACCACAAACATCCATCCCTCCAGAAGCTCCCGATGCAGCACTGGTGTTTTGTTATGTTCAGCTCTGACCACTCACTGTTTCTGAGCTCTGCCATGTTCTTTGATTTTTTTTTTTTAATTGTGGTGAAAATACACACACCAGAAACACTCATCAGCGTGACAACTTCCACATTTACAATTCAATGACAATGATTACATTTTTCATGTTGTGACACCATTCTTGTTATCCTTTTCCAAAATATTCTACCACCATAAGCATAAACCCAGTGCTGATCTTTAAATGAAAACTCCTTTTTCCCCTCCCTCCCACTTCTGTTAACCATTAATAATCTTCGGTTTTTATATATTTGCTTGTTTCATCTAAGTGATATCATGCACTATTTGTCAGTTCGTAACTGGCTTACTTTGCTCAGCTTAATGATTTCAAGGTTCATCATCCATATTTTCGCGTGCATCAGAACTTCATTTCCCTTTATGGCTGAATAGTATTCCATTGTATTGTGGGTACCACGTTTTGTTTATTCATTTACCTGTTGATGGGTATTTAGGTGGTTTCCACCTTCTGGCTATCGTGAAAAGTGCTGCAGTGGACATTAACGTACAGGTTTCTGTTTGCTTTCCTGCCTTCGTGTCTTCTGGTTGGATACCTAAGATGGGGATTGCTCGGTCATGTGGTAGTTCTATGTTCAGCTTTTTGAGAAACTGCCAAACTATTTTCCACAATGGTTACACCACTTTACATTCCTACCAGCAATCGATGAAGGTTCCAGTTTCTCTACAACCTCGGCAGCACTCATTGTTTTCGGGTTTTTTTTTTGATCATTGTCATTCTAATGGGGGTAATATCTCATTGTGGTTTTGATATGCATCTCCCTAATGGCTAATGGCTAAGGAGCCCTAGTGGCACAATGGTTAAGTGCTCAGCTGCTGAAAGGTCGGAGGTTCTGCAGCAGCTCTGTGGGAGAAAATACCTGGCGATCCGCTCACATAAAGATTACAGCTGAGGAAACCCTATGGGGAAGTTCTGTTCTGTTCTATAGGGTAACTATGAGTCAGAACTGACTCGATGGTACACCACAACAACAACAATGGCTCATGATGTTGAGCGTCTTTTTATGTGTTTGTTGGCTATTGGAATATCCTCTTTGGTGAACTGTGTTCAAGTCCTTTGCCCATTTTTTGATTGTTTGTCTTTTTGTTAAGTGATAGAAGTTTTATGTATTTTTAGGACATAAGGTCCTTATTTGATATATGGTTCCTGAAAATTTTCTCCCAATCTCTAGGTTGTCTTTTTACTTTGTTGATAAAGTCTTTTGATATATGAAAGTATTTAATTTTTGTGAGGTCCTGTTTATTTTATCTTTGGCTGCTCAAGCTTTTGTTATCATATCTGATAATCTATAGCTAAACACTAAGTCCCACATCCTCCCCCCTACATTTTTTTCTAATTTATGGTTTTGGTTTTCATATTTAGGACCTTGATCCATTTGAATTGGTTTTGTGTATGGTTTGAGGCATGGATCCTGATAACGTTCTTCTGCGTGTGGAAATCCAATTTTCCCAGCACCATTTATTGGAGACTTTTCCTTCCCCATTGGGTGAACTTATTTAGTGCCCTTGTCAAAAATCAGTTGGCCCTAGCTGTATGGATTTGTTTCTGGACTTTAAGTAGTATCGCATTGGTCTATATGGCTATTATTATACCAGTACTTAAAAAAACAAACAAACCCACTGCCATAGAGTTGGTTCCAACTCATAGCAACCCTATAAGACAGAGTAGAATTGCCCCATAGTGTTTCCAAGGAGCAGCTGGTGGATTCGAACTGCCAATCTTTTGATTGGCAGCTAAGCTCTAAACCACTGTGCCACCGGTACAAGGCTGTTTTAATTACTGTAGCTTTGTAGTATATTTTGAAATCAGGAAGTGTGATTCCTCCTACTTTAGTCTTCTTCAAGAGTGGTTTAGCTATTTGGAGTTTCTTGTTCCATATAAATTTGAAGATTATCTTTTCCATTTCTATAAAGAAGGCTGTTGGAATTTTGGTGGGGGATTGCACTGAATCTATAGATTGCTTGGGTGGTATTGACATCCTAACTATGTTAAGCCTTCCAGTCCATGAACATGGAATGTTCTTCCATTTATTTAGGCTTTGTTTAATTTCTTTTGGTAAATTTAGTAATGTTTTATCATTTTCTTTGTACAAGCCTTTCACCTTTCTGATTAAATTTATTCCTAGGTACTTTATTCTCTTAGATGCTATTGTAAGTGGTAACGTTTCCTTAATTTCCTTTTGCTTTGCTTATTGCTGATGTATAGAAACCTGACTGATTTTTGTGTTGACCTTATACCCTGCCACTTTGCAGAATTCATTTATTAGTTCTAATATCTTCTTATAGAATCACTGGGGTTTTGTATGTATAGGATCATGTCATCTGCCAAAAGGGTTGGTTTTACTTCCTTCCTGATTTGGATATCTTTTATTATTTTTTTCTAGCCGATCCACAGTATTGAATGGTAGTGGTGAGAGTGAGCATCCTTGTCTTGTTCTTGATCTTAATGAGAAAGCTCTCAGTCTTTCTCCATTGAGTAGGATGTTAGCTCTGGGCCTTGGCTTTTAAAGTCTGTTTTATGTATCGTTTCTCTCTGGCGCCTCCTATAGGAAACGGTGTTGAAACTGTATGGAGCAGGGCAGAGCTCTGGGTGTTGGTCTGCTCAGAATGTGGCATGGATAGGCCCACTGGTCCTGGCTTTGTGTAATCAGGCAGTCAGAGCGCTTGCCTACTCTCTGCTCGGATGTGACTCCAGATTGTGCACACCTGAGGTATGGAAACCTGGAGAACCCCATGCAGAGAGTTGTGGCTCCCCACAGAGAGACTATTTTCCATCTCCCTGGGACCCCAGCCCCTGGCACTCAGAGCCTGTCTTGCAAACAGCAAAGCTGAATGTGGAGTTGTACAGGCAGGCAGGAGCACTCAGACGCTGCATGGGAGCACGAGGAAGAGGTGTGTGAGGAGGTGCAGGCACTGAAGGCCTAGAAGTTGGGCCACAAATCCAGCAGCGGTGGAATGAATGTCTCCTGATGTGCGCGGGCCCACCATTCCCTCATGTGTCTTCAGAACTCATTGTGCTCTCAGGGCTCCGCAACAGCAGGTGGTTCACAGAGGGTGTTCCTGGTCAGATTCCCTCTTACAGAACATTTAGATGGGCAGGTTGGGTAGAGGCAGGGAAACTGGGTCCAGCTCACTAATGGGTGTTCCCATTCCACCTGGACACAGGTGAACGAGGCGGAGGAGGAGCGGCTACGTGGTGAGCGGGAACACCAGCGGGTGACGCGGCTGTGCCAACAGGCTGAGGCTCGGGTCCAGGCCCTGCAGAAGACCCTGCGGCGGGCCATCGGCAAGAGCCGCCCCTACTTTGAGCTCAAGGCTCAGTTCAGCCAGATCCTGGAGGTAGCTGAGTGGGGAGGGGAGGGAGAATGGACAACTGGGAGTGCAGGGAAAGTGAGGGAGGGTGCGGGGAAACCTCAGGTCTGTTTTTCTGGTGGGGCCACCATCCTGGTGGGGTGGGGTGTGCAAGGCCTGTGGTGGTGGCACCTGTGCTCAGGGTGACACTGCAGGAGTGGGAGACAGGGGCCAGGGATACGCTGGTGGCAGAGAATGCAGCTAAGGAAGGGAGGTAAGCAATAGAAAAGGTGGGAACCAGGACACAGGAAAGGGAACCACGCTGGGTAGATGGTTATTGCAGGATCAGTTCTGACACTAACAATCCAGCTAGGTCAGATTTTACAGGTTAAGGGTACAGTCCTTTAGACTGCTAAGTCGGCCCAGGACTTCAGATGCCAGCCACAAGCTTGTAGGTCCCCAGGGCCACCCTCACTTCTGACCAACTGGCTACAAATTTGGGGATTCCCTTTACTCCCTCCAAACCAAAGAATTCGTTGCCATCGAGTCGATTCCCACTCATAGCAACCCTGTAGGACAGGGTAGAGCTGCCGCATAGAGTTTCCAAAGAGCCCCTGGTGGACTGAAATGCCGACCTTTTGGATAGCAGCAGTAGCACCTAGTTACTGTGCCATCAGGATTTCCTTTACCCTCTCAGGTTTGATAATTCACCAGAACAACTCAGAATTCAGGAAGGCTTTATACCTACAATTACAATTTGATTACAGCAAAAGGATACAAATAAGCACCAAGCCAAACAAGTGACACATGGCAAGGTCTGGGAGGCTTCTAAATGTGAAGCTTCCGTGTCCTCTCCCCATGGAGTCAGGACATCGCCCTCCTGTCATGTCATGCATTGTCAATCAGGGACGCTCATGTGAGCCTCAGCATCCAGAGGTTTTTATTGGGTTCTCATTGTGTAGGTGTGATTGATTGACTTGTTGGCGGTGGGATTGAACTCAATTTCCATCACCCTCTGCTCCCTGGAGATCCTGTTGATACCACTCCCCCACCTTGAGTCATCTTATTAGCATGCTCAGGTGTGGTCTGGAGCCCTCCATGAATAAGAGAAACACACCATTCACTTGGGAAATTCCTAGGGTTTAAGGATTACCTCCCAGATACTGGAGACAAAGGCCAAATTCTTTGGGTAAAGTTAATTCTTCACCTCACACTCTGTTAATGGGGAGAGGAGGAGGAGGAGCAGCAGCAGCAGGTGAGGATGGGGCCTGGGAGAAAGGTAGGGGAAGGGAGGAAGGGTGAGGTCAGGGAGGGGTGTGGCAACTGTCAGTGGAGTTTGTGTGTCCTCGTGGCTGATGAAACCAAAAACCCAATCCTATTGCCACTGAGTCTGTTCTGACTCATAGCGACCCTATAAGGCAGAATACAGCTGCCCCATAGGGTTTCCATGGAGTGGCTGGTGGATTCGAACTGCCAACGCTTTGGTGAGCAGTTGAGTTCTTAACCACTGCGGCAGTAGGGGAGAGGAGTGTGAGAACTTAGTAGTGGGTGCTGAGGGCGGCTGGGATGGAGGGCGTGGGGCTCCTATTGGTGCTGGGAGAGGAGGCTTATGAACACCTCAGTGCCGAGTACTGAGTGGGGCTGATGGGACCTGGGTAGCTCCAGGGGTCACCTCACAGTGTCCCACCCTCTGCAGGAGCACAAGGCTAAGGTGACAGAGCTGGAGCAGCAGGTGGCCCAGGCCAAGACCCGCTACTCGGTTGCCCTGAGGAACCTGGAACAGATCAGCGAGCAGATTCACGCCCGGCGCCGGGGCCTGCCTCCTCACCCTCTAGGCCCACGTCGATCCTCCCCTGTGGGGGCTGAGGCTGGGCCTGAGGGTGGTGAAGATGGGGACAGCGGGATTGAGGGGGCTGAGGGTGGGGGGCTGGAGGAGGGGGGCAGTCTGGGGCCTGGCCCAGGCCCTGACACGGACACACTGAGCCTGCTGAGCCTACGCACCGTGGCCTCGGACCTGCAGAAGTGCGACTCAGTGGAACACCTGTGGGGCCTCTCGGACCACACCAGCCTGGATGGCCAGGAGCTGGGGCCCAGGAGCGGGGGGCCCCGGGGGAGTGATGGGGCCCGTGGGGGCCGCCACCAGCGCAGTGTCAGCCTGTAGTTGTCATCCTCAGACCACCGTCCCACTCAGGGGCCCCTCTCCTGGGGCCCACCCTTCCCCAGGTCATCTTCTCTAATGCTTCCCTTTGAGAGGTTGGCTGTGTCTGGAGTGCTCTATGTCTGTCATGGCTTTCTCACAGCCCCCTCCCCAGGTGGCAGCTCTCACCTTGCCTTACCTCCAGAAGTCTTGTTCTCCTGCTAGTTTCTGTCTGTCTATCTCATACCCTTTGCTTTCCTCTTTCTGTCTGACCCCTCCTTCCATTCTTCCAGACTTTCCCTGTCAGGGAACTTGGTCTAGAAGACACAGGGAAGCCCATCAGAGAAGCAGGTGTGGTGGGCCTGAGTCCTGCCCTCACTGCCCCCAGCCTGTGCAGATAGGCACCTCTCAGGCACTTGTCTAAGGTGGCCCCGGGGACACTACTGAGTCCCCTTGGAAACCCTGCGCCTGTGTCTTCCCAAACTGCCCAGAGTATAACCTGTAAGAAAGACTACTCCTCCCTTGAAAACACTGCCCCTTCCCTTCAGCGCTTGCTTCTCACTACTTTAGCGGCTCTGGCCCGTGTGCCCCAAAGCAGGATTTAACAGGGTGACGATGTCAGGGAAGAGGAAACCCAACCCCAGTATCAGTGTAGGGAACACCAACTCCTCACTGGCTTTCCGTGCTTGTGGTGTTTCCCCAGCTCGGCTGGGTCCCTTCAGATTGCAAAGGTGCTATTGGGTCCTTTGGATCCATGTTGGGGAGGGGGTATGAAGATGTAATGAGGTCCTGATAATGGAGGCTCCCGCCATTCCCGGCCCTCACCTCCCTGCTGGGGAGTGGGGTTTACCTTTTCTGGGTAAAGGCTGCTGAACTGAATTTCAGCACCCTCTTGCAGGGTGGAGTTAGGGAATTTGGTGCTCAACTGCTCTCCCTGGCTCTTCCCCAAACTCGACAATTTCTCCTCCAAGGTTCCTTGGGGAGTATTCAAGCATGGCTGCCCAGCCTCCTACCTCACCTGATGCAGGGAGGAATCTGCCTGGGGTGCAGGGTCCCTGCCCTCCACAGGCAACCCCAGGTGCCTTGTGCTGCTTCCAGGCTGCCAAGAGGGAGAGGTGGGGAAGCCACATCAGGATGGGAATGCTTTGGGAGAGCCAGGCCTTTCCCTTGTCCGACCACAGGAAGGTGGAGAGCAGGCTCTGCACATGAGAGAGTGTGTGTCGGCCTGTCCTGTTCCTCCACTTGGAGGGCATCTCCATGGAAAGTGTCTCCCTGCCTTCTGGTTGAGGGAGGATGGTCATAATGAGAACCACAGGTTTGAGGTGGCCATTGAGTGGAGGGAAGAAAAGGAACAAGGACATGGGTGTGTGTGTGTGTGTGCATGCATGTGCAGGTGTGTGTGGGAGAGAGGGTCTGCTTCTGGTTTTATTTAAATAAAATAGTTTATGTAACAATAATGTTTATTGTCCCTGTCAGGAGTGAGGATGAGGCAGGTGGGAAGAACAGGGTGGGCTCTTTGGTTGGGGTGGGTCAGGGAAGGCCTCTTGGGAGGAGTCGTCACCTGAGCCCAGAGCTGAAGGACAAACTGGAGGGAACCAGACTAGGGTAGGAGGGGAGATGTTCCAAGCAGAAGGGTGAGCCGGTGCCCTTGAGGAGTGGCCACACAGCTGTAGGGTGGGTATAGACATGCTGGGTGAGGCGAAGGGTGCCGGTGGAGGACGGAATACAGAGGGGCATGTGGAGGAGGCATCAGGGTGGGGGTGGGCACTGTTGGAGCCACCCCAGTGGTCCAGATGGAGAGACAAGTGTGCTGAAGTGGTGAGATCTTGTACGTGCCTGGGTGTGAGCCTGAAGGAAGGGAAGGGTTAAAAGTAGGGTTGCCAGATCAAGTAAAAATACAGAGTGCTTAGTTTAATTTCCAATAAATGGTAGGTTTAGTCCCATACAGCATCTGGGATCTAACCGTAAAAATTATTCATTGTCTATCTGAAATTCAGACTCAATCTTTTATAGGTGACTTCTATGGGGCAGTTCTACTCTGTCCTGTAGGGTCGCTATGAGTCGGAATTGACTTGACGGCACTGGGGTTTTTTTTTTTTTTTTCCCCCCAAATTGGGCTGGACTGTTTGATGGGAAGGGTGGGTTTGAGTTCCTTTGGACCCATGTGATTGGAGATGCCTTTGAAACATCTGGTGAAATCAGGCTTGGGGGGGGGCGGGGTTCGGGAAGGAAGATGAGAACTTCAGGAACTGCATAGTCAGGGAACCAAAGGCTTTGGCTGGAGTTTTGGGGTGTACCACCATGTAGATCCAGGAGGTCTACATGAAGGAGGTCAGCCAAGGGATGGACAAGGAGCTGCCAGGGAAGAGGGAGGGGAACCTTGGGTGGGAAAGGAGTGTCCTAGGAGCCGAAGGGATAGGGTGAAGGCTTAGAATTAAAGGGTCACGAGGGCAGAGCCATGATTTTGGTGATGGCTTGATCAGTGTCATGGGGAAGTGACAGGGATGCCAGACATGTACGGGGCCCTCGATGTGCCCTTAGATTCTGTCCATTCTGAGTGCCTTCCCTGATCTGGTTTCTGAACTGAGGAATGCAAATAGGTGCCAAAATAATTCCTTTGTTACTGAGAAAGCAGCTGCGAGTGTACATGGCTGCTGCTTGGGAGCACAGGACCTGTGAGGCTCCTAGCATGGAGGAGCCCCAGGAAACAAGGGCTGGGCTGTGTCTGCCTAGTTTTTCCTTGAAAAGTAACTTACCAGATTAGTCATGTCACCCCCTCTGGTGGGTAGTAATTGAGGGGTGGAGAGAGGCCAGCAGGGTTAGAGGTAATGGCACTTCCTCCACATAGAAGGAAAAAGCAGACATGGCAAAGGGATGTAATAATAATAAATTCCAGTAATTGTGGCTCACATGCACCCAGATACATAACCCACCACCCAGATACATAGACCTACCCATTTAATTCCACAACAACCAGGGATAGGTAACACCACAATTCTGTTTTTATGGCTGAGGAAGCAGCAGCCCAGCCTCGCGTTCTGTAATGGTGACTGGCTCCAACCTAGTCACCTAGACTTGAGTCCAGACTAGAGCCCCTTCAGTGAAGGACCCCACAGGTCTGGAGGTGAGGAAGTGGTGGAAGTGGGTGTAGCCACCTCTAGGCATGGTTTGCAGGGGAGAGGAGCTGAAAAATATCCGGAAGGTTAAGGGCTTTTGTTTTAAGGTGAGCAGGAGATGGCAGAGGTGGGGCCTCATCCCTCGTTCCTGTATGTCAGTTTGCCAACCTGACGCACTTGACTGTGTCCTCACTGTGTGCAGGGCTGCGGCTGGCACTTTAGTCTCCCCAGCACCTTGCACGTTCCTGGTGCTTAAAAGATACACAGAAAATGTGTTTTTGCTTCTCACCCCTTCTAGTCAAAAGCTATGCCAGGTGACTGTATCAGTATTGGGTTCAGGAGGTCAGGTTCTGAGACACAGAGTCCCAGGAGCAAATCTCCATGCTCTAGGGAAATTCTCCAATTTCTTAATGCCTCCAGTTATCGCCTATGAAATGGAAAAATCTAGGTGTGCTTAGCACGATACCTGGGCCATGGATATTAGCAGCAATCACTTATGGAGCAATTCTTTGCAGCTTTGAAATGTTGTGAACTTAAAAAGACCTTGTGCTACACAAGGCAACTGTATAAAGACTCCACTGCATTGCTGCATTTTAGGTTTCCTTGGTCTGAATGCAGAAACCCTGGTGGCATAGTGGTTAAAAGCCACAGCTACTAACAAAAGGTTGACAGTTTGAATCCACCAGGCGATCCTTTGAAACCCTATGGGGCAGTTCTACTCTGTCCGATGGAGTCGCTAGGAGTCGCAGTCGTCTCAATGGCAACAGGTTTGGTTTTTTTTTTTTTTTGGTCTGAATGTAATTTTGACAAGCTTGACCCACACTGGGGCAGGTCAGGTTGCGGGGGAAGGTGAAGCCTCAAGCCTGGCAGGGAGATGGGCTTCTCTGAATGTCAGAGTTGTGCTCTGTCAGCAGGCGACATCAGACAACCCGCACAGCAGAGATTTGGGTCCACTTTCTGCTGTGCACACGTCTCCTTTGCCCTCCAGGCCTGCAAGGTTGACATGGTGGGCACTTCGCAGAGGAGCCTGGAAAACAGCTCATGGGGGTGAGGTGGGGTGATATGACCAGAATTGAACCCGTTTGTCCCCACCACGGGCATCTTGGATCTCAAGGTGCCTTTGGAATTGTCTGCCATGAGTAAAAGCTGGACCAGGTCTGTGGGGTGTGACTGGTCTGGGGAGATGGGACATTTGGTGCCTGCTGATGCCCTCTGTTCTCAGAGTTCACCTGCTTCCTTATCCTGATGTCCTCTCCCTCTCCCTTTCCATATCCTCATTCTATATTTCCTCCTTGGAAAATCCCATTGGCTTCCCTCCACTCACACCTTCCCACCATTCCTAAGCACCATGCCACACCACATTGTGCTGTAGCCTGTGACAAAGGTGGGAACCAAGTGACTGTTTCACTGGCCAGCAAATGGATGTGTTGGTTGTTAGGAACACTGTGGATGGGGCTTCCAGGTAAGGAATGAAGGTGTGCACAGGTGATCCAGGACAGTGAGAAATAGAAGACTAGAGGATTGCAATCAATGAGGGATCTGAGAGGCTAGGAAAGAGACCTGGGGCTTCCAGTACGGCTTTGCTCTGAGGCTTTGAAATTGCTTCTGGTGGCTGGCTGGCAAGGAGATGGCAGGAAGCCTCCCCCAAGCCTCCCTGCTTGCAGGCCTTCCTGTGGAGCCTCTGTGCTCCCACGCCTCAACATTTCTTCTGAAGTCTCCACCAAACACCTGCCCCAACTGACTTGCTTATGCTTGTGCTCCACTTGGCACGTGTTTTCCCCCATCTCGACTTGTTAAACTTCTACCTGAGGTTTAAGGCTTGGCTCGTGGAATTTTGACCAAAGGCTGGTTGCCTTGCTCTCTAGCCCAGTCCAAATTAATCTCCCCCTAGTTTCCTCCTGACTCTCTTGACTTGTTGCAGAACTAGTCCAGTGTTTTAGACATATGCACACTGTTGGTCCTAAGTCCCCTGGAAGAAGGACTAGAAGTTACTCTCGACTCCATATCACTCAACACTTAACATGGTACAAGAGACATAAGTAAAGTGACCATATGTGATTTATGGTCTAAACCCAGACATTCTTGAGTGTGAAAGGGAGCAGGCATGGACCGGCACTGTCCCAAGTGAGCCAGGATGTCTGGCCATCGTTTTTCTAAGTATTCAGTAAGTGTTGATTGGGTAGAGAGCTGAAGTATTGAAAGCAGTGGGCCACATTTCCAAGAAGACTGCTCTTGACCTGCCTCTGGCATGAGGACTGTGTGCACAGGATGAGCCACTTCTCTGGGCCTTGGTATTCTAGTATGCAAAAAGAGGAGGCCACTCTTGGTAGATAGCCTCTAAAGTTATATAAAGCACTAAAATACAGATGGTGCAGGCTGGGGCATGTGAGAGGAGTTTTGGTGGACAGTGTCTAGGCTTAGTTGGTGGCTGGAGCAGTGACTCATGAAGAGGCATGCTGGTGAATGGATTTGCAGAGATGGTTTGGGGTTAGAACATGAGAACTTCAAGGCCAGGGTTGGTTAAGGCCCATCCCAAAGGCAGTGCAGGGCTATTTTCTGTTTCTGCCCTTAAAGACAGATTTCCTCTCTCTAAGGGAAACTGTTCTATGTCTTCATGACCCTTCTTGTTGATAGGTTCCTTCCCAGTGGGCAACTCTGGGGGATGGGGTTATGACTTTCCACTGTGGCTGAGAAACTTGGAGTGCCAGGCAATGGTTTCTCCTTCCCCAGGGCATTCACAACATAGTGTGGGAGAAAAGGGATATCAAAATGAGGTTCTTCCCGATTTAGGAAAGAGTAATGTAAGATACAGTTGGGAAGGGCCATGGGGTTTGGCAAGAGAACACAAATGCTCTTCTTCCTCAGCTTCATCTCACATGCCTTTTCTAGGTCCCTCATCTCTTAGGTCCCCTTATGATTTCTGCACAAACACACAGAGGGGTAGAGTCCTCTCCATACCCAACAGAAGGCATTGCCATTGTACCAAGACCTGCCCTTCTCCAGAAGTGGAGCTGGAATTCTCATAGGAACTTGGTGGCCTGGGGGTGGGAAGAGAAAGGATAATGAAAGGGGCTAGTGTGGAGGACTTACTGGCAGGAGGCTCATGGAGCTGGCATGGACTCTCTCAGAGGCTGGCTTATGCGCACACACACAACACACACACACACACACACCTTTTTCCAACCTTGGGTGTTCTGTGATTTCAGAGCCTTGCTCTTCTTGGAGACTGAGAGAGGCCAGAAGCCTACCTTCCTGTAGGCCACGTGCGGCACTGTTGATAGTTCCCACTCTCTCCCATCTGGCCTTCCATCAGCTGTGCTCTGCCCCATTCAATTTGGATAGGATTTCAAAAGCCTCTGATTGCAAACCCCTTCCTCTCCTTCAAACAATTTGCATTTGAGCAGAAGGGACCTTGGCTGCCCAATTGGAAGGAACCTGTCATTAAGAAAGGGCATGAAGACTTAGGATGGTCTCTGTTAGAGAAGGGAAGCTGTATCATCATAACATCAATGAAAACTAACTGAAAGTTAGAAAGAAGGAAGGAAGGAAAGAAAGAAAAGGAAAGGAGGGAGGGAGGGAGGAAGGAAGGAAGGAAGAAAAAGAAAAATGCCACCAGGTGCTTAGTCCACCTGCCACCTTGGATATGCTTTTTTTTTTTTTTTCCTTTTTCTGAGTTTGTGCTTTTTTAAGAGATGTCCAGAGAGAATGTGATAGAAAAAGGCAGAATCAGAAAGACAGGAAAACTCTGCAACTAGAGGAGTCAAAAGAATTGGAGAAAGTGAAAGAAGTAGAGCAGAAGAGAGAGATGAAGGAAGATACATGAGCTCTGCTGGAGGGAGGGACCTAAGAGATAAAAAGAGGAAAACACCCACAGGTGACAGAAATAGTAGCAGAACTGGGTGCTCAAAGGTGCCTGGACACTAATTGAGCCCAGGTCAGATTTATAGCCCTCTCATCTAGACCCCATCTTAAGGTTCCTAGATGTGGGGTGGTTCCTGGAGCTGCCTGCATTCTGCAGCTGTCTGCTGACCAGAGGTTTATGACTCTGATGTCAGGTAAATCACTGATAAATCTTGTTCCAGACCTACCTCACTCTCTGTTGGCTCCGACAGTGTTTGATATCCTAATAGAAAACCAGATCCTATGAGTAAACACAGGACATAGGGCCCATGGAGGGCACAGGGAAAAAGGACTGACTCTAGGAAATCCTGGAGTTTCTCCTTGGAAAAAGCCATCCTATTACCAAGTGGAAGAGGACCAAGGGGGCCATACCTTTTGAGGCCTATGCACTATTAATCTAAGGAGGACCTGTGGTCCTGAGGCCTTGCATAAGGTGAACAAGCACCTCCATAATCAAAACATGTTTTCTTGAGGACTCGTGGGTTTTGAGACATTTATGCTTCTTGCCAAACATTCTCTTTCAGTTTTGAGCATTAAAATCCTGCAGTGAAATGAAGACAGAAGGAAAGTTTATTTCTCATTTATGCCACGTTAGACATGGCTCAGTAGGAAGGCATCATTCAGGGACCCAGATCCAGAGAGGACCTTTCTAGAATACTGGTTCCTAAAGTGTGGCCTCCAGACCAGCAGCATACACATGACCTGGGAACTTGTTAGAAATGCAAATTCTCAGATCTTAACCCAGACAAACTATATCAGAAACTCTGGGGTGGAGTCTGGCTTCTATGTTTAACAAGCTCTCCAGTGATTCTGGTGGATGCTGGAGTTTGAGAACCTCTGATTTAGAAAGATACAAGCTTCCACACTTTTGAGGCACGTACAGATTTGGCTAATGGTAAATGGGGCTCCTAAGACTTGTCACTTTACTTACATTGTACTGACCAAAGCAAGTCACCTGGCCCAACTTCAGTGTAGTGGGAAATGAAATCCTACCACATACCCCGGAGGAGGAGGCCTGGAATATTTCAGGCCATAAAACCCAAAAAACCAAACCCGTTGCTGTTTGAGTTGATTCCAACTCATAGCGACCCTATAGAACAGAATAGAACTGCCCCATAGAGTTTCTAAGGAGTGCCTGGTGGATTCGAACTGCTGACCTTTTGGTTAGCAGCTGTAGTGCTTAACTACCTCGCCAACAGGGTTTCCATTTTAGGCCATAAGTAGAAAAAAAACAGCAGCCCTGAACATTATCAGAAGAGGTGGCAGAAGCTAGGGTTTGCCTTTTCTATGGTTAGAATGTATGCCTAAAAAAATAGGGAGTTTTTTTTTTTTTTTAATGTTTAAAAGGATTTTTTTCTTTTTTATTGTACTTTAGATGAAGGTTTACAGCAAACCATCTTCTCATTAAACAATACACATATTGTTTAGTGACTTTGGTTGCCAACTCCACGACATGTCAACACCCTCCCCTTCTCGACTTTGGGTTCCCCATTACCAGCTTTCCTGTCCACTCCTGCCTTCTTGTTCTGCTGCTGGACTGGTGTGCCCATTTTAGTCTGATTTCGTTTTATGGGCCTGTCTAAAAAATGGAGTTTGAACATGAACACAATGCCATTATCACACCAGACTAAATAATTTCTTGGTATAGTCTATCACTCAAGCCAAATTAGTATTTCCCCAATTGCCTCTTAAATGATCTTCTGTAGTTGGCATTCAGACTTCATAAAAAGCCCTGTACATTTTTTTTTTTTTTAAACTAGGCTTTTAGATGGTGTCAGTCAGCACTTTGGAGAGTACTGTATACAAGGATCATATGGGGACATGGTTAACATGCAGATTCTAATTCAGCAGGCCTGGTGCAGTCTGCATGTCTGTGTTGCTAGTCCTTGGACCACACTTTAAGTAGAAAGGTCTTAAATCTTCTTCAGAACCACATTGCAGTGAACACAACAAAACGACTTTCGTGGAACTTCTACCAAATGTGTACCATACTACCTGATTTGTGTTATTAAAAAGACCCAGGCCTGGGAAATAAACTAATTTTGGGTTTGTGTGCCTATAAAATTGTATTTTGATTTGGAAGAAGCTTAAGCTTTTGAAAAATAAAGTCATATATTAATAAAGTTCTTGAAAACATTGATAAATTAAGTAAATAAAAACAATCCCTCAAACTTATAGAAAAATACTGTCATTAAGATCTCCATCATAGAAGACTTCCAGTTTCAGCTCCGACATGTAAAGAGCTTGGAAAACATCACTCCCACCCTTACAAGAAGGAAAAGCTGGACAAGCTGAAAATCCATGACTTTTCATAGATCCATCAGAAAACCGAGTTTCAGGTCAAAAAAATCTGTAGAGACAAGTGAATCTAGAGAGTCACAGTCAAGATCTGCTAACCCAGAACAAAAGCTACTGAAGCCATAGACTGGTAGAGGCATTATTTATTTATTATTTTTTATAAGTGATTTGTTGTTGAGAATATACATGGCAAAACATCAACAGTTTCTACATGTACGATTAACACTGATTATATTCTTTGAGTTGTGCAACCATTCTCACCCTCCTTCTCTGAGTTTTTCCTTCCCCATTAACAAACTCACTGCCCCCCAAGTTTCCTATTGATGTAATCTTTTGAGTTGCTGTTGTCAACTTGATCCCATATAGAGCTTAAAAAAGAATAACACTCAAGGCAGACATTCTTTACAAGCTAAACTATTTGTTTTTAAGATGTCTTCATGGGATATTTTTGGCTTAAAGTTTAAAGGTTATCTCAGGGCAGTTGTTTCAGGGCTTCATCCAACTTCCATGGCTCCAGAAAATCTGGGTCCATGAAAATTTGAAATTCTGTTCTGCATTTCTCCCTATTAATCAGGATTCTTTTATTGAATCTTTGATAAACATGATCAGTAATGGGAGCCAGATACCATCTAGTTCTTCTAGTCTCATGACAAAGGAGGCAGTTGTTCATAGAGGCAATTAGCCACACATTCCATTTCCTCCCCCCCCCATTCCTAACTTTCCTTCTTCCTTTGTTCCTCCAGGCAAATAGAGATCGTTTGTCTTAGATGGCTGCTTGCAACTTTTAGGACCCCAGGCACTACGCAACAAACTAGGAGGTAGAACAGAAGCACTAAACATATTATTAGGCCAATTAACTGGGATGTCCCATGAAACCATGACCCTAAACCTCCAAACCAAGGAACCAAATCCCATGAGGTGTTTGGTTGTACATAAGCAGACTCGGCAGCTACTCTTTTTTTGTTGTTGTAAATATATCTATTACACGACTTTTGCCAATTCAACTTTTTACAGGTATACAACTTACTGACATCAATTACAACAAATGTCTGTGCAACCCTACCTTTAATCAATGTGATTTTTACTGGACCCTGTCTTTGAACTGACACTAATTCCAGGAGACTCAAAACACCACCAGTCAGAGTAGGGGAGATGGAAATCAGGTTATCAATGGAGTCTTAGCTTATGCCCATTTCACACCAGGTCCAGTGGGTACCTGAATCCATCCTGTAGGGGTTCCTACATTTTCAGAAGGCATTAAAAAAAAAAAAAAAAAGTAAATAAATGAAGAGATATTCCATGTTCATGTTTGGAACACTCCATATTTTTAAGATGTCAATTCTTCCCAACTTGATCTATAGCTTCAACTCATTTTCAATCAAAACATCAGCTAACTTTTTTGTAGATATCAACAATCTGATTCTAAACTTTATATGAACCTACATGAGCCACAGCCTCATCTACCCTGAGACAAAAAGAACTAGATGGTGCCCAGCTACCACTACCAACCATTCTGACAAGGGTCATAATAGGTGACCCTGGGCAGAAAGAAAGAAAAATGTAGAATGAAAGAAAAATTTAGAAGAAAACTAAAATTCTTAAAAAAGGCCAGACATACTGGACCAGTTGAGACAAGAGGACACCCTGAGATGCTCTTTAAACCTTGAACTGAAGCTATCCCCTGAGGTCACCTTTTAGTGAAATAACAGAGTGGTACACAAAGGATATTATCAGTAAGTATGGTGCTTTACTAGAAAACCATCTATATGAGACCAAAAGGTCAACATTTAAAGCAAAGATAAGAAGATAAGGGGACAGGGAAACGAGAGTAACAGAAATGGAACAAGCAGAACACAGTAAAAGAGAATGTTGACACATTATGAAAATGTAACTAAGTCACTGAACAATTTGTATAGAAACTGTCAAGTAAAAACCTAATTTACCATGTAAATTTTCATAAGAAACACAATAAAATATTACTAAAAAAACAAAGTTTATATGGAAAGACAAAAGACCTGGAATAGCTAACTCAATTCTAAAGAAGAAGAACAAATTTAGTGGTCCGACATTACCAGATTTCAAGTCTTACTGTACACCTACAGTAATCAAGATAGTGTGTGACTGATGAAAGGATAGACACATAGAGCAATGGAACAGAATACAAAGACAAGGAATAGACCCACACAGAAATAATTAACTAGTCTTTTACAAAGGAGGAAAGGCAATTCAATGGAGAAAAGATAGTCTTTTCAACAAATAGTGCTAAATTAATTGGACATACGTAGGCAAAAAATTAACAAAAAGACACACCTTGAACATTACACAAAAAATTACCTCAAAATGTATCATAGATCTAAATATAAAATGCAAAACTGTAAGACTTCTAGAAGAAACCATAAGAAAATCTATATGACCTTGAGATCGATGATGAGTTTTCAATACAACACCAATAGCACAATCCATGGAAAAATAAAATGATAAGTTAGACTTTATTTCAATTAAAAATCTCTGCTCTGCTAAAGACATTGTTGAGAGAATGAAGGACAAGTCACAGACTGGGAAAAAATATTTGAAGAATACATAAAGGACTTGTATTCAGAATATACAAAAACTGTTTAAATTCAGCAAAATAAAACAAAAAATCCAAGTAAAAACTGAGCAGAAGACCTGAACAGACACCGTGCCAAAGAAGATATACAGATGGCAAATAAGCATATGAAAAGATGCTCGACACTGTATGTCATTACCAAAAAATCAAATGGAGGCCCAGTGGTGTAGTGGTTAAGAGCTTGGCTGCTAGCCAAAATGTCAGCAGTTCAAATCTACCAGCCACTCCTTGGAAACACTATGGGGCAGTTGAGTAGAGAATTGCAAATTAAAACAGCAATGAAATACCACTACACACCTATTAAAAAAAACAAAAACAAAAACAAACAAAAAAACAAAACAAAAATCCTAAACACTAACACCACCAAATGCTGGTTAGAATGTGGAACAACAGGAGCTCTCATTTGTTGCTGGTGGGATGCAAAATGGTACAGCCACTTCAGAAGACACTCTGCAGTTTCTTAGAAAGAAACATGCATATTATTAGCATATGCTCTAGCAATCACACTTCCAGGTAACTACCCAACCGATTTAAAAAAAATTTGTGTTCACACAAAAACCTGCATATGAATGTCTGTAGCATCTTTATTCATAACCATAATCAACCAAAACTGGAAGTAACCAAGATACCTTCTATAGGTGAATGGATAAACAAATTGTGAGACATCTATACAATGGAATAGTATTCAGCAATTCAAAAAAATGAGTTGTGAAGTCATGGAAAAACATGGAAAAATATGCATATTACTAAGTGACAGAAGCCAGTCTGAAAAAGTTACATAATGTATGATTCCAACTATATGACATCTGGAAAAGGCAAAATTATAGAGACCTTAGATCAGTGGTTGCTAGAGGCTTAGGGAGAGGAAGGGAGGATTGAATTCGTACATCATAGGAGGTTTCTTTAGGGCTGTGAGCTTCTGAATGATACTGTAATGATGAACACAAGACAATAAACATGTTTCAAAACCATATAACTTTACAGCGCAGATTGTAAAATTTAATGTACGCATATTAAAAAAATATTTAGTAGGCAAGGTGAATCCCTGGAAGGAATACAGAATGAGACAAAAAGTCTGAATGTTTTACAAATGTATGAAGCAACCTCACTGAAGAGGGTGGGGGAATATCATGCTGACCTATCTTAAGTAACTTTGGGAATTAGTACAGTCTGTAAGACCAAAATTAGAAGATGGTACTCTAGTTGATAAAGTTATTTCCCATGGGGGCAGTATACATGTATACTATAATTGAATAATTATGTTAATGGATAGTGATGGTGGTAGCCAGATTATAAATAAGCAAGGGCAAAAGACTAATTTGTGTGATAATGGCTTAAAGTTGGAGACATCGGTGTGAGTTTATGTTTACTTAATATAGATACAGATGGTTACATACAGAAATACACTCACACAGACACACACACATGGGTTAGCATGCACACATATTTTCTTGCTCTGTCAGCTGAGAGAGTCTAGAAGCAATGACACCCCAGTTGCAGTGAGCACACCTAGTACCCAGATCTTGGTTTCTAATACCATGTTCAATAAAAGGACCAGGGCTTCTCGGAAAAATGATTGATTCTACTACTGTGGCCAAAAATACACAAGATGAACCTGAAGCATGTGGCAATGCTAGAATATCAGCAAGTGCTTGAAAAAAAAAAAAAAAAAAGCCCAGATTCATGTGGGTATGTAAACCCAAGATTCAACTGAAAGAGCTCCCAATGGCCAAACCTGGAACAATCTGAGCAACAAGGTAAATAAGGTACTATTGGATTATAACGCAGAGTATAAAATACCCATGAGTATATACTGATACTAATAAATGGGGAGAATAGACAAATCTCTCATGTGAAAGCATTCTAAATAATTGATGTAAATACTTCATCCTTAAGGAGGTGGAGCAAAACTGCCCATTCCTTAAGTGTGGGCTGCAACTAATGGCTTTCTTCCGAAGAGTTCAGAATGGGAAGGGGGAATAAAAGAGTAACTTTATAGTGGAGAGAACTGACAAAGACTACCTTAAGCCACGTGATCAGAGTTAACATCAACAGTGATAAGTTATATTGATTGTATCCTTGATATGATATGATGAATATGATGTGTGCTTATAATGTAGTGATCCCAAGCCACATATGTGTGAAACATGTAATATGTGATTTGAACATTTCAGGCTGAACTGTGAACAACTTGAAAACTTGACTGGTAAACAACTTCTAGTGTTGTAAACAACTGCTTTACTGTCATATGATTTGACATAACCTTCAGCTTATCTATGTTAGGCAGTTTGAGTAAACCTCTGATTATGAACCTATGACACAAGTTACCCTGATACAATATGAACTGGACATGGTATCAGCAAAACCAGAAGGACTAAATCACGGGAAAACCTCAGGCTTTTGCTCTTCCAACGAGAGCAAGGTAGAGGCAGAACTAGAAAGAGAATGAGAGAGAGCAAGGTAGAGGCCGAACAACTCACTGTTGGTCAAGACTTTGACCCTCCCCGAAGACTGAGACTCTGCCAGAGACTCTGTTGGAGATTCTGCTCAATGGTTGCCAACTTTGGACTGTAGCTATGAGGGACCTTGACCAAGGATGAGCCCCTGGTCAAGTCTTTCTCCTGAAACCATTTATTAAAGGTTAACGCCTGCAGGCTGAAGATTTGGACTTCGATTATTGGACTAACTTTACCCTACTATGATTCTGTAGGTCTACATAAGCGTCTTGTGTGCTGAGCCATGACTACCTTGCAATAAACTAAATGAGTTTATGCAGGATGAACCTAAGCATTTCTCTACTTATTTAAAATAAAATCTACATGAGATAATGAGGATGTTACTTTACGTTCGTGATCTTCCTCCTCAAAACATGTGATCCCACAAGGCGATATAGGACAATACAAGTTAGGTTTTTACTTAGAAAAATAGGGGTAAATATTAAGGTAACCACAAAGAGTTATAACAACTCCATAACTCAAAATAAAAACCAAGAAAAACATAACGACTCAGCAAGCATAAAGTTAAATACTATGAAAATGAGGAACACACAATTTACAAAGAAAAATGTCTCAGCACAAAAAGTAAGTGGAAAATTGAAATTGTCAACAACACACGTAAAAAGGCATCAAAATGACAACACTAAACACATACTTATCTATAATTACGCTGAATGTAAATGGACTAAATGCACCAATAGACAGAGAGTCTCAGACTGGATAAAGAAACACGATCCATCTATATGCTGCCTACAAGAGACACACCTTAGACTTAGAGACACAAACTAACTAAAACTCAAAGGATGGAAAAAAATTTATCAAGCAAACAATAAGCAAAAAAGAAGAGGAGTAGCAATATTAATTTCTGACAAAATAGACTTTAGACTTAAATCCACCACAAAGGATAAAGAAGGACACTACATAATGATAAAAGGGACAATTGACCAGGAAGATATAACCATATTAAATATTTATGCACCCAATGACAGAGCTGCAAGATACATAAATCAAATTTTAATAGAACTGAAAAGTGAGATAGACACCTCCACAATTATAGTAGGAGACTTCAACATACCACTTTTGGAGAAGGACAGGACATCCAGTAAGAAGCTCAATAGAGACACGGAAGACCTAATTACAGCAATCAACCAACTTGACCTCATTGACTTATACAGAACTCTCCACCCAACTGCTGCAAAGTATACTTTTTTTTCTAGTGCAAATGGAACATTCTCTAGAATAGACCACATATTAGGTCATAAAACAAACCTTTGCAGAATCCAAAACATCGAAATAGTACAAAGCATCTTCTCAGACCACAAGGCCATAAAAGTGGAAATCAATAACAGAAAAATTAGGGAAAAGAAATCAAATACGTGGAAACTGAACAATACCCTCCTGAAAAAACACTGGGTTATAGAAGACATTAAGGAGGGAATAAGGAAATTCATAGAATGCAAGGAGAATGAAAATACTTCCTATCAAAACCTCTGGGACACAGCAAAAGCAGTGCTCAGAGGTCAATTTATATCCATAAATGCACACATACAAAAAGAAAAAAGAGCCAAAATCAGAGAACTGTCACTACAACTTGGACAAATAGAAAGTGAGCAACAAAAGAATCCATCAGGCACCAGAAGAAAACAAATAATAAAAATTAGAGCTGAACTAAATGAGTTAGAGAACAGAAAAACAATTGAAAGAATTAACAAAGCCAAAAGCTGGTTCTTTAAAAAAATTAACAAAATTGATAAACCCTTGGCCAGACTGACTAAAGAAATACAGGAAAGGAAACAAATAACCCAAATAAGAAACGAGATGGGCCACATCACAACTGAACAAACTGAAATTAAAAGAATCATATCAGATTATGACGAAAAATTGTACTCTAACAAATTTGCAAACCTAGAAGAAATGGATGAATTCCTGGAAGAACACTACCTACCTAAACTAACACAATCAGAAGTACAACAACTAAATAGACCCATAACAAAAAAAGAGATTGAAAAGGTAATCAAAAAACTCCCAACAAAAAAAAGCCCTGGCCCGGATGGCTTTACTGCAGAGTTCCACCAAACTTTCAGAGAAGAGTTAACACCACTACTACTAAAGGTATTTCAAAGCATAGAAAATGACGGAATACTACCTAACTCATTCTATGACGCCACCATTTCCCTGATACCAAAACTAGGTAAAGACATTACAAAAAAAGAAAATTACAGACCTATATCCCTCATGAACATAGATGCAAAAATCCTCAACAAAATTCTAGCCAATAGAATTCAACAACATATCAAAAAATTAATCCACCATGACCAAGTGGAATTTATACCAGGTATGCAAGGCTGGTTTAATATTAGAAAAACCATTAATGTAATCCACCATATAAATAAAACAAAAGACAAAAACCACATGATCTTATCAATTGATGCAGAAAAGGCATTTGACAAATTCCAACACCCATTTATGATAAAAACTCTCACCAAAATAGGAATTGAAGGAAAATTCCTCAACATAATAAAGGGCATCTATACAAAGCCAACGGCCAACATCACTCTAAATGGAGAGAGCCTGAAAGCATTTTCCTTGAGAATGGGAACCAGACAAGGATGCCCTTTATCACCGCTCTTATTCAACATTGTGCTAGAGGTCCTAGCCAGAGCAATTAGGCTAGACAAAGAAATAAAGGGCATCCAGATTGGCAAGGAGGAAGTAAAATTATCTCTATTTGCAGATGACATGATCTTATACACAGAAAACCCTAAGGAATCCTCCAGAAAACTACTGAAACTAATAGAAGAGTTTGGCAGAGTCTCAGGTTATAAGATAAATATACAAAAATCACTTGGATTCCTCTACATCAACAAAAAGAACATCGAAGAGGAAATCACCAAATCAATACCATTCACAGTAGCCCCCAAGAAGATAAAATACTTAGGAATAAATCTTACCAAAGATGTAAAAGACCTATACAAAGAAAACTACGAAGTACTACTACAAGAAACTAAAAAGGACCTACTTAAGTGGAGAAACATACCTTGCTCATGGATAGGAAGACTTAACATAGTAAAAATGTCTATTCTACCAAAAGCCATCTATATATACAATGCACTTCCGATCCAAATTCCAATATCATTTTTTAATATGATGGAGAAACAAATCACCAACTTCATATGGAAGGGAAAGAAGCCTCGGATAAGCAAAGCATTACTGAAAAAGAAGAAGAAGAGTGGGAGGCCTCACTCTACCTGATTTCAGAACCTATTATACAGCTGCAGTAGTCAAAACAGCCTGGTACTGGTACAACAACAGGCACATAGACCAATGGAACAGAATTGAGAACCCAGATAGAAATCCATCCACATACGAGCAGCTGATCTTTGACAAAGGCCCAGTGTCAGTTAATTGGGGAAAAGATAGTCTCTTTAACAAATGGTGCTGGCATAACTGGATATCCATTTGCAAAAAAATGAAACAGGACCCATACCTCACACCATGCACAAAAACTAACTCCAAGTGGATCAAAGACCTAAACATGAAGACTAAAATGATAAAGATCATGGAAGAAAAAATAGGGACAACGTTAGGAGCCCTAATACAAGGCATAAACAGAATACAAAACATTACCGAAAATGACGAAGAGAAACCAGATAACTGGGAGCTCCTAAAAATCAAACACCTATGCTCATCTAAAGACTTCACCAAAAGAGTAAAAAGACCACCTACAGACTGGGAAAGAATTTTCAGCTATGACATCTCAGACCAGCGCCTGATCTCTAAAATCTACATGATTCTGTCAAAACTCAACCACAAAAAGACAAACAACCCAATCAAGAAGTGGGCAAAGGATATGAACACACACTTCACTAAAGAAGATATTCAGGCAGCCAACAGATACATGAGAAAATGCTCTCGATCATTAGCCATTAGAGAAATGCAAATTAAAACTACGATGAGATTCCATCTCACACCAACTAGGCTGGCATTAATCCAAAGAACACAAAATAATAAATGTTGGAGAGGCTGCGGAGAGATTGGAACTCATACACTGCTGGTGGGAATGTCAAACGGTACAACCACTTTGGAAATCTATCTGGCGTTATGTTAAACAGTTAGAAATAGAACTACCATACAACCCATAAATCCCACTCCTCGGAATATACCCTAGAGATACAAGAGCCTTCACACAAACAGATATATGCACACCCATGTTTATTGCAGCTCTGTTTACAATAGCAAAAAGCTGGAAGCAACCAAGGTGTCCGTCAACTGATGAATGGGTAAATAAATTGTGGTATATTCACACAATGGAATACTACGCATCGATAAAGAACAGTGACGAATCTGTGAAACATTTCATAACATGGAGGAACCTGGAAGGCATTATGCTGAGCGAAATGAGTCAGAGGCAAAAGGACAAATATTGTATAAGACCACTAGTATAAGATCTTGAGAAATAGTAAAAACTGAGAAGAACACATACTTTTGTGGTTACGAAGGGGGGAGGGAGGGAGGGAGGGAGAGGGTTTTTTATTGATTGATTAATCAGTAGATAAGAACTGCTTTGGATGAAGGGAAAGACAACACTCAATACATGGAAGGTCAGCTGAATTGGATTGGACTAAAAGCAAAGAAGTTTCCAGGATAAAATAAATACTTCAAAGGTCAGCGGAACAGGGGCGGGGTTCTGGGGAACATGGTTTGAGGGGACTTCTAAGTCAATTGGCAAAATAATTCCATTATGGAAACATTCTGCATCCCACTTTGAAATGTGGCGTCTGGGGTCTTAAATGCTAACAAGCGGCCATCTAAGATGCATCAATTGGTGTCAACCCACCTGGAGCAAAGGAAAATGAAGAACACCAAGGTCACACGACAACTAAGAGCCCAAGAGACAGAAAGGGCCACATGAACCAGAGACCTACATCATCCTGAGACCAGAAGAACTAGTTGGTGCCCGGCCACAATCGATGACTGCCCTGTCAGGGAGCACAACAGAGAACTCCTGAGGGAGCAGGAGATCAGTGGGATGCAGACCCCAAATTCTCATAAAAAGACCATACTTAAGGGTCTGACTGCGACTGGAAGAATCCCGGTGGCCATGCTCCCCAGACCTTCTGTTGGCACAGGATAGGAACCATTCCCGAAGACAACTCATCAGACATGAAGGGGACTGGTCTGCGGGGGGGGAGAGAGATGCTGATGAAGAGTGAGCTAATTAAATCAGGTGGACACTTGAGAGTGTGTTGGCAACTCTCGTCTGGAGGGGGGATGGGAAGATAGAGAGAGAGGGAAGCTGGCAAAATTGTCACGAAACGAGAGACTGAAAGGGTTGACTCAATAGGGGGAGAGCAAGTGGGAGAAGGGAGTAAGATGTATGTAAACTTACGTGTGACAGACTGATTGGATTTGTAAATGTTCACTTGAAGCTTAATAAAAATTAATTAAAAAAAAAAAAAAAAGACTTCACCAAAAGAATAAAAAGACCACCTACAGACTGGGAAAGAATTTTCAGCTATGACATCTCCAACCAGCGCCTGATCTCTAAAATCTATATGATTCTGTCAATACTCAACCACAAAAAGACAAACAACCCAATCAAGAAGTGGGCAAAGGATATGAACACACACTTCACTAAAGAAGATATTCAGGCAACCAACAGATACATGAGAAAATGCTCTCGATCATTAGCCATTAGAGAAATGCAAATTAAAACTACGATGAGATTCCATCTCACTCCACCAAGGCTGGCATTAATCCAAAAACACAAAATAATAAATGTTGGAGAGGCTGCGGAGAGATTGGAACCCATACACTGCTGGTGGGAATGTCAAATGGTACAACCACTTTGGAAATCTATCCGGCGTTTTCCTAAAAAGTTAGAAATAGAACTACCATACAACCCATAAATCCCACTCCTCAGAATATACCCTAGAGATACAAGAGCCTTCACACAAACAGATATATGCACACCCATGTTTATTGCAGCTCTGTTTACAATAGCAAAAAGCTGGAAGCAACCAAGGTGTCCATCAATGGATGAATGGGTAAATAAATTGTGGTATATTCACACAATGGAATACTAGGCATCGATAAAGAACAGTGACAAATCTGTGAAACATTTCATAACATGGAGGAACCTGGAAGGCATTATGCTGAGTGAAATTAGTCAGAGACAAAAGGACAAATATTGCGTAAGACCACTATTATAAGATCTTGAGAAATAGTATAAACTGGGAAGAACACATGCTTTTGTGGTTATGAGGGGGGAGGGAGGGAGGGTGAGAGAGGGTTTTTTTACTGATTAGTTAGTACATAAGAACTGCTTTAGGTGAAGGGAAGGACAATACACAATACATGGAAGGTCAGCTCAACTGGACTGGATCAAAAGCAAAGAAGTTTCTCGGATAAACTGAATGCTTCAAAGGTCAGCGGAGCAAGGACGGGGGTCTGGGGACCATGGTTTAAGGGGACTTCTAAGTCAATTGGCATAATAAACTCTATTATGAAAACATTCTGCATCCCACCTTGAAATGTGGCGTCTGGGGTCTTAAATGCTAACAAGCGGCCATCTAAGATGCATCAATTTGTCTCAACCCACCTGGATCAAAGGAAAATGAAGAACACCAAGGTCACACGATAACTAAGAGCCCAAGAGACAGAAAGGGCCACATGAACCAGAGACCTACATCATCCTGAGACCAGAAGAACTAGTTGGTGCCCGGCCACAATTGATGACTGCCCTGACAGGGAGCACAACAGAGAACCCCTGAGGGAGCAGGAGATCAGTGGGATGCAGACCCCAAATTCTCATAAAAAGACCATACTTAATGGTCTGACTGAGACTGGAGGAATCCTGGCGGTCATGATCCCCAAACCTTCTGTTGGCCCAGGTCAGGAACCATTCCCGAAGACAACTCTTCAAACATGAAAGGGACTGGACAGTGGGTAGGAGAGAGATGCTGATGAAGAGTGAGCTATTTGTATCAGGTGGACACTTGAGACTGTGTTGGCATCTCCTGTCTGGAGGGGGAATGGGAGGATAGAGAGAGTTGGAAGCTGGCAAAATTGTCACGAAAGGAGAGACTGGAAGGCCTGACTCATTAGGGGGAGATCAAGTGGGAGTATGGAGTAAGGTGTATATAAGCTTATATGTGACAGTTTGACTTGATTTGTAAACGTTCACTTGAAGCTCAATAAAAGTTAATAAAACAAAAAACAAACAAACAAAAACATATGATCCCATTTGAATCATGAGAAAAGCATCAGACAAATTCTAATCAAAGGACATTTTCCAAATATCTGACCAGCAATTCTCAAGTCTGTCAAGGACATCACAATAAGGAAAGTCTGAGAAGCTGTCACAACCAAGAAGAACCTAAGGAGATATGACATCTAATTGTAATGTGGCATCCTGAATGGTATACTGGAATAGAGAAAATGACATTAGGGAAAAACTAAGGAAATCTGGACAAAGTATGAATTTTAAAAATAATTTATCATCATTGGTTCATTAATTGTGACAAATGTACCATATGATTGTAAGATATCAATAATAAGGGAAACTATCTTTGCAATAATTCTATAAATCTAAACTATTCTAAAATAAATTTTTTTTTTAAAAACTATCATAGAAAATCATTCATAATATACTGACTGGCCACGAAGTCACTAAATTTTCCCCCATTATCCTCCCAAAGTCGAATTTTCCCTGTGGTTTCATGACTGTCTGCCACATTGGCAGTTGGAAGTAATTAAATCTCTCACCACTCAGAGCACTGCCTAGGGGAAAAATAATTCAGATAAAGAACCAATAGTTCCTTTTTGCAGAATATTGCAGGATGCTCTGCAGAAACATGACCCTCAGATTTTTTCTTTAACCTTAATTAGTAAAAGTTGGAAACTGTCACTTAATATCTAGTAGAAGTTTTTTGCATTAGTAGACCTAAGGCTTCAAAATTCTTTTGAGGCCTTCTAAGGTCTTTGTTCTGTGACAGCTGCTAAAATGGATACTTTGGCTAAAATGTGGAAAGAAGTCGCTTTTGAATAATTTCGCTCTCCTGCCTAAGTTGGTGCTGTGTTAGTTGTGGAGAGGGCCTTTCTCATTGCATTTGCCCATTATCTCTTTATGGCTGGTGCCAGTGTATCTTGGCAGCTGTTCCTCTTATACAGCCATGGGGGTGGGGGTGGGGTACACATGACCTGTGTTTTATTGACTATACAAAGGCATTCAACTGTGTGGATCAAAACAAACTATGGATAACATTGCAAAGAATGGGAATTCCAGAATACTTAGTTGTGCTCAAGAGGAACCTGTACATGTATCAAGAGGCAGTTGTTCAGATGGATAAAGGGATACTGCATGGGTTAAAGTCAGGAAAAGTGTGTGTCAGTGTTGTATCCTTTCACCATACCTATTCACTCTGTGTGCTGAGCAAACAACCTGAGAACTGGACTATATGAAGAAGAACAGGGCTTCAGGATTGGAGGAAGACTCATTAACAACCTGTGTTATGGAGATAACACAACCTTGCTTGCTGAAAGTGAAGAGGACTTGGAGCACTTACTGATGAAGATCAAAGATCATAGCCTTCAGTATGGATTACACCTCAACATAAAGAAAACAAAAATCCTCACTACTAAACCAACAAGCAACATCGTGATAAATGGAGAAAAGATTGAAGTTGCCATTTCATTTTACTTGGATCCACAATCAACAGCCATGGAAACAGCAGTCAAGAAATCAAAAGACGCAATGCATTTGGGCAAATCTGCTGCAAAAGATCTCTTTAAAGTGTTGAAAAGCAAAGATGTCACCTTGAAGACTAAAGTGTGCCTGACCCAAGCCATGGCATTTTCAATGGCATCATATGTACGCAAAAGCTGGACAATAAGTGAGGAACGCTGAAGAAGAGTTGACGCCTTTGAATTGTGGTGTTGGCAAGAATATTGAATGTGCCATAGACTGCCAAAAGAACGAACAAATCTTTCTTGGAAGAAGTACAACCAGAATGCCCCTTGGAAGCAAGGGTGGTGAGATTGAGTCTTACATACTTTGGACATGTTGTCAGGAGACATCACTCCCTGGAGGATATCATGCTTGGTAAAGTAGAGGGTCAACAAAAAAGAGGAAGACCCTCAACGAGATGGATTGACACAGTGGCTGCAACAATGGGCTCAAGCTTAACAATGGTTGTGAGCATGGTGCAGGACTGGTCAGTGTTTCATTCTGTAATATACAGAGTTACTATGAGTCAGAACTGATAACAATAACAACATACATATTGTTCAGTGACATTGGATACATTTTTCACAATGTGTCAGCATTCTCATTATTTCCATTCTGGTTGTTCTTCACACTGTCTTGATTATTATTGTTTGAGTAGATTTTGAAATTGGGATGGATGACTGCTCCAATTTTTTTCCTTTTTTTCAAGACTGTTTTGGGTATTTTGGGTTGCTTGCAATTCCATATGAATGGTAGAATCAGTTTATCAATTTTTACAAAGAAGCCAGATGATATTTGGTTAGGGATTGTGTTGAATCTCTAGATCAGTTTTTTGAAATATTGCCCTCTTAACAATATTAAGAGCTCCAGGAGTTGACAGAATGCCAATTAAGATGTTTCAACAGACATGCATTGGTGGAAGTACTCACTTGTCTATGCCAAGAAATTTGGAAGACAGCTACCTGACCAACCTACTGGAAGAGATCCATATATGTGCCTATTGCAAAGAAAGGTGACCCAACAGAAAGCAGAAATTATCTAACAATATTATTAATATCACAGACAAGTAAAATTTTGCTGAAGATAATTTAAAAGTGTTTGCAGCAATACATCGACAGGGAACTGACAGAAATTCAAATTGGATTCAGAAGTGGATTTGGAATGAGGGATATCATTGCTGATGGCAGAAGGATCTTGGCTGAAAGCAGAGACTACCAGAAAGATGTGTACCTATGTTTTATTGACTATACAAAGGCATTCGACTATGTGGATCATAACAAATTATGGATAACGTTGTGAAGAATGGGAATCCCAGAACACTTAATTGTGCTCATGGGGAACCTGAACATAGACCAAGAGGAAGTCACTCGAAGAGAGCAAATAGATACTGTGTGGCTTAAAGTCAGGAAAGGTATGCATCAGGGTTGTATCCTTTCACTGTACTTATTCAATCTGTATGCTGAGCAAATAATCCCAGAAGCTGGACTATAAGAAGAAGAACGCTGCATCAGGATTGGAGGAAGACTCATTAACAACTTGCGTTATGGAGATGACAACCTTGCTTGCTGAAAGTGCAAAGGACTTGGAGCACTTACTAATGAAGATCAAAGACCACAGCCTTCAGTATGGATTACACCTCAACATAAAGAAAACAAAAATCCTCATGACTAAACCAATAAGCAACATCATGATAAATGGGGAAAAGATTGAATTTGTCAAGGATTTCATTTTACTTGGATCCACAATCAACACCCATGGAAATGGCAGTCAAGGAAAACCAAACAATGCATGACATTGGGCAAATATGCTGCAAAAGACCACTTTAAAGTGTTAAAAAGCAAAGACTTCACTTTGAGGACTAAGGTGCGCCTGACCCAAGCCATGGCATTTTCAATTGCCTCATATGCTTGCAAAAGCTGGACAATGAATAAGCAAGACCAAAGAAGAATTGATGCCTTTGAATTATGGTGTTGACTAAGAATATTGAATATACAATGGACTGCCAGAAGAATGAACAAATTTGTCTCGGAAGAAGTACAGCCAGAATGCTCCTTAAAAGTGAGGATGGTAAGACTTTGTCTCAGGTACCTTGGACACGTTATCAGGTGGGATCAGTCCCTGGAGAAGGACATCACGTTTGGTAAAGTAGAGGGTCAGTGAAAAAGAGGAAGACCCTCAATGAAATGGATTGACACAGTGGCTGCAAGAATGGGCTCAAACATAGCAAGGATTGTGAAAATGGTACAAGACTGGGCGGGCAGCGTTTTGTTCTGTCATACATAGTGTGGTTATGAGTTGGAACCGACTTGATGATAGCCAGCAATATATGTATGTGCACGTGTGTGCGTGTGCACACACGCATATAACAAAACAAGGAAGAAATACTCATAGCAATAACAGTTCTTGTTTCTGCAACTGGTCATGTAGTCATAGCTGGTATTTAGAACTACCTTCTTCTACCACCCATTTTACATTTCCTTTACCCTCAGAAAGCATCTCAGTTGGTCATGGTTTTTTACCTGGTGGAATGACCCAAACCTTCATTCCTAAAGAGTCTGAGCCATTAATAGTCATGTCAGAATTGGGTTGCTATAGCTTTCCATTGACTTTAATCACAGGACATGGCAGTACTAAGAGATGTCCTAAGGCATCTCCTATATTTCAGACTTTCTTCTTTACCTCCGTTGTGTAATATCGGTCAGTCTCCTCTTAGTTAAAAAAAAAAAAAAGCCAAACCAAACCTGTTGCTGTCAAGTTGATTCCTCTTGGTAATCAGAATCCACCAACCAGCCAACACGATAACTCCCTTCTTTGCCTGTTGATCCAGAGGCATGAAGAACCCAAAGTGGCCAAGTGACATTTTTAACTTCCAGATCAATAGATCAGTGTTGTGTCTCCTGGTGGGAGTATTCCTCCCTTAGGAATTAAAACCTCTAGACCTGCAGAGCATATGGTTGTGGGGACAGGAAGCAAAAATTTTGTGAGTGGGTTACTACAGGTAACAGTGAGTGTTGCCACTCCCATTTCCATCCCTTGATTCCTAGACCTGTGAATCCTGGCTATAGGAGAAACAGCCTTGTATATTGTATGCTGATTTAGAAAATATGGAGTCTCCTGAAGAACATTACCGCAGCCCTGCAAAGCATTACCACCTAGCTGGCACTGTAATTGTGTCTTTAGAAGGCCATTTGATTGTTCTATCAAGCCAGCTGCTTCAGGTTGATGGGCGACATGGTAAGACTAGTGAATTCCATAAGCATGGGCCCATTGCGACACTTCATCTGCTGTGAAGTGATTTCCTTGATTCAAGGCAATGCTGTGTGGGATACCATGACAGTGGGTAAGGCATCCCATGAGTCCATGGATGGTAGTTTTGGCAGAGGCATTGCATGCAGGGAAGGCAAATTCATATCCACAGCAAGTGTCTATCCCAGTAAGAACAAAACACTGCCCTTTCTATAATGGAGGTGGTCCAATGTAATCAACCTGCCACCAGGTTGCTGGCTGATCACCTTGAGGAATGGCCACCTTAGGGACTCAGTGTTGTTCTCTGCTGCTGGCAGATTGGGCACTCAGCAGTGGCTGTAGCCAAGTTGGCCTTGGAGAGTGAAAGTCTGTGTTGTTCAGCGCATGCATAACCACCATCCCTGCCACAACAGCCACTTTGTTAATGAGCCTATTGGGCAATGATGGGAGTAGCTGGGGAAAGAAGATGACTGGTTTCCACAGAATGGGTCACCCTACCCACTTGATTGTTAAAATCCTCCTCTGCTGAGTTTATTCTTTGCTGAGCATTCACATGACACACAAATATCTTCACTTTTTTGGTCCATTCAGAGAGATCTTTCCACATACCTCTTACCTATATCTCCTTGTCACCAATTTTACAATCATGTTCCTTCAAAGGACTTGTCCATCCAGCCAAACCATTGGCCACAGTCCATGAATCAGTATACAATCTCACTTCTGGCCATTTCTCATTCCCAACAAAATGAACAACCAGGTGCACTGTTTGAAGTTCTGTTGATTGGGAAGATTTTCCTTCCACCCTGTCCTTCAGGGATGTCCCAGAAAGGGGCTGTAGTGCTGTCGCTGTCCACTTTTGAGTGGTGCCTGCATATCGTGCAGAACCACAAGTAAGGGAGGCACAAGTTTTTTTTTCTCAGTCAACTGATCATAAGGAACTCCCCATGAGGCCATAGGTACAGACTGGTAGAGGGAAGTGAAGTGACAGGAATGGGAACCATGGGCATTTGGACCACTTCCAAATGTAAATTACTTGTGCCTTCAGGTCCTGCTCAAATCCAATCTCATATACACCACTTCCATTTAATGATGGCATTCTGCTGTGCACATACAAATTTATGACTCTGTGGGTCAGACAATACTCAGTTCATGAAGAGCAACTCAGCTGCATGGTATCTTAGTGGCCCATGGTTAAGCATTCAGTCTCTACTAAGGTCCAGTAACAAGACAAAAGCTGTTTCTCAAAAGGAGAGTAGTTACCTGCAGAGGATGGTAGGACCTTGTTCCAAAATCCTAAGGATATGCACTGTGATTTACCGATAGGGCTCTGCCAAGACTCCAAAAAGCATCTCTATCTGCCACAGAATTCATGCACTCATTGGTTCATCAGGATCATATGGCCAAGTGGCAGAGCAGCTTCCACAGCAACCTGGACCTGTTGCAGAACATTTTTTGTTCTGGGCCCCACTCAAAACTAGCAACTTTTTAAGTCACTTTATAAATAGGCCAGAGTAGCACATTCAAATGAGGGATAGGTTGCCTCCAAAATCCGAAGAGGTCCACCAGGCATTGTGCCTCCTTTTTAGTTGTAGGAGGGGCCAGATGCAATAACTTATCCTCCACATTATTTTTTTTCCTCGTATATTTTTTATTTTATTTTAATTTTTTAAAAATAATTTTTCTTGTAATTTAAGTGGAAGTTTACAAATCAAGTCAGTAGTCTCTCACACACAAACTTATATACACCTTGCTACATACTCCCAATTATTCTCCCCCTATTTTTTTTTTTTTTTTTAGTGAGAAAGCCTGCTCCCTCCTCCACTCTCTCTTTTCATGTCCATTTTGCCAGCTTCTAACCCCCTCTACCTTCTCATCTCCCCTCCAGGCAGAAGATGCCAACATAGTCTCAAGTGTCCACCTGATCCAAGAAGCTCACTCCTCACCAGCATCCCTCTACAACCCATTGTCCAGTCCAATCCCTGTCTGAAGAGTTGGCTTCGGGAATGGTTCCTGTCCTGGGCCAACAGAAGGTCTGGGGGCCATGACCACTGGGGTCCTTCTAGTCTCAGTCAGACCATTAAGTCTAGTCTTTTTATGAGAATTTGGGGTCTGGATCCCACTGCTGTCCTGCTCCTCAGGGATTCTCTGTTGTGTTCCCTGTAAGGCAGTCATTGGTTGTAGCAGGCACCATCTAGTTCTTCTGGTCTCAGGATGATATATTCTCTGGTTTATGTGGCCCTTTCTGTCCCTTGGGCTCGTAATCACCTTCTGTCCTTGGTGTTCTTCACTCTCCTTTGATCCAGGTGGGTCGAGACTCATAGATGCATCTTAGATGGCTGCTTGCTAGTGTTTAAGACCCCAGACACCACTCTTCAAAGTGGGATGCAGAATGTTCTCTTAATAGATTTTATTATGCCAATTGACTTAGATGTCCCCTGAAACCATGGTCCGCAAACCCGTGCCCCTGCTACGCTGGCCTTCGAAGCATTCAGTTTATTCAGGAAACTGCTTTTGGTTTAGTCCAGTTGTGCCTATGTCCCCTGTATTGTGTGTTGTCTTTCCCTTTACCTAAAGTAGTTCTTATCTACTAATTAGTGAATACCCCTCTCCCACCTTCTCACCCTCTCCCATCTCGTAACCACAAAAGAATGTTTTCTTCTCAGTTTAAACTATTTCTCAAGTTCTTATAATAGTGGTCTTATACAATATTTGTCCTTATGCGACTGACTAATTTCATTCATCATAATGCCTTCCAGGCTCCTCCATGTTATGAAATGTTTCACAGATTCATAACTGTTCTTTACTGATGCGTAGTATTCCATTGTGTGAATATACCATAATTTATTTATCTATTCTTCCATTGATAGGCACCTTGGTTGCTTCCACCTTTTTGCTATTGTAAACAGTGCTGCAGTAAACATGGGTGTGCATATATCTGTTTGTGTAAAGGCTCTTATTTCCCTAGGGTGTATTCTGAGGAGTGGGATTGCTGGATCTTATGGTAGTTCTATTTATAGCCTTTTAAGGAAGTGAAAAATCGATTTCCAAAGTGGTTGTACCATTTTACATTCCCACCAGCAGTGTATAAGTGTTCCAATCTCTCCACAGCCTCTCCAACATTTATTACTATGTGTTTTTTGGATTAATGCCAGTGTTATTGGAGTGAGATGAAATTTCATTATAGTTTTGATTTGCATTTCTCTAATGGCTAATGATCGTGAGCATTTCCTCATGTATCTGTTAGCTACCTGAATGTCTTCTTTAGTGAAGTGTCTGTTCATATCTTTTGCCCATTTTTTAATTGGGTTATTTGTCTTTTTGTAGATGAGTTTTTGCAGTATCATGTAGATTTTAGAGATCAGGCACTGATTGGAAATGTCATAGCTAAAAACTTTTGCCAGTCTGTAGGTAGTCTTTTTACTGTTTTGGTGAAGTCTTTGGACGAGCATAGGTGTTTGATTTTTAGGAGCTCCCAGTTATCAAGTTTTTCTTCTGCATTCTTAATAATGTTTTTTACACTGTTTATGCCATGTTTTAGGGCCCCTAACATTGTCCGTATTTTTTCTTCCATGATCTTTATCATTTTAGATTTTATATTTAGGTCTTTGATCTATTTTGAGTTAGTTTTTGTGCGTGGAGTGAGGTATGGGTCTTGTTTCATTTTTTTGCAGATAGATATCCAGTTATGCCAGCACCGTTTGTTAAAAAGACTGTCTTTTACCCATTTAACTGTTTTGGGGCCTTTTTCAAATATCAACTGCTCATATGTGGATAGGGTTATGTCTGGATTCTCAATTCTGTTCCATTGGTGTGGCAGTATAATAGATTCTAAAACCAGGTAGAGTAAGGCCTCCCAATTTGTTCTTCTTCTTCGGTAATGCTTTACTTATCCAGGGTTTCTTTTCCTTCCATATGAAGTTGGTGACTTGTTTCTCCATCTCATTAAAGAATGTCATTGGAATTTGGACTGGAATTGCATTAAATTATAGATCACTTTTGGTAGAATAGATATTTTTATAATGTTAAGTCTTCCCATCCATGAGCAAGGTATGTTTTTCCACTTATGTAGGTCTCTCTTGGTGTCTTGCAGAAGTGTATTGTAGTTTTCTTTGTACAAGTCTTTTACATCTCTGGTAAGATTTATTCCTAAGCTACTGTAAATGGCATTGATTTGGTGATTTCCTCTTTGATGTTCTTTTTGTTGGTGTAGAGGAATCCAACAGATTTTTGTATGTTTATCTTGTGTCCCGATACTCTACTGAACTCTTCTATTAGTTTCAGTAGTTTTCTTGAGGATTCTTTAGGGTTTTCTGTGTATAAGATCATGTCATCTGCAAATAGAGATAATTTTACTTCTTCCTTGCCAGTCTGGATTCCCTTTATTTCTTTATCTAGCCTAATTGCTCTGGCTAGAACCTCCAGCACAATGATGAATAAGAGTGATGATAAAGGGCATCCTTGTCTGGTTCCTGTCCCCAAGGGAAATGCTTTCAGGCTTTCCCTATTTAGGACAATGTTGGCTGTTGGCTTTGCATAAATGCCCTTTATTATGTTGAGGAAATTTCCTTCTATTCCTATTTCGTTGAGAGTTTTTATCACGAATGGGTGTTGAACTTTGTCAAATGCCTTTTCTGCATCAACTGATAAAATCATATGATTCTTGTCTTTTGTTTTATTTATGTGATAGATTTCATTAATTGTTTTTCTAATGTTGAACCATTCCTGCATAACTGGTAGGAATCCCACTTGGTCGTGGTGAATTATTTTTTTGATATATTGTTGCATTCTATTGGCTAGAATTTTGTGGAGGATTTTTGCATCTAAGTTCATGAGGGATATAGATGTGCAATTTTCGTTTTTTGTGGTATCTTTTTTTTTTTTTTACCTGGTTTTGGTGTCAGGGATATGGTGGTTTCATAGAATGAGTTTGGGAGTATTCCATCCTTTTCTATGCTCTGAAATATCCTAAGTAGTAATGGTGTTAACTCTTCTCTGAAAGTTTGGCAGAACTCTGCAGTGAAGCCTTCTGGACCTGGACTTTTTTTTTGTTGAGTGTTTTGATTACCTTTTCAATCTCTTCTTTTGTTACGGGTCTATTTAGTTGTTCTACCTCTGTTTGTGTTAGTTTAGGTAGGTAGTGTGTTTCCAGGAAATCATCTGTTTCTTCTAGGTTTCCAAAATTTGTTAGAGTAAAATTTTTCATAGTAATTTGATATGATTCTTTTAATTTCAGTTGGGTCTGTTGTAATATCGCCCATCTCATTTCTTATTTGGGTTATTTGCTTCCTCTCCTGTTTTTGTTTTAACAGTTTCACCAATGGTTTATCAATATTGTTGATTTTTTCAAAAAACCAGCTTTTGGTCTTAATTCTTTCAAATGTTTTTCTGTTTTCTATTTCATTTAGTTCTGCTCTAATTTTTATGATTTATTTTCTTCTGGTGCCTGAGGGTTTCTTTTGTTGCTCTCTTTCTATTTGTTCAAGTTGTAGGGATAACTCTTTGATATTGGCCCTTTCTTCTTTTTGGATGTGTGCATTTATTGAAATAAATTGATCTCTGAGCACTGCTTTTGCTGTGTCCCAAAGGTTCTGGTAGGAAGTGTTTTCATTCTCATTGGATTCTCTGAATTTCTTTATTTCTTCTTTAATATCTTCTATAATCCAGTCTTTTTTGATCAGGGTATTACTCAGTTTCCAAGTGTTTGATTTATTTTCCCTGCTTTTTCTGTTATTGATTTCCACTTTTATGGCCTTATGGTCAGAGAAGGTGCCTTGTAAGATTTCAGTGTTTTGGATTCTGCTAAGGCTTGCTTTATGACCTAATATGTGGTCTATTCTAGAGAAAGTTCCATGTGCACTAGAAAAGAAAGTATAGTTGGTTGCTGTTGGGTGGAGTGTTCTGTATATGTCTCTGAGGTCAAGTTGTTTGATTGTGGCATTTATATCTTCAGTGTCTTTATTGAACTTCTTTCGGGATGTCCTGTCCTTCACCGAAAGTGGTGTGTTGAATTCTACTATTATTGTGGAGCTGTCTATCTCACTTTTCAATGCTGTTAGAGTTTGTGTATCTTGGAGCCCTGTCATTGGGTGCATAAATATTTAATATGTATATATCTTCTTGGTATATTGTCCCTTTAATCATTATATAGTGTCCTTCCTTATCCTTTATGATGGACTTAACTTTAAAGTCTATGTTTTCAGAAATTAATATTGCTACTCCTGGTCTTTTGTAATTGTTGTTTGCTTGATATATTTTTTTCATCCTTTGAGTTTTAGTTTGTGTCTCTGAATCTAAGGTGTGTCTGTTGTAGGCAGCATATAGACGGATCTTGTTTTTTAATCCATTCTGCCACTCTCTTTATTGGTGCATTTAGTCCATTTAGATTCAGTGTGATTATGGATAGGTATGAATTTAGTACCATCATTTTGATGTCTTTTTTTCTGTGTTGTTGACAGTTTCTTTTTCCCATTTAATTTTATGTGCCGAGTAGATTATCTTTATATATTGTCCTTTCCTCATATTTGTTGTTGTTGATTTTGTTTCTGCTGAGTCTCTATTTTTTCTTGTGTTTCATTTTGATGACTAGGATAGTTTGTCTCTTTTGTGCTTACCTATTATTTACCCCTATTTTTCTAAATTTAAATCTAAATTTTATTTCTTTGTACCACCTTATCTTCCTCCGCGTATGGAAGATCTATGACTGCATTTCTTAGTTCCTCTTTATTGTTTTAATGTTGCCATCTTTTACATAATGACATTGCTGTTACCCAGTTTTGAGCGTTTTTTTAAAATCTTGCTTTTTTTTTTTTTTTGATTTCCCTGTCTGGGTTGACTTCTGATTGCTCTGCCCAGTGTTCTAGTCTTGGGTGGATACCTGATATTATTCATTTTCTAACCAAAGAACTCCCTTTAGTATTTCTTGTAGTTTTGGTTTGGTTTTTACAAATTCTCTAAACTTGTGTTTATCTGGAAATGTCCTAGTTTCACCTTCATGTTTGAGAAACAGTTTTGCTGGATATATGATTCTTGACTTGCAATTTTTTTCCTTCAATTTTTTATATGTCATACCATTGCCTTGTTGCCTGCATGGTTTCTGCCGAGTAGTCTCAGCTTATTCTTATTGACTCTCCTTTGTAGGTGACTTTTCGTTTATTGTTAGCTGCTCTTAAAATTCTCTCTTTATCTTTGGTTTTGGCAAGTGTGGTTATAATATGTCTTGGTGGCTTTCTTTTAAAATCTACCTTATGTGGAGTTCGATCAGCGTCTTGGATAGATATCTTCTCATCTTTCAGGATATCAGGGAAGTTTTTTGCCAACAAATCTTCAATAATTCTCTCTGTATTTTCTGTTATTCCTTCCTGTTCTGGTACTCCAAACACTTGTAGGTTGTTTCTCTTTATAGAGTCCCACATGATTGTTAAGGTTTCTTCATTTTTTTAAATTCTTTTATCTGATTTTTCTTTAAATATATTAGTGCCAAGTGATTTATCTTTAAGTTCAGAAATTCTGCCTTCCACTTGCTCAATTCTGCTCCTCTGACTTTCTATTGAGTTGTCTAATTCTGTAATTTTATTGTTAATCTTCTAAATTTCTGATTGGTCTGTCTATGGATGTTTCCAGCTTATTAAATTTTTCATTATGTTCCTGAATAATCTTTCTTATTTCTTCAATTGCTTTATCTTTGTGTTCCTTGGCTTGTTCTGCATATTGCCTCATTTCCTTTCTGATTTCTTGAAGGGTTCTGTATATTAATCTTTTGTATTCTGCCTCTGGTAATTCCAGAAATGTGCTTTCATCTAGAAGATCCCTGGATTCTTTGTTTTGAGAGCTTGTTGAGGTGATCATGATCTGTTTCTTTATGTGAGTTGATATTGACTGTTGTCTCCAAGCCATCTATAAGTTATTGTATTAGTTTATTTTATGTTTGCTTGCTGTGTCATAGCTTCTTGGTTTGTTTTGTTTTGATATGCCCAGATGGGTTGCTTGAGTGAGCTAGCTTGATTATTTTTGCCTTTGGAACTTGACTTCCTGTCCCCAAGTGGCTAAAGCTGTTATCAGGTATAACAGTCTCGGAGTCCATTCACTTTTCTTGTATGAATTCAGCTCAGGCATCCAGGTAGCTGATCATCAAGTGTGTGGTATGGGCTCTTAGAGGGGCAGGGGTGACTTGTGTAGGTACTGGTATCTGGTTGCAGCAGGGGCTCACACTCCGAACAAGGCAGGAGGCTGAGAATCATCCCCCATGTGTCTTTGAGGAAAGCGTATCCCTGATCCCTAGGCTTACAGGTGGGTGGGTTCTGCAGGCAGACCATGAGCACCCAATGTTTTTGGTTGTAAGAACTGGGAGATACCAGTTATTTTTGGACCCCTGTCGTGGGTGGCTGGGTGACCTGAGTGGAGCTACCAGTCCTAAGGCCCCTAATGTGGGTAGGTGAGGACCCTGTCTAATAGGCAAAGCAATGTCAAACATCAAACACCCACCTCTCTGCTGCATAGCTGAAACAGTTTGAGTCTGCCAGCAAGGGACCATTCACCTGAAATAGGCTCACACAGGTTCATGCAGCAGAGAAAGGTGCTCAAAGTCTATGTACCATTTATGTCTGGATGGGAGAGGTTTTTGTCCTGAGCTCCCCTGGTTAGTGGAGCAGGCAAATTATCTTTTCCCTCAATTGCAATTTTTTTCCTTCTTCTAGGCTGGGAGGTTGGCTATAGGTGCTCAGCAGGGCCTATCTTAGGCCCAGGGATGTCAGCCGCTGAAGCAGGCTTGGGGGCAGGGGGTGCGGGGAAATGTACGGAAGTACTTAGCTGTTGCTGAGAGCACCGTTTCTCTCTCATTCCAGAGGTGTGAGTAGGCTGTGTGGCTGGCTGCTTCTCCCTGAGGAAACTGGGGCTGAACACCAGTACCAGCCAGCCACCGCCGCTCGGGGAATGGTGCTGAGGGCTCCCTGTGATTCAGGTTCGGTAACTCCTGTCCGCTTCTAAACTGTCTCTTCCTCCCCTGCCTCTCAGTTCATTTTCTAAGCTTGCCTTTGATGCTCAGGGCTCCTAAAAACCTAGCTTGTCATAAATATACTTGTTTCATTTGTTTTTTCGGGTCTTTGTTGTGAAGAGGGCTTGCTGGAAGTGTCTGTCTATTCTGCCATCTTGGCTCCACCTCCAAAATCCTTTTAATATGCTGTTATGTTTAACTTGATAGTTTTTTGTTGAACATTTTTGCATTTATATTCTTAAGATGTCCCTGGATGGCGCAAACAGTTGCCATGGTTCACTGCTGATTGAAAGATTGAAAGTTTGAGTCTACCCGGAGGTTTTCAGAAGAAAGGCCTGGTGGTTGACTTTCAAAAAATTAGCCATTGGAAAACCTATGGAGCACAGTTCTACTCTGACACACATGGGGTCACCATGAGTCAGAATTAACTTGATAGTAACTATTTTATTTATTTTTTTATATTCATCAGGAATATTGGTCTGTAATTTTCTTTTCTTACGATGCATTTGGCTTTGGTATCAAGATAATACTTGCTTTATAGAGTGAGTTAAGAAGTGTTCCCACCTCTTGTATTTTCTGGAAGAGTTTGAGAAAGATCGGTATTATTTTTTTTTTCTGTAAACATCTGGTAGAATTCTGGTCCTGGTCTTTTCTTTGTTGGAAGTTTTTTTTTGTTTGTTTTAATTGGCTCAATCTCTTGTTATATAGGTCTATTCAGATTTTCTACTTCTTGAGTCTGTTTTGGTAGTTTATTTCTAGGAATTTGTTCATTTCTTCTAGGTTACCTAATTTGTTGGCGTACAATTATTCAATATTCCTTTATTATCATTTTCATTTCTGTGAGGTTGGTAGTATTATTCCCTTTTTCATTCATGATTTTAGTAATTTGAGTCTTCTCTCTTTTTTCTTGGTCAGCCTAGCTGTCATAGATTGAATTGTTTCCCCCTAAAATATGGGTATGAATTCAGCTAGGCCATGATTCCCAGTATTGTGTGATCCTCTGTCATTTTGTCATCTGATTTGATCTTCCTACGAGTTGTAAATCCTACCTCTATGATGTTAATGAGGTGGGATAGGAGGCAGTTATGTTAATGAGGCAGGACTCAAGCTACAAGATTGGATTGTGTCTTGAGCCAATCTCTTTTGAGGTGCAAAAGAGAGAAACAAGCAGAGAGACAGGGGACCTCATACCACCAAGAAGTATGTACCAGGAGAAAAGCATGTCCTTTGGACCTAGGGTCCCTACACTGAGAAGTTCCTAATCCACAAGAAGATTGATGAGAAGGACCTTCCTCCAGAGCTGACAGAGAGAGAAATTCTTCCCCTGGAGCTGATGCCTGGAATTTGGACTTCTAGCCTACTTGACTGTGAGAGAATAAACTTTTATTTGTTGCAGCTATCCACTTGTGGTATTTCTGTTATAGTAGCACTAGATGACAAAGACACTTTTTTTTTTTTTTAGCACTAGATGACAAAGACACTAGCTAAAATTTTGTACTTTTCAAAGAAACAACTTTTGGTTTCATTGATTTTCAGTATTGCATTTCTCTATTTCATTAAGTTCTGCTCTAATATTTATTATATCTGTTCTTATGCTTGTTTTATATTTAGTTTGTTCTTTTTCCCATGTTTTAAGGTGGAAGGTTAGGTTATTTCTTACTTTTTATTACAGGCATTTACAACTAAAAATTTCCTTGTAAGCACTGCTTTAATTGAATCTTGTTATTTCTTGGATTGAAAAAAACAAAAAAACACAAAACAGTTTTTTTCTGTGTGTCTCCATTTTTAGTCATCTTAAAGTGTTCCCTAATTTCCTTTTTATTTGCCCCTTTGACCCATTGGTTATTTGGGAGTGTTGTTCAATTTCCACGTATCTGTGAATTTCTCAAATTTCTGTCTGTTATTGATTTCTAACTTCATTCTATTTTTTTTTTTTTTTTCGGAGAATGTACTTTGTATTACTTCAATTTTTTTTTTCCTTTATTGATGCTTGTTTCATGGCCTGTTCTGGAGAATGTTCCTCATGCACTTGAGCAGAATTTATATTCTCCTGTTGTTGGATGGAGTGTTCTGTTAGATCTACTTGGTTTATAGTTTGATCAAGTCTTCTATTTCCTTATTAACCTCTGTCTAGTTATTCTATCCATTGTTAAAAGTGGGGTATTGGAGCCTCAATATTATTATTTAATTGTCTATTTCTCCCTTCAGTTTTGTCAGTTTTAGCTTCATGTATTTTGTCAGGTGAATATACGTTTATTATTGTTTTATGTTACTGATGGATTGATGCTTTTACCATAAAATGCCTCTCTATATTTCTGGCGGTATTTTTTGTTGTTGTTTATAAGTTTCTTGAGTGTGATATTAGTATAGCTATTCCAACTTACTTAGGTTGCTGTTTGCATGCTATATCTTTTCCATCCTTTTACTTTTAACTTATTTTTATCTTTGAATCTAAAGTGTATTCCCTGTATATAGCATATAGTTGGTTGGACCTTTTTTTTTTAACCCAGGGTGAAAATCTCTGCCTTTTGATTGGTTTGTTAAATCCATTTACAGTTAATGTTATTATTATTATAATTGGTGACTGGCTGGAAGAAGGAAGCCACTGACCTCTCAGTTTCAATTGCCTAGAATTTAGCTTCTGCAACATGTAGATTAGGGAATGAGAAATGCTGGCTGTCTGACCTTCCCAGGAAGATATTGGACCCATCAACTGGGAGCTTAAAAAACAAAACAAAACAAAAAACCATTGCTGTTGAATTGATTCTCACTCATAGTGACCCTATAGGCCAAAGTAGAACTGCCCCATAAGGTTTCCAAAGAACAACTGCTGGATTTGAACTGCTGATCTAGACTGTGAACTAGGGGTAGAGAAAGCCCTGTGTTTTTGGCTGCCCCGGCCTGGTATGGAGTTTCTGTCATGGTGAACTTAGAGCAAGTGGGTTGTAGTTTAAATACTTCAGATTCTTGCTGTTCTTTCAGAACTCTAGAAGATTTTCTTAAGTAAATATTTCTTCATTTGCTGTATGCCCTTACTACAATTTCAGAGATTTTGACATGATTGTTTTAAAATAATTTTTACCATTTGTGAGGTGAGCAGGTCTGTGGAGCTCCTAATGCTTCCATTCTAGAAGTGGACCTTAAATTTCACTTTTTAAAATATGGATTTTCTTTGGCAATAAAGTGCTTTTGAAAGGGTGTTGTATTTATTCTTCTTCTGTGAACGTTTTAAGCACATTTGAATCCCTGGGGTAGCTTTGAATGGCTTTATATGATGGCTTCACACATGATCTGTACAAAAAGGTCTGGTTGCCCAATCTCAATGACCATATTTAGATGAACCCCCAAAGCAGCTAATTTTGTTCAAATAATACATGTGAAACTTGACCAAATTTTGGGCTTATCAATATCTTTCCTGGGGTACAAAAAGGGGAAGTGCTTTGGTCAAAGTCACAGAGCTTATGAAATTAAACCTAGAAATCAGCCACCCTATTCCCTATGCCCTTATTACCATCAACATCAAGATAAAACCAGAAAAACCAAACCTGTCGCCTTTGAGTCATTTTTCGACTCACAGCGACCCTGTAGGACAGAGTAGAACTGCCCAATAGAGTTTCCAAGGAGCACCTGGTGGATTTGAACTACCAACCTTCTGGTTAGCAGACATACCTCTTAACGACTGTGCCACCAGGGTTTCCAGTAGCATATTTAAAATTTCTGAATGGCATGATATTTCCTAAAGGCGTGTGCTCTTTGAATGAATCGTAAAGGTATGGGAAGCTTGCCTTTTGTTCTGTGAGCCAATAGACACAGCCTTGGAAGCAAGATGCAGGAGATAACCTCACGAGTTATCTATCTTCAGCTGCTCTTGTATTCTTTTATTGCTTTTCTCTTCTTTTAGTCCTGCCAGTTCTCCTTAACCTTTCCCCATTCTAGTTGGTGTCTTTATAACAACTTGAATGAAAGACTGAAGTATATTCCTAAGCAAATTTTGGAAACTGTCATAAGGTTTCCAAATTTGTTTTGAGAAGTACTGTAAAAGAAAACACAAAGACAACATTACCGTCTATCATCACCACCAGTGTGACTGAAAGTGACTCATATCCTTCTAAAGTATGCCATTCTTGCCAGCCTGCCTCTGGACCAAACACACAAAGAACTTGGTGGAGGTGCACTCAGTGACAGGCCAGGTGGATGTAGCAGAGAAATACATCCAGAAATAGCAGTGATTCAATTCACTCCTATACTGGGGCTCACAGGGGAAGCAGGAGAAGGGAAAGAGTCTTTCTTTCCTTTGATGCTGTACCTCTCCATGCTCCTCCCCAATTCTCCTTCCTTTGTGTCTTTCTATGAAGGTTTTCCCTCCTTCCCATTCCCCAGGGAAACTCTACTGCATCCCAAGGAACACTGAGTTCCAGCCTCACTCTGTTCTGGAGTCTCATCAATGCTGTCATTTCAGCCTCTGGTTAGTTGCTGATGGATACTGTCCTCTGTCCATGGTTGCTGTTTTTTAAGGGCGGAAGAGTGAGCTGGAGGGTGACCCTATCCAGTTCCCCTTCTCAAAGTGGGGACTACCAAGATTACCTCACTCATTACTAAGCAAAATGAGTATTAATAGTCTTCTTAAGACAGTGGAATTCAGTCTTATATTAAGAAGGCACAGTCTTCCTGTCAACATAATTAGATTATGCTGCACATAGAAACAATAACCTTGGCATGACTGCTAAGTGATATTTGACTTTTTCCTGTGCCTAGCTCACATACTACATTAGTTAGGAATGGTGTTACGAGTGACAGACTGGTTATTTCTTATTCCAATTCATAGATAAGGAGAAGGGAATTACCATTAATTTTCCACCAGGTGTCCATTGCCGTTGGGTTGATTCCAGCTTGTAGAGACACTATAGGACAGAGTAGAACTGCCCCATAGGGCTTCCAAGGAGTAACTGGTGGATTTGAACTGCTGACCTTTTCGTTAGCAACCAAATGCTTAACCACTCTGCCACCAGGACTCCTTTTCACCAAGTAGGTGTTGTTAATCAAATTTTATAAATAAAGAAATTGTGACTCGTGGAGAAAAGTTAACACATACCTGGTAAATTGCAAAACACTCATCTTCCACCAACAAGCCCACTGCTCTTTGTACTTCATCTCAGCTGTGAGAAGAACCAAAATAGAATTCAAAAATGAGCTCAGAAGGAAGGGTGAGAATACTGACCTTGTAATTCTTCAGTAAACTGGTGTTCCTTTGTTCAGTTCCTTGAGCATGACACCTTCTTCCTCATTAATTGGCCTTTTTTGCCTATGTTTTTGTCTTCTTTCTGGAGCCGTCTTACCCTCCCTCTTTTCTTGACTTGTTCCTTCTCACCTTTCAGAGAGATACTCATTAAACTACCTCCCTGCCTCAACCCCGTTATTTCCTATCTCAGCTTACATTTGTTTTCATCACAACACTTCAGTCTTCAATTATCTTCATTTGTCTCTTTACTTTTTAAAAATCAGTTTACTTGTTTGTTTGTAGTTGTTGTTAACTTAAAAACTTAGAGAAGGTAAGGAACACATCTGTCTGGTTCAACTTTTTATCCCGATACATAGTGCCTGACATAGAGTAAGGGCACAAACACATATTTTTTGAGTAAATGGGTACATTTGAGACTCAACTGTCAGAATAGGGGCAAGGGGGAGGGCAGCAGCCATTTTATTGAGTAATCTTTATGTGTCAGTCACTGTGTTTGGCAGTTTAAATACATTAATTCAGTCAATCCTTAGAACATTCATGTGAAATAGGCATTATGTCCCTCTGATTCAAGGAAGACGCTGAGTATCTTAACCATGGTCACACAGCAAATAACTAGTGTAGACAAGAGCAAAATCAGGCTTGTCTGTTGTTTTTTGTCTTTCCTTATCGGCTTGAGTGGAGGTCCCTATTAGTAGATAGTGCAGGCAACTTGATTTTTTAATTTTGAGTGCAAAAATTCATTAAATACACTGTATAGTTAGAGGCTGAAATTTTTAGGGAAATGGTCATATCGAAAATTTCCCAAAATGATTAAGTGATTTGGTCCCAGACACATCGCCTGCCACAAAGGAAGCCCACGTAAATTGCCAGTGAATGAAGTTAATGAAAATAATAATGATAATAGCAAAACTTCCTTGGATCAAATTTATAACATTCTATGCATTGTGCAAACAGCTGAATGTGCTTTCTTTCTTTTAGCCTTTACAACACATTAGGTATTATGGCTGTCCCTTTCTCTCAGATGAGGAAGATAAGACTCAGAAAACATGTAACTATCCATGCTCACCCATTGGTAAGTGGCAGAAGTAGGCTCTAAGTCCAGAACTTCACCTTAGACCATGCCCTATCTGGCCTCACCTGCCTGCTAATGGTCTGTAGTGTCACCAGGGTGAGTTCGTGAATCTGTAGTAGTCACCATTTTTTGAGCCCCTTTAAAATGATATTGTTGTTGTTAGTTGCCATCAATTTGGCTCTGACTCATGGCAACCCCATGTATAATAGAATGAAATGCTGCCTGGTCCTGCACCATCTTCAATATTCTTGGTATGCTTGAGTCTATTGTTGTGGCCACTGTGCATTTTGGGTGACTTTCAACCAAGGAAGCTCATCTTCCAGTAATATATTGGAATATTCTCTTGTGATCCATAAGGTTGTCATTGGCTGATTTTTGGAAGTAGATTGCCAGGCCTTTCTTCCTAGTCTGTCTTAGTCTGAAAGCTCTGCTGAAACCTATCTACCATGGTGACACAGCTGATATTTGAAATACTGGTGACATACCTTCCAGCATCATAGCAACATGCAAGCTACCACAGTATGACAAACTGACAGATGGGTAATGGTATGATGTGATAGGCATATGTTAAATGTTTGCATTCATAATCTCTTTTAATCCTTAGAACAATTCTTAAGAAGTGAGTACTGTGTAGCCAAGACTCAGGGAGATAATTATATTGCACAAAGTCATAACATTTTGGGAAAGCTTATCTTTCAGGGCACATGCATTTCCTCTGCGTGACGGCTGGGGGTCAGGAATGTTGGAGACAGTAATTTCATTATTTGTAGCCTGTTCTCACATTTCCACTATGGAGGAATCAACCAGTCAACAAAATCTCCCAGAAATAAACACAGACAGAGGGCAGGAGGGGTAGGGATGGAGGTTCTCCACCAGACCCCTTTCCTGAGTTCTTGGCTTGGACCTCTGTTAGAGATGGCTCCTGCTCTTGTGTCCCCATCCTGACCCTGCACACCTCTGAGTATTTATCCCAAAATGCTGTGGACTCCTTTGGGAAATCACTTACAAGGTTGGCTGGTAGTCAAGGGAAACCTAAAGAAGTCCATTTCCACAGAGGTCAACTCCCTGGTCTGTCTGGCCTTGCTTCCCCATTGGTTCCAGACTTACAACCATAATGACTTTCTGCTGACCTCAGTGCGACCCAGATTTGCCCCAGTTGAGCCAGTGATGAGGAAAGGCAACTTCATCCTCTTTTAAGGAGATGATGGAACCAGGTATGTCTAAGGGATGTGTCCAGTGTTAATTAGTTTAAGAGTAAAAGTTTGGCTATTTTGGGGGAAGGGTGAAGGTTGTGGTGGGGGATCAGCAAGAAACTCTGTGTTGAGATTAGCTGTTTGTTGAAACCTGGTTTTGTTGGGACCCTTGGTCTTCTTGGCTTGTCAAAACATGGATCTGCTTCGGAGATGTTTTCTTATAATGCCTGAGATTGAGACAGGCTCTTGAGCCCTAATAGCCCTAAGCTGATAGCATAAAAGTGACTCCCCTAGAACAGGGATGGGGCAGGTCAGGTTCATGTTCACAACTCTGTGGGCAAAGGCTGGGTCCCATGTGAACTGTGTCACAGTGGAAAGATTGTTGGCCTTGGCATCTTAAGATCTAGAAGGGCCATGCTATATGGAGCATGGAGAAGGCCTCTCTGGGCCTCAGTTTACTTATCTGTGATGGGGGAATAATGATACCCATCTACACACTGTCCAGGGCCTCAGGAGCATCAGACCCAGGACCTCTGCGTGTGGCCATGCAGGACTGCTCAGGGGCTGCCATTTGCAGAGACTGCAATGCCAATGGCATCCCCATTGTTGGGCAGCCCTGAATGAGGTCACATGTGGAACATGTGCTGTGAAGCTTTTAACTCCCACAGAAATGCCCCCATTTCATCACTATGAAATGGTCTTTGAAAAAACACAATGGAAGGAGTGATGATTCCAGGAGGAAATAAATCATCGACAGGCATTTCCTCAGAATCTGATGTTCCCATTTCACAGACAGGAAGTTTAGGCCCAGGGAGAGGGGTTAATAACCAACTTACTCTAAGTCCTGACATGAAGGACAAAGCCTGGATTCAGACTCAGACCTTCCTGGTTACTTTTGGCGTACTTGCCTTGGTATCTTGTGTCTTTTGAGAAGGATTAACATTGATTAGCCTGTTTTTTTTGTGCTGCTTCTTGGCCTGACACCAGAGCAAGCCCTCCTTAGGGTTGTTATCTCAAAGGCAGCAGAAGTGGGTGTGATCGTTAAGGTTATGTTTTAGCTTGGCTGGGCCAAGGTTCTCAGTGGTTTGGCAGTTATGATGTAGTCTGCCAGTCTTATGATGACCTGATCTCTTCTATGATGAGATTTGATATCATGCAGTCACCTCCATGATGGGATCTGCTGTGAGTAGCCAATCAGTTGAAAGGGAGTTCCCTTCTGGGTGTGGCCTACATTGAATATATAAGTGAACTTTGTGGCAAGACTTGTGGGACTTAAGCTAGTAGCTTACCTGTTGTCTTGCTTGCTGTCTTGGGATTCCTCAATCTTTGCAGCCTATGAGTGAGAGTCTTGCTGTCTGTCCTGTCAGTCCTGGATTCCCCAGCCCCTGTGGCTATGTGAATCAGGAGAAGCCTCTATCCCTGGGGTGTTTCAGCCTCTATAACCACATGAGTCATTTCCTTGATATAAATCGCTCTCTCTACATATTTATATACTTTACTGGTTTTGTTTCTTTAGGGAACCCAGCCTAAGATGGTAGGCCCTTCCAGTCTTCCGTCTGGGGCTTGGGAGGTCAGTGCGTGGGACATCTCTCCTACCTGCACCCTGTCTGCTGCTCCTGCATCATCTTTCTTCACTGTGCCCTGGCTAGAGTAATGAGGGGGACTAATGCATGGTGCAGAACAACAGGATTCTGTTAGGGAGGGAACTGTCTCTGTTTAGGAAAATGCTGTGGTAAGCATCAGAGGGCAGAACTTGAAGAGAGGAAAAAACAAAAGATGGCCAGATGCTCTGCTGATAAAGTTGGCTCAGATTTCACCTTCTCCTTGAGGCCAATTCTGACCACCCTGTTTAAACTTGAAACCTGCAACCTTGCACCATCACAGACATCTCTTCACCCTACTTTCTTTTGTCTTTTTATCACAGCAGACATCACATTCTAACATACCCCGCAATTTACTTATTCATTGCATTTATTTGTCTTATCTGTCTCCCCCTCTAGAATACCCTCCAGGAAGGCAAAGGTGTTTGTCTCTTTGCCCACAGATACGTTCCAAAGGCCTAAAGCAGAGCGAACATATGCTGTATGCTCAAAAATATGTGTTGGATAAATGAATGAATTTAGGGGAGACAGACAGAGCTGAGCCACAGACTGGGGCAGATGGAAAGCAAATGTCCAAGGGATACTTTCAAGAGCAGGAAATTTCACTGTTTGACTGCAGGCTGGTGGTGTTTGTGTGATATGCACTCTCCGCTCCATTTTCTGCATCCTTTGCAGTTGTGAGCGTGTGTGTGGATGTGTGTGTGTGTGTGTGCGTATGTGTGTTTTTGAGATGTCAATGACAGTAGGAGTGAGGAGAATGTGAGTACACACTCCAAGCCAGGAGTACCCATGGCATGATGTGAGGAGAACCGGGGAAGACTGAAGGGGCACCCAGTTGACACAGGGCTTTCACCCAGACTGCATGATGTGGGGAGTGGCAGCAGCCACCACTGTGGGCCTTGGTATGTAGAGTGGCCAGAGGCTTCATGGCCATGGTTGCTCAGCTGAGCTGTAGCCTGCATAGTGGATTTACCCTCATTTCAGCTGGAAGGCCCTGAGACTTAAGTTAAGCCACTGGCCTGAGTGGAGCCCCTTTCCTTTAGCCACATGGACCCCATGTGACAGAAGAGCTCAGACCAGGGCATTCACTATTAGACCAGTCTGATTCTGAGTTCTGATTCTGCCCTAGCTGTATGACCTTGGGCAAGACTCTTATGTTTTTCTTCTGTGCCTTGTCTTCCTTATCTGTAGAATGGGGCTACTAGTGACTATATTACAAGGTTGATAAAAAGTGATGTTTGTGACTCATTAACAGGTCATGGAATTAAGGTGGCACCAAAGATACACCTTGCTGTCTTGCACATTTTGCCAAAGGCAAGCCGTGACCAAAATTTCTCCCAATTCTGGGATGCCTCAGGGAGGGTGCCAATTGCCTTGGTAGAACTGACAGCTACCAAAGGGTTAAGTTGCTTGTGGCCTTATCGTTGGGTAGGGCACAGTCTGGCAGCCAGAGACCTTGAGAGAAAGGCCCATCTGACCCAGGGGCAAGAGGCTGTGTACCTGCTATATAATGTCCCTCACACACCCAGCTGTCCAAGGGGCTCCACCTCTGATAGGCAGTTTCCAGGCCAGACCCAGAAGGTGAGGGAAGTGATGCTGGGTTGCAAGGCTGGGCTTGAGCCCCAGGAGAAGCTGAAACTGGGGAGGGCATTCAGGGCCAGCTCAGCCCCAGTCCAAGTGGAGATCCTGGGACTTTCTTGTGGTACTTCTTCTCTTTGACATTGTTCTTGGGCGTTGCATGCTCAGGAGAGGGAAGGCTGGAGAGATGGGAGGGCACGGGCTTGGGACATGGTTTGCTAGTTGGTTTGCTTGTTGTTCTGCTGCCCTCTGTCTTTGTGGCACCATGTCCTTACACTTCTCTGCACTCTGTTTTCCTTTTGTGTAAGACAAGAGCAGAGCCCTGGTCGAGAAGCAGTTAAGCACTCAGCTGCTAACCAAGAGGTAGATGGTTGAAACTCACCAGCCCACAATGCAGGAGAAAGATGTTGCAGTTTGCTTCTGTAAAGACTTACAGTCTTCGAAACCCTTTGGGGGCCGTTCTACTCTGTCTTACAGAGTCACTATGAGTCGGAATTGACTCGATGGCAATGGTTTTTTTTTTTTCTTTTTGGAAGACAAGAGTAATTGTGGTAGGGCCCTCCCTGACTGCTGAAAAGATGAAATAAGAGAATGAGTGGGAAGAACTTAGCAATGGGTTGTATAGATAGTACTTACTCTCAATCGCCACCTGAGGCCAGTCTTAGTTATCTGGTGCTGCTATAACAGAAATACCACAATTAGATGGCTTTAACAAACAGAAATTTATTTTCTCACACTCTAGGAGATTAGAAGTCCAAATTCAGGGTGCCAGCTACAGGGGAGGGCTTTCTCTCTCTGTTGGCTCTGGAGGAAGGCCCTTGTCTTTTCTGAGCTTCTGCTTCTGGGCAAACTTCATGTAGCTTGGCCTCTCTCTTCCCCCATCTCTGCTTGTTTAATCTCTATCTCAAAAGAGATTGATTCAAGACACACCCTACACTAAGATGACCCATTCCTAAATGGGATTGTAACCACAGGAACAGAATAGGAATATGTATTAGGATTTACAATACATAATTTTGGGGGACACAATTCAATCCATAACAAAGTCCCCTTGTCTTGACCCTCAGCCTTGCCATTACCTCTCCACAGAGGCAGTGTCCATAGAGTGGTGAACAGGGACCCTGGATCCTACTGCTGGGCCACCTCCAGGCTCTGCTTCTCTGTTACATGTCCCTGGGCAGGTTTCTGACCACTCTGAGCCTTTGTTATTTTCCTCTGAAAATGACGCTAATAATCAGGTCTATTAATGTCAGCTGTTGTGGTCTCTTTTTGCCCTTTTTTTTCTTCCTCTCCTTTCTTTCCACAAATAAAGCTTAATAGACCCTTCATCAGCAGGCCTGACAGCTGAAACATTTTCCCTACTGTGGAGAAGGGTGGGTGTTCTGGGCCTGGAGGGATGACCGATGTGTGGGGGATGGAGAACCCAGCCCACAGCACTATAAACTCCAAACGGACATATTTATTTTTCTTGTTGGGTCTCTAAATGGATAACAGGCCTTGTCTCTCCTGATTGAATTGGTTTCTATTCTGTTCCAAAGACCCATAATAAATCAACCAGATTCACAGTGCAGTGGTATGTGTGTAGTGCTGTGAGGTGTGGTATGAGGAGGTGTATTGTACTGTGTGTGTGTCGTGTGGTGAGATGTGTTACGGTGGCATGTGTCATATATGTGTGCTGTTGTGAGTTGTAGTGTGGTGAGATGTGTTGTGGCTTGTATGTAGTGTGTGTAGCATGGTATGTATGGTATGGTGACGGTGTGTGTGTGAGTGTGGTGTGGTAAGGTGTGTTGTGATGGTAGGGTGTGTGTGTGTGTGCAGCATGGTATGTGTGGTGTGGTGAGGCATGTGGGGTGTGTGTAGAGCATGGTATGTGTGGAATGGTGAGGTGTGCTGTGGTGTGTGTGTGTGTGTGACGTGTAGGTGAGGTGATGAGGTGTGTTGTGGTGAGATGTACTGTGGTGATGATGTGTGCGTATTGTATGGTATATGTTGTGATGTCTATTGTAGTGTGTGTGCGGTGTGGTGTGTGTGCATGTGTGATGTGGTATGGTATGTTGTGTTGAGGTGGGGAGGGGCTGCAGCTCTTAGGTGAATTCTACCTTAATAAGTGGAGCTATCACTATGCAACTTTAGAGCTGGAAGGACTCAGATTGGTATTCTAGTTTTGGCCTTACAAGCTGGGTGACCCTGGGAAGCTTTCATTATCCTTCCAAGCTGCACTTTTCTTACTTTCATAGGAGCACTGTCCAAAAGAACTTTCCAAAATGATGAAAATGTTCTGTATCTGCCCTGGCTACTAGCCACATGTGGCTATTGAACATTTAGAATGTGGCTGGCATGACTGAGGAAAAGAATTTTAAATTTTATTTAACTTCAATTAGCTTAAACTTAAAAAGCTACATGTGGCTCATGGGTTGGAAGATTAAATGAGGTAATGACTAGGAATAATTAGAAAGGACTCACATGTATCCTGCTTTGATATACTGGCAAGTTGAAATTCCAGGAGCTTAGATTTAACTAAACCTTGTTGTTATCATTGAGTTGAGTCCAACTCGCAGTGACCCTATGTGTGTAGAGTAGAACTGCTCCATAAGGTCTTCAAGGATATAATCTTTATGGATATGATCACCAGGTCTGTCTTTTGAGGCACCTCTGAGTGGGTTTGAAGTGCCAACCTTTGGCTAGTAGTTGAGCGCTTAACCGTTTGTGCTACCCTGGGACTTTAGCAATCATCAAAGTTCTAACTTGGACAATTTTCAGACAAGGAATTTGTGGGGGCAGAGAGAGAGGGGACACAGAGGTGGAGTCAGAGGTGGGTGGGTGGGGCTCTGTTTCAGTCCTGGAAGCCAAGCACGTCACAGGCCCTAGGCCTCTGGGAGTCACCATTGTTGGAAAGCAGTGTTGAGTAGTGTTAGGGCCTGGGTCAAATTACTGGTCTAACACTTCCAGTAGTGTGACCTTGCTTTGAGTGTGATACTTAATCTTTCTGGGTTCAATTTCCTCTTCTATGAAGTGAGGATGATTCTTCACAAGGTTGATGAATTATATATGGTAACCCACTTAACCCCCATATGTCTGTCAGTTTGTTGTACTGTGGGGGCTTGTGTGTTGCTGTGATGATGGAAGCTATGCCACCGGTATTCACATACCAGCCGGGTCACCCATGGAGGACAGGTTTCATCTGAGCTTCCAGATTAAGACAGACTAGGAAGAAGAACCTGGCAGTCTACTTCCAAAAAACATTAGCCAGTGAAAACCTTATGAATAGCAGCAGAACATGGTCTGATATAGTGCTGGAAGATGAGCCCCCCAGGTTGGAAGGCACTCAAAAGATGACTGGGGAAGAGCTGCCTCCTCAAAGTAGAGTCGACCTTAATGACGTAGATGGAGTAAAGCTTTCGGGACCTTCATTTGCTGATGTGGCACGACTCAAAATGAGAAGAAACAGTTGCAAACATCCATTAATAATTGGAACCTGGAATGTACGAAGTATGAATCTAGGAAAATTGGAAACCGTAAAAAATGAAATGGAATGCATAAACATCGATGTCCTAGGCATTAGTGAGCTGAAATGGACTGGTATTGGCCATTTTGAATCAGACAATCATATAGTCTACTATGCTGAGAATGACAACTCGAAGAAGAATGGTGTTGCTTTCATCGTCAAAAGAACGTTTCAAGATCTATCCTGAAGTACAACGTTGTCAGTGATAGGATAATATCCACACACCTACAAGGAAGACCAGTTCATATGACTATTATTCAAATTTATGCACCAACCACTAGGGCCAAAGATGAAGAAATAGAAGATTTATATCAGCTACTGCAGTCTGAAATTGATCAAACATGCGATCAAGATGCATTGATAATTACTGGCGACTGGAATGGAAAAGTTGGAAACAAAGAAGAAGGACCAGTAGCTGGAAAATACGGCCTTGGTGATAGAAACAATGCCAGAGATCGGATGATATAATTTTGCAAGACCAACGACCTCTTCATTGCAAATACCTTCTTTCACCAACATAAACGGCGACTACATGGACCTCACAAGATGGAACACACAGAAATCAAATTGTGCACATCTGTGGAAAGAGACAACTGAAAAGCTCAATATAATTAGTCAGAACAAGGCCAGGGGCTGACTGTGGAACAGACCATCAATTGCTCATATGCAAGCTCAAGCTGAAACTGAAGAAAATCAGAGCAAGTCCACAAAAGCCAAAATATGACCTTGAGTATATCCCATCCGAGTTTAGAGACCATCTCAAGAATAGATTTGACGCATTGAACACTAGTGACCGAAGACCAGACGAGTTGTGGAATGACATCAAGGACATCATCCATGAAGAAAGCAAGAGGTCACTGAAAAGACAGGAAAGAAAGAAAAGACCAAGATGGATGTCAGAGGAGACTCTGAAACTTGCTCTAGAGTGTCAAGCAGCTAAAGGAAAAGGAAGAATTGAAGTAAAAGAACTGAACGGAAGATTTCAAAGGGCCTCTCGAGAAGACAAAGTATTATAATGACACGTGCAAAGAGCTGGAGATGGGAAACCAAAAGGGGAGAACACGCTCAGTGTTTCTCAAACTGAAAGAACTGAAGAAAAAATTCAAGCCTCGAGTTGCAATAGTGAAGGATTCCATGGGGAAAATATTAAACGATGCAGGAAGCATCAAAAGAAGATGGAAGGAATACACAGAGTCATTATACCAAAAAGAATTAGTCGATATTCAACCATTTCAAGAGGTGGCATATGATCAGGAACCGATGGTACTGAAGGAGGAAGTCCAAGCTGCTCTGAAGGCATTGACGAAAAACAAGGCTCCAGGAATTGATGGAATATCAATTGAGATGTTTCAACAAACAGATGCAGCGCTGGAGGTGCTCACTCGTCAATGCCAAGAAATATGGAAGACAGCTTCCTGGTCAACTGACGGGAAGAGATCCATATTTATGCCTATTCCCAAGAAAGGTGATCCAACTGAATGTGGAAATTATAGAACAATATCATTAATATCACACGCAAGCAAAATTTTGCTGAAGATCATTCAAAAATGGCTGCAGCAGTATATCGACAGGGAACTGCCAGAAATTCAGGCTGGTTTCAGAAGAGGATGTGGAACCAGGGATATCATTGCTGATGTCAGATGGATCCTGGCTGAAAGCAGAGAATACCAGAAGGATGCTTACTTGTGTTTTATTGATTATGCAAAGGCATTTGACTGTGTGGATCATAACAAATTATGGATAACACTGCGAAGAATGGGAATTCCAGAACACTTAATTGTGCTCGTGAGGAACCTTTACATAGATCAAGAGGCAGTTGTTCAGACAGAACAAGGGGATACTGATTGGTTTAAAGTCAGGAAAGATGTGTGTCAGGGTTGTATTCTTTCACCATTTAATCTGTATGCTGAACAAATAATCCGAGAAGCTGGACTCCATGAAGAACAGGGGATCAGGATTGGAGGAAGACTCATTAACAACCTGCATTATGCAGATGACACAACTCTTCTTGCTGAAAGTGAAGAGGACTTGAAGCACTTACTAATGAAGATCAAAGACCACAGCCTTCAGTATGGATTGCACCTCAGCATAAAGAAAAATCCTCAGAACTGGACCAATGAGCAACATCATGATAAGTAGAGAAAAGATTGAAGTTGTCAAGGATTTCATTTCACTTGGATCCACAATCAACAATCATGGAAGCAGCAGTCAAGAAATCAAAAGACGCATTGCATTGGGTAAATCTTCTGCAAAGGACCTCTTTAAAGTGTTGAAGAGCAAAGATGTCAGCCTGAAGACTAAGGTGCGCCTGACCCAAGCCATGGTATTTTCAATCACATCATATGCATGTGAAAGCTGGACAATGAATAAGGAAGACTGAAGAAGAGTTGAAGCCTTTGAATTGTGGTGCTGGTGAAGAATATTGAATAGACCATGGACTGCCAAAAGAATGAACAAATCTGTCTTGGAAGAAGTGCAATCAGAATGCTCCTTAGAGACAAGGATGGCGAGACTGCGTCTTACATACTTTGGACATGTTGTCAGGAGGGATCAGTCCCTGGAGAAGGACATCATGCTTGGCAGAGTACAGGGTCAGTGGAAAAGAGGGAGACTCTCAATGAGGTGGATTGACACAGTGGCTGCAACAATGAGCTCAAGCATAACAACGATTGTAAGGATGGCGCAGGACCGGGCAGTGTTTCGTTCTGTTGTGCATAGGGTCGCTATGAGTCAGAACCGACTCGACAGCACCTGACAACAACTACAACCCACTTAAAGTGCCCAGGACAGAGTAAACACTTTATCAGTGTCAACCTTGTTATTACTGGTGGCACTGAGAGGTGAGAGAACCCTTAAGTATATAATGTGAATACTGTGAGATACATGCCACAGGATGGGCATCTTGCTCTGGGAGAGAAGACAAGGGGGCAGAACCCAATTCCACTCTTTCTTCTTGAGTTGCAACCCCGGTGTGGCTGGTGATTTGTCAGCCTGCCAACTTTGTACAGGAAGTGGCTCCACAGGAAATGCCCCTGGGCTGTGCTTCATATCTGTGTAGCTGCTTCTGCAGGCATTTGAGATTATGAAAATCTGGCTGGTAGGAGGACTGACTGGAGGGGGCTTGGTCACTCAGTGGTAGAATTCTCCCCTTCTATATGGGAGTCCCAAGGTCAATTTCCAACCAATGCACTTCATAAGCAAGCAACACCTGTCAATTTGTGGAGGCTTGCATGTTGCTGTGATGCTTAACAGGTTTCAGCAGAGCTTCCAGATTAAGGTGGACTAGGAAGAAAGACCTGGTGATGAATATCTGAAACACAGCCAGTTAAAACCTATGGGTCACAATGGTCTGATCCACAACTGATCATGTGCTTCACAGCTAAGGATTCTGAACTTCTGTCACAAGTACTGATTAAGCACTGGGATTGTCCCAGTGTGATTAAAACTCCTTGGTGATGGCATGCCCCAGGGCTGTCTCCTTTGTGTCTCCTTAGGCTAGAGGCTCTGTATGTGACTACCATCTTCAAGAGAAGCCATCTCCAACACCATGAAGGGAATCTTTGTTGCCGGTATCATTGCCGTACTCACCATTGTGGCTGTAGGTGAGAGAGGCCACATGATCCCATTTCGGGGCCCTTATTCACCTTTCCTGAGTCTTCTTGCCTCTCATGTCATGGTGTGGTCAATGGAGAACACGAGATCCTTCTGTGTAGACTACTCCTCAGCAGAACCTCTCCAAGGGTCAAAGTTCAGTCTCTTCACTGGAGAATGGTGGTGTAGGAAGCGACAAGAAGGGTAGACTGTGGACAGAAACTAATAGGGTGGTTCCATCCACAGCATCAAGTTTGGGGAATCCCCTGAGGTGGGGCATAGTAACTTCCCCAGAGAATGTTTTATAAATGTCTACTGAATGTTGACTGATGCCAGATGTTTTGTCTCCCCAGAGTCTCTGAGGTGTATGCAGTGCAATTCATTGACCAACTATTGTAACAACAGCATTGTCTCTTCATGTCCCAGAGATGCCAACATCAGCTGTACCAGCTTCTTGGTGAACTCCAATCTAGGTTAGCCCAGGGCACTCATCACTCCCACCTCTGGGATTTGTATCAGGCAGGGGCTGGCTTGGGTGGCCAGAGAGGAAAGGAAGGCAGAGGTGGGGCCAGGGCTATTGAGAGGAGAGAGAATGTCACGGAGGTGGACTCACAGGAGAAGCAGCCCATAAGCAAGACACGGAAAAGTTAGACAGGGAACACAGGGACAGAGAACATGGAAAGCAGATGAACCCTCTAACTTCTTGGCAATTGCTGCCCCAGACTGAAGCCTTTTTCTAGACTTATATTACTGAGGATGAAAAGTAGGGCAGCTCTTAGTTAAATTATAATCAGGCAATTTGCTTTAGATACTTGCATTCTTCTATTTTTCTGCCCCTCTTTTTTTTTTTTCCCTTGTGTTCCTTCCTGAGCCAGATCAAACATACTCTCAGTCAAAATTCTCTCACAGATGCTTTTTGCTGGCATGATTATAATCTCTCAGAGCACTTAGATTTCAACTTTTTAGTATGTACATTTTCAAACATACACAAAAGCAGAAAAAAAGTATATGAACTACAGTATAATCACCTATGTTAACAATTATCAACATTTTGCTATTTTTTGCCTTAGTATTTACAGCAAATCTAGATGCCATATCATTTCCCCCATAAATACCTCACTATTTATCTCAGATGAGAACTTTTTCCTTTGCTTATTTTGTTTTCCTTTCCTTTTAACATGACAACCAAGCCCTTATCACACCTACAAAATTAACTATAATTCTTTAATTTCTTCTACTACCTAAGCAATCTTAAAAATTTTCCATTCGTCTCAAAGATGTTATTTAACAGACAATATGTTAGAATTAGGATCCAAACAAGATCTTCATATTGCATTTCATCGTTAAATCTGTCGTCTTATTTTATAACAGCTCCCACACTTTTTTTGTTCAATGTCATTGATTTGTTGGAGCAACTGGGCTATTTATTTCGTAGCTGTCTCATATTCTGGCTTTGGTTGATTGCTTCCTTGTGGTGCCATTTACTTTCTCCTGTTTCCCTGGCATTTCCTGTAAACTAGAAATCAGGTCTAGACCAGCACTGTGCAGTAGAACTTTCTTCAATGATGGCAATGTCTATGTCAGCACCCCCAATAGGATAGCCACCAGCCACTGTGGCTATTGAACACTTGAATTATGGCTAGTGTGAGTAAGGAACTGAATTTTAAATTTTATTTAATTTTAGCTTAGGTTTAAATTTAAACCACCACATACAGCTAGCGGCTACCATATTGGACAGCATTGGTCTAGAGGCTCGACTAGACTTAGGGTAAAATTTTAGGGAGGAACACATCACAGGTGGTGCTGTGGACATCATATTTTACAGAAGGCTCATCATGTCTGTCTGACTATTTTTGGTGATGCTGAGACTGGTCAATGGCCACATTCAAGGGTCTCGGCCAAACCTATCCATAAGCAGGTTTCCCATCAGCCTTTAACCTAGAGTTTAACATGCATATCTGATCATCTTCTGCTGTAGAAAGGAGCTACCTAATGGTGAAGGACTTTTCTTTTTGCAGGAAACCCTCTCCAGTGTTTCCAAAATCATATTGAGCTGAGGTTGCTTTTTTTGCCCTTGCCTGAAAGAGTTGCTGTCAGGGTCCCAGTCCTCTCTATAGCCTCTCCTCACCTGAGGTTGACAGTCTGTGTTTGGATTTGCATGGGGGGATCCGTTGAATTGTACCTGGATACGTCTTCCTCTGTGGAGGAGTGCAGTGAGGAGGAGAAAGTGGTCGCAGCCTTCACTGTCCACGTGTCTGACAGAGAGTACGTCCATTTTGCAAGCCAGTGCTGCCGAGGAAGAACACTGCAACGCCAAAGATGCTTCTGGTGGGTGCTGGCTGTGCTATCATCTTTCTCTTCGTGCTCCTGGCCTTCCTTTCTCACCTGTGCTCTTCACCTTTGGGAAGACATCACACATCCAGGCACTTAAGTGCATATCTAGATAACAGTGACATCTGAGTTACAATAATTATTTGAGAAACGAATGGGGGAAAACAGCACTATTACCATACTTTCCCCCTTTCTCAGTAAAGACTAAATTTATAAGCACTCCAAATTGTGTAGGTGTCTTCTGGAAGGAACATTAGATGTTCATCAGTAGTTCTCAAACTTTTTGATCTCAGGACCCCTTTGCAGCCTTAAAAATGATTGGAGAACACCTGAAACACAATAAAATGTTATTAAAAAAATGATTGAGGAACCCAAAGGACTTTTGTTTATATGGGCTATATTTATTGATAATTACTGATTCAAAATCAAATCTAAGACATTTGAAAGTGTTTATTTCACTAAAAAGTAATAATAATAAACCCATGACATGCTAACTTTAATAACATTTTAAAGAAAAATGACTGTATTTTCCAAAACAAAAACAAATTAGTGAGAAAGTAGCATTGCTACAAAGTCCTTTAATTTCTGAATTGATAGAAGACAACTGGGTTCTCATAGTTACTTCTGCATTTGGTCTGTTGCAATATCACATGTTGTGTAGCCTCTGGAAAACTCCACTGTGTACTTCTGAGAGAGTGAGAGTGAAAAAGGAAAATAATGCCTTACTATTATTATGAAAATAGTTTTGACCTTGTGTACTCCCTAAAAGGGTCTTGAGACTCCTTAGGGGTTTCTGAACCACAACTGGAGAACTGCTGCTCTAGACTAAAGGCTGGATGTGATTTCTCAAGGATGAAGTTAGAAGCCACCCCACTGCTTCGTTCTCAGGATCTCTCCGGCCAACTTCTTTGCCTGCCTGTCCCCTCCCCTCCCAGGGAAGTAAGATGTTCTGAGTAATGACTCTTGTCTACCCAGGCCCATCACTGGAAGTTGAGTCCAACAACATGGAATTCTCTGCTTGTTATGGACCTGATGAAGCTTCTTGTACTGTGAAATCCTGGAAATGTTATCAAGAAGAATGGAGTGTTGATATAGTTGCACACTTTAAGAATGGTTCCAATTCCTTCACAGAACTTGACTTGGAAACATGTCAAGCCTTGGGTCATAAGTGCTGACTTAATAAAGAAGGAGGGAAAGGCAGTGGGAAAAAGGCATAAAGGTCAGAACGCCTTTGAGACTGGGAGGTTGTTAATGTGGTCATAAACTGGTTATACTTTCTTCCATCTTAGTCCAGAGAGGTTGCTTCTCTTGAGCCCCTGTCCTCCTGTGTCCTGTAATAAAACCAGGCTACTACTCCTTACGCTGTTTCTCCTGGTCATGTCACTCCTGGCACTTACTTCTTTACTAGGTTGCCATCATTCTGGAGGTGTGGGTGAGTGGGCTTTTATTTCCTTTTATATCTGCATTTTTCTTCTCTACCTGTCACTGGAAAGTGTAGGTTTATGGCAACTTGGGCTACCTGGCACAAAGAATCAAATTGGACTTTAATATCCAATCAACGACACTTTTCTATAAAAGTAATTTGATATTAGCGTAAAATACAAATTTATAGCATTTGTCTGATTGTTAAAGAGTAATACATTTGTTAGTCAAAACAAAACAAAAACTAGTTGCCATTGAGTTGACTCTAACTCATGGCAACTCCACATATGTCTGAGTAGAATCGTGATCCATAGGGTTTTCAATGGTGAATTTTTCAGAAAGATCGCCAGTTAATTGCTGTTAAAGGGCAACCTCCAAATCCTGGTGGCTCAAGACAACACAGATGTTTATTTCTTGCTTATGTAGCAGTTCAGTGCAGAGTCCAGGGGTCTGGACTCCTTCCATCTCTTGACTTTGGGCCCTCTTGCCCAGGACTTCACAGCTCTGTGCTGTATCTCTTGCATCTCACTAGCAGATGAGGAAGAGACGGGCTGGGGAGGATAAGAAGGGCTTTATAGACCAGGACCAGAAATGAATGCCTCACTTCCTCCCACATTCCATCGCCCAGAACCCAATCACGTGGTCATCTGGACTGCAATAGAGACTGTGAATGTGGCTAGCAGTGACCCAGGAGGAAAGGAAAAGGCATTAAGTTTGAAATAAACCACCAGTCTCTGCTACAAACAGCCCTAACAGCCAGGTTCAATTAGGTTTTTTTGTTAAGTGTCAATTATGGTATTGGAAATCAGTGTTTAATTATAACCTCAGATTTCTCAGTGGGATTCTCAAGCACCATGATAATGCTGAACGGCTTTTTTACTTATAAAATCTTTGGGATGTTTACACTGCTCTGATCTTTAATTAGAAAGTTTTGTCTCACAGACAAGGATGTGCCCTTTCTGCTCACCCTGTTTCCAGTTGTCTTCTGCTTCAATAGATGAATTTCCACGCTCCTCCTCCCCCACCCCAGCAAAGGCTATAGAGTTTGACTTAAGCTATAAACCAGACAGATCAAAGTCGTCTTGAGTGTAGTTTTTAGTTTGTTTGATTTTTGCCCAAGATCACTTTTTTTTCTTTACTGTAGAGATGTGCCAAGCAACATGTCTTCTTAAGTAATTTTGACTCTACCTCCAGCTCCCATATTTGCTATAAAATTGCAGTGAGTTGTTTTCTTCACTGGAATTGGGAGGTATCTCCCCACTTCTTGGAGCAAGTTTAGAGTCAAGCAGTGTTGAACTCAAGTCAAAGCCCTGCCTCTCACAGATGGTTAGTCCTATTACTTCACCTCTGTGAGCCGGCTCCTTCCCTATTCTTGCCTGTCTCCAGGGATGTTTGAGTTCTTGAGGGCCCAGAGTCAGTGCTCCATGAAAGGCCACTGCTAGCATAATGACAGTGGCAGTGGTGGTTCAGTGCTAGGTTCTTCACATTCCACGTGTTAGACCCAGGTTCAATTCTTGGCCCATGCACCTACAGGGTCACTATGAGTTGTAATCAACTCAGTAACAATGGGTTTGCTTTTGATTTGCACCTCATGCACAGCCACCACCTGTCTGTCAGTGGAGGCTGGTTTGTTGCCACAATGCTAAACAGATTTCAACAGAGTTTCCAGACAAGGACAGACTAGGAAGCATGGTCTGGGAACTATGCTTCTGAAAATTAGAACACGACTCAGGGATGTTGCAGGACCAGGTTGTGCATGGGATTGCCATGAGTTGGGGGCCCACTCAATGGCAGCTAACAACAACAGCATAACTACATCTACTTCACTAATGCCCTTGGTCTTTTTCTAGGACCCACATCTTAACACACAGTTAAACACAAAAACTCAGTTTTAGAGTAGACACGCTGTGGCCTCCCTGCATCCCCTCTGGCTGTTCTTCTCTTTTCTCAGAGCAGGGAACTCTGGCTCAGAGAAGAGAGGGGGCCAAAAGCAGAGCCTGTAGGTTGGAAACTTGAGGGGTGGGATCCAGCCTGCTGACCGCCCCCACACACTCCTGGATTGAAGACAGAGGCCTGCTGGCTGAGCTTGTCCTTGGCTTTAGTCCCCTCCAGATAAGCAGGAGCACAGGAGATCTGAATTCTTAGGCCCAGCTCCAGTCATCACTTGGGAGCTTGGAGTATTGACCCACCTCTTGGAGCCCCAGTTTCATCTGGAGCTGGATAGGAGCAGGGGTCTGGCCTCTGTGCTCTGTGGTCCCTCTGGTTATCATTACCATTTCGTGCTCCTGGTCTCCTTGCTCCTCCCCTCATTTCAGGAGCAGATCCCTCTTGCAGGTCTCTGAGTGTCAGGCTGCAGGTGGGGAAAGAAGGTACTAGTAAGAGGAGAAGGGGCAAGTGGAGGGAACGAAGTGAGGGTGGCTGCCAGGAGCCTCACTCTCTCCTTTGCATTCACAGACGCTGGCTTTGAAACACTTGTGCTGAAAGACTGTTCAAACGTCAATGACTCCACCTGTCGATTCCTGTCCGCTTCAAACCAGATAGTTGGAAGGATTTTCTTTTAGAAGTTTAAGTGTACAGACAACTCTACCACCTCAACTCCTATCCCTTCCCTGTCCACCCCTAATGCTTCTTCAGCCACCATCCCACACCGACCCACCATGCCTAACTCCTCCCAGACCACCAAAGCCAGCACAGGCTCTAAAGTCTCTCTCGCCCCCTTGGCCCTTGCCAACCTCCTCCTGGTAGGGCTCCTGCTCTGAGGCCCTGGAACTCAGCCTCTAGCCTCCTGTGTCTTCTGTCCCTGGAGCCACTCTAAGTGCTCCATCAATGGGAGTCATAGGGAGTCAAGATGGCCCACTTTTTTCTCCCTTATTAAAGCATTGCGTCACTCACTGGCCAAATCTGTCCCAATATGTTCTGGGCTGGGCCTCCCCCCAGTACCACCTTCTAGGCCTGGGCTGAGGATGGAGTCTACGCCTTTGAAATTTACACATTCTGGTCTCTGGGTTCCAAGGACCCCTGTGCTCCCTACTCATCTTGTTCTGAGAAGCCCATCCTTTGACCTTGATGGTACCTTCTACATCCTATCCTCTACCTTGGGACTCACATGCCACCATCCCCACCCTAACACACTCAGAGTGTCCTTTCCCTTCAGTTTTCATGCCCCAGTCAAGACCCATAGTTCCCCTTTTGACCCCTGCGCTGATACAGAAGCTCCCTTGGCCTTTCAGTCTTGGCTGACACCCTGACGTTCCAACAGTTGTCCTGGCTGTGGTAAGAGGCCTGCAGTGAGTAAGGACAACAGGAATGTGGTTGCTCCATTGCTGACCAATCATCCTGGGGTCCTGTCAGCACGTGAGCCCCAGGGGCTGGGTAGAGGGGTTGCTGAGGGCTGGCAGACTACCACTGTCTGGGACACAATGAAGACAGAACAATCAGAAACCCCTGGCTTATACTCTGGCTGGTGGGGTTTCTAGCAGCACTGAATGCAATGTGGCTACAGAGACCCAGTCCTTCTCCCCTGCCCCTCCCCGCACAAAGAATTTACCATCAAATGCAGCATTGTAGGCTTAATATCAAATACAAGGGAGCAAGAAAACCATTCAATCTAATAAGCACAGAGGCCAAAGTCTAAGTAAGTTGAGTTTTGAGCTGGACTTTGAGGATGGGGTTTTCTGTAAAAAAAAAATTAAATGCATATATAGATGTGGGTCTCTTTTGTCCAGGATTGCTGACAATGCATCAAGAGCAATGCTGCTAGGGAGGTTATCTGAAAATAGTTTATATTACTTCTACTTCTCTTTTTATTTTGAAATAATTTTAGATTTACTGAAAAGTTGCAAAAAATAGTACAAAGAGTTTCCAAATACCCCTTGCACAGCTTCTTCTAAGGTTCACATCTGACATAGCCACAATCCAATTATTGCAACTAGGAAATTGTATTGAACCAGCATTATTACCTAACTTCACTCACATTTCACCACTTTCATTAATGTCCTTTTTCTGGCCCAGGATCCAATTCTTTGTGTTTAATTGTCATATCTCCTTAGTCCCCTCCAATCTGTGACAGTTCTTTCTCTTGCAAGATCTTGATAATTTAGAAGAATCTTGGCCAGTTATTGTGCAGGATGTTCCTCAATTTGAGCATATCTGTTTAAAGCTTTCTCATGATGAGATTGAGGTTAAGTGTTTTTGGCAAGAAGGCCGCAGGAGGGTTGTGCCCTTTCAATACATGACATCAGGAGGCACATGATGTCCATGTGTCTTATTACTGGTAATGCTAACTTTGATCCCTTGCTTAAGGGGGTGTCTTCCAGGTTACTATTCTTCTCTCTGCCATTAATACTAAGATAGGGCATTCTGCTGTAACAAGCAACTCAAAACTCTTTGGGGTTTAATACAATGAGAGTTCATTTCTTGCTTACACAAACCCCATATTTGATGTTCCAGGTTGGGCAGCTGTCCTGGGCAACTCTCCTTCAAGACTGATGAAGCAGCCAGGCCTCTCCTACCCTGTGATTCTACCATCCTGTGGTACTCCTTGGAATCTCCTGTTGAGTCCTGTCTTAGTTTCTTAGTGCTGCTGTAACAGAAATGAACAGGAATTTATTTTCTTAGAGTTTAGGAGGCTAGAAGTCTGAATTCAGAGCACTGGCTCTAAGGGAAGGTCCTTGTCCCAGTGTTCCTCAGTTCTTTGGTGATCTCCATGTGGTATCTATCTTTCCCGCATTTATGCTTGCTTCTTTGTGCCTAACCTGCTCTTTTTAGATCTCAAAAGTGACTATGTTTAAGACACACTCTATGATATGGGCTCATTAACATGACAAAACCCTATTCCAAGATGGAATTACATCCACAGGTACAGGGGGTAGGATTCCAACACATATTTTTTTGGGGGGGAGCCATACTTCAATCCATAAGAAGCACTTTGCCTGCATCTGGTGGACAAGTAAAGAGAAAGAGCCTAGAGGGCCACACAGGATGCTTTAGGGGTCAGGCCTGGAAGTCATTCACTACTGGTATTCCTATCTCACTGGCCAGAACTCAGTCACATGGCACCAAACTGGAAGGGAGCCTGAGAGATAAGACAATCCATGTGGCCTCTAGAGCCAGACAGCGTGGTTTCCAAATCCAGCTGTGGGACCTTCAGGGAAAGACTTAACCTTTTGTGCCTCAGTTTCCCCACCTGTGCAATGGGATAGTGATAATTCCTCCCTCATGGGATCGTTGACAGCTGTAAATATGATTCTCCAATTGAAGCACTTAGCTCAGTGCTGGGCAAGGAGGCCAGTTTGGAAGCTGGTCCCCTGGCATACCAGGGAGAGCGGAGACCACCAGAGATGGTGATATAAAAGGCACAGCCTTGGCCTTTTTCCCTCAGATCTCTCTGATTTCACTGAGCTTATAGCTACTTCCATTTAGAGATCCCATCTCCTTTTCAAACCTTCTCAGACCCTTCATGGCTTCTGCCACCACTGCCCCACAGAGCACAGGGCAGTCTCATCTGCATCTCCAAGTGGGTGGGAGCTTATGCCAAGTGATCAGGGGCACAGCCAGAGCTGATCTGTGCTTAAAATTTTCTGGAAGTTCCGGTGTTCAGTGTTGGTGGGATGAAATAGTGATCATGTTTGGAAATAGTTGCACAAACCAGGAACTTGGGGTTCTGAGAACTTTGAAAAGCCTGGTGGAAGGTGAGCAGGTGCCAGAACACAGAAGCTTGCGGCAACTTTTCTGAGAACTCCAGGTTTTGACTGAGGGCCTGGGGGATCGGTTGCAGAGGTAAGTGCAGAAGTGGGAATGGTACAGGGCTTTCATTGTAGGAAAGCCACCAAGACTGCTATACGCAGGGGGGTTAGATGGCAGGAGAGAGAGGGCAGAAGAGGGTTAAGCAGAGAAATTGCAGCCCTGCCCAGAGGCAGACCCCAGTCATGCCACTGTTAACAAGAGTAGCTAGAATGTGTAGAAATGCACTTTTCTTAGCATTGCTGTCTTCCATCTCCTCACCAGAGCAGAGTGCATTAAGCCAAGGAAGAGGTCAAAGCACCATTTCTGCCCAATGCCTGCATCTTTCCCCTGGATGTTTATGCTTAATTCTGGACCCCTGTTACCTGGAAATTGAGGCTGGTTCTCAGATTCCCACCAAGGTTAAGCACTTTACTACCAGTTCTTTCCTGCACCCGGCCTGGGCTTATGTCTGAGAAGACTCAGAATCCTACACTCATACTGTATGGCTGGACTGATAAGAAAGCCCTACCTTATCTTTCTATAGTACTTCACAGTTTATTGGAGTCCCTGGGTGGTGTAAACAATTAACACATTTGGCTGTTAACCAAAAGGCTGGCAATTCGGATCCATTCAGAGGTGTCTCAGAAGAAAGTCCTGGGGATCTTCTTCAGAAAAATCAGCCATCGAAAACTCTGTGGAGCACAGTTCTACTCTGGCACACACGGGTTTGCCATGAGGTGCGGTCAGTTTAACAGCACAGGACTGATTTTACACTTTATGAAAACTTCTTTTGCCTGGGCTATTTTATTTAAAATCAACTTATAAAGGAATGATTTATAGGCAATAAAATATACTCATTTAAGTGTACAGTCAAATGAGTTTTTTTTCTCTTTTTTTTAATTGAACTTTAAATGAAGGTTTACAGAACAAACTAGGTTCTCAACAAACAGTTAGTACACACACTGTTCTATGACATTGGTTAACAACCCCACGACATGTCAACACTCTCCCTTCTTAACCCTGGGTTCCCTATTACTAGCTTTCTTGTTCCCTCCTACCTTCCAGTCCCTGCCCCGGGGCTGGTGAACCCCTTTAGTCTTGTTTTGTTCCATGGGCCTGTTCAATCTTTGGCTGAGGGGTGAACCCCAAGAGTGGTCTCATTACTGACCTGAAAACGTTTCCTATGGCCATACTCTCAGGGTTTCTCTAGTCTCTGTCAGGTCGTCAAGTCTGGTCTTCCTTTTTGAGTTAGAATTTTGTTCCATATTTTTTTCACCTCTGTCCAGGACCCTCTATTGTGATCCCTGTCAGAGCAGTCGGTGGTGGTAGCCAGGCACCATCTAGTTGTACTGGACTCAGTCTGGTGGAGGCCATGGTATATGTGGTCCATTAGTCATTTGGACTAATTTTTCCCTTGTGTCTTTAGTTTTCTTCATTCTTCCTTATTCCTGAAGGGGTGAGGTCAGTGGAGTATTCTAGATGGCTGATCATAAGCTTTTAAGACCCCAGGTGCTACTCATCAAAGTAGAAAGTAGAATATTTTCTTTATAAAGTCTGTTATGCCCATTGAGTTAGATGTTCCCTGAGACCATGGTACCCACAGCCCTCAGCCCAGCAATTCGGTTCCTCAGGGAGTTTGGATGTGTCTATGGAGCTACCCTGGCCCTACCTTGTACAGGTTGCGCTGTCTTCCCCAGCACTGTGTACTGTCTTACCCTTAACCAAAGTTACCACTTATCTATTAAGTGTTTTTCCATCCCCACTCCTCCCCACCCTAAACCAAAAAAACCAAACCCACTGCCGTTGAGTTGATTCCGACTCATAGCGACCCTATAGGACAGAGTAGAACTGCCCCACAGAGTTTCCAAGGAGCGCCTGGCAGATTTGAACTGCTGACCTTTTGGTTAGCAGCCGTAGCACTTAACCACTATGCCTAAAAAAAAAAAAATGCCTAGCAACTATCAAATATTGTTTCTTTTTGTATGTAAATCTTTTCATGAGTTTTTACAGTAGTGGTCTCATGCAATATTTGCCCTTTTATGATTGACTTTGGAAACCCTGGTGGCGTAGTGGTTAAGTGCTACAGCTGCTAACCAAAGGCTCAGCAGTTTGAATCTACCAGGTGCTCCTTGGAAACTCTATGGGACAGTTCTACTCTGTCCTATAGGGTCGCTATGAGTCGGAATTGGCTCGATGGCACTGGGTTTGGTTTGGTTTGGTTTTATGATTGGCTTATTTCGTGCAGCATAATGTGCTCCAGATACATGCACGTTATGAGATGCTTCACAGATTCATCATCGTTCTTCATCGTTGCGTAGTAGTCCACTGTGTGTATGTACTGCCGTTTGTTTATCCATTCATTTGTTGTTTCCATCTTTTCGTTATTGTGAACAATGCTGCAAGGAACGTGGGTGTCATGGATTGAATTATGTCCCTCCAAAAATATGTGTATCAACTTGGTTAGGCCATGATTCCCAGTATTGTGTGGCTGTCCTTTGATTTGTGATTGTAATTTTATGTTGAGAGGATTAGGATGGGATTGTAACACCACCCTTACTCAAGTCACCTCCCTGATCCAATGTAAAAGGAGTTTCCTTGGGATGTAGCCCACACCACCTTTTATTTCTCAAGAGATAAAAGCAAAGGGAAGCAAGCAGAGAGTTGGGGACCTCATACCACCTCATACCTCATACCACCAAGAAAGCAGCACCAGGAGTAAAGTGTATCTTTGGACCTGAGGTTCCTCCGCTGAGATGGTCCCAGACTAATGCATCACAAGGACCTTCCTCCAGAGTTGACACAGAGAGAAAGTCTTCCCCTGAAGCTGATGCCCTGAATTTGGACTTATATCCTACTTGACTGTGAGAGAATAAAATTCTCTTTGTTAAAGCCATACTGTTGTGGTATATCTGTTATAGCAGTACTAGATGGCTAAGATAATGGGTGTGCATATATCTATTCATGTGATGACTCTTATTTCTCTAGGATATATTCCTAGGAGTGGGATTGCTGGATCATATGGTATTTCTATTTCTAGCTTTCTAAGGAAGTGCTATATCATTTTCCAAAGTGGTTGTATCATTTTGCATTCCCACCAGCAGTGTATAAGAGTTCCAGTCTCCCTGCAGCCTCTCCAACATTTGTTATTTTCTGTTTTATTGGTTCATCCCGGTAATCCCGGGGTGAGATGGTAACTCACTGTGGTTTGACTTGCATTTCTCTGATGACTAGTGATTGTGAGCATTTCCTCATGTGTCTGTCGGCTGATCGAATGTCTTCTTTGGTGAAGTGTCTGTTCATTTCCCTTGCCCATTTTTTAATTGGATTACTCAAGTTTTTGTTGTAGAGGTGTTGGATTTTCTTGTAGATTTTAGAGATTAGACCTTTGTCTGATTTGTAATAGCCAATTTTTTTTTTCTCAGTCTGTAGGTTATCTTTTTACCCTTTTGGTGAAGTCTTTTGATGAGCATAAGTGTTTAATTTTTAGAAGATCCCAGTTATCTAGCTTATTCTTTGGAGCTTGTGTGTTGTTGGTTGTGATTTGTATCCTCTTAATGCCATGTTGTAGGGCCTCTAGGGTTGATGCTATTTTTTCTTCTATGAACTTCTTAGTTTTTGGCTTTATATTTAGGTCTTTGATCCATTCTGAGTTAGTTTTTGTATATGGCATGTGGTATGGGTCCTGTTTCTTTTTTTTGCAGATGGGCATCCAATTTTGCCAGAACCATTTGTTAAAAAAAAAAAACTGTGTTTTCCTCATTTGATGGACTTTGGGCCCTTGTTGAAGATCAGGTGACCATAGCTTTGTGGATTTACGTCTGGGTTCTCAATTCTGTTCCATTGGTCAATGTATCTGTCGTTGTACCAGTACCAGGCTCTTTTGATTACCATAGCTGTATAGTAGGTTCTGAGGTCAGGTAGTGGGCGTTCTCCTACTTTATTCTTCTTTTTCAATAGTGCTTTACTTATCCGGGGCTTCTTCCCTTTCCATAGAAACTTAATAAGTTTTTCCATCTCTTTAAAGAATGTCTTAGGTATTTGGACTGGTATTGCACTGTATCTGTAAATCGCTTTGGGTAGAATTGTCATTTTCACAATGTTGAGTCTACCTATCCATGAGCATGGTATGTTTTTCCGTTTATATAGATGTCTTTTGGTTTCTCATTGTAGTGTTTTGTAGTTTTCCTTGTATAGGACTTTTACATCCCTAGTTAGATTTATTCCCAAGTATTTTATTTTTTTTAGGGGCTGTTATAAATGGTATTGTTTTCCTGATTTCCTTTTCATTATTCTCTTTATTGATGTATAGGAATCCAACTGATTTTTGTATGTTGCTCTTGTGTCCTGCTACTCTGCTGAATCTTTCTATTAGTTCCAGTAGTTTTCTGGTGGAGTCTTTGGGATTTTCTAAGTATAGTATCATATCATGAACAGATAGGGACAGTTTAACTCTTTTATTACCAATCTGGGTGCCCTTTATTTCTGTTTCTTGCCTTATTGCTCTAGCTAAGACTTCCAACACAGCATTAAACAGGAGTGGTGATGAAGGGCATCCTTGTCTTGTTCCTGTTCTCAAGGAGAATGTTTTCTGCCTCTCTCCATTGAGAATGATGTTGACTATTGGCTTTGCATAGATGCTCTTTACTGTGCTGACAAATTTCCCTACTATATTTTATTGAGAGTTTTTTTTAATCAGGAATGGGTGTTGGACTTTGTCAAATGCCTTTTCTGCATCAACTGAGATGATCATGTGATTCTTTCCTTTTATTTATGTGGTGGATTACATTGATTGATTTTCTAATGTTAAACCATCCCTGCATACCTGCTATGAATCCTACTTGGTCATGGTGTATTATTTTTTTGATATGATGTTGAATTCTATTAGTTAGAATTTTTGCATCTATACTCATGAGACATGTTGGTCTGTAATTTTCTTTTTTTTTTGTGGTGTCTTTGCCTGGTTTTGGTATCAGGGTCTTGCTGGCTTCATAGAATGAATTTGGAAGTATTGCTTCCTTTTCTATGTTCTGAAATAGTTTGAGTAGTACTGGTGTAAGCTCTTCTCTGAATGTTTGTTAGAATTCTCCAGTGAAGACTTCTGGGCCAGGGGTTTTTTTGGTTGGGAGTTTTTTTTTTTTTTTTACCTTTTCAATCTCTTCTCTTGTTATGGGTCTGTTCAGATTTTCAGTGTCACTTTGTGTTAGTTTAGGTAGGTAACCTGTCTCTAGAAATGTGTCCATTTCCTCTAAGTTTTCAAATTTGTTGGAGTATTGTTTTTCATAAATGGCCTGACCCAAGCCATGGTCTTTTCAATCACATCATATGCATGGGAAAGCTGGATAATGAATAAGTAAGACCAAAGAAAAATTGATGCCTTTGAATTATGGTGCTGGCAAAGAATACCGAGTATACCATGGACTGCCAAAAGAATGAACAAATCTGTCTTGGAAGAAGTACAGCTAGAATGCTCATTGGAAGCAAGGATGGCGAGACTTCATCTCACATACTTTGGAAATATTATCAGGAGGGACCAGTACCTGGAGAAGGACATCATGCTTGGTAATGTTAGAGGGTTAGTGAAAATGAGGAAGACCTTCAATGAGATGCTTTGACACAGTGGCTGCAGCAATGGGCTCAAGTATAACAACAATGGCACAGGACCAGGCAGTGTTCTGTTCTGTCGTACATAGAGTCTCTATGAGCCGGAACCAACTTGATGGCACGTAAGAACAACAACCACAGGGTAGTTCTATGTTTAACTTTTTGAGGAACTGCCACACTTTCCCACAGGGGCTGCTGTGTCATTTTACACTCCCACCAGCAATGGGTGAGGGTTCCAATTTCTCCACATCCTCACTAATACCTGCCATTTTCTGGTTTTCTGATAATAACCTTCTTAAATCCAAAACAAAACCCATTGCCATTGAGTTGATTCTGACTCATAGTGACCTTATAGGACAGAGTAGAACTGTCCCACAGGGTTTCCAAGGAATGGCTGGTGGATTTGAACTGCTTACTTTTTGGCTAGCAGCCAAATGCATAACCACTGTGTCATAAGGGCTCCAATAGCCATCTTAGTGGGGGTGAAGTGGTATCTCGTTGTGGTTTTGATGTGCATTTCTTGTTGCTAGAGGGAAAATGGTTAAAGTACTTGGCTGCTAACCAAAATGTTGGTGGATCGAGTCCACCCAAAAATGTCTTGGAAGAAAAGCCTGGTGATCTACATCTGAAAATTCAGTCATTGAAAACCCTATGAAGCATAGTTTTACTCTGATATACATGGAGTCACCATGAGCTGGAATTTACTTGATGGCAACTGGTAAAATGACTTTTGACATTGAGTATCTTTTCATGTACTTGTAGGTCATTTGTATATCTGAAATGTCGATGCAAATCTTTTGCCCATTTTATGGTTGGATCATTTATTTTTTTCTTGTTGAGTTGTACTAGACCTTTATATGTTTTGGATATTAAACCCTTATCAGGTATATGGTTCCCATATATTTTCTCCCATTCTATAGGTTTTTTCAAATTCTTGATAAAGTCCTTTGATGAACAAACATTTTTAATTTTGATTTAGTCCAATTGATCTATTTTTTCTTTTGTTGCTTGCATGCTGGTGTCTTTCAGAGTAAAGAAGACAGACGCGCCAGGTTGACTCGTATCATCCACACACACACACCTAAGAGGTGAGTAGTTGTTTCCTATCCCCACTTTACAGAGCAGCAAAATAGAGACAGAGAGGTGAGTGAGAGGTGCCAAGTCTGTGTGCTAAGGTATGATTCTCTCTCCAGGCCTCTTGGTTTTGTCAAATGCAGAAGATCCCTCTAAGGACTTAGGTTGGGTACTGGGCTGGCCAGAGGTGGCCATGCTGCCCATTATGGGAGGGGTATAATTCCTCACGATAAGAATGTGAGTGAGAGTCCCTGTGAGTGGATCTGTGTGATGATTCTGAAGCCAGTGGAGGCTGTGGAGGGTACAACTCAAAGATAACAAACATGCAGGAAACTTCTACCGTCCAGGCCAGTTCCTGCTATCTGTCTCTGCCTCTCTTTTCTTTTCCCCAGGAAAGATGTTCTCAAGGCCTCTGGCAGCTTTCCCACCACAACCAGAGGTCATCCCAGATTTCAGCATGAAGGGCACGGGAGGGCTTGCTGTGGACTGGCACTAGGAAGCAAGAAGGTGGCCCACAGTAGGGAGGTACCAGGTGTAACATCTGTTCTATGTGTGAAAGAAGTAACAGGGCCATGTGTATCAGCCTTGCGATGACACAATTGGCTCATTCCATCCCACTGTCCTTCTTCCTCTTCTTCCCTCAGCATGTCCTTGAAGCTCTGTGCCGTACTGGGAGCTAAGGTGGGGTAGGTGTTTTTGTACCATTTAATTACAGCAGGCAGTTTAACTAGTACATTCAGTAACCAGGATGTATTTAACTAGTACATTCAGTAACCAGGATTGAGCGGTAAACTTGGCCTCTGGATCTTACCTCTTCCTGTCAAATAATAGATCCTCATCTCCCAGCCACTTCAGCCAGTTCACGAGAAAAGCACTGAAAGAAGAAACTAAAAGGTTTAATGGGGGACAGAAAGAGGTAAAAGAACCATAAAACATATAACCTTGACCCAGGCCTCTACAGGGCAGGGTCGGGAACTGAGTAGGGTGAGGGTCAGCCCTGTCTGTGTGATGGGACATTTGGCAGTCTGGTAGAGACTGTGGACTCCTTCTCATGGGAAAAAAAGAAAATGTATAGGATTACAATTAAATTAGGAGACCCTGGGTGGCTCAGTTAAGCACTCGACTACCAGGTGAAAGGTTGGTAGTTTGAACCCACCCAGAGGCACATCTGGAGACAGGCCTGGTGCTCTACTTCTGAATAGTCATAGCCTTGAAAACTTTATGGAGCAGTTCTGCTCTGCACAAAGGGGGTTGCCATGAGTCAGAATTGACTCCATGACAACTAACAGCAAGAATTACATTGCAACACTTTTATAAAAAATAGTTAAAACATGTAAAATAAAACAAGTGTGCTTCTTTATGAATATATCGGACCACAAGACCTGGCTGGGACTGGTAAGGAAGAATTGCAGAGAGTTGGTGAGGGTAAAGAATTACTTTGAGTTGTGGGCAGATGCCACCTGATAGGCAAGCCTCAGGGGTTCCATGGGTGGGTGGTTTTGTTGTGGTTTGTAGACTTCATTTATCGTGGAAAACCAAAAAAAAACATTGCTATTGAGTCGATTCCGACTCTTAGCCACCTTACAGGACAAGTAGAAGTGCCCCATAAGGTTTCCAAGGAGCACTTGGTGGACTTGAACTGCCAACCTCTTGGTTAGCAGCCATAGCTCTTAACCACTAGACCACCAGAGTTTCCATGAAGGAAGGGCTAAATTTCACTTAGAGATGTTGAAACAAAAATCATGTTAAGCCAATAATAGAAACTAATTGACGTTTATTTAATATGCAACCAACCAAGCCCACTGCTGTTGACTTGATTCCAACTCATAGTGACCCCATAGGGTTTCTGAGGCTGTGACTCTCTATGGAAGCAGACTGCCTCATTCTTCTCCTGATTAGCTGCTAGTGGTTCCGAACTGATGAACTTTCGGTTAGCACTTGATTGCTTTAACCACTGCACCACCAGGGCTACTTTTATTTAATATACTATTTGCAAACTGGGGTAATATTCTGTAAGAATGGTGTGGGGACAGCATCTGACCTCCTCTAACTTCACAAGGGGGGAGGAGAACCAAGATTAATAGCCCAAAGCTTAGTCCTATGAGGTGGAAATCAGACATGCCTCCTCCCTCCACCATCTTTATCAATTCTGATGCGAACTATTCCTCCCACAGCACTCTACTTCTCTGCTGGGTTCGATAATTCATTGCAAGGGCCACACAGAACTCAGACAATACTCATGATTATGGGGTGTATTAGGGAAGTAACAGGTTATAATTCAAGTTGAGGAATGCTCAGTATACATACAGCCTCTTCCCAGCCTTGCCCTCAGGTAGATCTCTCCCTGGCACTTGGCCCCTCAGCCTGGCCCCTGCTCTGCTTGGGCAAGTGTTACAAAACTCTTTTAACTCTGCTGATAAGTGTCTGGAGGCACCCTACTCCACCAGCAGGCCTTGGCCTGAAGGTACTCAGCTCTACCTCTGTGTGTCAGAAAACCCAGCTCCACCAAATTCCTGAAGGCACCCTACTCTGACAGCAAGCTTCTTGCCCAAAGACACTCAGCTTTCTTGATCTGTGGGGTGGGAAGCCCACTGTGGGATCTCCTGCTGTTCTCTCCTGTTGCAGTTTCTCTGCCACCACTTCTCGCCATCTTCAGTGTTACAGCTCTCTCTCTTCCAGTCTCCTGGTTCCAGGAGCTTCTCAGTGCAGGGATCCCAGCTCCGCTCTTAGCCCTTCTTGCTTAGTAGTGGTGAGATCCTCTCCTGCTCTGGAATTGGCTCTGTTTTAAGCCTAGCAGTTTGGCAAAACTGACCAATCCCCTTGGTTGGCCATGATTAGCTTATTTACATAGTCCCACCCAATCACTTGGGTGGGAGTTACATACAAGACTAAAGTGAGAAAAGCCACACAAAAGAGATCCATCACGCCACACTAGTGTTATTAGACATTTGATATAGCAGTTAAGAGCAAAAAGTCTAAAGTTAGAATACCAAAAACCAAAACCAAAACCATTGCCATCTAGTTGATTCTGACTCATAATGACCGTATAGCACAGAATAGAACTGCTCCCTGGTGTTTCCAAGGAGTGCCTGGTAGATTCCAACTGCCGACCTTTTGGTTGGCAGCCATAGCTTTTAACCACTACGCCACCAGTGTTTCCAAAGTTAGAATACTTTGGTTCAAATCTTGGCTCAAACATTCATTGTGCACTGCACATTCCAACTCGAGAGTCAAAAATGTTCCAATGAATAATTACTATGCCATCTTATTGCTAGTAATTATTCATTGACATGAAAATGGGACCATAATAATGTTTGCATAAAAACAATTTACCCTAAAATATAACTTCTAGTCTGATGTTGGAGTTTCTGTTTCTTGAAACTGGCTGCACGTGGATAATTCTTCAAAAGACCACAGGCCTGAGGCTAGACTATTATTTGACTTAAAGGTGATTTTTAGGAGACCAGTTCTGGCTAAGAACTTAAGGTTCAAAGATTATATCATGGTGGTATAATCACCTCAACCTCTACGGCTCCAGAAATCTGGATTCTGTGAAAATTAAAAAACTTCGTTTCTCAGAGGTTTTTTTTTTTTTTTAAAAAAGCACAAACCCATTGCTGTCAAGTCGATTTTGACTCACAGTGACCCAATAGGACAGAGTGGGACTGCCCCATAGGGTTCCAAGGAGCACCTGGTGGATTTGAACTGCTGACCTTTTGGTTAGCAGCAGAATTCTTGACCACTATGTCACAAGGGTTTCCTTTCAGAGATTAGTGTAAATGAAAGTGTGATCCTTCTTCCTCTCCCAGTTTGCAGAGTACCCAGGTGAGTCCAAGCCTCTGGGGCTCTGAGGCGACTGGGCGACTTTCAGGCTTCCCTGCCCATTGAGAAGGGTCGAGATGACAGAGGAAAAAGCAACTCGCAAACTTAGCATCAAGTTTTCATTATTGAATATTTAAAATCCTATACTTCCGCATCAGCATAGACTGAGCATTTCATTAGGGTGAGGCACCCAACTGCCCCTGTTTAGCCAAAGCAAATAGCTGCTCATTTTGTTCACATGAGTCTAAGGTGGCCGAAGGGCAAAGACACGACTGACTGCCTGCCACAGCCCCTACCCTTCGCCTTCACCCTGCAAAGTAAGCCCACATCAGGAAATTGACTTTGAAAAGTGACACAGCCAGGGCCACATGGTGCTCAGGGGCAGAAAGAGGAGACAGTCCCCCTTGGCCTCACTCTTCAGCCTATTCTCCCTGCCTCAAACCCAGCTCTCTCCATGCAAAATAAAGACAGCATTTGTAGCTACTACTTTGAGGTTGTGACCTCTCTCCTGACACCAGGGGAAATTTGGAATGAGGTTGGAGATGGTTTTTGGAAAGGGCATTGGGTTATTTATTTATTTATTGTCTGTGAGGCTATTTTAGTTGGCTCAAGGTTATGGTAGAAAAAGAATATAAAAGAAGGCTTTGCCATTTTCTGAAAACCTACCTTTAGGAAAGAAATTGTATGGGAACCTGAACACACCTCCATCTTTGCAGGTTTTTTTCTTGTACCTGAGAGGCCTGCTTGATGGCTAGAAAGATGGGAGGGCTCATGAAATTCAACAGGGCAGGGAGATTGGGATTTGTCTTCCTAAGTTAGCAAAATTCAAACAGCCTCATTGAAAGGAATACTGATGATATCCATTTAAAAAGAACTCCCAGATCTGTCTGGCAAATTCTGGCTCTGTCATTTTGTGGAGATGGTGTGATGGCTCTCTAATAAGTCGGTTAGTGCATAACAAAGGCTGACTTTCTCCCCCTGAAGTAAAGGGCACCCTATCCCTTCACCCCCTTTCCCATCTCACCCCACAGCCTAGTAATGTGCTTACAGAGAAGTTTCACAGTGAACCATTATAGAGAAACAGAAAGCATCACGTTCTGACACTGGTACCAAAAGGAAGGCATGAGACTCATGGGCGCCCAGAGAAACTGAGCCCTGCCCACTGACCTCCCGGTCCATCCTTCTAGACCCTGCATTTTTGTGCCTTCTACAGTTCCTCAGAGGGCAAAAAACTAGACCGGAGGCTAACTGTGGAATAGATCACCAATTGCTCATATGCTGAAATGGAAGAAAATTAGAACAAGTCCACAAAGGCCAAAGTACGACCTTGAGTATATCCCACCTGAATTTAGAGACCATCTCAAGAATAGGTTTGACACATTGAACACTAATGATTGAAGACCAGACAAGTTGTGGAATAACATCATGGACATCATATGTGAAGAAAGCAAGAAGTCTTTAAAAAGACAGGAAAGAAAGAAAAGACCAAAATGGATATCAGAAGAGACTCTGAAAGTTGCTCTTGAATGTCAATCAGCTAAAGCAAAAGGAAGAAATGATGAAGTAAAAGAACTGAACAGAAGATTTCCAAGGGTGGCTCGAGAAGACAAAGTAAAGTATTATAATGATGTGTGCAAAGAGCTGGAGATAGAAAACCAAAAGGGAAAAACACACTTGGCATTTCTCAAGCTGAAAGAACCGAAGAAAAAATCCAAGCCCCGAGTTGCAATAGTGAAAGATTCTATGGGGAAAGTATTAAATGACGCAGGAAGCATCAGAAGAAAATGGAAGGAATATACAGAGCCATTATACGAAAAAGAATTGGTTGATGTTCAGCCATTTTAAGAGGTAGCATATGATCAGGAACAGGTGGTACTGAAGAAAGAAGTCCAAGCTGCACTGAAGGCATTGGGGAAAAACAAGGCTCCAGGAATTGACAGAATATCAATTGTGGTATTTCAACAAATGGATGCAGCTCTGGAAGTGGTCCTGAGCCAAGAAATTTGTAAGACAGCCACCTGGCCAACTGACTGGAAGAGATCCATATTTAAGCCTATTCCCAAGAAAAGTGATCTGACTGAATGCGGAAATTATCAAATAATATCATTAATATCACACGCAAGCAAAATTTTGCTGAAGATCATTCAAAAGCAGCTACAGCAGTATATCAACAGGGAACTGCCAGAAATTCAGGCTGGATCTGGAAGACGATATGGAACCAGGGATATCATTGCTGATGTCAGATGGATCCTGACTGAAAGCAGAGAATACCAGAAGGATGTTTACCTGTGTTTTATTGGCTATGCAAAGGCAATTGACTGTGCAGGTCATAAATTATGGATAAATTGCAAAGAATGGGAATTCCAAAACACTTAATTTTGCTCATGAGGAACTTGGACATAAATCAAGAGGCAATTGTTCAGACAGAACAAGGGGATACTGCATGGTTTAAAGTCAGGAAAGGTGTGTGTCAGGGTTGTATCCTTTCACCATACCAATTCGATCTGCATGCTGAGCAGATAATCTGAGAAAAAAAATGAGAAGCTGGACTATATGAAGAAGAACGGGGCATCAGGATTGGAGGATGGCTCATTAACAACCTACGTCATGCAGATGACACAACTCTGCTTGTTGAAAATGAAGAGGACTTGAAGCACTTACTGATGAAGATCAAAGACCACAGCCTTCTGTATGAATTACACCTCAGCATAAAACAAATATCCTCACAACTGGAACAATAAGCAGCATCATGATAAATGGAGAAAATATAGAAGTTGTTAAGGCCTTCATTTTACTTTGATCCACAATCAATACCCATGGAAGCAGCAGTCAAGAAATCAAAAGACACATTGCATTGGGCAAATCTGCTGCAAATGACCTGTTAAAAATGTTGAAAAGCAAAGATGTCACCTTGAAGACTAAGGTGTGTCCGACCCAAGACATGGTGTTTTCAATGGCATTGTATGCATGTGAAAGCTGGATAATGAATAAGGAAGACTGAAGAAGAACTGACACATTTGAATTGTGGTCTTAGTGAAGAATATTGAATATACCATGGACTGCCAAAAGAACAAACAAATCTGTCTTGGAAGAAGTACAATCAGAATGCTCCTTAGAAGCAAGGATGGCAAGACTGTGTCTTACATACTTTGGACATGTTTTCAGGAGGGATCAGTCCCTGGAGAAGGACATCATGCTTGGTAAAGTCAGGGTCAGCAGAAAAGAGGGATGCCCTTAATGAGATGGACTGACACAGTGGCTGCAATAAGAGGCTCAAGCATAATAACGATTGTGAGCGTGGCTAAAGACCAGGCATTGTTTTGTTCTGTGGTACCTAGGGTCACTATGAGTCAGAACCAACTTGATGGCACCTAACAACAACAACAACAATAACAAAGTTCTTCATTTGACTTTGGTTAAATGATAGGCATCTGCTTGGTCATATTCTCATGCCCAGCCTTTGCAGGGGCACTGAGCAAGCCCTACTGGCCTCCCTTGCCTGCCCTGAGCTCTCCACACCCTGGCCTCTGAGGCCCAAGGCAGCCACACCCCTCCTCACCTGCAGGCCTGGCTCCTTCTCCTTCTTCAGCACTCAGCTGAGATGGCACTCCCAGGACCCTGGGCAGTCCTTGACTATTGTAGACCACCATAACCTCCCAGAACTTTCAAAACATGCAATCCAGATTTCTATGCCTGGTAGGAGAGTTTATTAAAATGTTATTTTGGAGTTGATTCTTACTCATAGTGGTCCTACTTGTGCAGAGTAGAATTATTCCATAGGGTTTTCAAGGCTGTGACTTTTTGGAAGCAGATTGCTAGCATGTCTCCCCAGGCACCTCTGGGTAGGTTCAAACTGTCAACCTTATGGCTAGTAGTTGAGTGCTTAATTGTTTGTGCCACCCAGGGGCTCCTATTGAAATATTAATTCCTGTGTTTTAGCCTTTCTCTCCCATTCCAAACAGGTTTTCAGAACATAGAGTTTATGCCCTAGCAATAAATGGGGAAGAAAATAAAGGCAGAAGGAGAAGGAAAATGGGCGTGTGTAGTGGTGGGGGTGGGGAGACCCCCAGTCTCTCTTCTAGAGAAATTCAAGAGGGTCCTGGGGCCGTGGATAGAGGAGGAGAAAGGGAGGGTCACAGCTTCCAAGCAGGAGGGCAACTGGGAGTTAGAACTTAGGAATAGCTGGACAGTGATGTCCACCACGTGCCAGGCACTTACATAGGGTGAGTGTGTAACTCACTACATAACTCAGTGAGTGAGCTTTAAGCCTTTCTAACATCAAGGCACTGAGGCCCACAGGTGTTGTTATGTGCCCCAATTTGTTCATACAGCCAGTGGGCAGCAGAGCTGGGATTCAAGCTCTGCTAAGGTTGACCCTGGAGTTCTCATCCTCGCCAATGTCCCACTTCCTCCCTTCTAACCACTCTCTGCTGGGTTATGTTCCTTCATAGCTGGGTTTGTTGTTAATATCGCAGCCTGCACCTCATCCTTTTTCTCTGATGCTTCAAAAAGATGAACATAGCAACATAATGAAAAGCAACTAAGGAAGTTGTGGTTTAGCATAAAATATAATCCTGAACTTTCTGGTGGCCAAGGAGAGAAGAGTTCATATCTATTATTTGGAAAAAGAAGCATGCTGGAACTTCAGAAGAGAAACACTTCTTTTTCTGGCACTACATTCTAAAAGGAATGTATTACCTGTAGTCTTACGTGAGTGGCACCTTACTCAGTGGACGGTGTCTTCAGTTCCATAACAACTGCAGTTGCATCTTATGCATTACAGAGCTAATGCTTGATAAAAGCTCAGGGTATTAAAATATTTGGTGAAGACACCTATGACTGGGAAGCTCTGAATTACAAATGGGGGTTCAGAATTACAAGCCGGTCCTCTTACTTTTTTTTTTTTTTTTCTTTTTTTAACACTCTTTTGCTAAACTCACAATAATCTACTTCACTAAAGAATTTTTTGTTAGGAGACGAGAGGGTCAGAAATGGCTGTTCTCACAGTATCTTTCTAGAGGGTAAATGCGATTTCGTGTGTTTGGCTTTAAGTCAAAACCATATGTAGCTACAATGCTTTAATTACTAGACCACTTGGCTCTGGTGCTATAAAAGGAGCCGAAAGATGCTAGAGGTAAGATAAAGAGCTCATTTATGGCATTCACTCATCGTCTAAGTTTCATTTCTTTTCTAGGTGAGGTTCCCTAATAATCATTTACCTTCTTCTCTGTTTCAGAGTTAGTGCCTTCAAAGGAAGATTGGAACTACTTGAAGGTGAGAGTTTCCAGGTGATGGAACTTGTGTTGTAGGGGCTAGCCAGTTGCAAATGCAGTGGAATTTGGCTGTTTGTGGGAAGGGGTTTTTGGAATTGAGAGATTGGTGTCCTTGGCTAACGGAATGCTTACTACATAAATAGCCTCCTCCTCTCCCCAGATGAGTGATATGTTCATCTTGGTCAAATCATCCTACTTCAGCTTTGGAGGGAGCTCTAACACCTTCCATATCCATGTGAGGAGGATCCACGTCAGTCTTTCCCAGGGAAAGTAGGCTCCTGTCTCCAGGTGCCTTGATGACAGAGACATTTTTGTCAAAGGCTTATCTGACACAAAACTAATCCTTGACAAATTTTTGCTTGCCAAATTAGAATGAATGGGCGATGCTCTGCAGTGTTTAGGATAAGAGACTTGGACCCTATAACCCTGGCCTCTCAGCTCTCACTTGTGCCTTGTGTAGTGTGTTTTAGGAGCCAATCATGCCTTCATCCTCCACTCTCAAGAGTCTCCTCATCACCTGTGTCCTTGCAGCCTTTGCTTTCAGCACTGCGTGGGTGAGAACAAACAAATGACCTTTTTCTCTCAAAGACCCTGAAGGGTAAGATAGACTATAACAAAGAGGAATGACCCACTTAGGAGAAACCAGGTTCACCTATGAGAACAGTGACAAGCTTTGCAGGGTTGAAGACCCTTTCTCTGAGCACAATAGTAAGCTTATTAGCAACCCAGGCTGTGGGGAGCTGAGAGGGACTGAGCTGGTGGTGGTAGTGGGTCAGAGCAGGCCTGATGTAGACCCCTCAGGGAGGGACTGTGGATTCCAGGGGTCTCCAGTTGCCCATCCAGCCAGTACAGGGAGTGAGTTTCACAATACCTTGACACCCAGGAATATTTGAGTATCGGAAATATCAAAAATGACTCCTGACATTTTCATTCCTGAATTACTTTTTGAATAATTTTTTATTTCCTTTTCCTAGAGTTATAATTGTGAAAGCTGCAGTTCTAATCCATGTAGTCCTGACCAGACATGTGAAGCCACCCAAGGCTGCTTCAATAATAAGCAACAACTCCAGTCACTAAGTATGCAGCACCCAGATACCCTGCCTAGGCTTCTAGGCATGCCAGAGGGAGAAGGTGCTTAGAATGATGTGGGTACTTTGTTAGGCAACTTGATGTAGTTCCACCTTCCCCTGTGCATCTTCTTTTTTTATCCTTGCTTCCTTACACAGGAGTCCTGGTGGCACAGCGATTGAGAACTCCACTGTTAACCAGAAGGTTGGCAGTTCAAATCCACCAGGGACTCCTTGGAAACCCTATGGGGCATTTCTACTCTGCCCTATAATGTCAACTATGAGTCTATGAGTTGAACTCCATGGTAACACATTTTTTTTTTCCCTTACATAGCTCTACCAGGCTAGGGGTTGGGCGTATGTGGTGGTGGGAAGTGTCAGGGGTGGGGCATTGAGCAGGAGACTCTCTGCAGATTGCTCAGTGCTTCAAAAGACCAGGAAATCCTGGTCTCCAGGAATCCCTGAGAGGTACAAATGACTAAGCAAAATGTTGGCTGTTTGAATCCACCCAGAAGTGTCTCATAAGAAAGGCCTGGAGATCTATATTTCTGAAAGGTCACAGTCATGGAAAGTGTATGGAGCACAGCTCTACTCTGACACACATGGAGTTGACAGCAAAGTCCGAGTTGATTCTACTACAATTTTTTTTTTTTTTTTAATCCTGGTTCCCACATCAGCCTCTTGGCGACCACTGAGGCATGACATTCCAACCCTAATAAATTCTAAGAAATTGTTCCTCCATTGTTTCATTCCGAGAAATGAACCAAAGCAGAAGGACTCTTTTGGAGAAGTGGAAAGATTAAAGACAAAGGGAGTTGAGACACCTAATCCTTTAACACTAGGAGCATCGCTTTCTCTATGGGTCAGTGGGAAAATTCTGTTTGGGGTTTGGTTCTGTGCAGGGGATGTCCTAAACTCTAAGCAGAGTAAAGGCTGTAATCAAAAAGAGTGTACCTCACTGGCCTTCACGGCATCACTGGGAAATGGATATACATTTTGGTACGACCACCGATGCTGCCATTCTGAGAAATGCAACAAAGATGATATCTCAGGTAAGTGCCTGCAGGCTGTATATCTCTGCTTCTCTCTTCTTCCCATGCCTGCTCCCAATCCTTTGCCTCTACCCTTCTGCTTTAAGTACCATTTCATGACCCATCTCTCTGCTTCTAAGTTGTCCTCTCACTGATTGCCTCTCCTTCTCCTGGTGGCTCTGGTGAAGAGTTAGAAATGGATATGACCCCCTCACCTGCAAGGAGAGAATGAATGACAGCTGTGTGGTAGGGCTTGGTACTGAGGATTTTATCTAAGTATCGGTGTGTAGATTTAAGTTACTTGCTTTCTCTTTCTAGCAGAGAAAATGGTCTTTCCTTGCCTACTTAATTCTTCACAGCCTTAACAGTATTTTTTTCAGACTACAGATTACTTTCCCTACTGTTATGTAATCACTTTTCCTCCAGTCAGAGAGGGGCTGTTCATGAAAGGGGCCAATAACACTGAATTTATATAAGGTTCATTTTGATTATGTTTTCCCAAATAGTATCTACCCTCATGCCCTCCCAGTTGTAAATAATTTTGATTTTTGGTGGAAGGATTATGGAATAATCATGTTCTTGGGGAGTAGTAATGCTCTCAGTTCCTTTTTCTATTTCTTAAGATGAAAATTTTCTCTCTTCATTCAGGGCCTCAGAAATCCTCAGACCCTAATGGCGTTAAATGTTATGCCTGCTACACTGATCAAAATATTTCCTGTGACCCAGTCCCCCTTAACTGCACAGGGACAGAAACAAAGTGTGCTGTGATTATTGGCACAGGTATGGATTTTTCCACAGGTTTTTGGTGTTCATCTTCTTAAAGGGTACAGTGTATTAGCTATGTAACAAATTATGGAAAAATTTAGCAGCTTAAAATAACAAATGTTCCTTATTTCACAATTTCTGTGGATCAGCTCAGTGGCTTAGCTCAGTGGTTCTGGGTCAGGGCCTCTCGTGAAGTTGTATTCATGGTGTTGAAAAGGGGCTGTGGTCATCTGGATTGAGGACTGACTTCCAAACACAGTCATGTGGTAGTCTGAAGGCCTCAGTTTTGAGTGTCCTCATGACATATCAGCTGGTTTCTCCCAGAGCAAGTGATCAGAGAGAGAGAGAGGGCGCAAGTCAGAAGCTGCAGTATTTTTTATAATGTAATCTCTGAAGTGACATGGCATCACTTCTGTTGTCTCCTATTGGTTACACAGCCCAATCTGAATTCCTTGCGGGAGGGGACCACACAAGGGCATAAATAACGGGAGACAGGAGCCATTGGGACCTTCCCAGGGGCTGAGTACATGTAAGCAAGGGGTGGCACAGGGCCAGATGCTAGGTAATCTCTCCAAGGCTTGGAAGGAACCATCTGGCAGAAGAGGAGAGTACAGAGCATGGCTGAGACTAGGGTCCATGGGTGCTGATTAGGGAAGAGAAAACTGACATAGAGAAGAAGGCTGGAAGTCAGACCTCATATGTTCAGCTAAAGCACCTCTGTGATATGTTTTCTTCCTTACCTTTGCTTCCTTGGGGAAACCAGAGGGAAAAAATTTGAATCCCCCTCAAGATAGGTAGACATGAGGATGTGAGGAGGAGGGACAAGGTGAGAGGGAAAACTAACTCCTGGATTTTTCTCTTGGCAGTTGGTCCTTACTTTGCAGCTTTTGCTATGGGTTGTACCACTGAAAGCGCCTGCAAATTGAGTGCAACCATACTGGATAACATAGACATTCGTACCTATTGTATAGACCCCATCAGTGGGAACCCCCCCTGATGCCCATCATCTCATCAATGCTCACTGGTCTCTTCCTGCTAAACGCCTTGCTGTGACCTCTCAAACACTGCCAAGCTCACATGGCTATAAACCTGAAAAAATTGGAGGCCTCAAATGATTCTCCTCCCCAACATTTCCCTGACATTGGAAAATTAAAGAGCTGATACTTCCATAAGTGCGTGTGTGACGACTTGTTTGTATTTTAGGTTAAAAAAGAAAAAATCCTATTCACCCCTCTAATGGCGTTTTTATTTATCCCAAGCAGCACGTTTCAGATGAAGTCTGAGATGGCAGGACTTTAGACAAGGGTATCTTCAAGAATTACTGTAACCTCAACTTTGTCACAACCCATATGCTCGGCCACACACCCCTAGAACATGCCTCATTTCTGTTAAAATAAAATTATATTAAGTCAATAATACAAGTTTATTTAACAGACTATTTGCAAATTGGGGCAACATTTCTGACTAGAGAGTCAAAAATGTTCCAGAAAAGAAAATGTTTTACAGTTTTTTTTTTTTTATCCCAGCTTATTGCTTTAATGGAAACAGGGCCAGAATAAAATTTACAACATAACTTGTGGACATGCAGGATTCCATACAGTATTTACTTGAAGAACAATTCAAATAATTACTGATTGACTTTAAAACATAGCTTCTATCCTGACCTTTGGAATTGCTGGTGTCAAAACTGACTGTATGAAGATAATTCTTTAAACAGCACAATAGCCAAAGAAAACATTCTTTACTAATTAAGTTAAACTGTTGTTGAGTCCTGGTGGTGCGGTGGTTAAACGTTCAGCTACTAACCAAAAGGTCAGCAGTTTGAATCCACCAGATGGTCTTTGGAAGCCCTATGGGGCAGTTTCTACTCTATCCTATAGGGTTGCTGTGAGTCAGAAGCGACTTTGCGGCAACGAGTTTTTTTTTTTTTTTTTGGTTTGTTGTTGACTTAAAGATGGCTTTCAGGAGACCAGTTTTGGCTCAAAGTTTAAGGTTCAAAGATTATCTCAGGGCAGTAGTTTGGGGTGGGGAGTTTCAGCTATGACGGCTCCAGAAAGTCTAGATTCCATGAGAATTAAAATTCCTGTCCACATTTCCAATATTCTTAATTTCTACTCCTAAACCTTAACTGCCCTTTGACAAGGAATGTGATGTTGTATGAACAGCTCAGTGCCCAGAAGGTCCTTTCCCACAGTTTGTGAAATCCCAGGTATAGCAGAATTTCCTCCACCTAAGAACCATGCGTGTAGAATTTTTTGCCACATACTCTGAATTCCTCTGCTTCCAACACTGGACAGGTACCAGGAATGAAGGACATAGAAAACGGGGTTTGTGAAAGCAGTCTCAAATACTGAGGAAGATGGAGGTGTGTATACTGGGGATCCAGAAGAACATGCCCTCACATGGCTGGGTTAATGAACACGGGCTGACATTGACATATGAAAAATTGACCATGTTTCTGCTGTAACTTCCAAACATGTATAATGTCCTTATGGTGTTGACCCCCCAGCTGAGCGTCCCTGTAATCTGCTCAAACGGACCCCTTGATTGCCCACATTCAGTCTCCTACAAGACACAGTTATCTTCTGAAGTTGCATAAAAGAAAAAAAAAAAAATGCCCTATTACTTATTTCTTATTTGAGAGTTTGTAAAAACCAGGGATGTTTCTCTCCAGGTGTCTTTGTAATCTAGTGTTGCTGTAACAGAAATACCACAAGTGGGTGGCTTTAAAGAACAGAAATTTATTTTCTTATAGTTCTGGGGGCTAAAAGTCCAAACCTGGGTCTCTACCGTGTCATTTCCTTCCTTGTAGGTAGTCCCAGGCATTCCTTAGTACCTTGGCTTGTAGATGATCCTAACATGGCATCTGTCTTCTCCTTGTGTGTATGTATTTCTGTATCTGATTTGTTCTGTTTATAACTCAGAAGTGATTAGACTTAGAACCCATCCTACTTGGGTATGATCTATTTCACATAAAAAAGAAAATCCTAGTTCAAAATAAGATTACATCCACAGGAATAGGGGTTAGGATCCTGTCTTAGTTATCTACTGCTGCTATAACAGAAATACCACAACTGGACGGCTTCAACAAACAGAAATTTATTTTCTCACAGTTTAGGAGGATAGAAGTCCAAATTCAGGTGCCAGCTCCGAGAGAAGGCTTTCCCTCTCTGTTGGTTCTGAAGGAAGGTACTTGTCTTTTCTCAGCTTCTGCTCTTGGGTAATCTTTATGTGGCTTGGCATCTCTCGTCCCCCATCTCTGCTTCTTTTGCTTGCTTGTTTAATCTCTTTTATAGCTCAAAAGAAATTGACTTAGGACACTAATCCTGTCTCTTTAATGCAACAGAAACATCCCATTCCCAAATGGGATTATAACCAGAGGCATAGAAGTTAGGAATTACAACATGTATTTTGGCGGGGCACAGTTCAATCCATAACAGATCCCAACACATTATTTTGGGGAATATGATTTAATTTATAACACTGGTCAGTCCTTCATTTGATTCTCTTACCAGTTGGTTCTCTTTTCCTCTTGGGAACATGGCTAGGCCACATCTCTCAGTTCCCTTTGAAGTCTTATGTGGGCTAACTGAAGGGAGGAGCCTTTCTACCTCTCATGCATGATCCTCTGCCCTTTCCACCCCTGATGACTGTGTGAAGAGGATTTTGTTGCCCCAGAGGAGGGCTGAGTTTCCACACGAAAGAAGCCTGACCCATGAATTGTTACTTATGGGAGAGACACCCAGAAAGTGTTCCAACAAGCAATGTCCAATTTGGACCATGATGTGGGTAGAAAATAAATTCTTTTTGTGTTAATTCAATGAAACATGAGGGTTGTCTGTTATATCATTTAGCCTGTCCTGATGAATCGATCTTAATTGCAATACGAGGGCAGAGATCCAAGAGCAGAGAGTAGCTGAAAGGGTTGTATTGCCCTTTGCCATCTAAGGAACACAGTCTTAAACAATACTCTGAGATTTAGGAGTTGTTTCTGCCCTCTCCTGAAAGTGGGTATTTCCACTTGCTTGAGTAGATTCTTGGAAACTCTATGGGGCAGTTCTGCTCTGTCCTATAGGGTCACTATGAGTTGGAATAGACTCGATGGCAATGGGTTTGAGTAGATCAGGAGAGCCCAGAACAAACCCAGGACACTAGGGCTCTGGGCTAGATAACAAAGTGAAGGGCTACTTTCAGCCAGACCTTGACTACTAATGCTGCAGAATTTCCCTAGAGAATGTGCTTTGGCTCCTTTTACTGATTTTTCCAGAGCAGACATTTCAGGTCAGTGATGACATCTAGATTCTGACCCCCTTACCTCATTTGGGGCACTGAAGAACAACTGTTTCTTATTCTTTAATGGAAATATTAGAAAGCAGGAAATATTCTTCCTATACATGAAATTTTTAAGCATTTACATATTGTTTTCAGTTGCTGCATTCCAGAATTGATCTAGGAAGTAGTATATAGGTCATTGCAGTATTGTGCTTAAGATTAATGGGCAAATATTAATAATGATAAAAATTACTAGCTAACATTTATTGAGGGCTTACTATGTACTAGTCACTGTTTTAAGCACTTTAAATATATTAACTCAATTGACCTCCACAAACGTTCTGTAAAGTATGTAGTTTTTTCTCCCCCATTTTACAGATGAAGAAACTGAGGCTCAGGAACTTGTTCAGCTAGTAAATAGAGGGATTGAGATTTAAATCCAATCTTTCTGTATGTGACAGAATGGGGCTGCCCAGTTTACCAGTTTCAGGAATTTAGAATTCAGTAACTAATTCTTTATTTTTTATAACCTGTATTACTTTCTTATTGCTGCTGTAACAAATTATCACAGACTCATTGGCTCAAAACAACACACATTTACCCTATTACAATTCTGGAGGTTGGAGTTTGAAATAGTTTCACTGGGCTAAAGTCAAGATTTCAGCAAATATGGTTCTTTCTGAAGTCTCTGAGAGAATCTGTTTCCTTGCCTTTTTTAGCTTCTAGAGGCTGCCTGTATTTCTTGGTTCCTGTTTCTATTATCACATTTTCCCCCTATGACTCTAACTCTTCTGCCTTCCTCTTATAAAGGCCTTGTTGGTCATATTGGGCCCATCCAGACAACTGGAATAATCTCTCCATCTCAAATGTTTTAACTTAATCACACCTGCAAAGTTCCTTTTGCCACATAAGGTAGCATTCACAGATCCTGGGAATTAGGACATGGGCACATTCAGGGGCCATTTATTTAGCCTTCCACATAACCCATATATTTGCAAAAAAAAAAAAAAATTGAACAGTTTCTGATGAAAGGTATTCATTAATGAGAATTATTGGCACCATCACAATAAAGACAAGACTTGGAAGCCCTGTTTTGAAGTGGTTGGAGGTCTGGGGAGGGCCACTGCACCAGGAATCTTTACATAATGAACACTGGACATTATGGATGGTGTTCTAACAGAAATACAACAAAAATGCAGAAGTATTCTTCTATTGCCTTCTGATGAAAACAGAATATGATACATAATGCAAAACATTGGTACAAGAAGATAAAGTAATGTAGTTTGGTTGAGGGAACTTAACTTGATGAGGGAAGGAAATACTTGTGTTCAAATGAGGTAGAGGCTGCTCTTTACGCCCTGTTCCACACACAAAGGAAGATTACAGCAACGTCTTAGCTCCCATTGTTAAACACATCCTTCTTGGAGGCTAAGTCTCTAAGATAAAGGTCTGGTCTTCTCCCAGCCCGAAGCCTCCCTCTCCTTCAAATCTGTGGAGATGACCCATTTAACACCCAGACTCAATGCTTCTCAAACCCTCTAGTGTCTCTGACTTTTGCCTCAAATTCAGCAAACCCATGTTCAACATGTAGAAATCCCCCACCTGTGAAATATTTTGTGGCATCGTTACACTCTGTAGCCGTAAACTTCTATCTTTCCTGCCCTTGAATTCATTAAGACCCCAAATGCCTCTCCTTTTCTTTTGGAGCTAGTGCTTTGCCCACTCCCATTTCTTCCTCCTCTATGTGCCTCCCAGTCTCAGAATGTTCACTGCATCCCCTCTGTTTTAATTTCCTAGGGCTGCTGTTCCTGGTTCAGCTTCTAGTAACTCCAGGAGTTCCTTGACTTGCACCTGCAGCATAGTTCCATTGTCACATGGCTTCTTCCCTGTGTATATCTGAGTCTTTTCTTTAATAAGGATATCACTTAGATTGGATTAGGACTCACCTTACTCCAGTTTGACTTCGTATTTACGTAACTGGTTACATCTTCAAAAAACTCTATTTCCAAACAAGGTGACCTTCACAGGTAGTGGAGTTTAGGACTTTAACATAAAATTTTGGGGGATACAATTCAATCCACAACACTCTTTCTTTTCAGTATCTCAGCTCATTTGACTTGCTGCTTCTCCCGGTTCCTGGCCTGTTTCAGTCTGGCCTCCTCCACACTTCCCTGTTACTCTTGAAGCCTGGATGCCTTCTGTTGGCAATATAATGCTGGGGTCTAGCACTCTGTAAGGCAGTCTGTGCCTTTGTCTACGAAGACTGAATGACTGGGCCTTGTCTTCTCTTTGGTGCTCAACTCAAAGAGGAAGACATAGACTCCCATGTTTTACCTCTGTGGGCTTTTGAGGAGATAGGGAGCAAGGTCCCGCTACCCAGGACTGTTGAGGAGATAGGGAGCAAGGTTCCGCTACCCAGGACTGACTGACTATTCTTATATCGTTCCTCTCCTCTGTTGTTTGTAGGTGCCATTGAGTCAGTTCTGACTCATAGTGACTTTATGTACAACAGAATGGAACACTGCCTAGCCCTGCACCATCCTCACAATCATTGCTATACTTGAGTCCACTGTTGCAGACACTGTATCGATCCATCTTTTCAGGGGCTTCCTCTTTTTTGGTAACCCTCTACAAGCATGATGTCCTTCTCCAAGGGGCTGGTCCCTCCTGAAAACATGTCTGAAGTATGTAAGATGAAGTCTCACCATCCTCGCTTCTAAGCAGCATTCTGGCTGTCCTTTTTCCAAGACAGATGTGTTTGTTTTTCTGGCAGTCCATTATATATTCAATATTCCTCGCCAGTACCATAAATCAAATGCATCAATTCTTCCCTACTCAAAGTAGAGTCGACCTTGATGACCTTCATTTGCTGATGTGGCACAACTCAAAATGAGAAGAAGAAAGAGCTACAAATATCCATTAGTAATCAGAATATGGAATGTACTAAGTATGAATCAAGGAAAATTGAAAGTTGTCAGAAATGAAATGGAACACTTGAAGATCAATATCCTAAGCATTAATGGGATGAAATGGACTGGTATTGGCCATTTTGAATCAGACAATCCTATGGCCTACTATACCTGGAATGACAAATGGAAGAGGAACAGCATCATATTAATTGTCAAAAAGAACATTGCAAAATCTCTCCTGAAGTACAATGCAATCAGTGACAGGATAATATCCATTTGCCTACAAGGAAGACCAGTTAATGCAACTATTATTCAAATTTACACACCAACCACTAATGCCAAAGATGAAGAAATTGAAGATTTTTACCAACTTCTGCAGTCTGAAATTGATCAAGCATGCGATCAAGGTACATAATTACTGGTGATTGGAATATGAAAGTTGGAAACAAAGAAGGATCAGTAGTTGGAAAATAGGTCCTTGGTGGTAGAAACAATGCCAGAGGTTGCATAATAGATTTTTACAAGACCAATGACTTACTCATTGGAAATACTTGTTTTCAACAACATAAACAGCGACTATATGTGGACCTCACCGGACGGACTACACATGAATCAAATCAACTACATCTGTGGAAAGAGGTGATGGAAAAGCTCAATATCATCAGTCAGAGCAAGGCCAGGGGCTGACTGCAGAACAGAGCATCAGTTGCTCTTATGCAAGTTCAAGTTGAAGGTGAAAAAAACTAAAACAAGTTCACAGGAGTCAAAGTATGACCTTGAATATATCCCACCTCAGTTTAGAGACTATCTCAAGAATGGATTTGACGCATTGAACACTAATGACCAAAAACCAAAAGAGTTGTGGGATAACATCAAGGACATCATACATGAAGAAAGCAAGAGGTCACTGAAAAGACAGAAAAGAAAGAAAAGACCAGGATGGATGTCAAAAGAGACTCTGAAACTTCCTCTTGGAAGTTTAGCTACTCTTAGCTAAAGCTTATGGAGGAAATTGATGAAATAAAAGAGCTCAACAGAAGATTTCAAAGGGTGGCTCAAGAAGATGACATAAAGGAGTATAATGAAATGTACAAAGACCTGGATTTAGAAAATCCAAAGGGAAGAACATGCTCAGCATTTCTCAAGGTGAAAGAAATGGAGAAAAAATTCAAGCCCGAGTTGCAATATTGAAGAATTCTATGGGCAAAATATTGAACTATGCAGGAAATGTCAAAAGAAGATGGAAGGAATACACAGAGCCACTGTACCAAAAAGAATGGTCCATGGTCAACCATTTCTTGAGGTAGCATATGATCAAGAACCAACGGTATTGAAGGAAGAAGTCTAAGCCACACTGAAGGCTTTGGCAAAAAACAAGGCTCCAGGAATTTTCAGAATACCAATTAAGATGTTTCAACAAATGGATGTGATGCTGGAAGCACTCACCAGTCTATGCCAAGAAATTTGGAAGACAGCTGACTGGTCAGCCAACTGGAAGAGATCCATATTTGTATCCATTCCAAAAAAGGTGATCCAACAGAATGTGGAAATTATCAAACAATATCATTAATACTACATTCAAGTAATATTTTGCTGAAGATAATTTAAAAAATGATTACAGCAGTACATCGACAGGGAAATGCCAGAAATTCAAACTGGATTTACAAGAGGACATGGAACAAAGGATATCATTGCTGAAGTTAGATGGATCTTGGCTGAAATCAGAGAATACTAGAAAGATGTTTACCTGTGTTTTATTGACTGTGCAAAGGCATTCGACTGCATGGATAACAAATTATGGATAATATTGTGAAGAATAGGAATTCCAGAACATTCAGTTGTGCTCATGTGGAGCCTGTACATAGACCAAGAGGCAGTCATTTGGATAGAATAAAGGGCTACTGTGTGGTTTAAATTCAGGAAAGGTGGGAGTCAAGGTTGTACCCTTTTGCCATACTTATTCAATTTGTATGCTAAGCAAATAATTAGAGAAGCTTGACTCTATGAAGAAAAATGTGTCATCAAGATGGGACAAAGACTCATTAACAACCTTCACTATGTAGATGACACAACCTTGCTTGCTGAAAGTGAACAGAATTTGCAGTATTTACTGATGAAGATCGAAGACTATAGCCTTCAGTATGGATTGCACCTCAATATAAAACAAAAATCCCCACAACTGGACCAATAAGCAATATCAGGGTAAACAGAAAAAAATACTGAAGTTGTCTGAGTTTTCATTTCACTTGGATCCATAAGCAACACCAATGGAAGCAGCAGTCAAGAAATCAAACAGCATATTGTATTGGGCAAATCTGCTGCAAAAGACCTCTTTAAAGTGTTAAAAAGCAAAAATGTTACTTTGAGGACTAAGGTGGCCCTAACTCAAGCCATGGCATTTTCAGTCACCTCGTATGATTTTTTTTTTTTTTTTTTTTGTATGTATCCAGAAACCCTGGTGGCATAGAGGTTAAGAGCTATGGCTAATAACCAAAAGGTTGACAGTTTGAATCCACCAGGCACTCCTTGGAAACTCTGTGGGGCAGTTCTACTCTGTCCTATAATGTCATCATGAGTCGTAATCAACTCTACGGCAGTGGGTTTGGGTTTGGTTTCATATGCATCCCTTACCCTATGCCTTGGAAATATATTTTTAGTTGTGATTGTGGAGGGGTTGAAGGAAGAGGAAGCTATATTCTCTACAACTTCCCTACTTTCAAATGCTCTCTATTCCCCTCAGGGTTTGGTATTTTGAAAAACAAAGCCAAAAAGAGACTCCTTCTCCCCACTCTCCTCACTTCACTCTGTTGTGTTTTCTCCCTTGGACAATAAAGAGAAAATGTCCTAGCTGCTTTAAGGAGAGAAAGGAGTCCTGGAAAGGTGGGGGGAGGGGAAGGAGGGGGAAGAGGGATTTTGAGGAGTGTGGCAGTATCAGTTAATATTTCAAAAATATTTTTCCTCTATACATGGACTCTACTTACTTCCTGAAGACACCTATCCTGGTGTCCTCCAACTCCTGTCACCCTCTGGACTGTCCCTCTCTAGTCTTCTGCCCTGCTGACCTTGCAACTTCCTGATCTCCAGCATTTGTGGCTTTCCTACTGTGTCCTCTATTATTTGCTGGGCTGACTATTCTTCATCTAGCAGGGATGAGAGATGGCCTGTTGGCATGGCTGTTGTACCACTGACCTTCACACCCATTAGAAGCCCCACCCCCTAATCCTGTCCTCCCAATTTCACTGGTTCCATCCAAGTCTTGTGCCTTCCTGGGATTTGAACTGGAAGACCATTCCCTCCACTGCTTCATCATTCTGTTGAGTCTTGGGTGCTTTTGTGATTACCTTTGTATTTTTCAGATATTTATTCACATCTCACGTTCTCTGATGATCTCATCCTCTTATTTCTATTTTCTTTGTTTGTATGGACTTCCTCCCATTTTTACTTTCATTTGCCACCATCGGTCTCTTAGTTTATTGTACTGTGGTGGCTTGTGTGTTACTATGATGCTAAAAGCTATGCCACTGGTATCAAATACCAGCATATTCACCCATGGTGGATAGATTTTAACTGAGCTTCCAGACTGAAAGACTAGAAGGAAAGGCCTGTTGGTCTCCTTCTGAAAATCGGTAAATGAAAACCTCAAATACCACAATGGAACATCATCCAGTATAACGCTGGAAGATGAGTCCCCTGGGTTGAAAGGCACTCCATTGTGGCTGCAACAGTGGACTTGAGCCTACCAATGATCTTGAAAATTGTGTGGGACTGGGCAACATTTATTTCTGTTATACATGGGTTCACCACGAGTTGGAGTCAACTTGATGGCAACTAATAAACAACATTTTCATTTGAACAGGTTCCATGAGGACGTGAGACAAACAGGTTGGCTTCACCCAACATATATATGCATATATTTTAAAAATATTTTAAGGAGCCGTGGTGGCACAGTGGTTAAAGAACTTGGCGGCTAACCAAAAGGTCAGTGGTTTGAACCCACCAGCCGTTCCATGGGAGAACGATGTGGCGGTTTGCTTCTGTAAAGATTTATAGCCTTGGAAACCCTATGGGGCAGTTCTACTCTGTCCTACAGGGTTGCTATGAGTCTGAATTGACTTCACAGCAGTGGGTTTGAGTTTTGATTTTAAATATTTTATTGTATTTTGGGTGAAAGTATACACAGCAAAACAGGCTTCATTTAACAATTTCTACACATAATATTCAGTGTTACATTCTTCTCATTGTGTCAACATTCTTGTTTTCTGTTCTAGTTGTTCTATTCCCATTACTTAGTCTCACTGCCCCCCAGCCTTCTCATCCATACTTTAGAGTAACTGTTGTCCATTTAGTCTCATATAAATAATTTTTCAAAAGAGCACGGTACTCAAGGGTAGCATTATTTATTTTTTGAGCTATCCTGCTATTAAGTTAAAAGGTCTTTTCAAGGGATAGTTTTGGTTTAAGGTTTAAAGAATATCTTCAGGCAATAGTTTCGGGGATTCCTCTAGTCTCAACGGGTCCGGTAAGTCCAGATTCTTTGAGAATTTGAAGTTCTGGTCTACATTTTTCTCCTTTGCTATCAGGATCCATCTATGGTGACTTTGATCAGAATGTTTGGTACTGAGAGCTGGGTACCATCTAGTTCTGGTCTCAGGGTAGAGGGGACCATGATTCATGGAGACAGTTGATGTGAAGTCATATTCCTTCTCTGATTCTCAGGTCTCCTTCTTCCTCTTTTGCTCCTGAAGAATAGGGACCAATAGTTGTATCTTAGATGGCAGTTCATAAATCCCCAGACACTACTCACCAAACTGGGATGTAGACCATAAACTTCATAAACTATATCATGCCAATTGACTGAATTGTTCCATGAGACTATGAACTTAAACCTTCAAAACAAGAAAACTAATCCCTTAAAGTGACTGGTTATGTCTAAGAAGTATTAGTATCTGTAGCCCCTATTTGTTTTATTATATATAAACATATATATATATTTGGTTGTTGTTGCAAAATTATATGCAACATAGCATTTACTAATACATTCTTTTCCTTGTGTACAGTTTAGTGGCATCAGTTATATTAGTCAAACTGTGCATACTTCACCCACATTTGGTGCTACCTTTCCCAACACCATAAACAAAAAGTGGCTACTACCTGGGGAATGATTTCCCCTCTTTCCCTCTACTCCCCTGGTAACCACCAATGAACACTGGTTTCTGTGTATATACCTATTCTTGTCATCTAATAACAGTGCACATCAACATAAAGAAAACAAAAATTCTCACAACTGGACCAATGAGCAATATCATAATAAATGGAGAAAAGATTGAAGTTGTCACGGATTTCATTTTACTTGGATCCACAATCAACACCCATGGAAGCAGCAGTCAAGAAATCAAAAGATGCATTGCATTGGGTAAATCTGCTGCAAAGGACCTCTTTATAGTGTTGAAGAGCAAAGATGTCACATTGAAGACTAAGGTACGCCTCACCCACGCCATGGTATTTCCAATCGCATCATATGCATGTGAAAGATGGACAATGAATAAGGAAGACTGAAGAAGAATCGATGCCTTTGAATTGAGGTGTTGGCAAAGAATATTCAATATACCATGGACTGCCAAAAGAACAAACAAATGTGTCTTGGAAGAAGTACAGCCAGAATGCTCCTTAGAGGCAAGGATGGTGAGACTGCATCTTACATACTTTGGACATGTTGTCAGGAGGGATCAGTCCCTGGAGAATGACATCATGCTTGGCAGAGTACAGGGTCAGCGGAAAAGAGGAAGACCCTCAACGAGGTGGATTGACACAGTGGCTACAACAATGAGCTCAAGCACAACAACAATTGTAAGGATGGCTCAGGACCGGGCAGTGTTTCGTTCTGTCATGCATAGGGTCGCTATGAGTCGGAACCGACTCGACAGTACCTAACAACAACAACAACAGTGAGATCATATGATATTTGTCCTTTTGTGATGCACTTATTTCATTCAGCAAAATGTCCTCCAGGTTTATCCATGCTGCAAGGGAACTCATTTTTCCTTTATGTTTGAATAGCATTCTATTGTATGTATGTACCACATTTTGTTTATCCATTCATCTGTTGATGGACGCTTAGATTGTTTCCATCTTTTTTGCTATCGTGAACAGTACTGCAATGAACATTCCCTGTGTGTCTGTCAGTTTGTAGTACTGTGTTGGCTTATGTGTTGCTATGATGCTGGAAGCCGTGCCATGGTGTTCAGATGCCAGCAGGGTCACCCATGGTGGACAGGTTTCAGCTGAGCTTCCAGACTAAGACAGACTAGGAAGAAGAACCTGGCAGACTACTTCTGAAAATAATTAGCCAGTGAAATTATTATGAATAGCAGCAGAATGTTGTCTGATATAGTGCTGGAAGATGAGCCCCTCAGGTTGGAAAGCACTCAAAACACCACTGGGGGAGAGCTGCCTCCTCAAAGTAGAGTCTACCTTAATGACGTGGATGGAGTCAAGCTTTCGAGACCTTCATTTGCTGATGTGGCATGACTCAAAATGAGAAGAAACAGATGCAGATATCCACTAATAATTGGATCCTGGAATGTACAAAGTATGAATCTAGGAAAATTGGAAATTGTCAAAAATGAAATGGAACACATAGCCATCAATATTCTAGGTGTTAGTGAGCTGAAATGGACTGGCATTAGTCATTTTGAATCGGACAATTATAGGGCCTACTATGCCAGGAATGACAACTTGAAGAGGAATGGTGTTGCATTCATTGTCAAAAAGAACATTTCAAGATCTATCCTGAAGTACAACACTGTCAGTGATAGGACAATATCCATATGCCTACAAGGAAGACCAGTTACTACGACTATTATTCAAATTTACGCACCAACTACTCAGGGCAAAGACAAAGAAATTGAAGGATTTTACCAACTTCTGCAGTCTGTAATTGATCAAACATGCAGTCAGGATGCACTGATATTTACTGGTGATCGGAATGCAAAAGTTGGAAACAAAGAAGTTGGAAAATATGGCCTTGGTGGTAGAAATGATGCCTGAGATCACCTGATAGAATTTTGCAAGACCAATGATTTCTTCATTGCAAATACCTTTTTTCACCAACATAAATGGTTACTATACATGTGGACCTCACCAGATAGAATACACAGGAATCAAATCGACTACATCTGTGGAAAGAGACGATGGAAAAGCTCAATATCATCAGTCAGAACAAGGCCAGGGGCTGACTGCAGATCAGATCATCAATTACTCATATGCAAGTTCAAGTTGAAACTGAAGAAAATTAGAACAAATCTATGAGAGTCAAACTATGACCTTTAGTATATCTCACTTGAATTTACAGGCCATCTCAAGAATAGATTTGATGTGTCAAACACTAATGACCGAAGACCAGATGAGTTGTGGAATGACATCAAGGGCATCATACATGAAGAAAGCAAGAGGTCATTAAAAAGACAGGAAAGAAAGAAAAGACCAAAATGGATGTCAGAAGAGACTCTAAAACTTGCTCTTGAATGTCGAGTAGCCAAAGCAAAAGGAAAAAATGATGACATAAAAGAGCTAAACAGAAGATTTCAAAGGTCGGCTCGAGAAGACAAAGTATTATGATGACATGTGCAAAGACATGGAGATAGAAAACCAAAAGGGAAGAATACACTCAGCATTTCTCAAGCTGAAAGAACTGAAGAAAAAATTCAAGCCTTAAGTTTTAATACTGAAGGATTCTACAGGGAAAATATTAAACAACACAGGAAACATCAAAAGAAGATGGAAGGAATACACAGAATCACTACACACACAAATAAATTGGTCTACTTTCAATCATTTCAGGAAGTAACATATGCTCAGGTATCTATGGAAGTTCAAGCTGCACTAAAGGCACTGTTGAAAAACAAGGCTCCAGGAAACGACGGAACACCCATTGAGATGTTTCAACGAACAGATGCAGCGCCAGAAGTGCTCACTCATCTACGCCAAGAAATTTGTAAGACAGCTACCTGGCCAACCGACTGGAAGAGATCCATATTTATGCCTCATCCCAAGAAAGGTGGTCCAACTGAATGTGGAATTAATATCACATGCAAGCAAAATTTTTCTGAAGATCGTGCAAAGGTGGCTGCAGCAGTATATCAACAGGGAAATGCCAGAAACTCAAGCCAGATTTAGAAGAGGACGTGAAATCAGGGATATCACTGCTGATGTCCGATGGATCCTGGCTGAAAGCAGAGAATACCAGAAAGATGTTTACCTGTGTTTTATTGCCTATGCTTAGGCATTCGACTGTGTGGATCATAACAAATTACGGATAAAATTGTGGAGAATGGGAATTCCAGAACACTTATTTGTGCTCATGAGGAATCTGTATAAGGATCAAGAGGCAGTCGTTCAAACAGATCAAAGGGATACTCCATGGTTTAAAGTCAGGAAGGTGCGCATCAGTGTCGTATCCTTTCACCACACCTATTCAATCTGTATGCTGAGCAAATAATATGAGAACTGGACTATCTGAAGAAGAACGGGGCATCAGGATTAACAACCTGTGTTATGCAGATGAAACAACCTTAATTGGTGAAAGTGAAGAGGACTTGAAGCACTTACTGATGAAGATCAAAGACCACAGCCTTCAGTATGGATTACACCTCAACATAAAGAAAACAAAAATCCTGACAAATGGACCAATAAGCAACATCATGATAAATGGAGAAGATTGAAGTTGTCAAGGATTTCATTTTACTTGGATCTGCAATCAACACCTATGGAAGCAGCAGTCAAGAAATCAAAAGGAGCATTTTATTGGGCAAATCTGCTGCAAGGACCTCCTTAAAGTGATGAAAAGCAAAGATGTCACCTTGAAGATTAAGGTGTTACTGACCCAAGCCATGTTATTTTCAATGGCATCATATGCATGTGAAATCTGGACAATGAATAAGTAAGGCTGGAGAATTGAAGTCTTTGAATTGTGTTGGTGAAAAATATTGACTATACCATGGACAGCCAAAAGAATGAACAAAAGCAAGGGCAGCGAGACTGCGTCTTACATGATTTGGACATGTTGTCAGGAGGGATCAGTCCCTGGAGAAGGATATCATGCTTGGTAAAGTACAGGGTCAGCAGAAAAGATGAAAACCCTTGATGAGATGGATTGACACAGTGGCTGCAACAGGGGGCTCAAGCACAATGACTGTGAGCATGGCACAGGACTGGGCAGTGTTTCATGCTGTGGTACATAGGGTTGCTGTGAGTTGGAATTGACTTGATGGCACCTAACAACAACAACAAGCCAAGTGCTTCAGGATTACGGGCGAGATAGTAAGGCCAGTGAATTCCATGACCATGCGCCCAATCCTGCACTTCATTTACTGTGAAGAAAGCTCCTTGATAAAAGGCAATGCTGTGTGGGATACTATGACGGTGGATAAGGCATTCTGTGAGTCTATGGATGATAGTTTTGGCAGAAGCATTGCATGCAGGGAAGGCAAATCCCTATCCAGAGTAAGTGTCTCTCCCAGTAAGAGCAAAACACTACCTTTCTGAAATGCAAGTGGTCCAAAATAATTAACCTGCTACCATGTAACTGGCTGATCACCACAAGAAATGGTGCCATATAGGTCTCTGCTGCTGACAGAATGGGCACTCAGCAGTGGCTGTAGCCAAGTCAACCTTGGTGAATGGAAGCCTGTGTTGCTCAGCCCATGCATAACCTTCATCCCTGCCACCATAGCCACTTTGTTCAGGAGTCCTTTGGGAAATGACAGGAGTGGCTGGGGAAAGAGGATGGCTGGGATCCCCAGAACACATCATCCTATCCATTTGATCATTAAAATCCTCCTCTACCGAGGTCACCCTTTGGAAAGCATTCACATGAGACATAAATATCTTCACTTCTTTGGCCCATTCAGAGAGGTCTATCCACATACCTTTTCCCCATATCTCCTTGTCAACACTTTTCCAATCATGTTCCTTCCAAGACCCTAACCATCAAGCCAAACCATTGGCCATAGCCCATGAGTCAGTATACAATGACACATCTGACCATTTCTCCTTCCAAGCAAAGTGAACAACAGGTGCACTGCTCAATGTTCTACCCACTGGGAGGATTTCCTTTCACCACTGTCCTTCAGGTAGGTCCCAGAAAGAGGCTGCCACTTTCCAATTTTGAGTGGTGGTTGCATATTGTTCAGAACCATCTGTAATGAAGGCACAAGTTTTCTCTTCCTCAGTCAATTGATCATAAGGAATTTCTCATGAGGCCAGAGGTACAGACTGGGAGTAGGAAGGTAGTATGACAGAAGTGGGAATCATAGGCTTTTGGGCCACTTCTTATGTAATTTATTTGTGCCTTCAGGTCCTACTCGAGCCCAATCTTGTACACCACTTCCATTTAATGATGGATTGCTGCTATGCATGTCAAACTTTATGACTCTGTGGGTCAGACAATACCCAGTTCATGATGGGGAATGACCACCAGAAGCAGTTTGCCTTCAGCTGACAAAGTCAGCAATACACCTTCACTGTCCTACCTTAGAGGTATATCAGCTGTTCAGTGTTATGTCATAATTTAGTCTGCAGGGATTTTGATCACCTTTCCCTTCCAGAATACATCACACTGGTCCATTATATTATGCCATTATACTGATTGCACCTAGTAAGGAAGAAGTATTCATGACAATAGACTCACTGGTAAGACACTTGCAAGTTAGGGGGTGGGAAATTAACCCAACGAAAATTCAGGTGCCTTCCACCTGAAGTAAATTTCTAAGGGTCCAGTGGTGTGGGGCCTATTGAGATATTCCTTTTAAAGTAAAAGATTAGTTATTGCATCTGGCTCCTTCTACAACTGAAAAAGAGACACAGTGCCTAGTGTGCCTCTTCGGACTTTGGAGGCAACATATACCTCATTTAGGTGTGATACTCTCTGGCCTATTTATCAAGTTTTTTTTTTTTTTTTGGAAAGCTACTGGTTTTGAGTGGGGCCCAGAAGAGAACCTGCAACAGGTTCAGGCTGTCATGCAAGCCCCTCTGCTACTTTGGTCGTATGATCCAGCTGATTCAACAGTTCTTGAAGTGTAAGTGGCAGATGTAGATGCTGTTTGGAGTCTCTGGCAGGCCCCTGTTGGTGAATCACAGCACAGACACTTAGGATTTGGAGCAAAGCTCTGCCATTCTCTGCAGCTTACTGCTTTCCTTTTGAGGAAGAGCTTTTGGCTTCATACTGGGCATTAATAGAGATTGAATGGTTAACCATGGGCCACCAAGTCACCGTGAGACCCAAGCTGAAAAAGGCATTGGTCAAATCAATGGCTGTATACCAGTTACCAGGAGATGTATTAATTTGCTCAAATAATGAAACCACGTCTGGAACAGCAGTTGCAATTGGAGTCACCACTTGGTGAAGTTTGTGATAATCCGCTGTCATTCTCCAAGAGCCACCTGTCTTTTTGCAGAGGCCAAACAGGCAAGTTTAAATGGAAGCGGTGGGAATTACTGCCCTTGAATCCTTGAAGTCCTTAATCTCTGCAATCCTTCCCGGATTGTGATATTGCTTTTGGCTTGCTATTTTCCTAGGTAGGGGCAGTTCTAATGGCTTTCATTTGTTTTCCTACCATCATAGGCCTTATTCCACAGGACAGGGATCCAATGTGAAGGTTCTGCCAGTTGCTGAGTATATCTATTCCAATTATCGCACTTTTATGCAAATAATGTGCATCTACTTTTTTGCCAGGTGCTCCCTCCCTCGTGCGGTATTTTTGTAAGTGCCACTATGCCGATTGTTTTTACATGTTGCTGTAAAAAATCAGCATACCGAACTTATGAAAATACCTCACAGGGAGAGGGAGTGGTTGGCAAACAAACATAGAAGGCAAGCGCTATTCATGCAAAAATACAGTATGCATTCTAGAACTGGGGAAATCACTACAGGATGGGATCTGGGACCCGCTGTAAGGCGGATCTGAGCTAAGACTTCATTAATAACCTGATCTTTATACAACCCTACTCTGACTAGTGGGTCACAGTGATGTTTTTGGTCTCTTGTAATTAGTGTCAGTGTCCAGTATTCCCTGAAAATTCTGGTTATTTCCTTTTCCTCAATTGTACTCTGGTACAATGTTGCAGATCTCTTTGGGGAAAGCTAGGAGAAAGATTAACAGTGTAAATTTTTGTCAGTGCAGTGCGGTCCTTCCTTAAGGGGACTCAGCCTCCCCTTCATTCAAGAGGTTGTGGGTCTGTAAATTGGCTTAAGTCTAGTAATTGATTGAAGGACCACAACTCTCTATTCTGGTGCCTTGAGTTAGACAGCCAACCATTTGACCTAGAATTTTTTCTCTTATACAGATCGAGTAAATAATTAAGTAGATTTCCCAACTATTTTACTCCTAGGGACACCATGACTAAACTGCAAATACCATAAGTCCATGCGAGTCAGACTATTCTGATTACTGCTTTGACTCTGCCATCCTTTATAGTAACCATGCCCATCTTGTCTTTGGTGATTAATTGCCACCACTTGGCCCCTACCACCCTGGGCTCCAATTAGCCTCATTGTAGTTAGGTGTCTTAATTCAGCTAGGAAAGTTCCAATTTTCAAATATGACTTATATAAAGTATCAATCACAGCAGTCTTCAAGGATGCTGGGGCTCCCTTTACAAATTTGTTCCTCACTTTTGTGATGAAATGTGTATCTTCTGGGCACCTTCTGTGTAGGTCTGTGGGCCCAATCTGATAATTTCACTCTTACATACCAATTTCCCTAAGCATTTAGACACCTTCTTCTACAAGATACCAAGGCAGTTCTGGCATTTCAACTTGATTCAGTGTAGGCCACTGCTTAATCCATGCTTCAGTGAATCAACCAAATCAACTATTAAATTCTTTTCCAATCTCTTGGCCTGAGATATTGAGTGAAGAATCCTAGTGGGTCATATTTTGTACTTCACCTCTTGGGGTTCCTGGAACTTAAATCTAGTTATAGGTCTAGAAGCTAAAGTGGGTGGTGGGGGTGGGTCCTGGGTACATTTAGCAATGTCTTGTAAGGTATCTGCCTCAGGCAATGCCCCAGGTAATGCCCCACCCACTGTCCTAGGGAGTATCTCAGACAAAACCCTCTAGACACAGCTGGGTTAATCTCATGAAATGCGGGTGGAAGGGATAATGGTTTTACTGGGGAGGGTGGCTTAGCAGACAAAGCTAGACTAATCTTTTCAGATAGGAGTGAGAGCACTGGTTCTGTGGACAGGAGTGATTCAATGAAATTTAGGGGCTCAAAGTCCTCAGCTTCCTGATTATCTTCCCATATGTTCCCATTCGAAGTTTTAGAATTCCATTTCTTCCCAATCAATGCCCTCACTTTAACTTCAGACACCATTTGAGTTTGGGAATTCAATTGATACTGTAAATCAGCCACTCTTAGGACAAAACTCTGGGTTTGGTTTTTGGCAATATCAGCTCTGTTACTACACGAGATAAGGTTTTCTTTCAGGCACAAGTGGCAAGTTTCAGGACTTTTATGCAACACTTGAGCCGTGACTCTGAAGTCTTAAGCTCATCCCTTTCTTTCACCACTTTGTATAAGAAAAGTAGGACAAACCAGCCAGCTTCCTTATACTTGTCATTCTGACAAAACTGTAGAAAAGTGTCAAATATGCAGTCACCCAGAGTCTTGTCTTTCACAAATATTTGATCCAATGGTGGTGATTTATTGCTGCCTTATGCAATGGATTAACGGTGCCCTCTTTACTACTGGAGATAGTGATATCAGTGCTTTTAAGGCTAGCTGGGATGGAGAACTAATGCAGAAAAATCTTCCTTAAAATTTTGTTACTTTAGAACCCCACTGCCAGTACCAAATGTCTTAATCTGGGTTCTCTAGAGGAGCAAAACCACTGAAATGAATATACAAATATATATAAAAAGATTTATTTCAATGAAATCGCTCACACAATTCTGGAGGCTAGCAGGTCCCAAATTCATGGATTAGACAGCGTGCTGGAGGCTTCTTCACCTCATATGGCTGGAGGGGATGATGAGCCCAAAATCTGCAGGACAGGAGGCAGACTGCTGGCTCAAATCCCAAGAACCAGAGGTGAGAAGATGACAAGATGAATGTAGGATTGAGAGAGAGCATGAACTTTGCCAGAACATCCATATATATTGTATGCAGGCCACATTCACAAGGAAACTCTTTCCAACTGATTGGCTGCCCACAACCGATCACAAAATGGAGGATGATTACATAATATCTGCCAAACCACTGAGAAGCATGGCCTAGCCAAATTGACAATATAGCATGAGCCATCACAAAGATTTGACAACTACCATTTTCCAGCAGGCTAAGTCAAATTCACATTGCTGTAGAGCAGTTTCTGGCAGACTTTTGCATTTTGGGTCAGATTTTTATGGTTAATATTTTGTTTCCTGCATAAGAAAAACCTTAAAATCAAAGTAGATGTCTGTTAATAATTTCTGTATTCAGTGCACTGTGTGCTATACCAGAGCCCCACTCTCTTCCAGATCTGCCTAGTGCCAGTATGCACCCCTCCCAACTTGTTGCTCCATTCCAGGCTGGTTTCTTAATTTTTTTTGTCTTGGTCTGTTTGTATTGCTCTTTCCCTGTGCTCTCCCTTCCTGTGCTGTTTCCTTGGAGGTATTTTTGTCTCCATCTGAAAATGGCCATGATGAGTCAGGATACAAAGTCAGGTGTGTATGATCTGCCAAACTCCACATTCCCATTGTGTATATCCTATCTTCCACTTGATTCTGCTTTCCCTTTGGTTCTCTAACTCTTCAGTTGCTGTCTGGGGTTTCAAGATCTTCAGTTACATCACTTCTTAGTTGTCTATTTCTGACATTGCTGCAGTGGGATGTGACTATGCAACCAGCTATTTTGCCATCTTGCCTCCTGTTACTCCATCCAACATCTTGACATTTTTCTTCATCCATGACATTTAGCACCATATATGTCTTTTTCTATTAAATTTTCATGGAGCAGTGTGAACCACTTCCTTTCCCTCCCCCCTGTACTCTTGGCACTTCAACTTCTAATTGATTATAAGAAGACAACTGGGCTAGGTGAGAAAGCCTTGCTAATTTCCCAAAATATTCACATCCTCCCTGTGTGCTCAACAGAGTGATAAGAGCCATGAAAAGTGCAGGTTCCTCCTGGGGGGAGGGGGGCGCAAAGCTAATATGCAGAGAACAGTGACAGCATAGTAGTTAACTGCATGAATCTCTAAGCATAGATAATCAGTAGGGATAGGAACAGCTCAGCAAGGGGAAAGGAAGCATAGTCAATGCTGATATACAAAGTGGCAAACTGAGACAGGTCTTGAGGGAGGGGTGTGTGAGCAAGGGAAACCCACATCTACTCAAATTTGGAAATGTTCAAACACCAAAATCCTCAGAGACCCAGTAAATTAAAACTGAAGTCGCAGGGAGGCATTTTATAAGAAAATCCTTATTAAAGAATAATTAACAGTGGGAAATCTTATGTTGGTTCCACTCTTAAAAACTTCTCAACAGCTCTAGCAGGTGAGTTTCACAGTTATCATCACCCCAATTTTACAGAGGAGGAAAGGTAATAACAGGGACCCAGATAGTCTGGCTCCTTTATGTAATACTGTTGTTCTAAAAATTACAGAGGAAATGGATTGACATATTGAGTGAGGTTTTTCAGCTATTGCTCATGTATAAAGTGCTTGGTATAGTATCAGGTACATAGTATTTGCTTAATAGATACTTGCTTTTATTCTTTTTCTTCTCTTCTTCCTTCTCAACTCTATTCACTTTCTTCTCATTTCATTTCTCAACTCATAGTCTTTTCATCTCTCAGTTAATTATTTTCCCATCTCACTAATCTTCTTTCCCTCCACTTCTTTCTATTCTGGAATAAGCAACTTTAGATGCATCTGAGGTGAGTAATAAGTATGGCATCTTCACCATGTGTCAAAGAAAGCACTGCAGACATGTTGGAGAGAGGCAGCTGATTACAACATCTTAAGAGCTGGAACATAGGGGTGAAAGTGCAGCTTCTGATTCTGAGATGAAGCACCCAGGTAATATCAGGAGCCCTGAAAAAAAAACTGACCTGTCCTCCTCTCATGCATCCTATGTGCCTCAGCAAGAATCAAACCAGCTGTTTTATTCCACCCTCTTCTCGACGGCACTGGGTTGGGTCTCTAAGACACCAAATAAACTTAGAGCCAGGTAGAGCCAGTGTTATGTATTCAGGAGCTTTCTTCCCAGGTAAAGAAGTGCTTGACAAGGTTGGGCAGAAAAGGTGGCAGAACCCACAGCAGAGTGTGACATGGAGTAGACTGGTAGGCATCATTATCAATGGAGAGAGGCTGAAAAAATTCCCCCTGATAGCAGGAACAAGACAAGGATGCCCTTTATCACCACTGCTATTTAACATTGTGCTGGAAGTCCTATCTAGAGCAATAAGGCAAAAAAAAAAAAAAAAAAAAAAAAAAAAGAGTAAAGGGCATCAAAATTGATAAGGAAGAAGTAAAAGTATCCCTATTCGTGGATGATATGACACTACACATAGAGAGCCCTAAAGATTCCACAAGAAAACTACTGGAACTAATAGATTCAGCAGAGTAGCAGGGTATAAGATAAACATACAAATATCAGTTGGATCCCTATATGCCAACAAAGAGAACTATGAAAAAGAAATCAGGAAAGCATTACCATTTATAAGAGCCCCTAAAAAACAAAGTACATAGGAACAAATCTAACCATGGAGGTAAAAGACCTGTACAAAGAAAACTACAAAACAGTACTGCAAATAACCAAAAAAGACCTACATAAATGGAAAAACATACCATGCTCATGGACAGGTAGACTCAACATTGTAAAAATGTCAATTTTACCCAAAGCAATCTACAAATACAATGCAACCCAGATCCAAATACCAACAGCATTCTTTAGCAGAATGAAAAAAACTAATTATTAACTTTATGTGGAAAGGAAAGAGATCCCAGATAAGCAAAGCATTATTGAAGAAGAACAAAGTAGAAGGCCTTGCACTATCTAATCACTGAACCTACTATACCACTATGGTAGCCAAAGCACCCTGGTACTGGTACAACAACAGACACATTGACCAATGGGACAGAATCAAGAATCCAGATGTAAATCCATCTTCCTGTCGGCACCTGATCTTTGACAAAAGCCCAAAGTCCATTAAATGAAGGAAAAGACAGTTTGTTTTTTTTTAGCAAAAGTTGCTGGCAAAACTGGATGCCCATCTGCAAAAAAATCAACAGGACTCATACCTCACACCATACACAAAAACTCATTCAAAATGGATCAAAGACCTAAATATAAAACGAAAAACTATAAAGATCATAGAAGAAAAAATAGAGTCAACACTAGGGGCCCTAATATATGGCATAAATAGGACACAAAGCATAACTAACAATACACAAACACCAGAAGATAAGCTAGATAACTGAGAGCTTCTAAAAATTAAACACTTATGCTTATCAAAAGACTTCACCAGAACAGTAAAAAGAGAACATACAGACTAGGAGAAATTATTTGACAAAGGCCTAATCTCTAAAATCTCTAGGAAAATCCAACACCTCTACAATGAAAAGATAAATAATCCAATTAAAAATGGGCAAAGGATATGCACAGACACTTCACCAAAGAAGACGTTCAGGCGGCTAACACATGAGGAGATACCTGCAATCACTACCTATTAGAGAAATGCAAATCAAAACCACAGTGAGATACCATCTCACACTGACATTACTGGCACCAATCAAAAAAATAGAAAATAACAAATGTTGGAGAGATTGTGGGGATTATGGAGCTCTTAAGCACTGCTATGGGAATGCAGAATGGTACAAACTGTGGTACATACACACAATGGAATACCATGCAATGATAAAGAACAATGATGAATCTGCAAAACATCTCACAACATGGATGAATCTGTATGGCATTATGCTGAGTGAAATAAGTTAATCACAAAAGGACAAATACAGTATGAGACCACTATTATAAAAACTCGAGAAAAGTACACACAGAAAGAAACAATTTTTAATGTCTATGAGGGATGGGAGGGGTGGGGAGCGAAAAATATTAATTAGATAGTAGATGAGTGGTAACTCTGCTGAAGGGTAAGACAGTACACAATATAGGTTAAGCCAGCACAACTTGACTAATGCAAAGTCATAGAAGCTTCATAGACACTTTCAAAGTCCCTGAGGGATCAAGTTACTGGGCTCAGGGCTGGGACCCTGGTCTTGGGGGACATCTAGCTCAATTTGCATAACATAGTTCATAAAGAAAATGTTCTACATCTGACTGGTGAGTAGTGTCTGGGGCCTTAAAAGCCCGCAAGTAGCCATCTAAGATACATCTACTTGTCCTAACCTGGCTGGAGCAAATGAGAATGAACATAATCAGACACTAGAGAAAAATCAGCCTAAAGACCGCAACTGCCAAAACCTCCACAGACTGAGCTCAGAAGAACTAGATGGTGCCCAGCTACCACCACTGACTACTCTGACAGTGATCACAATAGAGGGTTCTGGACAGAGTGGGAGAAAAACGTAGAACAAAATTCAAATTCACAACAACAACAACAAAAGACCAGACTTGCTGATATGACAGAGACTGGAGAAGCCCCAGGAGTATGGCCCCCGGACACCCTTTTAACTCAGTACTGAAGTCACTCCTGGGGTTCACCCTTCAGCCAAATATTAGATAGGCCTATAAGGCAAACAATAACAAATGTGAGGAATGTGCTTTTGAGTTCAGTCACTTATAGGAGACTAAATGAGCACACTAGCTCAAACACAAGGACAAGAGGTCAGGAAGGGACAGGAAAACTGGATGAATGGAAACAGGGAACCTGGAGTGGAAAGTGTTGACACATTATTTAATGAGAAACTAATTTGCTCTGTAGGCTTTCGCCTAAAACACACACACACACACACACACACACACACACACACACAGAAGTGATTCCAATCCTACTTAAACTTTTCCAGAAAGTAGAAGAGGAAGGAACAATACCTAACTCGTTCTATGAGGTAAGCATTACCCTGATAGCAAAGTCAGACAAAGACACCAACAGAAAACTACAGACCAATATTCCTAGTGAATATAAATGCAAAAATACTCACCAAAATACTAGGAAACCAAATTAAAAAACATATCAAAAGGATAATACATCCTGATCAATGCAACGGAAGTTCGACATTAGAAAATGAATCAATGTGATACACCACATTAATAGAACAAAGGAAAAGAAACACATGATCAATTTAATAGATGCAGTAAAGGCATTTGGCAAAATTCAACATCTTTTCATGGTAAAAACATTCCACAAGATAGGAATAAAAGGGAAATTCCTCAAAATAATAAAGGGGATTTACGAAAAACTCATAGCCAACATCATACTCAATGGAGGATGACTGAAAGCTTTCTATTTATAATTATGGACAAGACAGGAATGCCCACTCTCATCACTATTCAGCATCATTTTGGAAGATCTAGCCAGAGCCCTTAGGGCAGGGGGAAAAAAAAAGAAGTATTCAAATTGGGAAAGAGGAAGTAAAATTATTCCTTTTTGCTGACAAGATCCTATACACAGATCCTATACATTTTCTATACATTGAAAACCCAAAGACTCCATAAGAAAGCTATTAGAAGTAGTAAAAGAATTCAGCAACGTGACAGAGTACAAGATCAACACACGAAAATCAGGATTCTATACATTAGCAATGAGTAAGTGGAAAGAGGGATTAAGGAAATATGATTTACAATAGCATCTAAAAGAATAAAATACCCAGGACTAAATTTATCCAAGATGGTGAAAGACTTGTATACAGAAAACTATAAAACATTTCTAAAATAACCTGTTGCCATCAAGTCTATTCCAACTCCTAGCGACCCTATAGTACAGAGTAGAACTGCCCGCTAGGGTTTCCGAGGAGAAGCTAGTAGATTTGAACTGGCAGCTTTTTTGGTTAGCAGCTGTAGCTCTTAACCACTGTGTCACTAGAGCTCATAAGAAATTAAAGAAGGCTTAAATAAATGGAAGGACAGTCCATATTTGTGGATTGAAAGGCTTAATATAGTTAAAATGTCAATACTGCCCAAAGCAATTCATAAATTCAATGCAATCCCTATCAAAATCCCAACAACCTTCTTTGTAGAAAAAGAAAAATCAGTTCTCAAATTTACATAAAGGGCAAGAGATTCTGCATAGCTAAGCAATCTCGAAGAAGAGTAAATTAGGAGGACTCACTCTTCCTTCAAAACATACTATAAATTCACAGTAATTAAAACAGCCTGGTACCGGTATAACAATAGACCAATGGAACAGAATTGAGAGTGCAGACATATAGACATATATCTGTGGTCAACTGGGAGCCCCAGTGCTAACCAAAAGGCTGGCAATTTGCATCCATCACCTGCTCCTTCAAAACCCTATGGGGCAGTTCTATGCTGTCCTATAGGGTCACTGTGAGTCAGAATTGACTTGATGGCAATTTTTTTTTTTTTTTTAGTTATGATCATGACGTTCAAAGAGGGGGTTAAGTCAATTCAGTAAGGGAGGAGGAATCTTCAAAAAATTGTGCTAGGAAAGTTGCAGAATGAAACGGGATCCATGCCTAACACTATACACAAAAACCAATTCAAAATGAATCAAGGACCTAAACGTGAAAACTAAAACCATAAAATTCTTAGAAGAAAGTAAACAGGCATGCCTGCAGGGCCCACCCCACTTTTTTTTAGTTTTAATGTATTTTAGGTGAAAGTTTTCAGTGCAAATTATTTCTCATTAAAAAAAAATTTACACAATCTGTTTTGTGACATCGGTTGCAATCCCACAATGTGTCAGCGCTCTCCCCCTTTCCTTTTATACCCCAGGTTCCTCGTGTCCATTCACCCAGATTTCATGTCCTTTCCTGCCTTCTCATCTTTTCTTTTGGGCAGGTGATGCCCCTTTGTTCTCGTATACTTGACTGAACTAAGAAGTACGTATCTCATGTGTGTTATTATTTGTTTTATAGGGCTGTCTAATCTTTGGCTGAAAAGTGGACTTCGGGAGCAGCTTCAGTTCTGAGTTAGGAGGCTGTCCAGGAGCCATAGTCTTGGGGGTTCCTCCAAGTGCCTGTCAGACCAGCAAGTCTGGTATTTTTTGTGAATTTGAATTTCGTTCTACATTTTTCTTCTGCTTTGTCTGGGACACTGTATTGTGATCCCTGTCAGAGCAGTCGGTGGTGGTAGCCGGGCAACGTCTAGTTGTTCTGGGATCAGGCTGGTGGTGGCTGTGATTCATGTGGTCCATTAGTCCTTTTGACTGGTATTTTCCTTGTGTCTTTGGTTTTCTTCATTCTCCTTTGCTCCGAACTTGATGGGACCAATAGATGTATTTTAGATGTCCACTTACAAGCTTTTAAGATCCCAGACACTACTCACCAAAGTGGGATGTAGAACATTTTCTTTATGAACTACACTACGCCAGTTGACCTAGATGTCCTACCAGACCATGGTCCCACACCTCAGCCCCCGTAACTAAGTCCCTTATGGTGTTTGGATGTGTCTAAGAAACTTCTATGGCTTTGCCTTGGTCAAGTTGTGCTTCCTCCGTATTGTGTGCTCTCTTTCTCTTTCCCAGAGTTAACATTTATCCATTATCTATCTAGTTGGAGCACTGGTGGCGCAGTGATTAAGAGCTTGGCTGCTAACCTTAAGGTCAGCAGTTCAAATCTACCAGCTGCTCCCCTTGGAAACACGATGGGGCAGTCCTACTCTGTCCTATAGGGTTCTATGAGTTGGAATCAACTTGATACTAATGGGTTTGGTCTTTGGTTTTATCTAGTTAGTGGTTCCCCTTCCCACCCCGCCTTCACTTGTATCCATCAAAGATTATTTTTTTTTCTGTGTGTAAACATATTCTTTGGTTTTTATAATAGTGGTCTCATACAATATTTGTCATTTTGTGACTGACTTATTTCGCTCAGTATAATGCACTCCAGATTCATCCATGTTGTGAGATGTTTCAAGGATCCATCATTGTTCTTTATCATATATTCCATTTTGTGTACATAATGTAATTTGTTTATCCATTTAACTTTTGATGGGCATTTAGGTTGTATCCATCTTTTTGCTATTGTGAATAATGCTGCAATGAACATGAGTGTGCATCTGTCTATTTGTGTGACGGATTTTTTTCCTCTAGGACAAGGGATTGCTGGATCATATGGTATTTCTATTTCTGGTTTTTAAGGAAGTGTCATATTATTTTCCACAGTGGTTGAACCATTTTACATTCCCACCAGCAGTGCATTAGAGTTCCAGTCTCCTCACAATCTCTCCAACATTTGTTATTTTCTTGTTCTATTAAATTTCGAATTCTGCCAGTAATTTTGAGGTAAGATGGTGTCTCCTTTTAATTTTGATTTGCATTTCTTTAAATGGTAATGATTGCATTCCCCCTTGTGTCTCTAGGCTGCCTGAATGTCTTCTTTGGTGAAGTGTCTGTTCATATCCTTTGCCCATTTTTTAATTTGATTATTTGTCTTTTTCTTATGCAAGTGTTCAAGTATTCTATAGATTTTAGAGATTGGACGTTTGTTGACTATGTAGTACTCGCAAATTTTTTCAGTCTGTAGGTTCTCTTTTTACCCTTTTGGTGAAGTCTTTTGATGAGCATATATATTTAATTTGTAGGAGACTTCAGCTATCCAGTTGTCTTCTGGTGTTCGTGAATTGTTAGTTATGGCTTTTATTGAATTTATGCCATTTATTAGTGCCCCTAGCATTGTCCTTGTGTTTTCTTCTGTGATCTTTATCATTTTAGGTTTTATATCTATGTTTTTGACCCATTTTGAGTTAATTTTTGTGTATGGTGTGAGATATGGGTCCTGTTTCTTTTCTTTTCTTTTTTAAAGAGCGACATCCAGTTTTGCCAGTACCATTTGCTAAAAAGACTGTCTTTTCCCAATTTAATGTACTTTGATCCTTTGTCAAAGATCAGCTGGATGGATTTATGTCTGGGTTCTCGATTCTGTTCCATTGATCTATGTATCTATTATCATACCAGTACCTGGTTGTTTTGACTACCATGGCTGTATAGTAGGTTCTGAGATCAGGTATTGTGAGGCCTCCTACTTTGTTCTTCTTCCATAATGCTTTACTTTCCTGGGCCTCTTTCCTTTCCATATAAAGTTAATGACTAGTTTTCTATCTCGTTAAAGAATGTTGTTGGTATTTGGATTGGGATTGTATTGTATTATATCTGTAGATCGCTTTGAGAAGAATTGACATTTTTACAATGTTGAGTCTACCTATCCATGAGCATGGTATGTTTTTCCATTTATGTAAGTCTCGTTTGATTTCTTGCAGTAGCGTTTTGTAGTTTTCTTTGTATAGGACTTTTACAACCCTGGTTAAATTTATTCCTAAGTATTTAATTTTTTTAGGGGCTATTATAAATGGTATTATTTTCCTGATGTCCTTTTTAATGTTCTTATTGGTGTATAGGAAACCACTCGATTTTTTTAAAATTAATTTTTATTGTGCCTTAAGTGAAAGTTTACAAATCAAGTCAGTCTCTCATACAAAAATTTATATACACCTTGCTATATACTCCCAATTGCTCTCCCCTCAATGATACAGCACACTCCTTCCCACCACTCTCCACTTTCGAATCCATTCAGTCAGCTTCTGGCCCCCTCTGCCCTCTCACCTCCCCTCCAGAGAGGAGATGGCAACATAGTCTTATGAGTCTACTTGATCCATGAAGTTTTTTTTTCTTTTTCTAGTTTTTATTGTGCTTTAAGTGAAAGTTTACAAATCAAGTCAGTCTCTCATACAAAAACCCATATACACCTTGCTACGCACTCCCAATTACTCTCCCCCTAAAGAGACAGACCGCTCTTTCCCTACACTCTCTCTTTTCGTGTCCATTTCGCCAGCTTCTAACCCCCTCCACCCTCTCATCTCCCCTCCAGGCAGGAGATGCCAATATATTCTCAAGTGTCCACCTGATCCAAGAAGCTCACTCCTCACCAGCATCCCTCTCCAACCCATTGTCCAGCCCAATCCATTGGAAAACCACCTGATTTTTGTATGTTGATCCTGTTTCCTGCTACTCTGCTTGATCTGTTAGTTCTAGTAGTATCCTTATGGAATTTTTTTGGTTCTTTATGTATAGTATCATACATCACAAATAGGGATATGTATACTTCTTCCTTTCCAATTCCAAGCCAAAAACCAAACCTGTTGCCATTGAATTGATTTTGACTCACAGTGACCCTATAGGACAGAGTCCAACTGCCCCATGGAGCACCTGGTAGATTTGAACTCCTGACCTTTTGGTTAGCAGCCATAGCTCTTAGCCACTATGCCACAAGGGTTGCCTTTTATTTCTTTTTCTTGCCTTATCGCTCTAACGAGGATTTCCAGCATAATGTTAAATAGGAGTGGTGATAAAGGGTATCCTTGTCTTGTTTCTGTTCTCAAGGGAAATGTTTTCAGGCTCTCTCTTTTGAGAATGATGTTGGCTCTTGGTTTATTACACTTGCCCTTTGTTATGTTGAGGAATTTCCCTTGTATTCTTATTTTATTGAGAGTTTTTATCAGGAATGGTGTTGGACTTTATAGAATGCCTTTTCTGTATTGATTGAGATGTTTTAAGTCTTTTAGCTTTGTTTTATTATTGAGAGTTCTTTACCTAGGTTGGTATCTAGCTGATATTGTTTTGTGATGTAGACTCTGGTTGTTTTTAATGTTGTTGGTTCTCTAACTGAAGGACTCTTAATATTTCTTGTGAGTTTGGTTTGGTCTTTATGAATTCCCTTAATTTCTGTTTATTGGGAAATATCCTAATTTCCCATATTTGTTAGTTTTGCAGGATATATCATTCTTAGTTGGAAGTTTTTTTCTTTGAAGATTTTATGTATGTCATCCCATTGCCTCCTTGCCTGCATAGGTTCTGTCGAGTAACGAGAGTTTTGTCTTATTGTTTACCCTTGTTAAGTGACTTTTTCTTTTTCTCAAGCTGCTCTAAAGATTCTTTCTTTGTCTTTGGTTTTGGCATGTGTGATTATGATATGTCTTGTTGACTTTCTTTGGGGTCTATCCTATATGTGGTTCATTAAGCTTCTTGGATGGTCAGCTTTTAACTTTTCATGATATTTGGGAAGCTATCTTCCAGCAAATCTTCAAAAATCTTCTCTGTGTTTTCTCTTTTTTCCCTATGTTGTGGAAATCCAATCATGCACAAATTTTTCCACTTGATTGTGTCCCAGATAATTCTTAGGTTTTCTTCATTCTTTTCTCTGATTTTTCCTCAAAGTGGCGCCTATAGATTTGTCTTCGGTCTTGCTGATTCTGTCTTCCACTATTTCAAATTTGCTCCTAAAACCTTCTATTGAGTTGTCCATTTCTGAAATTTTGTGGTTTATCTTTTTGTATTTCTAGTTGCTATTTTTGTATGATTTCTAATTATTTATTTTGACTTTTTGTTCTTGTATTATTGTCATTAATTCTTCTGTTGCTTTGTGTACTTTACTTGCTTTTGGCTATGTTTTCGTTGGTTTTGTCTGTGTTTTACTTGCTTTTGTCTATGTTTTTGTTGGCTTTTTCTGTGTTTTACTTGGTTTTGTCTATGTTTTCACTGGTTTTGTCTGTGTTTGCCTTGATCTCTTTCCTAATCTGTTGTATAGCCCTACGTATTAGTCTTTTGAATTCCATATCAGGTAGTTCCACTTCTTTTACTTCTACCAGAAGGTCATCTAATTCTTTATTTTGGTCTCTTGCTGGAGCCATCTTGTCCTGATTTTTTATATTTTGATATTGTCTGCTGTCCCTGAGATATTTTGTATTATTTTCTTTATTTATTGATTATATGCTCATTTGTTTTGTCCTGCTTCTTTGTTTTGATATATCAGGGCGGGCGATCCAGGTGTGCTTTGCTGGTTGCTTGTCTGGTTGTGCAATAGCTCTCACTACCTTCTCTGGGTGGGCAGAGGAGCAGCAGGCAGGGAAAGCCCTCTTTGCTGTATGATGATTGCTGACATTGCTGAGGTCTGACTGGGCAGGTACTGTCTGCCTCCTGATGCTGGTCCAGTAGCGTGGGAGCATGCTCAGCCCCTTGCCAGATAGGTGGGAGTGTCAGACAGGGAGTGGTGTGGGCTTGCTTCCTACCATTTAGCAGCTGGTTGAGTGGCAGGAGGGGAGGGACAGTGCAGGCCCAGTGTGGTGATGGGCCTGGGCTGGGGATGCTCTAGCTTTGGCAGCACAGCGAGGGTCAGCAGGTGGGGGTGGGGGGTAGGTGGCATATGTATATAGGTGGGGGAAGAAAGAAAAAGAGAAAGAAAAAAATGTAACTGGCAAGTGGGGGTGGGGTGAACCTGGGGGCTGGAATGAACGGGAGAGGTGGTGTATGGGGCTAGGTGGGAGGGAGAAAGATAAGGAAGAAAGGGATTAAAGAAAAAATGGCACAGCAAGAGCTGGTGAATGCAGGTGGGGTGGACTTGGGGTGGTGGTGGCTGTAGCTCTCTACCCACAGTGGTGTGGAGATGCCTGGTGGGAAGGGGTAGAGGTGGGTTATGGGGTTAGGTGGGAGGGAAAAAAAAGGAGGAAAAGAAAAAATAAGAAAAAAGATGTCACAGCAGGAGCTGATGGGTGGGGTGGGAGAGGAACCCTGGGTGGCGAAGGGACAGTTGCTCTTTGCGGCAGTGTGGTATGACCCGGTGGGAAGGGGTAGAGGTGGCTTACCGGGCTAGGTGTGAGGGAGAAAGAAAAAAAAATGGTGTGGCAGGAGCTGGCAGGTGGGGCTGGGGTGGATCCAGGGTGATGATAGGCTGGTAGCTCTCTAGACCGGTGTTGTGGTGTGGCTTTTCAGGAAAAGGTGGGGGTGGTGTATGGGGCAGAAAGGTGTGGGATAGGAAAGCATGTTTTCTGGTTACTGGGTACTCTATCTCTTGTTGGGAGGTCCTTGAAGTTGCCTTCTCATACTCCCTGTCTGGGGTCATTGCTGGCTGTGTTCCAAGATGGCAATGCTGTGTTATGTTTGGTAGCAGGAGACCTCCACTCCATATCTCATCATTGTCTGTTTTCCTTCAGTTTCTTCTTCCATTTGGTGTTTGATCTAGTTCCTTATGAAGGAATAAAGATGCTTAGGGTTCCAGGATTGGAACCCTAAGCATTTTTACTTAGTGTTTCAGGTCTTTGCTGCAGATTGACGGCATGATACATCTGTCTAGGGTGCCATGTTGGCTCTGACTCTAGGGCCTATTTTTTTTTTAACAATGAATTATCAGAATGATGACAAAAACAGAAGCAACAAAAGACAAAACAGATAAAAGAGACCTAATGAAAATTAAATGTGCTTATTCATCAAAGGACATTATTAAAAAAATGAAATGACAGCTACAGATTGGGAGAATATTTTTGGGAACCATATATACAAAAAGGGTGTAATAAGTAGGGCTTTGAACCAGTTCTAAACAGTTCAGTATTGGTCAGTGGAAACAAGGGCCATGTAAGCATTGCATAGCAACAAATCTCTTGTATGTTGGCTTTCGACCCAAGTAGGAAACAGGCAGCAGTTCCCCATTCAATGACGGCAGCCAACCATGCCACTCTAAATGTTTGTCATTTCAACAGTCTTGCCAATAATCCAATCTGGGCAGCACCTGGTTACCAATACTGAACATTTTGATCAAGAACTCAATAAATGGATTCTGAACAAAAGGGGGAAAGGTGTGGACCAGAGTTTCAAATACTTATGGAATGCAGACATGCTGTACCCATTGAGGCTGGAGGAACCCTTGAATCTATTGCCTTGAAATAATCTTTAATACCTGAAACAAAGCTATCCCCTGAAGTCATCTTTAAACCAAACAACAGATTAGCTAAATTAATAAAGAATGTTTCCCTTGAGCATTGCATTCTTTTACAGAATTATCTATATGAGATCAAATTGACAACAGCAACTGTAAGGCATAGATGAGAAGTTTAGGGTCCAGTGAGTCTAAGGTAATGGTGATGAAATAATTTGGGAGGCGATAGTGAGAATGGTGACACAATGTGAAGAATGTAACCAACATCACTGTACTGTACATACAGAAATTGTTGAATGGGTGTATGTTTTGCTGTGTATATTTTCACCAAAAATAAAGAAAAAATAATGGGCAAAGGACTTGAACAAAAAATTCACCAAAGAGGATAGTCAAATGTCCAACAAGCACATGAAAAAAGTTCAACATCATTAGCTGTTACAGATGCAAATCAAAATCACATTGAAGCACCACTTCACCCCATCAGAATATCAATTATTAAAAAAAAAAAAAATGTAGAATGGTATAGCCATGATAGAAAACAGTTTGGCAGTTCCTCAGAAAGTTGAACATAGAACTACTATAATAGTGAGAGACTTCAACACACCACTCTCAATAATGGACAGAATATCTAGAAAGAAGATCAGTAAGGAAATAGAATATCTGAATGACACTATAAACCAACTAAACCTAATAAACATATATAGAACACCTTGGGAAAGGACAATATAAATTCTCCATTGCACATGGATCAATCTTCAGAATAGACTTCATGCTAGACCATACAAAGCAAACTTCAAGAAATAATATAAAAAAGAAATAAAAGTATTTTCTCCAACCACAATGGTATGAAACTGTAAATTAACAGCACAAAGAAAATTGAAAATAAAGAAACATGGAAATTAAACAACACACGATTAAACAACTAATGGATCAAGAAAGCAATGAAATCAAAAGGGAAATCAGAAAACATGTAGAAATGAAGGAAAATGGAAGCACAATTATCAAAATCTATGGGACAGAGAGAAAGCAGTGCTCAGAGGGAAAAATTTATAGCCATAAATGCTTATATTAAAAAAGAAGAAAAATCACAAACAAAAACCTAACCAAAAAACTTGAGGACCTAGGAAAAGAAGAGCAAACCAAACCCCAACCAGAAGGAAGAAGATAACATAGAACAGTGCAGACAGAAATGAAATAGAGAACACAAAAACAATGGAAAAAAATCAGTGAAAGCAGAAGTTGGTTTTTTGAAAGGATCAATAAAACCAATAAACCTTTACCTAGATTGACAAAAAAGGGAGACGATGCAGATATCTAAAGTTAGAAATGAAAGTGGAGACATTTCAACTGTACCTACAGAAATAAAAATGATCATAAGAGAATATTATGAACAACTGTATACCAAAAAGGTACATAATGTAGATGAAATGGACAAATTCCTCGAAACACATAAACTTGCTACATTAACTCAAGCAGACCTTAAAAACTCCGTGACAAGTGAAGAGATCAAAACAGTACTCAAAAACCTTCCATGAAAGAAAATTCCAGGACAAGAATGCTTCACTGAGGAATTCTACCAAACATTTACAGAAGTGATGCTAATCTTTCCTAAACTTTTCCAATAAATCAAGAAGAGGGAATTCTCCTTAACTCATCTTATGTATTATTGTATGCCAATTGTACTCCAATAAAGCTTTTTTTTTTTTTAAAAAGAAGCCCTGAGCATCATCTTGTTACCAAAACCAGACAGACAACACAAGAAAAGAAAGCTACAGACCAACATCCCTGATGAATATAGATGCAAAAATACTCAGAAAGTATTATCAAACCTAATCCAAAAGTATATTTAAAGGATTATACACCATAATAACTTGAGATTTTTCCCAGGTTAGATAATCAATCAGTGTAATACACCACATCAATAGAACAAAGAAAAACAACCACATATTCGTCTCAGTCAATGCAAAAAAGGTGTTTGACAAAATCCAGCAACTTTTCATGATAAAAGCCTCAAAAAGATAAGAAGGGAAATTTCTGAACTTGATAAAGGGCATTTATGAAAAGCCCATCATACTTGATGGAGGACGACTGGGAACATGTTCCTTAAGATTAGGAAAAAGACAACGATGTCCACATATAATTTTCTATCACATAGACCAGTCCAATTCCTGTCTGAAGAGTTGGCTTTGGGAATGGTTCCTGTCTTGGGCTAACAGAAGGTCTGGGGACCATGACCTCTGGGGTCTTTCTAGTCTCAATCAGACCATTAAGTCTGGTCCTTTTACGAGAATTCTAGGTCTGCATCCCACTGCTCTTCTGCTCCTTCAGGGGTTCTCTGTTGTGTTCCCTGTCAGGGCAGTCTTCAGTTGTAGCCAGGCACCATCTAGTTCTGGTCTCTGGCTGATGTAGTTTCTGGTTTCTGTCTCTTGGGCTCATAATTACCTTGTGTCTTTGGTGTTCTTCATTCTCCTTTGCTCCAGGTGGGTTGAGATCAATTGATGCATCTTAGATGGCCGCTTCCTAGCGTTCAAGACCCCAGATGCCACTCCCCAAAGTGGGATGCAGAATGTTTTCTTAATAGATTTTATTATGCCAACTGGCCTAGATGTCCCCTGAAACCATGGTCCCTAAACCCCAACCCTGGTATGCTGGCCTTCGAAGTGTTCAGTTTATTCAAGAAACTTCTCTGCATGTGGCTTAGTCCAGTTGTGCTTACCTCTCCTGTATTCTGTGTTGTCCTTCCCTTCACCTAAAATACTTCTTGTCTATTACTTAATTAGTGAATACCCCCTCCCTTCCTCCCTCCCAACTCTCATAACCATCAAAGAATATTTTCTTCTCTGTTTAAACTATTTTTTGAGTTCTTATAATAGTGGTCTCATACAATATTTGTCTTTTTGCAACTGACTAATTTCAGTCACCATAATGCCTTCCAGGTTCCTCCATGTTATGAAACGTTTCAGGGATTCATCATTGTTCTTTATCAATGCATAGTATTCCATTGTGTTAATATACCATAATTTATTTCTCCATTCATCCATCAGTGGGCACCTTGGTTGCTTCCATCTTTTCGCTATTGTAAACAGTGCTGCAGTGAACATGTGTGTGCACATATCTGTTCATGTAAAGGCTCTTATTTCTCTAGGATATATTCCAAAGAGTGGGACTGCTGGATTGTATGGCAGTTCTATTTCTAGCCTTTTAAGGAAGTACCAAATCAATTTCCGAAGTGGTTGTACCATTTTACATTCCCACCATCAGTGTATAAGTGTTCCAATCTCTCCGCAGCCTCTCCAACGTTTATTATTTTGTGTTTTTTGGATTAATGCTAGCCTCGTTGGGGAGAAATGGTATCTCATTGTAGTTTTGATTTGCACTTCTTTAATGGCTAGTGATCCTGAACATTTACTCATGTGTCTGTTAGCTACCTGAATGTCTTCTTTAGTGAAGCATCTGTTCATATACTTTGCCCATTTTTTAATTGGGTTATTTGTCTTTTTGTTGTTGAGTTTTTGCAGTATCATACAGATTTGAGAGATTGGACGCTGATCAGAAATGTCATAGCTAAAAACTTTTTCCCATTGCTTAGGTAGTTTTTTTACTCTTTTGGTGAAGCCTTTAGATGAGCATAGGTGTTTGATTTTTAGGAGCTCCCAGTTATCTAGCTTCTCTTCTGGAATTTGTGCATTGTTAGTAATGTTTTGTAAACTGTTTATGCCACGTATTAGGGCTCCTAGCTTTGTCCCTATTTTTTCTTCCATGATCTTTATCATTTTAGATTGATTTTCTGTTTAGGTCTTTGATCTGTTTTGAGTTAGTTTTTGTGCATGGTGTGAGGTATGGGTCTTGTTTCATTTTTTTTGCAGATGGAGATCCAGTTATGCCAGCACCATTTGTTAAACAGGCTGTCTTTTCCCCAATTAACTGACTTCGGGCCTTTGTCAAATATCAGCTGCTCATATGAGATTCGTGTCTGGATTCTCAGTTCTGTTCCATTGGTCTATGTATCTGTTGTTGTACCAGTACCAGGCTGTTTTGACTACTGTGGTGGTATGATAGGTTCTAAAATCAGGTAGAGTGAGGGCTCCCACTTTGTTCTTCTGTTTCAGTAATGCTTTCTTATCCAGGGCCTCTTTCCCTTCTGTATGAAGTTGGTGATTTGTTTCTCCATTTCATTAAAAAATGTCATTGGAATTTGGATTGGAATTGCATTGTATCTATAGATCGCTTTTGGTAGAATAGACATTTTTACAATGTTAAGTCTTCCTATCCATGACCCAGGTATGTTTTTCCATTTCTGTAGGTCTCTTTTGGTTTCTTGCAGTAGTGTTTTGTAGTTTTCTTTGTATAGGTCTTTTACATCTCTACTTAGATTTATTCCAAAGTATCTTACCATCTTTGGGGCTATTGTAAATGGTATGATTTGGTGATGTTCTTTTTGTTGGTGTAGAAGAATCCTACTGATTTTTGTATGTTTATCTTTTGTCCTGATACTCTGCTGAGCTCTTCTATTAGTTTCAGTAGTTTTCTTGAGGGTTCTTTAGGGTTTTCTGTGTATAAGATCATGTCATCTGCAAATAGACATACTTTGACTTCTTCCTTACCAATCTGGATGCCCTTTACTTCTTTATCTAGGCTAATTGCTCTGGCTAGGACTTCCAGCACAATGTTGAATAAGAGTGGTGATAAACATCATCCTTTTCTGGTTCCTGTTCTCAAGGGGAAATGCTTTCAGGCTCTTTCCATTAGGATGATGTTGGCTATTGGTTTTGAATAAATGCCCTTTATTATGTTGAATTTTCCTTCTATTCGTATTTTGCTGAGAGTTTTTATCATGAATGGGTGTTGGACTTTGTCAAATGCCTTTTCTGCATCAATTGATAAGATCATGTAGCCTTGGTCTTTTGTTTTATTTATATGATGGATTACATTGATTGTTTTTCTAATGTTGAACCATCCCTGCATACCTGAATCCCACTTGGTCATGGTACATTATTCTTTTGGTATGTTGTTAGCTAGAATTTTGTTGAGGATTTTTGCACCTAAGTTCATGAGGAATATAGGTCTATAATTTCCTTTTTTTTTTGTAGTGTGTTTACCTGGATTTGGTACGAGGGATATGCTGGCTTAACAGAATGAATTTGGGAGTATTCTTTTTCCACGCTCTGAAATACCTTTAATAGTAGTGATGTTAAATCTCTCTGAAAGTCTGGTGGAAAGTCTGGCTCCAGTGAAGCCATCGGGGCTGAGGCTTTTTTTGTTGGGAGTTTTTAAATTACATTTTCAATCTCTTCTTTTGTTATGGGTTTATTTAGTAGTTTTACTTGTGTTTGTATTAGTTTAGGTAGGTAGTATGTTTCTAGAAATTCATACATTTCTTCTAGGTTTTCAAATTTGTTAGAGTACAATTTTTCATAGTAATCTGATATGATTCTTTTAATTTCAGTTGTGTCTGTTGTGATATTGCCCATCTCATTTCTTATTTGGGTTATTTGCTTCCTCTCCTGTATTTGTTTTGTCAGTTTGGCCAATGGTTTATCAATTTTAATTTTTTGAAAGAACCAGCTTTGGGTCTTGTTAACTGTTTCAATTGTTTTCCTGTTTCATTTAATTCTGCTTTAATTTTTATTATTTCCTGTTTTCTAGTGCTTGAGGGTTTCTTTTGTTAGTCTTTCTATTTGTCCAAGTCGTAGGGAAATTCTTTGAATTTTCTTCTTTTTAAAATAAATTGACCTACGAGCACTGCTTTCGCTGTGTCCCAAAGGTTCTGATAGGAAGTGTTTTCATTCTCATTGGATCCTATGAATTTCTTTATTCCATCCTTAATGTCTTCTGTAACCCAGTCTTTCTTGCGCAGGGTATTGTTCAGTTTCCAAGTGTTTGCTTTCTTTTCCCTGCTTTTTCTGTCATTGATTTCTATGTTTACGGCCTTATGGTCAGAGAAGATGCTTTGTAATATTTCAATGCTTTGGATTCTGCTAAGGTTTGCTTTATGATAACATGTGGTCTCTTCTAGAGAATGTTCCATGTGTGCTAGAAGAGAATGTATACTTGGCTGCTGTTGGGTGGAGTGTCCTGTATATGTCTATGAGGTCAAGTTGGTTGATTGTGGCATTTAGATCTTCTGTGTCTTTATTGAGCTTTTTTCTGCATGTCCTGTCCTGCACTGAAAGGGGTGTGTTGAAGTCTCCTAGTATTATTTCGAAGCTGTCTATCTCACTTTTCAATGCTGTTACAGTTTGTTTTATATATCTTGCAGCTGTCATTGGGTGCATAAATATTTAATATGGTTATATTCTCCTGGTATATTGTCTCTTTTCAGTATATAGTGTCTTTCCTTATCCTTTGTGGTGGATTTGACTTTAAAGTCTACTTGGTCAGAAATTAATATTGCCACTTCTGCTCTTTTTTGATTGTTGTTTGCTTGATATTTTTCTCCATCCTTTGACTTTTAGTTTTGTGTCTCCACGTCTAAGGTGTGTCTCTTGTAGGCAGCATATAGATGGATCATTTTTTTTTGTCCATTCTGTCACTCTCTGTCTTTTTATTGGTGCATTTACTCCATTTACATTTAGTGTAATTATGAATAGGTATGCATTTAGTGCTGTCATTTTGATGTCTTTTTGTGTGTGTTGTTGATGGTTTCTTTTTCCCACTTAATTTTTTGTGCTGAGTAGTTTATCTTTACATATTGTCTTTTCTTCTTATTCATTGTTGTTAATTTTGTTTTTGCTGAGTTTATTTTTTTTCTTATATTTTATTTTGATGAGTAGTATAGTTTGTCTCCTTTGTGGTTACCTTAATATGTACCCCTATTTTTCTAAGTTTAAACCTAACTTTCATTTCTTTATATTGCCTTGACTTTCTCTGCATATGAAAGATCTATGACTACATTTCTTAGTTCCTCTTTATTGTTTTAATGCTGTCTTCTTTTACATAGTGACATCACTGTTTCCCTATTTTGAGCCTTTTTTTTTTTTTTAATCTTGATTTATTTTTGTGAGTTTCCTATCTGGGTTGACATCTGGTTGCTCTGTCCTGTGCTCTAGTCGTGGGTTGAGAACTGATATTATTGATTTTCTAACCAGAGAACTCCCTTTAGTATTTCTTGTAGTTTTGTTTTGGTTTTTAGGAATTCCCTAAACTTCTGTTTATCTGGAAATGTCCTAATTTAACCTTCACTTTTTTTAAAATTAATTTTTATTGTGCTTTAAGTGAAAGTTTACAAATCAGGTCAGTCTCTCATACAAAAATTTACATACACCTTGTTATATACTCCTAATTGCTCTCCCTCTGATGAGATAGCACAGTACTTCCCTCCACTCTCTCTCCTCATGTACATTCGGGTAGCTTCTGGCCACCTTTGCCCTCTTATCTCCCCTCCAGACAGGAGATGCCAACGTAGTCTCATGTGTTGACTTGATCCAAGGAGCTTGTTCTTCATCAGTCTCATTTTCCTTGCCTTCATTTTTGAGAGACGGTTTTGCTGGATGTATGATTCTTGGCTGGCAATTTTTTATCTTCAGTGCTTTATATAGGTCATCTCCTTGCCTTCTTGCCTGCACGGTTTCTGCTGAGTAGTCTGTGCTTATTCTTTTGACTCTCCATTGTAGATGCCTTATTGTTTAACCCTAGATGCTCTTAAAATTATTGTTTTAATTTATTTTATGTTTCCTTATTCTATCCTAGCTTCTCACTTTGTTTTGTGTTGATATGCCCAAATAGGCTGCTTGAGTGAGCTAGCTTGGTTATTTCAGCCTTTGAAGGTCTAACGTCCTGTCACCAGACAGATGGCTAGAGTTGTCACCAGGTATATGAGTCTTGGAGTCCACTCACTTTTCTTGTATGGATTCAGCTCAGGTGTCCAGGTAGTTGGTCATCAAGTGTGTGGTACAGGCTCCGTCCTACGGTCTTAGGGGGGCAGGGGTGATTGGTGTAGGCACAGGTATCTTTTTGCAGCAAGGGGTCATACTCCGAACAAGGCAGAGGGCTGACAACCATCCCTCAAGTGTGAGGAAAGTGTGTCCTTGTTCCCTAGAGTCTACAGGTAGGTGGGCACCCAATGTTTTGGTCATAAGGACTGAGAGGTACCACTTACCCTTGGACCACTGTTGTGGGTAGTTAGGTGATGTAGGCAGAGTCACCAGTCATTAGACTCCTAATGTGGGTAGCTGAGGACCCTATTTCATAGGCAAAGTGGTGTCAAACATCAAACGCACAGCTAAAACAGTCGCAGTCTGCCAACAATGGCCTATTCTCCTGGAACTGGCCCACACAGGTCTATGCAGGGGCAAAGGTATTCAAAGTCTATGGACCATTTATAACTGGACAGGAGCTGCTTCTGTCCTGAGCTCCCCAGCTTAGAGGAGCTGGAAGATTACTATTTCCCTCAATTGTGAATTTATTCCTTCTTCAAGGCAGGGAGAATGGCTCAGAGCATGCAGCAGAACTCATCTCAGGCCCAGGGAAATCGAAGCCACTGATGCCACCTTGGGGGCTGGGGCCACAGTAAAATAAATGCAAGTACTTAGCTTTTGCTGGAAGCGTCATTATTCTCTGGCTTCAGAGGTGTGACTAAGCTGTGTGGCTCACTGTTTTTCCCTGAGGAAACCACATCTGGAACCCTACTGTCAGCCCTGCTGCAGTTGCTCCAGGGAATGGTGTCTGAGCGTTCCTGGAGATTCAGGTCCGATAACTCCTCTTCGCTTCTGAACCATCTCGCCCTCTCCCTGATGCTCAGTCTGTGTTCTAACTTTGCCTTTGATGTTCAGGGCTCCTAGCTTTTCATAAATATAATCATTTCACTTGCTTTTCCAGGTCTTTATTGTAAGAGGGATCACTGGAAGCATCTGACTACTCCACCATCTTGGCCCCACCTCCTCCCTAGCATTCTTTAATTAATGTTTGTTTTGTCAAGTGTTATGGTTTTACTGGGATTATGAAGTCATGAATTTAAGCATATTTGGTGCATTTTTATCCATTTCATTATATATATTGATGCTCAACTGTTTCATCTTTTACCAGTTGGAGACTCTTCAGGTTGGCTCCTGAATACTGTTAACACAACCCTAGTAGTCTTTGATAACCTCCTTACTTTCCGATATAACAAACTATTTCAGGATCACTTAGCACCTTTGTTCCTCAGGTTTGGAATCAGCCAATTCTCTAAAAAGCATTGGTTCCTTTTAGAACAAAATAATATTTGGAGAATCACCATCTGGGTTCTGGAGGTGCTCACTGTTACTGGGTTGGTAATTGTTTCAAGGACTTTTCAGTAGACAGAACTGGGTGATATTAATTTTTTTTTTGAGATAAAATGCATCATGATTTCATATTGATACTTCCAATTCAAATCTAGGACTACAGGTTTTTTTTTATTAACCTCATATTTTACATATTTATTTTTATTTTTCTACTGTGGAAATCCTGGTTCTCAAAAGTCTCAGAGTAATAGTACCAATACTAACCATATGATTCCGACAATGGCTTTTAATTTTTTTGCAGTGTGTATGTGTCACTAGGGTAAGGTTAAATTACTGTTTTAAAGTCAATTTGAATAGTTTCTCTCTGTGTAGTTTATGCTACCGACTAGGTACAGAGTTAGGTTTCTTTGTTCTATTTTCTTTTTGACTTAGAGATTGCATTTTAAAGTTTATTTTTGTTTTAAAATTATGTAAAATATTTATGCAGTTTCAAAGTCATATTTATAAAACAAGGTATAAGTAAAGGAGTTGAGCTGCTAACCCTGTCTTCCCTTCCCTTCACTCTTCTCTCTTCCCCATAGGTAACCATTTTTTGAACATTTACTGTCTATCCCTTAATTTATTGATTAAAAAAATAACTTCCTTTTTTTTTTTTAAAGATAAATGGAAGCATATGTACACATTTTTCTTCCCCTTGCTTTCTTCTTTTAACAATGTATCCTGGAAAACACTCCACAGTGCTGTATAGTGATTTTCCTCTTCCATTTTTATGCAGTATTCCATTGTCTCAGTAAATATAATGTATTTAAGTAATGTCCTAATGATGGACATTTTGGTTGCTTCTAGTCTTTTATTATTACAAATAATGCTATAACAGATAGACTTGTGCATAAATCTTTTCATAGTTTTCCAACTGTGGAGATTGTTAGGTCAAAGGTGTGTGATTTTGTTAGCTGTTGCCAAATTTCCTTCCATATGTTTTGTACCATTTTATATTTCTACCAGCAATGAATCAGAATGTGTTGTCATACAAGTGTTCTGAATTTCTTGCAAACCTAAGAGTGGAAAATGGCAACTATATAGAGATTAGAGTTTAATAGTGGTTACTAGGGGAGCGAGGGACAAGTAGAGGGGGAAACCACTATTTAGGTAATATGGAGTTTTTGTTTATGAGGATGGAAAATTTAGCAACGATTATTGGTGATGGTTGCACAACATGATTGATGTAATTGGTTTTATTTAATTGTAACTTGAAAAATGGTGAGCTGGCAAATGTGCTATTCATATTTTTTAAAACAACAAAAAGAAGAAAAAGGGGGAAATGGTATCACAGAGTTATACTTTGCATTTTTCTCATTGTGGGCATCTTTTCGTATGATTAAGTCATTTACATTTATTTTTCTGTGAATTGTTCATTTCTCCAGCACATTTCTCTTGCTATAGCGTGTTCCAGTTTTTCTTCTCTATTTATAGCTCTTTTTATTTATTTATTTTTTTATATTAGGGGTGTTACTTATTTAGGTGTTATATAGTTTCCCTAGCTTATCACTTTTCTTTTTTATTTAGCTTATAGTCTGTGTGTTTATCAGCCAAAAGGTTTTGACTTTTATGTAATTATATTTATCAATAATTTCCTTGTTTCTGAATTATGAGTCTTCGGGAGGTTTTCTCTATTCCTATGTTATGGAGCTTTTTTTTTTTTTTTTTTTGTACTTGTATGGCTTCAGGAAACCCTGGTGGCATAGTGGTTAAGAGCTATGGCTGCTAACCAAAAGGTCGGCAGTTCAAATCCATTAGAAGCTCCTTGGAAAACCTATGGGGCAGTTCTACTCTGTTCTATAGGGCTGCTATGAGTTGGAATCAACTCGATGGCAATGGCTTTGGTTTGGTTTGGTATAGTTTAATTTTATATATATATATAAATCTCTGATCTATTTGGAATTTATCCTGGGATATAATTAGAAAAACTGACCCAATTTTATCCCGTTCCATATGACTACATAGCTTTCTTTCTTTTTTTTCAGCCACAAGTATTTATTGATGAATTGAAAAATACAATTTTAATGGAACAATAGGGCACAACGATGGATTAAAACAGTTTGCTATACAGCCGAAAGGGGGAAAATCCATAACCTTAGGGATTTTAAATATGTAAGTAAAGGACCCTCTGAAGTACCTTTCTAACAGATCAGCATCAGACAATTCTTCCCTTTAATACAATTCCTCCATTACATCAGTTGATCACAAAATCAGGCTGATACTTCATAAAGAATTCATCATTCATTTATACTTCAGCCATCCAGTCTGGCCATTCCCCTGCTCCCTATCCCTTCCCATCTCTTTGCAGTGGCATTCTTTAGCAATTATCTTCTTAAAGAATTGTGTGTACATCCTAGATCACCTTCCAAAGCAAGGAAAGAAGGAAGGGAGGGAGGGAGTGAGCAAACAAGCATTGAGTCAAAGAAAGTCAGCCAAGGGCAGATACATAGATGAACAGATTCATACAGACAGATGTTAGGACAGCAACAGCCTGATTCAGTGTGGTCTAAACTAAGCTGATTTTGGAGATAAGTTGTTCTGACTTGCTCAAAGGCCTGTAATGCCAACTCAGGTTACCAATGCAGCTCCTTGTTTCTGAGGGATTAGCAGTGGTCTGCATGAGAAGCTAGGAAGCCAATATAACCAGGCAGCTAATGTTAACAACACATTCAATACTCTGTAGTATAGTCATTTTCTAAGTGTAAAATTCATAAAGAATTTTGTGCAAAATGTCAAGGCACTGAGGACAATCTTTAAACCTCTGGACTGGGATAAGTTAGGCACTTCCTTAACACTAATCTTTCTACTTGGAAAGGTGAAATGAAAAATATTCCAATGCACGTAACACTGAAGCATAAACCATGCTGCAGAGGTATGAATACGGGATACTTTATAGTGTACCCGAAGTTTCTCAAAAAAGCCACGAGAAAGTCCCTAAGAGTATTCTCAGAACAGCCATTCTGGTGGTGACAGTGCCCCCAAACTAAGCAAAAATCCAGGCATATGGCTGTTTTCTGAAGAGTCAATACTGCACTAACAAGAGTAGTCACATCGGTATGTATGCTGAGAATCAGAAGCCAGACACAGTGACCTGGCCAAGCCACCCAGAAGACTTGGCTTTATACCTCTCACCAAGACCATCACTTTTCAAGAACATCTCCATCTAGCAGCTCTTTAATGACAGAACAGGGTGTAGGGAACCAAGAGAGGGTCACATTCTTCTGAGAGAAGTGCTGGTTACCAAAAAGCTCCTGGAGAGGCAACATCCCAGACCCATTTACAAGTGAAGGTAGAGAAAAACTGCCAGGCCACCAAACAATCCTGCTGAGTCAGAAACATATTTAACAGGCATAGCTTGGGGTGCCAAGTAGAATAGAAGGGGGTTCTGAGGCTTAATAAAAAGCAGGGAGACTGACAGCCTAAGTGGATGGTATGTTGGGTGACAGAGAAGTAGGAAGTAAAGGACATATTAAAAAAGAGGATGAAGGAGCATGCTGGAGCTTAGCTAGAGTAAAGGCAGCAGAGCTACCGTTGACATCCAGTTAAAGAGCTTTGCTGGCAGGTACTTGGCATGACTCCTTCTCTCACTTTCTCAGACTGGATGGACATGTAAATGGAGAACCAGTGAATACATACTGAGAAGAAATGGGCTGGGTGTACCATTCTGTAATGTCTTGTTTACACCAAAGGCAGGTTTGTGTTGACAGATCATATCTGAAGGTCATGCAGTAGTAGTACTTTGGGAGAAGGGAAATGATGGGGTGGAGGTGGGGTGGGGCTGGTGGATAGGAGGACTCTCAATTTCCAGTTCTCAAACACTAAAAAACAAGGGAAAGTTTGGTCTCAGTCGTTTAGTGAAGAAGACAGATGTTCATTTTCTGTTCTAAGTCTACCTTTTCCAAAACCTTAACAAATTCTGTGAAAGACAGGGCACTGTCCCCAGTCTGATCAGCCTCCTGGATGGTTCTGTCTGCAATGCTGCGCAGCTGCTCATCCGAGATATTCATCATGTGTTGCACCTGTAACAGCTCACTGCAAGAGCGCCTGTCTTTTTCCAAATTATATAATGGAAAAGGAAAATGCAGTTTGTTGCTTTGGGTGTTGAGTGGTTTTTGTCCATTCACATCTTTGCTCTTTTCATTATTCTCAATGGTCTGGAAATTAGCCAGAGTTCTCATGAATCCATGGAAGTTTACCTGGTCCTCTCCCTCTGGAAAGAAGGCATTGGTGATCCGGTCCCCCAGTGGGTATATGGCAAGTTCTGGAATTCACTGGAAATTGCTGGAAATCTTCCTGGCTGAGAGTCTCATTCTCTCCTTTGTCCAGGCTGGTGAATCGGCTGTAGAGGTGGGTGATCCGACTGTACGGAAAGCCAGACTCCTTCTTGACCTCCTCATGCTCTTCCTCCCACAGTAACTTGGAGGCCCAAAACCCCATCCCCCAGCCAGGAGCTCTTCCATGAGCAGAAGCATCTTTTTGCGAAGGAGGGAGGGCTACATAGCTTTTTTAATACTGCTTATTAAAATGTTCTCTCTTGTCCCCACTGTTTTGAGGTGCTGCTTTTATCATATACTAATTTACAATTCAGTTGGGGCTATTCCTAGTTTTCTATTATGTTTCATTCCGCTGTCTATTCGTATGCCAATGCTACAATGTATGTAACCAAATTTTTTATAAACAACACATTAAAACTCTAATACTGACAACCTATAACACAAAAATATTAATTCTTTCAAAATTATAAAGATACAGAAATAATTAAATCAATCATGAAAAAAATAAGAATAAAGTTTTATGGCATAAAATACTGTATTTATACCCTTATAACATCTATCACTTTTTGTTGTCATTATCATTTTAATAGTCTTCCCTCCTTTAGTGTAAACTATATCTACCGTAAGGAGCCCTGGTGGCACAGTGGTTAAAGCACACAGCTGCTAACCAAAAGGTCAGCAGTTTGAACCCACTAGCAGCTCCACTATAGAAAGATAAGGCAGTCTGCTTCTGTAAAGATTATAGCCTTGGAAACCCTATGGGACAGTTCTACTCTGTCCTATAAGGTCAAAATGAATGGGAGTTGACTCAATAGCAATAGATTCAGTTTTTTTTTTTTTTTTTAATATCTACCATGCTCATCACTGTACTTCCAGTGCCTGGGATATCTTAAGCTGGACATCTTTATCTATGAAACAGAATGGGGCCCCCCAAAAATTACAAAAACATATACCTTTTAGACTGGCAAAAATTAGAGTACCAGATAATGCCAATAGTGATGAGAGGTGGAGATATGGGACCCCTCAAGCACAGCCAGTAGAAATGTGGACTGTTGCAGACCTTCTGAAGAGCATCTAAATAATATCAGTCAAATTAAGAAACACATACCTTGTGCTTAGCAATTTTTCTCCTGGTGTATACGTGGGGCCCTGGTGGTGCGGTGGTTAACAGTTTGGCTGCCAACCAAAAGGTCAGTAGCTTGAATCCAACAGCTGCTTCTTGGAAACCCTATGGGGGCAGTTCCACTCTGTCCTATAGGGTCTCTATGAGTCGCTATGAGCCAGAATCGACTTGACAGCAACAAGTTTTTAAAGATGTTCTTTCAGCACTGTTTTTAGTGGCACGGAGTCAAAATAACCTGGGTCTCTAATCAATGGGGAATTGATAAATTGAAAAAAAAAATGTAAGAAGCAGAACGAGCATACCACTTAAACGTAAATTAAAAACACATGCATACATACCAAATGAAAAACATTTTGCAGAATGCATACAAACAAAAGCCTGTTCTTTAAAGACATGTGAATGTTGTTATGACAGTTAGAGGTGACTAGAAGAGGAAAAGCCCTTTCTGAGTGACAATTATGATGATGTACCATGAATTGAGGAGCAAAATGAACTTAATCTTTATATCTCTAGGCCAACTGAAATAAGTAGCAAACTACCAAACTAATATTTGCCATGCCAGTACAGTGTCTTGAGAACTTCCAAAATCAGCCACAGCAGGCCTAGAACTAACTCATCTCAAAAATCAGTCCCTTATGTTGTGACTGGTCACCAGAAAGACTTCCAAGAACTGGCTTACTGCCCTATAGTTCATAATTAAGCACAGCCACCCATGAGATTTTCTCACAATAGCAAGAATCTTCACCAAAGTGACTTTCTATCTCCCTGTTAGACATAGAAGAGTGTGTGTCTGTGTGTGTGTTCCTATGCATATATGTATGTGTATAGGTAATTTTTGAAATATCCCTATACTAGTACCTTATTGGAAACCCTGGTGGTGTAGTGGTTACGTGCTACGCTGTTAACCAAAGGGCTGGCAGTTCGAATCCGCCAGGCGCTCCTTGGAAACTCTGTGGGGCAGTTCTACTCTGTCCTATAGGGTCGCTATGAGTTGGAATCGACTTGACGGCACTGGGTTTGGTTTTTGGGTTTTGTTAGTACCTTATTACAATGCATACAAAAACCAGACTTAGCAAAATAAATAACGAAGTAGAATTTTAGACAAAAGACATTAAAAGGTGAAAGAAATTTTATACTGACAAAAATTTACAATCCACGAAGCAAATCACACACCCTTCAGAAGTGCAGCACTGTGCAATACCTCAGGTGCCATTCACACAATAGTCTATGGTTCTCTGATTACCCCTCAACCCCAAGGCATGTCATTTACATGAACTGTGATGTGAATGCTGCCTTGGAGTTTTACATGTGTGAGCCTGGTTGTTGCTCTGAGCTATATAAGACAAAGAGTGTTAGTAATGCAATAATTCCAAAATCATAATGGAAGACCTTAACAAGCATCTCTTAGAATTTCAAAGAATAAGTAGATAAAAAGTAAATGAGGGTATAGATGATTTGAAGACAGAATAACAAGGTTGAAAATAGACACACACACAACACACATTTGGGTCCCTGGGTGGCAGAAATGACCAAGTGCTCGATTACTAGCCAAAAGGTTGGCAGTTTGAACCTACCCAGAGGTGCCTCAGAAGACAAGCCTGGCAATCTGTTTCCAAAAGGTCATAGCCTTGAAAACCCTATGAAGGAGTTCTACTCTGCACACATGAGGTCACATGAGTTGGAACAGACTTAACGGCAACTAACAACAACAATATACATGTATTTATACCCATAAACATAATTCGTTTTTTTCAAATAGGCATGGAATAGTTAGTGATATGTTGAAAGCTACTAATTAAAAAAAAAAGTCTCCAAAGAAGAATTTCTATACAGCACATTCTATGACCACTATGAAATAAAAACAGAAAAAAAGTTACACAAAAAAATTTTAAAAATATAATCGCCTGTAAAATATTAATATTTATAAAACTAATTTTGGGTCAAAGAAGAAAATAGATTAGAAATTAATAATTAGACCACTACATATTAAAACTTAAAGGATGTATATAAAAGTGTTCAGTGAATAATTTATGGCGTTGAAGGATTTAATTAACACTGGAGAAAGACTAAAAATAAATGAAATAAACTAAAAAAGTTGGAAAATAGTTAACTAAGAATACAAAGAAAAAATTAATTAAAAATGAAAAAGGAGAGATTAATAACTGAGAAAGTAAAAAGTGTACAAATGATGAATAAATGTTATCAGTTCTTTGAAAGAACAGTAAAATATGCACCACTTTGCTGAGTCTGAATTGATGTTAAAAGAGACAATAATAAAATTGATTTAATCCAGATATAAAATTTTCATTTTTTAGTAGAAAAGAATACTATACATAACTTTATGCCATTGCATTTGTAAATATAGATCATTATATTCACTGTCTTCTTTTTCATTGAACAGTTCCATAAGCTGTCGATGATTCATGGCATTTGCCTGCATATACTGAACAATTTTAACAACTTTATCCATGATACTTTCATAGAGTTTGCTTTCGAAAACTAAGACACCATTCATCACGGAAGTAATTTAATCATACTTAGCTGAAAATTTTCTTTGACACATGTAAAAGGTTAAAAATATCTATGCCATAAGTTTGATTTTTTTGGTTATGAATTGACATTTCTTCATAAATTTGGAAGTCCTTTGAGACAAAAATGTATTAATTTGGTTAGTGTTCTTATATTGAAGAACTTATCTAAAGCTAATGAAAAGTACTTGGAATTTTTCAAATTTTCTCTGAATTGACATTTGATACTGTTAGAAAGTTCTTGTGTTCTACATGCAATTATTGGCTTGAGGATTTTTCATTTTGTATAACAGTGTCTTAGTTACTTAAACCCAAAAAACCCATTGCTGTCAAGTAGATTCCAACTCATAGCAACCCTATAGGACAGAGTAGAATTGCCTCATTGGGTTTCCAAGGAGAGGCTGGTGGATTCAAACTGCTGACTTTTTGGTTAGCAGCTGTAGCTCTGAACCACTATGCGACCAGGGCTCCCTTATTTACCTACTGCTGCCTTATAAAAAAATACTATAAGTGGATGCTTTAAGGAACATTTATTTCTCACAGCCCTGGAGGCTAAAATTCCAAATCAGAGTCTCAGCAGTGTCAGTTTCTTCTGTGGTCCTCTCTTCTAGTTTCTGGTGATGGCCAGCAATCATCGGTGCTCCTTTGCTACTTATAGATGCATTTATAGAGCTTTCCCCTGTGTCTTTGTGTCTATTCTTCTCTTTTTATAAGACACCACTCAGAAGGGATTAGGTTCAGGAACCACCCTACTACAGTAGGATATCATTAACATAACAAAAGAAAATCCCTATTTCCAAAAGGGGCCATATTTACAGGTACAGGGGGTAGCAGTTCAATGTAAATTTCTAGGGGACGCAATTCAATGAATAAGAAACAGCTTTTGTCTTTTCATCACACCTCAGTGTTTTTTAACAGTAGCTGCAAATCAGACTCACTAGGGAAAATTAAAATAAGTAAAAGACAAAAATGAGGTCCAGGGCCAGGCCTGACCCATGTAAAGTAAATCAGAAATCCGGTGGTGGCCAGGAATGTACATTTTTCTTTAAGGTTCCAAGGTAATTCTAATGAGCAGCCAGGAGTGAGAGCAAAAAAGAGCCCTCAACCTTTAGATACATCCGCCAGTGGACCAAAATGAACTGTTTTTCACTAAGGAGGATACATGTGTATGCTCCCATGCTCAATAAGACCACTGTGTTCACCCATGGGTGTCACACTCCATCACTCTTCCAACTAAGCCCATGTATTTACTGATATCTTTTTCTTCCCCACTTCCCCTGCCATTAACCTCAGTTGCTGTTCACTCTCCATTCCCTTGACAAATAGTATGCATCTCCTCAAAGTTCATCAAATTCCTATACCTTTTCCCTAATCAAATCCAGTCTTCTGCTTCTACCCTGTGTCCAAACCAACCATTTCACTACTTGAGCAGAGCTCTACTGCTCTTATTCCTGCTTCTCTCATCGCTTTCTCCCATGCATGTCCTCATTCTCTAAATGACTTGGGACCTTCTAAAAGGCAGGGACCCAGTGACTGACTTTGGCCCTGACCCACTTTGTATGAGGCTGGGTACACAACGGGTAAACTTTGTTTAATGAGGAAATAAATGAACAATTGGCTATTCCTATGGAGAAATTAAGAGACATGAAAGAATGCATAAATAAAAAAATTCTTGTTTAATTCATAAATGGAGATGGCTGGACCCTTCCAAGGACTCAATGAAGTAGCTTTTCCAGGAAGAGAATAAAGAAGATGGGAGTTGGGGGTTGACTCTTGGCTCCATTTATGATGGCTGATCTGCAACGTATACTCTCATTAGCAACTGGCAAATTCATATAAGAAGTTACTGACTCTTCGCATAGATCTGCTTTTATGCATCTTTTCATTTCAATTGCTATGTTGCTAATACCTGCAAGAAAGCATAAATAAGACCTTTACTCTCCTCCTTCCTATACTCCCCTGTTTACTACTAGTCTGGAGTAGGATATAAGCTAGGCCACAGTCAAGTGTGTGAGTCATTCAACAGGGTTCTCCCTGGTAGAGGCAAGGGACTGGCATGGCATCAGTTAAACACAGAGCCATCAAATCCCTAAATCCCCTCACAACAAATGATCAACCAAATAATGTAAGATTTTCCTGAACTTTTAAGTGAATTTTTTTCCAATCCCTACTATTACTTAGGATTTTATCATAACGTTTTAAAGGCATTTTATGACCATGGTATTAAGAACTTCTTCCTCTTATTAGACCTCGCATGGCTTTGTTAGGATCATCCTGTATACTACTGATACTCAGGGATTTGGTGCATCTGTATTTCAGTTATGCATATGTTTTGTAACTTTAAGGACACACCTAATTTCTTCTTATCCTTGGTGTGAGCTATCTATTAAAAAAAAAGCTATCATCTTGATTGTGTTTACTGCTTTTCAAAGTGCCTTTAGATAGATTCTTTCACATGGCAGCTACTCTACGCTTTTGATGATTTCATCTGGCCTCCTCTGAGTGTCACCCTTAGTGCTTGCTTTTTTAAAGCAAAGAATCACACTCTGTTACGTATACTACAGAAAGTAGAAACATAAAATCCAAGAGACCAGCTGACAAGACTAACCCCTGCAATTACCTCACTGCTAATAAACTTGGAAAAAGATGAGCTCACTAGAGACAATTAGCAGCAGGAAGAAGTGAGTGAGATGGTAAAGAAGAGCTATGAAAACAACCCACCCCTATGGAACTCAGCCCACTGCTCTGTATGCTATACCATGCTACCACTGCTTATGCACTCTTAATTATGTTTTCAATTCGTTTAGAACTTTGTATTGGATTGTCTTAAAGCAAATATAGTAAAAAAGTTTTAGTCATTGCTTCTCTTCAAAAACTTTGAAAACAAAAATTCAGGGCAAAAAACACAAGTTGTTCCTGCATTTAAAAAATTAACCAAAGTCTGCAAAGGATGAAGATTCATCAAATATGCTGAACCAACTTCCTCAAAGTCAGCAGAGCCTACCAATAAATGCATAAATAAATTCATAAATGAGCAAATGAGTGAGAGAAAGCCAACTGAACATATTTTCAGTGAGGGCAGTGCTGTTTCCTCATTTTACAGATTTGGACAAAAGCTGGTTTCTCCTCAATCCTACACTTGGGACACATGCCCCATAAGCTCATGAGAACGCCATTTCTTCTTTGTCTACAGAATATTGAATGCTAGAAAAATACCTGTGTTTATGATGCCATGGAATTCAACACACTTTATTTTATCTTTTGCACACCATTTGAGTTCTGTGTCGCATTCTCCTCCCCGCACTGCAAGGCACGTTGGGCACTTAAGACCATTGGAGCTGAATTCATCAACATCCTTCTCCTCTAGGTCACTCATCTTAATCTCCCAGGAGACTGTTATTTAAAAAAAAAAAAAAGAAAACCAGTTGGCTATTTGCCAATGGCAGGCAAATCTACCCAGGCTCACAGGGCAGACTCTAGAATTAGATCTACCCCATTCACCCTACCCTACTCCCTGCTTCAGCACTCCTCAGGTGACACCCTTGAACTCATCCACCTCAACACTAGAGTTACAGCCAAAATACTGCCCTCCTGGAGGCTACCCTTCTGGTGAGGGTGGCAGACAAAAAATGAGTAAGAAAAAGGCATGGTGTGTCAGATGATGATAAACACTACAGAGAAAAATAAAAAAGGATAGGAAGTACAAAGTGGGGTTGCAATTTACAGGGTGGTCAGGAAAGTCCTCACTGAAAAGGTGACATTCTTTGAGTGAAGGCCTGAAAGAGGACTACTTCCAACCACTTACACAGAATAATTCAATCTTACAAGTAAAGGTCAAAGGATGAGGCACCCACAGAATGCTCAAAGAAGGGGCCCCAAATGACAAGGAGCCTTAAGCTCCTTCTTCATTCTGTGCTTCTGGGGCTCCTTAACAATTTCCTAGTGAACCAAAGTTGACTGACTTGCTGTCTCTACACAAGTGTCCCCACTGGCACCCAGGAAACCAGATGTCAAGGACAAAGACTGGGCTTGGCTGTTCCTGTGAAGGATGTCCCAAGGCAGAGCAAAGTGGAGGGGGCTACAAATGGGAGTAAAAGTCACGCTATTATTTATCTCCAGAATTATTCTCAGGCAATCAAAAGGTGGTTTCTATCTGTTTACATTCTGTCATAGATTGAATTGTGTGCCCCCAAAATATGTGTATCAATTTGGCTAGGTCATGGTTCCCAGTATTGTGAATGTATGCCATTTTGTCATCTGAAGTGACTTTCCTATATGTTGTAAATTCTATCTATATGCTGTTGATGAGATGGGATTTTTGGCAGTCATGTTAATGAGGTAGGACTCAGTCTACAAGGTTGGATTGTGTCTTGAGTCAATCTCTTTTGAGAAATAAAAGAGAGAAGTGTGCAGAGAGATGTGGGGACCTCATACCACCAAGAAAGCAGCGCCAGAAGCAGAACCCTTCCTTTGCACCCAGGGGTCCTGCTCCTAGACCGAGGGAAAATTGATGACAAAGACCTTCCCCCAGATGCGACAGAGGGAGAAAGCCTTCCCCTGGAGTTGGTGCCCTGAATTTGGACTTCTAGCCTACTAGACTGTGAGAGAATAAATTTTTCCTTGTTAAAGCTATCCACTTGTGGTATTTCTATTACAGCAGCACTAGATAACTAAGACACCTTCCCCCTCCGCCAGTAACTCTGCTAGACCCTCCTCTGGATCCACCTTTCCATACAGGGTGAGTAGTGCATGATACCAAGGGAGCATGCCCACCAGAAGCCTGCACACCCTCCCTTCACCATGCCGGAATTTCTTGCTCCAACAGATCAGAGGGCAGGCCAAGCACTTTGTAGAGGTGGTGGAAGTGGGGAGCTTGGATTTGAGGGCTGGTGTGTTCACACACATGATCACAATGCCCTTCACAGTGAAGGGGAAGTTTGGGTGAGAAAAGGAGGAGGTGGGCTGGGGACCAGAATCAGGATGTCTCAATGCTGCTATTCCCTCGCATGGAACTCTAGGGAGTTTGAAAATTCTAGGCCCTTTAGCTCTGAACATATATTTGTCCAGGAAAGAGAATAGCAACTATTTTAACAGTTTCTTAGCTTAAGGTTTACCTTGTTTAAATATTTAAACATATAGTCTGTGGGCCTCCATTTGTATCTTTGCCCCAGGCCCTGGGCAGGGGCCTGAACTGGGATGTGGGGGATTGGAAGGGAACACAAGGGGCCGGGAGCCTGAAGACACCCAGATGGCTCTCTGGATGGATCTTTAAGGCACTACAACCCTTAAAGATCTAGAGCTAACTTGGCCTGGTCTCTCTAGAGAGTCCTGTTTGAAGATGTACAGTCCAAAGAGCTAAGAATAATTTAAAAAACAAAACAACACAAAATAGAATCCCAATAATTAACATTAAAGGGACTTTCCAATTTTTAATTTCTCAGCAATACATCTATATCCCCCTTTCTCTTTCTAAAATTCTTCCACACCCCACTCTACTCCAAAACTGCCCTGTCAATGTGTCTATTTAAATTAATTAAAATTAAATGAAATAAAAAATTCAGCTCCTCAGTTGCACTAGCCTCATTTCAAATGTTTAGTAGCTACACATGACTGTAGATGTTGTCAGGTTCCGACACTTAGCGACCCCTATGTACAACAGAACAAAACACTGCCTCGTCTTGTGCCATCTTCACAATTGTTGCTATGTTTCAGTCTGTTGTTGCAGCCACTGTGTCAATTCATCTCGTTTAGGGTCTTCCTCTTTTTTTGCTGACACTCTTTTACTGGGAAGAAGGACCTGGTGATCTACTTCTGAAAAACTGGCCAGTGAAACCATATAGTGGCACCATATTGGACAGTGCAGATACAGACATTTTGATTACTGCAGAACGTTCTACTGGACAGCACTACCTCAGAGTATTTCACAGTAAGTGCAAATTAAAACTTAAAGTGTGTTGGGGCAAGTGTGGGGGATTAAGCATTCCCATCTATTTCTTGTGGGTAAATTAGTACAACTTCTATAGAAGGCAATTTGATTATATGGAATCAAAATTTAAATTACACAAACTCTTTAATTTAGAACTTCCTAGGTATTTTCCTATATGTATAATTGTATGTGTACAATGTCATTCACTGCAGCATTTTTAGTGATAACAAAAGACTGGAAATGATTTAAATGCCCATGGTTACATGGATTCTGGCATATCCATAAAAAAGTATACACAGCCATACCCAGAATGGGGTGTTCTATACGCCCTGATATGAAAAGCTCTCCAAGATGTACCTTAAGGGAAAAAAGCAAGAGGTAGAACATTAGGTATAAAAGGCTAGCATTGGAAGAAAAAAAAAAAAAACACATTTGAATATGTTTGTAAACAGAAAGAATATCTCTAGAAAGGTAAGCAAGAAACTGGTAACTATGGTTGCCTCCAAGGAGTTGAGCTGGGAGGGTAGAGGAAAGAGAGCAGAAGATGATACACTCTCCACTGTATACATTTTGCATTTCATACCATGGATATATATTACTTATTTGAAAAGCTATACAATTAAAACATAAATAAAAACAAGAAAAGAAGGATTCTGAAGTTTGCGTCTGTCTGTGGGGGAAAAAAATTATAGAAATATTCCAGCTAACTTCACCACAAATCACGTACACAAAGCAAGCTCTGTTCAGTAGAGTAAACAAGGCCACTTCTGAGAAACAAGTGGTCACCCTGGTTAAGATGCCCTCACACCTCCCCTACCACTCCCATACCCAGCTGGGGTGCTGATTCCCAGGGCAACTGCACCTGAACTGGAAGGGAATACAGTGTGCCATATGCAGACTGACAGGTGTCCCTGCCCTCAACCAAATGCACATTCCACACACTCTCCTATGCTTGATATTCCAATAAAAAAATTTAATTTTATTTAGCTTTGGGCTTTAGTTTCTATTAAAAGGCAGAGCACCTTGGACAGGATAACACTTCTCATTTATTCACAGCAACAGAAACAATGATTTTCCTATCCCCCTCTGAAAACAAGCTTCAAAAATGAAAATTCAGTGAGGCTGGCTTTAGGCTGTGGAGGAGGCAAGGTATGATGGAGTGGGGGAAGACAGGAATTGGGGAACGAAGAAAAGAACCTGAAGACTTGAATGCTCCAAGACAAACTTCCACATTTTACAAGTGATTTTCTGTCACCTTTCCTCAAGAGTAGAAAGCAGGGAAGGAGGAAAAAATAATAAGGAAAGACTTGGAGTTTCACGTTAAATTATACTGACCTTTTCAACAATTCTAAACTGGCTCATATTGAATTCTTACTAATTGATAACTGTTTATATTGGTATAGTTTATATACCAGGGAACTTTCTCTCCACTGGGAGATGAGTGGCAAGTCTATTTTCAGTCAGTCCTTCCCCTTCTTATCAAAGGAAAGATGAAAAATTGTGAGGATGAGGGCATAAGGGAAAGTGTGAGAGAGAGGACATGAACAGTCAAAGACCCTGGTGACTGAATTAGTGGACTATTCCAGTGATGGAGGATATCAGCCTGGGAGGTGACCCAGGATGCCCTGGCAATAACAGGGGAAATGCTAAACCGATTATTTGGTATTAACTGAATTACTCCTTCTCATAAGCAGTTCCAGAACATTCTGCAACTGGTGAGTAACTAAGGATAGCTACATGCTGTTCATACAGTACCCTATAGTGTCGCTACGAGTTGAAACCGACTCTATGGCACCTAACAACAACAACACAGTACCCCATAATTCTCAGCATTATCCTTGAAGAAACCAAACTACTTGGAAGAGGGCCCATGATTGGGTTCCAGCGGTGAACATTTTCTCTTTTCTTTCTTTTCTTCAATATGAAGCAGTCTCTGGAGAAAAACAAATAAAAAGCTACCATCTAATGAGAGCTTATTAAGTGCCAGGCACTGTGCCACCCTTCATTATCTCACTTATTCCTCACAACTCCTCCAAGAGGCAGGAACTGTGATTCTTAGTTTTCCAATAAAGACACAGAGGCACAGATGGGGTCAGTAGCTTGCCAGAGCCCAGGCAGTCAGTAAGTGGCTGCTCTGAAGGTGACAAACCAGATTCTGGCCCCACACTGGTCACAGACTGTAAATGTTATGAGGGTAGGAATCACGACGACTTATTCACTGTAGGTACCATGCTGTGAAGATCACAACAAGAGAAGGCGAGGCTGAAGTTTCAGGACAGAAAGCAGGCAGAATTAGGTGGGAATGCAGGCACGGCCATCTCACCTGCAAGGAAGGGCACCAAGGCAAGGCTGCAGGCCAAGAAGAGTCGCTTCAGCGCAGCCGGACACATGGCTGCTGGCACGTCCTCTTTCTCTCTCTGTGAAAGAGAGAAGCTAATGAGCCAAACTGATAAGGGGCACACCCAGGTTGCCCCCCGCCCCGCCACCCTCCTACGCGAATGGGCTCTGTGTTGCCCCCAAATGTTCCTCAGACACTAGGCCTCACACTGCCGGGTTACCTTGGGCCTCAGAAAAGACGTCTAGCCTTGCAGGCCCTGCGGGAACTTCTAACTTCTCAAGAGCAAGGTGAGCTGCTGGCTGTGGGTGTGGACAGTGGGGGCCGCGACCCGTTGGAGAACGCAGCACAGGTACCTACCAGGCACAGCTACCCCTGAACGCGGTGCTTCCTGGCACTGATGTGCTTCCTGGCACTGATCTGAAGGAACTGCGCAAGCGCGCGGGGGGGGGGGGCTTTCGCCTTCCGGTGGCCTGGAGGGGGAGGGCAGACGCCACTTGTCCCCACTGGTCCCTTGCTCCCGCTCTTTCTGCCTTAGGAACCCTGGCCTAAGAGGTCCCCGTGCCTTGGGGTGGGGGGCACGTGAGGGGGAAAGCCTGGAGGGCTATGTCTGCAGTTCTGAGATGCGGGAGAACACAGATACGTTACAAACCAAAAAACCACACCGGTTGCCGTGGAGGTGATTCTAACTCACAGTGACCCTATAGGACTGAGTAGAACGGCCTCATAGGATTTCCAAGGAGTGCCTGGTGGATTCGAACTGCCAACCTTTTAGTTAGCAGCCGTAGCTCTTAACCACTACGCCACCAGGATTTCCTCAGAGAAGTTGAGTCCCTGTTTTCCTGATGCTCTGGTTCTGATAGACACTCCCTTCCCCTCTCACCCCCCTCGCTTTCAGGAAGTAAAGAAGTGTTACTGTGGCTGACCCTCGCCCCTACTCCAAGCACCTCTGAGGAGAGAGTATCCAGATGCTTACTCTCTGCCCTGCTTTCTCCTGGATGTACACCATCCAGTACATTTAGAACATTCTGACACTTCAAAGTATCTTCTAATATACCCACAACCTCCTTAGACTGTACACTAAGTGGGCAGGGACCTGATGCACATGCATCATTCACCGTATGCCCAGTCAGTAGCACTGTGCCTAGGACATAAACACACTGTCATTATGTGTGAAATGAATGTAGGAGCCTTCTACCTTTGGGTACAAAACTATTAGAATTTTCCCCAATGCCCCACTGCTGCCTTCAGACTTTGCTTTTTTAGCAGCTGCAAAACCCTATTCCTTTGACGTTTATGACTACAGCCTTCATTCCCCCTCTTCATTTTTTGTGGTAGATTCACCAGCCACTAGGTCACTTCTAACCTTTATCAAGTGTTTTGAGCCTCGTTCATAACCTTCCTCTACACCAGCACTGTGCGAAAGAACTTTCTGCAATGATGAAAATGTTCTGTATCTGATACAGTGCTGTAATGGGTTGAATGATGACCCTAAGGATACATTCACGTATTAGTCCTCAGACCCTGTAAATATTACCTTACATGGCAAAGATGTTATTAAGTTAAGGATCTTGAGAGAAGAAGTTTATCTTGGATTATCTGGGTGGGCCCTAAATGCGGTCATATATGTATCCTTATAAAACAGGGACAAAGACTTTTGAGACAGAGCAGAGAAGACCATGAAGACAGAAAACAGAGTGATGTGATCACAAGCCAAACAACACCTACAGCCTTGGAAGAGGCAAAGAAGGATTCTCTTCTAGAGCCTCTGGAGGGAGCACAAACCTGAAGACATCCAATTTCAGACATCTGGCCTCTGGAACTGTGAGACAATAAATTTCTGCTGTTTTAAGTTGTGCAGTTTGTTGTAATTTGCTCCAGTAGCATTGGGACACTAATATAAGTACTCATGAGGCAAGTGTTGATAAAGAACACTTGAAATGTGGCTAGACTGAGAAACTGAATTTTTAGCTTTATTTAATTTTAACTAATGTAAATTTAAACAGCTCCAAACCCTAGATCCATCATCTTGAGTTCTCTCCTCTGCCTTTTGCCTGCTCTCCACTCCAACAGCTTACTACCACAGTCACATAACGAGATACCTAACTCCCTAGTTCCTGAATTGAATCTGCTATTACTTATGCTGTTTCTCCCACTTCTAGTCCCCTCAGTACTCTCGATCCCCCTCCACTGTAGCCTGTCCTAACCCATGGCTTCTCAACTTTCTTTTTTTAATTCTCATTTTCCCCCCTAAGAAGCCTTTTCAAGATCCTAAAGGTTGACAGTTGAAACCTACCCAGAGGCACCCCGAAAGACAGACTTGGTGATCTGCTTCCATAAAGATTACAGCCAAGAAAACCCTATGGAGCTCTGTTCTACTCTGTAACATATGGGGCTGCCACAAGTTGAAATCAACTTGATGGCAATGGGTTTGGTTTTTTTTTTTTGGAAGAAGCATTTTCAGACATATTTTTAGACATATTTTCCTAATTGGCCTCTCCCCATGAAATTTTAATTATGTTTATCTGTTTATGTACTATGATTCTTTGAAGGGCCACAGACCATTGTAATATCTAAGATTCCCCCTCCCCCACCAAAATCCCCAAGAATTTTGCCCCTTGTGTATGAAATCACCCCCATTGAGAATGCATGTCCTAGCCCAGTGGTCCTCAACCATGAGCAATTCTGCCCCCTCCTTCGTAGGGGACATTTGGCAATATCTAGAGACATTTTTGGTTGTCACAGCTTGGGAGGGGTGTTACAGGCATCTGGTGGTTAGAGGCCAGGGTTGCTGCTCAACATCTAACAATGCACAGGGCACCCCCTCTCCCCCCATCTCACAACAAAGAACTATCTGACTAAAAATGTCAATACAGCTAAGGTTAAGAAATCCTAATCTAGTCCAGCCAACTAAAGACCACCAAGGACAAACCTGTAGTCTGATGTAGTTAAATTTCTTGGTTTGATGAACTTTGGGGCATCTCACCAAACAAAGAATTATTATAGGATTTTCAGGAAATTTAAGAGAAATTTAAATGAAATTCAAAAAGCAAGTTGTATTTGACATCAGGTCTGAACTGTGAGGTGGACATAGGGTCCTGTTTCCTTGAAAACTACAAATTTAAGATAGATGTGGAATGTGGTGTCCAGAAACGCCTTATCCGCACCTTTGCACCTGGGTTGGAAATGAAGGTTGCTTCTCTGTCAAAGTGACTTAGATTCTCCAGGCAAGTTTTTTAGTGAATAAAATAGCAGTCATCACTCAAAGAGGAGGTTGTTATGACACTGAAGTATGTCCTTGGGAGAAATACTGCTTTTGTTAACTTGAACCTGTCTTTGTTTGTGTGTCTTCTCAGCCAGATAAATGGCAGAGAAGATGTTAACTCTTTAAGTCAGTTTTGTTTAAGCTGATTTTTACTTTCTCAAGTCCCATCAATACCTTAAATCCTTTGAAGCCATCCTTTGTCCCCTTCCACCAGAAAGTCCTTTTATTTTCTCAACTCATTGCTGATCCAGTTTAGACCCCAGTTACTATCCCTTTAGTCTCTGGCTTATGCACTTGCTGCCTTAGTGTCCTATAAAAGATGAAGCCAAAAGGGCAACACCTGCCCAAAAGCAATGACAAGAAGGCAGGAAGGAACAGGAAAATTGGATGGATGGAAACAGGGAATTGGGATGTGGAGCAAGGGGTTTTATGATAGGAAAAGCCGAGTGGAAGCCGCTAGAACTGCCCCTACCTAGGAAAATAGTAAACCAAAATCAATACCACACTCCTAGAGGGATCGCAAAGATTACTGCCACCATCAAGGACTTGAAGGATGCAGGGGTGGTGATCCCTACCACATCCCCGTTCAACTTGCCTATATGGCCTGTGCAAAAAACATATGGACCTTGAAGAATGACAGTAGGCTATCGAAAACTTAACTAGGTGGTCACTCCAATTGCAGCTGCCATTCCAGATGTAGTTTCATTGCTTGAGCAAATTGATGTCTCCTGGTATCTGGTATGCTGTTGATCTGGGTAATGCCTTTTTCTCCATACGTGTTTTGAAGGACCATCAGAAGTGGTTTGCCTTCAGCTGGCAAGGCCAGCAAAGCACCTTCACTTGCCTACCTCAGAGCTACATAAACTGTCCAGCCCTATGTCATAATTTAGTCCGGAGGGACTTTGATCGCCTTTCCCTTCCACAAGACGTCACACTGGTCCATTACATTGATGACATTATGCTGATAGGACCTAATAAGGAAGAAATGTCAATGACTCTAGACTTATTGATTAAACATTTGCATGCTAGAAGGTGGGAAATTAATCCCACAAAAATTCAGGCACCTTCCACTTCAGGTAAATTTCTAGGGGTCCAGTGGTGTGGGGCATGTAAAGCGAAGGATAGGTATTGCATCTGGCTGCTCCCACAACTAAAAAGGAGGCTTAACACCTAGTGGGCCTCTTTGGATTTTGGAGGCAACATATTCCTCATTTGGGTGTACAACTCTGGACTATTTATCAAGTGACTCAAAAATGTGCTAGTTTCGAGTGGGGCCCAGAACAAGAGAAGACTCTGCAACAGGTTCAGGCTGCTGTGCAAGCCACTTGGACCATAGGATCCAGCTGATCCAATGGTTCTTGGAGTGTCAATGGCAGATAGAGATGCTGTTTGGAGTCTTCGGCAGACTGCTATTGGTGAATCACAGTGCAGACCGTTAGGATTTTGGAGTGTTGCCCTGCCATCCTCTGCAGGTAACTACTCTCCTTTTGAGAAACAGCTTTCGGCTTGTTACTGGGCCTTAGTAGAGACTGAACGCTTAACCATGGAACAGGAAGTCACCATGCGGTCTGAGCTGCCCACCATGAACTGGGTATTGTCTGACCCACAGAGTCATCAAGCTGGACTTGCACAGCAGCACTCCATCATTAAATGGTATACATGAGATCGGGCCCAAGCAGGACCTTAAGGCAAAAGTAAGTTGTGTGAGGAGGTGGCCCAAATGTCCAGGGTCTCTACTTCTGTCACATTACCTTCCATCTCCCAGTCTGCACTTATGGCCTCATGGAGAGTTCCTTATGATCAGTTGACTGAAGAAGAGAAAACTCGTGCCTGGTTTACAGATGGTTCTGCACAGTACGCAGGCACCACTTGAAAGTGGACAGCAGCAGCACTACAGCCCCTTTCTGGGCCCTCCCTGAAGGACAGTGGTGAAGAAAAATCCTCCCAAAGGGGAGAACTTTAAGCAGTGCACCCCTAGAGGTCTTAGTTCCAAAGGGGAGAATGTTCCCACCTGGAGACACATCACTGATTCCATTGAACTGGAAGCTAAGAATGGTAGCTGGCCACTTTGGTCTCTCTATGCCTCCGGATCAACAGACAAAGAAAGGAGATATTATACTGGCTGGTATGATTGATCCTAATTACCAAGAGGAAATCAGATTGACGTTACATAACAGAGGTAAAGAAGCGTATGTCTGGAAAGCAGGCGATCCCTTAGGATGTCTCTTACTACTTCCATGCCCTGTGATTAAAGTCACTGGAAAACTACAGCAACCCAGTTCCGACATGACTAGTAATGGCCCAGACCCTTCAGGAATGATGGGTGCCACTGCGTAAAGAACCACGACCAGCTGAGGTGTTTGCAAAGGGCTGAGGGAATACAGAATGGGTGGTGGAAGAAGATAGTTCTAAATACCAGTTATGTCCATGTGACCAGTTGCAGAAATGAGGACTGTAATTGTTATGAGTGTTCCTGCTTTGTATGTGTGCATCAAATATTTTTGTTTTCTTTGCTTATAAAATATAAGATGTAAACTGGGCTAGTGTGTTTTTGGTTGCACACATGTTAGTTGTATCATGTCAGATGCAAGTATGACTTTGTATTTGTCTTTATTCAGAGATTATGTATGGTTTGGGGAGATGTGTATGGGTGCCAGGTTGACACCTGTGATGGTTAAGACTGTGTGTCAACTTGGCTGGGCCATGATTCCCAGTGTTTATATGTGATCACCGCCATGATGGGATCTGCTGTGAGCAGCAAATCAGTTGAAAGGGAGTTTCCTTGGGCATGTGGCCTGCGTCTGAATTTAAGTGAATGTCTGGCTTTTGCCTGCTTTGAATCCTGCAGCTGCCTCCTGTTTGTCTGACCTCCAGTCCTTGGGACTTGAACTAGCAGCTTACCTGCTGATCTTGGGATTTGTTGATCTTCACAGCCTACAAGCAAGAGCCCTGCTCTCTAACCTGCCGATCTTGGGTTTGCCAGCCTCTGTGGCTACGTGAATCAGGAGAAGCCTCTATTCTGATCCATAAATTTCAGATGTTACAACTCTACAATCATGGGGGCCATTTCCTTGACATGAGTCTCTGTATATACATATTCATACACTTTACTGGTTTTGCTTCTATAGAGAACCCAACCTAAGAGAGTAGGTCAGGAATCCAGGCACAGGTTACCTGATTGTTTGCTTGAGATCTCACTAGGGTAAAATCAAGATGTTGGCCAGGGCTGTGATCTCATCTGAGGCTTGGGGTTCTTTTCCAAGTTCTTTCAGGTTCTTGGTAGAATTCAATTCCTTGCTAGGACTGAGGCCCCTGTTTTCTCATTCGTTGATGCCTAAGGGCTATTCTAAGCTCTTAGAGGCCACCCTCATGTCCTAGGCACGTGGGCTCTCAGACATGGCACTTCAGAGACAGCAGGAGAATCTCTAGTCTTTTAGGATGGAGTCTTATATAATGTCAACATAATCATGGAACAACTATCCCATCACCTCACTCAAATAATGTAACCCATTCTATCAAATTCATAGGTCCCACCCACATTCAGGAGGATTATACAGAGTGTGTAAAGCAAGGTGCAGGGACCTTGGGGATATCTTAGGATTTTGCCACTTCTTCTAAAGGAAACTGGGAGATAGTAAGGCTTGAGGTATGAGCAGCATGGTAGTGGGTCAAAATAGCTCTTTTGTAGTACAGGAGATAAAGTTAATTATAAAAACCTAGGTCTGTGAAGTACACTAGAACTCACACTTGAAGTTGTACAGCATGGCTGTTTAGAAGGCTGTGTAGTTTTTCTCTAGAGCTCAGCAGCCAGGGTAGTCAAGGGGGAGGTTAACACATTGTTTGATTCAGCACTGGAGTTTTTCCAGGTGAATGTAACCTAAAGAACACAGAATAAAGTTGTGTATAACATTACCTAGAGAACTATTAGAAGAAATTTCTTATAGAGGTCTAGGCTGAGTAGATAAAAACATGAAAAAAGCAGAGTATAATGGGTAGTGAGGAGGGAGAACAGTCCTGAAAATAGCATGTTTTTGGGAAGACAGTGGTTTTGTTCAAAACAAGGTATCTGAAATAAAGATTTCAGGGGGAAACAATTCTTGGCGATGGCACAATTTTTTTTTTTTTTTTTACATTTCGTTGTGCTTTAAGTTAATTTCTCATACAAAATTTTTATACACATATAATGTGACAACACACACCCCATTTCTACCCCTCGTTTCCCATGTGCATTCAACCAGCTCTTATCCCTTTCTGCCTTTTCATCCTACCTCCTGACAGGAGCTGCTCATTTAGTCCCATGTATCTACTGGAAGGAAACCCTGGTGGCGTAGTGATTAAGTGCTACGGCTGCTAACCAAGAGGTTGGCAGCTCGAATCCGCCAGGCGCTCCTTGGAAACTCTATGGTGCAGTTCTACTCTGTCCTATAGGGTCTCTATGAGTCGGAATCGACTCGAAGGCAGTGGGTTTGGTTTTTGTTTTTTTTTTTATCTGCTGGAAACCCTGGTGGTGTAGTGGTTAAGTGCTACAGCTGCTAACCAAAAGGTCAGCAGTTTGAATCCACCAGGAGCTCCTTGGATACTCTATGGGGCAGTTCTACTCTCTCTTAAAGGGTCACTATGACTCAGAATTGATTCGGCGGCAGTGGGTTTGGTTTTTCGGTTTTTTTAATCTACTTGAACTAAGAAGCACACTCTTCATGAGTATAATTTTATGTTCTATAGTCCAGTGTAATCTTAGTCTGAAGAGTTGGCTTCAGGGATGGTTTTAAGTCTGGGTTAACAGAGAGTCTGAGGACCATGTCTTCTGGGGTTCCTCTAGTCTCATTCAGATGATTAAGTCTAGTCTTTTTACATGAATTTGAATTATGCACCACACTTTTCTCCTTCTCCATCAGGGACTCTGTTGTGTTCCCTGTCAGGGGGGTCATTGGTGGTAGCCAGGCATCATGTAGTTCTTCCGATGTCAGGCTGATAGAGTCTCTGGTTTATGTGGTCCTTTTGTCTCTTGGGCTAATATTTTCCTTGTGTCTTTGGGGTTCTCCATTCTCCTTTGCTTCAGGTGGGTTGGGACCAATTGATGCATCTTAGATGGTCGCTCACAATCTTTTTAAGACCCCAGATGCCACTCACCAAAGCGGAATGCAGAACGTTTTCTTAATAAACTTTGTTATGCCCATTGACCTAGATATCCCCTGAAACCATGGTCCTCAGACCTCTGCCCAAGCTACTCTGCCCCTCAAAGTGTTTGGTTGTGTTCAGGAAACTTATTAGCATTTGGTTTAGTCCAGTTGTGCTGACTTCCCCTGTATTGTGTGTTGCCCTTCCCTTCACCTAAGGTAATTCTTGTCTACTACCTAGTTAGTGAATTCCCCTCTCTCTCCCTCCCCACCCTTATAACCATCAAAGAATGTTTTCTTCTGTGTTTAAACTTTTTCTTGAGTTCTTATAATAGTGATCTCATACAATGTTTGCCCTTTTTCGACTGACTAATTTCACTCAGCATAAAGCCTTCCAGATTCATCCATGTTGTGAGATGTTTTTCAGATTCATCATTGTTCTTTATAGTTGTATAGTATTCCGTTGTGTTAATATACCATAATTTGTTTATCCATTCATCTGTTGATGGGCACCTTGGTTGTTTCCATCTTTTTACTATTGCGAACAATGCTGCAATGAACATGGGTGTGTATATATCTATTTTTGTGTGGGCTGTTATTTATCTAGGGTATTTTCCAAGAAGTGGGATTGCTGGATCATATGTACTTCCATTTCTAGCATTTTAAGGAAGCGCCAAATGAATTTTCAAAGTGGTTGTACCATTTTACATTCTCACCAGTATGTAAGTGTTGCCGTCTCTCCACAATCTCTACAACATTTATTATTTTGTATTTTTTGGATTAGTGCCAGCCTTGTTGGGGTGAAATGGTACTTCACGATTTGCATTTCTCTGATGGCTAATGATCCTGACATTTCCTCATGTATCTGGTAGCCTCCTGAATGTCTTCTTTAGTGAAGTGCCTGTTTATATCCTTTGCCAATTTTTCAGTTGGGTTGTCTTTTTGTTGTTGAGGTTTTGCAGTAGATTTTAGACATTAGACCCTGATCAGATATATCATAGCCAAACATTTTTTTCCAGTATGTAGGTTGCCTTTTTGCTCTTTGGGTGAAGTCTTTTGTTGAGCATAAATGTCTCATTTTTAGGAGCTCTAGTTATCTAGATTTTCTTCTAGGATTTGTGCATTGTTAGTTATGTTTCGTATTCTGTTTATGCCATGTATTAGGGCTCCTAGCATTGTCCCTCTTTTTTCTTCCAGGATCTTTGTCATTTTAGAGTTTATATTTAGGTCTTTGATACATTTTGAGTTAGTTTTTGTACATGGTGTGAGGTATGAGTCTTGTTTCATTTTTAGGCACATGGATATCCAGTGATGCCAGCACCATTTGTTAAAAAGACTGTCTTTTCCCCATTTAACAGACTTTGGGCCTTTGACAAATATCAGCTGCTTATAGCTGGGTGAAATTACATCTGGATTCTCAATTCTATTCCATTGGTCTGCGTATATGTTGTTGTACCAGTACCAGGCTGTTCTGACTACTGTGGCTGTATAATAGTTTCTAAAATCAGTTAGTGTGAGGTTCCCGCTTTGTTCTTCTATTTCAGTAATGCTTTACTTATCCGGGGCCTCTTCCCTTTCCATATGAAGTTGGTGATTTGTTCCTCCATCTCATTAAAAAATGTCACTGAAATTTGGATTGGGATTGCATTGTATCTGTAGATTGCTTTGGGTTGAACTGACATTTTCACAAAGTAGAGTCTTCCTATACATGACCAAGGTATGTTTTTCCACTTATATAATTCTCTTTTGGTTTCTTGAAGTAGTGTTTTGTCGTTTTCTTTGTATACGTCTTTTACGTCTCTGGTAAGATTTATTCCGAAGTATTTTATCTCCCTGGGGACTATAGAAAATGGTATTGATTTGGTGATTTCCTCTTTGAAGTTCTCTTTGTTGGTGTAGAGGAATCCAACTGATTTTTGTATGTTTATCTTGTATCCTGATCCTTTGCTGAAATCCCCTGTTCGTTCCAGTAGTTTTCTTGTGGATTCTTTGAGGTTTTCTCTGAATAAGATCATTATCTTCTGAAAATAGGGATACTTTCACTTGCTTCTTACCAGCGTGGATGCCCTTTATTTCTTTTTCATGCCTTATTGCTCTGGCTAGGACATCCAGCACAATGTTGAATAAGAGTGGTGATAAAGGGTGTCCTTGTCTGGTTCCCATCCTCAAGGGGAATGTGTTCAGACTCTCTTCATTTAGGATGATGTTGGGTGTTAGCTTTGTATAAATGTTCTTTATTATGTTGAGGAATTTTCCTTCTATTCCTATTTGCTGAGAGTTTTTATCATGAATGGATGTTGGACTTTGTCAAATGCCTTTTCTGCATCAGTCAGTAAGATCATGTGGTTCTTGTCTTTTGTTTATGTGATTGATTACATTAATTGGTTTTCTAATGTTGAATCATCCCAGCATACCTGGTATGAATCCCACTTGGTCTTGATGAATTATTTTTTCTGATATGTTGTTGAATTCTATTGGCTAGAATTTTCTTGAGGATTTTTACTTCTATATTCATGAAGGATATTCTGTAATTTTCTTTTTTTGTGGTGTCTTTATCTGGTTTTGCTATCAGGGATATGCTGGCTTCATAGAATGAGTTTGGGAGTATTCCATTCTTGTCTATCCTCCAAAATACCTTTAGTAGTAGTGGTGTTAACTCTTCTCTGAAGGTTTGGTAGAATTCTCTGGGGAAGGCATCAGGGCCAGGGTTTTTTTTCTTGGCCGGGGGGCGGAGGGGGGAGTTTTTAAAATTTCCTCTTCTATCTCTTCTTTTGTTATATGTTTACTTGTTTAGTTGTTTTGTCTGTCTTTGGGTTAGTTTATGTAGGTAGTATGGTTCTAGAAATTTGTCCATTTTCTCTAGGTTTTCAAACTTGTTGCAGTACAACATTTCATAGTATTCTGTTATGATTCTTTTAATTTCCATTGGGATATCACCCATCTCATTTCTTATTCGGGTTTTCACTTCCTCTCCTTTTTTTCTTTTGTCAGTTTAGCCAGTGGTTTATTGATTTTGTTGATGTTTTCAAAGAACCAACTTTTGGTCTGGTTAACTCAATTGTTTTTCTGTTCTCTATTTCATTTATTTCTGCTGTAATTTTTATTCTCAGCTTTCTTCTGGTGCCTGTGGGCTTCTTTTGCTGTTCTCTATTTGTTTGAGTGGTAGGGTTAATATTTTGATTTTGGCCCTTTTTTCTTTTTGCATGTGTCCATTTATTGCTATACACTGACCTCTGAGCACTGCTTTTGCTGTGTCCCATGCTGGTAGGATGTGTTTTCTTTCTCATTTGATTCTGTGAATTTCTTTATTCCGACCTTGATTTCTTCTATAACCCAGGCATTTTTGAGCAAGGTGTTGTTCAGTTTCCGTATATTTGATTTTTTTTCTTTCTTTTCCAGTAATTGATTTCTACTTTTATGGCTTTATGATCAGAAAAGATGCTTTGTATTATTTTGATGTTTTGGATTCTATTAAGTCTTGCTTTGTGGCCTATTCTGGAGAATATTCCAGGTGCATTGGAAAAGAAAGTGTTCTTGGCTACTGTTGGGTGGAGTGTTCTGTGTAAGTCTATGAGATCAAGTAGGTTGGTTGTGACATTTAGGTCTTCTGTGTCTTTATTGAACTTCTTTCTGGATGTTCTGTCCTTCACAGAAAGTGGTGCATTGTGGAGCTATCTATCTCTCTTTTCAATGCTGTTAGAGGTTGTTTTATGTATTTTGGAGAGCTGTTTTTGGGTGTGTAAATATTTATTCTGGTTATGTTATCCTGGTGTATTGGCCCTTTAATCATTATATAGTGTCCTTCCTTATCCTTTGTGGTGGATTTTGCTTTACTGCCTATTTTGTCAGAGGTATTACTGTCACTTCTGCTCTCTCTCTTTTTTTTTGCTCCTTAAAGTCTTTATTGTACACTGGGTTCACGTTGAGTTTGTGGAAAACAAAGAGTTCAATTATTTTCACATGAACTGATCTCTCCATTTTGGTGTGTTTACAATTCATTTCAACTTTTAATGTGCAGAGCCTTACATTTATCTCTGTCACATTTGCTCTTCTTGGCTTTGGGATGTTATTGCAGCCTATAAGATTCATGATGAACTTTGTTTCTGTCACCCAGAGTATCTGTTAGCAGTTTTTCAAAGTGTTTGTCATCTTCATTCCAAGTTGCCCTTGAGCCAGACAGCGAAGTGGAGAGCTCTGTGATCCTTCTTTCTTTCTTTCTTTTTTTTTTTTATTGTGCTTTAAGTGAAAGTTTATAAATCAAGCCAGTCTCTCATACAAAAATTTATATACACCTTGCTATATACTCCTAGAACACACTCCTTCTCTTCACCCTGTATTCCCCGTGACCATTCAGCCAGCCGTCTCATCTCTCCTGCAGAGGCTGCCCACATACTCTCATGTGTCTACTTGAGCCAAGACGCTCACTGCTCATCAGTATCATTTTCTATTTTATAGTCCAGTCCCTTTCATGTCTGAAGAGTTGGCTTTGGGAATAGTTTGAGTCTTGGGCTAACAGAAGGTCTGGATACCATGACTTCCGGGGTTTTTCTAGTCTCAGTCAGACCATTAAGTCTTATATTTTTATGAGAATTTGAGGTCTGCATCCAACTGCTTTCCTGCTCCATCAGGGACTCTGTTGTGTTTTCTCTCAGGGCAATCATTGGTTGTTAGCCAGGCACCATCTAGTTCTTCTGGTCTCACACTGATATAGTCTCTGGTTTATGTGGCCCATTCTGTCTCTTGGGCTCATAATTACCTGGTGTCTTTGGTGTTCTTCATTCTCCTTTGCTTCAGGTGAGTGGAGGCCAACTGATGCGTCTTAGACGGCAGCTTGCTACTGTTGAAGACCCCAGATGCCAGTCAACAAAGTGGAATGCAGAATGTTTTCTCAGTAGATTTTATTATACTAGCTGACCTAGGTTAGGCGTCCCCTGAAACCATAGTCCCCAGACTCCTGCCCCTGTCACTCTGGCCTTCAAAGCATTAGGTTTATTCAGAAAACCTCTTTGATTTTGGTTTAATCCAGTTGTGCTCACCTCTCCTGTGTTGCATGTTGTCTTTCCCTTCACCTAAAATAGTTCTTGTCTACTATGTAATTAGTAAATACACTCTCCCTCCCTCCCTCTCTGCTCTATGATGCTGAATTCCTCCCACACTAAGACACTCTCCTTAAACTTACCATAAGGTCTCAATGCCTTTTTTTTTTTTTTTTTGAGGCTCTTGCTTCTGCATTCACTCTGTTCTGTGTCATGTCTAAGCTAGATTTTAGGAAGAAGCCAGCAGACTGTGTCACTTCTCCATCTTATTAAAAAATGAAACTGTGTCCTTCTCATCTTTTCTTGGCTTTGAGGAATCAGGTTAAAGGTACCAAAATATATATACATATTTTTTATTGTGCTTAGGTAAAAGTTTACAAATCAAGTCACTCTCTCATACAAAATTTATATACACCTTGATATGTACTCCTAGCTGCTCTATCCCTGAGACATCATACTCCTTCTCTTCACCCTGTATTCCCTATGTCCTTTCAGCTAGCTTCTGTCCCTCTCTGCCTTCTCATCTCCCCTCCAGGCAGAAGCTTCCTACAAAAGAACATATAGAAAGAGAGCAACAATTGAAACCCCCAGGCACCAGAAGAAAGCAAATAATAAAAATCAGAGCAGAATTAAATGACATAGGGAACAGAAAAACAACTGAAAGAGTTAACAAGGCCAAAACTGGTGCTTTGAAAAAATTAACAAAATCGATAAACCACTGGCCAAACTGAAAAAAGAAAAACAGGAGAGAAAGCAAATAACCTGAATATGAAATGAGATGGGTGATATCACAACAGACCAAACTGAAATTAAAAGAATCATATCAGATTACTATTAAAAATTGTACTCTAGCAAATTTGAAAACCTAGAAGATATGGATGAATTTCTAGAAACACACTATTATTTACCTAAACTAACACAAACAGAGATAGAATAACTAAATAAACCCATAACAAAAGAAGAGATTGAAAAGGTAACTAGAAAACTCCCAAGAAAAAAAAAAATCCCTGTCCCTGAAGGGTTCACTGAAGAGTTCTACCAAACTTTCAGAGAAGAGTAACACCACTACTAATAAAGGTATTTCAGAGCATAGAAAAGGATGTATTCCATCCCAAATTCTTTCTATGAAGCCAGCCTACCCCTGATACCACAACCAGGTAAAGACATCACAAAAAAAGAAAATTATAGACCTATATCCCTCATGAACTGAGGTGCAAAAATCCTCAGCAAAATCCTAGCCAATAGAATTTAACAATATATCAAAAAAATAAGTCACCATCATCAAGTGGGATTCATACTAGTTACACAGGGATGGTTCAACATTAGAAAAACAATCAATGTAATACATTGTATAAATAAAACAAAAGACAAGGACCACACGATCTTATCAATTGTTGCAGAAAAGGCATTTGACAAAGTCCATCACCAATTCATGATAAAAACTCTCAGGAAAACAGGAATAGAAGGAAAATTCCTCAACATAATAAAGGATATTTATTTATACAAAGCCAACAGCCAACATCATCCTAAATGGAGAGAGTCAGAAATTATTCCCCTTAAGAATGGGAACCAGACAAGGATGGCCTTTATCATTGCTCTTGTTCAACATTGTGCTGGAATTCCTAAACAGAGCCATTGAGCTAGATACAGGAACAAAGGGCATTCAGATTGGTAAAGAAGAGGTAAAAGTATCTCTACTTGCAGATGACATGATCTTATACACACAAAACCTTAAAGAATCCTCAAGAAAACTACTGAAACTAATAGGAGAGTTCACCAGAGTATCAGGACACAAGATAAACATTCAAAAATCAGTTGGATTCCTCCACACCAGCAAAGAGTACTTCCAAGAGGAAATCACCAAATCAATACCATTTACAGTAGCTCCCAAGAAGGTAAAATACTTAGGAATAAATCTTACCAGAGACGTTCATGAGGGATATAGGTCTATAATTTTCTTTTCTTGTGGTGTCTTTACCTGGTTTGGATATCAGGGATTTGCCGGCTTCTTACAATGAGTTTGGTAGTATTCCATCCTTTTCTATGCTCTGAAATACCTTTAGTAGTGGTATTAACTCTTCTCTGAATGTTTGGTAGAACTCTGCAGTGAAGCTGTCCGGACCAGGGCTTTTTTTTGTTGGGAGTTTTTTGATTACCTTTTCAATCTCTTCTTTTGTTATGGGTCTATTTAGTTGTTCTTACCTCTGTTTGTGTTAGTTTAATAGGTAGATGTTTCTGGGAATTCATCCATTTCTTCTAGGTTTTCAAATTTGTTAGAGTACAATTTTTCATAGTAATCTGATATGATTCTTTTAATTTCAGTTGGGTCTCTTGTAATGTCATCCACCTTGTTTCTTATTTGGGTTATTTACTTCTCCTGTTTTTCTTTTGTCAGGTTGGCCAGTGGTTTATCAATTGTGTTGATTTTTTCAAAAAACCAGTTTTTGGTCTTGTTAATTCTTTCAATTGTTTTTCTGTTTTCTATTTCATTTAGTTCAGCTCTAATTTTTATTATTTGTTTTCTTCTGGTGCCTGTGGTTTTCTTTTGTTGCTGTCTTCCTATTTGTTCAAGTTGTGGGGATAATTCTTTGATTTTGGTCCTTTCTTCTTTTTGGATGTGTGCACTTATTGATATAAATTGGCCTCTGAGCACCGCTTTTGCTGTGTCCCAAAGGTTCTGATAGGAAGTGTTTTCATTCTTATTGGATTCTCTGAATTTCTTTATTCCGTCCTTAATATCGTCTATAATCCAGTCTTTTTTGGTCAGGGTATTGTTCAGTTTCCAAGTGTTTGATTTCTTTTCCCTGCTTTCTCTACCCACTCTTGACCCACTGCCTCTGAGGACCCACCCTCCTCTGCCTCATCTGCACCTTCTGCTTTTCCCCTTAGAACTCACCCTCCCTCCACTCTTTGTGTCCCTAGGACCCACTCTTTGCTCCCCCACATGATCCACTTTTCCTCCACCCACCGCCTCCCAGGACACACCCTCTCTGCACCTTCTGTCTCCCCAGGGACTCACACTCCCTCCACCTCTGCTCCCCCCACCACCAGGGCTCACCCTCCCTCTACCTCATGCCCCCCACCCATGTGTCCTGATCCCCACCCTCCCATTCATGGGGGACACAACCCTCTGTGTTTTTCTTCTGCTTCCTGAGCACTTGACACTCATCCTCCCCTAGAATGTCTGCTGTGTGTTCCATGGGTCTCTGCTGAACAAACTGGATAACTTCCTATTTTTGTTTTTTTTATTACTTGAAACCTTATGAATTTAGATTGAATAGTATCATGAACCCTCATACACCCATCACTCAGTTTCACCAGTTATTAGTAATGGCCTTGTTTCATCTCTATCTCCCTCCTGATTATTTTGATGCAAGTTTCAAATATAATATAATTTCACCCACAAATATTTCAGCACAGATCACTAAAAATTAAGTTATTTTCTCCAAGGCATAACAATTGGTCTCTATTCACCTGGAACAACAAAGGAAGAAGGAGAGTCAGGAATAGGAGGAGGATATGGAATGTGTGGTTAATTGCCTCCATGAACACCTGCCTCCTTTTGTCATGAGGCTAGAAGAACTGAATGGTGCCCAGCTACCATTATTGAACATTTTGATCAAAGATTCCATAGAAGAATCCTGATCAAAAGGGGGAAAATGTAGAACAGAACGTCAAATTTTCATAGACTTGAGACTTTCTGGAGCCATGGAGGCTGGATGAACCCCGAAACTATTGCTCTGAGATAATTTCATAGTTTTTTGTAGATTCTTTTGAATTTTTCTGTATGTAAGATCATGTCATCTGTGAATAGAAGTAGTTTTACTTCTTCCTTTCCAATTTGAATGCCTTTAATTTCTTTTTCTTGTCTAAGTGTCCTGGCTAGATTTTTCTGTTCAAAGTTGAATAGCAGTGGTGAAAACAAGTATCCTTGTGTTTTTCTTGATCTTAGGGGGAAAGCTTTCAGTCTTTCACCATTGAGTATGATCTATGATGTTAGCTGTGGGTTTCTCATGAATGTTCTTTTCATGTTAAGAAAGCTTCCTTCTATTCCTGGTTTTATGAGAGTGTTTTATAATAACGAAAAGTGTTGGATTTTATCAAATGTTTTTCTGCATCAACTGAAATGATGATGTGTTTCTTTCTTCATTACATTAATGTGTTTTATTGCATTGATAGATTTCCTTATGTTGAACCTCGCATTTTGGGGCAATCCTGTAAGTAACTTAATTCACATTAATATCCTTACATCTCCATGTTGTTCTATAATCAGCAAAAAGCTGTGTGGGGTTTGGCTTGGGCAAAGTACTATGAATATGTACAGAACTCTAGGACCTCCCTTATTACAACACCGTGACTTATTATAAAAACCAAACCAAATCAAGCCCATTGCCATCAAGTCGATTCCAACTCATTGCGACCCTATAGGACAGAGTGTAACTGCCCCATAGGGTTTCCAATCGGTGGCTTGTGCAGCTAAACTCTTAACAACTGTGTCGCCAGGGCTCCAGACTTGTTATAAATTCACAGAATAAATTCACCAGTTCTTGAAAATATAAAGAAAAAAAAGATAATTACATAAGCAACTAAGTTAATACTAGTTATTTTGTCTGGTTCACAGCACGGTGTGGATCTAAGGCACATAGGAGAGGCTTTGCAGTAATATGGGAAATGAAAAGAAGTGGATATTTGTCCTTGAACATATCATTTTGCATCTCATAGCCACATACTTTCTGACACTCAGGAGCCTGGGCTGTCATAATGGCCTTTCACAAAAGAAAAGCATTCAACATAGACCTATCTTTTCCTTAATTAACTCACCTGATTCTAGGTTATCTTTTCTTTGTATGGCCAGGAGCTGGGAGGAAAGACTCTAATTGTCTGATTTAGGTAATTCTGTGAATGAATTTTATACCACACTCTAGGTTGATATTTGTATTTTAACTGAGGTAACTCTCTGATTGTGGAATGTGTTTGAAAGGCATGTTGTTTGATGTGAAATTTGTTTCATCTTTTTTCCAAGTCTTTTCTTAGCCCCCCTTTTTTTTTGTTACCATGACTCTCTCTCTCTCTTTCTCTGTCTCTCACTCACACACATACACCACACAAATGGGCACCCTACTTCTGAAATATTGTCCCTTGTTTCCTCAAAATTGTACACACATGGGAAATCTAAATAGTTTAATGCTGGAAAAGTGCCTCCTTTATCTACTGCAACCAACGTCATCCTAAATATTCAACTCTCAATCTCTAGTCTTCACAGTTCTCAGGTTCATTGCTGAAGGGCCTGGTCAAAAGCCTTTGGAGTCAGAAATGAATCTGGCTTCATAATCTTACGTAAAATGGAGTAAATTACTAAATGTTTCTGAGACTCATTGTCTTAGATTCTTAGTGCTGCTATAACAGAAGTATGTGGGAGTGGCTTCAACAAACAAATTTATTTTCTCACAGCTTAGGAGGGTAGGAGTCTGAATTCAGGGCCCGGCTCTGGGGGAAGGCCGTCTCTCTCTCGCTGTTGGCTGTGGGGAAAGGTCTTTGTCTCTTTTCAGCGTCTATTCCCTGATTCCTTAGTGGCCGTCATGTGGCATCAATATTTACCCCATTTGTGCTTCCTTCTCTGTGTCCAATCTGCTATGTTTATATCTCAAAGGTGATTGGCTTAAAACACACCTTACACTGAAATGGTATTATTAACATAACAAAGAAACTCTTCTTCCCAAATGGGATTACATCTGCAGGTATACGAGTTAAGGATTTACAATACATATTTTTTGTGGGCACAATTCAATCCATAACACTAGTAGAAAATAGAATATCTACCTTGAATTGTTGTTGCATTGTGTAAATGAAATAATACACATGAAAAAGCCTCGTCTTGTGTTGCTTTTTGGTAGGTATTCAATAAAGAATGACTTGCAGACTGGATTGGAACACAATACTGAAATCCTTTAGTTTCAGTCTTTTCCTCAGGTAGTTAGCCTGACTTCCAACATCAGATACTAGGATATTGGAATCATGTTATAAACTTCCTAGTTTATGGGGATGGCTCACTATGTAATATAATTTAGTATTTGGTAGAAAGATTTTTGATGTTAAATTCTCCTTTCTGATGGACATAATATTTCATGCGTTTTTATTATGGTTTTCATTATTTCACCACTGAATAATAAAATTTTAGAATTGGAAGTGTTACAAAAAGGTGCTATTTTTGTCCTGTATGGTGAAAACCAGGCCCATAGATGCTAAGTGTTTGATATCTCCTGTTTAATTAGTAAAAGATCAAAGACTAAATCACTAATTTTCACATAACTAGTTAGTGGCAAATAAATGTTGTTTAATTTAAAAACAATAACTGCAAATTAAAAGTTGCTTGCCCAACTTTGTAGAATCAGCTGGTAGTGTCCAGGTAAGCTCTTTGAAATGTGCACTATACTGTTAAAATGTGAGAGATGGTAATGGTGACAAGTGCTATGATTGTAACCAATATGATACGCTAGTTATTGCTCTGTTCAGCATTAGAGATCAGCCATCATGACTCAAACTAAGAATCTTCTATTGTACCATTACAGTGCTTCTGGGTGATAGTTTGCCTTTGATTTTTGCTGGTCACTAAATCGCTCCTCATAGGAGCCTGGCAGTGCAGTGGTTAAGCGCTCTGCTGCTAACTGAAAGGTTGAGGGGTTGAACCCACCACCTGCTCCATGGGAGAAAGATATGGCAGCCTGCTTCCATAAAGATTACAGCCTTTGAAATCCTATGTGGCAGTTCTACTCTGTCCTATGGGGTTGCTTTAAGTCAGAATTGACTCGATGGCAAAGAGTTTGGTTTTTGGTTTAAATCACTCCTCACTGGTTTAAATCACTTGGTGATTTAAAATTTAAATTATTTGGTTTAAATCACTCCTAGGAGTGGTGATGACTTTTGCCAAATTTTTCTTCCCCTTGGCCACTTCCAACTGTAGCTAATACCTCACATTTATTTATTTTTATTGTACTTTAGATGAAGGTTTATAGAACAAACTAGTTTCTCATTAAACAGCACACATATTATTTTATGACATTGGTTAACAAATCCATGACATGTCAATACTCTCCCTTCTAGACCTTGGGTTTCCTATTACCATCTTTCCTGTCCCCTCCTGCTTCCAGTCCTTGCCCCAGAGATGGTGTGCCACTTTAGTCTCATTTTGTTTTATGGGCCTGTCTAATCTTTGGATGAAGGACAAATCTCTGGAGTGAATTCATTACTGAGCTAAAGGGGTGTCTGGGGGCCATACTGTCAGAGTTTCTCCAGTCTCTGTCAGGCCAGTAAGTCTGCTCTTTTTTTATGAATTAGAATTTTGTTCTAAACATTTTTCCGGCTCTGTCCAGGACCCACTATTGTGATCCTTGTCAGAGCAGTCAGTGGTGGTACCTGGGTACCATTTATTTGTACTGAACTCATCTGGTGGAGGCCGTGGCAGTCGTGGTCCATTAGTCCTTTGGACTCATCTTTCCCTTGTATCTTTAGTTTTCTTCATTATCCCTTGCTCCTGAAGGGATGAGATCAGTGGAATATCTTAGATGGGCACTCACAGGCTTTTAAGACCCCAGATGACTAATAGCTCACATTTTAAGGTGAGGTGACTGAAAATGGGAAAATTTCACTCTTAAAGAAGAAAATAATTCTCCTCCTCCTCTTTTACCTCTTCCTACTACTTCTTACCCTCTCTTTTTTCTTTTCCCTCTCCTTCATTAAATTAACATCTCAAATTAGCAAAAAGACTATTATAAGGATATGGTCTTTTCTTAGCTCGTATACATCGAGAAATGAGATTACTTTCTAAAAAAAAAAAACCTCATACAGTAAGTTAATAATACTAGTAAGTACTAGCTTTGTGAAGTACACTGATCAGGCAGGAAGGCACGAATGAGGAGAAAGGAACCCAGCACATTTTTCTTGTGGAGACTTTAGTAGAGCAGATTGGAGTATCTTTCCTCAAACTCTGAGAATCCAGAATTAGGGTATCCATGATGTCCAAACCATCATAATAAAAAATAAGAGATTCAATTAATGGAACACCTCTTTTTTGGTCTACATAATATGAAGCTATGGGTTTGACAAAATTTTTTTTTATTGTACTTTAGATGAAGGTTTACAGAGCTAACAAGTTTCTCATTGAACAGTTAATACATATATTGTTTTATGACATTGATTAACAACCCCACAACATGTCAACGCTCTTCCTTCTAGACCTTGGGTTTCCTTTTATCAGCTTTCCTGTCCCCTCCTGCCTTTTAGCCCTTGCCCCAGGGATGGTGTGCCCCTTTACTCTTGTTTTGTTTTATGGGCCTGCCCAATCTTTGGCTGAAGGGTGAACCTCAAGAGTGATTTCATTACTGAGCTGAAAGGTGTCCAGGGGCCATACTGTCAGGGTTTCTCCAGTCTCTGTCAGGTCAGCAAGTCTGGTTCTTCTTAGTTAAAATTTTGTTCTACATTTTTCTCCAGCTCTGTCCAGAACCCTCTATTGTGATCCCTGTCAGAGAATAGTCAGTGGTGGTATCTGGGCACTATCTAGTTGTACTGGACTCAGCCTGGTGTAGGTAGTGGTAGATGTGGTCCATTAGTCCTTTAGATTAATCTTTGCCTTGTATCTTTAATTTTCTTCATTCTTCCTTGCTCCCGAAGGGGTGAGACCAATGGAGTATCCTAGATGGCTGCTCACCAAAGTAGAACGTAGAACATTGTCTTTATAAAGTATGTTATGCCAATTAAGCTAGATGTTCCCCGAAACCATGGTCCCCACAGCCCTCAGCCCAGCAATTTGGTCCCTCAGGGAGTTTGGATGTGTCTATGGAACTTCCATGATCTTGCCTTGTACAAGTTGTGCTGGATTCCCCAGTACTGTGTACTGTCTTACTGTTCACCAAAGTTACCACTTATCTATTGTCTATCTAGTGTTTTTCCATCCCCATTGCTCCCTCCCCTTGTACCATCAAAGGTTGTCTCTTTTTGTGTGCAAACCTTTTCAGTACGGTAGTGGTCTCGTACAATATTTGTCCTTTTATGATTGACTTATGTCACTCAGCATAATGCCGTCCAGATTCATCCACGTTATGAGATGCTTCACAGATTCATCATTGATCTTTATCATTGTGTAATTCTCCATTGTGTGTATGTACCACAGTTTGTTTATCCATTCTTCTGTTGATGGGCATCTAGGGTGTTTCCATCTTTTTGCTGTTGTAAACAACAGTGCAATGAACATGGGTGTGTGTATGTCTATTTTTGTGAAAACTCTTATTTCTCTAGGATATAGTCCTAGGATATATTCTATGCTCTGATCTCAGATTTGAACTAGAAGTTGTAGAGAAAACAATAAAAAGAGTGTGTGAGATGTTCTAGCTTTTATTTTTCTTTTAACTTTAGCAAAATACTTCCTTTGAACACCAATATTAATGCAAAAACAAACAAACAACTCAAAAATTTTTAACAGCATCAGAGATTTTTATTAAGTAAGCTATCTTTGTCTCTTTTTTTGAAAATAGCTTACTAGACAACTTTCGGTATGAAAGGTGAGGCTCAGAGGCTGAAGGCTAGAAGACATAAAAGCTTTGCATCATCATTAACCTGGATTTGGAGATGGTGCAAACATTAACAGACTGAAAGGAAAGGGCAGAAAGAGTTGAGTTGACGGGATTCTTCAGAGAACAGTGGCTGGTGAGAAATCCACAGGGGTAGGATGGCCAATGTCTTTTAAGAATAGAAATGCATATTACTCATGTTAATAGTGCATGTGTGTGTGTGTATGAGTGTGGTGTGTTTCTGGCATGTAAATACTTTTTGTTGTCCTTGAACTTTGGACAATCGGCTACACATGTAACCTTGTGTTGAGTGCACCTGGGGAATGAGAGAGGAGGACAGGGCAATGTCTCGAACGGTGTGTTGTGATGCAGAAAAGAGGGTGCACACAAGGGTTGGCAACATAAACCATGTAGTGTCTGAAATCAGCAGAAACTGTGACTCAGACCCAGAGGTGCTCAGCTCCTTCTTAAATCCTAATACCCAAGAAGCCTATAGAAAATCTGGAAGGTTCTGGGTCTACTGTATACATGTGGCACACATTTAACCCAATTATATTCAAATTTGAAGGATATGGTAGCCTCAGTGGACACATCCCAGTTCAATAATCACTTCTAATAGAAGGCGTGAAACATGGAATGTTTGAAGCTTTGGCCCATGTGCACTAACATAATTTCAGAAGTATTTGTTTTCAAAACTAATGGTGAATAACATTACACGTACATGCTTCAAACACTGTACCTCTTCTACTATTCCTAAACAAATTCATTGAGAAGAAGGCTGAGCTTATTCTCTGACTACAAGTATTGTTTTGAATTAAAAAACAAAACAAAACACAAACAAACAGGTAGGCCAAGGGCCACATTTGGCATGCTGATGTGTTGTGTTTGGCCAAAACATTAAACGTGTAATTTGGCTGCTTTTAAAGAAGTCATGCATTCTCCAGTTTGCTTCAGCTTCCACCACTCCTTATTATATCACCTCTAGCCATATCATTAAAAAAAAAAAAATTTTTTTTTTAATTTAATCTGCCTGATTCATGAAGATATATGAGTTTGCAATTTATGGATCAAAAAAATTCAAAATATCTAGATGAATAAGCAAAAATATAGTTTTCGGATTTGGGTAAACTTTGACCATGTAAAAGCCTGAACTTGGTTAAGTGGAACCATTTGGATGAATGCCAGTATAATTGCCATGACCCTGGTTGCAATTATGGACCCATCTGAAATTATCTTCGTTGACATAGATTGCCTAATGTTGGTCTCTTTCACAAAGCTGGTGTCCTTTCCTCCTCTATTCAGTGCCCACAGGACACTTTACCCTATCTCTCTCTTCAGTACTCAGCAGTCCTGGGAGTCCATGCCTATTTGTACAATCTTCCTTCACAGCACAACCTCGCTCATACTCTGCCTCTCTGGATTTAAGGGTCTGGCCACACCAGTTCTGCCTGACAGACAGCTGATGATTTAATTCCCTATAAGATATATATATATATATTTTTAAGGTAAACTCCGGAGTCCTGATGTTGCAGCGGTTAGCAGCTTGGCTGCTAACCAAAATGTTGGCAGTTCAAATCCATCAGCCTTTCCTTGGAAACACTATGGGGCAATTCTATTCTGTCCTATAGGATCAGTATGAGTTGGAATCAACTCAATGGCCATCCGGTAGGGTAAACTCCATTTTCAAAGTGCTGCAGATTTTGGTGTAGGAAAAGCCACTGGAAGTCCTCTCTATGGGAGGTTTTTAACTTAAAAAGCACTAGCTCTAATTTTAAATACTGGCTGGTGTTAGAGTAACAGACTCTTAGGTGAGTGTGGGAGGCCCGAAATGACCAAAGTCACTGTTGGAACTATTCATCAACAAAGCCCCAATCTGGGCTCTTTCAGAACCTTGCTCTACCTGAATAATAGCCAGTTATATTATTTGTTCTTATGTTGGCACACTCTGCTCCCGGCCTGTCAAAAACATGATTGTTTTATTTATATTTTTTTCTCCAATACTAAGCCATCTGTGCCTGGCTTACAAGACTGCCCAATACTGTTCAAGGAAGAAAAGAAGAAAGGAGGAAGAGAGGGAGGGAGGAGAGAGAAAGAAAACCCATTAAGACCAGTCCCTCCTGGGAATCTCATTGATATTGTCTTAAGTACTCACCTACATGAATGAAAATTGTGATATTTCCTTCTTGAGCCTGGTTAAATGTAGGGGGTCATTGATGCGGAAAAAAAAATTACTCATGATTTTCTCAGAATGTCAACATAAGCCATCCTTAAAGCTTGGGTAGATCAGGTTGCAAGTCAGGACTGGTAGGTGCTGGGATGCTATCTTACAGCCTGCTGTCTCACGGTCTCTGTAATTGTTAATATAGATGGCTGGTTTTCATTAGACTTGAATGGGTTAGATTTAGTCCTGCCTGGTTCTCTTCTTGATCAGGTGATGCCAGAGTTTACATTGTTTTGACCAAAACATGAAGGGACATAAATAATTAATTATTACGTGTAAAATAAATGTCTGGACAGTTACATTACAAATGCCAATCAATTTACATGGCAGGGAATAATAGTTGAAATAGTCATAGTTAACACTTCTTAAGTTCAAATGGGTAACAGGTATAGAGTTTCGATTTGAACCAGGCAGCCAGGCAGAGTGGGTGTGTCATCTTTTACCCACTCACGACTTTACATAGCTACATTGTCTTCTCTTGTCCTTCCACTTAATTTCACCACTTCAGACCCGGCAGCACACAGGGCCACCCACACCCACAGTTCCCAGATCCTATATCTCACCTTGACTGAGAATTCAGTCAAGAATGCAGGGCCTGGGAAAACGTTGAAGAAGGGAAGGTGGAGTAATTGGGGAATGACATCACGCAGTGGTCTTTTCTCTTGCTGGCCTCTGTGTTAGTTACCTAGTACTGCTGTAGCAGAAATAACACAAGTGGGTTGACTTAACAAGTAGAAATTTATTTTCTCTCAGTTTAGAAGGCTATAGGTTCGAAATCAGGGCTCCAGCTCAAGGGGAAGGCTCTCTCCGTTGGCTCTGGGGGAAAGGTCCTTGTCTCTTTTCTGCTTCTGTTCCTTGGCTCTATGGTGATCTTCATGTGGCTTGCCATCTACCTTTCCCCATCTATGTTTTTCTTGCTAGCTTGCTTTTTTATACCTCAAAAGAGATAGGTTTAAGACATAGTGTACACTAATACTGGCTTATTAACATAACAAGGAAAATCCGTTCCCAAATGGAATTATAACCAGAGGTATAGGATTTACGGCACATATTTTGGGGGGACACAATTCAATCCACAACAGCCCCAATGCCTGCCTTCCAGCTCAAGCCCTGCCTTACAGATGAAACCTCCAGCCTCAACTCACCTCTTCACTGACTTCATCTAGAAACCAAGGTGACTGCTGAGATTTAGTGTCTCAATTTGAAGTTGAAGGTAGTACAAATTAACACCTTGACAGAACTGGCTTGGACATGAGCTTCACATCACTGCCTGACAAGGACCAGATTATTATTCCCAACAAAATGGAAGCCTTGAAACCTGCTCGTGCCCAGGCAGCATCGACCTTGAGAATGTTTAGCCTCTTCTCTTAGTGTCAGGCTTATTCTTTGCGGAAAATCCACTCAGATGATTAGTTGAATATCCACAGAAGAAAACTCAGCTTGAATGAGGAACGCCACATTGCAATGGGGCTGTGATCCTTCCGGAAAATAAGTATTAAATATGAGATTGTGCATCAGGCTGGAAAACACCTGATGAGATAAATGCCTGTTCTTCTGTAATTGCTTTGGGAGGCTCCTGTGCATTTGTCCTTTGGGAATTCTGTCCCCAGACACCAATTAACTCTGTTCTTGAAAGCTGCTGGGATTTTCTTCCAAATTCCAGAGTAATTATTTATTCAGGTGGAAGGAACTTTTGACTTTAGGGAATAATGATTAAGCCCCTTAGTATTGCATGTGAGGAAACTGAGGCTCAGCACAAGGTCAGTTAGGGGCAAATCAACGTTTCCAAGAAACTGACCTCAAGGCAGTCTACCACTACCTTCCTTTACACATAAATCTAAGGCCTGCTGTATCTCTTTCCATATGGCATACAAGGATTATTGCCCACCAGCACCCTCCAGGATTCCTCTACCCACTCAGATATTCTCATAATGAAGATGAGGACACAGAAAGTACTCATAGAAAATGGAAGAGCATATGCAAGTCTTCAAACTAAGGAAACCTGACTTGTTGCTTTGATAATTTTTTGCAGTTGGAGCTCAAGACCCCTGAGGGTTGGTGTGTCAGCAGAAATGAGACGCGATGACAGGGATCATTTCTACATTGCTTTAAGGATATATATATGAGGAAAGGATGCATCAGGTGATAAGGCTGATATGCTCACCTTGTTCTGGGGTTTGTGTGGCCACAGTAAGGCAGGTGAGACCATCTCCATGGTACCTGGGGGACTCTGTGGTCAATAATAGGATGGGTCATGGTCAACCTGGAACTCAGACGGTCCCTGGGGTAAGAAGCTGTAATACTGTGGGCAAAACCCTATGCTTTTGTAAGTCGCTTTTTAGTGTACATCCATAAGTCCTGTGGCACAGTCAGAAATCTAACACCTGTCCAAGATGGTAGATGTGGGTAGAGCAGTAATGACAGGGTAGTTTGTTTTGTGTTTCAGGGACTGTGGCTTGGGCATTAATTACATGACTTTCTGGAATATAGTGACTAAAAGTGCTGCTCACATAAGTCCCAGCAGTGCTAGGAAAGGTAAGGTACTGTGGATCCAAGGTCTCTCCTCTCTTCACTGTTATATCTTTTACTTGAAATAAGTAAATGCTGTACCAACTTTTTATGTCTGAGTATCTAATGTATGCTGAGCCACCGCTCATGGAGTTCTTATGCTCCAGAAATTGGGCTGGCAAACAGGTTAATGACAGTGAGAAAAATAAGGGAAAGAATAAGAGCACTATTTACTTGGGTGATTGGATGCAAGACAATAGTACTTATTGGTGGAGAGCTGTGGACCACGTGCAGAAAGAACCAGTATTTGGGTGAACTGGAGGGGTCTTCAGGTAGATAACGAAGGAACATCAAAATGAGTGGGAGTTCAGGAGGTGGAAGGTGATAGCTTGAAGACGGGGAATCAGAGGTGAGAATTCTCCAGTGCACGTGCAGGATTCTGAGAGGAAAACCTTTCTTTTCTCTTTGTAGTATTTGTGAAGCCCCAGGTCTCTGCTGCCTACCTTACAAAATTGTTAGCTAGTGGACAAGCCCATACATCACTCCTGATATTGCTCATACTTCCCACTCAGAGGAGAAGCATCCTAGGACACACACATACACACATGATATCAGAGGAAAACTAGAGGAAGTAATAGATTTATCTATACAGTTTGTCTTTCCTAAATATGGATAAAAATATGGATAGAAAACTAAAAATCATCAGATGATGAGAACATGTATCATGAAAGAGAAATAAACAGCAGAACAAGTGACTGCAGAAAAGAATGTTCAGGAAACAAGAAATAATTAAAAAAGAGGGAGACAGAAAAAAAAAAGAAGAAATCTTACTAATATGTTTAGAATTGAGAAGATGTTGCATGCTGTGATGGTTGAGATTGTGTGTCAACTTGGCTGGGCCATGATTCTCAGTGTTTATATGTGATCACTCCCATGATGGGATCTGCTGTGAGTAGCCAATCAGTTGAAAGGGACTTTCCTTGGGGGTGTGACCTGTATCCAAATATAAGCATATGTTCTGGCTTTTTGCTCAATCTGGATCCTTCGGCTCCCTCCTGTTTGTCTGACCTCCAGTTCTTGGGACTTGAGCTATCAGCTTATCTGCCAATCTTGGGATTCATTGATCTTCATAGCCTGTGAGCAGATCCCTGCTCTCTGACCAGCTGATCTTGGGTTTGCCAGCCCCTGCAGCTACTTGAATCAGGAGAAGTCTTGTGGTCTTAACTGCCAGTCTTGGGATTCATCAATATTCAGAGCCCGTGAACAAGAGCCCTGCTTTCCAACCTGATGATCTTGGGTTCACCAGCCCCTGCAGCTACGTGAATCAGGGGAAGCCTCTATCCTGATCCACAGGCTTGGGATGTTCTAGCATCTACAATCACGTGAACCATTTCTTTGATATAAATCTCCCTCTCTCTTTATAAATATATACATATATATTTATATATTACTGTTATATATATATATATATATATATATGGAAACCCTGGTGGCACAGTGGTTATGTGCTACGGCTGCTAACCAAAGGCTCGGCAGTTTGAATCCACCAGGCACTCCTCGGTAACTCTATGGGACAGTTCTACTCTGTCCTATAGGGTCGCTATGAGTCAGAATCGACTCGACGGCACTGGGTTTATTTATTTATTATATTTATATGCTTTACTAGTTTTGCTTCTCTAGAGAACTCAGCATAAGACACATGCATAGATCATGAGCAAGGTCCTTTGATAAATTTGCATTTTTTTAAAAAAGCAATCCTTCAGCATGTAAAGTAAAATGACAAGGTGATTAAAAAAATAAAATATCTAAGGGATATAGAGATTCAATCTATGACATCCAAAATATGCTTAACAAGGAATCTAGAAAGAGACAAGAGGTCTAATGGCAAGAGGAAATTATCAAAGAACATCTATAAATATTTTTTCTTCTAGAGCAGTAGGAAACAACAAATCCTAAGCTCACAAGGGCACAACATAGATTGTGGAAGATGAAATATGTTTATCTCTAGTTATTGTGAAGAGAACTAGAGAATTTCAGAGGAAGGAGAATCTATTAAAATTTTTCATAGGGGGAACAAAATGACACCCACCAGAAAATGAGAATTAGACTGACATCAGTGTACTTATCAACCATGTTGAACTTGAGAAAGCATTTCAAAAGTCTGAGAGAATGATTTTCAACCTCATTCCTCTCTACTGACAAATTATCAATCAAGTGAGAGAGCAAAAGAAAGGTATTATGAGACATAGAAGAGCTCAGAAAGTTCACTTTCTGTACACCCATCCTAAGGAAGTTACTTGAGACTATACTCCAGGAAAGAAGAATAAGAAACAAGAAAGGAGACATGTAACCCAGTACACAATGGAACTGACCTAGGATGGGCCAGTTGACCTCCCATAGGACATCATCCAAAAATGCTGGGCAAATTGCAATGACATAGTTTTTAATGCAGAGCTGAACTCTCAGGAAAGTAAATGAACCCTCCCAGAAGAAAAATTGGAACCTAGATGGTAAATTGGCCTCAATATGTGGCTGCCTTGAGGCCTTTGCCAATCTCAGAAGCAAAGAGGACCAGGTTACACAACAGAAATATGGCCAGGAGACAAGGTGCAGGCCTTGTAAGAGGAGTTGTTGAACTCAGACTACATAGAACTTGGGCCCTCAAGGGCAAAACACTCGGTGAAGGGCAAGCTAGGGAAGATCCTCCTGTCATAAAGGCAGAATGTCTTGGACTGAGCTCTAGGTAGAAAAAACTATTTTTCCTGATAATGAGTAAGTAGAAGCCTTCCCTGGTGTGGGTTTCCAGTTAAAGTTCACATTCCCTTTGTATTTTTTTTTTTTAAATCCCATGCCAAAAAATCATTGGTTTTGGCTTGGTAATCCCTTGGAGTGCCTGGCAGAAGAATTGCTGATCTCTGAGGAATACATATTCAACCAAAGGCCTCACAGGATTCCGATACACAAAGATCTGTTGAACCTGGGCTCACAGTCCCAAGGTACAAAATTATTTTCAAATGGTTGTATTAATTTACATTCCTCAGACATATGTGAGCTTTCCAGTTACTCTACACACTCATAAAAACTAGGTATTACCAGTCCATTCTCGTGGGTGAGTAGTGGGATCTTATTGTGGTTTTTATATGTATTTCCTAATGATTAGTAAGGTTGAGCACTTTTTCATATATTTTTTGTTCATTTGGGGTATTCTTTTTTGAAGTGCCCATTTTTCTGTTTTTGTTTTCTTCTCGTTAGAATTTCTTTATGCATTCTCAAATCTATTGTTTATTTTTTTATTTTACTCTTTTTGTAGGAACTAACTTTCTGAGTTTATTTAACATAAACATTGTTAAAGTTATACAAGTATGAATTGAAGAAATATTTTTTTGAATAAATGCTGCTGAATTACAAGGATGATGAATTTGTTTCTATGCTCATCGGATTTTAAATTTCACATCATGTAACAGGTATAGAATATGAAGCTGAAATAATTTCACACAGTGAAAAAATTGCCTTCATTTCTTTTTCATTTTTTTAACTTCAAAAATGCATGTATAAAGTTAGAAATAATTAAAATTAAAATCATTACAATACAGTGCTTAAAACATTACAACCTCCAATTAAATAGACAACCCCATGTCACACAATTATTTTCATTAAAATTCACATATGAATTTAATGCATATCTCAATTTGAAAAATATCCTGATGTATTATCAGAAAATTTAAATAATGCCTTATAAAAGATATGGAATTTTCCATTTTTGGTCTTTTATTTGACCTTGAATCATAAGATAAAATAAGTTCCAATTTCTGGCCAACATGGCACCGTAGACAGAAGCACCACGCCACCCCTCCACAGCAAAGACCTGAAAAACTAAGTAAGATGCAGACAAATGTCACTCCTGGCATCTGAAGTGTCAAATGAAGAGATAAAGAATTCAGCCAAACACCAAATGGAATAAGAAACTGACGCAGACAGAGAGCAAAGAGAGAGATGTGCGGCGGTTCCCTATCAGCTAATGCAGCACAGATCCACCATCTCGTACTCCTGTCAGAGATTGGAGGACAGGGAGCACAGGAGAGCAGCTTCACGGAGCTCCCAGCAGGAGACAGCGCACCTGGTAACCAGTGATACATGCTTTGCCACCCCCCATCCTCTGCCCGCTGCTTTACCTCTGCACTTCCTGGCTGGCAGCAGTGGGTCCACCGGCCGGGATGTGCAGTGTCCGTGCTGCCTGGATTCGCCCTGCCCACATCTAAAATCTGCAGACAGGGAGTACAGGAAAGCAGCTTCATGAAGTTACCAGCAGGAGACAGAGCACCTAGGAACCAGTGATATACACTTTCCTAACCCACACCCTTCTTCAATCCAGTCTTGGCCTACTCTGCTTCCCACCAGCTGCAGCCTCTTGGCCAGAACACAACTGTTTCTGCCCCGGGCCACTTGGATTCACCCTGCCCACGCTGGCTGGCTTCCTGAGTGCTATTTGTTAGTTGCTGATGTCACTTTTTTTTTCTGTTTCTTTTGGTTTCTTCTGTGCCTCCCACAACCTCCCCTCTCTTTCTTTTAAACACCTGGCTCCATATGCCATCTTTGATTCTTCTTTTGAAGAGAATTACAGAATTTTAGAGACAGAAGAATCTACTGAGATTCTTGAAAGGCTGTGAAGTGTTGCTTGACTGCGGAACCACTCCCCTGGCCCACGATACCATGCTGGTGGGATCCCCAGAGATTTATTTATTAATTTTTGTTTATTCTGTTCTATTTGTTTGTTTTGTTTTTCTTTTCACAGCTTGGGGGACCCTTCTAACTGGGTTGCACTTCATGGCTTAGGAGCCACTTCCTCAGTCAATGGGATCCCTGGGGGCATTTCCTTTTCCTTCTTTCTTTCTCTTTTTTTCCTTTCTGTCTTTCTTCATTTCTCAGCTCTCGCCTCTATACTTACCTTCTTTTCTTGTCTCCTGAATACCTGGCAATGTGTGACATCCATATCCTCTCTAGCCAGGCTATACCGTGCAGCCTGGAAATCACTCCCATGCTTTGCAGCTGCACTTGTGGGGCCCCTGGGGGCTTTTCTTTTCTTTCTTTTTTTTTTCTTCAAATGTTTATCTTGTTACTTTTTTCCTTTTTGTTTTTCTCCATTTCTTGGTTTCTCATCTCTCCACTCCAATGGCAATCTCTCTTAACACTCTTTTTAGTTTGTTTTGGCTCCTGTTCCTCTCTCCACTTTCTCATCTTTCCTATACCCATATTAGCTCCATATACCACAACCTCCCCCCTTCTTCCTGCCTACCTGCACCATACGCTGAACATCACAACCCCCAGCAGCACAGGCATGGCCTGCTCAGCAGTGATTCCTGGCCCTAGTACTTGTCACAAACAATCCATTCTACCCCTCCCCTTCAGGTGGACCTGCCCTGCTGCACGATAGCTGAGCAACTGGACCTGCCCACTGAACAAAGAGATGAAAAACATCATGACCACAGATGAGCAAACAACAAAGAATGCACAGCCTATCTGCTCAGACATAACCAAACAAAACAGAAAGCAGGAAAGAGCAAACAGATCTTCAATCAATAAACTAAGAAAATAATTACTGAATGTCTCAAAGACAGCAGACAATATCTAAATATATTAAAAAACAGGATAGGATGGTTCCAGTAGGTGTCCAAAATAAAGCATTGGATGACTTTCCAGTAAAAGGAAAAGCACTAACACTATCTGACAGGAATTAAAATCTCTAATATTCAGAGCTATCCAAGAATTGAAACAAAAGCAGATAAAAATGAGGGAAAAATAGACGAATTCATGAAAAAGGCAGACAAATTCATGGAAAATACAGACAAAAAAAAGAATTCAGGAAAATAATATAGGAACAAAATGCCAAAATAAATTCACAACTAGAAATTATACAAAAACAACAATTAGAAATACAAAAGGTAAACAACAAGATTTCAGAAGTGGACAGTGTCATAAAAGGGCTGAGGAGTAGATCTGAAATGATGGAAGACAGGATCAGCAAAACTGAAGACAAACACTTGATTACAACTCTGTTTGAGGAAAAATCAGAAAAAAGTACAAAGAAAAATGATGAAACCCTGAGAATTATGTGGGATAAAATCAATAGCAAAAATTTATGATTGATAGGAGGTCCAGAACAGGGGAAGAAATCAGAAAACACAGAGAAGATCACTGAAGAATTGTCGATAGAAAACTTCCCTAATATCATGAAAGACGAAAAGCTGACCATCCAAGAAGCTCAACAAACCCCGTATAGGATAGATTCCAAAAGAAAATCACCAAGGCATATCATGATCATAGTTAGTAAAACCAAAGACAAAGAAAAAGTCCCTAGAGCAGCTTGAGAAAAATAAAAAGTCACATACAGAGGAGAAATTATATGACTAAGCTCTGATTATTCAGCAGAAATGATGCAGACAATAAGACAATGGGATGACATATATAAAACCTTGAAAGAAAAAAATTGCCAACCAGGAATAATATGTCCTGCAAAACTCTAGTTCAAATATGATGATGAAATTAGGACATTTCCAGATAAACAGAAATTAGGGGGATATGTAAAATCCAAACCAAACTTACAAGAATTATTAAAGGGAGTCCTTTGGTCTGAAAACATACAACTTCAGACCACGGTCTGAATCTAGGATGCAAGATTGTACCAGCCAGATACCAACCTAGGAAATGAACTCTCCAGGACTATCCAAAACCAAAAGAAGCACAACAGGGAGCCAGAGAGGTTAATCTATAAATGACAACAACATCAGAACACTAAAAGAGGGAATAAATGGTGTAGGTATACAGCTTTCTAATGGAGAGGAAGGCAAAGTGATACCAAATAATAATAGACCACCAGTTCAAACCTAGGAAAATAAGGGCAAATTTTGAGGTAACCACAAAGAAAGTCAACAAGCCTACTCTTCGAAAACAAAAACAAAAAAAAAAAAGGAGAAAAACATGAAGTCTCAATAAAAACAAAATCTACAAAAACAAAAGAAATGAAAAGAAAATCCACAAACAAAAGGAATTCAACACAAGAGAGTAAGAGGAACAAAGAAAAACTCAGCACCACACACACACAAAAAAAGACTACAAAGTGACAGGAATAAACTCACACCTATCAATAATTACACTGAACGTAAATGGCCTAAATGCACCCATAAAGAGACAGAGAGTGACAGAATGGATAAAAAAACAGGATCCATCAATATGCTGTCTACAAGAGACACACCGTAGAAGAAAAAAAAAAAAGTAAATTAATTAAATACCAAAGAATGGAAAAAACATGTCAAGTTAAACAACTACCAAGAAAGAGCAGGAGTGGCAATACTAATCTCAGATAAAATAGACTTTAAAACAAAACCCACCATAAAAGACCAAGAAGGGCACTACATAATGACTTAAGGGATGATTCATCACAAAGATTTAACCATAATAAGCATCTGTGCACCCAATGACAGGGCTCCAAAATACATAAAACAAACTCTAACAGCACTGAAAAGAGAAATTGACAGTTCCAGAATAATAGTAGGAGACTTCAACACACCACTCTTCATAAGGACAGAATATCTAGAAAGAAACTCAACAAAGATACAGAAGAGCTAAAGGGCACAATCAGCCAACTTGACCTCACAGACATATATATAACACTCTACCCAACAGCTGCAAAGTGCACATTCTTTTCCAACGAAAGTGAAACATTCTCCAGAATAGACCGCGTCTTAGGCCACAGAGCAACTCTCAACAAAATCCAAAACATTGAAATAATAGAAAGTAACTTCTCTGACCATAACTCCATCAAGGAAGAAGAAGGAAAAAAAAATAAATTACATGAAAACTTAATAACACTCTGCTTAAAAACTAGCAGGGAATAGAAGAAATCAAAGATAGAATTAAAAAATTCCTAGAATCAAACAAGAATGAAAACACTTTGTACCAAAACCTTTGAGACACAGCAAAGGCAGTCCTCAGAGGTCCGTTTATGGCAATAGATGAACACATCAAAAAAAGAAGGGACAAAATCAAAACTTTAGCTACACAACTTGAACAAATAGGAACAGAACAGTAAAAGAAGCCCACAGCTACCAGAAGATAGGAAACAATATACAGCAGAGCAGAAATAAATGAAAGAGAATAGAAAAACAATAGAAAGTATCAACAAGATCAAAAGTTGGTTCTTTGAAAGGGTCAACAAAGTCGACATACCACTGGCCAATCTGACTGAAGAAGAACAGGAGACAATGCAAATAACCGAACTAAGAAATGAAATGGTGGACATTACAACAGACCCAACTGAAATAAAAAGGATCATAACAGAGTATTAAGAATGACTATACTCCAATAAATTTGAAAACCTAGAGGAAATGGACACATTTCTAGAAGCACATTACCTACCCAAACTAACACCAAATGATGTTGAAAATCTGAACAGGTCCATAACAAGAAGAGATTGAACAGGTAATAATAATAATAAAAAAGCTCCAAACAAAAAAAAAAGACTTGGCCCAGGTGGCTTCACTGGAGAATCTACCAAACCTTTAGAGAAGAGCTTACCCCAGTACGACAAATGATTTCACTACATAGAAAAGGAAGCAATACTTCTGCATTTATTCTATGAAGCCAACATAACCCTGATACTAAAACAAAGCAGTCACCACAAAAAAGAAAATTATAGATTTGGAGGCGGGGCCAAGATGGCGGACTAGGTAGACGCTACCTCGGATCCCTCTTACAACAAAGACTTGGAAAACCAAGTGAATTGATCAAGTACATAACAATCTATGAACCCTGAACAACAAACACAGATTTAGAGATGGAAAACAAACAAATACAGGGAAGCAGTGATTGTTTTTGGAGCCTGGAGCCAGCGTCCCAGTTAGGTAACCTTTGGCGCCCGATTTAAGCAGAGCCCAGGGGAGCTGACGGAGCAAACAAGGGGCCCAGCCCTACCCCCCTGAACTCACCCTGGGAGGGGGCCAAGCCAGTTCACGCGGGCGGCGTGGCCACGCAGCCGGTGGGAGAAGTCCCCAGGAGGCAATGACTGGTCTTGGAGCTGGGAGAGCAGCGTTCCTGCCGGGGAATCATGCCGCCGGACATTTGACTGGGCGCTGTCACGGCACAAGCATGGGGAGCTGCTCAACTCCCCTGAACTAACCCCGGGAGAGGGCCCAGCCGGTCCGCGGGGTCGGCGCAGTGACGAGGCTGGCGGTACAAGAAGTCCCCGGGAGGCAGCGACTGATTTTGGAGCTGGGAGTAAAGCGTCCCAGCAGGGGAATCTTGACGCTAGGATTTGGACTGGCAGCGGGTAGCTTCAGAGGGCCAGACCCCCGGGGCAATCTCCACACAGCCAGCACACATAGGCGACACGCCCTGCGGGAATCTCAGATATAATAGTCATTCCAAGCAAGACAAGCAACTCTGGCTATATTCTGAGGTGATACTTTCCTATCTCTCTGACCCCTCCCCCACTCTCCCCAGGCGGCTTCATTAACATTGGAATTGCCTGAGCCAGAGGGAAAACGGCTCCGGCTCCGCGGCGGCTTTGCTTCCCCCCCCCCTTCTTTTTTCTTTTGGCCTTTTCCTAACCCACTCTCTCGGCCTGAGAGAAGGAACCAAAAAAAAAAAAAAAAAAAAGACCCAGGGACCAAAAATCCACCCCTAATTGGACTAAAAACACAGAACCAGCTACAGCCAAGCATATATGATCCAAATCTCAGACTTTCATCCTTACAGAGAACAAGGTGGTGGTTATAATCCAAAGGCAATTCTGATAGGGATCTGACTGCATTTTTTTTTAGCGGATTTTCTGGAAAAACTAGTTTCCCGGTGATGGCTCGGAGACAGCAGTCCATATCAAACCACATAAAGAAGCAGACCATGACAGCTCCTACAACCCCCCAAACAAAAGAATCAAAATCTTTCCCAAATGAAGATACAGTCCTGGAATTATCAGATACAGAATATAAAAAACTAATTTACAGAATGCTTCAAGACATCACAAATGAAATAAGGCAACCTGCAGAAAAAGCCAAGGAACACACTGATAAAACTGTTGAAGAACTCAAAAAGATTATTCAAGAACATACTGGAAAAATTAACAAGTTGCAAGAATCCATAGAGAGACAGCATGCAGAAATCCAAAAGATTAACAATAAAATTACAGAATTAGACAACGCAATAGGAAAGTCAGAGGAGCAGACTCGAGCAATTAGAATGCAGACTGGGACTTCTAGAGGACCAGGGAAGTAACATCAACATAGCTGAAAAAAAATCAGGTAAAAGAATTAAAAAAAATGAAGAAACCCTAAGAATCATGTGGGACTCTATCAAGAAGGATAACTTGCATGTGATTGAAGTCCCAGAACAGGGAGGGAGGACAGAAAACACAGAGAAGATAGTTGAAGAACTCCTGACAGAAAACTTCCCTGACATCATGAAAGACGAAAGGATATCTATCCAAGATGCTCATAGAACCCCATTTAAGATTGATCCAAAAAGAAAAACACCAAGACATATTATCATCAAACTTGCCAAAACCAAAGATAAACAGAAAATTTTAAAAGCAGCCAGGGAGAAAAGAAAGGTTTCCTTCAAGGGAGAATCAATAAGAATAAGTTCAGACTACTCAGCAGAAATCATGCAGGCAAGAAGGGAATGGGACGACATATATAGAGCACTGAAGGAGAAAAACTGCCAGCCAAGGATCATAGACCCAGCAAAACTCTCTCTGAAATATGAAGGCGAAATTAAGATATTTACAGATAAACACAAGTTTAGAGAATTTGCAAAAACCAAACCAAAGCTACAAGAAATACTAAAGGATATTGTTTGGTCAGAAAACCAATAATATCAGATACCAGCACAACACAAGGTCACAAAACAGAACATCCTGATATCAACTCAAATAGGGAAAGCACAAAAACAAATTAAGATTAATTAAAAAAAAATGCTCAAAACAGGGAATCATTGAAGTCAATATATAAAAGATCACAATAATCAAAAAGAGGAACTAAATACAGGTGGCATAGAACTGCCATATGGAGAGTGATACAAGGTGATATAGAACAATACAAGTTAGGTTTTTACTTAGAAAAAAGGGGTAAATAATAAGGTAACCACAAAGAGGTATAACAACTCCATAACTCAAGATAAAAGCCAAGAAAAACGTAACGACTCAACAAACATAAAGTCAAACACTACGAAAATGAGGATCTCATAATTTATGAAGAAAAACGCCTCAGCACAAAAAAGTATGTGGAAAAATGAAATTGTCAACAACACACATAAAAAGGCATCAAAATGACAACACTAAACACTTATTTATCTATAATTACGCTGAATGTAAATGGACTAAATGCACCAATAAAGAGACAGAGAGTCTCGAACTGGATAAAGAAACACGATCCGTCTCTATGCTGCCTACAAGAGACACACCTTAGACTTAGAGACACAAACAAACTAAAACTCAAAGGATGGAAAAAAATATATCAAGCAAACAATAAGCAAAAAAGAAGAGGAGTAGCAATATTAATTTCTGACAAAATAGACTTTGGACTTAAATCCACCACAAAGGATAAAGAAGGACACTACATAAGGATAAAAGGGACAATTGATCAGGAAGACATAACCATATTAAATATTTATGCACCCAATGACAGGGCTACAAGATACATAAATCAAATTTTAACAGAATTGAAAAGTGAAATAGACACCTCCACAATTATAGTAGGAGACTTCAACACACCACTTTCGGAGAAGGACAGGACATCCAGTAAGAAGCTCAATAGAGACACGGAAGACCTACTTACAACAATCAACCAACTTGACCTCATTGACTTATACAGAACTCTCCACCCAACTGCTGCAAAGTATACTTTTTTTTCTAGCGCACATGGAACATTCTCTAGAATAGACCACATATTAGGTCATAAAACAAACCTTTGCAGAGTCCAAAACATCGAAATAGTACAAAGCATCTTCTCAGACCACAAGGCAATAAAACAAGAAATCAATAACAGAAAAACTAGGGAAAAGAAATCAAATACATGGAAAATGAACAATACCCTCCTGAAAAAAGATTGGGTTATCGAAGACATCAAGGAGGGAATAAGGAAATTCATAGAATGCAACGAGAATGAAAATACTTCCTATCAAAACCTCTGGGACACAGCAAAAGCAGTGCTCAGAGGCCCATTTGTATCAATAAATGCACATATACAAAAAGAAGAAAGAGCCAAAATCAGAGAACTGTCCCTACAACTTGAACAAATAGAAAGTGAGCAACAAAAGAATCCATCAGGCACCAGAAGAAAACAAATAATAAAAATTAGAGCTGAACTAAATGAATTAGAGAACAGAAAAACAATTGAAAGAATTAACAAAGACAAAAGATGGTTCTTCTAAAAAATTAACAAAATCGATAAACCATTGGCTAGACTGACTAAAGAAATACAGGAAAGGAAACAAATAACCCGAATAAGAAATGAGAAGGACCACATCACAACAGAACCAACTGAAATTAAAAGAATCATATCAGATTATTATGAAAAATTGTACTCTAACAAATTTGCAAACCTAGAAGAAATGGATGAATTCCTGGAAAAACACTACCTACCTAAACTAACACATTCAGAAGTAGAACTAAATAGACCCATAACAAAAAAAGAGATTGAAACGGTAATCAAAAAACTTCCAACAAAAAAAAAGCCCTGGCCCGACAGCTTCACTGCAGAGTTCTACCAAACTTTCAGGGAAGAGTTAACACCACTACTACTGAAGGTATTTCAAAGCATAGAAAATGACGGAATACTACCCAACTCATTCTATGAAGCCAACATCTCCCTGATACCAAAACCAGGTAAAGACATTACAAAAAAAGAAAATTATAGACCTATATCCCTCATGAACATAGATGCAAAAATCCTCAACAAAGTTCTAGCCAATAGAATTCAACAACATATCAAGAAAATAATTCACCACGATCAAGTGGGATTTATACCAGGTATACAAGGCTGGTTTAATATCAGAAAAACCATTAATGTAATCCATCACATAAACAAAACAAAAGACAAAAACCACATGATCTTATCAATTGATGCAGAAAAGGCATTTGACAAAGTTCAACACCCATTTATGATAAAAACTCTCACCAAAATAGGAATTGAAGGAAAATTCCTCAACATAATAAAGGGCATCTATGCAAAGCCAACAGCCAATATCACTCTAAATGGAGAGAGCCTGAAAGCATTTCCCTTGAGAAATGGAACCAGACAAGGATGCCCTTTATCACGGCTCTTATTCAACATCGTGCTAGAAGTCCTAGCCAGGGCAATTAGGCTAGACAAAGAAATAAAAGGCATCCGGATTGGCAAGGAGGAAGTAAAATTATCTGTATTTGCAGATGACATGATCTTATACACAGAAAACCCTAAGGAATCCTCCAGAAAACTACTGAAACTAATAGAAGAGTTTGGCAGAGTCTCAGGTTATAAAATAAACGTACAAAAATCACTTGGATTTCTCTACATCAATAAAAAGAAGACCGAAGAGGAAATAACCAAATCAATTCCATTCACAGTAGCCCCCAAGAAGATAAAATACTTAGGAATAAGTCTTACCAAGGATGTAAAAGACCTATACAAAGAAAACTACAAAGCTCTACTACAAGAAATTCAAAAGGACATACTTAAGTGGAAAAACATACCTTGCTCATGGATAGGAAGACTTAACATAGTAAAAATGTCTATTCTACCAAAAACCATCTATACATATAACGCACTTCCGATCCAAACTCCAATGTCATTTTTTAAGGTGATAGTGAAACAAATCACCAATTTTATATGGAACGGAAAGAAGCCTCGGATAAGCAAAGCATTACTGAAAAAGAAGAAGAAAGTGAGAGTCCTCACTCTACCTGATTTCAGAACCTATTATACAGCCACAGTAGTCAAAACAGCCTGGTACTGGTACAACAACAGACACATAGACCAATGGAACAGCATTGAGAACCCAGATATAAATCCATCCACATACGAGCAGCTGATATTTGACAAAGGACCAGTGTCAGTTAATTGGGGAAAAGATAGTCTTTTGAACAAATGGTGCTGGCATAACTGGATATCCATTTGCAAAAAAATGAAACAGGACCCATACCTCACACCATGCACAAAAACTAACTCCAAGTGGATCAAAGACCTAAATATAAAGACTAAAACGATAAAAATCATGGAAGAAAAAATAGGGACAACCCTAGGAGCCCTAATACAGGGCATAAACAGAATACAAAACATTACCAAAAATGACGAAGAGAAACCTGATAACTGGGAGCTCCTAAAAATCAAACACCTATGCTCATCTAAAGACTTCACCAAAAGAGTAAAAAGACCACCTACAGACTGGGAAAGAATTTTCAGCTATGACATCTCTGACCAGCGCCTGATCTCTAAAATCTACATGATTCTGTCAAAACTCAACCACAAAAGGACAAACAACCCAATCAAGAAGTGGGCAAAGGAAATGAACACACACTTCACTAAAGAGGATATTCAGGCAGCTAAGAGATACATGAGAAAATGCTCTTGATCATTAGCCATTAGAGAAATGCAAATTAAAACGACGATGAGATTCCATCTCACTCCAACAAGGCTGGCATTAATCCAAAAAACACAAAATAATAAATGTTGGAGAGGCTGCGGAGAGATTGGAACTTGTACACTGCTGGTGGGAATGTCAAATGGTACAACCACTTTGGAAATCTATGTGGCATTATCTTAAACAGTTAGAAATAGAACTACCATACAACCCAGAAATCCCACTCCTCGGAATATACCCTAGAGAAACAAGAGCCTTCACGCAAACAGATATATGCACACCCATGTTTATTGCAGCTCTGTTTACAATAGCAAAAACCTGGAAGCAACCAAGGTGTCCATCAATGGATGAATGGTTAAATAAATTGTGGTATATTCCCACAATGGAATACTAAATAAATTGTGGTATATTCACACAATGGAATACTACTCATCGATAAAGAACAGTGACGAATCTGTGAAACATTTCATAACATGGAGGAACCTGGAAGGCATTATGCTGAGCGAAATTAGTCAGAGGCAAAAGGACAAATATTGTATAAGACCACTATTATAAGATGTTGAGAAATAGTAAAAACTGAGAAGAACACATACTTTTGTGGTTACGAGGAGGGGAGGGAGGGAGGGAGGGAGAGGGTTTTTTATTGATTAATTAGTAGATAAGAACTACTTTAGGTGAAGGGAAGGACAATACTCAATACATGGAAAGTCAGCTCAATTGGACTGGACCGAAAGCAAAGAAGTTTCCGGGATAAACTGAATGCTTCAAAGGTCAGTGGAGCAAGGGCGGGGGTTTGGGGACCATGGTTTGCGGGGACTTCTAAGTCAATTGGCAAAATAATTCTATTATGAAGACATTCTGCATCCCACTTTGAAATGTGGCATCTGGGGTCTTAAATGCTAACAAGCGGCCATCTAAGATATATCAATTGGTCTCAACCCACCTGGATCAAAGGAGAATGAAGAACACCAAGGTCCCACGACAACTAAGAGCCCAAGAGACAGAAAGGGCCACATGAACCAGAGCCCTACATCATCCTGAGACCAGAAGAACTAGTTGGTGCCCAGCCACAATGGATAACTGCCCTGACAGGGTGCACGACAGAGAACCCCTGAGGGAGCAGGAGATCAGTGGGATACAGACCCCAAATTCTCATAAAAAGACCATACTTAATGGTCTGACCGAGACTAGAGGAATCCTGGCGGCCATGCTCCCCAGACCTTCTGTTGGCACAGGACAGGAACCATCCCCGAAGACAACTCATCAGATATGAAACGGACCGGACAGTGGGTGGGAGAGAGGTGCTGATGAAGAGTGAGCTAATTATATCAGGTGGACACTTGAGATAGTGTTGGCATCTCCTGTCTGGAGGGGGGATGGGAGGATAGAGAGAGTGGGAAGCTGGCAAAATTGTCACGAAAGGAGAGACTGGAAGGGCTGACTCATTAGGGGGAGAGCAAGTGGGAGTATGGGGTAAGATGTATGTAAACGTATATGTGACAGACTGACTTGATTTGTAAACGTTCACTTGAAGCTCAATAAAAGTTAATAAAAAAAAAAAGAAAATTATAGACGGTGAATATATATGCAAAAATTCTCAACAAAGTTGTAGCCAATAGAATTCAGTATCATGTCAAAAAATAATACACCACAACCAAGTAGGATTCATATCAGGTATGCAAGGGTGGCTCAACATTAGAAAATCAAACAACGTAATCCACCACATAAATAAAAGGCAAGAAAATTGTCACATGATCGTCTCAATCATCTCAAAGGATATCTATGCAAAACCAATGGCCAACATCATTCTTAATGGAGAGAGGCTGAAAATATTCCCCTTGAGAAGAGGAACAAGACAAGGATGCCCTTTATTACCACTCATATTTAATATTGTGCTGGAAGTCCTAACTACAGCAATAAGGCAAGAAAAAGAAGTAAAGGGCATCCTAATTGGTAACAAAGAAGTTAAACTGTCCCTATCTGAGGATGATATGATAAACTAACTACACTGAAAACCCAAAAGGATCTGTGAGAAAATTACTGGAACAAATAGAAAGATTTGGCACAGTGTCAGGATACAAGAAAAACATACAAAAATCAGTTGGATTCCTATACACCAATAAAGAGAACAATGAAAAGGATATCAGGAAAACAATACCATGTATAATAGCCCCTAAAAAAAAATAAAATACTTAGGAATAAATCTAACCAGGAATGTAAAAGACCTATACAAAGAAAGCTACAAAACACTACTACAAGAAACCAAAATATATCCACATAAATGGAAAAATGCCATGTTCATGGATACCTAGGCTCAACATTGTGAAAATGACAATTCTACCCAAAACGATTTACTATACAGTGCAATCCCAATCCAAATACCAACAACATTCTTTAAAGAGGTGGAATAAATTATCATTAACTTTATATGGAAAGGGAAGAAGCCCCAGATAAGTAAAACACTACTGAAGAAGAATAAAGTAGGAGTACTGACACTACCTGGCTTCAGAACCTACTATACAGCTATGGTAGTCAAAACAGCCTGGTACCTGTACAATGACAGATACTTTGACCAATGGAACAGAATTGAGAACCCAGATGTAAATCCATCCACCTATGGTCACCTGATCTTCGACAAGGGCCCAAAGTCCAACAAACGGGGAAAAAGACAGTCTTTTTAACAAATGGTGCCCGCAAAACCGAATGTTCATTGGCAAAAAAATGAAACAGGACCCATACCTCACACCATGTACAAAAACTAACTCAAAATGGATCAAAGACCTAAATATAAAGCCAAAACCTCTGCAGTTCATAGAATAAAAAATAGGATCAACGCTAGAGGCCCTAATGTATAGCATTAACAGGATACAAACCACAACCAACAACACACAAACTCCAGAAGATAAGCTAGATAACTGGAATCTTCTAAAAACTGAACACTTATGCTTATCAAAAGATTCACCAGAAGAGTAAAAAGAGAATCTACAGACTGGGAAAGAATTTTTGGCTATTACAAATCAGACAAAGGTCTAATCTCTAAAATCTACAAGAAAATCCAGCACCTCTACAACAAAAATGCAAATAATCCAATTAAAAAGTGGGCAAAGGAAATGAACACACAGTTCAGCAAAGAAGATATTCAAGTGGCCAGCAGAGGAAATGCTCGTGATCACTAGCCATTAGAGAAATGCAAATCAAAACCAGAATGAGATACCATCTCACCACGGCATTATTGGCATGAATCAAAAACAAAAAACAGGAAATAACAAATATTGGAGAGGCTGCAGGTAGGTTGGATCTCTTATGCACTGCTGGTGGGAATGCAAAATGGTAAAAAAAAATTACACTTTGGAAAATGATATAGCTCTTCCTTAGAAAGCTAGAAATAGAAACACAGTATTATCCAGCACTCCAACTGCTAGGAATATATCCTAGAGAAATAACAGTTGTCACACGAATAGACATATGCACACCGTGTTCATTGCAGCATTGTTCACAACAGCAAAAAGATGGAAACACCCTAGATGCCCATCAACAGAAGAATGGATAAATTAACTGTGGTACATACACACAATGGAGAATTACACAATGATAAAGATCAATGATGAAATCTGTCAAGCATCTCATAACATGGATGAATCTGGAGGGTTTTATGCAGAGTGACATAAGTCAATCACAAAAGGACAAATATTGTAGGAGACCACTAATGTACTGAAAAGGTTTACACACAGAAAGAAGCAATCTTTTATGGTTACAAGAAAGGGGAGCGGTGGGGATGGAAAAACACTAAGTAGACAATAGATAAATGGTAACTTTTGTGAAGGGTAAGACAGTACACAATACTGAGGAATCCAGCACAACTTGTACAAGGCAAGGTCATGGAAGTTCCATAGACACATCCAAACTCCCTGAGGGACCAAATTGCTGGGCTGAGGGCTGTGGGGACTGTGGTCTCGGGGAACATCTAGCTGAATTGGCATAACATAGTTTATATAGAAAATGTTCTGCATTCTACTTTAGTTAATAGCTTCTGGGATCTTAAAAGTCTGTGAGCAGCCATCTGGGATACTCCGTTGGTCTCACCCCTTCAGGAGCAAGGAATAATTAAAAACACTAAAGACATAAAGGAAAGATTAGTCCAAAGGACTAATGGACCACATCTACCACATCCTCTACCAGACTGAGTCTAGTACAACTAGATGGTGCCCAGCTACCACCACTGACTGCTTTGAAAGGGATCACAATAAAGGGTCCCAGACAGAGCTGGGGAAAAATGTGCAACAAAAGTCTAACTCAAAAAGATACCAGATTTAGTGGCCTGAGAGAGACAGGAGAAACCTGAGAGTATGGCCCCTGGATACTGTATCAGCTCAGTAATGAAGTCACTACTGAGGTTCACCCTTAAGCCAAAGATTGAACAGTCTCATAAAACAAAATGAGACTAAAGGGGCACACCAGCCCTGGGGCAAGGATTAGATGGCAGGAGGGGACAGGAAAGCTTGTAATAGGGAACTTAAGACTGAGAACGAATAGTGTTGACATGTTGTAGGGCTGTCAACCAATGTTATACAATAGTATGTGTTCTACCTATTTAATGAGAAACTAGTTTGTTATGTAAACCCTCATCAAAAGTACAATAAAATAAAAAAAGATAAAATAAGTTCCAAAAATTTAAGAAGATAACATTTTGCATTCTTTATTAAGACATTTACCCTGTTTTTCAAAACTATGCCTATGCATGATAATTACAAAAGCAGAAGGTAGTCGATGAAAAGTTTCCTTGTTCCTCTTCCTCAAAGTATATAAATGCCCTACCAGTTTTAAGTGTACCTTTCCAGTTTTATGTGTCTTGATGTTATTAGTTTTTTATTGTATCTTAGAGATATTTCCATATTTATACACAATTATCTTATTCTTTTTATTCACTTAATTGCTATAACCCTTGACTGGGCAATGTCTAAACCGCAAGAAACCTTTTGTTTTCTACACACTCTGTCTTGGTATGGGCGTCTTAAAGTGGCAATGGTGGCCTGCATTCATAAAGAGAGCCTGGCCTCTGGCTCTAGATGGAACAGAGTTGACTTTATTTAGAAATTACTGTGTGTGTCTCTTCTAACCTGTCTGGTGGATGCCTGAAGGACTGAAGCAGGCCACTTATCATAGTTTGGCCTGTCTCAGATCTCACAGAGGACTGAGAGACTTCGAACGACATCTAAATGCTATAACCTGGGGCCAAATAGTACAATTAATGCTTAAAATCGGCATCTAAAGACTAGAAAAAAGAAACCAGGAAGGGGCTTTCTTTCAGAAATTAAGACTTTCAAAAGCATCGAGTATACAGAGGAATTGAAATGGCCACACACATGCCTGGGGAAAGACACATGCTTAGAAATTATCTGAGAAGATCATACAATTCCATCTTAGGGTGATTTCTAGGCTCAGACCAAGCCTTATTAAGTGTTGAAGGAGGGCCTGGGCACAGTGCCAATTTGCAAAGACTAGAGGAGAAATTTTTATTTTGTGTTCCCCCTGGAATTCAGGGAAGTGCCTGTCAAAACACTAGTTGAATATAAGCTAGGGAACAGAGACCTTAGTATCTACACAGTCCCAGGAAGGCAATCTTCATGAAAATAGTAAGGGGAAGTAAAAAAATAGGCATCCATTGCCATTGAGTCAATCCCTACTCATAGCGACCCTATAGGACAGAGTAGAACTATCCCATAGGGTTTTCAAGGAGTGGTTGATGGATTCAAGCTACCGACTTTTGGCTAGCAGTTAAGCTTTTAACCACTTCACTACCAGGGCTCCATAAATAGACATATGACTATAATATTCAACGATCAAGTTAAAAATAAAAAAAAAAAACCCAGCAAATCATGGGGAATGGGGATAATCTGATTTCCTGAGTTACAACATTATAATATTAGAACATACAAAGAAACAGGAAAGACTGGCCCATTTAAAAGAACAAAATAAAGTTACAGAAACCATCCTCACGGAAGCTCAGATAACGGGGTTACCTAATGTAGACTTTAAAATGGCAGTACTATATATGCTCAAAGACCTGAAGAAAAACACAGGCAAAGGACTAAAGAAAATCAGGTAAACAAAACAAAAATATAAAGATATAGAAATTACAAAAAGGAACAAAACAGAAATACTGGCACTAAAAAGTACAATAACTGAAGTGAAAAATTCACTGAAGGAATTCAGCAGAAGATTTGAACTGGAAGAAAAAATAATCAGTGAACTTGAACATAGGACAAATGGAATTATCAAGTCTGAGGAGAAAAAAAGAATAAATAATGAGGAAAAGTGAATACAGCCTAAGGGACTTGTGGGACACCATGAAGGGGACCAATATACACATTATGAGAGTCCCAGAAGGAGAAGAGAAAGAAAAAGGTACAGAAACAATATTTGAGAAATGAATGGTAGAAAACTTGCTAAATTTGATTAAAGGCATGAATCTACACTTCCAAGAATCTCACCAAACTCCATTTAGGATAAATCCAAAGGATCTACACCAAGACACATTATAATCAAACTCCCCAAAACCAAAGGCATAGAATCTTGAAAGCAGCAGGAGAGAAGCAAACTTTCACATATAAGTGATCCTCAATAAGATTATACACCAATTTCTTAGAAACCATGGAAACCAGAAGGCAGTGGAATGTGTAAAAAAAAAAATGTTATTAAAAACAGATATTTTACTTTTTTTTTTAAGAGGCTTTTCTTACCCAAAAGCCTAAAAATACCTGACTCAAAATTGATCTTGCCTGCAGCTTTCCTGACCTTTTTTTTTCTTACTTAAAGTTGCTAATCAAATTTTTCACCTGAACTTGCCAATCAACTTGCAGCATGGTTAAATTTTTTTTTTTGCTCAAAGACAGCAGCCAGTAACAAAACCATTACCTTGAAATAAAATTTAACAAAAAAGACTCTGGGCTTCCACAAATTTAATTTCAAGTGGTCTCATAGCTACCAAGGTGTACAGGGCCAAATTTTCAAGTGCCTCTTTCTAGTACTAATGTAGTAACCATTAAATACCTCATCACCATGGAAATTTGTAGTCATTAAGCAAAAATTATTTAAGTCTGTAAAATTTCCTTTCCCTGGAAGTGGTTTCCTCTTGCACGAGGAAATTTGAAAATTGTTTATTACATCACAGGGCAATAGAAGATTTTATTTTTAAAAAGTGACTTGTTTAAAGTGCTGAAAGAAAAAGAATTTTTAATAAGGAATTCTGTATCTAGCAAAACTATCCTTCAAAAATGAGGGCAATATTAAGACATTCCTAGATAAGCAAATGTTGAGGGAATTCATTACCACAAAACCTGCCCTACAAGATGCTAATAGGTGAGTGTATAAAGACTAATGTTTATTAGTGGTTACCAGGGGTGGGAGAAAGAGAGGGGGAATTGAGACTCATTGCTTAGGGGACACTGATATTCTGTTAAGGATGATATAAAAATTAAAACAATTTTAAGTATATAGGCACCTAACAAGAGTCCCAAAATACATGAAATAAACATTGACAGAATTAAAGAGATAAGTAATAGTTGAGGACTTCGATACACCACTTTCAATAATGAATAACACATTTAGACAGAAGATCAATAAGGAAATAGAAGACTATACACAAACTAGATTAACAGACATGTATAGAACACACCACTCAACAAGAGCAGAATACACATTCTTGTACAGTGCACATGGATCATTCTACAGGAGAGACCATATGTAAAGCTACAAAACAAATCTCATTAAGTTAAAAAAAATCTGAAATCATACAAAGTAACTTCTCTACCGTTATGGGTTGAATTGTGTCCCCCAAAATGTTGTTGTTGTTAGGTGCCATCGAGTCAGTTCTAACTCATAGCAACCTTATGTACAACAGAATGAAACATTGCCAGATCCTGTGCCATCCTCACAATTTTTGCTAAGCTTGAGTCCATTGTTACAGTACTGTGTCAATCCATCTCATTGAGGGTCTTTCTCTTTTTTTCTGGCCCTCTAATTTACCAAGCATGAAGTCCTTCTCCAGGTAGTGATCCCTCCTGATAACATGTCCAAAGTATGTGGGATGAAGTCCCCCCATTCTTGCTTGTAATGAGCATTCTGGCTGTACTTCTTCCAAGACAGATTTGTTCATTCTTCTGGCAGTCCAGGGTATATTCAATATTCTTCCCCAACACCATGATTCAAAGGCATCAATTCTTCTTCAGTTTTCCTTATTCGTTGTCCAGCTTTCACAAGCATATGAGGTGATTGAAAATACAGTAAGTACCTTGGGTCAGGCGTACTTTGGCCCTTAAAGTGACATCTTTGCTTTTTAACATGTTAAAGAGGTCTTTTGCTGCAGAATTGCCCAATGCAGTGAGTTGTCTGATTTCTTGACTGCTGCTTCCAAGGGTTTTGATTGTGGATCCAACTAAATGAAATCCTTGACAACTTCAATCTTTTCTCCATTTATCATGATGTTGCTTATTGGTTCAGTTTTGAGGATTTTAGTTTTCTTTATGTTAAGGTACAATCCATACTGAAGGCTGAGGTCTTTGATCTTCATTAGTAACTGCTTCAAGTCCTCTTCACTTTCAATAAGAAAGGTTATGTCATCTGCATATCACAGGTTAGTAACAAGTCTTCCTCCAATCTTGATGCCCCATTCTTCTTCATATAGTCAAGCTTCTTGGATTATTTGCTCAGTTTACAGATTGAATAAGCATGGTGAAAGGATACAACCCTGATGCATACCTTTTCTGATTTTAAACCACACAGTATCCCCTTGTTAGTTTGAACAAGTTCCTCATGCAGTGTTATCCATAATTTATTATGATCCACACAGTTGAATGTCTTTGAGTAGCTAATAAAACTCAGGTAAACATATTTCTGGTATTTCCTGTTTCAGCCAGGATCTATCTGACATCAGCAATAATATCTCTTGTTTCAAGTCCTCTTCTAAATCCAGCATGAGTTTCTGGCAGTTCCCTGTCGAGGTACTGCTACAACCTCTTTTGAATGATCTTTAGCAAAATTTTACTTCTGTGTGATATTACCCTCAAAAATACGTGTTGTGAAATTCTAACCTCTATGCCTATGGTTATAATCCCATTTGGAAATGGGTAAATGGGTGGTCTTTGTTATGTTAATGAGACAAAATTAGTTGGGTGTGTCTTGATGCAATCTCTTTTGAGATATAAAGAAGATTAAACAAGCAAGTGAAAGAAGCAGAGATGGGGGAAACGAAGCCAAAGCTACAGAAGGAAATAAATAATAATAATTAGAGCGAGGCAAAAGAGAGATTAGAAAGATGATAAAGCGATTCAGTGAAACCAAACATTGATCGTTTCTAAAGATCAGTAAAATCTACACGTATTAATCAAGATAATGAAGAGACAATCTACAGAATGGGAGAAAATATTTGGAAATCATATATTTGATAAGAATTTAATATCCAGAATATATAAAGTTCTCCTACAACTCAAAGGCAAACAACCGAATTTAAACATATCTGTAAAGAAGATATACAAAATGGCCAATAAGCTCATGGAAAGATGATATATCTCTAAATAAATACCCAACAAACTCATTAGCCTCTAGGAAAATGCAAATCAAAACCACGATGAGATACCACTTTACACAAACTAGGATTGCTATTATCAGAAAAATGGAACGCAACAAGTGTTGTTGAGAATGTTGAGTAACTGAACCCTCATCCATTGTTTGTGGGTTTGTAAACTAGTGCAGCTGCTGAGAAAGCCGTTTAGTGGTTCCTCAAAAAATTAAACCAGCAATTCCACACCTATGTATATATCCAAAAGATTTGAAAGCAGGGATGCAAATAGATAATTGTACACTAATGTTAATTGCAGCACTATTCACAATAGCCAAAGGTGGAAACAACCCAAATGTCCATAAACAGATAAGAGGATAAAAAAAGTGTATACATACAATGGAATATTATTCATCCATGAAGAGAAATAAAGTTCTGATATATGCTACAACATGGATGACTCTTGTAAACATTACGCTGAGTGAAATAAGTCATACACAAAAGGGTAAATAAATATTGTATGACCCCAGTTACATGAAATATCTAGAATAGGCAAATGCATAGAGACAAAAGTTTATTAGTGGTTACCAGAGTGGAAAGGAGGGGAAAAGTGAGAGTTATTGTTCAGCAAGTACTGGGTTCCTATTAAGGACGATGGAAAGATTCAGAAATGAATACTGTGATAGGTTGCACAACATGGCGAATATAATTAATGTCAACAAGTTGTACATGTGAAAATGGTTGAGTGGCAAATGTTTTGTTCTCTCTCTCTCTCTCTATACACATATATGCGCACTTATATATTTTTTAACCACAATAAAAACAGACAAATATTGTATGAGCCCACTTAAACGAAATATCTAGAGTAGGCAAATGCCTAGAGACAAAAGTTTACTGGCGGTTGCTAGGGGCTAGGGGGATGGGCAAATGGGGAATTATCATTTAATGGGTACTGAGTTTGTGTTTGGGGTGATGAGAAACTTTTGGAAATAGTGGTAATGGTTGTACAATATAGAAAATATAATTAATATCACTGAATTTTTAAAAATGGTTAAAACGGCAATTTTTTTGTTATATATAGCTTACCACAATAAAAAAAATGTTATTTTGTTGTACTCTGTAAAATATTTACCTGATTCTAGAGGGATATCTGCTGAACAAAGTATTTTCAAAGAATACTAACTCATATCTCTTTCTGCTACGCATTCTTTTCTCCTTCCTATTATAGGTATCCTTCATAGCTTGATTTTAAATATAAGCAGGTACATATATTTAAGTTCATAAGTTTGATTCTTCATTTGTATGACAGGGTCTGCCCAGTGTCTCTCAATAACCATTTCAGTTGGAGCACAATCAGAAAAGTTATATATGACCATAAACATTTTACATTTTCTGACCTAGAGATCTCCTTTTTTGGAATTTACGCCGTGGATTATAATTAACGAGAATAAGAAAACATGAGCACCAACTGCTCATTATTGTTGAGCCATAATAATGCACGATAGTAAATGAAATGTTAAGAAATTAGGGGGTGGCTAAATTACAGTCAAATCCATACAGTAGATTATTGGGTATCCAGTGAAAGTGACAACCAACAAGAAAATCTTTTCCTACCTCTGACTTAAAAAAAACCTTTTACCATGTCTGACTTAAAAAAAATCTAAAAATTACGGAAATGTAGGTCCAAGTAGATAAATTGATTTACCCAAAGTCATACAGTTAGTCAAGTGCACTACGATTTTAATATTAAAGTCAGTTTAATGGGACACCTTGGCCACTGAGAAGCTTTATTTATAGACATTTTTCATACATATTATGGAAAATTTCACTTAGCATCGGCAGTGAGGTCATAATGTGACACTTTATATCTATTACTGAATTGAAATTTTGTTAATCTATATTTTGCCTAATTTCCAAGAAATGGATTTCAATTAAGTATTTTAAGTATGGTTTACACAAACATACACATGTGTACTTAACATGCACACATTCATATTCATAGTCACTTTTTCTTTGTTTGAAATTAAAAAAAAATTTTATTGTGCTTTAAGTGAAAGTTTACAAATCAAGTCAGTCTCTCACAAAAAACTTATGCACACCTTGCTATATACTCCTAACCGCTCTCCCGCAATGAGACAGCCCACTCCCTCCCTCCACTCTTTCTTTTCGTGTCCATCGCTCCAGCTTCTGAACCACTCTGCCCCCTCATCCCTCTCCAGATAGGAGATGCCAACATAGCCTCAAGTGTCTACTTGACCCAAGAAGCTCGTTCTTTACCGGCATCTTTTTCTATTCCATTGTCCAGTCCAATCCCTGTCTGACGAGTTGGCTTTGGGAATGGTTCCTGTCTTGGGCCAACAGAAGGTCTGGGGGCCATGACCACAGGGTCCTTCTAGTCTCAGTCAAACCATTAAGTCTGGTCTTATGAGAATTTGGGGTCTGCATCCCATTGCTCTCCAGCTCCCTCAGGGGTTCTCTGTTGTGTTCCCTGTCAGGACAGTCGTCGGTTGTAGCCAGGCACCATTTAGTTCTTCTGGTCTCAGGCTGATGTAGTCTCTGGTTCACGTGTCCCTTTCTGTCTCTTGGGCTGGTAGTTACCTTGTGTCCTTCGTGTTCTTCATTCTCCTTTGTTCCAGGTAGGTTGAGACCCATTGATGCATCTTAGATGGCCACTTGCTAGCGTTTAAGACCCCAGACACCACTCTTCAAAGTGGAAGGCAGAATGTTTTCTTAATAGATTTTATTATGCCAATTGACTTAGATGTCCCCTGAAACCATGGTCCCCAAACCGCTGCCCCTGCTACACTGGCCTTTGAAGCATTCAGTTTATTAAGGAAACTTCTTTGCTTTTGGTTTAGTCCAGTTGTGGTGACCTCTCCTGTATTGTGTATTGTCTTTACCTTCACCTAAAGCAGTGGATTCCCCTCTCCCTCCCTCCCTCCCTCCCTCCGCCCTTTCATAACCATCAAAAATATTTTCTTCTCTGTTTAAACTATTTCTTATAATAGTGGTCTTACATAATATTTGTCCTTTTGCAATTGACTAATTTCTGTCAGCATAATGCTTTCCAGATTCCTCCGTGTTATGAAATGTCTCACAGATGCATCACTGTTCTTTATCAATGTATAGTATTCCATTGTGTGAATATACCACAATTTATTTACCCATTCATTCTTTTTGCTACTGTAAACAGTGCTGCAATGAACATGGGTGTGCATATATCTGTTCGTGTAAAGGCTCTTATTTCTCTAGGATATTTTCCAAGGGGTGGGATTGCTGGATTGTATTGTAGTTAGCTTTCTAGCTTTTTAAAGAAGCGCCAAATTGATTTCCAAAGTGGTTGTACCATTTCACATTCCCAGCAGCAGTATATAAGTGTTGCAGTCTCTCGACAACCTCTCCAACATTTATTATTTTGCATTTTTTGGATTAATGCCGGCTTTATTGGAGTGAGATGGAATCTCATTGTAGTTTTGATTTGTATTTCTGTAATGGCTAATGACCCTGAGCATTTCCTCATGCATCTGTTAGCTACCTGAATATCTTCTTTAGTGAAGTGTCTGTTCATATCTTTTGCCCATTTTTTAATTGGGTTGTCTTTTTGTAGTTAAGTTTTTTGCACTATCATGTAGATTTTAGAGAGCAGGTGCTGGTTGGAAATGTAGTAGCTAAAAACTTTCTCCCAGTTTGTAGGTAATCTTTTTACTCTTTTGGTGAAGTCTTTGGATGAGCATATAAGTGTTTGATTTTTAGGAGCTCCCAGTTATCTAGTTTTTCTTCTACGTTCTTTATAATGTTTTCTATACTGTTTATGCCATGTATTAGGGTTCCTAACGTTGTCCCTATTTTTTCTTCCATGATCTTTATCGTTTTAGATTTTATATTTAGGTCTTTGATCCATTTCGTGTTTCTTTTTGTGCATGGTGTGAGGTATGGGTCTTGTTTCATTTTTTTTTACAGATGGATACCTGGTTATGCCAGCACCATTTGTTAAAAAGACTGTCTTTTCCCCATTTAACTGTTTTGGGGCCTTTGTCAAATACCAACTGCTGATATGTGGATGCATTTTTGTCTGGATTCTCAATTCTGTTCCATTGGTCCATGTGTCTGTTGTTGTACCAGTACCAGGCTGTTTTAACTACTGTGGCAGTATAATAGGTTCTAAAATCAGGTAGAGCGAGGCTTCTCACTTTGTTCTTCTTTTTCAGTAATGCTTTACTTATCTGGGGCCTCTTTCTCTTCCATAAGAAGTTGGCAATTTATTTCTTCATCTCATTAAAAAATGTGTTGGAATTTGGATCAGATTGCATTGTATCTATAGATGGCTTTTGATAGAATAGACATTATTACAATGTTAAGTCTTCCTATCCATCACCCAGGTATATTTTTCTACTTATGTAGGTCTCTTTAAGTAGAAAAATATACCTGGGTCACATCTCTTTTGGTTTCTTGCAGAAGTGTCTTGTAGTTTTCTTTGTTTAAGTCTTTCACCTCTCTGGTAAGATTTATTCCTAAGTGTTTTATCTTCTTGCAGGCTACTGTAAATGGTCCTGATTCGTTGATTTCCTCTTTGATGTTCTTTTTTGTTTGTGTAGAGGAATCAGACTGATTTTTGTATGTTTAGCTTGTATCCTGAAACTCTGCTGATCTATTAGTTTCAGTAGTTTTCTTGAGGGTTCCTTAGGGTTTTCTGTGTATAAGATCATGTCATCTACAAATAGAGATACTTTTACTTCTTCCTTACCAATCTGGATGCCCTTTATTTCTTTATCTAGGCTAATTGCTCTTTTTTAATTGCTCTGGCTAGGACCACCGGCACAATGTTGAATAAGAGTGGTGGTAAACGGCATCCTTGTCTAGTTCCCAATCTCAAGGGGAATGCTTTCAGGCTCCCCATTTAGGATGATGCTGGCTGTTGGGTTTGTATAAATGCCTTTTATTATGTTGAGGAATTTTCCTTCTATTCCTATTTTGCTTAGAGTTTTTATCATGAATGGGTGTTGAATTTTGTTAAATGCCTTTTCTTCATCAATTGATAAAATCATGTGATTCTTGTCTTTTGTTTTTATTTTTCTGATGTTGAACCATCTCTGCATACCTGGTATAAATCATACTTGGTCATGGTGAATTAATTTTTTGATATATTGTTGAATTCTATTGGCTAGAATTTTGTTGAGGATTTTTGCGTCTAAGTTCATGAGGGATATAGGTCTGTCATTTTTTTGTGTGTGTGTGGAATCTTTATTTGGTTTTGGTATCAGGGATATTCTGGCTTTATAGAATGTGCTTGGGAGTATTTATTCTGTCCTTTTCTATGCTCTGAAATACATTTAGTAGCATTGGTATTAACTCTTCTCTGAAAGTTTGGTAGAACTCTGCAGTGAAGCCTTCCAGGTCTGGACTTTTTTTTTGTTGAGTGTTTTGATTACCTTTTCAATCTCTTCTTTTGTTATGGGTCTATTTAGTTGTTCTACCTCTGTTTGTGTTAGTTTAGGCAAGTAGTGTGTTTCTAGACATTCATCCATTTCTTCTAGGTTTTCAAATTTGTTAGAGTACAATTTTTTGTAGTAACCGGATATGATTCTTTTAATTTCAATTGGGCCTGTTGTAATATAGTCCATTTCATTTTTTATTCGGGTTATTTGCTTCCTCTCCTGTTTTTCTTTTGTCAGTTCGGCCAACGGTTTATCAATTTTGTTAATTTGTTTCAGAGAACCAGGTTTTGGTCTTATCAATTCTTTCAATTGTTTTCCTGTTCTCTAATTCATTTAATTCTGCTCTAATTTTTATTATGTACCTTCTTCTGGTGCCTGAGGATTTCTTTTGATGCTTTCTTTCTATTTTTTCAAGTTGTAGGGATAATTCTTTGACTTTGGCCCTTTCTTCTTTTCATATGTGAGCATTTATTGATATAAATTGATCTCTGAGCACTGCTTTTGCTGTGTCCCAAAGGCTCTGATAGGAAGTGTTTTCATTCTCATTGGATTCTATGAATTTCTTTGTTCCTTCCTTAATATCTTCTACGATCCAGGCTTTTTTGAGCAGGGTATTGTTCAGTTTCCAAGTGTTTGATTTCTTTTCCCTGCTTTTTCTATTACTGATTTCTGCTTTTATGGCCTTATGTTTAGAGAAGATGCTTTGTACTATTTCAATGTTTTGGATTCTGCTAAGGCTTGCTCTATGACCTAATATGTGGTCTATTCCAGAGAATGTTCCGTGTGCACTAGAAAAGAAAGTATACTTGGCTGCTGTTGGGTGGAGCATTCTGTATATGTCTATGTGGTCAAGTTGGTTGATAGTGGTATTTAGATCTTCCATGTCTTCATTGAGCTTCTTTCTGGATGTTCTGTCCTTCACCGAAAGTGGTTTGTTGAAGTCTCCTACCATTATTGTGGAGCTGTCTATGTCACTTTTCAATGCTGTTAGAGTTTGTTTTATGTACCCTGCAGCCCTGTCATTGGGTGCATAAATATTTAGTTAGGTTATATCCTCCTGGTATATATAGTGTCCTTCCTTATCCTTAATGATGGATTTAACTTTAAAGCCTATTTTGTCAGAAATTAATATTGCCATTCCTGCTCTTTTTTGATTGTTGCTTGGTATTTTTTTTCCATCCTTTGAGTTTTAGTTTGTTTGTGTCTCTAAGTCTATGGTGTGTCTCTTGTAGGCAGCATATACACGGATCGTGTTTTTATTATCCATTCTGCCACATTCTGTCTCTTTATTGGTGCATTTAGTCCATTTACATTCAGTGTAATTATGGATAGGTATGAATTTAGTGCTATCATTTTTATGTCATTTTTTTGTGTGCTGTTGACAATTTCTTTTTCCCACTTATTTTTTTGTGCTGAGCACATTATCTTTATGTATTATCTTTTCCTCATATTCATTGTTATTGATTTTGTTTCTGCTGAGTCTCAATTTTTTTCCTGTATTTTATTTTGATGCGTAGGATAGTTTATCTCCTTTGTGGTTATCTTAATATTTACCACTATTTTTCTAAACTTAAACCTAACTTTTATTTCTTTGTATCACCTTGTATACCTCTCTATATGAAAGACTACATTTCTTAGTCTCTCTTTATTGTTTTAGAGTTGTCTTCTTTTACATAATAACATCAATGTTTCCCTGTTATGAATGTTTTTTAATCTTGATTTATTTTTATGTTTTCCCTGTCTGGGTTAACATCTGATTGCTCTGTCCAGTGTTCTAGTCTTGGGTTGATGCCTGATATTATTGATTTTCTAGCCAAGGGCCTGCCTTTAGTATTTCTTGTAGTTTTGGTTTGGTTTTTACAAATTCCCTAAACTTCTGTTTATCTGAAAATGTCCTAATTTGCCTTCATATTTCAGAGACAGTTTTGCTGGGTATAAGATTCTTGGCTGGCAGTTTTTTTCTTCAATTCTTTGTATAAATCATCCCATTGCCTTCTTGCCTGCGTTGTTTCTGCTGAGTAGCCCAACTTATTCTTGTTGACTCTCCTTTGTAGGTGACTTTTCGTTTATCCCTAACTGCTCTTAAAATTCTCTCTTCATCTTCGGTTTTGGCAAGTTTGATTATAATATGTCTTGGTGACTTTCTTTTAAAATCTACCTAATGTGGAGTTAAACGAGCATCTTGGATAGATACCTTCTCATTTTTCATGATATCAGGCAAGTTGTCTGCCAATAAATACTGAAAAATTCTCTCTGTATTTTCTCTTATGCCTCCCTGTTCTGGTACTCCAATCACTCGTAAGTTATTTATCTTGAGAGTCCCACATGATTCTTTTTTTTTTTTTATAATTTTTATTGTGCTTTAAGTAACAGTTTACAAATCAAGTCAGTCTCTCCCATAAAAACTTTTATACACCTTGCTACATACTCCCAATTACTCTCCCCCAATGAGACAGCCCGCTCCCTCCTTCCACTCTCTCTTTTTGTGTCCATTTTGCTACCTTCTAAGCACCCTACCCTCCCTACTTCCTTCCAGGCAGGAGATGCCAACATAATCTCAAGTGTCCACCTGATTCAAGTAGCTCACTCCTCAGCAGCATCCCTCTCCAACCCATTGTACAGTCCAATCCATGTCTGATGAGTTGGCTTCAGAATGGTTCCCGTCCTGGGCCAACAGAGGGTCTGGATGCCATGACCACTGGGGTCCTTCTAATCTCAGCCAGAGCATTAAGGCTGGTCTTTTTGTGAGAGTTTGGTGTCTGCATCCCACTGTTCTCCTGCTTCCTCAGGGGTTCTCAGTTGTGTTCCCTGTAAGGGCAGTCATCGGTAGTGGCCGGGCACCATCTAGTTCTTCTGGTCTCAGAATGATGTAGTCTCTGGTTCATGTGGCCCTTTCTATATCTTGGGCTTGTTATTACCTTGTGTCCTTGGTGTTCTTCATTCTCCTTTGATCCAGGTGGGTTGAGACTCATTGATGCATCTTAGATGGCCGCTTGCTAGTATTTAAGAATGCAGATGCCTCTCTTCAAAGTGGGATGCAGAAAGTTTTCTTGATAGATTTTATTATGCCAATTGACTTAGATGTCCCCTGAAACCATCATCCCCAAACCCCTGCCCCTGCTATGCTGGCCTTCGAAGCATTCAGTTTATTCAGGAAACTTCTTTGCTTTTGGTTTAGTCCAGTTGTGCTGACCTCCCCTGTATTGAGTGTTGTCCTTCCCTTCACCTGAAGTACTTCTTATCTACTATCTGATTAGTAAATACCTCTCTCCTACCCTTCCTCCCTCCCCCTCTTGTAAGCAAAAAAGAATGTGTTCTCCTCAGTTTAAACTATTTCTCATGATCTTAAAATAGTGGTCTTCTATAATATTTGTCCTTTTGCAACTGACTAATTTCACTCAGCATAATGCCTTCCAGGTTCCTCCATGTTATGAAATGTTTCACAGATTCCTCACTGTTCTTTATCGATTTGTAGTATTCCATTGTGTGAATATACCATATTCATCTGTTAATGGGCACCTTTGTTGCTTCCATCTTTCTGCTATTGTAAACAGTGCTGCAATGAACATGGCTGTGCATATATCTGTTGGTGTAAAGGCTCTTATTTCTCTAGGATATATTCCAAGGGGTGGGATTGCTGGATCAATGGTAGTTCTATTTCTAGCTTTTTAAGGAAACGCCAAATCAATTTCCAAAGTGGTTGTACCACTTTACATTCCCACCAGCAGTGTAGATGTGTTCCAATCTCTCCACAGCCTCTCCCACACTTATTTTGTGTTTTTTTCATTATTGCCAGCCTTGTCAGAGTGAGGTGGAATCTCATTGTAGTTTTGATTTGCATTTCTCTCATGGCTAATGATCGCGAACATTTCCTCATGTATCTGTTAGCTGCTTGAACGTCTTCTTTAGTCAAGCGCCTGTTAATATTCTTTGCCCATTGTTTAATTGGGTTGTTTGTCTCTTTGTGGTTGAGTTTTAGCAGAATCATGTAGATTTAGAGATCAAACACTGGTCAGACGTGTTTTAGCTGAAAATTTTTTCCCAGTTTGTAGGTGGTCTTTTGACTCTTTTGGTGAAGTCTTTAGATGAGCGTAGGTGTTTGATTTTTAGGAGCTCCCCCAGTTATCTGGTTTCTCTTCGGCATTTTTACTAATGTTTTATATTCTCTTTATGCCATATATTAGGGCTCCTAACATTGTCCCTGTACTTTCTTCCATGATATTTATTGTTTTAGACTTATGTTTAGGTCTTTGATCCATTTGGAGTTAGTTTTTGTGCATGGTGTGAGGTATGGGTCTTGGTTCACTTTTTTGCAGATGGATATCCAGTTATGCCAGCACCATTTGTTAAAAAGACTATCTTTTCCCCAATTAACGGACACTGGGCCTTTGTCAAATATCAGCTGCTCATATGTGGATCGATTTATATCTGGATTCTCAATTCTGTTCCATTGGTCTATGTGCCTGTTTTTGTACCAGTACCAGGCTGTTTTGACTACTGTGGAGGTATAATAGGTTCTAAAGTCAGGTAGAGTGAGTCTTCCCACTTTTTTTCTTCTTTTTCAGTAATGCTTCACTTATCCAGGGTTTCTTTCCCTTCCATATGAAGTTGGTGATTTGTTTCTCCATCTCAGTAAAGAATGTAGTTGGAATTTGAGTTGGAAGTATATTGTGTATATAGATGGCTTTTGGTAGAATAGACATTTTTACAATGTTAAGTCTTCTTATCCATGAGCAAGGTATGTTTTTCCACTTGTGTAAGTCCCTTTTGGTTTCTTGCAGTAGTACCGTGTAGTTTTCTTTGTATAGTTCTTTCACGTCTCTGGTAAGATTTATTCCTAAGTGTTTTATCTTCTTGGGGCTACTGTGAATGGTATTGATTTGGTGATTTTCTCTTTGATTTTTTTTTTTTTTATAATAATAACAGCTCTTGTTTATTGAGTGCGTCAAATTCCAGGCACTTGCCATATATTATTTACACTCCCTATTTGGAAACCCTGGTACCATAGTGGTTAAGAGCTACGGCTGCTAACCAAAAGGTCGGCAGTTCGAATCCACCAGGCACTCCTTTGAACCCACATGGGGCAGTTCTACTCTGTCCTATGGGGTCGCTATGAGTCAGAATCGATTCGACGGCAACGGGTTTATAACAACTGCAAGGTAGACATTATCATGTTCCTTTTTAGACAAGAAAATGGAGGCTCAGAGATGTTAACAGGCTTGCCTAAGTTTACACAGCAGATATATAGTTGTCCTTGGATGCAAACCCGAATTGGCTCAACTCTGAAACCTGTGCTTTCTTCACTTTGTCTCTAACATGGCTGTTGTCCTGACTCCCTTGTCTAGGCTTTTTTTTTTTTAATTAACTTTTATTGAGCTTCAATTGACCTTTTACAAATCAAGTCAGACTGTCACATATAAGTTTATATACATCTTACTCCATACTCCCACTTGCTCTCCCCCTAATGAGTCAGCCCTTCAAGTCTCTCCTTTCGTGACAATTTTGCCAGCTTCCAACTCTCTCTATCCTCCCATTCCCCCTCCAGACAGGAGATGCCAACACAGTCTCAAGTGTCCACCTGATATAATTAGCTCACTCTTCATCAGCATCTCTCTCCTACCCACTGTCCAGTCCCTTTCATGTCTGATGAGTTGTCTTCAGGAATGGTTCCTGTCCTGTGCCAACAGAAGGTTTGGGGACCATGACCGCTGGGATTCCTCTAGTCTCAGTCAGACCATTAAGTATGGTCTTTTTATGAGAATTTGGGGTTTGCATCCCACTGATCTCCTGCTCCCTCAGGAGTTCTCTATAGTGCTCCCTGTCAGGGCAGTCATCGATTGTGGCTGGGCACCAACTAGTTCTTCTGGTCTCAGGATGATGTAGGTCTCTGGTTCATGTGGCCCTTTCTGTCTCTTGGGCTCTTAGTTATCGTGTGACCTTGGTGTTCTTCATTCTCCTTTGCTCCAGGTGGGTTGAGACCCATTGATGCATCTTAGATGGCCGCTTGTTAGCATTTAAGACCCCAGAAGCCACATTTAGAAGTGGGATGCAGAATGTTTTCACAATAGAATTATTTTGCCAATTGACTTAGAAGTCCCCTTAAACCATGGTCCCCAAACCCCCACCCGTGCTCCGCTGACCTTTGAAGCATTCAGTTTATCCCGGAAACTTCTTTGCTTTCGGTCCAGTCGAGTTGAGCTGACCTTCCACGTATTGAGTATTGTCCTTCCCTTCACCTAAAGCAGTTCTAATCTACTAATTAATCAGTAAAAAACCCTCTCCCACCCTCCCTCCCTCCCCCCCTCGTAACTTCAAAAGTATGTGTTCTTCTCAGTTTATACTATTTCTCAAGATCTTATAATAGTGGTCTTATACAATATTTGTCCTTTTGCCTCTGACTAATTTCGCTCAGCATAATGCCTTCCAGGTTCCTCCATGTTATGAAATGTTTCACGGATTTGTCACTGTTCTTTATCGATGCGTAGTATTCCATTGTGTGAATATACCACAATTTATTTAACCATTCATCCATTGATGGACACCTTGGTTGCTTCCAGGTTTTTGCTATTGTAAACAGAGCTGCAATAAACATGGGTGTGCATATATCTGTTTTTGTGAAGGCTCTTATTTCTCTAGGGTATATTCCGAGGAGTGGGATTTCTGGGTTGTATGGTGGTTCTATTTCTAACTGTTTAAAATAACGCCAGATAGATTTCCAAAGTGGTTGTACCATTTTAGATTCCCACCAGCAGTGTATAAGAGTTCCAGTCTCTCCGCAGCCTCTCCAACATTTATTATTTTGTGTTTTTTGGATTAATGCCAGCCTTGGTGGAGTGGGATGGAATCTCATCGTCGTTTTAATTTGCATTTCTGTAATGGCTAATGATCGAGAGCATTTTCTCAGGTATCTGTTAGCTGCCTGAATATCTTCTTTAGTGAAGTGTGTGTTCATATCCTTTGCCCACTTCTTGATTGGGTTTTGTCTTTTTGTGGTTGAGTTTTGACAGAATCATGTAGATTTTAGAGATCAGGCGCTGGTCTGAGATGTCATAGCTGAATATTCTTTCCCAGTCTGAGGGTGGTCTTTTTACTCTTTTGGTGAAGCCTTTAGATGAGCATAGGTGTTTGATTTTTAGGAGCTCCCAGTTATCGGGTTTCTCTTCGTCATTTTTGGTAATGTTTTGTATTCTGTTTATGCCTTGTATTAGGGCTCCTAACGTTGTCCCTATTTTTTCTTCCATGATCTTTATCGTTTTAGTCTTTATGTTTAGGTCTTTGATCCACTTGGAGTTAGTTTTTGTGCATGGTGTGAGGTATGGGTCCTGTTTCATTTTTTTGCAAATGGATATCCAGTTATGCCAGCACCGTTTGTTCAAAAGACTATCTTTTCCCCAATTAACTGACACTGGTCCTTTGTCAAATATCAGCTGCTCATATGTGGATGGATTTATGTCTGGGTTCTCAATTCTGTTCCAGTGGTCTATGTGTCTGTTGTTGTACCAGGACCAGGCTGTTTTGACTGCTGTGGCTGTATAATAGGTTCTGAAATCAGATGGAGTGAGGCCTCCCACTTTCTTCTTTTTCACTAATGCTTTGCTTATCCGAGGCTTCTTTTCCTTCCATAAGAAGTTGGTGATTTGTTTCTCTATCACCTTAAAAAATGACATTGGAATTTGGATCGGAAGTGCATTGTATGTATAGATGGCTTTTGGTAGAATAGACATTTTTACTATGTTAAGTCTTCCTATCCATGAGCAAGGTATGTTTTTCCACTTATGTCGTTTTTAATTTCTTGTAGTAGAGCTTTGTAGTTTTCTTTGTATAGGACTTTTACATCCTTGATAAGATTTATTCCTAAGTATTTTATCTTCTTGGGGGCTACTGTGAATGGTATTGATTTGGTGATTTCCTCTTCGATGTTCTTTTTGTTGATGTAGAGGAATCCAAGTGATTTTTGTATGTTTATCTTATAACCTGAAACTCTGCCAAACTCTTCTATTAGTTTCAGTAGTTTTCTGGAGGCTTCCTTGGGGTTTTCTGTGTACAAGATCATGTCATCTGCAAATAGAGATAAGTTTACTCCCTTTTTGCCAATCCGGATGCCCTTTATTTCTTTGTCTAGCCTAATTGCTCTGGCTAGGACTTCTAGCACAATGTTGAATAAGAGCGGTGATAAAGGGCATCCTTGTCTGGTTCCCGTTCTCAAGGGAAATGCTTTCAGGTTCTCTCCATTTAGAGTGAAGTTGGCTGTTGGCTTTGCATAGACGCCCTTTATTATGTTGAGGAATTTTCCTTCGATTCCTATTTTGGTGAGAGTTTTTATCATAAATGGTGTTGGACTTTGTCAAATGCCTTTTCTGCATCAATTGATAAGATTATGTGGTTTTTGTCTTTTGTTTTATTTATATGGTGGATTACATTAATGGTTTTTCTAATATTAAACCAGCCTTGCATACCTAGTATAAATCCCACTTGGTCGTGGTGAATTATTTTTTTGATATGTTTTTGAATTCTATTGGCTAGAATTTTGTTAAGGATTTTTGCATCTATGTTCATGAGGGATATAGGTCTGTAATTTTCTTTTTTTGTGATGTCTTTTCCTGGTTTTGGTATCAGGGAGATGGTGGCTTTATAGAATGAGTTAGGTAGTATTCCGTCATTTTCTATGCTTTGAAATACCTTTAGTAGTAGTGGTGTCAACTCTTCTCTGAAAGTTTGGTAGAACTCTGCAGTGTAGCCATCCAGGCCAGGGCTTTTTTTTTTTTGTTGGGAGTTTTTTGATTACCGTTTCAATCTCTTTTTTTGTTATGGGTCTATTTAGTTGTTTTACTTCTGATCGTGTTAGTTTAGGTAGGTAGTGTTTTTCCAGGAATTCATCCATTTCTTCTAGGTTTGCACATTTGTTAGAGTACAATTTTTTGTAATAATTCGATATGATTCATTTAATTTCATTTGGGTCCGTTGTGATCTGGCCCTTCTCGTTTCTTATTCGGGTTATTTGTTTCCTTTCCTGTGTTTCTTTAGTCAGTCTAGCCAATGGTTTATCAAGTTTGTTAATTTTTTCAAAGAACCAGCTTTTGGCTTTGTTAATTCTTTCAATTGTTTTTCTGTTCTCTAATTCATTTAGTTCAGCTCTAATTTTTATTATTTGTTTTCTTCTGGTGCCTGATGGATTCTTTTGTTGCTCACTTTCTATTTGTTCAAGTTGTAGGGACAGTTGTCTGATTTTGGCTCTTTCTTCTTTTTGTATGTGTGCATTTATTGATATAAATTGGCCTCTGAGCACTGCTTTTGCTGTGTCCCAGAGGTTTTGATAGGAAGTATTTTCATTCTCGTTGCATTCTATGAGTTTCCTTATTCCCTCCTTGATGTCTTCTATAACCCAGTCTTTTTTGAGCAGGGTATTATTCAGTTTCTAAGTATTTGATTTCTTTTCCCTAGTTTTTCTGTTATTGATTTCTTGTTTTATTGCCTTGTGGTCTGAGAAGATGCTTTGTACTATTTCGATGTTTTGGACTCTGCAAAGGTTTGTTTTATGACCTAATATGTGGTCTATTCTAGAGAATGTTCCATGTGCGCTAGAAAAAAAAGTATACTTTGCAGCAGTTGGGTGGAGAGTTCTGTATAAGTCAATGAGGTCAAGTTGGTTGATTGTTGCAATTAGGTCTTCCGTGTCTCTATTGAGCTTCTTACTGGATGTCCTGTCCTTCTCCGAAAGTGGTGTGTTGAAGTCTCCTACTAGAATTGTGGAGGTGTCTATCTCACTTTTCAGTTATGTTAAAATTTGATTTATGTATCTTGCAGCCCTGTCATTGGGTGCATAAGTATTTAATATGGTTATATATTCCTGATCAATTGTCCCTTTTATCATTATATAGTGTCCTTCTTTATCCTTTGTGGTGGATTTAAGTTTAAAGTCTATTTTGTCAGAAATTAATATTGCTACTCCTCTTCTTTTTTGCTTATTGTTTGCTTGATATATTTTTTTCCATCCTTTGAGTTTTAGTTTGTTTGTGTCTCTAAGTCTAAGGTGTGTCTCTTGTAGGCAGCATAGAGACGGATTGTGTTTCTTTTTCCAGTTCGAGACTCTCTGTCTCTTTATTGGTGCATTTAGTCCATTTACATTCAGCGTAATTATAGATAAATAGGTGTTTAGTGTTGTCATTTTGATGCCTTTTGATGTGTGTTGTTGACAATTTCATTTTTCCACTTACTTTTTTGTGCTGAGACGTTTTTCTTTGTAAATTGTGAGATCCTCATATTCATAGTATTTGACTTTATGTTTGTTGAGTCGTTACGTGTTTCTTGGCTTTTATTTTGAGTTATGGAGTTGTTATACCTCTTTGTGGTTACCTTAATATTTACCCCCATTTTTCTAAGTAAAAACCTAACTTGTATTGTCCTATATCGCCTTGTATCCCTCTCCATATGACAGTTCTATGCCACCTGTATTTAGTCCCTCTTTTTGATTATTGTGATCTTTTATATATTGACTTCAATGATTCCTTGTTTTGAGCATTTTTTTTTAATTAATCTTAATTTGTTTTTGTGATTTCCCTATTTGAGTTGATATCAGGATGTTCTGTTCTGTGACCTTGTGTTGTGCTGGTATCTGATATTATTGGTTTTCTGACCAATTTCCTTTAGTATTTCTTGTAGCTTTGGTTTGGTTTTTGCAAATTCTCTAAGCTTGTGTTTATCTGTAAATATCTTAATTTCACCTTCATATTTCAGAGAGAGTTTTGCTGGGTCTATGATCCTTGGCTGGCAGTTTTTCTCCTTCAGTGCTCTGTATATGTCATCCCATTGCCTTCTTGCCTGCATGGTTTCTGCTGAGTAGTCTGAACTTATTCTTATTGATTCTCCCTTGAAGGAGACCTTTCTTTTCTCTCTGGCTGCTTTTAAAATTTTCTCTTTATTTTTGGTTTTGGCAAGTTTGATGATAATATGTCTTGGTGTTTTTCTTTTTGGATCAATCTTAAATGGGGTTTGATGAGCATCTTGGATAGATATCCTTTCATCTTTCATGATGTCAGGGAAGTTTTCTGTCAGCAGATCTTCAACTATCTTCTCTGTGTTTTCTGTCCTCCCTCCCTGTTCTGGGACTCCAATCACATGCAAGTTATCCTTCTTGATAGAGTCCCACATGATTCTTAGGGTTTCTTCATTTTTTTTAATTGTTTTATCTGATTTTTTTTCAGCTATGTTGGTATTAATTTCCTGGTCCTCCAGATTTCCCACTCTTCATTCTAATTGCTTGAGTCTGCTCCTCTGACTTCCTATTGCATTGTCTAATTCTGTAATTTTATTGTTAGTCTTTTGGATTTCTGCATGCTGTCTCTCTATGGATTCTTGCAACGTATTAATTTTTTCTACTATGTTCTTGAATAATCTTTTTGAGTTCTTCTACTGTTTTATCAGTGTGTTCCTTGGCTTTTTCTGCAGTTTGCCTTATTTCATTTCTGAGGTCATCCCTGGTGTCTTGAAGCATTCTGTAGATTAGTTTTTTATATTCTGTATCTGATAATTCCAGGATTGTATCTTCATTTGGGAAAGATTTTGATTGTTTTGTTTGGGGGGTTGTAGAAGCAGTCATGGTCTGCTTCTTTATGTGGTTTGATATCGACTGCTGTCTCCGAGCCATCAGTAAGATATAGTAGTGATTTATTCTATAGTTGCTCACTGAGTCTTGTTTTGTTTTCTTTTAATATACGTGGATGGGCTACTAGATTGTGCTGTTTTGATTGTTGTAGCCCTTGACTTACTTATGAGCTATTACCAGCTGGTTTGGGCTGTTGCCAGATATATATGCCTGAGTCTATTCACTATTCTTGAGTAGAATCTGATTTTGGGTCATCATGTGTGTGCTGCACACTAACACCTATCCACCTCGAGAAGTAGTGGTGATAGTTGTGTGCACCAGATTCTATTAGCAGTTGGGGTTCACACTCCAGGGGGGCAGGATGCTGACAGGCTTCCCCCAAGTGTCAGTGAGGTAGGTGTGTCTCTATTCCTATAGCACCTTGGTGGGAGGGCTCTGCAGCTGTACCTTAGGTCCCCAATGCAAGTACCTCTACTGATTGGTAGGTGTCACCCTCCTTAGACCCCTAAGGCAAGAGGCTAGGTGGTCTGGGGGAGCTTCATCCCTCAGTTCCCTGTTGTGGGTCAGTTAGGGCTCTGTTGAATAAGCAGAGATATCAGACCTGGGAAACTTGTTTTTCCAGCAAATCCACTAAAAAAAATGCAGTCAGATCCCTATCCGAAATGCCTTGGCATTATAACAGCCACCTTGTTCCCTGTAAGAATGAAAGCCCGAGATTTGGATCATACATGCTTGGCTGGAGCTGGTTCTGTATTTTCAGTCCAATTAGGGAAGAATTTTTGGTCCCTGGGTTTTTTGTGGTTGCTTCTCTCAGGTCGGAAGAATGGGTTAGGAAAAGACCAAAAAAAAAAAAAAAAAAGGGAAAAGCAAAGCTGCAGAGCTGGAACCTTTCTCCCTCTGGCTCAGGAAATTCCAATGATGTTAATGAAGCTGCCTGGGAAGGGGAGGGGAGGGTTCAGAAAAACAGGAGAGAGTAGCAACCCGGAATATAGCCAAAGTTGCTTATCTTGCTTGGGATGACCATTTTATCTGAGATTCCCGAGGGGCATGTCTCCTATGTGTGTTGGCTGTGTGGAGATTGTCCCTGAGGGTCTGGCCCGCTGAAACTACGGTCAGATCCTCCGCTGCCAGTCCAAAGCCCAGCGTCAAGTTTCCCCTGCTGGGACACTGCACTCCCGGCTCCAAAACCAGTCACTGCCTCCAAGGGACTTCTCCTCCCGCCAGCCGCGTCGCCACACCGCCCGAGCGGATCGGCTGGGCCCCCTCCTGGGGTCAGTTCAGGGGGGTAGGGCTGTGCCCCGTCTTTGTGCTGTCACAAGATGTTGTGTTCAGCTTCCCTTGGCCCAGTCCTAAGCCCGGCGCCAAGGTTACCTGACTGGGACGCTGGCTCCAGGCTCCGAAAACAGTCGCTACTTCCCCGTAGTTGTTCGTTCTCCATCTCTGTCACTCAGGTCAACTCTTTAAATCTGTGTTTGTTGTTCAGGGTTCGTAGATTGTCGTGTATGTGATCGATTCACTTGTTTTTCCGAGTATTTGTTGCAAGAGGGATCCGAGGTAGCGTCTACCTAGTCAGCCATCTTGGCCCCCTTTGATGTTCTTTTTATTGATGTAGGGGAATTCAACTGATTTTTGTATGTTTATCTTGTAACGTGATACTCTGGTGAACTCTTCTATTAGTTTCAGTAGTTTTCTTGAGGATTCCTTAGGGTTTTCTGTGTATAAGATCATGCCATCTGCAAATAGAGGTAATTTTACTGCTGCCTTGCCAATCTGTATGCCCTTTATTTCTTTGTCTAGCCTAATTGCTCTGGCTAGGATCTCTAGCATAATGTTGAACAAGAGTGGTGTTAAAGGGATCCTTGTCTGGTTCCCATTGTCAAGGGAAATGCTTTCAGGCTCTCCCCATTTAGGCTGATGTTGGTGGTTGGTTTTGTATAAGTGCCCTTTATTATGTTGAGGAATTTTCCTTCTATTCCTATTTTGCTGAGAGTTTTTATCATGAATGGGTGTCGAACTTTGTCAAATGCATTCTCTGCATCAATTGATAAAATCATGTGGTTTTTGTCTTTTGTTTTATTTATATGGTGGATTACATTAATTGGTTTTCTAATATTGAACCAGCCTTGCATACCTGGTATAAATCCCACTTGGTCATGGTGGATTATTTTTTTTGATATATTGTTGAATTCTATTGGCTAGAATTTTGTTGAGGATTTTTCATCTATATTCACGAGGGGTATAGATCTGTAATTTTCTTTTTTTGTGCTGTCTTACCTGGTTTTGGTATCAGGGATATGCTGGGTTCATAGAATGAGTCAGGGAGTATTCCATCCTTTTCTGTGGTTTGAAATACCTTTAGTAGAGTGGTATTAACTCTTCTCTGAAAGTTTGGTAGAACTCCGCAGTGAAGCCGTCCTAGCCAGGGCTTTTTTTTGTCGGGAATTTTTTTGATTACCTTTTTAATCTCTTTTTTTGTTATGGGTCTATTTAGTTGTTCTACTTCTGTTTGTGTTAATTTATGTAGGTAGTGTGTTCCTAGGAATTCATCTATTTCTTCTAGGTTTTCAAATTTGTTAGCATCCAATTTTTCATAGTAATCTGATATGATTCTTTTCATTTCAGTTGGGTCAGCTCTGATATGGCCCATCTCATTTCTTATATAGGTTATTTGTTTCCTTTCCTGTGTTTCTTTAGTCAGTCTGGCCAATGGTTTATCAATTTTGTTAATTTTTTCAAAGAACCAGCTTTTGACCTTGTAAACTCTTTCAATTGTTTCTGTTCTCTACTTCATTTAATTCTGCTCTAATTTTTATTATTTGTTTTCTTCTGAGGCCTAGGGTTTCTTTTGTTGCTCTCTTTCTATATGTTCAAGTTGTAGGGATAGTTCTTTGATTTTGGCTCTTTCTGTTTCATGTATGTGTGCATTCATTGACATAAATTTACCTCCGATCACTGCTTTCACCTTGTCCCAAAGGTTCTGATAGGAAGTGTTTTCATTCTCATTGCATTCTATGAAATTCTTTCTTCCCTTCTTAATGCCTTCTGTAACCCAGTGTTTTTTGAGGAGGGTATTGTTCAGTTTCCAAGTATTTGATTTCTTTTCCCTGGTTTTTCTATTATCGTTTTCTACTTTTATGGCCTTGTGGTCTGAAAAGACACTTTGTAATATTTCGATGTTTTGGATTCTGTAAAGGCTTGTTTTATGACCTAATATGTGATCAATTCTAAAGAATGTTCCATGTGCACTACAAAACAAAGTATAGTTTGTAGCTGTTGGGTGGAGTGTTCTTTATATGTCTGTGAGGTCAATTTGATTGATTTTAGCAATTAGATCTTCCGTGTCTCTATTGACCTTCTTACTGGATGTCCTATCCTTCACCAAAAGTGGTATGTTGAAGTCTCCTAGTATAATTCTTGAGGTGTCTATCTCACTTTCCAATTCTGTTAATGTTTGTTTTATGTATCTTGCAGCCCCGTCACTGGGTGCATAAAAATTTAATATGGTTATATCTTCCTGGTAAATTTTCCCTTTAATCATTATGTTGTGTCCTTCTTTATCCTTTGTGGTGGATTTAACTTTAAAATCTATTTTGTCAGAAATTAATATTGCCACTCCTGCTCTTTTTTGATTGTTGTTTGCTTGACATATTTTTTTCATCCTTTGAGTGAGGTAGCTTGATTATTTTTGCCTTTGAAGTTCTGACATCCTGTCCCCTGATGGCTAGAGCTGCTATCAGGTATATCAGTCTAGGAGTCCATTCACTTTCCTTGTATGAATTCACCTCAGGTGTCCAGGTAGTTGGTCATTAAGTGTGTGGTAAAGGCCTGTCATATAGTCTTAGATGGGCAGGGGTGATTGGTGAGGGTACCGGTATCTGGTTGTAGCAGGGGGTCACACTCTGAACAAGGCAGGGGCTGAAAATTGTCGCCCAAGTGTCTCTGAGGAAAGAGTGTCCCTGTTCCCTAGAGCATACAGGTAGGGGGATTCTGCAGATGCACCATGGGCACCCAATGTTTTTAGTTGTAAGGACTGGGAGGTACCAGTTATCCTTGGACCACAGTTGTGGCTAGCTGGGTGGCCTGAGTGGGGCCACCAGTCCTTATGCCCCTGTTGTGGGTAGGTGAGGATCCTGTTTAACAGGCAAAGCTATGTCATACATCAAACAACCACCTCTCCACCTCACAGCTGAAACAGTTGTAGTCTGCCAACAAGGTATTATTCTCCTGAAATAGGCCCACACAGGTCCATGCAGGGGAGAAAGTTACTCAAAGTCCATGGATCATTTATGCCTGGACAGGAGCCGCTTCTTTCCTGAGCTCCTCCAGTTCGCGGAGCTGGCAAATTATCTTTTCCCCCAGTTGCAAATTTATTCTTTCTCCAAGGCCAGGAGGATGGCTCTAGGCCCCCATCAGGGCCTATCTAAGGCCCAGGGATATCAACAACTGCTGAAGCCTGGCTTGGGGGAGCAGGGTGGCAGTAAAATATACGCAAGTACTTAGCTTTTGCTGATAGCGGCATTCTTCTCTGGTTCCAGAGGTGTGAGTAGGCTGTGCAGCTGGCTGCTTCTTCCTGAGGAAACTGAGGCTGAACACTAGTATCAGTCTGCCCCAGCCCCTCCCGGGAATGGTGCCTGAGGGCTCCTGGCAATTCAGGTCCAGTAACTCCTCTCTGCTTCTGAAGCTCCTCTTCTTCCACCTGCTGCTCAGTTCATTTTCTAACTTTGCCTTTGATGTTCAGGACTCCTAGCTTGTCATAAATATACCAGTTCACTTGTTTTTTCAGGTCTTTGTTATAAGAGAGCTTGCCAGAAGCATCTGTCTATTCCGCCATCTTGGCCCCACCTTTTTGTTTGAAATTTATGGCTTCAAATTGCACAGACTGAACAGAAGAATATTTTTATAGAAATTAAGCCAGGATCTCTCTATAATGAATGGTTCCTGGTTCCACATTGCTCTGTGTCAGGCATGGCATCTCTTAACTTAGGAGCTAGAATCCCAGTGGCCATTCTGGATGTGATAACTTTCTCCAACACACCCCAGTCTTCTGCTGACCTCCTCTTTAAGGTTTAGCTCTGGTGTGCATGCTTACATAGGCCAAGGACATGCCCATTTTGAAACCCTTTACCAGATGCAATCTGGAAACAGATTTTGTATGTCTTTAAAGTGGTGAAATCCTATGAGTTGGTTTTATCTTATGGAGCCCAGGTGGTGCAGTGGTTAAGAGTTCAGCTGCTAACCAAAATCAGCAGTTCAAATCCACCAGCTGTTCCTTGGAAACCATATAGGGCAGTTCTACTCTGTCCAACAGGGTTACTATGAGTCAGAATCGACTCAACGGCAACAAGTTTGGTTTTTCTTTTTTGGTTTTAATGTGTAGAAAAGCCTACATTCAGCCTAAATCACCAGACTACTCCATGGTGGTGCAGTGGTTAAGCACTCCACCTACTAACTGAAAGGTTGGCAGTTTGAATCCACCAGCCCCTACACAGGAGAAAGAAGTGGCAATCTGCTTCTGGAAAGATTACAGCCTTGGAAACCCTATGGGACACTTCTACCCTATCCCATAGGGTTGCTATGAGCTGGAATCAACTTGATGGCAACAGGTTTAACGTTCATCTATGGTGTTTGGAAGATGACTTTCATTGCTATTTTGAGAGTTGGACAAATCTGCCAAGGTTTGAAGTTTTGAATTTCACCCACTCACTTTCTGGAAAATCTTCTCCTCAGACACTCTCCCTAATCTTTTGCAATCAAGAGGCCTTCCACATAAGTCAGTTTCTCTGCACTTTGTACCACTCCCTCTGATTCTGTGAAGATGGACTTTTTAAATTCTATCCTGCACTCAAATTCTTTTCCCTTCTACACTTGATACTTAAACACAAAGGTGACCACACTTTCTGCCCTGGCTCAGCCGCCCTTATTGGCCCATTTGCTCTGATGTAATTATTAGTAGTGCTCCTGTTACACTCAGATTTGTCAATGTTTGAATAACTAATTACATAATCATTATTCTCAGAGGACAGATGTACGATGGTCTAATTTAAGTATAACTAAGAGACAAAGGAATTTAAGAACATTTTAAAGTGATCTGGGGAAACCTTCTTGAGGAGGTGAGATTTCCTTGTTGTACACTTCTGCCATCCTCCTCTTTGCCACTGGCAAGCTGAGGTAGCTGGGCGCTCTACTTCCGAACTCCCATTAATTATTTCCCCCTGTATCCTGAAAATGCAGTGAAAAACTTGGGGTATTTATGTCAGTTATCTATTGCTGTGTAACAATTTCCTAGTACTTAGCATCTGGAAACAACAAACTGATTATTTCACATTTTCTTTTCATCAAGAATTCAGGAGCCTCATGGATGGGTGGTTCTGGTTAGAGTTTCTCAAGGGTTGAAATGAAGCTGTCACAGGGAATGCACTCATCTCAAGATTCAACTGTGAAGGATCCTCTTCTGAACTCACTCATATATGCCTCTCTCCAAGGATGCCTCCTGACTTGATAGCTGGCTTCTCCCGGTGTGAGTAAACTGAGAGAGCAAGAGAGAAAGCATTCACACAGAAACCAGCCTTTTAATAACCTAATCTCTGAGGTGACATCTGACATCCCAGCACTTCTATAGTGTTCTATTTATTAGAAATCAGTCAATAAGCCCAGCCCTTGCTCCAGAAGATGGGATTACAAGAGTGGGAATCTCAGGAGTCATGGAACGTTGGGTAATTTAGGGGCTGCCAACCACAAAAGTTAATGTTACAAAATTTCCGTCTTTCTTCTCTACCAACCACCTGATTCTAAAGACTCATTCTAAGTATAAACTGTGATCTACATATCTGCCTGTGTTTGAAAATTGTATAATATGAAAAGACTTTGAATCCTATCAAAAATCAGTCTCTGAAGTCATATCTTTAATATTTTGAATAATTCTGCTTTTCCCTTTCATGTCCTTTCACTCGATTTTTGACACAAAAATTTTTTTTTTCACATTTTTCAAGGATCTGGGGCATGACATGAATAGATATAGAAGAAAGTAAAGGTCACCTGGAATCTTGTTAGCCATAGTTAATATTGTTGTGAGATGTTGTCCAGTTGGTGCCTATGTACAACAGAATGAAACACTGCCTGATCCTGCACCACCCTCAGAATTGTTGTTATGCCTGGGCTCGTTGTTGAAGCCACTGTGTCAGTCCACCTCATTGAGGGTCTTCTTCTTTTTCACTGACCCTCTACTTTACTAAGGATGATGTCCTTTTACAGGGATCAGTCCCTCTTGATAACATGTGCAAAGTATGTGAGACATAGTCTCACTATCTTTGCTTCTAAGGAACGTACTGGTTTTACTTCTTCTAAGACAGATTTGTTTGTTCTTTTGGCAGTCCATTGTATATTCAATACTCTTCGCCAACACCACAATTCAAAGGCATCAGTCTTCTTTGGTCTTCCTTATTCATTGTCCAGCTTTCGCAAGCATATGAGGTGATTGAAAACACCATGGCTTAGGTCAGGCTCACCTTAGTCCTCGAGGTGACATCTTTGCTTCTCAACACTTTAAAAAGGTCCTTTGCAGCAGATTTGCCCAAAGTAATGCATCATTTGATTTCTTGACTGCTGCTTCCGTGGGTATTGATTGTGGATCCAAGTAAAATGAAATTCTTGACCACTTTAATCTTTTCTCCATTTATCATGATTTTGCTTGTTGGTCCAGTTGTGAGGATTTTTGCTTTCTTTATTTTGAGGTGTAATCCGTACTGAAGGCTGTGGTCTTTGATCTTCATCAATAAGTGCTTCAAGACCTCTTCACTTTCAGCTAGCAAGGTTGCGTCATCTGCATATCACAAGTTGTTAATGAGTCTTCCTCCAATCCTGATACCACCTTCTTCATACAGTTCAGGTTCTCAGATTATTGGCTTGGCATACAGACTGAATAAGTATGGTGAAATGACACAACCCTGACGCACACATTTCCTGACTAAACCACGCAGTATCTACTTGTTCTGTTTGAAAGGCTGCCTCTTGGTCTATGTACAGATTCCTCATGGGTACAATTAAGTGTTCCGGGATTATGATTTTTCACAATGTTAGCTACAGAAAATAGCCATTAGCATGTTCTGCATCCTTTGATGTGTCTGTTTCACACACCCATACACACAAACACATCATTTACAAAATTAAGGTAGAAATTTAAAAATTTTTTTAAAATAATGGATGACTTTCTTCCCCTTTTCTGTCTAATCCCTAGATTAGGCACCCAATTTTGAGCAAACCATGGAAGTAATGTTGTTTCTTTCCATAAGAAGACCATAGATAGGTGTATATACACACACACACACACACACACACACAAATGTACACAAATGTTTTTGGCTGCTCTTTATTTTTCAAAACATGGACTTTTATTATACACATTTATTCCCTCTATCATGTTTTCCTCCTCAAAAATTCCTTGTGGTAACTCTTCTAATTTATCTGGAATAGGTTTCATTCATTCTTAGCAATGGCAACATAATTTTCTACAGTATGGAAGTATCATAATTTATTCATTCATTATCATGGGGTTGTTGTCAGTCTTTGAATAAACAATCTCACAAAAATCCATGTACATATGTTCTTAAATTTTGATATCTTTATTTTTATGGGAAGGTTGCCAAAGGTAGACTTCCTTAAAAGGGGGGCAAACACATTTTTAACTTTAATATGTTGTCTTCCCCAAAATCCACAGCACTGCAAATTTTAAAAGCAATGTACAAGTGTGACCTTTTATACACATTCTACTCACCAGTGATTTTAGAGTACTTTTTTTACTTTTAGATGGCCTGATGGGTGTTAAATAACATGTATTGTATTTGAATTTTTATTCCCTATGGCATTATGATGGATTATTGCTGACAATGGAAGCAATGGTATATTTCAGTTGTAAAGTTTTAATTATGATTGATGTGAGTTGACATCCCAGAATCATTTCCTTAGTTGTAAAAAAATAAAGACAATCTTTTCTCCATTAAGTGAATCTTGCCTAGGTTCTAGCATGGAGATTCATCAATTCCAATAGGACTTTATCTTCTTTTGTCATGAGAAAGATGCAATTGTCCTAGATGGAATTGTCATAAAGTCACAGAAACAAGCCTGATCTGGTTGCCCAACGAAGCCCTTGTTCTCAGTATCAGCTGTCTCCCTGCTTGAGTTATGTGCTCTGGAATCATCCTTCATGTTGGTCTTAGGCTGAAATCTCTGTCTGTTCCACATGTAGCCGCAGATCTCCTGAGGATCCTAACACACACGTCCCTGATGCTTATATAACCAACTGTGAAATTTTACTCATATCTATTGGTTATGTCATCCTTACTCATGACCTGCTATTAACTCTAACCTCTTTCTTTCGTTGATGAACCTGATGATTACATTTACTGTCTACCTAAAAAAGACCCCAGTCACTTTAATCTCTATACATTCATGGTGACCTATTTATACCTTTATTATAGAGGATCTGAAGCTGGTGCTTGTAAATGGGTGGAGGTTGCAAATGGAAGAGAGAAACCGATTGCACCCACAGTAAGTCATAACAAGGGTGTGAAGGGAAGGAGGAATCGAAATCAACTAATATGATCTATTACAATTCCTCTCAAAGCTCCTACCACCAAGTTCTTCAATTTCATGTTCTAAATGCTGGGTTTTCAGATACTTTAAGCCTTGAATTCTTAGTCTTTTCTTTGATGTATTCTGTTAAAATCTAATAACGGAGACCTATGGGTTTTATGTGATTACAAATTTCCACTATGGCCAATAACTTGGGTTTTATGTGATTACAAATTTCCACTATGGCCAATAACTTGAGGTCATGTATGGCTATTCAATATATCCATAACTAAACATGCAATAGTTAAATATATAAACTCTTACATGGATTTTTACCTGTGAATCTGGTTATGTATGTCCACAGAAGAAAACATGTACTGGTGTGAAATAGAGTGAAGTAGAATAAATTTATAATCTATGTATGGGAGTAGAAACTGGGAAGTCATTTTCTTTAGCAGGGCACATGAACCAAGCAATTTACTGATGTAATCAGTGTTTTGTACTCCTTTAGATACATTTATACCAACCCAGTGATGAATCACATTTAGATACATTTGGAAATTATCAATCAGCTTTTATAAGCTGCAAATGAAAACTTAGATTGTACCTACTTTAAAATGGGAGAATACCCCTGCCAATGACCAAGATTATAGATAGAAGTGGAGAATAACCTACTCTAAGCAGCTTTGGGCAACCTGGAAGCAATTAAGTGTAATATACAATTTTCTTTGTGGTCACATCGATAATTACTCAGAGGGTACTTAGGCACTAAGGAAACACATCAACTCACCATAAACATGAAAGGTAGGAAAGTACAGTTGAAGGGTGGGGTAAAAAACATTTCTAAAGGAAAGCTTTGAACAGGACATGAAGAATGCATTAAGATATTCCCACTGTCCAGATCAAACCTGACCAAGTAGTGCTTCCTGGGAGCATCAATGACGGCATGCAAATCCTTATTGAAAACATGAAGGGACACTGAAGATCTACTATTAATGCTGCTTCCCTGATAGTTATTAAGTTCGCTTACTTTTTTGGCTCAATAATTGTGATTTACAGTGGGTTGTCTACTGCATTTCCAGGTAGAATATATGGAAAGCTCTTGAGTACAAAAAGGAGGTGGAAATTAAAGAAAGAAACAAGATCCAGAAGGTAATGTAATTTAGTTAAAATGTTCTTAATGGTAGCTCCATATTATTAAAGTTGCATCTGGCTACTTGAACTAAATATTCTCCCCTGGCTTCTCGAGTTGCCACAAAGGGCTCTACTAAGGTGAAGAACTACCCTGTGGAGGGGGCAAAACAGCAGATGTGATTATTGAAAGTCAGGCCAGTCTTTTTTTTATATTGCCTGTGCTGGTGTACCTACACAGATTGGTTTTTCTTAGCGTATCATGCTTTTCCAAGTAGTGATGCTCCAGGTTACTTCCTGCAGAGGACTGACTATTGAGACACTAGAGGATTTTAGATTACACACGCAGTTTCAGTATCTATGAGATGATATGGACAAAGATGTTGAGTTCCCGTTACAAGTTATATGTACACATGACAACAGCAAGTGCCCCAGAGGGTCCTTAAGACAAATAGGACAACACAGAAGAGGTGAGTCCCTAGTCAACCATTAATAAATTTGTGTATCTCCATTGTATTGGATTTTCCTCAAGACTTCAAGGTGTAAAATTATCCTGTTTATCCAGAACTTTATTCTGCTGATTTGCTTGAATATGTGCCATCTTTTGGCCTTTCTTGGGGTCCCTTATTTAGGGGGTTGATTTTTCCTATTCTATCAACAAGATATCACATTGTGGTAAACACTTCCCAAATGTATGTGACAATGAGAAATTTTACTTTCTTCCCATGTGGAAGGGATGTTTCTTTCTTGCAGATTCAAAAAATATTGTCCTTCAGGACAAAACACCATGCAACCTGGCCATTTTGATTTTTTAATAATTTATTTTTTGATAGCTTCCCTCAAGTAAGGTATGAACACATTATCAGTTAAATAGCTTTTAAAAAAATACACAATTACAAGTAGTAACTGTGAAAAAAGTCCCTGGGTAGTGCAGTTCGAGTCCATCCAGAGACACTTCAGAAGAAAGGTATCACAAAATATCAGAAGAAAGGCCTAGTGTTCTAGTTTTGAAAAATCAGTCATTGAAAGCCCTGTGGAGCACAGTTCTACTCTGACACACCTGGGGTTGCCTTGAGTTGGAATCAACATGACAGCACTCTTTAGTGTCCTACTTCTTCCCTAATTATTGGTAACAAATTGACATACATCATTCCAATCTTTTTCTATTTAAAATAAATACACAAGTCATTTTTTATGTTTTGTTTTGGCCCTTTTTCCCCAATAAACTTTTTACTTTGAATGAATTTTAGATTTACAGAAAAGTTGCCAAGATAGTACAGAGAATTCTCATGTACTCTTCACCTTGCTTTCCATAATATTAACCATGGCAAATTTGTCAAAACTAAGAAATTAACATTGGTGTATTACTATTAACTGAACTTAATACTTTACTTGGATTTCACCTTTTTTTCACACTAATATCCCTTCTCCGTTTCAGGATTCAATCCAGGATATCACATTTCGCTTAGCCATCATGTTTCCTTAGTCTCCTCTGGTCTATGACAGTTTCTTAGTCTTTCCTTTTTTTTCATAACCTTGACAGTTTTGAAGAGTATTGGTTAGATATTTTGTAGACTGTCCATGAATTGAGTTTGCCTGATGTTTTCCCACAATTATGTTGGGATTATTAGTTTAGGGGAAGAATATCACAAAAATTATTTATACCATGTCAGAGGATATATGGTATCAACATGATATCATATCAGAGGATAAGTGATATCAACACGACTTATCACTGATGATGCTATCCTCGGTCAATTAATTAAGGTAGTGTTTGCCAGGTTTTTTATTGTAAAGTTACTGTTTTTCCATTTGTATACTCTATTCTTTGAAAGTGAGTCACTAAATCCAGTTCACACTCAAGGGAGAAGATGTTAATCTCCACCTTTGAGAGGGAGTATCTACATATATTATTTGGAATTCTTCTGTAAGAAAGTTTTTTCCCTTATCCCTCATTTTTTATGCACGCATTCATTCAATCGTTTATTTTTAGCCATATGGACTCTTGCTGTTAGGCTGGCTTCTCTAAAGAAGCAAAACCAGTGAAGCATGTGTGTGTGTAAAGAGAGAGAGAGAGAAAACGATTTATATCAAGGAAATAGCTCACTTGGTTGTAGAGCTGGAAAGTCCCACAGTCCGTGGGTCAGGGTGGAAGCTTCTCCTGACTCAGGGGCTAGCAAATCCAAGATCAGCAGGTAAGATAGCAGGCGACTGGCTCACAGGCTGCAGAGGCTGATGAATCCCAAGGTCAGCAGGTAAGCTGCTAGCTCAAGTCCCAAGAACCAGAGGTCAGATGAACAGGAACCAGCTGCCTGATTGAGTGAGCAAAAGCCCACAAGCCATACCAGAAAGTCTACATATATTGGATGTAGGCCACACTCCCAAGGAAACTCCTTTTCAACTGATTGGCTACTCACAGCAGATTTCATCATAACTGTGATTACATTATTACATAGCTGCTAAACTACATCATAAATGCCAAACCACTGAGAATCATTGCCCAGCCAAGCTGACACACAACCTTAACCATTACACCTGCATATTTATTTTAAACTTTGTGTTATAATCTGGTACTATGTTATTTATTTTGTTGCCCAAATTGTTCCAGTTTTGGTCATGGCAAGCTCTCTCAGATTGACTCTCGTTTTCCTGTAAGAAACCCCCATTTTTTTTTGTTTTTGTTTTTTGAGCATTTCCTTACTTCCTGGCACTATAAGATGCTCCAAGGTTATTTTGTCTTTTTTTTCTCTCCCCCAGCTCTGGAATCAGCCATTTCTCTAAGGAGGACTGGTTCTTCTTATTGAAGAACGGCATTTAGAAACCAATATCTGGGCACAGTTGTGCTTGTCGTTACTCAAGTGTCACTGATTTTAGGCCCTCTTAGTGGAAAGAGCTGGGAAATATATTTGTGTATACCCACATATCTATTATTATTTATGTATTTAGCTATATATCTTATATATTAAATTAAAACATACGTTCATATTGATGTCTCTTACCCTAATCTAGTATCACATGGTTCTTTCTAGCCTTTCCCACTTGCTTATTTTTAACTTATTTCTCTGATAGTGAGAAGTATGATTGCCATTATTTACCATTTATTGGCTTATTTGTTCAACCTTTTATACATGTAAAATAGTTTCATATCCCTGTGAAAAACAAATTTACCAACTTGAGTATAGTGTTTATGTACAGTTCATTTTGTTTTTAGCCTTAGTTTCCAAACAAAGCTCAATTTTTCCCCAAAGTTACTTAGGTCAGCTCCTTTGCTCCCTTTCTCCTCTAGTGAGGTTATATTATACATTTGTTATATGTTGTTGTTAGGTGCTGTCGAGTTGGTTCTGACACATAGCGACCCCATGCACAACAGAACAAAACACTGCCAGGTCCTGTGCCATCCTTACAATCATTGTTATGCTTGAGCCCATTGTTGCAGCCACTGTGTCAATCCCCCTTGTTGAGGGTCTTCCTCCTTTCCACTGACCCTGTACTTTGCCAAGCATGGTGTCCTTCTCCAGGGACTGATCCCTCCTGACAACATGTCCAAAGTACGTAAGATGCAGTCTCACCATCCTTGCTTCTAAAGAGCATTATGGTTGGTTGTACTTCTTCCAAGACACATTTATTCGTTCTTCTGGCAGTCCATGGTATATTTAATATTCTTCGCCAACACCACAATTCAAAGGCATAATTCTTCTTCAGTCTTCCTTATTCACTGTCCAGCTTTCACATGCATACGATGCCACTGAAAATACCATGGCTTGGGTCAGGCGCACCTTAGTCTTCAAGGTCTTCAACACTTTAGGTCCTTTGCAGCAGATTTACCCAATGCAATGCGTCTTTTGATTTCTTGACTGCTGCTTCCATGGCTGTTGATTGTGGATCCAAGTAAAATGAAATCCTTGACATTTGTAGTATAGCCAGATTCATTTGTGACTGTCTGCATTCCATCCTGGGATCCCCTGATATCTTGGTTAATTTTTTTTTGCATAAATTAAGGTTTATTCTTTGTGATATACAGGTATATGCATTTTGACAAATTCATAGAGCCATGCGCGTACTATCCCAGTGCCATAGGGAACAGTTCTATCACCCTAAAAGTTTTCTTGTACATCCCCTTTGCAGTAAACTCTCCCTCCTCCCACAACCATTGGCATCCACTGATCTGTTTTTCCCTCTCTATAGTTTTGCCTTTTCCTGAATGTCATATGAATGGAATCACATAATACGTACTGTGGTAGGCCGAACAATGGCTCCCAAATATGTCCATGTCCTAATCCCCTGAACCTGTGAATGTTACCTTCTGTGGAAAAAGGAAATTTGCAGATGTGATTAAATTAAAGATATTGAGATTACCCTGGTGAGTCTGATGTAATCAAAATGGTCTTTATAAAATGAACACAAAAGGGTTCATGGAAGAGAAGGCATTATGACAATGGAAGCAACGGGAGAGATGGAGAGAGATTTGAAGGTGCTACTCTTCTGGTTGTGAAGATAGAGGAAGGGCCATGAGCCAAGGAATAGAGGTGGCCACTGGAAGCTGAAAAAGGCAAGGAAATGGATTTCCCCCTCAGAGTCACAGAAGGAAGTAGCTCTGCCAATACCTTGATTTTGGCTAGTTAAACTGATTTTAGACTTTTGACCTCAAGAACTATGAGACTAAATATGTATTGTTTTAACCACCAAGTTTGAATAACTTATTATAGCAGCAATAGGAAAATAATACACGTAGCTTTCGTTGTTGTTGTTAGGTGCCATTGAGTCAATTCCGACTCATAGCTACCCTATGCACAACAGAACGAAACACTGCCCAGTCCTGAGCCATCCTCACAGTTGCTGCTATGCTTGAGCTCATTGCCACAGCCACTGTGTCAATCCACCTCGTTGAGGGTCTTCCTCTTTTCCACTGACCCTGTACTCTGCCAAGCATGATGTCCTTCTCCAGGACTGATCCCTCATGACATCATGTCCAAAGTATGTAAGACGCAGTTTCGCCCCTCTTGCCTCTAAGGAGCATGCTGGCTGTACTTTTTCTAAGACAGATTTGTTTGTTCTTTTGGCAGTCCGTGGTATATTCCATATTCTTTGCCAACACCACAATTCAAAGGCGTCAATTCTTCAGTCTTTCTTATTCATTGTCCAGCTTCCACATGCAATGTGGCTTATTTCACTCAGGAAAACGCATTTAAGATGCATCTATGTTGTTAACATGAACCAATAGCTGGTTCTGTTTTATCACTGATAAGTATTCTAGTATATAGATGTACCATAGTTTGCTTATTTATTTACCTGTTAAAGGACATATTGGTTGGTTCCAGTTTTTGCCGATTATAAATAAAACTTCTACTATAAACGTTCTTGTACACGTTTTCATGAACTAAAGTTTTCAGTTCACCTGTGTAAAAACTTAGAAGTGGGATTTCTGGGTTGTATGGCAAGTCTACACATAGCTTTGTAAGAAATTGTCTATTTGCTTTCCAAAGGGACTACATCATTTTGCATTCCCACCAGCAATGAATAAGAGCTCCTGTTTTTCCACACACTCATCAGCATTTTGTATCATTAGTTATATGGATTTTAGCCTTTCTAATAGGTTTTTTTTAATAGGTGAAGAATATTGAATACAACATGGAGTACCAGAAGAACAAAGAAATCTGTCTTGGAAGAAGTACAGCTAGAATGCTCCTTAGAAGCAAGGATAGTGAGACTTTGTCTCACATACTTTGGACATATTATCAGGAGGGATCTGTCCCTGGAGAAGGACATCACACTTTGTAAAGAAGATGGGCAGCAGAAAAGAGGAAGACCCTCAATGAGATGGATTGACACAGTGGCTGCGACAATGGATTCAAACGTAGCAACGACTATGAGGATAGAGCAGGGCCCGGCTGTGTTTCATTCTGTTGTACATAAATTTGCTATTAAAATGGACACAACAGCACCTAACAACAAAAATAGGTGTGTGAGGATCCCTGGTGGTGCAGTGGTTAAAGTGCTTAGCTGCTAACCAGGTGGGCAGTTTGAACCCAGCAGCCTACTCCATGGGAGAAATGTATGGCAATTTGCTTCTGTTAAGATTTACAGCCTTGAAAACCCTATGGGGCAGTTCTACTCTGTCCTATACAGTTGCCATGAGTTGGAATGGACTTGATGACAATGATTTTTTTTTTTTTTTTTTTTGGTTTAATAGATGTGTAGGGATAGTTTGCTGTGGTTTTAATTTTGATTTATGTTTCTCCAGTGGCTAATGATGTTTAGCATCATTTCATGTGCCTATTCATCATTACTTCTTTAGTGAAGTATTTGTTCAAATATTTTGCCCATTTAAAAAATGTTTGTGTATGTGTCTTTGTCTCTCTATGTATTATTAGGTTTTGAGAGTTCTTTATGTATTCTCATACGAGTTCTTTATCAGATATATGATTTGTAAATATTTTCTCCCAGTCTGAGTCTTGTTTTTTTCATTCTCTTTACTATGATTTTTTTACATGTGTACATTTATACATACATAATTCACATACCACAGCATTCACCATTTAAAGTATATAATTTAGTGGTTTTAGTATACTGATGGAGTTGTGCAACCATCACCAAATTTAGTTTTTATCATCCTGAAAGGAACACCCATATCATTAGCAGTCATTCCCTATTTCACCCTATTCCCACCAAGCCTCTCCCCATCCCTGCTCCAGCCTTAGGCAACCACTAATCTACTTTCTGGATTGACCTTTTTATCTTTATGAAAAGTCCCTCTTTAGTATTATTTTTGTTTTATAGCCTGTGTTGTGGGATATTAGGATAGCTAATTCAGGTCTGTTATTATTGCCGTTTGCATGGTGTATCTTTTTCCATCATTTTACTTTCTACTTACTTGTATTTTTTAATCTTCCTTTTTTAATTTTATCTGACAATCTCTGTCTTTTGCTTGGATTGTTCAGTTTATTCACAATTAGTGTTATTGTTGATATGGTTGGATTTAAACCTACCATTTCATTTTCTGTTTTCTATAGATCTCATATCTCTTTGCTCCTTTACTATTTTCTTTTGTAGTGAGTATATAATTTCTAGGGTAGCGTTTTAATTCCTTAATACTTTTTTTAAATATTAAAATACTATGGCCTTGTATCTAACCATCCAAGTAAATGGTGGTCTTATATTTGCCCTTATTTTCTTCCTTTTTACCGATAGATCATTGTGGCTCACCTGCTTGCCAGGTCAATTTCTGGAGCACAATAACCCCATGGGAAAGTGGATCAAAAGAAGTGAGACACCCAGACACTTGCATGCTAGAAAGAATTTATGTTCAGGTAAAGAATATAACAGGTAAGAGGAGTTCCTGTATCCTGTGTTCCTCCTTTTTCCCAAAACTGCTTGGAATTGTGACCAGTGCTTTAGTCCTGATAACACAGGATGTTAAGTAATCAATATATTAGCCTCAGTCTCTGAACCACCCAACAATAAACTACCCTGTCATTACCACTGTACTCATATCCACCTTCTTGGACAGTTGTCAAATTTCTGACAGTGCTGCAGGACCTAGGGCTCTACAATAGAGTGACTCACAAGAATATAGGTCTCCCTCCACAGTACTGCAGCTTTTTACCCCAGGGACTGTCCAAATGCCAGGATGGCCATGATCCACCCCAGTATTGACCACATGATTCCCTAGGTACCATGGGGATGCTCTCACCTGTTGGAACATCCCACTTATGGTGAGCACAGCAGCCCTAAACCAAGGGAAGCTGTATCACCTGATACAGCTTTTCCTTAGTCATATCCATAACAGCAATGAGGAAGCTCTCCCTATCGTAACATCTCATTTCTCCTGACCCATCAACCCTCAGGTCATTGGGCTCATGATGCAAAGGAACTATCAAATCATCAAGTCAAATTTACCATTTGAAGACGTGTATATACTCTTCAATTTTCTCTGAGTACATTCTATGTCCTCACCTTTATTATGAGAATGCCTGAGTGGGAGCAAGGTGCCCTGGGGGGGTCCTGGTGGGCGACAATCCTTGTATGCCAGATGGAAAGGGACAGAGCAGGCCTTAGATCTATCTGTAAAGGAAGCTAGTCATAGGTTACATTGACGTCACTTGGTTGGAACCATTGATTTGCCCCTAACTGGCCTTGAACTGAGTGTTCCTGAGCCTCGGTTCCTTTGTATGCAACACTAAGGTGCTTAATGATTATTCTCTAAAGTCTAAAGTTCCTCCTACTTGAATAAACAATTACTCTGGCATCTGAAAGAAATTCCCGGCAGCTGTCAGAGAACAGAGTTAATTGGTGTCTGGGGACAGAATTCCCAATGGACAAATGCCACAGAAGCAGTTACGGAAGGACAGGCATTTATTTCATCAGGTGTTTCCCAGCCTGTTGCACAACCTTATATTTAATACTCATTTCCTGGAGAGTTCACAGCTCCATTGCAATGTGGTTCCTCATTCAGGCTATGTTTTCTTCTGTGGATATCCAACTAATCATCTGAGTAGATCTTCCACAAAGAATAAGCCTGAAACTAAGAGAAGAGGCTAAATTTTCCAAAGGTCAGTGCTGTCTGGGCATGAGCAGGTTTCAAGGTTTCCATTTTGTTGGGAACAATAATCTGGTCCTTGCCCAGCAGTGAAGTGAAGCTCATGTCTAGGTCAGTTCTCTCAAAGTGTGTTAACTTATGCTCCCTTCAACAGTTTATGAAAGCTTCCAGTTCCACACCCTGAAAATCTATTACTAGGACAATCCAGACATAACCTGCACAGGCATATTGGTTTCTAGATGGAGTCAGTGAAGAGGTGAGCTGGGGCTGGAGGCTTCATCTGTAAGGCAGGGCCTGATCCGAAAGACAGGCATTGGAGCTGTTATGGATTGAAATGTATCCCCCCAAAATATGTGTTGTAAATCCTAAACCTCTATATCTGTGATCATAATTTCATTTGGGAATGAATTTTCCTTCTTATGTTAATGAGCCAGTATTAGTGCGATATAAAAAAGCAAGCTAGCAAGTGAACACAAATGGAGAAGATAAATGCCATGCCAGGTGAAGATCACTGTGGAGCCAAGGAACAGAAGCGGAAAAGAGAAAAGAACCTTCCCTCCAGAGCCAACAGAGAAGGAAAGTCTTCAGCTTGATCTGGAGCCTTGATTTCAAACTTCTAGCCTTCTAAACCGTGAGAAAAATAAATTTCTGCTTGTTAAAGCAGCTCATTTGTGATATTTCTGTTATAGCACCACTAGATAATTCAGACATGGCCTGTAGGAGAAAAGACCACCACGTAATATCATTCCCCAATTACTCCACCTTCCCTTCTTCAACGTTTTCCCAGACTCTACATTCTTGACTGGATTCTCAAAGAAGAAGTGGGATGGGATCAGGGGACTGAGGTGTGGTTGATGCTGAGTGCTATAGGGATTGAAGTGGTAGAGGTAAGTGGAAGGACAGGAGGGGACAATGTGGCTATGCAAAGTTGTAACTGGGTGAGAGGTGACACATTCACCCTGAGTCAGATTGCCAGGTTCAAATCAAAACTCTCTACCTGTCACCCATTTGAACTTAAGAAGTGTTAACTATGACTATTTCAACCATTATTCCCTACCTTGTAAATGGGCATTTGCAAATGTCCATATTTTAAATTTAATTATTCTTTTCTCTTCATGTTTTGGTTAAAACAGTGTAACTCCGGTATCACCTGGTCAAGAGGAGAAACAGGCAGGATGAAATCTAACCCATTTGAATCTAATGAAAACCAGCCATCTGTATTAACAATTACAGAGACTGTGAGATAGCAGACCTTGATCATGCATTCCAGCAGCTACCAGTCCTGGTTCGCAACCTGATCCACCCAAGCTTTAAGGCTGATTTATGTTGATGTTCTGAGAAAATCAAGACCATCAATGACCCACCACATTTAACCAGACTCAAGAAGGAAATATCACAATTTTCATTTATATAGGTGACTACTTAAGATAATATCAACGGGATTCCCAGGAAGGACCGATCCTAAATTGTTTTCTTTCTCCCTCTCTTCCTTCAACAGTATTAGGTAGTCTTGTATACCAGGCACCAATGTCTTATTATTGGAGAAAAAATAATAAATAAAACAGTCAAGTTTCTGACAGGCTGGGAGCAGAATGTGCAGACATAAGAATAAATAGCTGTAACTGACTATTGTTCAGATAGAGCAAGATTCTGAGAGAGCCCAGATGTGGGCTTTGCTGATGAACGGTTCTAATACTGACTTCAGTCATTTCAGATTGCCCATTACCTAAAATCTGTTACTCTAATATCAGCCAGTATTTAAATTACAGGTAGTGCTTTTTACGTTAAAAACAACCCTTCTAGAGGATTTTTTAAAATTGCGCTTTAAGTGAAAATTTACGGTTCAAGTTAGTTTTTCATACAAAAATTTATACACACATTGTTATGTGACCCTAGTTGCTCTCCTTATAATGTGACAACACACTCCTTTCCACCCCAGATTCCCCTTGTCCATTCAACCAGCTCCTGTCTTTTTCTGACTTCTCATCTTACCTGCAGACAGGAGCTGCCCATGTAACTACTTGAGCTAAGAAGCATGCTCCTCAAGAGTATCATTTTATGTCTTATAGTCCAGTCTAATCTTTGTCTGAAGAGTTGGCTTCGGAAATGGTTTAGTTTTGGGCTAAACCATTTTTCCAGGCCATGTCTTCCAGGGTCCCTCCAGTCTCAGTCAGACCATTAAATCTGGCCTTTTTTTAAAAAAAATTTTATTGTGCTTTAAGTGAAAGTTTACAAGTCAAGTCAGTCTCTCATACAAAAATTTATATGCACCTTGTTGTATACTCCTAATTGCTCTCCGCCTAATGAGACAACCAGCTCCTTCCCTTCATTGTCCATTCCTCCAGCTTCGTGTCCATTCCACCAGGTTCTGACCCCCTTTGCCCCATCCTCTCCTCTCCAGAGAGGAGATGCCTACATTGTCTTAAGTGTCTACTTGATCCAAGAAGCTCATTCTTCAGCAGCATCTTTTTCTATCCCATGGTCCAGTCAAACCCCTGCCTGAAGAGTAGGCTTTGGGAATGGTTCCTGTCTTGGGCCATGACCACCAGGGTCCTTCTAGTCTCAGTCAGACCATTAAGTCTGGTCTTTTTACAAGAATTTGGGGTCTGCATCCCACTGCTCTCCTGCTCCCTCAGGGGTTCTCTTTGTGTTCCCAGACAGGACAGTCATCAGTTGTAGCTGGGCACCGTCTAGTTTTTCTGGTCTCAGGCTGACGTAGTCTCTGGTTTACGTGGCCCTTTCTGTCTCTTGGGCTCATAATTACCTTGTATCGTTAGCGTTCTTCATTCTCCTTTGCTCCAGGCGGGTTGAGAACAATTGATGCATCTTAGGTGGCCGCTTGCTAGCGTTTAAGACCCTAGATGCCGCTGTCCAAAGTGGGATGCAGAATGTTTTCTTAATAGATTTTATTATGAACTCTGGTCTTTTTACTAGAATTCAAGTTCTGCACCCCACATTTCTCTTGCTCCATCAGGGACTCTGTTGTGTTCCCTGTCAGGCTGGTCATTGGTGGTAGCTGGGTACCATCTAGTTCTTCTGGTCTCAGGTTGATGGAGTCTCTGGTTTACGTGGCCCTTTCTGTCTCTTGGGCTCATAATTTCCTTGTCTTTGGTGTTCTTCATTCTCCTTTGCTCCAGGTGGGTTGGGACCAATTGATGCATCTTAGATTGTTGCTCACAATCTTTTTAAGACCCCGGATGCCACTCACCAAAGTGGGATACAGAACATTTTCATAATAAACTTCGTTTTGCCAATTGACCTAGATATCCCCTGAAACCATGGTCCCTAGACCTCCACCTCTGCTACTCTGTCCCTCAAAGTGTTTGGTTGCATTCAGGAAACTTCTCAGCTTATGGCTTAGTCCAGTTGTGCTGACTTCCTCTGTATTGTGTGTTGCCCTTACCTTTGCCTAAGATAATTCTTGTCTGCTGTCAGGTTTGTCAGGTTAGTGAATACCCTTCTCCCTCCCTCCCCACCCTTGTAATCATCAAAGAATGTTTTCTTCTGTGTTTAAACCTTTTCTAGAGTTCTTATAATAGTGGTCTCATACAATGTTTGTCGTTTTGTGAATGACTAATTTCACTCAGCATAATGCCTTCCAAGTTCAACCATGTTATGAGATATTTTGCAGATTCATTGTTCTTTATCATTGCATAGAATTCCACTGTGTGACTAGGCCATAATTTGTTCATCCACTCATCTGTTAATAGGCACCTGGTTGTTTCCATCTTTTGTCTATTGTGAACAGTGCTGCAACGAACATGGGTGTGCATGTATCTATTTGTATGAGGGCTATTTTTTCTCTAGCATGTATTCCAAGGAGTGGAATTGCTGGATTGTATCGTACTTCTATTTCTAGCTTTTTAAGGGAGCACCAAATCGATTTCCAAAGTGGTTGTACCATTTTACTTTCCCACCAGCAGTATGTAAGTGTTCCAGTCTTTCCACAACCTCGCCAACATTTATTATTTTGTGTGTTTTGGATTAATGCTAGCCTTGTTGGGTAAGACGGTATCTCGTGGTAGTTTTCATGTGCGTTCTCTAATGGCTAATGATTGTGAGTGTTTCTTCATGTATCTGTTAACCACCTAAATGTCTTCTTTGGTGAAGCACCTGTTCATTCACTTTGCCCATTTTTTTAATTGGGTTATTTCTCTTTTTGTTGTTGAGGTTTTGCAGTATCTTGTAGACTTTAGAGATTAGGCCCTGATTGGATTTGTCATAGCCAAAAATTTTTCCCAGTCTGTAGGTTGTCTTTTTACTTTTTTGGTGAGGTCTTTCGATGAGCATAAATGTTTTATTTTTAGGAGCTCCCAGTAATCTAGTTCCTCTTCTGGTGTTTGTGTATTGTTAGTTACAGTTAGTATCCTGTTTATGCCATGTATTATGGCTCCTAGCATTGTCCTTACTTTTTCTTCCATGATCTTTATCTTTTGAGGTTTTATATTTAGGTCTTTGATCCATTTTGAGTTAGATTTTGCGCAAGGTGTGAGGTATGGGTCTGGTTTCATTTTTTTTGCAAATGGATATTGAGTTATGCCAGCACTATTTGTTAAAGAGACTGTCTTCTCCCCATTTAATGGACTTTGGGCCTTTGTCAAGTATCATCTGCTAATATGTGGATGGATTTATATCTGGATTCTCAATTCTGTTCCATTGGTCTCTGTATTTGTTGTATCAGTACCAGGCTGTTTTGACTACCGTGGCAGTATAATAAGCTCTAAAATCAGGTAGTGTGAGGCCTCCTACTTTGTTCTTCTTCTTCAGTAATGCTTTACTTATCTGGGGCCTAGTCCCTTTCCATATGAAGTTGATGATTTGTTTCTTCATCTCATTAAAAAATGTAATTGGAATTTGGTTTGGAATTGCATTGTATCTGTAGATCGCTTTGGATAAATAGACATTTTCACAATGTTGAGTCTTCCTGTTCATGAGCAAGGTATGCTTTTTCGCTTATGTAGGTTTCTTTTCATCATAGCAACCCTATAGGTCTCTTTTGGTTTCTTGCAGCAGTGCCTTGTAGTTTTCTTTGTACAGATGTCTTATGTTTCTGGTTAGATTTATTCCTAAGTATTTTATCTTCTTGGGGGCTTTTGTAAATGGTATTGATTTGGTGATTTTTTTCTTCGACTTTTTCTTTGTTGGCATAGAGGAATCCAACTGTTTTTTGTGGGTTTATCTTGTATTCTGAAATCTATTAGTTCCAGCAGTTTTCTTGTGGATTCTTTAGGGTTTTCTCTGAAAAAGATCATATCATCTGTAAATAGAGATACTTTTACTTCTACTTTACCAATTTGGATGCTCTGTATTTCTTTTTTAACCTAATTGCTCTGGCTAGGACTCCCAGAATTGAGGGCATTGATTGGGAAGAAACTGGGTCCTGAAACTTGGGATAGGGACATATGGGCAGATAATCAGGAAGCTGGAGACACTGAGCCCCTAAATTCTGTTGAATTATCACTCCTGCCAACAGAACCACGCCCATCTGAAGAGATTATTTCATGTTTGTCTGCTACACTACCCTGCCCATGAAAACCATTGGCTCCTCCACTCCCATTTAATGAGATTAGCCCTAGCTCAGCTGCTTTAAGGGGCCCTTGCTTGAGTCTTTGCCTGGGGCATCTCCTGAGTCAGATGCTTTACAAAGCAATGCTGAATGTTCTCAAAACAATTCCACACTACCAATTCTGTCTTCTAGGCCTCTAACTAGACTTAAGCCCCAGTGAGCCCCAAAAGGTGTAGTATAAAATGTGACCCAGAAGGATGTACACTACACTTTAAAAGAACTGCTTGACTTTTCTAATACATACAAACAGAAATCTGGAGACTATGTGTGGGAGTGGCTATTAAGGGTGTGGGGTAATGGTGCAAGGAACATAAAGATGGATCAGTCTGAGTTTATTGATATGGGTCCACTAAGCACAGAGTCTTCATTCAATATATCAGGTGTAGAAGTTAGGAAAGGTTCTAATAGTTTATTGGGTTGCTGAAGCATGGATTATGCGGTGGCCTACACTAAATCAAGTTGAAGTATCAGATCTGCCTTAGTATACTGTAGAAAAATGTATCCAGAGTCTTAGGAAAATTGGCATGCTAGAGTGGATTTATCAGGTTAGACCTGCAGACCCACATATAGAATACCTACAGGACACACCTTTTATCACAACTGTGAGAGAAAAATTTATGAAAGGAGCTCCAGCAACCTGGAAGACTGCTGTGATTACTATTTTATATAAATCAGTTTTGACAGCGGGAACAGCTATAGCAGAATTAAGACACCTAACTACAATGGTGTTGATTGGACCCTGTGGTAGTAGGGGCCAAGTGGCTGCACTCAATAGACAAAGAAAAGGTCCGTGTGTTTACAGTAATAGACAGCGAAGTCAAAGAAGTAATCAGAATAGTCTGCCTAGTGTGGAGTTATGGTGTTGGCTCCTTAGTCATGTTCCTAGGAGCGAAGTAGATAGGAAATCTGCTAAATATTTACTTGATCTGTACAAACAGATGAATTCTAGGTCAGGTTAAGGAAAGTTTAACTTGAATCGCCAGAATAGAGAGTCACAGGCCCTCAATCAACTCCTAGATTTGAGCAAGTTTAAAGACCCACAACCCATCGAATGAAGAGGAGGCCGGGTTCCCTTAGGAAGGACTCCAATACACTGCCAAAAATGTATACTGTTAATTTCTCTCCCAGACTTCCCCAAAATGATCTATGGCCTTTTATGAGGGTGACTGTTCACTGGGGAAAAGGAAATGATTGGACTTTTTGGGGATTATTGGATGCAGGATCTAAACTGACACTAATTCTGGAAGATCTAAAATGTCACTGTGGCAGGTTATTAATGGAGTCTTGGCTCCTGTCTGTCTCACAGTAGGTCCAGTGGGTCCCCGGACCCATCCTGTAGTGATTTTCCCAGTTCCAGAATGCATAATTAGAATAGATACACTCAGCAACTGGCAGGACCCCCATGTTAGATTCTTGACAAATAGAGTAAGGGATATTATGGTAGGAACAGCCAAGTGGAAGCCGTTAGAACTGCCCCTACCTAGGAAAATAGTAAACCAAAAGCAATACTGCATTCCTGGAGGGATTGCAGCGATTACTGCCACCATCAAGGACTTGAAGGATACAGGGGTGATTTCCAGCACATCCCCATTCAACTCGCCTATTTGGCCTGTGCAAAAAACAGATGGACCTTGGACAATGACAGTAGATTATCAAAAACTTAACCAGGTGGTGAATCCAATTGCAGTTTCTTTTCCAGATGTAGTTTCATTGCTTGAGCAAATTAATAAATCTCCTGGTACCTGGTATGCAGCTATTGATCTGGGTAATGCGTTTTTCTCCATACTTGTTTCACAGGACCATCAGAAGCAGTTTGCCTTCAGCTGGCAAGGCCAGCAAAGCACCTTCACTTACCTACCTCAGAGCTACATCAACTCTCCAGCCCTATATGATAATTTAGTCTGCAGGATCTTGATCACCTTTCCCTTCCACAAGATGGCACACTGGACAATTACATTGATAACATTATACTGATTGGAGCTAGTAAGGAATAAGTGTCAATGGTTCTTGACTTATAGATTAAACACTTGCATGCTAGAAGGTGGGAAATTAATCCCACAAAAATTCAGCTACTTTCAACCTCCATGAAATTTCTAGGTGTCCAGCAGTGTGGGGCATGTTGAGACATTTCTTCTAAAGTGAAGGATGTTATTGCATCTGACTGCTCCCACAACTGAAAAGAAGGCACAGTGCCTAGTGGGCCTCTTTGGACTTTGGAGGCAACATATTCCTCATTTGGCTGTGCTACTCTGGCCTATTTATCAAGTGATTCAAAAAGCTGCTAGTTTTGAGTGGGGCCCAGGACAAGAGAAGGCTCTGCAACAGGTTCAGGCTGCAGAGCAAGCCACTGTGCCACTTGGGCCACATGATCCAGCTGACTCAATGGTGCTTGAAGTGTCATTGGCAGATAGAGATGCTGTTTGGAGTCTTTGGCAGGCCCCTATTGGTCAATCACTGTGCAGACCTTAGGGTTTTGGAGCATTGCCCTGCCATCCTCTGCAGATAATGACTCTTCTTTTGAGAAACAGCTTTTGGCTTTTTACTGAGCCTTAGTAGAGTCTGAACACTTAACCATGGGACAGCGAGTCACCATTCAGACTCAAATTCCCATCATGAACTGGGTGTTGTCTAACCCACAGAGTCATAAAGTTGGACGTGCACAACAACACTCTATCATATAGGAGATTGGGCCTGAGCAGGACCTGAAGGCACAAGTAAGTTGCATGAAGTAGTTGCCCAAATACCCATGGTCTCCACTCCTGTCACATTATTTTCCATTTCCCAGTCTGCACCTATAGCCTCATGGAACTTTCCTTCTGATCAGTTGACTGAAGAAAAGAAAACTCTTGCCTGGTTTACAGATGGTTCTACATGATGTGCAGGCACCACTTGAAAATGGACCATGGCAGCTCTACAGCCCCTTTCTGGGCCCTCCCTGAAGGCCAGTGGTGAAGGGAAATCCTCCCAGTGGGCAGAATTTCAAGCAGTCACCTGGTCGCGTTGCTTGGAAGGAGAAATGGCCAGATGTGTGATTGTATACTGATTCATGGGTTGTGGCCAATGGTTTGGCTGAAAGGTAAGGAATTGGGAAGGATGTGATTGGAAAATCTAGACGAGGGTTTATGGGGAAGAGGTATGTGGATAGATCTCTCTGAATGGGCTAAAGAACTGAAGATATTTGTGTCTCATGTGAATGCTCACCATAGGTGACCTCAGCACAGGATGATTTTAACAATCAAATGGATAGGATAACACTTTCTGTGGAAACCGGTCATCCTCTTTCCCCAGCTATTCCTGTCATTGCTGAATGGGTTCATGAGTGAAAAGTGACCACGGGCAGAGATGGGCCCAGCAACATGGACTTCCACTCACCAAAGCTGACTTGGCTACAGTCACTGCTGAGTGCCCAATCTACTGGCAGCAGAGACCAAAACTGAGTATGCAATATGTCACCATTCCTTGAGGTGATCAGCCAGCAACCTAGTGGCAAGTTGATTACATTGGACCACTTCCATCCTGGAAAGGACAGTGGTTTGTCCTTACTGGAATAGACACTCTCAATATGGATTTGCTTCCCTGCATGCAGTGCTTCTGCCAAAACTACCACCTGTGGACTTACAGAACGCCTTATCCACCATCATGGTATCCCACACAGCATTGCTTTGGATGAAGGGGCTCACTTCACAGCAAATGAAGTGTGACAGTGGGCCCACGCTCATGGAATTCACTGATCTTACCATGTTCCTCCTCATCCTGAAGCAGCTGGCTTGATAGAATGAGGTATTGGCCTCCTAAAGACACAATTACAGCACCGGTTAGGTGGCAATACCCTGCAGGGTTGTGGCAGTGTTCTCCAGGAGGCTGTATATGCTCTAAACCAGCGTCCAATATATGGTGCAGTTTCTCCCATAGCCAGGATCCATGGGTTCAGGAATCAAGGGGTAGAAATGGGATTGGCACCACTCACTATTACCCCAAGTGACCCACTTGCAAGATTTTTGCTTCCTGTCCCCGCGACCTTATGTTCTGTAGGTCTAGAGGTCTTAGTTCCAAAGGGAGGAATGCTTCCATCTGGGGACGCATCACTGATCCCATTGAACTGGAAGCTAAGAATGACACCTCACCACTTTGGGCTCCTTATGCCTCTGGATCAACAGACAAAGAAGGGACTTATCGTACTGGCTGGTGTGATTAATTCTGCTTATCAAGGGGAAATCAGGGTAATATTACATAATGGAGGTAAAGAAGAGTATGTCTGGAATTCAGGGGGTCCCTTAGTACTACCATGCTCTGTGATTAAAATCAATGGAAAACTACAGCAACCCAATTCCAACATGACTACTAAAGGCCCAGACCCTTCAGGAATGATGTTTTGGGTCACCCCACCAGGCAAAGAACCAAGACCAGATGAGGTGCTTGCTGAGGGCAAAGGGAATATGGAATGAGCGGTGGAAGAAGGTAGCTCTAAATACCAGTTAAGTCCATGTGGCCAGTTTCAGAAACAAGGACAGTAATTGTTATGAGTGTTTCTACTTTGTATGTGTGTATCAGATATTTTTGTTTTCTCTGCTTATAAAATATAAGGTGCAAATGGGACTAGTGTGTTTTCAGTTGTACATGTGTTAGTTATATAATATTAGGTGCGAGTATGACTTTGTAATTTTCTTTACTTGGAGATTATGTATGGTTTGGGGAGATGTGTACAGGTGCCAAGTTGACAAGTGATGGACTGTGATGGTTAAGATTGTGTCAACTTGGCTGGGCCATGATTCTCTGTGTTTATATGTGATCACCCCCATGATGAGATCTGCATGAGTATCCAATCAGTTGAAAGGCAATTTACTTCAGTATGTGGGGTGCATCCGAATATAAGTGGACATTCTGAGTTTTGCTTGCTCTGGACCCTGCAACTATCTCCTGTTCGTCTGACCTCTGGTTCTTGGGATTTGAGCTAGCAGGTTATCTGTTGATCTTGGGGTTCATTGATCTTCACAGCCTATGAGCAACAGCCCTGCTTTCCAACCTGCTGATGTTGAGTTCATCAGCCCCTGCAGCCTCTATCCTGATCCAGGAACTTGGGATATTCCAGCCTCTACAATCATGTGAGACATTTCCTTGATATAAAATCTCTGTCCCTATATATTTATGCACTTTACTTGTTTTCCTTCTCTAGGGAGCCCAGCCTAAGACACACACCAAGCACACCACACACAGACACACGCAAATACACAGACATGCACACACAATTAACAAATACACAGACACACAGACACACAGACACACACACACAATTAACATGAAAAATATGCATATCTGTTCCTAAAAGACATTGGCCATTCTACCCCTGGGAATTTCTCACCAGCCACTGTTCTCCAAAAAATCCAGTCAATTCAACTCTTTCTGTCCTTTCCCTATGGTTGGTTCATGCTTGCACCATCTCCAAATCCAGGTTAATATTGATGCAAAGGTTTTACATCTTCCAGCCTTCAGTTTCTGAGCCTCAACTTTCATATCCAAAGTTGCCTAGTAAAGTGTTTCCCAAAAGAGAGAGAACTTATTTAACAAAAATCTCTGGTGTTGTTAAAAAGTTTTTTTGAATTAATAGCGATGTTCAAAGGAAGTGTTCTGATAAAGGTATAAGAAAATAAAAGCTAGAACACCTCACACACTCTTTTCTGTTGTTTTCTCTACACCTTCTAGTTCAAGTATGAGATCAGAGCATGGAGAGAGGGAATGGAGCCCTGACTGATTTCTTCCTCTTGGAGCTTTTCCCAAGAGCTGCAGTCTCTCAGCATCCTCATCACTTCCATTCTTCTTGTCTATATCTTCGCCTTCACTGGAAACACCATCCTGATCTTCCTGATCTGGGTGGACTTCCACCCCTACGCTCCCATGTACATACTGCTCAGCTGTTTCTTTCTCATTGACTTGGCCTTAATTTTCACCACAGTCCCAAAAATGGCCATCAACTTTTTCTCTGGGAAGAAATACATCTCAAAAGTTGTCTGTGGAACACAGAATTTCTTCTTCTTTGTCTTTGTGGGTGTTGAGTGTCTCCTTTTGACCCTCATGTCTTATGACTGCTATGTAGCTATCTGCAACCCCCCTGAGATATCCAGTTATCGTGAACCCTAGAGTCTGACTGTTGATGGTCCTAGTGTTGTAGGGTGGCGGTACCTTGAATTCCCTCATCAAAACCATTTATACCATGCATTTTTCTCTTCTGTGGCTCCAGGGAGATCCAACACTTTTTTCGCGAGATGCCTGCTGTCCTGAAGCTCTCTTGTGAAGAGATTTCCTTGTCTGAGACAGTGTTATCTGTCATCTGCATTGTGTTTGTTCTTCCCTTGGGACTCACCATGGTTTCCTACATGCTATCTTTCTCAAAGTCCTCCACATGAATTCATCGGAGGGCAGGAAGAAAGCATTGCCCACCTGCTCCTCTCATCTGGCTGCAGTGATCCTCTATTATGGACCAGCCATGATCATCTACATGACCTCTCACTCCTTTCACACTTCAGATCAAGATGAAATACTCTCCATAATTAATGACTCTTCACCGCCATGCTGAAACCCCTCATTTACAGTCTGAGGAACAAGGAGGTGCTGGCCTTCCTGAAAAAAAAAAAAATAACGGAAGATTTATTTTGAGGTAGAAACCAGTAGCCTCTCATCGATACAGAAACTCTTGACTACAAAGTAGGAGATTAGCCACATCTTCACACTTATAGCATCTAATTTATCTCCTAAGGTGTCCACACGACTTTGACTATTAACTTTGCATAAGTAATCTGAGAATCTGAATTCCTAGGCATGGCCCTGGCATGGACACCTGTCAGCTATGTGACCTAAGAACTTTATTTAACTTCTCTGTGCCAAATGAGGAATCGAAGATCATTTTCAGGTCTAAAATTTTTCAAGATTCTATCCTAAAGTTCTATGACACTGATAGGCATCTATACAAGCCTCAATCTCTGGTTCATATGTCAAAAATGGACTTAAAATGTTTGCTTATTTGCATCAACTGGTCTCAACCCACCTGGATAAAAGGAGAATGAAGAACACTAAGAACACAAGGTGATTATGAGCCCAAGAGACAGAAAGGGCCACCTGAACCAGTGACTACATCATCCTGAGACCAGAAGAACTAGATGGTGCCCAGCTACAACCGATGACTGCCCTGACAGGGAACACAACAGAGAACCCCTGAGGGAGCAGGACAGCAGTGGGATGCAGACCTCAAATTCTCATAAGACCAGACTTAATGGTCTGAGACTGGAAGGACCACAGTAGTCATGGCCCCCAGACCTTCTGTTGGCCCAGGACAGGAACCATTCCCGAAGCCAACTCTTCAGACATGGATTGGACTGGACAATGTGTCAGAGAGGGATGCTGGTGAGGAGTGAGCTTCTTGGATCAGGTGGACACTTGAGACTATGTTGGCATCTCATGCCTGGAGGGGAGATGAGAGGGTGGAGGGGGTTAGAAGCTGGGGAAAAGGACACGAAAAGAGAGAGTGGAGGGAGAGAGCAGGCTGTCTCATTAGGGGGAGAGTAATTGGGAGTGTGCAGCAAGGTGTATATGGGTTTTTGTGTGAGAGACTGACTTGATTTGTAAACTTTCACTTAAAGCACAATAAAAATTATTTAAAAAAAAGTTTGCTTATTTGTAAAAATTGATACTTTGCCTCTGCCATAATTAAGTTTCTCTAGGCTTTTTGGTAGAAGTATGATTTCCCCCCAAAGTTATCTGTGACCAATTCATTAAGAAAAACATTTTCAAAAGGAAAACAAAGGATTTACAGGTTTTGAGCCAACACATTCTGAGAACCAGAAATAAGTAATTTGTTCTTCATGCTGCCATGTTCCCTGGGAGATCATGGGACCATCCTGCTATTTTATATAGGACTTGCCCTGGCTTGAAAAACAGTGCCTTATGAGAAAGGTTTTCTTTTTATGAGAAAGGTGTGATGGAAAAAGTAGCAAGGAGTTGGTGGTGGGCTGCTGCTAGACTTGCTGGTCACAGCTGTGAGCTATTGCTATCTCTAAGTAAAGAGATACTGAAAGAATCATCTCCAGTGAATTCTTAAAGACATTCCATGAGTGTAACTGGTTGAGTTAGTCTGTTCAAATAAAATATAAGAAAAAAAGTTTGTCAAACCCATAGTTCTGTATTATGTAGACCAAAAAAGAGGTGTCCATCAACTAAATATCCTATTTTTTCTTATGATGGTTTGGACATCATGGATACATTAAGTTATGGGTTCTCAGGGTTTGAGACCCTACTAGAGTCTCCACAAGAATAATGTGTTGGGTTCCCTTCTCCTCATTCCTGCCTTTGTGCCTGATCAGTGTTCTTCATATGCTAGTACTTACTAGTAGTATTAATTTACTGTGTGAGATTGGAAATGAATCTCATTTATCAAAGTATATGAACTAAGTCCATATCCTTACAACAGTCTTTTTGCTAGTTTGAGTTGTTAAGTTAATGAATGGGAGGGAGAAGAAAAAAGGGAGGGAAAGGAGTAGAAAGAGGAAGAAGAGGAGGAGAATTATTTTCTTCTTTTTAGTAGTGAAATTTGCCCATTTTCAGTCACCTCATTTTAAAATGTGGGCTGTTAACTACAGTTGGAAGTGACCAAGGGGAAAAAAATTTAGCAAAAGTCATCACCACTCCTAGTTAATGTTTGATGAGGAATAATTTAAACCAAAAACCAAACCATTTGCCTTCGAGTTGATTCTGACTCATACAGATCCTGTAGGACAGAGTAGAACTGCTCTATAAAGTTCCCAAGGCTGTAATTCTTACAGAAGCAGACTGCCACATCTTCCTCCCATGGAGTGGCTGACGAGTTCAAACCACCAACCTTTCAGTTAGCAGCAGAGCACTTAACCACTGCACCACCAGGGCTCCTGTGAGGAGTGATTTAGCCACCATCAAAACCCAAAGGCAGACTATCACACAGAAGCACTGTAAGGATACAATGGGAGATTCTTAGTTTGAGTCATGATGGCTGAATTCTAATGTGAACACAGCAATAATTAGTGTATCATATTGGTTACAATCATACATTGTCACCATCACCAACTGTTGTATTTTAATAGTGTATTGCACATTTCAAAGAGCTTACCTGGCCACTAGGAGTTGATTTTACAAAGTTAGGCAAATAACTTTTCAGTTATAGGTATTATTTTTAAATTAAACATTTACTTGCCACTAACTAGTTATGTGAGTTAGTCATTTAGTCTTTGATCTTTTACTAAACAGGAGACATCAAACAACTATCATCTATGGGCCTAATTTTCATCATATAGGCCCAAAACAACATCTTTTTGTAACACTTCAAATTCTAAAATTTTATTAATCAATTGTGAAGTTATGGAAACCATAATAAAAATATATGAAATATTATGTCCATCAGAAAGGAGAATTTAATGTCAGAGAACTTTCTGCCAAATGCTAAAGCATGTTGTGTAGTAAGCCATCTCCATAAACTAGGAAGTCTATAACAATATTCCAATATCCTAGTATCTAATGTTGGAAGTCAGCCTCGCTCCTTAAGAGAAAGAATGAAACTCAAGGATTTCAGTATTGTGTTCTGGTCCAGTTTAGGAATCATTCTTTCAATTCTTTCAAAAGCAACATAAGATGAGGCTTTTTCGTGTGCATTATTTCATTTACACAATCCAAAAGCAATGCAAGATAGTTATTCTATCTTCCATAACTGTTATGGATTGAATTGTGTCACCACAAAATATATACGTTGTAAATCCTAAATCTCTATGCTTAGGGGTGCAATCCCATTTGGAAATAAGAATTTCTTTATTATGTGAATAACACGGTATCAGGGTAGGGTGTGTCTTAAGCCAATTGCCTTTGAAGTATAAAAAGAGCAGATTAGACACAGGGAAGTATGAATGGGGTAAAGATAGATGCCACATGAATATCTCTAAGGAATCGAACCAATGCTGAAAAGAGACAAAGATTTTCCCCAGAGTCAACAGAGAGAGAAAGCCTTACCATAGAGCTGGGCCCTGAACTCAGACTTCTAGACTCCTAAACTGTGAGAAAATGAATTTATGTTTGTTAATGCCACATGGATTGAATAGTATCCCCCCAAAATGTGTGTCAAATTGGCTAGGCCATGATCCCCCGTATTGTATGATTGTTCACCATTTTGTCGTCTGATATGATTTTCCTGTGTGTTGTAAATCCTATCTCTATGAAGTTAATGAGGCAGGATTAGAAGCAGTTATGTTAGTGAGTAAGGACTCAATCTACAAAATTAGGTTGTGTGTTAAGCCAATCTCTTTTGAGATATAAAAGAGAGAAGGGGGCAGAGAGACATGGGGATCTCATACCACCAAGAAACCAAAGCCAGGAGAATAGTGCATCCTTTGGATCCAGGGTCCCAGTGCTGAGAAGCCCCTTGATCAGGAAGATTGATAACAAATATCTTCCCCCAGAGCCAATAGAGAGACAAAGCCTTGCCCTGGAGCTAGCACCCTGAATTCAGATTTCTAGCCTCCTAGACTGTGAGGGGATAAATATTTTTTGTTAAAGACATTCACTTGTGTATTTCTGTTATAGCAGCACTAGATAATTAAGACAGATACTCACTTGTATTTTTGTTGTAACAGCACTAAGAAACTAAGATAATGAGTTCCAGAGACATTTAGTAATTTACTCCATTTTACAAAGGCTTCTTACCAGGCTTTTCAACATTGAATCTGAGAATGGTGAAGATCAGAGATTGAGGGTAGAATATTTAGGATGATGGTGGTTACTGGTAGAGAAAGGAGATACTTTTCTGGCATTAAACCATTTAGAATTCCCATGTGTATACACTATGGAAGAAACAAGGGACAATATTCCTGAAGTGGGGTACCCATTTGTTTGGTGTAAGTGTGTGTGTGTGAGAGAGAGAGAAAAAGCGAGAGAGTTGTAGTAACAAGGGAATATGAAAAGACTAGGAAAAAAGATGAAACAAGGCTCATATCAAGCAATATGTCTTTCAAACACATTCCACAACCAGAAAGTTATATGGGTTAGGATACAAATATCATCCTAGAGTGTGGTGTAAAATTCATTCAGAGAATTATCTAAATCAGAAAATTAGATTTCTTTTCTTCTATCTCCTGGCCATTCAAAGAAAAGATAACCTAGAAACAAGTGGGTTAGTTAAGGAAAAGATAGGTCTATGCTGAATGCTTTTATTTTGTGAAAGGCCATTATGACAGCCCAGGCTCCTGAGCGTCAGAATGGATGTGGCTATGAGATGCAAAAGGATATGTTCCAAGGACAAATATTGATTTCTTTTTAGTTCTAGTACCCTTATTTATCACTGCAAAGCTTCTCCTATGTGCCTTAGATCCACACCGTACTATGAACCAGACAAAATAACCAGAATTAAATTAATTGCTACTTAATTATCTTTTTTAAAATTCCATTTTTAAGAATTTTAGTTAATTTATTTCCATGAAATTACAATAAATCACAGTGTTGTATGTGGGGAGGTTCTAGAGTTCTCTATGTATTCATAATATTTTGTTCCAACCAATCCCCACACAGCTATTCATTGATAATAGAAGAACATGAAGAGGTAAGGGTATTAATGTGAATTAAGTTACTTACAGAATTGATCCAGAAATGCACGGTTCAACATAAGGAAATCTGTCAATGCAATATATCACATTAACGTAATGAAGAAAGAAACACATAATCGTTTCAGTTGATGCAGAAAAACACTTGACAAAATGAATGCCTTTTCATTATAAAAGCACTCAAGGCCAAGATGATGGAATAGCGAGATGCTTCCGGCGATCCCTCTTACAACAAAGACCCAAAAAATCAAGTGAAACAATTATATTTATGACAAGCTAGGAGCCCTGAACATTGAAGGCAAAGTTAGAAAACGGGCTGAGTGGTATGGGGAGAGTGAGGTGGTTCAGAAGCAGAGAGGAGTTGCTGGACCTGAATCACTGAGATCCCTCTCGCACCATTCCCAGGAGCGGCTGCAGCAGGTTGGTAGTAGCATTTGGCCGCAGTTTCCTCAGGGAGAAGCAGCCAGCTGCACAGCCTACTCACACCTCCAGAACCAGAGAAGAACAGTGCTCTAGGCAAAACTAAGAGTGCTCTCTCTGCAAAACTAAGTATTTGTGTGTATTTTACTGAGCCCCCAGCCCTCAAAACAGCTTCGGTGGCTGTTGATTTCCCTGGGCCTGAGACAGGCCCATTTGAGCACCCTGAGCCATGCTCCCAGTCTTGAAGGAGGAATAAATTCACATTAGGGGGAAAAGATAATTTGCCAGCTCCACTAACTGGGGAAGGTCAGGACAGAAGTGGCTCCTGTCCAGACATAAACAGTCTGTTGACTTTGAATAACTTTCCACCCTGCAGGGACCTTTGTGAGCCTGTTTCAGGAGAATAGGCCCTTGCTGGCAGACTTCAACTGTTTAAGCTGTGTGGTGGAGAGGGGGGTGTTTGATATTTGACACCGCTTTGCCTATTAAACAGGGTCCTCACCTACCCACATCAGGGGCCTAAGGCCTGGTGGCTCCATTCAGCTCACCCATCCACCCTCGACAAGGGTCCAAGGATAACTGGTACTTCCCAGCCCTTAAAAACTAAAGCATTGGGTTCCCATGGTCCATCCGCAGAACGCACCCACCTGTATGCTCTAGAGAATAGGGAAGCAATTTCCTCAGAGACACTCGAGGGATGGTTCTCAGCCCTCTGACATGTTTAGAGCATGACCCCCTGCTGCAATCAGATACCAATACCTTCACCAAACATCACTGCCCCCTAAGACTGTATGACAGAGACTGTATCATACACTTGATGATCAGCTAACTGGACACCTGAGCTGAATCCACACAAGAAAAGTGAATGAACTCATAGGCTCATATACTGGATAATAGCCGTAGCCATCTGGTGACAGGACGTCAGAGCTCCAAAGATGAAAATAATCAAGCTAGCTCACTCAAGCAACACATCTGGGCAAACCAAAACTAAACAAAGTAAGAAAATAAGATACTGTAAGCAAACGTAAAATAAACTAATATGATAACTTATAGACAGCTCAGAGACAACAGTCAATATCAAACCACATAAACAAACAGACTATGATCACTTCAAAAAGCTCTCAACACAGAAAATCAAAGGATCTCCTGGATGAAGGTGCCTTCCTGGAATTACCAGATGCAGAATACGAAAGATTAATATATAGAACTCTTTCGAGGCACCAGAGAGAAGATTAGGCAATATACAGAACAAGCCAAGAAACACACAGAAAAAACAGTTGAAGAAATTAAAAAGGTTATTCAAGAACGTAAGGAAAAATTTAATAAGCTGCAAGAATCTGCAGAGAGACAGCATTCAGAAATTCAGATTAATAATAAAACTACAGAATTAGACAACTCAATAGAAAGTCAGAGGAGCAGAATCGAGTAAGTGGAAGGCAGAATTAGTGACCTTGAAGATAAAGAACTTGGCACCAATATATTTGAAGAAAAATCAGATAAAAGAATTTTAAAAAATGAAGAAAACTTAAGAATCATGTGGGATTCTATCAAGAGAAATAACCTACGAGTGATTGGAGTACCAGAGCAGGGATAAATAACAGAAAACAGAGAGAATTGTTGAAGATTTGTTGGCAGAAAACTTCGCTGATGTCATGAAAGACGAGAAGATATCTATCCAAGATGTTCAACGAACTCCACATAAGGTAGATTTTAAAAGAAAGTCACCAAGACATATTATAATCAAACTTGCTGAAACCAAAGATAAAGAGAGAATTTTAAGAACAGCTAGGGATAAACAAAAAGTCACCTACAAAGGAAAGTCAATAAGAATAAGCTTGGACTACTTGGAGGAAACCATTAAGGCAAGAAGGCAATAGGATGACTTATATAAAGTACGGAAGGAAAAAAATTGCCAGCCAAGAACCAGATATCCAGCAAAACTGTCTCTCAAATATGAAGGCAAAATTAGGACATTTCCAGATAAACAGAAGATTAGGGCATTCATAATAACCAAACCAAAGCTACAAGAAATACTAAAAGGAGTTCTTTGGTTAGAAAATTAATAATATCAGGTATCAACCCAAGACTAGAACACCAGACAGAGCAATCAGATGTTAACCCAGACAGGGAAACCACAAGAATAAATCAAGATTAAAAAGTGCTCAAAACAGGAAAATAGTGATGTCATTATGTAAAAGAGACAACATTAAAATAAAAAAGAGGGAATAAGAAATGTAGTCATAGATCTTTCACATGAACAGGAAGATAAGGTGATATAAAGAAATAAAAGTTAGGTTTAAACTTAGAAATATAAGGGTAAATATTAAGGTAAACACAAAGAAGAATAACAATTCTACTCAGCAAAATAAAATACAGGAAAAAAAATACAGACTCAGTAGAAACAAAATCAACACCAACGAATAATAGGAAAAGACAATATAAAAAGATAAACTACTCAGCACAAAAAATTAACTGGGAAAAAGAAAGTGTCAACAATACACAAAAAAGACATCAAAATGACAGAATGAACTCATACCTATCCAAAATTACACTGAATGTAAATGGACTAAATGCACCAATAAAGAGACAGACAGTGGCAGAATGGATAAAAAAACATGGTCTGTGTATTTGCTGCCTACGAGAGACACATCTTAGAGACACAAGCAAGCTAAAACTCAAAGGATGGAAAAAATATATCAATCAAACAAGAACCAAAAAAGAGCAGGAGTGGCAACATTAATTTCTGGCAAAATAGAATTTAAAGTTAAATCCACCATAAAAGATAAGGAAGGACACTATATAGTGATTAACGGGACAATATAACAGGAGGATATAACCATATTAAATATTTATACACCCAAAGACAGGGCTGCAAGATATATAAAACAAACTCTAACAGCATTGAAAAGTGACATAGCTCCATGATTATAGTAGAAGACTTCAACACACCACTTTTGGTGAAAGGCAGGACATCCAGAAAGAAGCTCTGCAAAGACATGAAAAATCTAAATGCCACAATCAACCAACTTGAACTCAGAGACATATACAGAACACGCCACTCAACAGCAACCAAGTATACTTTCTTTTCTAGTGCACATGGAACATTCTGTACAATAGACCACATATTAGGTCATAAAACAAACCTCTGCAGAATCTAAAACTTTAAAATATTACAGAGCATCTTCTCTGACCATAAGGCCATAAAAGTAGAAATCAATAAGAGAAAAAGCAGGGAAAAGAAATCAAACACTTGGAAACTGAACAATACCCCACTCAAAAAAGATTGGATTATAGAAGACATTAAGGATGGAATAAAGAAATTCATAGAATCCAATGAGAATGAAAACACTTCCTATCAGAACTTTTGGGACACAGTGAAAGCAGTGCTCGGAGGTCAATTTATTTCAATAAATGCACACATTCAAAAAGAAGAAAGGGCCAAAATCAAAGAATTATCCCTCCAACTTGAACAAATAGAAAGAGAGTAACAAAAGAAACCCTCGGGCCCTAGAAGAAAGCAAATAATAAAAATTAGAACTGAACTGAATGAAACAGAAAACAGAAAAACAATTGAAAGAATTAACAAGACCAAAACCTGGTTCTTTGAAAAAATTAACAAAATTAATAAACCATTGGCCAAACTGACAAAACAAAAACAGGATAGGAAGCAAATAACCCAAATAAGAAGTGAGATGGAAGATATTAAAACAGACCTAACTGAAATTAAAAAGATCATATCAGATTACTACAAAAAATTATACTCTAACAAATTTGAAAAACTAGAAGAAATGGATGAATTCCTAGAAAAACACTACCTACCTAAACTAACACAAACAGAGGTAGAACAACTAAATAAACCAATAACGAAAGGAGAGATTGAAAAGCTAATAAAAAAAAAAAACTCCCAACAAATGAAAGCCCTGGACTGGGTGGCTTCACTGCAGAGTTCTACCAAACTTTCAGAGAAGCTGTAACACAACTACTACTAAATATTTTCCAGGGCATAGAAAAGGACGGAATGCTCCCAAACTCATTTTGTGAAGCCAGCATATCCCTGATACTAAAACCAGGTAAAGACACCACCAAAAAAAAAAAAAAAAAGATAATTACAGACCTATATCCCTCATGAACTTAGATGCAAAAATCCTCAACAAAATTCTAGCCAATAGAATTCAACAACATATCAAAAAAAGAATTCACCGTGACCAAGTGGGATTCACACCAGGTATGCAGGGATGGTTCAACATTAGAAAAACAATTAATGTAATCCATCATATAAGTAAAACAAAAGATAAGAACTGCATGATTTTATGAATCGATGCAGAAAAGGCATTTGACAAAGTTCAACACCCATTCATGATAAAAACTTCCAGCAAAATAGGAATAGAAGGAAAATTCCTCAACATAATAAAGGGCATTTATACAAAGCCAACATCATCCTAAATGGAGAAAGTCCGAAAGCATTCCCCTTGAGACTGGGAACCAGTCAAGGATGTCCTTTATCACCACCCTTATTCAACATTGTGCTAGAGGTCCTAGCCAGAACAATTAGTCTAGATAAATAGAAATAAAGAGCATCCAGATTGTCAAGGAAGAAGTAAAAGTATCTCTATTTGCAGATGACGTGACCTTATACACAGAAAAACCTAAGGAATCCTCAAGAAAACTACTGAGACTAATAGAAGAGTTCAGCAGAATATCAGGATACAAGATAAACATATGAAAATCAGTTGGATTCCTCTACACCAAAAAAAAGAACATCGAAGAAGAAATCACTAAATCAATACTATTTACAGAAGCCCCAAGAAGATAAATTACTTAGGAATAAATCTTACCAGAGATGTAAATGACCTATACAAAGAAAACTACTGCAAGAAACCAAAAGAGACCTACATAATTAGAAAAACATACCTTGCTCATGGATAGGAAGACTTAACATTGTAAAAATATCTATTCTACCAAAAGCCATCTATAGATACAATGCAATCTGATCCAAATTCCAATGACATTTTTTAATGAGATGGAGAAACAAATCATTAACTTCATATGGAAGGGAAAGAGGCCTCAGATAAGAAAGCATTACTGAAAAACAAGAACAAAGTTGGAGGCCTCACTCTACCTGATTTTAGAACCTATTATACCTCCACAGTAGTGAAAACAGCCTTGTATTGGTACAACAACAGATACATAGACCAATGGAACAGAATTGAGAATCCACACATAAATCCATTCACGTATGAGCGGCTGATATTTGACAAAAGCCCAAAGTCATTTAAATGGGGGAAAAGACAGTCTTTTTAACAAATGGTGCTGGCATAACTGGATATCCATCTTCAAAAAAATGAAAGAAGACCCATATTTCACACCATGCACGAAAACTTACTCAAAATGGATCAAAGACCAAATATAAAATCTAAAATGATAAAGATCATGGAAGAAAAAATAGTAACAATGCTAGGAGCCCTAATATGCAGCATAAACAGTACACAAAACATTACTAACAATGCAGAAGAGAAACCAGAAAACTGGGAGCCCCTAAAAATCAAACACCTATGCTCATCCACAGACTTCACCAAAACAGTAAAAAGATTTCCTACAGACTGGAAAAACATTTTTAGCTATAACATTTCCTATCAGAGTCTGATCTCTAAAATCTACATGGTACTGCAAAAACTCAACAACAAAAAGACAAATAACCCAATTAAAAAATGGGTAAAGGATATGAACAGAAACTTCACTAAAGAAGACATTCAGGCAGCTAACAGATACATGAGGAAATGCTCACGATCATTAGCCGTTAGAGAAATGCAAATCAAAACTACAATGAGATTCCATCTTACTCCACTAAAGCTGGCATTAATCCAAAAAACACAAAATAATAAATGTTGGAGAGACTGGAACACTTATACACTGCTGGTGGGAATGTAAAATGGTACAACCACTTTGGAAATCAATTTGGTGCTTCCTTAAAAAACTAGAAATAGAACTACCACAGGATCCAGCAATCTCACTCCTTGGAATATACCCTAGAGAAATAAGAGCCTTTACGTGTACATATATATGCACACTCATGTTCATTGTAGCACTGTTAACAATAGCAAAAAGATGGAAGCAACCAGGGGCCCATGAATGGATAAACAAATTATGGCATATTCACACAATGGAATATTACCCATCAATAAAGAACAATGATGAATCCATGAAACATTTCAAGACATGGAGGAATCTGGAAGGTATTATGCTGAGCAAAATGAGTGAGTTACAAAAGGACAAATATTGTACAAGACCACTATTATAAGAAATCAAGAATAGTTTAAACAGAGAAGAGAATATTCTTTGATGGTTTCGAAAGGGGGAAGGGAGAGAGAGAGGGAGGGAGAGGGTTTTCACTAATTAGATACTAGATAAGAACTATTTTAGGTGAAGGGAAAGACAACACACAATACAGGACAGGTCAGCACAACTGGACTAAACCAAAAGCAAAGAAGTTCCCTGAATAAACTTGACACTTCAAAGGTCAGTGTAGCAGGGGTAGGGGTTTGGGGACCATGGTTTCAGGGGACATCTAAGTCAATTGGCATAATAAAATCTATTAAGAAAACATTCTGCATCCCACTTTTGAGAGTGGCTTCAAGCAGCTGTCTAGGATGCATCAATGGGTCTCAACACAACCTGGAGCAAAGGAGAATGAAGAACACCAAGGACACAAGGTAATTATGAGCCCAAGAGGCAGAAAGAGCCACATAAACCAGAGACTACATTAACCTGAGACCAGAAGAACTAGATGGTGCCCAGCTGCAACTGAAGACTGCCCTGACAAGGAACGCAACAGAGAACCCCTGAGGGAGCAGGAGAGCAGTGGGATGAAGACCCCAAATTCTTGTAAAAAGACCAGACTTAAGGGTCTGACTTAGACTAGAAGGACCCTGGAGGTCATGGTCCCTAGACCTTCTGTTAGCCCAAGACAGGAACCATTCCCAAAGGCAACTCTTCGGACAGGGATTGGTCTGGACTATGGGATAGAAAATGATACTGGTGAAGAATGAGATTCCTGGATCAAGTAGACACATGAGACTATGTTAGCACCTCCCATTTGAAGGGAAGATGAGAGGGTAGAGGGAAGGGGTCAGAAGCTGATCAAATGGACAGGAAAAGAGAGAGTGGGGGGAAGGAGTGTGCTGTCTCATTAAAGGGGGAGCAATTAGAAGCATATAGCAAGGTGTTTATAAATTTTTGTATGAGAGTCTGACTTGATTCGCAAACTTACACTTAAAGCACAAGAAAAATTAAAAAGAAAAAACACTCAAAACCAGGAATAGAAGGAAACTTTCTTATCATGAACATCTATGAAAAAACGTACAGCTATTTTTTTTTTTTAACATCAGAGTATCTTACTCAACTTTGAAAGATAGATATCTTTCCCTCTAAGATCAAGAACAAGAACAAGACAAGGATACTTGTTTTTACCATTGCTATACAAAGTTTGAGCTGGAAATTCTAGCCAGAGCAATTAGACAAGAAAAAAAAAAAAAAAAAAAAAGGAAAGGCATTCAAATATGGAAGGACAAAGTAAAACTATTTCCTGTCACAGACAATATGATCCTACATATAGAAAAACCTTGAAGAATCCACAAGAAAATTTCATATTATCTCAGGGCAATAGCTCCAGGAGTTCATTCAGCCTCCATGGCTCCAGGAAGTCTGGAGTTCATGAAAATTTAACATTCTGTTCTGGATTTTACCCCTTTTGATCAGAATTCTACTACGGAATCTGTGATCAAAATATTCAGTATTGGTAGCCAGAAATCATCCAGTTCTCTGGTCTCATGGTAAAGGAGGCAGTTGTTCATGGAGTAAATTATCCACACACCCAATATCCTCCTCCTATTCCTGATTTTCCTTCTTCCTCTCTTGCTCCAAGAGAATAGACACCATTGTTGTGACTTCGATGGCCGCTTGCAAGCTTTTAAGACCCTAGGCACTACACAACAAACTAGGAGTTAGAACAGAAGTATTAAGCACGTTATTAGACCAATTAATATCCCTTGAAATCTTAAAAGCAAACAATAGTTTAGCTTAACTAGTAAAAAAGGTCTGCCTGAAGTATTATGCACTTTTAAGAACTACCTATACGAGATTTAATTGACAACAGCAACTTGAAAGACTAGATAGGAACCTTAGGGTGCAGTGAGTTTATGTCAATGTGGGAAGAACAACTCAGAAAAGTAAAGTGAGATTGGTTGAACAAATGAAAGAGTGTAATCAATGTCACTGATTTGTATGCGTAGAAATTGTTGAATTTGTGTGTGTTCTGCTGTGTATATTCTCAACAAGAAAAGTAAAATAAATTATATTTAAAAATGGAAAAAACTTGAATAGACACTTCTCCAAAGAAGATGTGCAAATGGCCAACAAGCACATGAAAAGATGCTCGAGATCATTAGTCATTGTTGTTAGGTGCCACCAAGTCAGTTCTGCCTTGTAGTGATCCCATGCAACAACAGAATGAAACAGTGCCAGGTCATGAGCCATTCTCACAACCATTGCTACGTTTGAGCCCATTGTTACCACCACTGTGTCAATGCATCTCATTGAAGGGCTTCTTTTTCACTGACCCTCTGGTTTACCAAGCATGATGTCCCTCTCCAAGGATTGGTCCCTCCTGATGACATGTTTAAAATATGTGAGACGAAGTCTCACTATCCTCGCTTCTAAGGAGCGTTCTGGCTGTATTTCTTCCAAGACAGACTTATTTGTTCTTCTGGCAGTCCATGGTATATTCAGTATTCTTTGTCAGCACCTTAATTCCAATGTTTCAATTCTTCTTTGGTCTTCCTTATTCATTATCTGGCTTTCACATGCATGAAAGTACCATGACTTGGGTCAGGCTCACCTCAATTCTCAAAGTGACGCCTTTGCTTTTTAACACTTGAAAAGAGTGTCTTTTGGAGCAGATTTGCCCGATGCAACCTGACATTTTATTCACTGACTGCTGCTTCCATGGGCATTGATTGTGGACCCAAACAAAATGAAATCCTAGACAACTTCAATCTTTTCTCCCTTTATTGTGATGTTGCTTATTGGTCCAGTTTGAAGATTTTTGTTTTCATTATTTTTAGGTGCAATCCATACTGAAGGCTGTAGTCTTTGATCTTCATCACTAAGTGTTTCAAGTCTTCTTCACCTTCTGCAAGTAAGGTTGTGTCATCTGCACACCTCAGGTTGTTAATGAGTCTTCCTCCTATCCTGATACCTGTTCTTCTTCATATAGTCCAGTATCTTGGATTATTTGCTCAGCATACAGATTGAATAAGTATAGTGAAAGGATACAACCCTGATGCACAGCTTTTCTGATTTTAAACCACATAGTATCCCCTTGTTTTGTTTGAACAACTGCCTCTTGGTTTATGCACAGGTTCTGCATGAGCACAATCAAGTGTTCTGAAATTTGCATTCTTCAGTGTTATCTGTAATTTGTTATGACCTACACAGTCAAATGCCTTTCCATAGTCAATAAAACACAAGTAAACACATTTCTGGTATTCTTTGATTTCAGTCAAGATCCATCTGAAATGAGCAATATTATTCCTTGTTCCACATCCTTTTCTCAATCCAACTTCTATTTCTGGCAGTTCCCTGTAGACGTAATGCCGAAATCATTTTTGAATTACCTTCAGCAAAATTTTACTTGCGTGTGATATTAATGATATTGTTTGATAATTCCCACATTTCATTGGATCACCTTTCTTTGGAATGGGCACAAATAAGATCTCTTCTTGTCAGTTGGCCAGGTAGCTGTCTTTCATATTTCTTGGCACAGACAAGTGAGCGCTTCCAGCATTGCATTTATTTGTTGAAACATCTCAATTGACATTCCTTCGATTCCTGGAGGTTTGTTTTTCTCCAGTGTTTTCAGTGCAGCTTGGAGTTCTTCCTTCATTACCACCAGTTCTTGTGCATATGCTACCTCCTGAAATGGATGAATGTCGACCAGTTCTTTTGGGTACAGTCATTAGGGAAAGTCAAATCAAAGCCACAGTGAGGCATTACTTCACATCTAGTAAGATGACTATGTAGTTATTGTTAGTTGCTGTGGAGTCGATTCCACCTAAGGACAACCATGGGTGCAGAGTAGAACTGCTTCATAGGATTTTCAAGGCTGTGACCTTTCAGAAGTAGACCACAAGGTTTATCTTCCAAGGCACCTCTGAATGGGTTTAAACCACCAACCTTTTGTCTAGTTGTCAGTGCTTAACCTTTTGTGTCACCATCCTGCCCCCCCAGAAAAAACTAAAACGAAAACATTGCCTTCGAGTCGATTCTGATTCATAATGACCCTATAGAACAGAGTAGAACTGTCCCATAAGTTTTCTAAGGCTGTAAATCTTTATGGGAGCCGACTGCCACATCTTTCTCCCACGGAGTGGCTGCAACCTTTCAGTTAGTAGCCAAGGGTTTAACTGCTGCACCAAGAAAAACTTAGTATGTGTCACCCAGGGACCCTAAAAAAAGAAAAAATGAGTGTTGGCAAGGATGTGGAAAATTTGGAGTCCTCATACATCGATGGTCCCCAAAAAACCCCAAAAAACCTATTGTCCAGAAGATTCTGACTCACAGGGAACCTATGGGACAGAGTAAAACTTCCCCATGGGGTTTCCAAGGAGCAGCTGGTTGATTCAAACTGCTGATCTTTTGGTTAACAGATGAGCTCCAGATGTGCCACCAGGGCTCCAAAATATTCGGCCACTGTGAAAAACAGTTTGACAGTTCTTCGAAAAGTTAAACATAGAATTACCATTTGACAAAGCAACTCTACTCCTAGTTATATACTGAAAATAATTGAAAGCAAGTACTCAAACAAGTACATGTTTATAGCAGTATTATTCTATTTACAATAGCAAAAAGTTAGAAATAGGCCAAATATCTATCAATGGATGAATGCATAAGTAAATTGTGGTATATCCATGCAAAATGGAATATTATTCTACTCTAAATGAACACTGATGATACCACATGATGAATTTCAAAAACATTTTGCTGATTGAAAAAAGCCAGACACACAGAAGCACAGTCTGATTCCATTTGTATGAAATATTCAGAATAGATAAATTCATAGAAATAGAAAGGTGATTAATGTTTGCCAGGTGCTAGGGGTAGGGAGACTGGGGAAAAACTGCTTCATGGGTATGGGTTTCCTTTCAGAATGATTAAAATGCTTGGAACTAGACAGAGATGGTTGTGGTACAACATTGTGAATGTACTAAATGCCATTGAATTGTTTATTTTACTTTAAACTGGTTAATTTTATGTTATGTGAATTTTACCTCAATTTTTAGAAAATGCTCCAGTGGTATTATTTTTCAGTAATTCTTGAATAGTTATGAATCCAGTTGTGGACATGACATATATAGCATGCAATGTTCTCATAAAACTCCATGGGCATATTCTGGGGGAATCTGTGTATTCGCCATGAAAATTGGCAAGCATTGCACAAACATTTTAATTATATTAAAAATTAAAACTAGAATATATTATCTCCTACCCAAACAAAAAACCAAACCCAAATCTGACCCATAGCAACCATATAGGACAGAGTAGAACTGCCCCATAGGGTTTCTAAGAAATGACTGGTGGATTCGAACTGCCAGCATTTTGGTTAGCAGCCCAGATCTTAACCGCTGAGCTAACAGAACTCCTAGCCAGTATACTTAAAGCAAAGATTCTAGAATCCTGGATCTGACATTTCCCAGCTCTGTGACCTTGGAAACATTACTTAATATCTTTGGCTTCAGTTTTCTCATCAGTCAGAAGGAATGATAATAGGGCCTGCCTCACTCAGTATTGTGGTGAGGAATGCATGCATTATGTAATACCTAAAGACTGGTACATCATTTCTTCTCCTTTTAGTGATATCCCACAGATGCTCTACAACAACTTGGCATTATAATACTTAACTTTTAATAAAGGGTTTTTCAAACTGGGGCCCATGTTCTCAAGCTAAAGAAACACAGCTTTGAAAGACTTTTATGTGTCAAATGAGTAGTACATTAAAAAAAAATAATAAAACAAGGTGTTAAGGTGGCTTAGTAGAGAGAAAAATGACACATAAATATACTCTGGCCAGCCACAAGATAACATTTCTTTAAAAGAAGAACCAGCCTGGAAGCAAAACCATCCAAGGACAAAATGGCTGTTTCTGTGGGGATCAAGGTGGAGGCCATTGGGTTTTAAGAAAGATCACTTCACTATCCACATTCAAGTGTCAACATGTAGTGAGTACTGCAATTTTGCAGAGGCCCCAGGAGGGCCTAGGAATTCTGCAATGAGTCTCCAAGGTCCCCGATGGTGATGGGTCACAGGGGCCCACACTAACAGTCTCTTCAACAGCATGATTTAGAAGTGGGGGCTGATTATCTACAGTCCACACTGGTCTGCCTATACGATTCAGGGCTGCTCACCAAGTGTGACTGAGGCAGGGTAAACAGGGAGGCAGGGCTGAGGGTGAGCACTCCTGCAGCAGCCCCTCAAATTCTCCAAAGAAAATTCAGAAGGGTTGGCACGTTCATGAGTCTGCATGGTCACTGGTTTAGTTCATCTTCCTTCAATTTGTTCATCAGAGACCAGGCAAAAACAAGGAATTCTCTGAGTTCTCTGTAGATACAACCCGAACAATCCATGAAAAATTGCTTTGCTTTTCTGGGTTTTAGTTATCCTCATCATTAATTCAAAGTCAGGAGAATGATTTCATATAAGTAAGCAAATGTGATTATCTCTGCTCTCTCAAGCGTGGGAGAGTATAGAAACTGACTTTAAGTTTTCATCAGTTTCTTAGAGATAAGCTAGAGAAAAAACATGTTTAGGAGTAATTAAAGCCATGATTCAGTCTAGCTAAACCCAAAAACCAAACCCAGTGCCATCGAGGCGATTCTGACTCATAGCGACCCTATATGTGAGTCAGTCTAGCTAAACAACCTGATATTTTAAAGATTATTAATGACTGATTGAAGGTAATCAATTTGATATTATTGTATTTATTATTTTTAAGTTATTATAATACTTACAGAAATAGAAGTTAAAAAAATCACCCATTGCCCACTAACTAGATTCAAATTCTCTCCCATTTCTTTTTCATGTATACAACTACAACTATAAAAATAGTTGTAATTATATTTTTATATTCTGCTTTAAAGTTTTATTATTATCATAATATTTTCTCCATGTTGCTACATATTTTAAGCATTTATGATTTTCAAAGGATTAATGTTACTGCATAGAGTGGATGAACAAAATTTATTTCCCTATAGCTGGACATTTTGGTGAGTTTTCCCCACTTTTTACTAATCTAAGCTAAACAGAATATATTTGTGTATGCAATTTTTTCATTTTATTAATAATTGTTTATCATAAATTTCAAAACATGAAGCTACAGGGTCAAAATGTTGTCTAAATGGCTGTGTTAAATTACACAGCTACAATCAAACTTTGAATGTGTACACAAAAATTTTGCACACACAATTTGTATTTTGGTATTAAAAAAAATAATATGACATACTATGAAGTGAGTCCATCTGTAGGTTTATTTAAAAGATCAGGATATTCTACACATTCAGCTGCTCCAGAGATCTACTGGACTAATGGGTATGAGGGACCTGGCTATTCTAGTTCTTAAACTAGCCAGGTGGAGGCAGAATACAATGACTGCTCTTGAGAACTCCCAATTCCTTCTAAATAGTTTGAGTAGTTGTTTTAACCAATGGGTAGTGGTGGTATACAAGCGTTTTCTGAGTTGGTTTGGGAAATATGAATCCAGTGACAAATCACAAAGACATTCTAGAGTAGTATATTTGAAAACACATCTCTAATAAATGAGGCTTCAGAGACTGACATTCCCTGATTTAAAGCCTGGCTCTGTCATTTACCAATGGTGAAGCCTTGAGAAAGTTGCTTAAACTTTCTGGGCCTACATCTGATCTACAGGTGTAGTAATCCTGTGTTCCTTGTCTCTAGCTTCTGCTTCCTGGTTTCTTGGCCTCTTGGCTCCTCAGACCTCTCCACCTGAGCCTGCCCTGCTGGAGCATGTGTTCCAAAGCTCTGTTGCTCCACTGATAAGTGTCTGGAGGCACCCCACTCCACCAGTAAACTTCAGGCTGGAAGTTACTTAGTTCTCTTGCTCCCTGATTCTGCAAGCCTAACTCTACCAATAAGTGCCCAGAGGTACTTCACTCCACCAGGAAACCTCCTGCACAAAGGCACTCAGCTCTCTCACTCTGTGGGTTGGCTCCAGTGCTGTCTCACACTGGTCTCCTGCCTCTGCTGCTGCCATTTTCTCTGATGCTGCTCCTCACCATCTGTGCCATCTCCAGTGTAACAGCTCTTCTCACTTCCTTCTGAATCCTTACCAGAACTGTCTCTGATGTCCATAATTCCTCCAACAGTCTTCAAGGCAATCTAGGCTTTTACTGTTAGTCACTTTAAAACTCTTCAAGCCTCTGTTCATTCACAGCTTCAAAACTGCTTCCACATTTTAGGTATCTGTTAGAGCAGCACCTCACTCTCCCAGTACCAAATTCTTAGTTATCTAGTGCTGCTGTAAGAGAAATAACACAATTGGATGGCTTTAACAAACAGAAATCTATTCTCTCACAGTCTAATAGGCTAGAAATCTGAATTCAGCATGCCAGCTCCAGGGAATGCTTTCTCTCTCTGCCGATTTTGGGGGAAGGTCCTTGTCATCAATCTTCCCCTGGTCTAGGAGCACCTCAGTGCAGGGACCACAGGTCCAAAGGATGTGCACTGCTCCAGGCTCTGACTTCTGGGTGGTAGGAGGTTCCCCTGTCTCTTTGCTTACTTCTCTCTTTTATATCTCAAAAGAGATTTACTCAAGATACAACCTAATTTTGTAGATTGAGTCCTGCTTCATTAGCATAACTGCCTCTAATCCTGCCTCATTAACATCATAGAAGTAGAATCTTTAACACATAGGAAAATCACATCAGATGACAAAATGGTAGACAATCACACAACACTGGGAGTCACGGCCTCGCCAAGTTAACACACATTTTTGGGGAACACAATTAAATCCATAACACAGAGTTTGTGAGATAACAGACCCTAACCATGCATTCCAGCATGTACCCGTCCTGGCTCACAACCTGATATACCTAAGCTTTAAGACTGACCTATATTGATGTTCTAAGAAAAATCAAAAGTAAATTTTTCTCATCAATGGCTCCCTAAACTTTTAACCAGACTCAAGAAAGAAATGTCACAATTTTCATTTACATGTTGCTGCTGTTGTTAGGTGCTGTCAAGCCAGTTCTGACTCATAAAAAAAAAAAAAAAAAAACATAGTGACCCTAAATACAACAGAATGAAACACTGCCTGGTCCTGCACCATCCTCACAATCGTTGCTATGCTTCAGACTATTGTTGCTGCCAATGTGTCAATCCATCTCATTGAGATTTTCCTCTTTTTCACTGACCCTCTGTTTACCAAGCATGGTGTCCTTCTACAGTAACTAGTCCCTTTTGATAACATGTCCAAAGTACATGAAAAGAAGTCTTGCCATCCTTGCTTCTAAGGAGCATTCTGGTTGTACTTCTTCCAAGACAGATTTATTTTATTTTTTTTTTCTGGCAGTCTGTAGTATATTCAAAATTCTTTGTCAACACCGTAATTCATAGGTATCAATTCTTCTTTGATCTTCCTTATTCATTGTCCAGCTTTCACATGCATATGAGGCAATTGAAAACACCATGGCTTGGTCAGGCACACCTCACTCCTTAAGATGACATCTGAAGCCTGTAATATTTACTTATTTCTTCTTCTTTTTTTTTTTTTTTATTGTACTTTAGATGAAGGTTTACAGAATAAACTATTTTCTCATTAAATGGTTAGTACACATATTGTTTTATGGCATGGGTTAACAACCCCATGACATGTCAACACTCTCCTTTCTCATCTTTGGGTTCCCTATTACCAGCATTTCTATCCACTCCTGCCTTCTTGTCCTTGCCCCTTGGCTGGTGTGCCCCTTTAGTCTTTTTTTTTTTTTTTTTTTATAGGTCTGTCCAATCTTTGGCTGAAGGGTGAACATTAGGAGTGACTTCATTACTGAGCTGAAAGGGTGTCGAGGGGCTTTACTCTCAGGGTTTCTCTAGCGTCTGTCAGGCCAGCAAGTCTGGTCTTTCTTTTTTAGTTAGAATTTTGTTCTACATTTTTCTCCAGCTCTGTTCTACATTTTTCTCCAGCTCTATTGTGATCCCTGTCAGAGCAGTCAGTGGTGGTAGTACCGTGGTAGCTGGGTACTTTCTAGTTATACTGGACTCAGGCTGGCGGAGGTCGTGGTAGATGTGGTCTATTAGTCCTTTGACTAATCTTTCCCTTGTATTTTTAATTTTCTTCGTTTTTTCTTGCCCCCAAAGGAGTGAAAACAGTGAGGTATCCTAGATGGCCGCTCACAGTGAAAGCTGTAGTCTTTGATCTTCATCAGTAAGTGCTTCAAATTTTGTTCACTTTCACAAGCAAGGTTGTGTCATCTGCATAACACAGCTTGTTAATGGGTTTTCCTCCAATCTTGATGCTGAATTCTTCTTCATATAGTCCAGCTTCTCAGATTATTTACTCAGCATGCAGATTGAATAAGTGTGGTGAAATGATACAACCCTGATGCACACCTTTCCTGATTTTAAATTGCACAGTATTTCCTCGTATTCAAATGACTGCTTCTTGGTTTACGTACAGGTTCTGCATAAGCACTATTTTGGAGCTCCCATTCTTTGAAGTATTATCCATAATTTGTTATGAGCCACATAGTCAAATGCTTTTGCATAGTCAATAAAACACAGGTAAACATCTTTCTGGTATTCTTGATTTTAGCTGAGATCATTTACATAGGTGAGTACTTAAGGTAATATAGATGGTATTCCTAGGAGAGTCCAGTCCTAGCAGATTTCCTTTCTCTCTCCTCCCACACTGCCATCCTTCTCCCTTTTTTCTTTCTTGTGCAATATTGGGTAGTCTTGTGTTCCAGGAACCAATGTCTTGGCAGTGGAGATAAAAAGGTTAATACATTTTTGAAAGGCCAGGAGTGGAGGCAAAAATATAAACAAGTAACTATAAAAGCCTACTATCCAGGTAGAGCAAGGTTCTGAGAGAGCCCAGATGGAAGATTTATTGATAAATAGTGCCAGTACTGACTTCAGCCATCTCTGGCTGCCCACTCACCTAAGAATCTGTTATTCAAACACTGGTCAATGTTTAAGATTAGAGCTAGTGCTTCTAATGGCTCTTTCCACATCAGCATCTGCAGTATTGTGAAAACGGAGTTTGCCTTACAGAGATTTGAATTACCTCATCAGCTCCTTCTTCAGAAGGAGGAGTGGTGCAACCAGGCCCTTGAGCCCAGCGGGGAAGAGCAAGAGCGAGGCTCCACTGGGGAGGAGGTAGCTGTGGACTTCCAGGACTTCTGGGCACCATATGCAGAGGTGGGGTCAAGAGGTATTCTGTGAACACTAGATAGGGAGGGAAAGGACACCAGAAACTAGCATCTACATCTACTATTTTATTCTTCCAACTTTGTGGAGAAGTCCAACATAGGCATTCTATGTTATCTCACATAGCTCTAGATGGATCCATAATTACCAGGTCATGAAAATCACACTGGCTGTCATCCAAGTGGTTCCAGTTACCCAAGGAATTGGCTTTTACATGGTCAAAATTTACCCAGATTCATGGACTACATTTTTATCCAAGTGGATGATTGAGGCCATCAATGTGGATAGTGATTCTTCTAGATATTTTGAAAATTTGTAAATCATACACTGCAAACTCATTGTCTCTTCATCATGCACTATAATATAATAGTGATAATAATAAAAAAGTGAAAAGCCTTGATGTTAGCAATAAGGAGTGGTGGAGGCTGATTTGTAAGAGATCATTTTGGTTACTTTCAATTCATCCTTTCATATCCACCCTTGTTGTGATTCACTCTGGGTGGTGTTTACTTCCCCACCACATTCATTTTGAGCTTATACCTGTGACTTGCATTAGCCAATGGAATGTGGGTGAAAGTGACAGAGTCAGTTTCAAGTTCAGGCCTTAAGGGCATTGTGTTGTTCCACTCATCTTTTTTGCTTCTGCCATCCTCCTTGAGAAGAGCAAGCACTGGGTAGCCTGTGATGACAGGATGAGAGATATATGGCGTATACCTGAACCTGACCTGCTACCTAAAACAAAATGTTCCCGCTGACTCAGAGACCTAGGAGCAAGAAAAAGAAATGTTTCTTGTAGTAAGTCACTGAGCTTCAGGGAGTTATTATACTGTTTTATTGCAGCAATAGCTGACTGATAAAAACATTTGAAAAGGCTGTATAAGATTTCATTTGACTTTTGTTTTTCTTGCTTTCTTTTGGCTCAGCCAGATCAGTCACAGCCATGGAAGGGGAAATGAGACATTAACAACAGATTTTATTCTCACGGGACTCTTTGCCAATATGAAATATGTCAGCATCCTTGTCTACACTATCACCCTGATCTACTTTCCTGCAGTCACTGGGAACTTCATCCTGCTCCTCCTGATATGGATGGATTTGAGGCTTCATACCTCAATGTATTTTCTGCTTCAGCCAGCTTTCTTTCATAGACCTGGCTTTCATCAGTAGCACTCGTCCAAAGATGGCTATCAACTTTTTCTCTGGGAAGAAGAACATTACACACCTCACCTGTGGAACCCAGCCATTTTTCTTCTTTACTCTTGGAGGTGCTGAAAGCATCCTCTTGGCCCTCATTGCCTATGACCATTAGGTAGCTTTCTGTAATCCTGTGAGATACATAGTAATCATGAACCAAGCGGGTCTGTCTGAAAATTGCCGTAGCATCCTGGATTGGGGATTCTAGCTTCCACATCTCCTATATCCTATGCCATAAGTTGGCTTATCTGTGGGTCCAGAGAAATCCACCATTTCTACTGTTAGGTGCCAGGGATTATGAAGATCTCATGCAAAGATACTTTCACCTATGAGCTGGTGGCCTTCATGATGGGCATTGCATATATGATTATCCCCTTTGGACGTATCATGGCTTGTTACACCCTCATCTTCCTCACTGTCCTTCAGATGAAAACACCCCAAGGCAGGAACAAAACTTTAGCTACCTGCTCCTCCCATCTTACAGTGGTAAGTATGTGGGACCATGTGTTTATATGTACATGACACCAAGTCCCTCCCACACCCCTAAGCAGGAAAAGGCTGTGTCTGTATTTTGTACTCTCCTCATGCTTATGTTAAAACCCTCATTTACAGCCTGAGAAACAAGGATGTGGTGGGAGCTCTTCTGAAGGTCCTGGGGGAAACATCCAGTCTCTAAAGAGAATACATAAACATCAAGGTGGAAAAACAACTACCTAGAGAGTAAAGAGGCAAAGATTCCAGGACCATCTACAATCACATTCTCCAGCATGAGATACTTTGCTCCAACCCTGTGGACAAATCTTATGATTAGATTCAATCTTGGATTCAATCTCCATTATTAACTCAATCCAAAAAACCCTTGCTAAGAACTTTTTTAAAATCAGCAAATAACCAGTTTTTTTTTTTTTTTTTCCCAAACTGACTGAATTCACCTTGTGTTCTTCTTCACACCAGTTGATGAGAATAGACAAAGTTCCCATCTTTATACCTGCTTTAGACATTTCTCAATTTCCTTTGATGGTCACCTCTATTCAGTGTTACTGGTCATTCAGGTCTTGTTAATCTCCCTTGTTGGAAGAAACAAGTTCCCAGAAAAGACAAACATGACTGGTATGTAAAAAGAGTGGGTCTTGTCAGAGGACATCATAACACAACATTTCTTTTTTCTCTTAGTTGACTTGGCAAATCCAATACATTGACTCTATTCTGCTTGCCTGTCTAGGGTGAAAATGCTCCTGATCATTCTTATATAAGCAAAAGTCCTTAGCTCAGGTATCCAAAAACCATAAAAACAAACCTGTTGCCGTAGAGTCGATTCCAACTCATAGCAACCCTACAGGATAGAGTAGAATGGCCCCATAGGGTTCCCAAGTAGCAGCTGGTAGATTCAAAATGCCGACCTTTTGGTTAGCAGTTGCAGCTTTTAACTACTGCACCACCAGGACTCCTAGCTCAGGTATAGATTAAAAAAAAAAAAACCTTTTGCCGTCAAGTCGATTCTGACTCATAGCGACCCTATAGGAAAGAGTAGAACTGCCCCATAGGGTTTCCAAGGAGTGCCTGGTGGATTTGAACTGCTGACCTTTTGGTTAGTAGCTGTTGTACTTAACCACTAAGCCACCAGGTATAGATAGTCAAGAAAAAATTTTATGTAATTAATGGAAGAACCTTCTTTCAGTAATTAACACACCCAATCTTGAACAATAATTAACACACCCAATCTTGAACAATAATTAACAAGTCTGCAGTGGGCTAGAAAGATGCAGCTGTCTTCTCTCCTGGCTTTGCAGCCTCCCCACCTCACACCTCACTAGTTCACTAGCTCTAGCTTCAAGCACCTTCTCCTGTGAGGGCAGGTGGAACTCAGAGGAGAGAGAAAAAGTAAAGGACTGCAAAAGCCTCACCTACTGCCTATTTAGAGAGGGTCCCCTCCAGCCACGACAAATATTTAACTAACTCTACATGGTATGTGCTTCAAAGCTAAGTTATTTTCCTGATGAGATACTTTTCATTTTTAACGGATACTGTAATTAATCAAAAAAAAAAAAAAAAAAACCAATCCCAGTGCCTTCGAGTCGATTCCGACTCATAGCAACCCTATAAAGCAAAAAGATATAATCCATCACCATGCACAGAGATAAAAGTGACAGAAGCCTTTCTGCAGTTGGCAGTAAATATGAAGTAATTATAAGGTTTCCCAAGGAGGAAAATAGATTGGAGATAATTTAGGGCCATGAGCAGTGCTGACATGAACAATAGAGACAAGTAGTTTCACAGTTGGTTATACGAGCATCAGAGAGGTGTTGGGTTGGAGTCTTCTGGAAGAGATCTATGACTGCATGTGTGACAAACACTGATTGTAGCCTAAAACTAACATGGAGGCTGCCTTCTGAGCACAGAACACGGTCAGGCAGGCCAATCAGCTGAAACTGAAAATAAGGGCTGTGATAGGCAACCAGGCCAGGCTTTTCTCTGGGACTTTGTGGTAATTCCACCTAGGATAACTGTTGGAATTTGTAGTCCTGACGCTAGGGCCCTAGTCAAGATTCTTCTGATGGAGAAAATGTTTTCTGTGACGGAGAAAATGTTTTCTGTGTCAAAGAAAATGGTTTGGTTTGTTAACCTTAGTGAATCATATAATAAAACCTTTGCAATTAAAATGTATTTCATTTGTCAATATGTTTCCAGTCAATACATCACCAGTCATGGTCCACAGGAAAAAAATTAAAACACCCGTTTGACCATTAAAAACTAAAAATCAATCCAAAATCTATGGATGGAGAGGATTTGTGGAAAAGGGCAACATTGTGCTCCCAGAAATGTATGGTGTTAGGACTTGTTTTGGAAGGCAATCTATTAAAATTAAAAATATACTTGCCTCTCTTATTAGGGTCCACTTTTGGGAATATTCCAGAAGAAATAAAAGTGTGAGAGAGGAGCATGTGTGTGTTTGTGTGTGAGTGAGAGACAGAGAATCAGGTACATAAAAGGGTGTAGTATGTGCTAATGGTGGTTATCTATGGGTGAAAAGATTCCAGCTGACTTTTATTTTCTTCTGTGTATTTTTATGTCATGTTGCAGTTATTTTTACAATGATCTTCCATTAGTTTTGCAATCTGAAAAGATATTTTATGAGAAAAATAAAATGAAAATACATAAAATGAAACAGTAGACTTATCATAACTGTTGTTGTTGTTGTTAGGTGCTGTCAAGTCAGTGCCGAATCACAGCAACTGTACGTACAACAGAAAGAAACACTGCCTGGTCCGGCGCCATCCTCACAATCATTTTTATGTTTGAGCCATTGTTGCAGCCACTGTGTCAATCCATCTCACTGAAGGTTTTCCTCTTTTTTGCTGCCCCGCTACTTCATCAAGTATGATGTCCTTCTCCAGTAAATGGTCCCTCCTAAAAACATGTCCAAAGTACGTGAGGCGAAGTCTTGATATCTTTGCTTCTAAGGAACATTCTGGCTGTACTTCTTTCAAGACAGATTTGTTCGATCTTCTGGCAGTCCGTGATATATTCAATATTCTTCACGAACACCATAATTCAAAGCCATCAATTCTTCTTCGGTCTTCCTTATTCATCGTCCAGCTTTTGCATGCATGAGGTGATTGAAAACACCATGGCTTGGGTCCGGCGCACCTTAGTCCTTAAAGTGACATTTTTACTTTTTCACATTTGAAAGAGGTCTTTTGCAGCATATTTGCCCAATGCATTGGGTCGTTTGATTTCTTGACTGCTGCTTCCATGGGTGTTGATTGTGGATCCAAGTAAAATGAAATCCTTGACAACTTCAATCTTTTCTTTATTTATCAAGATGTTGCTTACTGGTCCAGTTGTGAGGATTTTTGTTTTCTTTATGTTGAGATGTAATCCATACTGAAGGTTGTGGTCTTTGATCTTCATCAGTAAGTGCTTAAAGTCCTCTTCACTTTCGGCCAGCAATGTTGTGCCATCTGCATACCGCAGGTTATAAATAAGTATTCCTCCAACTCTGATGCCGTTTTCTTCTCAGATTATTTGCTCAGCATACAGATTGAATATATATGATGAAAAAATACAACCCTAACTCACACGTTTCCTGACTTTAAACCATGCAGTATCCCCTCGTTCCGTTCTAACAACTGCCTCTTTGTCTATATACAGGCTCCTCATGAGCACAGTTAAGTGTTCCAGAATTCCCATTCTTTGCAATGTTATCCATAACTTGTTATGATCCATGCAGTTGAATGTCTTTGCATAGTCAATAAAACACAGTAAACATCTTTGTGGTATTCTCTGCTTTCAGCCAAGATCCATCTTACATCAGCAATGATATCCCTCGTTCCACATTCTTTCCTGAATCCTGTTTGAATTTCTGGCAGTTCCCTATTGATGTACTGCTGCAACTACTTTTGAATTATCTTCAGCAAAATTTTACTTACTTGTGATATTAATGATATTGTTTGATAATTTCTGAATTCTATTGGATCACCTTTCTTTGGAATAGGCATAAATATAGATCTCTTCCAGTTGGTTGGCCAGGTAGCTGTCTTCCAGATTTCTCGGCATGGATCAGTGAGCACTTCCAGTGCTGCATCCATTTGTTGAAACATCTCAGTTGGTGTTTTGTCAATTCCTGGAGCCTTGTTTTTTGCCAATGCCTTCAGTGTGGCTTAGAATTCTTCATTCAATACCATCAGTTCATGATCATGTGGTACCTGCTGAAATGGTTGCATGTCAACCAGTTCTTTTTGGTACAGTGACTCTGTGTATTCCTTCCATCTTCTTTTGATGCTTTCTGCATTGTTCCATATTTTGCCCATTGTAGGGGGACAGCCCCAGCAAGGGAAAGACCCTCGCTGTGCATCCTGGCAGATAATCCAAAGAACTGACACTTAGCCCTTTCCAGATTCATATGTTTATTCAGGGAAACTTACTTACATGGGAAAGCAGCTGCTCTCTCCAGTGGCGGCCAGCTGAAGTATTTCCTGCAACCACCTAGCAAGGGACCTAAGCTTATACACCATTCCAGCTGGGACCAAGACTCACCGTTTTCTCCTGCATACTTGGGCAGTCAGTGTTCCCAGAGACTTCACGTCCAGGCCCAGATGTTTTCCTTCTTGTTGCAAAGGCATTCTTTGGCCTTGGCCGCTGTCCTAGTCATGCCCCTCCTGGCTTTGTACCTTAGCCCGAGTCCATCCCGAATTCATCCCCAGAGTGCTTTGGGGAAGAGCAAAGCTGATTCCGTTAGGAGAGGATGCATATAGCTGGATAGCATTACCCTACACCCATATAATCCTTCAATATTGCAACTCAAGGCTTGAATATTTTCTTCACTTGTTTCTGCTTGAAAAATGCCGAGTGTGTTCTTCCCTTTTGGTTTTCTAATTCTGTGCCTTTGCTCCGTCATTATAATACTTTGTCTTCTTGAGCTGCCCTTTGAAGTCTTCTGTTCAGCTCTTTTACTTCTTCATTTCTTCCATTTGCTTTAGCTACTTGATGTTCAAGGGCAAGTTTCAGAGTCTCTTCTGACATCGATTTTGGTCTTTTATTTCTTTCCTGTCTTTTTTAATGACCTCTTGCTTTCTTCATGTATGATGTCCTTGATGTCATTCGACAATTTGTCTGGTCTTTGGTCATTAGTGTTCAATGGTTCAAATCTATTCTTGAGATGGTCTCTAAATTCAGGCGGGATATACTTGTACTTTGGCTCTCATGGACTTGTTCTAATTTTCTTCAGCTTCAACTTGAACTTGCATATGAGCAATTGATGATCTGTTCTGTTGGTCTCTGGCCTTGTTCTGACTGATAATATTGAGCTTTTCCATCATCTTTTTCCACAGATGTAGTTGATTTGATCCCTCTGTATTCCATCAGGCAAGGTCCATGTGTATAGTCGTTATTTATGTTGTTTGAAAAAGGTAGTTGCAATGAAGAAGTCGTTGGTCTTGCAAAATTCTATCATGAGATCTCCAGCATCATTTCTACCACCAAGGCCATATCTTTCAATTACCGATCCTTCTGTTTTGGTTCCAACTTTCACATACCAATTGCCAGTTATTATCAATGTATCCTGATTGCATGTTTGATCAATTTGAGATGGTAGAAGTTGGTAAAAATCTTCAGTTTCTTCACCTTTGGCCTTAGTGGTTGATGTATTAATTTGAATAATAGTTGTATTAACTGGTTGTCCTTATAGGTGTATGGATATTATCCTATCACTGACAATCTTGTACTTCAGAATAGATCTTGAAATGTTCTTTTTGATAATAAATGCAAAGTCATTCCTCTTTTTTTTGTCATATACTAGACCATACGATCATCTGATTCAAAATGGCCAATACCAGACCATTTCAGCTCACTAATGCCTAGGATATTGGTGTTTGTGTATTCCATTTCTATTACTATTAAAGATGTAATTTTTTTTATTAACTTTTATTGAGCTTCAAGTGAACATTTACAAATCAAGTCAGTCTGTCACATGTAAGTTTATATACATCTTACTCCATACTCCCACTTGCTCTCCCCTTAAAGAGCCAGTGCTTCCAGTCTCTCCTTTCGTGACAATTTTGCCGGCTTCCAACTCTCTCTATCCTCCCATCCCCCCTCCAGACAGGAGATGCCAACACAATCTCAAGTGTCCATCTGATATAATTAGCTCACTCTTCATCAGCATCTCTCTCCTACCCACTGTCCAGTCCCTTTCATGTCTGATGAGTTGTCTTCGGGGATGGTTCCTGTCCTGTGCCAACAGAAAGTTTGGGGACCATGACCGCCGGGATTCTTCTAGTCACAGTCAGACCATTAAGTATGGTCTTTTTATGAGAATTTGGGGTCTGCATCCCACTGATCTCCTGCTCCCTCAGGAGTTCTCTATTGTGCTCCCTGTCAGGGCAGTCATCAGTTGTGGCCGGGCACCAACTAGTTCTTCTGGTCTCAGGATGATGTAGGTCTCTGGTTCATGTGGCCCTTTCTGTCTCTTGGGCTCATAGTTGTCGTGTGACCTTGGTGTTCTTCATTCTCCTTTGATCCAGGTGGGTTGAGACCCATTGATGCATCTTAGGTGGCCGCTTGTTAGCATATAAGACCCCAGACGCCACCTTTCAAAGTGGGATGCAGAATGTTTTCATAATAGGATTATTTTGCCAATTGACTTAGAAGTCCCCTTAAACCATGGTTCCCAAACCCCCGCCCTTGCTCCGCTGACCTTTGAAGCATTCATTTTATCCTGGAAACTTCTTTGCTTTTGGTCCAGTCCAATTGATCTGACCTTCCATGTATTGAGTGTTGTCCTTCCCTTCACCTAAAGCAGTTCTTATCTACTAATTAATCACTAAAAAACCCTCTCCCTCCCTCCCTCCCTGCCTCGTAACCACAAAAGTATGTGTTCTTATCAGTTTTTACTATTTCTCAAGATCTTATAATAGTGGTCTTATACAATATTTGTCCTTTTGCCTCTGACTCATTTCGCTCAGCATAATGCCTTCCAGGTTCCTCCATGTTATGAAATGTTTCAGAGATTCGTCACTGTTCTTTATCGATGGGTAGTATTCCATTGTGTGAATATACCACAATATATTTAGTATTCCATTGTGTGAATATACCACAATTTATTTACCCATTCATCCGTTGATGGACACCTTGGTTGCTTCCAGCTTTTTGCTATTGTTAACAGAGCTGCAATAAACATGGGTGTGCATGTATCTGTTTGTGTGAAGGCTCTTGTTTCTCTAGGGTATATTCCGAGCAGTGGGATTTCTGGGTTGTATGGTAGTTCTATTTCTAACTGTTTAAAATAACGCCAGATAGATTTCCAAAGTGGTTGTACCATTTTACATTCCCACTAGCAGTGTAAAAGAGTTCCAATCTCTCCGCAGCCTCTCCAACATTTATTATTTTGTGTTTTTTGGATTAATGCCAGCCTTGTTGGAGTGAGATGGAATCTCATCGTAGTTTTAATTTGCATTTCCCTAATGGCGAATGATCAAGAGCATTTTCTCATGTATCTGTTAGCCGCCTGAATATCTTCTTTAGTGAGATGTGTGTTCATATCCTTTGCCCACTTCTTGATTGGGTTGTTTGTCTTTTTGTGGTTGAGTTTTGACAGAATCATGTAGATTTTAGAGATCAGGCGCTGGTCGGAGATGTCATAGCTGAAAATTGTTTCCCAGTCTGTAGGTGGTCTTTTTACTCTTTTGGTGAAGTCTTTAGATGAGCATAGGTGTTTGATTTTTAGGAGCTCCCAGTTATCGGGTTTCTCTTCGTCATTTTTGGTAATGTTTTGTATTCTGTTTATGCCTTGTATTAGGGCTCCTAATGTTGTCCCTATTTTTTCTTCCATGATCTTTATCGTTTTAGTCTTTATGTTTAGGTCTTTGATCCACTTGGAGTTCGTTTTTGTGCATGGTGTGAGGTATGGGTCCTGTTTCATTTTTTTGCAAATGGATATCCAGTTATGCCAGCACCATTTGTTAAAAACCCTATCTTTTCCCCAATTAACTGACACTGGTCCTTTGTCAAATATCAGCTGCTCTTATGTGGATGGATTTATATCTGGGTTCTCAATTCTGTTCCACTGGTCTATGTGCCTGTTGTTGTACCAATACCAGGCTGTTTAGACTACTGTGGCTGTATAATAGGTTCTGAAATCAGGTAGAGTGAGGCCTCCCACTTTCTTCTTCTTTTTCAGTAATGCTTTGCTTATCCGAGGCTTCTTTCCCTTCCATATGAAGTTGGTGATTTGTTTCTCTATCACCTTAAAAAATGACCTTGGAATTTGGATCAGAAGTGCATTGTATGTATAGATGGCTTTTGGTAGAATAGACATTTTTACTATGTTAAGTCTTCCTATCCATGAGCAAGGTATGTTTTTCCACTTATGTCCTTTTTAATTTCTTGTAGTAGAGCTTTGTAGTTTTCTTTGTATAGGTCTTTTACATCCTTTGTAAATTTTATTCCTAAGTATTTTATCTTCTTGGGGGCTACTGTGAATGGTATTGATTTGGTGATTTCCTCTCCGATGTTCTTTTTGTTGATGTAGAGGAATCCAAGTGATTTTTGTATATTTATCTTATAACCTGAGACTCTGCCAAACTCTTCTATTAGTTTCAGTAGTTTTCTGGAGGATTCCTTAGGGTTTTCTGTGTATAAGGTCATTTCATCTGCAAATAGAGATAATTTTACTTCCTCCTTGCCAATTCGGATGCCCTTTATTTCTTTGTCTAGCCTAATTGCTCTGGCCAGGACTTCTAGCACAATGTTGAATAAGAGCCGTGATAAAGGGCATCCTTGTCTGGTTCCCATTCTCAAGGGAAATGCTTTCAGGTTCCCTCCATTTAGAATGATGTTTGCTGTTGGCTTTGCATAGATGCCCTTTATTATGTTGAGGAATTTTCCTTCAATTCGTATTTTGGTGAGAGTTTTTATCATAAATAGGTGTTGGACTTTGTCAAATGCCTTTTCTGCATCAATTGATAAGATTATGTGGTTTTTGTCTTTTGTTTTATTTATGTGGTGGATTACATTTAATGGTTTTTCTGATATTAAACCAGCCTTGCATACCTGGTATAAATCCCACTTGATTGTGGTGAATTATTTTTTTGATATGTTGTTGAATTCTATTGGCTAGAATTTTGTTGAGGATTTTTGCATCTATGTTCATGAGGGATATAGGTCTGTAATTTTCTTTTTTTTGTGATGTCTTTACCTGGTTTTGGTATCAGGGAGATGGTGGCTTCATAGAATGAGTTGGGTAGTATTCCGTCATTTTCTATGCTTTGAAATACCTTTAGTAGTAGTGGTGTTAACTCTTCTCTGAAAGTTTGGTAGAACTCTGCAGTGAAGCCGTCCAGGGCAGGGCTTTTTTTTTGTTGGGAGTTTTTTGATTACCTTTTCAATCTCTTTTTTTGTTATGGGTCTATTTAGTTGTTCTACTTCTGAATGTGTTAGTTTAGGTAGGTAGTGTTTTTCCAGGAATTCATCCATTTCTTCTGCATTTGCACATTTGTTAGAGTACAATTTTTTGTAATAATCTCATATGATTCTTTTAATTTCAGTTGGGTCTGTTGTGATGTGGCCCTTCTCGTTTCTTATTCGGGTTATTTGTTTCCTTTCTTGTATTTCTTTAGTCAGTCTAGCCAAGGGTTTATCAATTTTGCTAATTTTTTCAAAGAACCAGCTTTTGGCTTTGTTAATTCTTTCAATTGTTTTTCTGTTCTCTAATTCATTTAGTTCAGCTCTGATTTTTATTATTTGTTTTCTTCTGGTGCCTGATGGATTCTTTTGTTGCTCTCTTTCTATTTGTTCAAGTCGTAGGGACAGTTCTCTGCTTTTGGCTCTTTCTTCTTTTTGTATGTATGCATTTATCGATATAAATTTGCCTCTGAGTACTCCTTTTGCTGTGTCCCAGAGGTTTTGATAGGAAGTATTTTCATTCTCATTGCATTCTATGAATTTCCTTATTCCCTCCTTGATGTCTTCTCTAACCCAGTCTTTTTTGAGCAGGGTATTATTCAGTTTCTAAGTATTTGATTTCTTTTCCCTAGTTTTTCTGTTATTGATTTCTACTTTTATTGCCTTGTGGTCTGAGAAGATGCTTTGTACTATTTCGATGTTTTGGACTCTGCAAAGGTTTGTTTTATGACCTAATATGTGGTCTATTCTAGAGAATGTTCCATGTGCGCTAGAAAAAAAAGTATACTTTGCAGCAGTTGGATGGAGAGTTCTGTATAAGTCAATGAGGTCAAGTTGGTTGATGGTTGTAATTAGGTCTTCCGTGTCTCTATTGAGCTTCTTACTGGATGTCCTGTCCTTCTCCGAAAGTGGTGTGTTGAAGTCTCCTACTATAATTGTGGAGGTGTCTATCTCACTTTTCAGTTCTGTTAAAATTTGATTTATGTATCTTGCAGCCCTGTCATTGGGTGCATAAATATTTAATACGGTTATGTCTTCCTGATCAATTGTCCCTTTTATCATTATATAGTGTCCTTCTTTATCCTTTGTGGTGGATTTAAGTCTAAAGTCTATTTTGTCAGAAATTAATATTGCTACTCCTCTTCTTTTTTGCTTATTGTTTGCTTGATATATTTTTTTCCATCCTTTGAGTTTTAGTTTGTTTGTGTCTCTAAGTCTAAGGTACGTCTCTTGTAGGCAGCATATAGACGGATCGTGTTTCTTTATCCAGTCCGTGACTCTCTGTCTCTTTATTGGTGCATTTAGTCCATTTACATTCAGCGTAATTATAGATAAATAGGTGTTTAGTGTTGTCATTTTGATGCCTTTTTATGTGTGTTGTTGACAATTTCATTTTTCCGCATACTTTTTTGTGCTGACACGTTTTTCTTAGTAAATTGTGAGATCCTCGTTTTTGTAGTGTTTGACTTTATGTTTGTTGAGTCGTTACATTTTTCTTGGCTTTTATCTTGAGTCATGGAGTTGTTATACCTCTTTGTGGTTACCTTAATATTTACGCTTGTTTTTCTAAGTAAAAACCTAACTTTTATTGTTCTATATCGCCTTGTATCACTCTTCATATGGCAGTTCTGTGCCACCTGTATTTAGTCCCTCTTTTTGATTATTGTGATCTTTTACATATTGACTTCAGTGATTCCCTGTTATGAGCATTTTTTTTTTAATTAATCTTAATTTGTTTTTGTGATTTCCCTATTTGAGTTGATATCAGGATGTTCTGTTCTGTGACCTTGTGTTTTTTTGGTATCTGGTATCATTGGTTTTCTGACCAAACAATACCCTTTAGTATTTCTTGTAGCTTTGGTTTGGTTTTTGCAAATTCTCTAAGCTTGTGTTTATCTGTAAATATCTTAATTTTGCCTTCATATTTCAGAGAGAGTTTTGCTGGATATATGATCCTTGGCTGGCAGTTTTTCTCCTTCAGTGTTCTGTATATGTCGTCCCGTTCCCTTCTTGCCTGCACGGTTTCTGCTGAGTAGTCTGAACTTATTCTTACTGATTCTCCCTTGAAGGAGACCTTTCTTTTCTCCCTGGCTGCTTTTAAAATTTTCTCTTTATCTTTGGCTTTGGCAAGTTTGATGATAATATGTCTTGGTGTTTTCCTTTTTGGATCAATCTTAAATGGGGTTCGATGAGCATCTTGGATAGATATCCTTTCGCCTTTCATGATGTCAGGGAAGTTTTCTGTCAGCAGATCTTCAACTATTTTCTCTGTGTTTTCTGTCCTCCCTCCCTGTTCTGGGACTCCAATCACACGCAAGTTATCCTTCTTGATAGAGTCCCACATGATTCTTAGGGTTTCTTTGTTTTTTTAAATTCTTTTATCTGATTTTTTTTCAGCTATGTTGGTGTTAATTCCCTGGTCCTCCAGATTTCCCAGTCTGCATTCTAATTGCTCGAGTCTGCTCTTCTGACTTCCTATTGTGTTGTCTAATTCTGTAATTTTATTGTTATTCTTTTGGATTTCTGCATGCTGTCTCTCTATGGATTCTTGCAACTTATTAATTTTTCCACTATGTTCTTGAATAATCTTTTTGAGTTCTTCAACTGTTTTATCAGTGTGTTCCTTGGCTTTTTCTGCAGTTTGCCTTATTTCATTTGTGATGTCTTGAAGCATTCTGTAAATTAGTTTTTTATATTCTGTACCTGATAATTCCAGGATTGTATCTTCATTTGGGAAGATTTTGATTCTTTTGTTTGGGGGGTTGTAGAAGCTGTCATGGTCTGCTTTTTTATGTGGTTTGATATCTACTGCTGTCTCTGAGCCATCACTGGGAAACTTGTTTTTCCAGAAAATCCGTTAAAAAAAAATGCAGTCAGATCCCCATCAGAACTACCTTTGGATTATAACCGCCACCTTGTTCCCTGTAAGGATGAAAGTCCGAGATTTGGATCATATATGCTTGGCTGTAGCTGGTTCTGTGTTTTTAGTCCAATTAGGGATGGATTTTTGGTCCCTGGGTTTTTTGTGGTTCCTTCTCTCAGGCCGGAAGAATTGGTTAGGAAAAGACCACAAGAAAAAAAAAGGGGGGGAGGGAAGCAAAGCCACCATGGAGCCGGAGCCGTTCTCCCTCTGGCTCAGGAAATTCCAATGTTAATGAAGCCGCCTGATAAGGGTGGGGGAGGGATCAGAGAGATAGGAGCGTAGCACCTCGGAATATAGCCAGAGTTGCTTGTCTTGCTTGGAATGACTGTTTTGTCTGAGATTCCCGAAGGGCGTGTCGCCTGTGTGTGCTGGCTGTGTGGAGATTGCCCCTGGGGATCTGGCCCTCTGAAGCCACAGTCAGATCCTCCACTGCCAGTCCAAAGCCCAGCGTCAAGGTTCTCCTGCTGGGACACTGCACTCCCAGCTTCAAAATCAGTCGCTGCCTCCTGGGGACTTCTCGTCCGGCAGCCGCATCGCCGCGCCGCCTCCCCGGACCTGCTGGGCCCCCTCCCGGGGTTAGTTCAAGGAAGTAGGGCTGCACCCCGTGCTTGGTCCATGACAGTGCCCAATCAAAAGCCTGGCACCAAGGTTCCCCGGCTGGGACGCTGCACTCTGGCTCCAAAACCAGTCACTGCCTCCCGGGGACTTCTCCCACCAGCCGCGTCACCACGCCGCCCGCGCAGACCGGCTGGGCCCCCTCCCAGGATCAGTTCAGGGGGGTAATGCTGCACCCCTTGTTTGCGCCATCACAAAATTTATGAGTTCAGCTCCCCTGGGCCCAGAAGCCCGGCACCAAGGTTACCTGACTGGGACGCTGGCTCCAGGCTCTGAAAACAGTCGCTGCTTCCCTGTATTTGTTCGTTTTCCATCTCTAAATCTGTTTGTTGTTCAGGGTTCATAGATTGTTATGTATGTGATCGATTCACTTGTTTTTCCGAGTCTTTGTTGCAAGAGGGATCTGAGGTAGCGTCTACCTAGGCCGCCATCTTGGCCCCACCCCCAAAGATGTAATTTTTAAGACAAGTTTTTTATCAGGATTCGAAGTCTTTCCACATTATCACAATTTTTAAACAGAATTCGGCAGATATAAAGCTCAAAACTGGTTTTTAGAATCAGTCTTTAGAATCAAGTGGCCAGCAGAGATGGAAGAACAAAATTTTGTAACACTAACTTTCTCCCCTATGGTAGGCAACCTCTAAGATGATTCCAATCATCCCAGTATCCTGCAGTTCACACCTGTGTAATCTCCTCTCCTAGAGAGAAAGCTGGACTTATTGACTCAATTCTAAAAAATGGAATACTATAGAGGTACTTGGATGTCACCCCCTAGATTAGGCTATAAAAGACTGTGGCTTCTGTGTGGGTGCTCTCTCTCTTTTTCTCCTTTGGTTTGGTCACCCTGGGGGAAGCCAGCTGCCCTATCAGGAGGCAAGTTTGTGGAGAGGCTCAGAAGATGATTCTCCCCAGTTGAGCCTTGAGGTGACTTCATCCCCTGCAGCAACTTGATTATAGCCTTTGAGAGACTCTGAGCCAGAATCGCCCATCCATGCAGCTCCAGGATTCCTGACCCACAGAAACTGAAATAATCAAAGTTTGTTGTTTCTAGGTGCTAAGTGTTGTGGAAATTTGTTGCGCAGCAATAGATAACTGATATATATACTGTAAGGTTTTTCACTGCAGTTTTGAGGATATGGGGGAAAGAATAAGCATGATTTGAAAGGTTTCAATAGAGAGGAATTGGCAGGAAAGAAGAGGCTATGGGCTCCAAAAAAAAAAAAAAAAATTTGAAACTCAGCAGGGCAAATCTTATTAGAGATATCAAACCTTAAAAATAATTCTCTTCCTTCTGGGCACATCTGGGAAGTGGCCCTGCCTTCCAGACTCTGGATGTAGGTCTTGCCCTGCAGATTCTGAGTGGAAGCTCATTGGTCCTTAGTGTTAGACCCATTTTCCCAGTCCACCAGTTCCCCCTGGAACTGAGGTAGTGGTCCCAATCTTTGAAACCTAGGCAGTGGTCCCGCGCTTTGAAATCTAGGTGGCGGCCTCATTGTCTGAAACCTAGGATGTGGTGGTCCCACCTCCTGTGCACGGATGGGAAGTTATACCAGTCTCTGAGCTGTTTCTAGGATTATCTTTTCCTTTTCTTGTAGAACAACACATGTTCGCAGCCATGGTACTCCACTGTCTCATTTCCCGCCTGCAAAACTCAAGGAATCAGACAGGTTTTCTTCATTTCATCCTGTCTCTGTCTCTTTCAGTCTAAACTGGCACCATTTTTGCTGAGATGGGGGATTGGATCCATAGGTCACATGTCCAATTCCTTTAGAAAATGTTTGTCCAGACATATCCACAGCATGTTTTCTTAATTTGTACAATGGACTCTTTTAAATCTTCAAGTTCTGGTTTCTTTTTGCACAGTTCATTTCTCAGTCTATCTCTTTCCTTCTACATTTTAATATAAGCAGCAAGGAGGAAGCACACTGTACCTTGAAGATTTTGCATAGTAATCTCCTCAGCTAAGTATCCAAGTTCATTACTTATAAGTTCAACTTTCCACAAAGCTTTCAAACATAATTTGGTCAAGTTCTGTGCCACTTTATAGCAAGGATTGCCTTTTCTCCAGTGTCCAAAACCTGTTTATCCTTTCCTTTTAAGACCTCACCAGAAACACATTTGATGTACACATTTCTAGCAACATCCTATTCATGGTGATAGAAGCTTTACCCACAGCTTTCCATGATGCTTTCTGAGACGTCGTATGCATTGACCTTAAAGTCTATATAATTCTACCAACAGTCTCTTCAAGGCAATCTATGCTTTACTATCAAACACCTCAATTCTTCCAGCCGCTACCCATTATCAAATTCCAAAGCCCCTACCACATTTTCAGGCATTTGTTACAGCAGCACCCCTGATCTCTGGTAACAAATTTTACACTTGTAAAACATGTTAAAGATTTATGATTTGGACAATTAAATCTTCAAAAAAATTTAAATGGTTCTTATGGTATGGGTTTTGAGTCTTTTTGAATATTTCAAATTTATCTTGACATTGTTTCCAGGGTTACAATAATTACTGTTAAGGTAAATCAGTTACCAATTGAGCAATTCAGGCAAAATTTCTCCATCAGTATATGTGTAACTTTAAACAGATTTGCCCTGCCATTGTCTGGAGAAGGATTTGGGTGCCACCAAGTGGCCACATTGGGAAAGCCGAAGCTCATCGTTATGGGCAGTTTGTTGTATTTAAATAAATTCTTCTGAATTCACCAAATCAATTTGGTCAACTATCATTATAAATGAAAAAACCAAAACCAAACCCACTGCTGTCGAGTCGATTCTGACTAGTAGGACTCTAAAAAAAAAACTCTATGGGACAATAATTACCTCAAAGGCATCTCTGCTAAAGGTTTAGTTGTCATCTCCTAAATCTTTGCCAAGTAGGCAGGCTTTGGTTAGGGCCTTCTGTTTAATGATCACATAATATTTAGTCATACAAATAGAATGGGCTGTTGATTTAAAGAAGAGAAAAAATCACCTATAACAGAGTTTGCAAAAGCCACAACGTATCTTTTTAATAATCAAGAATATCTTGATTATTCTTACAATATTTGCTTTCAATAAATAATATGTTTGCATGTCTAAGGGATCATCAATCAGTTTGAAAAGACCAAGATGGCTTCATGTTTGAACAACTGTTAAATAATCATGGGATTCACTCTTATCAGGAAATGGTGTTCAGCTTTGAGAGACTGAATTGGGAGCTGAGGAAAGCAGCAGGGAACTGCAGACAGACAAGAATTAACAAATCAACAATGAGCTGCATATGGTAGGAAAATCCCTTCTCCCAACATTCCTGCCCCTCTCCCTAGCTGTGCAGACTGCCAACTGCTGTGAACTGTGGAAGTGGCCCCAGCAAAAGAATCTGCTTGCCTAACCACCACAACCCCTGCCTGTCCAAAGACAAAGAAGCCCAAGCTTCTGCTCTAAAATTAACAGAGCAGGCCTCCCCAGGTTCCATTTGGAGTGTGTCACCATCTCCCCGACCCAGATACTGTCAGCTGCAAGGTTACTGCAAATTGCTAGAGAAGGCTGCTGCAGTGAAGTCAGCTCCAATAGTCAACATTCTAGTTGCCTGCCTGAGCATCCCATAACTCAGGCCTCTGAAACCAACAGGACAGACCTCCTAGGGAGTTAGTTTGGGTCTGTCTGCTCCCTCTCCTGGTTGGTGCTGAAGACTGCTAAATGAGGCTGCTGTGTGCTAGGAGCAGGCATCTTGACTGGAGGCTACACCCACAGCCAACATACTACACAGTAGGCTCCGATAGCAACAAGGCAGACCCCCCCAGGAGTCTGTTCAGAGTGTGACAACTCCTCCCTGACCCACATACTGTCACCTGCAAGCCTGAAGTGAATTGCTATAGAAGCCCCACTGACTATGGCTTTTCTCCCATAGTCAGTGCTTTACCTGTCTCCCTGCACACCCCATAGCTCAGGGCTCTGAGGGCTAAACCTCCAGGGGGTCAATCTGGGTTAGTCTGCCCTCACTTCTGGTTGGCACTGAGGACTGCTGGCTGAGGCTGCTGTGTGTTAGGAAGCAGGCGTCTTAAGTGGAGGCTACACTCACAGCCAACCATCTGCCAAGGGGAGGAGGGGCTCTGATAGCAACAGGCAGTCCTCTGTGGGGGTCTGACCAGAGTGTGACACTCCCCAACCTGGTAACTGTTGGTTTCCAGGTTGTTGCAAACTGCTAAGGAAGGCCCCTGCTCCTGTAGTCAGCAACTTTACCTGCCTCCCTGTGCACCCAATAGCTCAGGTCTCTGAAACCAATAGGATAGGCCTCTCTGGGGGTCAGTTTGGGTCTGTCTGCTCCCACTTCTGGGCAGTGCTGAGGACTGCTGACTGAGGCTGCTGTGTGCTAGGAAGCAGACATCTTGAGTGGAGGCTACACTCACAGCCAATATACAGGGTGGGCTTTGACAGCAACTAGGCAGACCTCTCTGGGTGTCTGTTTGGAGCATGACAACCCCTCCCCTCCCAATAACTGTTGGCTGCTGGACTGATATGAACTCCAATACAAAGTTCCCTACAGTACAGCCAGGAAGCATGTCACCTAAATGGGCACTGCTCCCCCAACCACCAAAAGGCCTCTGGGGCTTGGACACCAACAAGACAGATCTCTTGGAGGTCTTCCTGGAGAGTACCAGCCCCTCCTCCTCCTGAAATGAAGGAAAGTCTGCCTGTGCTTCTCCTGAATGCCAGTTCAGGTATAAGCAGTCCCTACAGAGTGGGGCAGGAAGACTCGGGCAACACCTGGCCCAAAGGGGGCTCTCTGGGTGTGGGTTTTCCAATGGAGAACATGGTTGAATAAACAGAGAATGGAAATGAGTAATAACCAGAGAGAGAGGACTGCAATCCCTGGTGAACAGATTGATTAATACATGCTATCTTGCCAGAGTGGCAGTGCCTGCTGGTGGACGGCTTGACCATAGCCATGTTCTCTAGTGTGTTTGCGAGACATTATAAGTTGAAAACCAAGGTCTGGAATTTTCAAATCCTTATTAAACCAGAGAGAGAACCAGAAAACGTCATACTTAACCACTACACCACCAGGGTTTCTGGGTTTAATTAAACCAGAGAGGGAGAAGGAGTTATCACAGAGAGGGAGAGGAAACAGTAAGCAAAGGCTGAAGGCTCTGTTCACCTAAATTTTTTTTTTGCAGAAAAAAGAGTGGGCAAAAACAACAAATATTGAGGAGAACTGAGAAAGTCAACAACCTCAAAAATTCCAATGCCCCAACAAAACATCATAAGACACACAAAGAAAAGGGAAATGATGGCTCATCCAAATAAACATGATGAAGGGAGAATAAGTGCCTCTAGGAAAGACAGAATAATGAAAAACATGGAAGACTATAATACAACAGTGTTAAACATAATTAAAGACTTCAGGGAAAACACAGACAAAGAGCTAAGAGAAAGTAGAAAAACAAAACAAGAACAAAATGAGGATCTAAAAAAAGAGATATTGGAACCAAAAAGGACAATAACTGAAATGAGAAACACAATAAAAGAACTTACCAACAGAAGAAAGAATCAATAAATTAAAGATAAAATAGTTAAAATCAAAGACACTGAAGAGTAACAAGAATGGAAGCTCAAGAAGGCTGAGCACAGTTTAATGGAGTATGAGATAACAAGAGTCTTAATGTAAGAATTTGATGAAGGATATGTATCTACAAATCCAAGAATCTCAAAGAGCCCCAAGCAGGATAACTCAAGGACACCAAGCAGGATACACCAGGACACATCATAGTTAGGCTCTCAAAAAGTAAAGATAAAGAGATAGCCCTCAAAGCAGTGAGAGAGAAGAAAACAGTAACACACAAAGGATCCCCAAGAAGATTAAATACCAATTTCTCCTCAGAAACATTGGCGGCCAGGAGGCAATGGAAAGATATAAATAAAGCACTGAAAAAAAAAAACAAAACAAAAAACTGTCAACTGAAACCATCCTTCAAAAATGAGAGAGAAAATAAAATATTCCCAGGCAAACAGAAGCTGAAAGAGTTCATACCCATCAGGCTGGCACCATAAAAAATACTAATGGGAGTTCTGTGGGTGGAAGGAAAAGAGATTAAAAGTTAACTCAAATCTATAAATAAAAAATAAAGATCCCTAATAAAGGAAACTATGTGGAAAAGTATAAGGGCTAGTGGTAAGGTATTCAAGTTTGATGATCTGAATTGTTTTGTCCTTCATGTTTTTAAATAAAAAAATATATAAAAAAGCAAGGATAAAATTGTGTTATATGGTGCATGAAATATAAAGACATAATTAGTGATAACAGCAAAAAAAAAAAAAAAAGATGGAGGACAGGAATGGTATAGGTATAGAATTTCTTGTATGTTGCCGAAGTTAAGTTACCACCAACTTATGCTATGGTGTTATAAATACAATCTGGTAAATGTAATATTCATCAACTTGACAGCAACAGGTACTAAAAAATATCCAAAATCCATGCAAAAAAGAAAGGAGAAGGGAGCCAAAATGGCTTACTACATTAAACCAAGAAAACACAAAATCAAGCAGTCGTAAAGGACAAAGACAAAGAAGACTTAAGACACACAAAAAACAAATAACACACTGGGAGAAGTAAGTCACTTGTTAATGGTAATTACAATGAAAGTAAATGGACCAAATGCTTGAATAAAAAGACAGAGAGTGCAGAATGAATTAAAAAAAAAAAAGATTCAAATATATACTTTTTACAAGAGATACACCTTAGACCCAAAGATACAAATAGATTGAAAGTGAAAAGATGAAAAAAATATTCCATGCAAATTATAACCAAAAGAGAATTGGGGTGGAAATCTTAATATCAAACAAAGTAGACTTTAAGACAAAATTTGTTAGAAAAGATAAAAATGAATATTATACAATGATAAAAGGGACATTTAATCAAGAAGATTTAACAATCATAAATATAATATATGCACCCAACATTGGAGTACCTAAATCTATAAAGTGAACAGTGATAGAATTGAAGGAAGAGATAGATAACACTACAATATTAGTTGGAGACTTCAATATACCACTTTCATTAATGGCCAGAACATCTAGAAAGAAGATCAACAAGGAAACAGGATCTGAATGACACTATAAGCCAACTAGACCTAACAGACATATAAAACACTGCACCCAACAACACTACAATATACATTCTACTCCAGTGCACATGGATCATTCTCCAGGATAGACCACATGTTAAGTCACAAAGAAAGTCTTGATAAATTTAAAAGATTGAAATCATACAAAGTATTTTCTCTAACCACAACAGAGTGAGTTAGAAATCAATAACAGAAAAAAAACCCTAGAAATTATACAAATGTATGGAAATTAAACCACTCATTATTAAACTACCAATGGGTCAAAGAAGACATCAAAAGAGAAAGCATAAATTTCTTAGAGTCAAATAAAAATGAAAGCACAACATACCAAAACATGTGGGATGCAGTAAAGACAGCACTCGGAGGGAAACTTATAGCAATAAATGCCTACATGAAAAAAGAAGAAATATCTCAAACCCACAGTCTAACCCCCAAACTGAAGGAACTAGAAAGGGAAAAGCAAATTAAGTCTAGACCTACCAGAAGAAAAGAAATAACAAAGGCCAGGGCAGAAATAAAATAGAAATCAGAAAAAAAAAAAAATAGAATCTGTAAAACCAGAAGTTGGTTCTTTGAAAAGATCGAAAAACTGACAAATCTTTAGCTATACTGACAAAGAAAAAAAAGAGAGAGAGAAAATGCCAAAAACAAAAATACGAAAGAGGAGACATTACAACTGACTCATTAGAAATAAAGAGTATTATGACAGAATATTATAAACAATGGTATGGTAACAAACTGGATAATCTAGATGAAACGGACAAATTCTTAAGTGTACAGTCTACCCAAGCTGACTGAAGAGGAAATATAAAGTCTCAACAGTCCTATAGCAAGTGAAAAGATGGAACCAGTGATCAAAAAACCTCCCAAGAAGAACAACAGAAGAAGTCCTGGTTAAGATAGCTTCATTGGTGAATTCTACCAAATATTTAAAGAATTAACACCAATACTGATTAAACTCTTCCATAAGATAGAGAAGGAAGAAATCTCCCTAATTCATTCTATGAAACAAACATAACTCTGATAACCAAATCTGACAAAGACATCACAAGAAAAGAAAACTATAGGCCAATATCTCTTGTGACTATAGATGCAAAAACTTCAACAAATTACTAGCGAACAGTATCATACACCATATTAAAAGAGTCATTCGCCATGATCACGCAGGATTTATTCCAGGAATGCCAGGATGGTTCAACATTAGAAAATCAATCAACATAATACAACACATCAATAGAACAAAGGAAAAGAACCACCTATCATCTCTATAGATGCAGAAAAAGCATTTGATAAAATACAGCACCCTTTCTTGATAAAAACCCTAGAGAAGATTGGAATAGAAGGGAAATTCCTCAAATTGATTCAGGGCATATATGAATAGCCAACAGCCAACATTATATTTAATGGAGAAAGACTGAGAGCTTTCCCCTTGAAATTGGGAATAAGACAAAGGGCCCACTCTCATCACTTCTATTCAATATTGTATTAAAAGTCCTAGCCAAAGCAATAACACAAGAAAAAAGGAATAAAATGTATTTAGATTGGAAAAGAAGAAGTAAAATTATCTCTATTTGTGGATGATATGATCCTATTTATAGAAAATTCCAGAGTCTTCAAGAAAACTTCTAGAGCTAATAGCAGAATTTAGCAAAGTTGCAGGGTGCAAAATTAACAAACAAAAGTAAATTGGCTTCTATATGCCAGCAACGAGAAATCTGAAAGGGAAATTAGAGAAATAATTTCATTCCCTACAGCATTTAAGAGAATAAAATACCTAGAAATAAATTAAATCAGGCACGTGAAGAACCTATACAATCAAAATTACAAAACACTTCTGAAAGAGGTTAAAGAAGACTTAAATAAATGGAAAAATGTTCCACGTTCGTGGTTTGGAAGACTTAATAAGGTTAAGAAGTCAATATTGCTCAAAGCGATCTATAGGTTTAACACAATCCCATTCAAAATTCCAACAGCCTTCTTTACAGAAATGGAAAAACGAATCCTCAACTTTGTATGGAATAGCATGAGGCCCTGAATAGCTAAAGCAATGTGAAACAAAAGAACAAAGTAGGAGGACTCACATTTCCTGATTTTAGAACATATTATACAGCAACACAGTAACACAATCAAAATAGCCTGGTACTGGTATAACAATAGACACACATAGACCAATGGAATGGAATTGAAAGTCGAGAAATAAACCCACACATCGACGGTCAACTGATTTTCTTCAAGGCTGCTAAGCACATTTGATGGGAAAAGAAGAGTCTTTGACAAATGATGTTGGGAAGTTGGATTTCCTCATGCAGAGAGATTAAAAAGGGTACATTCCTCCCAGCATACACAAAACAAATTCAAAATGGATTAAGGACCTAAATGTGAAAAGTAAAACCATAAATTTCTTAGAAGAAACTACAGGGGTAATGCTGTTGGGCCTACATTTTAATAACGGATCATCTAATATGATAACAAACACAAATAGCCAAAGACAAAAATAAATAAATTGACCTCATAAAAACTGAAAACCTTTGGTAATCAAAAGACTTTACCTAAAATGTGAAAAGGCAAGCTACCAACTGGGAGAGTATCTTTGGAAGCCATATATCCCATAAGAATCTAATAACCAAACTGTATAAAAACTTCAAAAACTTAACAACAACAAAAACGCAAATAATCATAAAACAGGCAAAGGACTTGAATAGTCATTTCACCAAAGAAGACATTCAAATGTCCACCGAACACATGAAAAGATGCTCAACATCATTAGCCATCAGAGAAATGCAAATTAGGACCATATGAGATACTTTTTCACTCTTTTTTTTTAGGATGACTAAGATTAAAAAAAAAAATCAGAAAATAAGAAAAGATGGTGAGGATGTGGGTAAATTTGAAGCCTTATCCATTGTGGCAGGGAATGCATAATGGTACAGCCATCGTGGAAAACAGCTGGCATCTCCTCAAAAAACTCAAATTAGAACTTCCAGATGACCAACAATTCCATTCCTAGGTAAGTACGCAAAAGACTTGGAAGCAGAGACTCAAACAGACTTCATTGCAGGACAATCCACAATAGGCAAAAGATGAAAATAACCTAAATGCCTATCAGCATATGAATGGATAAACAAAATGTAGTACATTCATACCATGGAATACTACTCAGCCAGTAGGAGAGATAAATGCTACATTTGATTATAAATGATATATGCTATGATATGGATGGAGCATGAAGAAATTATGCTAAATGAAATAAGTCAAGCACAAAAGGACAAATATTGCATGATCTCACTTACATTAAAAAAAAAAAAAAGATAACTGTCTTGGAAGAAGTGCGGCCAGAATGCTCCTTAGGGGCAAGGATGGCGAGACTGCGTCTTACATACTTTGGACATGTTGTCAGGAGGGATGAGTCCCTGGAGAAGGACATCATGCTTGGCAGAGTACAGGGTCAATGGAAAAGAGGAAGACCCTCAACAAGGTGGATTGACACAGTGGCTGCAACAATGAGCTCAAGCATAACAATGATTGTAAGGATGGCTCAGGACCAGGCAGTGTTTCGTTCTGCTGTGCATGGGATCGCTATGAGTCGGAACCGACTCCACGGCACCTAACAACAACAACAACAAATGTATAGAGACCAAAGTTTATTAGTGGTTACCAGAGGCAAGAAGGAGGGGAATGTTGTTTATGGAGTACTGAGTTTCAGCTTATGGTGATGAAAAAAATGCACTGATTTACAGTAGAGTTGCACAGTCAATTATTGCAAGTTGCACACCTGTAAAAAGTTGAATTGGCAAAAGTGGTGTGATACCCATATTTACAACCACATCAAGAAGAAAGCTTAGCTCCTGAGGCTTCTTATGTACCACCAAACACCTCATGGTTCCTTGGTTTGGAGGTTTAGTCTTATGATTTCATGAGACATCCTAGTTAATTAGCCTACTGTCTTTAGTGCTTCTGTTCTATCTCCTAATTTGTTGAGTAGTTGATGGGGTCTTTAAAGCTTACAAGCAGCCATCCAAGGCACAACAATTAGTCTCTATTCACTTGGAGCAACAGAGAAAGAAGGATAGCCAGGTACAGGATGAGGAAATGGAATGGTGGCTAATTGTCTCCATGAAAAACTGCCTCCTTTGCCATGAAACGAGAAGAACTGGATGGTGCCTGGCTACCATTACTGAACGTTTTGATCAAAGAGTCTATAGAAGAATCCTGTTTAAAGGGGAAAATGCAGAACAGAATTCCAAATTCTCATGGACATTAGACTTTCTGGAGCCATGGAGGCTAGATGAACCCCTGAAACTATTGCTCTGAGATAATCTTTAAACCTTAAACCAAAAATACCCCCTGAAGCCTCCTTAAAACCAAACAGTAGTTTAGCTTAACAAGTAAGAATTGTCTGTAGGGTCTCTATGAGTTGGGAACTGATTCAACGGCATGTAACAACACAACATAGGGGATCAAAGGAGCCCTGCCCGCAAAGTGGTTAAGGTATTTGGCTGCTCACTGAAAGGTTTGCAGTTCGAACCCACCTGTCTCTCCTCAGGAGAAGAATGTGCTTTCAAAAAGCTTTACAGCCTTGGAAATCCTATGGGGCTGTTCTACTCTGTCCTATAGGGTCACTATGAGTTGGAATCGACTCAGCAGCAATGGGTTTGGTTTGTATAGGGAATAAAATGACAAAAACAATGCAAAAGATTAGATAGGAACCTTAGGAGGCTGTGGGTTTATGTTAATGGGAGGAGGAACAATTCAGTAAAGGAGGGTGAGAATGGTTGCGCAACTTGAAGAATTAAATCAACGTCACTGAATTGTACATGCAGAAATTGTTGCACTGGGGTATGATTTGCTGTGTATATCCTCAACAACATCAGCAAAACAAGTAAAATTAAAAAAAAATTTAAGAAGGTGCAATTGTGATAATGGTAATGAAGATGTCAATAAAAACAAAGAAGTTGAAAGATGATCTGTAGAATTTGGTTATCAATTTTTAATTCACATTTTATTATTTGTTGTACTTAAAAGAGGTTCACATAAATCATGTGAAAATTTAGTTCACTCTAACTGTTTTAGGCTACACCCTCAGAAGCAACACTTAATATACTTATAAATGTATAAAGTTAAGCTATTTTCATTAGTTTGATAAATACATATGTTTAATGCAGAATGCAGCAATGGAAAATGGAAAAATCTAGTAGGAAAAAGTGGGGAAAAAATAATTCCTTTTGTTTTCCTGCATTTACCTCTTTTTTTTCCTATTCACATATGGATATATATTATTTACTTTTAAAAAGGAAATTATACAATTTTGTAAATTATATGTAAAAATATAAAAATGATATCCACATACAATTAGGAGCTTGGAGAAAGGAAGAGGTATCTGGGAAGGCTTCTTGGACAATTAATCTTTGATATTTTGGAGAATGGAGGTTCAATGAGGGGCATTAAAGGTAATTAGATGAATGAGAACAAACATAGATGGGATGATTTAAAAAATGGGAAACAGCAATCATGGCATTAGTTCTAGAATTACACTGAAGTTGATTGAGGAGAGGAGATCTTTTTGATGTTAGCATCAAAATCCCTGAAGTTTCACATAAGATTAATGATAAATAACATTTAGTAAGCTTGTAGTTAACTGAAGATGCCACTATGACACTAAGGACAACTCCATTCCAACAATCAAATGCTAATATACACGAGCCCTAATACTTTCACCATATTGTACTTCCAGTTAAGTTGTTGTTATTGTTAGATGCCATTGAATCGGTTCTGACTCATAGCAACAACATAAAGAAACACTACCCATTCCTGCACCATTCTCACAGTCATTGCCGTGATTGAGCCTATTTTTGCAGTCACTGTGTCAATCCACCTTGTTGAGGTTCTTCCTCTTTCTACCTGACCCTCTACTTTACCAAGCACGATGTCCTTCTCCAGGGGCTGGCCCCTCCTGATAACATATCCAAAGTGTGTGAGACGAAGTGTAGCCAACCTCTCTTCCAATGAGAATTGTGTCAGCACTCCCTCCAAGGCAGATTTGTTTGATCTTCTAGCAGTCCATGGTATATTCAACATTCTCCACCAACGCCATAATTCAAAGACATCAGTTCTTCTTCAGTCTCCCTTATCCCTGTTGTTACTATGTTTTTTTCTCCTTAATTTTTTTTTTTTTTTTGATGGTATGTGTTTTCAGTGTTGGGATGCGTGCTTACTAATTGAGTGTGTTTAAATTTTTGGTTGGTAATACGGATTTTGATAAATATGATCTAGTAATACAAGCTACCAATGAGGCAAGTGGCACTGTGGCACCACCAATCTGTGGTATGACGATATACAATGAGAGCTAGATAAGTAATTTATGGCAGGCACCTTTCCATTAGGTAACACGGAGAACCTCTGGTTTTCCAAATATGACACAGAAAAATCCACCAGGGTTCCCTGTCACATAAAAAAAAAAAAACCAAAGCCACAGCCATCGAGCCGATCCCTACTCACAGTGAGTGACCCTGTAAGACAGAGTAGAAGTGCCCCTAGGGTTTCCACGGAGCATCTGGTATACTTGAACTGCCAACTTTTTGTTAGCTACCAGACTCTTAACCACTATATCACTAGGGTTTCCAACTCTTACATAGGAAAGCTGTAATTATGCTTGCAAGCCTTATCTCACAGAAATAAAGGATAAAAGGCAAAAGTTTACAAAAATAACACATCCAGGAAGCATCACCTGAATGCTCAAGTTACATAACAATGAGGCTCCAACTCCAGACTGCTGAGCTTCATACATTTCAAAAGGGACCCACCTTGTCTGGAGACCAAGGTTTCAGGGGGCACCTAGCTCAATTAGCATAACAAAATGTAGCAAGAAAATGTTCTGCATCCCACTTTGGTGAGTGGCCTGTGGGGTCTTAAAAGCTGGCAATTGGCCATCTAAGATTCATCAATTGGTCGCAACCCACCTGGAGCAAAGGTGAATGAAGAATACCAAAGATACAAGGTGAATATGAGCCCAGGAGACAGAAAGGGCCACAAAACCCAGAGACTATATCAGGCTGAGACCAGAAGAACTAGATGTTGCCAGCTACCACCAATGACTGCCCTGACAGGGAACACAACAGAGAATCCCTGATGGAGCAGGAGAACAGTGGGATGCAGACCTCAAATTCTAGTAAAAAGACCAGACTTAATGATCTGACTGAGACTGGAGGGACCCTTAATGGTCTGATGGAATCATGGTCTCCGGACTCTCTGTTAGTCCAAGACTGGAACCATTCCCAAAGCCAACTCTTCAGACAGGGATTGGACTGGACTATAGGACAGAAAATGATACTGGTGAAGAGTGAGCCTTGGCTCAAGTAGACACATGAGACTATGTAGGCAGCTCCTGTCTGGAGGTGAGATGAGAAGGCAGAGGGGAACAGGAGCTGGTCGAATGGACACAGGGAATAGGGGGAGAGCAGCTAGGAGTATAGAGCAAGGTGTGTATATGTTTTTGTATGAGAGACTGACTTGATCTGTAAGCTTTCACTTAAAGCACAATAATAAAAAAAAAGTGAAAAAAAAAAAGAGGGACGTTAAGTGCATTAGGACCAGAGGAACGCCTAATCTCTGAGGTCCAGAGGCATAAAAAGTGGCTGGCATATTGTTTATGCCAATGATAACGAAAGCATTGTACATTGTCCAGCTTTCGCATGCATATGAAGTGATTGAAAATGCCATGACTTAGGTCAGGTGCACCTCAGCCCTGATCTTCCTGCAATCCTGATGCTTCGTTCTTCTTCATACGGTCCATTTTCTCAGATTGTTTGCTCAGCATACAGATTGAATGAGTATGGTGAAAAGATACAACCCTGACACATATCTTTCCTGATTTGAAACCACACAGTACTTCCTTGTTCTGTTCATATGACTGCCTCTTGGTCTATGTACAGGTTCTGCATGAGAGCAATTAAATGTTCTGGAATTCTCTTTCTTCACAATGTTATCCGTAATTTGTTATGATCCACACAGTCTAATGTCTTTGTATAGTCAATAAAACACAAGTAAACATTTTTCTGGTATTCTCTGCTTTCATCCAAGGTCCATCTGACGTCAGTAATGATTCTCTATAACAAAAACCTTAGGATGTGAGTTAACTATGGCTATTCTGAAAATTGAGGATGGAACATTTCTGAGAAGAACACTGTGGAAACTGGCATTTTCACAGTTGCGATAGCTTCCGATCCTCTTTCTCAGAGCCCCCACCACTTCCTTGTTCTTCAGGCTGTAGATGAGTGGGTTGAGCATGGGAATCACTATGGTGCCAAGCACGGCTCCTATCTGGTCTTGTTCAGGTGTGAGAAGAGCTGGGTGTCATGTCGATGAAGATGGCCTGACCAAAGTAGACACTCACCACGGTTAGGTGGGAAGAACAGGGGGCCAGGGCTTTGTTCCTCCCCTTGTGGAAATTCATCCTGAGGACAGTGAGGAAGATGAGGGTGTATGATGACAGCGTAAAAACATACGGGACCAGAAGGAACACAATAGTTGACACAAATTTCACCATCTCATAGGTTGATATGTCCACACAAGACAGTCTCAAGATGGCAGGCTTCTCACAAAAGTAATGATTAATCTTCCTGGAGCCACGGATAGGGAAATGCATTGGGTAGATGGTATGGACAAGGGAGGCCAGAGCTGCCCCAATCCAGACTGCGGCAGCTATCTGCAGACAGACCCTGGGGCTCATGAGAATTGTGTATCTCAGGGGGTTACAGAGAGCCATATAAGCCACATAAGCCATGAAGGTCAGGAGGATGCACTCAGCAAGGCCAAGGGTGAGAAAGAAAAACAACTGAGCTGCACAGGCAAAATAGGAAATGTTCTTCCTCCCTGTGAAGTAACTGGTTACTATCTTGGGGTCTGTGCTGGTGATGTAAGATAGGTCAATGAGGGAGAACAGGCTGAGCAGGGAGTACACCGGAGTGTGAAGGCAGGTGTCCAGCCAGATGAGGAGGATCAGGAGGGCGTTTCCAGTAAAAGCAATTATGTAGATGTGGAGGATGACGAGGATGAGGAGATGGGGATACCTGAACCCAGGGAAGAGCCCTAGAACGATGAAGTCAGTTGAGGCTTCATTATTTTGAACCATGTTTTCATTCAAATTACCTATATGTACTGAAAATCTACAGAGGCAAAAAAATAGGAGATATGATTCTTTGTTAAAATATTTTTTATCTCTTGATTGGCACCATCTTCCATGTACTCCTGTGGCCAGAATTAAAAAAAAAAAAACACAACAGTTACATTCTCATTAAAGAAAATTAAACAGAAAAACATAAAAAGCCCCATCAAAGCAAAACACCCGTAGTAGAAATCAACAAGCCATATCCTACAGTTGATCCGACATGGGGAAATGAATATTTTGTCCTTTGATGATACCCCACAACTTGATCATCTTTTTTCATATATATTTTTAATGTACCCTAGACTGTTGGCATTCTTGAGCCCGGCATATTGCAGGTTTCTGAAATTTCCTATTCTACCCCTGCACCCCAGAGGATCTCTTGAGCTTCCCTTGAGGTCCTCTCACAGTCGTACTCGAGAAATTTTAATTGTCAACCAAATGAAGTAGGCTATGTATTCTGTTTCTTCTGACCTCCACAATTCTTATTTTATTTCATCTCTCTTCTTTATTTTTCTAGTATTGAAGTTTTCTAGTTTATCTTTGCACTTGAATAAATAATCTTACTCATTTAACAATCTATAATGATGGCTATGGTGTCTCTTTGTCTCTAAATCTTTCAGTTATTGCTCATTTCCCATAGAATAAAATAAAACTTCCTTCAGAATATTTTTATGGTGTTGATTTTTAGAATTCTGTAAATTAATTTTAAGGTCACATGTCGGCATGGGGGTTGTCCCAAAGCCAGTATATAACACTATATTTTTTCCTTTGATTACAAATGAGATTCTCAAATATTTAGGACCAAGCTCAGTAAATTGATTTCCTTGGTGATTGCCCTGGTGATTCATATGCAACATCTCTTCTCATTTCAGGCAATAACAACCAGATATTTCTGCTCTCATTACAATAATATCTTAAAACACTTCATTTTATAGCCAATATTATATTTTTATGCCTTCCTTTACCTGAGATAAAGACATTTATTGAAGCATTTTATACCATCCAGCAGTCAATGAAAAAAGAGCAGAGTTCTTAGTGTCACAATTCAGTGTAGAGTCACTATAAACAGGTGGCAGCACATTGGCCCTGGGGAATTTTGTTTCCTTAGGTTGCTAGAGAATCTGGTCTCCCTTTTTAGGGCCTTCTCCATCATGATGCTGCTTTGTCTTCCTGCCTTTTTGGCATGTAAATACTTCCCCTTACATAGTTATTTATATATTTTTTTCTGATGGATGAAATAACAAGGGAAATGTTCTTGAAAATAATGCTCCATGAACCTCAGTTACCACATGTAAAATATAACATGATGTCCCCAAGTTAAAAAAAACAGAGTATTATTAACCATAATAGATTCAATTAATTTTAGATTAGAAATGAGAAATAGAGGCAAACTCTGCAAAATAGCAAGCTCTGAGAATAAAACAAATGTCTGGCATCTAAGCGCTGATGAACTACCTTTGTCTCTGTGCTCAGACACGAACTCCAGTCAAGTGTCAAGCAATCTTTTCACAGATCAGAAAATTTAAAATCTAAACACATGATAGTTTGTATCTTGAAAATATCTTGTTTTATATTAATCACTTATAGTATTATGTTCTTTTGGATCTAGAGATATGGTATAAAAGTAATTCCTCTACTTTAAGAAGATATTGGTTATTTCAATAACTACCTTGGTAACATTAGAAATCAATAATTGTCCAGGTTTAGTTTTTTTCTTTTTTTTCCCATTGGTAAAAAGGGAGTTTGACTTACTTAATCTGTAAGGACTCCTTTTATCTTCTTCAAAATTATAATAACTCAGTAAGTACTAATAAAACCATTGGTTGTTGTTGTTAGGTGCCATTGAGTCAGTTCTGACTTATAGTGACCCTGTGTACTACAGAATGAAACACTGCCTGGACCTGAACCATCCTCACAATCATTAGTATGCTTGAGTCCATTGTTGCAGCCAATGTGTCAATCCATCTCATCAAGGGTCTTCCTCTTTTTCACTGACCCTCTACCAAGCATGATGTCCTTCTCCAAGGACTGGTCCCTCCTGATAACATGTTCAAAGCATTCTGGCTGTACTTCTTCCAAGACAGATTTGTTTGTTCTTTTTGCAGTCCTTAGTATATTCAATATTCTTTGCCAACACCATAATTCAAATGCATCAACCCTTCTTCGATCTTCCTTATCCATTGTCCAGCTTTCTCATGCGTGTGAGGCAATTGAAAGTACTATGGTTTGGATCAGGCGCACCTTAGTCCTCAAAGTGACATGGTTGCTTTATTATACTTTAAAGAGGTCTTTTGCAGCAGATTTACCCAATGCAATGAGGTATAATCCATCTGAAGGCTGTGGTCTTTGCTCTTCAAGTCCTGTTCACTTTCAGCAAGCAAGGTTGTATCATCTGTATACACAGGTTGTCACTGAGTCATCCTCCAGTTCTATGCCAAGTTCTTCTTCATATAGTCCAGCTTCTTAGGCTGTTGGGAACATACCTTATTATACTAAATACTGATTCAGTAATGACTATACAATTATCTTGGGACAGACTCAGCCTTAACTAAATAATGCACAAATGCTATATTAACAAAATTCTTGCAAAGTATTTTCTGTCAAAATTGAAATATTTTTGTCTTCAAATGGTTAATACTGATGACCTGGGTTAACTCCAGGAATGAAGAAAGACAAAGTTGAACTCTATGGAATAGCTCATCTAAAAATGGCAGGATCTTCTCACTTCCTTCTAGGGAAAGTCAAATTTGTTAATAACTCAATGAACCCAACTTTACTGCGTATGATCTAATGTAAGTGTTTAGCAATCAAAGGTGGGACTCTTATTGTTTGCGAGAATGGCAAAGAACAGATGCTATTGGAAGAGTATGGACAGACTGCTCCCATCCACAACTCTCTGCTATTCTAAATATCCTTGAATTCCTAAGGAAAATGTTGACTAAGAAGAGGAGCACAGTCTCTACCATACGGGATCTAGGTGGTGCTTCTCTCAGTCCAGGCTGTGGTAACTGCAACAAATGAGCTGCAGGAAGACATGATTGTATTCCTCTAATGCAAGTATAACAGAGGCAGTGTTAACAATAATAATTATAATATCAGTTGTTAACCCTTACAGAAGGCTTACTAACTACCAGAGTGCTTTGTGTGCATTAATTACTGACTCTTCATATGGACCTTAAATGCATCTTGAGGAAGCTGTCAGAAAGGGGTGCAACAGTGTGCCATCACTGTGTCCACTATCAAGCAATGGCTGAGGAAACACTAAGACCCAGGCAGTTGCCTCTAGAGTCTCCCTTCATAATGACACTATTCTAACTCTGCAGTCATTTATATATTTATTTGTTGCTGTTGTTTGCTTCTGTAGAGTCCTCTAACTCATGGTGAACCCATGCAGAGAGGAACTAAAAGCTTCTGGATCCTGAACCTCTCCCATGATTGTGAATTTGACCATTGTGACCCATAACTCTTTTGTTAACTGGTTTTTGGAAATAGATAAACAGGCTTCCTTCATAGTCCAACTTAGTGTGGAAGCTCTGCTGAAACTTGTTCAGCATCATAGCAATATGCAAATCTCCAGTGACAGATGGGTGGTGGCTGTGCATGAGGTACACTGACTGGGAATCAAACCCAGGCCTCCTATGTGGTAGAAGAGAATTCTACCTTGGAACCACCAGTACTCCCCACATATTTATCTAAACCACTGCAAATTCTTTTTACTTCCCACCTTGTCCACTTTTAAGAGGAATATATTTCATACATTCATGACTTACTGTGAGAAACAGGTTCACTTTTCATGTGGCCTGAACTTACCTGCTCTTGCTTTTCAAGGGTTTCAGCTTTGACCTTGTGGCTTTGGGACTGGGTGAACCACCAGAGTTAACTTCCTGATTGGAAAACAATTGTTTTATTAATAGGTAAAGTAACATTCTCTCCCCCCTCCCCCACTTCCCCAGTTATTGCTGTCTGATGAATCTCCAGTAGCTGAAGCCATTCTTTCCTGCCCCATGGCTCTGTCATTACATTAATCAATTCTTGTCTCAAGAAACATGATCTTTGGCATTTCAGGGTCCTTGAAAATAAATTAACTGCATTTCTTCTCCACACCTGGCTCAGGTATGAGATCAAGGTGTGAGAGTCAGTACCAGCTTCTAGATAAGACCAAGTCTTTCCACAACTTCTACTGAGGTGCGTACCACAGAACTGGGGAAACCTTAGGAGTTGCCTCATGGGAGCCTGTCCCCAGATTGCAATTAACTATAGACCCAGAAGAAGTGCAAAGCTCCTAGAAACCTTTCAATTAAAATAACCACTGTCCAGTATTCCATACTGTTCATTTGTAAAATAACATAGCTGACTTTTTAAAAGTTGCTTTATTGATATAATTTATATATAGTAAAATTCACCTTTTAAAAGTATACACTTTGATGAGTTCCTTAGATACATATGTAGTTGAGTAACCAATTCCACAATCAAGATATAGAACATTTCTATCACCCTGTTGTGCGTTGAATTGTGTCCCCACAAAGTATCTGTCAACTTAGCTGGGCCATGAGTCCCTGTATTGTGTGAATGCCCACCATTTTTTTGTGATTTCTCTATGTTATAAATCCTATCACTATGATGAAATGAGATGGATTAGTGGCAGTTACATTGATGAGATATACAAGATTAGGTAGTGTCTTAAGCCAATTTCTTTAGAGATATAAAAGACAGAAGTGAGCCGAGAGACATAGGACCTCATACCACCAAGAAAGCAGTGCTGTGAGCAGAGCTCATCCTTTGGACCTGGGGTTCCTGTGCTGAGATGTTCCCAGACCAAGGGAAGACTATGGGAAGGACCTTCCTCTGGAGCTGACAGGGAGAGGAAAACTTCCCCTGGAGCAGGCACCCTGAATTTGGACTTCTAGCCTACTGGGCTGTATGAGAATAAACTTCTCTTTTGTTAAAGCCATCCACTTATGGTATTTCTGTTATAGCAGCACTAGATGGCTAAGACACACCCCAAAAAGCTCTCTCCTTTTTGATTGTGGAAAAAGTTATATATAACACAAAAAATTGCCATTTCAACGTTTTTATATGTATAATGAAGTAACATTGATTCCTTTCATCATGTTATGCAACCATTTGGGCTCACGTATAACAATGGCTGTGAGGATGGCAAAGGACCAGGAAGTGTTTCATTCTGTTGTACGTAGGTTGCTATGAGTCTGAACTGACTCAGTGGCACCTAACAACAACAACGTGCAACCATTACCACTATTGTTTTCCAAATTATTCTACCACCATTAACAGAAACTCAATACACCCTAAGTCATGACTTCCTCTTTCCCCATCCCTCCCACTCCTGGTAACTAATAAGCTTTGGTCTTTATATGTGTGTTTATTTCATATAAGTGAGATCATACAGTATTTGTTCTTTTTTGATTAGTTATTTCACTCAGCATAATGTGTACATGTATATACATGTACCATTACCAAGCTATTTTGATCACTAAAGTTTTCTAGTATGTTTTTTAAAATCTTTGTTTTCTTTTTGGTGGCTGTATACAGAACCAAATATACACCTGTTCACAGTTTCTGCATTGTGAAAGGAAGTATGTTCAATGACATTAGTTACCTACTTCACAGTGTATCACTCTTCTCACTATTTCTATCCATATTTTTACACCATTACTTTAGACTCTATGCTCCTTAAATACTCATCTGTGCTTTGGATTAACTGTTGGCAGTTTGAACTCAGATAGATAATTCTTTACAAAAGTGCAGTGCTCAAGGCAAACTTTTTTTTATTAATTGAGCCAAACTGTTGTTTAGTTTAATGTCGGCTTCATGGAATAGTTTCAGTTGAAGATTTAAAGATTATTTCTGGACAATAGATTCATGGGTCCCCCCAGCCTCAGTGGATTCAGTAAGTCTGGTTTCCATATGAATTTGAAGTTCTGTTATCTGGTTTTCCTCCTTTTGATCAGGATCCATCTACTGGGTCCTTGATCAAAATGTTCAGCAGTGGAAGCTGGGCACCATCCACTTCTTCTGGTCTCATGGAAGAGGAGGTAGTAGTTCATGGAGGCAATTAAACATGTAGTCCATTTCTTTCTCCAATTCCTGGATCTTCCTCTGAGGTTCCAAGTGAATAGAGACCAGTTGTTGCATCTTGGGTGTCTGCTCGCAAGATTTTAAGACCCCAGGTTCTTCTCACCAAACTAGGAGGTGGAACAGAAACTCTGAAAACAACTTTAAGCCAATTGACTGGACAGACCCACGAAGCCATGACCCTAAACATTTGAACCAAGAAAGCTAATCCCATGAAGAGTTTCACTGCATCTAATTCTTATCAACAGGTACAGCCTTTTTTGTGGTTTTGTTTTTTGGCTGCTGTTATAGTTGTAAAATGATAAAACACTTTGTCATTTTCACCCTCTCCCTTTTTTTCCTGGTGTGCAGCTTAGTGATAACGGCTACATTAGTCAAATTGTATAATCGTTAACTTTAGTTGATGCCAATTTTCCCAACACCACAGACAAAAATACACTACTTCCTAGAGAGCGATTTCCCCTCTCCCTTCCTCCCACCACCTGTGATAACCACTTGATACCATTGGTCTCTATATAATTACCTATTCATGTATTTTATATTAGTGAGATCATACAGTATTTTCTTTCTTGTGATTGATGTCTTCAAGGTTCATCCATACTGTAGCATGTATCAGAACTTCACTTTTTTTTTTTTTTAATACTGAGTAGTATTTCACTGTATGTATGCAACATATTTTGTTTATCCATTCTTCTGTTGATGGGCACTTGGTTTGCTTCCATCTTTTTGCTATTATGAATAATGCTGCAGTGAACATTGGTATTTACTGTCTGTTCATTACTTTTAGGGTCTTAGGGTATATACACAGGAATAGAATTGTTGAGTCATTTGGTAGTTCTATTTCTGATTTTTTGAGTAATCTCTACACTGTTTTCCAAAATGGTTGTACCTTTTTATACTCCCACCAGCAGTGGACAAGGATTCTAATCTACCTACATCACCAACATCAGTTTTTTTCTTTTTTTTTAATCATTGCCATTTTGGCAGTGGTGAAGTGATATCTCATTGAACTTTTTAAAAAAACTTTATTTTGTTGTTGTTGTTGAGAATATACACAGCAAAACATATACCCATTCAACAGTTTCCACTTGTATAATTTAGTGACATTGATTACATTCTTTGAGTAGTGCAACCATTCTCACCTTTTTTTTTTCTGAGTTGTTCCTTCTGCATTAACATAAACTCACTGCCCCCTAAGGTTCCTATCTAATCTTTTGAGTTACTGTCATCATTTTGATCCCTTATGTTGTCATTGTTGTTGTTAGGTGCCGTCGAGTCAGTTCCAACTCGTAGTGACCTTATGTACAACAGAACGAAACACTGCCCAGTCCTGAGCCATCCTCACAATCATTCTTATGCTTGAGCCCATTGTTACAGCCACTGTGTCAATCCATCTAATTGAGAGTCTTCCTATATATGATCCCATATAGGTAGTTCTTAAAAGAGCATAATGCTCAAGGCAGACATTTTTTACTAGTTTAGCTAAACTATTGTTTCATTTTAAGAAGACTTCAGGGTGTATTTTTGGTTTAAGGTTTAAAGATTATCTCGGGGCAATAGTTTCAGGGGTTCATCTACCCTCCATGTCTCCAAGAAATCTAGAGTCCATGAAAATTTTAAAATCTGCTCTGCATTTTCCCCCTTTCGATCAGAATTCTTCTATGGAATCTCTGGTCAAAATGTTCAGTAGTAGTAGCCAGGCACCGTCCAATTCTTCTGGTCTCATGGCAAAAGAAGCAATTGTTTATGGGAGCAAATAGCCACACATTCCATATCTTCCTCCTATTCCTGGCTCTCCTTCTTCCTCTGTTGCTCCAGGTGAGTAGAGACCAAATGTTGTGCCTTGGTTGCCTACTTTCAAGCTTTTAAGACCCCAGACACTACACAATGAACCAGGAGGTAGAACAGAAGCACTAACTGCATTATTAGGCGAATTAATTGGATCTCCCACAAAATCATCACCCTAGACCTCCAAAACAATGCTCCAAATCCCATGGGGTGTTTGGTTGTCATTGAGCTTTTGATTTGCATCTCTCTATGGCTAATGATCATGAGTATCTTTTCATGTGTTTGTTATTCACTTGAATATACTCTTTGGCGAAGTGTCTGTTAATGTCCTTTGCCCATTTTTTTTAACTGGGTTATTTGTCTTTTCGTTGTTAAGTTGCAGAAAATTTATATATATTTTAAATATCAGATGCAATCAGATAGATAGTTCCTGAAGATTTTTTCCCAGTCTGTAGGTTGTCTTTTTACTCTTGATGGAGTCTTTTTTTTTTTTTATTTTTATTGTGTTTTAAGTGAAAGTTTACAAATCAAGTCAATGTCTCATACAAAAATTTATATGCACCTTGCTATATACTCCTAATTGCTCTTCCCCTAATGAGACAACAGATTCCTTCCCTCCACTTTGTCTTTTCATGTCCATTCTGCCAGCTTCTACCCCCATGCCCTCTCATCTCCCCTCCAGATAGGAGATGCCAATATAGTCTCAAGTATCTCCTTGATCCAAGAAGCTCATTCTTCACCAGCATCTTTTTCTATCCCATTGTCCAGTCCAATCCCTGTCTGATGAGTTGGCTTTGGGAATGGTTCCTGTCCTGGACTAACAGAAGGTCTGGGTGCCGTGACCACCGGGGTCCTTCTAGTCTCAGTCAGACCATTAAGTCTGGTCTTTTTATGAGAACTTGGGGTCTGCATCCCACTGCTCTCCTGCTCCTTCAGGGATTCTCTGTTGTGTTCCCTGTCAGGGCAGTCATCAGTTGTAACCAGGTACCATCTAGTTCTTCTGGTCTCAGGCTGCTGTAGTCTCTGGTTTATGTGGCCCTTTCTGTCTCTTGGGCTCATAATTACCTTGTGTGCTTTGGGTTCTTCCTTCCTCTTTAGCCCAGTTGGGTTGAGACCAATTGATGCATCTTAGATGGCCACTTGCTAACATTGAAGACCCCAGGTGCCACTCTCCAAAGTGGGATGCATGATGGAGTCTTTTGATAAACACATTTAATTTTTATAAGGTCCCCCCCAAAATTGGTTGTCCATAGATGTGTGGATGTATTTCTGGGTTCTCAATTCTATTCCATTGGCCTACGTGTGTGTCATGGAATCTATACCAGGCTGTTTTGATTATTGTAGCTGTGCTGTTTTGTAATTAGAAAGTGTGAGATCTCATAGTTTTTTCTTCTTCAAAATTGCTTTGGCTATTTAGGGCCTCTTTCCTTTCCATTTAAAATTGTGGATTAGTTTTTTCACTTTAGTAAAGAATGCTGTTGGAATTTGATTAAGCATTGAATCTATAGATTGCTTTTGGTAATATTGACATTTCCACAATATTAAGGCTTCCAATTTATGAGCAAGGTATGTCTTTCCATTTATTTAGGTCTATTTTAGTCTTTTGGAGCAGTGTTTTAGAGTTTTCATTGTATAAGCCCTTTACATCCAGGATTGGTTTATTTCTAGGTATTTTATTATTATTGTTTAGCTGCTATAATAAGTGGTATTGTACTATTGATTCCCTTTTCACATTTTTCCTTGTTGGTGTGTAGAAACCCAACTGATTTTTCTGTGTTGAATTTGTATTCTGAAATTTTCTGAATTTTTCTATTAGTTCCAACAGCTTTCTTGTTGATTCTTCAGGCTTTTCTACACATAGGATCATGTCATCTGCAAAAAAAAAAAAAAAAATTACTTTTTCTTTCCCAATTTTGATATCCTTTAGTCTTTTTCTTGCCTTATTGCTCTGGCTAGGACTTCCAGTATGATATTAAATAGAATTGGTATAGTGGGCATGTTTGTCTCATTCCTGTTCTCAAGGGGAATTCTCTCAATCTTTCTTCATTGAGTATAATATTGGCAGTTGGTTTTTCATAGATGTCCTTAATCATATTAAAGAATTTTCCACCTATCTTATTTTGCTTAAGAGTTTTTATCAGAAAAGGGTGTTGGATTTTATCAAATGCCTTTTCTGCCTTTATTGAGAGATCATGTGGTTCTTTTCCTTTGTTTTATTAATGTGGTATATTACATTGATTCATTTTCTGAGGTTGAACCATCCTTGCATTCCTGGAATAGATCCCACTTGGTCATGGTATAGAATTCTCTTAATATGTTGTTGGATTCTGTTCATTCAATTTTGTTGAGAATTTTTGAATTTATATTCATGAGAAACATTTGTAGTTTTCTTTTCATGCTATGTCTTTATCTGGTTTTGTTATCAAAGTAATGCTGGCTTTGTAGAATGATTTAGGGAATAGCCATTCCTCTTCTATGTTTTGGAACAGTTTGAGTAGGATTGGTGTCAATTCTCCAAATTTTTGGTAAAATTCTCCAGTGAAGCCATCTGATCCAAGTTTCATTTTGTTGCATTTGAGAAATTTTTGATGACTGATTCAATCTCTTCTCTTGCTATGAGTCTGTTTAAATTTTCTACCTCTATTTGTGTTAGTTTAGGTAGGCTATGTGTTTCTAGAAATTTTTCTATTTCAAGTAAGTTTTCAAGTTTCTTGGAGTCCAGTAGTAGACAAAAGAGAGACAAAATCTATAGATTAAAAAAATTCAACACTGGAAGAAAGAGACCATACATCTCACAAAAAAAAGTATGACAAAATGGCAGAGTAAATCACCCTTTATCAATAATTATAGTGAATGTAAATGGATTAAACTCACCAACCAAGAGACAGAGAGTGGCAATATGGATAAAAAAACACAACCCATCTACATGCTGTATATAAGAGATACTCCTTAGGCACAAGGACATAAATAAGTTAAAAGTCAAAGGATGGGGGAAAAAAAGCCAAGCAAAGATTAACCAAAAGAGAGCAAGTGTGCCAATATTAATATCTGATAAAATAAACTTCAAGTCGAAATCCATCATAAGAAACAAAGAAGGACACTACACAATGATAAAAGGATTAACTCATCAAGATGATACAACAATTATAAATATCTATGCACCTAACATCAGAACATCAAAATTTATGAAGTAAACTCTAAATTTAAGGGAGAAATAGGCAGGTCTATAATGATAGCAGGAAACTTAAAAACACCACTTTCAATGATAAATAGAACAACTTGGAAAAAAATCAACAAAGAAGCAGAAGACTTGAATAAGACTATTAACCAGTTGGACCTAACAGACTTTTAAGGAACACGCCACCCAACAGCAGCACAATATACATTCTTCTCCAAAGTACATGAATTATTCTCCAGAGTAGACCATATTTTAGGACACAGAGAAAATCTTAATAAATTGAAAAAGATTGAAATCAAACAAAGCATCTTTTCTGACCATAATGGAATGAAGCTAGAAATCAATAACAAGAAGAAAATGTAAACACGTTACTTGGAAACTAAATACCAAACTATGAAAAAAAAAACGGGTCATAGAAGAAATTAAGAGATTAAAAACAAAGCAAAACAAAACAAAAACCTAGAATCAAATAAGAATGAAAAACAACATACCAAAACCTATGGGATGTAGTGAAAGCAGTGCTCAGAGGGAAATTCATAGGAATAAATGCCTACATTAAAAAAGAAGATCCCAAATCAACAGCGTAACCCTATGTGATAGTTAAAGGCTGTATGTCAACTTGGCTGGGCCATGATTGTCAGTGGTTTGGCAGTTACGTAACAATGCAATTTGGCAGTTATGTAATGATGTAGTTATCCTTCATTTTGTGATATACTGTAATCAGTTCCATGATGTGACCTGATGCGATTACCCAATCAGTTATAAGGGGAGTTTCTTTGGGGGGTGTGGCCTGCATTCATATATACGGATATTCTGGCAAAGCCACTGGCTCATCATCATCTGACCTCCAGCTCTCAGGATTTGGGTCAGCAACCTGATGTATTCACTGCCAATCTTGGGATTCATCTGCCTGTGCAGCGTGTGAGACAGCAGCCTGTTTTCTTACCAGCTGATCTTGGATTCATCAGCTCCTGCAGTTATGTGAGTCAGGGGAAGCCTCCAGCCTGATGCCTGACTCATGGACTTGAGACTTGCTAGCCTCTACAACCACGTGAGCCAATTCCTTGAGATAAATCTCTCTCTCTATGTATATATGCACTTCACTGCTTTTGCTTGTCTAAAAAACCAATCCCAAGACATTCACCAAAGTATGACCTTGGCAAAAGAGGATTTTAACAATCAAGCAGATAGGGTGATGTGTTCTGTGGAAATCAGTCATTCTCTTTCCCCAGCCACTCCCTTCACTGCCCCATGGGTTCATGAAAAAAGTGGCCATGGTGGCACGGATAGAGGTTATGCATGGGCTCAGCAACATGCACTTATACTTACCAAGGCCAACTTGGCTACAGACACTGCTGAGGGCCCAATCTGCCAGCATCAGGGCCAACACTGAGTCCTTGATATGGCACCATCACCTCGCAACCTGATGACAGGTTGATTACACTGGACAGCCTCCATCGTGGAAAGGGCAGCATTTAGTTTGTACTGGGATAGATGCTTACTACTGATATGGATTTACCTTCCCTGCACGCAGCGCTTCTGCCAAAACCACCATCTATGGACTCACAGAATACCTTATCCACCCTCATGCTATCTCACACAACATCACCTTAGATCAAGGGACTCACTTTACAGCAAACGAAGTTCAGCAATGGGCCCGTGCTCATGGAATTTATTGGTCTTATCATGCTCTCCATTACCATGAAGCAGCTGGAATGATGGAATGGCCTTCTAAGGACACAATATGATACCAGCTAGGTGGCAATATCTTGCAGGGATGGGACAATATTCTCCAGGGGGCTATATATGGTCTAGATGAACATCCAATATGTGGTGCTCTTTCTTCTATAGCCAGGATTCATGGGTCCAGGAATCGAGATGTGGAAATGGGAGTGGATCACTCACTATTACCCCTAGTGATCCACTCACAAAATCTTTGCATTCTGTCGCCACAATCCTGTGCTCTGTGAGTCTAGAGTTCTTAGCTCCAAAGGGAGGGATGGTCCCACCAGGTGACACAAAAATTGTTCCTTTGAATTGGATATTAAGAATGCCACTTGGATCTTCATGCCTCTGGATTAACAGGCAAAGAAGGGAGTTATTGTATTGGCTGGTGTGATTGATAATGGAGGAAAAGAATAGTATGTTTGGAATACAGGAGCTCCTTCAAGACATCTCTTAGTACTACCACGCCCTGTGATTAAAGTCAATGGAAAACTACAGAAACCCAATTTCAAAATGACTACTAACGTCCCAGACCCTTCAGTAATAAAGGTTTGGGTCACCCCACCAGGCAGAGAACTACAGCCAACTGAGGTACTTGCTGAGGGCAAAGGGAATATGGAATGGATGGTGGAGGAAAGTAGTTCTAAATAACACTTACAAACACATGACCAGTTGTAGCAACAAGGACTGTAATTGTTAGGAGTATTTCTTCCTTGTATGTGTACACTAAATATTTTTTTTTCTTCATTTATAAAATATAAGATGAAAATAGGGCTAGTGTGCTTTTGGTTACACGTGTTAGTGTCATGTTAGGTGGAAGTATGACTTTGTAATTTTCTTTAGAGATTGTGTATAGTTTAGGGAGATAGGTACAGGTGCCAAGTTGACTAGGGGTGGACTATGATGGTAAAGGTTGTGTGTCATCTTGGCTGGGCCATGATTCTCGGTGGTTTGGCAGTTATGTAATGCTGTAGTTTGGCAGTTATGTAATGATGTAATTTGGCAGGTACGTAATGATGTAGTTATCCTCCATTTTGTGATATAACATAATCACTTCAGTGATGTGATCTGATGTGATCAGTCAATTAGAAGTAATGGGAGTTTCCCCGGGGGTTGGCCTGCATCCAATATATAAGGATGTTCTGGCAAAGCTCCCTGATTTTGCTCACTTGGGATCCTGCATTTGGCTAGTCATCCTCTGACCTCTGTTTTTTGGTATTTGAGCCAGTGGCCTGCTGTATTGCCTGCCGGTCTTTTTTTTAATTCTGCTTTAGGTGAAAGTTTATCATTTGATTTCTTGACTGCTGCTTCCACGGGTGTTGATTATGGATCCAAGTAAAATGAAATTATTGACAAATTCAATATTTTCTCTGTTTATCATGATTTTATTATTGGTCCAGTTGTGAGGACTTCTGTTTTCTTAATGTTGAGGTATAATTTTTATTGAAGTCTGTAGCCTTTGATCTTCATCAGTAAGTTCTTCAAGTACTTTTTACTTTCACTAAGCAATGTTGTGTCATCTGCATATTGCAGGTGGTTAATGAATATTCCTCTAATCAATTTACATTGATTATACTTGCATGTATCATGAATGTTCTATTATTTTTCTGCTTTTCCATTCTGTTAAATTTTTACTTAGTATTTCTTGCCACTCACATTTGATTTTTCACATTCAAACTGCACTTTGATTCTATTCTTTTTATTATTTGAAGGATGTGTATTTTCATATTTAATCACGTTTCCAAGGAGCAGCTGGTGGATTCAAACAACTGACCTTTTTGTTAGCAGCCATAGCTCTTAACCACTGTGCCACCAGAGCTCCATCCTGTTATTATCTTTAAATCTTAAAAAAATGAATCCTTGAATTATTAATTTCAAAATAAGTTAAGATTGTTTGATGCCATTCATGTATATTGAATACTTTAGCACAATATAATTTTTTCCTAACACTTTCTACTCAAAATCTTCACCTTCTTGTTCTTGCTGTTACAATTATGAGATAAACCGCCTATTTTTATTATCAAATAAATTTTCACCAAATCTATTTCATGTTATTTCACATTTGTTTTGTCTTTTATTATTACTAACAAAAGTCAAGTCAGTTTAACTCAGCAGCTCTTTGTTCATTTATTCTTTTCTAAATCAAATTACTCATTCCTTATTTTAATTCACTCTAGACTGTCTGAGGTAATTTTATTAAGTACGTACAGGTGACTTATCAGTTATCTATTGCTGTGCAACAAATTACCACAAAACTTAGCAGACTAAAAGAGCCAACATTTATTATCTTACAGTTTCTCTACTTCAGGGATCTGGGTGTGGCTTAGCTGGGTGTATCTGGCTGAGGGTCTCTCATAAGCTGCTACCAAAGTGTTGGTTTGGACTTCCGTCTTATCAATGTTCAAATGGAAGAGAATCCCTTTCCAGCTCACTCATGTGGCTGTTGGAAGGCTTCAGGTTTTCTCCATAGTGAAGCTTACAACATGGTACCTGGATTTCCTCAGAATGAGTGAGAGTAAGAGCAAGGTGGAAATCATAGATTTTTTGCAACTTAATCACAGAGGTGACATAACTATTGCTATATAAGACATGATGCAGAAACTTTGATCCACACTCACAAGAAGAGATTACAAACAGATTACAAAAGAGTGTGAATACCAGGAGACAAGGATCTTCAGAAGACATTTTAGAGGCTGTGTACCACAGGTCAAGTAATTCTGAGTTCATTCATGCCTGTGAAACAAATTTCTATTGTCTTAGAACAGGAGTTGATCAGCTTTTTCTGTAAAGAGCCACATAGTAAATTTTTTAAACTTTGTGTGACAGTCTGTCGCAAATACTCAATTCTGGCACTGTAGCATGGAGGCAGTCATACACAATATATAAAAGAATGGGCACAGCTATGTTTCAATAAAAACGTCATTGAAAAAAAATAGGTAGAAGACTGGATTTGACCTGCTGACTTCTGCCCTAGAACATAAATTACAATATATGCAGAACTAGAACTCTTGTGCCATTATTTGTATAAAAACTTGCTAAAAATTATCTATATTACACAAGGAGAGATGTGTAAAAACAGTTTTAATTTAGCTTTTATGCAATGACCTGATTATTGGCATTACTGTGGGCTCTGAATTAATGCTTTCATTAAGAAAGGAATAAATTTTTAAATGTCTTGGGTTCCTATAAAGAGAATATGTGGTATTATTGGATCATGGCTATTTAACTGTGTGAAATCCCTGCTGATTGCTAAAGTCCACAAAGGCATAGTTATTGAGTATCTGAATGCCACTGGATTTTCTGTTGGCAGCTCTGTGCTAAAAAGATATGAATTTTTTTTACTTATTACATCAACAGCCTCATAAATATTAACTATGTTGCAAATACATAGTTAATATTTGTTAAATAATCTTCCAGTCTACATGACACTCCAGTACATGTAACATGATAATAACTCTTGAAAGCACAAACCAATAAACCATGTTAGGGGAGAGGCACATTACAGAAACACAGAACGCTGAAGCTCTCCCGAAGAAAATTGTTTTATTTGGAAAAGAGTATGGGGAATTTCAAGCCTAAGTGTGATCACAAAAAGAATGGAGAATTTGGTGGTAAGCAATTTAGAGGAGAGTGTTAGTTCTACGAGAGCAACAAGTTAAATAAACCATAGGACAGCTATTTTACCAGACAGACCCAGGAGAAAAGACAACAATGATGATCCCTCCTGGGATAAGACTGCTTTCAAAAACCCCACATTCAAAGGGCCAGAATATAATTGGATCAGACTATGGGGCAATTTATGCCCCAGCGCACTGTCAAAAACAATAGGCCAATCTGCCAGAATTAGGTGGAGCTTCTGTTAAAAAAAAAAAAAAAAATTTTTTTTTTTAACAGTAGGAGGTGATAACAATTCAGTCAGCTTAAGAGAGGGATTAAAGGAAAATACTGTAAAAAAAAAAAAAAAAAAGGCCTGTGTAAACCATTGTCATCCCAGGCTGACTGAGAAGCAACATCAGAGGCTAAACCAAAAACAAACCAAACTCATTGCTGTCGAGTCGATTCCAACTCATAGCAACACTATAGGACAGAGTACAACTGCCCCATAGGGTTTCCAAGGAGTGGCTTGTGGATTCAAACCACCAACCTTTTGGTTAGCAGCTGAATTCTTAACCATTGCACCAAAAGGGTTCCTAGTCCAGCCAAATCACTAACAAATTACTAAAAAAATAATGGAGCAAACAATAATAAAAACAAGTGACCTATATATAGGTGAGAAAAAAAGCAGATAACAGAAACTACCCATGAGTTGGCCCAGGTGTTAGACTTAGCAGAATAATACTTCAAAACAGTTATTATATGTTAGGTCCAAAAACAAGTAAGTTTAAGGGTTACAATAAAGTAAACCAAACCAAAAACCCAGTGCCGTCAAGTCTATTCTGACTCATAGTGACCCTATAGGACAGAGTAGAACTGCCCCACAGAGTTTCCAAGGAGCTCCTGGTGGATTTGAACTGCTGACCCTTTGGTTAGCAGCCATAGCACTTAACCACTACTCTACCTGGGTTTCTACAATAAAGTAAAAGGGTTGGGAAAAAGACATAAGGCAAACAACAACCTTAAGGAAACTGGAATGACTACACTAATATCAGATAAAATAGACTTTAAAAGAAAGTGTGTCTCCTAGAGATAAACAGGTACCTTTTATAATGATAAAACTGTCAATCTAACAAGAAGAAGTATCAATTAGAAATATACGTACCTAACAACAGAGCTCCAAAGTATATGAAACAAAAACCTACAGAACTAAGCACAACAATTGCTCTCTATTCACCTGGTGCAACAGAAGAAGGAGAGTCAAGAATTGGGGGAGGAAATAGAATGCATGGATAATTCTTTTCATGAACAACTGCCTCCTTTTTCAGTAGACCAGAAGAACTGGATGATGGCCAGTTACCATTAATGAACATTTTGATCAAAGATTCTATAGAAGAATCGTAATCAAAAATGCAGAACAGAATTTCATCTTCTCATGAGATCCAGATTTCTGGACCCATTGAGTCTGGATGAACCCCTAAAATTATTGCCTTCAGATGATTTTTAAACCCTAAACCAAAAACACCCATTGAACTTTTCTTTAAGCATAACAATAAAAAAAAAAAAAAAGTTTAGCTTAATTAGTAAATAATGTCTGCCTTGAGTATTATGCTCTTTAAGAACTATCTATATGGGATCAAACTGACAACAGAAACTTGCAAGATAAGATAGGAAACTCAGGGCATTAAATTCATGCTAATGGGGGAAAACAATTCAGAAAAGGAGAGTGAGGATGGGTGTACCACTTTAACAATGTAATCATTGTCACTGAATTGTGCATGCAGAAAATGTTGACTTTGTGTATGTTCTGCTGTGTATATTCTCAACAAAAACAGCAACAAATAGAATAAGTAAAAAATATATACAGTCAAAATATAATACAGAACTAAAGGGAGAAATAGGCAATTCAAACATAATAGTTGGAAACTTTATTACTCCACTTTCAATAATGGATTAAAAAACTACGGTGAGCACCAACAAAGAAACAGAAGACCTGAACATGGTAAATAAAATTTACCTAACATGTATCTATAAAACACTCTACCGAGCAATAACAGTGTGTACATTCCGTTCAAGTATATCTGAAAATCAATTAATGTGATACAACATATGAATAGAATAAGGAACAAAAATTACACGATCATCTCAATAGAAGCAGAAAATCACTTGACAAAATATGAAACACTTTTATGAATAAAACACTCAACAAACTGGAACAAAAGGGAACTTCCTCAACTGGCTAAAAAGTATCTAGAAAAACACACACTCACTTAATGGTGACAGACTGAATCCTTTCTGTCTAAGGTCAGGAGAAGACAAAAATGTCTGCTCTCACCATTTTTACTCTACATTGTTCTAGAGGTACTACCCAGAGCCATCAGTAGGAAAGTAAAATAAAATTTATCTGAATTGGAAACAAAGAAGTAAAACTCTATTTACACATGGCATAATCTCATGTATGTGAAATCCTAAGAAATCTACTAAAAACTGTTAGAACTAACAAACAAGTTTAGCAAAGTTGCAAGGTTCTAGATCAATACACAAAAGTCAATTATATTTCCACATACAAGCAATGAATAATCTGAAAATATAATTAAGAAAACAATTCCATTTACAATAGAATAAAATACTGAGGAATACATGTAACAAAAAACTGTAAAACTCATACTCTACAGACTACAAATTTGTTGAAGGAATTTAAGATCTAAAGAAACAGAAAGCCTATGTTCACTTATTGTAAGGCTTAATATTTTAAAGATGCCAATACTTCCAAATTGGTTTACAGATTTGACACAATACTTATCAAGGCCCCAGTTCCTTTTTATCTTGCAGAAATTTAAAAGCTTATCTGAAATTTATATTTCAAGTCAAGAATGCTAGAATCATTAAATATTGATAAAGAAGAACAATGCTAGAGGACTCACACTTCTGCTTGTCAAGACAATTCAGTGGGAGAAAGAATGTCTTTTCAACAAATGGCGCTCAGGCAACTGAATATCCACACACAAAAGAATGCTGATGGATCCTTTCCTCACACAATACAGAAAAATTAATTCAAAATTGAACATAAATTTAAAAGTAAGAGCGTAAACTATAAACTCTTAGAGAAAATATATGAGTAAATCTTCATAACCTTCTGTTAGACAAAGACTTCTTAGACATTTCTTTAAATGCACAAGCAACTAAAGAACAGGCAAATTTGACTTCATAAAATTTAAAAATGTTGTGCTTCAATGGATACTATTAGAATTCAACAGGCAACTCATAGAATGGGAGAAATATGTGCTAGTAATTTTTTTAATGTATTTGATAAGAAATTTGTATCTAGAATATATTAAGAACTCTTACAATTTAATAGTATGAGATAGATTACCCAAATAAAAATAGTCAAGGATCTGAACAGACATTACTTTGAAGAAAAAATGCAAATGTCCAACAGGTACATGAAAAAATACTGGACATTATTAGCCATCCAGGAAATGCAACTCAAAACCACAATGCAATATACCACTTCATATCTACTGTCTTAGTCATCTAGTGCTGCTATAACAGAAATATCCACAAGTGGATGGCTTTAACAAAGAGAAATTTATTCTCTCACTCTCTAGTAGGGTACATGTCCGAATTCAGGGCATCAGATCCAGGAGAAGGCTTTCTCTCTCTATCAGCTCTGGAGGAAGGTTCTTGTCATTGGTCTTCCCTTGGTCTGGGAGCATCGCAGGGCAGGAACCTCAGGTCCAAAGGATGTACTCTGCTCCGCCACTGCTTTCTTGGTGGTATGAGGGTCCCTCTGCTTACTTCTCTCTTTTATACCTCAAAAGAGATTGGCTTAAGACATTACTAATCTTTTAAAAAAAAAATTTGTTTTTTTTGTAGGCCTTATCAATATAACTGCTGCTAATCCATCTTATTACATCATAGTGATGGGATTTACAACATATAGGGAAATCACATCAGAAGATAAAATGGTGGACAATCATACAATCATACAAGAGAATCATGACCTAACCAAGTTGACAGATATTTTTGGGGGACACAATTCAATCTATGACACCCACATTGCATGGTGTCACAGGTATCTAGTGCTTCTGTAACAGAAATAGCACAAGTAGGTGGCTTTAACAGACAGAAATTAATTTTCTTACAATTTAGGAGGCTAGAAGTCCGAATTCAGGTCACCAGCTCTAGGGGAAGGCTTTGTCCCTCTCTGTCAATTCTGGAGGAAGGTCCTTGTCCAGCTCTGTTTCCTGGTTCCTTGGAGATCTCCATACACCTTGGCATCTATCTTCCCTCTCTCTGCTTGCTTGCTTGCTTGTTTAATCTTTTATGTCTCAAAAGAGATTGACTCAATACACAGCCTACACTAATCCTGCCTCATTAACATAATAAAGACAACCCATTCCTAAGTGGGGTTTTAACCACAGGCATAGAAAGGTTAGGGTTTACAACACATATTTTTTGGGGACACAATTCAATCCATAACACATAGCTATAAAAAAATGTAATAAAAAAATATTGACAAGTGTTGTTTAGGATGTGAAGAAATTGAAATCCTTACACCTTGCTGGTTGGAATGCAAAGTGGTCCAGCTGCTTTGGAAAATAGTGTGGCATTTCTTCAAATGACTAAAAAAAAAAAAAAAAATATAGTTACCATATGCTCCAGCAATTCCAGTCCTAGATATACACCTACTCCTCACTTCATGGTTAGGTTCCAAGGACCAGGTTATTATGTGAAAATTCGTGCTATGTGAAAGTTGGGGCCAGAGCCTGTCTTTGGTGCTGGTGTCCCCTATGGTTGTTCAGTGCCTGTTGGGCATACTCAGCATGTTTTGGGCCCTCCTTCCCCACCATGCTTTCGCCAGCACCGTGGAACTCATGGGGTTTGGGATGATGGTGGTTGGAGGTTGCCTGATACGTCCGGAGCAGGAGGCACCCACCATCATCTGGTTGCACCCTGGACCTCTGTGTGGACCCCTGTGCCGCACTTCTCCACCTTCCCACTCTGCCAGCCCCAGAGATGGGACTTGGCAGCAGGCAGCTCCCAGCCTGTGGGTAGGTGAGGCTCTGTGGGGGCTGTGAAGGTGACAGAGAGGCCTCTTTGGACGAAGAGATTTCTGAGCCCCCTTCCTAGTTACTGAGGCTGGTGCAGCCTCGCTTCCTCTCATGAACTTTGCCCTTCTCCTCCTCCTCCCCCCCGGCTTCTGCTCCTTGTTAATGCACAAAATAGTCAGATATAGATTTTTTCTATTGTTGTAAAAGTGAAATGTTGAATAACAAGATAGTCAATAAGTGAGGAATAGATGCATACCTAATAGAAATAAAAGTATACATTGTTATTCATTAGACTGTGTCCTTCAAAAAGATTTGTTGAAATCCTAACCCCTAGCACTATAAACATGAGTGCCTTTGGAAATACGGTCTTTGAAGATGCTATCAGTTAACATGAAGTCATACCGAGTAGAGTGGCCCTAACCCTATCTAAGTGTTGTCAATATAAAAAAAGAGAAAGGACACAAAGATAAACACTGAGGAAGAATGGCCATGTGAAAAGGCATTTACAAGCCAAGGAATGCCAAAAAGTGCCTAGGGCAACCAGAAGTTGGTAGAGACAAGTACGGTCTTCCTTAAAACAACAGAGAAATAGCATGGACTAGCTAATCCATTGATTTGCATTTCTAACCTCCAGAGCTGTGAGACAATAAATGCTTGTTCTTTAAATCTACTTAATTGGTTGTATTTTGTTTTGGTGGTCCTGGAATACTGTGATGGTTAAGGTCGTGTGCCAGCTTGGGTGGGTCTTGATTCTTAGTGGTTTGGCAGTTATGTAATGGATGTAACCTGTTGCCATCGAGTTGATTTCAACTCATAGCAACCCTATAGGACAGAGTAGAACCGTCCCATAGGGTTTCCAAAGAGCAGCTGGTGGATTCAACTGCTGACCTTTTGGTTAGCAATCAAGCTTTCAAAGGTTGCACCACCAGGGCTTCTTGTCAGTTATGTAATGATGTAATTTGGCAGTTATGTAAGGATATAGCTGTCCTCCATGATGTGATCAGCTGATCGGTTGTAAGGGGAGTTTCCTCGGGGGTGTGGCCTGCATGCAAGATATATATATATGAATATTCTGGTAAAGCTCGCTTGCTAACTTGCTCTGGATCCTGTATCCAGCTCATCATCATCTGACTTCAGGTTCTTGGGACTTGAGCTGGCGACCTGCTGTATTGCCTTTTGATCTTGGGATTTGTCAGCCTCCACAACCTGTGAACCAGCAGCCTGCTGTCTCACCTGCCAGTCTTAGATTCGTCAGTCAATCTTGGATTCAAAAGCCTCCATAATCTGTGAGCCTGTAGCCTGCTGTCTGACCTGAGGATCTTGGGTTTGTTAGCCCCTGCAGCTACAGGAGTCAGGAAGCCTCCAGCCTGATGCCAGACCCTTAGACTTGAGACTTGCTAGCTTCTACAACTGCGTGAGCCATTTCCTTGAGATAAATTTATCTCTCTATGTATGCTTTACTGGTTTTGCTTCTCTAGAGAACCCAGCCTAAGACAAATACTAATACACATGCCCAAGTAAAAACTTATACATGAATGTACAACATTATTCATAACAGACCTTCTCCTCACTTATCAACTGCCCCATTATTAGACATTTGGCATTTATGAAGATATTTAAAAAATCTTTATTTGATTATTTTGCTAACTAACAATGTACATCTGGTAGTAATGAACACCAAGGTATGTGTTGAGAGTAACACTGGCTATGATGGTTAAGGTTATGTATCAACTTGGCTGGACCATGATTCTCAGTGGTTTGGCAGTTACGTGATGATGTAATTTGGCAGTTATGCAATCATGTAGTCATCCTCCATTTTGTGACCTGATGTGATCATTCCCCTTTTCACATAATGCTGATTTTGCATAATGATCTGGTCTTTGGAACCTGACCATATTGCCAAGTGAGGAGAAAATGTAACTAAAAAGTGAAAACAACACATATGTCCATCAACTGAGGAATCAATAAAAAAATGTATAGTATACTCATAGAGTAAACCCTGGTGGCATAGTGGTTAAGAGCTACAGCTAGTAACCAAAAGGTCAGCAGTTCGAATCCACCAGAGGCTCCTTGGAAACTCTATGGGGCATTTCTACTCTGTCCTGTAGGGTCGCTATGAGTCAGAATCTACTCGGTGGCAATGGGTTTGTTTTTCTTTTGGTATATTCATAAAGTAGAATATTATTCAGTAATAAAAGAAATGGAATATAGATATATGGATGAATCTTTAAAACATTATACTAAGGGAAAGAAGGCACTCACAAAAGACCACATATTGTATGATAAAATTTATGCCAAATGTCCAGAATAGAAAATCTATAGAAACTGAAAGTGTATTAGTTGCTGCTTAGGGCTCAGGGCAGGGGTGATATTTGAGGAGGGGAATGGGAGTGTCTACATGAGTACAGATTTTTTTTTTTTGCTGATGAAAATGTTTTAAAGTTGATTGAATATACTAAAAACCACTGAATTGTACATTTTAATTTGTTGAATTGTTTACTATGTGAATTACATATCAAACCTTTATAAAAAATGAAGCATAGTTTACCAAATCTACTCTAAGTACATTTTGACTGAAGTACTTGAATCATTCTGAATGACTGGAATGTGTCTAATTCACCTTTTAAATTACATCCAAAGAAATAAATCTTGAGTGAAAATTCTTTTTTTTGTCTTAATTCTTTTTTTTAAAATAATTTTTATTGTGCTTTAAGTGAAAGTTTACAAATCAAGTCAGTCTGTCATATATAAGCTTATATACACTTTACTACATACTCCCATTTACTCTCCCCCTAATCAGTCATCTCGCTCCCTGCTTCCAGTCTCTCCTTTCCTGACTGCTTTGACAGCTTCTAACCCCCTCTACCCTCCCATCTCCCCTCCAGACAGGAGATGCCAACACAGTCTCTAGTGTCCACCTGATACAAGTAGCTCACTCTTCATCAGCATCTCTCTCCAACCCATTGTCCAGTCCCTTCCATGTCTGATGAGTAGTCTTCGGGAAGAGTTCCTGTCCTGGGCCAACAGAAAGTTTGGGGACCATAACAGCCGGGATTCTTCTAGTCTCAGTCAGACCATTAAGTCTGGTCTTTTTATGAGAATTTGGGGTCTGCATCCCACTGTTCTCCTGCTCCCTCAGGAGTTCTCTGTTGTGTTATCTGTCAGGGCAGTCATTGGTTGTGGCCGGGCACTATCTAGTTCTTCTGGTCTCAGGATGATGTAAGTCTCTAGTTCATGTTGCCCTTTCTGTCTTGGGCTCATAGTTATTGTGTGACCTTCGTGTTCTTCATTTTCCTTTGATCCAGATGGGTTGAGACCAATTGATGCATCTTAGATGGCCGCTTATTAGCATTTAAAACCCCAGACGCCACACTTCAAAGTGGGATGCAGAATGTTTTCATAATAGAGTTTATTATGCCAATTGACTTAGAAGTCCCCTTAAGCCGTAGTCTCCAAACCCCCACCCTTGCTCCGCTGACCTTCGAAGCATTCAGTTCATCCCCGAAACTTCTTTGCTTTTGGTCCAGTCCAGTTGAGCTGACCTTCCCCGTATTGAGTATTGTCCTTCCTTTCACATAAAGTAGTTCTTATCTACTAACTAATCAGTAAATAACCCTCTCCCACCCTCCCTCCCTCCCCCTCTCATAACCACAAAAGAATGTGTTCTTCTCAGTTTATACTATTTCTCAAGAACTTGTAATAGTGGTCTTATACAGTATTTGTCCTTTTGCATCTAATTTCACTCAGCAAAATGCCTTCCAGGTTCCTCCATGTTATGAAATGTTTCACAGATTCATCACTGTTCTTTATCGATGCATAGTATTCCATTGTGTGAATGTACCATGATTTATTTAACCATTCATCTACTGATGGACACCTTGGTTGCTTCCAACTTTTTGCTATTGTAAACAGTGTTGCAATAAACATGGGTGTGCACATATCTGTTTGTGTAAAGGCTCTTACCTCTGGGGTATATTCCGAGGAGTGGGATTTCTCGGTTGTATGGTAGTTCTATTTCTAACTGTTTAAGATAACGCCACATAGATTTCCAAAGTGGTTGTACCATTTTACATTCCCACCAGCAGTGTATAAGTTCCAATCTCTCCGCAGCCTCTCCAACATTTATTATTTTCTGTTTTTTGGATTAATGCCAGCCTTGTTGAAGTGAGATGGAATCTCATCGTAGTTTTAATTTGCATTTCTGTAATGGCTAATGATCGAGAGCATTTTCTCATGTATCTGTTAGCTGCCTGAATATCTTCTTTAGTGAAGTGTGTGTTCATATCCTTTGCCCACTTCTTGATTGGGTTGTTTGTCTTTTTGTGGTTGAGTTTTGACAGAATCCTATAGATTTTAGAGATCAGGTGCTGGTCGGAGATGTCATAGCTGAAAATTCTTTCCCAGTCTGTGGGTGGTCTTTTTACTCTTTTGGTGAAGTATTTAGATGAGCATAGGTGTTTGATTTTTAGGAGCTCCCAGTTATCGGGTTTCTCTTCATCATTTTTGGTAATGTTTTGTATTCTGTTTATGCCTTGTATTAGGGCTCCTAAGATTATCCCTATTTTTTCTTCCATGATCTTTATCGTTTTAGTCTTTATGTTTAGGTCTTTGATCCACTTGGAGTTAGTTTTTGTGCATGGTGTGAGGTATGGGTCCTGTTTCATTTTTTGCAAATGGATATCCAGTTATGCCAGCACCATTTGTTAAAGAGACTATCTTCCCCAATTAACTGACACTGGTCCTTTGTCAAATATCAGCTGCTCATATGTGGATGGATTTATATCTGGGTTCTCAATTCTGTTCCATTGGTCTATGTGCCTGTTGTTGTACCAGTACCAGGCTGTTTTGACTACTGTGGCTGTATAACATGTTCTAAAATCAGGTAGAGTGAGGCCTCCCACTTTCTTCTTCTTTTTCAGTAATGCTTTACTTATCCGGGGCTTCTTTCCCTTCCATATGAAGTTGGTCACTTGTTTCTCCATCACATTGAAAACTGTCATTGGAATTTGGATCGGAAGTGCATTGTATGTATAGATGGCTTTTGGTAGAATAGACATTTTTTACTATGTTAGGTCTTCCTATCCATGAGCAAGGTATGTTTCTCCACTTACGTAAGTCCCTTTTAGTTTCTTGCACTAGTACTTTGTAGTTTTCTTTGTATAGGTCTTTTACATCCTTGGTAAGATTTATTCCTCAGTATTTTATCTTCTTGGGGGCTACTGTGAATGGTATTGATTTGGTGATTTCCTCTTCAATGTTCTTTTTGTTGATGTAGAGGAATCCAAGTGATTTTTGTATGTTTATCTTGTAACCTGAGACTCTGCCAAACTCTTCTATTAGTTTCAGTAGTTTTCTGGAGGATTCCTTAGGGTTTTCTGTGTATAAGATCTTGTCATTTGCAAATAGAGATACTTTTACTTCTTCCTTGCCAATCCGGATGGCCTTTATTTCTTTGTCTAGCCTAATTGCTCTGGCTAGGACTTCTAGCACAATGTTGAATAAGAGCGGTGATAAAGGGCATCCTTGTCTGTTTCGCGTTCTCAAGGGAAATGCTTTCAGGTTCTCTCCATTTAGAGTGATGTTGGCTGTTGGCTTTGCATAGATGCCCTTTATTATGTTGAGGAATTTTCCTTCAATTCCTATTTTGGTAAGAGTTTTTATCATGAATGGGTGTTGAACTTTGTCAAATGCCTTTTCTGCATCAATTGATAAGATCATGTGGTTTTTGTCTTTTGTTTTATCTATATGGTAGGATTACATTATTGGTTTTTCTAATATTAAACCAGCCTTGCAAAAAAAAAAAAAAAAAAACCTTGGTCATGGTGGATTATTTTTTTGATATGTTGTTGAATTCTATTGGCTAGAATTTTGTTGAGGATTTTTGCATCAATGTTCATGGGGATATAGGTCTGTAATTTTCTTTTTTTGTGATGTCTTTACCTGGTTTTGGTATCAGGGAGATGGTGGCTTCATAGAATGAGTTAGGTAGTATTCCATTATTTTCTATGCTTTGAAATACCTTTAGTAGTAGTGGTATTAACTCTTCTCTGAAAGTTTGGTAGAACTCTGCAGTAAAGCCATCCGGGCCGGGGCTTTTTTTTGTTGGGAGTTTTTTGATTACCGTTTCAATCTCTTTTTTTGTTATGGGTCTATTTAGTTGTTCTACTTCTGATTGTGTTAGTTTAGGTAGGTAGTGTTTTTCTAGGAATTCATCCATTTCTTCTAGGTTTGCAAATTTGTTAGAGTACAATTTTTCGTAATAATCTGATACGATTCTTTTAATTTCAGTTGGGTCTGTTGTGATATGGCCCATCTCATTTCTTATTCGGGTTACTTGTTTCCTTGCCTGTATTTCTTTAGTCAGTCTAGCCAATGGTTTATCAATTTTGTTAATTTTTTCAAAGAACCAGCTTTTGACTTTGTTAATTCTTTCAATTGTTTTTCTGTTCTCTAATTCATTTAGTTCAGCTCTAATTTTTATTTTTTGTGTTCTTCTGGTGTGTGATGGATTCTTTTGTTGCTCACTTTCTATTTGTTGAAGTTGTAGGGATAGTTCTCTGATTTTGGCTCTTTCTTCTTTTTGTATGTGTGCTTTTATCTATATAAATTGACCTCTGAGCAATACTTTCACTGTGTCCCGAAGGTTCTGATGGGTAGGGTTTTCAATCTCATTGCATTCTATGAATTTCTTTATTCCCTCCTTAATGTCTTCTATAACCCAGTCTTTTTCCAGCAGGGTATTGTTCAGTTTCCAAGTATTTGATTTCTTTTCCCTAATTTTTCTCTTATTGATTTCCACTTTTATGGCCTTGTAGTCTGAGAAGATGCTTTGTAATATTTCGATGTTTTGGATTCTGCAAAGGTTTATTTTATGACCTAATATGTGATCTATTCTAGAGAATGTTCCATGTGCACTAGAAAAAAAAAGTATATTTCGCAGCTGTTGGGTGGAGTGTTCTGTATAGGTCTATGAGGTCAAGTTGGTTGATTGTAGCAATTAGGTCTTCTGTGCCTCTGTTGAGCTTCTTACTGGAAGTCCTATCCTTCTCTGAAAGTGGTGTGTTGAAGTCTCCTACTATAATTGTGGAGGTGTCTATCTCACTTTTTAGTTCTGTTAAAGTTTGTTTTATGTATCTTGCAGCCCTGTCATCGGGTGCATAAATATTTAATATGGTTATATCTTCCTGGTCAATTGTCCCTTTAATCATTAGGTAGTGTCCTTCTTTATCCTTTGTGGTGGATTTAACTTTAAAGTCTATTTTGTCAGAAATTTATATTGCTACTCCTGCTCTTTTTGGATTGTTGTTTGCTTGATATATTTTTTTCATCCTTTGAGTTTTAGTTTGTTTGTGTCTCTAAGGTGTGTCTCTTGTAGGTAGCATATAGACAGATCATGTTTCTTTATCCAGTCTGAGATTTTCTGTCTCTTTATTGGTGCATTTAGTCCATTTACATTCAGCGTAATTAAAGATAAGGATGTGTTTAGTGCTGTCATTTTGATGCCTTTTTGTGTGTGTTGTTTACAATTTCATTTTTTCACTTACTTTTTTGTGCTGAGACGTTTTTCTTTGTAAATTGTGTGTTCCTCATTTTCATAGTAGTCAAATTTATGTTTGCTGAGTCATTATGTTTTTCTTGGTTTTTATTTTGAGTTATGGAATTGTTAGACCTCTTTGTGGTTACCTTAATGTTTGCCCCTATTTTTCTAAGTAAAAACCTAACTTGTACAGTCCTATATCGCCTTGTTTTCCTCTCCATATGGCAGTTCTATGCCTCCTGTATTTAGTCCCTCTTTTTGATTGTTTTGATCTTTTACATAATGACTTCAATGATTCCCTGTTTTGAACATTTTTTCCTTTTTAAAATTAATCTTAATTTGTTTTTGTGATTTCCCTACTTGAGTTGATATCAGGATGTTCTGTTCTGTGTCTTTGTGTTGTGTTGTTATCTGATGTTATTGATTTTCTGAACAATTTCCTTTAGTATTTCTTGTAGCTTTGGTTTGGTTTTTGCAAATTCTCTAAGCTTGTGTTTATCTGTAAATGTTTTATTTTTGCCTTCATATTTGAGAGAGAGTTTTCTTGGATAAATGATCCTTGGCTGGCAGTTTTTCTCCTTCTGTGCTCTGTATATGTCATCCCATTGCCTTCTTGACTGCATGGTTTCTGCTGAATAGTCTGAACTTATTCATATTGATTCTCCTTTGTAGGAGACCTTTCTTTTATCCCTGGCTGCTTTTAAATTTTTCTGTTTATCTTTGGTTTTGGCAAGTTTGATGATAATATGTCTTGGTGATTTTCTTTTTGGATCAATCTTATATGGGGTTCGATGAGCATCTTGGATAGATATCCTTTTATCTTTCATGATGTCAGGGAAGTTTTCTGCCAACAGATCTTCAACTATTCTCTCTGTATTTTCTGTTATCCCTCCTTGTTCTGGGACTCCAATCACATGCAAGTTATTCTTCTTGATAGAGTCCCACATGATTCTTAGGGTTTCTTCATTTTTTAAAATTCTTTTATCTGATTTTTCTTCAGCTATATTGTTGTCAATTGCTTTATCCTCCAACTCCCTTACTCTGCATTCCAATTCCTCGATTATGCTCCTCTGACTTCCTATTAAGTTGTCTAATTCTGTAATTTTACTATTAATCTTTTGGATTTCTGCATGCTGTCTCTCTATGGATTCTTTTAGCTTATTAATTTTCCACTATGTTCTTGAGTAATCTTTTTGATTTCTTCAACTGCTTTATCAGTGTGTTCCTTGGCTTTTTCTGTAGATTGCCTTATTTCATTTCTGAGGTCATCCCTGATGTCTTGAAGCATTCAGTAAATTAGTTTTTTATATTCTGCATCTGGCAATTCCAGGAGTGTATCTTCATTTGGGAAAGATTTTGATTCATTAATTTGGGGAGTTGTAGAAGCAATCATGGTCTGCTTCTTTATGTGGTTTGATATCGACTGTTGTCTCGGAGCCATCTGTAAGATATTGTAATGATTTATTTTATTTTTGCTCACTGAGTCTTATCTTTTTTTGTTTTCTTTCAATATAAGCAGATGGCCTACTAGATTGCGCTGTGTTGATTTTTGTAGGCTTTTAATCATTTATGTCCTCTTACCAGTTGGTTTGGCTGGTACCAGAAATATAAGCATAAGAGTCCATTCACTATTCTTGAGTAGAATCTGATTTTGGGTCACCAAGTGTGTGGGGTAGACTGTCACCTATTTGCTTAGAGGAGTAGTGGTGATAGTTGTGTGCAGCAGATTCTAGTAGCAGCAAGGGGTCACATTCCAGGGGGGGCAGGATGCTGACTGTCTTCCCCCAAGTGCCAGTGAGGTAGGTGTGTCTCTATCCCCAAAGCACTTTGGTGGGTGGGCTCTGCAGCTGTACCTTAGGCACCCAATGCATGTACCTGTACAGATTGGTAGATGTCACTATCCTCAGACCCCTATGGCAGGAGGTTAGGTGGTTTGGGTGGAGCTTCATCCCTCAGTTCCTCGTTGTGGGTCAGTTAGGGCTTTGTTTAATAGGTAGAGATATCAGTCCTGGGAAACTTGTCTTTCCAGTAATCTGCTAAAACAATTACAGTCAGGTCCCTATCAGAATTGCCTTTGCATTGTAATAGCCACCTTGTTCCCTGTAGGGATGAAAGCCCAAGACTGTGGATCACATGTGTTTGGCTGGAGCTGGTTCTATGTTTTTAGCCCAATTAGGGAAGGATGCTTGGTCCCTGGGTTTTTTGTAGCTGCTTCTCTCAGGCCAGGAGAATGGGTTAGGAAAAGACAAAACAAAGAAACAAAGAAAAAAAAAAAAAAAACACCACAGAGCACTTCACTCTCTGGCCCAGGAATTTCCAATGTTGATGAAGCCACCTGGGAAGGTGAGTGAAGGGATCAGATAGATAGGAGAGAGTACACCGAGAATATAGACAAAGTTACTTATCTTGCTTGAGATGACTGTTTTATCTGAGATTCCCGAGGGACTGTGGACTGTGTGAGCTGGCTGGGTAGAGATTGCCCCTGAGGGTCAGGCCCACGTCCTGTGCTTGTGCTGTCCCAGAAGCTGTGGTGAGTTCCTCTGCTCCCAGTCCAAAGCCCAACGCCAAGGTTCCCTGGCTGGGATGCCACACTCCCAGCTCCAAAATCAGTCGCTGCCTCCTGGTGACTTCTCCTCCTGTCAGCTGCATCCCTGCTCTGCCTGCGTGCACTGGCTGGGCTTCCCCCGGGGTCTCTTCAGGGGGCTAGGGCTGCTTCCCGTGTTTGTGCCATCTCAGGATGTCATGCTCAGCTCCCCTGCCCCCAGTCCAAAGCCCGGCACCAAGGTTTTCTGACTGGGATGCTGGCTCCAGGCTCCAAAAACAGTCACTGCCTCCCCGTGGTTGTTCTTTCTCTTGTTAGCCCCATCATTGTGCAGCCTGCTTGTGCTGGCTCAGCCTTTACAGAGGTTACCCCAGGGGGCTAGGGGTTAGGGCTGTGTCCCGTGCCTGCCTTGCCTCAGCAAGCCACAATCAGCCCAGCCACTTGGCACCAGGGAACTGCGGGGGGATCAAGGCTGTGGGGTGGGTCATGGGTTCCAGAAGCATCCGCTGGTTCAGGGGGCAGCTTTTCGCTCACCTGTCACTCAGGTCAACTCTTTAGATCTGTGTTTGATGGTCAGGGTTCATAGATTGTCATGTATGTGATCGATTCACTTGTTTTTCTGAGTCTTTGTTGCAAGAGGGATCCAAGGTAGCGTCTGCCTAGTCAGCCATCCTTGCCCCACCTCGAATGAAAATTCTTAATGTGAGAATTGGTAAGAACCATACTCCCTAAATCTCTACTGATTCCAAGCTAATGTGAGTTATGTGAGTTTAATTAATGGTTTGTCTCATCAAAATTTATTTACTTTCTGGCAGAGCTAAAGTAAAAGTATGTGTTGGGTAGTACAAAAAGAGGGCTCTATAAAAACACTGTTGCAACTATAATTTTTGTAAGAGAACCAAAAAAATCAGATCTAAATTAGAAAAGTCCATTAAGCCTATATTCATGGTAACTGACTTTTTGAATGATTGAGATTTGAGTTATTAAATAGAGAAAGCTCCCTCAAGTAACAAGTTTTTGGTTAAACAGATAGATTAATAAGATCAAGGAATGTAGTGTGAGAGAACTGAGAGAGCTCCTAAATGACCCCATGGCCTGGTACCTTATCAGGTGTATTAAAGCTCAACACAGCATTGCCAAATATCCAATGGAGTATGTGCAACAATATTTATCTTGAAATGCCTACGTGGAGGCAATCACTACATAGAGACTTTGAATTTCATGGAAGTCACCAAAAACTACCTTGTGTCACTGATTTCCATTCAACAGTGGAAACATAAAGGAAAAGATTGAAATTGGAGGCATTACTGACTCAAAGTGGAACTGAAAATATTTCATCCTTAATATGTTTCACAAAATTTTTGAAGACTTAAATTGAAATAACATAAAAGGCACCTACATTTGTTTCCTGGGACTGCTGTATCAAATTACCACAAACTGTGTGCCTTAAAACAACAGAAATTTATTTTCGCAGAGCTCTGCATACTAAGAGTGTAAAATCAAGGTGCTGGCAAAGCCACACTCTTTCTTGAGGCTTTAGGGGAAATCCATTTCTTGACTCTTTCAAATTTTTGTGGCTGTGATTGTTTCTTGGCTTGTTACCACATTATCTGTCTCTACCTCAAGGTCACATTGCCTCCTTCTCTTCTCTGTGTGTCCATATTACAAGTATACATATGATTGCATTTAGGGTCCACTGGAAAGCCCAGGATTAGCTTCTCCTCCCAAGATTCTTAATCACATTTTTTTTGCCTTTTAAGATAATATTCATAGGCTTTGAGAATTAGGGCATATTTTGGGGGGGGACTACCATACAACTCGGTACAGCACCCATTTTAATTGTGTAGTTGGATGAGTTTTGCAATATGAATACACTTGTACAATCACTATCACAGTCAATCATCTGCAATTCTGGCCCCGAGAAACCTACAATGTACTTCCTTTCACTGTAGATTAGTATGCCTTTTCTAGAGTCTCATGAAAGTTGAATCAGACAGTGCATATTCTTGTGCCAAGCTTATTTCACTCAGCATACTTTTGAGATTCACTTGTGTTGTATGTATCAGTAAGTTATTCCTTTTTATTGCTCAGTATTATTTCATTGTATGGCATGATACAATTTTTTTAAGGATTCATTTGTTGATAAACACTTGGGTTGCTTCTAGATTTTATTTATTTTGAATAAAGTCACTATGAATACTCATTTACAAGGCTTTGTGTGGAGATAAAGATTTTCATTTCTGAAATAGATCCTGTGTATGGATTTGTTGACTTGCTAGCAGAAGTGTATTTAACTTAGGGGAAACTGATAAGCTGTTAGCAAAGTGGAAATGCTATTTTACATTCCCACCACTTAAGTGGTCTGTGAATTTTTTCCAATGCTCTATGAGACTTTATTCTCCAACGCTTCCCATATTCATGTAAACCCTAGGTGCTGTATTAAAACCTGTAGTCTATTAATATGTGTAGCGGCTTTGTTTTTCTGATAAAACCAAGACTAAATTTTTAGTATTGGCAGTAAAGTGCTGCTTTAGCACAAACCTAAGTTTTGTGGAACTGCACAACACTTGATCAGAAAAATGTAACAGGAGGCTTTATATATGTAAAATTCATAAAGGGCTCTCAAAATTCAACAGCAAAAAACAATATAGTTAGAAATAGGCAAAAGATATGAATAGACATTTCACCGAAGAGGATATAACTTATTGCTGAAAAGTTGATTCCAACTCATAAGGAACCTATAAGAAAAAGTCCAACTACTCAGTAGGGTTTCCAAGGTTATAGTCTTTAAGGAAGCAGCCTGCCCCAGCTTTTACCTGTGGAGTGGCTGGTGGTTTCAAACCTTTCAGTTAGCAGCCAAGCACTTATCCACTGCACCGGCAGGGCTCCCTAAAAAAGACAGGACAAAACAAAACAAAAACCTATTGCTGTCAATTCAATTCTGACTCATAGTGAACCTATAGGACAGAGTACAACTGCCCCACAGGGTTTCCAAAGAGTGGCTGGTGGATTCAAACTGTCGACCTTTTGGTTAGCAGCTGAGCTCTTACCACTGTGCCACCACAGAGGGTACAGAGATGGCAAATAAGCACGTGAGAAAAAATTAAACATCATTAGCCATTAAAAACAAACAACCAAACCAAACCAAACCAAACCCACTGCCATTGAGTTGATTCTTACTCATAGCGACCCTATAGGACAGAACACAACTGCCCTATAGGGTTTCCAAGACTATAAATCTTTACAGAAGCAGACTGCCACATCTTTCTCCATGGAGCAACTGGTGGTTTCAAATCACTGACCTTTCAGTTATCAGCAGTTATCAGTCAAGCATTTACCCACTGCACCACCAGGGCTCCAAGGAATGCCTGGTGGGTTTGAACTGCTGACATTTTGGTTAGCAGCCACAGCTTTTAACTACTAGGCCACCAGGGTTTCCAAAAAGGATATAGAAATGGCAAATTAGCACATGAAAAAAATTAAACATCATTAGTCATTGTCTTAGGCTGGGTTCTCTAGAGAAGCAAAACCAGTAAAGCATATAAATATCTATATAAAGAGATTTAAATCAAGGAAATGGCTCACACAGTTGTACAGGCTGGAACATCTCAAGTCTGTAGGTCAGGCTGGAGGCTTCTCCTGATTCACATAGCCACAGGTGCTGGTGAACCCAAGGTCAGCAGGTCAAACAGTAGGGCTCTTGCTCACAGTCTCGAAGACCGATGACTCTCAAGATCAGCAGGCAAGATGGCAGATAAACTGCTAGCTCAAGTCCCAAGAACCAGAGGTCAGACAAACGGGAGCCAGTTGCAGGATTCAGAGTTAGCAAAAGCCCAAGAGCCTTGCCAGAGAATCCACCTATATTGGATGCAAGCCACAACTCCAAGGAAACTCCCTTTCAACTGACTGGCTATTAACAGCAGATCCCATCATGGAAGTGATCACATTATACTAAATCTCATCATGGAAGTGATCACATTATCATATGTCTGCCAAACTACATCATAACTGCCAAATCACTGAGAATCATGGCCTAGCCAAGCTGACACAAAACCTTAACAATCACAGCTATTAAAAACAAAACAAAAACCCACTGCCTTGGAGTTGATTCCAACTCATAGTGACCTTAAAGGACAGAGCACAACTGCTCCATAGGGTTTCCAAGGCTATTAATCTTTACAGACACACACTGCCATATCTTTCTCCCTCAGACAGGTAGGTGGGTTCAATTCACCAACTTTTTGGTTAGCAGCTGAGCACTGTAACCACTGTGCCGCCAGAGATCCTCATTAGCCATTAAGGAAGTAGAAATTAAATGAGTTATCACTACACAACTATCAGAATGACTAGAAAAGTTATATATATATATGCAACAACTTGGATAAGCCTCAGGGAAATTAGGCTGAGTGGAAAAAAAGCTAATCTCAAAAGGTTGCACATTGTATTGTTCCATTTACATAACATTCTTGAAATGACTAAACTATAGAGACCAAGAACAGGTTAGTGTTTGCCAAGGATTAAGGAAGCGGACGAAGGGAGGTGGCTATGGCTATAAAAAGGCAATACTGGGGATCCTTGCTTTTTTGAGAAAGAGTTGCCTGGCTCCTCACTCCTTAATGCTATAAGTCAGGGAAACAACTGTTTATTTTAACCTTGCAAATCCAGGACCGACCTCCTGAGGGATCACTGATCCAAGTCTGATTTCAGTCGACCCTCACAATCATCTTTTAGGACTCTATGTAGGCTGGTAGAGAGGAGGTTGGGCAGGGGCAGTTCTGGCCTGGGTTTCTGCTCACTTCAATTTATCTTTAAATTTCCACTAGATAGTGAAGTATTGGGAGAAATAAAAAGTGCGTTCATTTTTTTCAATTATACTTTGTCCTTTTTTTTTTTTTTTCAATTTCCTACTTGAGAAAGCACTCTGTAACAAAAAGGGAGTTGTTTTTGCTCCCAAAGTAGTTTACAATCTATTGTATGTAAAGTTAGTAAGAAAAAAAAACAAAACAAAACAAAAGGGAGAGATATAAAAATGCAACAACCAATCAACATTCATAAAAAATTGTGATGAAATAAGCAAAACAAAACAAACCGAAGAAACAAGAAGAAATGTTCATAGTAGATTCCTTGTGCATAAGAGAGAGATTGTAATGAAAATTGACCACATAAGCTGAAAATAATTGTATTAAGTGATATATTTGAATAGGAAATTCCACGTTAAAAGACCAATCATTAACAACAGCATCGAACAATATAAACTGAAAATCTGAAATTCAGATTATTGTAAACTGAACATTTGAAAGTTACCCATAACTAAGCTGTTGATTCAAGAAAGCCAAAACTCGTCTAGAACTCTGGAAATCTTGGTCAAAGTATTGATAGGAAGGCACAGATTCTAGATTTATGAAACGTATGTAATTTCTTTAGTATATTTTTATTTTGAAATATTCTATACCTATAGAAAAATACATATATTAATATAGGGCTTAAAAAAAAAGGGCTTAAGTGTCCCAAATCCATCTCCAAATATATATTGTTATTTTGACATATTTACTTCAACTCAGAGAGAGAACACTTCTCCTCTAGTGGTACGTATCCTATTTATTTGCTAATTTTTATTGCAGATATATGTGCCCAAATTTAATGATTAGCAGTCTGGTTTTTGCTAAACGGTATCACACTGATCATTTTGCAAAAACCGTGCTAAGTATTAAATCAATTTTCATAAAAAGTTGAGTTTTTTGAAATCAATGTAGCAAAAAAATTGAATTTTTTCCCGTTGACTATATATTTTGAAAATTTCCTAATTACTACCCACTGCCGTTGAGTTGATTCCAAGGATAGAGTAGAATAGAGTAGGATAGAGCAGAATAGAGTAGGATAGAATAGAACTGCCCCATAGAATTTCCAAGGAGCCCCCAGCAGATTCGAACTGCTGACCTCTTGGTTAGTAGTCGTAGCACTTAACCACTACACAATCAGGGTTTCCAAATTTCCTAATTAGTCGATATTAATACGGATTATTTACGTATCTGTTTTCCTGTAGATAAATGTGTTTTTCTCCAATTTTCATGGTTTCTTTCTTTCTTTTTTTATGTGCTCCAACGTACATCCTTGCATAAGCTTCATGGGCTTCCTAGAGGTAGAGGTGCTATGTGTAGAGCAAGAATGTCTTCAATTTTATAATCTATTACAAATTTTGGAAACCCTGGTGGCATAGTGCTTAAAAGCTATGCTGCTAAACAAAAGGATGGCAATTCAAAATTCACCAGGCATTCCTTGGAAACCATACAGGGCAGTTCTACTCTGTTGTATAGGGTTACAACAGAGTCAGAATTGACTCCATGGCAATGGACTTATCACTAATTTCTTCCCTAGAGGAGTTGCACTAATTTACTCTCTTACCGTTATTTTCCCTCTTTTATTTTTTAAAATTCATTCAACAAATATTAATAAGTTTGTCCTATGTGTCAGGCATACTTTAATGATAGGGAATAGTAGAGAACAAAATAAGCATGTCTTGCCCTCTCAATGCAGGAAAACAAACCATAAATAACAATAAAAAAGTAAAAAAATAACATGCTAGATGATGAAATAAGCTATGAAAATAAAATAAAGCAAGGCAGGCAAGTAAATAATATGGGGAGACAAGTTGCACTTTTAAATACAATGGTGGAGATCGGTCAGAATGGACTAGGTTTTGCTGCAGTAAAAAACAACCTCAACATCTCAGTGGCTGCACAAGTGTTCACTTCCTGACCACCCTGTATGTCTGGAATGGGGAATCTGGGGCTCTGCTCATCCAAAACCCTTCGGGATCCATGATGATGGAGCACTTTGTTGGCCATTTTTTCATTTTATGTTTTTTTTTTTTTAATATCTGGTCATATTTGTTGCTATAGATGAACTTTATAAAAACTCTAATTGAAGTATAATATACATACAGAAATTACTCCTAACAGTGTAGATTGACTTTATATTTATTAAAATTTAATTTTATGTATGCATACGTAATAATTCTCCATTGTGATTTTAAAATGTATATTTTATAAATTTCATATCTATGCAGAATTCAGGGACTCTTCCTTTTAAAATAATATTTATACTTTCACTTTAAACTATATTATTTACTTTGAATTTTTTGTTGAAATTAAAAAATATATATATATGACTACAAGAAAACAAAACATAAGGTGTCTCAGAAGAGTCCAAACAAGTCTTGTGATGTTTTAGAAGTATGAGATTTCTCACTGACTGAGCAGTAGAGAAAGGCTTTATGCAGAAGTTGTCATGGAAGCTGAGCATTTGTGGAATATTAGAATCTAGACAGAAATGGAGGGAGTGAATGGAGAGCTAGGACACAGCATAAGACAAGCTATGACAGGGAACATGAACGTGTCTAGGCTGATGCAGCCTGAGACCTAGATGAGAAGTAAGCTGTAGGGTTGGGTGGGCTCCTATAAAGGAGAAGAGGCTCTGATTCTGATTCTTGGTGTCAGGATTCACTCATACAAAGTGATAGAAGACTTAGTGTTTGATTAAACTAATTTTCAAGGGAATTTTCTGAGCCTTTGAGATTAGGGGCATAGGATGGAGGACATTCCCTCCTTGTCTTGAGAGCCACAAAAGTCTAGTAAGTACATAACACGGTTTCTTTTGTTTAATTCTGAGAAACTGACACTCCGAGGTTTTTAGTGGCTTGACTAAGATTGTACAGTTAGTAAGAAGCAAAGGTAATACTTGAATCATAGTTTCTGGAACTTTAAGTCCAATATCTTTTCCATTGTAATGTTCTTTTTTCTACCTCATGGCCTCCTCCATCTAATCCCAACTACATTAAGCTGAGTGTTCCAATGGAAATAGAAAAGCAAACAAGAGTCAGAAAGCTAAGACTTGATGTCATTTCAGGTCCAGATATCTTTGAGTTTTGCAGACATGGAGATGAAAACACCTAGGAAACAATGATACAGTAAATATGCTTTTCATATGAATCTATAACATGCTTTTAAATCTTCCAGTTGGCATGGAGAAGGGATGTGAATTGCAGATATAATCCCACCATCAAGAATTAATACAGTCGATAATACTATAAGCTTCCTACAGCCATCATTAGATGGCACACACAAATAACAGTGTTCAGTTACAGAATGTGTGAGTGGAAGTGCACAGGATTTCAAATCAGCTTGGGGTTTATGTTCTCCTTATAGTATCAATGTTTTGCATGATTCTGCCTTTCTGGGATTCAGATTATTATTATTATTTTTTGAAAGACGACTGAGAGTGTCCTTGACAAATATCAAATGAAAAAAAAAATGGTTTGCACAGTGGAAAAATAAAACTTAAAAAAATACATTTCTTCATGAAAAGGTGAGTTTTGCTTTTTGATATATGTACAACTTATATGGCAAGTGTGTTTAGTTTCCGCGTGTACCTTGAACTGGAAGTTAAAATATAACTGGCAAAACCAAATGGAAAAACAAAAACAAACAAACAAAAAAGCAAAAACAAAAACTATGGATTCTGAGAAGATTTTAAAGAAAGTAGGAGCTCCAAGAAAGAGTCAATACATAGTACGGGGAATAGAATAATAAAGAAAATTGAAAATCCCTCTTGACTTCTTCAGTGATGTTATTTTTATGCTTGTTCGACAGAGCAAAAGGATTTAACAACGGTAGCTTATCTCAATTCCCTAGTGTGATGAAACTGATGATACAACTTTCCTACCTTGTTCCCTGAATTTAAACTAGGTCAGCCTCACCTTGGCAGGGAGAAGAGAAAGCAGCTGATCATTTCACTTGGCTTGCTTGTTTCAAATTTACTGTCTGTTAGAGCAAAAAAGGTATGAGCTCTCCATGCCTTGTATTTCTCTCTCCGCCTGGAATGTGGCTTTTTATTATTTCTCTTCAGGCCTTTATAAACATACAAAATAAGGAGGAAATAATCTGATTCTTGTTTGATCTTATTTTACTCTGACTGTAGATTTCCTGAAGTCCCAGCCCTTTTACTTTTTAATAACTTAGGTGCAATATATTTTATCTGTATTTATGTGTATCTTAGTTTAATGTTTATCTTCCTCAGTACATTTCTCTAATCAAAGAAAAAGCAACATCGAAGTAGCTAGACCTGGTTGTGATGTTCCTGACCTTTCTGTACTTAAGAACTTAATTCTCTCCTTTAAAGATAAGTGAATCAGGTATGACTCAAGCATTTCAACTGGAAAATTAAAATTGAAATATTCAGGCAGAGCAGTTGCTGAGCTAAGCTGCAAATTTACAGAGTGGAGAATTTTGCTAGTTTTCTAAGTAAATGGAGATATAGACCTGGAGGGACCACTAGGTTGCGTTGTAGGGCTGGAGTTTTGTGTGTTTTATAACCCATCTGCTCCATCCAGCCCTTGAACTTCATTTACTCATTCAACCAATGTGGACAGAATGTCTAACATATTAAGCACTGTTTAGGTAAATGGTATCTGCAAAGGAAAAATAAAATATTGACTTAATTCATTTTTCAACTATGTATTATTTAGAGCATCTATGGCTTCTATTCTGTGATTTTTAGGAAGAGGACTATATTTTTATTTGCCAAATTAAACCCCATTTCCTATAAAAATCATGAAATGGACCAGCCAGCTCACTGTTGCTCTCCAGGCCTGTGCCCTGCAGCCCTGAGTTGCTCTTCCTCAGCACCTGGGCGCCCCCTCTGCTCCTGATGCAGAGTGCTGCTGTTTATTGAGCTCAATCATGTGAGGAACAGTGGAATACAACTGAAATGTGTCAGTGAGGGTAAGGGTGTTAATAGAAAGGAATGGTGGCTACATGGTATTGAGGAGATTTCAAAGGACCTTCAACTTTGCAGAGAATTTCAATTATGATGTTAGTACAATTTATTAAAAATGTTAAATAAAATTTTCATCAGCTACTATTTCTCTTACTGGTGAGCTACTGTGTCCATAAGTGGAATGGGAGTTTTAGTGAATTGCTAAATTTAGCACTCACATTGTGTTACAGACTTAATGTGCACTGCTTCACTTAGTCTTTTTTATGTTTTTTTTTAATGAGGTGAGTCCTATAAAATTCTCAATTTTGTATGAACTCTACTGAGGGCCGCAGGAAGGCACTCACCACCTGCTCCTCTCACATGGTGGTAGTGCTGCTCTTTTTTGGTGCCTTCATCTACACCTACATGTCCCCCAGATCCTAGAACACAGCTGAGCAGAACATGGTGGTGTCTGCTTTTCACACTATCATCACCCCTGTGCTGAACCCCCTCATTTACAGCCTCTGGTACAAAGACATCACTGGGGCCCTGAGGTGCATGATGCCATCAGGGATGAGACTGAGAAAAGCGGGAAATGTGAAAACCTAAGAATGATCGTTTCCTTGTTCTCCTTTCTTCTTTAATCCCCTACCTGTCTCTCATCTCATTCTTTTCTCTGGTTCCTGGATCCCAACATGAAGTCCTCCCAAATCTCCCCTCCCTGTCATGCAGGTATTTCAAGTGGTATTTCTCCTCCACACCACTTACTCATCCTGAAATATCTCTTATATTTAAGTTTCTCAGAGTCCTGTTGTCTCTAGTGCAATAGTTGACATAAGAAAGACCATAGAGAGTGTCCTGTATCTTATCTCCCATCCCAACTTCATTGGCCATTTTAGTATGAGATTTGGGGAGGGAGTCCAAGCTTTTAATCCTGAAGGTGGGTCGCTGTGAAGATTTCACATCATAGCAGAAACTTGGAGGGGAACTGAATGTTCCCTCACTTTAAAATAGTCTTCAAGTTTTCTTGTGTCATGTCTGCAGTTGTATCTTCAGTAAGTAAGCCTGAGGGGGCCAGAAAGGGTCTGTTCTGAGGGGGCTGGGAGGGTGCTTGTGTTGAACGGGCAAGAGAGGGCTTGTCCTGATTTGGCAGGAAGGGACCTGTCCTGAAGGGGCTAGGATGTTGCAACACAATTTGCAGAAGCTTTTGGAAAATCAATTAAATGTTGTATATTAAGTTCCTGGAAAGGTTTTATACCCATGTGGTAAGCAATCTTTAGGAGAGAATACATCCATAGAATGATTTTTATAAAAGAATTTCTATTTCAGCACAATTTATAAGTTAGAAATTTGAACACAGCATAAGTTTTCCACAGGAAAAGAGAATAATAATTGTGAAAGCTGATTTATAGAATATTAAACACATAAGTCAGTGTTCAGTTATATAAAAACCCTTTCAACATTCCAAAAAGTGGTGATTTAAAGTCAGAGACTGGTTACAGAGGTGGTAAAAAGGCGGTTTGGGAAAGCTGGAGAATGGAGGCAGATGGGTGTTGTTACCCAAGGACTAGAAATATGTGTTATATAAAGATATTCAAAGAAAAACAGCACTTTTGTCTTTTTCCATAAAAATAGATGATAGGAAGCAGCTCCACACACTTCCCACCTTTGAGCTGATGGAGATGCTGCGCTCCTGGGGTGCTGGTGGAACCCACAACTGCTGATGAGCAGTAACTGCAGATGCTGAGTTCCCAGCAATGCAGCTGAGACTGCCTTTGGGGTGATGGAGCCTACATTCTCCACATGGTCCCCAGGTGCCCACAGCTGCTGCTGAGCTGTCAGAGACTGTCACTAGGAGAGGAAAAGAAGAAATCTTTCTTTCTTCCTCCACCTTCAGGTGTTCACCCACTCTCAGAGCCTTCAGGAAGCAGTTGGCTAAGGAATCAGGAAGTGTCATCTACAGGCTGGAGCCTTGGAGGTTCAGAGGAGGGCACCTCAGGTAAGTGTGGACCTGACAAACAAAGTACACTCTCTGGACAAAAGGTATTGCAACAAGCTGTGTATTCCAAAATTTTTTAACATGAGAATACAATCATAATTGTTCCAGAACCCTCATACAGATAAAAGTTGAAAGACTTTGTCTGGAAGAGGACAGAGATTATCTCAATCTTGTTTGCTGTTTTATCCTAGGTACCTGGCATATGGCATGTACTCAGTAAATATTTGTCATTTAAAGGCAACATATGACTTTTAAGCAGTGTTTTTGTCTGGATGAGTATATTATGGTTAATTTTTAAATTTTCTCTGTACTAGTTTATGTTTTTAATTTTTTTTGCAATTATCCTGTTGGTGTTTAAAATAAAGCAAAGATTTTAAAACTAAATACAAAAAAAAAACAACAAATTAAGAGAACAATCAGTAACCTACTGAAGAGTGACAGAGACAGAGATGTGAAGGAGACAACCTTAGTCCTAGTTGTGACTACAATATGTACTGATCAGTGGGGTCATCTTTGACCTGTCAGTTTAACTCTGAGTTTCAGATTCCATAACTGTGAAGGATAAAAAGAACAATAACAATATCTCACAAAATTCCCTTAACATTAAATGAGGATATAAACACACAGAAAAATTTTATGAAGTGACAAAGTCTCTATATAAGCTAACTTACGGTTCATAGATAAGACTTTATTGATAATGACAGGATTTAAGGTTATTATTAACATTGGTTAAGATTTCAAAGCACAGTGGCATCACTAGGGGAGTGTGGGTGCAGAACAGACTGCACCCCCTGACACTGTCCAACATCCTCCATTCAGGGTGCCAGCACTGGGCCACTGCACTAGCCATTGAAGGAAGTTGAATGTCTCTGCCTCAGCCAGTGGGAAAGGAGAGGAGTTGTGGTAAGCCAGGGGGGTGGGGCTGGAAGGGGGTTCGCTGGCCAGCCCTGTCCACCATGGGCTGAGTTGGGTGACAGCATAAGTTACCTCACTGGGTGACACCAAACCTAGTAGTGCTACAGTCAATGCACATTGAGTTTAACAAGAAAAGGAGATAAAAAGACTTGAGAAAAAAAGTAAAAAAAGTGTCACAGAGCTATCTATTACCTTCTCTAACTCTCTTAACTGCATTCTTCTTCAATGTCCCAGAGGAGATTTGTCAAGACAAATATTCTTCCACTCCCCTAATGGGCAGAGAAAAGCCAGGGGTGATGTCACTGCTCTTTGTAAATTTAATCATCACCACATTCCACTTACCCACGTGGATGAGGCTTGTGCATCATTTGATGGTGGTTCAACCAGACCTATAGACAGAACTGCAGCAGAAAAAGGTAACTAACGTCCTCAAATCGTTGTTCTGCTCTGATACATGCTAGGGGTTCTTGACATTTCCTCAATATCTTCTTATTTCTTATCTATCTTTTTGGAGAAAAACAAATAAGCTTTTTCCATCAAATCTCTTTATAAAACACTAATTGCAACATAGAAGAAAAAAATTTTTAATGTCAAATTATTTATGGTCAAATCCGTATCTGTTCTTCTTACTTTTTTGGATGATGTTTTTGTTTTCTTGAGCCTGAAATTTTACAGAAGTGTCTGATTTGACTTCCAGTGGGCATTATGTCTGATAGAAAACACTAAAAACAAACACCTGGATCATATTTTTCTTTCTCTGATGAAACTAACAGAGGGTGACCTAAAACCCAGAATGAAGACCCTAGGGTGGGGGTGGGGGAGGTAGAGCTAGGTCCACAAGAGCATGAGGTGGAGTTATAGGCTCTGGGCTCTGCAGAACTGCTGAGACGTGAGCCTTCCTTGTGGCCACTTGTGGGATCATCTGCAGATGGGCAGAGAACCTAAATTTTCTAATCTGTAAAAACAGAAAAAAAGAAAATGTTTTTCATAGGTTCCAGGGGAATATTAGGTGGTAAAGCACTAGAACAATTCCTGAGCTGCAGTGAGCTCCCAAAAAGTTCTGTATTGCTCCACCGCCACTATGATTTCTTAAATTAAACATGCATTAAGCTTTTGGTATTAAACTAAAAAAATTGGGTTTAGAAGAGTAAGAATGAACAAGGACCATTCATCATGGCTTGACGACAGTTGCCCCATTTACACAACTGCAGGAGAGATTTGCCAGTGCTCACCCCCTGCCCCTCCTGCTCATCTTCCTCCATCCACCCCACTGCTCCACTCATTCAGCAAATAGTTTTGAGGTCTTCATTAGTGCCAGGCTCTGCAAGAATCCTCACTTCATTTCAACCACACATAGAAACAAGATTAGCAGATGTGCTTTGCAGCTTATAGGGCTGTTATTAAATTTTGGACCAAACTCAGCTTCCACCTGCCAGCAAGGGTGGGATTCAATAGATTATACACAATTTGATACACATTTTGTTTATGTAATGTGTCCCAGATTTTGTGGATATTTACATCAAATCTTGTTGCATCATTGCCCGCCTCATCAACACACCAGAATTCAAGATGTTGAGTAAGCTGACACTCATAAATAGTCTTTGGAAGTATTACAAATGTATAAGACATATTTGAAAGTGTTGTAAACTGTTTCTGAACTATCTCTGCATCATAACACTTGTAAACTCTCCCTATCAAGAGACCTGATATTTCTGTCTTGCTGGTAAAGGCTTTTAAAATTTAATATTTCAGAAATTGAAGTTACCAAGGCTTAATCTCCTTAAGACAAAATGTGGAAGATGTTATTACTGATTCATTTCAGAAAGGCCAGGTGTATTTTGAGTCCATTGTTTTTCTTATTTATTTTGTAGCCATTTTCAATTCTACTTTAAATCACATTTATATAAGGTTTTTTTTTCTTTCCTTTGTAGACAGACTTAGACTTCCTTAATTGTAATCAATTTAATTTATCCTTGATTTGTGTTCAGAGACCTAACACAGAGAGTGGTTGTAAGAAGCAAGATAGAGGAGGAAAGCAGTAAATTTGAGTCAGAGACATATCAGTGTTTTTCAACTTCTCTCTCTGCATCACAGTGCCCACAAAAGATTGATTGTGAGGAGCAATAAAGCTGACAATATTTGTGAAAACAACTGAAGCCTTCTCTGGTAAATGTCAGTGACCCTGTGAACACTAGTTCTTCCCTTTCCCCTGAAATTCAGAGAATATAATAGGAGATAATAGAGGTGAATCTCACCATAGGGAAGCATGTAGTTTATAGAAAGGAGATGGAATTTTCTATAAAGCTCTACTTTAGACGTTTCATGACCCAACTGAAAATTTTTTTGAAATATTTGTTGATATTATTTGTTTTAATTAATGGAATGAGTGTGTTTGAATTTTTGACAGGTAATATAAATAAAAAATAAGGGAACAAGTTGTCTGGACTACAAAAATTATCAGATCCAAATATTTAAAAATATGACTATGAAACTGAAATTGGAAAACTGAAGTAATGTATCTCAGGTCATTAGACAATAGCTCTTGCATAGCTTCCTGCACAATAATATGTTTAGATATTAACACTATGAACTACCTGTTTATGTGTTTATTCTTCTGTGCTAGGTAATATTCTTAGTATTGTCATAACTTTACCTAATTTAATGCTCACCATGACATTGATGATGTCAGACGAAACTTGGCTGAAAGCATAGAATTCTGGAAAGACATTTACCTGTGTTTTATTAACTATACAAGACTATGAAAGGAATTTGGCTGTGTAGATCACAACAAATTATGGACAACATTGTGCATAATGGGAATTCCAGAACTGTTAATTATGCTCATGAAGAAACTGTACATAAACCAAGAGGCAGTCTTTCAACAGAACAAGGGGATACTGTGTGGTTTAATATCAGGAAAGGTAAGAGTCAGGGTTGTATCCTTTCACCATACCTATTCAATCTGTATGCTGAGGAAATAATCCAAGAAGCTGGACTATATGAAGAAGAATGGGGTATCAGGATAGGAGGAAGACTCATTAAGAACCTGCGATACATAGATGACACAACCTTGCTTGCTGAAATCAAACAAGACTTGAAGCACATACTGATGAAGATCAAAAACTACAGCCTTCAGTATAGATTACATCTCAACATAAAGAAAGCAAAAATCCTTACAACTGGACCAATAAACAACATCATGACAAATGGAAAAAAATATTGAAAGTGTTGAGAATTACCTTTTACTTGGGTCTACAATCAACACTCATGGGTGCAGTCAACGTATTGCATTGGATAAATCTGCTGCAAACCAAAAACCTGTTGCTGTCAAGTCGATTCTGACTCATAGAGGTCCTATAGGACAGAGTAGAACTGCTCCGTAGGGTTTCCAAGGAGCTTATGGTGTATTTGAATAGCCGACCTTTTAGTTAGCACTTAAGCTCTTAACTACTGCTCCTCTAGGACTCCAAAGGACCTCTTTGAAGTGTTACAAAACAAAGATGTCACTTTGAGGACTAAGGTGAGCCTGACGTAAGCCATGGTATTTTTGAATCACATCATATGTATGCAAAAGCTGGACGATGAATAAGGAAGACTGAAGAAAAATAAATACTTTGAATTATGATGTTGGCAAAGGATATTGAATATACCATGGACTGCCAGATGAACAAACAAATCTGCCTTGGAAGAAGTTGTAGCCAGAATGCTCTTTAAGAAGGGAGATGTCCAGACTTTGGACATGTTATCAGGAGGGACCAGTCCCTGGAGAAGGACATCATGCTTGGTAAAGTAGAGGCTCAGTGAAAAAGAGGAAGATCCTCAATGAGGTGTTTTGATACAGTGGCTGCAACAATGGGTTCAAACATAGTAACTATTATGAGGATTTCACAAGACAGGGCACTGTTTTGATCTGTTGTACACAGGGTCACTATGAGTAGGAACCAACTCAATGGTACTGTCTTAGTTATCTAGTGCTGCTATAACAGAAATACCAGAAGTGGGTGGTTTTAACAAAGAGAAATTTATTTTCTCACTGTCTAGTAGGCTAGAAGTCCAAAATCAGGGTTTCAGCCTCAGGTGAAGCCATTCTGTCTCTGTTGACTTGGAAGAAGGTCCTTCTTGTCAATCTTCCCCTGGAGTAGTAACTTCTCTACGGAGGAACCCCAGGTCCAAAGGATGCACTCTGCTCTTTGCGCTTCTTTCTTTGTGATATGAGGCCCCCCCATCTCTCTGCTTGCTTTTCTCTTTTATATCTCAAAGAGATTGTCTTAAGACACTACCTAGTCTTGTATATCTCATCAGCATAACTGCCACTAATCCATCTCAATTCATCATAGTGATAGGATTTACTACACATAGGGAAATCACAAAATGGCGACGATCACACAGTACTGAGAATCATGACCTAGCCAAGTTGACAGACACTTTTGGGGAACACAATTCAATTCATGACAGATACCTAACAACAACATTTCTCACCATACATTAATGTTAAACTTTGTTCCTATCCTGTTTTTATATAGAGTGGACCAAGGAATGGAGAGTTTAGCAACTTACAGTGCAGGTAGAGGGGAAGTTGGACCCCGGGCAGTAGTCTGGTTGCAGAGTCTGTGCCCCTCAACCCTCTGCCCCTTGGGTTTTCTGAGGAGTCAGCCATGCCATGATAGTTTTAAGATCCCAGTGGTTCCTTAAATCAGAGAGGTTAATTGAATTCTGACTACCTTAACAAACACTTTTGAGATAAAAAATTTTATTTCTCCGTCTCTGTCTCTCTCTCTTCTTTTCCTTAATTTCTCTTTTTCACTCTTTGTGTTACATGAGGTAATGATTTTTCAAGTTCCTGCTACACGTTGATAGAGGATACCTTCATCAGGAAACTTCATTACCCTGAACCCTGGAAACCTCAGTATAAGTTGTATAAGTTACAAATCCTTTCAACCCACAATTGTGAATTCACTTATTTTTTCTGGTAAATATGTTGAATTACAAGTGATATATAAACCCCAGGTCTGCACAAAAGTTCTACAATCCATGGAACATTCTTCTGTAGTAAAATTGGGTTCACCTGTATGCAAACTTATGTGTGCACACACACGCACTGAACATGAATTTCAGAGGGTCACATCCTCATGAGTGATCTGTTAGCCTCAAAACTCTCCTTCATGCCCTAGGTGAAACCTCATGGACAACATCACATGGCTGGCCAACCACACTGGAAGGTCTAATTTTATCCTGTTGGGACTCTTCAGTCAATCCAAACACCCAACTCTGCTCTGTATGGTTATTTTTGTGATTTTCCTGATGGCCCTAACTGGAAACACCATTCTCATCCTCCTGATATACTCTAATGCCCACCTCCACACTCCCATGTACTTTTTCATTAGCCAGTTGTCTGTCATGGATGTGATGTACATTTCTGTCACGGTGCCTAAGATGCTCATGGACCAGGTCATGAGTGTCAAAAAGATCTCAGTTCCTGAATGTGGGATACAGATGTTCCTCTACTTGACTCTAGGAGGATCAGAATTTTTCCTTCTGGCTGCCATGTCCTATGACCGGTACATGGCCATCTGCCATCCGCTCCATTACCCTGTCCTTATGAACCATAAGATATGTTTCCTTCTGGCATCTGGCTGCTGGTTCTTAGGTTCAGTGGATGGCTTCATGCTCACTCCCATCACCATGACCTTCCCCTTCTGCAGATCCAGGGAGATCCATCACTTCTTCTGTGAGGTTCCTGCCATAATGAAACTCTCCTGCTCTGATACCTTGCTCATTGAGACACTCATGTACCTGTGCTGTGTCCTCATGATCTTCATCCCTGTGACAGTCATTTCAAGCTCCTACACTTTCATCCTGCTCACTATCCATAGGATGAACTCGGCAGAGGGCCGGAAGAAGGCCTTCACCACCTGCTCCTCCCACATGACTGTAGTCATCCTCTTCTATGGGGCTGCAGTCTACACTTACATGATCCCCAGCTCCTACCACACCCCAGAGAAAGACATGGTAGTGTCTTTCTTTTACACTATCCTCACTCCTGTGCTAAACCCTTTAATCTATAGTCTTAGGAATAAAGATGTCACAGGGGCTATGAAGAAAATGTTTAATGTGGAACCTGTTAAGAAAGTATGAACCAGGGTATTTTGGTAGTATCTGTTTCTTTTCCTTCTCTCTACATATCAGAATTTTCACATCTTATGCCTACATTATTCCTCACACCCTCACATCACAAGTCTCATATCATTTTCATGCTTTTTTTTTTGAAGTTGTTGTTTGCGTGTATTGCCATAATATTCTGTAGAAGAATATTCAAATTCTTAGGAAAAACATAATGAAAATATTTAGAAGTAAAAGCCAAGCAGACTCTCAAATGAGAGAGATAAAAAAAAAGGGGGGGAAATGGTGAAACAAAGGGAGGAAAATGCTAAGAATAGGTGAGTCTATGTAAAGGGCATACAGGTATTCTTTGTACTATACTTATTCATGCTGCTTTCTGGTACATTTGAAATTATTTCCAAATAAGGAGTTAAATATCAGTCCTTGTCATCCCCCCCCCCTTTTTTGAGTTATGTTGTGTAGTGGTCAAGAGCTACAACTACTAACCAAAAGGTAGGCAGTTCGACTTCACCAGGCACTCCTTGGAAACTCTATGGGACAGTTCTACCCTGTCTTATAGGGTTGCTATGATTCAGAATTCACTCAATGGCAATGGGTTTGAATCTCTAGTGGCAGCATGACACAATACCTTAGAAAATGGATTCACCTCTGCAAAACCATTCATCAGTGAACGTGTTCCTTACTGAGCATACTGAATATATCTGCACCTATTTTACTAAGGGCTGCTTTGTTCCATGTGGCAGCTCTAAAGACACCTAGTGGGTAGAAATCATTTAAAACTATTAGTACTGCATGATAGATTTAGAATACAGGACTTCGTAAGGTTCTGTGGGAAAAGCATTAACCCAGAGTAGAAGAAGGATTTAAGGAAGGTTCCCTTTCAGGAGGTGACATCTGAGCTGAGTTTTGAAATATGTGATTTTTTTAGACAAAGTAGGAGAGGTGGGGCATCAATTATTCAATCCTTCATTTATTCAACAAACATTTCTTTTTCTTTTTTTATTGTGCTTTAAGTAAAAGTTTACAATTCAAGTCAGTTTCTCCTACAAAAACTACACATTGTTATGTGATCCTAATTGCTCTCCCAACAATGTGACAGCACACTCTTTCTCTCTATATTTCCCTTGTCCATTCAACCAGCTCCTGTCCCCTCTGCCTTCTCATCTCACTTTCAGACAGGAGCTGCCCACATATTCTCATGTGTCTACTTGAGGTAAGAAGCACACTCCTCACCAGTATTATTTTATGTCTTATAGTCCAGTCTAATCTTTGTCTGAAGAATTGGCTTCAGGAATGGTTTCAGTTTAGGGCTAACATAGAGTCTGGGGACCATGACCTCTGGAGTCCCTCCAGCCTCAGTCAGACCATTAAGTCTAGTCTTTTTACTAGAATTTGAGGTCTGGATCCCTCTTTTCTCCTGCTCCATCAGGGACCCTCTGTTGTGCTCCCCATCAGGACAGTCATTGGTGGTAGCCAGGCACCATCTGGTTCTTCCAGTCTCAGGCTGATGGAATCTCTGGTTTACGTGGCCCTCCTTTCTCTTGTGCTCATATTTACCTTGTGTCTTTGGTGTTTTTCATTCTCCTTTTCTCCAGGTGGGTTGGGAGAAATGGATGCATCTTAGATGGCTTCTTGCAAGCTTTTAAGACCCCAGACGCCTCTCACCAAAATGGGATGCAGAACGTTTTCTTAATACACTTTGTTATGCCAGTTGACCTAAATGTCCCCTGAAACCATGATCCCCAGAACCCCACCTCTGGTACACTGCCCCTTGAAGTGTTTGGTTGTATTCAAGAAACTTCTTAGCCTCTGGATTAGTCCAGTTGTGCTGACTTCCCCATATCGTGTTCAACAAAAGTTTTTATGCTACATTATAATCTAAAATCACGGGTAAATGAGATTTCAATATAAACCATACAGAATTGCTGTCCCCAAGAGATTTTAACTGTAGGTATAGTTGGATATGAAAATAGGTGCAGTAAAATAAATAAATTGCTTTGCTCATCCTACACATAGAGTACACTTCATAAGAACACGTTTGTTGAACCTTTGTTTGACATAAGTTTGTTCATTGCAAAGTGACTAAGGGAAGACCCTGGAACTGAATGTTGAAAGGTGACTTCACGTTACCCATGCATGCGTACGGGAAGCTGGGGAGATGGAGGAGGCATGCTCAGGAACATGATGTCCGGGAAAAGGCACTGCAGGAGCAAAGATGGGAGGGTTGATCCAGCAGGAATGATTAATCTTCCAATGTCACTTCCTTTCCTGCTTCACTTTTTAGCCTCATTTCTTGCTCTTCTGTGACCCAAGTGTTTACAAACAGTAGTGAAATTATCAGATTTGCATTTTACAAATGTGACATTGGTGATAATCAGTAGGAGAAGTGCATGAATGCAGGCACAGAGACCAGGTGAGTGATACTGGAGAAATGTATGATGTTGATGTAAGTGGGACCACACCTCAACATCAGGGGAGACCGAGGAGGTAGATATCTATGGTAAGTGCATCTCAATAAATATATTAATATTAAATAAAAGTATAAATATGGTTGCATGTCTACTATTTTCCAGTTGACTCTATCCAACTTGTGAAGAATCAGGCTGTTTCAAAGGCCAGATATATTTTTCCCACTGATATACTCAATTATTTCATGTCTGTAAATAAAGATCTTGCAGTATGGGGAAAAGATGTTGGAAAGCCAATTTGTAATATTTTTGTTGCAGTCAAACCAACTGAACAAAATGCACACACTCTTTAACTTTTTAAAAATTGAGAAGTGTATGTGTTTCCCTTCAATTTGATGAAGCATAACAATAAACACATTTGATGATTCCATTTAAAAGACTAAAAATGAGGAAAAAGTGGAACTACTGAAGGAGGAAGAAAAAACATATTCTTCCAAAGATGATTTTTTGACTCTACCTCAATTCAAAAGTAATTAGGTAGAAATATTTTTTAAAATATGAATTATTATTTTAGACAACCTGTTAAATAGAATTTTCAATATTCTGTGCTAATAATAATTTACAATTACTGTGTAGTTGGGAAAAATTTTTGTCAAGTTATATATAGTATCTATTTTTTTCTCTTCCTAGAAATGGAAATACTATTACTGCTCCCAATTTCTTGTACCTCGAGTTCAAAACCAGAAATTAAATAGATTCTGGCAACTGAATTTTCTACAGGGTCAAATAAGTAGCTGTGGCCTGAATTATTTAAAAACTTTTAAGCTTCAGAATTTATTCAAGTGCTCAAGCTTGTGGTGCCACCAATATTTTATTTACCAAATTAATTGTTTCTCCACATGGTAACAAGGCCTTGGGATTCCTATGCCTCCTAAAGCACTATGAGCTAAAAGTTAGACTGGAATTCATCAACAAATTTAGTAAGAAATCGATATATAATATCGATTTTTCACAAATGTTCTGTTTTGTGAGTTTGAAGAAACAGAATGAAGGTGACCAATTTTTTAGGGATTGGTCAGGAAATGAGAGTTAATAAACAAAATTATATGTATTGAAATTTACATTTAATACAGCTCCATTTGCCTTTTGTTTGATTAGTATTTTGTAAACACATTTTCTGTGCCTAACACTGAGTTCAGAAAATATATAAAATTCTAACATTATTGCAAGGAAGACCTGAGAATTGTATAATTCAAACTGTTTTTTTTTTTTTTTAAATCAGAAAATAAAGTATTGACATTCAGCATGCTTATTTTTAACTTAGGAATGGATCTTGAGTATCCTTCTAGTTCAGTAAATGGAAATGGGGGGTTATATTTCATAAGATGGATATGTCATCAGTTTTGAAAGAGTCTATTACTGGATGTATGGGGCTATTCTGGATCTTGAAAATTATTATTCAAAACAGAGTGTCTTGTAAATATATATTTATTAACATGTGTAATTGTTTTTTGTAGGGCAGATTCCAATAAGGGACCTATTGGGTAAAATAGTCAACATTAAAACAAATTTAGATACAAAGTACTAATTTGTATGATGTAAAAGTCTAGACCAATTTGCCCCACTGTCACTGAAGAAAGATGAACAATCTCTCATTTTTCCACTGAGCTTAGAGCTTCAACCCTCCCCCAGCTGTGTATCTGTCCTTTCATGTCTGTTCTGTGATTATGAGGGGCCTATATGACCCTTGGAAACTCTGGTGGCGTAGTGGTTAAGTGCTACAGCTGCTAACCAAAGGGTCAGTAGTTTGAATTTGCCAGGCACTCTTTGGGAACTGTATGGGGCAGTTCTACTCTGTCCTGTAGGTTCACTATGAGTCGAAATTGACTCAACAGCACTGGATTTTTTTTTGGTATATGACCCTTTGCCTTCTGGATGGTTTGATGAAAAACACACCTCAGTGGGAGATTTGGAGGATAGGAGGAGACTGGGTTCTGGGTACTGATTCCCTCAGCCCTGTCCCTGACAGCTGAGATTGTCAGTGGCTGAGTTTTTCCACCTCTAGCCCCAGATCTCACCAGTGGCTGTCCTGTCCTGCAGCTACACTTGCCATGTATCCTGGGAAGTGCTTCTCATCCTGAGGATCCTCAGAATTCAGAGACTCTTCCTTTTAACACAATGTTTGTATTTTACACTAAACTATACCTTTACTTTTGAATTTTTTGTTGAAACTAAAGGAAAAAAAAGTAACTACAAGAATACGAAACAGGGAAGGTGGGGCCAAGATGGCTAACTAGGCAGAAGCTTCCACTGAACACTCTTGCAACAAAGACTCGAAAAAAAGTGAATTGATTACATACATGACAATCTACGAACACTGACGATGAAATACAGAACTAAGGAATTGACCTGAGTGACAGGGGAGTGAGAGGCTGCGCAGAAGCAGTGACTAGTTCTGGAGCCCGCTGCGTGGGGCCCCAGCTCTGAGCCCTTGGTGTGGTGCTTTGGTGCCAGTGTAGTGTGGCTGATGGTGGTGTCCTGAGACAAGGCAAGCATAGGATGCAGCCCTACCCCCCTGGGGCAATCACAGCAGGGACCCAGCCAGCACACACAGGCTACACACCAACCTGATTGACAGGGGATGACAGCCTGCACAGAAGCAGTGCCCCAGCCCTGATCCCTTGATGCTGACTTTAGCACGAGTGTTGTGGGGCTGATGGTGGCTTCCTGAGACAAAGCGAGCACTGGACGCAGCCTTATCCCCCTGGGGCAATCTCGGTGTGGATCCAGCCAGCACACACAGGCTACAAAGCCCTGTGGAATCTCAGATAAAACAGTCCTCCCCACACAAGATAAGTGATTTTGGCTATTTTACCTGTGCTACTCTCACCTATCTATCTAATCCCTCCCCTCTCTGCCCCAGCCAGCTTCTTTAACATTCGAATTCCCTGGGCCAGAGATAGAAGTGTTCTACCTTTTTTCTAACCCATTCTCCTGGCCTGGGAAAAGCAGCAATTAACAATCAGGGAAAAAATCCTTTCCTGACTTCCCTAAACTGGAAGATCAAGACAGAAGTAGCTCCAGTCCACGCATAAGAGATCCACACTCTTTGGCTTTCACCTCTACAAGGAACTAGGTGACTATTATAATGCAAAGGCAATTCTGTTAGAACTCTGACTGTTATTGTTTCAGCTGAGGAGTGGAGAGGCAGGTTTTGGAAGTCTGATACTGCCCTAGCTATTAAACAGAGCCCTCACCTACCCACAGCAGGGAACTGAGGGCTGAAGCTCCATCCACACCACCTAGCCACCTGCAAAAGGGGTCTGAGGATAGTGGTGCCTACCAGTCTTTATAGGTACAAGCATTGGGTGCCTAAGGTACAGCTGCAGAGCCCACCTACCAGAACACTCTAGAGAACAGAGATGCTCCTTCCTCACTGGCACTTGGGGAAGGCAGTCAGCACCCTGCCTTCCTTGGAGTGTGACTTCCTGCTGCTACCAGAAACCGGTGCATACAACCATCACCACTACTCCTCTAAGATAGTAGGTAAGAGCCTATACCACACAATACGTGACCAACCATCAGGACACCTGAGCTGATTCTATTCAAGAATAGTGAATGGACTCATAGGCTCATATACCTGGTATCAGCTCTAACTATCTGATAACAGGACGTAAGTGCTTCAAAAGCTCCAACAATCAAGTTAGTGCATTCTAGTAGCCCATGTGGGTATACTGAAATATAACAAAACAAGAAGATAAGGCTCAGTGAGCAAATATAAAATAAATTATTGCAATAACTTATAGATGGCTTGGAGACAACACTCGATATCAAATCACATAAAGAAGCAGACCATGATTGCTTCTACAAACCCCCAAAACAGAGAATCAAGATCTCTCCCAGATGAAGATATATTCCTGGAATTGCCAGATGTAGAATACAAAAGGCTAATATACAGAATGCTTCAAGACAGGGGCGACTTCAGAAATGAAATACGGCAATGCACAGAAAAAGCCGAGGAACACACAGATAAAGCGGTAGAAGAAATTAAAAGATTATTCAAGAACATAATGAAAAATTTAATGAGCTGCAAGAATTCAAAGAGAGACATCATGGAGAAATTCAAAAAATTAACAATAAAATTACAGAATTAGACAACTTAATAGGAAGTCAGAGGAGCAGAACTGAGGAATTGGAATGCAGGATTGGGGACATGGAGGATAAGGCAATTGGCACCAATATATTTGAAGAAAAATCAGATAAATGAATTAAAAAAACTGAATAATCTTAGAATCATGTGGGACTCTATCAAGAAGAATAACATGTGTGTGACTGGAATTCCAGAACAGGGAATGATAACAGAAAATACAGAGAGAATTGTTGAAGATCTACTGGCAGAAAACTTCCCTGACATTGTGAAAGATGAAAGAATATCTATCCAAGATGCTCATTGAACCCCATAAAAGATAGTTCCCAAAAGAAAATCACCAAGACATATTATCATCAAATTTACCAAAACCAAAGATAAAGAGAAAAATTTTAAAGCAGCCAGGGATAAACAAAAAGCAACCTACAAAGGAGAAGCAATAAGTTTGGACTACTCGGCAGAAACCATGCAGGCAAGAAGGCAATGGGATGACATATATATAGCATTGAAGGAGAAAAATTGCCTGCCAAGAATCCTATATCCAGCAAAACAAATATGAAGGCAAAATTAAGTCATTTACAGATAAACACAAGCTTAGACAATTTGCAAACACCAAACCAAAGGTATAAGAATTACTAAAGCAAATTCTTTGGTCAGAAAATCAATAATATCAGGTATCAACACAACACAAGGACACAGAACAGAACATCGTGATATCAACTCAGGGAAATCACAAAAATAAAATAAGATTAATAAAAACAAAAAATGCTCAAAACGGAATCACTGATGTGATTATGTAAAAGATGACAATAATAGAAAAAGAGGGACTAAATACAAGAGGCATAGATCTTCCATATGGAGAGGAAATTAAGGCAATATAGGGTGATACAAGTTAGGTTTATACTTTGAAAAATAGGGGCAAATATCAAGGTAACCACAAAGAGTACTAAGAATTTCATACTTCAAGATAAAAACCAAGACAAGCATAAGAACTCAGCAAAAATAAATTCAACTACAATGAGAAAGAGGAACACACAATTTACAAAGAAAAACTTCTCAGCACAAAAAAGTAAGTGGAAAAATTAAATTGTCAACAACACACAGAAAAAGTATCCAAATAACAGCACTAAACTCATATCTATCTAAATTAGGCCAAATGTAAATGTACTGATAAAGATACAGAGTGGTAGAATGTGTAAAAAGTATAATCCAGCTATATGCTGCCTTCAAGAGACACACCTTAGACTTAGAGACACAAACAAACTAAAACTCAAAGGATGGAAAAAAATATATCAAGAAAACAGCAATCAAAAACGAGCAGGAGTGGCAATATTAATTTCTGACAAAATAGATTTTAAAGTTAAAACCACCACAAAGGATAAAGAAGGACACTATATAATGATTAAAGGGACAATTTACCAGGAAGATATAACTATATTAAATATTTATGCATCCAATGACAGGGCTGCAAGATACATAAAACAAACTCTAACAACATTCAAAAGTTAGATAGACACTGCCACAATTATAACAGGAGACTTCAACACACCACTTTCGGTGAAGAACAGGACATCCAGTAAGAAGGTCGATAAAGACATGGAAGATCTAAATGCCAGAATAAATCAGCTTGACATCATAGGCGTATACAGAACACTCGACCGAACAGCTGCAAAGTACACTTTCTTTTCCAGTGCACATGGAACATTCTCCAGAATAGAACACATATTAGGTCATAAAACAAGCCTTTGCAGAATCCAAAACATTGAAATATTACAAAGCATTTTCTCAGACCATTGGGCCATGAAAGTAGAAATCAATAACAAAAACCAGGGAAAGGAAAACAAATACTTGGAAACAGAATAATACTCTGCTGAAAAAAGACTGGGTTATAGAAGACATTAAGGAGGGAATGAAGAAATTCATAGAATCCAATTAGAAAAAAGCCCTTCCTATCAGAACCTTTGGGACACAATGAAAGCAGTGCTCAGAGATCAATTTATATCAATAAATGCACACACACAAAAAGAAGAAAGGGCCAAAATCAAAGAATTATCCCTACAACTTGAACGAATAGAAAGAGAGCAATAAAAGAAATCCTCAGTCACCAGAAAAGAAAGCAAATAATAAAAATTAGAGCAGAATTAAATGAAATAGAGAACAGAAAAACAATTGAAAGAGTTAACAAAACCAAATCTGGTTCTTTCAAAAAATAACAAAATTGATAAACCATTGGCCAGACTGACTAAAGAAAAACAGGAAAGGAAACAAATAACCCAAATAATAAATGAGATGGGTGATATCACAACAGACCCAACTGAAATTAAAAGAATCATATCAGATTACTATGAAAAATTTTGCTGTAACAAATTTGAAAACCTAGAAGAAATGGGTGAATTCCTAGAAACACACTACCTACCCAAACTAACAGAAACAGAAATAGAACCACTAAATAGACCCATAACAAAAAAGAGATTGAAAAGCTAATAAAAAAACTCCCAAGAAAAAAAAAGCCATGGCCCTGACGGCTTCACTGCAGAGTTCTACCAAACTTTCAGAGAAGAGGTAGCACAACTACTACTGAAGGTATTTCAAAGCACAGGAAAGGATGGCATACTCCCAAACTCATTCTATGGAGCCAGAATATCCCCAATACCAAAACCAGCTAAAGACACCACAAAAAAAGAAAATTACAGAACTATACCCCCATGAACATAAATGCAAAAATGCTCAACAAAATTCTAGCCAACAGAATTCAACAACATAACAAAATATACTTCACCATGACCAAGTGGGATACATACCACGTATGCAGGAATGGTTCAACATTAGAAAAACAATTAATGCAATCCATCGTTTCAATAAAACAAAAGACAAGATCCACATGATTTTATCAATTGATGCAGAAAAGGCATTTGACAAAGTTCAACATCTGTTCATGATAAAAACTCTCAGAAAAATAGAAATAGAAGGGAAATCCCTCAACATAATAAAGGGCATTTATACAAAGCCAACAGCCAACATCGTTCTAAATGGAGAGGTTCTGAAAGCATTTCCCTTGAGAATGGGAAACAGAGGGTGCCCCTTATCACCACTCTTATTCAACATATTGATAGAGGTCCTCCCAGTCCCTCTGGCTAGGGTGGAGGTCCTAGCCAGAGCAATTATGCTAGATATAGAAATAAAGAGCATCCAGATTGGCAAGGAAGAAGTAAAAGTATCTCTACTCGCAGATGACAAGATCTTATACACTGAAAACCCTAAAGAATACTCAAAAAAACTACTGAAACTCGTTGAAGAGTTCAGCAGAATATCAGGATACAAGATAAACATACAAAAATCCACTGGATTCCTCTACACCAACAAAAAGAACATCAAAGAGGAAATCACCAAATAAACACCATTTACTGTAGCCCCCAAGAAGATAAAATACTTAGGAATAAATCTTACCAGAGATGTAAAAAACCTCTATAAAGAAAGCTACAAGACACTACTGCAAGAAACCAAAAGAGACCTACATAAGTGGAAAAACATACCTTGCTCATGGATAGGAAGACTTAACATCGTAAAAATGTCCATTCTACCAAAATCCATCTGTAGACACAATACAATTCCGATCCAAATTCCAGTGACATTTTTTAACGAGATGGAGAAACAAATCACCAATTTCATACGGAAGGGAAGGAGGCTCTGATAAGTAAAGCATTACTGAAAAAGAACAAACTGGGAGGCCTCACTCTACCAGATTTAGAACCAATTTAGCTCCATAGTAGTCAAAACAGCCAGGTACTGGTACAACAACAAACACATAGACCAATGGAAGAGAACTGAGAATCCAGACTAAATCCATCCACATATGAACAGCTGATATTTCACAAAGGACCAAAGTCAGTTAATTGGGGAAAAGACAGTCTTTTTAACCAATGATGCTGGCATAACTGGATATCCATTTGCAAAAAATGAAACAGGACCCATACCTCACACCATGCACAAAAACTAACTCAAAATGGGTCAAAGACCGTAACATAAAGTCTAAAATGATAAAGATCAAGGAATAAAAAATAGCGACAACATTAGAAGCCCTAATACATTACTAAAACTGCTGATGAGAAACCAGATAACTGGGAACTCCTAAAAATCAAACACCTATGCTCATCCAAAAATGTTCATCTGAAGACTTCACCAAAAGAGTAAAAGGACTACCTACAGACTGGGAAAAAGTTTTTAGCTATGAGATTTCCGATCAGCGCCTGACCTGTAAAATCTACATGATTCTGCTAAAACTCAGCCACAAAAAGACAACCCAATTAAAAAATGGGCAATGGATATGAACAGGCACTTCGCTAAAGAAGACATTCAACCTCTAACAAGTACATGAGGAAATGCTCAGGATCACTAGCCTTTAAGAGAAATGCAAATCAAAACTACAATGAGGTTCCATCTCACTGCAACAAGGATGGCACTAATCCAAAAAACACATAATAATAAATGTTGGAGAGGCTGTGGAGAGTCTGGAACACTTATACAATGCTGGTGGGAATGTAAAATGGTACAACCACTTTGGAAATCGATCTGGCGCTTCCTTAAAAAGCTAGAAATAGAACTACCATAGTATCCAGCAATCCCACTCCTTGGCATATATCCTAGAGAAATGAGAGCCTTTACACCCACAGATACATGCACACTCATGTTCATTGCAGCACTGTTTACAAAAGCAAAAATTTGGAAGCAACCAAGGTGCTCATCAACAGATGAATGGCTAAATAAACTATGGTATATTCACACAATGGAATACTATGCATTGATAAAGAACACTGTTGAATCCATGAAACGTTTCAGAACGTGGAGAAATCTGGAAGGCATTATGCTGAGTGAAATTAGCCAATTGCAAAAGGACAAGTATTATATAAGACCACTATTTTAAGAACTGGAGAAACAGTATAAACAGGGAAGAAAATATTCTTTGATGGTTATGAGGGGGGAAGGGAGGGAGGGTATATTCACTGTTTATATAGTAGATAAGCTTTATTTTAGGTGAAGGGATAGACAATACACTATACAGGAGAGGTCAACACAAATGGACTAAACCAAAAGCAAAGAAGTTTCCTGAATCAACTGAATGCTTCAAAGGCCAGAGTAGCAGGGGAGGGTGATTGAGGACCATGTTTTCAGAGGACATTGAAGTCAATTGGCATAATAAGACCTATTAAAAAAACATTCTGCATCCTGCTTTGGAGAGTGGCATCTGGGGTCTTCAACATTAGCAAGCAGCCATCCAAAATGCATCAGTTGGTCTCAGCCCACCTGGAGCAAGGCAGAATGAAGAGCAACAAAGACACAAGGTAATTATGAGCCTAAGAGGCAGAAAGGACCACATAAACCAGAGACTGCATCAGCCTGAGACCAGAAGAGCTAGATGGTGCCCAGCCACAACCAATGACTGCCCTGTCAGGGAACTCAACAGAGAAACCCTGAGGGAGCAGGATAGCAGTGGGATGCAGACCCCAAATTCTGGTAAAAAGACCAGACTTCATGGTCAGACTGGGACTGGAGGGACCCCTGAGGCCATGGTCCCTAGGCCTTCTGTTAGCTCAAGGCAGGGACCATTCCCAAAGCTAACTCTTCAGGCAGGGTTTGCACCGGAATAGGGGATGGAAAAAGATACTGGTGAATAACGAGCTTCTTGGATCAAGTGGACACATGAGACTATGTTGGCATCTCTTGTCTGGAGGGGGGATGAGAGGCCAGAGGGGGCCCGAAGCTACCCAAATGGACACAAGGAGAGAGAGTGGAGGGAAGAACTGTGCTGTCTTATTAGAGGAAGAGCAATTAGGAGTGTGTGGCAAGGTGTATATAAATTTTTCTATGAGAGGCAGACCTGATTTGTAAACTTTCACATAAAGCACTATAAAAAATAATTTAACAAAAAGGGGAAATGCAGAACAAAATCTCAAATTCTCATAGAATCCAGACTTTCTGGAGTCATTGAGGCTAGATGAATCTCCAAAACTGTTTCCCTGAGGTAATCATTAAACCTTAAACCAAAATATCCCCTGAAGTCATCTTAAAACCAAAAAATATTTTAGCTTAACTAGTAAAGAATGTGTGCCTTGAGCATTGTAGTTTTTAAAAATCTATCTATATGGGATGAAGTTGACACCAGCACCTTGAAAGATTAGATAGGAAACTTAGGGGGCAGGGAGTTTATGTTAATGGGGGAGAAACAACCCAGAAAAGGAGGGTGAGAATGGTTGCACAACTCGAAGAATGTAATCAATGTCACTGAATTGTTCATGTAGAAATTGTTGAATTAGTGTATGTTCTGCTGTGTATATTCTAGACAACAATAAAATAATTAAAAAAAAATACAAAACATAAGATCTCTGAGAGGAGTCAAAACAAAGTCTTGTGATGTTCCAGAGATATAAGATTTCTCAATGATTGGCCTGTAGAGAAAGGCTTCATGCAGAAGGTGTCATTTAAATTGAGCATTTATGGCATATTAGAATCTAGACAGAAATGGAGAGAGTGAATGTGGAGCAAGGACACAGCACGGGAGAAGCTATGACGGGAAATATAAAGGTGTCCACGTTGGAGCCCGAGGCCTCAGTGAGAAATAAGGTGTAGGGGGAGGGTAAGCTCCCATGGACGGGAGGCGCTGATTCTGATTCCTGGTGTAAGGATTCACTTGTACAAACTGAGAGAGGCATTACTCAATGTTTGATGAGACTAATCTTCAAGGGAATTTTCTGAGTCTTAGGCTGGGTTCTCTGCAGAAGCAAAACCGGTAAAGCATATAAGTATATATATATGCATATATTTTTATCAAGGAAATGGCTCAGGCAGTTGTAGAGCCTGGAATGCCCAAAGTCCATGAGTCAGCATAGAGGTTTCTCCTGATGCATGTAGCCAGCAGGCTGGTGAACCCAAGATCGGCAGGTTGGAGAGCAAGGGTCTTGTTTACAGGCTGTGAAGATCAAAGGATCCTAAAGATCAACAGGCTAGACCACAGTTAAGCTGCTAGCTCAAGTCCCAAGAACCGGAGATCAGATGAACAGAAGCCAGTTGTACAATCCAGAACAAGGAAAAACCAAAAAGCCTTGACAGAATATCCACTTATATTCAGTGCAGACCACATGCCCAAGGAAACTCCCTTTCAACTTATTGGCTACTCTCAGCAGATCCCATAATATCAAATCTTATCATGGAAGTGATCACACCGTCACAGGATTATGAAATCACTGAGAACTGTGGCCCAGCCAAGTTGACACACAACTTCAACCATTACAGATGGAGGATACCACATCCTTGTCTTGAGAGCCACAAAAGTATAGAAAGTACATAACACATAAATTTTGTTTAATTTTGAAGCTGACGTTCAAAGGTTTTAGTGGCTTGACTAAGATTACACACTTAGAAGCAAAGGTACTATGTGAACCCTAGTTTCTGGAACTTTAAGTCAAATATTTTTTCCATTGTAATATTCTGTTTCCTGCCTCCTGATCTCCTCCATCCAATCCCAAATACGTTAGGCTGAGTGTTCTAATGGAAATAGGAAAGTGAACAGAGTCAGAAAGCTAAGAATTATTGATACCGTTTCAGATCCAGACTTCTTTGAGTTCTGCAACCATGGGGATGAAAACACTTAAGAAACAATTATACAGTAATTATGCCTTTCATACCAACCTGCAACATGCCTTTAAATCTTCCAGTTGGCATGGAGAAGGGAGGTGAATTGCAGATGTAACCCCACCATCAAGAGTTAACACAGTCTCGGTAATACCATAAACTTCCTGTAGCTGCCATTAGATGACACACACCAGTAGTAGCGTTCAGTTACAGAATGTGTGAGTGGGAAAGCCCAGGACTTCAAATCAGCTTGGGGTTTAAGTTCTCTTTCTAGTACTAAAGTGCTGTGTGATTTTGTCTTTCTGAGATTCAAATACTTTTTTTTTTCTTTTTTAAGAAGAATGAAAGTCCCCTTGACAAACATATAAAAACATGACAAACATAAAAATGAAACATTTAATAAATCATGATTTTTTCACAAAAAAGGTGGGTTTTGCTTTTTGACAGATATATAACCTAAATGTCAAACATGTTTAATTCCCATGTGTACCTTGAATGGGAAGTTAACATATAACTGGAAAAAACAAATGGAAAAACAAAAAAGCTATGGATTCTGAGAAGATTTTAAAGAAAGTAGAAACTCCAAGAAACAGTCCATAAATAGTATGGGAAATAAGAATAATAAATTGAAATGTCCTCCTCACTTCTTCAGGGCTCTTACTTTTATGCTTGTTCAACAGAGCAAAAGGATTTAATGAACAGTAGCTCATCTCAATTCCCTAATGTGAAGAAACCGATGATGTAACCTCCCTGTGTTGTTCCCTGAACTTAAACCAGGGCAGCCTTGCCTTGAAAGGGAGAAAGCAGCTGATTGCTTCACTTGGCTGGTGTGGTTCAAATTTACTGTCCATTAGAGCAAAAAAGGTACAAGCTCTCCACGTCTTGCATTTCTCTCTGCCTGGAATGTGGCTTTTTATCGCATCTCTTCCGGCCTTTAAACTTTCAAAATAAGGAGCAGATAATCTGATTCTTGTTTGATAATCTGACTGTAGATTTCCTGGAGTCACAGCTTTATTTATTTATTTTTTTACTTTGGTACAATATATTTTATTCATATTTCTTTGTACCTTAGTTTTATGTGTATTATCTTCTGCACATTTCTTTAATCAGGAAAATAGAACACTGAGGTAGGCTAGGTCTGCTCATGGTGATCCTGAACTTTCCATAGTTGAAAATTTAATTCTCTCCTTTAAAGATAAACGAGTCAGTTGTGTTTTTGTGACTCAATCGTTTTGACTGGAAAATTAAAGTTGAAATATTCAGGCATAGAAGTCACTGAGCAAAGCTGCAACTTTATAGAGTGGGGAATTTTGCTAGTTTTCTAAGGAACTGGAAATGAAGACCTGGGAGGGACCCCTAGGCTGGGATGTAGGGCTGGGGCTTTGTGTATTTTTGACTCAACTAACCCTTGAACTTCATTCTACCCGTGTGTACAAAATGTCTAATGTATTAAGTGCTGTTTTGGGGGATAAATGGTACCTGCAAAGGGAAAATAAATAATGACTTAATTCATTTTCCAACTACCTACTTATTATTTAAAGCATTTACAGTTTCTCATCTGTGACTTTGAGGAAGAAGATTGTATTTCCCTTTGCAGAATTAATCCCCATTTCCATTATGAAAGGAACCAGCCAGCACACTGTTGCTCTCCTGGCCTGCCCCCCGCAGCCCTGATCTGCTCTTCCCCAGCACCTGGGCTCTCCCTCTGCTCCTGATGCAGAGTGCTGCTGTTTATTGAACTCAATCATGTGAGGAAGAGTCGAATACAATCGAGATGTGTTAGCGAGGGCAAGGGTGTTAACAGATATGATGGCTAGATGGTATTTCAGCGGCCCTCCAATTTTTCAGAGAATTTCAATTAGGATGTTAGTACTATTAACGACGTGAATATAACAATAGCATCAGTGACTACTTCTATTACTGAGTGCCTGTGATGAGCTACTGTGCCCATAAGCGAAATGAGAGCTGTAGTGAACTGTTTAACACTCACATTGTGTTGAAGACTTAATGTACCAAACCAAAACCAAACCAAACCCAGTGCTGTCGAGTCCATTCTGACTCATAGCGACCCTAGAGGACAGAGTAGAACTGCCCCATAGAGTTTCCAAGTAGCACCTGGTGGATTAGAACTGTCGACCCTTTGGTTAGCAGCCATAGCACTTAGCCACTACACCACCAGGGTTTCCACTTAATGTGCAGTCCTATAAAATTCTCAATTTTATACGAATGCTACTGAGGGCTGCAAGAAGGCCCTCGCCACCTACTCCTTTCACACAGTGATAGTGCTGCTCTTTTTTGGTGCCTCCATCTACACCTATATGCTGGCCAGATCCTATCACACAGCTGAGCAGGACATGATGGTGTCTGCTTTTTACACCATCATCACCCCTCTGCTGAACCCCCTCACTTACAGCTTCTTGAACAAAGACGTCACAGGGGCCCTGAGGAGCATGATACCGTCAGGGATGAGACCAAGAAAAGTAGGAAATGTGAAAACTTAAGAATGACCATCTCCCTGTTCTCCTTCCTTCTTTCCTCTCCTCCCTGTCTCTCATCTCATTCTTTTCTCTGGTTCCTGGATCCCAACACGAAGTCCTCCCAGATCTTCCCTCCCTGTCATGCATGTGATATTTCTCCTCCATACTGCTTACTCATCCTGAATTATCTCTTATATTTAAGTTTTTCAGATTCCTGTTATCTCTGGTGCAATAGTGGACATAGTAAAGACCATAGACAGTGCCATGTATCTTGTCTCCCATCCCAACTTCATTGACCATTTTAGTATGAGATTTGGGGAGTCAAAGCTTTTAGCTCTGGACATGGATCGCTGTGAAGATTTCATATGCTAGCAGAAACCTGGAGGGGAATTGAATGTTCCCTCACTTTACAATAGTCTTCAGATCACAGTTCACTTCTGCCAGTCACTGCATTCTTGTGTCTGCAGTTGTGTCTTCAGTAAGTGCATCCGAACACTTTTTTTTCCAATTTGGAAGTGAGATTCATAAGGTAAACAGCAATATTTTAAATACTGTTTAGCCATTAAATCTACCCAGATCAAATATCAATACACATTAAATTTCTAGAGTGGTAATATGTTCATCTAATTTTGCAGGTCATAAGGCTATAAATAAATACGTTTCCATATTTAGATTCTTCAGGTTTTAACTAAGATATAAGAGTCTCTGAGAGGCAGGAAGTTCAGGAAATCTTTTTTTCTTTTAAAAACAGCTTTTTTGAGATATAATTTACAAACTATACAAGTCACCCATTTAAATCATATAATTCAATGGTTTTAGACATTCACAAGGTTGTGCAACCACCCCCATAAAAGAAACCACATATTCATTAGTAGTTACACTCCAACCCCCACTGCCACCACTCTCCCAGCTCCTGGTAATAGCTAATCTACTTTCTGTCTCTACTGATGTGCCTATCCTGGACATTTCATATAAAAGGACTCACAAAGAATGTGATCTTTTATGACCACCTTCTTTACTACCACAGTTTTCAAGGTTCATTTATATTGTAGCATGTATTAGCTCTTCATTTTTATTGTTGAATAATATTCACTTCACCGTATGGCTATACCAGCATCCCTGGGTGGTGCAAGTTGTTAAGTGTCTGACTTCTAGCCAAAATGTTGATGGTTTGAACCCACCAGAGCACCTCAGAAGACAGGCCTGGCAATCACCTTCTGAAAGGTCACAGCCTTTTTTTTTATTGTGTTTTAGCGAAAGTTTACAATTCAAATTATTTTCTCACACAAAAATTTACACACACATTGTTATGTGACCCTAGTTCCTCTCCCTATAATGTGACAACACACTTCTCCTTTCCACCCCAGATTTCCAGTGTCCATTCAACCAACTCTTGTCCCTTTTTGCCTTCTCGTGTTGCCTCCGGATAGATGCTGCCCGTTTAGTGTCAGGTGTGTACTTGAGCTAAGAAGCACTCTCTTCACAAGTATCTCTTTATGTCTTTTATTCCAGTCTAATCTTTGTCTGATAGCTTCGGGAATGATTTCAGTTCTGGGATAAAAGAGAGTCCAGGGGCCATATCTTCCGGGGTCCCTCCAGCCTCAGTCAGACTGTTAAGTGTGGTCTTTTTACTAGAATTTGAGTTTTGTACCCCATTTTCTCCTACTCCGCCAGGGACTCTGTGTTGAGTTCCCCGTCAGGGTGGTAATTGGTGGTAGCCAGGGACCATCTAGTTCTTCTGGTCTCAGGCTCATGGAGTCTGGTTTACGTGGCCCTTTCTGTCTCTTGGGATCATATTTACCTATGTCCTTGGTGTTCTTCATTCTTCCTTGTTCCAGATGGATTGGGACCAATAGCTGCATCTTAGATGTCCACTTGCTGGATTTTAAGACCCCAGATGCCACTCACCAAAGTGGGATGAGGAACGCTTCTTAATAAACTTTGTTATGCCAGTTGATCTAGAAGTCCCCTTAAATCATGGTCCCCACACTCCTGTTGCTTCTACTCTGTCCCTCCAAGTGTTTGGTTGTATCCAGTAAACTTTTTAGCTTTTGGTTTAGTCCAGTTGTGCTGGCTTCCCCTGTATTGTGTGTTGTCCTTCCATTCACCTAAGGTAATTCTTATCTAGTTAGTGAATATCGCTCTCCCTTTCTCCCCACCCTCATAACTATCAAAGAATATCTTCTTCTGTGTTTAAACTTTTTCTTGCTTTCTTATAATAGTGGTCTCATACAATATTTGTCCTTTTCTGACTAATTTCACTCAGCATAATGCCTTCTAGATTCATCCATGTTATGGGATGTTTCTCAGATTCATCATTGTTCTTTATCAATGCATAGTACTCCACTGTGTGAATACACAATAATTTGTTTATCCATTCATCCATTGATGGGCACCTTGGTTGTTTCCATCTTTTTCCTTTTGTGAACAGTGCTGCAATGAATATGGGTATGCATATATCTATTTGTGTGAGGGCTCTTATTTCTCCAGGATATATCTCAAGGAGCAGGATTGCTGGATCATATGGTACTTCAATTTGTAGCTTTTTAAGGAAGTACCAAATTCATTTCCAAAATGGTTGTACCATTTACATTCCCACCAGCAGTGTATAAGTGTTGCTGTCTCTCCACAACCTCTTCAATATTTACTATTCTGAGTTTTTTGGATATAACGCTAGTCTGGTGGGGATGAGATGGTATCCTGCTGTAGCTTTGATTTGTATTTTTCTAATGGCTAATGAGATTTAGGAAATCTTAATCTCAGCCTTTTCCTTCTGAAACTTTGACAAATGACACAGTGTTTTTAAATTTGTCACAAGTCTTATTTCCCCTCACAGACCTCATGTACATAACCAGATTTATTGCTGAAAATCTACCAGTACCATCAAATCATTATTATTTTCATAAACTAATTAATTTATCAGTCTAGTGTTTCTGGTATGCAAGAAATATGGAAAGAAATACATTTGCTCATATTAATGTGCAGTAAGGTGTTTTGGGTCCCAAAGTCATTAAGTTAGTACATTTGGCATAGGACCCTGACTTTGCCTTATTTACTGTCAAGAGAGTGGAACTCAGGTGTTTCCATATTTCCTGCATTTTCAGTCAATTGGCTTTTATTACACCTGAGCCAAAGACTTTTGCTTCTCAACTGATGATCATTCCTGTAGTGCATGAAAGGAATGTGTCTGAATTTGGAAATAATCCCACGAAATCAAGCTAAAAATATAACACCTTAAAAATAAGAGACGCTTGTCTATAGATAGGTAGAATTTAATTTTAGAGATAAGTTCAAATGACGTAAAGAAATAGAAGGAGCAAAGCTGCCCAAGGAGACACTATAGATGAAAAACTAATTAAACCATGTTTTTTATCCTTATTACATCATTGATATCACTAGTAAGTCTTCTGTATTATTCTTTTTTTCAGAAATGTGTGTTTTGTTTATCTGCTTGTCACTGCGGAGGACACTGTGCTAAGAAAAACTAAAATACTGAGTTTGAAGTTACCACTTGGTTTGGGAGGACTGTTGTAATTGACGGAATAAGTGAGCAGGGGTTGAATTTAAAACCAGACAGTCTTGGGTTCCAGACCTGCCTGCATTTTCCACTTAAAATCTAAAGATCTGGGAAACATTTGTGAGTTTCTGTAAGGCCACTTGGTTCCCCTTACCTCATTCTAAGATGGAGAAAGCAAAGCTTCCTAATCAAGTGGAGTAATATGCACAGACAGTTCATACTAGCTGCTTTGATGTGTCAGTTCCCTTTGCTCTTTTGTACCATTCTACAGTCCTAGTGTCTCTTCCCAACATGTTTTCCTTCAAGTCATGAAGTATGGTGTGATTGCAGAGTCAGAGAGACCTGAGGCTAAGTCCTAGATTTGTTACACAGCAATTCTCATGATCAGATACTTTATCTCATTGCCAATTTAGTTTCTCTATCATTAGAATAGTACTGTATACATATAGAAGGAGCCCTGATGGTGCAATGGTTAAGGTCTTGGCTGGTTACCAGCAGCTTTGTGTAAGAAAAGACCTGGTAATCTGCTTCTTTAAAGATTACAGCCTAGAAAACCCTATGGGCAATTCTACTGCCATATAGAATTGCTATGAGTCAGAATTAACTCCATGTCACACAACAACAACACAAATATAAATAGAATAAATGTCACCAAGAGGCTTGGAATATTGATTTTGATACGTAGGAGGTGCCCAACCCAAGGCCTGGCCCCTTGAAGGGTCTAGAAAACTGTTAATCCCTCCCACCTTACTCCCAGGTATGACTTGCCCATGTCTCTGTCCATGGTATGTCTCCTCTGGTTCATCATTATGTACTCAGAAAGCAGTGTAGAGCCAGACACATGATAGGAACTCCTCAGGGGTCTGTTGAATAAATGAGTAGTATTTCTGGACTTATTCCATCTTCTAGTTAGACAGCTCTACCGTAAGTATTGCTTATGTTAAATCTTTTCTCACTGATTGTTTACCCAAATTGACTTTGATTTAATAAAAACTTGACTCATCCAATCAACCTGTTTCAAAAATGCAAATAATTCTAGACTCTTGAATCATTCGATTATTTATCCAACCACTTTTGAATACCTTCGATGCCACCTATGCTGTGTGGCTCGCAAAGTGTAAAGCAGTGAACAAAACACACTTTCTATTTGCTGGTGTGGCGAGAGCTCCATATACATGAGATTGCAGTTTATAAGAGCAATGAGAAGCCATGAGGCATCTAGGAGGGAAACATCTTCAGAAACGATCTCATGAAAAATAATTTGCCATGTAAAGAGATAAAGAACATTTTAAAGACAGGATCAGCAGTATCCTGAATTTTATAGAAATCATTTTCTTATTTTTGGTTATAGATTTACAACCTGTTTATACAGAGCTAAGAATGCCAACTGATTTTGCTTTTACATGAATAAATAATATTCTGCATCTTATTTTGTGAGTTGTTTCTATTTATGCTCATTATTCCATTTATAAAATTTGTTCACCTTGTTGCAAGCATCATGACTGTATTCACTTTCTTTGCCTTATAGGATTTAATTGCCTGACTATATCATTATCAGTTTATTCACTCATTATTGATCAGCAGATATGTTGTATTCAATTTTAAGCAATTACAAATAATACTGCTATGTACATCTTTGTACTTGTTTTCCTGATGGTAGGAATTCGGATGTATTACAGAATCAGTAAACATATCCCAGATTCATTTTAGTATTCTGTTATTATCCGTTTAACTCCCCCGCATCTCTAGTAATGTCCCTTTCTTCATTGCTGATAATTGTTATCTGTGGCTTTTTTCTTATTTCTTGGTCATTTTCAGCAGAAGTGGGTCAATATCATTCATCATTTCAAAGAACTGTCATCTGGCTGTGTTGATCCTACTGCTATATGTTTTTTTTCTTCTACTTTCTTTGGTTCTCATTTGTTGTTATGAGCTGGGCCACTTAGTATTAGAGAGGCCGAAGGTGGGGAAGCCAAAGGCAGAGAGGCCTGCATGGCTGAGAGACACATGCACAGCCAAGATGAGTCCTGGATGGTTGGAGGGGGTATACATGCCTAAGAGGAGGTCTTTCCTGAGGGGGCTGAGAAAAGACCTGTCCCGAGGAAACCAGGAGGAGGCCTGTTCTGAAGGTGCTAGGAGGGAACACGTCCTGAGGGGCCAAGTGAGGCCTATCCTGAGGGGTTTAGGAAGGGTCTGTCCTGAAGGGGGCCAGGAGGGAACTTGTCCTGATTTGACTGGGAGAGGTCTGTTCCAAGGGCCCTGGGATGTTCTAGCACAAGTTTGCAGAAGCTTTTGTAAAATCAGCTAAATGTTGTGTATTTTAAGTTCATGGAAAGGTTTTATACCCATCTGGAAAGTTATCCTTAGGGGATAATACATTAGAGAATGATTTTTATGAACGAATTTCTATTTCAGCACAACGTATAATTTAGAAATTTGAACACAGTGTAAGTTTTCCGTAGGAAAAGAGAATAATAACTGTGGTAGAGTTGATATATAGAATATTAAACACATTAGTTAGTGTTCAATTATACAAAAACGCTCTCAACACTCCAAAGAGTAGCAATTTAAGGTAGGAGATTGGTTGCAGCAGTGGTAAAAGGGAGGGACGGGAAAGCTGGAAAAGGGAGGCGGACGTGTGTTGTTTACCCAGGAGCAGAAATATGTGTTGTATAAAGACATTCAAAGAAAAACAGCACTTTTGTCTTTTTTCATAAAAATAGATGATAGGAAGCAGCTCCATAGTCTTGTCACCTTTGAGCTGATGGAGATGCTGCTCTCCTGGGACTGCTGGTGGAATCCACAACTGCTGATGAGCAGTAACTGCAGATGCTGCGTTCCCAGCAATGCAGCTGAGACTGCCTTTGGGGTGATGGAGCCTACATTCTCTACATGGTCCCCAGTTGCCCACAGGTGCTGCCATGCTGTCAGAGACCATCACTAGAAGAGGAAAAGAAGAACTCCTTCTTTCTTCCTCTACCTTCAGGTGTTCACCCAGTGCCTCCACCCTCAGAGCCTTCAGGAGCCAGTTGGCAAAGGAGCCAGGAAGTGCCATCTACAGGCTGAAGCCTTGAAGGTTCACAGGAGGGCACCTCATGTAAGTGTGGACCTGACAAACAAAGCACACTCTCTGGACAAAAGGTATTCCAAATTTTTTTTAACACAACAAGAATATGATTAAAATTGTTCCAAAACCCTCTTACAGATTAAAGGTTCAGAAGAATTTGGCTGGAAGAGGATAGAGATTGTCTCAAAATTTTTTGCTGTTTTATCCTAGGTACCTGGCATATGATATGTACTCAGTAAATATTTGTAGTTTGAAGGCAACACATGGCTGTTAAGCTGTGTTTTTGTCTGGATGAGTATATTATGGTTAATTTTTAAATTTTCTTTGTACTAGTTTATGCTTTTAGGTTTTTTTTTTTTTTTTTTTTTTTTGCAATTATCCTGTTAGCATTTAAAATAAAGCAAACATTTAAAAATTAAACACAAAAATGAAACAACAAATTAAGAGAACAACCAGTAACCTACTGAAGAGCGACAGAGACAGAGATGTGAAGGAGACAACCTTAGTACTAATTGTGACTGCAATATGTACTGATTAGTGGGGTCATCTTTGACATGTCAGTTTAACTCAGAGTTTCAGATTCCATAACTGTGAAGGATAAAAAGAACAATAGGAATATCTCACAAAATTCCCTTAACATTAAATGAGGATATAAACTCATACAAAAATTTTATGAAGTGACTAAGTCTCTATATAAGCTAACTTACAGTTCATAGATAAGACTTTATTGATAACGATGGGATTTAAGGTTATTATCAACATTGGTTAGGATTTCAAAGCACAGTGGCATTGCTAGGGGAGTGTGGGTGCAGAACAGACTGCACCCCCTGACACTGTCCAACATCCTCCATTCAGGGTGCCAGCACTGGGCCACTGCACTAGCCATTGAGGGAAGCTGAATGTCTCTGCCTCAGCCAGTGGGAAAGGAGAGGAGTTGTGGTAAGCCAGGGGCTTAGGACTGGAAGGGGGTTCGCTGGCCAGCCTTGCCCACCACGGGCTGAGTTGGGTGACAGCATAAGTTACCTCACTGGGTGACACCAAACCTAGTAGTGCTACAGTCAATGCACATTGAGTTTAACAAGAAAAGGAGATAAAAAGACTTGAGAAAAAAGTAAAAAAAAAAGTGCCATGGAGCTATCTATTAGCTTCTCTAACTCTCTTAACTGCATTCTTCTTCAATGTCCCAGAGGAGATTTATCAAGACAAACATTCTTCCACTCCTCTAATGGGCAGAGAAAAACCAGGGGTGATGTCACTGCTCTTTGTAAATTTAATCATCACCACATTCCACTTACCCATGTGGATGAGGCTTGTGCATCATTTGGTGGTGGTTCAACCAGACCTATATAGACAGAACTGCGGCAGCAAAGGGTAACCAATGTCCTCAAATCGTTGTTCTGCTCTGATACATGCTAGGGGTTCTTGACATTTCCTCAATATCTTCTTATTTCTTATCTATCTTTTTGGAGAAATACAAATAAGCTTTTTCCATCAAATCTCTTTATAAAACACTAATTGCAACATAGAAGAAAAAAATTTTTAATGTCAAATTATTTATGGTCAAATCCGTATCTATTCTTCTTACGTTTTTGGGTGATATTTTTGTTTTTCTGAGCCTGAAATTTTTGCAGAAGTGTCTGATTTGACTTCCAGTGGACATAATGTCTGATAAGAAATACTAAAAACAAATGCCCGGATCATATTTTTCTTCCTCCAATGAAACTAACAGAGGGTGGCCTAAAACGCAGAAAGAAGACTCTAAGGCGGGGGTGCAGTGGGTAGGACTAGGTCCAAAAGAGCATGAGGTGGAGTTATAGCCTCTGGGCTCTGCACAACTGCTGAGATGTGAGCCTTCCTTCTGGCCACTTGTGGGATCTTCTGCAGATGGGCAGAGAACCTAAATTTTCTGATCTGTAAAAACAGAAAAAGAGAAAAAGTTTTTCATAGTTTCCAGGGGAATATTAGGTGATATAGCCTGGAACAATTCCTGAGCTGCAGTGAGCTCCCAAAATGTTCTGTATTGCTCCATCACCACTATGATTTCTTAAATTAAACATGCATTAAGCTGTTGGTATTAAACTAAAAAAATTGGGTTTAGAAGAGTAAGAATGAACAAGGACCATTCTTCATGGCTTGTTGGCAGTTACCCCATTTACACAACTGCAGGAGAGATTTGCCAGTGCTCACCCACTGCCCCTCCTGCTCATCTTCCTCCATCCACTCCACTGCTCCACTCATCAGCAAATAGCTTTGAGGTCTTCATTAGTGCCAGGCCCTGCAAGAATCCTCACTTCATTTCAACCACACATAGAAACAAGATTAGCAGATGTGTTTTGCAGTTTATAGGGCTGTTATTGAATTTTGCACAAAACTCAGCTTCCAACTGACAGCAAGAGTGGGATTCAATAGATTATACACAATTTGATACATATTTTGTTTATGCAATGTGTCCCAGATTTTGTGGATATTTATATCAAATCTTGTTGCATCATTGTGTACCTCATCAACACATGAGAATTCAAGATGTTGAGTAAGTTAACTCTCATAAATAGTCTTTGGAATTATTACGAATGTATAAAACATATTTGAAAGTGTTGTAAACTGTTTCTGAACTGTCTCTGCATCATAACACTTTTAAACTCTCCCTATCAAGAGACCTGATATTTCCTTCTTGCTGGTAAAGGCTTTTAAAATTTAATATTTCAGAAATTGAAGTTACCAAGGCTTAATCTCCTTAAGACAAAATGTGGAAGATGTTATTACTGATTCATTTCAGAAAGGCCAGGTGTATTTTGAGTCCATTGTTTTTCTTATTTATTTTGTAGCCATTTTCAATTCTACTTTAAATCACATTTATATAAGGTTTTTTCTTCTTTCCTTTGTAGACAGACTTAGACTTCCTTAATTGTAATCAATTTAATTTATCCTTGATTTGTGTTCAGAGACCTAACACAGAGAGTGGTTGTAAGAAGCAAGATAGAGGAGGAAAGCAGTAAATTTGAGTCAGAGACATATCAGTGTTTTTCAACTTCTCTCTCTGCATCTCAGTGCCCACGAAAGATTGATTGTGAGGAGCAATAAAGCTGACAATGTTTGTGAAAACAGCTAACGTCTTGTCCGGTAAATGCCAGTGACCCTGCAAACGCTAGTTCTTCATTTTCCCCTGAAATTTAGAGAATATAATAGGAGATAATGGAGATGAATCTCACCATAGGGAAGCATGTAGTTTATAGAAAGGAGATGGAATTTTCTATAAAGCTCTACTTTAGACATTTCACGACCCAGTTGAAATTTTTTTTTGACATATTTGTTGATATTATTTGGTTTAATTAATGGAGTGAGTGTGCTTGAATTTTTGACAGGTAATATAAATAAAAAATAAGTGGACAAGTTGTCCGGACTACAGAAATTATCAGATCCAAATAATTAAAAATATGACTATGAAACTGAAAGTGGAAAACTGAAGTAATGTATCTCAGGTCATTAGACAACAATAGCTCTTGCATAGCTTCCTGCACAATAATATGTTTAGATATTAACACTATGAACTAACAGTTTATGTGTTTATTCTTCTGTGCTGGGTAATATTCTTAATATTGTCATTATTTTATCTAATTTAATGCTCACTATGTCATTGGCAATGTCAGATGAACCTTGGCTGAAAGCAGAGAATTCCAGAAAGATGTTTATCTGTGTTGTGTTGAGTATGCAAGACTATGAAAGGAATTTGGCTGTGTGGATCATAACAAATTATGGACAACATTGTGAATAATGGGAATTCCAGAACAGTTAATTGTGCTCATGAAGAAACTATACATAAACCAAGAGGCAGTCTTTCAACAGAACAAGGAGATACAGTGTGGTTTAAAATCAGGAAAGGTATGCATCAGGGTTGTATCCTTTCACCATACATATTTAGTCTGTATGTTGAGCAAATTATCCAAGAAGCTGAACTATATGAAGAAGAATGGGGCATCAGGATTGGAGGAAGACTCATTAACAACCTGTGATATGTAGATGACACAACCTTGCTTGCTGAAATCAAAGAAGACTTGAAGCACTTACTGATGAAGATCAAAAACTATAGCCTTCATCTCAACATAAAGAAAGCAAAAATCCTTACAACTGGACCAATAAACAACATCATGATAAATGGAAAAAAATATTGAAGGTGTCGAGGATTACATTTTACTTGGATCTACAATTAACACCCATGGACGCAGTCAAGAAATCAAGCGACGTATTGCATTGGATAAATCTGCTGCAAACCAAAAACCTGTTGCTGTCAAGTCAATTCTGACTCATAGTGATCCTATAGGACAGAGTAGAACTGCCCCATAGGGCTTCTAAGGAGCTGATGGTGTATTTGAATAGCCAACTTCTTAGTTAGCACCTAAGCTCTTAACTACTGCTCCTCTAGGACTCCAAAGGACCTCTTTGAAGTGTTACAAAACAAAGATGTCACTTTGAGGACTAAGGTGTGCCTGACCTAAGGCATGGTATTTTTGAATCACATCATATGTATATAAAAGCTGGACAATGAATAAGGAAGACTGAAGAAAAATAGATGCTTTGAATTATGATGTTGGCAAAGGATATTGAATATACCATGGACTGCCAGATGAACAAACAAATCTGTCTTGGAAGAAGTGTAGCCAGAATGCTCTTTAAGAAGGGAGATGTCCAGACTTTGGACATGTTATCAGGAGGGACCAGTCCCTGGAGAAGGATAGCATGCTTGGTAAAGTAGAGGCTCAGTGAAAAAGAGGAAGATCCTAAACGAGGTGTTTTGATACAGTGGCTGCAACAATGGGTTCAAACATAGCAACTATTGTGAGGATTTCATAGGAGAGGGCATTGTTTTGATCTGTTGTACATAGGGTCACTATGAGTAGGAACCAACTCAATGGTACTGTCTTAGTTATCTAGTTCTGCTATAACAGAAATACCAGAAGTGGGTGGTTTTAACAAAGAGAAATTAATTTTCTCACCATCTAGTAGGCTAGAAGTCCAAAATCAGGGCTTCAGCCTCAGGGGAAGACCTTCTGTCTCTGTCGACTCTGGAAGAAGGTCCTTCTTGCCAATCTTCCTCTGGACTAGGAGCTTCTCCACAGAGGAACCCCAGGTCCAAAGGACACGCACTGCTCCTGGTGCTTCTTTCTTGGTGATATATGAGGCCCTCCTGTTTCTCTGCTTGCTTTTCTCTTGTATATCTCAAAGAGATTGTCTTAAGACACTACCTAATCTTGTATACCTCATCAATACAACTGCCACTAATCCATCTCTTTTCATCATAGTGATAGGATTTACTACACATAGGGAAATCACGTAAAATGGTGGATGATCACACAGTACTGAGAATCATGACCTAGCCAAGCTGACAGACACTTTTGGGGAACACAATTCAATCCGTGACAGATACCTAACAACAACATTTCTCACCATACATTAATGTTAAACTTTGTTCCTATCCTGTTTTTATATAGAGTGGACCAAGGAATGGAGAGTTTAGCAACTTACAGTGCAGGTAGAGGGGAAGTTGGACCCTGGGCAGTAGTCTGGTTGCAGAGTCTGTGCCCCTCAACCCTCTGCCCCTTGGTTTCTCTGAGGAGTCAGCCATGCCATGATAGTTTTAAGATCCCAGTGGTTCCTTAAACGGGAAAGGTTAATTCAATTCTGCCTACCTTAACAAACACTTTAGAAATAAAAAATTTTATTTCTTCGTCTCTGTCCCTCTCTTTTTGTCTTTTCCTCAATTTCTCTTTTTCACTCTTTGTGTTACATGAGGTAATGATTTTTCAAGTTCCTGCTACATGTCGATAGAGGATGCCTTCATCAGGAAACTTCATTACCCTGAACTCTGGCAACTTCAGTATATGTTATATAACTTACAAATCCTTTCAACCCACAATTTTGAATTCACTTATTTTTTTTTCTGGTAAGTATGTTGAATTACAAGTGATTTATAATCCCCAAGTCAACACAAAAGTTCTACAACATTCTTCTGTAGTAAAATTGGGTTCATCTGTGTGTGAACTTACGTACACACACGCACACACACACACAAACACACACGTACCAAACATGAATTTCAGAGGGTCACATCTTCATGAGTGATCTGTTAACCTCAAAACTCTCCTTGATGCCTTAGGTGAAACCTCATGGACAACATCACGTTGCTGGTCAACCACACTGGAGGGTCTGATTTTATCCTGTTGGGACTCTTCAGTCAATCCAAACACCCAACTCTGCTCTGTACGGTTATTTTTGTGATTTTCATGATGGCCTTGACTGGAAATGCCATCCTGATCCTCCTGATACACTCTAATGCCCACCTCCACACTCCCATGTACTTTTTCATCAGCCAGTTGTCTGCCATGGATGTGATGTACATTTCTGCCACTGTGCCCAAGATGCTCATGGACCAGGTCATGGGTGTCAAAAAGATCTCAGTTCCTGAATGTGGGATACAGATGTTCCTCTACTTGACTCTAGGAGGATCAGAATTTTTCCTTCTGGCTGCCATGTCCTATGACCGGTACATGGCCATCTGCCATCCACTCCATTACCCTGTCCTTATGAACCATAAGATATGCTTCCTTCTGGCATCTGGCTGCTGGTTCTTAGGTTCAGTGGATGGCTTCATGCTCACTCCCATCACCATGACCTTCCCCTTCTGCAGATCTAGGGAGATCCATCACTTCTTCTGTGAGGTTCCTGCTGTAATGAAACTCTCCTGCTCTGATACCACACTCATTGAGACACTCATGTACCTGTGCTGTGTCCTCATGCTCCTCATTCTTGTGATAGTCATTTCAAGCTCCTACACTTTCATCCTGCTCACTATCCATAGGATGAACTCGGCAGAGGGCCGGAAGAAGGCCTTCACCACCTGCTCCTCCCACATGACTGTAGTCATCCTCTTCTATGGGGCTGCCATCTACACCTACATGATCCCCAGCTCCTACCACACCCCAGAGAAGGACATGGTAGTGTCTTTCTTTTACACTATCCTCACTCCTGTGCTAAACCCTTTAATCTATAGTCTTAGAAATAAAGATGTCACAGGGGCTATGAAGAAAATGTTGAATGTTGAACCTGTTAAGAAAGCATGAAGTAGGAAATTTTGGTAGTAACTGTTTCTTTTCCTTCTCTCTACATATCAGAATTTTCACATCTTATGCCTACATTATTCCTCACACACATCACAGTGTCTCACATCATTTTCATCCTTTTTTTTTTTTTGAAGTTGTTGAGTTGTTGTTTGCGTGTATTGCCATAATATTCTGTAGAAGAATATTCACATTCTTAGGAAAAACATAATGAAAAAATTTAGAAGTAAAAGCCAAACAAACTCTCAAATGAGAGAGATAGAAGGAGGGAAATGGTGAAACAAAAGGAGGAAAATGTTAACAATAGGTGAGCCTATCTAAAGGGCATACAGGTATTCTTTTCACTATACTTATTCATGCTGCTTTCTGGCACGTTTGAAATTATTTCCAAATAAAGACTTAAATACCATTTCTTGTCACCCCCCCTTTTTTTTGAGTTATGTTGCATAGTGGTTAAGAGGTACAGCTACTAACCAAAAGGTAGGCAGTTTGAATCCACCAGGCGCTCCTTGGAAACTCTATGGGACAGTTCTACCCTGTCTTATAGGGTTGTTGTGAGTCAGAATCGACTCAAAGGCAATGGGTTTGGTTTTGGTTTTAATCTCTAGTGGCAGCAAGACACAATACCTTAGAAAACATATACACCTCTGCATGACTATTCATCACTGAATGTATTCCTTACTGACCATACTGAATATATGTGCACAGTTTTTACTAAGGGCTGCTTTGTTCCATGTGGCAGCTCTAAAGACACCTAGTGGGTAGAAATCATTTGAAACTATTAGTACTGCATGATAGATTTAGAATACAGGACTTCATAAGGTTCTGTGGGATAAGCATTAACCCAGAGTAGAAGAAGGATTTAAGGAAGGTTCCCTTTCATGAGGTGACGTCTGAGCTGAGTTTTGAAATATGTGATTTTTTAGACAAAGTAGGAGAGGTGGGACATCAATTATTCAATCCTTCATTTATTCAACGAACATTTCTTTTTCTTTTTTATTGTGCTTTAAGTAAAAGTTTACAATTCAAGTCAGTTTCTCCTACAAAAACTACACATTGTTATGTGATCCTAATTGCTCTCCCTACAATGTGACAGCACACTCTTTCTACTTTGTATTTCCCGTGTCCATTCAATCAGCTCCTGTCCCCCTCTGCCTTCTCATCTCACCTCCAGACAGGAGCTGTTCACATATTCTCATATGCCTACTTGAGGTAGTAAGCACCTTCCTCACCAGTATCATTTTATGTCTTACAGTCCAGTCTAATTTTTGTCTGAAGAATTGGCTTCAGGTATGGTTTTAGTCTGGGGCTAACATAGAGTCCGTGGACCATGACCTCTGGGGTCCCTCCAGTCTCACTCAGACCATTAAGTCTAGTCTTTTTACTAGAATTTGAGGTCTGGATCCCACTTTTCTCCTGCTCCAACAGGGTTCCTCTGTTGTGCTCCCTATCAGGACAGCCATTGGTGATAGCCAGGCAGTATCTAGTTCTTCCAGTCTCAGGCTGATGGAGTCTCTGGTTTATATGGCCCTTTCTTTCTCTTGGGCTCACATTTACCTTGTGTCTTTGGTGTTCTTTTTTCTCCTTTTCTCCAGGTGGGTTGGGACCAATGGATGCATCTTAGATGGCTTCTTGCTAACTTTTAAGACCCCAGATGCCACTCACTAAAATGGGATGCAGAACGTTTTCTTAATACACTTTGTTATGCCAGTTGATCTAAATGTCCCCTGAAACCATGATCTCCAGACCCCCACCTCTGCTAGTCTGTCCCTTGAAGTGTTTGGTTGTATTCAAGAAACTTCTTAGCCTCTGGATTAGTCCAGTTGTGCTGACTTCCCCATATCGTGTTCAACAAACGTTTTTATGCTACATTATAATCCAAAATCACAGGTAAATGAGATTTCAATATAAAAAATACAGAGTTTCTGTCCCCAAGAGATTTGAACTGTAGGTATAGTTGCATATGAAAATAGGTGCAATAAAATATATAAATTGCTTTGCTCATCATACACACAGAGTACACCTCATAAGAACACATCTGTTCAACCTATGACATATAAGTTTGTTCATAGCAAAGTGACTAAGGGAAGACTCTGGAACTGAATGTTGAAAGGTGACTCCATGTTACCCATGGATAAGTACAGGAAGCTGGGGAGGTGGAGGGGGCATGCTCAGGAACATGATGTCTGGGAAAAGCCACTGCAGGAGCGAAGATGGGAGGGTCAATCCAGCAGGACTGATTAATCTTCCAATGTCACTTCCTTTCCTGCTGCGCCTTTTGGCCTCATTTCTTGCTCTTATGTAACCCAAGCTTTTGCAAACAGTAGTGAAATTATCAGATTTGCATTTTAGAAATGTTACATTGTGATAATCAGTAGAAGTTCATGAATGAGACCAGGTGAGTGATCATGGAGAAATGTATGATGTTGATGTAAGTGGGACCACACCACAACATCAAGAGGGGATGAGGAGGTAGATATCTAGGGTAAGTGGAATTTGATAAATATATTAATATTAAATAAAAGCAAAAATATGGTTTCGTGTCTACCATTTTCCAGTTGACTGTATCCAACTTGTGAAGAATCAGACCATTTCAAAGCCAGATATATTTTTCCCGTTGATATACTCAATTATTTTATGTCTGGGAATAAAGATCTTGTAGTATGGGGAAAAGATATTGGAAAGCCAATTTGTAATATTTCTGTTGCAGTCAAACCAACTGACTAAAATACTCACACTCTTTAACTTTCTAAGAATTGATGAACCATAACAATAAACACATTTGATGATTCCATTTAAAAGACTCTAAAAATGAGGAAAAAGTGGAACTGCTGAAGGAGGAAGTAAAAACATATTCTTCCAAAGATAATTTTTTGACTCTACCTCAATTCAAAAGTAATTAGGTAGAAATATTTTTTAAAAAATGAATTATTATTTTAGACAACCTGTTAAATAGAATTTTCAATAGTCTCTGCTAATAATAATTTACAATTACTGTGTAGTTGGGAAAAATTTTTGTCAAGATATATATAGTATCTATTCTTTACTCTTCCTAGAAATGGAAAGACTATTACTGCTCCCAATTTCTTGTACCTCGAGTTCAAAACCAGAAATTAAATAGATTCTGGCAACTGAATTCTCTACAGTGTCAAATAAATAGCTGTGGCCTGAATTATTTAAAAACTTTTAAAGTTCAGAATTTATTCAAGTGTTCAAGCTTGTGGTGCCAACAATATTTTATTTACCAAATTAATTGTTTCTCCACATGGTAGCAAGGCTTTGGGATTCCTATGCCTCCTAAAGCACTATGAACTAAAGAAGTTTGATTGGAATTCATCAACAAATTTAGTAAGAAATCGACACATGATTAAGCACCTAACATCATTTTTCACAAATGTTCTGTTTTCTTAAGTGTGTTCCAAGGACACAGTTTGAAGAAACAGAATGAAGGTGACCATTTTTTTAGGGATTGATCAGAAAATGAGATTTAGTAAACAAAATTAATGCATTGAAATTTACATTTTAATACAGTTCTGTTGCCTTTTGTTTATTATTTTGTAAATACAGGTTTTCTGTGCCTAATACTGAGTTCAGAAAATATATAAAATTCTAACGTTATTGCAAGGAAGACCTGAGAATTGTATAATTCAAACTTTTTTTTTTTTTAAAATCAGAAAATAAAGTATTGACATTCAGCATGCTTATTTTTAACTTAGGAATGGATCTTGAGTATCCTTCTAGTTCAGTAAATGGAAATGGGGGGTTATATTCCACACGATGGATATGTCATCAGTTTTGAAAGAGTCTATTAGTGGATGTATGGGGATATTCTGGGTCTTGAAAATTTTTATTCAAAACAGAGTGTCTTGTACATATATTTTTATTAACATGTGTAATTATTTTTGTAGAACAGATTCCAAGAAGGGACTTATTGGGTAAAATAATCAACATTAAAAAAATTTAGATACAAAGTACTTTTTTGTATGATATAAAAGTCTAGACCAATTTGCCCCACTGTCACTGAAGAAAGATGAACAATCTCTTATTTTTCCACTGTGTTTAGAGTTTCTGCCCTCCTCCTAGCTATGCATCTGTCCTTTCACATCTGTTCTGTGATTATGAGGGGCCTATATGACCCTTGGAAACACAGGTGGCGTAGTGGTTAAGTGCTACGGCTGCTAACCAAAGGGTCTGCAATTCGAATCCCAGGCGCTCCTTGGAAACTCCATGGGGCAGTTCTACCCCGTCCTATAGGGTCACTATGAGTCAGAATCAACTCAATGGCATTGGGTTTGGTTTGGTTTATATGACCCTTGGAAACCCTGGTGGCATAATGGTTAAGTGCTACCGCTGCTGAACAAAGGGTTGGCAGATCGAATCTGCCAGGCACTCCTGGGAAGCACTATGGGGCAGTTCTACTCTGTCCTATAGGTTCGCTATGAGTTGGAATTGACTCAACAGCACTGGATTTTTTTTGGCATACGACCCTTTGCCTTCTGGATGGTTTGACGAAAAACACACCTCAGTGGGAGATTTGGAGGATAAGAGGATACTGGGGTCTGGCTATTGATTCCATCAGCGGAATCCCTGACAGCTGAGATTGTCAGTGGCTGAGTTCTTCCACCTCTAGCCCTGGATCTCACCAGTGGCTGTCTTGTCCTGTAGCTATACCTGCCAGGTATCCTGGGAAGTGCATTTCATCCTGTGGCCCCTCAGAGTTCAGAGTCTCTTCCTTTTAATACACTGTTTGTATTTTACACTAAACTATATCATTAATTGTGAACTTTTTGTTCAAATTAAAAAAAAATAATTAACTACAAGAATACCAAACAGGGAAGGAGGGGCCAAAATGGCTGAATAGGCAGAAGCTTCCACTGAACACTCTTGCAACAAAGACTCAAAAAAACAAGTGAATTGATTACATACAAGACAATCTAAGAACCCTGACCATCAAATACAGAACTAAGGATTCAACCTGAGTGACAGGGGCACCAAAGACTGCACAGAAGCAGAGACTAGTTCTGGAGCCTGGCGCGCAGCATCCCAACCCTGAGCCCTTGGTGCACTGCTTTGGTGCCAGACTGGTGGGGCTGATGGTGGCTTCCTGAGACAAGGCAAGCAGAGGACACAGCCCTAAACCACTGGGGCAATCACAGTGGGGACCCAGCCAGTGCACAGAGGCTACACACCAACCTGAGTGATGGGGGAATGAGAGACCGTGCAGAAGCAGTCCCCCAGCCCTGATCCCTTGTTGTTGACTTTCGTGGGAGTGCGGTGGGGCTGATGGTGGCTTCCTGAAACACAGCAAGCACCAGGTGCAGCCCTAACCCCCCGGGGCAATCTCGGTGTGGATCCAGCCAGCACACACAGGCTACAAAGCCCTGTGGAATCTCAGATAAAACAGTCCTCCCCACACAAGATAAGTGATTTTGGCTATTTTACCTGTGCTACTCTCACCTATCTATCTAATCCCTCCCCTCCCTGCCCCAGCCAGCTTCTTTAACATTTGAATTCCCTGGGCCAGAGATAGAAGTACCCTGCCTTTTTTCTATCCCATTCTCCTGGCTTGGGAAAAGCAGCGATTAACAGTTAGGTGAAAAATCCTTTCCTGACATCCCTAAACTGGAAGATCAAGACAGAAGTAGCTCCAGTCCAGGCATAAGAGATCCACAGCCTTTGGCTTTCACCTCTACAAGGAACTAGGTGACTATTATAATGCAAAGGCAATTCTGTTAGAACTCTGACTGTTATTGTTTCAGCTGAGGAGTGGAGAGGCAGGTTTTGGAGGTCTGAAACTGCTCTACCTATTAAACAGAGCCCTCACCTACCCACGGCAGGGAACTGAGGGCTGAAGCTCCATCCACACCACCTAGCCACCTGCAAAAGGGGTCTGAGGATAGTGGTGCCTACCAGTTTTTACAGGTATAAGCATTGGGTGCCTAAGGTACAGCTGCAGAGACCACCCACCAGAGCACTCTAGAGAACAGAGATGCTCCTTCCTCACTAGCACTTGGGGGAAGGCTGTAAGCACCCTGCCCTCCTCGGAGTGTGACCCCCTGCCACTACCAGAAACTGGTGCATACAACCATCACCACTACTCCTCTAAGATAGAAGGTGAGAACGTATGCCACACAATATGTGACCAACCATCAGGACACCTGAGCTGATTCTATTCAAGAATAGTGAATGGACTCATTGGCTCATATACCTGGTAATGGCTCTAACCATCTGGTAATAGGACATAAGTGCTTCAAAGGCCCCAACAATCAAGTTAGCGCATTCTAATAGCCCATCTGGGTATATTGAAACAAAACAAACAAGAAGATAAGACTCAGTGAACAAATATAAAATCAATTATTGCAGTAACTTATAGATGGCTCAGAGATAGCAGTTGATATCAAATCACATAAATAAGCAGACCATGATTGCTTCTATGAACCCCCAAAGCAGAGAAACAAGATCGCTCCTGGATGAAGATATATTCCTGGAATTGCCAGAAGTAGAATACAGAAGACTAATATACAGAATGCTACAAGACAAGGACGACATCAGAAATAAAATAAGGCAGTTGTACAGAAAAAGCCAAGGAACACACAGATAAAGCAGTAGAATAAATTAAAAAGATTATTCAACAACATAATGAAAAATTTAATAAGCTGCAAGAATCCAAAGAGAGACAGCATTCAGAAATTCAAAAGATTAACAATAAAATTACAGAATTAGACAACTCAATAGGAAGTCAGAGGAGAAGAACTGAGGAATTGGAATGCAGAATTGGAGAGATGGAGGATAAGGCTATTAACACCAATATTTGTGAAGAAAAGTCAGACAAAAGAATTAAAAAATGAAGAAATCTTAGAATCATGTGGGACGCTATCAAGAAGAATAACATGTGTGATTGGAATTCCAGAACAGGGAGGGAAAACAGAAAATACAGACAGAATTGTTGAAGATCTACTGGCAGAAAACTTCCCTGAAATCGTGAAAGATGAAAGGATAACTACCCCAGATTCTCATGGAAACCCATACAATGTAGATCCCAAAAGAAAATCACCAAGACATATTATCATCAAATTTGCCAAAACCAAAGATAAAGAGAAAATTTTTAAAGCAGCCAGGGATAAACGAAAAGCAACGTACAAAGAAGAATCAATAAGAATAAGTTCGGACTACTCGGCAGAAACCATGCAGGCAAGAAGCCAATGGGATGACATATATAGAGCCTTGAAGGAGAAAAATTGCCTGCCAGGAATCCTATATTCAGCAAAACTATCTCTCAAATATGAAGGCAAAATTAAGTCATTTACAGATAAACACAAGCTTAGACAATTTGCAAAAACCAAACCAAAGGTATAAGAATTACTAGAGCAAATTCTTTGGTCAGAAAATCAATAATATCAGATATCAGCACAACACAAGGACACAGAACAGAACATCCTGATATCAACTCAGATACGGAAATCACAAAAATAAAATAAGATTAATAAAAACAAAAAAACACTCAAAACGGAATCATTGATGTGATTATATAAAAGATGACAATGATCAATAAGAGAGACTCAATACAAGGGCATAGATCTTCCATATGGAGAGGAAATCAAGGCAATATAGGGTGATACCAGTTAGGTTTATACTTAGAAAAATAGGGGTAAATATTAAGGTAACCACAAAGAGAACTAACAATTCCATACTTTAAAATAAAACTCAAGATAAACATAAGGGCTCACCAAAAATAAATTCAACTACAAGGAAAAAGAGGAACACACAATTTACAAAGAAAAATTTCTCGGGAGAAAAAAGTAGGTGGAAAATGAAATTGTCAACAACACACAGAAAAATGCATCAAAATGAGGGCACTAAACTCATACCTATCTGTAATTACTCTGAATGTAAATGGACTAAATGCACCAATATAGAGACAGAGAGTTGCAGACTGGATAAAAAAAAATAATCCAGTTATAAGCTCCCTACAAGAGACACACCTTAGAATCAGAGACAAACAAACTAAAACTCAAAAGATGGAAAAAAATATATCAAGCAAACAACAATCAAAAAAGAGCAAGAGTGGTAACGTTAATTTCTGACATGATAGACTTTAAAGTTAAATCCACCACAAAGGATAAAGAGGGACACTGTATAATGATTAAAGGGACAATTTACCAGGAAGATATAACTATATTAAATATTTATGCACCCAATGACAGGCTGAAAGATATATAAAACAAACTCTAACAGCACTGAAAAGCGAGATAGATGCCTCCACAATTATAATAGGAGACTTCAGTACACCGCTTTCGGTGAAGGACAGGGCATCCAGTAAGAAGCTCAAAAAAGACACGGAAGATCTAGATGCCACAATAAGCCAACTTCATATCGTAGATGTATACAGAACACTCCACCCAACAGCAACCAAGCATACTTTCTTTTCTAGTGCACATGGAACATTCTCTAGAATAGATCACGTATCAGGTCATAAAACAAGCCTTTGCATAATCTAAAACATTGAAATATTACATTATATGGATTATACACCTTACGCATCTTCTCTGACCATAAGGCCATAAAATTAGAAATCAACAATAGAAAAACCAGGGAAAAGAAATCAAATACTTGGAAACTGAACAATACCCTGCTGAAAAAAGCCTGGGTTATAGAAGACATTAAGGAGGGAATAAAGAAATTCATAGAATCCAATGAGATTGAAAACCCTACCTATCAGAACCTTCGGGACACAGTGAAAGTAGTGCTCAGAGGTCAATGTATATCAATAAATGCACACATCCAAAAAGAAGAAAGGGCCAAAATCAAAGAATTATGCCTACAACTTGAACAAATAGAAAGAGAGCAACAAAAGAAATCCTTAGGCACAACAAGAAAGCAAATAATAAAAATTAGAGCAGAAGTAAATGAATTAGAGAACAGAAAAACAGTTGAAAGAGTTAAGAACACCAAAAGCTGGTTCTTCCAAAAAATTAACGAGATTGATAAACCATTCGCCAGACTGACTAAAGAAAATCAGGAAACAACCTGAATAAGAAATGAGATGGGCGATATCACAACAGACCCAACTGAAATTAAAAGAATCATATCAGATTAATAAAAAAAAAATTGTACTCTAACAAACTGGAAAACCTACAAGAAACGGATGAATTCCTAGAAACATACTACCTACTGAAACTAACAGAAACAGAAATAGAACAAGTAAATAGACCTATAGCAAAAGAAGAGATTGGAAAAGTAATAAAAAACACTCCCCCCCAAAAAAGCCCTGGCCGTGATGGCTTCACTGCAGAGTTCTACGAATCTTTCAGAGAAGCAGTAACACAACTACTACTAAAGGTATTTCAAAGCACAGAAAAGGACGGAATACTCCCTAACTCATTGTATGAAGCCAGCATATCCTTGATACCAAAACCAGCTAAAGACAGCACAAAAAAGAAAATTACAGACCTATACCCCTCATGCACATAGATGCAAAAATCCTCAACCAAATTCTAGAGAGTGGAATTCAACAACATATCAAAAAACAACTTATCATGACCAAGTGAGATTTAAACCAGGTATGCAGGGATGGCCCAACATTAGAAAAACAATTAATGTAATCCACCATCTCGATAAAACAAAAGACAAGAACCACATGACCTTATCAATTGATGCAGAAAAGGCATTTGACAAAGTCCAACACCCATTCATGATAAACACTTTCAGCAAAAAAGCAATAGAAGGAAAATTCCTCAACATAATAAAGGGCATTTATACAAAGCCAACAGCCAGCATCATCTTAAATGGAGAGTTTCTGAAAGCATTACCCCTGAGAACGGGAAACAGACAAGGATGCCCCTTATCACCACTCTTATTCAACATATTGCTGGAGGTCCTAGCCAGAGCAATTAGGCTAGATAAAGAAATAGAGGGCATCCACACTGGCAAGGAATTAGTAAACACATCTCTTTTTGCAGATGACATGATCTTATACACAGAAAACTCTAAAGAATTCTCAAAAAAACTACTGAAACTCATTGAAGAGTTCAGCAGGATATCACGATACAAGATAAACATACAAAAATCTGTCGGATTCCTCTACACCAACAAAAAGAACATCGAAGGGAAATCTCCAAATCAATACCATTTCCTGTAGCCCCCAAGAAGACAAAGTACATAGGAATAAATCTTATCAGAGATGTAAAAAACCTATGTAAAGAAAACTACAAGGCACTACTGCAAGAAACCAAAAGAGACCTATACAAGTGGAAAAACATACCTTGGTCACAGATAGGAAGACTCAACATTGTAAAAATGTCTGTTCTACCAAAAGCCATCTATAGATGCACTGCAATTCCAATCCAAATTCCAGTGACATTTTTTAATGAGATGGAGAAACAAATCACCAATTTCATATGGAAGGGAAAGAGGCCCCGATATGTAAAGCATTACTGAAAATGAAGAACAAAGTTGGAGGCCTCACTCTACCTGATTTTAGAACCTATTATGCTGCCACAGTACTCAAAACAGCCTGGTACTGGTACAACAACAGATACATAAACCAATGGAACAGAACTTAGAATCCAGACGTAAGTCCACCCACATATGAACAGCTGATATTTGACAAAGGACCAAAGTCAGTTAAATGGGGAAAAGATAGTCTTTTTAACAAATGGTGCTGGCATAACTGGATATCCATCTGCAAAAAAATGAAACAAGACCCATGCCTCACACCATGCACAAAAACTAACTCAAAATGGATCGAAGACCTAAACATAAAGTCTAAAATGATAAAGATCATGGAAGTAAAAATAGGGACAATGTTAGGAGCCCTAATACATGGCATAAACAGAACACAAAACATTACTAAAACTGCCGATGAGAAACCAGATAACTGGGAAAAAAAAAAACAAAAAACAAAAAACTGGGAGCTCCTAAAAATCAAACACCGATGCTCATCCAAAGACTTCACCAAAAGAGTAAAAAGACTACCTACAGACTGGGAAAAAGTTTTTAGCTATGACATTTCTCATCAGCACCTGATCTCTAAAATCTACATGATTCTGCTGAAACTCAACCACAAAAAGACAAATAACCCAATTAAAAATTGGGCAAAGAATGTGAACAGGCACTTCACTAAAGAAGACATTTAGGCTACTATCAGAGACATAAGGAAATGCTCAAGATCATTAGCCATTAAAAAAAACAGAAATGCAAATCAAAACTACAATGAGATTTCATCTTACTCCAACAAGGACGGCATTAATCCAAAAAACACATAATAATAAATGTTGGAGAGGTTGCAGAGAGACTAGAACACTTATACGCTGCTGATGGGCATGTAAAATGGTACAACCACTTTGGAAATCAATTTGGTGCTTCCTTAAAAAACTAGAAATAGAACTACCACAGGATCCAGCAATCCCACTCCTTGGAATATATCCTAGAGAAATAAGAGTCTTTACACAGACAGATATATGCTCACCCATGTTCATTGCAGCACTGTTTACAATAGCAAAAATTTGGAAGTAACCAAGGAGCCCATCAGTGGATGAATGGCTAAATAAACTATGGTATATTCACACAATGGAATACAACGCTAGGATAAAGAACAATGCTGAATCCATAAAACATTTCATAACATGGGGAAATCTGGAAGGCATTATGCTGAGTGAAATTAGTCAATTGCAGAAGGACAAACATTGTATAAGACCACTATTTTAAGAACTGGAGAAACCGTTTAAACAGAGAAGAAAACATTCTTTGATTGTTATGAAAGGGGAGAGGGAGGTAGCAAGGTTGTATTCACTGTTTATATAGTAAATAAGTTTTATTTTAGGTGAAGGGAAAGACAATACACTATACAGGAGAGGTCAACACAAATGGACTAAACCAAAAGCAAAGAAGATTCCTGAATCAACTGAATGGTTCAAAGGCCAGCTTACCGGGGGGGGGGGGGGTGAGGACCATGGTTTCAGGGGACATTTAGGTCAATTGGCATAAGGTAATCTACTAAGAAAACATTCCGCATCCCACTTTGAAGATTGACGTCTGGGGTCTTAAACTCTAGCAATTGGCCATCTAAGATGCATCAATTGGTCTCAACCCACCTGGAGCAAGGAAGAATGAAGAACACCAAAGACACAAGGTAATTATGAGCCCAAGAGGCAGAAAGAGCCACATAAACCAGAGGCAACAACAGCCTGAGACCAGAAAAGCTAGATGGTGCCCAGCCACAACCGATGACTGCCCTGACAGGGAACTCAACAGAGAAACCCTGAGGGAGCAGGATAGCAGTGGGATGCAGACCCCAAATTCTGGTTAAAAGACCAGACTTCATGGTCAGACTGGGACTGGAGGGACCCCTGAGGCCAATGTCCCCAGACCTTCTGTTAGCCCAAGGCAGGAATCATTCCCAAAGATAACTCTTCAGACAGGGATTGGACCAGAATAGGGGATGGAAAAAGAGACTGGTGAATAATGAGCTTCTTGGATCAAGTGGACACATGAGACTATGTTGGCATCTCTTGTCTGGAGGGGGGATGAGAGGCCAGAGGGGGCCCGAAGCTACCCAAATGGACACAAGTTGAGAGAGTAGAGGGAAACTGTGCTGTCTCATGGAGGGAGAGCAATTAGAAGTGTATGGCAAGGTGTATGTACATTTTTGTATGTGAGACTGACCTGATTTGTAAACTTTCACTTAAAGCACAATAAAAATTAATTTTAAAAAAGGGGGAAATGCAGAACAGAATTTCAAATTCTCATAGAGTCCAGACTTTCTGGAGCCATTGCTGCTAGATGAATCTTCAAAACTATTTCCCTGAGATAATCATTAAACCTTAAACCAAAATATCCCCTGAAGTCATCTTAAAACCAAAAAATAGCTCAGTTTAACTAGTAAAGAATGTGTGCTTGGGCATTGTGCTTTTTTAAAATCTATCTATATGGGATGAAGTTGACCCTGTACCTCAAAAGATTAGATAGGAAACTTACAGGGGAGGGACTTTATGTTAAAGGGGGAGAAACAACTCAGAAAAGGAGGGTGAGAATGGTTGCACAACTCGAAGAATGTAATCAATGTCACTGAATTGTTCATGTGGAAATTGTTGAATTAGTGTATGTTCTGTTGTATATACTCTCAATAACTACAACAACAATAAAATAATTGAAAAAAAAAGAATACAAAACATAAGATCTCTGAGAGGAGGCAAAACAAAGTCTTGTGATGTTCCAGAGATATAAGATTTCTCAATGATTGGCCTGTAGAGAAAGGCTTCATGCAGAAGGTGTCATTTAAGTTGAGCATTTATGGCATATTAGAATCTAGACAGAAATGGAGAGAGTGAATGTGGAGCAAGGACACAGCATGGGAGAAGCTATGACGGGAAATATAAAGTGTCCAGGTTGAAGGCAGCCCGAGACCTCAGTGAGAAATAAGGTGTAGGGGGAGGGTAAGCTCCCATGGAGGGGAGGCGCTGATTCTGATTCCTGGTGTAAGGATTCACTTGTACAAACTGAGAGAGGCATCACTCAGTGTTTGATGAGACTAATCTTCAAGGGAATTTTCTGAGTCTTAGGCTGGGTTCTCTATAGAAGCAAAACCAGTAAAGCATATAAGTATATATATATAGAGAGATTTATATCAAGGAAATGGCCTGGAATGCCCAAAGTCCATGAGTCAGCATAGAGGTTTCTCCTGATGCATGTAGCCAGCAGGTTGGTGAACCCAAGATCGGTAGGTTGGAGAGCAAGGGTCTTGTTCACAGGCTGTGAAGATCAAAGAATCCTAAAGATCAACAGGCAAGACCACAGTTAAGCTGCTAGCTCAAGTCCCAAGAACCGGAGATCAGATGAACAGGAGCCGGTTGTAGGATCTAGAACAAGGAAAAACCAAAAAGCCTTGACAGAATATCCACTTATACTCAGTGCAGACCACATGCCCAAGGAAAACCCCTTTCAACTTATTGGCTACTCTCAGCAGATCCCATCATGGAGGTGATCACATAATATCAAATCTTATCACGGAGGTGATCCCACCATCACAGGATTATCAAGTCACTGAGAACCGTGGCTCAGCCAAGTTGACTCACAACCTCAACCATTACAGATGGAGGATACCACATCCTTGTCTTGAGAGCCACAAAAGTATAGAAAGTACATAACACATAAATTTGTTTAATTTTGAAGCTGACGCTCAGAGATTTTAGTGGCTTGACTAAGATTACACACTTAGAAGCAAAGGTACTATGTGAATCCTAGTTTCTGAAACTTTAAGTCAAATATTTTTTCCATTATAATATTCTATTTCCTGCCTCTTGATCTCCTCCATCCAATCCCAAATACATTAGGCTGAGTGTTCTAGTGGAAACAGGAGAGTGAACAGAGTCAGAAAGCTAAGAATTATTGATACCGTTTCAGATCCAGACTTCCTTGAGTTCTGCAACCATGGGGATGAAAACACTTAGGAAATAATTAAACAGTAATTATGCCTTTCATATCAACCTGCAACGTGCTTTTAATTCTTCCAGTTGGCATGGGGAAGGGAGGTAAATTGCAGATGTAACCCCACCATCAAGTGTTAATACAGTCTCGGTAATACCATAAACTTCCTGTAGCTGCCATTAGATAACGCACATCAATAATAGCGTTCAGTTACAGAATGTGTGAGTGGGAAAGCCCAGGATTTAGAATCAGCTTGAGGTTTAAGTTCTTTCTAGTACTAAAGTGCTGCGTGATTTTGTCTTTCTGAGATTCAAATACTTTTTTTTTTTTCTTTTTTAAGAAGAATGAGAGTCCCCTTGACAAATATATAAAAACATGGTTTGCAAACTGGAAAAATGAAACACTTAACAAATTACGATTTTTTTCACAAAAAAGGTGGGTTTTGCTTTTTTACAACCTAAATGTCAAACATGTTTAATTCCCATGTGTACCCTGAATGGGAAGTTAACATATAACTGGCAAAAAAAAAAAAATGGGAAAACAAAAAAGCTATGGATTCTGAGAAGATTTTAAAGACAGTAGAAACTCCAAGAAACAGTCCATAAATAGTATGGGAAATATGAATAATAAATTGAAATGTCCTCCTGACCTCTTCAGGGCTGTTACTTTTATGCCTGTTCAAGAGAGCAAAAGGATTTAATGAACAGTAACTCATCTCAATTCCCTAATGTGAAGAAACTGATGATGTAACTTCCCTGTGTTGTTCCCTGAACTTAAACCAGGGCAGCCTTGCCTTGGAAGGGAGAAAGCAGCTGATTGCTTCACTTGGCTGGTGTGGTTCAAATTTACTGTCCATTAGAGCAAAAAAGGTACAAGCTCTCCATGCCTTGCATTTCTCTCTCTGCCTGGAATGTGGCTTTTTATCGCATCTCTTCCAGCCTTTAAACTTTCAAAATAAGGAGCAGATAATCTGATTTTTGTTTGATCTTCTGACTGTAGATTTCCTGGAGTTCTAGCTTTTTTTTTTTACTTTGGTGCAGTATATTTTATTCATATTTATTTGTGTTTTATGTGTATTTTCCTCTGCACATTTCTCTAATCAGGGATATAGCAACAATGAGGTAGGCTAGGTCTGGTCATGGTGATCCTGAACTTTCTATAGCTGAAAATTTAATTCTCTCCTTTAAAAATAAATGAGTCAGGTGTGACCCAATCATTTCGACTGGAAAATTGAAGTTGAAATATTCAGGCATAGAAGTTACTGAGCAATGCTGCAACTTTCTAGAGTGGGAAATTTTGCTAGTTTTCTAAGGAATTGGAGATGCAGACCCAGGGGGACCCCTAGGCTGGGATGTAGGGCTGCAGCTTTGTGTGTTTTATGACTCGACTATCCCTTGAACTTCACTGTACCCATGTGTACAAAATGTCTAATGTATTAAGAGCTGTTTTGGGGGGTAAATGGTATCTGCAAAGGGAAAATAATGACTTTATTTTCCAACTTGCTATTTATTATTTACTGTTTCTTAGCATTTACAGTTTCTCGTTTGTGACTTTGAGGAAGAAGATTATATTTCCCTTTGCCGAATTAATCCCCACTTCCGTTTTGAAAGGGACCAGGCAGCACACTGTTGCTCACCCGACCTGCCCCTGCATCCCGGAGCTGCTCTTCCCCAGCACCTGGGCTCCCCCTCTGTTCTTGATGCAGAGTGCTGCTGTTTATTGTGCTCAATCATGTGAGGAAGAGTTGAATACAATTGAAATGTGTTAGCGAGGGCAAGGGTGTTAATAGATATGATGGCTAGGTGGTATTTGAGGAAATTTCAGTGGCCTTCCAATTTTTCAGAGAATTTCAATTATGATGTTAGTACTATTAATGATGTTAATATAACAATAGCATCAGCTACTAATTCTATTACTGAGTGCCTGTGATGAGCTACTGTGTCCATAAGTGAAATGGGAGCTTTAGTGAACTGTTTAACACTCAGCATTGTGTTGAAGACTTAATGTGCCAAACCAAGACCAAATCAAACCCAGTGCTGTCGACTTGATTACGACTCATAGCGACCCTAGAGGACAGAGTAGAACTGCCCCATAGAGTTTCCAGGGAGCACCTGGTGGTAAACTGCTAACCCTTTGGTTAGCAGTCGTAGCACTTAACCACTACACCACCAGGGTTTCCACTTAATGTGCAGTCCTATAAAATTCTCAATTTTATATGAACTCTACTTAGGGCTTCAAAAAGGCCCTTGTCACCTGCTCCTCTCAGGCAGTGGTAGTGCTGCTCTTTTTTGGTGCCTCCATGTATATGCTGGCCAGATCCTATCACACGGGTGAGCAGGACATGATGGTGTCTGCTTTTTACACCATCATCACCCCTCTGCTGAACCCCCTCACTTACAGCTTCTGGAACAAAGACATCACAGGGGCCCCGAGGAGCATGATACCATCAGGGATGAGACCAAGAAAAGTAGGAAATGTGAAAACCTAAGAATGACCATCTCCCTGTTCTCCTTCCTTCTTTCCTCTCCTCCCTGTCTCTCATCTCATTCTTTTCTCTGGTTCCTGGATCCCAACACGAAGTCCTCCCAGATCTTCCCTCCCTGTCATGCATGTGGTATTTCTCCTCCACACTGCTTACTCATCCTGAATTATCTCTTATATTTAAGTTTTTCAGAGTCCTGTTGTCTCTGGTGCAATAGTTGACATAAGAAAGACCATAGACAGTGCCGTGTATCTTATCTCCCATCCCAACTTCAATGACCATTTTAGTATGAGATTTGGGGAGTCAAAGCTTTTAGCTCTGGACATGGATCGCTGTGAAGATTTCATATGCTAGCAGAAACCTGGAGGGGAATTGAATGTTCCCTCACTTTACAATAGTCTTCAGATCACAGTTCACTTCTGCCAGTCACTGCATTCTTGTGTCTGCAGTTGTGTCTTCAGTAAGTGCATCCGAACACTTTTTTTTCCAATTTTGAAAGTGAGATTCATAAGGTAAACAGCAATATTTTAAATACTGTTTAGCCATTAAATCTACCCAGATCAAATATCAATACACATTAAATTTCTAGAGTGGTAATATGTTCATCTAATTTTGCAGGTCATAAGGCTGTAAATAAATACGGTTCCATATTTAGATTCTTTAGGTTTTAACTAAGATATAAATGTCTCTGAGAGAGTGGAAGTTTAGGAAAACTTTTTTTCTTTTTTCACTTTTAAAAACAGCTTTATTGAGATATAATTTATAAACTATACAAGTCACCCATTTAAATCGTGTAATTCAATGGTTTTAGACATTCACAAGGTTGTGCAACCACCCCCATAAAAGAAACCACATATTCACTAGTAGTTATACTCCATCCCCTACTGCCACCACTCTCCCAGCTCCTGGTAATAGCTAATCTACTTTCTAATCTCTACCGATGTGCCTATTCTGGACATTTCATATAAAAGGACTCATGCAGAATGTGGTCTTTTTTTGACCACCTTCTCTACTACCACAGTTTTCAAGGTTCATTTATATTGTAGCATGTATCAACTCTTCATTCATTTTTATTGCTGAATAATATTCACTTCACTGTATGGCTATACCAGCATCCCTGGGTGGTGCAAATGGTTAAGTGCTTGACTTCTAGCCAAAATATTGATGGTTTGAACCCACCAGAGCACCTCAGAAGACAGGCCTGGCGATCACCTTCTGAAAGGTCAGAGTTTTTTTTTTTTTATTGTGTTTTAGTGAAAGTTTACAATTCAAATTACTTTCTCATACAAAAATTTACACACACATTGTTATGTGACCCTAGTTCCTCTCCCTCTCATGTGACAACACATTCCTCCTTTCCACCCCGGATTTCCAGTGTCCATTCAACCAACTCTTATCCCTTTTTGCCTTCTTGTCTTGCCTCTGGATAGATGCTGCCCATTTAGCGTCATGTGTCTACTTGAGCTAAGAAGCACTCTCTTCACAAATACCTTCTTATGTCTTATAGTCCAGCCTAATGTTTGTCTGATGGCTACGGGAATGGTTTCAGTTCTGGGCTAAAAGAGAGTCGGGGCCATGTCTTCCGGGGTCCCTCTGGCCTCAGTCAGACCATTAAGTCTGGCCTTTTTACTACAATTTGAGTTTTGTACCCCATTTTCTCCTGCTCCGCCAGGGATTCTGTGTTGAGTTCCCCATCAGGGTGGTCATTGGTGGTAGCCACGGACCATCTAGTTCTTCTGGTCTCAGGCTGATGGAGTCTCTGGTTCACGTGGCCCTTTCTGTCTCTTGGACTCATATTTACCTATGTCTTTGGCATTCTTCATTCTCCTTTGTTCCAGATGGGTTGGGACAAATTGATGCATCTCAGATGTCCACTTGCTAGATTTTAAGACCCCAGATGCCACTCACCAAAGTGGGATGAGGAACACTTCTTAATAAATTTTGTTATACCAATTGACCTAGAAGTCCCCTGAAATCTTGGTCCCCAAACAGCTGCTTCTTCTACTCTGTCCCTGCAAGTGTTTGGTTGTACCCAGTAAACTTCTTACCTTTTGGTTTAGTCCAGTTGTGCTGACTTCCCCTGTATTGTGTGCTGTCTTTCCATTCACCTAAGGTAACTCTTGTCTACTATTGACGAGTCAGTGGGTTTTTTTTGGATCTAGTTAGTGAATACCCCTCTCCCTTTCTCCCCACCCTCATAACTATCAAAGAATGTTTTCTTCTGTGTTTAAACTTTTCCTCGAGTTCTTATAATAGTGGTCTCATAAAATTTTTGTCCTTTTGTGACTAATTTCACTCAGCATAATGCCTTCCAGATTCATCCATGTTATGAGATGTTTCTCAGATTCATCATTGTCCTTTATCAATGCATAGTACTCCACTGTGTGAATACACCACAATTTGTTTATCCATTCATCCATTGATGGGTGCCTTGGTTGTTTCCACCTTTTTCCTATTGTGAACAGTGCTGCAATGAATATGGGTATGCATATATCTATTTGTGTGAGGGCTCTTATTTCTCTAGGATATATCCTAAGGAGTGGGATTGCTGGATCATATGGTACTTCTATTTGTAGCTTTTTAAGGAAGTACCAAATTCATTTCCAAAATGGTTGTACCATTTTACATTCCCACCAGCAGTGTATAAGTGTTGCAGTCTCTCCACAACCTCTTCAACATTTGCTATTCTGAGTTTTTCGGATATAATGCTAGCCTTGTGGGGATGAGATGGTGTCTCGCTGTAGTTTTGATTTGTATTTTTCTAATGGCTAATGAGATTTAGGAAATCTTAATCTCAGCCTTTTCCTTCTGAAACTTCGACAAATAACACAGTGTTTTTAAATTTGTCACAAGTCTTATTTCCCCTCACAGACCTCATGTACATAACCAGATTTATTGCTGAAAATCTACCAGTAGCATCAAATCATTATTATTTTCATAAACAAAATAGTTTATCAGTCTAGTGTTTCTGGTATGCAAGAAATAGGGAAAGAAACACATTTGCTCATATTAATGTGCAGCAAGGTCGTTTGAGTCCCAAAGCCATTAAGTTAGTACAGTTGGCACAGAACCCTGACTTTGCCTTATTTACTATCAAGACAATGAAACTCAGGTGTTTCCATATTGCCTGCACTTTCAAGCAGTTGAATTTTATTAGACCTGAGTTAAAGGCTTTTTCTTCTCAACTGATGATTATTCCTGTAGTGCATGAAAGGAATTTGTCTGAATTTGGAAATAATCCCACCACGTCAAGCTAAAAATATAACACCTTAAAAGTAAGAGAAGCTTGTCTATAGATAGGTAGAATTTAATTTTAGAGATAAGTTAGAATAAAGTTAAAAAATAGAAGGAGCAAAGCTGCCCAAGGTGACACTATAGATGAAAAACAATTAAACCATGTTAGTTATCCTTATTATTACATCATTGATATCATTAGTAAGTCTTTCGTATTATTATTTTTTTTTCAGAGTGTGTGTTTTGTTTATCTGCTTGTCACCCTGGAGGACACTGTGCTAGGAAAAACTAAAATACTGAGTTTGAAGTTACCACTAGGTTTTGGGGGACTGTTAGAGTTGAGGAAATAAGTGAACAAGGATTGAATTTAAAACCAGTCAGTCTTGGGTTCCAGGCCTGCATTTTCCACTTAAAATCTAAAGATCTGGGAAACGTTTGTGAGTTTCTGTAAGGCCACTTGGTTCTCTTTACCTCACTCTAAGATGGAAAAAGCAAAGCTTCCTAATCAAGTGGAGTAATATGCACAGACAGCTCATACTAGCTGCTTTGATGTGTTAGTTCCCTTTGCTCTTTTGTACCATTCTACAGTCCTAGTGTCTCTTCCCAACATGTTTGCCTTCAAGTCATGAAGTATGGTGTGATTGCAGAGTCAGAGAGGCCTGAGGCTAAGTCCTAGATTTGTTACACAGCAATTCTCATGATCAGATTACTTTATCTCACTGCCAATTTAGTTTCTCTATCATTAGAATAGTACTGTATACATATAGAAGGAGCCCTGATGGTGCAATGGTTAAGGTCTTGGCTGGTTACCAGCAGCTCTGTGTAAGAAAAGACCTGGTAATCAGCTTCTGTAAAGATTATACCCTAGAAAACCCCATGGGCAATTCTACTGTCACATAGAATTGCTATGAGTCAGAATTAACTCCATGTCACACAACAACACCAGATATATGAATAGAATAAATGTCACCAAGAGGCTTGGGATATTGATTTTAATATGTAGGAGGTGCCCAACCCAAGGCCTGGCCCCTTGAAGGGTCTAGAAAACTGTTAATCCCTCCCACCTTACTCCCAGGTATGACTGAATGTTTGTTGGTCTTGCCCATGTCTCTGTCCATGGTATGTCTCCTCTGGTTCATCATTATGTACTCAGAAAGCAGTGTAGAGCCAGACACATGATAGTAACTCCTCAGGGATCTGTTGAATGAATGAGTAGTATTTCTGGATTTATTCCATCTTCTAGTTAGACAACTCTACCCTAAGTATTGCATCGAGCTGCAAAACCCTTTTGAACAATGTTTATGTTAAATTCTTTTCTCTCTGATTGTTTACCCAAATTGACTTTGATTTAATAAAAATTTGACTCATCCAATCAAACTGTTTTGAAAATGCAAATAATTCTAGACTCTTGAATCATTCAATTATTTATCCAACCACTTTTGAATACCTTCGATGCCACCTATGCTGTGTGGTTCACAAAGAGTAAAGCAGGGAACAAAACACACTCTCTATTTGCTGGTGTGGCGAGAGCTCCATATACATGAGATCTGAGTTCATAAGCGCCATGAGAGGCCATGAAGTATCTAGGAGGGAAACTCATCTCTCAGAAATGATCCCATGAAAAGTAATTTGCCATGTAAATAGATAAAGAGCATTTTAAAGAAAGGATCAGCAGTATCCTGAATTTCATAGAAATCATTTTCTTCTTTTTGGTTATAGATTTACAACCTGTTTATACATAGCTAAGAATGCCAACTGATTTTGCTTTACATGAATAAGTAATAGTCTGCATCTTATTTTGTGAGTTGCTTCTATTTATGCTCATTATTCCATTTATAAAATTTGTTCACCTTGTTGCAAGCATCATGAGTGTATTCATTTTCTTTGCCTTATAGGATTTAATTGCCTGACTATATCATTATCAGTTTATTCACTCATTATTGATCAGCAGATATGTTGTATTCAATTTTAAGCAATTACAAATAATACTGCTATGTACATCTTTGTACCTGTTTCCTGATGGTAGGAATTGGTATGTATTCCAGAATCAATAAACATATCCCAGATTCATTTTAGTATTCTGTTATTATCCATTTAACTCTCCCACATCTCTAGTAATGTCCCTTTCTTCATTGCTGATAATTGTTATCTGTGGCTTGTTTCTTATTTCTTGGTCATTTTCAGCAGAAGTGGATCAATATCATTCATCATTTCAAGGAACTGTCATCTGGCTGTGTTGATTCTACTGTTATAGGATCAACTTCTACTTTCTTTGGTTCTAATCTGTTGTTATGAGCTGGGCCACTTAGTATTAGAGAGGCTGAAGGCAGGGAAGCCAAAGGCAGAGAGGCCTGCATGGCTGAGAGACACATGCACAGCCAAGATGAGTCCTGGATGGTTGAAGGGGGTACACATGCCTAAGAGGAGGTCTTTCCTGAGGGGGCTGAGAAAAGACCTGTCCCGAGGAAACCAGGAGGAGGCCTGCTCTGAAGGTGCTAGGAGGCAACATGTTTGAGGGGCCAAGAGGGGCCTATCCTGAGGGGTTTAGGAAGGGTCTGTCCTGAAGGGGGCCAGGAGGGAACTTGTCCTGATTTGACTGGGAGGGGTCTGTTTCAAGGGCCCTGGGATGTTCTAGCACAAGTTTGCAGAAGCTTTTGTAAAATCAGCTAAATGTTGTGTATTTTAAGTTCATGGAAAGGTTTTATACCCATCTAGAAAGTTATCTTTTGGGGGATAATACATTAGAGAATGATTTTTATGAACGAATTTCTATTTCAGCACAATGTATAATTTAGAAATTTGAACACAATGTAAGTTTTCCATAGGAAAAGAGAATAATAACTGTGGTAGAGTTGATATATAGAATATTAAACACATTAGTCAGTGTTCAATTATACAAAAAGCCTTTCAACACTCCAAACAGTAGGGATTTCAGGCAGGAGATTGGTTACAACGGTGGTAAAAGAGCAGGACAGGAAAGCTGGAGAAGGCAGATGTGTGTTGTTTACCCAAGGACCAGAAATATGTGTTATATAAAAAATTCAAAGAAAAATAGCACGTTTGTCTTTTTCCATAAAAATAGTTGATAGGAAGCAGCTCCATAGTCTTCTCACCTTTGAGCTGATGGAGTTGCTGTGCTCCCGGGGCTGCTGGTGGAACCCACAACTGCTGATGAGCAGTAACTGCAGATGCTGCGTTCCCAGCAATGCAGCTGAGACTGCCTTTGGGGTGATGGAGCCTACATTCTCCACATGGTTCCCAGGTGCCCACAGCTGCTGCTGAGCTGTCGGAGACCATCACTAGAAGAGGAAAAGAAGAACTCCTTCTTTCTTCCTCCACCTTCAGATGTTTACCCAGTTCCTCCACTCTCAGAGCCTTCAGGAGCCAGTTGGCAAAGGAGTCAGGAAGTGCCATCTACAGGCTGGAGCCTTGGAGGTTAGAGGAAGGTACCTCAGGTGAGTGTGGACCTGACAAACAAGGCACACTCTCTGGACAAAAGGTATTGCAACAGGCTGTGTATTCCAAAATTTTTTAACATGAGAATACGATCAAAATTATTCCAGAACCCTCTTACAGATAAAAGATTGAGAAGACTTTGTCTGGAAGAGGACAGAGATTATCTCAATCTTGTTTGCTGTTTTATCCTAGGTACCTGGCATATGGTGTTTACTCAATAAATATTTGTCATATGAATGGTAAATATGACTTTTAAGCAGTGTTTTTGTCTGGATGATTATATTACTGTTAATTTAAAAAATTTTTTATACCAATTTGTGCTTTTAGTTTTTTTCAATTATTCTGCTACCTTTTAAAATAAAAACAAGCACTTTAAAATTAGATGCAAAACAAAACGACATAGACAGAAAGAGAACAACCAGTAACCTACTGAATTGTGATAGAAACAAAGATGTAGAGACAACCTTAGTCCTAGTTGTGACCACAGTATGTACCGATTAGTGAGGTCATCTTTGACATGGCAGTTGAACTCTGAGTTTCAGATTCCATAACTGTGAAAGATGAAAAAAAAAAAAAACTCACAAAATTTCCTTAACATTAAATGAGGATATATACACATACACAACAAAAATTTTGTAAAGTGACAAAATATATATATGAATTAACTCATAGTTAATAGATGAGCTTTTATTGATAATGATGAGATTTAAGACTGTTACTAATATTGGTCAAGATTTCAATGCACAGTGGCATCACTAGACAGTTGTGGAGGGTGCAGATCGCGCCTTCTGATGCTGTCAGAGGCAATGACACCAAAATGACCCCCAGGTCAGGTGCAGTGGTGGATGGGTCAGCACTGCAGGAGGAGGGGCCACCAAAGCAGTGGCATCACTAGGGTTGGTGTCACCCATCACCCAAAGTGGTAACTTGTCACCAACCCCCTCACCTACCAGTCACTAGGGTTGGTGCCACCCAATCTGTAATTTGTTACCCTTCTCATCACCTGCCATTCAGGGTCCAGGTGGCTGGGCCTTGACACTATTGGGTGGAGAGGAGTATCTCCACCTGGCCGATGGCCAAAGGGAGGAGATTTTATAAACCACATGGGTGGGAGTGGGTAGGGGTTTCCTGGCCATCCCCACTCACCCTGGGCTTGGGGTGGGTGACGCATGAGTTACTGCACTGGGTGACACCAACCCTAGTGATGCCACTGTCAATGAACATTGAGTTTAACAAGAAAAGGAGATGAAAAGACATGAGAAAAAACTTTCAAAAAAAAAAAAAGTGCCATGGAGATACCTATTAGCTTCTTAACCCTCTTACTTGTATTCTTCTTCAATGTCCCAGAGGAAATTTATCAACAGAAACATTTTCCATCCCCTACTGGGCAGAGAAAAACCAGGGGTATGTCACCTCTCCACTTCTCTTTGCAAACTTAACTCTGACGGTAGACCATTAACCCATGTGGATGAGGCTTGCACTTCATCTGATAGTGGTTTAACCAGACATGTAGACAAAACTTTGCTCCAGACAGGAGCAAAGTGTAACCTACATAACCAAATCATTGTTCTACTCTGATACATCCTAGGGGTTCTTGACAATATTTCCTCAATAGTTTCCTATTTCTTATCATCTCTTTTTTATGGAGAAAAGCAATTATACTTTTTCCTTCAAATCTCTTTATAAAACACTTATTAGTTGCAACATATAAGGAATTTTTTGTTTTGATTTCCAGTTATTTATGGTCAAAACAATATTCTTCCTTTGTTTTTGGATGATGTTTTTATTTTTCTGAGACTGAAATTTTATAGAAGTGACTGATTTGACTTCCAGTGGGCATTACATCTGAGAGAAACACATGACTAGATCATATTTTTGTTTCCCTAATGAAACTAACATAGGATAGTCTAAAACCCCAATTGAAGACTTTTGGGTTGGGTGTAGAACTAGGTCCACAAGAGCTTCAGGCAGAGTTATAGGCTCTGGGCTCTGCACAGCTGCTAAAATGTGAGTCTTCCCTGTGGCCACTTGGGGGATCATGTGCAGATGGGCGAGAACCTAAATTTTCTGATCTGTAGAAACAAAAACAAGAAAAAAAATTTCTTATAGGTTCCAGGAGAATATTAGGTGATAAAGCACTAGAACAATTCCTGAGCTGCAGTGAACTCCAAATAAAGGTTCTATATTGCTCCACCGTCACAATTAATGATTTCCTAAGTTAAACATGCACTAAACTGTTTGTATTAAACTCAAGAAATTGGATTAGGAAGAATAAGAATGAAAAAGGACCATTCAACACGGCTTTATGCCAGTTAGCCCACTTACAAAACTGCAGGAGGGATTTGCCAGTGCCCACCCCCTGCCCATCTCCCTCCATGCCACTGCTCTATTCATTCAGCATATAGTTTTGAGGTCTTCATGAACACCAGACTCTGCAAAAATCCTTACTTCATTTCGACCACACATAGAAAGCAGGACAGCAGGTATGTTTTGCAGATTATAGGATTTTTTTTCACTTTTCTACAGAACTCAGCTTTTATCTGCAAGTGGCAGTGGGATTTGATAGATCATATGCATGTGATAGATTATACACATTTCATTTACTCAGTGTGTCCCAGGTTTTGTGGACATTTACATTAAATCTGGTTGCATCACTGTCTATTGCTTCAGCACACCAGAATTTAGGAGTTTAGTAAAGTGACTCTCAAAAATAGTCTTTGGAATTATTACAAGTGTATAAAACATATTTGAAAGTGTTGTAAACTCTTCCTGAAATATCTATATATCATAACACTTTTAAACTCTTCCCACCAAAAAGATCTGCTATTTACTTCCTGCTGGTAAGGGCTTTTAAAATTTAATATTTCAGAAACTGAAAAGTTACCAAGGCTTAATCTCCTTAAGAAAAAATGTGGAAGATGTTATTAGTGATTCATTTCAGGAAGGCCAGGTGTATTGTGAGTCTATTGTTTTTCTTATTCAATCCTACTTTAAATCACATTTATATGAGCTTTTCTTTTTTCCCTTAGTAGACAGCTTTTGACTTCCTTAAATGTAATCAAGTTTAATTTATCTTTGATTTGTGTTCAGAGAATGGCCATAAGAAGTGATATAGAGGAGGAAAGCGGTAAATTGGAGTTAGGGACATCTAAGTGTTTTGCAATTTCTCTCTTTGCATCTCAGTTTCCATGAAAGGTTGATTGTGAAGAACAACAAAGTTGACGATGTTTCTGAATACAGCTAAAGCCTTGTCTGGTAAATGTTAGTGACCCTCTAAATGCTAGTTCTTCCCTTTCCCCTGAGATTTAGAGAAAATAATGAGAGAAAATGGAAGTGAGCCTCACCTTACAGAAGCATGTAGTTGACAGAAAGGAGATGGAATTTTCCATAAAGCACCAAGTTAGCCCTTTCATGACCCAATTAAAAAATGTTTTTTGAAATCTTTATTGACATTATGTTTTTTTAATTAATGGAATGCATGCTTTATCATTGAGTGTGTTTGATTTTTTGATAGGTAACATAAAAATAAAATAAGTGAATAAGTTGTTTTGACTACAAAAATTATCAGATTCAAATTTTCAAAAAATATGGCTTTGATACTGAAATCAGAGAACTGATGTAATGTGTCTCAGGTCATTAGACAACAACAGTGAGAGCCAACTCTTACAGTTTCTGTGCAATAATATGCTTAGATATTAAGGTTCTGAACTAACAGTTTATGGGTTTATTCATCTGTGCCCGGTAATGTTCTAAGTATTGTCATTATTTTACCTAATCTACTGTTCACCATGTCATTGTTGATGACAGATTAATCTTGCCTGAAAGCAGAGAATTCCAGAAAGATAGTTACCTGTGTTTTATTATGTAAAGATACGGCCGTGTAGATCATAACCAATTGTGGATAACATTTGCAAAAAATGAGAATTCCAGAACAACGAATTGTGCTTGTGCAGAAATTGTACAAAGACCATGAGGCAGTCATTCAAACAGAACAAGGGATACTGTGTGGTTTAAAATTAGGAAAGGTTTGTGTCGGTGTTGTATCCTTTCACCATACATATTCAATCTGTATACCGAGTAAATAATCCTAAAAACTGGACTATATGAAGAAGAGCATGACATCAGGATTGGAGGAAGACTCATTAAAAACCTGCTATATGCAGATGACTAAACCTCACTTGGTGAAAACAAAGAGGGCTTGAAGCAATTATTGATGAATATCAAAGACTACAGCCTTCATTACAGATTACATTTCAATTTAAAGAAAACAGAAATCCTCACAATGGACCAATAAGCAACATTATGACAAATGGAGAAAATATTAAAAATGCTGAGGATTTTATTTTACTTGGATCTACAATCAACATCCATGGAAACAGCAGTCAAGAAATTAAATGACGTATTGCGTTGGGCAAATCTGCAAACCAAAAACCCATTGCAGACCAGTTGATTCTGACTCATACAGACCCTATAGGACAGAGTAGAACTACCATATACGGTTTCCAAGGAGAGACTGGTGGATTTGACCTGCTGACCTTTTGGTTAGCAGCCAATCTCTTAACCACTGTGCCGTTAGGGCTCGCAAAGACCTCTTCGAAGTGTTAAAAAGCAAAGATGTCACTTCGAGGACAAGGTGCACCTGACCTAAGCTATGGTATTTTGAATTGCCTCCTATGCATGAAAAACTGGGCAATGGGTAAGGAAGACTGAAGAATTGATACTTTTGAATTATGGTGTTGGCAAAGAATATTGAATATACCATCGAATGCCAGAAGAATGAGCAAATCTGTCTTGGAAGAAGTACAGCCAGAATGTTCCTTAGAAAGGAGGATGGTGAGACTTTGTCTCACATTTGGACATGTTATTAGGAGGGAACAGTCCCTGGAGAAGGACATTATGCTTGGTAAAGCAGAGGGTCAGTGAAAAAGAGAAAGGCCCTCAACAAGATGAGTTGACACAGTGGCTCCAACAAAGGCTCAAGCATAACAACTATTGTGAGGATGTTGCAAGAAAGGGCAGTGTTTCAATCTGTTGTCCATAGGGTCGCTATGAGTTGGAACCAACTCAATGGTACCTACAACAACAATTATCACCGTACTTTAGGGTCAACTTTATTCTTATTCTTTTTAAATAGAATGGACCAAGGAGTGGAGAGTTTAGTAAGTAGAGGGGAAGATGGATCCAGGGCAGTAGTCTGGTTGCAGAGTTTGTGCCCCTCCCTCCTCTGTCGCTTGGGTTCTCTGGGGGGTCAGCCATGCCATGATAGTTTTAAGATCCCAGTGTTTCCTTAAATCAGAGAGGTTAATTCAACTCTGACTACCTTAACAAACACTTCAGAAATAAGAAAGCTGATTTTTCTCACTCTCTCTTAGTCTTTTCCTCAATTCCTCTTTTTCATTCTTTGTGTTACTTGTGGAAATGATTTTTTAAGTCCCTACTACATGCTGATGGAGGACACTGTCATCAGGTAACTTCGTTACCCTGAACTCTGGCAACTTCAGTATAAGTTACAAATCCTTTCAACCCACAGTTGTGAATTCGCTTATTTTACCTGGTAAAAGTGATTTACAATCCCCAAATCAACACCAAAGTTCTACAATCCATGGAACTTACTTCAGTTAGTAAAATTGTGCTCACATGGGTGAGTGCACGCACACACACACACACACACACATTGAACATGAATTTCAGAGGGTCACATCCTCATGACTGATTTATGTAATCTCAAAGCTCTCCTTGATGCCCTAGGTGAAACCTCATGGACATCACTTGGCTGACCAACCACACTGGAGGGTCTGATTTTATCCTGTTGGGACTCTTCAGTCAATCCAAACACCCAACTCTGCTCTGTGTGGTCATTTTTGTGATTTTTCTGACGGCCCTGATTGGAAATGCCATCCTGATCCTCCTGATACACTCTAATGCCCACCTCCACACTCCCATGTACTTTTTCATCAGCCAGTTGTCTGTCATGGATGTGACGTACATTTCTGCCACTGTGCCGAAGATGCTCATGGACCAGGTCACGGGTGTCAAAAAGATCTCAGTTCCTGAATGTGGGATACAGATGTTCCTCTACTCGACACTAGTAGGATCAGAATTTTTCCTTCTAGCTGCCATGGCCTGTGATCGATACATGGCCATCTGCCATCCACTCCGTTACCCTGTCCTAATGAACTACAGAATATGTCTCTTCCTGGCAACTGGCTGCTGGTTCTTAGGTTCAGTGGATGGCTTCATACTCACTCCCATCACCATGACGTTCCTTTTCTGCAGATCCAGGGAGATCCATCACTTCTTCTGTGAGGTTCCTGCCGTAATGAAACTCTCCTGCTCTGATACCTCACTCATTGAGACACTCATGTACCTGTGCTGTGTCCTCATGCTCCTCATTCCTGTGATAGTCATTTCAAGCTCCTACACTTTCATCCTGCTCACTATCCATAGGATGAACTCGGCAGAGGGCCGGAAGAAGGCCTTCACCACCTGCTCCTCCCACATGACTGTAGTCATCCTCTTCTACGGGGCTGCCATCTACACCTACATGATCCCTAGCTCCTACCACACCCCAGAGAAAGACATGGTAGTGTCTTTCTTTTACACTATCCTCACTCCTGTGCTAAACCCTTTAATCTATAGTCTTAGGAATAAAGATGTCACAGAGGCTATGAAGAAAGTGTTGAATGTGGAATCTGTTAAGAAAGCATGAAGTAGGAAATTTTGGTAGTAACTGTTTCTTTTCCTTCTCTCTACATATCAGAATTTTCACATCTTATACCTACATTATTCCTCACACCCTCATATCACAGTGTCTCACATCATTTTCATCCTTTTTTTTTTTTTGAAGTTGTTGTTTGCCTGTATTGCCATAATATTCTGTAGGAGAATATTCACATTCTTAGGAAAAACATAATGAAAATATTTAGAAGTAAAAGCCAAACAGACTCTCAAATGAGAGAGATAGAAGGAGGGAAATGGTGAAACAAAAGTAGGAAAATGTTAACAATAGGTGAGCCTATCTAAAGGGCATACAGGTATTCTTTTCACTATACTTATTCATGCTGCTTTCTGGCACGTTTGAAATTATTTCCAAATAAAGAGTCAAATACCATTCCTTGTCACCCCCCTTTTTTTAAAAAGTAGGCTTTTTAAAAAAAAGTAGTCTTTTTTTTGCTTTTTGCCTGAATATGAAGACAATTCATATTCTTAGGAAAAACATAATGAAAATGTTTAGAATTAAAAGTCAAATGGACTCTCAATTGAGAGAGGGAGAGAAAGGAGGGAAATAGTGAAGTAAAATGTGGAAAATTTTAACGATTGGTGAGTCTAGATAAGAAGCATATGGATATTCTTTGCATTGTTCTTATTAATGCTGCTTTCCTGTAAATTTGAGAGTAATTCTAAATAAAATTTAAGTATCAGTCCTTGTTGCCCTATCCACTTTTTTGAGTTCTTAATCTCTAGTGGCACTGTAACAAATACCTTAGAAAATATATTAACTTCAACATGACTATTCACTACTGATTATATTCCTTACTGAATATACTGAATATATCTGCACTCTTTAACTGAGGGCTGCTTTGTTCCACATGGCAGTTCTAAAGACATCTAAACAACAACAACAACAAAAACCCTTTACCGTTGAGTTGATTCTGACTCAGAGACACCTAATGGGTAGAAATAATTTTTTTTTTTTAGTACTTCATGACATATTGAGAATGCAGTACTTTGTAAGCTTCTGTGGGATAAGCATTAACCCAGAGTGGAGGGAGGATTTAGAGACGGATCCCTGCATGAAATAATATCTGACCACAGTTTTGAGATATGTGATTTATTAGACAAAGAAGGAGAGGTGGGACAGGAAATAGTCAATCCTTCATTTATATGACAAACATTTTTATGGTATATTATAATACAAAATCATAGGCAAATGAGATTAAAATCAAAACAATACATGGCTGTTGTCCCCAATGAATTTGAAATGTCAGTGCTGTTTGATATGCAAATAGGTGAAATAAAGTGTATAAATTGCTTTGCTCATCATGCACAAAGAGAACAGCTCTTAAGAACACATCTGTTCAACCTATGACATATAAGTTTGGTCTAAACAAATGTGACTGAGGGAAGACCCCAGAACTGAATGTTGAAAGGTTACCCATGTTACCCACAGATGAGTATGTGAGTCTGGGTACCAGGAGGGGGGTATGCTCAGGAACATGATGTCTGGGAAAAGGCACAGATGGAGCAAAGACAAGAGGGCTGACCAAGCAGGAATAGTAAGTCTTCCAATGTCACCTGTCATGGATTGAATTGTGTCCCCTCAATTGTGTCACCTTGGTTAGGCCATGATTCCCAGTATTGTGTGGTGGTCCACCATTTTGTCATCTGATGTATTTATCCTATGTGTTGTAAATCCTAACCTCTATGATATTAATGAGGCAGGATTAGAAACAGTTATGTTAATGAGGCAAGACAATCTACAGGATTAGATTGTATCTTGAGTCAAACTCTTTTGAGATATAAAAGAGAGATGCAAGCAGAGAGAAGAGGGACCTCATACCACCAAGAAATTAGAGCCAGGAATGGAGTCTGTCCTTTGGATCAGGGATCCCTGTGCTGAGAAGCTCCTAAACCAGGCAAAGATTGATGACAAGGACCTTCCCCCAGAGCCAACAGAGAGAGAAAGCCTTTCCCCAGGAGCTGGCAGCCTGAATTCAAACTTCTGGCCTCCAGGACTGTGAGAGAGTGGGTTTTTGTTTGTTGTAGCCATCCACTTGTGGTTTTTGTGTTATAGCAGCACTAGGTATTTGAGACAGAATTTGATCCCAGGAGTGGATTTCTGCTCTAACAGATACCTAAAACATGGGAGTGGTTTTGAAACTGTGAATGAATAGAGGCTGGAAGAGTTTTAAAGTGTCTAATAGTAAAAATCTAGATTGCCTTGAAAAGCCCGTTGGTAGAATTATGGACATTAAAGACAATTCTGGTGAGGAGTCAGAAGGAAGTGAAGAGAGCTATTACACTGGAGACAGCACAGTTGGTGAGAAGCAACAGAAGAGAAACAGCAGCAGCAGAACCAGGAGATCAACGTTAGACTGTGTGGGAGCCAACACATGGTGTATGAGTGCTGAATGGGTTGCCTCCTGGCATTTATTGGTTGAGCTAGGCTTGTCCACCCATAAAACAAGAGCTGAATGCCTTCAGGCTGAGGTTTACTGGTGGAGTGGGGTGCCTCTAGGCTCTTATTGGTAGAGCTAAAGAATTTTGGAACACTTGCCTAAGCAGGGCAGACACCTGGCCAGTTTAAGGGCCTGAGGGGTCAAGAGGCCAAGGAAAGAGGAAGCAGAAGTTGAAGAGACAAGGAACATAGGAAACAGAGCTCCCTCAGTCTCAAAGGGTAGTGCCTCAACCTCTGGCATCCCAAAGGGTGGAGCCATGGTCTCTGTGTTCTGAAAGGGTCGGGCCACAACCTCCTAAGTTTCAAAGAGTTGGATCTTCACCACCTTAGTTCCAGAGTATGGGGCTGCCTTTCATGAGTGCCAGAAGGATGGGCCAGACCCACCACATAAAGCTGAGGGGGTGAGACTGCCATGCCCAAGGGACAGAAGAACAGAGCCTGCTGGGGCCAAAAGTGTAGGGCCACCACTCAGATGGACTAGGAGAATGGGGCTGCCCAAATGTGAGGCAGTAGAGTTGCTATCCAGTGGACCTGAAAGGTAGAGCTGAAACCCAGGGCTGGGGAACCTCCACTCAGAATCCGGACAGTGTGGCCAACACCCAGAGTCTGGAGGGCAGGGTCATTGCCTAAATGACCTTAGAGAATGGAGGATTATTTATTTTTAAGGCTTGAGAGTTAATGTAATGTGTCCTACTGATTTACTTGCTGCCTGTTATCCCTTCTTTCCCTCCAATTTCTCCCATTTGTAGTAGAAACATCTGACTTTGTGCCTGTTCTACCACTGTACTTTGGAAGCAGATAACTTGTATTCTAGATTTCATGGGTTAAGAGGAAGTTCAAATTTGGACTTGAATTCTATTTAAGACTTTTGGGATGATATGATGGGGTGAATATGTTTTATATGTGGCAACAACATGATTTTTTGGATGTTATAGATTAAATTGTGTCCCCCCAAATTGTGTATCAACTTGGCCAGACCATGATTCCCAGTATAGTGTGATTGTCCACAATTTTGTGATTTGATGTGATTTTCCTATGCATTGTAAATCCTACCTCTATGATGTTAATGAGGCAGGAGCAGAAGTGGTTATATTAAAAGACAGGACTCAGTCCACAGGATTAAGTTGTAACTTGAGTCAAGAGAATTGAGCAGACTGGATGGGGATCTCCTACCACCAAGAATGGAGAACCAGGAGGAGAGCACGTCCTTTGGGCCCAGGGAATCTCTTAGACCAGTGGAATATTGATAACAAGGACCATTCCCCAGAGCCAACAGAGAAAGCCTTCCCCTGGAGCTGGCATCCTGAATTCGGACTTCTAGCGTCCTGAGCTGTGAGAGAACGGATTTTTGTTGGTTGAAGCTATCATTTGTGGTATTTCTGTTATAGCAGCACTAGATAACTTAGACAGCATCTCCTTTTCTGCTTCAATTTTTAGCCTCATTTCTTGCCTGTGACCCGAGGTTTTATAAACAGTGGTGAAATTACCAGATTTGCTTTTTAGAAATGTTACGTTGATGATAATCAGTTGGAGAAGTGCATGAGTGGAGGCAAGAAGACCAGGTGAGTGACGATGGAGAACCGTATCATGCCAAGTGGAAACATGCCTCAACATCATGAGGGACTGAGGTGGTAGATACATAGGGTAAGGGGGTCTTGACAAATATGTTAAATAAAAGCACAAATCTGGTTGCATGTCTACCATTTTACAGTTGACTGTATCCAACTTGTGAAGAATCAGGCAGTTTTGAAAGTCAGATTCCCTTTTCCCACTGGTATACTCAATTACTTCATGTCTGTAAAATAAGGATTTTCAATTGTCTCTACTACTAATAATTTACAATTACTGTGTTGCTGGGAAAATTCTTTGTCAAGTTTTATATAGTATCTATTCTTTACTCTTCCTAGAAATGGAAAGACTATTACTGCTCCCAATTTCTTGTACATAGAGCTTGAAAACAGAAATGAAATGGATTCTGGCAACTGAATTTTCTACAGTCTCAAATAAATAGCTGTGCCCTGAAGTACTTAAAAATTTTTAAACTTCAGAATTTATTCAAGTGTTCAAGCTTGTGACACCACCAATATTTTACCAAATTAATTGTTTTTTCATATGATAACAAGGCTTCAGGATTCCTACATCTCCCAAAGCACTGTGAACTAAAGAACTTTGTTTGGAATTCATCACCAAATTTAGTAAGAAATCAACACAATGATTAAGCACATAACCTAGCATCATTTTTCACAAATGTTCTTTTAAGAGTGTTCCAAGGACACAGTAAGAAGAAACCAAATGAAAGTGATCATTTTTCTAGGGATTGATCAGGGAATAAGTAAGACTTAATAAACAAAATTAAGTGTATTGAAATTCACATTTAATACAGTTCTGTTTGCCTTTTGTTTGATCATTATTTTGTAAACACGTTTTCTGTGCCTCACACTGAGTTCAGAAAATATATAAAATTCTAACATTATTGCAAGGAAAACCTGAGAATTGTTCAATTTCAAATTGCCTTGTGTTTTTTTTAAATCAGAGAATAAAGTATGGATGTTCAGCACGCTTATTTTTAACTTAGGAACGGATCTTGAGTATCGTTCTAGTTCAGTAAATGGAAATGCGGGGGTTATATTCCACAGGATGGACACGTCATCAGTTTTAAAAGAGTCTATTAGTGGATGTATAGGACTATTGCTAAATCTTAAAAATTACCATTCAGAGGTGGGGCCAAGATGGCAGAGTAGTCAGGTGCTTCAGGTGTGGTCCCTCTCACAAGAACCAGAAAAAACAAGTGGATCAATTATATATATGACAAGCTAGGAGCCCTGAACATCAAAGGCAGGGTTAGGAAATTGGACTGAGAGGCAGGGGAAGAGAGACAGTTCAGAAGCAGTGAGGAGTTGCTGGATTGACTCAGTGAGAACCGGTGCCCCGCAGGCCAGATCCCCTGGTGCAACCGCGGTGGCGGTGGTGGTAGCACTCAGAATGCAGTTTCCCAGTGAGAGAGAGAGAGCAAGCAGCACAGAGTCTACTCACACCTCTGGAATCAGGGATGAACAGCACTCTCAGCAGAGGTTAAGTACTTGCATCTAATTTACTGCGTGGTCCAAAGAGCACCCATTTAGAAAGATCTGTCTCCCATTTATCTGATCCTATCTCCTTATGCTTCAGCCCCTGTGCTAACTTCAGTGGTGTTCGCTTTCCCAGGACTTGAGACAGGTCCACCTGCACATGCTGAGGCATTCTCCTGGCCTTGAAGAAGGAACAAATTAACAAATGGGGAAAAGATAATCAGCCAGCTCTCCTAAGCTAGGAACTCAGGGCAGAAGAGGCTACTTTGCCTGGGCACAAACACAAATCATCCATGAACTTTGAACACCTTTCATCCCTGCATGGACCTGTGTGGACCCATTCCAGCAGCTTAGGCCCACACTGGTTCAGTGCAAGGGTGTATGTGCCTGAGGTCTGACTTCAACTGTTCCAGCTGTGTTGAAGAGAGGTGCTTTTTTAACGTTTGCTACTCCTCTACCAATTAAGCAGAGTTCTCACCTAAACACATCAGGGGCCTAAGACTGGTGGCTCCACCCATGCCACTCGCAACAGGGGTCCAAGAATAAGTGGTGCCTCCCAGTCCTTGCAGCCAAAAGCATTGGGCACCCATGGCCAGACTGAAGAGCCCACCCATCTGTGAGCTCTAGGGAACAGGGATGTGCTTTCCTCACAGACACTCAGGGGATGGTTGACATACCCCTACATTGCTCATAACATGACCCCCTGCTGCAGCCAGATACCTATGTCTCCACCAAGTACCTGTGCTCCTCTAAGACTGTAGGTGAGAGCCTGCACCACACACTCAGAGACCAACTACCTGAACACCTGAGCTGAATCCATACAGAAAAAGTGAATGGATTCCTGGGCTCATATACCTGGTAACAGCTCTAGCCATCTGGTGACAGGAAGTTAGAGCTTCAAAGACACCAATAATCAAATTAGCTCACTCAAGCAGCCTATTTGGGCATACAAAAAAAAAAAAAAAAAAAGCAAGAAGCTAGGGCATGGTAAGCAAACACAAAATAAATTAATACAATAATTTATAGATGGCTCAGAGACAATGGTCAATATCAAATCACATAAGGAAGCAAACTATGATAGCTTCAACAAGCTCCCAAAACAAAGAATCAAATTATCTTCTGGATGAAGATATATTCCTGGAAGTAACAGAAATTCAGAAGATTAACAATAAAACTTCAGAAGTAGACAACTCAATAGGAAGTCAGAGGAGCAGAACTGAGGAAATGGAAGGCAGATTTAATGAGAATGAAGATAAAACACTTGGCAACAATATATTGGAAGAAAAATCACATAAAAGATTTTAAAAATGAAGAAAACATAAGAATCATGTGGGACTTTATCAAGAGAGATAACCTACAAATGATTGGAGTACCAGAACAGGGAGGAAGAACAGAAAATACAGAGAGAATTGTCAAAGATTTATTAGCAGAAAACTTCCCTGATATTGTGAAAAATGAGAAGATATCTATCCAAGATGCTCATTGAAGCCCACATAAGGTAGGTCTCTAAAGAAAGTCACCAAGACATATTATAATCAAACTTGTCAAAACTGAAGACAAAGAGAATTTTAAGAGTGGCTAGGGATAAATGAAAAGTCACCTACAAAGGAGAGTCAGTAAGAATAAGCTCAGGCTACTCAGCAGAAACTAGGTAGGCTAGAAGGCAATGGGATGACATGTATAAAGTCTTGAAGGAAAAAAATTGCCAGCTAAGAATTATATATACAGCAAAAATGTCTCTCAAATATGAGGGTGAAATCAGAACATTTCCAGAAAAATGCAAGTTCATGGAATTTGCAAAAACCAAACCAAAACTACAAGAAATGCTAAAGGGAATTCTCTGGTTAGATAATCAATAACATCAGATGACAACCCAAGACTAGAACAGAGTACAGAGCAACCAGATATCAACCCAGATAGGGGAATCACAAAAATAAATTAAGACAAAAAACACTCAAAAGAGGGAAACAGTGATGTCATTATATAAAAGATGACAACATTAAATCAATAAAGAGGGACTAAAAAATGTACTCAAAGATTTTTCATATGGAGAGGAAGTCAAGGCAATATAAAGAGATAAAAGTTTGTTTTAAACTTAGAAAAATTGGAGTAAATATTAAGGTAACCACAAAGGAGACTAACAATTCTACAGATCTAAATAAAGTACAAGAAAAACATAAAGACTCAGCAAAAACAAAATCAACAACAATGAAAAAGGGGAAAAGACAATATATAAAGAAAACTACTAAGCACAAAAAATTAAGTGAAAAAAGAAACTGTTAATAACATACAAAAAAAGACATCAAAATGACTGCACTAAACTCATCCCTATCCATAATTACACTGAATGTAAGTGGACTAAATTCACGAGCAAAGAGACAGAGAGCGGCAGAATAGATAAAAAAGCATGATCTGTATATATGCTACCTACAAGAAAAAGACCTTAGAATTAAAGATGCAAACAAACTAAAGCTCAAAGGATGGAAAAAAAGATATCAAGCAAACAACACCCAAAAAAGAGCAAGAGTGGCCATATTAATTTCAGACGAAATAGACTTTAAAATTAAATCCACCACAAAGGATAAGGAAGGACACTATGTAATGGAAGACATACCCACAATAAATTTTTATGCACCCAACAACAGGGATTTGAGATACATAAAACAAACTCTAACAACATTTAAAAAAGAGACCAAACCCACTGCCATCAAGTCAATTCCAACTCATAGCAACTATAGGACAGAGTAGAACTGCACCACAGAGCTTCCAAGGAGTGCCTGGTGGATTCAAACTGCTGACCTCTTGGTTAACAGCCATAGCACATAGCCAGTATGCCACCAGGTTTCCAAAAGTGGACAGCTCCACAATAATAGTAGGAGACTTCAACATACCACTTTCAGTGAAGGACTTCTGTCCAGAAAGAAGCTCAATAAAGATAGGGAAGATCTAAATGCCACAATCAAACAACTTGACCACATAGACATATACAGAACACTCCACCCAACATCAGCCAAGTATACTTTCTTCTTCAAAGCACATGGAACTTTATTCAGAATAGAGCACATTTTAGGTCATAAAGCAGGCCTTAACAGAATTCAAAACATTGAAATATTACAAAGCATCTTCTCTGATCATAAAGCCATAAAAGTAGAAATCAATAACAGAAAAAGCAAGGAAAAGAAATCGAACACATGAAAACCAAACAATGCTTTGCTCAAAAACCACTGGGTTATAGAAGAAATTAAGGACGGAATAAAGAAATTCATAGAATCCAGTGAGATTGAAAACTCTTCCCATTAGAACCTTTGGGACACAGCTAAAGGAGTGCTTGTAGGTCAATTTATAGCAATAAATGCACACATACAAAAAGAAGAAAGGGCCAAAATCAAAGAATTATCCCCCACAGCTTGAACAAATAGGAAGAGAGCAACAAAAGAAACCCTCGGGCACTAGAAGAAAGCAAATAATAAAAATTAGAGCACATTTAAATGAAATAGAGAACAGAAAAATAATTGAAAGAGTTTACAAGACCAAAAGCTGGTTCTCTGAAAAGATCAACAAAATCAATAAACCACTTGCCAAACTGACAAAAGAAAAACAGGGGAGGAAGCAAATAACCTGAATAAGAAATGAAATGGGTGAAATCACAATAGATCCAATGGGAATTAAAAGAGTTATATCAGATTACTATGAAAATTGTACTCTAACAAATTTGAAAACCTAGAGGAAATGGACAAATTTCTAGAAACACACTATCTACTGATACTAATGCAAACACAGGTAGAACAACTAAATAGACCCATAACAAAAGGAGAGATTGAAAAGGTAACTAAAAAACTCCCAACAAAAAAGAAGCTCTGAACCTGATGGCTTCACTGGAGAATTCTACCAAACTTTCAGAGAAGAGTTAACACCACTACTACTAAAGGTATTTCAGGGCATAGAAAAGGATGGAATACTCCTAAACTCATTTGAAGCCAGCATATCCTTGATACCAAAAGCAGGTAAAGACACCAAAAATAAAAAAGAAAACTACAAACCTATGTCCCTCATGAGCTTAGATGCAAAAATCCTCACAAAATTCTAGCCGATAGAATTCAACAACATAAAAAAAAAAAAAATTCGCCGTGACCTAGTGGGATTCATACCAGGCATATAGGAATGTTTTAACATTAGAAAAACAATCAATGTAGTCCACCATATAAATAAAACAAAACACAAGAACCACATGGTCTTATCAATTGATGCAGAAAAGGCATTTGACAAAGTCCAATACCCATTCATGATAAAAAAAAAAAAAAGAAAAAAAAAACTCAGCAAAATAGGAATAGAAGGAAAATTCCTCAACATAATAAAGGGTATTTATACAAAGCCAACAGCCAGCATCACCCTAAATGGAGAGAGCCTGAAAGCATTCTTCTTGAGAACGGGAACCATACAAGGATGTCCTTTATCACCACTCTTATTCAACATTGTGTTGCAGGTACTAGCCAGAGTAAATAGACTAGATAAAGAAATAAGGAGTATCCACATTGGCAAGGAAGAAGTAAAAGTATCTTTATTTGCAGATGACATGATCTTACACACAGAAAACCCTAATGAATTCACAAGAAAACTACTGAAACTAAAAGAAGAGTTCAGCAGAATAACAGGATACAAAATAAACATACGAAAATCAATTGGATTCCTTTTTGCCAAAAAAAAGAACATCAAAGAGGAAATCACCAAATCAATACCATTTACAATATCCCCCAAGAAGATAAAACACTTAGGAATAAACCTAACCAGAGATATAAAAGACCTGTACAGAGAAAACTACAAGACACTACTGCAAGAAACCAAAAGATATCTACACATGTGGAAAGATATACTTTGTTCATGGACAGGAAGACTCAACATTGTGAAATGTCTATTCTACCCAAAGCAATCTATAGGTAAGATGTAATCCTGATTGAAATTCCAGTGACATTTTTTAATTAGATGTAGAAACAAATTACCAACTTCATGTAGAAGGAGAAGAGGCCCTGGATAATTAAAGTATTACTGAAAAAGAAGAAAAAAGTGGAAGGCCTCACGCTACCTGATTTTATAATCTATTACACCTCCACAGTAGTCAAAACAGCCTGGTACTGGTATATCGAAGCATACATAGACCAATGGAACAGAATTGAGAATTCAGACATAAGTCCATCCACATATGGCCAAAAATCCAAACCAAACCCACAGCCATCAAGTCAATTCCGACTCATAGCGACCCTATAGGACCAAGTAGAACTGCCCCATAGAGTTTCCAAGGAGGGCCTGGAGGATTCAAACTGCTGACTGCTTGGTTAGCAGCCGTAGCACTTAGCCACTATGCCACCAGGGTTTCCACTTAATGTGCAGTTCTATAAAATTCTCAATTTTATATGAACGCTGCTGAGGGCTGCAAGAAGGCCCTCGCCACCTGCTCCTCTCACACAGTGGTAGTGCTGCTCTTTTTTGGTGCCTCCATCTACACCTATATGCTGGCCAGATCCTGTCACACAGCTGAGCAGGACATGATGGTGTCTGCTTTTTACACCATCATCACCCCTTTGCTGAACCCCCTCATTTACAGCTTCTGGAACAAATGTCCAAAGTCAGTTAAATGGGGAAAAGACAGTCTCTTTAACAAATGGTGCTGGCATAACTAGATAACCATCTGCAAAAAAATTAAACAAGATCCATTCCTCACACCATGCACAAAAACTAACTCCAAATGGATCAAAGACCTAGATAGAAAATCTAAAATTATAAAGATCAAGGAAGAAAAAATAGAGACAATTACTAGAAGTCCTAATAACATGGCATAAACAGTATATAGAACATTATTAACAATGTGCAAACACCAGAAGAGAAACTAGAAAACTGGGAGCTCCTAAAAATCAAACACTTATGCTCATCCAAAGACTTCACCAAAAGAGTAAAAAGATTACCTATGGACTGGGAAAAAGCTTTTGGCTATGACAATTCCAATCAGCATCTGATGTCTAAAATCTACATGTTACTGCAAACAACAAAAAGGCAAATAACCCAATTAAAAATGGGCAAAGGATATGAACAGGCACTTGACCGAAGAAGACATTCAAGCGCCTATATCTTGAAGGAAATCCTCAAGGTTATTAGCCATTAAAAACCAAATGCAAATCAAAACTACAACGAGATACTATCTCACTCCAACAAGACTGGCATTAATCCAAAAAACACAAAATATTAAATGTTGGAGAGGTTGTGAAGAGGCTGGAAGACTTATACACTGCTGGTGGGAATGTAAAATGGTACAATCACTTTGGATATTGATTTGCCACTTCCTTAAAAAAGCTAGGAATAGAACTACCATACAATCCAGCAATCCCACTCCTTGGAATATATCCTAGAGAAATAAGAGCCTTCTCATCAATAGATATATGCACACCCATTTCAGCACTGTTTACAATAGTGAAAAGATGGCAGCAAGCAAGTAGCCCATCTACGGATGAATGGATAAACAAATTATGTTACATTCACACGATGGAATACTATGCAACAATAAAGAGCAATGATGAATCCACAAAACATTTCATAACATGGAGGAATCTGGAAGGCATTATGCTGAGTGAAATTAGTCACTTGCAGAAGGACAAATATTGTATGAGACCACTATTATAAGAACTCAAGAAAAAGTTTAAACACAGAAGAAAATATTCTTTGATAGTTACGAGGGTGGAGAGTGAGGAATAGGGGTGTTCACTAATTAAATAGCAGACAAGCACTATTTTAGGTGAAGAGAAAGACAACACACAACACAGGGGAGGTCAGCACAGCTAAGCTAAGAAGTTTCCCGGATACAACCAAATTCTTTGAAGCCAGAGTACTAGGGGCAGGGGTTTGGGGACAATGGTTTCAGGGGATATCTAGGTCAATTGGCATAACAAAATGTTTTAAGAAGAGGTTCTGCATCCCAGTTTGGTGAGTCACATCTGGGGTTTTAAATGCTAGCAAGCTGCCATCTAAGTTGCACCAATTGGTCTCTACCCACTTGGAGCAAAGGAGAATGAAGAACACCAAAGACATGAAGTAAATATAAGCCCAAGAAGCAGAAAGGGCCACGTAACCCAGAAGCTACCTCAGCCTGAGACTGGAAGAACTAGATGGTGCCTGGCTACCACCAGTGCCTTCCCTGACAGGGAACACAACAGAGAATTCCTGATGGAGCGGGAGAACAGTGGGATGCAGACTTCAAATTCTAGTAAAAAGACCAGACTTAATTGTCTCACTGAGACTGGAGGGACCCCAGAAGTCATGCCCCCTGGGCCCTCTGTTAGCCCAAGACTGAACAATTCCTGAAGCCAACTCTTCTAACAGAGATTGGACTAGACTATAAGACAGAAAATGATATTGATGAGAATTGGGCTTCTTGGCTCAAGTAGACACATGAGACTATGTGGCAGCTCCTGTCAGGAGATGAGATGAGAAGGCAGAAGGGGACAAGAGCTGTTGAATGGACATGGTGAGTATAGGGTGGAGAGGAGGAGTGTGCTGTCACGTTAGAAGGAAAGCAGCTAGGTTACACAGCAAGGTGTATATAAGTTTTTGTATGAGAGACCGAGTTGCTTTGTAAACTTTCACTTAAAGCACAATAAAAAAATAAAAATTATTATTCAAAACTGAGTGTCTTATACATATATCTTTCTTTATGTGTAATTATTTTTGTAGGAGAGATTCCAAGAAGTGACTTATTGGTTAAAATTATTAACATTAAAAAATTTTTGATACAAAGTAGTAATTTGCATAATGTAAAAGCAAGGAAAGATGAGCAATTTCTCATTTTTCCATTATGCTTGGGGTCTCTGCCCTGCCCCTTGATGTCTATCTGCCCTTCCACGTCTGCCCTGTGATCATGAGGGGTCTACATAACCTTCTGGGTGATTTGATCAATAGGAGACCTCAGTGGAAGATTTGGAGGCTAGGGGGAGACTGGGGGCTGGGTACTGGTTCCATCAGCCTGGTCCCTGACAGGCTGAGACTGTCAGTGGCTGAGTTCTTCCACCTCTAGCCCCAGGTCTCACCAGAGGCTGTCCTGCCCTACAGCTATGCCTACCATGTGTGCTGGAAAATGCTTCTCATCCTGCGGCCTCTCAGAATTCAGAGACTCTTCCTTTTAATACACATTTTAAACTATATCATTACTTTTGAATTTTTGGTTGAAACTTTAAAAAAGCAACTATGAGAACACAAAACAAAATCTGTGAGAGAATTCAAAGTCCTGTGATGTTTCAGAGGTGTGAGATTTCTCAATGACTGAGTAGAGAGAGACTTCATGCGGAAGTTGTCATTTAAGCTGAGCATTTGTGGAATATTAAAATCTAGACAGAACTGGAGCGAGTGAATGTGGAGCAAGGACATAGCATGAGAGAAGCTATGACAGAAAATATGAAGGTGTCCAAGCTGAAGAAGGCAGTATGAGACCTTGGTGGGAAGTAAATTGGAGGGGAGGCTGGGCTCCCATAAAGGAGGGAAGGTACTGGTTCTGATTCCTGGTGTCAGGATCCACTTGCACAAAGTGATAGAAGCATTACTCGGTGTTTGATAGGACTAATCTTCAAGGCAATTTTCTGAGCCTTTTAGATTAAGGGCATAGGATAGAGGATACCCCCTCCTTGTCTTGACAGCCAAAAACGCGTAGAAGTACATAACATGTTTTCTTTTGTTTAATTCTGAGAAGCTGACACAAGATTTTAAAGGCTGGACTAAGATTACACATTGAATTAGAAGCAAAGGTAATACTTGAATCCAAGTTTTTGGAACTTTAAGTCAAACTTTTTTTTCCAATATGATATTCTATTTCGTGACTCCTGGCCTCCTCCATCCAATCCCAACCACATTAGGCTGAGGATTCCAATGGAAATAGGAAAGTGAACAAAAAAGGTATGAGCTCTCCACTCCTTGTATTCCTCTCTCTGCCTGGAACGTGGTTTTTTATTGTATCTCTTCAGGCCTTTACAAACATTCAGAATAACCATCTGATTCTTGTTTGATTTCTTATGTTATTCTGACTGCAGTTAGGTGCAATATATTTTATTCATACTTCTCTGTGTCTTAGTTTTACACGTATTTTGCTCTGCACATCAATAGAGGATATAGCAACACTAAGCATTAATCTAGGACATAGCCACACTGAGGTAGGCTAGGTCTGGTCATTGTGCTCCTGACCTTTCCATGGCTGAGAACTTAATTCTCTTCCTTTAAAGACAGAGGTGTTGACTCAAGCATTTCAACTGGGAAATTAAAATTGAAATATTCAGGGAAGGCAGTTCCTGAGCTAAGCCGCAAATTTATAGAGTGGGAAATTTTACTAGTTTTCTAAGTAAAGGGAGATGCAGACCTGGAGGGACCCCTAGGCTGGGGTGTAGGGCTGTGGCTTGTGTGTTTTATGATTCAACTGCTCCATCCAGCCCTTGAACTTCATTCTACGGTGTGTACAAAATGTCTAACGTATTAAGAGCTGTTTTGGGAGATAAATAGTATCTGCAAAGGGAAAACAAATAATGACTTAATTCTTTTTCCAACGAAGAACTTACTATTTACAGCATTTACGGTTTCTCATCTGTGACTTTGAGGAAGAAGATTATATTTTCATTTGCCGAATTAATCCCCATTTCCATCATGAAAGGGACCAGCCAGCACACTGTTGCTCTCCTTGCCTGCCCCCTGCAGCCCTGAGCTGCTCTTCCCCAGCACCGGGGCTCCCCCTCTGCTCCTGATGCATAGTGCTGCTGTTTATTGAGCTCAATCATGTGAGGAAGAGTCGAGTACAATCAAGATGTGTTAGTGAGGGTAAGGGTGTTAATAGAGAGATATGATGGGTAGATGATATTTGAGGAGATTTCAAAGGACCTCCAATTTTTCAGAGAATTTCAATTATGATATTAGTACTATTAATGATATTAATAAGAGATTAGCATCAGCTACTACTACTATTACTGAGTGCCACTGTACTAAAAGTGGAATGGGAGCTTTAGTGAATTGTTTAACACTCACATTGTGTTACAGACTTAATGTGCATTGTTTCATTTAGTCTTTATAACTTCCCATGAGGTGAGTCCTATAAAATTCTCAGTTTCGGGGGAAGTAAATAAGACTTAAAGAGTTTAAATGCCTTGCCTTTATACAGCTCACAAGGGATGCACCCTCCCAGGTGTATTTGATACCTGACCCTACTTCTAACCAATTTTTGGTGCGGCTTCACTGGTATTTGACGTCATGATCCCATATCGGTTCAATCTCACTTTGTAAAAATAGCTAAAAGCACATGCCCTACTGGACAAAGGTTAGGACAGTAACATATACAGGGAACATTTGAAAACAATGACCCTTATTTTCTTCCCCAGGTGAAAACTGGAAGCTGGACCATGCGCTCAGTAAATCAAACTTCAAGCACTGATTTCATCCTGGTGGGGCTCTTTGGTTCATCAAAGCATGCAGTCCTCCTCTACAGTCTGTCCTTCATCTTGTTCTTGATGGCCCTAACTGGAAACGCCCTTCTCATCCTCCTAATCCACAGGGAGTCCTGCCTTCACACCCCCATGTATTTCTTCATTAGCCAACTCTCTCTCATGGACCTCATGTACATATGTTTGATCATCCCCAAGATGCTCATGGACCAGGTCATGGGAGATAATACAATTTCCCCCTTAGGTTGTGGGGTCCAGGTGTTCTTCTATCTGACCCTCGCTGGAGCTGAGTTTTTCCTCCTGGCTGCCATGGCCTATGACCGATATGCTGCCATTTGCAGACCTCTCCATTACCTACTGCTCATGAACCAGAGAGTCTGCCGGCTCCTTGTGTCTGGATGCTGGTTCCTGGGAACAGTTGACGGTTTGTTGCTTACCCTATTACCATGAGTTTCCCCTTTTGTCACTCTAGGAAAATCATGAACTTCTTCTGTGAAGCCCCAGCTCTGCTGAAGCTCTCCTGCTCTGACATTTTCCTATACAAGACTCTCATGTATTCATGCTGTGTCCTTATGCTCCTCGTCCCTGTCTCCATCATCTCCACCTCATATGGGTTCATCCTGCACCTTATCCACAGGATGAATTCAGTTGAGGGCTGCAGGAAGGCCCTCGCCACCTGCTCCTCTCACATGGTGGTAGTACTGCTCTTTTTTGGTGCCTCCATCTACACCTACATGCTCCCCACACCCTACCACACAGGTGAGCAGGATATGATGGTATCTGCTTTTTACACCATCATCACCCCTGTGCTGAACCCCCTTGCTTACAGCCTCCGGAACAAAGAAGTCATAGAGGCTCTGAGAAGCATGATGTTATCAGGGATGAGACTGAGAAAAGTGGGAAATGTGAAAACCTAAGAAAGACCATCTTCCTGTTTTTCTTCCTTCTTCCTCCCCTCCCTATCTCTCATCTCATTCTTTTCTCTACTTCCTGGACCCCAACACAAAGTCCTCCCAGATCTTCTCTCCCTGTCATGTATGTGGTATTTCTCCTCCATGCTGCTTACTCATCCTGATTTATCTCTTATATTTAAGATTCTCAGAGTTCTGTTGTCTCTGGTGCAATAGTTGACATAAGACCATATAGGGTGTCCTGTATCTTATCCCCCATCCCAACTTCATTGACCATTTTAATATGAGATTTGGGGAGTCAAATATTTTAACCCTGAAAGTGGATCACTGTGAAGATTTCATATAGTAGCAGAAACCTGGAGGGGAGTTGACTGTCTCTTTGCTTTACAGTAGTCTTCAAATCACAGTTCACTTGTGCCACCCACTGCATTCATGTGTCTTCAGTTGTAACTTCAGTAAGTGCATCTGAACATGTTTTGTTTGCTTGTTTTTAGCTCAAGTGTTGAAAGTGAGATTCATAAATACCAATGTTTTCAATAGTATTTGGCCATTAAAACTATCCAGATCAAATATCAATCCACATTAAATTTCAAGAGAGTTAATAGGTTGATTTGGGTTCACAAGTCATAAAGCTTTAAATTATTGTGGTTGAATATTTAGATTCTTTAGGCTTTAACTAAAATATAAAAGTCTTGGAGAGGGTGGAGATTTAGGAAATCTTAATCTCAGCCTTTTCCTTCTGAAACTGGAACAAATAACACAACGGTTTTAGATCTGTCACTGTTCTTACCTCTTCTTACAAACCTCATGTACATATCCAGATTTACTGCTGCAAATCTACCAGTAGAATCAAATCATTATTATATTCATAAACAAAATAATTTAAGTCTAGTGTTTATGGGAATCAAGAAATTGGGAAAGAAATGTATTTTCTCATATTAATGTGCAGCAAGGTGTTTTGGGTTCCAAACCTATTAAGTTAGTATACTTGGCACAGAACCCTGACCTTGCCTTATTTACTATCAAGAAGTGGAACTCTGGAGTTTCCATATCTACTACATTTTCAATTGACTGATAGGCACTTTCCTTTTATTAAACCTGAGCTAAATACTTCTGCTTCTCAACTGATGATTCTTTCTACAGTGATTGAAAGGAATGTGTTTGAATTTGGAAATAATCCCACCAAGTCAGATTAAAAAAAAAAAAAAAACACCAGAAAAGTAAGAGAAGCTTGTCTAGAGATATTTTTAATTTTAGAGATCAGTTAAATTAAAGAAGTAGAAGGAGTAAAGCCGCCCAAAGAAAAACTATAGATGAAAAACTAATTAAACCATGTTAAGACAAAAAACAAAAAAAACCCATTGCCGTTGAGTCAATTTCAACTCCTACTACCGCATAGGATTTCCAAGGCTGTAAGTCTTTAGGGAAGCAGATGGCCACATCTTCTCGGACAGAGGACTGGTGGGTTTGAACTGCTGACCTTTCGGTTAGCAACTAAGTGGTTTAACCACTGTGCCACCAGGGTTCCTAATCATGTTAGTTATCCTTATTACATTATTGATATTATTAATAAGTCTTACATATTATTGTATTTTTTCAGAAATGTGTGTTTTATTTATCTATCTGTCACCCTGAAGGAGACTGTGCAAAGAAAAACTAAAATCTTGAGTTTGAAGTTACCACTAGGCTGGGTGACTGTTGCAATTGATGGAATAAGTCAGAGGGGATAGAATTTAAAACCAGTTAGTCTTGAGTTTGAGACCTGCACTTTCTACTTAAAATCTAAAGATCGGGAAGCATCTGTGAGTTTCCATAAGCCCACGGGGTTCACCTTACAACATTTTAAGAATGAGAAAGCAAAACATCTTAATCAAATGGGGCAATATGCACAGACAGCTCATACTACCCTCTCCAATGTGTTAGTTCCCTTTGTTGCTTTGTACCATTCTACACTCCTAGTGTCTCTTCCCAACATGTTTGCCTCCAAGTCATGAAGTATAGTGTGATTGCAGAGTCAGAGAGGCCTGAGGCTAAGTCCTAGATCTATTACAAAGCAATTCACATAATCAGATTATTTTATCTCACTGCCATCTTGGTTTCTTTATCATTAAATTAGTACTGTATACATGTAGAAGAATCCTTGGTGGTGCAATGGTTAAGTACTGGGCTGCTAACCAAAAAGTTAGAGGTTCAGACCCACCAGTGGCTCCTTGGAAGAAAAGACCTGGTAACCTACTTCTGTAAAGACTATAGCCTAGAAAACCCTACAGGACAAATCTACTCTGTCATATAGAGTTGCTATTCACCATAATCGACTTCGTGGCACACAACAACAACATTTACATAAATAGTATAAATGTCACTGAGAGGCTTTGAATACTGAGTTTAATACACAGGAGATACCCAGCCCAAGGCCCAGCCCCTTGAAGGGTCTGGATAACTGTTAATTCCTCCCATCTTCCTTTAAGGTATGACTGGATGTTTGGTGGTCTTGCTCATGACTCTGTCTATAGTATGTATGCTGTTTAACCATTGTGCACTGAGAAAGCAGTGTAGAACCCGACACAGTAGGAGCTCATCAGGGACCTGTTGAAAGACTGAGCAGTATTTCTGGACTTGTTCAGTCTTCGAGTTAGACAACTCTACTCTAAATATTATATTGAACTGCAAAACCATTTTGAACAAAACTTATGTTATCCTTTTCCCACAGACTGTTTACCCAAATATATTTTGATTTACATAAATATTAGTCATATGATTAAAGTGTTTTGAAAATCCAAATAATTCTAGTCTTACTGTGCAGCCCTCACTGAAGTGTCTTGCCTAGAAACTTCCTACTGCCTCTGTCCTAGGGGTCCTTGCTTTTGTCTATGTCTGTGGTCTTGATGGGACATGAACCTAAATATTTGTTGATGTCCTTGTTCTACCAAGAAACTGATTATTGTATATCCCACCAGCCATTTTAGGGTGGGGGTCCTTTGTGCCTCTGTCTGGGAAGCCTTCATTTCATCAGCAAACTTTACCATCCATTGAAGCTGATGCCTTGTTTATCTCACACCCTGACACACCACATAATCTTGAGGGTCCCTTGGAATTGGGCGTAGGAGATGATTAAGCATTTGTGGGAGCCCCTCTTCTGTCCATACCCAAGCAGGGGTAATATTATTATTTTCTGGGCCCCTCTCTTCCTTGTCTCTGCAGAACCAACAAACCCATTCGTCATGACTGCCCATCTCTATATACTTTATGAATTGTTTCTATACACTGAGAGAGGGAGTCAGGGTGTGGAGGGCTGTCATAAAGTACATTCCTGTAGCCCACTTCTTTGTATACTCTTGGACATTCAGTATTTTCTTGGAAGAACTATACAACTAGGAACATCCATAGTGGACTTTGACTAGTGTGAAATAAACTTTTTATGGAGAGCTACTAAGATTTCGGAGTTGTTTGTCACAGAAGATAGCCTTAACTAGCTTACATTTGGACTCTCAGTAACATGAAAAGCAATTGGAGGGTTTTGAGCAAGGGACTTGTATATTTCTGTGGAAGAACAAAGTGGCAAAAACCTAAGAACAGGGATTTGGGATAGGAGGTTACTGGGGTGGCAAACTGATTGGTTTTAGGACATAGTTTGACTATAAGGGAAGCAGGACATGCTGATGGATTAGATGTGCATTATGTGAGAAAGAAAGAAGTACGATAGGACTTCAAGGTTTATTTGCCTGAGATGTGAGGAAAATAGGTTTTTCTGAGATGGGGAGAAGAGGAGAAACCACATAAGAAGAGGAGAAACCACATAAGAAGAGGAAATCAAATGTTCAGTTTAGAGTATGGAAGTTTGAGGTATCTGTTAGACAGGAGGAGATATTTACTGACGAGGCAGCTTATATCCAAGTCCAGAGCACAGGGGAAATGAAGGGGAGAGAGGTGTTTGGTGGTTTTCAGCATATACGTGACATTCACTATCATGATTCTAGACGAAGTCTCCCATTGAATGAAAGCATTTGAAGATGAGACACTTGAGCAGAGAGCACTGAGCACTACAAAGTTAAGAAGTTGAAAGGATGAAGATTTCCCAGGAAAATGGACTGAAAATAACTGCTTCTGTTAAAGAAGGAGAACACAGACAGTGGTCTCCCAGAAATTAAGTGAGGCAGTGTTCTAAGTACAAGGGAGGAATCTGTGACATCTGCCACTGGTAACCAGTGGAGACAGATGAAGATTGATAATTTGTCATATCTGGCGATGCTGATGTCATTGTGACTTTTGGTGGCAGTGGCCTCAGGAAGTGATGGGGATGAAAGTTGGTTTGGACTGGATTCTAGAGAAAATGAAAAGAGAGGATTTGGAGAGGAAATAGCATTGTTCAAAGGGTTTATTGCAATAAAGGATTGTCATTGATGTTTCCTGGACCAGAAATGGGCACCTTGGAGACATAGAGTTGCTTGCACAGAACTTTGTTCAGGAGAACAACCTGAAGGGTTTTTTTTTTTTTTTCCCCCAGGGGATGGTGTCCAGACACTGTAACAAATAAGTTCCTAAATCCAGTGACTCCTAGACAGAAGTCTGTTTTTCTGCTACCAGTAGGCCAGCCTAAGCTTGTGTGGTAGTCCCACCCCATGAACTCAGAGGTTCTTTCCAGCTTGTTGCTTTTCTTTGAGAGAGGACATTTGTCTCATCTGGGTGGCCAAAGCTGGTCACTGGAACATCCAGGTCCCAGTCCACAAAATGGAGGGACAGCACCCCAAATCTTTAGGTTGGTGAGGATGCAGATTTGGGAGACTGGCTACAGCTCACACCTATTAGCCTAAAGTTAGTCACATGGCCACACCTAACTGCAAAGGATTTTGATAAATGTAGTTTCTGGTGGTCCAGCCTTGTGCCCTGGAAGAAACTGATTTAGTGGGATAGAGAGCAGTGTGCCATGGGGTCACACAAACAGTCAGAGGGTGGAGCTACAGTTCTTCTTCCAGAAACAAGGGTATATGGGGAAAGTAGTAGCAGCCAGCAAGACGGGACACAGGGTGAAGCTAAGGGAGTTGTGAGGAAGAGACCTCGGGGATGATGGATGTCTAAGTATCCCCCAAGAGTATTTCCTGAGAGAAAACTCAGCTTAAAACACATGCCATGGCTAGAAGGAACTCACACCAGATGTAGTCCACGCCACTGAGAGAAGAACCTCATTGCCCTACAACTCCGCTCTCTGCCACCTCCAACTTTGGGGGATCATACACTGAAGCCTGCAGTGAGCAGGTGTGGGGGTGCAGGGTGGTGAAAGAGCACAGGACAGGTCAGAGTCAGAAGCTACTTTTCCTTCTCTGCAGGCTGCTTATCAGCCTGGCACAGCCAGAGCTGAGAGGCCAAGAAGCTGTACCTTTACAGAGAGTTCATAGCTGTGAATATTCTACAGGGTGGAGCATTTTAGTAATGAATCAGACTGTTTCAGGACTGAAAGTGCCTGGAGAACATTTAAACACCTGTGACTGATGAAAAAAGTATCAGATTTTGAAACAGGCACTGGAATAAAAGAGCAAAGTCTTTTTGTACTTGCAACATAAAGAAATCTGCTGTTTCAAAATACCATGCACGTGTGAGTGATCTATGTAGTATACATACACAGCAAAGCTTCCTACTGTTTGTTATTTCTTTATTTGAAATACTTATTATTTCTTTTACATCTGCAATTATATTTCTTTAGATATGTTGTGGCATATTGGTTTCTTGTATTAACAATCCTTTCCTCTCCACAGATGAAAAGTTCCCCTCACTGTCTTTCAGCTTCTAAAATATCAGAGGAAGAGTCAGCTGCTAGTTTGAATTTTTTAAACTAGTTTTATGTAACTGGTTCTTTTTATCTTTAACAAACAAATATACAGAAAAATAAAACAGTTGCCATTGAGTGGATTCTGATTTATAGCAACATAGTGTGTGTGTCAGAGTAAATTGTGCTGCATAGGGGTTTCAATGTCTGATTTTTCAGAAGTAGATTACCAAACCTCTCTTGTGAGATACCTCTATGTAGGTTTGCACAGCCAACTTTTTGGATAGCAGCTGAGAGCTTAACTGAGCCTCTCAGGGACTCCTAAAAGCCAGATGCCAACAAGTCAGTTCCAACTCCTAGCAATCCTATACTGTTGTTGTTGTTGTTGTTAGGTGCCATTGAGTCAGTTCTGACTCGTATCGACCCTAAGCACAACAGAATGAAACACTGCCTGATCCTGAGCCAGCCTTACAATCATTGTTATGCTTGAGCTCATTGTTGCAGCCACTGTGTCAGTCTACATTTTAGAGGGTCTTCCTCTTTTCCACTGACCCTGTACTTTGCCAAGCATGATGCCCCTCTCCAGGGATTGATCCCTCCTGACAACATGTCCAAAGTATGTAAGATGCAGTCTTGCCATCCATGCTTCTAAGGAGCATTCTGGTTGTACTTCTTCCAAGACAGATTTGTTCCTTCTTTTGGCAGTCCATCGTATATTCAAAATTCTTTGCCAACACCACAATTCAAAGGTGTCAGCTCTTCTTTGGTCTTCCTTATTCATTGTTCAGTTTTCACATGCATATGAGACAATTGAAAAGACCATAGCTTAGTCAGGCACATCTTAGTCTTCAAGGTGACATCTTTGCTCTTCGACACTTTAGAGAGGTCCTTTGCAGCAGATTTACCCAGTGCAATGTGCCATTTGATCCCTTGACTGCTGCTTCCATGGCTGTTGATTGTAGATTCAAGTAAAATAAAATCCTTGACAACTTTAATCTTTTCTCGATTTATCATGGTGTTACTCGCTGGCCCAGTTGTGAGGATTTTTGTTTTCTTGATGTTGGGGTGTAATCCATACTGAAGGGTGTGGTCTTTGATCTTCATTAGTAAGTGCTTCAAGTCCTTTTCACTTTCAGCAAGCAGGATTGTATCATCTGCATAACAAAGGTTGTAGTCTTCCTCCAATTCTGATGCCCTGTTCTTCTTCATATAGTCCAGCTTCTCGGCTTATTTGCTCAGCATACAAAGCCCCCACGTGTCAGCCAGTTTGTCGTACTGTGGGGGCTTGTGTGTTGCTGTGATTCTGAAAGATATGCCACTGGTATTCAGATACCAGCAGGGTCACCCATGGAGGACAGGTTTCAGCTGAGCTTCCAGACTAAGATAGACTAAGAAGAAGGACCTGACAGTCTACTTCTGAAAAGCATTAGCCAATGAAAACCTTGTAAATAGCAGCAGAATCCTATACTTCAAAATATAAATTTTCATTTTCTCCAAAGATAGTTTGTGCATACGGGTTTTCAATCCCCCTAATATAATTTTTAACTGCAGGTTAAATAACATATGGCTTCTTTAAATGCATCTGTTTGAGTTGACTAATAGAGTGTTAATTTAAAAGTGGTAAGTTTTGGTTGGCAGAATATAAATTATATTTATTTCTACATCATGTTATCCCATGGAAATAAGGTAAAATTCTGAAAAATGGTATCTACAAATGATTCACAGTGATTTTTATCTTAGTAGCCACTTTCTCTAAACATTTACAAAATGGCCCTGGTCAGTTCTTGATGAACTGATTTTTGACTCCTTTAATATTTTTCATTTTATTTGCAAACATTATGTTGAGTGAAGTAAGTCAATCACAGAAGGACAAATTTTGTGTCATCTCAATTATATGAAATACATAGGACATGCAAATATATAGAGACTAAAGTTAGTGGTTAATGCAAGGGAGGGAGGGGGAAGGGAAAAATACAGTGTTGGAAAATTTGACAATGGATATTGGTGATGGTTGCATAACATGATTGATGTAACTAGTGCCAGTGAATTGTATACGATACTCTGATGGACCAGCAGAATGGGGCCACCTAAAACTGAGGGAGCAGAGTTGCCATCCCAGAGGGCCTTGAAGGTGGAACTGAAGCCCTGGGTCAATGGACCTGTACCCAGAATCCACAGGGCATGGCCAACACCTAGAGCCTGGAGGGTAGGGCCATTGCCCAGATGGTTTCAGGGAACAGAGGATATTTTCAAGTCTTGTGAGCTAATATAATGTGTCTTGCTGAGTTTTGAACTTACTTGGTGCCCATTATCCTTCTCTTGCTCCAATTTCTACCATATATAATGCAAATGTCTACCTTGTGTCTGTTCCACCTTCATACTTTGGAAACGGATTACTTGTAGTTTATATTTCACAGGTTCACAGATGAAGAGGAATTTTACCCAGGATAGTTTTTGTTGTAGTTAGATGCTGTCGAGTAGGTTCTGACTCATAGTGACCCTATGTACAACACAACGAAACACTGCCCAGTCCGCACCATCCTCACAACCATTGTTATGCTTAAACCCATTGTTGCAGCCACTGTGTCAATCCATTTCGTTTAGGGTCTTCCTCTGTTTTGCTGATCCTCTAATTTACCCCAGGATGAAATATACTTAAAATCTCATGCCACTGGTATTCAGGTACCAGCAGGGTCACCCATGGAGGACAAGTTTCAGCTGATTTAGATGATTCAGAAAATGAGATTTTGGACTTGGAGTTGATTTAAGACTTTTAGGGTGATTTGATGGGGTGAATGTGTTTTACGTGTGGCAAGGACATGAATTTTTGGGGCCTCAACTGCAACTAGGTTTGTTTTGTTGATGCCTGTGCTTATAATCCCCTTTGGGAAGGAGTTGTCTTTGTTATGTTAATGAGGCAGGATTAGCGTAGAGTGTTTCTTTTGAGATATAAAAAAGATTAAACAAGGGAGGCAAGAAGAGATGGGAAAGACACATGCCAAGCCGCATGAAGATCACCCAGGAGCAGAAGCTCAGAAGAGACAATAACCCTTTCTCCAGAGCCAACAGAAAGAGAAAGCTTTCTCCTAGAGCTGGTACCCTAAACTCAGACTTCTAGCCTCCTAAACTATAAGAAAATAAATTTCTGTTTGTTAAAGCCACCCACTTGTGGTATTTCTGTTATAGCAGCGCTAGATAAGTAAGACAGTGCTTGTAGGTTTTTTTTTTTCTAAATCTATTCTCCCTCTCTCTCTCTCACTTGTCCACCCCTTCCTCCTTCTTCTCACCACCTCCCTTTTCATACGTATTTCAATGCATATGTCCAAAGAACAAGCTCATTTTCCTACAAAGCCAAGAAATCTAGTGTGAATACTATTGTCTAATAAAAACTCATAATCAAATGTACCTTATAGCCTTAAAAAAAATCCAGGATCAAATTAAGATTCGTGTTTACCTCTTCAGTCTTCTTAATGTAGAAGACTCTCTTTCCATCAATTTTATTAAATGTTTCAAGACACTTTTTTTTATTTTTATGGGTTAGTATTTTTTTTTAACTTCTATTGTACACAGAGCAAATTCATTTCCAATTTGATTGTTCATGAAGTATTCCACAACGTTGATTTCATTCCCCCACAATGTGTGAGCACTCTCCCCATTTCTGTCCTAGTTTTCTTGTTTCCTTTTGTCCTAATTTTCTACCGCTTCCTGCCTTCTCGTCTTTGCTTTTGGACAGATGTTGCCCTTCTGATCTTCATAATTTATTGTTCAAAGGAGCAGTTTCTCTTGGATGTTATTGTTTATTTTATGGGCTGGTGGTTGGCTGAAAGGTGGTATCTGGGAATGGCTTCAGTTCTAGTTCAGAAGAGTGTCTTAGGGCCATATTCTTGGAGGTTCCTCAACTCTCTGTCAGACCAGTAAGTCTGGGCTTTTTTTGTGATTTTGATTTTTTGTCCTACAAGGTTTTTTTTTTTTTTTCTGCTCTTTCTGGAAATTTCTGTTGTGATCTCAGTTAGAGTGGTTCGTAGTGGTAGCCAGGCACCATCTAGTTCTGGTCTTGGGGTCGTATAAACTGTGGTTCATGTGGTCCATTAGCCCTTTAAACTAATTGCTCCCTTGAGTCTTTGGTTTTCTCCACTGTCCTTTGTTCTGGAAGGTAAGAGACCAATAGATGTTTCTTAGATGACCAAGCTTTTAAGACCCCGGATGCTACTTATCAAAGTAGGGTGCAGAACTTTATGAACAATGTTGTGAACAATTGATGTAGATGACACCCAAGTCTATGGTCCTTAGCCTTTGAGCTAGGAAATTCATCTATGGGACAGTATTTTTATTGTGGTAAATGCATATGTAACAAAACATTTCCCATTTCAATAATCTTTGCATGTACATTTCAGTGGCATTAATTATGTTCATCATGTTGTTTAACCACCACCTTTATTCATTCCCAAAGTTTTCCATCTCCCTCAACAGAAACTCGGTGTTCCCTAAGCAGTGATTCCTCCTTCCCCTTTACCCCTACCTGCCCCTGCCCCTGGTAACCACTAATAAACTTTGGTCTCTGTAGTCAAATATTATATTATCCCACTTTTATGGAATTTAGGAATAATAATAGATATTATTGAAATGTGAGGTCAGTTTAGATTTGCCTAATAGTTTCTTCATCATTAAATTAAGGTGACATATTTTTGTTCATGATGCCACATAGCTGGTATTGTATCCTCTTCAGAGCATCATATCAGAAGGCACATGTCAGTTTGTCACATTACTGATGACACTAAAACCAAAAAAAAAAAATCATACCCACTGCTGTCAAGTCGACTCTGACTCATAGTGACCCTGTAGGACAGAGTAGAACTGCCCCATTGGGTTTCCAAGGAGTGCTTGGTGGATTCAAACTGTTAGCAGCCGTAGCTCTTAACCACTACACCACCAGGGTTTCTACTGATGATACCAGGCTTGATTATTTGGTTAAGGTTTGTGTCTTCCAGTTTTCTTCACTGTAAAGGGGACTTTCCCTCTTGTAATTGATAAGTAACCTGTGGAGCAAAACATTAAGACTGTGTAAATATCCTGTTCTTCAGTAACATTTCACCCGATGGTTCTAACACACATTGGCGATATTTACCAGAATATGTTATTACAATTATAATTTTAAAATGATGACTTTTTACTCCCATCAATCCTTCTGTATTTTTTAGTTGGCATCTTAAGAAAGAAAGAGGTTTTCCTTTCCCTCTTCCTCACTATCTTTTTTAAAATGTTTTGTTTTGAAAGTATAGACTTACCGGAGGTCCCATATAGGCATCATCTAGCTTCTCACATCTTAAAGACAGTACATTATCAAAACCAGTAAATTGTGTAGGCACAATAAAATTAAACACTGTATTTTTATGCAAACAATGAACACCTTCCACATTTGTCTGCCACCTGAGCCCTTCTCCTTTGAGATGTTTTTGTAAGCGCGTTATGCTAATATTTTTACAGCAACTTGTAAAAAAAAAAAAATTGGCATAGTGGTGCTTACAAAAATTCTTCGTGGTGGGGGAGGGTGTAGTTGGCAAACAAACACAGAAAGCATGCATTTTTTTTCCTTAAAGAATACAGTAGACTAGAAATCCCACCTGGATTCTACTGTCTTTTGCTTCCTTTTTTTTTCTTTTTGTATAATTCTGTGGTATTTTATCACATAGATAGTTCACGTAACCATCACCACAATCAAGATAAGAACTGTTCCATCACCACAAAGCAACTCATTCGAATTAACCCTTCATAGTCACACCCTCCCTCCTCTTCCCTAAATTTTGGTAATTACAAAGCTGTTCTCCATTTCTCCATTTCTTTTATTTCAAGAATGTTAATATAAATTGAACCATACAGTATGTAATCTTTTAAGGCTGTCTTTTTTTCACTTAACACAATTACCCTGGGATCCAGCCAATTTTTTTGCATGTACCAGAATTACTTTCAATTGCTGAGTAATATTTCATGGTAGGGATATACCAAGTTTGTTTAACAATTCACCTGTTGAAAGGCATTTGTTTTGAGTTCGGAGTTATTGCATAATTACTATGATTTTTGTGTACAAGCTTTTGTTTAGACATGTTTCCAATTCTCTGGGCTAAAAGTACGGTAGTGCAAATGCTGAATCTTATGGTAAGTGCATTTTTAGCTTTTTAAGAAACGGCCTGTCTATACTCCAAAGGGTGACTGTTATGTATTGAATGGTGCCTCCCAAAAATGTGCACCACTTTGGTTAGGCCATGAGTCCTGGTATTGTGTGATTGTCCACCATTATGTCACCTGATGTAATTTTTATATTTGTTGTAAATTCTAATTTCTGAATGTGGTTAATGAGGCAGGATTGGTGAGATGTAATACCCTTTCTCAGATCACAACCCTGATCCAATGTGAAGGGAGTTTCCCTGTATATGACCCTCACGAAATTAGTTGCAAAACCCTCAACAAAATTCTGACCAATAAAATTCAACATCATATCAACAAAATAATTCACTATGGCCAAGTTGGATTCATACCAGGTATGCAGGGGTGGTTCAACATTAGAAAAAACAATCAGTGTAAATTAGATGGCATATAAATAAAGCAAAAGGCAGGAACCACATGAATCTTATCAATTAATGCAGAAAAGGCATTTGACAAAATGCAACACCCATTCATGATAAAAACTCTCAGCAAAATAGGAATAGAAGGAAAATTTCCCAACATAATAATGGTCATGGATACAAAGTTAACAGCCAAAATCATCCTAAATAGAGAGTCTGAAAGCATTCCCCTTAAAAACAGAAATCAGACAAGGATGCCCTTTATCACTACTCTTATTCAACATTGTGCTGGAGGTCCTAGCCAGAGCAATTAGGCTGGATAAAGAAATAAAGGGCATCCAAATTGGTAAGGAAGAAGTAAAAGCGTGTCTATTTACAGATGGCTTGATCTTATACACAGAATACCCTAAAGAATCCTCAAGAAAACTACTGAAACTAACAGAAGAGCTCAGCAGATTATCAAGATACAAGATAAACATACAAATATCAGTTGTATTTCTCTACACCAACAAAGAGAACTTTGAAGAGGAAATCACTTACAGTAGCCCCCAAGAAGATAAAATACTTAGGAATACATTTAACCAGAGACGAAAAAGACCTATGCAAAGAAAACTACAAAACACTACTGCAAGAAACCAAAAAAGACCTACATAAATGGAAAAACATACCTTGCTCATGGATAGGAAGACTCAACATTGTAAAAACATTTATTCTATCCAGATCTATCTATAGATACAACGCAATTCTGATCCAAATTCCAACGACTTTTTTAACGAGATGGAGAAACAAATCACCAACTTCATATGGAAGGGAAAGAGGCCCCAGATAAGAAAAGCATTATTGAAAAAGAAGAACAAAGTTGGAGGCTGCAGACTACCTGATTTTAAAACCTATTATGCCATCATAGTAGTCATAACAGCCTGGTAATTGTACAACAATAGATACATAGACCAATGGAAGAGAATTCAGGCATAAATCCATCCACGTATGAGCAGCTGATATTTGATAAAGGCCCAAAGTCTGTTAAATGGGGAAAAGACAGTCTGTTTAACAAGTGGTGCTGGCATAACTGGATACCCATCTGCAAAAAAATGAAATAAAACCCATACCTCACACCATGCACAAAAACTAACTCAAAATGGAACAAAGACCTAAGCATAAAATCTAAAATGATAAAGATCATGGAAGAAAAAATAGGGACAGCACTAGGAGCCCTAATATGTGGCATAAACAGTTTATAAAACATTGCTAACAATGTACAAATACCAGAAGAAAAACTAGAAAACAGGGAATGCCTAAAAATCAAACACCTATGCTCATCCAAAGACTTCACCAAAAGAGTAAAAAGATTATGTATGGACTGGGAAAAAGTTTTTGGCTACAACAATTCCAATCAGCGTGTGATCTCTAAAATCTACATGATACTGCAAAAACTCAACAACAAAAAGACAAAACGCCCAATTAAAAATGGGAAAAGGATATGAACAGGCACTTCATCAAAGAAGGCATTCAGGCAGCTAACATGAGGAAGTGCCCATGATACTTAGCCATTACAGAAATGCAAATCAAAACTGCAATGTGATACCATCTCATTCCAACTAGGATAGCATTAATCCAAAAAACACAAAATAATAAATGTTGGAGAGGTTGAGGGGAGATAGGAACACTTATACACTGCTGGTGGGAATGTAAAATGGTACAACCACTTTGGAAATCAATTTGGCACTTTCTTAAAAGGCTAGAAATAGAATTACCATACAATCCAGCAATCCCACTCCTTGGAATATATCCCAGAGAAATAAGAGCCTTTACACGAATAGATATATGCACACCCATGTTCATTGCAGCACTGTTTACAATAGCAAAAAGGTGGAAGCGACCAAGGTGCTCATCAATGGATGAATGGCCAAATAAATTAGGGTATATTCATACAGTGGAATATTGTGCATTGATAAAGAACAATAATGAATCTGTGAAACATTTCATAATATGGAGGAATCTGGAAGACATCACGCTGAGTGAAATTAGTCAGTTGCAAAAGGACAAGTATTGTATGAGACCATTATTATAAGAACTGAAGAAAAAGTTTAAACACAGTGGTTACAAGTGTGGGGAGGCAGGGAGGGAGAGGGGTATTCACTAATTAGATAGTAGACACTTCCTTTATGTGAAGGGAAAGACAGCACACAATACAGGAGAGGTCAGCACAACTGGACTAAATCAAAAGCCAAGAAGTTTCCTGAATACAGCTGAACACTTCAAAGGCCACGGTAGCAGGGGTGGGCATGTGGTGACCATAGTTTCAGGCGACATCTAAGTCAATTGGCATAACAAAATGTATTAAGAAAATATTCTGCATCCCACTTTGGTCAGGGGCTTTTGGGGTCTTAAATGCTAGCAAGCAGCCATCTAAGATGAGTCAGTTGGTCTCAACCCACTTGGAGCAAAGGAGAATGAAGAACACCAAAGACACAAGGTAATTATGAGCCCAAGAGACAGAAAGGCCCACATAAACCAGAGACTACTTCAGCGTGAGACCAGAAGAACTATACGGTGCCCGGCTATAACCAATGACTGCCCTGACAGGGAACGCAACAGAGAATCCCTGAAGTAGCAGCAGACCTCAAATTCTCGTAAAAAGACCAGGCTTAATTGTCTGACTGAGATTAGGAGGACCCTGTTGGTCCTCATCCCTAGACCTTCTGTTAGCCCAAGGCTTGAACCATTCCCAAATCCAGCTCTTCAGATATGGATCGAACTGGACTATAAGACAGAAAATGATACTGGTGAGGAGTGAGTTTCTTGGCTCAAGTAGACACATGAGACTATGTGGGCAGCTCCTGTCTGGAGGGGAGATGAGAAAGCAGAGGGGGACAGGAGCTGGCTGAATGGACACGGGGAATACAGGGTAGAAAGGAGTAGTGTGCTGACTCATTAGGGGGAGAGCAACTAGGTGTACATAGCAAGGTGTATGTAAGTCTTTGTATGAGATACTGACTTGATTTGTAAACTTCAACTTAAAGCACAATAAAAAGAAAAAAAGACATTGGCTCAAGACATGGTTTAATCTTGTAGATTGAGTCCTGCCTCATTAACATCATAACAAAAAAAAAACAAACCCAGTGCCATTGAGTCAATTCCGACTCATGGTGACCCTATAGGACAGAGTAGAACTGCCCCACAGAGTTTCCAAGGAGCGCCTGGCGGATTCGAACTGCAGACTCTTTGGTTAGCAGCCGTAGCACTTAACCACTAAGCCACCATCATAGAGATAGGATTTACAACACTTAGGAAAATCACACCATTTGACAAAATGGTGGACAATCATGAAATACTGGGAATCATGGCCTAGCCAAATTGATATACATATTTTTCAGGGACACAATTCAATCCATGACACTGGTTTTCCTTCTAGGCGTATGGATATGATCCTATCACTGACAGGGTTGTACTTCAGGACAGATTTTGAAATGTTTTTTCTGACAAGGAATGCTATGCCATTCCTCTTCAATTTGTCATTCCTGGCAGAATAAACTACGTGATTATCCAATTCAAAATGATCAATACCAGTCCATTTCAGCTCACTAATGCCTAGGATATCGACCTTTATACATTCCATTTCATTGCTGATGACTTTCAATGTTCTTGTGTTCATATTTCATAAATTCCGCATTCTTATTTTGCAGCTGTTTCTTCTTATTTTGAGTTGCACCACATCAGCAAATGAAAATCCTGAAAGTTTGACTCTATCCATGTCATTAAGGTTGACTCTGCTTTGAGGAGGCAAGTCTTCTCCAGTTGTATTTTGAGTGCCTTCCAACCTGAAAGGCTTAAATTCCAGCACTGTATCAGACAAGCATCCACTGCTATTCATAAGATTTTCACTGGCCAGTTTTTTAGAAGTAGATAGTCAAGTCCTTCTTCCTAGTTTGTCTTAGTCTGGAAGCTCTGTTGAATCTTGTCCACCATGGGTAGCCCTACTGGTACTTGAAATACCACTCCTGTCAGTTTGTTATACTGTCAGTTTTTCATACTGTGTTGGCTTGCCTGTTGCTGTGATGCTGGGAGCTATGCCACTGATATGCCACTGGTATTTGAATGTTCATAGTTTATCAAATACTACATAAAATTCTGGCAATAGTTTGGGAAAAAAAATGTATTGTTCCTGCAAATATTAAGTAAAATCCGAGAATAAAGCAGGGAGAGGCTGTAGTTAAGTGAACGTTGGAGTCAGAAAGGTATTAATTCATAGCCCGCTCTGTCCCTTTTTTCCTTTTTGCTCTTGGGCTACTTTATTGGCCTTGTTATGTCTCACATCTCAGATCTCATAAAAAGTAGAAAGAATAATACACACCTCTTAAATTTTTATGGCTATGAAGATACAGACATTATGAAACCACTGCACACTTACTGGTTACTTAATATATGAAAGTTACTCATCAATTATAGATTTTTAATGCAATTACTTTTCATAACAGCCCTAATTGACAAATAAAAGTGGAGATTTAGGTACATTTGAGGAAAAAAAAAAGCTTAAATTTTTTCAGGCAGTAAGTGGCAGTTCTGTTTTTGAATGCAGTTAGATGGGGCCCAGGGGCCGACACCATTAAAATCTTAGGTATAATGGCCTATAGTAAATAATGATTATCCAAGTTTTCTTTTCTCACAAAGACATATCTTATATTTTTAGAATTTTCGAAAGGATGATTTCTCTCAGAATTGAACCTGAAAAATGTAAATGTCTTCCACCAAACGAGCAACTGAGGTTGAGAAGGTCATGTGATTTTTCCAGGTCAGGGCAGAGACAAGTCTTCTGGGCACCTTGGAATATAGGATATTGTTTCTCAGATCCACACAGATGCTCCTTTTTTTCCCCTCTGAATGGTAAAGATTGTTTGCTAATTTTATTAGCTCATTAAATTGATAATAATTTACACACATTTACAAGTATTTATGTTTCTATCTGTTCAAACTTTGTGTCTATTCTTGTATTTTAATTGATTCCTACTCACATGTGCTCTGGAGAACACTACCACTCTGAAATTACACTGGGGCTGACATTGAATGGTAAGGACTGTGTTCCCAGAAGATTTGTTGATGATGCAACTTTTAGGTAAAGCAGAACATGACTGTCCTGTCTACATAAAATAAGAATGATGCTTTTTCATCTGAAGAGGTCCTTAAATCCTGTCTGCATAGAAAGATTTTGTTAAACTGTCTTTAAGACCTTGATTTGTAGAAGCTAACAGATTAAACTTTTGTTCCCCTTTCCAGGTTAAGAGCATACACTATTCAAGAGTGACTATTTTTTACTACTACTATTGTTTGCCTTGTGTTTTATTGACTATGCAAACGCGTTCAACTGTGTGGATCATAACAAATTATAGATAACATTGCAAAGAATGGGAATTCCAGAACACTTAATTGTGCTCATGAGGAACCTTTACATAAATCAAGAGACAGTTAGTTGTTCGGACAGAACAGGGGATACTGATTGGTTTAAAGTCAGGAAAGGTGTGCGTCAGGGTTGTTTTCTTTCACCATACCTATTCAGTCTGTATGCTGAGCAAATAATCCAAGAAGCTGGACTATATGAAGAAGAACAGAGCATCAAGATTGGAGGAAGACTCATTAATAACCTGCCTTATGCAGATGACACAACCTTCCGTGCTGAAATTGAAAAGGACTTGAAGCACTTACTAATGAAGATCAAAGACCACATCCTTCAGTATGGATTAAACCTCAACATAAAGAAAATAAAAATCTTCACAACTGGACCAATGAGAATATCATGATAACTGGAGAAAAGATTGAAGTTGTCAAGAATTTCATTTTACTTGGATCCATAATCAACATCCATGGAAGCAGCAGTCAAGAAATAAAAAAATGCATTGCATTGGGCAAACCTGCTGCAAAAGACCTCTTTAAAGCGTTGAAGAGCAAAGATGTCACCTTGAAGACTAAGGTGCGCCTGACCCAAGCCATGGTATGTCCAATCACTTCATATCCATGTGAAAGTTGGACAATGAATAAGGAAGATCAAAGAAGAATTGATGCCTTTGAATTGCAGTGTTGGTGAAGGATATTGAATATATCATGGATTGCCAAAAGAACGACCAAATCTGTCTTGGAAGAAGTACAAGCAGAACGCTCCTTAGAAGCAAGGATGGCGAGACTGAATCTTACATACTTTGAACATGTTCTCAGGAGGGATCAGTCCCTAGAGAAGGCCATCATGCCTGGCAAAGTACAGAGTCAGCAAAAAGAGGAAGACCCTCAATGAAGTGGATTGACACAGTGGCTGCAACAATGAGCTCAAGCATAACAATGATTGTAAGGATGGAGGAGGACTGGGCAGTGTTTCATTCCGTTGCACACAGGGTCATTATGAGTTGGAAATGACTTGATGGCACCTATCAACAACATTATTGCTAAAATCTTACTTCCACCCTTCCTTTCCCACCCTATGTTTCTCTGTAATCTTTTCTTTCACTTTGGGTTTTTATTTTTGTTTAGAAATGTAAATGTGATTTCAATTGAAAGTGTGAATAGAGTATCAAAGAAACAGCCTAATTTATTTTTTCTGTGAAACAATAATTTCATTAAAGAAATAAGTAAAACCAATAAATATATTGTCAATATCTTTAAGCAAATAACAAGCAAAGAGAATTCTTATTATAATTGTTGCTGTAATTTTTAATTTTAAAAATTTCATCTTTTAGTCCTGACACTATATTGGATTTAAATTTTAGTGGGGGCCAAGATGGCAGAATACCCAGATGATTCCAGTGATCCCTCTTACAACAAAGACCCCCCCCAAAACAAGCAAAATGATTATATTTATGGCAAGCCAGGAGCCCTGAACATCAAAGGTAAAGTTAGAAAATGGACTGAGCAGCAAGAGGATGGAAGCAGAGAGGAATTACTGGACCTGAATAGCCGGGATCCCTCAGGCACCATTCCTGGTAGTGGTTGCAGCAGGTTGGTGGTAGCATTCGGCTGCAGTTTCCTCAGGGAGAAGCAGCCAGCCGCAGAACCTACTCACACCTCCGGAACCAGAGGATAACTGTGCTCTCAGCAAAAGCTAAGTACTTGCATACACTTTACCGCATCTCCCACCCCCAAGCCGGCTTCAGTGGCTGTTGATTTCCCTGGGCCTGAGATAGGCCCTGTTGAAAACCTGGAGCAATTCTCCCAGGCTTGGAGAAAAAATAAATTCACAATAGGGGGAAAAGATAATTTACCAGCTCCACTAACTGGGGGAGCTAAGGACAGAAGGGAACTCCTGTCCAGGCATAAACAGTCCATGGACTTTGAACACCTTTCATCCCTACATGGACCTGCGTGTGCCTATTTCAGGAGAATAGGCCCTTGTTGGCAGACTGCAATTGTTTAAGCTGTGTAGTGGAGAGGTGGGTGTTTGATATTTAACACCAATTTGCCTATTAAACAGGGTCCTCACCTACCCACATCAAGGGCATAAAGAATGGTGGCTCCACTCACATCACCCAGCCACCCATGACAGGAGTCCAAGGATAACTGATACCTCCCAGTCCTTACAACCAAAACCTAAGATCTGTCTGCAGAACTCACCCACCTGTATGCTCTAGGGAACAGGGACATGCTTTCCTCACAGACACTTGGGGGATGGTTCTCAGCCCCCTGCCTTGTTCAAAGCATGAACTCCTGCTGCAACCAGACACTGGTACCTACACCAACACCCCTGTCCCTCTAAGACTGTAGGACAGAGCCTGTACCACACACTTGATGAGCAGCTACCTGGACATCTGAGCTGAATTCATACAAGAAAAGTGAATGGAATCCTAGACTGATATACCTGATAACAGCTCTAGCTGTATGGTGACAGGACGTCAGAGATTCAAAGGCAAAAGTAATCAAGCTAGCTCACTCAAGCAACCCATCTGGGCAAATCAAAACAAAACAAAGCAAGAAGCAAGGATACAGTAAGCAAATATAAAATAAGCTAATTCAATAACTTATAGATGGCTTGGAGACAACAGTCAATATCAAGTCACATAAAGAAACAGACGATGATCACCACAACAAGCTCTCAAAACAAAGACTCAAGGGATCTTCTTGATGAAGGTGTATTCTGGAATTACTGGAGGCAGAATTCAAAAGATTAATATACTGAACTCTTCAAGAGATGAGAAATGACATTAGGAAGGAGATCAGGTAATACACAGAATAAGCCAAGGAACACACAGAAAAAGGAGTTGAAGAAATTAAAAAGGTTATTCAAAAATATAAGGAAAAATTAAATAAATTGCAAGAATCCATAGAGAGAGAGCAATCAGAAATTCAGATTAACAATAAAATTACAGAACTAGAGTACTCAGTAGAAAGTCAGAAGAGCAAGTGGAAGGCAGAATTTCTGAACTTGAAGATAAAGCACTCAGTAGTAATATATTTAAAGAACAATCAGATAAAAGAATTCTTAAAAAGTGAAGAAAACTTAAGAATCATGTGGAACTCTACCAAGAGAAATAACCTACGAGTGATCGGAGTACCAGAACAGGGAGAGATAACAGAAAATACAGAGAGAATTGTTGAAGATTTGTTGGCAGAAAACTTCCCTGATATTGTGAAAGATGAGAAGATATATAGCCAAGATGCTCATCGAAATCCACATAAGGTAGATATTAAAAGAAACTCACCAAGACATATTATAATCAGACTTGCCAAAACCAAAGATAGAGAATTTTAAGAGCAGCTAGGGATAAAAGAAAAGTAACCTACAAAGGGCAGCTAATAAGAATAAGCTCGGACTATTCAGCAGAAACCATTCAGGTAAGAAGGCAATGGGATGACTCATATAGGGAATTAAAGGAAAAAAAATGCCAACCAAGAATCATACACCCAGCAAAACTGTCTCTCAAATACAAAGGTGAAATTAGGACATTTCTGAATAAACAGAAGTTTAGGGAATTCATAAAAACCAAACCAAAACTACAAGAAATACTGAAGGGAGTTCATTGATTAGAAAATCAATAATATCAGGTACCAACCCAAGACAGGGACATTGGACAGAGCAATCAGATATCAACCCAGACAAAGAAATCACAAAAATAAATCAAGATAAAAAACATTCAAAACATGGAAACGACACGAAACTCATTCCTATCGATAATTACACTGAATGTAAATGGACTAAATGCACCAATAGAGACAAAACATTAATGATGGAATAAAGAAATTCATAGAATCCAATGAGAGTGAGAACATTTCCTATCAGAACTTTTGGGACATGGCGAAAGCAGTGCTCAGAGGTCAATTTATATCAATAAATGCACACATCCAAAAAGAAGAAAGGGCCAAAATCAAAGAATTATCCCTATAACTTGAACACATAGAAAGAGAGCAACAAAAGAAACCCTCAGGCATGAGAAGAAAGGAAATAATAAAAATTACAGCACGACTAAATGAAACAGAAAACAGAAAAACAATTGAAAGAATTAACAAGACCAAAAGCTGGTTCTTTGAAAAAATTAACAAAATTGATAGATCATTGTTCAAACTGACAAAAGAAAAACAGGAAAGGAAGCAAATAACCAGAATAAGAAATGAGATGGGTGATATTACAACAGACCCAACTGAAATTAAAAGAATCATATCAGATTACTATGAAAAATTCTACTCTAACAAATTTGAAAACCTAGAATAAGTGGTTGAATTCCTAGAAGCACGCTACCTAACTAAACTAACACAAGCAGAGGTAGAACAACTAAATAGACCCATAACAAAAGAAGAGATTGAAAAGGTAATCAAAAAACTCCCAACAAAAAAAGCCCTGGTCTGGATGGCTTCACTGCAGAGTTCTACCAAACTTTCAGAGAAGAGTTAACAGCACTACTACTAAAGGTATTTCAGAGCATAGGAAAGGATGGAATACTACCAAACTCATTCCATGAGGCCAGCATATCCCTGATACCAAAACCACATAAAGACACCACAAAAAGAGAAAATTACAGACCTATATCCCTCATGAACTTAGATTCAAAAATCCTCAACAAAATTGTAGCCAATAGAATTCAACAACATATCAAAAAGATAATTCACCATGACCAAGTGGGATTCATACCAGATGTGCAGGGATGGTTCAGCATTAGAAAAACTATTAATGTAATCCATCATATAAATAAAACAAAAGACAAGAACCACATGATCTTATCCATTGATGAAGAAAAGGCATTTGACAAAATTCTACACCCATTCATGATAAAAACTCTCAGCAAAATAGGAATAGAAGGAAAATTCCTCAACATAATTAAGGGCATTCATACAAAGCCAACAGGCAACATCATCCTAAATGGAGAGAGCCTGAAAGCATTCCCCATTGAGTTCAGGAACCAGACAAAGATGCTCTTCATCACCACTCTTATTCACCATTGTGCTGGAGGTCCTAGCCAGAGCAATTAGGCTAAATAAAGAAATGAAGGGCATCCAGATTGTCAAGGAAGAAGTAAAAGTATCTCTATTTGCAGATGACGGGATCTTATATACAGAAAACCCTAAACAGTCCTCATAAAAACTATTGAAACTGATAGAAGAGTTCAGCAGACTATCAGGATACAAGATAAACATACAAAAATCTGTTGGATTCCTCTACACCAACAAAAAACATTGAAGAGGAAATCACCAAATCAATACCATTTATGGTAACCCCCAAGAAGATAAAATACCTAGGAATAAATCTTACCAGAGATATAAAAGGCCTATTCAAAGAAAACTTCAAAACACTTCTGCAATAAACCAAAGCAGACTGCATAAGTAGAAAATATACCTTGCTCATGGCTAGGAAGAGTTAACATTGTAAAAATATCTGTTCTACCAAAAGCCATCTATAGATAAAATGCAATTTCATTCCAAATTCCAATGACATTTTTTAATGAGGTGGAGAAACAAATCACCAACTTCATGGGGAAGGGAAAGAAGCCCTGGATAAGTAAAACATTACTGAAAAAGAAGAACAAAGCGAGAGGCCTTACTCTACCTGATTTTAGAACCTATGTTTTTATACCACCACAGTAGTCAAAACAGCGTGGTAATGGAACAACAACAGATACATAGACCAATGGATAAGAATTGAGAATCCAGACATAAATCCATCCACTTATGAGCAGCTGATATTTGACAAAGGCCCAAAGTCAATTAAATGGGGAAAAGTAGTCTTTTTAACAAATGGTGCTGGCATAACTGGATTAACAAACAAAAAAAAAATCCATCTGCAAAAATACGAAACAAGAGCCATGCTTCACAGCATGTGCAAAAACTAACTCAAAATGGATCAAAGACCTAAACACAATATCTAAAACTATAAAGATCATGGAATGAAAAAAAGAGAAAATGATAGGAGCCTTAATACATGGTATAAACAATACACAAAACATTACTAACAGTCCAGAACAGAAACTAGATAACTGGGAGCTCCTTAAAATCAAACACCTATGCTCATCCAAAGACTTCACCAAAAGAGTAAAAAAATAACCTATAGACTGGGAAAAAGTTTTTAGCTATGACATACCTGATCAACGCCTCATCTCTAAAATCTACATGATACTGCAAAAACTCAACTACGAAAAGACAACCCAGTTAAAAAATGTGCAAAGGATATGAACACGCACTTCACTAAAGAAGACATTCAGGCAGCTAACAGGTACATGAAGAAATGCTCATGATCATTAGCCATTAAAAAAAAATTAGAGAAAAGCAAATCAAAAGTGCAATGAGATTCCATCTCACTCTAACAAGGTTGGCATTAATCCAAAAAACACAAAATAATAAATGTTGGAGAGGTTTGGAGAGACTGGAACACTTATACACTGCTGGTGGGAACGTTAGCTGGTACAACTACTTTGGAAATTGATTTGGTGCTTCCTTAAAAAGTTAGAAATAGAACTACCATTAAAAAAAAAAAACAGTAATCCCACTCCTTGGAATATATCCTAGAGAAATAACAGCCTTTACAAGAACAGATATATGCACACCTATGTTCATTGTGGTACTGTTGACTATAGTAAAAAGATGGATGCTACCAAGGTGCCGATCAATGGGGGAATAGATAAACAAATTATGGTATATTCACACAGTGAAATACTAGCATCAATAAAGAACAGTGATGAATCCGTGAAACATTTCATAACATGGAGGAACCTGGAAGGCATTATGCAAAAGGACAATATTGTTTAAGACCACTATTATAAGAACTCAAGAAATAGTTTAAACAGAGAAGAAAATATTTTTGAGGAAGGGCGAGGAGTTTTCACTAGTTAGATAGTAGATAAGAACAATTTTAGGTGAAGGGAAAGACAACACACAATACAGGGTAGGTCAGCACAACTGGACTAAACCAAAAGCAGTTTCCTGAATAAACTGAAACCTTAGAAGGCCAGTGTAGCAGAGGCAGGGGTTTGGGGACCACGGTTTCAGGGGACATCTAAGTCAATTGGCGTAATAAAATCTATTAAGAAAACATTCTGTATCCCACTTTGGAGAGTGGCGCCTGGGGTCTTAAATGTTAGCAAGCAGCCATGTAAGATGCATCAGTTGGTCTTCACCCACCTGGAGCAAAGGAGAATGGAGAACACAAGGTAATTATGAGCCCAGGAGACAGAAAGGGCCACATAAACCAGAGACTATATCAGCCTGAGACCAAAAGAACTAGATGGTGCCCGGCTACAACCTATGACTGCCCTGACATGGAACACAAGAGAGAACCCCTGAAGGAGCAAGAGAGCAGCGGGATGCAGATCCCAAATTCTTGTAAAAAGACCAGACTTAATGGTCTGAATGAGACTAGAGGAATCCCGGCAGTCATGATCCCCACACCTTCTGTTAGCCCAAGACAGGAACTGTTCCCAAAACCAACTCTTCAGACAGGGATTGGACTGGACAATGGGATAGAAAATGAGACTGGTGAAGAACGAGCTTCTTGGATCAAGTAGACACATAAGACTATGTTGGCATCTCTTATCTGGGGGGGAGATGAGAGGGCAGAGGGTGTCAGAAGCTAGTGGAATGGATACGAAAAGAGAGTGGAGGGACGGCGAGTGCTGTCTAATTAGGGGGAGAGCAATTAGGAGTATATAGCAAGGTGTGCATAAATTTTTGTATGAGAGACTGGATTTGTTAGCTTTCACTTAAAGCACAATAAAATTTTTTTTTTTAAATCAATATAAGCTAATATATAAAAAAGATCATGTGGTTCTTGTTTTTTGTTTTATTTATGTGATGGATTACTTTTAGTTTCTTTCTCTAATGTTAAACTGTCATTGCATAACCTGTATGAATCCTACTTGCTCATGGCAAATTATTTTTTTGGTATGTTCTTGAATTATATTCGCTAGAATCATGTTGAGGATTTTTGCGCCTGAGTTCATCAGGGATACTGGTCTGTAATTTTCTTTTTCTGTGGTGTCTTTACCTGGGTTTGGTATCAGGGTTATGCTGGCTTCATAGAATGATTTTGGCAGTATCGCTTTCTTTTTTATGTTCTGAAATAATTTGAGTAGTACTGGTGTAAGCACTTCTCTGTTTGGTAGAATTCTCCAGTGAAGCCATCTTGGCCAGGGATTTTTGTTGTTGTTGTTTTGGTGAGTGTTTTTTTTTTTTTTAATTACCTTTTCAATCTCTTCTCTTGTTATGGGTTTTATGTTATGGATTTTCAACATCATTTTGTGTTAGTTTGCATAGGTATTGTGTTTCTAGAAATTTGTCCATTTCCTCTAGGTTTTCAAATTTGTTGGTGTATAGTTTTTCCTAATACTCTCTTATGATCCTTTTTATTCCAGTTGGGTCTGTTGTAATGTTCCCCATTTCATTTCCTATTTAGGTTATTTGCATCCTCTTTTTTTTTTCTTTTGTTATTTTGGCCAGTGGTTTTTCATTTTTATTGATTCTTTCAAAGAATCAAATTTTAGTTTTGTTGATTCTTTCTATGGTTTTCTATTCTCTATTTAACGTATTTCTGCTATGATCTTTATTATTTCCTTTCTTCTGGTGACTTTGAGCTTCCTTGCTGTTCTCTATTTGTTCAAGTTGTATAGCTAATGTTTTGATTTTGTCCTTTTCTTCTTTTTTGATGCATGCATCTATTGCTATAATTGACTCCTGAGGATTGCCTTTGCTGTGTCCCAAAGGTTTTGGTATGATGTGTTTTCATTCTCGTTTGATTCTAGGAATTTTTTGATTCCATCTCTGATGTCTTCTATTACCCAGTGGTTTTTAAGCAGGGTGTTATTCAGTTTCCAGGTAATTGATTTTTTTTCCTTGCTCTTTCTGTTGTTAAATCCTATTTTGATGGCATTGTGGTCAGAAAAGATACTTTCTGTTATTTCAATGTTTTGGATTTTTTTGAGGGTTGCTCTGTGGCCTAAGATATGGTCTATTCTAGAAAACATTCCATGTGCATTGGAAAAGAATGTGTAATTTACAGCTGTTGGGGGGAGTGGTCTATATATGTCTATGAGGTCAAGTTGGCAAAATGTGCCCTTTAGCTTTTCTGTATCTTTGTTGAGTGTCTTTCTAGATGTTCTGTTCCTTTACTGAGAGTGGTGTGTTGAAGTCTTCTACTATTATTGTGGAGCTGTCAATGTCTCTTTTCAGGGTTGTTAGAGTTTGTTTTATGTATTTTGGAGCCCTGTCATTGGGTTCATAGATGTTTATTATGGTTAAGTCTTCATGATGGATTGCCCTTTTAATCATTATACAGTGCCCTTCTTTGTCTTTTATAGTGGATTTTGTTTTAAAGTCTATTTGATGTTTTATATGAGATTAGTATTGCCACTCCTTCTCTTTATTGGTATTTTCTTGATATAGTTTTTTCCATACTTTGATTTTTTTTTTATAAATTTATGTCTTTGTTTCTAAGGCATGTCTCTGGTAGACAGCATATTGATGGATTTTTTTTTTCTCATTCTGTCGCTCTCTTGTTTCTTTATGGGTACATTTAGGCCATTTACATTCAGTGTAATTATTGATAGGTTGAGCTTACTGCTGTCACTTTGTAGTGCTTTCTTTTTTGGTGCTAACATTTTCTTTTTTCCTCTTACTCTTCTGTGCTGAGTTCCTTCTGTTTGTGGATTTCTTTTGATTTTGTAGATTTTGTTTTTATTGAAACTTTATGTTTTTCTTCTTTATTTTTAACTTTCTTTGTGGTTACCTTGAAATTTACCCTCATCTTCCTATGTTTGAAACAGTCTATTATTACTCTTGCCTTCCTCTCCGTTAGAAAGTTCTATACCTACACCTTTTATTCCCTCTTTTATTGTTTTGACTTTGTTGTTGTTTACAGATTAACCTCTCTGGTTCCCTGTCACAATTCTTTTGGTTATGGATAGTCCTTGAGAGTTCATGTCCTATATTGGTATCTGGGTGGTACAATCTTGCATCCTAGATTCAGGCTGTCGTCTAATGTTGTTTGTTCTCAGACCGAAGGACTCCCTTTAATAATTCTTGCAGGTTTTGTTTTGTTTTTACATATTCCCTTAATTTTACCATCATATTTGAACAAAAGTTTTGCAGGATATAATATTCGTAGCTGGCAATTTTTTTCTTTCAAGATTACATATATGTCATCCCATTGTCTTCTTGCCTGCAGGATTTCTACCATATAATCAGAGCTTAGTCTTATTGTTTCTCCTCCGTATATGACTTTTTGGTTTTCTCGAGCTGCTTGCAGGATTTTTGTCTTTGGTTTTAGTGAGTGTGATTATGACATGCCTTGGTGTTTTTCTTTTGGATCTATGCTATATGGGGTTCATTGAGCTTCTTTGATGGTCAGCTTTTCATTATTCATGAAATTAGGAAAGCTTTCTGTCAGCAATTATTCTGTGATCTTCTCTGTGTTTTCCATTTTCTCTCCCTGTTCTGCAACTCCGATTGCTTGCAAATTTTTCCTTTTGATTATACCCCACATAATTCTCAGGGTTACCTCATTTTAATTCATTATTTTTCTGATTTGTCTTCAGAGTTGTATCTAAGTGATTGTCTTCAACTTCACTGATCCTGTTTTCCATCATTTCAAAGCTGCTCCTCATTTTTCTATAACACTATTTCTGAAATCTTCTTGTTCATCTTTTGAATTTCTAGTTGTTTTTGTTTTGGAATTTTGTTCCTGTATTATTTTCTTGAAGTCTTCCATTTATTTTGCCTATATTTTACATGAATTTTTCTGCCTTTTCCATAAATTTGTCTATTTTTTCCTCATTTTTGTCTGCTTTTTCCTTCAACTCTTTATTAGCTCTGAATATTAGAGATTTTTCAGGTAGTTCTAGTGACTTTTTTTCTATTGGAAGGTCATCTGATGTTTTATTTTGGATGCCTGCTGGAACCATCCTGTCCTGTTTTTTATATGTTTTGATATTTTCTGCCGTCTTCAGGACATTAGCTAGCTATTCATTTCTTGACTGTAGATTTGTTTGTTTTGTCCTGGTTTTTTGTTTTATTTGGTTTTGTCTGAACAGGCAGGCTGCGTATGCTTTGTTGTTTGCTCTTCTATAATTGCTATACTTTTCACTCTCTTGTCCAATGGGTGGGGATAGTCACTCTGTTACAGTGTAGCAGGGCAGATCCAGCTGAAGGGGAGGGGCTGGGATAGCTTGTTTTAGGCACATACAAGGGCCAACAGGACAGACAAGGAATCAGTGCCAGGCAGGTTTTGGTAGGCCATGCCTGTGCTGCTCAGAGGTGTGATACTGAGTGCATGGTGCAGGTAGGCAGGAAAGAGGGGAGAGGTTGTGATGTATGGAGCTAGTATGGGTATGGGAAAGGGGAGAGAGAAACAGGAGTGAAAAACAAAGGAATATAAAACACCTCCCAAAAAAAAGTGTGCAAAGGGAGCTTGCTGTTGTCATGTAGAGATGAGAACCTGAGAAATAGAGAGAAGCAAAAAGGAAAAAAAAAAAAAAAAGACAAAGAGAAAAAATAACTAGATAAATATTTGGAAAAAAGTAGAAAAGAAAAACCCCCAAGGGTCCCACCAGCGTGGCCGCAAAGATCAGGGAAGTCTCCCAGGTTGTGCAGGATAACTTGGCTAGAGTGGGTATAGATGTCACCCAGCAGCAGGTATTCAGGAGACTAGAAAAGAAGATAATTATAGACAGATGAGAACTGAGAAGTGAAAGACAGAAAGGGAAAAAGAGAGAAGGAAAAAAGAAAAGAAATGCCCCCCAGGGATCCTGCATATGCGGCTGCGCAGATTGGGGGAGTGGCTCCTAGGCTGTGCAGTGCAGCCTGGCTAGAAGGGACTCCCAGATGTGAAAACAAAAAAAAAAAAAAAAAGGCCCCAAGGATCCCACCATTGCTGTGTCGTGGTTGGGGGAGTGCATCCCCAGTCAAGCAGGGCTTCACAGCCTTTCAAGAAGAAGCAAAGATGGCACACAGAGCCAGGTGCTCGAGATAAAGGAGGGAGAGGTGGTGGGAGGCACAAAAGGAACCAAAAGAGACAGAAAAAAGCTACACCAGCTCAGGGACCCTGCCAATGTGGACGGGGCGAATCCAAGTGGCCTGGGACAGAAGCGGTTGCCTCCTGGCCAAGAGACTGTGGCTGGTGGGAAGCAGAGGAGGCCTAAGCAGGAGGGAAAAAGAGTGCGGGTTAGGAAAGTGTATATTGCTTGTTACCGGGTACTCTGTCTCCTGCTTGGAACATCCTGAAGCTGCTTTCCCATACTCTTTGTCTGCTGATCCATGACATGGGTGGGGTGAATCCAAGTTGTATGTATGCTGCACTTCGTGGCAGGCTGAGCCACCACAGCCAGCCTAAAAGCTTGGAGGTAGAGCAGCATGAAAAGTATATGGGGTGGGAAAGTATGTATCGCTGGTTTTTGGGTGCTCTGTCTCCTGCTGGGAGCTCTGTGAAACTGCTTTCCCATGCTTCCTGCCAGCCAATCTCCAACAGGAATCCACAATGGCAAATTTGTGCTGTGTTAGATGATAAGGAACCTCAGCAAATATCTCTCCTCTCTCTCAGTCCTCTGTCAGTTTCTTATTCCATTCGGTGTTTGGCTGAGTTCTTTATCTCTTCATTTGAAAAACGATGTTTGTCTTTGTTTTACTCAGGTTTTTGGGTCTGCTGAAGAGGGACGGTGTGATGCTTCTGTCTACGATGCTGTTTTGGCTGGAAGTCCTCCTGTTCTTTTTTTTTTTTTTTAATATGTTTTGATATTATCTGCTGCCTTTGGGACATTCAGTATTTATTTTCTTTGTTTCTTGATTTTGGATTTTTTTGTTTCATTCTGGTTTTTTTTGTTTCATTTTGTTATGTCTGAACATATGGGCTGTGCATTCTCTGTTGTTTGGTTGTCTGTAGTTGCGATGCTTTTCACCTCCTTGTACAATGGATGGGGCCAGTCATTCAGCTATGGTGCATTAGGCAGGTCCAGCTAAAGGGGAGGGGCTGTACTAGGGCTGACGGGGCAGGCCAGGAATCAGTGCCAGGCAGGACCCAGTAGGCTGTGCTTGTGCTGTTCAGAGGTGTGATGTTGAGTGCACAGTGCAAGGAGGCAGGAAAGGGGGTGGGGTTGTGATGTATGGAGCTTATATGGGTATGGGAAAGAGGAAAGAGAAACAGGAGCCAAAAACAAACAAAGAGACAGAAAAAAAGTGCAAAGGGAGCTTGCCGTTAGAGTGGAGAGATGAGAAACTGAGAAATGGAGAAAGCAAAAAGAAGAAAAAGGGAAAAAGAAAAAATAACTAGATAAAAATTAGGGAAAAAAAGGAAGGAAAAGCCCCTATGGGTTCCACTGGTGTGGCTGTGAAGACCAGGGAAGTCTCCAAGGCTGCACAATATAGCCTGGCTAGTACTGCTCTTTCTATTTGTTCAAGTTGTAGAGACAATTCTTTGATTTTGGTCCTTTCTTCTTTTTGGATGTGTGCATTTATTGCTATAAATTGTCCTCTGATTGCTGCTTTTGCTGTGTTCCAAAAGTTCTGGTAAGAAGTGTTTTCATTCTCAATTGATCCTATGAGTTTTCTTTATTCCGTCTTTAATTAATATGGTTGTTATGTGATGCTGTTGATTTCCTAACCGTAGGACTCTCTTCAGTATTGTAATTTTTGGTTTGGTTTTTGCAAATTCCCTAAACTTCTGTTTATCTGGAAATGTCCTAATTTCACCTTCATATTTGAGAGAAAATTTTGCGGGGTATATAATTCTTGGCTGGCAATTTTTTTTTCCTTCAAGGCTTTATATATATCATCCCATTGCCTTCTTGCCTGTATGGTTTCTGCTGAGTAGTCCAAGCTTAGTCTTATTGACTCTTCTCTGTAGGTGACTTTTCATTTATCCCTAGCCACTCTTAACATTCTCTCTTTATCTTTGGCGCTGGTAAATTTGATTACATATGTCTTGGTAACATTCTTTTGGGATCTACCTTGTGTTGATGACCATCTTGGATAGATATCTTCTCATTTTTCATGGTATCAGGGAAGTTTTCTGCCAACAAATCTTCAACAATTCTCTCTGTATTTTCTGTTTTCCTCCCTGTTCTGGTACTCTAATCACTTGTAGGTTATTCCTCCCACATAATTCTTAGGGTTTCTTCATTTTTTTTAAAAAATTATTATTTTATTTGATTCTTCCTCAAATATGTTGGTGTCAAGTGCTGTATCTTCAGTCTCAGTAATTTTGATATCCATTTCCTCAATTCTGCTCCTATGACTTACTATTGAGTTGTCTAATTCTGAAATTTTATTGTTAGTCTTCTGGATTTATTTTTGCTGTCTTTTTATGGATTCTTGCAGCCTATTAAGTTTGTCATTATGCTCTTCTCTAATCTTCTTAAGTTCCTCTATTGCTTTGTCTGTGTGTTTCTTGGCTTGCTCTGCATTTTGCCTGATCTACTCCCTGATGTCTTGAAGAGTTCTTTATACTAATCCTTTGTATTCTGCCTGTGATAATTCCAGGAAGTTATCTTCATCAAGAAGATATCTTGATTCTTTGTTTCAGGAGCTTGCTGAAGCCATTATCATCTGCCTCTTTATGTGATTTGATATTGTGTGTTGTCTCTGAACCACCAATAAATTATTGTATTTATTTTATGTTTGCTTACTGTGTCCTAGCTTCTTGTTTGTTTTGACATGCCCAAATAGGCTGCTTGTGTGAGCTAGTCTGATTATTGGCACATTTGAAGCCATAAAGTCCTGTCACCAGGTGGTTACAGCAGTTCGTAGGTATATGACCCCAAGAGTCCATTTACTTTTCTTGTATGGATTCAGCTTAGGTGTCCAGGTAGTCATTCACCAAGTGTGTGGTGTAGGCTTTCATGTGCAGTCTTAGAGGAGCATGGGTGATTGGTGTAGGCACAGGTATCTGACTGAGGTAGGGGGTCATGTGCTGACTGAGGCAGTGGACTGACAACCACCCCTCTTTGTGAGGAAAGTGTGTCCCTGTTCCCTAGAGCACGTAGTTGTGTGGATTTTGCAGCCAGTCTCTGGGCACCCAATGCTGTTGACATAAGGACTGGGAGGCACCACTTATCCTTGGACCACCTAGCTGGTGGTAGGTGGCATGGGTGAAACCACCAATCCTCAGACTCCTGATGTGGGTCAGTGAGGATCCTGCTTAATAGGCTGAGTAGTGTCAAACATCATTAACTTGCCTCTCCAGCATATAACTGAAACAATTTAAGTCAGACTTCAGGCCTATACAACGCGATGTTGTACTGTGTTAATGAGGGCCTATCCTGTTGAAATGGGCCCACACTGGTCTATGCAGGGTAAAAAAGGCATTCAAAGTCAGTGGACCCCTTGCACCTGGGCCTAGGCAAAGGAGATGTTTCTACCCTGAGTTTCCTGCTTAGGGGATCCAGCAGGTTACTTTTTCCCTGTTTGTTAACTTGTTCCTTCTCCAAGGCTAGGAAAATGGCTCAGAACATGAGACAAGTTCTTTTTCTGGTCTGGGGAAAGCAGCTATCAGTGAAGCTGGCTCAGTACTCAGAGCAGAATGGGGAAGATTCAGGAAAATGGGAGAAAGTTTTTTTCCCCCCAAAGGAGTGTTTTTTGGTCTGCATGGTAGATTAGATGCATGTATTATCTTTTGCAGAGAGAGCCACTTTTTGCTGATTCTGGAGGTGTGAGTGGACTCTCCACCTCTCGGACTCTTCCAATGTGGAAAATTCTTTCCGAATGCCACTACTTGCCTCACTGCACTGGCACCAGCATATCTGACCTGTGGGTTGCCAGTTCCTGCCGAGTCAGGTCTGGCAACTTCTCACTGCTTCTGAACCCCCTCTCCTTCCACCTGCTGCTCAGTCCGATTCCTCAACTTTACCTTTGATGTTCAGGGCTTGTAGACTGTCATATATAATTGTTTCACTTTTTTCAGGTCTTTGTTGTAAGAGGGACCACAGGATGCTCCGACTACTCTACCATATTGGCCCCACCTCTCATCTTTTAATTTCTTGACTGCCTGCTTCCACAAGTGTTAATAGTTGATCCAAGTAAAATGAAATCCTTGACAACCTCAATTTTTTCTCCATTTCTCATGACATTGCTTATTGGGCCAGTTGTGAGGATTTTTGTTTTCTTTATGTTGAGGTGTAATCCACACTGAAGGCTGTGGTCTTTGATCTTCATTAGTAAATGCTTCAAGTCCTCTTCACTTTCAGCAAGCATGGTTGTCTCATCTGCATAATGCAGGCTGTTAATGAGTCTTCCTCCAATCCTGATGTCCTATTCTTTTTCATATAGCCTGGCCTCTCAGATTATTTGCTCAGCATGCAGATTGAATAAGTATGGTGAAAGGATACAACCTTGCACATTTTTCCTGACTTTAAACCACACAGTATCCCCTTGTTCTGTTCAAACAACTGCCTCTTGATCCATGTACAGATTCCTCAGGAGCACAATTAAATGTTCTGGAATTTCCAATCTTCACAATGTTATCCATAATTTGTTATGATCCACACAGTCAAATGCCTTAGTGTTGTCAATTAAACACAGGTAAACATCTTTCTGGTATTCTCTGCTTTCAGCCAGGACCCACCTGACATCACCAATGGTATCCCTGGTTCCACTTCATCTTCTGAATCTGGCTTGAATTTCTGGTAATTCCCTGTCAATATACTGATGCAGCCTCTTTTGAATGATTTTCAGCAAAATTTTGCTTGCATGTGATATTGTTCAATAATTTCCACATTCAGCTGATAACCTTTCTTGGGAATAAGCATAAATATGGATCTCTTCCAGTCAGTTGGCCAGGTATCTGTCTTCCAAATTTCTTGGCCTAGATGACTAAGCACTTCCAGTGCTGCGTCCATTTGTTGAAATAATTGGTATTCTGTCAATTCCCGGAGCCTTGTTTTTCACCAATGCCTTCAGTGCAGCTTGGACTCCTCCCTTCAGTACCATCGATCAGTTCCTGATCATATATTGTCTCCTGAAATGGCTGAATGTCGATCAATTTTTTTGGTATAGTGACTGTGTGTTCCTTCCATCTTCTTTTGATGCTTCCTGCTTTGTTTAACATTTTCCCCATAGAATCCTTCAGTATTGCAATTCAAGGATTTAATTTTTATTTCAGTTCTTTCAGCCTGAGAAATGCTGAGCGTGTTCTTCCCTTTTGGTTTTCTATCTCCAGGTCTCTGCACATGTCATCATAATACTTTACTTTGTCTTCTCGAGTCAGCCTTTGAAATCTTGTGTTCAACTCTTTTACTTCATCATTTTTTCCTTTTGTTTTAGCTACTCGGCATTCAAGAGCAAGTTTCAGAACCTCTTCTGACATCCATTTAGGTCATTTCTGTCTCTTCTGTTTTTTAATGACCTCCTGCTTTCTTCATGTATGATGTCCTTGATGTCATTCCACAACCTGTCTTGGTCTTCAGTCATTAGTGTTCAACACATCGAATCTATTCTTGAGATGGTTTCTAAATTTAGGTGGGATATAATCAAGTTCGTACTTTCACTCTAATGAACTTGTTCTAATTTTCTTCAGTTTCAACTTAAAATTGCATATGAGTAATTGATCATCTGATTTGCAGTCGGCCCCTGGTCTTGTTCTGACTGAGGATATTGAGCTTTTCCATTGTCTCTTTCCACAGATGTCAATTCCTGTGTATTCCATCTGGCAAGGTCCATGTGTATAGTTGCTATTTATGTTGGTGAAAAAAGGTATTTGCAATGAAGAAGTCATTGGTCTTGCAAAATTCAGTCATACGACCTCTCCAGCATTGTTTCTTTCACCAAGGCCATATTTTCCAACTACAGATTCTTCTTTGTTTCCAACTTTTGCATTCCAATCACCAGTAATTATCATTGCATCCTGGTTACATGTTTGATAATTTTCAGACTGCAGAAGATGGTAAAACTCTTCAATTTCTTCATCTTTGGCCTTAGTGGTTCAACTTCTAATAGATGTTAATTACTGTCTGTGAGAGTTTACTTTGTTTTCTAAATTTTACATATATTAATGAGTTTAATCATCAGTAAAGCAATAAACCTCATGGGCTGAGTATTTTTCAGGAGAGTAGTAACAGTACTGCATGTCATAACCAAACAATGGGAATGGAGACTGCTATCCTTAGAACTTTGGTCTGTTATCTAATCAGGAGTGGTAATAAGTTAAGCAGACCAAAAGACCTTTAATGGTCCTTTCCTACACAAAAAAGCTAACATTAAATAGCAGAAGTAAATGCTGTGAAAAAAATATTTAAAATTTTGTTAATTATTTGTATGCTTCATGTGTTTCATGATTTTATATTTTTTCTTTTCAGGTCAGCCAGCATATTCAGAAAATAGCCAGTTCCACCATGGTTACTGAATTTCTCCAATGGGCTTTGCTGACTGGTGGAAGCTAAGGTTCCTGTATGCCTTGTTATTCCTACTTATGTACTTTGCCACCTTGTTAGGGAATCTTCTCACCGTCACTGCTACTACACTTGACCAGAGCCTTCACACACCCATGTACTTCTTTCTCAGGACAGATGGACCATTTCAGCAGCTGGGTGTTCAGCTCAGATCTTTCTGGTCCTTTATTGTGCATATCTGGAGGTGACCTTCCTCACCATCACGGTCTGGGAAGCTATGCGGCCATCTGCCAGCCCCTCCACTACCCTGTCATTGTGAACATCTGATTCTGTGTTCAGGTGACACTGGCTTCCCTACTCAGTGGTCTGGTTTATGCTGGTGTGCACACTGGCAACACATTCTGGTTGCCCTTCCGTCAGTCCACATGGTCCATCAGCTCTTCTGTGATGTCCCCTCTCTGCTGTAGCTCTCTTGCTCTGACACCTCCAGCAATGAACTCTTAATTCTTTTCTCTGCTATAGAGATTGGTAGTGCCTCCTGTGTCTTCATTGCCATATCTTATATTCACATATTTTCTACTGTACTTAAGTTTTCAACCAGCAGAGAGTGAGGAAATGCCTTTTCCACCTGTGCCCTCACATCCTGGTAGTGTCTGTCTTCCTCAGCTCTGGCAGCTATGTGTACTTTCAAAAACTTCTGAAACAATTCAGGACATGATTCTTTCTGTATTTTATGTCATAGTTCCTCCTTTCTTGAATCCTATCATCTACAGCCTTAGAAACAAACAAGTGGGGGAAACAGTGAGGAAAGTAATATTAAAAAGATTTTATTCAGGAAAATTATACAGCTACCTTTCAGGTTTATCCCAATTGAGTGAAAGTCAAAGTTATATAAAATACACTCCTTCTCTGGATTTTACATATTAGGCTGTCCATTCCAACATCTCTGTATTGAGACTTAAGAAATTTTGAAAATGATTTTTTTGTGTTCTACATTACCCATTCTATTACCCATTTTAAGATGAAAAAGAAATTTTAGCAATTGCATTTTTAAAATGAATGGATATGATGCAAGATATCTGTTGAGAATCATTCCTTATTAGTTATGTTTATGATCCAATAAATAGTTGGCAATGTCAATAATGCCTCAAAGGAAACTTTAACATAGCAAATGCGGAGATAACTTACAGGTCACATAATCTGATTTTATATAATGATATGTGAAATTAAAACACACACACAAATATCTATCTCTATCTCTGCTTATCTACCCATCTTAAAGCTACTTAAGTACTTAAAAAAAACTTAGAAATCAAAAAATGAAATGGAAATAAAATGATTACATAAGATACATATGGAACCAAACTAATATTGCAATTCAGCTGGGAAGTTAAAAGAAAAAAAAAAAAAGTCCCAAAACTGAGAACTAAGGAAGAGGTGGTTTTAGCCTACTTATTTGCATAATTGGGGAATTACCTGCTATTTGTTGAGAGAGAACATCCTTTTCCCTTATTTATTGAATTTGTCATTATTTTAATAATTCCATGCTGAATAAAACATTATCAGGGTACAAAACCTTGCTGCTAGACTGGCAAATTTTCTTATTGTTTTCTTCCTAGATATGCTACTTCTTATATATTTTTGCAAATAAAGAGTAATGTCTGACAGTTACGAAAATGTGACCCATAATTGCCTGACCTAAGTATTAACCTGTGCCAAATCTTAAATTTATATCCATTTGGTTCTATAACATAAATCTCTATCTGTACTTGTAACCTAAATTCTTGTGCAAATATTTTGTTATTTTTGATTAAAGTTACTTCTTTTTTAACTTTTTGTTTTGCAGGCTAGCATACACTTTTGTCTCATTAATTCATAACAACTTTGACAGTTGGTTAAGATCTAGTTATCTAAGAAATTTTAATATAACAAAGTGAGAAAGAAACAAGGTCCTATAAAATTATAAAGGACACAACAAATGTCAATTTCAGAAACAAATTTTGTTCCCTAATGCATTAAATGTTTTAAAAATGCAGAAAGTATAAATTAATTTATTACTTAGGAAAATACAAAAGATAGCCTAAATGTATGGGAGCAATTAAAACAGTAATTATGCCAATTAATTACTTCACTGGATAAAAGGAAATGAACTTAGATTTTCCTCCAAAGTGGGTTAAATTGAGTCTTATTGTTTGTTGACTCAGAACAAACCTGTTAGAAAGTGTAAGGCTCTGAGGTCTTGTGATAAGTAAAATTTTGAGGTTCTTTATCTTTTCATCTGGTTAGCACATGCTGTGTTCTAACAGTTTTCATGTGACAGTTTTTGAAATATCTTCTCAGTTGTAGATGGTGCAAACAGTCAAAATGTTGGAGGTTTGAGTTCACCCAGAGGTGCCTCAGAAGAAAGACCTGGCTGTGTACTTCCCAAAAAATCAGCTACTGAAAATCCCGTGGAGCACAGTTCTACTCTGACACACATGGGGTTGCCATGAGTCAGAATCAACTGGATGGCAATTCATTTTTGTTAAATCTTGTATTATGTGGATTAAAAAAAATCTTTACAACTTTTCCCTTTTCTAGAGTTGAAGGAATGACTACAAAATGGAGGGGCATATTATCAGGTTTTTAGATCTTATTTCACCATTCTCATGGGTCTTTTTTTTTTTTTTTTTTTCCAAGACTTTTTATCTCCTTTCATGTAGAATCATCTGATTCATGAGCGGACAGGAAGGGGACTGCCACAGCATTTACTACCTCATGAACCACACAGCTGACAATAGCAAATCTTACGACCAAGCAACGTAACCAATGCTTGCAGAGTGCCCCTTTGTTAGCCTCCTTTTGATCAGATCCAGATCATGTGAAAAGATTCATGGGACCACTCTGGGCAGCCAATTGACACACTTTTAAAATTTTTACAAAGTATTTTAGGTAACAGGAGATGTTGGCAAGTACACATGCACCACCCTGTTGGTTAGGAAATAACTAACGTATTGCAATTCTATTGCCAGCTGCTTTGCAGCAAGTATAGTTGAAGCATTTTGCTGGGCTTACACAAAGAAACAAACTTCTTGGTTTTGTTATGACTGTCATTGTAGGAAGCTTAAATGCAGTATTCACGCATGCAGCGACTCCTCATTTCCCTTTCCCATATTGCCACAAATTAGTTTCTCATTAAAAAATTTATACACAAATTGTTTTCTGACATTGGTTGCAACCCCCACAATGTGTCAACATCCTCCCCCTTTCCCTTTACACTTCGGATTCCAGGTGTCCATTCATCCAGTTTTCCTATCCTTTCCTGCCTTCTAGTCTTTGCTTTCATGCAGATGTTGCCCATTAAGTCTTCTGTACTTGACTGAGCTAAGAAACAAGTTCCTCACATATGTTATCATTTATTTTATAGACCTGTCTAATCTTTGGCTGAAGATGGACTTCCGGCGTGGTTTCAGTTCTGAGTTAACTAGGGGGCCATGGTTTCAGGGATCCTTCCAGTCTATGTCAAATCAGTAAGTCTGGCCTTTTTTTTATAAATTTGAATTTTGTTTTGCATTTAGAAAAAACTATTTTTAACCTTAAGAATTTTTAGAATATTGTTGCGGGTTTGCTCATTTTACATATTTTTTAATATTTTATTATAATTTTTATCAAAATAGGTTGATTAATATCATTAGGCAGGAAAATACAACTTTTACAGATAATATTACTAATTGTGGGGAAATCAAACACAGATGGACTTTCCATGGATGAATCCTGTCTTAATTACATCTGGTTAATATCATTAGGAACATACTCAGATAAACTGACTGGACCTCCAGAACTTTCCAGAAAAGTGAGGCAAACTTCATTTTTACATAAATTTCCTGTTACAGCTATGGTTTTACTGAATTCTACAGATGAGTGGCCCACATAAGGAGTATATCATGAATTAGAATGACTAGGAAAATAAAATGTAAGTTTCATGTATATAACTAGCAATAAACTAAATGTTAACCATTAACCCTATCAGTGATCTTAATAGATGTTTTTGTGTGTGTTAGCCTCTGTGGAGATGTAGTGTGGGGAAATGGAAATAAACAAAATTTTAGTAAGAACTTTTCCATTCCCATTTCCCATCTAATATCAAAGAATGTAAAATTCCTAACAGAATATTACTAAAGCATTAAATATTAAAAGGCTCCTTCACATACATATATGATTTTTTTTTTCAGGTATTCTTTCCTGATACTTTATATGTAACTGAGATATTTTCTGGATTACTAATTTTTCAGAACACACTAGATAAAACAGGTTGATAATTCTTTTGTGATGAATTTTAGTTTCAATATACTGTGAGGGCCATATCATGAGGTATAGATTCCAATTTCTGTCAATTCTAACCTTATTTCAACTAATGTTTGTTATTTTCTACACTCAGTAAACTAGATAAATGGATAGATAGATAGATCGATGACAGATAGATGATAGATAGATAGATAGATAGATAGATAGATAGATAGATAGATGATAGATAGATAAATGATATATTCTAGTTGTTCTCAGGTACATTATGCAGGATATATCTTTATATTTCATTGAATGTATAGGATAAGTTTGATAATGGAGGCTAACAAAATTAATGAAATATTTTCCAATTTTTATACTTGATTCTTATATAATCATTCACAGAGTTTGATGTTTGATGTTCCTCTCTCTTTCACACACACATTCACATGTACAGAAAAAATACTATTTATCCCACTGCCTGATTTACTAAAGTTTTCAATTTCACTCTATAGCAATGCATTATTACATACTAAGGGATGAGCTATAGCATGCTGATTTAATATCATTTTATTACGTGTTACACATGTATGGTAAGTTATTCCAAGGAGATCACCAGAAATACACTGACGATTAATTAAGTATATTTATTAAACTAACTATATCAAGGACAGCATCCTTTGACAGAGATTGAGAAGAAATTTATTAAAGATAATTTTAAGCTTTTTGGTTTTGAGAACAAATGGCTTAAGACAGGACTTTTAATGTGGTGGAGTGGTTGGGATTAGATAAATTTCAGAACATACTATCTGAAGAATGAGGGACACAACGAGGCAAATATATTGAACTGAACTCTTAATTGTCATGGGGCGAGTCTTGATGATGATATGAATTTCCTGAAGTAAAAAATTAAGTTACTTATTGTTTTGCAGTCTTATTACTGGAGCACAGTTAAGTAATGTTGATATAGGAATTCTCAATTTCCGGTGCCACCTTGTGGTTACTCTCCAGCCTGGGCTGAAAAATTGATCATTCCTGCCTACAGAAATGATCAATTCAGATCTACACCACTGTTTGTTATACCATCATTGCATATCACATTTCTCATCATGGTTATTTCAACTTCTGTGTTAGACTTTTCTCAATTTTTTGTTGTATAAGCTAGTGACTGTGAGATAGCATTAAAAAAATTGAAAATCATGGATTGGAGCACTGTAACAGAGATCAATAATAAGACAAGAATTAAGACCAGAGTCTAGATTTCATTTTTATCTAACACAAGAGACAAGCATCCTCAAACCAGGTCAAGAGGACAGATCCCTTCTCTAGTCCAAAAAATCAACTAATCTAGATATTATATTATTAGCAAAATTACCTATTTTCTTCATTAAAAATATTTACTAGGCACTTTAGTAATATTAAAGAATGCAGAAAATTCTGTAGAGATGTGAGTAGAACTTTTCTCCCCTAAAATTGCACCGTAAGAGGCCAATTTATATCATGAACTTTGCTCTTTCAAAACAGTACCTATACAATTTTATATACTTAACAGGTGAGAATTTTTATTGTGTGAGTGGTATTATCTAATTCTTCTGCTAAATTCTAAACTATAGCATGCAAGATTTTTCCCACCTATCATGCCTCTAGTAAAGTGTGAAATGAAGAGGATTCAGGGTAAAAGAAAATGGCCCAGATTTGTTATGAGTAGCTAAATCATTTATTGTAAAATCAAGGCTCAGTTTTTCTCCTGGAAGTAAGATATCTGAAGATCACTTTTGATAAGAGGTGAAATTGATGGGCCAAAGTGGACACTGTATGTTCTCAGGGATTCTCCTCTGTGACAACCTAATTCAACTCCAGTTGTCAAGTAGTAGTCAATAGTTACTTTTGTGCTCCAAAATCCAGCAACAGTCATGTGGGGAGCCCATTTATTTGTTTTTGACCAAAATTCTCCTTGTTATTGTCCAATAATACAGATTTGGCACCACCCACAGAGTGATCAGCTGTCAAGTGGCTATATTTACCATAGAAAGTCCATCAAGCCAATCTAAAGCAAAAACTGAAAAATTTCGATGAAATAGTGAGTCTTCCTTGTAAGGACTGTCAAGGTGAGGGTAATTCCACATGTCTACCATCTTTTTCATAACCTCTCTAAAAGCTTTAGATTTTCTTTGAAGATCTGGGTAAAATGCTAGCTCCCATGAAATGTCCACTATGTTATTTTAGTGCAGACAGGAACTTTCTATCCAAAGTGTCACATAATAGGGTTTCCAGACTTTTGGTTAACTTTCATTTGTGATGTCTGATACCTAAATACCACTTAGTGGTTGAATTAAATTACTCAGAAAAACAATTGATTCATCCTAAAGCTCTGATACAGAAGGAGCTGTGTGGCTCCCGAAGGAAAATAAATACAAATATGATATTTAGTTTGATTGTTTTAATCAAATATTAAGTGAAAAGTAGGCAAATATTAGACTGATAGGGACAGTAAGGATACAAAGATCAAATGAAGGCTGTAGTTGTTATTAGTGTCACAGTTAAGGGGGAACAGGCATTTGTAAGTGCTTCAGAATCTTAAATCAGCAGATAGGACATAAAATAGCAAGAAAAACAAAAACAAAGTATTCATCCTATATGTAGGAAACCCTGAAGAATTCTCGAAAAAGCTATTAGGAATAATAAATGAAATCAGCATTGTGGCAGGGTACAAGGCCAACACACAAAAATCAGTTGGATTTCTATACATCCATAAAGAACAAATGGAATTTGCATTTCCATTGTAATGAGCAGAAAGGTGTATGCTAAATAAAAAATGCTGATCAAAATAAGGTATCAATGATTTCACCCTCATCTCAGTTATCTAGTGCTGTTATAACAGAAATACCACAAGTGGATGGCTTTAACAAACAGAAATCTATTTTCTCCAGTCTAGGAAGCTAGAAGTCCAAATTCAGGGCAATAGCTCCAGGGAAAGGCTTTCTGTCTCTCTTTATTCTGGGGGAAGGTCCTTGTCATCAATCTTCCCTGGTCTAGGAGCTTCTCAGCACAAGGACCCTGGGTCCAAAGGAAAAGTTCACCTCCTGCTTCTTCATTCTTGCTGGTAGCAGCTCTCCATCCTCTTGTAACCTGACCCTATGAATGCCATAAATTCCATTAGTTCTTAAACTAGCCCAAGCCAGGTTTGGCCCACCCCATATGTGCAGAAGGGTCAGCTGTGACTGCTAACTGGCCACAACAGAGGATGCAAAAAAAGGTGGAATGTATTGGAAGGAAAATCATCAGCTGGACCCTATTCCAAAGAGACAAGTTTGACAAGAATCACGTCATCTCCTGTTTCCTGGTGTCTTCTAGAATTTTCCCTCTCAAGTATGCCTGGATGGCCGCCATCTTGCTGCCCAAATAACATATAAGCCCTGCTTCCGCATAGCCTGGGGAGTCGGATCTGAGGAACTTTCTCCTGTCTCCTTGTTCTGTGCATTGCAATGAAGTTCCTTTCTCTTTCTCAAATGCCAGTGTCCCGATTATTGGCAGATCTGAGCGAGCCAGAGAGAATTCACCTTCTAGTGTTTGGTAATACTCTCTGCTCGATTCTCTCTTTTATATCTAAAAAGAGATTGCCTTATCATACAACTTAATCCTGAAGACTCAGTCCTGTCTTATTAACATAACTGCCTCTAGTCCTGCCTCATTAACATCATAGAGGTAGCGTTTATAACATATAAGAAAATCACATCAGATCACAAAATAGTGTATAACCACACAATACTGGGGATCATGGCCTAGCCTAGTTGATATGTGTTTTGGGGGAACACAATCCAACCCATAACATTTCATACTTTACCCCCGAAAACTCGTGTCCTTGCCACAGTTAAAACACATTCACCCCATCACGTCATAGCAAAAGTCTTAAATCAACTCCAAGTCCAAATTCCAAAAATTCCTCTTCGTCTGTGAAATCTCGAATACAAGTTATCTGCTTCCAAAGTACAATGTTGGGACAGGCACTAGCTAGATATTTCCATAACAAATGGGAGAAGTTGAAGGGAAAAAGGGATAACAGGCACCAAACAAACCAGCAGAACAAATTACATTAACTCTCAAGCATTGAAATTAGTCCTCTCTTCTCTGAGACCATTTAGGCAATGACCCTGTCCTCCAGACTCTGGGCGTTAGAGTCTGGATTTTGGGTAGAGGCTTCTCAGCCCTGGGCTTCAGCTTTGCAGTGCAGGGACACTGGATTGGCAACACTGCTCCCTAGAAATTGAGCAACCCCATTCTCCTAGTCCATCTGAGTGGCAACCCTACCCCCTTTAGCCCCAGCAGACCCTGTTCTTCTGCCTTTTGGGTACGGCATCCCCACCCCATCAGCCTTGGGCAATGGATCTGGTGCCATCTCAATGGTACTTGTGAAAGGCAGCCCCACACCCAGGAACAAAGTTGGTGAAGACCTGACCCTTTGAAACCTAGGAAGCTGTGGCTCTCCCCTTTGAAGCCCCAGAGGTCATGGCTACACCCCTTGACACCACAGAAGTCGTGGCCCTACGCTTTGAGACTGAGGCAGCTCTGTTTCTTGTGTTCCTTGTCTCTTCAGCTTCTTCTTCCTGGTTTCTTGGTCTCTCAGTCCCTTGGGCCTCACTGCCCAAATCTGCTCTGTTGGGAAAAGTGTGCCAAAGTTCTTTAGCTCCACCAATAGGTGCCTGGAAGCACTCCACTCTGCCAGTGAACTTTTGGCCAGAAGGTACTCAGATATCATGATCCCTGGGTTGGCAAGCATAGCTCCACCGATAAGTGCTCAGGGGTACCCCACTCCTCCAGGAAGCCTCCTACACAAAGGCACTCAGCTCTCTCACTCCATGGGTTGGCTCCAGCAGTGTCTCAAGTCAGTCTTCTGGTTCTGCTGCTGCTGTATCTCTGCTGCTGCTTCTCACCATCTGTGTCACCTCCAGGGTTAGAGCTCTCCTCTCTTCCTTCTGAATCCTCACCAGAATTGTCTTTGATGTCCATAATTCCACCAAGAGTCTCTTGAAGGCAACCTAGACTTTTACTATTAGGCACCTTAAAACTGTTCCAACCTCTATCCACGCTTCTGCATTTAGGTATTTGTTACAGCAGCTCCCCACTCTCGGTACCATATGTCTTAGGCTGTGTTCTCTAGAGAAGCAAAACCAGTGTAATATATATATTTATTTAAAGGAAACTGCTCATGTGGTTGTAGAGGCTGGAAAGTCCCAAGTTTGCGGGTTAGGCTGGGGACTTCTGCCTCATGTAGCCACATTTGCTGATGAATCCAAGATCAGAATGTCAGATAGGAGGTAAGAGAGCAGGTAAGCTGCTAGCTCAAGTCCTGAGAACCAGAGGTCAGGTGAACAGGAGCCTGCTGCAGGATCCAGAGTAAGCAGAAGCCAGCGAGCCTTGCCATAAAGTCCACTTATATTGGATGCAGGCCACACCACCAAGGAAACTCCCTTTCAACTAACTGGCTGCTTACAACAGATCTCATCATGAAGGTGACCACATTATATCAGATATCATTACAGAGGTGATTATATCATTAAAAAGGCTGCCAAACTACATCATAATTGCTAAACCACTGAGGACCATGGCCTAGCCAAGTTGACACACAACCTTAATGATCACAATTCTCTTGGATTAATATTCAATGTCCATGGAAGCAGTAATCAAGAAGTGAAACTGTAAAATATTACTGAAAGAAATTAAATGAATGGAAAGGCATTCTGTGTTCACGGATTGGAACACTTAATGTTGTTAGGTGTCAATACCACCCAAAACAATGTGCAGGCTAAATGCAATCTTTATCAAAATTTCAACAGCCTTCTTTGCAGAAATAGAAATGCCAGTAGTCAAATTTATGTGGAAAGGTAATAGGTCACAATTTGGCAAAGCAATCTCAGTAAAGAAGAACAAAGTAGGAGGACTGACACTTCTCAATTTCAAAACATACCATAAAGCCATAGTAATTAAAGCAGCCTGGTACTAGTATAATAACAGACATATAGACCAATGAAATAGAATTAAGAGCTCAGAAATAAATCCATACATCTATGGTCAACTGATATTTTACAAGTGTGCAAAGTCCATTCAATGGAGAAGAGACTCTTCAACAAATGGTGCTGGAAAAACTGGATTTCCACGTGCAGAAGAACAAATCAGGATCCACGCCATACACCGTACACAAAAATCAATCCAAAATGGATCAAGGACATAAACGTGAAAACTAAACCCATAAAATTCTTAGAAGAAAATACAGGGTCCAGGCTATGGGACCTAGTTTTTAATGATGCATTAGCAGATAAGACAACAAAAGCATGAGCAGCAAAAGACAAAAAAATGAATAGAACCTCATAAAAATTATTTTGTTCATCAAAGGACTTTATCAAGAAAGTGAGGATACCACCTGCAGATTGGGAGAAAAATTTGGGGGACCATATATCCAATAATAATCTAATATCATATATCTATATATAAACTTCTACAAGTGAACAACAAAGAGACAAACAACCCAATTAAAAAATTGGCAAAGGATTTGAACCAAGATTTTACCAAACAGGATATCCAAATGGCCAACACACACATGAGAAGATACCCAATGTCACTAGTCATTAGGAAGATGCAAATCAAAACCACAAAGAGATACCACATCACCCTCACTAGAATGACAATGAATTAAAAAAAAAACAAACAGGATCATGAAACAACAGGTGTTTGCAAGATTGTGGAGAAACTGGAACCCTCATCTATTGCTGATGGGTTGTAAAATGTTCCAGCCTCCGTGGAAGACATTTTGGGAGTTCCTCGAAAGGTTAAACATAGAACTACCATATGACTCAGGATCCGAATGCTGTTTTTATACCCAGAAAAAGTGAGCAGGAATACAAATGGAAATTGTACAGCAATGTTTATTGAAGCACTTTTCACAATAGCCAATATATGGAAAAAACTAAAATGTTTATCAACAGGTGAATGGATAAAAAATGTGAGATATATATATATATATATATATACACACACACACACAATGGAATGCTACCAAGCCGTACAGACAAATGAAGTCTAGGTGCATGCTACAACATGAATGATCAAGATAAATCAGTCACAAAAGGACAAATACTGTACGATCCCACTTATATGAAATAAGCAAATACATAGAAACCAAAGATTATTAGTGGTTACCAGGGGTAGAACAGAGGTGAAAAGAGGGGGCTTAATGTTTAGAGGGCATTAAGTTTATGTTAATGGCTGGTGAAAGACTTAGAAAACAATAGTAAGAATGGGTGTATGGTAAGAAAAGTGTAATCAATGTCACTGAATTACACATATAGAAATTATTGTGATGACATTGGTTTTATGTAGCCTATTGCCACAATAAAAATACAAAAATGAAATACTCACCCACATAAAAATCTAACTTTTAAATGCTGCAGATCTTACAATTAGCAGAGAAATAAATTACAAGAGTTATTATAACTGTTTGCCATAGGTTCATAAAGTTCAGTGGAGACGTGGAAGATAAAAACAACTACAACAGCAGCAGAAATTAAAAACTCAATGGAACTTTAGAAGACAAAAAAAAAAAAAAAATAGAGAATGTGAGATAAGAATTAGATGGGAGGGGGTTAATGGTTATTAGACCTTGCAGAGGAAATGATTATTGATCTTGAAGATATGGCATCAGAAATCATCTAAAATGAAACTTAGGAGGAAAAGGAAATTAAAAAAATAAGAACATTAAATAATTGAGAATTTCTTCAAAAAAGCTTCAGTCTAAGTCAATGGTGCTGGAACAATTTGGAGAAGGATGATGAGAATGTTTATACAACTTGAAGAATGTAATCAATGTTGTACATTGAGGTGCACATGCAGAAATTGTTGAAATGGTGTATGACTGGGAATTGTTGCTGTTATTGTTAGATTCCATCCAGTCAGTTCTGACTCATAGCAAACCTGTGTACAACAGAAGGAAATGCTGTCTGGTCCTGCGCCATCCTCACAATCATTGCTATGTTTGAGCCCATTGTTGAAGTCTCTCTGTCAAACTATCTCATTGAGCGTCTTCCTATTTTTTACTGATCCTCTACTTTACCAAGCGTGATGGTCTTCTCCAAGGACTGGTCCCTCCTGATAACATATCCAAAGTACATGAGACAAAGTTTCACCATCCTGGCTTCTAAGGAGCATTCCGGCTGTACTTGTTTCAAGGCAGATTTTTTCATTGTTCTGGTAGTCCATGGTATATTCAAAGGCGTCAATTCTTCTTCAGTCTTCCTTATTCATTGTCCAGCTTTTACATACATATGAGGATTTAAAATACTATGGTTGGGTCAGGCGCACCTTAATCCTAAATAGGATGTCTAAGATGCTTTTTAATACTTAAAGAGGTCTTGTGCAACAGACTTGCCCAATGCAATGAGTCTTTTTTGTTTTCTTGACTGTTGCTTCCATGGGCATTTACTGGGGATACAAACAAAATAAAATTGTTGACAACTTCAATCTTTTCTCCATTTATCATGATGTTACTTATTTTTCTGTTTGTTAGGATTTTTGTTTTTATGTTGAGATGTAATCCATACTGAAGGCTATAGTCTTTGATCTTCATCAGTAAGTGCTCCAAGTCCTCTTCACTTTTGCAAGAAGGTTGTGTTATCTGCATAAAATAAGTTGTTAATGAGCCTGCCTTCAATCCTGATGCCAAATTTTTCTTCATACAGTCCAGCTTCTCAGATTATTTGCTCTGCACACAGATTGAATGAGTATGGTGAAAGGAGGCAACACTGACACATATCTTTCCCAGCTTTAAACTATGCAGTATTCCCTTGTTCTGTTGGAACCACTACCTCTTGGTCTATGTACAGGTTCCTCATGAGCACAATAAGTGTTCTGGAGTTCCCATTCTTCACAAATGTTATCCATAATTTTTTATGATCCACACAGTTGAATGCCTTTGCATAGTCAATAAAACACAGGTAAATATCTTTCTGGTATTCTCTGCTTTCAGCCAAGATCCACCTGATATCAACAATGATATTTCCCTTGTTTCATGTCCTCTTCTGAATCAGGCTTTAACTTCTGGCAGTTCCCTGTCAGTGTTTTGCTGCAACCATTTCTGAATGATCTTCAGCAAAATTTTACTAGTATGTGACTTTAATCACATTGTTAGATAATTTCTGCAATCTTTTGGATCACCTTTCTTTGGAATGGGCACAAATATGCATCTTTTCTAGTTGGTTGGCCAGGCAGCTGTCCTCCAAATTTTCTGACATAGAAGAGTGAGCACCTTCAGTGTCGCATTCGTTTGTTGAAACATCTCAATTGGGACTCTGTCAATTTCTGGAGGCTTGTTTTTTCCATTCCCTTCAGCTCAGCTTGGACTTCTTCCTTCAGTACCATAGGTTCTTACTCATATGCTGACTTCTGAAATGGTTGAACATCAACCAATTCTTTTTGACTATGGATATTTCCACCAATAAATAAATAAATAAAATAGAAAGAAAGAAAGAACTGCCTATGCAGAAGGAAGATGAAGTTGCATGGAAGACATTCACAAAAAACAAGCCTCCAGGAACTGACAGAATACAAATTGAGATACTTCAACAAAGGGATGCAATCTGAGAAACTTACTTGTCTATGTGAAGAAATTTTGAAGACAGTTACTTGGGCAATCAACTGGAAGAGATCCATATTTGTGCCCAGTCTAAAGAAAGCCGATCAGTTGGAATGAATAAGTATCAAATAATATCATTAATGTTATATACTAGCAAAATTTTGCTGAAAATAGCTCAGAAGAGACTGTAGCCACACATAAACAGGGAACGTTCCAGAAGTTCAAGATGGATTCAGAAGAGGATGTGGAACAAGGGATATCATTGCTGATGTCAGACAGATCTTGGCTGAAAGTGGACATATCTTTAACTGTTTTATCAATTACTCAAAGGCACTCAATTTTGTGCATCATAACAAATTATGGCTAACAGTATGAAAAATGGAAATTCTAGTACACTTAATTGTGACATGTGGAACCAGTACATATTTCAAGAAACAGAACAAAGGGGTATACTGCCTGGTTTAAAACTGAAAACATGTGTGGCAAGGTTATATCCTTTCACCTTACTTTTTAAGTAATCGGAGAAGCTGGATTTTATGAAGAAGAAGATGACGTGAGATTTGGAGGAAGATTCTTTAACACCTTGCAATATGCAGGAAATTTTTTTTCAGCATTTACTGATGCAGCATTTACTGATGAAGGTAAAGACTACAGCCTGAGCATGAAGAAAATAAAAATCCTCACAACTGGATTGACAAATAACATCACGATAAATGGGGAAAAATTGAAGCTTTCAATGATTTCATTCCACTTCGTTCAACAGTCAATATTCATGGAATCGGCAGTCAAGAAATCAAACAATGTAATATATTAAGAAAATCCGCTGTACAAGACCTCTTTCAAGTTTTAAAATGCTAAGATGTCACTTTATTGACTAAAGTGTATGTCATAAATTGAATCGTGTCCCCCAAAAATGTGTATTAGTATTGCGTGATTGTCCACCAATTGTCATCTGACATGATTTTCTTATGTGTTGTGAATCCTACCTCTATGACGTTAATGAGGCAGGATTAGAGGCAGTTATGATAATGAGGCAGGATTCAATCCACAAGATTAGGTTGTGTCTTAAATCAATCTCCTTTGAGATATAAAAGAGAGAAACAAGCCGAGAGACAGGGGGACCTCATGCCACTAAGAAACAAGAGCCATGAGAATAACGTGTCCTTTGGACTTGGGGTCACTGAGCTGAGAAGCTCCTCAACCAGTGAAGACTGATGACAAGGACCTTCCACCAGAGCCAACAGAGAGAGAGAAAGCCTTTCCCTGGAGGCAGCACCCTGAATTTGGGCTTCTAACCTCTCAGACTGTGAGGGAATACGTTTCTATTTGTTAAAGCCATCCATTGTGGTATTTCTGTTATAGCAGCACTAGACAACTAAGAAAGTGTGCTTAACCCAAGCCATGGTCTTTTCAATTGCCTGATGTGCATGTGAAAACTAGACAATGAGAATGGAAGACTGAAGAAGAATTCATGCATCTGAATTGTGATGCTGGCAAAGAATATTGTATGCATTGAAGACTGTCACAAAAACAAATATTGGTCTTAAAAGAAATATAACTAGGATGTTCCTTAGAAGTGAGGATGGCACAACTTCAGCTTGTTTACTTTAGACATGTCATCAGCAAAGACCAATGGCTAGATCAGGACTTCCTGTTTGGTGAAGTGAAGTGTCAGTGAAAACTAGGGAAGCACTCAATGACATGGATTGGCACTTTAGTTAAAACAATGGACTCAAATGTACCAATGGCCATGAAGATGGCAGACAATTGGACAACATCTCTTTCTGTTATATATAAGGTTGTCACGAGTCAGAGCCAGCTTGGTTTATAGCATTGTTCAAATCCTCTATTCATTGTTTTTCCTTCTAGGTGTTGTATTCATTGTTAGTAGTGATGTATTAAAATCTCCACCTGTTATTTGAGAACTGTCTTTTTCTCCCTTTATTTACTTCAGTGTTTGCCTTATATATTTTGGAACTCTGATGTTAAGTGTGTACATATTTAAAATTGTTATATATTTTTGACAAATTCACTCTTATCATTATACAGTGTCCCTCTTTATATCTTAAAACAGATTTTGACTTAAAATCTATTTAATCTGATGGTAGGATCACCACCCCAGATGTTTTGGTTACTATTTCCATCCTTTCACTTTCAATCTATTTGTGTCTTTAGGCCTAAGGTGTGATTTTTTTAGACAGCAAGATCATGGCTTTTTAAAAACACTTTTATGCAACTATCTACCTTTTCATTGAAATGTTTAGTTCGTGGTAATTAATGCTAGGAAAGAAATTCTTCTGTCATGTTGTTATTTGCTTTCTGTGTGGCTTATACTTTCTTTTTCTCTCATTTCTTCTAATACTGCCAAATTTTGTGTTTTATGCCTTTTTTTAGTCAGTTGTTTTTATTCCCTTCTCTTTTCCTTTTATGTGTGTTTTTTAGTTGTTTCTTTGTGGTTACCATGATAATGATACCTAACATGTTAACACTTATGACATTCTGATTTACACTTACACTAACTTAAATTCTGTAACTATTATGGATTGAATTGTGTCCCCCACCCCAATACGTTTTGTAAATCCTATGTCTGTGCTTCCACTGTGCTTCTGTCAGTTTGTCGTACTGTGGTAGCTTGGGTGTTGCTGTGATACTACAAGCATTGCTACCAGTATTTTAAATACCAGCAGGGTCACCCTTGGTGGACAGGTTTCAGCTGAGCTTCCAGATGAAGACAGTCTCAGAAGGATGTGGAGGTGTGCTTCTGAAAAAATTGGCCAGCAAGAACCTTATGAATAGCAGCGGAACATCGTCAGATATAGTGCTGGAAGATGAACCCCTCAGGTTGGAAGCCATTCAAAATACAATTGGGGAAGAGCTGCCTTCTCAAAGTAGAGTTGACCTTAATGATGTGGATTGAGTCAAGCTTTCAGGACCTTCATTTGCTGATGTGGCATGACTCAAAATGAGAAGAAACAGCAAACATCCATTAATGATCAGAAGGTGGAATGTACGAATTATGAACCTAGGTGTCTTAGTCATCTAGTGGTGCTATAACAGAAATACCACAAGTGGATGGCTTTAACAAAGAGAAATTTATTTCTTCACAGTAAAGTAGGCTAAAAGTCCAAATTTAGGGCGTCAGCTCCAGGGAAAGGCTATCTCTCACTGTTGGCCTTCTCATCAATCTTCCCCCAGACTAGAAGCTTCTCCATGCAGGGACCCTGTGTTTAAAGGACACATTCTTCTCCTGGCACAGCTTTATTGGTGGTATGAGGTCCCCAACTCTCTGCTTCTCTTTCCTTTTTTATCTCTTGAGAGATAAAAGATGGTGCAGACCACATCTCAGGAAGACTCCCTTTACATGGGATCAGGGATGCGACCTAGTAAAGGTGTTACAATCCCACCCCAACCCTCTTTAACATAAAATTACAATCACAAAATGGAGGACAACCACAGAATACTGGGAATCATGGCCTAACCAAGTTAATATATACATTTTGGGGGGCACATAATTCAATCCACTATACTAGGGAAATTGAAAGTAGTCAAAAAAATGAAATGGAACTCATGAAGATCAATATCCTAGGCATGAATGAGCTTAGATGGACTGCTGTTGGCTATTTTGAATCGAAACTCCACTTAAAAACAAAGCTTATACATTGGATCTTCTTAATATTTTGAAAGAATCAGAAAAATAGCAAGATAAAATGGAAAAAAATACTTTATTTTTGTCTTCTTCTCTTGGAGATGGTAATAACCACTAAAAAGTAATCTTAAAACTGATCTGTCTAAACACTGACTTAAATATTGTAAATAATTTTTATTTAAAATTTGTCTTTCTAGGTTACTAAAAGCAACATAAGGTTTCATTGATTTCTCTTACCAATTACACTTTCAGATAATTCTTTTCTTTTTTTTATTATAAACATTAATATTTTCTATTTTTTTGTATTTAACTCAATTTTTTAAAATTAATTTCTATTGTGCTTTAAGTGAAAGTTTACAAATCAGGTCAGTCTCTCATACAGAAATTTACATACACCTTGCTATACCCTCGTAATTGCTCTCCCTCTGATGAGATAGGACAGCACTTCCCTCCACCCTCTCTCCTTGTGTCCATTTGAGTAGCTTCTGGTCCTCTCATCTCCCCTCCAGACAGAAGATGCCAACATAGTCTCATGTGACCACTTGATCCAAGAAACTCGTTCTTCACCAGTATCATTTTCCATCCCCTATTCTGGCCAAATCTCTGTCTGAAGAGTTGGCTTTGGAAATGGTTCCTGCCCTGGGCTAACAGAAGGTCTGGAGTCCATGGCCTCTGGGGTCCCTCTAGTCCCAGTCTGACCACTAAGTCTGGTCTTTTTATGAGAATTTGGGGTCTGCATCCCACTGCTTTCCTGCTCCCTCAGGGTTTCTCTGTGAGTTCCCTGTTAGGGCAGTCATCATTTGTGGCCGAGTACCATCTTTTTACCATCTAACTCTTCTGGTCTCAGGCTGATGTAGTCTCTGGTTCATGTGGGCCTTTCTGTCTCTTAGGCTAAAAGTTATTTTGTGTCTTTGGTGTTCTTCATTCTTTCTTGTTCCAGGTGGGCTGAGACCAACTGATGCATCTTAGATAGCCGCTTGCTAGCATTTAAGACCCCAGACGCCACTCTCCAAAGTGGGATGCATTTTGTGTTATTTTTATGACCAACTTTCAGATGTTATTCTGTTATTTTTAGGAATATTTAAAGCATATGATGAATGAATGATTCTTCTCTCATAATTACAAAAAAATCAAAACTAATATATACTTTATTTATCCTAGAACTCTCTAGATAATCCCAAAGAGAAATATTAAGCACATGTAAGAATCTTTGTCACAATTCAGGCATCAGGGAATGTACATCTTCAGAAGGGGAAAACTCTAATTAAAATAAGAATGTATTGTTTCTACCAATACGTTCATTAAAATTTAATAAAGTTGCAGTGACAACAAGGGAAAAAAAAAACCTCAGTAAGGTGGGTTGACACAATATTGAAAACAATGGACTTAAAGATATCAATGAACATGAAGATGGTGCAGGACTGGGAAAACTTTCATTCTGTTATATGTAAGGTTGTCTTGAGTAGGAACCTCTTGATAGCAAATAACAACAACAACATCATTTCAATGCTGACAGTCAGGTCCTTCAATTTTGGAAGTACACAAGAAAGCTAATTTTGAAGTATTTTTCAACTCAGCTCATCAAAGGAGAAATTCCTTAAAATAATGACCTTATTGTTTTTCTGAATAGAGCATCCTACTCATAACTGTCCTTACAGCCTCCTTTATCTGCTTGTTTCTGAGACTATAGATAATAGGATTTAGGAAAGGAGGGGCTATAGAATAGAACACAGAAATAATCATGTCCTGAGTTGTAGGTGAATTGGAGGTCGGCTTCATATAGACAGTAATGGCTGAGACAACAAAGACTGTCACTACAAGAATGTGAGGAACACAGGTAGAAAAGGCTTTCCCTCGCTCTCCTCTGGTTGGAAACTTGAGCACAGCAGAAAATATGCGAATATAAGACATGATGATGAAGATAAAGCAGCCACCTACAATAACCACTGCAGAGACAAAAATTACAATCTCATTGCTGAAAGTGTTAGAGCAGGAGAGTTTCAGTAGAGATGGGACGTCACAGAAGAACTGATGGACCACATTGGAACGACAGAAGGACAACCGGAATGCATTGCCAGTGTATACACCTGCATAGATCAGACCACTGAATACTGAGGCCAGTGTCATTTGGACACAGGCCCGAGGGTTCATGATCACAGGGTAGTGGAGGGGTTGGCAGATGGCCACATAGCGGTCACGGGCCATGATTGTGAGAAATAGCAGCTCTGCAAAAGCAAACAAAATCACAAGGAAGATCTGAGCTGCACATCCAACCATGGAGATTACCCTGTTGTCAAGCAGGAAGATGACACATGCCTTGGGTACAGTGATGGAAATGTAGCACATGTCCAGGACAGACAGATTTCTAAGGAAGAAATACATGGGAGTGTGAAGACTCTCGGCCAGAGTGGTTACTGTGACAACGAGAAAGTTCCCCAGCAGAGTCGCCAAGTACATCATTAGGAATAACATGGCGTGCAAGACTCTGAGCTCCCACACATCAGAAAACCTCATAAGCAGGAATTCAGTGACTGTGGTAGAGTTGGGCATCTTTGGGTACTTTGCTTTGAATAGCAGAGACAAAGGCAAATAATCCTTAAAAAAAAAAAGGAGAATAATAGCGTAGAAATAAATTAGCTTAAATATGCTTATTGTCTTACATTTAGTTTATTGTCACATTTATCCAATTTTATTCTCTCTAGTTGATTTTGGTTAGTTGTTACTTGCTGTGGAGTTGCCTCTGACTTGTAGAGATCTCATGTACAGAGAATGTATCAGTGTCCAGTTCCCTGTCAGCCTCATCAACACCGGCGTGCTTGAGTCCATTGTTGCCTTTCAACCTTTCTCATGTTCCAACACTGCACCAGAAAATATTTTGTTGTGATCCATAAAGTTTTCATTGGATGATTTTCTGAAATAGATTTCTAAACCTTTCTTCCTAGTCTATCTAAGTCTGAAAGCACCACTGAAATCTGCATACCATGCTGGAATTTGAAATACCAATGATGTAGCTTGCAGCATCAAAGCTGTATGAAAGCCACCACAAGACAACCAACTGACAGACAGATGGTGAATTGGTTAGTAGGAAATAACACGATGACACTGTTTGCTCCTTTATCCTTATTACTTGAGAAACTTATTTCCAATATGTTGTTGTATTGTGCCATTGAGTAGATTCTGACTCATAGTGGCGTTATAGGATAGAGTAGAACTGCCCCATTGGGTTTCCAAGGATCAGCTAGTGAATTCAAACTCCTGACCTTTTGGTTTGCAACCAAGCTTTTAACCGCTGTGCCACCAGGGGTCTTTAATCACATATTACATACTGTAATTCTCATTGTAACTCTACATATTAGGAAGTGATACACATGGTTTTAAAATAAAAATACTGGGACACTGAAAGGTCAAGGAAATTATTAAGCCATGGAAATAAAAACATAAGAGCATGAATTCAAATCCAGGTTTATGTTCTCTAATGTCGCAATCCCACGTTTCCTCCACTAGAAATGCTGATCCTACTTAGCATTACCTGCTTCACACCACTCCAATCCATGGTATTCAAGCGAGATGACCATTAATTTGTTTGATTCCATTTCTGCCCTCTGAGTAATGTAGAAATCATGAAAGCCTAAATTTTGGATTAATTTAAATCATGGATAAAATGCTCCCTTCATTTTCTCATTATTGAGTATTAAGTTAACCATGGGAATGGTTCAAAATCATTTTCTATATTGCTCCATATATCTTGACGGTGCCCAACTGTATATTATGACTCAATGGGACAATGTGTAATGATCTGCATTTTTACCCATTGAGTAGAATAAAATATGTCACAAGCTCTTCTCAGTATGAACATACTTTATTGTACAATTCAAAAAATAAGAGATGCTATCCTAGTGCTCTAATTATTTAAATATAAAACAATTATGTATTTTCACTCATCTCTTCTCCCTAAAATGAATTTATTCATATGTAAAGGTTAATTCACCAGCTCTAGCCTTCATTTTCTCTCCTCTTTCACTGATGTTAATCTCCCTATTACAAACAAAGCCACTGCCTTCTAGTCTATTTCGACTCATGGCGACTCTGTAGGACAGAGTAGAACTGCCCTATTGGGTTTCCAAGACTGTAATCTTTACAGAAGCAGACTGCCACATCTTTCTCCCGCAGAGCCTCTGGTGGGTTTGAGCCACTGACCTTTCGGTTAGCAGCCAAGCAGTTTAGCCACTGCACCACCAGGGCTCCTCCTCCCAGTTACACGCCTTCGGAAGTTTATCACCTATCTTCATGCACTCCTTGAGCTTACATAAATGATTAGGTTCCTTTGATCAAAACACCCATTTCTGAAACTCTGATTTACTAACTTCTTTGCTCCTATCTCTTTTATTAGCCTTTCAAATAGTGTTACATCTATTCATCTCTGTTTTGTCTTCAAACTTAAAAATATGTATCTTTGCCATCATATAAGCATCTGATTCCAGTAGCATCTTCATCAGAAGGTTAAGTGACAGCTTCCTCAGTCTTCAGATTCTTGTTTTTAGGTGCTATTGAGTCAGTTCTGACTCATAGCGACCTTATACAGCAGAGTAGAACTGCTTTATAGGGTACCCAAGGCTGTAAATCTTTACGGAAGCCGACTGCCACATCTTTCTCCCGCAGAGCAGCTGGTGGGTTCTAACCACCGACCTTTTGGTTAGCAGCCCAGTTCTTAACCACGGCACCACCAGGGCTCAATCTGTAGCCACTGAGTTGATTCTGACTCTAGCAACCCTATAGGTTAGAGTAGAACTCCCCCATAGGGTTTCCAGGGAGTAGTTGGTGAATTTGAACTGCTGACTTTTTGGTTAGCAGCCAAGCTGTCAACCACTGGAGTATGCCACGTGGATTTTCTCCTCTGTTGCCAGACCCTTTGCTCTCCTGAGATTCTCCTGCATGTTTTATTGTCACTCATTCCATTAAAGATATATTTAAGCTGTCCTTCCTCAATAACTAGTTCAAAATCGCATCATTATTACATTCTAAAATCTTTAGCTTGAAATTCTGCTCTTCTGCCTCCTCCTCTCCCCCTCCTCCTTCCTCTTCTTTGTTTTGCAATCACCTATTCTTCCAATTCTATCTTCTTCCTTTCTTTTGAAACCTAATTAATGTTTTTCTCTTATCCTTTACTGTGATTGCATGCAGCAGCTGTCATAATTTTGGCAAGTATATAAGCTCTATTTCAGATAATAATTAAAAAAAAACCCTAAATAATCTCAGATTTAGTGTATACCTTTCTGATTTTTGGTAACACTTCATTTGAAGTGGTCTTTTAAAAATATATCACACACAACTTAATGGGATTTTAATGCACGTTTTAGATCTCCACCAGAGTTATAAAATACTTGAGGTTCTGTCAATATGTTATTGAGCTAAGATCAACATATATGCAATGCATGGCTTAATTGAAATACCTAGGAAAATAAGTTCTTCAAGCAATACCTCCAAGAACACTGCCCTCATAAATTTATATTTGTAGAAATTTCAAATAGTAACTCTCTGCAGATATTACAAAAATCCTTAAAATACATTCTTTTGGATCTTTTACTGGATAAGCTATGTACTTATGCTTTACATTTTGTTTCCATTTTTACTCTTTGAATTTGTTAACTATAATGTTTTTCTTACCATAAATATGCATTTTATTATTTTAGGGACAAATAATGCATAGGAATGATAACCTTACCTGAAAATGTGACGGATGGCTTGATTGATTTGTTTATACACTCACTAATTTAACCACAATGAATCTTCACAGTTCTAGAAAATAAGAATGGCTTTTAGTATATTTTACTGCAACTTACAACTCATGGAATTTGTGTAGGTTACTAATTATTTAATAATATTATGAAGCTGAGTAAGATGAAGCATGTTATTTTTTCTGGTTTTGTAATTTTTTTTCCCAGGCAACCTGAACATATTTCAGTACTTAAATAAGCTGGTACATAAATTTATTGTTTTCTGCACAATTGCAGAATATATGGATTGTTGGTAATGGGTGAGTAGTTCATGGATGTTGTACTAACACCCAATTTCTCTTTTTTAACTTTTTATATCAGTCCTGGTGGTGCAGTGGTTAAGAGATAGGGCTACTAACCAAAAGGTCAGCAGTTCAAATCCACCAGTGGCTCCTTGGAAATCCTATGGGTCAGTTCTGCTCTGTCCTATAGGGTCGCTATGAGTTGAAGTTGACTTTGACTCCAACGGGTTATATGTGATGAAGGTTTAGCATGTGTTTGCAATTTTTACTAGAATTATTGCAGGCTTGTAGCCTAAAGGCTTACCATACCCTAAAGAACAGCACACATTCTCCTGGATTTGCACAAATACTTTCCTTACTGACATGAAACAGCAGAATGTGCATTTCCGGGTCTGCATATCCTTGTGCCCTCAACTTCATACCTGCAATGGAAAATTTGCCATGTCATGTTTCACCTTCTTTTTTCCCTTATCCCTTTTTCTCTTACCAGTGTAAACACATGTAACATATAAAACCTTGTCAACTGCCAGAGGGCAGGGCAGGTGTACTTTTCAGACTGACCTCATGTTTGCAAGAGTGAAATTTTTTTGTTTTGTTTTGCTGCTGTTTATTTCAGGGCCTTTTGAAATGGTTCACTATGTAGATTTTCTCTTGTTGTTTTATATCGACCTGCTTACTGAAAATTTATTGATATAATTAGAAGGCTGACTAGGATAAAAATAGCTACACCAGTATTTATAAGTATCCCTACCCTAATTATGCCTCTTTCATTCTGAAGGTTTAGTTTTTTAAAATAATTTTTCCCACTAAAGTTCATATCAGACTTCACGACCATATTCTAATCACAGTCAGAAAAAAGAGTGAACAATCTTTATTATTGGATGCTCACCTATCAATTTTAGATTTCTACCTTGAAGTTCCATGTTGCAGCTGAGCGAAGCTGAGACTATATCACGTTCAGGGGAATATATGTTTTGCATTCTGACCCTGCCATTTCCTAGCTATGTAGCTATGATGAGCATCTAAAACATTTTTCAGCCTCAGCTTCCTCATGTATAGTTTTTTAAGAAAAACTGTGTTATCAATTTTATATTTGTACAACACATTCCAAATAGAAAGAAACTCCAAATGGTAGTTATTTTGAGGTAAAATAAATAAGAATTATGGATAACTGACAGAGGAATAGGAATGTGATCTCTTCAGTACTTACTTTTCTTCCATCTAATGCTCATAACACTATAATTTTAAAACAAGTAAGAAAAAGAAAGAAAGAAAAATTCTCACTCAGCATCTGCTAATGTAGCTTTCTGTTAAAGGAATATCACAATAATGGCAGCAGCAGAGAAACGGCAGCAGCAGAGAAACAGCAGCAGCAGAACCAAGAGGCCAATGCGAGAGGGCACTGGAACTGACCCTCAGAGTGAGATGGCTAGTGCCTTCTGCAGGAGGACCCCTGGCAGAGTGGGGTGCCTCCAGGCAATTATTGGTGGAGCTACAGAGCTTTGGAACAGTTGCCCCAGAAGGGCAGACTCAGGTGATAAGGCCCTAGAGTCCAGGAAGCAGAAGCTGAAGAGACAAAGCACACAGGAAGTAGAGCTGCCTCAGTTTCAAAGTGTACGGCTATGACCTCTGGGGTCTCAAGGGTGGAGTGACCACTCAGATAGACTAGAGAATGGGGCTGCCCAAAGCTGATGAAGCAGAGTTGCCCTTCCAGTGGGCCTGGAAGGCAGAGCTGAAGCCCAGGGCAGAGGGACTTCCACTCAGAATCCAGAGAGTATGGCCAATATCTAGAGTCTGGAGGGCAGGGCCACTGTGTAAATGTTCTCTCAGGATTATTTTTGAGCCTTGAGGGCTAATGTAATATGTTCTGCTGACCTGCTTGGTGCCTGTTATCCCTTCTTTCCTTCCAGTTTCTCCCATTTGTAATGGAAATGTCTAGCTGGTTTCTATTCTACCATGGTACTTTGGAAGCAGATAACTTGTATTCTCAATTTCACAGGTGAACAGAAATTTTTGAATTTTGGACTTGGAGTTGATTTAAGACTTTTGCTATGGTATGATGTGGTGAATATGTTTAACATGTGGCAAGCTCATGAATTTTGAGAGCCAAAGGGTGGAATATTATGGATTGAATTTTGTCCCCCCCCCTCCATAACATGTATCAGCTTGGCTAGACTATGATTCCCAGTATTGTGTGATCATCCAACATTTTGTGATTTGGTGTGATTTTCCAATGTGTTGTTAATGCTACCTCTATGATATTGATGAGGCAGGATTAGAGGCAGTTATGTTAATGATGTAGGACTTAATCTACAAAATTAAGTTGTATCCTAAATAAATCTATTTTGAGAAACAAAAGAGAAAAGCAAGCAGCGAGACACGGGGACCTCATACCACCAAGACACAAGACCCAGGAGACTAGCATGTCCTTTGGACCCAGAGTCCCTCAGCTGAGAAGCTCCGTGACCAGGGGAGATTTATGACAAGGACCTTCCTCTAGAGCCAACAGAAAGAAGACTTCCCCTGGAGCTGTGCCCTGAATTCAGATTTCTAGCCTACTAGACTGTGAGAGAATAAATTTGTTTGTTAAAGTCATACATTTGTTATATTTCTGCTATAGCAGAAGGATATAACTAAGACAGTGAGGTACTCAAAATTGTTGTTATGCTGGAGAAAATAAATAAGAATTACAAATGACTTACAAAAGGAGTAAGCATGTGATCCCTTCAGTAGTTACATTTCTTCCACCTAACACCCATAGTAGTATTGTTTTTAAAGAGAGTAGCAAAAAAGGTAAAGGAAAATCTACCACTCAGCTATTACTAATATAGTTTTTTGTCCAAGGAATATGACAATATATAATATTCCAAAATGCTATGAATAACTCATTGCTGTTGAATCAATTCCAACTCATAGTGACCCTACGGGGCAGAGTAGAACTGTCCCATAGGGTTTCCAAGGAGTGGCTGGTTGTTTTGAACTGCCGACCTTTTGTTTGGCAGCCAAACACTTAACTACTGCACCACCAGGGCCCCTAATTGTAAAACAGACGTTTCCTTACCATAACACTGGCAAAGGATATGATTCTTTGCCTTTTCTACAAAGACTTGAAGGACGTAATTTTTGATCTAAGGAATTGGCAGGTTGTATCTGTTCATTAATATATTTATTAACTTATTTATTCATCCATGCATGCATCAAATATTTAATTTATTTATAATTAACGTAATCTTTCAAAATTTTTGGATGACTAATACGAGACGTTAGTCTGGAAGCTGGGGAATGAATCATGAACAAATGTTCACATGCTCTTTTATAACATGCTATGAGAAAGCCCTAAATTACAATTAAAGTATAAGGGATTATCTCTACAATTTATGACAAGGTTTCACTTATTCGTCCATGTAGCATCTGAACATATAATAGAGTATTTGCCAAAGAGAAGATAGGCAGATATTTGTTGAAATTATTTAATTGAATAAAATTGATATGCATAAATAATTTCTATGTTTTAGGTACACACAACACACCATAACTCAAGTTCTTTAAGTATAAATTTAAATCAACATTCTACATACAAAAGCAATGAACAATGTGCAGAGATTCTCTTGACCCTGCTGTGTTCCTGGTATCAGCTACAACTGTTGCTATATGCTGACTCTGCGCTTTCGTAATCAGCTATCAACTCTCTTCAAAATTTTGGACCTGAATTTTTACTGCAGTGAGTAAAAATGAAGAGGTTGGTCTAGTTGTGGGAGTCCCTCTTCTATCCGTACTTTCTATCATAATCTCATTAACACTCTTCTCAAAACATAAGTGAGTAGTACAGTATAGAAGTTGGAGTAATTCATAGAGGGAGGTGAAGAGAAGGTAAAATTAGCAAAGACTCACAAGGTAATATTGTCTTTTCTTAGACTGGATATGGAAGCCAGGATTTCTGGTAAGAGTCCAGTGATGTTTCAGGTGCAGGCAAGGATGACAGGACGTATTTACTTGAGATGACTGAGAACTTGAAATAATTCTGTTTTATAACAAAAACCTCTGTGTTTACTTTAACAGAAGGGCTGGTGATGCTGATGGCAGTAGAGAAAACCCCTGGGAACACTGTCTGGGTCTTTCAATAACAGCCAGTGCCCAGGGGTAATTTTTAGGAGATAATTGGTTCTAGATGTTGTGGGATCAGGACTCAAGTAAAACCTATGAATGAACTTCGTATGCCAAGAACTACTGATATTTTTGAGGCTGGGGGAAGAATTGGTGAAGATTAATGAGCCAGTAATTTAAACACAAAGTAAACTGCAGTACCCTAATATTCTGAGGTCTCATAAGTTAAAATTCCTGTGGATCAACAAATGGAGATCAAGTGGCACAGAAAGAGAGATCTAAAGCCAGGCTTAACCTGATCGAAGGAAACTGTGTTCCGGTCATTCTCTCGGTATATCTCTGAGGATAAGTGTGATTTAACTAGCTGTGCCAAACTCACAGAAATTCTAATGGATTAAACAACAAAAAAATTCTTCGGAATTTCTTCCAGGTGTTAACATAAAGGAAGTTACTGCTATTTACTAGCCCAGTACCAAAGCCCAACCCAGAAACCTGTGAACTCTGATCAATCACATGTTGCTTCATATATTATGCCTCCCGTTTCTTCATCTGTTCTGTTAACAAGAGTGTCTAGTCTTCTGGCCTCTTGAAATTGTGACACAGTGGAACCTGTGAAGCATTTGGACTAGTTCCTGACACACAGTGCATATTAGGAAGTGCTGTGCTATCTCTTGTTTAATCTTCATGCAATAGCATGAGTATATCAGTCAGATCCCATCAGGAAAGCAGATGGATCTTCTGGGTCTTAGGGGTTCTTGAGGTAACCACTTGGTTAAGTATATGATTATCCCCTGTCATTGTATAAGATACATCTATTTCTCCAGAGTCCTAATAGGCAAGTTGAATGGGGATGTGATGGGAATCACCACCCCTGCATTTTTCAAGCCTTTTATGGTGGGGCTAATCACTGAAATACCACCAGGAATGCAATACTGCTCCAGGTTTCCTATTGTTCTAGGTAGAGGCTGTTCTAGTGGTTTCTACTTGACCTTTCCTACCATAATTGCCCTCGCTCCACATGTCAGGGATACAGTGTGGGAATTCTGTCAATTTTCTTGGTATATCTATCCTAATTATATATTTCAGAACTAGGGAAATAACCATAGGAATGTTCAAGGATTTACTGGACTCATTGTATCATGGACCCAAGCCATAAGTTCTACACTGACTGGTGGACCACAGTACCATTTTGGATCTTCAGGAATTAGTATAAGAGTAATTTTTTTTTAAAAGTGTCCAGTAACCCACAAACATCTTTTATATCCTTTCCCCGTTGCAAATATACCTTGTGGTATGGATTGAACTGTGTCCCCCAAAATGTGTGTCAACTTGGCTAGTCTATGATTCTCAGTATTATGTGATTGACCACCATTTTGTCATCTGATGTGATTATCCTATTTGTTGTAACTCTTACCTCTATGCTGTTAATGAGGTGGGATTAGCAGCAGTTATGTAAATGGCTTAGGACTCAATTCACAAGATCAGGTGTGTCTTAAGTCAATTTCCTTTTTTTTTTTTGACTATAAGAGAAAGTTTACAAATCAAGTCAGACTCTCACACAAAAACTTATATACACCTTGCTGCATACTCCCTATTACTCTCCCCCAATGAGACAGCCCCCTCTTTCCCTCTACTCTCTCTTTTCGTGTCCATTTTGCCAGCTTCTAACCCCCTCCAACCTCTCATCTCCCCTCCAGGCAGGAGACGCCAACATAGTCTCAAGTGTCCACCTGATCCAAGAAGATCACTCTCACCAGCATCTCTCTCCAACCCATTGTCCAGTCCAATCCATGTCTGAAAAGTTGGCTTCGGGAATGGTTCCTGTCCTGGGCCAACAGAGGGTCTGGGGGCCATGACCACCGGGGTCCTTCTAGTCTCAGCCAGACCATTAAGCCTAGTGTTTTTTATGAGAATTTGGGGCCTGCATCCCACTGCTCTCCTGCTTCCTCAGGGGTTCTCTGTTGTGTTCCCTGTCAGGGCAGTCATCGGTTGTAGCCAGGCACCATCTAGCTCTTCTGGTCTCAGGATGATGTGGTCTCTGGTTCATGTGGCCCTTTCTGTCTCTTGGGCTTGTAATGGCCTTGTGTCCTTGATGTTCTTCATTATCCTTTGGTCCAGGCAGGTTGAGACCAATTGATGCATCTTAGATGGCTGCTTGCTAGCATTTAAGACCCCAGACGCCACTCTTCAAAGTGGGATGCAGAAGGTTTTCTTAATAGATTTTATTATGCCAATTGACTTAGATGTCCCCTGAAACCATGGTCCCCAGACACTGCCCCTGCTACGCTGGCCTTCGAAGCATTCAGTTTATTCAGGAGACTTCTTTGCTTTTGGTTTAGTCCAATTGTGCTGACTTCCCCCGTATTGTGTATTGTCTTCTTTCTTCACCTAAAGTAATTCTTATCTACTATCTAATTAGTGAAAACCGCTCTCCCACCCTTCCATCCTCCCCCATCTTGTAAACACAAAATAATGTTTTTTTCTCAGTTAAAACTATTTCTCAAGTTCTTATAATAGTGGTCTTATATAATATTTGTCCTTTTGTAACTAACTTCACTCAGCATAATACCTTCCAGGTTCCTCCATGTTATGAAATGTTTCACAGATTCCTCACTGTTCTTTATTGATGCGTAGTATTCCATTGTGTGAATATACCATAATTTGTTTATCCTTTCATCCATTGATTGGCACCTTGGTTGCTTCCATCTTTTTGCTATTGTAAACAGTGCTGCAATAAACTTGGGTGTGCATATATCTGTTTGTGTAAAGGTTCTTACTTCTCTAGGATATATTCCAAGGAGTCAGATTGCTGGATTGTGTGGTAGTTCTATTTCTAGCTTTTTAAGGAAGCGCCAAATGGATTTCCAAAGTGGTTGTACCATTCTACATTCCCACCAGCACTGTATAAGTGTTCCAATCTCTCCACAGGCTCTCCGACATTTATTATTTTCTGTTTTTTGGATTAATGCCAGCCTTGTTGGGGTGAGATGAAATAAGCGCTAATGATTGTGAACATTTCCTCATATATCTGTTAGCTACCTGAATGTCTCCTTTAGTGAAGTGTCTATTCAAATCTTTTGCCCATTTTCTAATTGGGTTATTTGTCTTTTTGTAGTTGAGTTTTTGCAGTATCATGTAGATTTTAGAGATTAGGCGCTGATCAGAAATGTCACGGCTAAAAACGTTTTCCCAGTCCGTAGGTAGTCTTTTTAGTCTTTTGGTGAAGTCTTTGGATGAGCATAGGTGTTTCATCTTCAGGAGTTCCTAGTTATCTAGTTTTTCTTCTCCATTCTTAATAATGTTTTGTATACTGTTTACGGCGTGTATTAGGGCTCCTAACGTTGTCCCTATTTTTTCTCCCATGATCTTTACCGTTTTAGATTTTATATTTAGATCTTTGATCCACATTGAGTTAGTTTTTGTGCATGGAGTGAGGTATGGTTCTTGTTTCATTTTTTTGCAGATGGATATCCAGTTATGCAAGCACCATTTGTTAAAAAGACTTTTTCCCCCATTTAACTGTTTTGGGGGCCTTTGTCAAATATCAACTGCTCATATGTGGATGGGTTTATGTCTGGATTCTCAATTCTGTTCCATCGGTCTATGTATCTGTTGTTGCACCAGAACCAGCCTGTTTTGACTACTGTGGTGGTATAATAGGTTCTAAAATCAGGTAAAGTAAGGTCTACCACTTTGTTCTTCTTTTTCAGTAATGCCTTATTTAACTGGCACTTCGTTCTCTTCCATATGAAGTTGGTGATTTGTTTCTCCATCTCATCAAAGAATGTTGTTGGGATTTGGATTGGAATTGCAGTAAATGTATAGATTGCTTTTGGTAGAATAGATGTTTTTATAATGTTAAGTCTTCCTATCCATGAACAAGGTAAGTTCTTCCACTTATGTAAGTCTCTTTTGGTTTCTTGCAGAAGTGTACTGTAGTTTTCTTTGTGTAAGTCTTTTACATCTCTGGTAAGATTTATTCCTAAGTATTTTATCTTCTTGGGGGCTACTGTAAATGACATTGATTTGGTGATTTCCTCTTCGATGTTCTTTTTGTTGGTGTAGAGGAATCCAACTGATTTTTGTATGTTTGTCTTGTATCCCGATACTCCACTGAACTCTTCTATTAGTTTCGGTAGTTTCCTAGAGGATTCCTTAGGGTTTTCTGTGTATAAGATCATGTCATCTGCAAAAAGAGATACTTTGACTTCTTCCTTACCAATCTGCATGCCCTTTATTTTTTTATATAGCCTAATTGCTCTGGCTAGGACCTTCTGCACAATGTTGAATAAGAGTGGTGATAAAGGATATCTTTGTCTGGTTCCCGATCTCATTGGGAATGCTTTCAGGCTCTCACCATTTAGGGTGATGTTGGCTGTTGGCTTTGTATAAATGCCCTTTATTATGTTGAGGAATTTTCCTTCTATTCTTATTTTGAAGACAGTTTTTATCATGAGTGTTGAACTTTGTCTGATGCCTTTTTTTGTGTCAATTGATAAAATCATGTGATTCTTGTCTTTTGTTTTATTTATGTGGTGGATTACATTAATTGTTTTTCTAATGTTGAACCATCCCTGCATACAATACCTGGTACAAACCCCAACTGGTCATGGTGAATTATTTTTTTGATATGTTGTTGAATTCTATTGGCAAGAATTTTATTGAGGATTTTTGCATCTACATTCATGAGGGATATAGGTCTATAATTTTCTTTTCTTGTGATGTCTTTACCTGGTTTTGGTATCGGGGATATGGTGGCTTTATAGAATGAGTTTGGTAGTATTCCGTCCTTTTCTATGCTCTGAAATACCTTTAGTAGTAGTGGTGTTAACTCTTCTCTGAAAGTTTGGTACAAGTCTGCAGTGAAGCCGTCTGGACCAGGGCTTTTTTGTTGTTGTTGTTGGGAGTTTTGGGGTTACCTTTTCGATCTCTTCTTTCGTTATGGGTCTATTTAGTTGTTCTACCTCTGTTTGTGTCAGTTTACGTAGGTAGTGTGTTCCTAGGAATTCATCCATTTCTTCTAGGTTTTCCAATTTGTTAGAGTACAATTTTTCATAGTAATCTGATATGACTCTTTTAATTTCAGTTGGGTCTGTTGTAATATTGCCCATCTCATTTCTTATTTGGGTTATTTGCTTCCTCTCCTGCTTTTGTTTTGTCAGTTTGGCCAATGGTTTAACAATTTTGTTGATTTTTTCAAGAAAACAGCTTTTGGTCTTGTTAATTCTTTCTGTTGTTTTTCTGATTTTTATTTCATTTAGTTCAGCTCTAGTTTTTATTATTTGTTTTCTTCTGGTGCCTGAGGGTTTCTTTTGTTGCTCTCTTTCTATTTGTTCAAATTGTAGGGGTAATTCTTTGATTTTGGCCCTTCCTTCTTTTTGGATGTGTGCATTTATTGATATAAATTGGCCTCTGAGCACCGCTTTTGCTATGTCCCAAAGGTTCTAATAGGAAGTGTTTTCATTCTCATTCGATTCTCTAAGTATCTTTATTCCATCCTTAATGACTTCTATAATCTAGTCTTTTTTGAGCAGGGTATTGTTCAGTTTCCAAGTGTTTGATTTCTTTTCCTTGCCTTTCCCTTTATTGATTTCCACTTTTATGGCCTTATGGTCAGAGAAGATGCTTTGTAATATTTCAATGTTTTGTATTCTGCTAAGGCTTGCTTTAGGACCTAATATGTGGTCTATTCTAGAAAATGTTCCATGTGCACTAGAAAAGAAAGTATACTTGGTTGCTGTTGGGTGGAGTGTTCTGTATATGTCTATGAGGTCAGGTTGTTTAATTTTGGCATTTAGATCTTCTGTGTCTTTATTGAGTTTCTTTCTGGATCTCCTGTCCTTCACCGAAAGTGGTATGTTGAAGTCTCCTACTCTTATTGTGGAGCTGTCTATCTCACTTTTCAATGCTGATAGAGTTTGTTTTATGTACCTTGCAGCCCTGTCATTGGGTTCATAAATATTTAATACGGTTATATCTTCTTGGTGTATTGTCCCTTTAATCATTATATAGTTTCCTTCTTTATCCTTTATGATGGATTTAACTGTAAAGTCTATTTTTCAGAAATTAATATTTTTTTTAATATTGCCACTCCTGCTCTTTTTTGATTATTGTGTGCTTGATACATTTTTTTCTATCCTTTGAGTTTTAGTTTCTTTGTGTCTCTAAGTCTACCGTGTGTCTCTTGTAGGCAGCATACAGATGGATCTTGTTTTTTAATCCATTCTGCCACTCTCTGTCTCTTTATTGGTGCATTTAGTCCATTTACATTCAGGGTAATTATGGATAGGTATGAATTTAGTGCTATCATTTTGATGTCTTTTTTTGTGTGTTGACAGCTTCATTTTCCCACTTGATTTTACGTGCTGAGTAGATTTTCTTCGTATATTGTCCTTTCCTCATGTTTGTTGTTGATTTTGTTTCTGCTGAGTCTGTATTTTTCCCTTGTATTTTATTTTGATGAGTAGGATTGTTTGTCTCCTTTGTGATTACCTTATTATTTACCCCTATTTTTCTAAATTTAAAAATAACTTTCATTTCTTTGTATTGCCGTATCTTCCTCTCCATATGGAAGGTGTATAATTACATTTCATAGTCCCTCTTTATTATTTTAATGCTGTCTTCTTTTATATAATAACATTGCTGTTAACCTGTTTTGGGCTTTTTTTTTTTAAATAACCTTGCTTTGTTTTTTTGGATGTCCGTGTCTGGGTTGACTTCTGGTTGCTCTGCCCAGTGTTCTAGTCTTGGGTCGATATCTGATATTATTGATTTTCTAACCAAAGACCTCCCTTTAGCATTTCTTGTAGTTTTGGTTTGGTTTTTATGAATTCCCTCAACTTGTGTTTATCTGGAAATGTCTTAATTTCACCTTCATATTTAAGAGATAGTTTTGATGGATATATGATTCTTGGCTGGCAATTTTTTTCCTTCAGGTTTTCAAATATGTCATCCCATTGCCTTCTTGCCTGCATGGTTTCTGCCTAGTAGTCCGAGCTTATTCTTATTGGCTGTCCTTTGTAGGTGGCTTTTTGTTTATCCCTTGCTGCTCTTATAATTCTCTCTTTATCTTTGGTTTTGGCAAGTTTGATTATAATATGTCTTGGTGACCTTCTTTTAAGATCTGCCTTATGTGGAGTTCGATGGGCATCTTGGATAGATATCTTCTCATCTTTCACAATATCAGGAAAGTTTTCTGCCAACAAATCTTCAACAATTTTCTCTGTATTTTCTGTTATCCCTCCATGTTCTGTTACTCCAATCACTCGTAGGTTATTTCTTTTGATAGAGTCCCACATGATTCTGAAGATTTCTTTATTTTTTTTAATTCTTTTATCTGATTTTCTTCAAGTATATTAGTGCCAAGTAATTTTTCTTCGTGTTCAGAAATTCTAGCTTCTACTTGCTCAGTCATCACTCATCAACTTGACAGTACTGGGCTGTACTGGGTTACTTGCTCAATTCTGCTCCTCTGACTTTCTACTGAGTTATCTAATTCTGTAATTTTATTGTTAATCTCCTGAATTTCTGATTGTTGTCTGTCTATGGATTTTTCCAGCTTTTATAACTTTTCCTTATGTTCCTGAATAATCTTTCTAATTTCTTCAGTTGCTTTATCTGTGTGTTCCTTGGCTTGTTCTGCTTATTGCCTCATTTCCTTCCTGTTGTCTTGAAGGGGTCTGTATATTAAACTTCTGTATTCTGCATCTGGTAATTCCAAGAATGCACTTTCATCTAGAAGATCCCTGGATTCTTTGTTTTGAGAGCCTGTTGCAGTGATCATGTTCTGTTTCTTTATGTGACTGGATATTGACTGTTGCCTCCATGCCATCTATAAGTTACTGTATTAGTTTGTGCTTGCTTACTGTGTCATAGCTGCTTGCTTTGTTTTGTTTTGGTATACTCGTATGGGTTGCTTGAGTGAACTAGCTTGATTATTTTCTCCTTTGGAGCTCTGGTGTCCTGTCCCCAGCTGGCTAGAGCTTTTATCACTTATATCAGTCTAGGAGTCCATTCAGTTTCCTTGTATGAATTCAGCTCAGGTTTCCAGGTAGCTGATATCAAGTGTGTGGTACAGGGTCTGTCCTACAGTCTTAGAGGTGCAGGGGTGATTGGCGTATATACCCGTATCTGATCACAGCATGGGGTCATGCTCTGAACAAGGCAGGGGTCTGAGAACCAGCCCCCAAGTGTCTCTGAGAAAAATGTGTCTCTGTTCCCTAGAGCATACTGGTGGGTGGGTTCTGCAGAGGGACCATTAGCACCCAAAGTTTTTGGTTGTAAGGACTGGAGACACCAATTATTTTTGGACCCCTCTCATGGGTGGCGGGGTGACCTGAGTGGAGCTACCAGTCCTGAGGTTCCTGATGTGGGTAGGTGAGGACCTTGTTTAATATGCAAAGTGATGTCAAACATCAAACACCCACCTCTCCACCACTCAGCTGAAATCGTTGGACTTTGCCAACATGGGCATATTCCCCCAAAATAGGCCCCCTGAGGTCCATGCAGAAGGAAAAGTCGCTCAAGGTCCACAGTTTATGCCTGGACAGGAGCCGCGTCTGTCCTGAGCTCCCCCAGTTAATGGAGCTAGCGAATTATCTTTTCCTGCCAGTTGCAAATTTTTTCCTTCCCCAAGGCCAGGAGGATGGCTCTAGGTGCTCACCAGGGTCTATCTCAGGCCAGGGATTCAGCCACTGAAGCCAGCCTGGGGGTGGGGTGGGCACGGTAAAATGTACGCAAGCACTTAGCTTTTGCAGGGGAGCGTGCCATTCTCCTCAGGTTCCAGAGATGTGAGTGGGCTGTGTGGCTGGTTGCTTCTCCCTGAGGAAACTGCAGCCAAACACTAGGACCAGTCCTCCACCCCCCGCCACCCCACTGCCTCCGCGGCCACCGCCGCAGCTCCGGGAATGGTGCCTGAGGGCTCCCGGCAACTCCTCTCTGCTTCTGAACGGTCTCTTCCTCCCCCTGTCCCTCAGTTCATTGTGTAAGCTTGCATTTGATGCTCAGGGCTCCCAGCTTGTCACAAATATACTAGTTTCTTGTTTTTTAGGGTCTCTGTTGTAAAGAGGGCTCAACGGAACCGTGTGTCTATTCCACCATCTTGGCTCTGCCTTCCTACTTCTGTACATTCTTGTAGTTGCTGATTCCATTATAGATACATGGGGGTCTAAGATATCCTTCTTTAGTAATCAGTTCAAAATTGCATCATTTTTATTTTACAAAATCTTTACTTTCGAGTTCTCCTTTTCTAACTTCCCAACTTCCCCTCTGTTTTTCTTTTCTTCTTTAGTATGCTATCATATATTCTTCCAACTCCGTCTCTGTCTTTTTAACGCTTTTGAAATTTTAGTCATTTTTCCCCATTTAGTATCACCATGATTGCTATCAGTAGCTGTCATTATTCTGGTAAATCTCTAAAATCTATCTTAGATAATATTTAAAAAAATAAAGACACCCTAAATGATCTCAGATATATTGCATGGCTTTCTGGTTTTAGGTAACACTTTGTATGAAATTTTCTTTTTACAGTTGTTCCCATACTACTTGAAATTGTTGGAACTTGAGTGCATGTATTATACTTCCACCAGAATTTTTAAAAAATACTTGAATTTCAGACAATATGTTATTGAACTAAGACCAGCATGTACTGCTGGCTTAGTGAAATACCTAGGAGAAGAGGTCTTTAAGAAATATCTACAAGAATACCTATCTCATGAATATAATATTCCTAAAATATTTCAAATAGAAAGTCTATGCAAATATTATAAAAATCCTTAAAATGCATTCTTTGGGGGGCTGTTACTAGAGGCGATATGTATAGTCATGCTTTACATATTGTTTCAATTTTTGCTCTTTGAGTTTGTTACCTATCATACTTTTCTTTCCATAATGTATTTCAATATTTTAGGGATTAAAAAAATGCATAGCAATGATGAACATACCCAAAAATGTGATGGATTGATTGACTGTTGATTTATGTATTCACCAAATTTACCACAATTGGTCTTCAGGCTCTAGAAAATAAAAATGTCTTTTATTGTATTTACTTGTAACTTATGATAAAACCCTTTGCTGTCGAGTCGATTCTGACTCATAGTGAACCTATAGGACAGAGTAGAACTGCCCCATGATACATGGGTATTATTTGTTGAAGTCAGTATTTATTTAATAACATCATCAAGTTGAGTAAATGTGTTTTGAGTCTTCTCTTTTAGTTGAAATACATATTTTCCCATACAACTAGAATATATTTCAGAACTTAAATAGGCTGATGCATAAAAATATTGTTTACTGCACACATTTGAAGACTATATGGATCATAGTCAAATGGAGTTAATGGATATTTTACTAAAACACAGTTGCTTGATAATGTTGTCTTTCATAGCTATCAGTGTAAGTGATAATGGATTAACATGTGTTTTGCAAACTCTACAAGAGGAATTTCAGGATTTTAGCCTAAAGGCTTACTGTGTTTTTAGATGAGGTCCAGTCAGTTCTGACTTATAGTACCCTGTATACCACAGAATGAAACACTGCCTGGTACTGCACCATCCTCACAATCGGTGCTATACTTGAGCCCATTGTTTGTAGCCACTGTGTCAGTCCATCTTGTTGAGGATCTTCCTCTATTTCACTGACACTGTACCAAGCACGATGTCCTCCAGGGACTGGTCCTTCCTGATAACATGTCCAAAGTACATGAGACAAAGTCTTGCTTGAACCTTTCAAACTGGCCTTATGCTTGCAAGACTAAAAGTTTTTTTTTTGGTTGTTCTTTATTTCAGGACCCTTTGAAATGGTTCACTAAGTAGTTTTGTTGTTTCTTTATATCAATGTTTACTGGTAATTTATTGATATCAATGTATGATTCACTTGGTTAGGAATGGTTAATTAATGTTTACAAGTAGCTGTGCCCTGGTTATGCCACTTTCTTTCTGAAGGTTTAGATTTAAAAAATAATATCTTAACATTTTCTCTCACTAAATTTCATATTCAACTTCTATTACCATATTATAGATATACAACTGGCTTTTACAGTTTGAAATCACAGCAAAAAACCTTTATTATCCATGCTCACCAATCAATTTATGTTCCTACCTTGATGTTCAGTGTTGCAGATTAGCGGATTTGAGGCTTTACGGCCTTATGGGATCCTGACTCTGCCATTTACTTGCTATTCACCTATAAGGAGCCATTAAAACATCATTAAACCTCAGTTTCCTTATCTATAAATATTTTAATACTACAAAATATTTTACAAATTTTGTATTTGTAAAACATTTCAAATGGAGAGATACTCCAAATGGTTATTATGTTGAAGAAAATAAAAATTACAAATGACTTATAAAAAGAACAAGCTTGTGATCCCTTCAGTACTTAAATTTCTTCCATCTAACACCCATAGTAGTACTATTTTCAAGACAGTAACAAAAAACAAAAAGGAAAATCTACCACTCAGCTATTACTAACGTAGTTTTTTGTTCAAGGAAATAAGATAATATACAATATTCTGAAATGCTATGAGATTGTAAAATTGAGAGCATTTCTTTACCAGCACACTGGCAAGGGATACCCTGCATAGAAGAGTACTCCTGTCTGTAAAAGTGTAAGGGAAATGATTCTTTGCTTTTCTACAAAGACTTGAAGGATGTAATTTTTGACCTGAAGAACTGGCAGGTGTATTTTGTTCATCAACATATTTATTAATTTGTTTGTTCATTCATGTGTGCATCAAATATTTAATTTATAGTTAACACAGTCTTTCAAAATTTTGGGGTGGCTAATATGAGACACTGTTCCACAGCTGACCCTTGGCCTTGTTCTGACTGATGATATTGAGATTTTCCATCGTCTCTTAGTGTTACATCCCACCCTAATCCTTTTAAGCACAAGTAGAGATTAGGATTTATAGCACATGAAAAAAAAATTTTTTTTTCACAAAATGGAGGATAATTACACATGGCCTAATGAAGTTGACACATATTTTGGGGGGACACAATTCAATCCATTACACTTTAACATCGAGACAAACAGTGAAGCTAGGAATTGAATTTGCATTGTAATTCAGCCATTTATAGCATGAAATTCTGAGTTTTATTTTTAGCTACCTCATCTCCATGGCTACAGAACATTATATTTTATTTTTTAGCATCCATAGAAACTTTCAGGTCATTATGCAATGCTTGACCAGGGATTTGGAGCCCTCACCTCATCCTTTCCTTTCCCCACTTTGTCCAGTGAAATTAACAGCAACAAGCCAATGTTATTACATATATCAGTTCAACAAAATCTTCTAAGGTATTAAATGCATGATCATTCAGAATATTGTCTTTATTTTATCAGGAGTATTTAATTGCATGTCTCTATTTCCACATCATTCCATGAACTATCAATACCCCCTTTACTTCTTGCAATAGCCATTAGTGCCTTAACATCTAAATAGATTTGAGGACCAGTTTCAGAAACCCCAGAATTAAATCACAAAAATCATCCCTAAGATTTTATTTTTCTAGAATCATTTCCAGTATCAAAGACTATGTTAGTCAGAGTCCTCCAGAGAAACAGAATTAACACAATATATATTTAAAGAGAGAGAAAGTGAGAGAGAGAGAGACCCGAAGGAAAAGGCCAACATGGTAGTAGGGCTAGCAAGTCCAACATTCTTAGGTCAGGTAACTGCCTTGAAACTCTGAAAGTCTTGTGTTCGAAATATGTAGGTAATGCAACTGACTGGAACCTCCAAAAGCCTTGTATCTGAAATTGGTAGAAGAGGCAGCATGCTGAAAATTCTGGAAAAAATGTTCATTTACACTCTTGAGGCAAAATCAGTCTCCCTTGGGAAACCTCAGTTTTGGCTCCTAAGGCCTTCAAACGAATGGATGAGGCATATTCATGTTGTAGAGGGTAATATGCTTAAGTTCAATTGATTTAAATGTTAGTCATACGTAAATACCTACATAGCAACATCTAGACTAGTATTTGACCAAACAACGGGGCACCACAGATTAACCAAGTTGACATAAAATTAACCATCAGCCTCAGTATTAGTTTTCTGAAAATGCTGTGTGATAAAATCATTTTATGATAATAACAATCACCAAAGTAAAAGAAGTTATAGTGCTCTTGGCAATTAGTGACAATATTGTCTCCAAATTATAGGTAAATAACTGAAAACTGTAATTTTTAAGACTGCATAGGCATTAGTAACTGCATATCTAATATAACAATATTTTGTTTCCTGGTAGAGAGTCCTGTGACTACCTCTAGGGTTACTACGGGATTTTTGGGTCCTCATATATGCAAAACTTATATAAAACTTCACTTAAAAATATATTTTATACATTTTATCTTCTTAATATGTTGAAAAGATGCATGAAAAGTATAGTAAGATAACAGAAAACATTATTTAATTTTTGTCCTCTTGGCGTGGAGACAGTATGAACAGTGATTTACAAATTGTAAATAATTTTATGTAAATTTTTCCATACAGATTATGTGAAACAGCATAAAAGTGTGGTTTGATATTTCCTGTCAACCACACCTTCAGAAGCTTCTATTTTTATTTAGAAAATCCTAATATTTTGAGTTATTTTTATGATCAGCTTTCACATGCTATTCTATATGCTTTTAGTTATATTTTAAATATATGTCTGAATAAATGATTCTTCTGTCATAATTACAAAAAAGTAAAAGCTAAGATATAGTTTATCTATTCCAAGACGCTAGGTAATTCTGAAGAGTTACATTCAACAAATATAAGAGTATTTAGCAGACATGCTTCAGACATCAGGGAATATACATTTTTGGAGAGGGAAAACTTCAGGTTACAATATGAAAGTGTTGTTTCTACCCTTAAGTCTGGTAGACATTCAGGAAAATTGAATGAAAAACCCTCAGTGAGATGTAGTGACATAACAGCCACAACAATGGACTCTACCGCACCCAAGATCATGAAGGCTGTGCAGGATTAAGGAGCATTTCATTCTGTTACACATAAGGCTGCTATGAGTCAGAGTTTACAGCAACTAGCATCAACAACTTTGTTTCTATGCTGACATATATAATATATTGGCTGTCACTTAGATATCAAGTCAGGTCCCTCAAATTTGAAATTAGGCAAGGAATCTAATTTTGAAACATTTTTCAACACGCCTCATCAAAGTAGGATTGTCTTAAAATAATGATCTTATTATTTTTCTGAGTAGAATATTCTTCTCATAATTCTCCTTACAGCCTCCTTTATCTGCTTGTTCCTAAGGCTATAGATGATAGGATTTAGGAAAGGAGGGACTATACAGTAGAAAACAGAAATGATCATATCCTGAATTGTTGGTGAGTTGGAGGTTGGATTCATATACACAGCGTTCAGGGAGCTGGAAAAGACTGTCACCACAAGAATGTGAGGTACACAGGTGGAAAAGGCTTTTCCTTTCTCTCTTCTGGTTGGAAACTTTATCACAGCTGAAAATATGTGAATATAAGATATGATGATGAGGATAAAGCAGCCACCTACAATCACTACTGCAGAGAAAAAAATTACAACCTCATTAATGAAAGTATCAGAGCAGGAGAGCTTCAGCAAAGGGGGGATGTCACAAAAGAACTGATGGATCACGTTAGACTGACAGAAGGACAACCGGAATGTGTTGCCAGTGTGCACACCTGCATAGATCAGACCACTGAATACAGAGATCAGTGTCATCTGGACACAGACACGAAGATTCATGATCACAGGGTAGTGAAGGGGATAGCAGATGGCCACATAGCGGTCATAGGCCATGATGGTGAGGAAAAGCAGTTCTGCGGTGGCACACAAAACCACAAGGAAGATCTGAGCTGCACATCCAACCATGGAGATCACCCTGTTTTCAAGCAGGAAGATGACACAAGCCCTGGGGACGGTGACGGAAATGTAGCACATGTCCAGGACAGACAGATTTCTAAGGAAGAAGTACATGGGGGTGTGAAGACTCTGGTCAAGAGTGGTTACTGTGACAATGAGAAGGTTCCCCAGCAGGGTTGCCAAGTACATCAATAGGAATAACATGGCGTGTAAGACTCTGAAATCCCACACATCAGAAAACCTCATAAGCAGGAATTCAGTCACTGTGGTAGAGTTGGGCATCTTTGGATACTTTTTTTGCATAGGAGAGACAACTGTAAATAATCCCTATGAAACACAGGGAATAATAACAAGGAAAGAAATTAGCCAAAAGTTGTTTATTGTCTCACATTTATCTAATTTTATCCTCTCTAGTTGGTAATTAGTTTTGTTGTTGTTAGTTACCATCAAGTTTTCTCTGACTCATGGCAACTTCATGTACAACAGAATGAAATACTGCCTCTCCCAGCCATCCTCATGTTTGAGTTTATTGTTGCCTTCCAACCTAGTGGTCTGATCTTCCAGTACATTCTGTTGTGATCTCAGGGTTTTCATTGGCTAATATTTTGGAAAAAAAAAAAGGAACATTTCAAAATGTATCCTGAAGTACAACAATGGCAGTGCTAGGATAATATCCATATGCCTACAAGGAAGATCAGTTAATATGATTATTCAAATTTATATATCAAGGAAGACCAGTTAATATGATTATTCAAATTTATGTACCAACCCTTGAGCCAAAAATGAAGAAATTGAAGATTTTTGCTAATTTCTGCAGTCTGAAATTAATCAAACATGCTATTAGATGCATTGATAATTACTGGTGATTGGAATGCGAAAGCTGGAAACAGTGAAGAAGGATCGGTAGTTGGAAAGTATGGCTTTGCTAATAGAAATGATGCCAAGAGTTTCATTTTGCTTTTATCCACAAGAACACCCATGGAAGCAGCAGTCAAGAAATCAAATAATGTGTTGCATTGGGCAAACCTGCTGCAAAAGACCTCTTTAAAGTGTTAAAAAGTAAAGATGTCATCTTGAAGGCTAAGGTGCGCCTGACCTAACCCATGGTGTTTTCAATCGCCTCATATGCATGTGAAAACTGAACAATGAATAAGGAAGATTGAAGAACTGATCTCTTTGAATTTTGGTGTTGGCGAACAATATTGAATGCATCATGGGCTGCCAAAAGAATGAACAAATCTGACTTGGAAAAAGTACAGCCAGAATGTTCCTTAGAAACAAGGATGGTGATACTACGTCTTATGCACTTTGGACATGTTATCAGTTGGGACAAGTCCCTGGAGAAGGACAACATGATTGGTAGAATAGAGGGTCAGCAAAAAATAGGAAGACCCTCAATGAGATGGGTTGACACAGTGGCTGCAACAATGGGCTCAAGCATAACAATAATTGTGAGGATGGTACAGGGTCCAGCAGTGTTTCATTCTGTTGAACATAGAGTTGCTATGAGTCAGAATTGACTAGATGGCAGCTAACAACAACAATGTTTTGAAGTAGATTACAAGGCTTTTCTTCCTGGTCTATTTTAGACTGAAAGCCCCACTGAAACCTGTGCTCCCTGGGTTATTCTGCTGGTATTTGAAATACCAATGCCATAGTTTCCAGTATCAAAGCAACATGCAAGGCACCAAGATATGACAAACTGAGAGACAGGGGTGGATTGGTTAGCAGAAAATGGCATTGAGTTGCCTTCTGCTCCTTTACTCTCCTTACTTGTGTAACATGTTTCCAATATAATGGTATAAAATATACTTTTGTGCCCATTTTTGCATAAATTTCTTTCATTCACTTCCTGGAAAATGAGTATGTTGGAGGTTAAGTTTGCCAGGAAGATTGAGTTAATACAGGTAACTTCTTTGTATCTTGACCCATGAGGATTGTTATATAAATGTTAACATGTCATTAATTAATGACCAAACAGAATTTGAATACAAACTGGAACATATTATTTTAGAAGAACCTCTGAAAACTCTACAGGCAGTTGCAAATTCAAACTCTGCACACAGGCAAAAAAAAAAAAAAAAAATTATTCCACTTACATCACTAATTATTTTTGTTATACATGATTTCATTAAGAAATTTACCTTTGTGAATTTCTCTCCCTGATGACCAGCCTCTTACTTGCAACATATATCTCTTCCTGGCAACTATTAACAGGTACTCTTTTTTTTATCTTGACGTTTGATTCTTCAATTTGTCTCACTCTTTTAAAAAATATTTTGTTACAGCTTTTGAAATTTACTTGTTTTATTTTGTTCCTGCCTTCTGAGTACTGAGGGTTACTTTTGGATTAAGCTAAACCATGGCGACCCCATGGTTTTGCCATTGATATTCCACATATTAAGTTCTAATTTGATTATGAGAACAGTTCAAAGCCACGTTCTATAATGCTGCATATTTCTTAGACTTGCCCAATGGTATGTTTTCAATTCATCAGAGGATAATATATAATTATTCGTATTTTAACTCACTGAGTAGAGTAAAATACCTACATTGCCAGAGCCTCTTCTCAATGTGAACATCTTCTAATACACATTTTAAAAATCAAAAGAGATTTTATCTTGGTATTTCAAGAAATTCAATATAAAACGTTCTAATGTATTTTCACTCATCTTTTCTTCCTGAAATAGAGGCATCCACCTTTGAGGTTAACTCACCAGCTGTAGCCTTCATTCTGTCTTTTCTTCTTCCACTATGTTCCCAATTATACACCATCTTAAGTTTTTCATCCATATCCATGCAATCCTCGCATGTAGATAAGTGATTAGGTTCCTCTGCACAAAACAGGGGTAGATTACCCACGAAGCAAGGTTAGTACAGGCTCACTTGTGCTTACTTACTAATCGGTAGTGAACTTTCACGTTTCTCACCACATTGAAGCTGTGATGAAACCTATGTGAAATTGTTCACTACGTATTAGTAAGTAAGCATAAGTAAGCCTGTGCTTACCTTGTTTACTGGGTAATCTGTCCCTGTCAGGGGTTGTAAATTTGAAATAAGTCTTTGATTCTGTAGGAAGGTGCTGTGGGGTTGGGAGAGAGATAAATGCCAACCATACCTAAAAGCAGAATCTTTGATGTGGTGAAAAATGTGAAATTGTTCGCTACAGGTGTTTACCTTGCTTTTTGAGTAATCTGCCCCTGGTTCAAAACGTTCATTTCTCAATCTGATGCATTAATTTCTAACTTCTTTTGCTCCTACCTCTTTTAATTAGCCCTATTTAATAGTGTTATATCCATCCATGTTAAATTTGCCTTGCAATTTAACAATCCATCTCTTTGTCAGCGTATAAACATCTCCTAATAACATCTTCACCTGAATCTAAAGTGACAACTTCCTGGGTTTTCAGGTTCTTAGACCTCCTCATCACTGGAGTATGGTACAGGAATTTCCTTCTCTAGTGCCCCATATTTGTTCACTTGTGATGCCTCTGCACAGTCTTACAGCCACTCATTCCATTAAATTTGCATGGGGGTTTAAAATATCCTTCTTTAATTAAAAAAAAAATTGTTGCCTAGTTGATTTCAACTCATGGCAACAGTATAGGGCAGAGTAGAACGGCCCTACAGGGTTTCCAAGGAAGCAAGCTGTCACATCTTTCTCCCACTGAGTGGCTGGTGGGTTTGAACTGCTGAACTTTCTATTAGGAGCCAGTACTTAATTGTAACCATTGGGCCACCAAGTTCCTCCTTCTTTAATAAATCCATGCCCTGGAGTTGATTCTGACTCATAGCAACCCTATAGGACAGAGTAGACCTGCCCCATAGGGTTTCCAGAAAGCAGCTGGCAGATTCGAACTGTGAGCTCTTAACCACTGCACCACCAGGGCTCCAAATTTCTTTAATAGAACCTTCTGTAATAGTTCAAAACTGCATCATTTTTACATTACAAAATCTTTAATTTAGAGTTATCCTTTTCTAATTCCCCAATTCTTCCTCCTTTTTTTTTCTTCTTTATCTGCTATCATCTATTCTTCCAACTCTATCTGTCCTCTTTAATGCTTTTGAAACTTTACACGTTTCCCCAATACCTGTTACCCTGATTGCTGTCAGTAGCTATCATAGTTCTGACAAATCTCTAAGGTCTCTCTTAGATAATATTTAAAAAAATAAAGCCACTCTAAATGATCTCAGATATATGGCATGGCTTTCTGATTTCATATGAAATCTTCACTTTCAAACTGATCCTATACTACTTGAAATTGATGGAACTTGAATGTATTTGGTTATATTTCCACTAGAATTAAAAAGTACTTGAATTTCAGTGAATGTATTATTGAATTAGGACCAAGATGTAATGCATGGTTTAGTTGAAATACCTAGGAGAAGATGTCTTTAAGGAATACCTACAAGAATACACCTCTCATGAATTTAATATTCCTAAAATATTTCAAAGAGAAAGTCTATGCAAATATTATTTAAAAAAAAACTTGAAATGCATTCTTTGGGGGGCAGTTGGAGGGGATATGTATTTATGCTTTACATTTTGCTTCAATTTTTCCTCTTTGAGCTTGTTAACTATAATACTTACCATAAACATATATTTCAATATTTTAGGGATAAAAAAAATGTAGCCATGATGAACGTACCTGAAAATGTGACTGATTAATTGACTGTTGATTCAAGTATTCACCACATTTACCACAATGGGTCTTTGGGTTCTAGAAAATAAAAATGTCTTTTATTATATTTATTTATAATTTATGATACATGGGTATTGTTTGTTGAAGTCAGTATTTATTTAATGACATTATCAAATTGAGTAAGATCAAATGTGCTCAGTCTTCTGTTTTGGTTAAAATACATATTTTTTCCCCATACAACCAGAACATATTTCAGAACTTAAATAATCTGATAAGTAAAAATACTGTTTTCTGTACATTCTAAGACTATATGGATTATGGTAGAATATAGATGAATAGTTAATGGATATTTTACTAAAACACAATTGCTTGATAATATTGTCTTCCATAGCTGTCACTGTCAGTGGTGATGGATTGACATATGTTTTGCAAACTCTACAAGAAGAATTGCAGGCTTTTAACCTAAAGCTTACTGTTGTTGTTAGATTCAGTCAATTCCAAATCACTGGGACCGCATGTATAATAAAATGAGACACTGTCAGGTCCTGCGCCATCCTCACAATTGGTGCTCTGTTTGAGCCCATCGTTGCGACCACTGTGTCAGTCCATGTCATTGAGGGTCTCCCTCTCTTTTGCTGATCCTCTACCTTGCCGAGCATGATGTCCTTCTCCAGCAACTGGTCACTCCTGATAACAAGTACTTGAGACGAAGTCTTGCCATCCTCTTCTAAGGAGCATTCTGGCTGTACTTCTTTCAAGACAAATTTGCTCATTCTCCTGGCAGCCCATGGCATATTTAATATTCTTTGCTAATACCAAAATTCAAAGGCATAGTTTTTTCTTTGGTCTTCCTTATTCATTGTCTATCTTTCTCACGCATATTAGGCAATTGAAAATACCATGCCTTGTGTCAGGCGCACTTTACTTCTCAAAGTGACATCTTTGTTTTTTAACACTTTAATTAGATATTTTGCAGTAGATTACCCAATGCAATGAGTCATTTGATTTCTTGACTGCTGCTTCTATAGGTGTTCATTGCAGATTCAAGTTAAATGAAATGCTTGACAATTTCAATATTTTTTCCATTTATCATGATTTTTCTTATTGGCCCAGTTGTGAAGATTTTTGTTTTCTTTATGAAAAATGGCTTACTATGCCTTTAAAAAGAGCTCACATTTTCCTGGAATTTCATAAACTATTTTCTTTGCTAACTTCAAATAGTAGAATGTTCATTTCCAGACCTGCTTATCCTTGCACTCCTAACTTTATGCCTATAATGGAAAATTTTCTGTGCTGCCACATTTTACATTGTTCTTTCCTTGATCCCTTTTCTTCATGAACATTGTAACCACATGCAACATATAGAACCTTGCTAACTGCCAGAAGACTGGGCAGGTAAACCTTACAAACTGATTTCGTGCTTTCAAGACTGAAAGCTTTTTTGTTTGTTTGTTTTTTTGCTGCTCTTCGTTTCAGGACCCTTTGAAATGGTTCATAAAGTAGTATTTGTTCTTGTTGCATTATACCAACCTGTTTACTGACATTTTATTGATATTGTTGCATGATTCTCTTGGTTTAAAATGGCTAATTTAGTATTTACATGTAGCTCTACCCTAGTTACGCCACTTATTCTAAGGTTTAGATTATAAAAATAATATCAACATTTTCTCTCACTAAATTTCATGTTGACTTCTAATACCATGTTATAGCAATGGAACTGGCTTTTACAGTTTGAAAAGAGAGTGAAAACCCTTTATTACTTCATGCTCACCAATCAATTTTCAGTTCCTACCTTGATGTTCAGTATTGCAGATTAGTGGACTTAAGGCTTTCTTGCCTTATGGGAAGATATGGATCCTGACTCTGCCATTTATTTGCTTTTTAGCTCCGAGGAGTTTCTAAAACACCCTTAAACCTCAGTTGTTAAAACTATTTGTAATTTTGTATTTGTTAATACTACATGAATTTTATATTTGTAAAACATTTAAACAGTGAGGTAGTGAGGTACTCAAAATTGTTAAGTTAAAGAAAAATTAATAAGAATTACAAATGACTTACAAAAGGAGAAAGGATTTGATCCCTTCAGTATTTGCATGTTTTCCATCAAACACCCATAGTAGTACTGTTTTTAAGAGAGTAATAAAAAAGGAAAAGGAATACCCACCACTCAGCTATTACTAATGTAGTTTTTTGATCAAGGAATATGACAATATATATTATTTTGAAATGCTTTGAATAAAGATTGTAAAATTGAGAACATTTCTTTACCTGCACCCTGGCAAGGGGGATTCTGCATAGAAGAGTGCTCATGTCCCTAAAAGTGTAAAAGGAAATGATTCTTTGCCTTTCCTACAAAGACTTGAAGGATATAATTTTTGACCTGAAGAATTGGCAAATATATTTTATCAATATATTTATTTACTTATTCATCCCCACACCCATAAAATATTTAATTTATTTATAATTAACATAATCTTTCAAAATATTTTGGGTGACTAAGATGAGACACTGGTCTGGCAGCTGAGGAATGAATCATGAACAAATGCTTACATGCTCTTTTATAATATGCTATGAAAAAACTGTAAAATTGCAATTAAAGTATAAGGGACTATCTCTACATTTTATTTTATGACAGGGTTTCACTTATTCATCCATGTAGCATCTGAACATATAACAGAATGCTTGGCAAAGAGAAGATAGGCAGACATTTTTGTTGGAATTAATTGAATAGCATTAATATGCATAAATAATTTCCATGTTTTAGGTATATACAACACACCATAATTAAAGACATTTAAATATAAATTTAAATCAACAGTCTGCATATCAAAGCAATGGAATGTGCAGAGCCTCTCCTGCTCTTGCCTCTGTTCCAGATATCAGCCACATCTGTTGCTATGTGCTCACTCTGCTTCCATAATCAGCTATCGACTCTGTTCAAACTTCTGAGACTGAATATTTAATGAAATGAGTAAAAAAGAAGAGGTTGGTCTTACTGTGGGAGCCTCTCTTCTAGTTGTACTTTCTATCTTAATCTCATTAATGCTTCTTCTCAAAACATAAGTAAGCAGTGCAGGGCAGAAGTGGTAATTAAAAGAGGGAGGAGAACAGACGGTTAAATAAAGTTAAATTAGCAAAGACTCACGAGTTAATATGTTTTCTTAGTTTGGATATGGAAACCAAAATTTCTGCTAAGAGTCCAGTGATGTTTCAGATGCAGGCAAGAATGAGAGGACATACTTACTTGAGATAATTGAGAACGTGAAGTAATTCTTGTGTTTTATAACAAAACCCTCTGCATGTATTTTGCCATAAGGGTCTGGTGATCCTGATGACAGTAGAGAAAACCCTTGGGAACACTGTCTGGGGCTTTCAATAATAACCAGTGCCCAGGGGTAATTTTTAGGGGAAAATTGGCTCTAGTTGATAAGGAATCAGGATGCAAATAAAACCTGTGAATGAACTTTGTATATCAAGATGTACTCACATTTGAGGCTGGGAAAAGAACTGGTGAAGATTAATGAGCCAGTGGTTTAAACACAAAGTAAACAGCAGTACCCTAATATTCTGAGCCCCCATAAGGTAAAGTTCTTGTGGATCATGGAGATCAAGTGGCATAGAAGAAGAAATCTAGAGTCAGGTTTAACTTGATCTAAGGAAATCGTGTTCCCTTCATTCTCTGAGTATATCTCTGAGGAAGAGTATGATTTAACTAGCTCCACCAAGTGCACTGAAATTCGAATAGATTAAATGACAAAAAGTCCTTCTGAAGTTCTACAAAGTGTTAACATAAAGGGATTTATTTCTATTTCCAAGAGAAATACCAAAGTCCAGCCCAACAGCTGCGAGCTCTGTGATCAAACACAGGTTGCTTCATCTCTTGTGCCTCAATCTCTTTATCTGTTTTGTTAACAAGAGTGTCTACTCTTCTGGCCTCTTGGGAGTGTGACACAAAGGAACCTGTGAAGCATTTGGGCTTGTACCTGGCAGATGATGCATATTAGAAAGTGCAGTACTACCTGTTGTTTAGCTTTCACGCAACAGTGTGAGAGTATCAGTCAGACTCTGTCAGGAAAACAGAAGCTTCTTCTGGTTCTTAGAGGTGCACCTTTATTTTCTATTTGAATTTATAGTTCAATTAAATGGTGCTCAGACAATACATTCTTTATTATTTAAAAACTGTTGATACGCATTGATTTTCACCCAGAATATGGTCTGTCTTAGTACATTCTCAATATACACCTAAAAAGAATTTTTATTCTGCACTGTTTGAAACCATATTCTATATGTGCTAATTAGGACAAGCTAGTCAATTTTGTTGTACAAGAATTTCCTACCTTTATCAATATTTGTCTCTTGTTTCACATGCTAACTGAATCGTACTTCCTTCTCTAGCTATGATTTTCAAATTCATGCTGTTATGTCATTTTATGCATCATATATTTTGAAGCTATGATAATCCACCAGTGGCTATCAAGTCGAATTTGACACTTGGTTAAACCATTTGTACTAGAGTAGAACTGTGCTACATAGGGTTTTCAGTAGCAGATTGCCAGGCCATTATTCACAGGCATCTCTGAGTGGATTCAAACCTCCAAACTTTTGGCTAGTAGCTAATCACTTTAACCATTTGCACCACCCAGGGACCCTTTAGCCAATATAACATTTTTTTTCCTGTAGATTAAGAAGCATGAGGAGCCCAAAGTGGCTGTGAGGCAATATTAACTGCATATTCGATGAAATTGTTGTGTCACCTGATGGAGGCAAGAACTCAGACCTCTAGACCAGCAGAGATGAAGCTTTCAGAGACAGGAAAATACAATTGTTTTAGTGGAACACTAGGGGTAATATTGAGTGGTGCCACACTCTTTCTCAGCCCTTGAATCCCGGATCTGTAAATTTTGGCTATGAAAGAAACAGCATCATAGATTTGATGCTAATTTGGAGCATATGCAGTATCCTGGGAAGCATTCTGTACCCCTGTTAGGTAATGTCACCTATGTGGCATTCACCGTATTTGCATTTTCAAAAGGCTTTCCACAGTTCTAATAAAACAGCAGCTTCAGGATGATAGAGAATATAGTAAGAGCAGTGAATTCCATGTAACCCATTGCCCCACTTCATTTGCTGTGAAGTGAGTTTCTCGATCAGAGACAATATATGGGCAACACCATGAAGTCAGATAAGGCATTCTGTCAGTCTACAGATGGTAGTTGTGGCAAAAGTATTATGTGAAAGGTGGCAGACATCAGAAGAAGTGCTATTCTAATGAGAACAAAATTCTGTCCCTTTCATATGGATATGGTCCCATATACTCAATCTGCCACCAGGTTGCTGACTGATCACCCCAGGGAAGGGTATCACATCAGAGACTCAGTGTTGTTCTCCTCTACTGGCAGATCAGGCACTCAGCAGTGCCTGTAGCCATGTTGATAAGAGTAAGTCCATGTTTCTGAGCTCATACATAACCTCCAACTTTGCCACATGGCCACTTTGTTCATGATCACATTGGGAAATAATAGGAATGACTGGGGAAAGTGGATGACATATTCACAGAGTGGCCCACCTGTCCACTTGATTATCTGCTGAGGTCACCCTTTGGTGCACGTTCATGTGGGACACAAATACCTTCACATTTTGTTCATTCAGAGATTCCTATTTGGCTCCTCCCCAGGATGGCAATACAGGTGGTTGGATATCTCTATTATCCCACAACACTTTAAAAGAAAAAAAAATAGCACAATCAACACAGAGAAATTGATGGACTCAGAGTTCTAGTGACCATTTCAAGAAATAAAGCACCTAGCTGAAGGAAAAGCAAGAATACAGGTAAGAAAATCTTTTTCTCCAGTGCTTATGAACCCCTCCCATTCAGCTCCCATATGAACTATAAGCTGAAATCACTGTGAGTTGCAGGCAGAGCTGCACCACAAATACAAAACAGTGAAGCACACTCCCAGAGCCAGGGTAGTGGTAGAGGAACTTACTTTTCATTGATGGTTCACTACTTTAAAGTCTTAATATCTTTCTGGGGACAGCCAGAAAAATAAATGAAAAGTGGGATCCACAGGCAGAAAACAGTCTTTCCCAATCCAACAAGACTTAAAAAATAAAAAAAGAGAGGGGGGTATTGTATTGCCTCCAGTCTTTATGACAAAAGAGACCTTTTAGAACTTAATGTATATAAATAATAAGGTGAATCTCTGAACCAACTCCCAGAAACTTAAAACTTCCAAAACACCTACAACTTGTGGAATCAGATCAGAGCCCTAAATCAACAAAGGAAGTATCTGAGGTCTGCCATGGAAGAGGGATGGGAGACACACATTCCCAGAATGATTGACTGGTCCCATGGCAGGCAGAAGTAACCTCTTCCCGAAAGCTTTGGGATAGCACAGTCTGGAGAGGCATCTTCCCACACAGAAGGTTTTCCGGGTGGTGAGTCCTATGGAGGCTCAAAACCAAACCTGTTACCATTGAGTCAATTCTGACTCATAGTGACCCTATAGGACAGGGTAGAACTGCCCCATATGTTTTCCAAGGAGCGCCTGGTGGATTTGAACTGCCGACCTTTTGGTTGGCAGCCATAGCTCTTAACCACTATGCTTCCGTGGTTTTCTATGGAGGCTAGGCTAACGGAAAAAAAATAGAAAAGTTTCTAACAGCAATGTTAAATATGTTCAAAGAACGCAAATAATGCACAGACAACAAATTAATGGAGATCAAGAGACAGCATGAGAAACTCAATAAGGAGAAGGGCGGAAAAAAAAAGAAGAACCAAGTGTAATTGCTGGACTTGATGAATAAAATACCCAAATTGGAAAATGAAAAGAAGGAATTCTACAGTAGATTTGAGCAGACAGAGGACAGAATAAGTGAACTAGAAGACATAGAAACTGAAATCATCAAGTCTCAAGAGCTACAAGAGAAAAGAAGAAAGAAAAGCAATCAATCCCAGTCAAAATTCCAAAAGCATTTTTACAGAAGTGGAAAAGAAAAAAAACTAATCATTAACTTTTTATGTGGGAGCCATTAAGAAATCCAACATAATGATTATGGGGATTCCAGAAGAGGAAGGGAGAAAAAGGGAAAAAAAAAAATCAAGATATGACAGAAAATTTTCCATACCGTAATAAGTTGAACTTGCAAATTCAGGAAGCTAGTGAAATTCAAGCAAAATGAATCCAAAGAGGACTACACCAAGACACATTGTAACCAAATTATTGAAAACCAAAGACAAGCAGAGAATTCTGAAGGCAGCAAGAGAAAAGCACAGTATAACATATAAAGTGTCTTCAATAAGACTAACTGCTGGTTTCTGCTCAGAAACCCTGGAGGCTAGAAGGTAATGGAGCAATATACATAAACTACTGAATAAAAGAATTTTCAACAAAGAATTCTTTACCCAGCAAAGTTTCCTTTAAAAATGAAGGTGAAATCAAGAGATTTCAAGATAAACAAGAGTGGTCAGAATACATTATCAGCAGACTTGCTTTGCAAGAATTACTAAAGGGAGTCCTCCAAAGAAAAGGACATTAGAAAGATACTCAGAGTCATGCATTGGAAAGAAAATTAGAAAATAAGAGAGAGCTCCAAAAGGTAATGGCTTGGGTAAATAAAGAACCAGCTGTATGTTGTTTCCAGTGAACAAATTTAGTATTTAAATTCTGTAAGCATTATGATATCAAATGTGTAAGAAACAAGTACTAATGTAACCTAATGGACACAGAATGTGTAATGATTTAATTGGTGACAAAACAATAGAGATGGAAAGGGAGGAACAAAGTGGCATTTGAGTTTTAGTATGTTAATGTTGTGTGTTATTTATCATTTGTATGTTAAATTTTGGTATCAAGCTAAAATAAGTTATTGTAAATGTAAGTTGTTAAACGTAATCTTTATGGTAACCACTAGGAAAATTTTTGAAAATATACATGGAAAGAAGGAAGAAATAAAAAAGATTGAACATAAAAAAAGAAAAAAGAACTAAACATAAAAATAAAAAAAGTGTAGGAATTATGGGACAAAGGGATACAAGACACACTCAAAACATTTAGCAAAATGAAAGAAGTAGCTCTTTAATTTTAAGTAATTACCTTAAGGGTAAATGGTTTAAACTCTCCATTCAAAAGGCAGAGAATGATAAAATGGATTAAAAAAAAATAATTCATCCTTATGATGTCTTCAAGAGACACATCTTAGGCCCAATGATACAAAAAAGACTGAAAGTAAAATCATGAAAAAGATAGTCCATGCAACTAGTAGCCAAAGAGAGCCAGGGTGCCCATATTGATATAAAAAAAATGAATTTTAAATAAAAATCTGTTAAAAGTGATGAAGGACATTATATAATAATGAAATGGTCAATCCATTAAGACATAACAATTATAGATATATATGTGTCTAAAAACTGTGCTTCAAAATATATGAAACAAAAAAAAAATGAAACAAATACTGACAGATTTGAAAGGAATAATAGACTACTCCACAGTAATAGTTGGGGATTACAATACAGTACTTTCAATACAGAACGAAACACTTAAAAAGAAGATAAGTACATAAAGGACTTAAACAGCACACTAAAACAACTAGATGGACATATACAGAACACTCCACTCAACATTTAAACAATACACATTTTTCTCCTGTGCATATGGGTAATTCTCAAGGATAGATCGTATTCCAGGCTATAAAACAAGTCTCAACAAATTTCAAAAGATTGAAATGACCCAAAGTATCCTCTCTGACCACAAAGGAATAATGCTAGATATTAACAGCGGAAAGAAAACACACAAATACATGGAAATTGAACAACACATTACTAAACAACCATTGGGTCAAGGAAGAAATCAAGAGAGAAAATTAAAACAAAAAACAAAAACAAACAAACAAAAAAAGCACCTGGATTTAAACAATAGTGAAAACATAACATATGCGGTGCAGCAAAGGTAGTCCATGGAGGGAAATTTATAGCAATAAATGCTTACATAGAAAGGAAGAAAGATCTCAAATGCAGTCTCACTCTACAATTTGAGGAACTAGAAAAAAAGGAGAGCAAACGAAACCCAAAGCTGTTTTCTTAGTGTTTACCACATATGATACATTATATGACTTACAATTCCTACCAAGTCTAGCATATGAATAACTGTTAAGTTACAACCTTAACATAACAAATCTATTCCTGATATTCTCCTCTCTCTCCCATTTCTATTGGTGTGTCTCCATTAACATAACCTATATTTCATTTTTTTTTAATTCATAGGATTAGCTTATACTAAAATCTTAATTTCTTGCCATTCTATATGGAGTACTCCCATGAGTAATACTTGCACACCTGGCCTAGTAGTGGCAAATTCCCAGACTTCTTTTTGTTTGGGAATGTCTTGGTTACTCCCTTGTTTTTGGCTGACAACTTTGCTGGGTAAAGTATTCTTGATTGGCAATTGTTTTGGTTCAGTATTTAATATACATCTCTCCACTCACTGTCTTCTGCCCTCTAGAATTTGTGGGGAGAAATCCACACTGATTCTTACGAAAGACCCTTGGTGTGTCAAATGGTATTTTTCTCTTGCTGCTTTCAAGATTCTCTCCTTGTCTTTGGCTTTCAAGAATTTTATTAGGATATGTTGCAGAGTTGATCTTTCTGTTATTGGGGTTCATGTAGCTTCCTGTATTTGCAGGCTTGGTTCTCTGGGAAATTCTCTCTGATTATCTCTTGGAAAATTGTTTGCATGCCTTTATTGTTGTCATGGTGTCTGGGATTTCAATGATTCTAATGTTAGATTTCTTAATTGAATCCCACATTTCTTTTTGGGTTTGTTCACTTCTCTTTGTTCTTTTCTCATTTTCTCTTGAGACTTGATAAATTCAGTTTTTTTTTTTAGTTCAGATAGTCTATTTTCTGTTTTTTCAACTTTATTGTTTACTGTTTCTCTTACTTTTTCTACTTCAGATGTTTTATTCTTCAGTTCCAGTAATTCTGTCTTTTTTTTTTTTATGGTTTCAAATTTCTTCTTGAATCTCTCATTTTGTTCCTCCATTTGCTTTCTGGACTCCACTAGTTTCGTGTGTGTGTGTGTGTGTGTGTGTGTGTGTTTGCTTTCTTTAAACATCTTTAGCATTATAGTCTGATACTTATCAATTCTTTGCATTATAGGAAAGATTTCCTCTCCTTCATGTTTTGCTTTTGCTTGTTCCTTCTTCTGTTGTGCTTTTGTGTTTTTTACTAGCTTTTGTTGAATTTGAGCCATTTCATTATCTTAAAAAAATTTGTTTTTAATTTTGTTTATTGTAGGAAAAAATTCTACTATGGTGCCATTTTGGGTTATGCTGCCATGGTTGGGCAGCAGCCAGTCAATCATCTGGCTGCCAAATGAAAGATCAGAATGTGGCAGACTGCCCCATCCAAGACTCACAGGCCCAGGAACCCCAGGAAGCAGCATGCCTCAACACTGCAGGTTCCCTGTTAGATAGAATGTCTCAGTGGCAGCAGGATTGGCATCTTCTCCTGAGAAAAAACACATGGCATTCTTGTTCTCAGGATTTTTTTTCTGGTGTTGACTCAGGGGATCTCTATGCTTGGTCTCTGGGATTCAATGTGCATGGATGGGAGAGGGGGGATTGTGCTGGGAGACTTTGCTGGTATGAGTGGTGGGGACTGTGATGGTGAGGGATTTTTTTTTAGTCTTTACCTTTTCAGCTCTCCAGCACCGGCATGCCCACTACCCATGGTATCCTGCTGGGGGCCACCTCCTGCGTACCTCTCAGTCTGGAACATTCCCCTCATCCTTTGCCCTTGCAGCTCTTCCTGTCCTACTGCTTGTCTATTTTGGGCCTCAGTGAGATTCAACAGTGCTCTCAGGTATCTTTACAGTCTTCCTTTTCTTCCTCCCACTTTTATGGCCTGTTCAAACTCCCACTGCCAATTTGCACAGCCATAAAAAATCTGGCTAGAGCTTCCTCATATAAGCTCATTTCCTGTGTTCCCTGCTTGGGGTGTTACCCCGTCCTGTTCCAGAAGGGCTGTGATGAGCGCACTCCTGATGTTAGGAAGTAAGGTCTTTCAGCTTCTGTGCTATCCACGTTCCTCCTCTGCCCTGCTTCTGGACTCATCCTAACTCTCCAGTTCCTCAGCTGCTGTCTGGAGCTCTGAGATTTCAGTCTGTGATTGTCTTTTTCATTGTTTAATGTGCTAGTTGCTCTGGTAGTAGATGGGAATGTCCACTCACTTTGCCATCTTGCTCCAACCCCTCCATACTCTTTTTATTTTAACACTTGATTCTTCAACTTATCTCACTCTATTTTAAAAAAATATTTATTAGAATTTGTGGCTTTTTATTATTTCTTTTATACCCTAGAGATTATAATCAATTAAAGTGAATAGTATTACCTCTTAGTTTTATTTATTTAGAATATCCTATTTAGTTTACTTTACTCACATATTACATATCGTAATGCTCATTTTAACTCTGAAAATTGGCGAGAATTATATGAATTTTTAAAATGAAAAGACTAGGTCATGAAAGATGCAGGACTTTATTCATCCATGGAAATGTAAGTGGAAGGGCATGCATTCAAATCCAGGCTTGTCTGCTCAAATGGTGCATTCCCACATTTCCTCCACCAGTAACCCTGATCCTATTGTTTTCCTGCTTCTCACAACACAAAATATGACCATTACACAAGCTGATCACTCACTTGTTTGATTACCTTCCCGCTTTCTGAGTAATGTAAACAACAGAAGAACTAATTTTGGGATTAATTTAAATCACGGCAATCCAGAGCTAATACATAACTGCATTGATTTCCTACATAGTGAGTAATAAGTGGATCATGAGAAATGTCCAAAACCATATTTCTATACTGGTCCATATTTCTTGATGTTCCACTACGGTATGTTATGGCTTCAACACAAGACAATATATAATGATCTGTATTTTATCCCACTGAGAAGAGCAAAATATTGATGTTGCCGTGCCTCTTCTCAATGTGATCGTACTTTAAAATACATGTAAAAATCCCTAAGGTATTTTATCCTAATATTTTAATAATCTCAATATAAAATAATTCTTATTTATTTTCACTCATCTTTTCTCTTGATGTAGATTCATCTATAAAAAATATCTATGGTTAATTCACCAACTCTAGTCTTCAATCTCTCTCCTCTTCTGTTTACACTATGTTCTTCATTATATACCATCTTAAGTTTATAATCCATTTCCATGTACTCCTTGAAATTAAATAAATGATTAGGATCCTCTGTTCAAAACATTTATTTCTGAATCTCCAATCCATTCATTTATTAACTTTTTTTCTCCTACCTCTTTTCATTAGCTCTTTCAATAATGTTGAATTGACTTGATGACAACGGGTTTGATTTTTGTTTTTATCATAGTGTTATATCTATCCATCTCTATTTTGCCTTGAAACTTAACAATGTTTCTCTTTGCCAGCATATAACCATATCATTTCAATGACATCTTCACTTGAAAATCAAGCGACAGCTTCCTCAGTTTTTAGTTTCTTAGACCCCCTCAACACTGGAGTATGCTACATGAATTTCTTCCACTGGTGCCACATTTCTGCTCACTTATGTTCCTGTACATTCTTATAGCTACTCATTCCATTAAAGATACATGGGCGTCTAAGATATCCTTCTTCAATAACCAGTTTTAAATTGTATCATCATTACATTATAAAATTTTTTGTTTGGAATTTTCCCCTTCATCCTATTATTAACTTTCTCCCTTTTCTTGTTCTTCTTTATTCTGTTATCATATATTCTTCCAATTCTTTCTCTCTGTCCTCTACCATTCCTTTGAAACCTCGCTCATGTTCCCCCCTTATCCTTTACTATGATTGCAATCAATAGCTGTCACAATCCTGCCAAGTCTCTAAGATATACCTCAGATAATATTTAAAAAAATGAAACCACCCTAATTGACTTCAGATATAATATGTGTCTTTCTGATTTCTGGTAATACTGTCTTTGAAATGATCTTTTAAAAACAGATCCCACACTACTTAAAGTTGATGGGTCATGAGTGCATATCTTAGACCCCTGCCATAAAGAGAAAATACTTAAAATTTAGTCAATGTGCTATTGAACTTACATCCTTACTAATTCTTCAAGAAATCTCCAATAATGCCTCTCTTATAAATTTAATATTTGTAAAATATTTCAAATAAAAGTTCTCTGCAAAAATTACAAAAATCCTTGAAATGTATTCTTTTGGGAAATTACTGGAAGGGATATGTATTTATGCTTGCATTTTTTTTCCATTTTTGCTCCTTGAATTTGTTAACCTTAATATTTATTGTTATAGATTGAATTGTGGCCCCCCAAAATTGTGTCAGCTGGGCTAGGCCATGATTCCCAGTGTTGTGTGGTTGTCCTCCATGTTGTGATCTGATGTAATTATCTCATGTGTTATAAACCCTAACCTACGATTTTAATGAGGCAGGATTAGAGGAAGTTGTGTTAATGAGTCAGGACACAATCTACAGGATTAGTTTGTATCTCGAGTCAACCTCTTTTGAGATATAAAAAAGAGAGGCAAGCAGAGAGGAGGGAGATTTCCTACCACCAAAAAAAAAGAAAAAAAAAAAAAAACAGCCAGGAGCAGAGCACATCCTTTGGACCAGGGGTTCCTGTGCTGAAAAACTCCTGACTCCAGGGGAAGATTGATGACAAGGACCTTTCTCAAGAGCTAACAGAGAAAGAAGTCCTTCCCCTGGAGCTGGTACCCTGAATTCTTACTTCTAGCCTCCTAAACTGTAAGAGAATAAATTTCTGTTTGTTAAAGCCAACAATTTGTGATATCTCTATTATAGTAGCATTAGACAAATAAGACACCTTTTTTACCCTAAATATGTATTTCAATATCTTAGGGATAAAAAATATGCAGGGATGATAAACTTAAATGAAAATGTGATTGATTGATGCATTCATTAAATTTATCCCAAAGGATTTTAAAGTTCTAAAAAATTAAAAAATGCTCTTAGGATATTTCTTTGTAATTTATGATACATTGCTATTATTTGTGAAAGCCAGTATTTATTTAATAACATTATCAAGTTGAGTAAGATGAAATGTGGTGAGGCTTCTGTTTTGGTTAAATTACTGTTATTTTTCCCATACAACCTGAAACATTTTGGCAATAAAGTAACCTAATACATAAAGATATTGTTTTCTGTGTATTTTCAGAGTATATGGAATGTTTATGATAGGTGAGTAGATAATGGATATTGGGCTCAACCCCAAATGTGTGAAAATGTTCCCTTTCATAACCGTCAATATAAGTTGTAAAGGAGTATGTATAAAGTAAAGGGTCAGAGAGTCAGAGAAAAAGTATGTGTAGAGGGTCAGAGAAAAAGAGGAAGGCTCTCAAAGGGATGGATTGATACAGTGGCTGCAACAATGGTATCAAACAGAGCAACAATTGTGAAGATGGCGCAGGAACAGGTAGTATTTCATTCTGTAGTACAGAGGTTCACTGTGAATCCTAACTGACTCAATGGTGTGTAATAAAAATCGTATCCTTTACAAGAAGAATTGCAATCTTGTAGCTTAAAGGATCACTACACCCTCAAAGACAGCAGGTGTACTCTTAAAATTGCATAAACTATTTTCTTTAAACCATGGAATGTGCATTTCAGACCTGCTTATCCTTACACCGTCAACCTCGCACATACAGTGGAAAAATTGCCATGCCATAACTTTTCGTGTTCTTGTTTTCCCATTCCTCTGTTCTTGTGACCAGTGTAAACACCTATAACATATACCTATTGCCCTTGAGTCGATTCTGACTCACAGAGATCCTATAGCACAGAGTAGAACTGCCCCATAGAGTTTCCAAGGAGCAGCTGGTGGATTCGAACTGCCGAATTTTTGGTTAGCAGCTCTAGCTCTTAACCACTAGCCAAACTCTGATAACTTTCAGGAAGCAAAGAAAATGTACTTTTCAAATTTGCCTCAAGTTTTCAAAACATAACTATCTTTTCTGATTCCCATTATTTTAGGACCATTTGAAAGGGTTAAATCAGTAGCTTTTGTTCTTGCTGTTTTATACCAACCTATTTACTGACAGCTTATTGATATGATAGACTTGCTTAAAAATGGATACTTCAGAGCTGGGGCCAAGATGGCGGAGTAGTCATGTGGGCCCATTTCAGAAGAATAGGCCCTTGTTGGCAGGCAGCAACTGTTTCAGCACTGTGGTGGAAAGATAGGTGTTTGATGTTTCACACCGCTTGGCCTATTAAAATGGGTCCTCACCTGCCCACACCAGGAGCCTAAGGACTGGTAGCTCCACCCATGTCACCTACCCACCCATGACAAGGGTCGGAGGAAAAGGGGTACCTTCCAGACATAACAACCAAAATCATTGGGTGCCCATGGTCTGGCTGCAGAATCCACCCACCTGTGCACCCTAGGAAACAGAGACATGCTTTCCTCACAGACACTTGGGGGATGGTTGTCAGCCCCCTGCCTTGTTCAAAGCATGAATCCCTGCTGAAACCAGATACCTGTACCTACACCAGTCATCCTTGCCCCTCTAAGGCTGTAGGATAGAGCCTGTACCACACACCTGATGACCAGTTACTGGACTCCTGAGCTGAATCCATACAAGAAAAGTGAATAGGCTCCTAGGCTCATGTACATGGTAACAGCTCTAGCCATCTGGTGACAAGGTGCTAGAGCTTCAAAGGTAAAAATAATCAAGCTAGCTCACTCAAGCAGACTATTTGGGCATATGAAAACAAAACAAAGAAAGAAACTAGAACATAGTAAGCAAACAAAATAAACTAATAAAATAACTTATAGCTGTCTCGGATACTACAGTCAATATCAAATCACATAAAGAAGCTGACTATTATCAATTCAACAAGTTCTCAAAATAAAGAATCAAGGAATCTTCTGGATGAACGTGTCTTCCTGGAATTACCGTATGCAGAATACAAAAGATTAACAAGCAGAACTCTTCAAGACATCAGGAACGAATCAGGAAAGAGATCAGGGAAAATGTAGAACAAGCCAAAGAACACACAGATAAAGCAGCTGAAGAAATTTAAAAAGTTATTAAAGAACATAATGAAAAATTGAATAAGCTGCATGAATCCATAGAGAGCAATCAGAAATTCAGAAGATTAACAATAAAATTACAGAATTAGACAACTCAATAGAAAGTCAGAGGAGCAGAATTGAGCAAGCAGAAGGCAGAATTAGTGAGATTGAAGATAAAACACCTGACACCAATATATTCAAAGAAAAGTCAGATAAAAGAATGAAAAGAAATTAAGAAACCCTAAGAATTCTGTGGGACTCTATCAAGAGAAATAACCTACAAGTGATTGGAGTACCAGAACAGGGAGGCATAACAGAAAATACAGAGATATTGTGGAAGATTTCTTGGCAGAAAATTTCCCTGATATTGTTAAGATGAGAAAACATCTAACCAAGATGCTCATCAAACTCCACATAAGGTAGATCTCAATAGAAAGTCACCAAGACATATTATAATCAAACATACCAAAGGCAAAGATAAAGAGAGAATTTTAAAAGCAACTAGGGATAAATGAAAAGTCACCTACAAAAGAGAGTCAATAAGACTACGGTTGGACTACTTGCAGAAACCATGCATGGAAGAAGGCAATGGGATGACTTATAAAGCACTGAAGGAAAAAAAATGCCAGCCAAGAATCCTATATCCAGCAAAACTGTCTCTCAAATATGAAGGTGAAATTAGGACATTTCCAAATAAACAGGAGTTTAGGGACTTGGTAAAAAACAAACCAAAACTACAAAAAATACTAAAGGGATTTCTTTGGTTCGAAAATCAATAATATCAGATATCAACCCAAAGCTAGAACACAGGAAAGAGCAACCAGATGTCAACCCAGATAGGGAAATCACAAAAAAAACCAAGATAAACAAACCCTCAAAATGAGGAAACAGCAATCTCATAATGTAAAAGAAGACAACATTAAAACAATAAAGAGGGACTAAGAAATGTATTCATAGATCTTTCATATGGAGAGGAAGACAAGGAGATATAAAGAAATAAGGTTAGGTTTAAACTTAGAAAAATGGGGGTAAAAATTGAGGTAACCACAAAGAAGGCTACCAATGCTACAGATCAAAATAAAATATAAGAAAAAAAGTTAATAGAGACTCAGCAGAAGCAAAATCAACAACGAATAAGAGGAAAAGACAGTATATAAACATTAACTACTCAGCACAAAAAATTAAGTGGAAAAAAGAAACTATAAAGAACACACAAAAAAAGACATCAAAATGACAGCACTAAACTCATGCCTATCCATAATTACACTGAATGTAAATGGACTAAATGCACCAATGAAAAGACAGAGTGAGAGAATGGATTAAAAAAAAAATGATCTGTCTATATGCTGCCTACAAGAGACACACCTTAGACTTAGAGACACAAACTAAAATTCAAAGGATAGAAAAAAATATATCAAGCAAACAACAATCAAAAAAAAATCAGGAAAGGTAATATTCCTTTCTGACAAAATAGACTTTAAAGTTAAATCCACCACAAAGGAAAAGGAAGGACACTATGCAATGATTAAAGGGACAATATACCAGGAGGGTGTAACCACAATAAACATTTATGCACCCAGTGACAGGGCAGCAAGATAAATAAAACTCACTGAAAAGTGAGATAGACAATTCCACAATTATAGTATGAGACTTCAACATACCACTTTCAGTGAAGGACAAAACATCCAGAAAGAAGCTCAATAAAGACACTGAAAATCTAAATGCCACAATCACCAAACTTGACCTCATAGACATATACAGAACACTCCACCCACCAGCAGCCCAGTATAGTTTCTTTTCTAGTGCACATGGAACGTTCTCTAGAAGAGACCACATGTTAGGTCATAAAGCAAACCTTAGCAGAATCCAAAACATCAAAATATTACAAAGCATCTTCTCTGACCATAAGGCCATAGGGTGGAAATCAATAACAGAAAAAGCAGGGAAAAGAAATCAAATGCTTGGAAACTGAACAATTCCCTGCTCAAAAACTACTGGGTTACAGAAGACATGAAGGATGGAATAAAGAAATTCATAGAATCCAATGAGAATGAAAACACTTCCTATCCGAACCTTTGGGACACAGTGAAAGCAGTGCTCAGAGGTCAATGTATTTCAATAAATGCATACAACCAAAAAGAATAAAGGGCAAAAATCAAAGAGTTATCCCTACAACTTGAACGAATAGAGAGAGAGCAGCAAAAGAAACCATCAGGCACCAGAAGAAAGCAAATAATAAAAATTAGGGCAGAATTAAATGAAACAGAAAACAGAAAAACAATTGAAAGAATTAACAAGATCAACATCTGGTTCTTTGAAAAATTAACAAAATTGATAAACCATTGGCCAAACTGGCAGGCAAAAGAAAAACTGGAGAGGAAGCAAATAACCTGAATAAGAAATGATATGGGTGATATTACAATGGACCCAACTGAAATTAAAAGAATCATATCAGATTACTACAAAAAATTGTAATCTAACAAACTTGAAAACCTAGAAGAAATGGATGAATTTCTAGAAACACACTACCTACCTAAATTAACACAAACAGAGGTAGAGCAATTAAATAAACTCATCACAAAAGAAGAGATTGAAATTTTATTAAAAAACTCCCAACAACAAAAAAAAGCCTGGGCCCAGGTGGCTTCACTGCAGAGATCTACCAAACATTCAGAGAAGAGTTAACACCACCACTACTAAAGGTATTTCAGAGCACAGAAAATGGTGGAATACTCTGAAACACATTCTGTGAAGCCAGCATATCCCAGATACCAAAAGCAGGTAAAGAGATCACAAAAAAAAAAGAAGAAGAAAATTCAGACATATATCCCTTGTGAACTTAGATGCAAAAATCCTCAACAAAATTCTAGCCAATAGAATTCAACAACATACAAAAAAAAAATTCATCCTGATCAAGTGGGATTCGTACCAGATATGCAAGGATGGTTCAACATTAGAAAAACAATTTAATCCATCACATAAATAAAACAAAAGACAAGAACCACATGATCTTATCAATTGATGCAGAAAAGGCATTTGACAAAGTTCAACACCCATTCATGATAAAAACTCTCAGCAAAATAGGAAGAGAAGGAAATTTCCTCAACATAATAAAAGATATTTATACAAAGCCAACAGGGAACATCATCCTAAATGGAGAGAGCCTGAAAGAATTTCCTTTGAGATCAGGAACCAGACAAGGATGCCCTTTATCACCGCTCTTAATCAACTTTGTGCTGGAGGTCCTAGCCGGAGCAATTAGGCTAGATAAAGGAATAAAGTGCATCCAGGATGGTAAAAAAGAATAAAAGTATCTCTATTTGCAGTTGGCATGATATTATACACAGAAGCCTCTAAAGAACCCTGAAGATAACTACTGAAACTAATAGAAGAGCTCAACAGAGTGTCAGGATACAAGATAAATGTATGAAAATCTGTTGGATTCCTCTACACCGAGAAAAAGAACATTGAAAAGGAAATCACCAAATCAATACCATTTACAGTAGCCCCCAAGAAGATAAAATACTTAGGAATAAATCTTTCCAGAGATGTAAAAGACCTATACAAAGAAAACTACATGACACTACTGCAAGAAACCAAAAGAGACCTACATAAGTGGAAAAACATACCTTGCCCATGGATAGAAAGACTTAGCGTTGTAGAAATGTCTATTCTACCAAAAGCAATCTATAGATACAATGCAATTCGATCCAAACTCCAACGACATTTTTTAATGAGATGGAGAAACAAATTACCAACTTCATATGGAAGGGAAAGAGGCCCCAGATAAGTAAAGCATTACTGAAGAAGAAAAACAAAGTGGGAGGCCTCACTCTATCTGATTTTAGAACCTATTATACTGCCACGGTAGTCAAAATAGCCTGGTACTGGCACAACAACAAATACATAGACCAATGAGACAGAATTGAGAATCCAGACATGAATCCATTCACATACATGCAGCTGATATTTGACAAAGGCCCAAAGTCAGTTAAATGGGGAAAAGAGAGTATGTTTAGCACTGGTGTTGGCATAGATGGATATTCATCTGCAAAAAAAGAAACACGACCCATACCTCACACCATGAACAAAAACTAACTCTAAATGGACCAAAGACCTAAATATAAAATCTAAAACAATAAAGATCTTGGAAGAAAAAATAGGGACAACGCTAGGAGCCCTAATACATGGCATAAGCCGTATAGAAAACATTATTAACAATGCACAAACATAGAAGAGAAACTAGATAACTGGGAGCTCCCAAAAATCAAACACCTATGCTCATCCCAAAGACTTCAGCAAAAGAGTAAAAAGATTACCTACAAACTGGGAAAAAGTTTTTAGCTACGACATTTCTGAGCAGCATCTGATCTCTAAAATCTGCATGATAATGCAAAAACTCAACTACGAAAAGACAAATATCCCAATTATAAAATGGGCAAAGGATATTAATAGGCACATCACTGAAGATGACATTCGGGTAGCTAACAGATACATCAAGAAATGCTCACGATCATTTGCCATTAGAGAAGTGCAAATAAAAACTACAATGAGATCCCATCTCACTTCAAGAAGGCTGGCATTAATCCAAAAAACACATAATAGTAAATGTTGGAGAGGTTGTGGAGAGACTAGAACACTTATACACTGCTGATGGGAAAATAAAATTGTACAACCACTTTAGAAATCCATTTGGTGCTTCCTTAAAAAACTAGAAATAGAACTACCGTGTGATCCAGCAATCCTACTTCTTGGAATATATCCTAGAGAAATAAGAGCCTTTATACAAACAGATATATGCACACCCATTCACTGCAGCACTGTTTACAATAGCACTGTTTCCAAAAATGGAAACAGCCAGGGTACCCATCAAAGGATGAATGGATAAATTACAGGTTATTCACACAATGGAATACCATGCATTGATAAAGAACAGTGATGAATCTGTGAAACATTTCATAACATGGAGGAGTCTGGAAGGCATTATGCTGAGTGAAATCAGTCAGTTGCAAAAGTACAAATATTGTATGTGACCACTATTATAAGAACTCAAGAAAAAAATTAAACAGAAGAAAACATTCTTTGATGGTTACAAGTGTGGAGAAGGAGGGAGAGTGTATTCACTAATTAGTAGATAAGAACTATTTTAGGTGAAGGGAAAGACAACACACAACACAGGAGAGGTCAGCACAACTGGACTAAACCAAAAGCTAAGATGTTTCCTGAATACAACTGAATGCTTCAAAGGTCAGAGTAGCAGGGACGGCATTTTGGAGACCATGGTTTCCGGGACATCTAGGTCAACTGGTATAATAAAATGTATTAAGAAAACATTCTGCAACCCACTATGGTGTGTGGAGTCTGGGGTCTTAAATGCTAGCAAGCAGCCCCTTAAGATGCATCAGTTGGCCTCAGCCCACCTGGAGCAAAGGGGAATGAAAAACACCAAAGACATAAGGTAAAGAAGAGCCCAGGAGATAGAAAGAGACACATAAATCAGACTACATGAGTCTGAGACTGGAAGAACTAGATGGTGCCCAGCTACCACCAGTGACTGCCCTGACAGGGAACACAACAGAGAATGTTTGATGGAGCAGGAGAACAATGGGATGCAGACCTCAAATTCTTGTAAAAAAGACCAGACTTAATGGTCTGACTGAGAAAAGAGGGATCTCGGAGTTCATGGTCCCCAGACCCTTTGTTAGCCCAAGACTGGAACCATTCCTGAAGCCAACTCTTCAGGCAGGGATTGGACTGGACAATAAGACAGGAAGTGATACTGGTGAGGAGTGAGCTTCTTGGCTCAAGTAGACACCTGAGACTATGTGGGCAACTCCTGTCTGAAGGTAAGATGAGAAGGCAGAGGGTGATAGGAGCTGGGTGAATGGACATGCAGAATACAGGGTGGAGAGGAGGAATATGCTGTCTCATTAGGGAGAGAGCAGCTAGGAGTACATAGCAAGGTGTGTATAAGTTTTTGTATGAGAGACTGACTTGATTTGTAAACTTTCACTTAAAGCACAATAAATAAATAAGAAAGACCAGAGTTGCTGGCCTGACAAAGACTGGAGACACCCTGAGAGTATGGCCCCCAGACATCCTTTTGGCTCAGTAATGAAGTCACACCTGAGGTCCACCCTTCTGCCAAAGATTGGACAGGTCCATAAAACAAAATGAGATTAAAGGGGCATACCAGTCCAGTGGCAAGGACTAGAAGGTAGGAGGGGACAGGAAAGCTGGTAATAGGGAACCGAAGGCTGAGAAGGGAGAGTGTTGACATGTTGTGGGGTTGTTAACCAATGTCATGAAACAATATGTGCTCTAAATGCTTAATGAGAGCTAGTTTGTTCTGTAAACCTTCATCTAAAGTAAAATTAAAAAAAAAATCAGTTGACCATGGGTATGTGGGTAGATTTATACATTCTGTATTATATTCTATTTGTCTGTCTATTGTTATACCAGTACCTGTATGTTTTTTTTAATAATTTTTATTGTGCTTTAAGTGAAAGTTTACAAATCAAGTCAGTCTGTCACATATAAGCTTATATACACATTACTCCATACTCCCACTTACTCTCCCCCTGATGAGTCAGCCTGCTCTCTCCTTCCAGTCTCTCCTTTCATGACGATTTTGCCAGTTTCTAACCCTCTCTACCCTCCCATCTCCCCTCCAGACAGGAGATGCCAATACAGTCTCAATTGTCCACCTGATACAAGTAGCTCACTCTTTATCAGCATCTCTTTCCAGCCTGTTGTCCAGTCCCTTCCATGTCCGATGAGTTGTCTTCAGGAATGGTTCCTGTCCTGGGCCAACAGAAGGTTTGGGGACCATGACTGCCAGGATTCTTTTAGTCTCAGTCAGACCATTAAGTCTGGTCTTTTTATGAGAATTTGGGGTCTGCATCCCGCTGTTCTCCTGCTCCCTCAGGGGTTCTCTGTTGTGCTCCCTGTCAGGGCAGTCATTGGTTGTGGCCTCGCACCATCTAGTTCTTCTGGTCTCAGGATGATGGAAGTCTCTGGTTCATGTGGTCATTTCTGTCTCTTGGGCTCATAGTTATTGTGTGACCTTGGTGTTCTTCATTCTCCTTTGATCCAGGTGGGTTGAGACCAATTGATGCATCTTAGATGGCAACTTGATTGCATTTAAGACCCCAGACGCCACACTTCAAAGTGGGATGCAGAACGTTTTCTTAATAGAATTTATTTTGCAAGAAGTCCCCTTAAGCCATAGTCCCCAAACTCCCGCCCTTGTTCTGCTGACCTTCGAAGCATTCAGTTTATCCCGGAAACTTCTTTGCTTCTGGTCCAGTCCAGTTGAGCTGACCTTCCGTGTATTGAGTATTGTCCTTTCCTTCACCTAAAGTAGTTCTTATCTACTAACTAATCTGTAAATAACCCTCTCCCACCCTCCCTCCCCGCCTCGTAACCACAAAAGTATGTGTTCTTCTCAGTTTATACTATTTCTCAAGATCTTATAATAGTGGTCTTATACAATATTTGTCCTTTTGCATCTAATTTCACTTAGCATAATGCCTTCCAGGTTCCCCCATGTTATGAAAAGTTTCACAGATTCGTCACTGTTCTTTATCGATGTGTAGTATTCAATTGTGTGAATATACCATAATTTATTTAACCATTCATCCACTGATGGACACCTTGGTTGCTTCCAGCTTTTTGCTATTGTAAACAGAGCTGCAATAAACATGGGTGTGCATGTATCTGTTGGTGTAAAGGCTCTTATTTCTCTAGGGTATATTCCGAGGAGTGGAATTTCTGGGTTGTATGGTAGTTCTATTTCTAACTTTTTAAGAAAACGCCAGATAGATTTCCAAAGTGGTTGTACCATTTGACATTCCCACCAGCAGTGTATAAGAGTTCCATCTCTCCGCAGCCTCTCCAAAATTTATTTTGTGTTTTTTCGATTAATGTCAGCCTTGTTGGAGTGAGATGGAATCTCATTGTAGTTTCAATTTGCATTTCTCTAATGGCTAATGATCGAGAGCATTTTCTGATGTATCTGTTAGCTGCCTGAATATCTTCTTCAGTGAAGTGTGTGTTCATATCCTTTGCCCACTTTTTGATTGGGTTGTTCGTCTTTTTGTGGTTGAATTTTAACAGAATCATATAGATTTTAGAGATCAGGCCTGGTCGGAGATGTCATACCTGAAAAATTTTTCCCAATCTGTAGGTAGTCTTTTTACTCTTTTGGTGAAGTCTTTAGATGAGCATAGGTGTTTGATTTTTAGGATCTCCCAGTTATCTGGTTTCTCTTAGTCACTTTTGGTAATGTTTTGTATTCTGTTATGCCTTGTATTAGGAATCCTAATGTTTTCCCTATTTTTTCTTCCATGATCTTTATCGTTTTAGTCTTTATGTTTAGGTCTTCAATCCACTTGGAGTTAGTTTTCGTGCATGGTGTGAGGTATGGGTCCTGTTTCATTTTTTTTTTTGCAAATGGATATCCAGTTATGCCAGCACCATTTGTTAAAAAGACTATCTTTTCCCCAATTAACTGACACTGGGCCTTTGTCAAATATCAGCTGTTCATATGAGGATGGATTTCTATCTGGGTTCTCAATTCTGTTCCATTGGTCTATGTGCCTGTTGTTGTACCAATACCAGGCTGTTTTGACTACTGTGGCTGTATAATAAAATAGGTTCTAAAATCAGGTAGAGTGAGGCCTCCCACTTTCTTCTTCTTTTTCAGTAAGGCTTTCCTTATCCGGGGCTTCTTTCCCTTCCATAAGAAGTTGGTGATTTGTTTCTCCATCACATTAAAAAATGTCATTGGAATTTGGATCGGAAGTGCATTGTATGTATAAATGGCTTTTGGTAAAATAGATATTTTTACTATGTTAAGTCTTCCTATCCATGAGCAAGATATGTTCTTCCACTTATGTAGATCCTTTTTAGTTTCTTGCAGTAGTACATTGTAGTTTTCTTTGGATAGGTCTTCTACATCTTTGGTAAGATTTATTCCTAAGTATTTTATCTTCTTGGGGGCTACTGTAAATGGTATTGATTTGGTGATTTCCTCTTTGATGTTCTTTTTGTTGATGCAGAGGAATCCAAGTGATTTTTGTATGTTTATCTTGTAACCTGAGACTCTGCCAAACTCTTCTATTAGTTTCAGTAGTTTTCTGGAGGATTCCTTAGGGTTTTCTGTGTATAAGATCATGTCATCTGCAAATAGTGATAACTTTACTCCCTCCTTGCCAATCTGGATACCCTTTATTTCTTTGTCTAGCCTAATGGCTCTGGCTAGGACCTCTAGCACAATGTTGAATAAGAGCGGTGATAAAGGGCATCCTTGTCTGGTTCCCGTTCTCAAGGGAAATGCTTTCAGGTTCTCTCCATTTAGGGTGATGTTGGCTGTTGGCCTTGTATAGATGCCCTTTATTATGTTGAGGAATTTTCCTTCAATTCCTATTTTGCTGAGAGTTTTTATCATGAATGGGTGTTGGACTTTGTCAAATGCACTTTCTGCATCAATTGATAAGATCATGTGGTTTTTGTCTTTTGTTTTATTTATATGGTGGATTGCATTAATGGTTTTTCTAATATTAAACCAGCCTTGCATACCTGGTATAAATCCAACGTGGTCGCGGTGGATTATTTTTTTGATATGTTTTTGAATTCTATTGGCTAGAATTTTGTTGAGGATTTTTGCATCTATGTTCATGAGGGATATAGGTCTGTAATTTTCTTTTTCTGTGGTGTCTTTACCTGGTTTTGGTATCAGGGATATGGTGGCTTCATAGAATGAGTTAGGTAGTATTCCATTATTTTCTAGGCTTTGATATACCTTTAGTAGTAGTGGTGTTAACTCTTCTCTGAAAGTTTGGTTGAACTCTGCAGTGAAGCCGTCCTGGCCAGGGCTATTTTTTTGTTGGGAGATTTTTTATTACCTTTTCAATCTTTTTTTTTTTGTTATGGTTCTGTTTAGTTGTTCTACTTCTGATTTTGTTAGTTTAGGTAGGTAGTGTTTTTCCAGGAATTCATCCATTTCTTCTAGGTTTGCAAATTTGTTAGAGTAAAATTTTTCATAATAATCTGATATGATTCTTTTAATTTCAGTTGGGTCTGTTTTGATGTTGCCCATCTTGTTTCTTATTCGGGTTGTTTCCTTTCCTGTTTTTCTTTAGTCAGTCTGGCCAATGGTTTATCAATTTTGTTAATTTTTTCAAAGAACCAGCTTTTGGCTTTGTTAATTGTTTCAATTGTTTTTCTGTTCTCTAATTCATTTAGTTCAGCTCTAATTTTTTTTATTTGTTTTCTTCTGGTTCCTGATGGATTCTTTTGTTGCTCACTTTCTATTTGTTCAAGTTGTAGGGACAGTTCTCTGATTTTGGCTCTTTCTTCTTTATATATGTGTGCATTTATGGATATCAATTGACCTCTGAGCACTGCTTTTGCTGTGTCCCAGGGGTTTTGATAGGAATTGTTTTCATTCTCATTGCATTCTGTGAATTTCTTTATTCCCTCCTTAATATCTTCTATAACCCAGTCTTTTTTCAGCAGGGTATTGTTCATTTTCCAAGTATTTGATTTTTTTTCCCTAATTTTTCTGTTATTGATTTCCACTTTTATGGCCTTATGGTCTGAGAAGATGCTTTGTAATATTTCGATGTTTTGGATTCTGCAAAGTTTTTTTTAATGACCTAATATGTGTCCTATTCTAGAGAATGTTCCATGTGCGCTAGAAAAAAAAAGTATACTTTGCAGCAGTTGGGTGGAGAGTTCTGTATAAGTCAATGAGGTCAAGTTGGTTGATTGTTGTAATTAGGTCTTCCGTGTCTCTATTGAGCTTCTTACTGGATGTCCTGTCCTTCTCTGAAAGTGGTGTGTTGAAGTCTCCTACTATAATTGTGGAAGTGTCTATCTCACTTTTCAGTTCTGTTAAAATTTGTTTTATGTATCTTGCAGCCCTTTCATTTGGTGCATAAATATTTAATATGGTTATATCTTGCTGGTCTATTGTCCCTTTAATCATTATGTAGTGTCCTTCTTTATCCTTTGTGGTGGATTTAATTTTAAAGTCTCTTTTGTCAAAAATTAATATTGCTACTCCTGCTCTTTTTTGCTTGTTGTTTGCTTCATATATTTTTTTCTATCCTTTGAGTTTTAGTTTGTTTGTGTCTCTAAGTCTAAGGTGTGTCTCTTGTAGGCATCATATAGACGGATCATTTTTTTTTATCCAGTCTGAGACTCTGTCTCTTTATTGGTGCACTTAGTCCATTTACATTCAGCATAATTATAGATAAGTATGTGTTTAGTGCTGTCATTCTGATGCCTTTTTGTGTATGTTGCTGACAATTTCATTCTTCCACTTACTTTTTTGTGCTGAGACATTTTTCTTTGTAAATTGTGTGTTCCTCATTTTCATAGTAGTTGAATTTATGTTTGCTGAGTCGTTATATTTTTCTTGGTTTTTATTTTGAGTTATGGACTTGTTATACCTTTTTGTGGTCACCTTAATATTTACCCCTATTTTTCTAAGTAGAAACCTAACTTGTATTGTTCTATATCGCCTTGTTTCCCTCTCCATATGGCAGTTCTATGCCTCCTGTATTTAGTCCCTCTTTTTGATTATTGTGATCTTTTACATAATGACTTCAATGACTCCCTGTTTTGAATGTTTTTTTCTTTTTGAAATTAATCTTAATTTGTTTTTGAGATTTCCCTATTTGAGTTGATATCAGGATGTTCTGTTCTGTGACCTTGTGTTGTGCTGGTATCTGATATTATTGGTTTTCTGACCAAGCAATTTCCATTAGTATTTCTTGTAGCTTTGGTTTGGTTTTTGCAAATTCTCTAAGCTTGTGTTTATCTGTAAATGTTTTAATTTCGCCTTCGTATTTGAGAGAGAGTTTTGCTGGATATATGATCCTTGGCTGGCAGTTTTTCTCCTTCAGTGCTCTATATATGTCATTCTATTGCTTTCTTGACTGCATGGTTTCTGCTGAGTAGTCTGAACTTATTCTTATTGCTTCTCCTTTGTAGAAAACCTTTCTTTTATCCCTGGTTGCTTTTAAAATTTTCTCTTTATCTTTGGTTTTGGCAAGTTTGATGATAATATGTCTTGGTGATTTTCTTTTTGAATGAATCTTAAATGGGGTTCGATAAGCATCTTGTATAGATATCCTTTTGTCTTTCATGATGTCAAGGAAGTTTTCTGCCAGCAGATCTTCAGCTGTTCTCTCTGTGTTTTCTGTTATCCCTCCCTGTTCTGGGACTCCCATCACATGCAAGTTATTCTTCTTGATTGAGTCCCACATGATTCTTAGGGTTTTTTCATTTTTTTTATTTCTTTTATCTGATTTTTTTTCAGCTATATGGGTGTCAATTCCCTTATCCTCCACCTCCCCCACTCTGCATTCCAATTCCTAGATTCTGGTCCTCTGACTTCCTATTGCATTGTCTAATTCTGTAATTTTACAGGTAATCTTTTGGATTCCTGAATGCTCTGTATGGATTCTTGTAGCTTATTAATTTTTCCACTATGTTCTTGAATAATCTTTTTGAATTCTTCAACTGCTTTATCAGTGTGTTCCTTGGCTTTTTCTGTAGATTGCCTTATTTCATTTCTGAGTTCATCCCTGATGTCTTGAAGCATTCTGTAAATTAGTTTTCTATATTCTGCATCTGGCAATTCCAGGATTGTATCTTCATTTGGGAAAGATTTTGATTCTTTAATTTGCAGAGTTGTAGAAGCAATCATGGTCTGCTTCTTTATGTGGTTTGATATTGACTGCTGTCTCCGACCCATCTATAAGATATTGTAATGATTTATTTTATATTTGCTGACTGAGTCTTATCTTGTTTTGTTTTCTTTCAATATATGTAGATGGGCTACTAGATTGCGCTGTCTTAATTATTGTAGCCCTTGAATCACTTAGGTCCTATTACCAGCTGGTTTGGGCTGTTACCAGATATATAAGCCTAAGAGTCTGTTCACTATTCTTGAGTAGAATCTGATTTTGGATCATCAAGTACGGTGCAGACTGTCACCTATCCACCTAGAGGAGTAGTGGTGATAGTTGTGTGCACCAGATTCTAGTAGCAGCTGGGGGTCACACTCCAGGGGAGCAGGATGCTAACTGGCTTCCCCCAAGTGCCAGTGAGGTAGGTGTGTCTCTATTCCTAAAGCATTTTGGTGGGTGGGCTCTGCAGCTGTACCTTAGACACCCAATGCAAGTACCTCTACAGATTAGTAGGTGTCACCCTCCTTAGACCCCTAAGGCAGGAGGCTAGGTGGTCTGGGGGGAGCTTCAGCCCTCAGTTCCCTGTTGTGGGTCAGTGAGGGCTCTGTTGAATATGCAGAGATATCAGACCTGGGAAACTTGTCTTTCCAGTAATCCACTAAAACAATTACAGTCAGATCCCTATCAGAATTGCCTTTGCATTATAATAGCCACCTTGTTTCCTGTAGGGATGAAAGCCCAAGACCTTGGATCTCATATACTTGGCTGGAACTGGTTCTGTATTTTTAGTCCAATTAGGGAAGGATTTTTCGTCCCTGGGTTTTTTGTAGCTGCTTCTTTTTTTCTCTCTCAGGCCAGAAGAATGGGTTAGGAAAAGAGAAAAAAGAAAAACTGCAGTACACTTCACTCTCTGGCTCAGGAAATTCCAATGTTAATGAAGCTGCCTGGGAAGGGGAGGGGAGGGATCAGATAAATAGGAGAGAGTAGCACCCTGGAATGTAGACAAAGTTACTTATCTTGTTCAGTGATGACTGTTTTATCTGAGATTCCCGAGGGGTGTGTAGCCTGTGTGCGTTGGCTTTGTCGAGAATGCCCCTGAGAGTCAGGCCCACGTCCTATGCTTGTGCTGTCTCAGAAGCTCTGGTCATTTCCTCCGCTCCCAGTCCAATGCCCAGCACCAAGGTTCCCCGGCTGGGACTCTGCACTCCAGGCTCCAAAATCAGCCACTGCCTCCCAGTGACTTCTCCTCCTGTCAGCCGCGTCACTGTGCTGCCTTTGTGCACTGGCTGGACTTCCCGCGAGGTCATTTCTGGGGGCTAGGGCTGCGTCCCTTGTTCGCAAAGTCTCAGGATGCCGTGCTCAGCTCCCCTGTGCCCAGTCCCAAGCCCAGCACCAAGGTTTTCTAACTGGGATGCTGGCTCCAGGCTCCGGAAGCAGTCATTGCTTCCCCGTGGTTGTTCGTTCTCAGTCTCTGCCACTCAGGTCAACTCTTCAGATCTGTGTTTGATGGTCAGGGTTCATAGATTGTCATGCATGTGGTTGATTTACTTGTTTTTCTGAGTCTTTGTTGCAAGAGGGATCCGAGGTAGCTTCTACCTAGTCAGCTATCTTGGCCCCCTATACCAGTACCTGTATGTTTTGATTACTGTACCTATATAGTATGTTTTGAGATTAGTGTGAGTCCCCCTACTTTGTCCTCCTCGTGTATGTGTGTGTGTGTGTATAGATAGAGAGATGAGATAGACGAAGAGAGAATAAGGAATTGGCTCTCTCAACTGTGGAGATTTGTAAGTCCACAATTTGCCATTCAGACAATAGCCTGGAAACTCCTTTAGCCTTGTGTCCAAATTGGTAGGTCAGGTGACTGGCTGTAATTTCTAGCAGGATGTTTTTTTACAGTCTTGAGGCAGAATCCATTTTATAATCCACAAATATAAAACTATAGTTTGGACAATTTCATATGTTTTAGTAATTATGGATCCAATATGGCAAAATATTTTATTATCTACAAGAGAATTCTGGGTCTACCTTAAGGGTTACTGTAGGGATTATGGGTCCTCATATATGAGAAAGCTATATGAAATTCCATTTAGATATAAAAAATATATTTTATATATTTTATCTTCTTAATATTTTCAAAGGATGAATCAGAAGCAATATAAGATAAAATAGAAAAAAATTACTTTTGGCTTCTTGGCATGGAGACAATAATAAACAAATAAAATAAACCAAAAAAAAAAAAAAAAACTGTTGCCATCGAGTCAATTCTGATTCACAGTGACCTTATAGGACAGAGTAGTACTACCCCTAGTGTTTCCAGGGAGTGGCTGGTGGATTCAAACTTCTGACCTTTTGATTAGCAGCTACAGCTCTTAACCACTGCACTACCAGGGCTCCAGAGATGATGATACCTACCCATAAGTAATCTATAACACTAAATTTTCTAAACAAATCAGTGATCTATATTTTGTAAACAATTTTTATTTAATATTTATCTTTCAAGATTATAAAGAAAAAGACAAGCTATCACTGGATTTCTCTTACCAGCCACGTTTTTTAATTCAGAAAATAATATTTTAGTGTTATTTTTGACAAGTTTTCTGAAGTTATTCTGTATATTTTTAGAAATATTTTAAATTCATGACTGAATGAATCATTCTCCTTTCTCTTTTTTAAATGCAAAGAAACACAAAGTGACACTATTGTTTATTCTAGGATTATTTAGAGAAATAGTTACAAAAAGTAAGTCTACAGCAGTCAAACATCAAGGAATGTGTATTTTATGGATGGAAAATCTGATATTAAAACTTGGATGTAGTTTGTCTTTGTTGACATATAATGCAGTGGCTGAAATCAAGTCAAATTTCCCAATTTTGGTAATAGGCAAGAAAGACAATTTTAAACCATTTTTCAACTTGCCTCATCAAAGCAGAAGTTTGTTGAAATAGTTATCATTTTCCCGAAGAGTGTTCATCTCATAATTCTTCCTACAGCTTCTTTTACCTGATTGTACCTAAGACTACAGATAATAAAATTTAGGAAAGGAGGAACTACAGAGTGGAACACAGAAATAATCATGTCCTAAATTGTGGATGAGCTGGAGGTTGGCTTCATATACACAGTAATGGCTGAGCTGACAAAACTATCACCATGAGAATATGAGGGACACGGGTGGAAAGGTCTTTCCTCTCTCTCCCCTGGTTGGAAACTTCAGCACAGTAGAAAATATGTGAATTTAATATATGAAGATGAAGATAAAGTGATCACCACTGAAGAGAAAAAATTTCCAGTTTCATTGCTAAAGGTGTCAGAGAAGGAGAACTTCAGCAGAAGAGGATGTCACAGAAGAACTGATGGGCCACATTGGACTGACAGAGGGGCAATTGGAATGTGCATCCACATGAAACACTACTTAGATATGTATCTCCCTAATACATTGAAAGGGTGCATCATAAGAATAGTAAAATAGAAAAAAGAAACTTTTATTTTTGTCTGTTTGTTATGGAGATAATAATACCTGCTAACAAATAATCTTAATCCTAAACTTTCTAAACAAACCAATGATTCACATTTTGTAAATAATTTTTATTCAAAATTTATTTTTCCAGATTTTGAAAAATAACATATCATTGAGCTCTCTTCCCAACCACATATTTAAATACTTTTTTTATCTATTAGAAAAAAGTTAACATTTTAGTGTTATTTTTATAAACAGATTTGTATGCTATTCTATATATTTTTACAACTCTTTTAAATGTATAAGTGACTGAATGATTATTTTTCTCTTATAGTTGTAAAATAAGCCAAAGTTAATATATAGCTTATCTATTCTAGGACTCTTTAGATAATTCTAATTAGAAATATTTACCAAAAATACCAGTCTTTAGCAGTCATATTTAAAGAATCTGGAAAGGTATGTGCACTTTTGAAAGAGAAAACTTTAAATTAAAGTACTGATGTATAATTTCTATGCTGACAAATAATACTTTTTTCTCACTTAGAAATTAAAACAGGTTCCCAGTTTTAGAAATAGGCAAGAAGGCTAATTCTGTACCATTTTTAACTCATGTCATCAAAGTGGGCAAATCTTGAAATGATTATTCTATCATTTTCCTGAATAGAGCATTCTTTTTATAATTCTGCTTAATGCCTCTTTTATCTGCTTGTTTTTAAGACTATAGATAATAGGATTTAGGAAAGGAGGGGCTATACAATAGAACACAGAAATAATCATGTCCTGAAATGAGTTGGATTTGGAGATTGGATTCATGTACACAGCAGAGCCTGTGATGGCAAAGATTGTTACCACAACAATATGAGGGACACAGGTGGAAAAGGCCTTTCCTCTCTCTCCCCCAATTGGAATCTTGAACACAGTGGAAAATATGCGAATATAAGACATAATGATTAAAAAAAAGCAGCCACCTGCAATTACTAGTGCAGAGACAAAAATTTCAATCTCATTGCTGGAGGTGTCAGAGCAGGAGAGCTTCAAAAGAGAGGGTATGTCACAGAAGAACAGGTGAACCACGTTGGACTGACAAAAGATCAACCAGAATGTGTTGCCCATGTGAAATCCTGAGTAGATAACACCACTGAGTATGGAGATCAGTGTCATCTGGACACAAACGCGACGGTTCATGATCACAGGGTAGTGGAGAGGATGGCAGACGGCCACATAGCGGTCATAGGCCATAATAGTGAGGAACAGCATCTCGGCAAAAGCACACAAAACCACAAGGAAGATCTGAGCTGCACATCCAACCATGGAAATTACCCTGTTGTCAAGCAGGAAGATGACACATGCTTTGGGTACAGTAACAGAAATGTAGCATGTATCCAGGACAGATAGATTCCTAAGGAAGAAATACATGGGGGTGTGAAGACTCTTGTCAAAAGTGGTTACTGTGACAATGAGAAAGTTCTCCATTAGGGTTGCCAAGTACGTCAGTAGGAATAACATGGAGTGCAAAACTCTGAGCTCCCACACATCAGAAAATCTTGTAAGCAGGAATTCAGTCACTGTGGTAGAATTAGGCATCTTTGGGTACTTTGCTTTGGACAGGAGAGACAAATGCAAATAATTTTGGAAAAAAGTGGAGAGCATGAAACATGAGGGAAAAATTAGCCTCAGTATGTTCCTTTTCTAACGTTTATACAATTTTATCTTCTCTAGTTGGTATTGCTTAGTACAAAATAATATCATACTTTCTTCTGATCCCTTTTTCTTATTACTTGTACAGTTTATTTCCAAGGTAGTGGTATAGAATATAATCTAATGTACATATTGCAGAAATTTCTATTAGTCACCTCTGCCTTCCTCAGAGCATGATCCCCTCCTGCAAACAGATGCCTGTGCCTGTACCAATCACCCTGCTCATCTACCACTGTAGGTGAGAAACTGCACCACTGACTTGTTGACCAATTACCTGCACACCTGAGCTGAAACTATACAAGAAAAGGAAATGGAATCCTGGGCTCATATATTTAGTCACACCTCTAACCACCTGGTGACAGGACCTTAGTGCTCAAAAGTGTCAATAATCAAACTAGACCACTCAAGCAGCCTATTTGGGCATATCGAAACAAAACAAGAAGATAGGATACAGTAAGCAAAAATAAAAGAAATAAATACAATAACTTATTGATGGCTTGGAGACAACAGTCAATATCAAATCACAAAAAGAGGCAGACCACATGGTTTCAGCAATGTCCTAAATCAAAGAATCAAGAAATCTTCTGGATAAAGAGAACTTCTTGGAACTATCAGAGGTAGAATGCAAAAGATTAGTATAAATAAATCTTCAAGAGATCAGAATGGAGATCAGGCAAAACGCAGAACACACCAAGGATTGCACAGATATAGCATTAGAGGAACTTAAGAAGATTAGAGACAAGCATAAAATCAAATTTAATAGGCTGCAAGAATCCATGGAGAGACAGGAAACAGAAATTCAGAAGATTAGCAATAAAATTTCAGAATTAGCCAACTCAACAGAAAGTCATAGGAGCAGAATTGAGCCAATGGAAGTCAGAATTAGTGAGATTGAAGATAAAGCAATTGACACCAACATATCTGAGGAAAAATCAAATAAAATAATTAAAAAAAAATGAAGAAACCCTAAAAATTATGCAGGACTCCATCAAGAGATATAGCCTATGAGTGATTGGAGTACAGAACAGGTGGCATAACAGAAAATACAGAGAAAATTGTTGAAGATTTGTCAGCAGAAAACTTCCCCGATATCTTTAAAGATGAGAAGACACCTATCCAAGATTCTCACCGAACCTCACACAATGTAGATCCCAAAAGAAAGTCACAAAGATAATTATAATCAAACTTGTCAAAACCAAAGATGAGAGAATATTGAGAGCAGAATAGGGGTAAATGAAAATTCATCTACAAAGGAGAGTCAATAAAACTAAGCTGGACTACTCAGCGGAAACTGTGCACGCAAGAAGCAATGGGATGAACCATATAAAGCCTTTAAGGAGAAAAATTGCCAGCCATGAATTATACATCCAGCAAAACTGTCTCTAAAAAATGAAGGTGAAATTAGGACATTTCCAGACAGAAAGTAGTTTAGGGAATTTGCAAAAACCAAACCAAAATTAAAAGAAATACTAAAGGGAGTCCTCCAGTTAGAAAATCAATAACATCAAATAACAGCCAAGGCTAGAGCACAGGACAAAGCAACTAGATATCAACCCAGATAGGAAAATCATAAAAATAAATCAAAGCTAAAACACTCAAAATAGGGAAACAGAGAAGTCACTATGTAAAAGATGACATTAAATCAAAAAAGAAACTAAAAAATGAAGTCATAGATCTTTCATATGGAGAGGAAGCCAAGGCGATATAAAGAAATAAAAAATCGGTTTAAACTTAGAAAAATCGGGGTAAATATTAAGGTAATGCAAAGGAGACTAACAATCATACTCATCAAAATAAACAAAAAGACTCAGCAAATAGAAAAGCATCAAAAATGAAAAAGAGGAAAAGGCAATATATAAAGAAAAACTACCCAGCACAGAAAATTAAGCAGAAAAAGAAATTTCAACAACATACCAAAAAAAAAAAAGACATCAAAATAATGGCACTAAGCTCATTAAAAAAACCTATCCATAATTATGCTGAAAGTAAATGGACTAAATGCACCAATAAAGAGACAGAGAGTAGGAGAAAGGATTAAAAAAACAAGATCCGTCTATATGCTGCCTACAAGAGATACACCTTATATTTAAAGACACAAACAAATATAGAAAGGATGGGGAAAAAAATACATCAAGCAAATAACGATCAAAAAACAGCAGGAGTGGCCATATTAATTTCTGACAAAATAGACTGCAAAGTAAAAGGTACCACAAAAGATAAGGAAGGACACTATACAATGATTAAAGGGTCAATATACAAGGAGGATATAGCCATAATAAATATTTATGCACCCAAAGACAAGGCTTCAAAATATTATAAAACAAACTCTAACAGCATTGAAAAGAGAGATAGACAGCTCCACAATAATAGCAGGAGCCTTTAACACACCACTTTTGGTGAAGGAGAAAACATCCAGAAAGGAGCTTATGAAAGACACAGAAGATCTAAATGCCACAATCGGCCAACTTAACCTCATAGGCATATGCAGAACACTCCACCCCAAATCAGCCAAGTATACTTTCTTTTCCAATGCACATGGAAAATTCTCCAGAATAGACCACATATCTGGTCATAATGCAAGACGTAACAGACTCTAAAACATCGAAATATTACAAACCATCCTCTCTGACCATAAAGCCATAAAAGTAGAAATCAATAACAGAAAAAGCAAGGAAAAAAAAAATCAAAAACATTGAAATGGAATGATACCTTGCTCAAAAACTATTGGGTTATCAAAGAAATTAAGGACAGAAGAAATAAATAAAATAAAATGAGGATGAAAACATTTCCTATCAGAACTTTTGGGACAAAGCAAAAGCAGTGCTCAGAGGTCAATTTATAGCAATAAATGCACACATTCGAAAAGAAGAAAGGCTCCAAATAAAAGAATTATCCCTACAACTTAAACAAATAGAAAGACAGCAGCAAAAGCAGTACTGGGGCACTAGAAGACATCAAATAATAAAAATTAGAGCAGAATTAAACGAAACAGAGAAAAGAAAAACAGCTTAAAGATGAAACAACACCAAAAGCTGGTTCTTTGAAAAGATCAACAAAATCAGTGGTTTCACTGGCCACAACAGACAAAAGAAAAACCCTAGAGGAAGCAAATAACCTGAATTTGAAGTGATATAGGTGATATCACAAAAGACCCAACTGAAATTAAAAGAATCTTAACAGAATACTATGAAAATTTGTACTCTAACAGATTTGAAAACCTAGAGGAAATGCACAAATTTCTAGAAACATACTACCTACCTAAACTAATATGAAGCAGAGATAGTCGTTGTTATGTGCCATCTAGTCGCTTCTGACTCAAAGTGACCCTACGGCAACAGAATGAAACACTGCCCGGTCCTGAGCCATCCTTACAATTGTTCTTAATGCTTGAGCTCAGTGTTGCAGCCACTGTGTCAATCCACCTTGTTGAGGGTCTTCCTGTTTTCCACTGACCCTGTACTCTGCCAAGCGTAATGTCCTTCTCCAGGGACTGATCCCTCCTGACAACATGTCTAAAGTATGTAAGATGCAGTCTCGCCATCCTTGCCTCTAAGGAGCATTCTGGCCGCACTTCCTCTAAGACAGATTTGTTCGTTCTTTTGGCAGTTCATGGTATATTCAATATTCTTCGCCAACACCACAATTCAAAGGGTTCAACTCTTCTTCGGTCTTCCTTATTCATTGTCCAGCTTTTACATGTGTATGATGTGATTGAAAATACCAAGGCTTGGGTCAGGCGCATCTTAGTCTTCAGGGTGACATCTTTGCTCTTCAACACTTTGAAGAGGTCCTTTGCAGCAGATTTGTCCAATACAATGAGTTTTTTGATTTCTTGACTGCTGCTTCCATGGCTGTTGATTGTGGATCCAAGTAAAATGAAATCCTCGACAACTTCAATCTTTTCTCCATTTATCATAATGTTGCTCATTGGTCCAGTTCTGAGGATTTTTGTTTTCTATATATTGAGGTGCAATCCATACTGAAGGCTGTGGTCTTTGATCTTAATTAGTAAGTGCTTCAAGTCCTTTTCACTTTCGGCAAGCAAGGTTGTGTCATCTGCATAACGCAGGTTGTTAATGAGTCTTCCTCCAACCCTGATGTCCTGTTCTTCTTCATATAGTCCAGCTTCTTATATTATTTGCTCAGCGTATGGATTGAATAAAAAAAAAAAAAAAATTTAATAGATATGGTGAAATAATACAACCCTGACACACACCTTTCCTGACTTTAAACCAGTCGGTATGCCCTTGTCCTGTCCAAACAACTGCCTCTTGATCTATGTAAAGGTTCCTGATGAGCACCATTAAGTGTTCTGGAATTCCCATTCTTCACAATATTATCCATAATTTGTTATGATCCACACAATCGAATGCCTTTGCATAGTCAATAAAACACAGGTAAATGTCCTTCTGGTATTCTCTGTTTCAGCCAGGATCCATCTGACATCAGCAGTGAAATCCCTGGTTTCACGTCCTCTTCTGAAACCAGCCTGAATACCTGGTAGTTTTCTGACAATATACTGCTGCAGTTGTTTTTGAATGATCTTCAGCAAAATTTTGCTTGCATGTGGTATTAATGATATTGTTCTATAATTTCCACATTCAGTTTGATCACCTTTCTTGGATCTCTTCTGGTCACTTGGCCAGGAAGCTGTCTTCCATATTTCTTGGCATAGATGAGTGAGCATCTCCAGTGCTGCATCTGTTTGATGAAACATATCAATTGATATTCCATCAATTCCTGGAGTTCTTTTTTCACCAATGCTTTCAGAGCACCTTGGACTTCTTCCTTTAGTACCATCGGTTCCTGATCACATGCTACCTCTTGAAATGTTTGAACATCAACTAATTCTTTTTGGTATAATGACTCTGTGTATTCCTTCCATCTTCTTTTGATGCTTCCTGCATAATTTAATATTTTCCCTATGGAATCCTTCACTATTACAACTCAAGCCTTGAATTTCTCTTCAGTTCTTAGAGCTTGAGAAACGCCAAGTGTGTTCTTCCCTTTTGGTTTTGTATCTCCAGGTCTTTGCATATGTCATTATAATACTTTATTTTGTCTTCTTGAGCTGCCGTTTGAAATCTTCTATTCAGTTCTTTTACGTCATCAATTCCTCCTTTTGCTTTGGCTGCTCAATGTTCAAGAGCAAGTTTCAGAGTCTCCTCTGACATTCATCTTGGTCTTTTCTTTCTTTCCTGTCTTTTCGATGACCTCTTGCTTTCTTCATGTATCATGTCCCTGATGTTATTCCACAACTCGTCTGGTCTTCAGTCACTAGTGTTCAATGCATCAAATCTATTCTTGAGATGGTCTCTAAATTCAGATGGGATATACTTAAGGTCATATTTTGGCTCTCGTGGACTTGCTCTGATTTTCTTCAGTTTCAGCTTGAACTTGCATATGAGCAATTGATGGCCTGTTCCATAGTCGGCCCCTGGCCTTGTTCTGACCAATGATATTGAGCTTTTCCATCATCTCTTTCCCAGATGTAGTCAATTTGATTTCTGTGTATTCCATCTCACGAGGTCCATGTGTATAGTCACCATTTATGTTGGCGAAAAAAGGTATTTGCAATGAAGAAGTCATGATTCTTATTCTTCGTTTCCAACTTTCACATTCCGATCAACAGTAATTATCAATGCATCTTGATTGCATGTTTGATCAATTTCAGACTGCAGTAGCTGATAAAAATCTTCTATTTCTTCTTCTTTGGCCCTAGTGGTTGGTACGTAAATTTGAATAATAGTCGTATTAAACTGGTCTTCCTTGTAAGCATATGGATATTTTCCTATCACTGACAGCTTTGTACTTCAGGATAGATCTTCAAATATTCTTTTTGATGATGATTGTAACACCATTCCTCTTTAAGTTGTCATTCCCAGCATTGTAGACTATATGATTTTCTGATTCAAAATGGCCAATACCAGTCCATTTCAGCTCACTAATGCCTAGGATATCAATGTTTATGCATTCTATTTCATTTTTGATGATTTCCAATTTTCCTACATTCATACTTCGTACATTCCATGTTCTGAATGTTAATGGATGTTTGCAGCTGTTTCTTCTCATTTTGAGTCATACTACAGCAGCAAATGAAGGTCCCAAAAGCTTTACTGCATCCACATCATTAATGTCAACTCTACTTTGAGGAGGCAGCTCTTCCTGAGTCATCTTTTAAGTGCCTTCCAACCTGGGGGGCACATCTTCCAGCACTATATCAGACAATATTCTGCTGCTATTCATAAGGTTTTCACTGGCTAATGCTTTTCAGAAGTAGACTGCCGGGTCCTTCTTCCTAGTTTGCCTTAGTCTGGAAGCTCAGCTGAACCCTGCCCTCCATGGGTGACCCTCCTGGTATCTGAATACCGGTGGCATAGCTTCTAGCATCACAGCAACACACAAGCCCCCACAGTATGACAAACTGACAGACATATGACAGACACCAATACTACTAAAGGTATTTCAGAGCATGGAAATGGATGGAAATCTCCCAATCTCATTCTATGAAGCCAGCGTATCCCTGATACCAAAACCAGGTAAAGATACCACAAAAAAAGAATATCACAGACCTATATCTCTCGTGAACTTAGATGCAAAAATCCTCAACAAAATTTTAGCCAATAGAGTTCAACAACATATTAAAAAAATAATTCACCATGACCAAGTTGTATTCATATCAGGTATGCAGGGATGGTTGAACATTAGAAAAATAACAGATGTATGCACACCCATGTTTATTGCAACACTGTTTACAATAGCAAAAAGATGGAAGCAACCAAGGTGCCCAACAACAGATGAATAGATAAATAAATTATGGCATATTCATGCAATGGAATACTAAACATCAGTAAAGAATAGTGATGAATCTGTGAAACATTTCATAACATAGAGGAATCTGGAAGGCATTATGCTGAGTGAAATTAGTCGATTGCAAAAGGACAAATACAGTATAAGACCACTATTATAGGAACTGGAGAAATAGTTTAAACAGAGGCGAAAATATTATCTGATGGTTGGCGGGGAGGGAGGGAGGGTGGGAGAGGGGTATTCACTAATTAGATAGTAGATAAGAACTACTTTAGGTGATGGGAGAGACAATACGCAATACAGGTGAGATCAGCACAACTGGACTAAACCAAAAGCATATGTTTTCTGAGTAAACTGAAACCTTCGAAGGCCAATGTAGCAGGGGCAGAGCTTTGGGGACCGTGGTTTTAGGGGACATTTAAGTCAATTGGCATAATAAAATCTATTAAGAAAACATCCTGCATTGAAGAGTGGCGTCTGGGTTCTTAAACACTAGCAAACAGCCATCTAAGATGCATCAATGAGTCTCAACCCACCTGGATCAAAGATCACCAAGGACACAAGGTAATTATGAGCCCAAGAGATAGAAAGGGCCACGGAAACTAGAGACTACATCAGCCTGAGACCAGAAGAACTAGATAGTGCCCAGCTACAACCGAAGACTGAAGACTGCCCTGACAGGGAACACAATACAGAACCCCCGAGGGATCAGGAGAGCAGTGGGATGCAGACCCCAGATTCTCATAAAAAGACCAGACTTAATGTTCTGACTGAGACTAGAAGGACCCCGGTGGTCATGGTCCCCACACCTTCTGTTGGCCCAGAACAGGAGCCATACCCAATGCCAACTCTTCAGACAGGGAGTAGACTGAACAATGTTTAGGAGAGGGATGCTGGGGAGGAGAGAGCTTCTTGGATCAGGTAGACACTTGAGACTGTGTTGGCTGCTCCTGCTTGGAGGGGAGATGAGAGCATAGAGGGGGTTAGAAGCTAGCGAAATGGACAGGAAAATAGAATGGAGGGAGGGAGTGGCTGTCTTACTAGGGGGAGAGCAATTGGGAGTATGCAGCAAGGTGTGTATAAGTTTTTGTGTAAGAGAATGACTTGATTTGTAAACTTTCACTTAAAGCACAATAAATATTTTTTTAAAAATCAGTTGGATTCCTCTACACCAACAAAGAGAACATTGAGGAGGAAATCACCAAATCAATACCATTTACAGTAGCCCCCAAGAAGATAAAATACCAAGGAATAAATCTTACCAGAGATGTAAAAGACCTATACAAAGAAAACTACAAGACACTACTGCAAGAAACGAAAAGAGACCTACATACGTGGAAAAACATACCTTGCTTATGGATAGGAAGACTCAACATTGTAAAAATATCTATTCTACCAAAAGCAATCTATAGATACAATGCAATTACAATCCAAATTCCAACGACATTTTTTATGGAGATGGAGAAATAAATCACCAACTTCATATGGAAGGGAAAGAGGCCCCGGATAAGTAAAGCATTAGTGAAAAAGAAGAACAAAGTTGGAAGGCTTACTCTACCTGACTTTAGAACCTATTAAACCACCACATTGGTCAAAACAGCCTGATACTGGTACAACAGTTATGTAGACAACGCAACAGAATTGAGAATGCAGACACAAATCCATCCACATATGAGCAGTTGGTATCTGACAATGTCCCAAAGCCAGTTAAATGGGGAAAAGACAGTCTTTTTAGCAAATGGTGCTTGCATAACTGGATATCCATCTGCAAAAAAATGAAGCAAGACCTGTACCTCACACCATGCACAAAAACAAACTCAAAATGGATCAGTGACCTAAATATAAAATCTAAAATGATAAAGACAACAGAAGAAAAATAGGGATAATGTTGGGAGCCCTAATACAGGCATAAACCATATACGAAACATTACTAACAATGCACAAACACCAGAAAAGAAACTAGATAACTGGGACATCCTAAATATCAAACACTTATGCTCAACCAAAGATGTCACCAAAAGAGTAAAAAGATTACCTACAGACTGGGAAAAAGTTTTTAGCTATGACATTTCTGATCAGTGTCTGATCTCTAAAATCTACACGATACTGCGAAAACTCAACTACAAAAAGACAAAGAACCTAATTAAAAAATGGGAAAAGCATATGAACAGGAACTTCACTAAAGAAGACATTCAAGTAGCTAACAGGTACAAGAGGCAATGCTCACATCATTAGCCATTAGAGAAATGCAAAACAAAACTACAATTAGTTTCCTTCTCACTCCAACAAGGCTATCATTAATGCAAAAAACAGAATAAAAAATGTTGGAGAGTTTGTGGAGAAACTGGAACACTTATACACTGCTGGTGGGAATGTAGAATGGTACAACCACTTTGGTAATCAATTTGGTGCTTTCTTAAAGAGTTAGAAATAGAACTACCATAGAATCCAGCAATCTTACTCATTGGAATATATCCTAGAGAAATAAGAACCTGTACACGAACAGATATATGCACACCCATGTTCACTGCACCACTGATTACAATAGCAAAAAGATGGAAACAACCAAGGTGCCCATCAATGGATGAATGGATAAATAAATTATGGTATATTCACACAATGGAATACTATGCATCAATAAAGAACAGTGATGAATCTGTGAAACATTTCACAACATGGAGGAATCTGGAAGGCATTATGCTGAGTGAAATTAGTCAGGTGCAAAAGGAAAAATATTGTATGATACCACTATTATAAGAACATGAGAAATAGTTTAAACAGAGAAGAAATATTCTCTGATGGTTATGAGAAGGGGAGGGAGGGACAGAGGGAGGGAGAGGGGTACTCACTAATTAGATAGTAGATAAGAACTATTTTAGGTGAAGGGAAAGACAACACACAGTACAGGAGAGGTCAGCACAACTGCACTATACCAAAATCAAAGAAGTTTCCTGAATAAACTGAACCCTTTGAAGGCCAGCGTAGCAGGGGAGAGGTTTTGGGGACCATGGTTTCAGGAGACATTTAAGTCAATTGACATAATAAAATCTATTAAGAAAATATTCTGCATCCCACTTTCGAGAGTGGCTTCTGAGGTCTTAAACGTTAGCAAGCGCCCATCTAAGATGCATCAATTGGTCTCAATACACCTGGAGCAAAGGAGAATGAAGAACATCAAGGACAAAAGGTAATTATGAGCCCAAGAGACAGAAAGGGCCACCTAAACCAAAGACTACATCAGCCTGAGACCAGAAGAACTAGATGGTGCCTGGCTACAACCAATGACTGCCCTGACAGGGAACACAACAGAGAACCCGTGAGGGAGCAGAAGAGCAGTGGGATGCGTACCCCAAATTACTCATAAAAAGACCAGACTTAATGGTCTGACTGAGACTAGAAGAACCCTGGAGGTCGTGGTCCCCAGAACTTCTGTTAGCCCAAGTCAGGAACCATTCCCAAAGCCAACTCTTCAGACAGGGATTGGACTGACTTTGGGATAGAAAATGATAACGGTAAAAAATGGGCTTTTTGGATCTAGTAGACACATGAGACTATGTTGGCATCTCCTGTCTGGAGGGGAGATGAGAGGGCAGACGGGGTCAGAAGCTGGCCGAATGGACACAAAAAGATAGAGTGGAGGTAGGGAGTGTGCTGTCTCATTAGGGGGAGAGAAATATAGTAGTATATAACAAGGTATTTATGATTTTTTGTATGAGACTTACCTGGTCTGTAAACTTTCACTTGAAGCACAATAAAATTTTTTTAAAAAATGGATCAAAGACCTAAATATAAAATCTAAAACGATAAAGATCATGGAAGAAAGAATAGGGACAACACTAGCAGACCTAATACATGGTATAAACAGTATACAAAACATTACTAACAATGCACAAACACCACAAGAGGAACTAGATAACTGGGAGCTCCTAAAATCAAACAAGAAGAATTGCTGGTCTGTAAAGAATTACTGTACCTTAGGACATCACACATTCTCCTAGAATTGCATAAAGTTTTTCCCTTGATTACTTGAAACAACAGCAAGTGCATTTCCAGACTGGCTTATCCTTGCACCCTCAACTTCATACTTATAATGGAAAATTTGTCATGCTGCCATATATCACTGTCTTGTTGTTTTGCTCCCTTTTTCTCATGAAAAAAGTAACTACATGCAACATATAGAACCTTTACCAACTGCCAGAAGTTGTATCTTTCTGACTGATTTCATACTTGTAAGATTAATTTTTCTCTTTTTCTTCTGCTCTTTATTTCAACACCATTTCAAATGTTTCATTAGTTTTTGTTTGTTTGTTTATTTTAAATACCAACATGTTTCCTGACAATTTCTTGGTATCATTGTCTCGGTAAAGAATGGCTATTTCAGTAGTATAAGTAGTTTTACCATAATCCTCCTGCTTTCATTCTGATGGTTTGCATTTAAGAAAAAATTTCTTACCTCTTTCTTTCATTAAAGGCTATATCAGCCTTCTAATACCATGTTATAGAAATGCAGCAGGCTTTCACAGCTTGAAAACAGAATGAAAAACCCTTATTATTTCATACTCACCAATCAATTTTAGGTTTCTACCTTGAAGTTCCGTGTTGCAGCTTAGTGGAACTGAGGTTTTCGCACCTTCAGAGAAAGATTTGTTTTGCATCCGGACTCTCCCATTTAATTGCTATGTAGCTATGGGGCGTCTCTCAAGCACCTTTCAGCTTCAGCTTCATCTATAAAATTTTTAATAAAATCGACATGATGAATTTTATATTTTAGAATGCTCCAATGGAGAAAAAAAAAAAAAAAGAAGCACTCAGCAAATACAGTAAGCATGTGGTCCCTTCAATATTTACATTTCTTCGTCTAACACACACTCATTACCATTTTAAAACAATTAAAAAAAAAGTCAAAGGAAAAGGCCACCACTCACCAACTGCTAAAGTAGTTTTCTATTAAAGGGATATGACAATATGTAATGTTCTGAATTGATTTGAAAGACATTGTAAAAAGGAGACCATTTCTTTACCTGCAGATGGGCAGGAGATACCCTGTGTAAGAAAGTTTGCCATGAGTGACTACAATATTGCATGAGTGTTCTTGTCCCTGAAAGTGTAAGAGAAAATGATTTCTTGCCTTTTCTACAAAGATTTGAAGGATGCAATTTTCAACCTGAATAATTATAAGGTATATTTTTTCGTAAATATAGTAATCAATTGATTAATTCACGTATTTATTAAATATTTTATTTATAATTTACTCAATCTTTTAAGATATTTTGGATGACTTATATGAAGACACTGGTTTGGAAACTAGGGAATGAATCATGAACAAATGTTGACATACTCTTTTTTAATATGCTGGGAGAATACCCTAGAATTACAACTGAAGTAGAAAGTATTGTATTTATTTTTATTGTATTTTATTTTAGGGGATTTTACCTATCCATCCACGTAGCACTTGAATATATAGTACAGTGTTTGACAAAGGGGAGGAATACGCAAACATTTGTAGGAATTATTCATTAAATAGCAATAACTAATGCATAAATAATTATTTCTATTTTAATGTAAACACAACACACAAGGATTGAAGTTTTTAAAGTATCAAATTAAACTAGCATTATTCATACTGAAACTGGAGGCATTGTGATGGCATCATTCCATCTATACTCTATCCGAACTCTACACTTCTATGAACAGATACCAATTCTCTTAAAACTGCTTGGAATGAGTTTTTAACTCAACGAATGAAAAAGAAGAGGTTAGTCTCATTGTGTGAGTACATCCCGTATTTACATTTTCTTTCCAATCTTAGTAATGGTATTTCTTAAAAGACAAGGGAGCAGTGAGTGGAGAAGTGAGAGTAATCATGGAGGGAGGTGAAGAAGACGAAAAATAAACTAATAACAGCAGAGACTCACTAGTTAACATTATCTTTGGTTAGGCCAGATTGCAAGCCAAGATTTCTGGTACCAGTCCAATGATATTTCAGGTGCAGTCAAGAACTAGTTGTCATATTTACATGAGATGACTGAGATCTTGAAAGAATCATGTTTTATAATAAAACCAATCATGCTCAGTTTAACTTAAGAATGTGGGTATGCTGATGGTATTGCAGAAAATCCTTGGAATCACTCCTTAGGGGATTCAATAATAGCCAGTGCCCAGGGGTAATTTCAAGGAGATAATTGAGTCTAGATGATGAAGGAAGAGGACCCAAGTAAAGCCAGTTAATGAACAGCTTCTGTGTATCAAGAAATGATTATTTCATAAAAATTAAAAAGTTTTGATCATCAAAGGACTTTATCAATAACATGAAAAGAAATCTACAAATGCAGAGAAAATTTGGGGGGAACATACATTCAAAAAGTGTCCAATATCCCAAACATTAACAAAAGAAAACTTCTACAACTTAATAACAAAAAGACAAACAACTCAATTAAAAATAGAAAAAGGACTTGAACATAAATTTTACCAGAGGATATTCAAATGTCCAACAATCACATGAAAAGAGAGATGCAAATCAAAACCACAATGTCATACCATAGTGCAAGTCTTGCTAATACAATTCTTGTCTTCATAATCAGGTTGTTTGCCCAGATGAACAAAAAGGTTGCCCAGATGTATTAGCTTGTATGAATTTCCTTAACACTATCAAGGCCCATGTATTTTCTGCTTTGAGTTTTTTGTTGATCATGTGTTTTCATTAATGGAATCATGCCGAATCATTGAGTGTTGTTGAATTTTTGGTAGGTAGCATGGATTTTTTTTTTTTGCTCCCTTCCACCATCCTACACTCCAAGTCCCGAGGGAGAGAATTTGTCCCACTAATTCTACCCCCAGGTACTCCCTAGAGTTCAGAGGGACATACAGTGTCCCAAAGAAAAATTTTCAAAATTTTTGTTTCCTACGAAAAAATGCATACATCTCATACAACACCCTGTAGAAACAGTAATTTGCAGCACATACCCATTTTTTATGGTTTCAAACAGTCATAAAGGCCCCTGCCTTGAGGCAGCATGCACTGTCACTGGAAAAGCAGCTTCCTAGTGAACATGAAAGGTAGAAAAATGGGTGGGCAGAGTTATGTTGATGCAGGCATTCTCAATTAACAGTGCCACCTTATGGTTGTTCTCTAGGCTGAGCTGAGATATTGATTATTGCTGTCTGTCTGTAGAAATGATAAATTCAGATACACACCACTGTTTACTATATCACCATTGCATATACAGTTGCTTATCATGGTCATTTCAACTTCTCTAAGTGTTAAATTTTCCTCTTTATTTTGTTGACTGATCATGTGGACACTTCAGTGGCTGTGACACAGCATTTAAGAAATTGGAGATCACAGATTGGGGCGCCGTAACAGATAAATATTAAGACAAGAATCCAGATTAGAGTTTGTATTTCACTTTTAACACAGGAGTCAAGTATTCTTAAACTAGACCAATAAGACATGTCTCTTCTCTATTCAAAAAAAAAAAAATCAACTTATCTAGCCATGGTGCTGTTAAAGTTGCCAAATTTCTTCATTCAAAAAAGGTATGTCCTATTCTAGATATTCATATTAATCAGATCATGTAATATTTGTCCTTTAGTGTTCAGCATACTTCACTCAGCATAATGTCTACAAGGTTCATCCATATTGTAGAATGTATCATGACTTCATTTCTCTTTATGACAGAGTAGTATTTCATTTTATGTATACGCCACGTTTTCTTTATCCACTCTGTTGGTGGACGTTTGGGTTGTTTCCACATTTTGGTTATTGCGAATAGTGCTGCAATGAACATTAGAGTACATGTTTTTGTTTATGTCACTGCTTTCAAGTCACTTGGGTATAGTTGCTGTTGTTAGGTTCCATCCAGTCGGCTCTAACTCGTAGTAACACTATGTACAACAGAATGAAACATTGCCCTGTTTTGCGCCATCACCACAATCATTGCCATCTAAGTGAAAGTGAAGTGATATCTCATTGTGGTTTTGGAGACTGGAATTTAATAGTGGATGGCAGGGGTGAGTCATTGTTTTGGTAGCACTGAATTTTTGTTTACGGAGATAAAAAAAATTGCCAATAGATATTGGTGATGTTTGCATAACGATTGATATAATTGATCCCACTGAATTATACATGTGAAAAATGTCAAAATGTGCTATGTTTTTAACAATGGAAATGTTATTTTCTAGGTAATTTAGTAATATTAAAGAACTCAGGAGGATCTGTAGAGATGTAAATACAACCTTTTTCCCCAAGATTGCATATGTTGCACCCTAAGATTGCGTATGTTGTACCCTAATAGGCCAATCTTATATCCAGAGTTTGTTCTTTCAAATCAGCACCTGTCCAATTTTATGTACTCATCAGAGGAAAAGTTTTTTTTTTTTTAATAATTTTTATTGTGCTTTAAGCGAAAGTTTACAAATCAAGTCAGTCTTTCACACAAAAACTTATACACACCTTGCTACATACTCCCAATTACTCCCCCCCCCCTTTTTTTTTAATGAGACAACCCACTCCCTCCCCCCACTCTCTTCTTTCATGTCCATTTCGGCGGCTTCTAACCCCCTCCACCCTCTCATCTCCCCTCCAGGCAGGAGACGCCAACATAGTCTCAAGTGTCCACCTGATCCAAGAAGCTTACTCCTCACTAGCATCTCTCTCCAACCCATTGTCCAGTACACTCCCTATCTGAAGAGTTGGCTTCGGGAATGGTTCCTGCCCTGGGCTAACAGAAGGTCTCGGAGCCATGACCACTGGGGTCCTTCTAGTCTCAGTCAGACCATTAAGTCTGGTCTTACGAAAATTTGGGATCTGCATCCCACTGCTCTCCTGCTCCCTCAGGGGTTCTCTGTTGCGTTCCCTGTCAGGGCAGACATCGGTTGTGCCTGGGCACCGTCTAGTTCTTCTGGTCTCAGATTGATGTAGTCTCTAGTTCACGCAGACCTTTCTGTCTCTTGGGCTCATAATTACCTTGTGACCTTGGTGTTCTTCATTCTCCTTTTATCCAGTTGGATTGAGACTCATTGATGCATCTTAGATGGCCGCTTGCTAGCGTTTAAGACCCCAGGTGCCACACTTCAAAGTGGGATGCAGAAAGTTTTCTTAATAGATTTTATTTTGCCAATTGACTTAGCAATTCCCCTGAAGCTATAATCCCCAAACCCCCACACCTGCTCCGCTGACCTTCGAAGCATTCAGTTTATTCAGGAAACTGCTTTTGGTCCAGTCCAGGTGTGCTGACCTCCCCTGTATTCAGTGTTGTCCTTCCTTTCACCTGAAGTAATTCTTATCTACTATCTAATCAGTAAATAACTCTCTGCCACCCTCCTTCTCTCCCTCCCCCCTCATAACCACAAAAGAATGTGTTCTTCTCAGTTTAAATTACTCTTTCTCAAGATCTTATAATAGTGATCTTATACAATATTTGTCCTTTTGCTTCTGACTAATTTCACTCAGCTTAACGCCTCCCAGGTGCCTCCATGTTATGAAATGTTTCACAGATTCATCGCTGTTCTTTATCGATGCATAGTATTCTATTGTGTGAATATACCATGATTTATTTATCCATTCATCTGTTGATGGACACCTTGGTTGCTTCCATCTTTTTGCTATTGTAAACAGTGCTGCAATAAACGTGGGTGTGCATATATCTGTTCGTGTAAAGGCTCTTATTTCTCTAGGAAATAGTCTGAGGAGTGGGATTTCTGGGTTGTATGGTAGTTCTATTTCTAGCTTTTTAAGGAAATGCCAGGTCGATTTCCAAAGTAGTTGTACCATTTTACATTCCCACCAGCAGTGTATAAGTGTTCCAATCTCTCCACAGCCTCTCCAACATTTATTATTTTGTGTTTTTTGGATTAGTGACATCTTTGCTGGAGCGAGATGGAATCTCAAGGTAGTTTTAATTTGCATCTCTCTAATGGCTAATGACAGAGAGCATTTCTTCATATATCTGTTAGCCGCCTGAATATCTTCTTTAATGAAGTGGGTGTTCATATCCTTTGCCCAATTTTTAATTGGTTTGTTTGTCTTTTTGTGGTTGAGTGTTAGCAGAATCATGTAGATTTTAGAGATCAGGCTCTGGTTGGAGATGTCATAGCTGAAAATTTTTTCCCAGTCTGTAGGTGGTCTTTTTACTCTTTTGGTGAGGTCTTCAGATGAGCATAGGTGTTTGATTTTTAGGAGCTCCCAGTTATCTGGATTCTCTTCATCATTTTTATTAATGTTTCGTATTCTGTTTATGCCTTGTATTAGGGCTCCTAACCTTGTCCCTATTTTTTCTTCCATGATCTTGATTGTTTTAGTCTTTATGTTTAGGTCTTTGATCCACTTGGAGTTAGTTTTTGTGCATGGTGTGAGGTATGGGTCCTGTTTCATTTTTTTGCAGATGGATATCCAGTTATGCCAGCACCATTTGTTAAAAAGACTATCTTTTCCCCAATTAACTGACACTGGGCCTTTGTCAAATATCAGCTGCTCATCTGTGGATGGATTTATATCTGGGTTCTCAATTCTGTTCCATTGGTCTATGTGCCTGTTGTTGTACAAGTACCAGGCTGTTTTGACTAATGTGGCTTTATGACATGTTCTAAAATCAGGTAGAGCAAGACCTCTGACTTTGTTCTTTTTCAGTAGTGCTTTACTTATCTGGGGCTTCTTTCCTTCCATATGAAGTTGATGATTTGTTTCTGCATCACATTAAAAAATGTTGTTGGAATTTGGATCAGAAGTGCATTGTATATATAGATGGCTTTTGGTAGAATAGAAATTTTTAGAATGTTAAGTCTTTCTATCCATGAGTAAGGTATTTTTTTCCACTTACGTAGGTCCCTTTTAGTGTCTTGTAGTAGTACCTTGTAGATTTCTTTGTATAGCTCTTTTACACCTTTGGTAAGATTTATTCCTAAGTATTTTATCTTCTTGGGGGCTACTGTGAATGGTATTGATTTTGTGATTTCCTCTTCGATGTTCTTTTTGTTGATGTAGAGGAATCCTACTGATTTTTGTATGTTTATCTTGTAACCTGAAGCTCTGCCGAACTCTTCTATTAGTTCCAGTAGTTTATTTGAGGATTCCTTAGGGTTTTCTGTGTATAAGATCAAGTCATAGGCAACTAGAGATAATTTTACTTCTTCCTTGCCAGTCTGGATGTCCTTTATTTCTTTGTCTAGCCTAAGGGCTCTAGCTAGGACCTCCAACACAATGTTGAATAAGAATGGTGATAAAGGGCATCCTTGTCTGGTTCCCGTTCTCAAGGAAAATGCTTTCAGGTTCGCTCCATTCAGAATGATGTTGGCTGTTGGCTTTGTATAGATACCCTTGATCATGTTGAGGAATTTTCCTTCAATTCCTATTTCGCTGAGAGTTTTTATCATGAATGAGTGTTGTACTTTGTCAAATGCCTTTTCTGCATCAATTGATAAGATCATGTGGTTTTTGTCTTTTGTTTTATTTATGTGGTGGATTACATTCATTGTTTTTCTAATATTGAACCAACCTTGCATACCTGGTATAAGTCCCACTTGATAATTGTGGATTATTTTTTTGATATGTTGTTGAATTCTATTGGTTAGAATTTTGTTGTGGATTTTTGCATCTATGTTCATGAGGGATATAGGTCTGCAATTTTCTTTTTTTGTGCTGTCTTTAGCTGGTTTTGGTATCAGGGATATGATGGCTTCATAGAATGCATGAAACAGTATTCCGTCCTTTTCTATGCTTTGAAATACCTTTAGTAGTAGTGGTGTTAACTCTTCTCTAAAAGTCTGGTAGAACTGCAGTGAAGCCGTCCTGACAAGGGCTTTTTTTTTGTTTGGAATTTTTAGACTACCTTTTCAATCTCTCTTTTTGTTATGGGTCAATTTAGTTGTTCTACTTCTGCTTGTGTTAGTTTAGCTGGGTAGCGTGTTTCTAGGAATTCATCCATTTCTTCTAGGTTTTCAAATTTGTTAAAGTACAGTTTTTCGCAGTAATGTGATATGATTCTTTTCATTTCATTTGGGTCTGTTGTGATATGGCCCGTCTCATTTCTTATTCGGGTTATTTGTTTCCTTTCTTGTATTTCTTTAGTTAGTCTGGCCAATGGTTTATCAATTTTGTTAATTTTTTCAAAGAACCAGCTTTTGGCTTTGTTAATTCTTTCAATTGATTTCTGTTCTCTAATTCATTTAATTCTGCTCTAATTTTTATTATTTGTTTTCTTCTGGTGCTTGAAGGATTCTTTTGTTGCTTGCTTTCTATTTGTTCAAGTTGTAGGGACAGTTCTCTGATTTTGGCTGTTTCTTCTTTATGCATGTGTGCATTTATCGATATAAATTGACCTCTAAGCACTGCTTTTGTTGTGTCCCAGAGGTTTTGATAGGAAGTGTTTTCAATTTCATTGCATTCTATGAATTTCTTTATTCCCTCCTTAATGTCTTCTATAACCCAGTGTTTTTTGAGTAGGGTATTTTCAGTTTCCAAGTGTTTGATTTCTTTTCCCTGATTTTTTCTGTTACTGATTTCTACATTTATGGCCTTATGGTCTGAGAAGATGCTTTGTAATATTTCTATGTTTTGGATTCTGCAAAAGTTTGTTCTATAACCTAATATGTGATCTATTCTAGAGAATGTTCCATGTGCACTAGAAAAAAAAGTATAATTTGCAGCTGTTTGGTGGAGTGTTCTGTGTAAGTGTATGAGGTCAATTGGTTGATTGCAGCAATTAGATATTCCGTGTCTCTTTTGAACTTCTTACTGGAAGTCCTATCCTTCTCGGAAAGTGGTGTGTTGAAGTCTCTACTATAATTGTGGAGATGTCTATCTCACTTTTGAATTCTGTTAAAATTGTTTTATGTATCTTGCAGCCCTGTCATTGGGTGCATAAATATTTAATATGGTTATATCTTCCTGGTAAATTGTCCCTTTAATCATTATGTAGTGTCTTTCTTTATCCTTTGTGGCGGTTTTAAGTTTAAAGTCTATTTTGTCAGAAATTAATATTGCCACTCCTGATCTTTTTTGATTGTTGTTTGCTTGATATATATTTTTTCCGTCCTTTTAGTTTTAGTTTGTTTGTGTCTCTAAGTCTAAATTGTTTCTCTTGTGTTCAGCATATAGTCAGATCGTGTTTTTTTTTTGTCTAGCCTGAGACTCTTTATCTTTTTATTGGCCCATTTAGTCCATTTGCATTCAGCACAATTATAGATAAGTATGAGTTTTTATGAGTTTAGTGCTGTCACTTTGATGCCTTTTCTTGTGTGTTGTTGACAATTTCATTTTTCCACTTAGATTTTGTGTTGAGAAGTTCGTCTTTGTAAATTGTGTGTTTCTCATTTTCATTGTAGTTGAATTTATTTTTGCTGAGTCTTTATGTTTTCTTTGTTCTTTATTTTGAAGTAGGGAATTGTTAGACCTCTTTCTGGTTAACTTAATATTTACCCCTTTTTTTCTAACTAAAAACCTAGCTTGTGTTGTCCTATATTGCCTTGTTTTCCTCTCCATATGGAAGATCTATGCTTCCTGTATTTAGTCCCTCTTTTTTGATTATTGTAATCTTTTACATAATGACATCAATAATTCCATTTTGAGCATTTTTTAAAAATTAATCTTGTTTTATTTTTGTGATTTCCCTGTTTGAGTTGATATCAGGGTGTTATGTTCTGTGACCTTGTGTTGTGTCCGTATCTGATATTCTTGATTTTCTGACCAAAGAATCTCCTTTAGTAATTCTTGTAGCTTTGGTTTGGTTTTTGCAAATTCTCTAAGCTTGTGTTTATCTGTAAATGTTTTAATTTCACCTTCATATTTGAGAGAGAGTTTCCCTGGATATATGATTCTTGGCTGGCAGTTTTTCTCCTTCAGTGCTCTATGTATTTCATCCCATTGCCTTCTTGTCTGTGTGGTTTCTGCCGAGTAGTCTGAACTTACTTTTATTGATTTTCCTTTGTAGGTGACTTTTCTTTTATCCCTGGCTGCTTTAAAATTTTCTCTTTATGTTTGCTTTTGGAAAGTTTGATGATAGTATGCCTTGGTGATTTTCTTTTTGGATCAATCTCGTATAGGGTTTGATGAGCATTTGGATAGATATCCTTTCATCTTTCATGATGCCAGGGAAGTTTTCTGCCAACAGGTCTTCATCTATTCTCTCTGTATTTTCTGTTATCCCTCCCTGTTCTTGAACTCCAATCACACACAAGTTATTCTTCTTGATAGAGTCCCATGTGATTCTTAGGGTTTCTTCATTTTTAAAAAATTCTTTTATCTGATTTTTCTTCAACTATATTGTTGTCAATTGCCTTATCCTCCAACTCCCCCACCCTGCATTCCCATTCCTCGATTCTGCTCCTCTGCCTTCCTACTGAGTTCTCTAATTCTGTAATTTTACCCTTAATCTTTTGGATTTCAGAATGCTGTCTCTTTATGGATTCTTGTAGCTTATTAATTTTTCCACTATGTTCTTGAATAATCTTTTTGATTTCTTCAACTGCTTTATCAGTGTGTTCCTTGGCTTTTTCTGTAGCTTGCCTTGTTTCATTTCTGAGTTCATCCCTGATGTCTCGAAGCATTCTATATATTAGTTTTTTATATTCTGCATCTGGCAATTCCAGAAATGTATCTTCATTTGGGAAAGGTTTTGATTCTTTAATGTGGGGATTTGTAGAGGCAATCATGGTTTGCTTCTTTATGTGATTTTATATTGACTCCTGTCTCCAAGCCATCTATAAGATATTGTAATGATTTATTTTATATTTGCTCACTGACTCTTATCTTCTTGTTTTGTTTTGTTTTAATATATCCAGATGGGCTGCTAGTTTGTGCTGTCTTAATTGTTGTAGCCTTTGAATCACTTTATGTCCTACTACCAGCTGGATAAAGTTGTTGCCAGATATATAAGCCTAAGAGTCCATTCACTATTCTTGAACAGAATCAGCTTGGTGTCCTGATTTTGGATCACCACATGTGTGGCATAGTCTTTCACCTATTAACTTAGAGGAGTATTGGTGATAGTTGTATGCACCAGATTCTAGTAGCAGAAGGGGGTCACACTCCTAGGAGGGCAGGATGCTGAGAGTCTTGCCCCACGTGCCAGTGAGGTAGGTGTGTTTCTATTCCTAGAGCTTTTTTGTGGGTGGGCTCTGCAGCTGTACCTTATGCACCCAGTGCTTGTACCTCTAAAGATTGGTAGATGTTGTTATCCTCAGACCCCTTTAGCAGGTGGCTAGGTGGTGTGGGTGGAGCTTCAGCCCTCAGTTCCCTGCTGTGGATCCATGAGGGCTCTGTTCAATAGTTAGAGAGGTATCAGGCCTTGAAAACTTGTCTTTCCACTGTTCCGCTAAAATAATTACAGTCAGATCTCTATCAGAATTTCCTTTGCATTATAATAGCCACCTGGTTCCCTGTAGGGATGAAAGCAGAAGACTGTGGATCTTTTATGCTTGGCTGGACCTGGTTCTGTATTTTTATTCCAGTTTAGGGAAGTCAGGGAAGGATTTCCCATCTGGGTTGTTAATTGCTGCTTCTCTCAGGCCAGGAGAATGGGTTAGGAAAAAGACCCACAAAGCACTTCACTCTCTGGCCCAGGAAATCCCAATGTTAATGAAGCCACCTGGAGCAGGGAGGGGAGGGTTCAGATAGATAGGAGAGAGTAGCGTGTGGCAATTTAGACAAAGTTACTTATCTTGCTTGGTGATGACTGTTTTATCTGAGATTCCAGAGGAGCTTGTAGCCTGTGTGCACTGGTTGGGTCAAGATTTCCCCCGAGGGTCAGGCCCTCTTCCCGTGTCTATGCTGTCTCAGGAAGCTGTGCTCAGCTCCTCTGCACTTAGTCCAAAGCCCAGCGGCAAGGTTTTCTGACTGGGAAGCTGGCTCCAGGCTCCCAAAACAGTCACTGCTTCCCTGTGGCTGCTGTTCTTTTGTCAGATGCTTCAGGGTGCAGCCTGCTTGTGCTGGCTGAGTCTCTACTGAGGCTACTTCAGGGGGTTAGGGGTTAGGGCTGCATCTTGTGATTGTCCCATCTTAGTAAGCCTTGATCAGCCTACCACTCTGGCACCAGGGAACCATGAGGGCTCAAGGCTGAGGGTGGTCACAGCTTCAGGACATGGCTTTTCGTTCACCTGTCACTCAGGTCAACTTCTTAGTTCTGTGTTTGATGGTCAGGGTTCATAGATTTTCATGTTTGTGATTGATTCACTTGTTCTTCCGAGTCTTTGTTGCAAGAGGGATCCACGGTAGCTTCTACCTAGTGAGCCATCTTGGCTCTGCCTCCTTGTTTTTTTTTCTTGCTTCTTTTTCTTTTTTCTCTTTTTCCCTTTCTGTCTTTCTCCATTTTTCAGTTCTCATCTCTCTACACTTATCTTCTGTTCCTGTGTCCTGAATACCTGGAGGTGTGTGACAACTATACCCCTTCTAGCCAGACTATACTCTGCAGCCTGGGAGTCACTTTCCCAGTCTTAGTAGCCCCACTGGTGGGACTGTGGGACTTTTGGGGTTTTTCTTTTCCAAATTTTTATCTAATAGTTTTTTCTTTAGGTCTCCATTTCTTTCTTTCTTTTTTTCCCTTTTGCTTTTCTCCATTTCTCTTTCTCATTTGTTCATTCCAATGGCAAGCTCCCTTAGCACTCTTTTTTCTTTATTTGATTGCTTGTTATTTTTTGAGCTCATGTTTCTTGCTCCTCTCTCTCCTCTATTCTATACCCCTATTAGCTCCACACATTCCAACCTCCCCCCTTTTTGTTGCCTACCTGCACTGTGCAATGAGCATCACATCCCTGAGCAGCACAGGCACGGCCTATTGGAACCTGCCCATCACTGATTCCTGGCTCACTCTGTTGGCAAAAACATTCCATCCCAGCCCTTCCTCTTCAGCTGTATCTTCCCTGATGCACCACAGCCGAATAACTAGTCCTGCCCTTTGGACAAGAAGGTGAAAAGTACCGTGACTACAGATGAGCAAACAACAAACAACACACAGCCTGTCTGCCCAGACATAACCAAATAAAACAAAAAAGCAGGAGGAAACAAATCTACAATCAAAAATGAATGTCCCAAAGACAGCAGACAATATCAAAATTTTAAAAAATGACAACAATGTCAGAATAGTAGGCATCCAAAATAAAACACCAGAAGACTTTCCAGTAGAAGTAAAGTTGCTAGAACTACCTGATAGGGAATTCAAATCTCTAATATTCAGTGTATTTCAAAAGCTGAAGAAAAAAGGAGACAAAAATGAGAAAAAATGGAAAAATTTATGGAAAAGGCAGAAAATTCATGGAAAACACAGAAAAAAAGAACAATTCAGGAAAATAATATAGGAACAAAACTCCAAAATAAATTAACAACTATAAATCATTCAAAACCATCAATTAGAAATCCAAAAGATAAACAACAAGATTTCAGAGATGGACAGTGTCATAGAAAGGCTGAGGAGCAGGTTTGACATTATGGAAGACAGAATCAGCAAAACTGATGATGAACAGTTGGTTACAAGTCTGAGGAGAAATCAGAAAAAAAGAATGAAGAAAAATGAAGCAACCCTGAGAATTATGTGGGATACAACCAAAAGCAAAAATTTGCAAGTGATCGGAGTTCCAGAACAGGGAGACAATATGGAGAACAGAGAGAGAATCACTGAAGAATTGCTGACGGAAAATATCCCTAATACCATGAATGATGAAAAGCTGGCCATCCAAGAAGCTCAAAGAACTCCACATAGGATAGGCCCCAAAAGAAAAACGCCAAGGTGTATCATAATCGCTAAAACCAAAGACAAAGAAAAAATCCTGGGAGCTGCTCAGGAAAAATAAAAAGTCACATACAGAGGAGAAACAATAAGACTAAACTCTGATTATTCGGCAGAAACCATGCAGGCAAGGAGGCAAAGGTAGGACATATACTAAACCTTGAAAGAAAAAAATTGCCAACCAACAATCATATATCCTGCGAAAGTTTCCTTCAAATATGATGGTGAAATTAGGAAATTCCCAAATTAAGGGAAATAGTAAAAACCAAACCAAACTTACAAGAATTATTAAAGGGAGTCTTTCGGTCTGAGAACATACAACATATTCAAAACCAAAATAATAACAACAGGGAACCAGAGAGGTTAATCTGTAAATGACAACAATGTCAGAACAGTAAAAGAAGGAATAAATAGTGCAGGTATAGAACATTCTAATGGAGAGGAAGGCAAGGCAATACCAAGACTGGCTCAAACCTGGGAAGATAAGGGTAAAATGTCAAGGTAAACAAAAAAAAATTTAACAAACCTAGTAATCAAAATAAAGAAGAGAAACTTAAAGTCTCAATAAAAACAAAATCTACAAAAACAAAAGAAATCCACAAACAAAAAGAACTCAGCACAGGAGAGTAAGAGGAACAAAAAAAAAAAAAATTAGCACCACAAAAAGAAGCACAACAAAATGACAGCAATAAGCTCACATCTGTCAAAAATTACATTGAATGTAAACAGCCTAAATGCACTCATAAAGAGACAGAGAGTGACAGAATGGATAAAAAAAAAAAAAAACAGGATCCATCAATATGCTGTCTACAGGAGACATACCTTAGAAACAAAGACATAAATTTATTGAAAATCAAAGGATGGAAAAAAATATATCAAGCAAATAACTACCAAAAAAGAGCAGGAATGGCAATACTAATCTCAACAGATAGACTTTAAAACAAACCCCACCATAAATGACAAAGAACGGCACTATATAATGATTAAAGGGGAGATCCATCATGAAGACTTAACCATAAAACACAACTACACACCCAATGACAGGGCTCCAAAATACATAAAACAAACTCTAATAGCACTGAAAACAGAAATTGACAGTTCCCAATTATAGTAGGAGACTTTAACACACCACTCTCAGTAACGGACAGAACATTTAGAAAGAAACTCTTCAAAGATACAGAAGAGCTAAAGAGCAGTCAGCCAACTTGATTTCCTAGGCATATATAGAACACTCCACCCAACAGCTACAAAATACACATTCTTTTCCAATGAACATGGAACATTCTCCATAATAGACCACATCTTAGGCCAAAGAGCAACCCTCAACAAAACTGAAAACATTGAGATAATACAAAGTATCTTCTCTTACCACAATGGCATCAAAGCAGAAATTAACAACAGGAAGAGTAAGAAAAAAAAAAAATCAATTACATGGAAACTGGATAACACCCTGCTTAAAAACAACTGGGTAATAGAAATCAAAGATGGAGTGAAAAAGTTCCTAGAATCAAAGAAGAATGAAAATGCATCATACCAAAACCTATGGGACACAAAAAGGCAGTCCTCAGAGGTCAATTTATAGCAGTAGATGCACACATCAAAAAAAGAAGAAAGGGACAAAATCGAATCATTAGTTATACAACTTGAACAAATAGAGGACAGTAAAAGAAGCCCACAGCCACCAGAAGAAAGGAAATAATCAAGATTAGAGCAGAAACAAATGACATACAGAATAGGAAAAACAATAGAATCAACAAAGCCAAAAGTTGGTTCTTTGAGAGGATCAACAAAATCTACAAACCACTGGTCAAACTGGCAAAAGAAAAACAACAGAGAATGCAAATAACACAAATAAGGAATGAAATGGGGGACAATACAACAGACCCAACTAAAACAAAAAGGATCATAACAGAGTGTTAAGAAAAACTATACTCCAATGAATTTGAAAACCTAGAGGAAATGGATAAATTTCTGGAGACACACATTCCTACCCAAATTAACACAAAATGATGTTGAAAATCTGAACAGACCTATAACAAGAGAAGATACTGAGACGGTAATAAAAAAAAAAACTCCCCCCCCCCCCCAGAAAAAAAGCCCTGGCCCAGATGGCTGTATTGGAGAATTCTACCAAACATTCAGAGAAGAACTTACACCAGAACTACTCAAGCTATTTCAGAACATAGAAAAGGAAGCAGTAGTTCCAAACTCATTCTATGAAGCCAGCATAACCCTGATAACAAGACCAGGCAAAGACACCACAAAAGAAGCAAATTAGAGATCAATTTCTCCATGAATATGGATGCCAAAATTCTCAACAAAATACTAGCCAATAGAATTCAACAGCATATAAAAAAATAATATACCACAACCAAGTAGGATTCATACCAGGTATGCAAGGATGGTTCATATTAGAAAGTCAGTTAGCGTAATCCACCACATAAATAAAAGGAAAGAAAAGAATCACGTGATCATCTCAATCAATGCAGAAAAGGCATTTGAGAAAGTCCGACACCCATTCCTGATAAAAACTCTCAATAAAATAGGTGTACAAGGGAAATTTCTCAACATAATAAACGGCATATGAAAAACAAACAGCCAACATAGTTCTCAATGGAGAGAGGCTGAAAACACTCCTCTTGAGAACAGAGACCAGACAAAGATGCCCTTTATCACCACACCTACTTAACATTGTGTTGGAAGTCTTAGCTAGAGGAATAAGGCAAGAAACAGAAATCAAGGGCATACAAATTAGTAATGAAAAAGTTAAACTGTCCCTATTTGCGGTTGATATGATATCATACTTAGAAAATCCAAAACACTCTATGAGAAAACTACTGGAACTAATAGAAAGATTCAGCAGACTTGCACGATACAAGATTCCTAACACCAATAAAGAGAATGACAAAAAGGAAATCAGGAAAACAATACCCTAAAAAAATAAAATGCTTGGGAATAAATCTAACCATGGATGTAAAAGATCTATAGAAAGAAAACTTCAAAACACTCTGCAAGAAACCAAAACAGATCTACATAAATGGAAAAACATACCATGCTCATGGATAGGTAGACTCAACATTGTGAAAATGACAATTCTACCCAAAGCAATTTACAAATGCAATGCAATACCTATCCTAATACCAACAATATTCTTTAAAGAGATGGAAAAACTTATCATTAACTTTATGTGGGAAAGGAAGAAGCCCCAGATAAGTAAAGCACTATTCAAGAAGAAGAATAAAGTAGGAGGACTCCCACTACCTGACCCCAGAACCTACTCTACATCTACAGTAGTCAAAACAGCCTGGTACCTGTATAATGACAGGCACATTGACCAGTGGAACAGAATTGAAAACCCAGAGGTAAATCCATCCACCTATGGTCACCTGATCTTTGACAAGGGCCCAAAGTCCATTAAATGGGGAAAAGACAGTCTTTTTAACAAATGGTGCTGGCAAAACGGATGTCCATCCCCCCCCCCAAAAAAAAAAAATTAAGCAGGACCCATACCTCACACTATAAACAAAAACTAACTCAAAATGGATCAAAGACCTAAATATAAAGCCAAAAACCATGAAGTTTATAGAAGAAAAAACAGGATCAACAGTAGAGTCCCTAATACACAGCATTAGAACAGCATTACCAGGATAGAAATCACAACCAACAATACACAAGATCCAGAAGATAAGCTAGATAACTGGGATCTTCTAAAAATTAAACACTTATGCTCATCCAAAGACTTCACCAAAAGAGGACCTACAGACTGGGAAAAATTTTTGGCTATTACACATCAGACAAAGGTCTAATCTCTAACATCTACAAGAAAATGCAACACCTCTATGCAAAAAAAAAGACAAATAATCCAGTTAAATAATGGGCAAAGGAAATGAACAGACACTTCACCAAAGAAGACATTCAAGCAGCCAACAGACACATGAGGAAATGCTCATGATCTCTAGCCATCAGGGAAATGCAAACTAAAACCACGATGAGATATCACCTAACCCACCATTACTGGCACGAATCAATAAAACAGAAAATAACGAATGTTGGAGAGGATGCTGGGAGATTGGAACTTTTATGCGCTGCTGGTGGGAATGCAAAATGATACAACCTTTTTGGAAAACGATATGGTGCTTCCTTAGAAAGCTAGAAACAGAAATACCATTTGATCCTGTAATCCCACTCCTAGGAATATATCCTAAAGAAATAAGTGTCATCACATGAATAGACGTATGCACACCCATGTTCATTACAGCATTGTTCACAATAGCAAAAAGATGGAAACAACCTAGATGCCCACCAACAGATGAATGGATAAACAAACTGTGATACATACACACAATGGAGTATTATGCAATGCTAAAGAACAATGATGAATCTGTGAAGCATCTCATAACATGGATTCGTCTGGAGGATATTATGCTGAGTGAAATAAGTCAGTCACGAAAGGACAAATATTGCATGAGACCAATATTTATCCTTTGTTTTTACTACTGTAAAAACTCATGAAAAGTTTCACATACAAAAAGGAACAATATTTGATGGTTATGAGGGAGAGGAGGGCTGGGAATGGAAAAACACTTAATAGACAATAGATAAGTGGTTACTTTGGTGAAGGGTAAGACACTACACAATACAGGGGAAGCCAGCACAGCCTGTACAAGGCAAGTCCATGGTAGCTCCATAGACGCATGGACCTGAGAGACTGAATTGCTGGGCTGATGGCTATGGGGACCATGGTCTCAGGGAACAGCTAGCTCGACTGACATAGAGTTTATAAAGAATATGTTCTACATTCTATTTTGGTGAGTAGTGTCTGGGATCTTAAAAGCCTGTGAGTGGCCGTGTAGGATACTCCACTGGTCTCACCCCTTTGGGAGTAAGGAAGCATGAAGAAAACTAAAGACATAGGGAAAGATTAGTCCAAAGAACTAATGTACTAATTAGGCCATCTACCACGGCCTCCACCAGACTGAGTCCAGTACAACTAGATGGTGTCTGGGTATCACCACTGACTACTCTGCAGACATCATATTAGAGGGTCCCAGACAGAGTTGGAGAAAAATGTAGAAAAAAATTCCAACTCAAAAAGAAAGACCAGACTTGCTGGCCTGAAAGATACTGGAGAAACCCTGAGAGTATGACCCCCAGACACTCGTACAGCTCAGTAATGAGGTCACTGCTGAAGTTTCCCCTTCAGCCAAAGATTGAACAGTCCCGTGGAACAAAACAAGACTAAAGAGGTGCACCAGCCCTGGGGCAGGGACTGGAATGTAGGAGGGAACAGGACAGCTGGTAATAGGGAGCCCGGTTGAGAAGGGAGAGTGTTGAAATGTCGTGGGGTTGTTAACCAGTGTCATACAACAATGTGTGTACTGTTTGATGAGAAACTTAGTTTGTTCTATAAACCTTCATCTAAAGTTCAATTAAAAAAAAAGAAATATCATTGATGATATTAGACTTTTCTTGACTGAAAGCAGAGACTACCAGAAAGATGTTTACCTGTGTTTTATTGACCATGCAAAGGCATTCAACTGTGTAGATCATAACAAATTATGGATAACATTGTGGAGAATCGGAATTCCTGAGCACTTAATTGTGCTCGAGAGGAACCTCTACATAGACCAAGAGGCATTGTTTCAAATAGAACAAGGGGATACTGCACAGTTCAAAATCAAGGAAAGTGTGTGTCAAGGTTGTATCCTTTCACCATACTTATTCAATCTGTATGCTGAGCAAATAATATAAGAATATGGACTACATGAAGAAGAACACAGCATCGGGTTTGGAGGAAAACTTATTAACAAATAGTAATATGCAGATAACACATTTTGCTTGCTGAAAAAGAACTTGAATCACTTACTGATGAAGTTCAAAGACTACAGCCTTCAGTATGACTTGCACCTTAAAAAATTACAACAGGCAGGACCAAGATGGCTGACTAGGTAGAAGCTTCTGCCTATCCCTCTTGCAATAAAGACTTGAAAAAACAAGTGAATCAATTACATACATGACAATCTATGAGCCCTGACCATCAAACACAGAACTAAGGAGTTGACCTGAGTGACAACGGAGCAAAAATCTGCATGCTGAAGCTGTGACCGCTTCCAGAGCCAGCGTCCCGTGCCACACCCTAGAGACCTCACGGTTCTCTGGTGCCAGAGTGGTGGGGCTGATCACGGCTCACTGAGACGGGGCAATCATGGGACACAGCTCTAACCCCCCGGAGTAACCTCGGCAGGGACCCAGCCAGCGCACGCAGGCTGCACACTGACACGGCTCGCAGGACAAAGAGAAACTATGGGGAAGCAGCAACTGGATTCGGAGCCTGGAGCCAGTGTCCCAGTCAGAAAACCTAGGCGCTGGGCTTTGGACTAAGCACAGAGGAGCTGAGCACGGCTTCCTGAGATGGCGCAATCACAGGACACAGCCCTAACCCCCTGGAGTAACCATGACAGAGACCCAGCCAGCACACACAGACTGCACACTGAAGCAGCTGACAGGAAAATAAGAAACCATGGGGAAGCAGCGACGGGTTTTAGAGCCTGGAGAGCAGCGTCCCAGCCAGAAAACTTTGGAGGTGGGCTTTGGACTAAGCATGGAGGAGCTAATCACGGCTTCCTGAGACAGCGAAAGCACGGGATGCAGCCCTAACTATAGGCAGCAATCTCAACACAGCCAGTGTTGAGGCTACATGCCCCTCTGGAATCTCAGATAAAACAGTCCTCACCAAACAAGATAAGTAACTCTGTCTAAACTGCTGCGCTACTCTCTTCTATGTATCTGATCCCTCCCCTCCTTGCCCCAGGCGGCTTCATTAACATTGGGATTTCCTGGGCCAGGGAGTGAAGTGCTCTGTGGGTTTTTTTCTTCTTTTTCTAACCTGTTCTCCTGGCCTAAGAGAAGCAGCAATTAACAGCCTGGGGCGGGGGTGGGGGGTGGTGGGGATCTTTCCCTGACTTCCCTAAACTGGAATAAAAATACAGAACCAGGTCCAGCCAAGCATAAGAGATCCACAGGTTTTGGCTTTCATCCCTACAGGGAACCAGGTGGCTATTAGAATGCAAAGGCAATTCTGATAGAGATCTGATGGTAATTGTTTTAGCTGAACAGTGGAAACACAGGTTTTGGAGGTCTCGTACTTCTCTGCCTATTAAACAGAGTCCTCACTGATCCACAACAGGGAACTGAGGGCTGAAGCTCCACCCACACCACCCACACCACCTAGCCACCTGCTAAAAGGGTCTGAGATAGTGACGCTTACCAATCTTTAGAGATACAAATGTTGGATGCCTAAGGTACAGCTGCAGAGCCCACCCACCAGGAATCTCGGGAGAATAGAGACACTCCTGCCTCACTGGCAGGTGGAGGAAGGCTGTCAGCATCCTGCCCTCCTCAGAGTGTGACCCCTTTCCACTACTATAATCTGGAGCATACAAGCATCACCACTACTCCTCTAAGTTAATAGGTGACAGCCTACACCACACACTAGATGACCCACTATCAGGACACCTAGCTGATTCTATTCAAGAAAAGTGAAAGGACTCATAGGCTTATATATCTGGTAACAGCTCAAACCATCAGGTAATAGGACATAAGTGATCCAAAGGCTACAACAATCAAGATAGCACAATCTAGTAGCCCATCTGGGTGTATTGAAATAGAACAAAACAAGAAGATAAAACTCAGTGAGCGAATATAAATCATTACAATATATTATAGATGGCTCGGAGACAGCAGTTGATATCAAATCACGTAAAGAAGCAGACCATGATTGCCTCTACAAACCCGCAAATCAAAGAATCAAAATCTTTCCCAAATGAAGTTACGTTTCTGGAATTGCCAGATGTAGAATATAAAAAACATATACGGAATGCTTCAAGACATCAGGGATGATCTCAGAAATGAAATAAGGCAATCTACAGAAAAAGCCAAGGAACACACTGATAAAGCAGTTGAAGAAATCAAAAAGATTATTCAAGAATATAGTGAAAAAATTAATAAGCTGCAAGAATCCATAGAGAGACAGCATTCAGAAATTCAAAAGATTAACAATAAAATTACAGAATTAGACAAATAGGAACTGAGAAAAGCAGAACTGAGCAATATTGGAATGCAGAGTGGGGGTGTTGGAGGATAAGGAAATGACGCCAATATAGTTGAGGAAAATCAGATAAAAGAATTAAAAAAAAATGAAGAAACCCTAAGAACCATGTTGGACTCTATCAAGAAGAATAACTTGCATGTGATTGGAATTGCAGAACAGAGAGGGATAACAAAAAAAAAAAACAGAAAGAATAATTGAAGATCTGTTGGCAGAAAACTTCCCTGGCATCGTGAAAGATGAAAGGATAGCTACCCAAGATACTCATTGAACCCCATACAAGATAGATCCCAAAAGAAAGTCACCAAGACATATTATCATCAAACTTGCCAAAACCAAAGATAAAGAGAAAATTTTAAAAGCAGCCAGGGATGAACGAAAAGTCACCTACAAAGGAGAATCAATAAGTTCAGACTACTCAGCAGAAACCACACAGGCAAGAAGGCAATGGGATGACATATACAGAGCACTGAAGGAGAAAAACTTCCAGCCAAGAATCATATATCCAGCAAAACTCTCTCTCAAATATGAAGGTGAAATTAAAACTTTTACAGATAAACACAAGCTTAGAGAATTTGCAAAAAACAAACCAAAGCTACAAGAATTATTAAAGGAGTTTCTTTGGTCAGAAAATCAAGACTATCAGATACCAACACAACACAAGGTCACAGAACAGAACATCCTGATACCAACTCAAATAGGGAAATCACAAAAATAAAATAAGATTAATTTTTTTTAAAAAGGCTCAAAACAGGGAATCATTGATGTCATTATGTAAAAGATTACAATAATCAAAAAAGAGGGACTAAATACAGGGGGCATAGATCTTCCATATGGATAGGGAAACAAGGTAATACAGGACAATATAAGTTAGGTTTTACTCAGAAGAATAGGGGTAAATATTAAGTTAACCACAAAGAGGCCTAACAATTCCATACTTCAAAATAAAAACAAAGATAAGCATAACGACTCAGCAAAAATAAATTCAACTACTATGAAAATGAGAAACACACAATTTACAAAGAAAGACAGCACAAAAAAGTAAGTGGAAAAATGAAATTGTCAACAACACACAAAAAGGCATCGAAATGACAGCACTAAACTCATACTTATCTATAATTAAGCTGAACGTAAATGGACTAAATACACCAATAAAGAGACAGAGGGTCTCAGACTGGATAAAAAAAAAATGATCCGTCTATATGCTGCCTACAAGAGACACACCTTAGACTTAGAGACACAAACAATCTAAAACTCAAAGGATGGAAAAAAAAATATATATATCAAGCAAACAACAATCAAAAAAGAGCAGGAGCGGCAATATTAATGTCTGACAAAATAGACTTTAAAGTTAAATCCACCACAAAGGATAAAGAATGAAACTATATAATGATTAAAGGGACAATTTACCAGGAAGGTATAACCGTATTAAATATTTATGCACCCAATGACAGGGCCGCAAGATACATAAAACAAACTTTAACAGAATTGAAAAGGGAAATGGACACCTCCACAATTATAGTAGGAGACTTCAATACACCACTTTTGGTGAAAGATAGGACATCCAGTAAGAAGCTTAATAGAGACACAGAAGATCTAATTACTATAATGAACCAACTTGACCTCATAGACTTATACAGAACACTGCACCAAATGGCTGCAAAGTATACTTTTTATTTCTAATGCAAATGGAACATTCTCTAGAAGAGACCACATATTAGGTCATAAAACAAATCTTTGCAGAATTGAAAACAATGAAATATTATGAAGCATCTTTTCAGACCATAAGGCCATAAAAGTAGAAATCAATAACAGAAAAATCAGGGAAAAGAAATCAAACACTTGGAAACTGAACAATACCCTGCTCAAAAAAGACTGGGGTATAGAAGACATTAAGGAGGGAATAAAGAAATTCATAGAATGCAACAAGACTGAAAACAGTTCCTATCAAAACCTCTGTGACACAGCGAATGCAGTGCTCAGGTGGTCAATTTATTTCAATAAATGCACACATACATAAAGAAGACACAGCCAAAATCAGAGAACTGTCCCTACAACTTAAACATATAGAAAGAGAGGAACAAAAGAATCTGCCAGGCACCAGAAGAAAACAAATAATAAAAATTAGAGCAGAATTAAATGAATTAGAGAACAGAAAAACAATTGAAAGAATTAACAAAGCCAAAAGCTGGTTCTTTGAAAAAATTGATAAACCTTTGGCCAGACTGACTAAAGAAATACAGGAAAGGAAATAAATAAAGTGAATAGGAAATGAGATGGGCCATATCACAACAGACCCTACTGAAATTAAAAGAATCATATCAGATTACTATGAAAAATTGTACTCTAACAAATTGGAAAACCTAGAAGAAATGGATGAATTCCTAGAAACACACTACCTACCTCAACTAACACAAACAAGTGGAACAACTAAATACACACGTAACAAAGAAAGAAATTGAAAAGGTAATTAAAAAAATCCCAACCAAAAAAAGCCCTGGCCCGGATGGCTTCACATCAGAGTTCTACTAATTTTCAGAGAAGAGTTAACACCACTACTACTAAAGGTATTTCAAAGCATAGAAAATGACGGAATACTACCTAACTCATTCTATGAAGCCATCATATCCCTAATACCAAAACCAGCTGAAGACAGCACAAAAAAAGAAAATTACAGACCTATATCCCTCATGAACATAGATGCAAAAATCCACAACAAAATTCTAACCAACAGAATTCAACAACATATCAAAAAAATAATCCACCATGATGAAATGGGATTTATACCGCAAGGTTGGTTTAATATTAGAAAAACCATTAATGTAATCCATCATATAAATAAGCCAAAAGACAAAAACCACATGATCTTATCAATTGATACAGAAAAGGCATTTGACAAAGTTCAACTCTCATTCATGATAAAAACTCTCAGCAATATAGGAATAGAAGGAAAATTCCTCAAAATAATAAAGGGCATTTATACAAAGTCAGCAGCTAACATCATCTTAAATTGAGACAGCCTGAAAGCATTTCTCTTGAGAACGGGAACCAGACAAGAATGCCCTTTATCACTGCTTTTATTCAACATTGTGCTGGAGGTCCTGGCCAGAGCAATTAGGCTAGACAAAGAAATAAAGGGCATCCAGATTGGCAAGGAAGAAATAAAATTATTTCTATTTGCAGACGACATGATCTTATACACAGAAAACCCTAAGGAATCCTCCAGAAAACTACTGAAACTAATAGAAGAGTTAAGCAGTGTATCAGGTTACAAAATAAACTTCGAAATATCAGTAGGATTCCTCTACATCAACAAAAAGAACATCGAAGAGGAAATCACCAAATTAACACCCTTCACAGTAGCCCCAAAAAGATAAAATACTTAGGAATAAATCTTACCGAAGATGTAAAAGACCTATACAAAGAAACTACAAGATACTACTGCAAGAAATCAAAAGGGACCTACGTAAGTGGAAAAACACCTTGCTCATGGATAGGAAGACTTAACATAGTAAAAATATCTATTCTACCAAAAGCCATCTATATATACAATGCACTTCCAATCCAAATTCCAATGACATTTTTTAATGCAATGGAGAAACAAATCACCAACTTCATATGAAATGGAAAGAAGCTCCGGATAAGTAAAACATTACTGAAAAAGGAGAACAAAGTGGGAGGCCTCATTCTACCCGATTTTAGAACCTATTATACAGCCACAGTAGTCAAAACAGTGTGGTACTGGTACAACGGTCACATAGACCAATGGAACAGAATTGAGAATCCCGATATAAATCCATCCACATATAAGCAGCTGATACTTGACAACGCCCCAGCATCAGTTAATTGGAGAAAAGATAGTCTTTTTAACAAATGGTGCTGGCATAACTGGGTAGCTATCTGCAAAAAAATGAAAGAAGACCCATACCTCACACCATGCACAAAAAGTATCTCCAAATGGATCAAAGACCTAAACAGAAAGTCTAAAATGATAAAGATCATGGAAGAAAAAATAGGGACAAGGTTAGAAGCCCTAATACAAGGCATAAACAGAATACAAAACATTACTAAAAATGACGAAGAGAAACCAGATAACTGGGAGATCCTAAAAATCAAACACCTATGCTCATCGAAAAACTTCACCAAAAGAATAAAAAGAGCACCTATAGACTGGGAAAAATTTTTTGCTTCAACATCTCTGACCAGTGCCTGATTTCTGAACGCTACATGATTCTGCTAAAACTCAACCACAAAAAGACAAACAAACCAATTAAAAATTGGGCAAAGGGTATGAACAGACACTTCACTAAAGAAGACATTCAGGTGGCTAACAGATACATGAGGAAATGCTCTCGATCATTAGCCATTAGAGAAATGCAAATTAAAACTACAGTGAGATTCTATCTCACTCCAGCAAGGCTGGCATTAATCCAAAAACACAAAATAATAAATGTTGGAGAGGTTGTGGAGAGATTGGAACATTTATACACTGCTGGTGGGAATGTAAAATGGCACAACCACTTTGGAAATCCATTTGGCCTTTCCTTAAAAAGCTAGAAATAGAACTACCATACCACCCAGCGATCCCACCCCTCGTAATAAATCCTAGAGAAATAAGAGCCCTTACAGGAACAGATATATGCACACCCATGTTTATTGCAGCACTGTTTACAATAGCAAAAAGATGGAAGCAACCAAGGTGCCCATCAATGGAAGAATGGATAAATAAATTATGGAATACTACACATCGATAAAGAACAGTGATGAATATGTGAAACATTTCATAACGTGGAGAAAACTGGAAGGCATTATGCTGAGTGAAATTAGTCAGTTGCAAAAGGACCAATATTGCATAAGACCACTATTATAAGATTTTGAGAAATAGTTTAAACTGAGAACACATTCTTTCGTGGTTATGAGAGGGGGGAGGGAGGGAGGGTGGGAGAGGGATATTTACTAATTAGATAGTAGATAAGAACTACTTTAGGTGAAGGGAAGGACAACACTGAATACATGGGAGGTAAGCACACCTGGGCTGGACCAAAACCAAAGAAGTTTCCTGAATAAACTGAATGCTTCGAAGGTCAGTGGAGCAGGGGCAGGGGTTTGGGGACCACGGTTTCAGGGGACATCTAAGTCAATTGGCAAAATAAAATCTATTAAGAAAACGTTCTGCATCCCACTTTGAAGTGTGGCATCTGGGGTCTTAAACGCTAGCAAACAGCCATCTAAGATGCATCAATGAGTCTCAACCCACCTTGATCAAAGGAGAAGGAACAACACCAAGGACACAAGGTAATTAGGAGCCCAAGAGACAGAAAGGGCTGCATGAACTAGAGCCTACATCATCCTGAGACCAGCAGAACTAGATGGTGCCCGGCTACAACCAATGACTGCCCTGACAGGGAACATAACAGAGAACCCCTGAGGGATCAGGAGAACAGTGGCATGCAGACCCCAAATTCTCATTAAAAGACCAGACTTAATGGTCTGACTGAGATTAGAAGGACCCGGAGGTCATGGTCCCCAAACCTTCTGTAGGCCCAGAACAGGTACCGTTCCCAAATCCAACTCATCAGACATAGATTGTACTGGACAATGGGTTGGAGAGAGATGCTGATGAGGATTGAGCTACTTGCATCATGTGGACGCTTGAGACTATGTTGGCATCACCTGTCTGGAGGGGAGATGGGAGGGTAGAGGGGGTTAGAAGCTGGCAAAATGGTCGTGAAAAGAGAGGCTGGAAGGAGGGAGCGGACTGTCTCATTAGGGGGAGAGTAATTGGGAGTATGTAGTAAGGTGACTTGATTTGTAAACGTTCACTTAAAGTACAATAAAAATTATTAAAAAATACAACAATTTTCACAACTGGACCAATAATCAACATCGCAATAAATGGAGAAAATATTAATTGTCAAGAATTTCATTTTACTTTTATCCACAATCAACACCCTTGGAAGTAGCAGTAAAGAAATCAAATGACATATTGCACTGGGTAAATCTGCTGCAAAAGACCTCTTGAAAGTTTTAAAGAGCAAAGATGTCACATTGAGGAATATGATATGATGCACCTAACCCCCATGGTATTTTGAATTGCCTCATACATGTGAAAGCTGGACAATGAATAAAGAGGGCCAAAAAAGAACTGACGCCTTTGAATCATGGTGTTGGTGAAGAACATTGAATATACTACCAGATTTCCAGAAAAACAAGCAAGTCTGTCTTGGGAGAAGAACAGCCAGAATGCTCCTTAGAAGTAAGGATGGCAAGACTTAATCTCACATATTTTTGTCTTGTTTTCAGGAGGGACCAGTCCCTGGAGAAAGTCATCAGGTTTGGTTAAGCACAGGGTAAGCGAAATAGAGGTAATCCCTCAACCAAGTGGATTCACACTGTGGCTGTAACAATGGGCTCAAATATAGCAATGGTTGTGAGGATGGCATAGGACAAGGACATGTCTCGTTCTGTTGTACATAAGGTTGCTTTGAGTCTAAACCAACTCAATGGCATCTAACAACAACAACAACTATTCCTGTCCATGTAGTTACCTTTACTGAACATCTTTCTTTTCACACATAGCTTTGAGTTACTTTCTAGTGTGTTTCTCTTCTATCTGAAGGACTCCTTTCATATTTTTGTAGGGCCAGTCTGGTGGATATGAACTCTATCATTTTTTGTTTATCTGGGAATGTTTTAACCTCATCCTTATTCCTGAAGGACAGTTTTGCTGGGTATAGTATTGTTTCTTGACTTTTTTTTTTCTTTCCACAGTTTAAATATATCGTTCCATTGCCTTCTGGCCTCCAATGTTTCTGAGGGGAAATCAGCATTTATTCTTTTTGGGGATCCTCGACGTGTGTCTGTTTGTTTCTCTTTTGGTGCTTTCAGATTTCTCTCAACATCTTTACCTTTTGAGAGCCTGATTACATGTCTAGGTGTGGATCTCATTTGGATTTATCCTGCTTGGAGTTCCTTGAACTTCTTGGATTTGTAGACTTAAGTCCTTCATCAGGTACAAGAAATTTTCTTTATTTCTTTTAATATTATTTTTGTGCCTCTCTCTCTTTCATCTCTTTCTGGAATTCCCAGGGTGCATTTATTAGGTCTGTATATAAAATATTGTATTGGGTCTGTATATAATGTTCCATATTTCCATTAACATGTGCTCAGCAGTCTTGTGCCTATGTTCATGTCAATGTTCAGCCATTGTTATTTTGCCTATTTTAGTCTCTAATTCCCTGATTCTTTGTTCTGCCTGATCAATTCTCTTGTTAAATTCTTCCATTATGCTTCCCATTTCAGTGATTGTCTATTTCAGTTCCAATATTTCTGACTATTTTCTTTTTAGAGTGCCTTTCTAATTTTATAAATCCTCATTTTGTTCATACATATTTTTCTTTTCTTTTTTTAGATCTTTATGTTTTCCCTTAGTTCTTTGATTATGTTTAACATTGTTGTAATGTATTCTTCCATTACATTTATTATTTGGGCTTCTGTAGATGCAATTTTACTCTCTTCATCTTCTATATTTGAATGGGCCATTATTTCTCTTATGTTAATTTGTCTTGTGATTTTTTTGTTGGGGCACTGGAATTTTGAAGGGTATTGACTTTCTCAGGTCTCCCCAGTTTTGGGTGTTTTTTCCTGCACTGATCTCTTAGGTGGGCAGATCCTTTAGACCTTGCTTACTGCTTCCTTTCCTTCTCTATTACTGCTCCTTCTCTCTCCCTGTTTTCAATAGGATTCAAGAGTTTAAGAGTTCAACGTTCAACTTACGGTGTCTTGTAAACACACCAGGGAACACGAAGTGATCCACAAAAGAGGCAGCTACTCAGGAGAGATTTGCACACTAGCCTATCTGTCCACCAGGGGATGCAGTCCTCTCTTCTCTTCTGTTTCTGCAATCAAGTTATCAGTTGGAAAGCCAACACCCAATAGCCCCCTGCAGAACTGGGTGTTATCCTCAGGTTTTGCCTAAGTCTCCCTTCCTGGCTCTTTGTGTGTCACTTATATCTGAGCTGACTTTCAGAGGAAGCACAGGCAGTCTTTCCTCTGTATCAGGAAAAGAAGGCCTGGTAGTCCCCAAACTGATCTCCAAGATATCTCTCTATTTGATTTCAGAGTCCTAGCAATTCTGTGTTGTCTTCTCTATGGGGAAGCCTCAATATTATTAGTCAAGACAAAGCCAGGGACTGACTGTGAAACAGGCCACCAACTGCTCATGTTCAAGCTCAAGCTGAAGATGAAGAAAAGCAAAGCAAGTCCAAGAGTGCTAAAGTACAACATTGAATACAACCCACCTGAATTTAGAGACCATCTTAAGAATAGATTCGATGCACTGAACACTAATGACCAAAGATTAGAAGAGGTGTGGGATGACATCAAGGGCAACATACATGAAGAAAGTAAAAGGTCATTAAAAAGACAAAAAAGAAAAGACAAAAATGGATGTCAGAAGATACTGAGAATTGCTCTTCAGTATGGACTTGGTAAAGTGAACAGAAGAAATGGCAATGTAAAAGGGCAGAACAGAAGATTTCAAAGGGTATCTGGAGAAAACAAGGTAAAGTATTACAATGAAATGTGAAAAGACCTGGAGCTAGAAAAACAAAAGAGAAGAACATGATCAGCATTTCTCAAGCTGAAAAAATTGAAGAGAAAATTCAAATCTTGACTTGCAATACTGAAAGATTCTATGGGTAAAAAATTGAAAGACACAGGAAGCATCAAAAGAAAATGAAAGGAATACAAAGAGTCACTGTACCAAAAAGAATTGGTTGATGTACCACCATTTTAGAAGGTAACATATGATCAAGAACTGCTCCTACTGAAGGAAGAAGTACAAGAAGCACTAAAGGCATTGGCAAGAAACAAGACTTCAGGAATTGATGGAACCAATTGAGATACTTCAACAAAAAGATGCAACACTGGAAGATCTTACTCATGCATGCTAGAACATTTGGAATACAGCTACCTGCCAACCAACTGAAAGAGATCCATACTTGTCTCCATAGCAAACAAAGGTGATAATGCAGAATGCAAAGATTATCAATCGACATTATTAATATCACATACTGGCAAAATTTTGCTGAAGATAACTCAGTAACATCTGCAGCCATACATTAATGGGGAATTCCAGAAGTTCAAGCCAGATTCAGAAGGGACGAGAAACAAGGGATACCAGTATATCTTGGCTGAATGCAAAGGCTACCAGAAGTGTTTGCCTGTGTTTTACTGACTACGCGAAACTATTCAACTGTGCTGATCATAACAAATTATGGATAAAATTGCAATGAATGGGAATTCCAGAACACTTAATTATGCTTATGCAGTATCTGTACATGGATCTCTTGTTCAAACAGAAAAAGTGGATAATGCATCCTTTTAAATTGGAAAAGGTGTGCAACAGAATTGTATCTTATTTATTCAGTCCGTATGGTGAACAAATAATCTCAGAAACTGGACTATGTGAAGAATAATATGATGTCAGGATTGAAGAAAAACTCATTAACAACTTGAAATACGGAGATGATACAATCTCGTTTGCCAAATTATTATTATTTTTTAATCTCTTAACTTTTCTTGTTTTATTTTCCTTAGGAATTTTTAATCCTTTTTTCCAAGACTTTAACCATTTTAATCTACTTCTATTCTTTCTTTATTCTTACATGATTTTTCTTTTTTATTTAATACCTGAATTTGTAGACTCAATATTGTTCTCTTTTTGTTTAATATTTACTCCTTTGACGTCTCATGTGTAGTATTTCAATTCTATTTCACAAAAACATAGTCTTTTATTGCATTTTTGTTTTGAGGAAAATGACTTTTTCACAGTTTTTGTAGATATCATGGTATCACTATTCTAGTATGTTTTTGAACAATTTCTTGTCATTTTTCATTATTTCCTTTTACTTTATTGTGTTAAAATATATGTAAATATTTGCCAATTAAACAATTTTACATGAGTATTCAGTGACATTGATTACATTCTTCATCTTGTGCAACCACTGTCATTTTCTGAATTATTCCACCACCATTAACATAAATTCAGTGCCCCTTATGCAATAACTTCCCTTTTCTCCCTTCCTCCCACCTCTGGTAACCACTAATAAACTTTGGTTTCTATTCGTCAATCTTATATAAGTGAGACATTACAGCATTTGTCCTTTTGCAACTGGCTTATTTAACTCAGCATAATGTTTTCAAGGTTCATCAATGTTCTGGCATATATCAGGACTTTATTTCTTTTGGGTATGTATCCAGGATTGGTTCGCTATGAATCGGAATCAACTCGATGGCAACGTTTTTTTCTTTTTTTAACCTAGGATTGGGGTTGCTGGGTTATATAGAAGTTCTGTGTTCAGGTTTTTGAGGAACCACTATTTTCCATAGCAGCTAAACCATTTTGCATTCCTGTCAGCAATGGATGAAGGTACCAATTTCTCCACATCCTTGCCAACGCTTCATATTTTTCCATTTTATATTAATCATAGCCACTCTAGCTGGAGTTAACTAGTATTTCATTGTGGTTAGTATTTGCATCTTATTATATGTTTATAAAAGGGTAATTTCATTGAGTATCTTTTTTATGTGTTCGGTGTCCATTTGAATATCCTCTTGGATGAAATATCTGTTCAAGTTCTTTGCCCACTTTTTGATTAGGTTGTCTTTTTTTTTGGTCAAATTGTAGAGTTTTTTTTTTTTTTTTTAATATATTTTGGATATTAAACCCTTATCAGATATACGGTTTCCAAAAATTTTCTCCCAGTCTGTAGGTGTCTCTTCATTTTGTTTATAAAGTTCTTTGATGAAGAAAAGCATTTAATTTTTATGAGAGCTCGTTTATCTGTTTTATCTTTTGCTGCTTATGCTTTTGATGTCACATTTGATAGATGATTTTTAAAAACTACTTCTCATAACATTACCCCTATATTTTCTTCTATGAATTTTATGGTTTTAGTTCTCACATTTTCCTGGATCCATTTTTAATTGGTTTTTGTATGATGTGAGGCATAAATTCTGCTACATTATTTGCATGCAAAAATCTAATTTTCACAGCAGTATTTTATTTTTATTTTTTACCAGCAAGATAGTGTTTTATTTTATTTTTTAAATTTTGTCTTGCTTTTGGTGAAAATTTACTGAGCAAGTTAGTTTCTCATTAAAAATGTATACACAAATTGTTCTGTGACATTGGTTGCAATTTTCACAAGGTGTCTTCAGTCTTCCTTCAACCCCAGGTTCCCTGCGACTGTTCATCCAGTTTTCCTGTCCCTTACTGCCTTCTTGTCTTTGCTTAAGGCAGGTGTTGGTCATTTGGTCTCCTATACTTGATTGGGCTAATAAGCACATTCTTCATATGTGTTGCTGGTTTTATAGGTCTTCCTAATCTTTGGCTGAAAGGTAGACTTTGGGAGTGGATTCAGTTTTGAGTTGGCAGGGTGCCCTGTGGCCATAGTCTAGGGGGTCTCCCCAGTCTCTGTTAGATCAGTAAGTCTGATCTTTTTTTCTGTATTTGATATTTGTTCTACCTTTCTTCTCCTGTTCTGTCCAGGAACCTCTATTGTCATCCCTGTCAGAGCAGTCTGTGGTGGTAGCCAGGTTCTTCTGGGCTCAGGCTGGTGGAGACGATGGCTCATGTGGTCCATTAGTCCTTTGGACTAATATTTTCTCTGTGTCTTTGGTTTACTTCATTCTCCGTTGCTCCAAACGGGATGCGACCAATTAACGTATCTTAGATGGCCACTTGCCAGCTTTTAAGACCGTAGACACTACTCCTTACCTAAGTAGGATGTAGAACATTTTCTTTGTGAACTATGTTATGACTTTTGAGCTAGATGTCCCCCCAGGTCGTCGTCCCCAGGCCTCATTCCCAGTAACTCAGTCCCTAAAGGTGTTTGAATGTGTCTAGGAAGCTTCTATGACTTTGCCTTGGTTAAGTTGTCCTGACTTCCCCTAAATTGTGTGTTGTCTTTCCCTTCACCAAAGTTAACACTTTCTACTATCTAGTTAGTGAAGTCTCCTCTGCCTCCCTCCCCACCATCATAACTATCAAAGAATGCTTTTTTCTGTGTTTAAACCTTTTCTTGAGTCCATGTAATAGTGATCTCATACAATATTTGTCCTTTTGTGACTGACTAATTGCACTCAGCACAAGGCTCTTCAGATTCATCTATGTTGTGAGATGTTTTGCAAATTCATCATTATTCTTTAGTGTTGTGTAGTATTCCCTTGTGTGTATGTGCCATAGTTTGTCCATTCATCTGTTGATGGGCACTTAGGTTGTTTCCATCTTTTTGTTATTGTGAATAATGCTGCAATGAACATGAGCGTGCATATGTCTCTTACTGTGACAGCTCTTATTTTTCTGCGATATGTTGCTAGGAGTGGGCTTGCTGAATTTATGGTATTTCTATATCTAGTTTTTTAAGGAGGTGTCATATATTTTTCCATAGTGATTGTGCCATTTTCTATTCCCACCAGCAGTGTCCCCACAACCTCTCCAAAATTCATTATTTTCTGTTCTTTTGATTAATGCCAGTAATGATCAGGTGAGATGGTATCTCATTGTAGTTTTTATTTGCATTTTTCTAAAGGCTAAATATGGCAAGAGTTTCCTCATGTGTCTGTTAACCGCCTGAATGTCTTCTTTGTTGAAGTGTCTATTCATATCCTTTGCCTATTTTTAATTGAATTATTTGTCTTTTTGTTGTTGAGGTGTTGAAGTATTCTATAGATTTTAGAGATTATGCCTTTGTCATAGCCAAATTTTTTTTTCCCAGTCTGTACATTGTCTTTTTACTCTTTTGATGAAGTCTTTTGATGAGCATCAGAGTTTAATTTCTAGGAGCTTCCAGGTACCTAGTTTCTCTTCTGGTGTTTGCATTGTTAGTTATGGTTTGTACTGTATTCATGCTATGTATTGGGATCCATAGCATTGTCCCTATTTTTTCTTTCATAATTTTTTTATCATTTTGGTTTTATTTTTAGGTCTTTGATCCATTTTGAGTTAGTTTTCGTGTATGGTGTGAGGTATGGGTCCTGTTTTATTTTTTTACAAATGGACATCAAATTTGGCCTGGACCATTTGTTAAAAAGACTGTCTTTTCTCTACTTTAAGGACTTTGATCCTTAGTCAAAGATCAGCTGACCATAGGTGGATATATTTATATCTGAGTTCTTGATTCTCACAGCAGTATTTATTAGATTCTTGTTTCCCTATTTAATGGACTTAGCACCCTTTCTAGAAAATCAGTTGACAATAGATGCCTGGATTTATTTCTGTGCCCTCAATTCTATTACATTGGTAGATATGTCTATCATTATACAAGTACCAGGCTATTTTGATTACTGTAGCTATATAATATGTTTTGAAATCAGGAAATGTGAGTTGCACTTTAAACTCTATCAAGATTGTTTTAACTATTTGAGCTCCCTTACCCTTTGACTTAAATTTAAGAGCTGGCCTGTCCATTTCTGCAAAGAAGGCTGTTGGAATTTTAATTGGGATTGCAATTAATTTATAGTTTGCACTGAGTAGTATTGACATCTTAACTGTTAAGCCTTCCAATTCAACAATACAGAATGTCCCTCTATTTATTTAGGTCTTCTTTGTTTTTGTAATGTTTTGTAGTTTTCAGCGTAGAAGTCTTTCACCTTATTTGTTAAATTTATTCCTAGGTACTTTAGTATTTTAGATGCTATTCAAATGATATTATTTCCTTAATTTCCTTTTTAGCTAACTCATTTCTGGAGTATAGAAACAGGGCTGATTCTGTATGTTGTCTTTTTACTTTGCTACATTTATTTATTAACTCTAACAGTTTTCTTGTGTGTTGTTTGGGGTTTACTATGTATATAGACATGTCCTCTGCAAAGGAGGATAGTTTTACTTCCCCCTTCTTCATTTGCATTCCTTTTATTATTATGTTTTTATTTGCTGAATTTTTGTGGCTAGGATTTCCAGTACAATGTTAAATTGTATTGATGAATTGGACATCCTTGTCTTTTTCCTGATCTTACAAGGAAGCTCTCCATCTTTCTCCAATGAATATGATTTTGGAAATGGGATTTTTATAAATGCCATTTGTTTTACTGAGAAATTTCTCTACTATTTCTATCTTGTTGAGTGTTTTTAGCAAGAAAGAGTGTTTTTGTTTTTTTTCTTTTTTTTCAGATGGCTTTTCTAAACCTATTTATATGGTCACATAGTTCTTTTTCTGTGTTTTGTTAATGTGGCGTTTTACATTGATTGATTTTCTAATATTGAACCACGTTTGCATTGCTGGAATAAAATCCACATGATCATGGTGTATAATCCTTTTAATATGTTTCAGAATTGTTTTTTTTTTTGCATTTATATTCATAAGGGATGTTGGTCTGTAATTTTCTTGTGGTGTCTTTGACTTTGATTTCAGGGTTAGGAAGAGTTCCCTCCATTTCTACTCTTTTAGAAAAGTTTGAGTAGGATTGGAGTCATTTCTAGAAATATTGTGCAGATTCTCCAGTGAAGCTATCTGGCTCAAGATTTTCTTTGTTGGGAGGTTTTTAATCACTGATTCAATCTCTTCACTTGTAAGGGTGTGTTCAGAGCGTCTCTCTCTTCGTGAGTCAATGTAGAGGGTTTATGTGTTTCTAATATTTTGTCTACTCCCTGTAAGTTAAATAATTTGTTGGCATGCAACTGTTCAAAATATCCCCTTACAATTTTTTTTTTTTTAATTTCTATATGTTCTATTATAAACTCCCCACTTTCATTTCTAATTTTAGCTATTTGAACCTTTTCTCTCTTTTTCTTGGTCAGTCTAGATAAAAGTTTGGCCATTTTATTGATCTTTAAAAAAAAAAAAAAAACTTCTATTGATACTCCCTATTTTTTTTCCAGTCTCCGTGTCATTTATTTCTGCTTTATTTTTGTTATTTCCTTTCTTCTTGTAGCTCTAGGCTCTGTTTTGTCTTCTTTTTCTATTTCCTCAAATGGTAGAGTTAAGCTATTGTTTTGGGATTTTTTTTTTCTTTTTAAATGTAGACACTGATTGCTATAAATGTCCCTCTGAATACCGCCTTCACTGCATCCCATAGGTTTTGGTATGTTATGTTTTAATTTTCATTCTACCCTAACTACTTTTTGATTTTTCTCCTGATGTCTTCCTTGACCCATTCACTGTTCAGAAGCATATTGTTTAGTTTCAATATATTTGTATGTTTTCCAGTTTTCTGTCTGTTAGTAATTTCTTATTATATTTTATAATGAATTGAAAAGATACTTTGTGTGTTTTCAATCTATTTAAATTTATTGAGACTTTCTTTGAGTCCTAAGATATAGTCTATATTAGAGAATGATACAGTCTATATTGGAGAATGATACATGTACAATGCAGAAGAATATATATTGTGCAGTTGTTGAGTTGTAGGGCTGAGTATGCTATATATGTGTGTTAGGTCTAGTTGGTTAATAGTGATGTTTAATATTCTATTATCTCCAGCTATTATTGTAGATCTGTTTATTTCTCCCTTCAGTTCTGTTAGTGTTTGTATATTTTGGGGCTTGGAGATTAGGACATAAATATTTATAATTGTTATATCTTCTTGACAAATTGACTTTTTAACATAATATAGTGTCTTTCTTTGTTTTTTATAAAAGATTTTGACTTAAAGTCTATATTCTATGATATTTAGATTGTCATGCCAGCTCTGTGTTGATTACTATATGCTTGGAATATTTTTTCCATTCTTTCATTCTCAACCATTTTGTGTCATTTTGCCTATTGTGTGTCTCTTGTAGACCGCATATAGGTGGGTCATATATATGTATATATCCATTCTGCCACTGTCTGCCTTTTTATTGGGGCATTTAAACATTTTATATTCACTTCACAGTAATTACCAATAAAGAAGGACAGACTTCTGCCTTTTTGTTATATATATTGTGCTTCTTATGCCTTCTTTGTCCCTCTTTTTCTCCAGTTGCCTTCTTTTGTGTGTAGTAGATTTTTTTCCTTTTCTTTTTTTGTACTGAGACTTTTTGTTTCCTATATACTTTCCTTCTGTGTGTATTTTCTATTTATCTTTTTTGGGGTTACCATGAGAATGACATTTAACTTCTTATCTTTATAACAACCTGGGTTTTATTGATATCAACTTAAATTCAATACCATATAAAAACTCTAGACCAATGCAGATCACCCTTTTATATTATATTGTTTTCACCAATTACATCTTTATATCTCACATGCCTTGTAATCTAAATTTAAACTTATTATTATTATCATGCATTCGTCATTATAAAGCAGGAAAGACATACCAGCTCTATTTATCAACCAAAAATACTTCAGGTATGGCCATTATACTTGTTAAGAAATCACCTTTAATGGAGGTTTTTTTTCTTTTGTATGTACCATTTCAAGTTACTGTCTAATGTTCTTTCCTTAGGAAGGACTCTCATTAACATTTCTAGTAGGGCTGTTCTATTAGTAACCAATTCCCTTAGCTTTTCTTTATCTGGGAATGTCTCAATTTCACCCTCAGTTTTCAGTGACAGCTTTTCCGGATACAGCATTCTGGGTTGACAGTGCTTTTTTTCCATCACTTTAAATAGGCCATTCCATGCTTTCTTGTCTGCATGGTTTCTGAAGATAAATGAGCAGTTAATCTTTTAGATGCCCCTCTTGTAGGTGATAGGAACCCTGGTGGCACAGTGGTTCAGTGCTCAGCTACTAACCTAAAGGTGAACCCACCAGCTGTTCTGCAGAAGAAAAATTAGCAGTCTGCTTCCATGAAGACTACCCATAAAAAAATAAAAAAAAACCAAGCCCGTTGCCGTCAAGTCAGTTCCAACTCATAGTGATGCTATAGGACAGAGAGAAGAACTGCCTCATGGAGTTTCCAAGGAGCACCTGGTAGATTCAAACTGCCAAACTTTTTGGCTAGCAGCCTTAGCACTTACCCATTACGCCACTGGAAACCGTAAAGATTAGGGCCTTGGAAACCCTATGGGGCAATTCTACTTTGTCCTATCTGGCCACCATGAATTGTAATCAACTTGCTGACAATTTTGTTTTGTTTTGTATATGATACTTTGCTTTTTCAGAATGTTTTCAAAATTCTCTCTTTGTCCTTGGTTTTCAAGAGTTTGATTATGTTTCTTGAAGTGGTTCTTTTTGTATTTATTCTACTTGGAGTTTGTTGAGCTTCTTGGATAGTAAATTTATATCTCTCATCATATTCGGTAAGTTTTAGGTCATTATTTCTTCAGATATTCCTTCTGTCCTATCTCTTTTCTCCTTTTGGGACTCAGATAATGTGTATATTAGCCAACTTCATGGTGAGGATTTGCTCACTTTTCTTGTTTTTTTCTTTTTGCTTCTCAGGCTAATCTCAATTGCTGTATTTTCAATTTGCTAACTTTTTTTTTCTGCCAATTCAAGCCTGCTGATTAGTCCTTTCAGTGAACTTTTCATTTCTGTTATTATACTTTTCAGCTCCATTCTGGTTCTTTCTAAAATAATTTTTCTCTCTTTACTGAAATTACTGTTTTGTCCTTGAAGCATTCTTCTGATTTCATTTAATTCTTTTTCCGTGTTTTCCTTTAACTCTTTGACTCTGCTTAATACTGTTGCTTTTAAGTCTTTGTCTAGTAATTCCATCACCTTTCTTTCTTCAGGAACAGTTTCTGTCCCCTTCTTTTGGTCTTTTGCATGGACCGTCTTTTTCTGCCTACTCATACATTTTGTGATTGTTTGAATCAAGACATCTAGCTATTAATCTTGGAAACTCTGGAAATTGGATGATTCTCCTTCTCTAAGTTTTGCTCTTCTTTCTCTTTAATATTGTTGTTATTAATTTCATGTTAATTTTTTATTGTTTTAAATTATTAAAGGTTGTAGTTCTCTGCTTTAACACTAAACGCTGTCTCTGAGACCACCTGCTGTTGTCATTTCCCTACTAGTCTCCCTGCCCGGAAACACCAGCTGTCACTATTTTTCCTTTAGGCTCCCTGAGTGAGGGTGCTAGCTGTGCTACTTCAGTACCAGACTCTATGACTTATATCAACTACACCCCACCAGACACCCATGTTGGGGACACTAACTCTGCTGCTCTGGTCTTGGACTACCCTTTTCCCATGGATGCTGGCTAAGGCCTCTAGTACACATCCCCCTATTTGGGATTACCAGCTGTTGTTAACCACCCACCACTAGTCTCTGCCCTGTATGCACTGACGGTGTAACTTCGGCACCAAATCCCCCACTCAGGAGCCCCTGCTGTCTCACATTCACCACAAGTTTCCTCTCCTGAAAGTTCTGGCCATGCAACACCAGCCCCAGAGTTCCACTTTGGAAGCTACAGCTTTTTCAGTTTCACCATGTGCCCTCCTTACTCAGGAACTCTGGTCCACACTACACTCATCATGCCACTCTATTCCAGATCTAACTGCGGAGGAACTCTGGCCTGCACTGTGTTCGCCTTGATGCTCTTTCTTGGGACTCACCACATGGTACTGAACCCACAGTGCCTCCCCATCCCAAAGTTCATCACTCAGAAACTCTAGCCTGCACTGTGTTCACTTTGTGGCTCTTTCCCAGGAGTCCTTTTACTTTTCATGTATGATGTTTGTTGTCTTTCCTATGAGTGCCATGATAAAATACCATAAAGTGAATGGCTTTAAAAATAGAAATTTATTGTCACACAATTCTGGAAGCTAGGATTACAAATCAATGTACTTACCATGCCGATTCCTTCTGAAGACTTTGAGAGAGGAAGTGTTCCATGCATATCTCCTAGCTTCTGGTACATGTCACTAATCCTTGGCTGCTTATATATATTCACATCATGCCTCCCCCATTGTGTGTGACTCTGACTCCCTGTCTTTTCTCCTCTTTTATATCACACTCAGACCTCTGGGTGGCTCAAGCATTTTGCACTCAATTCTAACCTAAAGGTTGGCAATTTGAACCCACCCAGTGACACCATGGAAGAAGTCCTGAAGATCTGCTTCTGTAAAGATAACAGTCAAGAGAACCCTATGGAGCAGGTCTATTCTATCACACGTGGGGTTGTAATGAGTTGGCATTGACTTGAAGGCTTGAGGTTTGGTTTGGTTTACTCAGAATTGATTAGGATTAGAAACCAACCTACTCTGATATGACCTCCTTAACTTAAGTGGTAACATGTGCAAACAAAAAACTTATCTTGTCAGACAAGGTCACATTCACAGGTACAGCTGTTAGGACTTCAACATATCTTTTTTGAGGGCAAAATTTAATACATTTACTTTACTAAAGTGAAATATTTTATATTTGAAAGACATTTGTTTCTATTATTAGCTATCAATATTTTTATTCAGAAATTGGTTTTGAATTATGTTTAAAGTCTTATTGATATATGTTAAACAGGTTTTCATAGTTAAACAATTTATAAAATATTGTAGCTGGTGGATTTGAACTCCTGACCTTTTGGTCAGCAACAAATGCTCAACCGTAGTGCCACCAGGGCTCTGAAATCTTGTACAGTCTTATATATACTTAAACGATCCATAACAGCATGCCTGAGATAAAACTCAGTGATTTTTATCTTATGTTTCATCCTTCAACATGAAAACTTCATTTTAAGAATCTCTTTTCTCTTTTGTAAATATTGCTTTGAATTCTTCAATTTTCTTTAGCTGTTTTTAGTTTATAATATTGCATGCAATTTATTTGACACTGATAAGAATGTTTGTCTTAATTCTTTCTGATTTTTCTCTGTTGTGTTTCCAAGGACTAGAACTATGATGGGCATACAGCAGGATCTCAGGAAATATTGTGCAGTGAATAAATAAACCAATGACTGATAAAAAGTTTAGAATATATAATCAATACATTGATTGTTTAACTATGATAATTGAGGAAACTATTTAAAACAATCACCTGAGAACAGTTAAAGTCATAGATCACTTATTTTTAAAAAATGGGAGAAGTATTTTTTCATTCCCTAGGGCTTTGCAATATTTCATGGTTGGCAGCTAATTATCTGCAAGGACAGAAGGCTCCAGGGATCTCCTGAGAAGCCCATTTCCCACCGTGTTGCTTACGCCCTTCCTGCCAATGAAACAAAAGTGGTCACACCCTTTGTGGCCATTTTCTCATGTCTATACAAGGCTATGTATTTAATTTGGAAGTTGCTCAGAGTGGGAGAGCCTGAGATAAGAACTCAAATGGAGGACAAACACAGGGGGTCACTCTGCAGGTGACCCCCAGGCAGACAGATTTCCATTTTCCTAATTCTGCTACTGGCCAGCTTTATACTTCAGGTAAGCTAGTTACATATCTGAGGTAGAAAATTTAAAAAATAAAGATTGGAAATATCAGAAATGCATAAATTTAGAAGGTATTACATTGGCATGGACTTGAAGGAAATTTCTATTAAGTTTTGTGGAACTTCATGGAGCAGAATACATCTTAAGGTGCACAAGCTATCATTGTCTTCTGTTCAGCCTCAAGTACCCTGTGCTATGATGGTTGTAGAATTTGCATGTTAACACACACACACACACTCACACGTGTGTTTTATGACTATTTTGTTGTGGGTTTTTACTGCATGTTAGCTTAGCAGTGAAATGTAAAACTTTCTCATACTGAATGACATAAAGGTTCAGGTAGTGACTTGTTTGGCAACGTATCGTCATGTTTCCAGCAGAATGCTGACTTTTGAAAATTACAAGCAGCAAAACTGGCATTGCAATTCAGTGAACTGAGAAAGGTTCTTCAGTAAAATAATTTGAACATATAATAACTAAAACCCTTTGCCCATTGCCGTTGAGCCAATTCCGACTCATAGGGCCCTATAGGAGAGAGTAGAACTGGCCCATAGGGTTTCCAAGGAGCAGCTGATGAATTCGAACTGCCAACCTTTTGTTTATCAGCCATAGCTCTTAACCACTGCACCATCAATGCCCCATACAATAACTAGTTAGGAATAAACTTTATATTCTTCTCTGACACTAAAAATAAATTGAAATTGATTAATGGTTTAGATGTACAAAATAAAACTATGGAAAACTAGACAAATGTTTAAGTATCTAAACCAAGAACAAAGCCAATGAAGAAAATATGAAGAAAAATAAATGAGGGCTTAAAGAAAAGGAGGAAAATATCTCTGAAGAGAAGCTGCAGAGGTAAACTATACTATTTTTATTTTAATTGTGGAGTTTATGTGGGTGATGGGAGAAATCAAATTAATTTTTTTAATGTATGGTAATCTCTTACACATTAATCAGGAGAAAAAAAAGTCAACTAAAATGATAAAATTGTCAAGAACAAATATTTCAGGAAAGTATTACGTGCAGATGACCAGTAAACAGAAAAGAACACCTGAATGGTAAAGATGCAAATTAAATCCACAACTGGGCCCTACTCTTTGACTACTGAGTTACAGAGAAGAAAACTGGTTGATTACCAGTGGTGCTGCAAGTTAAGCAAAAGGACACTTACAGGTAAATCATGTTAGATTCTTGACAAAAAGCAACCTAAACATGTGAATTCAAAAGATACACTAACTTGTAAATTAAATATGTAATGATTGATAGAATCAAATATTCCCTTCCATTGATGTTCATCCCAGTGTTGTATTAAATCAGCAATAAATTGGAAAAAAAAGAAAAAAAAAAACACTTAAGATAAATAAGAGGAAAATTATTATATATGTTTTGTTACTAAGATGAAGTATTACGAAGCTTTAAATTATTTTCAAAAAGAGTTACCTTTCTAAAAGTGTTTAAAAACACTTTCTAAAAGTGTTTAAACACCCTTGTAATAAAAATATTTAGAAAAATATAGAGCTGTATTTATATCATGATTCTAATTCTGTATTTAATATCCTTCATATACTATAACTAAATTCATCAAGATCTTATGTATTTAATGATATATGATGAAATAGAAACTAAATACTTACAGAAAATATTGTATTTGCCTGTGGGAATGCAAATGATTCTATTTCTTTTTTTTGTTTCACATATGTCTTAAACTATGTATAATGTACTATAAAATGCATTTATAGAGTAAAAAAGCTAATTAAAAAAACATAATCCAATTAAATTTTTAACTGCGAAATACCATGTCATGTTATTGGCCTCAATTCATTATTTCTTTACCTAAGGAAAAGCTGAGAACGTGGTATTTCAAAAACAAAAGCACAACTTGGCAACTTGAAAATTCTCTACCAAATGCCACTATTGCTTTCTGGACCAGGTGAAGGTATGTATATGAAATAAACCTGTCCTTGTAAGTAGAAAACGACTGAACTGAAGACATTGTAAAGTCTGGTGCAAACAGATGGATGTTTGATAATTGATCAGTGTGCCTGGCAGAGAAACAATTGAAATGGGTTCAGAGGAAAGACCATGGGAAACTGGATGGAGAAACTGAGTTCAGCTGACCTGCTGACTTGCACACCCATATTTACTCTATATCCGTCCCCACCCCCCACCCCCCACCCTGACCCCAGCCCTGCCTGCCTTCCGGGGTTGACACACTTCCTTCTCATCAAAGGAAATTGTTCCCTCTATTCTCTGTGTGAAATGGTCCTGCCCTGTTTCTTACATCCTCCATTGTTATCTTCAATAATAATGCCCTGGTATCCATCTGGACTCGATGGCAATGGGTTTTTGTTTTGTTTTGTTTTTGGTTTGGATGTCCTTCTGAAACATTGATTTGTTATAATTTATTTATTTGCTTATTTGCGTACTTGCTGTCTCTCACTCCCAAAGTGCTGTGAGTTCTATAAAAAAGGGATTTAAGCTATCTTGATCACAGAGTATTCCCATATTATAGCACAGTGCCTGGCATATAACAGGCACTGAACAAATGTTTATGAAAATGCTATTGAATAGAGGCATCCATCATAGCATTCCTCAAATTTCTGCCTTGTTTGTCTACCTTCATAATCTAATTTTCACAACCTATGATTCAGTTTCCTTTCAAGTAACAGTAATCTTTTTTTTCCACCTGTGCCTCTCATGTTCTTGATTCCCTCTGAACTATTGGATCACTCCTAGAAGACAGAAAATTAATATACCATAACAATGTTCTCTGAATCTAATGCCTCAGGTTAGTATTATTTATCTAATGCTTTTTCCCTGTCCATAAAGCAAAGAAAGCTTTATAATAATCACAGATTTCATAATTTTGTCAGTTTGGTAGATTTCTAATTTTTAATAATAGATATTGTTTGAAATTTTTCATTATGCCCAATTGGTTATTGAGAATAACAATAATGAACCTTTGTGTTTCAAGAATTAACAATTATTGATCTCTCTTTTCAACCTTTTTTTAACTGTTAATGTTATGTGCTAAAAATTAGCAGACACCAATATATTATTCTCCCTTTAATGCAGACCTGAATCCTCTGAGATGGAAGTTATTATAACCATTTTGCAGACAAGAGTAGTGACTTGAGAGTTTTAAATTGTTTAATTAAAATAAATTACTTAAGGTGAAAGAACCAGGTGTCCAGCTTAGGTTTTCCCATTTAAAAATTGGTATATCTTCTTCAGGCATTCAAAAATGACATTATGTTCAGGATCTCACTGTTCATAGTCTATGTTGTTGGCCGAGACTATGTTGCTCACTGATAAGAGCAGAGGGGCCTGTTTGTGGAATAATCTTAATTTTATGTGTTCCTATTATCATCACCAAACAAAACCAAATAAGACTATTACTTTGGAGAACTACACATTTGAAGAGAACTCTGTGTTCAAATGTGTTCAACATTTTGTTTGAATTATTTTACGGTAGCAAAAAAAAAAAAAATTTTTTTTTTTTTTTACTACATACAAAAAAATTTTTTTTTTAATTTTTTTTTTACTACATACAAACAACCAAATTTTTGCCATCAAGTCAATTCCAACTCATGGCATCACCATGTGTTACAGAGTAGAACTGCTCTGTAGGATCTTCTTGGCTGTAATCTTTATGGAAGCAGATCCCCAGGCCTTTCTTCCACATTGCCACTGGGTGGGTTCCAACTACCAACCATTAGGTTCATAGTCAAGTACAAACCATTTGCACCAGTGATTTACACTTGACTACTAACCTAAAGGTTGAGAATTTGAGCCCAACTAGTGGCACCATGGAAGAAAGTCCTGGTGATCTGCTTCTGTAAAGATTACAGCCAAAAAAGTACGGAGCAATTCTATTGTGTAAAACATGGGAATGTCATGAGTTGGGATTGATTGGAAGGCAATGGATTTCAGTTTTTGTTTGTTTTTTACTACATTTGTAGCTAAAGGGACATACTGATATCTAAAGTAATCATGAGGTTATCTATGGAGTTGTTGTGATTACAGATTTTAGAGATAATATTCAAGAGATAGTATCTTACAAATGCCTCTTTGGTATAAACGATACAGAATAGTAAAGAAAGATTGTATCCTATTGGCTTAATGTAAGGGAAAACAGCCATGGGTTCTACATCCCCAAGACCTCCTGTACAACAAGTGTTTGTCTTCTCTAAATAAGCAGCAGTAGAGATTTTCTTCCAAATTCAGTTTACAAAAGTCTCCTCACACTTATGTCTGAACCCCAGTGCCAAATGCAATAGGAATGACCAACACGAGTTTCCCAGTGGGCTTCATCCTGCTAGGCTTCTCCAAATGGCCCCAGATGGAAAAGGTTCTCTTCTGGTTTGTGGCATTCTTCTACATTATGATCATCTTTGGAAACCTGACCATCATTGTGCTTTCTTGCATAGATCCTCGTCTCTATACACCCATGTACTTCTTCCTTAGCAATCTCTCTTTCTTGGAGCTTTGCTTCACCACAACTATGGTGCCCCAGATGTTGTCAAACTTGTGGGGACTGGAGAAGACCATCACCTACACGGGCTGTGTCATCCAGCTCTGTGTGTTCCTCTTTCTTGGTGCCACGGAATGCATTTTGCTGGTGGTGATGGCCTTTGACCGCTATATTGCTGTCTGCCAGCCACTGCGCTACACCATCATAATGAACCCACTTCTCTGTTGGAAGCTGGCGCTCACAGCCTGGCTCTCTGGCCTGGTGGAATCTCTGATCCAATCTCCCATCACACTCCAGCTGTCCTTCTGTTCCCACCACCGTGTGGATGACTTTCTCTGTGAGGTGCCTGCCCTCATACGCCTGGCTTGTGGAGACACCTCCTCCAATGAGTGGCAGTTGACCATCTCTGCCATCCTCTTCACCATCCTGCCTGTGGGGTTGATCCTAACTTCTTATGGCTACATAGCTCAAGCTGTGGGGAAAATCAAGTCAGAAGAAGGGAGGCAGAAAGCCATTGCCACCTGCTCCTCCCATCTTCTGGTTGTCTTCATGTTTTATGGGACAGTGGCAATGGTTTACACAGACCCTAAGAATGACTTTGCTTCCAAACATGGAAAGTTCTTCACCTTCTTCTACACTGTGGTAACACCATTGTTGAACCCTCTCATCTATACCCTGAGAAACAAAGAAGTAAAAGAAGCCCTGCTAAGATTGCTGATAAAGGGGTTCAGTAAACAACGATAGTAGATAACTGGTCTTTTGGACCAGAAAGAAACTTAAAAATTATGACATCCACCCATACTATTTAAAAGAAAGGGATAGGAACTGGTTGAATGGATACAAGAAACCCAGAATGGAAAGGGGGAGTGTGTTGTCACATTGTGGGGATAGCAAGTAGAGTCACATAACAATGTGTGCATAAATTTTTATGAAAAATTAACTTGAGCTGTAAACTTTCACATAAAGCACAATTAAAAAAAAAAGAATGCAAGGAGAGGTTGTCTTTGAAGCATCACTTAAAAATGTAGATTTAGTTCAAAGAAGAAAATTGATAACTTATTCTTTTTTTTCTATGATTTAATACACCTTCTTGTTAAAATCATATAAAATGTAGTACAATTTTTTGGCACATATACATGCTTATAATGTATTTGGCTAAGGAGAAATATTAGTTACAGTTAACATTGGAGGAACATAAATTATATTTTCTTAGACAACATAAGCACCTGAATTGAACATTCTAGAATTAACAATGAGATAAATTATATATATAATATACATAAATACAAATATGTGTGTGTGTGTGTATATATATATATATATAAATTGTTTGAGTTAAAAAAAAAAAGACTGGCTGTCTACCATAGTGTAGTGTACACTCATAGACTCCATTATATGAGCCTAAAGGAAGGGAATTTCCTTGAAGTTTCCGTAGGAGCTTACTATATATGTAATTCTTTCTTTCTTTTTTTTAATTTGACTGTGAGAATGAGAGCTTCACTACAAAGAAGATTCAACCTGCATTGTGAGTGTTTGTGTGTGCATGTGTTTTTGTGTATATTTGCATGTGTGTGTTTGGGTGTTGTGTATGTGTGCTGTATTCTCCCTTTATTTGTAATTATCAGAAGACCAGGCCTGATTTGGAATTGACTTTACAGCAACATGTTTGGTTTGGTTTAGACCACCACAGTGAACCACTTCCAAGGAATTTTAATCCAGAAGAGTCATGAACATGCTCTTTCTTGAGACAGAGAGATCTCCAAATTTATTCCAAATTTAATCCCTATGTGATTGTAAATATGCTAAATATTTTGTCAAATCTATTTTTCTACCTAGGTAAAATAAAGACTACCTAGATTAGAGTTTAATACAAAATAAGTATAAGAAAACCTATGTACCTCATGGGTTCTCTGTGTATTTCCTTTCGTATCAGAAACACAACTCTGCCCAAATCCAAGTGAGTTTTTTTTTTTTGCAAATGGAACACACATCTTAAGGGTACACTCAGCAATTCAGCACAACAAATTGAATTGGAAATTTCCATTCAGGTTTACTGAGCCTTTTTTAGCCCCTTGTTCTTGGAAAAATCCCCAATACACCACATATTTACAAGAAGTATTATATCCATTCTCTGATTTGAGTCATTAACCCACCCAGTGCCGTCGAGTTGATTCCGACTCATAGCGACCCTATAGGACAGAGTAGAACTGCCCGTAGAGTTTCCAAGGAGCGCCTGGCGGATTTGAACTGCCAACCCTTGGGCTAGCAGCTGTAGCACTTAACCACTACGCCACAGGGTGGTTGAAAAATGTTATGATTAACAGTTGTATAAGTCAGTGTTCTAGGAGTGACATTGATGGAAAAGTATATGGAAAGCAGATGCCGTAGTGTTAGGGGCTAATGGTAGTACTGTTTACATGAGACCTTGGTAAAGTTTGAATGGCTATATTAATCAGGGTATGTAAGAAGATACTGAGGTAAGGACTTTAATACACAAGGCAGATTTATTCCTTGCACATACAAAGTCCAGTGCAGGTGCTCCCGACTCTGGGGATATTGCCCTCTGCTGTGGGCATGGCATTCCAAGCTGCTTCATTTTTAAAGTATCTGCATTCCTACAGGTGTTCCCATGACAGGAGAAGACAGAGTTGGAGATCAAATTTCTGATAACTAAATGCTTCCTCTTGGAATTACACACAGCACATTCTCTCATGTGTCATGGGTCAAAGCAAATCAGGTGGTAAGTCAGATACCCACTTCAAGTGGGCAGAGGTCTGCAATCCTCCCATGTGTCTCCAAAAGTGGAAGAGCACTGGGTATCCGTGAATAGTGCAAAGCCTATCATATGGACAGAAAATAAGAGGGACACAGCTGAAGATGTATCCTGGGAGTGGGAGGAAATTGGGGAGTGAAAAGCCCTTAGACCCCAAATCCTCCCATCCACTTACATAACTGGACAATTGCTCCTTCCCTATGTGGCACAATAGAACTTTTTACTTCATGAAGATGTTGAACTCACAGGCTCTGTACTTGGAAAATAAGCATAGCAGAGGGAGCAGAAGTGGAAAGTCTACATACTGAATTGTGAGACATTCCAGGACCATTCCCCACTTTGGCTTTCAGAATGCTGGCAGTCTTGTCCTCCCATCACCAGACAGAATCCTCTAGGAGAAAATAAACCACCCCAAATAAAATATCTATAAAAAATGAAACCCACTGCCATCAGTTGATTCCAACTCATTGTGGTCCTATAGGACACAGCAGAACTGCCCTACAGGGTTTCCAAAGCTGTAATCTTTATGGAAGCAGACTGCCACATCTTTCTCCTGAAAAGCTGCCAGTGGGTTCCAACCGCTTACCTTTCGCTTACCATCCAAGCCCTTAATCACTGTGCCACCAAGGGGGGTGCCCAAATGAATGAACCAGTGAGATCGGAGTTCAGCGAAACCTACAAGTTATTAAGACTTGCTACTGTCCAGTTGCAGAGAGCCAGGAGTCATCAGACTTTTGAGGAAAGCAACAAAAATGAAAGGCCAAGATAATAAAATGGGGGAGTGGGAAAGCGAGGAAAGGGAAAATAGAGTTTGCAGGGAACAAAAGAAATTTTGTTTTGCAAAAAAGGAACTGTAATTAACCTTCTCAGAGAGGTAAGTACATAAGGACAGGAATTATACTAGAACTGGATGCTATAAAAGAAGTACTAAAACAACTGAGAACCAAACCCATTGCCATTCAGTCGATTCTGAGTCGTAGTGATCTCATAAGGTTTCCAAGGAGTAGCTGGTGAATTTGAACTGCTGACCTTTTTGTTAGCAGCCGAGCTGTTAACCACTGTGCCACCGTTAGGGAGAAGCAAGTGAAAACCACAATGAGATATTACTCTACTCCCAGTAGGATGGCTAAGATCAAAAAAGTTAAAAATAACAAATATTGGCAAGGATGTGGAGATATCAAAAACTTTCTCTATTGCTGATGGTAACGCAAAATGGTACAGCCTCTGTGGAAAACGGTTCCTTGAAAAGTTTAAAATAGAACTACTTTATGACTCGCAAATCCCACTCTTAGGTATATACTCAAGATACCTAAAAGCGAAACTAATAGACACATGTACAGCAATGTTCACTGCAGCAGGTTTCACAACGGCAAAAATGTGGAAACAACTGAAAAGTCCATTAACAGATGAATAAGCAAAATGTGGTATATTACTCAGCCATAAGATAAACGAAGTCTCGATACATGCCACAACACGGATGAATCTTGAAAATATTATGCAGAGCGAAATAAGTCAATCATAAAAAGAAAAATATATATAATGTATAGTCTCACTAATATCAAATAGAATAGACAAATGTACAGAGATCAGAGTTTAACAGCTGTTACCAGGTGGGAGGGAAGGGGAGAGAGGGGAACCTTTGTTTAGCTAGCATTGAATTTCTGTGTATGAGAAAGGAAAATATGATAATGGATGATGGTGATGGTTGCACAAGATGCTTGATGTAATTGGTTTCATTGACTTGTACAAGCAAAAAGTGTTGAATTGCAAATATTTTGTTACCTCTATTTTTATAACACTAAAAAATAGCTAAAAAATCAATTTGTTTACTACAAATTTCCCTCTGATTTATATGTTCAGATTAGTCTAAAAAAATAGCACATGGCTATTGTTCCATTTGTCAGGCCTCTCAAAATGCCCTGTGGACAAAACTCTAGATTCAGGTGGTGGTAAGTCTACCTTGGTGGTCCATTAACTTCAATCCCATTCCACCTCCCAAAGAAAATTGAAAATAAGCATGATCTAAATATGCAGTGCATAGTTTTTAAAGTCCATGCATATAAAATAAATTCACCCTATTTTAGCCTCTTAATAAAACTAACCAACACTTAACAGTGTGTCTGGGGGGATAAGGATCCTCCCTTTGTCATATTCAGGGAACTCAAACATTTTACAAAAAAATATAAAGCTGTTTAAACTAAAATGTTTATACTTCTCACCATATCCTGGGCTAACAGTCTGGTTCAAGCCATCACTGTATTTCATCTGGGCTAGTCCAATATGTGGAAACCCTGGTGGTGTAGTGGTTAAGTGCTATAGCTGCTGACCCAAAGGTCTGCAGTTCAAATCCCCCAGGCGCTCCTTGAAAACTCTAGTGGGCAGTTCTACTCCGTCCTATAGGGTCGTAAGTGCTATAGCTGCTGATCCAAAGGTCTGCAGTTCAAATCCCCCAGGCGCTCCTTGAAAACTCTAGTGGGCAGTTCTACTCCGTCCTATAGGGTCGCTATGAGTTGGAATCAAGTCGATGGCAATGGGTTTGTTTTTGTTTTTATTCCAATACGTTTTCCACTATCCCCCTGTTTCCATTTGGTTTAGTCCCAGTGCAGCAGTCAAAGCGATCTTTGGAAATCTGCCTCAGATCAAGCTACTCTCTGTTTAGAACCCTGCGCTGGTAGATTCATATCCCATGCTAAGGCCTATCTTATTTCCATTCTTTTACCCTCTGAGGTCATCTCCTGCCCCTCTTGCCTGTTTGCCCCTGTGCTGTAGCCTCAGTGACCTCTTTAATCATCTTTTTCCAAGCCCTGGACCCTTGCCTCTACTGTGCTTCTGCCTAGGACTCCTACCCTACATCTGCACAGAGTCACGGTCACGTCTGTTCACGTCTTTCGATCTTTTGCTCAAAAGCCACTTTCTCAGAAGGGCCTAGTCTGTTCATTTCGTCTGAAACAGCAACCTCAGCACATCCGACGTAAAGACATTATTTTTCCTTAAAATTTTTAACACAATCCGACGTATTTAATATTTATTTTGCTTTGTTTCCTGCCACTAGAACGTAAGCTCAGTGTTAGCACAGATTTGTAAAGAATATCTGGCACACAGTGAATATTTGTTGAATAACTAACTGAGGATTATCAAACAGATACAGTCTATAAAATTGCAGTATGTGTTTCATGCACATTATATAAAATGTGCTAAGAGGAAATACATTTCTTTAAAAAAAAAGGTGAGGCTCTTGTGTTTATCTCAATGTAATGTGAAATTACCATAAAGTAAGATTCATCTAAATTTTCTAATAATGAATTCAACTGTAGGAAACAGTAATCAATCACAAGTTTCTAAAATCAAGCAGCAATAAAAAAATTTATATCTAAATCAGAGAGATTTTGTACCTACAAATTTAAGACAATCACTCATGGTGATTTAAACATTAGTATACTATCTTATATACTATCTTGGACACAGTCACCAAGCTGTCAGCATAATTTACATTAAAAAAGGAACCACCACTTCCTGGCTTCTTACAAATGAAAACTGTGAGAAACCTGGAAGCTGTAAACTGCATGGATACAGAAAGACCCATGCCATCCTAACATTCCTCCATGTAGGCTTATAACAAAATGACCACTCAACAGAGCCTGCATTCAGCGCCTGAGCGTCAAGCTCAAGAATCCAGTAGCTTTTCAATGATGGGAAAGGAAAACACAGGATTTGGGAACTTTGGGAAGCAGAAAGATTATTGTTATTTCAAGTCTAGCTTAGGAAAAACTCTTGCCCTGAAGAAATGGCATGGTCTTGACATCATACAAAATATAAAAGAGGCATAAATTGGAAGCTTAAAGTTTGAGAATTCTATTTAAGTCCAAACTGAAAATATACTTACCAGAAAGACAAGAAAAATAAAACGCAGTGAAGTAACACTTCATTTACCAGAGCAGAGGTACAGGCACAAAATAGGAATGGTATAAAAACGAGCATCATTTACTCAAAAGGAGATGACTAGAACTTCATTGAAGCCAATCTCAGTGTTTTTGAATTTTATAAACACTGAGTAGCAAAAATGAATTTATAATATGATTATTCCATTCTCTAGGAAACATAATGTGTGTGTGTATGTGTGTGTGTGATTATATGAGACAGAGAGAGGGAGCAAAGAGATGAGAGAAGGAGATAGAGAGGGAAAATATAAATGATGTTTTGGAGGATAGGGCGATTCTGCTTAAGATTCCTTCTCCACTGAATAACGGGTGTTAGCAAGAGAAGAGAAAGTATAATGAGTGACTACAGTTTACACAATATTTGTAATGATTACACAATCTAAAATGGACCAATTACTTCAGTCACTTTTTTAAGGTAATAAAAGAGTCAATACTGACTCATGGCAAACCCATGTGTTACAGGTAGAACAGGTCCATAGGGTTTTCTCGGCTGTAATCTTTACAGAAGCAGATTGCCAGGTCTTTCTTCATTGGCACCTCAGGGTGAATTCAAACCACTGTTAGGTTAGTAGATGAGTGCAGTTTGCACTACCCAGAGACCATATGTAGAGGAATACATGGTATGTATTCTTCAAAATGTTTACTTAAAATTTAAAAAATTAAAAAAATAAGTCTTAGTCACTAGATACTTTACCTAAAAATTGTGAGTTTTGAATAATCCTGGATAAATGTATTACTACTATGTCTCTTTTGAACTCAAACTTACCAATATTTCCTATATTGATATTGTTTTCTTTTGCACACACCACTAATGCAATGCTTTTTCTATTTTAATTTTTCTTTAGTATTCTGAGGCATTAACACTGCTGCTTGAGCCCTTCTTCTCCTTTCAATGTAGGGCTAAGTATATTCTTTCAGGAAACATATTTTATTCAAGGATTTACTTTGAGGCAGACACTATATTGGGCACTGTTGTGGAGTACAGGTAATAAGTGAAAAAATGTCAGGGTTGTGTTATGGTTAATGTTCTGAAGAAAAATGAAGCAGGAGGAGAAACATTTCACTATTTTATATTCATTGATCTGGAACGCCTTCTTAAATAATGGAATACTGGAGAATTGTGGTTGTTAGTTGTCAGTGAGTCAATTCTGACTCATGGTGACAGCAAGTGTGCAGAGTAGAACTGCACTCTATGGGGTCTTCATGGCTGTGACCTTTCAGAATTAGATCATCAGGCCTTATTTCCAAGATGCTTCTGGGTGGGTTTGAGCCAGTGTACTTTCTGTTTAGTAGTCCAGCACTCAACCATTTGCACCACCTAAAGACTCCTAGTGGAGAATAGAGCTGAACAAATTGAGGAAATAGTTGACAACATATCTGGGGAAAAAAATTGCCAGGCAAAGAGAAAAGTAATATTTCAGTTTAATAAGTTTGTTAAGCCCATTTATATTTATTGATATGCCAAATAAGTTTACTTGTATTCTTTCATGTTTTGTTTTATTTATGTTCTCTCCTTTTTATTTTAAAAAGTCTTCCACTGTGTAGTCTACATTTTAAATTTTTTTCTGATATTTAAGAAAATTTGTGTATTTGTTGTTTCTTTTCACCAATGTTTTAATGCAAACCTTTTAGTCTACTTTTTCTTTAGAGAGTATCAGTTGTTTCCCTTGCATGAATAAGAATAAAATAGTTTTTAAAATGTTCCTCTCCCTTTTCTTCCTTCCTTCAGCATCCAACTTTAGTCATTGTTCATTGCTTATTGCTAAAATTTTAGGTGTGCTTACATTTTCACTACTTGACTTATTAATTTTAAATATGATTTAACTGACATCTAAAAATTATGAAGCAGCCATCCAGTTTATGCTCCATCTTTTTTTTTTTTTAATTGTCCCCTAACTTAGAACAATTCTTATTGCATATCTTTCTGTTGTCTGCCAACACCACTTCTTGTCTAGTCGTAACTAGACCCATGGGTAGTTGAATAATCTGTTGTTTTATTACCATATGTTTTTGCATTTTTCAGGGTTTTTTTTCTGTTATTTATTTTTAGTTTCACTCCACTGAGGTCAGAGAAAACACTTTGTATTATTTCAATCTTTTTAAATTTATTGAGACTTACTTTATGACCTAACATTTAGGCTATCCTGGAAAATGCTCCATGTGCACTGGAGTAGAATATACACTGTGCTGTTGTTGAGTGAAGAGTTCTGTATATGTCTATGAGGTTTATATTTGTTTATAGTGTCATTCAGATCCTCTGATTCCTTGTTGATCTTCTTTCTAGATGTCCTCTCCAATACTGAAAGTGGTGTATTGAAAGCTTCAACTGTTATTGTAGTGCTATATATTCCTCCCTTCAATTCTACCAGTTTTTAGTTTATATATTTAGATGCTCCAATGTTGGGTGCATATATATTTATAATTGTTAAATCTTCTTGATGAATTGGCCATTTTATCACTATATAATGAACATTTTTATCTCTTCTATTAGATTTTGTCTTAGAGCCTATTTTGTCTCATGTAAAGATTGCCATCCCAGCTCTCTTTTGATTATAATTCACATGGAATATTTTTCCTATCTTTTTACTTTCAACCTACTTGTGTCCTTTGGTCTAAGGTGTGTATTTTGAAAATAACATACAGTTGGATCATTTTTTTTTAAATCCATTCTGCCACACTCTATTTATCAGAGCATTTAGTCTATTTGGATTCACTGTAATTGCCAATAAGAAAGCACTTACTTCTGTCATTTGTGTGTGTGTGTGTCTTAAACTTTCTTTGTATTTTTACTCTAATACTGCCATCTATTGTGTTTTCTTGATTTTAGTAGTTAGCCATTTTTATTCCCTTCTGCTTTCCATTTGTTTATATTTTTTAAAAGAAATTTACTTTGTGGTTACCATGAATCTTGCATTGGCAGCATGTATAACATGCTGTTAAGTTCATACCAACTTAACTTTAGTAACAAACAAGAAATTCTACCATCCTCCTTATTTTGTTGTTATTACTGGTTAAATCCTTATGTTTCATGCACCCTAAAAAATAATTTTATTCCTAGTTTTTTATATATTGATTATTAAAAGACATGAAAGACCAATTAGAATTGTCTACTCCTTATACTTGTCCACTAAAAAAAAAAAAAATCAGTGAAAATTTTATGAATTTTGTGTAACATAAAACAGCCGACATTGTCTGAAATAATGCCAGAAAATGAGCCCCTCAGGTTGGAAGGCACTCAAAATATTACTGAGGAAGAGTTGTCTCCTCAAAGTACAGTTGATCTTAATGATGTGGATGGAGTGAAGCTTTCAGGACCTTCATTTGCTGATGTGGCATGACTCAAAATGAGAAGAAACAGCTGCAAACATCTATTAATAATCAGAAAGTAGAATATATGAAGTATGAATCTTGGAAAACTGGGAGTCCTCAAAAATGAAAGGGAGCACATAAAGACAGATATCTTAGACATTAGTGCGGTTAGATGGGCTGGTCTTGGCCATTTTGAATCAGACCATCATATGGTCTATTATGCCAGGGATGACAAATTAAAGAAAAATGGCATCACGTCCATTATCAAAAATAACATTTCAAAATCTGTCCTGAAGTAAAAATGCTGTCAGTGATAGGATAATATTCACATACCTATAAGGAAGACGAGCCAATGTGAATATTGTTCAAATTTAAGCACCAACCACTAATGCCAAAGATGAAGAAACTGAAGATTTTTACCAACTTCTGCAGTCTGATATTAATCAAGTGTGCAATCAAGATGCACTGATAATTACTGGTGAATGGAATGTGACAGCTGGAAACAAAGAAGAAAGATTGGTAGTTGGAAAATATGGCCTTGGTGATAGAAATGTCACCAGAGAGGACATGATAGGATTTTGTAAGACTAATGACCTATTCATGGCAAATACCTTTTTTTCAACAAAATAAACAGCAATTACACACAGGGTCCTCACTGAGTGGAATGCACGGGAATCTAATAGATTACATCTGTAAAAAGAAACAATGGAGATGCTCAATATCATTGGTCAGAACAAGCCATGGGTCTACTGTGTAAAAGACAATCAATTGCTCATATTCAAGTTCAATTTGAAGCTGAAGAAAATTATAACAAGTTCAAGAGAGCTGAAGTATGGCTTTGAACATTCTCACCTGAATTTAGAGAACATCTCAAGAATAGATTTGATTCATTGAACACTAACAACCAAAGAACAGATGAGTTGTGGGATAGTATCAAGGACATCAAATATGAAGAAAAAAAGGTCATTAAAAAGACAAGAAAGAAAGAAAAGATCAAAATGAATGTCAGCAGAAACTCTGAAACTTGCTGTTAAACATAAAGTAGCTAAAAAATTGATAAAATGATGAAGTAAAATAGCTGAACAAAAGATTTCAAAGGGCATCTCAAGAAGACAAAGTAAAGTATTATAATGACATGTGCAAAGACCTGGTGTTAGAAAACCAAAAGGGAGGAAAGCACTTGTCATTTCTCAAGCTAAAAGAACTGAAGAAAAAATTCAAAACTCAAGTTGCAATATTGAAGGATTCTATGGGCAAAATATCAAATACCACAGGAAGCATCAAAAGAAAATGGAAGGAATGCACAGTCACTGTACAAAAAAGAAGTCAACCAGTTCAGAAAGTAGCATCTGATCAATAACTGATGGTATCGAAGGCAGAAGTCCAAGCAGCACTGAATATACTTGTGAAAAACAAGGCTCCAGGAATTGATGGAATACCCTTTGATATGTTTCAACAACTGGATGTAACACTCAAAATGTTCAACTCATGTATGCCAAGAAATTTTGAAGACAGGTTCCTGAAGACCGGAAGAGATTTATATTCCTGCTCATTCCAAAGAAAGATGATCTAACAGAATGCAGAAAATATCTAATAATATTGTTGTTATCACACACAAATAAAATTTTGCTGAAGATAATTCAAAAACAGTTGCAATACTACATTAACATGACACTGCCAGAAATTCAAGTAGGATTAAGAAGAAGACATGGTGAAAACCCTAAGGAATCTTCCAGAAAACTACTGAAACTAATAGAAGAGGTCAGCAGAGTATCGGGATACAAGATAAACATACAAAAATCAGTTGGATTCCTCTACACCAACAAAAAGAACATCGAAGAGAAAATCACCAAATCAATGCCATTTACATTAGCCCCTAAGAAGATAAATACTTAGGAATAAATCTTACCAGAGATGTAAAAGACTTATACAAAGAAAACTACAGTACACTTCTGCAAGAAACCAAAAGAGACTTATATAAGTGGAAGAACATACCTTGCTTGTGGATAGGAAGACTTAACATTCTAAAAATGTCTATTCTACCAAAAGTGATCTATACATTTAATGCAATTCCAATCCAAATCCCAACAACATTCTTTAATGAGATGGAGAAACAAATCACCAATTTCATGTGGAAGGGAAAGAGGCTCCAGATAAACAAGGCATTACTGAAAAAGAAGAACAAAGTGGGAGACCTTACTTTACCTGATTTTAGAACCTATTATACCACCACAGTAGTCAAAACAGTCTGGTACTGGTACAACAACAGATACATGGACAAATGGAACAGAATTGAGAATCCAGACATAAATCTATCCACATATGAGCAGTTGATATTTGACAAAGGCTGCAAAACAGTTAAATGGGGGAGAATAAATGGTGCTGGCAGAACTGGATATCCATCTGCAAAAAAGTGAAACAAAACCCATACCTCACTCCATGCACAAAAATTAACTCAAAATGGATCAAAGACTTAAAAATAAAATCTAAAACAATAAAGATCATGGAAGAAAATATAGGGACAGCATTAGGAGCCCCAATACATGACATAAACAGTATACAAAACATTACAAAGAATGTAGAAGAAAAACTAGATAACTGGGAGCTCCTAAAAATCAAACATCTATGCTCATCCAAAGACTTCACCAAAAGAGTAAAAAGACTACCTACATACTGGGAAAAAGTTTTGAGCTATGACATTTCTGATCAGTGCCTGATCTCTAAAATCTACATGATACTGCAAAAACTCAACTACAAAAAGACAAATAACCCAATTAAAATATGGGCAAAACATATGACTAGACACTTCACTAAAGAAGACATTCAGGTAGCTAACAGATATATGAGGAAATGTTCACGATCATTAGCCATTAGAGAAATGCAAATCAAACTACAATGAGATTTCATCTCACTCCAAAAAGGCTGGCATTAATCTAAAAAACACAAAATAATAAATGTTGGAGAGGCTGTGGAGAGATTGGAACACTTCTACACTGCTGGTGGGAATGTAAAATGGTACAACCACTTTGGAAATCATTTTGGCACTTCCTTAAAAAGCTAGAAATAGAACTACCATACGATCCAGCAATCCCACCCCTTGGAATATATCCTAGAGAAAAAAAAGCCTTTACACGAAGAGACATATGCACACCCATGTTTATTGCCGCACTGTTTACAATAGCAATAAGATGGAAGCAACGAAGGTGCCCATCAGCAGATGAATGGATAAATAAATTATGGTATATTCACACAATAGAATATTACGCATCGATAAAGAACAGTGAGGAATCTGTGTAACATTTCATTACATGGAGTAACTGGAAGGCATTATGCTGATTGAAATTAGTCGGATGCAAAAGGACAAATATTGTATAAGACCACTATTCTAAGAATTTGAGAAATAGTTTAAACTGAGAAGAAAACATTTTTTGTGGTTACGAGATGGTGAGGGAGGGAGGGTGGGAGAGGGGCATTCACTGATTAGGTAGTAGATAAGAACTACTTTAGGTGAAGGGAAAGACAGCACACAATACAGGGGAGGTCAGCAAAATTGGACTAAACCAAAAGCAAAGAAGTTTCCTGAATAAACTGAATGCTTCAAAGGCCAGCGTAGCAGGGACAGGGGTCTGGGGACCATGGTTTCAAGGGACATAATAAAATCTATTAAGAAAACATTCTTCATCCCAGTTTGAAGAACAGCATCTGGGGTCTTAAACGCTAGCAAGCAGCCATCTAAGACGCATCAAATGATCTCAACCCATCTGGATCAAAGGAGAATGAAGAATGCCAAGGACACAAGGTGATTATGAGCCCAAGAGACAGAAGGGGCCACATGAACCAGAGATTATATTGTCCTGAGACCAGAACTAGATGGTGCCCGGCTACAACCGATGACTGCACTGACAGGGAACACAACAGAGAACCCCTGAGGGAGCAGGAGAGCAGTGGGATGCAGACCCCAAATTCTCATTGACCAGACTTAATGGTCTGACTGAGACTAGAAGGACCCCGGTGGTCATGGCCCCCAGATCTTCTGTTGGCCCAGGACAGGAACCATTCCTGAAGCCAACTCTTCAGACATGGATTGGACTGGACAATGGGTTGGAGAGGGATGCTGGTGAGGAGTGAGCTTCTTGGATCAGGTGGACACTAGAGACTATGTCCTTATCTCCTGCCTGGAGGGGAGATGAGAGGGTGGAGGGGGTTAGAAGCTGGCAAAATGGACACGAAAAGAGAGAGTGGAGGGAGGAAGCAGGCTGTCTCATTAGGGGGAGAGTAATTGGGAGTGTGTAGCAAGGTGTTGGTCTTGCAAAATTCTATCATTTGATCTATGGAATTGTTTCTATCACCAAGGCCATATTTTCCAACTATTGATCCTTCTTTGTTTCCAACTTTTGCATTCCAATTGCCAGTAATTATCAATGCATCTTGATTAAATGTTCAATCAATTTCAGACTGCAGCAGCTGATAAAAATCTTCTATTTCTTCATCTTTGGCCCTAGCGGTTGGTGCATAAATTTGAATCATAGTCATATTAACTGGTCTTCCTTGTAGGTGTATGGGTATTATCCTATCACTGACAGCATTGTACTTCAGAATAGATCTTGAAATGTCCTTTGACGATGAATGCAACACCATTCCTCTTTAGGTTGTCACTCCCAGCATAGTAGTAGACTATATGATTTTCTGATTCAAAATGGCCAATACCAGTCCATTTCAGCTCAATAATGACTAGGATATTGATGTTTATGCGTTCCATTTCATTTTGGACAATTTCCAATTTTCCTAGATTCATACTTTGTACATTCCAGCTCTCCTCCATATTTCTTGGCATAGACGAGTAAGCACCTCCAGTGCTGCATCTGTTTGTTGAAACATCTCAATTGATATTGCATCAATTCCAGGTTCCAATCATTAATGGATGTTCGCAGCTGTTTCTTTTCATTTTGAGTCGTGACTATACACATGGACCTCGCCAGATGGACACACAGAAATCAAATTGACTACATCTGTGGAAAGAGACAGTGGAAAAGCTCAATATCATCAGTCAGAACAAGGCCAGGGGCCGACTGTGGAACAGACCATCAATTGCTCATATGCAATTTCAAGCTGAAACTGAAGAAAATCAGAGCAAGTCCACGAGAGCCAAAATATGACCTTGAGTATATCCCACCTGAATTTCGAAACCACCTGAAGAATAGATTTGACGCATTAAACACTAGTGACTGAAGACCAGACGAGTTGTGGAATGAAAGGAGAAGAACTTTAAGAAAATAAAAATCCTCACAACTGGACCAATAAACAACATCATGATTAATGGAGAAATGGTTGACTTTGTCAAAGATTTCATTTTATTTGTATCCACAATCAATGCTCTTGGAAACAGCAGTCAGGAAATCAAACAACCTCTTGCATGGGATAAACCTGCTGCAAAAGAGCTCTTTAAAGTGTTAAAAAGCAAAAATGTTGTTTTGAGGGGTATGGTGTGCCTTACCCAAGCCATGATATTTTGAATCTCCTCATATACATGTGTAAGCTGGGCAGTGAATAAAGAAGACCAAAAAATAATTGATGTATTTGAATTATGGTGTTGGTGAAGAATATTAAACGTACCATGGGCTGCCAGAAGAACAAACATCTGTCTTGGAAGAAGTACAACCAGAATGCTCCTTAGAAGTAAGGATGGCAAGACTTCATCTCACGTATTTTGGGCATTTTATCTGAAGGGACCAGTCCCTGGAGAAAGACATCATGCTGGGTAAAATAGAGGGTCAGTAAAAAAGAGGAAAATTTTCACCCAGATGGATTGACACAGTGACTTTAATAGTGGGCTCAAACATAGCAATGATTGTGAGGATGGTACAGGACTGAGCAGTGGTGTACATAGGATCTCTATGAGTTGAAACCAACTCAATGGCACCTAACAACAACAACTATACTAGTCCATGTAGTTACCTTTACTGGTGATCTTTTTATGACTGACTTTGCATTACTTTTTAGTGTCTTCTATCTGAAGGACTTTTAGTATTTTTTGTGGAGCCATTGTGGTGAATACAAACTCTCTCAGATTTAGTTTGTCTGGGAGTGTTTTAATTTCACCCTCATTCCAGAAGAACAGTTTCACTGGGTATAGCACTCTTGCTTGACTTTTTTTTTTTTTTTCTTTCTATAATTTAAGTATATCATTCCATTGCCTTCAGGCCTCCAATATTTCTGAAGAGAAATCAGCACTTAATCTTATTGGGGATCCTTCACACGTGTCTTTTTTTTTTTTTTAATCTCTTGGTGCTTTCAGGATTCTCTTTTTAACTGTATCTTTTGAGAGCCTGATTGTGATGTATCTAGGTGTAGAACTTTTTGAATTAATTCTGCTTGAAGTTCTTTGAGCTTCTTGGATTTGTAGATTCAAGTCCTTCATTAGGTTAAAGAATTTTTCTTTGTTTATTTCTTTTAATATTATTTCTGTCTCTTCTCTCTCTCTCTCATCTCCTCCTGGGATTCCCAGGATGCATATGTTAGGTCTCTATATGTTGTCCCGTAATCTCATTAAACTGTGTTTAGCAATCTTGTGCCTAAGTTCTTGTTAATTTTTAGCCTTTGGAATTTTGCCTATCTTATCCTCTAATTTTCTGATTATTTATTAGTCCTGATAGACCCTCTTGTTAAATTCTTCCATTGTTCTTCCCATTTCAGTTATTGCCTCTCTTAGATCCAATATTTCTGATTGCTTTCTTTTTATAGGGTCTTTCTCTTTTTATAAATCCTTATTTTGTTCATACTTATTTTTCTCATTTTTAGATCTTTGTTTATGATTCTCCTTAGTTTTTTGATTATGTTTAACATCATTGTAATGTATTCTTTTCATTCTGCTTATTATTTGGGCTTCATCGACGCAATTTTACTCCCTTATTTTTCTTTATTTGAATGGGCCATTGTTCTCTTATGTTTGTAAGTCTTGTGATTTTTTTGTTGAAGCTTTGGAATTTTTAAGGGTGTTAACTTTCTCAGTTCTCTCCAGTTTGGGGTGTTTTTTTCTGCACTAAACTCTTAGGTAGGCAGAGCCTTTGGACCTTGCTTACTGCTTCCTCTCCCTCTCTGTTATAGCTCCTCCTCTCTCCATGTTTTAACTAGAATTCAAGAGTTCAAGAGCTCAGTTCTCAACTTGCGGTATCTCGTAAACACACTAGGGAACACACAGTGATCAATCAGTCCACCAAATGAGGCAACTACTCAGGAGACATACCGTGCACTAGTCTATCTGTCCACCAGGGAGTGCAGTCCTCTCTTCCTCTTCTGCTCTTTTTCTGTGACCAATTAATCAGTTGGAAAGCCAACACTCAGTGAACCCTCTGCAGAGCTGGGTGTTACCCTCAGGTTTTGTCTAAGTCTTCCTTCCCTGCTTTGTGTGGGCCACTTATGTCTGAGCTGACAAGCAGATTTTCCTCTGTAACAGGAAAAGAAGGGCTAGTAGTCTATAGACAGATTGCCAAGATATCTAGTTGATTTCAGAGCCTCAGAGATTCTGTGTTGGTTAAAAAGAGTAGTCTCCACTTAACAGGCATGCTGCCTCGCTTCACTACAGGGGACCTTCTGTAGCAACTCATAAAAGATGACAGTTACTAGGTGGTAGAGGTGCTGTCATACTCCAAACAAACCCCCGGGGAGGTCTGCCTGGTTGATTTCAGAGCTGTGGCTATAGTATGTTGGCTCTGGTTGCAAGTTTCACTCAAGGCATATGCTTCCTAGCCCTCAGTCATCTGGTCTTAGAGCCAACCAGAAGGGGAGGCCATCAGACCCCCACTGATTCCCAGGGAGACCTTTTTTTTATTTTATTTTTTTTGTAGGCCTTAGCTATGGGGTGTTGACTGTGTGAAGGCCCATAGAGTTCTGGCATTGGGAGAAGACTTCACTGCATGTAGCCTTCTGTAGCAATTTGCAGCAGTCTTACAACCAATAATTACTTAGTGTAGGAGGGGCTATCACACTCAGAACAGACCCCCAAAGAAATATTCCTTGTTGATTTCTGAGCCCTGGCAGTAGTATGTTGGCTGTGGTAGCAGGCTCTGCTCAAGGTGCCCATTTCCTAGCTCACAGAACTTCAGTTAACAGTTCTCGATGTTGACCGAAAGCAGGACTGGGGGTGAGAGGCAGATCCAACTGATCCCAGGGAGGCCAGTCTTGTTGGTTTTGGGTACACAGTCAGGCAGAGTGCTGGTTGTGGGAGTGGGCTCCACTACTGGGGGCCTTCTGGAACAATTCTCAGTGGTTTGGCAGCCTATAGTTACCTGGTGAGGGAGGGATTGTCATGCTCCAAACAGACTCCAAAGGGGGTTTGCCTTGTTGATTTTAGAGATTAAGCTTGGTGTCTGTCTCTTTGCATAGCCAGAGGATATGGTGGCTTGGGAAACAGGCTACTTTACTGGGGGCTCTTCTCCAGTTCACAACAGCCTATGGCCTTAGTGGCTCAGGGAAGGATACATTTTCCTACCATACACAATTCATCATTTCCTTGTTGACTTTGCCAGTCAGCTCTCCCCTGCTGCTGTCCTCTGCTCCTTGATTCGGAGTCCCTCAAGGACTAGTATTATTTTCCTGTTCTATTTCTTGGTGTGTTTGTGTGAGATGGTTGTAATGGTGATCTGTTTATGCCACCTTCTGCCCAGAATCTCACTCAATATCTCTAAATAACGTTTGATATGACTTATGACATATAATATGTATTTTTAAATCGAAGACTACATTTTCAAAGAATTTATGTGAAACTGGGGAGAGGGATATAAAAGTAAAATAAAATGTGATTCATTTTGAGGAAAAGGCAAGTGTGTGTGTGTGTTGTGTGTATCAGAGCTCTATGTTTATAGAAAATGTAAGTTTAATACATATACTTGCATTATTGCCAAGGCAAAACTATAAGTAGAATGGATATCTTCTAAACCAATAAGAAATAATAGTGAGTAGGCAATAAGCTTCAATCATTCAGACAAATAGGAAAAAAAAAAGAACAAGGACACAAATAAATCAAATAAGATAACAAAAACTTACAGAAATAAGTAAAAATATGTAACATAATAAAAGTAAGTGGATTAAATTTGATTATTAAAGAGCATCAAATCAACAATCATACTAAGCAAATGAATATAATCTAAAAGTGCATTATTTATAGAAGACAAAGTAAAAGCTAAATATCCAAGAAAAGATTAAATGAAGGAATGAAATATGATATAGCATTCAACACAGCATAAAATAGAGCAATTGAATAGAAATGTATCGGCAGGAGAGTTGGATTGAGAAGACTTCTCTAAGAAGGTATTGTTTTTGTGGAGACATAAAGAATATACTTAAAAATATATTCTTAAATATATTTATGCGATAATTAATGTAGGAATGGTAGGTAGCAATTGTCAATATTTTAAACAGAAATAATATTAAAATGGTCTCCAAATAAAAGGAGGTCCAATATGCCTGTAAACCTAGAGAGTGAGATGGAGAAAATCAAAGATGTTTGGAGAGGTAGGCTAGGGCAGGTCCTAGAGGGTTTTGTCAGGGTACAGCAGTTTTCATTCTATTATTCATCCTAAAACCTTTTATAATATTCTTACACATAAATACTTTAATGATATCCTTATACTTCTATTTTTATTAACCGATTCATAAGATTTATATCATGAATAGACTTCTCTGCCAAGAAAGGTATTAGTTTTATGTCTTGACATAAAGGACAAGAAAGATGACTTGTAAATATTGGTGGGAGAAGTAGAACTTATTGTACTTCTCACATCCCTCTAATCAATCACTGGACCTTGTTTGTTATATTACTATTTTCACATCGTGATGGTTTGTCACGTTTATTTTCCATTTTTAGCCATACTTTAATTTATTTGGAGCCCTGGTGGCACAGTAGTTAAGCATTTGGCTGCTAACCAAAAGGTCAGCAGTTCGAATCCACTAGCCCCTCCTTGGAAATTCTATCTGGCTGTTCTACTGTGTCCTATAGGGTTACTATGAGTTGGAATCAACTCGACGGCAAGGGTTGGGTTGTAATTTATTTAGTCATGTTTCCTCATGTGTTAATATTAAATGGATATAATTCTCATCATAAAACTTTTATAACACAGTTTCTCTCTTCATTACTTATTAGGCTGAAATTTGTCTTCCACCAGTTTTATTATTGAAGTACATAGGTGTTCTACTTCCTAAAGCACCACACGTTCGAAATTTCTTCTTTGTTAATACTTTGAAAATGACTTTACAGGTAAAAGGATTTTCATTAAAACCTTGATATATATTGCTACATTTTTCCTATCACGTAGTATCCTTAAAGGAAATTCAGAGATCAGCATGATATTTATATCCATATAAGTGACTTGAGATTTTTACCTGGATTTCCAAGATATTTTCAATATATGCTTATAGCCTGTATTTTTACAGGATCTATATTATTATTGAGATTTGTTTTATGGCACAAGATGTAGTTTGTCTTGACAATGTTCATTGGCTTTTGGACAAAAGTATGTGTTCTATTGTTGCCGAGTGAGATGTTCTATCTGTGTCTGTTTATAAGCCTTAATAATATACACTTTTTTCCAATTAGAGCTGGTTTTTCCACTTGTAAATCTTTTAGCAAGAAAATGTAAAAAGCTACCTGAGGCATATTACACGCTGAGACTATGCCTAAAATAATAACAGTGAAAACATCACCTGTTGTGCAACTCTGATCCTTAATCTCCTCTTTGTGCTTATGAAGACTGACTCACGATGTGGATGCGGGTGAGGCTACAGGTGAAAAGTGTCAATGACCACAGCTTCACAATGCTGGCAATCACTGACCAACCCTTTGAGAAGGAAATGCTTTAAAGATGGAAAGGAGGGAATAAATAATAAAAAGCATAAAAAGTGGAACCGGATATTGGGAGAACAAAAAGTGAAAGCAGTGAGAAGAGAAACAGGAAAAAACAAACGTATCTACTGCTTCAGTGGAGCAGCTGCTGGTCTAATAAGCAAGATTTCTTGCAATTCTTCCCTCTTTGAAGTCTTCTTCAGCTTCTATAAAGACACTCTTTGATAACAACTGCTTGGAAAAGAAACACCTACTGGGCCCTCAACTTCACAAAGAAAACATAACCCCTTCTTCTCCTCCCACCTTCGGCTGAGCCCTGTAATCTTTTGTCCCTGTGTTAATTTAAGAATTACACTCTTCACACCCATTGCTCTTCTACTTTTTATTTTTTAATATTTTATTGTATTTTAGATGAAAGTTTACACAGTGAATTACGTTCCTGCTTAACAATTTTTATACAAATTTTTCTGTGACATTGGTTACAATTTTCACAATGTGTCAGCATTCTTATTATTTCTATTCTGTTTCCATTGATCTAGCTTCCCTTCCCCTCCTTATCTTCTCATTTTGCTTTTGGGTAAATGTTGACCCTTTGGTCTCATATAGTTGATTAAGGGACACGTTATTCATGGGTGATATTGTTTATTTTATAAGCCAATCTGTTATTTGGCTGAAGGGTGACCTTTGGGAGTGCCAAGTTCAAAGAGTATCTTAGGGTGATATCCTCGAGGGTTCCTCTAGTCTCTTTTGATCTAGCAGATCTGGTATTTTTTAGGAATTTTTTTGTTCTACATTTTTCTTCCATTCTATCCAGGATCTTTTATTGTGTTCCTGGTCAGAATAGTCTATTGTGGTAGCCTGGCACCATCTAGTTCTTCTGGTCTCCAGGTTAGAATTGTTCATGGTTCATGTGGGCTGCTAGTCCTGTGGACTTGTTTCTTCTTTGAGTCCTTAGTTTTCTTTAATCTCTTTTGCTCCAGGTGAGCAGAGACCAAAAATTGTATCTTAGATGGCAGCACTCTTTCACTTTTGAAGACACGTGGAGGATTTCAGACCTCTGCTCAAGTAAAGTTAGACGTGGTCGTCTGGCTTGCTTTGACCCATGGCACATGGGGGAAAGTGCTGCGTGTAATTCTGGAAGAAAGCTTTTAGTTATCAGAATTGGCTCTCTAAACCTGTCTTCTTTTGTCGTGGGAGCACATGTAGGGTAGGAGATTCCCTAAGGACAAAGCAGCTTGGACTTGTGGAAGAAAACAGACTCCGAGTCACATGCACCCACAATGGACTTTGTATGTGTAAGAAATAAACCTGCCTTGTGTGTTAAGGTGCTGATGATCTGTGGCCGTTACCTCAGTATTTTCTTACACATTCTAATTAGTACATCCATTCAAACATTACCAGGGTCTTACATGAGCAGTATTACTTTTAGCCTCCACTAAGACATCTGATTTCCACACATTTTCCCATCAATGTCACTCTAAGACCTCTGTCTTAAGCAATTCTTGGTAATGACATCTGGAAACCACCACCACCACCACAAAGACTCAGTGATAAATCAGAGAATGAGTATCTCTTACAATTTCTTGTAAGTATGTAGTATCTTTGAGATTTCTTACAAGACAAAGGCCTTAAAAAGTCCAATAACGCTTAATGGAAAATTTTATTTTTGACTTGAATTGAAATTGATTTTGATTTGAATTTGAAATTTTTATTTATTTTTATTTTAGTTTTTATTGTGCTTTAAGTGAAACTTTACAAATCCAGTCAGTCTCTCTACAAAAATTTATATGCACCTTGCTGTATACTCCTACTAGCTCTCCTCCAAATGAGACAGCACACTCCTTCTCTCTACTGTCTATTTTCATGTCCATTTGGCCAGTTTTTTACCCCCTCTGCCCTCTCTTCTTCCCTCCATACAGGAGCTGCCCATATAGTCTCTTGTGTCTACTTGATCCAAGAAGCTCACTCTTCACAAATGTCATTTTCTAACCCTTGGTGCAGTCCAATTTCTGTCTGAAGGGTTGGCTTTGGGAATGGTTCCTGTCTTGGGCTAACAGAAGGTCTGGGGAGCATTACCTCCAGAGTCCTTCTAGTCTCAGTCAGACCATTAAGTCTGGTCTTTTTACGAGAATTTGGGGTATGCATCTCACTGCTCTCTTGTTCCCTCAGAGGTTCTATGTTGTGTTCCCTGTCAGAGTAGTCATCGGTTATAGCTGGGCACAATCTGGTTCTTCTGGTCTCAGGCTGATGTAGTCTCTTGTTTATGTGGCCCTTTCTGTCTTTTGGGCTCATAATTACCTTGTGTCTTTGGTGGTCTTCATTCTCCTTTGTTCCAGGTGAGTTGAGACCTAATGATACATCTTAGATGGCCACTTGCTAGCGTTTAAGACCCCAGATGCCACTCTCCAAAGTGGGATGCAGAATATTTTCTTAATAGATTTTATTATGCCAATTGACTTAGGTGTCCCCTGAAGCCATGGTCCCCAACCCCCACCCCTACTACGCCAGCCTTCAACATGTTCAGTTTATTCAGGAAACTTCTTTGCTTTTGGCTAATCCAGTTGTGCTGACCTCTGCTGTATTGTGTGTTGTCTTTCCCTTCACCTAATATAGTTCTAATCTACCATCTAATTAGTGAAAACTACTCTCCCTCCCTCCCTCCCCCATCTCGTAACCATCAAAGAATATTTTCTTCTCTATTTAAGCTATTTCTCCAGTTATTGTAATAGTGGTCTCATATAATACTTATCTTTTTACAACTGAAGAATTTCACTCAGCATAATGCCTTCTAGATTCCTAAATGTTATGAAATGTTTCATGGATTCAACAGTGTTCTTTATCAATGTGTGGTATTCCACCGTGTGAATATACCATAATTAATTTTTCCATTCATCTGTTGATGGGCACTTCGGTTGCTTCCACCTTTTTGCTATTGTAAACTGTGCTGCAGTGAACATGGGTGTGCATATATTTGTTTGTGTAAAGGCTGTTGTTTCCCTAGGATGTATTCCAAGGAATGGGATTGCTGGATCCTATGGTAGTTCTATTTCTAGTTTTTTAAGGAAGAACCAAATTGATTTCCAGAGTGGTTGTTGCATCTTACATTCCCACTAGCAGTGTGTAAGTGTTCCAGTCTCTCCACAACCTCTCCAACATTTATTATTTTGTGTTTTTTGGATTAATGCCAGCCTTGTTGGAGTGAGATGGAACCTCATTGTAGTTTGTTTTTTTTTTTTGCATTTCTCTGATGGCTAATGGTCATGAGCTTTTCTCATGCATCTGTTAGCTATCTGAAAGTCTTCTTTAGTGAAGTGTCTGTTCATATCCTTTGCCCATTTTTTAATTGCGTTATTTGTCTTTTTGTAGTTGAGTTTTGGCAGTATCATGTAGATTTTAGAGATTAGACACTGATCAGAAATTTCATAGCTAAAGACTTTTTCCCAGTCTGTAGGTAATCTTTTGGTGAAGTCTTTGGATAGGCATAGGTGTTTGATTTTTAGGAGCTCCCAGTTATCTAGTTTCTCTTCTGCATTGTTGGTAATGTTTCGTATACTGTTTATACCATGTATAGATTTTATATTTTAGATTTTATATTTAGGACTTTGATCTATTTTCAGTTAGTTTTTGTGCATGGTGTAAGGTATGGCTCTTGTTTCATCTTTTTTGCAGATGGATATCCAGTTATGCCAGCACCATTCATTAATGAAATTTTTATTTTTGAATTGCTGTGCTAAATTGCTTGGTGCATCTTTAATATCTGAGTCCATTTGAAAAAATCTGGCTTTGATTTAGACAGAGTTGTATTTCTACTGTATAATAACAAAGGAAGTGCACATAGAACCCATGAGGCACTTGAATTTTCTTATACTTACTTTGTTTAAATGTAAGGTAAACTACTATATAGGTATGACAATAGTTTTAACTAAATTTATAGATTTAATTAAATTGATATAGGTAGGACAATAGATTTAATAAATTTATATAGCACATTTATAATTACATGGAGATTAAATTAAATGTGGGTTAAGCATAGGGATCTCTCTGTCTCAAGAAAGCAAGTGTTCATGCCTCTTCTGAACTCAAGTATATTGGAAGCAGCTCACTGTAGTGGCTTCATCTTCTGAAAATTCCGAATAAAGGAAAAATATAGCACACAGACACAGAAAATGCAAGCCGAATTCTTTCTTTGTACTCAAGGTCTCATTCTAACAGTGAAATTAAAAAGAAAAAAAAAAAAAACTTGAATATATAGAAAGCTCCTAGGGAAATTTCAGGCAAATTTTCCTCCCTTCAGGCTTGTATAAAAGAATCTATAATAGCTAGTTTTATTTTTTGTTGTTTTAAAATGTAATAATAAATTGTTATAATTTGTTTGCTATTTCTTGAATGTTAAGCTCCTGGTGCTTAAAAATAATTTAAGTTTCTCAAAAGTTAATAATGTAACTAGTATTTCTCCATAGCCAAATATATTCTTGAGCACTTAATATGTGCCAAAAATTGTGTTAATTTTCATATGTCTTTAACAAGATGACATGTAAAATCATAGGAAAAAATAAGTCGTCAATTATCATCATTGAACTAAACCCATCCTTTTTCAGTGATGTTTCATAGACAGTCTCTCCTTGCACTCTTTAAAAGAGTGTGGGTGGAAATCAAGATTTTTGAGTTTCTTTCTAGTCCAAAAAATCAATCACATACTTTTTTCATTGGCTTATCTATTTCTTCAGCAATCTTTTCAGAGACTCTTTTACTTCTTTGTTCCTCAGAGTATAGATGAGAGGGTTCAACAATGGTGTTACCACAGTGTAGAAGAAGGTGAAGAACTTTCCATGTTTGGAAGCAAAGTCATTCTTAGGGTCTGTGTAAACCATTGCCACTGTCCCATAAAACATGAAGACAACCAGAAGATGGGAGGAGCAGGTGGCAATGGCTTTCTGCCTCCCGTCTTCTGACTTGATTTTCCCCACAGCTTGAGCTATGTAGCCATAAGAAGTTAGGATCAACCCCACAGGCAGGATGGTGAAGAGGATGGCAGAGATGGTCAACTGCCACTCATTGGAGGAGGTGTCCACACAAACCAGGTATATGAGGGCAGGCACCTCACAGAGAAACTCATCCAAGAAGTGGTGGGAACAGAAGGACAGCTGGAATGTGATGGGAGATTGGATCAGAGATCCCATCAGGCAAGAGAGCCAGGCCATAAGGGACAGCTTCCAACAGAGAGGAGGGTTCATTATGATGGTGTAGCGCAGTGGCTGGCAGACAGCAACATAAGCGGTCAAAGGCCATCACCACCAGGAAGACATCTTCTGTGGCATCAAGACAGATAAACACACAGTGTTGGATGACACGGCCTGTGTAGGTGATGGTCTTCTCAGGTTACCACAAGTTTGACAATATCTGGGGCACTGTGGTGGTGGTAAAGCAGAGCTCCAAGAAGGAGAAATTGCTAATAAAGAAGTACATAGGTATGTACAGGCAAAGGTCTATGTAAGGCAGCACAATGATGGTCAGGTTGCCAAAGAAGATCATGATGTAGAAGATTGCCACAATCCAGAAGAGAATCTTTCCCAGCTGAGGCCACTAAGAAAAGCGTAGGAGGATGAAGTCCACTGAGAATTTCGTGTTGGTCCTTCCTGTTGCATTTGACATTGGGGTTTAGACATAATTCTGAGAAGAATTTTGTAAACTCAGTTCAGAGAAAGACTCTACTGCCATTTATTCAGAGAAGGCAAACGTTCTTAGTTGTCAAGGAATTCTTGGGGCATACAACGTTTGGCTGTTTTTCCTTACATTAAGCTAATAAGATACTATATTTCTTTTAGAAAGCTGTATTTTTTACATCAAAGGGGCATTTGGAAGATACTACCCTTTGGAATTCATCTTTAAAATCTGTAATCACAACATCCCTAGTGGACACGGTCATGATTATCTTACAATATTTCTGTGCTCCTCCAAGATTGTTCTTTAAGTCCTGTACGTAGTAGCTACTCTAAAGTATTTAGAATGAAATGTTGAACACAAAACTCTATTTTTCAAATATGTAGTCCTCCAATATAATAAGGCGTTATTGTGTTTTTTTTTTTTTGGTGATGTTAATAGTGACACGTATAGTGGAGATAACTCCACAAGCAGATCTCTCAGCTCTCATCAGCCAACAACATAGACTCTAAACAGTGAGATCCCGATCATAATGTCTTTCTTTGGGTGTCTGAAGAAGCATTTGGCAAAGAAGACATACCAGTTTTTAAATGAGGCAAACCTAGTTTGGACACCTGGTCCTTTCACATTAAGTAATTTATTTTAAGTAAAAATCTGAGTCACTACCATTATTTACAAAATGTTTATAATAATTCCCACCTCAGAAGATTCAGAAGGATAACAACATATTGTTGTAGTTGTGTGCTTTCACGTTGCTTCCAACTCATAGCTACCTTATGGGACAGAGTAGAACTACTCATAGTATTTCCTAAGCTGTAGTCTTTACGGGAACAGAGGGTCAGGTCTTTTCTTCCACAAAGTGGCTGGTGGATTCAAACCCCAACCTTTTGGTTAGTAGCTGAGTGCTTAACAATTGCGCCACCAGGGCTCCTTAACAATATACTAGTACCTACTAATTTTTAGCACAAAACACTAAGCACGTAGTAGAACAGAAAGTTCAGTAATTATTTAATTCTTATCCCACAGATGTTCATTATTCTCCTAGATAATCAATTAGGCACATGAAAAATTTCAACCAGTAACAATTATTAAATATTGGAAATGAACCAAACTAACAAAATTACAAAATACGTGATTAATATAAGGTTTTGTTTCATGGACAGGGGAAAAGTTGATACAGAAATATCAGACAAATAATACTAACCTGAGACAATGGATTTAGAGAATATTGTCATGAAATATTAATTTTCTGTCTTCCAGGAATGGTCCAATATTTTGAGGAAATCAAGAATATGAAAGACACAGGCACAAAAAATGCTCTTACTTGAGGTTGTAAAAATTAGGTTATGAAAGTGGATAAACAATGCAGAAATTTGAGGAATGTTATGATGGACAGTCTCTATTCAACGGCAATTTCATAGGTATTTGTTCCTGCAAAGCGTTTGTTAGGTGCAAGACACTGGGCTATGATCTGGGAATACCCTGTGAACAAGACAGCTTAAATTCTGCTTTTGTAAAGCTCACAGCCCTGTGAAAGAGAGAGACAGTAAGTACACAAATAAGCAAATAAGTGACAATGAATCAATATTTCTGATGGACATTACAAAAAAACCCAAGCCCACTGCCGTCGAGTCAATTCTGACTCGTTGTGACCCTATAGGACAGAGTAAACCCTGCCCCATAGGGTTTCTAAGGAGCTACTGGTGGATGCGAACTGCAGGCCTTTTGGTAAGCAGCCGTAGCTCTTAACCACCAGATTGACATTAGGGTAGTATAACTGAGGATAAGAACAGAAGATGTAAGAAACAGAGCCGGGCCGTTTCACACAGACAGAAGACGGAATACTTTTTTTTGCTGATAAAGATGGGTGTCAGCCCCATGAATCCTGGCTTGATGGGGAGTGGGTGGATGTGAGCAAGTGCACATATGGGCCAGAGCATGAGATACCTCAGTTGAACTCGGTTTCCCCATCTAAATTCTCATGATTTTTCCTCTGAACCCATGTCATTTATTTCTCTGAAAGGCATTCTGGATTAATTACAGAACATCTGTCTGTCTTCATTAGACTGTACTACATAGTCTCATCAGTCAGTTTCTACAGACAGTTTTATTTCATGTACATAACTTCATCTGGCTCAGGAAGCAACACTGTATTAAACCGACATTTGGGCAAGAATTTTCATGTTGTCCATCTGTACTTTTGCTTTTAAAATATCATTATGCTGAGTGAAATAAGTCAGCCACTCAAAAAATGCATACTCTCACTTATATGAAATATCTAGAATAGGCAAATGTGTAGAAGCTGAAGTTCGTTAGTGGTGACCAGGGATGGGAGAGAGGAGGAAAGGGAAAGCCATTGTTTAGGGGGCATTGAGTTTCTGTTAATGGTAATCAAATAATTCAAAAACAGATAGTGGTGATGGTTGCAAAACTTAGTGAATGTAATTAATATTACTGTACTGTAATGTAAAATCATTGAATTGCCTAATGTTTTGTTATATGTATTGTTATGCTTATTTTAACAAAAAATTAAAGATATATCATTGGTTCAGATTTTCCTTATGGAAAGAAATAATAAATTAAGATCAGTAGTATTGTGTAGTATTTGGCAATTAAAATTAAATTGAAGTATGTTCTAAAACTTTTATCTTTTTTACTATTATCAATGCATTTTTTTCATAGATAATTTAAGGCAAATATGAAACAGAAAAGAAGAAATAAAGTCATCTGTAATCCTATCATCAAAGATAACGTTTGCTATAAGAATTTGTTTTTTTCATTTTCAACATATTTCATTTAATAAATAGGACATATGTATACATATATAGTTATAGTGTATGAAGAATATCAAATATAGAATTAAAATTATACTGTATATAGCTCTGTGTGAAACCCTGGTGGCATAGTGGTTAAGTGCTACTGCTGCTAACCAAAGGGTTGGCAATTCTAATCTGCCAGGCACTCCTTGGAGACTCTATGAGGCAGTTCTACTCTGTCCTATGGGATCACTATGAGTCAGAATCAACTCAATGGCACTGGGCTTTTTTTTTTTTTAATTAATTTATATTAAGCTTCAAGTGAACATTTACCATTCCAATCAGTCTGTCACATGTAGGTTTACATACATCTTACTCCCTTCTCCCACTTGCTCTCCCCCTATTGAGTCAGCCCTTTCAGTCTCGTTTCGTGCCAATTTTGCCACCTTCCCTCTCTCTCTATCTTCCCATCCCCCCTCCAGTCAAGAGTTGCCAACACACTCTCCAGTGTCCACCTGATTTGATTAGCTCACTCTTCATCAGCATCTCTCTCCCCTCCACTGACCAGTCCTTTTCATGCCTGATGAGTTGTCTTCGGGGATGGTTCCTGTCCTGTGCCATCAGAAGTTCTGGGGAGCATTGTCTCTGGGATTCCTCTAGTCGCAGTCATACCATTAGGTATGGTCTTTTCATGAGAATTTGGGGCCTGTATCCCATTGGTCTCCTGCTCCCTCAGGAGTTGTCTGTTGTGCTCCCTGTCAGGGCAGACATCGATTGTGGCCGGGCACCAACTAGTTCTTCTGGTCTTAGGATAATGTAGGTCTCTGGTTCATATGGCCCTTTCTGTCACTTGGGTTCTTAGTTGTCGTGTGACCTTGGTGTTCTTCCTTTGCCTTTGCTCCAGGTGGGTTGAGACCAATTGATGTATCTTAGATGGCCTCTTCTTGGGATTTAGGACCCCAGGCACCACAATTCAAAGTGGGATGCAGAATGTTTTCATAATAGAATTATTTTGCCCATTGACTTAGAAGTCCCCTCAAACCAAGTTCCCCAGACCCCAGCCCCTGCTCCGCTGACCTTTGAAGCTTTCATTTTATCCCGGAAACCTCTTTGCTTTTAGTCCAGTCCAATTAGGCTGACCTTCCTTGTATTGAGTGTTGTCTTTCCCTTCACCCAAAGCAGTTCTTATCTACAGATTGATCAATAAAAAGCCCTCTCCCTCCCCCCTTTGTAACCACAAAAGTGTGTGTTCTTCTCAGTTTTTTCTATTTCTCAAGATCTTATAATAGTGGTCTTATACAATATTTGTCCTTTTGCCTCTGACTCATTTCGCTCAGCATAATGCCTTCCAGATTCCTCCATGTTATGAAATGTTTCAGAGATTCGTCACTGTTCTTTATCGGTGCGTAGTATTCCATTGTGTGAATATACCACAATTTATTTACCCATTCATCCGTTGATGGACATCTTGGTTGCTTCCAGCTTTTTGCTATTGTAAACAGAGCTGCAATAAACATGGGTGTGCATATATCTGTTTGTGTGAAGGCTCTTGCATCTCTAGGGTATATTCCCAGGAGTGGGATCTCTGGGTTGTATGGTAGTTCTATTTCTAACTGTTTAAGATAACGCCAGATGGATTTCCAAAGTGGTTGTACCATTTTACAATCCCACCAGCAGTGTATGAGAGTTCCAATCTCTCCGCAGCCTCTCCAACATTTACTTTTTTGTGTTTTTTGGATTAATGCCAGTCTAGTTGGTGTGAGATGGAATCTCATCGTAGTTTTAATTTGCATTTCTCTAATGGCTAATGATCGAGAGCATTTTCTCATGTATCTGTTGGCTGCCTGAATATCTTCTTTAGTGAAATGTGTGTTCATATCCTTTGCCCACTTCTTGATTGGGTTGTTTGTCTTTTTGTGGTTGAGTTTTGACAGAATCATGTAGATTTTAGAGATCAGGCGCTGGTCTGAGATGTCATAACTGAATATTCTTTCCCAGTCTGTAGGTGGTCTTTTTACTCTTTTGGTGAAGTCTTTAGATGAGCATAGGTGTTTGATTTTTAGGAGCTCCCAGTTATCTGGTTTCTCTTCATCATTTTTGGTAATGTTTTGTATTCTGTTTATGCCCTGTATTAGGGCTCCTAGGGTTGATCCTATTTTTTCTTCCATGATCTTTCTCGTTTTAGTCTTTATGTTTAGGTCTTTGATCCACTTGGAGTTAGTTTTTGTGCATGGTGTGAGGTATGGGTCCTGTTTCATTCTTTTGCAAATGGATATCCAATTATGCCAGCACCGTTTGTTCAAAAGACTATCTTTTCCCCAATTAACTGACACTGGTCCTTTGTCAAATATCAGCTGCTCATATGTGGATGGATTTATATCTGGGTTCTCAATTCTGTTCCATTGGTCTATGTGCCTGTTGTTGTACCAGTACCAGGCTGTTTTGACTACTGTAGCTGTATAATAGGTTCTGAAATCAGGTAGAGTGAGGCCTCCCACTTTCTTCTTTTTCAGTAATGCTTTGCTTATCCAGGGCTTCTTTCCCTTCCATATGAAATTCGTGATTTGTTTCTCTATCCCCTTAAAATATGACATTGGTATTTGGATTGGAAGTGCGTTATATGTATAGATGGCTTTTGGTAGAATAGCCAGTTTTACTATGTTAAGTCTTCCTATCCATGAGCAGGGTATGTTTTTCCACTTAAGTATGTCCTTTTGAATTTCTTGTAGCAGAGTTTTATAGTTTTCTTTGTATAGGTCTTTTACATCCTTGGTAAGATTTATTCCTAAGTATTTTATCTTCTTGGGGCTACTGTGAATGGTATTGATTTGGTAATTTCCTCTTCGGTGTTCTTTTTGTTGATGTAGAGGAATCCAAGTGATTTCTGTATGTTTATTTTATAACCTGAGACTCTGCCAAACTCTTCTATTAGTTTCAGTAGTTTTCTGGAGGATTCCTTAGGGTTTTCCATGTATACGATCATGTCATCTGCAAATAGTGATAGCTTTACTTCCTCCTTACCAATCCGGATACCCTTTATTTCTTTGTCTAGCCTAATTGCCCTGGCTAGGACTTCAAGTACGATGTTGAATAAGAGCGGTGATAAAGGGCATCCTTGTCTGGTTCCCGTTCTCAAGGGAAATGCTTTCAGGTTCTCTCCATTTAGAGTGATATTGGCTGTTGGCTTTGCATAGATGCCCTTTATTATGTTGAGGAATTTTCCTTCAATTCCTATTTTGGTAAGAGTTTTTATCATAAATGGGTGTTGGACTTTGTCAAATGCCTTTTCTGCAACTATTGATAAGATCATGTGGTTTTTATCGTTTGTTTTATTTATGTGATGGATTACATTAATGGTTTTTCTGATATTGAACCAGCCTTGCATACCTGGTATAAATCCCACTTGATCAGGGTGAATTATTTTTTTGATGTGTTGTTGGATTCTATTGGCTAGAATTTTGTTGAGGATTTTTGCATCTATGTTCATGAGGGATATAGGTCTAAAATTTTCTTTTTTTATAATGTCTTTACCTGGTTTTGGTATCAGGGAGATGGTAGCTTTATAGAATGAGTTGGGTAGTATTCCGTCTTCTTCTATGCTTTGAAATACCTTCAATAGTAATGGTGTTAAGTCTTCTCTGAAGGTTTGGTAGAACTCTGCAGTGAAGCCGTCTGGGCCAGGACTTTTTTTTGTTGGAAGTTTTTTGATTACCGTTTCAATCTCTTTTTTTGTTATGGGTCTATTTAGTTGTTCTACTTCTGAATGTGTTAGTTTAGGTAGGTAGTGTTTTTCCAAGAATATATCCATTTCTTCTAGGTTTTCAAATTTGTTAGAGTACAATTTTACGTAGTAATCTGAAATGATTCTTTTAATTTCATTTGGTTCTGTTGTGATGTGGTCCTTCTCGTCTTATTCAGGTTATTTGTTTCCTTTCCTGTTTTTCTTTAGTCAGTCTAGCCAATGGTTTATCAATTTTGTTAATTTTTTCAAAGAACCAGCTTTTGGCTTTGTTAATTCTTTCAATTGTTTTTCTGTTCTCTAATTCATTTAGTTCAGCTCTAATTTTTATTATTTGTTTTCTTCTGGTGCCTGATGGATTCTTTTGTTGCTCATTTTCTATTTGTTCAAGTTGGCGGGACAGTTCTCTGATTTTGGCTCTTTCTTCTTTTTATATGTGTGCATTTATCGATATAAATTGGCCTCTGAGCACTGCTTTTGCTGTGTTCCAGAGGTTTTGATAGGAAGTATTTTCATTCTCGTTGCTTTCTAGGAATTTCCTTATTCCCTCCTTGATGTCTTCTATAACCCAGTCTTTTTTCAGGAGGGTATTGTTCATTTTCCAAGTATTTGATTTCTTTTCCCTAGTTTTTCTGTTATTGATTTCTAGCTTCATTGCCTTGTGGTCTGAGAAGATGCTTTGTAATATTGCGATGTTTTGGATTCTGCAAAGATTTGTTTTATGACCTAATATGTTTTTTTTATGTGGTCTATTCTAGAGAATGTTCCATGTGCACTAGAAAAGAAAGTATATTTTGCAGCAGTTGGGTGGAGAGTTCTGTATAAGTCAATGAGGTCAAGTTGGTTGATTGTTGTAAGTAGGTCTTCTGTGTCTCTATTGAGCTTCTTACTGGATGTCCTGTCCTTCTCTGAAAGTGGTGTGTTGAAGTCTCCTACTGTAAATGTGGAGGTGTCTATCTCACTATTCAATTCTGTTAAAATTTGATTTATGTATCTTGCAGCCCTGTCATTGGGTGCTTAAATATTTAATATGGTTAGGTCTTCCTGATCAATTGTCCCTTTTATCATTATGTAGTGTCCTTCTTTGTCCTTTGCTGCAGATTTAAGTCTAAAGTCAATTTTGTCAGAAATTAATATTGCTACTCCTCTTCTTTTTTGCTTATTGTTTGCCTGATATATTTTTTTCCATCCTTTGAGTTTTAGTTTGTTTGTGTCTTTAAGTCTAAGGTGTGTCTCTTGTAGGCAGCATATAGATGGATCGTGTCTCTTTATCCAGTCCGTGACTCTCTGTCTCTTTATTGGTGTATTTAGTCCATTTACATTCAGCGTAATTATAGATAAGTAAGTTTTTAGTGCTGTCATTTTGATGCCTTTTCATGTGTGTCGTTGGCCATTTCATTTTTCCACATGCTTTTTTGTGCTGAGATGTTTTTCTTAGTAGCTTGTGCGATCCTCATTTTCATAATGTTTAACTTTGTGTTCGTTGAGTCGTTACGTTTTTCTTGGCTTTTTTCTTGAGTTATGGAATTGATATTCCTTTTTGTGGTTACCTTACTATTTACCCCTATTTTTCTAAGTAAAAACCTAACTTGTATCCTTCTATATCGCCTTGTATCACTCTCCATCTGGCAGTTCATTGCCTCCTATATTTAGTCCCTCTTTTTGATTATTGTGATCGTTTATTCATTTCCATGATTCCCTGTTATGTGTATTATTTTGTTTATTTATTTATTTTTTAGAATTAGTCTTAATTTGTTTGTTTTTGTGCTTTCCCTATCTGAGTTGAGTTGATATCAGGGCGTTCTGTTTTGTGACCTTGTATTGTGCTGGTACCTGATATTATTGGTCATCCGGCCAAACAATCTCCTTTAGCATTTCTTGCAGTCTTGGTTTAGTTTTTGCAAATTCTCTAAACTTGTGTTCATCTGTAAATATCTTAATTTCTCCTTCATATTTCAGAGAGTTTTGCTGGATATGTGATCCTTGGTTGGCAGTTTTTCTCGTTCAGTGCTCTGTATACGTCGTCCCATTCCCTTCTTGCCTGCATGGTTTCTGCTGAGTAGTCTGAACTTATTCTTATTGATTCTCCCTTGAAGGAAACCTTTCTTTTCTCCCTGGCTGCTTTTAAAATTTTCTGTTTGTCTTTGGTTTTGGCAAGTTTGATGATAATATGTCTTGGTGTTTTTCTTTTTGGATCAATCTTAAATGGGGTTCAATGAGCATCTTGGATAGATATCCTTTCGTCTTTCATGATGTCAGGGAAGTTTTGTGTCAGGAGTTCTTCAACTATTTTCGCTGTGTTTTCTGTCCCCCCTCCCTGTTCTGGGACTCCAATCACTCACAAGTTATCCTTCTTGATAGAGTCCCACATGATTCTTAGGGTTTCTTCATTTTTTTAAATTCTTTTATCTGATTTTTTTTCAACTATGTTGGTGTTGATTCCCTGGTCCTCCAGAAGTCCCAGTCTACATTCTAATTGCTCGAGTCTGCTCCTCTGACTTTCTATTGCGTTGTCAAATTCTGTAATTTTATTGTTAATCTTTTGGATTTCTACATGCTGTCTCTCTATGGATTCTTGCAACTTATTAATTTTTCCACTATGTTCTTGAATAATCTTTTTGAGTTCTTCAACAGTTTTATCAGTGTGTTCCTTGGCTTTTTCTGCATTTATCCTAATTTCATTTGTGATATCTTTAAGCATTCTGTAAATTAGTTTTTTATATTCTGTATCTGATAATTCCAGGATTGTATCTTCATTTGGGAAAAATTTTGATTCTTTTGTTTGGGGGGTTGGAGAAGCTGTCATGGTCTGTTTCTTTATGTGGTTTGATATGGACTGCTGTCTCCGAGCCATCACTGGGAAACTAGATTTTCCAGGTAATCAGCTAAAAAAAATGCAGTCAAATCCCTATCTGTATTCTCCCTCTGGCTCCAGGTATTCGGATGTTAATGGAGCCGCCTGGGGAGGGTGGGGGACGGATCAGAGAGCTAGGAGTGTAGCACCACAGAATACAGAACTGATCACCGTGTTCACACTCCGCCCCCGTCCGCCAAAATCCGGGCGGGATGGCTCCCCGGTTGGGACACTACTCTCCCCACTCTGAGACCAGTCACTTCCTCCCGGGGACTTCTCCCTCCGGTGTGCGGCACCGCTCGCGAGAACTGGGTGGGCGTCTCCTGCACGAAGAGGTGGGCCCGCCCCCAGGGTCTATTCAGGAGAATATAATTGGACCCCGCGCTCACGCCCTGCCCGCTTTTGCCAAGATCCCTGTGGGACGGCTCCCCGGCTGGGACGCTGCTTTCCCCGCTCCGAGACCAATCACTTCCTCCCGGGGACTTCTCCCTCCGGTGCGTCGCACCACACGCGCGAACTGGGTGGGCGTCCCCCCGCACGAACGTGTGGGCCCCCCCGGGGTCACTTTAGGGAAATATAGCTGACCCCCCCCACTCGCGCCCCGCCCACTTCTCGCCAAACTCCCGGCGGGACGGTTCCCCGGCTGGGACGCTGCTCTCCCCGCTCCAAGATCAGTCACTGCCTCCCGGGTGCTTCTTCCTCCGGCTGTGCCGCTATGCCACCCGCGCCAACCAGCTAGACTCTCTCCAGGGATGGGTTCGGGGGGGTAGGGCTGGGCCCCTTGTCTGTGCCATCTGCCCCCCTGGGCTCTGCCCCAGATCGGGCTCCGAAGGTCACCTGCCTGGTATGCTGGCTCCCAGTTCTGAAAACGTTCGCTGTCTGCCTGTATTTGTTTGTTTTCCATCTCTAAGTCTGTGCTTGTTGTTCAGAGCTCGTAGATTGTTATGTATGTGATCGATTCACTTGTTTTTCCGAGTCTTTGTTGCAAGAGGGATCCGCGGTAGCATCCACCTAGTCCGCCATCTTGGCCCCGCCTCCCTGGGCTTTTTTTTTTTTTAATAGCTCTGTATTTCCCTTTGTTTTTAGGTACCATCCAGTTATAGTGAACCTATATACAACAGATTGAAACACTGCCTGGTCCTGTGCCATCCTTACAATTGCTGTTATGTTTGAGCCCATTGTTGCAGTCACTGTGTCAATCCATCTCATATAGGGTCTTCATCTTTTTCACTGACCCTCTACTTTACCAAACATGATGTCCTCCAGGGGCTGGTCCTGCCTAATAACATGTTCAAAGTATGGGAGATGAAGTTTCGCTATCTTCGCTTCTAATGAGCATTCTGGTTATAATTCTTCCAAATCAGATTTGTTCATTTTTCTGGCTGCCATTGGTATATTCAATATTCTTTACTGACACCATAATTCAAAGGCATCAATTCTTCTTCTGTCTTCCTTATTCATTGTCCAGCTTTCACATGCATATGAGGTGATTGAAAGTACCATGGCTTGGATCAGGCACACCTTAGTCCTCAAAGTGAAGTCTTTGCTTTTTAACACTTTAAAGATGTCTTTTGCAGCAGATTTGTCTATCGTTTGATTTCTTGACTGCTGCTTCCATGGGTGTTGATTGCTAATCCAAGTAAAATAAAATCATTAAATAACTTCAATATTTTCTCCATTTATCATGATATTACTTATTGGTCCAGTGGTAAGGGTTTTTGTTTTCTTTTTGTCGAGGTGTAATCAATACTGAAGGCTGTAGTCTATGATCTTCATCAGTAAGTGTTTCAAGTCCTGTTCACTTTCAGCAAACCAGGTTGTATCACGTGCATTGTGTTAGTCATCTAGTGATGCTATAACAGAAATACCACAAGTGGATGACGTTAACAAAGAAAAGTTTGTTTTCTCACAGTAAAATAGGTTAAAAATCCAAATTCAGAGTGTCAGCTCCAGGGGATTGTTTTATCTCTCTGTCAGCCTTCTCATCAATGTTCCCTCAGACTAGGAGCTTCTTTGCACAGGGACTCTGGGTCCAAAGAGTGCACTCTGCTCCCAGAACTTCTTTCTTGGTGGTATGAGTTTCCCCTGCCTCTCTGCTTGCATCTTTCTTTTATATCTCAAGAGATTGCCTCAAGACACAATCCAATCTTGTAGGTTGAGTCCTGCCTCACTAACACAACTGCCGCCCAACCTCAACCATTAACATCATAAAAATAGAGGCAGGAAAATCACACAATACCCACAATACCGGGAATAGTGGACCCAGCCAAATTGATACACATATTTTTGGGGGGACATAATTCAATCCATGATATGCATATTGCAGATTGTTAGTGAGTATACCTCCAAACTTGATCTTGAGTGCCTTCCTTGAGGAGCTCATCTTCCAGCACTATATCAGACATTGCTCTGCTGCTATTCATAGAGTTTTCACTGGTTAATACTTTTAGAAGTAGATTGCCAGGTCCTTCTTCCTGGTCTGTCTTAGTCTGGAAGCTATACTGAAACCTGTCCACTATGGATGTCCCTGCTGTTATTTGATATACTTGTGGCATACCTTCCAGAATCATGGTAACACACAAGCCCCACAGTAAGACAAATAGACAGAACTAAATATTATAATTGTTTGTGTTCTCACGTATTTAAACACTTTTAGAAAAGCCATTCTTTTGAATATAATTTAGTGCTTTGTAACTTTCCACCTTAGTAACAAAATGTATACAAGTTTTATTTAAATGTAGGTACTCTGTAATTTTTTTTCTAATTTAAAATAACTTAGATAAATATCTGTGTAATGAATTACATGATTCTATAAGGTTGCTATGAGTCGGAATAGACTGGACAGAAGTGGGTTTGGTTTTTTATCTGTGATCACAATTTTTATTTTTTAAAATAAAATACCGGTAGTCCCTGACTTACAAGGTATTCGAGTTATAATGAACTGCTCTTAACGACTATCTATCTTTTTTTTTTTTAATACGACTCATCATTAGTAATATGTACTACATACAATATTGCAGTTTGTAATTTGTTGATGTTATTTTAAGACGTTCACTCCTTGATGTTCAATGTTGCAGTTTATTGTTAAAAAAAAAGAAAAAAAAAACTGCCATATAGCAGGCAACAATGACAACTTAAAAAACAACAGCAGCAACAACAACAACAACAACAACAAAATGAGTTATGCGACTTATGTCAGAACAGACTTACCATGGAGTCGTCTGAAGGGAACCCCATCACAACTGGGGGACTACCAGTAGTGTACATTTGGGTTCATGTATTCAGGTTGCTTTCTGTAAAGAATCTGCAACTGACCTGGGAGCGTCCTTTTAGTTTACTTGCAACACCGGTGATAACCATCCACTTTTATTCTCTGCAATTCATTAAGTCAAACAGTGGGGACTCATTGAGGATTTAATTTTCATTTTTATCATTCAAGTATTCATTTGTATTTACTGGTCATCTACAAATACTTCTTCCCTGAAATGTCTACTTGTTCCAATTTTCTCTTTTTAGTTCATAGGCTTATCTTCTTCGCATTGATTTGTAAGAAATCATTATACATTACCGAACTTTAGCCTTTGATTTCTCCTGTCACCCACATAAATTTCCCCATTAAAAAAATTATTTTAATATGGTTTATCTTTACATATTCTCTTCAGAGATTTTTTCCCTTTTTTTCAAATTCTTATTTATTTTCCATCACATTTTCTTTATTGTATCGTTCATAATTTAGATAGCTCTTTATTCATACCTTTGTCTTATTATTTTTTGGTTTTATTTTGTGCATCTAAACCTTTAATCAATTTGAATTTTGGTTTTGTTTTTTCAGTGTGAGAACAGAATAGAAAATTTATTCCTAATTTGTTTCTAAGCTTTCATAGTTATTTAATGAAGAATCCTTTCTCAGTTCAACAAACTGAAATGTCAGTTTTGATTCTTGTCATATTCAAATGTTAGAATTCTGCTAGATGCAAGGCAATATGTTACAAAACAATCCACTCCTTGACCTTTTATGTCTTTTAATATGAGAAGTTTTTAAGTTTCGCTGCTGTGATATGGGAAATGAAATGGTTTGCAGTAAAATTCTACAACAAAACAGTCATAAAAACATTTGTATGTGTGTGTTCTAACATACATATTGTACAACCAATTTATAGCTCTGGGTCCTTGAGGCTAAACAGAGAACAATGATAACTTGCGCTTCATAAAATACATTCGGCTTCCTGAAGTTCCAAAGAATTTAACAGAAATTCTCCTCAAGTCAGGAAAATATAATACGTAATGAACTTATGGATTACTGATCTTTTAAATAAAACCTTTTTGGCCTTTCCACCTTAGAAATATAAGTAGCTTATCTGGATTGAAAAGCTGGTCAGTGCCAGAGTTGGCAAAACCTAAATTCACCTCCCCAGGGGTCATTTATAGAGTGACATTTGTGTCTGCTCTGCAATGGCAGTTTTATGTCAGGATCTCCCACCTACAGTGACTTCCCAGTTAAATGCATGGTGTTGTGTAGACTTGAGGAGATGGGCAAAAGGCATGACCATTTTTATTCCATTGAGGGAAAGGGCATAAAGAGCACAGATGGAATTGGGCTTCTCAGGAGATTCTTGGGGCTTTCTATCTTTGTAGAAAATTAGCTGCCAAACTTGAAATGTCACAAAGTTCCTAGGGAATGAAAAAAATGCTTCTTTTATTTTTAATAAATGAAGTGAGCTATCACTTTTTTTCAGTTGACTCTTTTAAATAGCTTCCCCAATTAACATAATTAAACAATCAATGTATTGATTATATAAGCTAAAACTTTTGTCAGTTATTGGTTTATTTATCATTGCACAAATGTTTGCTGACCCCCTGCTGCCTAACTATCCCTGTTCTAACCATTGGAGATACAATAAGGACAAAGGAAAAATCAGAAAAACTTAAGACAAACATTTTCTTTGTCAACTTTGAAGAACTCAAAACAATGTTTACAAAAGAGAAAAGGGATTCTTAAAATGAGGTTTTCATGCTGAAAGATGAACAGAAGATAAAAGCCACTAAGTTTTATCTCAGGCATGCAACTATGGATCATGTAAGTGTATACAGGACTATAAGTCAGAATCGACTCGATGGAGTGGGTTTGGTTTTGGTTTGGGTAGAACATTTCACTAATTCTGTTCTACGAAAATCTGTGTAACAAATATGAATGATCTAAAAGGCTTTAAACACAATTCAAAACTAATTTCTGAATTAAAAAAAAATTGATAACAAGGGATAGAAACACACTTCTTTAAGTTATTTCACTTGAGCCATCATCAAACATCACAAGTAAAAATAAATAAGTAGAAAATGACAAGAAACAGAGAAAAAAGTGCAATAGTAGAACTATACCATGATATCTACAAAGATCATTAAATGAAGTAAAAATGTAGTCAAACGTATTTCTGTAAAAGGGAATTCAACTACTAAATATGAGGTGTCAAAGGAGTAAATATAAAACAAAAATAGAAATTAGCAGTTAGCAGACAAAGCCCAGGTAATGAATAGAGGTGAAAAATAAGAAAATCATATTAGTAACCAGTAAAGAGGAAAAACCAAAAAATTAAACCCATTACCATCAAGTCAATTCCAACTCATAGCAAAGAACAGAAATAGCTAAAAATGGTTAAAGACTTGAAAAAATATTGAGGAAAATAAAACAGGAAAAATTAAAAGATTAAAAAATTTGGAAACCAATGAAAGATGTTAAACATAAGATATAGTTACCATTATTGAAATATATCACTAAGTGAACAGACCAAAAAATATACTCAGATATCATTTTCAAAATATGATCTGAAAGACAGCAGGAAAATCTCTAAGCACATGGGAATTAAACAATAGGAAGACTCAAAGAAAATTTTTGATAGATTAAAACTATCAATTCCTAATTTCAAACCCAGCTAAGCTATTATTCAAAAATTAGGGCAAAATAATTTATTTTTTTAAATAAGTAGGAAACAGAGCCACTTTCAGATACAAAGACTGAGTGTTTACTGCTCATTGAAAAAGGTGTAATTTTAAAACATACATACACAAAGACCAAGAAATTGGGAGAGACGACAGCAATAAAATTTTGAAACCTGGAAATTAAATGAGTAACCACTTTCGACTTACTAGGACCTAAAAAAGCTGAAAACTAAGTTGCAATGGAGAAGCTCAGTGACAAGAAGAATCATGGTGAAGAACAGTTCCAAGGCTCAAAGTAGGATTTACTAGGTATTTCTAAAAGAGGGGTTGCAAGCGGAACTGCAAACAGAAGGCTTGTTTGAAAATCTGTATGAAAAGCTGATGGACCCCTAATCTTTTCATCCGGTTCAGATAGCTAGACAACCCCTCCACCCGTATCTGGCAAAACAGTAGAACTTTACTTTATGGAGATATTGAGCCTCAGGGCTCCGGACTTGGAAAAACAGGCATAGCAAAAAGAATAGAGTTGGAAAGCATACATACTGACTTGTGGGACACCTCAGCCCTTTCCCCGCTACTTTGGCTCTCAGAAAGCTGGCAGACAGTCTCATTTTCCCACTGCAGATAGATTCCATTAGGAGGAAACAGACCACACCAAATAAAATGCCTATAAAATGCCTATAGATACTGAGAATTAGGGGTTCTCAAGTGAATGAACCAGTTACATTACAGTACAGTAAAGCCTACCAGTTATTAAGCCTTGTTTGTGCCCAGAAATCTTCCCTTCAGTAGATAGCCAAGTGTCACTAGACTCTTGAGGAAAGTTTTGAAAGTAGAAGACAGAAACCAAGATAATACAGCTGGGGAGAGGGGGGTGAGAGAGAGAGAAGTATAGTGTACAGGTAACAAAAGAACATTTTCAAAAAAGAACTGTAATTTATCTTCTCAGAGAGATAAGAATATAAAAACAGATATTAAATCAGAATATGATGCTATAAAAGGAGCATTAGTAGAATAAGAAAGAGTTCTTAAGCATATAAACATAATATTCCACAATATTACAGTGGAAGCATAAAGCAGAACAAACAGACAGAGATGGGAAATAAGGTACAAAAGACAATAAACCGAGAAGTTCAGGTTTGGAGAGCCAAGTTTCAGATGGTATGAATACCAGAGGAAAATAGTAGAAAAAATTGAAATGGAGAAAAATATTTAAGTACTATTTCAATAAAATGTTCTGGAATTGAAAGACTTGAGCTTCAAGATTGAAAGTCCCCTCAAGTGTCCAGCGCAATTATTAAGAACCTATATTGACATGTCGATACGCAACTTTAAAAAAAATTTTTTTTTTTAAAGCACATGCAAATTGAAGAGCTTAAAAGCCTCCAGAGGAGGTCCTAGCCAGAGCAATTAGGCTAGATAAAGAAATAAAGGGCATCCAGATTGGCAAGGAAGAAGTAAAAGAATCTCTAGTTGCAAATGACGTGATCTTATACACAGAAAACCCTAAGGAATTCTCCAGAAAACTACTGAAACTAATAGAAGAGTTTGGCAGAGTCTCAGGTTATGAGATAAACATACAAAAATCAGTTGGACTCCTCTACACCAACAAAAAGAACATCAAAGAGGAAACCACCAAATCAAAAACATTTACACTAACCCCCAAGAAGATAAAATACTTAGGAATAAATCTTACCAAAGATGTAGAAGGCACATACAAAGAAAACTACAAGACACTAGTGCAAAAAACCAAAAGAGAACTACTTAAGTGGAAAAACATACCTTGCTCATAGCTAGGAAGACTTAACATTATAAAAATGTCTATTCTATCAAAAGCGATCTACACATTTAATGCAATTCTGATCCAAATTCCAATGACATTTTTTAATGAGATGCAGAAACAAATCACCAACTTCATATGGAAGGGAAAGAGGCCCCGGATAAATAAAGCATTACCGAAAAAGAAGAACAAAGTGGGAGGCCTCACTCTACCTGATTTTAGAACATATTATACCGCCACAGCAGTCAAAACACCCTGGTACTGACAACAACAGATACAAAGACCAATGGAACAGAACTGAGAATCCAGACATAAATCCATCCACATATGAGCAGTTGATATTTGACAAACGCCCCAAAAGAGTTAAATGGGGAAAAGACAGTCTTTTTAATAAATGGTGCTGGCATAACTGGATATCCATCTGCAAAAAAATGAAACAAGACCCATACCTCACTCCATGCACAAAAATGAGCTCAAAACGGATCAAAGGCCTAAATATAAAATCTAAAACCATAAAGATCATGGAAGAAAAAATAAGGACAACATTAGAAGCCCTAAAACATGGCATAAACAGTATACGAAACATTACTATCAATGCAGAAGAAAAACTAGATAACTGGGAGCTCCCAAAAATCAAACACCTATGCTCATCCAAAGACTTCGAGAGAAGAGTAAAAAAAATTACCTACAGACTGGGAAAAAGTTTTTAGCTATGACATTTCTGATCAGTGCCTGAGCTCTAAAATCTATATGATACTGCAAAAACTCAAATACAAAAAGACAAATAACCCAATTAAAAAATGGACAAAAGATAGACATTTCACTAAAGAAGACATTCAAGTAGCAAACAGACACATGAGGAAATGCTCACGATCATTAGCCATTAGAGAAATGCAAATCAAAACTACAATGAGATTCCATCTCACTCCAACAAGGCTGGTTGCTAGATTAGTGATTTTTTGAGTGTTTGCTTTGTGATGATTATTAAGCTGTAAGTTTTTATTCTGGTACTCATATGTTTTATGTCACATGTCATAACATAAAGGGATAATCAAAACTGTTAGAAACAATGTGATCATTTCTGTCTGAAGCTCTGCTTTTGCCTCTCTCCTTAAAGGATCAAAGTCAATTAGCTTCCTAAAATCCCAATAAAATAATTGTTGGCCTCAAGGAACCTGGGCTGTCAGACTAAAAGGGCCTTTGCACACCTGACCTGGTTGGCCCTGTCAGTTGAGCCTTAACAGGTGCATCTTGTCCTCAGCCCATCCCTACATACCCGTTTCTGGAAGCCATTGTCCTGATCCTGGAACTCTTGTAGCATCAGGGACAAGAAACTCGGGGACCGAGGCGCTTGCTGTACAGTATTCTGCTTAAGTATGATATATTAATTCATGAAAAAATATTTTATAATTTAAAAGGATCATAAAAAAATCTGTGATATTTTAATGAAGTAGACTTCGTCATGAAATGGAGTAATACGTATCCACGTGAATAATTATAAAAATGTTTAATGGCAGCTTAAATTTACTTGCAGTTTGCTCTTGACTACCAACCCACCCAGCAGTGTTACAAAAGAAAGCCTGGGGATCTGCTTCCATAAAAATTATAGCCAAGAACAGTCTATAGAGCAGTTCGACTTTATAACATATGGGGTTGCCAAGAGTTGGAATCAACTCAAGAGCAACTTCTTTTTAATATACTTGCTAGAAAAATAAACAGGAAAAAAGCACGTGAAGCATTTATATGTATATGTATGTGTATATATATATAATATATATATTTTTTATATATATAATAGCTACAAAGAAATGTGCCCAAAGAATTCCTTCGGTATAGTAGCATTTTGGATAAATATCTTCCTTCAGTTTTATAAGGTAAAAGGAAGAAAAATTGCCTAAGAAATACATTTAAGGCAATAAGCTTCTATTCCTTGATAATTATAAAAATGTATCTGGAGACAAATGGGAAAATCTACATTAGGTAAATTTTATTTTAGCAACAAAACAAATCGAATAATGATATCTTTGGGATTTTCATATGGTTTATTGTGTTTTTCTATTCTTTTCTAGAGTGGTTGCCGAGTATAAATGAGATACAGCATGAAAAGTACTGTATCTGGTAGATTGAGGGTAGTGCCAAACAAAGCGGCTCAGAGGTCTTACCCAAAGCCAGGGGAGAACATCAATGTTTCCAGTACCATCCAATTAAATAGACACTATAATGACCCAAATTGCATATATGAGAAACCCAGGCACTGTGATGGTAACCTGCCCATGTACCATGGAATTGACACTCATGTGCTGTGATTCTCAACACTGACGCCTTAATCAGGAATGTACCCCCGGTGATGGGGTTGATAATAATGAACGCGCTGACAATAACTATCACAAAGAACTAAAACCAATTGAGTTGACTGACCACAAAGAACTAGGATCCAGGATAGAGCTGTGCATATATTAACATAGTGAACGCTCACACAAGTGAAGAAGCTGTGGCACAAAGAGGTTCAGTGAATTGCCTGAGGCAGTAAATGCTGGAGCTCGGGATGAAAAACAAACAAAAAAATGAGACCCAGCTAATTCGTGCTCTTAAACACAGCACAACTCTACCTCTGATAACGATGTTTTTGTTGTTAGCTACCCTTGAGTCAGTCGCCCCCATGACTGATTTTGTGAATCAGGTTTGTGATTCATAGTGTTTTCATTGACTCCTGGGTGCAGTGGTTAAGTGTTTGGCTGCTAATCAAAAGGTTGGGAGTTCAGTCCATCAGCCACTCCTTGGAAACCCTATGGGGGCAGTTCTACTTTGTCCCATAGGGTCACTATGAGTTGAAATCAACTCCAGGGCAATGATGTTTTTCTTTTTGGTGGGGGGGCGGGGGGGGGGACTAGGGTTTATCCGAATCAGATCACCGGGCCTTTCTTCTTAGTCTGTCTTAGTCTGGAAGCTCCACTGAGACTTTGTCAGCATCATAACACACACGTCTCCACTCATAGAGGGGTAGTAGCTGTGCCTGAAGCGCATTGGCTGGGAATGGAACCTGGGTCTCCCACAGAGAAGGCGAGAATTCTACCACTGAACAATCATTGCCCCTACTCAATACAGAAGTTGAAAAGAAAAACTAAAACCATCAGCCATCCTTCACAGGTACCCACAATAATATTTCAGTGTATACCTATCTTTTTGTTGTTGTTGTTTTTGTTTGCTGTTTTATTTCCCTAATAATACATATTTCAGAAAATATAGCTGCTTTAGGAGTCTGTCATTTCAGCCATTAGCCACAAGGTGGCAGAAGGAAGCAAGTAAAATAGCCCCATAGCAATTCTTGAAACCCTGATCGCCCAGCGATTAAGAGCTAAGGCTGCTAACTTAAAGGTCAGCAGCTGGAATCCACCAGGAGCTCCTTGAAAACCCTATGGGGCAGTTCTACTCTGTCCTATAGGGGCGCTATGAGTCGGAATCAACTTGACGGCAATGTTTTTTAGCAATTCCTATAGATAGAATCTCGAAATTATCACTTAGGTGTTTGTTTTTGTTTTTATTTTAATGGATTTTTCTTCCTCAAAGAGACACAGAGTCCTTATGAGTCGGAATTCCAAGGATACTGTTTCCCCAGGTTGCTAACCGGGGACCTTTCACGTGTGAGGTGAACATGATAACCACTACACTATGGAGACTAGTTTTTAATTATTTCTACTTTGTTTCCCCTATTTCAGAGTCAAATTAGAGTGGTTTTAAGACTTGGTGTTAAGCCCACTGGAGTTTGAATCCTGGTTCTGCTATTTCCATGCTGTGTGGCCTTGGGCATGTTACCATCGACTCCATGGCAAAAGGGTTGGTTTTTTATTCTGGCTCATAGCGACCCTATAAGAGAGAGTAGAACTGCCCCATAGGGTTTCCAAGGAGCTCCTGGTGGATTCGAATTGCCAACCTTTTAGTTAGCAGCTGTAGCTCTTAACTACTACACCACAAGGGTTTCCTGTAATTAAATATAATAGAAAAAAATGTATAAAAGCCAGTTCATCCAACAACTGAAAAATCATTTAGTGAGTTTACACAAAGATAGGAGATGAAGCATTTTAATAATATTTATTGTAACATAATAGGGTATTATAACAAACTCAGTGAGTCCACCTTTGGGTTCAGAGCAAAGAGCAAATAGAAACTCAGCTTCTTACCAGAGAAGCAATCACAAAGCTCACATTAGAAGCATGATGTGCAAGATGTCCGGGTGCCTCAGGAGGACCTAACCAGTCTTCGATTCCTAATTTGTCACCTTATGATGCCAAGTGACACCACACTATACATGAAACTTCACAATGGTAGTAATAATGCTGGTTCTACTGCCTTTAATTGTCCGAATAGACCAATTCATTTAAACAAACAGCTTTAGAATACGTATTACATGCTGCAAAGTACAACCCAAACAAAAAAATCAACCCGCTGCCTTCAGGTTGATTCCAACTCTTAGTGACTCTGTAGGACCCTGTGAAACTACCCTACTGGATTTCCAAGGAGCTGCTGGTGGATTCAAACTGCAACATTTTGGTTAGCAGCCGAGCTCTTAACCACTACAACACCAAGGCATAAATGAGTATGACATGTTTTCCTCACATAAATAATGATAAATCTGTAATATTAGCCATAGTAGTTGCTGTTGTCATTGTTGTTGCCATAATTAATTGTAGTTAATATGTGGAGTGTTTTCTATTTGCTAGGCATTGTGTTAAGTATACTTCATGGATTATCTCAAAAACATTCTTTTATTAAATTCATATGTTCTGTCCCAAGGGGGTCAAAGATCTGTCCTACAATCCTAACATTTCTACATATTCAACTCTCCTGCTTTCTAACTATTCAAGCCTTTCCTCTCTTCTGAAACTTTAAACAATTCCTCCCTCCTCCTCACTCACAGGTGTTCCCCTAGCTTCTTGCTGAACTGCGAAAGTAGACTCTGCCAGAATCGAATCTACTTGTATCTGTTTTAGCTCCTGTTTCCTCCTCCTACAGTTGACAAACTCATCATGCTTGACATTTTCACAACCAGTCTCAAAGGCCATTCCTTTTGAAGTTCCCTCCATTTCTCATCCATCATCAATTTTCACTTTAGATTGAAATGTTTCCTTGAACATACAAACATATGCAATATCTCACAACTAAAAAAAAATAATAAGCACCAGTGATACCATGTCATCCCAGCTCTTGCCCCATTTCTCTGTTCCTTTTTGCAAATATACCATTCTAAAACTTTTTTTAATACTCTATGTCAACTTCCTATCCCTCCATTTTCCCCTGATTGCTTTCCAAGCACAATTCCATTAAAATTGTTGTTAGTAGAGGTCACACCTTATCTCCATGTTGCCAAATTAAATTGTCAAGTCTCATTTCTCACCTTAGTACAACTATAAATTGTGTTTGTTGTGGTTGATTATCCCCTCTTTCTTTCAACATTTTATTCACTTGTGTCTGAGATGCCACCTCTTCTTACCTCATCAGATCCTCTTTCTTATCTCATTTGCCTCCCTGACTGCCCCAAGGCTCAGTCTGAAACCTTTCCTCTTACCTAAGTAATTTCAACTAATCTTATCTGTTTAAATACTTTTCTACTCCGAAGACTACCAAATTTGTACCTAAACCTAGAACTATAATCTGAACTCCTGGCTGCTGACTTTTTGAAGTATCAGTTAATTATATAACAAACATTTAAAACTTGCCTTGTTAACAACTGAATTCTTGATTTCTCCCACTCAAATCTGCCACTCTAACAGTCTTCCAAATCTCAGTAAATAGCAATTTTTTTTTCCATCCACTTGGATACAAACCATTGAGTTATCCTTCATTCCACCTTCTCTCCCAACATACTTGCAATCCATGAGCTAAATCCTGTTAGCTAGTCCTCCAGATCATTTCTAGAATCTGCCTCTACTACTCTACTCTACTCCATGCCATCTTAATTTTTCACCTTGGAAATCTCTTACGTTGTTTTCCTTTATCCACCATGCTCCCTCCTCTATTCTTCACACAATAGCCACAGTGATCCTTTAAAAAATGAAGATCTCATCATGTCACACCTCATCTGAAAATTCTTCAATGACTTCCCATCTCACTCAACAAAAAGTCAAAGTGCCTTCAAGTGTGTTGTGGGATTACACAGAGCTGTGAAATAATGAAGTCCTTTTCCAGGGTGGGCCCTTGCTTCATCTGCTCTCCTACTGTTATAGTAACACAGAAGGTGGCACAGTGCTTCTCTCTGATGTTAAATATTAGACAGAGTTTATCCCTTTGAGTAGGTGTCTGATGCTTGGTCACCCATACATTCAGTAGGTTCAGTTCAATTTGTCCACTACTTATTGTGGTCTGGCATTTGTCAGTTGCTATATTCAGATCAGGAAATGCAAAGACGGTCTCAGAGGTTTGCAAAATTTCAACAATAAAAGAAGTGATTAAAATTTGTGTGGTTCCTGTTCTTTGTTACACGCAGGTTGCTATGTTATACTTTATTGCTATTATAACAATCACATAGATTTTGGCACCAAAAATTCAGTAGTGTTGGAGGGGATTTCTGTTTGTACGTTTAATGCTGAGTCAACTATGAAGGAGACATGGTTCGGTATAAAATGTGATTCTATAAATTCTAATATTTGTTTTGTGTATGTGTGTGTTTTGCTTTTTCCTCCTGAAGGCAAGAATCAACACCAGATTAATCCTTTAACTTACTAAGTGGGAAACAATTTTTTATAATTATCCAAAAAAAGTCTCTGCATAACTGATGAAACATCTTTCTACCCTAGGATAATCCAGACAGGATGAATTGTCTTAATTTCCAATACTAAGTACTCTTTGATAGATGCCCAAATAATCTGTGAAGAAACAGGGTACATGGAGGTGATTCTTGGGGGAAAAAAATCATGATGAAAGACCATCCCTCTTGTTGAATCTCTAAGCATCACTTGTTGCTACTTTCTGAGCAGATGAGCATCGCACAAATACCTTTTTAAATGCCTCCATGACATCCTTGTTCCTGAGGCTGTAGATCAGGGGGTTGAGCACGGGTGTGATGATGGTATAGAAGGCTGACACTACCTTGTCCTGCTCGGGGGTGTGGAATGACTGGGGCAGCACATACGTGTAGAAGGCAGCCCCATAGAAAATGCTGACAACAGTCAAGTGGGATGAGCAAGTGGTAAAGGCTTTTCTCTGGCCTTCTGCAGAGCGCACGCGGTGGACAGTTAACAAGATGAGAGAGTAGGAAGCGGAGATGATGGAGATGGGGATGAGCAGCATGAGTACACAGCAGATGTACATCAGGGTCTCATACAAGGATGTGTCGGCACAAGCCAGCTTGAGAACAGCAGGGATCTCACAGAAGAAATGGTTGACACTGCGGGGGCCACAATAGTTGACATTCATAGTGATGGGGGTGAGCAGAAAGCCATCAAGAGAGCCACCAAACCAGGCACCAGCAGCCAGAAGGAGACACACCTTGCGATTCATCAAGACTGGGTACCTAAGGGGGTTACAGACAGCCACATAGCGATCATAGGCCATGAGGCCCAGAAGAAAGAACTCTGAGCCAATCATGGTCAGGTAGAGAAAGATCTGGATGCCACAGGCCACAAAGGAAATGGTCTTCTCTTGGGACACCATGTCAGCCAGAAGCTTTGGGACAGTGGTACAAATGAAAAGGGTGTCCATGATGGACAACTGGCTGAGCAGAAAGTACATGGGGGTGTGGAGGTGGGAATCCACCTGAATCAAAAATATCATGACCAAATTCGCAATTACAGCCACCATGAAAATAGCAAGGATAACTGTGAAGACAATCCCTGCAGCCTGACTGTTCACTAGAAGCCCCAGCAGGATAAAGTCAGAGGATGAAGTGCTGTTCTTCATTGCCAGAACCTAGGACAAATTCAGGTGAACAGGAAGTCACAAAATTCAGGAAACAAAGTGGGATATTCAGCATGGAAGAAATGCCCAATAGAAACGACACCTCAGAAGATACTGGTCAAGATGAAATTTTCCAGGGCAGAATGCTAGAGAAATCGAACAGACTAACAAACACTCGCGTCATAAAACTGACGATGGTTCAAGTTCTCCTTATTGGGGAAGGACCATTTTTATAGTGTTTTTATATTCATTCTTTTGAAAGTAGGTTATGATGATGGTGTTTTCTATAGGTGCAATAAAGACTATATCTGTCCCGTTCACTCAGCAGTTCTAGAATTGAGAAAGCTGCCCAACCCACAGTAGGTCTTAGTATATACTGGTTGGAGAAAAGAATGAATGATTGATTCATTGATTGGTTGAATAAAGGTGAGTGAAATGAATAAATTAGGAAATGAACAGTTTTGATATTTGTTGTGGCTTCATCAATAAAATTTTTCTTCTCTTTCCATTCTTTTTTTGTTTTGCTAGCACCTAAATTTGGATCATTTAACTGTTGCTTGCACTGCTTAGTTATTCTCCTAGCTTATCTTTCTACAAATAGTTTCTTTACTCTCTCATTTACTTGTAACACGCTTCCAGAATAAAATTCCTTCAACGAAAGATATGATCATGCCACTAAGCTGATTCTCTGCATTGTTCCCATTGCTATAGTGTGTTTGGGGATGGAGACAGAGAAGCAGTTAGAAATAAAACTTTTTCAACTTAAAACCATTTAACCAAAAGACATACAAGAAGAAAAAATTAGCCAAGCCTGCCTGTCAATATTTATCTGTACTTTTAGGCCAAAGTTAACCACAGGATTAAGATTCTGTGGAGTAGATTATAAAATGGAAATAATGTGGCCACAATTTAGGAAGTGATTTTCATCCCTATTCATACCAGATGGACTAAAGATTTAAATGTTTACAAAGAATCATAAATACAATAATGCACACCCCCCTAAAGGTAGATCTTACTGACCTAGGCATTTAACATTTATGTGTGTAAAAAGGAAAGTCCCATCAAGGGGCAAGCCCAGAGGAACACTGCAATTTAATTTTCTGTGCCATTCCTAGAATGACTGCTAAATACTGTATGCCTCGCTATGTAGGGTTGCCATCTACAGCAAATAAAAATACAGTGTGTAAGGTTTGTTTTTATTTATTTTATTTTTGTATAACTATGTCCTTGAAAGACTGGCAGCACGCTTACAGTGAAAAAAAAAATACTGTTTATACAAAATCCAAATTTAGCTAATACCATAATAGAAAGTCATGCTCGCTTTCACAAAGATAAAAGAATAGTAACAACAGTGAATAGTGACCAATAGAAGCAGCAAAGTCTAAGCAGAAGTATCTAAAGCCAAAAGTTTAATTGATAAAATTGCTATTGTTGTTGTGTGTCTGTGAGTTGACTCTGACTCAAAGTAACCCTATAGGAAAGAGTAGAACTGCCCCCATAAGGTTTTTAGGCTGTAAATCTTTATGGCAGAAGATTGCCACATCCTTTCCACCACAGAACAACTTGAAGGTTTGGGCCAGTGACCTTTCGGTTAGCAGCCAAACATAAAAATAAAATTGTCTCATTCCAAGTTTCCCTCTGATTGGCATGTTCAAATTACTCTAAAAAAAAACAGCACAAAGCTATTGTTCCATTTGTCAGGTCTTCCTAAATACCCTGTGGGCAAAACTCTAAAGTCAGGTGGCAGTGAGTGTTAGGTCATCTAGCCTGGTGGTCCTTTCACTTAAATTCCATTCCATTTCCCAAAGACAGTTGAAAATAAACATTGTCTAATAATGTATTCCTTACTTAATTTCAAGTCCATTGATTTAAAAGAAATTCACTCTATTTTAGTCTCCAAAGACATCTTAATAAAACTAACCTACACTGATGGGTTGGGGTGCGGTAACTCTTTCCTTTGTCATATCCAGGAAATTCAAACATTTTACCTAAAAGTGTAAACCAGTTTAAATAAGTGCCTATATTTCTGACCACATCCTCAGCTAGTAGCCTGGTTCATGCCATCGTTGTACTTCACCTGGGTTGTTCCAATAGCTTTCCCTCTAACCCCCTGCTCTCCCTTGTGTGTGGTCTCAGCACAACAATCAAAGTTGTCTTTGGAAACCTTCCTCTCAGACCAAGTCACTCTATGTTCAAAATCTGAAATGGCAGCTTCACTTCCCACTTTAAGGCCTGGCTTATTTGACCCTTTTGCCCTCTGAGGTCATCTCCTGCCCCTCTTGCTTGTTTGCCCCTCTGCTGCTGCCTCAGTGGCCTCCTCGCTAATCTTCATCCAAGCCCTGGACTTTTGTCTCAGGTGTGCCCCCTGTCTGGGGTTCCTCCCCGCATCTGTGGATAGTCATCCCCACATATTCTTCAGGTCTTTGCTCAAATCCACCTTCTCAGAAGGGCCAAGGTTGTCAGCATAGTTTAAAAAACTAAACAAGAGACTCACCGCTTCCTCTCTCTTCCTAATCTGCCTTTGCTGTGATAGATCTTCATTCAGGTAGGTCCCAAATATTGCATAAAAGATTACTGTTGCTTCAAATGTTATTATCCACCTGGGATTTTATTATAGATATTGATAATGTAGTTTAAATTCACCCTACATTAAATAGATAAAAAAGAAAGAAAATCATTACATGATTTGTCTCCACACGAAGTTCCCATCTGCCCTCTATTATCAGAAAAAAAATTGCATCCTAAAAAAAAGTCATATGGCTTATTATTAATTTTTTTATTTCATTAAATTTAATAGGGCTGTAATGGACTTAGCTCAGTGTTAATTAAAACGAATTGTGGTAGGCAGAATATTGGCCCCCCAAAAATGTCCTTGTCCTAATCATTGAAACCTATGAATATATTACTTTACATGGTAAAGGGACTTTGTACCCAGACCCAGTGCCGTGAAAAAGGACTTTGTAGATGTGATTAAATTAAGAATCTTGAGATGGGGAGATTGTACTGGATTATCTGGGGGAGCTCAGTGTAATAACACAAGTGTTTATAAAGGAAAGAGGAAGGCAGGAGGTTCAGAGAAGACATGACAATGGAAGCAAAGGTAAAAGTCATTCCAATGAATGTGCACCATCTCTGGAAGCTGGAAAAGGGATGGAAACTGATTCTCCCTTGGAAACTTCAGAAAGACTTCAGCCCTGCTGACACCTTGATTTAGCCCCAAAGACCCATTTTTGACTTCTGACCTACAGAACTATAATACATTTATGTTGTTTTAAGACATTAAGGTTGTGGTAATTTGTTACAGCAGCAATAAACAAGTAAAATACATCAATACACACTTTTTTCAGTTTTTGAAAGTAATTGAGACAATTTGCTAATGATAATTCACTTCTACAATGCTTACTGTATGCCAGGAATGCTTCTGTACACTCCAATGCTTTGACGCAGTCACTCTTCACAGTACCTCTGTGAGACAGATTATTAAAATTAACCCCATTTTACAGTTGGAGAAATTGAGGCACAGAGAGGTAGAGGCGGAAGTGGGGCCAGGCTTGAGAAATTTGATTTTGTTTTCTGTGCTCCCAGTCACTATGCTCAACTTCTCGCTTAAGGCACAGTATTTTTTTTTTTCCCATGGAGTTGGTCAAAGTATACATAACAAAATATATGCCATCTCTGCAATTTCTACATGTACACGTACAATTCAGTGACATTGATTACATTCTTCAATTTGTGCCAGGATTCTCCCTATTCTTTTTTCCAAATTTCTTTACCATGTACATGAACTCAATACCCTCATGCAAAAACGCCTCCTCTGCCCTCCCTCCCACCTGTGGTAACCACGAATAATCTTAAGGGTACAATATCTTCTTAAACATCAGTTAAGCTTATCTTATAACCAGCTTAATAAATATAGGCTATGAGCCCCTAATGCATTTCTGATCAAAAGATGTTAACAAAGTAATGAAGTAACAAAGTAAAGTTAATTATTTTCAAAAACCCAAAATTCTCCCTAACCTTTGGACAATTCTTAGTCATCATATGTTGGTAGGAGCCTGGCTTCATATTGAAGTTCAAGGGGAGAGAGAACCTCCTCATCAGGTGAACCCTTGAGCAAGACCTTGCAAAGACTTACATCATATTCCCCAAGGCGAGATTTACAAATTTCACTGTGGATCACACCACATTGAAGGCGAATGCCTTAACACCAAGCAGACAAGATAGTGCCCCATCTTTTATGCATGTCCCCAGGCTCACCACCGTTATGTGACCAGCTGGTATTGATTTTATGATACCCCTATTCCTTGTTTGGGAATCTGAGAATTAAAGGAGGTTCACTGTAATGTCTGTAAAATTCTCACATCTAAATTTTTCTATGAAATATGGAAAAAAGCATTTTTTTTTCTGTTTCCCTGCCAGCTTGAGCAAATACCTACTTGTGGAACTTGCTTTCTGTTCGTTCCAAAGGAAAAAGAATATCTAAGGTGAATCCAGCAAAAAGCAACATTTCCTCACAATTTTACCATACTTAGTAGAAATTAGATAAGAACTGACAAAGTTGGAAAGAATTTATGTACAGTTTTGTTGTTTCTAACTTCACCCTTGACATGTAATTCTATGTGAGATTGCAGAAGTCATCTACTTTCTTGGGACCTTCAGCTTCCACCCTAACTCTTCAACACTGGATTTCCGGGAAAAAGACAATGATAACAATAAAACACTGAAATGTGTGTTTTCTAGTTCTAAGCCATCTAAAAGGAAACAGTGTTTATTCATTCAACTGATATTGGTTGAGCGCATTTTATATGTCCGGAAAATTTCTAAGCACTTGGGATGCATCACAGAACAACAACAGCAAAAAAAGAAAAAAAAAAAAAAATATATATGTATATATCCACCTGCCCTTCGTTACGTGTTGAGTAAAATCTGATGAAATCAAGAAAGTTTAACAGGCTACTCAGGGAAAAAGAAAGCAGTATCGGATAATCACAGCTGATGCTATGGGTTTTTGCTTATTGCCTTTATATTCTTAGTTAGTAGTGCAAACCAGAGGAATAAAGTAGAAATAGGAACCTTAAGAGTTTTTTCAAACTTTGAGTTTCTAAGATTTTGAAGGAGGCACTCACTGAAAAAAACTGAAGCATATGGTAATTGTATGACAAGAACAAGGGAGGCATTCATGCTTAGCAAGATCTATTCTCAACAAAATCCCAGCTGAGAATGACTTTTAAAACCTCCCTGGTTTTAGCTAATTATATTTCTGAATTACATTTGTCTATCAGCCTGTTTGTTTTTTTAAACTAAATAACCTATCAATTCCATGAAATATTCTATGATTACGTTTTCCCTGCCTCGTGTAAATACCTTCTATATTTCAGACATTTTGTTTTCCCATTGCTGACAGACCTCTTAGTAGGACTTTGCTTTATTTAAGATCACCTAATTAGGCAGTTTTGTATGGTCACTTTCTAGGCAAAAGTGGCCTGCATTCTCCTCTCCATGTTAAATAAAAATAGCCATCTAATATTTCCAATTTCTCCTACCTTCCCTTCCTGTCTGAAACTTCCCTGAGTATTTAATAAAGCATTTAATAAGCAGGTTTTGTGCTGTCTGCTATTAAAATTCTTATACTGTTATGAAATAAATATACAGAAGCAAGGGTTCAGTTAATATATAGCATTCATATCTGTCACCTGAGAAGACCCCACAGGGGGTCCGAGTGCCTCTCATCATGAATTCCCAGGTCCTTGGTAGACCAGCCCAGCTGGTATCCCACAGCAAAAGTGCAGGAGTTTTATCAGCTTGCTGCTCCCAGAGAAATCTTTGTCCCCAGGCCATTAGGATTAACAAGCTGACAGCTCCGCATTGTACAACATTCTTCTCTCTGGAAGTTTTCGATCAATTAAAAGCAAGGTTTGGCACCAAAATGCTGACCCAAGAGTCAGAAGACATGCTTCTGAGGTCCTCATCTGAGCAAAGAAATAATCTCGGAACATCAGCTTATCCATCTCCCATGGGGCTAATTCCTTTCCTAAATATCTTGTAAGACTTGGTGAGGATCAGAATCAAAACGAGATAATGCAGTTTATATGCTTGAAAAATGGAGACTGTTTTCTCTGTATATTTTCCCATAATCTAGAACAGTGCCTGACATTAGTAAAAAAAAAAAAAAAAAATTACAATTAATGATTTTGATTAATTTTATTATAGTTTATTGTAACTTACAATGTTCATTCCCAAGTTAATGCATTATATAAGTTTTAGCCAAGCCCTGATGGTGCAGTCGTAAAGAGCTCAGCTGTTAAACCAAAAGGTTCGCAGTTCAAATCCACCAGCTGCTCCTTGGAAACCCTATGGGGCAGTTCTACTCTGTCCTACAGGATCACTATGGATTGGAATCGACTTGAAAGCAACAGGTTTGGGTTTTGTTTTTTTTTTTTTTTAATTAGTTTTAGTGAAAAGGAAAAATGATGACTCCAAATTTTGTTATATAAGAATTCAGTAAGGAAAACAAACAAACAAAAAAACCCATCACCCCCAAGTCGATTCCTACTCATAGCCACCCTATAGTAGAAAGTAGAACTGCCACACAGAGTTTCCAAGGAGTGGCTGGTGGATTCAAACTGCAGACCTTTTGGTTAGCAGCCAAACTCTTAACCACTGTGCTAACAGGGCTCCGGAAAACTATTTACTCCCTTTTAGGATGGAGCAGATCCTATGTGTAAGGGGAGTAGTACCTACCATATGGGTGATGAATTAAAAAAAAATTTTTTTTAATTGTATGAAGTATAGCACACATACACAAAAGTGCACACATCATTGGTGGCATGTTTGATAAGTCATCACAAAGTGAACACACTCATGTGACCACCACTGAGGCTGAGGAATAGGCTATAAACAGCATGCCATTCTTCCCCATCCTAATCACTAACTCCTATATATCACTGGGACTACTCTAAATGTACCTTCCTTACTTGTTGTTCTTCAGGTACCTTTGAAATATCTATCAATGTTTGTGTTAAATCCCCTCATTAAATATATAAATGATTTATTTTGGCCTTATAAGAGAGACCTATTAAATATTAATATATAACTACCCAGTTTCATGCAGGGAAATGACAAAGAAGACAAAAATCCTCAGTGTAGGAGGGAAATGTGAAGCATGAAGTAATTTTCTACAGGGAAAGACCAGGAGCAGGGGTCTGGCTATAGGCTGGGGAGGGAAGAGGGAGAAGGCATTAACAAGAATACAGAAACTCAAAAGGAATTGAAAAGTGAATGGAACCGAACTGAAGTCGTATTGAGTATATATCATAACTCAACTCTAGTCTTTGTTTCTTCAGTTGAAGAGATTCAATTCTCCAGGCTGTTTTTCTATTTCCTTAGTTTTTTTTTGGCTGCTTCTTTAAGAGGAAAGATGAAACTCTTAGGAATCTTATGAGGTAACACTAACCTCTTGATTAGCATATTGAAGGGGATACTTTTTTTACCTGAATCAACATTGATTAAGGAAATGATTTTCCCTCTGTGCTGACGTTAGACTAAGTAACGTAACAACATGATACAATATAATACCACATAAGGCTGAATAATATCTACTTAATCTTTGTCAAATGTGAAATCACTTAATTGTCCAAAATCTCTTTTCAAAGCCTTCTATTGATATAAAAAACACCCAAAAATGAATCAAAACTTCTTTTATTTATAATATTTCAGAACTTTATACACATAGATAATGTTGAGTAAATGAATGGTGGAAACCTCAGTGTGGTCTTTGTTCAGTTAATATTTTAGGCATTTGCATACAAGTTCTTAGTTACTACCAAAACACAATACCTCATCCCAACTAGTTTAAAAGGGAAATCTTTGTGTACCCACACATCAGATGGATAAGTTGAGAATAAGAAAATTGAGCAACTTAAATGAAGGGAGCTAAGTATGCTAATGAAAGTATTTTGATTTATTCATTATATTCCAAGTCATAGAGACCCTATAGGACAGAGTAGAACTGCCCCATAGAGTTTCCAAGGAAAGCCTGGTAGATTTGAACTGCCGACCTCTTGGTTAGCAGCCATAAAACTTAACCACTACGCCACCAGCGTTTCTTATTCATTATATTCTTTTCTGTTATTTATTTAGGGAGATCCTTAACGAGATGGATTGGCACAGTGGCTGCAACGATAGGCTCAAGCATAGCTACAATTGTGAGGACCCAGCAGTGTTTCGTTTTGTTGTGCATAGGGTCGGTATTAGTCGGAACTGACTCAACAGCACCTAACAACAACATTTATTTATTAAAGTATAAATGTAAGTCATTGTAGAGTTGTAGCAATGTTATGATTTTAATGGCAGGAACCAAAGCCGTTATAAGGCACATATGAGACTCTATGTCTTATAAAGACATGGTAACTACATGCAGTTTATTTTACGTGGTAAAAGAATACAGATGTGCTGAATGGTAACTAAGAATAAAAAAAAAAAGATTTTTTTTTTTACAGCACATAAAATACAGTCTTATCATGCTCATAAACACTTCTTAAATAAAACAGCTATGCTATTGCCATTAGAAAATATCAACTTGCAATTTTCCATTCAAAAGTTGGTCAGCAATACAAGCACAAAGGACACACAAACACATATATAAAAATATTTATTCAGGACCCTTGAATGTTTCACCTCACTTGGATGATTTAGGAATAGTGTTAATGGGGAATGTTTAACTGTGGAGACAAGTTCAGTCTTAGCCATTGTTTTTAAATGACACTTGCAACAGAAGAATCTGCCTGTTGATATCTCAGGGTTGTTCAAATGACACTGAACATTTTTCAGAACGAAGAACATGTTTTCTTGGAAGTCAGTGTGTAATTGGCAATGGCAACAGAGATGTTTGTACCTGGGCATCCTAGTATTTCCTAGATACACATCTCTCCCTGATTCTTTGTGAGGAGGCCCATCTCCCCAACACTTTTCTTAGAGCTGCTGCCACATATTTATTCCTCAAACTGTAGATGAATGGATTGAACATGGGAGTGAGGATGGTGTAGAAGGCAGGCACAACCTTGTCTTTCTCTGGTGTGTGGTAGGAATGGGTAGCACGTTGGTGTAGAAGGCTGCACCGTAGAAAATGCTCACCCCCATAATATGGGAGGAACAGTTAGCAAAAGGCTTTGCGCCGGTCCTCAGCAGAATTCATCCAATGGACAGTAATCAGAATCCGTGTGTAGGAGACAGAGATGATAGATATGGGGATGAGCAGCATCAGCACACAGCAAGAATACATGAGAGTCTCATACAGGGACATGTCCATACACAATAGCTTCAGCACAGCTGGAATCTCACAAAAAAGTGATTGATTTCTTGGAACCCACATTAGGGAAAATTCATGGTGACCGGGATCAGCATAAATCCATCCAAGGAGCCACCAACCCAGAAGCCCACTACCATAAACAAGCGAATACTGTGGTTCATGAGGAGAGGGTACCGGAGAGGGTTGCACACAACCACATATCTGTCATAGGCCATGAGGCCCAGCAGGAAGAATTCCCCTCCAATCAATGTCAGGTAGAGAAATATCTAAACTGCAGTCAAGGAAGGAGGTGCTCTTTTCCTTGGACAGAAGGTCTTGCAGCATCTTGGCGACAGTGATGCAGATGTAGACTGTGTCCATGAAGGAGAGTTGGCTGAGCAAGAAGTACATGGGTGTGCGGAGGTGAAAATCTACATGAATGAGCAGAATCATGACCACATTGGCTATTACAGCCACCACAAAGATGGAGAAGATAAACTCAGGGAACAAGGGATGGGTGATGAGGCCCAAAAGGATGAAGTCAATGGAGTTCCATGTTCAGATCACATGATAGCTCCTAGACTATTGAAGCAGAAGGATAGTCAGTTAAGCAATAATCAAGTATTTAGGCAGAGCCCACCATGAATAGTATGTTAGAAGTAGTGTAGAATAAAGGAAATAACATCAACTTTGGCGTTATTCAGAACCACTCTGAAATATGGTTTCACTATTAATTGTCTCTATGACACTGGACATATTAATTAACCTCCTAGCTAACTCAGTTTCATCATCTGTGAAGAGGTCATCATAAGTCTATGTGTTTATACTTCAGACTATGTCTTCAGGCTGCATACCAGTGGTAACTGGAATAATTCATGAAGTCCAAGGTTCAGAGTGCTTTATTTTTATCCTGAGCTGTCTTTTATGTACATTTTCTAACCTTATCACTTAGGTTGAATGTTTTCTGAGATTGTTGTCTGTACCTTATTCCCCATATTTGCCTTGCAAACTACATATATGTGTTGATCAAATTTAAATTGCTTTCTGCCGTTACATTGTTAAAATCATACAAAGATGCCTATGAGTGCTTTCTTTAATAAAGTGACAGAATGTAATATGGAGTCAATAAATCCATGTAATTTTAACTATTTTTGGCTAGTGTTATTATTAAACAACTTTGTGAATGGTTGGATCATCAAGGATTAAGCAGGTGGTACTGATTATTTGAGGGTCAGGGACCACCGTGCCTTGTGGTCAGATGTTGTGCAGCAAAGGGAGCTCATGTTTCAGACATAGATCATTTTAGTTAAACACTTGAAGCCTATTTTTTTCTCACAGGGTAAGTTGAGTTATAAAGCTTGAATGAGGACCACGATGAAGTCTACTCCACAAGCAGGGCTTTGGCTGGATTCATCATCATGGTGGTCTTTCTGATTGATGCCATGGAGCCTGCTGAATTTTGTGATTTGGACTGCCTAACATCTGGATTGGTTAATCGTCTGGCTGCTAACCAAAATATTGGCAGTTTGAATTTACCAACTGCTCCTTGGAAACCCTATGCGGCAGTTTTACTCTGTCCTATGGGGTCACTATGAATCAGAATTGACTCGATGGCAATGGATTTGGTTTGGTTTTAACATAATTCAAAGGAGCCCTCGTGGTGCAGTGGTTAAATGCTCAGTTGCTAACCAAAAGATCCATGGTTCGAACCCACCATTGGCTCCATGGAAAAAAAGACCTGGCAATTTGCTCCTGTAAAGATTACAGCCTGGGAAATCCTATGGGTAATTTCCACTCTGCCCTATAGGGTTGCTATGAGTTGGAATCAACTCAAAAGCACACAACAACTACACCATTCAAAGGAGCCATGGTGGCCAGTGTTAAAGAGCTTGGTTGCTAACCAAAAGGTTGGCGGTTCAAATCCACAAGCTGCTTTGCAAAAGAAAAATGTGGCAGTCTTCTTCTGTAATGATTGAATCAAAACATACCATTGTCATTGAGTCTATTCCATCTCACAGTGACCCTATAGGGCAGAGTAGAACTGCCTTACAGGGTTTCCAAGGCTGTAAATCTTTATGGAAGCAGACTGCCACATCTTTCCCCTGGAGAAGCTGATGGGTTTGAACTGCCAAACCTTTGGTTAGCAGCAGAGCACTTAACCGCTGCATCACCATGGCTACTCTGTAAAGATTAAAAAACGAACAAAGAAAACCAAACCCAGTGCCGTCGAGTCAATTCCAACTCATAGCGACCCCATAGGACAGAGTAGAACTGCCCCATAGAGTTTCCAAGGAGCGTCTGCTGGATTCAAACTGCCTACCCTTTGGTTAGCAGCCGTAGCACTTAACCACTACACCACCAGGGTTTCCTTGGAAATCCTATGGGGCTGTTCTACCCTGTCCTATAGGTTCGCTGTGAGTTGGAATTGACTCAACGGAAACAGGTTAACATCATTCAATTACGCCCTAAACTTCTGTTACATTATTGTTCAGCCAAAACTTTAACACAATTTCTTTCTCTGACAAGGTGGCTTCTGAACCTATTAAAATGTTTTATTATCCCAGTGATCCTTTGCTAATGTTTCCTTTCCTTATGTTTCCTTTTTTACTGTGTTGGTGTTTCTTTGTGTTTATAAGATAACTCGAAATGGGAAAGAATTACTTACTTTAGGTGGAAAAAGACACACTAGTATTAGACTTCCCTGGAACTAAATGGAAGCTAGAGAGATGAGGCAAGGAGACTGAGAAGGGATTCTGCCAGGGTCTTCATAGGGTAGAAGCTTTGTGTGTTCAGGGAAAAGAGACCATAGAAATCCAGGCACAGCTTGTGACTCTCACAGCAATTTGTAAGAGGAGACCTCCAAATCAGATCAGTCAATATGCTACCATGGGAGAAGGACCTGCTCAAGATTGAGAGATCTGAACCAACCCTTTGTGACACACCTTCTCGGGAAGCCAGCGCTACCACAGGTATGAGAAGTAAGCTTCCAGTGACCTTTCTGTGGCAATAAGGCTCCTAACCTAAAATGATCGCCTCCACCTGAGGCATGGTATTTGTTATACCTTTAAAAAGGGAGGAGAGATAAAATCTCTCAAGAGCAAACACATTCTATGATCAGACATTTTACCGTGTTATAGGCTATACAAAAATTAACAGTGCCTGCCACTACCATTAAGAAGCATATGATACAGTTTGAGAAATACTATATATACCAAAAAATACTTATGATAAAATCAGATTATAATAAAACTAAGTGGAGATTTCTAGGGAAGGCAGAAACACATTGCACTGGGGACTTTTGGTGTCTTTTAGCAGAGATAACATTACTGTAGCTGCTCATGTAGTTGCCCTTCCTGGAGTTACACAACAGGAACTATTCATGTCGACCTGGGGATGACATGCACAGAGGTGCTAATGGCAGCCATAAGTCAAAGGACACCCAGGAATGCTTATTTTAGGAAGTGAAAATTACCTCCCTGGACCTCAGATTTCTGTCAGTTAAGGATGGGATTGTACCAGCTAAAGAAACATATCATATAGCTCTAGTATTCACAGATTATTGGTTTCTGGATGTGGAAAAAGTGACCAAAGATGACATATTGGGATATCTGCTTTGGCTGAAGTTTATGAAGAGAAGACAACCAAAAATGTGAAAGACACCAAGAAAGGTCCGAGGAGGTATGGGAGGTTTCAGGGTCCTCCAAACCATAAAAGGTGAAAGTGCTTGCTGCGTGCCAAGCAGTTTATATGTTTTTCATACACTTAATCATAGTAAACAATCTTTTTCAAAAATATTATTTTCCTCAAACAGCTTACACTATAGCTAGAGACCAAGATAACCTCAAAGCATGGAACAGTTAAAGAACACAAAAGAGATAACCACTTTGAAAATATTACTGATACAAACCAAAGTCAGTTTGGTTAGTGCAAAGAGTTTGATAGCAGAGATGGAAATTGGTCTGTTTAAAATTTTAAATTAAAAAATGTGAGGTTTAGAAAGAAGAAGGGAGGACAAGATTGCTGGCATTGTAGACACTATCAGGAAGGACTCACAGGTAGGAATCAGCAGCGTGTGCAGGATGAAGTAGGTCAGGGAGAGTTCAGCGCAACTGCAGCTTAAGGTCTCCTTTGAGAGCTAAGCTGTGTAGAGTAGTGTGGGGCTGGGACACGCGGGGGCTGAAGAGTGAAGGCTGAGAGATTTTGACTCAAAATATCTGGAAATAGAGTGCAACTGCGAGTTGTTTGAGAAGAAACATTACATGATATAATACTTAGTTAAGAAAGATATATCTGGCAGTTTTATTCAGAAAAATCTTTCACAGCAAGTTGATTAGTATTAATTACTGTTAATTAATTTTCTTGAAGCCACAATGGATTATGACCGGCTCATCTCCTTTCTTCTCCTTCCTTTACATATACTCACTAAACTTGCCACCCTTTATATAAATTAGGAAATCATTTGGACACTGCTTCAGGTATTGAATAATTATGTATTTCTTTTTTTTCCCTATGGCAATTTAGTATCCAGTGATATGACTTTGTCTCTTTGCCTTAACACTATCTCTAAATTCCATGGTCATGTATTTCCACAGATATTTCCCCCGCCTGTTCTATTCATTTGAACAGTAACTAATATCATTAGTGAAATGGGAATGAATCTTCTGCTTCTTCTCTCCACCACACAGGTAATTTGGACATTTTTTAAGTGCAAAATTAAGCATAAAAAACCATATAAGAACTTTCCTTACTTTAAAACTGAGCAGTGTAATAAAATTTAGATAACGTCTATTGAACATCTACTGTGCCAGGAATTAGTGCCTTTGAAATAGTCTGGATTGAAATACCAGATGTCAATTTATTCAAAAATATGTTAGCAAGGACACCATCATTAGTGCAGAAAAAAAAGTACCTCCCCAGGTATTGGATAAAATGCCCAAATTCCAAGGTCCCAGCTGTCAGAAGGATGCCTACTATTTTGACTCATGGAAACATCATTCTGAACAGCGATGTCAGACAGTTTATGTGGTGACAAATAGAAAGCAAAGAATGGGGCATAGTACTCACCAAGTGTACGCCACTAATGCTGTAGAGAAGAAAATACAAGGCCAGAAGAAAGGAATGATGACACATGACCAGCAGTGACAGAGCAGGTGGTTAGAAGTCAAGATCTCCAGCTCTAAATATAACGTGTTCACTGTTGCACCATGCAATCTAACTAGCCAACGTTTATATACAATCCCTTCCTGCTTCAGTTACTCAGTCCAGTGGGCTTTCATATACCCATGCAAGGAAAATTTCAGGGAATTCCTTTAAGAAACAATTATCTTTCTTTAAAAAAAAAAAACAAAAACTCTATTGGGGGTCCTGAAAGTGTACTTGTAAGTCTTAGGGAGTGAGAAAAGGAGAAAGGGGTTCAAATAATAATAATAATAAAAATAACATATCTTAATCTCCTCCAAAGCATGCAGAAAACCTTCATCCACACCTGACTACATACAAAGAAAGCAATCATTGTCTTAAATTACAGAGGGCAATCATGTTTCTCCCTTAGTAATGAGCATCCTTGCCACCTACCCATTAAATCTGAAAATTCCCATTAATATTTGGAAATTTCTTATAATGAGTAGTAAGTGAACTCTTCCAACTATCAACTATTATTTTCCCTCTTCAGTAAATCCATTTAGCATTTCTTAACTACTATTAGATGCCTTTGGCTTCCTGTATTTTGGGCTAAATTATTCCTTTTCCAATAGGCTGGCTGTCAAAAAGTGAATGTTTGCATCCACACTTCTTAACCTTGAAGAGACCACTGTGTCAGCCATTAACAGATAATGTCACAGCAGGGTGTCTTTTTAATAGTTACAGAGTGATGCTGAAGAAAATATCCTAGTATTTGGGGTTCCATGAATATCTAAGACCCTACCTCAGAGCAGCTGAGTCCAAGTCTTAGTAAGGCAACAGTAGAACGACAGACTTCTTAAATAGTCTGGTATGGAGGTGGGGCTTGGTCGAAAGAAGGCTTCTCATATGTAATGGATTGGTGTTTCCAAATCCCTTAGGAGGAATCTTCTGGAAGCAGTTAGTTCAAGCTTATTTGGTTTGCCTTGTGCATCAAGGGAAGGTCAGTCAAAGCCCATTCCCTCTTTCTGAAGAATGCATTCTTTTCCCAAGTGAAAAATTCTAATCATTTCTTGATATTTCATCAAAATTCTGGCATCTCTTTAGAGTAATAAAAAAAAAATGAGCTGGGAGTGAGGGACGGACCCCCCAAAATATTTAAAATTTCTAAAAGGGGCTGTAGTGATAGATTAAAAGTCGTACTGAATTAGAAAAAAAAAATTCTATTCCATGTCACTGGTTTATTTTGTATAGAGGAAAATTAATTTTATGAAAGAACATATACTTGAAAGCTAAAGAGTGTTTTTCAGAATTATTCACCTAGTGATTAGTGGAGAAGGAAATCAAATTCAGTATATATATATATATATTTATAAAAACATGAGAAAGAGAGAACATAGAAAGGGAGAAGATAAAGAAAAAAGAAAACGAGGAAGAAAAAAAGGAAGGGAACAAGTGTTTGAGTAAAACAGAGGTCATATATTTTATGAAAACCCTTTTGCATAAGTATTTATGTGTAGGTAAGAGATTTATACATGTGAGAAATTGGGCACTTAAATTCATTTTATTTCTCTAAAGATAAATACAAAGAAGGAATTTGCCTTGTTTGCGGGGGAACAGCAGCTTTAAAACTAGTAATAAAATACTACTTCTAATAATAAATAGCATAATTGCATAATTTTCATACACTAGGCATGGTAATAGGCACCTCACTTATATGCTTTCTAATTACACAAAATCATTAGACCTACACTTCATGCAACCTACAATACAAATGAAAAAACACAGATTTCCAGCCATCAAAATGATCATACCTAATTCTTTCTAAAGAATTTGTTATACGAACAGTCAAAAATACAAAAGCTCTTCAATTAGATGCTGAATCTACTTAAATAGACTTTTCCCTCCAGTGTGATGTGTCTCACTACAGAGTCACAAATGGGTTGTACCAAATATTAACCCTTTTGGTCCTGGATTGGCCTGGCAGTACCTGGGCTGGCTACAGACACTAGGGAGTTGACTTTGCTGTCAGCAACCATCTCAGTTTACCCCAGTGTGCCACACAACTGCCATTTACTTTGATTTCCCTGCCATGAAAATGGTTGAGAAACCCTATTATAATAATTTGGTCATGTCTTTATAATTAGTTTCTATAAAAGTTTGTTAATAAAAATAGCTCAAACCCTTGGCATTATATTGATTAGCAGGTCCCTGACTGTTATGTCACAATTATCTTTTCATTGTTGAACTTAGCTGTCTTGCAAATATGGAAAAAAAATCCAAATTATTTATATTATCATAGAGATTTTTTTTGACTCATCAGTTTTTCTTCTGATTTTTCTTGTCCATCTTTATCTTCTTCTCCTCCTTCCTTATCCTATACCGCCTTCAAATCTTTTTTCAGTAATCTCCCTTGCATAGCGATAAAAACATGTATGGCCCCTGCAAACTAAGACAATGATTCCCAGTGTTTGGGGGTTTAAATTCCCAGCACTGGATTTGATTTCAAATAATTCTATATGCCCATCGCAGTTCAATGTGCTACCTGACATTGAGAGTAAATCCTCATTGAAACAAAACCCTCCTATTTAACATTTTAAGACCCGAATGATTTTTTGGGAGGAAGGTATTTCTAAATTTCTAAGATTTTAGCTCTTTACTTACATCGCTGAAAGACAGAGACACATATCAATAGGTCCCTAGTTGGAGCTTCAAAGATGGTCAAATAAAGCACGAAAATAGAATCCTGGGAGAAGAACATATCATAGCTGACAGGATATCAGATCTAAAGATACCTCAGGTATCATAAAAGTCTAAAATCTCATTTTAGGAATGATTAAAAAGGCTCTGAGACAGAACACCTTGTCAAGGAAAATGTTAAAGATCCCTGAACTTGGGATAAGGACACCTGGGCTGCAGAAACAGTTTCGCCATTTCCTATGTGTCCTTGGGCATGGAATCCCACTCTCAGAGGTTGATCTTCCATCTATTAAATAAAATTTGATGCAGTCATTTCTGAGAATGCCTGAAGCTTCAGTGTTCTACTTCAAGCTCCAGTGTTCTACAATGCTAAGCTTAAATGTTGTCTCCTTATTTTCTGTGTTGTGATTCTTATTTTTTTAATAATGTTTTATTATGTTTACTTAATAAGTAAGAATCTTAACACTATTAGCACTGTTGACTTAATACATTTATTTGCTACCAAAAAACAAGTGGAGAAAAATCATGGTTGGAGATGTCTCTTGAGATTATTGAAGGGACTCTGGGATACCACTAAACAAAGACTAGGAAGTATGAGTTGGAGACTATATTCCAAGGCAAAATGTGTTGCTGTAAACACTGAAGGAATAGGCACAGACAACTGAATCTATCCAGACAGCATGTGAGGTGATCAGACATCCAAAAAAGCAAAAACACAAAGTGAGAGCTTCAGAATCTGGTCTCTGCCCAGAGTTGGAAACAAAATTCTCTCCACTTATCTGACTCACTACGAAGCAGGTAGAACCTTATGCTGTTGCAGACTGAAAATGATTTACATTGGTACATCGGAACCAAAATGGCCCGTTGAGTATAGCATTAAGGAAGCAGATACAGATTTCCCTACATTTTTCACTATGCAAAACTCTCTATTGACCAAGATCTAAGTGTATGTGTAGATCTGCGTAAAATCTACATTAAATAGTTTCCTATGCAAGTCTGTCTACTTTACTCGCATCTATTTCCCACACACACTATTGCCAGTACACTTCAGAAGCCTATTTTAAAAGGTCCTGACATTCCTCTGTCCCTGGATAGTCTGATAATCTAGGATAATTTGGGATAATTGAAAGCTCCATTACCACTGGAGAAAAACAGGATCACTACAAAGCCATCAGTGGATCTTGGAGCATAGCAAAAGGGTGGAAACATGGGAGCAGAGTTAAAGAGCAGGAGAAAGAAAAAGCAAAAGAGGTTTGGAGGTAGAAAGGAAGAATTGTAAGAAAGGGAATAAGGAGGGAGAGAATCAGAAAATAGTAATGGAACATATGCCATAGATTTTCAAACACTGCTCCAGAGGATAGAGAATGAGGTGATAGGTGTACTGGGTGTTTGATCTAAAAGAGATTTTTGTTTTGTTTTTTTTTCAACTCACATTATTAGAGTACCAACTGCGTGTCAAAAACTAAACTAAAAACAAGTAAACACACAAACACGAGTTGATGTGCCTGGAGGCATGTAGTCTCTTGATTTATTGGTTTGGGAATAGAAGGGGTCAAGTCCTACAGAGTTGATAGAAGGGTTTCCTTCCAACAGGAAACATTCTTTATGTTAGGAACGTATTAGTTTCCTAGGGCTGCTGTAACAAGGTACCACTAAAAGGGTAACTTAAAACAACAGAATTTTGTTGTCTCACAGTTTTAGAGGCCAAAAGTCCAAAATCAAGGTGTTGGCAGGACCATGTTCTCTCTAAAGGCTCTAGAAGAAGAGTTTTCCTTGACTCTTCCTAGCTTTTAGTGGTTTCTGGCAATCATTGACATTCCTTGGCTCACAGATCATCACTCTAATTTCTGCCACCATCTTTACATGGTCTCTTCCCTCTGTGTGTCTCTCTTTGCCTTTTCTTCTCTTGTATAATGCCACCACTCATATTGGGTTAGAACTCTTCCTATTCCAGCATAAGCTTATGTTAATTTAACAAATGACATCTTCAAAGACCCTACTGCCAAATAAGGTCATATTCACAGGTGCTGGGGTAAGGACTTTAACTTATCTTTTGGGGGAATACAGTTCAATCCATTGCATAGTGTTTTGGCTTATTTTATATCATTTCTGAAGTTAGGGGGAAATCAGTGGCAAGTGACCTCATATCTTAACCCCTCACGACTGATACACTGGAGAGGCAATGGCTATTATTTTTATCACAGAAGGTATGTGATGGTTAGCCAGACACCAACAGTCCTTGAAACATATTCTGTTTTATTAAAGGTCTTGTGTTGGAGTTGGAAAGGATTGATACTCTCTGTAGCCTTGTCTGTACACGAAAGATTTCTGCTTTGAGATCAGTGCTGGACACAGTATCATCCCTGTAGTAGAAGTGGACAGGTGAGGCAGGTTTCACTGCACCTTCTCTATGTTGGTGAGTTAGCTAAAATAATACTTTATGGTATATAGCACCTTCCAAAGCTAAAATTGATTTTGCACCAGTTATCTCATTTTTCCTCTGAGATAAGAATTAGAGTAGAACATTGTAATTTTATACATTGAGAAACAAACTGGCTCAGGTTGTTAACTTATTTTGTTCAACCTGAAACAGTAAACTTATCGATGACAGCTTACCAAAACTATAATGAATTTTCTTCTTTATAATAAAAATTTAATTTTCTGAACATCACCATTGTTTTCCTATTCAGAATCTACTTGTTAGGCATGCTAAATCAGAAAATATTTCTAAATCAGAAAATAGACTAACCTTCTAATTCTGATCTAGTGCATTCTCTCCAGGTCCCTGATGGAGAAAATAAGACCCAAAGAGGATCAGAGACCTGAGTAGTCCTAGATGGTCAGGACAGAATGGAGTCTAAAATTTGACTCCCCAACTTCTGGTTCCAATTTGGGTACTGTTGAAGGAAAACTGGACAGGGTGCCTACATTTAAGGAGAAGGACCAATGTCATCTTCCACCCATCTATCCTCTTTGGAAATGCAGTACAGAAACATAATGTGCCTTTGAATGCTCTATAAAGGAACAGCTTCCTTTTTTCTTTTCCAGGATTGGATTTTCTGAAATATATATTAACTCCCAACTGACTTGTCTACACATGTTTATACCACAGAACATCAATAGGCTAGAAAAATGGTCTTATGGATAAGTATATTTTGTTCTTTGTAATGTAAAAAACCTCTTTCTTTAATAATGAAATATAAAACAGTTAATACGCAAGATATAAAAGTAAGAAAATGCCAGCAGTAGAACTTAAAATAGAAAGAGTTTTAGTCAAGTGGGGAAAAGGAAAGAAACAAGAAGAATTAAAAAAAAAAATACTGGTTAATATACAATAAAAAAAAATATGATAAAGTATTATGAAAATAGAGAATGCAAGAAATACAAATTAATTTCCAAAAAAATAAATCAGCATTTCAACCTTAAAAGATTCCCATACTTTTGCAAAATGAAACATTATGTTATGTTGTTGTTGTTGTTGTTAGGTGCCGTTGAGTCGGTTCCAACTCATAGAGACCCTATGCACAACAGAACGAAATGCTGCCCGGTCCTGAGCCATCCTTACAATCGTTGTTATGCTCGAGCTCATAGTTGCAGCCACTGTGTCAATCCACCTCATTGAGGGTCTTCCTCTTTTCTGCTGACCCTGTACTCTGTCAAGCATGATGTCTTTCTCCAGGGACTGATCCCTCCTGACATGTCCAAAGTATGTAAGACGCAGTCTCGCCATCCTTGCTTCTAAGGAGCATTCTGGCTGTACTTCTAAGACAGATTTGTTCATTCTTTTCGCAATCCATGGTATATTCAATATTCTTCAACAACACCACGATTGAAAGGTGTCAATACATTACAACTTCATTTAGATATAGTAAAAATGGTTTAAAAAGTCAAATATAGTAAGAAATCTTCTCTGTTAGTTCCTATTATTACTAAGAGGTCAGGGGCAATGAGAGATATGGAATGTAGGGATCATTCAAGTTTACTAGCTCCTACAACCACCCCCCACTACCTTTTTTTTTTAACATCCAGTCCACTGTTTTGGGATGAATTTTGGAAAATATTACAAAAAATAGGTACAGATAGACATCATAGTGTTGGTTTCCTCCAACATTTGATCTGTACAATTAGGACTGGGCAGTGTTTTGTTCTGTAGTGCATAGGGTCGCTGTGAGTTGGCACCTAATAACAACAACAACATTATGTCTATAGGCCGTATTTTACTGGATTCATTGAGAAAATTAATTGAATACGAGCAAGCTTTTTTTTTTCTTTTTCAACAAATAATGACACCAATCCTGGCTTAACTGAAAGAAATATATCTACAGAAGACAAAGAAAAAAAAAAAAGTCACTTGAAGAAAAATAAATTATACATGGAAATAATATTCAAAATACAATTTGGAAATGAAAAATGGTAATAGTTGCAAAACATAATGAATACAATATCACTGAATTGTATATGTGAAGAATATTGAAAGGACAAATGTTCTGTTACATATATATTTATCACAATAAAAGAATAAATAAAATAATATTTGACAAGTATATTTCACTGAATTGGCCAAACTGTAGACTGTCTAAGGAGAGACAGTGCTGAGAAGTAGCTGAAGATGAGCATCTCCTTTGCTATGACTGAGGGTAGCCAGAAGCTGAGTGAATGCTTTGTTAAAAGCAAAGGGATGACTACTATAACTGACCTCTATTCTCACTCCATCCAAAACTGTCCATTCCTCAGATGCCTCAGACCTTTTGAAAAATGGCCAAGCCCTCAAAATCCTACAGTCAGCTTCCCAAATCCCATGAATGCCCCACAGTTGCTGGCATGTGGGTGACATAAGTTTCCAGACAATGCATAGTCAAATCCAAAGACGATGATAAAGCCCCGTATCCTTGTACTCAAGCCTCTGACAGTAGAGAGAAGTCACTGAGTGGTGTAAATGGTTAATATATTTTGCTGCTAACTGAAAGGTCAGAAGTGAAGTCCACTCAGGGGCACCTTGGAAGAAAGGTCTGGCAATCTATGTCCAAAAAATTAGCCATTGAAAACCTTATGGAACACAGCTCTACTTTGACAGGCATGGGGTCACCAAAAGTTGGAGTTGACTCACAAACAACTGTTTATTTATTTTCCTTTTTTCAGCAGTAGAAGCATACTCATTAGAAAGCATTTACCCTTTACAAGGAGAAACCTCTCTCCAGGGCCTTCTGCAAAACCCCTGTGACATCCTTGTTCCTGAGGCTGTAGATGAGTGGGTTGAGCATGGGAGTGAGGATGGTATAGAAGGCAGATACAGCCTTGTCCTGCTCAGGGGTGTGGTAAGAGTGAGGCAGCACATATGTGTATGTGGCGGCTCCATAGAATAGGCTGACCACCACCATATGTGAGGAGCAGGTGGCCACCGCCTTCCGCCTCCCCTCTGCCTCACTCATCCCGTAAACAGTGATGAGGATTCTGGTGTAAGAGGCAGAGATGACAGAGAATGGAATGAGAAGCATCATGATGCAGCAGACATACATGGCTGTCTCATAGGCTGATGTGTCTATGCAGGAGAGCTTCAGAAGGGCAGGCACCTCACAGAAGAAGTGGTTAATTTCCCGAGATGCACAAAAGGGGAACTGCATGGTGACTGGGGTGAGCAGGAATCCATCCACAGACCCTCCCAGCCAGGCTGCCACCACGATCAACAAGCAGACTTTGCGGCTCATGAGGGCAGGGTAACGAAGAGGGTTGCAGATGGCCACATAGCGATCGTAAGACATGAGTCCTAGGAGAAAGAACTCAGCACCTGCCAAGGTTAAGTAGAGGAAGTGCTGGGCTGTGCATCCTGCAAAGGTAATGGCCCTCTGTCCCACCACCTGGTCAACCAGCATCTTGGGTACAATGGTGGAAATGTATAGGATGTCCTTGAGGGAGAGCTGGCTGAGCAGGAAGTACATGGGGGTGTGGAGGCGGGAGTCTACGTGGATGAGAATGATCATGATGGTGTTGCTGGCTATGGAGATCACAAAGACAAGGAGGATGAGAGCGAAAAGGAGCCAGGGAAAGCGAGTGTTGCTGAACAAGCCCAAGAGGACAAAGTCGGCATACATGGAATAATTCCCCCACTTCATAGTTCTGCAGGCTGCATAAAAGAGAGAGAGGTATGAGATGTAAGGTTTAGTACAAAGGAAAACTATCTGGTTTGCTTAAAGCATTAAAATGTGGACATGGACAAATCATCCTTGGAGAAATTAATGACATCTCATTGTGAACTTACCCTCTTTTTTTAATACTCTCTGGAGTTGACTACAGTTAATGGATTGCTTTGAGAGATTAGTCTTTACCTTTGTGTCCTAAGTGCCACTACCATTCATGAAGCCCCAAATTTTCTATATCCTGGAAAAACAGACAGAGCAGGATGCCATATTGGAACATCATGCCATCATTCCTGACTTGCTGACTACTGCTTCTTAACTTACAAGTCATCATGGGATGATTTTTGTCAGTTGGCTCATTGACATTTAAATATTTTTGGCATAGAACTCTTTGCTCAAGCACAACCTTACACAAAGGAAGATATACAAAAAAAGAGATAAAAATGCAAGGAGCATTATTGAATTGTGATAGAGTGATGGGTAAGAAAGGGAATATCCTACCCTTTCCCCCCTCTCATTCCATAAAGCTCCAGTTCTCACACTTGGACTCTAGTTTGAATATCACATACCAAGAGCATATTTTTGCTTAAGAAAGAACAACCATATTGACTGAGTTTACCTAATTTACACCATTCTTGACACATTTATACATTATAAAATTTGTGTGCTTAGCTTATGTTTAATAGGTATTACCCAGAAAACCAAAACCCAAAAACCCAGTGCCGTCGAGTCAACTCCGACTCATAGGTATTAGATATTTGAAAATAAATATTCCATGTGGAGGATGAAGCTGCTGAAGATTTCTGAGCTCTGAGAAGCAACCCAAGAATTAGTAGAAAGAAGGCGATCAAGGGAAAAAAAAAATGTTTAGGGTCAAGTGGTGTTTATTTTCATTCTTTTAGCAGAAAACTACTGATTAATAACATTCAACTCATTAACATGCTTAAGTGAAACAGGGTCAATGATTAATAGTTTTTTTTTAATAGAAAATTAAACCAATTTAAATAATATTGGAGGACACTCCAAATAGAAGGTGTTTTCTGCTTAAACCTGAAGTCAAGGTATGCATATATAACTTTTTCAGTTAAACAGTATTTTACAACACATTTGAACAGGTGAATGATTTGAATAAGCCATTTCTCTCAGGGTCTCATAGATCCACACTGGTCAATATGGTGACAATGAGCCACATGTGGTTACTGAGTACCTGAAACATGAGTGGACAGAATTGAGACGTGTTGCCAGTATAAATTACACTTCAGATTTCAAAGGCTTAATATGAAAAAAAGAATACAACATATCTCATTAAAATTTTTATATTGATGACATGATGAAATAATGTTTTTAATATATTGAGTTACATAAAATAGATTATTAAAATTAATTTTATCTGTTCTTTTTACTGGTTTAATGTGGGTGCCAGAAAGTTTAAAATTACTTCTGTGGCTCTCATCAGATTTCTACTTGATTATACTTTTCTAGGGGCATCCCTTTCCCAGAATCTGACAACTCCAAATATGTTAGTCCAACCAAGTTCCCCAGAACTGAATCGTCACAATGCCCCAAATAGAAAGAACTAAGCAAAAAATTCAGGTGCAATAACTACAACAACAATAAAAAAGCATACTGATATTAGGAGTCCCTGGTGGTGCAAAGCAGCCCTTGACTGCTAAAAAAAAGGCTGAAGGTTCAAGTGTACTCAGAGGCAACTTGGAAGAAAGCCTTGATGATCTAATTCCAACAAAAATCAGTCATGAAAAACCCTGTGGAGCATAGTTCTACACACATGGAGTTGACTCAGTGGCAGCTGGTACTGGTAATGCTGTTACCTGTATATACATTCACCAGTAAATAGCAGTAAGAACATATTAGTAGCAGAATACTTAGTGTTTCACAAACATTATTTCATTTACTTTTCCCAACAACACTATAAAATATTGAAAATTGCTTTCTCCATGCTACAGATGAAAAAAAAAAAGAGAGAGAGAAGGAAAAAAGAAGCTTAAAGAAGTTAAGAAACTTCCCCAGGGGCACTTGGCTCTGGTTAACCAGTGACAATATAATGCTTTTTGCTGTTTTCTAATAAGCCTAAAAAAATAAATAAATAAATAAGCCTAAGCAGACATTAATTCATTCCAAATATTTCCTGAGACATGCTGTATTAGTCAAAGTTTTAAACTCTGAAAGGATCTAAAATAATGTACAGGACATGGCCTCTGCCTTCAAGGAGTCTAGAAAAGAGACAGGTTATAAGCCCTTATGTATGTATGGCCACAGGTGTGCTTTAAGAATGACTTTAAGACCTCCGGGATTTTGACTTCTCCCTAGTTGGTGTATAATGGAGAACATGAAAAGGGCAGTAAATTGTGAGAAAAGGAAGATGGACGCCGTGGAAACTGAAGTTCAGCAGCAGGTACATGAGAAATTGGCACCAAGTCTCTTATGGAAATTTCGCTACAGCTATATTATGATGGATGGATCTACAACCACGTAAAATAAGTTTTGGACAGGCTTTTACTAATAAGACCTACATTACATCTTCATAGATATTCCAGCTTTTCATTCTTGAAATATTACCAACTTTATGTCAGTGTTTTTCATGGGGTGTTTTCCTAATACTTGCCCTTGTTCCATTTCTACCTTTTTTTTCCCCATTGTGTTAAAGCATTAAAAAAAAAAAAAAAGCCTTCAGTTCTGACTCACAGTGATTCAATAGGACAGAGTAGAACTACCCCGCAGGGTTTCCAAAGCTATAATCTTTACAGGGGCAAATTGCCATATCTTTCACCTGCTGTTAAACCACTAGGGAAATTAAAAGCAAGCATTCAGCAAAAGTCCACATTGTGGAACACAGAGACGTGCTCATCACCCTAACCCTGACTAGCTAGTAAGAATGAGCTCCTCCCAGTGCTCCACTCAATATTTCACTATAAATTCAGAGGCTGGGAGATGGTTAGTGAAGAAGACCAAGCACAGGGACTGCTATTGGCCCACGGGGAATGTTAAAGCCCAAAATGGACAGATGGGCACCAAAACTTTCCTTTCAGACCATGGTGTCCCCAGTCCTGACCAGGAATATTCCTGGTACTAAAACTCACTAATGAGGCCCTTGAGATCTCCCCACCATTGCTCACAAAGAAGAAGGGAGATTTGGCTGCTCTGTAACTCCTCGGATTTTGACAGCATCTGCTTCCCACTCTGTCAATGGTGACTCATGCCCTGCATTAAGAAATTTACAAATCATATAGCAACATTAAAGCATATTTGGAAAATAAGAGAAGGGAATCTGTTAGAATATCCCATGCCCATATAAGTATTGTCATGTCTATGAGTAATTTTTAATTTCAGTACACTTTCAACTTTTTATAACATATATGTGTATATATAGTTGTATATAACATATTATGTATGTACATAAATTATAATATTTAATATACCTTTCTCCATGTAGATGCACAGCCTGTACACAAAATATCATGATAGTTGAATGATGTGACATCCACTTAATTGTTTCTCAGTGGTTTGGCATCTACTTGCTTCTAAGTTGTGATGACTGGTTTTTGTGTTTTTTCTATATATGGGATTAATTCTCTGGGATAGGCCCTTGGAAGGTGAATTTTCCAGAATCTGAAGCCCATCACCAAATTGTTGACCACTGGTATTAACAAGAACAACAGGCAGCACAGTGCCCACTCCAGCATTTACTACTAGTTCCTGAATCAGAAAAATGACTATGGTTAATATAAATTTTGAACATATTATTAGTATATGTATGTTTTGTCATTCTATTATTTATTTATTGATTGATTTTTGTTCATGATCTTTACCTTTTTTACATTGGGGATTTCTCAAAAATGTGCATGTTCTCTTTATCCAAAAAAAAAAAAAAAAAAAATGGCTATTCTTGTGCCTGTAGTATTTATTGCAAATACTTTCCCCAAACTATTCTTTGTCATTGTAACTATATTTGATTTTTAGACCAAAATTTTAAAATACATATGTACAAGAAGCTGGACTATATGAAGAAGAATGGGGCATCAGGATTGGAGGAAGACTCATTAACAACCTGCGTTATACAGATGACACAACCTTGCTTGCTGAAAGCGAAAAGGACTTGAAGCACTTACTGATGAAGATCAAAGACCACAGCCTTCAGTATGGATTGCATCTCAACGTAAAGAAAACAAAAATCCTCACAACTGGACCAATGAGCAACATCATGAAAAACAGAGAAAAGATTGAAGTTGTCAAGGATTTCATTTTACTTGGATCCACAATCCACAGCCATGGAAGCAGCAGTCAAGAAATCAAAAGACGCATTGCATTGGGTAAATCTGCTGCAAAGGAGCTCTTTAAAGTGTTGAAGAGCAAAGATGTCACCTTGAAGACTAAGGTGCACCTGACCCAAGCCATGGTATTTTCAATCACATCATATCCACACAAAAGCTGGACAATGAATAAGGAAGGCCAAAGAAGAATTGATGCCTTTGAATTGTGGTGCTGGCAAAGAATATTGAATATACCATGGACTGCCAAAAGAACAAACAAATCTGTCTTAGAAGTACAACCACAATGCTCCTTAGAAGCAAGGATGGCGAGACTGCACCTTACATACTTTGGACATGTTGTCAGGAGGGATCAGTCCCTGGAGAAGGACATCATGCTTGGCAGAGTACAGGATCAGTGGAAAAGAGGAAGACCCTCAACGAGATGGATTGACACAGTGGCTGCAACAATGAGCTCAAGCATAACAAGGATTGTGAGGAGGCCTCAGGACCAGGCAGTGTTTCGTTCTGTTGTACATAGGGTCACTGAGTCAGAGCCGACTCATCGGCACCTAACAACAACATGTACTTAAGACATTTATTTTGTTCTTTTGTACTCTGACTTTAGTTTAGAAAGTTATTCCTCATACGGATCTGTGATTAATATGTAATTCTATTTTAGTCTTCTTATCATAATTTTTAAAATATGCAATATTTATTACATCTGAAGTCTATGTTGATCTTTGGTGAAAATTATGGGGCTATGGGTTTCTCTACAAGGCCAAACATATATAATTAATCTATCCTTTCAGATCATGCCAATTAACCTTAATTCTAGTTCTTCATGTAGGCAAAAGAGATCAAGTGTGGATGAAAATAGGCAGAAATTTCTCACTGAGGTCCACCACTTCTCTGTTGATACGGGGAACATATTAACATGAATTGAACCTAATTTTTCACTCATGTTGTATGTTTAAATTCTGGTATGAGGTGTGGATACAAAAAACAGAGAAGAATCAGGTTTAGCCTTAGACAAAATGGTACTGTAAAATACAATGGCAATGTTGTAAATGTTAAATTCCAGAAAAAAAACCCAGTGCCTAGCACTTTTTAATTTCGGAACCTCACCCTATACTTTCCATATTTTTTCTTTCCAGTAATAACAGATGGAGGCAACCAGTGTTCTTTGTCATTGTTGTTTGTTTTTATACTGCAATTCTTCTAACAAATACTGCTGTGTCAAAAATTAGCTATAAACAAGGTAGCCATCTAAATAAGAAGATAGTTGAGGGTGCTAGAAGACCAAATCAGACAAGACATTAGGGCAACCAACATGAGTCAATATTGTCCTGGGCAAACAGGGATGGAAGGTAATCCTTGCTCTAAACCATTTAATCCTATGCATAATCTAACCCATTGTGTTTATACTCCAGTGGTGTTTGTATATTAAGCCTCGCCTCTGTGCAGTAAAAGGCATGTTCTAAAGTAAAATCATTTGGAGAATCAATCTTAAAATTGTAGAAAAATTTTGGTTAAAGTAGATGGACCTTCAGTCATTCTGAAAGCAGAGCAAAGGCATGATCACCCTTTCAGCTACATATCAAGAGAAGCTGAACTGGGGTCTTCTGTTGTCTATTCCTGCCTTCTTAGTTAACTAGTGCTGCTATAACAGAAATTCAACCATTGGCTGGGTATAACAAACAAAAATTTATTTTCTCATAGCTTAGGAGGCTAGAAGTCCGAGTTTAGGTGTCAGCTCTAGGGGAAGGCTTTCTCTCTGTTAGCTCTGGGGAAGGTCCTAGTCTCTTTAGCTTGTTTTCCTGGTTCCTTGGAGATTTTCATTTGGCTTAGCATCAATCTCTCCCATCTTTGACTGCTTGCTTGCTTGTTTAATCTCTTTTATATCTCAAAAGAGATTGGCTCAAGATATACCCTATACTAATCCTGACTCATTAATATAACAAAGCCATTCCATTCCCAAGTAGGATTATAACCATAGGCATAGAGGTTGTGATTTACAACACATATTTTTGGGGGGACACAATTCAATCCATAACACCACTCTTCAAACGTATTTATCCTTAGCATTTTTCATATAGTTTGATGAACATTACACCAGGTTTGGGATCAGAAACCCTGGTTTCACATCCCATCTTTATCATTTATAAGCTTTACAAGCCTGATATGCTACTCACATTTTCAGTTCTGTCTTGCAAGAATTTCTAAGTTTACACAAGGAGGTATGGATGGTACAGCTTCTTGGAGCAGGATAGGGAGATTTTCTTAACTACACCATCTTTAGAGAATTTACTAATAACCTTTGAAAGCAGGGTAGTACAAATTGGCTTAGCTCCTGTCCCTATAAACATTTCTAGGTCATATAAGTGAATATGCTTCCAAATGATGAAATCTTTGTTGAATCTTTGCATTGACATAAATTTGTTTGTTATTTTCCTGACCAGAGAAACCCACAAGATTAGGCTATACACATTAGAGAATCGAATCCATTAACCAGCTGATGGAAGAAATGATGTCAAAAGATATAAAATTTACATGAGTTTCATAGATTCACAAGTACCTATAATTAGAACTCTCCGACACATCAACTTCCATATTCCCCAATATCACCCAGGCTTGAACCAACTTCCAAATAACTAAATACAGAATATGATATTTTAACTCTATGATTGGTTGACATAAAGTCCTCAAAGTTACTTACCGCGAGCTGTAGCTTCCCAAAATCTTGTGATCTGAATCTGCAGAACAAGTGCCTATTTTTCAGAGAAAATCTTACAGAACTACCATATGAAATAGAATTGCTCAGTATTTCTGTTCTCTAGCAAGTGTGGGCAGGTGAGAGGCATGAATGTAATCTTCCAAATATAAAAATTTATATATTTCAAAGCTAAGTAAAGAGGAGAAAAGAAAATTGCAAGGGAGAGAAAGGAGGACACAGGGCAATCTTTCTGATGTGGCACCAAGGCAGGAGTTGCTACGCATTCAAAGAAAGAAATGGTGCAGTGGTTTGAGCAGGGAATTACATCTTGCTGGCAAAAAGAGAAAAGTCAGTCCCTAACCAGTGTGAGAACCTTTAAACTTAACACGGACAGTCAAATAAATTGAGGACATAGAGACTGATCAGCCTGAGTCCTCAAATGCCTAATAAAGATGGTGCAAGGCAAGTTGGTACCCACTACATTACGTAGGACGCTTAAAACAAAGAAATAAAGTGACTTAAATAGGAGAGCTTGCATCATGGTGGTGGAGGAATCCTCTCCTTTGGAAGGCAATTGACATCAGAATATCACTCCCTGGGGCTCTCTGTCTCCAGCCTGCAATTACACAGTTAAGATAAATATGACAAGTTCCTTCAGCATCCTTTTTTTTTTTTTTTAATTCAGGAAAAAAAAAAAGCTTTAATCTATAAAGAATTACAACAATAATTAAACTGTTCCTAAATGAATCAGGTGTGAGCCTCTGCACTCAAATTATCTTTTTTTTTTTCTCTTTTACTTTGCTCTTGTTATTGCCCTGTAACTTTCCTTTCCTTTTTGCATTACCAGTTCTTATGCATGCCTCTCTTAATGGTTTAAAGACAAACCTAACCCTTTTAAGAAAGAGCTGTTTTGCTTTACATACTAGGTTTTAGGCCCCACCTCACCAATTAAGTATGCAAATAGCATATATCCACCTTGCCTGTTTTACAACTTGCAATAGTTCCAAGCATTGTAATGCATTCAATATATACAGCGAAACAACTAAAAGAAATAAGAAATGGAAAACTTTGTGTTACTCCAAGAGCAGTAAAATCCGTTTTTCTCTTCTTACTAGTATTTTTACAAGTGCCCACAGTTTACTCCTAAAAAAAAAAAATTCAGACCATAGGGCTTCCCTGTACTGCTCTCTCTCTTTTATCTCTTGGCTCATTACCATGAACTGCATATTTACCTCCCCAGGGGTGTGCGTGAGTGTGGGTGGAATCCAGGTTTTCTGTGGCCTAAAGTTTATGTTCCACTGCTATTCATAAAGTTTTTACTAGCTAATGCTTTTCAGAAGTAGACTGCTGGGTCCTTCTTCCTAGTCTGTCTTAGTCTGGAAGCTCAGTTGAAACCCGTCTTCCATGGGTGACCTTGCTGCTATCTGAATACCAGTGGCATAGCTTCCAGCGTTACAGCAACACGCAAGCCCCCACAGTACGACAAACTGATGTGCATGTGAAAGCTGGAGAATGAATAAGGAAGTCAGGAGAAGAATTGACGCCTTTGAATTGTGGTGTTGGAAAAGAATAGTGAATATACCGTGGACTGCCAAAAGAACAAACAAATCTGTCTTAGAAGAAGTACAACCAGAATGCTCCTTAGAAGCAAGGATGGCGAGGCTGTGTCTTACATACTTTGGACATGTTGTCAGGAGGGATGAGTCCCTGGAGAAGGACATCATGCCTGGCAGAGTGCAGGGTTAGAGGAAAAGAGGAAGACCCTCAACGAGGTGGATTGACACAGTGGCTGCAAAGATGAGCTCAAGCATAACAACGATTGTAAGGATGGCTCAGGAGCAGGCAGTGTTTCGTTCCGTTGTGCATAGGGTCACTATGAGTCGGACTCGAAGGCACCTAACAACAACAACAAAGGTTATGTAATTGGGGGGGAGGTGAGCACTCCTGGGTGTCTCAGATAGTTAAGAGCTAGATGAAAAGTTAGAGGTTCAAATCCACCCAGAGATGCCTTGGAAGAAAGGCTTGGCAATCTACTTCTGGAAAATCTCCCATTGAAAACTTTATGGAGCCCGGTTCTAGTCTGACAGACGTGGGATAACCATGAGTCAGAATAGATTCAAGGGCAACTGGTTTGTTTTTGTTTTCTGTAAAAAAAAAAAAAAAAGGTTACAGAGTCATGACTGGCTAATTAGATACAAAGAATAATCACTTAAAATGAGAAAATAAATCACAGAAAATTAAAAATTTAAAAGAACTGACAAATACCAAAGAGAAATGGGGGGGGGGATGGACAACATAATATTGTTATTATTTAACTGCTTGACCAGCTGAAAACCAGTTGCTATGGAGTCGACTCTGACTTCTAGTACCCCGATGTGTGTCAGAGTGGAACTGTGCTCCATAGTATTTTTGTAGTGTTTTCAGTGGCTGATTTTTCAGAAATAGATTGCTGCTTTACTGTGTGATTGCACCTTATGAGGCAGTTATCATTTTCTATAGAGGAAAGTAGAAAGATAATTTAATCTTCTATTTTGTGTGGTTAGCTGAGATGTTTTACTATTTTTTGAAAGCTTTGAAAAGTTTCTTTCTGTGTCTCGTATATTTTTAGGATTGAGATTCCAATTTGAGAAAACTGCAATTAAATTACTTTCATATGTGGCCTGCCTTAGCCTGATTTCCTAGCAAGTTGAAGTAAAAATTATTCAGCTGGAAGTGTTTGCTTGAGAAATGTGATCCAGGGAGCCCAAAACAAGGAAAACAGGGAAACAAAGCCAGTGCTGATGCGTTGTTGAGGTGGCTGTCTTCAAGTCTGCCTGGAGGCTCCCTCGCAGGGGTCTGGAGGATCATTTCATATGCATCCCAGCATTGTTTGCCAGGAAGAAAGGGGGTGGCATCCATTAACCAGCTACTGGCCCATTTTTGAGGTGCTCCTTCAGGCTGCATTCACCTGAACTCAGAGGGCCTTTTCAGGAAGGTACTTCCATGATGGCCACTGTGCTGAGAGAGAAGTCAGGAAGGGGGAGAATTCTGGCCTGGCCAAAATGAGGCTTCGTCACGCTCACCAGCATGAAGCTAGTTGGCCTCAAACAAAACTATCACTGTGGAAATGATGGGAGAAGAAACAACTGAGAGTCCACAAGAATCTATAGGACATCCTAGTGGTGTCTGATATGTGTGCTGTAAGACTCTGGGGCATTTCAAGTTCTCTTGTGCAGTGACCTTTCTTAAGTACTTTTGGAATTGACAGCATAATGAATTTTATGTTATCCTCATACATGACAGTATTTTCTGACAAATCTAATATAGATGTATACGTACGTGTGTCTATATTTTTACCAATGTGCTTATATGTGTTATATGTATATTTCCCTAACTGGCATCAAAAATCCCAAAAGGCTCTTCATTATTTCTATTCAAAATATTTTCCCCAATTTATGTATGTGTGTTATACGTTTATTTCTCTGCTTCAGATGGGTTTCAAAAATTCCAAGGGACTATTCATTATTTCTATTCAAAATTTCTTTTCCTCTTGTAAATATTTTAATAGTTTTTCTCAATTATAGAGCAATTTCTACAGATATTTAATAATTCACATGTATTGCTTTTATTTAGTAATACATATATTTTTACCTGAATTTTCTCTCAATTATTCAATACATAAATTTTAAAAGGAAAAAAATAATTACCCTTCTTATTTCTCCAGTTTAGGAGTACATACTTTCTTACTTGTTTATCGAAATATTCCAAAACACCTTTCCAGATTGCAGTTAAAATGATGTTGTCAGTGTTTTCAATAAGCTATTTGCATAGAATTTGTGTTCTTTTTTATCAACTGATTCTACATAAAGAGTGTTCTGGAGTTATTAGAATGATGCAATGGTTGTGTTGCAAAGATTTAAAATAGAAAGACATTCCTCTAGAATCTTTATAGAAGCATACAAGTAAGCATGTGTGTTAAAAGTACTTCATCTACTCAAAAGATGCTAAAAAAGAAATTAGACCAGTGGCAGAATACCAGAGAAGTCAGTAAGTTCAGGTCCTGGAGAGGCAATTTTTTTTCTCTGATTATGGGATTCAGTATTCAAGGCACATATGTTGTATACTTGTTAACATTTTTTTTTAAATAATTTTTATTCTGCTTTTAGTGAAAGTTTACAAATCAAGTCAGTCTCTCACATATAAACTTATATACACCTTACTACATACTCTGAGTTACTCTCCCCCTAATGAGTCAGCCCTCTCCCTCCTTCCAGTCTCTCCTTTCGTGACCGTTTTGCCAGTTTCTAACCCCCTCTATCCTCCCATCTCCCCTCCAGACAGGAGATGCCAACATAGTTTCAAGTGTCCACCTGATGCAAGTAGCTCACTCCTCATCAGCATCTCTCTCCAACCCATTGTCCAGTCCAATCCATATCTGATGAGTTGGCTTCAGGAATGGTTCCTGTCCTAGGGCAAGAAGGTTTGGGGACCATGACCGCTGGGATTCTTCTAGTCTCAGTCCGACCATTAAGACTTGTCTTTTTATGAGAATTTGGGGTCTGCATCCCACTGTTCTCCTGCTCCCCCAGGGGTTCTCTGTTGAGTTTCCTGTCAGGGCAGTCATTGGTTGTGGCCGGGAACCATCTAGTTCTTCTGGTCTCAGGACGATGTAGTCTCTAGTTCATGTAGCCCTTTGTGTCTCTTGGGCTTCTAATTACCTTGTGACCTTGGTGTTCTTCATTCTCCTTTGATCCAGGTGGGTTGAGACTCATTGATGCATCTTAGATGGCCGCTTCCTAGTGTTTAATACCCCGGATGCCACACTTCAAAGTGGGATGCAGAATGTTGTCTTAATAGAATTTATTTTGCCAATTGACTTAGATGTCCCCTGAAGCCATAGTCCCCAAATCCCTGCCCCTGCTCCTCTGAACTTCAAAGCATTCAGTTTATTCAGAAAACTGCTTTTGGTCCAGTCCAATTGTGCTGACCTCCCCTGTATCGAGTGTTGTCCTTCCCTTCACCTAAAGCAGTTCTTATCTACTATCTAATCAGTAAATAACCCTCTCCCATCCTCCCTCTCTTCCTCCCCACCCACAAAAGAATGTGTTCTTCTTAGTTTATACTATTTCTCAAGATCTTATGATAGCAGTCTTATACAATATCTGTCCTTTTAGAACTAACTTCACTCAGCATAATGCCTTCCAGGTTCCTCCATGTTATGAAAGGTTTCACAGATTCATCACTGTTCTTTATCGCTCCATAGTATTCCATTGTGTGAATATACCATAATTTATCCACTCATCTGTTGATGGGCACCTTGGTTGCTTCCATTTTTTGCTATTGTAAACAGTGCTGCAATAAACATGGGTGTGCATATTTCTGTTTGTGTAAAGGCTCTTATTTCTCTAGGATACATTCTGAGGAGTGGGATTTCTGGATCATATGGTAGTTCTATTTCTAGCTTTTTAAGGAAATGCCAGATAGATTTCCAAAGTTGTTGTACCATTTCACATTCCCACCAGCAGTGTATAAGTGTTCCAATCTCTCCATAGCCTCTCCAACATTTATTATTTTGTGTTTTTTGGATTAATGCCAGCCTTGTTGTAGTGAGATGGAATCTCATGGTAGTTTTAATTTGCATTTCTCTGGTGGCTGATGATCAAGAGCATTTCCTCATATATCTGTTAGCCACCTGAATGTCCTCTTTAGTGAAGTGCATGTTCATATTCTTTGCCCAATTTTTAATTGGTTTGTTTGTCTTTTTGTGGTTGAGTTTTAGCAGAATCATGTAGATTTTAGAGATCAGACACTGGTCAGAGATGTCATAGCTGAAAACTTTTTCCCAGTCTGTAGGTGATATTTCTACTCTTTTGGTGAAGTCTTTAGATAACCATAGGTGTTTGATTTTTAGGATCTCCCAGTTATCTGGTTTCTCTATGTTATTTTTAGTAATATTTTGTATTCTGTTTATGCCTTGTATTATGGCTCCTAAAATTGTCCCTATTTTTTCTTCCATGATGTTTATCCTTTTAGACTTTATGTTTAGGTCTTTGATCCATTTGGAGTTAGTTTTTGTGTATGGTGTGAAGTATGGGTCCTGTTTCATTTTTTTGCAAATGGATATCCCGTTATGTCAGCACATTAGTTAAAAAGACTATCTTTTCCCCAATTAACTGACACTGGGCCTTTGTCAAATATCAGCTGCTTATCTGTGGATGGATTTACATCAGGGTTCTCAATTCTGTTCCATTGGTCTATGTGTCTGTTCTTGTACAAGTACCAGGCTGTTTTGACTACTGTGGCTGTATAATATGTTCTAAAATCAGGTAGAGTGAAACCTCCCACTTTCTTCTTTTTCAGTAATGCTTTACTTATCTGGGTCTTCTTTCCCTTCCATATGAAGCTGGTGATTTTTTTCTCTATCACATTAAAAAATGTCATTGGAATTTGGATCGGAAGTGTACTGTACATATAGATGACTTTTGGCAGAATAGCCATTTCTACAATGTTAAGTTTTTCTATCCATGAGCAAGGTATGTTTTTCCACTTATGTAGGTCTATTTTGGTTTCTTGTAGTAGGACCTTGTAGTTTTCTTTGTATAGGTCTTTTACATCTTTCGTAAGATTTATTCCTAAGTACTTTATCTTCTTGGGGGCTACCGTGAATGGTATTGATTTGCTAATTTCTTCTTCGGTGTTCTTTTTATTGATGCACAGGAATCCAACTGATTTTTGTATGTTTATCATATAACCTGAAACTGCTGAACTCTTAGTTTCAGTAGTTTTCTGGAGGATTCCTTAGGGTTTTCTGGGTATAAGATCATATCATCTCCAAATAGAGGTACTTTTACTTCTTCCTTGCCAATCTGGATGCTCTTTATTTTTTGTCTAGCCTAATTGCTCTGGCTAGGACCTCTAGCGCAATGTTGAATAAGAGCAGTGATAAAGGATATCCTTGTCTGGTTCCCGTTCTCAAGGGAAATGCTTTCAGGCTCTCTCCATTTAGAGTGATGTTGGCTGTTGGCTTTGTATAGATGCCCTTTTTTATGTTGAGGAATTTTCCTTCAATTCCTATTTTGCTGAGAGTTTTTATCATGAATGGGTGTTGAACTTTGTCAAATGCCTTTTCTGCATCAATTGATAAGATCATGTGGTTTTTGTCTTTTGTTTTATTTATATTGTGGATTACATTAATGGTTTTTCTAATATTGAACCAACCTTGCATACCTGGTATAAATCCCACTGGGTCATGGTGGATTATTTTTTTGATATGTTGTTGAATTCTATTGGTTAGAATTTTGTTGAGGATTTTTGCATCTATGTTCACGAGGGTTATAGGTCTGTAATTTTCTTTTTTTGTGGTGCCTTTACCTGGTTTTGGTATCAGGGATATGATGGCTTCTTAGAATGAGTTTGGTACTATTCCACCCTTTTCTATGCTTTGAAACGCCTTTGGTAGTATTGGTAGAACTCTGCAGTGAAGCTGTCCAGGCCAGAGCTTTTTTTTGTTGGGAGTTTTTTATTACCTTTTCAATCTGTTTTTTTGTTATGGGTCTATTTAGTTGTTCTACTTCTAATTGTGTTAGTTTAGGTAGGTAGTGTGTTTGTAGGAATTCATCCATTTGTTTTAGGTTTTCAAATTGTTAGAGTACAATTTTTCATAGTAATCCAATAGGATTCTTTTAATTTCAGTTGGGTCTGTTTTGATATGGCCCATCTCATTTCTTATTTGGGTTATTTGTTTCCTTTGCTCTATTTCTTTAGTCAGTCTGGCCAACGGTTTATTAATTTTTTCAAAGAACCAGCTTTTGGCCTTGTTAATTCTTTCAATTGTTTTTCTGTTTTCTAATTCATTTAATTCTGCTCTAATTTTTATTATTTGTTCTAATTGTTCAAGTTGTAGGGATAGGTCTCTGATTTCAGCTCTTTCTTCTTCATGTATGTGTGCATTTATCGATATAAATTGACCTCTGAGCACTGCTTTTGCTGTGTCCCAGAGGTTTTGATAGGAAGTGTTTTCAGTCTCATTGCATTCTGTGAATTTCTTTATTCCCTCCTTAATGTCTTCCAAAACACAGTCTTTTTTGAGCAGGGTATTTTTCAGTTTCCAAGTGTTTGATTTCTTTTCCCTGATTTTTCTGTTATTGATTTCTACTTTTATGGGCTTATGGTCAGAGAAGTTGCTTTGTAATATTTTGATGTTTTGGATTCTGCAAAAGTTTGTTTCATGGCCTAATACGTGATCTATTCTAGAGAATGTTCCATGTGCACTAGAAAAAAAAGTATACTTTGCAGCTGTTGGGTGGAGTGTTCTGTATAAGTCTATGAGGTCAAGTTGGTTGATTGTAGCAGTTAGATTTTCCCTGTCTCTATTGAGCTTCTTGCTGGAAGTCCTATCCTTTTCTGAAAGTAGTGTATTGAAGTCTCCTACAATTGTGGAGGTGACTATCTCACTTTTCAATTCTGTTAAAGTTTGTTTTATGTATCTTGTAGCCCTGTCATTGGGTGCATAAATATTTAATATGGTTATATCTTCCTGGTCAATTGTCCTTTTAATCATTATATAGTGTCCTTCTTTATCCTTTGTGGTGGATTTAACTTTAAAGTCTATTTTGTAGAAATTAATATTGCTACTCCTGCTCTCTTTTGCTTGTTGTTTCCTTGACATATTTTTTTCCATCCTTTGAGTTTTAGTTTGTTTGTGTCTCTAAGTCTAAGGTGTGTCTCTTGTAGGCAGCATTTAGACGGATTGTGTTTCTTTATCCAGTCTGAGACTCTCTGTCTCTTTATTGCTGCATTTAGCCCGCTTACATTCAGCATAATTATGCATAAGTGTGAGTTTAGTGGTGTCATTTTGATGCCTTTTTTTGTATGTTGTTGACAGTTTCTTTTTTCCACTTACTTTTTTGTGCTGAGATGTTTTTCTTTGTAAATTGTGTGTTCCTCTTTTTCATAGTAGTTGAATTTATTTTTGCTGAGTTGTTATGTTTTTCTTGTTTTTTATTTTGAAGTATGGAATTGTTAGACCTCTTTGTGGTTACCTTAATATTTACCCCTATTTTTCTAAGTAAAAACCTGACTTGTATTGTCCCATAACACCTTGTTTTCCTCTCCATTTGAAAGATCTATGCCTCCTGCATTTGGTACCTCTTTTTTGATTATTGTAATCTTTTACATAATGACTTCAATGATTCCCTGTTTTGAGCATTTTTTTTCTCTTTTAAATTAATCTTATTTTGTTTTTTGTGATTTCCCTATTTGAGTTGATATCAGGATGTTCTGTTCTGTGACCTAGTGTTATGTTGGTATCTGATATTATTGATTTTCTGAACAAAGAATTTCCTTTAGTAATTCTTGTAGCTTTGGTTTGGTTTTTGCAAATTCTCTAATCTTGTGTTTATCTGTCAATGTCTTAATTTCACCTTCATGTTTGAGAGAGTTTTGCTGGATATATGATCCTTGTCTGGCAGTTTTTCTCCTTCAGTGCTCTATATATGTCATCCCATTGCCTTCTTGGCTGCATGGTTTCTGCTAAGTAGTCTGAACATATTCTTATTGATTCTCCTTTGTAGGTGACTTTCCTTTTATCCCTGGCTGCTTTTAAAATTTTCCCTTTATCTTTGGTTTTGGCAAGTTTGATTATAGTATGCCTTTGTGATTTTCTTTTTGGATCAACCTTGTATGGGTTTCAATGAGCATCTTGGATAGATATCCTTTCATCTGTCATGATGCCAAGGAAGTTTTCTGCCAACAGATCTTCAACTATTCTCTCTGTATTTTCTGTCATCCCTCCCTGTTCTGGAACTCCAATCACACACAAGTTATTCTTTTTGATAGAGTCCCACATGAGTCTTTGGATTTCTTCATTTTTTTAAATTCTTTTATCTGATTTTTTTTCAACTATATTGGTGTCAATTGCCTCATACTCCAACTCCCCCACTCTGCATTCCAATTCCTTGATTCTGCTCCTCTAACTTCCTATTGAATTGTCTATTTCTGTAATTTTACTGTTAATCTTTTGGATTTCTGAATGCTGTCTCTCTATGGATTCTTGCAACTTCTTAATTTTTCCACTATGTTCTTGAATAATCTTTTTGAGTTCTTCAACTGGTTTATCAGTGTGTTCCTTGGCTTTTTCTGTAGATTGCCTTATTTCATTTCTGAGGTCATCCCTGATGTCTTGAAGCATTCTGTATATTAGTTTTTTACATTCTGCATCTGGCAATTCCAGGATTGTATCTTCATTTGGGAATGATTTTGATTCTTTAATTGGGGGATTTGTAGAAGCAACCATGGTCTGCTTTACGTGATTTGATATCGGCTGCTGTCTCCAAGCCATCTATAAGATTCTGTAATGATTTATTTTATATTTGCTCACCAAATCTTATCTTCTTGTTTTGTTTTGTTTCAATATACCCAGGTGGGCTACTAGATTGTGCTGTCTTGATTGTTGTAGCCTTTGAATCACTTATGTCCTATTACCAGTTGGTTTGAGCTGTTAGCAGATATATAAGCCTAAGAGTCCATTCCCTATTCTTGAATAGAGTCAGCTTAGGTGTTCTGATTTTGGGTCACCAAGTGTGTGGTGTAGGCTGTCACCTATTTACTTAAAGTAGTAGTGGTGATAGTTGTATGCACCAGATTCTAATAGCGGCAGGGAGTCACACTCCAAGGAGAGCAGGATGCTGACAGCCTTCCTCCCTGTGCCAGTGAGGTCGGTGTGTCTCTATTCCAAGAGCACTTTGGTGGTTGTGCTCTGCAGCTGCTCCTTAGGCACCCAATGCTTGTACCTCTAAAGATTGGTAGGCGTCACTATCCTCAGACCCCTTTAGCAGGTGGCTAGTTAGTTTGGGTGGAGCTTTATCCCTCAGCTCCCTGCTGTGGATCAGTGAGGGCTCTGTTTAATAGGTAGAGAATTATCAGACCTCTAAACCTTGTCTTTCCACTGCTCAGCTAAAAGGATTACAGTCAGATCTCTATCAGAATTGCCTTTGCATTATAATAGGTGCTTGGTTCCCTGTAGGAATGAAAACCAAAGACTGTGGATCTCTTATGCTTGGCTGGAGCTGGTTCTGTATTTTTATTCTGGCTTAGGAAAGTCAGGGAAGGATTTTTCCCCCTGGGTTGTTAATTGATACTTCTCTCATCCCAGGAGAATGGGTTAGAAAAAAAAAAAAAATACCTGCAGAGCACTTCACTCTGTGGCCCAGGAAATTCCGATGTTAATGAAGCCATCCGGGGCAGGGCGGGGAGGGGTCGTATAGATAGGAGAGAGTAGTGTGCTGGCAATGTAGAGAAAGCTACTTATCTTGGTTGGTGAAGACTGTTTTATCTGAGATTCCAGAGGGGTATGTAACCTGTGTGTGCTGGCTGGGTCAAGTTTGCCCCCAAGGTTCAGGCCTGCATCCTGCACTTGCGCCATCTCAGGAAGCTGTGATCATGTCCTCATCTCCTACTCCTAAGCCCAGCACCAAGGTTTTCTGGCTGGGATGCTGGACTCCAGGCTCCAAAACCAGTTGTTGCTTTCCCATGATTTCTCCTTCTCCTGTCAGCTGTGTCATTGTGCAGCCTGCGTGCGCTGGCTGGGTTTCCACCAAGGCTACTTCAGGAGGCTAGGGCTGTGTCCCATGCTTGCGCTGTCTTAGGAAGCCGTGATCAGCTCCTCTGTGCTTAGTCCGAAGCCCAGCGCCAAGCTTTTCTGACTGAGACGCTGGCTCCAGGCTCCAAAAACAGTCTCTGCTTCCCCGTGGTTGCTCGTTCTCTTGTCAGCCATGTCGGTGCGAAGCCTGCTTGCTCTGGCTGAGTCTCTAACGAGGTTACTCCAGGGGGTTAGGGGTTAGAGCTGTGTCCTGTGCTTGCCATGTCTCAGTAAGCTGCGATCAACCCCACCATTCAGGCACCAGGGGACCGTGAGGGTTCAAGGCTGTGGCACTGGACCCCAGTTCCAGAAGTGGTCACTGCTTCAGGGTGTGGCTTTTTGCCCTCTGTCACTCAGGTTAACTCCTTAGTTCTGTGTTTGATGGTCAGGGTTCATAGATTGTCATGTATATGATTGATTCACTTGTTTTTCTGAGTCTTTGTTGCAAGAGGGATCTGCAGTAGCATCTACCTAGTCAGCCATCTTGGCCCTGTCCCACTTGTTAACACTTTTAAAGAATGCTTACAGCCTTTGTCTTCACCTTTCCCAATAGCAGGGGTGCCATACAATTATCTTCCAATGTTGTTTAATAATATCCTTCCCCTCTTGGGAGGTGGCATTGTGTGACCTTGGGTATTTTTCAGATTCCATTATAGGCCAATGTATCTCATGTGCAGCCAGCCACCAATGGTCTTGTCAGTGGAGGCTTGCATGTTGCTGTGATGCTGGACAGGTTTCAGAGGAGCATCCAGACTAAGATGGACTTGGAAGAAAGTCCTGTCAATCCATTTCCAAAAATCAGCCAATGAAAACCCTATGGATCACAACTATCCAATCCGGAACCAATCATGAGGCTCAGGACCAGGCAGCATTTTATTCCGTTGGGCATGGAATCACCATGAATTGGGGACCCACTCAACATCAAACAACAACAACAAGGGATATAAAATTGGGGAAACTTTTAATATGGGCATACTGGAATATATTTATGTGGTTTTCAGTCTCTTCTATGTATATGTAAGTTATTGCTAGCCATGCTCTTGTAGGAAGGGTTTCTGTAATACACCTTCCATGCACTGTCAATTTACCTGTCTTTCTGACATAGTGGAAGTGTGCCTGGAGTTCCTAGTCACTTTGTGAATGTGAACAATAAGGAGAGTGGAGGAGAAAAAAGACTTGAAAAATCAGAGCCAAAAGCAAGTCTGTAGATAATTTCTCCAACCATCAGACATGCAACCTTTAAGTGAAGTTAGTCTAGAGTTAGAATATTTTCCTTTGAAAATTTCACAAAAAAGTATAGATACATGAACTCATTTTGAAGGCTCTTGTCATAGTCTTTAAATGATAAGGACTAGTAATTCTCCACAGCTGATAAAAGATACCAAAACACTAATGAAAGATACCCAGCAAATAACAAACAGGATAAACAAAAAGATACAGCTAGAGACTTAACAGGGAGATTGTAGAAAACCAAAGACAAAGAAAAAATTAACTTTCCTGAACGCCATAGCTAGAGTAGCTCTCCCCCAATCTCTTACTATTCCATTGTGCTATTGTATTTCTTTACAGCGTTTGTCATTACATTGCAGTATGAGTTGTATTTTAACTTTTTACCGAAGCACAAAAAAAGTATAAAAAGTATTACAAATACAAAAAAGTATGAACTTTTTTTATTTTCTCAAACCAAACATTGGAGGTGAAATCAACATCCACATCAAGAAACAGAAAACTACCAGCACCCTAGAAATGATTCACACACCTTCCAAAGGCTCTAACTACCCTGAACTTCTAACTATAGAGGTTAATTTTGAGAAATTTCTGTTTTATATCAATGCCCTCTTTTGTTACTTGCTTATTTAGTTTAACACTGTTTCTAAGATTAACCCATATTGTTGCAAGTAGTTTTAGAACATCAACTCTAATTGTATGCATATGTCATAATTCATTTATCCATTTCAGCATCAGTGGGTTTTGGAGTAACTTTAATTTGTTTTTTATATTACGGAATGGCTTTTGGTGAACACTACATGTACATTTCCATTAGGAATTACCCAAGGGTGGCCCTGTTGGGGCACAGGGTATATATATGTTCAGCTTTAGTCACTACTGGCACACACAAAAAATGATAGAAATATCCATTTTTTGCATTTTCTTTGTTTGCTTTTTTTCCCTCATCTTTCCCATCACTGGAATGAAAATTTCATGAGAGCACGTGCTTTACTTCTCATCTTCACAACTATGATGGATGAATAAGGAAGCTGTATCTGAAGGATATAGAGTGCTATCAATCACATTCCTTGAAATCCTGGCATCTAGCACACTAAATTAAAGATGTATCCTAGAAAAGTCCCTTACTTCCCTGAGTCCCAGTGTTTTCATCCGTAAATTGGGACTCATAAGTGCTTCATTTGTTATGAGGTTCTTAGAGGGTGATGAACCTGACAAGGCACATATGTTGTTAAATTTTAGACAGGGATGGGCAAATAAATGATTATGATCATAATTATGTTCCCACAACAGTAATTCAAAATGGTGAATTAATAATTTAATAAAGCCACCCTTTCAATTCCTGAGTGAACTCCTTATGTAATTATATGGTACCCTGAACATGTGTCACATGCTTTCTGTCCTCAATTTCTGGGTCAGTGAGAAGCATAGGTATAAATCATGAGCTAACTGCTCTTACCTGGCTGACATATGCTTACCCTTGATGACCCTGTGGCATAATTGAAAAGTGATTTTAGTATCTGTCTTAGTTATCTAGTGCTGCTATAACAGAAATACCACAAGTGAACGGCTTTAACAAATAAAAATTTATTCTCTCACAGTTTAGGAGGCTAGTTGTAAGAATTCAGGGTGCCAACTTCAGTGGAAGGCTTTCTTTCTCTGTCAGCTCTGGAGGAAGGCCATTTTCATCAATCTTCCCCTGGTCTAGGAGCTTCTCAGCACAGGGACCCCTGGTCCAAAGGATGCGCTCTGCTCCTGGCACTTCTTTCTTGGTGGTATGAGATCCCTCTCCTCTCTGATTGCTTCTTTCTTTCATACCTCAAAAGAGATTGACTCAAAATACATCCTAACCCTGTAGATTGAGTTCTGCCTCATTAACATAACTGCCTCTAATCCTGGCTCATTAACACCACAGAGGTTAGGATTTACAACACATAGGATAATCACATCAGATCATGAAATACAATGAGAGCCATACAATACTGGGAATCATGGCCTAGCCAAGTTAACACATAGTTTGGAAAACACACTTCAATCCGTAACTGTATCCTTCGAATGAACATTCCAGTAAATTTCTCTAATCTCCCTGGAAAACTCTTCAGGCAAACAAAGCTCTCATGTTGTTTCCTCTGGTAAATGTCCTTTGCTCTGAACCATCAATTTTAACTCATTCGACAAATAACTTACTAGTGCGTTGCAAGCTAACAAAGGTTAAATACCACATTTTTACCAAAAGTGAAAAGCACTTACTGATTGTAGTGAGTACAATGACTGAGAAAACTACTTATGACTCTTCTCCCTGACAAATGAGAGCACGTACACCATTTCTCCTCTTAAAAGGATGGCATAGTGTTGCTCAAAAAAATAGAAAAGATGATATTTCTCTTACACTTAGATGCTGAGCTAGGTTTGTACAGTAGTGTCACAAATTCCAATGGTGCCACCTTCTCTCATTCAATATAGTTTACACAATTTAAAATAGAATGTGATTTATTTTATCTTTAAAAAGTAAAACTCCAGAAGATTTTTTTTTTTTTAATTATGTTTCTGGAGACCATGGGGCATTTATTTTTAATACAAGTAAACAGGGCATAAGAAAGGGAAATTAAAAAAAAAAAAAAAATGAAAGAAAGGATAAAGGAAGGGGGGCAAAGAGGACACATTTTTATATACTTTTTTTTTCAGCAGCCTTCTTCCCAGTTTAATCCTTTAATGACAGCATGACCATACTGACCACAGTCTCCCATTAACCACTCATATGGGAAATAGCCATCAAAAGGCATCCCCTGACACTCTTTGTGAAGACTTGAACTTGCCCAAGGCCCGCCTCAGAGCACCAGTCACGTCCTTGTTCCTCAGACTGTAGATGAGGGGGTTTAGCATGGGTGTGAGGATGGTATAGAATAAGGAGAAAACTTTGTCCTGAGCTGGTGTGTGATAAGAGTGCGGTAGCATGTACGTGTACATGGCGGCCCCATAGAACAAGGTAACCACAATCATGTGAGATGAGCAGGTGGCAAATGCTTTCTTCCTCCCCTCCACTGAGCTCATGTGGTGGACTGTGGTTAGGATTCGGGCATAGGAGGCAATCACCACGGAGAAAGGAATCAGCAGCATCAAAACACAGCACACATACATCACTGTCTCATAGAGAGATGTGTCTGTACATGCCAACTTCAGGACTGCAGGTGCCTCACAGAAGAAATGATTAATCTCCCGGGAGTTGCAGAAGGGAAAGCTCATGGTGATGGGGGTTAGGAGGAAGCCATCCAAAGACCCCCCAAACCAGGAACCTGCTATGATCATCCAACAGACCTTGCGGCTCATGAGGACAGGGTATCTCAGAGGGCTGCAGATGGCCACATAGCGGTCATAGGCCATGAGGCCCAACAAGAAGAATTCTGCTCCCACCAAGGTGAGGTAGAGGAAGTGTTGAGCTGTGCACCCCACAAAGGAAATGGTCCTTTGGCCCAGCATGTAATCGACCAGCATCTTGGGCACAATGGTAGAGATGTACATCATGTCAATGAAGGAGAGGTGGCTGAGCAGGAAGTACATGGGAGTGTGGAGGCATGAGTCGGTGTGGATCAGGAAGATCATGACCCCATTAGCCATCAGTGCAGTGAAGAAGATAACGTTGACAATGGCAAAAAGAAGTCCTGCTGTATCCTTCCTGCCGAACAGCCCCATGAAGGTAAACTCTGTAGAGGATGTATTATACTCTTCCATTGATCCCACCATGGTACTGATATGCTCTAGAATCTTACAAATAAAAAGATAACATCCCCAGGGAATGAAAATAACAAAATGTAGATTAATTGTTAGGTAGTGAACTTCCAACAGTTGGAAGAAACCATCTGTGAATATTTTCTCAGTACTGATATCCAGCAACTAATCTATTCCAGAAGTTTTAAATGAAATTTTTCATTTAAAATCAATTATTCTTTAAATTCATTAAATACGAGGATGTTGGCAGGTACTATAGTACTACAGCGATACACATAACACTTAAGGATGCACACCATGCCTTACCCATCACTTAAGAGTGTTTGGGTTAAACACCATTTAAACATATTCTGGTCTGGTGCGTGTGTGTTTGTGAATGTGTGTGTGTGCATGTGAGAGAGAGAGAGAGAGAAAGACATTAACAGAGACACACAAAGACAGACAGAGACAATATGAATAAACTACCATAGATGTAAATTTAAATCACTATTTTTATTAAACACATTTTTTTTTTTATGATCAGCATTACCACCATCTTCAAAAAATTTTCAGAGAGGCAGGGCCAAGAAGGCAGAGAAGTCAGATGCTTCCTGTGGTCCCTCTTACAACAAAGACCTCCCCCCTAAAAAAAACCCCAAGTGAATCAATTATATATGACAATCTTCAAGCCCTGGACACCAAAGGCAAAGTTGAAGAATTGGGCTAAGCAGCACAGGGAGGGAAAGACAGTTCATAAGCAGCGAGGAGTTTCCATACCTGACCCAGTGAGGACCAGGACCCTGCAGGCTGAATCAGCTGATACAAGTAGTGAGACAAGCAATGACACTTGGGACACGTTTTCCACAATAAGACAGACTAAGAGGTGGAGAGTCTACTCAAGCCTCCGGAATCAGTAAAAAGTGGCACTCAATCAGCAAAAGATAAGTACATATGTCTAGCCTACAGTGCAGAACAAAATACACTCTTGGGAAAAACATCTTTCCCATTTACCTGCCCTCTCCCTGCTCTGCACTGGGTTCTGGGCCAGCCTCAGAGATTGCCACATCCCCTGGGCTGGAAGTAGAACTTGTCACATGTCCTGAGCCATTCTCCCTGCCTTGGCGAAGGAACAGATTAACAAACAGGAAAAAATAATAATAATAATCAGCCAGGTCCCCTAAGCTGGGAACTCAGGGCAGGCACAGATCCTTTGTCTAGGCACAGGCATAAGGGTTCCATGGACTTTGAATGCCTTTCACCCTTGCATAGACCTGTGCAGGCCCACTTCAACAGCATCAGCCCTCATGAGTATGGTACAACACAGTACATACCTGAAGCCTAACTTCAATTGTATCAGGTGGAGTGGTAGGTGCATGATATTTGACACTGCTTTGCCTATTAAGCAGGGTCCTCAGTTACCCACATCAGAGGCCTGAGGACTAGTGGCTCCACCCATACAACCTAGCCACCTGCGACATGGGTTCAAGTTTAAGTGGTCCCTCCCAGTTCTACAGCTAACATCACTGGGAGCCCAGAGTCCAGCTATGAAACCCACCCACTTAGGCACTCTAGGGAACAAGGACGTACATTCCTCCCAGACACAAAGGAGCAGCTGTCAGCCCCTCGCTTTGCTCAGTGCATGATCCCCTTCTGCAGCCAAATACCTGTGCCTACACCAATCACCCCTGCCCATCTAGGACTGTACATGAGAACCTGGACCACACACTTGGTGACTGACTACCTGGACACCTGAATGGAATCAATACAAGAACAGTAAATGGACTCCTGAGCTCATTTACCTAGTAACAGATCTCACCACCTGGAGACAGGACATTCATGCCTCAAAGGCACCAATAATCAAACTAGCTCACAGCCTTTTTGGCCATCTCAAAACAAAACAAGAAGCTAGGACTTAGCAAGCAAACATAAAATAAATAAATATAAATTATTGATGGCTTGGAGACAACAGTCAATATCATATCACATAAACAGGCAGACCATGATGGCTTCAGCAAGCTCCCAAAACAAAGAATCAAGAACTATTCCAGAGTGAGATAACTTCCTGGAATTGCCAGAAGAAGACTACAAAAGATTAATACACAGAACTCTTCAAGAGATCAGGAAGCTCTTAATACCAACTTGTTCAGGAAAAAATGAGACATAAGAATTTTAAAAAATGATGAAATGCTAAGAATTATGTGGGGCTTTATGAAGAGGAATAACCTAAAAATGATTGGGATACAAGAAGAGGGCAAAACAAGAAGAGGGCAGGTAACAGAAAATACAGAGAGAATTGTTGAAGATTTGTTGGCAGAAAATTTCCCTGATATTGCAAAAGATGAGAAGATATCTATCTAAGAGGCTCATTGAACTTCACACAATGTAGATTCCAAAAGAAAGTCACCAAGACATATTATAAACAAACTTGCCAAAACCAAAGGTAAAGAGAATTTTAAAAGTGGCTAGGGATAAACGAAAAGTCACCTACAAAGGAGAGCCAATAAGACTAAACTCGGACTACTCAGCAGAAACCATGCAGGCAAGAAGGCATTGGAATGACATGTATATAAGCCTTAAAAAAAAAGCCTTAAAGAGGGGGAAAAAGAAAAAATGACAGCCAAAAATTATATATCCAGCAAAACTGTCTCTGAAATATGGCAAAATTAAGGAATTTTCAGATAAATACAAATTTAGGGAATTTGCAAAAAAAAAAAACAAAAAAAAAAACAAAAAAATTACACAAAATATGAAAGGGAGTCCTTCAGTTAGAAAATCAGTAACATTGGATAACAACCTCAGACTAGAACACAGGACAGAGCAACCAGATGTCAACCCAAATAGGGAAGTCACAAAAATAAATCAAAGGAAAACACTGAAAATAGAGAAACAGAAATGTCAATATGTAAAAGGTGATAACATTAAAATAAGAAAGAGGGACTGAAAAAGGTAGTCATAGATCTTTAATACGTAGAGGAAGTCAAGGTGATACAAAGAAATAACAGATTGACCTAAGCTTAGAAAAATAGGGGTAAATATTAAGGTGACCACGGACGAAACTAATAATCATACATATCAAAATAAAAAACAAAACGAAAAAAAAAAAACTTGAAGACTCAGCAAATACAAATCAACAACAATGAAAAAGGTTGAAATAAAATACATAAATAAAAACGACACAGCACAGAAAATTAAATAGAACAAAGAAACTGACAGCAACACACACACGCACAAAACACATCAAAATGACAGCACAAACTCATTTTTCAATGTAGCAATATTAGCTTCTAACAAAACAGATGTTAAAGTAAAATCCACCACAAAGGACAAGGAAGGACACTATATAATGATTAAAGGGTTGATACACCAGAAGGACATAACTGAAATAAATGCTTATGCACCCAATGACAGAGTTCCAAAATACATAACACAAAATCTAACACCATTAAAAAGAGAGGTAGACACCTCCACAATAATAGTAGGAGGACTCGATGGCACTGGGTTTTGGGTCAATATACCACTTTCGGTGAAGGACCGAACACCCAGAAAGAAGCTCAATAAAGACATGGAAGATCGAAATGTCATAATCAACCAACATGACCTCATAGACATACACAGAACACTCCACCTAACAGCAACCAAGTATACTTTCATTTCCAACACACACAGAGCATTCTCCAGAATAGAGCACATATTATTAAGCCATAAATAATTTTTTTTTAAAGCAAGCTTTAACAGAATCCAAAGCATCAAAATATCACAAAGCACCTCTTCTGACAATAAAGCCATGAACGTAGAAATCAAAAACAGAAAAAGCAAGGAAAAAAAAAAACACAAGGAAACTGAACAACACCTTGCTTAAAAAATACTAAGCTATAGAAGAAAATAAGGACAGAATAAAGAAATTCACAAAATCAAATGAGAAAGAAAACACATCCTACTAGATCCTTTGGGACACAGTTGAAGCAGTGCTCAGAGGTCAATTTATAGGAATAAATGTACACATCCAAAAAGAAGACAGGGCCAAAATCAAAGATTTATCCCTACAACTTGAACAAAGAGAGAAAAGCAAAAGAAGCCCTCAGGCACCAAAAGAAAGCAAATAATAAAAAAATTAGAGAAGAATTAAATGAAAAGAGAACAGAAAAACAATTGCAAGAGTTAACAAGGCCAAAATCTAGTTCTTTGAAATGATCAACAAAATTGGTAAACCATTAGCCAAACTGACAAAAGAAAAACAGGAGAGGAAGTAAATAACCTCAATAAGAAATGAAATGGGCAATACTACAACAGACCAAACTGAAATTAAAAGGATCATAACAGAATACTATGAAAAATTGTTCTCTGAAAAAATTGAAAACCTAGAGGAAGTGGACAAATTTCTAGAAACTCACTACTTACCTAAACTAACACAAACAGAGGTAGAACAACTAAATAAGCCCATAGCAAAAGAAAAGATTGAAAAGGCAATTAAAAAACTCCCAACAACAACAAAAAAAGCCCTGGCCCAGATGGCTTCACTGCAGAATTCTACCAAACTTTCAAAGAGTTAACACCGCTACTACTAAAGGTATTTCAGAGGATAGAAGAAGATATAATACTCCCAAACTCATTCTATGAAGCCAACATAACCCTGATACCAAACCAGGTAAAGACACTGAAAAAAAGAGAAAATTACAGACCAATATCCCTCACGAACATAGACAGAAATATCCTCAACACAATTTTAGCCAATAGAATTCAACAACCTATCAAAAAAATAATTCACCATGATCGAGTAGGATTCATACCAGGCATGCAGGGATGGTTCAACATTAGAAAAACAATCAATGTAATCCATCACATAAATAAAACAAAAGAGCCACATGATCTTACGAATTGATGCAGAAAAGGTATTTGACAAAGTCCAACACCAATTCATGATAAAAACTCTCAGCAAAATAGGAATTATCAAAATGTTAAAAGGCATAGATACAAAGCCAACAGCCAACATCTTCCTAAATGGAGAGAGTCTGAAAGCATTTCCCCTGAAAAAGGGAAGTAGACAAGGATGCCTTTATCACCACTCTTATTCAACATTGTGCTAGAGGTCCTAGCCAGAGCAATTAGACTACAAAAAGAAAAAAAGCATGTCCAAATTGGTAAGGAAGAAGTAAAAGCATGTCTATTTGCAGATGAAACGATCTTATACAAAGAATAACCCCAAAGAAACTACAAGAAAACTACTGGAACTAACAGAAGATTTCAGCAAAGTATCAGGATACAAGATAAACCTACAAAAATCAGTTGGATTCCTCTACACCGACAAAAAAAAACATCGAAGAGGAAATCACCAAATCAATACCATTTACACTAACCCCCAAGAAGATAAAATACTTAGGAATAAATCTAACCAGAGACATAAACGGCCTGTACAAAGAACACTACAAGACACTACTGCAAGAAACAAAAAGAGACCTACATAAGTGGAAAAACATACCTTTATCATGGATAGGAAGACTCAACATTGTGAAAATGTCTATTCTACCAAAGCAATCTACAGATACAATGTAATCCTGATCCAAATTCCAACAACATTTTTTAATGAGATGGAGAAAAAAAATCACCAACTTCATATGGAAAGGGAAGAAGCCCCAGATAAGTAAAGTATTACTGAAAAAGAAGAACAAAGTGAGGGACCTCACAGTACCTAATTTTAGAACCTATTACACCGCCACAGTAGGCAAAACAGCCTGGTACTGGTACGGCAACAGATACGTAGACCAATGGAACAGAATTAAGAATCCAGACATTAATAAATCCACATATGAGCAGCTGATATTTGACAAGGGCCCAAAGTCTGTTAAATAGGGAAAAGATAGTCTGTTTAACAAATTTGCTGGCATAACTGGATATCCATCTGCAAAAAAATGAAACAAGTCCGATACCTCACACCATGCACAAAAACAAACTCAAAATGGATCAAAGACCTAAGTAGAAAATCTAAAACAATAAAGATCATGGAATAAAAAATAGAGACAATGCCAAGAGCCCTAATACATGGCATAAACAGTATACAAAACATTACTAACAATGCAGAAGGGAAACTAGGTAACTGGGAGCTCCTAAAAATCAAACACCTATGCTCATCCAAAGACTCCACCAAAAGAGTGAAAAGACTACCTACAGACTGGGAAAAAGTTTTTATCTATGACATTTCTTATCTAAAATCTATAAGATACTACAAAACCTCACCAACAAAAAGACAAATAACCCAATCAAAAAATGGACAAAATATATGAACAGGCACTTCACCAAAGAAGACATTCAGACTGCTAACACATGTATGAGGAAATGCTCACGATCATTAGCCATTAGAGAAATGCAAGTCAAAACTGCAATGAGATACCATCTCATCCCAACAAGGCTGGCTGGCATTAATCCAAAAAACACAAAATAATAAATGTTGGAGAGGTTGTGGAGAGATAGGAACACTTGTACACTGCTGGTAGGAATGTAAAATGGTAGAACCACCTAGGACATCAATTTGCACTTCTTTAAAAAGCTAGAAACAGAAATATCATACGATCCAGCAATCCCACTCCTTGGAATATATCCTAGAGAAATAAGAGCCCCCACATGAATAGATATATGCACACCCTTGCTCTTTGCAGCATTGTGCACAATAGCAAAAAGATGGAAACAGGGACTTCCGGCCAACATGGCTCCATAAACAGAAGCACCATGCCATCACTCCACAGCAAAAAAGTGTGTACAGCAAAGACCTGAAAAACTAAGTAAAAAAAAAAAAAAGCAGAGACAAATGTCAGTCCTGGAACCCAAAGTGTGAAATGAAGAGATAAGCAACTCTGCTAAGCACCGAATAGAATAAGAAACTAATAGAGAACAGAGTGAGGAGAGATACGTGCAGAGGTCCCCTACCTGCTAATGCAGCACAGATTCACCATCTTGGGCCCTTGTTGGAGATCGGCGGACAGGAAGCATGGGAAAGCAGCTTCATGGAGCTCCCAGCAAGAAGAGACAGAGCACTCGGTAACCAGTGATACACACTTTCCCACCCCCCATCCTCTCCCACTACTCTATCTCTGTGCTTCCTGGCTGGTAGCAGTGGTTTGGCTGGCCAGGAAGCGCAAATCTGTGCCACTTGGATTTGCCCCCCACACAATGGAGATCAGTAAACAGGGAGTACAGGAAGGCAGCTTCATGAAGTTCCCAGCAGGAGACAGAGCACCCAGTAACCAATAATATGCACTTTCCTAACCCTCACCCTTTCCTCCACCCCTAGCTTCCTCTGTTTGCTACTGATCACAGCCTCTTGGTCCAGATGCAACTGCTTCAGCCCCAGGCCACAGGGATTCACCCTGCCCACACTGGCTGGCTCTCTGAGTGCCAATTTTCTGTTGTTAATGTTCCTTTATTCCATTTCTTTTAGTTTCTCCTGTGCCTCCCACCACCTCCCCCTCCTTTGTCCCAAACGCCTGACTCCATGTGTCATCTTTGCTTCCTCTTCAAAGTCTTTGGAAAAAAAAAAAATTTTTTTTTTTTTTTGAAGCACCCCTCAAATGGGGAACTACTCCCCCATCCTGTGACACCATGCTGCTTGAATCACTGGGGCTTTTTTTTTTTTTTTTGGCTTTGTTTTGATTTGTTTCACTTTGTTTATTTGTTTGTTTCCTTTTTCTTTTCACAGCTTGGGAGCCCCTTCTAGCAGGGCTGCACTGCAACTACTTAAGAGACACTTCCCCAATCTGTGCAGCCATGTAGGTGGGATGCCTGGGGCATTTCTTTTTTTCTTTCTTTTTTCCTTTCTGTCTTTCTTCTTTTCTCGGTTCTCACCTCTCTATACTTACCTTCTTTTCCCGTCTCCAGAATACCTGGCACTGTGTGACATCTATACCCCCTCTAGCCAGGGTATACTGTGCAGTCCGGGAGCAACTGCCCCAGTCTTTGCAGCTGCACTGGTGGGTGCTCTGGGGCTTTTCTTTCTTCCAAATTATTATCTAGTTATTTTTTTTCTTTTTCCTTTATTTTCCTTTTTGTTTTTCTCCATTTCTTGATTTCTCATGTCTCCACTCCAATGGCAAGCTCCCTTCCCACTCTTTTCTTTTTGTTTGTTAGTTTTTGGCTCCTGTTTCTCTCTCCTCTCTCTACTCTTTCCCATACCCATATTAGCTCCTCACATCACAACCTCTCCCCTCCTTCCTGCCTACCTGCACCACGCACTGAACATCACACCCCTGAGCACCACAGGCACCTCCTACTGGAACCTGCCCAGCAATGATTCCTGGCCCACATGTTGGCCGTAGTACATGCTACAAACAACTGATCTCAGCCACTCCCCTTCAGCTGGAACTGTCCTGCTGCACCATAGCTGAGCAACTGGGTCTGCCCATTGGACAAGGAGGTGAAAAGTATCATGGCCACAAATGAGTAAACAACAAAGAATGCACAGCCCGTCTGCTCAGATATAACCAAATAAAGCAGAAATGCAGGACAAAACAAACAAAACTACAATCAATAAATAAAGAAAATAACTACTGGATTTCCTGAGGACAGCAGCCAATATCAAAACACATTAAACAAAACAAGACAGGATGGTTTCAGTAGGCATCCAAAGTAAAACACCAGATGACTTTCCAGTAGAAGAAAACGCACTAGAACTACCTGATAGGGGATTCATATCTGTAATAATCAGAGCTATACAAGAGTTGAAGCAAAAAGCAGAGAAAAATGAGGAAAAAATAGAAACATTCATTGAAAAGGCAGACAAATTCATGGAAGATGCAGACAAAAAATGAAAGAATTCAGGAAAATAATACAGAATCAAAATGTAAAATAAATTCAAAACTAGAAATACAAAAACAACCCAAAATCCAAAAGATAAACAACAAGATTTCAGAAATGGACAGTGTCATAGAAGGACTAAAAAGTAGGTTTGAAACGATGAAAGACAGGATCAGTGAAGTGGAAGACAAACACTTAGATACAACTCTGGGGAAAAATCAGAAAAAAATGAAGAAACACTGAGAAAAAAGCAAATATTTTTCAAGTGATAGGAGTTCCAGAATAGGGACAGAAAGCAGAAAACACATAGAGGATCATTGAAGAATTGCTGATGAAAACTTCCCTAATATCAAAGATGAGAAGCTGACCATCCAAGAAGCTCAAAGAACCCCGTATAGGGTAGATCCCAAAAGAAAATCACCAAAGCATGTCATAATCACACTCCCTAAAACCAAAGACAAAGAAAAATCCTTAGAGCAGCTTGAGAAAAACAAAAAGTCACATACAATGGAGAAACAATTAGACCAAGCTTTGATTATTTGGCAGAAACCATGCAGACAGGAAGACAATAGGATGACATATATAAAACCTTGAAAGAAAAAAAATTACCAAACAAGAATAATATATTCTGCAAAACTCTCATTCAAATGTGATATGAACTTAGAACATTTCCAGATAAACAGAAATTAAAGGAATATGTAAAAACCAAACCAAACTTACAAGAATTATTAAAGGGTGTATCTCGGTCTGAGAACAAATAACATCAGACCTCAGCCTGAATCTAGGATGGAAGGTTGTACCAGCCAGATACCAATCTAAGAAATGAACTCTCAAGGACTACTCAAAACCAAAATAATTACAACAGGGAACCAGAGAGGTTGATCTGTAAATGACAAAATGTCAGAACAATAAAAGAGGAAATAAACAGTGTAGGTATAGAACTGCCTAATGGAGAGGAATGCAAGGCGATGCCAAGTAATAATAGACTGGTTCAAACCTAGGCAGATAAGGGTAAATTTCAAGGTAATCACAAAGAAAGTTAACAAACCTACTCATCAAAATAGAGAAGAAAAACAAAGTCTCAATAAAAACAAAATCTACGAAAACAAAAGAAATGAAAAAGAAATTCACAAACAAAAGGAACTCAGCACAGGAAAGTACGAGGAACAAAGAAAATGTTAGCACCACAAAAAAAAAAAGCACTCAAAATGACAACAAAAATAAACACAACTATCAATAATTACACTGAATGTAAATGGCCGAAATGCACCCATAAAGAGACACAGAGTGACAGAATGGTTTAAAAAAACCAGGATCCATCAATATGCTGTCTACAAGAGGCACACCTTAGAAAAAAAGATATGTTTATTAAAAATCAAAGTATGGAAAAAATACATCAAGCAAATAACTACCAAAAAAGGGCAGGAGTGGCAATACTAATTTAAGATAAAATAGCCTTTAAAACAAAAACCATCATAAAACACAAAGAGGGACACTATATAATGATTAAAGGGACAATCCATCATGAAGGCTTAATCTTATCAGGGTGTTTATTATGCATATATGCACCCAGTGACAGGGTTCCACAATACATAAATCAAACTCTAACAGCACTGAAAACAGAAATCGACAGTTCCACAATAATAGTAGGAGACTTCAACGCACCACTCTCAGTAAAGGACAGAACATCTAGAAAAAACTCAACAAAGACACAGAAGACCTGAAGGATACAATCAGTCAACTTGACCTCGTAGATATATATAGAACACTCCACTCAACAGCTGCAAAGTACATATTCTTTTCCAACACACATGGAATGTTCTCCAGAATAGACCACATCTTAATCCACAGAGCAACCCTGAACAAAATTCAAAACACTGAGATAATACAAAGTATCTTCTCTGACCAGAAAGCCATCAAAGTAGATATTAACAACAGGAACAGCAAGGGAAAAAAATCAATTACGTGGAAACTGAATAACACCCTGCTTAAAAACCACTGGGTAATGGCAGAAATCAGATGTGGAATCAAAAAATTTCTAGAATCAAATAAGAATGAAAACACGTCATACCAAAACTTTTGGGACCCAGCAAATGCAGCCCTCAGGGGTCAATTTATAGCAATAGATGCACACATCAAAAAAGAAGAAAGGGGCAAAATCAAAACATTAGCTATACAACTTAAAGAACTAGAAAGAGAACAGGAAAAGGAGCCCATGGCCACCAGAAGAAAGGAAATAATAAAGATCAGATCAGAAATAAGTGAAATATAGAAAAGAAAAACAATAGAAAGAATCGACACAACCAAAAGTTGGTGCCTTGAAAGAATCAACAAAATTGACAAACCAGTGGCCAAACTGACAAAAGAAAAACAGGAGCAGGTGCAGATAACCCATATAAGAAATGAAATAGGGAACATTTCATCAGACCCAAATGAAATAAAAAGGATCATAACAGAGTATTATGAAAAACTATACTCCAACAGATTTGAAAACCTAGAGGAAACGGTCAAATTTCCAGAAACACACTACCTACCCGAATTAACAGAAAATGCTGTTGAAAATTTGAACAGACCTATAACAAGAGAAGAGATTGAAACGGCAGTAGAAACAAAATAAAACTACTCCCCCCCAAAAAAAAAAAAAAACCTGTCCCAGATCACTTCATTGGAGAAATCTACCAAACATTCAAAAAATAGCTTACACCAGTACTACTCAAACTATTACAGAACATAGAAAAGAAAGCTATACTTAAAAATTCGTTCTGTGAGGTCAGCATAACCCTGATACCAAAACCAGGCAAAGACACCACAAAAAAAGAAAATTGCAGACCAATATCTCTCATGAATATAGATGCAAAAATTCTCAAAAAATTCTAGCCAATAAAATTCAGTATCATATCAAAAAAATAATACATTATGACCAAGTAGGATTCATAACAGGTATGCGAGGATGGTTCAACATTAAAAAATCAATTAGCGTAATTCACCACATAAACAAAAGGAAAGAAAAGAATCACATGATCATGTCAATGGGTGCAGAAAAGGCATGTGACAAAGTCCAACACCCATTTCTGATAAAAACTCTCAATCAAATAGGTATAAAAGGGAAATTTCTCAACATAATAAAGGGGATTTTTTTTTATCATCTCTCTTTACTCATTTCAGAATGCTTAAAGTAATAGCGTTTCATTTTACAGATTTGTCTTATTTTTCTTTTGCCTTTTCTAATTCCCATTTACTGAACCACTGAAATATGCTTCTCAAGGATAAATGCTGCCCAGTTTGTGAAATAGCTTAAATATTGGTAGTATTTCTACTGCTTCCACATCTCCCACTGTTTAGGGTTAACTGTTATCATGCTCTAAGACCCCAGTAAGAGAGGGAAAATTAAGTCAAATAGCTTTCTCTGGTCTATATGCATGCTAACTCCTAAATCATTTTTAATCTTCTGTTTCCCTACTTTTTTTTTCTACCTAGTCGTCTAGTCCTAGAAATAATAAAGGGAAATTCTGCAGGCTTCACCATTAAGTAGCTGGGTGGCCTTACCCTCGTGTTTTCATATAAAAAGTCTAATTTGCCAGACAGCAAGATTCCCTTAATGTGAACTGTGATTCTAAATCCATCCTTTGGTTATATCTCTTTTTTGAATTCTCACTATGGGGCAACATGATGACAAGGATCTTTAAAAAAAAAAAAAAAAAATTACTTTGTAAATTTCTTCTAGCCACAGGTTATGTTGATTTTCTACTGTTTAGTTACAATTAAAACTAATGAGAAAACTTCTGGAATAATTCTGTGGTTTTATACAGGGGTCTGCTCTTCTGAAGGGATGTAGTAGACATGCTCTAAAATCAAATGCGGAGTCTGATGAATTGAGCTCCTTTCCTGGCTACAAAAGACATTAATTCAGCAATCCTGGACTTTCTCTCCCAACTCTCTGAGCCGCAGTTTCTTTTTATATTTTATTTAGAATAGATAACTAACTTTAAGGAATGCTCTAAAGATCAAATAAGAAATCTGGAGCAAAATATTTTATACAAATGAAAATATTTTATAAAAAACAAAGTAAAATGCCAATGTTATCCACATATAAATAAATAATTTTAAAGCTATATGTGCTATTCCCCAATATCTCATTTAAGCAATCTAAAACCCACTAAACCACTACACACTCAATTAAAAATTGATGAATTTGAATTGTAAATACCTTTTGGTCTTTAGGTATTATAGACTCAGGCACTCCTGGTGTAGTTATTTCAGCAGATAGATTCTATTTTCTTTTCTCCAAATATCCTTTGATTTGACAAAAATGTTCTTTAGTAAAAGTTCTCAGAAAAAATGTGTTCATTTCATTCACACCTGCAGAGAATCTCAATGTCTTTGTTTGAGGAACATAGATATGTGTGGCCTGAAAATTGTGAGAAAGTAAGGTGGAAAAAGAGGTTATTGGAAAAATTGGCATGACTTCATTGGATAAAATTGCCTTTAAAGCTTACCTAAATTACTTTTTGTTTCAAAATACCACACATTGCCAAGTGAAGGTAATACATTTATCACATCCTAGCATTTGTAAATATTATTTTCTGTTTTGTAAGGAGAACATCTTTGGTCGAGTAAGGATGGTCGCAAATTTTTTCCTCCCATGTCACTGTCATTTGAGATCAGGATACTGTCACTGCCCAGGTCTGTGATGATCAGTAGCTAATCCTTTAACTCAAGTGTCAATAGAATCTCTAAGTTGTTGTAACTTACCGCCTTCTTCTGCTACTACATGACCACTGGTGAACTTCTGCCAAACGGAAGGACACAACCCATACTCCTTTAATGCAACAACCTCTATGTGAGGAAGTCCTGTGGTGGGCTGGATTAAAATTGGCCTCTGTGCGACTTCCTTTCCTGCCCTCTGGGTCAGCTTAGAAACACTTCTCTCCTTTTTTAACATTCAACCCTTCATAATGTGAATATGACTTCAAAGCCTGTCTTTACCTTTCTCTTTTCCAGGTTGTGCTCCCCAATTCTTTTGCTTTACCTGTGAATTCCTTGCCGAAGTGCTCAAATTCCAGACATTTACTCAGGAGGGTCTTTGGCAATGCCCATTTTAAAATGTAACATCTCAAGTTTAACAGATTACTCTGGGTGTCATTTTTCCATTGGAAATGTTACTTTTATGTGTTTATAGTGGACACATTACACTGTCGACTCATTGTATATATGTTAAAATTTCCAGTTATAGTTTCACACAAGTTTCTCATGCCAAGTCAATTTGGAATTGTGCAGTTTTGGGTCAAACTATATATATAACTCAACATATATTCCTAAACCTCAACTGTATTCCTAAATTCTACTCAGTATTTCAATCAACTAATATCAGTAAGAATAAAATCAAATGGAACTGATACCATTAAATCATTAGGTAATAAAATGATAATGTATTCAGAAAATATCATACAGTCTCATATTATTTCAAACATCAGCCTGGGGGAGTGAATCAGAATCACATTTCTTTTTAAATCACCTATCCCTCCTGCCATAAATAATGTCAGAATCTATTAAGACAGCACAAAACCAAAATGAAACCCGTTATCATCCAGTCAGTTTCAAATCATAGCGATCCTATAGGACAGAGTAGAACTGCCCCAGGGTTTCCAAGAAGCAGCTGGTAGTTTCTAATTGCTTACCTTCTGGTTAGCAGGTGAGCTCTTAACCACTGCGACACCAGGGCTCCCAGACAGCACAAACCAAGTTAAAAACCAGAGCTACATAGACCCCTCCACCCCAATTCTGATACCTCCATGTGGTAGGTACTAAAAAAACACCTGTGAACCATTGTCAGTGTGCAGCTGAGGAGTGCAGTTGTAAATTATGGAGAGGTGATTCCTGAAATGCTTGTACAGCAGACAGTAAGGTAAAGAGGCCTGGGTTTGAAGTTGTAGGGTCTGAATGCATCTGCCTAAATCAGCTTTGTGTCCTTAGAGCAAGCACTTGTAATTCTCTAGTCCTCTGTGTCTTTATCTGTAAAATGAAGGCAAAAATACGACAGCAATTGTGCCTGTGGAAACAGCTACACGGGGAATCAGGAATCCTGGTTCACAGCTCTAGCTCTGTGCCCTGTAACCTAAGACTAAGCACAAGTTTTTCACTTTACCCTCTTGTGCCTTTCAAAGAGAATCAGTCATATTTTAAATCCACAAGGCTATGCTGTGCTTAAATTATTAAAACAAAAACAAAACAAACAAAAAAGATGTAAAAGGGTTTGTTAAAATTATGCACATTAATAAGTACTGTATAGAAAGCAAGATTCTTCTTCATACTATACCACTCAATCCTACAACCTGAGATTTGCAAAATACACTCCAGGTAATAAAAAATTTTATATATATTTTTTAATACCCATAGATAACAGAATAGACAATTTGCTTTTCAATGCATTTGCAGCTGAAGGAGGGGATCACCAAGCAGTGATTCCCCCATTGAATACGCATTTGAGGTGTGGAGCCCATCAGCTGCAGACAACCCTGCTCCATTTCCTTTTATTTACTCACCACTCACAAGTTGTCATCTAGTTGATTCTGACTCACTGCAACCCTATAGAACAGAGCATAACTGCCCCATAGGGTTTCCAAGGAGTGGCTGGTGAATTTGAACTGGTAACCTTTCAGTTAGTAACCTGAGCTCTTAACCACAGAGCAACCAGGGTTCCATCCAGCTTATGTAAATCTTGTTTACTTCCTGTAAAAAGAGCCAATTCAGTCAGACCACTAGGAAATGCTGCTACAACTCAGTGTTTTCCTCACTCACTCTGTCATGTATTTAAAGCGTCACAAAACGTGCCAGGCTATATACTTCTCAGCATTTTGTCTGTTACCATGTGACACAATTTTCAGAAGACCTGAATTTTCATTAAGGGACTATGGGAGAAAGGATTAAGCAAACAGTTGGTCTAAGTATAGCAGAAGTTCCTAGATGATTCACTGATTTAATTTTAATTAGAAGTTCTTCATTGTTTAGGTAGAACCTCAAACCATTAAACTCAATAATTTTTTCCCTCTATCTATCCTTGCTTAACTTCATTACTCACATTCCTCATACCGTTCCCTCTCCATACAGTCTGAAAGAAGCAAGCTATATAAGTATCTTGGCAGACATCAAAGAATAGAATAACCCGCTGCAGTTGAGTCGATTCCGACTCAATGTGACCCTATAGGACAGAGTAGAGCTGCCCCATAGAGTTTCCAAGGAGTGCCTGGCGGATTCGAACTGCCAACCTTTTGGTTAGCAGCCGTGGCACTTAACCACTAAACCACCAGGGTTTCCAAAGAATAGAACGGGCATTATTTATACCAAAGACCACCCAAATGCCCCACTTAATTCTCAACTTTATTCCAGCTAAGAAGTTCATCCCTATTTTCATCTCTGTTACTTACTTAAACCAGAACTTTCTCCAGATAACCACTCAGAGTAGAGAGCATCGTGCAAATGTAGAGCTGGTTGTAAATAATGCAGTAAGACCAAACAAACAAAATGGACCATAAAGAACAAACTGTGAGAACATTATGCAACTCAAAATGGGACGGGGAATAAGCAGAGACTTCAGAAGCTGGAAGGGGACTTGTTACTAGAAGGGAAAACAATTAACTTTAGCGGATTTAGTTTCTCCTCCAGTTTATACCGAGAGGAAAAAGCACACAGCAACTCACAACCTTGTGCATCCACAGCAAAAACTGGGGGCAGCGTTTTCGAGATCTGGCCCCACTGTGCGCCCGTGTGTCATCGCATATTATTCCTGAGGAACCAGCCCACAGAGGCTTTCACTTTGGGTTTATGAACCTGACGTGACTGAACTGTAGACCAGAGGGGACTCTCAGCAAATGATGACGGAATGAGCACAGAGAGACATGCAGCAAGTTACTAAGGGCTGTTTTGGTAATTCTGTAAAAGGAGCCCTGGAGGAGCAGTGGTTAACACCGGGCTGCTAACCAAAAGGTTGCCGCTCCCCAGGAGAAAGACGCGGGAGTCTGCTTCCGTAAAGACTGACAGCCTTGGGAACCCTGTGGGCAGTTCTGCTCTGTCCTGTAGGGTCGCTATGAGCCGGAATTGACTCAATGGCAGTAGGTATTTTTGTCATATAACTCTGCAGAAGGCAATATCTTAAAAAAAAAAAAAAAAAACCCACCCTGAAACATTTTGCATTGCTGGGCCAAATCACACAAATCCTCCAGTCTTCTGGAAATTTATGGTAATGTCTTCTATGTTTGCGGGGAAATATTTGGAAAACAGAGGAACAATAATTGTAGAAAACTATAAAAGCAGGAGAAAAGCTGCAGACTATTAAAAAATGTTGAATTCATCTGAATGAGCTGCCCTTGGGGTCCCTGGAGCAGCAGAAAGCGCCAGAGAGGAGGCAGGGGTTTAAATAGTTTTCTGAGAAGACCAGGTACAGTGAAGTGCCTGTGAAAATAGCAGGTCTTTTCTCTGTGGATCCCAGGAGACTTCATTTTGACAGAGAAGCCTCAGTAGTAATGAGAAGCTTGGTCACATGGTGGTGAGCTTGAAAGACACATGGACCAAGAATTTCCTGGGCATTTCATCAGAAATTTCCTCCAGCAGCTCTTCCCCAGAGAAAAAGTGGGAACAACTGTGAAAAGTCATAGAAAAGATTAAAAGCAATCTAATTTCTGTTGTGTTTTAGTATTTTATTGGCAATCTGATAATTATTACTTATCTGAGTATAAAGACAAACCATATGCTACAGTGGAGAAAATATGAAAAAGTATAAGTTATTATAACCACTTGTAATACCTAGCAATAGTCATAACAAACTTACCATATAGATGTTTATCCTTACAAAATTGTATTTATGCTGTGCATATACGTATTGCATTTACACAACACACATGTTGTTTTGTTTTTTTACATATCATTTTACATTTACATTTATGCTGTGCGTGTATTGCATTTACACAACACACGTGTGTGTAGTGTGTGTTTTTACATATCATAAGAAATGTCTCTGCTGTGAAATACTCTTCCAAATGTGTCATTCAGTATCCTAAGTATTCTGCTTTATGGATATACTTGGTTATTTAATTGATGCTTATATTTTAACTCAAAAGTTGTTTGAAATTTTGGCATGTGTTAACAAACTCCTGCATACTTAATTTGGGGTGTAGATCTTGGAGTGTTTTCTTCATAAACATTTCCTCAGTCATAGCTGATTAATCTATATGTGTATTTTTATTGATTTTGATTTCATTTTTAAATTGTACTTCTAAAATAGTATTTGTTTATGCTCCCATTGTCTGATAGTTCCCAATTCACTGATTCATCCTAAAACTCTCTCTCTAAATAAATCCAAATCTAAATAATACGCACACATTTATATCACTAGAAATTCTGGCCTGAGATGACTTGGTTTAATTTTTTTTTCCTAGTGAGGTTGAGGTTAAACTGTCTTGAATATGTTGGTATTTATCCTTTTCTAAATTTTCTACCTATTGCATCTGCCATTATTTGAAATGCTATAGGGTTTTCTTATTTATGTGATTTGCTGTTTACATATTACATTATGAAGATATGCTTGTCTCTCACATAATGCTCACATCTTCTTTGGGCAGTTCTACTCTGTCCTGTGGGGTTGCTATGAGTCGAAATCAACTCGAAGGCACTGGGTTTGGGGTTTGTTGTTCTACAGGATTTTTTAAGTTATCAAGTAAAATATATCAATATGCTTCTGTGGTTTCTTCCACAGATTTTATGTTTATAAAACCCTTTAAAATCTTAAAATATAAACAAATTTTTACTTTTATTATCTTTTGTGTGTGTGTGTGTGTGTGTTTTCACTTAACTCTTAAATAATCTGGATTTTTTTTTTTAATTTTATTATGAAGCAATGATCTATTGTATAATTGGAATAATGAAGCAATTATCTTAACACCACTTACTGACAAATTATTTCATTACTGATGACTTTCTATACCATTTTTTATATATATTAAATTTTACATTTGTCAGGTACTGTATCTACTTGACAGCAGTGGGTTTAGTTTTTAGTTTGGTTATCTATTTTGAGGAGCCTCTAGGTGCAAATAGTTAATGTGCTCGTTGCTAATTGAAGGGTTGAAGGTTTGAGTCCACCCAGTAGCCCCTTGGAAAAAAGGCTTGGCAAAGATCTACAGCCAGAAAAATCAGCCATTGAAAACCCTCCGGAGCATGGTTCTACTCTGACATACATGGGTTGCCATGAGTTGGAATCAAGTGAACAGCAGCTGGTTTGGATTTGGTAAGTTTTCTGTTGCATTCTATTGATCTTTCTAATTCTTGAAACTGTACCTTGCTGCTTAGATTATTTTAATGAGTTATTTCCTATTTATATGTGTTAAAAATGGACTTTCACCCTTCTTATTTCTAAAAGTTATTTTATAAATATTTGCTTATTAATTTATCTTTGTAAAAATCCTCTGAATTACTTTGTTACATTTCAAAAATGATAGCAATAACAGAAATGTGTTGTGTTTCTTATTGGAATAGCATTTACTTTATCATTGATTTGAAAATAATTGACATCTTTAATAAAACTATTCTCATCTAGGAATATACAAGGCCCTTTCATTTAGTTCGGTTTTCGGTTAACATTCTCTATGAAGTTATGATTTGTGTGTGCATATGCTTATGTGTACGTATGTGTGTGTTCTGTGTATTTCTCAAATTTATTCCTCCATAATTTCATATTTTAATTGCTTCCTCATTTGTGTTTATCAATGTTTATTTCTGACAAACTGGAAAGCTGTTGATTTTTAATTTACTTTTGAATCTCACCAACCTACAACCTGTAATTGGTAAATAATTTTGTGGAAGATCACCTTGTATTTATATAGTCATCAAATGCACAAAATAAACATTTTATCTCTTTTATTTTAAAAACTTAAGACTTTTTAAAAATTGGCATCATATGTCTGGAAATTTTAAAACTATGTCAACCAACATAGGTGGAAACAGGCCTTCTCATCCTGTGCTTGATTTCAAAGCTAATGCGCACATTCATCCTTATGCCCTAATCTTTCCTTAATAGGAGACAGATACAGTTCATTACGCTAAGGAATTACCTTCTATGATTGGTCATCCCGTAAGACTTTGTATCAGCAATGATGGTTGAATTTAATCCTTTGGTGTCATGGATTGGATTGTGTCCCCAAAAATATGTGCCAACTTTCTAGCCATGATTCCAAGTAGTATGCAATTATCCTCCATTTTGTGATCTGATGTAATTATTCTCTACTTTGTAATATTATGCAACTATCCTCCATTTTATGTGTTGTAAATCCTAAAACCTCTATGAGGCAAGTTTAGGGAGGGGGTGTGTCTTGAGTCACACCCTTCATTAAGTCACCACTCTTACTCAAGGCACACTTGAGTCACACTTTTATCTTACAAGTGATAAAAGGAGAAAGAAGCTAGCAGAGGAGAAGGGAGAAAGGGCCTCACTACCACCAAGAAACAAGAGCAGGGAGCGAGAGTGGAACATGTCCTTTGAACCTGGGGCCCCTGCACTAAACCCAGGGGAAGACTGATGACAAGACACATGGAGGTTTCCGAGGAATGTTGGGCCCACAGACATTGAATGGAGACAAAGACATTCCCCCGGAGCTGACAGAGAAAGTTTTCCTCAGAACTACCACTCTAAATTAGGATTTCTAGCTTCCTAAACCTTGAGAGAATGAATTTCTGTTTGTTAAAGCCATCCACTTGTGGTATTTCCATTATAGCAGCACTAGATAACTAAGACACTTGGCAATCATTTTTTTTTACAACTTGTGTGTGTACACCTCTAAAGTCCACAATCTACTCCTGCACTCACAGGTGGTCCTGTGCTTATCATGTGGAAAATGGTCTTGTTAACTACATAAATTCTTGCCAAAAATTATTTTATCTGCTATACGATGACTGCATTTTTGAAAAGTTCTCTATTCCTCTTCTAATTTTTCACAAAAAATTTACTTTCAAACCTGTAGTAGGATATTAGTATTATATCAGTACTTTATATCATAGTGTAACAACAAAACAAAAAAAATTATCTGTGTGAGGGGTAGTGAGAAGAGAGATAAGGGGAATGTAAGGAAAAAAAAAGAGCTTAAATATTATAAATATCAAAGGCAACCTCCTTTGTTAAGCACAGCTAAAAACAACTGGAAAGAACAAGTACTATTGCATATATCATTTTACTTGACATTCAAAATCTTTCAGGGAAAAAATATATTAACTAAAATTTTACATAAAGGGAAATTGGGCATCAGAACCATTACATAATTGACAGAAATTCACATGGTCTTTAAATGTGGAGCTGACCTTGATGCCCAGTTCTTGTGGCTCAGTCCCTTCTAATTTTTGGGTTCATTGGGTTTCGTCTACTTCACTATCTTGCAGGTTGGAAACACTCCCTCTCATCACCTGGGACATAGTGCAATCTAAGCCAGACTGATGAAGTTGAAGGAGATGAAAGCCTCCAAAGAGAGAGCCTGGGGAAATCTTGCCCCATCGATTCACATATGATAGCCCTGCTCCATTAGATGGGAATATCTGCTTTCCTGAAAAATAACTGAGTGAAACTCAAAGCATCCAAAGGTGGACTGTTCCATCTGGTTAAAGATTTTGTCTAACATCCTGGGTTTTAACAACTGGGTATAACACTTCCAGTCCTGAAGAGAAGAAAACCACCACCTGTCATTTTGTCATGCTGGAAGAATGACTTGCATGTTGCTGTGTTGATGGAGGTTATGCCACTGGTACTTCAAATACCAGGAGGGTCACCCAAGGTGGACAGGTTTCAGTGGAGCTTTCAGACTAAAACCAGGAAAAAAGGCCTGGAAACCTGCTCCTGAAAATCAGCTGATGAAAGCCTTATGGATCACAACAGAACATTGTCCATCTTGATTGTTTTGGACAGATCATAAGAAGGGGTCGATTATCAGAGGAGGACATTGTGTTTGGTGAAGTAGAGAGCAAAAGAAACCCTTGATGAGATGGTTTGGCAATATAGCTGCAATGATGGACTCAAACACGTCAGTGCTTGTGAGGATGATACAGGACTGTGTAACCTTTTATTCTGTTGTGCATGAAGATGCCATGACTCAGAGTCACTTGACAAGATGAATCTATCTGTCTGTCTGTCTGTCTGCCTGCCTGTCTGCCTACCTGCTTGTCTGTCTGCCTGCCTGCCCGCCTGTCTGTCTATCTACCTATTTTCCAAAGGGAAAACAGTGTTGTCCACTATTTATTTGGAAGGAAGAGGTTAACATAAATATTCCCAGTACAATTGAGAAGTCTAATAATGTAAAACCTAACCTCAAGATTTGGAGAAGGAGCTTTAAAGTGATTATTGAAACTTGCCAGTTAGTGGGGCACTTCCTTCTCATCTACCCTTAAATGTGTCTTCGAAAGTAAGTTATTTGCAGCACAACAAACATAACATCGTGGAATCCTTGCCCCTTTAGGTGAAGCAATTTATTTTCTACAAAATACGTATGACTCATTTTTTTCTACCTCCAAATTTAAATAAAAGAGGAATGCTTTCATTTTCTTACCAAAGAAGGGATATCTGAATATTCTAAGTCTTGGTGTAACTCTTTGGAGGCATTCCCTTTGAGGTTTATGTACTTCAAATTTCTATATCCCTGAAACTGCCATAAACTTTATTGATGGAGAGTTTAAACACTGTGATCAAAATCACTTGGATATTCAGTTTCTGTGAGGCTAAACACCCACTAAAGGTGGCAAAAGTGTATAATTGTAACCAGATATTTGGGGAACAATATATACAACAAGTACAAAGAAGTGGTATAAGAGAAGAATTTGAATGAAGGGAAGCAAAGAAGGAATAAACAGCAGTGGTGTTTATGGAACATTGGTGTTATTCATGTGTGAATGTTCTGATGACTTTAGATTTTTGACAAATTTTGATGAAAGTACTGCTGATACACCTTTTAACACAACTGGCATTCGTGGTTGCTTACTTCATTGTCCATAATATCCATACCTAAAATACTAGAACCCATACTCCCTTGACAAGGTGTAAAGAATTCAGTCATAGCTATTCCTTTGTTTTACTACAGGCCCCATTACATCTTGCCAAAACCCTGCCCAAGCCCCCCACCAAGCCCCCGTCACATCCGTATTCCTCAGGCTATAGATTACAGGGTTTAACAAGGGAGTGAGGATGGTGTAAAAGGCAGAGAAGATCTTATCTTTGATTGGGGTGTGATAGGACTGAGGAAGCATGGAGGTGTATAAGGCAGCCCCATAGAACAGCGTCACCACCATTATGTGCTAAGAACAGGTGGTGAAGGCCTTCTTCTTCCCATCTGCTGACTTCATTTGATGCACTGTGATGAGAATCTGGGCATAGGAAGCAATCACCACGGAGAAGGGGATAAGCAGCATCATGACACAACAGGCATACATCACTGTTTCGTAGGCAGCTTTGTTGTCACAAGCCAGTCTCAGCATGGTGGGAGCCTCACGGAAAAAGTGACTGATCTTGTGGGAGGTGCCGAACGGAGGCTCATGGTGAGGAGGGTGAGGAGGAAACTGTCCAAAGCACCCCCAAACCAAAAGCTGGCCAAGATTACCCAACAGACCCGTCGGCTCATGAGGACAGCATAGCGGAGTGGGTTGTAGATGGCTACATAGCGGTCATAGGCCATGAGCTCCAGAAGGAAGAATTCCGCCCCCACAAAGTCCATGTAGAGAAAGTACTGGGCTGTGCAAGCAATGAAGGAGATGGTCCCCTTTCCCAAAACATAATCAACCAGCATCTTGGGCTCAATGGTGGAGATATACGTCACATCAATGAAGGAGAGGTGGCTAAGTAGGAAGTACATGGGAGTGTGGAGGTGAGGATCTATGTGGATCAGGAAGATCATGACCCCATTAGTTACGATGGCCATGAAGAAGATGGCACAAATGGAACTAAAAAGGAAGCTTGAGGCTTTATTGTGTGGGAAGAGCCCAATGAGGGTAAAGCCACTAAACAAGGTCCTGTTATCTTCATCCATTACGGTTGATTTTGACCTGGAGGCATAATTTTTCACCACATCTTTGATGTGGTTAAACCCTTGTGAAATTGTGCACTACAGATTAGTAAGTAAACACAAGTCCCTGTGTTCCTTGCTTACTGGTTAATCTGCCCCTGATTGTAATTTCAAAGTTAAGTCCACATGGCACAAAAATGAATGAAAATTTGGCAGTCACTGCTTGCTTCAAGGGAGTTAAATTATTTTGCACTAATCTGGGTCCCAGAAATGATTCTTCACTTGGATTTGGATATTTAAAATGTGGACAAAACTGCAAAAACAATTGATTCAAATCAATTCAAATAATCAAACATCTCAGTATGAGGCTTCATGGAATTTGAGAATTTTCAGGACAACTTTGAAATTGATCACCCTCATCTAGAAGTAACTATTACATTGTAGACACCACTGAAAAGGACGGTGAATTGTATCTAGCATAATCCATCTGATCATTAACCATCGTTATTTGATCTTTCACTCATTTGTTGATTTTTGTCACTCATTCCCACATCCAATCAGTATTTATGGGGATTCCTTTACGCATTCTTCTAAGCTCTGGAGATGCTGTCCTACTTGACTTACATTCTAGTTTTGGGAGAAAGACAGTAAACAAATTACAAAGAAGTAAAGAATTGCTTCTAGATAAAGCAAATAAGTGCTGTGAGGAAAATTTTTAAAAATACAGTGAAAAAAAAAAAAGAAGGATGACAAAATGAGCAGGCATGTGAAGGTTTTGACAGAAGGGCATTCCTGCAGGATGAAGAGAAGGTGTAAGATCCCTAAGTGAGTAGGAGCTTGTTATGTTCAGGAAATGAAAGATCCTGCAGGGACAGCACTGTGAATAAGGGGGCAGTGATGTGTCAGGAGTCACCTCTGTAAGACTTGTAGGACAGTGTAAGGAGGTCTCCATTATTTACGTATTATCAGTAAACTGGAGTTGCAGTTGACAACTTGTAGCAATTTTTTTTACCAGCTAAATGTGCTCAGTCTGATTTTTGTTTGCCTTTTCTTGTGTTCATTTTGTATATTTGTGTCAACTTTTTTTATGATTTTACATTTTCATGGCCTTGAAGTATGTACATGAGGGAAACTTACATCTGAGTTAGCCTAGGGCCATTTGTATTGCACCTTCTGTCCCAGCATCCATTGTATTTAGCAATTGTCCTGCTTCCTTTCATTCTCAAAGATGTCATGGTTTGGGAAAGGTCTCTGACAGCGGAGGGGCACCTATGTTTTGAGTGGAGCATTTGCATCCTGAATATAAATGAGAACAGGAAAATCCATTTCAAAATCCCATTAGTTTCATCTTTCTTCAAAAGTCAATATGATTTTTTAATTGTTGGGACATAATGTTAATGATTGTATGCTACCATAAAAAGAGGCAGGTGATACAGTCAGAAGTAAACACAAGTGGCAGCCAGTTTTCTAGTCCAGGAACAATATTTTGTAGCAGGGGATCTCTGTGCTGACTCTCAACTCTGAAATACTTGAGCTAAGAATACCTAGTTCCAATACTAACTAGCCGTGTGTCCTAATGCAAGTTAATTACAATCTTAGAGCCAATTCCCTGGTCTATAATTAAGCCTTTGGTGACCCAATAATTTTCTGCCTTGAATGTTTTGTTGATACCATGTGTTTTCATTAATGGAAGCATGCTCAATCACTAAGTGTGTCTGAATTTTTGTTGGTAGTAAGCCTACCTTACGTGTTAAAGTACCACTAATTTTATCCAGACTCCCCACTGGGGTTTATTGGTATATATGTGTAACAAATAAAAAAATACAAAATTTCTACTTTCTCTACCAAAAATTCAGATACCTCATATGGTACCCTGTAAAAACAGTAATTTTTGGCACACACCCATTTCTTCAGTTTCAAACAGTCATAAAGGTTCCTGCCTTTTGGCAGCATGTACCCAATGGTACGTCAGCTTCCAAATAAACCCCACGGGCTGAGAAAGTTTATGGTTGCAAAATAATTCTGGTAGACATCCGTGACTTGTTGCTATGTGCACTTTTCCATTTCTCAGCCACTTGTGTGTATTCACCAATGCAAAGCATGATTAGAAGCACACATTACCTGTTGAACTTCTGACAGGGCCTTAGGATGGGAGAATCACTGCTGTCATACACTGTTTTCTGAGTTATTTCAAATCATAGAATCTTGGAAAAGTCTTCCTGAGCATGCTATTAATTGTTAATAGTGAGAATCCTCAGCAAGAGACAGGAACTTAAGGAAGATTAGGTTTGGGGAAAATTCATTCTAGGAAGAACATCATTTCTAAATTTCACTGTCAGTATTTTTTTTTTTTTTATAGACATGGAGGAGCAGGAGAGAGGCATTGGATAACAGGATTGCGTGAATGACAAGGGCCTAAAAATTAATTTGCAGATGCCTACAAACTCCCTAGTACAAGTACACACCCTCTTGATTTCTCATTACATGCCCATAGAGCCACTGAACAAATTCAACCACTCGATGACATTGAACGTTAAGAATCTTGGGCAACAGGAAGAGATAAACACTAATTATTTCCCAGTTGGAAAAGCTTCCCACACATTGGTCACCACATTGTACTAAGCCTCTGATCTATGAACCACTCAGAAAAAGGATTGACAGCCCTCTCTCTATCAACATCTGCCCTGGGGCAGGGTCTTCTTTCCCATTCTCACCCTCCCCCTTCCCTGCCCCAGAATCAATTTTCATATACAGCTGTGCAGAAGAGGGGTAGAGGTTTGTGCAGAGACCAGACAAGGGAGGTGCTCAGAGGAGTATCCTCAGCACAATGAGCAGGAGACCTAATTCAGAAATGTGGGAAATATGTAGACATAAGGGAAAATGCAGGCTAAATTTTCCTAATTTTTTCGAAGAAATTAAAATGTAACTCTGCAGCCTTCATTGCCAGTCTGGGAAAGGCTAAGCAAATGAAGTGGTGAGGAGGAAGGGTGGAATGTTGTTTATCCTGCCCCCATTTACAGTGGAAGTCCAGCAGAAAGGGGTACAACTCAGTCTGTGATTTCCCTGTGATGATCCTTGGAATCAGAAGGGGCCCTAACAAAACCAGGGGAAGGAGGAAAAGCTGACAATGCTAGAGGACTCTTTAGGAGAGGGCAAACACACAGTTAGGTTACTGCACTATTTCCTAGAAGGGAAAGGGAGGGATACTCAGGCTGTTAAAGATATAGTATCAGGTTGGAAAATTACAGGAGGGGCAATGAAGAATGGTAATGATAAAATGAAAATGTATCACATGTGTGGAGAATAAAATCTGAATAGCACTCCCAGAGAACGAAAAAGGCAAGAGATAAAATTATAATGAAGAAATAAAGAGAATACAAAGGCAAAATATAAATAATTGGTATTTTAAAAGAGTGATTTCACAAATACAAGGGATTATTAATGAAAAATAGAAAAGAACAAGAGTTTTTTGAAAGGAAGAAAATTACTTTATATGTGGATGTTGTTGAGTGCTGTAGAGTTGATTCTTACTTGTAGTGACCCCATGTGACAGAGTAGAACTGCGGAGCTGCTGGGTGAATCAGAACCGTTAACCTTTGGGCTAGCAGTCAAGTGCTTAATCGTTGTGCCAACAGCGCTCATTTATATGTGGGTAAGTCTCATTTAATAAAGACGATACATAATAAACTCACACATATGTATATATTTCTTGGAAAATAATTAGAGGTAAATGCAAAATGAAAGAAAGGGAGGGCAGGACAAATGAAAGAAAGGAGGGGTGGAGGAAGAGAGAGGGAGAGAAGAGGAGGATGGCGGGTGGAAGAAAACATTTAGAACTACGAAACAGAATAAACAGAAAAAAAATAATCATCTACTACAGAATAAACTGCTGACTGGCCACAAACATCTTCTTGATAGAGTGAAAGAACATCTAAACAGGAGAAACATGCTATTGGAGTTAAAGGTATGGGCTCTGGTGCCAGAATTTCCTTGTATTTGATCCTATTTTCACCACTCAAATGTGTGACCACAGGCCATTTCATTTACTTGGCCCCTTTTGGACTCAACTTGCCCATCTGCTCTGTAATAACAGAAACAACACAGCTTGCAAGGAAGTACATGTCAATATCTTAGACCAGTGCCTAGAATGCAATGAGGGCTTAATAAAAGTCATTGTCAATATCATCAGATACATTCGAATTGTCAGTGATGTGAACTAAACAGAAGTACATTAAGGGCAATAAACACTAAGATACATCCTGATATTCGTGTAGAGGAAACAAACTGAGAATTAAGAATAGGGAAGAAACTGTATAATATTACTAATAATAAACACAGAATTCTGTACACACATAGGCATGTCTGCAAAAATAATGTACATGCGATTGTAGAACTGCATCAATACAAAATGATTCTTAACAACAATGATATATAGCAAGGTCTGAAAATGTAAATTATCTACATTAAAAAAAATAAAACTGATCCCACTTACATAGGATGATCCCATTTACATATTCATTCATTCATTTATTCATTCAGCCACTTATCGTGAGCTTGCTTTTCACCAGGAACTATCCTAGGAGCTGAAGATAGTCAACAATGCCCCTCATAGCATACATTCTAGTGAGAAGGGTTGAATATAAACAATTATGCAGTATATCAATAATCTAACAATTTCCTCTCAATAAATGAGCGAGAAAGATAGATTTTCATGCACGATTCAAACAGAAAAAGAACTACAGTGTATGAAAAATTTCTCAAAGCAATAAAAAAAATCACTAGTGGTATTGAAATGGGACATAAGAATGTACGTGTGTGTGTATGTGTGTGTGCATGTTCACTCTAAAACACTGGAAAGTATAATAGCTAATGCATTACATAGCAGCAAGAGGTTAAAAATACAAGCCTATAGTGAGATTATAGAAAAACAACTATGTCAGTTTTAGCAGTGATGTTATAAGTGGGATGAAAAATCCCTTTTAAAGCATAGGTTCACTCTTAAAGCAAAAATAGTACAAAATGGAAAAGACAGAATTAAGAAGATACAACTAAAAATAATGAAAGGAGAGTGATATATGTACCTACAGGTGATCTATTTCTGAAAAATCAGCCACTGAAAACCCTATGGAACATAGTTCTACCCTGACACACATGACTCAGAATTAACTTGATGGCAACATATACGTGTGTGTGTGAGTGTGTGTGTGCACATAAGGCAATATAATAAATGGACCTAAGAGAGTGATTGTGTAACTCAAATTTTAAATGGACTAGCTTTTTAAAAAATTTTTATTGTGCTTTAAGTGAAAGTTTACAAATCAAGTCAGTCTCACACAAAAACTTATATACACCTTGCTACATACTCCCAATTGCTCTCCCCCTAATGAGACAGCCTGCTCTCTCCCTCCACTCTCTCTTTTTGTGGCCATTCCTCCAGCGTCTAACCCTCCCTACCCTCTCATTTCCCCTCTAGACAGGAGAGGTAAACACAGATTCAAGTGTCCACCTGATCCAAGAAGCTCACTCCTCACCATCATTCTTCTCCATCCCATTGTCCAGTCAAATCCCTGTCTAAAGAATTGACTTTGGGCATGGTTCCTGTCCTGGGCCAACAGAAGGTCCAGGGGCCATGACCACTGGGGTCCTTCTAGTCTCAGTCAGACCACTGAGTCTGGTCTATTTAAGACTAATTTGGGGTCTGCATCCCACCGCTCTCCTGCTCCCTCAGGGGTTCTCTGTTGTATTGCCTGTCAGGGCAGTCATCTGTTGTAGCCAGGCACCATCTGGTTCTTCTGGTCTCAGTTTGATGTAGTCTCCAGTTCATGTGGCCTTTTCTGTCTCCTGGGCTCGTAATTACCTTGTGTCCTTGGTGTTCTTCATTCTCCTTTGCTCCAGATGTTTTGAGACCATAGATGGCTTCTGGCTACTGTTTAAGACCCTAGACACCACTCTCCAAAGTGGGATGCAGGATGTTTTCTTAATAGATTTTATTACGCCAATTGACTTAGATGTCCCCTGAAACCATGGCCCCCAAACCCCCCTCCCCTGCTACGCTGGCCTTTGGATCATTTAGTTTATTCAGGAAACTTCTTTGATTTTGGTTTAGTCCAGTTGTGCTGACCTCGCCTGCATTGTGTGTTGTCTTTCCCTTTAACTAAAATAGTTCCTATCTACTATCTAGTTAGTGAATACTCCTCTCCCACCCTGCCTCTCTCCCCGCTCTCGTAACTGTCAAAGAGTATTCTCTTCTCTGTTTAAACTATTTCTCAAGTTCTTATAACAGTGGTCTTATACAATATTTGTCCTTTCTCAACTGACATTTCACTCAGAATAATGCCTTCCAGATTCCTCCATGTTATGAAATGTTTCACTGATTGATCACTGTTCTTTATTGATGTGTAGTATTCCATTGTGTGAATATATCATAATTTATCCACTCATCCATTGATGGGCCCTGTGGTTGCTTCCATCTTTTTGCTATTGTAAACTGTGCTGCAATGTACCTTGGTGTGCATGTATCAGTTTGTGTAAAGGCTCTTATTTCTCTAGGATATATTCCAAGGAGTGGGATTGCTGGATCGTATGCTGGTTCTATTTCTAGCTTTTGATGGAAGCACCAAATCGATTTCCAAAGTGGTTGTAACATTTTACATTCCCACGAGCAGTGTATAAGTGTTCCAGTTTCTCCACAACCTCTCCAATGTTTATTATTTTGTGTTTTTTGCATTATTGCCAGCCTTGTTGGAGTGAGATGGAATCTCATTGTAGTTTTGATTTGCATTTCTCTAATGGCTAATGATCCTGAGAGTTTCCTCATGTATCTGTTAGCTACCGGAATGTCCTCTTTAGTGAAGTGCCTGTTCATATCTTTTGCCCATTTTTTAATTGAGTTATTTGTCTTTTTGTAGTTGAGTTTTTGCAGTATTATATAGATTTTAGACATCAGGCACTGATCAGAAATGTCATAGCTAAAAGCTTTTTCCTGGCCCATAAAAGCTTTTTACTCTTTTGGTGAAGTCTTTGGATGAGCATAGGTGTTTTATTTTTGGGAGCTTCCAGTTATCTAGTTTTTCTTCTACATTGTTAGTAATGTTTTATATACTGTTTATGCCCTGTATGACAGCTCCTAATGTTGTCCCTGTTTTTTCTTCCATGATCTTTATCATTTTGGATTTTATATTTACATCTTTGATCCATTTTGAGTTAGTATTTGTGCATGGCGTGAGGTATGGGCCTTGTTTCATTGTTTTGCAGGTGGATATCCAGTTATGCCAGCACCATTTGTTAAAAAGACTGCCTTTTCCCCATTTAACTGCTTTGGGGGCTTTGTCAAATAAACTGCTCATATGTGGATGGATTTATGTCTGCTTTCTCAATTCTGTTCCACTGGTCTATGTATCTGTTGTTGTACCAGTACCATGCTGTTCTGACTACTGTGGTGGTATAATAGCTTCTAAAATCAGGGATAGTGAGGCCTCCCACTTTGTTCTTCTTTTTCAGTAAAGCTTTACTTATCCGGGGTCTCTTTCCCTTCCATATGAAGTTGATGATTTGTTTCTCCATCTCCTTAAAAAATGTCATTGGAATTTGGATCAGAATTGCATTAAATCTATAGATCGCTTTTGGTAGAATAGATATTTTTATAACGTTATGTCTTCCTATCCATGAGCAAGGTATGTTTTTCCAATTATGTAGGTCCCTTTTGGTTTCTTGCAGAAGAGTTTTGTAGTTTTCTTTGTATAAGCCTTTTACATCTCTGGTAAGATTTATTCCTAAGTCTTTTATCTTCTTGGGGCTACTGTAAATGGTATTGATATGGTGATTATGTCTTGGACGTTCTTTTTGTTGGTGTAGAGGAATCCAACTGTTTTTCGTATGTGTATCTTATATCCTGATACTCTGCTGAACGCTTCTATTTTAGTTTTCTGGAGGATTCCTTAGGGTTTTCTGTGTATAAGATCATGTCATCTGCAAATAGAGATACTTTTACTTCATCCTTGCCAATCTTCATGCCCTTTATTTCTTTATCTAGCCTAATTGTTCTGGCTAGGACCTCCAGCACAATGTTGAATAAGAGTAGTGATAAAGGGCATCCTTGTCTGGTTCCCAATCTAAGGCGGAAGAATGCTTTCAGGCTCTCTCCATTTAGGATGATGTTGACATTTGGTTTTCTATAAATGCCCTTTATTAAGATGAGGAATTTTCCTTCTATCCTATTTTGCTGAGAGTTTTTATCATGAATGAGTGTCAAACTTTTTCAAATGCCTTTTCTGTATCAATTGATAAAAATCATGTGATTCTTGTCTTTTGTTTTATCTATATGATGGATTCCATTAATTGTTCTTCCAATGTTGAACCATCCCTGCATAGCTGGTATGAATCTTACTTGAACATCGTGAATTATTTTTTGATATGTTGTTGAATACTATTTGCTAGAATTTTGTTGAGGGTTTTTGCATCTAAGTTCATGGGGGTATAGGCCTGTAATTTTCTTTTTTGGTGGTGTCTTTACCTGCTTTTGGTATCAGGGATATGCTGGATTCATAGAATGAGTTTGGAAGTATTCCCTCCTTTTCCATTCTCTGAAATACCTTTAGTAGTACTGGTGTTAACTCTTCTCTGAAAGTTTGGTAGAACTCTGCAGCGAAGCTGTCCAAGCCAGGGCTTTTTTTTTTTGTTGTTGGGAGTTTTTTTGATTACTTTTTCAATCTCTTCTTTTGTTGTGGGTCTATTTAGTTGTTCTACCTCTATTTATTTTAGTTTAGGTAGATACTGTGTTTCTTGGAATTCAACCATTTCTTCTAGGTTTTCAAATTTGTTAGAGTACAATTTTTCATAGTAATCTGATATGATTCTTTTAATTTTATTTGGGTCTGTTATAATATCGCCTATCTCATTTCTTATTCAGGCTATTTGCTTCTCGTTTTTCTTTTGTCAGTTTGGTCAATGGCTTATCAGTTTTGTTGATTTTTTCAAAGAACCTGTTTTAGGTCTTGCTAATTCTTTTTTTTTTTTTTTCTATTTCATTTAGTCCTGCTCTACTTTTTTTTATTCGTTTTCTTCTGGTGCCTGAGGGTTTCTTTTGTTGCTCTCTTTCTGTTTGTTCAAGTTGTATGGATGATTCTTTGATTTTGGCTCTTTCTTCTTTTTGTGTGTGTGCATTTATTGATATAAATTGACCTCTAAGTACTGCTTTTGCTGTGTCCCAAAGGTTCTGATAGGAAATGTTTTCATTCTCATTGGATTCTATGAATTACTTTATACCATCCTTAATGCCTTCTATAATCCAATCTTTTCTGAGCAGGCTATTATTCAGTTTCCAAGTGTTTGATTTCTTTTCCCTGTTTTTTCTCTTATTGATTTCTACTTTTATGGCCTTATGGTCAGAGAAGATGTTTTGTAATATTTCGATATTTTGGATTCTGCTAAGGCTTGGTTTATGACCTAGCATGTGATCGGTTCTAGAGAATGTTCCATGTGCACTTTCTAAGAAAGATACTTGGCTGCTGTTGGGTGAAGTGTTCTGTGTATGCCTATGCGGTCAAGTTGGTTGATTGCAGCATTAGATCGTCTATGTCTTTATTGAACTTCTTTCTGGATGTCCTGTCCTTCACCGAAGTGGTGGGTTGAAGTCTCCTACCATTATTGTGGAGCTGTCTATCTCACTTTTCAATGCTGATAGAGTTTGTTTCATGTATCTTGCAGCTCTGTCACTGGGTGCATAAATATTTAATATGGCTGTATCTTCTTGGTATATCGTCCTTTTAATCATTATATACTCATTCTTTATCCTTTCTGATGGATTTAACTTTAAAGTCTATTTTGTCAGAAATTAATATTGCCACTCCTGCTCTTTTTTGATTGTTGTTTGTATCATATATTTTTTCCATCCTTTGAGTTTTAGTTTGTTTGTGTCTCTAAGTCTAAAGTGTGTCTCTTGTAGGCAACATATAGATGGATCGTGTTTTTTAATCCATTCTGCCACTCTCTGCCTCTTTATTTCTGTATTTAGTCCATTTATATTTGACATAATTTTGGATAGGTATGAATTTAGTGCTATCATTTTGATGTCTTTTTTGTGTTTTTGACAGTTTCTTTTTCCCACTTAATTTTATGTGCTGAGTAGATTATATATTGTCCTTTCCTCATATTTGTTGTTGTTGATTTTGTTTCTGCTGAGTCTCTATTTTTTTCTTGTATTTTATTTTGATATGTAGGATAGTTTGTCTCCTTTGTGGTGACCTTAATATTTACCCCTATTTTCCTAAATTTAAACCTAACTTCTATTTCTTTGTATCTCCTTGTCTTCCTCTCCATATGGTAGATCTATGTCTACATTACTTATTCCCCCTTTATTGTTTTAATGTTGTCTTCTTTTACATAATAACATCACTGTTTCCATGTTTTGAGTGTCTTTTTATCTTGATTTATTTTTTTGATTTCCCTGTCTGGGTTAACCTCTGATTGCTCTGCCCAGTATTCTAGTCTTGGGTGGATACCTGATATTATTGATTTTCTAATGAAAGAACTCCCTTTAGTATCTCTTGTATTTTTGGTTTCTTTTTTATGAATTGCCTAAAATTTATTTACCTGGCAATGTCCTAATTTCACCTTCATATTTGAGACACAGCTTGCCGCGTATGTGATTCTTGGCTGGCAATTTTTTTTCATTCAATTTTTTATATAAGCCATCCCATTTCCTTCTTGCCTGAGTGGTTTCTGCCGAGTGCTCCGAGCTTATTCTTATTGACTCTCATTTGTAGGTGACTTTTTGTTTATCTCTAGCTGCTCTTAAAATTCTCTCTTTACCTTTGGTTTTGGCAAGTTTGATTATAATATGTCTTCATGACTTTCTTTTAACATCTACCTCATGTGGAGTTCAATGAGCATCTTGGATAGATATCTTCTTATCTCTCATGATATCAGGGAAGCTTTCTGCCAACAAATCTTCAACAATTCTCTCTGTATTTTCTGTTATCCCTCCCTGTTCTGATATTCCAATCACTCGTAGGTTATTTCTCTTGATACAGTCCCACATGATTTTAAGGTTTATTTATTTATTTTTTAATTCTTTTATCTCATTTTTCTTCAAATGTATTGGGGCCAAATGCTTTATCTTTAAGTTCACAAATTCTGACTTCCATTTGCTCAATTCTGCTCCTCTGACTTTCTATTGAGTTAACTACTTCTGTAATTTTATTGTTAATCTTTTGAATTTCTGATTGCTATCTACGTATTTTTCCAGCTTATCAAATTTTTCATTATGTTCCTGAATAATCTTTTTAATTTCTTCCATTGCTTTATCTGTGTGTTCCTTGTCTTGTTCTGTGTATTGCCTGATTTCCTTCCTGATATCTTGAAGGGTTGTGTATATTAATCTTTTGTGTTCTGTCTGCCTCTGGCAATTCCAGGAAGGCACTTTCATCTATAAGATCACTTGATTCTTTGTTGAGAGCTTGTTGAGGCAGTCATGCTCTGTGTCTTTATGTGATTTGATATTGACTGTTGTTTCTGAGCCATCTATAAGTTATTGTATTAGTTTATTTTATGTTTTCTTACTGTGTCATAGCTTCTTGCTTTGTTTTGTTTTGATATGCCCAAATGGGTTGCTTGAGTGAGCTATCTTAATTATTTTCACCTTTGGAGATCTGAACTCCTGTCCCCAGATGGCTAGAGCTGTTATCAGGTATATCAGTCTAGGAGTCCAGTCATTTTTCTTAATGAATTCAGCTCAGGTTTCCAGGTACCTGATCATCAAGTGTGTGGTACAGGCTCTGTCCTACAGTCTTAGAGCAGCAGGGGTGATTGGTGTAGCTACTGGTATCTGGGGTCATGCTCTGAACAAGGCAGTGGACTGAGAATCATCCCCTGAGTGTCTATGAGGAAATCGTGTCCCTGTTCCCCAGAGCATACAGGTGGGTGAGTTCTGCAGACAGACCATGGGTACCCAATATTTTTGGTTGTAAGGACTGGGAGGTACCAGTTATCCTTGGACCCCTGTCATGGGTAGCTGGATAACCTGAGTGGAGTCACCAGTCCTTAGGCCCCTGATGTGGGTAGGTGAGGACTTGGTTTAATAGGTGTAATAGGCAAAGCAACGTCAAACATCAAATGCCCACCTGAAACAGTTGTAGTCTGCCAACAAGGGCCTATTCTTCAGAAATAGGCCCACACAGGTCCATGAAGAGGGGAAAGGTACTCAAAGTACATGGACCATTTATGCCTGCATAGGAGCCACTTCTGTCCTGAGCTCCCCTGGTTAGTGGAGCTGGAAAATTATCTTCTCCCCCAGTTGCCAATTTATCCCTTCTCCAAGTCTGGGAGAATGGCTCTGTGTGCTCAACAGGGCCTATCTCAGGCCCAGGGAAATCAGCCTCTGAAGCCAGCTTGGGAGCGGGTGTGGGGAGGCATGGTAAAATATACACAAGTACTTATCTTTTGCCAAGAGCGCTGTTCTTGTCTGGTTCCAGGGGTGTGAGTAGGCTGTGTGTGTGGCTGCTTCTCCCTGAAGAAACTGTGGCCAAACTTTAGTACCGATCCGCCATAGCCACTCCCTGTAATGTTGCCTGAGGGCTGTCTGTAATTCAGGTCCAGTTACTCCTCTCTGCTTCTGAACTGTCTCTTCCTCACCCTGCCCCTCAGTTCATTTTCTAACCTTGTTCTGGGCTCCTAGCTTGTCATAAATATACTCGTTCCACTTGTTTTTTCGGGTGTTCATTGTAAGAGTGCTCGTCAGAAGCGTCTGTCTATTCTGCTGTCTTGGCCCCACCCCTCTGGAGAAGCTTTTCGTATGCTTTAGATAACCAGTTAGTCTACAAAATGACAATCTTTTTTTGACTAAATTCTATCAGAAATGAGAGAAAATAACAGGTTTACATCTAAATCAGAGAATTAGAAACACTTAAATATAGCCCTAAATCACTATTCAGAGCAGTAGGAAGCTTAAATTTGAACTTAACCATAATCCACTGCATAAGACATTCTATGGGATACAGCCAAAAAGGCATCCAAAGGACATTTAATAGCACTTATAACAGTAATGTAACTGTTATACAAAGTATGTGATGTAAATAAACATTTAATCCAATAAGTTAGAAATATACCCACAAAATAAATTTACTTAAGAGGAAGAGAATATAAAAGATTTAAACAGATACTCAAGGAGTCCATAGTAAGAAGTAGACTGTGCACATAAAAAGCTGACTCTTTTAAATTGAGAATAAATGGGTTATCTCTTGGCCATGTTAATGATACTGGGGCAGTGGGAAATGAAAGACAAAAAAAATCATTAAAGATAAGAAAAAAGTTTTAACCACAGATTGAGACCAGCAAAAAATTTATAGTGTAAAAGTTTTATATGAAACATTGTACTAATAAATCTGGAGATTTAAATAAAGAAGATCTATCCATATTATGTATATATTTTTATGCCTACATATATGCATGTATATTTATATTATATATAATTATATATAGAGATACAGTACACATATATATAATTAAATTGACTTAAGAAAAAATGCTAAACTAAAAAAAAAACTAAGCCCCCCTAAATTTAGAAATATTGAAAAAGACTTAATAGAGTGATATCCCACAAAGTTTCCTAGATCAGAAAACATGTTTTGCAAATCTTCTAAGATAAATAATTTCAGTGTTTAAAAAGATACAGAATTAATTTTCTATTCATCCTATAAACTTGTATAGTGTCCAGATTACAACTCCCCCATAATTATTAACCATTCTCATTTATAAATACAGAAGAAAAAAGTCCTAAACAAATATTAGTTGTGGAAGCCAACAATATACTAAAAATAACATATCTGGAAACCTGCTTGTAGAAATCCACCCCCTTCCGTGCTTAACATCCTTCAAGGTGCTGCATTTTTCTTGACCTAAAGATTAAAAAAAAAAAAAAAATTTTTTTTTTTTTTTAAGATAAAAGTCCTGAAAATGGCCTGTAGCTGGGCAGTCAGCTACCTGATCTCCAGGCCTGTGTCAGACTTTGGCATGTACTTCCCAGGAAATAGAATAACACAAAGAGCTCCCTCTGCCTAGAGCACAATTTTCTCCTCTTCACCTGGTAACTGCCACCCTAGGTCTCAGATCACATATGCTTCCTGCATGGACCTCCCCTGGTGTCAGAAACGGTGTTAAACTCCTCATCACATCATTACAATTGTGACCTTGATTGTGTAGTTGGTGATCAATTCTTTCTCTAGACCGTAAGCTGTCTGGTTTTCCTCACCATTGCCTCTCTAGCACCAAGGCTTCAATAAATGTTTGTTGAGGGATCAAAGAAGGACCTGCCTACACTAACACTAACCGAACATGAGGAAAAACAATTAGCAAGGTGGTTTATTACTTAACTTAGAGTGTTTATTAACAGTGCTTTATATTAAAAATAGGCAAGAAATATGAACAAATAAGACAGTGTTTACAGTATCAACAAAAACATTGAGATATCTGCTAATGTAATAAACATGAGGAAAACTAAAACTGCTAAGGCATAATCACTGATGCACACCTTGTTCCTGGATAGAACCCCAGTGTGTTAAACCTGTCAAATCTCTGTCTCTCTCTCATTTAAATTTTAAATAACCTGTAATTCTAAATAAAATCTTATTAGTATTTTCTTCCAGAGAAACTTGACAAAATTATCTTAAATTTGATCTGAAAGAATGAATATATGTTATATGATCAAAGGGAAAAAATGTTAAAAATTGAGAGCACTTAAACCTCTGGAGGATTGATATAAAAATGCACAGGTTTATCAACAGAGCAGAAATTGGTCTAGAAATAGCCCCCTCCACCAAAAAAACAAAAAAATAAATCCCAGGGGAGAAAAAGAAAAAAAAAAAAAAAAGCATATATGTGAAGGTTTCATAAAATAAAAACGAGAATGTAAATAAGTCGGGAGGACAGATTTTATAATAAATATGTGAACACAACAAAATTGCAAGTTAAAGGTGAAAGAAGTAAAAGCACTTTTCAAACTGTAGGCCAGGTGGCTCAAAGACTCAAATACAGGAATTTAATACATTTCCGGAAGAAAACATCAGAGTAGTGTTTGAATCCCTTTGACAAATACATATATTATTTTTGTAAAACGAAAACTATTTTTAAAGGATGATAGTAACATTTAGAATTTCCAATGTGAGGAAGTGGCCATTCTTATGCATTGCTGGTGTCAGTGTAAATTAAAACACTTTATCTGGAAAAGGTTGGTAATATTTATCAAAATCTTTTAAAAGTATACACACTTGAGTCAGAAGTCACACATCTATGAATTTATTGTAAACAAATAATTAGATAATAATGTGAAACTGTGAGTGTACGCAAGGCCATTAATTGAAACATTGCTATTGATAGTAAAACAAAACAAAACAAAACAAAACGAGAAACAATCTAAATGATCAACAATATCAGAGTGACTAAATTAAACATTAATCAGTTTACACTGCATCCATTAATAATAATGATGTAGTTACTGGCATGTAGAAATATGCATAATGTATCTTTGAATTAAAAGACATGTTATAGAATGAAAATGCCTACCTTTTACAAAGATAGATATTTATAGAAAAATCATAATAGCCCATTGTTAGCCCAACATATTTTGGGTTGGGCATAAATCGAGCTCGAGGCTAACAGCTCTGAGGCTCTGTTGAATCTCATGGAGATTAAAGACACATGAAGACAATTCATCAGCACCTCCTAGAATCTTCTACTATGAACTTTACATTTCATGCCTTTCCAATAAGGTAGGCTGGAATCTGATGGCTATCAGAGTTCAATAAAGATGTCTCAGTTTCTCTGTGATGGTTTCCTTAACTTCCGACCAGGGAGAATTCATGCTCCCCTTGACCGGACATGGCTTCAACTCATTTTCTACAACTTGCAACAGTCTAGCTGGTGTTTTTATATGCTGTGTGTTTCTGCCTCCCCACCTATAATGTGAAGTATCGGCGGGTGCAGTCATGTTCTAAATGAGCTTTCTACTCAGAGCCGTTAGCATAGACTCGCTTGTATTAGGTAGTGTACACATTGATTAATTACCCTGTTCCAATGTACTAGCTTCTCCTTGGCAACCTTATGAGGCAGTTCTACCAGTTCTGCTCTGTCCTACAGGGTCGCTATGAGTCAGAATCAACTTGATGGCAACAGTTTTGGTTTTGGTTTTCGGTTAATGCTTAACCATTAAGTAGAGGATCAGCAGAAGAGAGAGAGACCCTCGACAAGATGGATGGACGGCCTCAACAATGGGCTCAAACATAGTAAGGCGAGTATGGTTTAGGACTTGGCAGTGTTTTGTTTTGTTATACATAAGGTCTCTGTGAGTTGGAGCTGACTGTTGCACCTAACAATAGCATAGTTAATCCTTCCCCATTTGAATCATACACTATTACATGGCACAAAAGATTTAAATATTTGCTTTGTCATTTTCTGTGATATCACACAGTACCAAGAGGCTAACTTTGAGGACCACTTGAGTCAGAACAAAACTTGCCTCTGGAAAAGAAACAATGATGAGATCAGAAAGGTGACAGGACCATGTGGCCCACTTATGTCCCTTCTAATCTCACAAGGTGCATTACATCTGCGTATTAAACACAGCCTGACCAATCAACATCTAAAAACATCAGTGGAGATCATGGCCATCTTCCAGATGATGCTTCTGAATGTGTCCAAAATAGGTTATAAAAGGAGATAAATAAGATCAGCTAATGAAATGAAATAGTGACTGGCTCCATCATACACTGGCGAAATAATGTAGCAATTGGTTATCTCTAGACTAAATATTTTTTCAAGAAAAGGATGTTTGTTTTAAATAAGTGAGTAGATATTTTGTAGATGAAGCAACAGAAAAATCGTGGTCTCTCTCAAGGGTTTCCATGATTATGTTGAGCTATTGACAACAATTAATTGTAAAAAATTAATTTTTACTTGAAAAACATATCTGTAAGTATACTAATTCATTATTGCAAGTACTCAGAAATATCCAAATAATAACATGTGTTTTTTGTTTTCTGACTAGATTTGTCTACAGCTTTTATTTTATATGCAGTTCAGTCTTTGTTTCCTTTTTGCCTTCGGAATCCTGGATTGTGCCGCATTCACTTCCAACCCAACCTCCTTGAGTTAAAACATCCTAGTTCCTCAAGCCTCCTCCAAAATTTTGATTTTCCATTCTATCAAATTCAATTATTTGCTCATGTTATGTAAGTCTACGTGCTTCAAGCTTATAAAATATCAAGCTCATTGGTGTGAACTGAACATGAACCAACATTTCTAAATTATCAAAAATTAATAACTTTTCTTATCCATTCTCCCCTGCTCCTCCAACAAATACACATTATCAAAGAGAGCCAAATGGCTTTCTCACTCTGAGAATTAAGATGGATGAATCCAAAGACAGCGGATCACTTATGGGTATATCTAGAGAGAAGGATATTAGTTAAAAACAAAATTGTTGGCACACAACTTCAGAAGTAGTAAAACCTTAGAAACTGAAGTGGTAAGAGGAAGCCTCCTTGTTCTTCCTGTTTTCTGTCTCCATATTGGCCTCCTTCCTTCCTTGCAGAGAGGATAAGAGACACAAGTAGAAAGGATACAAAGTATCAAATAGGAGAGTCCTGTTAGAAGTATTTAAAGACTACCAATTAACCAGAGCCATTGATTTCCCACGTCGGCACCACAAAAACTTTGTGACATGTGGCACCAGAGATCCAAATAACCTAGATAGTGACATCATAACTAGATTTCCCAAAGCGAGAGACCAGTGGGATATCAATTCAACCGATTCTGGTTGGTACTGAAGCCTTTATTCAAAATACCTGAATGGCAAACAAAGAAACATGCTCTAAAGCTGAAGTGATTGGACTGATTTCTTCTTCTTCTTCTTTTTTTTTTAAATAACAGTTTGAGAACAACCATTTTCTGAATGTTTCACCGCCAGAATCCTTATGTCACACATTCCCCCAGAGGGTAAATTAGTAATATAAGGAAAATTCCCGAAGGAAGGAAAGAGGGTTTTCGCGTGATCAATTCATTTCTCACTTTAACCACAATCATAAACTCTCCTTCCTTCATTTGTTTCTTCCATGGAGCAGCTTCCAAATGAGACTGTTCAGTAACTGACAAGTTTAGTTTCTAAAATGGCATCAAAACAACTTGTGTAATCAATTAATTCAATAAAATCACTGACCAATCTGATAAGCATATATATCAGGCAGGCTTTCACTTAACCTGTTGACAGTTTAATTAATGCAAAAATCCTGTTTAGGGAAATAATTGTTATTAAACACTCTTGAACTCATGAACAGAAATCATGTTGATGAAAGTGCTTTATCCTAGATGTGGGGCTCTCATTCCCATGTCTTTATTTCGCTTTTATTTTTTAAAGTAACATTTCATTTTTTTTTAATTTAAAAAGTATGGGAAACTGGGCAAAAATTTATCTCTTTCCTTTAATACACAAAACAAAATATGTATCAGTCAATTCGACAGCTTTTATATGTTTAATTTCTCCCTGGGAACATAAGGCCTGGGTTGAACTCTTCCTGTGACTACCTAAAAAGGAAGAAGGGAGAAGTAAGGAAAAATATTAATACTGCATGTAATTCTACAAAAGAGCCAGTGTTATGCTTTGGTGTATATGCTCATGGTAGATGGCAAGTAGATAGCTAGGTCATGCAATTAAGTATGTTTCCTTCATTCCTTCACTTCATAACATAACCAGTTTCACAATTCCGCAACCTGATTTTAACGGCCCCATTAAAATTATTATAAAGATAATTGATAATTTTAACAGTTTTGTCTTGTTTAACATGTAGATTGGTGTCTTATTTTAGTCATTATGAATGGCTGTACAATGAATATGTTTGTAAAACACCATTCTTGTGCAGCTATACTTCTATTTTTTTTGTTGTGCTTTAAGTGAAAGTTTACAAATCAAATCACTCTCTCATACAAAAACTTATACACCCCTTCCTATATAACCCTAGCTGCTCTCCCCCTAATGTGACAGCACACTCTTCCTCTCCACCCTGTATTCCCCACGTCCATTCAACCAGCTCCTTTCCCCCTCTGCCTTCTCATCTCACCTCCAGACAGGAGTTGCCCACTCAGTCTCATGTGTCTACTTGAGCCAAGAAGCTCACTCCTCATCAGTATTATTTTCTGTCTTATAGTCCACTCCAATCCCTGTTTGAAGAGTTGGCTTCGGGAGTGATTCCAGTTTTGGGCAACAGAAGCTCCAGGGGCCAGGACCTCTGGGATCCCACCAGACTCAGTGAGACCTTTAAGCCTGGTCTTTATATGAGAATTTGAGGTCTGCATCCCACTGTTCTCCCACTCCATCAGGGATTCTCTGTTGTGTTTCCTGTGAGGGCAGTCATTGATGGTAGCTGGGTACCGTCTAGTTTTTCTGGTCTCAGGCTAATGCAGTCTCTGGGTTATGTGGCCTTTTCTGTCTCTTGGGGCAGCTATACTTACTTATAACAGCTTTCACAAAGTGCAATTGCTAAATGAGAGGAAAGAAATCCATATTGACAAAAGAACTTGAAGATAAATTTTTTCACTTTCTTAACTAGCAACATTATTGTTGCATGCTATCAAGTGGATTTTGCCTCATAGTGACCTCATGTGACGGAGTAGAACTGATCAATATGGTTTTCTCGGTTGTAATGTTTATAGCAGCAGATACCCACATCTTTTTTCCTGAGGAGCTATTATGTGGGTTTCAACCGTCAGCATTTTGGGTAGCACCCAAGCACTCAAATCTGCGTCACCAGGGCTAGTAGCAATAAGATTGTCTATTTCCCCACTGTTACGAAAGTCTTCTCTTCTGGTTCATAGATATGTACGTATGTATTTTTTATGTTTGTATTTTTTTAATATATTTATGGATGTATGTTAAATGGAATGCATAAAGATTAATATCCTAGGCATTAGTGAGCTGAAATGGACTGGTATTGGCCACTTTGAATCAGAAATTGTATGGTCTTCTCTGCTGGGAATGACATATTGAAGAGGAATGGTGTTACATTCATCATCAAAAATGACATTTCAAGATCTACCCTGCAGTACAATACCGTCAGTGACAGTATAATATACATATGCCTACAAGGATGACCAGTTAATATGCCTATTATACACATTTATGCACCAACCACTAATGCCAAAAATGAAGAAACTGAAGATTGTTTACTAACTTCTAAAGTCTGAAATTGCTCAAACATGCCATCAAGGTGTACTGATAATTATTGGTGACTGGAATGTAAAAGTGGGAAATAAAGAAGAAGGATAGGTAGTTGGAAAATATGACAAGGTGAAAGGAACATCATCAGAGATTGCATGATAGATTATGCAAGACCAGTGACTTATTCGTTGCAAATACCTTTTTTCAACAACATAAATGGTGACTATACACATGGATTTCACCAGACAGGATACACAGGAATGATATTGACTACATTTGTGGAAACAGATGATGAAAAAGCTCAATATCATCAGTCAAAATGAGGTCAGGGCTGACTGCAGAACAGACCGTCAGTTGCTCATAAGCAAGTTCAAGTTGAAAATTAAATTGAAGAAAATTAAAACAGGTCCATGGGAGCCAAAATGCCAAAATATTACCCTGAGTACATCCCACCTGAATTTAGACACTATCTCAAAAATAGATCTGACACACTGAACGCTAATGACAGACTAGACAAGTTGTAGGATGACATTAAGGACATCATAAAGAGCAAAATACCATTAAAAAGAAAGGAAAGAAAGAACAGACAAATACGGATGTAAGAAGAGACTGTGAAACTTGATTTTGAACATTGAGTAGCAAAAGTGAACGGAAGACATGATCACATAAAAGAGGTGAACAGAAGATTTCAGAAAGTGGCTTCAGAAGACAAGTGTTACAATGAAATCTGCAAAGAACTGGAGTTAGGAAACAAATAGGGAAAAATACGCTCAGCATTTCATGGGCAGAATATTGAACAATACAGGGAGCATTGAAAGAAAGAGGAAGGAATACATAGAGTCACTGTACCAAAAAGAACTGGTTGACGTTCAACCATTTCAGGAGGTAGCATATGATCAAGAACCAGTAGCATTGCAGGAAGAAATCCAAGCCGCACTGAAGGCACTGGAGAAAAATAAAGCTCCAGGAACCTATGGAATACCAATTGAGACATTTCAACAAACAGATGCAACACTGGAGGTGCTCACTCCTCTATGCTAAGAAATTTGCAACTGGAAGAGATCCATATTTATGCATATTCTGAAGAAAGATAATCCAACAGAATGCAGAAATTATTGAACAATATTATTAATAGCACACACAAGTAAAATGCTGAAGATAATTCAAAAGTGGCTTCAGCAGTACATCTACAGGGAACTCAGAAGTTCCAGCCAGAATCAGAAGAGGATTAGGAATGAGAGATGCCACCGCTGATGTAAAATGGATCATGGCTGAAAGCAGAGAATACCAGAAAGATGTTTACCTGTGATTAACTGATTATGCAAAGGTGTTCGACTGTGGATCATAACAAATTACTGATAACGTTGCCAACAATGGGAATTCCAGAACACTTAACTGTGCTCATGAGGAACATGTACACAGACCTAGGGGCAGTCATTCAAACAGAACAAGGGGATACTGCGTGGTTAATATCAGGAAAGGTGTGTATCACGGTTGTATCCTTTCACCATACTATTTAATCTGTAGGCTGAGCAACTTATTCAAGAAGCTGGACTATATGTAAAAGAATGTGGCATCAAGATTGGAGGAACGCTCATTAACAACATATGATGTGCAGATGTCACAACTTTGGTTGCTGAAAGTGAAGAGGACTTGAAGCTTTCATGGATGAAGATCAAAGACCACAACTTTCAGTATGGATTACACCTCAACATAAAGAAACAAAAATCTTCACAACTAGAACAATAAATATCCTGATAAACAAACGGAGAAAATATTGAAGATATCAAGGATTTCATTTTACTTGGATCCACAATCAATGCCCGTGAAAGCAGCAGTCAAGAAATCAAATGACATATATTGCATTGGGCAAATCTGCTGCAAAAGACCTCTTTAAAGTGTTAAAAAGCAAAGATGTCACTTTAAGGACTAAGATGTGCCTGACCCAAGCCATGATATTTTCATTCATCTCATATGCACACGAAAGCTGAACAAAGAACAAGGAAAACTGAAAAATAATTGACGCCTTTAATTATGATGTTGGTGAAAAACATTGAATATACCATGGACTGTGAGAAGATGAACAAATATGTCTTGGAAGAAGTACAGCTAGAAGTCTTCTTAGAAGTGAGGATGGCAAGATGTACATTTTATCAAGAGGGACCAACTCCTAGAGAAGGCATTGTGCTTGGTAAAGTAGAGGGTCAGTGAAAGAGAGGAAGATCCTCAAAGAGATGAATTGGCACAGTGGCTGCAACGATAGGCTCAGTTATAGCAATGATTGTGAGGATGGGAAGGACCATATTACCTTCTGTTATACATAGGGTTGCTATGAGTCGGAAGAGATTGAGGGCACCTAAGAACCACAAGAATGTATGTTAAAGAACTGAAATAGTAGTATCAACCCCACCACCATCAAGTTTTTATTATCAGAACTGGAATGTTGGCTCAGTTTTCTTTTTGAGTTTTGGACAGTTAGAATCAGAAGCTACAATCAGGATGATTGCAGCAATTGTACAGCAGTTACTATATCTTTCATTGATTCTGCCACACTCCAAAGACATTGCCAGTCAATTGGATTTTGCTGGTATGCTCAGTTTCTCTCTGGGGACATTAAACTCTGACCCTGGGAGAAAATCTTTCTATAACCTTGAAGTAAGGGTCAAGAGAATATGAGATATTATGAAGGACCATCACTGTGTATGAAGAAAATTAGGTTTCTGCTCTGAACAGGCAAAACTCCCTCATTCAACAAACATTTAAGTGCCTATTATGTGCCAGGTATTATATTGTGAGCTAGTGACATGCCAGTGAACAAAATAAAAACTGCCTTGGCAAACTGGAACCAAGAGTTATGCTTTTGATGAGAATTAAATGAGTTAATACACACAGAGTGATTAACTGTCATTACCATTCTATTGATATTATCAGCAGCAACATTAATACAGTTCTTTTTTTTTCCCCCTTAAAAATGATGTGCCTAGCTGTCTCTAGTTCCCAGTAATGAATCTTGAAACCCCAGAGCACAGCATCAAGTCAAAGCTAGTCAAGGTGGAGCAGGCTAAGAGAGAGAGCAGGCTGAAAGTTGATATGGGCTCAATTCTGAACACCATGACAATTATGTCCATTTCTAGCTGTTAAATAAGATCTACTTCTGCTCAGTGTTCATGACTCTCAGCCACCTACTTCTCTCTTGAGTCCGGAAAGAATTCCCACACACCTCTCTCCTGATACTTTTCTCTTTCTCTCATACCCAACGTCAAAATCCATGAGTCAGGCTTGTTGGTTCTACCTTTAAATATATGCTACATCCAACCACTCATCCCTACCTTGGGTCAGGCCATCAGTTTGCATTCTGCCTCAACTCCTTTCTTCAGTTGTAGTGTATCAATCATATATATTTTAGTTCTTCTCATAGTAATATCTATTAAATTAAACTATAATACTCTATGAGTGAACTTTAAATGATGTATTGACAAAACACGTGAAAGATGAGTGAATTAACATACACTGCTTGCTAACACTCTGTTTGGTTTGCCTCTTAACTTTTGCTGGTTATTTGTATTGAGAATTTATATTATGATAGATGGTAATGTTCACATTCTGTTATTGACGGTAGGTAAACCAACTGCATTTTAAATGAATTTTATATTAAAACTTGAAGACAAGTAAATGGTGTTAAAATAATGATTTCTAAATGTTAGTTCCAAGAAAACCAAACAATAAAAGTTCAATGATATATTGATACTTTTTTTTTTCCCCAGGTTTCTTTATTCATATATATATGCTATATGCTACCTTCTATACAAGTTTTTTGTTTGTTTATTTGTTTTGTTTTTTTCTTGGATACCTTCCACATGAAAATTCCTGCATCAGAGTTTTAGTGGGTATTATATGATATGCAAGATAATGTCTTGTAAAGCAAAAATAATGTAAACATATAAAATGAGAATATTAGCTAGTCATCAACTGAAAATGACTTGTATGTTAAAATGGCAATCATTATAGTGTGGTAAGCCAAATAGCTGGCCCCCAAATGATATGCACATCCTGATCCCTGGAACCTGTGAATTTCACCTTATATAGCAAAAAACAGACAGATAAAAAGAAATAATTTTGCAGATGGGATTAAGTTAAGGATTTTGAGATAGAGAGATTATCCTGATTTATCTGAGTGGATCATAAATACAATCACAAGTGTCCTTATAAGAGGGAGGGAGAGGGAGATTTGACACAGAAGAGGACAAGTAGGCAATGTGACCATGGAAGCAGAAACTGAAGCAATGAAGCCATAAGCCAAAGAATGCTGACAGCCACCAGAAACTGGAAAAGGCAAGGAATGGCTACTCCTGTAGAGCCCCCAGAAGGAGCACGGTCCTTATGACAACTTGATTTTGGCTCAGGGATACTGATATAAGGCTTCTGGTTGCCAGAACAGGGAGAGAATAAATTTATTTTCCTTTAAGCAAGAACAGTAATGTAGTAAAGTGTTACAGTAGTCATAGGAAAACAATACACCCATTTCTGTAAACATTTTAAATAAAGAATTGCTAAAGTTTAAGAACCTAGAGTCTTGAATATCAGTTCAGAACAGCTAAAGGTAGTTATTTTTATTCAGCTCCTCCGCCATTTTAAATAACCAACAAATTATACAAACAGGGAAGACTTGTATTCTTTTTGTAATCAAGGAAGGATGCCATCCATAGAAAATTCAGGTAAATTATCTAAGATATTACAAAAAAAAATAGTACTGGCTAAAGGGAATAGTAATCTTGTAAAAATTTACTTGGAAAGGAAAACTGTATATGTAAAACAAGGAGTCCATATCCCTGGAAAAATCACACACTCTCACTACCTAGATCAGTGTTGGTGGGAATATGGGTCTTAGGGCAGTTTTCCAAGAGCAAATTTCAATCAGAAAACCCTTGGAAAAGGCACTGGGAGTGACACATAAATAGCCAACCATGGTATTTTCTTTTATTCACAATTTAGCATGGATCATTAGTGATATACTAGGTTGATAACCAAGCCGACCTGCTAAGGAAGGCACCTAGAGACTACCGGTGTGCAGTTGTCTTATACACTTAGGCTTTTACAAAAAAATATGAAAATAAAATAGTGCCCAAGAAATGAGGATTCCTGTTACTGATTGTCTCTCCTACGTCATTTTGAGTATGGAAGGAAAAAAGTACCAAGCCAAATAATACAAGGATTTTTTACCTAGGCTATTACATAGTCTTGCATTAGGGAAAATGAAAAACATTCTCAGGTATGAAGAACTGAGAAATTCTACCACCATATAACGTCTCAGAAATAATTACTAAAATAATTCAGTTGGTGAATAAACTTATCAAAATAACTCAGGGGTTGGAAAGATTTGATATTCAACAAATATTTATTGAACACCTATTAAACACCAGTGTTTTGGTCATTTGGTGCTGCCATAACAGAGATAGCACAAGTGGATGGCTTTAACAAAGAGAAATTTTATTTTCTCACAGCCTAGTAGGTTACAAGTCCAAATTCAGGGCATCGGCTCCAGGGGAAGGCTTCTCTCTCTATAGGCCCTGGGGGAAAGTCTTTGTCCTCAATCTTCCCCTGGTCGAGGATCTTCTTAGGCACAGGGACCCCATGTCCAAAGGATGCCCTCTTTCCTGATGCTGCTTTCTTGGTGGTATGAGGTCCCCTCCCTCTGCTTGCTTCCCTTTCCTTTCATCTCTTGAGAGATAAAAGGTGGTTCAGGCCACATCCCAGGGAAACTCTCTTTACTTTGGATCTAGGAGGTAACCTGGGTGTAAGTGTAGTGTTACAATCCCACCCTAACCTCTTAACATAAAATTAAAATCACAAAATGGAGGACTGCCACACATGGCCTAAACAAGTTGATCCACATGTTTTTGGGGGGACATAATTCAATCCATGACATTCTAACCTTTGGTCCCCCAAAATTACATCCTTGCAACATGCAAAACATATCCACTGCATCATATCATAGCAAAAGTCTTAACTCCAAGTCCAAAATCCAAAAACTTCTCTTCATTTGTGAAATCTAGAATACAAGTTATCTATTTCCAAAGGTACAATGGCAGAACAGGCACGAGCTAGACATTTCCATTACAAACGGGAGGAACTGGAGAGAAAGAAAGAATAACAGGAACCAAGCAAGTCAGCAGAAAGCATTACATTAGCCCTCAAGACTTCGAAAATAATCCTCTGTTCTCTGAGACAATTTACACAATAACCCTGCCCTCTTGCCTCTAGGTATTGGCCACACTCTCTAGACTCTGAGTGGAGGCCCCTCGGCCCTGGGCTTCAGCTCTGCCTTCTAGGCCACTGGGACAGCAACTCTGCTATCTCGGCTTTAGGCGCACCATTCTCCTAGTCCCTCTGAGTGGCAACCTCACCCTTATAAACTCTAGAGGCCATGGCTCCACTCTTTGAAACCTCTGAGGACATGGCCATACCTTTTGAGACTGAGGCAACCAGCTTCTTGTGTTCCTTGTCTCTTCAGCTTCTGTTTCCTGGTTTCTTGGCTTCTCAGCTCCTCAGGCCTCACACTAATGTCTGCTCTGCTGGTACAAGTGTTCCAAAGCTCAGTAGCTCCACCAATGAATGCCCCGAGGCACCCCACTCCTCCAGGAAGCTTCCTGGGCACAGGCATTCAGCTCTCTCGCTCTGTGGGTCGGCTCCAGTGCCATCTTGCGCTGGTCTCCTGGTTCTGCTGCTGGTGGCTCTCTGCTGCTGCTGCTTCTCTGCCACTGCAGGTTCTCTGCTGCTGCTGGCCCTCTGCCACTGTTACTCCTCTATCCATTCGCAGTTTTGAAACCGCTTCAACATTTTAGTATCTGTTAGAGCAGCACCCGCCCTCTTAGTACCAAATTCTGTCTTGGTCATTTGGTGCTGCCATAACAGAGATAGCACAAGTGGACGGCTTTAACAAAGACAAATTATTTTCTCACAGTCTAGTAGGTTTTTTTTTTTTTTTTTAGTAGGTTACAAGTCCAAATTCAGGGCACAAGCTCCAGGGGAAGGGTTTCTCTCTCTGTTGATCCTGGAGGAAGGTCCTTGTCCTCAATCTTTTCTTGGTCGAGGAGCTTCTCAGGCACAGGGACCCCATGTCCAAAGGATGCGCTCTGCTCCTAGTGCTGCTTTCTTGGTGGTATGAAGTTCCTCCCCACCCCCACTTGCTTCCGTTTCCTTTTATCTTTTGAGAGATAAAAGGTAGTACTGGCCACATCCCAGGAAAGCTCTCTTTATGTTGGATCAAGGAGGTGACCTGAGTAAGGGTGGTGTTACAATTCCACCCTAACCTCTCAATATAAAATTAAAATCACAAAATGGAGGACAATCACACATGGCCTAACCAAGTTGTACACACATTTTCTGGGGGAAATAATTCAATCCATGAAAACCAGACAATATTCTGGATTAAGAATAAAGGCAACAATTGATACTCATATGATAGTGAATAAGGCAGATAATAAAAAAGGTAAATAAACAAAATAAGTTGTATGTTCATATAGTATTAAAGCTAAATACAACAATCAAGGTAAGGTAATGTGAAGTGTTGAGAGGGCCTCAAAGACCTCACTGAGAAGCAGTCATCAATAAAACTCCACAGTATGTGTAGAAGTGAAACACACAGATATATGGCATAAGACCATTCCTGGCAAAGAGAACACCACCAGTGCCTTGTATGTTCTAAGAATAGTGTGTGGCAACAGTGGATGGATATAAGTGGACAAGTGGAAAGTTAGCAAGATATGAGGTCAGAGACACAAAGAGGAATGTTGTAAAACTATTGACTTTTATTTTGAATGAGATGGGAAATCTTTGGAGGGTTTTAAGTTGATAAATGGCATAACCTGTTTTATGCTTTAATCAGGTCATCAAGGATAATTGTGTGAATAGACTGTCAGAGGGCAAGGGAAGAGGCAGGAAAGCTAGCAGAGATGTTACGGCAGGAATCTGAGAGAGGTGGTGGTATCAAGAGCTGCTTGATATTGTTGCTTTTAAGTCTTTGTTGAATGATTCCATTATCTGTCCATTGGGGAGAGTTTCTGTCCCCTTACTTTGGTCTTTTTAATGGACCATTCTTTCCATCCTCTTCATGTGCTTTGTTGTTGTCTGTTGTAATCAGGACATAAAGCTATTTTACCATAGTAACTCTGGAGATCAGATTATTCCCCTTCTCTAGGATTTTCGCTCCTTCCTTGTTGTTATTATTGTTATTATTATTTTGAATTATTGAAGGTTTTAGCTCTCTAAGGAGCCCTGGTGGTGCAGTGGTTAAGTGCTTGGCTGCTAACCAAAAGGCCTGTGGTTTGAATCCATCAACTGCTCTGCTGGAGAAAGATGTGGCAGTCTGTTTGCATTAAGATTTACAGGGTCAATTCTACTCTGTTCTATAGGGTTGCCATGAGTCAAAATCAACACGATGGGAAGGTTTCTTTTTCTTTTTTTTTTTTTAAGCTCTCTGTTTCCACTCCAGATTTCCTATCTAGGATTCACGTGCTGTTGTCCTTTCCATATTGGTTTCCTTGTGCAAGGGCCTTCACTGTTTCACATTTATGTTCCCTGCGTGGGGCTGCTAGCTGTGTCTTTCACACCAATGTCTGTGGGTTCTAGCACCCCCTTGTGGCTGACTCTTCACTAGATATGGGGTATGTATCATTCCAGCACCTGACTCCTTCTCCCAGGGACATCAACCATATCCCTCCAGCACCTATCTCCCCTTTTGGAATAACTGGCTGTGTCTGCTTGCTCTCCAAAAATCTCCCCCACCATGAGTGCTAGCCATATAAGTCTTGCACTAGCCCCCTATTCATGGGCTGTAGCTGTCACTAACGAACCACAGACTCCTCTCCTAGGAACATCATCTGTGTTATACCAGCCTGAGATTCCCACCCTGCAAGTGGCAGCTGTTGCCATTTCACCATGAGTCCTCACTGTTCATGAACTCTGGTCTGCTTGTGCTTACCTTGTTTTTCACCTCGACTTGTGTCAACTCCAACTTGCACTGTGTTCACTGAGCCATTTTTTCTCAAGTCTGCCTTTTCAGAAGTTTCTAATTGCACTGCCCCCACCCCCAACACCACCACACACACATACTTCTCTCCATCGCACACCCTATCACTCATGTCCGTGGCCTGGTTTATGCCCACCACTTTTCTCCTTCCCAGGGCTCATAGGAATTCACACCTGGGTTGTGTTCAACAAGCCTCTCCTTCCTAGGTCAGATTACAAGGAACTCAAACCTGGGATGTCCTTAGTGGGTCTGTCTGTTCCAGAATGTCTACTTCAGTGCCTTGACTGTGCAGCACCCTCTATGCCTCTTTCCTAGACCTGCTTGTGTGTGCACTGCAGAGTGCACAATGCCTTCTGTGTTGATCTCACAGGGAACTGCTGCCTAGGTTGTGCTCAGGGGCCTCTCTGTTTCTGGTCTGATGCCCTTTGTGCTCTCTGTGCTCTTTCAGTCCTGGGATCCCTGCCCAAGGCCACTGGCTGAGCTTGCCACAAGATACCCAGCAGGGAGGAGGGTGGGATGAGGATGCATAGTGAACCTCCACTCTCCTGTTTGTATGATCTCTTTTCTTGATTTGGTTTCCACTTTGGTCCTTCAACCCTATTAATATCCATGCAGGTGTTTGAAATCATCTATTTAATGAGTTTTTACTTGTTTTTTCTTCTGAATTTGCTATACAGGAATGGGAGCATGTGACTACTAGTGCCACTATCTTGCTCCGCCCCTGAATAAGGTGGTTTTGAGGTCCACTAAAACACTATGTAAAACCAAAAATAGCAGGTGCTGATCTAGGGGACTCTGACTCATGGTGAACCCATGTGTGCCGGAGTAGAACTGTGCTCCATAGAATTTTGAATGGCTGAGTTTTTGGAAGAAGGTAAGCAGACTTTTCTTCTGAGATACCTCTGGGTGGACTCAAATCGCTTTTGGTTATCAGCCAAGAGCATTAGCTATTTGTATTAACTAGTGACTCCAAAATATTATGTACAGCAGCCTAATTGGAAGGTAGGAAAATTGGTTTACAGCTTATAGTGTATAGTTCTGCATGGAGTTTTGGGAGGTATGAACAAATAGGTTGTTGTTAAATTCATGTTTGTAGATTAGATGCCCAGGAAAAATGGATAAAGTGAAAAAAATAAATAAACAGTAGAGGGGTAAAAAAGAAAACCTGGGAAATTGCCAATATTTAAAAGATAAAAGAAACTCAAAAGAGAGATTGATAAATAATAAAAATATATGTTAGTAAAGCCAAAGGAACCAAAATTACCATTCTGGACTTTCCATTCATATGAAAATCCAGAAAATGAAAATCACTGTAGAGACAGAAAATAGATTAGTGGTTGCTTAGAGGTGGAGGGAATAACAGCTATAGGATACAATGTTTCTTTCCAAAGTGATGGTTGACTGTGGTGACAGTTGCACATATCTGTGAATATACTAAGAACCATTGAATTTTACATTTTAAATGGGTAAATTGTATGATATGTGAATTATGTCTCAAAAAAGCTGTTAATTAAGAACATATAATCAGAAATTATAAGGCCTTGAATCACAATTGATTTAAATTGATTCAAATGAAAAAGAGTAAGTCACTGGTGATCTTGGTAGAGACAGTTCCAGTGGCTTGGAGGTCGGTTTTTCTTCACTCTTGTCCCATGTTATGCTTCTAACCCTCCCTATCCACATTCACCACTTCTTGCAAAATAAAATTTGATAGTTTTCCATTCTTTGCACCTGATAATTAAATCTGACTCTTGTGGTCTTTTTGGGTTTATCCAGTGACACCATTTTTAAAATTGGCTAGCAATTTCTATGATTCAAGCAATGCTTTTTCCTGACTTCCTCCCACAACTCTGCCTCTGGTATCTCTTTGATCCATTCCTCACAGACTGTCTCTTTGGCATTCCATCAAACCTTTAGGAAGTCATTTTTGGAAGAGTTAAAATAGTTCCTGGTTGACATCACATCTGGCCCGTGGGAAAACTCTCCTACATCCTGTACTTTATACATAGTGGGGTACAGATAAATTCCAACATACAAGGGAAAACAAACAAAAAAACCCTCTTCTATTCTTATGTCAAATTCTAACCCTCTTTTTCTCTAGATTCCTTAGTTGAGAGTGTCCTCCTATCACAAGAGTGCATTAAGGGATGAAACAAATGAATAATTTCATGTTGTTGGAAGCTAGACTTCTCAGTGAGATAGGAGGGATATATAAAAATGGAAAGGGGAAAGATGACTAGTAACCTTGGTGGTGTTTTATTAGAACTGGAGGTATCATATAACATAAGATTAAAAAAATATGCATTTCTTAGATCTGTCTACTGAAGGAACCTGGAAACAATGATACCAACAAAACAAATGAGCACACCTAGTGCCCAGATGCCACCTGTGTGGGTAATGACAGGGGTCAGGGCTAGAGGAGACAGATGTAGGACAAACCCACAGGTGTAGGAGGTCACCTGTATGGGTGTAAGAGCAAGCCCTGAGGTTGAATGCCTGCTTGGATTCTGGGCCTAATTGACCATCACTTATGTGGTCTTGGGCAAGGTACTTCATCTTTGTCTCCTTAAGTAAAAAAAAATAAAAAGAATTATAATACCAGCGCCTACCTCACAGCGTTTCTATGAAGGTCAAGTGAGTTCATGTACATAACACTTAATAGAGATTCCAGGATATTTAAGTCCTTTGTAAGTGGGTGTTGATAGTGTATGTGAGTCTTTAAAGGGTCTTAAAGTCTTTCCATTTACATTATCAAACTAACCTACCAGCCACCCCACAGGAGAAAAAATTTGGCAGTCTGCTTCTGTAAAGTTTACAGCCTTGGAAACCCTATGGAGCAGTTCTACTCTGTTGTTTAGGGTCTCCATGAATTGGAATGGAATCGATGGCAACCAAAACCAAAATGAAACCCAGTGCCGTCGAGTCAATTCCTACTCATGATGGCAACTGGTTATGGAAAAATAGAGTGTTGTTTCCCCAACCAGTGAGTGAAATGTTCTTCACTCTTAAAAAGAAAAGGAAAATCCATTTTAGGAGTATTGCTTGAGACTAAGGCATGTTCATGGAAAAATTAAGCAAAAAATATTAGCAAGCTGTTACTGATGATGATAATGAAGGAAATCATAAAGCAACAAACCACTGAATCCAGGTTTCCAGTATGGCAGATGGCAGAGAACAGTCCCAGGAGTTTTTTAGTCCATGTTACATTTCTGATTCTATATTTGGGTCTTGCTGAGTTTCCTTGAATGTCATTGGAGGAAAGCCTAAAGCACCGTTTCTCATCTATGGTTGAAAAATGAAAATAAAGTGGTCACAAAATTACATCTTCATTATACCAGTAGAAATTATATTTCACTGAGGGATTTTACTTCTTTCTTTAACATCTGTTAAGGAAAAGAGGTAAATAGTGAGAGGAGTTATGCATATAAAATAGAATCAAATTTCTTGGCTCAACCTGGTCAAACTTCTCGCCTAACCTAAAGAAGTAAAAGCAGACACTTTTAAACTTTGTAAAAATCACTCAATAGTAATTGTCAATTGTTGTGCAGTTCTTTAGCCTTTTCAGTAGCTGGTGCCTGAGTTTTTTCTTCTTAGAAAAAGATAATTCTATCTTCTTCCAGGAGCGAACAACCCCCCTATTTTCTGCCCTGTCATATGTTATTGCTGTTGTTAGGTGCTGTAGAGGGGATTCTGGCTCATAGTGACCCTATGTACAACAGAACAAAACACTGCCAGGTCCTGCTACATCCCCACAATCCTTGTTATGGCTGAGCTTATTGTTGCAGCCACTGTGTCAATCTTTCTCATTGAGGGTCTTCTTTTTCACTGACGCTCTACTTTACCAAGCATGATGTCCTTCTCCAGGGACTAACCCCCACTGATAACATGTCCAAAGTATTTGAGATATAGTCTTATCATCCTTGCTTCTAAAGAGCATTCTGGCTGTATTTCTTCCAAGACAGATTTGTTCCTTCTTTTGGCAGTTCGTGGTATATTCAATATTCTTTGCCAACACCACAATTCAAAGGCCTCAATTCTTCTTTGGTCTTCTTTATTCATCGTCCAGCTTTCACATTCATATGAGGTGATTGAAAACACCATGGCTTTGATCAGGCACACCTTAGTCTTCAAAGTGACATCTTTGCTTATTCAACACTTTAAAGAGGTCTTTTGCAGCATAGAAATTGTTGAGGTAGTGAATGTTTTGTTATGTATATTTTCATCACAGTAAAAAAAAAAAGCTCAAATAAGTGAATAAACATACAATTAAATATAAATAACTCAAAAGTGGAATAAAGACAAAGATATTTTAGTATATTCGAAAGTAAGATATTGAAATTTAAATTTCCTATTTCCTACCTGTCTAAATGAAACTTATAATGATGTTTTAAAATAAAAAAAAAGTAGTAAAGAAGTAAAAATACCAATGCAACAAGACATTGACCAGGCCCATTTTTGTGATATATGTTCAAAAATGTGGCTATTTTTTTTTTTTTTTTTTACAACTTAACCATTTTAAAGAGTTTTTAAGAGTTTTAACAGTTTACTGAGGTGAACTTCCATAACATAAATTTAACCATGGTAAAGTGAACAGTTCAGTGACATTCAATACATTCACAATGTTGTATAACTACTATCTCAAGCTAGTTCCAAAAATATTTCCATCACTCCAAAGTAAAACACCTTACCCATTAAGCAGTGACAAGTATTGAAGACGTGGAGAAATCAGAACACTTGTCCATTGTGGTGGAAATGTAAAATGATACAGCCACTGTGAAAAGTAGCTTGAGAATTCCTAAAAAGTTAAACATGGAATTACCATGACCCCACAATTCCAATCCTAGGTATCAAAAACAAAAAACCAAAACCCATTGCTGTCAAGTCAATTTCGACACATGGGTGACCCTATAGGACAGGGTAGAACTGCCCATGGGGTTTCCAAAAAGCACCTGGTGAATTCAAACTGCCAACCTTTTGATTAGCAACTGTTACTCTTAACCGCTATGCCACCAGGGTTTCTGCTTCTGGGTATATACTCCCAAAATTATCAGTGTTCATTTAAAGCTCTAGCAGTCAATGTAGAGATGCATTTAAAGACACCATAATTTAATGACAGTTAACAATTATATCAGAAAGTTGAAAACCTATATGAACAAACTATTTTTGGAGAAAATTAAAAAAAATAATGATTTGAAGTGCCCAGATAGGGAAGAAAAAATAAAAATAAAAACTGTTGTATGACATTGATTCAAAAAAATCCAACTATTAACTAACTCCTCATCTGATGTGTTTGAAGGTGAAAGACTGTGGGAAATTTTCAACTATTGTAATGGAAAGACTGTAAAACAAGAAACCAATGTATAACAAGAAGAGAGGGGGGTGGGAAGACAGCTCTGGAGGCAGCGTGCCTGCCAGCAGCATTATATAGCTTCTCTGGCTCCTGCAGCAGCAGTGGCAGTGCTCACCTTGGTGTCTTCCGAGTGCACCCCAGCCACCTCCTAGCAGTGCAACACTTGCTCATATGCCTGAAATGACTAATGTGTGATTTTAGTGGAAAAAATTGCATCCAAAATCACAGATGTTATGGTCTGGTATCAAAAGAAGGATTAGTTTTCATAACTACTTAACTAGCTGTGTCATCCTATACATTTAAAAATAAACTTCAGGAGGGAAGGACCCAAGATGGCAGCTTAGCCAGATGCACCATACCATCTTTCTACAACAAAGACCTGAAAAGCCAAGTGAAACAGAAAACAATCCTGGAACCCTGAACATCAAAAAGAAAGGATAAAGAATTGAATCAAATACTAGCGGGAAAAAAAATTGCATGAACACAGTGTATGAGGAGTAACATGGAGCAGTGTGGCTCTGCCAGCAATCTTGGATCAACGTGGCCCTCTTGAGACAAAGCCAGTAGCAACCCTGGGTGTGAAACACAGAAAAGCCACTTCACAACCTTCCTAAGAGAGACAGAGAAACAGTATAGACACAGAGAAAAACAAGATGAGTGGATCATGATCCAGGACTAAGGAAGGAAATACAGAAAGGAATGCAAAAATTCCAGGGATCCTGCCATCCACAGAGTAGAGAGAAAGCCAGGACCCAGAATCAAGTATATTCACAAGCAGTGGTCCTGGACCTCAGGCGTAAGTGGTATGCACAAAGCAGTGAATCCATGAAGTATAAGCAGGAGGTTCCCCATCCACCCAGACTCTGGGCACCCCTTCTTCACACTTGGCTGGAAGCAGGCCCCAACTGTAGGCTGCAGTGGGCAGGGAGTGTCAGGACACTCACGGTTGCTAGCCAAAGGGGCACACTCCTCTTCCTTCAATGCTTCTGATTGGAAGCAGCAGAGAGTCCCATAACTTGGCCACCCCACCCAACTGTAGACCATAATATGAGCTCTCCTCCCCTATCACCCAGCCCTGTCTGCCATCACCTTTGTCCCTCCCTACAAGCAGCAATAAGCAAGCTTCCATGTGCTTATCGGCCCACCTCTCACCTGCACACTCACTCACCTGCCACTAACACCTCTCCTGTATGAGCGAGCAGCAGCAACCATGTGACTGCACGTGTGCACCCTCCATCCCCCCCAACTGGTCAAGCAGCAGCAATTGTGTGCCCATGCATGTGCATGCCCAACACCAAACATCTACCCCTGACCTGATGAGTAGTGGCAACAGCACTACCACCGACATGTCTGCCTGCCAGTCACAATCCCCAAACCCAGCAAGTAGTGGCAACTATGCACACACACATGCACTCACCAACCATCCACCCCCAACATGGCAAGGGGTGGTGATCATGCAACCATGTGTGTGCACCTACCTGCTACCCATCCCCCGACCCAGGGAGCAATGAAGACCATGCTGCACATATGCCTGCTTGCCTTCATCCCCCTCACCATCTACCCCCCACACTACAACTGGTGACAACCACACCGCTTGCTCATACACGTAACTAAATGAGTGACACCACCTGCCTCTGCACCACTGGATTGACAACAGAAGGCAACTAACACCTACTCAGCCTTCCTTCAGCTGCCTCCTTCGACCAGTGAACAGAGACCCACAAACACACTACTAGACACTACCTGACCCACAGGTGGTGAGTGCCGTAGTACAGCCAAACTAACAACCAGAGTACCATGTCCCCCCACCCACACTGATATATCAAAACAAAAAATCAGGATGAAGAAAACAAACATGCAATCTATCAATAAACATAACAATTTAATGCCTCGGAGGCAAGAGACAATATCAAATTACATGAGGAAGCAGAACAAGATGGCTCAAGCAAGTGACCAAAATAAAGGACCAGAAAACCACCCTGAAGAACAAATGTTAATGGGACTACCTGATAAGGAATTCAAAAGACTTATGTTTAGGACCCTCCAAGACACCAAGGAAAACACGGGCAAAACTAAGAAATACACAGACAAAACTCTAGAAGAATTCAAGAAAGCAATACAAGAACAAAATGACAAAATTAATAGACAATTGGAAACCACACAAAAACAACATCTAAAATCCAGAAGTTTAACAATAAAATTTCAGAAATAGATAACTCAGTGGAAGAACATAGAATTAAATCAATGGAAGAAAGAATCATCAACATAGATGACAAATTGCTTGATGCTAATCTGCTTGAGGAACATTCAGAAAAAAATAATGAAGAAAAACAAACAACACCTAAGAGTTATGAGGGACACTATCAAGAGGAATAACTTATGTTTAATAGGAATTCCAGAACAGGAGGAGACAAAAAAAAAAAAAAAAAAAAAAAAGCCCAGAGAAAATTTTTGAAGATTTGCTGGTAGAAAACTTTCCTAATATCATGAAAAACTAAAAGATACCCATTCAAGAAGCTCAATAGGAGGATGCAAGGCCAAGATGGTGGAGTACTCAGATGCTTCTGGGGGTTCCTCTTACAACAAAGACCTGAAAAAACAGGTGAATCAATTAGATATATGACAAGCTAGGAGCCCTGAACATCAAAGGCAAAGTTAAGAAATCATACTCAGAGGCAGGGGGAGAGAGAGGCCATTCAGAAGCAGAGAGGAGTTGCCAGTGCTGATTTGGCAGGAACCACCACCTTGCAGGCCCAATCCGTTGGCATGACTATGATGGGGCTGGCAATAGCATTAGGGGAAGCACTTTCCACAGTGAGAGAGAGTGAGCAGCACATAGTCTACTCACACCTCCCTAATCAGTGAAGGACAGCACTCTCAGCAAAAGAACAGTACTTGCATCTAATTTACCACAAGGATTAAAAAAGCACCCCTTTTGAAAGAACTCCTTCCATTTATCTGATCCCTCTTCCTGAGCCAGCTTCAGCGGCAGTTGAATTATCAGGGCCTGAGATAGACCTTACTGTGCATCCTGAGCCATTCTCTAACCTGTGGAGAAGGAACAAATTAACAAATGGGGAAAAAATAATCTGCCAGGTCCCTAAACTGAGAACTCAGGACAGAAGCAGCTTCTGTCCAGGAACAAGTGGTCCAGGGACTTTGAAAGCCTTTCGCCCCTGCATGGACCTATGTGGGCCCATTTCAGCAGCTCAGGCCCTTGTTGGCACAGTGCAGCAGTGTACTTGCCTCAGGCCTGACTTCAACACTTTTAACTGTGCAGTGGAGAGGCAGGTCTTAGACGTTTGGAGGGCCTTCACCTACTCACACCATGGGCCTGAGGACCGGTGGCTCCACTCATACCACCTAGCCACCAGTGACAGGGACCCAAGGGTAAGTGGTGCCTCCCAGTCCTTGCAACAAAAAGCATTGGGTGACCATGGTCCAGCTACAGAGCACACCCACCTGTGCACTCTAGTGTACAGGGATGCGCTTTCCTCACAGACACTCAGGAGATGGTTGCCAGCCCCCTGCCTTGTTCAGGGCATGACCCCCTGCTGCAACCAGATACCTCTGCCTACATCAATTACCCCTGCCCATCTAACACTGTAAGTGAGAGCCTGCACTACACACTTGGTGATGGACTACTTGGACACCTAAGCAGAATCTATACAAAAAAAGCTAATGGAATCCTCGATTCATATACCCAGTAACAGCAGTAGCCATCTGGTGACAGGGCATTAAAGCTTCAAAGGTGCAAAAAATCAAGCTAGCCCACTTGGGCATATCAAAGCAGCCTATTTGGGCATATCAAAGCAAAATAAAGCAAGAAGCTAGGACACAGTAATCAAACATAAAATAGATTAATATAGTAAGTTAGAGATGTTTTGGAGACAACAGTCAATACCAAATCACATAAGGAGCAGACCATGATTGCTTCAACAAGCTCCCAAAACAAAGAACCAAGGAATCTTCTGGGTGAAGATGTATTCTTAGAATTGCCAGAGGTAGAATACAAAAGATTAGTATACAGAACTCTTCAAAAGAACGGGAAGGAGATCAGGCAAAACACAGAACAAGTCAAGGAACAAACAGATAGAGCAGTGGAGGAAATTAGGAAGGTTTATTCAACAGCATAATGACAAATTTAATAGGCTGCAAAAATCCATAGAGGGACAGCAATCAGAAATTCAGAAGATTAACAATAAAATGTCAGAATTAGACAACTCAATAGAAAGAGGAGCAGAATTCAGGAAATGGGAGTCAGAATTAGTGAAATTAAAGATAAAATACTTGGCACAAATATTTTCAAAGAAAAATCAGATAAAAGAATTAAAAAAAATGAAAAAACCCTAAGAATCATGTGGGACTCTATCAAGAGAAATGACCTATGAGTGACTGGAATGCCAGAACAGGGAGGGAGAATAGAAAATATAGAGAGAATTGTGGTAGATTTATCTTCAAAGTCTATTTAGTCATAAATTAATATTGCCACTCTTGCTCTTTTTTAATTTTTGTTTGCTTGATATATTTTTCCATTCTTTGAGTTTTAGTTTGTTTGTATCTTTAAGTCTAAGGTATGTCTCTTGTAGGCAGAATATAGATGGGCTGTGAGATGGGTGATATCAAAACAGAACCAAATGAACTTAAAAGAATCAAATCAGATTACTATGAAAAACTGTATTCCAACACATTTGAAAACCTAGAAGAAATGGACGAATTTCTAGAAAAGATACCTACCTAAACTAACACAGACAGAGGCAGAACAACTAAATAAACCCGTAACAAAAGAAGAAATTGAAAAGGTAATTAAAAAACTCTGAACAAACAAACAAAAAAAGCCCTAGCCTTGACAACTTCACTGGAGAATTCTATCAAACTTTCAGAGAAGAGATAACACCACTACTATTAAAGGTGTTTCAGAGCACAGAAAAAGGATGGAATAATCCAAAACTCATTCTATGAAGCCAGCATAACCCTGATACTAAAACCTGGCAAAGACAACACACAAAAAGAAAATTACAGAACTATAGCCCTCATGAACTTAGATGCAACAATCCTCAACAAAATTTCTAGCCAATAGAATTTAGCAATATACAACAAAAAAAAATTCATCCTGATCAAGTGGGATTCATACCAGGTATGCAGGGATGGCACAACGTTAAAAAAAAAAATCAGTGTAATCCATCATATAAATAAAACAAAAGACAAGAACCACTTGATCTTATCAACTGATGCAGGAAAGGTATTTGACAAAGTCCAACACCCATTCATGATAAAAACTCTTGCAAATAAAAATAGAAGGAAAATTCCTCAACACAATAAAGGGCGTTTATACAAAGACAACAGCCAACATCATCCTAAATGGAGAGAGTCTGAATGCATTCCCCTTGAGAACAGGAAACAGACAGAAATGCCCTTTATCAGCACTCTTGTTCAACATTGTGCTGGAGGTCCTACTCAGAGCAATTAGGCTAGAAAAAAAGGGCATCCAGATTGGTAAGGAAGACGGAAAACTATCTGCATTTGTGGATGAAATTATCATAAACACAGAAAACCCTAAAGAATCCTTTAGATAAACTACTGAAACTAATAGAAGAGTTCAGCAGAGTATCAGGATACAAGATAAATGTACAACATTCATTTGGATTCCTCTACACCAAAAAAGAGAATGTCAAAGATGAAATCACCAAATCAATACCATTTAAAAGAGCACCTAAGAAGATAAAATACCTAGGAATAAATCCAAGCTGAGACGTGAAAGACCTGTACAAAAAAAACTACAAGACACTACTGTAAGAAACCAAAAGAGGCCTGCGTAAGTGGAAAACATACCTCGCTCATGGATAGGAAGACTCAACATTATAAAAATGTCTGTTCTACACAAAACAATCTATAGATACAATGCAATCAGGATCCAAATTCCAATGACATTTTTTAATGAGATGGAAAAACAAATCACCAACTTTTTATGGAAGGGAAAGAGGCCCTGGATAAGTAAAGTATTACTTAAAAAGAACAAAGTGGGAGGCCTCACACTAACTAATTTTAGAACTTATCATACTGCCACTGTAGTCGAAACAGCCTGGTACGGGTACAATAACAGATATATAGATCAATGGAACAGAATTGAGAATCCAGACACAAATCCATCCACATATGAGCAGCTGATATTTGACAAAAGGCTCAAAGTCTGTTAAATGGGGAAAAGACAATCTCTTTAACAAATGTTGCTGGCATAACTGGATATCCATCTGCAAAAAAATGAAAGAAGACCCATACCTCACACCATGTACAAAAACTAACTCAAAATGGATCAAAGACCTAAATATAAAATATGAAGTAATAAAGATCCTGGAAGAAAAAATAGGGGCAATGCTAGGAGCCCTAATACATGGCATAAACAGTAAACAAAACTTTACTAACAATGCACAAACACCGGAAGAGAAACTAGATAACCAGGAGCTAATAAAAATCAAACACCTATGTTCATCCAAAGACTTCACCAAAAGAGTAAAAAGATTACCTACAGACTGGGAAAAAGTTTTTAGCTATGACATTTCAGATCAGTGTCCGATCTGTACAATCTACACGATACTGCAAAAACTCACCAACAAAAAGACAAATAACCCAATTAAAAAATGGGCAAAGGATATGAACAGGCACTTCACCAAAAAGACATTCTGAAGGCTAACAGATATATGAGGAAATTCTTGTGATCATTAGCCATTAGGGACATGCAAATTAAAACCACAATGAAATTCACTCTCACCCCAAAGAGCCTGGCATTAATCTAAAAAACACAAAATAATAAATGTTGGAGAGTTTGTGGAGAGACTGTAACAGTTATACACTGCTGGTGGGAATGTAAAATGGTACAGTCACTTTGGAAATCAATTCTGCACTTTCTTAAAAAGCTAAAAATAGAACTACCTTACAATATAGCATTCCCACTCCTTGGGATATAGCCTAGAAAAAAAAAAAAGCCTAGAGAGATAAGAAATCTTACAGGAACAGATATAAGCACACCCATGTTCATTGCAGCAGTGTTTATAAAAGCAAAAAGATGAACACAACCAAGGTGCCAGTCATGGACTGAGTTAAGTCCCCCCAAAAATGTGTGTATCGAATTGGTTGGGCCATGATTTTCAGTATTCTGTGGTTGTCCTCCATTTTGTGATTGTAATTTTATGTTAAAGAGGATTAGGGTGGGATTATACACCACCCTTACCCAGGTCACATCCCTGATCCAATATAAAGGGAGTCTCCCTGGGGTGTGGCCTGCACCACCTTTTATCTCTCAAGAGATAAAAAGGAAAGAGATCTGACAGAGTTGGGGACCTCACACCACCAAGAAAGCAGCACTGGGAGCAGATCACATCCTTTGTGCCTGGGACCCCTGTGCCTGAGAAGCCCCTCAACCAGGGGAAGATCAACAACAAGACAGAAAACCATCCCCTGGACCTGACACCCTGAATTAGGACTTGTACCCTACTAGACTGTGAGAGAATTGATTTCTCTTTGCTAAAACCATCCACTTGTGGTATGTCTGTTATAGCAGCACTAGATGATTCAGACAGTGGCCATCAATGGATGAATGTAAAAATAAATTATGGTATATTCACATAATGAAATACTATGCACCAATTAAAAACAGTGATGAATCCAAGAAACATCATATAACATAGAGGAATCTGGAAGGCATTATGCTGAGTGAAATTAGTCAGTTGCAAAAGAACAAATATTGTATGAGACCACTATTATAAAAACTCAAGAAAAAGTTTAAAAAGAGAAGAAAATATTCTCTGATGGTTATGAGGTAGGGAGGGAGGGAGAGGAGTATTCGCTAAATAGATAGTAAACAAGAATTATTTTAGGTGAAGGGAAAGACAACACACAGCACAGGAGAGGTCAGCACAACTTGACTAAACCAAAAGCAAAAAAGTTTCCTGAATACAACCAACAGTTTCAAAGCCCAGAGTAGCAGGGACAGAGTTCTGGGGACCATGGTTTCACAGGACATCTAGGTCATTTGGCACAAAAAAATGTATTGAGAAAATGTTCTACATCCCACTTTGGTGAGTGGCATCTGGGGTCTTAAATGCTAGCAAGCAGCCATCTAAGATGCATCAATTGGTCTCAATCCCCCTGGAGCAAAAGAGAATGAAGAACACCAAAGACACGAGGTAAATGCAAGCCCAAGAGACAGAAACGGCCACATAAACCAGAGACTACAGCAGCCTGAGACCAGAAGAACTAGGTGGTGCCCGACTACCAGCGATTACTGCCCTGACAGGGAACACAACAGGGAATCCCTCATGGCCTAGGACAACACTGGGATGCAGACCTGAAATTCTTGTAAAAAGGACCAGACTTAATGGTCTGAGGCTATAGAGACCCTCGAGGTCACAGTCCCCGGACCCTCTGTTAGCCCAAGACTGGAACCATTCCCAAAGCCAGCTCTTCAAACAAGGATTGGACTATAAGACAAAAAATGATACTGGTGAGAAGTGAGCTTCTTGGCTCAAGTAGACACGTGAGACTATATAGGCAGCTCCTGTCTGGAGGCGAGATAAGAAGGCAGAGGGGGTCAGGAGCTGGTTGAATGGGCACGGGCAATACAGGGTGGAGAGGAGGAGTGTGCTGTCTCATTAGAGGGAGAGCAGCTAGGAGTACATAGCACGGTGTGTATAAGTTTTTGTATGCAAGGCTGACTTGGTTTGTAAACTTTCACTTAAAGCACAATAAATAATAAAAAAAAGATTAAGAATTGGTTTGATTTCAAAAGTATGATAAATACTTATGGATAGATATTTGCATTTACATGCTTAGTCCTCAGTTCCTACACCTAAGAGGAAGATGAGAAGGATTAAATGTTTTCTATTCCCTCCAATGGGCTGGGCTTTCACCTAGGCACCTCGAATCTATTAATTTCAGGTCATTTTCAAATCCCCTAGATGACATTTGTGTTGCTAGTTTTAGGTTAATGATAGAAAAACCAGGAAGGCAGTGAGATAAAGTAATTCCTTCACTATAGCTGCTGAGAAGCAAATAAAGGATTTGATCCAGTATCTCTGACTAGGCAATCACTTTCATGACTTGAAGGCAAATATCTTGTGAAGAGATAGAAATAGTTCAGAGCGGTTAAAAGGAAGAAAGTAATACCTTCCTAGCTGTAGTAGGTTATTATAGCCTGTTGCGCATATTTCTCTGCTCCCCTTAATTTTCAAAGCTTTTTCATTAGGAAGTTTTGTTTCCCCAATCTTAAATGTGTTGTGAGAGAATCTCGAAGTGCTTAGACAAACCTACAAATGCTCTTTAGATTTTAGTGGAAAATCCAGGAACGAAACCCAAGACTGGCTGATTTTAACTGTAAGCCTGGTTTGCTTATTCTGTCTTATTACAACAATTCCCAAATCTAGTGGTAGTTTCAAATTCAAGACTTTAATTTGTCTTAGCATAGTGTCCTTGAAAGAAAAAACAGACTAAAAAAATTCCTTTATTTAAAGATATTATAGCCTATGAAGAGGTAGTATATGAGATTAATGATATTACTAATGTAGTTGTAAGAAAAAATAACATGATTTTATTAGTCTTTCATTGATATTGTCCCTTTGAGAAGTTGTATTCCTTTAATTTCTATGCTTTTATCACACTGATTTGTAAAATTAAGTTTTATCTACCCCTAGAGAAGCTTCTCTTGCTTTTCAGATGTTACTTTTTGCTCAGCCTTGAGGGATTATTTGAAATCCAGATAAATTCCTTTCACCCACTGCAGAAATCAGTTTAGAAACCAAAGTATTCATCTCAGGTAACAGGAAAGAAAAGTACCTGTCAGTCAATTAAAAATGTAGCAGTCATGGAAATAACTGGGGTCTAGTAATTAAAATAAGATGAGTCATTTTTTTTTCCTAATTCATTGCATTCCGGAAACACTAAATCATTAATAATTTGGTTCATGAATTTGATAATAATTTGATTCTACTGGTAGGTTTGCACCATGATATTAGAGGACGTAAAGTCTGGTGACCTATCCAAAAGCACTTTGTTGTTTCTCCCTGTCCCAAAAGTAAAAAGATGAGATTAAGATTTCCTAAATCTCCACTTCTGTCCATGGCCTTTGTATTTTAGTTAAAAACTAGAAACTTATAAATATACGGACACTTCTATTTATGCCCTTAAGGTTTGTAAATATAAAAATGACTTTTAAACTCTATTTAATTTTAATATGAATTGGTATTTGTCCAGATAGTGTTTTGAATATTTTATTGTGTTTTAGGTGAAAGTTACACAGCAAATTAGATTCCCACTCAGCAGCTCATACAAAAATTGTTCTATGACGTTGGTCAAAACCCCCATAATGTGTCAGCATGCTCACCATCTCCACTTCACCTGCCCTTTTTCCATCCAAGCAGTTTCCCTGCCCCTCCTTGCCTTCTCATCTTTGCTTTTGTGTAACTGTTGATCATTTGGTCTCTTATGGTTGATTGTTGAAAGGAACACATTCCTCACAGGTGTTATTGTTTATTTTTTTGTTTTTAAAGTTTTTTTTAAATAATTTTTATTGCGTTTTAAGTGAAAGTTTACAAATCAAGTCAGTCTGTCACTTATAAGCTTATACACATCTTACTCCGTACTCCCACTTACTCTTCCCCTAATGATCCAGGTGGGTTGAGACCAATTGATGCATCTTAGATGGCCGCTTGTTAGCATTTAAGACCCCAGACTCCACATTTCAAAGTGGGATGCAGAATGTTTTCATAATAGAATTGTTTTGCCAATTGACTTAGAAGTCCCCTTAAGCCATAGTCCCCAAACCCCCGCCCTTGCTCTGCTGACCTTTGAAGTGTTCGGTTTATCCCGGAAACTTCTTTGCTTTTGGTCCAGTCCAGTTGAGCTGACCTTCCGTGTATTGAGTACTGTCCTTCCCTTCACCTAAAGTAGTTCTTATCTACTAACTAATCAGTAAATAACCCTCTCCCACCCTCCCTCCCCGCCTCGTAACCACAAAAGTATGTGTTCTTCTCAGTTTATACTATTTCTCAAGATCTTATAATAGTGGTCTTCTACAATATTTGTCCTTTTGCCTCTGACTAATTTCGCTCAGCATAATGCCTTCCAGGTTCCTCCATGTTATGAAATGTTTCACAGATTTGTCACTGTTCTATATCGATGCGTAGTATTCCATTGTATGAATATACCACAATTTATTTACCCATTCATCCATTGATGGACACCTTGGTTGCTTCCAGCTTTTTGCTATTGTAAACAGAGCTGCAATAAACATGAGTGTGTATATATCTGTTCCTGTAAAGGCTCTTATTTCTCTAGGGTATATTCCCAGGAGTGGGATTTCTGGGTTATATGGTAGTTCTATTTCTAACTTTTTAAGAAAATGCCAGATAGATTTCCAAAGTGGTTGTACCATTTGACATTCCCACCAGCAGTGTATAAGAGTTCCAATCTCTCCGCAGCCTCTCCAACATTGATTATTTTGTGTTTTTTGGATTAATGCCAGCCTTGTTGGAGTGAGATGGAATCTCATCGTAGTTTTAATTTCCGTTTCTCTAATGGCTAATGATCGAGAGCATTTTCTCATGTATCTGTTAGCTGTCTGAATATCTTTAGTGAAGTGTGTGTTCATATCCTTTGCACACTTTTTGATTGGGTGTTAGTCTTTTTGTGGTTGAGTTATAACAGAATCATATAGATTTTAGAGATCAGGTGCTGGTCGGAGATGTCATAGCTGAAAATTCTTTCCCAGTCTGTAGGTGGTCTTTTTACTCTCTTGGTGAAGTCTTTAGATGAGCATAGGTGTTTGATTTTTAGGAGCACCCAGTTATCTGGTTTCTCTTCATCATTTTTGGTAATGTTTTGTATTCTGTTTATGCCTTGTATTAGGGCTCCTAGGGTTGTCCCAATTTTTTCTTCCATGATCTTTATCGTTTTAGTCTTTATGTTTAGGTCTTTGATCCACTTGGAGTTAGTTTTTGTGCATGGTGTGAGGTATGGTTCCTGTTTCATTTTTTTTTTTTGCAAATGGATATCCAGTTATGCCAGCACCATTTGTTAAAAAGACTATCTTTTCCCCAATTAACTGACACTGGTCCTTTGTCAAATATCAGCTGCTCATATGTGGATGGATTTATATCTGGGTTCTCAATTCTATTCCATTGGTCTATGTGCCTGTTGTTGTACCAGTACCAGGCTGTTTTGACTACTGTGGCTGTATAATATGTTCTAAAATCAGGTAGAGGCCTCCCACTTTCTTCTTCTTTATCAGTAATGCTTTACTTATCCGAGGCTTCTTTCCCTTCCATATGAAATTGGTGATTTGTTTCTCCAGCACATTAAAAAATGACATTGGAATTTGGATCGGAAGTGTATTGTATGTATAGATGGGTTTTGGTAGAATAGATATTTTTACTATGTTAAGTCTTCCTATCCATGAGCAAGGTAAGTTTTTCCACTTAAGTAGGTCCTTTTCAGTTTCTTGCACTAGTACTTTGTAGTTTTCTTTGTATAGGTCTTTTACATCTTTGGTAAGATTTATTCCTAAGTATTTTATCTTCTTGGGGGCTGCTGTGAATGATATTGATTTGGTGGTTTCCTCTTCGATGTTCTTTTTGTTGATGTAGAGGAATCCAAGTGATTTTTGTATTTTTATCTTATAACCTGAGACTCTGCCAAACTCTTCTATTAGTTTCAGTAGTTTTCTGGAGGATTCCTTAGGGTTTTCTGTGTATAAGACCCTGTCATCTGCAAACAGAAATACTTTTACTTCTTCCTTGCCAATCCAGATGCTCTTTATTTCTTTGTCTAGCCTAATTGCTCTGGCTAGGACCTCTAGCACAATGTTGAATAAGAGCGGTGATAAAGGGCATCCTTGTCTGGTTCCCGTTCTCAAGGGAAATGCTTTCAGGCGCTCACCATCTAGGGTGATGTTGGCTGTTGGCTTTGTAAAGATGCTCTTCATTATGTTGAGGAATTTTCCTTCAATTCCTATTTTGGTGAGAGTTTTTATCACAAATGGGTGTTGGACTTTGTCAAATGCCTTTTCTGCATCAATTGATAAGATGTGGTTTTTGTCTTTTGTTTTATTTATATGTGGATTACATTAATGGTTTTTCTAATATTAAACCAGCCTTGCATACCTGGTATAAATCCCACTTGGTTGTGGTGGATTATTTTTTTGATATGTTGTTGAATTGTATTGGCTAGAATTTTGTTGAGGATTTTTGCACCTATGTTCATGAGGGATATAGGTCTGTAATTTTCTTTTTTTTTGTGGTGCCTTTACCTGGTTTTGGTATCAGGGATATGGTGGCTTCATAGAATGAGTTGGGTAGTATTCTGTCCTTTTCTATGCTTTGAAATACCTTTAGTAGTAGTGGTGTTAACTCTTCCCTGAAAGTTTGGTAGAACTCTGCAGTGAAGCCGTCCGGGCCAGGGCTTTTTTTTTTGATTGGGAGTTTTTTGATTACCTTTTCAATCTCTTTTTTTGTTATGGATCTATTTAGTTGTTCTACTTCTGATTGTGTTAGTTTAGGTAGGTAGTGTTTTTCTAGGAATTCATCATTTCTTCTAGGTTTGCAAATTTGTTACAGTACAATTTTTCATAATAATCTGATACGATTCTTTTAATTTCAGTTGGGTCTGTTGTGATGTGGCCCATCTTGTTTCTTATTCGGGTTATTTGTTTCCTTTCCTGTATTTCTTTAGTCAGTCTGGCCAATGGTTTATCAATTTTGTTAATTTTTTAAAAGAACCAGCTTTTGGCCTTGTTAATTCTTTCAATTGTTTTTCTGTTCTCTAATTCATTTAGTTCAGCTCTAATTTTTATTATTTGTTTTCTTCTGGTGCCTGATGGATTCTTTTGTTGCTTGCTTTCTATTTATTCAAGTTGTAGGGACAGTTCTCTGATTTTGGTTCTTTCTTCTTTATGTATGTGTACATTTATCGCTATAAATTGACCTCTGAGGACTGCTTTTGCTGTGGTCCCAGAGGTTTTGATAGGAAGTGTTTTCATTCTCATTGCATTCCGTGAATTTCTTTATTCCCTCCTTAATGTCTTCTATAACCCAGTCTTTTTTCAGCAGAGTATTGGTCAGTTTCCAAGTATTTGATTTCTTTTCCCTAATTTTTCTGTTATTGATTTCCACTTTTATGGCCTTGTGGTCTGAGAAGATGCTTTGTAATATTTCGATGTTTTGGATTCTGCAAAGGTTTGTTTTATGACCTAATATGTGGTCTATTCTAGAGGATGTTCCATGTGCGCTAGAAAAAAAAGTATACTTTTCAGCTGTTGGGTGGAGTGTTCTGTATAAGTCTATGAGGTTAAGTTGGTTGATTGTAGCAATTAGGTCTTCCGTGTCTCTATTGAGCTTCTTACTGGAAGTCCTGTCCTTCTCTGAAAGTGGTGTGTTGAAGTCTCCTACTATAATTGTGGAGGTGTCTATCTTGCTTTTCAGTTCTGTTAAAGTTTGTTTTATGTATTTTGCAGCCCTGTCATTGGGTGCATAAATATTTAATATGGTTATATCTTCCAGGTCTATCATCCCTTTAATCATTATGTAGTGTCCTTCTTTATCCTTTTTGGTGGATTTAACTTTAAAGTCTTTTTTTCAGAAATTAATATTGCTACTCCTGCTCTTTTTTGCTTGTTGTTTGCTTGATATATATTTTTCCATCCTTTGAGTTTTAGTTTGTTTGTGTCTCCAAGTCTAAGGTGTGTCTCTTGTAGGCAGCATATAGACGGATCATGTTTCTTTATTCAGTCTAAGACTCTTTGTCTCTTTATTGGTGCATTTAGTCCATTTACATTCAGTGTAATTAGAGATAAGTATGTGTTTAGTGTTGTCATTTTGATGACTTTTTGTGTGTGTTGTTGATAATTTCAACTTTCCACTTACTTTTTTGTGCTGAGATGTTTTTCTTTGTAAATTGTGTGTTCCTTATTTTCATAGTAGTTGACTTTATGTTTGCTGAATCTTTATGTTTTTCTTGGTTTTTATTTTGAGTTATGGAGTTATTATACCTCTTTGTGGTTACCTTAATATTTACCCCTATTTTTCTAAGTAAAAACCTAACTTGTATTGTCCTGTATCACCTTGTATCCCTCTCTATATGGAGTTCTATGCCTCCTGTATTTAGTCCCTCTTTTTGATTATTGTGATCTTTTACATATTGACGTCAATGATTCCCTGTTTTGAGCATTTTTCTCTTTTTTAAATTAATCTTAATTTGTTTTTGTGATTTCCCTATTTGAGTTGATATCAGGATGTTCTATTCTGTGACCTTGTGTTGTGTTGTGCTGGTATCTGATATTATTGGTTTTCTCAGCAAGCAATTTCCTTTAGTATTTCTTGTAGCTTTGGTTTGGTTTTTGCAAATTCTCTAAGCTTGTGTTTATCTGTAAATATCTTAATTTCGCCTTCATATTTCAGAGAGAGTTTTGCTGGATATATGATCCTTGGCTGGCAGTTTTTCTCCTTCAGTGCTGTATGTAAGTCATCCCATTGCCTTCTTGCCTGCATGGTTTCTGCTGAGTAGTCTGAACTTATTCTTATTGCTTCTCCTTTGTAGGAGACCTTTCTTTTATCCCTGGTTGCTTTTAAAATTTTCTCTTTATCTTTGGTTTTAGCAAGTTTGATGATAATATGTTGTGGTGATTTTCTTTTTGGATCAATCTTATATGGGGTTTGATGAGCATCTTGGAGAGATATACTTTCATCTTTCATGATGTCAGGGAAGTTTTCTGCCAACAGATGTTCAACTATTCTCTCCATGTTTTCTGTTATCCCTCCGTGTTCTCGGACTCCAATCACAAGCAATTTATTCTTCTTGATAGAGTCCCACATGATTCTTAGGGTTTCTTCATTTTTTTAAATTCTTTTATCTGATTTTTTTCAGCTATATGGGTGTCAATTCCCTTGTCCTCCAGATCCCCCACTCTGCATTCCAATGGCTCGATTCTGGTCCTCTGACTTCCTCTTGAGTTGTCTAATTCTGTAATTTTACTGTTAATCTTTTGGATTTCTGAATGCTGTCTCTGTATGGATTCTTGAAGCTTATTATTTTTTCCACTATGTTCTTGAATAATCTTTTTAGTTCTTCAACTGCTTTATCAGTGTGTTCCTTGTTTTTTTCTGCAGATTGCCTTATTTCATTTCTGAGGTCATCCCTGATGTCTTGAAGCATTCTGTAAATTAGTTTTTTATATCCTGCATCTGGTAATTCCAGGATTGTATCTTCATTTGGGAAAGATTTTGATTCTTTAGTTTGGGGAGTTGTAGAAGCAATCATGGTCTGCTTCTTTATATGGTTTGATATCGACTGCTGTCTCCGAGCCATCTTTAAGAGATTGTTATGATTTATTTTATATTTGCTCACTGAGTCTTATCTTGTTTTGTTTTCTTTCAATATATGTAGATTGGCTACTAGATTGTGCTGTGTTGATTGTTGTAGCCCTTGAATGACTTATGTCCTATTACCAGCTGGCTTGGGCTGTTACCAGATATATAAGCTGAAGAGTCCATTCACTATTCTTGAGTAGAATCTGATTTCGGGTCATCAAGTGTGTGGTGCAGACTGTCACCTATCCACCTTGAGAAGTAGTGGTGATAGTTGTGTGCACCAGATTCTAGTAGCAGCAGGTGTTCACACTCCAGGGGGGCAGAATACTGACAGGCTTCCCCCAAGTGTCTCTATTCCTAAAGCTCTTTGGTGGGTGGGCTCTGCAGCTGTACCTTAGGCCCGAATGCCAGTACCTCTACAGATTGGTAGGTGTCACCCTCCTTAGACCCCTAAGGCAGGAGGGTAAGTGGTCTGGGGGGAGGTTCAGCCCTCAGTTCCCTTTTGTGGGTCAGTGAGGGCTCTGTTGAATATGCCGAGTTATCAGACCTGGGAATCTTGTCTTTCCAGTAATCCGCTAAAATAATTACAGTCAGATCCCTATCAGAATTGCCTTTGCATTATAATAGCCACCTTGTTCCCAAGACTGCAGATCACATATGCTTGGCTGGAGCTGGTTCTGTAATTTTAGTCCAATTAGGGAAGGATTTTTGGTCCCTGGGTTTTTTGTAGCTGCTTCTCTCAGGCCAGGAGAATGGGTTAGGAAAAGACCAAAAAAAAAAAGGAAAACTTCAGTGCAGTTCACTCTCTGGCTCAGGAAATTCCAATGTTAGTGAAGCCGCCTGGGAAGGGGAGGGGAAGGATCAGATAGATAGGAGAGAGTAACACTCCAGAATATAGACAAAGTTACTTATCTTTCTTGGTGAGGACTCTTTTTTCTGAGATTCCCGAGGGGCTCATCGACTCTGTGAGCTGGCTGGGTAGAGATTGCCCCGGAGGGTCAGGCCCACGTCCCGTGCTTGTGCTGTCTTGGAAGCTGTGGTCAGTTCCTCCGCTTCCAGTCCAAAGCCCAGTGCCAAGGTTCCCCGGCTGGGATGCCGCGCTCCAGGCTGCAAAACCAGTCACTGCCTCCCGGTGACTTCTCCTCCTGTCAGCCGTGTGACTGCGCTGCCTGTGTGCACTAGCTGGGCTTCCCCTGAGGTCACTTTTGGGGGCTAGGGCTGCGTCCTGTGTTTGTGCCATCTCAGGATGCCGTGCTCAGCTCCCCTGTGCCCAGTCCAAAGCCCGGCACCAAGGTTTCCTGACTGGGACGCTGGCTCCAGGCTCCGAAAACAGTCGCTGCTTCCCCGTAGTTGTTTGTTCTCAGTCTCTGTCACTCAGGTCAGCTCTTTATATCTGTGTTTGATGGTCAGGTTTTGTAGATTGTCATGTATGTGATTGATTCACTTGTTTTTCTGAGTCTTTGTTGCAAGAGGGATCCGAGGTAGTGTCTACCTAGTCAGCCATCTTGGCCCCACCTCCTCTGTCCAGATAGTTTTGATGGCCAAATACTATGAAAAACCTTAGTATCTATCTATGAAACTAACTTTCCACACTTGGAAAAAATGTATGTAGAAGCAATTATTGAAGACCCAACTGCAGCATTCCATACAGTGGCTGGCACAATTGAACTATGACTTAAGGGGATTTGCAAAGCTAGGAAACAGCCAATTTCACTCAATTACTCTTTACAGTGACTCACTTTTAGGATGAAGGCACTAACTTCCCAAATCTTATGCTAAAATGGTAAATAAAGTTGGGGTAGGTGATAAGATACAAGGCACTTCCTATGGTTTTCCTTATATCAGCTATTGTGTCACAAACAATGGACTTTATGGAACTTAAATACATATATAAATTACTAAGAATGAGTAAGCAGTGTATAAAAGAAGTACCTCATGAATGAGAAGGAGGGAGTATCTTATAGGACTTTATGTTGGGGCTCAGGAAGCAGAGGTAAGAATGAGAGGACAGGTTGGGAAGTGAGAAAATGATGGGGAAATGGGAGATGGTCATTCCTAGGTGTTCACATTAAAACTTCCTCGGTCTCATCCCTGATAGCATCAAGTTCCTCAGGGCCCCCGTGACATCTTTGTTCCGGAGGCTATAAATGAGGGGGTTCAACACAGGGGTGATGATGGTGTAAAAAGCAGACACCGTCATGTCCTGCTCACCTGTGTGGTAGGATCTGGGGAGCATATTGGTGTATATGCCAGCACCAAAAAAGAGCAGCACTACCACCATGTGGGAGGAGCAGGTGGCAAAGGCCTTTCTGCGGCCCTCTGCTGAATTTATGCTGTGGATGAGGCGCAGGATGAGAACATATGAGCCAGATACAATAATGATGGGGGCAAGGAGCATGAGGATACAGCACAGGTACATGAACATCTCGTAAAGGGGTGTGTTGGAGCAGGACAGCTTCAGCAGGGCAGGGGCCTCACAGAAAAAGCTCATGATTTTTCTGAACTGACAAAAAGGTAAGCTCATGGTCATTACGGTGAGCAACAAACCGTCAAACATTCCCAGGAACCAGCATCCAGACATGAAGAGATGGCAGACTTTCTGGTTCATGAGCAGCGGGTAATGGAGAGGCCTGCAAATGGCAGCATATCGGTCATAGGCCATGGCACTTAGGAGGAAAACCTCAGCTCCAGCGAGGGTGAGATAGGAGAACATCTGGACCCCACAACCTAAGTGGGAAATTGTGTTATCTCCAGTAACCTGGTCCATGAGCATCTTGGGGACTGTCGCACATATGTACATGAGGTCTATGAGGGAGAGCTGGCTGATGAAGAAGTACATGGGAGTGTGAAGGCAGGGCTCCCTATGGATTAGGAGGATTAGAAGGGCATTCCCAGTTAGGGCCATCAAGAAAAGGACAAAGATCAAGGTATAGAGGAAGGCTGCATATTTAGTTTGATCAAAGAGCCCCATGAGGATGAAATAGGTGCTTGATGTTTGATTCTCTGAAGTTTGATTCCCTGAGTACATGGTTCAGCTTACAGTTTTCACCTGGGAGAGAAAAATAAGTAACATTGTTTTTTAAATCTTTCATATATATATATATATATATACACACTGTTTTCCTAACCTTTTTCAAGTAAGATGTGTTTTGAGCTAGTTTTCCAATAGTGGGATAGAGCTTTCATGGAATCATAACATCAAGTCTTAGAGAGAACAGTCTGAGGCAGAAGTCTAGGGTCAAGCATCAAACAGACTTGGAAGGTGTATCTCTTAGGAACTATACAAAGAGATGATGAATTTAAACTCTTTAAATGGTATTTATTTCTCCATAATTGAGTATTAATAAGGCTCACCTCATAAGTTGGTTAAAAAGCCTAAATAAGCATTGCATATTGAGTCCATAACACAATGTGACTATTAAATCGGACAATTTACTAAAGCTCCCACTTCCCTTTTGGGCCCAATGGATCATCACAAGCACTAAGTAATGGAAGTAATAGCTGAAGCATCAACGTGTTAATATTAATATTGCTAATGGTACTACCATCATGGCTGAAGTTCTCTGGAAACTTGGAAATCCAATGAAATCTCCTTAAACATCTTCTATCCATGATGTGTCTCCATTAACTGCATTACTGTCACTAACACATTTCAGTATCATCCCACTGTTCCTGACTTGATTGAGTTCAATGAGCAGCAACATCCAGGCATTAGCGGGAGAGGGAGAGCCCTATCCCTTGGAGAGAATAGGTTAGGGCTGCAAGGAGCAGGGCAAGAGAGCATTAGTATTCTGGCTGGCCCCCTTCATAATCCCAGTGTGAATCTCATGTATTTCATTTATTAATAGCCATGTAGTAAAATTATTTTTAAGAGCCATGAGATTAATTTGTCACAATAAAATACAAATTCTTTCAAAATATCACAGAAATAAAAGCTGCATATGTCCTAAAGAGCAAGTATTATTTTGAAAATGAGCTATGCAATTACTTATTTTTCCTTTTGTATTAGTTTTCTTAAGGACTGCTGTAACAAAAATAATGCATATTATGGAACAAATTAGAAGAGAATTTTTTTGACTCAGAATTCATGAGGCTAAATCAACATGATTTGCTGGTTATGCTCTCTTTGAAGTCTCTAGGACAAGATCTCCCTTCTAGGTTTTGGTAGATCCACATTCCTTTGCTTATAGATTGATTTTCACATGGCTGTTCTTCCTCTCTCTGTCTCTAGGTATCTCTTCTCTTTTATTAAAATATCACTCTAATTAAATTAGGACAACCTTAATGTCTTATGACTTCCTGTTAATTTAACTGGTAAAATCTTCAAATACAGTGTATCAAAATGTTCGTTTTCCCAGGTACCAGGTGTTAGAATTACAGCATATCATTTGGGGGGAAACATTCAATCCATAACAATTTACCTTCTGGTCTACTCAAAATCCATGTCTATCCCAAAAGGAAAATACATTTACATCATTCCAGCACCTCCAAAAATTTTAACCCACTCCAGCAATAATTATAAGTCCACAATCTCATCTTCTAAATCACCTAAATCAGGTCTGGGTAATACTCTGGATCTATTCTATCCTGGGGCAAAACTGCACTGCATCTCTCTGCTTCTGAAACATAAATAAAAAAAAAAAATTGACTTCTTTCAAAATACAATGTGGAACTGTTTTTCCTATTCCAAAAGGTATAAAGTAGAACCCCCCCCCCAAAAAAAAAAGTTATGGTTCCTAGCAAGTCTGGGAAAATCCCACTAGATTTCAACAATTGAAAACAATCCTTGGTCTTTTGGACCTGTTTGGGAGGTGGTCTGACACTTTTTGTCCATTTGGGCAGGGACTCCTCCCTCTGGGCTCATGTGGGTGTTGATTCTGCCCTCTTGACCTTGGAAAAAAACCTTGCCACCTTTGCCCTGGACAGTGGCTTTTCCCCCACAATTGAGAAAGCAACAGTCCTACATCCTGAACAAATGCCAGCAGGGTGATCCCGATGGCCTTTGAACCATTCTCGGGGTCATCCTTTTCTAGAAGTGTAAAACATATTCATGTTAAAGTAGCTCTATCGGCCTATTTCCTGCCTGTAGAATTTCAGGAATTGAACAGTTTTCCTTCAGTTTTTCCTTTTTCTGTCCCCTTCAGTGTAACTTGTCAGCCTTTCCTGGGAGATGGTTGATTGGAGCTAAAAATCACACTCGTAATCTCTATAGCAAATGGTTTCCAGCTACACCCTTAATGTTCTATCTAGAATATGCTTTATCAAACTACACATTGAAGCCATCAACTGCTTTCACCATATTAAGGCAAAGATGACATGGTTTTAATTCATGTGACACGTTAGCAAAGCTTAGATCATTTGTTTCTTCATGTTAGGGAATTGAGGTAAGTTCCCCTTATTACATTCTTTTGAATACAACTGTGGAAAACTATACAGCAAGCATAAACAGCATTGGTTAACTAAGAAGAAATTTTCAATCTTTCTTGTTGTACATATTCCCTACACTCTTCCCTGGAGCTCTTACTTTTTAAAAATCCTCTCCTAATCCACCATTTTTGTTGCTGTTGTTTTTCCATTTTTTTCTTCTCAGTCACATAGTAAATTTCCACTCAAGGTACATACATATGGGAATCAAATATGACTGTCAATCAGGTGGTACAGTTATCAAAACACAAACCCCATCTTTGTCATGAGGAAATTATACATTTTCAAGCAGTTTCATTTTTTCCAGTTTGTAAAGCATATTTTCATATTTGATACTTATTAAGAAAATTTTCATTCTTTGTAAAAATACATCTGAATTTCAGAAAGCCAGAATCAAGTAGAACATAAATACTTTAATCAGAACTTGAATTCACAGTCAATTTAGAGCCCTCCTCTCCTCAAATGTATTTTATATTTGGACCCTATTTGTCTGTGCCACCCTATGTCATCCAATGGGAGCTTTAGGTGCTTTATAGTGTTATCAACAATATTAACTACTGAGGGGAGGTTATAACTGCAATTCAAGTCCCTTCTTCATGCCAACTAGAAGATTTAAAAGCCCACTTTACATTCACATGGAAAACATAGCTACTGTAAGATTGTTTTCTAATTGTGTATCTAAGTTCATCATAATGGATCCCAAATTCATAAAGTCTGTATATATGTTATATATCAATTAACAGTTTTATTTAGTTCATTTATAATAATAAATACAAACAAATTTGGGAACATAAATGACAAAATAGGCAACAAAGCGCTTCATTATTCTTGATCCTAAAGAGATTTGGGTGAGCAGAGCTCCTGTACCCCCTGCCAGATACACAAGGTGGTCAAGAAATAAACACTGGGCTATTTATTTTTGTGCAGCAGCATAACCTGATCCATTCTGACTGATCCGCCATTGCATTTAATATTGCAGAACCATATTATTTACCTGCCTCTGTTGCTTTATTTTATTACCATAACATATATCATCTAACATACTATATACGTATGTATATATATATTTATATATATATTCGTATTTACTCTTTATTGGTTTATTTTCCTGCACTAGGAAGGCAAAACATGTGTCTATTTTGTTCTCTATTATTCTGTAGCATTAGCTCTTTGCCTGACACAGTACAAACTCATTCATATCTGTTGAATGAATAAATAAATGAAGAAGGGAAAATGAACGTGAGAGAGCAAATTAACGCAAGAATTTTGGGGAAGAGTTTGGTAATATCTCATAAAATTCTACTTCTACTTAGCACCTTCACTTCAAGTAGTATGCCCTGGGAGATTATACAAGGATGCATGTTGCAGCACATTAAAAAAACAAAAATGCAACAGTATTATGAACCATGAAATACAGGGGGAACATCTATATATTCGTCTACAGGAAAGTGGATATATAAATAATTCACATATCAATTAATTGGAAAAATTCAACAAATAAAGTTGAAGGAAAAAGATAGCAAAATTACAGTGTGATACAATTTATTAAAAACCACACTGCTAAATATTAAATTTGGACATATATGCCTGCAATAAAATAAACAAATACTTAGGCAGAGTATACACCAACTAGAGGAGAAGCACTCGTTCTCTGAGACACTGAAGGGAGAGTAACTCAGAGAGGGTATTCCAGAGATGCTTCAATGCACCTGTAACAAAGTTTGGAGAGTTGAAATAAATTTCTTTTTGGAGCAGAATTTGGGACATCATGAGCACTATATTTACATATTTTCTTCATGTCTGAAATACATTATAATAAAATAGATCAAAGAAAAATGCAATTTAGACACTCAACAAGTCTGAAATCTGTGCTTTTTTTTTTTTCAATGTCTCAACACTGAGTATTTCCTGAGATTCCGGATGAGTTACAGCTTTTTTGAAATAAGAGCATAATTATGAGTAATTTCAAATATTCAGTTTACATTACTCCAAATTTCTGGCTTACATTAGCATGCGCTTCTTTTGTCATGGAATTTCCTATTTCAGTGTTCCACTGATAAAATTATTTTCAAGGTATTTTGTCAACTTCTACTCTAGAAACTACCTTAATCACAAAGAATCATCTTACCCTTTCTCAGGCTTGTGGTTTTTGCCTTACTTTGTTGTAAGTATTTTTATAACTTGTTTTCATTGTTTTGGATTTTACCTCTTTCCAATACTGTGTTAACAAACAATAGATTATAGACTAGAAGCAAGGAGAATAATTTTCCCTTCTTTATATTAAGAGTACTTTGCTGAAGAAGATTTTTAAAAAAATAATTGAAAAATAGTATTGTACTTTTTCTTTTATTTCTACTCAATACTTATCTATGTAGTGGAATTTTAAGACACAAATCAAGGAGAGCAGAAGTCCAGGCCAGAACTGCCCCTTTCTCCACCAGCCTGCATGAAATTTTATAAGTTGATTATGAAGATTCCTTGGAATCTGACTTTGCTCAGGGGGTCCTTCAAAAGCGTGGTCCTGGATTTGCAATACTGAATTAAAGAGATTAGGGGTCACTGTGGTATAATTTACTTGACACAAACTACCTTGTCAGGGTATTTAGACAGACTAGAAAAGGGAATTACATTTCAGTGCTTCATATATCTACCTGGTGGTGAGCATGGGTATACCTGGAAATGCAGATGGGTTAAGTTTAGGGACATACTTAATTTCTATTAGAACACTTACTACCAAATTCTATTAAAATTTTTAAAGCAGTGTAATTTTTGATCAAGATTAGGAATACATCTAAATTCTATTAAAATGTTTGGCTGCAATCAAATGCAGATCTTGGTCCAAATTGCTTTTTTCCCACAACAGTTATAATTTTGAACAACTCTAAGGCAAGGTACTATGATTATTGCTTTAAACACATTACTATGACATAAAATGTTTTTTGGGGAATACCTGGTATTGTGCGTGATTCAGCCTCTTCTTGGATATTTTTTCTGGTTTAGTGTTTTTTGTGTGATTCCAGTTATAAATCTTGGATAATCTAAATAGGAAAAACTGATTAGGAAAATTAATGGGGAACTGCCAACTGAGGGACTAAAGGGAGCAGATTCGCCTTAACAATATGCAGGTGTTTGGGTTCACAGCCTGTTTTCTTTGTATTGTTGCATATTCAGGGTCAAAAGAGTAACACCCACAGAAAAAATTAAATGTAAGATCTGAGACATAATGCAGAGAAACAGGGCTTCCAATAATGATAATGTGGCTAGATGTAGAGTACGACATATTTATAGTGGGAACACCACAGGGACCGCGGGTCTTAACCCATCAATTAGGCTTTGAGAGATTCAGTGGAGATTCACAGCCCTGAAATCATCCCGTGTGGATGATAGCGTAAGCCTTACCATCTCCTTTGACCCAACTATCCACAACAGAATTCTAATGAACAGAATACATATGATTATTAGTTATATGTTCATACATGTGGAACTCTCCAAATTGATATTTTTGTTCAGGTAAATTAAAAATTTCTAAAAGTTTTTCAAATTCAGAATTAGTATATCTTTATAGAATAACTTAAAAATTACACTTCCCTTTCATTGTTTCTGTGAAGATTCCAAATATATGAATAACCAAATGTGTGGCTCTTCCTTGAAGGGTGAATAACCTATCATGTAGTTCTAGAGCTAGTGGTCACTTTAGATTTAGATTAACTAGATAAGGATCTTCTTCATATATATGCATATGTATGAGGAATTAGAGAACCAGAGAGGTTTCATAGGTTACTAAAGGTCATGGCATACAACAGAGACAGCACCAGAGCTAATATCACAACTCAGAGATCAAAATCTATGTCTTGGTCATAGAGTCCCAAAAGGGTACAAAGCCAACGAATAATTAAAGATTAAGGCACAAATGAGTAGTATAGATATGAGAAAAAATGTCAAAGTGATAAAGAACTTGAGTATAATCTGACAAGAAAAAGAAGGCTTTGTTATGTGGAGAGAGAAGAAAGGGGAATGATTATCATATTCACTGGCCTGTAAACAAATGATTACTTCAGCTGATCTCCAAATTTCCACTGACAAAAGTGAATGCTTTAATTCCACAATCTTAGTTAAGTAATAATATATGTTTGGGCAGGGTTATAATGGGTTCATTTGTTTCATACTAAGTAGTTAATGACAAATATAAAATAATTCTCCAATCAAATGAAACCCATTGTTTTCAAGTTAATTCTGACTCATAGTGACCCTATAGTAGAACTGGTTCATACAGTTTTCGAAGGTTGTACTTTTTTTTCTTAGTTTTAACAAAGAGAAATTTATTCTCTCACAGTCTAGTAGGCTACAGGTCCAAATTCATGGTATCAGCTCCAAGGGAATGCTTTCTCTCTCTGTAAGTTTGTTAGGAAGGTCCTTGTCATCAAACTTCCCCTGGTTGAGGAGCTTCTCAGTGCAGGGACCCTGGGTCCAAATGACACACTATTCTCCTGGCTCTTGTTTCTTTTTTAAAAAAAAATTTATTGTGCTTTAAGTGAAAGTTTACGAATCAAGTCAGCCTCTCATACAAGAATTTATATATGAAATGTACTCTTTATGGAAGCTGACTGCTACCTCTTTCTCATGTAGAGTGGCTGGTGGTTTTGAACCATCAAACTTTGGTTTAGCAGTCAAGGGCTTAACCACTGAGCCCCCATGGTTCCTTAATTCTCCAGCAGTAGGTTATAAAGGCAAATATCTTGAACAAAATTGTATTGAATATCTGCTGTGGTACAGTTGCAATCAAATCAGTGCTGACTCATATTGACCTCATGTACATCAGAAGAAAACATTGCCTTGTTCTGCACTATCTTCACAATTGTTGATATGTTTGAGTCCATTATTATGGCCACTAGGTATTCTGAGCACCTTCCAACCTAAGGGTTCTTCTTGTTGCACTATGTCTGGAAATATTATGTTGTGACCCATACGGTTTTTATTGGCTAAGTTTTTGCAATTAGGTAACCATACCTTTCTTCCTGCTCAGTCTTACTATAGAAGCTGTATTGAAACCTGTCCACCATGAGTCCCTGGTAGTATTTGAAATACCAGTGGCATAGCTTCAAAGCATCATAGGAACATACAAGCCACCACATACAACAAACTGACGGATAGGTGTTAGATTGAATATCTAACAACTGCCAAAGACAGAAAGTGGTCAATGAGATAAACAGACGCTGCTTTCATGGAATTTTCCATTTGATGAATAAACTCATATAATTTTCATAGTCACATAATATTAATGGATTTTAAAAGGATGAATACAGCTATGGTAAGAAATGAGATGGGAGCCAACCACAGTATTTACTGCAGGACAAAATTTCCTTAGGGAAATAATGGATGGACAGACAATAGCTATATGTGAGATCCAGAGGAGGAACGTAGCAACATCTTGCAGGGTTGAGGCAATGTTCTCCGGGAGGCTGTATATGCGCTAAACCAGTGTCCATTATACGGTGCTGTTTCTCCCATAGCCAGGATTTATGGGTCCTGGAATCAAGTGGTGGAAAGGGGAGTTGCACTACTCATTATTACCCTTACTGACTCACTCCCCAAATTTTTTCTGCCTGTCCCCATGACCTATGCTCCGTGGGTCTAGAGGTCTTACTTCCAAAGGGAGAATGCTCCCCCAGGACACACAACACTGATTCCACTGAACTGGAGGTTAAGAATGCTACCCAGCCACTTTGGGATCTTCATGCCTCTGAATCTACAGCCATAGAAGGGAGTTGCTACATTGGCTGGTGTGATTCCTCCAGGTTACTAGTGGGAAATCGGATTGATATCACAGAATGGAGGTCAAAAGAGTATGTCTGGAATACAGGAGATACCTTAGGCTGTCTCTTAGTACTACCTTTCCTTGTGATTAAAGTGAAAGGAAAATGACAGCAACCCAATTCTGATATGATTATTAACAGCTCAGACCCTTCAGGGAAGAAGGTTTGGCTTGCCCCTCCAGCAAAGAACCATGGCCAGCTGAGGTGTTTGCTGAGGGCTAAGGGAATACAGAACGTTTGGTGGAAGAGGGTAGTTCTAAAGACCAGCTATGATCACGTGACCAGTTGCAGAACCGAGGACGGTTAACTGTGAGGAGTATTTCTACCTTGTTGTTTTACCTGTATGTGTGTTGTGTGTATGTAATATCTTTGTTTTCTTCCTTCTCTTATTCCATTACTTACTATAAAACATAGGATGTAAATGGGGCTAGTACGTTTTCAGTTTCTGCATATTAGGTGTATCATGTTAGACTTTATGATGTCTTTATTTAGAGATTATGAATGGTTTAAGGAGATACGTACAGGCGCCTAGTTGACAAGGGGTGGACTGTGATGGTTAATGTTATGTGTTAACTTGGTTAGGCCATGATTCTCAGTAGTTTGGCAGATATTCTGTCATCATCTTCCATTTTGTGATCTGATGTGAGCAACCAATCAGTTGAGGAGGGGGCTTTCCTAGGAGGTGTGGTCCGTACACAATCTGGTTGGATGTTTGGGCAACACTCTCTCTCGATCTTGCATTCAGCTTGTCATCCTCTGACTTCTGGATCTTGGGAGGTGAGCGAGCCACCTGCTGCGTGACCTGCATATTTTGGATTCGCCAGCTGCTACAACCCTGTGAGCCAGCAGCCTGCCCCTGACCTGCAGATTTTGAGGTTGTCAGCCTCTGCAACCACATGAGTCAGGAGAAGTTTCCAGCCTACTGTGGATTTGGAACTTGCCAGCCTCCACAAGAGTGTGAACCCTTTCCTGGAAATAAATCTCTGTGTATATATTTATACATACACTTCATTGGTTTTGCTTCTCTAGAGAACCCAACCTAAGATGCTGACTGGTACTCATGAAATAAGTTTCCTAGTTCAGCCTCTGTCTTCAGGATAACTCGGTGCCCCAAGTCATAGACAGCTCTGCCATTTGCAGTTTCAGGAAATCATAAGAACTAATGAATAAAAGGCATTTCTCTTATTTGTCATAGCTACACGTATAGATTCTGCCATTGTGTAAGTAAAGTAAATATGATTAAATCCATGCCTACTATATAACGGTCTATCCCATTCTCCCTATTTTGCCCTTGCCCAACTTAAACTATTACTTTCTAGTTTATTAAACTGACCCAGAGTTGAATATTATACAGTCGCTAACACTTACACTTGTGAAATTAGTAAATAATTTTGTAAAAATAAATATTTCCCAGTTCTTAAAACAATGAGAATAGAGCAAAAACAATTTTAGAGAAACTTGGATAATTTATAACTTGATGTCTCAAAACTCATTCTCTAATCTCTCTGTATCCCTCAAAATCCCTCATCCATGACTCATTTAATGTGTATGTCTATACTCAATATTTTCCCATTTCTCTCTTCTAATGAAAGCATTTCTGTGATATTTTGAAATATATCTGTGTTCTTCTGTTTGATATATGAAATTATCTTGAAACCATCTTTTCTTTTGTCTCTAGTGCCTGACATATTCTTCACTTATATGTCAACATGTGTGTTTAACTCACTTCTCTACATATATGTGGGAAAAAGTGTGATGAGCAAAACTCAAATCATTATTAATGGCCCATGTTTTCTATTCTATCATTTCAAGAAACTAAAGGATTATTTATATCTAGGATTCAGTATAAAAATAACTTATATGAATTTAGGAAACAAAAAAGAATATTAAAATTTTGAATGCAAATTTTGATTATCATGTTTTTTGGTAATAATTGAAGGAATCAAGTATTTCATTTGTTCCCTTTTAAGAAAGAAAATGTGAAAATCTTGAAACAATAAAAATTAAATATTCTGTGTTCTGAAGATAAAGGAAATTCAATGAGACAAAAGAATATAATTCATGTTCTATTACAGAGTGGTAATAATTTTGTTTAAATTTTTTAAAGTAAAAAAATTATATAATAGGTAATATATAGTACACCTGGAGCACTGGTGGCACAGTGGTTAAAAGCCTGGCTGCTAAAAAAACATTGGCAGTTCAAAACCACCAGCTACTCCTTGGAAAACCTATGGGGCAGTTCTGCTCTATCCTATAGGGTCACTATGAGTTGAAATAGAGTCAAAGGTAATGGGTTTGGTTTGGGATATAATGTATATCTAAATGCAAGGTTATAAAACAGGTAAAATACTAAACAATGAATCAGATGCTAAAATTCAATTTCTAGCCAACAATTACAACACTAAGTCTGTACACAGAGTTGGTTGATTCTGCATGCAAATGCATTCTTCTGAATATGTTGCTGTTGTAGTTAGGTGCTATCAAGTCTGCTTTGACTCATATACATTTCCTTGAATTCCAAGTGATACTAAATAAATGAGAGGGTTTCTTAAGCATTCTATAAAAATAAAGTGCTTTAATTATGGTATATTCACACAATGGAATACTACGCATCGATAAAGAACAGTGATGAATCTGTGAAACATTTCATAACATGGAGGAATCTGGAAGGCATTATGCTGAGCGAAACTAGTCAGTTGCAAAAGGACAAATATTGTGTAAGACCATTATATAAGAACTTGAGAAATAGTTTAAACAGAGAAGAAAATATTCTATGATGATTATGAGAGGGAGGAGGAAGGGAGGGTGGGTGCGGGGTATTCACAAATTAGATAGTAGAAAGAAGTACTTTAGCTGATGGGAAAGACAACACATAATATAGGCGAGGTCAGCACAACTGGGCTAAACCAAAAGCAAAGATGTTTCCTGAATAAACTGAATGCTTTGAAGGCGTGCGTAGCAGAGGTGGGGGTTTGGGGACCATGGTTTCAGGGGATAGCTAAGTCAATTGGCATAATAAAATCTATTAAGAAAACATTCTGCATCCCACTTTGGAGAGTGGAGTCTGAGGTCTTAAACGCTAGGAAGTGGCCATCTAAGATGCATCAATTGGTCTTAACCCACGTGGTCAAAGGAGAATGAAGAACACCAAGGACACAAGGTAATTACGAGCCCAAGAGACAGAAAAGGTCACATAAAGCAGAGACTACGTCAGCCTGAGACCAGAAGAACTAGATGGTGCCCAGCTACAACTGATGGCTGCCCTGACAGGGAACACAACAGAGAACCCCTGAGGGGGCAGGAGAGCAGTGGGATGCAGACCCCAAATTCTCATAAAAAGATCTGACTTAATGGTCTGACTGAAACTAGAAGGACCCAGGTGGTCATGCCCCCCCAGACCTTCTTTTGGCTCAGGACAGGTACTGTTCCCAAAGCCAACTCTTCAGACAGGGATTGGACTGGACAATGGGTTGGAGAGGGATACTGGTGAGGGGTGAGCTTCTTGGATCAGGTGGACACTTGAGATTATGTTGGCATCTCCTGCCTGGAGGGGATATGAGAGGGTAGAGGGGGTTAGAAGCTGGTGAAATGGACTCAAAAAGAGAGAGTGGAGGGAGAGAACGGGCTGTCTCATTAGGGGGAGAGCAATTGGGAATATGTTGCAAGGTGTGTATAAGTTTTTTGTGAGAGATTGTCTTGATTTGTAAACTTTCACTTAAAGCACAATAAAATTTTTTAAAAAAGGGTTATATTTTAAGATTAAGAATTTGTTTGATTTCAAAAGCATATTATAAACTTATGGATAGATCTTTGCCTCAAACGTGCTTAGTCCTCAGTTTCCACACCTAGGAGGAAGATGAGAGGGGTTAACCCTTTTCTATTCCCTCCAATGGGCCAGGCTTTCCACTAGGCACCTTGAATGTATTAATCTCTGGTAATAGTCAAATCCCCTAGACGATGTTTATGTTGCTAGATTTATATTAACGATACAGAAAGCAGTAAGGCAGTGAGAAAAAGTAATTTCCTTCACTGGAGTTGCTGAAAAACAAATAGTGGCCTTGACTCCTTATCTCTGACTAGGCAATCACTTCCGTGACTTGAAGGCAAATATCTTGGGAAGAGACATAAATACTTCAGAGTGGTAAAAAGGAGGGAAGGAAGTAACACCTCACCAGTTAGTAGCTATTATGGATTGTTGTGCGTATTAAACCCCTGCTTAATACTCAAAGTATTTTGATTAAGAAGTTTTATTTTCTCTGCCTTACATGTGTTGTTACGGAATCTTGAAGGACTTAGGCAAAATTACAAATGTTACATAGCTCTTCAGATTTTAAGTGGAAAGCCCGGGAATGAAACTCAAGACTGACTGATTTTAACTGTAATCCTGATTCACTTATTCTTTTATTACAATAATTCCAAGATCTAGTGGTAACTTCAAACTCAAGATTTTAGTGTTTTTGTTTGTTTATCTTTTAGCATAGCATCCTTGACAGAAACCAAAAAAAGCCATGCCATGGACTCTATTCTGATTCATGGCGAACCTATAGGACAGAGTAGAACTGTCCCATAGGGTTTCAGAGGAGCGGCTGGTAGAGTCAAACTGGTAACCTTTGGTTAGCAGCCTGAGCTCTTAAACACTGTGCCACCAGGGCTCCTTGAGAGAAAAAGATAATAAAAGTTAATTTATTTCAAGAAATAATAAAGCCTATGAAGAGATGATATATAAGACTGATGATACTACTAATAAAGTAATAAGAAAAAAATGATTTTATTGAGAGTGTCCTTTTGGGAAATTTTGCTTCTTTTATTTCCATGCTTTTATCGCAATAATTTTTAAAATTAAGTTTTAGCTGCCTCTAGAGAAGCTTCTATTGCTTTTCAGATGTTACTTTTTTTAATTGTACTTTAGATGAAATTTTATAGAGAAAATTACTTTTTCATTAAAAATTAATACACATATTGTTTTGTGACATTGATTGACAATCCTGTGATGTGTCAACACTCTCCCCTTCCAGACCCCGGATTCCCCATTTGCATGTGCCCAGCTTTCCTGTTCCTCCTGCCTTCTTATCCTTGCCCCTTGGCTGGTGTGCCCATTTAGTCTCGTATACGTGGTTGAGTTACATGTATTATTGTTTGTTTTATAGGCCTGTCCTATCTTTAGCTGAAGGATGAACCTCAGGAGTGACATCACTACTGAGTTAAAAGGGTGTCCTGGGCTGTACTCTCAAAGTTTCTCCAATCACTTTCAGACCAATAAGTCTGGTCTTTTTTCTTGAGTTAGAATTTTGTTTTACTTTTTTCTCCCGCTCTGCCTGGGACCCTCTCTTGTGATGCAGGTCAGAGCAGTCAGTGGAGGTAGCTGGGCACCATCTAGTTGTGCTGGACTCTGTCTGGTGGAATCTATGGTAGTTGTAGTCCATTAGTCCTTTGGACTCATCTTCCACTTGTGTCTTTGGTGTTCTTGTTTCAACCTTGCCCCAAACGGGGTGGAACCAGTAGATGTGTCTTAGATAAGCCCTCACAAACTTTTCTTTATTGTGCTTTAAGTGAAAGTTTACAATTCAAGTCAGTTTCTCATACAAAAACTTATATACACAGTGTTACATGACCCTAGTTGCTCATTATAGTGTGACAGCACATTCCTTCTCTCCACCCTGTATTCTCTGTCCATTCAACCAGCTTCTGTCCCCCTCTGCCTTCTCATCTTGCTTTCAGACAGGAGCTGTCCACTTAGTCTCATGTATCTACTTGAGCTAAAAACCACATTCCTCACCAGTATCATTTTATGTCTTATACCCCAGTCTAATCTTTGTTTGAAGAGTAGGCTTCTGGAATGGTTTTAGTTTTGGGCTAACAGAGAGTCCAGGGTCCATGTCTTCTAGGCTTTGTTCAGTATTGGTCAGACCATTAAGTCTGGTCTTATTATAAGAAATCGACTTCTGCACCCCACTTTTCTCACCTGCTCCATCAGGGCTTCTCCGTTGTGTTCCCTGTCAGGGCAGTCATTGGTTGTAGCCAGGCACCATCTAGTTCTTCTGGTCTCAGGCTGATGTAGTCTCTGATTTACGTGGCCCTTTCTGTCTTTTGGGCTCATAATTACCTTGTATCTTTGGTGTTCTTCATTCTCCTTTGCTTCAAATGAGTTGAGACCAATTGATGAAGCTTAGATGGCCGCTTGTGAGTTTTTAAGACCCCAGACGCCACTCACCAAAGTGGGATGCAGAACTTTATTTATAATAAACTTTGTTATGCCAATTGACCTAGATGTCTTCTAAAACCATGGTTCCCAGATCCCCGCACTTGCTACTCTGTCACTCAAGGTGTTTGGTTGTATTCAGAAAACTTAGCTTTTGGTTTAGTCCAGTTGTGGTGACTTACCCTATATTATATGTTGTCCTTCCCTTCATCTAAAATAACTCCCCACCCTCATAACCATCAAAGAATGTTTTCTTCTGTGTTTAAACCTCTTCCTGAGTTCTTATAATAGTGGTCTCTACAATATTTGTCCTTTTATGACTGACTAACTTCACTCAGCAAAGTGCTTTCCAGATTCAATCCATGTTATGAGATGTTTCACAGATTCATCATTGTTCTTTGTAGTTGTGTGATATTCCATTGAGTGAATATATCATAATTTGTTTATTCATTTGTCCATTGATGGGCACCTAGGTAGTTTCCATCTTTTTGCTATTGCGAACAGTGCTGCAATGAATATGGGTGTGTAGATACCTGTTTGTGGGACAGCTTGGCTTTTATTTCTCTAGGATATATTCCAAGGAGTGGGATTCCTGGATCATATGGTAGTTCTATTTCTAGCTTTCTAAGGAAGCACCAAATTGATTACCAAAGTGGTTTTACATTCCCACCAACAGTGTATAAGTGTTCCAGTCTTTCCACAACCTACCCAACCTTTATTATTATTATTTTTGATTAATGCTAGCCTTGTTGGGGTGAGATAATATCTCAGTGTAGTTTTGATTTACATTTCTCTAATGGCTAAGGATCCTGAGCAGTTCCTCATATATCTGTTAGCCACCTGAATGTCTTCTTTGGTGAAGTGCCTGTTCGTATCCTTTACCCATTTTTTAATTGGGTTATTCGTCTTTTTGTCGTGGAGGCTTTGCAGTATCTTGCAGATTTTAGAGATTAGATGATAATCAGATTTGTCCTAGCCAATTTTTTTTTCCCAGTCTGTAGGTTGTCATTTTACTCTTTTGGTGAAGTATTTTGGATGAGCATAAGTGTTTGATTTTTAGGAGCTCCCAGTTATCTAGTTTATTTTCTGGTGTTTGTGCATTGTTGATAATGTTTTGAATTCTGTTTTTGCCACATATTGGGGCTTCTGCATTGCCTGTGTTTTTTCTTCCATGATCTTTATTGTTTTAGGTCTTTGATCCATTTTGAATTAGTTTTGGTGCATGGTGTGAGGTGTAAATCTTGTTTCAGTCTTTTGCAGATGAATATCCAGTTATGCCAGCACTGTTGTTAAAGAGACAGTCTTTTTCCAAATTAACGAACTTTGAACCTTTGTTAACTATCAGTTGCTCATAAGTGGATGAATTTACATCTGGATTCTCAATTCTGTTCCCTTGGTCTATGTGTCTGTTGTCGTACCAGTACCAGGCTGTTTTGACCACCATGGTTCTAAAATCAGGCAGTGTGAGGCCTCCTACTATGTTCTTCTCCTTCAGTAATGCTTTACTTATCTGGGGCCTCTTCCCTTTCCATATGAAGTTGCCGATTTGCTTCTCTGTCTCATTAAACAATGTCATTGGAATTTGGATCTGGATTGCATTGTATTTACAGGTCACTTTGGGTAGATAGACATTTCACAATGTTGAGTCTTCATGAGCTCCATGAGCAAGATATGTTTTTCCACTTATATAAGTCTCTTTTGGTTCCTTGCAGTAGTGTCCTGTGGTTTTCTTTGTATAGGTCTCTTACGTCTCTGGTTGATTTATAAGTATTTTATCTTCTTGGGGGCTATTGTAAATGGTACTGATTTGGTGATTTCTTCTTTGACAATCTTTTTGCCGGTGTAGAGGAATCCAACTCATTTTTGTTTATTTAGCTTGTATCCTGATACTCTGCTGAACCCTTCTATTAGTTTCAGTCGTTTTCTTTTGGATTCTTTAGGGTTTTCTGTGTATAAGATCATAACAGCTGCAAATAGAGATTTTTTTTTTTCTTCCTTACAAATTTGGATGCCCTTTATTTCTTTTTTTAGCCTAATTGCTCTGGCTAGGACCTCCAGCACGAAGCTGAATAAGAGTGGTGATAAAGGGCACCCTTATCTAGTTCCTATTCTTAAGGGGGATGCTGTCAGACTCCACTTAGCACGATGTTGGCTGTTGGCATACCCTTTATTATGTTGAGGAATTTCCCTTCTATTCCTATTTTGGTGAGAATTTTTATCATGAATGGGTGTTGGACTTTGTCAAATGCTTTTTCTGCATCAATTGATAAGATCACGTGGTTCTTGTCTTTTATTTATGTGCTTGATTATATTGATTGTTTTTCTCATTTTGAACAATTTCTGCATACCCTGTATGACCCCCACTTGGTCATGCTGAATTGTTTTTTGATATGTTGTTCATTTTTTTCAGCTAGAATTTTTGCATCTAATTTCATAAGAGATATTGGTCTGTAATTTTCTTTTTTTTTTTTTTTTGTAGAGTCTTTATCTGTTTTGGGTATCAGCGTTATGCTGGCTTCATAGAATAAGTTTGGGAGTGGTCCATCATTTTCTATGCTCTGAAATACCTTTAGTAGCAGTGGGGTTAACTCTTCTCTAAATGTTTGATAGAATTCTCCAGTGAAGCCATCAGGGCCAGGGCTTTTTTTGGGGGGGGTGGAGTTTTTTAAATTACCTTTTCAATCTCTTCTTTTGTTACAGGTTTATTTAGTTGTTCTACCTCTGTTTGTGTTAGTTTAGGTAAGTAGTGTGTTTCTAGAAATTTATCAATTTCATCTATGTTTTTGTATTTCTTGGAGTACAATTTTCATAGTATTCTGTTATGATTCTTTAGTTTCTGCTGGGTCTGTTGTGATAACATCCATCTCATTTCTTATTCACATATATGGTTCCTCTTCTGTTTTCTTTTCTTAGTTTGGCCAGTGGTTTTTGGATTTTGTCGATCTTTTCAAAGAACCAGCTCTTGTCTTGTTAACTCTTTCAATTGTTTTTCTGTTCTTTATTTCATTTAATCCTACTCTACTTTTCATTATTTGCTTTCTTCTGGTGCCTGGGGTCTTCTTTTGCTGCTCTATTTGTTTGAGTTGCAGGGTTAGTGCTTTGATTTTAGCCCTTTATTCTTTTTAGGATGTGTGCATTTATTGTTATAAATTGATCTCTGAGCACTGCTTTAGCTGTGTCTCAAAGGTTCTTGTTGGATGTGTTTTATTTCTCATTTGATTCTGTGAATTTTTTTTTTATTCTGACCTTAACTTCTTATATAACCCAGTAGTTTTTGAACAAGGTGTTCTTCAGTTTCCATGTGTTCGATTTACCGTTTTCTTATTTTTTTCTGTTATTGATCTCATTTTTGGTCAGAAAAGATGCTTTGTAATATTTCAATGGTTTGCATTCTGTTAAAGCTTGGTTTTTGACCTAATATGTGGTCTATTCTAAAGAAAATCCCTTGTGCATTGGAAAAGAAAATATACTTGGCTACTGTTGGGTGGAGTGTTCTGTATATGTCTATGAGGCCAAGTTGGTAGATTGTGGCATTTAGATCTTCCCTGTCTTTGTTGAATTTCTTTCTGGATGTTCTGTCCTTCACTGAAAGTGCTGTTTTGAAGTCTTCTACTATTTTTGTGGAGCTGTCTATCTCTCTTTTCCGCACTGTTAGGGTTTGTTTCATGTATTTTGGAGCACTGTTGTTGGGTGAGTAATTATTTATTATAGTTATGTGCTCCTGGTGTATTTACCTTTTAATCATTATATAGTGTCCTTCCTTATCCTTTGTGGTGGATTTTACTTCGAAGTCTACTTTGTCAGAACTTATATTGCCACTCCTGCTCTCTTTCGATTATTGTTTCCTTAATATATTTTTTCATGACTTTCTTTTGGCATCTACCTTGTGTGGGGTTTGATGAGCATCTTCAATAAATATCTTCTCATCTTTCATTCTATCAGGGAAGTTTTCTGCAAAAAAACCTTCAACAATTCCCTTTGCATTTTCTATTATTCTCCCCCCTCAACTTTGGTACACCAATCACCTGTAGGTTATTCCTCTTGATAGAGTCCCACATATTTCTTAGGGTTTCTTCATTTTTTTTAATTCTTTTATCTGATTTTTCCTCAAATATGTTGGTGCCAACTGTTTTATCTTCAGTCCTACTAATTCTGACTTCATTGCCTCAATTCTGCTCCTCTGACTTCCTATTGAGTTGTCTAATTGAGAAATTATATTGTTCATCTTCTGGATCTGATTGCTGTCTCTCTATGGATTCTTGCAGCATATTAAATCTGTCCTTATGCTCTTGAATAACTTTCTTAATTTCCTCGGCTGCTTTATCTGTGTGTTCCTTGGCTTGTTCTTCATTTTGCCTGATCTCCTCTCTGATCTCCTAAAGAGAGTTCTGTATATTAATAATTTGTATGCTGCCTCTGGTAATTCCAAGAAATTCTCTTCATCCAGAAAATTTCTTGATTCTTTGTTTTGGGAGCTTGCTGAAGCCATCATGGTCTGCCTCTTATGTAATTTGTTATTGACTGTTGTCTCTGAGCCATGAATAAGTTATCGTATTTATTTATTTTATGTTTGCTTACTGTGTCCTAACTTCTTGTTTTGTTTTGATATGTCCAAATAGGCTGCTCATATGATCCAGTTTGATTATTGGCTCCTTTGAAGCTCTCACATCCTGTCACTAGGTGGTTTGAGCTGTTACTAGATGTACGAGCCCAGGAGTTCATTTACTTTTCTTGTATGGATTCAGCTCAGGTGTCCAGGAAGTCGATCACCAAGTGCAGGTTCTCACCCAGAGTCCTAGACAGGCAGGGGTGATTGGTGTAGGCACAGGTATCTGGCTGCATTAGGGAGTCAAGTACTGAGCTAGGCGTGGGGCTGACAGCTGCCCCTGAGTGTCTGTGAAGAAATCATATTCCTGTTCCCTGGACCATGTAGGTGGGTGAGTCTTATAGCCAGACTATGGGCACCCAGTGCTGTTGGACATAAGGACTGGGAGGCATCACTTATTCTTGGACCCCTGTTGCTGGTGGCTAGGTGGTATGTGTGCAGCTACCAGTCCTCAGGCCCCTGATGTGGGTAGGTGAGGACCCTGTTTAATAGAGTGGTGTCAAATGTCACGAACTTACCTCTGCACCATATAGCTGAAACAGCTGAAGTTAGACTTCAGGTATATACCCTGTTGTACTGTGCTAACTAGGACCTACACTGTTGAAATGGGCCCACACAGGTCTATGTGGGGGTGAAAGGCATTCAAAGTCCATGGACCCCTTATGCCTGTGTCTAGGCAATGGAGCTCTTTCTGCCCTGATTTCCCCGCTTAGGGGAGCTGACAGATTATTTTTTCCTATTTGTTAATATTTTTCCTCTCCAAGCCTAGGAGAATGGCTCAGGACATATGACGGGTCCTGCCTCTGGCCCAGGGGGTGGTGGCAATCTCTGAAGCCAGCTCAGATGCAGTGAAGAGTGGGATGCGAGCAGGTAAATGGGAGAGAGGTTTTCCCTAAGGGTTGTTTTTTGATCTGTGTGGTAGGTTAGACTTATTTACTTTTCTTTAGCCAGTTGAGCACTGCATTTCTCTGATTCTGGAGGCAAGTGGACTCTCTGCTGCTCAGTCTCTCCTGATGTGGAAAATGTATCCCTAGCCACACTACTTGCCTCACTGTGCACACTTCAGCAGATCTGGCCTTCAGGGTGCTGGTTCCCACTGGGTCAGTTCTGGCAACCTCTCACTAATTCTGAACCTTCTTTCTCTCCCCCTGTCTTTCCGCCTGACCCCTCAACTTTGCCTTTGATGCTCAGGGTTCCTAGATTGTCATATATAATTGATTCACTTGTTATTTTTCAGGTCTTTGTTGTAAGAGGGACCACAGGAAGCATATGATTACTCTGCCATCCTTCCCCTGCCACCCCTCACAAAGTTTTCAGACGTCAGATGCCACTCACCAAAGTAGGATGTAGAACATTTTCTGTATAAACTATGTTATGCCAATTGAGCTAGATGTCCCCTGACACCATGGTCCCCAGCCCTCAGCCCAGTAATTTGGTCGCTCAGGGAGTTTGGATGTGTCTGTGAAGCTTCCATGACCTTGCCTTGGTCAAGTTGTGCTGACTTCTCTAGTATTGTGTACAATGTTACCCTTCACCAAAATTACAACTTATCTATTGTCTAGTTAGTGTTTTTCCCTTCCCGCCCCTCCCTTCCCTCCTAACCATTAAAGATTGTTTCTTCCTGTTTGTAAACCTTTTCATGAGTTTTTATCATAGTCATCTCATGCAATATTTGTCCTTTTGTGACTGATTTATTTCACTCAGCATTATGCCTTCCAGATCATTCATGTTGTGGGATGTTTCACAGATTCATCATTGCATAATACTCCACAGTTTGTTTATCCACTCATCTGTTGATGAGCGTTTAGTTTGTTTTTATCCTTTTGCTGTACTGAATAAAGCTACAATGAACATGGGTGTGCATATGTCTATTCCTGGGAGTGGGATTGCTGGATCGTATGATATTTCTATTTCAAGCTTTTTAAGGGTGTACCATATCATTTCCCAAAATGGTTGTGTCATTTTGCATTCCCAACAGCAGTGCATAAGAGCTCCAATCTCCCAGCAGCCTCTCCAACATTTTTATTTTCTGTTTTTTTTTTTTTAATCCATACCACTAATGTCCAGGTGAGATGGTATCTCATTGAAGTTTTGATTTGCATTTTTCTAAAGGCTGTAGATTGCAATCATTTCCTCATGTGTCTGTTAGCCATATGAATGTCTTCTTTGGTGAAGAGTCTGTTCATAACTTTTGCCCATTTTTTAATTGGCTTATTTGTCTTTTTGTTGTACAGGTATTAGATTTTCCTATAGATTTTAGAGATTAGACCTCTGTTGGATATGTCATACCCAGAAATATTTTTCCCAGTCTGTAGCTTCTTTTTTTTCACTCTTTTGGTGAAGTCTTTTGATAAGTGTTTAATTTTTAGAAGATCCTAGTTATCTATCTATCTTCTGGTGTTTGTGTATTGATAGCTATGGTTTGTATCCTTGTTTACACTGTGTATTAAAGCGTCTAGCTTTGATCCTGTTTTTCCATGATCTTTATAGTTTTTGGTTTTGTATTTAAGTATTTGAATTCATTTTTGTGTATGGTATAAAGTATGGGTCCTATTTCATTTGTTTACAGATGGACATCCAGTTTTGTCAGCATCATTTATTAAAAAAGACTGCCTTTTCCACATTTGATGGATTAAGATGACTGTAGGCTCTCAATTCTGTTCCATTGGTCAATGTATCTGTCGTTGTACCAGTACTAGGCTGTTTGGGCTACCATAGCTGTATAGCAGGTCCTGAGGCCAAGTAGTGTGAATCCTACTTTATCCTTCTTCTTCAATAGTGCTTTACTTATCTGGGGCCTCTTTCTTGTCCATATAAAGTTAATTATTATTTTTTCCATCTTATTAAAGAATGCCTTTGGTATTTGGATTGGAATTGCATTGTATTTTTAAATTGCTTTGGGTAGAATTGACATGAGCATTGTATGTTTTTTTCATTTATGTAGTTCTCTTTTGGTATCTTGCAGTAGCGTTTTCTAGTTCTCTTGTATAGGTCTTTTACATCCCTGGTAGATTTATTCCTAAGTTTTCGTTTGTTTGTTTTTAGGGGCTGTTATAAATGGCATTGCTTTCCTGATTTCCTTTTCATAGTTCTTCTTATTCATGTACAGGAATCTAACTGATTTTTGTATGTTTATCTTGTATTGTGCTACTCTACTGAATCTTTCTATTAGTTCCAGTCGTTTTCTTGTGGAATCTTTTGTGTTCTCAGTGTATAGTGTCATATCATCTGCAAAAAGGGATAGTTCTACTTCTTCCTTACCAATTTGTATGCCCTTTATTTCCCTTTCTTGTCTTATTGCTCTAACTGAAACTTCCAAGACAATATTAAATAAGATTGGTGTTAAAGGACATCCTTGCCTTGTTTCTGTTCTTAGGGGGAATGTTTTCAGACTCTTTTTGTTGAGAATGATGTTGTGTGTTGGTTTTGCATAAAACTGAAAAAAAAAGAAAAGAAAAAAAAGATGCCCTTTATTAAGCTGAAGAATTTCCCTTCTATTCTTATTCTATTGAGAGGTTTTATCAGGAAGGAGTGTTGAATTTTGTCAAATGCATTTTTCTGCATACATTGAGATGATTATGTGATTCTTTTCTTTTGATTTACTTATGTGGTGGATTACGTTGATTGATTTTCTAATATTGAGCCATTCTTGCATGCCTGGTATAAATCCCACTTGATTGGCATGCATTTTTTTTAAAGTATGTTGCTGAATTCTATTGGTTACATTTTGTTGAGAATTTTTGCATCTATATTCTTGAGAGATAACGGTTTGTAATTTTCTTTTTTGTGTGTTACTTTGCCTGGTTTTGGTATCAGGGTTATGCTGGCTGCACAGAATGAATTTGGAAGTATCTCTTCCTTTTCTAGGTTCTGAAATAGTTTGGGTAGTATTGGAGTAAGTTTTTCTCTGAATGTTTGGTAAAAAATCTCCTTGAAGCCATTTGGACCAAGAACTTTTTTTATTGTGTTTTTTGTTTTTTTTAAATGCCTTTTCAGTCTCTTCTCTTTTTATGAGCCTGTTCAGATTTTCTACTTCAGTTTGTGTTAGTTTAGATAGGTAGTATGTCTAGATATTTGTCCCTTTCCTCTAGGTTTTCAAATTTTTTGGAGTATAGCTTTTCATAGGACTCTGTTATAATATCTTTTACTTCCGTTGGGTCTGTTGTACTCCCAATTTCATTTCTTATTTGGATTTTTCCATCCTCTTCTGTTGTTATTTTGTCAATTTTGCCAAAAGTTTGCTGATTTTGTTGATCCTTTCAAAGAACCATCTTTTGGTTTTGTTGATTATTTCTATTGTTTTTCTATTCTCAGATGTTGCTTTTTGCTTAACTTTGAAATTCAGACAAATTCCTTTTACCTACTGCAGGAATCAGTTTAGAAACCAATGTATTCATCTTAGGTGATAGAAAAGTACTTGTCTGTAAATTAAAAATGTATCAGTCATAGGAATAACTGGGTTCTATTTCTTGATAGTAGTTGAGGGTTCTGTGTCAAGTGGTGGTAACAATAATTTTGGGACTTTTCCATTTAAGTGAATTTTTTTTTCTTATTTACTGCATGCCAGAAACACTACAATCATTAATAATTTGGCTCATGAATTTAATAATAATTTGGTGCTACTGTTAGATTTGAACGTGATATATATTAGAAGAAATAAAGTTTGGTGACATCTAAAACCATTTTGTTGGTTTTCTCAGTTCCAGAAGTTAAAGACTGAGATTAAGATTTCCTAAATCTTCACTTGTTCCCAGGGCCTTTGTATTTTAGTTAAAGACTAAATAATAGTAAATATGCAAACCCTTCTATCTGTGCCCTTAAAATCTGCAAATTTAAGGGAACTTTTTAACTCTATCTAACTTTAATGTGGATTGGTATTCATCTGAATATTTTTCATGGCCAAATACTATGAAAAAAATTAGTATTTATCTATGAAACTAACTTTCAACACTGGGAAAAAGTGTGTGTAGATACACTTAGTGAAGATGCAATGGTAGCATTCCATGCAGTGGCTGGCACAAGTGAACTATGACTTAAGGGAATCTGCAAAACTAGGGAATAGCCAACTTCCCTCCAGGACTCTTTAAAACCAAAAAACAAAAAACATTGCCTTTGAGTCAATTCCAACTCATAGTGACCCTATAGGACAGATTAGAACTGTCCCGTATGGTTTACAGTGATCCAATTTTAGGGTTAAAGCATTGATTCCCCAAATCTCAAACTAAAATGTTCAATGAGGTTGGTCAAGTGATAATATACAAGGTACTTGCTATGGTTTTCCTTACATCAGCTATTGCATCACAATCGATGGACTGTAAGGAACTTAAATATAAATAGATTACTCAGGATGAGTAAGCAGTGTAAAAGAGATGTACCTCCTGAATGAGAGGAAGGAAAGATCTTATGGGATTTTATATTGGGACCCAAGAACCAGAGAAAAGAACTAAATGACAGAAGGGGGGTGGGAGTAAAGAAGGAAGGGGAAGCAGGAGATGGCTATTCCTAGGTTTTCACATTTAAAACTTTTCTTAATCTCATCCTTGATCTTATCAAATTCCTCAGGGCACCTGTGACATCTTTGTTCTGGAAGCTGTAAATGAGGGGGTTCAGCACAGGAGTGAGTATGGTGTAAAAAGCAGACACTGTCATGTCCTGCTCACCTGTGTGGTAGGATCTGGGGAGCATATAGGTATATATGCTAGCACCAAAAAAGAGCAGCACTACCACTATGTGGGAGGAGCGGGTGGCAAAGGCCTTTCTGCAGCCTTCTGCTGAATTTATGCTGTGGATGAGGCACAGGATTAGAGCATATGAGCTAGATATAACCATGGTGGGGATGAGGAGCATGAGGACACAGCACAGGTACATGAACATCTCATAGAGGGAGATATCAGAGCAGGAGAGTTTCAGCAGGGCAGGGGCCTCACAGAAAAAGTTCATGATTCTTCTGAACTGACAAAAAGGTAACCTCATGGTCATTGGGGTGAGCAACAAACCATCAAACATTCCCAGGAACCAGCATCCAGACATGAAGAGATGGCAGATTCTCTGGTTCATGAGCAGTGGGTAATGGAGAGGTCTGCAAATGGCAGCATATCGGTCATAGGCCATGGCACTTAGGGGGAAAACCTCAGCTCCAGCGAGGGTGAGATAGGAGAACATCTGGACCCCACAACCTAAGTGGGAAATTGTATTATCTCCAGTAACCTGGTCCACGAGCATCTTGGGGACTGTCGCACATATGTACATGAGGTCTATGAGAGAGAGCTGGCTGATGAAGAAGTACATGGGTGTATGGAGACGGGGCTCCCTGTGGATCAGGAGGATGAGAAGGGTGTTCCCAGTTAAAGCCATTAAGAAAAAGACAAAGGTTAAGGTGTAGAGGAAAACTGCATATTCACTTTGGTCAAAGAGCCCCTTAAGGATGAAATAGGTGCTTGAGGTTTCATTCTCTGAAGTGTGATTCCTTGAGTGCATGGTTCAGCTTATAGTTTTCACCTGGGAGAAAAAAATGGCTATCATTGTTTTTTAAATCTTTCATATATACATGGTTTTCCTAACCTTTTTAAATAAGACTTGTGTTTTGAGCTATTGCTCCAAAAGTAGGACTGAACTTTTCTGGAATCATAATAGCAAGTCTTAGATAGTATATTTGGAGGTAGAAGTCTAGGATCAAATATCAAACAGGCTTGGATGGTGTATCTCTTAACCCAGTGCCGTCGAGTTGATCCTGACTCATAGCAACCCTATAGGACAGAGTAGAACTGCCCCATAGAGTTTCCAAGGAGTGCCTGGTGGATTCAAACTGCCAACCCTTTGGTTGGCAGCTGTAGCACTTGACCACTACGCCACCAGGGTTTCTGTATATCTCTTAGGAACTGAAAAAAATGTTGTGAATTTAAACTCTTTAAGTGATATTTGTCCCTCTGTAACTGAGTATTAATAAGCCTCTCCTCACAGAATGGTTAAAAAGACTAAATAAAGTATTGAACATGGAATACATAACACAATGTGGATGTAAATTAAGGAATTCACTAAAGCTTCCACTCCACTTTTGGGCACAGTAGATCATCACAAGTCCTAAGTAGCAGAACACCAACATGTTAGTATTAATATTGGTAGTAGTATTAACATCACAACGGAAGTTGTCTGGAAACTTGGAAGTCCAATGAAATCTAAAACATCTTCTATCTATAATATCTCCAAATTAACTCCATTATCACCTTTAACAAATTTCAGTATTATATTTTATCAAACCGGACTTTGAAATCACCAACTACTTTCACCATTCTAAGACAAAGACAAAAAAAAAAAAAAGACAAAGATAACAGGGTTTAAATTCATGGGAATGTAGATTATTTGTTAAATATCGTAGGAAAGTTAGATCATTTGTTTCTTCAAGTTAGGAAATGGAGATCAGTTCCTGTTTTTACATTCTTTTGCACTTTTGAACTAGCATAAAAATAACAGAATTGGGAAACTAAAGAGCAATTTTCAATTTTCCTTGTTATTCCTATGTCCTACACTCTTCCCTGGAGCTCCTACTTTCTTCAAGATTCTCTCAAAATCCACCATTTTTGTTGTTTTTTTCCATATGTTCTTGTCAATTACATTGTAATTTTCCACTCAACATACATACACATGGGAATCAAATGTGATTGTCATTTAGGTGGTGCAGCTATCGAAATTCAAGACCCATCTTTGTCATGAGGAAATTATACATTTTTAAGCAGTTTCATTTTTTTCAGTTTGTAAAGCATATTTCCATATTTCATACTTATTAAGAAAACTCTCACTCTTTGTAAAAATGTGTCTGAATATCAGAAAGATAGAACCATGCAGAACATAAATACCATAATCGGAACTTGAACCCAGGGTCAATCTAGAATCTTCTTTTTTCCCTCATACATTCTATATTTGAACTCTATTTGTCACTGCCACTCTGTATCAGCCAGTGATAGCTTGAGGTACATTATATAGTGTTATCAACTATATTAACTATTGAGGGTAGGATTATATCTGTAGTTCAAGTCCCTTCTTCATGCCAACTGGAAGATTTAAAATCCCATTGTAAATTCACAGGAAAAACAATGTATAATTATTTCCGAACTGTGTATCTAAGTTCATCATCATGGATCACAAACTCACAAAGTTGCAGATGCTTTATACATCAACCAGGAGTTTTACTAAGTTCTTCTGTAACTATAAATATAAACAGATGAAGAGAAATAAACTACCATTATAGGCAACACAGTGCTCCATCATCCTTGATCTCAAAGGGATTAGGATAAGTAGAGCTTCAGTACCCCTGCCAGAAGCACAAGGTGATCAGGAAATAAACACTGGCTTATTTCTTTATTTTCATGCAGCCACCAAGATGTGAGGGCTGTTTTTTTTATTGCAGTATAAACGGATCCATTCTGACTGACCCACCATTTTATTTAATATTGCAGAACCGTATTACCAATATTATTTGCCTCCTTCCTTGTTTTATTTTATCTTTGTATATCATCTAACATACTATATATATATATATATTATTTACTCTTTATTGGTTTGTTTTCCTGTACTAAGAAGGCAAAACGTGTCTATTTTTTTCTGTATTGTTCTCTAACATTAGCTTTTTGCCTGACACATAACAAAAACTCATTCATATTTGTTGAATGAATTAAAAAAATGAAGAAGGAAAAATAAACATGAGATAGCAAATTAGTACAACTCCTTTGAGAAGGAATTCAGTACAATCTCATAAAATTCTACTTCTACTTAACACTTCCCCCTCAAGGAGTATGCCCAGGGAGAATACACAAGGACACATGTTGTACCACATTAAAAAAAAACAAAACGACAACAAAAAACCCACTATTATAAACCGTGAAAACTAGGGGAGAAGTCTGTATACTTATCTATAGAAAAATGGATACATAAATAATCCACATATCAATTTATTAGGAAAAAAATTCAACAAATAAAGTTCAGGGAAAAAGGTAACAAAATTATCAATGTGATACGATGTATTAAAACCCACACTGCTAAGTGTTAAATTTGGACTCATATATCTGAAATAAAATTAATAAATACAGAGGCAGAATACACACCAACTAGAGGAGAAGTACTCGTTCTCTGAGACACTGAAGGGAGGGTATCTCACAGAGGGTGTTCCAGAGATGGTTTCGACGTACATATAATGTATTTTGAAGACCTGAAATAAATATATCAACATAGGAATAATTTTTTGAAGTAGAATCTGGGATATCATGAGCACTATATTAACATATATTTTTCTTTATGTCAAAATATACTATAACAAAATATATCAAAGAAGAAAATTTTAGACTTCCAACATGTCTGAAATCTGTGCCTTTTTTTTTCATTCAGTGTCTTGACATTGAATATTTCCTGAGCTTCTGGGTGAGTTTTGGCTTTTTTGAATCAAGAACACAATTATGAGTAACTACAAATGTTCAGTTTACATTAAACCAGATTTCAAATTTCCAGTTTACGTTAGCATGCTGCTGTTCATGACTATTTTTTACCATGGAATTTCCTATTCCAATGTTCCCATTGATAAAATTATTTTTTACTTATTTGATTAACTGTTACTCTATACTCTAAACACAAATAATCATCTTCCTGTGTCAGGCTTGTGGTTTTTGCCTTATTTTGTTATATTTTTGAAACTTGTTTTCCTGTAAGGAATTTTACCTCTTTCCATGGCTATATTAACAAACAATAGATTGTAAACTAGAAGCAAGAAGAATATTTTTCCCTTTTTAATATAGAGTACCCTGCTGAAGAAGAATATATTTTTTAAAAAAAGATGATTTGCAACACTGAATTAAAGAGATTAAGGATCACTATGGTACAACTTACTTGATAAAAAACTACCTTGTCAGGGTATTTTGACAAACTTTGGAAGAGACAATTACATTTCAATGCTTCATACATCTACATGGTAATGAGCATAGAAGTTGAGATGGGTAAAGTTTAGGGACATGTTTAAATCCTATTAGAACCTTTAATACAAATTCTATTAAAAATTTTTACTGCAATCTAAATTTTGATAAAGATCAAGCTTAGGGATATATTTAAATTCTATAGAAATGTTTGGCTGCAATCGAATGCAAATATTAGTCCAACTCGCTTTTTCCCACAATAGCTATAATTTTGACACTCAGACAAGGTAGTGTGATTACTGTTTTAAACACATTAAAAAAAAAATTACACTGCTGTAAAATGTTTTTTGGAATACCTGATATTGTGTGCAATCCAGCCTCTTCTTGGATTTTTTTTTTTTCTGGTTTAGTGTTTTTTGTGTGATTCCAATGGTAAATCTGGGGTAATCTAAATAGCAAAAATGGATTAGGAAAATTAATGGGAAACTGCCAAATGAGGGAGAAAAGGGAGCAGATTCCCCTTAATAATATGTAGGCGTTTGGGTTCACAGCCTGTTTTCTTTGTATTGTTGCATATTCAGGGTCACAAGAATGACACCGATAGAGTGACCATATGCTATAAAGATTAAGTCCAAGATCTGAAATATAATATAGAGGAATAGGGCTCCCAACAGTGATAAGGTGTCTAGATTTAACATATGACTTGTTTATAGTGGGAACACCACAGGGACCATAGGTCCCAACCCACCAATTAACCTTCGAGAGATACAAAGGAGATGTATAGTCCTGAAATCATTCCCTGTGGATGTTGGGGTAAACCTTACTATCTCGTTTGACCTAACTAACCGACAGAACATATATGATTATGATTTTTATGTTTAAATATGTGAAACAGTATATGAATTGATGTTTTTGTTCAAGTAAATTAAAGATCTCTAAAGGTTTTTGTTAAATTCAGAATTAAAATATTTTATAGAATAACTTCAGTATATCCATCACTTTCATTATTTCTATGCATATTTTTGTTAATATAAATAATCAAATTCCTTGAAGGGTAAATAGCCCATCATGTAGTTTTAGAGCTAGTGGTCATGTTAGATTCAGATGAACTAGATTAGGATCTTCATTATATATATGAAGAATTAGAATATCAGAGAAGCTCTGTAGGTTACAAAAGGTCATGGCACTCAACAGAGACAGCACCAGAGCTAATATCACAACTCAGAGATCCAGATCTATGTCTCAGTCATAGAGTCCCAAAGAGCTACAAAGCCTATGAATAATCAAAGAATAAGGCACAAGTAAGTAGTATAAATATGAAAGAAAATGCCAAAGGGACGAACAACTTGAGTGTAAACTGACATGAAAAATATGGCTTTGTTATGTGAAGAGGAGAGAGAAGGGGAATGATTATCATATTCATTGGCCTGTAAACAAATTATTACTTCAGTTAATCTTCAAATTTCTGTTGACAAAGGTGAATGCTTTAATTCCACAATTTTAGTTAAGTAATAATATTTAAGTATGTTTGGGCAGGGTTATAACAGGTTTGTTGTTTTTGTATTAAGTAGTTAATGACAAATATAAAATAATTCTCCAGTAAAATCGAACCGATTTTTATAGCGACCCTATAAGTAGAGCAGCTCCATAGGGTTTCCAAGGCTGTAATACTTATGGACGCTGACCACCACATCTTTCTCATGGGAATGGCTGGTGCTTTTGAACTGCCAAACTCTGGGTTAGCAGACAAGCACTTAACCACTGAACCATTCCTTAATTTTCCAGCAGTAGGTTATAAATACAAATGTCTTGAACAAAATTTTTTCGAATACCTGCCACTGTTCTTTTTAGTTGCAATCAAGTTAGCAGCAACTCACGACGACCTCATGTACAGCAGAATAAAATATTGCCCTGTCCTGCACCATCTTCACAATTACTGGTATGCTTGAGCCCATTATTGTGGCCACTAGGTATTCTGAGTGCCTTTCAACCTAGGCTGTTCTAGAACTGTGTGTAAAAATGTTAGATTGTGACCCATAGGGTTTTTATTGGCTAATTTTTGGAAGTAGATAGCCAGGCCTTTGTTCCTAGTGTGTCAGTATGGAAGCTCTGCTGAAACCTGTCCACCATGGATCCATGCTGGTATTTGAAATACCAGTGGCATAGCTTCAAGCATAACAGCAACAAGTAAACGATCATATACAATAAATTGACAGAAGTGTGTTGTATTGAATATCTACCAGCTGCCCAAGTCAGAAAGAGTGGTCAATGAGATAAGCAGACCCTGATTTCATGGAACTTACCATCTCACAAATAAATTCGTATTAATTTCATAATCATATAATATTAATCAACTTTAAAAGGATGAATACAGCTATAGTAAGAAATGAGATGAAGGCTTACCATTCTTTATTGCAGGACAAAATTTCCTTAGGTGAATAATGGATGGACATACAATATGGTATATCTTAGATCCAGGGGAGAAAGTGAGGGAAGGGCCTATAATGACTGTAATTATTTATGCTATGGACATATAGTTTGTGGGGTGGGTGTTGAAAAAATCTCAGTCAAGGAAAATATAAATGGAAAACATGTAAACAAAGAGTATGCACTTTTAGGAGTTTCACCCAAATAATAGGTATTTTCTAGAAGGTCAGAGAATCAAAGTTATTAGAAAAAAATTAACTTGTCCATCTTTTACGTAAAACCAAAAACAGATTCGATATATTAATACATAATATGCAATTGTACCTCTCCATTTTATTGAACCTAATCCTGATCATGTGAAGAAAGCGCTTTGGCCACTGAAACATGAGCAGTATTGCCATTTGGACCTTCCAGGAACAAAACATAAGAACAATCATGTGGTGTGACAAGCTCCTTTCTCCTTTGTGTAACACAACTAGCAATATTTCATAGAGAAGCTCTTCCATCTGATCTGGTTTAAAAATATAGACAATGTGGGAAAAAAAATGCCCCACATTCAGCTTCCGATGTATGTGTAGTGTGAGCTAGAACTAAATTTTGCTTATGGAGTACTAAGATTTTGAAGTCACTTTCCTTTAATACATCATAGTCTAAATTACACTGACTGACACTCACACAATTATTTTCCTGGCTCATCCTCTATACTCAGGATAAGTTGGTGCCCCAAGACAAACAACCTGAGAAGCTGGACTATATAAAGAAGAAAGGAACATTCAGATTATAGGAAGACACATTAATAACCTGACTTATGCAGATGACACAATTCTGCTTGCTGAAAGTGAAGAGGACTTGAAGCACTCACTGATGAAGATCAAAGACCACAGTCTTCAGTATTGAATTATACCTCAATATAAAGAAAGCAAAAATCCTCACAACTGGACCAATGAGCAACACCATGATCAATGGAGAAAAGATTGAACTTGTCAAGGATTTCATTTTACTTGGATCCGCAGTCAATGTCCATGGAAGCAGCAATCAAGAAACCAAACAACCCCTTGCACTGGGCAAATCTGCTGCAAAAGACCTCTTTAAAATGTTGAAAAGCAGGGATGTCACTTTGAGGACTAAGATGTGTCTGACCCAAGCCATGGTGTTTTCAATCACCTCATATGCATGTAAAAACTGGAAAATGAATAAGGAAGACTGAAGAAGAATGATACCTTTTAATTATGGTGTTGGCAAAGAATATTGAATATACTGTGGACAGTCAGAAGAATGAACAAACCTGTCTTGGAAGAAGTACAGAGTCCTCTTTAGAAACAGGGATGGAGAGGCTTCGTCTCACATATTTTCGACATGTTGTCAGGAAGGACCAGTCCCTGTAGAAGGACATCATGCTTGGTAAAGCAAAGGGTCAGTGAAAGATAGGAAGACCATCAATGAGATGGATTGACACACTGGCTACAACAATGAGCTCAAGCATAACAATGATTATGAAGATGGCCTGGGACCAGGCAGTGTTTTGTTCTGTTGTACATAGGGTCATTATGAGTTGGAACTGGCTTGAAGACACCTAACAACGATAACAACAAGACATAGGCAGCTCTGCTATTTGTAATTTTAGGAAAACAAAGGGATAAATGAATAAAAGAAACCTCTCTTATTGATCATATCTGCACCTGGAGATTCTTCCATTGGTGTCAGCCATGTAAACATATATGTATACATATATATATATATATATACATCTAAATCCAAGCCTGTTACACACCATTCTATCCCAATCTCCCTAGTCTACTCTTTATCAACTTATACTTTTATGTTCCCATTTATTAAACTGACCAAGAGTCGAATCTTGTACTGTCACTTACACCTACACTTGTGGAATTAGTAAATAATTTTAATAAATATAGAAATTACTCTGGTCTTAAAATGTCAATAAAACAAAACAGAGATGGAATAATTCAGTTTTTTTAAATATGTAAATGTAATATGTAAATATGAAATGCAAATTGGTGAAGTAGATAAAATACTGGACAAGGAATCGAGCATTAAAATTCAAGTTCTAGTCAACATTTCTGACACTAAATCTGCACACAGAGTTGGTTGATTTTGCACACAAATCCACTTCTCTGGATATGTTGTTGTTAGTTGTCATCAAGTTGATTCTAAGTAATGGTGATCCCATGTGTACAGAGTAGAACTGCTCCATAGGTTTTCAAGGCTGTGGCATTTCAAGAGCAGATCTCCAGGTCTATCATCACAGACACCTCTGGGTGGGTTTAAACCATCAACTTTTTGGTTAGAAGTTTAGTGCTTAACCATTTGCGCCACCCTGGGACTTCTTCTTCTGGATGTAGGTATCGTAATATGCATTTCCTTGTATCTCAAGTGAGACCAAATAAGTGAAAGGATTTATTAGCATTTTACATAATGAATACTAATAAATATACAGTTTTATGTCATTCATCAAAATGTTGATTAAAGTCAGCTCTTAATTTGAAACTTTATTTTAAATGAAATTACCAGAAGCTGAATTTTAAGACACCAGAAATTCTCATGTAACTTAGTGTACAGACACAAAGTTCATGTCAGGTCTATGATAAAGATGAAAGATCAGTAGGGATGAGAGCAGGGCAGAATGAAGATTAAGAAGGTAATTAGATGACAGGGAAATTGAGCTCTCGTGCCTGTTACTTTACCTGCTTAGCCCTCAGTTTCCACACATGGGAGAAAGATGAAAGGGATTAACAGTTTTCTAGTCTCTTCCATGGGCTGGACTCTTGACTAGGCACCTTGAATGTATTAAACTCAGGTAATATTCAAAGCCCCTAGGTAGCATTTATGTTCCTATTTCTGTGCTTGTGATAGAGAATCCAGGGAGGAAACGAAATAAATTAATTCCTTCTCTGAATCTGCCGAGAAACAAATATAGGATTTAACCCAAACTTCCATGACATGATGGCAAAAGCTTGGGAAGAGATACAAGTAGTTCAGACTAGTACAATGGAGGGAAGGGAAGTAACACCTTCCTAGTTGTAGCAAGCGGTAAAATCCATTGTCCATATTATCCCACTCATTCCTAAAAGCAATTAGATTACAAAGCTTTGTTTTACTTTTCTTAAAAGTCATAGAACGGGAGGCAGAGCCAAGATGGCGGAATACACAGATGCTTCCGGCGAGCCCTCTTTACAACAAAGACCAAAAAAAACAAGTGAAATGAGTATATTTGTGACAAGGTGGGAGCCCTGAGCATCAAAGGCAAGCTTAGACAATGAACTAAGGGGAAGGGGGAGGAAGACACTCTTCAGAAGTGAAGAGAAGTTACCAGACCTGAATCGCGGGGACCCCTCAGGCACCATTCCCAGAGCGGCGGCGGTGGCAGCAGCAGTGGGCTGGTACTAGCGTTCAGCTGCAGTTTCCTCAGGAAGAAGCAGCCAGACACAGAGCCTATTCACACATCTGCAACCTGAGGAGAATGGCGCTCTCCGCAAAACCTAAGTATTTGCGTATATTTTACCATGTCCCCCACCGCCAAGCTGGCTTCAGCGGCTGAATCCCTGGGCCTGAGATAGACCGTGGTGAGCACTTAGAGCCATCCTCCTGGCCTTGGGGAAGGAAAAAATTTGCAACTGAGGGGAAAAGATAATTTGCTAGCTCCATTAACCGGGGAAGCTCAAGACAGGAGGGGCTCCTGTCCAGGCGTAAACTGTCCATGGACCTTGAGCACATTTCCCTTCTGCATGGACCTGTGTGGGCCTATTTTGGGATAATAGACCCTTGTTAGCAGACTCCAACCATTTCAGCTGTGTGGTGGTGAGGTGGGTGTTTGATGTTTGACATTGCTTTGCCTATTAAACAAGGTCCTCATCTACCCACATCAGGGACCTCAGGACTGGTAGCTCCACTCAGGTCACCCAGCCACCCACGACAGGGATCCAAAGATAACTGGTACCTCCCAGTCCTTACAACCAAAAACTTTGGGTGCCCATTGTCCCTTTGCAGAACCCACCCAACAGCACACTCTAGGGAACGGAGACGCATTTTCCTCAGAGACACTTGGGGGTCGGTTCTCAGACCATTGCCTTGTTCAGAGCATGGCCCCCTGCTGCAATCAGATACCGGTATATACTCCAATCACCCCTGCCTGTCTAAGACCGTAGGACAGAGCCTGTACCACACACTTGATGATCAACTACCTGGAAACCTGAGCTGAATTCATACAAGAAAACTGAATGGACTTCTGGATTGATATACCTGATAACAGCTCTAGCCAGCTGGGGACAGGACACCAGAGCTTCAAAGGTGAAAATAATCAAGCTCACTCAAGCAACCCATAGGGGTATACCAAAATAAAACAAAGCAAGGAGCTATGACACAGTAAGCAAGCATAAACTAATAAAATAACTTATAGATGGCTCAGAGACAACAGTCAATATAAAGTCACACAAAGAAACAGACCATGATCACCTCAAGAGGCTCTCAAAACAAAGAACCCAGGGATCTTCTAGATGAAAGTGCATTACTGGAATTACCAGCTGCAGAATACGAAAGTTTAACATATAGAACCCTTCAAAACATCAGGAAGGAAATGAGGCAATACGCAGAACAAGCCAAGGAACACACAGATAAAGCAACTGAAGAAATTAGAAAGATTATTCAGGAACATAATGAAAAGTTTAAGAAGCTGGAAAAATCCATAGACAGACAGCAATCAGAAATTCAGAAGATTAACAATAAAATTACAGAATTAGACAACTCAATAGAAAGTCAGAGGAGCAGAATTGAGCAAGCAGAAGCTAGAATTTCTGAACTCAAAGATAAATTACTTGGCGCTAGCATATTTGAAGAAAAATTAGATAAAAGAATTTAAAGAAATGAAGAAACCTTGAGAATTATGTGGGACTCTATCAAGAGAAATAACCTACAAATGTTTGGAGTACCAGAGCAGTGAGGTATAACAGAAAATACAGAGAAAATTGTTGAGGATTTGTTGACAGAAAACTTCCCTGATATTGTGAAAAATGAGAAGATATCTATCCAAGATGCTCAAAGAAGTCCACATAAGGTAGATGTTAAAAGAAAGTCACCAAGACATATTATAATCAAACTTGCCAAAACCAAAGATAAAGAGACAATTATAAGAGCAGCGAGGGAAAAACGAAAAGCCACCTACACAGGAGAGCCAATAAGACTAAGCTTAGACTACTCAGCAGAAACCATGCAGGCAAGAAGGCAATGGGATGAAATATTTAAAAAATTGAAGGAAAAAAATTGCCTGCCAAGAATCATATATCCATCAAAACTGTCTCTTAAATATGAAGGTGAAATCAAGACATTTCCAGAAAAATGCAAGTTTAGGAAATTAGTAAAAACCAAACCAAAACTACAAGAAATACTAAAGGGAGTCTTTGGTTAGAAAATCAATAATATCAGGTATCAACCCAAGACTAGAACACTGGACAGACCAACCAGAAGTCAACCCGGACAGGGAAATCCAAAAAAACAAAGCAAGATTATATACATAAAAAAAAGCCCAAAACAGGGTAACAGCAATGTTACTATATAAAAGAAGACAACATTAAAATAATAAAGAAGTACTAAGAAATGTAATCAAACACCTTCCATATGGAGAGGAAGATACAGTGATACAAAGAAATAAAAGTTAGTTTTAAATTTATAAAAATAGGGGTAAATAATAAGGTAAACACAAAGGATACAAACTATCCTACTCATCAAAATAAAATACAAGGGAAAAATACAGACTCAGCAGAAACAAAATTAACAAAAAATATGAGAAAAGGATAATATATAAAGAAAATCTACTCAGCACATAAAATAAAGTGGGAAAAAGAAACTGTCACCACACGAAAAAAGACATCGAAATGATAGCACTAAATTCATGCCTATCCATAATTACTCTGAATGTAAATGGACTAAATGCACCAATAAAGAGACAGAGAGTGGCAAAATGGATTAAAAAACGAGATCCGTCTATATGCTGCCTACAAAAGACACACCTTAGACTTAGAGACACAAACAAACTAAAACTCAAAGGATGGAAAAAAATATATCAAGCAAACAACAATCAAAAAAAAGCAGGAGTGGCAATATTAATTTCTGCCAAAATAGACTTTAAACTTAAATCCATCAGAAAGGATAAGGAAGGACGCTATATAACGATTAAAGGGACAATACACCAAGAAGATATAACCATATTAAATATTTATGCACCCAATGACAGGGCTGCAAGATGCATAAAACAAACTCTATCGGCATTGAAAAGTGAGATAGACAGCTCCACAGTAATAGTAGGAGACTTTGACACACCACTTTCGGTGGACAGGGCAACCAGAAATAAGCTCCATAAAGACAAGGAAGATCTAAATGCCACAATCAACCTACTTGACCTCGTAGACCTATACAGAACACTCAACCCAACAGCAACCAAGTGTGCTTTCTTTTCTAGTGCACATGGAACATTCTCTAGAATAGACCACAAATCAGGTCATAAAGCAAGCCTCAGCAAAAACATTGCTCAGAGGCCAATTTATATCAATAAATGCACACATCCCAAAAAAAGAAAGGGCCCAAATCAAAGAATTATCCCTACAACTTGAGCAAATAGAAAGAGAGCAACAAAAGAAACCCACAGGCACCAGAAGAAAACAAATAATAAAAATTAGAGCTGAACTAAATGAAATAGAAATCAGAAAAAACAATTGAAAGAATTAACAAGACCAAAAGCTGTTTTAAAAAAAAAAAAAAATCAACAAAATTGATAAACCACTGGCCAAACTTACAAAAGAAAAACAGGAGAGGAAGCAAATAACCCGAAAAAGAAATAAGATGGATGATATTCCAACAGACCCAACTGAAATTAAAAGAATCATATCAGACTACTATGAAAAACTGTACTCAAACAAATTCGAAAACCTAGAAGAAAAGAATGAACTCCTAGAAACAAGCTACCTACCTGAACTAACACAGAGGTAGAAAAACTAAACAAACCCATAACAAAAGAAGAGATTGAAAATGTAATCAAAAACCTCCCCCGACCTCCAAAAAAAAAAGCCCTGGTCTGGACAGCTTCACTGCAGAGTTCTACCAAACTTTCAGAGAAGAGTTAACACCACTACTACTAAAGGTTTTTCAGAGCATAGTAAAGGACTGAACACTACCAAACTCATTCTATGAAGCCACCACATCCCTGATACCAAAACCAGGTAAAGACACCACAAGAAAAGAAAACTATAGGCCTATATCCCTCATGAATGTAGATGCAAAAATCCTCAATAAAATTCTAGCCAATAGAATTCAACAACATATCAAAAAAATAATTCACCATGACCAAGTGGAATTCATACCAGGTATGCAGGGATGGTTCAACATTAGGAAAACAATTAATGTCATCCACCACATAAATAAAACAAAGGACAAGAATCACATGATTTCATCAACTGATGCAGAAAAGGCATTTGACAAAGTTCAACACACATTCATGATAAAAACTCGTAGCAAAATAGGAATAGAAGGAAAATTCCTAGGCATAATAAAGGGCATTTATACAAAGCCAACAGCCAAAATCACCCTAAATGGCAAGAGCCTGAAAACATTCCCATTGAGATCGGAAACCAGACAAGGATGCCCTTTATCACCACTCTTATTCAACATTGTGCTGGAAGTCCTAGCCAGAGCAATTAGGCTAGATAAAGAAATAAAGGGCATCCAGATTGGCAAGGAAGAAGTAAAAGTATCTCTATGTGGAGATGACATGATCTTATAAACAGAAAACCCTAAGGAATCCTCCAGAAAACTGCTGACACTAATGGAAGAGTTTAGCAGAGTATCAGGATACAAGATAAACATACAAAAATCAGTTGGATTCCTCTACACAAACAAAAAGAACATGGAAGAGGAAATCATCAAATCAGTGCCATTTACAGTAGCTCCAAAGAAGATAAATTAATTAGGAATAAATCTTACCAGAGATGTAAAAGACTTATACAAAGAAAACTACAGTACACTTCTGCAAGAAACTTAAAGAGACTTACATAAGTGGAAGAACATACCTTGCTCGTGGACAGGAAGACTTAACATTATAAAAATGTCTATTCTACCAAAAGCGATCTATACATTTAATGCAATTCCGATCCAAATCCCAACGACATTTTTTAATGAGATGGAGAAACAAAACACCAACTTCATATGGAAGGGAAAGAGGCCCCAGATAAATGAGGCATTACTGAAAAAGAAGAACAAAGTGGGAGGACTTACTTTACCTGATTTTAGAACATATTATACTGCCACAGTAGTCAAAACAGCCTGGTACTGGTACAACAACTGACCAGTGGAACAGAATTGAGAATCCAGATACAAATCCATCCATGTATGAGCAGTTGATATTTGACAAAGGCCCCAAAACTGTTAAATGGGGAAAAGACAGTCTTTTTAACAAATTGTGCTGGCAGAACTGGATATCCATCATCCAAAAAATGAAACAAGGCCCATACCTCACTCCATGCACAAAAACTAACTCAAAATGGATCAAAGACCTAAATATAAAATCTAAAATGATAAAGTTCATCGAAGAAAAAATAGGGACAATGTTAGGAGCCCTAATACTTGGTATAAACAGTATACAAAACATTTTAAAGAATGTAGAAGAAAGACTAGATAACTGGGAGCTCCTAAAAATCAAACACCTATGCTCATCCAAAGACTTCACCAAAAGAGTAAAAAGGCTACCTACAGACTGGGAAAAAGGTTTTAGCTATGACATTTCCGATCAGCGCCTGATCTCTAAAACCTACATGATACTGCAAAAACTCAACTGCAAAATGACAAATAACCCAATTAAAAAATGGGCAAAAGATTTGAACAGACACTTTACTAAAGAAGACATTCAGATAGCTAACAGATATATGAGGAAATGTTCACGATCATTAGCCATTAGAGAAATGCAGATCAAAACTACAATGAAATTTCATCTCACTCCAACAAGGCTGGCATTAATCCAAAAAACGTAAAATAATAGATGTTGGAGAGGCTGTGGAGAGATTGGAACAGTTCTACACTGCTGGTGGAAAGGTAAAATAGAAATTGATTTGGTGCTTCCTTAAAAAGCTGGAAATAGAACTACCATAGGATCCAGCAATCCCATTCTTTGGAATATATCCTAGAGAATAAGAGCCTTTACATGAACAGATATATTCACACCCATGTTTATTGCAGCACTGTTTACAATAGCAAAAAGATGGAAGCAACCAAGGTGCCCAACAATGGATGAATGGATAAATAAATTATGGCATATTCACACAATGGAATACTACGCATCGATAAAGAACAGTGAGGAATCTGTGAAACATTTCATAACATGGAGGAACCTGGAAGGCATTATGCTGAGTGAAATTAGCCAGTTGCAAAAGGACAAATATTGTGTAAAACCACTATTATAAGAACTTGTGAAATAGTTAAAACTGAGAAGAAAACATTCTTTTGTGGTTACGAGATGGGGGAGGGAGGGAGAATGGGAGAGGGGCATTCAGTAATTAGACAGTAGATAAGAACTACTTTAGGTGAAGGGAAAGACAGCACACAATACAGGGGAGGTCAGCACAACTGGACTAAACCAAAAGCAACGAAGTTTCCTAAATAAACTGAATGCTTTGAAGGCCAGCGTAGCAGGGGCAAGGGTCTGGGGACAATGGTTTCAGGGGACATATAAGTCAATTAATTTTGCATAATAAAATCTATTAAGAAAATATTCTGCATCACACTTTGAAGAGTGGCATCTGGGGTCTTAAAAGCTAACAAGCAGCCATCTAAGCTGCATTAATTGGTCTCAACACACCTGGCGCAAAGGAGAATGAAGAACACCAAGGACACGAGGCGATTACGAGCCCAAGAGACAGAAAGGGCCACATGAACCTGAGACTACATTATCCTGAGACCAGAAGAATTAGACGGTGCCTGGCTACAACCGATGACTGCCCTGACAGGGAACACAACAGAGAACCCCTCAGGGAGCAGGAGAGCAGTGGGATGCAGACCCCAAATTCTCGTAAGACCAGACTTAATGACTAGACCTGACGTAAGACCTGACTGAGACTAGAAGGACCCTGGCTGTCATCGCCCCCAGATCTTCTGTTGCCCCAGGACAGGAAACATTCCTGAAGCCAACTCTTCAGACATGGATTGGACTGGACAATGGGTTGGAGAGGGATGCTGGTGAGGAGTGAGCTTCTTGGATCAGGTGGACACTTGAGACTATGTTGGCATCTCCTGCCTGGAGGGGAGATGAGAGGGTGGAGGGGGTTAGAAGCTGGCGAAATGGACACAAAGAGAGAGTGGAGGGAGAGAGCAGGCTGTTTCATTAAAAAAAAAAAAACGGGAGTGTGTAACAAAGGTGTATATTTAAGGGTTTGTTTTTTTAGCAAGGTATATATGAGTTTTTGTGTGAGAGACTGACTTGATATGTAAACTTTCACTTAAAGCACAATAAAAAAATTTTTTTAAAAAAGTGATAGAAGTGCTCAAAGGGCTTAGACAAACTTAAAAATATTAAACAGATCTTTAGATTTTAAGTTGCAATTCAAGATTGAAACCCAAGATTGACTGGTTTTAAATGCAGTCCTTGTTTACACATTCTATCTTCCTACCACAGTCCTCATGTCTAATGATTACTTCAAACTCAAGATTTTAGTTTTTCTCAACATAGTGTCCTTGTTAGAGACAAATAAAAAAATCATTAAAAAAAAATAAAGACTATGAAAAATATTACATAAATTTAATTAATTATATCAATAACGTAATTAAAAGGAAAACTAACATGGTTTAGTCTTTCATGTATAGTGAAAGACTCTGCAGTTTTGCTTTTTTCTTTCTCTATTGTAAGCAAATTTTCTAAAATTAAGTTATATAAAACTCTTAGCAAACTCCTCATGCTATTCAGCTGTTACATTTTTGTCTGATTGGTGGAATTATTTCCCAAAAAAAGAAAAATTCCTTTCACCCACTGCAGGAATAATCATTAGTTGAGAACGCAGCTCAGGAGTAAGGAAAGGAGAGCACCTGCAAGTCAACTGGAAATGCATCAGTCACAGAAACACCTGGGTTCTATTTCTTGATAGTAAATATAATGTGAGGATTCTTTGCCAGGTAGTAATAACGAAATGACTTTGGGACTCAAGTCATCTTTTCGCAAATATATTTGAGCAAATATATTTCTTTCCTAATTTCTTGCATCCCAGAAACACTAGACTTGTGAATTGTTCTAGTGAAAATAAAATTATTTCATGATACTGGTAGAGTTGCAACATGCTATATTAAAGAAAAGTAAAGATTGTTGACATGTTCAAAATCATTTTGTTGGTTTTCTCAGTTTCAGAAGTAAAAGGATGACATTAATGTTTTGTAAATCACCACTACCCATAAGGCATTTGTCTTTTAGTTAAAGTCTAAAGAATCATAAATATGTACCCACCTTTATTTACATGCTTGTAACCTGTGAAATTAGATGAACCTATTATTAACTCTATGGAACTATAATGTGGATTGGTATTCATTCCAGATAGTTTTGATGGCCAAATATTATTGAAAGCATAAGTTTTGCTGTATAAATCCAACTTTTAACCTTTGAGTGAAAGTTCAGCTGAGACTTCCTTTTTTTTTTTTTTTTTTTCAGCACTAAAAAAGGTTTTTATTACAAAACAAAATTATAATAAAATCAGGCCTGGTCTCCAACCCTACTTCTCAGCGAAGGCCCTTCGAATGGGGTGGGGGAATATGGGGTGGTGGGTGCTGAAAGAACAGAGCAGGGTAACCTCCTCTCATCAGTCTCAACTGCTGCCCTCCTCTTACACAGGGCTAGAAGAGCATTTCTCAAAGCTTCTCTTCCCAAAGGATGGGAAAGACACCATCCTTCCAGCCAGACAAGGGCCACTGCTGGCACTGGACCCCAGCAATGCCGCACTCCAGGATCCAGATCTCCTTAGTAAATATAAAACTGCAGATACGCAGTGGCTGGCACATGTGAACTGTAACTTCAGAGATTTTGCAAAGTGAGAGACCAGCCAATTTCCCTCCAGGACTCTTCTAGGATATGACATCTTCACAGTGAAACACTTTCAGGGTTAAGGCACTGACTTCCCAAATCTCATATTAAAATGATCAATGAAGTTAGGATGGCAGATAAGGCACTTGCTATGGTTTTCCTATGTCACTTACAGCATTACAGATAAAAAGATTCTAAGGAACTTAAATATAAGAGACAAATCAGGATGAAAAAGAAATGTGGAGGAAAATTACCACATGCATAAGATGGAAAAAAAAAAAAAGACCCTGGTGGACTCAGTGTGGGGGAAAGAGAATCAGAGCACAGAATGAAAAGAGATAGGGAGAGGAAGAAAGAAAAGGAAGAGGGTCATTTCTAGGTTATCCCATATACAACTTTTCTTAGTCTTATCCCTGATGGTTCCCACGTGTCTGTCAGTTTGTTGTACTGTGAGGGCTTGTGTGTTGCTGTGAAGCTGGAAGCTATGCTACTGGTATTCAGATACCAGCAGGGTCACCCATGGAGGACAGGTTTCAGCTGAGCTTCCGGACTAAGACAGACTAGGAAGAAGGACCTGGCAGTCTACTTCTGAAAAGCATTAGCCAGTGAAAACCTTATGAATAGCAGCGGAACATTGTCTGATATAGTGCTGGAAGATGAGCTCCCCAGGTTGGAAGGCACTTAAAAGATGACTGAAGAGCTGCCTCCTCAAAGTAGAGTTGACCTTAATGACATGGGTGGAGTAAAGCTTCCGGGACCTTCATTTGCAGATGTGGCACGACTCAAAATGAGAAGAAACTGCTGCAAACATCCATTAATAATTGGAACCTGGAATGTACAAAGTATGAATCTAGGAAAATTGGAAATTATAAAAAATGAAACGGAATGCATAAGCATCGATATCCTTAGTGAGCTGAAATGGACTGGTATTGGCCATTTTGAATTGAACAATCATATAGTCTACTATGCTGGGAATGACAACTTGAAGAGGAATGGTGGTGTATTCATCATCAAAAAGAATGTTTCAGAATCTATCCTGAAGTACATCACTGTCAGTGATAGGATAATATCCATACGCCTACAAGGAAGACTAGTTAATACGACTATTATTCAAATTTATGCACCAACCACTAGGGCCAAAGATGAAGAAATAGAAGATTTTTATCAGCTGCTACAGTCTGAAATTGATCAAACATACAATCAAGCTGCATTGATAATTACTGGCTATTGAAATGCAAAAGTTTGAAACAAAGAAGGATCAGTAGTTGGAAAATATGACCTTGGGAATAGAAACAATGCCGGAGATTGAATGATAGAATTTTGCAAGACCAACGACTTCTTCATTGCAAATACCTTCTTTCACCAACATAAACGGTGACTATACACATGGACCTCGACAGATGGAACACACAGAAATCAAACTGACTATATCTGTAGAAAGAGATGATGGAAAAGCTCAATCTCATCAGCGAGAACAAGGTCGGGGCCAACTGTGGAACAGCCCATCAATTGCTCATATGCAAGTTCAAGCTGAAACTGAAGAAAATCAGAGCAAGTCCATGAAAGCCAAAATATGACCTTGAGTATATCCCACCTGAATTTAGAGACCATCTTAAGAATAGATTTGATGCATTGAACACTAGTGACCACAGACATCATCCATGAAGAAATCAAGAGGTTACTGAAAAGACAGGAAAGAAAGAAAAGACCAAGATGGATGTCAGAGGAGACTCTGAAAGCATTTCCCTTGAGAACAGGAACCAGACAAGGACGCCCTTTATCACCACTCTTATTCAACATTGTGCTGGAAGTCCTAGCCAGAGCAATTAGGCTAGATAAAGAAATAAAGGGCATTCAAATTGGCAAAGAAATATTAGAACTATCTCTAGTCACAGAAGACATGATCTTATACACAGAAAAACCTAAAAAATCCTCAAGAAAACTACTGAAACTAATAGAAGAGTAGCAGACTATCAGGATACAAGATAAACATACAAATTTCAGTTGGATTCCTTTACAACAACAAAGAGAGAGATGAAGTCACCAAATCAATACCATTTACAATAGCCTCTAAGAAGATAAAAAACCCAAAGAAGATAAAATACTTTGGCATAAATCTAACCAGAGATGTAAAAGACCTATATAAAGAAAAGTATAAGACACTACTACAAGAAACCAAAAGAGATCTACATAAGTGAAAAAAAATACCTTGCTCATGGATATGAAGACTCAACATTGTAAAAATGTCTATTCTGCCCAAAGTGATCTATACATTCAGTGTAAGCCCGTTCAAATACCACTGTCATTTTTTAATGAGATGGAAAAACTAATCACCAATTTCATATGGAAGGGAAAGAGGCCTCAGATAATCAAAGCATTACTGAAAAAGAAGAACAGTGTGGGAGACTTCACACTACCTGATTTTAGAACATATTATACTGCCACGATAGTCAAAAAAGCCTGGTACTGGTACAACAAAAGATACATAGGCCAATGGAACAGAATTGAAAATCCAGACATAAATCCATCCACGTATGAGCAGCTGATATTTGACAAGGCCCGAAGTCTGGTAAATGGGGAAAAGACAGTCGCTTTAACAAATGGTGTCGGCATAACTGGATATCCATCTGCAAAAAAAAAAAAGACTCATACCTCACACCTTGCACAAAAATGAACTCAAAATGGGTGAAAAGACCTAAATATAAAATCTAAAATGCCAAAGATCATGGAAGAAAAAATAGGGATAACACTAGGAGCCCTAATACATAGCATAAACAGTATACAAAACATTTGCTAGAACTGTATAAACACCAGAAGAGAAATTAGATAACTGGGAGCTCCTAAAAATCAAACACCTATACTCATCCAAAGACTTCAGCAAAAGAGTAAAAAGACCACCTACAATTGGGAAAAAGTTTTTAGCTACGACATCTCCGATCAGCAGCTGATCTCTAAAATCCACATGTTACTGCATAGAGAAAAACTCAACAACAAAAAGACGAATAACCCAATTTAAAAAAATGGGCAAAGGAGAGGAACAGGCATTTCACTAAAGAAGACATTCAGGTAGCTAACAGATATGTGAGAAAATGCTCACAATCATTAACCATTACAGAAATGCAATCAAAACTACAATGAGATTCCGTCTCACTCCAAGAAGGCTGGCATTTAATCCAAAAAACACAAAATGATAAATGTTGGAGAGGTTGTGGAGAGATTGGAACACTTATACACTGCTGGTGTGAAAGTAAAATGGTACAACCACTTTAGAAATTGATTTGGCACTTCCTTAAAAAGCTAGAAATAAAACTACCATATGATCCAGCAATCCCGCTACTTGAAATATATCCTAGAGAAGTAAGAGCTGTCACACAGATATATGCACACCCATGTTCATTGCACCACTGTTTACAATAGCAAAAAGATGGAAGCAACCAAGGTGCCCATCGATGGGTAAATGGATAAATAAATTATGGTATATTGACACAAGGGAATACCATGCATAGGTAAAGAACAGCTCTGAATGTGTGAAACATTTCATAACATGGAGGAATCTGGAAGGCATTATGCTGAGTGATACTAGTCAGTTGCAGGACAAATATTGTATGAGACCACTATCATAAGAACTCAAGAAATACTTTAAATAAAGAAGAAAGTATTCTTCGATGGTTATGAGAGGGGGTAGGGAGGGAGGGAAGGAGAAGGGTGTTCACTAATTAGATAGTAGATAAGAACTAATTTAGGTGAAGGGAAAGACAACACACAATACTGGAGAGGTCAACACCACTGGACTAAACCAAAAGCAAAGAAGCTTCCTGAATAAACCGAATGCTTTGAAGACCAGCGTAGCAGGGGTGGGGATTTGGGCACCACGGTTTCAGGGGACATCTAGGTCAATTGGCATAATAAAATCTATTAAGAAAATATTTTGCATCCAATTTTGGAGAGTGGCGTCTGGGGTCTTAAACACTAGCAGGCGGCCATCTAAGATGCATCGGCCCACCTTAAGCAAAGGAGTATGAAGAATACCAAAGACACAAAGTATGTAAGGGCCCAAGAGTAAGAATTGGCCGCATAAATTAGAGACTACTTCAGCCGGAGACCAGAAGAGCTAAATGGTGCCTGGCTACAACAGGTGACTGCCATAACAAGGAACACAACAGAGAATCCCTGAAGGAGCAGGATAGCAGTGGGATGCAGGCCTCAAATTCTCGTAAAAATACCAGACTTAGTGGTCTTACAGAGACTAGAAAGACCCCGGAGGTCTTGGTCCCCAGACCTTCTGTTAGCCCAAGACAGGAACCATTCCCAAAGCCAACACTTCAGGCAGGGATTGGACTGGACTATAAGACAGAAAATGATACTGGTGAGGAGCATGCTTCTTGGATCAAGTAGATACATGAGACTAGGATGTGTGCAATTCCTGTCTGGAGGGGAGATGTGAAGGCCAAAGGGGACAGAAGCTGGCTGAATGGACATGGAAATATAGAGTGGAGAGGAGTGTGCTGTCTCATTAGGGGGAGAGCTGCTAGGAGTATATAGTGAGGAATATATGAGGTTTTGTTTGAAGGACTGACTTAATTTGTAAACTTTCACTGAAAGCACAATAAAATTTTTAAAAAATGATAAATCGACAATAGTTCATTTGCTAACAAAGTTATTTGAAGGGGGAGCCTGAATAGCCAATAAATACATGGAACAACTCCCAAAATCAGTAAAGAAAATGCATATTAATATAATTTGAAACCATTTTTCAGAAATTTGAAAAAAAATAAGAAATATAATAAGTGGTATTTCAAATATGATAAAGGAAACTTCTCTCTCTTTTTACTACCTAGTGAGAAAGTAAAGTGCTAAAAGCATTCTTGTGTGCAACTAGGAAATAATTTTGAAATCTAGTCGTTTTCCTTCCATGATATCCTTATACAAAGCCTAGATGTGGAGCATCATTAACAAGAAGGAGAGTTACTTACAAGCTGAAATAGATATTAAAGGAAGAGCAGATTCAGTGGGGAATAATAGCTTCAAAATTGAGTACAGGGAATAAGACGTGAAAACTAATATATGCATAAGTAGTAGGCATTATGTAACTTCTGAGATTCAGAAAAAAAAATATTGGATGAAGATATATGGATGCAGTGATCATAAGTATGTGTCAAATAGAGAGGTCAAATCAGAATATACTAAGATAAACAATATCATGACAGACAACTAACCCAGTGTACAGAATTTGAGGATGAATGACAATACAACTAGTAGTAGAACCAGAAAAGAATAATCATAAATGGCAATTTTTCAAAAAAGAGTAACTGACAATAGTGCTGAAATCTCAAATTAGGAAACTCAAGTGGAATGACACCTAGAATGAGAGAATTGATTCAACAGTTTGAAAATGATTGAACTTTAACAGAGTTGTATTTTGAGGTAATTAAGGCTAAAGTCCAATGTGTATTTTTATCTAGTTTATTTTAAAATGAAGAATCTAGGAGTCAGGGCCAAGATGGCAGAGTAGTCAGATGTTTTCTGTGGTCCCTCTTAAAACAAAGACACCCCCCTCCAAAAAAAAAAAAAAAACCAGGTAAATCATTTATATATGACAATCTAGGAACCCTGAACATCAAAGACAAAGTTGAGGAGTTGGACTGAGCAGCAGTGGGACAGAGAGAGAGTTCAGAAGCAGTGGGGGTTTTCCAGACCTGAACTGGCTGGTCTTCTGCAGGCTGGATCAATCGGAAGTGCAGGCAGAGGTAAGCAGTAGTGTTCAGAATGCATTTTCCATTCCAGGAGAAACTAAGTGATGGAGAGTCTACCTCAGTCTGTGGTGCTGAATCTGTGAAAGTTAAGTGCAGGCATGTAACCTACCACGCAGGATAAAAAAAAAAAAAAAAAGCATTCCACCCTCCGGGAAGTACCTCTCTTCCATATACCTATCCCCTTCCTTCTTTGCTTCAGTTCTGGCCCAGCTTCAGCAATTGCTGCACCCCTTGGGCTGGAAGTGGGAACCGTCGCAAGCCCTGAGACATCCTCCTGGCTTTGGAGATGTAACAAACAGGAAAAAAATAATCTACCAACTCCCCTAAGCTGGGCTCTCAGGGCACACACAGCCCTTAGCCTAGGCAGAGGCATAAGGGGTCCACATACTTCGAATGCCTTTCACCCCTGCCTATACCTCTACGGGCCCATTTCAACAACATAGGACCTCATTAGCACAGTATAAAAGGGTATATTCCTGAAGCCTATTTTCAACTGCAAAAGCAAAGGGGGAGTGGCAGATTAGTGACATTTGAGATTGTTCTGCGCATTAAGCAGGGTCCTCACCTACCCACATCAGGGGCCTGAGGACTGGTGGCTCCACCCACTCCACCTAGCCATTCGTGACAGGGGTCTGAGAATAAGTGGTGCCTCCCTGTCCTTACAGGAAACAGCACTGGGTACCCATAGTCCAGATGCAAAACCCACCCACCTATGCACTCTAGGAAACAGGGACATGCATTCCACCCAGGCAATCAGAGGCAGAGGTCAACCCCTGATCTTTCTCAGCACATAACCCCCTACTGCAGGCAAATGCCTGAGCCTACTCCAATCACCCCTACATAGGCCTGCACCTCTAAGACTGTAGGTGAGAGGCTGAACTACATACTTGGTCACTGACAACCTGGGCATCTGACCTGAATGCACACAAGAAAAGTGAATGGGCTCCTGGGCTCACATACCTAGTAACAGCTCTAACCACCTGGTGACAGGACATGACCACTTCAAAGATGCCAATATTCAAAGTAGCTCACACGGCCAGCCTATTTGGCATATCAGAACAAAACAAGAAACTAGGACACAGTAAGCAAACATAATATAAACAAATATGATAACATATTGATGGCTGAGCGACAACAGTCAGTATCAAATCACATAAAGAGGCATACTATGATGGCTTCAGCAAGTGACCAAAATAAAGAACCAAGAAACCTGATGGAGGAAAATGAGATTTTGGAATTACCAGAGGTAAAATTCCAAAGATTAATATATAAATTTCTTCGAGAGATCAGGAAGGAGATCAGGCAAAACACAGAACAAGCCAAGGAATATACAGACAAAGAAGAGAGGAAATGAAGAAGATTATACAAGAGCATAAGGACAAATTTAACAGGCTGCAAGAATCCACAGACAGACAGCAAACATAAACTAAGAAGATTCACAATAAAATTTCAGAATTAGACAACTCAATAGGAAGTCATGGGAGCAAAACTGAGATAATGGAAGTCAGAATTAGTGAGATTTAAGATAAAGCACTTGACACCAATTTATTTAAGGAAAAATCAAGTAAAAGAATTTTTAAAAAATTGATAAAACTATAAGAAATATGTGGGACTGTATCAAGAGGAATAACCTATGAGTGATAAGAGTTACAGAACAGGGTGGGATAAGAGAAAATACAGAAAGAATTGCTGCAGATTTGTTGGTAGAAAACTTCCCTGATATCTGATGAGAAGTTATCTATCCAAGAAGCTCAAGAAACCCCACACAGTGTAGATCCCAAAAGAAAGCCACCAAGACACATTATAATCAAACTTGCCAAAACCAAAGTGAAAGAGAGAATTTTAAGAGTGGTTAGGAATAAAGGAAAAGTCATCTATAAAGGAGAACCGATAAGGCTAAGCTCCGGCTACACAGCAGAAACATGCAGGCAAGAAGGCAATGGGATGACATATATAAAGCCTGGAAGGAAAAAAAAAAAACTGCTTGCCAAAAATTATATTTCCAGCAAAACTGTCTCTCAAATATGAGGGTGAAATTAGAGCATTTCCAGATAAACAGAAGTTAAGGGAATTTGTAAAAACCAAACCCAAATTATAAGAAATACTAAAGGGAGTCCTCTGGTTAGAAAAAACAATAACATCAGATAACAACCCAAAACTAGAACACAGGACAGAACAACCAGCTATAAACCCAGATAGGTAATCCACAAAAACAAATCAAAGCTAAAACACTGAAAATAGGGACACAGTGATGTCAATACATAAAAGAAGACAGCATTAAAAAAAATAAGAGGGACTAAATAATGTAGTCATACAACTTTCATATGCACAAAAAGTCAAGGTGATATAAACAAAAGATTGGAATGAACTTAGAAAGATAGAGGTAAATATAAAGGTTAACACAAAGGAAACTAACAAGCCTACATATCAAAATCAAGAAGAAAAGCATAAAAACTTGGCAAATACAAAATCAATAACAATGAAAAAGATGAGAAAAAATACACAAAGAAAAATGACTCAGCCTAGGAAATTAAGTTGAACAAAGAAACAGTCAACAGCAACAAAAAACTGCATCAAAATGACAACACTAAACTCAAACCTTTCAATAATTATGCTGAACATAAATGGACTAAATGCACCAATAAAGAGAAAGAGAGTGGCAGAATGGATCAAAAAAAAAAAAAAAGATCCATTTGTATGCTGCCCACAAGAGACACACCTTAGACTTAAAGACACAAACAAACTAAACTCAAAGGATGGAAAAAAAATATATCGAGAATACAACAGTCAAAAAAGAGTGGGAGTGGCAATATTAATCTCTGACGAAATAGGCTTTAAACCAAAATCCATCATAAAAGATAAGGAAGGACACTATATAATGATTAAAGGGTGAATAAACCAGGAGGACATAACCATAATAAATATTTACACCCTCAACAAAAGGGTCCCAAAATACACAAAACAAATATAAAAAAGGGAATATCTCCACAATAAGTAGGAGATTTCAAAACACCAATTTTGGTGAAGCATAGAACATCCAGAAAGAAGCTCAAAAAAGACACAGGAGATCCAAATGCCACAGTCAACCAACTTGATCCCATAGTGCTGTACAGAGCATTCCATCCAACTGCAGCCAAGTATAGTTTTGTTTCCAATGCACATGAAACATTTGCCAGGATAGGCTACATATTAGGTCACAAAGCAAGCATTAACAGAATCCAAAACATCAGAATATTACAAAGCATTTTTCCTGATGATAAAAGCCATAAAAGTAGAAATTAATGACAGAAAAAGCAAGGAAAAATAAATCAAATACATGGAAATTGCACAACACCTTGCTCATAAATTATTGGGTTATAGAAGAAATCAAGAACAAAATACTGCAATTCAGAGAATCAAAGGAGAATAAAATCATATTCTATCAAAACCTTTGGGACACAGCAAAAGCAGAGGTCAATTTAGAGCAATAAATGCACACATCCAAAAAGAAGAAAGGGTGAAAATCAAAACATTGACTGTACAACTCAAACAAATAGAAAGAGTGCAGCAAAAGAAGCTCATGGGCACCAGAAGGAAGGGACTAATAAAAAGAAGGGAATAATAAAAACTAGAGCAGAAATAAATGAAATAAAGAATAGAAAAACAATTAAAAGAGTTAACAAGACCAAAAGCTGGTTCTTTGAAAAGATCAACAAAATCGATAAGCCATGGGCCAAATTGACAAAAGAAGCAGAGGCGGCAAATAAGTTGAATAAGAAATGAGATGGGCAATAGCACAACAGACCCAACTGAAATTAAAAGAATCATAACAGATTACTATGAAAAATTGTACTCTAACAAATTTGAAAACCTAGAGGAAATGGACAAATTTCTAGAAACACACTACCTACTTAAATTAACACAAATCAGGGTAGAACAACTAAAAAAATCCGTAACAAAAGAAGAGATTGAAAACGTAATTAAAAACAAAAAACTATCAACAAAAAGGAGCCCTGACCCTGACAGCTTTACTGGAGAATTCTACCGAAGTTTCAGAGAAGAGTTAACACCAGTACTGCTAAAGGTATTTCAGAGCATAGAAAAGGACGGAATATTCCTTAACACATTCTATGAAGCAAGCAGAACTCTGATACCAAAAGCAGGTACAGGCACCACGAAAAAAAATTACAGACAAATATCCCTCAACAAAAATGTAAAAATCATCAATAAAATTCTAGAAACAAATTCAACTACTCATCAAAAAAATAATTTACCATGAGCATGTGGGATTCATACCAGGTATGTTGGAATGGTTCAATATTAGAAAAACAATCAAAGAATTCATCACATAAATATAACAAAAGATAAGAACCACACGATCTTTTATATCGATGCAGAAAAGGCATTTGACAAAGTCCAACATCTCTTCATGATGAAAAGTCTCCTCAAAATAGGGATAGAAGAGAAATTCCTCAACATAATAAAGGGCTTTTATACTAAGCCAACCATCAATATCATCCTAAATGGAGAGAGTCTGAAGCATTCCCCTTGAGAACGGGACCAGGCAACAATGCCTGTTATCATCACTCTTATTCAACATTGAGCTGGAGTTCCTAGCCAGAGCAATAAGGCAAGAAAAAGAAATAAAGGGTACCCAACTGGTAAGGAAGGAATAAAAGTGTCCATATTTGCAAATGAAATGATCTTACACACAGAAAACCAGAAAGAATCTGCAAGAAAACTACTGGAACTAATAGTAGATTTCAGCAAAGTTTGAGAATACAAGCTGTTTGTTGTTGTTGCTTGGTGCCATCGAGTCAGTTCTGATTCAGAGCAACCCTATGCACAACAGAACGAAACACTACCGGGTCCTGAGCCATCCTTAAAATTGTTGCTATGCTTGAGCTCATTGCTGCAGCCACTGTGTCAACCCACCTCTTTGAGCATCTTCCTCTTTTCCACTGACTCTGTAATCTGCCAAGCATGATGTCCTTCTCCAGGGACTGATCCCTTCTGACAACATGTCCAAAGTATGTAAGACGCAGTCTCACCATCCTTGCCTCTAAGGAGCATTCTGGCTGCACTTCTTCTAAGACAGATTTGTTCATTCTTTTGGCAGTCCATGGTATATTCAATATTCTTCTCCAACAACACAATTCAAAGGCATCAATTCTTCGGTCTTACTTATTCATTGTCCAGCTTTCACATGCATATGATGTGGTTAAAAATACCATGGCTTGGGTCAGACGCACCTTAGTCTTCAAGGTGACATCTTTGCTCTTCAACACTTTGAAGAGGTCCTTTGAAGCAGATTTACCCAATGCAATGCGTCTATTGATCTCTTGACTGCTGCTTCCATGGCTGTTGATTGTGGATCCAAGTAAAATGAAATCCTTGACAACTTCAATCTTTTCTCCATTTATCATGATGTTGCTCATTGGTCCAGTTGTGAGGATTTTTGTTTTCTTTATGTTGAGGTGTAATCCATACTGAAGGCTGTGGTTTTTGATCTTCATTAGTAAGTGCTTCAAATCCTCTTCACTTTCAGCAAGCAGAGTTGTGTCATCTGCATAACACAGGTTGTTAATGAGTCTTCCTCCAATCCTGATGCCCCATTCTTCATATAGCCCAGCTTCTCATATTATTTGCTCAGCATACAGATCGAATAGGTATGGTGAAAGAATACAACCCTGACGCACACCTTTCCTGACTTTAAACCAATCAGCATCCCCCTGTTCTGTCCAAACAACTGTCTCTTGATCTACGTAAAGGTTCCTCATGAGCACAATTAAGTGTTCTGGAATTCCTGTTTTTTGCAATGTTATCAACTGGGTGGATCATAACAAATTATAGATAACAGGATACAAGATAAGCCTACAAAAATCAGTTGGATTCCCCTATACCAACAAAGAGAACTTTGAGGAGGAAATCACCAAAACAATACGATTTGCAATAATCCCTAAAAAGGTAAAATATTTAGGAATAAATCTAACCAGAGACATAAAACACCTATACAAAGAAAACTACAAGATACTACTGCAAAAAACCAAAAGAGATCTATATACATGAAAAAATATCTTGCTCATGGATAGGAAGATTCAACATTGTGAATTAATTTTTCAAAAAGCGATCTACAGATAGAATGCAACCCCAATCCAAGTTCCAAAGACATTTTTTTTAATGAGAGGGAGAAACAAATTACTATCTTCATATGGAAAGGGAAGGGGCCCTAAATAAGTAACAATTATTGAAGAAGAACAAAGTGGAAGGCCTTACACTACCTGATTTTAGAACCTATGCCACGGTAGTCAACATAACCTGGTACTGGTGCAACAACAGATACATAGAAAAATGGAACAGAATTGAGACTCCAGACATAAATTCATTCACCTACAAGACATAAATTCATTCACCTACAAGAACTTTGACAAAGTTCCAAAATCCATTAAATGGGGAAAAGGCTGTCTCTTTAACAAATAGTGCTGGTATAACTGGACTGGTAGAACTGGATATCCATCTGCAAAAAAAGGAAACAAGACCCATATCCCACACCATGTACAAAAACTAACTCAAAATGGGTCAATGACTTAAATATAAAATCTAAAAGGATAAAGATCATAGGAGAAAAAAATAGAGACAACTCTAGGAGCACTAATACACGGCATAAATAGGATAGAAAACATAACTAACATTGCACAAACCCAGAAAAGAAACTAAATAACTGAGAGCTCCTAAAATCAAACACTTATGCTCATCCAAAGGCTGCACCAAAGGAGTAAAGAGACAACCTCAGACTGGGAAAAAAATTTTGGCTACAACATATCCAATAAGGGTATAATCTCTAATATCTACAAGATGCTGCAAAACCTCAATGACAAAAACACAAATAACCCAATTAAAAAATTGGCAAAGGGTATGAACAGGTACTTTACCAAAGAACATATTCAGGCAATTAAGAGATACATGAGGAAATGCTCAAGATCATTAGCCATTAAAGAAATGAAAATCAAAGCTACAATGAGATATCATCTCACCACAACAAGGCTAGCATTAATCCAAAAAACACAAAATAATAAATGTTGGAAAGGTTGTAGAGAGGCTGGAATACTTATTCACTGCTGGTGGAAATGTAAAACTGCACAACCTCTTCGGAAATCATTTTGGGAGTGTGCTGTGACATTATAGGGATTGCAAGTAGGGTCACATAACAGTATGTGTATAAATTTTTCTGAGAAATTAACTTGAGCTGTAAATTTTTACCTAAAGCACAATAAATAACAAATACATATAATGAGTTGTCATTGGAAAGAACCATTTATAGAACCAGAAAACCCACTGCACTTGAGTCGACCCTGATTCATAGCGACCCTATAGGACAGAGTAGAGCTGCCCCCTAGAGTTTCCAATGAGCGCCTGGCAGATTCGAACTGCCAACCTTTTGGTTAGCAGCTGTAGCACTTAACCACTGCACCAACTGGGTTTCCCCATTTACAGAAAGTCGTATTAATTCATAGATACATTTTTTTAAATTTATTTTCAATTTTCCCTGCTATGCATGCCCTTCTGTCACCTCACTCGATTTTCAAATTTCTAGTTAAAGCAGACCCTTTACTGGAGTGTCTATATGTCCTGGCCACTGTACCTGCCTTGACTCTGCTCAAGCTCTCTCCAAAGAGGCAGCGCATTCTGTCACTCTGCTTCCCTAATGCTTAGCTGACATAATGCATTGCACGGTGGCACCTTCCCTTATTCGTTCCTCTTTTCTTGATCGTTTTCTTGTATTTAAAATCAAAATCATATGATGATTAAGTAATAGATACGTTCTAAATAAATAAATAAATAAAAGGAAAAATACAATTGCCTGTTTATCAACTAAGTTAATGGAGTTAATAATGTTTGAAAATATAACAGTCAAAATGGAGTCATTATATTCATAAGGCAGGATATAAAATAGGAAAAAAATAAGAATTTTATATTATTAATCAAGAAGATGACAGAATTTTGTATTTGCTATTAAATATAAATATAAATTATTTCCAAGACAGGGAACTAATTCTATGTGAGGGCCTAGTAGAAAAAGTGGATGAGAACACACACTGCTATAATTAAAAACAAGGGACTGACTTCCCTGGAGGGATTGCAAATTTAAATCACAGATGACTTAACAAAATGTAGTTGCAAAGGTGTTCTCCAGAAATTTAAACATTTTTAGTTACTCAGTGAAAGAAAGGATCGTCTTCTTGTAAACACCCAGGAGGAAAAACTGAGAAAGAAGGTATATATTCCAAATTATTTAGGCATTTTGGAGTTTAACCAGATGGAAGTATATTTTACTCAAAAGCTATGTATTAGAAATTAAAAAAAAAAAAAAATCCTCCAAAACGGGAAGTAATTTTTCACATTGATCTGTAAAATCAGAGTAATGAATTTCTTATATTTGTCACACAATTTTTTATATTGTTAAATTAGCTTTCTTGATGCATACCATACTTAAGATAAAATGCATTCATTTTAAACATACAGCTTGATGCATTTGGACAAATGTCTCTACGCCTTTAACCATAAACAAATAAAAAAGCAGAACATTTTTACCACCCCCAAATTTCCCTCCAGAAGTGCCCCCATTTTTAATGGAGTTGTCCCCTCAGTATGCCTGAGCAGTCTCTGTTCGCAATTGGTCCCTTCTCATCTCCAAGAAGCCTTGTCACAGGATTTTTTGTAGATTGAATGAAATAGTACCTTTGGGATGTTAAGTGAATGTAAGGAAATATTTAAAGCAGTATAAACTCACTGCCATGGAATTGATTTTGATTCATAGCAACTATACAGGACAGAGTAGAACTGCCCTATTCAATTTGAGTTTTGAGGTTGTGATTTTTAAGGAAGCAGACTGCCTGTCACATCTTTCTCCTGCTGAGCCACTGGTAGGCTCCTAACAATGATCCATTGATTAGCCAAGCACTTAACCACTGTGACCAGGGCTCCCTTTTATAATATGTCATATATGCTAATTGAAGACTTAGGTTGACTTTTGCTTCATTAAGACCATATACAAACTAAGCACATAAATTACTAGTCTCTTAAGGAAAACTCAGTATTTTCAGAAAGAATTATAGGTAAATAGCAGCAGGGATTATTGCAAGACTGCAAAATACAGTGTGTGACAAAGATGCGTGTGATGACGGCCATGTACATCTGGTGGATGAATACTGTGAGGCTATAAATTTGAAGAGGAATTTTTAAGAATAAGCTCCCTCAGTCTTTACAACAACCCCATGAAGGATCAGAGAAATAAAAACAAAATCTCAGAGAGGTTAATTAACTTGCCTGTTGGTGGTAGAGTAAATCAGATTTGTCTGATCTGAAGGTCTGTGATACTGTTCTTCCCACTGCCTTTTGTATGGAACAGAGGTAGAAGACACAGCTCTTCTCTGAGTTCAATATATGAAGAGCTGACTATACAGAAAGGAGCGTGAAGAAAGATGCACATGTGTTGGAACTTGAAGGAGGGATATAATTTACAAAGGTAGAGTAGAAAACTCATTCCAAGTAAGAGAAATCTCCTGAGAAGAAACCAGAACTCAGACAGGAGTATTGTACTATTGGGGCTTGTTGAATTTTGCTAGCTGGAATTTTTTTGGGGATTTTTGCATCTAAGTTCATGAGGGATATTTAATTTAGGTAGGTAGTGTGTTTCTAGAAATTTGTCCATTTCCTTCAGGTTTTCCAATTTGTTAGAATACAATTTTTCATAGTATTCTGTTATGATTCTTTTAATTTCAGTTGAGTCTGTTGTGATATTGCCCATCTATTTCTTATCTGGGTTATTTGCTTTGTCTTTTGTTTTTCTTTTATCTGTCTGGCCAATTGTTTATTGAGTTTGTTAATCTTTTCGAAGAACGCAGCTTTTGGTCTTGTTAACGCTTTCAATTGTTTTTCTGTTCTCTATTTTATTTAATTCTGCTCTAATTTTTATAATTTGCTTTCTTCTTGTGCCTGAGGGTTTCTTCTGTTGCTCTCTTTCTATTTGTTCAAGTAGTAGGGATAATTCTTTGATTTTGGCCCTTTCTTCTTTTTGGATGTGTGCATTTATTGCTTTAAATTGATCTCTAAGCACTGCTTTAGCTGTGTCCCAAAGGCTCTGATAGGAAGTGTTTTCATTCTCTTTGTATCCTATTAATTTCTCTATTCCATCCTTAATTTGTTTTTAATCCAATCTTTTTTGAGCAAGGTATTGTTCAGTTTCCAAGAGTTTGAATTCTTTTTCCTGTTTTTTTCTGTTATTGATTTCTAGTTTTATGGCTTTATGGTCAAAGCAGATGCTTTGTAATATTTTGATGTTTCGGATTCTTTTAAGGCTTGTTTATGACCTAATATGTGGTCTATTCTAGAGAATGTTCCATGTGCACTAGAAAAGAAAGTATACTTGTCTGCTGCTGAGTGGAGTACTCTAATATGTCTATGAGGTCAAGTTGGTTGATTGTGGCATTTAGATTTTCCGTGTCTTTATTGAGCTTCTTTCTGGATGTCCTGTTCTTCACCAAAAGTGGTGTTTGAAGTATCCTACTATTATTGTGGAGCTCTCTCTCTCACTTTTCAATGTTGTTAGTTTTATGTATCTTGAAGCCCTGTCGTTGGGTGTGTAAGTATTTAATAAGGTAATATTCCCCTGGTATATTGTCCATTTAATCATTGTATAGTGTCCTTCCTTATCTTTTGTGGTGGATATTACTTTAAAATCTCTTTCGTGAGAAATTAGTGTTGCCTCTCCTGCTCTTTTTTGATTGTTGTTTGCTTGATTTTTTTTTCCATCCTTTGAGTTTTAGTTTATGTGTTTAAGTCTAAGGTGTGTCTTTCATAGGCAGCATATAGATGGATCTTTTTTTTTTTTAATCCACTCTGGAACTCTCTGTCTCTTTACTGGTGCTTTTAGTCCATTTACTTTCAGCGTGGTTATGGATAGTTATGAGATTAGTGCTGTCATTTTGATGTCTTTTTTTGTGTGTTGTTGACAGTTTCTTTTTTTTCCACTTAATTTTTTGTGCTGAGTAGTTTTTCTTTATAAATTTTTGTTGATTTAGTTTTTGCTGAGTCTTTATGTTTTTCTTGTATTTTATTTTGATGTGTAGAATTGTTGGTCTTGCAAAGGACTCTTAATGAAAGAAATTCCTGGGATGAGGCCAGGGATGTACACCCCCCCTCCAAAAGCAACAGAAATCTACTAAGACCCTTTGTAAGTACACTGACAAGGCTGCATGGGGAGTGTGAAGGCTATTAGAGAGATCAGGCAGCCCAGTAACACCTACATTTTTGACTCTTGGCCATATCAGTTAACAATTGGTTACTTATTGCTGCAGCATAAAGCTTAGCCTGTCAACCATGTGCCAACCTCCGAAGTCATCCTTCTGATTCTCAGGAGCAGGTTAGAACAAAAAAATACAGCGTCTGAGCCACAGAATACAAAATACAGGAATTTTCTGTAATAAACACGCTTTGATTCAACAAGAATCTACTGAATACTATTCATTACCTCTCTGCCTCTGTGGCACTTACATCCTAATGAGGAGAGACAAACAAACAAATAGATAAATTAGTAGTGTTGTTATTGCTGTAAGTTGCCATTGAGTGAGCTCCAACTCATGGCAACCTTATATAAGTTGTTGTTAGTTGCCACTGTGTTGATTTTGACTCCTGGCAACCGCAGGTGTGTAGAGTAGAACTGCTCCTTGATGTTTTTCAAATCTGTGACCTTTTGGAAGCAGATGGATAGGCCTGTCTCCTGATGTGCCACTGAGTAGGTTTGAACCTTAACTTTTTGTGCCACTCAGGGACAAATAATGTTGTCCAGTCTTGCACCATCTTCATGATCATTGGTATGTTTAAGTTGTTTGCTGCATCTATTATGTAGTGACTTCCAACCTATGGGGCTCATCTTCTAGCACCATGTGGAACAATATTCTGTTGTGATCCATAGGGTTTTCATTGGCTAATTTCAGGAGTAAATCTCCAAGCCTTTCTTTCTAGTCTATCTTAGCCTAAGAACTCTGCTAAAATCTGTTCAACTTGCACGGGGGTGGATTAACCAGTAAGCTTGGTGTGCCCTGGCTTATAGTAAGCAAGATACTACTGTAGAAAAGAAAATCACTCAGTCCTTGAAATAAGGTTGAGGATTTATTCAGTAAAATAATTTAAAAAATACATTTGAATGTGGAGAGACAACAGTTCACATAACCGAAAACTAATGGCACTAGCAAGCCCTTCTAACAGGAAAAAATATAGTTCAAGGAACAAAGGAATTGTAATAAAATCAATTGGTTGGTTAGTCTTTGGTTGAGGTCACAAGAAGCATTGTTTAGAAAGTGGAGAGTGAGCTTCCATTGGAAAATTGGGGATGGAGGAAAGCTTACAGTGTTGGGTTTAAGAAGTAATTACTGAGGTCTTCAATCATAGTCACAAATGTTTACATTGCATATTCTTCAGGAGGAGTAATTAAAAAAATCACAGATTGAAGTAAAACAGTCCTAACCAGATGTCTCAAAAATTTATGAGATCCACTTGGTACCAAGGTTTCATTTCCCAGAAACAGCTTGTTAAAATAAAATCCTTTTAAGTTGCTTGGGAAACTTTAGGTAAAACTAACTCCATGGCCTTTTCAGATCAAATTTTATTACATCCCTGTCATAAAGAAAACATCTTTTGCCTACTTTAAACAAAAAACACCTATGTAAAGATTCCTCTCCTTATATTATTTTTTTTTAACATGCTGACTTTATGGGAGAGATAGAAATATTTCCTCAGTTACTAGCAGTTAGGGGGACAAATGGGAGACATTTATCAAGAAATCTGAACTACCTCTATGGATAAACGGCTAAGCAATTAAAGTGTTCCAGGCAGGAATGTAAAGGACGAGTTTAATCTAGGAAAAACTGAATTTCAAAACTTCATGAGCTTCTCTTATGCCTGTAATATTATTTTTTTCATGACTTGATCACAGAGAAAAGGTAAATATATGTTTTTCCTTTATTCCCATGGTAGCTAACTCAGGGAGCTAAGTGACACGTAATTGTGAAAATTCTGAACTAGCACCATAGACACAGCTGGGTTAAGTAATGGGCCCAAAGACAGTATCTACAAAGAAAAACTTTAAACTGATTCTACTAAAAGCAATAGAGAAAAATGATTTCACTTTTAGACATTTTATTCTGGCCGAAAGGTTAACTGGAAATTTCTTTACTACAGTAAGCATGGACTCAATTGTATTTACTAATCTATAGAGCAGCATTTCTCCTGGATTTCACCACCTCAAAAATCTTTGAGATGGTGAAACCCAGAAGAAATTGTGCACTACAGATTAGTATTTACGTGATGAAACACAGTTGAAATTGTGCACTACAAATTAGTAAGTAAGCACAATTAAGCATATGCCTACCTTTTTTACCTGACTATATGTGAGACTGGTGATATCTGAAATACCAGTGGCATAGCTTTCAGCATCACAGCAACGTGCAAGCCACTACAGTACAGGAAACTGACAGATGGGTGGTTAAGTAGAGTGTTAGTGTTAGATGGGAATAAATGCTACAGAGGAAAAACTGGGGAAGATTGTAGAGAGGGTGATGTGTGTAGGGAAAGTTTTTAGAGAGAGTGATGAAAGCTTAGTGGAGCAGGAAGCTTTTGAATAAAGAAGCCCAGCGGAGATGAGCTTGCTGTAAGGAATAACTAGAGAAAGATCAGAGGGAACAGCTAGTTCAAATATCCTGGATGACTGTACTCCAAGAGTGTTCCACATTCAAGGAGATCAGTGTGGTTTGAGCTTAGCAGGTGAGATAGTAGGCACCTGGGATGAGGCCAGGGATGTGATGACTTGCACTTCAGCGCACACAAAAGTGTGCACACTGTATGATTCATGTGCAGTTCAAGGACAGGCAAAATATAAGCCTCGGAAACATGTCTGACTAATGGTTACCTCTGGGGAAGGGGTGACTGGGTATGAAGGAGAATGAAAGAACTCTGGAAAATTCCATACTTTTGTTTAGATATTTATCAAACTACCTTCCATGATGCGCTTAAGATGATTGCCCTCAACACACTTTGCTACATGTTTTATTTACATGAAAAGCAAAAAAAAAGAAAAAAAATTACGAAAAAAGAAGGTGAAATATCAGGTGACAATTATATAATTTTGCCAAATTAGACCTAAGCCTTCCAAATTGAATAAATAAGTGTACCCACTGATTTTTTAAAAATAATTTTTATTGTGCTTTAAGTGAAAGTTTACAAAGCAAGTCAGTCTCTTACATATAAACTTATATACACGTTACTACACACTCCCATTTACTCTCCCACTAATGAGTCAGCCCACTTCCTCCTTCCAGTCTTTCCTTTCGTGACCGTTTTGACAGTTTCTAACCCTCTTACCCTCCCATCCCCCTCTAGACAGGAGATGTCAATACAGTCTCAAGTGTCCACCTGATACAAGTAGCTCACTCTTCATCAGCATCTCTCTCTAACCCATTGTCCAGTCCAATCCATGTCTGATGAGTCGGCTTTGGGAATGGTTCCTGTCCTGGGCCAACAGAAGGTTTGGAGACCATGACCGCCGGGATTCCTCTAGTCTCAGTCAGACCATTAAGTGTGGTCTTTTTTATGAGAATTTAGGGTCTGCATCCCGCTGTTCTCCTGCTCCCTCAGGGGTTCTCTGTTGTGCTCCCTGTCAGGGCAGTCATCGGTTGTGGCCAGGTCACTGATTTTTTTAAAGATAAGAAGTAATTAAATATGAAACTATAGTTTTTAACCCCATAGATATTTCATTAATTTCTCAGCATAATTTATATAATTTGTCCACATGTAAAACTTATGCCAGCCACAGAAACTTTTATTTTAAATATTATGCCAGCCTAAATACTTAATACACATTCAGAATCACAGAATGGGTCTTAATAAGCTTTATAAAAAATAAAATCCAGCCCATGTTAGAGAATATAATACACATTGGATGAAATAATACTGAATGTTTAAAAATCACAGATCTTATTTTTACTTTTTCATTCCTATTTGTGAGATAATTTTTAAAGCATGTTTAACTAATTTTAAAATTGTGAGATATTTTAAGTAGCATTAAGATAACTTAATAGCATTTGCTAGAAGCATTAGTACAAAATACACAAAACAAGGCATAGTAAAATTCTGCTTGAAATCTGAGTTTTTGTCAAATAAAATGTAGAAATTCAGTAAATTAGGCTGAGCCATGTGGAAGTAGGAAACCCTGGTGGCATAGTGGTTAAATGTTAGGGCTGCTAACCCAGAGGCTGGCAGTTTGAATCTGCCAGGAGCTCCTTGGAAACTCTATTGGGCAGTTCTACTCTGTCCTATAGGGTTGCTGTGAGTCAGAATCGACTCGATGGCAGTGGGTTTGGTTTTTGGTTTTTTGGTATGTGGAAGTATTCTTTCCCAAAGCCTAGAACCAAACACCAGCTGCATTTCTCTCAGAATTCAGCGTGGATATAAGGAAAGCCTCTGCAAAGAGGGAAGCAGGAGAAAGACAAAATGGAAATAAACATGGAGCATTAAAAAGATGTTACCGTTGACACAAAGAAATCTTCTTAAAGGTGTGTTTTTACAGGAAACAGAATAGATTAAATGAACTAGAATAACCCAAAAAAATCCAGTGCTGTTGGGTTGATTCCGACTCATAGCGACCCTATAGAACAGGGTAGAACTGCCCCATAGAGTTTCCAAGGAGAGCCTGGTGGATTCGAACTGCTGACCCTTTGGTTAGCAGCCATAGCACTTAACCACTATGCCACCAGGGTTTCTGAACTAGAATAGTCTAGAGATTAATTAGGATTAGTCTCTCTTCTATCCAATAGTTTTCATTTATTTAAAAATACTTATACAGTGCTAACTGTATTCTAGGTAATGTTCTAAATGTTACAAATATTACCTCCTTTAGCCTTTATAACATCCTCTAGATTAAAAAAAAAAAAAAAACTCTTTGCAGTCGAGTAGATTTCAACTCATTGCAGCTCTATAGGACAGAGTAAAACTGCCCCATAGGGTCTCTAAAGAGTAGCTAGTTGATTCACACTGCTGACCTTTTGCTTAACAGCCATACCTGGCCATAGCTCTTAACCGCTGGGCCTCCAGGGTTCCATAACCCAAAACAAACCAAATCCACTGCCGTCGAGTTGATTCCGACTCATAGTGACTCTATAGGACAGAGTAGAACTGCCCCATAGAGTTTCCAAGGAGTCCCTGGTGGATTTAAACTGCCGACCTGTTGGTCAGCAGCCACAGCACTTAACCACTATGCCAGCAGGGTTCCATAGGTATTATAAATAGCCACATTTACTGGTATTGAAAATAAGACTTAAAAAAGTTAATAACTTGCCCAAGTTCACAAAGCTAGTATATTCTAGAGCAGGAGTTTAACTATGTTCTGCTCTAGTCTGCTTCTCCAGAAAAATGGTCCCTATACCTGACTGCATCATGGACAGACCTCGTTTTTAAAGATATAATGAGGGAAGGGAATATCCTCAAAACCCACCTTCTACTACAATTCATCATTATTAGAAATAAGTATCAATCAGATGGACTTCTGTTGATTTCTCAGTTTCCTCTACTTACGTGGCATATGACTCTATGTTAATGAACAACAATGAAATTTTCTCATCGCCACCAATCAGCACTTCAATATACGCTTTGATAAAATTTGTATGAGTCTTACAGAATGATATGTTGAGTTACTGGGTGTCACAAATTGTTAAGTGCTCAACTACTAGCTGAAAAGTTGACAGTTGGAACCTACCCAGAGGCACGTTGGAAGACAGGACTGACAATCTGCTTCCAAAAAGTCACACCCTTGAAAACCCTATGGTGCAGTTTCACTCTGCACAAATAGGGTTGCCATGAGTCAGAATTGACTTGACAGCAGGCATCTAACAACAACGACAACAACACGCTGAGTTCGGTGGAAGAACGTAGTGAAAAATACTATTGGTTTCCCAGCGATTCATGAATCCTCATATGCCTCTTAGAGTGACTGTTAAGGAATGAGCTGCTCAACATGTTTGAGTTGAATTGTCACTTAAACTAGATTACATCCCTCTTGAGAAAACACCTATGTTCTTACTATGAACTATTAAGTCTGTTAGCTACTTCTTTACATTTAAAAATCACATCAAGCGAAAAATAAGCCTTATTTTCCCTAGTCTACAAATGAGAAAACCAATGCCAGGAGAAAATTCTTTTTTCCATATTTAGGCAATTTTTAGGTGCTGTGATCTAGGCATGAAGCCCTTTATATTTCCATTATACAATCCTGGCCATTTCTCACATGTTGTATTCTCCATAGTGAATTTATTCAGGTTGGCATGGGAGAATCAGACCTTCAAGTCTGACTTCATCCTTCTGGGAATCTTCAATCATAGCCCCAACCATATCTTCCTCTTCTCTCTGGTCCTGGGCATTTTCACAGTGGCCTTCATGGGAAATACTGCCATGGTTTTCCTGATCTACCTGGACTCCCATCTCCACACCCCCATGTACTTCCTCCTCTGTCAACTCTCTCTCATAGACCTCATGGCTATCTGTACCACGGTACCTAAGATGGCTCTCAACTACTTGTCTGGCAGAAAATCCATCTCTGTGGCAGGTTGTGGAACCCAGATATTTTTCTATGTGTCCCTGCTTGGGGCTGAGTGTTTCCTGTTGGCAGTGATGGCCTATGACCGCTATGTTGCCATTTGTCATCCATTAAGATACCCAATTCTCATGAGCAAGAAAATCTGTGGTCTCATGGCTGCCTCTTCCTGGATTCTTGGCTCTTTTGATGCTATAATTGAAGTTGCAGTTGCCTTGTCCTTCTCATATTGTGGTGCCCGGAAAATACCCCACTTCTTCTGTGATGTTCCTGCCCTTCTCCCTCTTTCATGCACTGACACCTCAACATTTGAAAGGATGATATTTGTCTGCTGTGTACTCATGCTTCTCTTCCCCATAGCAGTTATCATTGCTTCCTATACTCGTGTCCTTCTGGCTGTGATTAGCATGGAATCTGGTGAGGGTCGTCGCAAGGCTTTCACTACATGTTCCTCCCACCTCATGGTGGTGGGGATGTACTATGGAGCAGCCATGTTCATATACATGCGGCCCACTTCTGATCGTTCCCCAACTCAGGACAAGATGGTATCAGCCTTCTATACCATTCTCACTCCTATGTTGAACCCCCTCATCTATAGCCTCCGCAACAAAGAAGTGACCAGAGCATTCATGAAGGTATTACGGGAGGGCAAGTCTGGACAGTAAGTTGTGTAATTATTCATGCCTAAATTTATGATACAACTAATACAACTTAGTACACAATATTTACCTGTCTTTGTAATAAAAGATTTATAGGCAGACACACAATTTAGAGTCTAAAAATCTTCTGCATACTAATTTACTCATACATTTCATATTTTCGTCATGGCAAATTCAGGTTATGAATACAAGTAAATCTTTGTTACAAGAGAAAATGCACAACTGTATACTTTGGTTTACATAATACCATTTAAGAAGTGAGAGGTATTTGCCCATCATAATATCACAGAATTTGATTGCACTGATTAAAATTGTATCTTTTACTATGAAGTCGCCATGAGTCACAAAGGACTACACAGCAAAAAGTTTGATTTGGTTTTGTCTTTTAATGTGCAGTAGATTTAACCATAGCTAAACAGAATTCTGAAGGAGCCTTGCTGGTGCAATGGTTAAGAGCTAGCAGCTCGAACTCACGCAGAAGCTCTGCTGGAGAAAAGCCTGGCAATCATCTCCCATAAAGAGTAAAGCCCAGAAAACTCTGTGAGGCAGTTCCACTCTGTCACATGAGGTCACTGTGCGTTGAAACCAACCTACAGCATCCAACAACAACAATAAACAGAATTCTACTAAGTCCTATGCCATACTTTGAACTTATCCCTTTGTTGTAATATCTACAAAATTGTAGATGTTCTCGTAAGATCATAATAAAAATCAATATAACTTAACCAGATGGAGAAGAGAGGTATTAGATTAGAGGAAGGTACAATGAGCATGTCTTATACCAACACTATCTTTTTATAGGGTGGAGGATTGGCAAGTGCCCATTTATGTTCTTGCTTCACAGACATCAGTCACGTACATGGATATTGAAATGTGAATTTGACTCCTTTCAGTCTTGAATTTCCGTCATTAGATATCCTGATCTTTAAATGCATCGTGTATTTCAATATTATGGTGACGTCTAGGGTTTCTGAAATCTGAATATTTTCATAAATTACATGTGTGTCATCTCGATGGACACTTTTGAGATGATATTTATATGAATTTTAGTGCAACTCTGGAGATTCTTATATTTTTATGAGGAATATCTCTATTTTCTAATTTGAATATTAACTCTTCTGTTAAACTCTGTTGTAGCATCCCTACTGTATTAGTTGTCTGTTACTACTTTTAAAAAATTACCGCAAACATAGCAGCCTAAAGTAGCAATCACTTATTATCTCACAGATTTGGTGTGTCAGAAGTCCAGGCAGAGCTTAGCAGGGTCTTCTGCTCAGCTTCTCGCAAGACTATAATTTAGTCATTAGCTGGGGCTGCAGTTTTACCTGTGGCTTGGTGTCATCTTCCAAACTCACATAGTTGTTGAAAGAATTTCTTTCCTTACAGCTGTAGAACTCATGGCATCTTACTTCTTCAAGGCTAGAAGGAGAGTTTCTCTAACCTCAGGGTAATTTCCTTTTTGATTGTGAATTAAATAATCAGTAAATCAAATGATCTGTGAGATAAATCTGCAAAATCATTTAACTTTTGCTGTATAATGTAACCTAATCATGGGAGTAACACCAGGGGATGGAGATCATAAGGGTCATCTTAGAATTCTGCTGACCGCACTCACCCAGAAAACTTCACGATGCATATCCATGAAAAACATCAAAACACAATCGCCTATAACATGGATTAACCTTAAAATCCTTATTCTGAGTGAAATAAGTCATTCATAAAATACAAAAATTTTATGATAGCACTTATATAAAATAGGCGAATAGAGACCAAAGCATATACATAAGGGGCACTGAGTTTCTGTTAAAGGTGGCGGAAAAATTGGAAGAGGATAGTGACAATAGTTGCATGGCAAGATGAAAACATTCAGTCACTGAAGCGTACACAGGGAAATCTGAATTTGGCAAATGTTTTGTTTTATATACATATATAACAAAACAATAAAAAATGCAATTACAATAACTTGAAGAGTATGTGAGAAATTATTAATAATGTTCAAATTATTGCCTGATTTATGTCATCTTTTTAAAAATTTCAATAAATTCTGTGACAGTTCTGTTTAATGGGTCAGCATATAATACATGGAATTTGATTACACTGTTCTAATTTGCTCACGGCTCATCTATTGTGTACACAAATATAACGACCAACATAGTGAAAATGACAAGCGTATCATGCTGATTCCATAAAAAAAGATGATTGCTTAACCCCATATTCTCCATTTTCAGCTCTACAAGATGACTAAAATAAAACTGACCCTCTAGGATACTTTCCCCAAGCAGAGAACAAATGGCTGAGCTCAAAGAAATAATATTTGTAATTTTTTTGGTTACAGTTTGTTTTTTTACTTTGTTAAAAATGACTCTGCCCTTGAACTGAAATTTCTTCCTCCTATTATTGTTTGAAAATTTTTGTAGAAAGTTGGCTTAATTATAGGCTACACAAGTAATTTTTACACTTGGATCAAAGGAAGTAAACATAGCAATAAATTCTATATTATCTTATCTAGGAGCCCTGGTGGAATTATGGGGGTAAGAGCTCAGCTGCTAACCAAAAGTTCAGCATTTCAAATCCACCAGCTGCTCCTTGGAAATTCTATGGGAAGTTCTACTCTCTCCTTTAGGGTTGCTATGAGTCAGAATTGACTTGATGGCAAAGGTTTGGTTTTTTGGTATAATCTAAATAAATATTACTACCTAGGCTGTTGGTGCTGTTACATGCTGTCAAGTCAATTCTGACTAATGGCGACCTCATGTGTGCAGCATAGAATACCTCAATGAAGTTTTCAAGGCTGTGATGTTTTGGAAGCAGATTGTCAGACCTCTCTGTGGTGCCTCTGTGTTGGTTCAAACAGCTAAACTTTTGGCTAGTAGTCTAGAGCTTAACCATTGGTATCACCGAGGGACTCTACTACCTAGGCAGGAGAGAATAGTTGTGTGTTTGCATTGAAATGTAATCATAAGAAATGTTATTGACTGATAATCTCACTAAAAGTTTGTGGACTGTGAAAGATTTTGTGAAATGGGCATCTGTGAGTCTCCATTGTCTACTTACTTCTTAGAAGTATTAGGACAACTTACCCTTACTAAGTCCTTTCAGTCGTAACAGAAAACAGCTATCAGTTCATGTTGGGAAGTAACAAGGCATTGGTCTTAGCAACCATTTACAAAGACTCTACGTGTACTGTTATTTCTGGATGGTCAACATAATTTCCTTGATTGTATATGAATTGGACCCTAGTCAGCAACCATCTAGAGATATTCCTCTCATCGAATGTACTCTTGGGCCACTGGCTTATGTTTAATTTTACAAATTTTAGGCTGTTTTATGGTTCCTGGTTGCATAGCTTCTTTCTGTTGGGGTAACTATGTTACTGAAAAATGTAAAGAATCTCAGGTGACCATCTGAAAAATTGGTAATGACTGTGCTTTATATTGTTGCATAGCATTAGGTACATTATATTTGAAATGTGTGGAGCCATGCCTGCCTTTTGACATGTCTTTTGTAAAACAGTGAGTGTGACTTCAATATTAACCTAATAATTTTTAAGGTTGAGAAAATCAATCCTACTACTAATGAAAGCCAAAGAGTGGAATTATTATAGTGCTAGAGGTCATATGCTGATGGTTAATATTGAGCAATATATTTCATCTCCACATAAATAAGGGAAACTCTGGTGGCATAGTGGTTAAGAGCTACAGCTGCTAACCAGAAGGTTGGTAGTTTGAATGCACCATATGCTCCTTGGAAACCTTATGGGGCCTTTCTACTCTGTCCTATGTGGTCGCTATGAGTCGGAATCAACTCAATGGCAATGGGTTTTATGTAAATAAGACCTAGGCTTTCAACACTCTTGAAATAAATAATGAACATCGATAGAGAATTTGTAGTCATAAATTAGTTAAAAACCCTCATTAAATTATGAATGGAGAACTTTGTGAAAGATGGAGTTTCCCTTCCCAGAATGTTTAGTTTTAAAAGGAGGATTGATACATGCACTTACAATAAATTAGGAAGTGTGTGTAATTTTTATAAGAGGATTTTACAAAAATGATGTAGATATACAGAGAAGGTAAAATGAAATCTGAAATCACCATGAATGAGCTGGAAAAAAAGACCATATATTACCTAGATAGTAAACATGCAGAGAACTAGTATATTTGTGAAAGAAGGTTAAACATAATTTCAAAAAATTAAATAATAATGTGACTGTTGGGATTGGGAGGCCAGGCGGTACAGTAATTAAGATTCAGCTACTAACCAAAATGTCCACAGTTAAAATCCATCAGTCACTCTTTGGAAACTCTAGGGAACAGTTTGACTCTATCATATAAGTTTGCTATGAGTTAGAATCAACTGGATGGCAATGGGTTTGTATGTTGGAATTGAAGCTGTAAGATTAGGATATGAGAAAAAATACAGAAAAAAGGCTTTGTAAGCAATTAGGAACTGATTGTTTAAGTACGTAGAATGAGAGAAGAAATAAATGGTACACTAAAAAAGTATTGTCTAACACAAATGGAGACAGTGAAGGGGGAACAAATAAAAAATGTTATGACACATATAAAATTTAGAAATCAGGACAGCAGAAATAAATTCAACCATATCAAGAATTACATTAAATGTGAATGGACTACACACATAAATTAAAATGTAGAGACTGTCAAAATGGATATAAACACAAAAAAACACCATATGCTATCTATAAGAGACGGATTTATATTCAAAGAACCAAACAGCTTGAAACAAAGATTATGGGAAAATGCAATCCAAATAAAAAAAACCAGCAAATTATTTCATGAACATAGACAAAGTTATCCTAAAGATTATACAAAAAGTGAAACAACCAGAATGGCTAACACAATTTCAAACAAGAATGAAGCGGGAGGACTTATCAAATACAACTTAAAGACTTATGATAAATCTATAGTGATCATGACAGTGACATATTGGTAAAAGAATACACAAATAGATCAAAGAGTTGAAGGTACAGCCCAGAAATAGGCCGATAAAAATATAATCAACTGATCTTTGATAAAGGAGAAAAGGCATTTCAATGGATAAAGAACAGTATTTTCAGGTAATGATGCTGAAACAACTGGACATGCAAAAAAAAAGAATTTAGAATCATAGCTTACATATTTCACAAAAGTTAACTCAAAATATGTCACATATCTAAATGTTAAACACAAAGCTCTGCAAATTCTAGAGGATATTGTAGGAGAAAATCTACATCCCCTCGGGTTTGGCAATGAATTTTAGATACAACAGCAGAAGCATGATCCATGAAACAAACAAAAAACAAATTTGTTAAGTTGGAGTTCATTAAAATTAAAAATTGTGCTCTGAGAAATACACTGTTAAGAGAATAAAAAGACAAGCTACAGATTCAAGAAAACACAGATCTGATAAATGACCTGCATCAAAAATATACAAAGATCTTTTAAGACTCAACAGTAAGAAATAAAAAAAGACAATTAAAAAATGGGCAAAAGGTCTCACCAGATATCTCACTGAAGAAGATATATTACACAATATATGAAAAGATGCTCAACATCGTATGTCATTAAAACAAACAAAAAAAAACCTCTTTGCTGTCAAGTTGATTCTGACTCAAAGTGACTCTATACGACAGAGTAGAACTGTCCTGTAGAGTTTCCAAGGAGTGGCTGGTGGATTCGAACTGCTGGCCTTTTGATTAGCAGCCAAGCTCTTAACTACTGTGCCACCAGGGCTCCCATATATCATTAGGGATTTGGAAATTAATAAATGAGGTACCATTACACATCTACTAGAACGGGATACTCAAAATACTGACAATATCAAATGTTGGTGAAGACGTGGAGAAACAGGAACTGCAATTCATTGTTGGTGGTGTTGCAAAATGATACTACTTTGGAAGACAATGTGGAGTTTCTTACAAAGACAAACATAGATTTATCATATGATCCAGAAATCTCACTCCTAGGTATTTATCAAAGTAAATTGAAGGCTTATGTCCACCCAAAAAAATACACACAAATGTTCCTAAAAGTTCTATTCTTAATTGTCCAAAACTGGAGACAACTAAGATGCCCTTCAATAGGTGAATAGATTAACAAACCATGGTACATCCATACAACGGAATATTATTAAATGATAAAAGAACATGGCCTATCAGGTTGTGTAATGATATCCAGGAGCCTTAAATGCATATTGCTAAGAGAAACAAGCCAGACTAAAGAAAAGCTAAATACCGTATGATTCCAACTACGTGACATTATGGAAAATGCAATTCTACTTTTAGGTATATTTCCAAAAGAAATTAACCTCTGTGTCCTAAGAAAGACATACAGGCACACATACACACACACACACACAATGTATACTCATGTATATATATATATGCATATAAATAATATACATCAAAATCTATAGTAAAAATATTTAATATTTTACTTGATATGATTTAACATTAGATACTAATATCTTCAAGTATGCAAAAAAAAAAAACTACAACTCAGTACAAAATACAACTCCTAAAGATTTTCACATATTTTTAAGATTTTAATTGAAAGAGCAATGTTTATGAGAAAATAATCATTATATGCAAGCTATTCTGCAGTCTCACAGTGAGAGAACATTTGAGCAGACAATATCACATACTTTGGACATGTTATCAGGAGGGTTCAGTCCCTTGAGAAGGACATCATGCTTGATAAAGAAGAGAGTCAGCAAAAAAAAGGAAGACACTCAACGAGATGGATTGACACAGTTGCTACAATGGGCTTAAACATAACAATTGTGAAGACGGAGCAGGACCAGGCAGCGGTTCATTCTGTTGTCCATAGGCTTGACGGCACCTAACAATAACAACAACATGACCATTTGTGGGCTCCATGCTTAAAAACATTATGTAATTCTTGCCAAAATGATATATAAACTCTGATGTAAAAATTGCCTTGAAGGGGACTCCATAAAGGACAGCCTGCATTGCTGTTAGTGCCACTCCGTTGATGTCACCTCCTGATAAACTTTCTCTCTCTTTCTGACTTGGAGTACATTTCATTGGCTCTACTGCTCCAGGGCACGGACCCCAATCAGGTAACACCACCTAAAAAATCAATCAATCTATCTGTCTGTCTATCTACCTACCTATCAATCATCTATCTATCTATCTATCTATCTATCTATCTATCTATCTATCTATCTATCTATCTATCTATCTATCTATCATCTATCAATCAATATCTATCATCATCTATCATCTATCTATCTATCTATCTATCTATCTATCTATCTATCTATCTATCTATCTATCTATCATCTATCTATCTATCTATCTATCATCTATCTATCTATCATCATCTATCTATCTATCATCCATCTAATCTATCTATCATCAATCATCATCTATCTTTCTATGATCTATCTATAATTCCATCTTGGTCATCTAGTGCTGCTTTAACAGAAATACCACAAGTGGTTGGCTTTGACAAAGAGAAATTTATTTTCTCACAGTCTAGTAGGTTACAAGTCCAAATTCAGGGCATCAGCTCCAGGGGAAGGCTTTCTCTGCCTGTCGGCTCTGGAAGAAGGTCTTTCTAGCCAATCTTTCCCTAGACTAGGAGCTTCTCTGTGCAGGAACCCCAGGTCTAAGGGGCACCCTTTTCTCCTGGTGCTTCTTTCTTGGTGGTATGATGTCCCCAACTCTCTGCTTGCTTCCCTTTCATCTCTTGAGAGATAAAAGGTGGTACAGGTCACTCCACAGGGAAACTCCCTTTACCTTGGATCAGGGAGGTGACTTGAGTAAGGGTGTGTTACAAACCTGCCCTAATCATCTCAACATAAAATTACAGTCACAAAATGGAAGACACAATACTAGGTATCATGGCCTAACCAAGTTAACACATATTTTTGGGGGGACACAGTTCAATCCATGACACTATCTATCCATCTAGTTATTGACCTAGCTATCAAATCTTACAGTATTTATTGTTTTGTGTCAGTTTCCATCATCAATATTATATTTTTAAGATTTATGTATCTTTTTGTGCGCTTCCTTAATTGGTTCATTTTCATTGTGTAATAGTATTCCATTTTTTTATTTTACTAAAAGTTATCTTTCTATTTAATGTTGATGGGCAGTTGAAGTATTAAAAATTTTAGGTCTATGTGAATAGACCTGCTATGAATGTTTCAGTAGATTTATGCTAGGTTTATCCCTAAGCATGGAGCTGCTGGGTCATAGGGTGTGCATTATGTTCAACTTCTCAATTTCACTGCATAATACACTGAAAGATTTCTAAAGTGGAATACTAACTTCCTCCATTTTTGGTTCTGTTATCTAATTAATCATTTTAGCCATTTTGGTACATATACGGGTTTTCTAATTGCTGATTTAATTTGCATTTCCTTGATTACTAAAAAGGTGAATACCTTTTCACTTGTGTATTGGTCATATCAAAAAAAAAACAAAAAAGAACAAAACATTGCTGTTGAGTCGATTCCATCTCGTAGTGACCCTATAGGACAGAGTAAAACTGCCCCATAGGGTTTCCAAGGAGCAACTTGTAGATTTGAAATGATGACCTTTTGATTAGCAGCCGAATTCTTAATCACTATACTACCAGAGCTCTGATTGGTCATACAGATATTCATATTTATATTAATACCTCTCACCATATTTTCTTTCAGTTGTCTGCCTTTTTATTATTCTTTGTCATAATGGTTCTCTCTATGTACTGTATGAATATTTTCTTGCTTATAAATTTGGTAAATATATTATCTTCTTGTTAGATTTACATTTCCACCTATTAAAGGTGTCTTTTTATCAGTGGAAACCTTTTTGGCATAGTGGAAATTCTATGTGGCAGTTCTACTCTTTCCTATAGGGTCGCTATGAGTTGAAATTGACTGGATGGCAATGGATTTGGTTTTTGATTTTCATCAATAGAAACTAATATAATTTACTCCAAATTTATCAGTGTTTTCATTTATTGTTAATATTTCTTTCCTTTTACTTCTTGAGAGATTTCCTTCATTACCCTCCAGAATGTTGTCATTTTATCTATGGAACGAATTAATTAAATACAGCATGAAAACAAGTCATATCTTATTTTTATCCAGTTGGCCCCGTACCCAAACAAAAAGTAAACCTATTGCTGTTGAGTCAATTCCGATGGACCCCACAGTACCAGGCCTTTATTTTCCTTTGTACTGTACAGGGCCAAATTTTCATATATTAAGTTTTTTTTTTTATGTGTCAGTATAGACAGCAGCTTGTTTCTAATTTTTCCACATCACAATCTCAATTGTTCTTGATAATTAAAGTTTCATAATAAGTCTTGATAATATGTACCACTCATACTCCCATCTTTAGTCTCTTCTTAGCTTTTGGGTTTAGCATGTAAATTTTTTAGATATACATTATTGGAGGTGGGCTAGAGGATGGCATAAGTAGATGAACCATAATGTCTACCAACAACAGTTACATAAGAAACCAACTAAGAATCATCACAACCAGAGATCTTGAAACTCTAAAGAACATTTGAAAGGCTGGAGAAACAGACTGGGTTCTGAGCTTTTAATCACTATGGTACTAGGGCTCCACCACAGGAGAAACAAGTCTGGGAAAAATCTGGCAGATACCTGACAGCTGATTCAAGGTGTAACACAGATCGCAATACCTGAACAGATGACTCTGACACAGAGAAAGGAGGCTGAAACAATAGAGGCCCAGAACCTGAATAATCAGACTGGGGACAGTGTGGCCAGGTGAGCACAGCTTGGACAAAAGTTTCAGTGAGACGCAGGAACAAGCAACGAGGGAAACTAAAAATAAAACGTAAGTGCTGGAAGCCCTGGACACAGAAACAACAGTGAAGAAATGATAACAAACATACTAAGATCAAGAGATCAGAGCAAAAACAGAGGAATAACTATGTAAAATAATATTAATATAATATAAAATAATGATAACTGTTATACAAAGGAAGGAAACTACCATATGACCCAGCAATTCCAATCCTAGGTATATACCCTAAGGAACTAAAAGTAGAGACACAAACATATGTACACCACGTTCACTGTAGCACTATCCACAATGGCAAAAAGTTGGAAACAAGTTAAGTGCCCATCAACAGATGGATGGATAAACAAAATGTAACACATACATACAAAGAATACTACTCAGCCATACAGGGAAATAAAGTCTCGATACATGCTGCAGCATGGATGAACCTCAAGGACGTGATGCTGAGTAAAATAAGTCAGTCACAAAAGGACAAGTATTATATGATCACATATTTATGAAAGGACAAGAATAGAGATATAGAGACAAGAATAAAAATATAGAGATCGATGACAGTGCTTGCTGGGGTGGGAAAGGAAAAGCAGGGATCATTCTGTAGGTAATAGTGATATTTTGTCTATGGTGATGGGAAAAGTGGCTTCAAATATGTGTAAAGTTTACACAACCTCACTAATGTAACTGATATCACTAAGCTGTACACATGGAAAAGGACAAACTGGCAAATGTTATGCTATACGTAATTTTACAACGGCAGCAACAGCAGTCCTCACCTGCCCCCCCAAATAAAAAAAGGGCTATAGCTGCTGATACAATTTAGACACAGCCAAACACCTCACAGGATTATATTTCTTGGTTTTTAAAGATGTAGGGCCATGGTTTTGGGGGAGAATCCTGTCAATTAATCTAATACTCTTTTTAGAGTTTCTATTCTACCTGTTAGTTGGTGAGTAGTGCCTGGGGTCTTAAAAGCTTACAAGTGGTGACCCGAGATACAACAATTGTTCCCTAATCACTGAAAGCGACAGATGAAAAAGGAGATCTAAGAATCAGAGAAGATGCTGGACTACAGGACTAATTCCATTCATGAACTATTGCTTCCTCTGACATGAGAACAGAAGAATTGGATGGTGCCTGGCTACTATTGCCAGATGTTTCGATTAGGGACACAATGGATGGATCCTAATCAAAAGTAGAAAAATGTGCAGATCAATTTCTTAAAGATTCCAGGTTTACCGGACCCACTGGTACTGGAAGAACCCCTAAATCTATTGTCCTAGAATACTGTTTAAACCTTTAATCCAAACTATTCCCTGAAAACATCTTTAAATGAAACAATTTAGCTTAATTAATGATCAATGTTTGCCTTGAGTATTGCACTCTTTTTTTTTTTCAACTTTAGATGAAGGTTTACAGAACAAACTAGTTTCTCATCAAAGAGTTAGTACACACATTCTTGTACGACATTGGTTAACAACCCCACAGCATGTCAACACTTTCCCTTCTCAACCCTTGGTTTCCTATTGCCGGCATTCCTGTTTCCTCCTTCCTTTCAGTCCCTTTCCCAGGGCTGGTGTGCCTCTTTAGTCTTGTCTTGTTCCATGGGCCTCTTCAATCTTTGGCTGAAAGGTGAACCTCAGGAGCGGCCTCATTACTGAGCTGAAAGGGTGTCCAGGGGCCATACTCTCAGGGTTTCTCAGTCTCTGTCAGGTCAGCAAGTCTGGTCTTTCCTTTGCCATCAGAATTTTCTATATTTTTCTCTGGCTATGTCCAGGACCCTCTATTGTGATCCCTGTCAGAGCAGTCAGTGGTTGCAGCTGGGCACCCTCTAGTTGTATTGGACTCAGTCTCGTGGAGGCTGCGGTAGATTTGGTCCATTAGTCCCTTGGACTAATTTTTCCCTTATGTCTTTGGTTTTATTCCTTCTTCCTTGCACACAAAGGGATGAGACCGGTGGAGTGTCCTAGATGGCTGGTCACAAGCTTTTAGGACCCCAGATGCTCCTCACCAAAGTAGAATGTAGAACATATTCTTTATAAACTCTGTAATGCCAATTGAGCTGGAAGTTCTCTGAGATCATGGCCTCACAGCCCTCTGCCCAGCAGTTTGGTCCCTGAGGGAGTTTGGACGCATCTATGGAACTACCATGTTGTGCCGGCTTCCCTAGTATTGTATACTGTTTTACCCTTCACCAAAGTTACCAGTTATCTATTGTGTATTAAGTGTTTTTCTGCCCCCACCCTTCCCTTCCCCTCCCCTCCCTCGTAACCATCAAATATGGTTTCTTTTTGTATATAAACCTTTTCATGAATTTTGACAGTAGAGGTCTCATTCAATATTTATCCTTTTGTGATTGACTTATTTCACTCAGCATAATGTCCTTCAGATGCATCCAGGTTATGAGATGCTTCACAGATTCATCATTATTCTTTAGCATTGAATAATACTCCATTGTGTGTATGTACCACAGTTTGTTTATCCATTCATCTGTTGATGGGCATCTAGGTTATTTCCATCTTTTTGCTATTGTGAACAATGATGCAGTGAACATGAGTGTACGTATCTATTACTGTGAAGACTGTTACTTCTCTAGGATCTATTCCTAGCAGTGGGATTGCTGGGTCATATCGTATTTCCATTTCTAGCTTTCTAAGGAAGTGCCATATCATTTTCTGAAAAGGTTGTATCATTTTGCATTCCCACCAGCAGTGCATGAGAGTACCGATCTCTCTGCAGCCTCTCCAGCATTTGTTATTTTCTGTTTTACTGATTTGTCCCAGTAATGCCAGAGTGAGATGGCACCTCATTGTGGTTTTGATTTGCATTCTCTGATGGCTAGAGATCGTGAGCATTTCCTCATTTGTCTGTTGGCCACTCGAATGTCTTCTTTGGGGAAGTGTCTGTTCATTTCCTTTGCCCATTTTTTAATTGTATTATTTGTCTTTTCGTTGTAGAGGTGTTGGATTTTCTTGTAGATTTTAAAGATTAGAACTTTGTCTGATTTTTAATAGCCAATTTTTTTTCCCCCAGTCTGTAAGTTCTCTTTTTACTCTCTTGGTGAAGTCTTTTGAGGAACATAAGTGTTTAATTTTTAGAAGATCCCAGTTACCTAGCTTATCCTCTGGAGCTTGTGTGTTATTGGTTGTGATTTCTATTCTGTTAATGCCGTGTGTTAGGGTCTCTAGCATTGGTCCTATTTTTTCTTCAATGAACTGCTTAGTTTTTGGCTTTATGTTTAGGTCTTTGATCCATTTTGAGTTAGTTTTTGTGTATGGTTTGAGGTATGGGTCCTGTTTCATTTCTTTGCAGATGGACATCCAGTTTTGCCAGCACTATTTGTTAAAACGACTGTCTTTTCCCCATTTGATGGACTTTGGGCCCTTGTTGAAGATCAGCTCACCATAGGTGGATGGTTCTCAATTCCATTCCATTGGTCAATGTATCTGTCATTGTACCAGTACCAGGCTGTTTTGACTACCGTAGCTGTATAGTACATTCTGAGGTCAGGTGGTGCGAGTCCTCCTAATTTCTTTTTCTTCTTCAATAGTACTTTACTTATCTGGGTCTTCTTCCCTTTCCATGTAAAGTTAATGATAAGTTTTTCCATTGTTTTAAAGAATGTTGTTGGTATTTGGATCGGTATGGCATCATATTTGTAAATCACTTTGGGTAATATTGTCTTTTTGCCAATGTTGAGTCTACCTATCCATGAGCATGGTATGTTCTTCTATTAATGTAGATCTCTTTTGCTTTCTTGCAGTATTGTTTTCTAATTTTCTTTGTATAGGTCTTTTACATCCCTGGTTAGATGTATTCTCAGGTATTTTAACTTTTTTAGGGGCTATTATAAATGTTATTGTTTTCCTGATTTCCTTTTCATCATTCTTTTTATTGGTGTATAGGAATACAACTGATTTTTGTATGTTTATCTCATATCCTGCTGGTCTGCTGAATCTTTCTGTTAATTCCAGTAGTTTTCTTGTGGAATCTTTTGGATTTTCTAAGTATAGTATCATATCATCCACAAACAAGGACAGTTTAAATTCTCCATTCTGGTGCCCTTTATTTCTGTTTCTTGCCTTATTGCTCTAGCTAAGACTTCCAACACAATTTTAAATAGGAGTGCTGATAAAGGGCATCCTTGTCTTGTTCCTGTTCTCAAGGGGAATCTTTTCAACCTCTCTCCCTTGAGAAAGATGTCAGCAATTTGTTTTACTTAGAAGACCTTTACTACATTGAGAAATTTCCCTTCTCTACCTATTTTATTGAAAGTTTTTATCAGGAATGTGTTAGACTTTGTCAAATGCGTTTACTATATCAATTCAGATGATCATGTGATTCTTTTTCTTTTTATTTATGTGGTGGATTACGTTGATTGATTTTCTAATGTTGAGCCTTCCTTGTATAGCTGGTATGAATCCTACTTGGTCATGGTGTATTTTTTTTTTTTTTTTATATGATGCTGAATTCTATTAGCTAGAATTTTGTGGAGAATCTCTGTATCTATATTCATGAGAGATGTTGGCTTCATAGAATGAATTTGTAAGTATCACTTTCTTTTCTATATTCTGAAATAGTTTGAGTAGTACTGGCATAAGCTGTTCTCTGAATGTTTGGTAGAATTCTCCAGTAAAAACCACCTGGACCAGGGCTTTTTTTGGTTGAGAGTTTTTTTTTTTTTTTTTTAATTACCTTTTCAATCTCTTCTCTTGTTATGGTTCTATGCAGATTTTCAATAATATTTTGTGTTATTTTGGGTAGGTAGTGTTTTTTTTTAGTGTGTTTCTAGAAATGTGTGCATTTCCTCTAGGTTTTCAAATTTGTTGGATTATAGTTTTTCATAATACTCCATTATGATTCTTTTTATTTCAGTTGGGTCTGTTATAATGTCTCCCATTTCATTCCTTATTTGGGTTATTTATGTTCTCTCCTGTTTTTCTGTTGGCAATTTTGCCAATGGTTTGTCGATTTTGTTGGTCCTTTTGAAGGACCAACTTTTGTTTTGTTGATTCTGTTTTTCTATTCTCTAATTCATTTATTTCTGCTCTGATCTTTATTATTTCCTTTATTCAGGTGGCTACAGACTTCTTTTGCTGTTCTCTTTCTATTTGTTTAAGTTGTGTAACTAATGTTTGGATTTTGTCCTTTTCTTCTTTTTTGATGTGTGCATCCAGTGCTAAATGACCTCTGAGGACTGCCTTTGCTGTGTCCCAAAGGTTTTGGTTTGATGTGTTTTCATTCTTGTTTGATTCTAGTAACTTTTTCAGTCCATCTTTGATTTCTTCTATTTCCCAGTGGCTTTTAAGCAGGATGTTACTCAGTTTCCATGTAATTGGTTTTTTTCCTTACTCTTTCTGCTGTTAATTTCTACTTTGATGGCATTGTGGTCAGAGAAGATACTTTGTATTATTTGATATTTTGGATTTTGTTGAGGGTTGCTCTGTGGCCTAAGATCTGGTCTATTCTAAAGAATGTTCTATGTGCATTGAAAAAGAATGTATTTTGCAGCTGTTGGGTGGAGCATTCTTTATACGTCTATGAGATCAAGTTTGCTGATTGTGCTCTTTAGCTCTTCTGTATCTTTGCTAAGTTTCTTTCTAGATGTTCTGTCCTTTACTGACAGTGATGTGTTGAAGTCTCCTACTGTTACTGTGGAACTATTAATTTCTGTTTTCAGTGTTCTTAGAGTTTGTTTTATGTATTTTGGAGCCCTGCCATTGGGTGCCTAAAAGTTTATTATGGTTAAGTCTTCATGATGGATCATCCCTGTAATCACTATATAGTGATATTCTTTGTCTTTTATAGAGGATTTTGTTTTAAAGTCTATTTTATGTGAGATTAGTATTGTCACTCATGCCCTTTTTTGCTAATTATTTGCTTGGTATAGTTTTTTTTTCATCCTTTGATCTTTTATAAATTTCCTTGTTTCCAAAGTTTGTCTCTTGTAGACTGATGGATCCTTTTTTTTTTTTAATCCATTCTGTCACTCTCTGTCTCCTTAAGGGTGCCTTTCCCCCATTTACATTCAGTGTAATTATTGATAGGTGTGAGTTTATTGCTATCATTTTGTAGTGCTTTTTTTGTGGTGCTAATGTTTCCTTTGTTCCTCTTACTGTCATGTGCTGAGTTCCTTTTGTTTGTGGATTTCTTTTGTTTTTGTAGATTTTGCTTTTATTGAGACTTTATGTTTTTCTTCTTTATTTTGATAGCTAGGTTTGTTAACTTTCTTTTTGACTACCTTGAAATCTATGTTTATCTTTCTAGGTTTGAAGCAGTCTATTATTACTTGGTATTGCCTTGCCTTCCTGTTCAATAGAAAGTTCTATACCTACACCGTTTAGTCTCTTTTGTGTTGTTCTGATGTTGTCATTTACATAATAACCTCTCTGGTTCCCTTTTGCAGTTATTTTGGTTTTGGATAGTCCTTGAGAGTTCATTTCCTAGGTTGATCTCTGGCTGGTACAATCTCACATTCTAAATTCAGGCTGTGGTCTGATGTTGTTTTTTCTCAGACTGAAGGACTTCCCTTAATAATTCTTGTAGGTTTGGTTTGGTTTTTACATAGTCCCTTAATTTCTGTTTATCTGGAACTGTCCTAATTTTACCATCATATTTAAACAAAAGTTTTGCAGGATATATTACTCTTAAGTTTGCAATGTTTTTCTTTCAAGGTTTTATATATACCATCCCATTGTCTTCTTGCCTACATGGTTTCTGCCAGATAATCAGAGTTTAGTCTTATTGTTTCTCCTCTGTATGTGACTTTTTGTTTTTTTCAAGCTGCTTGCAGGGTTTTTTCTTTGTCTTTGGTTTTAGTGAGTGTGATAATGATATTCCTTGGTGTTTTTCTTTTGGGGTCTATCCTATATGGGGTTCATTGAGCTTCTTGACTGGTCAGCTTTTCATCACTCAAGATATTAGGGAAGTTTTCTGTCAGCAATTCTTCAACCATCCTCTCTGTGTTTTCCTGTTTTCTCTCCCTGCTCTGGAACTCTGATCACTTGCAAATTTTGGCTTTTGATTGTATCCCACATAATTCTCAGGGTTTCCTCATTTTTCTTCATTCTTTTTTTGAGTTGTCCTCAAACAGAGTTATATCCAAGTGTTTTTCTTCATTTTCACTTCTCCTGTCTTGCATCATTTCAAATCTACTCATCAGTCCTTCTATGACACTCTCCATTTCTGAAATCTTGCTGTTTTCTGTTTTTTTTTATTTCTAATTGTTTTTGAATGATTTCGAGCTGTGAATTAATTTTGTCATTTTGTTCCTCTACTCTTACCTGAGTTCTTCCATTTTTTTTTCTGCATTTTCCATAAATTTGTCTTTTTTTTTCCTCATTTTTGTCTGCTTTTTGCTTCAACTCTTGGATAACTCTCAATATTAGAGATTTGAATTCCCTGTCAGGTAGCTCTAGTGCCTTTCCTTCTGCTGGAAACTCCTCTGGTGTTTTATTTTGGATGCATGCTGGAACCATCCTCTCCTGTTTTCTTATATGTTTTGATATTGTCTGCTGTCTTCAGGACATTCAGTATTTATTTTCTTTGTTTCTTGATTGTAGATTTGTTTGTTTCATCCTGTTTTTTTGTTTTATTTGGTTATGTCTGAGCAGGCTGGTTGTGCATTCTTTGTTGTTTGCTCATCTGTAGTCACGATACTTTTCACCTCCTTGTCCATTAAGTAGGGCCAGTCACTCAGCTATGGTGCAGCAGGGCAGATCCAGCTGAAGGGGAGGGACTGAGATGGGTTGTTTGTTGCACTTACTAGGGGCAACAGGGCAGGGCAGGAATCAGGGTAGGGCAGGTTCTCGTCAGTTGTGCCTGTGGTGCTCAGAGGTGTGATGTTCAGTGTACGGTGCAAGTAGGCAGGAAAGAGAGGGGAGGTTGTGTTGTATCGAGCTTGTATGGGTATGGGAAAGAGGAGAAACAGGAGACAAAAACAAACAAAGGAAAAAGAAACCCCCTCCCCCAAAAAAAAGAGTGCAAAGGGAGCTTGCTGTTGGAGTGGAGAGAAGACAACTGAAAAATGGAGAGAAGGAAAAAGGAAAAAAAAAGCAGGAAAAAGGGGAAAAAGAAAAAATAATTAGATAAAAACTTGGGGAAAAAAAGGAGAAAAGAAAAGCCCCAGGGGGTCCCACAGGTGCAGCAGCAAAGACTGGGGAAATCTCCCAGGTTGCACAGTAAGCCTGGCTAGAGGGGGTATAGATGTTACACAGCACCACGTATTCAGGATACTGGGAAAGAAGGTAAGTAGAGATGGATGAGAACTGAGAAATGAAAAAAGAAAGGGAAAAAGAGAAGGAAAAAAGAAAGAAAAGAAATGCCTCCATGGATCCTGCCTATGTGGCTGCACAGATTGGGGGAGTGGCTAGGCCATGCAGTGGAGCCCAGGTAGAAGGGGCTCCCAAGTGTGAAAAGAGAAAGAAAATGAACAGAACAAAGAAAGACAAAACAAGCTCCCCCCCCCAAAAAAAAACCAGGGATCCCATCAGCGTGGTTTCATGGGCCAGAGGAGGGGATCCTCAGTTGAGTGGGGCTTCACAGACTTTCAAGAAGAAGCAGAGCAGGCACATGGAGCCAGGTGTTCAATAAAAAGTAGGGGATGATGCTGGGAAGCACAGAAGAAACCAAAAGAGAGAGAAAGAAGCTACACTAGCTCAGGGAACTGGCCAATGTGGTTGGGGCAAATCCATTCAGCTCGGGAGGGAAGAAATTGCCTCTTGGCCAAGAGCCTGCAGCTGGCAGGAAGCAGAGGAGGCTGAAGGGGGAGGGGAAGAAGAGCAGGGGTTGGGAAAGCTTATATTGCTTGTTACCGGGTGCTCAGTCTCCTGCTGGGACCTTCATGAAGCTGCTTTCTCATACTCCCTGTCCACCAATCTCCAATGTGGGTGGGGTGAATCCAGGAGGCACAGACACTGCACTTCCCAGCCAGCCGAGTCACTGCAGCCAACCAGGAATCTCGGAGGTAGAGAAGTAGGAAGAGGGTGCGGGGCGGGAAGGCCTGTATCACAGGTTACCGGGTGTTCTGAGTCCTGCTGGCAGCTCCATGAAGCTGCTTTCTTGTGCTCCCTGTCAGCCAATCTCCTACAGGAGTTCAAGATGACAAATCTGTGCTGCGTTAGCCAAAAAGGGACCTCGGCAAGTATCTCTCCTCACTCTCAGTCCTTTGTCAGTTTCTTATTCCATTCAGTGTTTGGCTGAGTTCTTTATCTCTTCATTTGACACTTCGGGTTCCAGGAATGATGTTTGTCTCTGTTTTACTTAGTTTTTCAGGTCTTTGCTGTGGAGGGACAGCATGGTGCTTCTGACTATGGTGTCACGTTGGCCAGAGGTCCTAATTTTACGGGCTTTTAATTTGCTGGAGTTCTTCAAATATTTTAGGAATTACTGATTTAATGCTTTTAGGCATGGAATATAACTTCATTCAATCTGTATCAGTGTGTTAACTTTGGTCATGATGCCTTTACTAAATAAATATTCTTAATTTTCATATAATTATGTTATTAATCATTTGTTATTGAAGATATCTCTTTTCCTTTTATAAGAAATAGATTATATAATGTTCAAATAATTCTATACTATAAGTCCAATTTATATATACATTTAAATAGAAATCAGATTTTGTTTTTCCCTATTTAACGAGCAAGGTTTTTCAGTCCAGCTCGTAGCATTTGTGTGTGTCCTTTGACATGTAAATCCTCTTTTATTAGATACTAAGTTTCTGTACAGAGTAAGCTGGGCTTTGAGATCTCAATACAATTCCAATGGTCTATTTGTATTGGAACTGTGCAGTAAAGGAGAGGTCAGGTCTGTGCTCTTGACTCCTGGAAGATAACATCTAAGCACTTGGAATATCCCACCTGATAAGAGTGTCTTTATTTACATGGGACCTTGGGCCATACCAGACAGTCTTTGCTAAAAATGTGATTCATTGTGGGGAACTTTGGACCATGTGGTATCAGATTGACTACTGGAGGGCCTGGAAACTAAGCTCAAGCACATGAGTCCCAATAAAAACTCTGAATACCATGGCTCCAGTGAGCTTCCTTCGTTAGCAGTACTTCATGCATGCTGCCATGCATTGTTGCTGGAAGAATCACTGAGACAACTGGAAGGTCATGATGGGAACTCTCCTTGTCCCTGCCCTTGTATGCCTCTTTGGGTGATTGTTATCTGAATCAAATAGTAATGACAAGTATAATGAATTCTGAGTTCTGTTAAGTCCTTCTAGAAAAACTTTATTCTCAAATGAAATTACATCCACAGGTACAGGGATTAGGATTTCAACACATATTTTTTGGTATTCAATTCAATCCATAATACTGCATTTCTGCTTTGTTCTCTTGGGGATACTTTTTCTTCAGTATTTCAGTTCTCATATAAACAGTAACTGCCCTGAGATTTCCATGCTGTGAGGAAGCACACTTAGCCACAGGCAGAGATTACACAGAAAGAGAGAAATTCACAGGCAGCCCCCAACTGCTTCAGACCCTTGCTGTTCCAGTGGCAGCCATCATCTGACCACATGAGAGACTCTGAGCTAGAATCTCCCAGCAGAGCTATTCTTGATTGCATGAATCAAAAAAATTATGAGAGATAATAAAATTATGTATTGTTTAAAACCAGTAAGTTTTGGGATGATTGTTATGCAGCAATATATGTTTTTATGGGGAATATTTTCTCTTGGAACCCAGTATCCATGGATGACTCCCACAAGATTATCTTTTATTGTTTATTTTCTAATGTCTTCTTGTATTTTATTTACAAATATTTTGATTCTTATTGTGTCATTTTTATTCACACTTAAGAAAGCCAAATCTCTCCCAAGATGTTCTTGTGTAGTTTAGATATCAAAGTTTGTCTAGCCTAATAAAATTACATGAAGAATATTGCCTCTTTTAATATTCTTTGAAGTATTGAGAATTATCTGCAGGTTTATTATGAGTCGGAACCAACAGCAATGGGGTAATGTGTGATAGACATATCTCAGCCTGATTTTTTTTTTTTTTTGGTAGATTTTGATGACTGAAATAATTTATTTTAATGTTATGCTGTATGTTGTTATGGATTGAATTGAGTCCCCCCAATATGTGTGTCAACTTGCCTAGGCTATGATTCCCATTATTGTGTGGTTGTCCTCCATTTTGTGATCTGATGTAATTATCCTATTTTTTTGTAAATCTTAATCTCTATGATGTTAATGAGTCAGGATTACAGACAGTACATGAATGAGCCAGGACAGGATCTACTGGTTTAGGTTGTATCTTGAGTCAATTTCTTTTGCGATATAAAAGAAAGAAGTGAGCAGAGAGGAGAGGGACCTCATAACACCAAGAAAGAAGAGCCGGGAGCAGAATGCATACTTTGTACCCAGGGTCTCTACTTTGAGAAACTCCTAGATCTAAGGGAAGATTAATGACAAGGACCTTCCCTCAAAGCCAACAGAAAGAGAAAACCTTCCCCTGGTGGTGGCTCCCTGAATGCAGACATCTAGCCTCCTAGACTGTCAGAGAATAAATTTCTGTTTCTTAAAGCCATCCACTTTTTATAGCAGTAATAGATAACTAAGATATATGTATATCCATTTCATATATTTTTATCCATATTTGAGTTAGTTTTGTAACTAAACCATTTTATCTAAGATTTTCATAATGTGTTAGTAAGATTTTTTTACAAAATTGTTTTTTGAAAAAATATGTTTATAGCATCCTTATTACATCCCCTTTTGGTTTCAGTATACCATGGAGCTTAATCAATTTATTTAATGGAATTTGCCATGTGCTTGTAGTATCTACATATCATTTTTTCCCCCTTGGGCCAAACCTGTGACATATTTCATTGCATGAGCCACACAGCAGTTAATCTCCAACAAAAAAAAAAAAAAATAGCATCCACACATATCACTAGAGGAAATACTATACTGGCAGTTTTTTTTTAGAAGAATTAGGAGGGATTCCTTAAAGCAACCTCAGAAAAATGCTATTCACAATATATGGGAGGAAAATGATGTGCAGATCTGGAGTGCATAATAAAAAGTTATGGACACCCATGGTATGCTTTCCCAATGGATATCTTGTGTCTCTGAGTGTTGTCTAGCACCCATTTCCCCACAATAAGACTCCTTGGCATAACCACTTCCACAGCCAAAACTGATTTTTTAAAACCCATTCAACCTTTTTTTTAAACATTCCTGACAATAGTTTTTTTTTTTAATGTGGCAAAATGTATATGATATATAATATTCCATTTTACCTATTTTTAAGTGTACAATTCAGCAGCATCTATTACATTCACAGCATTGTGCACCTATAACAACTATTTATTGCCAAAGTTTGTTGTCGATTATGTTATTAAATACAAGTCATTAATCCAGAAGTGACAATCAGTTCATTGAAAGCAAGGACTCTCGCACTTCCCTGCATCCTTACCACTTTACTTTAAATATTGTGTAGTGAAATGAGGTTTATGGTTTTAACATTTATCTGGCACTGATGAGCTTCATACCAGAATTATTGGCATAAAAAAAATATAAAAGCTGTTAGGCAAAATGAAATCTTCCAAAATCTTTGTGGTGCAATAGATGATGGCTGAAATCCAAAATAAGTCTATTTCCTGAGTGCCCTTTGCAAACTTGTGTGATATTTCAAACCAAAACACTCATCTGTAAAATCAGGGAATATTGTTATCAACTATATGCTGTTGTTGAAGTGTTAAATAAGATAAATAATTTTAACAAACTTTGTACAATTCTTGCCACAAAATGTTATGGTTATTATGAATTGAAATTTTTTATTATGAGGATAAGGCATATGTGCATTGTATCGTAATATTTATAGGGTCACTATGAGTTGGAATCAACTCGACGGCAGTGGTTTTTTTTTTTTTTATCATAATGCTAGCAATAACTGCATGGGAAACAAGACTTTCAAAGTCTGACTATTTATCCTTTAATCAAGGAAATGTTGATCATTCCTAGTGCTCATTGGTATTAATGTTCTTCTCTCTTTTGGCCCGTGGTAGGATATTGCCCATCTAACATTCCTTGACAGTAGATATGGCCAAGGACTTTTTACGCCAATGATATGTGAGCAGAAATGACAAGTAGACACGTAAAGAATCAGTGTACACTCCGTTGTATTCTCTTCATTTAAGCGACAGGTGCTTGACTAGGGAAATTTACGTTTTTATACTCAAAATGATTTTATGTTAAGTGTTCTAACATAAGTGATGTTATGTTAAATGTCATGACTCCCTTTCTTTTCAAATGTGCATCAGAGCTTCTTTTCACATAGATTCTTTGTATTTTTTATTGTGACTCTTCTGATGTCACAATGTATTTTAGAATCTCTTTTCCAGTATATATTTTACATTGTCTAGTCTTAACCTCAGTTTTGAAAATATGTCCTTGGATTGCAGCTCGTAGGTTCAAACTACTGACCTTTCAGTTAGTAGCTGAGTGCTTAACTCCTGTCCCACCAGGCCTTCTTTGGATTTATGGATAGCCATTGCCTTGGAGTCAATTCCAACTCATAGTGACCCTATAGGACAGAGTAGAACTGCCCCATAGGATTTCCAAGAGCAGCTGGTGAATTCAAGCTGCCAACCTCATGGTAGCTCTCAAATACTATGCCACCAGTGTTTCCAGATAGGTGTATGATAATAACTGGATGTAAAAAATTGGTATATTCCTTTAATTAACCTAGAAAATAATGTTTAAATCATGTAAACACAGAAATGTATCCCCAAACCACTTGACCTTATCATTTTTTTTTATCATGTATATATATATATAGAGAGAGAGAGTCCTGGTGGTGCAATGGTTAAGCATTCAGCTGCTAACCAAAAGGTGAGCAGCTGGAACCTACCAGCTGCTCCTTGGGAACCACATTGGGCAAGTCTACTCTGCCCTGTAGGGTTGCTATGAGTCAGAATCAACTGATATCAATGGGTAATAAATGGGGTTTTGCACACACACACACACGCACACACACACATATATATATAACATTTTCCATTTCAACTTTTTTGCCATTAAAATTCAGCAAAGTAAATTTTGGTTTGATTATAAGTATAACTTATCCATATATTTTCCCTAAGGTATAAGGGAAGTGGTGTAAAGTGTTTCAGATCCCCTCATACACAACTACTTCTTCTACCAAATCCATCTCTCTTTTCACAGGATACCTTTTAGTGATATTTTTATGGTCCTCAAAAGAACATCTATTTTCATAATTATTTTGAGAATGAATAAATGACTCAATATTTTCATTTCTTCTATAAAATACAAAATATGGCAATTCAAAATGAATTGTCACAGTGTTCTTTCTGGGTTTATCAATATTTTAAGCGTGGCAAAGTACATATAATAAAGTTTAACATAAAATATTACTAAGGATAACATTTTAAACTTTTTAAATTGAAATACTTAGTGGGAGCTTTTAATTTGCCAAACACTTATGACTAGGGCTTGCTTATTCTTAACACCTAATCTCTTACCCATTTGCCAATTTGAATCATTCAAAACCCTCAGAAAGGAAAGATTTTGATAAATGATATATGTTAATGAATTTATACATTACATTTACATAAAATACATTCATATAATTCCAAACAATAATCTCAATTTATTGCTGAAAACATAAATTTCACCTATAAATAGGGTGATCATAAGCAATTTCCTATAAATTTCCTGATTAAAATATTTTTTTTTTTATGATTTTCCTGATGGCATATTTTATTTGTTCATTCCTAAGAGTATAGATTATTGGGTTGAAGAGGGGGGGAATTACAGAATAGAACACAGAAAGGACCATATCCTGGATGGTTGCAGAGATTGCAGATGGCCTTAGGTACACATAGAAGCTTGAGCTAAGGAAGACAGACACCACAAGGATATGAGGGATACAGGTGGAAAAGGCCTTTGCTCTATCAGTTCCACTTGGGAACCTGAGCACCGTAGAAAATATGTGAATGTAAGACCTGATGATGAAGACAAAAGAGCCACCACCAATCACCAGAGCAGAGGCAAGGCTTATGATCTCATTGCTGAAGGTGTCAGAACAGGAGAGCTTCAGCAGAGAGGGGATGTCACAGAAAACCTGATGAATGTTGGACTGACAAAATGGCAGTGTGAAAGTGATGCCTGTGTGGAATCCTGAGTAGACCAGACCACTGAGGATGGAAGCCAGTGTCATCTGGACACAGGCTTGAGGGTTCATGATCACAGGGTAGTGGAGAGGCTGGCAGATGGCCACATAGCGGTCATGGGCCATGATGGTGAGGAACAGCATCTCCACACATGCAAAAAAAACCACTAGGAAAACTTGAGTTACACACCCTGCCTTTGAAATCATACTGCTGTCAAGCAAGGAGTTGACACATGAATTAGGGACCATTACAGAAATGTAACATGCATCCAAGATGGACAGATTCCTGAGAAAGAAGTACATGTGGGTGTGAAGGCTCTTGTCCAGAGTGGTGACAATAACAATTAGAAAATTCCCAATGAGAGTCATGAAATACATCAGAGAGAAGGATACAGCATGCAAAACCCGTAGTTCCCAAACATCAGAAAATCCCATCAGGAGAAATTCCATCACTATGGTATAATTGGGCATCTTTTGATGAGGTAGCTCACACCTGGGAGGCAATGAGAGAAGCCCTGAACACATGAAGAATTAAATAATGACAAGATGGCTTTCAATTATTTTTCTCTTGCCCCCTTCTAATTCTAACCCCTATTGATATTCCTAATATTTTGGAAGTTAGATTATGTATGTTGTGCTTCAGTAGCTTCCATAATATTCCTATTTCTACTTCAGGAATGAAGTGAAAATCACAACCGTTTTCTTAGAAATAAGACACATATAAGTGTTTAATATATATTTTTATATATTTCAATGGGATTTTTCTAATGATAAAATATAGATGCAGTCCCTGGGTGGTACAAGTGTTGATAACCAAAAGTTCAATGTTTGAATCGACCCAGGCGTGCCTCAGAAAAAACACTTGGTGATTTGCTTATAAAAAGTTAACCACTGAAAATCCCATGGAGCACAGTTCTAATCTAACACGTATGGCAACTTTTTTTTTTTTTAATGTATAGATTATATAGTTGGCTTTTGAAAGGAACTTTGAAGATAATGTAATAATTTTGGATAACTGGAATAAATTCTTTTAGGTGTTTTTCCAGTCTTACATTCTCATTTTCAGGCTATAGACAATAATGGGGGAAATAATCTCCTTTCTAGAAGTAGTACTGTATGCATAATAATGTCAAAATTATCTTATATTCTACCGCTATGACACACAATACTGAAATCATTTGGAACTTTACTTCCTACAATAGCTCAAGCTGATCAAAACCTCCTTCCCTTATGCATTTACCCCATGCTGAATCTGCCTCTCATTTTGTTTCCTTATCCTTTAAATTGTTTTTCTAGTCACTTGTCTGTCTTATAAAGAGACGTATGTTCCTTCCATCAGCAGTGTTCCTGCTTTCAATTCTTAGAATCTTTTAAACTTTGCCCTAACATTGCATCATTATCATCTTCAGTTTTCCAACTTTTTCAGTTTTCTTTCGTTCCACTTTCTGAAAAGCAAAACATCAATAAATTGTGGCATGATACCTTACAGTACTAATTTAGCTTTTTCTTTCTTTCATCTTAGATTACTAATGTTGCTTTTCACCTCCTTTATCTTTAACCTTTCCAACAAAATATCTGAAATTTCGTCACCCATGTCTACTTCACTAATAACATTGTTGGTTGTTGCCACCATATCTTTATCTCAGACTAATTGCTTATTTATTTTATCCTTTGTTTGATGTACTCACCAATGAACATATTAACCATCTTACCCTTTGACATACCTGTGGTACTTGTATTTTTCTGAATCTTCTCAACCTTTTTTTTTTGCAACACTTTCTTCTCCTTCTCTCATAATAAGAATAATAGCAGTAAGAGCAACAGCAGCAATAATAACAATAACTATGGCATCTGGAACCACAAACAAGTAACCTATCCATGGCTAAAATGATTGTACTTTAAACATCTTTATTTGGTTTTAAAGGTCTTCCAAATTCTTCTCTAATCTTTAAAATGTGTTTTGTCTTATCTTTCTGTGGTGAATTTATCAAACATCTTGCATATGAATTCTTCGTGGACAGCCTGAGCAAAGGCTATGATGTCTTTTTACTGGTTTCATGAAATATTTCACAAAGTGCTTTACATTGATGGATATTGAGCAGTTGCTTTGTCTTATCTGTCTTTATGTTCCTTATAAGCTCCTCAAGGATTGTATTTTGTATATCTTCGAGCCCTCCCAGCATCAAGTAAACTTCTTTTCATGTATTTGATGCTTCATAAAGATTATAAATAATGAATAAATATCCATTTCATCAAAATATTGTCGCTACTTATTTACCTATATTGGAGAGATTTCTTACCCCCATTATCAAGATATTATGTCTATATGTTTAAACAACTGAACTGACAAATAATATTCTGGATAGTTGTTTGAGGCTGGTTGAATAGAGGGGGAAAAACATAATACTTTGTAGTTAGTAAAAGCTCTGATTTCAACTTATCTGGGTCAGAATAACGGTTGAATCACTGTGTGAAATTGGCGTTTTAAGTATATGTTCAATATTTTTATCAAGCTCAGAAGAATGCTCCCTCTTCCATAGCATGTAGTCAGGATTAGATGTGACAACGTGTGTTGCAAATTTAGGAGAGTGCTCAGGACATGGTAAATGTTCCTTAATACATCCTTTGTTATCTTTAGAAAAATTGCTATTATTATTGTTTTGAACCATTACTTTTAGAGCATTTACTGTTGTCAAATACTTTAGGATACACATAATATGTTGTTAGCTGTAAATTAGTCGGCTCCAGAGCATGGCGACATATGTATAACAAAGTGAAACTTTGCCCAGTCCTGTGTCATATCATTTCCAAATCTCTCAGTGATCCTGAAAGGTAGTTTTTGTCCGCTTTTAATGAGCACAAAATACCTGCCCAAGTTTAACAGGTGCTATTTCTCTCACCGGAAACCCTGGTGGTGTAGTTGTTAAGTGCCACAGCTGCTAACCAAAGGGTTGGCAGTTTGAATCTGCCAGGCGCTCCTTGGGAACTCTATGGGGCAATTCTACTCTGTCCTATAGGGTCGATATGAGTTGGAATCGACTCAGCGGCGCTAGGTTTGGTTTTTGGTTTATTTCTCTCACCAAACCAGCTGCTTCCTTTTTTGTGGTCTTTACACACTCGCTACATTCAACAGACAAATGGTTACCAAGAACCTCTGCCCAATTCCATAGTTCTTTCAGTTTTCAAAGAATGTCTTCAAATTTTCATGAAGATAAACTAATCACAATCTGCTTTCAAATGAGTATTATGTATTAGACACATACAGCACATGTCTCAAACATCCTTAAGTAAGACACATTTTGCTGCAGATAAGTTTCCAGAACCTTGGCTGGAGAATAAAGGGAGACAATGTTTGGGTCCTATCACCACCACTTATCAGTCTAGTACAGTTAACAACAAGCTTCACCCAAAACATTTTTCATTCATCTGTAAAATGAGATAATCGTCTTTACTTTTGTAGTCAATTTAAATAATATATAGTCATTCCTTAATTGATTCATTGATACAACAAATATATATGCAGTGCTGCTACAGGCTAGGAGTACATTTGAGTAATAAACAAAAGAGAAAATCCTTAATTTCATGAAACTTGTATTTTATTAAAAGAGATATAGACTGAACAGCCAGTTATTTGAGGAAAAATAAAATGTTTCAGATAGTTTTAAGTGCTTTAAAGAAAATTCAAATGGGTGATATGAGAGAGGACAGGATGGATGTGACTATGGGGGATGGGGTTTGTCAGGTAACTGAAAGTGCTTTTTCAGCAAACTGCTATGGAAGTAAATACACATGTTTTTACTTTTCCCCACCAAATTAAGGTTTTCTCTTTTGCCTTGTGTAAAAAAAACCCAGCATGTATCTTTTGAATTGATTGAATAAGTTAGAGTAACACTTTATTTTCCAGTCCCAATAATAGTTTGGAAATTTCCTTCCCTGATTGATTTCCTCACAAATTGGTTTGAGTGAGAGACTGAACTCTGGAGCTTAAATCCTTTATGCTTCTGGGGACTTAAAACAGGTTTGATGTTAACAATCTAATGCTGACAGAAAAACTAAGATCCTGCTAACAAACATTTAAATGTGTATATTTTTCTGATTCTTTGGCTATAATTACATTTTTTAAAACACCTTCTCATTGTTAGTAAACATCTGAGAGAACTAATCTGAAAATTTTTGCTCTACAAAAATAGAAAAATATTTTTTAGTTAGGCAGAGTTTGAAATAAAACAGTTTTTATTACATTGCATCATATTTTTTAAGTATCCAGAAAAAGTTCTCTGGGGTATATTAAGTGTAAAGAAAAAATGGAAAATCACGTGCGTATTGTATCATTTTTTTTTATAAAATAGCAAAAATAACTAGAGAAGTATAGATGGAAACCAGAATAGGTAGAAATAGATAAAGAATATAAATATGAAAAATGGAGAATCATTTAGGGATTTTTTTACTGCTAAAATAAGGGATGTGAGAAAACCCAACAAAAAAGGCTTATATTTTCATTCTACTGGGTTATTTGCCACTTACTACATAGACATTTTTAAATTTAAAACATACAATAATAGTTAACCGAGCAATGAGGCTTTTATTATCATACTTCTTTTTTATTAAAAATTAAATGTAAAAAGTAATACTTTTAGAAAGTTATCAAAGTAATGCCCTTAGTCATATCAGTTAGGATACTTTAAAATGTTGACATTCTGACGTTTTTTAAGTTTCAACTGGAACACTTTCTAATGAAGTCTCAATTCTTTTTTTTTTTTTTTTTTGAAATAACATGACCATTATCCTTGTCCTGTAAAGATGTTTACAGTCAGAGAATACAACCTATGCTCCTTTGTTTAGGGAATAAAAAATTACTATGCTGGTGGTTCAGATTAAAAGGCAAGGTTGATGGACTGATGATATCCAATGTGTGCAACTCATGATTAGAGAAGAAAATCTGCAGTATATAGAATTCAATTCCTATGTTATTGACAATATTTTCCAGTTTATATATATTAAACATTTTGTACCTCTCTTTTGAATAAATTTTATTTTATCCCATATAAATCATTCTTATGTAACAGACTTAAGTGACCAAAATTTCTTCCCCTGAAGCACAAAATTTCTTGATAATTAATCAAAATGTTGTGTTTACACAAGCAAGACACATCAGGGTTTTTCATCATTAGCTAGTTATTCAACATTAGTAAGCAGCATATTTATTGATAACTTAACTGAAAGAATTACGTGTTAAATTTTATGAAAATAGATCAGCCTCTTTATGAAAATAAATGCTGCCTGTTTCTTTGCTAGTATATTTAGACGTTTGGGTGCTTCTGAAAATAGAGTTATGGTTTCTGCAAGAGCATCACCACAAAACTTTATTACTATATTAAATTAGGTAAAAAGTTTTAGACTGTCATAAGTTGAAAGCATTATACATTTGAAATATACGTTGATTTTTCTAATTTTATATTTATCCAACAAACTCTTTTATATCTGACTTTCTACCTAGTAAATTAACACACTTCCAAGAACAGAAGCTTCTGGATTATAAAATCTGGTTTGTCTCTTGCCCCCAACGATTAATTACTCTCAATTATCTTAATCATAAGACATGGTAAGAATGTGTGTCTTCTACGTTTATTGTATGGCAACATTTTCAAAAGTAGCAGACACTAAAAAAGTAGACATTTTAAAGGAAATTCTTCAATTAATTGAAATGTATTTTCCAGATAAGTACACTTGCCCCCCTATACAATCTTTTAGTTCTTTTTTTCAAAAGGAAGTAACAATTTGACCCCTTTTTCTAATTGGAAACTGTCAAAGGAATATTCTCCTCAGCATCATTGGTTGGACTGCATATTCCTAAAGAGAAGGTAAATAAATATTGCATAATCTTTTGTGTAGCCATATGAAGGACATATAACTTGAAGGACTATAGGAAGAATGCATTGATCAATGATTTAATCAAATTTTTCATAGAATCATCCATTTAATTCCATATTCACTTGCTGATTTGGTCATCTAAGAAATTATTACTGATAATCTAGCATTTCTCAGCACTTGGTTAGAAATTAATCTGTTTCCATCAATTCCAATTCATAGTGACCCTATAGCACAGAGTAGAACTGCCCCACAGAGTTTCTAAGGCTGTAATCTTTATGGAAGTAGAACACCACACCTAGCTATGATGGAGCAGCTGGTGGGTTGAAACTACCAACCTTTTGGTTAACAGCCAAGTGCTTAACTACCAGGGGTCCTTTGATCAGAGATTTCTACTTACTTTTTAATATGGCATTTAAAGTCTGCAGATGTACATACAATGTAGGCCATTTTAATTTTTTTAAATAGTTAAATAATATGCTTTATGTTATATTTATGTACTTTTACCTCCCTGCATTATAATTTTGCTTTTTGGCACATTCCACTCCCAACATTACTGAAAGATTTGCGTAGACTTGTTAAACAATTTTTTTTTTAGTTTTGAATTTTCAATTGCTAGTTACCATAAAGAACACTATTTTTTTTACTTAGAACACTTTTCCTCACCTGAGTTTTCACAGTCCTTGACACGATGGAAATGATGATAGCATATTTCTCATTGGTTCACTGCTTTGTTTTGGCTCATGACTACCAGCTGATATTTTCAGTTATTTTGAATGAACCATTCAGTGTTATGAAATATTTGGTTTGACTAACATTTCACTGAAATATTATGGTAGAGGTGTTATGCCAGTACCTACACACAGTTTTGTTTTCAATTCCAATTCATAATGTTTTTGAAACAAGATAGGAAGGGAGTGCAAAGTAGTTAAGGGAAGCATCAATGTGGAACCAGGAAAAGGTGCCAAAATAATAATCATTAAAAAATACTCACTAGGTTGTAAGCTAAATAGAAGAACACTTTTTTAATAGTAGTATCTCCCAAAGAGGCAGTCAATTGTAGCTTATCCAAATGTGCAAAGTACTGGCTAAAACATCAGTTTTATTGACTACAGTAGGAATATTGTAGTCTAACCATGGGCATGTGGTTCCCATTTACATAAATATGGCAATTACCAAGCCAGCACAATCAAGGCTTTTGGGATCTCAGCCCTGAACATGCAGTCATCCCCAGAGTCTTGGGTAGAGCTCAGGAGATCACTAATAAATACAGATCTCATAAAATACCTTTAAGATAAATGGGCTTTTACCAGTCTAGTATTGTAGTAGTATGAAAACCATGGAAATCTTTATTATCTTACCACTGAGAAAGTTTATAAGGAGAGAACTTACACGTTATGAAGGCTTTGTGGTCTAGAAAGAGCTCAGTGGTAAACCTTAGCAAAACTACATCAGCTGCAAATTGGAAAAATATCTAATCTCTTAATCTTTTCTTTTAGAAGCCCAGATTATGCAGAAAAGAGACAGTGAAACATGTGTGTGCTTTTGTTTCTCTTCTTTATGCCTTCCACCTAGCTCCATAACTCATTTTAGGCCACAAAGGAACCCTCAATAAAATTCAAGATATCGTACAAATACAAAGCATTCTCTCTGATCATAATGCCATAAAAGTAAAAATTAATAACAAGAAAAACAAAGAAAAAAATCAAATACGTGGAAACTGAATAACACCTTGGTTTAAAATCACTGGATATTAGAAGAAATCAAAGATGGAATAAAAAAATTCCTGGAGAAGGAGCCAACGTGATGCTATAGACAGAAGCAACAATTCATCCTTCCACAGCAAAGACCCAAAAAATTAAGTAAAACAGAGACATATGTCAATCCTGGAGCCCTAAGTGTCAAATGAAGGGATAAAGAACTGAACTAAGCACCGACTGGAATAAGAAACTGACAGAGAAAAGCGAATGAGGAGAGTTATAGAGTGGAGGTCCCCACCAGCTAATGTGGCACGGATTTGCCGTCTTGGACCCCTCAGCCTCCAAGAACCATGGATAGGGAGTAGGGAAAGGCAGCTTTATGGAGCTCCCGGCAGGGTAACCAGCAATACACTTTCCTACTACTCACTCTTCTTCCCACTACTTGGCCTTTGCTGCTTTCTGACGGGCCACAGTCACGAGGCAAAGGATTTACCCCACCCATACTGGCCAGTTCATTCGGTGCCATTTTGTGTTGCTCTTGTTGCTTTTTTTTTTTTTTTTCCAGCTTATTTTGGTTTCTTCTCTCTCTCTCACCTCCTTCCTTTCTTCTCTGAACACCTGGGTCTGTGTGCCATCTCCACTCCTTCTTCACAGGCTGTGCAGTGCTGCTCGACTGGGGTACCTCTTCTGCACTGCCAAGCCAGAGGTCTCCTCAGGGCATTTTTTTTTTCCATTTCTCATTTTGTTGTCTCTCCCTATCTCCCTTCATTTCCTTTCTCATGGACACCTGGTGCCATATACCATCTTCTCTCCTTCCTGATGAGCTGTGCAGTGCTGTTTGGCTGGGAACCCCCTTCCCCAGTCCATGCCACCATGACAGTGGGCTCCCTGAGGGCATTTTTGTTTGTTTCCTTTTCTAGGTTTCTTGTCTCTCTTTACCCACCTTCCTTACTTTTCTCCTGAACACCTGGAGTCGTGTGCCGTGTCTGCTCCTTCTTGATGGGTTGTGCAGTGCCACTCAGCTGGGGACCTGCTTCTGGTGGGCTCCATTGGGCCATTTTTTCTTCTTTTTTTTCTCAGTTTTTTATCTCTGTCTTCCTTTCTTTCTTTCCTCCCAACCACCTGGCCTCTTTTTTTTTTTTTTCTCAATTTCTTGTCTTTCTCTATCTTCCCTCCTTTCCATCCTCCTAACCACCTGGCCACATGTGCCTTTCTCTCTCTCTCTCTCATCTCTCTCTCCCTTCTTTCTTTTCCTTTCTCCCTCCATATAACTGCATGTGCCATATCTATCCCTTCTTGACTGGCTGTGCCACCCTGCCTGCCTAGAAAGCCACCAGCACACAGCTCCCCCAGATCTGTTCTGCTCCAACAGCAGAATCCCTCAGCACTTTTTAGAGCTTCTGTTTCTCTCTCCTCTTTCTTTTCTTTCCCACAGCAACGTAGCTAGACACATCACACCCCCACCCCCCCGCCTATCTGCACTGTGTGCTAAGCATCACATCCCCAAGGAGCACAGGCATGGTCTACTGGAAACAGCCTTGCATGTCCTCTGGCCCAACTCTAACAGCCCCAGTATGTGCTGCAAAAAAAAAAAAAAAAAAATCACAACCCCTACCCCTCTTCTGCACCTGCACTGCTGCACCATAGCTGAGCAACTGGCCCTGCCCATTGACAAGTTGGTGAGAAGCATTATGCCCACAGACTAGCAGACAACGAAGAATGTCCAGGCTGCGGACTCAGAAAACCAAATAAAACAAAAAAACCAGGCCCCCCCCGCCAAAAAATACAAATCTACAATCAAAAAATGAAGAAAATAATTACTGAATGTCCATAAGACAGCAGATATATCAAAACATATATACAAAAAAGCAGGTCAGGGTGGTTCCAGAAAGTGTCCAAAATAAAACACCAGGTGACCTTCCAGTAGAAAAACAGGTATTAAAACTACCTGTTATAGAATCCAAATCTCTAATATTCAGGGCTATTCAAGAGATGAAGGAAAAAGCAGACAAAAGGAGGAAAAAATAGACAAAATCATGGAAAAGACAGACAAAACAATGGAAGAATTCAAGAAGACAATACAGGAACAAAATGTGAAAATAAACTCAGTACTAGAAATCTATGAAAACAACAATTAGACATTCAAAAGGTAAACAACAAGATTTCAGAAATGGGCAATGTCATAGAAGGTTTGAGGAGCAGGTTCAAAACAATGGAAGACAAGATCAGCAAAACTGAAGACAAATCTTTGGATATCTCTTTGTTTGAGGAAAACTCAGTGAAAAGAATGAAGAATAACGAAGACAACCTGAGAATGATGTGGGATACAATTGAAAGCAAAAATTTGTGAGTGACTGAAGTTCCAGAACAGGGAAGAAAACAGAAAATGCAGAGAGTATCATTAAAGAATTGCTGACAGAAAACCTCCCTAGTTTATGAAAGATGAAAAGCTCACCATCCAAGAAGCTCAATGAACTCCATATAGGATAGACCCAAAAAGAAAATCTCCAAGGCATATCATAATTACACTCGCTAAAACCAAAGACAAAGAAAGAATCCTGAGAGCAGCTTGAGGAAAACAAAAAGTCACATACAGAGAGGAAACAATAATAGGAAGCTCTGACACTCAGCAGAGACCATGCAGGCAAGAAGCCAATGTGAGGACATATATAAAACCTTGAAAGAAAAAAAAAAAGTTAACCAAGAGTAATATATCCTGCAAAACGTTTGCTCGAATATGATGGTGAATTTAGGACAGTTCCAGATAGACAGAAATAAAGGGAATATATAAAAACCAAGTGAAACTTACAAGGATTATTAAAGGATGCCCTTTGGTTAGAGAACCAACAATATCAGACAACGGCCTGAACTTATAATGCAAGACCACATCAGCCAGACTAACCTAGGTAATGAACTCTCAAGGATAAAATGAAACTAAAAGATTTACAACAGGGAACCAGAGAGGTTAATCTGTAAAAGACAATAATGTCAGACAATAAAAGAGGGAATAAATGGTGTAGGTATAAACTTCAAATGGAGAGGAAGTCGAGACAATATCAAGTAATAAAAGATTGGTTCAAACTTAGGAAAATAAGGGTAAATTTCAAGGTAACCACAAAAAATTAACAAATCCACTCATCAAAATAAAGAAAAACATAAAGTCTCAGTAAATACAAAATCTACAAAAATGAAAGAAATGAAAAAAAAAAATCCACAAACAAAAGGAATTCAGCACAGGAAAGTAAAATGAACAAAGAAAATGTGAGCAAAATAAAACAAAAAAACCCTACAAAATGACAGCAATAAACTCACACCTATCAATAATTACACTGAAAGGAAATGGCCTATATGAACCCACAAAGAGATAGTGACAGATGGATAAAAAAACAAGACCCACCAATATGCTGTCTACAAGAGACACACCTCAGAAACAAAGACATAAATTTATTATAAATCAAAAGACAGAAAAAAATATACCAAGCAAATAGCTACCTAAAAAGAGCAGGAGTGGCAATACTAACCTCAGATAAAATGTATTAAAAAAAAAAAAAAATCCACCATAAAAGACAAAGAAGGGCATTATATAATGATTAAAAAGACAATCCATCATGAAGATATAACCATAATAAATACCTACACACCTAATGGCAGGGCTCCAAAATACATAAAACAAACTAACAACACTGAAAAGAGAAATTGACAGTTCCACGATAATAAAAAATAGGGGAGTTTAATACACCACTCTCAGTAAAGGACAGAACAGAACCCAACAAAGGTACAGAAGATCTAAAGGCCACAATCAACTGACTTGATCTTGTAGACATATACAGGACACTCAACCCAACAGCTGCAAAGTACACATCCTTTTCCAACTCACATGGAATGTTCTCCAGAATAGACCACATCTTAGGCCAGAAAGCAACCCTGAACAAAATCAAAAACATTGAGGTAATACAAAGTATCTTCTCTGATCACAATGCCATGAAAGTAGAAATTAACAATAAGAAGAGCAAGGGGAAAAAAAAAATCAAATAAGTGGAAACTGAATAACACCTTCCTTAAAAACACTATGTAATAGAAAAAATCAAAGACAGAATAAAAAAAAATTCCTAGAATCAAACAAGAATGAAAACGCATCATACCAAAATCTTTGCGACACAGCAAAGGCAGCACTTAGATATCAATTTATAGCAATAGATGCACACATCAAAAAAGCAGAAAGGGACAAAATAAAAATATTATTTGCACGAACAAAATGAAATAGAACAAGAAAAAAAGCCCACAGTCACCAAAAGAAAGGAAATAATAAAGATCAGAGCAGAAATAAGTGAAATAGAGAATAGAAGAACAAAAGAAAGAATCAACAAAACCAAAATTTGGTTCTTTGAAAAGCTCAACAAAAAAGCTCAACCATTGGTTGCACCAACAAAAGAAAAACAGGAAAGGGCACAAATAACCAAAATAAGAAATGAAATGGGGGACATTACGACAGACCCAACTGAAAATAAAGAATCATAACAGTATTATGAAAAACTATACTTCCAAAATTTGAAAACCTAAAGGAAATGGAAACCCTGGTGGCGTAGCGGTTAAGTGCTACAGCTGCTAACCAAAAGGTTGGCAGTTTGAATCCACCAGTACCAGGCAGTACTTAGAAACTCTGTGGGGGAGTTTTACTCTGTCCTATAGGGACATTATGAGTCAGAAACGACTCGATGGCAATGGGTATTAAAGGAAATGGACAAAGTTCTAGAAAAACACTATGTACCCAAACTAACACAACCTGATGTTGAAAATCTGAACAGGCCCTTAACAACAACAACAAAAACCTGACCCGGATGGCTTCACTGGAGAATCCTACTGAACATTCAGAGAAGAGCTTGTATCAGTGCTACTCAAATATTTCAGAACACAGAAAACAGATACTTCTTAATTCATTTTATAAAACCAGTATAACCCTGATACCAAAACCAGGCAAAGACACCACAGAAAAAGAAAATTACAGACTAATCTCTCTCATGAATATACAACAAAATTCTAGCCAATAGAATTTGGCATCATGTCAAAAAATAATACAACCAAATGAGATGCACACCAGGTGTGCAAGAATGATTCAACATTAGAAAATCAATCAATATGATCCCCCACATAAATAAAAGAATCACATGATCGTCTCAGCTGATGTAGAAAAAGCATTAAACAAAGTTCAACACCCTTTCCTGATGAAAACCCTCGAAGAAATAGGTATAAAAGGGAAGTTCCTCAACATAATAAAAACCAGTGGCCAACATCATTCTTAATGGAGAGAAGCTGAAAACATTCCCCTTGAGAACAGGAACAAGACAAGGATGCCCTTTATCCTCACTCCCATTTAACATTGTGCTAAAAGTCCTACCTACAGCAATAAGGCAAGAAGAAGAAAAAAAGGGCGTCCAAATTGGTAATTAAGAAGTACAACTGTCCCAATTTTGTGGAAGATACGATACTATATATAAATAACTCAAAGAACTTCACAAGAAAACTACTGGAACTAATAAAAAGATTCAGCAGATTAGCATGATACGAGATAAACACACAAAAATCTGTTGAATTTCTAAACATCAATAAAAAGAACTACAAAAGGAAATCAGGACAGCAATACCATCTTCAACAGTCCCTAAAAAAATAAGACATGTAGGAATAAATCTAAGCAGAGACATAAAAGACTTACACAAAGGAAAGTAGAAAAAACTACTGCAAGAAACCAAACAAAACCTAAGTAAATGGAAAAAAATACCATGCTCATGGATACATAGATTGAACAATAAGAAAATGTCAATTCTGCCCAAAGTGGTCTACAGATACAATGCAATCCCAATCCAAATACCAGCAGCATTCTCTAAACAGATGGAAAAATTTAACTTTATATGGAAAGGAAAGAGGCCTGGATAAGTAAAGCACTATTTAAGAAGAAGAATAAAGTAGGAGAACTCACACTACCTGATCTCAGAACCTACTACACAGCTACGGTAGTCAAAACAGCCTGGGACTGGCTAAACAGCAGGCACACGGACACAGAATTGAGAACCCAGATGTAAATCCATCTACCTGTGGTAACCTGACCTTCAACAAAGGCCCAAAGTCCATTAAATGGGGAAAAGACAGGTTTTTTAAACAAATAGTGCTGGCGAAACTGGATGTCCATCTTAAGATATTAAAACAGGACCCATACATTACACCATACACAGACACTAATGCAAAATGGATCAAAGACCTAAACATAGAACCCAAAGCTAGAAAGATCATAGAAGAAAAAATAGGATCAATGCCAAAGGCCCTAATACACTGAATAAATAGAATACAAACCATAACTAACAATACAAACGTGAGAACATAAACTAGATAACTGGAATCTTCTAAAAATTGAATACTTATACTTATCAAAAGACTTCACCAAAAGAGTAAAAAGAGAACTTAGAGACTGGGAAAAAAACTTTTGGCTATGACAAATCTGACAAAGATCTAATCTCTAAAATCTACAAGAAAATCCAACACCTCTACAATAAAAAGGCAAATAATTCTGTTAAAAAAATGGGCAAAGTTTATGAATAGGCACTTCACCAAAGAAGGTACTCAGGCAGCTAAACAGACACATGAAGAAAAGCTCACTGTAATTAGCCATTGTTGTTGCTGTTATTAGGTGCTGTTGAGTTGGTGCGACCCTACGCACAACAGAACGAAACACTGCTCTGTCCTGAGCCATCCTTACAATCATTGTTATGCTTGAGTTCATTGTTGGTACAACCCTATATACAACAGAACAAAACACTGCCCAGTCCTGAGACATCCTTACAATCGTTGTTACGCTTGAGCCCATTGTTGCAGCCACTGTGTCAATCCACCTCGTTGAGGGTCTTCCTCTTTTCCACTGACCCTGCACTTTGCCAGGCAGGATGTCCTTCTCCAGAGACTGATCCCTCCTGACAACATGTCCAAAGTATGTAAGACGCAGTCTCGCCATCCTTGCTTCTAAGGAGCATTCTGGTTGTACTTCTTCCAAGACAGATTTGTTTGTTCTTCTCGCAGTCCGTGGTATATTCAATATTCTTCGCCAACACCACAATTCAAAAGCATCAATTCTTCTTCAGTCTTCCTTATTCATTGTCCAGCTTTCACATGCATATGATGTGATTGCAAATACCATGGCTTGGGTTAGATGCACCTTAGTCTTCAAGGTGACATCTTTGCTCTTCAACAGTATAAAGAGGTCCGTTGCAGCAGATTTACCCAATGCAATGCATCTTTTGATTTCTTGACTGCTGCTTCCATGGCTGTTGATTGTGGATCCAAGTAAAATAAAATCCTTGACACCCCAATCTTTTCTCCATTTATCATGATGTTGCCCATTGTTCTAGTTGTGAAGATTTTTGTTTTCTTTATGTTGAGGTGCAATCCACACCGAAGGCTGTGGTCTTTGATCTTCATTAGTAAGTGCTTCAAGTCTTCTTCACTTTCAGCAAGCAAGGTTGTGTCATCTGCATAACACAGGTTGTTAATGAGCCTTCCTCCAATCCTGATGCCTTGTTCTTCTTCATACAGTCCAGCTTCTGGTATTATTTGCTCAGTATACAAACTGAATAGGGATGGTGAAAGAATACAACCCTGACACACACCTTTCCTGACTTTAAACCAGTCAGTATACCCTTGTTCTGTCTAAACAACTGCCTCTTGATCTATGTAAAGGTTCCTCATGAGCACAATTAAGTATTCTGGAATTCCCATTATTCTCAATGTTACCCATAATTTGTTATGATCCACACAGTCAAATGCCTTTGCATAGTCAATAAAACACAGGTAAACATCCTTCTGGTATTCTCTGCTTTCGGCCAGGATCCATCTGACATCAGCAATGATATCCCTGGCTCCATATCCTCTTCTGAAACCAGCCTGAATTTCTGTCAGTTCCTTGTCAATATACTGCTGCAGCCATTTTTGAACTATCTTCAGCAAAATTTTGCTTGCGTGTGATATTAATGATATTGTTCTAAAATTTCCACATCCAGTTGGATCACCTTTCTTGGAAATAGGCATAAATATGGATCTCTTCCAGTCAGTTGGCCAGGAAGCTGTCTTCCATATTTCTTGGCATAGGTGAGTGAGCACCTCCAGTACTGCATCCGTTTGTTGAAACATCTCAATTGATATTCCATCAATTCCTGGAGCCTTGTTTTTTGCCAGTGCCTTCAGAGGAGCTTGGACCTCTTCCTTCAATACCATCAGTTCCTGATCATATGCTACCTCTTGAAATGGTTGAACATCGACAGATTCTTTTTGGTAAAATAACTCTGTGTATTTCTTCCATCTTCTTTTGATGCCTCCTGCGTCACTTAATATTTTCCCCATAGAATCCTTCACTATTGCAACTCGAGGCTTGAATATTTTCTTCAGTTCTTTCAGCTTGAGAAACACTGAGCATGTTCTTCCCTTTTGGTTTTCCATTTCCAGCTCTTTGCACATGTCATTATAATACTTTTTCTCCTCGAGCCACCCTTTGAAATCTTCTGTTCAGTTCTTTTACTTCATCAGTTCTTCCTTTTGCTTTAGCTGCTTGACGTTCGAGAGCAAGTTTCAGTCTCCTCTGACATCCATGTTGGTCTTTTCTTTCTTTCCTGTCTTTTCAATGACCTCTTGCTTTCTTCATGTATGATGTACTTGATATCATTCCACAACTCGTCCGTTCTTCAGTCACCAGTGTTCAATGCGTCAAATCATTTCTTCAGATGGTCTCTAAATTCAGGTGGGATATACTCAGGGGTATAGTCCAGGTTCCGATTATTAATGGATGTTTGCAGCTGTTTCTTCTCATTTTGAGTCATGCCACATCAACAAATGAAGGTCCTGAAAGCTTTACTCTATCCACGTCATTAAGATCAACTTGTACTCTCGACGGCACTGGGTTGTGGGTCTACTTTGAGGAGGCAGCTTTTCCCTAGTCATCTTATGAGTGCCTTCCAAACAGGGGGCTCATCTTCCAGCACTATATCAGACAATGTTCCTCTGCTATTAATAAGGTTTTTGCTGGCTAATACTTTTCAGAAGTAGATTGCCAGGTCCTTCTTCCTAGTCTGTCTTAGTCTGAAAGCTCAGCTGAAACCTGTCCTCCACAGGCGACCCTGCTGGTAACTGCATACCAGTGTCATAGCTTCCAGCATGACAGCAACACCCAAGCCCCCATAGTACGCAAACTGACAGACACGTGGGGGCCTTTTTTATAAGAAATAGATTATTTTATATAATGTTCAAACAATTCTGTAAGTATAAGTCCAGGAAACCCTGGTGGCATAGCAGTTAAGAGCTATGGCTGCTAACCAAAAGGTCAGCAGTTCAAATCCACCAGGCCATCCTTGGAAACTCTATTGGGCAGTTCTACTCTGTCCTATAGGGTTGCTATGAATCAGAATCTACTCAACAACAATGGGTTATGATTGGCTATTTTAGCATAAGTCCAACTTATATATAGTTTTAAATGGAATTCAGGTTTTGTTTTTCCTAAGTAATGAGCAAGTTTCCCACACCAGCTCGTAGCATTTTTTCATCTGTGTTTGACTTTTAATTCCTCCTTTATTAGGCATGAAGTTTCTGTATAGAGTAAGCTGGGTTTTGAGATCTCAACACTGTTCCAATGGTCTGTTTTTATTGGAATTGTACAGTAAAGGGTTAACCTTGCTCAAAGAGAGGTCTTGGTCTCTTAACTCCTGGAAGGTAACCTCTAAGCACTTGCGTCCTATCTGATAAGGATGCCTTTGTTTCCCTGGGGCCTTGGGCCATACCAGGCAGTCAGTGCTAAAAATGTGATTTAATGTGGGGGACTTTTGACCATGTGGTATCAGAATGAATACTGGCGGGACTGGAAACTAAGCTCAACCACATGAGTCCCAATAAAAATTCTGGACAGCTTGGCTCCAGTGAGCTTCCCTTGTTGGTATTACTCCACACATGCTGCCACTCATTTTTGCTGGAAGAAGCATGATTTCACTGAGACAAGATAACTAGAAACTCATGTTTGGAATTCTCCTGGGCCCTGCTCTTATGTGCCTCTTCCATTGGATGATTTTCATCTGTATTCTTTCACTGAAATAAACAGTAAAGACAAGTATAATGGCTTTTCTGAGTTCTATGACCTTCTATTAAAACTGTATTCTCAAAGGAGAATTACACAGGTAGAGGGGTTAGAATTCCAAAACATATTATTTGAGACACAATTCAATCCATAGCACTGTGCATTTCCTGTTTGTTCTCTTGGGAATACTTTTTCTTCAATATTTCAGTACTCATGTATACAGTTACTGACCTGAAGTTTCCATGCTGTGGGGAAGCACAAATTAGCCACCTGCAGAGATTACATGGAGAGAGATAGATTCCCAGGCAGCCCCCAACTGCTTCAGACCCTTGCTGTTCCAGTGGCAGCCATCATCTGACTGCATGAGAGACTCTGAGCTAGAGCCTCCCAGCTGAGCTCTTCTTGAATTCGTGAATCATGAAGATTATGAAAGATAATAAAATTACTATATTGTTTAAAACCACTAAATTTGGGGATGATTGTTATGCAACAATATATAATTTCAAGAAGAATGTTTGCTCTTGAAACCCAGCATCCATGGATGACTCCACAAGATTTTCTTTTATTGCTTATTTTCTGATTTTTTTATATTTAATTTATAAATATTTTGATTGGCATTGTGTCATTTTTATTCATAATTGAGAAAGCCAAATATCTCTCAAAATTTTCTTGTGAGGTTTAGATATCAAAGTTTGTCTAGCCTAATTAAAATATTTGAAGAATATTGCCTCTTTTAAAATTATTTGTAACTTTGAGGCTTATCTGTAGGGTCAATACAAGTCAGAAGCAACAGCAATGGGGTGGAAAGTGATAGGCACATCTTAGTCTGATTTTTTTCTTTTCTGGGGGATTTTGAGGACTGAATTAATTTATTTTAATGTGGTGTTATATGTTGTTATGGATTGAATTGTGTCCCCCCAAAATGTGTGCCAACTTGTCTAGGCTATGAGTCCCAGTATTATGCAGTTTTTCTCCATTTTTTGGTCTGAGGTAATTACCCAATTTGTTGTAAATATTAACCTCTATGATGTTAAACAGGCAAGATTAGAGGCAGTTATGTTAATGAATCAAGACCCAATCTACAAGTTTAGGTTGTATCATGAGTCAATCTCTTTTAAAATATAAAAGGGAGAAGTGAGCAGAGAGGAGGGGAACCACATACCACCAAGAAAGAAGTGCCAGGAGCACAGCAAGTCCTTTGGATCCAGGGTCCCTGGATTGAGAAACTCTTAGACCTAAGGGAAAATTGATGACAAGGACTTTCTCTCAGAGCCAACAAAAAAGAGAAAGCCTTTCCCTGAAGCTGGCTCCTGAAATTCAGACTGTAGTCTTCCCTACTTTGAGAAAATACAATTATCTTTATTAAAGCCATCCACTTATAGCCACACTAGAACACTAAAACTAAAAAAAAAAAAAATTAAAAAAAACTAAGACATATGTAAATCCGTTTTACACATTTTCATCCATTTTTTGAGTCAGTTTTTGTAACTAAGCCATTTTATCTAAGATTTCAAGATGTGTTAGTAAGAATTTTTTATGATACACGGTTTTGAAAAAAATATTTTTTGCTCCATCTTTTATTATATCCCTTTTCATCTCAGTATACTTTTGGGCTTAGTCAATTTATTTAATATTTGCCATGTGTTTTTGTTATCTGCAAAAAATTTTTTCCCCTTTGGAGAAAACTGTGACATATTTTATTGCTTGGGCTCCACAGCAGGGCATTCCCAAAATAAAAAAAAATTAAAATTGTTTCCACACGTATCAAGAGAGGGAAAGCAACACTGGCTGTTTTTTTTTTTTTTTTTTTGAAGAATAAGGACAGGTTCCATAAAGCAACCTCAAAAATTCTATTCACAATACACGGGAAGATAACAATGTGCAGTTCCGGAGTATATAATAAAAAGCTATGGACACCAATGATACGACTTACCAAAGCATATTTTACCTTTCTGAGAATTGTCTAGCACTCATTTTCCCATATTAAGACTTCATGGCATAACCACTTCCACTGCCAAAACTGCTTTTTTAAACCAATTCAACCATTTTTAAAAAAAAAAATTCTGGCAATAATTTCTTTTTTTAATGTAGTAAAATATATACGACATTCCATTTTACCCATTTTTAAGTGTAAAATTCAATAGCATTAATTACATTTACAGTATTGCACACCTATAATAAATATTTGTTACCAAAGTTTTTTGTTGATTAGGTTTGTTAAATATAAGTCATTAATTCAGAAGTGACAGTTCACTGAAACTAAGGATACTTGGCTTTCTTGTTTCCTTAACACTTTAAATAATGTGTAGTGAAGTCAGTTTTATAGTTTTTTTTTTTTTTTTTAACCTGACACTCATGGGCTTCATACAAGAATTACTGGCATAGTGAAGATAGAAAATTTATTCGGCCCAATGAAATTTTCCAAAACCTTTGCTGTGCAATAGGTGATGGCTAGACTCCAAAAAGACTCCAAGATGGGGCTATTTCTTGAATGCCCTTAACAAACTCACGTGATATTTTAAAACCCAGACACTTATCTATAAAATGAAGAAATATTATTATCAACCATATGCTACTGTTGAAGTATTACACAAGATAAATCATTTTAAGAAATTTGCACAATTGTTGCCACAAAATGCTATGGCTATTATGCATTGAAATTTTTGTTTACGATGTGAGGATAAAGAATATGCACTTTGTGTCATAATGCTAATACTAATTGTATGAGATAAAGCATTCAGAGTCTGACAAATTATCCTTTTAATCAAGAAGATGTTGATCATTCCTAGTGCTCACTGGCTTTACTGTTCTTCTCCCTTTTAGCACATGATGGGAGATTGCCCATCTCCCATCCTTTGACAGTAGGTATGGCCGTGGTGGTGTTATTCAGCCAATAATGTGTGAGCAGAAATGACTGGTAGACACATACAGAATCAGTGTACAGTCCTTGATATTCTCTTCCTCTAAGGGACTAGGGGAATCTACATTTTTATACTCAAAATGATTTTATGTTAAGTTTTCTAACAGTTAAAACTGTTATGACTCTCTTTCTTTTCAAATGTACTGTCAGAGCTTCTTTTCACGCGGATGCAATGTCTTTTTTCCTGGGATTCTCCTTGATGTCACAATGTATATTAGAATTTCTTTTGTGCTGTATATTTTACAGTGTTCATTCTTAAGCCCGATTTTCAAAATATGCACTTCAGTTGAGGCTTGTGGGTTTGAACTGCTGACCATTCAGTTAACAGCTGAGTGCTTAACCACTACACCATCAAGGAATCTTCAGATCTATGGATAGGCATATGATAATAACTGGGAATATAAAATTGGTGAATTCCCTGAATTAACCTAGAAAATAATGTTTAAAGCATAAAACCAAGTAACATATATGTATTTGGTTGTGTATACATATGTATATATATATATACACATATATCACAGAAACATTATACATTTTAACTTTTTTACATATTAAATTCAGTAAATTTTTGTCTAAGTAAAACTTATCTTTATATTTCCCATACAGTACAAGAGAAGCAGTGTAAAGTATTTCTGTCCTGTCATATACAAATACTCCCCCAACCAAAGCCACCTCTCTTTTTACAGCATGCTTTTTAGTGATTTTTTATGGTCCTCAAAAGAACATATATTTTCATAATTATTTTGTGAAAAAATAAATGACTCAATGTTTTCATTTCTTCTATAATACAGAATGTGGCATTTCAAAATAAATTAACACAGTATTCATTCTAGGTTTATCAGTATTTTTAAGCATGGAAAAATATGGAAGATAAAGTTTAATGTAAAACATTGCTAAGGATAATATTTTAGGCTTTTTGAGACTGACATATTTAGTGGGAGATTTTTAACTTCCCATACATGTATGACTGGGGCTTGCTTATTCATAACACCAGAACTCTTAACCAACTACCAATTCAAATCATTCAAAACCCTCAGAAAGGAAAGATTTTGATAAATTATATATGTTAATGAACTTATATATTAAATTTACGTAAAGTACATCTATAAAATTCCAATCTATAATCTCAATTTATTGCTGAAAACATGAATTTCAACTCATAACTTTGGGTGAGCCTAACCAATGTCCTATAAATTTCCTGATAAAAATATTTTTTCTGTGATATTCCTGTTGGCATATTTTATTTGTTCATTTCTAAGACTATAGATAATCAGGTTGAAGATGAGGGGAATTACAGAGTAGACCACAGAAAGGACCATATCCCGGATGGCTGCAGAGATTGCAGATGGTGTTAAGTACACATACAAGCTTGAGCAAAGGAAGATTGACACCACGAGGATACAAGGGACGCAGGTGGAAAAGGCCTTTGCTCTGTCTGCTCCACTTGGGAAATTGAGCACAGTAGAAAATATGTGAATGTAAGACCTGATGATAAAGATGAAAGAGCCTCCACCAATCACAAGACCAGAGACAATGTTTACGATCTCATTGCTGAAGGTGTCAGAGGAGGAGAGCTTCAGCAGAGATGGGATGTCACAAAAAACTGATGAATAACATTGGAATAACAAAAGGGTAACCTGAAGGTGTTGACTGTGTGGAATCCTGAGTAGAGCAGGCCACTGAGGATGGAAGCCAGTGTCATGGGGACACAGACCTGAGGGTTCATAATCCCAGAGTAATGGAGAAGCTGGCTGATGGCCGCATAGCGGTCATGAGCCATGAAGGTGAGGAACAGCAGCTCTACATACACAAAGAAAACCACTAGGAAGACCTGAGCCACACACCTTGCCTTTGAAATGTCACTGCTGTCAAGCATGGACTTAACACATCAGTTAGGGACCATTACAGAAATGTAGCATGCACCCAAAATGGACAGATTTCTAAGGAAGAAATACTTGGAGATGTGAAGGCTCTTGTCCAGGGTGGTGACAATAAAAATGAGAAAATTCCTAAAGAGAGTCAACAAATGCATCGTAGAGAAGCATGCTGCATGCAAAACCCGTATTTCCCATACTTCAGAAAACTCCATCAGGAGAAAATCCATCACCATGGTGGAATTGGGCATCTCTGGGCAAGGCAGTTCATGCCTAGGAAGCAAGGAAAAAAGCCCTGAACACAAGAAGAATTAAATCATGAGAAGATGGCTTTCAATTGTTTTCCCTTGCCCCCTTCCTAATCTAATCCCTATTGATATACCTCATATTTGGGAACGTAAATTATGTAGTGCTTCACTAGCTTCCATAATATTCCTACTCCTTCTATAGGAATGAAGTGAAATTTAGGACCATTTTCTCATAAATAAAACACATGTAAGTGTTTAATATATATCTTTATATATTTCTATGTGAATATGTAATTTTCTAAAGATAAAATAGATCGATGAATATAGATGGAGTCCCTGGGTGGCACAGTTAATAGGCTTGTTGGCAACCAAAAGGTTAAATGTTTGAATCAACCAAGAAGTGCCTCAGAAAAAAGGCCTGGGGGCTACTTCTAAGAAATCAGGCATTGAAAATCCTATGGAGCACAGTTCTAACCTGAAGCACATGGAATCACCATGCATCAGGGTCAAATGGACTGCAATTTTTAAATATTTTTTTTTAATATAGATTACACTGATATAGTTGGCTTTTTAAAGAAGCTTTGGAGAAAAAGGAATTTTGTTCAGTAATTGGTATAAAATATTTTAAATGTTTTTCCAGTATTATATCATTGTTTTGAGCCTATAGACAATACTGGGGAAAATGATCCTCTTTCTAGAAGTAGTCCTGTATGCATAATAATGTCAACACTACCTTATCTTCTAACACTATGACACACTATATTGAAATAAATCATTTGGAACTTAGTGCAATACCTCAACCTGATCAAAACCTCCTTACCTCATACATTTACCCAACACTGAATCTGCTTCTCATTTTCTGTAAAATTCTTATTTTTCTAGTCACTTGTCTATCTTGTAAAGAGAGATATGACTCTCCCATCTGTAGAGTATCCTGCTTCTGGTTCCTCTTAAAGTCTCTGGAAGCTTCCCCTAAAATTCCCTCAATATCATCTTAAGTTTTCTGCGTTTCCAACTTTCTTTGCTTCCACTTTCTGAAAAAACAAAAATGTGAGATGGTACCTTACAGTACTAATTTAGCTTTTTATTTCTTTCATCTTAAATTACTAATTTTGCATTTCCTCTTTTTTATCTTTAACCTTTTCAGCAAAATCTCTGAACATTCATCATCCATGCCCACGTCACCATTTACGTTGTTGGTTGTTGCCACCATATCCTCACCCTAGAATAAATTCCTATTTCTTCTACCATTTTTCGATTTATTCAGCAACGAATATATTAAACTGCTTTCTCCTTGACTTACCCATGGTACCTGTATTTTTCTGAATGTCCTCTATCTTTTTTTTCAACACTCTCTTCTCATTTTCTCATGATGAAAATAGCAATAATAGCATTAATAACAAAAGGAATAGCAGTGATAATAATAATAACTGTGACATTTGGAGCCACAGACAAGTACCTATCCATGGTTAAACTGATCGTGCTTCAAACTTCTTTATTTGGAATTAAAAGTTTTCCAAATTTTGCTCAATTTTTTCAAATGTATTTTGGCTATATGCTTTGTGGTGAACTTATCACACATCTTGCATATGAATTCTTCATGGACAACCTGAGCAAAGCCTATGATATCTTTTTATCAGTCTTAGGAAATGTTTCAGAAACTGCTTTACATTGATGGGAAACGGAGTATTCGCTTTGGCTTACTGTCTTTTATGTTCTTTATAAGTTCCTCAAGGATTGTATCTTGTACAACTTTGTACCTGCCCAGCATCAAATAAAGTTCTAAAAAATGGGTAAGTTGTCATTTTACTAAAATATTATCACTGTTTCTTTACCTATATGACTTGTGGTGCAGAGGGGAAAATTTTTTACCCCCATTATCAAGATATTATCTCTATACATTTAAACAATTGAACTAACAGATCATATATTCTGGATAGTTGTTTGAGGTTGGTCAAATAGAGGGGAAAAACATAAAAATTTGTAGTGATTAAGAGGGCTAATATCCAGTTATCTGGAATAATGGTGCAATCACTGTATGAAATGACATTTTAACTATCTGTTCAGTCTTGATATCTTTATCAAGCTGACAAGAATGGTCCCTCTCACATAACATGTGGTCAGGATTAAATGTGATGGTGTGAGTAATACATTTAGGAAAGTGCTCTGAACATCATTAATGTTCCTAAAATGTCCCTAGTTATCTTTACAAACACTGCTATTGTTATTGTTCTGAGCCATTATTTTTAGAGCACATGCTACTGTCATATGCTTTCTGGGTACGTATAATATGATGTTGTTAGTTGTAGTTGAGTCTGCTCGAACACACGGCAACCTATGTGTAACAAAACGAAACCTTGTCCAGTCCTGGGCCATACCATTTCTAAATCTCCCAGTGATCCTGAGAAGTAGTTTTGTATTGCCTTCTTATACAAAAGACCTGCCCAAGTTTAACAGGTGCTGTTTCTCTCACCAAACCAACTGCCTCCCTTTTTGTGATCTTCACACACTTGCTGCATTTAACAGGCAAAAGGCTGGTTTTCAAAGAATGGCATAAAATTTTCACGAAGATGAGCTAATTGTAATCTGCTTTAAAACAAGGATCAGATGTTGAACACATACAGAATATGTTCCAAACATTTTTAGGCAAGGTTCACTTTCCTATACATGAGTCACCAGAACCTTGGCTGAAGGAAAAGGAGGCAGGACGTTTGAGACCTAGCACTTTCACTTTTCAATCGTGTGCAGTTAACAACAGCTCCACTGAAAACATTTTTCCTTCATCTGTAAAAATGAGATAATAATCTTTAATCTTGTGATCAATTTAAATAATAGATGCTCATTTAATAATTGATTCATTGATTCAACAAATATATACTTAGTGCTGCTACCCTTTAGGAGTATATTTGAGTAATAAAACAGAAAAGTCCCTAATCTCATGAAACCGGTATTTCATAAAAAGAGTTGAAGACTAAAATGTTAATTATTTGAGGGAAAATAAAAATTTTCAAATTGCTTTAAGTGCTTTGAAGAAAATTCAAACAGGTAATATGACAGAGAGGACAGGATGGATGTGATTGTGGGAGTGGGGTTTGTCAGCTGACTGCAAGTGCTTTCTCAACTAACTGCTAGGAAGTAAAGACACGTATTTTTACTTTTCCCCACCAAACTAGTGTTTTCTGTCTTGCCTTGTGTAAAGAAACGTCCAGAGTGTATATTTTGAATTGATTGAATCAGTTAGTTGTTACTTTATTTTCCAGTCCCAATAATTGTTTGGAAATTTCCTTCCCTGATTTGATTTCCGCACAAATCAGTTTGAGTGAGAAACTGAGCTCTGGAGCTTGAATCCTAATGCCACTGGTGACGTAAAAACAAATTTGACGTAATAATCTAGTGCTGAGAAAAAAACTAAGATCCTGCCAACATTTAAATGCATATATTTATCTGATTTCTTGGCTACAATTTTACTTTTTCAAATATTTTCTCATTGTTAGCAAATATCTGAGTTAGCTAATCTGAAGATTTTTGCTCTACTAAATAGAAAAATATGTTTTTAGTTAGGCAAGATTTGAAGTAAAATCTTTTTTACTACATTGTGTCACATTTTTTAAATCTCTAGACAAAACTCTCTGGGATATATTGTTAAGCGTAAAGGAAAAATGGAAATCGTGTGTGCTGTAAATCTCTCTTTTTTTAAAAAAAATAAAACAGAAAAGATAACTAGAAAGACCAAGATGGAAAAAGAAATAGGTAGAAATAGATAAAAATATAAATATAAAAAATGGAAAATCACCGAGGGATTCTTCACCACTGAGGTAAGGAGAGTGAAGACGGGGCTTTTTTTTTTTTTCATTATTTTATCCTACTGAATGATCTGCCACTTAAAACATACATATTTTCAAATTTAAAACATGTGAAATAGTTTACTATGTTATGAGGTTTTTGTTATTATACTTTCCTTTATTAAAAATTAAAAGTATACAATATTTTTAGAAAAACTACCCGATAATCACCTTAGGCATATCAGTTAGGATACCTGATGGAGTTGACATGCTGCGAGTGTTCTCGAAGGTTTAACTGGAACACTTTCTAATGAGTCAACATTTTCTTTTTTGAAACAGGGTCACCATTATCAGTGTCCTGATTATAGATGTTTACATCTAGGGAATTTGACCTATGCTCCTTCGGTTTAGGGACTAAAAATTTGCTATGCTGGTGGCACAGATGAAAAAGACAAAGTCGATGAACTAATGATATCCAGTTTGTGCAATTTATGATTAGGGAAGAAAATCTGCAGTATATAGAATTCAATTAATATATTATTAACGTTTTTTCTAATTTACATCTATAAAATATTTGTATCTGTATTTTGAATAAAATATTTTTTACCTCTTATAAATCATCCCTATATACTATATACTAGACTTCAGTGACCAAAAATATCTTCTTCTGAAGCACAAAACTTCTTGATAATTAGTCAAAACCTAGAAATTAAAAAAAAGTTGTATTTACACAAGTAACACACATCAGAGTTTTTCATCATTAACTAGTCATTTACCTTCAGTAAACAGCATGTTTACTGATAACTTACTTAAAAGAATTACATGTTTAGTTTTGTGAAAATAGATCAACCTCTATAAATACAAATCCTACCTTTGTTTCTTTTCTTGTTTATTTAGATGTTTGAGGGCTTCTGAAAATGGAGTTATGGTTTCTGCAATAGCAACACCACAAACCTTTATTATTATATTAAAATAGGTAAAAAGTTTCAAGCTGCCTTGGGTTGAAAACATTATGCATTGTAAAATACGTTTCTTACTCTGATTTTATATTTATCTAACAAACTGTTTTACACTTGACTTTCTACCTGGTAAAATAACATACTTCCAAGAACAAAAATTTTGGATAGTAACATCTGGTTTGTCTCTTTCCTCCATACTTAATTATTCTCAATTATATTAATCATAAAACATGGTAATAATGTATATCTTAGATATTTATTGTATGGAAACATTTTCAAAACTAGTAGACACTTAAAAAAGTTGATGTATTAAAGGAAACTCGATTTATTGAAACTTATTTTCTAGGTAAGTAAATTTAATCATCTATATAATCCGTTTTAGAAATGGAAGTAGTAATTTGATCCCTTTTTTCTAATTGGAAAGTGTAAAGGAATACCTCTACAGCATCATTGGTTAGATTGCATTTTCCTAAAGAGAAAATAAATACTGCATATCCTTTTGTGTAGCAATATGAAGGATATATTTTTATACTTTGTATAGCTAAAAGAAGAACCCAGTGATTGATGGTTCAATTGAATTATTCATGGAATCATTCATTTATTTATATACTTACTTGCTGGTTCAGTCATTCAAGAAATTGTAACTGAGAGCCTAACATTTCTCAGCACTTGGTTAGAGATTAACCCTTTTCTCTCAATTCTATTCTGACTCATAGTGACGATATAGGACAGAGTAGAACTGCCCCCCCCCCCCCCCCCCCGTGTTTCCAAGGCTGTAACCATAATGGAAGCAGACTACTACATCTTTCTCTTTTGGCTGGTGGGATGGAACCACAGACCACTTTGTTGGCAGCCAAGCTCTTAGCCACTGCAACGCCAGCGCTCCTTTGATTAGGGATTACAACCCAGCTTTTAACCTGATATTTAAATTCTGCAGATGTAAAACAATGTAGTCCATTTTAATTTTTTTTTTTGGATAATTAAGTATTCCACTTTATTTACTTTTATCTTCCTGCATTGTAACTTTTGGGGGGGAGCAGAGTTAGGCATACACCCCCCCGCAACATTGCTGAGAGATTTGCCTAGAGTTTTTAAATTTTCAGCTAATAGGCACGTGAAAGAAAGTAATTCATTTTATTTTGGGTCTTTTAACTGACCTGAATTCTCACAGTCCCTGGCATAATGGGAACGGTGGCAGCATAATGCTCACTGGTTCACTGTTTTATATCAGCTCATGATTACTACCTGAAATTTTTATTTACTTTGAATGAACCATTTGGTGTTACAAAATATTTGGTTTCACTAACATTTCACTGAAATATTAAGATAGATGTGTTATACCAGTACCTATCCACAGCTTTGTTTTCAATTCCAATATAGAAAGGGAGCGAAAGCAGTAAGGGGAAGCATCAATATGGAAGAAATAAAAGGGGTTAAAAAAATAACAATTAAGAAAAAAATACTCCAGTCTATTTTACCCTGAACAGAGAAACACTTTCTTTAATGGTAGTTTCTCCCAAACAGGCGATCAATTGTAGCTTATCCAGATGTTCAAAGTACTGGCTAAAACATCAGTATTTATTTATTTATAGACTTTTTTTTTTTTTTTTAAGACTTCAGTAGAAATACTGTAGTCTTCTAACCATGGCCATAGAATTTCCATTTACATAAGAACATGGTAACTACCACATCATCACAATCAAGACTTTTGGGATCTCAGCACTAAACATCTAGTAGTCACCAGGGTCTTGGGTAGATCTCAGGAGATCATCGCCTCTTGGCAGTAAATGAATTAGACCCAACTGAAGTACATGTGTGGACGCTCGTTTTACACATGTGGATATACTAATAAACAGATCTCATAAACCACCTTTCAGATAAATGGTCTTTCACCACTCTAGTGCTGTAGTAGTATGGAAACCTTAATTGTCTCATTACTCAGAAAGTTTATAAGGAGAGAACCTATGCCTTATGTAGGTTTTGTGGTCTGGAAAGAGGTTTGTGGTCAACTTCAACAAATATACCTCGGCTGCAAGTTGAGCAAATATCTAATCTCTTAATCTTTTCTTCTAGAAGTCCTGGTTATGAAGACATGAGACAGTAAAATGTGTGCCTTCAGGAGTAAACACACATTTATATATCGATGGTAAAGAATGCTTTCATGTAGATAATAAAAAGGACTCTCCACTGGGAAGGGGCAGTGGTGGTCCAGTGGTGGGGTTCTCGCCTTCCGTGAGTGAGACCTGGGTCCGGCTCCCAGCCAATGCACCTCATGCACAGCTACTACCTGTCTGTCAGTGAAGGCCTGTGTGTTGCTCTGATGCTTCTGTGCTAAGATGAGCTAGAAAGACAGACCTGGGAATCTCCTACTGAAAATCAACCAAGGAAAGTTCTCTGGATCACAATTGTGCCATCTGCAGATGGTTGTGGGGATGGTGCAGGACCGAGCAGCTTCTGCTCTGTTGTGCATGGGTCCCTATTAGTCAGAGGTTGACTTGATTACAACTAACTAGACAACCATAGGAAAGCGAGTTCATGTAACTGCCTAGTGCTGACACTGACCCTATTGTGGCTCCTTTAAGATCATGGCCTTATGAGGGTACACCATGAACTCCTCTGGATCAGAAAAATTTCCAGTCTCTTCAGAATTCAGCTTTTATCCATTACTCATTATGAGCTTATCTCACCATTCAGCAAATGTGTATTTTGTTCCTATTTTTTATGTACTCTTTTGGAAACAGCAAATAAATCAAACAACAAAATAACAACAACAAAAATCTCTGCCACTGTGGAGCTTTAAATTTTATTGTGTGTGGGAAGGAGGGGGTGGATGGAAATAGACTTTAAATTAAATAAGTACATTATATTGCTATTGTTAGAAGGTGATAAATGTTATATATAGAAAATGAGATGGCATAGGGGAGATGAAGTTGTTAAATGGGTGATCGAAGAAGACTAGATTGGGTGTTATTTGAGCAAAGATGTGATTATTAAGGGAGCCAACATGCAGGGAAGAACATTCCAGGAGCAGGAACAGCATGATATCAGATCATGACTGGTTTGTTTAAGGAACGGGGAGAGATTATTGTGGGGTGGATTTGGTGAAGGTGATAAATTAACCAGGGAGACTGCAGTATTTCTGCCTCTTCACTGTCACTTGGACACATTGCTTATGCTTCTTAGAAATAAATTTCCAGTGCTACTATGTGTATACAGATTTGCTTATATTTTAAAAATGAAAAGAGACTTTAGAAAATGTTTACATAAATAAAAAGGGAGAGAATGGTGAGGACAGAACCAGAAGAAGGATTTCTTAAAATATACCTAGTTTTATAGTTTTGACTTTAAGCCATGTAATTTGTTACATGATTAAAAACAGAAACATTTTAACCGAGAATTTATTAACTAATGCAGAAGTTTCCAAATAGCTTGCTTCCATGCACGCCTTCTGAAAAATAGTTATTTTATCGGATTTGCTCATTTCACTCTGTTATTAAGATGTAAAGTAAGTAAAAAGCCCTTTGAAAACTCTAAAGCTAAATGAAATATTGATGGGCTTACCTATCTCCTTACATTCTTATATAATCATTGTGGATTCTCCGTAATTGTATTTCAGAAATGAAGTCTGTGTTGAGCATTTTACCTATCCCCTCACATGCATGAAGATACAACTAAACTCCACCTCCTCTCACTTTTCATGAAATAGTGTTGTTTCCCTTAACTCACACATATAAATAATTGATAAGAAATTGAATGCAGAAAGAAGAAAAATGAATAGTACAGCAATTAGTATAGAATAATAATTTTCCATTGATAATATTCCAGGCATTTTCATTGATGGACTCTCCTGTGGGAATCCTCAAATGCCTGGGTGATTCGAACTTGGACCATGTAGGAGATCCCTTAGCCACTTTGGTTAGTAGTGGCATTTTGGTTAGTTGTGGCTTCAAATCTGAAAACAAATTAACTAGTGTCATAAAATCAATGAATATGCATCTATTACATTTACATCACCTCAATGAAAATGTCTGTTTATTCATTGTTAAAATTAAAGTTCCCACAATATTCAAGATATATATGAACTCATAAACTTCATTTTCTTGCAATTCATGAATTGTGGGTCATCCCGTCTGAAAGTCAGACAAGAGCTCCCGAGCAAAATACAAATAGAAGGGCTTTTATGTCGGCAGATACATAGGAACAAGGAAGTGATACTGGGTAAATTTTGAATTGACTGGCAGGCATTTTCTTTCCTTGATTGGAAAAGGGGAATTTTTTAACTAGGTAAAATTGAGCAGGCAAGTCAATTAAGGTAATTAAATAAAACCTTTAAAATATAATAAATATCACTATTGATGAAGGAAATGCAAATTGAAGGATCAGAGTGGTTCTGTATCGGCAAACATTTAAGAAATTTGGATAAGACTAGAGTTCAGTTGTATGCGGAGAAATGGCACATCAATAATCTTGGGATTTTAGCTTAAATCAGATTGTTGGAAGAGCAGTGTGATGTGATATTCCAACATAGAATAATTGCCTAGCTCTGTCATTATTGTTGTTAGGTGCCATTGAGTGGGTTCCAACTCATAGTGACCCTGTGTACAACAGAAGGAAGCACTCCCTGGTCCTGTGCCATCCTCACAGTCCCTTCCAACCTGAGGGGCTCATCTTTCAGCACCATATCAGACAATGTTCTGCTGCTATTCGTAAGGTTTTCACTGGTCAGTATGTTTCAGAAGTGGAACACCAGGTCCATCTTCCTAGTCTGTCTTAATCTGGAAGCTCTGCTGAAACCTGTCCACCATGAGTGACCCTGCTGGTATTTGAAATACCATGGCATAGCTTCCAGCATCACAGCAACACCCAGGCCACCACAGTACAGCAAACTGACCGAAGAGTGGTGGCCTAACTCTAAAAACAAAAACAAAACAAATCTCTTGCCACCGAGGAGATTCCAACTGATAGCGACCCTATAGGGCAGAGTAGAACTGCCTCGTAGGGTTTCCAAGGAGCGGCTGGTGGATCCGAACTGCCAACTTTTTGGTTAGCAGCCAAGCAATTAGCCACTGGACCATCAGGGTTCCATGGCCTAACTCTAGACCCTACCATTTTTCAAAACTAATTTTTTAATTATCAGAGTTACAGAAATTTATTCACATTACCCATTGCTGTCAAGTCAACTCTGACTCGTAGCGACCCTATAACGCCTGTGATGTATGCACACATATATAGATATATTAGATATTTATGTAAATAGAAACAAAGACATAGACATATCCTAAATATACGTCAAATTGAGGAAGTTTGTGACAGCATATTGAAATTAAACCTCTCTTATATGGTTGTTATTTTCTCTGAATTACTGTTCACAGCCTTTGCCTTTTTTTTTTTTCCTTTTGGATTATATATCTTTTATTTAATTCAGAGAAAATATGGAGGATTAAATATCTTTTATTTATGGAGGATTAAATACTAAAAATTTATCATTTCCCTTTTATATTTTTATAAAAATTTTGCCACAGTTTCTTTCAAATTTTCCAGCATTGATTTAGTGATTTTGATACTCAAAAATGTTATTTTATTGGCCTAAGATTTTTTTTTTTACTGCCTTATACTGAGTATCTTGAAAATTTTTAAAAATATATACTTTATATACATAAAACAAGTTTGTGCTATTTCCTGGTAAAAGGGTAAATTTATTACTCCGTCTTGATTAAGTGGAAGTCCCACGGGATTTTTTGATACCTAGGCTACAGATACCCTGTCCCACAGGGTCACTTTGAGTTGGAATTGACTCCACGGCAAACGGTAACAGCAAGGTTACCGGTAAGAGAGGACTCACTTTGGTACAGGCTCACCAGTGTCAATCTTTTCTTGCCTTTACTCCCTCCCCTGATGCAGCCACTATCAGAAGCTTGATGGGAGTTACTTTAATCCACACTTCTACATTGCTGTTACACAGCAATATATATTAATTAAAGCATACTTTCAATTATATGTTTTAGAATTTTATTTTAATTATATTTTAAACTTTATTTTAATTATGTTTTAAATTTTTATTTTAATTATATATTTTGTGATTTCACCATAATAAAATGATGCACAAAATGTTATGGTTATTATGGACTGAAATATTTTATTATGATGTGAGGATAATGATTATGTGCGTTGTATCATAATACTGGAAACCCTGATGGTGTAGTGGTTAAGCGTTACGGCTGTTAACCAAAAGGTTGGCAGTTCGAATCCACCAGGTGCTCCTTGGAAACTCTATGGGGCAGTTCTACTCTGTCCTATAGGGTCACTATAGTCGGAATTGACTGGAAGGCAACAGGTTTGGGGTATTTTTGGTTTTATCATAATGCTAATAATAATTGCATGGGAAATAAGACATTCAGAGTCTGACAATTTACCTTTTTAATCAAGAAGATATTGATCATTCCTAGTGCTCATTGGCTTTACTGTTATTCTCCCCTTCAGCACATGTGGGGAGATTGACTACCTTTCATCCCTTGACAGGAGGTATTACCATGGACTTATTTGGCCAATGAAATGTGAGCAGAAATGACTGGTGCATCAGAGCTTCTTTTCATATGTACAACAGTGCGTCTTTTCACATAGACACTTTGCCTTTTTCTATTTTGACACTCCTTTATGTCACAATGTATATTTGAATCTCTTTTCCAATATACATTATTCTTAATCCTTGTTTTCAAAAAATACACTTGGATTTCAGCTCCTAGGTTCGAATCGCCAACAATTCAGTTAGCAGGTGAGAGCACTTAACCACTACACCACAAGGGCTCCTCCACATCTATGGATAAACCAAAAACCAAAACAAAACCCGTTGTGCTCGAGTCAATTCCTACTCATAGTGGCCCTACAGGACAGAGTAGAACTGCCCTATAGAGTTTCTAAGGAGCACCTGGTGGATTCAAACTGCTGACCTTTTGGTTAGCAGCCATAGCACTTAACCACTACTCCGCCAGAGTTTCCGATCTATGGACAGGCATGTGATGATAATGTGGAAAATAAAATTGGCACATTCCTTTAAATAAAGTAGAAAATAATGTTAAAAGCATATAATAAACAAGTAAATGTATCCCCAAACCACTTGACTTTATTATTTTTTTTTTATTGTGGTAAGTATATAAATATACAGCAAAATGTTTTACTTTTCAACATTTTTTATATATAAAATTCAGTAAATTGAGCTTATTTTAAACAAAATTATTGTTTGGTTATAAGTATAAATTATCTAGATATTTTTCTTACCATATAAGGGAAGCACTGTAAAGTGTTTCCAAACCCCTCATACACAACCACTACCCTGAGCAAACCCACCTCTCTTTTCACAGAAAACCTTTTAGTGATACTTTTATGGTCCTCAAAAAAACATATTTTCAGAATTATTTTGTGACTCAATAAATGACCCAATATTTTCATTTCTTCTGTAATACTAAATGTGACATTTTGAAATAAATTGACACAGTATTCTTTCTAGGTTTACCAAAATTTTAAGCATGGATAAATTCAGCAGATAAAGTTTAGCATAAAATATTGCTAAGAATCACATTTTAAGCTTTTTAAGACTGAAATATTTAGTGGGAGCTTTTAACTTGCTAATATATATGACTGAGGCTGGCTTATTAATAACATCAGCTCTCTTACCCAAGCACCAAAACAAATAATTCAAAACCCTCAAAAAGTAAACATTTTGATAAATGGTACATGTCAATGAACATATATATTAAATTTACATAAAGTCCATCTATGTAATTCTAGTCTACAATGTCAATTTATTGCTAAAAACATGAATTTCAACTCATAACTTAGGGTGAACCTAAGCAGTTTCCTATAAATTTTCTATTAAAATATTTTTTCGTGATTTTCCTGATGGCACGTTTTATTTGTTCATTTCTAAGACTGTAGATAATTGGATTGAATAAGGGAGGAATTACGGAATAGAACACAGAAAGGACCATATCCAGGATGGTTGCAGAGATTGCAGATGGTCTTAGATACACATAGAAGCTTGAGCCGAGGAAAACCAACACCACAAGGATATGAGGAACGCAGGTAGAAAAGGCCTTTGCTCTGTCGGCTCCAATGGGAAATCTGAGCACAGTAGAAAATATGTGAATGTAAGACCTGATGATGAAGATGAAACAGCCTCCACCAATCACCAGACCAGAAGCAAGGATTATCACCTCATTGCTGAAGGTGTCAGAGCAGGAGAGCTTCAGCAGAGAGGGAATGTCACAGAAAAACTGATGAATAACATTGGACTGACAAAATGGCAGCCTGAAAGTGATGCCTGTGTGGAATCCTGAGTAGACCAGACCACTGAAGATGGAACCCAGTGTCATCTGGACACAGACCTGAGGGTTCATGATCACAGGGTAGTGGAGAGGCTGGCAGATGGCCACATAGCGGTCATGGGCCATGAAGGTGAGGAACAGCATCTCCACACATGCAAAAAAAACCACTAGGAAAACTTGAGTTACACACCCTGCCTTTGAAATCACACTGCTGTCAAGCAAGGAGTTGACACATGAATTAGGGACTGTTACAGAAATGTAGCATACATCCAGGACAGACAGATTCCTGAGGAAGAAGTACATAGGAGAGTGAAGGCTTTTATTCACGGTGGTGACAATAACAATGAGAAAATTCCCAGTGAGAGTCACTAAATATATCAGGGAGAAGGATAGGGCATGCAAAACCCGTAGTTCCCATACATCAGAAAACCCCACCAGGAGATATTCCATCATCACGGAGGAATTGAGCATATTTACTTGAAGAAGTTCACTCCTAGGAGGCAATAAGAAAAGCCCTGAATACTTGAAATATTACATTATGAGAAGATGGCTTTCAATTGTCTTTCTCTTGCCCACTTCCTAATTCTAATTGCTATTGATGCCCCTAATATTTTGGAAGGTAAATTATGTAGTGCTTTAGTAACCCGTATAATTGTAGGAGTAAAGTGAAGATCACAACCATTTTCTCATAAACAGCACACATATAGGTGGTTAATATTTTTTATATATTTCTATGGGAATATGTAATTTTCTCATGGATGGTACAAATGATTAACATGTTTGCTCCTAACTAAAAAGTTATATGTTTGAATCCTCCCAGAGGTGCTTCAGAGAAGGACCTGGTGATCTGCTTTTCAAAAAATCAGCTATTGAAAACCCTGTGGAGCACAGTTCTAGTCTAACACACACGGGATCACCACAAGCCAGAGTCCACCGGATGGCATCTGTTTTTTTTGTTTGTTTGTTTTTTGTTTTACTATAGACATAGATTATATTGACATAGCTGACTTTTTAAAGGAACTTTGGAGATAACGTAATGTTGTTGAATAATTGGCACACAATGTTTTTCCAGTCTTACATTCTCATTTTGAGGCTATAGACAAAACTGGGGAGAATAATATCCTTTCTAGAAGTAGTACTGCATGCATAATAATGTCAAAATTATCTTATCATCTACCACTATAACACAATATTGAAATCACCTGAAATTTTACTTACTGCTATACCTCAAGCTGATCAAAACCTCCTTCCCTCATACCTTTATGCCACACCAAATCTGCTTCTCATTTTCTCTTAAATCTTTACTCTTCAGATTATTTTTCTAGTCACTTGTCTGTTTTGTAAGGGATATGTTCCTCCCATTGGCAGTGTTCCTGCTTCCAGTACCTCTTAGAGTCCTTTGAGCCTTCCCCTAATATTTCTTCATTAATATTTTCAGTTTTTCAACTTCTCCAATTTTCTTTTGTTCCATTTGCTGAAAAAAAAAATGACAAAAATGCGGTATGATACTTTACAGTACTAATTTGTCTTTTTGTTCTTTCATCTCAAATTATTGATTTTGCATTTTTTCTCTTTTTTTCTGTAAGCTTTTTAACGAAATATCTGAACATTCATCATCCACATCTACATTACCACATTGTTGGTTGTTGCTACCCCATCCTCATCCTAGACTAATTGCTTATTTCTTCTCTCCTTTGTTTGATTTACTCACCAACGGTCATATTGACCAGCTTTCCCCTTGACTGTTCTGTGGTACCTGTATTTTTCTGAATCTCCTTTTTTTTTTTTTTTTTGCAACATTCTCTTCTCATTCTCTCATGATAAGAATAACGATAATAGTACTAAAAACAAAAAGCAACAGCAGCAATAATAATAATAACTATGACATTTGGAATCACAGACAAGTACCTATCCATGGTTAAACTGATTGTATTTCAAATTCCTTTATTTAGATTTGAAGATCTTCCAAATACTGCTCAAATCTTTCAAATGTGTTTTGGCTTGTCTCCTTCGTGGTGAACTTACCAAACATCTCGTGTATGAATTCTTTACATTGGCGAGAAATGGTACATTTGTTTTGTCTTATCTGTCTCTTATGTTCTTTGTAAGTCCCTCAAAGATTGTATCTGGTACAACTTTGTACCCTCTTAGCATCAAGTAAAATTCTTTACTTGTATCTGATATTAAATAATGCATAAATTACCATTTCACTAAAATATTATCACTACTTCTTTACCTATATGGCTTTTGGGGCAGAGAGAAAGTTTACAACTGAACGAACAGATCATATACCCTGGATAGTTGTTTGAGGTTGGTTGACTAGAGGGGAAAAACATAACATAAATTGTAGTGATTAAGAGCTCTAACTTCCAGTTGCCTGGAATAATGGTGCAATTACTGTGTGAAATTGGCATTTTAACTATATGTTCAGTCTTGATATCTTTATCAAGCTGGGAAGAATGGTCTGTCTCTCATGACATGTGGTCAGGTTTAGACGGGACAGTGAGTAACAAATTTAAGAAAGTGCGGTGAACATCATAAATGTTCTTTAAAATGTCCCTTGTTATCTTTAGAAACACTGCTATTATTATTGTTTTCAACCATGATTTTCAGAGCATATACTACTGTCAGATACGTTCTGGGTACATATGATGTTGTTAGTTGCAGATGAGTCAGCTCCAACACATGGAGACCTATGTATAACAAAACAAAACTTTGCCCAGTCCTGTGTCATATCATTTCTAAATCTGTCAATGATCCTGAAAGACAGTTTTGCATCCCCTTATAAAGAGCGTAAAAGACCTGTCCAAGTTTAACAGGTGCTGTTTCTCTCACCAAACCAGCTGCTTCCCTTTTTGTGATCTTCTCACACTTGCTGCATTCAACAGGCAAATGGTTACAGAGAACCTCTGCCCAATTCAACAGCTCTTTTGGTTTTAAAAGAATGTTGTCGGATTTTCATAAAGATGCACTAATTGCAATCTGCTTTAATAAGGATCATATTTTAGGCACGTATAGCATATGTCCTCAAAATATTTACGCAAGACTCATTTTCCTGTACATGAGTCACCAGAACCTTGGTTGAAGAAAAAGGAAAGAAGACATCTGAGGTCTCTCGCAATCACTAGTCATGTACAGATAACAACAAGCTGCACCCAAAACACAGTTCCTTCATCTGTAATAATGAATAAAAATAATTAATCTTGTGATCAATTTAAATAATATTCATTCATAAATTGATTCATTGATTCAACAAATATGTACTTAGTGCTGGTACAGGCTATAAGTACATTTGAGTAATGACCAAAACAGTAAAGTCCCAAATCTCTTGAAACTTGTATTTTATTAAAGGAGATGAAGACTGAAAAGTTAATTATTTGAGGAAAGGTAAAAATTTTCAGATAGCTTTAAGTACTTTGAAGAAAATTCACATGGGTAATATGATAGAGAGGACAGGGTGTGATTGTGGGAGTTGGGGTTTGTCAGATAACTGAAAATGCTTTTTCAGTAAACTGCTATGGAAGTAAAAGAAAAAAAAAATCAAACTCATTGCTGAAGAGTAGACTCTGGCTCATAGCCACCTTATAGGATAGAGTAGAACTACCCCATAAAGTCTCCAGGGACTGGCTGGGGGTTCAAACTGCCAACCTTTTGGTTAGCAGCTGAGCCCTTAACCACTGTGCCACAGGCCTACATGGAAGTAAAGCATAAGGAAAGATATTTTTATTTTTCCCGATCAAACTAATGTTTTCTTTTTGCCTTTTGTAAAGAAAATCCCAGCACGTATCTTTTGAATTGATTAGGTAAGGTAGAGTAACATTTTATTTTCAGTTCAAATAATAGTTTGGAAATTTTCTTTCCTGATTTGACTTCCCCACACAGTGGTTTGCATGAGGGACTGAGCTCTGGAGCTTAAAACCTAATGCTGATAGGGATGTAAAAACAGTTTTGACATAATTATCTACTGCTGAGGGAAAAACTAAGATCTTCCCAGCAAACATTTAAATATATGCATTTGTCTGTTTTCTTGACTACAATTTCATTTTTTGAAACATTTTCTCATTGTTAGTAAATGACTGAGACTGAGTTAACTAATATGAAGATTTTTGCTCCAGGAAAATAGAAAAATATTTTTAGTTAAGTTTGAAGTAAAACCGTTTTTATTATATTGTATCACATTTTTCTAATCCTCTAGAAAAAGCTCCCTGGGATATATTTTTAAGTGTAAAGGAAAGATGTAAAAGTATATGTTGTATCTTTTAAAAAAAAATAAAACAGAAAAGATAACTAGAAAGCTATAGATGGAAAAAGAACTTGGTGGAAATAGATACAAAATATTAATATAAAAAATGGGCAGCCACCAAGGGTTTCTTCTCTGCTGAGGTAAGGAAAGCAAGGAAGGGGATTTTCTTTTCTTTTTTTTTTTTATCCTACTGAATTATTTGCCACTTATAACATATACTTTTTTAAATTTAAAACATGCAAAAATAGTTAACCGGGTTATGAGGTTTTTGTTATCATACTTCTTTTTATTAAAAATTAAATGTACATAATATTTTTAGAGAATTGCTCATGTAGTCCCCTTAGTCATGTCAGTTAGGATACCTTACAGAGTTGACATTCTGAGAGTGTTTTCAAAGCTTTAGTGGAAACACTTTCTAATGACGCCGCAATTTGTTTTTTGAAACATCATCATTATCCTTGTCCTGATTATAGATGTTCACATTTAGAGAATTTAACCTATGCTCCTTTGGTTTAAACCAAAACAAACAAACAAACAAACAAAAACCACTGCCATCAAGGCGATTCCAACTCATTGCGACCCCATAGAATTTCCAAGGCTGCAAACCTCTAGGGAAACTGACGCCACGTCTTTATCCCACGGAGCCCCTGGTGGTTTTGAACTACTGACCTTTCTGTTAGTAGTAGATTGCTTTAACCAGGGCTCCCTTCCCTTGGTTTAGGGACTAAAGAATTACTGTGTTGGTGGTTCAGATTAAAAGACAAGGTTATTCAGTGTGTGCAACTCATGATTAATAAAGAAAATCTGCAGGGTATAGAATTCAATTCGTATGTTAATAACACCCTTTTTTAAATTTACAACTATAAACTATTTGTGTCTCTATTTTGAATAAATTAAATTTTAGCCATATAAATCATTCCTGTATATCAGACTAAGTGACCAAAAATTTCTTGCCCTGAAGCACAAAACTCTTGATTAGTCAAAATCTGGAAATTTAAAAGAGGTGGTATTTACACAAGCAAAACACATCTTGGTTTTTCATCATTAGTCATTCACCATCAGTAAACAGCGTATTTATTGATAACTTACTTGTAATAATTACATGCTTAATGAATGGTCTATGAAAGTAGATTAACCTCTCTATAAACATAAATGCTGCCTTTGTTTCTTATTTAGATGTGTGAGGTCTTCTGAAAATGGATTTATGGTTTCACCCAAATCTTTATTATTGTTTTAAATTAGGTAAAAAGTTTCAGACCTCCATATGTTGAAAGCATTGTACATTTGAAATATACATTGATTATCCTAATTTTATATTTAATCGACAAACTGTTTGAGACTTGACCTTCAATCTGGTAAAGTAACATGCTTCCAAGAACAGAAAATTTTAGACTGTAAAACCTGATGTCTCTTGTCTGCAACACTTAATTATCCACAATTATCTTAATCATAAAATATGGTAGTAATGTATGCCTTAGATGTTTATAATATGGGAACATTTTCAAAATAGGCAGACACTTAAAAGAGTAGATATATTAAAGGAAATCCTTCAATTTATTGGAACTTATTTTCCAGATAAGTAAATTTGTCCCTCTATATTTTAATATAATCTTTTAATCCTTAAAAAAAAAAAAAAAAAGAAGAAGAATTTAATCCCTTTTTCTAATGGGAAATTGTCAAAGGAATATTCTCCATACCATCGTTGGTTGGACTGCATTTTCCTAAAGAGAAAATAAAGAAATAGTGCATAACCTTTTGTGCACCAATATGACAGATACATTTTTGTACTTTGTAGAACTAAAAGGACACATTGATTAATGGTTTAATTGAATTAGTCTTGGAATCATCCATTTATTTATATATTCACTTGTTGATTCAGTCATTCAAGAATTTATGACTGAGAGCCTTACGTTTCTCAGCACTTGATTACTGTTTAACCCTTCTCTGTCAATTCTATTGACTCATAGCAACCATATATGACAGAGTAAAACTGCCCCCCAGGGTTTCCAAGGCTGTAATCTTTATAGAAGCAGACTTCTATGTCTTTCTCTCTAAGGCTGGTCTGTTGGAACCACAGATTTTTTTTTTTGGCAGCCAAGCCCTTAACCACGGTGACATCACAGCTGCTTTGATTAGAGATTACAACCTAGCTTTTAACATGGTGTTTAAATTCTGCAGATATACATATAATGTAGTCAGTTTTAATTTTTTTTAATAAAATATTCTCCTTTGTGTTATATTTATGTACTTTTATCTCCCTGCATTATGATTTTTCTTTAGGGACAGGATTAGACCTACCCCCCCCCAACATTGCTGAGATACTCGCATAGAGTTATTAAATGATTTTTTTGTGGGAAGGGGTTGAATTTTTAATTGGTAGGTGCCTTAAAAAAACCTACTCATTTATTTTTGACCATTTAAATCACCTGAACTCCCATTATACTTGACATGATGGGCATGGTGGTAACATATTGATCACTGGTTCGTTGCTTTGTATCAACTCATGAATAACAGTTGAAATTCTTATTTATTTTGAATGAATCATTCAGTGTTATGAAATATTTGGTTTGACTAACATTTTACTGAAATGTGTTATACCAGCACCTATACACAGTCTTGTTTTCAATTCAATACATTGTGTCTTCCCAAACAAGATAGGAAGGAAATGTAAAGCAGTGAGAGGAAGCAACAAAGTGGAAATAAGAAAATGGGTCAAAATAATAATAATCTTGAAAAAATACTCACTATATAGTAACTGGATAGAGGAACACTTTCTTTAACGGCAATTTCCCCCAAACAGGCGATCAGTTGTAGCTTATCCAAATGTGCAAACTACTGGCTAAAACGTCAGTGTGTATTTATGCTTTGAACATCTAGTAGTCACCAGAGTCTTGGAGGAGCTCAGGAGATCATTGCCTCTTGGCAGTGAATTAATAGGACCCAATTAAATTACATGTGTGGGCACTAGTGTTATAAAATACGTCTGGAAATACTGATAAACACAATGCTCATAAACTATCTTTCAGAGAAATGGTCTTTCACCACTCTAGTAGTATGAAAACAAACAAGAAAAAATGCCATTGAGTCAATTCCATCTCATAACAACCCTATGGGAGAGAGTAGAACTGCCCCATAGGGTTTCCAAGGAGTGGCTGGTGGATCTGAACTGCTGACCTTTTGATTAGCAGCCATAGCTCTTAACTACTTTGCTACCAGGGCTCCTCTAGTACTGTACTAGTATGAAAATCATGGAACTTTGATTATCTCATCACTCAGAAAGTTTATAAGGAGAGAGCATATATGTTATAGATGTTTTATGCTCTAGAAAAAGCTCTGTGGTACACTTCAGCAAATACATCTCAGCTGCAAATTGGGCAAATATCTAATCTCTTAATTTTTTCTTCTAGAACCCTAGGTTATATAGATATGAGACACTGAAATGTGTACCTGCAGGAGTAAACAAGCAATTATACATTAAGGTAAAGAATACTTCCAAGTAGCTAATAAAAGTGTTGTCTATTGAGAAGGGGGCAGTGGTGGTTCAGTGGTAAAAATCCTTCCCTTCCATGCATAAGACCTGGCTCTAATTCCCAGCCAGTGCATGTCATGCTCAGCTGCCACCTGTCTGTCAGTGAAGGCTTGCTTTTTGCTATAATGTTGAACAGGTTTCAGTGGAGTTTCCAGGCTAAGATGAGCTAGGAAGAAAGGCCTGGCAATTTACTTCTGAAAATCAACTTTGGAAAACCCTCTGGATCATAACTGCCCTATTTGCAAATGGTTATGGAATGGCACAGGCATTTTGCTCTGTTGTGCATGGATCCCCTGAGTCAGAGGTTGATGTGGCGGTAGCTAACTACAACAACCATTGTGAAGGGTGTGCATATAACAGCCCAGTGCTCACACCAACCCTGACCGTGGCTCCTTTAAGGTCATAGGCTTATAAAGCTACAATGTGGGAGTCCTCTGGATTGGAGGAACTTCCAGTCTCTTCATCGTGCAGCTTATATTGTTTATCCATTACAGAGCCATCTCTCCATTCAACTAATGTCGATGTGCACCTATTTTTATGCACTCTTTTAGAGATGGTAAATAAATCAGACGACAAAATAACAACAACTTCAAAAACACTGCCATGATGTAACCTTAAATTTTATTGTGTGTGTCTGTGTGTGGGGGAGAGATGAATATAGACTTTAAGTAAATACATTACGTATATTGCTATTTTTGGCAGTAGAATTAGAAGAAGATAAATGTAACATAAAGAAAATGGGATGGTGTCTTGGTTATCTAGGGCTGTTATAACAAATACCACAAGCGGATAGCTTTAACAAAGAGAAATTTATTCTCGCACAGTCTAGGAGTCTACAAGTCCAAATTCAGGGCACCAGCTCCTGGGGAAGGCTTTCTCTCTCTGTCAGCTCTGGAGGGAGGTCCTCTCAGTGCAGGAACCTCAGGTCCAAAGGATGCACTCTGCTCCTGGCACTGCTTTCTTGGTGGTATGAGATCCCCTTGTCTCTCTGCTTGCTTCTCTCTTTCATATCTCAAAGAGATTGCCATAAGACAACATCTAATCTTGTATATCTAATCAATATAACCGCCACTAATCCATCTCATTTCATCATAGTGATAGGATTTACAACACACAGGAAAATCACATAAAATGGTGGACAATCACACAATACTGGGACTCATGGCACAGCTAAGTTGATAGATATTTTGGGGGGATACAATCCAATCCATGACAGATGGTATGGGAGATGCAATTATTAAATAGGTGCTCAAAGAAGACTCGATTGGGTGCTATTTGAGCAAAAATATGATTTTTAAGGGAGCAAACCATGCAGAAGAATAAGGGAAGAGCATTCCAGGGACAGCAACAGCCTGATGTAAGTCGTAACTGGTTTGCTTAAGGAATAAAAAAAAAACTTTTTTTTTTTTTTTTTAGGGAAAGATTATTGTGGGGCTGGTTAGGAGAAGGTGATAAATTAACCAGTGAGTTTACAATGTCCCTCTTCACTGTCCCTCACACACTGCCTATGTTTCTTAGGAATGAATTTCCACTCATACTATGTGTATGCATATTTGCTCGTATTTTAAAAATGGAAAGAGGCTTTAGAAAATCTTTACACAAATGAAAAGAATGGGAGAGAGTGGTGAGGACAGAACCAGAAGTAAGACTCCTTAAAATATACCTCATTTTGTAGTTTTGACTTTGAGCCATGTAGTTTTTTACATGATTAAAAGCAGAAACATTTTAACCCAGACCTTGTTAATCAATATAAAGATTTCCAAATACCTGGTTTCCCAAGCACACCTTCTGCAGAATACAGTTATTCCGTCAGTTTTGTTCATATCACTGAGCTATTAAGAAGTTTGAGTAAGTTAATGGCCCTTTGAAAACTCTAAACTTAAATGATTTTCACTGGTCAATTTTTTTCAGAAGTAGACCACTGGGTCCTTCTTCCTAGTCTGTCTTGGTCTGGTAGCTCCACTGAAACCTGTTCACCATGGGTGATCCTGCTGGTATTTGAAATACCAGTGGCATAGCTTCCAGCATCACAGCAACACGCAAGCCACCACAGTACAACAAACTGACAGATGAGTGGTGGCGTAACTCTAGACCCTACCATTTTTTAAATTAATTATCACAATTAAAGAAATTCATTCACAACAATGCATGTGATAGATATACACATGTATAGATATGTATTTATATACATAGAAACAAGACATAGACATATCATAAATATACATCATTGAGGAAGTTTGTTATAGTATATATAAAACAAATAATATTAAGCAATGCTCAAATAATGACATGAGCCTATACTTTCTGCCCATGTAATGGGGAAAATGGTATTCCTTTAATATATATCGAAATTAAACTTCTTTTATAGGGTCGTTCTTTTATCTGGGTTACTTGCTCATAGCCTTAGACTTTTTTTTAAGAATATGCATCTTTTATTTATGGAGGATTAAACAGTAAAATTTTATCATCTCCATTTCATGTTTTTTATTTTTATAAAAATTTTGTCACAGTTGCTTTCAAATTTTCCAGCATCGATTTGGTGATTTTGATACCCAAGTGTCATTTTAATAGCCTATGACTCGACAGCACTGGGTTTTTTTTTTTTTTTTTTCAAGGTATTATTGTTTTTATGTATTATCTTAGACTTGATATCTTGAAAACTTTTAAAAATACATATGCTTTTTATATATAAAACAAATTTGTGATGTTTCCTGGTAGAAGGGTAAATTTATTACCCTATCTTGACTGAGTGAAAATCTCCTGGGATTTTTTATAAAACCATTGGTTACAGGTAAGGGAGGATTAACCTTGGCACAGGCTTCCTAGTCCCACACTTTTCTTCCTTTTACTCCCTCTACTGATGGAGCCACTATCAGAAATTTGATGTGAATTATTTTAATCCATACTTCTGCATTGCTGTTACATAGCAATACATATTAAAGCATAATCTTATTTATGCTTTAAAATTTTATTTTAATTATATGTTTTATGATTTCACCATAATAAAGTGATGTTAACCTGATTTTCTTCCTTTCTTAAAAAAAAAAAAAAAACTTCTCTATCTTGTGGTTGTAAAAACATGTTACTATATTGTCTTCCAAGAGCTTTAATTGTGTAATATTTTGTTTAGAAATTAAAATATAGAAATGATATATGACCAAAATTCTAACTGTTAGAAAGCTAACATAGCTATACTGATGAAAGAGAGATTTAACTTTAGAGCAAGGATCATTATTAAAGGAAAAGAAAGATATTTCATAATGATAAAAATGTCCATCCACTCATATAACACTTCCAGAGATGTGTGAATCTAATAACATACAGTTCAAAATATGTAAAGCAGAGAAGGTTTGCCAAGATGGTAGTCAGATGCTTCCTGTGGTCCCTCTTACAACAAAGACCAGAAAAAACGAGTGAATTGATTATATATGCCAATATACGAGTTCTGAACATGAAATGGAAAGCTGAGGAACTGTACTGCGCAGCAGGGGGAGGGAGAAATGGTTCAGAAGCAGAAAGGAGTTGCCAGACCTGACCCAGTGGAAACTGGCACCCTGCAGGCCAATTCCACTGGCACAAGCACAGTGAGGAAAGCAGTGGCGTTTAGGAGGTATTTGCCACATCTGGAAAGGACAAGAGATGGAGAGTCTACTCACATCTCCAGAATCAGCAAATAGCAGCCCTCCATTGACAAAAAAAAAAAAAAGTACATGCCTTTAACCTATCATGGAGATCAAAAAATACCCCTTTGGGAAAAAAAACTCTCTCCCACTTACCTGCTCCCTTCTCATCCTGCACTGGGTCCCAGCCAGCTCCAGAGACTGCCTCATCCCCTGGGCTGGAATTAGGACACAGCACTCACCCTGAACCATTCTCCCAGCCTTGGAGAAAGGACAAATTAACAAACAGGGAAAAAATAATCTGCCAGCTCCCCTAAGCTGGGCACTCAGGGCAGAAACAGCTCCTTGCCTAGGCACAGGCATAAGCGTTCCATGGATGTTGATTGCCTTTCACCTCTGCATAGGCCTGTGTGAACCCATTTCAACAGCATAGACCCTCAATGTCACAGTACAACAGGATATATACTTGAAGTCTAACCTCAGCAGTTTCAGCTATGTGAAGGAGAGGCAGGTTCATGACATTTGATACCACTCTGCCTATTAAAGAGAGTCATCACCTACCCACATCAGGGACCTGAGAACTAGGGGCTCCACACACTCCACGTAGCCACCTGTGACAAGGGTCCAAGAATAAGTGGTGCATCCCAGTTCTTACAGCCAACAGCATTGGGTGCCCAAAATTCAGCTGTGAAACCCACCCACCTATGCACTCTAGGGAACAGGAACAATCTTTCCTCACAGGCAGTCAGAGGCAGGGTCAGCCTCCTGCGTTACTCAGCACATGACACCCCGCTACAGCCAGATACTTGTTCCTATGCCAATCACCTCTGCTCATCTAGGACTATAGGTGAGAGCCTGCACCACACACTTGGTGACTGACTACCTGGACACCTGAGTTGAACCCATACAAGAAAAGTGAACAGACTCCTGGGCTCACATACCTACTAACAACTCGAACCACCTGGTGACAGGAAAGTAGAGCTTCAAAGGTGCAAAAAATCAAACTAGCTTACTCGAGTACCCTACTTGGACTTATCAAAACAAAACAAGTAGCTAGGACACAATAATAAAACATAAAATAAATAAATACAATAATTTATTGATGGCTTAGAAACAGCGGTCAATATGAAATCACTTAAATAGACAGACCATGATGGCTTCAGCAAGTTCCCAAAAAAGAAGAATCAAGAAATTTTTCGGATGAAGAGAAGTTCCTGGAATTACCAGAGGTAGAATACAAAAGATTAATATACAGAACTCTTCAAGAGATCAGGAAGTAGACAGGCAAAACAAAGAACAAGACAAGCAGCACAAAAACAAAGCAATAGAGGAAATAAAGAAGCTCAGAGAAGAGCATAATGACAAATTTAATAGGCTGTAAGAATCCATAGAGAGAAAGCAGACAGAAATCCAGAAAATTAACAAAAAATTTTCATAATTAGACAGCTCAATAGAAAGTCATAGGAGCAGAATTGCAGAAATGCAAGTCAGAATTAGTGAGATTGAAAATAAAGCACTTGACTCCAACATACCTGAGGAAAAATCAGGTAAAATAATTTTAAAAATGAAGGAACCCTAAGAATAATATGGGACTTTATCAAAACAACTAACTTACAAGTAATTGGAGTACCAGAACAGGGGCAGACAACAAAAAATACAGACAGAATTGTTGGTGGAAAGCTTCCCTGATATTGTGAAAGATGAGAAGATATCCATCCAAGATGCTCATTGTACGCCGCACAAGGTAGGTCCCAAAAGAAGGTCACCAAGACATATTACAACCAAACTTGCCAAAACCACAGATAAGAGAATTTTAAGAGTGGTTTTTTTAATGATACATAAAAAGTCACCTACACAGGAGAGTCAATAAGAATAAGCTCAAACTGCTCAGCAGAAAACATGCACGCAAGAAGGCAATGGGATGACATATATAAAGCCTTGAAGAAAAAAAAAATTGTCAGCCAAGAATTTATATCCAGCAAAGCCGTCTCTCAAATATGATGGCCAAATTAGGGCATTTCCAGGTAAACAGCAATTTAGGGGATTTGCAAAAACCAAACCAAAATTTCAAGAAATAAAAGGGAGTCCTCTGGTTAGAAAATCAATAACATCAGATAACAACCTAATACTACAACACAGGAGAGAAAAACCAGATACCAACCCAGACAGGGAAATCAAAAAATAAATCAAAGCTAAAATGCTCAAAACAGGGAACCAGCAAAGTCCTTATGTAAAAGAAGACAGCATTAAAACAAAAAAGGGACAGAAATTGCAGTCATAGATCTTTCATTTGGAGAGGAAGTCAAGGCAACAACAACAACAAAAAAGTTGTTTAAACTTAGAAAAATACTGGTAAATATTAAGGTAAACACAAAGGAAACTAACAATCCTACACATCAAAATAAAAAAACAAGAAAAACATAAAGATTCAACAAATAACAAATCAACAACAATGAAAAAGAGGAAAAGAAAACATATAAAGACAAATGACTCAGCACAGAAAATTAAGTGGAACAAAGAAACTGTCAACAACACCAAAAAAAGACATCACTAAGCTCATAAAAAATTATTACACTGAATGTAAATGGACTAAATGCACCAATAAAGAGACAGAGTGACAGAATGGAGAAGAAAAACATGATCCATCTATATGCTGCCCACAAAAGACACACTTTAGACTTAAAGACACAAACAAACTAAAACTCAAAGAATGGAAAAAAATAAATCAAGCAAACAATCAAAAAAGAATAGGAGTAACAATATTCATTTCTTACCAAATAGACTTTAAAGTAAAATCCACCACAAAGGATAAGGAAGGACATTACATAATGATTAAAGGGTCGGTACACCAGCAGGACATAACCATAGTAAATACTTACCCACCAAATGACAGGGATCCAAAAAACATAAAACAAGCCGTAAAACATTGAAAAGAGAGATAAACAACTCCACAATAATAGTAGGAGACTTCAACACAAAACTTTTGGGTGAAGGACAGAACATCCAGAAAGAAGCCCAATAAAGACACAGGAGATCTAAATGCCTCAATTGACCAACTTGACCTCATAGGCATATACAAAACATTCCACCAAACAACGGTCATCTATACAATGCACAGGGAACATTCTCCAGAACAGACCACATATTAGGCCATAAAGTAAGCCTTAACAGAATCCAAAACACTGAAACATTACAAAATATCTTTATGACCATAAAGCCATAAAAGTAGAAATCAAAAACAGAAAAAGCAAGGAAAACAAAATCAAACACATAGAAACTGAACAACACCTTGGTCTAAAACTATTGGGTTATAAAAGAACTTAAGGATGGTAATGAATTGGAAACCCTGGCGGCATAGTGGTTACGTGCTACAGCTGCTTACCAGAGGGTCAGCAGTTCAAATCCACCAGGCGCTCCTTGGAAACTCTGTGGGGCAGTTCTACTCTGTCCTATAGGGTTGCTATGAGTCAGAATTGTCTTGACAGCACTGGGTTTGGTTTTCTTTTTTTTTTTTTTTTTGGTTAATGAGTTGAATTATGTCCCCCAAAAAATATGTATATCAGTTTGGCCAGGCCATGATTTCCAGTATTGTGTGATTATCCTCCCTTTTGTGATTGTAATTTTATGTTAAAGAGGATTAGGGTGGGATTGTAAGGCTCTTAACTAGGTCACATTCCTGATCCAACTTAAAGGGAGTTTCCTTGGGGTGTGGCCTGTTCTGTCTTTTATCTCTCAAGAGATAAAAAGGAAAGGGAAGCATGCAGAGAGTTGGGAAACTCATACCACCACGAAAGCAGCACTGGAAGCAGAGCATTTCCTTCCAACCTGAGGTTCCTGTGCTGAGAAGCTCCCAGACCAAGGGAAGACTGATAACAAGGACCTTCCTCCAGAGGTGACAGAGAGAGACTTACCCTGGAGCTGGCGCCCTGAATTCAGACTTTCAGCCTACTGGACTGACCAAATAAACTTCTCTTTGTTAAAGCAATCCACTTGTGCTATTTCTGTTATAACAGCATTAGATGACTAAGACAGATGGAATAAAAAAAATCATAGAATCAAATGAGAATGAAAACACAACCTACCAGAACCTTTAGGACACAAGTAAAGCAGGGCTCAGAGGTCAATTTATAGAAATAAATGTAGACATGCAAAAAGAAGAAAGGGCCAAAATTAAAGAATTAACCCAAGAACTCCAACAAATAGAAAAAGAACAGCAAAAGAAACCCTTGGGCACCAGAAGAAAGCAGATAATAAAAATTAGAGCAGAATTAGAATAAATAGACAATTGAAAGCGTTAACAAGACTAAAAGCTGGTTCTTTGAAAAGATCAATAAAATTGAAAAACCATTGACCAAACTGATAAAGGAAAAATTGGAGATGAATAACCTGAATAAGAAATGAGATGAGCAATATCACAACAGACCTAAATGAAATTAAAAGAAATCATAAGAGAATACTATGAAAACTTGTACTCAAATAAATTTGAAAACCTAGAGGAAATGGACAAATTTCTAGAAACACACTACCTATCTATACTAACGCAAACAGAGGTAGAACAACTAAATAAACCTATAACAAAAAAAAAAAAAAAATTGAAAAGGTGATTAAAAAACTCCCAACAAAAAAAAAGCCCTGGCCCTGACAGCTTCACTGGAGAATTCTACCAAACTTTCAGAGAAGAATTAACACTACTACTAAAGGTATTTCAGAGTGCAGAACAAGACAGAATACTCCCAAACTCATTCTATGAAGCCAGCATAACCCTGATACCAAAACCAGGTAAAGACACCACAAAAAAAGAAAATTACAGACCAACTCCCCTCATGAACTTAGATGCAAAAATCCTCAACAAAATTCTAGCCAATAAAACACAAAAACATGTCAAAAAAATAATTTACCATAACCACGTGGGATTCATACCAGGTATGTAGGGATGGTTCAACATTAGGAAAACAATCAATGTAATCCGTCACAGAAATAACACAAAAGATAATGCACAAACACCAGAAGTGGAACTAGATAACTGGGAGCTCCTAAAAACCAAACACCTATGCTCATCCAAAGACTTCATCAAGAGAGCAAAATGACAACCTACAGACTAAGAAAAAACTTTTGGCCGTGACAAATCTGGTCAGCATCTAATCTCTAAAATCTACAAGATACTGCACAATCTAAACAATGAAAAACAAATAACCCAATCAAAAAATGGATAAAGGGTATGAACAGGCACTTCACTAAAGAAGACATTCAGGCCCCTAACAGATACATGAGGAAATGCTCACAATCATGAGACATTACAGAAATGCAAATCATAACTACAATGAGATACCATCTTACCCCAAACAAGGCTGACATTACTAAAAAAAAAAAAAAAAACACAAAATAATAAATGTTGGAGAGGCTGTGGAGAGACTAGAACACTTATACACTGCTGAGGGGAATTTAAAATGGTATAACCACTTTCGAAATTGATTTGGCACTTTTTTTTTTTTTTTTTTTTTAGCAAGCTAGAAATAGAACTACCATAAGATCCAGCAATCGCACTCCTTGGAATATATCCTAGAGAAATAAGAGCCTTTACACGAACAGATACAAGCACACCCATGTTTATTGCAGCACTGTTTACAATAGCAAAAAGATGGAAACAACCAAGGTAACGATCAAAAGATGAATGGATAAACAAATTATGGTATATTTGCACAATGGAATACTATGTAATGATAAAAAACAATAATGAATCTGTGAAACATCTCATAACGTGGAGGAATCTGGAAGGCATTATGCTGATCGAAATTAGTCATTTGCTAAAGGACAAATATTGAATGAGACCACACTATTGTAAGAACTCAAGAAAAGATTTAATCATAGAAGAAAACATTCTTTGACGGTTACAAGTGTGAGGAGGGAGGGAAGGAGAGGTGTATTCATTAATTAGAGAGTAGACAAGAATTATTTTATGTGAAGGAAAAAAGAACACACAATACAGGGGAAGTGAGCACAACTGGACCAAATCAAACGTTAAGAAGTTTCCTGAATACAACCAAACACTTTGAGAGACAGAATAGCAGGGGCAGGGGCCTGGGGACCATGGTTTCAGGGGACTTCTAGGTCAATTGGCATAACAAAGTATATTAAGAAAACGTTCTGCATCCCACTTTGGTGAACGACATCTGAGGTCTTAATAGCTAGCAAGAAGCCATCTAAAAAGCATCAATTGGTCTCAAACCACCTGGACCAAAGGAGGATGAGGAACATCAAAGACACTAGGAAAATATGAGCCTAAGAGAAAGAAAGGGCCACATAAACCAGAGACTCCATCAGCCTGAGACTGGAAAAACTGGACATTGCCCAGCTACCGTCAATGACTTCTGTGACAGGGAACAACAGAGAATCCCTGATGGAGCAGGAGAAAAGTGGGATGCAGACCTCTAATTCTAGTAAAAAGACCAGACTTAACGTATGATTGAGAATGGGGGGAACCCAGAAGACATGGCCCCCTGACTCTCTGTTAGACCAAAGTTGAAACCTTTCCCGAAGCCAACTCTTCAGATAAAGATTAGACTGGACTATAAGACATAAAATTACACTGGTGAGGAGTGTGCTTCTTGGCTCAATAGACACATGAGGCAAAGTGGTCAGCTCTTGTCTGGAGGCAAATTGAGAAGGCAGAGGGGGACCGGAGCTGGTTGAATGGACCCAGGAAATACAGGGAGGGGAGAAGGAATGTGCTGTCACATTATAGGGAAAGCAACTAGGATCACATAACCATGTGTGTATAAGTTTTTGAATGAGAAACTGATGTGAATTGTAAATTTTCACTTAAAGCACAATAAAATAAATAAATAAATAAAAATATTTAAAGCAAAAATGGCAAGTATAAGGAGCAATATCCACAATGTTTGGGGTATATTTTAAGGTACATTTCTCAGTAACCGACAGAAAAAAAAATGACTATAAAAAGTGATATAGATTGCACGAACAGCACAATTAACGAAGACATAATGGACATATGTAGAAGACTTTACCTAACAACTCTAAAGCATACATTCATTACAAAGTCATCCAAACATGTTTTGATCATGTGTGGTACCATAAAAGAAGACTGGACAAATTTGAAAGGATTAAAATCCATTAGAGTACCATCTCTGAACATGTCTCAATTAAGCTGGAAATTAATAGATAAAATGATCTATTTCTCCTGCAAATATAGAATTCAAATATTTAATATATTATTTGAAATATCCCCTGAGTCAAAGTAAGCATCATTATAAAAATGAGAACATAAAATACTTTTGGATAAGAAACATAGAGGAAAATGCATTTCTTTAACTATATATATATAGAGAGAGAGAATGATTAAAAACAAATAAGGCAAATACCCCATCTTGAGAACCTAAAAAAGATTAATACACAGCAAGATGTCAGTTTAGTTAGACATACCACACCTTCCTTCTATAGCAAAGACCAAAAAAATCAAGTGAAACAGATGCAGATGACAATCCTAGAACCCTCAAAGTCATAAAGAAAGATAAAAAATTGCAGCAAACACCAACTGAAAGGAAAAATTGAGCAAATGTAACGAATGAGGAGGGACATGGAGCAGAGGAACTCTGCCAGCTGCCCCAGCTCAAAGGAACTCTGCCAGCCATTCTGATTGACTGTGATCATGTTGAGAGAAAGCCAGTAGTGATCCTGGATGAGGAACACAGGAAGGCAACTTCACAGTATCAACAAAAAAGCAACTGAGTAGATACACCCAAAGGGAAGCAAGGTGACCAGAACACGATCCGAATCTAAGGTGGGAAAGCACAAGAAAGAAAGTAGGAATTCAAGGGATGCTGGTATACACAGAGTTGGGGGGAAGCTAAAATCCAGCGATAGGCTTACTCAAAAGCATCAGTCCCTAAACATAAGGGTGGGTGGCACTCATAAAGCAATAGATTCCTCACCCAATCAGATCACAGGCAGACCCCATGACATCTGCTCTCACTTGAATGAGTCAGGTCCCGATTGCTGACTGCAGCCAGCTAGAAATGCCTAGACAACCTTGGGCAACAACTTGAGGAGTGCACTCTCTGTCCCCTTACACTCCTGATGACTAGAGGCATGAACCCGTCCTATAATGAAGACAAGACCGTAAGGGCCATAGTTTGAGCCCCTCCTTCTGTCCCTAACACGGTCCTGTCTGCCATCCCTCCCTGGCATCTCACCAAGCAGTGGCAGCTGCAGTGCTCCCACCCACCTGATCCCATCCCCCACCCAGCAATGGGTCCCACTTAGCAACTTGAAACTGCTCTGGAGATTCAGCCCCCTGACCCCACCACTGACCCACTGATGCCTACAAATGGCACAATAAATCTCAGACTCCCCAGGCTGCCAGCCACTGCACCCACCTGGCAAGTATCAAGAGGAGATCACACTTCCAAGCTACCTTTTTCCCTACACACTCACCACACCTACCACCCTACCCAATCAACAAGCATCATCACCCATTTCCATGCCACTGAACACAGGTAGATGGCAGCCAACTCTTACCCAGCCCACCCTCAGCCAAAGTGCAAGACCAGTGAACACAGAATGCACTCACACCATGAGCCACTGCCCTGACCATGTAGGACAGGTGGTGAAAGCCCCAGAGCTGCCAGACTACTGACCAGCATGGAATGTGTGCTCCTTCTGCCCACATATATAAAACAAAACAAAAAATCAAGACAAAGCAAACATGTAATTAATAAATAATGCAGATATATTATCATATAAATATGTAAATAAAAAAAAACCTTAATGCCTTGGAGACAATAGACAATATCAAATCAATAAAGAAGCAGGACAAGGTGACTCCAGAAAGTGAATAAATGAAGTGCCAGAAAACCTTGCTGAGGAAGATATAGTAATGGAACTACCCAACAGGGAATTCAGAAGACTTACATATGGGATCCTCAAAGACAACAAGAAAGAGATAGAGAAAACACAGACAAAACCAAAGAAAACAGACAAAACTCTAGAAGAATTCAGGAAAGAAATTAAAGAACAAAATGACAAAATAAATAGACAATTGAAAACCACAGAAAAACAGCAACTGGAAATCCAGAAGTATAACAACAAAATATCAGAAACGGATAATTTAAAAGAACACAGAAGTAGAACTGAATTAATGGAAGAAAGAATCAGTGAAATAGAGGGGGAAAAAATCCCTCGATACTAATTTGACTCACGAACAACCAAAAAAAAGAAGAATGAAGAAACCCTAAGAATTATGTGGGACACTATCAAGAAGAATAATCTACGCCTGATTGGAATTCCAGAATAGGAGGAGAAAAATAAAAGCACAGAAAGACTCTTTGAAGATTTGCTGTAGAAAACTTCCCTAATATCATGAAAGACAAGACTTCCATCCCGGTAGCCCAATGAACACCATACAAGAGAGGCTCCAAACAAAAGTTGCCAAGATACATCATAATCAAACTTTCAAAAAATAAAAACAAGGAATTCAGAGAGCAGTTAATGAGAAACAAAATATCTCCTACAAAGGAATGACAATAAAACTAAGCTCTGACCTCTTGGCAGAAACCATGCAGGCAGAAAGCAATGAGATGACATATATAAAGCCCTGAAAGACAAGAATTGCCAACCAAGAATCATATATCCAGCAAAATTGTCTTTCAACTACCATAATGAAATTAGAACACTCCCATATAAACAGCAATTAAGGGAATTTGTAAAAATCAGACCAAACCTACAAGGAATATTAAAGGGATCCCTTCAGACAGAGAACCAGCAACACCAGACTACAACTTGATATTAAAATACATGACAGCATCAGACAGATACCAACCCAGATAAAAGACTCTCAGAATCAAATAAAGCTACCAAAATAAAAGCAGGGAAATAAAGATGTTAATCCACAATTGATGACAACTTCAAAATGAAAAGGGGGAACAAATGATGTAGTAATAGAACTTCCACAAGGAGAGGGAGTCAAGGCAATATCAAGAAATAACAGACTGTTTTAAACTTAGGAAGATAAAGATAAATCTTACAATAACCACAGAAAAAAATTAATACATCTGCTCATCAAAATAAACAGGAGAAACATTTTTTAAAAAAGACTTAGTAAACACAGAATGAGGAAAAACAAATGAGAGGACAATTCATAAATAAAAAGAGCTCAGCACAGAGAATTAAGCAAAACAACAACAAAAAAGTCATCGATACCACACACACAAAAATAAATAACCAAATGACAGCAGTAATTCATATCTACTGGTAATCACGCTGAATGTAAATGGTTCGAATCCACCAGTCAAGAGACAGAAAGTGACAGAGTGGATTTAAAAAAAAAAAAAAAAGTATGACCCATCAATATTGCCTAGAAGAATTGTACCTTAGACACAAAGGTATAAATAAGTTAAAAATCAAATGACAGAAAAAATATATCAAGCAAAGAGTAATCAAAAAACAGCAGGAGTGGCAATATTAATCTCTGATAAGATAAACTTTAAATCACACACCTTCATGAGACAAAGAAGGACACTATATACTGATTAAAGGATCAATTTAACAAGAAGACTTAACCATAATATATATTTACGCATCCAATGACAGAGCTCTGAAATACATGAAACAAGCTCTAACAAAATTGAAAAGAGAAATAGGCAGTTCTAAAATAATAGTAGGAAATTTTAACATACTACTTTGGACAATGGATAGAACAACTAGAAAGAAACTCTGCAAAGATAGAGAAGATCTGAATAACGCTATCAATCAACTTGACATACACAGAACACTCCACCCAACAGCAACACAGTACACATTCATCTGCAGAACACATGGGTCATTTTCCAGAATAGATCATATTTTAGGCAAAAAAGCAAGCCTTGATAAATTAAGAAAAAAATCAAAGCATCTTCTCTGATTACAACATTATAAAATTAGAAATCAATAACTGGAAAAACAAGGAAAAAATCAAATACATGGAAATTGAATAATACTTTGCTTAAAAACCACTGAGTAATAGAAGAAATTAAAATAAAAAAATTCTAGAATCAAATGAGAATGAAAACACAACATACAAAAACCACTGGGATACATAAAAAGCAGTGCTCAGAAGAGAATTCATAGCAATACATTCACACATCAAAAAAGAAGAAAAGGCCAAAATCAATACCTTAACTCTACAACTTGAACAAATAGAAAAAGAGCTGCAAAATTAGCACACCGTCACCAAAAGAAAAGAAACAACAATGATTCAACAGAAAGAAATGAAACAGAAAATAGAAAATCAATAGAAAGAATCAACAATACTAGAAGTTGGTGTTTTGAGAGGATCAGTAAAATAGACAAACCATTGTCCAAACTGACAAAGGAAAGAATTAGAAGATGCAAATAACGAAAATAATAAAGGAGATGAGTGACATTACAGTAGAACCAACTGAGATAAAAAGAATCATAAGAGAATATTATGAAAAACTGTACTACAACAAATTTGAAAGCCTAAAAAAAAATAGACAAATTCCTAGAAAAACACTTCAAACCTAAACTAACACAAACTGGGGTAGAAAATTTGAATAGATCCATAACAAAAGAAGAAATTGAAGAAGTCACAAAAAATTCTTAACAACATCAAAAGACCCCAGCCCAGACAACTTCACTGGAGAATCCCCAACATTTAGAGAAGAGTTGACACCAATTCCATTCAAACTATTACAGAAAATAGAAAAGGAAGGAATAATCCCAAATTCATTCTATGAATCCAGAAAAAACCCTGATACCAGAGTCAAAGATACTACTAAAAAAGAAAATTATAGACCAGTATTCCTCATGAATATAGACACAAAAATTCTCAAAAAATTCTAGCCAAAATAATTCAATAGCATATCAAAAAAATAACACATCATGACCAAGTGAGATTTATAAAAAAGTGTGCAAGAATGGTTCAACATTATAAAATCAATCAATTTAATCTACCACATAACTAATACAAAGGGAAGTAATCCCATGGTCATTTCAGTTGATGTAGAAAAGGTATTTAATAAAATCTAACACTCATTCTGGATAAAAATTTCAGCAAAATAAAAATAGAATGGGAATTACTCAACATAATTAAAACCGACATAAAAACATAATTAAAACCAACAGCCAACATCATTTTCAATGGAGATAGACTGGGAGCATTCCATTTGAGAACGGGAACCAGACAAGCATGCCCTTTATCACCACTTTTATTAGATATTTACTGGAAGCCTAGACAGAGCAGTAAGTCAAGAAAGGGAAATAAAAGACATCCAAATCGGTAAGGAGGAAGTAAAACTATCCCCATTTGCAGATGACATGACCCTATACATAGAAAATCCCAGAGACTCTACAATAAAGCTATTGGAACTAATAGGATATAGTAGAGTGGCAGGGTATAAGATCAACATACAAAAATCAGTTGTAGTCCTACACAGTAACAAAGAGAACTCTGAAACGGAAATCAGGAAAACAATATCATTTGTAATAGCCCACAGAAAGATCAAATACTTAGGAATAAACCTGACTAGGAAAGTAAAAGAGTTATACAAAGAAAACTACAAGACACTACCTCATGAAACCAAAACAGACTTACATAAATGGAAAACCATACCATGCTCATGGACAGGAAGACTTAACATTGTGAAAATATCAATATTATCCAAAGTAACCTGTAGATATAGTGCAATCCCTATCCAAATCCAAAAACATTCTTTAACAACATGGAAAAATTAATCACCTACTTTTTTGTGGAAAGAGCTCTCAGGTAAGTAAATAATTACTGAAGAATAACAAAGTAGGAGGCCTCACACTTCCCAATCTCAGAACCTACTATCCAGCCATATTAGTGAAAACAACCTGGGACTAGTACAATAGACACATAGACAAATGGAACAGAATTGAGAACCTAGAAATAAGTCCATCCTTCTATGGGCAGTTGTTCTTTGACAAGGATAAAAACACATTAAATGGGGAAAGAGATAGTCTCTTTAACAAGTGATGCTGTCAAAACTAGATATCCATTTTGCAGAAAAATGAAACAGAATTCATACCTCACACCATGTACAAAAACTAACTCAGGATGGATCAAAGACCTAAATGTAAAACCTAAAACTATAAAGATCATAGAAGAAAAATAGAGGTAAATCTACATCCCTAAATTATAGCATAAATACACTATTAAACATAACTAAAAATGCACAAAAACCAGACAACTGAGACCTCCTAAATATCAAATATTTAAGCTCATCTAGTCAAAAGACTTCTCCAGAAGAGTAAAAAGAGAACCTACATACTGGGAAAAAAAATTGACAATGACATATCTGAAGGGTCTAATCTCTGAAATTTATATTAAACTCTGACACCTCAGCAAAAAAAAAAAAAAAAAAGACAAAGAATGTAATTAAAAAACGGGCAAAACACACTAATAGACGCTTTACCAAAGAAGACATTCAGGAGGCCAACAAACATATGGAGAGATGTTTGTGATTATTAACCACTAGAGAGATGTAAATCAAAACTACAACGTGATACCATCTTATATTGTCATTAATGGCACAGATCATAAAAACAGAAAACAAGTAATGGCAAGGTTGTGGGTAGACTGGAATTCTTACACACTGCTGATGGGAATCTACAATGGTACAACCACTGTGGAAAATGGTATAGTGCTTTCTCAAAAAACTAGAGATCCAGCAATCTTATTGCTAGATATATATCTTATAGAAATAAAAGCTGTGATGCAAATAGACATATGCACACTGTGTTCATTGTAGCTTTATTCACAATAGCAAAGAGATGGAAACAACCTAAGTGTCCATTAATGGGTGAATGGGTAAAGAAACTGTGCTTGATATACACAAAGGAACATTCCACAACATTGAATAATTAATGGGTGAAACATCTTATAACATGGATGGACCTGAAGGATGTTATGCTGAGTGAAATAAGTCAATAACAAAAGGACAAATATTATACGAGACTACTACTATAAAAAGTCAAGGAAAAGTTTACACACGGAAAGAACTATTCTTTGATGGTTACCAGGGATGAGAGGGTGTGGGAGGGAAAATCCTAACTAGGTAGTAGACTTGTGCTAACTCTGGTGGCGGGAAATGCAGTACACATTATGGGAGACGTCAGCACAATATAACCAAGGCAAAGGAAGACACTGAAATATACACCAGAGCAAAAGGAAACAACGGTAAATAGTGTTAATATAAAGTCTTGCAATGATAGTAACAAACAATAATGCATGAATGGATACATAGGTAATTACGTAAGCTGGAGAAGGTTGGGAGGGTGTATGAGAATACACCTACATGCATATACAAGGTTGACAGTGAAGATTCCTACACAAAATTTGTGCATGCTGCAAATATACCCATGTATATAAAGAGCACACAGGAGATATAGTCATGAAAATCTGTTAGCCATAACAAAACACCTGCTGGAACCGAGATGCTGGACTTGAGGTCTAGGGGCTGTGGTCTCATGGGGCATCTAGGACAATTGATATAGCAGTCAATAAAGACAGTGTTCTATATTCTATTTTGGTTGGTAACTACCGGGTTCTTAAAAGCTTGCGAGTGGCCATCTAAATTACAACTATTGATCTCTCCATCCGGAGCAAAGAAGAGTGAAAAAAATCAAAGGCTCAAGGACTAATGGACCACATGAACCACAACCTTCACTAACCAGAGACCAGAAGAATTAGATAGTGTCCAGGTACCACCGCAGACAGCTCTAACCAGGATAACTATAGAAGGTACAGGATAGAGTGGGAGAAAAAAGTAGTAAAAAATTCAAATTCATAAAAAAAAACTAGACTTACTGGCCTGATGGAGACTGGTGGAATCCCTGAGACTACGGTACTTCCACACCCTTCTAACGTAGAACTGAATTCTCTCCTAGAGATCACCTTTCAACCGTAATAACATCCGGGAGGTACAAGCTTCTCAGAACAATTAACTATGCAAAATCAAAAGGGCAGCATTTTCCCAAAAGGCAAAGTTCAGAAGACAGGAAGGAGCAAGAAAACTATGCAAATGAAAATGGGGAACCCAAGGTGGAAATGGGGAAAGTGCAGACACATTGTGGGATTGCAACCAATGTCATGGAACAACCTATGTATAAATTGTTGAATGGGAAACTAATTTGCTTTGTTAACATTCACTTAACAACAGTAAAATATTAAAAATAAATAATACATTAAGTTCTACAAAAAGAGAAAGAGGGAAAAGAACTTCATGGGTGGAGAAATAAAACTAATTGAATAGAAAACATTTATCCAATAAATCTGAACAAAGCTAAAATTTAGGCTTACATGAATAGATTTAATCACTTCCTGGAGGGGGTAACCAAAAATAAAGAAGGAAGAAGAATATTGTAATGAAAAATGGGACATGGTAGAGCCTACAGATGGTAAAAAATTTTATAAGAAAATACTAGAAACATCTTTATGCCGATAAATTAGAAAATGTAGATGAAATCATTTTTTAACAAAAATACAATTTTCCAACATTAAAATAATGAGAAAATTAATTTAGTTAAACCAGCATCAACTTATTTTTAAAATTATTCTTTGGTAAATTTGAAACAAAAGGAAGCCTTCCTAAAGTTTTTCTAAACTGACACAAAGAAAGGAAGGAAGAAAGGAACAGAACGAAGGAAGAAATAAAGAAGCAAGGAAGGAAGAGAGAGAGAAAGAAAAGAAGGAAGGAAGGAAGGAAAGGAAGGAAGGAAGGAAGGAAGGAAGGAGGGAGGGAGGGAGGGAGGGAGGGAGGGAGGGAAGGGAGGGAGGGAGGGAGGGAAGGGAGGGAGGGAGGGAGGGAGGGAGGGAGGGAGGGAGGGAGGGAAGGAAGGAAGGAAGGAAGGAAGGAAGGAAGGAAGGAAGGAAGGAAGGAAGGAAGGAAGGAAGGAAGGAAGGAAGGAAGACCTCTAGAGAAAACACCATAGTTAAGGGCTAAATATTGAAATCTTTTCTTTTGAGGTTAGGAACTGCAGAAAAACAATTAAAAGCAGACATCTTACTTTGATTTCAAGGGTTTTCTCTTATTCATTAACTCAAAATGAACAGTGAAATGCTGACTGAAAACTGCAAAACTCAGGAGCTGCTAATTATTTTGCAACATTGTAAATTAGTCTTTTCCAGCTCAAAAAGGGTAGGGTTAAGAAATCCAGTGCATGGTGATTTAAGTAAAAAAATAAAATAAAATAAAATAAGAGCTATCTTCTATTAAGCTTTAGGAAAATCTAGAGTGTGAGGGGGCATTTTTCCTTTTGCAGAGAGGCACATTTTTTTTTCCAAATTGCAAATTGTTTATTAAATCACACAGCAATCAAACATTGTTTTGGCCTAATTCAAAGTTTTTCTTTTTAGCCATTGTAACTAGCCTACCTTGAACTACTTGTTTTTAGACACAAAAGGATCCCCTGCATGCATAAAGAATAGCTATTGAAAATAAAACTTAGGTGACTTGATTATTTTTAACAGAACAAAACAAAGATGTCTTTATCATTTTTTTCAACTTCATACTGGAAGAACTATCTGTGTGAATAAGATATATATTTAGAAATCAGGAATAAAAATGCAATTAATGGCATATAATCTGACTCTATATAGAACATCCAAAAGAAACCACAAATAAATTATCCAAATTAAGCTAATTACTAAGATTGCTAGGTAAAAGCTGAATATACGAAATCAATTGCATGTCTATATAAAAAAGAATAATACGAATCAATTATATGTCTATATGTTTTTAGAATATAAAACTTAAAAAAGATAACATGCACAATAAATAATCAGATATCTGATATAAATAATCTAACACGTTAGAAAATTTCTACACAAACTTTTTGAAAAGTTTGGCCTCTAAAACTTCTTGAGTAATCATATTCATTGACTGGGAGATTGAAAATTTTGAAGCCTATTCTCCCAAATTTGACTTAAGAGATTCAAGGCTATCCCAAGAAAAATATTAACAATTAAAAGTGTAATAACTTGCCTATCTGAGGCCCAAAACGAAATCATGTATGCTTAGCCCCATGTCAGCAAATCCAAGCCTGTTTCTATTTCTTGTAAATGTTTAACCTTCCCAGGAGATGAAAACCAAGTCAATCAATTCTCATTGAAACAGAAACCTAAACTACCAGTTAGATCTTGCCTACTCCATTTAACCTAGTAGAAAATCCCCTCAATCCCAAATAAAGGAGTATGATGCCCCACAGTCAATCCAAAATTTATCCAGTATTGCTTCCTTGTTCCTGTACACATGTGCTTACAAAAACTCTTTGTCTTTGTACTGCTCTTTGAAACTCTTTTCTGACTTCTACACGAGGCTTCCTCAATTCATAAATTGAAGAATTAAATTAATGAGTTTGTACACAAATTAAATATTATGGAATTTTAAGAAATTCTGAAATTGATAGACCGGTTAAAAAATACATATTTATGGAAATCCCTAGGCCAAGAACAGCCAAAATACGCTATAGAAAAACCAGATGTAAGGACTAGTTTAATATAGACTTACTATAAAGCTACAGAATCCTATTACAAAAGTAGGATAAAGTTGTTTTGCTGAAAACATAGAAAAGAAAAAAACAGAAGAGAGAGCCTATAAATATACATATTTGGACACTTGATTCATGGCAAAGTTGATATTGCAGAGCAGTGAGAAAACATTTTTTCAATAAATGGTATTGTGAAAATTGAATATTTAGAAATATTGGACATTCTCTCTAAAAACAAAATTGTTTCCAGTTGGATAGGAGATATAAATATGAAAGATAAATTGGAAAAATATCAAGAACATTAAAAAAAAAAACAAAACTGAGCTCAGGGTCTAGAAATTACCCTGATACAAAGCTTATATGCCTTTTTAAAACAACAACAAAAAAAAACTTTTTAATACACTTTAATTTTTAGAGAAGTGCTAGGTTTACAGAAAAAAATAGAAAGTACAGAGATTTCCCACATGACATCTCCTTCCCTGCACACAGTTACTCCCATTATTAACACCTTGCATTAGTGGAGTGTGCCTTTTCTTCACATTGGGAGATACAATACCTGGGAAGCAAGAGTAATGAAAAATAGGAAGCAAGACAGGACTGAAGAAAAGCAAGCACAAGTTGGCAAGTTATCAAACCGTGATCTCAGTCACACAGGAAAACACAGTCAGTTGCTCAACATCACGCAGGCAGGACATCTTGAGAGAGATTGTACGAAAACACTGCATCTTGAAAAAAAAAAATTTGAAGGGAGGAAATTAGTGGAATGTATTTCCTAACTTTCAGAGGTTCAATTTGGCCAAAATTTTGACCTAACACTCACATACTTCCTGGTTGTATTTTTTAAAAATATATACAATTTATTTTATGTTTGTTGTTGCTGAGAATATACACAGCACAACATAAACCAATTCAACTATTTCTATACGTACAATTCAGTGAACTGATTACATTTTACAAGTGGTGCAACCATATTCGCCCTCCTTTTCTGAATTCTTCCTTCACTGTTAACATAAACTCACTGTCCCCTAAGTTTCCTATCTAATCTTTCGAGTTGCTATTGTCAATTTCATCCCATACAGATAGAGCTCAAAAGGGCTCAATGCTCAAGGAAGACTTATTTTGTTTTGAGAAGACTCCAGGGGATATTTTTGGTTTGAGATTTAGAGATAATCTCAAGACAAAGCTTCAGGGGTTTATCCAGGCTACATGGGTCCAGGAAGGATTCCATGAGAACTTGAAATTCTGGTCTGAATTTCCCCCCTTTTGATCAGGATTTTCCTATAAAATCTGATCATAATATTCAGTAATGACAGCCAGGTACCATCCAGTTCTGGCCTCTTGGCAAAGGAGGCAGTTGTTCATAGAGACACTTAGCCACATATTCCGTATGCTCCCCCATTCCTGAATGTCCTTCTCTCTCTGTTTCTCCAGGCAAATAGAGACCAATTGTACTTTGGATGTAAGCTTACAAGCTTTTAAGACCCCAGGAACTATGCAATGAACTAAGAGTTTGAACAGTAGTACTGAACACAATATTAGACCAATTAACTGAGACGTCCCATGAAACCAAGGAACCAAATCCCATGAGGTGTTTGGTTGTACATAAGCAGCCTGAGTAGCAACTCTTTTTTTCTTGTTGTTTTGTCATTTTTGTAAATGTATCTATCCCACAATTTTTTGCCAGTTCAACTTTTTATAGGTGTACAACTTATTGACTTTCCCGGTTGTCTTTTTTAACCTTGCCTTCTCCTCCTTTCTCCTCCTATGTAATTTGACAATTCAGTCCTGAAATCATTGAACGGGGCCCCATAATGTACATATCAGTTCTTTTGAGGGTGGGTGCCTGGTAACCTAGTAGGCATGTCAGAATGAGGGGTAATGCCCCATCTAGTAAACCCTACAGAATGGATGTCAGAACCTGAATAGGTTGAGAAGGGTATCCATGCAGCCAGGAAGCTTGATATAAGATGTCAAATCTAGAGAAGGAAACGAGAGTGCCCACATTGGAGGGATGGATCAGCCCAAGTGCACTGAGAATATTCACACAGGAGAAAGTGTTAGCATTAGTGTTAGCAGATTGGTTACTAACAATGTATATGCTTGTATATATAGTGTTATGTATTCCCTAACTAATACATAAAAATAGAACTACCAAAATAATCCAGCAATTCCACTCCTTGGTATGTACCCAACAGACTTGAAAGCGGAGACTCAAACAGACATTTGTGCACCAGTGTTTATTGCAGCACTATTCATGATAGCCAAAAGGTAGAAACAACCTAAAAGTCCATAAATGGACAAAGGCATAAAGAAAATGTGGTACATACATAAAAGGGAACATGACACAGGCAGTAAGAGAAATGAAGTCTTGATACATGTTACGATATGCATGGAAGTCTTGATACATAATAAAATATGGATGAAGCTTGAAGACATTATGCCAAGTGAAATAAATCAACCAAAAGAAGACAAATATTACTGACCTTACTTATACAAAAATACATGAAAAGGCAAATGCAGGGACCATAGTTTACTAGTAGTTACCAGGGACAGGTGAGAGATATAAAGGGGGATTATTGCTAATGTAGTATTGAGTTTCAGTTTACAGTGTAGGGAAAATCACATTGATTGAGGGTAGGGTTGCACAGCTCATTAATGCAATTGCTGTCAATATGTTGTATACCTGTAAAAAGAACTGGAAAAAGCATGATAGATACATTTACAACAAAAATTAAAAAAGAATAACTGATGAGGCTTATATGAAACAAAACACCTCATGGAATTTGGTTCCTTTGTTGGAGGTTTACGATCGTGGTTTCATGGGACATTCCAGTTAATTGGCCTAGTAATGTGTTTAGTGCTTCTCTACTTCCTAGTTCATTTTGTAGTGCCTGGGGTCTTAAAAGCTTGCAAGCAGCCTTTCAGCATACAATAACTGTTTTTTTTTTTTTTTTTTATTTGCCTGGATCAAAGGAAGAAGAAGGAGAATAAGGACCGGGAGGAGAAAACTGACCCTCCAAAATTACTTGTACTCCACCTAATGATTTTAAGACGGAATTTGCCATGAAAACATAAAAGTGGATGATGCCTGTCTACCATTACTAAATGTTCTACAGAATAATTCTGATCAAAAGGGTAAAATGTGGAACAGAATTTTAAATTCACATGGAATCTAGACTTTCCAGAGTCATGTATGCTGGATGTGCCCCTGCAACTACTGCCCTGAGATACTCTTTAAACCTTAAACCTTAACCTGAAAGTCTCTTTAAAACCAAATAGTTTAGCTTAACTAGTAAAGAATGTGGGGACCCTGGTGGCACAGTGGTTAAGCTTTTGGCTGCTAATGAAAAGGTCAGCAGTTCAAATCTACCAGCTGCTCCTTGGAAACCTTATGGGGCAGTTCTACTCTGTCTTATAGGGTTGCTATGAGATGGAGTCGACTGGATGGCAACGTTTTTTTTAAAGAATGTCTGCTTTGAAAATTGTGTTCTATTAAGATTGATCAATCTATGTATCTATCTGTGTATCTTTATATCTATGCACGTTTGTATGCATGCATACATCTATCTGTCTTATCTATTTATCTATCGTATGTTTTTTTATGTTTTTATAGTGTCACAATGAGTTGGAATTGACCCGACAACACACTATAATAACAGGATCTACATGGGATCAAGTTGACAAAAGCTACTTGAACGATTAGATAGAAAACTTTGTGGGCAGTGATATTAAGTCGATGAGGGAGGGACAATTTGGAAAAGGAGAGTGAGAAAGGTTGCATAACTTGATGAATGTAATAAATGTCACTGAGTTGTACATATTGGAATCGCTTAATTGGTGCATGTTCTGCTGTGTATATATTGAAGTGGATTGGAATTATAGGTGTGAGGTATAAACTAATGCTTTTTAACTATGGATAGATAAATACACATGAAAACATATATGTACATAAAATATTTATAAAAACTTGAATATATATTATTCAAGGAATATATAACACTATATATAAAAGCATATATGTTATTACTATGTTGATTGTTGGCCCCTATAAAAGAATTTCTCCATTTATCATGATGTTGCTTATTGGTCCAGTTGTCACTATTTTGGTTTTCTTTATGTTGAGGTGTAATCCATACTGAAGGCTGTGATCTTTGGTCTTCATTGGTAAGTGCTTCAACTCCTCTTCACTTTCAGCAAGCAAGATTATTTCATTTGCATGTGGCGGGTTGTTAATTAGTCTTCTTCCAATCCTGGTGCCATACTTTTCTTCATATGTTTTAATTAAACAAATGAGTTAATTAAAAAAATGCATATAAGAAATGGAAAGGTGGAGTCAAACTTTTCATCAATTGTATGCAATATTATTCTCTGCAGAAAAGAATACAGAAGTAAAAAAAAAAAAAGACATTTTTGGATTCAGGTTGAAGATACAGTATTTAACAGTTTTTATATACCAGCAAAATCCGTAGAGAAAATGTAAAAGAAAACATTTATTCCAGTAATAAAATACAGCATGCCCACAACACTGCCATTCAAGGATGTACACAACTTTAAGAGAAATTATACAATATTTTTGAAGGATATATAGCATATAAGGAAAACATAAATAGATTGAGAAGTATGTGGGAATCTTCAATACACTAAAAATGTCAATTCTGCCCAAGTTACAACATGCTTTGATATAAGAGGAAGGATCCAAAGGAAGAAACAAGATGTGACTTAGAAGCCTGGTGAGACTGATATTGAAAGGCCACATTTGCCATTTACTGGCTTCTTGACCTTGAGCAATTTACTTCAGCCCTGCCTTTAGTTTCATTATTTAAGAAAATAACAATAGTATGGTAAGAGTGATAAGAGTACCCACCATATACAGTGTCTGTGAGTGTTATACGAATTTACATGCATGCTCACCACAGTGTTTCTTACACAGGAAGTACTCAGTGTGCTTTCCTCTCATTATCATGCAAGTGGGAAGGAGGAGAAAGTTTTAGGAAGTTCACACTATTACACAAGTTAGTGTTTCCTGGAAAAGAAAGCTTATTCTGCCTCATCCTTGTCCTAGGAGAGGAGGTGGAAAACAATATAAACTATCATAATTAAAGACAAGGGAATGGATTCCCTGGAGCATTAAAATGTTAAGTCCCTGTCTTTACTGTGGGGAAGCTGAGTAGGGAGTCTCCAGGAATGAAAATCCTTTCAATCTGCACAGCCACTTAGTATGTTCCTGTGAAGCTACATAAGGTAAATTTTAAATAAAATCACTACTCAGAGCAGGTATGAATTCCATATTCCGTGAGTGCTTCTACAATTCAGTTGGAAATAAGTTAATAAATTTAATGCATAAAAATACCTCAGAAAAGAGACATTTATTTACTTGCCCATGAATATATATATTCATGTTCACAGGTATCTTGTAAAATTGAGTGATATGGTTAAATTATGTAATATGCTTTAAAATTATATTAAAATGAGTGATGGGCTTGAATAATATAACATATTTGAAAATTATGTTAAAATGAAAGGTGTTATGGTGACTTTGAGCCACTGTCATGGATGCTGTTGTATAACCATACCTAGATGGGACCCTTAACTCTAGTTCATTATTTCGTATTTCCATTAATTTATCAGTAATGATAAGGGTTCCAACTGTGTTAGGTGCTGCCTGTATTGATGATAAAGATTAATGTTTATTGTTGTTGTGTTGTTGTTAAGTGCCGTTTAGTTGGTTCTGACTCATAGCGACCCTGTGTACAACAGAAGGGAAACACTGCCCAGTCCTCAACCATCCTCACAGTCATTGTTACGCTTGAGCACCTTGTTGCAGTCACTGTGTCAATCCATCTCACTGAGGGTCTTCCTCCTTTTTGCTGACGCTCTACTTTACCAAACATGACATCCTTCTCCAGGGACTGATCCCTCCTGACAAAATGTCCGAAGTATGTGAGACATAGTCTTTCCATCCTTGCTTCTAAGGAGCATTCTTGTTGTGTGTGTGTATATATATACATGTATATATAACTAAAATTGAATTAAACTCCCTATCTCTATATATATTAATATGTAAATATACCATGAACTGCCAGAAAAAGGAACAAATCTGTCTTGGAAGAAGTACAGCCAGAATCCTCCTTAGCAGAAAGGATGGCAAGACTTCATCTCATATACTTAGACATGTTATCAGAAGGGACCAGTCCCTGGGGAAGGACATTATGCTTGGTAAAGTAGATGGTCAGGGAAAAAGAAGAAGACCCTCAATGAGATGGATTGACATAGTGGCTACAACAATGGGTTCAAGCATAACAATGATTGTGAGGACGGCACAGGACCTGGCAGTGTTTACTTGTGTTGTTCATAGGGTGGCTATCAGTCAGAACCCACCCTACAGCACCTAACAACTATAACAACAGAGATTAAAAAAAAAAAAAACGCAATATATGTATTTTGCCTTCCCAGGAACCTGCAATCTCAATGAAAATATAAAACACTCAGGCTCATACTAACTGATAAGTAAGATAAATAATCAGGTGAGACCGTGTAAGCTAATGCCAGTCTTCTTGCTTAACATGGTGATAACTGACTCCATTCTTAAGTGACTTTTGCACTAAGCATTTTGTAAACATTCTTTCATGTCATCCTTACAATACTCCTTTGAAAAATATGGCACTTTTCTATTAGGAATAAGAAAATGGAGGCAGAAGTGGTTAAGTTACATGCTACTTCTCACAGATGGGAAATGTTGGACATGAATCTTTTTTTTTTTTTTCTTATTTTATACCATACTACTACATCAGCTGTGAGAAACACATTGCTGGTGAACGTGAGTCAGGAGAAGAATGGTAGGTGAGAATAAAAGCTTAACTGATTGATTTGAGAGGAGTGTCAGGCCACATTCTCTTTTCTTTTAGTAACCACAGCTGTTTTGCTGAGGCTTTACATTTGTCCTGTACTCTTCTAAGCCCTCTACATGATTTATTTATTTTAGTGGATGCCACTTGTGCACCCGATTTTTTTTTTTTTAATTATTGTGGTAAAATATACACAACATGAAATTTGCCATTTCAGCCATTTTCAGATGCACAATCCAGTGGCATTAATCACACAGTGCTGTGCAGCCATCACCACTATATGCTTCCAAAATATTTTCATCACCCCAAACAGAATCTCTGTGCCCATTAAGCAAAACTATTTTAAAATTATTTTATTAAACTTCAAATAAACCCCAAAGTTTACTTAAAACAAATATGTCAGATATAAAGAATTTTTGTAAAAATGCTTTAAAAAACATTGACAGTGCTTTTGAAAATCAATGAGTCCCTCTGATTGCATTACGCTCCTGGGCCACTGCGGGGATAATCATTATCCCAATACTTTGTTTATCGTTCTCTTCTTTTCTTTTCTTCTCTTTTTCACCACACTTTTTGAATGATATATTGTTTGTGTGTTTAAATTCATATAAAGACATTTAAGAAGTTGTTTCCCTGTGGTCTACTCTGTTCATTCAGCATTCTGTTCCTGAGGCTCGTCAATGTTATTACCTTTAGTTTTGGTTTTCAATCCCATTGTCTGCTGTCCATGCATATTTGGTTGTTAGAAATAGGGTTGCTATGCTCACTTATCTACATACCATTACAAGGTCATACAGAATAGTCTCACTGCCTTAAAAATGATGCCCTGAAACTCTACCGGGCAGCTCTGCTCTGTCCTATAGGGTCGCTATGAGTCGGAATCGACTCGACGACAGTGGGTTTTTTACGTTTTTTTCCCTTTACTCATTCACTCCACCGTCCCTTTCCCTGTGGCAACCACTGATTTTTTTTTTTTTTTTCACTGTCTGTGTAGCCTTTTCCAGAGTTTCATACAGTTGAAATCCTACACTATATAACTTTTTCAGACTGGTTTCTTTCACTTAGCAACAAAACCAAAAACCAAACCCAGTGCCGTTGAGTCAATTCCGACTCATAGCGACCCTATAGGACAGAGTAGAACTGCCACATAGAGTTTCCAAAGAGTGCCTGGCGGATTCGAACTGCCAACCCTTTGGTTAGCAGCCATAACACTTAACCACTACGTCACCAGGGTTTCCCACTTAGCAATAGGCATTTAAGATTCCTCCATGTCTTTTTCTAGCTTAATAGCTCATGGCTTTGTATCACTGATTGTATGGAGTGTGCCACAGTCTGTCTGTCTTATTTACTTATTCGTTCATTTTTTAAACTTTTTTATCTACTCACATATTGAAGGGTATCTTGGTTGCTTTTATAAACATACACGTGCAGATTTTTATGTTAATATGTTTTCAACTCATTTAGGCAAATAGACAGGATCATTGTAGCTGGACCACATACTAAGCCTGTGTTTAGTTTTGTAAGAAACTGAAAAACTGTCTTCCAAAGAGGCTATACCACTTTGCAGTGCCACCAGCAATAAATGACAGCTCCTGTTGCTGTACATCCTTGTAAGCATTTGTTGTCTGTTTTTTGGATTTTAACCTTTCTAACAGGTGTGTACTGATATCTCATTGCTGTTTTAATTTGCAATTCCCTAATGACAGATAATGTTGAACAGTTTTTCATAGTTTATTTGTCTGTCTTCTTTGGTGAACTGGCTGTTCAGATCCTTAGCCCATTTTGCAATTGGATTGTTGTTCACCTCACTACTGATTTTTAAGTGTTCTTTGTATTTTTTATATACCAGTCCTTTGTCAGATGGGTGTTTTGTAAATATTTTGACTCAGTCTGTGGCTTCCCTTTTCATTTTCTTAACGGTGTCTTTTGCAGAGCAGAAGTTTTTAATTTAATGAAGTCCGACTTATCATTTTTTTTCTTTTATGAATTGTGCTCTTTTGTTGTATCTAAAAATTCATTGCCAAACCCAAGGTCACCTAGATTTTCTCCGATTTTATCTTCTAGCGATTGTGTAGGTTTGTATCTTACAGTTAGATGTATGATTCACCTAGAGTTAATTTTTGTGAAAGGTGGAAGATTTGTGTCTAGATTCCTATTTTTCACATGTCAATGTTCTAGCACCATTTGTTGAATGTGAGAATTCTTTACTTGTTTATTTTGTTTCCTCATAATTGTTGTTATACCAGGGTAACCTATTTATAATAGAGTAACCTATTTGGCAGTTATGATTGTATGTTTTTTTTTTCCTTTTTCTTATAATTCTTTGTTTATTTTTTGATTGAAATCTTGGACACTTGTGTCTCTTTTCCATCATTTCACTCAATTAGTCTCTTCTAAATTTCTGACCATGATTTCATGGTTACTCTTTCTCTGGGCATGAGCACAGTATCACAGCATCCTGAAATCTTAAGCCTCTTGTTAAGAAATGATGAGATTAAAACATAAAAAAGAATTTTCTAAAAAAAAAAACAAATAGATGTATGTACTATATCTCTCATAAGGTAATGAAGTCTACTGCAAGAGAAAACAACATAGATTAGATAAAATTAACAAATATAAAAAGAAAATTACAACTAAGAAAAACCAACTCTGTAAGCAAAGTGAGTCATAAGTGGAGTCTAAAACCTTGTACCTCATAATATACATAGTTTTGAGATGTTAATAAGAGTTCTGGAAAAAATAAATATGAGGTGTCCAACATCCAAATCTGTTCGGGAAATACTGCTTGTTATACCCCTTCTGCCCAGCGGGCGACTGCTAATGCTGTGCACCATTTGACAGAAAATAGCCCTGTATAACTTGGAGTTGGGAGAAGTATTTTACATTAGATCTATTTTTACAAGAATAAATACCTTGTGGAACCCCAATTCTGTCTGGAAAACATTTTAGGATTATCCTATAAGCAGCGTACACTGAGCTTCATAATAGGACCTAATCTACCTGGCGAAGTTAAAAAGTAAGCAAATGCAGTCATATATTACTAACTGCCTTAGTTATTTAGTGCTGCTATAGCAGAAATATCACAAATGGGTGACTTTAACAAACAGAAATTCATTTTCTCACAGTCTAGGTAGATAAAAGTCCAAAATCCAGGGTTCTGGCTCTAGGGGGAGGCTTTTGAACTCTATCAGCTTTGGAGGAAGGTCCTGGTCTCTATGAGTGTCTACTCCTGGGCCATCTTAATGTGGCTTGGCATACCTCTTCCTCCATCTCTGCTTCTTGTTTAATCTCTTTTATACAGGCAACACCTGTTATGAATGTCTGACTTATGGATAACCCATAGTTATTAAGCAACTCCCATAAAGGCTAGTATATTAACAATTTGAGGTACATAAAATGGTTCCTAGTAACAAACAGGTGCTATTTTGCTACACTCATCAAAACATTATTATTATTATTACTGTATTATTATGTTAAAGATATTTTAGTGTATCTGGAAGTGTTTCTTTAATGTTTTCTATGAATAGAAAGGTACACTCTGTGTATATATATACTGAGACCTATACTTGACTAGCTGACATTAGATACGAACCATACCTAACTGTTTGACTTACATACAAATTCAACTTAAAGACAAATTTAGAAATGGAACTCGTTCATAATCCAGGAATTGCCTGTATCTCAAAACAGACTGGCTCAAAAAACACCCTACACTAAACCTGCCTCATTAGTATAACGAACACAACCATCTCCAAATGGCATTATAATCACAGGCATAGAAGTTAGGATTTACTATACATATTTTGGGGGTACACAATCCAATCCATAACAATAACCTAGAAGAAATATCCAGATTTCTCTTGAGAAACACTTTTTTCTTACCAGAATATTCTTGAAGAAATATACACATGAATCTTAATATAGAGGATACTTAGCGGTGCAGTATTCAATAGCTTCAGTACGCCACTGTTAAAATGCTATAAAATTTTGATATGGTCATATTTTGTCACATTCTCTGTGAGAAGACAAACTTAGTGAAGACACCTTCAGCAAATGGATGAGGAGAGGTGAGACAGAATGACACAAATAAGTGTGTTTTCGTGTAAGTTCAGCCTTAATTAATGATAAAACAGAGAAAATCCAGAAGGAAACATGGGCTCTATTTTTTTTTTTTTAGCCAATTCTCTTCGACTAGTGCACCATTCAGCTTACATTAAAAGTTATGTAACAGAAATTTCCACATTATTTCCAATACAATTGTTCAACATTTATACGTATTTAATGACCAGGGCAGAATTATCCCCAAATGAGCTAGACAACTTTCTTAACTTTAAAAAAAGCTCTGGTACGGTCTAACATGAGTCATATTTCAGAGAAACTTAAGAAAAATTGTGGTGAAACTTTGGAATAACGTATATTCTTTTTGAGTGAATTGGTCGATAATAAGAATTGAGAAGTTCAAAGCAACTGGGCACTTATGACATGATTTTAAATATAGGTGGCTCCATCAAATAGTTCAGAAGAATTACTGCATAGAAATAAGTTTAGTTGCAGGGGCCAGCGGAGGTTCAGTGGTAGAAATTTCATCTTCCAAGTAGGATATCCAAGTTTGACTTTTGGCCAATGCACCTCATGTGCAAACACCACCAGTCTGTCAGCAGCTGCTTGTGTGTTGCTATGTTGCTGAACAGATTTTAGAAGGGCTTCCAGACTAAGACAGACTTGAAAGAAAGGCCTGGTGATCTACTTCTGAAAAATCAGCCAATGAAAACCCTATCGATGACAATGTCCGATCTAATTGTGCATAGGGTTGCCATGAGTTGGGGCTGACTCAACAGCAACCAATAGCAACAAGTTTAAATGTGTGAGGCTTGAAAAGATTAATGCAATAATAATCTATATTATGAAAATAATACATATAATAATCTATATAATAACAATAACCTTTTTTCCCAGAATGAGCTTAAAGCCATGCCTTTTCTTGTGGACAGTGCAAGAGTGGTCTGTGGTACAACCCTCCTCCCCGCCCTCACCAGAAGCTGACTGGGCCTGGAAATGAGCGAGGTCTAGGCAAATTCCTTATAGCCATTTGCTTAAAACAACATAAAACAAACAAACATATCTCTTTACTTCCAAAGGAGTGAACTATGATCCTGATTCTCCCTTCATGCTGATTGACACAAATGATTCACTTTTGTTTTAGAGATTGCTCTTCTCAGCTCATAAGAGTTTCTTTGTTTAGTTTATCACCCCTTCAGAGGTACTTTCTGGTAGATTAGTATCCCCAGGTCACAACCATTCTCTAAATGAATTTAAAAATGCTTTGGGGTATTTCACTTTTTTACACATAATAACATTAGCCATTTATATAAATAATTAGACCTCAAATAAAGTACATTTTATTATCTCCACGCTTAAAAATGCAATTTGAACTCATAAGGGTAATCTCCAGTTCTCTTTCTCTGTGAATTTCTCCCAACTCCCTTGCCACACCTAGGTTACTGACCATTTTGTTTTGTGTATGTGGGTTTTTTCACCTCTTCTATCTCATGAAAATGTATTGCATGAATGAATGAGGAAAAGTGCATTTTTGTCTTCTTGTCTTATCCACCAGCCTTGTCTTTCTCATTATGACATCTTTTAGTTGTCAAGAATAACCTCTACTCATCTTTCCTTATACATGCATAGTTACCTCATACATTAAAATTTAAATGTCACCTCCCTGAGGTACCAAATTGCTGGGGTGAGGGCTGTGGGGATCACTGTCTTGGGGAATATCTAGCTCAACTGGCATAACAAATGCTCTATATTCTACTTTGGTGAGTAGGGACTGGGGTCTTAAAAACCTGTGAGTTGCCATCTAAGATACTCCACTGATCACACCCCTTCGGGAGCAAGGGAGAATGAAGAAAACTAAACATACAAGGGAAAAATTAGCACAAAGGACTAATGGATGACAACTACCACAGCCTCCACCAGACTGAGTTCTGTACAACTAGGTGGTGCCTGGCTACCACCGCTGACTGCTCTGACAGGGATTACAATAGAAGGTCCTGGACAGAGCTGGAGAAAAATGTAGGACAAAATTCTAACTCAAAACAAAAAAAAAGGCAAACAGGGAGCTCCTAAAAATCAAACATCTATACTGATCCAAAGACTTCACCAAAAGAGTAAAAAGATTACCTACAGAGTGGGAAAAAGTTTTTAGCTATGACGTCTCCAATCAGCTCCTGATCTCTAAAATCTACATGATACTGCAAAAACTGAATTACAAAAAGACAAATAACCCAATTAAAAAATGGGCAAAAGATATGAACAGACACTTCACTAAAGAAGACATTCCGGTAGCTTACAGATACGTGAGGAAATTCTCACGGTCATTAGCCATTAGAGAAATGCAAATCAAAAACTACATGAGATGCCATCTCACTCCAACAAGGCTGGCATTCATCCATAAAATACAAAATAATAAATGTTGGAGAAGTTTGGAAAGACTGGAACACTTATACACTGCAGGTGGCAATGTAAAATGGTACAATCACTCTGGAAATCGATTTGGCGCTTCCTTAAAAAGCTAGAAATAGAACTATCATATGGTCTAGCAATCTCACCCCTTGGAATATATCCTAGAGAAATAAGAGCCTTTACATGAACAGATATATGCACACCTATGTTCATTGCAGCACTGTTTACAATAGCAAAAAGATGGAAACAACCAAGATACCCATTGACAGATGAATGGGTAAATAAATTATGGTATATTCACACAATGGAATAGTACACATCAATAAAGAACAATGATGAATCTGTGAAACATTTCATAACATGGAGGAATCTGGAGGGCATTATGCTGAGTGAAATTAGCCCGTTGCAAAAGGACAAATATTATATAAGACCACTATTATAAGAACTCAAGAAATAGTTTGAGAAAAAAAACCATTCTTTGATGGTTATGAGAGGCGGGAGGGAGGGAGGGAGGGAGAGGGGTATTCACTAATTAGATAGTAGATAAGAACATCTTTAGGCGAAGGGAAAGACAACATACAATACAGACGAGGTCAGCACAATTAGACTAAACCAAAAGCAAAGAAGTTTCTGGAGTAAACCGAATGCTTTGAAGGCCAGAGTAGCAGGGATGGGGGTTTGGGGACCATCGTTTCAGGGACATCTAAGTCAATTGGCATAAGAAAATCTATTAAGAAAACACTCTGCATCCCACTTTGGAGAGTGGCATCTGGGGTGTTAAACGCTAGTAAGCGGCCATCTAAGATGCGTCAATTGGTCTCAACCCACTTGGAGCAAAGGAGAATAAAGAACATCAAGGACACAGGGTAATTATGAGTCCAAGAGACAGAAAGTGCCACATAAACCAGAGACTACATCAGCCTGAGACCAGAAAAACTGGATGGTGCCTGGCTACAACCGATGACAGCCCTGACAGGGAACACAATAGAGAAGCCCTGAGGGAGCAGGAGAGCCGTGGGATGCAGACCGCAAATTCTTGTAAAAAAAAAAAAAACAGGCTTAATGGTCTGACTGAGACTAGAAGGACCCCTATGGTCATGGCCTCCAGACCTTCTGTTACCCCAGGACAGGAACCATTCCGAAGGCCAACTCTTCAGACGGATTGGACTGGACAATGGGGTAGAAAAACATGCTGATGAAGAATGAGCTTCTTGGATCAAGTAGACACTTGAGACTATGTTGGCGTCTCCTATTCAGAGGGAAGATGAGAGGGAAGAGGGGGTTAGAAGGTGGCAGAATGGACACTAAAAGAGAGTAGAGGGAAGAAGCGGGCTGTCGTATTAGGGGGAGAGCAATTAGGAGTATATAGCAAGGTGTATATGAATTGTTGTATGAGAGACTGAATTGATTTGTAAACTTTCACTTAAAGCACAATAATAAAAAAAAAAAAGACCAGAGTTACTGGCTTTACAGAACCTGGAGAAACCTCTAGAGCATGGCCCCAAAACTCTTTTATGAAGTCACTCCTGAGGTTCACCCTTCATGCAAAGATTACCTTCCTACCTAGATTAGACAGGCCCATAAAAGAAAACGAGACTAAAAGGGCACATCAGACCAGGGGCAAGGACTAGAACACAGGAGGGGACAGGAAAGCTGGTAACTGGGAACCCAAGGTCGAGAAGGGGCAGTGTTGACATGTTGCAGAGTTGTTGTTATAGTCATTGTTAGATGCCGTCAAATTGGCTCCGTCTTATAGCGACCCTATGCACAACAGAATGAAACAGTGCCCAGTCCTGAGCCATCCTTACAATCATTGTTATGCTTGAACTCATTGTTGCAGCCAGTGTGTCAATACACCTCATTGAGGGTCTTCCTCTTTTGCACTGACCCTGTACTCTGCCAAGCATGATGTCCTTCTCCAGGGACTGATCCCTCCTGACGACATGTCCAAAGTATGCACGAAACAGTCTCGCCATCCTTGCCTCTAAGGACCATTCTGGCTGTACTTCCTCTAAGACAGATTTGTTTGTTCTTTTGGCAGTCCATGGTATATCCAACATTCTTCGCCAACACCACAATTCAAAGGCGTCAATTCTTCTTTAGTCTTCTTTACTCATTGTCCAGCCTTCACATGCATATGATGTGATTAAAAATACCATGGCTTGGGTCAGGCGCGCCTCAGTCTTCAAAGTGACATCTTTGGTCTTCAACACTTTAAAGAGGTCCTTTGCCGCAGATTTGCCCAATGCAATGCGTCTTTTGATTTCTCGACTTCTGCTTCCATGGCTGTTGATTGTGGATCCAAGTAAAATGAAATCCTTGACAACTTCAATCTTTTCTCCATTTACCATGATGTTGTTCATTGGTCCAGTTGTGAGGATTTTTGTTTTCTTTATGTTGAGATGCAATCCATACTGAAGGCTGTGGTCTTTGATCTTCATTAGTAAGTGCTTCAAGTCCTCTACACTTTCAGCAAGAAAAGTTGTGTCATCTGCATAACACAGCTTGTTATTGAGTCATCCTCCAATCCTGATGCCCCATTCTTCATATAGTCCAGCTTCTCGTATTATTTGCTCAGCATACAGATTGAATAGGTATGGTGTTGTTAATGAATGTCATAAAACAATATGTGTATAGTTTAATGAGAAACTAGTTTGTTCTGTAAACCTTCATCTAAAGTGCAATAAAAAAAAATTTATATGCCACAATCAGTAAGAAACATAACTCTAAATTAGAAAAAGTTACCTTTTTCTTAATTCTTCTAGACATTTCTCTTTTGCATACTGTCCTATTTATTACGTTCCACTTAGATAGTTACTCTATCTATAATGTTTTTTCTTGATGTGGTCTCTCACTTTGTCCAAGCAAGGTCTTCCTGGACTATTCTAGTCTCGAAATTGAACATTCCCCTGCAGTGCTAACTTCTTTGCCTTACTTTTTTTCACATTTATCCTCTTATGAATTAACGGTGGTTATTTTGCCACCATCTGTTCACATCTCATTGTAACACATGTGGGCAGGAGCTTTGCCTGTTGTGATTGCTGCACTATCCCCAGCTCCTGACAAAACCCAATAAGGAATAGTTGAATGGATAGACCTCAGTGTCCCCCGAATTTCTGTTTTGGTGTTACATATAGTGTATATGGGGGCCCTGCTGGTGCAGTGGTTAAGAAGTCAGCTGGTAACCAAAATGTCAGCATGTCGAATCCACCAGCTGCTCCTTGGAAACCCTATAGGCAGGCCTACTCTGTCCTACAGGATTGCTATGAGTCGGAATCGACTTGATGGCAGCGTGTTTTACATATACATATATATATATACACACACACACATATTACATATATATACAGTATAGGAAGTACTGGACAATTGCAGAAACAGACACCACCATTTATACTTTTATTATAGCATTTATATATTTTTTTTATTATAACAGTGTACATACAACAAAACATACAATATTTCACTAGTATCTACATATATGCTTCAGAATTGATTATATTCTTCAAGTGGTGCAATCATTCTCACTACCTTTATCCAAATTGGAAACGCTGTTGGCATAGTGGTTAAGTTCTACAACTGCTAAGCAAAGGGTCGGCAGTTCGAATCGGCCAGGCACTCCTTGGAAACTATATGGGGCAGTTCTACTCTGTCCTATAGGGTCTTTATGAGTCAGAATCAACTCAACGGCACTGGATTTGGTTTTTTTTTTTTTTTTTTTTGGTTTATCCAAGTTATCCCACCTCCACTGGCACGCATTCAAAGCAAACACTCCCACTTTCAGGTGTTATGTTGAGGTGATTAAGGAATCTTTTCTCAGTACATCCACTTAGGGCATAGAGGATTTACTATAATTTTTTTTTATAAACCAAGCACTGTATAATGTAATAGGCACACAGGTATTTATTAACACTGGTAATAAAAGTACCTAGTATCATGAGGGCAAAGGTATGAATATTATTTTCAATCTCTATTATCACATTGGTCACATACTGACTTAAGTGGAATTTATGTATCAGCTTATCTTTTAAGGAATTTTTGATGTTTCAGACACTATCTTTGCTTTTGAGAAGTTCCTGTTTGTAAGACATACATCAGTCATGTTGTTGTTTTTAGGTGTCATCAAATTGATTCTGACTCATAGTGACCATATGTGCAACAGAACAAAACACTGCCCAGTCCTGTGCCATCCTCACAATCTTTGTTATGCTTGAGTCCATTGCTGCAGCCACTGTGTCAGTACATCTTGTTAAGGGTCTTCCTGTTTTTTGCTGACCCTCTAAAACGCCTGATGCCCTTCTCCAGGGACTGATCTCCCCTAATAACATGTCCAAAGTATGTGAGGTGTAGTCTCACCAGCCATCCTTGCTTCTGAGGAGCATCCTGGTTGTGCTTCTTGCAATACAGATTTGTGCGTTCTTCTGGCACTCCATGGTATATTCAATATTCTTTGCCAATGCCACAATTCAAAGGTGTCAATCCTTCTTCTGTCTTCCTTATTCATTTTTCAGCTTTCCTATGCATATGAGGTGATTGACAACACTGGCTTGGGTCAGGCACAGCTTAGTCTTCAAGGCAACACCTTTGCTTTTTGACACTTTAAAGAGGTCTTTTGCAGCAGATTTGCTCAAGGCAATGCGTCATTTAATTTCTTGACTGCTGATTCCATTGGTGTTGATTGTGGATCCGAGTAAAATAAAACCCTTGAATCTTTCAATCATTTCTCTATTTATCATAATGTTGCTTATTGTTCCATTTGTGAGGATTTTTGTTTTCTTTATGTTGAAGTGTAATCCAGACTGAAGGCTGTGGTCTTTGATATTCATCAGTAAGTGCTTCAAGTTCTCTTCACTTTCAGCAAGCAAGGGTGTATCATCCGCATAACACAGGTTGTTAATGGGTTTTCCTCCAATCCTGAAGCCCCATTCTTCTTCATATAGTCCGTGAATCATATAACATGAATATTGTTATTCTAATTTTTCAAATGAGAAAAAAAAAAGACTCAGAAGATAAGCTTAGGAAAAGTTCTACAATTTCAAAAGTGAAGAAATGCTGACAGATTATATTTCTTTCTGATTCTATAGCTCTTGTTCTTTGAGTTTCCTAATCTTGTTCATTCCATATTGATTACTGACTTACAGAATTCACTAGAACCATGAGCTTTATAAGGCAATGGGTAGACATTTACCATATTAATGAACCAGTGTTCTTTTTTGTGGTTCTAGGTAACGGACTTATTAATGATGGCATGGGAGAATCAGACCTTCGACTCAGAATTCATCCTTCTAGGAATCTTTGATCACAGCCCTACCCACATCTTCCTCTTCTCTCTGGTCCTGGGCATCTTCACAGTGGCCCTAATAGGAAATACTACCATGATTTTTCTCATATACCTGGACACCCAGCTCCACACCCCCATGTACTTCCTCCTCAGTCAGCTGTCCCTCATGGACCTCATGCTGATCTGCACTACGGTACCCAAGATGGCCTTCAATTACTTGTCTGGCAGAACAACCATTTCTGTGACAGGCTGTGCCACACAAATTTTTTTCTATGCATCACTACTTAGCTGTGAGTGCTTCCTGTTGACTGTAATGGCCTATGACCGCTATGTTGCCATTTGCCATCCTCTAAGATACCCCAGTCTCATGAGCCTTAAAGTTCGTGGACTTATGGTTGCCTCCTGCTGGATTCTGGGATCTTCCGATGGTGTCATTGATGCTGCAGCAACATTTTCTTTCTCCTATTGTGGGTCCCGGGAAATAGCTCACTTCTTTTGTGATTTCCCTTCTTTGCTAAGCCATGCATGCAACGACACATCAACATTTGAAACGCTTCTGTTTATCTGCTGTATAGTAATGATTGTTATCCCTGTAGTAATCATCATTGTTTCCTATACTAGAGTCCTTCTGGCTGTCATTCGCATGGGATCTGGGGAGGGTCGCCACAAAGCTTTCACCACCTGTTCCTCCCACCTCATGGTAGTTGGAATGTACTACGGAGCAGCCTTGTTTGTATACATCCGGCCCACTTCTGATCATTCCCCCACCCAGGACAAGATGGTGTCCATCTTCTACACCATCTTTACGCCCATGCTTAATCCTCTCATCTACAGCCTCCGCAACAAAGAAGTGACCAGAGCGTTCATGAAGGTATTAGGGAAGGGCAAGTCTGGAGAGTAAATTCTGTAATTGCCTTTATTCTTTGCTTTCTGCTAAGTGCTTCTCTTCCCAAAAATCAGGTATTGAAAACTCTATGGAACACGATTTTACTCTGATACACACAGGATTGCCGTGAGTTGGAATCAACTCAAAAACAACAGTTATAAGACTTTTATTGCAATGTGTGAGTTTTTTGTTTTTCTTTTTTTACATCTTCTAAGAAAAATGTCTTGTTCTTTAGTTGTTGTTAGCTTCTGTCAAGTTGGCTTCAACTCATGGTGAGTCGCTCAGTCCTGTGTTATCTTCAGGACTGTTGGTATGCTAAAGATCATTGCTGTAGCCACTGTATTTTTGAGTGCCTTCCAACCTAAGGAGTTCATCTTAAAGAATTACATTGGACAACATTCTGTTATGATCCAAGTGGTTTTCATTGGCTAGTCTTTCTAAAATAGATCTCCAGCACTTTCTTCCTGATTTGTTTTAGTCTGAAAGCTCCATTGAAACCTGTTCACTAAGAGGGATCCTACTGGTATTTGAAATACTGGTGGCATAGTTTCCAGAATTATAGCAACATGCAAGCTATCACAGTGTGAAAAATTGACAGATGGGTGGTAGATTCTTTAGTGGTATTACTTTTTGTTATAACTCTGTTCCAGTCACCTTCCCTCCAATGAAAATAAGTTAATTTCAGTTGCACATTATTATTAGTATTATTTAACCGTAAGAAGATCAAGTTTTTCCAAAACTGACAATTGTTTTTGCATTTCACCTCACTGAATAGGAACAGAGTTTATGGGAATTGTATAAAATCCTATAATGTATTTTTGGCTATAGGAGTTATTGTAAAAAGGATCACATCCAAGATTTTTGTAGTGAAGTGGTCAAATAGGTATTTCCAAAGTGATCCAAGGTAATAATTTAATAAAATATTATTTAGGCTCTGTACGATATGTGCAATGGATTTTTTTAATCTCCAAATGAATAGTGAACTTGCACGTAAATCAATAAATCTGCTATCAGTTATCACATGTTAATAATATTGTTCCATAGTGTGTGTAGATTGATGATTTAAGCATATATTTCACAACTGTTTATACATTTAATTTGAAGGAGGGGAATATAAAGAAAAGTTCATTATCCTAATTATTTTCTCAACAATTAAGCAGGAAAGAACCACATTATTATATTGTAACCTTACCAAGGAAACCCTGATGGCATAGTGGTTAAGAGCTATGGCTGCTAACCAAAGGTTGGCAGTTCGAATCCACCAGATGCTCCTTGGAAACCCTATGGCACAGTTCTACTCTGTCCTATAGGGTCACTACGAGGCAGAATCAACATGAAGGCAATGTGTTTTTTTAAATCTTACCAAGAACAGATCCAATCAGCCAACAAGTAGTCATTTTCCGAAATTAGGAAATTGATTTTTATAAGATCTATCTCTAATTATACTGTAGGTTGGATTAGTTAAAATATATTTATTGATATTTATGTATCTATGATTATACTGAAATGCAGATGATTTAATTCAGACCAACAACTGATATTTTTTTAAACAATAATAAAAAAAGATTGCTTTCTCCTTCTTACTCTAAAATTAGCTTTACCAAAGTTATCAACGTGTAAATTTATAAATAATAATAATAGTATTAACTTTTCTAATCCCTGGAAACTGTGGTGGCATAGTGGTTAAGAGCTACAGCTGTTAACCAAAAGTTGGCAGTTTGAATCCAACAGGCACTCCTTGGAAGCTCTTTGGGGCAGTTCTACTTGTCCCATATGGTGGCTATGAGTCTGCATTGACTCTACAGCAATGGGTTTGGTTTTTGCCTCTTTTTCTAATAGTTGAAATTGCTGATAAGCAAGATGCATCTAGAGAATATTTAAATTTATCCTGACAATGAAGAAACCGAAGGTAGGCTCTTGACTTTGTTCCTATTCTGACCAAACCCCCAGCATGCAGGATAATTGTCACTGCTCCAGAAAGGCCTTTTGCAACTTCCAAATTGAATGATTCATCCTCCTCTAAATTACAGTGTCACTAACAATTTAATACTTTCTTCCATCATTTTGTTTAATTTTTGGCATGAGTGGGTCCCATGGACTATATTACATATGACTTAATATTACTTAAAACACTGAAGAAAATTAAGAATTGTTCAAGAAAGTTGTATATATGAAAACCATTGCTATCACCTTGGCTACCGTGAAGCACCTTCCTCACTCTGTTTCTTCTTTGCTCACTAAGAGTGGCTAACATAGATTGCTATTGGCCCATCAGAGTTCATTTCTAAATCTAGTGGCTTTATCCCTTTGTGTTCAGGAAACTTTCTCTTGATATCATCTGGAATCAATACTTAACTTCCTTTAAATTTCTAGCCCTGGATGTTGCCAATCTCATCAAATCCGCCAAACTTCCACTTCCATTGGCCTGCTGATTTTAAACGCAATTTTATAGGTGAAACTTTGAGATTATCTACAAGTAACATGGCTTGAATCCTAACTATAACCATACCTAATATTTTATTTCTCTCAGTTAATAGTTTAATAAAGATATCATTTATATCAACACCACTTTAATTCATAAACAAAATAACAAACTAAGAAAGCAATCATGCAATAGGGCAATGTTGCTCTACAGTTTTAGGAAAATTAGGTATTATGTTCATTCAACAATAATATGATATAGCCAAATTTCTCTGTATCAGTCTCATATATCTTTATATATATATTTTTGACTATATTGTAGACCTCTACCTTCAACCTCCTGACACACACACACAGAAACACACACACACTATGCATTTTTGTGTTCTTGGATTGCATTTGGAACCTCAAATCTTGTAAGATATTGCTAGGCACGTTATGATTTCCCAGGGACAGAAGCAGAAAATTTTCCTGTAACCTGGGTCCAATCAGGAAAAAGAAAACACAGAAAGCTATAAAGAGAGCATTTAATATAAATGGATTACCCAGGCAATGAAAATGGTTAATGTGCTGAGCTCCTAACTGAAAGGTTGGCAGTTTGAGTCCTCACCCGGAAGCACCTCAGAAAAAAGGCCTGTCCATATATTTCCAAAAAATCAGCAATAGAGAACCCTGTGGAGCACAGTTCTACTCTGATACACTTGGGGTTGCCATGGGTCAGAATCAGCTCAATGGCAATTGGTTTATTATAGAGACATATTAACTGTAATAAAAAAGTAACTGTTAGGTGAAAGGAAACTTTATATGGTACTAGTATTGACTTGACTTAGGGCTAAGGGAGAGTACCCAAAGAACAATAAGTTGGAAGAGTTCAGGCCTCACTGGAGAAGGTGTGGTTCAACAGCAGTGAACTTTGCTGCTATAGCCAGGCTGTCACTAGAATGAAGTTCCTGAGAAACAATAAGCAAACCTCCAAATATAGGCAAGGGAGCAGGTGATAGCATCCAGTGGCCAGTGAGTATGCATTGGGAGTTCAGGGATTAGTGGGGGCAAAAGACGTTCAAAGCACATAGGCCACATAGAGTGGGACTGAGGGACTTGCCCAAGCAAGTATGTGACCTTCTGGGCCACAAGCAGATGCATACAGGCTATGCAGGGCTCTGTTTCTATTTAGAAAATGTGGAGGAAAGGTATGGCAAGGCCAAGACTTTTAAGTCACAGAAACACTGTGTTCTACATCTGTGGTCAAGCAAGATCTACTAGATGCCCTCATGTCCAAACCTCGATCCTCTGCCTGCATCAGAGATTGTAGGAAAACTTCCTCCTTCAGCAATGTCCCCCCAGCGTTCTATAATGGGAAAGCTTAACATCATGTTCTCTTTAAAGAAGAAATGCTTAAATAAATTTTATCACAGAGTTGTATTGAAGACTATATTTAGACAAGAAAGACAATAAATTAATAACTGACACAAGCCATTGTTTTGGCTGCTCAGCGTTCATACGCACCCTTCTACACATATTTGAATCCCATAAAAGGGCAAAACATTTATATATTTCTACATAACAGGATACATCTATTCTTCCTACAAATAAAAAAATTCTCACTCTTCCCCAGGATGATAGAATTCACAGTCCTGATAGTTAATGTCTTCATTGTTGTTGCTCTTAGGTGCCATGGAGTCAGTCAGTTCCAACTCATAGTGACCCTAGGTACCACAGAATGAAACACTGCCCATCCTATGCCATCCTCACAATCGTTATGCTGGAGCCCATTGTTGCACCCCCTGTGTGAATCCATCTCATTGAACATCTACCTCTTTTTGGCTGACTACTTTACCAAGCATGGTGTTCTTCTTCAGGGACTGATCCCTCCTGATAACATGTCCAAAGTAGGTGAGATGTAGTCTTGCCATCCTTGCTTCTAAGGAGCATTTGGGCTATGCTTCTTCCAAGACAAATTTGTTCTTTTGGCAGTCCATAGTATATTGAATAATCTTCACCAACATCGTAATTCAAAGGTGTCAATTTTTCTTCAGTCTTCCTTATTCATCATCCAGCTTTCCCATGCATATGAGGCGATTGAAAACACCATAACTTGGGGCAGGCTCACCTTAGTCTTCAAGGTGACATCTTTGCTTTTTAACACTTTAAAGAGGTCTTTTGCAGCAAATTTGTCCAATGCAATGCATTGTTTGATTTCTTGAATGCTGTTTCCATAGGTGTTGATTTTGGATCCAAGTAAAATGAAATCTTTGACAAGTTCAATCTTTTCTTCATTTATCACTATGTTGCTTACTGGCCCAGTTGTGAGGATTTTTGTTTTCTTTTCGTTGAGATGTAAACCATACTGAAACCTGTGGTCTGTGATTTTCATCAGTAAGTGCTTCAAGTCCTCTTCAATTTCATGAAGCAAGGTTGTCTCATCTGCATAGCGCAGGTTGTTAATGAGTTTTCTTTGGCGTAGTGGTTAAGTGCTATGGCTGCTAACCAAAAGGTCAGCAGTTCGAATCCTCCAGGCACTCCTTGGAAACTCTATGGGGCAGTTCTACTCTGTCCTATAGGGTCGCTTTGAGTTGGACTCGACTTGACGGCAGTGGGTTGGTTTGGGTTTTGGTTTTCCTATCCTGATACCACATTCTTCTTCATATAGTCTCACTTATCAGATAATTTGCTCATCATACAGATTGAATAAGTATGGTGAAAGGATACAATCATGACACACACTTTTCCTGACTTTAACAACACAGTATGCCCTTGTTTTGTTTCAACAATTGCCTCTCAGCCTATGTACAGGTCCCTCATGAGCACAATTCCCATTCTTTGCAATGTTATCCATAATTTGTTATGATCCACACAGTCTAATGCCTTTGCATAGTCAAGAAAACACAGGTAAACATATTTCTGGTATTCTCTGCTTTCAGCCAGGATTCATCTAACATCAGCAATGATATCCCTCACTCCACTTCCTCTTCTGAATCTGACTTGAATTTCTGACAGTTCCCTGTTGATGTACTGCAGTCACTTTGGAAATATCTTCAGGAAAATTTTACTTGCATGTGATACTAATGATATTGTTCAATAATTTCTACAATCATTTGAATCACCTTTCTTTCAAATAGGTGTAAATATGTGTCTCTTCCAGTTGGTTGGCCAGGTAGCTGCCTTCCAAATTTTTTGCCATAGACCAGTGAGCACGTCTAGCACTGCATCCATTTGTTAAAACATCTCAATTGGTATTCCATCAATTACCGGAGGTTTGCTTTTTTCCAATGCCTTCAGAGCAGCTTGGAACTCTTTGTTTAGTACCATTGGTTTCTGGTCATATGCACCTCCTGAAATGGCTGAAGATTTTTACCAACTTCTGCAGTCTGAAATTGAGCAAACACACAATCAGAATGTATTGATAATTACTGGTGGTTGGAATGCAAAAGTTGGAAATAAAAAAGAAGGATAAGTAGTTGGAAAATACAGCCTTGTTGACAGAAACAATGCTGCAGATCGCATGACAGAATTTTGCCAGACCAACAACTTCTTCATTACAAATACCTTTTTTCAACAGCATAAACTGCAACTATACATGGGACTTACCAGGTGAAGTGCACAGGAATCAAAATGACTATATCTTTGGAAAGAGAAGATGGAAAATCTCAATATCATCAGTTAGAGCAAAGCCGAAGTGGAACAGACCATCAATTGCTCATATGCAAGTTCGAGTGGAAGTGGAAGAAAATTAGAACAAGTCTACAAGAGCCAAAGTACGGCCTTGAGTATATTCCACCTGAATTTATAGACCATCTGAAGAATAGATTTGATGCATTGGACACTAATGACCAAAGAAGAGATGAGTTGTGGAATGACATTAAGGACATCATACATGAAGAAAGCAAGTGGTCATTAAAAAGACAAGAAAGAGAAGACCAAAAGGGATGGTGGAAACTAAATAACACATTTCTCAACAACCAACAGGTGAAAGAAGAAATCAGGAGAGAAGTAAAAAAATACTTAGAGTCAGAGGTGAATAAAACCTCAATATTCCAAAACTTATGTGATGAAGCAAAGGCAGTACTAAGAAGGAAATTTATAGCAATAAATAGCTATATTAAAAAGTAGCAAAGATCCCAAATCAATGACTTAATTTTACAACTCGAGGAAATAGAGGAGGAAGAGAAAACCTATTGCTACCAGAAGAAATAAAATAGTAAAGATCTGATCAGAAATAAATGAAGTAGAGAATAGAAAAACAACAGAGAAAATCTATGAAGCCAGAAGCTGGTTTTTGGAAAAGATCAACAAAATTGACTAATCTTGGACTAGACTGACAATGGAAAAGAAAGAAAATGCAAATATCTAAAATGAGTAATAAAGTGGGAATATAACAACTGACCCTATATAAATCAAAATGATTGTAAGGGAATTCTAGGAATAATTGTACACCAAAAAATTAGATGACTTAGAAGAAAAGGACAAATTTCTTGAAGCATAAACTCCCTACACTGACTCAGGAGGAAAGTATGGATCTCAGTAGACCCATAATAAGTAATGGAATTGGATCAGTAGTTAAAAGACTCTCAAAAAACAAAAAAGAAAAAAATGTCCTAAAGCAGATGGTTTCACTGAGGAATTCTATCAAATAGAAAAAGTGACCCTGATTCTAATTAAACTTATCCAAAAAATAGAAGAGGAAGCCCATCTTAACTCATTCTATGAGACAAGCATTATCCTGATATCAGAGTCAGGCTGGGACACCACAAGAAAACTACCAATATATATTCTTAATGAATGTAGACCCAAAAATACTTAACAAAAGGCTAACAAACCAAATTCAAAAACATATTAAAAAGATTATTCACCATGATCAAGTGGGATTTATCCCAGAAATGCAAGGGTGGTTCAACATTAGAAGCTCAATTGATATAATACACCACATTAGCAGAATATGGGAAAAGAACCACAAGATTATCTCAATTGATGTAGAAAAGGCGTTTGACAAAATCAAACCCTTTCATCATAAAAGCACTTAACAAGATAGAAATCAATGTACTAAAGGGCATTTATGACAAGCTCACAGCTAATACCATACTCAAAGGAGACAGACAGAAAGCCTTCTTATTAAGATCGAGAAAAAGTCAGGGGTGCCTATTGCTACCACTGCTATTTAACATTGTTCTGGAAGTCCTAGCCAGAACAATTAGTCTAGGAAAAAAAAAAAAAAAGTATACAAATTGGGAAGAAGGAAGTAAAACAACCCCTTCATATGTATAGAAAAACACAAAAATTGTACAAGAAAGCAATTAGAACTAATAAATGAATTCAGCAGATTGTCAGTGTACACAGTTAACAGTCAGCCTTCTGTAAGTCAGCAATGAGCAATCAGAAAAGGAAATTAAGGAAACATTACCATTTACAATAGCATCTGCTCTGGATTGAATTGTGTCCACCAAAAATGTGTCAACTTGGCTAGGTCATGATTCCTGGTATTTTGTGGTTGTCCACCATTTTGTGATCTGGTGTGATTATTCTGTTCTGTAAGATTATTCTGTAAATCCTAACCTCTGTGATGTTAATGAAGCAGGGTTAGAGGCAGTTTTGTTAATAAGGCAAGACTCAATCTATCAGATTATGTTGTATCTTGTCTCAATCCCTTTTGAGGTACAAAAGAGAGAACCAAGCAGAGAGGAAGGGGACCTCATATCACCAAAAAAGGAGTCCTGGAAGCACAATGTGTCCTTTGGACCTGGGGACCCTGTGCTGAGAAGTTCCTAGACCAGGAAAACATTGATGACAAGGACCTTCCCCCAGAACTGATACAGGAAGCATTCTCTGGGAGTTGGTGCCTTCTAGACTGTGAGAAAACAAGTTTCTGTTTGCTAAAGCCATTCACTTGTGGTGTTTCTGTTACAGCAACATTAGGTAACTAAGACAGAATTTTGTACTGGAGGGTGGAGCCCTACTCTAACAGATACCTACAATGTAGAAGCAGTTTTGGAAATGAGTAATGTGTAGAGGCTGGAAGAGCCCTGGTGGCGTAGTGGTTAAGTGCTACGGCTGCTAACCAAAGGGTCGGCAGTTCAAATCTGCCAAGTGCTCCTTGGAAACTCTATGGGGCAGTTCTACTCTGTCCTACAGAGTCTCTACAAGTCAGAATCGACTCGATGGCACTGGGTTTTGTTTTGTTTTGTTTTTATAGTAAAAGCCTAGATTACCTTGAGAACACCGTTGGTGGAATTATAAACATCAAAGACAATTCTGGTGTGGACTCAGGAGGAAGTGAGGAGAGTTGTAACACTGCAGAAAGCACAGAAAGATAAGCAGTGGTAGAGAAACAGCAGCAGCAGAACCAGATGGCACCACAGCTGACTGGTTGAGGGAGACAGCTGAAAGCCTTTGGACAGGAGACTTCTTGGTGAAGTGAGGTACCTCTGGGAACTTATTGGTGAAGCTAGGCTTGCCAATCCATGGAGCAAGAGAACAGAGTGCCTTCTGGCTGAGGTTTACTGGTACAGTGGGTTGCCTCCAGGTGCTTATCGTTAGAGTTAAGAGTTTTGAAACACTTGCCCAAGCAGGGCAAATGATGGGCCTGCCCAAGAGGTCAAAGATGCAGATGCTGAAGAGACAAGGAACCCAAGAAGAAAAGCTGTCTCAGTCTCCAAGGGTAGAGCCATGATCTCTGGATTCTCAAAGTGTGGAGCCACGGCCTCTGGGGTTCGAAAGGATGGGGCCACAGCCTCCTAGGTTTCTAATAGTCAGATCTTCACCAACTTGGTTCTGAAGTGTGAGCCTAAAATTCATGGGTGCCAGGGTGATGGGGCCAGATTTGCTGCCCCAAGCTGAGGGGGTGAGGTAGCCATGCCCAAGGGACAGAATAACGGGGTCTGCCAGGGCTAAGGAATAGGGTCACCACTCAGATGGACTAGGAGAATGGGCTGCCCAAAGCTGAGGGAACAAAGTTGACATTCCAGGGGGCCTGGAAGGTAGAAGCTGAAGCCCAGGGCTGAGGGGCCTCCACCCAGTATCTGGAGAGTGTGGCCAACATCAAGAATCTTGAGGGCAGGGCCATTGCATAAATGATCTCAGAGAACACAGGATTATTTTCAAATCTGGAGAGCTAAGGTAATGTGTTCTGATGACTTTCTTGGTACCTGTTATTCCTTCTTTCCCTCCAATTTCTCCCATACAAATGTCTACCTTGTGCCTGTTCCACCATTGTGGAACAGATAAAGAGAAATTTTGCCCCAGAGTAGAATTTGGAGTTGGAGTTGATTTAAGACTTTTGCTATGATATGATGGGGTGAATGTTTTTAACAGGTGGCAAGGACATGAATTTTGAAGGGCCAAAGCATGGAATGTTATGAATTTAATTGTGTCCCCCAAAATGTGTGTTGACTTTGCCAGGCCCTGTTTTCCCAGTATTGTGTGGTTGTCCATCTTTTTGTGATCTGATGTGATTATCCTAAGTGTTGTAAATCTTAACCTCTCTGATGTTAATGAGGCAGTTATATTAATAAAGCAGGAGTCAATCTAACAGATTGGGCTGTATATTGAGTCAGTCTCTTTTGAGGTTAAAAGAGAGAATTGAGCAGAGATGAGGGGAACCTCATATCATCAAGAGGAAAGCACTGGGAGTACAGCAAGGCCTTTGGGCCTGGGGTCCCTGCACTGAAAATCTCCTGTATCAGGGGTTATGTGGATTATGTAAATTTTAGAAGGAGCAACCAACACAGCCTCAGTCCTCAGGCCAGGCTCCTGGGGAAGGCATCTTGAAAGGCAGAAAGAATTTAGCCAGGGTGAGAGTAACAGGAACAAAGCAGGTAGAAAAAGAGATAAACTTGCAAAGTCATGGAAGTATAAGAGGAAACAAATGTTTAGAGAAAAACCTACACAGACAATGGCCAAGCTGCAAAGGTGCTGAAATGAAGTTTATTTTTGTCCCAAAATTTATGAAGGGCCACTGGATAATTTTAAGAAGGAAATTAATGATGAGATTTGTATTTTATAGGTGTTACTGCTTTAGGTAAATAAAAGCTTTTGGAGTGAAGAGAGGTGTGGCCTGAAGATAGGGGAAACTGTGATGAAATTAGATCAGTAAATGAAGAGAAAAATGGAGTTGAATGTCCTGAAGAAGTGCACTAGTCTGGAGTCTCTATGGAATGTTTGTGCTATTTCACTTGCTAATCAAATACCCAAATATATTAAAGGTTCTGTATGTTTGTTTACATTTTGTTTTGACCTAAGTATTCGATAAAACATATAAGAAATGAGGTAAACATATTACACTCAGTTGAGAAGGAAGACTGACAGATTCATTTTACTTTGTAATAACTAATCCCTGCTTGAACTGTAATCTTATCTTCTATTTTGTAAATATTTAGCGTCATTATTAGCTCTTTATTTCCTAAAGAAAAGTAGGTTTCTAAATGTACATCAACAGACAAATGTATAAGCTAAACATGGTACATATATACAATGGAATATTATTCAGCAATAAAAATGAATGAAGTACTGATACATGCTATGACATGGATGAACCTTGAAAACATCATGCTGAATGAAATAAGGCAATCACAAAAGGACAAATACTGTGTAATTTAATTCATACGAAATATCTAGAATAGGGAAATGCATAAGAACAAAGTTTATTACTAGTTACCAGGGGCAGACAGGAGTGGGGAAGTGGACAGTATTGCTTAGGAAACACTGAGTTTCTGATGGAAACCCTGGTGGCATAGTGGTTAAGAGCTATGGCTGCTAACCAAAAGGTTGACTGTTCAAATCCACCAGGCACTACTTGGAAACCATATGGGGCAGTTTTACTCTCTCCTATCTGGTTGCTATGAGTCAGAATTGACTGGATGGCAATGGGTTGTTTACGGAGTTTCTGGTTGTGATGATGGAAAACCTGGCAATGGATATTGGTGACGGTTACGCACCATGATTAATGTAATTAGTGTCACTAAATTGTACATGTGAAAAATCTTAAAATGACAAATATATGTCTTTACAACTATAAAGACAGAAAAATGGATTGATTATGCTATGAAAGTATCAAAGTTAAGAGGTAATAACTGTAGTAATAATAATTTCAGAAAAGAAAAGTAAGCTATAGAAGCCGTCATTTGTGACTCTATAACAAGGAAAGAATGACAAATTTGACAAAATTAAACAGAGTCTTGGAAATCCATGTGGGTTTTACTTCCTAGAATAGGTGCTAAAAGAGGGCATACTTTTGTGTAATTGAAGTCAAGGGACTGAACTCTCTATGGAGGCAAAGAATTCAAGATCCATTATATGGTGAGGTTAAGCGGTCTCTGAAAATGTATGTGGGTCCTTTGTGCCATCTGAGTTGCTGACACTGCATTTTTGCTGAAAGAGACAGCAGGAAAGTTTGAGGCATAGTCAGAGCCAGAGAGTGACTATAGTTTTCCTGAGTATAGAGAATCTAAAACTTATCCAGTGAATCTATGCCTTGACTACCACTGGTGAGTATGACTAGAATGACGGTCTTCTTTTGTGAGAGTTTGTTACCTTACACGGCTTTGGTGAGACAATGTAATACAATGTACGTGAAAAAGTTTTCGGAATGCTGTATTGGATTATAGTTTTAAACCTTCCTCAGGATAGTTATTAAAACTATTATTTTGTAAATTCACCATTAAAAAAAAAGAACTGCCATTAAGTCGAGTCCAACTCATAGTGCCCCTATAGGGCAGAGAAGAACTGCCAAGGATGTAAGTATTTACTCAAGCAGACAGCCACATCTTTCTCCTGCAGAGTGGCTGGTGGGTTCGAAACACTGACCCTTCAGTTAGCAGCCAGGAAATTTCTAACAATATCCTGAGGGTGCCATCATTCCCCCTGACAGCTTGTTTTCTCTTTCTTCTTCATGCTGAAAATGAGGATGATTAGAAAAAAAAAAAAAAGGACATGCTCTCCTTAATGATGTTATCCATTAATTTATAAAAACATTCATGGAGCTTTTATAATAAAGTGTCTTCCAACTGGTAGATATACACCTCAAATATGGCTTCACGTAATCAACCACCTACCAAGTAGCTTCAATACATTAGTACATTTAAGAAAACTTAGATCTGAAAATTTCCTTAGATGCTCATTTTCAGTTTACAAATTATTGGCAGAGTGATTTCCTGCCAATTAATATACCAGCTAATAAAATTGTCAGAGTCAGCGTCATGAAGCAGAATTCCGAGGAGTGTGATTTAGTTAACTCACATAGTGTGTAAAGCTCTCAAGGTATTCTCCATTTTCCATTAACAATTGACATAAAATCATATAGAAGAACCAAATTGCTCTAGCTATAATGAGGGGATTTTACAACTTTATATTGAAATTGTGACACAATGCTGTTTTAAAAATATAGTAACAAAGAAAGCCTGCCAGTTCTTTATTTTGACTACCTTTTTGTGAGTAGGACTATCTTTGACATTATTTAGATTATTGTAAATATTTTTCTGTATTTTTTTAAATTGTGCTTTAGGTGAAAGTTTACAAAGCAAAGTAGTTTATCATTCAACAATTTATACACAAATTGTTCGTGACATTGGTTGCAATTCCCACAGTGTGTCAACACTGTCCCTTTCCCCACCCTGGGTTTCCCGTTTCCATTCGCCCATTTTTCTGGTCCCTTCCTGCCTTCTCATCATTGCTTTTGGACGGGTGTTGCCTATTTGGCCTCAAACACATGATTGAACTAATAAGCACATCCCTCACGTATGTTATTGTTTGTTTTATAGATCTGTCTAATCTTTGGCTAAATGGTAAACTTTGGGAGCAGCTTCAATTCTGAGTTAAAGGGGTGCTGGGGTCCATATCTCAGGGGTTCCTCAAGTCTCTGTCAGATTTGTAAGCTTGGTCTTTTATTTGTGAATTTGAATTTTGTCCTATAGTTTTCTCCTGCTGTTTCCATGACCCCCTATTGTGATCTGGCAGAACAACTGGTGTGTGTAGCCAGTAGTAGCCAAGAATCATCCAGTTATTCTGAGTTAAGGCTGGAGGGGTGATGGTACTTGTGGTGCATTAGTCCTCTGGACTAATATTTCCCTTGTGTTTTCTTCATTCTCCCTTGCTCCAGATGGGATGAGACCAATGGAATATCTTAGATGGCCACTCACAAGCTTTTAAGACCGCAGATGCTATTCACCAAGTACAATGTAGAACATTTTCTTTATAAACTAATGTATGCCAGTTGAACTAGACGTTTCCCAAAACCATGGCCTCCATGCCCCTCAGCCCAGTGATTCTGTCCCTCAGGGAGTTTGGATGTGTATATGGAGCTTCCATGACCTTGCCTTGGGCAAGTTGTGCTGCCTTCCCCAGTATTGTGTGCTGCCTTACCCTTCACCAAAGTTATTACTTATCTATTGTCTATTTAGTGTTTTTCCATCCCCACCCCTCCCCCCATAAAACTATCAAAGATTTTTTTCTTTTATGTGTAAACCTTTTCATGAGTTTTTATAGTAGTGGTCTCATACAGTATTTGTCTTTCTGTGGTTAGCTTATTTTATTCAGCATAATGCCCTCCAGATTCATCCATGTTGTGAGATGTTTTGCAGATTCATCATTGTTCTTTATGGTTGTGTAGTATTCCATTGTGTGCATGTACCATAATTTGTTTATCCATCCATCTGTTGATGGGCACTTAGGTTGTTTCCATCTTTTTGCTGTTGTGAACAATGTTGCAGTGAACATGGGTGCACATATGTCTATTCATGTGATGGCTCTTATTTCTCTGGGATGTATTCCTAGCAGCAAGATTGCTGGATTATATAGTATTTCTATTTCTAGTTTTTTAAGGGAGTACCGTATTGTTTTCCACAGTGGTTATACCATCTTACATTCCCACCAACAGTGCATAAGAGCTCCAATCACACTGTAACCTCTCCAACATTTATTATTTCCTTTTTTTTTTTTTAATTGTCAGTAATGTCAAGGTGAGATGGTATCTCAGCACAGTTTTGATTTGTGTTTCTCTAGTGCTGGGTTGGGTTAAATAATTAATGATAGTGAGATTTTCCTCATGTGTCTGTTAGCCACCTGAATGTGTTCTTTGGTGAAGTGTATTTTCATATCCTTTGCCCATTTCTAAATTGGGTTGTTTGTCTTTTTGTTGTTGAGATGTTGCAGTATTTTATAGATTTTAGAGGTTAAACACTTATCAGATGTGTTGTTGTAAATAAAAATTTTTTCCCATTCTGTAGGTTCTCTTTTTTACTTTTTTGGTAAAGTCTTTTGATGAGCATAAGTGTTTAATTATTAGAAACTCCCAGTGATCTAGTTTATCTTCTGGTGTTTGTCCATTGTTAGTTACGGTTTGTATCCCATTTATGCTGTATATTAGGGCCCCAAGTGTTATCCCTACCTTTATCATTTTAGTTTTATATTAGGTCTTTGATCCCTTTTGAATTAGTTTTTGTGCATGGTGTGAGGTATGGGTCCTCTTTCACTTTTTTGACAGATGAACATACAGTTTTGCCAGGACCATTTGTTAAAGAGGCTGTCTTGTCCCCCATTTAATGGACTTTGGTCTTTTGTCAAAGATTAGCTCACCGTAGGTGGATGGATTTCTGTCTGGGCTCTCAATTCTGTTCCACTGGTCCATGTGTCTGTCATTGCACCAGTACCTAGCTGTTTTTTGACTACCACGATAGCGTGCGGCCTCCTACTTTGTTCTTCTTTTTCAATAGTTCTTTACTTATCTGTGGTCTCTTTCCTTTCCAGATAAAGTTATTGATTAGTTTTTCCATTTCACTAAAGGATGCTTTTGGTATTTGGACTGGGTTTGCATTATATCTGTAGATCCTTTGGGGTAGAATTGACTTTCACAATGTTGAGACTTTCTATCCATGAGCATGGCATATTTTTTCAATTATGTAGGTCTCTGTTGTTTTCTGGCAGTAATGTTTTGTAGTTTTATTTGTATAGGTCTTTTCCATCCCTAGTTAGATTTATTCCTGAGTATTTTATCTTTTGGGGGGCTATTATAAAGATATTGTTTTCCTGATTTCCTTTTTGAAGTTCTTTTTATTGATGTAGAAGAATTCACCTGATTTTTGTGTGTTTATGTTGCATCCTGCAACTCTGTTGACTCTTTTCATTAGCTCTGGTAATTTTCTTGTGCAGTCTTTGGAGTTTTCTATGTACAGGATCATATCATCTGTGAATAGGGATAGTTTTACTTCTTCCTTTCCAATTTAGATGCCCGTTATTTCTTTATCTTGCATTATTGCTCTAGCAAGGACTTCCAGCACAATGTTAAATAGGAGCAGTGATAAAGGACACCCTGGTCTTATTCCCATTTTCAGGGTAACTGCTTTCAGTTTCTCACTGTTGAGAATGATGTTGGATGTTGGTTTTGTATAGATGTCAGACAGAGTATGATATGTGCTTGTTTCCCACCATTCAGCAGTTGGTCAAGTGGTGGGAGGGGCAGTGCAGGCCTCTTAGAGCCAGTGGCCTAAGCACTAAGGGGGCTCTATTTGTGGCAGCACATCGGGGGCTTGTGGGAAGGGAGGGGTAGCATACAGGGCTGAGGGGGGAGATACATAAAAGAAATAGAGAGAAAGAAAAAAAAGTAGCTGGCCAATGGGTGGGGGCAGGGTGGACCTGGGTGCAAGTAGGAAAGGAGACAAGGTGGCATAGGAAGCTACATGGGAGGTAGAAAGAAAAGAAAAAATAAGTAAGTGGCAGTGTGGTGTGGGCTAGGAGGATCTGGGGAGGGGAGGGCTAGTAGCTCTCTAGCCAAAGCAGCACAGTAGGTTGAAGGGGTTGGGCAGAAGGTGTCGTACAGGATTAGGCCAGAGGGAGAAGGAAAAGTAAAAAAAAAAAAAGGAAAAAACTAAAAAATATATTAAAAGAAAAACTGACAGTGCAGTGGGGGCCGCCAAGTGCGGGTAAGGTAGACTTGTGCGCTGGTTGGAAGGGAGGGGATTTGATGTACAGAGCTAGGTAGAAGGGAGCAATAAGAGAAAGAAACAAAAGCAAAAAACAAGCAAGTTAGTGGGGCAGGGCACACATGGGGTGGCAGTCAGCGGGTACCTCTCCAGTTAAGCTGAGAGGCACAGCCTTTCAGGAAGGTATGGAAGTGGTGTTTAAGGCTAGGCAAGAGGGAGAAAGAAAAGGAAAAAAGGGAAAGATTTTAAAAAATGGTCCAGTGGAAGGTAACTGGTGGGGGCTGTGGGGACGGGGGCAGTGGGGGCTGGGGCAGTGGAGTGCTAATGTCTTTCTGATGGAGCGGCTCAGCATTACCCATTGGGAAGTGGTGGGGGGAACATATGGGGCAAAAAGGTGAGCAGTGGGAAAGCCTGTGCCTCTAGTTACCAAAAGTTCTGTCTCCTGTTGCAAACTCCATGCCTTCCTATACTACCTGTCAGGGTCATTGCTGGCTGTGCTCCAAGATGGCAATGCTGGCAGGTGACCTGCACTCTGTAACTCTCCTCCTTCTTTGTAACTCTCCTCCTTCTCTGTTCTCCCTCTGTTTCTTCTTCCATTTGGTGCTTGATCTAATTCTTTATCACTTTATTTAATGCATATGGTTCTAGGATTGATATATGTATTTTTTTTTTTTTAATTTTTCAGGTCTCTGTTGCACAGAGAGCACGGTGCACCTCTCTATAGCACCATGTTGTCTTCGCCTCCTTTTGTATATTCTTTTTTTAAAAAAATAATATTTATTGTGCTTTAAGTGAAAGTTTACAAATCAAGTCAGTCTCTCACACAAAAACCCATATACACCTTGCTACACACTCCCAATTACTCTCCCCCTAATGAGACAGCCCGCTCTCTCCCTCCACTCTCTCTTTTCACGTCCTTTTCACCAGCTTCTAACCCCTCCAGCCTCTCATCTCCCCTCCAGGCAGGAAATGCCAACATAGTCTCAAGTGTCCACCTGATCCAAGAAACTCACTCCTCACCAGCATCCCTCGCCAACCCATTGTCCAGTCCAATCCATGTCTGAAGAGTTGGCTTTGGGAATGGTTCCTGTCCTGGGCCAACAGAAGGTCTGGGAGCCATGACCACCAGGGTCCTTCCAGTCTCAGTCAGACCATTAAGTCTGGTCTTATGAGAATTTGGGGTCTGCATCCCACTGCTCTCCTGCTCCCTCAGGGGTTCTTTGTTGTGTTCCCTGTCAGGGCAGTCATCGGTTGTAGCTGGACACCATCTAGTTCTTCTGGTCTCAGGATGATGTAGTCTCTGGTTCATGTGGCCCTTTCTGTTTCTTAGGCTCGTAATCACCTTGTGTCCTTGGTGTTCTTCATTCTCCTTTGATCCAGGTGGGTTGAGACCAATTGATGCAACTTAGATGGCTGCTTGCTAGCATTTAAGACCCCAGACGCCACTCTTCCAAGTGAGATGCAGAATGTTTTCTTAATAGATTTTATTATGCCACTTGACTTAGATGTCCCCTGAAACCATGGTCCCAGACCCCTGCCCCTGCTACGCTGGCCTTCGAAGCATTCAGTTTATTTAGGAAACTTCTTTGCTTTGGGTTTAGTCCAATTGTGCTGACCTTCCCGGTACTGTGTGCTGTCTTTCCCTTCACCTAAAGTAGTTCTTATCTACTATCTAATTAGTGAATACCCCTCTCCCACCCTCCTTCCCTCTCCCCTCTCATAACCACAAAAGAATGTTTTCTCCTCAGTTTAAACTATTTCTTAAGTTCTTATAATAGTGGTCTTATGCAATATTTATCCTTTTGCAACTGACTAATTTCACTCAGCATAATGCCTTCCAGGTTCCTCCATGTTATGAAATGTTTCACAGATTCCTCACTGTTCTTCATCGATGTGTAGTATTCCATTGTGTGAATATACCATAATTTATTTATCCATTCATCCATTGATGGGCACCTTGGTTGCTTCCATGTTTTTGCTATTGTAAACAGTATTGCTATAAACATGGGTGTGCATATATCTGTTCGTGTAAAGGCTCTTATTTCTCTAGGGTATATTCCGAGGAGTGGGATGGCTGGATCCTATGGTAGTTCTATTTCTAGCTTTTTAAGGAAGCACCAAATCGATTTCCAAAGTGGTTGTACCATTTGACATTCCCACCAGCAGTGTATAAGTGTTCCAATCTCTCCACAGCCTCTCCAACATTTATTATTTTGTGCTTTTTGGATTAATGCCAGCCTTGTTGGAATGAGGTGAAATCTCATTTTAGTTTTGATCTGCATTTCTCTAATGGCTAATGATCATGAACTTTTCCTCATATATCTGTTAGCTACCTGAATGTCTTCTTTAGTGAAGTGTCTATGCATATCTTTTGCCCATTTTTTAATTGGGTTATTTGCCTTTTTGCAGTTGAGTTTTTGCAGTGTTATGTAGATTTTAGAGATCAGGCGCTGATCAGAAATGTCATAGCTAAAAACTATCTCCCAGTCTGTAGGTAGTCTTTTTACTCTTTTGGTGAAGTTTTTGGATGAGCATAAGTGTTTGATTTTTACGATCTCCCAGTTGTCTAGTTTTTTTACGTTCTTTATAATGTTTTCTTTACTGTTTATGCCATATATTCGGGCTCTTAATGTTGTCCCTATTTTTTCTTCCATGATCTTTATAGTTTTAGATTTTATATTAAGGTCTTTGTTCCATTTTGAGTTAGTTTCTGTGCATGGAGTGAGGTGTGGGCCTTGTTTCATTTTTTTTGCAGATGGATATGCAGTTACGCCAGCAGCATTTGTTAAAAAGATGGTCTTTTCCCCACTTGACTCTTTTCCGGCCTTTGTCAAATATCAGCTGCTCATATGTGGATGGATTTATGTCTGGATTCTCAATTCTGTTCCATTGGTCCACGTATCTGTTGTTCTACCAGTACCAGGCTGTTTCAACTACTGTGGCGGTATAATAGGCTCTAAAATCAGGTAAAGTAAGGCCTCTCACTTTGTTCTTCTTTTTCAGGAATGCCTTATTTATCCGGGACCTGTTTCCCTTCCATATGAAATTGGTGATTTGTTTCTCCATCTCATTGAAGAATGTCATTGGGATTTGGATCGGAGTTGCTTTTTAAATGTATAGACCGCTTTTTTGGTAGAATAGACATATTTATAATGTTAATTCTTCCTATCAACGAGCAAGGTATGTTCTTCCACTTATGTAAGTCTCTTTTGGTTTCTTGCAGAAGCGTACTCTAGTTTTCTTTGTATAAGTCTTTTATATCTCTGGTAAGATTTATTCCTAAGTATTTCATCTTCTTGGGGGCTACTGTAAATGGCATTGATTTGGTGATTTCCTCTTCGATGTTCTTTTTGTTGATGTAGAGGAATCCAACTGATTTTTGTATGTTTATCTTGTATCACGATACTCTGCTGAACTCTTCTATCAGTATCAGTAGTTTTCTGGAGGATTCCTTAGGGTTTTTTGTGTACAAGATCATGTCACCTGCAAATAGAGATACTTTGGCTTCTTCCTTGCCAATCTGGATGCCCTTTATGTCTTTATCTAGCCTAATTGCTCTGGCCAGGACTTCCAGCACAATGTTGATAAGGGTGGTGATAAAGGGCGTCCTTGCCTGGTTCCCGACCTCAGTGGGAATGTTTGCAGGCTCTCTGCATTTAAGGTGATGTTGGCTGTTGGCTTTGTATAAATGCCCTTTATTATGTTGAGAAATTTTCCTTCTATTCCTATTTTGCTGAGAGTTTTTATCATGAATGAGTGTTGAACTTTGTCAAATGCCTTTTCTGTATCAATTGATAAAGTCATGTGATTTTTGTCTTTTGTTTTATGTATGTGGTGGATTACATTAATTGTTTTTCTAATGTTGAACCATCCCTGCATACCTGGTATGAATTCCACTTGGTCATGGTGAATTATTTTTTTGATATGTTGTTGAATTCTATTGGCTAGAATTGTGTTGCAGATTTTTGCATCTACGTTCATTGGGGATGTAGGTCTCTAACTTTCTTTTCTTGTGGTGTCTTTACCTGGTTTTGGTATCAGGGATATGGTGGCTTCATAGAATGAATTTGGTAGTATTCCATCCTTTTCTATGCTATGAAATACCTTTATTAGTAGTGGTGTTAACTCTTCTCTGAAAGTTCGGTAGAACTCTGCAGTGAAGGCATCCGGACCAGGGATTTTTTCTCTTGGGGAGTTTTTTGATTAACTTTTCAATCTCTTCTTTTGTTATTGGTCTTTTTAGTTGTTCTACCTCTAGTTGTGTTAGTTTAGTTAGGTAATGTGTTTCTAGGAATTCATCCATTTCTTCTAGGTTTTCAAATTTGAGTATAGTTTTTCATAGTAATCTGATATGATTCTTTTAATTTCAGTTGGGTCTGTTGTAATACCGCCCATCTCATTTCTTATTTGGGTTATTTGCTTCTTCTCCTGTTTTTCTTTTGTCAGTTTGGCCAGTGGTTTATCAACTTTGTTGAGTTTTTTTTTTTTTTTTTTTAAAAAAACAGCGTTTGGTCTCGTTAATTCTTTCAATTGTTTTTTTCTGATTTCTATTTCATTTAGTTCAGCTCTAATTTTTATTATTTGTTTTCTTCTCGTGCCTGTGGGTTACTTTTGTTGCTCTCTTTCTATTTGTTCCAGTTGAAGGGATAATTCTTTGATTTTGGCCCTTTCTTCTTTTTGGATGTGTGCATTCATTGATATAAATTGGCCTCTGAGCACTGCTTTTGCTGTGTCCCAAAGGTTCTGATAGAAGTGTTTTCATCCTTATTGGATTCTATGAATTTCTTTTTATTCCATCCTTAATGTCTTCTATAATCCAGTCTTTTTTGAGCAAATTGTTGTTCAGTTTCCAAGTGTTTGATTTCTTTTCCCTGCTTTTTGTGTTATTGTTTTCTACTTTTATGGCCTTATGGTCAGAGAAGATGCTTTGTAATATTTCAATGTTTTGGATTCTGCTAAGGCTTGCTTTATGACCTAATATGTGGTCTATTCTAGAGAATGTTCCATGTGCACTAGAAAAGAAAGTACAGCTGTTTGCTGTTGGATGGAGTGTTCTGTATATATCTACGAGGTCAAGTTGGTTGATTGTGGCATTTAGATCTTCCATGTCTTTATTGAGCTTCTTTCTGGATGGCCTGTCCTTCACCAAAAGTGGTGTGTTGAAGTCTCTTACTATTACTGTGGAGCTGTCTATCTCACTTTTCAATGCTGATAGAGTTTTGTTTTATGTATCTTGCAGGACTGTCATTCGGTGCATAAATATTTAATATGGTTGTATCTTTTTGGTATATTGTCCGTTTAATCATTATATAGTGTCCTTCCTTATCCTTTCTGATGGATTTAACTTTAAAATCTATTTGTCAGAAATTAATATTGCCACTCTTACTCTTTTTTGATTGTTGTTTGCTTGATTTTTTTTTCCATCCTTTGAGTTTTTGTTTGTGTCTCTAAGAGTAAGGTGTGTCTTTGGAAGGCAACGTATAGACGGATCTTGTTTTTTAATCCATTCTGCCACTCTCTGTCTCTTTATTGGTGCATTTAGTCCATTTACATTCAGGGTAATTATGGATAGGTATGAATTTAATGCTATCATTTTGATGTCTTTTTGTGTATGTTGACAGCTTCTTTTTCCCACTTGATTTTATGTGCTGAGTAGATTTTATTTATATATTGTCCTTTCCTCATATTTGTTGTTGTTGATTTTGTTTCTGCTGAGTCTGTATTTTTCCCTTGTATTTTATTTTGATGAGTAGGATAGTTTGTCTCCTTTGTGGTTACCTTATTATTTACCCTTATTTTTCTAAATTTATAACTAACTTTTATTTCTTTGTACCACCGTATCTTCCTCTCCATGAGGAAGGTGTATGATTACATTTCTTAGTACCTCTTTTTTATTTTAATGTTGTCTTCTTTTATATTATAACATTGCTGTTACCCTGTGTTGGGCTTTTTTTTTATTATTTTTATTTTTAATCTTGCTTTGTTTATTTAATTATCTATTTTTTAATTTCCCTGTCTGGGTTGACATCTGGCTTCTTTGCCCAGTGTTCTAGTCTTGGGTCGATACCTGATATTATTGATTTTCTAACCAAAGAACTCCCTTTAGTATTTCTTGTAGTTTTGGTTTGGTTTTAACTAATTCCCTCAACTTTTGTTTATCTGGAAATGTCTTAATTTCACCTTCATATTTAAGAGACAGTTCTGCTGGATATATGATTCTTGGCAGGCAATTTTTTTCCTTCAATTTCTTAAATATGTCATAACATTGCCTTCTTGCCTGCGTGGTTTCTGCCAAGTAGTCTGAGCTTATTCTTATTGGCTCTCCTTTGTAGGTGACTTTTCTTTTATCCCTCGCTGCTCTTATAATTGTCTCCTTATCTTTGGTTTTGGCAAGCTTGATTATAATATGTCTTGGTGACTTTCTTTTAAGATCTACCTTATGTGGAGTTCGATGAGCATCTTGGATAGATATCTTCTCATCTTTCACAATATCAGGGAAGTTTTCTGCCAACAAATCTTCAACAATTTTCTCTTATCTCTCCCTGTTCTGGTACTCCAATGACTCATAGGTTATTTGTCTTGATAGAGTCCCACATGATTCTTAAGGTTTCTTCACTTTTTTAAATTCTTTTATCTGATTTTTCTTCAAATATATTAGTGCCAAGTGATTTATCTTTGAGTTCAGAAATTGTAGCTTCTACTTGCTCAATTCTGCTCCTCTGACTTTCTATCAAGTTAACTAATTCTGTAATTTTAGTGTTAATCTTCTGAATTTCTGATTGCTCTCTGTTTATGGATTTTTCCAGCTTCTTAAACTTTTCATTATGTTCCTGAATAATCTTTCCGATTTCTTCAGTTGCTTGCTTATGCTTGCTTAATGTGTCATAACTGCTTGCCTTGTTTTGTTTTGGTATACCCCTTTGGGTTGCTTGAGTGAGCTAGCTTGATTATTTTCACCTTTGGAGCTCTGGTGTCCTGTCCCCAGCTGGCTAGAGCAGTTATCAGGTATATCAGTCTAGGAGTCCATTCAGTTTTCTTGTATGAATTCAGCTCAGGTTTCCAGGTAGCTGATATCAAGTGTGTGGTACAGGCTCTGTCCTACAGTCTTAGAGGGGCAGGGGTGATTGGCGTATATACTCGTATCTGATTGCAGGAGGGGGTCACGGTCTGAACAAGGCAGGTAGCTGAGAACTGACCCCCAAGTGTCTCTGAGGAAAACGCATCTCTGTTCCCTAGAGCGTGCTGGTGGGTGCGCTCTGCAGAGGGACAATGGGCACCCAAAGATTTTGTTCTAAGGATTGGGAGGTACCAGTTATCCCGGGCCCCTGTCGCGGGTGGCTGGGAGACCCAAGTGGAGCTACCAGTCCTTAGGTCCCTATTGTGGGTAGGTGAGGACCTTGTTTAATAGGCAAAGCAACATCAAACGTCAAACACCCACCTCTCCACCGCACTGCTGAAATGGTTGGAGTTTGCCAACAAGGGTCTATTCTCCCAAAATAGGCCCACGCAGCTCCATGCAGAAGGGAAAGATGCTCAAGGTCCACTGACGGTTTATGCCTGAACAGGAGCCGCTTCTGTCCTGAGCTCCCCCAGTTAATGGAGCTAGCAAATTATCTTTTCCTCCCAGTTGGAATTTTTTTCCTTCCCCAAGGCCGGGAGGATGGCTCCAGGTGCTCACCAGGGTATATCTCAGGCCTAGGGATTCAGCCGCTGAAGCTGGTTTGGGGGGGGGGCAGTAAAATATACACAAGTACTTAGATTTTGCCAAGAGAGCCCTTCTGCTCAGGTTCTGGAGGTGTGAGTGGGCTGTCTGGCTGGCTGCTTCTCCCTGACGAAGCTGCAGCCGAACGCTACGACCAGCCCACCGCTGCCACTGCCTCCGCCGCCACAGCCACTCCAGGAATGGTGCCTGAGGGGTCCCCGCGATTCAGATCCAGCAATTCCTTTCCGCTTCTGAACACTCTCTTCCTTCCCCTACCCCTCAGTTCATTGTCTAAGCTTGCCTTTGATGCTCAGGGCTCCCAGCTTGTCACAAATATACTCGTTTCACTTGTTTTTTTGGGTCTTTGTTGTAAAGAGGACTGAGGCACCTGTCTATTCCACCATCTTGGCTCCACCTCCTCCTTGTCTATGTTCGTGTTGCCTGGAATTTCATTGTCTCACCACATAAGTAGAATTAAAATATGTGAAAGTAACTTGACAATTCTCCAGTTTCAATATTTCTTATAAATTACCCATTAAGGCACTCTTTTATGCCTCAAAATCTGTGAAGGAACAATGGATAATTTTAAGTAGGAAATTAGTGATGGGATTTCAGCTATCTGGGAATGTACATTTTCTCTTGGAATACTGGCATAGCTTCTTAATTCTATGAGAGAGATCAAAAGCCATGTCTTTGCTTTGCATCATTAAAGCAAACAAAAAGTCACTATTATTTTGTTTGCCTACTTTGAAAAGAGTTATACTATTATGTAAGTTAACACAGGTTTATCTAGCATAGAAAAATGATTTCAAGCTAATTTTTAAATCATTAATAGGGTTGTGATAGGTAGAGGATACACAAAGCATTAAGGTGTAGTTTGAAGACCATATCTCAGAAATCTACTCTGTCCTTGGGGGGAGTATCAAACACTGCTAACTTGCTGATATTACGTAGAAAAAGGTTGATATACCTCAATTAATGCCACGCACCACAGGGGTGTCCAGGAGAAAAAAGAAAGCGTCGAATTTCTTAGTTTAATTCTATTAAACAGAACATATTTAAAAACTTCTACCTGCTGTGTATTTTTTGTTTTAATGTGATGAAGGATATAGATCAGGAATAAACACTCAAAATGATAAATGATTCGCAGTCAATAGCTGTTCTGTATCAAAATGCATGATCTGGGTATGACAAATCATAGATTTTAAACAGCTAAGTGAAAAGAAAAGAAAAGAAAAAAAACACCATGAGAAAATAAGAACAAAAATATTAGAGAATCTCAAGCATTCAAGTCTAGGACTCTGGAAGAATTTTGGTGGTGGTGATATATACCAGGAAGAAAAATGTGGATCTCTGCTTTGTATTGACTTTTATTTGGATAAACTTAAAATGAGGCTCTGGAGAACTGTCTATATAATATAGTATTTTAGAGGCAGGGTTAAAAAAAAAAATCAAGGCCAGAGACAATAGCTGATAACTTGAAAGAGGTATGATTGCTGAATTTGTTTCTATCCAGTCCTCTCTTTCCTCCACTATCATGCCTGGGCTTTACCCAGGCTCCCCTGGATCGCTGAAGGTACCTCTTCTTTTGTCTTCATGCTGGCAGATGTTACCCATTCAATTTATCAATTCATTTAGTGTCCTAGAGAACACCTCAAATGCAAATTAGATTCACGGCACTCTACAACTTCACTTCACAGCTTAAACCACAACAATAGTTGAAGTACACTATTCTGGCTTTCTCTGATATGCTTCAGTGTACTTCTGGTTTATTTCTCCCAGTACTTTCAACCCCACACAAGTACATCCAGGGTGCTGACCATCGTGACTGTGATAGGCTGAGTGGTTCATACAATTGTGCTTTTGCTCACTATGAAACAACATGCTTCACCAGTTCATGAAATAACACATTGTAGTGACGCTTTTAATGACCATAAAAGGGATTCTCTTTTGTCCCCTAGATGTTTATCCCATCTACTCATAACATTTTATTGTAGCAGTGAGAAATTAATTCTCTACCTCCCTCAAAAAAAAAAAATAAGACTGCTGCCCTCCCTACACAGATTGAGAGAAGCAAAGTTCTCAGAGAACAGGATGCCCTATTTTTTTTCTAATGGGTATTTTGATTAGATGAAGTAAGACTCAGGAGCTTGGTCTGAGTTGGAGAGGTTAAAATGCGAGATATTAAAACCTTTTCTGGAGGTCGGTGGTTTGAGTCCACCCAGAGGCACCTTGAAGGAAAGAACTGAAGATCTACTTTCAAAAAGCCAGACATTGAAAACTCTGTGGAACACAATTCTACTCTGACATACATGGGGGAATCTCCAGGAGTCAGAATAGACTCAATAGCAACTGGTTGTAGTTTTAAACACTTCTCTGAATTAAGGTGTACAGGTGCCCCCATGGGGGCAATGGTGTTTATTCCCTACAGTTTTTCACTGGCTGGTGAGACATAAATAGAAGGGAGTGGGGACTGAAGAAATGATGAGAACAGAAATTCTATAGTTATTAAGGAAAGCATCAACCTGGAGACATACTGTGAGAAAATGGTCAATGAAGAAATTACTCAAGGATGGTCATAAAATTTAGTAACAGATATGTACATTTTTTTTTTTCCCTTAGGCTCTCTATAGAATATATAATGATGGCTAAGCCAGTAAGTTCTTATAAATGTCTGTTTTCTGGTCTGCAAAATAAAGAAAACACTTACTGAAGTTGTTCTCTATGGAGGCTGAATGAGGAAGAAAACATGAAAGCACTAGATCCAATCACATAACTTAATGTAACTAGATAGACCACACAAAGGATTAAGAGAAAATTTTCATCAATTTTCTTGTCCTTGGAGGGATTGTCAAACACTGCTGACTTGCTGATATTAAATTGAAAAGGCTTGATATACCTCTTAGATATATATCCCTTATATGCCTCCTAGGTTGGGGAGAATGTTTCATGCATTAATTATGCACATGTCTAGTGCCATGGTCTTGCCATGATACACCTTCAAAACCAGTTTGCTTAATAAATGAGCTTGTACCTTCTTTGCGACTTGCAGATAAGGCAAAATAACCACCATGGGGTGGGGAAATGAGAGCTTCCACTTCGAATTCATCCTTCTTGGAATTTTTGATCACAGCCCCACCCATACCTTTCTCTTCTCTCTGGTCCTGGCCATCTCCGCAGTGGCATTCATGGAAAACACTGCAATGGTTCTTATCATCTACTTGGACCCCCAGCTTCACACCCCCATGTACTTCCTCCTCAGCCAACTCTCTCTCATGGACCTAATGCTCGTTTGCACCACGGTACCCAAGATGGCCTTCAACTACTTATCTGGCAGGAAATTTATCTCTCTGGAAGGCTGTGGAACTCAGATACTTTTCTATGTGTCCCTTCTTGGAGCTGAATGCTTCCTACTGGCTGTCATGGCCTATGACCGCTATGTGGCTATATGCCACCCTCTTCGATACACTATCCTCATGAATCAGAAACTCTGCATGCTCTTGACTGTTGCTTCCTGGATTCTAGGCTCTCTTGATGGCATCATTGTGCTTGCAGCTGCCCTGTCTTTCCCTTACTGTCACTCTCTGGAAATCCATCACTTTTTCTGTGATGTTGCTGCCCTTCTGCCACTATCTTGTACAGACACCTCCGCATTTGAAAGACTTCTTTTCATCTGCTGTGTAGTGATGCTAATCTTGCCAGTTTCAGTTATCATCATTTCCTATTCCTGTGTCCTCCAAGCTGTCATCCACATGGGCTCTGGGGAAAGTCGCCACAAGTCTTTCACCACCTGCTCCTCTCACCTGTCTGTGGTTGGACTCTACTATGGTGCCGTCATGTTCATGTACATGAGACCAGCGCCCAACCATACACCAAACCAGAATAAGATGGTGTCAGCCTTCTACACCATCCTCACTCCTATGCTGAACCCCCTCATTTACAGCCTCCGCAACAAAGAGGTATCCCGGGGACTTAAGAAGTTATGGGGGAAAGGAAACTTAACATAACTTTTTAAACATCTTTTAAGTACCTGCTCTGGTCAACATTCCAGAAACTGAAATTATTTGCATTATTCTATTCCTGCTAGTTTATCTTTTTTCTCCACTTTTTCAAGTTTAAAATATCTTTATTTAGTATAATGCTATATAAATGACAAGTGTAAAGTGAGCTGGTTTTGGACATCAGCACTGGCTGCTCCACCTCTGGGAATTTCTCTTATGTCATTAGCTGTTAGCTATGAGTGCAACCTGGTCTTAGGATGCTTGCTTTCAAGTCAGGTTTAACTCTGAGAATTCTTTGCTGCATCCAAGAATAAGGGTTGGAGTCGATTCACTCCTTTCGGTGAGAATCTTCTTTGTTCGTTAATTGCTTACTTGCCAGTAAAACCAAAAAAACGAAACCCACTGCTATTGAGTTGATTCCAACTCATAGTGACCCTATAGGACAGGGTGGAAATGTCCTATAGAGTTTCCAAGGAGCACCTGGTGGATTTGAACTGCTAACTTCTTGGTTAGCAGCTGTAGCACTTAACCTCTATACCAACAGCATTACTAGTAAAAAAAAAACTAGTACTTACCTTTAATTTTCACCTTTCCTTGCACAGGGTATTGACTGCTTTATCCCTGACTCTTGTTGACTTAATTACCAAGCATTTAGAAGTTGAGAATTCAGTGTCAGCTTATTATTCCAACAAGTCTTACATGAATATAAATAGCTCTTGAAATCCGTATTTTTTTTGCTTCTGTATAAAGTAATTGGTTTGGCGGTGCAATCTTCATCTTCATCATGATTGCTTTTATTCCTCACTCATCATTATCATAACAACCAGAGTCCATTTGAATAGAGAACTATCATTTCCTGGGGTTGTTAACCATGATTATTGCCATAACACTGAAAAAACAATTCCCCAAAAATTATCCTGAAAAAAATTTTAACATTTACATTCTAAACTGGCAGTTGTTTTCCTGAAGAGATTTTATGGTTTCTAAATCTACCCACACCAGTTGCTCTATTGCACTTGGAGCACACTCTTTGATTATCTCTCTGCTATAATTTAACTGTTATAATTTGCACTTTGTATTTCTATATCCTCTGAACCCTTGAAAACTGAAGAAAATGCTTGCCTGCTCCATTGAAACTGCCTTGATTTTTCTACACATATTTTTATTGCAATTAATTGTTATTATGTAATATTTTATTGCTGTATACTAAATTTTATGCTTTAAGGACATGCTTTAAGAACACATCTTAGATAAATTTTGCATACAATAAAATTTACCCTTTAAAGTGTACACACCAGTGGATTTTATTATATTCACAGAAATGTGCAATCATCACCACTGTATAATTTCCAAACATCCGCATGATTCTGTAACCTGACCCTATGAATGCCAATAAATTTCCTTTAGTCCTTAAACTAGCCCAAGCCAAATTTGTCCCACTTTGCATTTGCAGAAGGGCCAGCTGTGACCTCAACAGAGGACTCAGCAACAGGAGGAAAGAATCAGAAGGAAAATCATCACCTGGACCCTATTCTGAAGTGAGAGGTTCAACAGGAATCACATCACCTCCTGTTTCCTGGTTGCTTTCTAGAATTTTCCCTCCCACATATGTATGTGCTGCTACCATCTTCCTGCATGGCGGCCATCTTACTGCCCAAATCATATAGAAGCCCTGTTTTCCTGTAGCTCAGGAGCTGGATCTGAGTAACTTCCTCCTGCTTCCTAGCTCTGCACATTGCAATAAAGTTACTTTCTCTAAGACCTATGTCCAGAAAATTGGCAAGTCTGAGCACACCAGACAGGGACCTACCTTCTAGAGTTCAGTAAAAATTTTGGTGCCCAAAGTGAGGCCAGAGTGTCACACAGACCCTCCTTCTGGAGGTTGGTATCCCCTTGACCATGAGCAAAACCTCCATCGACCTTCAGTGTGAGCACCAAGCCTCTAGTTTGGGAGGATCTGGTGAGTCTCCAAACCATGACTGAGGTGGCCACTGGCTCAAGGTGCTTTTACTTTAAAAATTAGAAACTAATTCAGGTATAGACGTCCACTATGTGAAGCCAGAGGAATTTCCCTTTTTAATGAGACAGATAAGGTTGACTGTGCAGGTGGCTGAACAAAAGAGATGTTAAAAGATTACCGTCTAGAAGTTGGGTAAACAGGAACCCACCCTGTCAACATGAGATAAGATTGAAACAACCCAGGAATTACTGTCTCCATTTTTTTTTTTTCTTAGTGTTTTCCTAGTCCCCTCCTCCTTTACAGGCTCTGCATGTGCAGAAGAACAATTGCCAAAAATGGCAATGTAGTGCTGAAGACCAAGTGCACTTGTGCTATATCCCATAAGTGATGCCAAGGGCTGCAGAGAGTACTCCATCTTGAATATCAGCGGTTTCCATCTTAGATTCCAGATACCGTGCAACCTAATTAGCATACACTGCCATTCTTAGAAGTACCTGCCCCTTGAAAGAAGCTCACAAAATATTCATTACTCTATTGTCTCCACCGAACTCATATAAGCCCTAGACTTGCTTCCCTTTTCAAGTCAGTCTTTTGGAGAGACTTAGATCCCTGCTGGCTCCTTTTGCTTGATTCAAGCAAAATAAAGCTTGCTGAAGATAAAATTTGTCTTTCATGTGTATTCTTACTCGGGAAAAGACAAGGACCCTTTGTGTCAGATTGGCGGTTGGTAACATCAAGTTTAAGTGCTTGGGATTGTAGGTGGGGCGGTGTCTGGACAATTGAAGTAGGACTAAGACATCCCCATTAGGGGGGATTGAAGCCCTACTAAGATTATCCCCTTTACCCCACCACTCCTAGCTGACAGCAGTTGACTTCAGCTAGGTTCTGGTTCTGTTTCTTACTGAGTGTATTAGTGAAATATGGGAAACCAACCTAGTGTACCTTCACTGGTGCTCTTTATTTTTTCATGTGGGTTCTAATTACTGATGGGGCTACTTTGCTACCATCTTACAGTTAGATCTGTTTTGCAAAAGAGAAGGAAGATGGGATGAAATCCCCTACATACAAACCTTTATGTCTCTCTGGCAAAATATTTTAAAAGAAGACCTTTGCCATCAAGTCAATTCCAACTCATAGAGGCCATATAGGACAGGGTAGAACTGCCCCACAGGGTTTCCAGGGAGTACCTGGTGTATTTGAACTGCTGATCTTTTGGTTAACAGCCATAGCTCTTAACCACTACACCACCAGTGTTTCCTCTTGCAAGATTAAAACCTACAAAAACACTTCAATACTACGCATCGATAAAGAACAGTGATGAATCTGTCAAACATTTCATAACATGGAGGAACCTGGAAGGCATTATGCTGAGCGAAATCAGTCAGAGGCAAAAGGACAAATATTGTATAAGACCACTATTATAAGATCTTGAGAAATAGTGTAAACTGAGAAGAACACATACTTTTGTGGTTACGAGGGGGGGAGGGAGGGAGGGAGAGGGTTTTTTTTACTGATTAATTAGCTGAAAAGAACTGCTTTAGGTGAAGGGAAAGACAACACCCAATACATGGAAGGTCAGCTCAACTGGACTGGACTGGACCAAAAGCAAAGAAGCTTCCAGGATAAACTGAATACTTCAAAGGTCAGCGGAGCAAGGGCGGGGGTTTGGGAACCATGGTTTAAGGGGACTTCTAAGTCAATTGGCAAAATAATTCTATTATGAAAACATTCTGCATCCCACTTTGAAATGTGGCGTCTGGGGTCTTGAAAGCTAACAAGCAGCCATCTAAGATGCGTCAACTGGTCTCAACCCACCTGGAGCAAAGGAGAATGAAGAACACCAAGGTTACACGACAACTAAGAGCCCAAGAGACAGAGAGGGCCACATGAACCAGAGACCTACATTATCCTGAGAACAGAAGAACTAGTTGGTGCCCGGCCACAATCGATGACTGCCCTCACAGGGAGCACAACAGAGAACCCCTGAGGGAGCAGGAAATAAGGGGCATGCAGACCCCAAATTCTCATAAAAAGACCATACTTAATGGTCTGGATGTGACTAGAGGAATCCCGGTGGTCACGGTCCCCAAACCTTCTGTTGGCACAGGACGGGAACCATCCCCGAAGACAATTCATCAGACATGAAAGGGACTGGACAGTGGGTGGGAGAGACATGCTGATGAAGAGTGAGCTAATATCAGGTGGACCCTTGAGACTGTGTTGGCATCTCCTGTCTGGAGGGGGGATGGGAGGATAGAGAGAGTTGGAGGCTGCCAAAGTTTTCATGAAAGGAGAGACTGGAAGGGCTGACTCATTAGGGGGAGAGCAAGTGGGAGTAAGGAGTAAGATGTATATTAACTTATATATGACAGACTGACTTGAGTTGTAAACGTTCAGTTGAAGCTCAATAAAAGTTAATTAAAAAAAAAAAAAAAAACACTTCAAGCTAATGGTACAGGGGGAAAAGGAAGGGCAGAAAGGCCCCACCTGGAGAGGCCTCGGGTCAAAGCCAGGCCAGATAAATGGGGTGATTGACAAGGGTCAAGGTTTTCTGGTTCCACCCAGCCAGAGACCCAAGGCCATATGCATATGAATAGGAAGATATTTAAGTAGAGCAGACTAAACTGGAATGTTTTAAAAGGGTTATGTGTTCAGGATTATGCATTTATCTGAATGTACTGTGGATGTTGAGTGTTTTTCCTACTTCATACCTAAATGTATGCTAGAAATGCATATTGGGTATTATAGATTACAGGGAGTACGCAACTCTGCCTTCAGTCAGTACTTACTTGGATATGCTAAAAGAAGAGCTAGGATTTGCCTGGGAGAAATACAGGCTTTTTGTTTTTAGAGTGGGGGCTTTGGTGGAAGCCCCACTCAAATTTTCATTTATTCATAGCCTTTCCACCTGAAGGTGTAGGCCTGTTTCCCAGCTCGGCAGCCCCTACCCCTTCAGCAGAACCCTCTGCCACCCCTTCTGCAAATTGCTCACTGGTCCCAGATAAGTCAGAAACTCTCAGTCCTGCCCAGGGTATAGTCTCCTCAGCACATACCCGTACTGGGGTGCGATTTGGCCAGAGATTTGCCCAAATCTTCCCAGGGCAATTTCCACTGAGACAAATGCCTGCTGGACTGGATCACAACAGCCAGCCTAAAGGGTTTATCTGGGTCCATACACTGTTCCCCACCTAACTCTAGAGGAATGAAAGATGGTCTTAGAAAAAGCATGTCAAGAGGCCTACAGGTTGCATAACCTCAACCCTCAAAATAATATTAGGCTCCTGGAAGCCCAGGCTGCACCTGCCATAGGTATCGGCTGGGGGAAGGACAGCTAGAACATTACAAAAACTAATTGACAGTAAGGGCCTCAAAAATAGAAGAGCCTCAGGAAAGTTCAGGATATACAAAAAGACCCCAAGAAAAATGCCTCCAGGTTCCCAGAATGCTTGTACGAAGCATAGCAGCAGTTTAGTGCTGTAAACCCTGAAGACCTAGAGAATGCCAGGTAAATAAATATGATCTTCATTGTTCCTGCAATTTCACGAGTTAAAGCCTTCTGCCACAAATAACCAATTCTTGAGACAGGGGTGAGGTTGGTAGCAGAGCCTTATTAGATATATCAGTATATGGAGACAGAGGGGAATGATCTCTTCGTAAAGTGGTCTGTCTCACCAGACTAACAATCAGCTCAGGTTTTTAAGGGAAAAAGGAGCCATAAGTTTTTGGGACGGGTGGAATGTGCACTCTCTTCTGTTTGGTTTTCGATGGTTGTACCTCAAACATGTTGATCTTTTCCTGCCATTATCCCACCAGCTCAGGGGGTAGCTGGAGCCATCCCTCGCCTTATTTGACAGGCTTAGATCAATATCACTTGTTTCCCACAGTCTTGGAGGAAACACTGGTTAACACTTAATCATTTGGGGAGCTAACATCAGGATCTTACTTGGAGGCAGGGATGGAGTGGGGGAGGGAAAGAAGAGAAAGAAGAAAGAAGAAAAAAATGGCTCAGGTACTGTTCAAGATATGGCTGAGCAGCCTGTTTCAACCCCACCTTTTTGTTGTAGGTTTCTCAATCTTGGGAAGCAGAGCGCCGTGTCTCTCTCTAGCTACTTCCTGTTGGATGGGGGTGTCGGATGGGGAGAAAAACCTGACATCTACTAGGGATCATATATAGCTTGCAGTTTGGAAAGATGAAATTTGGCAATGTCTGGTTGGATTAAGTGATGCGTATCCCTGGAGTCTGGGAAAGGAGTAGTTCGGTCTACTAGGGCAAAGACCTCTCTGGCATTGAGGGTGTAGGTGGCACCCCTAGTAACCACTTTTATTAGACAGGGAGTGCAAATGCAGACCAAAGCGACTATTACTCCCAAAGTTATTAAAGGAGTCAACAAGGACCCCCAGGTGGGGAAAAGTTTAGTGAACCAATTCCACATGCTGTCTTGTCTAGGTGTTGGGACAGTCCATTTGGTTACCTTACGGATAGCATTTAGCACTACCTCCACCTCTCCGGTGGTGTTTATCCAGGCACAACAGGTTTTGTTAATCACAGCACACACTCCTCCTGATTTGGCTAAAAGAACCCTAAAACTATTCTATTATCTAGGACCACCTCTGATAAGGAGTTTAAAGAGGTTTGTTGTGGTCTAAGCGCCTTTTTGGTTCCTAGGGCTAGCAGGTAGATAGTGTCCGACAAGTTTCTAATGGCCGCCTCCATGTGGTACATTCCTAAACCTGGAATAATTGTTCTCAAGAACCACCACCCAAACCCATTTTCCTCTAGAACAGGTTAACTTTCTATCTCTGTCACTTCTAGGGATGTAGGATCTACTGAAAACACATCCCTTTTTTTGTGGGGGGATCTTCATGGTGTGTTGGGTAGATGGCGGATGAACTTGGGTTGGGAAAGTCAAGAACCCCAGAGTACACTGTCCCACAAAGTAAACTCCTATTAAGCATTGAATGGCCCAGGTGTAAGCTGATGGCCTAGGGATGGGGACTTCACTGGTGGGGTAGGGTCTGCCTCCAAGTAGGAAGGTGTATCCTGGTGGAGCTCACAAGGATAGATTCTTATTGGACCCATTGGGAATACTAAAATTGATGTGAATCAACTGGGGTACGGTCAAAGATTCGTTGTGGGATGAAAGAAGCTGGAAGTCTCAAAAAACCTGCCATGTGGCTTTGTGATTTTGTTTCCCATCTGGTTCCCGAGGGATGATTATAAAGATTAGCGAGGAGAAAACAAGGTATGGAAAATGGGTGCTGTACGAGCCGAGCTCAGATTGGGGCCTTGGGGGCATAGTGAGTCAAGGTACAGTTAAGGACATCTTTGTGATAGTTAAAAATTGGGGCTGCAATGGGGCTCAAAAATGCCCCTGATCGAGGAAGATGATGGCATATCAGCAGTTGCTGAGATTTCATCCCCCGGGCACTGCTTGGGACATGGTGACTATGCCATTGGATGACCATTCCCACCCATCTGGAAGGTGGGCAGGCTCTCGATATTCTACAACAAGTACCTGGATTCCTTCTCCCCTACTGATTTCAATATCTTTTGGCAACTCTTTTTTAAACTTCGCACAGTAATAAAACCCTGCATCAGACAAGGTTATATCTGAAATAATGATCGAAAAGTCTCCATTGTATGACTGAGTGGTGTCAGCCATGGGGGTCACTCGGGAGGAGCCAGCAGTTTTAAAGTCTCCCACAACCGTCTGTTCTTTCTCTGGGGTTACCAGTATTCATTTAATGGGGCCAACTGAAGTCAGAGACGATACGACACACGGAAGAGTCAGGGCACCTCCTCCTTGTAAGGTCAGGATCCCTCTGGTTTGCAGAATCACAAGGGCCTGATTTGTTGCCACTGTGTGGCGTGCGCCTTGGAAGAAAAGGAAAACAAAGGTTAAAACTATCATTTTGTAATTTTTTTAAACCCGTACTTTAAACCTTGAACCGGTATGCAGGAATAAGATGACTCTTCAGTTCCTTCTTTTTCAAGCAGAGCTGTTTTTACTCTGGAATGATGCACCCATGCAGTCACTCCCACCAACTTTAAAGATGAGTGAGTAGTCAGGAGGACTTCAAAAGGCCCCTCCCATTTGGGAGTCAGCTGGTTTTCAGGGTGCTGGTGTCTCCAAGTCTTTAGTAATACCTGATCTCCTGGTCAGAGCCTGTGAAGAGGGGTATCAGAGGGAAAAGACAGATGGAGAGAGGCATATTGGTTAATAATGTTTACAACAGCTCCCAGAGAATGGATCCAGTCTCTTTTCCACCTCTGTCATTACCGAGGTGGGGAAGGTAGACTTTTTCAGGAATGGTCTCCCATATACTAATTCATAAGGGCTTAACTTAAGCTGGCTTTGAGGGGCCACTCAGATTCTAAGCAGTGCAATAGGCAGGACTTGTAACCATGTTAAGTTAGTCTCCTGACATATTTTTCCCAGAGCCTTTTTTAGGGTGTGATTCATCTTCTCAGTCTTTCCTGTTGACTGTGGTCTCCAGGCAGAATGTAGCCTCCAATTTATATCCAGGGCTTTGCTGACTTCTTGGGTTATTTGTGCCACAAAAGCTCCTCCACTGTCACTTTGAATTGAAATTGGCAATCCGAACCTAGGGATAATCTCTTTGAGTAGTACCTTAGTTACTTCTCGAGCTTGTTTGGTTCGACAAGGGAAAGCCTCTACCCACCCTGACCAACAGATATCTGAAGTTTCCAGGTACCCGGGGCATCACTGTAAAATCTATGTGCCAATCATCTCCCATGTTAGTTCCTCGATGTTGGACTCCCAGTTCTGTTATATGGGGCAGAGTATTTGGATTGTTCTTTGCACAAAGGTGGCATCTTCTTGTGACTTCTTGAATGGCCTTGAGGAGATTTGGTCCTGCGACCACCTGTTGAACCGCTCAAGACTGGCATTTCTCCCATAATGAGTTCTTTCATGTAAAGTCTATACTACACTATATACTTGGGCTTCTGGTAACAGTACTTTCCCTCCAGGGCTCACCAACCAGTTGGAATGGGGAGCTGGGTGAAAACCCCATTCTTCAGCCCTTTTTAAGTTTTGAGTGATGTAGGTAGGTACAGGAAGGTCAGCAGGGTCCAGGTGAGGGATCAGGGCCATTTCTTTCTCTATCTCATCTCCTCGCATCGCAGCCCTTTTGGCCTCTGCGTCTACTTTCTGGTTCCCTACAGGTTCAGGGGATTTTCCCTTCTGGTGTCTGGGGCAATACACCACTGCCACCTGGAGAGGGTCATTGACTGCTTCTGGGAGCTCAAGAATTTTTGGTACATGCTTTATCTCTTTGCCAGCAGATATAAGGAGACCCCTCTCCTTCCACAATGCCCTGTGAGAATGGAGCACAAGATGGGCATATCTGCTGTCAGCGTACACTGTTATATGCCTTCCCGTTCCCAGCAGTAGGGTCCATCCAAGGGCTATTAACTCAGCTTTTTGTGCTGAGGTGCCAGCAGGAAGTGGAGCACCCTCTAAAATTTCAGTCCGAGTCACCACCACATAGCCTGCCCTTCGATATCCTTTACACATGAAGCTGCTACCATTGGTGTACATTTCTAGCTCAGAATCAGTTAAAGTGGTGTCTGACAGATCGAACCTGCTGGAATAAACCTCTTCTATAATCTCTAAACAGTCATACATTGGCCTTTCTTCTGAAACGAGTAGTAGGGTTGCTGGGTTGAGAGCAAAGACGGCCTTTAAGATTACATTTGTGTTGTCTAATAGGATTGCTTGATATTTCCCTATGCATCCTTCTGTAAGCCAAAACCCCACTTTCTGTTCTAAGAGGGAAAGGACAGTGTGAGGCATGTGAACCATCACTTTTTGTCCTAGGGTAAATTTTTTTTAGCGTTTTGCTGTAAGTCACATGTTGCAGCCACAGCCCTGAGGCAAGGGGGCCAACCTTGAGCCACGTTGTCTAGCTGTTTGGAAAAATAGGCTACTGGCCTCTTGCATGGTTCCCAAGTCTGGGTCAACACTCCCAGAGCAACTTCCTGTCTCTCATGTACAAACAGTTCAAATGGTTTCTGGAGATCCGGTAACCCTAATGCTGGGGCCATCATTAATTTATATTTAATTTTTTCAAAGGCTTGTTGACATTCAGCAGTCCAAAACAGGGGTTCTTTATCCTCTCTCTTCGGGGCTTCATACAAGGGTTTTGCCATCAGTCCAAATTCTGGTATCCAGATTCGACAAAAACCTGCCATCCCGAGAAAACCTCTAAGTTGTCACTTGGAGGTAGGGGGCGCTACCCGCATAATAGCTTCTCGCCAGTCCTGGAGAAGGCTCCGCTGCTCCTGTGATATTTCGAACCCCAGATATTTTACTTGTTGTCGTGATATTTGGGCCTTCTTTTTGGAAACTCAGTACCCACACCTAGCCAGATGGTTTAAGACTAAGAAGGTATTTCGATCTGAGGTTTCTTGAGTTTCACTTGCCACTAAAATATCGTCCACATACTGTAAGACCATCCCCTTTTCTAGTTGCAAGGCCCTCGTGTCTTTAGCCAATGTCTCTCTGAAAATTGTGGGGTAGTTTTTGAACCCTTGGACCAGCACCTGCCATGTGAGGAGTCTTTTTGCCCCTGTTTCTAAATCGGTCCATTCAAATGCAAACAAAAGTTGAGACTCAGGATGTAAGGGAATTCAAAAGAAAGCATCTTTCAGATTTAATACTGAAAACCAAGCATATTTGTTGGGTATGGTTACTAGGAGAGTATATGGGTTGGGCACAACCAGGTGAATATCTTTTACTATTTGATTAATCTTTCTTAAGTCTTGCACAAACTGATATTCTCCTATCAGAGGCTTTAACACTGGCAGAATGGGGGTGTTATATGGGGACCAGTATGGTCTTAAAAGTCCAATCTCTATATATTGTTGGACTAGTGGAGCAATCCCTTCCAGAGCTTCTCTACGGAGCGGGTATCGTTTCTGATTTACAACAGGCAGTCCAGGCTTTAGGGCAATTTTGACTGGCTCAGAGAACCTGGCCCTTCCTGGCCTCCCTGATGCCCAGGCTTCCAGGTTCACTTCTTGTTGTATGTGGACAAGGATGTCGGTAGGGGCTGCTGGTTTCTCCGGCATCAAGGCTGCTTGCAAAGCTCATGCCTGTTCGGGAGGAATTTGCACCAAAATTCAAGATGGTCCAAAGGTGACTTGTGCCCCAAGTTTTGACAATAGATCCCTTCCAAGGAGGGGGGTGGGGCATTCTGGCATATAAAGGAATTCGTGGTATAACAAGTCTTTTCCAATTTCACAATTCACCGGTTAGAGGAAAGGTCGGGTTGAAAGTTTTCCTGAAACCCCTACCACTGGGGCAGTTTGTGGACTAAGGGAAGATTCCATGGTGTTCAAAACCGAAAAGGTGGCACCCGTGTCCAGAATAAAGTCAATAGGGTGTCCTGCCGCCTTGAGAGTTACCTGGGCTCACGGTGGGAGAAAGCCAACGAGGTTTGAGCCCCTGGGCCCCGTCATTCAGAATCATCTAACCGTGCGGGCCCTTCCTGATAAGTCTGGAGAGTGGCAGATTTTGGTCTGTCTGGCCTTTCCATTTCTTCTGGGCACTCCTGCTTCCAGTGGCCCTGTCTTTTACAGAAGGCACACTGGTCAGTTTCTAAAGGTCTCCCTCCTTGCCACGGAGTGATCCTTGTTATGGCTCTTATCTCCCTTCCCCCTTGTTCATTCAGGGAGGGGGCTAAGGCTGCTGCTACTAAGGCCACCTTTTGTTTCATCTTCTGTTTTTCTTTCTGTTCTGCTACCTGGTCCCAATTATTGAACGCCTTAAAAGCTACTTCAAGTAGCTGCCCTATTGGCATCCCAAGTCCTCCTTCTAATTTTTGTAATTTTTTTCAACTATCAGGGGCACTCTGCGAAATGAAAGTCATGTTTATAAGCCAGGCATCGTTGGGATCTTCGGGGTTGATATCAGTGCACTGGTGAAATGTGTCTGTCACCCTTTCTAAGAAAGTGGATGGGTCTTCCTTTTCTCCCTGGATAATTTCTCTAACCTTTTGTAACCTCTTGGGTTTGGGGGTCTGGTTTCTCAACCCAACGATTAGGCAGTCCTGATAGAACTGAAGGCTACTCGCCCCTTCTTCACGATTGTCATTCCAGCCTGGATCTCTAGTAGGCGTGGCTTCTGTCCCAGGGGGTCAGGCTCCATTACGAGGGTCTAAGTTATGGAGCCTATCAGCCTCTTTCCGAGCCTCCTCTGACACCATACGATATTCTTCTGAAGTTAACAGAGTGGTGAGGAGCGCCTGTATATCTCCCCGGGTAGGGCAGTGAGTAGAGAAAATAGAAACAGTTCAGCCATTCAGTTTGGGTCACTCCAGTAGGGGGGATTATGGCTCTTCCAGTTATATAGATCAGAGGTGGAAAATGGAGTACGTACCAGCATTGTCCCCCGTGGCTGTCCTTTATCATCCACTCCAGCAGGAACTTCTCTCAGTGGGTATTGCTCTGCCTGGGCTTCTGAGACACCCTCACCAAAAATGGTACCCTGATGGGTATGAGAAGGGGAGACCATACCTGAAGTAGCCGGACCTTCACTGTCTGATCCTCCTCCTCCATCCGCCTTTGGTGTGCTAGCCAAGCTAGAATCGGGCTCGGCCATTCTGTTTGTAGACCTTGTTGTCGTTTCATGGTCCTACCCCTCGGCTTTTACCACACCTCCCCTATACAGGGGAGGGGGAGCCGAAATGGTGGCCAGAGCCCATCCCTCTAGGAGGGGGTCCTCTGATGAGGATTCATTTTCCCTGGAAGAAAACCTGATTAGAGGGGTGCAAGGGCTGGTAAAGAGACATGAAGGCTTGAACATAAGGGACTTCTTCCCACTTTTTAGTTCTTCTGCAGAACAAATCCAATTGAAGTATTGTATTATAACATAAAGACCCCTCTGGGGGCCACTTTTCCTGGTCCCCCAGCTGGTATTGGGGCCATATGCTGTTACACAGGTGAATCATCCACTTTTTGGTCATGGGCTTATAATTATATCTTTTCCAATTGGCCAAAACGCAGCTCAGCAGGGATTCGGCTGAAATAGATGGGCCTGCTCCCATGCTAGTATCTCTTTTGTTTGAACTCTCCTTTTCCTGCCTTAGGCAGTATCAACCTTGCTTGACAAAAGGGAGAGTTTGAGCCTCTGGAGCACAATGCTTAATCTATCTCTTCTATAATTAGGTTTAATTCTTTCAGGGTTTCTTGGGTTCCTATCTTAGGACCCTAACTTCTTTGGGGACACCCTTCTAAAATAGTCTGTATACGGTGGGCTTTCTCAGACTGATGAAACTAATTGTCAATCTCAAGAAACTTAGGTTAAGACTGTTCTAGAGCCTGGTGAGGGGTTTTGTATGATTAGGGATTTACGAGATGACAACACTGAAAAAAAAACCTCACAAGGACAAGTAATCATACATAAGACAAACAGACAGGCCTACAAAAGCAACAGAGATAACCTTGCAGTCTCAACCTCCCAGACAGAGAGACGGGTTGTACATAAGATGAACCTAACAGAGAAAGACACTCAGACCAGAAAAGCCAGAAAGGAAAGGGGGAACGAGGATAATCTTAGTGAGGTCTAACACATTACTAGGAATGTCTGAATCTCTGCTTCAATCCTCCAGATACCTCCTATCCTAAAAGCCAGACAGGGTGGCTTCAATCTCCCAATCTAAACAAATAGAGATGTCTATACCCGCTCCCTAAAACCAGGGTGCACCAACCAGAGACAAACAACAATCCAAACACAAAAACCCATGGCCGATACACACTCATACGCCTGCCCAGCTCTAGAGTCACCAAGAGTCCCTCCTTGTGATCCTACTCACAGGAACGGTCATCCAAGGCACCACTCGCCTTAGAAACCAAAGGCCCAGGTTCAGTTCTGGAAGCCACTCTGGCCCGCCCTATCTGCCCCGGCACTAAGAACAACAGGGAGAGGGTCACAGACTCACCTCAGGATCCTGGTTAGGTCTTGCCTTCACCCACCTCTTTGGCATGGTTGGGGATTGGTGACCCCTCAAGGAAGCCCGGATCCCGGGACAGCCTTCCGGGGACAAACAGAGTTCCCAGTGGCTGCTTGGTAGGAGAACTGTCGATCAGGCCCGGGCCCTGCCGCGGGGCCACTGCGTCTCAAAAGGCTGGAGTCCCCATACGGGCCACCAAATTGTTACCACAATTTTGTGAGTTAGAGCCAAGTGGTGCAAATAGCCAATTCTTAAGACAGGGGTGAGGTGGGTAGCAAGAGCTTTATTAGATATACTGGTATATGGAGACAGAGGGGGATGAGCTCCTCCTAAAGTCATCTGTCTCACCACACTACCAACTCTCACCACACTACCAACTGGCACAGGTTTTTAAGGGAAAAAGGGGCCATAAGTTTTTAGGACTTGTGGAATGTGCACTCTCTTTCTTCTGTTTGTTTTGGGTGGTTGTATCTCAAACATGTTGATCTTTTCCTGCCATTATCCCATCAGCTCAGGGGGTAGCTGGTGCCATCCTTCCTCTTATTTGACAGGCTTAGATCAATATCACCTGTTTCCCACAGCCCTAGAGGAAACATTGGTTAACAGCTAACCATTTGGGGAGCTAACATTAGGATCCTACTTGGAGGCAGAGATGGAGTAGGGGAGGGAAAGAAGAGAAAGAAGAAAGAAGAAAACAATGGCTCAGGCCACTATTATAAGAACTTGGGAAATAGTTTAAACTGAGAAGAAAACATTCTTTTGTGGTTATGAGAAGGGGAGGGAGGGTGGGAGAGGGACATTCACTAGTAAGATAGTAGATAAGAACTACTTTAGGTGAAGGGAAAGACAGCACACAATACAGGGGAGGTCAGCACAATTGGACTAAACCAAAAGCCGTTTCCTGAATAAACTGAATGCTTCGAAGGCCAGCGTAGCAGTGGCAGGGGTCTGGGGACCATGGTTTCAGGGGATATCTAAGTCAATTTGCATAATAAAGTCTATTAAGAAAACATTCTGCATTCCACTTTGAAGAGTGGCATCTGGGGTCTTAAAAGCTAGCAAGCAGCCATCTAAGATGCATCAATTGGTCTCAACCCACTTGGACCAAAGGAGAATGAAGAACACCAAGGAAACAAGGCAATTGCAAGCCCAAGAGACAGAAAGGGACACATGAACCAGAGACTACATCACCCTGAGACCAGAAGAACTAGAGGGTGCTCGGCTACAACGGATGACTGCCCTGACAGGGAACACAACAAAGAACCCCTGAGGGAGCAGGAGAGCAGTGGGATGCAGACCCCAAAGTCTTGTAAAAAGACCAGACTTAATGGTCTGACTGAGACTAGAAGGACCCCAGTGGTCATGGCCCCCAGAACTTCTGTTGGCCCAGGACAGGAACCATTCCCGGAGCAACTCTTCAGACATGGATTGGACTGGACAATGGGTTGGCAAGGGATGCTGGTGAGGAGTGAGCTTCTTGGATCAGGTGGGCACTTGAGGCTATGTTGGCATCTCCTGCCTGGAGGGGAGATGAGAGGGTGGAGGGGGTTAGAAGCTGGCGAAATGGACACAAAAAGAGAGAGTAGATGGAGAGAGCATGCTGTCTCATTAAGGGGAGAGTAATTGGGAGTGTGTAGCAAGGTGTATATGGGTTTTTGTGTGAGAGACTGAGTTGATTTGTAAACTTTCATTTAAAGCACAATAAAAATTGTATTAAAAAAATGGCTCAGGTACTGTTCAAGATATCCGCTGAGCAGCCTGTTTCATCATCAGCCAGAGTGCCCCCAACATCAGGCAGAAAATTCAGAGGTTAGGAGGAGGTCTAGGAATGAATGAATATTTCACAACTTGTTGCCCTTAAGGTCTTCAATAATTGGGACCAGGTACAAGGGAAAAAGCCTGCGCTCCTGGCATCAGCTCTCGGAGATAACCCACCGCACTGGCAGACCTCGTGTGGAGCAAGTCCTCATGGGACTTAAAAGGGCAAACCCAAGGCCCCCTAAAGCTAGGCCCCAGACCGTCTGCCTACTGGAAACAAGAAGGCCACTGAAAACAAGACTGCCCCTTGTAGCCAGCCCTGCCTGAGCAAGAAAACCATAACACATCTGCAGCTGTTGCCGATGACTCAGACTGATGGGGCCCAGGGACTCCCTTGCAATCCAAGAGGAGCCCCGGGTTGCAATAACAGTGGGAGGAAAACTTGCTGACACAACAGACCAGAGAGCTGGAGAACATGGCCTCCACTGCTGTCCCAGGCACACAGGGAACACTCCAGCTGCCCTAGGCAGGGACAAGTCTGCAGTCCCAGCCTTCAGCCAGCTTCACCGGCAGGATGGAGAGCTGCCAAACACAGGCAGAAGCAGCACACAGCTTCAGGGCCTGGTGAGATGGTCACCATCCTTAAACCAAAAAAACCCACTGTTTTACCTCACCCCAAATCCTGACAGACCCGTGACAGCAAAGAGCATCTTGGCTAGTGGGATTAGAGGAAAGAAAGCCTACTAGAGGTGTCTTTTTTGAATAACGTACTATGGTCAACAGTTATCCACCTCCCTAGGTACCAGAAGGGAGAGTCCCACATAATTAAAGGATCAGGCAGCCAAACAAGCCAGTAGAACAAAAACCCCTGTCACTTGTTTTAATTTCTAGTTTTCAGCTACCAGAAAACTCCCAGTGCACAGAGTGTGATATAAACAGAGCTTGTGAATGGGGCTTTGACCTTAACAACAGAGCAGAAGATTGGGCGGCTGCACAATTCTCAAGGACTGGCATTAATACCGAACACCTGATGCATCCACTAATAAAGGCAGCTTATGAGAGAACTCATTTCAGTCAGAATGCTATGTTTCAACAATATGTCACGTGTGCAAAGAACAAACCAAAACCTGGCCCACCACCCCTTGTGCCTGAGGTACAAGCTTGTGGGACTGGACTCAGAGAAAACTGGCAAGTAGATGTAACAATTATGCCAAAAGCTACAGGAAGTTTCAAGTATCTTCCAGTGTTTGTAGATACCTTTACCAGAGGGGTAGAAGCCTCCACCTTCGAAGAGAAAAGGCATCCGAGGTATGCGAAGCTCTCCTCAATGCCTAGATTTGGCCTACCTTATTCAATTTAAGGAAATCCTGGTGGCATAGCGGTTAAGAGCTATGTCTGCTAACCAAAAGGTTGGCAGTTTGAATCCACCCAGTGCTCCTTGGAAACTCTATGAGGCAATTCTACTCTGCCCTATAGGGTTGCTATGAGTTGGAATAGACTCGATGGCAAAGGGTTTTCTTAATTCAATTTAAAGAGATAATTGAGGAACCTTCATATCCAACATTAGGATATTTAGGGATTCTGTGGAAGCTGCCTGCGCCATGAAGACCACAGTCTTTGTGTGATTAAAAGGTCTAATTAGAAACCTAAACTACTGTGGGCAATGTGGGTGACCAACATGCCCTGCATCAAGCTGCTACATGGTACTGTGTAGAGTCTGGGTGTCCCCTAGAAGCAGGCTCCAATTAAGCACCTATGGAATGCTGTATGGGAGAACTTTCCTTAAGGCAGCCTAGGGATGTAGTGCTTCAGATGATCCTTAAGCAGTCCCGGAACTTAGTCACTGTATGTAACTCTGAAAGCTACTAACCATTATGCTTCCAGTTGTAAGCTCCAAATTTGTCTGCTACGGGGATAATAGCTCTCCCGTTCCCTGCTCCATTTACAGTGTTTATGGGGAGGTTGTTAATTGGATTGAAAGGAAAACCTCTGAGTGTATGAAAAGGCCTAGCAGCAGCAGAAAGGCAGTAAAGCTTCTGGTGGCACTATAACAAAAGGGTCCTGGAGATATCTGCCTGGCTTCAAATCTTGGCTCTGCTATTTTTTGATTTTGGGTCAAGGGGCTTCACTGCATGTGGCTAAGATAAACAGCCAGCTGAGTCACTGACACTTATCCCTTAAGATTAGGAATTGCTACTACTCAAGGAGGGGTTGTAACCTGACCCTACGAATGCCAGTGAATTTCCATTAGTCCTTAAACTAGCCCAAGCCAGATTTGGCCTACCTTGCATGAGCAGAAGGGTCAGCTGTGACCACTAAATGACCTTAGCAGAGAATGCAGCAACAGAAGGAATGAATCATAAGGAAAATCATCACGCAGATCGTATTCTGAAGCAAGAGGTCTGACCATGTTACCTCCTGTTTCCTGGCCATCTTTTAGAATTTTCCCTCCCCCGTACACCTGTGTGGCTGCCATCTTCCTGCGCGGCCACCAGGCCACCAACTTGCTGCCCAAATCACATATAACTCCTGCTTCCCTGTAGTTTAGGGAGCTGGATCTGAGGAACTTCCTCCTGGCTCCTTGCTCTGTGCATTGCAATAAGGTTATTTTCTCTTCCTCTAAGACCAATAATTGGCAAGTCTGAGTGCTCTGGATAAAGACCCACCTTCTAAGATTCAGTAACAATTCCAAAAGAAACCCTTATACCCATTAACAGTCACTGCCCATTTCCTCCAGCCTCAGATTCTGACAAGACAATCAGTTTATTTTTTATCATTATGAATTTGCCTATTCTGGAAATTTCATATAAATGTGATCATACAATACGTAATGTTACCCGATTAGGGTCCGTGCCCTGGAGCAGTCAAGCTAAAGAAACATACCCCAAGTCAGAAAGAGTAAGAAAGTTTATTAAGGCGATGTATACATTTTTATACATCATGGTATACATCACTGGGGACCCAGCACCCACACCACTATCTCTATGGAGTCCCAAAGAGCAATTTTACATTAGAATCTTACAAGGGTTAGAAATGTCTTTGCAGTCTGCAGATGGCCTGGCCAGAAGAGCTATTCATTACAAGATAGTGACAAAAAACCCTTTATCAGACCAAAGAGATACATGTCAGATACCTGGCCTCTGATCTTCCTGTGGGGGGTTGTAAGTCTGACAGAACAAAACAAATTTATCTGCATCAGATTAAAACAAAGAACAAAGCCATTAACATTAGGTCAAAACATAGTCATTAACAGAGGTATGTGAAGGAGGCAGGCAGAGGAAGAACAACTTAAATATTCATTATGGGGTTAGTTATGTCTAGCTCTCAGTTGCCCATTTTGAAAAAGGAGAAAACATGCTGGGGAGTATTGGGATCACATGTAACATTTTGTTACTGGTTTTCTTTCACTTAGCATAAGGTTCATCCAAGTTGAAGCATGCATCAGTACTTCCTTTATATGGTTGAATAATATTTCACTCTACAGTTATATCACATTTTATTTACCCATTCATCTGGATGGACACTTAGGTTGTTTCCTTCTTTTGGCTGTTGTGAATAACGCTGCTATGAACACTGGTGTATAAGTATTTGTTTCAGTTCCTTTTTTCAAGTCTTTTGGGATATATACACCTAGGAGTAGCATTGCTGAGTCACATGGAAACTCTATATTTAACTTTTTAAGGAACTGTCAAAATGTTTTCAAGTTGGCTGCATAATTTTGCATTTCCACCAGCAGCATATGATGGTTCTGACTTCTCCACATACTCCCTATTAAGACAAGTTCTCCTTTAAAAAAAAAAATATTATTATAACCATCCTACTAGGAGTAAAATGGCATATCATTTTGGTTTTGAATTGCATTTCCCTAATGACTAATGATGCTGAATATCCTTTCATCTGCTTGTTAGCCATTTAGAAGAATGCATACTAAAATATTTCACTTATTTTTAAACTGGATCTTTTGTCTTATTAGTGTTGAGTTATAAGTGTTCTTTATATATTCGGGATACTAAAGCCTTTATTAGTTATACGATTTGCAAATATATTTCTTTCTCCAATTTATGAGTTATCTTTTCACTTTATTGATAATATCCTTGGAATCACAAATGTTTTTATTTTGATATTCTCAAGTCGGTCTGTTTTTTCTCTTATTGTTTATGCTTTTGCTTTTCATGGTATTTGTCAGAAATCATTACACTATCCAGGGTCACAAAGCTGTATGTCTATGTTTTCTTCTAAGAGTTTTATAATTTTAGTTCTTATATTTAAGTCTTTGATCCATTTTGAGTTAATTTTTGTGTGTGTTGTGACGTAATTTTATTCCTTTGCATGTTTTGATGTCCAGTTGTTCAAGTATTATTTATTTAAAAGACTTATTTCCTATTGAATTAGTATCCTTGTCGTAAATCTATTGACCATAAATGTGTGTGTTTATTTCTGGACCCTTAATTCTAGCCCCTTCATCTATACGTCTATCCTTATGTTAGTACTACACTGGTTTGATTACTGTATTTTATAGGAAGTTTTGAAATTGGGAAGTGTGAGTCACCTAACTTTGTTCTTTTTCAATATTTTTTGACTATTCTTGGACTCTTAAATTTCCTTATGAGTTTTAGGATCAGTTTGTCTGTTTCTGCCTAGGGAAGGTTATTAGAAACTCATCACTTAAAATTTTTACTGAAGGCTGCTCATAAAAGTATCTCTGCCTCACACATATCAAAATTCAAGACTCGGAGGCGGGGCCAAGATGGCGGACTAGGTGGACGCTACCGCGGATCCCTCTTGCAACAAAGACTCGGAAAAACAAGGGAATCGATCACATACGTAACAATCTACGAACTCTGAACAACAAGCACAGACTTAGAGACGGAAAACGAACAAATACGGGCAGACAGCGACCGTTTTCAGAACCAGGAGCCAGCGTACCAGCCGACTACCTGGAAAATCTAGTTTCCCGGTGATGGCTCGGAGACAGCAGTCCATACCAAACCACATAAAGAAACAGACCATGACAGCTTCTCCAACCCCCCAAACAAAAGAATCAAAATCTTTCCCAAATGAAGATACAATCCTGGAATTATCAGATACAGAATATAAAAAACTAATTTACAGAATGCTTAAAGATATCACAAATGAAATTAGGATAAATGCAGAAAAAGCCAAGGAACACACTGATAAAACTGTTGAAGAACTCAAAAAGATTATTCAAGAACATAGTGGAAAAATTAACAAGTTTCAAGAATCCATAGAGAGACAACATGTAGAAATCCAAAAGATTAACAATAAAATTACAGCATTTGACAACGCAATAGAAAGTCAGAGGAGCAGACTCGAGCAATTAGAATGTAGACTGGGACTTCTGGAGGACCAGGGAATCAACACCAACATAGCTGAAAAAAAATCAGATAAAAGAATTAAAAAAAATGAAGAAACCCTAAGAATCATGTGGGACTCTATCAAGAAGGATAACTTGTGAGTGATTGGAGTCCCAGAACAGGGAGGGGGGACAGAAAACACAGAGAAAATAGTTGAAGAAATCCTGACACAAAACTTCCCTGACATCATGAAAGACGAAAGGATATCTATCCAAGATGCTCATCGAACCCCATTTAAGATTGATCCAAAAAGAAAAACACCAAGACATATTATCATCAAACTTGCCAAAACCAAAGACAAACAGAAAATTTTAAAAGCAGCCAGGGAGAAAAGAAAGGTTTCCTTCAAGGGAGAATCAATAAGAATAAGTTCAGACTACTCAGCAGAAACCATGCAGGCAAGAAGGGAATGGGACGACGTATACAGAGCACTGAAGGAGAAAAACTGCCAGCCAAGGATCATATATCCAGCAAAACTCTCTGAAATATGAAGGAGAAATTAAGATATTTACAGAAAAACACAAGTTTAGAGAATTTGCAAAAACTAAACCAAGACTGCAAGAAATGCTAAAGGAGATTGTTTGGCCCGATGACCAATAATATCAGGTACCAGCACAATACAAGGTCACAAAACAGAAAGTCCTGATATCAACAAAACTCAAATAGGGAAAGCACAAAAACAAACAAATTAAGACTAATTCTAAAAAATAAATAAATAAATAAAATAATACACACAACAGGAAATCATGGAAATCAATAGATAAACGATCACAATAATCAAAAAGAGGGACTAAATATAGGAGGCATTGAACTGCCAGATGGAGAGTGATACAAGGCAATATAGAAGGATACAAGTTAGGTTTTTACTTAGAAAAATAGGGGTAAATAAAAAGGTAACCACAAAAAGGAATATCAATTCCATAACTCAAGAAAAAAGCCAAGAAAAACATAACGACTCAACAAACACAAAGTTAAACATTATGAAAATGAGGATCTCACAAGCTACTAAGAAAAACATCTCAGCACAAAAAAGCATGTGGAAAAATGAAATGGCCAACAACACACATGAAAAGGCATCAAAATGACAGCACTAAAAACTTATTTATCTATGATTACCCTGAATGTAAATGGACTAAATGCACCAATAAAGAGACAGAGAGTCATGGACTGGATAAAAAAACACGATCCATCTATATGCTGCCTACAAGAGACACACCTTAGACTTAGAGACACAAACAAACTAAAACTCAAAGCATGGAAAAAAATATATCAAGCAAACAATAAGCAAAAAAGAAGAGGAGTAGCAATATTAATTTCTGACAAAATAGACTTTAGACTTAAATCCGCCACAAAGGATAAAGAAGGACACTATATAATGATAAAAGGGACAATTGATCAGGAAGACATAACCATATTAAATATTTACTCACCTAATGACAGGGCTGCAAGATACATAAATCCAATTTTAACAGAATTGAAAAGTGAGATAGACACCTCCACATATATAGTAGGAGACTTCAACACACCACTTTCGGAGAAGGACAGGACATCCAGTAAGAAGCTCAATAGAGACACGGAAGACCTACTTACAACAATCAACCAACTTGACCTCATTGACTTATACAGAACTCTCCACCCAACTGCTGCAAAATATACTTTTTTTCTAGTGCACACGGAACATTCTCTAGAATAGACCACATATTAGGTCATAAAACAAACCTTTGCAGAATCCAAAACATCGAAATATTACAAAGCATCTTCTCAGACCACAAGGCAATGAAGCTAGAAATCAATAACAGAAAAACGAGGGAAAAGAAATCAAATACTTGGAAAATGAACAATACCCTCTGAAAAAAGACTGGGTTATAGAAGACATCAAGGAGGGAGTAAGGAAATTCTTAGAAAGCAACGAGAATGAAAATACTTCCTATCAAAACCTCTGGGACACAGCAAAAGCAGTGCTCAGAGGCCAATTTATATCGATAAATGCACACATACAAAAAGAAGAAAGAGCCAAAATCAGAGAACTGTCCCGACAACTTGAACAAAAAGAAAATGAGCAACAAAAGAACCCATCAGCCACCAGAAGAAAACAAATAATAAAAATTAGAGCTGAACTAAATGAATTAGAGAACAGAAAAACAATTGAAAGAATTAACAAAGCCAAAAGCTGGTTCTTTGAAAAAATTAACAAAATTGATAAACCACTGCCTAGACTGACTAAAGAAAAACAGGAAAGGAAACAAATAACCCGAATAAGAAACGAGAAGGACCACATCACAACAGAACCAAATGAAATCAAAAGAATCATATCAGATTACTACATAAAATTGTACTCTAACAAATTTGAAAACCTAGAAGAAATGGATAAATTCTTGGAACAATACTACTTACCTAAACTAACACATTCAGAAGTAGAACAACTAAATAGACCCATAACAAAAAAAGAGATTGAAACGGTAATCAAAAAACTCCCAACAAAAAAAAGTCCTGGCCCAGATGGCTTCACTGCAGAGTTCTACCAAACCTTCAGGGAAGACTTAACACCATTACTATTGAAGGTATTTCAAAGTATAGAAAAAGACGCAATACTACCCAACTCATTCTATGAAGCTACCATCTCCCTGATACCAAAACCAGGTAAAGACATTACAAAAAAAGAAAATTTTAGACCCATATCCCTCATGAACATAGATGCAAAAATCCTCAACAAAATTCTAGCCAATAGAATCCAACAACACATCAAAAAAATAATTCACCCTGATCAAGTGGGATTTATACCAGGTATGCAAGGCTGGTTTAATATCAGAAAAACCATTCATGTAATCCATCACATAAATAAAACAAAAGATAAAAACCACATGATCTTATCAATAGATGCAGAAAAGGCATTTGACAAAGTTCAACACCCATTTATGATAAAAACTCTAACCAAAATAGGAATTGAAGGAAAATTCCTCAACATAATAAAGGGCATCTATGCAAAGCCAATAGCCAATATCACTCTAAATGGAGAGAACCTGAAAGCATTTCCTTTGAGAACGGGAACCAGACAAGGATGCCCTTTATCACCTCTCTTATTCAACATCGTACTTGAAGTCCTAGCCAGGGCAATTAGGCTAGACAAAGAAATAAAGGGTATCCAGATTGGTAAGGAGGAAGTAAAGCTATCACTATTTGCAGATGACATGATCGTATACATGGAAAACCCTAAGGAATCCTCCAGAAAACTACTGAAACTAATAGAAGAGTTTGGAAGAGTCTCAGGATATAAAATAAACATACAAAAATCATTTGGATTCCTCTACATCAACAAAAAGAACACCGAAGAGGAAATAACCAAATCAATACCATTCACAGTAGCCCCCAAGAAGATAAAATACTTAGGAATAAATCTTACCAAAGATGTAAAAGACCTATACAAAGAAAACTATAAAACTCTGCTACAAGAAATTCAAAAGGACATACTTAAGTGGAAAAACATACCCTGCTCATGGATAGGAAGACTTAACATAGTAAAAATGTCTATTCTACCAAAAGCCATTTATACATATAACACACTTCCAATCCAAATTCCAATGTCATACTTTAAGGGGATAGGGAAACAAATCACTAATTTCATATGGAAAGGAAAGAACCCCCGGATAAGCAAAACATTACTGAAAAAGAAGAAGAAAGTGGGAGGCCTCACTCTACCTGATTTCAGAACCTATTATATAGCTACAGTAGTCAAAACAGCCTGGTACTGGTACAACAACAGGCACATAGACCAATGGAACAGAATTGAGAATCCAGATATAAATCCATCCACATATGAGCAGCTGATATTTGACAAAGGTCCAGTGTCAGTTAATTGGGGAAATAATAGTCTTTTTAACAAATGGTGCTGGCATAACTGGATATCCATTTGCAAAAGAATGAAACAGGACCCATACCTCACACCATGCACAAAAACTAACTCCAAGTGGATCAAAGACATAAACATAAAGACTAAAATGATAAAAATCATGGAAGAAAAAATAGGATCTACCCTAGGAGCCCTAATACAGGGCATAAACAGAATACAAAACATTACCAAAAATGATGAAGAGAAACCAGATAACTGGGAGCTCCTAAAAATCAAACACCTATGCTCATCTAAAGACTTCACCAAAAGAGTAAAAAGACCACCTACAGACTGGGAAAGAATATTCAGCTATGACATCTCAGACCAGCGCCTGATCTCTAAAATCTGCATGATTCTGTCAAAACTCAACCACAAAAAGACAAACAACCCAATCAAGAAGTGGGCAAAGGATATGAACACACATTTCACTAAGGAAGATATTCAGGCAGCTAACAGATACATGAGAAAATGCTCTCGATCATTAGCCATTAGAGAAATGCAAATTAAAACTACGATGAGATTCCATCTGACACCAACTAGACTGGCATTAATTCAAAAATCACAAAATAATAAATGTTGGAGAGGCTGCGGAGAGATTGGAACTCTCATACACTGCTGGTGGGATTGTAAAATGGTACAACCACTTTGGAAATCCATCTGGCGTTATCTTAAACAGTTAGAAATAGAACTACCATACAACCCAGAAATCCCACTCCTCGGAATATACCCTAAAGATACAAGAGCCTTCACACAAACAGATATATGCACACCCATGTTTATTGCAGCTCTGTTTACAATAGCAAAAAGCTGGAAGCAACCAAGATGTCCATCAACGGACGAATGGGTAAATAAATTGTGGTATATTCACACAATGGAATACTACGCATCGATAAAGAACAGTGACGAATCTCTGAAACATTTCATAACATGGAGGAACCTGGAAGGCATTATGCTGAGCGAAATGAGTCAGTTGCAAAAGGACAAATATTGTATAAGACCAGTATTATAAGATCTTGAGAAATAGAAAAAACGGAGAAGAACACACACTTATGTGGTTACAAAGGGGGGAGGGAGGGAGGGAGGGAGAGGGCTTTTTATTGATCAATCTGTAGATAAGAACTGCTTTGGGTGAAGGGAAAGACAACACTCAAAACAAGGAAGGTCAGCCTAATTGGACTGGATTAAAAGTAAAGAGGTTTCCGGGATAAAATGAAAGCTTCAAAGGTCAGCGGAGTAGGGGCTGAGGTCTGGGGAACTTGGTTTGAGGGGACTTCTAAGTCAAGGGGCAAAACAATTCTATTATGAAAACACTCTGCATCCCACTTTGAATTGTGGCGCCTGGGGTCCTAAATGCCAACAAGCGGCCATCTAAAATACATTAATTGGTCTCAACCCACCTGGAGCAAAGGCAAAAGAGACCTACATTATCCTGAGACCAGAAGAACTAGTTGGTGCCCGGCCACAATTGATGTCTGTCCTGTCAGGGAACACAACAGACAACTCCTGAGGGAGCAGGAGACCAATGGGATACAGAACCCAAATTCTCATTAAAAGACCCCACCTAATGGTATGATTGCGACTAGAGGAATCCCAGAGACAATGCTCCCCAGAACTTCTGATGGCACAGGACAGGAACCATCCCCGAAGACAAATCATCAGGCATGAAAAGGACTGGTCATTGGGGGGAGAGAGATGCTGATGAAGAGTGAGCTAATTAAATCAGGTGGACACGGGAGAATGTGTTGGCAACTCTTGACTGGAGGGGGGATGGGAAGATAGAGAGAGAGGGAAGATGGCAAAATTGGCATGAAACGAGAGACTGTAAGGGCTGACTCAACAGGGGGAGAGCAAGTGGGAGAAGGGAGTAAGATGTATGTAAACCTACATGTGACAGACTGATTGGAATGGTAAATGTTCACTTGAAGCTTAATAAAAATTAAAAAAAAAAAAAAATTCAAGACTCTGGGAAGGAAATAAGGTATTCGTCCTAAACCATTTTTTTTCTATGAACAAACAAAGATGGCCCAACTTGCTATTTGAATGTGAAGTAGAGAAAATACATTTTCTGTAGTGTTTTAGTATTAAAATAAGAGAGAATATATTTTCTAGTTTCGCTGTATAAGCTGTGATAAAAATCTTTAGTGTTTGAAAATGTCAGTTATTTGCTCTGGATTCTGTCTCACGAGTGTGCCATTGTAGAAAAACAAATTCCATTGTAGAAAAACAAGGTAATCCAGATTTTTATTGTTGGTTAAACCATGTTTCTCTCCGAGGTGACAAAAACAATGAGCGATACCATCAGGACCCAAGATAATTGAGCAAAACCCGGACCCATCTTGTGATCAAAACCAGGATGGTGTAAAGAGGCCTGCAAGACGTCAACAATAAGTCACTTCGTCATTACATCCCCCTCAAAGAAGAATTAACATTCCTGGAAATTTCTAAACCCTGACCCTCTCCCTGTAAACCCCTCGTGTAGCCCTCTTGGGGCAGACAGAATCTGGGGGAAACTTTGCCCCCTCTGTCTCTTGAACACAGTGTTGAATAAAGCCCTCTTCCTGCTTACCTCCTCCTGTCTCTCTATTGGCTTGTGGCAGGCGGCTCGAATCCGCAATCCTCGGTAACAAATGTCTCCTAGAAATATGAAAATCTGGGCCTACATAAAGAACCAAAGAACAGTTGCAGGCAGAGTGTACCACTCTCACCAGTTAGGGAATGGTGGGAATGTTCTGAGAGTAAAGTTCTCAGACACCAGCCAAGGGCCAATAACACAAGCAGGCTCTTCTAAGGACAGCAGCCTCAGACATGTTATGTTAATGCGTTTCTGCAGTCTCCAACTTTAGCTCTTTGCTTTCAGTGCCATCCAAAAATTCTTCTACACGTCATTGGTCACATTCTATTTAAAACCCCAGAATAGTTATGTTAAGGTCACTACTATCCTCAGGACATGAACTATTGACACGCTGTCTAGATTCACTCTTCCTGAATGATTTGATGCACTTCTAGAAGTACTGTTAGCGGACAGCTTTCATCTGTCAACCTTTACATTTTCAGGGATTGCTTCAGCTGCAGAGAGTTACCTTGCCTAGGAAGTCTCACATCCAATGACTGAGTGACGTAGAATCATAAAGACCAAATAATATTGGCCAATTTAGGCCAATGCAAAAGGACAAATCCAACTCCAGAGTTCCCCATTTAGTAAGCCAAAGCTTTCACTGGGGTGTCAGAGTTGGATCACTTGCCACCCAGAGGCGATGAGGACCCCATCACTGGATGTAAGTGGGGCATGAGAATCCCTGGCACTAGGTGGATGCCCAAGGTTTTTTAAAGAGTAGACAGTGGAGACTTGGGATCAGCTATGGAAAGAAAATCATTAGCTGACGTAACATGTCAGGCCTTTGAAAAAATATTTGGCAAATAGTGACTGTACCTGAATTAGGATGGCTATTGCTAAGTTCAACTGATGCTCTGGAAAAATAACCAAAAGGTATAAGTAATTAATTGACATTTGAAAGCTACGTGAAAGCCAGATGGATTGTTAGGAATACAGTATCTCCTACAGAGGGAGGACAAATTAAGCCACGGTCAAGACAGAAAACTTAATAGTGAGAGTAATGGAGCTTTAAAAAGTTTAAATTACCAACCAAGAGAGACATCTGATACATGAAATGGTGACATCCGTGTTTATGTCTCTGAATTTCATGAATTCCTATATTTCTTTAAACCCTCTGAATATGCTGAAGTCTCCCCCCTTCTTGGTAATAATCTAGCCAAAAGCAAGCCAGACAGTTTGCCGTCTAGTTTATTTTTGACTCATGTTGACACCATGTTCAATGTCCCCTTAATCAGAGGCTATGCAGAGGCTTCTACCCCATAAGACAACATATACATCTTCTGGATACACCCTGATAGCCTCTCCTGGCCACAAGTCCTATAAATAGGATTAAGTTACAATCTAACAAAACAGAGGAAGTTCTGGGTCTGATAAAGCAGAGAAGGAACTGTACCACAAAGAGGTATAATATTTTACCAGTAGAGGCCAGTAGAGTTCAGGTGGCACTGGATGGAATTGAGGATAACAGATCAAACAGACCAAAACAGAGGTTAGCAAGGGAGAGTTTATCAACTCAGAAGCACTCACCTAGGACCAGATTTAACATCCTAACAGTAACCCATGAGATGGCCTGAACTTGCTATTTGAATGGCTCCTAGAAACATGAAAATCTGGGCCTACATAAAGAACCAAAGATCTCCTGAAATGGGCAAAATATTAGAGTGTTAGACAATTTTTTTTTTTCTAATTTGAATCACTCTGAAATATAATTGTTTGCTTAAAGCACAGATAATAACAACATATTGTGAAGCTTATAATGCGAGTAAAACTAAATTGTGTTTAACAACAATGACACATTGAATGGGACAGATAAATTAGGTGTATATGATTGTAATGTTCTTATATGTAAAGTGGTATAATATTAGAAGACAGACTCTGATAAATTAAAGCTGTAATTGTAAACTCTATGGCAACCACTTAGAAAAAAAAGAAAAAGAAGTGTAACTGACAAGGTAATAGTGGAAATAAATTTACTAATAAAATTTTCTCATATAATCCAAAAGCAGACAGGAAAAAGGAACAAATGGAATAGAAAAAAATCTAGCAAGAAGGTAGGCATAAATCCAATCATATTGGTATTTACACTAAATATACACCATATAATTATTCCAATTAAATAAATATCAAGAATTACGTGAAGACAAAGGTCAGTTGTCCCAATACAAAGTGGGAATACCTTGCACAGTTTCTTGAACTGAGCCAGTTTTCCAAACTGGATCCATAGCCTGATGAGGAAGCTGGGTTCCCTGAAGAATCCTGCAACACCATAAAGAATGAACATAGCAACAGTTTTACCAGTCCAGGGACTAGTACGACTCATATAGCCATGTAATTCAATGACCGTGCTCTGTGGAAAGGAGAATATAAACCATTTTGAGGGCTATCAGACAGTGTTTGAATTAATTTTGATACTCAGAGTCCAGCAGCACTATCATGGCCTTACAGTAGAGTTGATACACGGAGTCAGGTAATAAATTTATTCTTGGCTAAGGCGCAACTTGGACTGTGTCAACTGATCCAGTGGGATAAGAGCTATCACAGCGGGGAAAGTCAAGTGGAAGCCTCTACAGCTGCTCTCCCACACTGGCTAAGGCAGTAAATCAAAACTAATACTGTACCACAGGTGAGACGGTAGCTATAGGGCCATTCTTAAAGAGGCAAAACTGCACTGTCCAATGTAGTATCAAATAGGCACGTCATTACCGAGCACTGGAAATGTGACAAATTGAGCTGATAAACTGAATTTTTAATTTATTTAATTTAACATAAACTGAAGTACTATCGACTATTTTGTTTTTTTCATCAAACACAATTTTATTGTTTTGGTACAGACATATTTTACTTTGACTGTTACATCAGTAAGGTCTTATTGTTGTTTTGCAGTCTTCATGTCAAGAGAATTACAGCCTTTTTTTTTTTTTTAATTTTTATTGTCCCTTAAGTGAAAGCTTACAAGTCAAGTCAGTCTCTCATACAAAAATTTATGTACACTTTGCTATATACTCCTAATTGCTCTTCCCGTAATGAGACAGCACACTCCTTCCCTCCACTCTCTCTTTTTGGGTCCATTTGGCCAGCTCCTGACCCCCCTCTGCCCTCTCATCTCCCCTCCAGAGAGGAGATGCCAAGAGTCTCATGCATCCACTTGATCCAAGAAGCTCGTTCTTCACCAGTATCATTTTCTATCCCATTGTCCAGTCCAATCCCTGTCTGAAGAGTCGGCTTTGGGAATGGTTACTTCCGATATTATATGTAAACACATCACTGATCTTGTCAGCATACTCAATTTTTTTTTTTTAATTCATCAATGTAACACTTTAATGTCTTTCTTTTTATATTTTATGCAGACAACATGACCTACAGTGGTACCTGTGTTTACCATTATTGGCAATTAAACTAACAAATTAATTATTTTAAATATGATTATTTTCCAGTTTAAAAAAAGTATGGGCAATTAAAAAAATAAACTAAAGACATATTTTATCTTTCAAAAATAATTTCTGCAAAATATTAAAAAAATTAGCTTTTATTATGGCAAATGATACTCCAGCTATATTAGGTCAAAATTTTAGATTTACTGGAATTTTAAAAGAGATTAATGGTGATGGAAAATCTCATTTATTAAGGGTAGGAATGCACAGCCGATTACTATAATTGCTATCAAGAAGTTGTACACCTGTAAAGAGTTGAATTGGCAAAAGTTGTGTGATAGATATATTTACAACAGTGACAAAAAAAAGAGTAGCTGCTGAGGAGCCTGCTTATGTACAACCAAACTCCTCATGGGACTTGGTCCCTTGGTTTCAAGGTTTAGGGTCATGGTTTCAGAGGATATCCCAGTTAATTGGCCTAATAAAGTGTTTAGCACTTCTGTTTTACCTTCTAGTTTGTTGTGTAGTGCCTGGGGTCTTAAAATCTTGCAAGCAGCCGTCCAATGCACAAAAATTGGTCTGTGTTCACCTGGAACAACAGAGGAAGAAGGAAAGTCAGGAATAGGAGCAGGATAAGGAATGTGTGGCTAATTGCTTCCATGAACAACTGCCTCCTTTGCCATGAGACCAGAACTGGATGATGCCCGGCTACCAAGATTGAACATTTTGATCAAAGATTCCACAGAATTCTAGTCAAAAAGAGAAAAATGCAGAACAGAATTTCAGATTCTCATGGACTCTAGAATTTATGGAGCCATAGAGGCTAGATGAGCCACTAAAACTATTGCCCTGAGATAATCTTTAAACTTAAACCAGAAATGCCCCCCGACGTCTTAAAACCAAATAATAGTTTAGCTTAATTAGTAAAAAAAGTCTGCCTTTAGCATTATGCTCTTTTAAGAACTATGTGTATGGGATCAAATTGACAACAGCGACTCGAAAGATTAGATAGGAAACTTAGGGGGAAGTGAGTTTATATTAATGGTGGAGAACAGCTAAGAAAAGGAGGATGAGAATGGTTGCACAACTCAAAGAATTTAATCAATGTTACTGAATTGAACATGTAGAAACTGTTGAATTGGTGTGTTTTACTGTGCATATCTCAACAACACAAAATAAATACAATTAAAAAAAGAACATACTAATATTTCCCTGTTAGCTTCATTCCACTATGTTGAAGGTATTTATGGTTGGTTTTCTGAAACACAATCTATATGTCATAGGTACAGTTGTGAAATTCACTCAATATATATGGACAAATGCTATGTCATTGATAGTTTATTCAACGGTTGGAAGAAATAGAAGATAATGAATTTAATAATTTGCTGTTCTTTGTCAGTGTTCACCGATCGAGTCATGGAAGAGTTTTACCATGATTTGTTCTGCTGTTTACTTCGATTTTCTTGGAAAAAGGAATGTGTGCCAAACATTCAATAATCCAGAAAACAAATGGTAGTGTGATTTATGTTTTATTACTGGTATCACACTGTTTATGTGATACAGCTAAATTTGAAGCTCTAGCAGAAAAACTTATTTGTGATATAACTAAACAAGTATGAGAGATTATGTTGAAATGGAAAATTTTCTAAGATATGAATCAGTAACAATGGCTTTACACAGTTTTCTAGCATATTGCAGAAGAGTTTGATTCTAACAACAGGGTTATATAAATTGTCTGTAAAATCCGCATGAAAAATTTGAAGAACACTTTTTTGGTTTTCAATTAATGTATTAGCTATTTGCATTTTTTTATAATACTGAGTCAACAGGGAAGAATTAATTTAGGTAAGTTGAAAGTGGAAAGATTTGAAATGGATATGTTTTTTTGCTTCTAAGTAAAATCAATTTTAAAAAGGTGAATCAATTTCATCAGTGTGGATACAGATACTAAAGGAAAATAATTTTTGGTAAACAATTAAGTGACTAAAAAAATTTGTTTATTTTATTGTGCTTTAAGTGAAAGTTTACAGTTTAAGTCAGTTTCTCATATAAAAGCATGTACACATTGTTATGTAACCCTAGTTGCTCTCCCTACAATGTAACAGCACACTCCTTCTCTCTACCATGTATTTCCTGAGTCCATTAAACAAGCTACTGTCCCCCTCTGCCCTCTCATCTCCCCTCCAGACAGGAGCTGCCCATATTCTCTCACGTGTCTACTTGAGCTAAGAAGCACACCCCTCACCAGTATAATTTTATGTCGTATAAACCCAGTGCCGTCTTATAGTACAGTCTAATCTTTCTCTGCAGAGTTGGCTTCAGGAATGGTTTTAGTTTTGGGCTAACAGAGAGTCAGGGGGCCATGTCCTCTGGGGTCCCTCCAGTCTCAGTCAGACCATTAAGTCTGGTCTTTTTCTAGAATTTGAGGTTGGCATCCTACTTTTCTCCTGCTAGATCAGGGATTCTCTTGTGTTCCCTGTCAGGGCGGTCATTGATGGTAGCCGGGCAACATCTAGTTCTTCTGGTCTTGGGCTAATGGAGTCTCTGGATTATGTTGCTGTTTTTGCCTGTTGGGCTAATATTTTCCTTGTGTCTTTGGTGTTCTTCATTCTCCTTTATGCCACTGGGTTGAGACCAATTGATGCATCTTAAATGGCCACTTGCTAGCTTTTAAAACCCCAGGGGCTGCTCACCAAAGTGGGTTGCAGAACGTTTTCTTAATATACTTTGTTATGCCAATTGACGTAGATGTCCCCTGGAACCATGGTTCCCAGATTCCCCACCCCTGCTACTCTGCCCCTTGAAGTGTTTGGTTGTATTCAAGGAACTTCCTAGTTTATGGTTTAGTCCGCTTTTGTTGACTTTCCCAAATTGTGTCTTGTCCTTCCCTTCACCTAAAATAATTCTTGTCCACAAAAAAAAAAAAAAATTTTTATCTAGTTAGTGAATACCCCTCTCCCTCCCTCCCTCCCCACCCTCATAACCATCAAATAATATTTTCTTCTGTGTTTAAACTTTTTCTTCAGTTCTTATAGTAGTGGTCTCACACAATATTTGTCCTTTTGCAACTGACTAATTTCGCTCAGCAAAATGCCTTCTAGATTCCTCCACGTTACGAGATGTTTCACTGTTTAATCATTGTTCTTTATCATTGTGTAGTATTCCATTGTGTGAATATACCATAATTTGCTTATCCATTCCTCCTTTGATGGGCACCTTTGTTGTTTCCATCTTTTTGCTATGGTAAACAGTGCTGCAATGAACCTGGTTGTGCATATATCTATTCATGTGAGGGCTCTTATTTCTCTACGACATATTCCAAGGAGTGGGATCACTGGATTGTATGGTAGTTCTATTTCTAGCCTTTTAGGGAAGCGACAAATTGATTTCCAAAGGGTTTGCACCATTTTACATTCCTGATAGCAGTGTATAAGCGTTCCAATCTCTCCACAACCTCTCCAGCATTTATTATTTTGTGATTTTTGGATTAATGCCAGCCTTGTTGGGGTGAGATGGTATCTCGTAGTTTTGATTTGCATTTCTCTAATGGCTAATGATTGGGAGCATTTCCTCATATATTTGTTAGCTGCCTGAATGTCTTCTTTGGTGACATGTCTGTTCATATCCTTTGCCCATTTTTTCATTGGGTTATTAGTCTTTTTATTAAGGTTTTGCAGTATCTTATAGAATTTAGGGATTAGATGCAGATAGGATTTGTCATAGCTAAATTTTTTTTCCTAGTCTGTAGTTTGTCTTTTTGTTCTTTTCATGAAGTCTTTGGATGAGCATAAGTGTTTGACTTTTAGAAGCTCCCAGTTATCTAGTTTCACTTCTGGTGTTTATACATTGTTAGTAGTGTTTTCTATATTTTTTATGCAGTGTATTAGGTCTCCTAGCATTGTCCCTATTTTTTTCTTCTATGATTTTTATCATTTTAGATTTTATGTTTAGGATGATCCACTTTGAGTTTGTCTTTGTGCATGATGTGAGGTATGGATCTTGATTCATTTTTTTGCAGATGGGTATCCAGTTTTGCCAGCACCATTTGTTAAAGAGAATGTCTTTTCACCAATTAATGGGCTTTGGGCCTTTGTCAAATGTCAGCTGCTCATAAGTGGATGAATTTACATCTGGATTCTCAATTCTGATCTATGTATCTATTGTTGTACCAGTACTAGGTTGTTTTGACTACCATGGCAGTATAATAGGTTCTAAAATCTGGTAGTGTGAGGCCTCCCACTTTGTTTTTCTTCAGTAATGTTTTACTTATCCAGGGCCTTTTCCCTTTCTTTATGACGTCGGTGATTTTTTTCCTCCATCTCATTAAAAAATGCTATTGGAATATGGATCAGAATTGCATTGTATCTCTAGATCACTTTGGGTAGAATAGACATTTTCACAATGTTGAGTCTTCCTATCTATGAGCAAGATATATTTTTCTACTTATGTAGGTGTCTTTTGGTTTCTTACAGTAGTGTCTTGTAGTTTTCTTTGTATAGGTCTTTTACATCTCTGGTAAGATTTATTCCCAAGTATTTTATCTTCTTGGCAGCTACTCTAAATGGTATTGATTTGGTGATTTCCTCTTCAATGTTCTTTTTGTTGGTGTCAAGGAATTCACCTGATTTTTGTATATTTATCTTGTATCGTGATACTCTCCTGAACTCTTTTATTAGTTTCAGTGGTTTTCTCATGGATTCTTTAGGGTTTTCTGTGTATAAGATCATATCATCTGCAAATAGAGATATCTTACCAATTCGGATGCTCTTTGTTTCTTTATCTAGCCTAATTGCTCTGGCTAGAACCTCTAGCACAATGTTGAATAAGAATGGTGATAAAAGGCATCCTTGTCTGGTTCCCGTTCTAAAGGGAAAATCTTTCAGACTCTCTCAGATTACGGTGATATTGGCTGTTGGCTTTATGTTGAGGAATTTCCCTTCTATTCCTATTTTCCTGGAAGTTTTTATCATCAATGGGTGTTGAACTTTGTCAAATGCCTTTTCTGCATCAATTGATAAGATCATGTGGTTCTTATTTTTTGTTATATTTATGTGATGGATTAGATTGATTGTTTTTCTAATGTTGAACCATCCTTGCATACCTGGTATGAATCCCACTTGGTCATTGTAAATTATTTATTTTTAGATATATTGTTGAATTCTATTGTGTAGGATTTTCTTGAAAATTTTGCATCTAAATTCATAAGCAATATTGGTCTGTAATTTTCTTTTTTTTATGGTGTCTTTACCTGGTTGGTGTATCCAGGTTATGCTGGCTTCGTAGAATAAGTTTGGGAGTATTCCTTCCTTTCCTATGCTCTGAAATACCTTAATAGTAGTAGTGTTAATTCTTCTCTGAAAGTTTGGTAGAATTCTCCAATGAAGCTGTCAGGGCCAGGACTATTTTTTCATTGGGGGGTTTTAAATTACTGTTTCAATCTCTTATTATAGGCTTCTTTAGTTGTTCTACCTCTGTTTGCATTAGCTTAGTTAGGTAGTGTGTTTCCAGAAATTTGTCCATTTCCTGTAGGTTTTCAAATTTGTTAGAGTACAATTTTTCATGATACTCTGTTATGATTCTTTTAATTTCAGTTGGTTCTGTTGTGATATTGCCCATCTCATTTCTTATTTGGGTTATTTGCTTACTCTCCTGTGTTTCTTTTGTCAGTTGGGCCAATGGTTTACCGATTTTGTTGATCTTTTCAAAGAACAATCTTGTTAACTCTTTCAATTGTTTTTCTATTCTGCATTTAATTTAATTCTATTCTCATTTTTGTTATGTGCTTTCTTCTGGTGCTCAAGAGCTACTTTGGCAGTTCTCTTTCCATTTGTTTGAGGTCTTGTCTTAATTCTTTTATTTTGTCCCTTTCTTCTTTTTCGATGTGTGCTTTTATTGCTATAAACTGACCTCTGAACTCGCTTTTGCTGTGTCCCAAACGTTCTCCCAGGATGTGTTTTCATTCTCATTTGACTCTGTGAATTTATTTATTCTGTTCTTAATTTCTTCTATAACCCAGACATTTTTGAGCAATGTGTTATTCAGTTTCCATATGTTTGGTTTCTTTTCCTTTTTCTGTTATTAATTTCTACTTTTATGGCCTTATGGTCAGAGAAGATGCTTTGTAATATTTCGATGTTTTGGATTCTGTTAAGGCTTGCTTTATGGACTAATATGTGGCCTATTCTGGACAATGCTCCATGTGCATTGGAAAAGAAAGTATACTTGGCTGCTGTTAGGTGGAGTGTTCTGTATATATCCATGAGGTTAAGTTGGTTGATTGTGGCATTTAGATCTTCCTTGTCTTTATTGAGCTTCTTTCTGGATGTTCTGTCCTTCACCAAAAGTGGTGTGTTGAAGACTCCTACTATTGTTGTGCAGTTGTCTCTCTTTTCAGTGCTGTTACAGTTTGTTTCACGTATTTTGGAGCCCTGTTATTGGGTGCATAAATATTTATTATGGTTATGTTCTCCTGGTGAATTGACCCTGTTATCTTTATAAAGCATCCTTCCTTATCCTTTGTGGTGAATTTTACTTTAAAGTCTATTTTGTCTGAAATTAATATGCCACTACTGCTCTTTTTCAATTGTGTGCTTGATATATTTTTTTCCATCCTTTGAGTTTTAGTTTGTATCTTTAAGTCTAAGGTATGTCTTATAGGCAGCATATAGATGGATCATGTTCTCTAATTCATTCTGTCATTCTCTGGCTCTTTATTGGTTCATTTAGTCCATTTACATTCCGTGTAATTATGGATAGGTATGAGGTTAGTGCTGTCATTCTGATGTCTTTTTTGGGGTGTTGTTGACAGCTTCCGTTTTCCACTTAATTTTCTGTCCTGAGTCATTTTTCTTTATATTTTTGTTTTCCTCTTTTTATTGTTGTTGATTTTGTATTTGCTGAGTTTTTATGTTTTTTAAATTTTATTTTGATGTGTAGGATTGTTAGTTTCCTTTTGGTTACCTTAAAATTCACCTGTTTTTATAAATTTAAACCAATCTTTTATTTCTTTATATCACCTTGACTCCCCTCCATATAAAAGATCTATGACTACACTTTTTATCCCTCTTTTTTGTTTTGATGTTTTCATCCTTTACAAAATGACATCTCTGTTCCCTTGTTTTTTGTGTTTTAGCTTTGATTTATTTTTGTGATTTCCCTATCTGGGTTGATATCTGGTTGCCCTGTCCTGTGTCCTAGTCTTGGGTTGTTATCTGATGTTACAGACTTTCTAACTGAGGGACTCCCTTTAGTATTTCTTGTAATTTTGGTTTCATTTTTGCAAATTCCCTAAACTTTTGTTTATCTGGAAAACTCCTGATTTTGCCATCATATTTGAAAGACAGTTTTGCTGGATATATAATTTTCGGCTAGCAGTGTTTTTTTTTTTTTTTTTTTTCTTCAAGGCTTTCTATATCTTATCCCTTTGCCTTCTTGCCTGCATGTTTTCTGCCAAGCAGTCCAAGCTTATTCCTATTGACTCTCCTTTGTAGATGACTTTTTGTTTATCCCTAGTTGCTCTTAAAACTTTCTCTTTCTCTTTGGTTTTGGCAAGTTTGATTATAATATGTCTTGGGGACTTTTTGGGGGATCTGCCTTGTGTGGGTTCAATGAGCATCTTGGATAGATACCTTCTCATCTTTCATGATATCAGGGAAGTTTTCTGCCAGCAAACCTTAAACAATTCTCTGCATAGTTTCTGTTATCCCCTCCCTTTCTGGTACTCCAATCACTTGTAGGTTATTCTTGAAAGAGTCCCACCTAATTCTTAGAGTTTCTTCATTTTTTTTATTCTTTTACCTGATTTTTCCTCACATACATTTGTGCTAAGTACTATATCTTCAGTCTCACTAATTCCGACCCCATTGCCTCAATTCTGCTTCTATGACTTTCTACTGAGTTGTCTAATTCTGAAATTTTATTGTTAGTCTTCTGAATTTCTGCTTGCTGTCTCTCTATAAATTTTTTGAAACCTGTTATATTTGTCATTATGCTCTTCTTTAACTTTCTTGAGTTCCTCTCTTGCTTTGTCTGTGTGCTGCTTGGGTTGTCATGCATTTTGCCTGATCTCCTCCCTGATCTCTCAAAGTGTTCCGTATATTAAATTTTTGTATTCTACCTCCAGTATTTCACACTACCTCCAGTAATTCAGGAAGTTCTCTTCATCTGGAAGATTCTCCGTTTTGGGATTTGGCGAAGTCATCGTGGTCTGCTTCTATATGTGATTTGATACTGATTGTTGTCTCCAAACCATCAATAGGCTATTGTATTTATGTATTTAATATTTGCTTACATGTCCTAGTTTCTTGTTTTGTTTTGGCATGCAGAAATAGGCTGCTCAGTTGAGCTATTTTGATTATTGACACCTTTGACACTCTAACGCACTGTCACCACATTGTTAGAGCTGGTACTAGGTATGTGACCCCAGGAATATGTTCACTTTTCAGCTCAGGTGTCCAGGTAGTTGGTCAACAAGTGTGTGGTACAGGCTCTCAACTACAGTCCTAAATGAGAAGTGGTAATTGGTGTAGTCACAGGTATCTGGCTGCAGTAGAGGGTCATGCACTGAGCAAGGCAGAGGGCTGACCATCGCCCCTGAGTGAATGTGAAGAAAACTTTTCCCTATTCCCTAGAGTGCATAGTTTGGTGAGTTTTGCATCTGGGCTATAGGCACCCAGTGATGCTGGCTGTAACAAATGGAAGGTGTTTCTTATCCTTGGACCGCTGTCATGGGTGGCTAGGTGTCACGTGTGCACCCAGCTTCCAGTTCTCAGGCCCCTGATGTGGGTAGGTGAGGACCCTGCTGAACAGGCAGAGCAGTATTAAATGTCATGAACCTACCTTTCCACCATGCATCTGAAACAGTTGAAGTAAGAGTTCAGGTATATACCCTGTTGTACTGTGTGAATGAGGCATATGCTATTGAAATGTGCCACACAGTTCTATGCAGGGGTGAAAGGCATTCAAAGTCCATGGACCCCTTATGCCTATGCCTACACAAAGGAGCTGTTTCTGCCCTGAGTTCCTGGCTTAGGGGAACCAGCAGGTTATTTTTTCCCTGTTTGTTAATTTGTTCCCTTTCCAAGGCTAGGAGAATGGGTCAGGGTGAATTTCAGGTCCTACTTCCAGCCTATGGGATGCAATGGGCTGGGTCCCAGTGCGGATTGGGAAGATAAAGTTAAGTGGGAGAGAGGTATTTCCCAAAGGGATACTTTTTGATCCATACAGTAGGTTAAATTCAGTTACTTATCTTTTGCTGGTTGAGGGCCAATTTGCCCTTGTTCTTAGGGTTGAGCAGACTCTCCTTTGTCCGGTCTCTCCCAATGTGGAAAATACATCCAGAATGCCACTGCTTGCCTCATCACACTAGCTCCACTGGAATTGGCCTGCAGGGTGCTGGTTCCCTCCTGGTCAGGCCTGGCAATTCCTCACTGTTTCTGGACCATTTCTCCCTCCCCTGCCACTCTGTCCGATTTCTCTATTTTGCCTTTGACGTTCAGGGCTCCCAGCTTGCCATGTTGTCATGTATAATCAATTCACTTTTGGGGGGGGTCTTCGTTTTAAAAGATGGCACAGGAAACATCTGAGTACTCTGCCATCTTGGCCCTGTCTCCTCTACGTGACTAAAAAACTTTTAAACATATTTGGAACAACTTGCCATCATGAATCTAATTTTTCAATTGCAAATTTTATTAAAATTAAATATAAGCCAGGTATTTTCAATAAAAATATGATGTTTAAATTGATATGAGCAGGAAATATAAAATGCACGCTTGATTTTAAAGACAGTACAAAAACATAAAACTCTCTCATTATTAATAGTGATTACATGTTCAGACAGTACTATTTTAGATACATTACCAAACACCAAACCCAAACTTGTTGCTATCAAGTCAATTCTGACTTATAGCAGCCCTATAGGACAGAGTAGAACTGCCTAACAGGGTTTCCAAGGAGCAGCTGGTAGATTCTAACTGCCAACATTTTGGTTAACAGGCAAACTCTTAACCACTGTGTCCCTAAATACATTAGGTTAAGTAATAATTATTTTATTTATATTTAATATTAAATATGCAAATATTGATGTTTACATTTTAAGTTTTAAATATAATATTTATTATAAATCTATTTTATATTTTCTATTAAGTAATTATTGTATTATTACAATTAATTTAACTTTTAATTTTTAATATGTAGTTACTAGAAAATTTAAAATTACCTGTTCATCTCACATAATATTTCTTTTGGTTTCAGAGGCAGCTGTTTGTATCATATTTCTATTTATTTAGTACTCTAACTTCTAGAAAAACCATACAGGTCCTCAAACACAACTAGGAACCCCTATGTCAGATGTGGCATCTTTACTGGAAAAGCTTAATAGCAAGCATAAGGAGCTCCTGGTGAAATGTCTGGAGATAGAGAAAATCATGGATGGATTTGACAGGACCATTAACCCAGGTGATGGAGGAGGCTTATAATCACAAGGAGCTTGCCAAAACCAAAATCCAGAAGGTTCTGAAAGAAAAAATTCAACTTATGCCAGACTTAAACTCCATGGATAAATCTCTCTCTGATCTTTACAAAGCATGTGAGAAAGAGGAGGATGTAATTGAAAGCTATCACAAGAATGAAAAATCACTGAAGGCGTGTATTAAAGATTAAAAAAAAAAATTTTTTTTTTTTAATTAAAGATTACATATTAAGAATTGAAAAGGGAGGCCAGAGATACTAAGCTTTCAAGGCTCCCACAGAAGAGAGGCACAGCTAGCAAAGGAGGAACTTGCCCAAGTCCAGAGGCAGGCCCAGGTAGAAAAACTCACCTTCCAGGTAAGCCTGATAAAGGAACAGATGGGGATCCACTTGCTGGAAAGACCCTGAAAAAGCTGACTGCAGAAAACAATGAACCAATCAGAATCTATAAGAACCTGATTTCACAGGTGGATAAATCTGGTGCAGAAGTCACAGACAGATGACCTTCTCTCCCTCCTTTTGTCTATGTCATGTGTTTATAAGCAAGTCTCCTGTACTTTCTACTCATTTTTTCTTTTAGTGCCGATCTAAGTGATCCTCAAAAAAAAAAAAAAAAAATGAAATAGCTATACGAAATTAAGTATAAGATATTCTGACTTCTGAATGTTATGCTTTTTCATGCTCTATTTCACTTATTAAATGATGTTGCTAATTTTTCATTAGAAAGTGTTTATATTTTATCAGTTCTGTACTTTTCAGCTAGTATCTTGTAGATTTTTTACTGCGAGAAAAACACGGCTATGAATTTATCAGACAATAGAACCAAAATTGAATTTATTTTGTTTGAACATATGCACTGCAAAAGGCTGGTACATAAGTGGTCATGTTGAAGGGCTCAGTCTCCTTAAGAACTGCTAACTGACAATAATAAAATAATTGCTATAACCTATATTTAATCACACCCTGCAAAAACATAGTGGTTTTTACTATGGTTCTCAGGTATATAAATTGGTTTTTACTATGGTTCTCAGGTACATAAAAGGTAGTGGAAAAAATGGTAAATATCTCTTTTTCATTCTTATAAGAAAAAGTCTCAAGGACAGTTCCTATTCCCATGGTTAACACATTCTCCATGTCTCAAAGAAGACAAAATTATTCTGCAGTTAATGTCCATTGGTCTCTGTCATCAGCAATGCCTATGGTAGCACATGGTCAGGCTAATGAAGTTGTCAAGCTGGGAGGGATGTAGACAATGGATGGACCCACCAGCATGTACTCCCCTTATCAATGCTGATATTATGATGTCATGGAAGATTCACCTGAGAACATCAGGAACCAATGCTGAGTCATTGATAGGACACTATCTTCAAAATCAATTTGTCACATTATAGTGAATTGACTACATCAGACCATGGAAGATTGATAATTTACTCTGACAGGAATAAATGCATATTCTTTGTACGGGTTTTCTTTCTTCCTCTAAGAAGATCACCTACCACCATTTATTTTGAGTGTTTAGGAAATATTCTATACATTTGCACATCAGACAAGGAGGTTGACTTTACAGGAAAGAAGGTGGGGGAGTAGATCCATAGTGACAGGATTCAATGGCTGTATCAAGTACTGAACCACCAGGACTCTGATAGCTTGAAAGAGTATTGGAATTGCCAGTTAAAGGCACAACAGAAGCATCAGCTCTTAAGCAATACTCTAAAAGGATGGGCATTATCATTCAGGACACACTGTACCCTTTGAATCAGAAATTTCTTAAGGTGCTGTGTCCAGATTGGGAAGAGTACATGGATCTAAAAACCAAGGGCCTCCAATTGCCATTCCTCCCAATCAACGACTCTCTGAGGAACCTTGTGTTTCCTGCCCAGAAAAAAAAAAAAACCTTTACATTTTTGATCAATTGATTTTCAACAAAGGTGCCAAGAAATTAAATGGGTTAAAAAAAACAAAACTTTTCAAAAAATGGTGCTGGGACAATACACAAAGAAACATACAATATACAAAGAAATGAACTTATATCCTTGCTTCACCATATATACAAAATTCAACACAAAATGGCTCATATACTTAGATAAGAGATAAATCTTTTAGAATAAAGCATGGGAAATATTTCTGGGATCGTAGGTTAGTAAGAGAGTTCTTATTTATGACACCAAAAATGTAATCCATAAATTTTTTACAAATAAAGATAAACCAAAAACCAAACCAAGCCTGTAGCCGTTGAGTTGATTCTGACTCTTAGTGACCCTGTAGGACAGAGTAGAACTACCCCATAGAGTTTCCAAGGAGCACCTGGTGGATTCAAACTGTAGCTCTTAACCACTATGCCGCCTGGGTTTCCAAAGATAAACTAGACTTCATCAAAACTAAAAACTTTTTCTCTCCAAAAGACATGTTTAGAATGAAAATACCGTACATAGATTGGAAAAAAATACTTGCAAATCATATATTTGATTAAAAAATGCATTCAGAATACATAAATAACTCATAACTAAATAATAAGAATTCAAACAACATAGTTAAAAACGGACAATAATGTGAACAGACATTTCAGCAAACAATGTATGCAAATGTCTAAAAAGCACATGAAGAGATGTTCCACTTAATTAGGGAAATGTAAATCAAAATTATAGCAAGATGGCACTTCATGCCCACTGGCATGGTTATAATCAAATGACTTATCAATATGAGAAAAGTTGCTCAATATCGTTAGTTGTAAAAGAAACAAAAATTGAAATACAAAGGAGATACCATCAGTAATCTACCAAGATAAAATTTCAAAAAAGAACTGACAGCACCAAGTGAAATCTATTTGTGAACACCTTGGCTGCTAACTAAAAGATCAGCAATTCAAATTCACCAGCTGCTCCTTGGAAACCCTAAGGGGAAGTTCTACTCTGTCCTGTAGGGTTGTTATGAATAAGAATCGACTCAACAGCAACGGGTTTGGTTTGGTTGGCTTATTGAATTTAAACACATAACATCTTATGATTCTGTACATGCTACAGGAAACATGGACACAAGTGTTAACAGCACCATTTTTTATAATAACCTCAAACTGGAAACAACATAGATTTATCAATAATTGAGTGGATAAATAAATTGTGGTAGGTTAAAGCAATAAAAAAGCCATTGATGTCAAGTTGATTTCAACTCATAGTTACCCTACAGAATTGCCCCAAAGAGCATACAAAAGTGTAAATCTTTGAAGCCGACTGTCACATCTCTCTTCCTTAATTGTGGCTGTGCGTTTGAATTGATGATCTTTCTATTAGCACTCAAGTGCTTAACCACTGTACCACCAGGGCTTCTTTTTATTAGAGCGATAGAATACCCATAACGGTAACACTGTCCAATACTGTAACAAGTCACAAGAAACTATTGAGCACTTGAATTGTGGCTAGTTAGAAATGTACCATGAATGAAAACTGCACAATGGATATAACGAGTGTAGTACGTAAAAAATTTTGCATTTAGTATATATTAAAAGAGTATTTTTGATCTATTATAATAAATAAAATGTATTATTAAAATTGACTTCATCGTTCCTTTTATTTGTTTTTTATTAAGAACAGAATTTTGTTTCCTTACAGTTCTGAAGGCTAGAAGCCTGAATTCAGGGCACCAATTCTAAGAGAAAGCTCTCTCTCTGTTGGCTCTGGGGCAATGTCCTTATTTCCTTCAGCTTCTGTAGCCTTGACATTCCTGGGTTCTTTGGCCATCCTTACATGACATCTATCTTCACCCCCTTTGTTTGATTGTCTTTGTGTCTATGCTGCTTCTTATAACTCAGAAATGATTTGGTGATGACACATCTTAAATCGATATGGCCTAATTAATGTAACAAAGAAACCGCTATTCCCAAACAGAATTACATCCACAGATATAGTAGTTCAACTCAAACACATATTTGGGGAACACAATTCAATCCATAACAAGCACTGATTAGATTCTGTTTCTCTGGTGACACTGACAACTTTTACATGAATCATGGTTGTTCTGCTCCATTGGGTCAATTCTGACTCATAGCTGCCCCATGTGACAGTCTTTTTATTTTTTAATGTGACCGCTAGAAAATTCAAAATAATGCATTTGGCTAGCATTTGTGGCACTTGTAATTCTACTGGGTGGCACTGTGCTACAACAGTGGAAGCAATAGAACTGATTAAACTCAATGACTTAAAAATTAAATTCATAATCAGAGGGGGTGGAGCGAAGATGACGGAAAAGACAGACGCTTCTGGTGAACCCTCTTTACAACAAAGGCCCGAAAAAACGAGGGAAACAAGTATATTTGTGACAAGCTGGAAGGCAAGCTTAGACAATGGACCGAGGAGCATGGAGAAGAAGAGACGGTTCAGAAGCGGAGAGGAGTTACTGGACCTGAATCACGGGGAGCCCTCAGGCACTATTCCCAGAGCGGTGCTGGCGGGCTGGTACTAGTGTTCTGCTGCAGTTTCCTCAGGGAGAAACAGCCAGCCACACAGCCTACTACACCTCCGGAACCTGAGGAGAATGGCGCTCTTGTCAAAAGCTAAGTACCCAGCGTAAATTTTACCGTGCCCCTCCACCCCTAAGCCGGCTTCAGATGCTGAATCCCTGGGCCTGAGGTAGACCTGGTGAGCACCTAGGGCCATCCTCCTGGACTTGGGGAAGGAAAAAATTTGAAACGGGGGGGAAAAATAATTTGCTAGCTCCATTAACTGGGGGAGCTCAGGACAGAAGTGGCTCCTGTCCAGGCATAAACCATCCATTGGCCTTGAGCACCTTTCCCTTCTGCATGGAGCTGTGTGGGCCTATTTCAGGAGAATAGGCCCTTGTTGGCAGACTCCAACCATTTCACCTGTGTGGTGGAGAGGTGGGTGTTTGACGTTTGACATTGCTTTGCCTATTAAACAAGGTCCTCACCTACCCACATCAGGGACCTAAGGACTGGTAGCTCCACTCAGGTCACCCAGCCACCTGCGACAGGGGTCCAAAGATAACTGGTACCTCCCAGTCCTGACAACCAAAAACTTTGGGTGCCCATGGTCCCTCTGCAGAACCCGCACACTGGCATGCTCTAGGGAACAGAGGCGCATTTTCTTCAGAGACAATTGGGGGTCAGTTCTCAGCTACCTGCCTTGTTCAAACCATGACCCCCTGCTGCACTCAGATATGGGTATATACGCCAATCACCCCTTCCCCTCTAAGACTGTAGTACAGAGCCTGTACCACACACTTGATGATCAACTATCTGGAAACCTGAGCTGAATTCATACAAGAAAACTGAATGGACTCCTAAACTGATATACCTGATAACAGCTCTAGCCAGCTGGGGACAGGACACAAGAGCTCCAAAGGTGAAAATAATCAAGATAGCTCACTCAAGAAACCCATACGGGCATACCAAAACAAAACAAAGCAAGCAGCTATGACACAGTAAGCAAGCACAAACTAATACAATAACTTATAGATGGCTTGGAGACAACAGTCAATATCAAGTCACATAAAGAAACAGGCCATGATCACCTCAACAGGCTCTCAAAACAAAGAACCCAGGGATCTTCTAGATGAAAGTGCACTCCTGGAATTACCAGATCCAGAAAAGAAAAGTTTAATATACAGAACCCTTCAAGACATCAGGAAGGAATTGAGGCAATACATAGAACAAGCCATGGAACACACAGATTAAGCAACTGAAGAAATTAGAAAGATTATTCAGGAACACAATGAAAAGTTTAATAAGCTGGAAAAATCCGTAGAGAGACAGCAATCAGAACTTCAGAAGATTAACAATAAAACTGCAGAATTAGACAACTCAATAGAAAGTCAGAGAAGCAGAATTGAGCAAGTAGAAGCTACAATTTCTGAACTTGAAGATAAATCACTTGGCACTAATATATTTGGAGAAAAATCAGACAAAGGGTTAAAAAACATGAAGAAACTTTAAGAATCATGAGGGACTCTATCAAGAGAAATAACCTACGAGTGATTGGACTATCAGAACAGGGAACGATAATAGAAAATACAGAGAAAATTGCTGAAGATTCGTTAGTAGAAAACTTCCCTGATATTGTGAAAGATGAGAAGATATCTATCCAAGATGCTCATCAAACTCCACATGAGGTAGATCTTAAAAGAAAGTCACCAAGACACATTATAATCAAACTTGCCAAAACCAAAGATAAAGAGAAAATTATAAGAGCAGCAAGGGGTAAACAAAAAGTCACCTACAAAGGAGAGTCAATAAGAATAAGCTTGGGGTCAGAATGTGGGAGGGGGCCAAGATGGCTGACTAGGTAGACGCTACCTCGGATCCCTCTTGCAACAAAGACTCGGAAAAACAAGTGAATTGATCACATACATGACAATCTACGAGCCCTGACCAACAAACACAGATTTAAAGAGTTGACCTGAGTGACAGAGACCATGAACGAACAACTACGGGGAAGCAGCGACTGTTTTCGGAGCCTGGAGCCAGCGTCCCAGTCAGGTAACCTTGGCGCCGGGCTCTGGACTGGGTGCACGGGGGCTGAGCACAACATCCTGCGATGGCAAAAACACGGGGTGCAGCCCTATCCCCCTGAACTGACCTCAGGAGGGGGCCCAGCCAGTCAGTGAGGGCAGCGTGACGACGCGGCTGGCGGGAGGAGAAGTCACCGGGAGGCAGTGACTGTTTTGGAGCCAAGAGTGCAGCGTTCCAGCTGGGGAACCTTGACGCTAGGCTTTGGATTGGCAGCGAAGGAACTGACTGTGGCTTCTGAGACAGTGCAAGCACGGGACGTGGGCCTAACCCTCGGAGGTAATCTCTACCCAGCCAGTGCACACAGGCGACGCGCCCCTCGGGAATCTCAGATAAAACAGTCATCCCAAGCAAGATAAGTAACTTTGTCTATATTCCGGGGTGCTAAGCTCTCCTGTTTTTCTGAACCCTCCCCTCCCCTTCCCAGGCGGCTTCATTAACATTGGAATTTCCTGAGCCAGAGGGAGAACTGCTCCGCGGCTTTTCTTTTCTTTTTATTTTTTGGTCTTTTCCTAATCCATTCTTCTGGCCTGAGAGAAGCAACCACAAAAAACCCAAGAACCAAAAATCCTTCCCTAATTGGACTAAAAACACAGAACCAGCTCCAGCCAAACATAAGTGACCCACAGTCTCAGGCTTTCATCACTACAGGGAACAAGGTGGCTATTATAATGCAAAGGCATTTCTGATAGGGATCTGAGGGCATTTTTTTTTTAGCGGATTTACTGGAAAGACAAGTTTCCCAGGTCTGATATCTCTGTGTATTCAACAGAGCCCTCACTGACCCACAACACTGAACTGAGGGCTGAAGCTCCCCCCAGACCACCTAGCCTCCTGCCTTAGGGGTCTAAGGAGGGTGACACCTACCAATCTGTAGAGGTACTTGCATTGGGGGCCTAAGATACAGCTGCAGAGCCCACCCACCAAAGTGCTTTAAGAATAGAGACACACCTACCTCACTGACACTTGGGGGAAGCCTGTCAGCATCCTGCCCCCCCTGGAGTGTGAACCCCAGCTGCTACTAGAATCTGGTACACACAACTATCACCGCTACTTCTCAAGGTGGATAGGTGATAGGGTGCATCACACACTTGATGACCCAAAATCAGACTCTACTCAACAATAGTGAATGGACTTAGGCATACATATCTGGTAACAGCCCAAAACAGCTGGTAATAGGTCATAAGTAAGTCAAGGGCTACAACAATCAAGACAGTGCAATCTAGTAGCCCATCCATGTATATGGAAAGAAAACAAAACAAGATAAGACTCAGTGAGCAAATAGAGAATAAATCACTACAGTATCTTAGTGATGGCTCGGAGACAGCAGTCGATATCAAACCACATAAAGAAGCAGACCATGACTGCTTCTACAACCTCCCAAAAAAAGAATCAAAATCTTTCCCAAATGAAGATACGATCCTGGAATTATCAGATACAGAATATAAAAAACTAATTTACAGAATGCTTCAAGACATCAGGGATGACCTCAGAAATTAAATAAGGCAAGCTACAGAAAAAGCCAAGGAACACACTGATAAAACTGTTGAAGAACTCAAAAAGATTATTCAAGAACATAGTGGAAAAGTTAATAAGTTGCAAGAATCCATAAAGAGACAGCATGCAGAAATCCAAAAGATTAACAATAAAATTACAGAATTAGACAATGCAATAGGAAGTCAGAGGAGCAGACTCGAGCAATTAGAAGGCAGGGTGGGAAATCTGGAGGACCAGGGAATCAACACCAACGTAGCTGAAAAAAAATCAGATAAAAGAACTAAAAAAAATGAAGAAACCCTAAGAATCATGTGGGACTCTATCAAGAAGGATAACTTGCGTGTGATTGGAGTCCCAGAACAGGGAGGGAGGACAGAAAACACAGAGAGAATAGTTAAAGATCTGCTGACAGAAAACTTCCCTGACATCATGAAAGACGAAAGGGTATCTATCCAAGATGCTCATCGAAACACATTTAAGATTGATCCAAAAAGAAAAACACCAAGACATATTATCATCAAACTTGCCAAAACCAAAGGTAAAGAGAAAATTTTAAAAGCAGCCAGGGATAAAAGAAAGATCTCCTACAAGGGAGAATCAACAACAATAAGTTCACACTACTCAACAGAAACCATGAAGTCAAGAAGGCAATGGGATGACATACACAGAGCACTGAAGGAGAAAAACTGCCAGCCAAGGATCATATATCCAGCAAAACTCTCTCTGAAATACGAAGGTGAAATTAAGATATTTACTGATAAATACAAGCTTAGAGAATTTGCAAAAACCATACCAAAGTTCCAAGAAATAGTAAAGGAAATTGGTCAGAAAACCAATAATATCAGATACCAGCACAACACAAGGTCACAGAACAGAACATCCTGATATCAACTCAAACAGGGAAATCACAAAAACAAACTAAGATTAATAAAAAAAAAAATGCTCAAAACAGGGAATCATTGAAGTCAATATGTAAAAGATCACAATAATCAAAAAGAAGGACTAAATGCAGGTGGCATAGAACTGCCATGTGGAGAGGGATACAAGGCGATATAGGACAATACAAGTTAGGTTTTTACTTAGAAAAATAGGGGTAAATGTTAAGGTAACCACAAAGAGGTATAACAACTCCAAACTCAAAATAAAAACCAAGAAAAACTTAATGACTCAGCAAACATAAAGTCAAATACTATGAAAATGAGGAACACACAATTTTCAAAGAAAAAAGTCTCAGCACAAAAAAGTCAGTGGAAAAATGAAATTGTCAACAACACACATGAAAAGGCATCAAAATGACAACACTAAACACATAAAAAAAAAAAAACACATACTTATCTATAATTACGCTGAATGTAAATGGACTAAATGCACCAATAAAGAGACAGAGAGTCACAGACTGGATAAAGAAACATGATCCGTCTATATGCTGCCTACAAGAGACACACCTTAGACTTAGAGACACAAACTAAAACTCAAAGGATGGAAAAAAATATATCAAGCAAACAATAAGCAAAAAAGAAGAGGAGTAGCAATATTAATTTCTGACAAAATAGACTTTAAAGTTAAATCCACCACAAAGGATAAAGAAGGACACTACATAATGATAAAAGGGACAATTGACCAGGAAGATATAACCATATTTAATATTTGTGCACCCAATGACAGGGCTGCAAGATACATAAATCCAATTTTAACCGAACTGAAAAGTGAGATAGACACCTCCACAATTATAGTAGGAGATTTCAACACACCACTTTCGGAGAAGGACAGGACATCCAGTAAGAAGCTCAATAGAGACACGGAAGACCTACTTACAACAATCAACCAACTTGACCTCATTGACTTATACAGAACTCTCCACCCAACTGCTGCAAAATATACTTTTTTTTCTAGCGCACATGGAACATTCTCTAGAATAGATCACATATTAGGTCATAAAGCAAGACTTAGCAGAATCCAAAACTTTGAAATATTACAAAGCATCTTTTGTGATCATAAGACCATAAAAGCAGAAATCAATAACAGAAAAAGTGAGGAAAAAAAAAATCAAACACATGGAAACTGAACAATACTTTGCTCAAAAACTAATGGGTTATAGAAGAAATTAAGGGCAGAATAAAGAAATTCATAGAATCAAATGAGAATCAAAACACATCCTACCAGAAACTTTGAGACACAGCAAAAGCAGTGCTCGGGGGTCAATTTATAGCAATAAATGCACACATGCAAAAACAAGAAAGGGCTAAAATCGAAGAATTAACCCTACAACTCAAACAAAAGAGAACAGCAAAAGAAGCCCTCAGACACCAGAAAAAAAGCAAATAATAAAAATTAGAGCAGAATTAAGCAAAATACAGAATAGAAAAACATATGAGTAAGTAGACTAAAAGCTGGTTCTTTGAAAAGATGAATAAAATCGATAAACCATTGTCCAAACTGACAAAAGAAAAACAGGAGAGGAAGCAAATAACCCAAATAAGAAATGAGACATCACAACAGATCCTACAGAAATTAAAAGACTCATAACACACTATGATGAAAAATTGTATTCTAACCAATTCAAAAACCTACAGGAAATAGCCAAATTTCTAGAAACACACTACCTACTTAAACTAACACAGAGGTAGAACAACTAAATAAATGCATAGGAAAAGAAGAGTTTTAAAAGGTATTTTAAAAACTTTCAAAAAAAAAAAAAAAGCCTTGGCCCTGACGGCTTCACTGGAGAATTCTACCAAGCTTTCAGAAAGGAATTAACGCCACTAATTCTAAAGGTATTGAAAAGCATAGAAAAGAATGGCATACTCCCAAACCCCTTCTATGAAGCCAGCATAACTCTGATACCAAAACCAGATAAAGACACCACAAAAAAAAAGAAAATTGCAGACTTATAGCCCTCATGAGCTTAGATGCAAAAAACCTCAGCAAAATTCTAGCCAATAGAATTCAACAACATACCAAAAAAATAATTCACCATGACCAGGTGGGATTCATACCAGGTGTGCAGGGATGGGTCAACATTAGAAAAACAATCAATGTAATCCACAACATAAACAAAACAAAAGACAAGAACCACACAGTCTTATCAATGATGCAGAAATGGTATTTGACAAAGTCCAACAACCATTCATGATAAAAACTCTCAGCAAAATAGGAACAGAAAGAAAATTCCTCAACATAAAAAAGGGCATTTATTCAAAGCCAACAGTCAACTTCGTCCTAAATGGAGAGAGCCTGAAAGCATTCCCTTTGAGAACAGTAACCAGACAAGCATGTCCTTTATCACCACTCTTATCAACATTGTGTTGGAGGCCCTAGCCAGAGAAATTAGGCTAGAAAAAGAAATAAAGGGCATCCAAATTGGAAGGAAGAAGTAAAAGTATCCCTATTTGCAGATGATGTGATCTTACCCACAGAAAACCCTAAAAAATCCTCAAGAAAACTACTGGAACTAATAAAGGTTTCAGCAAAGTATCAGCATAGAAGATAAACATACAAAAAATCAGTTTGGTTCCTCTGCAGTAACAAAGAGAATATCAAAGAGGAAATCACCAAATCAATACCATTTACAATAGCTCCCAAGAGGATAAAATACTTAGGAATAAATCTAACCAGAGACTTAAAAGACCTGTACAAAGAAAACTAAAGGCACTACTGCAAGAAACCAAAAGAGACCTACTTAAGTGGAAAAATATACTTTGCTCATGGATAAGGAGACTCAACATTGTAAAAATGTCCATTCTACCCAAAGCAATCTACAGATACAATGAAATTCCTATCCAAATTCCAGTGGAATTTTTTAATGAGATGGAAAAAAAATCGCCACGTGCATATGCAAAGAAAAGACACCCCAGATAAGTAAAGCATTACTGAAAAAGAACAAAGTAGGAGGCCTCACACTACCTGATTTTAGAATCTATTATACTGCCAAAGTAGTCAAAGCAGTCTGGTACTGGTACAACAAATATATAGACCAATGGAGCATCCACTTATAAGCACCTGACATTTGACAAAGGCCCAAAGCCCATTAACAGGAAAAGACAGCCTCTTTAATAAATGATGCTGGCATAACTGGATATCCAACTGTGAAAAAAATGTAACAAGACCCATATGTCACACCATGCACAAAAAACAAACTCAAAATGGATCAAAGACCTAAATACAAAATCTAAAACAATAAAAGTCATAGAAGAAAAAATAGGAACAATGCTAGGAGCCCTAATACAAGGCATAAACAGTACAGAAAACACTACTAACAATGCACAAACACCAGAAGAGAAACTAGAAAACTGGAAGCTCCTAAAAATCAAACACTTCTGTTCATCCAAAGACTTCACCAAAAGAGTAACAAGACAACCTACAGACTGTGAAAGAAATTTTGGCTATGAAAAATCCAATCCGTGTCAAATCTCTAAAATCTACTAGATACTGTAAAACCTCAACAACAAAAAGACAAATAACCCAAGTAAAAAATGGGCAAAGGATATGAACAGGCACTTCACTAAAGAACACATTCAGGCAGCTAATAGATACGGGAGGAAATGCTCATGATCATCAGCCATTAAAGAAATGCAAATCAAAACTACAATGAGATACCACCTCACCTCAGCAAGGCTGGCCTTAATCCAAACTACACAAAATAATAAATGTTGAAGAGGTTGTGGAGTGACTGGAACAATTACACACTGCTGGGGGGAATGTAAAATTTTATAACCACTTTGGAAATCAACTTGGCACTTCCTTAAAAAGCTAAAAATAGAACTACCATATGATCCAGCAACCCCACTCCTTGGAATATAACCTAGAGAAATAAGAGCTGTCACACAAATAGATATATGCACACCCATGTTCATTGCAGCACTATTTCTAATAGCAAAAAGGTGGAAACAACCAAGGTGCCCATCAACGGTTGACTGGATAAACAATTTATGGTATATTCACACAATGGAATACTTTGCAACAATAAAGAACAATGATGAATCCATGAAACATCTCATAACATGGATGAATCTGGAAGGCATTATGCTGAGTGAAATTAGTTGTAAAAGGACAAATATTGTATGAGACTACTATTATAAAAACTCAAGAAAAAGTTTAAACATAGAAGAAAATATGCTTTGGTGGTTACGAGGGTGGGGAGGGAGGGAGAGGGGTATTCACAAACTAGTACACAAGTACTATTTTAGGTGAAGGGAAAGACAACACATAATACAGGTGAGGTCAGCACAACTGGACTAAACCAAAAGCTAAGAAGTTTCGTGAATACAAGCAAACACTTCAAAGGCCAGAGTAGCAGAGATGGGGGTATAGCAACCATGGTTTCAGGGGACATCTAGGTCGACTGACATAACAAAATGTATTAAGAAAACGTTCTGCATCTCACTTTGGTGAATGGCATCTGGGGTCTTAAACACAAGCAAGTATCCATCTAAGATGCATCAGTTGGTCTCAACCCACCTGGAGGAAATAAGAATGAAGAACACCAAAGACAGGGAAAATATGACCCCAAGAGAATTAAAGGGCCACATAAACCAGAGGCTCCATCAGCCTGATACTGGAAGAATAGATGGTGCCCAAAAAAGATGGTGCCCAGACACCACCAATTACTGCTCTAACAGGGAACAAAACAGAGCATCCCTGATGGAGCAGAAGGAAAGTGGGATGCAGGCCTCAAATTCTAGTAAAAAGACCAGACTTAATAGTCTGACTGAGACTGGTGAGACCCCGGAGGTCATGCCCCTGGACTCTCTGTAAGCCCAAAACTAAAACCATTCCCAAAGCCAACTCTTCAGACAAAGATTAGGCTGTACTATAAGGCCTAAAATGATAGTGATGAGGAGCGTGCTTCTTGGCTCGAGTAGACACATGAGACTATGTGGCAGCTCCTGTCTGGAGGTGAGATGAAAAGGCAGAGGAGATGGTAGCTGGTTGAATAGACACAGAAAATACAGAGTGGAGAGAAGGAGTGTGCTGTCACATTGTAGGGAGAGCAGCTAAGGTCACATAACAATGTGTGTGTAAGTTTTGTATGAGAAATTGACTTGAATTGTAAACTTTCCCTTAAAGCACAATAAATTTTTTTTTTTAATGCATAAATTCACAGCCTTTGTGCACATAAAGGAGTGTAGACCTCTTTATTTCTGGGATGAGTAGTGCAACATGATTTCATCAAAAGCTTAAAAGACATCGTGATCTCTGAATTGTGGTGTAGAAAGTGTCTGGTCATAGGTGACTGTAGACAGAGAGATGGCGATGACACTTTTTCATCTGTAGGGTCTGATCCTGTAAATACTCTTCTGCTACAAAAGTTAGGTGGCAGACAGAGCCCCTCTCTTGCATAGCCGTCTCATGAGCAGGTGGTCTCCAACATGAACATTCAGATTAGAACTGAAAAACACATAATAATATTAGCATCCTTGAGATGCCTATTTTAAGCACTGGAAATCGGGGAAATAAACAGTCTACTTTTTTTTTTTACCTAATTAAGGTTTTGTCAAATCTTGTTAATTAGCACTGTCTTCTATCTAGTATGTCCAGCTACTCTTTTATGTACTATTTGAAGTATCTTTCTCCTATTATTACCCTGGGTCCTTAACTCTTTGCCTGCAGATTTCCTCTGCCTCTATTATGTCTTCAGACAGATTCATCTTTTTGATATGAGAATGTGTGGACCAAAGAACACTGGATTTAGGATAAGAAGTCCTGCTTTAAGAATCAGTTCTGTCATTTTCTCTTTGTGGGCTGATTGAGAAGTTAGTTAATCCTTTTTTTTTTTTGTTAAATTGGTACATATGTTTTAAATTATGAACAGATTCCTCAAAGAAGTAAAGGATATATTTTGTATGAAAAAGTTTTGAAATATTTTAGAAATCACTTTATATGTTCAAACATAATTTTTATTTTAAATTTTGTCAGCCCAGATCATATGTTGCCAGCTGTTTCCTACATAACAACCAGCTTAAAATTGATAGCATAAAATGCCAACGTGATCATTTGACTTAGTGAAATATTAAGATTTCACAATTTAAAATGGTCAACTTGTTTTAGAATTTGAACTGGCACAATACATAATAAAGGCAGCATCTTTGTGGTGCTGTTGAAGCCCTGGAAATCCGGAAAATAAACGCAGTCAACTTTGCCTAATCAAGTCTTTGCGAATCTTTGTTAATTTGCGCCACCTTCTATCTTGTATGATGTTGTATCGCATGGGTAACAATCTAAATGGTTATTTTTTTTTTGAGAAATAAATATTCCAGAGCCATAGGTAGATCCGCAGATGGTTGAGATACACATACACATACATGTTTAATTAAACTATCATTACAATTTCAAGCCACAACTTTCTACTTTAAAGTGAAAAGTTAATAAAGAGGTAGATAGATAAATCTGTATAACCTCTGCTGCAAAAAATAATGTATTATATTGTATCAAGTTAGACTTCTCAACATATTATAACAGATCATTTCACAGAAACATTAGTTTAAATGTATTACTTAGTTCTTTCATGTATATAGGGCTAACGCAGCTTGAATATTTTCAAAGTTTTTTTTTTAATAAAGCTGTTTTGTTTGCATTATGGATACATACCTGCATGTATTTGCTAAGTGAAACATTTAACTGTTAGTTAAAAGGCTACATATAAACTCAACATGTAAGAAAATATGAACAGATGCTCACACGTATTTCTTCTTTAGGTAAACTCGTGGACTGAATAACATGGAGCTGTTAAATTGGGTAGCTGGAATTGAATACTTAAAAAAAAGTAAAATATATATACGTGTGTGCGAGTGTGTGTGTATACATATGCTTTTTTTTTTTTTTACAAATGGGAGAAATTTTCCCCTCCAGAAATAGGTGATGGATAGTTTTTAAGTGTACATGTATATATCCTTAAGAAAAAGAGGAAATTCTTTTTCATTGTCTTTAAAGTAATAGCATAACTTGCCCTGAATTTTTCCTTAATTATTCTAGGTCCTTTATTTAGAAAATATCTAAGCAATTTTGTTTCTATTAACCTCAAAGCCATGCTCTTTTTGATGAGTTTAGGGAAACAGATGATTGTCCCCTTTTTCGTACTCACACTTACTTGCAAGCATAGGTAGAGAGCCATTGTCCTGGACTATTGGCATTCATTCCACACTCTCCTTTTTCCTTCCTTCTGCCATCCTGCCCTCCACAACCACAGTGTCTGTATGTCCACAAAATACCGAAATAACAAAAGCAATTTCTTGAAACAGCCTCCCTTCAGTGAAAAATTCTGCTGATACAAGCTCAATCATTTGACTGAATTGACTGCTTATTTAAGAAGGCTTTTTGGTCTGCTGACTCTGTGCAGACACAGCCCATTCTTACACCTTCAGAACAGCATGTGGACAATAGGCAGACATTTGTGTTGTATCACTTGTGGATGGAATTTTACAGTGGTTACTCTGTAATTCAAAATTTACATGCGAAATACCAAAACCATAATAGATATCAATAGTTCAAAACGACATCCTAAAACAACGGAAGCACAATTTTTAACAAAAGTTGACACCCCAGTGGTGGGGAATCATAGTGAATGAGACATACATATGGCACTGAATCCTTCTGATAGGTTGACTGCACATGTTTTGCTTAATCCAGTGTTGAAGATACTGCTTTCTACCTATGGCTTCAGGTTATATTTAAAGTCCAATATGACCGCTGAAAGTTTCTTAAACCTACAAAATACCTTCCCTAGGGCAATGCCAGAGCCCTGGTGGTATAGTGGTTAACAGATGGACTGCTAACCAAAAGTTAGCAGTTCAAATCCACCAGTTGCTCCTTGGAAGCCCTATGGGGCAGTTCTACTCTATCCTATAGGGTTGCTATGAGTGACAATCAACTCAACGACAAGGATTTTTTTTTTTTTTAGAGCAATGCCACTTTAAAAGGCAAATTGCATTTGACACGGGAATAAAAATTTAAATGTGTCTTAAAGTGTAATTGAATGCAGTGAACTAATTTACTGTCCAGGCTTTGATAAATGTTAAATCACCATTAGTGGGGAGGTGAAGAGATGGGGCATTGTTAAAGATAAGAAATACAAGAAAATGTTGGGATGGACAAAGGCAAAAACTGGTGTTCTGCTCCTTGATCCTCTTTTAACGGACCAAATGTGACTTAATTGTCTGAAATAAACAGATTGTTTATTTTTTGAGATTATGTGAGAACAAAAACGGTAGATTTTGTTTATCGTGCCTTTCAATATGCTAGTGAATAGGCTCAACATTTTACATGCATTATTTTATTTAATCTTCAGAACAGCCTTTTGATCTACGAGCTTCTACATTTTACAATAAACATTAGGAGCCCTGGTAGCGCAGTGGTTAAGAGCTCAGCTGATAACCAAAGGGTCAGCAATTTAAATCCACCAGCCACTCCTTGGAAACCCTATGAGGCAGTTCTACTCTGTCCTATAGTGTTGCTATGAGCCAGAATAGAATCAACTCATCAGCAATGGGTTTGGTGTTTAAACAAAATTAACAATTTTTTTTTTATAACTTTTATTAAGCTTCAAGTGAACGTTTACAAATCCAATCAGTCTGTCACATATAAGTTTACATACATCTCACTCCCTACTCCCACTTTCTCTCCCCCTCTTGAGTCAGCCCTTTCAGTCTCTCCTTTCTTGACAATTTTGCCGGCTTCCCTCTCTCTCTATCCTCCCATCCCCCCTCCAGAAAAGAGTTGCCAACACAATCTCAAGTGTCCACCTGATATAATTAGCTCACTCTTCATCAGCGTCTCTCTCCCACCCGCTGACCAGTCCCTTTCATGTCTGATGAGTTGTCTTCGGGGATGGTTCCTGTCCTGTGCCAACAGAAGGTCTGGGGACCATGGCCGCCGGGATTCCTCTAGTCTCAGTCAGACCATTAAGTTTGGTCTTTTTATGAGAATTTGGGGTCTGCATCCCACTGATCTCCTGCTCCCTCAGGGGTCCTCTGCTGTGCTCTCTGTCAGGGCAGTCATCGATTGTGACCGGGCACCAACTAGTTCTTCTGGTCTCAGGATGATGTAGGTCTCTGGTTCATGTGGCCCTTTCTGTCTCTTGGGCTCTTAGTTGTCGTGTGGCCTTGGTGTTCTTTATTTTCCTTTGCTCCAGGTGGGTTGAGACCAATTGATGCATCTTAGATGGCCGCTTGTCAGCATTTAAGACCCCAGATGCCACATTTCAAAGTGGGATGCAGAATGATTTCATAATAGAATTATTTTGCCAATTGACTTAGAAGTCCCCGCAAACCATGTTCCCCAGACCCCCGCCCTTGCTCCCCTGACCTTTGAAGCATTCATTTTATCCCGGAAACTTCTTTGCTTTTGGTCCAGTCCAATTGAGCTGACCTTCCATGTATTGAGTGTTGTCTTTCCCTTCACCTAAAGCAGTTCTTATCTACTGATTAATCAATAAAAAACCCTCTCCCACCTTCCCTCCCTCCCCCCCTCGTAACCACAAAAGTATGTGTTCTTCTCAGGTTTACTATTTCTCAAGATCTTATAATAGTGGTCTTATACAATATTTGTCCTTTTGCCTCTGACTAATTTCGCTCAGCATAATGCCTTCCAGGTTCCTCCATGTTATAAAATGTTTCAGAGATTCATCACTGTTCTTTATCGATGCGTAGTATTCCATTGTGTGAATATACCACAATTTATTTACCCATTCATCCGTTGATGGACACCTTGGTTGCTTCCAACTTTTTGCTATTGTAAACAGAGCTGCAATAAACATGGGTGTGCATATATCTGTTTGTATGAAGGCTCTTGTATCTCTAGGGTATATTCCCAGGAGTGGGATTTCTGGGTTGTATGGTAGTTCTATTTCTAACTGTTTAAGATAACGGCAGATAGATTTCCAAAATGGTTCTACCATTTTACATTCCCACCAGCAGTGTATGAGAGTTCCAATCTCTCCACAGCCTCTCCAACATTTATTATTTTGTGTTTTGTGGATTAATGCCAGCCTTGCTGGTGTGAGATGAAATCTCATCGTAGTTTTAATTTGCATTTCTCTAATGGCTAATGATCGAGAGCATTTTCTCATGTATCCGTTGCCTGCCTGAATATCTTCTTTAGTGAAATGTGTGTTCATATTCTTTGCCCACTTCTTGATTGGGTTGTTTGTCTTTTTGTGGTTGAGTTTTGACAGAATCATGTAGATTTTAGAGATCAGGCGCTGGTCGGAGATGTCATAGCTGAAAATTCTTTCCCAATCTGTAGGTGGTCTTTTTACTCTTTTGGAGAAGTCTTTAGATGAGCATAGGTGTTTGATTTTTAGGAGCTCCCAGTTATCGGGTTTCTCTTCATCATTTTTGGTAATGTTTTGTATTCTGTTTATACCTTGTATTAGGGCTCCTAGGGTTGTCCCAATTTTTTCTTCCATGATCTTTCTCGTTTTAGTCTTTATGTTTAGGTCTTTGATCCACTTGGAGTTAGTTTTTGTGCATGGTGTGAGGTATGGGTCCTGTTTTATTTTTTTGCAAATGGATATCCAGTTATGCCAGCACCATTTGTTAAAAAGTCTATCTTTTCCCCAATTAATTGACACTGGTCCTTTGTCAAATATCAGCTGCTCATACGTGGATGGATCTATGTCTGGGTTCTCAATTCTGTTCCATTGGTCTATGTGCCTGTTGTTGTACCAGTACCAGGTTGTTTTGACTACTGTGGCTGTATAATAAGTTCTGAAGTCAGGTAAAGTGAGGCCTCCCACTTTCTTCTTCTTTTTCAGTAGTGCTTTGCTTATCCGGGGCTTCTTTCCCTTCCATATGAAATTGGTGATTTGTTTCTCTATCCCCTTAAAATATGACATTGGAATTTGGATCGGAAGTGCATTAAATGTATAGATGGCTTTTGGTAGAATAGACATTTTTAATATGTTAAGTCTTCCTATCCATGAGCAGGGTATGTTTTTCCACCTAAGTATGTCCTTTTGAATTTCTTGTAGTAGAGCTTTGTAGTTTTCTTTGTATAGGTCTTTTACATCCTTGGTAAGATTTATTCCTAAGTATCTTATCTTCTTGGGGGCTACTGTGAATGGTATTGATTTGGTTATTTCCTCTTCTGTGTTCTTTTTGTTGATGTAGAGGAATCCAAGTGATTTTTGTATGTTTATTTTATAACCTGAGACTCTGCCAAACTCTTCTATTAGTTTCAGTAGTTTTCTGGAGGATTCCTTAGGGTTTTCTGTGTATATAACCATGTCATCTGCAAATAGTGATAACTTTACTTCTTCCTTCCCAATCCGGATACCTTTTATTTCTTTGTGTAGCCTAATTGCCCTGGCTAGAACTTCCAGCACGATGTTGAATAAGAGCAGTGATAAAGGGCATCCTTGTCTGGTTCCCGTTCTCAAGGGAAATGCTTTCAGGTTCTCTCCATTTAGAGTGATATTGGCTATTGGCTTTGCATAGATGCCCTTTATTATGTTGAGGAATTTTCCTTCAATTCCTATTTTGGTAAGAGTTTTTATCATAAATGGGTGTTGAACTTTGTCAAATGCCTTTTCTGCATCAATTGATAAGATCATGTGGTTTTTGTCTTTTGTTTTATTTATGTGATGGATTACATGAATGGTTTTTCTGATATTAAACCAGCCTTGCATACCTGGTATAAATCCCACTTGATCAGGGTGAATTATTTTTTTGATGTGTTGTTGGATTCTATTGGCTAGAATTTTATTGAGGATTTTTGCATCAGTGTTCATGAGGGATATAGGTCTATAATTTTCTTTTTTTGTAATGTCTTTACCTGGTTTTGGTATCAGGGAGATGGTAGCTTCATGGAATGAGTTGGGTAGTATTCTGTCATTTTCTATGCTTTGGAATACCTTCAGAAGTAGTGGTGTTAACTCTTCTCTGAAAGTTTGGTAGAACTCTGCAGTGAAGCCGTCCGGGCCAGGGCTTTTTTTTGTTGGGAGTTTTTTGATTACCGTTTCAATCTCTTTTTTTTGTTATGGGTCTATTTAGTTCTTCTACTTCTGAATGTGTTAGTTTAGGTAGGTAGTGTTTTTCCAGGAATTCATCCATTTCTTCTAGGTTTTCAAATTTGTTAGAGTACAATTTTTTATAATAATCTGAAATGATTCTTTTAATTTCATTTGGTTCTGTTGTGATGTGGTCCTTCTCGTTTCTTATTCGGGTTATTTGTTTCCTTTCCTGTATTTCTTTAGTCAGTCTAGCCAATGGTTTATCAATTTTGTTAATTTTTTCAAAGAACCAGCTTTTGGCTTTGTTAATTCTTTCAATTGTTTTTCTGTTCTCTAATTCATTTAGTTCAGCTCTAATTTTTATTATTTGTTTTCTTTTGGAGCCTGATGGATTCTTTTGTTGCTCACTTTCTATTTGTTCAAGTTGTAGGGACAGTTCTCTGATTTTGGCTCTTTCTTCTTTTTGTATGTGTGCATTTATCGATATAAATCGGCTTCTGAGCACTGCTTTTGCTGTGTCCCAGAGGTTTTGATAGGAAGTATTTTCATTCTCATTGCTTTCTATGAATTTCCTTATTCCCTCCTTGATGTCTTCTATAACCCAGTCTTTTTTCAGGAGGGTATTGTTCAGTTTCCAAGTATTTGATTTCTTTTCCCTAGTTTTTCTGTTATTGATCTCTAGTTTTATTGCCTTGTGGTCTGAGAAGATGCTTTGTAATATTTTGATGTTTTGGACTCTGCAAAGGTTTGTTTTATGACAGAATATGTGGTCTATTCTAGAGAATGTTCCATGTGCACTAGAAAAAAAAGTATATTTTGCAGCAGTTGGGTGGAGAGTTCTGTATAAGTCTATGAGGTCAAGTTGGTTGATTGTTGTAATTAGATCTTCCGTGTCTCTATTGAGCTTCTTACTGGATGTCCTGTCCTTCTCCAAAAGTGGTGTGTTGAAGTCTCCTACTATAATTGTGGAGGTGTCTATCTCTCTTTTCAATTCTGTTAAAATTTGATTTATGTATCTTGCAGCCCTGTCATTGGGTGCATATATATTTAACATGGTTATGTCTTCCTGATCAATTGTCCCTTTTATCATTATATAGTGTCCTTCTTTATCCTTTGTGGTGGATTTAAGTCTAAAGTCTATTTTGTCAGAAATTAATATTGCTACTCCTCTTCTTTTTTGCTTATTGTTTGCTTGATATACTTTTTTCCATCCTTTGAGTTTTAGTTTGTTTGTGTCTCTAAGTCTAAGGTGTGTCTCTTGTAGGCAGCATATAGATGGATCGTGTTTCTTTATCCAGTCTGTGACTCTCTGTCTCTTTATTGGTGCATTTAGTCCATTTACATTCAGGGTAATTATAGATAAATAAGTTTTTAGTGCTGTCATTTTGATGCCTTTTCATGTGTGTTGTTGACAATTTCATTTTTCCACATACTTTTTTGTGCTGAGGCGTTTTTATTAGTAAATTGTGAGATCCTCATTTTCATAGTGTTTGACTTTATGTTAGTTGAGTCGTTACATTTTTCTAGGCTTTTATCTTGAGTTATAGAGTTGTTATACCTTTTTGTGGTTACCTTATTATTTACCCCTATTTTTCTAAGTAAAAACCTAACTTGTATTGTTCTATATCGCCTTGTATCACTCTCCATATGGCAGTTCAATGCCTCCTGTATTTAGACCCTCATTTTGATTATTGTGATCTTTTACCTATTGACTTCTATGATTCCCTGTTATGTGTATTTTTTTTAATTAATCTTAATTTGTTTGTTTTTGTGATTTCTCTATTTGAGTTGATATCAGGACGTTCTGTTTTTTGACCTTGTGTTGTGCTGGTATCTGATATTATTGGTTCTCTGACCAAACAATATCCTTTAGTATTTCTTGTAGCTTTGGTTTGGTTTTTGCAAATTCTCTAAACTTGTGTTTGTCTGTAAATATCTTAATTTTGCCTTCATATTTCGGAGAGAGTTTTGCTGGATATATGATCCTTGGCTGGCAGTTTTTCTCCTTCAGTGTTCTGTATATGTCGTCCCATTCCCTTCTTGCCTGCATGGTTTCTGCTGAGTAGTCTGAACTTATTCTTATTGATTCTCCCTTGAAGGAAACCTTTCTTTTCTCCCTGGCTGCTTTTAAAATTTTCTGTTTATCTTTGGTTTTGGCGAGTTTGATAATAATATGTCTTGGTGTTTTTCTTTTTGGATCAATCTTAAATGGGGTTTGATGAGCATCTTGGATAGATATCCTTTCGTCTTTCATGATGTCAGGGAAGTTTTCTGTCAGGATTTCTTCAACTATTTTCTCTGTGTTTTCTGTCTCCCCTCTGTGTTCTGGGACTCCAATCACCCGCAGGTTATCCTTCTTGATAGAGTCCCACATTATTCTTAGGGTTTCTTCATTTTTTTTAATTCTTTTATCTGATTTTTTTTCAGCTATGTTGGTGTTGATTCCCTGGTCCTCCAGATGTCCCAGTCTGCATTCTAATTGCTCGAGTCTGCTCCTCTGACTTCCTATTGCGTTGTCTAATTCTGTAATTTTATTGTTAATCTTTTGGATTTCTACATGTTGTCTCTCTATGGATTCTTGCAATTTATTAATTTTTCCACTATGTTCTTGAATAATTTTTTTGAGTTCTTCAACAGTTTTATCGGTGTGTTCCTTGGCTTTTTCTGCAGTTATCCTAATTTCATTTGTGATATCTTTAAGCATTCTGTAAATTAGTTTTTTATATTCTGTATCTGATAATTCCAGGATTGTATCTTCATTTGGGAAAGATTTTGATTCTTTTGTTTGGGGGGTTGGAGAAGCTGTCATGGTCTGCTTCTTTAAGTGGTTTGATATGGATTGTTGTCTCCGAGCCATCACTGGGAAACTAGTTTTTCCAGAAACTCCGCTAAAAAAAAACTGCAGTCAGATCCCTATCAGAGTTCTCCCTCTGGCTCAGGCTATTCGGATGTTAATGAAGCCGCCTGGGGAGGGTGGGGGAGGGAACAGAGAGATAGGAGAGTAGCACCTCAGAATATAGCCAGAGTTGCTTGTCTTGCTTGGAATGACTATTATATCTGAGATTCCCGCGGGCGCGTCACCTATGTGAGCTGGCTGTGTGGAGATTGCCCCCGGGGGGTCTGGCCCGCTGGAGTCACAGTCAGATCCTCTGCTTCCAGCTCCACACCCAGCGTCAAGGGTCCCCTACTGGGACAGTGCACTCTCGACTCCAAAATCAGTCGCTACCTCCCTGGGACTTCTCGTCCCTCCAGCCACTTGGCCGTGCCGCCTCCGAGAACCAGGTAGGTCTCCTCCCGGGGTTAGTTCAGGTGGGTGGAGCAGCTCCCCGTGCTTGTGCCGTGACTGAGTGTCCTGGCTGGAACGCTGTTTTCCCCACTCCAATACCAGTCGCTGCCTCCCGGGGGCTTCTCCTATCGGCTGCGTCCCACGCCGCCCGCCCGACCCGGCTGGGCCCCTTCCCGGGGTTAGTTCAGGGGGGTGGAGCAGCTCTCCGTGTTTATGCCGTACCTGCGTCCAGTCCAAATCCCGGCGGGATGGTTCCCCGGCTGGGACGCTGCTCTTCCTGCTCCAAGACCAGTCACTGCCTCCCGGGGACTTCTCCTACTGGCTGCGTCCCACGTCGCCCACGGAACTGGCTGGTCCCCCTCCCGGGGTTAGTTCAGGGGGGTGGAGCAGCTCTCTGTGCTTGTGCCGTACCTGACTGGTACGCTGGCTCCAGGCTCTGGAAACAATCACTGCTTCCCCGTATTAGTTCGTTCTCCGTCTCTAAATCTGTGTTTGTTGTTCAGGGTTCGTAGATTGTTATGTATGTGATCGATTCACTTGTTTTTCCGTGTCTTTGTTGTAAAAGGGATCCGAGGTAGCATCTGCCTAGTCCGCCATCTTGGCTCCGCCTCCCCAATATTAACAATTTTAAGAAGCATGCCTATGTTTAATCATTCTGAGATAAGATTTTTAACATTTAAATCATCATCCATTTGTGGGTCTTAAAGTGTAAGGAACACCTGAATCACCCAGGAGCCTTGTTAAATACAGATGCAGGGAGGGCCCATCTCAGTTTCTGATTCAGTAGGTCTGGGCTGGGGTCTGAGAATCTTCATTTCCAATAAGATCCCAGGTGGTGCTGATGCTGCCCATTCAGATATTACACTTTGAGAACAACGGCCTTACAGAAGCCACCTAAAGGTGAATTTGGGCTCTATCCTATATTGAATTTCAATGTTCTGATAACCTGTAAACTAAATGATTCCTAATTCTGGGCAGCTATACTTTGGTTTTTATTTTCCCACGTATTTTACCCTTTACCCATTCTGTGACTCACTATTATCAATGACTTTCATAAAGGAATGAAATATGCATAATAAAATTAGTCACTTTCACAGATAAACCATAGTGGCCAAATTTAATAGTGGTTACCAGAGGCTGGGGGAAGAGGGAAAGAAGGAAATTATTGCTTAAGGGGTCCTGAATTTACATTAAGGAAGAGCAGTGAAAAATTTGTAAATGGATAATGGTGATGGTTGTACAACATGGTGAACATGATTCATGTTGCAGGATTGTACATGTAAAAAAGTTAAAATGGTTAATATGTTATATATATAGCCTCAATAAATAATGCCAAATTACAAGAATAGTTAAAATGGCAAAATTTGTGTTATATAATCAAAACTAAAAATGAATTTAAAAAATTGAGGGTACAAGAAAGTGTCCACATTAAGGAATATATATATATATATGTACTTTTTTTTTTTTAAACCAAACTAAGTTGAAACAAAACAAAAAAACTGTACTTGAAATCAGATGATTTTGATTCCAATTCCAATCCAGTAGCTGTGTCTTTGGACAAGTCCTGTAATCTGTTTAAGCTTAAATTTTTCAGTTAAAAAAGATTTAACAATCTCCTAAAATTGACAACCTCACAGCATAGTCAACCTCAAAAGACAGTCTGCCCTAAAAAAAAATAAAAATAAACATTCTTTAACTACATAATCTAGGATCTGCATTGCTTTCCTGGAATATTGTTTTTAATATTGAAGCCCCAAGTCCTGAATCTATTAAAGAGACTGGAAACCCAGGTTTATTCTCTCTCAGTTATATAGGTTTGGTTAGGGTCTGGCAGTTTGGAATTACAAAATTCCCTGTTTGGCTAGGTGTGTCCTATAGTGATCACAGCTCATGGGCTAATCAGCTCTGGCTATAACCAGCCTTTCCTGTTTTCCTCCAGTCCTCTACAAATCATACCTTACAACTTGTGCAGTGACCAGACCACAGTGAGAGACCTGACTTCTTGAACCTCACTGATGCTCTGTCCTTGTACCAGGTACTTTTTTTTTTTTAATTTTTAAAGTTTATGAAGAAATTTATTGTGGTAAAATACATATAACATAAAATTTACCATTTTAACTATTTTTAAAAAATTTTTTTATTGTGCTTTAAGTGAAAGTTTACAAATCAAGTCAGTCTCTCATATGAAAATATATAATAGTGGGCTCATACAATATTTGCCCTTTTGCAACTGACTAATTTCATTCAGCATAATGCCTTCCAGGTTCCTCCATGTTATGAAACGTTTCACGGATTATTCGTTGTTCTTCATCAATGTGTACTATTCCATTCTGTGAATATACCATACTTTATCCATTCATCTGTTGATGGGCACCTTGGTTGCTTCCATTTTTTTGCTATTGTAAACAGTGCTGCAATGAACATGGGTGTACATATATCTGTTCATGTAAAGGCTATTATTTCTCTATGACATATTCCAAGGAGTGGGATTACTTGATCGTATGGTAGTTCTATTTCTAGATTTTTAAGGAAGTGCCAAATCAATTTCCAAAGTGGTTGTACCATTTTACATTCCCACCAGCAGTGTCTAAGTGTTCCAGTCTCTCCAACATTTATTATTCTGTGTTTTTCGGATTAATTCCAGCCTTGTTGGAGTGAGATGGAATCTCGTTGTAGTTTCGATTTGCATTTCTGATAGTGAGCATTTCCTCATGTATCTGTTAGCTACCTGAATGTCCTTCTTTAGTGAAATGTCTGATCATATCCTTTGCCCATTTTTTACTTGGGTTATTTGTCTTTTTGTAATTGAGCTTTTGCAGTATCGTGTACATTATAGAGATCAGACGCTGATTGGAAATGTCATGGTTAAAAACTTTTTCCCAGTCTGTAGGTAATCTTTTTACTCTTTTGGTGAAGTCTTTGGATGAGCATGGGTGTTTGATTTTTAGGAGCTCCCAGTTATCTAGTTTCTCTTCTCCATTGTTAGAAACATTTTGTATACTGTTTATGCCATGTATTAGAGTTCCTAACATTGCCCCTATTTTTTTTTCCATGATCTTTATCATTTTAGATTTTATATTTAGGTCTTTGATCCATTTTGAGTTAGTTTTTGTGCATAGTGTGAGGTATGGGTCTTGTTTAATTTTTTTTTTTTTTTGCAGATGGATATCCAGTTATGCCAGCACCATTTGTTAAAAAGACTGTTTTTCCCCATTTAATGGACTTTGGGACTTTTTCAAATATCAGCTGCTCATATGTGGATGGATTTATCTCTGGATTCTCAATTCTGTTCCATTGGTCTATATATCTGTTGTTGTACAAGTACCAGGCTGTTTTGACTACTGTGGCAGTATAATAGGTTGTAAAACCCAGTAGAGTGAGGCCTCTCACTTTGTTCTTCTTTTCTAATAATGCTTTAATTATCTGGGCCTCTTTCCTTTCCACATGAAGTTGGTGATTTGTTTTCCATCTCATCAAAAAATGTCGTTAGATTTTGCATCAGAATTACATCATACCTATAGATCACTTTTGGTAGAATAGACATTTTTACAGTGCTAAGTCTTCTTATCCATGAGCACGTTATGTTTTTCCTCTTATGTAGGCCTCTTTTTGTTTCTTGCAGTACTATCTTGTAGTTTTCTTTGTATAGGTCTTTTAAGTCTCTGGTAAGATTTATTCCTAAGTATTTTATCTTCTTGGGGGCTACTGTAAATTGTACCAGGTACTTTTTTGGGTTAAAAATAGAACACTCACAGGGGTCCAGGCAGACATTTGTAGCCCTGATGCTACTGGCCAGAGGCAGAGCTGTGGTGTCCTTTGGAGCCATTGAAGCCTATTGATGGACACAAAAATCTTTGCAGCTAGTGGCAGCTATGCTGAGCTTGGATGACACAAGGCTATAGTATTCTTGAGTTTCCCATAGAAATTCTGGTATGCATTTCTTTGATTGTTCCTACAGTAAAAATTCAATATATTTTGAGGCAAAAATAAATAGCCTGGTAACTTTCTTACCAAGTTGAAGAGTATCATAAAAACCAGGAGACGATTAAACAGATCACAGAAGCCTTAAAACTCTTTGTGACATGTGTGGTGATGACCAGGCCTGTGAACTTACAGAATCTGTGTTTGACAGCACTGAATAAAGGTGAAAATAGGTCCATCTCTTCTCTTCTCTGTGGGATATAATGGACCTTTTTCACAGAGAACTGAAAAGTAGGTACCTTCAACATTTATTTCACAGTGATCATGGCTCCTCATGAAGGACAGACATAGTCGATGGAAAAAGCATCAAAATGCCTCCAATCTCAAGTGGCTGAAGACAAAAATATCTTAAAGGCATCTCAGAAGAATACAGAACAAATTCAGAGGGAAATGTTGATGGTTTAGATGACAACATTGAGCTTCAGGAAAGCTTGAACTACTTGTCCAATAAGGTGCTGAATGGGAGGGAAATCAGTCACTGCAGAAACAGAGAAAAAAAAAAAAAAGATGCTAGTAAATTTCAGCACAATGAAGGAGATTTTGGAAACCCTGAAGGCTTAGTGGTTAAATCCTATGGCTGCTAATCAAAAGGTCAGCAGTTCAAATCCAACAGGTGCTCCTTGGAAACCCTGTGGGGCAGTTTTACTCTGTCCTGTAGGGTCACTATGAGTTAGAATTGACTCGACGGTAACGGGTCTGGTTTTCGTAAGGAGCTTTCAGTTCTAATTCAAAGTCTTCTAGCAGTCCAAGCATCTTTACAGTGTGACCTTGCACACATGAAATTTTCAGCTGAAACAGAGATATAGTATGAACTACACAAAGAATATGAAATGTAACCTCAAAGAAAACCAATGGAGGAAGGAAGTTATCACTTATAAATAGAGAAGATATATCCCAAAGTGTATGAAAAATCAGCCTTACCTCAATACTTTGACTCCTACATAAACATGGCTGAAGACTTGGAGAAGCAATTGGGAAGCCCCATATCCTTCCATCAAAGGTAGATCAGCCATTGTGAGAAAAGCACTCAAGAAATTTGGTTGGTAATTGTGCTGAACAAGAGAAACCTCAATGATTTAAAGAAAAGAAAATGGTTACAAGAGGCAAAAATTGGTAGAATTAGAGTTTGAAATCCTAAGTTTTCCAAGTGGTCCCTTTGCACCTGCTGCTCCACAGACAGGTCATGACAGTGGTCAAGAGGTTCAGGGCATCCCCTGCATCCTTAGGTACCCAGGGGAGCAGGAAGGATGAGCTCTGAGGGCACAAGAATTCAGGGAAGTGGCAGCTTCAATTCAGGTTTACAGCAGCCGACTCCTGAACATCCACACACACACCAGGACTTCTGATTTGTTTTTCTCTTTAGTCTTAATTGATCCTTTTTTAGTTTAACTTAACTAATGCTGCATCTATTTTTCAAGATGTTTTTCATTGGTAAAAATACTAGTGTTTTGAGAACATAGTTTTAATATAATTCTTAAATATGTGCATACTATATAGTTATCTAAACTATGTATATTATATATATATATTTATATATATATATATTATTTATCTCTCCCACGTGTCTGTCAGTTTGTCGTACTGTGGGGGCTTGTGTGTTGCTGTGATGCTGGAAGCTATACCACCGGTATTCAGGTACCAGCAGGGTCACCCATGGAGGACAGGTTTCAGCTGAGCTTCCAGACTAAGACAGACTAGGAAGAAGGGCCAGCAGTCTACTTCTGAAAAACATTAGCCGGTGAAAATCTTATGAGCAGCAGTGGAACATTGTCTAATATAGTGCTGGAAGTTGAGCCCCCCAGGTTGGAAGGCACTCAAAAGATGACTGGGGAAGAGCTGCCTCCTCAAAGCAGAGTCAACCTTAATGACATGGATGGAGTAAATCTTTCGGTACCTTCATTTGCTGATGTGGCACAACTCAAAATGAGAAGAAACAGCTGCAAGCATTCCATTAATAATCAGAACCTGGAATGTACGAAGTATGAATCTAGGAAAATTGGAAATTGTGAAAAATGAAATGGAACACATAAGCATCGATATCCTAGGCATCAGTGAGCTGAATGGACTGGTACTGGCCATTTTGAATCGCACAATCATATAGTCTACTATGCTGGGAATGACAACTCGAAGAGGAATGGTGTTGCATTCATCATCAAAAAGAAAGTTTCAAGATGTATCCTGAAGTACATTGCTGTCAGTGATAGCATAACATTCATACGCCTACAAGGGAAACCAGTTAATATGACCATTATTCAAATTTATGCACCAGCCACTAGGGTCAAAGATGAAGAAATAGAAGATTTTTAAGAGCTGCTGCAGTCTGAAATTGATCGAACATGCAATCAAGATGCATTGATAATTACTGGAGATTAGAATGAGAAAGTTGGAAACAAAGAAGAAGGATCAGTAGTTGGAAAATATGGCCTTGGTGATAGAAACAATGCCGGAGATTGAATGATAGAATTTTGCAAGACCAACGACTTCTTCATTGCAAATACCTTCTTTCACCAACATAAATGGCAACTATACACATAGACCTCGCCAGATGGAACACACAGAAATCAAATTGACTACATCTGTGGAAAGAGACGATGGAAAAGCTCAATATCATCAGTCAGAACAAGGCCAGGGTCCAACTGTGGAACAGACCATCAATTGCTCATATGCACGTTCAAGCTGAAAGTGAAGAAAATCAGAGAAAGTCCACAAGAGCCAAAATATGACTTTGAATATATCCCACCTGAATTTAGAGGCCATATGAAGAATAGATTTGATGCATTGAATAGTGGTGACCAAAGACCAGATGAGTTGGGGAATGACGTTAAGGACATCATACATGAAGAAAGTAAGAGGTCACTGAAAAGACAGGAAGAAAGAAAAGACCGAGATGGATGTCAGAGGAGACTCTGAAACTTGCTTTCAAACATCAAGCAGCTAAAGTAAAAGGGAGAATTGATGAAGTAAAAGAACTGGAGATTTCAAAGGGCCTCTCGAGAAGACAAAGTAAAGTATTATAATGACATGTGCAAAGAGCTGGAGATTGAAAACCGAAAGGGAATAACACACTCGGTGTTTCTCAAGCTGAAAGAACTGAAGAAAATATTCAAGCCTCGAGTTGCAATAGTGAAGGATTCCATGGGGAAAATATTAAACGATGCAGGAAGCATCATAGAAAATGGAAGGAATACACAGAGTCATTATACCAGAAAGAATTAGTCGATATTCAACCATTTCAAGAGGTGGCATATAATCAGGAACCGATGGTACTGAAGGAAGAAGTCCAAGCTGCTCTGAAGGCATTGGCGAAAAACAAGGCTCCAGGAACTGATGGAATATCAACTGAGATGTTTCAACAAACAGATGCAGCACTGGAGGTGCTCACTCATCTATGCCAAGAAATATGGAAGACAGCTTCCTGGCCAACTGACTGGAAGAGATCCATATTTATGCCTATTCCCAAGAAAGGTGAACCAAGCAAATGTGGAAGTTATAGAACAATATCATTAATATCACATGCAAGCAAAATTTTGCTGAAGATCATTCAAAAACGGCTGCAGCAGTATATCGACAGGGAACTGCCAGAAATTCAGGCTGGTTTCAGAAGAGGACACGGAACCGGGGATATCATTGCTGATGTCAGATGGATCCTGGCTGAAAGCAGAGAATACCAGAAGGATGTTTACCTGTGTTTTATTGACTGTGCAAAGGCACTCAACTGTGTGGATCCTAACAAAGTATGGATAACACTGCAAAGAATGGGAATTCCAGAACACTTAATTGTGCTTGTGAGGAACATTTACATAGATCAAGAGGCAGTTGTTCAGACAGAACAAGGGGATGCTGTTTAAAGTCAGGAAAGGTGTATGTCAGAGTTGTATCCTTTCACCATATCTCTTCAAACTGTATGCTAAGCAAATAATCTTAGAAGCTGGTCTATATGAAGAAGAACGGGGCTTCAGGATTAGAGGAAGACTCATTAACAACCTGTGTTATGCAGATGACACAACCTTGCTTGCTGAAAGTGAAGAGGACCTGAAGCACTTACTAATGAAGATCAAAGACCAAAGCCTTCAGTATGGATTACACCTCAACATAAAGAAAACAAAACTACTCACAATTGGACCAATGAGCAACATCATGATAGACAGAGAAAAGACTAAATTTGTCAAGGATTTCATTTTACTTGGATCCATAATCAACAGCCATGGAAGCAGCAATCAAGAAATCAAAAGACTCATTACATTGGGCAAATCTGCTGCAGAGGACCTCTTCAAAGTGTTGAAGAGCAAAGATGTCACCCTGAAGACTAAGGTGAGCCTGACCCAAACCATGGTATTTTCAATCACATCATATGCATGTGAAAGCTGGACAATGAATAAAGAAAACCGAAGAAGAGCTGACGCTTTTGAATTGTGAAGAAGAGCTGACACTTTTGAATTGTGGTGTTGGCGAAGAATATTGAATATATACCATGGTCTGCCAAAAGAATGAACAAATCTGTCTTGGAAGAAGTATGGCCAGAATGCTCCTTAGAGGCAAGGATGGCGAGACTGCGTCTTACATACTTTGGACATGTTTTCAGGAGGATCAGTCCCTGGAGAAGGACATCATGCTTGGCAGAGTACAGGGTCAGTGGAAAAGAGGAAGACCCTCAACGAGGTGGATTGACACAGTGGCTGGAACAATGAGCTCAAGCATAACAACGATTGTAAGGACGGCGCAGGACCGCGGAGTGTTTCATTCTGTTGTGCATAGGGTCGCTATGACTTGGAACCGACTCAACGGCGCCTAACAACAACAAGTACATAACCACTAAAATAAAAATTAAAAGAAATAAACCTAACATTCATTTACTTTCAATTACACCCTTCCATTCTAAAATATTTATTGTCCTGTTGTCCTAATTTATTCATACTGGAAAATTAATTAAATATAGTAGACCTGTATGCTGAATCTTAACCTCAAGTTAGGCAATTTCTATTTCCATTTTCTAATTCTAATAAAATCTTACTTTTGGAAAATATATTTCTTTCACATTGATTGAAAAATAACTACAAAAAAAGTAAAAATTGTAGCTTGGGAACATTCTTTTTTGTGTGTGTGTCAAATGCCAGTTTTTGAATCCTCTAAATTTGGTCCTTCAGGTCTTGAGTATTTTTACAGTGGCTATGCACTTTTATGCACTACTGAGCCGACGTGCACCTATAGGTTGAGTACTAATGCAGAAATTTTTGTCTATGCTTTCACAAAGACAATTCTCTGAATGATTCTCCTTAGGGCCGCCATCACCTCCTTGTTCCTCAGGCTGTAGATAATGGGGTTGAGCGTAGGGGTGATGATGGTGTAGAAAACAGCCAGAACCTTGTCTTCTGTTGGAGATCGGAAGGCTCTTGGGCATAGGTAAGTGTAAACAAAGGGTGCATAGTAGAAGGTCACCACAGTGAGGTGGGTACTGCAGGTCGAATAGGCCTTCTTCCTCCCTTCTGATGAGGGCATGTGGTAGACAGCAAGGAGAATCTGGCCATAAGAACAACTAATGCCAATGAAAGGGAACACGAGGAACAAGGTGGTACTCACAAACACTGTGTACTCATAGACCCAGGTGTCCATGCAAGCCAAAGTCAACATGGCTGGAACATCACAGAAAAAATGATTGATGGCCCTAGATTGGCAATAGGGCATATGGAGTGCATATGCAGTGTGGGCACAGGAGTTGATAGACCCCATTATCCAAGATCCTGTTATCATCAGCACACACACTTTTTTGCTCATACGAATGGGATAATGGAGAGGAAAGCAAATGGCCATGTAACGGTCATAGGCCATAGATGTCAAGAGAAGTGTTTCTGCACCTGCCAAAGTCAAGAAGAAGAAACTCTGAACTCCACATCCAATGAAGGAGATTGACTTGATTCCAAACAGGAAGTTGGAAGCCATCTTGGGGACAATGGTGGAGATGTTATTCAGGTCCACGAGAGAGAGTTGACTAAGTAGGAAATACATGGGTGTATGGAGATGGGTGTCCAAGAAAATGAGGAGAGTCATGGATAGGTTGCCAATCAGAGCCATTATGAAAATTAGAATGATGAGAATGAAGAGGAATACGCCAATTTTTGATGGTGGGAACAACCCTAATAAGATGAAATCAGTTGATGTTTGGTTATAATTTTCCATCAGGCATTCATGTGGTTTTTCTAAAAGCAAACAGAGGAGTAAATCAGTTAGGTAAGTTTTTTTTTAACTCCTTAGTTTTCTCAGACCGCAAATTATTCATGAGATTTACTTCTCTTAAATAAAGGACTAAGCTACTTTGACAACGAAACCTCATTTTCTGACCTCTAGATCAAATTAGCAGAGGCATACATTTCTGACCAAAATATGTCATAAGAAACCTAAGAAGTTAAAAAAAAGAAAATTTCCTATAATGATTCAGTAGGAATGGATGTTTTATTGTACCACATAAAATTAGGGATCATTAAGAGGTTAGATCTCACACTAAATCATATACATTGAAAATCTATTATAGACTCATACTACAAATAAATTTTTATGACCTTCAGGGGAAGATGTCTTTCTTCTAAATTTATATCCTGAGATTTACTGCAGTGGTGTATCAGCTCATGTTGAGGAGCTGTATTTCTTTCTTGAGCACTCTTTGCATAGTAATGCCAAATCAAACTCCCTTGAAGTCAAGTATCATTTTTTGGCTCATCTGTTAAGAAATGTATGACAAATTATCATCGCCAAGTACCATTTACACAAAGTCGTATTAATTCATATATATCTTTTCATTTTCAGTTTTCTCTGCTTTGTATTCCCTTCTGCTGCCTCACTCAATTTCCAAGTTTCTAGTTAAAGCAGACAATTTATTGGAGTGTCTATATTCCATGGTCATTGTAGCTTCCTGATTCTGCTCAAGGTCTCCCCAAAGAGAAAGCACATTCTGTCACTGTTTCCCTGATGCTTAGCTAACATAACACATTGCACAGTGGCACATTCTCTTATTCGTTCCTTTTTTTCTAATGTTTTCTTGTATTTGAAACCAAAGTTATATGATGATTAATAGATACATTATAAATTTAAGAAGAAAAAGTTTAGAGAGATTAAGAATGAGAGCAGGAGATAAGACATCGAAAGATGAAAAATTTCATCGACTTTGAAATAAGGAATTTGGATAAAGGACTGGTCCCTCACTCAAATGTAAAAAAGAATAGCATCTGGAAAATTTTCTAGGTAAGGGTGAGTGGGAGAATTCTCCAGAATGAAGACCACAAATGTACAATCTCTGTATGTTATGTCCAAAAAGAGTTGTAGTGTTTTGTTCTAAAGTATTATGATAAAGATAAATTCACCAAATTTTTGATAAGGTCTCCAAAATGAAAGAGGAGATCCATACACACGAGGACTGGGTGCCCAATAAGTAAGGTATGCACGGGCTTCCTTGTGCTCGCTTACTAATCTGTAATGTCCAATTTCATCTGTTTTTCATCACATCAAATATGTGGGGAAACTCATGTGAAATTTTGCACTACAGATTAGTAAGTAAACACAAGTAAGTCAATGCATACCTTGCTTACTCTTTAAGTCCGTGTAAACCTTGCTTACTGGTTAATCTGCCCTGCACACATGTGTTCATACACACAGGTACACACACATTTATATAAAGTGAGTTAAAAATGATCAAGAAAATATACATGAAGAGAAAAGAATTCTAAAAAACATTTTGAATCTTCAGAAAACAATGAGAATTTATTAAATCAACAGTACAGAATATTGTACTACATAAAAGAAAATTCCAGGTAACAAGAAAGGGCTCCTGGAAACTACAAATGTCATTATACGTATAAGTGATTCAATTAAAATTTTGAAAGATATAGTGGAGAAAATCTTGCAGAAAAAAAGAAGATAAACGACAAAACATTAAATGATTGACTTTTAGAAGGTAAGAGAATTAGAGATTTTAATATAGGAGGAACCTACATACATTTATGGGCATTCCTGGAAATGCATATAGCAAAATAATTATGGAGTTAATATTACCAAAGGAAAACATTCTCTCAGAATTTAACTATATGAGCCACCATATTCAAACAACATGCAAACCACATAGAAAAAGAAATGAGAAATATTTTATTGGAAAGTATTTTCTTGAAAATTCTAAATATCTTCCGGAAAATATTTTTTTGAAAAGTCTCAATATCAGCTACAAAGAGAAGATTCTATAAGTTTCTTGAAAGAAACAATAGTGATAATAATAAAAAGAAATGTATACAGGAATGACAAAGTAACCTTGGGTTTTGCAATAATGTTAAAGTTTTATATATTAGCAACAAATTCTAGAAGCTAGAAAAATGCCGTTAACCTCTCTTCCCAAGACACAAAGTGTGATGTAACTACGTTGGGAGAATGGAAGAAAGCAGAGAGTTGTGGAGGGGCATGTGGGGAGGGCAGCACCTTATACACAATGACCTGAGGCACGAGACAGTATTTGGGATTTAGGAATCAAGCTTTAGAAGGCATATATATTGTTTGCAAAATATGACGGTAAGCATAGAAGAAAGAGTAAAATAAGTTGAAGTTATTGTCTCGGGGTGAGGATGAGTGAGTTATAAGGCCATTATTTAACTATCTCAGCTATTGATATCGTGTTCATTCATTCCTTGAATAAAATATATAAAAACCAAAAAAACCAAACCCATTGCCATTGGGTCAATTCCCACTCATAGGTTTAAAGATTATGTCACTGATAATATAAAGTGAGTTAAAAATGATCAAGAAAATATACATGAAGAGAAAAGAATTCTAAAAAACTTCAATTATTACATATTTAAATCTCCAAGCAAATTGTAAGAAAGCTAACAGCAGGGTCCTGATCCTGGGTGAAAAATGAGATTCCTTGATTATTGTATGATTCCTTGATTATTGTATAACTCCTGATAACTTCTGAAAGAAAAATTGGGAAAGCATATTTTTATAAGTATCATTTGGATTCAACAAGATACCTAAATATTAGATTGGTATCATAGTATATAATTATTTTAGTAGTTTAAATTATTGACAAGATAGAGAAGGCATAATTTGAAATTATCAATGAAATCACCATTGTGATAACTTCTGTCATTTATAAATAGGGCTGTCTAGGACAAAGCCTCTATAAGAAAGTTAATGTTATCTCTGTTTAAAGATGAAGAAAAAGAAGTACAGTACAGAAATAATGAATGGCACATAAGATCTATTATTTGGCCACATATCTTGTGACTACCAATGCAATATCTTTTTGATTACTCATGTTCCCCTGTTCTTACGTGCTAATATCTTGTCCTGTGATATCAGTTAAGGGAACTGTTTGCCTGACAGGGAGCCCTGGTGGCTAAATTACATACCTTCATGAAATTCCACAATGGTCAGTCATCAGCATTAATCATAGATGAATCGAGAAGTAGGCAAACAGATATGCTAAAAGACAGATAGAAACTGATTACTAGAGTATATCCCAAAACCGAGCCCGTTGCTGTCAAGACATTTCTGACTCGTAGTGTCCCTATAGGACAGAGTAGACTGCCCATAGCGTTTCTAAGGAGCAGCTCCTGAATTCAAACTGCAGACCTTTTGGTTAGCAATCGAGCTCTTAACCACAGCACTGCCCGGGCTCCTACTAGAGTATAGCCTTCACATTTTGGTTTGGAACAGGGGTGGGTTTACCTGCTTCATTGCACAACTACAGAGAGTTTGCGACAAAACTAGATCTAATTTTTGCTCTACTACATACTAGAAATGTAAACATGGGTTAGCGAATTTAACTCTTTAACCCAGTAGTTGATATGTGGAGCAGATATTAAAACAAAACAAATATAGATTATTGCAAACTGTATATGAGATAACACTTAGTGAATACTGAGTGTGACCCTGAGCATAAGACATCATTGAACAGTTATTATCACCTTTATTCTCTCCATCATCACCATTGTCATTGCTATCAACATAATTATCATCATTTTCATTCAAATACTTGTCCCCTACATTTGCGTAGTGTTATAGTTTTCAAATTGCTTACATTCACTACTCCATTCCTCACAAAAGCTCTGTCAAGTTGTTAATAAAAATGGTAGCACTACTTCATTGGAAGTTTAGTAATTTGTAAAGGAGGTAAAATATATAAACACATAGTCAAAATCATAAAGCACTACAATGCGGCACAGTTTGTACTTAAGATTAAAACCTGTATTAAAAAAAAAATTTTTTTAACCATAGCATATCCACTAATCCTTGAATCTAGATGATGTCCATGAAATTTAGAAAGTATTTTATTTTCTGGTAGATAGTAATTTTAGACATTCTTATTTTACCTTTCGTATAACTTCCATTTTATATTTTCATATAAAATCTAGATAAATAATCTCCAGATACTTAATTACAAAGAGTGAATTACATAAGGTAGAACAGCAAATAAGACACAGCAGTAGCCACTGTTCACTCATGGGCAAAGAAACAAAGAAGTAAATGCAAGAAATAGGAAATGCTGCCTTCATAATTGTTACGGAGAATCTGGGCTCTTAAGAGTTAGCTTTATTAGTCGTGTTTCATGTGGGCGCATCAAAAGTTTACTCCACAGGACATGACTTACCATTCTCCTTTCCAGTGACTCTTATCTCCCTTCTAATACAGACAACATATTTATGAGTTAGATCCAAAACGACTTTCTGTTGTCTGTTCATGCTCTAGGATTTTTTTTTTTAACAATGTTGTAAAAAATGGAGCCAATACCTTACCTCCAGCTCTACTTTGAATCTTCTAATTCTGAAATTGACCAACTCTTATATAAATTTTGCCACTCAATTCCTAAACCTATTACTGTAAGTCCAGAATCATTTTTGTTTAGACATTAATACACCCTACCAAAAGAATTATTACAAGAGACTTAACACCTATGTGATCTCATGATGTACTAGCATGAAAACACCTCTACTTATGGAGAATATAATTCATGTGACTAGCACCATATTAAAGCATTCTAAACTTGGCTGAACTCTGCAAAGTTTCCATCACAGGCTCTAGACGTTACTCATTTTCCCCTCCTTAATAAATCCAATTTACCCTTCAAACTTCCCCTTAAATATAATTTGTTTTATAAATCTATTTGCTCAGTTACAGACAAATTCTTCTTACATTTAAGGTTCCATTTTAGGCCATGTAAATTTTTATGATATATTTTGTCACACAGAATCTTAATTATTTTGGTATTTTTGAGGATAAACCTGAGTATATTCATCATAAATTGTGGAGCAAGTTTCACAGATAATGAAAACCCCAATCACACCCCTTACCCCTTGTCTCTGTCTAACCACAAGCTTGTTTTGAGCAACATTTTTCAGGAGGTCTCAGCAGATAGTGGCTCCATCCACTGAACTAGCCCGAGCTACACCTTGAAGCATGAGCAGATGGAAGAAATTACATCCTTCAACCGACCCCCGGACCAGATTGTCACCGGAAGGAATGATATCTCCCAGCCCGTTATTTCACCCGATTCCATTTTAGAAGCGAGGGGGTCCCACTACATGCACATCTGACGGAAGATGGTTTAATATCCGTACCCCAAAATATGGGCATGGGAGGGCTAAGGGCGGAAAGTTCCTGGTACCTAACCCAACCCCCAACACCACTGGAAACAAAAAGCTCCCCAGCCCCCTTAGACAGCAAGCACGTGGCCTTATGGTTGCTAGACCCCAGGCGCTCCTTGTATGTGCAGAGATAAACTTACCACTTTCTGACTCCCTTGCAATTAGTGCCCATCTTATTTCAATGGGCTAAATAGGACAAGAACCCGAACGGCGATCAGTTACAATAATACCAACCATTTAGTGTATATTCAATTCACTATGTTTCACCTTCAGTTCACGGTGGTGGTGTTCTGTGTTGTACATTCCACTCCAATCACAGTGACCCTCTAGGAGAGAGTAGAAGTACCCTGTAGGGTTTCCAAAGCTGTATTTCTTCATGGGGAACCCCAGTGGTGAACTGGAAATTCTGGTGGCACAGTAGTTAAGAGCTATGACTGCTAACCAAAAGTCGGCAGTTCAAATCCACCAGCCACATCTTGGAAACCCCATGGGGCAGTTCTACTCTGTCCTATGGGGTCACTATATGTCGGAATCAACTCGACTGCAATGGGTGTGTTTGTTTTGCTAATACTTATAAATGATAGTACTTAATTAATTCTAACCAAAATTCTTTAATAATTTTAGAAGAGTTCCTGTTCATATATGATGAATAAAAACAAAATTTGGAATACTACCTTTTTTTTAACCTTCTTACTTTCACAAACTCATTGGCTTGGTCAGCTGGCAGTGGGCCTACAGACATCAGATGAATAAAGTCATTTTTCTGAATAAACTTCTTTGAATACATTTGAAACAAAAGTGCATATTCATCTCTCTTCCCTGAACATAACATTTTAGGTAACTCAAAGAAGACTTACCAAAAATCATGACGCTAGGCCTTCTTGGCTTGGTTATTGATTCTAATACTTGTTTTGTTTGTGTTCACTTGGGAATGTCCACTGAGACTTGGACAATATGGGGCAAGTCACTAATAACGTAGCATGGCCCTAGGCCAAGGTTGGCAAAGGAGTTCTGATAATTTTTCTGGATGTTTTCACAGATGTACTAAATGTCAATTCAGAGGTGAAAGAAATAAAAACATTTTGTCAGATCATTTCAACATTACGTTATTAAAGTTTTATAGAAGCATCAGTTTTATACACTGTTATTCACTCAGTGTATAGCAATGTCTCTACATTTTAATTTTCCAGTTTTGATTATATTGGCCAACAAATTTAATAAATTAAAATGAAACGCAATTAATTTAATAAAAATTTATAAATGCTTATAAAATCACTCAGTTTTGTAGTGATCTTTATTTTATCCTAGGCATTATGTATTTTCAAATTGTTTTATTCTGTTGGAAAGGTCTGTTAAAATTTATGTATTCTTCTAAGTCTTTTGTCATTGTTTTAACAATGTTCACAGCATCTTCACCAGGAATAGATTCCATTTTAAGAAACCACTTCCTTTGCTTATCCATAAGAAGCAACTTCTCATCCACTAAAATTTTATTATGAGATGGCAGCAATTCAGTCACATGTTAAAGGTCTACTTCTAATTCTGGTTCTCGTTTCTTCCACCACATCTGCAATTACTTCCTCCACTGAAGTCTTGAACCCCTCAAAGTCATTCATGAGGGCTGGAATTAACTTCTTCCAAGCTCTTGTTTAGGTTGAGGTTTTAATTTCCTGCTATGAATCAAGAATGTGTTTAATGGCATCTAGACAGGCAAATCCTTTCCAGAAGGTTTTCAATTTGTTTTGCCCAGATCGATCAGAGGAATCACTGTCTATGACAGCTATACCCCAAAAACCAAACCCAGTGCCGTCGAGCCGATTCTGACTCATAGCGACCCTACAGGGCAGAGTAGCACTGCCCCATAGAGCTTCCAATGAGCGCCTGATGTATTCGAACTGCCGACCCTTTGGTTAGCAGCCGTAGCACTTAACCACTATGCCACCAGGGTTTCCATGGCAGCTATAGGCTTACAAAATTTATTTCTTAACTAATAAGACTTGAAAGTCAAAATTACTCCTTGATCCACGGGCTGCAGAATGGATCTTGTGTTACCAGGCATGAAAACCACATTAACTTCCTGACACATCTCCGTTAGAGTTCTTGAGTGACCAGGTGCACTGTCAATGAGCAGTAATATTTTAAAAGGAATCTTTTTTCCAGAGCAGTAGGTCTCAACAGTGAGCTCAAAATATTCAGTAAACCATGTTGTAAACAGATGTGCTGTCCTCCAGGATTTGGTGCTCCATTCACAGAGCATAGATAGAGTAGATCTGGCATAACTTTTAAGGGCCCTGAGATATTCAGAATGGTAAATGCACATTGGCTTCAACTTGGAGTCTCCAGCTGCATTACCTGCTAACAAGAGAGTCAGCCTGTCCTTTGAAACGTTAAAGCCAGGTAGTGACTTCTCTCTAGCTGTGAAAGTACTACATGGCATCTTCTTTCAACATGAGGTTGTTTCATCTACATTGAAAATCTGTGGTTTAGCGTAGCCGCCTTCATCAGTTATCTTAGCATAGTTGGGTAGCTTGCTGCAGCTTCTACATCAGCACTTGCTGCTTCACCTTGCATTTTTATGTTACAGAGATAGATTCTTTCCTTAAACCTCATGAACCAACCTCTTCTAACTTCATATTTTCTTTTGCATCTTACTCATCTCTCTCAGCCTTCACAGAATTGAAGAGAGTTAGGGCCTTGCTCTGACTTAGAGAGTTAGACTTTGGCTTAAGGGAACATTGTGGCTGGTTTGATCTAGCCAAACCACTAAAACTTTCTCCGTATCAGCAATAAAACTGTTTCACCTTCTTTTTATTCGTATGTTCACGGGAGTAAAAATACCCCTTGCCGATGAGTTGATTTTGACTCATAGCTACCCTATAGGACAGAGTAGAACTGCCCCATAGGGATTCCAAGGAGTAGCTGGTGAATTTGAACTGCCGAGCTTTTGATTAGCAGTTGAGGTCTTAATCATTGTGCAGTAGGGTTTAATCCAGAATTTCCACTACAACCTTTCTGCCACAGGTTATGCTGCCCGTATTTCAAATACTGTTGACATAGCTTCCAGCAACACAGCAACAGGCCAGCCATCATTGTATGACAAAATGACAGAATGGTGACAGCCAGTATCTAATATAGAACTCAGATACTCACTTTCCCGCCCACCTTACAGCTATGGCCAACACATACGTCCTAGACTCTGCATTATGACACCAGACATTGACTTGGGAGCTGGTCAGTCAAAGGAGTAGGGCATGAGCATAGCGACTAAGGAAACTTGGATGAGGCAGCAGTAAATCAACCCAACTTCCAGAAGTGCCAATCATACAGTTCTGGAGGCTATGAATGGCTTCCAGGAGAGTCAACAGTATTGTCATCACACAATTCATTCTCAGGCACACATTGGGCTTTGCTCATGATGTTTAAGCCTGACTCATCTATATTTTTTCTGATTGAGTGGGGCTGAACTTATTTCTGTGCTTTCAGTTAAGAACTCCTTAGCTAATAGTAAAAAAGTAACAGACTCCAAATTCTATTTGGATTCAGTTGGAATACCTTACCAGAAAAGAGTCGAGGAAAGAGAGGATGAAGATTTGGGGTAAGGCAGTGATTTCAGGATTGAGAAAGAGAGAAGATGCTTGAATATGCTCAACAATTAAGAATATTTTATGATAGAGTAGGTTTTTTGAATGAAAGAAAACAAACAAAAACTTATTTTAACTCCCTATTATCAAATTGACTCACCATTTCTTGTGAAATGAAACTATTTATTTCCCCCCAAATTTATTAAGTGCTCAGTAGGTATTTGATATTTGGTTATTGGTCTAGAGTAGCAATTTTTTTCCTCCAACAAATGTGAGATTCAAGTAAGCTATGTGAGACTAGGTAAATGTTTCGTTAGTAACCAAACTACTACCTTTTTCCACCGTAGTGTTTAGATATCATACAGTTCCTAGTGATGAGAAATTTTCAGTTCATTTAAATTAGGAGACAAAAAAGCCATACTAATTTGCCATTGCATAAATCATGCTTCTAATTATTAGTGGAGAGAACTCTAAATGCTTACTGGGAATCAGTATAAAGACATCTAAATTAGTATCATTTCTTCAAAATGTGGATCTCCTAATCCAGAAAAATTATGATTTCCAACACTAAGAATTTAGTTTTCCATGGCTGTGTTGACTTAGTTAATCAAGGGCTTTTCTTAAATGTTCATTCTAGCTTCCTCTTTTCATCTGTCCTCAGAAAATGAATAGAATATCAACATTATTCTCTCCTGGACAGCAAGCAAGCAATTCCTCTTCACCCAGAATACACACCTAAGCTAATAAATTTTTTACTGGAAATAATGATGGGACTTTCTGCACAGGATGAAGAGGCGTATCAAATTAAAGCACTGGAACAGGGAATTTGATTCCCTCACTCCTACCCTTAAAACATCTCAATAGAATTACAAGTCTAACAAGTGGAGAAATAGATCATGCATAACATAAATTGTCTTAGACAAGTGTACAAGTGGCTACTTCAGATGCAAAATTTGAGTCTGTGCTGGGGAATCATTTAGGAGTGGCTAAGATTTTTTTTTTTTTAAGATAGTATAACCTGTACTCATTAGGCTGTAACTTCCATTAATCCTCTTATAAAGTGGGCTCTCCTTCTCTTACAGCTCAGTTAGCATCTCTCCAACCTTAATTTCTGATCCTGTTAATAAATCACTTTCCTAGGATTCATATGGATAAATCCAGGGCCCTTCTCCTGGAAAACATAAACTGGTCATATTGCCTCTACAATTCTATAAAACTTTCAAAATCCCTATAACAGTCATTTCCTCTGAAATTGGGAGGAAAAAATAGAAACACTAAACACCTATTAAGAGTAAATTAATGGGAAAAATATTTTGCTTTTGATTAGATTGAGTCACACTAAAATATTTATTGCTCTGTTCTAGTTTTTTTAGTTTAGTCATATTAAGAGATAAATTAAGTATAGTAGAATGATATCTTCATGTTAGCCAATTTCGTTTTTTATTTCTACATATTAATAAAACCTTATTTCTGATATTTGGTGAAATATACATGCCTTTTATATTGATAAAAAATCATCTCAGGAATAAACAAAAATTATGACTAAGTAACATACAATTATTTTGTCAAACTTGAACTTTTAAAAACCTTCTAATATAACTTAAGATCCTATCTTCATCCTTAAGTAGTATTTTTCTTAGTGACTATTCTCTGCAGAATAGACAGACACCTGCAGCTTGAGGAGTGATGATGAAATCTTATTTACATTTTCACAGAACAAAATCTCTGAATAGCTCTTCTCAGGGCCCCCATCACCTCCTTCTTTCTCAGGCTGTAGGTGACAGGGTTGAGCATGGGGGTAAGCATGGTATAAAAATGGCCAGAACCTTGCCTTCTGTTGGAGATTGGAAGGATCTTGGGCATAGATAAGTGTAAGCAAAGGGTGCATAGTAGAAGGTCACCACAGTAAGGTGGGTACTGCAGGCCGAATAGGCCTTCTTCCTCCCTTCTGATGAGGGCATGTGGTAGACAGCAAGGAGAATCTGGCCATAGGAACAAGTAATGCCAATGAAAGAAAACATGAGGAACAAGGTGGCGCTCACAAACACTGTGTACTCATAGACCCAGGTGTCCATGCAAGCCAAAGTCAACATGGCTGGGCTATCACAGAAAAAATGATTGATGGCCCTGGATTGGCAATAGAGGATATGAAGTGCATATGCAGTGTGGGCACAAGAGTTGACAGACCCCATTATCCATGGCCCTGTTATCATCAGTACATACACTTTTTTGCTCATATAAATGGGATAGTGGAGAGGAAACCTAATGGCCAAATAATGATTATAAGCCATAGATGTCAAGAGAAGTGCTTCTGCACCTACCAAAGTCAAGAAGAAGAAACTCTGAACTCCATATCCAATGAAGGAGATTGACTTGATTCCAAACAGGAAGTTGGAAGCCATCTTGGGGATAATGGTGGAGATGCAATTCAGGTCCATGAGGGAGAGCTGACTAAGTAGGAAATACATGGCTATGTGGAGATGGGCGTCCAAGAAAATTAGAAGGATCGCGGACAGATTGCCAATTAGAGCCATTGAGAAAATGAGAACAATGAGAATGAAGAGGAACAGGCCAATTCTTGTTTGTGGGAACAGCCCTAATAAAATGAAATCAGTTGATGTTTCTTTATAATTCTCCGTTGAATATTCACTGGCTTTCCCTAAAGTAAGAGGCAAGAGTACAGAATGTAAATAAAAAGCAGTGAACTTTTTTTTTTTTTTATAATATCTGTGATTGATCTAACTATAAATTTTTCAGGAAATTATATAGTAGCTTAACTAAATGGCCAGTTTTACCTTTTTTTTTGACAAGAAACACCATTCCTTTATACAAAGATACAATGTAAGGCATCATGCATATATATTCAAAATCTATTATAAAATATCCATGAAAAAATAAAAGAAAAATATGCCATACCTATTTCAATAGGATAATGATGATATAGTTCTTAATAAATTCACATATCAGGAAGAACATACATTATAGTTAAACATAAGCAGAGTGTACAAAAAAATTGAAAATAAGTAGAAATGAATGTGATTGAGTTGTTAAATGAGCAAATTTAGTGACATAAACATGATTTATTTGCCTTTTTGAGGTTGTAGTCTTTGCTTATCCCCTAAGACACTCATTAGTAACTTCAACAATTTCTTTTTTCTTTATTGAGAAGATAGACTTACTTCTTGAAGTCTCTCTGCCCAACATGACTTCCTAAATGGTAGTTCTCAGTGTTTGGCTTTGGCTCAGAAATACACAAGTGATCTTTTTCTAATACCATCAACTACACAGTTATAATCTTGTTGTTGAAATTCCTTTATTAATTGTTCTTTTCAGTCTCCTAACTCAATGGCTAGCTAGACAGTATAGAATAGACTCTTCACTGGACCTTCTATTATCTACCACTCTGCTTACTAATAAACAAACAAATCTGTCTTGGAAGAAGTACAATGAGAATGCTCCTTAGAAGCAAAGATGATGAGACTATGTCTCATATACTTTGGACATGTTGTCAGGAGGGATCTGTCCCTGGAAAAGTGCATTATGTTTGGTAAAGCAGGGGGCCAGTCAAAAAGAGGAATACCCTCAATTACGTGGATTGACACAGTAGCTGCAGCAATGGGCTTGAGCATGGCAACGATTGTGATGATGGCACAGGACTAGGCAGTGTTTCATTTGTTGTACGTAGGGTAGTTATGAGTTGGAACAGACTCGATGGCACCTAAGAACAACAGCAACTGCTTGCTAAAAACCAAACCAAAACGTGTTGCCATTGAGTCAATTCTGACTCATAGCAACCCTATAGGACAGAGTAGAACTGCCCCAGAGGGTTTCCAAGGAGTGGCTGGTGATTCAAACTGTGGACTTTTTAGTTAGACATCCCCAAATATCAGAGTAAAATTTTTAAATATTGTAAGACCCCTTTCCTGCTTCTCCCTCTCTCTTTCTTTGGCTATATATTAAACAAACAAAACCTTACATTGAAAGCTTGTGCCAGTCAAAGGTAAAAGTGATAGTATGATCCAAAAAAAATTATCTCTTCTCTTTCTTAAAATACAATTAAAATCATGAAAATGGAATGAAATGTTGTTACTTGTTATCTCAAGAGAAGAAAAAGAAAAAAAAAAAAAGCTAGAAAAGAAAGAAATGCCAGAAAAAAGACTGCAGCACATTTTTGACCTTGGAATTTCAATAGAAAGATGATTATTCTCTTCATCTTTCAATAAGAAATTTGAGGAAGGTCATAGGAATATTAGATTGCACATTGGACCTGGTGCTTGATCCCAATGAGGCAACTCTTTAATTGTACAATTTACACTGTTTTTTTTTCTTTATGTTATATAATATGACTTCACTAAAGTCAAAGATTTTCCTAACGAGGATTCAATCGTATCCACAAAATATTTGTTTTATGTTGAAAGAGAAGAAAAAATTTTAAATGTATAAACAAGCTCCCTTTAGCTTATTTGTGTCCTTTTCCTTCTGGATGTAGCCACTGACATAACAATAACTAAGCTACAAAATACTTTACCTGTAGTGATCATTTTCAATCTCCCAAAAATCTTTGCAAAATACCTCTTTAAATTATTAAAAAGCATAGATGTCACTTTGAGGACTAAGGTGCGCCTGACCCAAGCTATAGTATTTTCAATCACCTTATATGCAGGAAACCCTGATGGCATAGTGGTTAAGAGCTACAGCTGCTAACCAAAAGGTTGGCAGTTTGAATCCACCGGGCACTCCTTGGAAACCCTATGGGACAGTTCTACTCTGCCCTATACGGTTGCTAAGAGTCAGAATTGACTTGATGGCAGTGGGTTTGGTTTTTTGGTTTTTGGTTATAAGCATGCAAAAGATGGACAGTGAATAAGGAAGACTGAAGAAGAATTGTAAATTTTGAATTATGACATCTACAAAGAATATTGAATACACCGTGGACTGCCAGAAGAACAAACAAATTTGTCTTTGAAGAAGTAACGGCCAGAATGCTCCTTAGAAGTGAGGATGGTGCTGAGACTTTATCTCAAGTACTTTGGACATGCTGTAAGAATGGATGAGTCCCTGGAGAAGGACATCATGCTTGGTAAATTAGAGGATCAGCAAAAAAGAGGAAGACCATCAATGAGGATGGATTGACACAGTGGCTACAATAATGGACTCAAACATAGAAAAGGTTGTGAAAATGGCACTGGATCAGGCTGTGTTTCATTTTGTTGTACATAGGGTTGCTCTGAGGTGGAACATGATCAAGGACATCTAATGACAAAAACAAAAACTGTGAGAGTTTTGCATCAGTATTAATTTCACTGTATAAAGGAGAAAATCCATAACAGCAACGTATCTGTCCAAAGTTACATAGTGGATTGGAGAAAAAGCATTAACCTTGCCCCTGGTCCCTTTCTGTATGTGGAAGGTGAAGATACAGGCATAAACTTTCATTGACCATCTTTAACCAGCATCCAGGGCATGTGGCAAAAACTGTGCCACACCAAGAACAAGCTTCTGAGGATATCCGCTTTTGGTAGATGAAAAACTGGCATTCATAGAATTTATGTGGGGATCCCTATATCACAAGCTAAAAAAATAGCCTTGTTACTCGCATCGTGAGAGGTAATGAATCAGAAGTAAGGGTGGTTCACTTCTTAGCCGTCCAAAACTTCCCTTAAAATAGCTATTTAAAGAAGAATTCTTTACTAATGGTAGGTAGTACGTGGTGGAAAATGTATTTGAAAAGTTATTTTATGCCCAAATTGTTTTAGTATTTAAAGTTTACATATTTTAACATCTTCTCTTTAGAGGGAAACCCTGGTGGCGTAGTGGTTAAATGATACAGCTGCTAACCAAAGGGTTGGCAGTTCAAATCCGCCAGGCACTCCTTGGAAACTCTATGGGGGCAGTTCTACCCTGTCCTATAGGGTCGCTACGAGTCGGAATCGACTCGATGGCACTGGGTTTGGTTTGGTTTTGGTCTCTTTAGAGACACGTTTCCTCATGTCTCCAAGATTTAATGATTTTTCCTTGTTTTCCCACAACAACCCAATACTTCCCAATCCAGTCCCTAAGGAGCAGAGGAAGAGAGGCTCACATCATAACTCACAAATCCAAATGCAGTCTAAATCACGTGCTGTTTGCAATCACAACCCATCTCTACCTAGAAAGATGTGCTTACAAAAGAACGCCTATATTATCTCTGTAAGTCAGGTTGCAGATGCCTGCACTGTGTCATAAAAAGAAAAATCCTCCACTTGCTGCTCCAGTTTGGAAGTGACTGCCATGTTACCACTTCTGTAACTACTTCCCTTGCATAGGCACATCTTCCCTACCCCCCTCTTTAGACATTTGAAATTAAATACTGAGATAACTTGATTCAGTTTTAGAATTCATGAATTTCATTTTGATACAGATATTTAAAACACATTCCCATTATTACACAGAGGAAAAACAAAAAATCAAAGATTTGAAGTCATTTATTTGAGACCACAGAGTGGCCTGTTGACAGAGATGGGGTGAATTCATGCTTTCGGATTCCCAGTGCAGAACTGTGTCCTCCAGCCAAAACTGTTCCAAAACTCTGCTTCCATTCTTTTCTTCAGTGACCTTTCAGACTAACAATAATCCTTACGAGGAAACATGAAACTGAGGCAGAAATAAATTTTGGATGGCACTCCTTTAGATGTTTTAGCATTTCTAACCAAACAAGGCTCAGATGTAGGTGCTGAATAGCCTACCTCTCTTGCCTTGTCGTCCTTATGCATCCATGCATATAATCCTGTAGGGGATCTATCATTTCACCAAAGCTTTCCTTAACCAATACCAAGACAGGAGAGATGAAAGAGAGCCTTATATTGTGCTTTAGTTGAGTGATTTAAATGTTTAATTATTTTATTTTATATTTAAACGGATTGCTTTTTTGCTTACTGGGATACAAGGTAAGAATTTATATTTGTAATTGAGTTAATCAGTTTCCATAAAATAGAATCATAGCATGTGTATGTGTATATATATATATACATACACACACACACACATATACATATATACATATATGCACATATGTATAATGCACATGGCTCTTGTGGATTTGTTCTACTTTTCTTCAGTTTCAACTTGAACTTGATTCGAATAATTGATGGTCTGATCCGCAGTCAGCCCCTGCTCTTGTTCTGACTGATGATATAGAGCTCTTTCATTATCTCTGTCCACAACTGTAGTCAATTTGATTCCTGTGTATTCCATCTGGTGAGGCTTATCTGTACAGTCACTGTTTATGTTGATGAAAAAAGGTATTTTCAGTGAAGAAGTCATTGGTTTTACAAAATTCAATCATGCAATCTTCAGCATTATTTCTATCACAAAGGCCATATTTTCCAACTAGCAATCCTTCTTTGTTTTCAACTTTCACATTCCAATCACCAGTAATTATCAGGACATCTTTTTTTTTCTTTCTTTAAATAATTTTTATTGTGCTTTAAATGAAAGTTTACAAATCAGATCAGTCTGTCACGTATAAACTTATATACACCTTACTACATACTCCCATTTACTCTCCCCCTAATGAGTCAGCCCGCTCCCTCCTTCCAGTCTCTCCTTTTGTGACTGTTTTGCCAGTTTCTAACCCTCTCTACCCTCCCATCTCCCCTCCAGACAGGAGAAGCCAACACAGTCTCAAGTGTCCACCTGATACAAGTAGCTCACTCTTCATCAGCATCTCTCTCCAACCCATTGTCCCGTCCAATCCATGTCTGATGAGTTGTCTTCAGGAATGGTTCCTGTCCTGGGCCAACAGAAGGTTTGGGGACTATGACTGCCAGGATTCTTCTAGTCTCAGTCAGACCATTAAGTCTGGTCATTTTATGAGAATTTGGGGTCTGCATCCCACTGTTTTCCTGCTCCCTCAGGGTTTCTCTGTTGTGCTCCCTGTCAGGGCAGTCATCGGTTGTGGCTGGGCACCATCTAGTTCTTCTGGTCTCGGTATGATGTTAAGTCTCTAGTTCATGTGGCCCATTCTGTCTCTTGGGCTCATAGTTATTGTGTGACCTTGGTGTTCTTCATTCTCCTTTGATCCTGGTGGGTTGAGGCCAATTGATGGATCTTAAATGGTCGCTTATTAGCATTTAAGACCCCAGATGCCACACTTCAAAGTGGGATGCAGAACTTTTTCTTAAAAGAATTTATTTTGCCAATTGACTTAGAAGTCCCCTTAAGCCATAGTCCCCAAACCCCTGCCTTTGCTCCGCTGACCTTCGAAGCATTCAGTTTATCCCGGAAACTTCTTTGCTTTTGGTCCAGTCCAGTTGATTTGACCCTCCGTGTATTGAGTATTGTCCTTCCCTTCACCTAAAGTAGTTCTTATCTACTATCTAATCGGTAAATAACCCTCTCCCACCCTCTCTCCCTCCCCCTTCTCGTAACCAGAAAAGAATGTGTTCCTCTCAGTTTATGCTATTTCTCAAGATCTTATAATAGTGGTCTTATACAATATTTGTCCTTTTGCATCTGACTAATTTCACTCAGCATAATGCCTTCCAGGTTCCTCCACGTTATGAAATTTTTCACAGATACGTCGCTGTTCTTTATCTATGCATAGTATTCCATTGTGTGAATATACCATAATTTATTTAACCATTCATCCGTTGATGAACACCTTGGTTGCTTCAGCTTTTTGCTATTGTAAACAGGGGTGCAATAAACATGGGTGTGCATATATCTGTTCGTGTAAAGGCTCTTATTTCTCTAGGATATATTCCGAGGAGTGGGATTTCAGGGTTGTATGGTAATTCTATTTCTAACTTTTAAAGAAAATGCCAGATAGATTTCCAAAATGGTTGTACCATTTTACATTCCCACCAGCAGTGTATAAGAGTTCCAATCTCTCCGCAGCCTCTCCAACATTTATTCTTTTGTGTTTTTTGGATTAATGCCAGCCTTGTTGGAGTGAGATGGAATCTCATTGTATTTTTAACTAGCATTTCTCTAATGGCTAAAGATCGAGAGCATTTTCTCATGTATCTGTTAGCTGCCTGAATATCTTCTTTAGTGAAGTGCAATCAATACATCTTGATTGCATGTTTGATCAATTTCAGACTGCAGAAGTTAGTAAAAGTCTTTAATTTCTTCATTTTTGGCCTTAGTGATTGGTGTGTAAATTTGAATAATAGCTATATTAACTGGTCTTCCTTGTAAGAGTATGGATAGTACACTATCACGGCATTGGGCTTCAAGCTAGATCTTGAAATGTTCTTTTTAATGATGAATGCAACACCATTCCTCTTCAAGCTGTCATTCCCAGCATAGTAGACCATGTGACTACCCAATTCAAAATGACCAACACCAGTATATTTCAGCGCACTAACACCTAGGATATTGATCATATGCAAGTTCAAGTTGAAACTGAAGAAAATTAGAACAAGCCCACAGCAGCCAAAGTACAACCTTGGGTATATCCCACCTGAATTTAGAGTACATCTCAAGAATGGGTTTGACATGTTGAACACTAATGACCAAACCATATGGGTTGTGGAATGACATCAAGGACATCACACATGAAGAAAGCATGAGGTCATTAAAAAGACAGGAGAGAAAGAAAAGACCAAAATGGGTGCCAGAAGAGACTCTGAAACTTGATATTGAATGTTGACTAGCTAAAGCAGAAGAAAAAAAATGATGAAGTAAAAGAGGTGAACAGAAGATTTCAAAGGGTGGCTCGAGAAGGCAAAGTATTATGATGACATGTGCAAAGACCTGGAAATAGAAAACCAAAAAGGAAGCATGCACTCAGCATTTCTCAAGCTGAAAGAACTGAAGCAAAATTCAAGCTTCGAGTTCCAATACTAAAGGATTCTATGGGAAAAATATTAAATGACACAGGAAGCATCAAAAGAAGATGGAAGGAATACAGAGTCGCTATACCAAAAAGAATTGGTCGATGTTCAACCATTTCAGGAGGTAACATATGATCAGAAACCAATGGTACTGAAGGAAGAAGTCTAAGCTGCACTGAAGGCACTGGCAAAAATTAAGCTCCAGGAATTGAGATGTTTCAACAAACGAATGCAACGCTAGATGTCCTCACAAGTCTATGCCAAGAAATTTGGAAGACAGCTACCTGGCCAACCAACTGGAAGAGATCCATACTTATGCCTATTCCCAAGAAAGGCAATCCCACCAAATGCGGACATTATCGAGCAATATCATTAACATTACCTGCAAGCAAAATTTTGCTGAAGATCATTCAAAAGCGGCAACAGCAGTATATAGACAGGGAACTGCCAGAAATTCAAGTTGGATTTAGAAGAGGATGTGGAACCTTACATATCATTGCTAATGTCATGTGGATCCTGGCTGAAAGCTGAGAATACCGGTAAGATGTTTACCTGTGTTTTATTGACTATGCTAAGGTATTCGACTGTGTGTATCATGACAAATTATGGATAACATTGTGGAGAATGGGAATTTTGGAACACTTAATTGTGCTCATGAGGAATCTGTATATGGATCAAGAGGCAGTGGTTTGAACAGAACAAGGGAATACTGCATGGTGTAAAGTCCGGAAAGGGTTGTATCTTTTCTCCATACCTATTTGATCTGTATGCTGAGCAAATAATACGAGAAGCTGGACTATATGAAGGAGAACGGGGCATCAGGATTGGAGGAAGACTCGTTAACAACCTGCATTATGCAGATGACACAGCCTTGCTTGATGAAAGTGAGGAAGACTTGAAGCACTTACTAATGAAGATCAAAGACCACAGCCTTCAGTATGGATTACATCTCAACATAAAACAAAAATCCTCACAACTGGACAAATAAGCTACATCATGATAAATGGAGAAAAGATTGAAGTTGTCAAGGATTTCATTTTACTTGGATCCACAATCAACACCAACAGAAGCAGCAGTCAAGATAACAAAAGACACATTGCATTGGGCAAATCAGCTACAAGCGATCTCTTTAAAGTGTTAAAAAGGAAAGGTCCACCTGACCCAAGCGAGTGTGTTTTCAATCACCTCATATGCATGTGAAAGCTGGACAACGAATAAGAAAGACTGAAGAAAAATTGAGGCCTCTGATTTGCGGTGTTTGTGAAAAATACTGATATACCATGGACTGCCAAAAGAACAAACAAATCGGTCTTGGAAGAATTACAACCAGAATTCTCCTTAGAAGCAAGGATGGTGAGACTTCGTGTCACATATTTTGGATATGTTGTCAGGAGGGACCAGTCTCTGGAGAGAGTCACCATGCTTGCTAAAGTAGAGGGTCAGTGAAAAAGAGGAAGACCCTCGAAGAGATGGACTGACACAGTGGCTGCAACAAAGTGCTCAAACATTGTGAGGGTGGTGCAGGACCGGGCAACATTTCATTTTGTTGTGCACAGGGTCGCTATGAATTGGAACTGACTTGAGGGCATCTAACAACAACATAACACACATATGTGTGTATATAGAGAGAAAGAGAAAGGTAGAGAGAGAGGGATTACTAGAGTGCAGCCTTTGAATTTTGTGTCAGGATGGAGATGTGTTGTCACATTTCACAAATACGCTGTTCAGAATTTGGTATCAAATCTTAGATTGAAGTCTAGAACTACTACTTATTAGGACTGTGACCTTGGTCTAGTACCATTTCAAGAGGTACCATATGACCAGGAACCGATGGTACTGAAGGAAGAAGTCCAAGATGCTCTGAAGGTATTGGTGAAAAACAAGGCTCCAGGAATTGATGGCATATCAACTGAGATGCTTCAACAAACAGATGTAGCACTGGAGGTGCTCACTCGTCTATGCCAAGAAATATGGAAGACAGCTTCCTGGCCAACTGACTGGAAGAGATCCATATTTGTGCCTATTCCCAAAAAAGGTGATCCAACTGAATGTGGAAATTACAGAACAATATCATTAATATCACACGCAAGCAAATTTTGCTGAAGATCATTCAAAACAGCTGCAGCAGTATATCGACACGAAACTGCCAGAAATTCAGGCCGGTTTCAGGAGAGGACATGAAACCAGGGATATCATTGCTAATGTCAGATGGATCCTGGCTGAAAGCAGAGAATACAAGAAGGATGTTTACCTGTGTTTTAGTGACTATGCAAAGGCATTCTATTGTGTGTATCATAACAAATTATGGATAATATTGCGAAGAATGGGAATTCCAGAACACTTAATTGTGCTCATGAGGAACATTTACATAGATCAAGAGGCAGTTGTTCAGACAGAACAAGGGGATGCTGATTGGTTTAAAGTCAGGAAAGGTGTATGTCAGAGTTGTATCCTTTCACCATATCTACTCAGCCTGTATGCTGAGCAAATAATCTTAGAAGCTGGTCTATATAAAGAAGAACGGGGCATCAGGATTAGAGGAAGACTCATTAACAACCTGCGTTATGCAGATGACAGAACCTTGGTTGCTGAAAATGAAGAGGACTTGAAGCACTTACTAATGAAGATCAAAGGCCACAGCCTTCTGTATGGATTGCACCTCAACATAAAGAAAACAAAAATTCTCACAACTGGACCAATGAGCAGCATCATGATAAATGGAGAAAAGATCGAAGTTGTCAAGGATTTCATTTTACTTGGATCCGCAATCAACAGCCATGGAAGCAGCAGTCAAGAAATTAAAAGACGCATTGCATTGGGTAAATCTGCTGCAAAGGATCTCTTTATAGTGTTGAAGAGCAAAGATGTCAACTTGAAGACTAAGGTGCACCTGACCCAACCCATGGTATTTTCAATCACATCATATGCATATGAAAGCTGGACAATGAATAAGAAAGACCAAAGAAGAATTGACACTTTTGAATTGTGGTGTTGGCAAAGAATATTGAACATACCAGGACTGCCAAAAGAACGGACAAATGTGTCTTAGAAGTATAACCAGAATGCCCCTTAGAAGCAAGGATGGAGAGACTGCATCTTACATACTTTGGACATGTTGTCGGGAGGGATCAGTCCCTGGAGAAGGATATCATGCTTGGCAAAGTACAGAGTCAGTGGAAAAGAGGAAGACCCTCAACAAGGTGGATTGACACAGTGGCTGCAACAATGACCTCAAGCATAACAATGGTTGTAAGGATGGCTCAGGACCGCGCAGTGTTTCATTCTGTTGTGCACAGGGTCGCTATGAGTCAGAACCCACTCGACGGCACCTAACAACAACAACAACAACTTGGTGTAGTGATAACATTCTGAGCTTGTATCTAGTACATTATACAGGTAGAAGGAATTCACTAATGTAGTGGATATCAACTTGGAGGTGATTCCCCTACCCAGGGAAATATTCAGACATTTTTCTTGTCACAGATGGGCAGAGTGCTGCTGGTACATATTTGGAAGAGGCCAGGGATGCCACTAAATATTCTACAATGCACCAAGCAGCCCCTCACAGAGCCAAGAACTATCAGGCCTAAAATGTCAATTTTGTTAAGGTGGAAGAGCTCTGGATTTATGATAGTTTTGATCTTTTTTTCATCTTCATCTTCTTATTTACAAACTTATTATTTACTAAGATTATACAGTGATAAAAATCTTTCTAGTTTTCTTCTGTACACTTCTACCATTTGATCTTCACAAGAATGCTGTTGTCCGGAAAAATATTATTTCAATTCCACAGCAAATTTACTTAGCATACAAGGCAAAACAACAGCAGAGACAGCAATGTGATAAAGCCTTGTGCAGCATGTAACCATTTCTCCCTTCACTGGCAAAGGAATGCACAGGAAACAGCAGCTTTCATGATCTGTATCAGAGACTTGATTCTGCCTGTTGTCTTTATTCTCAGTGTCTCCTGCACATTCCAGTTTTCTGCATCTCTCACATGGATAGACTCTGTATGAAACACTTTCACTCATTCTCAGACTGACCTCTCTCTCCCAACTCAGACATCATATTTGCAAATTAGCTTAAAAAACAAACAAAACACAATACCAAACTCTCTGTTGTCTGCACTGCTATTCCAGAGATATTGCTGAACAGTGTTGTATCAAAAACAGCCCTCTCCTCCTACCCACTTCTAATCTAATTCTGAATTCTACTTCTCTTCTAATTAATCACCTTGACTACAGCATCATTGCCTTCCAGATAGTTAATTACACTGTCAAAGAGCAACTGAATATAGAATAAAAGATATATAATCTTATAAGGCAGCTGCATGTAAACATCTCCAAGACCTAGAGAGTATAACTCCTTATAAATAATGGCACATTACCAACATTTTCAACTTTGTTGTCACCTCCAGCTTTGTTTCAGTGATATTACTGCAGGTTCCAGACACAGCATACTACTGTCTGCTCTTCTAAACAGCCCTTTGCCCCTAGTCCTGGTATTTGCTTCCCAGCATTGTACAATGTGTTAAAAACTATTTATCTTTTAATCTTCCTCTAAAATACACTCCTGCTAAGTAAATTTCTTTGGTCAGCTTAGGCCAAATAAATTCTTCCGTCTATTCATGGTTTTTTATAAGTTCACACATACTTTTATTTTGGCAGTTATCACCAACTATCATCTGTCTTATTTCAAACGTCTCTGTTTTATAAATGTGGCAACCTTCAGAGTGAAGCTCTGTCTTATTCGCCATAATTCAGTTAAGAAGCTCATACATAAGTAACCACTGAAGTATCTTTAATTTCACCTTTATCCAAAAATAGATATGTGTGATCACAAATATTATTCCTCGAATTGAAGAGAACTTTTGTTTTAGGCACAAAGAGAATGTTATGTCTTACAAAGTACCCCACAGTTCTCTTTGTGCCTAAAACATAAGTTCTCTTCAATTCTTGGAATAACTTTTGTGATCAGATATAATGTATTCTGGAATAAAGGTGAAAAGTGCTGGTTAAAGATACTTCATTGGTTGAATCTCACCCTCACAACTGCCACATTTATGAAGCTTAGACATCGGAAACATGTCTGAGCTTCTATGGAGTCCCTGGGTGGTGCGAGTGGTTAAGCATTCAATAGCCAAAAGTTTGGCAGTTTGAACCTTCCAAGAGGCACCTTGAAAGATAGGCATGGTGATCTGCTTTTGAAAGGTCATAGTCTTGAAAGTCCTATCGAGCAGTTCTACTCTGCCTACATGGCATCTCAATGAGTTGGAATCAACTCAGGGGCAACTAACAATAATAAAAACTGAGCTTCTGTTAATAGTGATGGTATAATTTGGGAACAGATAAGGAAGATGGCTGAACATGCTGAGGATAACTAATGCCACTGAATTATATATGTGAAGATTGTTAAAATGTCATTTTTTTTTTACATTTATATTTACCATAGTAAAAAGAAAAAGATTTAAAAAAAGAAAGAAAGAAAATGTGCACAAGTGGTTACCTAATGTCTTTTGATTTTTTTATTTTTATTTTTTAAATAACTATATTTGGTAATTTTATACCCATTACAGCCAAATAAAATTTCCTTATTGAAGTCCCCTGGTTATTGAGATGTGGAATTGGTCAATCACTTACACTAGTACTTAACAAAGGGTGATAATTATTTGTATTCAAATTCTTCTAAAACATTTATATGATTCTCAGTGAAAGAAAACTTAGAGTGAGTACCTTTCTTTATCTTCCCACCTTCATGGTAGTCTCATATGCATTACCAGAGCAAACTTCAATGAATACTTTCTATAGGAAAGTACACACTCACCTCTCAGTACTGTCCTTGACACCTCACATAAATCTGTGGAGACACATCTGCAACTATCACTCTGGGCTTCTTTACTAGGATGTTCATCATGATATTGTTCTGTTTGTGTTTGCGTAGCAATGCCCCTGAGACTAGGTCAGTGGAGGGTGATTCACAAACAATATAGGATGGCCTTTGGCCAGGAGTGTGTGTGTTGGGAGGTGTGATAAATTTTCCAGATGTTTTTATAGTTTTAATTACCTTAATTCAGTGAAGAATGAGCCAAAATGCTATCTACTTAGATTGCTAAAACATTTCACAAAGTTTTCTTTTTTTTTGCATGTACTATATACTAATATTCAGTATGTATATATTTCATAACAATATTTAAAAAACGAGCCTATGCCATGTTTTCAGAGTGTTTTACAAAGTTAGCTGTGTAAAGCTTCATGTTCACAACAAGCCCTCTTAAACACACAATGTAAATATTTCCATGCACAAGAGAGTTGTAAGCATACTTATTCAGAATATGTTTGTAGAGTTTCACATTCAGAAAATACATACCTAAAAAACTTTAAAATTCCTGTCTATATATAGTGTTCAATACACTCCATTTTTACATGCAAATTTTGTAAGACAACAAACACACAAAAAATCACTAAAGTTTGTATTTGAATTACCAACATATCTAATAAATTAAAATAAGACAATATCAATTTAATTAAAAAGATATATATATGGATACGTGTATACAGGAAATGGAAACCCTGGTGGTGTAATGGTTAAGAACTATGGCTGCTAACCAAAAGGTCAGCATTTCAAATCCACCAGGCACTCCTTGAAAACAATATGGAGCAGTTCTACTCTGTCCTATAGGGTTGCTATATGTTGGAATCAACTTGATGACAATGGGATTTTTATACAGTAAATACAAATGTACAATAAATATAAAATATACGTATGGTATATAGATACACAGTACATGTGATTTTTATTAAATTAATCTGGTTATTAAATATATTTTATTACATACAAATTGATTTGGATGTCATTTTAATCTTTCACACAATTTGTGTCTTTTAAAATGTTTAAGTACAAGGTAATATACATTTTATGTTTTTTTTATTTTATTAAAAATACCAGATAAAATAAAAGTGTGTATCATTACCACAGGTGTAGTATTATTCACTATAGTTTGTGATATTTTAAAATATGCACTAATGCATTTTTTTCCAGATAATACCTAATTGTCATTAGTGTACAGATGTCTCCTATTATGTAATTAATGGTTATAGGGATTCAGTGGGAAAGGTTTAAAAAAGAAAATGTTTAAAAATTCCTGACAAAGGCAATTATCTGAAAGTCAAAGTGTGTTAAATTTGCAACACCAAGATACTTACAAAAAAAGTATTCTTTTGTGAAGATTAAACTCATGATTTTGCAAATACAAAGAGAACCTTAAAGACACAGTGTTTATATCATCTTCTTTAGGGGACGCTGAAAGGTTGTGGTGCCAGAAGAGGCATGAGAGACCTTGTTTGGCATGGGGAAGGAAGTTAGAGAAGAATTCTACAGGGAAGTAAGGCATTTTAGATTCAGCCTCAAAACAAGCCACTTAGGGTCTCAACATAGTTATGGGAGATGTGGGATAGAAACACCCAATGAATTTGGGAATTGGAAATCCAGGAAGCCAGTGATTGGAACTCAGAGGAGAATCATCCTTGGGTTCACTAGCGCATGGAGCAATCACAGGAGAATAGACAGATCTGGATGGCTTTGTGTCCTTAGGAGACATCACAGCACCAAGTATTGCATGAACATGGGGATGTCATCATGGGCATGAAAAAATTGGATATGGGAAAGCATGAAATGCCAGCTGAAATTTTGAATGGATTGAGGACGTAGCTCAGATTAGAGTGCCTTTGGTTTCAGTGGAAGCCAGTGTAGAGGTCAAGCAAGCATATGGGGAGAGAATGCCAAGACTCTACCCCATATTTTGTGTTTGGAGGGCAAACTGGGTGTTACATGAGAACAAGACAGGGATGCATCAAAGTCAGACTCATGCCTACAGTTTTAGAAGAAATATGCCTATGGGGAGGATAGTGAGACCAGGAGTAGATCTCAAAACCAGAAACAGTTGCCCCATGTTTATAATTTGATAGTCATGAGAACTTAACCTGGCCATCCTGGCTCCTAACTTAGTCCCAGTGAGAAAGAGGAAGTAGGGAAGGCAGAAAAATCTTTATCTAGTAGAGTCTAAATTTTTTTTTTTAAACCTTGGAATGACAAATTGTAAACCCACAAGTGATTCAGGCACCAGGCAGGAACAAGCTTATTATTTTTATTTTTTCTTCAGTGAATGAAAATAGAGTCTCATGAAAGTAGGTAAGTTCAATAATAGAGAAATAAACTAATATTTTAGTATACAAGACTGATAAAATATAAGAAGAAAAATGTAAATGAAGTCACAGTGAGTGTGATGGTTAATATTGTGTGTCAACTTGACTGGGTCATGATTCTCAGTGTTTATATGTGAGCACTGCCATGATGGAATTTGCTGTGAGTAGCCAATCAGTTGAAAGGGACTTTCTTTGGGGGTGTAACCTGCATCCGCATGTAAGCACATGTTCTGGCTTTTTGCTCACTCTGAATCCTGCAGCTGCCTCCTGTTCAACTGAGCTCCGGCTCTTGGGACTTGAGCTATTAGCTTATCTGCAGATCTTGGGATTCATTGATCTTTACGCCCTGAGAGAGGGAACCCTGCCCTCTGACATCCTGATCGTACGTTCACCAGCCCCTGCGGCTACACGAATCAAGAGAAGCCTCTATCCTGATCCATGGACTTGGGACATTCCAGCCTCTACAATCATATAAGCCATTTTTTTTTTTTTGACATAAATCTCTTTATATATTTATATGCTTTACTGGTTTTGCTTCTCTGGAGAACCCAGCCTAAGACATTTGGTACTAAGAGTGTTTCTAGAAAAACAAAATTGTAAGGATGAGTTTTCTAAATTTGTTCTCAAGTCTGGCTAGTCTTAAAGATGTTGTTGATTCTGCTTCTAGCAGTAAAGAGGGCACTACTAATCCATGACGTGAGGTGGTGATACGGTTGTGCAAAATATCACCACCAGTAGATCAGGTATTTGTAAAAGGTGAGGCTCTGGGTGAACACAAGTGTGATATCATTCTACTGCTTTATCAGAATGAGAAGTACAAGGAAGCTGTTGGTTGGTCCTGCTTTCACTAGAGAAACTGGTGAAAGAAAGAGATGCACTCAGGGCTTCAGAGTCAAAGCTCAAGTGCCACATAAATGACCTTGAGGCTTCCATTTGTGCTTTGAAAGAAAGCCTTATTTCTTGTAGTAACAGCTGAAATTGCAGAAAATGAAACCCAGAGCCTTATTGTATGAGTTGCTGAATTTCAAAGCCAGCTCAACTGCCAACCTTGAGAGGTACCTGAAGTTAAAGTAGGGGCATTCATTGGTAAAAAAAGGGATCCTTCAACTTGGTATGGGGACTTATAAGCACATAATCAGGAAGTTGGAGACACTGAGCCCCTAAATTCCATTGAATCATTCCAGCCAACAGAACCACTCCAATCTGAAAAGGTTACTTCATGTTTGTCTGCTAAACCACCCTGCCCAGGAAAACCATTATCCCCTCCATCCCATCTAATGAGATTAGCTACAGCCCAGCTGCCTCTGAAGAGCTCTTGCCTAAATCATTGCCTGGGGCATTGCCTAGGCAGATGCTTTACAATACAATACTGAATGTTCTCAAAACAATTCCATACTACCAATTCTGTCTTCTAGACCTATAACTAGACTAAGTCCCAGGAAGCCCCAAAAGGTGAAGTACGAAGTGTGACCCAGGAGGAGGTACATTACGCTTCAGAAGAACTGCTTGAATTTTCTAACACATACAAACAGAAACCTGGGGAGTATGTGTGGGAATGGCTTTTAAGGGTGTGGCAAATCACAGTGCAGACCCTTAGGATTTTGGAGCAAAGCCCTGCCATCCTCTGCAGATAACTACTCTCTGTTTGAGAAACAGCTTTTAGCTTGTTACTGGGCCTTAGTAGAGACTGAACACCTAACCATGGGCCACCAAGTCACCATGCAGACTGATCTGCCCATCATGAACTGGGTGTTGTCTAACTCACAGAGCCATAAAGTTAGATGTGAACAGAAGCACTCCACCATTAAATGGAAGTGGTATATAAGAGATGGGGCTGGAGCAGGACCTGAAGACACAAGTAAGTTGCATGAAGAAGTGGCTTAAATGCTTGTGTTCTCCACTCCTGTCACATTACCTTCTATCTCCCAGTATGCACCTATGGCTTCATGGGGAGCTCCTTATGATCAACTGAGGAAGAGAACACTTGTGCCTGTTTTACAGATGGTTCTGTATGATATGCAGGCACCACTTGAAATGGACAGTGGCAGCACTACAGCTCCTTTCTGGGAATACCTGAAGTACAGTGGTGAAGGGTGGCCCTCCCAATAACCATAACTTCGAACAGTGTACTTAGTTCATTTTTATTAGAAGGAGAAATGGCCAGGTGTGTGATTGTATTCTGATTCACAGGCTGTGGCCAATCGTTTGGCTGGACGTATGGAAACTTGGAAGGAACATGATTGAAAAAGTGGAGGCAAGGAGGTATGGGGAAGAAGTACATGGATAGAGCTCTCTGAATGGGCTAAAGAAATGAAGATATTTGTGTCTTGTGTGAATGTTCAACAAAGGGTGACCTCAGCAGAGGAGGATTTTAACAATCAAGTGGATCGAATGACATATTCTGTGGAAAACATTCATCCTCTTTCCCTAGCCACTTCTGCCATTGTTGAATGGGCTTATGAACAAAGTGGCCATGCTTGCATGGATGGAGGTTATGTATGGGCTCATCAACATTGACTTCCACTCACCAGGGCTGACTGGGCTGCAGACACTGCTGAGTTCCCAATCTGCGAGCTACGGAGACCAACACTTAGTCCCTGATATGGTACCACCCCTTGAGGTAATCAGCCAGCAACCTGGTGGAAGGTTGAACGCATTGGACTACTTCCATCATGGAAAGGACAGTGATTTTTTCTTACTGGAGTAGACACTTCCTCTGGATACAAAATTGCCTTCCCTGGACACAATGCTTCTGTCAAAACTACCATTTGTGGACTTACAAAATGTCTTATCCACTCTCATGATATTCCACACAACAACTTCAAGCAAATGAAGTTCTTTAACGGGCCCATGCTCATAGAATTCACTGGTCTTACCATGTCCCCCATTATCCTGAAATAGTTGGCTTGATAGTACAATGAAATGACCTTCTAAATGCACTATTACAGTGCCAGCTAGGTGACAATACCTTGCAGAGTTGGGGTGATGTTCTCTGGGAGGCTGTATATGCTCTAAAACAGCATCCAATATATGGTGCTGTTTCTCCTATAGCCAGGATTCATCAGTACAGGAATCAAGGGGTGAAAATAAGAGTGGTATCACTCACTAATAGCCCTAGTGACCCACTTGCAAAATTTTTGTTTCCTGTACCCACAACTCTATGATCTGCAAGTATAGGGGTCTTAGCTCCAAAGGAAGGAATACTCCCACCTGAAGACAGAACACAGATTCCATTGAACTGGAAGTTAAGTATGCCACTTGATCATTTTGAGTTGCTTATGCTTCTGGATCAACAGGCAAAGAAGGGAGTAACTGTATTGGCTGGTGTGATTGATCCTGACTACCAAGAGGAAACCAGATTGATATTACATAATGGAGGCAAAGAAGAATATATCTGAAATGCAGGAGATCCCTTAGGACATCTCCTTGTACCACCATGACTTTTGATTAATGTCAATGGAAAACTATAGCAACCCAATTCTGACATGACTACTAATGGCCCAGACTCTTCATGAATGAAAGTTTGGGTCACCCCACAAGGCAAAGAACTACAACCAGCTGAGGTGCTTGCTGAAGGCAAAGGGAATACAGAAGGGGTGGTAGAAGAAGGTAGTTCTAAATACCAGTTATGGCCACTTGACCAGTTGCAGAAACAAAGATTGTAATTATTGTATTTCTTCCTTGTATATGTACATCAAATATTTTTGTTCACTTATAAAATATAAGCTGTAAACAGGACTAGTACATTTTCGGTTGTACGTGTGTTAATTGTACCATGTTAGGGACAAGCATAACTTTATAATTGTCTTTATTCAGAGATTATGTACAGTTTAAGGAGATGTGAAAAGGTGTCAAGGTGACTGGGGGTGAACTGTGATTGTTAAGGTTTTGTGTCAACTTGGCTGGGCCATGAAATTTAGTGGTTTGGCAGTTATGATCTAGTTTGGCAGTCATATAATCATGTAATCACTTTATGATGAGATCTGATATAATGTGATCACCTCCATGATGGGATCTGCTGTGAGTTGATAATCAGTTGAAAGACAGCTTCCTTGAGGGTGTGGTCTACATCCAACATGGGTGTCCTTTCTGGCAAGACTCATGGACTTTTGCTCATTTTGGATCCTGCAGCTGACTCCTGTTCATCTGACCTCCAGGTCTTGGGACTTAAACTGGAAGCTTACCTGCTGTTTTGACTGCCCATCTTGGGATTAGTCAGTCACTGCAGCATGTGAGCCAGGAACCTGCTGTCTGACCTGCTTATCTTCGATGCACCAGCCCCTGCAGCTACGTGCGTCAAGAGAAGCCTCAGTCTGGCCCACGGACATAGGATTTTCCAGCCTCTACAACCACATGAGCCATTTCCTTGATATAAATCTCTCTAGGGAGGCAGTGCCAAGATGGTGGAGTAGTCAGATTCTTCCTGTGGTACCTTTTACACAAGTGAATCGATTATATATGACAATTTAGGAGCCCTGAACATCAAAGGCAAAGTTGAGGAATCCGACTGAGTGGCAGGGGAGGGAGAGATGGTTCAGAAGCAGCAAGGAGTTGCCAGACCAGACCCAGGGGAAATAGGCATCCCACAGGCCAGATCTGCTGGCACGAGTGAGTTCAAGCAAGCAGTAGCATTTGGGACGTGTTTTCCACATCTGGAGAGACTGAGCAGCAGAGACTTCACTCGAGCCTTCAGAATCAGCAAAACACAGTGCTCAATCAGTAAAAGATAAGTATATGCATCTATTCTACCATGCAGATTAAAAAACACCCCTTTGGGGGAGAACTCTCTCACAATTACCTGAACCCTCCCTGCTCTGCACTGAGTCCTGAGCTGGCCTCAGCCACTTTCCCTGAGCTGGAAGTAGGACCTGTCGTGCATCCTGAGTCATTCCCCAGGCCTTGGAGAGGGAACAAATTAACAAACAGGGAAAAAAATAACCTGCCCGCTCACCTAATCTGGATACTCAGGGCAGCTCATTTGCCTAGGCACAGGCATAAGGGGTCCATGGATTCTGAATGCCCTTCACCTCTGCATAAACCTGTGTGGGCCCATTTCATCAGCATAGGCCCTCATTAGCACAGTACAACAGGGTATATACCTGAAGTCTAACTTCAACTATTTCATCTATATGGTGGAGAGGCAGGTTCATGAAGTTTGACACTGCTCTGCCTATAAAGCAGGGTCCTCACCTACCCAAATCAGGGACCTGAGGACTGGTGGCTCCACCCACAACACCTAGCCACCCATGACAGGGGTCCAAGGATAAAGGATGCCTCCCTGTACTTACAGATAATGGCATTGGGTGCCCATAGTTCAGATGCAAAACCCAAGTATGCGCTCTAGGGAACAGGAACACACTTTCCTCATAGACACTCAGGGGTGGCTGTCAGCCCCCTGTCTTGCTTAGCGTGTGACCCCTATTGCAGCCAGATACCTGTGCCTGCACCAAGCACCCCTGCTAATCTAAGACTGTAGGTGAGACCATGAACTACACACTTTGTGACTGACAAACTGGACACCTGGGCTGAATCCATACAAGAAAAGTAAACAGACTCCTGGGTTCATATACCTAGTAACAGATCTAACCACCTGGTAACAGGATGTTAGAGCTTCAAAGGAGCCAATAATCAAACTCGCTCACTCAAGTAGCCTATCTGGCCGTATCAAAACAAAACAAGAAACTAGGATACAGTAAGCAAACATAAAATAAATAAATATAATTACTTATCGATGGCTCAGAGACAACAGTCAATATCAAATCATTTAAAGAAGCAGGTCATGATGGCTTTAGCAACCTCCCAAAACAAAGAACCAAGAAATCTTCCAGATGAAGATAATTTCTAGGAATTACAACAGGCAAAATACAAAAGATTAATATACAGAACTCTTCAAGAAAACAGGAAGATCAGGCAAAATGCAAAACAAGCCAAAAACCACATAGACAAAGTATTAGAAGAACTTAAGAAGATTAGAGAAGAGCATAGTGACAAATTTAATAGGCTGAAAGAATTCGCAGAGAAACAACGAACAGAAATCCAGAAGATTAACAATAAAATTTCAGAATTATAGAATAGAAAGTCATAGGAGCAGAAATGAGGAAATAGAAGCATGAATTAGTGAGATTGAAGATAAAACACTTGACACAAACATATTTGAGGAAAAATCAGATAAAATAACAAAGCAAAATGAAGAAACCCTAAAAATTATGTGTGACTCTATCAAGAGGAATAACCTATGAGTGTTTGGAGTACCAGAACAAGGGTGAGGGGGAGTATAACAGAAAATGTAGAGAATTGTTGAAGATCTGTTGGCAAAAACTTCCATGATCTTGTAAAAGTGAGAAGATATCTATCCAAGATTCTCATTAAACCCAACAGAAGGTAGATTCCAAAGGAAAGTCACCAAGACATATATATCAAACTTGCAAAAACGAAAATAAAGAGAAAATTTTAAGAGCAGCTAGTGATAAATGAAAAGTCGCCTACAAAAGAGAGTCAGTAAGATTAAGCTTGGACCACTCAGCATAAACCATCCAGGCAAGATGGCAATAGGATGATATAAATAAAGCCCTGGGGAGAAAAAAAAAAAATGCTAGCCAAGACTCATATATCTAGCAAAACCATGTCTCAAATATGAAAGCAAAATTAGGACACTTCCATATAAACAGAAGTTTAGGGAATTTGCAAAATAAAACCAAAATTACAAGAAATATTAAAGGGAGTCCTCTAGTTAGAAAATCAATAACATCAGATAACAACCCAAGACTAGAACAGAGGACACAGTACCCAGATATCAACCCATATATGGAAATCACAAAAATAAATCAAAAAGTTAAAATTCTCTAACCAGGGAAAAAGGGATATCATTATGTAAAAGATGACAACATTAAAACAAAAAAGGGGGATTAAAAAATATAGTCACAAATCTTTCATATGGAGAAGTCAAGGCGATATAAAGAAATGAAATATTGGTTTAGATTCAGAAAAGCAGGGGTAAATATTAAGGTAACCACAAAGGAAAAGAACAGTCTTAGACATCAAAATAAAAAACAAGAAAAACATAACAAGTTGGCAAGTATAAAAGCAACAACAATGAAAAACAGAAAAAGACAATATATGAAGAAAAATGACAGCACAGAAAATTAAGTGGAACAAAGAAACTGTCAACAACACACACTCACAAAAAGACCTAAAAATGGTAGCACTAAACTCATACCTGTCCATAATTATGCTGAACGTAAATGGACTAAATGCACCAATAAGGAGACAGAGAATGGTAGAATGGATAAAACAGCAGGATTTGCCTATATGCTGCCTACAAGAGACACACCTTAGACTTAAAGACACAAAGAAACTAAAACTCACAGGATGAAAAAATACATATATTAAAGACACAACAATCAAAAAAGAGCAAGAGTGTCAATACTAATTTCTGACAAAATAGACATTAAGGTTAAATCCACCACAAAGGATAAAGAAGGGCACTGTATGATGATTAAAGGGCCAATATACCAGGAGGATATAACCATAATATTTACCCACCCAACGACACGGCTCCAAAATACATAAAACAAACTATAACAGTGTTGCAAGGTGAGATAGACTGCTCCACAATAATAGTAGGAGAATTCAACAAAACACTTTTGGTGAAGGACAGAACATCCAGAAAGAAACTCAGTAAAGACACCGAAGATCTAAATGCCACAATCAACCAACTTGAGCTCATGGACATATGCAGAACACCCCACCCAAAGCAGCCAAGTATACTTCCTTTTCCAACACACATGGAACATTCTCCAGAATAGAGCACATATTAGGCTATAAAGCCAGCCTTAACAGAATCCAAAACACCCAAATATTACAACATATCTTCTCGATCATAAAGCCATAAAAGTAGAAATCAATAACAGAAAAAGTGAGGGAAAAAAATCAAACACGTGGAAACTGAACAACACCTTGTTCAACTTCATATGGAAAGGGAAGAGGCCCCAGAGAAGTATAGCATTCCTGAAAAACAAGATTAAAGTGGGAGGCCTCACACTACCTACAAGACCCAAACCTCACACCATGCACAAAAACTAACTCAAAATGGATCAAAGACCTAAATATAAAATCTAAAACGATAAAGATCATGGAAGAAAAAATAGGGACAATGCTAGGAGCCCTAATACATGGCATAAACAGTATACAAAACGTTACTAACAATGCACAAACACCAGAAGAGAAACTAGATATTGGGTAGCTCCTAAAAATCAAACACTTATGCTCATCCAAAGACTTCACCAAAAGAGTAAAAAGACAACCTACAGACTGGGAAAAAAATTTTGGCTAGGACAAATCTGATCAGCATCTAATCTCTAAAATCTACCAAAAAAAAAAAAAATGCTGTCGATTCCAAATCATAGTGACCCATATGGTTTCCAAGGAGTGCCTGGTGGATTTGAACTGCCAACCTTTTGGTTAGCAACTGTAACTCTTAAATACTATGACACCAGGATTTCCCTAAGATCTACAAGCTACTGCAAATCCTCATCAAAAAAAGGACAAATAACTCCATTAAAAAAAAGGACAAGGTATACGAACAGGTACTTCATCAAAGAAGACATTCAGGCGGCTAACAGATACATGAGGAAATGCTCCTGATCATTAGCCATTACAGAAATGCAAATCAAAACTATAATGAGATATCATTTCACACCAACAAGGCTAGTATTAATCCAAAAAACACACAATAAATGTTGGAGAGGTTGTAGAGAGACTGGAACACTGGTGGGAATATAAAATGCTACAACCACTTTGGAAATTGATTTGGTGCTTTCTTAAAAAGCTAGAAATAGAACTACCATACGATCCAGCAATCTCACTCCCTGGAATATATCCTAGAGAAATAAAAGCCCTCACATAAATAGATGTATGCACACCAATGTTCACTGCAGGGCTGTTTACAATAGCAAAAAGAGGGAAACAACACAGGATCCCTTCAACAGATGAATGGATAAATGAATTGTGGTATATTCACACCATGGAATACTGTACAATGGTAAAGAACGAGGATGAATCTGTGAAACATTTCATAACATGGATGAACCTGGAAGGCATCATGCTGAGTGAAATTAGTCAGTTGCAAAAGGACAAATATTGCATGAGACCACTATTATAAGAGCTCAAGAAAGGTTTAAACACAGAAGAAAATATTCTTTGATGGTTACAGGGTGGGGACGGAGGGAGGGAGAGGCATATTCATTAATTAGATAGTGGACAAGAATTATTTTAGGTGAAGAGAAGGACAACACACAATACAGTGGAATTCAGCACAAGTGGACTAAACCAAAAGCTAAGAAGTTACCTGAATACAACCAAACACTTTGAGGGACAGAGTAGCAGGGCAGGGGTCTGGGGACCATGGTTTCAGGGGACATCTAGGTCAATTGGCATAAGAAAGTATATTAGGAGAACGTTCTACATCCAACTTTGGTGAGTGGCATATGCGGTCTTAAACGGTAGCAAGCAGCCATCTAAGACATCTAATTGGTCTCAACCCACTTGGAGCAAAGATGAATGAAGAACACCAAAGACACAAGGAAAATATGAGCCCAAGAGACAGAAATGTCCACATAAACCAGAGACTCCATCAGCTTGAGACTGGAAGAACTAGATGGTGCCCGGCTACCACCAATGACTGCCCTGACAGGGAACACAAGAGAGTACCTCTGTTGGAGCAGGAGAAAACTGGAATGGAGAACTCAAATTCTAGTAAAAAGGCCAGACTTACTGGTCTGACTGAGACTGGAGGGACCCAGAGGGCATGGTTCCCAGACCCTCTGTTAGCCTAAAACTAAAACTATTCCCAAAGCCAAGTCTTCAGACAAAGATTAGATTGGATTATAAAACATAAAATGATACTGGTGAGGGGTGTGCTTCTTATCTCAAGTAGATATATGAGACTGTGTTGGCAGCTCCTGTCTGGAGGCAAGATGAGAAGGCAAAGGGGGACAGGAGCTGGTTGAATGGATGTGGGAAATACAGGGTGGAGAGGAGTGTGCTGTCACATTATAGGGAGAGCAACTAGGGTCGCAGAACAATGTGTGTATAAGTTTTTGTATGAGAAACTGACTTGAATTGTAAACTTTCATTTAAATCACAATAAAAAAAGAAAAAAAAATCTCTCCCTCTCTATATATTTATACTATTTCCTGGTTTTGCTTCTCTAGAGAACACAGCCTAAGATAATTTAGATGATTGAAACAGACAAAAATAAATAAAAATACCATCAAGCAGCAGAGTAAGTCATAAGATATCTATTATGATGAAAAATACAAACAGAAAACAAAAAATAAAAATAACTGCAAGAGAGGTTACCAGCATTATGTAAAATAGCTGAGCACCTGGACACTGAAATAAAATAGGTACATGCTGCTTACTGCATATCCAACAGCTTGTCCCTTTAGCAGGTATTGAGATTTCTGATTTATTGGAATTAGAATAGTTGTCTATATCATTCAAGTAATATTTTCATGTAATAATTCATTTTACAAGTCTCATGCTGTAGGAACAATACCTAAATATATAAATATAGCTTTGCTTACAATTCTTCCCATTCTGAACCCATCACTTTTCCCCATTTTATCACTTCCTAAATAGCTATGAAACCCACCCACCGCCCCGCCCCCCCCCCAAAAACTGTAAGCCCAAGTTTTAGTCCTACCATCCCTTTAGGTCATACTGAAAATTCCATGCTCTTGTTAAGTCGTTTTATTTACATTCTATAGCACTATGGTGACTATCATTACTGTGACTCTCATCATGTTTATTGTCTTATTACACTTTATGCCTGTTGGTGAAGCCTTTTTTTTTTTTTTTTAATGTCCTCCTTATTTCTCTTAACACTTAAAATGGTATGCTTACGTTGTTGTTGTTTACCATATTTCTTCTTGTTCATTCATCGAGTTTAAACGTGATTAAACACTTCTGTGGAGACAGAACAGGATTTAGAGTCAAGATTCAAGTACCTGGGTTTTATTTCCTTCTTTGACTAGCTGTATGTCCTGGGCTAAACATCAGTTTCATCTTTTTGGAAGTAGGTTACAATCTATTTGCTATTTTTTTTAATATACTTTTTCTAAGTTTTAAAATATAAATTGATCAAAAGTAGTATTAACATTCAAATCTTTTGGCAATAAGTCAGATAAATTGATAAGTTTATATTCCATCTATAATTTTAGCTCATGAAATGTGTCAAATGGTATCATGTAATTTTTTAAATTTTAGAATGTAAATTGATGAAAAATGATAACAATTTTCAAATTTTTATTGTAATAAGTCAGACAAAACAATTAGCTCCAATCTAACTACCTCTAGATCTAACCAGTTGGTGCCTGTGTTTTTACCCATTGTAAATGCATGAACTTAACATCTATCTTTGAATAGCAATTATGATGCTAACACAGTAAATGGTCAGGAGTAGATGGGCTACTATTTTCACATGTTTGGCTGAGTAATAGATATAAATTATCTTTGCTGTCTAGTATTTCTTATCTCTTACTTTTGGGGAATGAAGTCAAATGCTCACGTCATATTAGGTACTTTACTTCTCAGGGTGTTTGTAGTGTTCAATACTTTAAATTTCTCATCACTCTCATCATTCTCTTTTATATAGGAAACCCTAGGAATCAAGCAGGTATTATACACTGTCAAAAAAATTTTTTTTTTTTTTTTAGCAATTCTTACACTGTAAGCACAAAGTAGGAGCCAGTATAACGGTAAGGAAAATATCACTGACAGACACAATTTTGGCTTAGTTACACAGATTTGTATTTGTAATATCACTCTACACCTTTTGGGCTGACAACTTTAGGTAAGATTCTTTACTTTCTGTAGCCTTGCTTTACTCACCCAAAAATGGGATGATGACTGTCATTGACTCTCATTTGGAAATATGTATATATACATATATATATATATACACACAAACGTATATATATGTATATGTATATGTACACACACACATAGGAAACCCTGGTGGCGTAGTGCTTAAGTGCTACAGCTGCTAACAAAAGGGTCGGCAGTTTGAATCCGCCAGGTGATCCTTGGAAACTCTGTGGGGCAGTTCTACTTTGTCCTATAGGGTCGCTATGAGTCGGAATCGACTCCATGGCACTGGGTTTGGTTTATATATATATATATAAACTTATTTAGGACAATAGATGAAACAAAGTCGATACTAACAAATATTGATATTCCTCCTACCTGCCTTCTTTATTCGCTCCAACCTTCTAGACAGCTTGATCACTATTTTTTCCTTTCTTCTTTCCTGCTTTCCTTCTATCCTAGCCCCTTTTCTCTCACCCCTCCATCCCACTGTGACTTCACAAATGTTAGGCTGAGTTCCAAAGTTTATATGTTATCAGGGATATGCTTCTAAGCAAGGAAATTAACATTTCTGAATTTGGAATAGAGATAATTCCTACACTGTCTGCCTCACATGGCTTATGAAAGTTATTTAAAATAATAAGACAATAAAAATATGTTACTTATTCCTTCATCTATTGAATTCATAATGGCTACTTTACCTGTCATGTTGAAGTAATAAATTTGTAAATATAGATGTTACTATTTTGTTATTAATGTAAGAAGAGTAAGGCAGAAACAACAGGTGGGCATTTCAAAAGGATTGGGTCTCAAAAGGATAGGACTAGGAAAAAAAAACAAGCAAAATGTTAAGTATGTTTACAGCAGGAAACTCTAGTAGGTTGCTTCCACAATGGTGTTTGAAATAGAATAATGTATATTTGATTAAATAATCACTTATGGGAATTACTAGGTTTAAATAATAATAATAATCACATTCCTTACTGTTCTTTTACAGCCAAGATTCTATTACCTTATCATTATATTGTAGAAAACACCCATTTGTAACTAAAATGTAAAAAGCCTAAAAGTAAGTAAAACATTGGAAATAGGATTAAATTCCTTCTTTCACTGACATTGTGGTAATATAATTAAAATTATTATTTTGATAGCCAGTAGTTAAAAACTACAGCTGCTAACCAAAAGTCAGCATTTTGAACACACCAGCTGCTCCTTGGAAGCCCAATGGGACAGTTCTACTCTGTGCTATAGGGTCATTATGAGTTGGAATCGACTCCATAGCAACAAGTTCTTTTTTTTTTTTTTTTTTGTAGATACAGCCATGCTTTGTTGGTGAAAGAGAATCATTCTTACCTGCAAGATCTTAGAAGCAGCATAAAGACTAGGAAAATAAACAAATGCAAATTTGGCTCCCTTGACTGGGTCCCAAAGAAGAATCTTTAAGCTAAAAAAAGGAATAGAAAGATCTTAAACAATATCTTCTATGTGCAACTGCTTGCCTATGGTATCAGGAGAATAAATGCTAATCAAAGTAATTTAATTCCCAGGAGAATAAAATCTCATGGCGGGGGGCAAACGAGAATTTTATTCTTCCTTGGTAATTATATGATCTAGAATCATCTCAAGTGAGATTTTTATCATAAAAGAAGGATTCATAGAAGGGAAATGCCTGACTGGAGCCAGCTGTGGAATATTCCTAACTGCCTCTCCACCCTTACCTTCCCAAAGGGGTTTAATATGACTCAAGTAAAGCATGAGAAAATGTTTACAAATGTCAACACAACTATTTTCAAAATACCTAAATATCTCTTAAGTCATTCTGTGAGAAATGAAGGGGCATTAATCAGACTTAAGTGGTTTGACTAATATTCTAACGTATCAAGCAACTAAGTTGATAGAAGTTGTATATAAAAGTCATCAAAATCACTCAGTAGGATCATGCCAAAAACTCTGAAAAAAGTTAGCAAAAGAAATTTGAAATATTGTGCCAACTATGAATTAACCAGAATCTTAGTGACTTCAATTAAATCGGAGTAAAGAAGGACTGAAGGAATAATTTCCAAATATATCTCTCCCCCTTTATCTTATCATTCATAAAGACCAGCTCTGAAAGTATGTAAATATTCACTTGAAAGGATTAAATATATAGTAGTCAAGTAGGCAATCATAGAGACATGATTTGTTTAGGGCCTGACAAAACCAATACGCCTATTGTTCATAGGAGACAGCTGTGATACCTCATTGGTATCAAGTCATGCTTGTAGAGTAAGTCAACATTTCACTTAAATTTATGTGAGTATTAATTATATCAAATACATATAAAATGGGATGGGTGTATATCATTATCATCATCATCAGCAGCAGTGGCAGGACTTATTTGCATTATTATTGAATCAGTTAAAATTTCTTTGTGTACCAAAGGAAAAAAAAAAAAAACATTCAATTCAAACTTGTATAATAATTACAGGTTAATGTTTGGTATTCTGAATGTAAGGTATTTTTCAGACATGGTCTTATTGAGGAGGTCAAAGATATAATTAGTTAATTTCCCATATTTTTCCTTTGCTTTAGACAGTGTTTGTTACATTCTAAGTGTGATTCCTTTGGCTGGAAAAGAAAATGAAAACAACTATCCCAGGCTTCACACAGTGGACACTGCCAGCCAAAATGCCCATAAGAAGCTACTCAGGTGATTATAAGAATAATACGGGCAATTCTTCATCAGAATCCATTCCCAGAAAAAAATAAAACCCAAACAAAACCAAATCGATTGCCCTTGAGTCAATTCCAATTCATAGTAAACCTATAGGAAAGAGCAGAACTGCACCACAGTGTTTCCAAGGAGCAGCTTTTGGATTCAAACTGCCAACCTTTTGATTAACAGTCGAGCTTTTAACCACTGCACCACCAGGCCTCCAGAACAAATAAACATTGATCTAATTAGAAAGCATCTTGATGAATTCACGCTTCTCAAATAATCATGACACAGGGTATCACAGTTATTGGTGAAACTCTTAGGTTACACTCCTGGAACTGGGCTTGAACTGTATACTAGTTGGTTAATAACCTACAAGTCCCAGTGACTGAAAGAGTGAGGATATTTCTTATTTATAGTATGTCTTGAATGTGAGTCAAATGCAACTCTAACCTGTATTATCTTCTTTCTTATTTCATGGCTAGTGAGGAGCTCCTCTATTAACCGCTTCGATAGCGAATGCAAAGAACAGTGATGGAACGAGGTAATTACACACTTAACCTTTCTGTTTGGATGTGGAATCCTTCACTTTCACTCATATTCAATTTGCCAGAACAAGTAGTATGGTAAATCCTGACATGCAAGAGATGAAAAACACCCCACTACACGGGGTTCATCAAGAATAATCCTCTCCTTGTTTCCAGGTAAAGCGAATCATTCATATATTTCACATGTAATTAGGTCTGTATTTGGCTTTCATATTATGTTCCTATATTAGTCTGGATTTTATTACAGTAATGATGCATAAAAGACAACCACAAAATCTTAGCAGCTTGTAATAAAAAGTGTTTCACACAACTGTACGGGTTGTGAGTTCAGGTTGATCACGTGAGTCTCTTAATCTCCTTTGACAAGCTGACAGGCAGCAGCTACTTGATGAATGTTCATCTCATCGGTGGAACTTGAAGATCTCAGGGGCAAAACCTCTTACAGATTAGGCTGGGAGCCGTTACACTCACACTTATATCCACATCCTATTAACCAAGTCACGTGGCTAGGACAAGTGTCAGTGGGTCAGAGAAGTATGCTCCTCCCGTGGAGATGGTATAGGTCTATGTGTGTGGGGGATAAGAGGGGGGTGAATACATTCAAAAATATATATGAAAATACTAGGGGAGGGAACCACAATGCAGAGGCCTGAAGGCCATGGGACAAAACAAGGAAGATTCACAACAAAAAATCAAGGGAACGAGGGGAACTCTGTGGTGAGGTGAGAGATGTGTCCAAAAGCTGGTCATGGCAGTTTAAAGGACTTGGATTTATTTAAAATCTCTGGAGGGATTTGATCAGAAAGACATGTTATATGAGTAATGTTTTAAGAGCTTCCCTTCGTTGTTGCATGATTAGCTTCAAGCGGACAAAAAAGTAGGTTGGGAGAGCAGTTAGGAGGTCCTCACAGTATCCAAGACAGTTGTAATGGCAGCTAGGCCCAGGGTGTAGCCAAGGGAGTAATTGACAAGTGCGCCAATATGGAATCTATTTCAAAGATACAACCAACAGGAATTGTTGCATGTAAGATGTTAGAGAAAAAGAGAAGTCAATGATGGTTCTAAATTAGAGAAAAGCTGTGATACCACACCAATAGGGGATAAACATTTTTGTAAAAGAACAGAAATTCCCACAGAACACCAAAAACAAACTACACACTAAAATTTTTCATAGTCTAGAAGAGACAGAAAAAAATCTGTAATATGATAAAATCCATAGATAGGTTAAATCGAAAATAATACAGCTAATATTTTCTATTAATGTCACAATCAAACATTAAATATCAATACCCGACATTTTTTTTTTTTGGAAATATCAACCCTGGATATCATGGCAACACCAGAACCAAAAATATTTCACTTTTGAAAAGCAAGCAAACATTAATGTTATTTATATATGATACAATCAATCTGGAACATTATTAGACTCAACTAAAAAACCGTATCAATGGCAGTGGTTTTTTTTTAAAAAACCATATGAACTAAACAGAATGCTCAGAAAGTGTAATGACACCCCATCAAAATAGAAAAAGAAGAGCCTTGAAGTTACAAATTCTATTTTCTAGTAAAATCACAAGTGCCACGAAATTTCTATATTTCCTAAACAGAAATCATTAAGACCTCTGTGATATTTATATAAAACATTTTTTCCCTGAACTTCACTTAAGAGGAAATAAATAGACGTATCATGTTTCTAGATTACAAAGCAGAATACAGCAAAGATTATAGTTCTTCCCCAAATACTCTATGTACATAGTGGATTTCTGACCCAACATCATAGATTCCTTTAGGAGGAATTAATTAAAGCATGACATGTTGTATTGGGAAGAATGAAAGGATAAGAATAGCTCAAAATTATTTAAAATGTTATGAACAGTTGTATTTCGTATAAAAGTGAGGGGATATTACAATGAAACCTCATGAATATATATCTCATGGCTTCAATAATTATCACTATGAGGCAGATATTGCTGCACATACCACGCTCACCTCTCCATCCACTGTGTATTTTAAAGCAAATCCCATACATCGCATCCATTCACCTGTTAATCTTTCAGTATATATCTTCACCAACACGGGCCTTTTTAAACATAATTACTATGCCATTATCAGATCTAAATCTATTGACAACTATTCCTTAATATCATAAAATATTTTGTGTTAAAATCTTAGTCATTTTCATATCTTGTTCGTTGCTGCCCGGTCAATTTTGACTCATGATGAGCCTGTGTGAGCACAGCAGAACTGCTTCTTAGGGATTTCAAGTCTGTGACCTTCCAAAAGCAGATTGCCAGACCTTACTTCCTCTAGGTGTGTTTGAACAGCCAACCTTATAGTTAGTGATCAAGCACTTACCAGTTTGGTGCTGCCCAGGGACTTGTATTACCATAAGCATATGTTTAAAAATCAGAATCCCAAAGCGGCTCACCTATTTAATTTGGTTAACAAGTCTATTGGGTTTCTTATAATCTATATGATCCCATTCCTTTAAAACTATGTTTATTTGTAGGAGAAGTTGAGTCATTTGCCTTACATTCTGCGTCCTATTGATTTCATCTGCGTTATCAAGGAACATGCTCCTCTCTTCCCTGTATTTTTCTGTAAATTATTACAAATACTTTAAGAAGAAAAACACCCACATGCTCTTATTGTTAGAGCACTATGAGACACTCATATGAATAAAACAGTATGGCACTTATGTATGAAAAAAACAAAACATAGAAGAGGATCAGAATGCAGAGAGCTAGAACTGGTGTATGTGAGTTTAGTATAAAAAAAGAAGGGTTACAAAAAATGATGATAAAATGTGTTATTAACAACATACCCAGGACAATTAACCAGGCAATTGCAGTGAAAAAGAAAATCAGATTCTACACCTCACATCAAACTCCAAATATAATACCAACTGCATTAAATATTGAAATGTATATATATATTAAAAAAAAAAAAAACTAAATCCATTGCAGTCAAGTAGATTCCTACTCAACATGACCTTACAAAACAGAGTAGAACTGCCCCATAGCATTTTCAAGGCTTTATCCTTTAGTGAAGCAGACTGCCACGTCTTTCCTCTGAGGAGCAGCTGGTGGGTTCCAGCTGCCAACCATTTCGGTTATCAGCCTGAGCTCTTGACCACTGTGCCATCAGGACTCCATAATAAATATAGAACTCCTGACATCAACGTAAAAGTATAAAAATGGGCAAAATGCATGTCAGGAGTTTCCAGTAGAAGATGAGACAGGAAAGTTATCTAATTTCACTTAAAACTACATTAAAATTAAAATGACAGTCGGAATTCGTCATTTTTCCAAATGATTTAGCAAATATCAGAAGAATTTTAAAAGCAGTGATAGCAATGATCCAATGGAACGCAGGTGTTTTGAACCATTGGTGAAAATACGGATTATGAAACTTTATGATGATATATTTTGGATTTTTTTATGTTCATTTTTGTGATAGGAAAAATCCAAGTTAGGAATTTATAAAATAGAAATATGCGATTTTACATATTTTTGTTCGACATATTTTATAACAGCATTCTATGAAGCAAAAGAAAAAAAAAAACAGAAAGAATTCCAATGACATTAAATATCCACCAATCAGGCATTATAAGTTGATGTCTATTTTGAAAGAATGAGGAACACCTGTATTTACTAACCTAGAAAAATATAAAATGTAGCTAGACAAGAAGAATGCATCAATTTTCAGTTCATATTTTCAGCACTTTATTATCTCATTTATACAAAAGAAGGGAATTGTTATTTCCACTTATTCATTTCTTAATTGCATAAATATTTTAAATGTTTTTTTAATCAGAAATAAGAATAAAATTTTCAAATTTGAAGTGTTTTAAACCATAATTTAAATCAATGGAAGAGAATAAGTAAGTATATTATCACTGTGGAATATTTTCCATTACATTAATGTCTATGTTTGCATAGTTAGAAATGACTGATTTTCTACGTCTTTATTTTACCTATTTTCAAATTGAAGGGAACAACAGCCTTTTCTACACATTGAAATAATAATTTTGATTCATCATGAGTAACTTCTTGAATTTCATTTTATCCTACAATATTTTACAAAAAGAAGTACACATAAGTATGAACAATCTAGTGGCAAAACAAGGTAGGTACAACCTAAGTTAAATATAATTAAAAAAAAAAACACACACACACCATTTTGCAGCTTTCCTGCTTGAATCACATTATTTTCATGAATATATTTTTCCAGGTCACGTATATGTAAAATCCTGATATTCAAAGCAGGAATGAGGGCATATAGATGGAAAATAGTCATAATTCATTCCATTACACTAGATGATACGGCCCTGGCATTATTTACACTACTCTCTAAATCAATACAAAGTGTTACCCAAAGTTTTGCATAATTAGTTGTTTATTTAGGCCAGGGGAAAGTCATCGACAGAGAATGTCATGCTTTGTTGTGTGATGATTTGCCATACAAATACAGACAGCATATGCAGCAGCAGTCTGCTGTAACAGGCTGATCAACGATCATGTACCACATGTAGATGTAGACCTGAACTCCCACCGTTGTGAATGCACTTCTTTATATTGTGAATTACAGTAATTTAAAAGTTTGGGGTCTATGGGATAAGCTTAAAAAGCATAATTTTCCATTTCCACTTACATCCAAGTATTTCTTACGCTCCAAAGATTTCTCTTTTTTCTTTAAATTTTATTTATTTAGTTGCTGTTGAGAATATGCACAGCAAAACATACACCAATTCAACAGTTTCTACATATACAACTTAGTGACGTTTATTACAGACTATACTGGCTTCCCCAGTATTGTGTACTGTCTTACCCTTCACCAAAGTTACTGCTTATCTATTGCCTGTCAAGTGTCTTTCCACCCCCACTCCTCCCACCCTCCTAACATCAAAGATTGTTTCTTTCTCTATGTAAATCTTTTCCTGAGTTTTTACAGTAGTGGTCTCATACAATATTTGTCTTTTTGTGATTGACTTATTTCACTCAGCATAATGTTCTCCAGAATGGATCCATGTCCTGTGATGCTTTACAGATTCATCGTTGTTCTTTAGCATTGTGTAATATTCCATTGTGTGTATGTACCACAGTTTGTTTATTCATTCATCTATAGATGGGCATCTTGGTTGTTTCCATCTTTTTGCTATTGTGAACAATGCTGCAATGAACTTGGGTGTACATATATCTATTCATGTGACTACACTTATTTCTCTAGGATATATTCCTAGAAGTGGGGTTCCTGGATCATGTGGTATTTCTACTTCTAGCTTTCTGAGGAAGTGCCATACCATTTTACAAAATGGTTGTATCATTTTGCATTCCCACCAGCAGTGCATAAGAGTGCCAATCTCCCAGCAGCCTCTCCAACATTTGTTATTTTCTGTTATTGATTCATGCCAGTTGCCAGGGTGAGATCTGCATCCCACTTTGGTGAGTGGTATCTGGGTTCTTAAAAGCTAGCAAGCAGAAGTGGAGCCAAGACGGAGGAGTAGTCATACACTTCTGATGGTCCCTCTTACAAAAAAGACCCCCCAAAACAAGTGAATTGATTATATATATGAAAAGCTAGGAGACCTGAACATCAAAGGCAAAGTTAGGAAATTGGGCCAAGAGGCAAGGGGATGGAGAGACAGTTAAGAAACAGCAAGCAGTTGCTGTTCCTGACTCAGCAGCAACTCGTGCCCCTTAACGCCGATCCCTAGGCATGGCCACAGCTGGGCTGACCTTTTGGGACACAGTTTCCTCAGCAAAAAAAGAGTGAGTGGCACAGGACCAATTCACTGGTGGGACTGCGGCAGGGCTGGCAGTAGTTTTTAGGATGTGGTTTCCTTAGCCACAGACAGCCAGTGGCACAGAATTTATTCATGTTTCTGGAATCAGCAAAGAACAGCGCTCTTGGCAAAAGATAAGTGCTTTCATCTAATTTACCACATGGATCAAATAGCACTCCTTTCAAAAGGACTCTCTCCCATTTATCTCATCCTTCCTCCCTCTGCCCCAGGCCCCAAACTCTCTTCAGTGACAGTCAATTTCCCTAGGCCTGAGATAGGTTCTGCTGCACAGACTGAGCCATTCTCCCAGCCTTGGAGAAGGAACAAATTAACAAACGGGGAAAAAATAATGTGCCAGCTCCCCTCAGCTGGGAATGCAGGGCAGAAATGGCTCCTGTACAGGCACAAGTGATCCATGGGCTTTGAATGCCTTTCACCCCTGCATGGATGCATGTGGGCCCATTTCAGCACTAGACCCTTGTTGTCACAGTGCAAGGGTGCATATCCCTGAGGTCGGACTTTAATTGTTTCAGCTGTGCAGTGGAGAGGTGGGTTTTTGACATTTGACAACACTCTGCCTATTAAGCAGAGTCCTCACCTACCCAAATCGGGGCTTGAGTACTGGTGGCTTCACCCACACCTCCTAGCCACCCTCCACAGGGGTCCAAGGATAAGTGGTGCCTCCCGGTCCTTATAGCTAAAAGCTTTGGTTGCTTATGGTACAGCTGCAGAGCCCACCCACTTCTGTGTGCTACAGAACAGGGACACATCTTTCTCACACACTCGAGGGACAGTGGTCAGCCACCTGCCTTGCTCAGAGTGTGGCCCCCTGCTGCCATCAGAAACCTATGCATACACCAATCACCCCTGCTCCTCTAGGACCACATGTGAGAGCCTGCACCACACACTTGGTGATTGACTACCTGAACACTTGAGCTGAATCCATACAAGAAAAGTGATTGGTCTCCTAGGCTCATATACTTGGTAACAGCTCTAGCTATCTGGCAACAGGACATTAGAGCTTCGAAGATTCTGATAATCAAGCTAGTTCACTTGAGCAGCCTATTTGGGTATATCAAAACAAAACAAAGCAAGACGCTAGGACACAGTAATCAAAAATAAAGTAAATTAAAACAATAACTTATAGATGGCTCGGACCACAGTCAATATCAAATCACATACAGGGAGACTATGATAGCTTCAACAAGCTCCCAAAACAAAGAATAAAGGAATCCTCTGGATGAAGATATCTTCCTGGAATTACCACAGGTAGAACACAAAAGATTAATATAAAGAACTCTTCAAGAGACCAGGAAGGAGATCAGGCAAAACACAGAAGAAGCCATGGAACACAAATATAAAGCAGCTGAGGAAATTAAGAAGGTTATTCAAGAGCATAATAACAAATTTAATAAGCTGAAAGAATCCATAGAGAGACAGCAATCAGAAATCCAAAAAGATTAATACAATTACAGAATTAGACAACTCAATAGAAAGTCAGAGGAGCAAAATTGAGGAAATGGCAGTCAGAATTAGTGAGATTGCAGATAAAACACTTGATACCAATATATTCGAAGAAACGCCAGATAAAAGAATTTTAAAAAGTGAAGAAACCCTAACAATCATGTGGGACTTTATCAAGAGAAATAACTTACGAGTGATTGGAGTAGCAGAACAGGGAGGAAAAACAGAAAATACAGAGAGAATTGTTGAAGATTTGTTGATGGAAAACTTCCCTGATATGAAAGATGAGAAGATCATCTATCCAAGATGCTCATTGAACACCACACAAGGTAGGTCCAAAAAGAAAGTCACCAAGACATATTATAGTCAAACTTGCCAAAACAAAGGTTATGAGAGAATTTTAAGAGCTGCTAGGGATAAATGAAAAGTCACCTACATAGGAGAGTCAATAAGAATAAACTCGGACTACTCAGCAGAAACCATGAAGGCAAGAAGGCAATGGAATGACACATATAAAGCCATGAAGGGGGAAAAAAAAATGCCAACCAAGAATAGTATATCCAGTGAAACTCTCTTTCAAATATGAAGGCAAAATTAGGACAATCTCTGATAAACAGAAGTTTAGAGAATTTACAAAAATCAAAACAAAACTATAAGAAATAATAAAGGGAGTCTTCTAGTTAGAAAATCAATAACATCAGATAAAAACCCAAGACTACAATGCAGGACAGAGCAACCAGATATCGACCCAAATAGGGAAATCACAAAAATAAATGAAGATAAAAACTCTGAAAACAGGGAAAGAGAGATGTCATTATGTAAAAGACAGCAACATTAAATCAATAAATTGGGACCAAAAATGTAGTTATAGAACTTTCATATGGAGAGGAAGTCAAGGCAATATAGAGAGGTAAAGATTTGGTTTAAACTTAGAAAAATAGGAGTAAATGATTAGGTAACCACAAAGGAGACAATCCTACACATCAAAATAAAATACAAGGAGGGGGGCCAAGATGGCGGACTAGGTGGACGCTCCCGCGGATCCCTCTTGCAACAAAGACTCGGAAAAACAAGGGAATCGATCACATACATAACAATCTATGAACTCTGAACAACAAGCACAGACTTAGAGACGGAGGACGAACAAATACGGGCAGACAGCGACTGTTTTCAGAACTAGGAGCCAGCGCACCAGGCAGGTGACCTTCGGAGCTCGATCTGGGGCAGAGCCCAGGGGGGCAGACGGCACAGAAAGGGGGCCCACCCCTTCCCCCCCGAACCCATCCCGGGAGGAAGCCTAGCAGGTTGGCGCGGGCGGCGTAGGGGCGCAGCCGGAGGGAGAAACACCCGGGAGGCAGTGACTGATCTGAGAGGGGGGAGAACAGCGTCCCAGCTGGGGTGCCGTGCCGTCCGCCGGGAGTTAGGCGAGAAGCCGACGGGGCGCGCGCGGGGGGGGGTCAGCTGTGTTTCCCTGGAGTGACCCCAGGGCGGGGCCCACGCGTTCGTGCGGGAGGACGCGCACCCAGTCCGCGCGTGTGGCACGGCACACCAGAGGGAGAAATCCCCGGAGGTGTCTGGTCTCAAAACAGGGAAAGCAGCATCCCAGACGGGGAGCCATTCCGCTGCGATCTGGGCACGCGCGCGCGCGCGCGTGCGCGGGCGGGGCATGAGCGCGGGGTCCATTTTTATTACCCTGAATTGACCCAGAGGGCGGGAACACCTGGTCGTGCGAGTGACGCCCTCCCAGTTTGCGCGAGAGGTGCGGCACACTGGAAGGAGAAGTCCCCGGGAGGAACTGATTGGTCCCAAAGCGCAGAAAGTAGCGTCCCAGACAGAGTGCCGCCCTGCTGGGGCTTGGGCGCGCGCACGAGCGGGCCGTGAGCGCGGAGTCCATTTTTATTGCCCTGAATTGACCCAGGGGGCGGGCCCACCTGGCTGTGCAGGTGACGCCAACCCAGTTCGCGCGAGAGGTGTGGCGCTCCGGAAGGAGAAGTCCCGGGGAGGAAGTGACTGGTTCCCGAACAGGGAAAGCAGCGTCTCAACCCGGAAGTCATCCCGCTGGCGGGGCGTGACCGCGGGATCTAATTATAATCGCCTGAATAGACCCTGGGGGCGGGCCCACCCGTTCGTGCGGGAAACGCCCACCCAGTGCCCACGAGCGGTGCCGCGCACCGGAGGAAGTCCCCAGGAGGAAGGGACTGGTTTCCGAGCAAGGAAAGCAGTGTCCTAGCCAGGGACCCGTCCAGCCCGGATTTTGGCAAACGGGGGCGGAGCGTGAACGTGGTGTTCAGCTCTATATTCTGTGGTGCTACACTCCTAGCTCTCAGATCCCTCCCCCACCCTCCCCAGGCGACCCCATTAACATCCGAATACCCGGAGCCAGAGAGAGAATTCAGATAGGGATCTGACTGCATTTTTTTTTAGCTGACTACTTGGAAAATCTAGTTTCCCAGTGATGGCTCGGAGACAGCAGTCCATATCAAACCACATAAAGAAACAGACCATGACAGCTTCTCCAACCCCCCAAACAAAAGAATCAAAATCTTTCCCAAATGAAGATACAATCCTGGAATTATCAGATACAGAATATAAAAAACTAATTTACAGAATGCTTAAAGATATCACAAATGAAATTAGGATAAATGCAGAAAAAGCCAAGGAACACACTGATAAAACTGTTGAAGAACTCAAAAAGATTATTCAAGAACATAGTGGAAAAATTAACAAGTTGCAAGAATCCATAGAGAGACAGCATGTAGAAATCCAAAAGATTAACAATAAAATTACAGAATTTGACAACGCAATAGAAAGTCAGAGGAGCAGACTCGAGCAATTAGAATGTAGACTGGGACTTCTGGAGGACCAGGGAAACAACACCAACATAGCTGGAAAAAAATCAGATAAAAGAATTAAAAAAAATGAAGAAACCCTAAGAATCATGTGGGACTCTATCAAGAAGGATAACTTGCGAGTGATTGGAGTCCCAGAACAGGGAGGGGGGACAGAAAACACAGAGAAAATAGTTGAAGAACTCCTGACACAAAACTTCCCTGACATCATGAAAGAAGAAAGGATATCTATCCAAGATGCTCATCGAACCCCATTTAAGATTGATCCAAAAAGAAAAACACCAAGACATATCATCATCAAACTTGCCAAAACCAAAGACAAACAGAAAATTTTAAAAGCAGCCAGGGAGAAAAGAAAGGTTTCCTTCAAGGGAGAATCAATAAGAATAAGTTCAGACTACTCAGCAGAAACCATGCAGGCAAGAAGGGAATGGGACGACATATACAGAGCACTAAACGAGAAAAACTGCCAACCAAGGATCATATATCCAGCAAAACTCTCTCTGAAATATGAAGGAGAAATTAAGATATTTACAGATAAACACAAGTTTAGAGAATTTGCAAAAACTAAACCAAGACTGCAAGAAATGCTAAAGGAGATTGTTTGGCCTGATGACCAATAATATCAGGTACCAGCACAATACAAGGTCACAAAACAGAACGTCCTGATATCAACGCAACTCAAACAGGGAAAGCACAAAAACAAACAAATTAAGACTAATTCTAAAAAATAAATAAATAAACAAAATAATACACACAACAGGAAATCATGGAAATCAATAGCTAAACGATCAAAATAATCAAAAAGAGGGACTAAATATAGGAGGCATTGAACTGCCAGATGGAGAGTGATACAAGGCGAAATAGAAGGATACAAGTTAGGGTTTTACTTAGAAAAATAGGGGTAAATAAAAAGGTAACCACAAAAAGGAATATCAATTCCATAACTCAAGAAAAAAGCCAAGAAAAACGTAACGACTCAATAAACACAAAGTTAAACATTATGAAAATGAGGATCTCACAAGCTACTAAGAAAAACGTCTCAGCACAAAAAAGCATGTGGAAAAATGAAATGGCCAACAACACACATAAAAAGGCATCAAAATGACAGCACTAAAAACTTACTTATCTATAATTACGCTGAATGTAAATGGACTAAATGCACCAATAAAGAGACAGAGAGTCACGGACTGGATAAAAAAACACGATCCATCTATATGCTGCCTACAAGAGACACACCTTAGACTTAGAGACACAAACAAACTAAAACTCAAAGGATGGAAAAAAGTATATCAAGCAAACAATAAGCAAAAAAGAAGAGGAGTAGCAATATTAATTTCTGACAAAATAGACTTTAGACTTAAATCCGCCACAAAGGATAAAGAAGGACACTATATAATGATAAAAGGGACAATTGATCAGGAAGACATAACCATATTAAATATTTACGCACCTAATGACAGGGCTGCAAGATACATAAATCAAATTTTAACAGAATTGAAAAGTGAGATAGACACCTCCACATATATAGTAGGAGACTTCAACACACCACTTTCGGAGAAGGACAGGACATCCAGTAAGAAGCTCAATAGAGACACGGAAGACCTACTTACAACAATCAACCAACTTGACCTCATTGACTTATACAGAACTCTCCACCCAACTGCTGCAAAATATACTTTTTTTTCTAGCGCACATGGAACATTCTCTAGAATAGACCACATATTGGGGCATAAAACAAATCTTTGCAGAATCCAAAACATCGAAATATTACAAAGCATCTTCTCAGACCACAAGGCAATGAAGCTAGAAATCAATAACAGAAAAACTAGGGAAAAGAAATCAAATACTTGGAAAATGAACAATACCCTCCTGAAAAAAGACTGGGTTATAGAAGACATCAAGGAGGGAATAAGGAAATTTTTAGAAAGCAACGAGAATGAAAATACTTCCTATCAAAACCTCTGGGACACAGCAAAAGCAGTGCTCAGAGGCCAATTTATATCGATAAATGCACACATACAAAAAGAAGAAAGAGACAAAATCAGAGAACTGTCCCGACAACTTGAGCAAATAGAAAGTGAGCAACAAAAGAATCCATCAGGCACCCGAAGAAAACAAATAATAAAAATTAGAGCTGAACTAAATGAATTAGAGAACAGAAAAACAATTGAAAGAATTAACAAAGCCAAAAGCTGGTTCTTTGAAAAAATTAACAAAATTGATAAACCATTGGCTAGACTGACTAAAGAAAAACAGGAAAGGAAACAAATAACCCGAATAAGAAACGAGAAGGACCACATCACAACAGAACCAAATGAAATCAAAAGAATCATATCAGATTACTACATAAAATTGTACTCTAACAAATTGGAAAACCTAGAAGAAATGGATAAATTCTTGGAACAACACTACTTACCTAAACTAACACATACAGAAGTAGAACAACTAAATAGACCCATAACAAAAAAAGAGATTGAAATGGTAATCAAAAAACTCCCAACAAAAAAAAGTCCTGGCCCAGATGGCTTCACTGCAGAGTTCTACCAAACCTTCAGAGAAGACTTAACACCATTACTATTGAAGGTATTTCAAAGTATAGAAAAAGACGGAATACTACCCAACTCATTCTATGAAGCCACCATCTCCCTGATACCAAAACCAGGTAAAGACATTACAAAAAAAGAAAATTTTAGACCTATATCCCTCATGAACATAGATGCAAACATCCTTAATAAAATTCTAGCCAATAGAATCCAACAACACATCAAAAAGATAATCCACCCTGATCAAGTGGGATTTATACCAGGTATGCAAGGCTGGTTTAATATCAGAAAAACCATTAATGTAATCCATCACATAAATAAAACAAAAGACAAAAACCACATGATCTTATCAATTGATGCAGAAAAGGCATTTGACAAAGTCCAACACCCATTTATGATAAAAACTCTCACCAAAATAGGAATTGAAGGAAAATTCCTCAACATAATAAAGGGCATATATGCAAAGCCAACGGCCAATATCACTCTAAATGGAGAGAACCTGAAAGCATTTCCCTTGAGAACGGGAACCAGACAAGGATGCCCTTTATCACCGCTCTTATTCAACATCGTACTTGAAGTCCTAGCCAGGGCAATTAGGCTAGACAAAGAAATAAAGGGTATTCAGATTGGTAAGGAGGAAGTAAAGCTATCACTATTTGCAGATGACATGATCGTATACATGGAAAACCCTAAGAAATCCTCCAGAAAACTACTGAAACTAATAGAAGAGTTTGGAAGAGTCTCAGGATATAAAATAAACATACAAAAATCACTTGGATTCCTCTACATCAACAAAAAGAACACCGAAGAGGAAATAACCAAATCAATACCATTCACAGTAGCCCCCAAGAAGATAAAATACTTAGGAATAAATCTTACCAAGGATGTAAAAGACCTATACAAAGAAAACTATAAAACTCTGCTACAAGAAATTCAAAAGGACACGCTTAAATGGAAAAACATACCCTGCTCATGGATAGGAAGACTCAACATAGTAAAAATGTCTATTCTACCAAAAGCCATTTATACATACAACGCACTTCCAATCCAAATACCAATGTCATACTTTAAGGGAATAGAGAAACAAATCACTAATTTCATATGGAAAGGAAAGAATCCCCGGATAAGCAAAACATTACTGAAAAAGAAGAAGAAAGTGGGAGGCCTCACCCTACCTGATTTCAGAACCTATTATATAGCTACAGTAGTCAAAACAGCCTGGTACTGGTACAACAACAGGCACATAGACCAATGGAACAGAATTGAGAATCCAGATATAAATCCATCCACGTATGAGCAGCTGATATTTGACAAAGGACCAGTGTCAGTCAATTGGGGAAATAATAGTCTTTTTAACAAATGGTGCTGGCATACCTGTATATCCATTTGCAAAAGAATGAAACAGGACCCATACCTCACACCATGCACAAAAACTAACTCCAAGTGGATCAAAGACCTAAACATAAAGACTAAAACGATAAAAATCTTGGAAGAAAAAATAGGATCTACCCTAGGAGCCCTAATACAGGGCATAAACAGAATACAAAACATTACCAAAAATGATGAAGAGAAACCCGATAACTGGGAGCTCCTAAAAATCAAATACCTATGCTCATCTAAAGACTTCACCAAAAGAGTAAAAAGACCACCTACAGACTGGGAAAGAATATTCAGCTATGACATCTCAGACCAGCGCCTGATCTCTAAAATCTACATGATTCTGTCAAAACTCAACCACAAAAAGACAAACAACCCAATCAAGAAGTGGGCAAAGGATATGAACACACATTTCACTAAAGAAGATATTCAGGCAGCCAACAGATACATGAGAAAATGCTCTCGATCATTAGTCATTAGAGAAATGCAAATTAAAACTACGATGAGATTCCATCTGACACCAACTAGACTGGCATTAATTCAAAAATCACAAAATAATAAATGTTGGAGAGGCTGCGGAGAGACTGGAACTCTCATACACTGCTGGTGGGATTGTAAAATGGTACAACCACTGTGGAAATCCATCTGGCGTTATCTTAAACAGTTAGAAATAGAACTACCATACAAACCAGAAATCCCACTCCTCGGAATATACCCTAAAAATACAAGACCCTTCACACAAACAGATATATGCACACCCATGTTTATTGCAGCTCTGTTTACAATAGCAAAAAGCTGGAAGCAACCAAGATGTCCATCAACGGACGAATGGGTAAATAAATTGTGGTATATTCACACAATGGAATACTACGCATCGATAAAGAACAGTGACGAATCTCTGAAACATTTCATAACATGGAGGAATCTGGAAGGCATTATGCTGAGCGAAATGAGTCAGTTGCAAAAGGACAAATATTGCATAAGACCACTATTATAAGATCTTGAGGAATAGAAAAAACGGAAAAGAACACATACTTTTGTGGTTACAAAGGGGGGAGGGAGGGAGGGAGGGAGGGAGAGGGCTTTTTATTGATCAATCTGTAGATGGGAACTGCTTTGGGTGAAGGGAAAGACAACACTCAAAACAAGGAAGGTCAGCCTAATTGGACAGGATTAAAAGTAAAGAGGTTTCCGAGATAAAATGAAAGCTTCAAAGGATAGCGAAGCAGGGGCTGGGGTCTGGGGAACTTGGTTTGAGAGGACTTCTAAATCAATGGACAAAACAATTCTATTATGAAAACACTCTGCATCCCACTTTGAATTGTGGCACCTGGGGTCCTAAATGCCAACAAGCAGCCATCTAAAATACATTAATTGGTCTCAACCCACCGGGAGCAAAGGCAAAGGAAGAACACCAAGGTCACACGACAACTAAGAACCCAAGAGACAGAAAGGGCCATTTGAACCAGAGACCTACAATATCCTGAGACCAGAAGAACAAGTTGGTGCCCGGCCACAATCGATGTCTGCCCTGTCAGGGAGCACAAGAGACAACTCCTGAGGGAGCAGGAGACCAATGGGATACAGACCCCAAATTCTCATTAAAAGACCACACCTAATGGTATGATTGCGACTAGAGGAATCCCAGAGACAATGCTCCCCAGAACTTCTGATGGCACAGGACAGGAACCAACCCCGAAGACAAATCATCAGGCATGAAAAGGACTGGTCAGTGGGGGGGAGAGAGATACTGATGAAGAGTGAGCTAATTAAATCAGGTGGACACGGGAGAGTGTGTTGGCAACTCTTGACTGGAGGGGGGATGGGAAGATAGAGAGAGAGGGAAGAAGGTAAAATTGGCACGAAATGAGAGACTGTAAGGGCTGACTCAATAGGGGGAGAGCAAGTGGGAGAAGGGAGTAAGATGTATGTAAACCTACATGTGACAGACTGATTGGAATGGTAAATGTTCACTTGAAGCTTAATAAAAATTTAAAAAAAAAAAAAAAAAAAATACAAGAAAAATATAAAGACTCAGCGAAAACAAAATCAACAACAATGAAGAAAAGGAAAGGCAATTTATAAAGAAAAACTACTTGGCACAAAAAATTAAGGTAAAAAAGAACCTGAGAACAACATGCAAGAAAAGACATCAAAATCAAGCACTAAACTCATGCCTACCCAAAAATTATACTGAATATAAATCGACTAAATGCACCAGTAAAGAGATAGAAAGTGGCACAATGAATTTTAAAAAAAAATCTGTCCATATTCTGCCTACAAGAGACACATCTTAGACTTAAAGACACAAACTAAACCTCAAAGGATGGAAAAAAAATACATCAAGCAAACAAACATCAAAAAAGAGCAGGAGTGGCAATATTAATCTCTAACAAAATAGTCTGTAAAGTAAAATCTACCACAAAGGAAAAGGAAGGACAGTATACAATGATTAAAGGGACAATATACCAGGAGGATATAACCATATCAAATATTTACGCACCCAGTGTTGGGGCTTCAAGATGCATAAAACAAACTCTAACAGCATTGAAAAGCAAGATAGACTGCTCCACAATAATAACAGGAGACTTAAGCACACGATTTTTGGTGAAGGACAGAACATCCAGAGAGAATCTCAATAAAGACACGGAAGATCTAAATGTCACAATCAACCAACTTGACCTCAAAGAAGTATACAGAACATAAAAAAAAACATAAACAGGTATATTTTCTTTTCCAATGGCCATGCAACATTCTCTATTAGGTCACATATTTGGTCATAAAGCAAGCCTTAACAGAATCCAAAATATCAAAATATTACAAAGCATCTTCTCTGACCATAAAGCCATAAAAGTAGAAGTCAATAACACAAAAAGCAGGGAAAAGAAATCAAACACATGGAACCTGATTCAGAAACAACTCGATTAAATAAGAAATTAAATACAGAATAAAAAAATTAAGAGAATCAAAGGAGAATGAAAACACTTCCTATCAGAACCTTTGGGACACAGCTAAAGCAACCCTCAGAGGTCAATTTATAGCAGTAAGTGCACAAATCCCAAAAGAAGATAGGGCCAAAATCAAAGAGTTATTCCTACAATTTGAACAAATAGAAAGAGAGCAACAAAAGAAACCCTCAGGCACCAGAAAAAGGCAAATAATAAAAACTAGAGCAGAATTCAATGAAATAGAGAACAGAAAAACAATCAAAAGTCTTAACAAGACCATAAGTTGGTTCTGGGAAAAGTTTAAAAAAATCGATAAACCATTGGCCAGACTGACAAAAGAAAACCAGGAGAGGAAGCAAATAAACTGAATAAGAAATGAGATGGGCAATATCACAAAGCACCCAACTGAAATTCAAAGAATTATATCAGATTACTATGAAAAATTGTACTACAACAAATTTGAAAACATAGAAGAAATGGACAAATTTCTAGAAACACACTACCTACCTTCAGTAACACAAACAGAGGTAGAATAAATAAACCCATAACAAAAGAAGAGATTGAAAAGGTATTTTAAAAACTACCCCTGCAAAATAATAATAATAATAATAACCTGGCCCTGATATCTCACTGGATAATTCTACCAAAGTTTCAGAGAAGAGTTAACAGCCCACTACTAAAGATATTTTAGAGCATAGAAAAGATGGAATACTTCCAAACTCATTCTATGAAGCCAGCCTTTCCCTGATACCAAAACCAGGAAAAGACACCCCCCAACAAAAAAAAATTACAAACATATATCCCTCATAAACTTAGATGCAGAAATCCTCAACAAAATTCTAGCCAATAGAATTCAAAAACATATTAAAAAAAATAATTCACCATGACCAAGTGGGATCCATACCGGGTATGCAGCTAAGGTTCAACATTAGAAAAACAATTAACGGAATCCATCATATAAATAAAACAAAAGACAAGAACCACATGATCTTATCAATTGGTGCAGAAAAGTCATTTAACAAAGTCCAACACACATTCATGGTAAAAATTCTCAGCAAAACGAATAGAAGGGAAATTTCTCAACATAATAAATAGCATTTAGACAAAGCCAAAAGATAACATCATCGTTAATGGAGAGAGTCTGAAAACATTCCCATTCAGATCAGGAACAAGACAAGGATGCCCTTTATCACCACTCTTATTCGACATTGTGTTGGAGGTCCTAGCCAGAGCAATTAGGCTAGAAAAAGAAATAAAGGGCATCCAAATTGGTAAGGAAGAAGTAAAAATACTTGCAGATGATATGATCTTACACAAAGAAAACCCTAAATAATCCACAGGAAAACTACTGGAATGGATAGATGATTTCAGCAAAGTATCAGGATACAAGATAAACATACAAAAATCAGTTGGATTCCTCTATGCCAACAAAGAGAAGGTTGAAGAGGAAAATACCAAATCAATACCACTTACAGTAGCACCCAAGAAGATAAAATACTTATGAATAAATCTAACCAGAGATACAAAAGACCTGTACAAAGAAAACTAGAAGACACTGCTGCAAGAAACCAAGTGACCTACAGAAGTGGAAAAACATACCTTGCTCATGGATAGGAAGAATCAACATTGTAAAAATGTCTATTTTACCCAAAGCAATCTATAGGTACAATGCAATCCCGATCCAAACACCAGTGACATTTTTCCACGAGATGGAGAAACAAATCACCAACTTCACATGGAAGGGAAAGAGGCCCTGGATAAGCAAAGCATTACTAAAATAAATAAATAAATAAGTGGGAGGCCTCACATTACCAGATTTTAGAACTTTTTCTACTGCCACAGTAGTCAAAACAGCCTGGTACTGGTACAACAACAGATACATAGACCAATGGAACAGAATTGAGAATTCAAACATAAATCCATCCACACGTGAGCCTCTGAAACTTGCCAAAGGCCCAAAATCTGTTAAATGGGGAAAAGATAGTCTCTTTAACAAACGGTGCTGGCATAACTGGATATCCATCTGCAAAAAAAATGAAAGAAGACCCATACCTCATACCAGGCACAAAAACAAACTTGAAATGGACCAGAGACCTTAATATAAAATCTAAAATAATAAAGATCATGGAAGAAAAAATAGGGGCAATGCTGGCAACCCTAATACATGGCATAAACAGTATATAAAACATTACTAACAATGCAGAAACACCAGAAGGTAGACTAGATAAGTGGGAGCTCCTAAAAATCAAACACTTATGCTCATCCAAAGACTTCACCAGAAGAGTAAAAAGGTTACCTGCAGACTGGGAAAATGTTTTTGGCTGTGACAAATCCAATCAGCAGTGTCTGATCTCTAAAATCTACATGATACTGCAAAAACTCAATAACAAAAAGACAAATAACACAATTAAAAGTGAGCAAAAGGTATGAACAGGCATATCACCAAAGAAGGCATTCAGGCAGCTAATAGATACTTGAGGAAATCCTTATGATCATTAGCCATTAGAGAAATGCAAATCAAAACCATCTCACCCCAACAAGGTTGGCATTAATCAAAAAAAACACAAAATAATAAATGTTGGAGACGTTGTGGAGAGACTGGAACATTATACAGTGCTGGTGGGAATGTAAAATGCTACAACCACTTTGGAAATCAATTTGGCGCTTCCTTAAAAAGCTAGGAAAAAAAAAGAAAACTACCATAGATCCAGCAATCCCACTCCTTGGAATATATCCTAGAGAAATAAGAGCCCTCACACAAACAGATATATGCACAACCATGTTCATTGCAGCACTGTTTACAATATGAAAAAGTTGGAAGCAAACAAGGTGCCCATCAATGGATAAACGGATAAGTAAATCACAGTATGTTCGCGTTATGGAATACTACACAACAACTGAGAACAACGATGAACCTGTGAACCATCTCATAAGATGGAGGAATCTGGAAGGCATTATGCTGAGTGAAATTATTCAGCTGCAAAAGGAGAAATATTGTAGGAAACTACTATTATAAGAACTTGAGAAAAAGTTTAAACACAGAAGAAATTATTCTTAGATGTTTATGACAGTGGGAAGCTAGGGAGAGGGGTATTCTTTAATTAGATAGTAGATAAGAACTATTTTAGGTGAAGGAAAAGACAACACACAATGCAGGGGAGGTCAGCACAACTGGACTAAACCAAAAACAAAGAAGTTTCCTGAAAAAGACCAAATGCTCCAAAGGCCAGGGTAGCAGGGATGGGAGGTTGTGGACCATGGTTTCAGTGGACAGTTAGATCAAGTGGCAAAACAAAATGTATTAAGAAATCGTTCTGCATCCCACTTTGTGAATGGCGTCTAGGGTCTTAAATGCTAGCAAGTGGCTATCTTAAATGCATCTATCGGTCTCAACCAAACTGGAGCAAAGGAGAATGAAGAACACCAAAGACGGGTAAAGATGGGCCCAAGAGACAGAAAGGTCCAGCCTGAGACCAGAACTAGATGGTGCCAGGCTACCACCAATGACTGCCATGACATGGAACACAACAGAGAATCCCTGATAGAGCAGGAGAACAGTGGGATGCAGATCTCAAATCCTCATAAAGAGACCAGATTTAGTGGTCTGACTAAGAGTAGAGGGACCCCTGAGGTCATGGTTCTCAGAGCCTTTGTTGGCCCAAGACTGGAACCATTCTGGAAGCCAACTCTTCAGAGAGGGATTGGACTGGACTATACGAAGAAAATGATACTGATGAGGAGTGAACTTCTTGGCTCAAGTAGACAAATGGGACTATGTGGGCAACTCCCGTCTGTAGGCAAGATGAAAAGGCAGATGGGGACAGGAGCTGGTTGAATGGACAGGGGGAATATAGGGTGGAGAGGAGGAGTGTGCTGTCTCATTAGGGGGTGTCATGGTTTGAACTATATCCCCCCAAAAATGTATGTATCAACTTGATTAGGCCATGATTGCCAGTATTGTATGGTTGTCCTCCATTTTGTGATTGAATTTATGTTGAAAGGATTAGGGTGGGATTGTAACACCACCCTTACTCAGGTCCAATGTAAAGGGAGTTTCCCTGGGGAGTGGCCTACACCACCTTTTATCTCTCAAGAGATAAAAGGAAAGAGAAGCAAGCAATGAATTGGGGACCTCATACCACCAAGAAAGCACCAGGAGCAGAGTGCATCCTTTGGACCTGGGGTCCCTGCTCCTGAGAAGTTCCTCGACCATGGGAAGATTGGGGACAAGGACCTTCTTCCAGAGCCGACAGAGAAAGAAAGCCTTCCCCTGGAGGTGATGCCTTGAATTTGGACTTTTAGCCTACTTTACCGTGATGAAATAAATTTCTCTTTGTTAAAGCCATCCACTTGTGGTATTTCTGTTATGGCAGCACTAGATGACTAAGACAGGGGGAGAGCAGCTATGAATACATAGCAAGATGGGTATAAGTTTTTGTATTAGAGACTGACTTGATTTGTAAACTTCCACTTAAAGCAAAATAAATTTTGAAAAAAAGCTAGCAAGTGCTATGTGAGATGCGTCAATTGGTCTCAACCCACCTGGAGCAAAGGAGAATGAATAACACTAACGACACCTGGAAAATATTAGCACAAGAAAAAGTTAGGGCCACATAAATCAGAGATTCCATCACCCTGAGACTGGAAGAACTAGATGGTGCCTGGCTGCCACCAGTGACTTCCCTGACAGGGAAAACAACAGAGAATCCCTGATGGAGCAGAAGAAAAGTGGGATTCAGACCTCAAATTCTAGTAAAAAGACCAGACTTAATGGTCTGACTGAGACTGGAGGGACCCTCAGAGGGCATGGCCCCCAGACTCTCTGTTAGCCCAGACCTAAAACCATTCTCTAAGCCAACTCTTCAGACAAAGATTAGACTAGACTTTAAGACATAAAATGATAGTGGTGAGGGGTGTCCTTCTTAGCTCAAGCAGACACAGGAGACTATGTGGGCAGCTCCTGTCTGGAGGCCAGATGGGAAGGAAGGCAGGGATAGTTGCTGGTTGAATGGATACAGGAAATACAGGATGGAGAGGAGCGTGATGTCACATTGTAAGGAGAGCAACTAGGGTCACATAACATCGTGTGTACAAGTTCTTGTAGGAAAAACTGACCTGAATTGTAAACTTTCCTTTAAAGCACTATATATATATATATGTATATATATAAAGTTTGAAAAGGAGAAAAAGAATGAAGAGGAAATGTTTGTCAAATGTCAATACCTGAAATTTAGGATAAACTAATAAACATACTAACAACTTCAGCTCGGAATGTGGTTGTCATTGACTTGTTTTTTTGCTTTGTTGTTTTTATAACAAATCAACATTTATTGAGGTAAGTATGAAGTTACTTGTACAAATTTCCTATTCACCTTCAAGCACATAGACGAGCAGTGTTTTGAATCTGCTTTGTCGAACATGACTGAACTAAGCCTAACCAGTTTGAAGAATGATATCTAATGTTTCAAATGTCTCCACTTAGTGATGCTGAACTTCAAATATGTTTTAAGTAATAGGGGACCAATTAGTTAAATCAAAATGTAATGCTTAAATGATCTAATTCTAGAAGTTCACTGTAAGAGATAAATAAGAACTATATATATGTATATATATACTTAGGAATTATGTTAAAACTATGTTTTATAAACAGTAGTAATAGTACTTTTTTAAAACTTCTTGAAGAACAGATGTAGCATCAATTAAGTTAAACTAAAAAGATATCAGTCAGGACTAAAGAACAAAAACAAATCAGATGTCCTGCTGTGTATGTGGATGTTCAGGAGCTGGCTGCTATAAACTCGAATCAAACCAGCCATCCCCCTGGATTCTCGCACCCTCGAAGCTCACCCCTTCTGCTCCCCTGGGCATATAAGGATGCAGGGGATGCCCTGACCCTCTTGACCTCTATCCTAAGCTGCGTGTGGAACACCAGGTACAAAGGGACAATTTGGAAAACCTTGGATTTCGAACGCTAATTATAACAACTTTTTTTCTTTTTTAGGTGGTTGAGGTTTCTGTTGGTCAGAACAATTACCAACCAACTTTCTTGAGTGCTTTTCTCACAATGGCTGATCTACCTTTGATGGAAGGATATGGTGCTTCCCAATTGCTTCTCCAGGTCTTCAGCCATATTCAGGTAGGACCAAAAGTGCTGATGTGTAAGGCTGATTTTTCATACAGTTTTGGATGTATCTTCTCTGTTTATAAGTGATAACCCTTCTCCTTCACTGATTTTCTTAGTGGTTACATCCTCATACTCTTTGTATAGTTCAGGCAATATCTGCAGTTTTATCTGAAACTTTCACCCTGTGCAAGGTCACACTGTAAAGATTTGCTCTACATGGAGACTTTTAATCAGAACTGAAAGCACCTCGGTCATGTGGAAGTTTTCAAGCACTGTCTTCTATTCTTTCAGCCCCTGACCCATCTCTCCCACTCACTATCTTCTTGGACAAGTAGTTTCAGCTTTCCTAAAGCTCAATATTGTCATCCAATTCATTAACTATTTCCTCTGAATTGTTCTATGTTCTCCTGAGATGCCTTTAAGATATTTTTGGCCTCAGTCACTTGATTGGAGGGTTGTGAGGCCTCTTTAGTGACTGTGTCTGTCCTCCTTGAGGAGCCATCATCACTGTGAAATAAAAGTTGAGGGTACCTACTTGTCAGCTCTCTGTGAAGAGGGTCTACTGTACCCCACAGAGAAGAGGTGGATCTGTTCTCATCTTTATTCAGTGCTGTCGAACACAGACTCTGTATGTTTAGAAGACTGACCTGCACCACAGGTGTCACAAAGGCTTTTAAGGATTCTGTTTAATTTTCTCTTGGAGTTTATGATACTTTTCAACTTCGAGAAAAATTCACTTGGTTATTTATCTTTCCCTCAAAATGCTTTGGCTTTTTACTGTTGTAACAATCAAAGCAACACATACCAGAATTTCCATGGGAAACTCAAGCACACTGCAGCCTTGTGCCATCCAAGCACAGCATAACTGCTGTAGTACTAGCTGCAAAGATTTTTGAGGCCATCAGCAGACCTCAGAGACTCCAAAGGGCACTACAGCTTTGTCTCTGGCCAGTAGTTTCAGGGCTACAACTCCCTGCCTGAAACCCTGTGAATGTCCTAAATTTAACCTCAAAAAAGTACCTGGTACCAGGCCAGACCATCAGTGAGGCTGAAGAGATAGGGCCTCTCTAACTGTGCTCTGGTCACTGCACAAGTTATAAAAGTTATAATCTGTACAGGACATTGGGGAAAGTGGAGAGGCTGATTACTGACAGGGCCAACTAGCCTATGAGCTGTGATCACTCCAGGCCAGACATAGTCTCACAGGGAACCAGGTGGATACAAGCAGTGCCAGGCCCTAAACAAACCTCTACAAAGGAGAGTGAATAGCCTGGATTTCCAAACCTGGTCCTGTCTCTTTAATAGCTTCTTAAATGGGGCTCCAACATTATAAACAATATCTTAGGAAAGCATTGCAGATTCTAAATCATGTTCCTAAACAGTGTTTTTTTTTTTTTTTTTTTTTTAGGATGGACTATCCTATGAGAGGGAATCTTCCTGGTGTAGTGGTTAAGAGTTCAGCTGCTAACCCAAAGGTCAGCAGTTTGAGTCAACCAGGTGCTCCTTGGAAACCCTATGGAGCAGTTCTACTCTGTCCTATAAGTCGCTATGAGTCGGAATCCACTCGACGACAATGGCTTTTTTTTTTATTCTATGAGATTGACTATCCCATGAGGTTGTCAGTTTTATGAGGTTTTTAATCACTTTTAACTGTTAAAGTTAAGCTCTGACAGATTATAGGGCTTTTATAAGGACACAATCTGACTCGAAGTAAGGTTTTTTTTTTTTTTTTCTTGCTTTATTTTGGTAAAAAATCTAAATTCCTAATGTGGACACTTTCTTTTCTCCTCAATTTTTAATATTTCTTTTTAGTTTTGACTATATAACACAAAAATTCACTATTTTAACCATTTTATTGGACATTATTTATTGAGACAATATATATAAATAACAATATATTAGCTATTTCAACCTTTTTTACATGTAAAATTCAGTGACATTATATTCACCATGTTGTGCAACCATCACCATTATCCATTTCCAAAATTTTTTACTGCCCTTTCTTAATGGAAGTTCAGAACCCCCTAAGCAATAATTTCCCTGTTCCACTCTTCCCCCAGCCCCTGGTAACCACTAATAAACTCGGTCACTATGCATTTGCCTATGAAAGTCAGTAATTTTATTGTGCATACTTTATAAGAGGAACATGAAAATCATTGATAATGGTTATTCATAGAATGAGTAAAGAGTAAAACAGGCTAAAAACAAAGTGTAATTGCCAAAAATTAGGACTCAGTTAGTTTACAGCTTATCAGAGCACTGAAATTCAATACAGGATAGACCAAATTTCACTTTTAGGTGGTTTATTTAAGGCAGAGCCAAATTTCACTTTTCAGTGGCTTATTTAAGGCAGTTATTCTCAAAGTGTAATACCTAGAGGAGCAGCATCAGTACCACCTGGGATCTTATTGGCAATGAACATTCTCAGGCCCCACCCCATAGCTACTGATCAGAAACTGGGATGAGCCCAGCATCTGTATTAACATTCCTTCTGGGAGTTTCAGATGTTCCATAATGTTTGAAAACCACAGATGTAATGCTATTTAATCATTAAAATTCTACTACGATATCTCAGAATGGCTAAATATAAGCATGTTTCCTAGGATCCTTAATGTTGTTTACTTTACCATAAACTGTACAAGTTCATAGGTCAAGGGTCTGTTTACATGTTTCACACAATTTTTTTCAACATATAATTTCAAAAAAATAAACAATCTGTTTATTTCAGGTATTTAATTCACATTTGGTCAGTTCAAGGAGGATCTCTGAGCAGAATACAAGTTTTTGCCTTTGTCCATTCCAGCCTCTTTTGCATTCCTCGTCTTTAACTATGCCCCATCTCTTCATCCCCCTACTCATGGTGCTTTAACTGTTATAAAAGCCCGGAAAGTAAATTGGTTCATTGAATTCATTTACCACTTAACACACATTTTAACCTGTGTTCCCTTGCCAAAGGTGATTTGTCATTTGAAGTGGCATTGCTCTAGGGAAGGTATTTTTAGATGTAGGAAAATTTCAGTGGTCATATAGGACCTTTAATTAAATATGGCATGAAGCCAAGGGTGGAAAGCAGTACCTTCAACACTGATGTAAGCAAACAGGTGCAGTCAACCTATCAAAAGGATTTGGTACCATATATATGTCTCCTTGACTATGATTCCCCACTATGGAGGTGAGTTTACTTTTGTCAAGAATTATGATTCTATTATTTTAGGTTATCCTTTCAAATTAATGGTATTTATTATGGTTTTGGAATCTTGCATGTGAAGTTTGAATTATAGGGTAACCTCTGTAAAATCCCATCCACAAGTGATACAACACAAAAGCCTCCCTATTGTCCACATGATATCCTGAAGATGTAAGACATGGATTATGTCTATACAGTCAGCAGGCCAAAACTCTTGTTAAATAAGAAGTCAATTCAGTCAAACGATTGAGCTCATATTAGCAGAATTTTTCACTGAAGAGAGGCCTTTTCAAGAAATTAACCTTGTTATTTCAGTATTTTGTGGACATAGAGACACTGTGGTTGTGGAGGGCAGGATGGCAGAAGGAAGGAAAAAGGAGAGTGTGGAATGAAACGCCTGTAGTTCAGGACAATGGTTCTCTACCTGTGCTTACAAGTAAGTGTGAGTACGGAAAAGGGGACAATCATCTGTTTCCTTACACTCATCACAAAGGGCATAGCTTGAGGTTAATAGACACAAAATTGTTTAGATAGTTTTCAAATAATAGACATAGAATAAATAAGAAAAAACCAGGTAAGTAAAACTATTACTTTAAACATAATGAAAAGCAATTTCCATATCTCTGAAGGATATATACATGAAGAATTTGAAAAATTATACATAACCTATTCCAGGAGGGGGAAGATTTCTTCCACTTGGGGGGGGGAATATGTGTGTGTGTATATATATGTATATATATGTATATATATGTATATATATGTATATATATATACATATATACTTAAGCTAAATACATTTTACGTGCAGTATGTATTTAGTTTTAAAAAATTCAATTCCAAATATCCTGTTTAACAGCTTATTTTAATTCACTTTATAAGTTTACCTACAGGAGAAATACTATTAAGCATCTGTTCAATTTTCCTTAAATGCTGAATTTATATATAGCTTTTAAACTATGGGCTAAATATTTCATTTAATAAGTAAATGCAGCTATATATCCATAAATTAAAAGAAAAAAAATTAAACATCCTTCATATGTATTTGATGAAAAAAAATCAAACTTCCTTAGCCTTATATGTATGAGAGTTTTAAGAAGTATATTTAAACTGATGGCTGTATTAGATTATCTGACTGATACAATGTGTTGAGAAGTCTAATTTGATACAGTATTATACAGCATAGCTTTTCACAGCACAGAATAATACAGATTTTTTATCAGTCTATCTATCTACCTTCTTATTTATTAATTTTTCATTTTAAAGTAAAAAGTCATGGCTCCAATTGAAATGACATTTTAATTAGACATGAAAGTGTATGTGTATCTTCATCATCTATGTATCTCCTTATGCCTATAGAATATTTATTACTGAAACTGATAACTGTTTAGATTATCTTAACCATAAAATACAATATCATACAAGATAGAAGGTGGTGTAAATCAACAAGGATTGACTTGATTTGGTAAAGTCCACTCAATTTTCCCAATTTCCAGGGCTGAAACAGCCATCTCTCTCTCTCTCTATTTTTTAAACTCAATATATTTTATGTAAAATATATATAGTTTTTAAAAAAATTCAATTGAAGCTATCCTGTTTAATAGCTTACTTTTAATTTGCTTTATAAGTTTACCTATGGAAGAAATAGTATTAAGCATCTGTTCACTTTTCCTTAAATGCTGAGTTTATGTATAGCTCAAAGATACTGCCTGTATTATGTATTGTACCAGATCAAATTCTAAAACAGGATGGCCACTTAGATTCAGAAATCTTAGAGTTTTTCATTCATATTTGCAACATTGGGTCAATTGGTGTTTTATGCTATGACTTTCAAGCTGCTTCTTATGTGGAAAAAATTGCAACATATGCTCTAGGTTGGCAAATTAAAATAAAGAAAAAATATGTTTGAATAGTTGAACTAGTATTTTAGAAAAAAAGTTCTTTTTTAAAAGTATTTTAAAATTATTTCAAATCTATTTCATACACAAAGTAGTTTTTAATTCTTATAGCAACCTTCTTAGAAGGTTTATGATTTAAAAGTTATGAGTCTTTTTAAGGAAAAAGAAGGCAATTAACTTCTCCCTCATTCCATAGGGAAAAAAAACGACAGAAATGAATCTTAAACCAGGACTCCTTATCCTGAGTACAGTGTTCTTTTGTCCATGCATCCCCACATCAATAGGATGAATCTTTTTGAAGACATAATTGAGGCAGGGAAACCTGCAGTCAAGGAGTTAGGGACCTAGGGTAGTTATAGGAGAAAGGTGCTGAGCTGGATATACTAGAGACAATGGCGCTAATTAACAAGGATTGGCAAAATCTTGATTAGGTAGAGTAGACTGTTTGTTCCCCTGGTTTTCAGAGCTTAAACAGCCATCTCAAAGATACTGGTGTTATTATGTGTTGTGTCGGTTCAAGCCTGGGTATGCATGTCAGAGACCACCCGCTCATGAGATGGCTGTGCAAGAGAAGGACTCTGTCTGCCACCTAATTTTTGTAGCAGTAGTGTATTTACGAGATCAGACCCTACAGATTAAAAATGTCATCCCCATTTCTGTGTCTGCACTCATCTACGATCAGAAAAGCACTAGATCAAAGATTTGGATGAAATCAGTGTGGTTTGTTCATACCAGAAATAAAGAAGTCTACATCCTCTATATGCACCAAGGCACTACATAGACGTCATCTCTGTTAAGGAAAGAGAGGATTAGCTTATTCTGGCCTTCCTCAACTTATGAGTTTACAAGTCTTGTTCTTAGTATAAACTTAAAGAATTGGAACACTCGAAAACCTTTCTTGTACTCAGTGTATGACAGCTCCCAACTGCAACCATTTCAGAAAGAAGTTATATGCATATCTGTAGGTTCAATCATTTCAATTGTGTCTACAAGAAAAGAATGTTGCTCTAAAAAAAAAAAAGCAGTGTTTTTTTTTAATTTAAAATATTAGCATAGCTGCAAACAAATGTAAAAATGTAACAGGTGAGTATTTTTTGTGTAAAAACACTATGTATATTAAAATCTAAAACTATCTTGGAAAGACAGAGCATAAACCTAAATTGGGAATTTTTAAAAATGAATTAACCGGTGTGTTTTCTTCTCCAAATCTACTTAATACTTTCCCTGTGACTGATAATTATGCTCTATGGAAATCATTTAAAATTTTTTTTTAATTATTTCTTGTCCTTTTAATCACCTCCCTGCTTTTTATAGACGTTGCTCTTATTATCATACCAAAACTCCTGTCATGATTGCCCTTGGACATTGAGCCTGGCCCCTCTAACTCTCATCTAACTGCATGGTTCGAAATTGTATATGAGCCATGCCAGCAAGTTCTTGAAGTCTGAGGAAAGAATGTTGATTTTATTCCAAGCATAATGGGTGTATACCAAAGATTCAAGGCAGGGAGTGGTTAACTAGAATAAAAACTGTTACTTTATGAGAGAAACAAAATAATATTTTCATCCATTATTTTTGAGATAATTATTTTTCTTCAAATGAGATATTTAATTTAATTCTCAATCATATCTTCCATTTTATGATCTTTGTAACCCACCATAAATCAACTCTAAATTTTTATTTTAAAAACAGTGAGTATGTTTATAATTCCAAGAGTTGGATGTAAATTATCTGTGATTGAGAAAAATCTAAATGACAGACTTCTGAGACTTTCTTTTCTTAAATGGTTAATTTTGGTATCACTTTTTTTTTATATATATAGTAAAAACCCAAAATAATTACAATAGTTGTAATTGAAAAGGCCAATGGGAACTATTTAACATTCTTTAGTCCTTAACAATTGAGAGCATACTTTTCTCCTAGTACCTAATTTGATCTGTTCTGATCTATTATCAAATTTGGCCAATACACCATGGTGTGAAGGGGTATATTGACCCCAATTGATACCTTAAAGAGTTGAGCTATTGAGAAGTAGAATGATAGGCTATGATGAAACATTTCAACTGGGAGGTTAGGGCTTTGAATCAGGACACTGGATTCCCAATACAGTACATATCTAGAAAGTTATACAGTCAAACTAAGATTTTTAGATAACGGAACTCCTCTTCTTGTCTTAACTTTCTGTAGGCAGTGTTACTCCAGTAGAAATCATGGAGAAGAGAAATGCCACTTCAGATTTTATTCTCTTGGGACTCTTTCAGCACACTAGCTTCCACCTCTTCCTCTTCATCATGGTGCTGATAGTAGCCATTGCTTCCCTGGTGGGCAATGCCCTCACAATCCTCCTGATTCACTGGGACCACCGGCTTCACACACCCATGTACTTACTGCTGAGCCAATTCTCCTTCATGGACACGATGCTGGTTTTCACCACTGTGCCCCAAATGGCATCTGGTTTTCTGACAGGCAAGAAGTCCATCTCCCCTGCTGAATGTGGGTTACAGATCTTTGCCTACCCCACCTTGGGTGGTGGAGAGTGCTTCCTCTTAGCAGCCATGTCCTATGACCGCTATGTGGCAGTGTGTCATCCACTACGATATAACATTCTCATGAACTGGCAACTGTGCCTGAGAATGACCTTAGGGTCTTGGTTTCTCGGGGCAGCTGATGGTCTCGTGCAGGCAGTGGCTACCCTGAGCTTCCCTTTCTGCAGTGCTCATGAGATTGATCATTTCTTCTGTGAGGCCCCCTCACTGCTGCGTTTGGCTTGTGCTGACACTTCAGTCTTCGAAAATGTCATGTACATCTGTTGTGTGATAATGCTCCTTGTGCCTTTATTTCTCATCCTGATATCCTACAGTCTCATCCTAGCTGCAGTTCTCCACATGCCTTCTACAGAAGCCCGCAAGAAGGCCTTTGCCACGTGCTCGTCACACTTGACTGTGGTGGGACTGTTTTATGGGGCTGCCATTTTTACCTATATGAGACCAAAGTCCTACAGATCAGCTAACCATGATAAGGTTGTGTCAGCTTTCTATACCATCTTCACACCTGCATTGAACCCCCTCATTTATAGTCTGAGGAACAATGAGGTGAAAGGAGCCTTGAAAAGGTGGCTTGGGAAATGCACTAACTTAAAACATCAATAAAACAGTCCCACGGTTTAGAGTTAGACAACCTCAAACTTGTGTTGCTGTTGCTAAGTGTTTTCAAGTAGTTTTTGACTCAGAGCATCCCTATATAAAAATGTACAAAACTCTGTCCAGTCCTACATCATTCCTCACGACAGGTGCTATGTTTGAGTCCAGCGTTGCAGCCACTATGTCTATCCAACTCATTGAGGTCTTCCTCTTTTTCACTGACCCTCTCCTTTACCAAGAATGATGTCCTTTTCCAGGGACTGGCCCCTCCTGAAAACATGTCCAAAAAAAGTCTCATCATACTCCCTTCTAAGAATCATTGTGGCTGTACTTCTTCCAAGAAAAATTTGTTTGCTCTTCTGCAGTCCACAGTATGCTCAATATTCTTCTCCAAAAAAAGCATCAATTCTTCTGTCATCCTTATTCATTGTCCAGCTTTTGCATGCATATGAGGTGACTGAAAACACCATTATTTGGATCAGGCACACCTCAATCCTAAAGAGACATCTTTGCTTTATAACACTTGAAAGAGGTCTTTTGTAACAGATTTGCCCAACAGAATATCTTGTTTGATTTCTTGACTGCTGCTTCTATGGGTGTTAATTGTAGATCCAAGTAAAAGGAAATCCTTGAAAACTTCAGTATTTTCGTCATTTGTCATAATCTTACTTATTGGTTCAGTTGTAAGTATTTTTGTTCTTTTTTTTTTAATATATACTGAAGGCTTTAGTCTTTGCTCTTGATCAGTAAAATTCTTCACTTTCAGCAATAAAATTTGTTGTCATCTGCATATGGTAGGTTGTTAATGAGTCTTCATCCAATTCTATAGTCCTGCTTCTCTGATTATTTGCTTAGCATACAGATTGAATAAATTATGGTGAAAGGATATAACCCTCATGCATACCTTTCCTGATTTTAAACCATGTAGTATCTCCTTTTTCTGTTCAAAGGACTGCATCTTAGTCTATGTAGCTTCCACATGAGTACAAGTAAGTGTTTCAGAATTCCCTTTCTTCACAATGTTATCCATAACTTGTTATGATCCACACAGTTGAACACCTTATTAGAGTCAATAAAACACAAGTGAACACCTTCCTGGTATTCTCCATTTCAACCAAGATCCATGTGACATAAACAATGATATTCCTCATTTCACATCCTCTCTTGAATCCTGCTTGAATTTCTGTCAGTACCCTTTCGATCTTGCAACACTCTTTGAATTATCTTTAGCAAAATTTTATTTGCATGTGATATTAATAATATTGTGTAAGTTCCTAAAATTATTGCTATTTCACACGTTTTGTAAAAACAATCTCCTCTTTTTAAAATTGATAAAATCCATCTTTGTGTTCATTTACTCACATGTCATAATTAAACAGACTTCTGAATTATCTTAAAAATCTATGTATCTCAAAATTATACTACGTCATTGCTCACAAAATAGTAATATTCTTAGATATGCCAGTAAAAGCACAAGCAAAAAAAAAAAAAAAAAAAAGACAAAAGATACAAATGATACTTTAACAAAATAAAAAAAAAATTAAAAAAAACAACTTTTGTACATTGAAGGGCTTTATTGGCAAAGTGAAGAGACAACTACAGATTAGGAAAAATTATGGGGAAATATATATTGAATAAGGGTTTAAAAACCAGGATATATTAATACTCCTAAAACTGAAAACAAAAAGACAAACAACTAAATTGAAACATGGGCAAAGGACTGGAACAGACGTTTCATCAATTAGAAATACAAATGTCCAACATCATATAAAAAGATACTCAAGGAGGTGGATCCAAGATGTCAGAATAGACAGACATTTCTGATGAGCACTCTTTACAACAAAGACCCCCCCAAAAAAAGTGAAATGAGTATACTTATGACAAGCTAGGAGCCCTGAACATCAAAGGCAAGCTTAGAAAATGAACTGAGGGGCAGGGAGAGGAAGAGACAGTTCAGAAGTGGAGAGGAGTTATTGGACATGAATTGCAGGGAGCACTCAGGCACCATTCCCGGAGTGATGGCAGTGGGCTGGTGTTAGCATTCGGGCACAGTTTTCTCAAGGAGAAGCAGCCAGCCACGTAGCCTACTCACACTTCCAGAACCACAGAAGAATGGCGCTCTCGGTAAAAGCTAAGTGCTTGTGTATATTTTACCACACCCCGCTGCCCCCAAGCCAGCTTCAGTAGCTTAATTCCCTGGGCCTGAGACAGGCACTGTTGAGTGCCTAGAGCCATCCTCCCAGACTTGGAAAAGGAAAAAATTTGCAATTGGGGAAAAGATAATTTGCCAGCTCCACTAACAAGGGGTGCTCAGGACAGAAGCAGATCCTGTCCAGGCATAAACAGTCCATGGACTTTGAGCATCTTTCCCCTCTGCATGGACCTGTGTGTACCTATTTCAGAATAGGCCCTTGTTGGCAGACTACAACCTTTTCAGCTATGCAGAAGAGAGGTGGGTGTTTGATATTTGACACTGCTTTGCCTATTAAACAGCATTCTCACCTGCCCACATCAGGGGCCTAAGGACTGGTCACATAGCCACCCACAACAGGAGTCCAAGGATAACTGGTACCCCCCAGTCATTACAACCAAAAACATTGGGTGCCTGTGGTTCATATGCAGAACACACCCATATGCATGGTGTAGGGAACAGAGACACGCTTTCCTCAGAGACACTCGGGGATCGGTTTTCAGCCCCCTGCCTTGTTCAGAGAGTGGCTCCCTGCTGCAGTCAGATACCGGTACATACACCAATCATCCCTGCCCCTCTAAGACTGTAGGACAGAGCCTGTACCACACACTTGATGAACAGCTACCTGGACACCTGAGCTGAATTCATACAAGAAAAGTGAATAGACTTCTAGGCTGATATCTAGCCTTCTGGGGACAGGATGTCAGAGCTCCAGAGGCAAAAATAATCAAGCTAGCTCACTCAAGCAACCCATTTGGGCATAACAAAATAAAAAGCAAGAAACTATGACACAGGAAGCAAACATAAACTAATACAATATCTTATAGATGGCTCAGAGACAACAGTCAATATCAAGTCACAGAAAGAAACAGACCATGATCACCTCAAAAGGCTCTCAAAACAAAGAATCCAGGGATCTTCTAGATGAAAGTGCATTCCTGGAATTACCAGATGTAGAATACAAAAGTTTAGTATATAGAACCCTTCAAGACATCAGGAAGGAAATGAGGCAATACATAGAACAAGCCAAGGAACACACAGATTAAACAATTGAAGAAATTAGAAACTCTTTTCAGGAACATAATGAAAAATTTAAGAAGCTGGAAAAATCCATAGACAGACAGCAATGAGAAATTCAGAAGTTTAACAATAAAATTACAGAATTAGACAACTCGATAGAAAGTCAGAGGAGCAGAACTGAGCAAGTAGAATCCAGAATTTCTGAACTTGAAGATAAATTACTTGGCACTAATATATTTGAAGAAAAATCAGATAAAAGAATTTAAAAAAAAAAAGAAAGAAAGAAAAAGAAACCTTAAGAATCATGTGGGACGCTATCAAGAGAAATAACCTAGGAGTGATTGGAGTACCAGAACAGGGAGGGACAATAGAAAATACAGAAAGAATTGTTGAAGATTTTTTGGCAGAAAACTTCCCTGATATCATGAAAGACAAGAATATATTTATCCAAGATGCTCAATGAACTCCACATAAGGTAAATGTTAAAAGAAAGTCACAGAGGCGGAGCCAAGATGGCGGACTAGGTGGACGCTAACGCCGATCCCTCTTGCAACAAAGACTCGGAAAAACAAGTGAATCGATCACATACATAACAAGCTACGAACTCTGAACAACAAGCACAGACTTAGAGATGGAAAATGAACAAACACAGGCAGACAGCGACCGTTTTCAGAACTAGGAGCCAGCGTACCAGGCAGGTGACCTTCGGAGCCCGATCTGGGGTAGAGCCCAGGGGGGCAGACAGCACAGACAAGGGGCCCAGCCCTACCCCCCCCCGAACCCATCCCGGGAGAGAATCTAGCTGGTTGGCGCGGGCAGCGTAGCGGCGCAGCCGGAGGGAGAAGCACTCAGGAGGCAGTGACTGATCTTGGAGCGGGGAGAGCAGCGTCCCAGGCAGGAGCCGTCCTGCCGGGAGTTTGGCAGGAAGCGGGGGGGGTCAGCTATATTTCTCTAAAGCGACCCCGGGGCGGGACCCACACGTTTGTGCGGGGGGACGCCCACCCAGTTCGCGCATGTGGTGCGGCGCACCGGAGGGAGAAGTCCCCGGGAGGAAATGACTGGTCTTGGAGCGGGGAGCAGGCGGGGCGTGAGAGCAGGGTTCAATTATATTCCCCTGAATTGACCCAGGGGGCGGGCCCACTTGGTCATGCGGGTGATGCCCACCCAGTTCGCTCGAGCGGTGCCGCGCACCGGAAGAAGTCCCCGGGAGGAAGTGACAAGTCTCGGAGTGGGGAGAGTAGCATCCCAACTGGGGAGCCGTCCCACACGGATTTTGGCGGACGGGGGCGGAGCGTGAAAGCGGTGATCAGCTCTATATTCTGTGGTGCTACACTCCTAGCTCTCTGATCCCTCCCCCACCCTCCCCAGACGGCTCCATTAACATCCGAATACCTGGAGCTAGAAGGAGAATTCAGATAAGGATTTGACTGCACTTTTTTTAGCTGATTACCGGGAAAATCTAGTTTCCCAGTGATGGCTCGGAGACAGCAGTCCATATCAAACCACATAAAGAAACAGACCATGACAGCTTCTCCAACCCCCCAAACAAAAGAATCAAAATCTTTCCCAAATGAAGATACAATCCTGGAATTATCAGATACAGAATATAAAAAACTAATTTACAGAATGCTTAAAGATATCACAAATGAAATTAGGATAAATGCAGAAAAAGCCAAGGAACACACTGATAAAACTGTTGAAGAACTCAAAAAGATTATTCAAGAACATAGTGGAAAAATTAATATGTTGCAAGAATCCATAGAGAGACGGCATGTAGAAATCCAAAAGATTAAAAATAAAATTACAGAATTAGACAACGCAATAGAAAGTCAGAGGAGCAGACTCGAGCAATTAGAATGTAGACTGGGACTTCTGGAGGACCAGGGAATCAACACCAACATAGCTGAAAAAAAATCAGATAAAAGAATTAAAAAAAAATGAAGAAACCCTAAGAATCATGTGGGACTCTATCAAGAAGGATAACTTGCGAGTGATTGGAGTCCCAGAACAGGGAGGGGGGACAGAAAACACAGAGAAAATAGTTGAAGAACTCCTGACACAAAACTTCCCTGACATCATGAAAGACGAAAGGATATCTATCCAAGATGCTCATCGAACCCCATTTAAGATTGATCCAAAAAGAAAAACACCAAGACATATTATCATCAAACTTGCCAAAACCAAAGACAAAGAGAAAATTTTACAAGCAGCCAGGGAGAAAAGAAAGGTTTCCTTCAAGGGAGAATCAATAAGAATAAGTTCAGACTACTCAGCAGAAACCATGCAAGCAAGAAGGGAACGGGACGACATATACAGAGCACTGAAGGAGAAAAACTGCCAACCAAGGATCATATATCCAGCAAAACTCTCTCTGAAATATGAAGGTGAAATTAAGATATTTACAGATAAACACAAGTTTAGAGAATTTGCAGAAACTAAACCAAGACTGCAAGAAATGCTTACGGAGATTGTTTGGCCTGATGACCAATAATATCAGGTACCAGCACAATACAAGGTCACAAAACAGAACGTCCTGATATCAACGCAACTCAAATAGGGAAAGCACAAAAACAAACAAATTAAGACTAATTCTAAAAAATAAATAAATAAACAAAATAATACACATAACAGGAAATCATGGAAATCAATAGATAAACGATCACAATAATCAAAAAGAGGGACTAAATATAGGAGGCATTGAACTGCCAGATGGAGAGGGATACAAGGCGATATAGAAGGATACAAGTTAGGTTTTTACTTAGAAAAATAGGGGTAAATAATAAGGTAACCACAAAAAGGAATATCAATTCCATAACTCAAGAAAAAAGCCAAGAAAAACGTAACGACTCAACAAACACAAAGTTAAACATTATGAAAATGAGGATCTCACAAGCTACTAAGAAAAACGTCTCTGCACAAAAAAGCATGTGGAAAAATGAAATGGCCAACAACACACATGAAAAGGCATCAAAAGGACAGCACTAAAAATTTATTTATCTATAATTACGCTAAATGTAAATGGACTAAATGCACCAATAAAGAGACAGAGAGTCACGGAATGGATAAAGAAACACGATCCATCTATATGCTGCCTACCAGAGACACACCTTAGACTTAGAGACACAAACAAACTAAAACTCAAAGCATGGAAAAAAATATATCAAGCAAACAATAAGCAAAAAAGAAGAGGAGTAGCAATATTAATTTCTGACAAAATAGACTTTAGACTTAAATCCGCCACAAAGGATAAAGAAGGACACTATATAATGATAAAAAGAACAATTGATCAGGAAGACATAACCATATTAAATATGTATGCACCCAATGACAGGGCTGCAAGATACATAAATCAAATTTTAACAGAATTGAAAAGTGAGATAGACATCTCCACATTTATAGTAGGAGACCTCAACACACCACTTTTGGAGAAGGACAGGACATCCAGTAAGAAGCTCAGTAGAGACACGGAAGACCTACTTACAACAATCAACCAACTTGACCTCATAGACTTATACAGAACTCTCCACCAAACTGCTGCAAAATATACTTTTTTTTCTAGTGCACACGGAACATTCTCTAGAATAGACCACATATTAGGGCATAAAACAAACCTTTGCAGAATCCAAAACATCGAAATATTACAAAGCATCTTCTCAGACCACAAGGCAATGAAGCTAGAAATCAATAACAGAAAAACTAGGGAAAATAAATCAAATACTTGGAAAATGAACAATACCCTCCTGAAAAAAGACTGGGTTATAGAAGACATCAAGGAGGGAATAAGGAAATTCTTAGAAAGCAACGAGAATGAAAATACTTCCTATCAAAACCTCTGGGACACAGCAAAAGCAGTGCTCAGAGGCCAATTTATATCGATAAATGCACACATACAAAAAGAAGAAAGAGCCAAAATCAGAGAACTGTCCCGACAACTTGAACAAATAGAAAGTGAGCAACAAAAGAACCCATCAGGCATCAGAAGAAAACAAATAATAAAAATTAGAGCTGAACTAAATGAATTAGAGAACAGAAAAACAATTGAAAGAATTAACAAAGCCAAAAGCTGGTTCTTTGAAAAAATTAACAAAATTGATAAACCCTTGGCTAGACTGACTAAAGAAAAACAGGAAAGGAAACAAATAACCCGAATAAGAAACGAGAAGGACCACATCACAACAGAGCCAAATGAAATCAAAAGAATCATTTCAGATTACTACGAAAAATTGTACTCTAACAAATTTGAAAACCTAGAAGAAATGGATAAATTCTTGGAACAATACTACCTACCTAAACTAACACATTCAGAAGTAGAAAAACTAAATACACCCAAAACAAAAAAAGAGATTGAAACGGTAATCAAAAAACTTCCAACAAAAAAAAAGTCCTGGCCCAGACAGCTTCACTGCAGAGTTCTACCAAACCTTCAGAGAAGACTTAACACCATTACTATTGAAGGTATTTCAAAGCATAGAAGAAGACGGAATACTACCCAACTCATTCTATGAAGCTACCATCTCCTTGATACCAAAACCAGGTAAAGACATTACAAAAAAAGAAAATTTTAGACCTATATCCCTCATGAACATAGATGCAAAAATCCTCAACAAAATTCTAGCCAATAGAATCCAACAACACATCAAAAAAATAATTCACCCTGATCAAGTGGGATTTATCCCAGGTATGCAAGGCTGGTTTAATATCAGAAAAACCCTTAATGTAATCCATTACATAAATAAAACAAAAGATAAAAACCACATGATCTTATCAATAGATGAAGAAAAGGCATTTGACAAAGTCCAACACCCATTTATGATAAAAACTCTTACCAAAATAGGAATTGAAGGAAAATTCCTCAACATAATAAAGGGCATCTATGCAAAGCCAATAGCCAATATCACTCTAAATGGAGAGAACCTGAAAGCATTTCCCTTGAGAACGGGAACCAGACAAGGATGCCCTTTATCACCGCTCTTATTCAACATCGTACTTGAAGTCCTAGCCAGGGCAATTAGGCTAGACAAAGAAATAAAGGGTATCCAGATTGGTAAGGAGGAAGTAAAGCTATCACTATTCGCAGATGACATGATCGTATACATGGAAAACCCTAAGGAATCCTCCAGAAAAGTACTGAAACTAATAGAAGAGTTTGGCAGAGTCTCAGCTTATAAAATAAACATACAAAAATCACTTGGATTCCTCTACATCAACAAAAAGAACACCGAAGAGGAAATAAGCAAATCAATACCATTCACAGTAGCCCCCAAGAAGATAAAATACTTAGGAATAAATCTTACCAAGGATGTAAAAGACCTATACAAAGAAAACTATAAAACTCTGCTACAAGAAATTCAAAAGGACATACTGAAGTGGAAAAACATACCCTGCTCATGGATAGGAAGACTTAACATAGTAAAAATGTCTATTCTACCAAAAGCCATCTATACATATAACGCACTTCCAATCCAAATACCAATGTCATATTTTAAGGGAATAGAGAAACAAATCACTAATTTCATATGGAAGGGAAAGAACCCCCGGATAAGCAAAACATTACTGAAAAAGAAGAAGAAAGTGGGAGGCCTCACTCTACCTGATTTCAGAACCTATTATATAGCTACAGTAGTCAAAACAGCCTGGTACTGGTACAACAACAGGCACATAGACCAATGGAATAGAATTGAGAACCCAGATATAAATCCATCCACATATGAGCAGCTGATATTTGACAAAGGACCAGTGTCAGTCAAATGGGGAAATGATAGTCTTTTTAACAAATGGTGCTGGCATAACTGGATATCCATTTGCAAAAGAATGAAACAGAACCCATACCTCACACCATGCACAAAAACTAACTCCAAGTGGATCCAAGACCTAAACATAAAGACTAAAACGATAAAGATCATGGAAGAAAAAATAGGATCAACCCTAGGAGCCCTAATACAGGGCATAAACAGAATACAAAACATTACCAAAAATGATGAAGAGAAACCCGATAACTGGGAGCTCCTAAAAATCCAACACCTATGCTCATCTAAAGACTTCACCAAAAGAGTAAAAAGACCACCTACAGACTGGGAAAGAATATTCAGCTATGACATCTCAGACCAGCGCCTGATCTCTAAAATCTACATGATTCTGTCAAAACTCAACCACAAAAAGACAAACAACCCAATCAAGAAGTGGGCAAAGAATATGAACACACTTTTCACTAAAGAAGATATTCAGGCAGCCAACAGATACATGAGAAAATGTTCCCGATTATTAGCCATTAGAGAAATGCAAATTAAAACTACGATGAGATTCCATCTCACACCAACTAGACTGGCATTAATCCAAAAAACACAAAATAATAAATGTTGGAGAGGCTGCAGAGAGATTGGAACTCTCATACACTGCTGGTGGGATTGTAAAATGGTACAACCACTTTGGAAATCCATCTGGCGTTATCTTAAACAGTTAGAAATAGAACTACCATACAACCCAGAAATCCCACTCCTTGGAATGTACCCTAGAGATACAAGAGCCTTCACAGAAATAGATATATGCACACCCATGTTTATCGCAGCTCTGTTTACAATAGCAAAAAGCTGGAAGCAACCAAGATGTCTGTCAACGGATGAATGGGTAAATAAATTGTGGTATATTCACACAATGGAATACTACGCATCGATAAAGAACACTGACGAATCTCTGAAACATTTCAAAACATGGAGGAATCTGGAAGGCATTATGCTGAGCAAAATGAGTCAGTTGCAAAAGGACAAATATTGTATAAGACTACTATTATAAGATCTTGAGAAATAGAAAAAACTGAGAAGAACACATACTTTTGTGGTTACAAAGGGGGAGGGAGGGAGGGAGGGCGAGGGCTTTTTATTGATCAATCTGTAGATAAGAACTGCTTTGGGTGAAGGGAAAGACAACACTCAATAGAAGGAAGGTCAGCCTAATTGGACTGGACTAAAAGCAAAGAGGTTTCCGGGATAAAATGAAAGCTTCAAAGGTCAGCGGAGCAGGGGCTGGGGTCTGGGGAACTTGGTTTGAGGGGACTTCTAAGTCAAGGGGCAAAATAATTCTATTATGAAAACATTCGGCATCCCACTTTGAATTGTGGCGCCTGGGGTCCTAAATCCCAACAAGTGGCCATCTAAGATACATCAATTGGTCTCAACCCACCTGGAGCAAAGGCAAAGGAAGAACACCAAGGTCACATGACAACTAAGAACCCAAGAGACAGAAAGGGCCACATGAACCAGAGACCTACATTATCCTGAGACCAGAAGAACTAGTTGGTGCCCGGCCGCAATCGATGTCTGCCCTGTCAGGGAGCACAACAGATAACTCCTGAGGGAGCAGGAGACCAATGGGATACAGACCCCAAATTCTCATGAAAAGACCATACCTAATGGTATGATTGCGACTAGAGGAATCCCAGAGACAATGCTCCCCAGAACTTCTGATGGCACAGGACAGGAACCATCCCCGAAGACAAATCATCAGGCATGAAAAGGACTGGTCAGTGGGGGGGAGAGAGATGCTGATGAAGAGTGAGCTAATTAAATCAGGTGGACACTGGAGAGTGTGTTGGCAACTCTTGACTGGAGGGGGGATGGGAAGATAGAGAGAGAGGGAAGATGGCAAAATTGGCATGAAACGAGAGATTGGAAGGGCTGACTCAATAGGGGGAGAGCAAGTGGGAGAAGGGAGTAAGATGTATGTAAACCTACATGTGACAGACTGATTGGAATGGTAAATGTTCACTTGAAGCTTAATAAAAATTAATTAAAAAAAAATAGAAAGTCGCCAAGACATATTATAAACAAAGTTGCCAAAACCAAAGATAGAGAATTTTAAGAGCAGGTAGGGATAAACGAAAAGTCACCTACAAAGGAGAGCCAATAAGAATAACTCAGACTACCCAGCAGAAACCATGCAGGCAAGAAGGCAGTGGGAAGACTTATTTAAAATATTGGAGAAAAAATTACCAGCCAAGAATCATATATCCAGCAAAACTGTCTGTTAAATATGAAGGTGAAATTAGGACATTTCCAGATGAATAGAAGTTTAAGGAATTTGTCAAAACCAAACCAAAACTATAAGAAATGCTAAAGGGAGTTCTTTTGTTAGAAGATCAATAATATCAGGTATCAACCCAAGATGAGAACACTGGGCAGAGCAATCAGAAGTCAACCCAGACAGGGGAATCAAAAAAACAAAGCAAGATTAAAAAAAAAAAAAGCTGAAAACAGGGTAACAGTGATGTTATTATACAAAAGAAGATAACATTAAAACAATAAACAGGGACTAAGAAATGTAATCATAGATCTTTCATATGGAGAGGAAGATACGGCGATACAAAGAAATAAAATTAGGTTTAAATTTAGAAAAATAGGGATAAATGTTAAGGTAACCACAAAGGAGACAAACTATCCTACTTATCAAAATAAAATACTAGGAAAAAAAATAGAGACTCAGCAGAAACAAAACCAACAACAATAAACATGAGGAAAGGACAATATATAAAGAAAATCTACTCAGTACATGAAATTAAGTGGGAAAAAGAAACTTTCAACAACACACAAAAAGACATCAAAATAATAGCAATAAATTCATACCTATCCATAATTATGCTGAATGTAAATGGACTAAATTCACCAGTAAAGAGACAGAGTGGCAGAATGGATTAAAAAACACTATCCATCTATATGATGCCTACAAGAGACACACTTTAGACTTAGAGACACAAACTAAAACTCAAAAGATGGAAAAAAAAATATCAAGCAGACAACAGTCAAAAAAGAGCAGCAATGGCAATATTAATTTCTTACAAAATAGACTTTAAAGTAAATCCTTCTTAAATGGATAAGGAAGAACACTGTATAATGATTAAAGGGACAATATACCAAGAAGATATAACCATATTAAATATTTATACACCCAATGATAGGGCTGCAAGATACATAAAACGAACTCTATCAGCACTGAAAAGTGAGATCGACAGCTCCACAATAATAGTAGGAGACTTCAACATACCACTTTCAGTGAGGGACAGGACATCCAGAAAGAAGCTCAATGAAGACATGGAAGATCTAAATGCCATAATAAACCAACTTGTCCTCATAGACATATACAGAACACTCCGCCCAACAGCAAACAAGCACACTTCCTTTTTAGTGCACGTGGAACATTCTCTGGAATAGACCACATATTAGGTCATAAGGCAAGCCTTAGCAGAATCCAAAGCATTGAAATACTAAAAAGCATTTTCTCTGACCATAAGGCCATAAAAGATCAAAACAATAACAGAAGAAACAGGGAAAAGAAATCAAACACTTGGAAAATGAGCAATACCCTGCTCAAAAAAGACTGCATTATAGAAGACATTAAGGATGGAATAAAGAAAATCATAGAATCCAATGAGAACAAAAACACTTCCTGTCAGACCCTTTGGGACACAGCGGAGGCAGTGCTCAGAGGTCAATTTAAATCAATAAATGCACACATACAAAAAGAAGAAAGGGGCAAAATCAAAGAATTATCCCTACAACTTGAACAATTATCCCTACAACTTGAGTAGTCACCAGAAGAAAACAAAAATCAGAGCAGAACTAAATGAAATAGGAAACAAAAACAATTGAAAGAATTGACAAGACCAAAACCTGTTTTTTTGAGAAAAACAACAAAATTGATAAACCATTGGCCAAATTGACAAAAGAAAAACAGGAGAGGAAGCAAATAACCCAAATAAGAAATGAGGTGGGCGATATTCCAAAAGACTAAACTGAAATTAAAAGAATCAGATTACTATGAAAAATTGTACTCTAAGAAATTTGAAAACATAGAAGAAATGGATGAATTCCTAGAAACACACTACCTACCTAAACTAACACAAACAGAGGTAGAACAACTTAATAGACCTATAAGAAAAGAAGAGATTGAAAAGGTAATCAAAAAACTCCCAACAAAAAAAAAAAGCCCTGGCCCTGAGGGTTTCACTGGAGAGTTTTACAAAACTTTCAGAGAAAAGTTAACACCACAACTACTACAGGTATTTCAGAGCATAGAAAAGGATGGAATACTCCCAAACTCATTCTATGAAGACACCATATCCTTGATACCAAAACCAGATAAAGACACAATAAAAAAAAAAGAAAATTACACACTTATATCCCTCATGAACTTAGATGCAAAATTCTTGCAAATAGAATTCAGACATATAATAAAAAAATTCACCATGACCAAGTGGAATTCTTACAAAGTATGCAGGGATGGTGTAACCTCAGAAGAACAATCGATGTAATCCATCATATAAATAAAACAAAAGACAAAAATTACATGATTTTATCAACTGATGTAGAAAAGGCGTTTGACAAAGTTCAACACTCATTCATGATAAAAACTCTCAGAAAAAGAGGAATAGAAGGAAAATTCCTCAACATAATAAAGGGCATTTATACAAAGCCAATAGCCAACATCATCCTAAATGGAGAAAGCATGAAAGCATTCCCACTGAGATCTGGAACCAGGCAAGGATACCCTTTATCAACACTCTTATTCAACATTTTGCTGGAGGTCCTATCCAGAGCAATTAGGCTAGATAAAGAAATAAAAAAATAAAGAGCATCCAGATTAGTAAGGAAGAAGTAAAAGTATCTCTATTTGCAGATGACATGTCTTATACACAGAAAACCCTAAGGAATCCTCAAGAAAACTACTGAAACTAATAGAAGAGTTCAGCAGAGTATCAGGATACAAGATAAACATACAAAAATCAGTTGGATTCATCTACACCAACAAAAAGAACATCATAGAAGAAATCACCAAATCAATACCATTTACAGTAGCCCCCAAGAAGATAAATAATTAGGAATAAATCTTACCAGAGATGTAAAAGACTTATACAAAGAAAACTGCAAGACACTACTGAAAGAAACCAAAAGAGACCTATATAAGTGGAAAAACATGCCTTGCACATGGACAGGAAGACTTAACATTATAAAAATGTCTTTTCTACCAAAAGCGATCTATAGATACAATGCAATTCCGATCCAAATTCCAATGACTTTAATGAGATGGAGGAAAAAATCACCAACTTCGTATGGAAGGGAAAGAGGCCCTGGATAAGTAAAACATCACTGAAAAAGAAGAACAAAGTGGTAGGCCTTACTGTAACAGATTTTAGAACCTATTATACCACCATAGTGGTCAAAGCAGCCTGGTACTGGTACAACAGATACATAGGCCAATGGAACAGAATTGAGAATTCAGACATAAATCCATGTCCATATGAGCAGTTGATATTTGACAAAGACCCCAAAGCAGTTAAACGGGGAAAAGGCAGTCTTTTTTATAAATGGTGCTGGCATAACTGGATATCCATCTGCAAAAAAAATGAAACAAGACCCATACCTCACTCCATGCCCAAAAACGAGCTCAAAATGGATCAAAGACCTAAATATAAAATCTAAATGATAAAGATCTTGGAAGAAAAATAGGGACTAAATTAGGAGGTCTAACACGTGGCATAAACAGTATATAAAACATTACTAACAATACAGAGGAAAAAGCAGTTAACTGGGAGCTCCTAAAAATCAAACACCTATGCTCATCCAAAGACTTCACCAAAAGAGTAAAAAGATTACCTACAGACTGGGAAAAAGTTTTTAGTCATGACATTTCAGATCAGCATCTGATCTCTAAAACCTTAATGATACTGCAAAAACTCAACTACAAAAGACAAGTAACCCAACTGAAAAATGGACAAAGGATATGAACAGGGACTTCACTAATGAAGATATTCAGGTAGCTAACAGATACATGAGGAAATGCTCACGATCATTAGCCATTACAGAAACGCAAATCAAAACTACAATGAGATTCCATCTCACTCTAACAAGGCTGGCATTAATCCAAAAAACACAAAATAATAAATGTTGGAGAGGTTGTGGAGAGATTGGAACACTTATACACTGCTGGTGGGAATGTCAAATGGTACAACCACTTTGGAAATTGATTTGGTGCTGCCTTAAAAAACTAGAAATAGAACTAGCATACCAACCAGTAATCCCACTCCTTGGAATATATCCTAGAGAAATAAGAGCCTTTACACGAACAGATATATGCACACCCATGCTTATTGCAGCACTGTTTACAATAGCAAAAAGATGGAAGCAACCAAGGTGCCCATCAATGGATGAATGGATAAGTAAATTATGGTATATTCACACAATGGAATACCATGCATCAGTGAAGAACAACAATGAACCTGTGAAACATTTCATAACATGGAGGAATCTGGAAGGCATTTTGCTGAGTGAAATTATTCAGTTGCAAAAGGACAAATATTGTATAAGACCACTATTATAAGAACTTGAAAAATTGTTTAAACAGAGAATATTCTTTGATGCTTACAAGATGGGGAAGTGAATGAGAGAGGAAGGGAAGGATAAAGGGAGAGTGGCTTTCACTATCAGATAGTAGTAAGAACTATTTTAGGTGAAGGGAAGACAACACACAAGACAGGAGAGGCCACCACACTGGACTAAACCAAAAGCGAAGAAGTTTCCTGAATAAACTGAATGCTTCGAAGACCAGCATAGCAGGGGCAGGGGCTTGGGGACCATGGTTTCAGGGGACATCTAAGTCAATTGGCATAATAAAATCTATTAAAATAACATTCTGCATCCCACTTTGGAGAGTGGGGTTTGGAGTCTTAAAAGCTAGCAAGCAGCCATCTAAGATGCACCAATTGGTCTCAACACAACTGGAGCAAAGGAGAATGAAGAACACCAAAGACACAAGGTAATTATGAGCCCAACAGACAGAAAGGGCCACATAAACCAGTGACTACATCAGCCTGAGACAGAAGAACTAGATGGTGCCTGGGTAGAACCAAAGACTCTTCTGACAGGGAACACAACAGACAACCCCTGAGGGAGCAGGAGAGCAGTGGGATGTAGACCCCAAATTCTTGTTAAAAGACCAGACTTAATGGTCTGACTGAGACTAGAAAGACCCTGGCAGTCATGGTCCGCAGACCTTCTTTTAGCCCAGGACAGGAACCATTCCCAAAGCCAACTCTTCAGACATGGATTGGACTGGACAATGGGATAGAATATAATACTGGTGAAGAATGAGCTTCTCGGCTTAAGTAGACCCACGAGACTACCTTGGCATCTCCTGTCTGGAGGGGAGATGAGAGGGCAGAGGGGTTCAGAAGCTGGCCGAATAGACACGAAAAGATAGTGTGGAGGGAAGGAGTGTGCTGTTTCATTAGGGGAAGAGCAATTAGGAGCATATAGCAAGGTGTTGTATAAATTTTTGTATGAGAGACTGACTTGGTTTGTAAACTTTCACTTAAATTTTTTTTTAAAAAGTATTAACATTCAAATTTTTTGGCAATAAGTCAGACAAATTGATAAAGTTATATTCCATCTATATTTTTAGCTCTTGAAATGTGTCCAAGAGCATTATGTAACTTTTGAAATTTTAGAATGTAAATTGGTCAAAAATGATAATTTTTAAATTTTTATTGTAATAAGTCAGATAAAATGATTAGCTTCAAACTAACTACCTCTGTATCTAACCAGTTGGTGCTCGTGTTTTGACCCATTGTTAATGCATAAACAACATCTATCTCGGAATAGCAATTATGATGTTAACACAGTAGATGGTCAGGAGCAGATGGGCTACTATTTTCACATGTTTGGCTGAATAATAGACATAAATTAGCTTCGCATCTAATATTTCTTATCTTTTACTTTTGGGGAATGAAGTCAATGGTTCATGTCATATTATGCACTTTTCTTCTCAGGGTGTTTGTAGTGTTCAATGCTTTAAATTTCTCATCACTGTCAACATTCTCTTTTGTATAGGAAACACTAGGAATCAAGCAGATATTATGTAGTGTCCAGCAGTGCTTACATTGTAAGCATAAAGTGGGAGCCAGTATAATGGTAAGGAAAATATCATTGACAGATACAACGCTGGCTTTCAGTTACACAGATTTTTATTTGTAATACTACTCTGCCCCTTCTGGGCTGATCACTTTAGGTAAGGTTCTTTATTTTCTGTAGCCTTGCTTTATAATAAAAAAAATTAATACTCACCCACAAATGAGATGCTGTCTTAGTCATCTAGTGCTGCCATAGCAGAGATACCACAAGTGGATTTCTTTAACAAAGAGAAATTTATTTTCCCACAGTCTGGAAGGTTACAAGTACAAATTCAGGGCATTGGCTCCAGGGGAAGGCTTTCTCTCCCTGTCAGCTCTGGAGAAATGTCCTTGTCCTCAATCTTTTCCTCTTTGAGTAGATTCTCAGGTGCAGGGACCCTGTGTCCAAAGGATGCGCTCTGCTCCTAGTGCTGCTTTCTTGGTGGTATGAGGTCCCCAAACCTCTGCTTGCTTCCCTGTCCTTTTATCTCTTAAGAGAGAAAAGGTGGTGTAGGCCACACCCCAGAAAAACTCCCTTTACCTTGGAAGAGAGAGGTGACCTGAGTAAGGGTGGTGTTACAATCCCACCCTCATCCTCTTAACATAAAATTACAATCTCAAAATGGAGGACAACCATACAATACTGGGAATCATGGCCTAACAAAGTTGACACATGTTTTTGGGGGAACACAATTCAATCCATGACATTCCACCCTTTGGCCCCCCAAAAATCACATCCTTGTAACATGCAAAACATATTCACCCTGTCATATCATAGCAAAAGTCTTAATCCCAAATCCCAAAGCCAAAAATTCCTCTTCGTCTGTGAAATCTAGAATACAAGTTATTTGCTTCCAACGGTACAATAGTAGAACAGGCACAAGCTAGACATTTCCACTACAGATGGGAGAAACTGAAGGGAAAGAAGGTATGACAGGCACCAAGTGAGTCAGCAGAGCACATTATGTTATCCCTCAACATTTGAAAATAATCCTCTGTTCTCTGAGATGATTTACACAATGGCCCTGCCCTCCAGATTCTAGGTGTTGGCCACACTCTCTGATTCTAAATGGAGACCCCTCAGCTCTGGGCTTCAGCTCTGCCTTCTAGGCTCACTGTGGCAGCTTTAGGCACAGAATTCTCCTAGACCATCTGAGTGGCAACTCCATCCTTAGAAACACCAGAGGCCATGACTCCACCCTTTGAAACCCAGGAGGTCATGAGCATACCTTTTAAAACCGAGGCTGCTCAGCTTCTTTTGTTCCTTGTTTCTTCAGCTTCTGTTTCCTGGTTTCTTGGCCTCTCAGCTCCTCAGGCCTCACACCTGCATTTGCCCTGCTGGGACAAGTGTTCCAAAGCTCAGTAGCCCCACCAATAATTGGCCGGAGGCACCGCATTCCTCCAGGAAGCCTCCTGCACACAGGTACTCAGCTCTCTTGCTCCTTGGGTTGGTTCTGCTGCTGCTGCGTCTCTGCTGTTGCTGCTTCTCTCCCGCTACAGTTCTCTGTTGCACTGGTCCTCTGCTGTTGTTGCAGCTCTATCCATTCACAGTTTCAAAACCGCCTCCATGTTTTAGGTATCTGTTAGAGCAGCACCCCATACTCTCAGTGCTAAATTAGTTCTAGTGCTGCCATAACAGAGATACTACAAGTGGATGGCTTTAACAAAGGGAAATTTATTTTCTCACAGTCTAGTGGGTTACAAGTCCAAATTCAAGGTGTCGGCTCCAGGGGAAGGCTTTCTCTCTCTGTAGGCTTTGGAGGAAGGTACTGTTACCAATTGCCAGTCTGACACAAATGGTCCTTGTCTTTTCCTGAGTAAGAATACAGGCAAAAGGCAAACTTTATCTTCAGCAAGCTTTATTTTGCTTGACTCAAGCAAAAGGAGTCAACAGGGATCTAAGCCTCTCAAAAAGACTGACCTGAAAAGGGAAGCAAGTCTAGAGCTTATATGGGTTCCGTGGAGATAATAGATTAATGACTATTTAGTGGGCTTCTTTCAAGGGGCGGGTACTTCTCAGAATGGCGGTGTATGCTAATTAGGTTGCACACGCATCTGGAATCTAAGATGGAACCTGCTGATATTCAAGATGGAGTCCTCTCAGCAGCCCTTGGCATCACTTATTATGGGATATAGTGCAAGTGTACTTGATCTTCAGCACTACATCTCCATCTTCAGAGGGCTAAGGAAGGTTAGGTTCCCGTTTACCCAACTTCTAGATGGTAATCTTTTAACATGTCTTTTGTTCAGGTGCTGGCACAGTTAACCCTATCTGTCTCAGTACTTGTCCTCAATCTTCCCATGGTTGAGAGCTTCTCAGACACAGGGACCTTGTGGCCAGAAGACTCGCTCTGCTCCTGCTGCTACTTTCTTGGTGCTATGAGGTCCCCAACTCTGTACTTGCTTCCTTTTCCTTTTATCTCTTGAGGGGTAAAAGGTGATGCAGGCCATACCCCAGGGAAACTCCTTTTACTTTGGACCAGGGAGGTGACCCGAATAAGGGTAGTGTTACAATCCCACCCTCATCCTCTTAACATAAAATTACAATCACAAAATGCAGGACAACCACACAATACTGGGAATCATGGCCTAACCAAGTTGACACATTTTTTGGGGGACATAATTCAATCCATGACAGATGATGACTCTCATCTGGAAAATATATATATATATATGTGTGTATATATATCTACGTGTGTATAGACATATATACTTTATTTAGGACAATGGATGAAAAAAAGTCAATACTAACAAACATTGATATTCCTCCTACCTGTCTCCTTTACTCACTCCAACCTTCTAGACAGTTTGCTCAGTATTGTTTCCTTTCTTCCTTTCTTCTTTCTTGCTTTCCTTCTATCCTAGCCCCTTTTCTCCCACCCCTTCATTCCCCTGTGACTTCACAAATGTTAGATTGGGTTCCAAAGTTTATATGCTATTAGGGATATGCTTCTAAGTAAGCAAATTAACATTTCTGAATTTGAAATAGAGAGAATTCCTACACTGTCTGCCTCACATGGCATATGAAAGTTTTTTAAAACAAGACGATAAAAATATGTTACTTATTCCTTCATCTGTTGAATTCATAATGGCTAGATACTTTACCTGCCATATTGAAGTAATGAATTTATAACTATAGATGCTAATATTTTGTTATTAATGTAAGAAGAGTAAGGCAGAAACCTAATATGAACAGCAGGTGGGATTGAAAAGGGTTGGGTGTCAAAAGGACAGGACTAGGAAAAAAAAAAGAAAAACGTAAAATATATTTATAGCCGGAACCTCTAGTAGGTTGCTTTCACAATGGTGTTTAAAATAGAATAATGTATATTTGATTAGATAATCATTTATGGGAATTACTAGATTAAAATAATAATAATAATCACATTCCTTATTGTTCTTTTATAGCCAAGAATCTATTACCTTATCATTATATTGTAGAAAACACCCATTTGTAACTAAAATGTAAAAAGCTTAAAAATCAAGTAAAGTTTTGGAAATAGAGTTAAATTCCGTCTTTCACTGACATTGTGGTAATATAATTAAAATTATTATTTTGATAGTCAGTGGTTAAGAACTATAGCTGCTAACCAAAAGTTGGAAGATTGAATACACCAGCTGCTCGCTGGAAGCCCTATGGGACAGTTCTATTCTGTCCTATAGGTGCGTTATGAGTCGGAATTGACTCCATGGCAAAAAGTTTTTTTTTTTTTTTTTTTAGATACAGCCGTGCTTTGTTGGTGAAAGAGAATCATCCTTGCCTGCAAGATCTTAGAAGCAGCAGCGTATTCCATCTCATCTCAGCCAGTGATACACGCCTGAGGTTCTGTAGTCATGCATTGGAAGCCATTTGTGCAGAAACATTCACTTTTATAGCTGCTTACTTTGCTGATGTTTATTTCATTGGCTCCCAAAGGCTGGGAAAATAAACAAATGCAAATTTGGCTCCCTTGACTGGGTCCCAAAGAAGAATCTTTAAGCTAAAAAAAGGAATAGAAAGATCTTAAACAATATCTTCTATGTGCAACTGCTTGCATATGGCACCCGGAGAATAAATGGTAACCAAAGTAATTTAAATCCCAGTAGAATAAAATCTCATGGGGGGGGCAAATGAGAATTTTATTCTCTCTTGATAATTATATCGTCTATAATCATCTCAAGTGAGATTTTTATCATAAAAGAAGGATTCATAGAAGGGAAATGCCTGACTGGAGCCAGCTGTGGAATATTTCTAACTGCCTCTCCACCCTCACCTTCCCAAAGGGGTTTAATATGACTCAAGTAAAGCATGAGAAAATGTTTACAAATGTCAACACAACTATTTTCAAAATACCTGGATATGTATTAAGTCACTTTGTGAGAAATGAAGTGGCATTAATCAGACTTAAGTGGTTTGACTAATATTCTAATGTATCATGCAACTAAGTTGATGGAAGTTGTATATAAAAGTCATCAAAATCACTCAGTAGGATCATTCCAAAAACTCTGAAAAAAGTTAGCAAAAGAAATTTGAAATATTGTGCCAACTATGAATTAACCAGAATCATAGTGACTTCAATTAAATCGGAGTAAAAAAGGACTGAAGGAGTAATTTTCAAATATATCTCTCCCCCTTTATCTTGTTTATAAAGAACAGCTCTGAAAGTATGTAAATATTCACTTGAAAGAATTAAATATATAGTATTTTTTATTCAAGTAGGCAATTATAGAGACATATGTTTAGGCTCTGACAAAACCAATATGCCTGTTGTTCATAAGAGACAGCTGTGATATCTCATTGGTCTCAAGTCATGCTTGTAGAGTAAGTCAACATTTCACTTAATTTTCTATCAGTATTAATTATATCAAATGCATATACAATGGGATGGGTGTATATCATTATCATCATCAGCAGCAGCAGTGGCAGCACTTATTTGCATTATCATTGAATCAGCTAAAATTTCTTCATGTTCCAAAAGCAAACTTCAATTCAAACTTGTGTAATAATTACAGAGTAGTATTTGGGGTTCCAAATGTAAGGTATTTTTCAGACATGGTCTTATTGAGGAGGTCAAAGGTATAATCAATTAATTTCCCGTATTTTTCCTTTGCTTTAGACAGTGTCAGTTACATTCTAAGTGTGATTCCTTTGGCTGGAAAAGAAAATGAAAACAACCATCCCAGGCTTCACACAATAGGCACTGTCAGCCACAGTGCCCCGAAGAAGCTCCTCAGGTAATATGGGCAATTCTTTATCAGAACCCATTCCCAGAAATAATAAAACCAAACAAAACCAAATCTGTTGCCCTTGAGTCGATTCCAATTCATAGCAACCCTATAGGACAGAGTAGAACTATCCCATAGTGTTTCCAAGGAGCAGCTTTTGGATTCAAACTGCCAATCTTTTGGTTAACAGCTGAGGTCTTAACCACTGCACCACCAGGCCACCAGAACAAATAAACATTGATAAAATTAGACAACATCTTGTTGAATTCATGCTTCTCAAATAATCATGACAAAGGGTATTATTTTTGTTGGTGAAACTAGTACACAGTTCAAGGCTTGAACTGTATACTGTTGTTTGTTGTTAGGTGCCGTTGAGTTGGTTCTGGCTCATAGCAACCTTATGCACAACAGAACGAAACACTGCCTGGTCCTGAGCCATTGTTACAATCGTCGCTATGCTTGAGCTCATTGTTGCAGCCACTGTGTCAATCCACCTCTTTGAGGGTCTTCCTCTTTTCTGCAGACTACAAGTCCCAGTGACTTAAAGAGTGAGTTTATCTCTCATTTAATAGTATGTCTTGAATGTGAATCAAATGCAACTCTGATCTCTATTATCCTCTTTCCTATTTCATGGCTAGTGAGCAGCTCCTCTATTAGCCACTTCCATGGCAAATGGATAAGAACAATGATGGAACCAGGTAATGACACTTAATCTTTCTATTTGGATGCAGAATCCTTCACTTCACTCATATTCAATTTTACAGAACAAGTCATATGGTAAATCCTGACATGAAAGAGGTGAGAAATATCCCCCTACTTGGGGTTCATTAAGGATAATCCTCTCTTTGTTTCCAGGTAAAGCAAATCATTCATATATTTCACAGGTAATTAAGCCTGTATTTGGCTTTCATATTGTTCCTATTTTAGACTGGATTTTACCACAGTAATGACATATCAAAGGCAACTGCAAAATCTTAAAAAAAAAAAAAAAAAAAACTAGTGCCAGTGGCTTATAATAACAAAGTATTTCACACCACTCTACAGGTTGTAAGTTCAGGTTGATTCCATGCGTCTCTTATCTCTTTTGACAAGCAGAAGGGCAGCAGCTGCTTGAGTCATGTTCATCCCATGGTGGAACTTGAAGATCTCAGGGGCAAAACCTCTTACAGACTAGGCTGGGAACCGTCACACTCACACTTATATCCATATTCCATTAACCAAGTCACATGGCCAGGACAAGTGCCAATGGATCAGGGAAATATGCTCCTCCCATGGGGACAGTATAGGTCTATGTGTGTGGGGGATAACAGGGGAATGAATACATTCCAAAAAATATATGAAAGGAAGTACTAGGAAAGAGAACCACAGTGCAAAGGCCTGTAGGCGCTGGGACAAAACAAGGAGGATTCACAACAAAAATCAAGGGAATAAGGGGAGCTCTGTGGTGAGGTGAGAGATGTGGCCAAAAGCTGATCATGGCAGTTTAAAGTACTTGGATTTATTTAAAATCTTTGGAGGGATTTGATCAGAAAGCATGTTATATAAGTAATGTTTTAAGAGCTTCCCTTCATTGTCGTATGATTAGTTTCAAGGGGGGCAAAAAAGTAGGTTGGGAGAGCAGTTAGGAAGTCCACACAGTGTCCAAGAAAGTTGTAATGGCAACTGGGCCCAGGGTGTAGGCAAGGGAGTAATTGACAAGTGCGCCAATACGGAATCTACTCCAAAGATACAACCAACAGGAATTGTTGCACGTAAGATGTTAGAGAAAAAGAGAAGTCAATGATGATTCTAAATCAGAGAAAAGCTGTGATACCACACCAATAGGGGGTAAACATTTTTTGTAAAAGAGAACAGAAATTCCTGCAGAACACTAAAAACAAACAACATACCCAAATTTTTCATAGTCTAGAAGAGACAGAAAAAATCTGTTATATGATAAAATCCATAAATAGTTTAAATGGAAAATTAATACAGCTGATATTTTCCATTAAAGTCACAATCAGACATTAAATATAAATACCCAACATTTTTCTTGGAAATGTCAGCCCTGGATATCACGGCAAACAACACACCAAAACCAAAAATACTTCACTTTTGAAAAGCAAGCAAATATTAATGTTATTTATATATGATATAATCAATCTGGGACATTATTAGACTCAACTGAAAAACCATATGAACTAAAAAGAATGCTCAGAAAGTGTAATGACACCCCACCAAAATAGAAAAAGAATAACCCCGAAGAGTTACAAATTCTATTTTCTAATAAAATCACAAATGCCACAAAATTTCTGTATTTCCTAAACAGAAATCATTAAGACTCCTGTGATATTTATATAAAACATTTTTCCCCTGAACTTCACTTAAAAGGAAGTAAATAGATGTATCATGTTTCTAGATCACAAGGCAGAATACAGCAAAGATTATAATTCTTCTCCAAATACTCTAGGTACATAGTAGATTTTGATCCAACATCATAGATTCCTTTAAACCCAAAACTTTAGGAGGTATTAATTGAAGCATGACATCTTGTATTGGGAAGAATAGAAGGATAAGAATAGCTCAAAATTATTTAAAGTATTATGAAAAATTGTATTTTGTATAAAAACGAGGGGATATTACAATGAAGCCTCATGAATATATATAGCATGGTTTCAATAATTTTCACTATGAGGCAGATATTGCTGCACATACCCTCCTCACCTCTCCATCCACTGTGTGTTTTAAAGCAAATCCCATACATCACATCCCTTCATTTGTTAATCCTTCAGTACATATCTCTACCAACATGGGTCTTTTTAAACATAATTACTATACCATTATCAGACCTAAATCTATTAACAACTATTCCTTAATATCATATTTTCTGTTAAAATTTTAGTTGTTTTCATATTTTGTTAGTTGCTGCTGAGTCGATTTTGACTCGTGGTGAGCCTACGTGTGCAGGGTAGGACTGCTCCTTAGAGTTTTCAAGGCTGTGACCTTTCAGAAGCAGATTGCCATACCTTACTTCCTCCAGGTGTGTTTGAACAGCCAACCTTATAGTTGGTGATCAAGCACTTACCAGTTTGGTGCAGCCCAGGGACTTGTATTACCATATGCATATGTTTAAAAATCAGAATCCCAAAGTGGCTCGCCTCTTCAATTTGGTTAACAAGTCTATTGGGTTTCTTATAATCTGTATGATCCTACTCCTTTAAGAATATATTTATTTGTTGAAGAAATTGAGTCATTTGTCTTGTAGAATACCTCACATTTTGTGTTCTATTGATTTCATCTGTGTTGTCAAGGCACACATTCCTCTGTTCCCTGTATTTTTCTGTAAATGATTAAAAATACTTTAAGAAAAACATCCACTCGCAATGTCATAGATTGAATTATGTCCCCCCAAAAATGTGTGTATCAATTGGGCCGTGCCTTGATTTCCAGTGTTGTATGATTTTCCCATATGTTGTAAACCCTGTCTCTATGATATTAATGAGGGAGGATGGGCAGCAGCTGTGTTAGTGAGGCAGGACTCAACCTACAGGGTTAGATTGTGTCCTGAGGCAATCTCTTGAGATATAAAAGAAGCAAGCAGAGAGAGAGGGGGACCTCATACCACCAAGAAAGCAGCACCAGGAAGCTGAGCTCGTCATTTAGACATGGCGTCCCTGTACCTGAGAAGCTCCTTGACAGAGGGCAAGCCTTCCTCTGGGGCCAACAGAGAGAAAAAGCCTTCCCCTTGAGCCGATGCCCTGAATTTGGACTTGAAGCCCACTAGACTGTGAGAAGGAAACCCTGGTGACGTAGTGGTTGAATGTTATAGCTGCTAACCAAAAGGCCGGCAGTTCAAATCCACCAGGGGCTCCTTGGAAACTCTATGGGGCAGTCCTAATCTGTCCTATAGGGTCGCTGAGAGTCGGAATCAACTCGACGGCAGTGATGGTGGGTAGACTGTTAGAAAATAAATTTCTCTTTGTTAAAGCTGTCCACTTGTGGTATTTCTGTTATGGCAACACTAGATGAGTAAGACATGCACTTATTGTTAGATGTCAAAATTCATTATGAGATGCTCATATGAATAAAACAGTATGGCACTTGTGTGTGAAAAAACAAAACAGAGAAGAGGATCAGAATGTGTAGACCTGGAATTGACATATGTGAGTTTAGTATAAAGAAGGGTTACAAAAAATGATAAAAGGTGTTATTAACAAGCATATCCAGGAAAATTAGCTAGCCAATTGGAAAAAGAAAATCAGATTCTATACCTCACATCAAACTCCAAATATAATACCAACTGCATTAAATATTGAAATATATGTAGCTAAATTATATTAAAAAAACAACAACAAAAAACCAAATCCATTGCAGTCGAGTCGATTCCTACTCAAAGTAATGTTATAGAGCAGATTAGAACTGCCCCACAGGATTTCCAATGCCTTATTCTTTAGTGAAGCAGACTGCCACATCTTCTGAGGAGCATCTGGTGGATTCCAGCTGCCAATCATTTTGGTTATCAGCCTGAGCTCTTGACCACTGTGCCATCAGGACTCCATAATAAATATAGAACTCCTCAAATCAGCATAGAAGTATAAAAATGGGCAAAATACCCATCAGGAGTTTCCAGTAAAAGAAAAGACAGGAAGTTATGGAAATTTTAATTACATTAAAATTAAAATGAAAGTCAGAATTCATCATTTTTCCAAATGATTTAGCAAAATATTGGAAGAATTGAAAATACTTGAAAGCAGGTGTTCTGAACTGTCATGGATTGAATTGTGTCCCCCCAAAAAATATGTGTCAACTTGGTTAGGAAGTGATTCCCAGTATTGTGTGGCTGTCCTCAGTTTTGTGATTGTAATTTTATGTTAAGAGGATTAGGGTGGGATTGTAACACCACCCTTACTCAGGCCACCTCCCTGATCCAGTGTAAAGGGAGTTTACCTGGGATATGACCTGTACCACATTTTATCTCTCAAGAGATGAAAGGGAAGCAGAGAGTTGGGGACCTCATACTACCGAGAAAGCAGCACTGGGAAGCAGAGTGCATCCTTTGGACCTGGAGTTCCTGTGCCTAAGTTGCTCCCAGACCAATGGAAGACTGATGACAAGGACCTTCCTCCAGAGCTGACAGAGAGAGAAAGCTTTCCCCTGGAGCCAGCGCCCTGAATTTGGACTTGTAGCCTACTTGACTGTGAGAGAATAAACTCTTTGTTAAAGCCATTCACTTGTAGTATTTCTGTTATAGTAGTACTAGATGACCAAGACATGAAACATTGGTGGAAACATGGATTGTGAACCTTTGTTATGATATATTTTGGAATTTTCTATGTTTTTATTTATGATAGGGAAAATCCAATTTAGGAATTTATAAACTAGAAATATGCAATTTTACATATTTTTGTTCAGTACATTTTATAACAGCATTCTATGAAGCAAAAGAAAAAAAAATGGAAAGAATTCCAATGACATTAAATATCCATCAATCAGGCATTAGAAGATTATGTCTATTTTGAAAGAGTAAGGAACACCTATACTGACGAACCTAGAAAAAAATCTATAAAATATAGCTAGATAAGAAGAATGCATCAATTTCCAGTTTGTATTTTCACCACTTTATTATTTCATTTATACAAAAGAAGGGGATTGCTATTTCTACTTAATTCATTTCTGAATTACATAAATATTTTTGAATGCTTTTTTTTTTTTTAAGATCAGAACTAAGAATCAGGTTTTAAAACTTGAAGTGTCTTTAACCATAATTTAAATCAATGGGAGGGAACAAATAAGTATATTATCACTACTGAAAATTTTCCATCACTTTAATGGCTATATTTGCATAGTTAGAAATGACTGATTTTCTACTTCATTTTACCTATTTTCAAATTGAAGGCAACAACAGCCTTTTCTACACATTGAAATAATAATTTTGATTTATCACAAGTAACTTTCTCTTGAGTTTCATTTTATCCTACTATATTTTACAAAAAGAAGTACACATATGTATGAACAATCTAGTGGCAAAACAGGTAGGTACAACCTAAGATAAACATAAAAACAAAACAAAACAAAAAAACACCATTTTGCAGGGTTTCTGCTTGAATCACATTTTCATGAATATAATTTTTCAGGTCATATATGTAAAGTCCTGATGTCAACGGTAGGAATGAGGGTATATAGATGGAAAATAGTCATTATCCATTCCATTACACTAGGTGATATGGCCCTAGGATTATTTGGACTACTCTCTAAATCAATAGAAAGTGCTACCCAAAGTTTTGCGTAATTAGTTGTTTTCTCTACTTAGGCCGGAAGAAAGTCATCAACAGAGAATGCCATGCTTCGTTCTGTGATGAGATGATTTGCCATACAAATACAAACAGCATATGCAGCAGCAGTCTGCTGTAACAGGCTGAACAACGATCACGTACCACATGTAGATGTAGACCTGAACTCCCACCATTATGAACACACCTCTTTAGATTGTGAATTACAATAATTTAAAACCTTGGGGGTTGTGGGATAAGCTTAAAACATGTTATTATCTATTTCTACTCACATTCAAGTATTTTGTACACCCCAATGGTTTCACTTTTTTCTTTAAATTTTATTTTGTTGTTGTTGAGAATATACACAGCAAAATATACACCAATTAACAGTTTCTACATGTACAATTTATTGACATTTATTACATTCTTTGAGTTATGCAACTATTTTCATTCTCCGTTTTTGAGTTGTTCCTCCCTCATAAATATAAACTCACTGTCCTCTAAGGTTCCTAGCTAATATTTCAAGTTGCTGTTGTCAATTTGATCCCATATAGACAGAGTTTAAAAGAGCTTAATGCTCAAGGCTAACATTCTTCACTAGTTAACTACTGTTCAGGTTCAAGATGACTTCAGGATACTTTTGGCTTAAGTTTTAAAGAATACTCAAGGAAATAGTTTCAAGGGTTCATCCAACCTCCATAGTTCCAGAAAGTCTAAAGTCCATGAGAATTTTAAATTCTGTTCTGTATTTCCCCCCTTTTGATCCGCATTATTTTATGGAACCATTAATCAAAATGTTCAATAATGGTAGCCAGGCACCATCCAGTTCTTCTGGTCTCATGACAAAGGAGGCAATTGTTGGAAGCAATCAGCCACATATTCCATATCCTCCTATTCTTGACTCTCCTTCTTCTTCTGTTGTTCCAGAACAGAGACCAATTGTTGTGCCCTGGGTGGCCATTTTTAAGCTTTTAAAACCCCAGTCATTACACGATGAACTAGAAGGTAGAGCAGAAGCACTAAACATGTTATTAGGCCAATTAAGTGAGATGTTCAATGAAACAATGATCCTACACCTCCAAACTAAGGAACCAAATCCCATGAGGGGTTTGGTTGTACATAAGCAGCCTAAGCAGCTACACTTTTTTATTTTTTGTCATTGTTGTAAATACATCTATCACACAACTTTTGCCAACTATCATTCGATCTCCAGCATTGTTTCTATCACCAAGGCCATATTTTTCAACTACTGAACCTTCTTCTTTGTTCCAACTTTCGCATTCCAATTGCCAGTAATTATCAATGCATTTTGATTGCGTGTTCGATCAATATCAGACTGTAGCAGCTGATAAAAATCTTCTATTTCTTCATCTTTGGCCCTAGTAGTTGGTGCATAAATTTGAAAAATAGTCATATTAACTGGTCTTCCTTGTAGGCGTATGGATATTATCCTATCACTGACAGCATCGTACTTCAGGATACATCTTGAAACGTTCTTTTTGACGATGAATGCAGCACCATTCCTCTTTGAGTTGTCATTCCTAGCATAGTAGAGTATATGATTGTCCGATTCAAAATGGCCAATACCAGTCCATTTCAGCTCGCTAATGCCTAGGATATCGATGTTTATGGGTTCCATTTCATTTTTGATGATTTCCAATTTTCCTAGATTCATACTTCGTCCAGTTATTAATGGATGTTTGCAGCTGTTTCTTCTCATTTGAGTTGTGCCACATCAGCAAAAGAAGGTCTTGAAAGCTTTACTCCATTCACGTCGTTAAGGTCAACTCTACTCTGAGGAGGCAGCTCTTCCCCAGCCATCTTTTGAGTGCCTTCCAACCTGGGGGCCTCATCTTCCAGCATTATATCAGACAATGTTCCGCTGCTATTCATAAGGTTTTCACTGGCTAATGCTTTTCAGAAGTAGACTGTCGGGTCCTTCTTCCTAGTCTGTCTTAATCTGGAAGCTCAGCTGAAACCTGTCCTCCATGGGTGACCCTGCTGGTATCTGAATACAGGTGGCATTGCTTCCAGCATCATAGCAACACTCAAGGACACACAGTACAACAAACTGACACACACATGGGGGATTTCCTAAACAGTCAGTTATAAACCAACAAGAGGTCAGTAGCCACAATGAAAGGCCTAGGTAGAATATTTGACCCCTCCCAAAAATATACCAAACAATTTCCCTCAGGGCTATGGTTCAAAATAGACACTGGTCTTGAATGGTCAATGTTCAAAAGAAATGGGAGGAGTGAGACAGAACTCCCAAAAATGCTGTTAATTTTTATCTGGCTTCCTCCCCTACAGTGTTGCATTGCAAAATTATTTCCTTTGCTGGGCTCCCTTCCTTAGCTTTGCATTTGAATCCTGCTTTTGCTTGGGGGTTCTAGGTAAATCCCATTGCCCTTGTGTAGTATGGTTAAGACTCTTGTTGACTTAACTTGTATGCACTCCCTACTTGTAAACCCTTTTAAAAGTAACCTGCCTGCCCACTTTTGGTGAGCAGCCTTGGCAGCAGTAACCACCTACTGACCCCATTCTTTGTACAACGAAATAAAGGTGTCTTTTGTGTTCTCTCACCTCGGTCTCTCCTTTATTGGCCAATACAAGTCCTGCTGAGTAAGATCTGGGGTTTCCACCTGGTAACACAGATGGGACCAGAGGGTCACACAGACACTCTGTCCAGAGCCCGGCACCCACTTGAAGGCGAGTGGAGCCTCCACTTACCATCAGAGCACAGGCACCGCACCTCTTGTTCCAGAGGGCCAGATGGGTCTCACTGAGGTGGCGACCAGCTCAGGCGCTTTTCTTTTAGAATCAGAAACTAACTCGGGTATGGAAGTGCACTAAAACCAAACCAAACACAGTGCCATCGAGTCGATTCTGACTCATAGCGACCCTATAGGACTGAATAGAACTGCCCCCACAGAGTTTCTAAGGAGCGCCTGGAGCATTTGAACATCCCACACTTTGGTTAGCGGCCATAGCACTTAACTACTACACCATTAGGGTTTCCGGACGTCCACTAGGTCCTCAGAATTTCTCTTGTTAAGTATGAGTGCTTGGTATTGGAGGTGGGGAGGTATCTGGAGGATTGAAGTAGGACTAAGACATCCCCATTAGGGGGGAATCGAAGCCCTGCTAAGATACTCATTACTCCACCACTTCCCCTGACTGCAGAGAACGAGCAGCCTAGTTTCTGGTTGTTGACCTTGGTTATGTTCGGGTTTTAGTTCTCGTTCTGAGTGAGTGTGTGTTTTGTAAGTGAAATGTGGGAAACCAACCTGGTGTGCCTTTACTGGTGTTCTTTGTTTTTTTTTTTCCACGTGGATTCTAATTACTGTTTGGAATCACTTAACTTTGCTACAATCTTACAGTTAGATGTGTTTTGCAAAAGAGATGGAAAATGGGATGATATCCCCTAGGTACAAACCTTTATGTCTCTCTGGCAAAATAAAAACCTAAAAAAAACAGCCTAAGGTACTGGTGCAGGGAAAAAGGAAGGGGAGAAAAGCCCCACCTGGAGAGGCCTGGGGCCAAAGCCAAGCCAGATAAATGGAATGACTCATAGGGGGCCAGGATCTTCTGGTTCCACTTATCCAGAGGCCCATGGTCATACGCATATGAATGGGAAAATAGTTAAGGTGTACAGGAGGCTAAACTGGAATGTTTTACAAGGATTATGTGTTTAGGATTATGCATTAATCTGAATGTACTACGGATACTGAATGTTTCTCCTACCGATTGTTGTAAAGCAGACCTAAATGTATGCTAGAAATGAATATTGGGTATTATAGATTACAGAGAGCATGTAATCAACTTCAGTCAATACTTAATTGGATATACTAAAAGCGGAACTAGGATTTGCCCTGGAGAAACACAGGCCTTTTGTTTATAGACTGGGGGCTTTGGTCAAAAACCTGAGCCCCCCAAATTTGCACTTATTCATACCCCTTCCTGACCTGGTAGCTGCTTTCCCTTTGGCAGAACCCTCTGTCACCCTCCAGCAAATTGCTGGCTGTCCCTCATGAGTCAGAAACTCCTTGTCCTGCCCAGGGAATAGTCTCCCCAACACATGCTGTTAGTGGAGTGCAATTTGGCAAGGGATCCACCTAAGTCTCCTCAGGGCAATTTCCACTGAGATAAATTCCTACTGGACTGGATCACAAAGGCCATCCTATAGGCTTTACCTGGGTTCATACACCATTCTCCACCTAATTCCAGAGGAAAGGAAGATGGTCTTAGAAAAGGCACACAGGCCAGGAGGCTGACAGATTGCATAACTTCAACCCTCAAAATGGTAATAGACTGCAGGCAGCCCAGATATCGGCTAAGGGCAGGATAGCTAGAACATTATAAAAACTGTTTGATAGTTGGTTTACAGCAAGGGGCCCCAAAACATAGGAGCCTTAGAAAAGTTCGGGATGTACAACAAGGCATCAGGGAAAATCTCTCAAGCTTCCTAGAACAGATGTATGAAGCATATGGACATAAATACCCTGAAGACCCAGAGAATGCCAGTTGAGCACCTATAAAATTCTGCCTTTCCTTAAGGCAGCCTGGGAATGTAGCGCTTCAGGTGATCCTTAAGTAATCCAGGAATTTAGTGTTTCCAGGTATCTTAGCTAATGGTGCTATTTCAGTCTCCTGGGTTGGGAGTGAGGCCAACTTGGCATTTCAGTGGTTATTGGCATATGTTCTGCTTATACAAGGCAATTTCCTTTGCTTCTTCTAGCACCTAAGCAACTTTCATCTGTCATTCTCTTTGCCCTCCTAAATCTTAGGGGTGGAGCAAGGCAGCAGAAGATGGCTAGTAGCATTGGTGCCCAGAAGTTGGTGTAAAATGTTTATAGGGAGTTTGTTTATTGGATTGAAGGAAAAACCTCTGAGTATGAAAGGGCCTGGCAGCAGGAAAAAGCTTTATTGGCTTTTTCTCCATCCAATGTCAGCAGGAAGTAGCCAGATTAGTCACCAACTCTTGTCCCTTCAAACCAAAAAACCAAACCCAGTGCCGTCGAGTCGATTCCGACTCATAGCAACCCTAGAGGACAGAGTACAACTGCCCCATAGAGTTTCCAAGGAGAGCCTGGTGGATTTGAACTGCCATTGATTTGGTTAACAGCCATAGCACTTAGCCACTATGCCACCAGGGTTTCCCCTTATCCCTTAAGATTAAGGAATTGCTACAACTCAAGGGGAGATTGTAACCTGACCCTATGAATGCCAGTAAATTTCCATTAGTCCTTAAACTAGCCCAAGCCAGTAAATTTCCATAAATCCTTAAACTAGCCTAAGCCAGATTTGGCCTGCCCCACATGCACAGAAGGGCCAGATGTGAGTGCTAATTGACCTCAGTGGAGGACCGAGCAACAGGTAGAATGAAACAGAGGAATAATCATCACCCTATTCCAAAGAGAGAGGTCCAACAAGAACCATGTCACCTCTTGTTTTCTGGCATCCTAGAATTTTCCCTCCACAGTACACCTGCGAGGCCACCATCTTGCTGCCCTAATCACACATAATCCCTGCTTCCATGTAGCTCAGAGGGTTGGATCTGAGGAACTTCCTCCCGGCTCCTTGCTCTGTGCATTGCAATAAATTTACTTTCTCTTTCTCAAAGGCCAGTGTCCACCTGAGTATACCAGAAAAGGATACACCTTCCTGGGTTCAGTAACAATCTCAAATTATACTTTTTTTGGCCTATTTTCCTATGATACTAGTAAAAAATCAGGCCTTGTCCATAGTATATAGAGTTTTGTTTTGTTTTGTTTTGTTTTTTAGTCTGGAAACCCATCAGTCTATGAATTCTGACTTTGAGGTTTCCACACTGTTCTCAGATCTATTCAGCTGGGGATTAACTTTCTCTTGCTGACAATCGTAAAATATTGAAATTCAAGCTTTTATTGCTCCCCAATTTCATTCTGGTACTGGGTTCACACCAGGTTAATACCTTGTGAGTTGCAAAAGGAGGCACTAAGATGTACAGAGTGTGATACATCTCATATTAATGTTAGCATCTTCAGTGAGTATTGACTGCTCCTAACAATAGCTTGATATGATATTATGCTAACAGACTATCTCCTTATTCTGTGTTAAATAAAATCTGTTAGCCCACCAAGACTAGAAGAGTATTATAGAGATGGAAGTAAATAAGAAAACCTAAACTGCCATTTGTTTAAGAGCTTGGCTGCTAACCAAAAAACGTCAGCAGTTCAAATCTACCAGCCCCTCTTTGGAAATCCTATGAGGCAGTTCTACTCTCTTCTATAGGGTCGCTATGAGTAAAAATTCACTCAATGGCAACAAATTTTAAGTTTTAACCTGCCATGCAATATATAAATAAATATATGAATTTATTAGTATGTAACACTTATTATATGTTGACATCAACACTGGTAAGTACAATTATTGGATAAAAATTTAATTACCTATTCAAGGTTCTTAGTGTACACTGCCAGATACAGAATATTATGATGGCAAATTCAGCAAAAGTTTGCTAACATTTATTACTATTTGTTCTTATTTTTAAATTTCTGAATTGTGAAAGGCAAATATCATCTCACCATGTAAACTTCTACTTAATAACTTCATATTTCATGGTAAATAATTTTTAAGTATTTAATATAAGATATTCAGTCAGCTTGTTATAACAAAAATAGACATTTGCTTTATTAAAATATTTTTGTGCTCTGATATTAATAAATTTATTTAAACACTTTCTTCATTGACATGCTTATTTTCTTTGTGATAATTTTTAGGATAAATTGACAGGAGAATTTATAAAATGTAAACTTATGTATATATTAGAAAACAAGACATTTTCAAAATATTCTTCTCAAGAGGGTATTTTTTTTCTTTTTTTTTATTGGGCTTTAAGTGAAAGTTTACAATTCAAGTCAGTTTCTCATACAAAAACTTATACACACATTGTTGTATAACCCTAGTTACTCTCCCTATAATGTGACAGCACCCTTCTTCTCTCTACCTTGTATTTCCAACATCCATTCAACCAACTTCTGTCCCCCTCTGCCTTATCATCTCACCTCTGGACTTAGTCTCATGTGTTACTTGAGCTAAGAAGCACACTCCTCACCAGTATCATTTTCTGTCTTATACTCCAGTCTAATCTTTGTCTGAAGAGTTGGCTTCAGGAATGATTTTAGTTTTGGGCTAAAAGAGCCTGGGCGCCATGTCCTCTGGGGTCCCTCCAGTCTCAGTCAGCCCATTAAGTCTTTTTTTTTTTTACTAGAATTTGAGTTCTCCATCCAACTTTTCTCATGCTCCATCAGGGACTCTCTCTTGTGTTACCTATCAGGACAGTCACTGGTGGTAGCTGGGCACCATCTAGTTCTTCTGGTCTCAGGCTGATATGTTCTTGTTGTTGTTAAGTGCCATCAAGTCAGTTCCGACTCATAGCGATCCTATGCACAACAAAACAAAACACTGCCCAGTCCTAAGTCATCCTCACAATTATTGTTCTGCTTGAGGACATTGTTGTAGTCACTGTGTCAATCCACCACGTTGAGGATCTTCCTCTTTTCCTCTGATCCTGTATTCTGCCAAGCATGATGCCTTTCTCCAGGGACTGATCCCTCCTGACAACACGTACAAAGTACGTAAGACATAGTCTCGCCATCTTTGCTTCTAAGGAGTATTCTGTTTGTACTTCTTCCAAGACAGATTTGTTTGTTCTTTTGGCAGTCCAAGGTATATTCAGTGTTCTTCGCCAACACCACAATTCAAATTCGTCAATTCTTCTTCAGTCTTCCTTATTCATTGTCCAGCTTTCACATGCATATGATGCTATTGAAAATACCATGGCTTGGGTCAGGTGCACCTTAGTCTTCAAGGTGACGTCTTTGCTCTTCAACACTATAAAGAGGACCTTTGCAGCAGATATACCAAACGCAATGCGTCTTTTGATTTCTTGACTGCTGCTTCCATGGCTGTTGATTGTGGATCCAAGTGAAATGAAATCCTTGACAACTTCAATCTTTTCTCCGTTTATCATGATGTTGCTCATTGGTCCAGTTGTGAGGATTTTTGTTTTCTTTATGCTGAGGTGCAATCCATACTGGAGGCTTTGGTCTTTGATCTTCATTAGTAAGTGCTTCAAGTCCTCTTTACTTTCAGCAAGCAAGGTTGTGTCATCTGCATAATGCAGGTTGTTAATGAGTCTTCCTTCAATGCTGATGCCCCCTTCTTCTTCATATAGTCCAACTTCTAAGATTATTTGCTCAGCATACAGGTTGAAGAGATATGGTGAAAGGATACAACTCTGACATACACCTTTCCTGACTTTAAACCAATAGGTATCCCCTTGTTCTGTCCGAACAACTGCCTCTTGATCTATGTAAAGGTTCCTCATGAGCACAATTATGTGTTCTGGAATTCCCATTCTTCACAGTGTTATCCATAGTTTGTTATGATCCACACAGTCGAATGCCATTGTATAGTCAATAAAACACAGGTAAACATCCTTCTGGTATTCTCTGCTTTCAGCCAGGATCCATCTGACATCAGCAATGATATCCCTGGTTCCATGTCCTCTTCTGAAACCAGCCTGAATTCCTGGCAGTCCCATGTCAATATACTGCTACAGCCATTTTTGAATGACCTTCAGCAAAATTTTGCTTGCGTGTGATATTAACAATATTGTTCTATAATTTCCACATTCAGTTGGATCACCTTTCTTGGGAATAGGCATAAATATAGATCTCTTCCAGTCAGTTTGCCAGGAAGCCATCTTCCATATTTCTTGGCATAGACAAGTGAGCACCTCCAGTGCTGCATCTGTTTGTTGAAACATCTCAATTGATATTCCATCAATTCCTGGAACCTTGTTTTTCCCCAATGCCTCCACGCGGCTTGGACTTCTTCCTTCAGTACCATCGGTTCCTGATCATATGCCACCTCTTAAAATGGTTGAACATCGACTAATTCTTTTTGGTATAATGACTCCGTGTATTCCTTCCATCTTCTTTTGATGCTTCCTGCGTCATTTAATATTTTCCCCATGGAATCCTTCACTATTGCAACTCGAGGCTTGAATTTTTTCTTCAGTTCCTTCAGCTTGAGAAACGCTGAGTGTGTTCTTCCCTTTTTATTTCCCATCTCCAGCTCTTTGCACATGTCATTTTAATACTTTACTTTGTCTTCTCAAGATACCTTTTGAAATCTCCTGTTCAGTTTTTTTACTTCATCAATTCTTCCTTTTGCTTTAGCTGCTCGATGTTCGAGAGCAAGTTTCAGTCTCCTCTGACATCCATCTTGGTCCTTTCTTTCTTTCCTGTCTTGTCAATGACCTCTTACTTTCTTTATGGATGATGTCGTTGATGGCATTCCACAACTCGTCTGATCTTTGGTCATTAGTGTTCAATGTGTCAAATCTATTCTTGAGATGGTCTCTAAATTCGGGTGGGATATACTCAAGGTCATATTTTGGCACTTGTGGACTTGCTCTGATTTTCTTCAGTTTCAGCTTGAACTTGCAAATGAGCAATTGATGGTCTGTTCCACAGTCGGCCCCTGGCCTTGTTCTGACTGATGATATTGAGCGTTTCCATCGTCTCTTTCCACAGATGTAGTCAATTTGATTTCTGAGTGTTCCATCTGGTGAGGTCCACGTGTATAGTTGCCATTTATGTTGCTGAAAGAAGGTATTTGCAGTGAAGAAGTTGTTGGTCTTGCAAAATTCTGTCTTTCAATCTCTGGCATTGTTTCTATCACTAAGGCCATATTTTTCAACTACTGATCCTTCTTCTTTGTTCCAACTTTTGCATTCCAATCGCCAGTAATTATCAATGCATCTTGATTTCATGTTCTATCAATTTCAGACTGTAGCAGCTGATAAAAATCTTCTATTTCTTCATCTTTGGCCCTAGTGGTAGGTGCATAAATTTGAAAAATAGTCATATTAACTGGTCTTCCTTGTAGTCATATGGATATTATCCTATCACTGACAGCATCATACTTCAGGATAGATCTTGAAACCTTCTTTTTGATGATAAATACAACACCACTCCTCTTCAAGTTGTCATTCCCAGTATAGTACAATATATGATTGTCTGATTCAAAATGGCCAATACCAGTCCATTTCAGCTCACTAACACCTAGGATATTGATGTTTATGGGTTCCATTTTATTTTTGACGATTTCCTAGATTCATACTTAGTACATTCCAGGTTCCAATTATTAATGGATATTTGCAGCTGTTTCTTCTCGAGTCATGCCACATCAGCAAATGAAGGTCCTGAAAGGTTTACTCCATCCACATCATTAAGGTCAACTCTACTTTGAGGAGGCAGCTCTTCCTCAGTCATCTTTTGAGTGCCTTCCAACTTGGGGGGCTTATCCCCCAGTACTATATCAGAAAATGTTCCGCTGCTATTCATAAGGTTTTCACTGGCTAATGTTTTTCAGAAGTAGACCGCTGGGTCCTTCTTCCTAGCCTGTCTTAGTCTGGAAGCTCAGCTGAAACCTGTCCTCTGTGGTTGTCCCTGCTAGTACCTGAATACAGTGGGATAGCTTCCAGCATCACAGCAACACACAAGCCCCCACAGTACGACAAACTGACAGACACACAGGTTAATATTGTCTCTGATTCATGCGGTCTTTTCTGTCACTTGGGCTCATATTTTCCTTCTGTCTTTGATGTCGTTCATTCTCCTTTTCTCCAGGTGAGTTGCAACCCACTGATGTATACTAGATGGCTGCTTGCTGACTTTTAAGACCACAGACACCACTCACCGAAGTGGGATGCAGAATGTTTTCTTAATGAACTGTATTATGCTAATTGACCATGATGTCTCCTAAAACCATGGTCCCACACCCCTGCCTCTGTTACTCTGTACCTGGAAGCATTTGGTTGTATTCAGAAAACTTCTTAGCTTTTTTTTTAGTCCAGTTGTGCTGACTTCCACTGTATTTTGTGTTGTCCTTGCCTTCACTGAAAATTATTCTTGACTACTATCAAGTTAGTGAATACTCCTCTCTCTCCCTCCCCACTCTTGTAACCATCAAAGAGTGTTTTCTTCTGTTTAAAACTTTCCTTGAGTTCTTATAATAATGGTCTCATACAATATTTGTCCTTTTGCAACCAACTAATTTCAGTCAACATAACGTCTTCCAGTTTCCTCCATGTTTGGAGGTGTTTCACGGATTCATCTTTTTCTTTATCATTCTGTAGTATTCCATTGTGTGACTATACCATAATTTCTTTATTCATTTGTTGATGGGCACCTATGCATTTCCACCTTTCTGCTATTATAAACAGTGCTGCAATGAACATGGGTGTGCATATATCTAGTCATGTGATGGCTATTTATTTCTCTAGGATATATTCCAAGGAGCTGAATTGCTCGATCATGTGGTAGTGCTATTTCTAGCTTTTTAAGGAAGCTCCAAATTGATTTCAGAAGTGGTTGCACCATTTTAAATACCTGCCAGCAGTGTATAAGTGTTCCAGTCTCCACAACCTCTCCAATGTTTATTATTTTGTGTTTTTGGGATTAATCCCAGCCTTGTTGGGGTGAGGTGGTATCTCATTGTAGTTTTGATTTGCATTTCTCTAATGCCTAATGGAAAACCCTGGTGGCATAGTGGTAATGAGTTGGGGTCTAACCCAAAGGTTAGTGGTTTGAATCCACCAGATGCTCCTTGGAAACCCCATGGGGCAGCTTTACTCTGTCCTACAGGGTTGCTATGAGTTGGGATTGACTTAACGGCAATTTTTTTTTTTTTTTTTTATGCCTAATGACCTTGAACCTTTCCTAATGTATCTGTCAGCTGCCTGAATGTCTTCTTTGGTGAAGTGCTTGTTCATATCCCATCCTCATTTTTTAAATGGGCTATTTGTCTTTTTGTTGTTGAGATTTCTCTGTATCTTGTAGATTTTAGAGGCTAGACGCTGATCAGATTTGTCATAGAGAAAATTTTTTTCCCAGTCTGTACATTGTCTTTTTACTCTTTTGTGAAGTGTTTGGATGAGCATAAGTGTTTGATTTTTAGGTGCACCCATTTATCTAGTTTCTCTTCTGGTTTCTGCATTGTTAGTAATGTTTCGTATACTCTTTATGCCATGTATTCAGGCTCCTAGTGTTGTCCCTATTTTTTCTTCCATTGTCTTTATCGTTTTAGTTTTTTTATTTGTTCTTTGATCCATTTTGAGTTAGTTTTTGTGCATGGTGTCAGGTATGAGTCTTGTTTCATTTTTTTGCAGATGGATATCCAGTTATGCTAGCACCGTTTATTAAGGAGACTGTCTTTTCCCTAATTAAAAGACTTCGGGCATTTTTCAAATATCAGCTGGTCATATGTAGATGGATTTATGTCTGGATTCTCAGTTCTGCTCCATTGGTCTGTGTATCTGTTGTTGTACAAGTACCAGGATGTTTTGACGGCTGTGGAGGTATGGCAGGCTCTAAAACCAGGTAGTGTGAGGCCTCCCACTTTGTTTTTTTTTCAGCAATGCTTTACTTATCTGGGACCTCTTCCCTTTCCATATGAAGCTGGTGATTTGTGTCTCCATCTCATTAAAAAATGCCATTGGAGAGAGGCTGGAGGCAGGGGCAAGACAACGCAGTAGTCAGATGGTTTCTGTGGTCCCTCTTACAACAAAGACCAGAAAAAAAACAAGTGAATCAATTATACATGACAAGCTTGGAGCCCTGAAAATCAAAGACAGAGTTGAGGAATAGGACTGAGCATCAAGGGGAGCAAGAAATTGTTCAGAAACAGCAAGGAGTTTCCAGACCTGACCTGGGGTGAACCACCACCATCAGGCCAATTATGCTGCTGCCCGAAGTACAATAAAGCAAGCAGAGGTGTTTAGGACTTGTTTTTCACATTGAGGGAGGCCGAACAGCAAAGACTCTGCTCAACCCTCCAGAACAAGCAAGAAGCGGCTCATAGTTGGCAAACAATAAGTACCTACATTTACCCTACTGCCATCCAAAAATACCCCTTCAGGAAAAACTTCTCAGCCACTTCCCTGCTCCCTTCCCACTCTGCACTGTGTCTGAGCTGACTTCATCCCCTGGGCCAGAAGAAGGACCTTGCAATCATCCTGAGCCATTCTCCCAGCATTAGAGAGGGAACAAATTAACAAACAGGGAAAAAATGATCTGCCGGCTCCCTTAAGCCAGGAACTCAGGGAAGAAACAGCTCCTTTGCCTAGGCACAGGCATAAGGGGCCCACAGACTTTGAATGCCTTTCACCCCTGCATAGACCTCTGTGGGTCCATTTCAACAGCACAGGCCCTCATTAGCACAGCACAACAGGGTATATACCAGAAGTCGATCTTCAATTGTTTCAGCTACATGGTGGAGAGGCAAGTTCATGACATTTAACACTGCTCTGCCTATTAATCAGGGTTCTCACCTACCCACATCAGGGGCCAAGGACTAGTGGCTCCACCCATGACACCTAGCCACCCACGACAGGGATCCAAGGATAAGTGGTGCCTCCCAGTCCTTACAGCCAACAGCACTGGGTGCCCACAGTCCGGCTGCAAAACCCACCCACCTACTCACTTTAGGGAATAGGGGCACTCTTTCCTCAAAGATACTGAGGGGGAGTTCTCAGCCCCCTGCCTTGCTCAGTGCATGACCCCCTACTCTAGCCAGATACCTGTGCCTATACCAATCACCTCTGCTTGTCTAGGACTATGGGTGAGAGCCTGCACTGCACACTTGGTGACTAACTATTTGGATGCCTGAGCTTAATCCATACAAGAAAATGAACAGACTCCTGGGCTCACAAATTTAGTAACATCTCTAACCACCTGGTGACAGGAAGTCAGAGCTTCAAAGGAGCCAATAATCAAACTAGCTTACTCAAGCAGCCTAGCTGGGCATATCAAAACAAAACAAAACAAGAAGGTAGGACTCAGTAGGCAAACTTAAAATAAATCCAATAACTTATTGATGGCTCAGAGACAAAAGTCAATATCAAATCACATAAGGAGGATGACCACAAGGGTTTAATAAGCTCTCAAAACAAGAATCAAGACATCTTCCAGATGAAGAAAATTTCCTGTAATTACCAGAGGTAGACTACAAAAGATTAATACAGGGAACTCTTCAAGAGATCAGGAAGGAGATCAGGCAAAATGCAGAACGAGCCAAGCAGCATACATTCAAAACATTAGAGGATCTTAAGCAGATTAGACAAGAGCATAATGACAAATTTAATAAGCTGCACGAATCTATAGAGAGACAGCAAACAGAAATTCGGAGGATTAATAATAAAATTTCAGAATTAGACAATTCAATAGAAAGTCATAAGAGCAAAATTAAGGTGATGGAAGTCAAAATTAGTGAGATTGAAGACAAAGCACTTGGCATGAACATATTTGAGGAAAAATTACATAAAAAAATTTTTTTAAATGAAGAAACCCTAAGAATTATATGTGACTCCATCAAGAGGGGTAACCTACAAGTGATTGGAATACCAGGACAGGTGGGAATAACAGAAAATATAGAGAGAATTGTTGAAGATTTTTTGGCAGAAAACTTCCCTGTTATCATGAAAAATGAGAAGATAACTAACATGCCCATCAAATGCTACATAAGGTACATTCCAAAAGAAAGTCACCAAAACATATCAAAATCAAATGTGCCAAAACAAAAGATAAAGAGAGAATTTTTAAGAGCAACCAGGGATAAATGAAAAGTCACCTACAAAGGAGAGTCAATAAGACTAAGCTTGGATTACTGAGCAGAAACCCTTCAGGCAAGAAGACAATGGGATGATATATATAAAGCCCTGAAGGAAAAAAATTGCCAGCCAAGAATTATATATCCAGCAAAACTGTCTCTCAAATATGATGGCAAAATCAGGACGTTTCCAGACAAACAGAAGTTCAGGGAATTTGCAAAAACTAAACCAAAATTACAAGAAATGCTAAAGTCAGTCCTTTGGTCAGAAAGTCAGTTACTTTAGATAACAACCCAAAACTAGAACACAGAACAGAGCAACGAGATACCGACCCAGAAAGGGAAATCACAAAATCAATCAAAGCTAAAATGCTCAAAAGAAGAAAATAATTGTCATTATAAAAAAGATGACAACATTAAAACAAAAAAGAGGGACTTAAAAATGTAGTCATAGACCTTTCATATGGAGAGGAATTCAAAGGGATATAAAGAAATAAAAGATTGGTTTAAACTTGAAAAGTAGGGGTAAATATTAAGGTAACCACAAAGGAAACTAACAATCCTGTACATCAAGAAAAAGAAAAACATAAAGACTCAGCAAATACAAAATCAAAAACAATGACATAGAGGAAAAGAAAGTATATAATGAATTATGATGTTGGCAAAGAATATTGTATATACCATGGACTGCCAGAAGAACGAACAAATCTGTCTTGGAAGACAACAGCCAGAGTGCTCACTAGAAGCAATGATGGCAAGACTTTGTCTCACATACTTTGAACATGTTACTAGGAGGGACCAGTCCCTGGAGAAGTACATCATGCTTGGTAAAGTAGAGGGTAGGCAAAAAAGAGAAAGACCCTCAAGGAGATGAATTGATATAGTGGCTGCGGCAGTAAGTTCAAGCAAAACAGTGATTGTGAGGATGGCACAAGACCAGGTGATGTTTCATTCTGTTGTATGTAGGGTTGCTATGAATGGGAACTGACTCTATGGCATCTAGCAGCAGCAATAACAACAAGGAGCCCTGGTAATGCAATGGTTAAGTGCTCAGCTGTTAACCAAAAGCTGGAGGTTGGAACTTACCAGGCACTTCACTGGAGAAAAAACTTGGTGATTTGCTTCTGTAAAGATTACAGCCTAGGAAACCCTTCTGAGTAGTTCTACTCTGTCATATAGGGTCACTGTGGGTCAAAGTCAACTTAACAGAACACAAGAACAATGTTCATATGCTCTCCACCTGGGAAAAGGCCCATGGTGATGGTGAAAATTCCTTTTCCTACCCCACCACTGGACAGGAGAAAAGACTTCCTTTCACCTTATTCATATTGTTCTAGGGTCCCCAAACAATGGGACAATTTAAAAAGTGATGACAACATGAATGCTTCAAATGGCCAAATAATAATCCTTTTGATTTTTGACATATAAATTAGAAGACACCAAAAAAAAAAAAAAAGAGTGAAGCTGCTATAATAAATCACTTTCCATTGTCCTTGGCTTATTAAGTATGCATTGCTCAATATTCTCATCTTGAAAAAAAAAAATTCTGTGGAGTTGGTTCCAACTCATGGCGACCTTGTAGGACAGAGCAGAACTGCCCTTTGGGGTTTCCAAGGAGTTGCTGGTGGATTCAAACTGCGTAACTTTTTTGTATGCAGCTGAGCTCTTGACCACTACACCACCAGGACTCCATTGTCATCTAGAAAAAATTAAAAATAGAAATTATTATGGATTGAATTGTGTCCCACCTGAAATATGTGCTAGAATTCTAATCTTTATACCTGTAATGCAGTGTGGGAATAGAGTTTTCTCTGTTATGTTAATGAGGTCATATCAGTGCTGAGTGTGTCCTAAACCTAATCACTTCAGAGTTATAAGGAACAGCATAGACAGAGACAAGCAAGCATATATGGGGAAAGAAAGATGCTACATGAAAATTGCCAAGGAACCCAGGGACATAGGGACTACAGAAGCTGAAAGAGCAAAGGATCTTCTCCCAGAACCAACAGAGAGCCTTCACCTACAGCCAGCACCCTGAACTGAAACTTCTAGCTTCCTAAATTGTGAGAAAATAAAATTTCTTTCCTTTAAAGCCAAAAAAAAAAAAAAAGCCATTGGAATTTGAATTGGGATTGCATTGTATCTATAGATCGCTTTGGGTAGAATAGACATTTTCACAATGTTCAGTCTTCCTGTCTATGAACAAGGTTATGTTTTTCCACTTATGTAGGTCTGTTTTGGTTTCTTGTAGTAGTGTCTTGTAGTTTTCTTTGTATAGGTCTTTTTCTTATCTGGTTAGATTTATTCCTAAGTGTTTTATCTTCTTGGCAGCTATTGTAAATGGTATTGATTTGGTGATTTCCTCTGCAACTTTCCCTATTTTGGTATAGAGGAATTCAACTGATTTTTGTATGTTTATCTTGTATACTGATACTTTGCTGAAATCTTCAATTAGTTCCAGTAGTTTTCTTGTGGATTCTTTAGGGTTTTCTGTGTATAAGATCATGTCATCTGCAAATAGAGATACTTTTACTTCTTCCTTGCCAATCTGGATGCCCTTTATTTCTTTATCTAGCCTTTATCTAGCTCTGGCTAGGACTTCCAGCACAATGTTGAATAGTGATAAAGGGCATCCTTGTCTAGATCCCAATCTCAAGGGGAATGCTTTCAGACTCTCTCCATTTAGTATGATGTTGGCCGTTGGCTTTGTATAAATGACCTTTACTGAGTTGAGGAATTTCACTTCTATCCCTATTTTGTGGAGAGCTTTTTTTTTTTTTTGGTTTATCATGAATGGGTGTTGGACTTTGTCAAATGCCTTTTCTGCATCAATTGATAAGATCATGTGGTTCTTGTCTATTGTTTTATTTATGTGATGGATTACATTGATTGTTTTTCTAATGTTAAACCATCCCTGCATACCTGGTATAAATCCTACTTGGTCACAGTGGATTGTTTTTTGACATGTTAAATTTCATTGGCTAGAATTTTGTTGAGAATTTTTGTGTCTAGGTTTATGAGGGATGATGGTCTGTAATTTTCTTTTTCTTTGTGGTGTCCATACTTGGTTTTGGTATCAGGGAAGTTCTGGCTTCATAGAATGTGTTTGGAAGTATTCCATCCTTTTCTATGCTCTGAAGTACCTTTAGTAGTACTAACTCTTTTCTGAAATTTCGGTAGAATTCTCCAGTGAAGCCGTCAGGCACAGGGCTTTTTCTTGGGGGAGGAGGGAGGAAGTTTTTTAATTACCTTTTCAATCTCTTTTGTTATAGGTTTATTTAGTTGTTTTTTACCTGTTTGTGTTAGTTTAGGTAGGTAATGTGTTTCTAGAAATTTGTCTATTTCCTCTAGGTTATCAAATTTGTTAGCACACAGTTTTTCATGGTATTCTGTTATGATTCTTTTCATTTCAATTGGGTCTGCTGTGATATCACCTATCTCATTTCTTATTTGGGTTATTTACTTCCTCTCCTGTTTAGTCGGTTTGACCAATGGTTTATCGATTTTTGTTGATCTTTTCAAGCAACCAGCTTTTGGTCTTGTTGACTCTCTTGATTGTTTTACTGTTCTTATTTCATTTAATTCTCCTTGATTTTTTTTTTTTTTAGTTTCTTTTCTTCTGGTGCTCAAGGCTTCTTTTGCTACTCTCTTTCTATTTGTTCAAGTTGTAGGGATAATTCTTTGATTTTTGGCCCTTCTTTTTGGATGTGTGCATTTATTGCTATAAATTGACCTCTGAGCTCTGCTTTTGCTTTGTCCCATTCTTGTAGGAAGTGTTTTCATTTTCATTTGATTCTAGGAATTCCTTTACTCTGTCCTTAATTTCTTCTCTAACTCAGTAGTTTTTGAGCAAGGTGTTGTTCAGTTTACAGGTGTTTGATTTTTTTCCTTGCTTTTTCTGTTATTGATTTCTACTTTTATGGCTTTATCATCAGAAAGGATGCTTTGTAATATTTGGATATTTTGGATTTTGTTAAAGCTTTCTCTGTGGCCTAATATGTGGTCTATTCTGGAGAATGTTCCATGTGCACTGGAAAAGAAAGTATACTTGGCTGCTGTTGGGTGGAGTGTTCTGTATGTCTATCAGGTCAATTTGGCTGATTGTGGAGTTTAGATCTTCCATGTCTTTATTGAGCTTCTTTCTGGATATTCTGTCCTTCACTGAAAGAGGTGTGTTGAAGTCTCCTACTATTGTTGTGGAGCTGTCTATCTCTCTTTTCAATGCTGTTAAAGTTCCTTTTATGTATTTTGGAGCCCTGTGGTTGGGTGCGTAAATATTTATTATGGTTATGTCCTCCTGGTGTATTGACCTTTTAGTAATTATATTGTGTATCTCCTTATCCTTTGTGGTGGATTTTACCTAAAGTCTATTTTATCAGAAATTAATATTGCCACTCCTGCTCTTTTTTGATTGTTGTTTGCTTGATATATTTTTTTCCATCCTTTGAGTTTTAGTTTGAGTTTTAAATCTTAGGTGTGTCTCTTGCAGGCAGCATACAGACAGTGTTTTCTCATCCATTCTGCCACTCTCTGTCTCTTTATTGGTGCATTTAGTCCATTTACATTCTGCGTGATTATTGATAGGTATGAATTTATTGCTGTCATTTTGATGTCTTTTTTGTGTGGTGTTGACAGTTTCTTTAATCCACTGAATTTTCTGTGCTGAGTCCTTTTTCTCTATACATTTTCTTTTCCTGTTTTTCATTGTTGTTTATTTTGTATTTGCTTCTTCTCTATGTTTTTTCTTTTCTTTTTTTTTGATATACAGGAGTATTAGTTTCATTTGTGGTTACCTCAATATTTACCCATATTTTCCAAGTTTAAACCAACCTTTTATATCTTTATACTGCCTTGACTTCTTCTCTATATGAAAGATCTATGACATTTTTACAGTCCCTCTTTTTTGTTTTAATGTTGTCATCTTTTATGTAGTAATCTCTTTGTTTCCCTGTTTTGAGCATTTTAGCTTTGATTTATTTTTGTGATTTCCTTATCTGAGTTCATATCTGGTTGTTCTGTCCTGTGTTCTCATCTTAGGTTTTTATCTGATGTTGTTAATTTCGTAAATGGAGGACTCCCTTTATTATTTTTTGTAATTTTGGTTTAGTTTTTGGAAATTCCCTAAACTTCTGTTTGTCTGGAAATGTCCTAATTTTGCCATCATATTTGAGAGAACATTTTGCTGGATATATAATTCTTGGCTGTCAATTTTTATTTTCCTTTCAAGCTTTATATATGTCATCCCATTGCCTTCTTGCCTGCATGGGTTCTGCTGAGTAGCCCATGCTTAGTTTTATTGACCCTCACTTGTAGCTGACTTTTCTTTTATCCCCAGCTACTCTTAAAATTCTCTCTTTACCTTTGTATTTGGCAAGTTTGATTGCAATATGTCTTGGTGACTTTCTGGAAACCCTGTTGGGATAGTGGTTAAGCGCTATAGCTGCTAACCAAAGGATTGGCAGTTCAAATCCGCCAGGCACTCCTTCAAAACTCTACGGGGCAGTTCTCCTCTGTCCTATAGGGTCGCTATGAGCCAGAATTGACTTGATGGTACTGGGTTTCTGGTTTTTGGTGACTTTCTTTTGGGATGTACCTTTTGTGGGGTTTGATAACATCTTGAATAGATAACTTCATCACAAGTAAGTTTTCTGCCAGCAAATCTTCAACAATTCTCTCTATATTTTCTGCTATCTCCTCCCCGCCCCCCTGCTCTGTTACTCCAGTCACTCATAGGTTATTCCTCTTAATAGAGCCACACATAATTCTTAGGGTCTCTTCATTTTGTTTTATTATTTTATCTGATTTTTCCTCAAATATGTTTGTGTCAGGTGTTTTATCTTCAGTCTCACTAATTCTGACTTCCACTTCCTCAATTCTGCTCCTATGACTTTCTATTGAGTTGTCTAATTCTGAAATTTTATTGTTAATCTTCTGGATATCTGCTGTCTGTCTATGGATTCTTGTAACCTATTAAATTTGTTATTATGTTTTTCTGTAATCTTCTTAAGTTCTTCTATTGCTTTGTCTCTGTGGTTCTTGGCTTGTTCTGCATTTTGCCTGCTCTCCTTCCTGATCTCTTGAAGAGTTCTGTATATTAATCTTTTGTATTCTATCTCCTGTAGTTCAAGGCAGTGCTCTTCATCTGGAAGATTTCTTGAATATTTGTTTTGGGAGCTTGCCAAAGCCATCATGATCTCCCTGTTTATGTGATTTAATATCAACTGTCGTCTTTGAGCTATCAATAATTTATCATATTTATTTATTTTATGTTTGCTTACTGTGTTCTAGCTTCTTGTTTTGTTTTGTTTTGATATACCCAAATAGGCTGCTTAAGTGAGCTATTTTGATTATTGACACTATTGAAGCTCTAATGTCCTGTTACCAGGTAGTTAGAGCTATTACCAGGTATGTGAGCCCAGCAGTCCATTTATTTTTCTTGTATGGATTCAGCTCAGATGTCCAGGTAATTGGTCACCATGTGTGTGGTACAGGCTCTCACCTGCAGTCTTAGATAAGCAGGATTGATGGTGTAGGCACAGGTATCTGGGTGCAGTAGGGGTTCACGAGCTGAGCAATGCAGAGGGCTGAGAACCACCCCTGAGAGTCTGTGAAGAAAGTGTGTCCCTTTTTCCTACAACATATAGGTGGCTGGGTTTTGCAGCTGGACTATGGGCATCCAGAGCTGTTGGCTGTAAGGATTGGGAGGTACCACTTTTCTTTGGACCCCTGTTGCGGGTGGCTAGGTGTCATGGGTGGAGCCACCAGTCCTCAGGCCCCTGATGTGGGTAGGTGAAGACCCTGCTTAATAGGCAAAGCAGTATCAAACATCATAAACTTGCCTCTCCATCATATACCTGAAGCAGTTGAAGTTAGACCTCAGGTATACACCCTGTTATGCTGTGCTAATGAGTGCCTATTCTGTAGAAATGGGCCCACACAGGTCTATGCAGGAGTGAAAGACATTCAGAGTCCATGGACTCCACATGCCTGTGTCTAGGCAAAGGAGGTGTTCCTTCCTTGGGTTCTGGCTTAGGAGAGCCAGCATATTATTTTTTCCCTGTTTGTTAATTTATTCCCTCTCAAAGGCTTGTAGAATGGCTCATGGGATGTGGCCAGTCCTGATTCCAGCCCAGGAATGTGGCTATCACTGAAGCTGGCTTGGGATGTGGTGCAGAGTGGGGCGGGGTCAGGTAAATTGGAGAAAGCTTTTTTCCAAAGGGGTGTTTTTTGATCCTTGCAGTAGGTTAGATGCATGTACTCATCTTTTGCTGATAGAGGGCTGCCTCTCACTGGTTCTGGAGGGTTGAGAGGACCCTCCCCTCTCTGTCTCTCCCAATGTGGCAAATGCATCTTGAACACCTCTACTTGCTTCACCGTCGCTCATCAGCCCATCAGGCCTTCAGGGTGCCAGTTCCCACCAAGTCAGGTCTGGCAACTCATTGCTGGTTCTGAACAGTCTTTCCCTTCCCCTGCTGCTCAATCCCTCAAGAGGGTATTCTTGACACTAGCAAAGAATGAGTAACTCAGTTTAACACAAAAATATACATAAAAATATACATGTTTGTACATTTATTCAGTATATATGCTTATATATGCATATATTCAGTAAAATACAAATATATTTTGTAAATGAGGGTGACAAAACAGACTAGGCAGTGAATAAGGGAGATTCAAAATGGAGTTTGTGGATTTTTGGGAACTGGTTGAGTATAAGGTTTGGAATATAATTTTACTTAGTTTCATAAAAACACAGACATTATATGAATGCATGTTTCTTAAATAATGTACGTTTGTAGTTGTAACTTAAAAGATAATTCTTACAAATTTTTATACTTTCAATTGGTGATAATTGGTAACCTTGAGTTATGTTTTTAATTTCTATTAATGATTTGGCTGATTATAATCAGTACCACAGAGGGAACAATGCATTGTTCAAACCCAGTGCCATCTATTCAATTCCGACAGGAATGTATTTACAAATCCAACAAATGTGAAAATTTTATTAATCAGAATTTTGGAAATATCCATTTTTTCCACACATAGAAAAGTAGAGACTTTGCATTCAAATTATTGGTAAAATTCTGTTTTTCTTCTCACAGGAAACTAATAATGGATCTCCTATAGATTTGAGTATGAGAATGGGGAGAACATTCAGTCCAAACATTTTTTAAATTCATCTTTTAGGCAGAAAGTTACTTTCAATCATAGTTTTCATTGCTGCCAGAACATCTTTATTTCTAAAGCTGTAGATGATAGGGTTCAGCGTAGGTGTGAGGATGGTATAGAATATTGCTAAGAACTTATCCTGACCTGGAGTGTGGTAGGACTTTGGTCTCATATACGTGAAAATAAATGGCCCATAGTACATCATGACTACAATCATGTGGAAGAAACAGGTAGAAAATGACTTTTTCTGTGCTTTTGTTGATTTCATTTGGAGGACGGTAAGGAGAACTTGGACATAAGAAGCAAAGATCATAGAAAAAGGGATTACCAGGAAGATGATACCACTTACATGAACACCTCCTTCATAGTGTGATGTGTCTACACAGGACAACTTCAACATGGCTGGGATTTCACAAAAAAAGTGATCGATAGCCCTTGAACCACAGATGGGAAAGTGGAGGATGTAAGCTGTGTGAACTGTGGAGTTGATTGTCCCCACAAGCCAGGACCCACCAGCCATGAGAATGCTGATATGCTCATTCATAAGAATGGGATAATGTAGTGGGTGACAGATGGCTACATAGCGATCATAGGACATTGCTGCCAGGAGAAGGCACTCACTACCCAGGAGAGTGAGGGAGAGAAATACCTGGAAACCACAACCTGTGAATGAAATTGTTCTGTTGCCTGTCAGAAAGTCAACAATCATTTTAGGAACAATGTTAGAAATATGCAAGATGTCCATGAAAGAGAGATGACTGAGCAGGAAATACATAGGAGTATGGAGTCGTAAGTCCCTGTGGATAAGGAGGATCATGACTATGTTTTCTGTTACAGTCATAACAAAAATGATACATATAAAGAAGAAGAACGCCAGACTTTTTTGGGAAGAAGGGAACAGTCCCAAGAGAATCAAGTGACTGCCGGAAGTTTGATTCTCAAATCCCATCATAAATTCCTTTATCTAAAAATAAAATAAATAAATAAATAAATAAATACAAGCTGGATCCCTGAAACCAAACTCACTGCCATCTAGTGGATTCCAACTCATAGTGATCCTGTAGGACACAGTAAAGCTGCCTCATAGGTTTCCAAGGCTGTAAATCTTTCTCCCATGGAGTGAATTGTGGGTTTGAACCACCACTCTTTTGGTTAGTAACCAAGTACTTTAACCACTGCTCTACCAGAGCTCTTAAAAAGTGGATGGAAAAGGTGAGGGGGGAACTTAGTGTAAATCTCAAACTTATTTACTCATTCCTACATAATAAAATGAGAGTTGGTTATACGTATTTCATAAACACATTTAATGAACTGTGAACCAGCTCTTGAAGTGGACGTGTTTCATAAGATGGTCATTTATTTGAATCAATGAATGACATTCAGAATATTGAGTGTGATGTTAGTTTTATGTAACCCGAAAACCTTATTTGTATATTCTTTACTGGATCCAGACTTTGCTCAAATATCACTTTCTCAAAGAGTTTATCCCTGAACACCACATTTAAAATCTCAATGCCCCCATCCACCCCATCCCAACTCTCCAGATCCTCCTTACTCTACTGTCTGTTTTGCAAATCACTTTTCACTTCCTAGCATATTAAACAATTAACTTATGAGGTATATTGATTTCTAGCATATTAAATAATTAACTTATGCAGTATATCGACTGCTGTCTTTCCTTTCCATCAGATACATTTCATGATGGGAGGTCTCAGTTTTCACTGCTGTAGCCCAAGTGCCTAAAAGAGGGATTGGAGGAGTCTGATTGCCAGTAATGTCTGTTGAATAACTGAATGAAATGAAAGGATCATAGAACTCAATTTTTTTCTCTGATATACTTTTCATTTAGAAAATGCTTATAGAAAATAAAATTTATTATTTCTAAGACATTCTAGAAATAGCAAATACTGAAATGCAGCAAAACAAGCTTCATTCACATTTCAAATATAAAAATGAAACCTTTACTCAGTTCAATATATATGTTAACAATATATTTTTTGCCAGCTGTTTTAACTTATAGAAATTGAATCATAATTTAATAATTTTTTATATATGTATGAGGAATCATAGGTGTTAGCAATATTATTTGTTTAATTTGGATAAAACCACTTGCCATCAAGTCAGTCCTGACTCATGTGTGTCGAACTGTTCCCCATTGGGTTTTCAATGGCTGATTTTTCAGAAATAGACTGCCAGACATTTCTTCCAATAAACTTCCGGATGGACTCAAATCTCCAACATTTTGATTAGCAGCCTCGCATGTAAAACTTTTCATCACCAAGGGACTTGTTAACGTGCATAGTAATTACCGAAATATCCACTTTGTAATTATTTACGCACCTTTTATATGTATGACATATCCCTCAATATAGATAGATAAATGTATACATACATACAGGCACTCACATATTTGTAAATAAATGCTAAAATTTATGAAAACACCTATACAATTTTCTGGCTTTGAATTAATGATAAGATCATCCAAAACAAACAAAAACAAATTTCATTGCCATTTTATTAAATCTGATATTCATAAATTTGAATAAAATGAATTTTGATTTTTACTTTGTAAAATAATATAAAATACAAATGTGGAAATCATGCCACTGATAAGGTACGGATGATATATTTTTCTGTGTTTTATTTTTGTTTAGATTCTTCGTTATGAAATGCCATATTTTTACCAAGTAAGGTATTCTTTGTACATTTGTTTACATTTATCTACATGTGTAACTAGTCCTGGCTATTTGACAGGTTTCACTCACAGCTCAATAAAATTTGATAGGTTCGTATTTACTGGCAGTGGAGCCTCCCATTAGCTCATGAGCTGATTGAGGTTAATTAAATTTCCAGAATCAGTAAATATATCACATTCATCATATCTGCAGGCAAACTTGCTGAATTTTTTCTCACTTTCCAAAATCATATCCTCTTTCTGATCTTGCCTTTTCCATTAATGTTGTCCTCTGTTATAACCATTCTCATTCAAAATTAGGATTCCATGTTAGTGTCACGATAAGGGGTAATGTCTGTTTGCTACTGAATCCTCACTGCCTAGCAGTGGGCCTGACTCATTGTAGATGGTCATTAGATACTTGTTAAAAAAATGATTTGTTTATTTTTTAGGTTCTCTGATATTAAACTACTTTCGATGACTAAGTCTTCCTTTTCCGTATTTCTTACTTGCATTTGCGCTTTTACAGAGTTCATGCTGTCTACACAGTGACATTTGTATTTATTCTCTAACTCCTTTATAGTCTTACTTTCACCACCTTCCCACAACTTCCATGAGGCACTTGAAGTTTTGACAACCCTCTTTTATGACTCTTTGTCTAACCCAGTATGGGTTACATAGTCCCATGATACTGGAATAACGAATATTCTATTATTCCACCACACCTTCTATAGTGTCTAGGAGCATTTGAATTTTGGTGAAAGTCTATGATTAGACCCAAAGGGGAATGTTTCAGTAGTGAGTATCCAAATTTTAAGTCAAAAAGTGGAGAAAGCCTGTGCCACCTATCATTTAGCCTTCTCCACACATATGTGGCTTTTTCCAAAAATAAAGTCTCTTTTTCTCCCATCTAGTGACAAATAATCCTCATTTAATTATTGTAAATATTGGAGAAGAGATATGACGTGCAGTTTACACTCACCTATCACCTGTAAGTTTAAAGGATATTCAGATTTTATGCTCTATATATGATTATATTTTAAGTTTTACAAGAATTCTGTGAATCTAAGGTTTTTAGCCAAATCTTATTGTATATTGTACATCTGTTTGTGTCTTTGTTGTCATGCTGTTAAGTGCCATAGAGGCAGTTCCGACTCATAGCGACACTATGTACAACAGAACGAAACACTGCCCGTCCTGCCCCATTCTCATAGTTGTAATGCTTAAGCTCATTGTAGAAGCCACTGTGTCAATCCCTCTGATTGATGGTATTCCTCCTTTTTGCTGACCCTCTACTTTATCAAGCATGGTGTCCCTATCCAGGGACTGATCATTCTTGATGACATATCCAAAGTATGTGAGATGTAATCTCACTATCCTTGCTTCTAAGGAGCATTCCGGTAGTACTTCTTCCAAGACAGATTAGTTCGTTCTTTTGGCAGTCCATGGTATATTCAGTATTTTCCAACACTACAATTCAAAGGCATCAATTCTTCAGTCTTCCGTATTTATCACCCAGCTTTCACATGCATAAGAGGTGATTGAAAATACAATGGCTTGGGTTAGGTGCACCTTAGTCTTCAAAGTAACATCTTTGTTTTTCAACACTTTAAGGAGGTCTTTTGCTGTAGATTTGCCCAATTCAATGTGTCTTTTGATTTCTTGACTGCTGCTTCCGTGAGTGTTGACTGTGGATCCAAGTAAAGTGAAATTGTTGACAAATTCAATCTTTTCTACATTTATCACGATGTTGCTTATTGGTCCAGTTGTGAGAATTTTATTTTCTTTACAATGAGGTGTAATCCACACTGAAGGCTGTGTTCTTTAATCTTCATCCGTAAGTGCTTCAAATCCTCATCACTTTCAGCAAGCCAGGTTGTGTCATCTGCATAACGCAGGTTGTTAATGAGTCTTCTTCCAATCCTGATACCTCATTCTTCTTCATAGAGTCCAGCTTCTTGGATTGTTTGCTCAGCATACGGATGGAATAGGTACGGTGAAAGGTTACAACCCTGGCACACACGTTTCCTGACTTTAAACCACTCAGTATCCTCTTGTTCTGTTCGAATGACTACCCCTTGATCTATGTACAGGTTCCTCATGAGCACAATTAAGTGTACTGGAATTCCCATTCTTTGCAATGTTATCCATAATTTGCTATGACCCACACAGTCAAATGCCTTTGCATAGTCAATAAAATGCAGGTAAACATCTCTCTGTTATTCTTTGCTTTCAGCCAGGATCCACCTGACATCAGCAAGGATATCCCAGGCTCCGCGTCTTCTCCTGAATTCAGCTTGAATTTCTGGCAGTTCCCTGTTGATATACTGCTGCAGCCACTTTTGAATGATCTTCGGCAAAATTTTACTTGCATGTGATATTAATGATATTGTTTGATAATTTCTTCATTCACGGAGGACACCTTTCTTGGGAATAGGCAAAAATATGGGTCTCTTCCACTTGGTTGACCAGATAGCTGTCTTCCAAATTTCTTGGCATAGATGAATGAGTATGTCCAGCACTGCATCTGTTTGTGGAAACATCTCAATCGGTATTCCATCAATTCCTGGAGCCTTGTTTTTTGCCTATGCCTTTAGTGCAGCTTGGACTTCTTTCTTCAGTACCATTGGGTCCTGCTCTATGAGCAATTGATGGACTGCTCCACATTCGGCCCCTGGCTTTGTTCTGACTACTGATACTGAGCTTTTCCATCTTCTCTTTCCACAGATGTAGTTGATTTGATTCCTCTGTATTCTATTTGACGAGGTCCATGTGTATAGTTGCCATTTATACTGATGAAAAAAGGTATTTGCAATACTGAAGTCATTGGTCTTGCAAAATTCTATCATGTTATCTCCGGCATTGTTTCTGTTACCAAGGCCATATTTTCCAGCTACTGATTCTTTTCCTTTGTCTCCAATTTCACATTCCAATCAGTAGTAATTATTCAATGCTTCCTGAATGCATGTTTGATCAATTCCAGACTGCAGAAATTGGTAAAGATTTTCAATGTCTTCATCTTTGGCCTTAGTGGTTGTTGCATAAATTTGAATAATAGTCGTATTAACTGGTCTTCCTTGTAGGCATATGAATATTATCTTATCACTGACAGTGCTGTATTTCAGGATAGATCTTGAGCTGTTCTTTTTGAAGATGAATAAAAGTTGTCATTCTTACCATAGTAGACCATATGACTGTTCGATTGAAAATGGCCAATACCTGTTCATTTCAGCTCACTAATGCCTTGGAAACCCTGGTGGCATAGTGATTAAGTGCTACCTATGGCTGCTAACCAAAAGGTTGGCAGTTCAAATATGCCAGGCTCTCCTTAGAAACTCTATGGGGCAGTTCTACCCTTTCCTATAGGGTCACTATGAGTTGGAATCAACCATATAATGCCTAAGATATAAATGATCATGTGTTCCATTTCATTTTTAATGACTTCCAATTTCCCTAGATTCATTCTTCATACATTCTGCATTCTGATTATTAATGGATGTTGGCAGCTGTTTCTTCTCATTTTGAGTCATGCCACATCAGCAAAATGAATTTCCCAAAAGCTTGATTCCATCTACATCATTAAGGCCGACTCTCCTTTGAGGAGGCAGCTCTTCTACAGTTGTCTTTTGAGTGCCTTCCAACCTGAGGGGTTCATCTTCCAGTGCTATATCGAATGATGTTCTGCTGCTATTCATAAGGTTTTCACTGGCTAAATCTCTTCAGAAGTAGACTGCGGAGTCCTTCTTCCTAGTCTGTGTTAGTCTGGGAGCTCAGCTGAAACCTGTCCACCATGGGTGACCCTGGTGGTATTTGAATACTGGCAGCATAGCTTCCAGCATCACAGCAACACACAAGCCCCTACAGTGCAACAAACCGGTAGACTTATGTGTTTTTACAGATAACTAAATTCATCATTTTGAAGAAGCAATCAATGAATTCAGTCAGTTTAGTCTAAAAATTAACCAGTGTACATTATTTTCTATCTAACTTTTCTGATTGATCTTAAATAGCCACCTTGTTTATAAGGCAATATGGAATATGGTTATGGAGAAAAGAATATAAAATAGCATCAGCATGAATCATGTAGGTCATTTAATAGTAAGAAAATTTAATGCAAAGGAAGAATATACCACTACTATATTTTCTAGACATATCCCACTTACTTCAAATAATAGCTTCATGTGATTAAAATGTGTGCGTGTCAGTTTCTCACAATATCAAAAAAGTCTTCATTCACTAACATGTTGTATTGCTCCCTAAATTAACTTAGCCAATGAATCCAGCCAATTTGTACAATAGTCAAGGTGATTGATTTTTGTCAATGGAACTACATAAGACATAGTGTGTTTATGCCAGCTACTGAATCAGACTATTCTTAACTGGTTACTATCCAAATAATTCATTTAATTTACTCAGGCTTTGACATCCTTTTCTACTATAAACCCAGTTGTATCCTAATCTTTCCTCCCCAGGGATAAAAAAAATCCTGTCTTACCCTTTACTCACTGATCACACTAAGGAAGTTCTTTCATTTCATATTTGTCAAAATTCACAAATATTGAGAGTCCCCATTAATTTTGACTTAAGTAGATTCCAAAATATTTTGTTTCATTTATTTACTAGATCTGTCACCTTAAAAATAAAACTTGAAGAATATTTCCTCAAATCTCTAATTGAGGGCGCATTGTTCACTAATATTAGTATGTTACACATTCATACGTCAACTTAATTTCTTCCCGCATTATTTCTTTACATTAAATTTTTGATTGTAAGATGAACTCTAAATAAGTATTTAATATGAAAACCTTGGGGAAATTAAATCTAATGTGCTCACTTGTATATTATATCCTATGTAATATTTTTATTTTTGGAACTTTTATTAAAAAACAAAACAAAACAAAAACAAACAAACAAACAAAAAAAAAAAACCTATAATTTAACCCTTTCATTACTGAATTATTATTTTTTTAATCTTTTTGATTCTTTGTGTTTTCACTTACTATGGCATTCTGATTCAAAGGTCTATTCAGAATTTTTGATACGAGTTATGTATTTTGAGATATGTGATCTGGTATTACAAGTCACAAATAAGACAAGTGGCACTGTGGCATCACTGATCAGTGGTATGTAATATACCAATAAGAATTAAATGGAGAGTTTATTGCAAGTACTTTCCTTTAGGTTACATGGGGAACATCTCATTTTCCAAATATAACACAGAAAAACCAAGAAACACCAATCTAAACTCCCTAAGTATTACATAAAACCCGTTGCCATGAGTCGATTTCATCTTACAGCAACGCTGTAATACAGAATACAACTGCTCTGTAGGGTTTCCAGAAAGCAGCTGGTGGATTCAAACTGCCAGCATTTTGGTTAGCAGCCATAGTTCTTAACCGTTGCACCACCAGGGCTCCAGCTATCACATAGGAAAGTTATAACCATGCTTGCAAGCCTTATCTCACAGAAATAAAGGGGAAAAGGTGAAAGTTTAGAAAACTCATACATCCAGGAAGTATCATCTCATAGAATGTTCAACCTATACAACACTGAGCCTCCAGTTCAGGTTTCCTGAGCATTACACATTTCAAAAGGGACCCACCTCAAAGTACAAAGTTCAACTGCCCCATAGGATTTCCAAGGAGTGGCTGGCGAATTCAAACTGCGAACATTTTAGTTAGCAAGTATAGTAGCTCTTTAACCACTGTGCCACCAAACCCACCACAGTTGAGTCATTTTTGACTCCTATCAACCCTATAGGGCTTCCTAAATGCATTAGAACCAGAATAATGTGCTACCTAAGCAGTCCAGAAGCATAAAAAGTGACTGATATACAGTTACGATAATAGTAATGAAAGGGATAAGCTCTAACACAGAATCTTCAAATGTCAAGTTTACTAGGTTGGTGACCAATCAACTTAAAATAACTAGTTTTTAGAGTAATACACTCAACCACAATGAAATTTCATAGACAAGGCAGTGGTCAAACACTGAATGGACCTATATTGATAGAATAAAATCATTTTATTTCAATCAGTTGATATGTGATATGGGCATAATAAATGTATAAAAAATGTATAATAGATATTAATTAGTTTGAGAATGAGTGTTCTATTATTCAAATAAGTATATTCAGAAAATATCAATATAAGCAATCCACTTCTTAATGCTTTGAAAAGAGATAAAAAAGGAACTGTAATGGAAATTCTGGTTCTCACATGTATTTCAATTTCTCTTAGCCTCATGTGTAAATGAAGCAGTAATCTGACATAAATATATCTAAATTATTTTCTATTGAATGACGATGACGATATTACCTGTCTAATAGGATTGTTTTGAAGATTAAATGAGACTGATTAGATAACATACTCATACACCCACATACACGCCCATAGAACAGAGTCTGGCACTTACTATAAGCACTGAATAATTATAATTATTATTATTGTTTATTTTCTTACTGTATTATTATTTCTGTTATTACTGTATTATTATTATTTTGCATTTCTTAAATACACAGTTAAGCTATTATATACCAGAGACAGGGAGAGAAGGAGGAAAGGGCAGAGAGAAAGAGAGAGATTGATTCAGAATATGATAGAATATGACTGAGTAAAGCAAAGTTTGATTCAATATGGTGAATAAAAAATATACCATTTACTCACTGACTGGAGAAATTGGTCCATGAGGATGCCTGGGGGAGAAAACAGTATGTTCGGGTTGGCTTTTTTATACATACATACACATACATGTGTATGTGAAGAACAAAACATGGCAGACATGAAGATGAAAGAGCAAAGCATATGACGTTTATGCCCTTTATTCTGAAATTAGGTGCCTCAACTCCTCCCAATTTCTCTTTATACTAACCGTTTGATGTTTTAATTAACCATTTTTTGCCCTTTTGTCTTTGCACGGCACGGCATCATAACACACTGAATCATTGCAAGTTGATCACACATCTGTCCCTTGTTTCCACCACCTCAATTTAGGAGAATCCTGTGATATGTATCTCATACTGACATGGAATTCATTGTGTCTGATGCTCAGCTGCCCAAGTGAGTACCTAAAGTCAGTGAATGGTACCACCTGTGTACAGTTGCTGACTGCAGAAACCAGAGTGTTGTCTTTTACTTCTTTCTACCTCTACTTTTCTGTACACAAATCCCCATGCCCTGGCTACTCTATCAGCGGAAATGCTTCTCATTAATTATTCATCTATCATGAAACATGTGTGGCCCTTGTAGCTCTAAAGTATTCATTGTCCCCTTTCCTCTCAATTTCACAGGGCTTGTGTGGGCTCGGTGTTGCCCATGTAAAATCATACTCAGTTCTCCTTGGAGACCAATAGGCTAGATTTTGGGCAATAGCAACAGAAAGGTGCTGGGGACTGCTTCCTATGTCCTGCTGAATTGCATAGGGATGTGATAATGTGGTCCTGCTGTCATCCTAGAATAGTTGCTAGGGACAAATCTTAAGAATACAGGGCAGAAATCTGGGAGCCACTAGGAAACTTCCTCTTACCCAGGAGTCACAGAAGTAGCCCTAGTGTGCCAAAATACAGACCTATTTCCTATAGATATGTAAAAAAATATGCTTCTTTAATGATTATGTGCTTAATTATCAGGTATCTTACTCAAGATAGAACCTAATTGTCTCAGATAATGCACTCAATGACCACAAGGGATTAAATATAAATTATGTGTATATATATATAATATATATAGTATTGTGAAGGAAGAAATTAAAAGCAAGGACCCGGATGATTCTGAGAAGCTGGGTGAATGCATTATGTGGTAGTTATCAAGATATTTGTTTGGTCTGTCACCTGCTATACCATGGAAGGCAAACCCAGTGACCACTAAAGCCATGGAATTAGATCAAAGATTAGAAAAGTTCAAAATATCAGCCATGGTCTTGCCATTCTCATTAAAGTCCAATAGGAGAGAGGTGAAGTCAATCTAGAGTTAGTGGAGGAAAAATACAGCTCTGCTTATAAAAGATCCCTCTGCCTGAAGTGCATAATAAAAATCACTCCAGCCCTATTAGGAGCCTTAGGAAATGACAATATCAACTGTTTTTGTACCTAAAACAAAAGCAGTGGATTCAGAACGTCAACCTTACAAGATGAATCCATGGCTCAAAGTTCATCAAGCACTTTCTCTTTAGAGTAGTCATCTCACTTGTCACAATGGAGCATGTTATATTTACTCCACTCCAGCAAGTTGTTGCAGCTCTCCTCAACACAGCCACCTTTGACAATGCTGGAACAATTAAGTGACAGCTGGATTAAAAACCAAGGTAGTAGAATTTTTTGGCTGGAAATTACTTGCTAATGGAAATTGCTACAATGCATTACATTATTGAAAGATTAGTATTGACAAAGGAAATCTGAGCCTGATAAGCATCATTGCATGAATTTAGAGCCCTAAATAATTCCCTAGATTGCAGAACCCATATTAGCAGAAATTAAGCTGCAAAGTTTGTGCATCACTGAAAAATCTCCAATTTCACATACAGATCAGGCAAGAAAGGAGAATTATGGGCAGTGAAAAAAATGCAAAAATGGTAATATCAAGAGTAAAAGAGCGTAGTGGACAAAGATAATTTTTTCAGAAGGCAAAACCAAGAAGTGAGGATAAATCCACCAACTCAGATAAATCCTCCAAAGACAGAGGAGGAAATTGTGACTATTTCTGTCAATCAAAATTCTTGGATTTTTTTTTTTCTTAATACTAGAAAATTCAATTGCATATATTATAAGTTAGCTTATTTCTGTCTTATTGGGGTCATTTAGATTTTTTTTCTAAGAGTTTGATAGTAAAAGTAATGTAATAAATGTAATTGAACCTCTAGCTTTTCTCTTTTGGGGAATATTTTCTAAAAACAAAAATAAAATTTTATGTTAAAGCTAAGTAAGTTTATATTTTTCTTAAGTTATTTAAAATAATTTTCAAATGATGTTTCATTTATCTAAATGAACTGTTGTTATTAATTTCTCATTTGATTGTACTGATTTCTGAAAATCTAGCCTATTAAAAAGCATGTCTTGAATTTATTTCTTAGTCTCTTTAGTATATTATATACATAGAATTAATTTAGAATGTTATAAATTTTTATAATAAAAGTTTTTAGTAGGAAAAAATTAATGAGAAAAATTTTACCAAATTGGGAAAATAAGAGAAAAGGCAAAATAATGTTCTGATATAATTGTTTGTAATCCTTAACAAACAAAACATTAGATTGAAAATTTGGTGGAGGGGCTCACAAATCTAATCATTTTAAAGTTTAATTTAAAATGATTAGCATTTATATTTATAAGATGGAAACTCAAAATATTTATATTGTAACGTTAATTAATTAAGTTCCTGCTTCCAACTTCTTATATAAATGCATTTCCTGCCCTATTGCTAGATTATTTTTTTCTGGAACTTAGCTCTGAGCACGCAAACACAATTTAATAACAGATTCCATAAAATTTCCCTGTCTTTAGTCCCCATGTTTCAGTGAAACTGAAGTATTTACAATAACATAACTGTCTTCCTCTAGTTTCTTTTCCTTAACTGGGGTTATTTTGTTCATATAAACAGCCCTACCCACCATTTCTAAGGATTGTTATGTCTTTCATTCTCCAAGATTTACATGGAAAATCCTCCCTCCTGGAGCCTTTCTTGGTCTCCTTAGAGCAAATGATTCCCTCACTCTCAGAACCCAGCACCTCTGACAGGGCATCATGTTTAATCCACATTGTCTCAGTTTATGTTTAGGTGTACTCTGATACTGTGCAGTAGTGTACTCTGCTACACCCTGAAGATGACCAAGGCACCCACCAAAGCCTTCATCTCTCACCGCATGTGACCTTACCAGTCTCATTCCATCCAGGACCTTCTAGCCAGTTCCTGCCACATTTAACAAACTAGGATAGCTAACACCTTAGAACCTCAAGCCATGTCCTTCCCCTGGATGCTACCAGACGTCTGCTTCAATGTCACTTCCTGGAATAAATTGGGGCATTAAATGATGCCATAATTGAGGTATTATCTTCAAATTAGTTGGTAGCTCAGTGGAAGAAAGAGAAATCACTTGGAAGCAGCAAGTAGAAGCAGAGAGGAAACCTACCCACCTGTGGCATGTGGCTTGAGGGAAAGGAAACTATCTCCTTTTGATAGGACAGCAGAGCAAACCTTGTCTCCATGGGATGACAAGAGAAGGAAGCAAAGGGAACGTGCAAAAAATAGTTTGTGTGTGAAAAGGGGGAGGGCACTGATGACAAACCAGGCATTCCTTAGGGTTCAATAGAAGTGTTTGGGTGTCACAGGGGGAAAAGGAGACAGAATTCATTTTGACATATTTCTGAATAAAATAAGAATAGGCATTTGTTGAAAAAAAGAAAAAAGTGCCTTCCCTGGCCCCTTCCCCATCATTCTCTCTCTTCCTTAACCCCGTTAAACCTGTTGCCGTCAAGTTGACTCCTACTTAAAGTGACCCTGTAGGACAGAGTAGAACTGTCCCATACAGTTTCCATGGAGCATCTGGCTGATTCAAACTGCTGACCTTTTGGCTAGCAGCCCTAGTGTGTAACCAGTACACCACCAGGGTTTCCCTCTCTCTGTCTAGCATATTTTATTTCTACTAGTCAGAACCTGAGGGCACAATGTCTGTTAAGGGATCTGTTACATAAACTCAAATTATCTCTTGTTCATATCCACAGCCCATTTAAAGGTGCCATATTTCTTGTCTTAAAATTTGTGTGTATATATAGATATATATATGTATGTATATATATGTGTATATATATGTATGCTCATTAGCCATCCGAAGATAAGGAATATATCCACCAGAACCCTAAAACCCTGATTTTTATCAGGATTTTTAAATTTCAGCAAAAAAGTCCTCCTAGAAACACCTTTTGTATTTTCAATGGACATAATTCCTCCAATGAAGTTGAGGTATTTTCTTACAATGCATTATTAAAAACAAACAAAGGAACTTACAGTTTTAAGCAAAGTGGAGGTAGGGAAAAATGTATTACATATATGCCTTTATCCTGAAGCAATGAATGAAAGCAGTTATATCAGAAAATGGATAATAATAAACTAACTCAACATATAATATTATTATAAAAATTTCAAATATTCATATATTCTTTAGTTGCAAACTACCAAGCTGTATTTGCTTTGGAAGCATGTGCATGTTTGTCTTCAAAGGCTAAAATAGATGGCTCACAAAAAAAGACACATAAATGGGCAATGTTGTTGCTGTTGTTGCTGTATGCTGTCAAGTTGATTCGAACGGATGGTGCTGCAGGGCAGAACAGATCTGCCTCACAGGCTTTCCTAGGCTGAAAACTTTAGGGAAGCGAATATTCAGATTTGACGCATTGAACACTAGTGGCCAAAGACCAGACGAGTTGTGGATTGACATCAAGGACATCATCCATGAAGAAAGCAAGAGGTCATTAAAAAAACAGGAAAGAAAGAAAAGACCAAGACGTATGTCAGAAGAGGCTCTGAAGCTTGCTCTTGAGCATTGAGCAGCTAAAGTAACAGGGAGAATTAATGAAGTAAAATAACTGAACAGAAGATTTCAAAGGCCCTCTTGAGAAGACAAAGTATTATAGTGACATGTCCAAAGAGCTGGAGATGGAAAACCAAAAGGGAAAAACACACCTGGTGTTTCTCAAGCTGAAAGAACTGAAGAAAAAATTCAAGCCTCAAGTTGCAACAGGGAAGGATTCCATGGGGAAAATATTAAATGACGCAGGAAACATCAAAAGAAGATGGAAGGAATACACAGAGTCATTATACCAAAAAGAATTAGTCGATATTCAATCATTTCAAGAGGTGGCATATGATCAGGAACCGATGGTACTGAAGGAAGAAGTCCAAGCTGCTCTGAAGGCATTGGTGAAAAACAAGGCTCCAGGATTTCATGGAATATCAATTGAGTTGTTTCAACAAACAGATGCAGCACTGGAGGTGCTCATTTGTCTATGCCAAGAAATATGGAAGACAGCTTCCTGGTCAACTGACTGGAAGAGATCCATATTTATGCCTATTCTCAAGAAAGGTTATTCAACTGAATGTGGAAATTATAGAACAATATCATTAACACCACAAACAAAACCAAACAAACCCACTCTCGTCCAATTGATTCCGACTCATAGTGATCCTATGTAAAGGTTCCTCACGAGCACAATTAAGTGTTCTGGAATTCCCATTCCTCGCAGTGTTATCCATAGTTTGTTATGATCCACACTGTCGAATGCCTTTGCATAATCAATAAAACACAGGTAAACATCCTTCTGGTATTCTCTGCTTTCAGCCAGGATCCATTTGACATCAGCAGTGATATCCCTGATTCTACGTCCTCTTCTGATATTAATCGCTATGATTACTATCACACCCAAGCAAAATTTTGCTGAAGATCATTCAAAAACAGCTGCAGCAGTATATCTACAGGGAACAGCCAGAAGTTCAGGCTGGTTTCAGAAGAGGACATGAAACCAGGGATATCATTGCTAATGTCAGAGGGATCCTGGCTGAAAGCAGAGAATACCAGAAGGATGTTTACCTGTGTTTTATTGATTATGCAAAGGCATTCGACTGTGTGGGTCCTAACAAACTATGGATAACACTGCGAAGAATGGGAATTCCAGAACACTTAATTGTGCTCATGAGGAGCCTTTACATAGATCGAGAGGCAGTTGTTCAGACAGAACAAGGGGATACTGATTGGTTTAAAGTCAGAAAAGGTGTGCATCAGGGTTGTATACTTTCACCATTTGTATTCAATCTGTATGCTGAACAAATAATACGAGAAGCTGGACTATATGAAGAAAAACGGGGCATCAGGATTGGAGGAAGACTCATTAACAACCTGCATTATGCAGATGACACAACCTTGTTTGCTGAGAGTGAAGAGGGCTTGAAGCACTTACTAATGAAGATCAAAGACCACAGCCTTCAGTATGGATTACACCTCAACATAAAGAAAACAAAAATCCTCACAACTGGACCAATGAGCAACATCATGACAAATGGAGAAAAGATTGAAGTTGTCAAGGACTTCATTTTACTTGGATCCACAATCAACAGCCATGGAAGCAGCAGTTAAGAAATCAAAAGATGCATTGCATTGGGCAAATCTGCTGCAAAGGACCTCTTTATAGTGTTGAAGAGCAAAGATGTCACCTTGAAGACTAAGATGCACCTGACCCAGGCCATGGTATTTTCAATCACATCACACGCATGTGAAAGCTGGACAATGAATAAAGAAGACCGAAGAAGTGTTGATGCCTTTGAATTGTGGTGTTGGCAAAGAATATTGAATATACCATGGACTGTCAAAAGAACGAACAAATCTGTCTTGGAAGAATTGTGGCCAGAATGCTCTTTAAAGGCAAGGATGGTGAGACTGCATCTTGCATACTTTAGACATGTTGTCAGGAGGGTTCAGTCCCTGGAGAAGGACATCATGCTTGGCAGAGTACAGGGTTAGGGGAAAGGAGGAAGACGCTCAACGAGGTGGATTGGCACAGTGGCTGCAACGATGAGCTCAAGCATAACAACGATTGTAAGGATGGTGCAGGGCTGGGCAGTGTTTTTTTCTGTTGTGCATAGGGTCGCTATGAGTCAGAACCAACTTGACGGCACCTAACAACAACAACAACAATACATCCCGCGGAGCTGCTGTTGTCAATAAGCTATGCAAAAGTTCTTAACATCTTTTGTCGTCAGAGAAACTCAAATTAAAATAGCAATGAGTTACTACAGAATCCACTAGAATTGCTAAAATAAAAAAGGTTGACTACACTCAACATCATAGCCAATGTGGAGAAACTGGAACATGCAGGCATTGTAGGTGGGAGTGTAAAATTGTAGAGCTGCATTGAAAAACAGTTTATTAAAAAGTTAATCACACCTCTAACAAGAGAAACAAGTGTACGATCACAAAAGAAAGGTTAATAGCAGCTTTACTCCTCAAGACCCCAAACTGAAAATAGCCCAGATGTCCATCAAGATAATGGATACACAACTTGTGATATACATGGAATAATGCTTAGAAATAAAAAAAGAACAATCTACTGATAAAGGTAAATGTGCAGGAATTTTTTAAATATATAAATTAAGCTGAGTGAAACAAGTGAGACACAAACAATTACCTTCTGTAGATTTCCATGTATATGAAATTCTGGAAAAAACTAAACTAAATGATCGTTCAGAAATTCAAGACAGATTCAGAAAAGAACATGGAATGAAGGATATCGCTGCTGACATCAGACACATCTTGGCTGAAAGCAGAGAATACCAGAAAGATGCTTATCTGTGTTTTATTGACTATACAAAGGCATTCAGCTACCTGGATCATAACAATTTATGGATAACATTGGGAAGAATGGGAGTTCCAGAATAATTAATTGTGCTTATGCAGAACTGGTACAAAGATCAAGAAGAGCCATTCAAAGAGAACAAGGGGATACTATGTGGTTTAGGGTTGTATCCTTTCACCATATTTACTCGATTTCTATGTTGAGCAAGTATTCTGAGAATCTGGACTATGTGAAGAAGAATGCCGCATCAGGTTGTAAGAAGATTCAATAACACCCTGCAATATGCAGGTGAGACAACTTTGCTTCCTGAAAGTGAAGAGGACTTGAAGCACTTACTGATGAAGATCAAAGACTACAGCTTTCAGTATGGACTATACCTCAACATAAAACAAAAATCCTCACAACCGGACCAATAAACAACATCATGATAAACAGAAAATATTGAGGCAGTCAAGGATTTTTTTTTACGTGGATCCATAGTCAATGTCCATAGAAGCAGTAGTCAAGAAATTGAAAGACACATTGCATTGGGCAACTTTGCTACAAAAAACCTCTTTCAAGTGTTAAAAAGCAAAGATATTACCATGAGGACTAAGGGGCGCCTGATCCAAGCCATGGTGTTTTCAATCACCTCATATGTGTGTGAAAGCTGGATAATGAATAAGGAGGACGGAAGAATTGATGCCTTTGAATTACAGTGTTGGTGAAAAATATTGAATATACCATGGAGTTCCAGAAGCACAAACAAATCTGTCCTGGAAGAAGTATACCCAGAATGGTCCTCAGAAGCAAAGATGGCGAGACTTCATCTCGTGTTCTTTGGACATGTTATCAGGAGGGACCAGTCCTTCGAGAAGGGCATCATGCTAGGTAAAGAAGAGAGTCAGCAAAAAAGAGGAAGAACCTCAGTGAGATGAATTGATACAGTGGCTGCGACAATGGGCTTAAACATAGCAACAATTGTGAGGATGGAGCAGCATCAGGCAGTGTTTTGCTCTGTTGTAAGTAGGGTAGCTCTGAGTTGGAACAGACTTGACAGCACCTAACAACAGCAACAGATGGTGATAAAAATCAAACCAGTGGTAGTATCTAGGGTGGGAAGTTCTACTGGAAAAGGGCAAGATGGTGCTTTCTGGGAAGATGGAAATTTTGTCTCCTGATAGTGGGATGAATTACATGAGGGTGTATAATGTTCAAAACTAGTTGGAAGATATGCATCAGATCTGAGCATTTTTACTGTGTATAAATTATGCCTCAAAATAGAACAAATTTCAACAGTTAATCTTCAATATTACTTGAAATAATTCTTTCAAAAAATATTTATTGTGGCATATGCTATAGAAAAAGTTCTCTGGGAAGTGTAAACAGTTTGGGATTAGATGCTAACCTAAAAGTTGATGGTTCTATTTGAACCCACCCAGTAGCACCAAGGGAGAAAGGAGTGGTGACCTGCTTCTATGAAGATTACAGCCAAGAAAACCATATGGACTAATCTACTCTATAACACATGGGTCACCATACATCACAATCTATTTGATAAAAAGGATTTTTTTAATATATATTTTTTTGGTGTAGAATCATTTTACTAATTATTTGTAATTCAGAGAATTTTAACAATCCGTGATAAAAACCCATTGACATCGAGTGATTTCTGACTCATACTGACCCTATAGGACAGAGTAGAACTGCCCCACAGGGTTTCCAAGGAGCTCTTGGTGGATTCAAACTGACGACCTTTTGGTTAGCAGCCAACTCTTAACCACTGTGCTCCAGTGTATTCATATATATTTATTCTTGTTCCTTATATTTCTCATAGCCAATATTCTTAAAAATTAAATCAATTCTATGGTTTTTTCTTAACTATACAAGATCAACGTACTTGATGATGAGAGCTAAACATCTGTAGCTTATCAAAAAATTCATTGAAATACGACAAAATTGGATATATATATGAAAACCCTGGTGGCACAGTGGTTAAGAGTTTATCTGTTAACCAAAAGGTCGGCAGCTCCTCAGAAACCCAGTTCCTACTCTGTCCTATATGGTTACTATGAGTCCAAACTGACTCCACAGCAATGAGTTACGTGGGTTATGTATATAGATATAAATATCTGTGAGTTTATGCTTTTCCTCTAGGAAACTGCACACAATCACTTTGGATAGCCTTACACATTGGGGGAAATCAATGTAACTTTTGTCATGACTTAGGGCAACACCCTAACCCATACACATTTTCAGAGCTCTTCTGACCTCGCTTTTCCTTAGAATATAGCTAAAGTGTTTCAGCACAGGGGTGAAGATAGTATAGAAAGCTGACACAACCTTAGTATGGTTAGCTGACTTATATGATTTGGGTCTCATGTAGATAAAAATAGCAGCCCAATAGGAGTCCCATTACAGCCCAGTGTGATGAGCACATGCCAAGGGCCTTCTTGCGGGCTTGTGTAGAACATGGTGATTAACAGCAGCTAGGATGAGACTGTAGGAGGTCAGGATGAGGGAGAATGGCACCAGGAGCATTAACACAGAGCATATAGACATGACATACTCAAAGACAGAGGTGTTACCACAAGCCAAGTGTACCAGTGTGAGAGCCTCTTTAAAGAAATGATTGATCTCATGTGTTTTGCAAAATTGGAAGCTCAGGTTAGCAACTACCTGCATGAGACTGTCAGCTTCCCCCAGAAACCAAGACCCCATGGCAATTGTTAAGGCACAGTTGCCAGTTCATGAGAATGGAATATGGTAGTGGGTGACACAGTGCCACATAGTGGTCATAGGACGTAAGTTCTAAGAGCAAGAACTCTTCGCCACACGAGGTGAGGAAGAAAAAGATCTGTAACCCACAGCCTGCAGAAGAGGTAGGCTTCTTTCCAGTCAAATAGTCAGTAGCCATTTTTGGCAAAAAAAAAAAAAATTTGTTGTTTTGTTTTGTTTTGGGGCATGATGGTAAAAACCAGCATGATGTACATATGGGAGAATTTGTTCACTAGAAAGTATGTGGGTATGTGGAGCCTGTGCTCCATGTGAATCAGGAGAATCATGAGGGCATTGCCCATCAGGGAGATGAAGACGATTTGTTAGCAGCATCACAAAGAGAAAGAGGTGGGCTTGTGTGGAGTCCTAGGAGAATAAAATTGGAGGTGTGATGGCTGTCTTCCATGATTTCAAACAGCAGAGACACTGAGAATAGAAAAACAGTAAGAAAGGGATTTCATCATTTAAAGTGTTCCATTTGAATTACACATTTCTTCAAAAGTACTGATGTGAAGTTGATGAGTTATGTAAAATGCCTCATCTGTCACTTGCTAAATATTTAACTTGCACAAAAATTTAACTGCACATTTTTTTTGTTTGTTTTATTTTGCTTTTGTATTTCTAAGGTTTTCATGGTAATTTTTTCTCAGGGTGAAACTTGACTAATTAATATAATGAATCAAAATACTCTACAATGTGATATTGTATTTGACACCAAAATTAATATATGCGAACAAATGATTAAGTGAATTTGTCATTTATTCTTGTTCCTTATATTGCTCATAGTCACTATCTTAAAAAATTGAATCAATTCAATGTTTTTTAACTTTACAAGATCAAAGTACTTGATAATGAGAGCAAAACACCAGTAGCATATCAAAATTCATTGAAATATGACAAAATTGGATATTTTTTCTTGACAATAATTAATCTGGGAAGATATTATTACATTCCAAGCAAAAAGATTCACTTTCCCAGGTGATGAATTAGAAAGTGAGCATCCGGGTGATAACATAATTTGAAAATATTTGTAAAGTTAGTTTAGGGAGTTATACACTGGAAACAATTGTTTTCTTGGACTTAGAATCTCTTTACCCTAGTGCAAGATTATACTAACTACACTCTTTCACTTACTGTACAAAGGTACTTTGCTATAAGACTGCCTCTCTTCAGTCACACACACAAATCCTTTACTGGTAACAAGAAGAGAAAACTCATTTATTTCTTCATCTTACCATAGAATTAAATTAATTTCTTCCTCAGTTCCGAGAAAGTTTCTCTAACTCTTTAAAGACATTCTCAGCTCTGATTTGCTGGTATTGGATCTACACCAGCTTGTTCAATAAATGTGGTCATAGCTGCAGACACAGATTTTCAAATTCAATCTCAAGTCGCTAATTCATCCTAGTATAATGAAGTAACATGGCAGAAGAAGTCTATATCTTTCATGGATAGTCCCTTTGTCTCCACGTCACCGAGACACCTTAAACATGAATGCCAGTCAGAGCAGTCAGTCCAAAAGGTTCATGAAACTTTGGCCTCTATACACTTGCCTCGTCTAGTTATTTCACATAAGTAGGATAATATAATATTTGTCCCTTTGTGCCTGACTTACTTCAATTTTATCAGTGGTTACTGGGGGTGGGGCAGGGAGGGTAAAGTGGAGATTATTGCTTAGGAGGCACTGAGCTTCCGTTAAGGGTGATAGGAAAGTTTGGAAGTAGATAACAGTGATGGCTGAACAACATGATAAACAGAATTCATGTCGATGAACAGCACAGGTGAAGACTATAGAATTGGCAAAAGTTTTGTTACAGATATATTTGCTGCTATTGGAAAAAAAAGAATAGTAAAAAAGGTTGGAAAAAAAAAAGGCTCGTTAGATTCCTAACTACATTACTTAAGTATTATCATTGTACTGCCTGTACTCTACTGGGGAATTTTGAGTTTGTTGCTTAAAAGTTAGACATCATGGAAATACCCTTCCTCCTTGCTAAATGTATTCACATATTTGTCAAGAGTTTGTGAACTGGGTCGGGTGGCCAAGAAGGCTGACTAGGTAGACGCTACCTCGAATCCCTCTTGCAACAAAGACTCGGAAAAACAAGTGAATCGATCACATACATGACAATCTACGAACCCTGAACAACAAACACAGATTTAAAGAGTTGACCTGAGTGACAGAGACAGAGAAGGAACAACTACAGGGAAGCAGTGACTGTTTTCAGAGCCTGGAGCCAGCATCCCAGTCAGGAAACCTTGGTGCCGGGCTTTGGACTGGATGGAGGGGAGCTGAGCACGGCATCCTGTGAGGGCGCAAACACGGGGCACAGCCCTACCCCCCTGAACTGACCTCGGGGGGGGCCCAGCCAGTCCACGCGGGCAGCGTGGCGACCCGGCTGGCGGGAGGAGAAGTTGCCAGGAGGCAGCGACTGGTTTTGGAGCAGGGAGTGCAGCGTCCCAGCCGGGGAACGTTGACGCTGGGCTTTGGACTGGGAGTGGAGGAACTAAACACGGCTTCTGAGACAACGCAAGCACGGGACGCGGGCCTGACCCTTGGGGGCAATCTCTACCCAGCCGGCGCACACAGGCGATGCGCCCCTCAGGAATCTCAGATAAAACAGTCATCCCAAGCAAGATAAGTAACTTTGTCTATATTCCGGGGTGCTATTCTCTCCTGTTTTTCTGAACCCTCCCCTCCCCTTCCCAGGCAGCTTCATTAACATTGGAATTTCCTGAGCCAGAGGGAGAACTGCTCTGAGTTTTTCTTTTCCTTTTTTTTTTTTTGCTCTTTTCCTAACCCATTCTTCTGGCCTGAGAGAAGCAACCACAAAAAACCCAGGGACCAAAAATCCTTCCCTAATTGGACTAAAAAAACAGAACCAGCTCCAGCCAAGCATATGTGATCCACAGTCTCAGGCTTTCATCCCTACAGGGAACAAGGTAGCTTTTATAATGCAAAGGCATTTCTGATAGGGATCTGACTGCATTTGTTTTAGCGGATTAACTGGAAAGACAAGTTTCCCAGGTCTGATATCTCTGCATATTCAACAGAGCTCTCACAGACCCACAACAGGGAACTGAGGGCTGAAGCTCCCCCCAGACCACCTAGCCTCCTGTCTTAGGGGTCTAAGGAGGGTGACACCTACCAATCTGTAGAGGTATTTGCATTGGGGGCCTAAGGTACAGCTACAGAGCCCACCCACTAAGGTGCTTTAGGAATAAAGACCCACCTACCTCACTGACACTTGGGGGAAGCCTGTCAGCATCCTGCCCCCCCAAGTGTGAACCCCAGCTGCTACAAGAATCTGGTGCACACAACTATCACTGCCACTTATCAAAGTGGATAGGTAACAGGGTGCATCACTCACTTGATGACCCAAAATCAGATTCTACGCAAGAACGGTGAATGGACTCAGGCATATATATTCGGTAACAGCCCAAACCAGCTGGTAATAGGTCATAAGTGAGTCAAGGGCTACAACAATCAAGACAGTGCAATCTAGTAGCCCATCTACATACACTGAAAGAAAACAAGAAAAGATAAGACTCAGTGAGCAAATACAGAAAAAATCACTACAATATCTTAGTGATGGCTCAGAGACAGCAGTCGATATTAAACCAGATAAAGAAGCAGACCATGACTGCTTCTACAACCCCCCAAACTAAAGAATCAAAATCTTTCCCAAATGAAGATACAATCCTGGAATTGCCAGATACAGAATATAAAAAAACTAATCTACAGAATGCTTCAAGACATCAGGGATGACCTCAGAAATGAAATAAGGCAAGCTACAGAAAGAGCCAAGGAACACACTGATAAAGCAGTTGAAGAACTCAAAAAGATTATTCAAGAACACAGTGGAAAAATTAATAAGTTGCAAGAATCCATAGAGAGACAGCATTCAGAAATCCAAAAGATTACCAATAAAATTACAGAATTAGACAACACAATAGGAAGTCAGAGGAGCAGACTCAAGCAATTAGAATGCAGACTGGGAAATCTGGAGGACCAGGGAATTAACACCAACATAGCTGAAAAAAAAAACAGATGAAAGAATTAAAAAAAATGAAAAAACCCTAAGAATCATGTGGGACTCTATCAAGAAGGATAACTTGTGTGTGATTGGAGTCCCAGAACAGGGAGGGAGGACAGAAAACACAGAGAGAATAGTTGAAGATCTGCTGACAGAAAACTTCCCTGACATCATGAAAGACGAAAGGATATCTATCCAAGATGCTCATTGAATCCCATTTAAGATTGATCCAAAAAGAAAAACACCAAGACATATTATCATCAAACTTGCCAAAACCAAAGATAAAGAGAAAATTTTAAAAGCAGCCAGGGAGAAAAGAAAGGTCTCCTACAAGGGAGAATCAATAAGATTAAGTTCAGACTATTCAGCAGAAACCATGCAGGCAAGAAGGCAATGGGATGACATATACAGAACACTGAAGGAGAAAAACTGCCAGCCAAGGATCATAGACCCAGCAAAACTCTCTCTGAAATATGAAGGTGAAATTAAAACATTTACAGATAAACACAAGCTTAGAGAATTTGCAAAAACCAAACCAAAGCTACAAGAAATACTAAAGGAAATTGGTCAGAAAACCAATAATATCAGATACCAGCACAACACAAGGTCACAGAACAGAACATCCTGATATCAACTCAAATAGGGAAATCACAAAAACAAATTAAGATTAATTAAAAAAAAATGCTCAAAACAGGGAATCAGTGAAGTCAATATGTAAAAGATCACAATAATCAAAAAGGACTAAAACAGGTGGCATAGAACTGCCATATGGAGAGGGACACAAGGCGATATAGGACCATACAAGTTAGGTTTTTACTTAGAAAAATAGGGGTAAATATTAAGGTGACCACAAAGAGATATAACAAGTCCATAACTCAAAATAAAAACCAAGAAAAATGTAACGACTCAGCAAACATAAAGTCAAATACTATGAAAATGAGGAACACACAATTTACAAAGAAAAACATCTCAGCACAAAAAAGTAAGTGGAAAAATAAAATTGTCAACAACACACATAAAAAGGCATCAAAATGACAACACTAAACACATACTTATCTCTAATTACGCTGAATGTAAATGGACTAAATACACCAATAAAGAGACAGAGAGTCTCAGACTGGATAAAGAAACACGATCCATCTATGTTGCCTACAAGAGACACACACAAACTAAAACTCAAAGCATGGAAAAAAATATATCAAGCAAAAAATAAGCAAAAAACAGCAGGAGTAGCAATATTAATTTCTGAGAAAATAGACTTTAAAGTTAAATCCAACACAAAGGATAAAGAAGGACATTACATAATGATAAAAGGGACAATTGACCAGGAAGATATAACCATATTAAATATTTATGCACCCAATGACAGGGCTGCAAGATACATAAAACAAATTTTAACAGAACTGAAAAGTGAGATAGACACCTCCACAATTATAGTAGGAGACTTCAACACACCACGTTCGGAGAAGGACAGGACATCCAGTAAGAAGCTCAAGAGAGACACGGAAGACCTACTTACAACAATCAACCAACTTGACCTCATTGACTTATACAGAACTCTCCGCCCAACTGCTACAAAGTATACTTTTCTTCTAGCGCACATGGAACATTCTCTAGAATAGACCACATATTAGGTCATAAAACAAACCTTTGCAGAATCCAAAACATCAAAATATTACAAAGCATCTTCTCAGACCACAAGGCCATAAAAGTGGAAATCAAAAACAGAAAAATTAGGGAAAAGAAATCAAATACCTGGAAACTGAACAATACCCCCCTGAAAAAAGACTGGGTTACAGAAGACATTACGGAGGGAATAAAGAAATTCATAGAATGCAACGAGAATGAAACTAGTTCCTATCAAAACCTCTGGGACACAGCAAAAGCAGTGCTCAGAGATCAATTTATAACAATAAATGCACACATACAAAAAGAAGAAAGAGCCAAAATCAGAGAACTGTCCCGACAACTTGAACAAATAGAAAGTGAGCAACAAAAGAATCCATCAGGCACCCGAAGAAAACAAATAATAAAAATTAGAGCAGAACTAAATGAATCAGAGAACAGAAAAACAATTGAAAGAATTAACAAAGCCAAAAGCTGTTTCTTTGAAAAAATTAACAAAATTGGTAAACCATTGGCCAGACTGACTAAAGAAATACAGGAAAGGAAACAAATAACCTGAATAAGAAATGAGATGGGTCTCATCACAACAGACCTAACTGAAATTAAAAGAATCATATCAGATTATTACGAAAAATTGTACTCTAACAAATTTGCAAACCTAGAAGAAATGGATGAATTCCTAGAAAAACACCACCTACCTAAACTAACACAATCAGAAGTGGAAAAATTAAATAGACCCATAACAAAACAAGAGATTGAAAAGGTAATCGAAAAACTCCCAAGAAAAAAAAGCCCTGGCCCGGATGGCTTTACTGCAGAGTTCTACCAAACTTTCAGACAAGAGTTAACACCACTACTACTAAAGGTATTTCAAAGCATAGAAAATGACGGAATACTACCTAACTCATTCTATGAAGCCACCATTTCCCTGATACCAAAACCAGGTAAAGACATCACAAAAAAAGAAAATTACAGACCTATATCCCTCATGAACATAGATGCAAAAGTCCTCAACAAAATTCTAGCCAATAGAATTCAACAACATACCAAAAAATTAATCCTCCATGACCGAGTGGATTTATACCAGGTATGCAAGGCTGGTTTAATATTAGAAAAACCATTAATGTAATCCACCATATAAATAAAACAAAAGACAAAAACCACATGATCTTATCAATTGTTGCAGAAAGGCATTTGACAAAGTCCAACACCCATTTATGATAAAAACTGTCAGCAAAATAGGAATAGAAGGAAAATTCCTCAGCATAATAAAGGGCATCTATACAAAGCCAACAGCCAACATCACTCTAAATGGAGAGAGCCTGAAAGCATTTCCCTTAAGAACGGGAACCAGACAAGGATGCCCTTTATCACCGCTCTTATTCAACATTGTGCTAGAGGTCCTAGCCAGAGCAATTAGGCTAGACAAAGAAATAAAGGGCATCCGGATTGGCAAGGAGGAATTAAAATTATCTCTATTTGCAGATGACATGATCTTATACACAGAAAACCCTAAGGAATCCTCCAGAAAACTACTGAAAATAATAAAAGAGTTTGGCAGAGTCTCAGGTTATAAGTTAACCATCAAAAATCACTTGGATTCCTCTATATCAACAAAAAGAACATTGAAGAGGAAATCACCAAATCAATACCATTCACAGTAGCCCCCAAGAAGATAAAATACTTAGGAATAAATCTTACCAAAGATGTAAAAGACCTATACAAAGAAAACTACAAAGTACTACTAAAAGAAACTAAAAAAGACCTACTTAAGTGGAAAAACATACCTTGCTCATGGATAGGAAGACTTAACATAGTAAAAATGTCTATTCTACCAAAAGCCATCTGTACATATAATGCACTTCCGATCCAAATTCCAATGTCATTTTTTAATGTGATTGAGAAACAAATCACCAATTTCATATGGAAGGGAAAGAAGCCTCGGATAAGTAAAGCATTACTGAAAAAGAAGAAGAAAGTGGGAGGCCTCACTCTACCTGATTTCAGAACCTATTATATAGCCACAGTAGTCAAAACAGCCTGGTACTGGTACAACAACAGGCACATAGACTAATGGAACAGAATTGAGAACCCAGATATAAATCCATCCACATATGAGCAGCTGATATTTGACAAAGGACCAGTGTCAGTTAATTGGGGAAAAGAGTCTTTTTAACAAATGGTGCTGGCATAACTGGATATCCATTTGCAAAAAAATGAAACAGGACCCATACCTCACACCATGCACAAAAACTAACTCCAAGTGGATCAAAGACTTAAACATAAAGACTAAAACGATAAAGATCACGGAAGAAAACATAGGGACAACCCTAGGAGCCCTAATACAAGGCATAAACAGAATACAAAACATTACCAAAAATGATGAAGAGAAACCAGATTAACTGGGAGCTCCTAAAAATCCAACACCTATGCTCATCTAAAGACTTCACCAAAAGAGTAAAAAGACCACCTACAGACTGGGAAAGAATTTTCAGCTATGACATCTCCGACCAGCGCCTGATCTCTAAAATCTATATGATTCTGTCAAAACTCAACCACAAAAAGACAAACAACCCAATCAAGAAGTGGGCAAAGGATACGAACACACATTTCACTAAGGAAGATATTCAGGCAGCCAACAGATACATGAGAAAATGCTCTTGATCATTAGCCATTAGAGAAATGCAAATTAAAACTACGATGAGATTCCATCTCGCTCCAACAAGGCTGGCATTAATCCAAAAAACACAAAACAATAAATGTTGGAGAGGCTGCGGAGAGATTGGAACTCTCATACACTGCTGGTGGGGTTGTAAAATGGTACAACCACTTTGGAAATCCATCTGGCGTTATCTTAAACAGTTAGAAATAGAACTACCATACAACCCAGAAATCCCACTCCTCGGAATATACCCTAGAGAAATAAGAGCCTTCACACAAACAGATATATGCACACCCATGTTTATTGCAGCTCTATTTACAATAGCAAACAGCTGGAAGTAACCAAGGTGTCCATCAACGGCTGAATGATTAAATAAATTGTGGTATATTCACACAATGGAATACTACGCATCGATAAAGAACAGTGACGAGTCTGTGAAACATTTCATAACATGGAGGAACCTGGAAGGCATTATGCTGAGCGAAATGAGTCAGAGGCAAAAGGACAAATATTGTATAAGACCACTATTATAAGATCTTGAGAAATAGTATAAACTGAGAAAAGCACATACTTTTATGGTTACGAGGGGGGGAGGGAGGGAGGGTGGGAGAGGGTTTTTTACTGATTAGTTAGTAGATAAGAACTACTTTACGTGAAGGGAAGGATAATACTCAATACATGGAAGGTCAGCTCAACTGGACTGGACCAAAAGCAAAGAAGTTTCTGGGATAAACTGAATGCTTCAAAGGTCAGCAGAGCAAGGGCGGGGGTTTGGGGACTGTGGCTTAAGGGGACTTGTAAGTCAATTGGCAAAGTAATTCTATTATGAAAACATTCTGCATCCCACTTTGAACTGTGGCGTCTGCGGTCTTAAATGCTAACAAGCGGCCATCTAAGATGCATCAATTTGTCTCAACCCACTTGAATCAAAGGAGAATGAAGAACACCAAGGTCACACGATAACTATGAGCCCAAGAGACAGAAAGGGCCCCATGAACCAGAGACATACATCATCCTGAGACCAGAAGAACTAGATGGTGGCCGGCCACAACTGATGACTGCCCTGACAGGGAGCACAACAGAGAACCCCTGAGGGAGCAGGAGATCAGTGGGATGCAGACCCCAAATTCTCACAAAAAGACCATACTTAATGGTCTGACTGAGACTAGAGGAATCCCAGCGGTCATGGTCCCCAAACCTTCTGTTGGCCCAGGACAGGAACCATTCCCGAAGACAACTCATCAGACATGGAAGGGACTGGACAGTGGGTAGGAGACAGATCCTGATGAAGAGTGAGCTATATGTATCAGGTGGACACTTGAGACTGTGTTGGCATCTCCTGTCTGGAGGGGGCATGGGAGGGTAGAGAGAGTTGGAAGTTGGCAAAATTGTCATGAAAGGAGAGACTGGAAGGGCTGACTCATTAGGGGGAGAGCAAGTGGGAGTATGGAGTAAGGTGTATATAAACTTATATGTGACAGACTGACTTGATTTGTAAATGTTCACCTGAAGCTCAATAAAAATTTAAAAAAAAAGTTTGTGAACTGCACACCCTCATATCTGTAACACACACTCTCTACACCTAGTTACTATATGAAATCCCTCATTGTGAGTATCAGCATCACTTTCTGAAGGGCCTCAGGCCACTTCATTCATCTCTTTGACTTGAGGACTTCTGTTTTCTATTATTTCCACCTCCGTTGTTGAAGAGTGAAAGTACTTCTAGTTCATTTAAAAATCAAGGTGTAATTTAGTATCTGTAGGGAATTGAGCAAGTTTCTTAATTTTTTTTTTTTTTTACTAATTTATATGTAAAGTTACTGGAAACTCTGGTGGCATAGTGGTTAAGTGCTACTGCTGCTAACCAAAAGGTCAGCAGTTCAAGTCCACCAGGCACTCCTTGAAAACTCTATGGGGCAGTTCTACTCCGTCCTATAGGGTTGCTATGAGTCGTAATCAACTTGACGGCAGTAGGTTTGGTTTTTTGGCTGTATACGTAAAGTTGGATATGATAAATCCTATCTTAAAGAGTTCCTGAAAAGTTAGAAAATATGATGTGTTTTATGATAACTTTTAAGTCCATTTCTTTTATTCAGACATGACATGGGTGCATTTTTAAGTATCAATTTCATGGGATGTTTTATAACAGATGTTATTTTTTTCATATTTTGATATAATTAGGAGACCACATAAAGTATAGCAATTTGAGCTAATATTTTGCTTAAATTATGTAAGACAGGTTTGTATGTCTTATTTTCAACTACTTACATATCTTTTTATTAAATGTATTTTTTCATTATGAAATTTCTACTTATAATTAAGTATTTTTTATGTAATTTCAAACTATTATCTCTTATTTTTCCAGTGGACGTAGGTAATGTGTCTAGGACTTTCTTTGAGGTCAAATGAATGTATAAAAATAGTTACTATGGAGCCCTGGTAGCACAGTAGTTAAGAGCTCAGCTGCTAACCAAATGTTTGGCAGTTTCAATCTACCAGCTCCTTGGAAACCCTATGGGGTAATTTTACTCTGTCCTATAGGATGACTGTGAGTTGGAATCAACTCAGTGACAATGGATTTTGGTTCGGTTTATGTATCAAATTGTCTAATCAGCATGCTATAGTGTTTATTTAATGGAAAGCTTAGTTAAGTATGTCAATTAAATAACACAAGTAGTAGAGAGTATATTTCTCCAGTTATTAATATTTATTTATATTAAAATTGATGTCTATTAAGTTTATATTAGACAAGTGAGGCAATTTTCCCAAATTAAAATGTTCATAAACTTACCAAAAGACTGTATCTGGGATACATTCTTAAAGCACTGACTATGGAGATAATTGGGGCAAAAACAAGGAAATAATTTATCTTGCAAATAAATTATCTACAGTTACACTAAAAAAAAAAAAAAAAAAAAAACTTAGCCGTCAGCTACTAATACTCCCAGAAGCTTCTTGTTGATTCAAGAAAAAAGTCCTTGACAAATTCTTTTTCTTTGCCATTGATCATGATGTTTATTGGTCCACTTGTAAGGATTTTGTTTTATGTTCAGGTGCAATCCATACTGAAGTCTGCAGTTTTTTACCTTCAGTAAGTGCTTCAATTTGTCTTCACTTTTGGCAAGCAAAGTTGTGTCTTCTGTATATCTCAGGTTGTTAGTAAGTCTTCCTGAAATCCTGATGCTGCCTTCTTCTTCATATTGTCCAGCTTCTCAGATTATTTGTTAACTATACAGATTGAATAAGCGAGGTGAAAGAATACAACCCTGCTACATTTTCTAATTTTAAATTAAGCTATATCTCCTTATTCTATTCAAACAACTACCTGTTGATCCATGTGGAAGTTACGTATAAGCACAATAAAGGGTTCTGGAATTGTCATTCTTTGAAATATTATCAATAGATTGTTATGATCCACACGGTCGAATGCCTTCGTGTAGACAATAAAAGACAGGTAAACAAACGTCTCTCTGGTTTTCTCTGCTTCTGGTAAAGATCTACATCCTCATCCCACATTCTCTTTCAATCCAGCTTGAACTTCTGGCAGTTGCCTGTCAACATAACCATTTGTAAATTGTCTTCAGGAAAATTTTCCTAGCATGTGATATTAATGACATTGTTTGATAATTTCCGCATTCTGTTTGATTACATTTCTTTGAAATGGGCACCAATATGAATCACTTACTTTTTCTTGGTCAGGTAGTTGTCTTCCAAGTTTCTTGACATAGAAGAATAAAGTGCTTTCAGTGTTGCATCTGTTTGTATTCCATCAATTCCAGGAGCCTTGTTTTTTGTCAACGACCACAGTGTAGCTTGTATTTCTTCCTACATTACCAGTGATTTTTGATCCTACGCTACTGCCTGAAATGTTTGAAGGCTGGCCAGTTATTTTTGGTATAGTGATTGTGTGTATTCCTGTCATCTTCATTTGATGTTTTCTGTGCCATTCAATTATTTGTACACAGAATCCTACAATATTGCCACGTGAGGCTTGAATTTTCTCTTCAGTAATTTCAGGTTGACAAATACCGATCATGCTCTTTGATTTTGGTTTTCTAACTCCAGGTCTTTGCACATTTTATCATAATACTTTACCTTGTCTTTTCAAGCCAACCTTTGCAACTGTATGTTCAGCTCTTTTACTTCATTTCTTCTGTTAGCTTTAGCTACTATGTGTTCAAGAGCAAAGTTCAGAGTCACTTTTGACATCTCTTTTGATCTTTTCTTTCTTTCCTCTCTTTCTAATGACCTGTTACTTTCTTCATGTATGATGTCCTTGATGTCATCACATAAATCTTCTGGTCTTTAGTCATTAGCGTTTAGTGTGTCAAATCTATTCTTGAGATGGTATCTAAATTCAACTAGGACATATTTGAGATTGTGCTTTGAATCTCTTGGACTTGCTTTGATTTTCTTCAGCTTAATTTAACTTGCATATGAGCAATTGATAGTCTATTATGCATTTGGCCCCTGGCTTTGTATTGACTGATAATATTTAGCCTCTCCATCATCTCTTTTCAAAGACATAATTGATGTGATTCCTGTGTAAACTATCAGTCGAAGTCCACATGTATAAAAGTCATTTGTGTTGTTAAAAAATAGTATTTCTGAATAATAAACTCATTGGTTTTTCAGATTTCTATCATGCAATTGTCGGCATCTTGCCTATAACCCAGGACATACTTTGCATTTATTGATCCTTCCCTTTGTTTTCAACTTTCTCATTCCAATCATTAGTAATTATCCTTTCACAACTGGTCAGTTTGAGACTTCAGCATTTCATAAAAATCTTCAATGTCTTAATTTAGGGCATTCATGGTTGATGTGAAAATTTGAATAATAGCCATATTAATTAATCTTCCTTATAAGTACATGGCTAATAACCTCTCACTGAGAGCATTGTACTTCAGGATAGATCTTGAAATTTTTTTTTTATTGTGCTTTAGATGAAAGTTTACAGCTCAAGCAAGTTTCTCCTTCAAAAAATTATACACATATTGTTTTGTGACATTGGTTGCAATCCGTACAATGGGACCACATGCTCCCCCTTTCCACCCCAGTTTCCCTGTGTCCATTCATCCAGTTTCTATCTTTTCTTCTTTCTCTTCTTGCTTTTGGTCTGGAGTTGCCTATTTGGTCTCATATATTTGATTGAACTAAGTAGCATGTTCCTCACGTGTGTTATCTTTTGTTTTACATGCCTGTCTGATCTTTGTCTGAAACGTGGTCTTTGGTAGTGGTTTCAGTTTTGAATTAACAGACTGTCCAGGGGCACAGTCTTGAGGGTTCCTTCAGTCTCTGTCAGACCAGTATATCTGGTCTTTTTTTACAAATTTGAATTCTGTTCTACAATTTTCTTCGGTTCCAACCAGGGTTGTCTGTTGTGATGTCTGTCAGAGCAGTCGGTGGTGGTAGCCAGGCTCCATCTAGTTTGTCTGGGCTCAGACTGGTGGAATCCCTGGTTCTTATGGTCTTTTGGGCTAATATTTTCATTGCGTCTTTGGTTTTCTGCATTTACCTTTGTTCCTGATGGGTTGGGACAAATAGATGTATCTTAGATGGCTGCTCTCATGCCTTTAAGAGTCCAGATGCTGCTACTCAACGAAGTGCAATGTAGAACATTTTCTTTATGAACTGTGTTATGCCAATTGACTAGATGTCCCTTGAGACTGTGGTCTTCAGCCCACAGACCCAGCAATTCAGTCCCTCAAAGTGTTTTATATGTCTAGGAAATGTCTATGCTTTTGCTTTGGTCCAGTTGCGCTGACTTCCCATATATTGTGTATCATCTTTCCCTTCACCAAAATTGACACTTGTCTACTATCTAGTTCATGATTTCCCCTTCCTATACCTCCCCACTCTCGTAGTGATCAAAGAACCCTCATTTTTCTGTGTGTAAACCTTGTCTTACATTCTTGTAACAGTGGTTTCATACAATATTTGTCCTTTGGTGACTGACTTATTTCACTCAGCATGTTGTCCTCCCATTTCATCTATATGTGAGAAGTTTTTCAGGTTCATCATTGTTCTTTATTATAGGACAGTATTCCATTGTGTGTATGTACCATAATTTGTATATCCATTAATCTTTTGATGGGCATTTAGACTGTTTCCATCTTTTTGCTATTGCAAATAGTGCTGCAATGAACATGGGTGTGCATATACCTATTCATGTCAATGCTCTTATTTCTCTAGTGTATATACCTAGGAGTTGGATTGCTGGATCATATAGTATTTCTATTTCTAGCTTTTTAAGGAAGTGCCATGTCATTTTGCAAAATGGCTGTCCCATTTTACATTCCTACTAGTAATCCATAAGAGTCCCAATCTCCCCAGAAATGTTACCAAGTGGAAGCCTCAGGTTCTTGCTAAGCATTACTTGTATTGGCCAATAAACAAGAGATCGAAGTGGGAGAAGAGGAAAGGCACTTTTATTTCATTGCACAACGAAAGGAGTAATTTGGAGATGCTGGTGCCAAGATTGCTCATCAAGGATGGGCAGGCAAGTTACTTGCAAAGGGGTTACAAGTAGGGAGCTCATGCAAGATACATCAGCAACATTCTTTTTTTTTGTTGTTTTTCTTTTTTTTTTTAATTTTTATTGTGTTTTAAGTGAAAATTTACAAATCAAGCCTGACACTCATACAAAAATTTATAAACACCGTGCTATATAGTCCTCCCCCACGTGTCTGTTAGTTTGTCATACTGTGGGGGCTTGTGTGTAGCTGTGATGTTGGAAGCTATGCCACTGGTATTCAGATACCAGCAGGGTCACCCATGGAGGCCAGGTTTCAGCTGAGCTTCCAGATTAAGACAGACCAGGAAGAAGGACCCAGCAGTCTACTTCTGAAAAGCATTAGCCAGTGAAAACTTTATGAACAGCAGTGGACTATTGTCTGATATAGTGCTGGAAGATCAGCCCCCCAGGTTGGAAGGCACTCAAAAGATGATGTGGAAGAGCTGCCTCCTCAAAGTAGAGTCAACCTTAATGACATGGATGGAGTAAAGCTTTCGGGGCACAAATCAAAATGAGAAGAAACAGCTGCAAACATCCATTAATAATCAGAACCTGGAATGTACAAAGTATGAATCTAGGAAAATCATCAAAAATGAAATCAAATGAAATAAAAAATGAAATGGAACACATAAACATTGATATCCTAGGCATTAGTGAGTTAAAATGGACTGGTATTGGTCCTTTTTAATTAGACAATCATATAATCTACTATGCTAGGAATGACAGCTTGAAGAGGAATGGTGTTGCATTCATTGTCAAAAAGAACGTTTCAAGATGTATCCTGAAGTACAATGCTGTCAGTGGTAGCATAACATCCATACGCCTACAAGGGAGACCAGTTAATATGACTATTTTTCAAATTTATGCACCAGCCACTAGGGTCAAAGATGAAGAAATAGAAGATTTTTATCAGCTGCTGCAGTCTGAAATTGATAGAACATGAAATCAAGATGCATTGATAATTACTGGCGATTGGAATGAAAAAGTTGGAAACAAAGAAGAAGGATTAGTAGTTGGAAACTATGGCCTTGGTGATAGAAACAATGCCAGAGATCGAATGATAGAATTTTGCAAGACCAACTACTTCTTCATTGTAAATACCTTCTTTCACCAACATAAGCGGTGACTATACACACATGGACCTCAACAGATGGAACACACAGAGATCAAATTGACTACATCTGTGGAAAGAAATGATGGAAAAGCTCAATACCATCAGTCAGAACAAGACCAGGGGCCAACTATGGAACAGACCATCGATTGCTCCTATGCAAGTTCAAGCTGAAACTGAAGGAAATCAGAGCAAGTCCACGAGAGCCAAAATATGACCTTGAGTATATCCCACCTGAATTTAGAGGCCATATGAAGAATAGATTTGATGCATTAAACACTAGTGACCAAAGACCAGATGAGTTGTGGAATGACATCAAGGACATCATACATGAAGAAAGCAAGAAGTCATTGAAATGACAGGAAAGAAAAAAAGACCAAGATGGATGTCAGAGGAGAATCTGAAACTGCCTTCAAATATCGAGCAGCTAAAGCAAAAGGAAGAATTGATGAAGTAAAGGAACTGAACAGAAGATTTCAAAGGGTGTCTCGAGAAGACAAAGTATTATAATGACACGTGCACAGAGCTGGAGATGGAAAACCAAAAGGGAAGAACACACACAACATTTCTCAAGCTGAAAGAACTGAAGAAAAAATTCAAGCCTCGAGTTGCAATAGTGAAGGATTCTATGGCGAAAATATTAAACGACGCAGGAAGCATCAAAAGAAGATGGAAGGAATACACAGAGTCATTATACCAAAAAGAATTAGTCGATATTCAACCAGTTCAAGAGGTGGCATATGATAAGGAAGCAATGGTACTGAAGAAAGAAGTCCAAGCTGCTCTGAAGACATTGATGAAAAACAAGGCTCCAGGAATTGATGGAATATCAATTGAGATGTTTCAACAAACAGATGCAGCGCTGGAGGTGCTCATTCATCTATGCCAAGAAATATGGTAGACAGCTTCCTGGGCAACTGACTGGAAGAGACCCATATTTATGCCTATTCCCAAGAAAGGTGAACTAACCAAATGTTACAATTATAGAACAGTATCATTAATATCACACGCAAGCAAAATTTTGCTGAAGATCTTTCAAGAAAGGCTGCATCAGCAGTATATTGACAGGGAACTGCCAGAAATTCAGGTCGGTTTCAGAAGTGAACTAGGAACCAGAGATATCATTGCTGATGTCAGATGGATCCTGGCTGAAAGCAGAGAATACAAGAAGGATGTTTACCTGTGTTTTATTGACTATGCAAAGGCATTCAACTGCGTGGATCATAACAAATTATGGATAACAGTGTGAAGAGTGGGAATTCCAGAACACTTACTTGTGCTCGTGAGGAATCCTTACACAGATCAAGAGGCAGTTGTCTGGACTGAACAAGGGGATACTGATTGGTTTAAAGTCAGGAAAGGTGTGAGTCTGGGTTGTATTCTTTCACCATACCTATTCAATCTGTATGCTGAGCAAATAATACCAGAAGCTGGACTCTATGAAGAAGAACGGGGCATCAGGATTGGAGGAAGACTCATTAACAACCTGCGTTATCCAGATGACACAACCTTGCTTGCTGAAAGTGAAGAGGACTTGAAGCACTTACTAATGAATATCAAAGACCAAAGCCTTCAGTATGGATTACACCTCAACACAAAGAAAACAAAAATCCTCACAACTGGACCAATGAGCAACATCATGATAAATGCAGAAAAGATTGACGTTGTCAAGGATTTCATTTTACTTGGATCCACAATCAACAGCAATGGAAGCAGCAGTCAAGAAATCAAAAGACGCATTGCATTGGGTAAATCTGCTGCAAAGGACCTCTTGAAAGTGTTGAAGAGCAAAGATGTCACCCTGAAGACTAAGGTGCGCCTGACCCAAGCCATGGTATTTTCAATCACATCATATGCATGTGAAAACTGGACAATGAATAAGGAAGACTGAAGAAGAATTGACGCCTTTGAATTGTGATGTTGGTGAAGAATATTGAATATACCATGGACTGCCAAAAGAACAAACAAATCTGTCCTAGAAAAGGTACAACAAGAAATCTCCTTAGAAGTAAGGATGGTGAGACTGAGTCTTACACACTTTGGACATGTTGTCGGGAGGGATCAGTCTCTGGAGAAGGACATCATGGTTGGCAGAGTACAGGGTCAATGGAAAAGAGGAAGACCCTCAACGAGGTGGATTGACACAGTGGCTGCAACAATGAGGTCAAGCAGAGCAACGGTTTGTAAGGATGGCTCAGGACCAGGCAGTGTTTCGTTCTGTTGTGCATAGGGTCACTATGAGTCAGAACTGACTCGACGGAGTGTAACAACAACAAATATATATGTACACGTATAAAAAAAAAATATATATATATATTACTGAATAAATTCTCTTAAGCATACTTCAAGCACTAAGTGGATTTTTCCTCTACAACAGACAGAAAGAATAAAACATATATTCTGTCATTCCTATGTGAACTGGACACCATGATAGGCAATTCGTGGATGGATGGAAATTTCCCTTTATAGAAATTTTGCCCCTCATACACAAAGAATAAATGATATAAATAGAATATAAAAAATTCATATTGCTTAATGAAATACAGGATCTAAGCAATGATATCTAATCATTACTAGCATCACAATATGAGGCAACTACACAGCATGTGCCTCTGGGAAGATGTGCTCAATAATGAAGAAAGTGCTCTTGCTAAGAATCAAACCTAAAGCTCACTAAGAGAGTTTTTGTGATGATGGAAATGTTATATGTTTGCTGTATCCAGTACAGCAGCCACTACTAGCCACATGTGACTTCTGAGTACTTGATGTAAGGCTACTGGTGATGAAAAAAAAAAAATAGAATTTTAATTTATTTGATTTTAGACAATATAAATTTAAACTTAAATATCCCCATGTAACTAGCGGCTACCATATTGGCCAGTACCCTGAGGATTAAAAGAAACAGACATACACCACATTTGCAATGTATAAGCCTAATTTCTATCCTGACTGGAAGAAATAAATTTTATTTAAAAATTATAAGACAATTAGAAAATGTGAATGATACATGTTTAATGATTTTTAAAGAGCATAATGATATTATACCTATGCTTTTAAAACAACTCAAAGATTAAGGCTAACATATAGATAGATAGATAGATAGATAGATAGATAGATAGATAGATAGATAGATAGATAGATAGATAGATAGATAGATGATAGATAGAAGATAGATAGATAGATAGATAGATAGATAGATAGATAGATAGATAGATAGATAGATAGATGATAGATAGATAGATAGATAGATAGATAGATAGATAGATAGATAGACAGATAGATAGATGAAATTATATAATTTGGAATTTGCTTCCCTAAAGATTACAGCCAAGAAAACACTATGGAGCAGCTCTTCTCTGTAACACTTGGCGGAATTGGAATGGATTCTTATGCAAATGTTGGGTTTTTTTTTTTTTTTAGGAATGTAAATTCAGGCTGAGGATGGGTGACAATTTTGAGACTTGAGGGAAAGACAGGAGCTTAACCAAAATTTAGTTAACAAATATTTTGTTGTGATTGATCAGTGGAGACAAACAGTTCAGGTAATCATTTCTGAAATAAAGAATCCAAGCCAGATGCCTCACAGCTGGAAGTGAAATCTCTGCTCACTGCTGGAATGTCACGAAGCAAATGCTGCACAAGAGTGAAATTCACCAGTCCCCCAGATGGTAAGAAGTGCCCTTGTACCATCACTGAGCTTGCATAATTCTCTCAAGTGAAAACCCCTTTGGGACTTAATGGATTGGGAATTATCACCTTGAAACATCTTATCTGAAGCAAAGCTTTATAGAACTCAAGGATCCCCTCACCCTTGTAATAACTAAGGCTCCAGACCCAACTATGTGAACCCTCTACAGACCTTATTCTCATGAGTACTCTTTAGATTCCAGAGCACGATTAGTTCAAGATCCTCTCTCAGTGGGTCTCCCTCTACAGCAGGGTTGACAACCTTTTTCTGTAAAGGGACAGGTAGTAAATATTTTAAGCACTGCAGGCCATGTTTTCTCTTTTGCAACTATTCAACTCTGCCACTGTACCATAAAATCAGCCAAGGGCAATATGTAAATGAATGAGCATGGCTGTGTTCCAATGAAACTTTATTTATAAAAGTGGGCCAGATACAACTGCAGGCTGTAGTTTACTAACACTTGCTCTACAGCAGTAGCTGCCAGGAAAAATAATCAACATCTCTCCCCCTTCTCATTTGTTTAACCCAAGCATTCTGTCAAGAAAGATCTCTTAAGTCCCCATATTCATAGAATTGAATTAACTCCCCTGTGTCCATGAGTCCTTCACTCCCCCAGGTCACACTTATTCCCCCAGTAAATCTCCATCACACCCAAATCCTTGGACCCTGTACAGTCAGTGCTCTAATTTCAGGATGTAAGATAGTGGACATAATGGCACAGTGGGAAAGAGCACTACAGATTAATCAGCACATTATCAATGGTATGGCTAGTTCTGCCATGAGGAAACTGGACTCAGGAGTATTACTCAAATTAGAAATAGGGGTTAATGACCAAGGACAAGATGATTGCACATGAGGGAATTACTGGCAGCCTTTACTGATTAAAATTAAAAAAAAAAAAAAAAATACAGAGGAAGATGCAATGCCTTGGAGTGGACAGAGCACCAAACCAGGAATCAGAAGGCCAGAGTTCAAGGCATGCTATGGCTAACTGTCTGATGTCTTTTGGTTAGTGATTGAATCTCTCAGAACAATTTTCCCCACTATGAGACTGGGGCAACACTTTTCTCTAACACATTCTGTCAGTTCCTTGAATAAAACCTTCTAAGGACTCTAAGATTTGGATAAAATCTAAACTTGTCAGTGTGGCTCTTGCTTACCTCTCTTGCCTCACCTCTTACTACTCCCCCCTTCATATTTTACCTTGTGGTCCTGGGTGCATAACACATCCTCTTTTACCCACAGACGTCTGCCTAACTATTCCCTCTTGGTAAAACATTACCTAGGCTCACCCTGCCCTCCTTACCTCTCATTTCTGTTTATCCTTCTGATCTCTATTTAGACATCTGTCTCCTTCAGCACTTTACTTGGCCCCTAAGCCTGGGTTAGATGTTTCTCTTTTATAATCCATGTAAAAAATTCATAGCACTCTATCATTATTCTCATCACATGCTACTATACTTAATTAAATAAATAAAATAGTTTCCACACGTATGAAGAAAGGAAAGGCAATACTGGCTATTTTTTTTTTTTAGAAGAATAATGTGGGATTCCATTAAGCAGCCTCAAAAATTGTTCTATTCACAACATATGGAAGGAAAACAGTATAAATAATAAAAATATGGACACCAATGATGTTTTCCCAATGCACATCTTACCTTTAGAGGTTTCTTGTACTCTTTTTCCAGTGTTAAGACTTTTTGACATAACCACTTCCACAGCCAAAATGGATATTTTAAGGCAATTCATCCATTTTTTAAAATTTCTAGCAATAGTTTTTTTTTTTAATGTGGTGAAATATATGTAATATATAATCTTTCATTTTACCCATTTTTAATTGTACAATTCAGTAACATTAATTACATTCACAGTACTGTGTACCAGTAACACTTATTTATTGCCAAACTTTGAGGTTGATTATGTTTATTAAATATAAGTCATTAATACAGAAGTGATAGTCCATTGCAAGTAAGGACATTTAAAGGCTTCCTTGCTTCCCTCACACTTTTCTTTAAATAACATGTAGTGACTGAGGTTTAAAGATTTAACCTTTATCTGACACCGGTGGGCTTCATACCAGAATAATTGACATAATTAAAAATATAAAGATACTGGTCCCAGTGGATTTTCCAGAATCAAGTAGATGATGGCTGGAATCCAAGATGGGGCTATATCTGAGTATCCTTGACAAACTTGTTTGATATTTCAAAACCCAGTCACTCATCTATAAAATGAGGGGATATTATTACCAACATATGCTGTTGTTGAAGTGTTGTATAAGATAAATAATTTTACACACTTTGCACAGTTCTTGCCACAAAATTTTATGGCTATTATAAATTGAGTTTTTTGTTTATGATGTGAGAATAAAGAATATATGCAGTGTTTTTTTTTTAGGATCATGTTGCTAATAATAACCACAAGGAAAACACGACATTCAGAGTCTGACAATTTATCCTTTTAATCAAGGACATGTGGATCATTCCTAGTGCTCATTGACATTACCTTTCTTCTCCCTTTCCTGCACATTTGGGGAGATTGTTCACTTCCCATCCTTTGACAGCAGGTATGGCCATGGGTTTACTCAGCCAGTGAAATGTGAGCAGAAATTACTGGTAGACACATAAAGAGTCAGTGTACAGTCCTTTATATTCTCTTCCTCTAAGTGGCATATGCTGTCAGACAAAGTGACAGAACTTTGACTAGAGAAATCTACATTTTTATACTAAAAGATAATTTTATGCTAAGTTTTCTAACAGTTAAAATAGTTATGTACCCCTTTCTTTTCAAATGTATGTCAGAGGTTCTTTTCACATGAATGTTTTGTCTTTTTTATTTTGACTCTTCCTAATGTCGCAATGTATATTTTAATCTCTTTTCCAATATATATTTTACATTGTTTATTCTTAACCCCTGTTTTGAAAATATATACTTTTAACTGTTTACTATAGGTTTGTTTACTTGTGAGTTCAAGAGTGCCTATTTCTTATGAATGCCAAAACCCCTCTGGAAAGGTGTCCAAGGGGCTTTGCGGATTATATCCATGTTTGTGGAAGAACTCATGATGCTGATGTTACCAGGTCTGAGGTCAATTAGTCATTTGGCTTCTAATTGATGAGTGATCCCATCATTTCTTCTTACTTTGAATTTTTAAAAATAAATGCTTGAATTCATACATATCACTATGACTAGGTTCTTATGTTATGAAAGACATTCAGTGTGGAGCCCTCCTTCCCAATGACCCACATTTTTCAGATATTCTGAGCTAGGGATAATCTTTTTTTTTTTTTTCTGAGCCATTAAGATTTTAGGGTTACTAGTTACTGTGTATAATATAACCTCCTAATTTTGGCTGATACTCTTGAACATTGAAATTATTTTTTCAGATATATGACACTGTCTGAAAGAAAAATAGCATTATTTTTTAACTCCTTAATGGCATTATTGGATCTGTGGATTAAATCAAAACCATTGAGTCAATTCCGACTCATAGTGAGCCTAAAAGAATAGAATTGCTTACAGGGTTTCCAAGGCTGGATGTACTGTATTCTTCTGCAAATAACACATACCTTCTCTGATTGTTTATCAACTGATCCTTTCATCTGCGTAATATTTTTGAAAGCACAATATGCTATCTTTTTTTACAGTAACATGGAAAACAAATTTGGCATAGAACTACTTATGAAAATACCTTGCGGGTAACTGAGCAGCTGGCAAACAAACAAAGAAGGCGTGTGTTACTTGGGTAAATATAGAGTAGTCTTTATGGAAGCTGACTGCCACGTCTTTCTCCCACAGAGTAGCTGCTGGGTTTGAACTACCTGCTTTTCAGTAATCAGACAAGGGCTTAACCACTGCACCACCAGGACTCCTTCAGATCTATGGATAGGTATGTGATAATAACTGGGGATATAAAATTGGTTCATTCCCTTAATTAGCCTAGAAAATAATATTTAAAGCATATATACAAGTAAACGTATGCCCAAAACACCTTGACTTTATTATTTTTAATTTTATTGTGTTTTAGGTGAAAGTTTACAGTGCAAATTAGTTTCTCATTCAAAAATTTTTGTGCAAATTGTTTTGTGACATTGCTTGTAATTCCTGCAATGAGTCAGCACTCACCCACTTTCCACCCAGGGTTCCCTGTGTCCATTTGTCCAGTTTTCCCATCTCTTTCTGCCTTCCTGTCTTTGCTTTTGAACAGGTGTTGCCCAAAGACAAGATGACTCATGGAATGACATCAAGGACATCATACATGAAGAAACCAAAAGGTCATTAAAAATCCAGGAAAGAAAGAAAAGACCAAAATGAATGTCAGAAGGGACTCTGAAACTTGCTCTTGAAAGTTGAGTAGTTAAACCAAAAGGAGGAAACAATGAAGTAAAAGAGCTGAACAGAAGATTTCAAGGGGCAGCTCAAGAACACAAAGTAGAGTATTTTAATGATATGTGCAAAGACCTGGAGATAGAAAACCCAAAGGAAGGACATCCTTGGCATTTCTCAAGCCAAAGAACTGAAGAGAATATTCAAGCCTCGAGTTGCAATACTGAAGGGTTCTATAGGGAAAATATTGAACGATGCAGGAAGTATCTATTGAGTCTATTGAAACGATCATGTAATTCCCCTTTGTCCTATTCATGTGGTGAATCATGTTGATTGATTTTCTAGCATTGACACATCCTTGCATAACTTCTATGAATCCCACTGGGTTGTGGTGTATTATTTTTTTTTATATGATGCTGAATTCTATTAACTAGTATCTTGTTTATAATTTTTACATCTACATTCATGAGATATATTTGTCTTTTGTTTTTTTTTTCCCCTGTGTTGTCTTTGTCTGCCTTTGATATCCAGGGTTATGCTGGCTTCATCGAATGAATTCAGGAGCATTCCTTCCTTTTCTGCGCTCTGAAATAGTTTGAGTAGTACTGGTGTGAGCTCTTCTCTGAATGTTTGGTAGAATTCTCCAGGAAAGCTGTCCCAGTCAGAGCATTTGTTTGTTGGGAGTTTTTATTACCTCTTCAATACGTTCTCTTGTTATCCGTTTAGATTTTCTATCTCAGTTTGAGCTTTTCCATCATCTGTTTCCACACATGTAGTCAATTTGATTCCTGTGTATTCCATCCAGTGAAGTCCACTTGTATAGTTGTTTATGTTGTTGAAAAAGGTATCGGCAATGAAGAGGTCATTGGTCTTGCAAAATTCTAATATGCAATCTCTGGTGATGTTTCTATCACCAAGGCCATATTATCCAACTAATAATCCTACTTCTTTATTTCCAACTTTTGCATTCCAATCACTGGTAATTATCAATGCATCTTGATTGCATATTTGATCAATTTCAGACTGTAGAAATTGGTAAAAATCTTCAGTTTATTCATCTTTGGCCTTGGTGATTGGTTCGTAAATTTGAACAATAGTCTTATTAACTGGTCTTCCTTGTAGGTGTATAGATATTATCCTATCCTGACAGTGTTGTATTGCAGGGTAGATCTTGAAATGTTCTTTTTTTTGACAATGAGTGCAACACCATTGCTCTTCAATTTGTCTTTTCTGGCGTAGTAGACCATATGATTGTCCAGTTCAAAATGGCCAATACCAGTCCATTTAGGCTCACTAATGGCTAGTATGGAAAACCTGGTGGTGTAGTGGTTAAGTGCTTTGGCTGGTATCCAAAAAAAGGCTGGCAGTTTAAATTCACCAGGTGCTCCTTAAAAACTCTATGGGGCAGTTTTACTCTGTCTTACAGGGTTGCTATTAGTCAAAATTGACTCAAGGGCAAAGGGTTTGGTTTTTTGGTTTAATGCCTAGTATATCGATCTTTATGTCTTCTGTTTCATTTTTTGACAATTACCAATATTCCTAGATTCATACTTGTACATTCCACGTTCCTATTAGTGGATGTTTGCAGCTGTTTCTTCTCGTTTGAGTCATGCCAGATCAGTAAATGAAGGTCCTAAATGTTTGATTCCATCCATATCCTTAAGATGGACTTTCCCTTGAGGAGACAGCCCTTCCTCAGTCATATTTTGAGCGCCTTCCAACCTGAAGAGCTCATCTTCGGGCACTATATCAGGCAGTATTCCCCTGCTATTCATTAGATTTTCACTGGATAATTTTCCAGAAGTAGCCTACTAGGACCTTATTCCTAGTCTGCCTTAGCTGGAACTTTAGCTGGAATAAATTGCCATTTCATTAGAATTTATCCTACCTCTTTATCTATATGCCTTTTGTTGCAGAGGGGGATATTTTTCACCCCATTAATAAGATTTTATCTCTATATGGTTAAACAATTGAACTCACAGAGTATATGTTCTGGATAGTTGTTTGAGATTGTTTGAATAGAAGGAGGAAAAAACATAATAATTTGTTGTGATTAAGAGCTCTGATTCCCAGTTATCTGGGTCGAAATAATGGTTCAATCATTGTGTGAAACTGGTATTTTAACTATATGATCAGTCTTGATATCTTTATCAAGATGGGAAAAATGGTCCTTTTTACATGCATGTGGCCAGGATTAGATGTGGCAATAAGTGTAATAAATTTAGGAATAGAAAAGTGCTCAGGACATCATAAAAACCAAAAAACAAAAACAATTTTGACTCATAGGTAGCCTACAGGACAGAGTAGAACTGCTTCATAGGATTTCCAAGGCTGTAAATTTTTACTGAAGCAGACTGCCACAGTTTTCTCCCAGTAGTAGCTGGTGGGTTCAACCACTGAACTTTTGATTTGTAGCCCAGCGCTTAATGTCTGCACCATCAGGGCTCCTGGACATCATAAATATACTTTAAAATTTCCCTTGTTATCTTTAGTAACACAGCTATTTTTATTGTTTTGAAGCATAATTTTTAGAGCATGTACTACTGTCAGATACTTTCCATTATGACATTAGTTGCAGTTGAGTCGGCTTCAACACATGGTGACCTCTGTAAAACAAAACAAAACTTTGCCCAGTCCCGTATCATATCATTTCTACATCTTTCAGTGATCCTGAAAAGAAGTTTTGTATCCCATTTTAAAGAGCACAAAAGACCTGCACATGTTGAACAGGTGCTGCTTTCTCACCAAATCAGCTGCTTCCTTTTTTGTGATCTTCTCACTTTGGCTGTGTTCAACAGACACATGGTTATGGAAGACCTCTGCCCAATTCAATAGGTCTTTCAATTTTTAAAGAATTTCTTCAAATTGTCATAAAGATGAACTTAGTTGCAATCTGCCCTAAAATAAGTATCATATATTAGGCACATATAGCATATGTTAAAACATTTATCGGGAAGACATCTATTCCTACAGCTGGCTGAAGAATAAGGATACAGGACAGTTGGGACCTATCACCATCAATTATCTGTCCTGTACAGTTAACATCAAACTTCACACAAAACATGTTTCCTTCATTTGCAAAAATGAGATAATAACATTAACTCTTGTGATCAATTTAAATAATATATATTCATTCATTAGTTGATTCAACAAATTTATACTTAGTGCTGCTCCAGGCCAGGAGTATATTTGAGTAATAAACAAAACAGAAAGGTCCCTAATCTCAAGAAAACTCTATTTTATTAAAAGAGATGTAGACTGAACAGTTGAATATTTCAGGAAAAATAAACTTTTGCAGATAGTTTTAAGTGCTTTGAAGAAAATTCAAGTAGGTAATATGATAGGACAAGATAGATGTGATTGTGGGAGTTGGGAATGGTCAGGTAACTGAAAGTGCTTTTTCAACAAACTACTATGGAAGTAAAGTCACATATTTTTACTTTTCCCCACCAAACTAATGTTTTCTCTTTTGCCTTATGTAAAGAAAAGTCCAGCATGTATCTTTTGAATTGGTTAAATAATTTAGAATAACACTGTATTTTCAGTCCAAATAATTGTTTGGAAATTTTCTTCCCCAATTTGATTCCCCCACAAATTGGTTTGAGTGAGAGACTGAGCTTTGAAGCTTAAATCTTAATGCTGCTAGGGACTTAAAAATAGGTTTGATGTAATAATTAATGCTGAGAGAAAAACTAAGATCCTGCTGACAAATATACATTTAAATGTATATATTTGTCTATTTCTTGGCTTCAATTTCATTTTTTGAAACATTTTCTCATTGTTGATAAATGTCTGAGTTAGCTAATCTGAAGATTTTTGCAACATAAAATAGAAAAATATTTTTTAATTAAGTTAGGTAGGGTTTAAAATAAAATCATTTTTATTGTACTGTATCATATTTATTAATTTTCTGGAAAAACACACTGGGACATATTAAGTACAAAGGAAAGATGGAAAATCATGTGTGTGGTATATCTTTTAAAAAAAAAGAAAAATAGCTAGAAAGATACAGAAGCAAAAAGAAATAGGTGGAAATAGATAAAGAATATAACCACAAAAAATGGAGAATCACCAAGGGATTCTTCACTGTTGAGATAAGGAGAGTGTAAAAGAAGTTTTTATTTTCATTTATTTTATCCTACTGAATTATTTACCACTTACAACATACATATTTTAAATTTAAAACATGCAAAAATAATTAGCTGATTATGAGGTTTTTATTATTACACTTCTCTTTATTAAAAAATAAATGTATATAGTAACATTTTTAGAGAATTATAAAAGTAATCCCTTTAGCCATATCAGTTAGGCTAACTTACAGAGTTGACATTCTGAGAGTGTTTTCTATGTTTTAACTGGAACATTTTCTAATGAAGCCACAGTTTGTTTTTCAAAATAACATCGCCATTACCCTTGCCCTGATTATAGATGTTTACATTTAGAGAATGTAACCTATGCTCCTTTGGTTTTGGGACAAAATAACTATGTTAGTGATTGAGATTAAAAGGCAAGGTTGATGAACTGACGGTACGTAGTGCGTGCAACTCATGATTAGTGAACAAAATCTGCAGTATATAGAATTCATGTTATTAATAATGTTTTCTAATTTATGTATATAAAGCATTTGTATATCTATTTTGAATAAATTACATTATCACCCATATAAATCATTCCTATAAAGCAGACTTCAGTGACCAAAAATGCCTTCTCCTCAAGCACAAAACTCCTTGATAATTAGTCAAAATCTAGAAATTAAAAGAGGTTGCATTTACACAAGCAAGCCACATCATGGTTTTTCATCATTAACTAGTCACTCACCATCAGTAAACGGCATATTTATTGATAACCTGCTTAAAAGAATTACACGCTTAATTTTGTGACAATAGATCAGCCTCTCAGAAGTTTTTGGATTTTAAAACCTGACGTGCCTCTTGCCTCCAACAATTATCCTCAGCTATCTTGATCATAAAACGTGGTAGTAATTTATATGTTAGATATTTATGGTGTGGAAACATTTTCAAAACTAGCAGATACTTAAAAGAGTAGATGTATTAAGGGAAATTCTTCAATTTATTGAAACTTATTTTCTAGGTAACTAAATTTGCTCATTTATGTAATATTTTAATCCTTTTTTAAAACTGAAGTAATGATTTGACTCCTTTTTCTAATTGGAAGGTGTCAAAGGAATATTCCCCACACATCCATTGTTTGGATTATATTTTCCTAAAGAGAATATAAATAGTGCCTAACGTTTTGTATAGCAATATGAAGGATACATTTCTGAACCTCGTAGAACTAAAAGAATCCATTGATTAATGATTTAATTGAACTATTCATGGAATCATCAATTTATTTATATATTCACTTCTTGATTCATTCAAGAAATTATAACTGACAGCCTGATATAACTCAGCACTTGATTAGAGATTTCACTGTTTCCTTCAATTAAGTTCTGACTCATTGCGACCCTATAGGATACTGTAGAACTGCCTGACAGGGTTTCCAAGGCTATAATCTTTACAAATGCAGACTGCCACATATTTCTCTCTACTGCTGATGGGTTGGAACCACAGACATTTTTGTTAGTAGCCAAGCGCTCATCCGCTGCACTAGATTTTAACATGGTATTTGATTTCTGCAGACGTACATACAATACTACAATACAGTGCATTTTAGTTTTTTTAATAGCTAAATATTCTACTTAATATTATATTTATGTGCTTTATTCTTCTTGCATTATAATTTTGCTTTTTGGGGCATTCTTAAGCATAACCCCCCCAACTTTCCTGAGAGATTTGCATAGAATTATTAAATTATTTTTTGGGCGGTTTGAATTTTCAGTTGATGATGTTGCCCAATTAGGGTCTGTGCCCTGGAGCAGTAGACCCAATGAAATGCACTCCAAGTCAGAAAAAGAGAAAGTGTATTCAGGAGGTGGCACCAACGGAAGTCCAACAGCAACACAGGCTGTCTTTATGGGGTCCTGAAAGGAAATTTTATATCGGAGCTTATATATGACTGTTACAAGGGTTAGAGTTGTCTTCTTGGCACATAGCCCACAGATGGCTGGATGAGCAACACATTACAAGATAACCACAAGAGACTTCTTATCAGGCTAAAGAGATACATGCCAGATACCTCCTTATCAGACTAAAGATTTACATACCGGACATCTGGGCTCTAATCTTTATGTGGGGGTTGTAAATCCCAGGCAGTCAGACAAAACAAAGTCATTAACAAAAGTATGCAGAAAGGAGAACTCAGGCAGAAAAATGCATAGGTTCATCATGGCGTTAGTTATGTCAAGCTCTCAATAGCTCATTTTGAAAAGGAGAAAACAAGTTGTGCAGTATTGGGATCACAACAATTACCATAAAGAAAATCACTCATTTTATTTTGAAACTTTAACTCACCTAACTCCCACAGTTCTTGATGGGATTGGAACAGTGGTAGCATATTGCTCACTGGTTCACTGTTTCTTTTGGCTAATGACTACCAGCTGACATTTTTATTAACTTTGAATGAATAAATCAGTGTTATGAAATATTTGTTATGACTAACATTTCACTGAAATGTTAAGGTAAGATATGTTATACTGGTACCTATACATAGTTTTGTTTTCAATTCCAATTCATTGCATCTTCCCAAACAAGAAAGGAAGGTTGTACAAAGTAGTAAGGGGAAACATCAATATGAAAGCAAGAAAAGGGATCAAAATAATATTAGTTATAAAAAAAAATACTGTACTGTAACATGGATAGAGGAACACTTTCTTTAATTGTAGTTTCTCCCAAACAGGACATCAATTTTAGCTTATCCAAATGTGCAATGCACTGACTGAAACATCAGTGTTTATTTATTTATAGACTACAGTAGGAATACTGTAGTTTAACCATAGCCAAGGGTCCCCATTTACATAAATACATGGTAATTACCATGTCATAACCATCAAAGCTTTTGGAATTTCAACCCTGAACATCTAGTACTCACCAGAGTCTTAGAAGGAGCTCAGACGATCATTGCCTCTTGGCAGAAGATGAATTGTACTCAATTAAAGTACATGTGTGTACACTAGTGTTGTACATCCTAAAATACTAAAACACAGATCTCATAAACTGCCTTTAAGATAACTGTCCTTTCACCACTCTAGTATTATAGTACTATGAAAACCATGGAGAACTTGATTATCTCATTACTCAGAAAGTTTGTAAGGAGAGAACATATTCATTACAGAGGCTTTGTGTTCTAGAAAGGCCTCCATCGTAAATCTCAGCAAAACTACCTCTGCAAACTTGGCACATACCTAATTTTTTAATCTTGTCTTCAAGAAGCCCTGGTTATACAGAAAGGAGATAGTAATGTGTGCCTGCAGGATTAAACAAACATTTATGTATGTAAGGTAAAGAATACTCTCAAGTAGCTAAGAAAAAGGATTCTTCATCCGGAAGGGGAAGTGGTAGGTCAGTGGTAGAATCCATGCATTCCATGCGGGAGACCTGCGTTCAATTCCTGGCCAATGCACCTCATGTGCAGCTACCACCTGTCTGTCAGTGAAGGCTTGTGTGTTTCAGGGGAGCTTCCAGTCTAGGATAGGCCAAGAAGAAAGGCCTGGCAACCTACTTTTGTTATTCAGCCAAGGAAAACTCGCTGGGTCACAATGGTCCTATCTGCAAATGGTCGTGGAGATTGTGCAGGACTCGGCATAGCTGTGCTTTGTTGTGCATTGGTCACCATGAGTCAAAGGCTGACCTGATGGCAGCTAACTGCAACAACCATTGGGAAGGAAGTGCACGTAACTGCATAATGCTCACACTGTGGCTCCCTTAAGGCTATGTGCTTATGAGTGTACAATGTAAGACTCCTCTGGATCAGAGGAACTTCTAGTCTCTTTGCAGTCCAGCTTTCATCCATTACATATTAAGGGGTCATCTCACTATTCAACTAATTGTGGACCTATTTTTTAAACACCATTTTGAAAATAGTAAATAAATCAAACAACAAAACAACAACAACAAATATTTCAGCCATCATAGAGATTTAAATTTTATTGTTTGTGGTGGTGGTGGGGTAGACTTTAAGTTGAATGAATTCATTAAATATATTGTTGTTGGTAGTTTAATTAGAAACTGATAAATGTAATAAAAAGAAAATGAGATGGCATTGGGGAAATGTAATTTATACAGGGGTGATCAAATAGATAGAAAAAATAGTAGACACCTGTTAATACTGCCGAAGGGAAAGGCAATACATTATATGAGAGAAGTCAGCAAAACAAGGCTAAAGCATGGGAGAACACCAAGAAGAAAACAATAACAAAGGGCAACAGTGGTAACTATTATAGCATAGAGAACCCTGCAACAACAGTATTAACAAACACTAATTTACAAATAAGCACATAGGCAGATAGCTACACCAAAAGGTATAATAAAAAACCCATTGCCAAGAGGTATGGGAGGGTATAAAGAAACGCACCTGTCCACAAGTATAGGTTTGGTGGTGGATATTTCTACATACATAACTGTGATGTTGTTGTTAGATGCCATCAGGTCAGTTCTGACTCATAGCAACTCCATGTACAACAAAATGAAACCCTGCCTGGCCCTGTACCATCCTCACAATTGTGCTTGAGCCCATTGTTGCAGCCGCTGTGTCAATCCACCTCACTGAGGGTCTTCCTCTTTCCCCTGACCCTCCACTTTAGCAAGCATGGTATCCTTCTCCAGGGACTGGTCCTTCCTGAGAACATGTCCAAAGTATGTGAGATGAAGTCTCCCCATCTTTGCTCCTGAGAAGCATTCTTGCTGTACTTCTTCCAAGACAAATTTGTTCCTTCTTCCGAAGATCCATGGCATATTCAATATTCTTTGCCAACACTGTAATTCAAAGGCATCAATTCATCTTCGATCTTCCTTATTAATTGTCCAGCTTTCACATGCATATTAGGTTACTGAAAATATCATGGCTTGGGTCAGGCACACATCAGTCCATAAAGTGACATTTTTTTATTTTTTAACACTTTGAAGAGGTCTTTTGTAACAGATTTGCCCTGTGCAAGATGTCGTTTGATTTCTTGACTGCTGTTTCCATAGGCGTTGACTGTGGATCCGAGTAAAATGAAATCCTTGACAACTTCAGTCTTTTCTCTGTTTATCATGATGTTGCTTATTGGTCCAGTTGTGAGGATTTTTGTTTTCTTTATGTTGAGGTGTAATCCATACTGAAGGCTGCGGTCTTTCTTCTTCATCTGTAAATGCTTCAAGTTCTCTTCACTTTCAGCAAGCAAGGTTGTGTCATCTGCATATTGCAAGTTGTTAACGAGTCTTCCTCCAATCCTAATACCACGTTCTTCATATAATCCAGTTTCTCTGATCATTTGCTCAGTATACAGATTAAAAAAAATAAACAGTTTAAATTAAACCACACAGTATCACCTTGTTCTGTTCTAATGACTACCTCTTGATCTAAGAACAGGTTCCTCATGAGCACAATTAAGTGTTCTGGAATTGCTATTCTTTGTAATGTTATCCATAATTTGTTATGATCCACACAGTTGAATGCCTATCCATAGACAATAAAGCACAGGTAAATATCATTCTGGTGTTCTCTGCTTCAACCAAGATCCATCTGACATCAGCTATGATATCCCTTATTCAATGCCCTCTTCTGAATTCTGTTTGAATTTCTGGCAGCTCCCTGTCAATGTACTGCTGCAAACACTTGAATGACTGTCATCGAAATTTTAATTGTGGGTGATATTAATGATATTGTTCGATAATTTCCACATTCTGTTGGATCGCCTTTCTTTAGAATGGACACAAATACGGATCTCTTCCAGTCAGTTGGCCAGGTAGATGTCTTCCAAATTTCTTGGCTGGATAAGTGAGTGCCTCCAGTGCTGCATATGTTTGTTGAAACATCTCAATTGGTGTTCTATCAATTCCCAGAGCCTTGTTTTTCTCCAGTGCTTTCAGTGCGGCTTAGACCTCTTCCTTCAATACCATTGGTTCTCGATTATATGCTACCTCCATAAATGGTTGACTGTCGACCAATTCTTTGCTGAGAGTTTTTGTCATGAATGGGTGTTGGCTAGAATTTTGTTGACGATTTTTGCATCTAAGTTCCTGAGGGATATAGGTCTGTAATTTCCTTTTGTGTGTGTGTGTGGAGTCTTTTTTTGTGGAGTTTTTACTTGGTTTTGGTATCAGGGATAAGCTGGCTTTAGCAATAGAGGTATTAACTTTTCTCTGAAAGTTTGGTAGAACTCTCCAGTGAAGCTGTCCAGGCCAGGGCTTTTTGTTGTTGTTGTTGGCAGTTTTTTAATTAACTTTTCAATCTTTTCTTTTGTTATGGGTTTATTTAGTTGTTCTATCTCTGTTTGTGTCAGTTTAGGTAGGTAGTGTGTTTCTAGAAATTCATCCATTTCTTCTAGGTTTTCAAATTTGTTAGAGTACAATTTTTCATAAGAATCTGATATGATTCTCTTAATTTCAGCTGGGTCTGTTGTGATATCACCCATCTTATTTCTTATTTATATTCTTCCTCTCTTGTTTATCTTTTGTCAGTTGGGCCAATGGTTTATCAATTTTGTTATTTTTTTCAAAAAAACAAATTTTGGTCTTGTTAACACTTTCAATTGTTTTTCTGTTCTCTATCTCATTTAATTCTGCTCTAATTTTTATTATTGGCTTTCTTCTGGGCCTGAAGGTTTCTTTTGTTGCTCCCTTTCTATTTGTTCAAGTTTCAGGGATAATTCTTTGATTTTGACCCTTTCTTCTTTTTGTATGTGTGCATTTATTGATATAAATTGACTCTGAGCACTACTTTAGCTGTATGTCAATGGATCTAATAAGAAATGTTTTCATTTTCATAGGATTCTATGAATTTCTTTATTCCATCATTAATTTCTTCTATAACCCAGTTGTTTTTTGAGCAGGGTATTGTTCAGTTTCCAAGTGTGTTTGATTTCTTTTCTCTGTTTTTTGTGTTATTGATTTCTACTTTTATGGCCTTATGGTTAGAGAAGATGCTTTGGATTATTTTGATGTTTGGGATCTTGTTCCATGTGCACCAGAAAAGAAAGTACACATGGCTGCTGTTGGGTGTAGTGTTCTGTATATGTCTGTGAGGTCAGTTTGGTTGATTGTGGCATTTAGATCTTCCATGTCTTTATTGAGCTTCTTTCTGGATGTTCTGTCCTTCGCCAAAATTGGTCTGTGGGGGAAGTCCCTTACTATTGTTGTGGAGCTGTCTATCTCACTTTTCAGCACTGTTAGAGTTTGTTTTATGTACCTTGAAGCCCTGTCATTGGGTACGTAAATATTTAATATGGTTATATCCTCCTGGTATATTGTCCCTTTAATAATTATACAGTGTTCTTCCTTACCCTTTGTGGTAAATTTAACTTTAAAATCTTTTTTTTCAGAAATTAATATTACCACTCTTGCTCTTTTTTGATTGTTGTTTGCTTGACATTTTTTTCCATCCTTTGAGTTTTAGTTTGTTTCTCTAAGTCTAAGGTGTGTCTCTTGTAGGCACTTTGGTTGTAAGGACTGGGTGGTACCACTTATCCTTGGACCCCTGTTGTGGATGGCTAGGTGACAGGGGTGGAGCCACCTTAGGCCCATGATGTCAGGAGGTGAGGACCCTGTTTGATAGGCAAAGTGGTGTCAAACATCAAAAACCCTACCTCTTGACTGCACAGCTGAAACAGTTGTAGTCTTCCATCAAGGGCCTCATCTCCTGAAATGGGCCCACACAGGTCCATGCAGGGATGAAAGGTATTCAAAGTCTGTGACCGTTTGTGCCTGGACAGGAGCCACATCTGTCCTGGGGTCCCCATATTAGTGTAGCTGGCTAATTATCTTTTCCCAAAATTGTTGATTTATTCCTCCTCCAACACTGGTAGAATGGCTCGGAGTGTACAGCAGAGCCTATCTTAGGCCCAGGAAAATCAACAGCCACTGAAGCTGGGAGCTGGGAGCATGGTAACATAAAAGCAAGTACTTATCTTTTGCCGAGAACGCCATTCTTCTCTGGTTCCAGAGTTGTGAGTAGGCTGTGCAGCTCAATGTCTCTCCCTAAGGAATCCGTGTCCAGAACCCTACTGCCAGCCCCGTTGTTGTTGCTCCAGGGAGACATACCTGAGGGGCACCAGCTCCCCGTGTCAGGTTCGGCAACTCCTCACCACTTCTGAGTTGTCTCTCTCCCTCCCCCTGCTGCTCAGTCCATTTTCTAACTTCGCCTTTGATATTCAGGGCCCCTAGCTTCTCATGTGTATAACTGTTTCACTTTTTTTTCAGGTCTTTGTTGTAAGAGGGATCAGTGGAAGCATCTGACTACTCCGCCATCTTGGCCCTGCCTCTCGACCAATTCTTTTTGGTCTGTGACTTTGTGTATTTCTTCCATCTTCTTTGATGTTTTCTTCATCACTCAGTATTTTTCCCATGGAATCTTTCAGTATTGGGACTTGAGGCTTGAATTTTTTCTTCAGTTCTTTCAGTTTGAGAAATGCCAAATGTGTTCTTCCCTTTTGGTTTTCTATCTCCAAGTGTTTGTACATTTCATTATAATACTTTACTTTCTCTTCTCAATCCACCCTTCGAAATCTTCAGTTCTTTTACTTCATCATTTCTTCCATTCACTTTAGCTGCTCTGCTTTCAAGAGCAAATTTCAGAGTCTCTTCTTGCATCCATTTTGATCTTTTTTTCTTTTCTGTCTCTTTAGCGACCTCTTGCTTTCTTCATATATGATGTCCTGATGTCATTCTACAACTTGTCTAGTCTTCAGTCATTAGTGCTCAGTGTGTCAAATCTATTCCTGAGATGGTCTCTAAACTCAGGTAGAAGTTATACTCAATGTCATACTTTGGCTCTTGTGGACTTGTTCTAATTTTCTTCAGCTTCAACTTGTATTTGAGCAGTTGATGGTCTGTATCACAGTCAACACCTGGCATTGCTCTGACTAACAGTATTGTGCTTTTCCATAGTCTCCTTCCACAGATGTAGTTGATTTGATTCCTGTGTATTCTATTTGGCAAGGTACATGTGTATAGTCACTGTTTATGTTGTTGAAAAAAGGTATATGCAATGAAAAAGTCATTGCTATTGTAGAATTCTATCTAGTAATCTGCAGAGTCATTTCTATCACTAAGGTGATATTTTCCAACTACCAATCCTTCTTTGTTTCCAACTTTCACTTTCTAATCACCAGTAATTACCAACGAATCTTGATTGTTTGATCAACTTCAGACTGCAGAATGTGGTAAAAATCAATTTTTTCATCTTTGGCATTAGTGGTCAGTGTGTAAATTTGAACAATAATTGTATTAACTGGTCTTTCTTGTAGGCATGTAGATATTTTCCCATCACTGTCAGCATTGTAGGAGGCCTGGTGGTGAAGTGGTTAAGAGCTACAGCTGGTAATCAAAAGGTTGGCAGTTAAAATCCACCAGCCACTCCTTGGAAACCCTATGGGAATTCTATTCTGTCTTATAGGATCACTATGAGTCAGAATTGACAGCAATGGATTGAAAAGCGTTGTACTTCAGGATAGATCTTGAAATGTTCTTTTTGATGATAAACCCAATGCTATTCCACTTCAATCTGTCATTCTGGGCATAGCAGACCATATGACTGTCCATTTCAAAATGACCGATATCATTCCTTTCAGCTCATTAATGCCTAAGATATTGATGTTTATGCATTCTATTTCATTTTTTACCACTTCCAATGTTCCTAGATTCATACTTCATACATTTCATATTTCAATGATTAATGGATGTTTGTAACTGTTTCTTTTCATTTTGAGTCATGCCACATCAGCAGATGATCTCAAAAGCTTAATTCCATCCATTTCATCAAGGTCGATTCTACTTTGAGGAGACAGCTCTTCCCCAGTAATCTTTTGAGTGCCTTCCAATCTGAGGGTCCCATTTTCTGGCACTATATCAGTGTTCTGCTGCTATTCATAAGGTTTCATTGGCAAATTTTTTCAGAAGTAGACTGCCAGGTCCTTTTCCTAGTCTGTCTTAGACTGGAAGCACCGCTGAAACCTGTCTACCAAGGGTGGTTCTGTTGGTAGTTTAAATGCCAGTGGCAAAACTTCCAGTATCACAGCAACAAGCAAGCTACTACAGTATGACAAACAGACACGTGGTGTTACATAGTGGTAGGTTCTGTTTATATATTAATATAGTCAATAGGGCAAACAAAGGCCACAGTTAGTTCAACTTCTTAGATATAACCAAACTTCTGGTGGGACGAGGTTCCTTAGCTTGAAAGCAAAAGGCCATAGACTCAGGGACATGTCAACTGGCACAACATAACTCATAAAGTTCTGAATCCTATTTCTATAAGTAGTGTCTGGGATTTTGAAAGCTTGCGAGTGGCCACTTAAGATACATCTACTGGTCTGTTACCACCCAGAGCAAAGGAGGGTGAAGAAAACCAAAGGCTCAAGGGAGAAATTAGTCCAAAGGACTAATGAACCATATGAACCACAGCCTACCTGACCCCAAGACTAGAAGAACTAAATGGTGCCCAGCCACCACTACCAACTGCTCTGACTGGGATCACAACAGAGGGTCCCAGAGAGAGCAGGAGAAAAGTTGTAGAACAAAAACATCAAATTCTCAAAAAAGATCAGACTTTCTGGTCTGACAGAGATTGGAGGAACCCCCAATACTGTGGCACTAAGAAACCCTTCTGAACTGGAACTGAAGCTATTCCTGGAGACCACCTTTCAGCCAAACTATAGACAGACACATAAAATAAACAATAACACTCAAGAGGAAAGTAATTCTTAGAACAATCCATTATACAAGATAACAATGGTGACGTACGTCCAAAATCAAATATGAGAAGGCAAAAAGTGATAGAAAATCAGGACAAAAGGAAATGGGGAACCTAGTTTAGAAATGAGGAGAGTGCTGACACATTGTGGGGAATAAAGCCAATGTTATGGAACACTTTATATACAAACTATCAAATAGGAAACGAATTTGCTCTGTGAACTTTCACCTAATGCACAATAAAAATTAAAAATAAATGAAGTGTATGTGAATACGACCTCTATATGAGAGGTCATAGGCCACAGTGATATTAAGGTAAATTCTCAGAATGATTTTAATATAAAAGAAACCTCAGCTGCATAGTCATACTAAATTTTAAGTGGTTATTTTTTTTTTTAATCTGAGTACTCTAAACTTTAATTTTACTGAGTCTTAGAAGAACACATAGTTATAGATTGTATATGTTCTCAGCAGCTCTGTTTTTAAATCAGTAGGAAAAGTATGAGGATAAATGCTCTTCTGAGAGAATCACCCTGAATTTTTTCAAGGTGACAATAGTTGAGTTGCCACTTTTCTTCCTTAACTCATGTAATTATGTCCCAAATCAGAAGACAATATTTGATGTCATCAAATATGGCTTTAATAACTTTAGTATGCATTTGAAATAAATGTATATATAAGACATTTAAAATTGTGTAATTACCAAGAAAAAAAATATTTTGTAAATTTCAAGAAGGCTAACTAGTTAAGAACAGGTAATTAAATGTCAGATATAATGACAGTATTCCCACAACTACCAAAAGAAGGAGGAGGAGGAGGAAGAGGAGGCCAAGGAGGAGAAGAAAAAGACATTTGCAATAAACAAAGTTCAAAGGAAGTGAAATATGTGTACCATAGGTATCAAAGAGCTTATTTCTATTCAAAATATATAGGAAATTCCCACAACTAAAAAAAAAATGAAAAATGAGGCAACATGAAACCATGCAGTTGAGATCATTAAAGCATCTAAAATATATTCAATATCATTATTGATCAAGGAAATGCAAAATGATGAATCATAATTGTTTTATATTACCAAACATTTAAGAAATTTGCATAAGGCTGGATTTCTGTTGTGTATGGGGCAACGGCACGTCAATAATCATCCTGAGATTTTACGTTAAATCATATTGTTGGAAGGGCAGTGTGATGTCATTTTCCAACATAGAAAATTGCCTAACTCTGGACCTTATCATTTTCAAAAGTAATTATCACAATTACAGAAATTAATTCACAATAATGCGTGTAATACATACACACATTTTATATAGGTAAAACCCAAAAACCAAACCCAGTGCCGTTGAGTCGATTCCAACTCATGGTGACCCTAGAGGACAGAGTAGAACTGCCCCATAGAGTTTCCAAGGAGTGCCTGGTAGATTTGAACTGCCGACCTTTTGGTTAGCAACCGTAGCACTTAACCACTACGCCACCAGGGTTTCCCATATACAGATATATTAGATATTTACATACATAAAAACAAATCATAAACATACCATAAATATAAATCAAATGAAGAAAGTTTGTTATAGTATATGCACAATAAATAGTATTAAGCATACTTAAAATAATGACACAAGTCTATACTGTTTGCCCGCATGATGGGGAAAATAGCAGTCTCTGAATATATATTGAAATTAAACCTCTCTTATATGTTTTTTTTTTTGGTTGTTCTTTTATTTGAATTACTTTTTCACTGCCTTTGCCTTCTTTTAGATTATATATCTTTTATTTACAGAGGGATAAATACTGAAGTTTATCATTTCCATTTTATGCATTTATAAACATTTTGTCACAGTTGCTTTCAAATTTTCCAGCATTGATTTAGTGATTTTGATATCACAATGTAATTTTTAATGGCCTAAGTTTTTTTTTTTTATGTATTATCTCATGCTGAATATCTTAAAAAGTTTTTAAAATATATACATTTTATATATAAAACAAGTTTGTGGTATTTCATGGTAGAAGGTTAAATTTATTACTCCATCCTAACCAAGTGGAAGTCTCCTGGTATTTTTTAATAGCTTATGTTACAGGTAGGGGAGGATTCACTTCTTTACAGGCTCCCCAGTCTCATTGTGTTCCCTTTACCCCTTCTTCTGATACAGCCACTATAATAAGTTTGATACGAATTATTTTAATCCATACTTCTACATTTCTGTTAGCTAGCAATATATATTAATTAAAGCATAATTTTAATTATGTTTTATTTTTTATTTTAATTATATGTTTTAATATTTTATTTTGATTATCTTTTAAAATTTTATTTTAATTATATATTTGGTGATTTCACCACAATGAAGTAATGTTAACCTGAATTTCTTTTTTTCTAAAAAAAGTCTCTGTTCCTGTGGTTGTAAAAATATGTTATTATATTTTCTCCCAAGAACTTTTTAAAATATTTCATTTGTAATTTAAAATATACAACTGCTATATGACCCAAACTTTGATAGAAAGCTGATGTAACTATACTGATTAAAGAAAAATTTAACCTTAAAGCAAAAACCATAAATAAATGTAAAGAAATTCATTTTCTAGTGGTAATTATTAAATCCATTCATGTAACAGTTCTAAAGATGTATGGATCTAGTAACTAACTTCAGAATATTCAAAGCAAAAACAAGTGTAAGGATCAATATCCATAATCCTAGGGGTATATTTTAAGATACATTTCTCAGTAACTGATAAAAAAATTCAAATGATATAGGTTACTTGAACAACACAGTTAGCAAACTTGCCATAATGGACATATACAGAAGATTCTGCCAAACAATTACAAAACATACATTCATTACAAAGGAACCCAATTATATTTTGATCATAAAAGAAACCTGAACAAATTTCAAAGAATTGAAATCCTTCAGAACACCATCTCTGAACATTGCTCAATGAAGCTTGAATTAATATATAAAATGATCAGTTTCTCTGCAAATATAGAATTCAAATATTCAAAATATTCTTTGAAATTTCTCATGAATTAAAGTAAACATCATACTGGAAATGAGAAAATACTTTGGTATATCAAACATAGAGGAAAAATTCTTTCCTTAACTGCACATATATATGTATAGAGAAAGAGATTAAAATCATATGAAAATCAATCAATGTAATCCACCATATAAATAGAACAAAAGAATCACATGATCAGTTCAATCAAAGCAGAAATAGCATTTGATATAGTCCAACATCCATTCCTGATAAAAATTAAATAAAATGGGAATAGAAGGCAAGTTTCTGAACACATTAAAGAGTATCTATACAAAACCAAGAGCCAATGTCATCCTCAAAGGAGACAGACTGAATGCATTCCCTCTGAGGACGGGAATAAGACAGGATGTCCTTTAACACCATTCCTATTTAACATTGTTGTGGAAGTCCTAGCTAGGACAATTAGACAAGAAAAAGAAATAAAGAGCATCCAAATTGGAAAGGAAGAATAAAACTATCCCTATTCACAGATGATATGATCCTATACACAAAGAACCCAAAGATTCCACAAGAAAACTGCTGGAACTAACAGAAAGATTCAGCAGAGTGCAGGAGATATAAGATAAAAGTACAAAAATCAGTTGGATTCCTATACACCAACAAAGAGAACCTCAAAAAGAAATCAGAAAAACAATACCATTTATGATAACTGCAAAAAAGGTAAAATAGGAATAAATCTAACCTTGGATGTAAAAGACCTATACAAAAAGAACTATAAAGCATTATTGCAAAAAGCCGAAAGAGAACTACTTAAATGGAGGTATATACCATGGCCATGAATAGGAAGATTCAACATTGTGAAAATGTCAATCATACCCAAAATGATCTACTGATAAAATGCAATCATGATCCAAATACCAACAGCATTCTTCATCACGATGGAAAAATTAATCACCAACTTTTTATGGAAAGGAGAGTCCTCAGGTAAACAAAGCATTATTGAAGAAAAATAATAAAGTAGGAGGCCTCATACTACCTGATTTCAGAACCTACTCTACAGCCACGGTAGTCAAAGCTTAGTATTGTACAATGACAGACGCATAGACTAATGGAACAGAGTTGAGAACCCAGATGTAAATCCATCCACCTATGGTCAGTTGATCTTTGACAAAGGATCAAAGCCCATTAAATGGGGAGAGGACAGGTTTTTTGTTTTAACAAATGGTGCTGGCAAAACTGGATATCCATCTTTAAAAAAATGAAACAGGATCCGAACCTCACACCATACACAATAACTAACTCAAAATGGATCAAAGACCTAAATATAAAACTTAAAATGATTATAGATCATGGAAGAAAAATAAGGGACAAAGCTAAGGGCCCTAATATATGGCACAAATAGAATACTATAACAATGCACAAATGCCAGAAGATAAACTAGATAGCCAGGAGTTCCTGAAAATTAAACACTTATTCTCATCAAAAGACTTTACCAAAAGAGTAAAAAGAGAACCTACAGACTGGGAAAAAATTACTGGATACGACATAACCAACAAGGGTCTAATCTCTAAAATGTATAGAATAGTTCAACACATAGATAATAAAAAGATAAATAATCTAATTAAAAAAGTAAGCAAAGGATATTCCAACAAAGACCTTCAGGAGGCCAAAAGACACATGAGGAAATGCTCACAATCATTAGCCATTAGAGAAATGCAAATCAAAACCAGAATGAGATACCATCCCACTCTGACATCACTGGCACTAATCAAATAAAACAGAAAATAACAAATGTTGAAGAGGTTGCAGAGAGATTGGAACTCTTATGAATTGCTGGGGAGAATGTAAAACCATACAACTAGAATGGAAAATGCTGTAATGCCTCCTTAAAAAACTGGAATTAAAATTTCATATGAACCATTAATCCCATTCCTAGGAATATATCCTAGAGATATAAGAGCTGTCGCTCAAAATAGACATACACACACCCATGTTCATCGCAGCATTATTCATGATAGCAAAAGATGGAAACAACCTAAGTGTCCATCAACAGATGAATGGATAAACAAATTATGGCACATAAGTACAATGGAATAGTATGCAAAAATAAAGAGTAATAATGAATCCACTTCACAACATGGGTGAATCTGGAGGGTATTAGGCTGAGTGAAGTAAGTCAATTATAAAGGGATGAATATTGTATGGGGCCACTACTACAAAAACTCAAGGAAGGGTTTATGCATAGAAAGAAACAACCTTTAATGGTAACGACAGAGAGGAGAGTTAGGGAGGGGAGATCACTAACTAGATAGTAGACAAGTATAAACTTTGTTAAAGGAAAGACAATACACAATATATGGAAGACAGCACAACTTGACCAAGGCAAAATCATAGGATATTCCTAGACACATCCAGACACCTTGAGGGACCATGTTACTGAGACCGAGGGATGGAGACCATAGTCTCAGGGGACAGCTAGATCAATTGGCATAACAGAGTTCATAAAGAAAATATTCCGTGTCCTGCTTTGGTGAGTAGTGTCTGGGGTCTTAAAAGCTTGTGAACAGCTATCTAAAATACATCTATTTGTCCCATCACATTCGGATCAAAGGCAAGTGAAGAAAACCAAACATGCAAGGAAAGTATCAGTCTAAAGGACTAATGGACCACATGAACCATAACCTCCACCAGCCTGAGCCCAGAAGAGCTAGGTGGTGCCTGGCTACCACCACCAACCGTTCTGCAGGAATCCAAATAGAGCGTTCCAGACAGAGCAAGAGAAAAATGTAGAACAAAATTCAAAGTCACAAAAAAATGCATACTTGCTGCTCTGAGAGAGACCGGAAGGACCTCCCCAAGACTAAGCCTTCCAGACACGATGCTAACAGAGAAATGAAACCACTCCTGAAGCCCACCTTTCACCAAAGATTAGACAGGCTTATAAGACAAAGAATAACACACGCAAGGAAGGTGCTTCCTAGTTCAATCAAATATAGGAGACCAGTGGGCAACACCTGCCTAAAAGCAAAGATGAGAAGGCAGGAAGGACAAGAAAACTGGATGAATGGACATGAGGAATCCAAGGTGTAAAGGTAAAAGGAGAGAGTGCTGACACATTGCGGGAATTGCAACCATTGTCACATAACAATTTGTGTATCAATTTTTGGGTGAGAAACTAATTTGCACTGTAAACTTTTACCAAAAATACAATTAAAAAAAAAAAAGAAGAAGAAAACAGGTGGGATAAATATCCATCATGAAAACTTAGAAAAAGAATAATACAGTCCACACCACTCCCTTCCTGTACAGCAAAGACCTGAAAAACCAAGAGAAACAGATGGAGATGACAATTCTGGAATAGTGAATGTCAAAAGAAGGATAAAAAATTGAATCAAACACCAAGTTGAAGGAGAAATTGAATGAATACAGGAGGGTCATGGAGTGATGAAATTCTGCCAGCTGCTCCTGCTCAGCATGACCTTCTTGAGACAAAGGTAGTAGTGATCATAGATGAGGAGCACAGGAAAGCAACTTCATAGCATTCCCAAAAGAAACAGAGAATCCATGTAGACACACAGCAAAGGAAGCAAGGTGAGCAGAACATGATCTGTACCTAAGGAGAGAAAGCCCAAGAAGAAGGGCCAGGGTTCCAGGGCTCCTGACATCCACGGAGTAGGGAGAGAACTAGGATCCAGGGAGAGGTTTACTCAAGAACAGCAGCTCCTGACAACTAGGATAGGTTGCATGCAAGAAGCAAGAGATTTCCCACCCAACTGGACTACAGGCAGCCCTCCCTCTCCCTCCACTTGCTCTTGAGTGGGGCCAGATCCCATTTACTGACTGCGGCCAATGGAAAGTGCCCAGACAACCTCACACGGCAACCTGAGGAGTGTGCTTCCCCTGCCCCCACACTCCTGGTGACTAGAAACACAAAACCCTTATCCCACAGCCCTGACCACTGAGGACCACAGTCTGAGCCTCCCTCTTTCCCCCCACCCAGCCCTGTCCACCAACAGACAACAGGCAATGAATTTTAGATAAAATAAACTTTAAATCAAACTCCATCCAAAAGACAAGAAAGGGCTCCATTTGATGATTAAGGAGTCAATCCATCAAGAGGACTTAACTATAATACATATTTACATACCAAAAGACAGAGCTGCAAAATATATAAGAGAAACTCTAAAATAACAAAATTTAAAAGAGAAATAGTTCTACAATAACAGTAGGAGACTTTCACACACCATTTTCAATGAAAGGGAAAAAAAAAAAAAACTAGAAAGAAACTCAACAAAGATACGGAAGAGCTAAATAACACAATCAACCAGTTAGACCTTATAGAAATATACAGAACACTTCACCCAAAAGCAACACAGTACACATTCTTCTCCAGTACACATGGATCATTTTCCAAAATAGATCATATTTTACACCACAAAGCAAGCCTCAACAAATTAAAAAAATATCAAAGCACAACAAAGCATCTTCTCTGATTAAAACACTATAAAACTAGAAATCAATAACAGAAACAACAAGGAAAAAAATCAAATACATGGAAACTGATAACACCTTGCTCATAACCACTGAGTGATAGAAGAAATTAAAAATGAAATTAAAAAAATCCTAGAAAAAAATAAGAATGAAAATACAGCATAAAAAACCTTTGTGACACAGCAAAAGCAGTGCTCAGAGGAGAATTCATAGCAATAAATACACACATCAAAAAAAGAAGAAAGGGCAAAAATCCATAACTTTTTCCCACAACTTGAACAAACAGAAAAAGAGCAGCAAAGGAGGCCCAAGTCAACAGAAAAAAGGAAAGAACAAAGATTAGAGCAGAAATAGATTAAATAGAAAACAGAAAAACAATAGAAAGAATCAATAAGACCAGAGTTGGTTTTTTCAGAGCATCAATAAAATAGACAAATCACTGGCCAAATTGACAAAAGAAAAAAATAAGAAGATGTAAAAAATGGAAATAACAAATGAGATGGCTTACATTACAACAAAACCAACTGAGATGAAAAGAATCATAACAATATTTTGAAAAACTGCAGTCTAACAAATTTGAAAGCCTGGAATAAATGGGCAAATTTCTAGAAACACACTACCTCTCTGAACTAACACAAACTGAGGCAGAAAAGTTGCACAGACTAATAACAAAAGAAGAAACTGAAAACCAAAAACCCCCATAACCCCCATTGCTGTCGAGTCGATTCCAACTCATGGTGACCCTATAGCACAGAGTAGAACTGCCCCACAGAGTTTCCAAGGAGCACCTGGTGGATTCGAACTGCTGACCTTTTGGTTAGCATCTGTAACACTTAACCACTACACCATCAGGGTTTCCGAAGAAACTGAAGGGGTCATAAAAACTCCCAACAACAAGAACAACAATGAAAAGCCCCAGCCCAGAAGGCTTCACTGGAGAATTCTACCAAACATTAAGAGAAAAGTTGACACTAATCATACTTAAACTATTCCAGAACACAGAAAAAGAAGGAATACTGTAAAATTCATTCCATGAAGCCAGCATAACCCTGGTATCAAGTCGGGCAAAGACATCACTAAAAAAGAAAATTAGTGACCAATATCCGTCATGAATATAGACACAAAAATTCTCAGCAAAAATATAGTTGCAAAAACTCAACAGAATGTCAAAAAAAAAAAAAATCATGAGCAAGTGGGATTCATAACAGGTGTGCAAGGATGATTCAACATTAGAAAATCAATCAACATAATCCAAAATAGCAAATCTGTTGCCATCAAGTCAATTCTGCCTTATAGCAACCCTAAAGGACAGAGTAGGACTACCCCACAGGGTTTCCAAGGAGTGTCTGGTGGATTTGAAATGTTGACATTTTGGTTAGCACCTATAGCTCTTAACCACTACACCACCAGGGTTTCCCAATGTAATCCATCACATAAATAAAACAAAGGAAAAGAATCATATAATCATCTCAGTCGATGCAGAAAAGGCATTTGATAAAATTCAATACCGATTTCTGAAAAAAACTCAGCAAAATAAGAATAGAACAGAAATTCCTCAGCATAATGAACGGCATATGTATAAAACCAACGGTCAACATTATTCTCAATGAAGAGAGATTGAAAGTATTTCCCTTGAGAATGGGACCAGACAAGGATGTCCTTTATCACCAATTTCATTCAATATTGTACTGCAAGTTCTAACTAGAGCAATAAGGCAAGGAAGGGACATAAAAGACATCCAAATTGGTAAGGAAGAAGTAAAACTATCCATATTTGCAGATGACATGATCCTATATGTAGAAAATATCAGAGACTGCAAGAAAGCTATTGGAACTAATAAAACGATTTTGCAAAATAGCAGGGTATGAGATCAACATATAAAAATCAGTTGGATTCCTCTACACTAACAAAGAACTCTGAAAAGGAAATTAGGAAAATAATACCATTTGCAAGAGCCCTCCCCCTCCCCCCACCGCCACCAGAAAAAAATACTTAGGAGTGAAACTAACTGGAGATGTAAAAGACTTATACAAAGAAAACTACAAAACACTACTGCAAGAAAACAAAAGAGATTTAGATAAATTGAAAAACATGCTATGCTTATCAATAGACTTAACATTGTGAAAATGCCAATATTATCCAAAGGAGATATAATAAAATCCTGATCCAAATTCCAACATTTTTTAACACGATGGAAAATCTAATCACTAAGATTTTACAGAAGGGAAAGAGGACCAGAGAAGTTAAGCATTATTGAAGAAGAAGAACAAAGTAGGAGGCCTCACACTTTCCAATCTCAGAACCTGCTACGTAGCCACAGTAGTCAAAAAACTATGGTGCTGGTATAACGCTAGACACATAGATCAGTGGAACAGAACTGAGAATCCAGAAGTAAACCAAACCATCTTTGGAAGATGATCTTTGACAAAGAGTCAAAATCCACTAACTGGGGAAGAGAGAGTCTGTTTAACAAATGGTACTCGAAAAACTGGATATCCATTTGCAGAAAAATGAAACCGGATCCATACCTCACACCATACACAAAAAGTAACTCAGGATGGATCAAAGACCTAAATATAAAACCTAAAACTATAAGGATCACAGAAGAAAAAATAGGGGCAAACCTAGGGTTTCCAATTTATGGTATAAATTAGGCTATCAAACATGAGTAAAAATGAGCAAGCAATTGAAAATAAACTAGACAACTGGGACATCCTAAAAATCAAATATTTATGCTCATCAAAAAAGCTTCTCCAGCAAAAAGAGAACCCACAAACTCAGAGTTCTTTATATGTTCTTGATGTTAAACCTCTCTCATATATATGGTCCCCAAATAGTTTCTCCCGTTCTGTAGGTTGTCTGTTCACTTTCTTTTATACAGTTCTTTGGTGAACAGAAGTTTTTAATTTTAATGAAGTTCAACTTATCTCTTTTGTCGCTCATGCCTTTGGTGTAATATCTAAGAAACCATTGTCAAAAACTAGGTCCCAAAGCATTAATTCTTTTTTTCTTCTTCTTCTAACATTTTTATCTTTAAGGCTTAAGTTTTTAAATTGAGTATTTGATTCATTTTGTGTTGATTTTCATATATGGTATATGGTATGGGTCCATCTTCACTCTTATGCATATGAAAATCCAGTTGTCCCAGTACAACTTATTGAAGCCACTATTCTTACCTCACTAAATGGACTTGGTATCCTTGTTAAAAATCTATTGATCATACATGAATGAGTTTATTTTTAGACTCTCAATTCTATTCCATTAATCTATATGATTATCCTTATAACAGCACCACCTGCATGTATTAGTGCAACATCATAGTAAACTTTGAAACTAGGAAGTGTGAGTTCTCTTTCTTTGTTCTTCTTTTTCAAGATTTATTTGACTGTTTGGTGTCCCTGTCAATTCCACATGCATTTGAGGATTACCTTTTACTTCTTGCCAAAAAAAAAAAAAAAAAAAAAGACTTTTGGGATTTTGATTGGGAGTGTGCTGAATCTGTAGATTTCTTTGTACAGTACTGACATCGTAACAATATTAAGTCTTCCAATCCATGAATATGTGATGTCTTTCTATTTATTTAGGTCTTCTTTAATTTCTTTCAGAATTTTTTATTTTTTTTAATAGTTTTCATTATACAAGTCTTTCACCGGCCTGGTTAAATGTATTGCTAGATATTTTATTATTTTAAATGATAGTGTAAGTGGAATGGTTTTCTTAAATTCCTTTTCGAATTGTTCATTGCTGGTGCATAGAAACACATCTTTTAAGTGTAGCCCTTGTATCCTGAAACTTTGCCGAATTAATGTATTAGGTTTAGTAGTTCCCTTTTGGATTTATTTGGGATGTTCTATATACAGGATTAAGTCATCTGTAGATAGAGACAATATTTCTTCTTCCTTTCTGATGTGGATACATTTTATTTATCGTGCCTAATTGTTAGAAACTCCAGTAAAATGTTCAATAGCAGTGGTGAAAGTGTATATCCTCATCTGACTTCTGATATTAGCAGGAAAGCTTCTAGTCTTTCTCCACTTTGGGTGTGTTAGCTATGAGTTTTTTTTTTTTTTTTTTTAATTGTGCTTTAAGTGGAAGTTTACAACGGAAGTTAGTTTCTCATACAAAAACTTTTACTCATGTTGTTACGTAACCCTAGATGCTCTCCCTACAATCTGACAGCACACTCCTTCCCTCCACTCTGTATTTCCCGTGTCCATTCAACCAGCTCCCGTCCCTCTCCGCCTTGTCATCTCACCTCCAGAAAGGAGCTGCCCACATAGTTTCATGAGTCTACTTGAGCTAAGAATCATAATCCTCACCAGTATCATTTTATGTCTTATAGTGCAGTCTAATCTTTGTCTGTAGAGTTGGCTTCAGGAATGGTTTTAGTTTTGGGCTAACCGTGAGTCCAGGTCCCATAACCTCTGGGGTCCCTCCAGTCTCAGTCAGACCATTATGTCTGGTCTTTTTACTAGAATTTCAGTTCTACATCCCACTTTTCTCCGCTTCATCAGGGATTCTGTGTTGTGTTCCCTGTCAGGGCAGACATGTGTGGTGGCTGGGCACAATCTAGTACTTCTGGTTGGCTGCTGATGGAATCTCTAGTTTATGTATCCGTTTCTTACTCTTGGGCTCGTATTTCCCTTCTGTCTTCATTCTCCTTTGCTCTAGGTGGGTTAAGACAAATCGATGCATCTTAGATGGCAGCTTGCTAGCTTTTAAGACCCCCACAACACTTACCAAAGTGGGGTGCAGAATGTTTTCTTAATACACTTTGTTATGCCCATTGACATAGATGTCCCCTGAAACCATGGTCCCCAGAACCCTGCCCCTGCTGCTCTGTCCCTCAAATATGTTTGGTAGTATTTAGGAAAATTCTCAGCTTTTGGTTTAGTCCAGTTGTGCTGATTTCTCCTGCATTGTGTGTTGTCCTTCCCTTCACTGAAAATAGTTCTTGTCTACTGTCTAATTAGTGAATACCACTCTCACTCCCTCCCCATCTTCCTAACCATCAAATAACGTTTTCTTCTGTGTAAACCTTTTCTTGCGTTCTTATAATAGTGGTCTCATACAATAAGTGTGCTTTTGCAACTGACTAATTTCACTCAGCATAAAGCCTTCCAGATTCTTCCATGTTATGAGGTGTTTCACAGATTCATCATTGTTCTTTATCACTGTGTAGTATTCCATTGTATGAAAATACCATACTTTATCTGTTCATCCATTGATGGGCACCTTGGTTGTTTCCATCTGTTTGATATCGTAAACAATACTGCAATGAACATGGATGTGTGTATATCTATTCATGTGAGGATTCTTATTTCTCTAGGACATATCCCAAGAAGTGGGATCACTGGATCGTACGACAGTTTTACTTCTACCTTATTAAAGAAACTCCAAATCGATTTCCAAAGTGGATTACCATTTTACATGCCCACCAGCAGTGTATATATGTTCCAGTCTCTCCACAGCTTCTTTGACATTTATTATTTTGTGTATTTTGGATTAATGCCAGCTTTGTTGGAGTGAGATTGTATCTCATTGTCATTTTGATTTGCCTTTCTCTAATGGCTAATGATAGTGAGCATTTCCTCATAAATTTGTTAGCCGCCTGAATGTCTTCTTTGGTCAAGTGCCTGTTCATATCCTTTGCCCATTTTTTAATTGAGTTATTTGTCTTTTTGTTGTTGAGGTTTTATAGTATCTTCAGGATTTTAGAGATAAGATGCTGATCAGATTTGTCATACCCCAAAATTTTTCCCAATGTATAGATTGTCTTTTTACTCTTTAGGTAAAGTTTTTGGATGAGCATAAATGTTTGGTTTTTAGGAGCTCCCAGTTATCTAGTTTCTCTTCTGGTGTTTGTGCTTTGTTAGTAATGTTTTGTGTATTGATTATGACGTGTATTAGGGCTCCTAGCATTGTCCTTATTATTTCTTCCATGATCTTTATCATTTTAGATTTTATATTTAGGTCTTTGATCCATTTTCAGTTAGTTTTTGGGCATGGTGTGAGGTATGGGTCTTGTTTCATTTTTTTGCAGGTGGATATCCAGTTATGCCAGCATCATTTGTGAAAGAGACTGTCTTTTCCCCATTTAATAGACTTTGGGCCTTTGTCAAATATCAGCTGCTTATAGGTGGGTGAATTTATGTCTGGGTTCTCAATTCTGTTCCACTGATCTATGTATCTGTTGTTGTATCAGTACCAGGCTGTTTTGACTACTGTGGCGGTATAATAGGTTCTAAAATCAGGTAGTGTGAGGCCTCCCACATTGTTCTTCTTTTTCAGTAATGCATTACTTATCGGGGGCCTCTTCCCTTTCCACATGAGGTTGGTGATTTGTTTCTTCCTCTCACTAAAAAAAGCCACTGGAATTTGAATCAGGATTGCATTATATCTGTAGATCACTTTGGGTAAAATAGACATTTTGAGTCTTCCTATTTATGAGCAAGGTATGTTTTTCCACTTACGTAGGTATCTTTTGGTTTCTTGCAGTAGCGTCTTGTAGTTTTCTTTGCATAGGTCTTTAGTTAGATACATTCCTAACTATTTTATATTCTTAGGGGCTATTGTAAATGGTATTGATTTGCTGATTTCCTCTTTGATGTTCTCTTTGTTGGTGTAGAGGAATCCAACTGATTTTTGTGTGTTTATCTTGTATCCTGAAATTTTGCTGAACTCTTCTATCAGTGCCGGTAGTTTTCTTGAAGATTCTTTAGGGTTTTTGCGTATAAGATCATATTATCTGCAAATAGAGAGACTTTTACTTCTTCCTTACTAATTTGGAGGCCCTTTATTTCTTTTTCCAGCGTAATTGCTCTGGCTAGGACCTCCAGCACAATGTTGAATAAGAATGGTGATAAAGGGCACCTTTGTCTGGTTCCAGTTCTCAAGGGGAGAATGCTTTCAGACTCTCTCCCTTTAGGATGATATTGGCTGTTGGTTTTGTGTAAATGCCCTTTATTATGTTGAGGAATTTTCCTTCTATTCCTATTTTGCTGAGAATTTTTAGCATAAATGGGTGTTAGACTTTGTCAAATGCCTTTTCTGCATCAATTAATGAGATAATGTGGTTCTTGTCTTTTGTTTTATTTATGTGATGGATTACATCGATTGTTTTTCCAGTGTTGAACCATCCCAGCATATCTGATTTGAATCCCACTTGGTCATGGTGAACTATTTTTTAAATATGTTGTTGAATTTTGCTAGCTGGAATTTTGTTGAGGATTTTTGCATCTAATTTCATGAGGGGTATTGATCTATAATTTTCTTTTTTTGTGGTGTCTTTACCTGGTTGAGAAAAGCTGGTAGCATAAAGGTTAACTGCTACGGCTGCTAACCAAGAGGTTGGCAGTTCAAATCCATCAGGCATTCCTTGGAAACTCTATGGGGCAGTTCTACTCTGTCCTATAGGACCACTATGAGTCAGAATCTTCTCATCCACAGTGGGTTTGGTTTTTTGTTTTACCTGGTTTTCGTATCAGGGTTATGGTGGCTTCATAGAATGAGTCTGGGAGTATTTGTAAACTCTTCTCTGAAAGTTTGGTAGAATTCTCCAGTGAAGCTATCAGGGCCAGCGCCTTTTTTTGTTGGGAGTTTTTTAATTACCTTTTCAAATTCTTCTTTTGTTATAAGTTTATTTAGTTGCTCTATCTCAGTTTGTGTTAGTTTAAGTAGGTAGTGTGTTTCTAGAAATTTGTCCATTTCCTCTACGTTTTCCAATTTTTTACAGTACTGTTTTTTGTAGTATTCTTTTATGATTCTTTAAATTTTCAGTTGGGTCTGTTGTGATATCGCCCATCTCATGTCTTATTAGCATTATTTGCTTCCTTTAGTTGTTTTTTTTTAGTAAGTTTGGCCAATGGCTTATTAATTTTGTTGGTCTTCTCAAAGAACCAGATTTTGGTCTCATTAAGTCTTTCAATTGTTTTTCTCGTCTCTATTTAATTCTGCGCTAACTTTTATTATTTGTTTTCTCCTGGCTCCCAGTGCCTTCTTTTCTTGCTGTCTTTCTATTTGTTCAAGGTTGTAGGGATAATTCTTTGATTTTGCCCCATTCGTATTTTTGGATTTGTGCATTTATTTCTATAAATTAAACCTCTGAGCACTGCTTTTGCTGTGTCCCAGAGGTTCTGGTAGGGAGTGTTTCATTCCATTTTATTCTGCAATTTCTTTGTTCTGTCCTTAATTTCTTCTATAACGCAGTAGTTTTTGAGCTAGGTGTTGTTCAGTTTCCACATGTTTGATTTTTTCCTTGCATTTTCTTTTATTAATTTATACTTTTATGGCTTTATGGTCAGAATAGATGCTTTGTAATATTACAATGTTTTGGATTCTGTTAAGGCTTGCTTTATGATTTAATATGTGGTCTATTTTGGAGAACGTTCCATGTGCATTGGAAAAGAACGTACCCTTGGCTACTGTTGGGTGGAGTGTTCTGTATATGTCTCTAAGATCAAGTTGGTTGATTGTGGCATTTAGATCTTCTGTGTGTTTTTTGAGCTTCTTTCTGGTTGTTCTGTCCTTCACCAAAAATGGTGTGTTGAAGTCTTCTACTATTATTGTGAAGCTGCCTATGTCTCTTTTCAATGCTGTTACAGTTTTTTTCTTTTTTTTTAATGCATTTTGGAACACTGTCGTTGGGTGCATAAATATTTATTATGGCTATATCCTTCTGGTATATTGTCCCTTTAATCATTATGTAGCATGCTTCCTTATCCTTTGTGGTGGATTTTACTTTAAAGTCTATTTTCTCAGAAATTAATATTGCCACTCCTGCTCTTTTTTGATTGTTGTTTCCTTGATATATTTTTTTCCATCCTGTGAGTTTTAGTTTGTTTGTGTCTTTAAAGTGCATCTCTTGTAGGCAGCTTAAAGACGATTTGTGTTTTTTTAAATCCATTCTGCCACTCTCTGTCTCTTTATTGGTGCATTTCTTCCGTTTACACTTAGCGTAATTATGGATAGGTATGAGTTTAGTGCGGTCATTTTGATGTCTTTTTTTGTGTGTCTTTGACATTTTTTTTTCCACTTAATTTTCTGTGTTGAGTTGTTTTTCTTTATATATTGTCTTTTCCTTTTTCACTGTTGTTGCTTTTGTATTTGCTGAGTCTTTATATTTTGCTTGCTTTTCATTTTAATGTGTAGAATTGTTAGTTTCCTTTGTGGTTACCTTAATATTTACCCATATTTTTCTAAGTTTAAGCCAAACTTTTATTTCTTTATATCGCCTTGACTTCTTCACCATATGAAAGATCTATGAGTATATTTTTAGTCCCTCTCTTTTTATTTAAATTGTCATCTTTTACATAATGATGTCTCTCTTTCCATGTTTTGGATGTTTTAGCTTTGATTTATTTTTGTGATTTTTCTTATCTGGGTTGATATCTGGTTGCTCTGTTTCATGTTCTAGTCTTGAGTTGTTATCTGATGTTATTCATTTTCTAACCGGAGGCCTCCCTTTAGTATTTCTTGTAATTTTGGTTTGCCTTTTGCAAATTTCCTAAACTTCTGTTTATCTGTCCTAATTTCACCTTCATATTTAAGAGACAGTTTTGCTGGATGTATAATTCTTGACTGGCAATTTTTTTCCATCTGGGCTCTATATATGTCATCCCATTGCCTTCTTGCCTGAATGGTTTCTGCTGAGTAGTCTGAGCTCAGTCTTATTGACTCTCCTCTGTAGGTGACTTTTTGTTTATCCCTAACCTCTCTTAAAGTTCTCTCTTTGCTTTGGTTTTTGCAAGTTACATTGTAATATATCTTGGTGACTTTCTTTTGGGATCTACCTTGCATGGGGTTCAATGAGCATCTTGGATAGATAACTTCTCATCTTTCACAATATCAGGAAAGTGTCAATAAATCCTCAACAATTCTCTCTGTATTTTTTGATACTCTCCCTGTTCTAGTACTCCAGTCATTCATAGGTTATTTCCCTTGATAGAGTCCCACATAATTCTGAGGGTTTCTTCATTTAAAAAAAATTGTTTTATCAGATTTTTCCGCAAATATGTTGGTGTCAAGTGTTTTATCTTCAGTCTCACTAATTCTGATTTCCATTTCCTCAGTTCTGCTCCTATAACCTATTTGAGTTGTCTAATTTTGAAATTTTGTTAATCATCTGAATTTCTGTTCGCTCTCTCTCTATGGATTCTTGCAGGCTACTAAATTTATTATTGCTCTTTTCTCTAATCTTCTTAAGTTCCTCTAATGCTATGTGTGTGTGTTCCTTGGCTTGTTCTGTGTTTTGCCTCATCTTATTCCTGATCTCTTGAAGATTTTTGTGTATTAATCTTTTGTATTTTACCTCTGGTAGTACCACCCCCCAGGTCCAGGAAGTTCTCTTCATCCAAAGATTTCTTGATTGTTTTGGGAGCTTGTTGAAGCTATCATGGTCTGCCTCTTTATGTGATTTGATATTGTCTATTTTCTCTGAGCCATGTTAAGTTATTGTATTTATTTATTTTATGTGTGCTTACCGTGTCCTAGCTTCATGTTTTGTGTTATTTTGATATGCCCAGATAGGCTGCTCAAATGAGGTAGTTTGATTATTGGAGACTTTGAAGCTCTAACATGTGTGGTGCAGGCTATCACCTACAGTCTTAGACAAACCGGTATGATTCATGTAGGCACAGGTATCTGGCTGCAATAGGGCATCATGTGCTGAGCAAGGCAGAGGACTGACAACCATCCCTGATTGTCTGCGAGGAAAGTGTGTCTCTGTTTCCTAGAGTGCTCTGGTGGGTGGGTTTTTCACCTGGACTATGGGCATTCAATGTTGTTGGCTTAAGGTCTGGGAGGCACCACTTATCCTCAGATCCCTGTTGAGGGTGGATAGGTGGTGTGGTGAAGCCACCAGTCCTGATGTGGGTAGGTGAGAACCCTGTTTAATAGGCAGAGCAGTGTCAAATGTGATGAACCTACCTCTCCACCATATGGCTGAAACAGTTGAAGTTACACTTCAGGCATATACCCCTTGTACTGTGCTAATGAGGGCCTATGCTGTTAAAATAGCCCACAGAGGTCTATGCATGTGTGAAAGGCATTCAAATTCTGTGGACCATTTTTGCCTGTGCCTGGCTGTTTCTGCCCTGAGCTCCCAGCTTAGGGGAGTCTGAATGTTACATTTTCCCCCTGTTCGTTAATTTGTTCCTTCTCCAAGCCTGGGAGGATGGTTCAGGGCATGCAACAGGTTCTTCTTCCAGCCCAGGGAAAACAGCTATCACTGAAGCCAGCTTGGGATGTGGTACAGAGTGAAAAGGCGTCAGTTAAATGGGAGAGATTTATTCCAGAGGGGTGTTTTTTGATCCGCATGGTGGATTAGACACAAATACTTATCTTTTGCCTGAAACTGCACTTTATGCTGATCCTGGAGGCATGAATTAACTCTCTGCCACTTGGTCTCTCCTGATTTTAAAAACATGTCCCAAATACCACTGCTTATCTTACTGCACTTGTGCCAGCGCACCTGCAGGGTGCCTATTCCCACTGGGTCAGGGCTGGCAAATCTTCACTGCTTCTGTCTCTCCCTGTCCTTGCCACTCAGTCCAATTCCTCAGCATTGCCCTTGATGTTCAGGTGTCCTAGACTGACATATATAATAGATTCAGTTGTTTTTTAGGGTATCTGTTTTTTTTTGTTGTTGTAAGAGGGACCACTGGAAGCATCTGACTACTCCACCATCTTGGCTCCACCTCCTAGTTATGAGTTTTATAAGTCCTACCTATCATACTGAGGAATTCCTCTTCTATTCCTAGTTTGTTGAACATTTTTATCATGAAATGATGTTGTATTTTGTCAGTCTTTTCTGCATCAGCTGAAAACTATTTGAACAAATTTAAATTGTATTAAACTTTAATAAAATACTGGAGAAAATGTTATTCATAGGGGAAAAGATGAAATTTTATTCCTAGCTAAAAATAGATGAAGTAAACCTAGATAGATTAAAAGCAATTAATCAAAACAATAACTTAAACACTTCTTATAAAATATAGGTGTATACTTGTTAAACCACAGGGTAGAGATCAAGTTTTTAAACAAGCCCCCAAAATGGCAACAATAAATAATTGACAAATGTGGGTATATTAAAACTAAGAAAATTTTTCCATCAAAAAATACTTTCAGTAAAGTAAAAGTTTTAGTTTTACATTAAGCAACATATTTGCAATAAGCAAAATGTACCAAGGAATATTATCAACTATATATACATTTAATATTATTCTTGATTTCTTTTCATATATGTGAATAACACAAACTATCAGAATAATAAGAAAAAAAATATATGAACAGGCGTTTCATGGAAAAGGGGACATGTGTGACCAACAGACATTTGAAATAATGACCATTGATGAAATTTTACCTCCATCCAAGTAGAAAAAGTAAAAAAATCAGACAATATTTGTGAATGAGTGGTTTACTTAGCATTTCTTATGACAAGGCAAAATGATATAATCACTCTGACTTTAAACCATGCAGTATCCCTTTGTTCTGTTCGATCGACTGCCTCTTGATTTATGTACAGGTTTTTCATGAGCATAATTAAGTGCTCTGGAATTCCCATTTCTTGCAATGTTATCCATAATTTGTTATGATCCACATAGTCGAATGCCTTCGTATAGTCAATAAAACACAGGTAAACATCTTTCTGGTACTCTCTGCTTTCAGCCAGGATCCATCTGACATCAGTAATGATACCCCTAATTCCCCATCTTCTTCTTAACCAGGCTTGAATTCCTGGAAGTTCCCTGTCAATAATGAGCGAGGTAAGGACCAACAAAATCACATAATGTCTGATGGATATGTAAATTGGCACAACTATTTTGGAAACTGATTTTACATTATGTAGTAAAGAAAAAGATTTTTTTCTTTCTTCTTAGTAAAGATGAGTGTTTGAAAAACCTGACACTAAAACTCCAATTCTAGTTATAATAAATAATAAATGTTATGGACATGGAAAACATGTTATGAGATTCTTCCTGGACTCATTTTTCAGAAGAATGTTAATCCGAAGCATATATTTTTACACACAATACTCTATAATTATGGTGATTCAGTACAAAGAGATGTGCTAGGAAGAGGGTTATGTGAACCCATGAAGGAATGATCAGGGTTTTGCAAATGTTCCTCTGATACAGAGTCCCCAAACAGTTGCTATTCATAGCACAAGATGTAAACCCACAGAGGCTTATAAGAAATACAACAAAACTTGGAAATAGTGGTCTTAAGGATAGCCCATAACTCAGTTGTCTTCTGACTTTCCCACTTCAACAAAAGGAGAAGCAGTAGATGGTTCAGGTTAGGAACACGATTTGGATGATGAATTTAGAAGATATTTATATGTGGCAGGAGAAGGGGTTAAATCCTTGTGGATCCACCTGTACCTCTTTAATTGCTTCTATATGATGAGAATGATTAGTACAGGAAGCAGGCCAGAGCATTTTTCTCTTAGCTGTGTTCTGTCTGAGAATGCCCGAGGTAGTCAAACATTTTTGACTGAGGCCCACAGAAAGGAACACATTTCACCTTGCATCATTGAATACAGATACCTATCCTTCTCTCCCCAGACACCTGAGAAATGGTTCCCAAATAGGATTACACAGGTGCACTGCATGAAATCTTTCCTCCAAAGTTCTATTCTCTTACCCTTATATCTTATTATGGGGTCAAAATAGAGCTCTTACCCAATAAATTAATTACCTAAATAATGTTTGAAATCTGAGTTTGAAAATGAAGAAACAAAAATTTAGTTTTGTTTTTTATGGTTGTTGTTGTTACGTGCTGTGGAGTCAGTTCTGACTGATAGCTACCCTGTGTACAACAGAAGGAAACACTGTCTGGTCCTAAGCCATCCTCACAATCATTGTTATGCTTGAGCCCATTGTTGCAGCCACTGTGTCGATCCATCTTGTTGCGGGTCTTCCTATTTTTCGCTGACCCTCTACTTTACCAAGCATGATGTCCTTCTCCAGGGACTGATCCCTCCTGATAACTTGTCCATAAGTGGGCTGCAGTCTCAATATCCTTGCTTCTAAGGAGCATTCTGGCTATACTTCTTCCAAACAGATTTTTTTCATTCTTTTGGTAGTCCATGTTATACTCAATATTCTTCACCAGCACTGTAATAAACAGGCATCAATTCTTCTTCAGTCTTCCTTATTCATTGTCAAGCTATGGAGAAGCCCTTTTTTTTCTTCTCCTTTCCTGTGCATCTGCCTGGGGCCAGATTTCCTCACTATCAAGGGGAAGATATGTAAAGAGTTGAGCTTGCCTGTAAATTTAGGCAGAAAAGGAGAAGAGAGAGTGCAAAGTAGTTAGAACAGCTCTGCTGTCTAGTCTAGCACTTTAAGCAATTGAATCAAGGATTGGAGAAAACAACAAAAAATCATGGTATTGTAAAGGGTCTGTTTAACTGTCGTTGACGAATATGCATATTTCTTTGAGGAAGGCTGCCTGAAGAGTGGATATGGAAAGGGAAAGGTGGACAGTTGAGATTCTGAGTCTTGGGATAAATATCCTCATGACGTACACCAACCCACAATGCCTCATAGGCAAACTATCACTGAAAGTAAGAATATCAGTGATACACTACAGCAAATTGAAGGATGAAAAGACCTCAGAAATAAAATGATCCAATGGCCTTCCCCTGAAGCCCTTTTTTTGCACAAATGTAGTAACAGTAAAATAAATGGAGAAAAGATTTACTAGCCAGTCCTTGTTTAGTTTTTTAAATCCTTACATGCTAAAATGTTAAGAAGCAAAGCTGAGTAGGAATAGTAGCACACCCCAACTTTCTGGGTTTGAGAGGTTGGCACACAGCCTCTCCAAAATCACTAGTCTTGTTGGATCTATTATGACATTGTTTATGCATATGTATTTTAATTTACATGGGTTCTAATACCTGTTAAGGAAGATTTTGGAGTCTTCTGTTAGTAAATATATCTTTAATTAAATTGGTAAACAAATGTGAAAGGGCATTTGAACTTTCAAATGCCTAGAAGCCAAATTTAACATAAGTTTTCTTTCACTTTTTCTCTCACACCAAGGGGACACAATGTTCACTAACAGGGACAGAAGGCACTAATCACCGGCAACTATGCATCTGTGAGCCAGGAATGGAAGGGAAGCGTCTTAATTGGAAGAGCAGTACTCAGGAGCTCATTAAATCAGGCTCCTGTGATTGTGATGGAAAACCTTTAATGAGCTTTGGCAAAGTTGAACATCCAGAGAGCCTTGTTATATAGGCTTCCAATTAGCAAGAGTTAAAACTTTATTTGGTACCTTTAGAACCTGTGGATAATTGATGCCTTAACCTCTTAGAGACATTGACGAAAATTCTCAGGGATCAGAAAGGACCCTTTATTAAAAAACTCAAAGGAGGCAAAGATGTGTAGTTGCCATGGTGATGCTTGGCAGAGAAATGATTCTCATAGCAGTCGCCACTCAGCTGTACACCAAACCAGTTAACTGTAACCTGCCTGTACTGGAAGCACAGCAATATAATGTTTAACAGCAAAACCCTGTCTTCTGCTGTCCTAATATAAAGGCATAAACATATTAGACAAATCTATCAATACTGCATAAAAAATCCACAAGTTTTCACTTTAAAATGTAATCACTATCACTAATTGTAAAAAATAAAAAAGTATCTTTTTTTATCTTTAGGAAGCAAATATCATATAAACCTGCCTCCAAGAAACATGCTGAAGTAATTCATTTCGTCTTTTCAATAAACAATGGACTATTGTATATTCGTGCAGTGGAATCCCTTTTGGGTTTAAAGAATATCGAAGGATACAACTGCAGAATTATCCTCAACTAAATTTTACACTGTGATATCACACTTCAATTAGACACAAGCATATCACTCTTCATTTAGACACAAGGGATATTTTTCAGGGTGAGAATACTTTTCATAAAAAAATAAATGCTTAATTTATGTGGAAATATTTTAAATATACAGACAAGGTACAAATAATATAATGAACATCTAAGTTTATCTTACTTAAAATTATACAATATTTGTTTCTGATCTTTATTTTATTTTTGTTTTTTTATTTTTATTGTGCTTTAAGTGAAAGTTTACAAATCAAGTCAGTCTCTCATACAAAAACTTATACGCACCTTGCCATATCATCCTAGTTGCTCTCCCCTTAACGAGACAGCACACTCCTTCTCTCCACACTTTCTTCCCATGTCCGATCAGCCAGTGTCTGTCCCCCTTTGCCTTCTCATCTCCCCGTCGGACAGAAGATGCCCACATAGTCTCATGTGTCTACTTGAGCCAAGAAGCATATTCCTCACCAGTAACCACTTTCTGTCTTATAGTTCAGTACAATTCCTGTCTGAAGAGTTAGCTTTGGGAATGGTTCCAGTCTTGGGCTAACAGAAGATCTGGGGACCAGGACCTCCGGAGTTTTTCCATCCTAAGTCAGACCATTATGTCTGGTCTCTTTGCAAGGCTTTGAGGTCTGCATCCCACTGCTCTTCTGCTCCATCCAGGATTCTCTGTTGTGCTCCCTGTCATGGCAGTCATTGGTTGTAGCCAGACACCATCTAGTTCTTCTGCACTCAGGCTGTGTAGTCTCTGATTTATGTGGCCCTTTCTGTTTCTTGGGCTCATCATTACCTTGTGTCTTTGGTGTTCTTAATTCCCGTTTGCTCCACGTGAGTAGAGAACAATTGATGCATCTTGGATGGCCGCTTGCTAGCATTTAAAACCCAAGACCTCACTCTCCAAACTGGGATGAAGAATGTTTTCTTAATAGATTTTATTACGCCAATTGACCTAGATGTCCCTGAAACCATGGTCCCCAGGACTGCATTCCTGTTACTATGGCCTTCCAAGTGTTCAGTTGTATTCAGGAAATTGCTTTGCTTTAGTTTAGTCCAGTTGTGCTGACCTCTCCTGTATTATGTGTTGTCTTTCTCTTCTCCTAAAATAATTCTTGTCTACTGTCTAATTAGTGAGCACCCCCTCCCTCCTTCCCTCCCCACTCTCATAACCATCAAAGTATATTCTCTTCTCTGTTTAAACTATTTCTTGAGTTTTTATAATAGTGGTCTCATACAATATTTGTCCTTTTGCAGCAGACTAATTTCACTCATCATAATGCCTTCCAGATTCCTCCATGTTATGAAATGTTTCATGGATTAACTGTTGTTCTTTATTTATGCACAGTATTTCATTCTGTGAATATACTATAATTTATCCATTCAATCATTGATGGTCACCTTGGTTGCATCCATCTTTTTGCTATTGTAAACAGTGCTGCAATGAACGTGAGTGTGCCTATATATGTTCCTGTAAAGGCCCTTATTTCCCTAGGATATATTCCAAGGAGTGGGATTGCTGGATCATATGGTAGTTCTATCTCTAGCTTTTTAAGGAAGCACCAAATCGATTTCCAAAAGTGGTTGTACCATTTTACATTCCCACCAGCAGTGTGTATGTGTTCCAGTCTTTCTACAACATCTCCAACATTTATTATTTTGTGTTTTTGGATTAATGCAAGCCTTATTGGAGTGAGGTGGAATCTCATTGCAGTTTTGGTTTGCATTACTAATGACCGTGTACATTCCCTTATGTATCTGTTAGTTACCTGAATGTCTTCTTTAGTGAAGTGCCTGTTCCTATGCTTTGCCCATTTTTAATTGGGTTATTTGTCTTTTTATTGTTGAGTTTTCACAGTATCGTGTAGATTTTAGAGATGAGACACTAGTCAGAAATATCATAGCTAAAAACTTTTTCCCAGTCTGTAGGTAATCTTTTCACTCTTTTGATGAAGTCTTTGGATGAGCATAGGTGTTTCATTTTTAGGAGCTCCCAATTATCTAGTTTTTGTTCTGCATTGTTAGTAATGTTTTGTATACTGTTTATGCCATGTATTAGGGTTCCTAGCATTATCTCTATTTTTTCTTCCATGGTCTTTATCGTTTTAGATTTTATATTTAAGCCTTTAATCCATTTTGACTTTGTTTTTGTACGTGGTGTGAGGTATGTGTCTTGCATCATTTTTTTTTTTTTTTTTTTGCAGACAGATGTCCAATTATGCCAGCCCCATTTGTTAAAGAGGCTGTCTTTTCCCCATTTTACTGACTTTGGGCCTTTGTCAAATATCAGCTGCTCAAACATGCATGGTTTTACATTTGGATTCTCAATTCTGTTCCATTGGTCCATGCATCTGTTGTTGTACCAGTACCAGGCTGTTTTGACTACCGTGGTGGTATAATAGGTATTAAAATCAGGTAGTGTGAGGCCTCCCACTTTGTTCTTCTTTTTCAGTAAGGCTTTATTTATCCGGGGCCTCTTTCCCTTCTATATGAAGCTGGTGATTTGTTTCTCCACCTCATTAAAAAATGTCATTGGAATTTGAATCGAGATTGCATTGTATCTGTAGATCACTTTAGGTAGAATAAACATTTTTACAATGCTGTCTTCCTATCCATGAGCAAGGTATATTTTTCCACTTACGTAGTTCTCTTTTGGTTTCTCGCAGTAGTGTCTTCTAGTTTTCTTTGTGTAGGTCTTTTACATCTCTGGTAAGATTTATTTTAAAGTATTTATCTTCTTGGGGCTACTGTAAATGGTATTGATTTGGTGATTTCCTCTTCGATGTTCTCTTTGTTAGTGTAGAGGAATCCAACTGATTTTTGTATGTTTGTCTTACATCCTGATACTTTGCTGTACTCTCCTATTAGTTTCAGTAGCTTTCTTGAGAATTTTTTAGGGTTTTCTGTGTATAAGATCATGTCATCTGCAAATAGAGATACTTTTACTTCTTCCTTACCAACCTGGATGCCGTTTATTTCTTTTTCTAGCCTAATTGCTCTGGTTAGGACCTCTAGCACAATGTTGAATATGAGTGGTGTTAAAGGGCATCCTCATCTGGTTCTCTTTCTCAAGGGGAATGCTCTCAGGCTCTCTCCATTTAGGATGATGTTGGCTGTTGGGTTAGTATAAATGCCCTTTATTATGTTGAGGAAGTTCCCTTCTATTCCTATTTTTCTGAGAATTTTTATCATGAATGGGTGCTGGATTTTGTCAAATGCCTTTTCCGCATCAATTGATAAGATCACATGGTTCTTGTTTTATTTATGGATTACATTAGTTGTTTTTCTAAAGTTGAACCATCCTTGAATACCTGGTAGGAATCCCACTTGATCATGGTGAATTATTGTTTTGATATGTTGTTGAATTCTATTGGTTAGAATTTTGTTGAGGATTTTTACATTAAAATTCCTGAGGGATATAGGTCTGTAATTTTTTTTTTTTTTTCTGGTGTCTTTACCTGGTTTTGGTATCAGGTATGTTCTGGCTCCATAGAATGAGTTTGGGAGTATTCCATCCTTTTCTAAGCTCTGAAATACCTTTAGTAGTAGTGGTGTCAACCCTTCTCTGAAAGTTTGGTAGAACTCTCCCATGAAGCTCTCCAGGCCAGGGCTTTTTTTGTTGGGGCTTTTTAAATTACATTTTCAATCTCTTCTTTTGCTATGTGTTTGTTTATTTATTTATATCTCTCTTTGTGTTAGTATATGTAGGTAGTGTGTTTCTAGAGATTCATCCATTTCTTCTAGGTTTTCAAATTTATTACAGTGCAATTTTTCATAGTAATCTGAAATGAATATTTTAATTTCAGTTGGATCTGTTGTTAATATTGCTCATCTCATGTCTTATTTCGGTTATTTGCTCCCTTTCCTGTTTGTCTTCTCAGTTTGGCCGATGGTTTATTACTTTTGTTAATATTTTCAAAGAACCAGTGTTTGGTCTTGTTAATTCTCTCAATTGTTTTTCTGTTCTCTATTTCATTTAATTCTTCTCTAATTTTTATTATTTGCTTTCTTCTAGTGCCTGAACGTTTCTTTTATTGCTCTCTTTCTATTTGTTCAAGTTGTAGGGATAATTTTTTAAATTTTGGCCCTTTCTTCTTTTTGTCTGTATGCATTTATTGATGTAAATTGACCTCCGAGCACTGCTTTAGATGTGTCTCAAATGTTCTGATAGGAAGTGTTTTCAATCTCATTGGATTCTATGAATTTCTTTATTCCATCCTCAATTTCTTATATAACCCAGTCTTTTTGGAGCTGGGCATTGTTCAGTTTCCAAGTGTTTTATTTCTTTTCTGTGCTTTTTCTGTAATTGTTTTCTTCTTTTATGGCCTTATGTTCAGAGAAGATGCTTTGTGATATTTTGATATTTTGGATTCTGCTAAAGCTTGCTTTGTTACCTAATATGTGATTGGTTCTAGAGAATGCTCCATGTGTGCTGGAAAAGAAGGTATACTTGGCTGCTTTTGGGTGTAGTGTTCCGTGTATGTCTATGAGGTCAGGTTGGTTGATTGTGGCATTTAGATCTTCTGTGTGTTTATTGAGCTTCTTTCTGGATGATCTGTCCTTCAGTAAAAGTGTTCTGTTGTGGTCTCCTACTATAATTGTAGAGCTGTCTGTGTCACTTTTCAATGCTGTTAGAATTTGTTTTATATATCTTGCAGCCCTGTCATTGGGTGCATAAATATTTAATATGGTTACATCCTCCTAGTATATTGTTCCTTTAATAATTATATAGTATCCTTTCTTATCCTTTGTGGTGGATTTTACTTTGAAGTCTATTTTGTAAGAAATTAACATTGACACTCCTGCTCTTTTTTCATTATTGTTTGAATGATACATTGTTTTTATCCTTTTAGTCTTAGTTTGTGTCTCTAAGTCTAAGGTGTATCTCTTGTAGGCAGCATATAGATGGATCATTCTGCCATTCTCTATCTCTTTATTGGTGCATTTAGTCCATTTACATTTAGTGTAATTATGGATAAGTGTGAGTTTAGCGCTGTCATTTTGATGTCTTTTTTGGGTGTTGTTTACAGTTTCTTTTTCCCACTTAATTTTTTTCTTCTGAGTAGTTTTTCTTTGTACATTGTCTTTTCATCTTATTTGTTGTTGATTTTGTTTTTGCTGAGTCTTTTTTTTCTATTTTATTTTGATGAGTAGAATTGTTAGTCTCCTTTATGGTTACTTTAACATTTACCCCTATTTTTCTAAGTTTAAACCTAACTTTATTTCTTTATATCACCCTGATTTCCTCTCCATAGGAAACATCTACGACTATATATTTTAGTCCTTCTGCATTGTTTTAATGTTGTCATCTTTAAAATATCGCTTTTTCCCTGTTTTAAGTGTTTTTTTTTTTTTAATCTTGATTTATTTATTTCTTATTTCCCTATGTGGGTTGACATCTGTTTGTTCTGTCTTGTGTTCTAGTCTTATGTTGATATCAGATTTTATTGCTTTTCTAACCAGAGAACTCCCTTTAGTATTTCCTGTAGTTCTGGCTTGGTTTTAGAAATTCTCTAATTCATATCTGAGACACAGTTTTGCTGGATATATGATTCTTGGCTGGTAAATTTTTCCTTCAATTCTTTATATACGTCATCCTATTGCCTTCTTGCATGCATGGTTTTTGCCAAGTAGTCTGAGCATATTCTTATTGACTCTTCTTTGTAGATGACTTTTTGTTTATCCCTAGCCACTCTTAAAATTCTCTCTTTATCTTTGGTTTTGGCAAGTTTGAATATAATATGTCTTGGTTACTTTCTTTTGAGATCTACCTTATGTGGAGTTAGATGAACATCTTGGATAGATATTTTCTCATCTTTCAGGATATCAGGGAGGTTTTCTGTCAACAAATCTTCATCAATTCTCTCTGTATTTTTTGCTATCCCTTTCTATTCTGGTACTTCAATCACTTGTAGATTATTTCTCTTGGCAGAGTCCCACATGATTCTTAGGGTTTCTTCATTTTTTTTTAATCCTTTTATCTGATTTTTCTTTGAATATATTGATGCCAAGTGTTTTATCTTCCATCTCACTAATTTTGCCTTCCATTTCCTCAGTTCTGCTCCTCTGACTGTATACTGAGTTGTCTAATTCTGTAACTTTGTTGTAAATCTGAGTTTCTGACTGCTGTCTCTATGGATTCTTGCACCTGTTTAATTTTTATTATGTTTTTGAATAACCTTTTTCATTTCTTCAGCTGATTTGTTTGTGTGTTCCTTGGCTTGTTCTGCATTTTGCCTGATCTCTTTTGTGATGTCTTGAAGAATTCTGTATATTAATCTTTTGTATTCCACATCTGGTAATTCCAGAAACACACCTTCTTCTGGAAGATTCCTTGATTATTTGTTTTGAGAACTTTTTGAAGCGATCATGGTCTACTTCTTTATGTGATTTGGTATTGACTGCTGTCTTCGAACCATCTATAAGTTATTGTTTTATGTTTGCTTACTGTATCCTAGCTTCTTCCCTTGTTTTGTTTTGATATGCCCAAATAGGCTTCTTGAGTGAGCTACCTTGGTTATTTTCACCTTTGAAGCTCTAACATCCTGTCACCAGATGACTAGAGCTGTTACCAGGCATATGAGCCTAGGAGTCCATTCACTTTCCTTGTATGGATTCAGCTCAGGTGTCCCAGTAATTGGTCATCACATGTGTGGTACAGGCTCTCTCCTACAGTCTTGGGGGGCAGGTGTGATTGATGTAGGCACAGGTATCTGGTTTCAGCAGGGATCACACTCTGAACAAGGCAGGGGATGAGTGTCTGTGAGGAAAGCTCATCTTTGTCCCCTAAAGCACACAGGTTGGTGGGTTCTGCAGATGGACCATGGGCATCCAATGCTTTTGGTTGTAAGGACTGCGAGGTACCACTTAATGGGTGTAATGGGTGGCTAGTAAAGGTGGAGTCCTTAAGCCTGTGCTGTCGATATGTGAGGACCCTGTTTAATAGGCAAAGCAGTGTCAAGCATCAAAGACACACCTCTTCATTGCATAGCTGAAACAGTTGCAGTCTGCCAAAAAGGGCCTATTCTCCTGAAATGGGCCCACAGAGGTCAATGCAGGAGTGAAAGGTACTCAAAATTCACAGACCATTTGTGTCTGGACAGGACCTTCTTCTGTCCTGAGCTCCCCGGCTTAGTAGAAAAAAAAATTTTTTTTGGAGCTGGTAGATAATCTTTTCCCTCAATTGTTAATTTATTTCTTCTCCAAGGCTGGAAGTATGGTTCAGGGCATGCAGGAGGACCTATCTCAGGCCTAGGGAAATCAACAGCCACTGAAGCCAGCTTGGGAGCTGGGAGCACAGTAAAATAAACACAAGCTCTTAGCTTTTTCTGAAAACACCATTATCCTCTGGTTCTGGAGGTGTGAGTGGGCTTGTAGCTCTCTGTCTCTCCCTGAGGAAACTGCTTCCAGAACGCTACCACCAGCCCTGCCATGGTTGCTCCAGGGGATCATGCCTGAGGGTCCCTGCTGGGTCAGTTCTGGCAAATCCTCTCTGCTTCTGAACTGTCTCTCCCTCCCCCTGCCACTCAGTCTGTTTTCCAACTTTGCCTTTGTTGTTCTGGGCTCCTAGTTTGTCATACATATAATCGTTTCACTTTTTTTTTCTCGTCTTTGGTGGAAGAGGGTCACTGGAAGCATCTGACTACTCTGTCATCTTGGTCCCACCCTGATCTTTATTTTAAATGAAGTATATGGTCTCAAATGAACCTCATCCCTGATGCCTTCTCTAATCCCATTCCTTTTCTTTCTTCTTCTATTCTTACAACAGTATAATTTGTAGCAAAAATTCAGTATTAATCAATTCTCATGTGTGGTGGATACTTTGGGTTTTCTCACTCGAACACAATTCTACCATTCTTCTAGTCAGAAACCTACAAACATTATTCTCTAGAGACCCTTGCTTCCTTGGTTCTATGCTCATGTTTGCTGTTCAGTCAGTTATATGTACACTACATGGTTTGAAATTGGAATTGGAGCAGAAGTAACTTCTGTCTCCAATTGACAGTTGTTGATATGAATCAAAATCATGGAAGTGAGAACAACCCACTTTCTCTGCAGTAACCTTCCAGCATCCATCTTCTGTCTTCCTGTCAATAATGTCCCTTTGGTGCTCAGTTCTGAATTATGCTAGGACATTGGGGGAGGGGGAGTGAATCCCTAGATACTTAGCTCCAAATTCTCATATTAAAAACCTTCTTGTTCAGTTTTCCACACTGAAACATGATTGAGAAAAAAAATTGTTCCATTTTTGGATTGTTGTTATTGTTGTTGTTAGGTGCTGTCTAGTCGGTTCCGACTCATAGTGACCCTGTGCACAACAGAATGAAACACTGCCCGGTCCTGGGCCATCTTTACCATCCTCATTATGCTTGAGCTCGTTGTTGCAGCCACTGTTTCAAGCCACCTCGTTGAGGGTCTCCCTCTTTTCCACTGACCCTGTACTCTGCCAAGCATGATGTCCTTCTCCAGGGACTGATCCCTCCTGACAACATGTCCAAAGTATGTAAGACGCAGTCTCGCCTTCCTTGCCTCTAAGGAGCATTCTGGCCGCATTCCTAAGACAGATTTGTTCATTCTTTTGGCAGTCCGTGGTATATTCAATATTCTTCGCCAACACTACAATTCAAAGGCGTCAACTGCTCTTCGGTCTTCCTTATTAATGTTGCTTGAATTATCTTAAAATTTTAAGATAAGTTATCTTAAAATTTTAATCATACAATATATCGTACATATTATTATGAAGCTTCACATGCCTCCTTCTACTAACAAATTTTTGTAATTTCAAGTTTAGAAAACACACACATTTTAAGAATTTACTCTTAAGTATTTTGTTTGTTTTGATCCAATTATTAACAGAACATTAAAAAATTTTTTCTCTAATTTTTTACTACTAATATATATTGTTGTTGCTAGGTGCCATGGAGTTGGTTCTGATTCATAGTGACCCTGTGTACAACAAAACAAAACACTACCTGGTCCTGCAACATTCTCACAATCTTTGCTATGTTTGAACCCCTTATTTCAGCCACCATGTCGCTAGTCTTATTGAGCGTCTTCCTCTTTTTCACTGACCCTGTACTTTACCAAGTATGTTGTCCTTTACCAGGAACTGGTCCCTCCTGAAAACATGTCCAAAGTATATGAGATGAAACCTCACCATCCTTGTTTCTAAGGAACATTCTGGCTCTACTTCTTCCAAGACAGATTTGTTCATACTTCTAGCAGTCCATGGTATATTCAACGTTCTTTACCAACATTATAATTCAAATGCAACAATTCTCCTTCAGTCTTCCTTATTCATTGTTCAGTTTTTAAATGCATATGAGGTGATTGAAAATACCATGGCTTGGGTCAGACCATCGATTGTTCATATGTAAGTTCAAGTTGAAGCTGAAGAAAATTAACACAAATCCATGAGGGCCAAATGATGACCTTGAGTATATTCCACCTGAATTAAGAGTCCGTCTCAAGAATGGATTTGATGCATTGAACAGTGGTAACTAAAGACCAAATGAGTTGTGCCATGATGTCGAGAACATCACTACTAATATATAGAAATACACTGTATTTTGAATATTCATATTTAATTGTGAAACAAAATCATGTAGAATTTTCAATGTAGATAATTTTCCTCTATTAATAAACATTTACTTTTATCAGTTTTTATATCTTTCATTTTTCTTACCTTATTTCACAGATACATTTTGTTGAATGTATCAATAAATTGTTCCTTTTATGTTAAGTAGTAGTCCATTGTATGTATGCGTGTCAATTTGTTTATCCACTTAGTTGATGATAGTCATTTGTCTCCAGGTTTTGTCTATAAAAAAAAGTTGCTATGAATATTTGTTTAGAAGCTAATTCATTTAATTTTCTTTTATGGAATGTGTTCTTGATGTTATGTCTGAGAACTGGTCACAAAATGCCAGAGCCCCATAATTTTCTCTTTTTTTTTTCCTGAAAGTTTTATGATTTTATATTTCCCACTTAAATCCATTATCTCTTTTGACTAATTTTGGTTTTAAAAAAACTAAACCAAACCCATTGCCAATGAGTCTATTCTTGCTCCGAGTGACCCTATAGAACAGAGTAGAACTGCCCCCTAGTGTTTCAAATGCTGTAAATCTTTAGAGGCAGACTGCCACATCTTTCTCTCATGGAGTTCAGACCTCTGACCTTTTGGTTAGTATCTGAGCCCTTTAACTGCTGGGCTATGAGGGTTCCAAATTTTGCATAAGGTGCGCAATTTAAATCAAGATTAATTTTTGCTTTTGTCTGTGCAAGTGTGTCAGTACAATTCATTGAAAAAGCTAAATTTCTTCCCTTGAGTTACCTTTGCGCCTTTGTCAGAAAATCATGAGTGATCTATTTCTGAGTTCTACTTTCTGTTCCATTCATCTGTGGGTCTATTCTTTCACCAAAATCACAATATTAAGATTATTCTATCTACACAAAACCTGTTGTCGGTCAGTTGATTCCAGCTCATAGCAATCCTATACAGTAGGTCTTAGGATTATTAGGTAAAATAATTCTTTCCATTGTATTATTTCCATTCAAAACAGTTTTAACTATTCTAATTCACTAGCCTTGTCACAGAAATTTTATAATAATATTGTCTATCTACAAAAAAAAAAATCTTGCTGTGATATTGATAGAAATTACATTAAACCTGTAAATCAATTGGGGAAAGAATTGACGTGTTTACTCTGTTGTCTTCCAATCCATGATCAAATTATGTCTCCACACTTATTTAGTGTTTTTTTTTTTTTTGCCTTCAACATGTGTGTCCTTGTACAATTTTTGGTAGATTTTATCTAAGTATTGCATTGGGCAAATCTGCTTCAAAAGCCCTCTTTAAAATGTTAATAAGCAAAGATGTCACCTTGAGAACTAAGTTGTGCCTGACCCAAGCCATGATATTTTCAATTGTCTCATATAAATGTGAAAGGAGGACAATGAAAATGGAAGAGTGAAGAAGAATTGATGCATATGAATTGTGGTGTTGGTGAAGAATATTGAATATACCATGGACTGTCAGAAGAACAAACAAATTTGTCTTGGTAGAAGTACAGCTGGAATTCTCCTTGGAAGTGAGGATGGTGAGATTTTGTCTCAAGTACTTTAGACATGTTATCGGGAGGGACCAGTCCCTAGAGAAGGACATTATGCTCAGTAAATTAGGCAGTCAGTGAAAAAGAGGAAGACCCTCAATGAGGTGGATTGGCAGGGTGGCTGCAACAATGGGTTCAAACATGGAAAGGATTCTGAGGATGGTGCAGGACTGGGCAATGTTTCCTTTCATTGTACATAGTGTCGATATGAGTTGGAATAGACTTGACAGCATCTAACAACGATTTGTTTTTTTTTTTTCTTTTTGGTGATTGTAAATGGTATTAAACTTCTAATATTGGTTTCATGTGCTAATTGCTAGTATATATAAATACAATTAATTTTTTTGTAAGTTGACCCATGTGACTTAGCTGAATGCAGTTATTTTTCCTAGGAGTATTATTATTATTTTTTTTTTTACTTTTTTTTGTTTGTTTTTCAGGATTTTCTACAGAAACCATCATGCAATCCTCAAATAGGGATAGACTGATTTCTTCTTTTCTGATATGCATGCATTTTATTTCTTTTCCGTGCCTTATTGTGTTGGAAACCCTGGTGACAAAGTGCTTAAGAGTTTGGCTGCTAACCAGAGATCAGCAGTTTGAATCCACCTAGGTGCTCCTTGGAAACCCTAAGGGGCAGTTCTACCCTGTCCTATAGGGTTGCTATGAGTCAGAATCGACTGGACTGCAACAGGTTTTTTGTGTGTGTGTGTTGGCTAAGACTTTCAATATTAAATGAGATTGGTGAAAGCAGACACTCTTACCTCGATATCAATCTTAGGGAGAAATCACTCAATCTTTTACTGCTAAATATGATGTTAATTGAAGTTTTGTGTGTGTGTATGTGTTTTGTATAGGAGGCAAGGTCTGTTATTCTTATCCATATTCTTTCTCCTTGAGATTCCAAAATTCCTTCTTTTGCTATATCCTTTCTCTTTCAAGATCTTTTTTAGCCATTTATTTAGGTAGCACTCCTGGTGGTAAATTCTTTGTTTTACTTCATTCAAGAATGCCTTGATTTCCCTATTTCTGAAAAAATTATTTTCTCTGGATATTGAATAGTCATTTTCTTTCTGTACTTTAAAATGTTGTGCCACTTCATTTGAATTGTTTTCCCATTATGTCAAGTGTAATTTCCTTCTCACTACTTTAAAGATTTGTTCATCTTTCATTTTCGTAAGTTTGATTAGGATGTGTATTTTCATGAATATTTAAATCTTATCCTATTTGAAGTTTATTAAGCTTCCTGAATCTGTAAAAGCATGTCTTTTGACAAACTTGAGAAGTTTTCAGGAATTGTTTGTTACTTTTTGAGCCCTTCTGCATTTCTCCTCTCCTTCTGGGGCTGGAGTGTCTGATGACTTGAATATCATGTATTTTTTTGTAGTCCCACAAGTTCCAAAGTCTTTTAATTTTTTTATCTGTGATGATGAAATTAGGTAATCTCTATTACTCTGTCTTCAAGTTCACTGATTCTTTTATCCATTCTGCTACTTAGCATATCAAAAATATTTTAATTTTATTTCATTTTGCTGTTCTAAAATTTGTATTTGCTTCTGCCTTCTCTTTTCTATTTCTATACTGGGGCTTTCTATTTCTTTGTTGAAACTTTCTATGTTTTCATTTGTGTGTGTTTGTAATTGCTCATTGAATCTGTTTTATGAGGGCTGCTTTGAAATCCTTGTCAGATAATTCCAACATCTTTGATAATTCTATGTTGGTGGTTGCTGAGTGTCCTTTCTCACTCAAGTTGTGATTTTCTTTGTTCTTTGTGTAATTACTGACTTTCAATTGTACCCTAGGCATTTTGGTTATTATATTTAGAAACTCTGGATCTTATTTAAATCTTCAGTTTTAGTAGATCTTCTCTGACACTACAGTGATAGAGAAAAAAGGGAATCACATTGTTACTTCCTGGTGACAGTGGAAGTTCAAGTTTCCCACTCAGCCTCCCTTAACATATGATGGAGAGAGGTGCCTCATTACTGCCCCCATGTCATAGTCACTGACATTGTGGGCGTGGTGAAAGTTATAGCTTCCAACACATTCTCATTTGATATCACCCTGATGGGAGTGGGGGAGGGCAACTCATCACTGCTGGTTTGTGGTGGAAATTTAGTCTCCCCACATGTGAGGGTTATCCTTGTAAACTTCTAGTGAGGATGAAAATCCGGGCTTCGCACTAGGTCTTCTCTGATACCACCTAGGCAAGGAAAGAGGGTAACTGTATTATGCTTTTTAATAAATTATTGGATTTGATTTACAAATATTTCTTTAAGAATGTTTTCATATATGTTTATGCTGATACTTATATGAAATATATGAAATGCTCAGTGTACTTTTGGTCTCATGTAGTGATATCAGATTTATGCTAGTCATAATAGAAGAGTTAGGAAGTTTTTCTTCCTCTTCCTTTTTCTGAAATAGTTTGTGTAATATTAGTATTTTTTTTTTTCCATGAATGTCTGATGGATTATATCACAGAAATTATCTGGCCCTGGATTTTTGCTGTTTCTATGAGCTCTCACATGTACTGCTTATCATTAATTATATGATGTTATATATCTTCTTTTTAATTTCTTTCTTATCCCTTTGTTATTTATAAGTATGCAGCTCAATTGTCCAAAATTTTGAAATTAACTGAAATAAGTAATCAGATGTGGTAAGGTAGCAGAATATAGATGCAATAATGTATTTCATTTTTATATAACTTTGGTAAACAACTAAAAATGAAATTTAATATTTAAGAATAAAATTTTTATTACATCAAAAAACAAAATACATAGAAATAAGTATGAAAATGACTATTATAATCTACCATCAAAACCACAAAAATTGCTTAAAGAAATTGAAGAAAAATAAATTAAGACATACAACCTGTTGATATGATTTTAAGATATATTTTAGATTACAAATCTCTGTCATTTGGTCTTTTAACTAATATAGCCATTAAAGTTTTTTGATAAAAAGTGTGCTGTCTTTGAATCCTTGCAGTACACAAAGATCTCTCAGCATACAAAAAAAAAAAAAAGAACTTGCTAATCATATGAAGGAAACCCTGGTGGCGTAGTGGTTAAGTGCTATGGTTGCAAACCAAAAGGTTAGCAGTTCAAATCCACCAGGTTCTCCTTGGAAACTCTATGGGGCAGCTCTACTCTGTCCTATAGGGTTGCGATGAGTCAGAATCAACTTGACAGCAATGTGTTTTTGGTTAATCATAAAAAGACATGATTTGGAGTGTGTCAAAATTAAAATTTTCTCAGAAAAAAGTAAAAGAAACATTAAGAGAGTAAAAAAAGTCTATTTAAAATGGAGGAGAAAATATTTACAATACATGTATTTAACAATGTACTATTGTCCAGAACACATGATTGTCTTTTAGAACTCAATAGTAAAAATAAAACAAAAGAGCAAAAGTCTTGAAAATACCCCTCATAAGGAAGGTATATGAATAACCAAAAGTACCAGAGATGCTCATCATTGTTATTTTTCATGGAAATGCAAGTTAAAAACCATATGCAGCTACAAATGCACTAGAAGGATTAATATTTAAAAGATTGACAATATCCAATTCTCGTGAGGTACACTTTAAATGAAGAAAAATATACCCTGTATTTTCAAATTAAACAAAGCATAATTATCAGCTTCAGATAAAACAATCTATAAGTCTCACTCAACAACTGACAGAAGCATTTACAAAATATGTTTAAGGAAATTTTTTAATTTTTTGCTGTTATGGATTCAACTTCTTATATGTATATATGTTTTGATTGATCAACTTACACATATGTAAATCTCATCTTGTTCCACATCATATGAATAAGGTTGCTCAGTTTCCTTTTGTTAGGACCTATTTGAAAACAGTTACTTTTTTTTTTTAATTTCTTACTCTAAGTGTCACAATTATATTACAGTATTGTTAATAAGGGTTATTTTCCCTAGAAAGCTTTCAAATATGTTAACCAACTCTATACTTACTCATTGCTAATGTCTTCTTCATGCTATGTTTTATAATTCTCTTTTTGATTTGAGTGGATGTTGCTCTCTTATTCATAAATTGCTCTATAGTAGAGTGTGGTAAAAAGAACTTACAAACAATAATAGGAGGAAGTGAGCATCACAAAGCTAATGGCTAATGTAATGACTGACACAAATCCTAGATAAACTAATGTATTCATAGATTGGTGAATACAATTCACAAGCAATGTATCTGCCCACTAATGAAACCGACAGTCTATAAAAGTAAAATATACCACTAAAATCATAACTTATTGTATGTCAATATTATTCATGTTTAATGTTCAGTTATAAAGTATGTCTTTCATCTTATTTAGTATCTGAATGTTTCCATTTTATGGTTTTAGAAATCTATATGTATTTTAACTGTCCTGGTTTATATGTAATTTTTAAGTGTTAATTCATCTTAAATCCTATTTGGCCAAAGAAGGGGGTAAAAAATAATAATTATAAAAATAATATTGAAATATTTTAATTATTATATAAAGTGCAAAGTCAAATACTAAAGGGAGCAGATATTGTAGATTTTTCAAGAAAGTTTCAAAAAAGATTGTTTTCTCCTAAGCAAAGGATGGCATGTGGGTTAAAGTATATATTTTGAAGGCAGAATTTAAATGATTTACCAATATAAATGAAATAGGGAAAGCAGGTCTTCATGGCTTTGGTCTGATATTTATTAGGATGAAGAACACTGGGGAAGAAGTAGTTTGTTTTGTTAAATATACAGTTCAGTTTGAGGAAAGAACAAAAACCCATTGCAGTTGAGTCGATTCCAACTCATAGCAACACTATAGGACAAAGAAGAATTGCCCCAGAGAGTTTCTAAGGAGTGCCTGGTGGATTTGAACTGCTGACCTTTTGGTTAGCAGCCATAGCTCTTAACCACTATACCACCAAGGTTTCCTTGAGGAAAGACATTATGAAATATTCTACAAATTAACAGAAATTAATGTGTTTTAAACATGCATGAAACTTGATGGATTTGACACCAAAAAAATAGAACCACAAAATTCATTTTTAGGAAATGTGAAGAAATTTGAATAAGGCCTATATATCAGATGACTTCATAGAGATTTTATTACTTTCCAAGATGTTATAATATTATTGTGGTGATATATGTTATTTCACTTGTTCTTATGAGATATCTGCTGAGGTATTAGGAATAAAGTTATGATTTCTGCTAATTACTGCCAAATGCAACAACATAGAGGAAAGATGAATAAAATAGGGTAAAATTAACAAATTTAAGACTTAGGGAGAGGGTATGTTGATGTTTATTGTACTATACTTTTGACTATTTCATATGAATGAATATCTTCATAATAAATTGTTGGAGAAAAACTTAAAAGATGAGACACTTCAAGTGGAAAATCACAAGGGGTTATTATGTGTTTGAAGTAGTTAACTATCAGACTAAAGATCACATGAGACTCATGGTCATAGATGAAAGTTTGTTACTGATTCTTGATGGTAGCTAGAGCTATGTGGCAGATGAGATCAACGAGTAAGCATAAGATAGGAAAAGGGCTGAGGACTCATCTGGGATATTATAAACTTAAAAGAAGGTAATCCATTAAGAAAATTAAAAAGTAGATATCCGTGATATAGGTAGGAGAGAAATAAGATACGTGACCCAAAATTAAAACAAACTGCATTTTTTAAGAACATTAAAATATTTTATTATCATAAAAATTAAGTGCTTATGTTTGACAAAAGAATTTATCAAAAGAATAAAAAGAAAAGATACAGACTGGAAAAAACCTTCAGGAACAATGTATTTGATACATCCAAAACATACATAAAACTTATACAGCTTAGCAATAAAAAGACAAACAACCCAATCAAAAAATGGGCAAATGACATGAACAGACACTTCATCATTTCAAATGGAGAATGAAAAGATGCTCAATTACATGAAAAGATGCTTAATGTCTTTAGCCATCAATGAGATGCACATCAAAACCATAATAAGAAATCATTTCACTCCCACTAAAAACCAAAAAACCAAACCCGTTGCATCAAGTCAATTCTGATTCACAGTGACCCTACAAGGCAGAGTAGGACTACCCCATATGGTTTCCAAGGTGGATTTGAACTGTCAAGCTTTTGGTTAGCAGGCAAGTTCTTAAACACTGTGCACCAGGGCTCCTCACTCCCACTACGATGGCTAAAATTAAAAGGAAAAAAAAAAAAAAGCTGGAAGTCAAAAATAACAAATGTTGATGAGGATGTGGGAATATTGTAACTTTTAATCTATTGCTGGTGGAGATGCAGAATAGTACAGCTGTTGTGCAAAACTGTGTGGTGGTTCCTCAAAAAACTAAAAATAGAACTACCATAAAAAGACCCAGCAATTGCACAGCTAGGAATATACCCTATGGACTTGAAAGCAATTATGTGAGCACACATATGTACACCGATATTTATTTGAGCACTATTTGCAATAGCGAAAAGGTGGAAACAACCTAAAAGCCCAACTGTGAATGAATGGATAAACTGTGGTACATACATACAATGGAATTCTGCTCAGCCAGAATGAGAAATAAAGTTCTGATGCATTCCACAACAGAGGTGCCAAAGCTTGAAGACATTGTACTGAGTTAAATTAGGCAATTATAAAAGGACAAATATTGTAGGATCTCACTTATACAGAAAAAAGAAAAGACAAATTTACAGAGACCAAAGTTTATCAGTGGTTACAGGGGGAGGAGGTTGGGAGAAAGGGGGAGTTTTTGTTTATGGATCACTGAGTTTCAGTTTATGGTGATGGAAATTCACATCCATTAAGGATAATGTCTGCACAGTCAGTTCATGTAATTAAAGTCAAAAATTATATGCCTGCACAAAGTTGAATTGGCAAATGTTTTGTTATATTTATTTTCACAACAACAAAAAGAACAGATGTTGATGCTGGTTATGTACAACCAAACGCTTAATAAGATTTTTTTTTTCTTGATTTGGAGTTTTAGGTTCATGGTTTCATTGTTTCTGTTCTACCTCCCAGTTCATTGTATAGTGCCAGAGGTTTTAAAAGATTGCTAGCAGCATTCTTTAATTGGTCTTTAATTGCCTGGAGAATCAAAGGAAGAAGAAGAGTCAGGAATAGGAGGAGGAAATGGATTTCATGGCTACTTTCTTCCATGAACAAATTCCTTCTTTCTCATGAGACCAGAAGAACTGAATGGTGCCTGGTTACCATTACAGAACATTTTGATCAAAGAATCTGTAAAAGTGTCCTGATCAAAAGGGAGGAAATGCAGAACAGAATTTCATGTTATCATGGAATCCAAACTTTCTTAAGCCACTAAGGCTGGATGAACCCTGAAACTTTTAGCCTGAGAAAATCTTTAAACATTAAACCTTAAAACAAAAATATCCCCTGAAATCTTCTATAAACCAAAAATTAGCTAATTTAGTAAAGGATATTTGCCATGAACATTGTGCTGTTTTGAAGAACTGTGTATATGGGATCAAATTGACAATAGCAGCTGAAAAAGTCCGACAGTGAGCTTAGGGAGTAGTCAGTTCATGTTAGTGGGGAAGGAAAAATTGGGGAAAGGAGAGAAAGAATGGGGAAAAAATTGGGAAAGGAGAGTGAGAATGGTTTCACAACTTGGAGATGCAATCATTTTAACTGGACTGCACATGTACAAATTGTTGAATTGGTGTATGTTTTGCTGTATATACTTTCAACATTGATTTAAAAAATGAACTGGTTCATCAACTCTGTTAATCCCAATGATAAGACTGACAAGATGGAAGTAATCAATGACTTTGTGAAGTGTAGTTTTGGTGAAACTGGTTTAAAGATATACTTGATCCACCCGTACCCTTAAAGTGTCTGGATCATGTATGGATATTTTTTCCAACTTGGTTTGCAGCTCAGGGAAAAACACTTGACCAATACTGAACTAATAACATGTATGTGGTTGAGGCTTCACCAGGGAGTGGCTTTGAAAGGGGAAGGAGTATGCTTTTCCCTTTTGCCCATCCAATGTTGACTTTGAATTGGCTGTAATGTGGAAGTAATGGTAGATATGGTTATTTTGTTGAAGAAAGTTGTATGCTAGATGTATGAAGTAAAATGGAAGGTATATGCTAGAGATAACAGAGAGAGAGGTTGAAAGATTTTAGAAAATTAATGGCATTTTTGCCTCTGCCATTGCATTACAAGATAAATCATTTGGACTTTTTTTTTTAACAGACATACTGCTGTCATGTTTAAAAGACTACTATTTTAAGTTTTTAGTATCAGGAACTAAGTACAAAGCCTAACACATACATATACACAGACGAATATGAATACACACACACACACAATTTTGACATCCTTGTATATACTTCATCACATATATGATTAAGAATTAGATTTAGTTGGTGCTAAGAGTTTGCCATAATTTTTTGTGGCTCCTTTCATTTTTACAACAAAAAAATATTTCTACCATTGTTTGTGATATTTATGCAAGCAATGTACAGTAAATTTACACCAGTCATTTTATAATCATATTCATTATAAATGTATATGTATCTCATTAATTTATTAATTATAATTTTATTTTAGTCACACCCCTCTAAATTTATGTTTATTTGAACAAATTAAAAAAAAAACAGTTGTCTAGCATCATTCAGAAAATTACCAATAAGTCTGTTATTTTACCTTCGGAATAAAAAAGGGAAAGAGATCTGGAGATCACCTCAAAAACACATATGCCTTGTGGAACATATTAATTCACGTAGGAGATTTGAAATCAATCAGATTTGGAGACATATAAATAAGGAAAAGGGAATGCTGTAAGCATACCCAGAACACCTGGATGGCATCGTATCAGACAAAGGAGATCAACTCTTCTCCCCAAGGCTGTGGAGACGATTTAAACAGGAAACCTGAAAAAGCAGTAAGTGTTAGAGGAAGCGTAAGGCTAAAGTGCCCTCTAGAGAAAGTTAAAGGCAGAGAGATAAAAAAAAAAAAAAAAAAAGACAAAGACAAGCCAGCCCAGAAATTATTTTGGAGGAATGAAAAGAATTGGAAACCCTGAATTACATTAGGAACATAGTCAAATGTCCTAAATTCAACAAAAGATTGTTAGCCCTACAAGAAAACAAGAAAAGATGGCCCAGTTAAAGGAACAACACAAAGAAGTAAAAATTATTCCATGGAAGTAAGGATAATGAAAAAAAAGAGGACTTTCAGACAATAAATTTAAATATGATGAAAGAATTCAAAGATCACACAAATAGCAAAATAATGGAGATCACAAAAATATAAGAATCTTAATAAAGAGAACATAAAAAATGAACAGAAATACTAGAATTGAGGAACAAAATAACTAAACTGGAAGGTGCAAGAGAGGAATATAACAATAAGCTTGAGGAGGCAGAAGAAAGAGTAAGTGAACCAGAGGACAAAAACAACTGCGTTTACTGAATCCCAAGAGAAACAGAGGAAAAAACATAAAAAAATTGAACAATGCCAAATGGAACTGTGGAGCACTAGTAAGAGCATCAATATATGAACTATGGGAATTCCAGAAGGTGAGGAAAAAAGGAACATAAAGAATATTTGAAGAAATTATGACAGCAAAATTTCCAGACCCAAGTAAAGAAATGAACTTGCAACCCCAGGAAGCTTGGTAAACTCCAGTTAGAGTGAATCCAAAGAGGTCTTAACAAAGACACATTGTAATCAAACTACTGAAGACCCAAGAAAGAACAACAACAACAACAAAACAACTTTAAAGCATCAACAGAAAAACACAAATGAATATAAGGGGTCCTCAATAAGACTAAACACCAAATTTTTTGTAAAAATCTTGGAGTCCAGAAGGTAACAGAAAGATATATATAAAACACTCACAGATAAAAAATGCCAATCAAAAATTCTTTATCTGGCAATATTATCCTTAAAAATTAGGGTGAACTCAAGATATTTCCAGATAAGTAAAAGCAGTAGAAATTCATTACTACCAGGCCTGCCTTGAAAGAACTGCTAAAGGGTGTCTTTCAAGTGGAAAGAAAAGATCACTAGACAACCATCTGACCCAGTATATGGGGAAGAAAATGAAAATAAATAAATAAATAGATAAACAAACTAATAAATACAATATATCTAATAAATGTGATGGCACAAATGACAAGACCTATTGCAGGGTATTTGTTGTTGGTAAACTCGGTTGTTAGGTGCTACAAGCTTCTTATCATCAAATGCAAAAGAAATATGTAAAAGTTATCCTAAAAGGCACAGAACATAGAGTAATGTCAGAAATGATACATTAACAGAGAAAAGGGAGGGAGGAGAGGATTAAGGTTAAAAATAAGTATGTTAATATTGCATGTTACTTGCAGTTTATATGTTGATTTTGGGGATCAAGGTAAACTAGGCCATTGTAAATGTGAGGTTTTAAAGTGAAATTTTATGGTAACTGCTAAGAAAAAAATTAAAAATATATAAACATAAGATGAGAAGGAAGAAAAAAATGCACTCAACAGAAGAAAACAACTTATCACAAATAATGACAAATATCACAAATAATGTCCTATCTTTCTAAGAAAGGTAGGATAAAGGAATTATAAGACACACAAAAATCAAGTAAGAAAATAAGTCCTTCCTTATCAGTAATTAGATTTATATGGATTAAACTGTCCAAGCGAAAAACAGAGAGTGGTAGAATGGATAAGAAAACATGATTCACCCATATGCTGTCTACAAGCGACAGTTCTTTGACCCAAGGACACAAACGGACTGAAAGTTAAAGGATATGAATGAATATTCCATGAAATAGTAACCATAAAAGAGCATGGGTGGCCATACTTTTATTAGATAAAATAGACATTTAAGTCAAAAATGTATTAAAAATATCAAGGACATTATGTATTAATAAAAGGGACAATCCACCAAGAAAATGTAACAATCATAAACATATATACACCCAACATTTGTGCACCAAAAGCAAGTACTGACAGAACTGAAAGGAGTAGTAGACAACACTGTAATAACAGTAAGAAAATTCGATACACCATTGTCAGTTATAAACAGAATTTCCAGAGATTTGATTATTAAGGAAATAGAGGACTTGAGCAATACCAAAAACAAATTAGATCTGATGGACATATTTACAACTCTTCACCCAACATTGTGACTATACACATTTTTCTCTAGTCCATATGAATTGTTCTCCAGGATAGGCCATATGCTGTCACAAAACAAGTTTAAAAAGGTTGAAATGATACAAATGGCACAAAGTAATAATAGTGGAAATTAAAAATACAAGAAAAAATTAAAACCACATAAATATATGGAAACTAAACACACTCTATTAAACAATCAATGTGTCAAGGAAGAAATCAACAATGAACTAAAAAAAAAAAAAATACTTAGAGTTAATTGAAAATGAAAACACACATACCAAAATCTGTGGGATACAGTGAAGGTAGTCATTAGGGGAAAATTCATAGTAATAAATACCTACATAAAAAAAAAGAGAGAGAAAGAAAGAGCTCAAATCACAGTCTAATGCTAAAACTTGAGGAACTAGGGAAAAAAAGAACAAAGTAAGCCCAGGCCCACCAGAAGAAAGAAAATAACAAAGATCAAAGCAGAAATAGAGAATAGAAAAAACAATAGGAAGAATCAATAAAACCAAAAGTTGATTATTTGCAAAGCTCAACAAAAGTGACAAATCATTATCTAGACTGACAAAGGAAAAAAGTGAGAATGCAAGTAAACAAAATAAGAGTGAAATGAGAGCCATTACAACAGGTCCAGCAGAAATAAAAAGGATAAAAACAGAATACTATGAAAATTTGCACTCCAACGAATTTGAAACCAAACAGGACACGTCCTTAGAAACACATGACACATCTAAACTAACACACAGAGAAGTAGAAAATTTCAACACATTCATAACAAGAGAAGAGATTTGAATCAGTAATCAAAAACAATGCACAACAAAACAAAAACAAACAAATCTGGACCAGAAAAATTCCCTGGAGAATTTTACCAAATATTCAGAGAAGAATTGACACCACTTTTGCTCAAACTCTTCAAAATATAGAAAAGGAAGTAATACTGCCTCATACATTCCACCAGGTCTGCATTATCCTAATATCAGAGTCATAAGTATTCTGATATCAGAGCTACTAGGGCTCTAACTATAAGTAAATTATACCTCAAAAATGAAAAACATCAATACAGAAAAACTTCTTAATGATTTCATAAAAACATGTAGAAGAGAATAGATGGAAAGAGTCACAGATAGATCCAGAAGGGGTTGAATATAGCAGTTGGACATAGACCAAAGACAAGTGCATTGCCTACTCTTGATTCTTGTTTCTGCATGATGAGCTACTGTATGCTTAAGGCAAATTCCCACTGCAAATTTTGTTCCTACTAGTCATGTCTTTGTATGTACTCTCTACGTGTGGTAATACCTCTTTAATTTTGGAGAGCCATGGGAAACATAGCAGTTAATACATTTTGAAGATTTTCTAAATAAACTTTACCTAGAACTAGAAGTAGGCAATCCCCAAAGCAAAAAAAGAACAAAGAATTGGACACACGTACTTTGAAAATTATTTTGAAATTATTTTTTATTGTTAATTTCATATTTAATTTTATCTCAACCAGATAAGTAGTCCATACTATCATTTATCTGTGAATTAATAATATTTTTACCAATCACCAGCCAATTTTAATGTTTTACGTTGCTTGAATATAATGTTCACCCTGTGTTTAAGCTTCTTACAGATATATCCACTTGATTAGACTCATTGTCTTCTTTAAATATTTTTTTCCTTATCAAATTTTATGGAAACCCTGGTGGCTTAGTGGTTAAGAGGTACAACCGCTAACCAAAAGGTCAGCAGTTCGAATCCACCAGGCACTCCTTGGAAACCCTATGGGGCAGTTCTACTCTGTCCTAAAGGGTTGCTGTGAGTCAGAATCTACTCGAGGGAAAGGGGTTTGGTTTTGGTTAATATATTATTTTCTGATAGATGTGTCCTCAAGTCTACTTCTCTAGTGGATGAAATAAATAACACAATGAAATTTCCATAACTTCATTACTTAAGTCAATTTTATCCACTATGACAGATTATTTAGATGGCATAATTTTTAGAGTTTTACTTTTATCATGGATCTATCTTTTAAATGATCATTAAAAAGTAGTGTTCTCATTTCTCCTTGGTGAAGATCTTTGTGTTTAGTTCTTAGAAATGCAGCTATTGCTGACAGGAAACACAGTATTCAAAACAAATCACTGGACAGATATAAAATATACCAGGTAGGGGTAAAATCTCCGCAGCCCTATCTTTATATTTACCCACTGTATGATATTGGAATAATATTTAATTGGCCAAGTTTTAGTTTCTTCTTCTTCATTTAGAGGGATTGATATCAATAGTACTTATACCATAGGATTTTTATAAAAAATACAAAATAATCTTGATATGTTGTTTGGCATGGAGCATAGCAAATAATAGATGCTTAACATGGCAGCTCTCAGTTCTATTGACTCTGTTCTTTACGACTTCCTGTTATACTGATTCATGAATCTAATGTTCTCTGCCTGCATTACTAAAGATAATTCTTATAAAAATAAAACTATTTTCAATAATTTAACAAGTTTAAATACATTTTATAAATTAAAATAGTTCAATTTTAATGAATAAATTTTAAATTTGGTCAATTAGTTCATTCATTAATTGTTTCTCTTCTATTTTTTTTTGTGTGGTAAGTACATACGTAAAAAAACATTTGGGATTTCAACATTTTTTACATGTACAATTTGACACTTTGATTCATCATTTTGTGCAACCATCACCACTGTCCATTTCTTATTTTTTCCGTCAACCTTAACAGAAACTCAGTGCCTCCTGAGCAATGCCTCCCTCTTCCACCTCCCTACTACTCCCGGTAAGCACTAATAAACTTTGGTCTCTATGCATTTGCCTAATCCAGATATTTCATATAAGTGAGATCATACTTACCCTTTTGTTAGTGTTTTATTTCACTTAACATATTGTTTATAAGGATCATCCAAGTTGTAGCATGTATCAGAACTTCACTGATCATTATGGCAGAGTAATATCCCATTGTATGTATGTGCCACATTTTTTCAATTTATATGTTAATTGGAGGAAGTACATCCAGAATGCTCCTTGGAAACAAGGATGACGAGACTACGTCTCACATATTTTGGACATGTTTTCAGGAGGAATCAGTCCCTGGAGAAGGACATCATGCTTGGTAAAGTAGAGTGTTAGTGAAAAAGAGGAGGACCCTCGGTGAGATGGATTGATGCAGTGGCTGTAACATTGTGCTCAAGTATAACAACGATTGCGAGGATGGTGCAGGACCGGGCAGCATTTGGTTTGGTTGTACATAGGCTCGCTATGAGTTGGAACTGACTTGACAGCACCTAACAACAACAACAATATATGTTAATGAACTTTCAGGCTGTTTTCATCTTTAGCTATTGTGCATAGTGCTGCAATGAATATCGGTGTATATATCTATTTGTGTTTCATTTTTTATTCTTTGGGATATATAACTGGAAGTGGAATTACTAGGTTAATTCTACATTTAAATTCTTAAGGAAACTACAAAGTGTTTTCACAAGGGCTGTACAATTTTACAGTCCCAATAGCAAAGGATGAGGGCTACAATTCTTCCATATCCTCACTAACACCTATTGTTTTTTGTTTTGTTACCACAGACATCTTAGTGGAGTGATAACTCATTGTAGTTTTGAATTTCCCTAATAACTAATGATGATAAGTATCTTTTCATGTGCTTATTGGTGGTTTGTATTTATTTCTTCTTGGTGAAATGTCTTTTCAAATCCTTTGCCCATTTTTATATTGAGTTGTCTTTTTGCTGTTAAGTTTTAGGAGTACTTGATATATCTTGGATATTAAACACATATTAAATATATATTTTCCAACAAACATTCCAAATTTGTACATTGTCCCTTCACTTTCTTGGTAAAGTCCTTTGGTGCACAAAAGTTTTTAATTTTGATGAAGTCTCATCTGTCTATTTTGTATTTCATTGCTTATTCTTTTGGTGTCATATCTAAGAATGTTCCTATTCTGTGAGCAATGTTATGGTATGATTTTGAGATACCTGAATTTTTAAGATACACACGAATGTTTTTCAGTGATGACATCTAAGTAAATGAGTTCAAAGGTGGATTTTAAAAATAGGAGAAGATTATTACAAAATGTGTAAAATGGTAATAATTTTAGGAATTTATACAATTTTGACATTGGATAACCCTAAACAGTGGGACTAAGTTTATTGAGGTTTTAAGTTAGTGCATTTTCCAAGCCACCTTTTCAAGGCTTCCTTCACCTCATTGTTCCTCAGACTATAGATGAGGGGGTTCAGTACAGGGGTGAAAATAGTATAGAAGGCAGACACAACCTTATCGTGGTTAGCTGATCTATAGGATTTTGGTCTCATGTAGATAAAAATGGCAGCCCCATAAAAGAGTCCCACCACAGTCAAGTGTGATGAGCACGTGGCAAAAGCCTTCTTGCGGGCTTCTGTAGAATGCATGTGGAGAACTGCAGCCAGGATGAGACTATAGGAGATCAAGATGAGGGAGAAGGGCACGAGGAGCATTAACACACAGCAGATGTACATGATATTTTCGAAGACTAAAGTGTCAGCACAGGCCAAGCGCACCATCATGGGGGCCTCACAAAAGAAATGATTGATTTCATGTGCACTGCAGAATGGGAAGCTCAGGGTAGCAACTGCCTGCATGAGCCCATCAGCAGCCCCCATGAACCAAGACCCCATGGTCATTTGCAAGCACAGTTGCCAGTTCATGAGGATGGACTATCTCAGTGGGTGACACACAGCCACATAGCGGTCGCAGGACATGGCTGCCAGGAGAAAACTCTCTCCACCACCCAGGGTGAGTGAGACAAAGATTTGTAATCCACAGCCTGCAGGAGAGATGGACTTCTTGCCTGTCAGAAAGCCAGATGCCATTTTGGGCACAATGGTGAAAACCAGCATCATGTCCATGAGGGAGAGTTGGCTCAGTAGAACGTACATGGGCGTGTGCAGCCGGTGGTCCCTGTGAATCAGAAGAATCATGAGGGCATTCCCCATCAGGGAAGCCATACTTATGGTCAACACCACAATGAAGAGGAAGAGGTGGAACCTTGTGTGCTTAAAGAGTCCCAGGAGAATAAAATCTGAAGTGGCATTCCTCTTCTCCATTGCTTCTACTGGAGTGACAGTGCATATGAAAAGTTAGATAAGGAGAAGGCTCCCATAATTTAAAAATGTTAGTCTGACAGTATAACATTCTGGAAATGTACTGTATTTGAAATCCAGGGTTCTGATTCAAAGCCCTAGCCTCCTAGTTAAAATAATCCATAATAGCCTATCATTCCATTTCTCACTAGCTCAACTTCTTAATGTTTCACCTGAGGTCAATATGCCCTCTCATGCAATCGATTAGGTTGAGATTTTATTGACCTAATTTAGAGAATATAGTTAAATAGATAAAATTAGATCAAAAATAAATACAATTAAATAGTAGATAAAAATGTATTCTCAATTGTTAAGGATTAAAGAGTGGCAAAGAGTTACCATTGGCCTTTTCAACTACTAATATTGTATTATTACCATTTTTGTGTTACCTTTTTTTCAGTACTGATACCTATATTAACCAGTTGAGAAAAGAAACTCTCATGTTGAAGTCTGTCATTTATACTTTCTTGAATCTCAGATAATTTATATCCACCCTTTGGTATTCTGGAAACCCTGGTGGCACAGTGGTTAAGAGCTATGGCTGCTAACCAAAAAATCGGCAGTTTGAATCCACCAAGTTCTTCTTGGAAACCGTATGTGGCAGTTCTACTCTGATCTTCAGGATAGCTATGAGTGAGACTCGACTTGACAGCAATGGGTTTGGCTTTTTTTTCTATGGAATTCTAAACATAGTCACGTTTTTAAAAATACAAAAGTTAGAGTTTTATTTATGGTCATAGATTATTGTCTAAGATCATAGAATGAAACAGATGATTAAAAATTAAGCAAAATATCTCATTTGAAGAAAAATAATCTCCAAAGGAATAGACAAAAATTACTTTGTTCCTCTCATTAAGTAACGGATTTCATTCACCTGATTTTTAAAATGGAGATACTCTAGTACATTATTCCCTGCTCTGAATTCTTTAGTATCGACCCATCATAATCGAAGAAACTAAACTTTTTTTCCTCAGCCTTCTACGACTTGTCTTGGCCCACACACAATTTCCACCCATAGAATTTACTGCAAAGGCTACTTAGAGGGGCCTGGCCAAATATAAAAAAGGCAATCCTGACAGGAATTTTGATATCAAAAGAAGAGCAATAACTGTAAAAAGGAGTGAGGTGATTAAAATGAGAAGAAAACAATTTAAAGAGATTTCATTTCAATACAGCATAATTATCAGTTGCAGGCAAAGTATTAAATAGATTTGGAAAGAAAAGCAACCTGATTAATTCATTTTTTAAAATATCCAAATTATATATGTGGACTGCTATATATATATGCGTAAGATTCTGTTTTCTTAAATAGACACAATTGAAATGACTGAATCTACAGAAATTAGCATAACTGTTTTTGAAGTAGCTGCAGTTGGGAGCTATTACACACTGAGTATAAGAAAGATTTTACAGCTTTATAATTCTTTAACTCCATGCAAAGAATAACACTTGTAAGCTCAGAAAGATGAAGAACAGGATGAGCCAATCCCCTCCTTCATTAACAGAAAATACATAAATGCACAGCCTTTGTGCACACGGAGGAGTGTAGACATCTTTATTTGTGGGATGGACAGTCCAGAAGGACAGCCCAAAGCTTAAAAGACACCGTGATCTCAGAACTGTGGTGAAGAACGTGTTTGGTCATAGGTGACTACAGACACAGAGATGGTGATGACACTTTTTAATCTGTAGGGTCTCATCCTGTGAATACTCTTCTGCTACAAATATTAGGTGGCAGACAGAGACCTTCTATCATACAGCCGTCTTACAACCAGGCTGGCTCCAACGTGAACATTCAGGTTTAAAGTGACACAACACATAATAACACCAGCATCTTTGAGATGGCTTTTTAAGCACTAGAAATTAGGGAAATAAACAGTCTGCTCTACCTAATCAAGTTTTTGTCAATCCTAGTTAATTAGCATCATATATCTAGTATATAGCCTCTCTCTTTATATACCATTTAAAATGCCTTTCTCCTATTATTACCCCGGGTCCCTAACTCCTTGACTGCAGATTTGCTCTGCCTTTATCATGTCTTCAAAGAGATTTACCCTATTGATATGGACATGTATAGACAAAAGAATAATGAACTTGGGATAAGAAGTCCTGGATTAAGAATCATTTCTGTCATTTTCTCTCTGTGGGACGAGGGAGAAGTTAACTTTTTTTTTTTTTGGTTAAACTGACTCATATATTTTAAATTATAAAGTTTATAAACAGATTGCTCAAAGAATTAAAATATATCTTGTGTAAGAGTTTTGAAATATTTTTAGAAGTTATTTTATACACACGTATACAATTTTTATTTTTAATTTGTCAGCCTAGATCAGACACTGCCAATTTTTTCCACATAATTGCAGCTTGAAAGACGTAGCATAAAATGCCAACATGACCGTTTGACTTAATGCTGCTAACATGAGAGTGAAAGAATAAGATTTCTTAATCTGAACGTTCCATCTTGTTTTAGAATTTGAACTGGCACAACAACACATACTAACAGCAGCATCTTTGTAGTGCTTTTTAAGCACTGGAAATCAGGGAAATAAACAGAGCCGACTTTACCTAATCAATTCTTTGCCAATTCTTGTTAATTTGCACCAAATTCTATATTGTGTGATATTTTATTGCATGGTTAACAGAATCTAAATGATTGAGAGATAAATATTCTAGCTGAATAGGTAGCTATGTCAATGTTACAGATATGAATACACACACGCTTTCTTAAATATCATATAATTTATATCCACCCTTTGGAATTCTGGAAACCCTGGTGGTGTAATGGTTAAGAGCTATGGCTGTTTGAGAAATAAAAATTCTAGTGGAATAGGTAGATATGTGGACGTTAGTGATATGAATATACACACATTTGTCTAATTAAAACATTACAATTTCAAACCATGCCTTTTTACTTTAAAGTGAAAATTTAATAAATAAATAGATTAGACAGATAATCTGTATTATCATTTGCTGTGAAAAAAATTATTCCATATAATACCGTATCAAATTATACTTCTCAATATAATTGATAATTTAATAGAAACACTAGTTTAAACATATTACTTATTTTTTTCATATATATGTATATACAGCTAATGCAGCTTGATTTTTTTAGTTTTTTTTTTCTTTTTGCATTATGGATATACATACAGCTACTTTTACTTGCTAAGTGAAACATTTAGCTATTAGTTAAAAACCTAAATATAAACTCAACAATTAAGAAAATATAAACAGACTCTTAGAAGTATTTCGTCTTTAGGTAATCTTGGGGACTGAATTAACATTAAACTGTTAAATAGGACAGCTGACATTGCATATTTAAAAAATATAAATACTATTTAACCAAACGAGTTGCCACTGAGTCTATCCCGACTCATAGTGTCCCTACAGGACAGAGTAGAACAGCCCCATAGGGCTTCCGAGGAGCGCCTGGTGGATTCGAACTGCCAATCTTTTGGTTAGCAGCCGTAGCTCTTAGCCACTATTCCACCGGGGTTTTCAAATTCTATACATACATTTTTTTTCAAAAGTGGGAGAAATTTTACTCCTGAAGGAATAGGTGAGGGATAGTTTTCTAAGTGTACATGTATACATCATGTATACAGCATAACTTGCCCTAATTTTTTCCTTATTTATTCTAGGCCCTGTATTTGGAAAATACCTAAGCAATTTTGTGTCTACTCATCTTTAACTATGTCCTTTGTGATCAGTGTAGGGAAACAGATAATTGTCCCCTTTTCTATAATTACACTTACTTGTAAGCACAAGCAGAAAACTATTGTCCTGGACTATTGGAGTTTCGTTCTACACTCTCCTTTTTCCTTCCTTCTGCCATCCTGCCCTCCACAACTACAGTGTCTCTACGTCCACAAAATGCTGAAATAACAAAGCCAATTTATTGAAGCAGCCTCTATCAGGGAGAAATTCCGCTAATATGAGCTAAATAATTTGACTGAATCATCTGCTTATTTAAGAATAGTTTTGGTCTGCTGACTCAATATTATGTGGACAATTGGGAAAGTTTTTCATTTGTGGATAGCACTTTACCATGATTACTCTGTAATTCAAAATTCACATGCAAAACACTAAAACAACAATAGATATCAGTAGTTGGAAAGGACATCCTAAAATAATGGAGACATAATTCTTAACAACACTAGACTCACCTTCATAGTGGGGAATTATAGTCAAGGAAACATATATATGGTACTGAATCCTTTTGATAGGTCAATTACATCTATTTGCTTACATCACTGCTAAAGATACTGCCTTCTCCCCTTGGCCTCATGCCATGTTAGTTAAAAGTCCTGTATGACCGTTGAAAGTTTCCTACATCTACAAAATACTTTCCCTGGAGGAATGTCTCTTTAAATTGCCTTTGGCAAGGGAACTCAGGCTAAAATGTGTTTAACTGGTAAATGAATACAGTGACTAATTTACTTTCCAGGTTCTAATAAAACTTAAAGCACCATGAGTGGGGAGGTGAGGAGATGAGATATTGTTAAAGATAAGAAATAAAGAAGGGATTGGGATGGGCAAAGGCAAAAACTGGTGTTCTGCTCATTGATTCTAATTGAACTGACTAAATGTGAATTAATTGCCTGAAATAAACACAATTTTTTTGAAATTACGTGATAAAATTATTTTTTTAATTGATCATTTCAACATGCTGGTGAATAGGCTCAATATTTTATATGCATTATCTTATTCAATCTTCAAAACAACATTTTGGTCTATGAACTTCTACATTTTATAGTAAACAACAGTAAGGATTTTAAGGAAAATGCCTATATTTAATCATTCTGAGATATAGTAGAATAACTTTTACCTTTAAATTACATTACATTTGTGCTTCTCAAACTTTACGGAACATGTGAATCTACCAGGAGTCTTGTTAAACACAGATACTGGGCTCGTCCCAGTTTGCGATTCAGTAGGTTTTGGGTAGAGACTGAGAATCTGCTTTTCCAATAAGATCCCAGGTGGTGCTGATGCGGCTCATTCAGATATTACACTTTGAGAACAACTGCCTTACATAAGCCACTTAAAGGTGAATTTGTGGCTCTATCCTATATTAAATTTCAACGTTTTGATAATCTACAAACTACTTATTCCTACTTTTGAGCAGTTACAATTTGTTTTTGTTTTTTTTACCCTATTTTACTCTTTACTCATTCTATGAATAACTATTATCGATGACTTTCATGTTTCTCTGTATAAAATATGCATAATAAAATTACTTACTTCCATGGGTAAATTCACAGTGACCAAGTTTACTAGTGGTGACCAAAGGTTGAGGGAAGAGGGAAATTATTGCTTACGGGGTACTGAATTTCCAATAATGAAGGACAGTGAAAAATTTTGGAAATGAATAATGGTGATGGTTGCACAACATGGTCAACATGATTAATGTTACTGAATTCTAGATGTGAAAAAGATTGATATGTTGTTGTTGTTGTTGTTAGGTGCCGTCCGGTCGGTTCCAACTCATAGCGACCCTATGCACAACAGAACGAAACACTGCCTGGTCCTGAGCCATCCTCACAATCGTTGTTATGCTTGAGCTCATTGTTGCAGCCACTGTGTCAATCCACCTCATTGAGGGTCTTCCTCTTTTCCACTGATTCTGTACTCTGCCAAGCATGATGTCATTCTTCAGGGACCATCCCTCCTGACAACATGTCCAAAGTATGTAAGACGCAGTCTCGCCATCTTTGCTTCTAAATGGCTACTATTTTATTATATATGTAACCTTGATATATAATGACAAATAAAAAATGGCTAAAATGGCAAATTTTGTGTTATATAATCAAAACTAAAAAGGGATTAAAAAAAAGAAAGTATCCACATTAAGGTATATAGTTTTTGTTTTTTTTTTTTAATGAAAATAAAGCAGAACAAAACAGAAACAACTCTTCTTGGAATCAGATGATTTTGATTCAAAATCTAACCCAGTACCGTATCCTTGGACAGGCCCTATAATCTAAGTTTATCAGTTAAAATTGATTTAATAACTTCATAAGATTGACAATCTCATAGGGTAGTCAACCTCATAGGATAGCCTGACTGTAAAAAAAAAAAAAAAAAATTAGTAACATGACTTAGGATCTGCATTTCTTTCCTCAAATATTCTTTACAATATTGAAATTTCAGGTCCTGAAGCTATTAAAGAGACTGGAAACCTGGGCTTATTCTTTCTCACTTGTTTAGGTTCCTACATGACTCAGATATTTTCAGCTCCAATTCAAAGTCTTCACATACAGCAAACATCTTTACAATGTAATTTTGCACAGCATGAAAGTTTCACCTGAAACTTCAGATATTTGCCTGAACTACACAAAGAATAGGAAATGTAACCTCAAAGAAAATGGAGGAGGAAAGTTATCATTTATAAATAGAGAAGATACATTCCAAAGTGTATTAAAAACCAGCCTTACATATCAGCACTTTGATTTATACATGAATATGGCTGAAGAACTGGACAGTGAATAAGGAAAACCAAAGAACTGATGCCTTTGAATAGTGGTGTTCACAAAGAATTGAATATACCATGGACTGCCTAAAGAACAACAAAAAAATCTGTCTTGGAAGAAGCAAAACCAGAACGCTCCTTGGAAGCAAGGATATCGAGACTGCATCTCACATACTTTGGACATGTTGTCAGGAGGGATCAGTCCCTGGAGAAGAGCATCATGCTTGGTAAAGTAGAGCATCACTGAAAAAAAAAGGAAGACCTAAATGTGATGGATTGACACGGTGGTTGCAACAATAGGCTCAAGCATAGCAACAATTGTGAGAATGGCGCAGGACTGGCAGTGTTTTGTTCAGTTGTGCATGGGATCTCTGAGTTGGAACCTACTCAACAGCACCTAATAACCACAACAACAACCTAAACTAACACAAACTGATGTAAAAAAATCTAAATAAACCCATAACAAGAGAAGAGAATGAAGACATAATAAAAAAAATTCCCAACAAAAAATGCCCTGGCTCAGATGGCTTCCCTGGAAAATTCTACCAATCACTCAGAGAAGTGCTCACACCAGTACTACTCAAATTATTTCAGGGAATAGAAAAGGAAAGAATATTCCTGAATTCATTCTATGAACCTAGCATAACCCTGAGTCCAAAGCCAAACAAAGACACCACAAAAAAAGAAAATTACAGACCAATATCTCTCATAAATATAGATGCAAAAATTCTCAACAACATACTAGTAAATAGAATTGTGTATCATATCAAAAAAAAATACACCACAACCATATGAGATTCATAACAGGTTGGAGTCCTGGTGGTGCAGCGGTTAAGAGACTGGCCACTAACCAAAGAGGTCAGCAGTTGAAATCGGCCAGCTGCTTCTTGGAAACCTTGTGGGAAAGTTCTAAACTGTCCAATAGTGTCACATGATTCTGAATCAATTTGGTGGCAGTGGGTTTGGATTTAGGGTTTATGCAATGATGGTTCAGAAATAGAAAATCAATCAACACAATCCACCAATTGAATAGAGCAAAAGAAAATAATCACATGATCATCTTAGGCATTTGATGAAATCCAACAGCCCTTGCTGATAAAACTTATAATAAGATAGGGATACAAGTGAAATTCCTCAACATAATAAAGGGCATCTATACAAAACCATCGTCATGAGAGCTCCAGCATCATTCCTATCACCAGGCAGTATTTTCCAACTACCAACACTTCCTCTTTGTTTCCAACTTTCATATTCCAATTGCCAGCAAGAACAATGACATCTTCTTTGCAAAAACCTTTTTTCAACAACATAAATGGCAACTTTACATGTGGACCTCACCAGATGGAATGCACAGGAAGGAAATTGACTACATTTGTTGAAAGAGACAATGGAAAAGCTGAAAATCATCAGTTAGAACATGAGCAGGGGCTAGCTCTGGAACAGGCCATCAATTGCTCTTATGCAAGTTCAAGTTGGAGTTGAAGAAACTTAGAACAAATCTATAAGAGTCAAAGTACAACCTTGAATTTATCCCACCTGAATTTAGAGACAATCTCAAGAATAGATATGACACATCGAACACTAATGACTGAAGATCAGATGAGTTGTGGAATGACATCAAGGACATCATACATGGTGAATGCAAGAGGTCACTAAAAAGAAAAGAAAGAGAGGTAGGGCCAAGATGGCAGAATAGTCAGACGCTTCCTGTGGCCCCTGTTACAACAAAGACCTGAAAAAAAAAAACAAGCAAACTGATAATATATATGATAAGCCAGGAGCCCTGAACATCAAAGGCAAAGTTAAGAAATCAGACTGAGTGACAGCGGAGGGAGAGATGGTTCAGAAGCAACGAGGAGTTGTCAGACCTGACTGGGTGAGAACTAGTGCCCCTGAAGCCCAGTTTCCTGGCACGACAGTGGTAGGGGTGGTGGGTGGCCTTTGGGACATATTTTTCACAGCAAGAGAGAGCAAGTGGCACAGATTATACTCACACCTCCGGAATCAGCTAAGAACAGTGCTCTCAACAAAAGATAAGTACTTGCATCTAATTTACCCCATGGATAAAAAAGCACCTCTTTTGAAAGAGCTCTCTCCCATTTACCTGATCCCTACTCCCTCTGCCCCAGCCCCCGACCTGGCTTCAGTGGCCGTGGCTTTCCCTGGGCCTCAGATAGGTCCTGTTGAGAACTCTGAGCCTTTCTCCTGGCCTTGGAGATGGAGCAAATTAACAAATGGGAAGAACATAATGTGAAAGCTCCCTTAAGCTGGGAACTCAGGGTAGAAGCAGCTTCTGTCCAGGCACAAGTGGTCCATGGACTTTGAATGCCTTTAACCCCTGGATGGACTTGTGTGGGCCCATTTCAGTAGCTTAGGCCCTTGTTGGCACAGTACAACAATGTATGTGCCTGAGGTCTGACATCAACTGTTTCAGCTGTGTGGTGAAGAGGGGGATTTTTGATGTTTGACACAGCTCTGCCTATTAAGCAGGGTCTTCAGCTACCCAAGTCAGGGTCCTGAGGACTGGTGGCTGCACCCACACCACCTAACAATACACAACATGTGTCCAAGGATAACTGGTGCCTCCCAGTCCTTATAGACAAAAGCATTGGGTATCCATAGTTGGGTTGCAGAGCCCACCTACCTGTACAATATAGGGAAAAAAGAGGGACACATTTTACTCAGACACTTGGAAGATGGTTGTCAGTCCCCTGCCTTGTTCAGAGCATAACCCTATGCTGCAACAAGATACCTCTACCTACAGCAATCATGCCTGCTCCTCTAAGACTGTAGGTGAGAGCCTGCACCACACACTTGGTGACCGACTACCTGGACACCAGAGCTGAATCCATACAAGAAGAGTGAATGGACTCTTTGGCTCATATACTTGGTAACAGCTCTATCCATCTGGTGACAGGATACTAGAGCTTCAAAGGCACCAATAATCAAGCTAGCTCACTCAAGCAGCCTATTGGGGCATATAAAAACAAAATAAAGCAAGAAGCTAGGACACAGTAAGCAAACATAAAATAAATTAATGTAATAACTTATAGGTGCGTTGGAGATAACAGTCAATATCGAATCGCATAGAAGCAGAGCATGTCCAATTCAACAAGCTACCAAAACAAAGACTCAAGGAATGATCTGGAGGAAGATACATATCTGGAATTACCAGAGGTAAAATACAAAAGATTAATATGCAGAACTCTTTAAGCGGTCAGGAAAGAGATCAGGCAAAACACAAAACAAGCCAAAGAACACACAGATAAAGCAGTCAATGAAATTAAGAAGGTTATTCAAGAGCATAATGACAAGTTTAAGAGGCTGCAAGAATCCAAAGAGAGACAGCATACAGAAATTCAGAAGATTAACAATTAAATTACAGAATTAGACAACTCAATAGAAAGTCAGAGGAGACTTAAGGAAATGGAAGTCAGAATTAGTGAGACTGAAGAAAGAACACTTGGCACCAATATATTTAAAGAAACATCAGATAAAGTAATTTAAAAATATGAAGAAACCCTAAGAATCATGTGGGACTCTGTCAAGAGAATTAACCTACAAGTGATTGGAGTACCAGAACAGGGAGGGAGAATGGAAAATATAGAGAGAATTGTTGAAGATTTTTTCACAGAATACTTCCCTGATATCATGATGAGAAAATATCTATCCAAGATATTCATCAAACCACATTAAAGGTAGATCTCCCCCAAAAGTCACCAAGACATATTATAATCAAACTTGCCAAAGACAAAGAGAAAATTTTAAGAGTGGCTAGGGAAAAATGAAAAGTTACCTACAAATAGAGTCAATAAGAGTAAGCTCTGACTACTCAGCAGAAACTATGCAGGCATGAAGGCGATGGGATGACATACACAAAGATTTGAAGGAAAAAAATTGCCACCCAAGAATAATATATACAGCAACACGGCAAAATTAGGACATTTCCAGATAAAGAGAAGCTTAGGAAATTTGCAAAAGCCAAACCAAAATTACAAGAAATACTAAAGGGAGTCCTCTAATTAGAAAATCAATAACATCAGATAACAACCCAAGACTAAAACACAGGACATAGCATCCAGATATCAACCTATATAGGGAAATCACAAAAATGAGTCACAGCTAAAACACTCAAAACACGAAATAGTGATTTCATTATGAAGAAGATGACAATTAAAACCAATAAAGAAGGAATAAAAAATGTAGTCGTATATCTTTCATATGGAGAGGAAGTCAAGGTGATATAAAGAGATAAAGTTTGGTTTAAACTTAGAAAACTAAGGGTAAACATTAAGGTAACCACAAAGGAGACTAACAATCCTACACATCAAAATAAAAAACAAGAAAAACAGACTCATAAAAAACAAAATAAAAAATAATGAAAAAGAGGAAAAGAAAACATATAAAGAAAAACTGCTCAGCACAAAAAATTAAGTGGAAAAAAGAAACTACCAACAACACACAAAAAAGACATCAAAATGCCAGTGCTAAAGTCATACCTATCTATAATCACCCTGAACATAAATGGAATAAATGCACCAATAAAGAGATAGAAAGTGGCAGAATGGATAAAAAATAGGGTCCGTCTATATGGTGCCTTCAGAAAACATGCCTTAGACTTAAAGACACAAATAAACTAACTCAAAGCATGGAAAAAAATATATCAAATGCACAAGAATCAAAAAAGAGCAGGAATGGCAGTATTAACTTCTGACAAAATAGACTTTAAAGTTAAATCCACCACAAAGGATAAGGAAGCACACATATAATAATTAAAGGAACAATACACCTGGAGGATATAACCATAAAAAATATTTAAACACCAAATGACAGGGCTTCAAGGTACATAAAACAAACTGTAACAACATTGAAAAGAGAGATAGCTCCACAATAATAGTAGGAGACTTCAACACACCACTTTTGGTGAGGGATAGAACATCCAGAAAGAAGCTCAATAAAGACATGGAAGATCTAAATGTCACAATCAACAAACTTGACCTCATAGATGTATTCAAAACACTCCGCCAGACAGCAGACGAGTATACTTTCTTTTACAACACACATGGAAACTTCTCTAGAATAGATCACATATTACGTCATAAGGCAGTACTTAAGAGAATCCAAAACACTGAAATATTACAAAGCATCTTCTGTGAACATAAAGCCATAAAAGTAGACATCAGTAACAAAAAAAGCAAGGAAAAAAAAAATCAAACACATGAAAACTGAAAAACACCTTTCTTAAAAGCTCATGGGTTATAAAAGAAATTAAGTACAGAATAAAGGAATTCATAATATCTAGTGAGAATGAAAACTCTTCCTACCAGATCCTTTGGTACACAGCTAAAGCAGGGCTCAGAGGTCAATTTATAGTAATAAATGCACACATCCAAAAAGGAAAAAGGCCAAAAATCAAAAGAATTATCCCCATAACTTGAAAAAAATAGAGAGAAACAAAAGAAAACTTGGGGACCAGAAGAAAGGAAATAATAAAAATTAGGGCAGAATTAAATGAAATAGAGAACAGAAAAACAATTGAAAGAGTTAACAAGACAAAAAGCTTTCTTTGAAAAGATAAGAAAATCAATAAACCATTGGCCAAACTGACCAAAAAAAAAAAAAAAAAAACAAGAGGGGAAGCAAAGAACCTGAGTAAGAAATGAGATAGGTGATAACACAACAGACCCAACTGAAATTAAGAGAATCATAACAGAATACTATGAAAAATTGTACTCTAAAAAATTTGAAAACTTAGAAGAAATGGACAAATTTCTAGAAACACAGTACCTACCTAAATTAGCACAAACAGAGGTAGAACTAAATAAACCCATAACAAAAGAAGAGATTGAAAAGGTAATTAAAATGTCCCGATAAAAAAAAGCACTGACCCTGAGGACTTCAGTGGAGAATTCTATCAAACTTTCAGAAAAGAGTTAGGCCCACTATTACTAAATGTATTTCATAGCATAGAAAAGGATGGAATAGACCCAAACTCGTTCCCTGAAGCCAGCATATCTGTCGTGGATTGAATTTTGTCCTCCAAACACTGTATCATTTTGGCTGGGAAGTGATTCCTGATATTGTGACATTTTCCTGTATGTTGTAAATCCTGCCTCTATGACGTTAATGTGGGAAGATGGGCGGCAGTTGTGTTAGCGAGGCAGGACTCGATCTATAAGACTGGATTGTGTCTTGAGGCGATGTCTTGAGACATAAAAGAAAGAAGCAAGCGGACACACAGGGGGATCTCATACCACGAAGAACGCAGCACCAGAAGCAGAACACATCCTTTGGACCTGGGGTCCCTGCACCTGAGAAGCTCCTCGACCAGGAGAAGATTGAGGACAAGTATCTTCCTCCAGAGCCAACAGAGAGAGAAAGCCTTCCCTTAGAGCCGACATCCTGAATTTGGACTTTTAGCCTACTTTACTGTGAGCAAATAAACTTCTCTTTGTTAAAGCCATCCACTTGTGGTATTTCTGTTATACCAGCACTGGATGACTAGGACAATATCCTTGAATCAAAAACCAGGTGAAGACACCATAAAAAAAAAAAAAAGAAAATTACAGACTTATATCTCTCATGAACTTAGATGCAAAAATCCTCATAAAAATTCTAGCCAATAGAATTCAACAACATATCAAAAAATAATTCACCATGACAAAGTGGGATTCACACCAGGTGCACAGGGATGGTTCAGCATTAGAAAAACAATCAATGTAATCCATCATAGAAATAAAAGACAAGAACCACATGATCTTATCAATTGATGCAGAAAAGGCATTTTGCAAAGTCCAACACCCAGTCATGATAAAAATTCTCAGCAAAATAGGAATAGAAGTAAAATTTTTCAACATAATAAAGGACATTTATACAAAGCCAACTGCCAACATATTCCTAAATAATCGTAAATCCTAAAGCATTCTCCTTGAGAACGGAAACCCGACAAGAATGCCCTTTATCATCACTTTTATTCGACATAGTATTGGAAGTCCTGGCCAGAGAAATTAGGCTAGATAAAGAAATAAAGGACATGCAAATTGGTAAGGCGGAAGTGGAAGTCTCTTTATTTGCAGATGATATGATCTTATACACAGAAAACCCTAGGGAATCCATAAGAAAACTACTGGAACTAATAGAAGATTTCAGCACAGTATCAGAATATAAGATAAACAGACAAAAATCAGTTGGATTCCTCTAAACAACAAGAAATCTTTGAAGAGGAAATCATCAAATCAACACTGTTTACAATAACCCCCATGAAGATAAAATACTTAGGAATAAATCTAATCAGAAAAGTAAAAGACCTATACAAACAAAACTACAAGACATGACTGCAAGAAACCAAAAGAGACCTATATAAGTGGAAAAACATACCTTGCTCATGGATAGAAAGACTCATTGTTGCAAACGTTGTCTATTTTACCAAAGGGATCTAGATACAATGCAATTCTGATCCAAATTCCAATGGCTTTTTTTTTCAATGAGATGCAGAAACAAATCACCAACTTCATACAGAAAGAGGACAGGCCCCAGATAAGTAAAGTATTACTGAAGAAGGACGAAGTGGGAGGCCTCACACTACCTGATTTTAGAACATATTATACCGCCACAGTAGTCAAAACAGTCTGGTACTGGTACAACAACAGATACATAGACCAATGGAACAGAATTGAGACTCCAGATGCAAATCTATCCACATATGAGTGGCTAATGTTTGACAAAGGGCCAAAGTCTGTTAAACGGGGAAAAGACAGTCTCTTTAAAAAATGGTGCTGGCATAACTGGATATCCATCTGCAAAAAAATGAAACAAGACCCATACCTCACACCATGCTCAAAACTTAACTCAAAATGGATCAAAGACCTAAATTGAAAATCTAAAGGATAAAGATCATAGGAGAAAAAATAGGGACAAACCTACGAGCCCTAATACATGGCCTAAACAGTATGCAAACTGTAACTAACAGTGCACAAACACCAGAAAAGAAACTAGATTATTGGGAGCTCCTGAAAAATCAAACACTTATGCTCATCCAAAGACTTCACCAAAAGAGTAAAAAGATAACCTATAGACTGGGAGAAAGTTTTTGGCCATAACAAATCCAATCAGCATCTGATCTCTAAAATCTACATGATACTGCAAAAACTCAGCCAAAAAAAAAAAAAAATTAGAAAATGGGCAAAGGATATGGACAGGCACTTCACCAAAGAAGGCATTCATGCAACTAATAGATACATGAGGGAATGCTTATGATCATCAGCCATTAGAGAAATGCAAATCAAGTGTACACTGTGATGTCTTCTTACCCCCACAAGGCTGGCATTAATCAAAAAAACAGAAAATAATAAATGTTGAAGAGGTTGTGGAGAGACTGGGACACTTATACACTGCCAGTAGGGATGTAAAATGGTACAACTTCTTTGGAAATCAAATTGGCTGTTCTTTAAAAAGCTAGAAATAGAACTACCATATGACCTAGCAATCCCACCCCTTGCAATACATTCTAGAGAAATAATAGCCCTCACACAAAAAGATATATACACACCCATGTTCATTGCAGCACTGTTTACAATAGCAAAAATATAGAAGGAACTAAGGTACCCATGAACAGATGAATGGATAAATAAATTATGATACATTCACATAATGGAATACTATGCAACAATTAAGAACAATGATGAATCCATAAAATGCCTCATAACATGGAGGAATTTGGAAGGCATTATGCTGAGTGAAAATAATCAGTTGCAAAAGGACAAATATTGTATGATACCACTATTATAAGAACTCATAAAAAAAGTTTAAGCACAGAAGAAAATATTCTTTGATGGTTACAAGGGTGGGGAGGGAGGGAGAGGAGTATGCACTAGTTAGATAGTAGAAAAGTACTATTTTAGGTGAAGGGAAAGACAACACACTAGGCAGGGGAGATCAGCACAACTGGACTAAATCAAAAGCAAAGAAGTTTCCTGAATACAACCAGCTTGTGCTTTGCAGGCACAAGTAGCATGGACTGGGGTCTGGAGACCATGGTTTCAGAGAATATCTAGGTCAACTGGTATAATAAAATGTACTAAGAAAATGTTCCGCGTCCCACTTTGGTGAATGGCATATGGGGTCTTAAATGCTAGAAAGCGGCCATCTAAGGTGCATCAATTGGTCTCGACCCACCTAGAGCAAAAAAGAATTAAGAACACCAAAGACATAATGTAAAGGTGAGCCCAAGAGACAGAAAGGGACACATAAACCAGAGACTCCATCAGCCTGAGACCGGAAGAGCTAGATGGTGCCCAGCTACCACCGATGTCTGCCCTGACAGGGAACACAAGAGAGAACCCCTGATGGAGCAGGAGAACAGTGGGATGCAGACTTCAAATTCTCATAAAAAGACCAGACTTAACGGTCTGACTGAGAGTAGAGGGACCCTGGAGGTCATGGTCCCCAGAACCTCTGTTAGCCCAGACTGAAACCATTCCGGAAGCCAACTCTTCAGACAGGGATTGGACTGAACTATAAGTCAGAAAATGATACTGGTTAGGAGTGCGCTTCTTGGCTTAAGTAGACACCTGAGACTATGTGGACAGCTCTTGTCTTGAGGCAAGATGAAATGTCAGAGGGAGAGAGGAGCTGGTTGAATGGACATGGGGAATATAAGGTGGAGAGGAAGAGTGTGCTGTCTCATTAGAGGGAGAGCAACTAGGAGTACATAGCAAGGTATGTATAAGTTTTCATACGATAGACTGACTTGATTTGTAAACTTTCACTTAAAGCACAAGAAATAAAAATACAAGAAATAAAGACCAAAATAGATGTCAAAAGAGACTCTGAAATTTGCTCTTGAATGTAGAGTAGCTAAAGTGAAAGGAAGACGTGATGAAGCAAATGTGCTGACCAAAAGGTTTCAAAGGGCTGTTCAAGAAGACAAAGTAAAGTATTGTAATGAAATATGCAAAGACCTGGAGATAGAAAACCACAAGGAAGAACATGCTCAGCGTTTCTCAAGCTGAAAGAACTGAAGAAAAAACTCAAGCCTTGAATTGGAATACTGAAAGATTCTATGGGGAAAATATTAAACAATACAGGAATCATCAAAAGAAGATGGAAGGAATAAACAGAGTCACTATTTTAAAAATATTTGGTCAATGTTCAACCATATGAGGAGGTAGCTTTTGACCAATCACCAACAGTACTGGAGGAAGAATTCCAAGCTGCAATGAAGGCATTAGTGGGAAACAACACTCTAGTAATCGACAGAATACAACTGAGATGTTTCAACAATTGGATGCAGAGTAGAAATGCTCACTCTCCTATGCTAAGAAATTTGGCACTGAGAATGGCAATAAAACAAGGATGCCCATTACACCACTCATATTTAACATTGTGCTGAAAGTCCCAGCTAAAACAGCAAGGCAAGAAAAATAAATGAAGAGCATCTAAATTGGAAGGGAAGGACAACTATATCTATTCACAAATGATATGATCCTACACATAGAGAAACCCAAAGGGTCTACAAAGAAAACTACTGAAACTAATAGAAAGATTTATCAGAGTGGCAGGATGCAAGATTAACATGCAAAAATTGGTTGGATTCCTATACACCAACAATTGCCTAGCAAAAGAAATCGGGAAAACCATACCATTTATAAATACTGCTAGAAGATAAAATACTTAGGAATAAATTTAACCAGGGACATAAAAGACCTATACAAAAACAAAACAAAACAAAAAAAACTACAAAACACTACTGCAAGAAACCAAAAGAGACATAGATAGAAAAATATACCATGCTTATGGATGGGTAGACTTAACATGTGAAAATGTCAATTCTACTGAAAGTGATGTAATGATACAATGCAGTGACAATCCAAATACCAACAGCATTCTCTAACGAGATGGAAAACTAATCACCAACTTTATATGGAAAGGAAAGAAGCCCAGATAAGCAAAACATTATTGAAGAAAAAGAAGAAAGTAGGTGGCCTCACACTGCCTGATCTCAGGACCTGCTATACAGCCACAGTAGTCAAAACATCCTGGTACTTGTATAAGGACAGTCTCATAGACCAATGGAACAGAATTAAGAACGCACACCTAAATCCACCCACTATCATCATTTGATCTTTGACAAAGGACCAAAGTCCATTAAATGGGAAAGGACAGTCTTGTTAACAAATGCTGTTTGCAAAACTGGATGTCCTTCTGTAAAAAAAAAAAAGAAAGAAAGAAACAGGACCAGTAACCTCACATCATATGCAAAAACTAATTCGAAATGGACCAAAGATCTAAATATAAAATCTAAAGTGATAAAGACCATGAAAGAAAAAATAGGTACTAGGGGCCCTAACACATGGTATAAATAGAATACAAGCCATAACTAACAATGGATAAACAAGAGAAGATAAACTAGATAACTGGAAGCTTCTAAAAACTAAACACCTATGCTCATCAAAAGAATTCACCAAAAGAGTAAAAAGTGACCTTACAGAATGGGGGGAAAAAAAAACTTTGGCTAAGATAGACCCAACAAGAGCCTAATCTCTATAATCTATAGAATACTTCAACACCTCAACAACAAAAAGACAAATAATCCAATTAAAAAATGGGCAAAGAACACAAACAGAACTTCACCAAAGAAGACCTTCAGGTGGCTAACAGACACAAGAGGAATTGCTAGTGATCATTAACCAGTAGAGAAATGCAAATCAAAACTATAATGCAATACCTCACTCCGACGTTGCACTATGGATGGGAATGTAAAATCATACAACCATTATGGTAAACTGTATGGCCCCTCCTTGAAAAGCTAGAAGTAGAAATACCATACAATTCAGCAATCCCACTCCTAGAAATATATCTCAAAGAAATAAGAGCTGTCACACGAATAGATGTGTGGACACCCATGTTCGTTACAGCATTATTCACAATAGCAAAAATATGGAAACGATGTTTAAGTGCCCATTGTCAAAGGAATGGATAAACTAATTACTACACGTACACACAATGGAATATTATGCAATGGTAAAGAACAATGATGAATCCGCTAAACATCTCAAAACATGGATGAATCTAGAGGGCATTATGCTGAGTGAAATAGGTCAATCACAAAAGGACAAATATTGTAAGGGACCACTACTATAAAAACACAAAAAAAGGTTTACACACAGAAAAAAAGTATTTGATGAGGCATAAACAGAATACAAAACATTACCAAAAATGACGAAGAGAAACCAGATGACTGGGAGCTCCTAAAAATCAAACACCTATGTTCATCTAAAGACTTCATCAAAAGAGTAAAAAGACCACTTACAGACTGGGAAAGAATTTTCAGCTATGACATCTCCGACCAGCACCTGATCTCTAAAATCTATATGATTCTGTTAAAACTCAACCACAAAAAGAGAAACAACCCAATCAGGAAGCGGGCAAAGAATATGAACATGCACTTCACTAAAGAAGATATTCAGGCAGCTAACAGATACATGAGAAAATGCTCTTGATCATTAGCCATTAGAGAAATGCAAATGAAAACTACGATGAGATTCCATCTCACTCCAACAAGGCTGGCATTAATCCAAAAAACACAAAATAATAAATGTTGGAGAGGCTGCGGAGAGATTGGAACTCTTATACACTGCTGGTGGGAATGTGAAATGGTACAACCACTTTGCAAATCTACCTGATGTTATCTTAAACAGTTAGAAATAGAACTACCATACAACCCAGAAATCCCACTCCTCGGAATGTACCCTAGAGAAATAGGAGCCTTCACACGAACAGATATATGCACACCCATGTTTATCACAGCTCTGTTTACAATACCAAAAAGCTGGAAGCAACCAAGGTGTCCATCAACAGATGAATGGTTAAATAAATTGTGGTATATTCACACAATGGAATACTATGCATCGATGAAGAACAGTGACGAATCTGTGAAACATTTCATAACACGGAGGAACCTGGAAGGCATTATGCTGAGTGAAATTAGAGGCAAAAAGACAAATATTGTATAAGATCACTATTATTAGATCTTGAGAAATAGTATAAGCTGAGAGGAACACATACTTTTGTGGTTACGAGGAGCGGGGAGGGAGGGTGGGAGAGGGTTTTTTACTGATTAGTTAGTAGATAAGAACTACTTCAGGTGAAGGGAAGGACAATACTCAATACATGGAAGGTCAGCTCAACTGGACTGGACCAAAAGCAAAGAAGTTTCCGGGATAAACTGAATGCTTCAAAGGTCAGCGGAGCAAGAGCGGGGGTTTGGGGACTATGGTTTAAGGGGACCTCTAAGTCAATTGGCAAAATAATTTTATTATGAAAACATTTTGCATCCCACTTTGAAATGTGGAGTCTGGGGTCTTAAATGCTAACAAGCGGCCATCTAAGATGCATCAATTGGTCTCAACCCACCTGGATCAAAGGAGAATGAAGAACACCAAGGTCACACGATACTATGAGACCAAGAGACAGAACGGGCCCCATGAACCAGAGACTTACATCATCCTGAGACCAGAAGAACTATTTGGTGCCTGGCCACAACCAATGACTGTGCTGACAGGGAGCGCAACAGAGAACCCCTGAGGGAGCAGGAGATCAGTGGGATGCAGACCCCAAATTCTCATAAAAAGACCAGACTTAATGGTCTGACTGAGACTAGAGGAATCCCGGCAGTCATAGTCCCCAAACCTTCTGTTGGCCCAGGACAAGAACCATTCCCGAAGACAACTCATCAGACATGGAAGGGACAGGACAGTGGGTAGGAGAGAGATGCTGATGAAGAGTGAGCTACTTGTATCAGGTGGACACTTCAGACTGTGTTGGCATCTCCTGTCTGGAGGGGGGATGGGAGGGTAGAGAGGGTTGGAAGCTGGCAAAATTGTCATGAAAGGAGAGACTGGAAGGGCTGACTCATTAGGGGGAGAGCAAGTGGAAGTATGGAGTAAGGTGTATGTAAACTTATATGTGACAGCCTGACTTGATTTGTAAACGTTCACTTGAAGCTCAATAAAAATTAAAAAAAAAAGTATTTGATGGTTACAAGGAAGGGGAGAATTGGTAAGGGGAAATCACTAACTAGGTAGCAGGGAAGCGTTAACCTTGGTGCATGGAAAGACAGCACACATATATGGAAGTCAACACAACTTGACGAAGGCAAAGTCATAGAAGCTTCCTAGACACATCCAAACACCTTGAGGGACCGAGTTTTGGGGGGCTTAGGGCTGGGGACCGTGGTCTCAGGGAATATCTAGGCAATTGGCATAACATTGTTTGTAAAGAAAATATTTTACATTCTACTTTGGTAAGTAGATTCCTTGCGAGCAGCAATCTAGGATATGTCTATTTGTCCCACCTAGGATATGTCTATTTGTCCCATCATGTTTGGAGCAAAGAATAATGAAGAAAACCAAACACATAAGGAAAATATTAGTCCAGGGGACTAATGGGCCAGCTGAAGCAGTCTCCACCAGCCTGAGACCAGAAGAGCTAGATTGTGCCTTGTTACAACCACTGAGGGCTCTGACAAGAATCACAATGAGTGAACCAGCCAGAGCCTTAGGAAAAAAAAAATCAAATTCTTGTCAAAAAAAACAAGACTTACTGGTTGGACAGAGACTGGAGGAACCCCTGATAACACGCCCCCTGAAATCACTACTAACTCAGAACTTTAGCCACTCTTAAAGTCCACATTTCATCCAAAGATTAAATAGGCCTAAAAATGGATGCAGTGCTGTAAGTGCTCACTCGTCTATGCCAAGAAATTTGGAAAGCAGCCACCTGGCCAATCAACTGGAAAAGATCCGTATTTGTATGCATTCCAAAGAAAGGTGATCCAGCAAAATGTGGAAATTATTGAACAATTTCATTAATATTACATACACGTAAAATTTTGCTGAAGATCATTCAAAAGTGGTTGCAGCAGTACATGGACAAGGAACTGCCAGAAGTTTAAGCTGGTTTAAGAAGAGGACACGAAATGAAGGATATCATTGCTGATGTCAAATAAATCTTGGCTGAAAGCAAAGAATACCGGAAAGATGTTTACTTGTGTTAAATTGACTATGCAAAGGCATTCCACTGTGTGAATCATAAGAGATCATGGATAACATTGTGAAGAATGGGAATTCCAGAATACTTAATTGTGCTCGTGAGGAACCAAGAGGCAGTTGTTCAAACAAAACAAGGGGTTACTAAGTGGTTTAAAGTCAGGAAAGGTGTGTGTCAGGGTTGTATCCTTTCATCATACTTATTCCACATGTATGCTGAGCAAATAACCTGAGAAACTGAACTATTTGAAAGAGGACATGACATCAAGATTGGAGGAAGACTCATTAATAACCTGAGATATGCAGATAACATAATCTTGCTTGCTGAAAGTGAAGACTTGAAGTACTTACTGATGAAATCAAAGACTACAGCCTTTGATATGGCTTGCACCTCAACATAAAGAATGCAAAAATTCTCACGACTAGACCAAAAAGCAAGGTCATAATAAACAGAGAAATTGTCAAGGATTTCATTTTACTTGGATCCACAATAACACCCATGGAAGAAGCAGTCAAGAAATCAAACAATACATTGCATTGGGCAAATCCGCCATATAAGACCTCTTTAAAGTATTAAAAAGCTAAGACGTCACCTTGAAGACTAAGGTGTGCCTGACCGAAGCCATGGTGTTTTAAATCATCTCATATGCATGTGAAACCTGGGTAATGAATAGGAAGATGGAAGATGAAATGATGACTTTGAATTACAGTGTTGGCAAAGAACATTGAATATATCATGGACATCCAGAAGAATGAACAAACCTGTCTTGGAATAATTACAGCTGGAATGCTCCTTAGAAGCAAGGATGGCGAAACTACATCTCAGAAACTTTGGACACATTATCAGAAGAGGCTAGTTCCTGGAGAAGGACATCAGGCTGCAACAATGGGCTCAAGCATAACAACTATTGTGAGGATGGCACAGAACCGGGCAGTGTTTACTCCTGTTGCACATTGAGTAGCTATGAGTTGAAACTGACTTGATGGCAACTAACAACAGCAATAAATCAAATTATGACACGAATGAGGAACGTCCTTCTCAGTTCAATCGAGTAGAGAAGGCCAAATGGGAAACGTCTTCCCAAATGCAAAGAGAAGAAGGCAGAAAAGTACAGGGAAACTGAGCAAATGGACAGGAGAAACCCTGGATGGGAAGGGAAGAGAGTGCTGACACGCTGAGTGGATTGCAACCAATGTCACAAATCAATTTGTATATAAAGTTTTGAATGAGAAACTAATTTGCACTGTACACTTTCACCTAACTAGTGCCATTAGTACACTTTCATCTAAAGCACAATTAAAAAAAGAAAGAAATCTGTACAAGTAACTTCATACTTATCTCAATGATTTAATAAGAACAACGAAACAAAATACAAAGTCAATGAGAACCACAGCCCTAGGTGAAGTTTTTAGCATGTTTATTAATTCATCCTAAATTTCATAGAATACTTTTAGGTGTAACATTCAACAAGCATTTCTTCTTTCTTTTTTTTTTATTTTTTGTTCTATTTAAATTTCATGTTGTTTGTAGTACTTTTTGCTGCCTAAACATCTGTAAATTTTATGCTGTCAAAATAATGTATGTTTGTAATGAAAAAATAACACACATTTTAGGTTTATTAGAAGAATTCAATAAAATATTTGTAAAGAACATGAAAGAATATCCAATAGGAAATGGGCAAATGGACGTACATTATCATTATTAAGGAGCCCTGATAGACAACATCATCATCATCATTCTGATTGTTTCACATGGAAAACCAATGTCTCTAAAGCAGAGTTTATGTAGATTTTTGCTTCAGTGTTACGGAAAATGTTCTAAAACAAAAAATAAGGTGGGAAGGCTGTCCTTTCGATGCCATACTGGACCATTGTTTATCAGATCTGCATAAGGATTATTTAAGTTTCTGGGAAAATGTATCTGTGTTTGACTTGCAGTTGACTCTTAGGGCACAGAATCTGTGAAGTTGTATGTTAACATGTATATTTGTGTCTGGTGGAGATACAAATGATTTCTGTCCAGTAAGAAAGGCATGAACCCATTTTGACTGACACAAAAGAAAAGTAATAATAAAAGCCAAAACAATTTATTTCAGTGTCACTTTTCCAGTGGGTTATGAAAAACCGTGTTTCTCAACTCAGATATACTTTGAAAAAAAAAATACTTTCAAACAGCTATGATATTTCATTGCTTCTCTTATTGTTAAGTTAAATACCTTCTGGACTGATGTTAATTCTATATTTGTATGAAAGTCATGTATTCAATTCATGAAAATTATACTTTTGCAGAAGATTAATCTGAGCATGTCTTAAATTGACTCTGATTTAAAGCTGATTTGGTGACAGAATAAGTAAACCAGTGCATAAACCTAGTAGGTTAACAACATCCTTACCCATATTCCTTATGCAGAATCCTGGTGCCAGCTAGCCATCCTTTAATCTCAGACTCCAGGTGGAATATTCAGAACTTGAGTTACAACAGCACAGAGCACAGTCACCAGGTAAGGAGCACCACATCTAGGAATGGGGTCAGATGGAACAAAGAAGGTGGCTTTATGAACAAAGTGACTATTGTCAGGAGGGAAGAATATGTGAAGACAGCTTTGGTCTCATCTTTATCTGAGGTCATCTGGAAGATCACAGCAAGTCACACAACTAAAACACTGTTCTTAAAGGGAGGAAAGAACGACGAGGAACATAACAACCACTATTTTAAGATCTCTTCGCAAACTGCAGGCAAGCTAGAAAAAAAAAAAAAATCTAGAGGAGCCCTCCAAAATAAGATGATCCAAGATACAACAAGTAAAAAGTCAAAATACAAAGAACAAACCAATTAAATAGTGAAGGGACTGCTGATTCATGAAATAATACAAGGGTAGTAGTCTACCCCTTTGGAAGTCATTCATGGTCATTTGTAGAATTGTTGCATTCCTTGTGGGAAACCTGGGCTTAATTTCCATTCAACGTACCTAAAGCGCAGACACCCCCATCTGTCAGTGGGGGCTTGCATGTGGCTATGATGCAGAACAGGTTTCAGCAGAGCTTCCAGCCTAAGAGGGACTAAGAAGAAACTCCTGGAAACCTACTCCTGAGGATCATTCAGTGAAAACTCTATGGATCGCAAAGGTCTGCTCTGGAACTAATCATGAAAATAGCACTGTATCTTTTGATCGTACATTGGCTCACCATGAGTCGGAACCAACTCGAAAGCACTAACAATGACATATCCCTTTGAGGGCCCTTAGAAGTGTGTGAAGGATGCTTGGTTTTCACAGTGACTGGGAATGGGGGGGCTTTAGTGGTCATTGTTGGTAAACATCCTCCACATAGAACTATCCTATTCAAATGCCAAGTGTCACTATTTCCCTCTAGATCTCTTGGGTTGGAAATCGGTGATTTTAGCATTCATGCTTCTAAAATTAAATAGCTAAGTTAAGTGTCTAAATGTTCCGGTTATTCTGCATTCTAACCAATGCTTGGTATTGACAGGCGTTTGAGTTTTTCTGATCTGTTGACTTAGGAATGGTACCAGGGTTTCCATATTTTAGATACAATTAATTTTTCCTTTCTTTCTCATAATGTTGAATATCATTTCACTTGTTCAGTAGCAATTTATATTTCCTTTTCTCTGAAAATATTTATTCATGTCATTTACCAACTTTTTTTCTGTTGGTATTTGTGACTGTTTGTAAATATTCTTTATGTACTCTGGACACAGATACTTTCTTCTTCCAGTTTATGCCTTATATTTCACTCTCTTTGCAAAGACTGACAACAGGTTCTTATCACAAATACCTTTAAATTTCTCAGTCCTTTTCTGTACTGTTTGGAGTTCTTGGTTTAAAGATTCACTGTCTTCCCTTTGACCATTGGCTTATTTTCCCTAATTTCTCCTAAAAATTTTGATAACTTGCCCTTCTAATGAACAACTTAATCCATCTGAAATGAAATTTGTATATGTGATTTTGTTCTTATCTAACCTGTATCTTTTAAAATAAATTTTCTAAAACTTATTAAATGGTTTTAAAAATTCATTTAAGATCACTGCCAAGCTTTCCTATTAATTTCCATCTGTTGATTTCTATTAGATTTTCTATTTAGACAATTTTGTAATATCGTGTATAAATTCTCAATCCTTATGTTTTTCTCGTTTTTTTTAGTCTTGTTAAAAACTAAAACAGAAATACAAATAGAAGTGGTGATAGCAGATATTATTTTCTTGTTTCTCCTAACATAGTTTTGAACTTAAAAATATTTAATGATTCATTACATCTAAAAACTCCTTTCCATCATTTTTTTTATTTTATATTTTTAATTTTATTGTGCTTTAGGTGAAAGTTTACAGCTCAAGTTAGTTTCTCATTCAAAAATTTATACACATATTGTTTTGTGACATTGGTTGCAATCCCCACAATGTGACAGCATGCTCCCTCTTTCCACCCCAGGTTCACTATGCCCATTCTCCAATTCCTGTTCCTCCCTGCCTTCTCAACTTGCTTTTGGGCAGACCTTGCCCATTTGGTCTGGTATATTTGATTGAACTAAGGAGCACGTTCCTTCCGTGTGTTAAATTTTTGTTTTATAGGGCTGTGTAATCTTTGACTGAAAAGTGGGCTTCAGGAGTGATTTTGGTTCTGAGTTAGCAGGGTGACCAGGGGCCATAGTGTTGGGGGTTCCTCCAGTCTCTGTCAAACCAGTAAGTATGGTCCTTTTGTGTGTGTGTGAATTTGAATTTTGTTCTACACTTTTCTCCCCTATGTCGGGGACTCTCTGTAGTGATCCCTGTCAGAGCGGTCGGTGGTGGTAGCCAGGCACCATCTAGTTCTTCTTGGCTCAGACTGGTGAAGTCTCTGGTTCATGTGGTTCTTTAGTCCTTTTGGCTAATATTTTCCTTGTGTCTTTGATTTTCTTCATTCTCCTTTGCTCCAGGCAGGAGGAACTAATAGATGTGTCTTAGATGACCACTTCTAAGCTTATAAGACCCCAGACACTATTCACCAAAGTGGAATGTAGAACATTTTCTTTATGAACCATGTTATGCCAATTCACCTAGATGTCCCCTAAGACCATGGTCCCCAGCCCCCAGCCCCAGCAACTCAGTCTCTCAAGGGGTTTGGGTGTATCTTGGAAATTTCTATGCCTTCACTTTGGTCAAGTTGTGCTGACTTCCCCTATATTTTGTATTGTCTCCTCCTTCCCCAAAGTTGACCCTTGTCTGCTATCTAGTTAGTGATTTCCCTTCCCCTCCCTCCCCACCCTTGTAACCACCAAATAATTTTTTTTCTGTGTATAAACCTTTTCTTGAGTTCTTATAATAGTGGTCTTATACAATATTTGTCCACTCACCTTGATGCCCTCCAGATTCACCCATGTTGTGTGAGGGTTTGCAGATTCATCATAGTTCTTTATTGTTGTGTAGTATTCCATTGTTTGTATGTACCATAATTTGTTCATCCATTCATCTGTTGATTGGTCATTTAGATTGTTTCCATCTTTTTGCTATTGTGAATAGTGCTGCAATGAACATGGGTGTGCACATGTCTAGTCATGTAATGGCTCTTACTTCTCTAGGATACAGTCCAAGGAGTGGGATTACTGGATCGTATGGTATTTCTATTTCTAGCTTTTAAATTTCCAAAGTGGTTGTACCATTTCACATTCCTGCCAGCAGTGCATAAGAGTTCCAATCACCCATAGCCAATCCAACATTAGTTATTTTCTGTTTTTTGGATTAGTACCAGTATTGTTGGTGTGGGATGATATCTCATTGTAGTTTTGATTTCCATTTCTCTAATGGCTAATGATCTTGAGCTTTTCCTTATGTGTCTTTTAGCCACCTGAATGACTCCTTTAATGAAATGTCTGTTCATATCTTTTGCCTATTTTTTAATTGGATTATTATTATTTTTTGTAATTAAGATGTTGAAGTATTTTGCAGATTTTAGAGATTAGACCATTGTCAGATATGTCATAGCCATTTTTTTCCCCCTCAATCTGTAGGTTCTCTTTTTACTCTTTTGGTGAAGTATTTTGATGAGCATAAATGTTTAATTTTTAGGAGCTCCCAGTTATCTAGTTTCTCTTCTGGTGCTTGTGCATTGCTATGGCTCGTATACTATTTGTGCCATTTATTACTGTCCCTAGCATTGTCCCTATTTTTTCTTCCATGATCTTTAACATTTTAGATTTTATATTTTGGTCTTCGATTCATTTTGAATTAGTTTTTGTGTATGGTGTGAGGTCTGTATCTTGTTTCTTTGCTTTACAGATGGACATCGGGTTGTGCCAGTACCATTTGTTAAAGAGACTATCTTTTCCCCATTGAACAGACTTTGGGCTTTTGTCAAACATCAGCTGCTCATAGATGGATGGATTTACTTCTGGGTTTTCAATTCTGTTCAATTGGTCTATATGCTTGTTGTACCTGTACCAGTCTGTTTTGACTACCGTGGCTGTATAACAGGTTCTAAGAGCAGGTAGCGTGAGGCCTCCCACATTCTTCTTCTTCAGTGATGCATTACTTATCCAGAACCTCTTTCCTTTCCGTATAAAGTTGGAGATTTGTTTCTCCATCTCATTAAAGAATGCTCTTGGAATTTGGATAACGATTGGATTGTAGCTGTAGATTGCTTTAGGTAGTACTGACATTTTCACAATGTTGAGTCTTCCTATCCATGAGCATGGTGTGTTTTTCCACTTAACGTAGGTCTTTCGTGGTTTCTTGCAGTAGTGTTTTGTAGTTTTCTTTCTATGGATTTGTTATGTCCCTGGTTAGATTTATTCCTAAGCACTTTATCTTCTTGGGGGCTATTGTAAATGGTATTGATTTGGTGATTTCCTTTTTGAAGGTTTCTTTGTTGGTGTAGAGGAATTCTACTGATTTTTGTATTTCAAGCTTGTATCCTGCTACTTTGCTGGTACCTTATATTAGTTTCAGTACCTTTCTTGCAGATTGTTTGTGGTTTCTCTGTATAAGATCATAAAAAAAATATATCATCTGCAAATAGGGATAGTTTTACTTTTTCCTTACTAATTTGGATGCCCTTTATTTCTTTTTCTTGCCTGGCTATGATTTCCATCATGATGTTGAATGTGAGTGATGATAACGGGCATCCTTGTCTGGTTACCATTCTCAAGGGGAATGCTTTTAGTCTCTCTCCATTTAGAATGATGTTGGCTGTTGGTTTTGTATAAATGCCCTTTATTATATTGAGGAATTGCCCTTCTATTCCTATTTTTCTGAGAGTTTTTATCAGGAATGGGTGTTGGGCTTTGTTAAATGCCTTTTCTGTATAGATTGATACGATCAGGTGATTTTTTTCTTTTATGTTATTTATGTGGTGGATTATGTTGAATGATTTTCTAATGTCGAACCATCCCTGCATACCTAGTATGAATCCCACTTGGTCATGGAGAATTATTATTATTTGATACGTTGTTGAATTCTATTGGCTAGAATTTTGTTGAGGATTTTGGCATCTATGTTCATGAGGGATATAGGTCTGTAACTTTCTTTTTTTTTGGTCTCTTTATCTGGTTTTGGTATCAGGGATATGCCGGCATCACAGAATGAGTTTGGGAGTATTCTGTCCTTTTCTATGCTCTGAAATACCTTTAGTAGTAGTGGTGTTAACTCTTCTCTGAAAGTTTGGTAGAACTCTGCAGTGAAGCTGTCTGGGCCAGGGCTTTTTTTGGGGGGGGGGGTTTGATTACCTTTTCAATCTCTTCTTTTGTTACGGGTCTATTTAGTTGTTCTACCTCTGTTTGTGTTAGTTTAGGTAGGTAGTGTTTTTCTAGGAATTCATCCATTTCTTCTAGATTTTCAAATTCGTTAACTCTTGCCTGAAAGTTTGGTAGAATTTTCCAGTGAAGCCATCTGGGCCAGGGCTTTTTTTCTTGGGATTTTTTTTTTTTTAATAATTTTTATTGTGCTTTAAGTGAAAGTTTACAAATCAAACCAGTCTGTCACATATAAGCTTATATACACCTTACTCCATACTCCCACTTACTCTCCCCCAATGAGTCAGCCCGCTCCCTCCTTACAGTCTCTCCTTTCATGTCAGTTTTGCCACTTTCTAACCCTCTGTACCCTCCCATCTCCCCTCCAGACAGGAGATGCCAACACAGTCTGAAGTGTCCACCTGATACAAGTAGCTCACTCTTCATCAGCATCGCTCTCCAACCCATTGTCCAGTCCCTTCCATGTCTGATGAGTTGTCTTCGGGAATGGTTCTTGTCCTGAGCCAACAGAAGGTTTGGGGACCATGACCGCCGGGATTCTTCTAGTCTCAGTCAGACCATTAAGTCTGCTCTTTTTATGCAAATTTTGGGTCTGCATCCCACTATTCTCCTGTTCCCTCAGGGGTTCTCTGTTGTGCTCCCTGTCAGGGAAGCCATGGGTTGTGGCCAGGCACCATCTAGTTCTTCTGGTCCCAGGAGGATGTAAGTCTCTGGTTCATGGGGCCCTTTCTGTCTCTTGGGCTCATAGTTATCGTGTGACCTTGGTGATCTTCACTCTCCTTTGATCCAGGTGGGTTGAGACCAATTGATGCATCTTAGGTGGCTGCTTGTTAGCATTTAAGACCCCAGACGCCACACTTCAAAGTGGGATGCAGAATGTTTTCATAATAGAATTATTTTGCCAATTGACTTAGAAGTCCTCTTAAGCCGTAGTCCCCAAATCCCTGCCCTTGCTCCGCTGACCTTCGAAGCATTCAGTTTATCCCGGAAACTTCTTTGCTTTTGGTCCAGTCCAGTTGAGCTGACCTTCCGTGTATTGAGTATTGTCCTTCCCTTCACTTAAAGCAGTTCTTATCTACTAACTAGTCAGTAAATACCCCTCTCCCACCCCCATCCCTCCTCCCCTCGTGACCACAAAAGTATGTGTTCTCAGTTTATACTATTTCTCAAGATCTCATAATAGTGGCCTTATTCAATATTTGTCCTTCTACATCTGACTAATTTCACTCAGCATAATGCCTCCCAGGTTCCTCCATTTATGAAATGTTTCACAGATCAGTTACCGTTCTTTATCAATACGTAGTATTCCATTGTGTGAATATACCATAATTTATTTAACCATTCATCCATTGATGGACACCTTGGTTGCTTCCAGCTTTTTGCTATTGTGAACAGAGCTGCAATAAACGTGGGTGTGCATATATCTGTTCACGTAAAGGCTCTTATTTCTCTAGGGTATATTCCGAGGAGTGGGATTTCTGGGTTGTATGGTAGTTCTATTTCTAACTTTTTAAGGAAATACCAGATAGATTTGCAAAGTGGTTGTACCATTTGACATTCCCACCAGCAGTGTATAAGAGTTCCAATCACTCCGCAGCCTCTCCAACATTTATTATTTTGTGTTTTGTGGATTAATGCCAGGTTTGCTGGAGTGAGATGGAATCTCATTGTAGTTTTCATTTGCATTTCTCTAATGGCTAATGATCGAGAGCATTTTCTCATGTATCTGTTAAAAAAAAAAAAATATCTGTTAGCTGCCTGAATATCTTCTTTAGTGAAGTGCGTGTTCATATCCTTTGCCCACTTTTTGATTGGGTTGTTTGTCTTTTTGTGGTTGAGTTTTAACAGAATCATATAGATTTTAGAGATCAGGTGCTGGTCGGAGATGTCATAGCTGAAAATTTTTTCCCAATCTGTAGGTAGTCTTTTTACTCTTTTGGTGAAGTCATTAGATGAGCATAGGTGTATGATTTTTACGAGCTCCCAGTTATCTGGTTTCTCTTCATCATTGTTTGTAATGTTTTGTATTAGGGCTCCTAAGGTTGTCCCTATTTTTTCTTCCATGATCTTTATCGTTTTAGTCTTTATGTTTAGGTCTTTGATCCACTTGGAGTTAGTTTTTGTGCATGGTGTGAGGTATGGGTCCTGTTTCATTTTTTTGCAAACGAATATCCAGTTATGCCAGCACCGTTTGTTAAAAACACTATCTTTCCCCCAATTAACTGACACTGGGCCTTTGTCAAATATCAGCTGCTCATACATGGATGGATTTATATCTGGGTTCTCAATTCTGTTCCATTGGTCTATGTGCCTGTTGTTGTACCAGTACCAGGCTGTTTTGACTACTGTGGCTGTATAATAGGTTCTGAAATCAGGTAGAGTGAGGCCTTCCACTTTCTTCTTCTTTCTCAGTAATGCTTTACTTATCCGGGGCTTCTTTCCCTTCCATATGAAGTTGGTGATTTGTTTCTCCATCACATGAAAAATGTCACTGGAATTTGGATCTGAAGTGCATCGTATGTATAGAGGGCTTTTGGTAGAATAGACATTTTTACTATGTTAAGTCTTCCTACCCATGAGCAAGTTATGTTTTTCCACTTATGTAGGTCCTTTTTTTTTTTAGGTCCTTTTAAGTTTCTTGCAGTAGTACTTTGTAGTTTTCTTTGTATAGGTCTTTTACATCTTTGGTAAGATTTATTCCTAAATATTTTATCTTCTTGGGGGCTACTGTGAATGGTATTGATTTGGTGATTTCCTCTTCGATGTTCTTTTTGTTGATGTAGAGGAATCCAAGTGATTTTTGTATGTGTATCGTATCACCTGAGACTCTGCCAAACTCTTCTATTAGTTTCAGTAGCTTTCTGGAGGATTCCTTAGGGTTTTCTGTGTATAAGATCATGTCATCTGCAAATAGAGATAATTTTACTTCTTCCTTGCCAATCCAGATGCCCTTTATTTCTTTGTCTAGCCTAATTGCTCTGGCTAGAACCTCTAGCACACTGTTGAATAAGAGCGGTGATAAAGGGTATCCTTGTCTGGACCTCGTTCTCAAGAAAAATGCTTTCAAGCTCTCTCCATTTAGGGTGATGTTGGCTGTTGGCTTTGTATAGATGCCCTTTGTTATGTTGAGGAATTTTCCTTCAATTCCTATGTTGCTGAGAGCTTTTATCATGAATGGGTGTTGGACTTCGTCAAATGCCTTTTCTGCATCAATTGATAAGATCATGTGGTTTTTCTCTTTTGCTTTTTTTATATGGTGGATTACATTAATGGTTTTTCTAATATTAAACCTGCCTTGCATACCTGGTATAAATCCCACTTGGTCGTGGTGAATTATTTTTTTGATATGTTATTGAATTCTATTGGCTAGAATTTTATTGAGGATTTTTGCATCTATGTTCATGAGGGATGTAGGTCTGTAATGTTCTTTTTTTGTGTTGTCTTTACCTGGTTTTGTTATCAGGGATATGGTGGCTTCATAGAATGAGTTAGGTAGTATTCCATCATTTTCTATGCTTTGAAATACCTGTAGTAGTAGTGGTGTTAACTCTTCTCTGAAAGTTTGGTAGAACTCTGTAGTAAAGCCATCCGGGCCAGGGCTTTTTTTTTGTTGGGAGTTTTTTGATTACTGTTTCAATCTCTTTTTTTGTTATGGGTCTATTTAGTTGTTCTACTTCTGATTGTATTAGTTTAGGTAGGTAGTGTTTTTCCAGGAATTCATCCATCTCTTCTAGGTTTGCAAATTTGTTAGAGTACAATTTTTCATAATAATCTGATATGATTCTTTTAATTTCAGTTGGGTCTGTTGTGATGTGGCCTATCTCGTTTCTTATTCTGGTTATTTGTTTCCTTTCCTGTATTTCTTTATTCAGTCTGGCCAATGGTTTATCAATTTTGTTAATTTTTTCGAAGAACAAGCTTTTGGCTTTGTTAATTCTTTGAATTGTTTTTCTGTTCTCTAATTCATTTAGTTCAGCTCTAATTTTTATTATTTGTTTTCTTCTCGTGCCTGATGGATTCTTTTGTTGCTCGCTTTCTATTTGTTCAAGTTGTAGGGACAGTTCTCTGATTTTGGCTCTTTCTTCTTTATGTAGGTGTGCATTTATCGATGTAAATTAACCTCTGAGCACTGCTTTTGCTGTGTTCCAGAGGTTTTGATAGAAGTGTTTTCATTCTCATTTCATTCTATGAATTTCTTTATTCCCTCCTTAATGTCTTCTATAACCCAGTCTTTTTTCAGCAGGGTATTTTTCAGTTTCCAAGTATTTGATTTCTTTTCCCTAATTTTTCTGTTATTGATTTCCACTTTTATGGCCTTGTGGTCTGAGAAGATGCTTTGTAATATTTCAATGTTTTGGATTCTGCAAGGTTTGTTTTATGACCTAATATGTGGTCTATTCTAGGGAATGTTCCATGTGTGCTAGAAAAAAAAAGTATACTTTGCAGCAGTTGGGTGGAGTGTTCTGTATAAGTCTATGAGCTCAAGTTGGTTGATTGTAGCAATTAGGTCTTCCGTGTCTCTATTAAGCTTCTTACTGGAAGTCGTGTCCTTCTCCAAAAGTGGTGTGTTGAAGTCTCGTACTATAATTTTGGAGGTGTCTATCTCACTTTTCAGTTCTGTTAAAGTTTGTTTTATGTATCTTGCAGCCCTGTCATTGGGTGCATAAATATTTAATACGGTTACATCTTCCTGGTCTGTTGTCCCTTTAATCATTATGTAGTGTCCTTCTTTATTCTTTGTGGTGGATTTAACTTTAAAATCTATTTTGTCAGAAATTAATATTGCTACTCCTGCTCCTTTTTGCTTGTTTTTTGCTTCGTATATTTTTTTCCATCCTTTGAGTTTTAGTTTGTTTGTGTCTCTAAGTCTAAGGTGTGTCTCTTGCAGGCAGCATATAGGTGGATCGTGTTTCTTTATCCAGTCTGAGACTCTCTGTCTCTTTATTGGTGCATTTAGTCCATTTACATTCAGCATAATTATAGATATGTGTTTTTTTTTTAGTGCTGTCATTTTGATGCCTTTTTATGTGTGTTGTTGACAATTTCATTTTTCTACTTATTTGTTTGTGGAGAGATGTTTTTCTTTGTTAATTGTGTGTTCCTCATTTTCATAGTAGTTGAATTTTTGTTTGCTGAGTCATTATGTTTTTCTTGGTTTTATTTTGAGTTATGGAATTGTTAGACTTTTTTCTGGTTACTTTAATATTTACCCCTATTTTTCTAAGTAAAAACCTCACTTGTATTGTCCTATATTCCCCTGTTTTCCTTTCCATACGGCAGTTCTATGCCTCCTGTATTTAGTCCCTCTTTTTGATTATTGTGACCTTTTACATATTGACTTCAATGATTCCCTGTTTTGAGCATTTTTTTCTTTTTAAAATTAATCTTAATTTTTTTTGATTTCCCTATTTGAGTTGATATCAGGATGTTCTATTCTGTGACCTTGTGTTGTGCTGGTATCTGATATTATTGATTTTCTGACCAATTTCCTTTAGTATTTCTTGTAGCTTTGGTTTGGTTTTTGCAAATTCTCTAAGCTTGTGTTTATCTGTAAATGTTTCAATTTCACCTTCATATTTCAGAGAGAGTTTTGCCGGGTATATGATCCCTGACTGGCAGTTTTTCTCCTTCAGTGCTCTATATATGTCATCCCATTGCCTTCTTGACTGCATGGTTTCTGCTGAGTAGTCTGAACTTATTCTTATTGATTCTCCTTTGTAGGGGACCTTTCTTTTATCCGTGGCTGCTTTTAAAATTTTCTCTTTATCTTTGGTTTTGGCAAGTTTGATGATAATATGTCTTGGTGATTTTCTTTTTGGATCGATCTTATATAGGGTTCGGTGAGCATCCTGGATAGATATCCTTTCATCTTTCATGATGTCAGGGAAGTTTTCTGCCTACAGATCTTCAACTATTCTCTCTGTATTTTCTGTTATCCCTCCCTGTTCTGGGACTCCAATCACACGCAAGTTATTCTTCTTGATAGACTCCCATGTGATTCTTAGCGTTTCTTCATTTTTTTAATTCTTTTATCTGATTTTTTTCCAGCTATATTCGTGTCAATTCCCTTATCCTCCAAATCCCCCACTCTGCATTCCAATTCCTCAATTCTGCTCCTCTGACTTCCTATTGCGTTGTCTAATTCTGTAATTTTACTGTTAATCTTTTGGATTTCTGAATGCTGTCTCTCTATGGATTCTTGCAGCTTATTAATTTTTCCACTATGTTTGTGAATAATCTTTTTGAGTTCTTTAACTGCTTTATCAGTGTGTTCTTTGGCTTTTTCTGTAGATTGCCTTATTTCATTTATGAGGTCATTCCTGATGTCTTGAAGCATTCTGTAAATTAGTTTTTTATATTCTGCATCTGGCAGTTCCAGGGTTGTATCTTCATTTGGGAAAGATTTTGAGTTTTTAATTTCGCGAGTTGTAGAAGCAATCATGGTCTGCTTCTTTATGTGGTTTGATATTGACTGCTGTCTCCGACCCATCTATAAGATATTGTAATGATTTATTTTATGTTTGCTCACTGAGTCTTATCTTGTTTTGTTTTCTTTCAATGTATGTAGATGGGCTACTAGATTACACAGTCTTGTTTGTTGTAGGCTTTGAATCACTTATGTCCTATTATCAGCTGGTTTGGGCTATTACCAGATATATAAGCCTAAGACTCCATTCACTATTCTTGAGTAGAATCTGATTTTGGGTCACCAAGTGTGTGATGCAGACTGTCACCTATCCACCTAGAGGAGTAGCAGTGCTGGTTGTGTGTACCAGATTCTAGTAGCAGCAGAGGGTCACACTCCAGGGTGGGCACGATGCTGACAGGTTTCCCCCAAGTTCCAGTGAGGTAGGTGTGTCTCTATTCCTAAAGCACTTTGGTGGGTGGCCTCTGCAGCTGTACCTTATGCACCCAATGCATGTACCTCTACAGATTGGTAGGTGTCACCATCCTCAGGCCCCTCAGGCAGGCGGCTAGGTGGTCTGGGGGGAGCTTCAGCCCTCAGTTCCCTGTTGTGGGTGAGTGAGGGCTCTGTTGAATATGCAGAGATATCAGACCTGGGAAACTTGTCTTTCCAGTAATCTGCTAAAATAATTACAGTCAGATCCCTATCAGAATTACCTTTGCATTATAATAGCCACCTTGTTCTCTGTAGGGATGAAAGCCCAAGACTGTGGATCTCATATGCTTGGCTGGAGCTGGTTCTGTATTTTTAGTCCAATTTCGGGAAGTCAGGGAAGGATTTTTTGGTCCCTGGGTTTTTTGTAGTTGCTTCTCTCAGGCCAGGAGAATGGGTTAGGAAAAGACCAAAAAAAAAAAAAAAAGAAAGAAAGAAACTGCAGAGCGCTTCTTTCTCTGGCTCAGGAAATTCCAATGTTAATGAAACCACCTGGGAAAGGGAGGGGGGATCAGATAGATAGGAGAGAATAGCACCCAGGAATATAGACAAAGTTACTTTTCTTGCTTGGTGATTTCTGTTTTATCTGAGATTCCCGAGGGGTGTGTAAACTGTGTGTGTTGGCTGGGTCAAGGTTGCCCCCGAGGGTCAGGCCCGAGTCCTGTGCTTGTGCTGTCTCAAAAGCTGTTGTCAGTTCCCCCGCTCCCAGTCCAAAACCCAGCGCCAAGGTTCCCTGGCTGGAACGCTGCACTCCAGGCTCCCAAATCAGTTGCTGCCTCCCGGTGACTTCTCCTCCTGTCAGCCACATTGCTGCGTTGCCTGTGGGCACTGGCTGGGCTTCCCCTGAGGTCACTTCTGGGGGCTAGGGCTGAGTCCCATGTTTGCGCCATCTCAGGATGCCATGCTCAGCTCCCCTGAGCCCAGTCCAAAGCCTGGCGCCAAGGTTTTTTGACTGGAATGCTGGCTCCAGGCTCCGAAAGCAGTCATTGCTTCCCTGTGGTTGCTCATTCTCATTCTCTGTCACTCAGGTCAACTCTTTAGATCTGTGTTTGATGGTCAGGGTTTGTAGATTGTCATGTATGTGATCGATTCACTTGTTTTTCTGAGTCTTTGTTGCAAGAGGGATCCAAGGTAGCCTCTACCTAGTCAGCCATCTTGGCCCCGCCTCTCGGATTCTCCATCATTTTTTTGAGAAATAAACTTTCAGTCATATTTTATTTATTTACTTAATTATTTAATTTATATATTTTATGTAGGCCATGTCTTTTTTTTTTTTTTTACTCTATGGTTGCTTTTAACAATATTTTTTTCTTTGTATTCACGTACTTAAGCTTTACTAGATTATATCTTGGTTCTGATATATTTTTCCTTTGCTTTCTTTGTATAACTTTGACATCCCGAATCTTAGGACTCAGATGTTTCATTATTTTTAGTCATTAGTTCTTTGAATACTTTCTCCTATATTTTTAGAAGGAACAGATTTCCTCCACATTTTTCTGAATGTATGCGTGTCATATTTACAATCAAGTCCTGAGTTTTTTTTTTTTTTTTTTTTAGTAAATTGATTGTTTTCCTAGCTGAGTATAAGAATTGTGGAATTACACTGGAGGTTTGGTGAGACGGGAGAAGTGAAGGGTACTAGTTAGGAGAGAGAACATCTACAGAGACTAGGGGCATATCCTGGTATTGCAGAGGGGCCAAGTTGAGACCTGTGTTCACAAACTTGAGACTGTGAAGAGTCAGCATGGTGTGGGCTTTTCTCCAGCCTGTTTCATTGATCTTTGTAGAGCTTTCAGATGTGGTAACCGGCTGAGAATGTTTAACAGGACAATGGGGAAAGACTTTTCAGGTCTCTGTAAAAAAGCCCCACACTGTAAAGGAAAAAAGTAAATGTTATCAATAAAAGACTAATATTACCAGTGAAAGAATCTGTATGTGATTATCAGTTGTTTCTTCCCAAAATTGAAAGCAATGGAACAGATTAGTTTTGTATTTCATATATGTGAGTGTATGTATATATATATATTTGTTTTTGTATTGTCAGCTCTCATCCAGTCAGCCCCCAACTCATGGCAACCCCAAGTACAACAGAAGAAACTACTGTTCAGTCGTGTGCCAACCCTATGATCAGTTGTGGATGGAGCAGGTGTGGCCCGTAGGGTTTATACTGGCTGATTTTCAAAAGTAGATTGCCAGGCCTTTTTTTCTAGTCTTAGTCTGGAAGACTCTTCTAATACCTTTTCACCATCACAGCAACACACGAGCTGCCACTGACAGATGGTTAGTGGCTGCTCGTGAGGTGTATTTGTGATATGCATTGACTGGGAATTGAACAGTGTCTCCCACATGGAAGGTGAGAATTCTACCACTGAACCACAAACACTGTACACACACACACTCACACACATACATGCACACATGCACACACATAAAGCACTAATATTTATTGAATACAACCTTGTTAAAAATTTTCTACCATCCCTTCCTGGGATAAGTGACTATACATTTTAAATAAACACAAACTCAGGAGTCTAAAATTGAGAAAAAAAATCAGTTTTAAGTGAACACTTCTCTGGTTTTGCAAATCAGCAGGATGGTAAGAGATCCTAAAATCCTAAAATCCATTGAGCCCTTTCACTGTCTCAGACACTATCTAGACATTTAATGTACATAATCGCATTTAATTCTTACCGTATACCTTAATCCAGATTTACGGATACAGAAACAAGCTAGAATGTTAAGTAATTTCCCCAAATCGCCTTTCCAATCAGTGTTGGATCTGGCCTCTTTAGTCCTTAGTTCTTGTATATACGAAGTAAGACATTTTAATAATATAATCTAATATCCCTTATAGGTCTCAAATAATATTCTGGAGTAATGAAGCCCGTCCTCTTTTGTCTAACTGTGGGTACTAGTCAAATGAAACAGAATTCTCCCAGTTGGTCTCTTTGTTCTAAGTGCACATCTCATTTGATCTCCAATTTTTTTTTAAGCAGAGTCAAGTGAAATAGCCAGGGTTTTGGCCCCCACAGACTTGGACATTGGGGATCAATTAAAGGAGAAGAAAGGAGTATCTAAGGTTTGAGGATGCGAGGCCTTATACATAAAATATAGCAACTCATCCTTCTGGCTTTCAACAGTTGAACCTATGAGAATTTGGTTAGATTAGGTGTGAAGTGGCTTATTCTACTTCACTGGAACAAGATAAAAAGAAAGCAAGATCTTGAAACTATAAGGAGCCCCCAGGATATGAACTTCTGAGGTATGTACAAGCCGTAGTTATGAACCAACCTCCCTGAATCTTCTTATGTTAAAAATTTGAAGTATATACAATGGTTCGTAATAACAAATGGGCACTCCTTTGCAATGCTCACCAAAACATTATTATGTTTAAGAATTTTTTGTGGATTTGGAAGTGTTTCTTTAATGTTTTGATGCACATTTTGTTTGTTGTTTGTGCACAGAAAGGTAGATTATTTATTATCTAGTAAGACAAACATTTGACTAAATGATGTTAGATATGATCCCTACCAAACTGTTCTGACTGATGTACAAATCCGACTTAAAGATGGACATAGGAACTGAACTGGTTTGTAATCGGGGAACAGCCTGTAATCAATATATCTGCCAATGGAGGAATATTGCACAAAAGAAGATGAAATTATTTTGTAATTCCAAAAAGCCCTAAGAACAGAACCTTCACAAGTGGTCACGGGTTTTATGTTATAGAGAATGGCCAGTGATAGGAGCAGTTAGGAACGAAAATTACAATGTGTCTGTGGGAATTTCCTCCTTGTAAATTTTAGCAGATAAAGAAGAGATTCCCACCTCAGAAAGAGGTTTTCGTTTAATGCAGAATATACTGATTGTGACACGATCTCTCAGCACCGTCTGAGAGTCTATGTGAGGAGAGTTTGTCCTTAAAGTTTTTAAAATAATTCAGTGGACTATTAACAGGAAGTTTTGCCTTGTAAAACTGCTTCCTCCCAAAATACAAACTCAAGCACTTAGGACAAGGAGAATCATCATGATATTACTGAAGCTAGTTGATTTTGGTTAACTCTAATCTCAGAGAGATATTTTGGTCGTGTGGTTTTCCATTCCAGAGGAAACACTTTCTCTTCACAGGAAACAGATCAGTTCTATGTCATACTGGAAAAGCCAAAAAATGACTATAAAGGGTAGAAAGAGGTAATCTGAACCTATGAAAAGTCTACAATGTATTACTTTGGAGTGGTGTGACTTAAGATAGTTAACCTTTCTGGTCCTGAAGCCCCTTAATGGTTAAACAAATGGAATGGACAAAGGAAATTGACTGTTACTGAGGACCTACTATGTGTTGAACACTGCTCAGCATGCACACAGAGCTCACTTAATTCCATCTTCACTAATCCCAACCTCCTGCGATGTAGTTAGGGTTGATTTAGCTGAGGCAAAACAACCAATTTGCTCATTGGTCTTGGCCTGATCGTCTGTAGAACTTTTTGAAAGTATGCATTATCTGTACCTTTTTCAAAATAAATTCAGAAGGCTGTAATTGGTACACTTACATATTTTATGCCCACTAAATTGATCCTTTTTTTTTTTTTTTTTAACTCTACAGACTTCAGCAATATGCCTCTTCTGATCATCAAGAGAGACAGTCAGTTTAGTCCCACCTTGTAGCCACAGGAACAATATTCTACAAGTTATAATGTAACAAAGGAGGCCATGCTTCTGGTGATGAAATAATGAAAGCTGATGACATCAATGGAAATAGACCCAAAGCTCTAAGTTAACTCACATGTTTAATGTCCGTAAGGTTTCAGCTCTAGATTTACAGGGTCCTGGGTTAGTAAAATTATCTTCCATCATCTAACAACATGCGTATTTTCAATATAGAAAATAAAATAGCCATTTTAACTATTATCAAATAATCTCTGATGTTCTGACTGCTATCTGTGCATCTGGGAAACAAATTAAAAATGTGTATCCCTCATAATTATTGGCCCGTGGTACATGACTTATGCCCAATGCTTGCTATTGGAAACACCACCAAACTGACTTAACACCTTTGTTCTTCATTTAAGCCTGAAAAAAACAACAAAAAGAGGAAAGTACCCTGAGAAGTTCTTCTACAATTTCTTAGCAAGGTATGATAAAGACTGATGTTTGAATTGAACTAACAACCTTTTATCAATATGAACTATCACTGATTAAGCTATGGCTGCTAACCAAAAGGCCTGTAGTTTGAATCCACCAGGAGCTCCTTGTAAACGCTATGAGGCAGTTCTACTCTGTCCTATAGGGTTGCTATGAGTCAGAAGCGACTCAATGGCAAGGACTTTTTTTTTTTTGAAGGCAAACATTTGGTTCATTTCAGTAGGCAAACAAAACGTTGAGAGCCTACTATAGAAGTCAGCAGAAGACATATGCAAGGCAGACGAGATAGAATGATACATCGGTTAGGAACCTACCTCCAAATAGGGTGACCAACTGTCCTGATTTGTCCAGAACTGACTGTGGGGTTCTTGAGTTGCTGGGCTTTCATTTTTAAAACCAGAACAGCCCGAGGAGTACCGGGACAAGCCGGTGACCCTATCCTCAAAAGTCAAGTGAGAAAACCAGGCATGCAATTTCAATTAAATAGGCAGTAATTTCAATGACATTGCTGTATCAACACCCTTGTTCATCGTTATAATAAAACAGTAAACCAGCCACCCTTGAGTTGGCTCCAACTCATAGTGACTCCATGTGTGTCAGAGTAGAACTGCACTCCAAAGAGTACTTCAGAAGAAAGGTCTGGTGATCAAATTTCAAAAACATCCAACATTAGAAACCCTATGGAGCATAGGTCTGCTCTGACACACATTGGGTCTCCATGAGTCAGAGTTGACTCAAGGGTAATTGATTGTAAGGTTATAGTAAGGTTATCATAATAACTTTTGGGCTCCTGGGGGAGAAACCACGTCTATGTGAAGGGTCTTGCATTTTTTACTTAATTCTCACAAAAAAGAAACATTAGGATTAAATGCCTGTGGAATCTGAAGCCTGTGGATAACGATGTTGTCAGCACCTAGAAAGGCGACTGCTCCCCTCTCTTCCTGGGGCTGTTTCAGTTCCCTCCAATCCAGTCTCCTACAAGTATATTTGCTTGAAACTCTTTGCTCACCCCAGAGTATCCTGTGTAATCACTAAAACACACGTAAGATCACTCCACACTCTAATGGCATCTCATCTTATCCAGAACCAAATGTAAATCCTCATCATAGCCTGATATTTGCCACATAAATGCCCACATACCCTACCCCATTCCTTCTTATTTCCTTGGCATTGGGCACACTGGTTTCCTTCCTGAGGGGGAGGAAAAAAAAAAAAAAAACTAAACTAAATATGGCTTTTCAGATGCTGTTAATTTTGGGGAGAATATTCTTCAAACAGATCCTTCCAAACACTGCTTCCCCTTAGAGGCTTTCGTGAGATGTCTTATGTATCTGAAAATGCTCTATCTCCTTACTCTATTTTATTTATTGTTATATAATATTATATTGTATGTTTGAGTTTACTGATTGACCTATTAATATTTTTTTCTTTTTCTTGTGCTTTAAGTGAAAGTTTATAAATCAAGTCAGTCTCTCATACAAAAATTTATATACACCTTGCTATGTACTCCTAGTTACTCTCCCCCTAATGAGACAGCACAATCCTGCTTTCTACCCTGTATTCCCCATGTCCATTCTGCCAGCTTCTGTCCCCCTCTGCCTTCCCATATCCCCTCCAGACAGGAGCCGGCCACATAGTCTCATGTGTCTACTTGATCCAAGAAGTTCACTCCTCACCAGTATTATTTTCTATCCCATTGTCCAGTCCAAAGAGTTGGTTTTGGGAATGGTTCTAGTCTTGGGCTAACAGAAAATCTGGGGACCGTGACCTCCAGAGTCCTTCTAGTCTCATTCAGACCATTAAGTCTGGTCTTTTTAAGAGAATTTAAGGTCTGTATCCCACTGCTCTCCTGCTCCATCCAGGATTCTCTGTTGTGTTCCCTGTCAGGGAGTCAGTGGTTGTAGCCAGGCACCATCTAGTTTTTCTGGTTTCAGGCTGATTTACTCTCTGAGTTATGTGGCCCTTTCTGTCTCTTGGGCTCATCATTACTTTGTGTCTTTGGTGTTCTTCATTCTCCTTTGCTCCAGGTAAGTCGAGACGAATTGATGCATCTTAGATGGCTGCTTGCTAGTGTTTAAGACCCCAGACGCCACTCACCATAGTGGGATGTAGAATGTTTTCTTAATAGATTTTATTATGCCGGTTGACCTAGATGTTCCCTGGAACCATGGTCCCTAGACCCCCGCTCCTACTACTCTGGCCTTTAAAGCATTCAGTTTATTCAGGAAATTTCTTTGTTTTGGTTTAGTGATTGACCCATTAAATTTTAACTACGTGATTAGAGGGGCTTGTAGGTTTTAATCACCTGTGTATCTCAGTACCAACAGCACTGCAGTAAAATAGAAAATTGGCCAACATATTTGAGTTAATCAATCCAGCACATTGTCGGTGACGACAATCTCTGTCTGTTAGATCATCCGTTTTTTTTTTTTTTTCTACAAAGTTAAGCAGCTCATGGCTCCATCTAATTGCTACCATCCCAACTAGCATCCTCATATAATGACATCATGCATCTATCATGTTCCCTGATGTTGCATTTTTTTCACTGTTAGTATTTGTCAAGGAGACAACTAGGAAATGTATCCATTTTTCTATCACAAACTCACAATTTTAGTCATGCTTATCAAAATTGTTGCTGATCTGTCCTGTTTAAAAATCAGTAATCCAAGATTACTACTCAAACTGATACCCTGGAAGGAATGCAGTATCAGGGTTCTCCCATCAGACAGAAGCATATAAGGGAAGGCAGGAAATCCCACACGTAGACTGGGTTAAGGAGGAAAGTGCGTGTACAGCAGAAATACAAGAAGTGTCATAGTAACAATTTATGTTTGTTTAGGAGACTGAGTTCAGGAAAAAAGCAAATTAAAAGAATTGAGATGACATAAATAAAAAAGAGAACATATAAAAAGTTGAGTTACAGTATTCCCATTGAAAGGTTTGGGAATAAAAAGTAGAAAAATTCATCAGAAAGGAAAATTCCTTTACTTTCATCTCTTCTTAATTATTCTAAATGATTAATATTTGATTCAGTTTCATTACATTGCATAATGAGGTCCTAAGATAATTGCAATCATATGGAATCTCTAAATCAATGTAGAAGACAGGGTATACATCTCATATCTGCTTTTCTAGTTGAACAGGTTTGCAACTGTCTGACTCTGCTGGCATCTACTATATGAAAACCAAACTACAGGAGAAGAAAACGAATGCCCTGTTCAGGCTCCATGTGGGTCCCTGGGTGGTGAAAACAGTTAAGGAGCTGGGCTGCTAATCCAAAGGTTAGAGGTTCAACTCCACCCAGAGGTACGTTGAAAGAAAGGCCTGGTGATCTACTTCCAAAAAAATCACTCATCAAAAACCCTGTGGAGTACAGTTCTACTCTGACACACGTGGGATCCCTATGAGTCAGAACAGACTCCTCAGCAAAATTTTTAATTATTTTTTTCAACTCAATATGCTTTGACCTAGTTGCAAATATGGAATAAAACCAAATCTCTTGCAAAAATCTCAATTATTATGCAATTCGAGTTAAGATAAATTAGGCATTATGCACAAAGTCATTTACCAAACAATAAGTAATCTTTGGAAACTCTGGTGGCATAATGGTTAACAGCTACAGCCGCTAACCAAAATGTCGGCTGTTCAAATCCCTAGGTTCTCCTTGAAAGTCATATGGGACAGTTCTACAGGGTCACTATGAGTGGGAATTGACTCGATGGTGACGAGTCTGGTTTTGGGTTAAGTAATCTTGGTATTTGAAAAAACTAGAAATTTGAAGCAAGAACGGATGTGAATTCGGATTCCACCGTTAATTCTATTTGAGAAAGTTGTCATATCTATGAATACTACTTTCTTTGTTCCAAAAAAGTGGATATTTATGCCTAAATTTACAGAATTTGGGGGTGGCTTAAAGGAGGTAAAGTGAACAAATTCCTATGTATCTAAGAGCTTCCAATTTATGCTAGTTATCAACCTCCTACTGCTTATTATATTTCCCTTATCATGCTACTTATTGTTGAGGACAGTGGAAAAAATATGAAAAAAATGTGTATTATAGAATCTGTGACTTTATCACATGCACTTTATCTACGGAGAGAAATGAAAGCTGTGTAGAAAAATCTGTGCATTTAGTTTCAAATTCTGCAGGGCTTCAGAAAACAAAAACGTCAGTAGGGATGGGATAATATTCAAATAATATTTTGTATACAGTGTGAACTTAGTAGGGCATGAGAGAGTCCTCGTGGCTGAATTGTTAAGTGCTTGACTGCTAGCCACCTAGTGACTCCACAGGATACAGACCTGGTGATATGCTCCTGTAAAGATTAGTCTAGAAAACCCTGTGGGTCAATTTTTCTCTGTCATATGGTGTTGCTCTGAGTCGAAAATCGACCTAACAGTACCTAATATCAGTAGGCATGCAGTACCTTTATGGTTCAAGGACAGTGATCTCAAATGGTGGGTACATTTTTTAAAAAGACACAAAAGTGATAGAGAACATGAGAGAGTAGTAAGGGATTGTCTGGCTGGATTAGTTCTAGGGAAAGAAGGCCAGAAAATAACAATGTAGAGGATATAGAATTTCAGCATACAGGTTGCCGAGCCATATGTCAGTTATTGTTGTAGATATGCCCTGTGCAGTTGATAGATGCTAGGGAAATGCAGGATCTATGTTGGCCAACTGTTAAGCACTCGACTGCTAACCAAAGGTTGGCAGTTAGAATCCACACAGAGGTGCCTCGGAAAAAAGTCCTAGAGTTCTACTTCAGAAAAATCAGCCTCTAAAAACCCTATGGAGCACAGTTCTGCTCTGCCACACATGAAGTCACCGTGAGACAGTCAGAATTGACTCCACAACAACTTCTTCTTTTTTTTTAATGACTGTAACCCCTTGAAAATCATGTCTAATGGGACTGGCCAGGACCCATTCCAGGGAGGATAATACTTTAGTTAAGTAAAAAAAAAGTATGTGGTACATTAATTTGTATACTTAAAAACCACATTTCTCTATGACTTGCTCATTTGCTTACCAAATAATACATGGGGAAGAGGTTGGAACATTCAGTTCTGATACTGAACTCAACAAAAGTTGAAGAGATGGAAAGACAAAAATTGATTCTAAACAAACATTAGCTAATTCGAAATTCATCTTTATGCTCTGGTTTTGTCAAGCATCATTTATTGTTTGGTTTTTGTTTTTCTTTCAAGGAAATTAAAGCAATAAGTTTTCATGGAGAAATGGAATCAAACTTCAAATGATTTCATTTTGTTGGGACTTCTTCCCCCAAATCAAACTGGCATGCTGCTCTTGTTCCTTATCCTCCTTGTATTCTTTCTGGCCTCATTGGGAAACTCAACCATGATGTACCTCATTTGCATGGATTCCCAACTCCACAAACCCATGTACTTTCTTCTCGGCCAGCTCTCCCTCATGGACCTGATGTACATTTCTACTACAGTCCCCAAGATGGTACACAACTTCCTCTCTGGCCACAAAGGCATCTCTTTCCTTGGATGTGGCTTTCAAAGCTTCTTATTCTTGACAATGGCTGGTTCTGAAGGCTTACTCTTAGCCTCCATGGCCTATGACCGTTACGTGGCCATCTGTCACCCCCTCCATTATCCCAACCGTATGAGTAGAAGGATGTGTGTCCAGATGATCATGGGATCTTGGGTCTTGGGATCCATCAACTCCTTGGCACACACAGTCTATGCTCTTCATATTCCTTACTGCCGGTCCCGGGCCATCGATCATTTCTTTTGTGATGTCCCAGCCATGTTGCTTCTTGCATGTATGGACCCCTGGGTCTATGAGTACATGGTTTTTGTGAGCGTTACCCTCACGCTCCTCCTTCCTTTCCTTGGCACCACTGCTTCCTACGGCAGAGTACTTTTGGCTGTCTACCATATGCGCTCCAAAGAGGGAAGGAAAAAGGCCTTCTCCACCTGTTCAACACATTTAACTGTAGTTACCCTTTATTATGCACCATTTGTTTACACCTATCTTCGGCCCAGGAATGTCCGCTCATCAGCAGAAGATAAGATTTTGGCCATTTTTTACACCATCCTGACCTCCATGCTCAATCCCATTATCTACAGCCTGAGGAATAAGGAAGTCCTGGGGGCCATGAAAGAGTGTTTGGAGTATTCTTTTCTGAGAAAAAATAGTCATGGCTCTCCTTATTCCTTTTTTTTCCTTTTTCATGTTGTTAAGAACGTCCTAGTGCTGTTTAATAGAAATATAATAGAAGACACATGCATAAGTTTAAATTTTCTAGTAGACACATTAGAAAGTTAAATGAAAATGAAATTAATTAAAATATGTTTATGTAGCCAAAACAGTAATATTTAACTAATATTAGCTTTATCTACATTGAGGTTAATTGTATATTATATTATTACAATATATTACATACATATACTATGCATATAATATATATGCATATACTATATTATATAGGAAACTCTGGTGGAGTAGTGCTTAACAGCTATGGTTGCTAATCAAAAGGTTGGTGGTTCAAATCCACTAGGCACTCCTTGGAAACCCTATGGGGCAGTTCTACTCTGTCCTGTATGGTCACTCTGAGTCAGAATTGACTCAACAGCAACAGGTTTTTTTGTTTATTTGTTTTATATTACATTAAGTACAGTATGTTTCCTGCATAAATTACTATTAACATGATAGTGTTTTACCATTTCATTGAAATATTATCATTTGTACATGTAATCAATATAAAAGTATTGTGACATTTTTACATTGTTTTCATTCTAAGTCTTCACCATCTTGTGTAACTTTATACTCTAAGTACATTGCAATCTAGACTATACTCATTTCAAGTCCCAATAGCCACATGGGGCCAGTGGCAGCAGTGTTCGACAACACGATTTTAGACCATCCAGTGAAATGTTTTGGAAAGAATATATCTGTGATATATAAAAACATATATGTTGTGTATAAAAACGGGTGATGGGACGTAAAGTAACCAACATAAGCATACTAATATAGTGCTTATAAGAGATTATTTGTTTCACTCCTTTTTAGCATGTATTTCTTGATTATAACTGACATTTGGAGTCCATCCTGTCCTAGCCTCCCTCTACAAAGCTATTTGGAGAGATCTGGTTTGATTTGAAGTTTCTCAGTGACGCAAACTATTAATGTGCTTGGCTGCTAACCAATAGGTTGGCAATTCAAGTCTACCCAGAGGTACCTCAGAAGAATGGCCTGGAGATCTACCTCTGAAAGATCGGACACTGAAAACTATGGATTACATGTCTACTCTGACTCACATGGGGTCAGCATGAGTCAGAGTAGACTCAATGGCAAGTGATTTTTTAACATAGGATTTTTCTGATTTCAATAAATATGTTGAGGTTAAATGACCTGGATAGGGGCATGAGAATTAGAGACAATTTATTCTACATTCAAATGATCAAAATTAAATATTTAAATGGTCTTAAAGAAGTTATTTGTACTCACGTTATTTGCCTAGAGCCACTGGGTGGCTGCAGCATGAAACAAAATCAAAATAGGGACTTCACACACATTGACATTCTATGCTAATAAATCACAATGCTTTGCTTAATAAAAGCCTTATTATTGTTATTTTACGAACAAACTTAAGTTACTTGAAACTTATCAATGAAGTTGTTTATGAAGGGGTTTTAATGATTGCTGGGGAAGAAAAAAGAAAAAAGGGGGCTTAGAAGTGTCCATCCATCCCCCATCCCCAACTCTCAGTTCATTGTTGAAGCTCACTTTTTCAATGTCTTTCCATGGACTCTTTTAATATCTTCCTATTTTTGGTGACTGGAGTTCATTTTAACTTAAAATATATTGAGATCCAAGTTATTTTCCTAAAATATAGATATGATTTAGTCATTTGACCACTTTAAGATAATTATTCCTTACTAGATTCACAAAAAGTTCCAAAATTAAATTCATAATCAAATGTCTCTAAAATCTACATTATGTCTACCTTTACCTTTCTACCACTCAGTCCACATTCCTGGTGCTATGGGTACACTGATCCTCTAGTCTGTCCCTGTAGCACTCCATGTCCCCACACACCTGAAACTTTGCTAAAAACATTTCCCACTCATGCAACAATCTACTCCACATTTTCTTGTGTCTGCCAATCTCAGTCGTGGCTTTTTTTTAAAAGAAGTAACTAAAAATTTACTTCTCATTTCATCACATCCAGAGCTAACCTCTTCTTCCACAAACCTCTACTTCCGTATTTTTTAAGATAACATAGTTAAATTGACACTTATTCATTTTTATGTCTGTGTCTCCTTTCAAATCAAAGCCCATGGCAGATAGTAATAATTAGGATGATAATGTCAGTTGATGTTTACTAAGTGAAAATGCATTCCCTGTAATAAAACTTAAAGTTCTCTACAAAACTATGGTTTTGATACTTGCTCCACTTTGTCGTAAAACTTAATTTGGGTCAGAGTGCTGGAAGAGTAGCACTAGACTTAGAAGCCAGATTTCTTAGCATCTGAAGCCCTGGATCCTAATCTCCACTTTACCGTGCCATTGCCATTTTAGTCTGGGTTTCCCCCACAGAGGGGGCTGTGATCATTCAGTGGTAGAATTCTCACCTTCCTTTCCAGGGACCCAGATTCTTTTCTCAGCCAGTGTGCCTCAGTCACAGCTACCACCCTTCCTGTCAGTGAAGGATTGCATGTTGCTGTAATGCTGAACAGGTTTCAGTGGAACTTGAGACTAAGACAGACTAAGAAGAAGGGTCTGAGACTCTACTTCTAAAATATCAGCTAATGAAAACCCCATAGATCACAATGGTCTGATCCTATTGTGCTTGAGTTGCCTTGAGCCAGGGTCGACTTGATGGGAGCTAAAAATAACAACATCCCAACAGAATAACCCATTGCTGTGACTTGCAAATGCTGGGGACATCAGTTTCCTTAAGTGTGTTATTTGGAAACTCAACCGTGCTTGTTGACATGTGATACTAGTTCATAGAAACTGTGGTCATGTTTCCAGACAGAACCAAGGCAAACTATAGCCAGATAAATTATCTACACAAAGTCAAGGAATTATTGCCCAGAGTACCCCTTTATGTCTTTAAATGACAAAGGGATTGAATACTGGATTCAAAGTCTAAGATGCATCTCATTCATTTCCTCTACTCAAATAACATTTTTCTCTAGAATTAAGAAAATAATAGGCGACTATTCCTGCTTTGAATATAGTCTTTAGAATCAGATTTTGGACATTCAGTCCAAATGACATGACTCCTCATTTAGTAAGGAGTAAATTGCCTAGTATAATCCTGGAGAAAGCAAGGTAATTGACTAGTTTTTGTCAGACAAAAAAATTTCTGACAGGTTAAAATATAGTCTCCAGAGTTCGCACCAGACGTATGGAATTGGAAGGTTGCTCGGAAATGTGTTCATCTCCATTTACTCTTTATTAATTTAAGATATTTATTGAGCCCACCTGTGGGCTATTCTCTCTTCACGTTACCATGGGTTATGTGATGGACAAGCAGACACAGCCTCTGACCTTCTGAGTCAAAATCCTTATGTGATTACTAACAATGCAGAAGAAAAGCTAGATAACTGGGAGTTCCTAAAAATCAAATACCTATGCTCATCCAAAGACTTCACCAAAAGAGTAAAAAGATTACCTATAGATTGGGAAAAAGTTTTTAGCTATGACATTTCCAACCAGCACCTGATCTCTAAAATCTACATGTTACTGCAAAATCTCAACCGCAAAAAGACAAACAACCCAATTAAAAAACGGGCAAAAGATATGAACAAACACTTCACTAAAGAAGACATTCCGGTAGCTAACAGATACATAAGGAAAAGCTCACGAACACTAGAGAAATACAAATCAAAACTACAATAAGATTCCATCTCACTCCAACATGGGTGGCATTAATACAAAAAATACAAAACAATAAATGTTGGAGAGTCTGTGGAGAGATTAGAACACTTATACACTGCTGGTGGGAATGTAAAATGGTACAACCACTCTGGAAATTGATTTGGTGCTTCCTTAAAAAGATAGAAATAGAACTACCATACCATCCAGAAATCCCACTCCTTGGAATATATCCTAGAGAAATAAGAGCCTTTACACGAACAGATACATGCACACCCATGTTCATTGCAGCACTGTTTACAATAGCAAAAACATGGAAGCAACCAAGGTGCCCATCAACGGATGAATGGAAAAATAAATTATGGTATAGTCACACAATGGAATATTATGCATCAATAAAGAACAGTGAGGAATCTGTGAAACGTTGCATAAAATGGAGGAACCTAGAAGGCATTATGATGAGTGAAATTAGTCAGTTGCAAAAAGACAAATATCGTATAACACCACTATTATAAGAAATCAAGAAATAGTTGAAACAGAGAAGAAAATATTCTTTGATGGTTATGAGAAGGAGGAGGGAGGGGGGTTGGAGAGGGGTATTCACTAATTAGATAGTGGACAAGAACTACTTTAGGTGATGGGAAAGACAACACACAATACAGGAGAGGTCAGCACAATTGGACTAAAAGAAAAGCAAAGAAGTTTCCAGAATAAACTGAATGCTTCAAAGGCCAGCGTAGCAGGGACAGGGGTTTGGGGACCATGGTTTCAGGTGACATCTAAGTCAATTGGCATAATAAAATCTACTAAGAAAACATCCTGCATCCTACCTTGGAGAGAGGCATCTGGGGTCTCAAATGCTAGCAAGCGGCCATCTAAGATGCATCAATTGGTCTCAACCCACCTGGATCAAAGGAGAATGAAGAACATCAAGGACACAAGGTAATTAGGAGCCCAAGAGACAGAAAGAGCACATAAACCAGAGACTGCGTCAGTCTTAAACCAGAAGAGCTAGATGGTGCCTGGCTACAACCGATAACTGCCCTGACCGGAACAAGACAGAGAAACCTTGAGGGAGCAGGAAAGCAATGGGATGCAGACCCCAAATTCTCATAAAAAGACCAGACTTAATGGCCTGACTGAGACTAGAAAGACCCCGGTGGTCATTGTCCCCAGATCTTTCTGTTGGACCAGGACAGGAACCATTCCCAAAGCCAGCTCTTCAGACAGGTGTTGGTCTGGACAATGGGTTGGGGAGGGATGCCGGTGAGGAATGAGCTTCTTGGATCAAGTGGACACTTAAGACTATGTTGGCATCTCCTCCCTGGAGGGGAGATGAGAGGGTAGAGGGGGTTAGAAGCTGGGGAAATGGACACAAAAAGAGAAAGTGGAGGGAAGGAGCAGGCTGTCTCATTAGGGGGAGAGGAATTGAGAGTATGTTTAGCAAGGTGTATATAAGTTTTTATGTGAAAGACTGACTTGATTTGTAAACTTTCACTTAAAGCACAATAAAAATTAAAAAAAAAATTCTTTTGTGAGTCATAAGCATGTAAACCAAACCAAAACACAACAAACAACTACAAAAATACAAACCCATTGCCATGGAGCCGATTCTGACTTATGGTGACCCTACTTGTTACAGAGTAGAACTGCTCCATGAAGGTTTCTTGGCTGTTATCTTTGCAGCAGCAGATTGCCAAGCTTTTCTTCTGGGTGCTGCTGTGTGAATTCAAATAGCCAATCTTTAGGTTAGTAGAGAAGTGCAACTGTTTGCACCATCCTGGGATCTAATCATTTATAGTACATATTGTATAGTCATGTTAGGCAGTGATGATGTCAACTAGGAAAATAGCACATGAATATAATACATAGGATCTCTAGGAGAGCCCCTCTGACTTGATGAGGGAGCTGTATGTTACAATTTGGGGAAAGAACCCCAGGGCACTCTGATGACTGAGGAACAATGGGCACCAGGAAGCAGTGAGCTGGAGAGTGGTAGAACACTTCAAGCAGGACAGTAACAGGGCCAGCTCATGGCAGGGGATTTTGGTTTTATTCTAAAGGTGGCAGAAGCCTTGGAAAGAAATCATTTCTAAAGTTTGAATGTCTACATCCTCCTGGGTGACCGATAAGAGTGAGCTCTGTTCAAACACCAGACAGAGCTGGCTCAGCAGAAGCTATCACTGCCACTACTTCAAAAGAATTACCCTCTGACCCTCCCAAAATGCTCTTTAAATTTTTGATTTATATTTTATAAACATATTAAACTATAAGTGGTTCCTGAAAGCAAATTTATTTATGTTTCTAATTGATCTCTTGGAAGATAAACCATAAATGGGCTATTTCTCTCATGAGAACAGATGCTACAATTTTCTATCATTACTCTTGCAATTTTCAGTTTTAAAAAGAAATGGTCTTTTATCAGGGTAACTTATTAAAACTCTTCAAGAAGCCAATGATATTGAGGTTTCTAACTTTTTCTAACCTAAACATTATATAGCTCAGGACAGAAAAAATGCTGTCATGGACGAATCATCTTGGAGGGACAGGAAGTTTTAAAAGTTATACCCTGCCCCTTTTCCCAGAGTATTAAAAGTCCCAAAATATTTTAAGTTACGTGTCAAGACCTTTATAATAGATTCTGGGCCAAATTGAACATTATTCTCTGAATAAGAAGGGCACCGTTTTTTGTTTTTTTTTTTTAATTTGTACTTTAAGTAAAAGTTTTCAAATCAAGCCAGTCTCTGATACAAAAACATATGTACCTTGTTATGTTCTCCTAGTTGCCCTCCCCCTAATAAGACAGCACACTCCTCCTCTCTACCCTTTATTCCCCCTGTCCATTCAACCAGCTCCTGTCCCCCTCTGGCTTCATCTCACCTCCAGACAGGAACCTCCCACATAGTCTCAGGTGTCTACCTGAACAAAGAAGCTCACTCTTCACGAGTATCATTTTCTGTCTTATATCCAGCCCAATCCCTGTCTAAAGAGTTGGGTTCAGGAATGGTTCTAGTCTTGGGCTAACAGAGGGTCTGGCGACTGTGACATCTAGTCTCATTCAGACCATTAAGCCTAGTCTTTTTATCAGAATTTGAGGTCTGCAGCCCACTGTTCTCTGGCTCCATCAGGGATTCACTGTTGTATTCCCTCTCAGGGCAGTCATCAGTGGTAGTCGGGCACCATATAGTTCTTCCAGTCTGAGCCTGATGCAGTCTCCGGTTAATGTGGAGATGGGCACTATTTTTGATGCAATCAAAAGCACCTTTTGACAATATTATTCCTAACATCATCTCAGTCAAAGTTAGCAGAGTTCTGGCTCCCTGTGGGATTAATGCTTCTGTGGTCCTAACCCACAGTAAGCATAATGTTGTGAACCAGACTCAGCATAAGGCTGGTTCTTAAGATGGGGGACAGATATATACCTCCACCTTTCCACTTCTCCATTATTTCACTTTCTGTTTCTGGGTTCAATAACTTTACAAAGAACATACAAGAACTTACAGGCTGTACTCATGGTTACATACATGGTTACATGGTATCTTACAGTAATTATGCAGAAGTAAAATGATACAATTCAGGATTCAACTCAGGATAAAAATCAGGAAACTCATGATACAACTCAGGGGGAAGGTACACTGGCGAGGTCTACAAAGGTCCCAAAGCAGAGCGTTCTTCTTTCCCTTTGACAACTAATACAGCTTCAGACAAACTCCCCACTGTAAAAGGTCTCTCTCAGCATGACTCTACCCTCAGGTTTCAGGGTTTTTAGAGGGTAGCTCATGCACACCTTGTCAGTTCCAAGTGGGGCTTCCTAATCAATCTGGCTAAATGTCAACTACTGGGTGGGACTCCTCAGGCAATTCTGGTAAAGCTCAGACTGCCAGACTGGGAAGCATGTGCCCCGCAGCCAATCCCAGTAAAGGTCAGCTACAGTGTGGACCATAGACTGACCAATCCTTTGCAGCTGGCTTACCAAGCAAACAAATAAAACGACAGAGAAGTTGATTTTGACTCATAGGAACCTTATAAGACAGTAAAATTTCCCCATAGGGTTTCCAAGGAGCAGCTGGTGGCTTTGATCTGTCAACCTTTTGGTTAGCAGCCATGTCTTTAACCAGTGCACCACCAAGGCTCCACAGTTAACTTATGTGGATAGTAAACTGACCAATTCTGTGGAAGCCTCCTGTGTGAATAATAAACTGATCAATCCCCACAAGTTCCTTATGTGGATAGTAAACCAACTAGCCTCTCGCAAGATGGTGGCCTGACCAATCATTTTGGAAGAATTACAACCCCAGGGCAAGAAAGGCCAAATAAGAGAAACTCATTGCACCCTACCCACTCACTCAATTTATTTAGCTTTTTATTCAATTATCATTTTGTTTCAGCAAGGCTTTTCTTAGATTGACAGTTTAAAACTACAACTGTACCCCCTCCCTAAATATGCTATTCTCCTCCACTACATTATTTTTCTGCATAGCACATTTATTGTCCTGGTGCTGATGATGATACACTTTATTTATGTATCCACTTTACTGTTTATTTTCCCCATAAAACCAGGAGAGTAGAGATTTTTGTCTATTTTGTTCACATCTATGTCACCAGCACTTTGTTGTTGTTGTTAGGAGTTGTCAAGTCTGTTCCAAGTAAAAGCGACCCTACATACAACAGAACCAAATTTTGTCAGGTTGTGCACCATCCTCACAATCTTTGGTTTATTTGAGCCCATTTGTTGCAGACACTGTGTCAATTCATCTCCTTCAGGGTCATCTTATTTTTCACCGGCACTCAACTTTACCAAGCATGAGGACCTTCTCCAGGGGTTGGTCCTTTCTGATAATATCTCCAAAAGTAAGTGAGACAAAGTCTCACCATCCTTGTTTCTAAGGAGCATTCTGGCTGTACTTCTTCCAAGACAGATTTTTTCTTTCTTCTGGCAGTCTATGGTATAACGAATATTCAACAACAAGGTAATTCAAATGCATCAATTCTTCTTAGGTCTTCCTTGTTCATTGTTCACCTTTCCAGACATATAAGGAGATTTAAAATACCATGGCTTGGGTCAGGTGCACCTCATTCCTCAAGGTGACATCTTTTCTTTTTAAAAATTTAAAGAGGTCTTTTGAAGAAGATTTGCCCAATGCAATGTGTCATTTGATTTGACTGCTCCTTCTAAGGGTGTTGATTGTGGATCCAAGTAAAATGAAATCCTTGATAACATCAATATTTTCTCTTTTATCTTGATGTTGCTTGTTGATCCAGTTGTGAATGGTTTTGTTTTCTTTATATTGAGGTATAGTCCACACTGAAGGCTGTAGTTTTTGCTCTTCGTCATGAAGCACTTTAAGTCCTCTTCACTTTCAGCAAGCAAAGTTATGTCATCTGCATATCACAGGTTGTTAATTAGTCTTCTTCTAATCCTAATGCTGAGAGTTCTTCTTCATATTGTCCAAATTTTCATATTATTTGCTCAGCATACAAATTGAATAAGTGTGGTAAAAGGATACAACCAATGCAAGTATCTGGCAAATAGCAGAAGCTGGATGAAATCAATCAGTGCATTTAGTCACCGCATTTTACAACTGATTAATTCGTAAATGGGCATATTAGCCATTATGCCAATGAGTATGAGGATATGAAATCCTGATTTTAGGAAATAGCTATATTCTGTTCTGGCTTGTTGAGAAGGGGAGAGTATAAAAACAAACTGTTAGCAGTTACCTAAGAACTGAGCTGGAAGAGGAATAATCAGAGTCAAGACATATGTCTATAAATAACTGAGTGAAGTTATAGGAAAACACACAACAAAACAAAGGGACTGGGAGAAGATCATCGGAAGAGAGGCTTGGTGTGCTGTTTAAAGAAGAATAAGTTTTATTTTCTTTCAAAAATTATGTATTATTATACGAAGTATAATCTTCCTAGGTGGCACAAATGATTTGTGTCCAACTTGAGCCCAGGTAGCACAGTGCTTAAGAGCTTGGCTGCTAACCAAATGGTCTGCAGTTCAAATCCACCAGCCTATCCTTGGAAACCATATGGACCAGTCCTACTCTGTCCTATAGGGTAGCTATCAGTTGTGATAGACTCTATGGAAATGGGTTTGTATTTTTCAGGTTTTTGCTAAACTCAAGGTTGGTGATTTGAATTCACCCAGCATTACCATGGAAGAAAACATGTGGTCATCTGCTTCCATTAAAACTACAACCAAGAAACCTGTTGGAGAAATTCTACTCTGTAGCACATGGTGTTGCCATGAGTTGGAACTGACTTGATGGCAACTAACAACAAGAATAACAGCAACAACATAGTGAGTGTGAGAAAATAACATTTTAAATGATAAACAATTTAAAAATTTAATATGATTCTAATAATCTGCCAATATATAACTTCAAATAGTTAAGCTATTTTTAAAGTTAATTATATTCATAATTAATATGCAAGAAGAGTCAGGAAAATTCTACAAAAACAAAACAAAAAGATGACTACTCGTAGCGGAGCCAAGATGGCGGAATAGACAGACACTTCTGTGGAGCTCTCTTTACAACAAAGAGCGGAAAAATGAGTGAAATGAGTATATTTGTGACAAGCTGGGAGCCCTGAGCATCAAAGGCAAGCTTAGACAATGAACTGAGGGGCAGGAGAAGGAAGAGACCATTCAGAAGTGGAGAGGAGTTACCAGACCTGAATCACAGGGAGCCCTCAGGCACCATTCCCGGAGTGGCAGGGGCGTCAGCGGTGGTGGCGGGCCGGTACTAGCTTTCGGCTGCAGTTTCCTCAGGGAGAAGCAGCCAGCCACACAGCCCACTCACACCTCCAGAACCTGAGGAGAAGGGCACTCTCGGAAAAAGCTAAGTACTTACGTATATTTTACTGCACCCCCCCACCCCCAAGCCAGCTTCAGTGGCTGAATCCCTAGGCCTGAGATAGACCCTGGTGAGCACCTGGAGCCATCCTCCTGGCCTTGGGGAAGGAAAAAATTTGCATCTGAGGGGAAAAGATAATTTGCTAGCTCCATTAACTGGGGGAGCTCAGTACAGAAGCAGCTCCTGTCCAGGCATAAACCATCAGTGGACCTTGATCACCTTTTCTTTCTGCATGGACCTGTGTGTGCCTATTTTGGGAGAATAGGCCCTTGTTGGCAAACTTCAACCATTTCAACGATGTGGTGGAGAGGTGGGTGTTTGATGTTTGACATTGCTTTGCCTATTAAACAAGATCCTCACCTACCCACAACAGGGACCTAAGGACTGGTGGCTCCACGTGGGTCACTCAGCCACCCACGACAGGGATCCAGGGATAACTGGTACCTCCTAGTCCTTACAACAAAAACTTTGGGTGCCCATGGTCCCTCTGCAGAACCCATCCACCAGCACATTCTAGGGAACAGAGACACATTTTCCTCAAAGACACTTGGGGGTCAGTTCTCAGCCCCCTGCCTTGTTCAGAGCATGACCCCCTGCTGCAATCAGATACCGGTATATACACCAAATACCCCTGCCCCTCTAAGACTGTAGGACAGAGCCTGTACCACACGCTTGATATCAGCTACCTGGAAACCTGAGCTGAATTCATACAAGAAAATAGAATGGACTTCTAGACTGATGTACCTGATAACAGCTCTAGCCAGCTGGGAACAGGACACCAGAGTTCCAAAGGCGAAAATAATTAAGCTAGCTCACTCAGGCAACCCATGGGGTATACCAAAACAAAACAAAGCAAGTGGCTACGACACAGTAAGCAAGCATAAACTAATACAATAACTTATGGATGGCTTGGAGACAACAGTCAATATCAAGTCACAAAAAGAAACAGGCCATGATCACCTCAACAGGCTCTCAAAACAAAGAATCCAGGGATCTTTTAGATGAAAGTGCATTCCTGGAATTACCAGATGCAGAATACAAAAGTTTAATATACAGAACCTTTCAAGACATGAAGAAGGAAATGAGGCAATACACAGAACAATCCAAGGAACACACAGATAAAGCAACTGAAGAAATTAGAAAGATTATTCAGGAACATAATGAAAAGTTTAATAAGCTGGAAAAATCCATAGACAGACAGCAATCAGAAATTCAGAAGATTAACAATAAAATTACAGAATTAGACAACTCAGTAGAAAGTCAGAGGAGCAGAATTGAGCAAGTAGAAACTAGAATTTCTGAACTTGAAGATAAAACACTTGGCACTAATATATTTGAAGAAAAATCAGATAAAAGAATTAAAAAAAATGAAGAAGCCTTAAGAATCATGTGGGACTCTATCAAGAGAAATAATCTACAAGTGATTGGAGTACCAGAACAGGGAGGAATAACAGAAAATACAGAGAAAAAATTGAGGATTTGTTGGCAGAAAATTTCCCTGATATTGTGAAAGATAAGAAGATATCTACCCAAGATGCTCATCGAACTCCAGGTCAGGTAGATCTTAAAAGAAAGGCATCAAGACATATTATAATCGATCTTGCCAAAACCAAAGATAAAGAGACAATTATAAGAGCAGCGAGGGATAAAAGAAAAGTCACCTACAAGGCAAGGCAATAAGAATAAGCTCAGATTACTCGGCAAAAACCATGCAGGCAAGAAGGCAATGTGATGACATAATTAAATTTTTGAAGGAAAAAAATTGCCTGCCAAGAATCATATATCCATCAAAACTATCTCTTAAATATGAAGGTGAAATTAAGACATTTTCAGATACACACAAGTTTAGGGCATTAGTAAAAACCAAACCAAAACTACAAGAAATACTAAAGGGAGTTCTTTGATTAGAAAATCAACAATGTCAGGTATTGACCCAAGACTAGAACACTGGGCAGAGCAACCAGAAGTCAACCCAGGTAGGGAAAAAAAAAAAAAAAAAAAGCCAGATTAAAAAAAAAAAAGCCCAACACAAGGTAACGGCGATGTTATTATATAAAAGAAGACAACATTAAAATAAAAAAGAGGGACTAAGAAATGTAATCATACACCTTCCATATGGAGAGGAAGATATGGCGATACAAAGAAATAAGTTAGTTTTAAATTTAGAAAAATAGGGGTAAATAATAAGGTAACCACAAAGGAGACAAACTATCCTACTCATCAAAATAAAATACGAGGGAAAAATACAGGCTCAGCAGAAACAAAATCAACAACAACAAATATGACAATATATAAAGGAAATCTACTCAGCACATAAAATCAAGTCGGAAAAAGAAGCTGTCAACACACAGAAAAAGACATCAACATGACAGCACTGAATTCATACCTATCCATAATTACCCTGAATGTAAATAGACTAAATGCACCAATAAAGACACAGAGAGTGGCAGAATGGATTCAAAACAAGATCTGCCTATATGCTGCCTACAAGAGATACATCTTAGACCTAGAGACACACACCCAAAAAAAAAACTCAAAGGATGGGAAAAAATATGTATTAAGCAAACAACAATCAAAAAGAGCAGGAGAGGCAATATTAATTTCTGACAAAATAGACTTTAAAGTTAAATCCATCAGAAGGAAGGGCACTATATAATGATTAAAGGGACAATACACCAAGAAGATATAACCATATTAAATATATATGCACCCAATGACAGGGCTGCAAGATATATAAAACAAACTCTATCAGTATTGAAAAGTGAGATAGACAGCTCCACAATAATAGTAGGAGACTTCAATACATCAGTTTCGATGAAGGACAGGACACCCAGAAAGAAGCTCAATAAAGATATGGAAGATCTAAATGCCAGAATCTACCAACTTGACCTCGTAGTCATACACAGAACACTCCACCCAACAGCTACCAACTATATTTTCTTTCTAGTGCACGTGGAACATTCTCCAGAATAGACCACATATTAGGTCATAAAGCAAGCCTTAGCAGAATCCAAAACATTGAAATATTACAAAACACCTTCTCTGACCATAAGGCCATAAAACTGGAAATCAATAACAGGAAAAGCAGGGAAAAGAAATCAAACACTTGGAAAGTGAACAATACCCTGCTCAAAAAAGACTGGATTGTAGAAGACATTAAGGATGGAAGAAAGAAATTCAGAGAATCCAATAAGAATGAAAACACTTCCTATCAGAACCTTTGGGAAACAGCAAAAGCGGTGCACAGAGGCCAGTTTATATCAATAAATGCACACATACAAAAAGAAGAAAGGGCCAAAATCAAAGAACTATCCCTACAACTTGAATAAATAGAAAGAGAGCAACAAAAGAAACCCAAAGGCACCAGAAGAAATCAAAAAATAAAAATTAGAGCTGAACTAAATGAAATAGAAAACAGAAAAACAATTGAAAGAATTAACAAGACCAAAAGCTGGTCTTTTGAAAAAGTCCACAAAATTGATAAACCACTGGCCAAACTGACAAAAGAAAAACAGGAGAGGAAGCAAATGACTCGAATAAGAAATGAGATGGGCAATATTACAACAGACCCAAAGGAAATTAAAAGAATCATATGAGATTACTATGAAAAACTATACTCAAATTTGAAAATCTAGAAGAAATGGATGAATTCCTAGAAACACACTACCTACCTAAACTAACACAAACAGAGGTGGAACAACTAAATAGACCCATAACAAAAGAAGAGATTGAAAAAGTAATTGAAAAACTCCCAACAAAAAAAAAGCCCTGGTCCAGACGGCTTCACTGCAGAGTTCTACCAAACTTTCAGAGAAGAGTTAACACCACTACTATTAAACGTTATTTCAGAGCATAGAAAAGGATGGAATACTACCAAACTCATTCTATGAAGCTACAATATCACCGATACCAAAACCAGGTAAAGACACCACAAGAAAAGAAAATTATAGATCTATATCCCTCATGAATGTAGATGCAAAAATCCTCAACAAAATTCTAGCCAATAGAATTCAACAACATATCAAAAAAATAATTCATCATGACCAAGTGGGATTCCTACCAGATATGCAGGGATGGTTCAACATTAGAAAAACAATGTAATACACCACATAAATAAAACAAAAACAAGAATCACATGGTTTTAACAATTGATGCAGAAAAGACATTTGACAAAGTTCAACACTCACTCATGATAAAAACTCTCAGCAAAATAGGAATAGAAGGAAAATTTCTTAACATAATAGCATTTATACAAAGCCAACAGCCAACATCATTCTAAATGGAGAGAGCCTGAAAACATTCCCACTGAGATCGGGAACCAGACAGGGATGCCCTTTATCACCACCCTTATTCAACATTGTGCCGGAAGTCCTAGCCAGAGCAATTAGGCTAGATAAAGAAATAAAGGGCATCCAGATTGGCAAGGAAGAAGTCAAAGTGTCTCTATTTGCAGATGACATGATCTTATACACAGAAAGCCCTAAAGAATCCTCCAGAAAACTACTGAAACTAATAGAAGAGTTCAGCAGAGTATCAGGATAAAACACAAACATACAAAAATCAGTTGGATTCCTCTTCACCAACAAAAAGGACATCGAAGAGGAAATCACCTAATCAATGCCATTTACAGTAACCCCCAAGAAGATAAAATACTTTGGAATAAATCTTACTAGAGATGTAAAAGACTTATACAAAGAAAACTACAGTATGCTTCTGCAAGAAACCAAAAGAGGCTTACATAAGTGGAAGAACATACCTTGCTCATGGATAGGAAGACTTAACATTGTAAAAATGTCTATTTTACCGAAAGTGATCTACACATTTAATGCAAATCTGATCCAAATCCCAAGGATATTCTTTAATGAGATGGAGAAACAAATCACCAATTTCATATGGAAGGGAAAGAGGCCCCAAGCAAATAAGGCATTACTGAAAAAGAAGAACAAAGTGGGAGGCCTTACTTTACCTGATTTTAGAATCTATTATACGGCCACAGTAGTCAAAACAGCCTGGTACTGGTACAAGAACAGATACGTGGACCAATGGAACAGAATTGAGACTCCAGACATAAATCTATCCACATATGAGCAGTTGATATTTGACAAAGGCCTCAAAACAGTTAAATGGGGAAAGGACAGTCTTTTTAACAAATGGTGCTGGCATAACTGAATATCCATCTGCAAAAAAATGAAACAGGACCCATACCTCACTCCATGCACAAAAAGTAACTCAAAACGGATCAAAGACCTAAATATAAAATCTAAAAAGATAAAGATCATGGAAGAAAAAATAGGGACAACGTTAGAAGCCCTAATACATGGCATAAACAGTATAGAAAACATTATAAAGAACATAGAAGAAAAACTAGATAATATGTCTTGGTGCTTCCTTAAAAAGCTAGAAATAGAACTACCGTACAATCCAGCAATACCACTCCTTGGAATATATCCTAGAGAAATAAGAGCCTTTGCACGAACAGATATACGCACACCCATGTTTATTGCAGCTCTGTTTACAATAGCAAAAACATGGAAGCAACGAAGGGGCCCGTCAACGGATGAATGGATAGATAAATTATGGTATATTCACACAATGGAATACTACACATAGATAAAGAACAGTGAGGAATCTGTGAAACATTTCATAACATGGAGGAACCTGGAAGACATTATGCTGAGTGAAATTAGTCAGTTGCAAAAGGACAAATATTGTATAAGACCACTATTAGAAGAACTTAAGAAATAGTTTAAACTGAGAAGAAAACATTCTTTTGTGGTTACGAGAGGGGGGAGGGAGGGAGGGTGGGAGAGGGGTATTCACTGATTAGATAGTAGATGGGAACTATTTTAGGTGAAGGGAAAGACAGCACACAATACAGGGGAGGTCAGCACAATTGGACTAAACCAAAAACAAAGAAGTTTCCTGAATAAACTGAATGCTTCGAAGGCCAGTGTAGCAGGGGAAGGGGTCTGGGCACCATGGTTTCAGGGGACATCTAAGTCAATTGGCATAATAAAATGTATTAGCAAAACATTCTGCATCCCACTTTGAAGAGTGGAGTCTGGGGTCTTAAACGCTAGCAAGCAGCCATCTAAGATGCATCAATGGGTCTCAACCCACCTGGATCAAAGGAGAATGAAGAACACCAAAGACAAAAGGTGATCACAAGCCCAAGAGACAGAAAGGGCCACATGAACCAGCGACTACATCATCCTGAGACCGGAATTACTAGATGGTGCCTGGCTGCAACTGATGACTGCCCTGACAGGGAACACAACAGAGAACCTCTGAGGGAGCAGGAGAGCAGTGGGATGCAGACCCCAAATTCTCATAACAGTAAACTTAATGGTCTGACTGAGACTAGAAGGACCCCGGTGGTCATGCCCCCAGACCTGTTGCCCCAGGACAGGAAACATTCCCAAAGCTAACTCTTCAGACCTGGATTGGACTGGACAATGGGTTGGAGAGGGATGTTGTTGAGGAGTGAGCTTCTTGGATCAGGTGGTGACTTGAGACTATGTTGGCATTTCCTGCCTGGAGGGGAGATGAGAGGGTGGAGGGGGTTAGAAGCTGGCAAAAAGGGCATGAAAAGAGAGAGTGGAGGGAGAGAGCAGTCTGTGTCATTAGGGGGAGAGTAATTGGGAGTGTGTAGCAAGGTGTATGTGGATTTTTGTGTGAGAGACTGACTTGGTTTGTAAACTTTCACTAAAAGCACAATAAAAATTATTTTTTTTAAAAAAAGATGACTACTACTGAATTACAAAAAAAAAAAAAAAAAAAAAACCCACTGCCATCAAATCGATTCTGACTTATGTAAACCCTATAGGGCAGAGTAGAACTGGCGCATAGAGTTTCCAAGGGGCATCTGACAGATTCGAACTGCCAACCTCTTGGTTAGCAGCTCTAGCACCTAACCACTATGACACCAGGATTTCCAAAGCTCTTTTTACTACTGAATTAGAGAATTATTATTTTAAAATGTACTCTAAAGATATATGAATTAAAATTATATGATGTTGGTGCATAAATATAGAGAAAAATCAATTTAATATAACAGAGTCATGAAAAGACTATTAATGATAAAATTAGTATTCTGTACTATAGTAGGAATAAGAGCTCATTCAATATGACATGTTGGGACAATTGATTAAGCCATAGGAAAAAAATGATTTGAAGGCCAACTTTAACATATACACCAAAGTAAGGTTCAAATGGATATTAAATTTAAATTAATTGAAACAGAAACTTTTTCAACCTAAAACCAAACCTGTTGCTGCCAATTCAACCTATAGCCTGCGAAAAAGTCTGTGGAAACAATATTTCCAATAAGGATCTAATATCCAAAATATTTATAAAACTTCTACAATGTAGTAATAATAAAAAAATACTAATACCCCAATCAAAAAAAATGAGCAAAGTACATGAACAGACACTTCACCAAAAAGGAAGCTCAAGGGGCAAACAAGCAAATGAAATGATGTTTATTGTCATTATCCATTAGCAAGCTGCAAATCAAAACTAGAATGAGATACCACTTAACCCCTGCTCTAATGGCATTGATCAAAACCAGGAAAGAAAAATGTCACTGAGGATGTGGAGAGATTGGACCCCTTATCCACTGCTGGTGGGAACGTGAAATGGTCCAGCCATTGTGGAAAACAGTAGAGCAACTCCTCAAAAATTTAAAAATGGAATATACGATAGGACCCAGCAGTATCACTTCTAGGTGTATACCCTAAGGACCTAAAAGCAATTACAGAAACAGACGTATGTATACTGATGTTCATTGCAGCATTATTCACAATAGGAAAAAGCTGGAAACAACCCAAGTGCCCTTCAACAGATGAATGGATAAACGAATGTGTTACATACATACAGTGGAATATGACTCAGACTTAAAGAAAAATGAAGTCCTTATACATGCTACAACATGAATGAACCTCGAAGACATTGCACTGAGTGAAATAAAACAATCACAATAGGACAATTATTGTATGGTGTCATTTATATGAAATGACAAGACTAAGTAATTATATACAGACCAATGGTTACCAGTAGTTACCAGGAGGTGAGGTGGGGAGAGGGAAGGATCTGGGAAATCTCTCTCTGAGAAGTAGTGAATTTTTGTCTATAATGATGGGAAAATTTGCCATCAACTAAAGGCAATGGTTACACAATCAGACTAATGTAGTTGTCATCATTAGCTGTGCACCAGGGGTGCAAAATGGCAAACTGTTTTAAATCACAGTAGCAGCAAAAAACAAAAAACGATACCTGTTGATACTACTTAGAACCCGTTGCCGTCAAGTTGATTCCAACTCATAGCAACTCTATAGCATAGAGTAGAACTGCCCCATAGGGTTTCCAAGGAGCAGCTGGTAGATTCAAACTGTCGAACTTCTGGTTAGCAGCCACAGCTCCTAACCTACGCCACCAGGGTTTCCATACTACTTAGACACAGCTAAATATTTCATGCGATTACTCTTCTTGGTTTGAAGATTTTGGATCATGGCTTCATGTGCCTACCCAGTCAGTAGGCCTAACGTTATTATTAGAGTTTTTGTTCTGCTTCCTAGTTGGTGAGTAGCACCTGGGGTCTTAAAAGCCTGTGAGTGGCCACCCAAGATACAATTGATCCCTGTTTGCCTGGAAACAACAGAAGAAGATGACCTGGGAATCAGAGAGAGAAACTGCATGTCTAAGCACCTCCATTAACTACTACCTCCATTACCATGAGAACAGAAGAAATGGATAGTTTTTGGCTACCATTAGTGAATGTTTTGATCAAGGACCCAACAGGTGGGTCCTGATCAGAAGGGGAAAAAAATGTGGAACAGAATTTCAAAGTCATATGGAAACCAGATTTCCTGGATCAATTGAGCCTAGGGGGACCCCCAAATCTACTGCCTTGAAATAATCTTTAATCCTTGAGCCAATATTATCCCATGTTGACTCTGACTCATAGTGAACCTATAGGACAGAGTAGAACTGCCCCATATGGTTTCCAAGGAGCTGCTGGTGAATTCAAACTGCCGACCTTTCGGTTAGAAGCTGAGCTCTTAACCACGGTGCCACCAGGGCTCCAAAATAAATAATAGTTCAAATCAATTAATAAAGAATGTCTGCATTCAGTATAGCATACTTTTAAAGAATAATCTCTGTGAGTTTAAGCAGACAACAATTAATCTAAAGCACATTTGGGAACTTAAAGGGGTAGGAAAACTAAGGTGATGAAACAATATGGGTAGAATGAGAATGGTTGACACAATGTGAAGTCCGTAACTAATGTTACTGAACTCTTCATGCAGAAAATCTGACTGGAGGTATGTTTGTTTGTGTAAATTATTGCCGAAAATAAAGACATTAAATAAAAAAAGCAAACTTTTGAAGAAATTAGGAGAAAAAATTAAAAATAACTTTAGACCACAAAAAAATCCTTAAAATATGACACAAAAATCATAATTTTTAAAAGATATATTGATAAATTTGAATATTTCTAAACATCTCTAGATGGCATGATAATTATAAAAGAAGACAAAAGATGAATAAAACTTATGAGAGTATTGAATTATACAAACAGGGATCCTTGAAATATAAAGATTTCAAAAAATAGAGAAAAAAATAAAACCTACAATGTAATTAAATTGAACATAAATGGAAATACAAATGGTTCTAAAATGCATGAAAAGATGTTAAGTCCCACTTACGCAAATAAAACTACACTAAAAAAAATCAATATTCATCTAGAAAGCAGATGCCTCAAAATGCTTTAAAATACAATGGTTGTGTTGCTAAGGAGTGGGAGAAACACATTCTCACACATTGTTATTGCATGCAAATTTGTATGTAGACAATTTTATTATTGCCAAAATTTAAAAATTTTCCTTTGGCTTAATAATATAAATTCTGGAGACATCCTTTACAGATATACCTACTACCTAACTTCCCGTTGCCATTGAGTAGATTCCAACTCATAAGACCCTACAGGAGAGAGTAGAACTGCCCGATAGGGTTTCCAAAGAGTGACTGGTGGATTCAAACTGCCTGCCTTTTGGTTAGCAGCCGTAGCTCTTAACCACTGCACCAGCAGGGCTCCACAGATATACCTACTCTAATATAAAATATCTTAAGTAAATTAGTAATTTTTTTGCCATATTGATATATTGATAGAACAAGCTGTTAAGCACTTAGCTGCCAACCAAAAGGTTTGAGATTTGAGTCTACACTTAGGCACCTTGGAAGAAAGGCCTAGCAATATACTTCCAAAAAAAAAAATCAGCCATTGAAAACCTAGGAAGCACAGTTTACTCTGACACATATGGAAGTGCCAGGCACTGACTCTGTGGCAACTGTTTTTTAATTGATTTGCAAGAGAGGAGGCGATGTTAATTTTATAACTACATGGACTATGTAAAATAACCCAAACTTCTCAACAGATAACAAACCATTTCCAAGTAGATCTGAATATAAAACATACATTTATAACTGTTCTAGAAAGTAACATGGGAGAACATCTTCATTACCTAGGGGTAGGAAGAATTCCTTAATCAGAACACAAACATATTATTAGACACATCTCAGGCTCCCCCTCCAGTTCCAGGCTCTACTGTCTCTTAGATCCTCACCCACTTTCTCTGCTGAGATCACAGTTGTAGATGACCATCTCTTGTTGGGCCTGTGTGGTTCTGCCTTCTGGGATCAACAAGCCACTTGCCTGAGAAAGCTGAGCTGTCTGCCCTGGCCACTGGCACACAGCCATGCCTAAAAGCCACATGTTCTGAGTGTGTATCTCCCCTGTACTTTCATGCTTGCATGGAATATTATAGCACAGGACATGGGGTCTGGCTTCCCTAGCACCTCTCGAAGCGGTCAGATAACCCAGCAAGTAGCTGGGGACAGTGGAGGAAGTCAGACACAATTTCCTTCTTATCCAGAGCCCATGGTCTCCATCCTGCCTGTCTGGATAGGGCTGTTGTTGTCAGGTGAATTCTTCTGCTGAGGGCCCTGCTTTTATATAGCTCCCTGGGATGAGGTGGTCAGTGTGGTGATATACCACCATTCTCAGCTTTACATTTTCACCACCTTTCCTCATTCTTCATTCTACTGACACAGAAACCATTTACTTAAACTAAAATTTTTCTAATATTTTATTTAGTTTTTGGTGTAAGTTTACACAACATATAAAGTTCCTATTTAACAATTTCTTTACATATTATTTGGTGCCCTGGTGGTGCAGTGGTTAAGAGCTACCTCCTAACTCAACGGTCAGCAGTTTAAATCCACCAGACACTCCTTGGAAAGTTCTACTGTGTCCTGTAGGGTTGCTATGAGTCAGAATCAACGATGGCAATGGGTTTGGTTTGGTTTTGAATACATATTGTTCAGTGACATTGGTGACATTTTGCATGTGTCCACAATCTCCATATTTCCATTTTTATGGTTCCCCTTCCATTAACCCAGCTTCCCTGCCCTCCTCCCTCCACACCCTTATATCTGTGCTTTAGGGTAAATGTTGACTATTCATCTCATATAGTTTTTTGTTTTAAGGAGTACAGCACTCATGGGTGATATTGTTTATTTTATGAACCAATCTGTTATTTAGCTGAGAGTGATCTCCAGGAGTAGTTTCAGTTCAAAGTTTAAAGAGTAACTCAGGGCAATTTTCTCTGGAGTTCCTCTAGACTCTACTAATCCAGGTAGTCTCACCTCTTCTTCTTCTTTTTTTTTAATATAAGAATAAATTATTTTATAAGAATTAATTGTGTTCTTCAGTTTTCTCCCATTCTGTCCAGGATGTCTACTGTGTCACTGGTCAGGGCTGCCCTTAGTGGTAGCTGGGCACTATCTAACTCTTCTTGTTTCAGGATAAGTGAGGCTGTAGTTTATGTGGCCTATTAGTCCTGTAGAGTAGTTTCTTCTTTGAGATTTTGTGTTCCTTCTTTCTCTTTAGCTCCAGATGAGTAGAGGCCAGTAGTTGTATCTTGGTGGGCTACTAGCGAGCTTTTAAGACCCAGACACTACTTACCATACTAGAATGTAGAACATAAATTTTATAGACTATGTTGTGCCAATTGACCAACTTGTTCCATGAGACTATGGTCCCAAGACTTCAAAACTGGTTTACCAATCCTGTGAAGTGTTTGTTATTTTTTCTTGGATAGTCATGACTGTGTTCCCTATGTGCTTTGTTTTATATATATGAATATATGTGCAGCACACACAATCATGTATATATCTATGCCTACAAATACCACTATATGTACACACATATATACACATATGCATATATATCTACCTATGTAGCCATTGGTGTTGGCAAAGAATATTGAATATACCATGGACTGCCTGAAGAACGAAAAAGTCTGTCCTGGAAGAAGTACAGCCAGAATGCTCCTTAGAAGCATACTTTGGACATATTATCAGGAGGAGGTCGTCCCTGGAGAAGGATATCATGCTTGGTAAAGTACACGGTCATTGAGAAAGTGGAAGACACCCAACGAGAGGGATTGACACTGTGGCTGCAACAATGGGCTCCAGCATGGCAACAATTTTGAGTATGGTACAGGACCCAGCAGTGTTTCTTTCTGTTGTACATTGAGTCTCTGTGAGTCAGAACCGACTTGACAGCATCTAACAACAACAACATGTAACCATTCATGTGTATTTTTGTTGTTACTGCTGTTCTTGCCAAATTGTATATGTTATAGCATTTACCAATAAGGTTCTTTAATCATGTGAATTTCTTATTGTTATCATAAGGTGTGCACACTTCACCCACATTTGGTATTGCCTTTCTCATCACCAAAAACAACCAATGTCTACTGCCTAGAGAGTTACTCCCCCTACCTCCCTCACCCATCCCTGGTTACCATCAAAGAATGCTGATTTCTGCATGTATAACTATGTTTGTCTTTTTACAAAAGTGGTATCATACAATATTTGTCTTTTTGTGCTTGACTTATTTCCCTCAGCATAATGGCCCCCAGATTCATTAATAAGATATTTCATGGACTCATCATTATTCTGTATACTTGTGTAGTCCTCTATTGCATGAGTATACCACATTTTGTTTATCCATTCATCCACTGATAGGCACTTAGGTTGTTTCTTTTTGCTATTGTGAATAATGCTGCAATGAATATATGTGTGCATATGTCTACTTGTGTCACAGCTATTAGACTCTAAGGTATACACCTAGGAGTAGGATTTCTGGATCAAAAAATATTTCTATTTCTAGCTTCTTGAGGAAGAACCATTTCATTTTCCTCAGTGGTTGTACCATTTTACAACCCTATCAGCAATGGATGAGTGTTTCAATTTCTCTACATCCTTGCCAGCATTTGTTGTTTTTTCTTTTTAATCATTGCCATTTTTGCAGGGGTGAGGTAACATCTATTGTAGTTTTGATGTGATCTTTCTAATGGCTAATGAATTATGGTGTTGGTGAAGAATATTGAATATACTATGGAGTGCTAGAAAAATGAACAAATTTATCTGGGAAGAAGTGCAGTCAGAATGCTCCTTAGAAGCATGGATGGTGAGACTTTGTCTCATTCACATACTTGGACACTTTGTCAGGAGAGATCAGTCTTTGGAAAAGTACATCATGCTTGGCAAAGTAGAGGGTCAATGAAACAGAGGAAAACCCTCAATGAGATGAATTGACACAGTGACTGAAACAATGGGCTGAAGAATAGCAATGATTGTGAGGATGCCGCAGACTGGGCAGTGTTTCATTCTGTTGCACATGGGGCTGCTACGAGTCAGAACCTAGTTGACAGCACTTAACAGCGACAACAACAGTGACCAATGATCATGAACATCATTTCATGTTTTGATGGCCGTTTGAATGTCCTCTTTGGTGAAGTTTCTGCTCATGTCCTTTGCTCATTTTTTAATTGGATTGTTTCTTTTTTTGTTGTTGTTGAAGTTTTCTATTAATTTTAGAGATTAGACCCTTCTCAGACATACCATTCCCAAAGATATTTCCCCAATCTTAGATTCTGTTTTTACTCTTTTGATAAAGTCTTTTGGTGAACCTAAGTATTTGATTTATAGGAGGTCCCCATTTTCAAATTTACCTTCAGTTGTTCCTGCATTTGAAGTTGTGTTTGATATTCTATTACTGAAAAAATCAGATCACATAGTTTGTACGTATATTATCTTTCAGGAACTTTATTGTTTTAGCTTTAACTTTTAGGTCTTTGATCGTTTTGAATTAGCTTTTATGCATGGTGTTAGATACGGATCCTGTTTTAGTTTTCTGCAAATGGTAATTCACTTTTGCCAGGACCATTTGTTAATGGGACAGTTTTCTTCCCCATTAAATGGACTTCGACCCCTTGTCAAAAGTCAGCTGCCCATAGATGAATGCATTTAGTTTTGAATTCTTAATTTTATTTCATTGGTCTATGTGCCTGTCATTGAACTACTACAAGGCTGTTTTGATTACTGTGACTGCGTAGTATGTTTTGAGATTGGGAAGTGTGAGGCCTCCTACTTTGTTCTTTTTCTTCAATATTGCTTTGGCTATTCAAGGCCTTGTCTTAGGCTGGGTTCTCTATAGAAACAAAACCAGTAAAGCATGTAACTATATAATGAGAGAGATTTACATCAAAGAAATGTTTCCTGTAGTTGTAGAGGTTGGGACATCCCAAGTTTGTGAGTCATGCTGGAGGATTATCCTGATTCATGTAGCGACAAAGGCTGGCGAACCAAAGATCAGCAGGTCAGACAACACGGCTCTTGCTCACAGGGTGTGAAGACCAATGAATCCCAAGATTGGCAGGCAAGATATAAGTAAGCGTCTAGCTCAAGTCACAAGAACCAGAATTCCGATGAACAGGAGCTAGCCACAGGATCCAGAGCTAGAAAAAGCCTACAAGCCTTGCCAGTGAGTCCACCTATATTGGATGCAGGAAATGAAAGGAAATCCCTTTCAAATGATTGGCTGCTTACAGCATATCCCATCATGGAGGTGACCATATTATATCATAGAAGTGATCATATCATCATACAACTGCCAAACTACATCATAAGTGCCAAACAACTGAGAATCATGGCCCAGCCAAGTTGAAATAAAACCTTAACCATCACAGGTCTCTTTCCTTTCCATGTAAAGTTGGCGATATGTTTTTCTATTTCAATAAAGAATGTTGGTGGAATTTGGGTTGGGTTTTTGTTATATCTGTAGTTCATTTTGGGTACTATTGATATTTTCACAATGTTAAGTCTTCTAATCCATGAACATGGAATGTTTTTCCATTTACACAGATCCCTTTTAGTTTCTTGCAGTAGTGTTACAGTTTTCATTGTATAGATCATTCACATCCTTCATTAGGTTTATTCCTAGGCATTCTGTCCTTTTGGAGGGTATTATAAATGGTATTGTTTTCTTCATTTCCTTTTTTGGAGACCTCCTTTTTAGTGTAAAGGAACTGAACTGGTTTTTGCATGTTGATCTTGTATCCTGTCATGTTGCTGAAATGTTCCATTAGATCCTGGAATTTTCTATGTATAGGTAGGATCATGTCATTTGTGAATAAACATAGTTTTCCTTTTTCCTCTCCAATTTGGATATCCTTTATTTCCCTTTCTTGCCTTGTTGCTTTGGCTAAAACTTCCAGTACGATATTTAATAAGAGTGGTCGTAGTGGGCATCCTTGTTTCATTCCTGTTCTTAAGGGGAAGGCTCTCAGTCTTTCTCCATTGAGAATAATATTGGGTATTGGTTTGCATGTATGCTTTTAATTATGTTGAAGAATTCCCCTTCTATTCCTCTTTGGCTGGGAGTTTTTATCAGGAAAGGGTGCGGGTTCTTATAAAATGCCTTTTCTGCATCAATTGAAATGATCATGTGATTCTTTTCCTTCGTTCTATTTATGTGGTGAATTTCATTCATTGATTTTCTAATGTTGTACCACTCTTGCATTCACGGTATCCCACCTTATTATGATCCATGGATTTTTTTTTTTTATATAATGCTGAATTCTGTTGGATCAAATTTTATTGAGAATTTTTCTATGTTGATGAGGGATATTTCTCCGTAATTGTGTGTGTGTGTGGGGGGGGGTGTCATTATCTGGCTTTAGTATCAGGGTAATGTTAGCTTGATAGAATGAGTTGGGTGTATATTCCTTCCTTTTCTATGTTTTGGAAGAGTTTGAGTAGAATTGGGTATCAGTTCTTATATGAATGTTTGGTAAAATTCTTTTGATAATCCTTTTTCCTTTGCTCATGTTGTCAGATTAACATTGATTTTGGACCCTTACTCATTTTTAATATATGGATTTATTGCCACAAATTTCTCTGTGAGCACTGCTTTTGCTATATTTCATAGGAATTTATCCCTGTGCATCTGTAATTTTGTTGTACTGTGGTGGCTTGTGTGTTGCTGTGATTCTGGAAGCCCTGCCACCAGTATTTCAAATACCAGAAGGGTTATCCATGATGGACAGGTTATAGCAGCACTTCCAGGCTAAGAAAGACTAGGAAGAAGGGCCTGGCAATCTATGTCTGAAATAACTGCCAGTGAAAACCTTATGAATAGCAGCAGAACATTGCCTGATATAGTGCAAAAGACGAGCCCTTCAGGTTGGAGGTCACCCAACATACAACTGGAAGAGAGCTGCCTCCTTAAAGTAGAGTTGACCATAATGACATGGATGGATTATAGCTTTAGAAACCTTCACTTGCTGATGTGGCATGACTCAAAATGAGAAGAATCAGCTGAAAACATCCATTAATAATTGGGAGGTAGAATGCACGATTTATGAATTTAGGAAAATTGGAAGTCATCAAAAATGAAATGGAATGCATAAAGATAGATATCCTAAGCATTAGTAAGTTGAAATGGACTGGTATTGGCCATTTGGGGTCAGATCATCATATGGTCTCCTATACTGAGAATGACAAATTGAAGAGGAATGGTGTCACATTTATCGTCAAAAAGAACATTTTAAGATCTATCCTGAAGTATAATGATGTCAGTGATAGAATAATACCCATACATCTACAGGGAAGATCAGTTAATACGACTATTACTCAACTTTGTGCACCAACCACTAATGCCAAAGATGAGGAAATTGAAGATTTTTATGAACTTCTTTAGTCTGAAATTGAACATGAAATCAAGATGCATTGCAATTACTGGTTATTGGAATACGAAAGTTGGAAGCATAGCAGTGGAATCTATACTTGGAAAGCATCACCTTGGTGATAGAAATAATGTTGGAGATTCCATGATAGAAGTTCGTAAGACCAACAACTTGTTCAGAGCAAATACCTTTTTTTCAACAACATATATGGGGACTATACACATGGGCCTTGCAGGATAGAAAACACAGGAATCAAATCAAGCCCACCTGTGGAAATAAATAGATGTTGCAGAAGCGCTGTCAGAACCAGGCCAGGGGCTGACTGCAGAAGACATCATCAATTGCTCAGATGAAAGTTTAAATTGAAGTGGAAGAAAATTAAAATAAGTCCACAAAAACCAAGATACAACCTTCAGTACATACCACCTGAATTTGAAGACTGTCTCAATAGTAGATTTGATATATTGAACGTTAATGACTAAAGAATAGAGGAGTTGTGGGATGACGCAAAGGACATCATACATGAAGAAAGCAAAGTGTCGTTAAAAAGACAGAAAAGAAGGAAAAGGCCAAAATGGATGTCAGAAGAGACTCTGAAATTTGCTATTGAATGTAGAGTAGCTAAAGTGAATGGAAGGACTGATGAAGTAAAAGAACTAAACAGAAGACTTCAAAGGGCAACTAAAACAGACAAAGTAATGTATTAGAGTTAAATGTGAAGACACTTGGTGTTAGAAAACCAAAAGGGAAGAATGCATTTTTCATTCCTCAAGTTGGAAGAAATGAAGAAAAATATCAAGCCTTGAGTTGCAATACGGATGGATTCTATGGGCCAAATGACCCAGGAAGCATCAAAAGAAGATGGAAGGAATGCACAGAGTCACTGTACCAAAAAGAGCCGGTCAGCATTCAACCATTTCACGAGGTAGCATATGATTCAGAGCTGATGCTGCTGAAAGAAAAAGTCCAAGCCACACTGAAGGCACTGACAAAAAGCAAAGCTCCAGGAATTGAGGAAATACCAAGCGAGATATTTCAAGAAATGGATGAAGCACTGGAGATGTTCACTCATATATGCCAACAAATTTGGAAGAGAACTATCTGGCCAACCAACCAGAAAAGATCCATATTTGTGCCTATTCTGAAGAAAGGTGATCCAACAGAACTTGGATATAGCTGAACAATATCATTAATATCACAGGCAAGTAAAATTATGCTGAAGATAATTCAAAAACAGTAACTGTTTCCTCTGTCTCTATTGTGTCTTCAAACAGATTAATCCTGTTAGTGTGGAGTTGTATGGACAAAAAAACACCAGATTTGGGAGAAGAAGACCTGGTTTAAAAATCATTTTTGCCATTTTTTTCTCTATAGAATAAGGGAGAAGTTAGTTAACCTCTTTTTCATTAAACTGACTCATGTTTTAAATTATAAACCTTCTAAGCAGACTGCTCTAAGCATTAGAAGGTATTTTGTGTATGAAATATATTTGAAATATTTTTAGAATATGGTTTCAAATATCCAAACAAAATTATATTTTAAATATTTAATTCGTCATCCTGTATCATATGCTAAAAAAAAAAAAAATTTTTTTATCATATGCTGCCAATGTTTTCCACATAAGAAGCAGTTTGAAAGTCAAAGCATAAAATGCCTATGTGATCATTTGATCCAATGTTGAAAATATGGATGTAAAACTCTAAGATTTGTAAATCTAAGTGGTAATCCTATTTCAGAATTTGAACTGGTACAAGAATACATAACAATACATAGTAAGCAGCATCTCTGAGATGGCTGTTTAAGCACTGGAAATCAGGAAAAGTGAGTGGACTTTACCTAAAAAGTATTCACCAATCCTTGTTGACTTACACCACCTTCTATCTTGTATGATATTGTATTGTATGGTTAACATAATCTAAATGGTTATCAGTTTCAGAAATAAATATTCTATTGGGATAGGAAGATACATAAATGATAGAGATACACATAGACACACATGTCTAATTAAAATGCCATTACAGTTTGTAACCATGACTTTTTAAAGTGAAAAGTTATAAATGGATAGACAGATGGATAGATAGATATATCTGTATTATCCTGTGCTGTGAAAAGCTATACTGTATAATATTGTATCAAATTAGACTTCTCATCACATATCAATCAGAGAACTTAACAGAAACATCAGTTTAAATGTATTACTTAAATCTTTAATATATAGAAAACTAATGCAGTTTCTTTTTTTTTGCCAAATGTATTTCAAGATTTTTAATAAAGTTTTTTTTTTTGATTTATGGATATACAGCTGCATTTACTTGCTAAGTGAAACATTCAGTCCATAATTTAAAAGCTATATACAAATTCAGCAGTTAAGGAAATGTGAGCAGATGCTTAAAATTATTTCTTCTATAGAGTGAATTAAAATTAAGGTATTAAATAGGGTAGCTGGAATTGAATATATATTTTTAAAAAACTAGATATATTTTACATATGAAATGTATTCATTTTTAAATATTTTTCCCCAAGTGGAAAAAAATTCCCTGTCCTGAACAGGTTGTAGATAATTTTCTAACTACATATATACATCCTTCAGAGGGAGAGGAAATTCTTTTTCATTATCTTTAGGATAACAGCATTATTTACCCCTATTTTATTCTTATTTGTTCTGGAGCCTTTATTCAAAAAATATCTAAGGAATTTTGTGTCTATTAATCTCAAAACTATGCCCTTGTGATATCTGTAGGGAAAAAGATCATTTTCCCCTTTTCCATACTGTCACTTACTTGTAAGCACAGGTAGAGAACCATTGTTCTGGACTCTTGGAGTTTCATTCTACACTCTCCTTTTTCCTTCCTTCTGCCATCCTGCCCTCCACAACCACAGTGTCTTTATAAAAAGTCCACAAAACACTAAAATAACATGGTCAGTTTCTTGAAACAGCATCTCTTCAGTGAGAAGTTCTGCTAATATGAGCTCCTTCATTTGACTAAACTGACTTCTTATATAAGAAGAGTTTTTGGTCTGCTGTCTCTGAAGACATAGTCCATGATTTACATCTCCAGAATGTCATTTGAAAATAGGGAGAGTTTTGTATTGTATCATTTGTGGAAGGAATTTTACATTTGTTACTCTGTAATTCAAAATTCATATGCAAAATCCCAAGACCATAATTAAAGCCATTGCTGTCGAGTCAGTTCCACTTCATAGTGACCTACAGGACAGAACAGAACTGCCTCATAGGGTTTCCAAGGAACACCTGGTGGATTTGAACTGCTGACTTTTTGGTTAGCAGCGTAACACTTAACCACTACTCCACCAGGGTTTCTACGCCCAGATAATAATAATAAAAAAAAAAATCAGTAATTTGAAAGGATATCCTAAAATAATGGAAGCATAATTCTTAACAAAACTAGACTCATCTCTGTAGTGGGGAATCATAGCCAAGGAGACATATATATATATGGTTTCAAATCCTTTTGATAGGTTGACTGCACCTGTTTTCTTACACCAGGGTTGAAGATACTGCTTCTACCCTTGACTTCATGCTAACCAAAAACCCAGACCAAACCCAGTGCCGTCGAGTCAATTCCGACTCATAGCGACCCTATAGGACAGAGTAAAACTGCCCCATAGAGTTTCCAAGGAGCACCTGGAGGATTTGAACTGCCATCCCTTTGGTTAGCAGCCATAGCACTTGACCATTATGCAACTTCATGCCGTGTTTAGTTAAAAGTCCATGTAATCAAAGAAAGTTTCTTTCATATACAAAATACCTTCCCTAGAGCAGTGCCTCTTTAAATGGCAAATCACCCTTGGCAAAGGAACACAGACTAAAATGTCTCTTAAGTGGTAAATGTATGGGGAGATGGGGCATTGTTAAAGATAAGGAACACAAGAAGAGGTTGGAATGGACAGAGGCAAAAACTGATGTTCTGCTCCTTGATCCCCTTGAACTGACCAAGTATGACTTAATTGCCTGAAATAAAGAGATTGTTATTTTCTTTTGAAATTATGTGTCAAAAATAATAGATTTTATTTATTGAGCATTTAAACATGCTAGTGAATAGGCTCAATATTTTACATACATTATTTTATTTAATCTTCAAAACAACCTTTTGATCTATGAGCATCTACATTTTATAGTAAACAACATTAAGGATTTTAAGGAACATGCCTATATTTAACCATTCTGAGATATCAAGTAGAATAATTTTCTTGTTTAAATAACATTAAATTTATGTTTAAATTTGTGCTTCTCGTATTTAGGGAACACCTGAATCTCACAGAAGCCTTTTAAATACAGATGCTGGGCCCATCCCAGTTTCTGATTCAGTAGGTCTGGAGTGGAGACCGAGAACCTGCATTTCCAAAAAGATCCCAGGTGGTACTGATGCTGCTCATTCAGATACTGCACTTTGGGAACAGCTGCTTTACATAAGCAGCTGAATTTTGGCTCTATCCTGTACTGAATTTCAGTGCTCCGATAACCTATAAACTACCAATTCCTAATCTTGGGCAGTTTCACTTTGTATTTGTTTTTACCCTATTTTACTCTTTACCCATTCTATGAATAACAATTATCAATTACTTTCATGTTCCTATGTATGAAATATGCATAATAAAATTACTTCCATGGGTAAATTCATAGTGACCAAGTTTATTAGTGGTTACCAGAGGCTGAGGGAAGAGGAAAAGAGGAAAATTATTGCTCAGGGAGCACTGAATTTCCAGTAAGGAAGGACAGTGGTGATGGTTGCACAACATGGTCAACATGATTAATGTCACTGAATTGTACAGGTAAAAAAGGTTGAAATGGCTACTGTTTTCTTACGTATACTTTACATTAATAAATAATGTCAAATAAAAACATGGTTAAAATGGCAAATTTTTGTGTTATATAATCAAAACAAAAAGGAATTAAAATTTAAATAATGATGTTAAAAGTGTCCACACTGAGGAATATAGATTTTTTTTTTTTTTTTACCAAAATAAAGCACAATGAAACAAAACCAACTATACTTAGATTCAGGTAATTTTGGTTCAAAATCCAACCCAGCAACTATATCCTTGGAGAAGCCCTGTAATCTGTCTAAGCTTAGGTTTTTCAGTTAAAATTGATTTAACAACCTCATAAGATTGGCAACTCCATGGGATAGTCAACCTCATAGGATAGTCTGGCCTTAAAAAAAAAAAAAAAAACTTTAGTAACATGATTTAGGATAGGCACTGCTTACCTCAAATATCATTTATAATGTTGAAGCTTCAGGACCTGAAGCTGTTAAAGAGCCTGGGAACCCAGGTTTCTTGTCTCTCAATTGTATAGGTTTCAACATGACCTAGGTGCTTTCAGTTCCAATTCAAAGTCTCTAAGCAGAGCAAGCATCTTTACAGTGTGAACTTGCACAGTGTGAAAGTTTCCACTGAAACTGCAGATACTGCCTAAACTACACAAAGAACATAAATTATAACCTCAAAAAAAAAAAATGGAGGAAGGAAGTTATAATTTACAGTGAAGATACACCCCAAAGTGTATTAAAAAAACAGCCTTACACATCAGAACTTTAACACCGGCATGAATATGGATGGCTAAAGACTTGGAGAAGAAATTGGGAAGCTCCATATCCTTCCATCAAATGTGGATCAGCTCTTGAGATAAAAACACTCAAGAAAGTTGGCTGGTAATTGTACCAACCAAGAGAAAGCTCAGTGATCTAAGAAAAGAAAATTATGACAAAAGGGAAAAGTTGGTAAAATCAGAGTTTGAAATCCAAGTTTTTCCAAGTGGTCCCTTTGCACTTGCTGTTCCATGTGCAGCTCAGGGCAAAGGTCCAGAGGGTCAGGGCATCCCCTGCATTCTTAGGTGCCAGCGAACAGAAAGGGTGAGCTTTGTGGGCACAAGAATCCAGGAAGATGGCAGGTTTGATTCAGCTTACAGCAGCTAAATCCTGAATATCCACACACACAGCAGCACATCTTATTTATTTTTGCTCTTTAGTTCTAACTGGTACATTTTTAGTTTAACTTAATTGGTGCTGCATTTGTTACTCAAGGCTTTTTTTTTTAATACATAATACAATTGCTAGTGATTTTAGAACATAGTTTTAATGCAATTCCTAAGTAGATATATGTATATATGTATGTATATTTCTTATTTATTTCATTGACTTTCTAGAATTAGATCATATAAATATTAGATTTTAATTTAACTAATCGGTCCCCTCTTACTTAAAACATATTTGAATTTCAGTTTGACCAGGTGGAGACATTTGAAACATTAAAGATCATCCTCAGGGCTTCAAACCAGTTCAGCCCAGTTCAGTTATGGTCAACGAAGCAATACCAGGATGGACCCCAATTTTTTTTTCTATTGTAATTTTTTTGGTGTAAAGAATGGGGATTTATTTTGAACACATAAAAAGTCCAGAGATATGTGGGTTCCATCATTGTTAAGGCTTATAACTGGCTTCTCCATCGTTCTCTTGACTTTCCCCTTCATTATAGTCATATCGTTCTTTTTTTTTTAATTGTATTTTAGATGAAGCTTTGCAGAACAAACTAGCTTCTCTTTAAACAATTAGTATACACATTGTTTGTGACGTTGGTTGCCAACCCCATGACATGTCAACACTCTCCCCTCCTGGACCTTGGGTTCCCAATCACCAGCTTTCCTGTTCTCTGCTGCCTTCTTGTCCTTGCCGCTGGGCTGGTGTACCCATTTACTCTCATTTTGTTTTATGGGCCTGTTTATTCTTTGGCTGAAGGGTGAACCTCAGGAGTGAATTCATCACTGAGCTAGCTAAAAAAGTGTCCAGGGGCCATGCTCTCGGTGTTTTTCCAGTGTCTGTCAGACCAGTAAACCTGGTCTTTTTGTTTGTGCATTTGTAAGTTAGAATTTTGTTCTACATTTTTCTCCAGCTTTGTCTGGGACCCTCTATTGTGATCCCTGTCAGAGCAGTCAGTGGTGGTATCTGGGCACGACTTAGCTGTGCTGCACTCAGTCTTCTGATGGAGGCTGCAGTGCTTGTGTGGATCCAAATTTTTAAAATGTGGATGAACTGGATGCTAACCAGAATGGGAAAAATTATGGATTAAAGCCCTGTTAGAAAAGTAATCTTCCTCTTAGAAAGCAAGGACAGAGTGTGCATAGCATAGAAACCAAATCTCGTGATCTGCTGAATTGAAAACAGCAGTGCTTAGCTCAAAGGTGGTGGCCAATCACACCACTTTGAATGTATGTCACCCTCCACAGTGCAATGTCAGGTATTAGGCTCCTGAAAGGGTTCACGTGCCTCTTATGAGTCTCCCATTCCAGGGCTTTAACCCATAGTTTTTCTCTTTCCTGATAGTGTTTTGTATTACCCAAATTTAAAAAATTCAGTTCCATCTCAGTTTTGTTTCATTGGCCATGGCTGAACCATTTTGAAGCAGTTCCAAGGCCTGATCATTCTATATGCTTGCAGTGGGATAAGAAATCTGTACAAAGCACACTACCTACCTAAGCTAACACAAACTGAGGTAGAAAGACTAAGCAGACTCATAAAAAAAAGGTAAAGAAAAAATTCCCGACAAAAAATGCCCTGGCCCAGATGGCTTCACTGGAGAATTCTACCAATCATTCAGAGAAGAGCTCACACCAGCACTACTCAAACTATTTCAGAGCATAGAAAAGGAAGGAATATTCCTGAATTCATTCTATGAAGCTGGCATAACCCTGATACCAAAGCTACCACCAAAGATACCACAAAAAAAGAAAATTACAGACCAATATCTCCCATAAATATAGATGCAAAAATTCTCAACAAAACACTAGCAAATAGAATCATGTATCGAATAAAAAAAATACACCACAACCAAGTGGAATTCGTAACAGGTTGGAGCCCTGGTGTGCAAATGGTTAAGAAATCAGCTGGTAACCAAAAGGTCAGCAGTTCAAATCCACCAGCTGCTCCTTGGTAACCCTAACAAATGGTATAAATAGAATACAAGCCATAACTAACAACGCACAGACACCAGAAGATAAATGAGATAACTGGGAGCTTCTAAAAATTTAACACTTATGCTGATCACACTTGTGCTTTCACCAAAGGAGAAAAAAGAGAACTTACAGACAGGGGGAAAAAAAATTGGCTAAGATATCCCCAATAAGGTTCTGATCTCTAAAGTCTGTAGAATACTTCAACACCTCAACAACAAAAAGACAAATAATCCAATTTAAAAGTGGGCAAAGGATATAAGCAGACACTTCAACAAAGAAGACATTCAGGTAGCTAACAGACACATGAGGAAATGCTGGCGATCACTAGCCATTAGAGAAATGCAAATCAAACCTACAATGAGATATCGTCTAAACTCAACATCACTGGCACTAATAAAAAATAGAAAATAACAACTGTTTGAGAGGTTGCAGGGAGATTGGAACTCCTGTGTACTGCTGGTAGGAACATAAAATCGTACAACTACTGTGGAAAATGATATGATGCTTCCTTAAAAAGCTGGAACTAGAAATACAGTAAGATCCAGCAATCCCACTCCTAGGAACATATCCTAGAGAAATAAGAGTCATCACAAGAATAGACATGTAGACACCCATGTTCATTGCAGCATTATTCACAACAGCAAAAATATGGAAATAACCTAAGTGCCCACCAACAGATGAATGGATAAACAAATTACGGTACATACACACAATGGAATACTATGCAATGATAAAGAACAAGGATCAATCTGCAAAACATATCCCAACATGGATGGATCTGGAGGGCATTATGCCGAGTGAAATAAGCCAGTCACAAAAGGACAAACATTGTATGAGACCACTGTTATAAAAACTCAAGAAAATGTTTACACACAGAAAAAAAAAAAAAAAACTTTGATGATTACAAGGGAGGTGAGTGTTGAGGAAGGGAAATCACTAACTAGGTAGTAGACAAGTGTTAACTTTATTGCAGCAAAAGAGAGAGTGCAATATATTGAAGTCAGCACAATTTGATCAAGGCAAAGTCATAGAAGCTTCCTAGATACATCCAAACACCTTGAGGGACTGAGTTACTGGGCTGAGGACTAGGGATCATGGTCTCAGGGTACATTTAGACAATTGACATAACATAGTTCATAAAGAAAATCTTCTACATCCTACTTTGGTAAGTAGAGTCTGGAGGCTTAAAAGTTTGCGAGTGGCAATCCAGGATACATCTATTTGTCCCGTCACATTCGAAATATAGGTGAATGAAGAAGACCAAAAGCACGAGGAAAATATTAGTCCAGAGGGCTAATGGATCACATGAACCACAGCCTCCAGCAGCCTGAGGCCAGAAGAACTAGATGTTCCTGGCAATGACCACTAATCACTCTGACAGGGAACTGGCCAGAGCATTAGAAAAATGTAGAACAAAATTCAAAATCATAAAAAAAAAAAAAGACCAGACTTACTGGTCTAACACAGACTGGAGGAACCCTTGAGACTATGGCCCCTGAAATTCCTGCTAACTCAGAATTGTAGTCACTCCTGAAGTCAAACTTTCAGCCAAAGATTAGACAGACCTGAAAATGGATGCAGCACTGGAAGTGCACACTCTATGCCAAGAAATTTGGAAGGCAGCTACCTGGTCAAACAGCTGGAAGAGATCCATATCTGTACCCATCCCAAAGAAAGGTGAGTCAACAGAATGCAGAAATTATTAAACAATATCATTAACATCACCCACTCCAACCCACTGCCGCACACACAAATAAAATTTTACTGAAGAACAATCAAAAGTGGTTGTAGCACTACATGGACAAGAATGAAAAAAACCGTTTCTCAACTCAAATATACTTTAAATCAGCTATAATATTTTATTGCTTCTCTTTTGATGAATTAAATACCTTTTGGACAGATAGTAAGTCTATATTTGTATGAAAGTTATATATTTAACTCATGTAGATTACACTTTTGCAGAAAATTAATCTGAGCATGTCTCAAACTGGCTCTGATTTAAAGCTGATCTGTTGACAGAGTAAGGAAACCAGTGCATAGAACTAGTAAGCTAACAACTCCCTTCCCCATATTCCTTACACAGAATCCTGGTTCCATTCTTCTACCTCAGACTCCATACGGAATATTCAAAACTTGACATAGTGTTACTGGAATAAGGTTCTTGGTCAAGAATAAGCAGGTAAGGCACATAGGGTTTTCCACATGAGCAAAGCTTTATTGAAGAGGCTTGCAAATGGAGACAAGGAGGGCCTAAAGCAATGTATACCCCACCTCACAGAACAAAAGCTGGGTCTGGGTTTTTAAAAGTTCTTGGGCAGGAAAAGATTCATGTTTGTTCACAGGCACAAACGGGGATATGTTAACTATGGAGCACTGCGCAGCAGCTTTCTAAGATGGCTCCTGTCCCGGAGGCTTATGGGATTCATAGCAGGACTTATTACGGGGTGTTGTGCCTGCGCAGTCTCCCAGCTGCTGCTGCAGCCTCTCACTGCCCCTGGTGAAAGGTCACACAGAGGTCACAGGTGGATGTTCTGCGCATGTCCCTGGGGCTGGTTTTATCCAGCTGCTTCTGAAAGACAACTTTAAAGAAGTTTGCGGACTATTTTCTGATACCCTGCCCCGTTGTTCTGTGGAATGGCTTTGTTTCTGTGCCCTGGCCCATTTCTTGTTACTTTGCAGATTTGGGGGCCCTTCTGTTCCCTGTCTTAATAAGTCCCTAGGTTCCAAACCCAACTCCCTATTACCTCCCTGATAGTATAGCCTATCTCTCTTACTTGCTTCTCCTCTAACCACATTAGTCTCTTTGCTAGTCCCCAAACAGGCATTCTCCAATCTCAGGGCCTTTGCTCCCTGTCTTAATACCACAGCACAGAGCATAACAACAATGTAAAGAAAGGAATGGATGGGGTCAGATGGATCAAAGAAGGTGATTTCATGAACAAGGTGTCTAAGGTCAGTAGAGAGGAAATGTGAAGATGGCTTTGGTCTCATCTTTATCTGAAGTCATCTGGAAGATCATGGCTAGCCTCAAACTCAAACATTGTTCTTAAAAGAAGGAAAGAATTATGAGAGACTTAAATACTGTTTTAAGATCTCTTTGCAAACTGCAGGCAAGCTAGAGGAGCTCTCCAAAATAAGATGCTCCAAGATACAACAACCAAGAAGTCAAAGTACAGAGAACAAATCAATTAAGTAATGGAAGGACCACTGATTCATGAAATGATACTCACAGAGGTGCTGCTCTACCCCTTTGGAAGTCATTGGTGGTTCATTGGTAGAATTCTCGCATTCCTTGTGGGAAACCTGGGATCAACTTCTGGCAAATGAACCTAATGCGCAGACACCCCCATCTGTCAGTGGGGCTCGCATGTGGCTATGATGCAGAACAGCTTTTGGCAGAGCTTCCAGGCAGAGAGGAACTAAGAAGAAAGGCCTGAAAATCACCTACTCCTGAAAATGATTCAGTGAACTCTCTGGATCTCAAAGATCTGATCTATAACAAATCATGAAAATGGCACTGTTTCATTTTATTGTGCATTGGCTTACCGTGAGTTGGGACCAACTCGAAGGCAGCTAACAGCAACATACTCCTTTGAGAGTTCTGGAAACCCTGGTGGCACAGGGCTTAAGAGCTATGGCTGCTAACCAAAGGGTCTGCAGTTCAAATCCACCAGGCGCTCCGTGGAAACTCCATGGGGCAGTTCTACTCTGTCCCCATACAGTCACTATGAGTCGGAATTGACTGGGCAACAATTTTTTTTTTTTTTTGAGGGTTCTTAGAATTGTGTGAGGGATGCTTGGTTTTCACAACCACTAAGAGTAGGGGAGGCATTAGCGGTCATTGTTGCTAAACATTCTACACATAAACCAAAAAAAAAAAAAAAAAAAACCCACTGCCTTCAAGTCTATTCTGACTCATAGCAACCCTATAGGACAGAGTAAAACTGTCTGATAGAGTTTCCAAGGAGCGCCTGGTGGATTTGAACTGCCAACCTTTTGGTTAACAGACATAGCACTTAACCACTACGCCATCAGGGTTTCCATTCTACACATAGAACTATCCTATTCAAAATGCCAAGTATCAATATTCTGCTGTAGATCTTTTAAATTGGATATTGGTAGTTTTTAACATTCATGCATCCAAGTTAAATAGCTATTAAGTATCTAAATGCCCCTATTATTCTGCATTCTAACCAACGCTTGGTACTGACAGACTTTTGAATTTTTCTGATCTCATGACTTTGGAATGGAATTATACTTTAGATATAATTTGTATTTCTTTCATTCTAATAAGTTTGAACACCATTTCACTTCTTCAGGAGCAATTTGTTTCCTTTTCTCTGAAAATATTTATTCATGCCATTTATCCATTTTTTCTATTGGTATTTGTGACTATTTGTAACTATTCTTTATGTACTATGGACACAGATACTTTCTTCCAGTTTATACATTATATTTCACTCTCTTTGAAAAGACTTTGAGAACAGGTTCTTAACAAATGCATTTAAATTTCTCAGTGTTTTTCTGTACTGTTTGGACTTCTTGGTTTTAAAGATTCAGTCTCTTCTCTTTGACCATTGGCATATTTTCCCTAATTTCTCCTAAAAATTTTAATAACTTGCCTTTCTAATGAATGACTTAATCCACCTGAAATGAAATTTGGGTGTATGGTTTTGTTCTTATCTAACTTGTACCTTATAAAATAAATTTTCTAAAACTTTGTTTAATTAAGTGGTTTTAAAAATTCATCTAAGATCATTGCTAAACTTTCTTGTTAGTTTCTATCAATTCCTCTTTGTTTTTTTTTTAGGCTAGTTAAAAATTAAAATAGAAATATGAATAGAAATGGTGATAGCAGATATTATTTTCTTGTTTTTCCTATTAAAGTTTTTGAACTTAAAAATATTTAATGATGTATTAAATCTAAAAACTTCTTTCCATCATTTTTTAAAGAAATAAACCTTTAGCCATATTTTACTTATTTGATTTATTTATTTTAGGTAGACCATGTCTTTATTCTCTGGTGGTTTTTAACTATATTTTGTCTTTGTATTCATGTACTGAAGCTTCATTAAATTATATCTAGGTTCTGATTTATTTTTCCTTTGCCTTGGGATATCTTTCAATCTCAAATCTAAAGACTCAGATGTTTCATTGTTTTTAGTCATTAGTTCTTTGAATATTTTCTCCTACATTTTTAGAAAGAACAGATTTCCTCCACATTTTTAGAATATATGTATATCATTTTTACAATCAAGTTCTGATTGATCTCTTTTTATTTTAGCAAATTGATTATGAGTATCAGAATTGTGGAATTACACTTGAGTTTTGGGGAGAAGGAATAGGTGAGGGGTAGTAGTTAGGAGAGAGAACATCTTCAGAGACTAGGGGCATATCCTGGTATTGCAGAGGGGCCAACTTGAGATTTGTGTTCACAAATTGAGGCTGAGATGAGTCAGCATGGTGTGGGCTTTTCTCCAGCCTGTTTCATTGATCTTTGTGGAGCTTTCAGATGTGGTAACCAGCTGAAAATGGTGTTTAACAGGGCGATGGGGAAAGACTTTTCAGGTCTCTGCAAGGAGCACTACGCTGCACGGGAAAAATATAGATGTTATCAATAAAAGACTAATACCACTAAATGAATGTGTGTGTGATTATCAATAATACTTTTCCAAAATTGAAACCAATGGAACCGATCTGTTTAATTTTGTACTTCATGTATATACATACATACATACATACATACATATATACATATATATGTAAGGAGGAGGGGGAGAGCTTGCACTCAGGAAGAAGAGGAGATGGGGTGGTAACATTCCTCAATAAGATCGTCCCTACCTAGTTAATCATTAAGCTAAGGAAATGGTCCCTATAGGGCTCCCTAAATTGATAGGGGAGAGGGAGAGAGTTTGCACTCCGGAAGAGGAAGAGACAAGGAGTGGTGACATTCCTCAATAAGATGGTCCCTACATAGTTAAATGTTAAGCCAAGGAAATGATCCCTATAGGGGTCCCTAAATTGATAGGGTCCCTAACTAAAAGAAATAGTCTTTACAGGGGTCCCTGACTTGGCTGTTAAATGTTAACAGAGAGAGATAAGAGAAAAAGGGTATAAAAACCCTAAGAAAATGACTATCGGAGCTCTCAGACTCTCCCTCTGAACAGCCAGCTTGATGCTCTCTGGTCAAGTGTACTTTCGCTATTAACCCTCTGCTAACTAATAAAACATCTTTTTGAATGCAACACCATTCCTCTTCGAGTTGTCATTCCCAGCATAGTAGACTGTATGATTGTCCAATTCAAAATGGCCAATACCAGTTCATTTCAGCTCACTAATGCCTAGGATATCGATGTTTATGTGTTCCATTTCATTTTTGACGATTTCCAATTTTCCTAGATTCATACTTCGTACATTCTAGGTTCCGATTATTAATGGATGTTTGCAGCTGTTTCTTCTCATTTTGAGTCGTGTCACATCAGCAAATGAAGGTCCCAAAAGCTTTAGTCCATCCACGTCATTAAGGCCAACTCTACTTTGAGGAGGCAGCTCTTCCCCAGTCATCTTTTGAGTGCCTTCCAACCTGGGGGGCTCATCTTCCAGCACTATATCAATGTCCCGCTGCTATTCATCAGGTTTTCACTGGCTAATGCTTTTCAGAAGTAGACTGCCGGGTCCTTCCTATCCTGTCTTAGTCTGGAAGGTCAGCTGAAACTTGTCCTCTATGGGTGACCCTGCTGGTATCTGAATACTGGCGGCATAGCTTCCAGCATCACAGCAACACGCAAGCCCCTACAGTACCACAAACTGACAAAGGACCTCTTTAAATGTTGAAGAGCAAAGATGTCATCTTGAAGACTAAGGTGTGCCTGACCCAAGCCATGGTATTTTCAATCACATCATATGCATGTGAAAGGTGGACAATGAATAAGGAAGACCAAAGAATTGATGCCTTTGAATTGTGGTGTTGGCAAAGAATATTGAATATACCGTGGACTGCCAAAAGAACAAACAAATCTGTCTTAGAAGAACTGCAACCAGAATGCTCCTTAGAAGCAAGGATGGCGAGACTGTGTCTTCCATACTTTGGACATGTTGTCAGGAGGGATCGGTCCCTGGAGACGGACATCATGCTTGCCAGAGTATAGGGTCAGCGGAAAAGAGGAAGACCCTCAACGAGGTGGACTGACACAGTGGCTGCAACAATGAGTTCAAGCATAACAACAATTCTAACGATGGCTCAGGAGTGGGCAGTGTTTCATTCTGTTGTGCATAGGGTCACTATGAGTCGGAACTGACTCGACAGCACCTAACAACAACAACAACAAACTAATAAAACCCCTTGCTTGGTTGGCATTCTTTGTCTCAGTGTTTGAATTCTTTCCTACACCGAAGACAAGAACTGAGACTATTCTCCGGTAACATATATATTTTTTTCTCTCATATATATATATATATATATATATATGTTTTCGTATTGTTTACTCTCATCCAATTAGCCCCCAACTCATGGCAACCCCATGCACAACAGATGGAAATACTGTTTGGTTGTGTGCGAACCCTGTGATCAGTTGTGGATGGAATAGTTGTGATCCATAGGGTATATATTGGCTGATTTTCAAAAGTAGATTGCCAGAGCTTTTTTTTTCTATTCTGTCTTAGTCTGGAAGGCTCTGCTGAAACATTTTCACCATTATAACAACACACAAGCCACCACTGACAGAAGGGTAGTGGCTGCCCGTGGGGCACATTGGTGATGTGAATTGGCTGGGGATTGAACAGTGTCTCCCACACGGAAGGCAAGAATTCCACCACTGAACCACAAATGCCACACACACACAAACACAGACATACACACACAAGGCACTAATATTTATTGAATACAATCTTGCTAAATAATATTCTATCATCTCTCCCAAGGATAAGTGACCACATTTTAAATAAATGTAAATGCAAGAGTCCAAAATTGACAGTCAAAAATTAGTTTTAAATGAACACTTCTCTAGTTTTGCAAACCTATTCAGCAGGATGATAAGTGATCCAAAAAATCCATTGAGCCCTTTCACTCTCTTAGACACTATCTAAATATTTAATATACATCATCTCATTTAATTATTACAGTATACCTTAATCCAGGCTTACAGATATGGAAACAAACTAGAATGCTAACTAATTTCCCCAAATCACCTTTCTAAACAGTGTTGGTTCTGGCCTCTTTAATCCTTAGTTCTCTCATATATTTTAATAATATAATATAATAGCTCTCAAATAATATTCTGGAGTAATGAATATGACCCCATATATTCCCCAGCATGTTTTCTCCTATATCAAAATGGGCAACTGAGAGCTTGACATAACTAATGCCATGATGAACCTGCAAGTTTTTCTCCTACCTCTGCCTGCCCCCTCCTTCACATACCTCTGCTAATGACTTTGTTTTGACCAAATTTTAATGACTTTGTTCTTGGTTTTAAACTGATGGAAACAATCTTTCGTTAAGTCTGACCATCTGTGGCTTACAACCCCCACAGAAAAATTAGAGCCCAGGTATCTGATATTTATATCTTTAGCCTAATAAGGACATGTCTGTCAGGCATCTTCTGTCACTATTCTGTAATGAATAACTCCTCTTGACCACACTTCTGGCCAAGTAACTACAAAGACACTTCCAACCCTTGTAAGATTCTATATAATGTAAAAATGTAAAATTGCTCTTTGGGACTCCCCAGAGACAGCCGGTGTTGCTGCTGGGTCCCCGGTGTTGTATACATCTCCTTAATAAACTTACTCACTCTTTCTGACTTGGAGTATGTATCATTGGCTCCACTGCTCCAGGGCACGGACCCTAATCGAGTAACAATGTAGCCCATCCTCTTTTGTCTAACTGTAGGTACTAGCCAAAAGAAATCAGAGTTCTGCAGGTAAATTGCTTTGATATAAGTGCATATCTGATTTGATCTCCAGTAAGCACAATCAAGTGAAATGACCAGGGTTTTGGACCTTATGGACTTGGACGTTGGGGATCAATTAAAGGGCAAAAAGGCTTTCTGATACAAGGCTTTCTATATAAAATATAGCAACTCACCCTTCTGTCTTTCAACAGTAGAGCCTATGGGAATTTGATTAGATTAGGTGTGAAATGGCTTATTCTACTTTCATTGGAACAAGATTACAAGAGCAAGATCTCAGAACTACAAGCCATCCCCAGGATATGAACTTCTGAGATATGTACAACCCCTCCTAAAGCCTATTATGCTAAAAATTTGAAGTGTACACAAAGGTTCGTAATAACTAATGGAAGCTCCTTTGTGATGCTCATGTTAAAGATATTTTAGTGGATCTGGAAGTGTTTCTTTAATGTTTTTTGGCATAGAAAGGCAGACTATTTACTATACACTAAGACAAACATTTGACTAATTGATGTTAATTTGAACCCTACCTAACTGTTCTGACTTATGTACAGATTCTACTTAAAGACAGGTTTTGGAAACCTATTATACCGCCACAGTAGTCAAAACAGCCTGGTACTGGTACAACAAGAGATACATAGGCCAACGGAACAGAATTGAGAATCCAGACATAAATGCATCCACATATGAGCAGTTATATTTGACAAAGGCCCAAAACAGGCTTTTTAACAAATGGTGCTGGCATAACTGGATATTCATCTGCAAAAAAATGAAACAAGACCCATACCTCACTCCATGCAAAAAAAACTAACTCAAAATGGATCAAAGACCTAAATACAAAATCTAAAACGATAAAGATCATGGAAGACAGGTTTAGGAAGGGAACTCTTTCATAATCTGGGGACTGCCTGGAATCAACATGTGGAAGAATACAGCAAAAAAGAGAATGAAGTTATTTTCTAATTCCAAAAAAAAAAAAACAGTACTAGAAAAAGAACCTTCAAAATGGTCATAGGTTTATTTTACAGAAAATGACCAGTGATAGGAGCAATGAGGAATGGAAGTTACAATGAGTCTCTGGGAATTTCCTACTTGTAATTTTTAGTAGATAAAGAAGAGATTCTTATCTCAGAAAGAGGTTTTGGTTTAATGCACAGCATATTGATTAGTGACATGATCTCTCAGTATAGTTTGAGAGTGTATGTGAGGAGAGTTTGGTGCTTAAAGTTTTTTAAATGATTCAATGGACTGTTAACGGAAGTTTGCTATTTTAAAATTATTTCCTTCCAAAATACAAATTCAAGAACTTCAGACAAGGTGAGTCACCATGATATTATTGAAGCTAGTTGGTTTTGGTTGGCTCTAACCTCAGGGAGATATTTTGGACATGCGGTTTTCCAATCCTAGGGAAACCCCTTCTGCCGTACAGAGAACAGATTAGTTCCATGTCAAATTGGAAAGGCCAAAAATGACTTTAGTGTTTAGAAAGAGGCAATCTGAACCTATGAAAATTCTACAGTGTGCTACTCTGGAGTGGTGTGACCTTAATTAAGATAGATAATCTCTCTGGGCTTGAAGCCACTTGATGGTTAAACAAATTGAGCTCCAAAGGTTGCCTCAGAAGAAAGATGTGGTAATCTAATTGCAAAGAGATCAGCCATTAGAAACACTATGGAGCACCCTTCTACTCTGACACACATGGGGTCTCCATGAGTCAGAGCTGACTCAATGGTAACTGGATCTGAGGTTATAATAAGGTTATTATAATGACAAGTAGGCTTCCTGGAGGAGAAACCACATGCCTGTGTGAAGCGTTTTGCATTTATTACTAAATTCTCACAAAAGGAAGCATTAGCATCAAACACCTGTGGAACTGACCCCTGTGGAAAGCTGTGATGACAGCAACTGGAAAGGCAAATCCCTTCTCTTCCTGGGGCTGTTTCCATTCCCTCCGAACAGTCTCATACATGTACATTTGCTTGAAACTTTCTGCTCACCCCAGAGCACCCTGTGTAATCTCTAAAACACACATAGATCATTCCACACTCTGATGGCATTTCATCTCATCTCACCCAGAACCAAATATAAAACCTCATTGCCTGGCATTTGCTACACAAATGCCCGCATGTCCTATGCCATTCCCTCTTATGCCCTGTCATTTGGGAACACTGGTTTCCTTGCCTTTTTCCTGGGGGAAAAAAAAAAAAAAAACAACTAAATATATTCTCACTCCAGGGCTTTTCATGTGCTGTTCATTTTGGGTAGAATATTCTTCAACCAGACGTGTTCTATTATTGCTTCCTGATAGAGGCTTTTTGAAATCTCTTCTGTATCTGAAAGTGCTCTATCTCCCTACTCTATTTTATTCATTGTTACATGACATTATATTGTATGTTTGAGTTTACTGTATCATGCATTCAATTTTAACTACATGATTACAGGAGCTTGTATGTTTTAATCACCAGTGCATTTCAGTACCAACAGCACTGCAGTAAAATAGAAATTTGGGGAACATTGTATGATGATGATGACAGTCTTTATCTGTTAGATCATCAGTTTTTATTTCTACAAAGTTAAATGAAACAGCCCATGGCCCCGTCTACTTGCTACCATTGTAACTAGCACTCTCATCCAATGATATCAGGCATCTGTCATGTTCCCTGATGTTGCATTTTTTTCACTGTTAGTATTTGCTAAAAAGACAGCTATAAAAATGTTTCCCTTTTTCTATCATACACTCACAATTTTACTCATGCTTATCAAAGTTATATGAAGTAGCAGTTGATTTTAAGATACCAAGTGAAGAATTACAACAAACCATAAATCGCTGCTCTTCCTTGTTTAAAAACCAGTAATACAAGATTACTACTCGAATTGATACCCTGGAGGGAATGCAGCATCAGGGTTCTCCTTTCAGGCAGAAGCGTATAACCTAAGGCCAGAAATCCCACACCTAGACTGGGTTAAGGATGAAAGCTTATGTACAGTAGAAATACAAAAATTGTCACAATCAGAATTTATGTTTGTTAAGGGGACAGAGTTGAGGAAAACACAAATGGACTCCCTGGCAACATTTTTTTTTTTCTTTAATCTTAGTATGCTTTGATCTAGTCGGACATATGGAATAAACCCTATCTCTTGGAAAAGGTTAATTATTATGCAATTTAACTTGAGTTGAATTAGGCACTATGCACAAAGTCATTTACCAAACACTAAGCAAACTTGAATATGGAAAACCTAGAAATCTGAAGCAAGAACAAATGTAAATTCAGATTCCATCTTTAATTGTATTTGAAAAACTTGTTCTTCACATATACGAATACTACTTTTTTCAAAAAGAGTAAATATTTATGCCTAAATTTACAGAATTTGGGGAAGGATTATAACAAACAAGGTAACATTAAGAAAAAAAAAACTAAAATAATTTTTGAATCTCAAAGATTCCAATTTATACTAGTTTTAATCTCCCTACCACCTCTTATATTTCCATTATCATTCTAGCTATTTATGGGGACAGAGGAAAATAAAATGAAAAAATTTATATTATAGAATCTGAGACTTTATCACACGAGCTTTATCTACATAAAGAAATGAGCTGTGTTGAAAAATCTGTTCATTTAATTTCAAGTTCTGCAGGGCTTCATAACACGGAAACATTAGTACGGATGAGATAATACTCAAATAACATTTTATAAATAGTGGGGATTTAGTCGGACATGACGGAGTCCTGGTGGCACAATTGTTAAAGGCTTGGCTGATAAGGTTGGAGGTTCCTTGCCACAGAGCAGGTTTCAGGAGAAAGACCTGGTGATCTGCTCCTGTAAAGGTAACAGTCTAGAAGGCTCTAGGGGCTGGTCACATGGGGTTGGTATGAGTCAAAAATCAACTTAACAGAACCTGAAAACAGTAGGCATGGAGTAGGTTTACAGTTCAAGGACAGTGATTTCAAATGGTGGGTGCATTTTAAGAAAAGGCACAAAAGTGATAAAGAACATGAGAGAGAAGTAAGGTAGGATCAAGGATTCTCTGGCTGGATTAGTGCCAGTTAGGGAGGGAAGACCAGAAAGTAACAATGCAGAAGAAGGCTAGGTAATAGAGGGTGTAGAATTTCAGCATACAAAAATGTTTCTTAGTCATATATGTCACTTATTATTGTAAATATGCCCCATGCAATTGATACATGCTGGGGTAATGCAAACAGTTGTGCAACAGTTAAGTGCCTGGCTGATAACCAAAAGATTGGCAGTTAGAGTCCACAGAGAGATGCCTCAGAAAAAAGGTCTGGTGATCTAATTCAGAAAAATCAGCCTCTAAAAACCTTATGGAGCACAGTTCTACTCTGACACACATGAGGTCACCATGAGATGGAGTCAGAATTGACTCCACAGGAATTTTTTTTTAATGTCATTAAAGAAATACATATCATGTCAAATGGGACTGGCCAGGAGTCATTCCAGGGAGGGGAATCTTTTAGTTGTTTGTCTTGTTGTGTATGGTACTAGACTTTTATACTTAAAAACCACATGTATATCTATGACTTGCTGACATGCTTACCCGAGAATACATAGGGAAGAGATTGGGAAGTTCAATTCAAATAATGAATTTAAAAAGTTGAAGAGCTGGGGGAAAAAAATGGATTCTAAACAAACATTAACAAACTCAAAATTCCTTTTTATTCTCGTGTCTTCATTTTTTTTTTTTTTTGCTTGTTTTATATTTCTTTAAAGGAAGATAAAGCAAAAAGTTTTCATGGAGAAATGGAATCAAACTTCAAATGATTTCTTTTTGTTGGGGCTTTTCCCCCCAAATCAAACTGGCATGCTGCTCTTGTTCTTTATCATCCTTGTACTTTTTCTGGCCTCTGTGGGTAATTCAGCCATGATTCACCTTATCCACGTGGATCCCCGTCTCCACCCACCCATGTACTTTCTCTTCAGCCAGCTCCTCATGGACCTGATGTACATCTCTACCATCGTCCCCAAGATGGCGCTCAACTTCCTCTCCTGCCAGAAAGGCATCTCTTTCTTAGAATGTGGTATGCAAAGCTTCTCCTTCTTGACAATGGCCTGTTCTGAAGGCTTACTCTTGGCCTCCATGGCCTATGACCATTAAGTGGCCATCTGTCACCCTCTCCATTATCCCAGCTGTATAAGTAGAAGCACGAGTGTCCAGATGATCATAAGATCGTGGATCTTGGGGTCCATCAACTCTTTAGCACACACAGCCTATATCCTTCATATTCCTTACTGCTGGTTCAGGGTCATTGGTCATTTCTTTTGTGATGTTCCAGCCATGGTGTCTCTTGCACGTGTGGACACTTGGGTCTATGAGTGCATGGTTTTTGTGAGCACTAGCCTCTTTCTCCTCCTCCCTTTCCTCAGCCTCACTGCTTCCTATGGCAGAGTCCTTTTGGCTGTCTACCATATGTGCTCCAAAGAGGGAAGAAAAAAGGCCTTCACCACCTGTTCAACACATTTAACTGTAGTTACCTTTGACTGTGCACCATTTGTGTACACCTGTCTTCGGCCCAGGAATCTCCGCTCACCAGTAGAAGATAAGATTTTGGCCATTTTTTACACTATCCTCACTCTATGCTCAATCCCATTATCTACAACCTGAGGAATAAAGAAGTCCTGGGGAACATGACAAGAGTGTTTGGAATATTCTTTTCTAAGAAAGAACAGTTACGGCTCTGCTTACTCTGTTTTCTTTATTTATCCATGTTGATAAGAACATCCTAGAGAAATGCTGTTCAATAGACGTTTAATAGATGCCACATATGTAGTTTTAAATTTTCTACTAGACATATTAAAAAGTTATATGAAAGAAAAATTTATTTAAATAATATATATATTTAACCCAAAATGTTAGTAATATGGTAACTAATATAAAATTATAATTTTATCTACAGTGATGTTAATTGTATATTATATTATTACAATATTTACATACCCATACTATGCTTATAATATAAAACCAAAACCAAACCTTTTGCCAGTGAGTTGTTTCCAACTCATAGTGACCCTATAAGACAGTGTAGAACTGCCCCCATAGAGTTTCCAAGGAGCACCACATGGATTTGAACTGCCGAACTAAGACAGGGAGCAAAGGCCCTGAGATTAGAGGGTGCCTGTTTGAAAAATAGCGAAGAGACTGGTGTGGTTAGAGGAGAAACAAGTAAAAGAGAAATAGACTGTATTGTAAGGGAGGTAATGGGGGTTGAGTGTGGAACCTAGAGACTTAATAAGACAAGGAACAGAAAAAAAAACTAAAAGTTTTTTTTTTTTTTAGGGGCCCCCAAATCTGCAAAGTAACAAGAAATGGGGCAGGGCACAGAAACAAAGCAGTTCCCCAGAACAATGGGTCAGGGTATCTAAAAATAGCCCACAAACTTCTTTAAAGTTGCCTTTCAGAAGCAGCTGGAGAAAACCAGACCCAGGGACATGCGCAGAACATCTACCTGTGACCACTGTGTGACCTTCTACCAGGGGCAGTGAGGGGCTACAGCCCCAGCCAGGAATCGAACCCAGAGAGTGGGAGACTGTGCAGGCATGACACCCCATAATAAGTCCTGTTATGACTCCCAGAGGCCTCCAAGACAGGAGCCATCTTGGAAACCTGCTGCCCGCGCACCTTAGTTAACATATCCCGTCTGTGTCTATGAATAAACATGAATCTTTTCCCGCCCAAGAACTTTTAAAAACTTGGGCCTATCTTTTGTTCTGTGAGATGAGGGTAAGTGTTGCTCTACGCCTTCCTCTTCTGCGCTTGCAAGCCTCTTCAATAAAGCTTTGCTCTTGTGGAAAACTATGTGCCTTACCTGCTCATTCTTGACCGGTGAGAGGCAAGAACCTTATTCTGGTAACAGACCTTTTGGTTAGCAGCCGTAGCACTTAACCACTACACCACCAAGAGTTTCCATGCATATGATATGTTTGTAATATAGTGTAATATGTGTGTATATACTGTATTAACCCATTGCTGTTGAGTCGACTGTGGCTCATAGTGACCCTATAGGACAGAGTAGAACTGCCCCATAGAGTTTCCAAGGAGCTCCTGGTGGATTCAAACTGCCGACCTTTTGGTTAGCAGCTGTAGCTCTTTACCACTACTCCACCAGGGTTTCCATATACTGTATTACATACATATATATTATATGCATGCCCAGTGCTGTCGTAGACACTATATATTATATACTGTGTTGGGTATGGAAACCCTGGTGGTGTAGTGGTTAAGTGCTACGACTGCTAACCAAAGGGTAAGCAGTTTGAATCCGCCAGGTGCTCCTTGGAAACTCTATGGGACAGTTCTACTCTGCCTTACAGGGTAGCTATGAGCCGGAATCGACTTGATGGCAGTGGGTATCGGATATACTGTATTGGAGCCCTGGTAGTGCAGTGGTTAAGAACTAGGGCTGCTAAACAAAAGGTCTGCAGTTCAAATCCACCAGCCGCTCCTTGGAAACCCTATGGGGCAGTTCTACTCTGCACTATAGGGTCACTATGAGTCACAATCAACAGCAACGGGTTTGGTTTTTTGGTTTGGATTACATTTAGTACGGTATGTTTTCTGCTTGTTTTACTATTAATATAATAATGTTATACTATTTTATTGAAGTGTTATATTTTGTCCACATAATCAATATAAAAGTATTAATGTGATATTTTTACCCTTTTTCATTTAAAGTCTTTACAATCTTGTGTGTACTTTATACTTAAAATACATTGCAACTTGAACTATAATGTATACATTTCAAGGGCCCGATATCCACATGTGGCAGTGACAACAGCATTGGACAGCACAACTTTAGAGCATCCATTAAAATGCTTTGGAAAGAATATATCTATAGGGCATAAAATATATATGTGGTGTGTAAAATATGGGCAATGGGATGTAAAGTAGCCAAAAGAATTATGCGAATGTAGTGTTTATAAGAGCTTGTTTGTTTTACTCCTTTTTAGCATGTGTGATCATTAAGGTTGTGTGTCAAATTGGCTGGGCCGTGATTCTCAGCGGTTTGGCAGTTTTGATGTAGTCTGGCAGTCATATAATGATGTAATCACCTCCATGGTGAGAATCTGAGAAACTATATAGTGTGACTACCTCCATGATGGGATCTGCTGTGAGTAACCAACCAGTCTTGGGAGTTTCCTTGGTGATGTGACCTGCATCCAACATTTGTGGACTTTCTGGCAAGGCTCAAAGATTTTTGCTGTCTCTGGATCCTGCGGCTGGCTCCTGTTCATTTGACCTCTGGCTCTTGGGACTTGAGCTAGCAGCTTACCTGCTGATCTTGGGATTTGTCAGCCTTTGCAGGCTGTTAGTCAGTGGCCTATGAGCTTACCCGCCAAACTTAGTATTTGTCAGCCTCCACAGGCTATGAGTCATAGGCCTGATGTCTGACCTGCTGATCTGGGGTTCGCCAGCCCCCGCAGCTACATGAGTCAGGAGAAGCCTCTAGCCTGACCCACAGGCTCAAGACTTTCCATCCTCTACAACTGCGTGAGCTGTTTCCTTGATATAAATCTGACAGCATATATATCTGATTATAATTTACATCTGGAGTCTATCCTGTCTTAGTCTCCTTTTATAAAACTATTTTGAGAGATGTTGTTTGATTTGGAGTCCCTTGGAGGTACAAACTGTTAATGTGCTTGGCTCCTGACCAAATGTTTGGTGGCTCAAATCCACCCAGAGGCACCTAGAAAAATGGCCTGGAGATCTACCTCCAAAAGATCAGCCACTGAAAACCCTATGGAACACAGTTCTACTCTGACATACATGGGGTTGACATGAATTGGAGAAGATTTGATGGCAAGTGGCTTTTTTACTTAGGATTTTTCTTATTTCAATAAATATATTGAGGCTAAGTGACCTGGATAGGGGCATGAGAATTATAGACAACTTATTACATTCAAATAAACAAAATTACATATTTAAATGACCTTAAAGAAGTTATTTGTACTCACATATGTTATTTGCCTAGAGCCACTGGCTGACTACAGCATGAAACAAAATCAAAATAGGGACTTGAGGTTTCAGCTATGACATGTATGATCTTAATCGGACTTTGCACAGATGAAATTCTATGCTAATAAATCACAATGTTTTGTTTAACAAAAGTTTCATTATTGTTATTTTACTAATAAACTCATGTTACTTTAAACCTATCAATGAAGTTGGTTATGAAGGTTTTTTTTTTTTTTTTTAATTGTGCTTTAGGTGAAAGTTTACATAGCAAATTAGTTCTCATTAAACAATATATAAATCATTTTGTGACACTGGTTGCCAACACTCCCACCTCAGGTTTCCCATTTCCATTTGTCTAATTTTCCTGTCCCTTTCTGCCTTCTCATCTTTACTTTTGGTCAGGTGTGCCCAGTTAGTCTCCTACACATGAATGAACTTTGAAGCAAGTTCCTCACTTGTGTTATTGTTTGTTATATAAACTTGCTTAACGTTTGGCTGAAGAATGAACTTCAGTAGTGACTTCAATTCTGAATTAAAAGATTGTCCGGAGGCCATACTCTCAGGGTTTCTTCAGACTCTATCAAACCAGTAAGTCTGATCTTTTTCTGTGAATTTGAGTTTTGTTCTACACTTTTCTCCTGCTACCAGGGACCCTCTATCATACTCCCTATTAGAGTGGTCAGTGGTGGCAGTGGAACAGGCTGCTCACCCATATCTTGAACAGAACCTGTGCTATTTTTCCTTTCCCTAGCTTGTCTCTGTGTGCAAGTATGATCTTGCTGTATACTCCTCTAAAAGTTACATGTTAACCAATGTTTCCCCTCCCACTGCCGTTGAGTCAATTCTGACTCATAGAGACCCTATAGGACAGAGTAGAACTGCCCCATAGAGTCTCCAAGGAGAGGACCATGTAAAAACAAGTGATATCTATCTAAGCCTGAAAAACAGGGTGAAGGATGGTGCCAGCCACCCCCTAGACTGATGGGATAATGCCAGGAAATGATCAATATGTTTGAAATATGACCGTAGAAACCAAACAGAAAGAGAATGGACATTCCACAAGTTCCTAAAACCCATGTCCCTCTTTCCCTGTAAAACCCCAGATGGACTGCAGTTGCTAGAGACAGCTTTAGGGGGAGATCATTCCCCTCTGTCTCCACAAAAAAAAAAAAAAAAAAAACCCGAACCCATCAGTAGTCTGGTGAGACAGACGACTTCAGGAGGAGATCATTCCTCTCTGTCTCCATATACAGGTATATATAATAAAGCTCTTGCTACCCACCTCATCCTGTCTCAAGAATTGGCTGTTTGTGGGAGGCAGCTCTAACTTGTGAATTTGTGGTAAGGGGACAATTTGTTCTGGGCTCAGGCTAGTGGAGATTGTGGTACTTGTGGTCCATTAATCCTTTGGACTAACATTTCCCTTGTGTCTTTGTTTTTCTTTATTCCCCTCTATCTGGACAGGATGGGACTAGTGGATGTATCTTAGCTGGCTTATAAAACAATAGACGCTAATTGCCAAAGTTGGATATAGAAGATTTTCTTTATAAATTATGATATGGCAATTGATTTAGACGTCCCCTGAGACCATGGCCCCTAGCCCTTGCCCCAGAAACTTGGTCCCTTGGGTAATTTGGCTGTGTCTATGGCCCTTCTGAGACTTTGTCTTGGTCAAGTTGTACGGGCTTACCCAGTACTGTGTACTGTTTTCCTTTTCACTAAAGCTACCACTTACCTACTATCTAGTTAGTGTTTTTTCCTCTTAACCACTACCCTCCCTTGTAACCATCAAAGATTATTTCTTTCTGTGTGTAAAGCTTTTCTTGAGTTTTTATAATAGTGGTGTTACATAGTTCTTGTCCTTCTCTGATTGATTTATTACACTCAGCATAATACCCTCTAGATTCATCCATGTAGTGAAAGGTTTCACAGATTGATCATTATTCTTTATCACTGCATAGTATACCATTTTTGTACATACCATAATTTGTTTAACCATTCATCTGTTGATGGATATTAGGTTGTGTCCATCTTTTGGTACTGAGAATAATACTACATGAACATGAGTGTGCATATGTCTATTCTTGTGACGGCTCATTTCTCTAGAATATATTCCTAGGAGTGAGATTTCTGGATCAAGTGGTATCTCTATTTCTAGCTTTAAAAGGAAGTGCCATATCATTTTTCTTAGTGGCTTGACCATTTTACATTTCCACCAGCAGTGCGTAAAAGTTCCAATCTCCCCACAACCTCTCCAACTTTTGTTATTTTCTGATTAGCATCATTAATGTCGGGGTGAGATAGTATCTCACTGTAGTTTTGATTTACATTTCTCTAATGGCTAATGACATGAGGATTTCATCATGTTTCTGTTAACCACCTGCATGTCTTCTTTGGTGAGGTATGTTCATAACCTTTGCCCCTTTTTTATATGGATTCTTTGTCTTTTTGTTGTTGAAGTGTTCCAATATCTTATAGATTTTAGAGATTAAACCTTTGCTCGTATGTCATAGAAAAGAAAATTCCCCAGAGTAAAAGTAAAATTCTCTTTTACTTTTTTGGCGAAGTCTTTTGATGAGCATAGGTGTTTAATTTTTAGAAAACCCCAGTTATGTATTTTATCTTCTGGTGTTTGTCTATTGTTAGTTATGGTTTCTATTCTATTTGTGCCATATATTAGAGCCCCTAGTATTGACCCTATTTTTAATTCCCTGATGTTTGTAGTTTTTGGTTTTATATTTAGGTCTTTGATCCATTTTGAATTAGTTTTCGTGCACGGTGTGAGGTGTGAATCCTGTTCCTTCTTTTTTTTTTTTTTTTTTGACTGATGGACACCCAGTTTTACCAGCACCATTTGTTAAAAAGACTATCTTTTCTCCATTTAATGGATTTGGGCTTTTATAAAAAATCAAGTGACTGAAGGTAGGTGGATTTACATCTGTGTTCTCAATTCTGTTCCATTCTTCCATGTTTCTGTCCTTGTACCAGTACCAGGCTGTTTTCACTACCATATCCGTATAGTAGGTTCGGAGGTCAGGTACTGAGGCCTCCTACTTTATTCTTTTTCAATAATGCTTTACTTATCTGGGTTGATGATTATGTTTTCCATCTCATTAAAGAATGCTGTTAGTGTTTGGATAGAGATAGCCTGCTATTTGTTGATCCCTTTGAGTAGGATTAACATTTTCACAATGCTGAGTCTACTTATTCTTGAGCATGGTATGTTTTTCCATTTATATAGCTGTCTTTGGAAACCCTGGCGGTGTAGTGGTTAAGTGCTACGGCTGCTAACCAAAAGGTTGGCAGTTTGAATCCACCAGGCACTCCTTGGAAACTCTACGGGGCAGTTCTATTCTGTCTTATAGGGTCGCTATGAGTCGGAATCGACATGACAGCAGTGGGTTTGGGTTTCTTTTTTGTTTTGTTTTGTAGATGTCTTTTGGTTTCTTGCGATAGTGTTTTGTAGTTTTCTTTGTATAGGTCTTTTACATCCCTGATTAGATTTATTCCTAAGTATTTTATTTTTTTAGGTGCTACTATAAATGGTATTACTTTCCTGATTTCCTTTTAGTAGTTCTGTTTATTGGTACATAAGAATCCAACTGATTTTTGTATGTTTATCTAGTATCTTGCTACTCTACTGAATCTATTAGTTCCATTTGTTTCTTGTGGAGCCTATGTATGGTTTCATATCATCCGTGAATAGGGATAGTTTTACTTCTTCCTTAACAGTTTGGATGTCCTTTACTTATTTTTCTTGCCTTATAGCTCTAGCTAGGACTTCCAGCACAACGTTAAATGGGATTGGTGATAGAAGGCATCCTCGTTTTATTCCTGTTCTCAGAGGGAATGCTTTCAGCCTCTCTTCATTGAGAATGATGCTGGCTGTTGGTTTTGTATATAAAAAAAAATTTGTATACATGCCCTTAATTATGTTGAAAAATTTCCCTTCTATTTGCATTTTTTGAGCGTTTTCATCAGGAATGGATGTTGGACTTTATCAAATGTCTTTTTTGAGTCAATTAGATGATAATGTGATTCTTTTGTTTTATTTATGCAGAGGATTATGTTGATTGATTTTCTAATGTTGAACCATCATTGCATACCTGGTATGAATCCCTCTTGGTCATGTTGTCTTATTTTTATTTTGATATGTTGCTGAATTCTATTCACTAGAATTTTGTTGAGAATTCTTTCATCTACTTTCATGAGAGATATTGGTCTGTAATTTTTTTTTTTGGTGTGTGTGCCTTTGCCTTCTTTTAGTATCAGAAATATACTGGCTTCATAGAATGAATGCAAAAAAATCCCCTATTTCTCTGGGTTCTGAAAAAGTTTGAGTAGTACTGGTGTAAGCTCTTTTTTGAATGTTTGGTGGAATTCTCTGGTGAAGCCATGTGTACCAGGACTTTTTGTTGTTGCTGCTGGGAGTTTTTTGTTTGTTTGTTTTTTAATTATGTTTTCAATGTCTTCTCTTTTTATGGGCCTTTTCAAATTTTCTACCTCAGTTTGTTTTAGTTTAGGTAGGTAGTGTGTTAGAGAAATTCGACCATTCCGTTTAGGTTTTCAAATTTGTTGGAGTAGTTTTTCATAGCATTCTCTTATGATCCTTTTTTATTTCAGTTGGGGTTGTTGTAAAATCCCCCATCACATTTCTCTCCTTCTTTCTTTTTTAATTTGTAGTTATGTCCCCATCATATTTCTTATTTGGGTTATTTGCTTCCTTTCCTGTTTTGCTTTTGTCAATTTGGCCAATGTTTTGTCCATCCTTTCAAAGAATCAACTTTTGGTGTTGTTGTTTCTCTCTATTTTGTTTATTTCTGTTCTCATTTTCATTATTTCCCTTCTTCTGGTGGCTATGGGGTTTTTGCTGTACTCTTACTATTTGTTTGAGTTGTAGAACTAACATTTTGATTTTGTCTTTCCTTCTTTTTTGATGTGAGCATCTACAGCTGTAAATTGACCTCGGAGTGCTGCCTTTGCTGTGTCCTAAAGGAATTGTTATGATGTGTTTTCATTTTCATTTGATTCTAGGAATTTTTTTTTTATTCCATCTTTGATTTCTTCTATTACACAGTGGTTTTTAAGCAAGCTGTTATTAAGTTTCCATGATTTTTTTTCTCTTGCTCTTCCTATTATTAATTTCTATTTTTATGCTGTTGTTATCAAAGAAAGCGTTTTGTATTATCTTAATGTTTTCGATTTTCTAGAGGATTGCTTTGTGGCCTAAGATGTGGTCTATTCTGAAGAATGTTCCATGTGCTTTGGAAAAGAATGTAAATTTCACCACTCTTGGGTGGGGTGTTCTATATATAGATATGAGGTCTAGTGGGTTGATTGTGGCCTTTAGATCTTCTTGTCTCTGTTAAATTTCTTTCTACATGCTCTGCCTTTACCGAAAGTGGTGCGTTGAAGTGTCCTACTATGATTGTGGGACTGTCACTTTCTCTCTTCAGTGTTGTTATCAGAGTTTGTTTTATGTATTTTGGAGCCCTGTCATTAGGTGCATACCAACCAAAAAACCAAACCCAGTGCTGTGGAGTCGATTCTGACTCATAGCGACCCTATAGGACAGAGTAGAACTGCCCCATACAGTTTCCAAGGAGTGCCTGGCGGATTTGAATTGCCGACCCTTTGATTAGCAGCCATAGGACTTAACCACTATGCCACCAGGATTTCCGTTAGATGCATAAATACTTATTAAGTTTATGTCATCACCCTTTAATCATTACACAACGTCTTCCTTGTCTTTTATGGTGAATTTTGCCTTTAAGTCTCTGTTGTCTGAGATTAGTATTGCCACTCCTGCTCTTTTTTTGGCTGCTGTTTGGTCGATATACTTTTTCTATCTCTTGATTTTTAATATATCTATGTCTTTGTGTCTAAGGTGTGTCTCTTGTAGACAGCATATTAGTGTGTCTTTTTTTTTTTTTTTTAATCTACCCTATCACTGTCTGTTCTTTACAGGTGCATTTCAGCTGTTCACATTCAGCGTAATTATCCATAGGTATGAGCTTATTGCTGTCATTTTGTTATGGTTTTTTTGTGGTGCTGATGATTTCTTTGTCCCTCTTGCTTTCCTGTGTGGAGTTGCTTTTGTTTGTGGAATTTCTTTTCATTTCTTTCATTATTGCAGATTTTGTATTTATTGAGTCTTTATGTTTTTATCCTTTTTTGTTTTGATGAATAGATTTGTTAACTTTCTTTGTGGTTACCTTGAATTTTACCCTTATCTTCAAAAGTATGAACCATGCTTTTATTACTTACCTTTGTCTTGACTTTCTCTCCATTTACAAACTCTATATCTGCACCGTTTATTCCCTCATTTTTTGTTCTGACATTGTTGCCATTTATAGATTGACCTCTCTGGTTCCCTGTTGGAAATCTTGTAGTTTTGTTTTATCATTGATTGTTCATTTTCTAGGTTTGGTATCCGGCTGATGCAGTCCTGTGTCCTAGATTCAGGTTGTTTTCTGACGTTGTGAATTTTCTAACCAAAACACTCCCATTAATATTCCTTTTTTTTTATTGTACTTTAAGTGAAAGTTTACAATTCAAGTCAGTTTCTCATACAAAAGCTTAAACAGATTTTTAATGTTACACTAGCTGCTCACTCTATAATGTGACAGGGCACTCCTCCTCTCCACCCTATATTTCCCTTGTCCATTCAGCCAGCTTCTGTCACCCTCTGCCTTCTCATCTCACCTCTGGACAGGAGCTACTCACATAGTCTCATTTGCCTACTTGAGCGAAGAAGCACTCTTCACCAGTATCATTTTATGTCTCATAGACCAGTGCAATCTTTGAATAGTTGGCTTCGGGACTGGTTTCAGTTTTGGGCTAACAGAGTTCCAGGGGCCATTTCCTCTGGAGTCCTGCCAGACCCAGTTAGACCATTAAGTCTGGTCTTTTTACCAGAATTTGAGTTCTGCATCCCACTTTTCTCCTTCTCCATCAGGAATTCTCTGTTGCGTTTCCTGTCAGGGCAGTCATTGGTGGTAGAAGGACCCTATCTGGCTCTTCCAGTCTAATGCTGATAGAGTCTCTGGTTTAAGTGGCCCTTTGTGTCTCTTGGGCTCATATTTTCCTTGTGTCTTTGGTGTTCTTCATTCTCCTTTGTGTCAGGTGGGTTAAGAAAATTGATGAATCTTAGGTAACTGCTAGTTTTTCAGACCCAAGAAGCCACTCACCAAAGTGGGATCCAGACCATTTTCTTAAAACTATTTGTTATGCCAATTGACCTAGATGTCCCCTGAAACCATGGTCACCAGACCCCTGCCCTACTACTCTGTCCCTCAAAGTACTTGGTTCTACTCAAGAAACTTCTTAGCTTTTGGTTTAGTCCAGTTGTGGTGACTTATCCTTTATTGTGTATTGTCTTTCCCTTCACCAAAAATAATTCTTGTCTACTATCAAATTAGTGAATACCCCTCTCACTCACTCCCCACCTTTGTAACCAACAAAGAATGTTTTCTTCTGTGTTTAAACCTTTTCTTGAGTTTTTATAATAGTGGTCTTATACAACATTTGTCCTTTTGCAAGTGACTAATTTCACTCGGCATAATGCCTTCCAGATTCCTCCATGTTATGAAATATTTCACAGATTCATCATTGTTTTTTATAGTTATGTAGTTTTTAGTATTCTACTGTGTGAATAACCATGATTTGTTAATCCATTCATCTGGTGATTCACACCTTGTTTCCATCATTTTTCTATTGTAAACAGTGCTACTATAAACATGAGTATGCACATCTGTATTCATGTGACAGCTCCTATTTCTTTAGGCTATATTCCAAGGATTGGGATTGGAGAATCATACGGTAGTTCTATTTCTAGCTTTTTAAGGAACCACCATATCGATTGTACCATTTTACATTCCCACCAGGAGTGTACCAGTGCTCCAGTCTCTCCACAACCTCAACAACATTTAGTATTTTGTGTTTTTTGGGGTGAGATGGTATCTCATTTTAGTTTTAATTTGCGTTTCTCTGATGGCTAAGGATCCTGAGCATTTCCTCATGTATCTGTTAGCCACCTAAATGACTTCTTTGGTGAAGTGCCTGTTCATATCCTTTGCCCATTTTTTACTTGGGTTATTCGTCTTTTTGTTGTTCAGGCTTCGCAGTATCTTATAGATTTTAGAGATTAGATGCTGATCAGAATTGTAGTAGCCAAAAATTTTTTCTCAGTCTGTAGGTTGTCTTTTTATTCTTTTCGTAAAGTCTTTGGATGAGCCTAAGTGTTTGATTTTTTAGGAGCTCCCAGTTATCTACTTTCTCTTCTGGTGTTTGTATATTGTTAGCAATGATTTGTGTACTGTTTATGCCATGTATTAGGGGTCCTAGCATTTTCCCTATTTTTTCTTCCATGATCTTTATCGTTTTAGGTTTTATATGTAGGTCTTTGATCCATTTTGACTTAGCTTTTGTGTGAATTATGGAGCTTGTTTCATTTTTTGCAGATAGATATCCAGTTATGCCAGCACCATTTGTTAGAGAGACTGTCTTCTCCCCATTTAATGGACTTTGGGCATTTGTCAAATATCAGCTGCTCATAGTGGATGAGTTTTTGTCTGGATTCTCAATTCTCTTATGTTGATCTATGTATCTGTTGTTGTACCAGGCTGTATAATAAGTTCTAAAACCAGGTAATGTGAGGCCTCCCATTTTGCTCTTCTTTTTCAGTAATGCTTTACTTACCCTGGGCCTTGTCCCTTTCCGTATGAAGTAGGTGATTTGTTTCTCCATCTCATTGAAATATGGCATTGGAATTTGGATCAGAATTGCATTGTATCTAAAGATGACTTTGGGCAGAATAGACATTTTCACAATGTTGAGTCTTCCTATCCATGAGCAAGGTATGTTTTTCCACTTATGTAGGTCTCTTTTGGTATCTTGCAGTACTGTCTAGTAGTTTTATTTGTATAGCTCTTTTACGTCTCTAGTTAGATTTATTCCTAAGTACTTTATCTTCTTGGGGGCTTTTGTAAATGGTATTGATTTAGTGATTTCCTCTTCAACATTCTCTTTGTTGGTGTAGAGGAATCCAACTGATTTTTGTATGTTTATCTTTTTTCCTGATACATTGTTGAATTCTTATATTAGTTCCAGTATTTTTCTTCTGGATTTTTTAGGATTTTTTGTATATAAGATCATATCATCTTCAAAAACAAATACTTTTATTTCTTTCTTACCAATGTGGATGTCCTTTATTTCTATTTCTAGCTTAGTTGCTCTGGCTAGGACCTTCAGCACAATGTTGGATACGAGTGTGATAAAGGACATCCTTGTCTGGTTCCTGCTTTCAAGGGGAATGCTTTCAGACTCTCTCCATTTAGGATGATGTTGGTTGTTGGCTTTGTATAAATGCCCTTTATTAAGTTGAGGAATTTCCCTTCTAGTCTTATTTTCCTGAGAGTTTTCATCATGACTGGGTGTTGCACTTTGTCAAATGCCTTTTCTGCATCCATCGATAAGATCATGTGGTTCTTGTCTTTTGTTTCTTTATTTGATGTATTACTCTGATTGTTTTTCACATGTTAAACCATTCCTGCAACCCTGTTATGAATCCCACTTTGTCATGGTGAGTTATTTTTTTGAATATGTTGTTGAATTCTATTGGCTAGAATTTTGTTGAGAATTTTTGTGTCTAAGTTCATGTTTTTTTAAGTTCATGATGGGTATTGGTCTGTAATTTTCTTTTTCGCAATGCCTTAACCTGGTTTTGGTATCAGTTTATGCTGGCTCCATAGAATGAGTTTGAGAGTATTCCATCCTTTTCTATGCTCTGAAATACCTTTAGTAATAGTGTTGTTAACTCTTCTCTGAAAGTTTGGTAGAATTCTCCAGTGAAGCCATCAGGGTCAGGGCTTTTTTTTTGTAGGGAGTTTTTTAATTACCTTTTCAATCTCTTCTTTTGTTATATGTTTAATTAGTGTTTCTCTCTGCATTAGTTTAGGTAAGTAGTGTGTTTCTAGAAATTTGTCCATTACTTCTAGGTTTTCTAATTTACTGCGGTATTCTGTTATGATTCTTTTAATTTCAGTTGGATCTGTTGTGATATTGCCCATCTCATTTCTTATTTGGGTTATTTACTTCCTCTCGTTTTTCTTTTGTCAGTTTCTTCAGTGGTTTCTCAATTTTGTTGAATTTTTCAAAGAACCAGCTTATGGCCTTATTAACTTTCTCAAATGTTTTTCTGTTCTCTATTTCATTTAATCCTGCTCTAATTTTTATTATTTGTTTTCTTCTGGTGCCCAAAGGCTGCTTTTGCTGCTCTCTTTCTATTTGGTCTAGTTGTGGGGATAATTCTTTGATTTTGGCCCTTTCTTTTTTTTGGATGTGTGCATTTTTTGTTGTAAATTGACCTCTGAGCACTGCTTTTGCTGTGTCCCAAAGGTTCTGGTAAGATGTATTGTCATTCTCATTTGATTATAGGAATTTCTTTATTCCATCCTTAATTTCTTCTATAACCCAGTATCTTTTGAGCAAGGTGTTCAGTTTCCATGTGTTTGATTTGTTTTCCTTGCTTTTTCTGTTATTGATTTCTACTTTTATGGCTTTATGGTCAGAAAAGAAGCTTTGTAATACTTCAATGTTTTGGATTCTGTTAAGGCTTGCTTTATGGCCTAATATGTAGTCTATTCTAGAAAATGTTCCATGAACATTGGAAAAGAAAGTATACTTGGCTACTGTTGAGTGGAGTATTCTGTAAATGTCTATGAGGTCAAGTTGGTTGAGTGTGACATTTAGATCTTCCATGTCTTTATTGAGCTTCTTTCTGGATGTTCTATCCTTCACAGAAAGTGGTGTCTGGAAGCCTCCTACTATTATTGTGCAGCTGTCTGTCTTCTCAGTGCTGTTAGAGTCTGTTTTACGTATTTTGGAGCCCTGTCACTAAAAATAGACGTATAAATATTCATTACAGTTGTAGTCTCCTGGCATATTGACCCTTTAATCATTATATAGTGTCCTTCCATACCCTATGCGGTAGATTTTACTTTAAGGTCTATTTTCTGAGAAATTAATATTGCCACTCCTGTTCATTTTTGGTTGTCGTTTGCTTGTTATATTTTTTCCATCCTTTGTGTTTTAGTTTGTTTGTATCTTTAAATCTAAGATGTATCTCTTGTAGGCAGCATATAGACAGAGAGTGTTTTTTATCCATTCTGCCACTTGCTGCCTCTTTATTTGTGTATTTATTCTATTTACATTCAGTGTACTGATTGTTAGGTATGAGTGTAGTGCTTTCATTTTGATGTCTTTTGTGTGTGTGTGAGTTAACACTTTCTACTTAATTTTCTGTGCTGAGTAGTTTTCCTTTATATATTGTCTTTTCTTCTTTTTCATTGTTGCTTTTGTATTTGCTGGGTCTTCATTTATTTATTTTTTAATGTAGGATTGTTACTTCCGTTTGTGGTTACCTAATATTTACCCCTATTTTCCTAAGGTTAAACCAAGCTTTTATGTCTTTCTATTGCCTTGACTTCCACTCCAAATGAAAGGTCTATGACTGCATTTTTTTGTCCCTCTTTTTTAACTTAATGTGTAATCTTTTACATAATGACATCTCTGTTTCCCTGTTTTGAGAGTTTTAGCCTTGATTTATTTTTGTGATTTCCCTATCTGGGTTGATATCTGGTTGCTCTGTCCTGTGTTCTAGTCTTGGGTTGTTATGTTATGTTATTGATGTTCTAACCAGGAGACTTCTTTTAGTATTTCTTGTAATTTTTTTTTTTTTTTTTTTTTGCAAATACCGTACACTTCTGTTTATCTGGAAATGTAATTTCACCTTCATATTTTAGAGACAGTTTCGGGGGATATATAATTTTTGGCTGGCATTTTTTTTTTTTTTTACTTCAAGGCTTTATATATGTCTTCCCATTGTCTTCTTGCCTGCATAGTTTCTGCTGAGTAGTCCGAGCTTAATTGTATTGATGCTCCTTTGTAGGTGACTTTTCATTTATCCCTAGCTACTCTTAAAATTCCGTCTTTATCTTTGGTTTTGGTAAGTTTGATTATAACATATCTTCATGAGTTTCTTTTGGAGTCTACCTTGTGTGGACCTCAATGAGCATCTTGGATAGGTATCTTCTGATTTTTCCTGATATCATGGAAACTTTCTGCCAATAGATCTTCAACAATTCTTTCTGTATTTTCTGTTGTCCCCAGCGTTCTGGTACTCCAATCACTTGTAGGTTATTTCTCTTGGTAGAGTCCCACATAATCCTTAGGGTTTCTTCAGTTTCTAAATTATTTTATCTGATTTTTCCTGAAATATATTCGTGTCAATGCTTTATCTTCAGTCTCACTAATTCAGACTTCTATTGCCTCAATTCTTCTCCTATGCTTTGTATTGAGTTGTTTAATTCTGAAATTTTTTTTTTTGTTATTCTTCTGAATTTCTGGTTGCTGTCTTTCTATGGATTCTTGCAGCCTATTAAAATTGTCTTTATGCTCTTCTCTAACCTTCTTAAATTCCTCTAATGCTATGTCTGTGTGTTCCTTGGCTTGTTCCGTTTTGCCTGATCTTCTTTCTAATCTCTTGAAGAGTTCTCTATAGTAACCTTTTATATTCTACCTCTGGTAGTTCCAGGAAGTTGTCTTCATTCAGAAGATTCCTTGATGCTTTGTTTTGGGAGCTTGCTGAAGCCTCGTGGTCTGCTTCTTCATGTGATTTGGTATTGACTGATGTCTCCCACCCATCAATTTGTTATTGTATTTTTTTTCTCTTATGTTTGTTTACCGTGTCCTAGTTTCTTGTTTTGTTTTGATATGCCCAAATAGGCTGCTTGAGTGAGCTAGTTTGATTATTGCTGCCTTTGAAGCTCTAAGGCCCTGACACCAGGTGCTTAGAGCTGTTACTAGTTATATGAGCCCAGGCGTCTGTTTACTTTTCTTGTATGGATTCAGCTCAGGTGTCTAGGTAGTCAGTCATCAAGTGTGTGGTGCAGGCTCTTGCCTACAGTCTTAGACAAGCAGGGGTGATTGGTGTAGGCATGGGTAACTGGCTGCCATAAGGGCTCATGTGCTGAGCAAGGCTGGGGACTGTCAACCACTGCTGAGAGTCTGTGATGAAAGTGTGTCCCTGTTCCCTAGAGTACCTAGATGAGTGGGTTTTGCAGACAGACCATGGGCACCCAATGCTGTTGGTTGTGGGTGGCTAGGTGGTGTGGGTGAATCCATCAGTCCTCAGGCCTCTGATGTGGGTAGTTGGAGACCCTGCCTAAGAAGCAGAGTGGTTTCAAAATCACAAACCTGCCTCCACCATATAGCTGAAACAGTTGAAGTTAGATTTCAGGCATATACCCTGTTTTATTGTGCTAATGAGGGCCTATGCTGTTGAAATGGCCCCACACAGAGCTATGTAGGGGTTAAAGGCATTTGAGATCTGTTGACCACTTATGCCAGCTCCTAGGCAAAGGAGCTGTTTCTGCCCTGATTTTCCAGTTTAGGAGAGCTGGCAGATTATGCTTTCCCTCTGCTAATTTGTTCCTTCTCCAAGGCCAGCAGGATGGCTCAGGGTGTGCGACCAGTCCTACTTCCAGCCCAAGGAAAATGGCTGTCACTGAAGATGGCTCAGAACTCATTGCGCAGTGGGAAAGAATCAGTTAAATGAGAGAGAATTTTTTCCAATGAGGTATTTTTTGGTCTGCATGGTAGATTAGATGAAAATACTTTTTCCAAAAGCATGGATTTTTGCTGATTCTAGAGGTGTGAGTGAACTCTCTGCTTGATCTCTCCTGCTGTGGAAAAAGTGCCCCTAACACCCCTGCTTGCCTCACCATGCTCATGCCAGTGGATCTGGCCTGCAGGGTGCTGTTCTCACCAGGTCAGGTCTAGAAAATCCTCACTGCTTTTTAACAATCTCTCCCTCCTCCTGCCACTCAGTCTGATTCCTCAACTTTGCATTTGATGTTCAGGGCTCCTAGATTGCCATATATAATCGATTCACTTGTTTTTTTTTTTTTTGGTCTTTGTTGTAAGAAGGACCACCGGAAGCACTGGACCCCTCAGTTGTCTTGGCCCTGTCCTTCCATTAATATTTCTTGTAATTTTTGTTTGGTTTTTAAAATTCCCTTAGTTTCTCTTTATCTGGAAATTTCCTAATTTTGCCATTGTATATGTGACAGAGTTTTCAGGATATATTATTCTTGGTTGGCATTTCTTTTTCTTTCGAAGTTTTATATATGTCATCCCTTTGCCTTCTTGCATGCTTGGTTTCTGCCGAACTTAGTCTTATTGTTTCGCCTTTGTAAGTGATTTTTCATTATTCTTGAGCTGTTCTTAGGATTCTTTCTTTGTCCTTGTTTTGGGAGAGTGTGATTATGATATGGCTTGTTGATTTTCTTTTGAGGACTATTGTATATAGGGTTTGTTGAACTTCTTGGATGGTCAGCTTTTTGTCTTTCATGATTTTAGGGAAGTTTTCTACCAGCGAATCTGTAACTATTCTCTCTTTGTTTTCCATTTTCTCCCCCTGTTCTGGAACTGCAATCATGTGCAAATTTTTGTTCTTGATTGTATCCTACATAATTCTTAAGTTTTCTTCATTGTTTTCTCTGATTTTTCCTCAAAGGGACATCAATGGATTTGCCTTCAATTCCACCATTTCTGTCTTCTGTTGTTTCAAATTTGCTCCTAAAACCTTCTAAAGAGAGGTCAATTTCCAAAATTTTGTTGTTTACTTTTGAACTTCTGCTTTTTTTTTTTGTATAATTTCTACTTTTTATTCATATTGGAGTTTGTTCTTGTATTATTTTCCTGAATTTTTCTATGGCTTTGAATTTTACTTGATTTTGGCTATGCTTTGGATTGTTTTGTTTGTGTTTTCCATTATTTTGTCCTTTTTCTTTCAATTTTTTTCTGTATTTTCCTTGATCTATTCCCTAATCTCTTGTATAGCTCTAAATATTAGAATTTGAATTCCATGTCAGATATTTCCAGTGCCTTTTCTTCTACCAGAAGGTTATCTGGTGCTTTATTTTTGTCAATTGTTTAAGCCATCTTGTCCTGCATTTAAAAAAAAAAAAAACTCCACCTCTCTACTTGGTCACCATTTTTTATTAGTTTCTTCTTATCAGTGGCTTCTGATCTAATACTGTATAACTTTGTTTAAAATTCAGGTTCCAGGATTGATGACTGTGTCTGTTCTACATGTTTTTTTTGGGTCTTTGTTGCAGAGAAATGGCTTAGTGCATCTGACTAGTCCACTATCTTGGCTCTGCCCTCTATGAAAGGGTTTTATAGACTTTAGGGGAAAAAATGTGGGCTTAGAAGAGACCTTCCCTCCCCAAATCTCTGTTTATTGGCCACGCTCACTTTCCAAATGTCTTTCCAAGGTATCTTTTAATATCTTTTTAGCTTTGGTGATTTGTGTTCATTCATATATAAAGTATATTCCTATCCAAGTTATTTTCTTAAATATAGATGTGATCTTGTCATTTTATAATTTTAGACAATGATTCCCTCCTAGATTCACAAAAAAGTTCCAAACAAATTCATATTCAAATGTTTCTGAAGTCTACATTATGTCTACCTTTACCTTTCTGCCATTCAGTCTGCATTCCTAGGGCTATGGATACACTTTACCTCTAGCCTGTCCCTGTAGTACTCCATATCCCCACACATCTGAAACTTTACTAAAGCCACATCCATGAAAAGTTCTACTCCACATTTTCTTATGTCTGCCAATCTCAGTCGTGCCTTTTTTAAAAAAGTAACTAGAAATTCACTCCCCATCTTCTCACAGACACAGCTTATCTTTCCTTCCTGAAACCTCCAATTCCGTGTTTTTTTAAGATAACATAGTTCATTTGACAAGTATTCGTATTTACGTCTGTGTCTATTTTCAAATCAAAGCCCATAGCAGATAGTAATAATTAGGATGATAAAGTCAGTTAATGTTTACTAAGTATAAAATCATACTCTGTATATGCAACTTAGAGTTCCCTACAAAATTATGGTTCTGATATTTGCTCCCCTTTGTAGTGAAATTTACCTTGTGTCAAAGTGTTGGGAAGAGTAGCACTAGACTTAGAAGCCAAATGTCTTAGAATCTGAAGCCGTGGCTCTTAATGCCCACTTTACCCTGCCATTGCCATTGTGGTCTGAGTATCCCCCACAGGTGGAGCTGTGGTTTTTCAGTGGTAGCATTCTCACCTTCCATTCAAAAGGCCCAGATTCTATTCTTGGCCAGTGTGCCTCAATGGCAGCCATCAACCAACTTTCAGTTGAAGATTGGATGGTGCTGTGATGCTGAACAGGATTCAGTGGAGCTTCAGACTAAGACAGATTAGGAATAAAGGCCTGACAACCTTCTTCCAAAATATCAACCAATGAAAACCCTATTTATCACAATGATCTGATCCTGCTTTGCACGGGATGTCTTGATTCAGGGCTGACTTGATGGGAGCTAAAAACAACAACACCCCAACAGAATAATCCATAGCCGTGACATGTAAATGCTGGAGACATCAGTTTCCTTAAGTGTGTCTTTTGGAAACTCAGCTGTGCTTTTTGACATGTGATACAAGTTCAGAGAAATTGTGAACATGCATCCTGAGATGAACAAGAAAAAGTATAACCAGATAATTTCTCTACATAAAGCCAAGGGTTCATTGCCCAGAGTCTCCCTTCATCTCTTTAAATGAGCAAGGAATTGAGTTCTGGATTCTCATTCTAAGATGCATCACATTCATGTGCTCTATTTGAATCACATTTCCCTCTTGAATTAAAATAATAATAAGTGCCTATGCCTGCTGTAAATATAGTCTCTAGTACCAGTTTTTGGACATTTTGCTGTAGATTTCATCTCTTAAAATCACTGATAACATGATTCCTCATTTAGTAAGGAGTAAATGACCACTTTCCTAATATAATCCTGGAGAAAGTAAACAAATAGACTATTCTTTACAAAATAAAACAAAACAAAATGTTGACAGGCTAAAATGTGGTCTCCAGAATTCTCATCACTCACATGGAATTGGGAGATTGCTTGGAAATTTATTCACCGCCAGTTACTGTTTATTTATTTAAGGTGTTCATTGAGTCTTTCTATGTGCTTTTCACTCTTCTTATCACGGGTAAAGTGATGGACAAGCAGACACAGCCTGTGACTTTATGAGCCAAGGTACTAATGTTAGTCATAAATATGTAAAAAACAACAAAAACCATTAAACCAAAACCCAGTGCTGTTGCATTGATTCCGACTCATAGCAACCCTATAGGACAGAGTAGAACTGCCTTATAGAGCTTCCAAGGAGCTCCTGGCAGATTCAAACTGCCAAACATTTGGTTGGCAGCTGTAGCACTTAACTACTATGCCACCAGGGTGTGTTTCCCAAAAACCATTACTATAAAGTTAATTCTGACTTGTGGTGACCCTTCATGTTGTAAAATAAAACTGCTCCATGGAGTTTTATTGGCTGCAATTTTTAAAGAAGTGGATGGCCAGCCCTTTCTTCTGGGTGCTGCTGTTTGGATTAGAACCATCAATCTTTAGGTTAGTAGACAAGTGCAACTGTTAATGTCACCCAGGGATCTAAACATTTATAGTACGCATTATATGGTCAAGAAAGCCTCATCTGATTTGATGAGGGAGTTGCCATATTACAATCTGGGGAACGAACCACAGAGCCCACTGATGTTTGAGGAATAGAGGGCAGGCAGGAGGCAGTGAGTCAAAGAGTATTACAACACTTTGATCAAGGCAGTAGCAGGGCTGGCTCATGGCAAGGGATTTGGGTTCTATTCTAAAGGTTGGAGGAACCTTGGAAGGAAATAACTTCTAAAGTTTGAACGTATATATCCTCTTGGGTGACCAGTAGGAATGAGCTCTTGTAAAATATCTGACAGGGCTGAATCAGTGGAAGCTGTTATCACAGCCACTAATTCCAAAGAATTCCACTCTGATCCCCTTAAAACACTCTTTTCTTTTTATTTTAGATTTATATTTTGAAAATGTACTAAACTATAAGTGGTTCCAAGGAAAGAAAGTTATTTACATTTCTAATCTATCTCTTGGCAGATTAGCTATTTTTGTCTTGAGGCCAGATGCTACAGTTTTCTATCATTACTCTTGCAATTTTCCAATTTTAAACAGAAATGGGCCCTTATCAAGGTGGCTTATTTAACTTTTTGATGAAGATGCCAATGGCATTGAGGTTTCTAACTATTTCTAACCAAAAGATTGTAGCCCAGGACAGAAAAAACGCTGTCATGGACCATTCATGTGAGCCTTTTTGATGGACAGATAGTTGTTTAAAACTATATTCTGCCCTTTTTCCCAGAGTATAAAGAGTCCCAAGACATTTTAATGTACGTGTAAAAACTTTTATAAAAGATTCTGGGCCAAAAGTGAACACTATTCTCTGATTAAGATGTCCAGTTTCTTGATACAACCAGAAGATGCCCCATTCAACATTATTATTCCTAATATCAACTCAGGAAAAGAAAGCGGAGTTCTGGCTCCCTGTGGGATTAATTAATTTGTGTTCATAACCCACTGTAAGTGTAACATGGTGAACCAGAGTCAGCACAAGGCTGGTTTCTATGAGGTTGGGGTCAAATATGTCTTCACCTTCCAAATTCTCCATTATTTCACTTTCTATTTCTAGGTAAAGTAATTCACTGCAACAGTCACAAAGAGGAAACAAGAACTCACAGAGTATACTAACAGTTACTTGGCATCTTAGAGTAATAAGGCAGAAGTGATATGACACAATTCAGAATTAAACTCAGGGTGAACATCTGGAAATTCACGATACAACTCAGGGAAAGGTATATGGGAGAGGTCAGGGAAGGTCCCTAAACCAAGGAGCTCATCTTTCCCTTTCACAACTAGTGCAGCTTCAGACAAGCTCTCCACTGCAACAGGTCTCAGACAAAAATCTCTACCCTTTCATTGGTTTTGATGCTATACAGAAAATATACAACAAAGTGGGTGCATAAATAAAGTGTAATATCATAAGCACCAGGAGGATAAATGTGCTATACAGAAAAAATGTGGAGGGGAATATCACATTTATAGAGAGAATGGAGTTGCAGTTTTAAATAGTAAGTCTAAGAAAAGCTTTATTGAGAAAATGACAATTGAGTACAAATCTAAACAAATGGAGTGAGTAGGTATGATGTAATGAGTTTCTCTTATTTGGTCTTTCTTCCCCTGGGATTGTAATTCTCAGGATGACTGTGGGGTTGCTCTTCTCTCTATCAGGATAACTCTGTCCTCAGATTCCAGGGTTTTTATAGTCTAGCTCATGTACTCCTTTTCATTTACAAGTGAGGCTTCCTAATCAATCTGGGTAAATGTCAACTACCGGGTGGGATTCCCCAGTCAATTCTGGCTAGGGTCAGATGGGGGGGGCAAGTTGGAGTTTTCCCTCCCCAATCCCACTGAAGATCATCCACCGTGTGGACCATAAATTGATCAATCCTTTGCAACTGGTTCATGAGGATACTAAAATGACCAATCCCCCTGAAGCCCCTTATGCAGATAATAAACATACCAATCCCTGCAAGATGCTTATTCAAATAGTAAATGAACCAATCTCTTACAAGATGGTGGCCTGACCAATCATTTTGGGAGTATTACAATACGAATCTTAATATGCAGAGTTCACCAACAGATCAAGAAGGAGATTAGGTGAAACTCAGACCAAGCCAAGGAACACACAGACAAAGCAATAGAGAAAGTCAAGAAAACAATATCAGAACAGAACAACAAATTTAACATACTGCTACAAACAATAGAGAGACAGTAACTTGAAATCCAAAAGATTAACAATATAATTTCAGAATTAGACAACTCAAGAGAAGGTCAAAGAAGCAGAATCGAGGCAATGGAAGTCAGAATTAGTGAGACTGAAGATAAATCTCTTGACACTAATTTATTTGAGGAAAAATCAGAAAAAATCATTTAAAAAATGAAGAAAGCCTAAAAGTTATGTGCGACACTACCAAGAGAAAAACCTACAAGTGATTGGAGTAACAGAACTGGCGGCGGGGAGTGGGATAACAGAAAATACAGACAGAATTGCTGAAGATTTGAGGGTACAAAACTTCCCAGATATCATGAAAGACAAGAAGATATTTACCCAGCCAACTCAATGAAACCCACAGGGTAGATACCAAAAGAAAGTCACCAAGACCTATTATAATCAAACTTGCCAAAGACAGAGATAGAATCTTGAGAGCAGAGAGGGAAAAATGAAGTCAACTAAAAGGGAGAATCAATAACACCAAGCTCTGACTACTCAGCAGAAATCATACAGGCAAGAAGGCAATAGGATGACATATAAAAAGCCTTGAAGGAAAAAGAAAAAATTGTTGGCCAAGACAGCGAAACTATCTCTCAAATATGATGGCAAAATTAAAGCACTTCCAGATAAACAGAAGTTAAAGGAATTTGTAAACACCAAGCAAAAATTACAGGAAATATTAAAGGGAGTCCTGTGGTCAGAGAACCAACAATATCAGTCAACATCACAGACTATAACACAGGAGAGAACAACCAGATATCAGCCCAGATAGGGAAGTCACAAAAACAAGTGAAAAATAAAACATTGAAAATAGGGAAACAGAGATGTCAACATGTAAATGATGAAAAAGTCAAAACATAAAAGAGGAAATAAATAGTGTAGTCATAGAACTTCCATAAGCAGAGGAAGTTAAGGCAATATCAAGAAATAAAAGATCAAGGTGGGAACAAGGTGGCTGACTAGATAGAAGCTACCTCGGATCCCTCTTGCAACAAAGACATGGAAAAACAAGTGAATCGATCACATACATGACAATCTACAAACCCTGTACATCAAACACAGATCTAAAGAGTTGACCTGAGTGACAGAGACTGAGAACGAACAACCACGGGGAAGCAATGACAGCTTTCGGAGCCTGGAGCCAGCGTACCAGTCAGAAAACCTTGGCGCCAGGCTTTGGACTGGGCACAGGGGAGCTGAACACGGCATCCTGAAATGGCGCAAACATGGGATCAGTCCTAGCCCCCAGGAGTGACATTGGGGGAAGCCCAGCCAGTGCACACAGGCAGCGCAGTGACGCAGCTGACAGGAGGAGAAGTCACTGGGAGGCAGCAACTGATTTGGGAGCCTGGAGTGTGACGTCCCAGCCGGGAAACCTTGGCGCTGGGCTTTGGACTGGGAGTGGAGGAACTGACCAAGGATTCTGAGACAGCACAAGCACAGGACAAGGGCCTGACCCTCAGGGGCAATCTCGACCCAGCCAACGCGCACAGGCTACACACCCCTTGGGAATCTCAGATAAAACAGTCATCACCAAGCAAGATAAGTACCTTTGTCTATATTCCGGGGTGCTACTCTCTCCTATTTAACTGATCTCCCCCCCTCCTTCCCAGGCGCCTTCATTAACATTGGAATTTCCTGAGCCAGAGAGTGAAGTGCTCTGTAGTTTTTCTTTTTTATTTTTTTGGTCTTTTCCTAACCCATTCTCCTGGCCTGAGAGAAGCAGCTACAAAAAATCCAGGGACCAAAAATCCTTTCCTAATTGCACTAAAAATACAGAATCAGCTCCAGACAAGCATATGAGATCCACAGTCTTGGGCTTTCACCCTACAGAGAACAAGGTGGCCGTTATAATGCAAAGGAAATTCTGATAGGGATCCGATTGTAATTATTTTAGCTGATTACTGGAAAGACAAGTTTCCCAGGTCTGCTATCTCTGCATATTCAACAGAGCCCTCACTGACCCACAACAGGGAACTGAGGACTGAAGCTCCCCCCAGACCACCTAGCCTCCTGGCTTAGGAGTCTAAGGATGGTGACACCTACCAATCTGTAGAGGTACTTGCATTGGGTGCCTAAGATACAGCTGCAGAGCCCACCCACAAAAGTGCTTTAGGAATAGAGACACACCTACCTCACTGACACTTGGGGGAAGCCTGTCAGCATCCCGCCCCCACCCCCGGAGTGTGACCCCCTGCTGCTACTAGAATCTGGTGCACACAACTATCACCACTACTCCTCTAGGTGGATAGATGACAGTCTACACCACATATTGGTGACCCAAAATCAGATTCTACTCAAGAATAGTGAATGGACTCTTAGGTTTATGTTCTGGTAACAGCCCAAACCAGCTGGTAATAGGACATAAGTGATTCAAGGGCTACAACAATCAAGACAGTGCAATCTAGTAGCCCATCTAAGTATATTGAAAGAAAACAAAACAAGATAAGACTCAGTGAGCAAATACAAAAGAAATCATTAAAATATCTTATAGATGGCTCGGAGACAGCAGTCGATATCAAACCATATAAAGAAGCATACCACGATTGCTTCTACAACTCCCCAAACTAAAGAATCAAAATCTTTCCCAAATGAAGATACAATCCTGGAATTGCCAGATGCGGAATATAAAAAACTAATTTACAGAATGCTTCAAGATATCAGGGATGACCTCAGAAATGAAATAAGGCAATCTACAGAAAAAGCCAAGGAACATGCTGATAAAACAGTTGAAGAACTCAAAAAGATTATTCAAGAACATAGTGGAAAAATTAATAAGCTGCAAGAATCCATAGAGAGACAGCATTCAGAAATCCAAAAGATTAACAGTAAAATTACAGAATTAGACAACTCAATAGGAAGTCCACAGGAGCAGACTTGAGCAATTGGAATGCAGAGTGGGGGACCTGGAGGACAAGGGAATTGACACCAATATAGCTGAAAAAAAAATTAGATAAAAGAATTAAAAAAAATGAAGAAACCCTAAGAGTCACGTGGGACTCTATCAAGAAGAATAACTTGAGTGCAATTGGAGTCCCAGAACAGGCAGGGATAACAGAAAACGCAGAGAGAATAGCTGAAGATCTGTTGGCAGAAAACTTCCCTGACATCACGAAAGACGAAAGGATATCTATCCAAGATGCTCATTGAAACCCATATAAGATTGATCCCAAAAGAAAATCACCAAGATGTATTATCATCAAACTTGCCAAAACCAAAAATAAATTTTAAAAGCAGCCAGGGATAAAAGAAAGGTCTCCTATGAAGGAGAATCAATAAGTTCAGACTACTCAGCAGAAACCATGCAGGCAAGAAGGCAATGGGATGACATATATAGAGCACTGAAGGAGAAAAACTGTCAGCCAAGGATCATATATCCAGCAAAACTCTCTCTCCAATATGAAGGTGAAATTAAAACATTTACAGATAAACACAAGCTTAGAGAATTTGCAAAAACCAAACCAAAGCTACAAGAAATACTAAAGGAAATTGGTCAGGAAATCAATAATATCAGATACCAGCACAACACAAGGTCACAGAACAGAACATCCTGATATCAACTCAAATAGGGAAATCACAAAAACAAATTAAGATTCATTTTAAAAAGTAAAAAAAATACTGAAAAGAGGGAATCATTGAAGTGAATATGTAAAAGATCACGATAAACAAAAAGTGGGACTAAATACAGGAGGCATAGAACTTCCATATGGAGAGGGAAACAAGGCGATATAGGACAACACAAGTTAGGTTTTTACTTAGAAAAATAGGGGTAAATATTAAGGTAACCACAAAGAGGTATAACAACTCCATAAGTCAAAATAAAAACCAAGAAAAACATAACGACTCAGCAAATATAAATTCAACTACTATGAAAATAAGGAACACACAATTTACAAAGAAAAACTCAGCACAAAAAAGTAAGTGGAAAAGTGAAATTGTCAACAACACACATAAAAAGGCATCAAAATGACAGCACTAAACACATACTTATCTATAATTACGCTAAATGTAAATGGACTAAATGAACCAATAAAGAGACAGAGAGTCTCAGACTGGATAAAGAAACACGATCCATCTATATGCTGCGTACAAGAGACACACCTTAGACTTAGAGACATAAACAAACTAAAACTCAAAGGATGGAAAAAAATATATCAAACAAACAACAATCAAAAAAGAGCAGGAGTAGCAATATTAATTTCTGACAAAATAGACTTTAAAGTTAAATCCACCACAAAGGATAAAGAGGACACTACATAATGATTAAAGTGACAACTCACCAGGAAGATATAATCATATTAAATATTTATGCACCCAATGACAGGGCTGCAAGATACATAAAACAAACTTTAACAGAACTCAAAAGTGAGACAGACACCTCCACAATTATAGTAGGAGACTTCAACACACCACTTTCGGAGAAGGACAGGACTTCCAGTAAGAAGCCCAACAGAGACATGGAAGACCTAACTGCTACAATCAACAAACTGGACCTCATAGACTTATACAGAACATTCCACCCAACAGCTGAAAAGTATACTTTTTTTTTCTAGCGCACACGGAACACTCTGTAGAATAGACCACATACTAGGTCATAAAACGAACCTTTGCAGAATCCAAAACATCAAAATATTACAAAGCATCTTCTCAGACCACAAGGCTATAAAAGTGGAAATCAATAACAGAAAAATTAGGGAAAAGAAATCAAATACTTGGAAACTGAACAATACCCTGCTGAAAAAAGACTGGGTTATAGAAGACATTAAGGAGGGAATAAAGAAATTCATAGAATGCAACAAGAAAGAAACACTTCCTATCAAAACCTCTGGGACACAGCAAAAGCAGTGCTCAGAGGCCAGTTTATATCGATAAATGCACACATACAAAAAGAAAGAGCCAAAATCAGAGAACTGTCCCGACAACTTGAACAAATAGAAAGTCAGCAACAAAGGAATCCATCAGGCACCAGAAGAAAACAAAGAATAAAAATTAGAGCTGAACTAAATGAATTAGAGAACAGAAAAACAGTTGAAAGAATTAACAAAGCCAAAAGCTGGTTCTTTGAAAAAATTAACAAAATTGATAAACCATTGGCCAGACTGACTAAAGAAATAAAGGAAAGGAAACAAATAACCAGAATAAGAAAAGAGATGGGCCACATCACAACAGACCCAACTGAAATTAAAAGAATCATATCAGATTATTATGAAAAATTGTACTATAACAAATTTGCAAACCTAGAAGAAATGGATGAATTCCTGGAAAAACACTACCTACCTAAACTAACACAATCATAAGTAGAACAACTAAATAGACCCATAACAAAAAAAGAGATTGAAAAGGTAATTGAAAAACTTCCAACAAAAAAAAGTCCTGGCCCGGATGGCTTCACTTCAGAGTTCTATCAAACTTTCAGAGAAGAGTTAACACCACTACTACTAAAAGTATTTCAAAGCATAAAAAATGATGGAATACTACCTAACTGATTCTATGAAGCCACCATATCCTTGATACCAAAACCACGTAAAGATACCACAAAAAAAGAAAATTACAGACCTATGTCTCTCATGAACATAGATGCCAAAATCCTCAACAAAATTCTAGCCAATAGAATCCAACAACATATCATAATCCACCACGACCAAGTGGGATTTCTACCAGGTATGCAAGGTTGGTTTAATATTAGAAAAACCATTAATGTAATCCACTACATAAATAAAACAAAAGACAAAACCCACATGATCTTATCAACTGATGCAGAAAAGGCATTTGACAAAGTCCAACACCCATTTATGATTAAAAACTATCAGCAAAATAGGAATTGAAGGAAAATTCCTCAACATAATAAAGGGCATCTATGCAAAGCCAACAGCCAACATCACTCTAAATGGAGAGAGCCTGAAAATATTTCCCTTGAGAACGGGAACCAGACAAGGATGCCCTTTATCACCGCTCTTATTCAACATTGTGCTAGAGGTCCTAGCCAGAGCAATTAGGCTAGACAAAGAAATAAAGGGCATCCGGATTGGCAAGGAGGAAGTAAAAGTATCTCTATTTGCAGATGACATGATCTTATACACAGAAAACCCAAAGAGTTTGGCAGAGTCTCAGGTGATAAGATAAACATACAAAAATCACTTGGATTCCACTACATCAACAAAAACAACATCGAAGAGGAAATCACCAAATCAATACCATTCACAGTAGCCCCCAAGAAGATAAAATACTTAGGAATAAATCTTACCAAAGATGTAAAAGACCTATACAAAGAAAACTACAAAGTACTACTACAAGAAACTAAAAAGGACCTACATAAGTGGAAAAACATACCTTGCTCATGGATAGAAAGACTTAACATAGTAAAAATGTCTATTCTACCAAAAGCTGTCTATACATACAATGCACTTCCGATCCAAATTCCAATGACATTTTTTAATGTGATGGAGAAACAAATCACAAGCTTCATATGGAAGGGAAAGAAACCCCAAATAAGTAAAGCATTACTGAAAAGGAAGAAGAAAGTGGGAGGTCTCACTCTACCTGATTTTAGAACACATTATACAGCCACAGTAGTCAAAACAGCCTGGTACTGGTACAACAACAGGCACATAGACCAGTGGAACAGAATTGAGAACCCAGATATAAATCCATCCACATATGAGCAGCTGATATTTGACAAAGGCCCAGTGTCAGTTAATTGGGGAAAAGATAGTCTTTTTAACAAATGGTGTTGGCATAACTGGATATCCATTTGCAAAAAAATGAAACAGGACCCATACCTCACACCATGCACAGAAACTAAGTCCAAGGGGATCAAAGACATAAACATAAAGACTAAAATGATAAAGATCATGGAAGAAAAAATAGGGACAACGTTAGGAGCCCTAATACAAGGCATAAACAGAATACAAAACATTACCAAAAATGAAGAGAAACCCGATAACTGGGAGCTCCTAAAAATCAAACACCTATGCTCATCTAAAGACTTCACCAAAAGAGTTAAAAGACCACCTACAGACTGGGAAAGAATTTTCAGCTATGACATCTCCGACCAGCGCCTGATCTCTGAAATCTATATGATTCTGTTCAAACTCAACCACAAAAAGACAAACAACCCAATCAAAAATTGGGCAAAGGATATGAACATGCACTTCACTAAAGAAGATATTCAGGCAGCTAACAGATACATGAGATAATGCTCTCGATCATTAGCCATTAGAGAAATGCAAATTAAAACTATGATGAGATTCCATCTCACTCCAACAAGGCTGGCATTAATCCAAAATACACAAAATAATAAATGTTGGAGAGGCTGCGGAGAGATTGGAACTCTTATACACTGCTGGTGGGAATGTCAAATGGTACAACCACTTTGGAAATCTGTCTGGTGTTTTCTTAAAAAGTTAGAAATAGAACTACCATACAACCCAGAAATCCCACTCCTCGGAATATACCCTAGAGAAATAAGAGCCTTTACATGAACAGATATATGCACACCCGTGTTTATTGCAGCAGTGTTTACAATAGCAAAAATTTGGAAGAAACCAAGGTGTCCAACAACAGATGAATGGTTAAAAAAAATATGGTATATTCACACAATGGAATATTACGCATCGACAAAGAACAGTGAAGAATCTATGAAACATTTCATAACATGGAGGAACCTGGAAGGCATTATGCTGAGTGAAATCAGTCAGAGGCAAAAGGACAAATATTGTATAAGACCACTAGTACAAGATCTTGAGAAATAGTATAAACTGAGAAGAACACATACTTTTGTGGTTATGGGGGGGGGGAAGGAGGGAGGGTGGGAGAGGGTTATTTCCTGATTAGTCAGTAGATAAGAACTACTTTAGGTGAAGAGAAGGACAATACTCAATACATGGAAGGTCAGCTCAACTGGACTGGACCAAAAGCAAAGAAGTTTCTGGGATAAACTTAATGCTTCGAAGGTCAGCGGAGCAAGGGTGGGGGTTTGGGGACTATGGCTTAAGGGGACTTCTAAGTCACTTGGCAAAATAAATTCTGTCATGAAAACATTCTGCATCCCACTTTGAAGTGTGGCGTCTGGGGTCTTAAATTCTAACAAGCAGCCATCTAAGATGCATCAGTTGGTCTCAACCCACCTGGATCAGAGGTGAATGAAGAACACCAATGTCACATGATATGTATGAGCCCAAGAGACAGAAAGGGCCACATGAACTAGAGACTTACATCATCCTGAGACCAGAAGAACTAGATGGTGCCCGGCCACAACCGATGACTGCCCTGACAGGGAGCACAACAGAGAACCCCTGAGGGAGCAGGAGAACAGTGGGATGCAGACCCCAAATTCTCAGAAAAAGACCAGACTTAATGGTCGACTGAGACTAGAAGAATCCTGGTGGTCATGGTCCCCAAACCTTCTGTTGGCCCAGGACAGGAACCCTTCCCGAAGACAACAGACATGGAAGGGACTGGACAATATGTTGGAGAGAGATGCTGATGAAGAGTGAACTACTTGTATCAGGTGGACACTTGAGACTGTGATGGCATTTCCTGTCTTGAGGGGAGGTGGCAGGGTAGAGAGGGTTAGAAACTGTCAAAATCGTTATGAAAGGAGAGTCTGGAAGGAGGGAGCAGGTTGACTCATTAGGGGGAGAGTAAGTGGAAGTATGGAGTAAGGTGTACATAAGGTTATATGTGACAGGCTTACTTGATTTGTAAACTTTCACTTGAAGCACAATAAAAATTATTTAAAAAAAAAGAAATAAAAGATCGGTTTAAACTTAGGAATATAAAATTAAATTTAAGATAGCCACAAAGGAAGGTAATAAATCTACCCATTAAAATAAAAAAGAAGAAAAATATAAAGACTCAGAAAACACAAAATCAACAATAATGAAAAAGATTAAAAGAAAAAATATGAAGAAAACTCAGCACAGAAAATTAAGTGGAACAAAAACTGTCAACACCACACACAAAAAATATTACAACAAAATGATAGCAGTAACCTCATACCTATCAATAATTATACTGAATGTAAAAGAATTAAATGCACCAATAAAGAGACAGAGCATGGCAGAATGGATAAAAAATTCAATCTGTCTCTACTCTGCCTAAAAAAGACACACCTTAGACTCAAGGACAGAAACAAACTAAAACTCAAAGAATGTAAAAAAATACATCAAGAAAGCAACAATTAAAAAAGAGCAGACGTGGTCATATTAATCTCTGACAAAACGGACTTTGAAGCAAAATCCACCAGAAAGGATAAGGAAGAATGTTATATAATGATTAAAGGATCGATACACCAGGAGGACATAACCATAATTAATATATACTTAATGCTAGGGTTCAAAAATACATAAAACAAACTCTAGCAGGATTAAAAAGAGAAATAGACAGCTCCACAATAATAGCAGAAGAGTTCAACACACCACTTTCAGTGAAAGACACAGTATCTAGAAAGAAGCTCAATAAAGACAAGGGAGATGTAAATGCCACAATCAATCGAATTGATCTCGTAGACATATACAGAACGCTCCATGCAACAGTGGCCAAGTATACATTCTTTTCCAACACACATGGAACATTCTCCAGAATAGACATTTTAGGCCACAAAGCAAGCCTTAGCAGAATTCAAAATATCAAAATATTACAGAGGATCTTTTCTGACTATAAATCCATAAAAGTAGAAATCAATAATAGAAAAAGCAAGAAAAAGAAAATCAAAGACATGGAAAATGAACAATGCCTTGCTCAAAAATTATTGGGTTATAGAAGAAATCAAGGAATGAATACAGAAATTCTTAGAATCAAATGAAAATGAAAACATCTTACCAGAAACTTTGAACACAGAAAAAGCAGTGCTTAGAGGTCAATTCATAGCTATAAATGCACATATCCAAAACAAGAAAGAGTCAAAATCAGAACATTAACCCTATAACTCAAACAAACAGAAAGAGAGCAGCAAAATAAGCCCTTGGGCACCAGACGAAAAGAAATAATAAAGATTAGAGTAGAAAGAAATGAAGTAGAGAATAGAAAAGCAATTGAAATAGTCAACAAGATGAAAAGTTGTTTCTTTGAAAAGATCAACAATATATTCAAACCACCAGCCCAAATGGCAAATGAAAACAGGAGACGAAGCAAATAACCCAAATAATAAATAAGATGGGCAATGTCATGGATTGAATTATGTCCCCCAAAAAACGTGTTTTTCAACTTGGCTAGGCCATGATTTCCAGCATTGTGTGGTTGTTCTCCATTTTGTGATTGTAATTTTACGTTAAAAAGGATTAGGGTGGGATTGTAACTTTATCCTTATCCGGGTCACATCACTCATCCAATATAAAGGGAGTTTCCCTTGGGTGTGGTCTGCATCACCTTTTATCTCTCAAGAGATAAAAAGGAAAGGGAAGCAAGCAGAGAGTTGGGGACCTCAAACCACCAAGAAAGCAGTGCCAGGAGCAGAGCAAATCCTTTTGACCTGAGGGTCCTGTGCTGAGATGCTCCCAGACCAAGGCAAGACTGATGACAAAGACCTTCCTCCAGAGCCAACAGAGAGAACAAGACTTCCCCTAGAGCTGGCACCTGAATTTGGATTTCTACTAGACTAGGAGAAAATAAATTTTTCTTTGTTAAAGCCATCCACTTGTGGTATTTCTGTTATAGCAGCACTAGATGACTAAGACAGGCAATATCACAATAGATCTAACTGAATTAAAAATAATCATAACAGAATAAAATATTGTACTCCAACAAATTTGAAAACCTGGAGGAAATGGACAAATCTCTAGAAACACACTACTGGCCTAAACTAACAAAAATAGAGGTAGAAAAACTAAATACACTCATAATAAAAGAAGAGATTGAGGAGATAATTAAAAAAAAAAAAAAAACTCACAACAACAAAAAAGCCCTGGCCTGGACGGCTTCACTGGAAAATTCTACTAAACTTTCAGAGAAGAGTTAACACCAGTAATACTTAAGGTATTTCAGAGCACAGAAAAGGATGGAATACTCCCAAGCTCATTCTATGAAGCCAGCATAACCTAATATTAAAGCCAGGTAAAAAAACACAAAAAAAGAAAATTATAAGCCAATGTTCCTCAAGAACATGGATGCAGAAACCCTCAACAAAATTCTAGCCAACAGAATTCAACAATATATCAAAAAAACAATTCATCATCACTAAGTGGAATTCATTATGCAGGGATGGTTCAACATTAGAAAAACAATCAATGTAATCCATCACGTAAATAAAACAAAAGACAAGAACCACATGATCTTATCAATCGTTGCAGAAAAGGCATTTGATAAAGTCCAAAAACCATGCATGACAAAAACACTCAGGAAAATAGGAATAAAAGAGAAAACCTTTGACACAATAAATGAAATTTATACAGGACCAGCAGCCAACATTCTAGATGGACAGAGTCTGAGAGCATTTCCCTTAAGAATGGAAACCAGGCAAGGATGCTCTTTTTCACCACTCTTATTCAACATTGTGCTGGAAGTCCTCGCCGGAGCAATTAGGCTAGGAAAAGAAATAAAAGCCAACCAAATTGGTCAGGAAGAAGTAAAAGTATCCCTATTTGCAGATGATATGATCTTATACGTAAAAAACCCCATAGAATTCACAAGAAAACTACTGGAACTAGTAGAAGATTTCAGCAAAGTATCAGGATACAAGGTAAATATACAAAAATCAGTTGGATTCCTCTACACCAACAAAGAGAACTTTGCAAAGAGAGTCACCAAATCAGTACCATTTACAATAGCCCCCAAGAAGATAAAAGTACTTAGGAATAAATCTAAGCCGAGATGTTAAAGACCTATACAAAGAAAACAACAAGACACTACACAAGAAACCAAAAGAGACATAACCCAGTAACCCAGTGCCATCGAGTCGATTAAAGAGACCTACATAAGTGGAAAAACATGCTATGCTCATGGATAGAAAGTCTTAACATTGAGAAAATGTCAGTTCTACCCAAAGCTATCTACTGATACAACACAATCCTAATCCAAATTCCACTGACATTTTTTAACAAGATGAAAAAATAAATCACCAACTTCATCTGGAAAGGGAAGAATCCCCAGATAAATAAAGCATTACTGAAGAAGAAGAACCAAATGGGAGGCCTCACACTACCTGATTTTAGAACCTACTATACCACCACGGTAGTCAAAACAGCCTGGTACTGGTACAACAACAGATACATAGAACAACGGAATGGAATTGAGAATCCAGACATAAATCCACCCACATATGAGCAGCTGAGATTTGATGAAGGCCTAAAGTTAAATGGGGAAAAGACAGTCTCTTTGACAAATGGTGGTAGTGTAACTGGATATCCATCTGTAAAAAGACACATACCTTGCACCATGCACAGAAACTAAGTCAGAATGAATCAAAGACCTAAACATAAATTATAAAATGATAAAGATCATGGAAGAAAAAATAGGCACAATGCTAGGAGCTCTAGTACATGGCATAAATACTTTACAAACCATAACTAACAATGCACAAACATCAGAAGAGAAACCAGATAACTGAGAGCTGCTAAAAATCAAACATTTATTCTCATCAAGAGACCTCACCAAAAGAGTAGAAAGAGAACCCACAGACTGGGAAAAAGTTTTTGGCTATGACATATCCAAAAAGGTCTAATCTCTAAAATCTACAAGATACTGCAACACCTCAACAACGAAAAGACAAATAAATCAACTAACAAATGGGCTAAGAACACAAGCAGAAACTTCACCAAAGAAGACATTCAGGCAGCTAACAGACACATAAGGAAATGCTCATGATCATTAGCCATTAAAGAAATGCAAATCAAAACTATAATGAGATACCATTTCACCCCAACGAGGCTGGCCGTAATCCAAAAAACACTAAATAATAAATGTTGGAGAGGTTGTGGAGAGACTGGAAAACTTATGCACTGGTGGTGGGAATGTAAAATGTTAAATCCACTTTGGAAAATGATTTGGTGCTTCCTTAAAAAGCTAGAAACAGAAGTACAATATGATCCAGCAATCCCGCTCCTAGGAATATGCTTACAGAAATAAAAGCTGCTGCGCAAATAGACATATAAACACTCACGTTCATTGTAGCATTGTTCACAATACCAAAAAGATGGAAGACGCCATAACAAAGTTTCTTAAGAAAATGTTCTGTATCCCTCTTTGGTGAGTGGTGTTTGGGGTCTTAAAAGCTTGCGAATGGCCATCTAAGATGCATCAACTGGTCTCATCCTGCTTGGAGCAAAGGAAAATGAAGAAAACAAAAACACAATGAAAATATTAGCCCAAGAGACTAATGGACCACACGAACCAGAGACTCCACAAGCCTGAGTCCAGAAGAACTAGATGGTGCCCGGCCCGGCCCCTATCAGTGACAGCCCTGACAGGGAGCACAACAAAGAGTCATGGATGGAGTGGGGGGAAAGTGTGGAGCAGAACTCAAATTCACGTAAAAGACCAGAATTAATGGTCTGACAGAGACTGAAGGAACCTCCAAAACTATAGCCCCCAGACCTCTGTTAAACCCAGAACTGAAGCCATTTCTGAAGCCCACTCTGCAGACAAAGATTAGACAGGGCTATAAAACAAAAAATAATACACATGAGGAGCGTGCTTCTTAGTTCTGTTGAATACATGAGACCAAATGGGTGGGTCCTGTCCAGAGGCAAGATGAGAAGTCAGGAAGAGACAGGAATGCACAAAGGGGACCAGGGATGGAAAGCAGGACTGTGCTGTCATGTTGTGGGGATTGCAATTAATGTCACAAAACAGTATGTGTATAAATATTTGTATGAGAAATTAACTTGAACTCTAAACTTTCACTGAAAACACAATTAAGAAAAAAACAGCTTAAATGTACACTTCATGGTTTTGAAATCTATGGTTTCAGCAGGATAGTAAGAGATCCTAAAATCTGTTGAGCCCTTTCACTGTCTCCGACACGATCTAAACATTTAACATACGTCATCTCATTTAACTCTTACAGTATACCTAAGCCCAGACTTACAGATATGGAAACAAAGTAGACTGTTAACTAATTTCCCCAAGTCACCTTTCTAATCACTGTTGGATCTGGCTTCTTTAATCCTTAGCTCTCTTATATGCAAAGCGAGGATATTTTAATAATATATTCTAATATCCCTTATAGCTTTCAAATAATATTTTGGAGTAATAAAGCCCTCCTTTTTTGCCTAACTGTGGGTACTAGCCAAATAAAACAGAGTTCTCCAGGTAGATTGCTTTGGTCTAAGTGAATATCTGATTTGATCTCTAATAAAGAGAGTCAACTGAAATGGCCAGGGTTATGGCCCCCATGGACTTGGACATTGGGGATCAATTAACAGAGAAAAAAAGAATATCTAAGGCTTGAGGATGTAAGGCTGTCTATATAAAATACAGCAGCTCATCCTTCTGTCTTTCAACAGTAGAACTTACAGGAATTTGATTAGATTAGGTGTGAAATAGCTTATTCTATTTTCGTTGGAACAAGATAACATGAAAGCAAGATCTTAGAAAGAAAAAAATTCCCCATATATGAACTTCTGAGGTACATACAACCTTAGTTTCAAACCAAACCACATAAAGCCCATTCTGTTAAAAAGTTGAGATACATACAAAGGTTCCTAATAACAAATAGGAGCTCTTTGAGATGCTCATCAAAACATTATTATTATTACTGTATTATTATGTTAAAGATGTTTTAGTGGATCTGGAAGGGTTTCTTTAATATTTTTGTTCCCGGAGAAAATGTCCTGGGTTCTTGTCTTCGGTGTAGGAAAGAATCTGAACACTGAGACAAGTAGTGCCAAGCAAACAGAGGTTTATTAGCTAGCAGAGGGTTAGTAGCGAAAGTACACTTGACCAGGGAGTGTCAAACAGGCTACTCAGAGAGAGAGAGAGAGTCTGAGTGCCCTGATACAGTCATTTTCTTAGGGCTTTATACCCTTTTCTACTACCTCCCACTCCTTTTTCTTGTGGGCCGCCTTCCCTTCTATGGGCTGGAGCTCTTTGATGGCTTAACGTTTGACTGCCAAGTCAGAGACCCTTTCCTGCCATTCTCTTTCTCGAGTGCAAGCTCTCCCCCTCCCCCTTACATCATCCATTTCATCTCTTTCTTTCCCGAGTGCAAGCTCTCCCCTTACATTTTTTATGCATAGAAACAGACTATTTACTATATACTAAGACAAACATTTGACTAATTGATGTTAGACATGAACCCTACCTAAGTGTCCTGACTTATGTACAAATTTGACTTAAAGACAAGTTTAGGAAAGGAACTCTTTCATAATCCAGGGACTGCTTGCAATCAATATACACACACAAATGGAGGAATATTGCACAAAACAGGATGAAGTTATTTTTTTAATTCCAAAAAGTCCTAAATAAAAGAACCTTCAAATGTGGTCATAGGTTTTATGTTATAGAGGATGACCAGTGACAGGACTAATGAGGAAAGAAAGTTACAATGAGTCTGTGGCAATTTCCTCTTTGTAAATTTTAGCAGATAAAGAAAAGGTTCTCAGAAAGAGGTTTTGGTTTAATTGCAGAGCATATTGGTTAGTGGCATGATCTCTCAGCATAGTCTGAGAGTGTATGTGAGGAGAGTTTGGTACTTAAAAGTTTTTAAAATAATTCAGTGGACGCTTAACAGGAAGTTTTGCTATTATAGAATGACTTCCTTCCAAAATACAAACTCAGGCACTTCAGACAAGGTGAGTCACCATGATATTGTTGAAGCAGTTGGTTTTGGTTGGCTCTAACCTCAGGGAGATATTTTGGACATGCGGTTTTCCAATCCTGGACAAACCCTTTCTGCCGTACAAAGAACAGATCAGTTCCGTGTCAAATTGGAAAAGCTAAAAATGACTTTACAGTGAACAGAGAGGTAATCTGAACCTGTGAAAATTCTACAAAGTGGGGCTCTGGAGTGCTGTGATCGTAATTAAAATAGTTAACCTTTCTGGGCCTGAAGCCCTTAATGATTAAACAAACTGAACTCCAAAGGGTGCCTCAGAAAAAGGTCTAGTGAGATCTAATTTCAAAAACATCAGCCATTAGAAAAACCTATGCATCACAGTTCTACTCTGATGCACATGGGGTCTCCATGAGTCAGAGCTGACTCCATGGTAACTGGATTTAAGGTTATATTAAGGTTATTATAATGACAGTTAGGCTCCCTGGAGGAGAAACCACAGGCCTGTATGAAGCGTTTTGCATTTATTTATTTAATTCTCACAAAAGGAAGCATTAGCTTTAAAGGCCTGTGAACCTGGTCCCTGAGGATAACTGCTATGACACCAGTTAGAAAGGCCACTCCCCTCTCTTCCTGGGCCTGTTTCCATTCCCTCCAAACCAGTCTCCTACTTGTACATTTAATGAAACTTTTTGCTCACCCCAGAGCACCCTGTGTAATCTCTAACACACAGGTAAGATTACTCCACACTCTAATGGCATCTCATCTTGCCCAGAAGCAAATCTAAATCCTCATCATGGCCTGGCATTTGCCGTATCATATGCCATTCCCTCTTACGCCCTGTGCTTTGGAAACACTGGTTTCCTTCTTATTTTCCTCAAAATAAAAATAAATATGTTCTCACTACAAGGCTTTTCACTTGCTGTTCATTTTGGGTAGACTATTTCTCAACCATCCACTCAACGGCACTGGGTTCTGGGATTCCTCAACCAGACCTGTTCTAATATTGCTTCCTAATAGGGGCTCTCTTGAAATCTCTTATGTCCTGAAAGTGCTCTAGCTCCTTACTCTATTTTACTTCATTCATTGTTACATAACCTTGTATTGTATGTTTTAGTTTACTCGTTTTTTTTTTATCACCTGTTAAAGTTTAACTACAGGATTATAGGGGCTTATATGGTGTATGGTGTAATCGCCAGTACATCTCAGTACCAACAGGACTGCAGTAAATAGAAAATTGAAGAATATTTTTTGAGTGAATAAATATGTCGTGCTGACGATGATGACAATCTTTATCTGTTAGATCCTCAGTTCTTATTTCTACAAGTTAAAAGAAATACCCCCATGAACCCATCTACCTGCTACCATCCCAACTAGCATCCTCATTCAATGGTATCATGCATCTGTCATGTTCCCTGATAGTGATTTTTTTCTTTTTCACTGTTAGTATTTGTCAAGAAGACAGCTATAAAATTTTTGCGTTTTTCTATCACAAACTCACAATTTTACTTATGCATTTAAAAAAAAAAATTTATATCAAAGTTATATGAAGCAGCAGTTGATTTTAAGTTATCAGATGTGAAGAATTATAGCAAACCATTGATTGCTCCCCTTTCCTGTTTCAAAATCAATAATCCAAGATTGCTATTTGAATGGATAACCTGGAGGGAATACAGTATTCAGGTTCTCTCTTCAGACACGAGCTTGTAGCATAAGGCAGGAAACCCCATGCCTAGAATGGGTTAAGGATAAAAGTGTATATATAGTAGAAATACAAGAAATGCCACAATCACAGTTTATGTTTGTTTAGGGAACTGAGTTGAGAAAAAAAAATTATCAGAATTGAGGTTACATAAATATAAAAAGAGAGGCTATGAAAGGTTGAGTTACAATATTCCCAGAGAAATGTTTGGGAATAAAAAGCTAGAAAAATTCACCAGAAAAGATAAGTTCTTTACTTCTAACTCTTCTTGATTTTATTATTCTAAATGATTAATATTTGATTTCAATTTCATGACATTACATAATAAGGTCTTAAAATAATTGTGACCATATGTAATCTATAAATCGATATAGAAGCCAGAGCATACATCTTGTATCTGCCTTTCTAGTTGAACAGCTTTGCAACTGCCTGACTCTGCTGCCATCTACTATATGAAAATCAAACTACAGGAGAAGAAAATAAATGCCCTCTTGATTCTGCATGTGGTTTCCTGGGTGGTGAGAGCAGTTAAGGAGCTGGGCTGCTAATGCAAAGTTTGGAGGTTCAAGGCCACCCAGAGTTATGTGGAAAGAAAGCCCTGGTTGATCTACTTCCAAAAAAATCACTTATTGAAAACCCTGTGGAGCACAGTTCTACTCTGACACATGTGAGGTCCTTTTTAGACAGAACAGACTCATTAGCAAAAATTTTAATCATTTTTTTAAAATCTCAATATGCTCTGGCCTATTTGCAAATATGGAGTAAACCCCAATCTCTTGCAAAAGGTTAATTGTTACGCAACTTAAATTGAGACAAATTAGGCACTAGGCACAAAGTCATTTACCAAACAATAAGCAATCTTGGGATATGAAAAAAAAAATTTAAAGCAAGAAAAGATGTAAATTTGGATTACATTGTTAACTCTGTTTGAGGAAGTTATTTGTCATATCTACGAATAGTACTTCTATTATTTAAAAAAAAGTGGATATTTATGCCTAAATTTACAGAATTTGGGGGAGGGTTATAACGAATGAGTTAAAGTGAAAAAAATCCTATGAATCTAAGAGCTTCCAGTTTATACTAGTTTTAATCTCCCTGCTCCTTGTTATAGCTCCCTTATCATACTACTTATTGATGGGGACAGTGGAAAATAAAATTTAAAAAAGTATATTATAGAATCTGTGACTTCACACACTTCATCTACATAAAGAAACAAAAGCTATATAGAAAAATGTATGCATTTAATTTCAAGTTCTACAGGGCTCCAGAAAATGAAAACATCAGTAGGAATGAGGTAATATTCAATAATATTTTTTAAATAGTGTGGATTTCATAGGGCACGAGGGAACCCTGGTGGCACAGTTGTTAAGTGCTTTTCTACTAACAAAAAGGTTGGAGGATCAACCCCATCCAGTGGCTCCACAGGAGAAAGACCTGGTCATATGCTTCTATAAAGATTACAGTCTAGAAAACCACATGGATCAGTTCTTCTCTGTCACATGGGGTTGCTATGAGTTGAAAATCAACCTGATAGTACTTAGCAACAGTAGGCATGCAGGATTTTACAGTTCAAGGACAGTGATTTCAAATGGTGGGTGTATTTTAAGAAAAAGCACAACAGTGATAAAGAACATGAGAAGTAAGGTAGAATCAAAGATTATCTGGCTGGTTTAGTGCCTGTTAGGGAGGGAAGACCAGAAAGTAACAATGCAGAAGAAGGTTAGAAATAGAAGATGTAGAATTTCAGTATATAAAAAGTTCCTGAGTTATACGTCGGTTATTATGGTACATATGCCCTATACAATTGATGGTGGGGAAATGCAGGATCTGGGTTGTGCAAACTGTTAAATGCTCAGGTAGTAACCAAAAAGCTGACAGTTAGAATCCACACAAAGGTCCCTCCAAAAACTCTATGGAGCACAGTTCTACTCTGACACATGAAATCGCCATAATAAGTCAGAGTTGACTCCACAAAAATTCTTTTTTTTTCTTAATGACTGAGACCCCTGAAAAATCACTTCTAGTGGGACTGGCCAGTAGTCCTTCCAGGGAGGGGAGTCTTCAGTTGTTTGTCTTTATTGTATATGGTACTAGATTTTATATTTAAAAACTGCTTTTCTCCATGGCTTGCTCACTTGCTTACCAGATAATACATTGGGAAGAGGTTGGGACATTCCATTCCAAAACTGAATTCAACAAAAGATGAAGAGTTAGAAAAAGAAAAATGTAAACAAACATTAATGAATTTAAAATTCCTTTTTAAGCTCTTGTTCTTTCTTTCTTCATTTTTTTTTTCTTTCAAGAAAATTAAAACAATAAGCTTTCATGGAGAAATGGAATCAAACTTCTAACGATTTCATTTTGTTGGGGCTTTTTCCCGCAAATCAAACTGGCATCCTGCTCTCGTTCCTCACCATCCTTGTATTCTTTCTGGCCTCGTTGGGAAACTCAACCATAATTTACATCATCTGTGTGGATCCCCGTCTCCACATACCCATGTACTTTCTCCTTAGCCAGCTCTCACTCACAGACCTGATGTACATCTCTACTACCGTCCCCAAGATGGTGCATAACTTCCTCTCTGGCCAGAAGAGCATCTCTTTCCTAGGATGTGGCTTTCAAAGCTTCTTCTTCTTGACAACAGGCGGTGCTGAAGGCTTACTCTTGGCCTCCATGGCCTATGACCGTTACGTGGCCATCTGTCACCCCCTCCATTATCCCAACCGTATGAGTAGAGGGATGTGTGTCCAGATGATCATAGGATCTTGGATCTTGGGGTCCATCAACTCTTTGGCACACACAGCCTATATCCTTCATATTCCTTACTGCCAGTCCAGGGCCATTGATCATTTATTTTGTGATGTCCCAGCCATGGTGTCTCTTGCATGTATGGCTACCCGGCTCTATGAGTACATGGTTTTTGTGAGCACTAGTATCTTTCTCCTCCTTCCTTTCCTTGGCATCACTGCTTCCTATGGCAGAGTCCTTTTGGCTGTCTACCATATGCGCTCCAAAGAGGGAAGAAAAAAGGCCTTCACCACCTGTTCAACTCATTTAACTGTAGTTACCTTATACTATGCACCATTTGTGTACACCTATCTTCAGCCCAAGAATCTCCGCTCACCAGCAGAAGATAAGATTTTGGCTGTTCTTTACACCATCCTCACTCCCATGTTCAATCCCATTATCTACAGCCTGAGGAATAAGGAAGTCCTGGGGGCCATGACAAGAGTGTTTGGAATATTCTCTTCGAAGAAAGAATAGTCATGGCTGTTCTTACTTCTTTTTCTTTATTTTCTTTTTTGTGTTGTGTCGAACATCCTAGAGAAGTGCTTTTCAATAGAAATACAACAGAAGACACATGTAATTTTAAATTTTCTAGTAGACATATTAAAAAGTTAAACAAAAGTGAAATTAATTTACATAATATATTTATTTAACCAAAACATTAGTAATGTAACTAATGTAAATTTTATCTATATTGATTTTATTGTATATTCTATTATTACAATGTATTACATACATATGCTATGCATATAACATATATGCATACACATACATACACACATATAGTATAGTATGTTTTGTGTATATATTACTATTAATATAATGTTTTATTATTATATTGAAATATTATCATTTGTACATGTAATCAATATAAAAGTATTTATGTGATATTTTTACATTGTTTTCATTCTAAGTCTTCACAATCTTATGTATACATTATACTTAAAGCACATTGTAATCTAATACTATACTCATTTCAAGTGTCAATAGCCACATGGGTCCAGTGGCAACAGTGTTGGACAGCACAATTTTAGAGCATCCAGGAATATGTTTTGGAAAGAATATATCTGTGGTGTATAAAAGTACATATGTGGTGTATAAAATATGGGTGACTGGATATAAACTAACCAAAATAAGTATGCTAATGTTGTCTTTTTAAGAGTTTATTTGTTTTACTCCTTTTTAGCATGTATATCTTGATTATAATTGACATCTGGAGTCCATCCTTTCCTAGTCTCCTTTTACAAGACTATTTGGAGAGATCTTTTTTGATTTGGAGTCCTCCAGCGATGAACACTATTAATGTGCTTGGCTGCTAACTGAAAAATTTGTGGTTTGAGTCTACCCACAGGTGCCTCAGAAGAATGGCCTAGAGATATACACCTGAAAGATCAGTCATTGAAAACTCTATGAAACAAAGTTCTACTCTGACACACATAGGGTCACTATGAGCCTGAGTAGACTCGATGGCAAGTGGTTTCTTGACTTAGGAATTTTTTATTTCAATAAATTTAAAACCAAAAAGCCAAACCCATTGCCATTGAGTTGATTCTGACTTATAGTGAGAATCGCTATAAGTGAGGTAAATGACCTGGATAGGGGCAAGAGAATTATAGATGATTTATTCTACATTCAAATGAACAAAAATATGTATTTAAATAACCTTAAAGAAGTTTTTGTAGTCACATATGTTATTTGTCTAGAGCTACTTGGGGCTACAGCATTGAAACAAAATGAAAATAGGGATTTTGCAGAGGTTGAAATTCTATGCTAATAAATCACCATGTTTTGTTTAAAGAAAGTTTTATTATTGTTATTTTACTCATAAACTTCAGTTACTTCAAACTTACCAAAGAAATTGTTTAGGAAGAGTTTTTAATGATCATGGGGGAAAAAAAAAATGGGGACCTAGAAGAGACTATCCCCCCCCCACTCTGTATTCATTGTTGAAGCTCACTTTCCCAATGTCTTTCCAGGGACTCTTTTAATATCTTCCCATTTTTGGTAGCTGGAATTCATTTTAACTTAAAATATATTAACATCCAAGTTATTTTACTAAAATATAGACATGATCTTGTCATTCTGCCTTTTTAAGACAATTATTCCCTGCTAGGTTCACAAGTTCCAGACTTAAACTCATATTCAAATATTTCTGAAATCTACATTATGTTTAACTTTACTTTTTGCCATCCTCTAGCTTGCACCTGTTTTTTTTTTTTTTCTAGCTTGCACCTGTAGCATTTCATGTCCCCACACATCTGAAACTTTGCTAAAACCATTTCCCCTTCATGAAAAATTCTACTCCTCATTTTTTGTGTCTGCCAATATCAGCTCTGCCTTTTTTTTTTAAGAAGTAAGTAAAAATTCACTTTCCATCTCCTCGCATCCACAGGTAACCTATTCTTCCACAAACATCCACTTCTATGTTTTTAAGACACCATAGTTAAATTGACACTCATTTTTATGTCTGTGTTTCCTTCCAAATCAAAGTGCATGGCAGATAAGTAATAATCAGGATGATAACACCAGCTAATATTTACTAGGAAACCCTGGTGGCATAGTGGTTAAGAGCTATGGCTGCGAAGTAAAAGGTCAGCAGTTCGAATCCACCAGACACTCCTTGGAAACCCTATGGGGCAGTTCTACTCTGTCCTTCAAGCTCACTATGAGTCTGAACCGACTCAGTGGCGGCAGGTATGGTTTTTGGTTTGAATGTTTAATGTTTACTAAGTGTAAATGCATAACCTGTATATGCAACTTAAAGCTCCCTACAAAACTGTGGTTCTGATATTTTTTCCACTTTGTTTCAAAAGTTACCTTGGGTCAGAGTGCTGGGAAAAGTAGCACTAGACTTAGAAGTCAGATTTCTCAGCATCTAAAGCCATGGCTCCTAATCCCCACTTTACACTGTCATTGCCATTTTGGTCTGAGTTTCCCCTACAGAGGGGGCCGTGGTGGTTCAGTGGTAGAATTCTCACCTTCCATTCCAGAGTCCCAGATTCTTTTCTCAGCCAACGTGCCTCAGTCACAGCCACCACCCATTTGTCAGTGGAGGTTTGCATGTTGGTGTGATGCTGAACAGGTTTCAGTGGAGCTTCAAAGAAAAACTAGGAAGAAAGGTCTGGTAATCCGCTTCCAAAATATGACCCAATGAAAACCTATGGATCACAATGGTCTGATCCTGTTGTGTATGGATAACGTTGAGTCAGGACTGACTTGATGGGAGCTAAAAACAACAACATACCAACAGAATAGCCCATATCTGTGACATGCAAATGCTGGAGACATCAGTTTTCTTAATGGTGTCATTTGGAAACTCAACTGTGCTTATTGACATGTGATACTGTAACAGAACATGGGTTCTTGTCCTGTCTTATTTATTAGCCAATAGAAATAGGACAGACACAACACCACCACGTGCAAGGGAAACAGAAAGTGGAAATTTATTGTTTGTGCAAACAAGGAGCAATGCAGGGTCTAGCCGCTGAAAGACCACCCACTCCCAGCACCAGGGGACTTGGAGCTTTTATGACCTCCAGTCTCCAGTGAGTGGGATTGGCACCCAAAATCTGACATCATGGTCCCTCCCATGTCCATATTTGAAGGTCCATGTGCTGAGTCATTTTCAAAGGAAGTGAACTTTTGCTGTGCAAATGGCCTTGGGTGCAGCTGTGTGCAGGAGAACAGTCTTCCTCTCCAGCAAACTTCAGGTCTGGGTCAAGTTCCATCCACAGTGCTTCATGTCCCACACATGTGTGGAGATCTCAGGCTGCTGTGTGTGGGACTTTGATGCCAAATGAAACAGCAGTTCGTGAGCTATAAGGGGGGAGAAGAACTGCCTTAGAGTGGGGGAAGCCTCTGTGACAGCTTCAATACTAGTTCATAAAAACTGTGGTCATGTTTCCTGACAGAACCAAGGCATAGTATAACCAGATAGTTTCTCTATGCAAAGTCAAGGGATCAGTGCCCACAGCCTCCTTTTACCTCCTTAAATGGCAAGGAAATGAGTACTGGATTCTCAATCTCAGATGCCTCTCATTCTTTTGCTCTACTTGAATCACATTTTCCTCTGGAATTAAAATAAAAATAACAGGTGCCTATTCCTGCTCTGAATATAGTCTCTAGGATCAGATTTTGGACATTGACATTGAGATTTCTAACTTTTCTCACCCAAATATCTTAGCCTAGGACAGAAAAAAATGCTGTTACGGACCACTCAGGAAGCATTTTGGAGGGGAATGTAGTTGTGCAAAACTATATTCTCCCCTTTCTCCCACAGTATAAAGAGTCCTAAGACACTTCAAATTACATGTAAAAACTTTTGTAATAGACCATGGGCCAAATTGAACATTATTCTCTGAATAAGAAGGGTGCTTTTTCAACTCAATCAGAAGACACACTGTTCGACGTTATTATTCCTAACATAATTTCAGTCAAAGTATGCAGAGTTCTGGCTCCCTGTGGGATTAATGCTTCTGTGGTCCTAACACACTGTAAGCATTGTGAACCAGACTCAGAGTAAGGCTGGCTCCTACATTGTGGGACAAAAATATACCTCCACCTTCCCACTTCTCCGATTATTTCACTTTCTATTTCTAGGTGCAATAATTTGCTGGAACAGTCACAAAGAACATATAAAAACTCACAGAATGTACTCATGGTTACACGGTATCTTACATTAATTATGCAGAAGTAAAATGATACAATTCAGGATGCATGGAATTACCATAGGACCCAGTGATTTCACTTCTAGATATATGCCCTAAGGACCTAAAAGCAATGAGACAAGCAGACATATGTACACTGATGTTCCTTGCAGCATTATTCACAATGGAAAAAGCTGGAAACAACCCACGTGTCCTTCAACAGACGAATGGATAAACAAAATGTGGTAAGTATATACAGTGGAATACTAATCAGAAATAGAAGAATGAAGTCCTTATATATACTACAACATGGATGAACCTTGACGACATTGCACTGAGTGAAATAAAACAATTATGACTGGACAATTGTATGGTTTTACTTATATGAAATGACAAGAATAAGTAATTATATACAGACCAATGGTTACTAGTGGTTACTAGGAGGGGAGGTGGGAAGAGGGAGGGAAAGGGGAAATCACTCACTGGGAAGTAGTGAATTTTTGTCTATGGTGATCTGAAATTTAGTTATCAACTAAAGGCAATGGGTACACAATCAGACTAATGAAGCTGTCATCCTGTCATCATTAAGCTGTGCACCAGGGGAAATAAAGGGAAGGGGTGCAAAATGGCAAATAAACTGTCTTATTTTAACCACAAGGGGAAAAAAAAAAAAAAACAGTTGATACTACTTAGATACAACTAAATATTTCACACGATTACTCTTCTTGGTTTGAAGGTTTTGACTCATGGCTTCACGTGTCTATCCAGTCAATTGGCCTAACATTGTTTTCAGAGTTTTTGTTCTACCTCCTAGTTTGGTGAGTAGTGCCTGGGGTCTTAAAAACTTGTGAGTGACCACCCAAGATACAAGTGATCTCTATTTGCCTGGAAACAGCAGAGGAAGATGATCCAGGAATCAGAAGGAAATGGACTGCATGTCTAACTATATCCATAAACTAGTGTCACCATTACCATGAGAGAAGAAGAAATGGATAGTTCTCGGTGACCATTACTGACCATTTTGATTAAGGACACAACAGATGAATCCTGATCAGAATGAAAAAAAAAAAATGTGGAGCAGAATTTCAAACTCATATGGAAACCAGACGTACTGGATCAATTGAGCTTGGGGAAACTCCCAAATCTACTGCCTAGAAATAATCTTTAATCCTTGAGCCAGTACTATCCCCTGAAGCCATCATTAAACCAAACAACCAAAAACCATTGCCTTACAGTTGATTCCCACTCATAGCAGCCCTATAGGACAGAGTAGAACTGCCCTAGTGTTTCCAAGTTGTGTATCCAAGTAGTGTTTCCAAGTCCAATGTCGTCAAATGTTTCCAAGGAGTTACTGGTAGATTTGAACTGCCGACCTTTTAGTTAGCAGCTGAGCTCTTAAGTACCATGCCACCAGGGCTCCAAACTAAGTAACAGTTTAAATTAATTAATAAAGAATGTCTGAGCTCAGCATAGCACTCTTTTAAATAATAATCTCTATGAGCTGAAGCAGACAATACCTAATCTGAAGCACAGTTGAGAACTTAAAGTGGTAGGGAACCTACTGTGATGAAACAATACAAGTAGAGAGTGAGAATGGTGACATGACGTGAAGTATGTAACTAATGCTATTGAACCATTCATGTAGAAATTGTGAATGGAGATAGTTTGGTTGTACATATTGCTTCCAAAAATAAATTAAATACATTTTAAAAAAGCAAACTTTCTGAAGAAATCAGGAAAAAAATTAAAAATAATTTTAACTACAAATAATCCTTAAAACATGACACCAAAATCATAATTTCTAAGAGACATATTGATAAATTTGAATATTTATAAACATCTCTAGATGGCAGTGATAATTATAAAAAAAAGACAAAAGATGAATACAACTTACAAGAATATTGAATTATATTACACAGAGATGGGGACCCTTGAAATACAAAGGTTTCCAAAAAGAAAAAAAAAAAATGGAAGAAACAATAAAACCTACAATGTAATTAAATTGAGTAGCAGTTGACGTAAATGGAAATACAAATGGCTCTAGAATGCGTGAAAAGATGTTCAGTCTTAGTTATGCAAATAAAACTACACTAAAAAAATCAGTATTCATCTAGAAAGCAGATGCCTCAAAACACCTTAAAACACAATGGGTTGTGTTGCTGAGGGATGGCAGAAACACATTCTTACACATTGTTATTATATGTAAATTTGTATAACCTATAGGGTGGACAATTTTGGTAAAGCCAAAATTTAAAAATTCCCCTTTGGCTTAATAATACAAATTCTGGAAACATCCCTTAGGGACATACCTACTACCTAACAACCCGTTGCCATTGAGTCAATTCTGACTCATAGGACCCAATAGGACAGAGTAGAATTGCCCCATAGGGTTTCAAAGGAGTGGGTGGTGGATTCGAACTGCCAACCTTTTGGTTTGCAGCCATAGCTCTTAAGCATTGCACCACCAAGTCTCCTCAGATATACCTACTCTAATGTAAAATATCTTATGTAAGTGAGTAATTTTTGTCATATTAATTCAGTATGGTCTTATAGGGAAGAATTCTATATACATTAAATAAAAAAGCAAGATGGAGACTTACATTTCTAATACTTACAAATTAGTAAATTCTGATTAACCTTCCAGTTGAAGGCAACTAAAAAATCTAGTTAAAACATTATAAAGTAATTTTCCTAAAAGTGTTATAACCTAAGCAGACACTGTGGACTTGCTGTATCAACATCCTGGAGAAGATGGAAATCAAGAAAAGTGAGCCTTGATTTGGTGCTAAATAGCAAGAAGCAGCTGAGAGGCAGCCTGAGCTATGCTTTTAATATCTTTTTGAGAAGTCTCAGGAAGAAACAGAAGAAAAATAATGTGACAAGTAAAATATTTAAAAAGATAAGTATAGAGAATCATCTAAAATTCATGAAAAAAGATCTATGAAAACATTAAGAAATCCTGGTAAATTAAAGAAAGGATTTAAACAATTCCATCCCCAGAAACATGACATAGCAGCTTAAAAAGGAAGATCTTTGCAATGCGGGGGTCCCTTGAGGGGTCCTCCAAGCTGTTAAGCACTTGGTTGCTAACCTAAAGGTTGGAGATTTGAGTCCACACGTAAACACCTTGGAAGACAGGCTTAGCAACGTACTTCTAAAAAAATCCACCATTAATGCCTAAAAAGTAGAAACAGCACAAATATCCATTAATAGATGAATGGATAAACAATACAGGGTATAACCATACAGTTGAATTTACTTGGCAATAACAGGGATGAAGTACAGAAAAATGCTACAGCATGAATAAACCTCAAAAACAAAAAAATATTATGCCTTGTAAAATAAGGCAGTCACAAAATACCACTTTTTATATGATACCACTTATACAAAATCCATAGAAACACAAAGTGAATTGGTTGTGACATAGGACTGGATGAAGGATGTGGTGGGGAAAGGATAGGAAGATCGGTTGTGGGGTTGGGACTTATTGATATAGGTACAAGATTACTTTGGGAGGTGATAAAAATGTTCTAATTAGAGAAGGGGGAGCCAAGATGGCAGAATAGACAGACGCTTCTGGCGAGCCCTCTTTACAACAAAGACCAGAAAAAAACAAGTGAAACAAGTATATTTGTGACAAGCTGGGAGCCCTGAGCATAAAAGGCAAGGTTAGGCAACAAACTGAGCAGCAGGGGGAGAGAGAGAATGTTCAGAAGTGGAGAGGAGTTACTGGACCTGAATCACAGGGAGCCCTCAGGCACCATTTCTGGACCAGAGGTGGCAGAAGGCTGGTACTAGTGCTTGGCCGCAGTTACCTCAGGGAGAAGCAGCCAGCCACACAGCCTACTCACACCTCCGGAACCTGAGGAGAACGGCCCTCTCGGCAAAAGCTAAGTACTTGTGTATATTTTACTGCGTCCCCTACACCCCCAAGCTGGCTTCAGCGGCTGAATCCCTAGCCCTGAGACAGACCCTGATGAGCACCTAGAGCCATCCTCCTGGCCTTGGGGAAAGAAAAAATTTGCAACTGGGGCTAAAAGGTAATTTGCTAGCTCCATTAAGTGGGGAGCTCAGGACCGAAGCGGCTCCTGTCCAGGCATAAACCGTCCGTGGACCTTGAGCACCTTTTCCTTCTGCATGGACCTGCATGGGCCTATTTCAGGAGAATAGGCCCTTGCTGGCAAACTCCAACCATTTCAGCTATGACACAGTAAGCAAGCATAAAATAATACAATAACTTATAGATGGCTAGGAGACAACAGTCAATATCAAGTCACATAAAGAAACAGACCATGATTTCCTCACCAAGCTCTCAAAACAAAGAATCCAGGGGTTTTCTAGATAAAAGTGCAATCCTGGAACTACCAGCTGCAGAATACAGAAGTTTAATTTACAGAACCGTTCAAGACATCAGGAAGGAAATGAGGCAATACACATAACAAGCCAAAGAACACACAGATAAAGCAACTGAAGAAATTAGAAAGATTATTCAGGAACATAATGAAAAGTTTAATAAGCTGGAAAATCCATAGACAGACAGCAATCAGAAATTCAGAAAATTAACAATAAAATTACAGAAATAGACAACTCAATAGAAAGTCAGAGGAGCAGAATTGAGCAAATAGAAGCTAGAATTTCTGAACTCGGAGATAAATCACTTGGCACTAATATATTTGAAGAAAAAATCAGATAAAAGAATTTTAAAAATTGAAGAAACCTTAAGAATCATGTGGGACTCTATCAAGAGAAATAACCTACGAGTGATCAGAGTTCCAGAACAGGGAGGGATAACAGAAAATACAGTGAAAATTGTTGAAGGTTTGTTGGCAGAAAACTTCCCTGATATTGTGAAAGATGAGAAGATATCTATTCAAGATGCTCATCAAACTCCACATAAGGTAGATCTGAAAAGAAACTCACCAAGACATGTTATAATCAAACTTGCCAAAACTAAAGATAAAGACAGAATTATAATAGCAGAGAGGGATAAATGAAAAGTCACCTACAAAGGAGAGCCAATAAGAGTAAGATCGGACTACTCAGCAGAAACCATGCAGGCAAGAAGACAATGGGATGACATATTTAAAAAATTGAAGGAAAAACATTGCCAGCCAAGAATCATATATCCAGCAAAACCGTCTCTTAAATATGAAGGTGAAAATAAGACATTTCCAGATAAACACAAGTTGAGAGAATTTGTAAAAAACAAACCGAAACTACAAGAAATACTAAAGGGAATTCTTTGGTTAGAAAATCAATAATATCAGTTATCAACCCAAGATTAGAGCACTGGGCAGAACAATCAGAAGTCAACCCAGACAGGGAAATCCAAAAAAACAAAGCAAGATTATTAAAAAAAAAAAAAAAGCCCAAAACAGGGTAACTGTGATGTTATTATATAAAAGAAGACAACATTAAAATAATAAATAGGGATTAAGAAACATAATCATACACCTTCCAGATGGAGAGGAAGATATGGCAATACATAGAAATAAAAGTTAGTTTTAAATTTAGAAAAATAGGGGTAAATAATAAGGTAACCACAAAGGAGACAAACTATCCTACTCATCAAAATAAAATACAAGGAAAAATAGAGACTCAGCGGAAGCAAAATCAACAATAACAAATATGAGGAAATGACAATATAAAGAAAATCTACTCAGCACATAAAATCAAGTGGGAAAAAGAAACTGTCAACAACACGTTAAAAAAAGAAAAACATCAAAATGATAGCACTACATTCATACCTATCCATAATTACTCTGAACATAAATGGACTAAATGCACCAATAAAGAGACAGAGAGTGGCAGAATGGATTAAAAAACAAGATCCATCTATATGTTGCCTACAAGAGACACACCTTAGAGACACAAACAAACTAAAACTCAAAGGATGGAAAAAATATATCAAGCAAACAACAATCAAAAAAGAGCAGCAGTGGCAATATTAATTTCTGACAAAATAGGCTTTAAATTTAAACCCATCATAAAGGATAAGGAAGGACACTATATAATGATTAAAGGGACAATACACCAAGAAGATATAACCATATTATATATTTATGCACCCAGTGACAGGGCTGAAAGATACATAAAACAAACTCTATCAGCATTGAAAAGTGAGATAGACAACTCCACAATAATAGTAGGAGACTTCAACACACCACTTCTGGTGAAGGACAGTATATCCAGAAAGAAGCTCAATAAAGACACGGAAGATCTAAATGTCACAATCAACCAAATTGACCTTGTAGACATATATAGAACACTCCACCCAACAGCAACCAAGTATACTTTCTTTTCTAGTGCACATGGGACATTCTCTAGAATAGACCACATATTAGGTCATAAAGCAAGCCTTAACAGAATACAAAACGTTGAAATATTACAAAGCATCTTCTCAGACCATAAGGCTATAAAAGTGGAAATCAATAACAGGAAAAGCAGGGAAAAGAAATCAAACACTTGGAAACTGAACAATACCCTGCTCAAAAAAGCCTAGATTATAAAAGACATTAAGGAGGGAGTAAAGAAATTCAGAGAATCCAGTGAGAATGAAAACACTTCCTATCAGAACCTTTGGGACACAGCAAAAGCGGTGCTCAGAGACCAATTTATATCAATAAATGCACATATACAAAAAGAAGTAAGGGCTAAAATCAAAGAATTATTTCTACAATTTGAACAAATAGAAAGAGAGCAACAAAAGAAACCCACAGGCACCAGGAGAAAACAAATAATAAAAATTAGAGCTAAACTAAATGAAATAGAAAACAGAAAAACACTTGAAAGAATTAACAAGACCTAAAGCTGGCTTTTGGAAAAAATCAACAAAGTTGATAAACCACTGGCCAAACTGACAAAAGAAAGACAGGAGAGGAAGCAAATAACCCGAATAAGAAATGAGAGAGGCGATATTACAACAGACCCAACTGAAGTAAAAAGAATCATATCAGATTACTATGAAAAAGTATACTCAAATTCGAAAACCTAGAAAAAATGGATGAGTTCCTAGAAACACACTACCTACCTAAACTAACACAAACAGAGGTAGAACAACTAAATAGACTCATAACGAAAGAAGAGATTGAAAAGGTAATCAAAAAACTCCCAATGAAAAAAAAAGCCCTGGTCTGGACAGCTTCACTGCAGAATTCTACCAAACTTTCAGGGAAGAGTTAACATGACTACTACCAAAGGTATTTCAGAGCATAGAAAAGGGCGGAATACTACCAAACTCATTCTATGAAGCCACCATATCCCTGATATCAAAACCAGGTAAAGGCACCACAAGAAAAGGAAATTATAGACCTATACCCCTCATGAATGTAGATGCAAAAATCCTCAATAAAATTGTAGGCAATAGAATTCAACAACATATCAAAAAAATAATTCACCATGACGAAGTGGGATTCCTACCAGGTGTGCCGGGATGGTTCAACATTAGAAAACAATTCATGTAATCCACCACATAAATAAAACAAAAAACAAGAAACACATGATTTTATCAATTGACGCAGAAAAAGCATTTGACAAAGTTCAACACTCATTCATGATAAAAACCTTCAGCAAAATAGGAATAGAAGGAAAATTCCTCAACATAATAAAGGGCATTTATACAAAGCCAACAGCCAAAGTCACCCTAAATGGAGAGAGCCTGAAAACATTCCCACTGAGATCAGGAACCAGAAAAGGATGCCCTTTATCACCACTCTTATTCGACATTGTGCTGGAAGTCCTAGCCAGAGCAATTAGGCTAGATAAAGAAATAAGGGGCAACCAGATTGGCAAGGAAAAAGTCAAAGTGTCTCTATTTGAGAATCCTCAAGAAAACTACTGAAACTAATAGAAGAGTTAAGCAGAGTATTGGGATACAAGATAAACACACAAAAATCAGTTGGATTCCTCTACACCAACAAAAAGAACATCAAAGAGGAAATCACCAAAGCAATGCCATTTATAGTAGCCCACAAGAAGATAAAATAAAATTAAAAAAAAGCCAGGGACGTAAAAGACTTATACAAAGAAAACTACAGTACACTTCTGCAAGAAACCAAAAGAGACTTACATAAGTAGAAGAACATACCTTGCTCGTGAATAGGAACATTTAACATTATAAAAATGTCTATTCTACCAAAAGCGATCTATACATTTAATCCAATTCCGATCCAAATCCCAACTACATTCTTTAATGAGATGGAGAAACAAATCACCGACTTCATATGGAAGGGAAAGAGGCCCTGGATAAATAAAGCGTTACTGAAAAAGAAGAACAAAGTAGGAGGCCTTACTTTACCTGATTTTAGAAGCTTTTATATGGCCACAGCAGTCAAAACAGTCTGGTACTGGTACAACAACAGATACTTGGACTGATGGAACAGAATTGAGAATCCAGACATAAATCCATCCACATATGAGTAGTTGATATTTGACAAAGGCCCCAAAACAGTTAAATAGGGGAAAAAGACATTCTTTTTAACAAATGGTGCTGGCATAACTGGATATCCATTTGCAAAAAAATGAAACAGGACCCATACCTCATACCATGCACAAAAACTAACTCCAAGTGGATCAAAGACCTAAACATAAAGACTAAAACGATAAAGATCATGGAAGAAAAAATAGAGACTATGTTAGGAGCCCTAATACATGGCATAAACAGTATAGAAAACATTATTAAGAGTGTAGAAGAAAAACTAGATAACTGGGAGCTCCTAAAAATCAAACACCTATGCTCATCCAAAGACTTCACCAAAAGAGTAAAAAGAGTATCTACAGACTGAGAAAAAGTTTTTAGCTATGACATTTCTGATCAGCGCCTGATCTCCAAAATCTACATGTTACTGCAAAAACTCAACTGCAAAAAGACAAATAGCCCAATAAGAAAATGGGCAAAAGATATGAATAGACACTTCACTAAAGAAGACATTCAGGTAGCTAGCAGATATATGAGGAAATGTTCACGATCATTAGCTATTAGAGAAATGCAGACCAAAACTACAATGAGATTTCATCTCACTCCAAAAAAAAAAAAAAAAAAAAAGCTGGTATTAATCCAAAAACACAAAATAATAAATGTTGGAGAGGCCGTGGAAAGATTGGAACACTTCTACACTGCTGGTGGGAATGTCAAATGGAGCAACCACTTTGGAAATTGATTTGGCACTTCCTTAAAAAGCTAGAAATAAAACTAACATGTGATCCAGCAATCCCACTCCTTGGAATATATCCTAGAGAAATAAGAGCCTTTACACGAACAGATATAGGCACACCCATATTTATTGCAGCACTGTTTACAATAGCAAGAAGATGGAAGCAACCAAGGTGCCCATCAATGGATGAATGGGTAGATAATGGTATATTCACACAATGGAATACTACGCATCGATAAAGAACAGTGAGGAATCTGTGAAACATTTCATAACATGGAGGAACCTGGAAGGCATTACGCTGAGTGAAATTAGTCATTTGCAAAAGGACAAATATTGTATAAGACCACTATTATAAGAACTTGAGAAATAGTTTAAACTGAGAAGAAAATATTCTTTTGTGGTTATGCGATGGGGGAGGGAGGGAGGGTGGGGAGAGGCATTCACTAATTAGATAGTAGATAAGAATTACTTTAGGTGAAGGGAAAGACAATAAGTTTTCGTGGAGAAACGGAATCGAACTTCTAACGATTTCATTTTGTTGGGGCTTTTCCTCCCAAATCAAACTAGCATGCTGCTCTTGTTCTGTATCATCCTTGTATTCTTTTTGGCCTTGGTGGGAAACTCAACCATGATTTACTACATTTGCTTGGATTCCCATCTCCACACACTCACGTACTTTCTCCTCAGCCAGCTCTCCCTCATGGACCTGAAGTGTATTTCTACCACAGTCCCAAAGATGGTTTACAATTTCCTTTCTGGTCATAAAGGCATCTCTTTTCTAGGGTGTGGCATTCAAAGCTTCTTGTTGTTGACAATGGCCAGTTCTGAAGTCTTACTCTTGGCCTCCATGGCCTATGACCATTATGTGGCCATCTGTCATCCCCTCTGTTATCCCAACCTTATGAATAGAAGAACATGTGTCCAAATGATCATAGCGTCTTGGATCTTGGGATCCATCAACTCCTTGGCACACACAGTCTATGCTCTTCATATTCTTTACTGCCAGGGTAGAGCCATTGATCATTTCTTTTGCGATGTCCCAGCCGTGTTGCCTCTTGCATGTATGGACACCTGGGCCTATGAGTACACGGTTTTTGTGAGCGCTAGCCTCTGTCTCCTCCTTCCTTTCCTTGGCATCACTGCTTTCTATGGCAGAGTCCTTTTGGCTGTCTACCATATGTGCTCCAAAGGGGGAAGCACAAAGGCCTTCACCACCTGTTCAACTCATTTAACTCTAGTTACTTTGTACTATGCACCTTTTGTCTACACCTATCTTCGGCCCAGGAATCTCTGCTCTTCAGCAAAAGATGAGATTTTGGCCTTTTTTTACACCATCCTCACTCCCATGCTCAATCCCATTATCTCCAGCCTGAGGAATAAGGAAGTCCTGGGGGGCCATGAAAAGAGTGTTTGGAGTATTCTCTTCCAAGAAAAAATAGTCATGGCTCTCCTTATTGCGCTCTTTTTTTTTCCTTTTTCACGTTGATAAGAACATCCTAGTGCTGTTCAATAGAAATATAATAGAAGACACACACATAATTTTAACTTTTATAGTATACACATTGGAAACCCTGGTGGCAAAAGGTCAGCAGTTTGAATTCATTCAGGTGCTCCTTGGGAACTCTATGGAGCAGTTCTACTTTGTCCTATAGGTTTGCTATGAGCCAAAGTCGACTCGATGGCGAGGGGTTTGTTTTTATTTTTGGTTTTAGTAGATACATTAAAAAGTTAAATGCAAGTTAAATTAATTTAAGTAATATATTTATTTAACCAAAAACATTAGTAATATTATAAAAAGAAAAAAAAATTTCTTTATAACTAATACAAATTTTACCTACATTGGTGTTAATTGTATATTTTTACAATATATTGTATACAGATACCATACATATAATATATATGTACATATTATATATATAATATATACTACATATTTTATATAGTATAGTATGTTTGTTTCCTGCATATATTGCTAATACACCAGTGTTATACTGTTTTATTGAAATATTATCATTTGTACATGTAATCAATATAAAATTATTAATGTGATACTTTTTGTTTTCATTCTAAATCTTCACAATTTTGTGTGTACTTTATACTTAAAGCACATTGTAATTTGGATTATACGCATTTCAAGTATATTTTTTTATAGCCAGTGGCAATGGCCTTGGACAGCACAACTTTAGAGGATCATAAAATATTTTAGAAATAATGTATCTGTGGTATATAAAAATGCATATGTAGTATATAAAATGTGGGTGATGGGGTGTAAGTAACCAAAATAAGCATGCTTATGTAGTATTTCCTAAAAGTTTATTTGTTTTGCTCCTTTTTAACATGTGTATCATGATTATAGTTGATATCTGGAGGCCATCCCATCCTGGTCTCTTTTTATAAAACTTTTTGGAGAGATCTTGTTAGATTTGGAGTTCCTCAATGGTGCAAGCTTTTAACATGCTTGGCTGCTAACTAAAAGTTGGTGGTTTAAGTCTACCCAGAAGAATGGCCTGGAAATCTACCTCTGAAAGAATAGGCTGGAGATCTACCTCCAAATGATCAAAAAACTGTACGGAACACAGTTTTACTCTGACACACATGGGGTCACCATGAGTCAGAGTAGACTCAATGGCACTAGTTTTTTACTTAGAATTTTTTTATCTCAATAAATATATTGAGGTTAAATGACCTGAATAGGGGCATGAGAATTATAGACAGTTTATTCTACATTTCAGTGAACAAAATTATATATTCCAATGACCTTAAAAAAGTTATTTTTACTAATATACATTACTTGTCTAGAGCCACTGGGTGGCTAGAGCATGAAACAAAATCAAAACAAGGCTTCAGGTTTCAGGTATTATGTCTACAATCTAAATTGGACTTTGCACAGGTTGGAATTTTAGGCTAATAAATCACCAGTTTTGTTTAACAAAAGCTTTATTATTGTTATTTTACTAATAAAATTAAGTTACTTCAAACATATCTGTGAAGTTGATTATGAAGGATTTTAATGATTGTGGGGGAAAAAAAATGAGGACTTAGAAGAGTCCATCCCTGCATTGTCTTTTCATGGATCTTTTAATATCTTCCTGTTTTGGGTGACTGAAGTTGATTTCAAATGTAAAATATATTGCAATCCAAGTTATTTTCCTAAAATGTAGATATGATCTTGTCATTCTACTGTTTTTAGACAGTGAATTCCTACTAGATTCATAGAAGTTCTAAAATTAAATTCATATTCAAATATCTCTATGGAATCTAAATTATGTCCACGCTTATCTTTTTGGAGCCCTGGTAGGGTTGCTATGACTTGGAATCAACTCGACAGCAATGGGTTTACCTTTCTCCCACTCAATCCATATACCTGGTGCTACGGATATACTGGATTTGTAGGCTATATGGGTCCCTGTAGGCCATGGTGGCAAGGTGGTTAAGCATTTGGCTGCCCACAAAAAGGTGGACAGATTCTAACTCACCAGCCTATCCTTGGAAACCCTAATGGGGAAGTTCTACCCTGTCCTATGAATTGACTCCAAGGCAAGGGGTTTGGGACTTTTTGTTTTTAGCTTATCCCTGTAGTACTCCATAACCCCACACATCTGAAGCTTTGCTAAAGCCATTTCCCACTCATGAAAAGTTCAACTTCACATTTTCTTATGTCTGCTAATCTCAGCAGTGCCTTTATAAGGAAGTAACTATCAATTCACTTCCCATCTTCCCATATAAACAGCTAAGCTCTCCTTCCCTAAACCTCCACATATATATATACATATATATATTTAAAAATAACATAGTTTAATTGACACTTATTCATATTTATGTCTGTATTTCCTTTCAAATCAAAGCCCATGGCAGATAGTAATAATTAGGATGATAATGTCAGTTAATGTTTACCAAGTGAAAATGTGTCCTCAGGACATGCAAATCAAAATTCCCTACAAAATTACGGTTATCATGTTTTTTTCTATTTTCTATTAAAACTTACCTTGGGTCAGAGTGCTGGAAAGACTAGCACTAGATTTGGAAGCCAGGTTTCTTTTTTTTTTAATTGTACTTTAAAAATGAAGCTTTTTTTATAGACAGAATTGGTTTCTCATTAAGCAGTTAATACACTGTTTAGAACCTGGAATGTACAAAGTATGAATCTAGGAAAATTGGAAATCATCAAAAATTAAATGGAACATATAAACATCGGTATCCTAGGCATTAGTGAGGTGAAATGGACTGGTATTGGCCATTTTGAATTGGACAAATCATATAGTCTACTATGCTGGGAATGACAACTGGAAGAGGAATGGTGGCGCATTCACGGTCAAAAAGAACATTTCAAGATCTATCCTGAAGTACAACACTGTCAGTGATAGGATAATATCCATAAGCCTACAAGGAAGACCAGTTAATCTGACTACTATTCAAATTTATGCACCAACCACTAGGGCCAAAGATGAAGAAATAGAAGATTTTTATTAGCTGCTACAGTCTGAAATTGATCGAACATGCAATCAAGATACATTGATAATTACTGGTGATTGGAATGCAAAAGTTGGAAACAAAGAAGAAGGATCAGTAGTTGGAAAATATGGCCTTGGTGATAGAAACAATGCAGGAGATCAAATGACAGGATTTAGCAAGACCAACGACTTCTTTATTGCAAATACCTTCTTTCACCAACATAAACGGCGACTATACGCATGGATCTCGCCAGATGGAACACACAAAAATCAAATTGACTACATCTGTGGAAAGAGACAATGGAAAAGCTCAATATTATCTGTCAGAACAAGGCTAGGGGCCGACTGTGGAACAGACCCTCAATTGCTCCTATGCAAGTTCAAGCTGAAACTGAAGAAAGTCAGAGCAAGTCCACGAGAGCCAAAACTTGACCTTGAGTATATCCCACCTGAATTTAGAGACCATCTGAAGAATAGATTTGACTCATTGAACACTAGTGACTGCAGACCAGATGAGTTGTGGAATGACATCAAGGACATCACCCATGAAGAAGGCAAGAAGTCACTGAAAAGACGGGAAAGAAAGAAAAGACCAAGGTGGATGTCAGAGGAGACTCTGAAACTTGCTCTTGAGCATCGAGCAGCTAAAGCAAAAGGAAGAATTGATGAAGTAAAAGAACTGAAAAGAAGATTTCAAAGGGCCTCTTGAGAAGACAAAGTAAAGTATTATAATGACATGTGCAAAGAGCTGGAGATGGAAAACCAAAAGGGAAGAACACGCTCGGCATTTCTCAAGCTGAAAGAATTGAAGAAAAAATTCAAGCCTGAGTTGCAGTAGTGAAGGATTCCATGGGCAAAATATTAAATGACGCAGAGAGCATCAAAAGAAGATGGAAGGAATATAGAGTCATTATACCAAAAAAGAATTAGTCGATATTCAACCATTTCAAGAGGTGGCATATGATCAGGAACCGATGGTACTGAAGGAAGAAGTCCAAGCTGCTCTGAAGGCATTGACGAAAAACAAGGCTCCAGGAATTGATGGAATATCAATTGAGATGTTTCTACAAACAGATGCAGAGCTGGAGGTACTCACGCATCTATGCCAAGAAATATGGAAGACAGCTTCCTGGCCAACTGACTGGAAGAGATCACCTATTCCCAAGAAAGGTGATCCAACTGAATGTGGAAATTATAGAACAATGTCATTAATATCACACGCAAGCAAAATTTTGCTGAAGACCATTCAAAAATGGCTGCAGCAGCATATAGACAGGGAACTGTCAGAAATTCAGGCTGGTTTCAGAAGAGGATGTGGAACCAGGAATATCATTGCTGATGTCAGATGGATCCTGGCTGAAAGCAGAGAATACCAGAAGGATGTTTACCTGTGTTTTATTGACTATACAATGGCATTCGACTGTGTGGATCATAACAAACTATGGATAACACTGTGAAGAATGGGAATTCCAGAACACTTAATTGTGCTTGTGAGGAACCTTTACATGGATCAAGAGGCAGTTGTTCAGACAGAACAAGGGGATACTGGTTGGTATAAAGTCAGGAAAGGTGTGTGTCAGGGTTGTATTCTTTCACCATACCTATTTAATCTGTACGCTGAACAAATAATATGAGAAGTTGGGCTATATGAAGAAGAACGGGGCATCAAGATTGGAGGAAGACTCATTAACAACCTGCATTATGCAGATGACACAACCTTGCTTGCTGAAAGTGAAGAGGACTTGAAGCTTTTACTAATGAAGATCAAAGGCCACAGCCTTCAGTATGGATTACACCTCAACATAAAGAAAACAAAAATCCTCACAACTGGACCAATGAGCAACATCATGATAAATGGAGAAAAGATTGAAGTTGTCAAGGATTTCATTTTACTTGGATCCACAATCAACGGCCATGGAAGCAGCAGTCAAGAAATCAAAAGACGCATTGCATTGGGCAAATCTGCTGCAAAGGACCTCTTCAAAGTGTTGAAGTGCAAAGATGTCACCCTGAAGACTAAGGCGTGCCTGACCCAAGCCATGGTATTTTCAATCGCATCATATGCTTGTGAAAGCTGGGCAATGAATGAGGAAGACCGAAGAAGAGTTGACGCCTTTGAAATGTGGTGTTGGCAAGAATATTGAATATACCATGGACTGCCAAAAGAACGAACAAATCTGTCTTAGAAGAAGTACAACCAGAATGCTCCTTAGAAGCAAGGATGGTGAGACTGCGTCTTCCATACTTTGGACATGTTGTCAGGAGGGATGAGTCCCTGGAGAAGGACATCATGCTTGGCAGACTACAGGGTCAGCAAAAAAGAGGAAGGCCCTCAATGAGGTGGATTGACACAGTGGCTGCAACAATGAGCTCAAGCATAACAATGATTGTAAAGATGGCACAGGACCGGGCAGTGTTTCATTCTGTTGTGCACGGGGTCGCTATGAGGCGGAACGAACTCGATGGCACCTAATAACAACAAAAACAATCTTTGGGTGAAGGATGAACCTCAGGAGTGACTTCAGTTCTGAGTTAAAAGGGACTCTGGGGGCCATACTCTCGGGGTTTCTAAAGTCTCTGTCAGACCAGTAAGTCTGGTGTTTTTTTGTGAGTTAGAATTTTGTTCTCTATTTTTCTCCAGCAGACAATGTTCCGCTGCTCTTCATAAGGTATTCACCGGCTAATGCTTTTCAGAAGTAGACTGCCGGATCCTTCTTCCTAGTCTGTCTTAGCCTGGAAGCTCAGCTGAAACCAGTCCTCCATGGGTGACCCTGCTGATATCTGAATACTAGTGGCATAGCTTCCAGCATCACAGCAACACGCAAGCCCCCACAGTACCAGAAACTGACAGACAAATGACCTCTTTAAAGTGTCGAAGAGCGAAGATGTCACCTTTAAGACTAAGGTGCGCCTGACCATGGTATTTTCAATCGCATCATATGCATGTGAAAGCTGGACAATGAATAAGGAAGACTGAAGAAGAATTGATGCCTTTGAATTGTGGTGTTGTCGAAGAATGTTGAATATACCATGGACTGCCAAAAGAACGAACAAATCTGTCTTGGAAGAAGTGAAGCCAGAATGCTCCTTAGAGGCAAGGATGGCGAGACTGCGTCTTCCATACTTTGGACATGTTGTCAGAAGGGATCAGTCCCTAGAGAAGGACATTATACTTGGCAGAGTACAGGGTCAGTGGAAAAGAGGAAGACCCTCAACGAGGTGGATTGACACAGTGGCTGCAGCATTGAGCTCAAGCATAACAATGATTGTAAGGATGGCTCAGGACCAGGCAGTGTTTCGTCCTGTTGTGCATAGGGTTGCTATGAGTTGGAACTGACTCAATGGCACCTAACAACAACAACATTTTTCTCCAGCTTTGTCCAGGACCCTCTATTTGTGATCTCTTTCAGGGCAGTTGGTGGTGGTACCCGGGCACCATCTAGTTGTGCTGGACTCAGTCTGGTGGAGGATGTGGTAGTTGTGGTTGATTAGTCCTTTGTGTGGGGCCAGTGGAGTATCTTAGATGGCTGCTCACAAGCTTTTAAGACCCCAGATGCTATCTCCAAAGCAGCATGTAGAACATTTTCTTTATAAACTATGCTATTCCATTTGAGACAGATGTCCTCTGAGACCGTGGTTCCCAGCCCTCAGCCCAGTAATTCAGTCCCTCAGGGAGTTTGAATGTGTCTATGAAACTTCCACAACCTTGCCTTGTTAGGTTGTTCTGGCTTCCCTAGAATTGTGTGCTTTCTCACCCTTCACCAAAGTTACCGCTTACCTATTGTCTATTTAGTTTAGTGTTTTTCCTTCTCCAAGCCTCCCCTACCTCATAACCATCAAAGATTGTTTCTTTTTGTATGTAAACTTGTTCATAAGTTTTTATAATAGAGGTCTCATACAATATTTGTCCTTTTTTGATTGACTTATTTTGCTCTGCATAGTGCCCTCCAGATTCATCCATATTGTGAAATGTTTCAAAGTTTCATCTTTGTTCTTTATCGTGGTGTAGTACTCCATTGTGTGTATGTACCATAGTTTGTTTATCCATTCATTTATTGATTGGCAGTCAGGTTGTTTCCATCTTTTTGCTATTGTGAACATTGTTGCAATGAACATGGGTGTGCCTATGCCTATTCCCATGATGGCTCTTGGTTCTCTAGGTTATATTCCTGGGAGTATTTCTGGATCATACGGTATTTCCTAAAAAAGGAAGCACCATATCATTTTCCTAAATGGTTGTACCATTTTACATTTCCGCCAGCAGTACATAAGAGTTCCAATCTCCCCACAGATTCTCCAATATTTGTTATCTTCTGTTTTCTTGAATTGTGTCAGTAACGTTGGGGTAAGACGGTATCTCATTGTAGTTTTGATTTAAATTTTTCTAATGATTAGTGATCAGGAGCATTCCCTCATGCGTCTGTTAGCCGCCTGGATGTCTTCTTTGGCAAAGTGTCTGTTCGTGTCCTTTGCCCATTTTTAATTGGATTATTTGTCTTTTTGTTGTAGAGGTGTTGGATTTTCCTAGAGATTTTAGAGGTTACATAGCCAAAATATTTTTCACCATCTGTAGGTTCTCTTCTTACTCTTTTGGTGAAGTCTTTGATGAGCATAACTGTTTAATTTTCAGAAGGTCCTACTTATCTAGCTTATCTTCTGGTGTTTGTGTATTGTTAGTCATGGTTTGTATCCTGTTCATGCTGTGTGTAGGGCTTTTAGCATTGACCCTATTTTTTCTTCTCTGACTTTTGTAATATTTTGTTTTATATTTAGTCCTTTGATCCATTTTGAATTAGTTTTTGTGTACAATATGAGGTATGGCTCCAGTTTCATTTTTTTGCAGATGAACACCCAGTTTTGCCACCACCATTTGTTAAAAAGACTGTCTTCTCTCCAACTAATGGAATTTTAGTCTTTGTCAAAGATCACGTGACCTTACGTGGGTAGATTTACATCTGGGTTCTCAATTCTGTTCCATTGGTCAATGTGTCTGTGGTTGTACAAATACCAAGCTGTTTTGACTATCATTGCTGTATAGTAGGTTCTGAGGTCATGTAGTACGAGTCCTCCTACTTTATTCTTCTTCTACAAGAGTACTTTACTTATCTGGAGCCTCTTCCCTTTCCATATAAAGTTAATGATTATTTCTTTTATCTCATTAAAGAATGTCATTGGTATTCAGATCAGGATTGCATTGTATTTGTAGATTGCTTTGGGTAGAATAGGAAACCCTGGTGGTGTAGTGGTTAAGTGCTACAGCTGCTAACCAAAGGGCGGCAGTTCAAATCCTCCAGGTGCTCCTTGGAAATTCTATGAGGCAGTTCTACTCTGTCCTATAGGGTACCTATGAGTCGGAATCCACTCAACGGCACTGGGTTTGGTTTTGGGTTTTTGGTTTGGGTAGAACTGACATTTTCACAGTGTCAGCATGTATGGTATGTTTTTCCATTTATATAGGTCTTTTGGTTTCTTGCAGTAGTGTTTTGTAGTTTTCTTTGTATAGCTCTTTTACAATCCTGGTTAGATTTATACCTAAGTATTTTATTTTTTTAGGGGCTATTATAAATGGTATTGCTTTCTTGATTTCCTTTTCATAGTTCTCTTTATTGGTGTATAGGAATTCAACTGATTTTCCTATGTTTATCTTGTATCGTGCTACTCTGCTGAATATTTCTATTACTTCCAGCAGTTTTCTAGTGGAGTCTTTTGAGTTCTCTATGTATAGTACCATATCATCCCCAGATAGGGACAGTTTTACTTCTTCTTTATCAATTTGGATGCCAATTTTTTTCTTTTTCTTCTGTTATTGCTCTTGGTAGGACTTCGTGCACAGTGTTAAATGGGAGTGTTGATAAAGTACGTCTTTGTCTTGGTCTTGTCCTCAAGGGGAATGTATTCAACCTCTCTCCATTAAGAATGATGTTGGTTGTTAGTTTTGTATAGATGCCTTTTCTTATGTTAGGCAATTTCCTTTCTATATCGGAAATGCCTGCTGGACTTAGTAAAATGCCTTTTCCACATTGGTTGAGATGATCATGTAATTCTTTTGTTTTATTATATGGTGTATTACATTAATTGATTTTTTAATGTTGAACCATCCTTGCATACCTGGTATGAATTCCACTTGATCGTAGTGTATTATTATTATTTATATGATGCTGAATTCTATTGGCTAGAATTTTGTTTGAGAATTTTTACGTCTATATTCATGAGAGATATAGCTCTGTCATTTTCTTTTTTGTGGTGTCTTTGCCTGGTTTTGGTATCCGGGTTATGCTGACTTCGTAGAAAGAATTTGGAAGTATCCCTTCCTTTTCTATGTTCCGAAATAGTTTGAGTAGTGTGGTGCCAGCTTTTCTGTGAATATGTGGTAGAATTTTCCTGTGAAGCAATCTGGGCCAAGGCTTTTTGTTGTTGTTGTTGCTGAGGCCTTTTTGCATTGTCTTTTCAATCTCTTAGTTTGTTATGGGTCTGTTCAGATTTTTTATCTCAGTTCACATTAGTCTAAGGAGTTATAGTGTGTTTCTGGAAATATGTCCATTTCCTCTAGGTTTTCAAATTTGTTGGAGTATAGTTTTTCATAGTACTCTATTACGATCCTTTTTATTCAGTTGGGTCTGTTATAATATCCCTCTTTTCATTTTTTATTTGGGTTCTTTTGCATCCTGTCCTGTTTTTCTTTTGTTATTTTGGCCATGGTTTGTCCATTTTGTTGATCCTTTCAAAGAACTAACTTTTGGATTTGTTTTTCTATTCTCTATTTCTGTTCTGATCTTTATTATTTTCTTTCTCCTGGTGGCTGTGGGCTTGTTTTGATGTTCTCTTTCTATTTGTTCGAGTTACATCGCTAATGTGATTTTCTCCTTTTTCTTTTTGGATGTGCACATCTGTTGCTATAAATTGATCTCTGAGCACTGCGTTTTCTGTGTTCCAAAGGTTTTGATATGATGCATTTTCTTTCTCATTTGATTCTAGGAATTTTTTAATTCCATCATTGATTTCTTCTATTACCCAGTGATTTTTAAGCAAGGTTGTCTTAGGCTGGGTTCTCTAGAGGAGCAAAATCAATAAAGCATATAAATATAAATATATATATATATAAAAAAGAGAGAGATATATCAAGAAAATAGCTCATGTGATTGTAGAGGTTGGAACATACCAAGTCTATGGATCAGGATAGAGGCTTCTCTTGATTCACGGAGCCACAGGGACTGGCAAAACCAAGATAAGCAGGTCGGAGAGCAGGGATTCTGCTCTCAGGCTGTGAAGATCGATGAATCCCAAGATCTACATATAAGCTGACAGCTCAAGTCCCAAGATCCAGAAGTCAGATGAACAGGAGGCAGCTGCAGGATCCAGACTGAGCAAAATTCAGAATGTCTGCTTATATTCAGATGCAGGCCACACCTCCAAGGAAACTGCCTTTTGACTGATTGGCTACTGGCAGCAGATTTCATCATGGAAGTGATCACATCTAAGCACTGAGAATCATGGCCCAGCCAAGGTGACACACAGTATTAACCATCAACATGGCACACATACACATCTCCTCAAACCATACATATTCTCTGAATAGAGACAACTGTAAAGTCATACTTGCACCTCACAAGATACAACTAACATGCATGCAACTGAAAACTCACTAGCCCAGTTTACATCTTACATTTTATAAGTGAAGAAGACAAATTTTTTTTTTAAATGATATTTTATTATATTTTCAGGGAAGGTTTATACAGCAGTTTAGGTTCTCATTCAACAATTTCTACACAAGTTGTTCAATGACATTGCTTATGTTTCTTTACAATGCATGAACATTCTCATTATTTCTTTCCTGTTTGTTCTGTTTCCATTAATATAGTTTTATTGCATCCTTACATTCTCATCTTTGTTTTAAAGTAATTGTTCACCCCTTGGTCTCATATAGGTGATTATTTAAAGAAGCACAGTACTTAAGGATGTTATTTATTATTTTTTGAGACTATTAGTTATTTAACTACAAGATAACCTCAGGGGTTAGTTTCAGTTCAAGGTTTGAAGGGTATCTCACATCAATAGTCTTGGAGGAGTCCTCCAGTCTTAACCAATTCAGTAAGTCTGATTTGTTTGTCTATTTTTTAGGAATTTGAGCTTCTGCTCCACATTTTTCTCCCATTCTATTAGGGTCCATCTATTGTGGCCCTAATTAGAAAGGTCGGTAGTACTCTATTATGATCCTGGGAACCATCTAGTTTTTCTGGTCTTAGGGTATATTATGCCATGGTTCGTGTAGACTATTTGTCCTCTAGACTAGTTTCTTCTTTGAGTCTTTTGTTTCTGTCTTTCAGTCCTGTACATTCTGGAAACAATTCCATTTTTTTTTATTGTGGTTAAAGTAAAAGTTTACAATTCAAGTCAGTTTCTCATACAAAACCTTATACGCACATTGTTATGTGACCTTAGTTGTTCTCCCTATAATGTGACAACACTGTCCTCCTCTCCACCCTGTATTTCCCTTGTCTATTTGTCTTAGTCATCTAGTGCTGCTATAACAGAAATACCACAAGTGGATGGCTTTAACAAAGAGAAGTTTATTCTTTCACAGTCTAGTAGGTTACAAGTCCAAATTTAGGGTGTCAGCTCTAGGATAAGGCTTTCTCTGTTGGCTCTGGAGGAAGATTCCCTGTCATCAATCTTCCCCTGTTTGAGGAGCTTCTCAGGCACAGGAACCCCACGTCCAAAGGACATACTCTGCTCCTTGTGGTTCTTTCATGGTAGCATGAAGTCCCCCCTCTCTGCTAGCTTTTCTTTCATTTTATCTCTTGAGAGATAAAAGGTGGAGTAGGCCACATCCCAGGGAAAATCTCTTTACATGGATCACGGATGTGACCTGGTAAGGGTGTTACAATCCTACCCTAATCCTCTTTAACATAAAATTACAATCACAAAATGGAAGACAACCACAGAATACTGGGAATCATGGTCTAACCAAGTTGATACATATGTTTTTGGGGGGACACAATCGAATCTATGTCACCATTCAACCAGCTCCTGTCCTCCTCTGCCTTCTCATCTAACCTCCAGACAGGAGCTGCCCACTTAGTCTCATGTGTCTACCTGAGCTGAGAAGGACACTCCTTACTGTATCATTTTATGTCTCATAGTCCAGTTTAATCTTTGTCTGAAGAGTTGGCTTTGGGAATGATTTTAGTTATGGGCTAATAGAGATTCAGGGGCCATGTCCTCTGGGGTCTCAGTCAGACCATCAAGTCTGGTCTTTTTACTAGAATTTTGAATTCTGCACCTCACTTTTCTCCTGCTCCATCAGGGATTCTCTGTTGTGTTCCCTGTCAGGGCAGTCATTGGATGTGGCTGGGCAGTATCTAGTTCTTCCGGTCTCAGGCTGGTAGAGTCTCTGGTTTAAGGGGCCCTCTTTATCTCTTAGGCTCATATTTTCCTTGTGTCTTTGATGTTCTTCATTATCCTTTGCTCCAGGTGGGTTGGGACCAGTTGATGCATCTTATACGGCTGCTGGCTACCTTTTAAGATCACAGACACTACTCACCAAAGTGGGATGCAGAACATTTTCTTAATACACTTTGTTGTGGCAATTGACATAGATGTCCCCCGAAATCATGGTTTCCAGACTTCTGACCCTGCTTCTCTATCCCTCAAAATGTTTGGTTGTATTCAGGAAACTTCTTAGCTTTTGGTTTAGTCCAGTTGTGCTGACTTCCCCTGTATTGTGTGTTGTCCTCTCCTTCATCTAAGATGATTCTTATTCACTATCTAGTTAGTGAATTCCCTCTCTCTCCCCACCCCACCTTTGTAACCATCAAAGAATGTTTTCTTCTGTGTTTAAACCTTTTCTTGAGTTCTTATAATAGTGGTCTCATACAATATTTGTCCTTTTGTGACTGACTAATTTCACTTAGCATCATGCCTTCCAGATTCATCCATGTTATGAGATGTTTCACGGATTCATCGTTGTTCTTTATCATTGAGTAGTATTCCGTTGTGTGAATATACCATACTTTTTTTTATCCATTCATCCCTTAATGGGCACCTAGGTTGTTTCCATCTTTTTGCTATTGTAAACAGTGCTGCAATGAACATGGGTGTGCATATATGTATTCATGTGAGGGTTTTTATTTCTTTGGGTATATTCCAAGGTGTGGGATTGCTGGATCATATGGTAGTTCCTTTTCTAGCTTTTTAAGGAAGTTCCAAATTGATTTCCAAAGCAGTTGTACCATTTTACATTCCCACCAGCAGTGTATATATAAGTGTTCCAGTCTCTCCACAACCTCTCCAATATTTATAATTTTGTGTTTTTTTTGATTAATGCTAATCACTTTGGGGTGAGATTGTATCTCATTATAGTTTTGATTTGCATTTCTCTAATGGCTAATGATATTGAGCATTTTCTTATGCATCTGTTAGCCACTTGAATGTCCTCTTTGGTGAAGTGTCTTTTCATATCCATCACCCATTTTTAATTGGGTTATTTTTCTTTTTGTTGTTCATGTTTTGCAGCATCTTGTAGATTTTAGAGATTAGACCCTGATCGGATTTGTAGTAGCCAAAAATTTGTTCCCAGCCTGTAGCTTCTCTTTTTACTCTTTTGGTGAAGTCTTTGGATAAGCATAAGCGTTTGACTTTTAGGAGCTTCCAGTTTTCTAGTTTCTCTTTTGGTTTTTCTGTACTGTTTTGTTTTTGTATACTGTTTATGCCATATAGTTTGTATACTGTTTATGCCACATGTTTTTTTTTGGGTTTTGGGTTAGGACTCCTGGCATTTTCCCTATTTTTTCTTCCATAATCTTTATCATTTTAGATTTTATATTTAGGACTTTGATCCATTTTGAGTTAGTTTTTGTGCATGGTGTGAGGTATGGGTCTTGTTTTTTTGCAGATGGATATCCACTTATGCCAGCACCATTTGTTAAAGAAACTCTCTTTTCTCCAATTAAAGGACTTTGGGCTTTTGTCAAATATCACCTGCCCATAAGTGAATGAATTTCTATCTGGATTCCTAATTCTGTTCCATTGGTCTATGTATCTGTTGTTGTACCAGCACCAGGATGTTTTAACTGTTGTGGCAGTATAGTAGGTTCTAAAATCAAGTAACATGAGGTCTCCCACTGTGTTCTTCTTCTTCAGTAATGCGTTACTTATCAGGGGCCTCTTCCCTTTCCATACGAAGTTGATGATTTGTTTCTCCATCTCATAGAAAAAAATGCCATTGGAATTTGGATCCACATTGCATTGTACCTGTAGATCACTTTGGGTGGAATAGACATTTTCACAATGTTGAGTCTTCCTATCCATGAGTAAGGTAGGTTTTTCCACTTATGTAGGTCTCTTTTGGTTTCTTGCAGTAGTGTCTTGTAGTTTTCTTTATATAGGTCTTTTACATCTCTGGTTAGATTTATTCCTAAGTATTTTATCTTCTTGGGGGCTGTTGTTAATGGTACTGAATTGGTGATTTCCTCTTTGGTGTTCTCTTTGTTGGTGTAGAGGAATCCAACCGATTTTTGAATGTTTAGCTTGTATCCTAATACTTCGCTGAACCCGTCTATTAGTTCCAGTATTTTCCTTGTGGATTCTATAGGGTTTTCTGCATATAAGGGCATATCATCTGCAAATAGACAAACTTTTATTTCTTCCTTACCAATTTGGAAGCCCTTTATTTCTTTTTCTAGCCTAATTGCTCTGGCTAGGACCTCCAGCACAATGTTGAAGAAGAGCGGTGGTAAATGGCTTCCTTGTCTGGTTCCCGTTCTCAAGGGGGAATGCTTTCAGACTCTCTCCATTTAGGATAATGTTGGCTGTTGGCTTTGCATCAATGCCCTTTCTTATGTTGAGGAATTTCCCCTCTATTCTTACATTGCTGAGAGTTTTTATCTGGAATGGGTGTTGGACTTTGTCAATACCTTTTCTGCATCAATTGATAAAATCATGTGGTTCTTGTCTTTTGTTTTATTCATGTGATAGATAACATTGATTGTTTTTCTAATGTGGAACCATCCCTGCATACCTGTTGTGAATCCCACTTGGTCATGGTGAATTTTTTTTTGTTGTTGATATTTTGCTGAATTCTGTTGGCTAGAATTTTGTTGAGGATTTTTGCATCTAGGTTCATGAGGGATATAGGTCTGTAATTTTCTTTTTTTGTGAAGTCTTCCTGAATTTGGTATCAGGGTTATGCTCGCTTCATAGATTGAGTTTGAGAGCATTCCATCCTTTTCTATGCTCTGAAATACCTTTAGTAGTAGTGGTGTTAACTCTTCTCTGAAAGTTTGGTAGAGCTTTGCAGTGAAGCCATCTGGGCCAGGGCTTTTTTCGGGGGGGAGAGCAGTTTTTTGATTACCTTTCAATCTCTACTTTTGTTATGGGTCTATTTAGTTGTTCTACTTCTGTTTGTGTTAGTTTAGGTAGGTAGAGTGTTTCTAGGAATTCATCCTTCTAGGTACAATTTTTCAGAATAGTCTATCATTCTTTCAATTTCAGTTGGGTCTGTTGTGATATCACCCATCTCATTTCTTATTTGGGTTATTTGCTTCCTTTCCTGTTTTTCTTTTGTCAGTCTAGCCAACGGTTTATCAATTTTTAAATTTTTTCAAAGAACCAACTTTTGATCTTGTTAATTCTTTCAATTATTTTTGTTTTCTATTTTTTTATTTCATTTAGTTCTGCTCTAATTTTTATTATTTCCTTTCTTCTAGAGCCTGAGGGCTTCTTTTGTTGCTCTTTTTCTATTTGTTCAAGTTGTAGGGATAATTCTTTGATTTTGGCCCTTTCTTCTTTTTGTATATGTGCATTTATTGATTTAAATTGACCTTTGAGCACTGCTTTCTCTCTGTCCCAAAGGCTCTGATAGGAAGTGTTTTCATTCTCATTGGATTCTAAGAATTTCTTTATTCCATCCTTAATGTCTTCTATAATCTCATCTTTTTGAGCAGGGTATTATTCAGTTTCCAAGTGTTAGATTTCTTTTCCCTGCTTTTTCTGTTATTGATTTCTACCTTTATGGCCTTATGGTCAGAGAAGATGCTTTGTAGTATTTCAATGTTATGGATTCTGCTAAGGCTTGCTTTATGACCTAATATGTGGTCTATTCCAGGGAATGTTCCATGTGCACTAGAAAAGAAAGTATACTTGGCTGCTGCTGGGTGGAGTCTTCTGTATATGTTCTGTATGTGTCTGTGAGGTCAAGTTGGTTTATTGTGGCATTTAGATCTTCTGTGTCTTTATTGAACTTCTTTCTGGATGGTCTGTCCTCACCAAAAATGGTGTGTTGAAGTCCCATACTATACTTGTGGTGTTATCTCACTTTTCAATTCTGTTAGAGATTGTTTTATGTATCTTGCAGCCCTATCATTGAGTGCATAAATATTTAATATGGTTATATCCTCCTGGTATATTGTCCCCTTAACCATTATATAGTGTCCTTTCTTATCCTTTGTGGTGGATTTAACTTTAAATTCTATCTTGTCAGAAATTAATATTGCCACTCCTCTCTTTTTTGATTGTTGTTTGCTGTTATATATTTTTTCCCATCCTTTGAATTTTAGTTTGTTTGTGTCTCTACATCTAAGATGTGTGTCTTGTAGGCAGATATAGACCAATCTTGTTTTTTAATCCATTCTGCTACTCTCTGTCTCTTTATTGGTGCGTTTAGTCTATTTACATTCAGTGTAATTATGGATAGGTATGAGTTTACTGCTGTCATTTTGATGTCTTTTTGCGTGTGTGTGTGTTGTTGACAGTTTCTTTTTCCCACTTAATTTTTTGTACTGAGTAGTTTATCTTTATATGTTGTCTTTTCCTCGTATTCATTGATGATTTTGTTTCTGCTGAGTAGCTATTTTTTCTTGTATTTTATTTTGATGAGTAGAATTGTTTGTCTCCTTTGTGGTTGCCTGAATATTTACTGCTATTTTTCTCTGTTTAAACCTAACTTTTATTTGTTTATATCTCTTTGTCTTCCTGTCCATATAAAAGATGTATGACTACATTTCTCAGTCCCTCTTTGTTGTTTAATGTTGTCTTCTTTTACATAATGATATCTCTGTTCCCCTGTTTTGTGCATTTTTTTTTCTTGATTTATTTTTGTGATTTCCCTATCTGGGTTGACATTTGATTGCTCTGTGCATTGTTCTAGTCTTGGGTTGATATCGGACAGTATTGATTTTCTAACCAGAGAACTCCCTTTAGAATTTCGTGTAGTTTTGTTTAAGTTTTTATGAATTCCCTAAGCTTCTGTTCATCTGGAAATGTCCTAATTTCACCTTCATATTTAAGAGACAGTTTCCACTTATTTACTTTTTTGCTGGGTATATGATTCTTGGCTGGCAATTTTTTTTCCTTTAATTCTTTATACAAGTCATCCCACTGTCTTCTTGCCTTTATGATTTCTGCTGAGTAGTCCATGGTTATTCTTATTGACTCTTCTTTGTAGATGACTTCTCATTTATCCTTAGCTACTCTTAAAATTCTCTCTTATCTTTGATTTTGGCAAGTTTAATTATAATATGTCTTGGTGACTTTCTTTTAAGATCTACCTTATGTTGCATTCTGTGAGCATCTTAGATAGATATCTTCTCATCTTTCACTATATCAGGGAAGTTTTCTGCCAACTAATCTTTAACAACTCTCTCCATATTTTCTGTTATCCGTCCCTGTTCTGGTATCCCATTCACTCGGAGGTTATTTGTCTTGATAGAGTCCCACATGATCCTTAAGGTTTCTTCATTTCTTTAAATTCTTTTACCTGGTTTTTCTTCAAATATATTGGTGCCAAGTGCTTTATCTTCAATGTTCCCAGTTCTGCCTTCCACTTGCTCAATTCTGCTTCTCTGACTTTCTATTAAGTTGTCTACCTCTGTAATTTTATTGTTAATCTTCTGAATTTCTGATTGCTGCCTCTCTGGGGATTCTTGCAGCTTATTAAATTTTTCATTATGTTCTTGAATAACTTTTTAATTTCTTCTACTGCTTTATCTGTGTGTTCCTTGGCTTGTTCTGTGTATTGCCTGATCTCTTTCCTGATGATTTGAAGAGTTCTGTATATTAACATTTTGTATTCTGCATCCAGTAATTTCAGGAATGAATCTTCATCCAGAAGATACCTTGATCCTTTGTTTTGAGAGCTCGTTGAAGCTATCATGGTCTGTTTCTTTATATGATTTGATGAATGTTTCTGAGCCATCTATAAGTTATTTATTTTGCCTATTGTATCCTTGCTTCTTGCTTTGTTTTGTTTTGATATCTCCAAATAGGTTGATGAGTGAGGTATCTTATTTTCACCTTTGAACCTCTAATGTCCCTTCACCAGATGGCTAGAACTATTATCATGTATATGAGCCTAGGAGTCCATTCTGTTTTGTTGTATGGATTCAGCTCAGGTCTCCAGGTACTTGGTCATCTGCTGTGTGGTATACGTTCTGTCCTACAGTCTTAGAGGGGTGGGGTGATTGGTGTAGGTATTGGTATCTGGTTGCAGCAGGGGTTCATGCTCTGAACAAGGTAGGGGGCTGAGAACTGTCACCTGAGTGTCTGTAAGGAAAGCGCATCCCTGTTCCCTAGAGCGCACAGTTGGGTGTGTTCTGCAGATGAACCATGCACACCCAGTGATTTTGGTGGTAAGGACTGGGAGGTACCAGTTATCCTTTGACCCCTGTCACAGGTGGCTGGGTGACATGAGTGGAGCTACCAGTCCTTAGGCCCCTGATGTGGGTAGGTGAGGACCCTGTTTAATAGGCAAAGAGGTGTCAAACATCAAACACCCACCTCTCCACCACACAGCTGAAACAGGTGCAGTCTGCCAACAAGTGTTTATTCTCCTGAAATAGGCTCACACTGGTCCATGCAGAGGGGAAAGTTATTCAAAGCCCACAGACCTTTTATGCTTTGACAGGGCTGCTTCTGTCCTGAGCTCCCTGGTTTAGTAGACGTGGCAGATTATCTTTTCCTCAGTTGTGAATTTATTCCTTCTCCAAGGCTGGGAGAATGGCTCAGGGAATGCAGCAGGACCTATCTCTGTCTCAAGGAAATCAACAGCCACCGAAGCTGGCTTGGGGGCTGCTGACATGTTAAAATATACACAAGTATGTAGTTTCTTCTCTGGTTCTGGAGATGTGAGTAGGCTGCATGTATGGCTGTTTCTCCCTGAGGAAACTGCAGCCGAACGCTACAACCAGCCCACTGCAGCCTGAGGGGTCTGGGCGATTCAGGTCCGGCAACTCCTCTCCACTTCTGAACCGTCTTTCCCTTCCCCTGCCACTCGGTCTGTTTTCTAACTTTGCCTTTGATGTTCAAGGCTCCCAGCTTGTTATAAATATGATAGTTTCACTTTTTTTTTCGGGTCTTTGTTGTAAGAGGGTTCACCAGAAGCATCTGACTACTCCACCATCTTGGCCCCGCCTCCCTCATTGTTGTTTTGATTTGCATTTCTCTATTGGCTAGTGATAGTGAGTATTTCATCATATGTCTGTTAGCCTCCTGAATATCATGACCTTACCTTGTACAGGTTGTGCTGGCTTCCCCAGCATTCTGTACTGGCTTACTCTTCACCAAGGTTACTACTTATCTATTGCAGAAGCTTAATCTGAGCATATCTCAATTTGGCTCAGATTTAAAGTTGTTCTGGTGACACAGTAAGTAAACAAATGCATAAACCTAGTAAACTAACATCTCCCTACACTATATTCCTTACACAGAATCCTGGTGCCATCTAATATCCCTTCTACCTCAGACTCCACATAGAATATTCAGAACATGAGATAAAACAGCACAGACATGATGTTAGGAATACCACATGGGAACTGGGTTAGATGGATTAAAGAAGGTGGTTTCATGAACTAGGTGACTATGGTCAGGAGGGAGGAACACGTGAAGACAGCTTTGGCCTCATCTTTATCTGAAGTCATCTGGAGGATCACAGTGAATCTCACAACTCAAACATAGTACTTAAAGGGAGGAAAGAATGATGAGGGATTTAAAAAATACTGTTTTAAGATCTCTTTGCAAGCTGGAGATAAGCTATATGAAGTCGCCAAAATAAGATGCTCCAAGATCCAACAAGCAAAAGGTCAGAGTACAGAGAACAAACCTATCAAGTAATAAAAGGATCACTGATTCATGAAACAATACTTACTGATCTACCCTGTGGGAAGTCACTGGTGGTTCAGTGATAAAATTCTTGTCTTCCTTGTGGGAAACCTGGAATCAATTTCCAGTCAATGCACCTTACGTGTAGATATGCCCATCTGTCAGTGGGGGCTTACATGTGTCTATGATGCAGAATATGTTTCAGCAGGGTTTCCAGATTGAAAGGAAATAAGAAGAAACCCCTGGAAATCTACTCATGAATATCATTCAGTGAAAATTCTATGGATCGCAAAGGTCGGATCTGTAATAAAGCATGAGAATGGCACTGTTTCATTTGATTGTGCATTTGCTCAGTATGAGTTGGGACCAAATCGAAGGAAGCTAACAATAACATACCCCTTTGAGAGTCCTCAGAAATGTATGAGGGATGCTTGGTTGTCACAATGACAGGGAATAGGTGCAAGTTTAGTGGTTGTTGCTAAACATCCTACACATAGAACTATCCTATTCATAATTCTAAGTATTACTATTCTACTCTAGATCTCTTGGATTAGAAATTGGTAATTTTTAGCATTTATACATCTAAAAATTGAAAAACTAAGTTAAATGTCCCTATTATTCCAAACGCTTATATTTTTCCTTTTTTTTTTTAATAGGTAGTTAAAAAGCAAAATAGAGATATGAACAGAAGTGGTGATAGCGGATATGATTTTCTTGCTTCTATTAAAGAAAGTTTTTGAACTTAAAAATATTTAATTATCCATTTCTTCCAAAAACTCCTTTCCAACATTTTTTCTGATAAAATTTTAGTCATGTCTTATTTATTTAATTTATTTTATGTAGTCCATGTCTACTTTACTCTCTGGTTTTCTTAAGAGTATTTTGTCTTTGTGTTCATGTACCAAAGCTTCACTAGATTATATCTGGGTTCCGATTTATTTTTCCTTTGCCTTTTTGGGATATCTTTGACATCCCAAATCTAAGGTCTCAGATGTTTCATTACTTTTAGTCATGAATTCTTTGAATTTTCTCTTGTATATTTTGAAGACAGAATTCCTCCACACTTTTGAGAATATATGTACGTCATATTTAGAATCAAGTTCTGACGGATCATTTGTTTTTAGTAAATTGATTGTGCTTTCCCAACTGAGTATAAGAGTTGTGGAAGTATGTTGGAGTCTTTGGGAGAGAGAGGAGGTGAGGAGTACTAGTTAGGAAAGAGAACATCTACAGAGATTAAGAGCATAGAGTGGTATTTGAGAAGTGCCAATTTAAGACCTGTGGTCACGAACTGAGATTGAGATGAGTCAGCATGGCTGGGCTTTTCTCCAGCTTGTTTCATTGACCTGTGTGGTGCTTTCAGGTGTGGTAACTGGTTGGGAAAAGAGTTGTCAGGTCACTGCAAGGAGCTCCACACTGCAGGGGAAAATGTAAACATTATCAATAAAAAAGTGACAATATCAATGAAAGAATCTGCATGTGAGTATCACTTATTCTTTGCCAAAATTGAAAGCAATGGAACCAATCTGTTTAGTTTTGTATTTCATATATATATATATATATACATATAATTTGTTGTATGATTAGCTGTCATCCAGTCAGCCCCCAACTCATGGCGGGCCCATGCACAACAGGTGTAAATACTGTTTAGTTGTGTGTCAACCCTATGATCAGTTGTGGATGCAACAGTGGTGACCCATAGGGTTTACACTGATTGATTTTCAAAAGCAAAAGCAGATTGCCTGGACATTTTTTCCTTGTCCATCTTAGTCTGGAGGACTCTGCTGAAACCTTTTCAGCATCATAACAACACACAAGCCTGTACTGACAGAGGGGGAGTTGCTGCCCATGAGGTGTATTGATGACATGCATTGGCAGGGAATCAAACAGTGTCTCTCACATGGAATGAAAGAATTGTATCAGTGAACCACAACTGCCATACACACACACACACACACAGAAGGCACTAATATTTTATTGAATATAATCTTGTTAAATAATATTCTACCATCTCTTTCTGGGATAAGTGACAACATTTTAAATAAATACAAATGAAAGTGTCATGGATTGAATCATGTCCCTAAAATATATGTATATCAGTTTGGCTTGGCCATGATTCCCAGTATTGTGTGATTGTCCACCAGTTGTCACCTGATGTGATTTTCCTGTGTTGTCAATCCTACATCTGTAATGTTATTGAGGTAGTATTAGAGGCAGTTATCTTAATGAGGCCGGACTGAATCTACAAGATTAGGTTGTGTTTTAAGCCAATCTCTTTTGAAATATAAAAGATAGAGGTGAACAAAGAGACATGGGGACCTCATACCACCAAAGAAGAAGCACTGGGAGCATAGTGCATCTTTTGGATCCAGGGTCTCTGTGCAGAGAAGTATCTCAATGAGGGGAATATTGATGACAGAGACCTTTTCTCAGTACTGACATAGAGAAAGCCTTCCTCTGGAGCTGGCACACTGAATTTGGACTTCTAGCCTCCTAGACTGTGAGAGAATAAATTTCTCTTTGTTAAAGCCATCAGCTTGTGGTATTTCCGTTACAGCAGCAGCAGATAACTAAGACGGCAAGAGTCCAAAATTGGGAGTCAAAAATAGGTTTAAATATATGCTTCTCTGGTTTTGCAAATCTATGGTTTCAGCAGGATGGTAAGAAGTCTTAAAATTCTTTGAGCCCGTTCACTCTCTCAGATGCTATCTAAACATTTAACATACACTATCTCAGTTAATTCTTATAGTATACCTTAACCCAGGTTTGTAGGTATGGAAACAAACTAGAATATTAACTAATTTCCCTAAAATCACCTTTCCAATTAGTGTCGGATCAGTGCTCTTTAATCCTTAGTTTTCTAACATACAAAATGAGTTGATTTTAATAATATAATCTAATATCCCTTATAGCTCTCAAATAATATCCTGGAGTAATAAAGCCCATCGTCTTTTGTCTAACTGTAGGTACCACACAAATGAAACAGAGTTCTCCAAGTAGATTGCTTTGCTTAAAGTGCATGTCTGATGTGATCTCCAATAAACAGAGTCAAGAGAAATGACCAGAGTTTTGGCCCCCATGGACTTGGACATTGGGGGTTAATTAAAGGACAAAAAAAAAAAAACAAAAAAAAAACTAAGGCTTGAGGATGCAAGGCTCGAGAATGCAAGGCTCTACATATAAAATGTAGCAACTCACCCTTCTGTCTTTCAACAGTAGGACCTATGGGAATTTGGTTAGATTAGATGTGAAATGGCTTATTGTACTTTCACTGGAACAAGATAACAACAAAGCAAGATCTTGGAACTATAAGCAGTTCCCAGGATATGAACTTCTGCGGTATGTACAACACGTAGTTATGAACCAACTCCTAAATCCTATTATGTTAAAAATGTGAGGTATATACACAATGGTTCGTAATAACAAATGGGTGCTCCTTTGTGACGCTCATCAAAACATTATTATCATTACTGTATTATTGCATTAAAGATGTTTTGGTGCATCTAGAAGTGTTTCTTTAATTTTTTTTATGCCTAGAAATGTAGATTTTTTACTATATACTAAGGAAACATTTGACGAACTGATGGTGGATATGAATCATGCCTAACTGTTCTGACTAACATACAAATTTGACTCAAAGACACTCGGGAACAGAACTCGTTCTTAATCCAGGAATGGCCTATAGTCAATACATATGCAAATGTAGGAATATTGCAAAAAAAAAAAAAAGTTATTTTCTAATTCAAAAATTCCTAAAAAAAGAACCTTCAAATGTGGTCATAGGTTTTATGTTATAGAGTATGACCAGAGGTTTAGGTTATGACCAGTGATAGGAGGAGAAAGTTACAAAGTATCCATAAAAATTCCTTCCCTGTAAATTTTAGCTGATAAAGAAGAGATTCTCACATCAGAAAGAGGTTTCGATTTAATGCAGAGCATATTGATTAGTGACGTGATTTCTCAGTATAGTCTGAGAGTCTATGTGAGGAGAGTTTGATGCTTAAAGTTTTTTAAAGAGTTCAATGGATTCGCAATAGGAAGTTTTGCCATTATAAAACTACTTCCTCCCAAAATACAAACTCGAGCACTTTGAAAAAGGTGAGTCATCATGATGTTATTGAAGCTAGTTGATTTTGGTTAGCTCTAACCTCAAGGAGATAATTTGAGTATGCAGTTTTCCACTTTTTGCTGCACAGAGAAAAGATCAGTTCTACAGCAAACTGGAAAAGCTAAAAATGACTGTAAAGCGTAGAAAGAGGTAATCTGAACCTATGAAAATTCTACAATGTGCTGCTCTGGTGTGATGTGACCTTAATTAAGATAGTTAACCTTTCTGGGCCTGAAGCCACTTAATGGTTAAACGAATGGAATAGACAAATTGACAGCTACTGAGGAACTACTATGTGCTGAAAACTGTGCTCATCATGCACACAGAGCTCACTTACTTCCATCTTCATTAACCCCAACTTCCTATCAAGTTGTTGCAGTTGATTTCGCTGAGGCAAAATTACCAATTTGTTCATTGATCTTGGCCTGATTGACTGTGAGACTTTTTAAAAGTGTACATTATCTTTACCTTTTTCAAAATAAATTCAGAACACTGCAATTGCTGCACTTACATATATTACGCCCACTAGATTTTTTTTTTTTTTAACTCTAAAAATTTCAGCCATACGGTTCTTCTGATGATCAAGAGAGATGGTCATGTTAGTCCCACCTTGTAGCAACAGGGACAATATTCTATAGGTTATAATGTAACCCAGGGGGCCATGCTTCAGGTATTGACAGGGCTTCAAATAGGGCCCCATAACAATGAAGAAAACTGATGGCATCAATGGAAATAGACCCAAAACTCTAAGTTAACTCGTGTGTTTAATGTCCTTAAGCTTTCAGTCTTGGATTTATAGAATCCTGATAGTAACATTATCTTCCATTATCTAACAACGTACATATTTTCAATATAGAAAATAAAATATTCATTGTAACTAGCAACAAATAATCTCTACAATGCTCTCAGTGATGACGCAGCAGGGAATCAAACTAGAAGTATGTGTATCCCTCAAAATGATTGGCCCATGGCACGACATATGTCCAATGCTTGCTACTGGAAAAACACCACCAAATTGACTTAACACCTTTGTTCTTCATTTAAGCCTGATTTTTTTTTTTTTTTTTTTAAACAACAGAATGAGGAAAATACCCTGAGAGGTTTTTCATTTCTAATTCCTTGACAAGGTATGTCAAAGAGTGATTTTTGCATGGAACTAAAAACATTTTATCAGTGTGAACTATTGTTGATTAATTAACTTAGACAAATATTTTGTTCATTTCAGCAAGCAAACAAAATATTGAGAGCCTACTATATGAGTCATCAGAAGAGATATGAGAGGCAGATGAAATAGAATGATACATCAGATATGAACCTACCTCCAAATGTGTTGGCCAACTGTCCTGATTTGCCCAGTACTGACAGCTGGGGTTCTTGAGTTGTGAGAATTTCATTTTTAAAACCAAAACTGTCCCCAGAGTACCAGAACAAGCTGGTGATCCTACCCTCAAAGGTCAAGTGAGGAAGCCAAGCACGCAAATTCAATTAAATATGCAGTCGTTTCACTGACATTCCTATATCAGCACCCTTGTTCAAGGTTATAATAAACCAGTAAACAAGTTATCCTCGAGTTGACTCTGACTCATAGTTACTTCATGTGTGTCAAAGTAGAACTGTGCTCCAAAGAGTACCTCAGAAGAAAGTCTGGTGATCTAATTCCAAAAAGACCAGGCATTAGAAACCCTATGGAGCACAGATCTGCTTTGACACAATTGGGGTCTCCATAAATCAGAGCTGACTCAATGGTAACTAGTTTTAAGGTTATATTAAGGTTATCATAATGACAGTTAGGTTCCATGGAGGAAAAACCATATGCTTACTTGAAGAGTTTTACATTTATTACTTAATTCTCACAAAAAGAAGGATTAGCATCAAATGCCTGTGGAATCTGACCCCTGTGGATAACTGTGGTACTGGCACCTAGAAAAGCCACTGCTCCCTTCTCTTCCTGGGGCTGTTTCAGTTCCCTCCAATCCAGTCTCCTACAGGTGTATTTGCTTGAAACTCTCTGCTCACTTCAGAGTATCCTGTGTAATATCTAGAACATACATAAGATCAGTCCATACTCTAATGGCATCTCATTCACCCAGACGCAAATCTAAATCCTTATCATGGCCTGGCATTTGCCACACAAATGCCCGCATACCCTACCCCATTCCCACTTACAACCGGTGCTTTGGAACACTAGTTTCCTCATTGTTTTCCTGGGGTGGGGTTGGGGGGGTGGGGCGGTGATAAATGTGTTCTTACTTCAAGCCTTTTCACTCACTATTCATTTTGGGTAGAATATTCTTCAACCAAGCTTGTTCTAATATTGCTTCCTCATAGATGCTTTCTCTGAAATCTTTTATGTAGCTGAAAGTGCTCTATCTCCTTACTTTATTTTGTTCATTTTTACATAACATTATATAGTATTTATTAGTTTACTCTATCACCCATTAAATTTTAACTACATGATTACAGGGACCTGTATGTTTTAATCATCAGTTCATCCCAGTACCAATAGCACTGCAGTAAAAACGAACATTGACAAGTATTTTTTGAGTGAATGAATGTGTCATGAAGATGATGATGGCAATCTTTATCTGTTAGATCACCAATTTTTATTTCTATGAAGTTAAAAGAAATAGTTCATGACCCCATCTAGCTGCAACGATCCCAACTAGCAACCTCATCCTATGATATCAGTCATTTGTCATGTTCCCTGATGTTGCATGTTTTTCACTGTCAGTATTTGTCAAGAAGACAGGTGTAAAATGTTTCTATTCTTCCACCACAAACTCTCTCACAAATATACTCATGCTTTATCAAAGTTATATGAATTAGCAGTTGATTTTAAGTTACCAGATGTGAAGAATTATAACAAATCATAAGTTGCTGATCTTTTCTGTTTAAAAACCAGTAATCCAAGATTACTACTTGAGTTTATACCCTGGAGGGAATGCAGTATCAAAGTTCTCCATTCAGACAGAAGCATATAAACTAAGGCAGAAAATCCCACACCTAGGCTGGGTTAGGTCTGAAAGCCTATGTACATTAGAAATACAAAAAGGGTCACAGTCAAAATTTGTGTTTCTTTAGGAGACTGAGTTGAGGAAAAAACCAATGACCAGAATTGAAGTGACATAAATATAGAAAGAGAGGCTACAAAAAGTCGAGTTAACAGTATTCTCAACAAAGAGTTTGGGAATAAAATGCTAGAAAAATTCATCAGGAAGGAAAATTTCTTCGTTTTCATCTCTCTTGATTTCATTATTGTAAGTGATTAATCTTTGATTTAAATTTCATTACATAATGAGGTCCTAAGATGATAATTGCAAACATATGTAATCTATAAATCAGTTTAGAAACCAGATGACACATTTGCTCATACCTGCTTTTTTAGTTGAATAGCTTTGCAGCTGCCTGACTCTGCTGCCATCTACTATATGAAAACCAAACTAAAAAATATGAAAACCAAACTACACGGGGAGAAAATAGATGACCTCTTGACTGTCCACGTGGATCGCTGGGTGGTAAAAACAACTAAGGAGCTGGGCTGCTAATCCAAAATTCGGAGTTTCAAGTCTACCCAGAGGTGTGTCGAAAGGAAAGCCTGGTGATCTACTTCTGAAAAATCAGCCACTGAAAATCCTATGGAGCAGAGCACTACTCAGACACATGTGAGTCAGAACAGACTCCTTACCAAAACTTTTCATTTTAATCTCAATATGTTTTGACCTAGTTGGAAATATGGAGTAAACGCCAATCTGTTGCAAAATGTTAATTATTATGCAATTTAACTTGAAATGAATTAGGCACTAAGCACAGTTATTTAGAAAACAAGAATTAATCTTGGATGTGAAAATACTAGAAATTTGAAGCAAGAACAGATGTAAATTCAGATTACTGTGTTAACTGTATTCTTCCCATCTATGAATACTACTTTTCATATTCAAAAAATGGATATTTATGCATATATTTACAGAATTTGGGGGAGGTTATAACAAAGAAGGTAAAGTGAAAAAAAACTCTAATATAATTTATGTATCAAAAAGTTTCCAACTTATATTAGTTTTAACCTACCTACTCCTTGTTGTATTTCCATTATCATACTAGTTATTAATGGGGACAGTGGAAATAAAGTGAATAAATGTATATTATACAACCTGTGACTTTATCACACGCACTTTATCTACATAAGGAAATGAAAGTTGTGTAGAAAAATCCATGCATTTAATTTCAAGTCCTGCAGGGCTTCAGAAAATGAAAACGTCAGTACGGAAGAGATAATACTCAAATAATATTTTTTAAGTAGTGTGGATTTAGTAGGACGTGAAACAGCCCTGGTGGAACAATTGTTAAGTGCTTGGCTACTAACCAAAATGTTGGAGGTTCAACCCCACGCAGTGGCTCTACAGGAGAAAGACCTAGTGATCCGTCCCTGTAAAGATTACAGTCTAGAAAACCCTATGGGTCAGCTCTTCTCTGTCACATGGGGTTGCTCCGAGTTGAAAGCGGACTTAACAGTACCTAACAATGTAGGACATGCAGTACCTTTACAGTTCAAGGACAGTGATTTCAAATGGTGGGTGCATTTTAAGAAAAGGCACAAAAGTGATAAAGAACACGAGAGAGCAGTAAAGTAGGATCAAGGACTGTCTGGCTGGATTAGTGCCAGTTAGGGAGGGGAGACCAGAAAGTAGCAATGCAGAAAAAGGCTAGAAATAGAGGATGTAGAATTTCAGCATATAAATACTTATTGTTGTAATATTCCCTGTGCAATTCATAGATGCTGGGGAAATGTAGGATCTGGGTTGCGCAAACAGTTAAGCACTTGGCTCCTAACCAGAAGTTTGGCAGTTAGAGTCCACACAGAGGTGCCTCAGAAAAAAGGGATGGTGATCTACTTCAGAAAAAATAGCCTCTAAAAACCCTGTGGAGCACAGTTCTATTCTGACACACATGAGGTAGTGAAGAGAAGGGGTCGTAATTGACTTCACAGCAACTTTTTTTTTTTTTTTTAATGACAGTGACTCCTTGGAAAATCATGTCTACTGGGTCTGACCAGGAGTCATTCCAGGGGGGGAATCTTTTTGTTAACTTGTTTGTTGTATATGGTACTAGACTTTTATACTTAAAAGCCACATTTCTCTATGACTTACAGGCTTATCAGAGAATACATGGGGAAGAGGTAGGGACATTCAGTTCAGTTATTGAATTCAACAAAAATTGAAGATTTGGAAAAAAATAGATTCTAAACAAATATTTACAAATTCAAAATTCCTTATCTTATTTTGTCTAGCTTCATTTTTTTATTTTTATTTTTTCAAGGAAATTAAAGCAATAAGTTTTCATGGAGAAATGGAATCAAACTTCTAATGATTTCATTTTGTTGGGGCTTTTTCCCCCAAATCAAACTGGCCTGCTCCTCTTGCTCCTTATCATCCTTGTATTCCTTCTGGCCTTGATGGGTAACTCAACCATGATCCACCTCATCTGCACGGATCCCCATCTCCACACACCCATGTATTTTCTCCTCAGCCAGCTCTCCCTCATGGACCTGATGTGTATTTCTACCACAGTTCCAAAGATGGTGTACAACTTCCTCTCTGGCCACAAAGGCATCTCTTTCCCAGGATGTGGCACCCAAAGCTTCTTGTTCTTGACAATGGCTGGGTCTGAAGGCTTACTCTTGGCCTCCATGGCCTATGACCGTTATGTGGCCATCTGTCGGCCCCTCCATTATCCCAACCTTATGGGTAGAAAGATGTGTGTCCAGATGATGGTAGGATCTTGGATCTTGGGATCCATCAACTCCTTGGCACACACAGTCTACGCCCTTCATATTCCTTACTGCCGGTCCCGGGCCATTGATCATTTCTTTTGCGATGTCCCAGCCATGTTGCCTCTTGTGTGTATGGACACCTGGGTCTATGAGTACATGGTTTTTGTGAGCACTAGCCTCTTTCTCCTCCTTCCTTTCCTTGGCATCACTGCTTCCTATGGTAGAGTACTTTTGGCTGTCTACCATATGCACTCCAAAGAGGGAAGGAAAAAGGCCTTCACCACCTGTTCAACTCATTTAACTGTAGTTACTTTGTACTATGCACCATTTGTCTACACCTATCTTCGGCCCAGGAATCTCCGCTCACCAGCAGAAGATAAAATTTTGGCCTTTTTTTACACCATCCTCACTCCCATGCTCAATCCCATTATCTACAGCCTGAGGAATAAGGAAGTCCTTGGGGCCATGACAAGGGTGTTTGGAATATTCTCTTCCAATAAAGAATAGTCAAGACTCCCCGTACTCTTTTTTCTTTATTTCCTTTTCCATGTTGATTAGAATATCCTAGAGAAGTGCTATTCAATAAAAATATAAGACACATATGTAATTATAAATTTTTCTTGAAACACAAAAGTCGAATGAAAGTGAAATTAATTTAAATAACAAATGTTAACCAAAAACATTTGTAATATTACAAATAATATAAATTTTATCTACATTGATGTCTATTATTACTGTATATTGTATATATATACTACGCATATAACACATATGTATGTTCTATATTTTATATAGTATAGTATGTTTTCTGAGTATATTACTATTAACATAATAATGTTAATATAATATTAATATAGCTAATAATGTATAATACTATTAGTACAATAATATAACTATTTTTTTATTGAACTATTATCATTTGTACATTTAATCAATATAAAAATATTAATGTAACATTTTCACTTTGTTTTCGTTCTAAATCTTCACAATCTTGTGTGTATTTTATTCTTAAAGCACATTGTAATTTGGACTATACACATTTCAAGGCCAGTGATAACTGCCTTGGGCAGCACAACTTTAGAGCATCCTGTAAAATGTTTTAGAAATAATATATCTGTGGTGTATAAAAACCTAGGAGGTGCATAAAATATGTGTGATGGGACGTAAAGTAACCAACGTAAGCGTGCTAGTAAAGTGCTTATAAGAGTTTATTTGTTTTACTCCTTTTTAGCATATATATCTTGATTTTAATTGTCATCTGGAATCCATCCTGTCCTAGTCTCCTTTTACAAAACTATTTGGACAGCTCTTGTTTGATTTGGAGTCCCCCAGTGGTGCAAACTATTAACGTGCTTGGCTGCTAACTGAAAGGTTGGTGGTTTGAGTCTACCCAGAGGTGCCTCAGAAGAATGGCCTGGAGATCTACCTCTGAAAGACCAGTCACCGAAAACTCTATGGAACACAGTTTTACTCAGGAATTTTTGATTTCAATAGATACATTGAAGTCAAATGACTGGAATAGGGGCATGAGAATTATAGACAATTTATTCTATATTCAAATGAACAAAATTATGTTTGAAATGACCTTAAAGAAGTTATTTGTACTCACATATGTTATTTTTCTAGAGCCACTGGTGGCTACAGCTTGAAATAAAATCAAAACAGTGACTTCAGGTTTCAGCTATGATGTGTACAATCTGAATTGAACTTTGTACAGGTTGAAATTCTATGCTAATAAATCACTATTTTTGTTTAACAGAGGTTTTATTGTTGTTATTTTACTAATAAACTTAAGTTACTTCAAACCTACCTATGAAGTTGATTAAGAATAATTTTAATGATTGTGAGGGAAAAAAAATGAGAACTTAGAAGAGTCCATCCTTCCACAACTCTCTGTCCATTGACCAAGCTCACTTTCCCATTGTCTTTCCTTGGATCTTTTAATATTTTCCTATTTTTGGTGGCTTGAGTTGTTTTCAAATGTAAAATATATTGCCATCCAACTTATTTTCCTAAACTATTGATATGATCTTGTCATTCTATCTTTTTTAGACAATGAATCCCCTCTAGATTCACAAAAGTTCTAAACTTAAATTCATATTCGAATATTTCTAAAATCTAAATTATGTCTACCTTTACCTTTCTGGAGCTTTCATACAGTTGCTATGAGTCAGAATTGGGTTTACCTTTCTACCACTCAAATCACATAACTGGTGCTACGGATATATTGGACTTCTAGACTGTAAGGAGCCCTGGTGGCACAATGGTTAAACATTTGGCTGATAGACAAAGGGTCAGCAGTTCAAATTCACCAGCTACTCCTTGGGAACTCTGTGGGGCAGTTCTACCCTGTCCTATAGGGTTGCTATGAGTCAGAATCGACTCCAAGTGTTACCAAATCCTAGAAGGTAGGTCCTTGTCTGGTGCACTCAAATTGGCCAATTATCTGGTCATTGGCCTTTGAGAAAGTAATTTTATTGCAATGCACAGAGCAAGGTGTCAGGGAAGAAGTTCCCCAGATCCGGCTCCCTGAACTACAGGGAAGTGGGGCTTATATGAGATTTGGGCAGCAAGATGTTGGCCATCCAACTGTTCTGGGGAGGGAAAACTCTTGAACGCAGCCAGGTAACAGGAGGCAATGTGGTTTTTGTTAGACATCTGGCTTCGAAATAGGGTCCAGGTGATGATTTTCCTTCTGATTCATTCCTCCTGTTGGTGCATCCCCTGTTGAGATCAATTAGTAGTCACAGCTGGCCCTCTGCACGAGTGGAACATGCCAAATCTGATTTAGGCTAATTTAAGGACTAATGGAAACTTACTGGCATTAGTAATGTCAGGTTACAACCTCCCTTGAGTTGTAGCAATTCCTTAATCTTAAGGGATAAAGGCCAGTGACTCATCTGGCTACTTCCTGCTGACATGGTGGAGAGTTTTTAGGGATGTAGGAATAGACAGGAAATGGCTAACCCCAGAGGGTAGCAGGCAAAGGAGACTTAAGGTGGAAGAGGGTTACTTATCTGTAGGCTGTTTCTTAAAGTGTAGTCTTACGTATCCTAGTGGCTCATACTCCTGCTCGAGTTCGGAGGGTTGGCTATCTTTGTAGTCTGCACTTTGTTGACCTTTGCCTATAGGGTAAGACTTTAGAGGTACATCTGGGTCTATGGGTACATACTTCACCATGGTATAGTGGATCCAAGGTTTCACTCCGGCTATCTTCGCCAAGGAATGGGTGATGAGAAGAACTTCGTAAGGACCAGTCCACTTGAGTTGAAGCCACCTATAAGGATAATGCTCATCCCACTTCTTTATGAGAACTAGGTTTCCTGGGGTGAAAGGATGAAGAGAGGTACCTGTGGGAAAGAACATACAACTGGATGCATAATGGTTAATAGCTTTCAGAGTTACATATAGTGACCTAAGATACCTGGAAACACTAAGTTCCTGTACTACTTGAGGATGTATACCTTGATTTTAATTGTCATCTGAAGTACTACATCCCCAGGCTGCCTTAAGGAAAGGTCTCCCATGCAGCATTTCATAGAAGCCTGCATCTAGGGACCACCCAGACTCTCAATAGTGCAATATAGCAGCTTGATCCGGGACAGGTTGGTCTCTTAGAATACAACTATTCACCAACATTGCTCATATTAACTTAGGTTTCTAATCAGACCTTTTAAGCACACAGTCGTCAATACACTAGTTACTACGGTCTCTAGGGAGCATGTAGCTTCCACTGAATTCCTAAATGTCCTGACTTTGGATACAAACTCTCCTCTATCATGGCTTTGAACTGAATAAGGTAGGCCAAATCTATAAATAATCTCATTGAGGAGAGCTTTGCTTACCTCAGATGCTTTTTCCATTCAGAAGGGGAAGGCTTCTACCCATCTGGTAAAGGTATCCACAAACACTAAAAGATAATTGAAACCTCCTTTATAGCCACTGGCATAACTGTTAAGTCCTCTTGCCAGTCCTCTTGGGGTCCGGTCCCACAGGCTTGTACCCCAGGCACAGGAGGTGGTGGGCTTGGTTTTGGATTGTTCTTTGCACAGGTGACACATTGTTGAAACATACCATCCCAACCATAATGTTGCCTGATTAGGGTCCGTGCACTGGAGCAGGCGAGCCAATGAAACTTACTACAAGACAGAAAGACAGAGAAAATTTTATTTAGGAGGTGGCACCAAAGGAAAGTCCAACAGCAAAGCAGGCTGTCTTTATGGAGTTCCGAAAGGCAATTTTACATTAGAGCTTATATATGACTTTAACAGGGGTTAGAAGTGTCTTTTTGGCACATAGCCCACAGATGGCATGGCCAGATGAGTTATTCATTACAAGATAATTACAAAAGACACTTTATCAGACTAAGCAGGTACATGCCAGACAGCTCCTTATCAGGCTAAAGATATACATGCCAGGCATCTAGGCTCTAATCTTCATGTGGGGGGTTGTAAGTCACAGGTGGTTGGACAGAACAAAACAAAGTAACAAAAGCATGCAGAAAGAAGGCAAGCAGAAAAGAAAAAAACAAACTTATAGGTTCATCATGGCATTAGCTATGTAAAGCTCTTAATCACCCGTTTTGAAAAGGAGAAAACATGCTGTGGTGTATTATAGTCATAGTAATGTGTTCTCTCGTGTGCTGCTTTTATTTTCGGGTGCATCAGGTGTTCTGGTATTAATACCTGTCCTTGGAAATTGTATCCATCTTCTGTTCTGTTATTTAAGGTCAAAGCCCCATTCACATGTTTATCACTGGGGGTTTTCTGGTAGCTAAAGAGACTCTCCCTCTGGTCCCTAGGGCACTGTATAACTTCCACCTCTGTTGACCCTAATACATTATTCAAGAAAGGCATTCTCTAGTAGGTTTTCTTTCCTCCAGCTGAGATGCCCTTTCTGTCATGGTACTGCCACGGTTTGAGGCAAGGTAAGGATGTTGACCATCTTACCAGGCCTTGAAGCTGTTTGCTGCCTATGTCTGTGTTTGACAGCTCTCCAGCCTGCCAATGAAGCCAGCCGAGGGCTGGGACTGCAGACTTATACCTGCCTGGGGTGGCTGGAGTATCCCCTGTGTGCCTGGGACAGAAGCAGAGGCCATGTTCTCTAGCTCTCTGGTCTGTTGTGTAAGTTGTCTTTCCACTGTTATTGCAACCAGGGGGTCCTCGTGAGTTTCAGGGGAGTCCCTGGGCCCTGTCAGTTCGAGTCATTGGCTGACAGCTGCAGGGGCTGTGTTATGGGTTTCTGCTTGGACTGGGTTGGCTGCAAGGGGCCCTTCATTTCCAGTAGCCTTGTTTGCAGTAGGCAAACTGTCTGAGGCCTAGTTTTAGGAGGCCTTGGGTTGGCCACTGGCCCTTTTGGGGTCCATGACGACTTACCTCACATGAGGTTTGCCTGGCCAACAGTTTGCCAGGAGTTGCTGCCAGAAGCTCTGCATTTTTCCTTGTACCTGATCCTGATTATTGAAGACCTTAAAGGCAATCTCAACAAGTTGTAAAGTATTCATTCCTAGATGTACATACCAGAATTAGTTTCTAAGTCTCAAAGTAAAAGCTCCTCAGGCTGATCACTGCCTTGGTTAAGAGACCCACCTGATCCTCCTATACAAGGGGCTCGATGCATACTGAGGGTCAGTAGAGCTTCAGCTAGTGGTCAAGGAGGTGCTGGACTCCAGACAGAGACCCCACATTGAGAGACAAAATTGTTAACAAACGCGGGAAGGTGGGTGTAGGGCAATGCTATTCAGCTATATGCATCCCCTCCTAATGGAGGCAGCTTTGCTCTTCCTGAAGTATACTGGGGATGAACTTGGAATGGATTCGAGCTAAGGTACAAGGCTCTGGTGGGATTGGGCCAGTGGCCAAGGCCAAGGAATGCCTTAGCAACAAGAAGAAAAACATCTGGGCCTGGACATGAAGCCCCTGGGAATGCTGACTGCCCAAGGACTTGGGAGGAAAAACAATAAGCTTTAGCCCCAGCTGGAACAGCGTATAAGCTTGTGTTCCCTGGTAGGTGGTTATGGAGCATTAAACTGGTGGTCCAGCTGCCACCCTGGACGGACAGTCCCATAAATAAGCTCTCCCAATAAACCATATGTCATGAGCACTCGTTCCAGAGTCTTTCTTCAGTCTCTTGGAGGCATAGCCAACCTTGGGTCCAGTGCTGCTGGCCTGTTACATAACAGTGGGTCATTGTCCAATGCACTCAGACTGGCCAATTATCTAGACACTGGTCTTTGAGAAAGAGACAGTAACTTTATTGCAATATGCAGAGCAACGAGCCTGGAGGAAGTTCCTCAGATCTGCCTCCCTGAACTACAGGGAAGCAGGACAAATATGTGATTTGGGCAGCAAGATGGTGGCCACACAGGTGTTCTGGGGAGGGAAAAGTCTAGAAGATGGCCAGAAAACAGGAGTTGATGTGGTTCTTGTCAGACCTTTGGTTTGGAAATAGGGTCCAGGTGATGATTTGCCTTCTGATTCATTCCTCCTGTTGCTACGTCCTCTGTTGAGGTCATTTAACAGTCACATTTGGCCCTTCTGTGCATCCAGTGTGGGCCAAATCTGATTTGGGCTAGTTTAAGGACTAATGGAAATTTAATGGCATTAGTAAGGTCAAGTTACACAAGGCAACAGGTTTTTGTTTTTTTTTTTGCTAAAAGCCTCCATATCCCCACACATCTGAAGCTTTGCTAAAGCCATTTTCCACTTATGAAAATTTCGACTCCACATTTTCTTATGTCTGCCAATCTCAGCAGTCTTTTTTAAAGAAGTAACTAACAATTAACTTCCCATCTTTTCACATAAACAGCTAAGCTCTCCTTCCCTAAACCTCCACTTGTGTATATATATATATATACATATTTACACATAAGCCATATTTAAATGTATACATGTTTAAATAACATAGTTAACTGACATTTATTCATGTTTATGTCTGTATTTCCTTTCAAATCAAAGTCCATGGCAGATAGTAATAATTAGGATGCTAATGCCACCTAATGTTTACTAAGTGTAAATGTGTCTCCTGGATATGCAAATTAGAGTTCCCTACAAAACTGCGGTTCTCATATTTGCTCAATTTTGTGGTAAAACTTACCTTGGGTCAGAGTGCTGGGAAGACTAGCACTAGATTTGGAAGCCAGATATTTTTCTTTCTCTCTTTCCTTTTATTGTGCTTTATGAAGGTTTACAGAGCAAATTTGTTTCTCTTTAAGTAATTAATACACATATTATTTTGTGACATTGGTTGCCAACCCCACAACTGTCAACTCTCTCCCCTTCTTGACCTTGGGTTTTCCAGCTTGGTAGTTGTGGTCCATTAGTCCTTTGGACTAATCTTTCCCATGTGTCTTTGGTTTTCTTCATTCTCCCTTGCCCCAGACAGGGTGGGACCAGTGGAGTATCTTAGATGGCCACTCGCAAGCTTTTAAGACCTCAGATGCTTCTCACCAAATAGGATGTAGAACATTTTCTTTATAAACTATGTTATGCCAATTGAGCTAGATGTCCCCTGAGACGATGGTCCCCAGCCTTCAGCCTAGTAACTCTGTCCCTCAGGGAGTTTGAATGTGTCTATGAAGCTTCCATGACCTCACCTTGGTGAAGTTGTGCTGATTCCCCAGTACTGTGTACTGTCTTACCCTTCACCATAGTTACCACTTATCTATCATCTGGTTAGTGTTTTTCCCTCCCCAAACCTCCCCTCACTTGTATCCGTCAAAGATTGTTTCTTTTTATGTGTGAACCTTTTCATAAGCTTTTATAATAGTGGTCTCATACAATCTTTGTCATTTTGTGACTGACTTATTTCACTCAGCATAATGGCCTCCAGATTTATCCATGCTGTGAGATGTTTTGCAGATTCATCATTGTTCTTTACTGCTGCACAATATTCTATTGTGTGTATATACCATAGTTTGTTTATTCATTCATCTGTTGATGGACACTTAAGTTGTTTTCATCTTTTTGCTATTGTGAATAATGCTACAATGAACATGGGTGTGCATATGTCTATTTGTGTGATGTCTCTTATTTGTCTAGGATATATTTCTAGAAGTGGGATTGCTGGATCATATGGTATTTCTGTTTCTAGCCTTTTAAGGAAGCATCATATCATTTTCCAAAATGGTTGTACCATTTTGCATTCCCATCAGCAGTGCATAAGAGCTCCAATCCCTCCAAGGCCTCTTCAACATTTGTTATTTTCTGGTTTTTCTTGATTCGTACCAGTAATGTTGGAGTGAGATGGTATCTCATTGCAGTTTTGATTTGCATTTCTCTAATGGCGTATTTCCTCTTGTGTCCTTTAGCCTCCTGAAAGTTGCCTTGATGAAGTGTCTGTTCATATCCTTTGCTCATTTTTTAGTTGTATTATTTGTCTTTTTGTTGTAGAGGTGTTGGATTTTCCTATAAATTTTAGAGGTTAGAACTTTGTTGGATTTGTCATAGGCAATTTTTTTTTTTTTTTTTTCCTGAATTCTGCACCTTCTCTTTTTACTCTTTTGGTGAAGTCTTTGGATGAGCATAAGTGTTTAATTTTTAGAAGATCCCAGTTACTAATTTATCTTCTGGTGTTTGTATATTGGTAGCTATGGTTTCTCTCCTGTTTATGCCATGTATTAAGTCCTTAAGACATGGCCCTATTTTTTCTTCTATGATCTTTGTCGTTTTTGTTTATATAAAACTTAGTAGTTTTATATTTAGGTCTTTCATCCAATTTGGAATTAGTTTTTGTGTATGGTGTGAGGTATGGCTCCTGTTTCATCTTTTTTTTTGGCAGATGAACATCCAGTTTTGCCAGCCCCATTTGTTAAAAACACTGTCTTTTCCCGATTTAATGGACTTTTGGCCATTGTTGAAGATCAGGTGGCTGTAGGTGGAAAGATTTACATCTGGGCTCTCAGTTCTGTTCCATTAGTCAATGTGTCTGTAATTGTACCAGTACCAGGCTGTTCTGACTACTATAGATGTATAGTAGGTGCTGAGGTCACGTAGCACAAGTCCTACTTTATTCTCCTTCTTCAATAGTGGTTTACTTATCCGGGGCCTCTTTCCATTCCATGTAAAGTTAATGATTATTTCTTCCATCTTGTTAAAGAATGCTATTGGTATTTGGATTGGGATTGCATTATAGATTGTTTTGCGCAGAATCGACATGTTGACAATATTGTGTTTATCTATCAATATGCATGGAATGTTTTTCCATTTTATTTTGGGTTTTTTAGGTCTTCTAGTCTTGCAGTAGTGTTTTTTTAGTTTTCTTTGTATAGGTCTTTTATGACCCTGGTTAGATCCTAAGTATTTTATTTTATTTTTTAGTGGCTATTATAAATGATATTACTTTCCTTATTTCCTTTTAGTAGTTCTCTTTATTGGCGTATAGGAATCCAGCTGATTTTTGTGTGTTTGTCTTGTATCTTGCCATTCTGCTGAATCTTTCTATTAGTTCCAGTAGTTTTCTTGTGGAGTCATTTGGATTCTCTATGTATAGTATCATATCATCTGCAAACAGGGATAGTTTTACTTCTTCATTACCAATTTAGATAGCCTTTATTTGTTTTTCTTGCCTTATTGCTCTAGCTAGAACTTCCAGTATTAAACAGAAGTGGTGATAACATCCTTGTCTTATTCCTGTTCTCGAGGGAAATGTTTTCAGCCTCTATTAAGCATGATGTTGGCTGTTGGTTTTGTATAAATGCCCTTTATTATTTTGAAGGATTTCCCTTCTATACCTATTTTGTCAAAAGTTTTTATTGGGAATGGATGTTGGACTTTTCTGTATTGATTCAGATGATCATGTGATTATTATTATTTTTTATGTGGTGTGTTACATTGATTGATTTTCTAATGTGGAACCATCCTTACATAAAAAAACCTAGCGTGAATTCCACTTGATCATCGGGTGTATTACAATATTTGGTATGGTGTTGAATTCTATTAGCTAGAATTTTGTTGAGAATATTTGCATCTATATTCATGAGGGATATGGGTCTGTAATTTTCATTTTTTGTGGTATCTTTGCCTGGTTTTGGTATCAGGGTTGTGCTGGCTTCATAGAAAGAATTTGGAAGTAACCCTTCCTTTTCTATGTTCTGAAACAGTTCGATTAGTATGGTGCAAGCTCTTCTCTGAATGTTTTGTAGAATTATCCAGTGAAGTCATCTGGATCAGGGCTTGTTTTTGTTGGGAGTTATTATTGCCTTTTCAACCTCTTCTCTTGTTATGGGTCTGTTCTAATTTTCAACCTCTGTTTGTGTTATTTTAGGTAAATAGTGTATTTCTTGAAATTCATCCATTTCCTCTAGGTTTTCAAATTTGTTGAAGTATAATTTTTCATAGTACTCTATTATAGTCCTTTCTATTCTGTTGGGTCTGTTGTAATACCCCCATTTCAGCTTTTATTTGGTTTATTTGCATCCTCTCCTGTTTTTCTCTTGTCAGTTTGGCCAGTGGTTTGTTGATTTTGTTGATTCTTTCAAATAACTAACTTTTGGTTTTGTTGATTCTTTCTATTGTTTTTTTATTCCCTAAAAAAAAAAAAAAATTTTTTTTTTTTATTTCATTCATTTCTGCTCTGATCTTCATTATTTCTTTTTTCCTGTTGGATGGGGACTTCTTTTGCTGTTCTCTTTCTATTTGTTCAAGTTGTGTAGCAAATGTTTTGATTTTCTCCTCCCCACCCCCCCCTCTTTTTTTTTGGATGTGTGCATCTATTGGTATGAATTGACATCTGAGCACAGCCTTTGCTATGTCTCAAAGGTTTTGGTATGATGTATTTTCTTTCTTGTTTGATTCTAGGAATTTTTTTAATCACATCTTTGATTTCTTCTATTACCCAGTGTTTTTTTTTTTTTTTTTTTTTAAGCAGGACGTTATTCAGTTTCCATGTATTTGATTTATTTTTTTCTTGTTCTTCCTGTTATTAACTTCTACTTTTATGGCATCATGGTCAGAGAAGATGCTTTATATTATCTCAAGGTGACTTATTTAACCTCTTGATGAAGATTCCAATAGTATTGAGGTTTCTCACTTCTTGTAACCCAAAGATAGTAGCCCAGGGCAGAAAAAAATGCTGTCATGGACCAATCTTCTTGGAGGGACAGGTAGTTGTTAAAAACTATATTCTGCCCTTTCTCCAAAGGTATAGAAAGTCCCAAGACATTTTAATGTACATGTCAAAACTTTTGTAATAGATTCTGGGCCAAATTGACAATTACTCTCTGAATCAGAAGTCCACTTTTTCGATGCAATCAGAAGACGTCCCATTCAATATTACTATTCCCAACCTCATCTTAGGCAAAGGAAGCAGAGTTCTGGCTCCCTGTGGGATTAATTATCTGTGTTCCTAACCCATGGTAAGCATGACATTATGAACCAGAGTCAGCATAAAGTTGTTTTCTTATGAACCCATAAAAATCCTGTTGCCGATGAGTTGATTCCCACTCATAGTGATCTTATAGGACAGAGAAGATCTGCTCCATAGGGTTTACAAGGAGTGGTTGATGGATTCAAACTGCGAACTTTTGGTTAGCAGCCTGAGCTCTTAACCACTGCACCACCAGGGCTCAAAACACCAAACCAACACCATTGCTGTTGAGTCGATTCCTACTCGTAGTCAACCCAATAGGACAGCATAGAACTGCTCCATTGGGTTTCCAAGGAGTGGAATATGAGATGGAAGTCAAATGTATCTTTACCTTCCCTCTTCTCCATTATTTCACTTTCTATTTGTGGGCTCATAATGCATTGTAACAGTCTCAAGGAACTCACAAGAACTCACAGACTATACTCACACTTGTAAGGTTTCATAGGTTATCAATGCAGAAGTAATATGATACAATTCAGGGTAAACATGAGGAAATTCATGAAACAACTCAGGAAATTATGTGAGTGAGGTCTGTAAAGGTCCCCAAAGCAGAGAGCTCATCCTTCACCACTAGTGCAACTTCAGATGAGTTCCCCAGTACAACAGTTATTTCTCAGGGTGACTGTGGGTTGCTCTTCTCTCTAACAAGATAACTTTGCCTTCAGGTTTTAAGGTTTTCATAGGCTAGCTCATGTACTCCTTGTCAATTGCAAGTGAGGCTTCCTAATCAATCTGGGTAAATGTCAACTACTGGGCAGGATTCCCCAGCGAATTCTGGTACGGCTCAGAATGGGGTAGGAAAATGTCTTTCAGCCAATCCCAATAAATGTCAACTACAGTGTGGACTATAAACTGATCAGTCCTTTGCAATTGGCTTAGGCAGATAGTAAACTGAACAATTCTTTGGAAGCCCCTTATGCAGATAATAAACTGACCAATTCCTGCAAGTTGCTTATGCAGCTAGTAAACCAACCAATTTCTTGCAAGATGGTGGCATGACCAATCATTTTGGGAGAATTACAACCACAGGGTAAAAAAGGTCAAGTAAGGGAAACTCATTGCACCATACTGCCTCTATTTGGTTAGATTTTTATTCCAATTATCTTTTTCTCAGTGAGACTTTTCTTAGATTCACTGTTTAAAACTACAAGTGCAACCACTCTCCAAATTTACTAATTTCCTTTACTATATTACTTTTCTGTACAGCACGTTTATCCTCCTGGTGCTTATGATGTTACACTTTATTTATGCATCCACTTTATTGTCCATTTTCTGTAAAACATCATAACTACCATCAGGGTAGAGATTTTTGTCTGTTTTGTTCACAGCTATGCCACCAATGCCTTGTTGTTAGGAGCTGTCGAACTGGTTTCAACTCAAATTGACCCTATGTATAACAGAACTAAATGTTGTCCAATTGTGCACTGCCCTCACAATCTTTGATGTTTTTGAGCCCATTACTGCGGACACAGTGTCAGTTCATCTCGTTGAGAGTCATCCTCTTTTTCGCTGACCCTCTATTTTACCAAGCATGACTACCTTCTCTAAGGATTGATCCCTTCTGATAATTTATCCAAAAAAGTGAGACAAATTTTCTCCATCCTCGATAGCACCACTTTTTTTACTTTTTCTCTTTTCTAAGGGGCACTTTGCTGTACTTCTTCCAAGACTAATTTGTTTGTTCTTCTGGCAGTCCATGGTATATTCAATATTCTTCGCAACATCATAATTCAAACGCATCAATTCTTCTTCAGTTTTCCTTGTTCGTTGTTCAGCTTTCCATGCATACGAGATGAATGAAAATACCATGGCTTGAGTCAGGCACCTCTGTTCTCAAGGTGACATCTTTGCTTTTTTACACTTTAAAGAGGTCTTTTGGATCAGATTTGCTCAATGAAATATGTCTTTTGATTTCTTGGCTGCTGCATCCATGGGTGTTGATTGTGGATCCAAGTAAAATAAAATCCTTGACAACTTCAATATTTTCTCTTTTATCATGGTGTTGCTTGTTGGTCCACTTGTATAGGCTTTTGTTTTCTTTATGTTGAGGTATAACCCATACTGAAGGCTGTGGTTTTTTCTCTTCATCATTAAGTACTTCAAGTCTTCTTCACTTTAACAAGCCAGGTTGTGTCATCTGCATATTAAAATAAAAAATTCAGGTTGTTAATTAGTCTTCCTCTACTCCTGATGCTAGGTTCTTCTTCATATAGTACAGCCTCTCGTATTATTTGCTCAGCATACTGATTGAAAAGGTACGGTGAAAGGACATAGCCAGTGCTAATATCTGACAAATAGTAGGAGCTGGATAAAGTGAATCAATGCATTCCATCCCTGTTTTACAACTGATTAATTCATAAATAGGCATATAAGCCATTTATGCTAATGAGTATGAGGATAAGAATTCCTGATGTTAGGAAAATAGCTATATTCCTGCTTACTTGCTGAGAAGAGGAGAATGTAAGACTAAACTGCTAGCAGCCATCTAAGAATTGAGCTGGAAGATGATAATAATAGTCAAGACATATATGTATACAAATATCTAAATAAAATTACAGGAAAACACAGAGCAAAGTAAGGGGCTGGGAGAAGGACATTGGAAGAGAGGCTCAGTGTGCCGTTTAAAGGAGAGTAAGTTTTTTTTCTTTAAAAAATATGGATTATTATAGTGAGTATGAGATCCCTAGGTCACAAAAATGGTTTATGTTCAACTGCTGACTTAAAGGTTGGTGGTTTGAACACACCCAGAAGTACCATGGAAGAAAATATGTGGTCATCGGCTTCCGTTATGATTACAACCAGGAAACCTTTTGGAGCAATTCTACTGTGTAGCAGGAGGTATTGTCATGAGTTGGAAATGACTTGATGGCAACTAACAAGAACAATAACAGCAAAAATATACAGGGTATGAATGAAGAAAATTTTTAATTTTAATCAATTTTCAAATTTAATATGATTCTTCTAATATGTCAACATATAACTTCAAGCATTTAAGCTATTTTTTGAAGTTCATTATATTCAAAATTAACATGCCAGAAAAGCCAGGAAAATTCTACAAAAACAAAACAAAAAGATGACTACTATTTTTTTACTGATATAGAGAATTAGTATTTTAAAATATATTCTAAAGATATATGAATTAAAATTATACAATGAGTGCATAAATATACAGAGAGTTCAATTTAGTAGATGGTAGTCATGAAATAGACTATTAAGCTGAGACTATAGTGTATGATAAAATTAGCACTTTATACCAAAACAGAAATAAGGACTTCTTTAATATGACTAATCAATACCAAAAAAACAAAAACTAATTTGAAGGCTGAATTTAAGATATGCACCCAATTATAATCCAAATGGATATTATATTTAAATTAATAGAAAAGCAAACCTTTTCAACCTACTGCTTGGGAAAAAGTCTTTGGGAACAATATTTCTGATATGTGGCTAATATCCAAAATATTTATAAATCTTCTACAACTTAACAGCAAAAAAGACAAATAACCCAATCAAAAAAATGGGTAAAGAACATGAACAGACACTTGACCAAAGAGGACACTGAAGAGCCAACAAGCAAATGAAAAGATGCTCATTGTCATTATCCATTAGAGATTTGCAAATCAAAACTACAATGAGATATACCACCTAACCCGCGCTATAATGGCATTAATCAAAAAAGAACCAGAAAACAACAAATGTTGGTGAGGTCAAGGGGAGATTGGAACCCTTACCCACTGTTGGTGGGAATGTTAAATGGTCCAACTGATGTTTAAAACATTATAGCAAATCCTTAAAAATTAAAAATGGAATTACCAGAGGACTCAGCAATTTCACTTCTAGGTATGTACCCTAATGACCTAAAAGCAATAACAGAAACAGACATAGGTACAGTGATGTTTATTGCAGCATTATTCACAATAGGAAAAAGCTGTAAACAACCCGTGTCCTTTACCAGATGAATGGATAAACAAAATGTGATACACACATACAATGGAATACCACCGGAACTTGAAGAAAAAATTAAGTCCTTATACATGCTACAACGTGGATATACCTCAAAGGCATTGAACTGAGTGATATAAGACAATCAAAATAACAGAATTATTGTACGTTCTTCTATGAAATGACTAGAATAAGTAATTATACATAGACCAGTGGTTACTAGTGGTTACCAGGAGGGGAGGTGGGAAGAAGGAGGGCCTAGGGAAATCACTCACTGGGAAGCAGTAAATTTTCATCTATGGTAATGAGAAAGTTGGCATGGACTAAAAGCAATGGTTACACGGTCAGATTAATGTAGCTGTCAGCATTAAGCTGTGTACCAGGGGAAAAAAGGGGAGGGGTGCAAAATGGCAAATAAACTGTTTTATTTTAAACTACAATAGCAGCAAATTCAAAAACAAGCACAAAAATCTGTATGTGTTGATACTACTTAGATACAACTACACATTTCATGCCATTATTCTTCTTGGTTTGAAGGTTTCATATCATGGCTTCATGTGTCTATCCAGTCAATTGGCCTAACATTGTCTTTAGAGTTTCTGTTCTACCTCCTAGTTCAGTGAGTAGTGCCTGGGGTCTGAAAAGCTTGTGTGTGTTCACTCGAGATACAACAATTGATCCTATTTGCCTAGAAACAGCAGAGGAAGAAGACGACCCAGGAAGCAGAGAAGGAAATGGACTACATGTCTAACTACCTACAAAAACTACTACTTCCATTAACATGAGAACAGAAGAAATGGATGGTTCTTGGCTTCCATTACTGAACGTTTTGATCAAGGACCCAAAAGATGAATGCTGATCAGAAGGAAAAAAAGTGTGGAACAGAACTTTAAACTCATGCAGAAATCAGACTTACTGGATTAATTGAGGCTGGGGGAACCCCCAAATCTAATGCCTGGAAATAATCTTTAAACCTTGCACCAAAACTATCCCATGAAATCATCATTAAAATGAACAAGAGTTTAACTTAATTAATAACGTCTGCTTTGAGAAATGCACTCTTTTAAAGAATTACCTACATGAGTTTAAAATGACAACACTTAATTTAAAGCACAGTTGAGAACTTAAAGGGCCAAAACTTAAATGGAGATGAAACGACATGTGTAGACAGTGAGAATGGTGACATGATGTGAAATATGTAACTAATGTCATTGAACTGTTCATGTAGAAATTGTGAATCGATGTATGTTTGGTTGTGTATATTGCTACCAAAAAGAAATTAAATACATAAAAATTTTTTAAAAAGCAAACTTTTTGGAGCAATCAGGAAAAAAATTAAAAATAATTTTAGAACTAAAAAATCTTTAAAATATGACACAAAAATCATAATTTCTAAAAATATGTTGATAAATTTGACTACTTCTAAACATCTCTAGATGGCAGTGATAATTATAAAAAAAGACAATAGCTGAATGAAACTTATAAGAAAATTGAATCATGTTACACAGACATGGGGACCCTTGAAATATAAAGGTTTCAAAAAATAAATAGAGAAAAAATAAAACCTACTTTGTAATTAAATTGAGTAACAGTTCAAATAAATGGAAATACAAATGGCTCTAGAAAGTATGAAAAGATGTTCAACCTCACTTATGCAAATAAAACTGCACTGAAAAAGCACTAACAACAACAACAAAAGTTGCCTTCGGTCGATTCTGACTCATAGAAACCCTGAAGGACAGAGTAGAACTGTCCCATAGGGTTTCCAAGGAGCAGCTGGTGGATTTGACCTGCCAACCTAAAAAATCAATATTCATCTAGAAAGCTAGTGTCTCAAAATGCTTTAGAACACAGAAGATCATGTTGCTACGGGATGGGAGAAACACATTCTCACAAATTGTTATTGTATGTAAATTTGTATAAACAATAGTGTGAACAATTTTGGTGTTGCCAAAATGAAAAAAAAAAAAAATTCCCTTTAGCTTAATAATATACTTCTGGAAACATCCTTTACAGATAGATATACCTACTGTAAAGTAAAATATCTTACGTAAACTAGTAATATTTTGTAATATGCATTCTGTATGCGCTTGAAGGGGACAATTCTAAGACACATTAAATAAAAAAAACAAGATGGAGATTTGCGTCTCTAATAATCACAAATTAGTCACTTCTGGTAAACCTTCCAGCTCAAAGCAACTAAAAAACTAGAAAAAAAAACATTATGAAGTATCTTCATAAAAGTGTTGAAACCTAAACAGACACTGTGGACTTACTGTGTCAATATCCTGGAGAAGATGGAATCGAGTAAAGTGAGCTTTACTTTGGGGCTAAATGGAAAGAGCTCTGCTTTTAATACCGTTTTGAGAAGTCTCAGGAAGGGACTGGAGAAAAAGAATGTGACAAACACAATACTGGAAAAGGTAGCTAATAAGAATGCCCCAAATTGACGAGAAATGTTTATAAACACATTAAGAAATTCTGGTAAATTATAGAAAGGATTTAAAAAATTCTACTACCAAGGTACATGACACAGCAGAGTGAAAAAGAAGGTCTTTGCAATGAAGGGTCCCCCAGTGGCAGGAGTTGTTAACCATTTGGCTACTAACCCAAAGGTTGGAGATTCCAGTACACTCGTAGGCACCTTGGAAGAAAGGCCTGGCAATGTACTTCCAAAAAATTAGCCATTGAAAACCCTGGGAAGCACAGTTCTACTCTGACATATATGGAGGTGCCAGGAGTTGGAACTGATTCTACAGAAACTATTTTCTAATTGATTTGCAAGAGAGGAGGTGGTGTCAATTTTATCACTACAGGAAATATGTAAAATGACACAAACTTCCCAAGAGAAACAAAAAACATTTCCAGGTAGATCTGAATATAAAATATAAATTTATAACAGTTCTAGAAAGTGACACGGTAGAACTTCTTCATTACCTAGAGGTAGGAAGAATTCCTTAAACAGAACACAAACATGTTATTAGACACTTCTCAGGTTTCCCCTCCAGTTCCAGGCTCTACTGTCTCCCAGAGCCTCACCCAATTTCTCTGCCCAGATCACAACTGTAGATGATCGGCTCTCCTTCGGCCTGCACGGCTCTGCCTCCTGGAATCAACCAGCTGCTTGCCTGGGAAAGCTGGGCACTCTGCCCTGCCCACCGTCACACAGCCATGACTTAAAAGCCACATGTTCTGAGTGTGTAGCCCCCCGGCCACTTCCATACATGCATGGAATATTACAGCCCAGGACATGGGGTCTGGCTTTCCTAGCACCTCTCAAAGGGGTCAGATGACTCAGCAAGCAGTTGAGGAGAAAGCAGGAAGTCAGACACAATTTACTTCTTATCCAGGGCTCATGACTTCCATCCTGCCTGTCTGGATAGGGCTCTTGTTGTCAGGGGGATCCTCCTGTTGAGGGCCCTGCCTTCATAAAGCTCACTGGGCAGCTGTGGCCAGCATGGTGACACATTACCATTCCTAGCTTTACATTTTCACCACCTCTCCTATTCTTCATTCTCCTGACATAGAAAGCATTTAAATTAAATTAAATAGTTTCCTAATATTTTATTGAGTTTTTGGTGAAAGTTTACACAGCAAATAAAGTTCTTATTTAACAATTTCTATACATATTGTTCAGAACCCTGGTGGCGCAGTGGTTAAGAGCTTGGCTGCTAACCAAAATGTTGACAGTTCAAATCTACCAGGTGCTCCTTGGAAACTCTGTGGAGCAGTTCTACTCTATCCTATAGGGTCACTATGAGTCGGAATCAACCATACAGCAAGCGGTTTGATTTGATTTTGGGTACATATTGTTCAACGACATTGGTTATATTTTCTATATGTGTCCACAATCTCCATATTTCCATCTTATTGTGAATTTTTGTGAATAGTCCTGCAATGCACATTGGTGTTCATGTATCTGTTTGTATTTCTGCCTCCTATTATTAGGGGTATATACCTGGGAGCAGAATGGCTGGATCATAAGTAATTCTATGTTTTACTTTTTAAGGGAATACCAAAATGTTTTTTCCACAGCAGCTGTACCATTTTACAGTCCCACCAGTGAAGGATGAGTGTTACAATTCCTCTGCATCTCAATAACACCTATTATTTTGATAATAGATTTCTCAGTTTTTATTTGCATTTCCATATTGACTAAGGAAGGAGGCCTGGTAGCACAGTTGCTAAAGGCTTTATTGCTAACAGAAAGATCAGCTAGTCAAGTCCACCACCTGTTGCACTGGAGAAAGATGTGGCAATCTGCTTACTTAAAATTACAGCCTCGGAAACCCTATGTGGAAGTTTTACTCCGTCATGTAATTCCCTGGGAATATGAATCAACTTGACTTGATGGAACACAACAACGACAACAACAATGACTAATGATGTTGAGTATGTTTTTACGTGATGTTGAACATTTGTATTTCTAATTGGTGAAACGTCTATTCCAGTCCTGTGCCCATTTTTCGATGTAGTTGTCTGTTTTTTGTTTTAAGTTTTAGGAGTATTTAATATATCCTGGTTTTTAAACCCTTATTCAATATATATTTCCACATAATTATTCCTAATCTGTAGATTGTCTGTTCACTTTGCTGATAAAGTCCTTTGATGTACAAAAGTTGTTTTTTATTTTATTTTTTTTTTGATGAGGTATCATTTGTATCTTTTGTCTTTTTTTGCTTGTGCTTCTGATGTCATATCTGAGAATATTTCTATTCTGTGAGCAATGATGTAGTACAATTTTGAGGTACATAGATTTTTAAGATAATTCAAAAGCTTGTTTAATTATGACATGTAAGTTAATGAATGCAAAGATGGATTTTATCAATTTTAAAAAGAGGAGATAGTTATTACAAAAGGTGTAAAATAGTAATAATTTTAGGAATTTCCACAATGTTATTAATACCACATGCAAATAAAATTTTGCTAAAGATACTTCAAAGAATGTTGCAGCATCGAAAAGGAACTGACAGAAATTCAAGCAGGATTCAGGACGGGACATGAAATGAAGAATATCATTGCTTAGGTCACATGAATCTTGGTTGAAATGGAGAACACCAGAAAGCTGTTCACTTGTGTTTTACTGACTCTACTAAGGCGTTCAACTGTGTGGATCATAACAAGTTATGGATAACATTGTGAAGAAAGGGAATTCTGAAACTCTTACTTGTACTCATGTGGAAACTACATAGACTAAGATGCAGTCCTTTGAACAGAAAAAGGAGATACTACATGGTTTAAAATCAGGAAAGGTATGCATGAGGGTTGTATCCTTCCACCATAATTTATTCAATCTGTATGCTAAGCAAATAATCAGAGAAGCAGCACTATAGAATGGGATGAAGACTCATTAACAACCTGCCATATGCAGATGACACAACTTTTATTGCTGAAAGTGAAGAACTTACTGACCAAGAGTGAAGGCTAAAGCCTTCAGTATGTATTACACCTCAACATAAAAGAAAGCAAAAATACTTACAACTGAACCAATAAGTAAGATCATGACAAATGAAGAAAATATTGACATTTTCAAGGATTTCCTTTTACTTGGATCTACAATTAACACCCATAGAAGCAGCAGTCAAGAAATCAAACAACATATTCCATTGGGCGAATCTGCTACAAAAGACCTCTTTCAAGTGTTAAAAAGCAACGATGTCTCTTCAGGATTGAGGATGCCTGATCCAAATAATGATGTTTTCAGTCACCTCATATGAATGCAAAAGCTGGACAATGACTAAGGATGACAGAAGAATTGATGCTTTTGTTGGTGAAGAATATTGAACATACCGTGGACTGCCAGAAGAGCAAACAAATTTTTCTTGGAAGAAGTACAGTCGCAATACTTCTTAGAAGGGAGTATGATGAGACTTTTCTGGACATGTTTTCAGGAGGGACCAGTCCCTGGAAAAGAACATCATTCTTGGTAAAGGAGAGGGTCAGTGAAAAAGATGAAGACCTCAAAGAGTTGGATAGACACAGTGGCTGCAAGACGGGGCTCAAACATAGCACCTGTTGTGAGGAATGAGGTAGGACTGGACAGAGTTTTGTACTGTTGCACATAGGGATGCTCTGAGTCAGAAACTGCTTGAAAACACTCAGCAACAACAACACAAGTTTGACATTGGATAACTCTAAACCATGGGACTAAGTTTTATTGATGTTTTATGTTAATACATTTCCCAAGCCACCTTTTCAAGGCTTCTTTCACCTCATTGTTCTTCAGACTGTAAATGAGGGGGTTCAACGCAGGAGTGAAGATAGTATAGAAAGCTGACACAACCTTATCGTGGTTAGCTGATCTGTAGGACTTTGGTCTCATATAGGTAAAAATGGCAGCCCCATAAAAGAGTCCCACCACAGTCAAGTGTGACGAGCACGTGGCAAAGGCCTTCTTGCGGGCTTCTGTAGACTTGTGGAGAACTGCAGCTAGGATGAGACTGTAGGAGGTCAGGATGAGAAATAAAGGCACGAGGAGCATTACCACACAACAGATGTACATGACATGTTCGAAGATTGAAGTGTCAGCACAAGCCAAATGCAGCAGTGAGGGGGCCTCACAGAAGAAATGATCAATCTCATGAGCACTGCAGAAAGGGAAGCTCAGGGTAGCAACTGCCTGTACGAGACCATCAGCTGCCCCCAGAAACCAAGACCCTAAGGTCATTCTCAGGCACAGTTGCCAGTTCATGAGAATGTTATATCGTAGTGGATGACACACTGCCACATAGCGGTCATAGGACATGGCTGCCAAGAGGAAGCACTCTCCACCACCCAAGGTGAGGAAGGCAAGGATCTGTAACCCACATTCAGCAGGGGAGATGGACTTCTTGCCTGTCAGAAAGCCAGATGCCATTTTGGGCACAATGGTGAAAACCAGCATCGTGTCCGTGAAGGAGAGTTGGCTCAGCAGTAAGTACATGGGTGTGTGAAGCCGGTGGTCCCTGTGAATCAGGAGGATCATGAGGGCATTCCCCATCAGGGAAGCAATGGCTATTGTCAGCAGCACAATGAAGAGGAAGAGGTGGAAGCTAGTGTGCTGAAAGAGTCCCAAGAGAATAAAATCTGAAGTGGCATTTCTGTTCTCCATGATTTCTACTGGAGTAACACTGCCTACAGAAAGTTAAGAAGAGGAGTTCCATTATTTAAAAATCTTAGTTTGACTGTATAACTTTCTAGATATGTACTGTGTTTGGAATCCAGCGTCCTGATTCAAAGCCCTAGCCTCCCAGTTAAAATGTTCCATCATAGCCTATCATTCTACTTCTCAATAGCTCAACTCTTTAAGGTATCAACTGGGATCAATATACCCCTTCACACCATGGTATATTGACCACATTTGATAATAGATCAGAACAGATCAAATTAGGTACTAGGCGAAAAGTATGCTGTCAATTGTTAAGGACTAAAGAACGCTAAATAGTCCCATTGGCCTTTTCAATAACAACGATTATATTGTAATTATTTTGGGGTTTTACTATATATACTGATATCAAAATTAACCATTTCGGAAAAGAAAGTCTCAGAAGTCTGTCATTTAGATTTTTCTCAATCACAGATAATTTACATCCAACTCTTGGAATTATAAACATACTCACTGGTTTTTAAAATAAAAATTTAGAGTTGATTCATGATGAGTTACAAAGGTCATAAAATGGAAGATATGATTGAGAATTAAATGAAATATAATCTCCAAAATAATGGATGAAAACATTATTTTGTTCCTCTCATAAAGTAACAGTTTTTATTCTAGTTAAACACTCCCTGCCTTGAATCTCTGGTATCCACCCATTATACTTGGAATAAAATCAAAATTCTTTCCTCAGGCTTCGAGGATTTGTTGGCATGGCTTATACACAATTTCCACCCACACAATTAGAGGAGAGTTAGAGGGGCCAGGCCCAATGTCCAAGGGCAATCATGACAGGAGTTTTGATATGATAATAAGACCAGTATCTATAAAAAGGAGAGAGGTGATTAAAAGGACAAGAAATAATTAAAAAAAAAAAATTAAGATGATTTCATTTCCACCAAGCGTAATTATCAGTCACAGGGAAAGTATTAAGTAGATTTGGAGAGGAAAACACCCTGGTTAGTTCGTTTTTAAAAATTCCCAAATTAGGTATGTGTTCTGTCTTTCCAAGATAGTTTTAGATTTTAATGTATACAGTATTTTTACACAAAAAATACTCACCTGTTACATTTTTACATCTGTTTGCAGCTTTTATTATGCTAATATTTTAAATTAAAAAAAACTGTGCTTTTTTTTTTTAGAGCAACATTCTTTTCTTAGTAGATGCAATTGAAATGATTGAACCTACAGAAATGCGTGTAACTTCTTTCTGAAGTGGCTGCAGTTGGGAGCTGTCATACACTGAGTACAAGAAAGATTTTCGAGGGTTGCAATTCTTTAAATCCATACTAAGAACAAAACTTGTAAACTCATAAATTGAGGAAGGCCAGAGTAAGCTAATCCCCTCTTTCCTTAATACAAATGATGTCTATGTAGTGCCTTGGTACATATGGAGGATGTAGACCTCTTTATTTCCAGTATGAACAGTCCAGACTGATTTAATCCAAATCTTTGATCTAGTGCTTTTCTGATCGTAGATGAGCGCAGACACAGAAATGGGGATGACAGTTTTTAATCTGTAGGGTCTGATCTCGTAAATACACTACTGCTACAAAAATTAGGTGGCAGACAGAGTCCTTCTCTTGCACAGCCATCTCATGAGCGGGTGGTCTCTGACATGCATATCCTGGCTTGAACCGACACAACACATAATAACACCAGTGTCTTTGAGATGGCTGTTTAAGCTCTGAAAATCAGGGGAATAAACAGTTTACTCTACCTAATCAAGATTTTCCCAATCCTTGTTAATTAGCACCATTGTCTCTAGTATATCCAGCTCCTCTTTTTATATACCATTGAATGCACCTTTCCCCTATAACTACCCTAGGTCCCTAACCCCTTGACTGCAGGTTTCCCTGCCTCAATTATGTCTTCAAACAGATTCATCCTATTGATGTGGGGATGCATGGAGAAGAGAACACTGGACATGGGATAAGAAGAAGTCCTGGTTTAAGATTCATTCCTGTCATTTTTTTCTCTATGGAATGAGGGAGAAGTTAATTGCCTTCTTTTTCCTTAAAAAGACTCATAACTTTTAAATCATAAACCTTCTAAGAAGATTGCTCTAAGAATTAAAAACTATTTTGTGTGTGATATAGATTTGAAATAATTTAAGAATACTAGTTGAAATATTCAAACATAATTTTTTTTATTGTAATTTACCATCCTAGATCATATGCTGCAATTTTTTCCACATAAGAAGCAGCATGAAAGTCATAGCATAAAATACCAACATGATCATTTGATCTAATGTTACAAATATGAATGTGAAACTCTAAGATTGCTAAATCTAAGTGGCCATCCTGTTTTAGAATTTGAACAGGCATAACAATACATAATAAGGGCAGTGTCTTTGAGCTATATATAAACTCAGCATTTAAGGAAAGTGAACAGATGCTTAATAGTATTTCTTCTGTAGGTAAACTTAAAAAGTGAATTAAAAGTAAGCTGTTAAATAGGATAGCTGAAATTGAATTTTTTAAAAACTAAATTCATTTTACATAAAATATATTTAGTTTAAAATATATATATATATAGGGGGAGAGAGAGAGAGAGAGAGATGGCTGTTTCAGCACTGGAAATCGGGAAAATTGAGTGGACTTTACCAAATCAAGTCTCTGCCAATCCTTGCTGATTTACACCACCTTCTACCTTGTATGATATTGTATTGTACGGTTAAGATAATCTAAACAGTTATCAGTTTCAGTAATAAATATTCTATAGGCATAAGGAGATACATAGATGATGAAGATACACATACACTTCCATGTCTAATCAAAATGTCATTTCAATTTGAAGCCATGACTTTTACTTTAAAATGAAAAGTTAATGAGTAAGTAGGTAGATAGATAGGTAGATAGATTGATACATCTGTGTTATTCTGTGCTGTGAAAAGCTATGCTGTATAATATTGTATCAAATTTGACTTCTCAACACATTATATCAGTCAGATAATCTAATAAAGCCATCAGTTTAAATATACTCCTTAAAACTCTCATACATATAAGGCTAAGGAAGTTTTTTTTTTTTTTTTCATCAAATATATATGCAGGATGTTTAATTTGTTTCTTTTAATTTATGGATATACAGCTACATTTACTTACTAACTGAAATATTTAGACCATAGTATAAAACCTATATATACTCAGCATTTACGGAAAAGTGAACAGGTGCTTAATAGTAATTCTTCTATAGGTAAACTCATAAAGTGAATTAAAAGTAAGCTGTTAAACAGGATAGTTGGAATTGAGTTTTTTTAAACTAAATACATACTACATATAAAATGTATTTAGTTTAAATATATATATATATACATATTTCCCCCTCCTCCCCAAGTGGAAGAAATCTTCCCCCTCCTGGAATAGGTTATGTATAATTTTTCAAATTCTTCATGTATGTATCCTTCAGAGACATGGAAATTTCATTATATTTAAAGTAATAGTATTACTTGCCCGGTTTTTTCTTATTTATTCTATGTCTTTTATTTGAAAAATATCTAAGCAATTTTGTGCCTATTAACCTCAGGCTATGCCCTTTGTGATGAGTGTAGGGAAACATGATTATCCCCTTTTCTGTACTCACACTTACTTGTAAGCACAGGTAGAGAACCATTGTCCTGGACTATGTGCATTTCATTCCACACTCTCCTTTTTCCTTCCTTCTGCCATCCTGCCCTCCACAACCACAGTGTCTCTATGTCCACAAAATACTGAAATAACAAGGTTAATTTCTTGAAAAGGCCTCTCTTCAGTGAAAAATTCTGCTAATATGAGCTCAATTGTTTGACTGAATTGACTTCTTATTTAACAAGAGTTTTGGCCTGCTGACTGTGTAGACATAGTCCATGTCTTACATCTTCGGAATATCATGTGGACAATAGGGAGGCTTTTGTGTTGTATTATTTGTGGCTGGGATTTTACAGAGGTTATCCTATAATTCAAACTTCACATGCAAGATTCCAAAACCATAATAGATATCAGTAATTTGAAAGGATAACCTAAAATAATGGAATCATAATTCTTAACAAAAGTAAACTCACCTCCGTAGTAGGGAATCATAGTCAAGGAGACATATATATGGTACCAAATCCTTTTGATAGGTTGACTGCACCTGTTTGCTTACACCAGTGTTGAAGGTACTGCTTTCCACCCTTGGCTTCATGCCATATTTAATTAAAGGTCCTATAGGACCACCGAAATTTTCTTACATCTAAAAATATCTTCCCTAGAGCAATGCCACTTTAAATGACAAACCACCTTTGGCAAGGGAACACAGACTAAAATGTAAGTGGTAAATGAATTCAATGAACTAATTTACTTTCCAGGCTTTTATAACAGTTAAAGCACCACGAGTGGGGGGATGAAGAGATGGGGCATTGTTAAAGGTAAGGAATGCAAAAGAGGCTGGGATGGAAGAAGGCAAAAACTGGTGTTCTGCTCAGTGATCCTCCTTGAACTGACCAAAAGTGAATTAAATACCTCAAATAAACAGATTGCTTATTTTTTTGCAATTATGTGATAAAAAAATTATGTGATACATGTAAACAGACGATCTATGAACTTATACTGTTTATGGTAAACAGCATTAAGAATCCTAGGAAACATGCTTATATTTAGCCATTCTGAGATATCATAGTAGAAGAATTTTAATGTTTAAATAGCATTACATCTGTGGTTTTCAAACATTATGGAACATCTGAAGCTCCCAGAAGGATTGTTAAATACAGATGCTGGGCTCATCCCAGTTCCTGATCAGTAGGCATGGGGTGGGGCCTGAGAATGTTTGTTGCTAATAAGATCCCAGGTGGTACTGATGCTGCTCCTCTAGGTATTACACTTTGAGAATAACTGCCTTAAATAAGCCACCAAAAAGTGGTTTTGGCTCTGCCTTAAATAAACCACCTAAAAGTGAAATTTGGTCTATTCTGTATTGAATTTCAGTGCTCTGATAAGCTGTAAACTAACTGAGTCCTAATTTTGGGCAATTACACTTTGTTTTTAGCCTATTTTACTCTTTACCCATTCTGTGAATAACCACTATCAATGATTTTCATGTTCCTCTGCATAAAGTATTCACAATAAAATTACTGACTTTCATAGGCAAATGCATAGTGACCAAGTTTATTAGTGGTTACCAGAGGCTGGGGGAAGAGTGGAACAGGGAAATCATTGCTTAAGGGGTTCTGAATTTCCATTAAGGAAGGGCAGTAAAAAATTTTGGAAACGGATAATGGTGATGGTTGCACAACACGGTGAACACAATTAATGTCACTGAATTTTACATGTAAAAAGGTTGAAATATCTAATATATTGTTATTTATATATATTGTCTCAATAAATAATGTCAGAATGATTAAAACAGCAAATTTTTGTGTTATATAATCAAAACTAAAAAGAAATATTAAAAATTGAGGAGAAATGAAAGTGTCCACATTAGGAATTTAGATTTTTTACCAAAATAAAGCAAGGAAAAAAAAAAAAAAAACTTTACATCGAGTCAGATGATTATGATTTAAAATACAACCCAGCAACTGTGTCCTTATAAAAGCCCTATAATCTGTCTGAGGTTAACTTTAACAGTTAAAAGAGATTAAACAACCTCATAAAACTGACAACCTCATGGGATAGTCAATCTCATAGAATAAAAAAAAAAAAAAAAACCCGTGTCGTCGAGTGGATTCCGACTCGTAGTGACCCTATACGACAGAGTAGAACTGCTCCATAGGGTTTCCAAGAAATGCCTCATGGACTCAAACTGCCGACCTTTGGGTTTACAGCTGAATTCTTAACTACTACGCCATGAAGGTTCCCTCTCATAGGATAGCCCATCTTTAAAAAAAAAAAAAAAAACACTCTTTAGGAACGTGATTTAGAATCTGCATTGTTTTCCTCAGATATTGTTTATAATGTTGAAGCTCCAGTTAAGAAGCTATTAAAGAGACAGGACCAACACTGGAATCTCAGGCTTATTCCTCTCCATCGTACAGGTTTGGTTAGGGCCTGGCACTGCTTGGATCCACTAGTTTTCCTGTGGGGCTAAGTGTGGCTTGGAGTGATCACAGCTCATAGGCCAGTTGGCTCTGTCAGTAATCAGCCTTTCCGCTTTCCCCAATGTCCTGTACAGATTATAACCTTTATAACTTGTGCAGTGATCAGAACATAGTTAGAGAGTACCCCTCTCTTCAACCTCACTGATGGCCTGTGCTGGTACCACGTACTTTTTGGGGGTTAAAGTTAGAACCTTCACAGGGTTTTAGGTAGGGAATTGTAGCCCTGAAGCTACCGGCCAGAGGCAAAGCTGTAGAGCCCTTTGGAGTCTCTGAAGCCTGCTGATGGCCTCAAAAATCTTTGCAGCAGTTATGCTGTGCTTGGATGGCACGAGGCTATAGTGTGCTTGAGTTTCCCATGGAAATTCTAGTATGTGTTGCTTTGATTGTTACAACAGTAAAAAGCCAAAGCGTTCCGAGGGAAAGATAAACAACCAAGTGAATTTTTCTCCATGTTGAAAAGTTCATAAACTCCGAGAGAAAATTAAACAGAATCCTTAAAAGCCTTTGTGACACCTGTGGTGGAGGTCGGTTTTCTAAATTTAAAGAGTCTGTGTTTGATAGCACTGAATAAAGATGAGAACAGATCCACCTCTTCTCTGTGGGGTACGGTAGACCTTCTTCACAGAGAGCTGACAAGTAAGTACCCTCAAATTTTGTTTCACAGTGATGATGGCTCCTCAAGAAGGACAAACAGTCACTAAAAGAGGCATCACGACCCTCCAATCAAGTGACTTAGAGCAAAAATATCTTAAAGGCATCTCAGGAGAACATAGAACAATTCAGAGGAAATAGTTAATGGTTTGGATGACAATATTGAGCTTCAGGAAAGCTGACACTACTTTTCCAAGAAGATAGTGAGTGGGAGAGATGGGTCAGGGGCTGAAAGAACAGAAGACAGTGCTTGAAAACTTCCACATGACCGAGGTGCTTTCAGTTCCAATTCAAAGTCTCCATGTAGAGCAAATCTTTACAGTGTGACCTTGCACAGGGTGAAAGTTTCAGACGAAACTACAGATATTGCCTGAACTATACAAACAGTATGAAATGTAACCACAAAGAAAATCAGTGAAGAAGAAGGGTTATCACTCATAAACAGAGAAGATACATCCAAAACTGTATGAAAAATCAGCCTTACACATCAGCACTGTTGGTCCTACCTGAATATGGCTGAAGACCTGGAGAAGCAATTGGGAAGCACCATATCCTTCCGTCAAAGGTAGATCAGCCATTGTGAGAAAAGCACTCAAGAAAGTTGGTTGGTAATTGTTCTGACCAACAGAAACTTCAACCACCTAAAAAAGAAAAAAAGTTGTTATAATTAGCATTCGAAATCCAAGGTTTTCCAAATTGTCCCTTTGTACCTCGTGTTCCACATGCAGCTTAGGGTAGTGGTCAAGAGGTTCAGGGCATCCCCTGAATCCTTATATGCCCAGGGGAGCAGAAGGGGTGAGCTTCGAGGGTGCGAGAATCCAGGGGGATGGCTGGTTTGATTCGAGTTTATGGCAGCCAGCTCCTGAACATCCATATACACAGCAGGACATCTGATTTGTTTTTGTTCTTTAGTCCTGACTGATATCTTTTTAGTTTAACTTAATTGATGCTGCATCTGTTCTTCAAGAAGTTTTTAAAAAGTACTATTACTACTGTTTATAAAACATAGTTTTAACATAATTCTTAAGTATATATATATATCCAAAACCCTGTGCCTATAGTTCTTATTTATCTCTTACAGTGAACTTCTAGAATTAGATCATTTAAGCATTACCTTTTGATTTAACTAATTGGTCCCCTATACTTAAAACATATTTGAAGTTCAACATCACTAAGTGGAGTCATTTGAAACATTAGATATCATTCTTCAAACTGATTAGGCTTAGTTCAGTCATGTTCGACAAAGCAGATTCAAAACACTGCTCGTCTATGTGCTTGAAGGTGGACAGGAAATTTGTACAAGTAACTTCATACTTACCTCAATAAATGTTGATTTGTTATAAAAACAACTACAAAGCGAAAAACCAAGTCAATGACAACCACATTCCCAGCTGAAGTTGTTAGTAATGTTTATTAGTTTATCCTAAATTTCAGGTGTTGACAATTGACAAACATTTCTTCATTTTTTCCCTCCTTTTCAAACTTTATATATATGTGTATATTTTGTTCTTTAACTGAAAGTTTACAATTCAAGTCAGTTTCTCCTACAAGAACTTACACACACGATGTTATGTGACCCTAGTTGCTCCCCCTACAATGTGACAGCACGCTCCTCTTCACCCTGTATTTCCTGAGTCCGTTCAACCTGCTCCTATCCCCCTCTTCCTTCCCCTCTCGCCTCCAGACAGAAGCTGCCCACATAGTCTACTGTGTCTTTGAAGAGTTGGCTTTGAGAGTGGTTTTAGTTCTGGGCAAACAGAAAGTCTGGCGGCCATGCCCTCTGGGAGTCCTTCCAGTCTCAGTCAGACCATTAAGTCTGGTCTTTTTACTAGAATTTGAGGTCTGAATCCCACTTTTCTTCTGCTCCATCAGGGATTCTCTGTTGTATTCCCTGTCCAGGCACCATGTAGTTCTTCCAGTCTTAGGCCGATAGAATCTCTGATTTATGCGGCCTTATCTTTTTTTTTTTTTTTTTCTGGGTTTTATCTTTTTCTCATGCTAATGTTTTCCTTGTATCGTTAGTGTTATTCATTCTCCTTTGCTCCAGGTGGGTTGAGACCAATTGATGCAACATGCATCTCACATGGACACTTGCTAGCTTTCTTTTTTTAATTTATTTTGCTTTAAGTGAGAGTTTACAAATCAAGTCAGTCTCTAACACAAAAACTTATACCTACCTTGCTATGTATTCCTAGCTGCTCTCCCCCTGTCTTAGTCATCTAGTGCTGCCATAACAGAAATACCACAAGTGGATGGCTTTAACAAAGAGAAATTTATTTCCTCATGGTAAAGTAGGCTGAAAGTCCAAATTCAAGGCATCATCTCTGGGGTAAAGCTTTCTTTCTCTGTCGGCTCTGGAAGAAGGTCCTTGTCCTCAATCTTCCCATGGTCAAGGAGCTTCTCAGGAGCAGGGACCCCAGGTCCAAAGGATGTACTCTGCTCCTGGTGCTTTCTTGGTGGTATGAGGTCCCTGATTCATTGCTTGCTTCTCTTTGCTTTTATCTCTTGAGAGATAAAAGGTGGTGCAGGCCACTCCCCAGGGAAACTCCCTTTACATTGGACCTGAGTAAGGATGGTGTTACAATCCCACCCTAATCCTCTCAACATAAAATTACAATCACAAAATGGAGGACAACCATCAATACTGGGAATCATGGCCTAACCAAGTTGATACATACATTTTTGAGGGGACATAATTCAAACCATGACACTCCCTAATGAGACAGCACACTCCTCCTCTCCACCCTATATTCCCCCTGTCCATTCAACCAGCTCCTGTCCCCATCTGCCTTTTCATCTTGCCTACAGACAGCAGTTGCCCACATAGTCTCATTTGTCTACTTGAGCCAAGAAGTTTACTTCTCATCATATCATTTTCTATATTATAGTCCAGTCTAATCCCTCTCTGAAGGGTTGACTTTCAGAATGGTTCCAGTCTTGGGCCAACAAAGGCTCTGAGAACCATGACCTCACGGGCCCCTCTACTCTTAGAGCACTAAATCTGGTCTTTTTATGAGGATTTGAGATCTGCATCCTACTGTTCTCCTGCTCCATCAGGGGTTCTCTGCTGTGTTCCCTATCATGGCAGTCATTGGTGGTAGCCAGGCACCATCTAGTTCTGGTCTCAGGCTAATGGATTCTCTAGTTTATGTGTCCCTTTCTGTCTCTTAGGCCCATCTTTACCTTATGTCTTTGGTATTGTTCATTCTCCTTTGCTCCAGATGGGTTCAGACCAATAGATGCACCGAAGATAGCCACTTGCTAGTGTTTAAGGCCCTAGACACAACTCACAAAGTGGGATCCAGAACATTTTCTTAATACATTTTGTTATGCCAATGGATCTAGATGTCCCCTGAAACTATGGTCCAGAAACTCCCATCCCTGCTACCCTGGCCTTTGCAGCATCTGGTTGTATCCAGGAAACTTCTTTGCTTTTGGTTTAGTCCAGTTGCGCTGCCCTCCCCTGCATTGTGCTGTGTTTTCCTTCACCTAAAATAGTTTTTGTCTACTATCTAAATAAAGAATACCCCGTCCCTTCCTTCCCACTGCCATAACCATCAAAGAATAATTTCTCTTGTGTTTAAACTTTTTCTCAAGTTCTTATAATAGTGGTCTCCTACAATATTTGTCCTTTTGCAACTGAGTAATTTCACTCAGCATAATGCCTTCCAGATTCCTCCACCTTACGAGATGTTTCACAGATTTATCATTGTTCTTAATCATTGTGTAGTATTCTATTATGTGAATATAAACCAAAAACCAAACCCACTGCCGTCGAGTTAACTCTGATTCATAGTGACACTATAGGGTCACTGTGAGTGAGTATGTGAATATACCACGATTTATTTATCCATTGATCCTTTGATGGGCATATTGTTTGCTTCCAACTTTTTGCTATTGTAAACAGTACCACAATGAACATGGTTGTGCATATATCTGTGTGATGGCTCTAATTTCTCTAGGATATATTCCAAGGAGTGGGATTACTGGATCTCATGGTAGTTTGTTTTTTTTTTTTTCTAGCTTTTTAAGGAAGTGCCAAGTTGATTTCCAAAATGGTTGCAGCATTTTACGTTCCCACCAGCATTGTATAATGTTCCAGTGTCTCCACAACCTCTTCAACATTTGTTATTTTGTGTTTTTTGGATTAATGCCAGCCTTGTTGGTGAGATGGTTTTGAATTGCATTTCTCTAATGGCTAATGATCATAAGGATTTCCTGAAGTATCTGTTAGCTGCCTGAATGCCTTCTTTGGTGATATGCCTATTCATACCCTTTGTTCATTTTTAATTGTGTTATTTGTCTTTTTGTTATTGCGTTTTGACAGTATCATGTAGATTTTAGAGATCAGACACTGTTGATCGGATTTGTCATAGCCAAAAACTTTTTCCCAGTCTGTAGGTAACCTTTTTACTCTTTTGGTAAAGTCTTTGGATGAGCATAAGTGTTTGATTTTTAGGAGGTCCCAGTTGTCTAGTTTATCTTCTGGTGTTTGTGCATTGTTAGTAATGTTTCGTATACTGTTTAAGCCATGTATTAGGGCTGCTAGCGTTGTCCCTATTTTTTCGTCCATGATCTTTATTGTTTTAGATTTTATATCTAGGCCTCTGATCCATTTTGAGTGTGTTTTTGTGCCTGGTATGAGGTATGGGTCTTGTTTCATTTTTTTGCAGATGGATATCCAATTATACCGGCACCGTTTGTTAAAGAGACTGTCTTTTCCCCATTTAAATGACTTTGGGCCTTTGTCAAGTATCAGCTCCTCAAAGGTGGATGGATTTATGTCTGGATTCTCAATTCTGTTCCATTGGTCTATGTATCTGTTGTTGTACCAGCTCCAGGCTGTTTTGACTACGGTGGCAGTATAAAAACTTCGAAAATCTGGTAGTGTAAGGCCTCCTACTTACTTATTTCTTTCTTTTTTTTTAGTACTGCTTTGCTTATCCGAGGGGCCTCTTTCCTTTCCATGTGAAGTTGGTGATTTGTTTCTCCATCTCATTGAAAAATACCAATGGTATTTGGATAGGGATTGCATTGTACCTATAGATTCCTTTGGGTGAAATAGACATTTTTACAATGTTGAGTCTGCCTATCCATGAGCCAGGTATGTTTTTACACATATGTAGGTCTCTTTTGGTTTCTTGCAGTAGTGTCTTCTAGTTTTTTTGTTACAATTCTTTTATATCTCTGGTTAGATTTATTCCTAAGTATTTTATCTTCTTGGGGGCTACTGTAAATGGCATCGATTTGGTGATTTCCTCTTTGACATTCTCTTTGTTGGTATAGAGGAATCCAACTGTTTTTTGTACATTTATCTTGTATCCTGATACTTTGCTGAAATCTATTTTTTTTTTAATAATTTTTATTGTGCTCTAAGTGAAAGTTTACAAATCAAATCAGTCTCCCACACAAAAACCCATATACACCTTGCTACACACTCCCAATTACTCTCACCCTAATGAGACAGCCTGCTTTCTCCCTTCACTCTCTCTTTTACGTCCATTTCACCAGCTTCTAACCCCTTCCACCCTCCCATCTCCCCTCCAGGTAGGAGATGCCAACATAGTCTCAAGTGTCCAGCTGATCCAAGAAGCTCACTGCTCACCAGCATCCCTCTCCAACCCATTGTCCAGTCTAATCTACGTCTGAAGAGTTGGCTTTGGGAATGGTCTCTGTCCTGGGCCAACAGAAGATCTGGGGGCCATGACCACCGGGGTCCTTCCAGTCTCAGTCAGACCATTAAGTCTGGTCTTACGAGAATTTTGGGTCTGCATCCCACTGCTCTCCTGCTCCCTCAGAGGTTCTCTGTTGTGTTCCCTGTCAGGGCAGCCATCGGTTGTAGCTGGGCACCATCCAGTTCTTCTGGTCTCAGGATGTTGTAGTCTCTGGTTCATGTGGCCCTTTCTGTCTATTGGGCTCATAATCACCTTGTGTCCTTGGTGTTTTTCATTCTCCTTTGATTCAGGTGGGTCGAGACCAATTGATACCTCTTAGATGGCTGCTTGCTAGCGTTTAAGACCCCAGATGCCATTCTTCAAAGTGGGATGCAGAATGTTTTCTTAATAGATTTTATTATGCCAGTTGACTTAGATGTCCCCTGAAACCATGGTCCTCAGACCCCTGCCTGTGCTACACAGGCCTTCAAAGCATTCAGTTTATTCAGGAAACTTCTTTGTTTTTGGTTTAGTCCAATTGTGCTGACCTCCTGTCTTTCCCTTCATCCAAAGTAGTTCTTATCTACTACCTATTTAGTGAATGCCCCTCTTCCACCCTCCCTCCCTCTCCCCTTTCGTAACCACAAAAGAATGTTTTCTTCTCAGTTTAAACTATTTCTCAAGTTCTTATAATTGTGGTCTTATACAACATTTGTCCTTTTGCAACTGACTAATTTCACTCAGCCTAATGCCTTCCAGGTTCCTCCATGTTATGAAATGTTTCACAGATTCCTCACTGTTCTTTATCGATGCTTAATATTCCATTGTGTGAATATACCATAATTTATTTATCCATTCATCCGTTGATGGGCACCTTGTTTGCTTCCATCTTTTTGCTATTGTAAACAGTGCTGCAATAAACATAGCTGTGCATATATCTGTTTGTGTAAAGCCTCTTACTTCTCTAGAATATATTCCAAGGAGTGGGATTGCTGGATCGTGTGGTAGTTCTATTTCTACCTTTTTTTTTTATTATTAAATTTTATTGAGCTTCAAGTGAACGTTTACAAATCAAGTCAGTCTGTCACATATAAGTTAATACACATCTTACTCCCTACTCCCACTTGCTCTCCCCCTAATGAGTCAGCCCTTCCAGTCTCTCCTTTCATGACAATTTTGCCAGCCTCCAACTCTCTCTATCCTCCCATCCCCCATCCAGACAGGAGATGCCAACACAGTCTCAAGTGTCCACCTGATATAATTAGCTCACTCTTCATCAGCATCTCTCTCCCACCCACTGTCCAGTCCCTTTCATGTCTGATGAATTGTCTTCGGGGATGGTTCCTGTCCTGTGCCAACAGAAGGTTTGGGGACCATGACCGCCGGGATTCCTCTAGTCTCAGTCAGACCATTAACTATGGTCTTTTTATGAGAATTTGGGGTCTGCATCCCACTGATCTCCTGCTCCCTCAGGGGTTCTCTATTGTGCTCCCTGTCAGGGCAGTCATCGCTTGTGGCCAGGCACCAACTAGTTCTTCTGGTCTCAGGATGATGTAGGTCTCTGGTTCATGTGGCCCTTTCTGTCTCTTGGGCTCTTAGTTGTCGTGTGACCTTGGTGTTCTTCATTCTCCTTTGATGCAGGTGGGTTGAGACCAATTGATGCATCTTAGATGGCCGCTTGTTAGCATTTAAGACCCCAGATGCGACATTTCAATGTGGGATGCAGAATGTTTCCATAATAGAATTATTTTGCCAATTGACTTAGAAGTCCCCTTAAACCATGGTTCCCAAACCCCCGCCCTTGCTCTGCTGACCTTTGAAGTATTCAGTTTATCCCGGAACCTTCTTTGCTTTTGGTCCAGTACAGTCCAGTTGAGCTGATCTTCCATGTATTGAGTGTTGTCCTTCCCTTCACCTAAAGCAGTTCTTATCTGCTAATTAATCAGTAAAAAACCCTCTCCCTCCCTCCCTCCTTCCCCCCTTCGTAACCACAAAAGTATGTGTTCTTCTCAGTTTATGCTATTTCTCAAGATCTTATAATAGTGGTCTTATACAATATTTGTCCTTTTGCCTCTGACTGATTTCGCTCAGCATAATGCCTTCCAGGTTCCTCCATGTTATGAAATGTTTCAGAGATTCGTCACTGTTCTTTATCGATGCGTAGTATTCCATCGTGTGAATACACCACAATTTATTTACCCATTCATCCGTTGACGGACACCTTGGTTGCTTCCAGCTTTTTGCTATTGTAAACAGAGCTGCAATAAACATGGGTGTGCATATATCTGTTTGTGTGAAGGCTCTTGCATCTCTAGGGTATATTCCGAGGAGTGGGATTTCTGGGTTGTATGGTAGTTCTATTTCTAACTGTTTAAGATAACGCCGGATAGATTTCCAAAGTGGTTGTACCATTTTACATTCCCACCAGCAGTGTATGAGAGTTCCAATCTCTCCGCAGCCTCTCCAACATTTATTATTTTGTGTTTTTTGGATTAATGCCAGCCTTGTTGGAGTGAGATGGAATCTCATCGTAGTTTTAATTTGCATTTCTCTAAAGGCTAATGATTGAGAGCATTTTCTCATGTATCTGTTAGCTGCCTGAATATCTTCTTTAGTGAAGTGTGTGTTCATATCCTTTGCCCACTTCTTGATTGGGTTGTTTGACTTTTTGTGGTTGAGTTTTGGCAGAATCATGGAGATTTTAGAGATCAGGTGCTGGTCGGAGATGTCATAGCTGAAAATTCTTTCCCGGTCTGTAGGTGGTCTTTTGACTCTTTTGGTGAAGTCTTTAGATGAGCATAGGTGTTTGATTTTTAGGATCTCCCAGTTATCTGGTTTCTCTTCATCATTTTTGGTAATGTTTTGTATTCTGTTTATGCCTTGTTTTAGGGCTCCTAGGGTTGTCTCTACTTTTTCTTCCATGATCTTTATCGTTTTAGTCTTTATGTTTAGGTCTTTGGTCCACTTGGAGTTAGTTTTTGTGCTTGGTGTGAGGTATGGGTCCTGTTTCATTTTTTCGCAAATGGATATCCAATTATGCCAGCGCCATTTGTTAAAAAGACTATTTTTTCCCCAATTAACTCACACTGGGCCTTTGTCAAATATCAGCTGCTCATATGTGGATGGATTTATATCTGGGTTCTCAATTCTGTTCCACTGGTCTATGTGCCTGTTGTTGTACCAATACTAGGCTGTTTTGACTACTGTGGCTGTATAATAGGTTCTGAAATCAGGTAGAGTGAGGCCTCCCACTTTCTTCTTTTTCAGTAATGCTTTGCTTATCCGAGGCTTCTTTCCCTTCCATATGAAGTTGGTGATTTGTTTCTCTATCACCTTAAAAAATGACATTGAAATATGGATCGGAAGTGCATTGTATGTATAGATAGCTTTTGGTAGAATAGACATTTTTACTATGTTAATTGTTCCTATCCATGAGCAAGGTATGTTTTTCCACTTAAGTATGTCCTTTTGAATTTCTTGTAGTAGAGCTTTGTAGTTTTCTTTGTATAGGTGTTTCACATCCTTGGTAAGATTTATTCCTAAGTATTTTATCTTCTTGGGGGTACTGTGAATGGTATTGATTTGGTTATTTCCTTTTCGATGTTCATATTGTTAATGTAGAGGAATCCAAGTGATTTTTGTATTTTTATCTTATAACCTGAGACTCTGTCAAACTCTTCTATGAGTTTCAGTAGTTTTCTGGAGGATTCCTTAGGGTTTTCTGTGTATAAGATCGTGTCATCTGCAAATAGAGATAATTTTACTTCCTCCTTGCCAATCCGAATGCCCTTTATTTCTTTGTCTAGCTTAATTGCCCTGGCTAGGACTTCTAGCACGTTGTTGAATAAGAAGGGTGATAAACGCATTCTTGTCTGGTTCCCGTTCTCAAGGGAAATACTTTCAGGTTCTCCCCATTTAGAGTGATGTTGGCTGTTGGCTTTGCCCTTTATTATGTTGAGGAATTTTTCTTCAATTCCTATTATGGTGAGAGTTTTTATCATAAAAGTGTGTTGGACTTTGTCAAATGCCTTTCTGCATCAATTGATAAGATCATGTGGTTTTTGTCTTTTGTTTCATTTATGTGGTGGATTACATTAATGGTTTTTCTGATATTAAAATAGCCTTGCCTTGCATACCTGGTTTAAATCCCACTTGATCGTGGTGAATTATTTTTTTGATATGTTGTTGAATTGTATTGGCTAGAATTTTGTTGAGGATTTTTGCATCTATGTTCATGAGGGATATAGGTCTGTAATTTTCTTTTTTTTGTAATATCTTTACCTGGTTTCGGTATCAGAGAGATGGTAGCTTCATAGAATGAGTTGGGTAGTATTCCATCATTTTCTATGCTTTGAAATACCTTTAGTAGTAGTGGTGTTAACTCTTCTCTGAAGGTTTGGTAGAACTCTGCAGTATAGCCATCCGGGCCAGGGCTTTTTTTTGTTGGGAGTTTTTTGATTACCATTTCAATTTCTTTTTTTGTTATGGGTCTATTTAGTTGTTCTACTTCTGATCGTGTTAGTTTAGGTAGGTAGTGTTTTTCCAGGAATTCATCCATTTCTTCTAGGTTTGCAAATTTGTTAGAGTACAATTTTTCGTAATAATCTGAAATGATTCTTTTAATTTCATTTGGCTCTGTTGTGATGTGGTCCTTCTCGTTTCTTATTCGGGTTACTTGTTTCCTTTCCTGTATTTCTTTAGTCAGTCTAGCCAATGGTTTATCAATTTTGTTAATTTTTTCAAAGAACCAGCTTTTGGCTTTGTTAATTCTTTCAATTGTTTTTCTGTTCTCTAATTCATTTAGTTCAGCTCTAATTTTTATTATTTGTTTTCTTCTGGTGCCTGATGGATTCTTTTGTTGCTCACTTTCTATTTGTTCAAGTTGTAGGGACAGTTCTCTGCTTTTGGCTCTTTCTTCTTTTTGTACGTGTGCATTTATCGATATAAATTGGCCTCTGAGCACTGCTTTTGCTGTGTCCCAGAGGTTTTGATAGGAAGTATTTTCATTCTCGTTGCATTCTATGAATTTCCTTATTCCCTCCCCTCCTTGATGTCTTCTATAACCCAGTCTTTTTTCAGGAGGTTATTGTTCATTTTCCAAGTATTTGATTTCTTTTCCCTAGTTTTTCTGTTATTGATTTCTAGTTTTATTGCCTTGTGGTCTTAGAAGATGCTTTGTAATATTTCGATGTTTTGGATTCTGCAAAGGTTTGTTTTATGACCTAATATGTGGTCTATTCTAGAGAATGTTCCATGTGCGCTAGAAAAAAAAGTATACTTTGCAGCAGTTGGGTGGAGAGTTCTGTATAAGTCAATGAGGTCAAGTTGGTTGATTTTTGTAATTAGATCTTCCGTGTCTCTATTGAGCTTCTTACTGGATGTCCTGTCCTTCTCCGAAAGCGGTGTGTTGAAGTCTCCTACTATAATTGTGGAGGTGTCTATCTCACTTTTCAGTTCTGTTAAAGTTTGATTTATGTATCTTGCAGCCCTGTCATTGGGTGCATAAATATTTAATATGGTTATATCTTCCTGATCAATTGTCCCTTTTATCATTATGTACTGTCCTTCTTTATCCTTTGTGGTGGATTTAAGTCTAAAGTCTATTTTGTCAGAAATTAATATTGCTACTCCTCTTCTTTTTTGCTTATTGTTTGCTTGATATGTTTTTTTCCATCCTTTGAGTTTTAGTCTGTTTGTGTCTCTAAGTCTAAGGTGTGTCTCTTGTAGGCAGCATAGAGACGGATCGTGTTTCTTTATCCAGTCCGAGACTCTCTGTCTCTTTATTGGTGCATTTAGTCCATTTACATTCAGCGTAATTATAGATAAATAAGTGTTTAGTGTTGTCATTTTGATGCCTTTTTATGTGTGTTGTTGACTATTTCATTTTTCCACACACTTGTTTGTGCTGAGACTTTTTTCTTAGTAAATTGTGAGATCCTCATTTTCGTAGTGTTTGACTTTATGTTTGTTGAGTCGTTACTTTTTTCCTGCCTTTTATCTTGAGTTGTGGAGTTGTTATACCTCTTTGTGGTTACCTTATTATTTACCCCTATTTTTCTAAGTAAAAACCTAACTTGTATTGTTCTATATCGCCTTGTATCACTCTCCATATGGCAGTTCTACGCCACCTGTATTTAGTCCCTCTTTTTGATTATTGTGATCTTTTACCTATTGACTTCAATGATTCCCTGTTATGAGCATTTTTTTTTTTTAATTAATCTTAATTTGTTTTTGTGATTTCCCTATTTGAGTTGATATCAGGATGTTCTGTTTTGTGACCTTGTGTTGTGCTGGTATCTGATACTATTGGTTTTCTGACTAAACAATATCCTTTAGTATTTCTTGAAGCTTTGGTTTGGTTTTTGCAAATTCTCTAAACTTGTGTTTATCTGTAAATATCTTAATTTCGCCTTTATATTTCAGAGAGAGTTTTGCTGGATATATGATCCTTAGCTGGCAGTTTTTCTCCTTCAGTGCTCTGTATATGTCGTCCCATTCCCTTCTTGCCTGCATGGTTTCTGCTGAGTAGTCTGAACTTACTCTTGTTGATTCTCTCTTGAAGGAAACCTTTCTTTTCTCCCTGGCTGCTTTTAAAATTTTCTGTTTATCTTTGGTTTTGGCAAGTTTGATGATAATATGTGTTGGTGTTTTTCTTTTTGGATCAATCTTAAATGGGGTTCGATGAGCATCTTGGATAGATAGCCTTTTGTCTTTCATGATGTCAGGGAAGTTTTGTGTCAGGAGTTCTTCAACTATTTTCTCTGTGTTTTCTGTCCTCCCTCCCTGTTCTGGGACTCCAATCACACGCAAGTTATCCTTCTTGATAGAGTCCCACATGATTCTTAGCGTTTCTTCATTTTTTTTAATTCTTTTATCTGATTTTTTTTCAGCTATGTTGGTGTTAATTCCCTAGTCCTCCAGATGTCTCAGTCTGCATTCTAATTGCTCGAGTCTGCTCCTCTGACTTCCTATTGCGTTGTCTAATTCTGTAATTTTATTGTTAATCTTTTGGATTTCTACATGCTGTCTCTCTATGGATTCTTGCAACTTATTAATTTTTCCACTATGTTCTTGAATAGTCTTTTTGAGTTCTTCAACTGTTTTATCAGTGTGTTCTTGACTTTTTCTGCAGTTATCCTAATTTCATTTGTGATATCTTTAAGCATTCTGTAAATTAGTTTTTTATATTCTGTATCTGATAATTCCAGGATCGTATCTTCATTTGGGAAAGATTTTGATTCTTTTGTTTGGGGGGTTGGAGAAGCTGTCATGGTCTATTTCTTTATGTGGTTTGATATGGACTGCTGTCTCTGAGCCATCACTGGGAAACTTGTTTTTCCAGAAAATTCCCTAAAAAAAAAATGCAGTCAGGTCCCTACCAGAACTGCCTTTGGATTATAACCGCCACCTTGTTCTCTGTAAGGATGAAAGTCTGAGATTTGGATCATATATGCTTGGCTGTAGCTGGTTCTGTGTTTTTAGTCCAATTAGGTATGGATTTTTGGTCCCTGTTTTTTTTGTGGTTCCTTCTCTCAGGCTGGAAGAGTGGGTTAGGAAAAGACCAAAAGAAAAAAAAAAGGGGTGGGGGAAGCAAAGCCGCCTCGGAGCCGGAGCCTTTCTCCCTCTGGCTCAGGAAATTCCAATTTTAATGAAGCAGCCTGGGGGGGTGGTGGGGGAGGGATCAGAGAGATAGGAGAGTAGCACCTCGGAATATAGCCAGAGTTGCTTATCTTGCTTGGAATGACTATTTTATCTGAGATTCCCGAGGGGCATGTCGCCTATGTGTGCTGGCTGTGTGGAGATTGCCCCCGGGGATCTGGGCCGCTGAAGCCGCGGTCAGATCCTCCACTGCCAGTCCAAAGCTCAGCGTCAAGGTTCCCCTGCTGGGACGCTGCACTCCCAACTCCAAAATCAGTCCCTGCCTCCTGAGGACTTCTTGTCCTGCCACCCGCATCGCCGCGCTGCCACCGTGGACCGGCTGGGCCCCCTCCCGGGGTTAGTTCAGGGGAGTAGAGCTGCGCCCCGTGCTTGCGCCGTGACAGCGCCCAGTCAAAAGCCCGGCGCCAAGGTTCTCCAGCTGGGACGCTGCGCTCCGGCTCCAAAACCAGTCACTGCCTCCCGGGGACTTCTCCCACCAGCTTTTTGTCGCCATGCCGCCTGCGTGGACCGGCTGGGCCCCCTCTCTGGGTGAGTTCAGGGGGATAGGGCTGCGCCCCTTGTTTGCACCATCAGCTCCCCTGGGCCCTGACCTAAGCCGGGCGCCGAGGTTACCTGACTGGGACGCTGGCTCCAGGCTCCAAAAACAGTCGCTGCTTCCCCGTATTTGTTCGTTTTCCATCTCTAAATTTGTGTTTGTTGTTCAGGGTTCACAGATTGTTATGTATGTGATCGGTTCACTTGTTTTTCTGAGTCTTTGTTGCAAGAGGGCTCCGAGGTAGCAGCTACCTAGTCCGCCATCTTGGCCCCGCCTCTGAAATCTATTTTTTCCAGTAGTTTTCCTGTGGATTCTATAGGGTTTTCTGTGTATAAGATCATATCATCTGCAAGTATTTTTACTTCTTTCTTACCAAACTGGATGCCCTTTATTTCTTTCTCTAGCCTAATTGCTCTGACCAGGACCTCCAACACAATGTTGAATAAGAGTGGTAATAAAGGGCATCCTTGTGTGGTTCCCATTCTCAAGGGGAGAATGTTTTCAGACTCTCTCCATTTAGGATGATGTTGTCTTTTGGTTTTGTCTCAACTCCCTTTATTATGTTGAGGAATTTCCCTTCTATTCCTATTTTGCTGGGAAATTTTATTATGAATGGGTGTTGGACTTTGTCAAATGACTTTTCTGTACCAATTGATAAGATCATGTGGCTCTTGTCTTTTTTTTTATTTATGTGCTGGATTCCATTAATTGTTTTTCTGATGTTGAACCATCCCTGCATACCTGGTATGGATCCCACTTGGTCATGGTGAATTATTTTTTTGATATGTTTTTGAATTCTATTGGCTAGAATTTTGTTGAGGATTTTTCATGTCTATGTTTCTAGGGGTTATAGGTCTGTAATTTTCTTTTACTTGGTGTCTTTTTCTGGTTTTGGTATTAGGGATATGCTGTGCTTCATGGAATAAGTTTGGGAGTATTCCACCCATTCTATGCTCTGAATACCTTTAGTAGTAGTGGTGTTAACTCTTCTCTGAAAGTTAGGTAGAGCTCTGCCGTGAAGCCATCCGGGCCTGGTTTTTTTGTTGTTGTTGTTGTTGGGAGTTTTTTAAATTACCCTTTCAATCTCTTCTTTTGTTATGGGTTTATTTAGTTGTTCTACTGTTTGTGTTACTTTAGGTAAGTAGTGTGTTTCTAGAAATTCATCCAGTTCTTCTATGTTTTCAAACTTGTTAGAGTACAATTTTTCATAGTAATCTGATACGATTCTTTTAATTTCAGTTGGGTCTGTTGTAATATCACCCATCTCATTTCTTATTCAGGTTATTTGCTTCCTCTCCTGTTTTTCCTTTCTCAGTTTAGCGAATAGTTTATTGGATTTGTTAATATTTTCAAAGAACCAGCTTTTCATCTTGTTAACTCTTTGAATTGTTTTTCTTTTCTCTATTTCATTTTCTTCTGCTGTAATCTTTATTATGTGCTTTCTTCTGGTGCCTGAAGGTTTCTTTTGCTGGTCCCTTTCTATTTGCTTAAGTCGTAAGGATAATTCTTTGATTTTGACCCTTTCTTCTTTTTGTTTGTGTGCATTTATTGATAGAAATTGGCCTCTGAGCACCGCTTTTGCTGTGCCCCAAAGGTTCTGATAGGAAGTGTTTTCATTCTCATTGGATTCTATGAATTTCTGTATTCCAACCTTAATGTCTGCTATAACCCAGTCGTTTTGGAGCAGGATATTGTTCAGTTTCCAAGCATTTGATTTCTTTTCCCTGCTTTTCCTGTTATTGATTTCTACTTTTTTGGCCTTATGGTCAGAGAAGATGCTCTGCAATTTTTCAATGTTTTGGATTCTGCTATGTCTCGCTTGTTGGAAACCCTGGTGGTGTAGTGGTTAAGTGCTACAGCTGCTTACCAAAAGGTCAGCAGTTCAAATCCACCAGGTGCTCCTTGGAAACTCTATGGGGCAGGTCTACTCTGTCCTATAGGGTCCCTATAAGTCAGAATTGACTTGACGGCAAACAGTTTGGTTTCATTTGGTTTAAGTCTTGCTTTATGACCTAATATGTGCTCTATTCTAGAGAACGATCCATGTGTACTAGAAAAGAAAGTATACGTTGCAGCCGTTGGGAGGAGCGTTCTGTATATATCTATGATGTCAAGTTGGTTGATTTTGGCATTTCTCTCTTCCATGTCTTTATTGAATTTCATTCTGGATCTTCTGTCTTTCACCGAAAGTGTTGTATTGAAATTTTCTAATGCAATTGTGGAGCTGTCTATCTCACTTTTCAATGCTGTTAGAGTTTGTTTTATGTATCTTGCAGCCCTGTCATTGGGTGCATAAATATTTAATATGGTTATGTCCTCGTGGTATATTTTCCCTTTAATCATTAGATAGTGACCTTCCTTATCCTTTGTAGTGGATTTAACTTTAAAGTCTATTTTGTCAGAAATTAAGATTGTCACTCCTGCTATTTTTTTATTGTTATTTGATCAATATATTTTTTCCATCCTTTGAGATTTAGTTTGTTTGTGTCTCTAAGTCTAAGGTGTGTCTCTTGTAGGCAGCATAAGACAGGTATTTTTTTTTTATCCATTCTGCCACTCTCTGTCTCTTTATTTGTGCATTTAGTCCATTTACATCCAGCGTAATTACGGATAGGTATGAGTTTAGTGCTGTCATTTTGATGTCTTTTGTGTGTGTGTGTTGTTGAGTTTCTTTTTCCCACTTAATTTTTTGTGCTGAGTAGTTTATCTTTAAATATTGTGGTTTTCTCTTATTTGTTATTTTCAATTTTGTTTCAGCTTAGTCTTTATTTTTTTCTTCTTGTATTTTATTTCGATGAGTAGGATTGTTAGTTTCCTTTGTTGTTACCTTAATATTTACCCCTATTTTTCTAAGTTTAACCTAAATTTTATTTCTTTATATCACTTTGTCTTCCTCTCCATAGGGAAGATCTATCATTACATTTCTTAGTCTTTACTGTTTTATTGTCTTCTTTCACATAATGACATCACTGTTTCCCTGTCTGTTTTTTTTTTTTTTAATCTTGATTTATTTTTGCGATTTCCCTATCTCGGTTGGCGTCTGGTTGCATCTGTCCAATGTTCTAGTCTTTGTTGATATCTGATATTATTGATTTTCTGACCAGAAAACTCCCTTTAGTATTTCTTGTAGTTTTGGTTTAGTTTACACAAATTCCCTAAACTTCTTTTTATCTGGAAATGTCCTAGGTTCGCCTTCATATTTGAGAAACAGTTTTGCTGGGTATATGATTCTTGGCTGGCAATTTTTTTCCTTCAATGCTTTATATAAGTCATCCCATTGCTGTCTTGCCTGCATTGCTTCTGCCGAGTAGTCTGAGCTTATACTTATTGACTCTCCTTTGTAGGTGACTTTTTGTTTATTCCTAGCCACTCTTAAAATTCTCTCTTTATCTTTGGTTTTGGTAAGTTTGATTCTAATATGTCTTGGTTACTTTCTTTTGAGACCTTCCTTATGTGGATTTCGATGAGCATATTGGATAGATATTTTCCCATCTTTCACGCTATCAGGGAAATTTTCTGCCAACAAACTTCAACAATTCTCTCTGTATTTTCTGTTATCCCTCCCTGTTCTGGTACTCTAATCACTCATAGATGATTTCTCTTGAAAGAGTCACACATGATTCTTAGGGTTTCTGCATTTTTTTTTAATTCTTTTATCTGATTTTGCTTCAAACATAGGGTTGTTACAAGTCGGAATCGACTCGAAGGCTATGGGTTTTTGTTTGGATATTGGTGCCAAGTGTTTTTTCTTCAATCTCACTAATTCTGCCTTCCACTTCCTCAGTTCTGGTCCTCTGACTTTCTATTAAGTTGTCTAATTTTGTGATTTTATTGTTAATCTTCTGAACTTCTGATTGCTGTCTCTCTATGCATTCTTGCAACTTATGAAATTTTTCATTATGTTCCTGAATAATCGTTTTAATTTCTTCAACTGCTTTATCTGTGTGTTCCTTGGCTCATTCTGCATATTGCCTTGTTTTCTTCCTGATGTTTTGAGGGGTTCTGTATATTAACCTTTTGTATTCTGCCTCTGGTAATTCCAGGAAGGCACTTTCATCTAGAAGATCCCTTGATTCTTTGTTTTGAGAGCTTTTTGGTGCAATCATGGTCTGTTTCTTTATGTGACTTGATATTGACTGTTGTCTCCGAGCCATCTATAAGTTATTGTATTAGTTTATTTTATGTTTGCTTACTGTGTTGTAGCTTCTTGCTCTGTTTAATTTTGATATGCCCAAATGGGTTGCTTGAGTGAGCTAGCTTATTTTTGCCTTTGGAACTCTAATGTCCTGTCCCCAGATAGCAAGAGCTGTTATCAGGTATATCAGTCTAGGAGTCCCTTTACTTTTCTTGTATGAATTCAGCTCAGGTGCCCAGGTAACTGATCATCAAGTGTGTGGTACAGGCTATGTCCTATAGTCTTAGAGGGGCAGGTGTGATTGGTATAAAAAAAAATGAAATGGTTACCATCGAGTCGATTCCAAGTCATAGCAACCTCCAAAAGCAAAGATGTCACTTTGAGAACTAAAGTGAATCTGACCCAAACCAAGGTATTTTCAATTGACTCATATGCATGTGAAAGCTGGAGAATGAACAAGGAAGACTGAAGGAGAATTGGTGTCTTTGAATTATGGTGTTAATGACATATTGAGTATACCATGGGCTGCCAGAAGAACAAAGAATCTCTTTTGAAAGGAAGTGCAGCCCAAATGGTCCTCAGGAGCTGGGATGGCAAGACATCATCTCAGTTACTTCAGAAATGTTACCAGGAGGAACCAGTCCCTGGAGAAGGGCATCATGCTTGGTAAAGTAAAAAAAAAAAAATGGTCAGTGAAAAAGAGGAAGACCCTCAGCAATATGGATTGACATAGTGGCTAGAATAATGCGCTCAAACATGGCAAAAATTATGAGGATGGCACAGGACCAGGCAGTATTTCATTTTGTTGTACATAGCATTGCTATGAGTTGGAACAGACTCAAGGGCGCATAAAACAAAAACAAAAACTGACAGAATTTTGCATCAGCATTAATTTTAATATATAAAGGAGAAAATTGTTAGTAGGAATATATCCATCCAAAGTTACATAGTGGGTGGGAGAAAAATCGTTAGCCTTGTCCCTAGTCTGTTATTGCCATCTCTACCCAGTATCCAGGGCATATGTCAGGAACTGTGTCACAACAAGAATAAGCTTCAGAGGGCATTCAGATTTGGTAGAATTTACGTGGTGATCCCTGCATTGTTAGCTAAAAAGATAGCCTCATTATTCACTTTATGAGCGGTAATGAATCAGAAGGAAGGGTGGTTCACTTTTTAGCCATCCAAAATTTCCATTAAAATATCTATTTAAGCATGAATCCTTTATTGATGGTAGGTGGTAGACGGTAGAAAATGTATTTGAAAAGTTATTTTTTGTCCAAATTGAATGGTTTTAGTGCTTAAAGCTTACACATTTCAACAAGTTCTCCTTAGAGATGTTTCCTCATGTCTCCAAGCTTTAACGATTTTTCTCTGTTTCCATGCAACAACCCAATATTTCCCAATCCAGCCCCTAATGAGCAGGGGAAGAGAGCCTCACGTCACCACTCACACATCTAAATGTAGTCCAACTCATGTGCTGCTTACAATCACAACCTGTCCCTACCTAGAAAGACTTGCTTACAAAGGAACACCCATACTGTCTCTGTAAATCAGGTTGCAGAAGTCTGTCATCTGTCATAAAGAGGAAAACCCTCCAATTGCAGCTCCAGTTTGGAAATGACTTCCACGTTACCATTTCCGTAACTACTTTCCTTGCAGAGGCATATATTATTTATCCCTATCTTTAGACGCTTAGAATTGAAATACTGAGATAATTTGATCCGGTTTTAGAATTCATGCATTTATTGTTGATATGGATATTTAAAATGTATTCCCATTATTACACAGAGAAAAAACAAAAAAATCAAAGATTCGAAGTCATATATCCAAGACCACACAGTGGCTTGTTGATGCAGCTGAACTGAATTCAGGTTTTTCTGATTTCGAATTCAGAATTTTGCCCTCCAGCCAAAAATGTTCCAAAATTATGCTTCCCTTCTTTTCTTCAGTGACCTTTCAGGCTAGCAATAATGCTTACCAGGAAACATGAAGCTAAGGCAGAAATAAATTTTGTTTGGAAATCCTTAAGATGTTCTAGCATTTCTAACCAAACAAGGCTCAGATGTAGGTGCCAATCATCCTACCTCTCTTGCCATGTCCTCCTTTTTAATTCTGAAGAAGACCCCTTATTTCACTACAGCTTTCCTCAACCTATTCCAAGACAGGAGAGACAAACAAGAACCTTATATTGTGTCTTAGTTGAGAGATTTAAACATTTAATTACTTTATTTTATATTTAAACAAATGACATTTTTAATTACTAGGATACAATATGAGAAATTGTATTTGTAAATAAGTTAATGAGTTTCAAAAAATTCCACAAATTAAAATCACTATACATATATTGGAAAACCTGGTGGCATAGCTGTTAAGACCTACAGCTGCTAACCAAAAGGGCAACAGTCTGAATCCACCAGGCACTCCTTGGATACCATATGGGGCAGTTCTACTCTGTCCTGTCAGGCTGCAGTGAGTCGGAATTGACTCAACAGCAACAGGTTTGGTTTGCATGCATATATATGCACAGTAAATATAAATATAATGCAAAAGCAAAGTAAATGTAAATATAAATGTAATTATCTATATAATATATATACACACATACACATAAATATGACTTTTATTAAATTAATTTAGTTATTAATTATATTATATACTTAATTGATAGGGCTGTCATTAATCCTTCACACAATTAGTATCATTCAAATGTTTAAGTACAAGGCTACAAGGTAATGCACATCTTATAGTTTTGTTTTTTCACATAATATAATGTGTATCATTATTACAGGTAAAGTATTTACTGTAGTTTGTGATATTTTGAAAATATGCACTAATACAATTTTTATTCCACATAATACCTAATTGTCCTTAGCGTCCACATGTCTCCAATAATGAAATTAATTGTAACATAGATGCAATGTGAAAGTTTTTATTGTTTTAGATCGAAGTTTACAGAACAAACTAGCTTCTCATTAAATAATTAGTACACATTGTTTTGTGACATTGGTTACCAACCCCACAACATGTCAGCGCTATCACTTCTCAACCTTAGGTTCCCTATTACCAGCTTTACTGTGCCCTCCTACCATCTAGTCCTTGCCCCTGGGCTGGTGTGCCCCTTTAGTCTCATTTTGTTTTATGGCCTGTCTAATCTTTGGCTGAAGAGTGAACCTCAGGAGTGACCTCATTACTGAGCTAAAAGGGTGTCGGGGGCCATATTCTTGGAATTTGTCCAGTTTCTGTCAGACCAGTAAGTCTGGTCTTTTTTGTGAGTTAAAATTTTGTTCTACATTTTTCTCTAGCTATGTCCAGCACCCTCTATTGTGATCTCTGTCAGAGCAGTCAGTAAAGGTAGCTGGGAACCATCTAGTTGTACTGGATTCAGTCTGGTGGAGGCTGTCCTAGCTGGAGAACATCAGTCCTTTGGGCTAATCTTTCCCTTGTGTCTTTAGTTTTCTTCATTCCCCCTTGTCTCCAAAGGGATGAGACAGTGGAGTATCCTAGATAGAAGCTCACAGGCTTTTAAGGCCTCAGATGCTACCTACTAAATTAGAATGTAGAACATTTTCTTTATAAACTGTTATACCAATTGAGCTAGATGTTCCCTAAGACCATGGTTTCCACAGCCTTCAGCCCAGCAATTCAGTCCCTCAGGGAGTCTGGATGTGTCTATGGATCTTTCAGGACCTTGCCTTGTACAAGTTTTGCTGGCTTCACCAGTATTGTGTACTGTCTTACTCTCCACCAAAGTTAGCACTTATCTATTGTCTATTTAGTGTTTTTCCATCCCTACTCATCCCTTTCCTTGTAACCATCAAAGATTGTTTCTTTTTGTGTGTAAAACTTTTCATGAATTTTTATACTATTGGTCTCATACGATACCTATCCTTTTGTGATGGACTTATTTCACTCAGCCTGATGCCCTCCAGATTCATCCATGTTTTGAGATGCTTCACAGATTCAGTATTGTTCTTTATCTTTGTGTATTACTCCATTGTGTGTAGGCACCATAATTTGTTTATCCATTTGTCTGTTGATGGGCATCTAGATTGTTTCCCTTTTTTTGCTATTGTGGACAATGCTGCAATGAATGTGGGTGTGCATATGTTTATTCGTGTGTTGGCTCTTAACTCTAGCACATATGCCTAGGAGTGGGATTGCTGGGTCATATTGTATTTCTATTTCTAGCTTTCATATAGGAGGTGCCATATCATTTTCCAAAATGGTGTTATCATTTTGCATTTCCACCAGCAGTGCATAAGAGTTGCAATCTCCCACAGCCTCTCCAACTTTTGTTATTTCCTGTTTGTTTTTTTTTTTTTTTTGATTCATTCCAGGGGGTGAGATGGTATCTCATTGTGGATTTGATTTGCATTTCTCTAATGGCTAGTGATTGCTAATGTGCTCTTTGGTAAAGTGACTGTTTATATCCTTTTCCCATTTTTTAGTTGGATTATTTGTCTTTTTTGTTGCAGAGGTATTGGATTTTCCTGTAGGTTTTAGAGATTAAGCCTTTGTCAGATTTGTAATAGCCAAAAACTTTTTCCTTGTCTGTAGATTCTCTTTTTACTCTTTTGGTGAATTTTTTTGATGAGCATAAGTGTTTAATTTTTAGAAGATCCCAGTTACCTTGCTTATCTTCTGGAGTTTGCATGTTGTTAGTTATGGTTTGTATCCTGTTAATGTGGGTGTTATTAGGGCCTGTAGCATTGATCCTATTTTTTCTTCTGTGATCTTTATAGTTTTTGGTTTTATATTTAGGTCTTTGATCCATTTTGAATCAGTTTTTTTGTATCGTGTGAAGTATGGCTCCTGTTTCATTTTTTTTTTGCAGATGGACATCCAGTTTTGCCAACACCATTTGTTAAAAGGACTCTATTTTCCCTATTTGATGGCCCTCTTCAAAGATCAGGTGACTGTAGTGGACGGATTTACAACCAGAGTTCTCAGTTCTGTTCCATTGTTCAATGTATCTGTTGTTGTTCCTTTACCAGGCTGTTTGGACAACTGTAGCTGTGTAGCAGTTTCTGAGGTCAGGTAGTGTGAGTCCTCCTACTTTATTCTTCCTCTTCAATAGTGCTTTACTTCTCAGGGGCTTCTTCCTTTTCCACATAAAGTTAATGATAAGTTTTTCCATCTCTTAAAAGAATGTAGTTGGTATTTGGATCAGTATGGCACTGTATTTGTAAATCACTTTGGGTAGGATTGTCATTTTCACAATGTTGAGTCTACCTATCCATGAGCATGGTATGTCTTTCCATTTATGTACATCTCTTTTGGTTTCTTACCGTAGTGTTTTTTAGTTTTCTTTGTATAAGTCTGTTACATTCCTGGTTAGATTTATTCGTAACTATTTTATTTCTTTAGTGGCAATTATAAACAGTATTGTTTTCCTGACTTTCTTTTTGTCTCTCTCTTTACTGGTATATAGAAATCCAACTGGTTTTTTGTATGTTGATCTTGTATCTTGCTACTCTGATGAATATTTCTATTAGTTCCACTAGTTTTCTCATAGAGTCCTTTGAGTTTTCTGTGTACAGTATCATATCATCTGCAAATAGGGACAGTTTTACTTCTTCCTTACCAATTTGGATGTCCTTTTTTTCTTTTTCTTACCTTATTGCTCTAGGTAGGACTTCCAGCGCAAGATTAAAAAGGCATGGTGATAAACAACATCCTTGTCTTGTTCATGTTCTTGAGGGGATTATTCAGCCTCTCTACATTAAGGATGATGTTGGATGGTTTTGAGGAATTTCCCTACTATAGCTATTTTATTGGGAGTTTTTTTTAATCAGGAATGGGTGGTGAATTTTGTCCAATGAATTTTCTGCATAGATTGAGGTGATTATGTGATTCTTTTACTATGTGGTGGATTATATTGATTGGTTTTCTAATGTTGAAACATCCTTGCATAACTGGTATGAGCCCTACTAGGTTGTAGTAAATTATTTATTTATTTTGTTGAGAATTTTTGCATCTATATTTGTGAGAGATAGATATTGGTGTGTAATTTTTTTCTGTGTGTGGTGTCTTTGTCTGGTTTTGGTATCACAGTTATACTGTCTTCAGTGAATGAATTTGGAAGGATGCCTTCCTTTTCTATGTTCTGAAATAGTTTGAGTAGTACTTGTGTAAGCTCTTCTCTGAATGTTTGGTAGAATTCTCCAATGAAGCCACCAGACTAAGGTTTTTCTGTTGTTGTTGTTGGGGGCTTTTTTTTTTTTTTTTTTAATGTTTTCTATCTCTTCTCCTGTTATGGGTCTGTTCAGATTTTAAGCATCATTTTGTGTTAGTTTGGGTAGGTAGTGTGTTTCAAGAAATTTGCCCATTTCATCTAGGTTTTCAAATTTGTTGGAATACAGTTTTTCAGAGTACTCTGTTATGATCCTTTTTTTATTTCAGTCAGATCTGTTTTAATGTCCCTGATTTTATTTCTTGTTTGGGTTATTTGCATCCTCTCCTGTTTTTCTTTTGTCAGTTTTTCAAGTGGTTTGTCAATTTTGTTGGTCCTTTCAAAAAACCAACTATTAGCTCTGTTGATTCTATTTTTTTTTTTTTTTTCTATTCTCTATTTCATTTATTTCTGCTCTGATCTTTATTATTTCCTTCTGGTGCTGTGGGCTTCTTTAGCTGTTCTGTTTTTATTTCTTCAAGTAGTATAGCTAATGTTTTGATTTTGGGCCTTCTTTTTTGTTGTCTGTGTCTATTGCTATAAGTTCACCTCCGATTTCTTCCTTTGCTGTATCCCAAAGGTTTTGGTATGATGTGTTTTCATTCTCATTTGATTCTCTTGAGTTTTTTTATTCCATCACTGATTTCTTCTATTACCCAATGGTTTATAAGCAGGGTATTATTCAGTTTCCATGTATTTCATTTTTTTTTTCTTTGCTCTTCCTACTGTTAGTTTCTACTTTGATGTCATTGTGATCAGAGAAGATACTTTGTATTATCTTAGTGCTTTGGATTTTGTTGAAGATTGCTTTGTGGTCCAATCTGGAGAACATTCCATGTGCACTGGAAAAGAATGTGTACTTTGTAGCTGTTGGGTGAAGTGTTTGATATGTGTCTATGGGGTCAGGTTGGCTGACTGTGGGCTTTAGATCTTCTGTATCTTTGTTGAGTTTCTTTCTAGATGTTCTGTCCTTTACTGAGAGTGGTTTGTTGAAGTCTCTTACAATTATTGTTGAACTGTCAATTTCTCCTTTCAGTGCTATTAGAGTTTTTATGTATTTTGTAGCACTGCCATTGGGTGTGTATTTATTTATTATGGTTATGTCTTCACGATTGTTTGCCCCTTTAATCATTATATAAGCCCTTTTTTGTCTTTTATGGCGGATTTTGTTTTAAAGTCTATTTTATCTGAGATTAGTATTGCCACTCCTTCTCTTTTTTGGTAGCTGTTTGCTTGATATATTTTTTTTCATCCTTTGATTTCTATTAAATTTATTTCTTTGTTTCTAATGTGTGTGTCTTGTAGACAGCATATTGATGGGTCCTTTTTTTTTTTTTTAACCCATTCTGTCACTCTCTGTCCCTTTGTGGGTGCATTTAGGCCATTTACATTCAGTGTAATTATTGATAGGAGTGAGTTTATTGCTATCATTTTATAGTGCTTTTTTTGTGGTGCTGACATTTTCTTTGTTCCTCTTACTCTCTTGTGCTGAATTCCTTTTCTTTGTGGATTTTTTTAATTTCTTTTATTTTTGTGTTTACTGATACATTATATTTTTCTTCTTTATTTTGATGAGTAGTTTTGTTAGCTTTCTTTGTGTTCACCTTGAAATTTACCCTAATCTTCCTAAGTTTGCACCAGTATTTTATTACTTGCCTTTCTCTCTATTTGAAATTTCTGTATCTACACCATTTATTCTCACTTTTATTGTTCTGATGTTGTTGTCATTTACAGATTAACCTCTCTGGTTCCCTGTTGTAAATATTTTAGTTTTGATTAATCCTTTAGAGTTCATTGCCTAGGTTGGTATCTGGCCAATGCAGTCTTGTGTCCTAGATTCAGGTTGTTATCTGACTTTGTTTGTTCTCTACCCAAAAGATTCTCTTTAATAATTCTTGTAAGTTTTGTTTGGTTTTCACATATTCCCTTAATATCTATTTATCTGGAAATGTCCTAATTTCACCATCATATTTGAGCAAGAGTTTTGCAGGATATATTATTCTTGGTTGGCAACTTTTTCCTTTCAAGGATTTATGTATATCATCCCATTGCCTTCCTCCCTGCATGTTTTCTGCCAAGTAATCACAGCTTAGTCTTATTGTTTCCTCTTTGTATGTGATTTTTCATTTATCTCAAGCTGCTTTCAGGATTTTTTCTATTTGGTTTTACCAAGTGTGATTATGATATGCCTTGGTGATTTTCTTTAGGGGTCTAACTTACATGGGGTTTGTTGAACTTCTTGGATGGTCAGCTTTTTATCTTTCATGATATTAGGGAAGTTTTCTGTCAGCAATTCTTCAATGATCCTGTCTGTGTTTTCCATTTTCTTCCCTTGTCCTGGAACTCCTATCACTCACAAATTTTTGCTTTTGATTGTATCTCACATCATTCTCAAGGTTTCTTCATTTTTCTTTGCTCTTTTCTCTGATTTTTCCTCAACATGGTATCCAAATATTTTTCTTCAATTTTGCTGATCCTGTCTTCAATTAGTTCAAACCTTGTCCTCAAAACTTCTATGACACTGTCTATTTCTGAAATCTTGTTTATCTTTCAGGTTTCCAATTTCTGTTTTTGTATGCTTTCTAGGTGTGAATTTATCTTGACATTTTGTTCCTGTATTATTTTCCTGAATTATTTCATTGTTTTGTATGTCTTTTCCCATGATTTTTTCCCCATATTTTTGTCTGCTTTTTCCTTCAACTCTTGAATAGCTCTGAATATTAGAGATTAGAATTCTATATTAGGTAGTTCTGGTGCCTTTTCTTCTGCTAGGAGGTCACCTGGTGTTTTATTTTGGATGCCTAGTGGCACCATCCTGTCCTGTTTTTTATATGTTTTTGTATTGTCTGATGTCTTTGGGACATTCAGTAATTATTTTCTTCTTTTATTGATTGTTGATTTGTTTGTTTCATTCTGCTTTTTTGTTTTATTTGGTTATATCTGAGCAGGCAGGCTTCATGTTCTTTGTTGTTTGCTTGTCTGTGAGTATGATACTTCTCACCAACTTGTCCAATGGGCTGGGCAAGTCACTCAGGTATGGTTCAGTAGGAAATGTCCAGTGGAAGGGGAGGGACTGGGATGCATCATTTGTGGCATGTAGTGGGGCCGAAAGGATGTGGCTGGAGATCATTGCAGGGCAGGTTCCAATAGATGTTGCCCGTGCTGCTTGGGGGTGTGATGCTAAGTACATGGTGTAGACAGGCAGGAAGGAGGGGTGAGGGTGTGATGTGTGGAACTAAGTAGGTGTGGGAAAGAAGAGAAAGATAAGAGGGGAAGAGGAGCCAAAAAAAAAAAAAGTGCTGAGGGAGCCTGCCATTGGAATGGTGCAGACTCAAGGAAGCTGTGCACCAGTGGTTTTCTAGCCAGGCATGAGGCACATTCTGTCCAGAAGTAACAGATATGGCACACACAGCTTGGTGGACAGGAGAAAGAAAAGGAAGGAAGGGAGAGAGACAAAGCTTAGTCTTTCTTCCTGTGCTGAGATGAAGGTACATATTGCTATGTGGAACCACATCAGGCAGAGGATTTCTAAAGTGAACCACGGGGACCCAGTATGTGATTTCTTCATCATTAGAGTTAAATAACCATAACAATATTTCTTATACTCCAATTTGTTCTTGAACCGTTGAGCTAGTAGTAAAAAAAATGAATGATATTGGTTAACATTTGTGAGAAAAAGTGTGGGATGCTCATTTAATGTACAGAAAAGTCTATATATATGGAGCAAGAAAAATATCTACAAAAAATACTGAATCAGTTAAGACAATTAGATTCTAGTAACCAACACAGAACCAGTAGGCACTTATGTCTGTAGTGATGTTCAATATCCAATGCTTTTATTTTTGATTGACTTGCTTACAGAGCTGGGCTTTGTCCTAGGGGTCAGTGTTATGAAGGCAGGGGGACTTATTAAGGTGCTGAAAAGGAAGTCAATGTGATTATGTGTATTTGACTGGGGGTCCATCATCAAAAACTGTTGGTAAACTACTGGTAAATCAGTACTTTTATTCAATCTATTTCTGATCAAAAGAGCCAGTGTCCAAAATACACTAAAAAGTGGACAAAGTCAGTCTAAAAGTATTTAGCATCATGTGGCACTAAAACACACAGGACAAATATTATGTGATCAATTTAGTTCTACTGATTTTCCCCTCCCCCCCCCAGAATTCTTTACATAATGTTTAAAAAATTTTTTTTTGATGGCTTAACTTCCATAGACCAAAATTAATTATAAGATATTATTCATATTTATGTGCTTTTGCTTTTACCTCTAAGGAGATTTCCAAGAATAATGCATTTGGAGAACCACACAGTCACTGAATTTATCCTTTTAGGTCTGCTTCAATACACCCCAGCTCACTTCTGTCTGTTTGCCCTCTTCACTATGATGTTCCTTGTTACCCTGATTGGAAACAGTCTCCTGATTCTGCTAATCCTGGTAGACCCCCACCTTCATACTCCTATGTATTTGTTTCTGTGGCAGCTGTTTCTCATAGACACCTTGTTCACACTTGCCGTTGTCCCCAAGATGTTGATAGACTACCTTCTGCACAGGACAGTCACCTCTGTTTCTGGATGTGGGATCCAGATATTCCTGGGGTTAGGCCTGGGAGGGACTGAGTGTATCCTCTTAGGCCTTATGTCCTATAACAACTATGTTGCCATCTACAAGCCCCTACACTACCCTCTCATTATGAACTGGCCCTTCGGCCAGCAGATTGCTGTTAGCTCATGGACCAGTGGTTCTATTGATGCCTTGATATATACAGTCTACATCACGAGTTTCCACATTTGGGGAAACAGAGAAATTCATAATTTTTATTGTGAACATCCCGGAGTCTTGAGACTCTCCTGTGAGGACACCTTGTCCTATGAGACTGGGGAGTTGATCAGCACCACCATTCTGCTTGTTATTCCATTTTCAGTCATCCTTGCTTCATACTTGCTCATCCTGATCACTCTTATTCAAATGGCTTCCACTGAGGGACAGAAGAAAGCATTCTCCACTTATTCCTCTCACTTGACTGTGGTCAGTCTATATTATGGTGCCACCATTTTCATATTCAAAATGTCTAAATCTTTACCTACACTTATCTTTGCTCACAACTCTTCCCATTCTGAATCCATTACCTTTCCCCACTTTGTTGCTGTTGTTAGGTGCCGTTGAGTCGGTTCTGACTCGTAGTGACCCTATGCACAACAGAAGGAAACACTGCCTGGTCCTGCACCACCCTTACAACTGTTGCTTGTTTGAGCTCATTGTTGCAGCCGCTGCGTCAATCCACCTCGTTGAGGGTCTTCCTCTTTTCCACTGATCCTGTACTCTGCCAAGCATGATGTCCTTCTCCAGGGACTCATCCCTCCTGACAACATGTCCAAAGTATGGAAGATGCAGTCTCGCCATCCTTGCCTCTAAGGAGCATTCTGGCTGCACTTCTTCCAAGACAGATTTGTTTGTTCTTTTGACAGTCCATGGTATATTCAATATTCTTCACCAACACCACAATTCAAAGGTGTCAACTCTTCTTCAGTCTTTCTTATTCATTGTCAGCTTTCACATGCGTATGATGTGATTGAAAATACTATGGCTTGGGTCAGGTGCACCTTAGTCTTCAAGGTGACATCTTTGCTCTTCAACACTTTGAAGAGGTCCTTTGCAGCAGATTTGCCCAATGCAATGCATCTTTTGATTTCTTGACTGCTGCTTCCGTGGCTATTGATTGTGGAACCAAGTAAAATGAAATCCTTGACAACTTCAATCTTTTCTCCATTTGTCATGATGTTACTCATTGGTCCAGTTGTGAGAATTTTTGTTTTCTTTATGTTGAGGTTTAATTCATACTGAAGGCTGTGGTCTTTGATCTTCATTAGCAAGTGCTTCAAGTCCTCTTCACTTTCAGCAAGTAAGGTTGTGTCATCTGCATAAAGCAGGTTGTTAATGAGTCTTCCTCCAATCCTGATTCTCCACTTTATCACTTCCTAAATAGCTTTGAAAATGTTCCCAAAGCTGTAAATCTAAGTTCTGGTACCACCACTACTTTAAGCCATACTGATCACTTCATGTCCCTGTGAAGTAATTTTCTTTACATCCTTTAGCATTATGATCACTGTCATTACTATGACCCTTAATATGTTTACTGCCTTATTACATTTTATACCGTTGGTGAAACCATGCTATTTATTTTTAAATGCCTTTCTTATTTCTCTCATTTAACACTTAAAGCAGTGTTTTGTTTTGTTTGTTGTTGTTTTCTTTTATATTTCTTCTTGTTTACTCATAGAGTTCAGACATGATTAAACATGTTGGTACTTATACTCTTGCGGAGAGAGAATGAGATTTAGAATCAAGTTTAAATTACTTCAATAAAACCTCAGTTTTAATGGTTAGAATCGGCCTGTTTTTTTAGACATATACTTTTTTTTAATTTCAAAATATAAATTTATCAAAAATGATATTAACATTGTTTTCTTGTAATTAAAAAAAAAGTTGGCATCAAGTTGATTTGAACTCATAACAACCCTATAGGACAGAGTAGGGTTTTCGAGGAGTGGCTAGTGGATTTGAGCTGCAGACCTTTCGATTAGCAGCCAAGCAGTTATCCACTAGGCCAACAGGGCTCCTTTCTTGTTCTAAGTCATATAAATTGATAAGGTTATATTCCATGTATATTTTCAGCACATGAAATGTGTCAAAGGGCATTATGTAGTGTTTAAAATTTTAGAATGTAAACTGATCAAGAATTATAATAAATTTCAAATACTTGTTGTGATAAGTGAGATAAAATGATTAGCTCCAGATCTAACTAAGGGTTTAAAGGCCTTTGAGGCCATTTGGTCCTTGTGTTTTTACCCATTGTCAATGCCATAAGCTTAGCATCTGTCTCTGAGCAACAATTATAATGCTAACACAGTAGATGGTCAGGAGTGGATGTGCTATTACTTTCAAATGTTTGGCTGGCTAATAGATATAAATTGTCTTTACTGCTTAATATTTCTTATCTGTTACTTTCGGAGAACAAAGTCAGTGTTCATGTCATATTAAGTACGGTACAGCTCAGGGTGTTTATAGTGCTTGATACTTTAAATTTCTCACCACTTTAATCATCATTTTTTGTATGGAAAACTGTAGGAATCAAGTGAATATTATATACGGTCCAGCAATGGTTACATTGTAAGCATAAAGTGGGAGCCATTATAACCGTAAGGGAAATATCATTGATAAAACATTGGTTTTTTGGTTAGATAGATTTGTATTTGTAATCTCACTCTGCCCCTTATGTGCTGATGACATCATGTATGCTTGGTTACTTTCTGTAGCCTTGCTTTACTCACCCACAAAATGGGATGATGACTCTCATCTGTATGTATATATGACCCTCATATGTACATATATATATACATATGAAGCTTATGACAATGTATGAAACAAAGTCAATAATAACAAATACCGATATTCCTCCTACTTGCCTTTTTTAATCACTCCAACCTTGCTCGGTATTGTTTCCTTCCTTTCTTTCTTCTATGCTAGCTAGTTTTGTTCCCCTTCCCGTTCCATTGTGACTTCACAAATGTTAGGCTGAATTCTAATGTTTATATGCTATTAAGGATTTCCATTTAAGTAAGCAAATTAACCTTTCTGAATATGAAATAGTAATAATTCGCACACTGCCTGCCTCACATGGCATGTGAAAGTTATTTAAATTAACAAGAAAATATAAGTATGTTGTTCTTTCATCTATTGAATCCATATATTAGGCTAGATAATTTACCTGTCATGTTGAAGCAATACATTTATAAATATGATGTTAATAGTTTGTTATTAATGTAAGAAGAATAAGGAAGAAACACAATATGATCCGCAGGTGATTTCAAAAGGATTGGGTCACAAAAGAATAGGAGTAGGAAAATAACAAGCAAAATATAAAATACATTCAAAGCAGGAACGTATTGAAAGTTGCTTCCACAATGGTGTTTAAAATAGAATAATGTATATTTGATTAGACAATCTTTTATGGCGATTACTAGATTAAAAAATAAAAAAGTCATCCTTACCTGCAAGATCTTAGAAGCAGCAACATATTCTATTGTATTTCATCTAGAACATGCCTGACGTTCTATAGTCATGGATTTGAAGTCATTTGTCAAAAAAAAAAAAAAAAATTCATTTTTATATCTATTTACCTTCCTGGTGATTATATCACTGGTTCATAAAGACTAGAAAAATAACCAAACAATTTGGCTTTCTTGATTGGGTCTCAAAGAAGAATCTTTAAGCTAAACAAATGAATAGAGATATCTGAAATAAGCAATATCTTCTATATGCAACTGCTTGCATATGGCACCAGGAAAATAAACACTAATTAAAATAATTTAATTCTCAGTGGAATAAAATCTCATGTGGAAACATAGAAATTTTATTCTCCCTTGATAATTACATCATTTAGAATCATCTCAAGTGAGAGTTTTATCATAAAGGAAGGATTCATGGAAGGGAAATACCTGACTAGAGCCAGCTATGGAATATTCTTAGTTGCCTCTTCCCTCTCACATTCCCAAAGGGAAGAAGGGTAGCAGGGGCTTAAAATGACTAAAGTAAAGCATGAGAAAATGGAATATGTTTACAAATGTCAATGTAACTATTTTTAAAATACTTGGACATTTATTAAGCTATTTTGTGAGAAATGCAGTGGCTCTAATCAGACTTAAAGAAATGGGTTGACTCATATTTGAATGTATCATGCAACTAGGTTGATGGAAGTTGTATATAAAGTTATCAAAATCACTCACTCAGTAGGATCATTTCAAAAACTCTGAAAAAATTTAGCAAGATAAATTTGAAATACTATGCCACTATGAGTGAGCCAGAATTATAGTAGTTTCAACTGGAGTAAAAAAGGACTAAAGGAATCATTTTCAAATCTATTAATGCTCCTTTACCTTAGCATCAATAAGGACCAGTTAAAAATATAAATGTTCACTTAATGAGATTATTCAAGCTGGCAATTATAGAGACATCGTTGGTTTACGATCTGTCAAAACCAATATGCCTATTGTCCATAGGAGACAGCAGTGATAGCTCATCGGTCTCGAATCATGCGTGTAGAGTAAGTCAAAATTTCACCCAGGTTTCTGTCAGTATTAACTGTATAAAATATATATGGATTGGAATAAGTGTATATCATTACCATTATCATCATCAGCAACAGCAGCATTTTTTTGCACTATCATTGAACCAGTTAAAATTTCTTTGTGTTGCAAAAAAAAAACCACAATTCAAACTTGTATGATAATTACAGGTGTATGTTTGTTATTCCAAATGGAAGGTGTTTTTCAGTCATGGTGTTATTGAGGAGGTCAATGATATAAGTAATTAATTTTCCATATTTTCCCTGTGCTTTAGGCAGTGTCAATTACATTCTACATGTGGTTCCCTTGGCTGGAAAAGAAAGTGAAAACAAGTGCCCCAGGCCTCACACAGTAGACAACACTGCAAGCCACAGTGTCCATAGGAAGCTACTCAGGTATAAGAATAATATGGACATCTCTTTATCAGAACCCCTTCCAGAATAATTAAGCATTGACCTCATTAGACAACATCTTATTTTACTTATGCTCCAGAAATAATCATGATAAATGGGATTACTGTTATTGGTGAAATGGTTAGTTACAACCTTGGAACTGGGCTTGAACTCTATACTAACCCAAAAAACCTACTGCTGTTGAGTCGATTCTGACTCACAGCGACCCTGTAGGACAGGGTAGAATTGCCCCCATAGAGTTTCCAAGGAGTGCCTGGTGGATTCGAACTGCCGACCTTTTTGGTTAGCAGCTGTAGCACTTAACCACTATGGCACCAGGGTTTCCACGAACTCTATACTAGTTGGTTGATAATCCGCAAGTCTCACTGGGTTAAAATGTGAGGATATTTCTCATTTACAGCACCTCTTGGATGTGAGTCAAGTGCAAATCTGCTCTATATTATCCTCTTTCCTCTTTCGTTTCTGGTGAGCAGCTCTTATGTTAGCCACTATCATGGCAAACGCATAGGAACATTGATGGAATCAGGTAATGGCATCTAATCCTTCTGTTTGAATGTGGAATCTTTCACTTTCACTCATATTCCTTTTGACCAGCAAGTCACATGACAAATCCTGATGTGAAAGAGATGAGAAACATCCCACTACTCAGGATGTACCAAGGATAATCCTCCCCTTGTTTCCAGTTATAGTGAATCAATCATATATTTCATATATCTTCAGGCCTGTATTTGGCTTTCATATTATGTTCCTATATTAGTCAGTATTTTACTATAATAATGATGCATTAAAAAAACCACAAAATCTTAGTGGCGTATAATAAAAAGTGTTTCACACAACTCTACAGATCAGCTAGGTTGTGAGTTCAGGTTGTTTCCATGCATCTCTTAAGTCCCTTGGACAAACTGAAGGGGCAGCAGTTACTTGGGGCATGTTCATCTCATGGTAGAACATGAAGCTTTCAGAGGAGAACCTTCTTACAGGCTAGGCTGGGAACCATCACACTCACACTCATATCCACATTCCATTAACCAAGTCACATGGCCAGGCCAAGTGTCAATGGTTCAGGAAATATACTACTCCCATGGAGACACTATAGGTCTATGTCTGTGCGTGTGTGGAGGGGGAGGCGGGGAGGGAAAAGCAGAGGAAGGAAGTTAATACTTGCTGACTAATAATCTAATCTACACAAATTGTATTCATTAATCCAAGAAATATTTTCTGGACACAAATTATTTTCCAGATATCAAAGCAGGGTGTCAAAGTATACAGCACTATTTGTTGATGCTATTGGTTGCCATCAACTTGATTCCAAGTTATGGTGACTTTATATATAACAAAATGAAAGATCGTCAGGTCCTGTACCATCTTCATGATCTTTGGCATTTTGAGTCTATTTTTTGCAGCTATTAGGTTAATTTGTCTCACTGTGAAGGTTTCACTTGTTTTTGTTGGCTCTCTACTTTACCAAACATGGTATCTTTATCTAGCAATTGGCCTCTCCTGATGACATCCAAAGTAAGCAATTTGAAGTCTCACTATCCTAATTTCTAAGGAACATTTTGGTTGTAGTTTTCTAAGATTGGTTCATTTTTTTTCACAGTCTATGGTATACTAAATTTTCTTCACCAACACTAGAGTTTCCATGCATCAATTCTTTTTCTAGTAGTAGAGGGGCAGACAGAACCACATACACACAGTTATATGTATATGCATATGTGTGTTTGTGTGTATGTGTGTGTGTATATATATACATATATATGTGTGTATATATATATATGTATGTATATATATATATAGTTAATGGTGCCTTGCTACCTGAAGACAAATTAAAGCAGTAGGGTAAAGGGACAAGATAGTAACTGGTTCAAGGACAAAGCCTCTCTATGATTTCTAGAAGCAGACTGCTCAAAGCAAATGAACTGGCTAAAGCCCTAAAATAAGAAATGATTTCGTGTTCAAGTAACAAACATTAGAAACATATAGCTGAAATACAATGAAAGATTCTGGTGATATAATAGGAATTGAGGAGCATACAACAATGGAGGCCAAGTGTAGTTGAGCCTTGGGTTTAATTTTATAGGTTTTCCATTCAGCGCTAGTTTTTATAAATTTGAATAGAACCTTAATAAAATCTAACATATTTGAAATGGATTATTCCATGTGCTTTATGGGGCAAAGATGGAAACAGTAAGACCATTTAGATAGATGTTACAAAAGTATAGGTGAGTGTGTATGACGACTTAAACTATGGAGCTCGTTAGGAATATAGCAAGAAGTAGCAACATCTTGAAGACATAATGAGGAAATGCTAATTGGACTGAGTAATGCATTCTTTGAGAGAACAGTGGAGTCAGTGATGCTACCAAAGCTATGGTTGAATAGAGCCATTATTTATTGATATGATGAAGGCTGGACAGTGAAAATATCTGGGAGAGGCTAATCAAACTTTAAATTTCAAATATATTAATTTTGAATACTTAATATATAGCCTCATGGAGTTGTTAATTTGGAAGTCGATATTCAACTATGGATTTCAGAAAAGAGAATCTTCTTGTAGACATAAATTTGGTAGTTGTAAACCTACAGATGGAAACTAAACAATGGCGTAAACTAGATTTAGTTAAATGAGAAGCCTGTTTATTTAAATAAGGACACAACACTGTTCTATTATTATAAAATGTCAGTTATATGGTAGGGACCATCTGTTACTTATATTTTGGTACTACTCTAGCTATAATTGGGCCTTTGTACTTCTACACAAGTTTTAGAATTAGTTTGTCATTTTCCTTACAAATTATGTTATGGTTTTTACTAGATTTGCATAGAATATGTAAACACTATTTTTGGGATTTAGTCTTTTGGGCAATTAACTTTCTATATCTCTTAAATTGTTGAGATCCACCTTCTGGTCAACATTATAATTTTATGCATGAAATCTATGAGTGGATATGTTTGCGCATGAGTGCAAGAATGTGTGCATGTATGTGTGCATTCAGGTGCATGAGTCTATGTCTATTCTTAGATATACATTAGCAAAATGTAATCAATAAAGTATTGAAAACACTAAATTAAAAATACCTAAACTAGAAGGCTATGAACCATTATAATCCAAAGCAAAAAAAAAAAAAAAAATTTTTTTTTTATACATTAGCAAAACGTAATCAATAAAGTATTGAAAACACTAAATTAAAAATACCCAAACTAGAAGGCTACTGAACCATTATAATCCAAAGCAAATCATCTCATAATTTTCATGTTACCTTTACCAAAACATCAAGGAACTTGCAGTTTTTATGTTTTGTAATGTATTTCAGAAACAGGGTGTAGTGAGGGTAAAAAGTGTTCAGGGATAATCCCTAAGTTCAGCTTCCCCTTCTCCCTCAAATTTCAAGATGAATAGATGTTGATAGCAGTGATGAGTAAGTAGAAATGCCTTCCTTCCCCTTCTTGTTTGGCTTTCATATTTGAGGCACCTCAGAGTATCATTCTGTATCTTGTCTTGCACCTTGTCTGCATTTTGCTGGGCAAATCTGCTGCAAAAGATCTCTTTAAAGTGTTGAAAAAACAAAGATGTCACCTTGAAGACTAAGGTGCTCCTGACCCAAACCATGGTGTTTTCAATTGCCTCATATGCATATGAAAGCTTGATGATGAATAAGGTAGACTCAGGAAGAACTGACACCCTTGAATTGTGGTGTTGGTGAGGAATATTGACTACACCATGAAAAGTCAAATGAACGAACAAGAATCTGTCTTAGAAGAAGAACGACCAGAATGTTCTTTAGAAGCAAGAATAGTGACACTATGTCTCACATTCTTTGGGCATGTTTTCAGGAGGGATCAGTCCCTGGAGAAGGACCTCATCCTTGGTAAAGTAGAAGGTCAGTGAATAAGAGGAAAGCTTTCAAAGAGATGGATTGACACAGGGACTACGGCAATGGTCTTAAGCATAACGATGATTGTGAGGATGGCACAGGACCGGGCAGTGTGGTACATAGGGTCACTATGAGGTGGAATTGACTCAATGTCACCTAACAACAACAACCACCATCTTGCCTGGTGCCCCCTTGGACTTGCACTCAGGTGCAAGTGGCCCCCCTGCACTCCTTTCACTACACCTCTGTTCAGACAATGGAGAATATAGAACAGAACATAACCATGTGATTAATAGTAATCACACAAGTTCTAGTTGTGTGACCAAGAGCAAGTTACCTAACATCTCTGGGCTTCACGTTTCTTATCTGTACAATGACAGTAGTAATAGTAACAAATACAATAGAAATAATAGATTTTGATGTTGTGAGGATTAGCAGCTCTTATCCAATTGATTCCATCTCGTGGCAAACCCATGTGTATCACAGTAGAACTGTACTCCATAGGGTTTTCAATGTCTGTGACCTTTTGGAAGTAGATCACCAGGTCTTTCTTCTGAGGTGTCACTGGCCAGATTCAAACCACCAACCTTCTGGTTAACAGCAAAGAGCTTTGCCATTTGTGCAACCAGAGAGTACATGTGAAAATTAAGTGACTTCTAATAAGTGAAATACATAGAACACTGCTTGGTGTATAGCAGTATAGCAAAAAATATTATCTATATATCATGAATCTTTATGGCATTACCACTGAAACATTTGATAACAAAGAGAACAAAAGTATAAATTTGGACAAATCTCTCTTATGAATATTATTCAATATCATAAGTAAAATCCTAGAAAATGTGTTCTATCAGTAGATTAAAAGAAAGACACTACATTTTACCCATGTATTTATAATTACAAAATTCTTAAGATGGTCCAAAATTAGGACCAATACGATAATCCATTCATTAAAAAATATTAAGTACATGCATACTGTTTATCAGCTGCTGTTTCTAGTCCTTTAGTTACAGAAGTAAACCATCGGACAAATTCCCAGCCCTTCAGAAGTTTACATTCCAATATAGAAATACACAATAAATGCATATACAAATAGAGAAACAGCAAAATTCAAGGTAATGTTAATGATTACAAAATGGAAATGAGCAAGGCAGTGGGATAGAATGTTAATTTGTAGGTTAAATTAATTGGTGAGCAAAGTCCTTTCTTAGGAGTGATATCTGAGCAGAGATCTGAACGAAAGGAGGGAGCCAACCCACAGAAAAATATGCAAAAGAAAATACTAGGGGAGTGAACCACAGTGCAAAAGCCTGGAGACCATGAAACAAAACAAGGAGGATGCTCAGCACAAATCAAAGGAAGGGGTTGTTCTGTGGTTAGGTGAGTGATGTATCCAAAAGCTGATCAATGCAGTCTAAAGGACTTGGATTTACTTAAAATCTTTGAAGAGATTTGATCAGAGAGACATGGCACCTGAGTAATGTTTTAAAAGCTTCCCCCCTCCCCGGTTGTTGTATGAATAGACTCTAGAGGGACAAAACTGAAGGCTGGGAAAGCAGTTAGGAGGTCCTTACAGTGTACGAGCAAGCCATAAAGGTAGACAGGCAAGGGAGTAATTAAGAAGTGGGCAAATATGGAATCTATTCTGAAGATACAACCAGCAGAAATTTTTGCATGTAAGATGTTAGAGATAGAGAGAAGCCAATGATGATTCTAAATTAGAGAGAAACTATAATATTGTACAAATGGGGGATAGACATCTCTGGTAAAAAGAGAATACAAATTCCCACAGAACACTAAAAACAAACACATTAAAATTTTTCATAGTCTAAAAGAGGCAGAAAAAATTTTGTAATATGATAAAGCTCATAGGTTAAATGGAAAATAAAACAGTGTTAATATTTTCCATCAGTGTTACAATCAGACATTGAATATCACATACTCAAGTTTTCTTGGAAATGGTAGCCTTGAATATCATGGTAAACAACACCAAAACCAAAAATATTTTACTTTTGAAAAGCTACCAAAAACTAATGCTATTTACGTATGATATAATCAACCTGGAACACTATTAGACTCAACTGAAAAATCATATGAACTAAAAAGAATGCTCAGAAAGGGTAATGGATACCCCATTAATATAGAAAAAGTATACCCCTGAAGAGCTATAAATTATATTTTCTTATAAAAAATGCAACAAAATTTACACATTTCCTAAATATAAATCAAGACATTTGTATTATTTACATAAAACATTTTTTCCCCTGAACTCCACTTAAACCAAACCAAATCTGTTGTCATCAAGTTGATCCCAACTCATAGGAACCCTGTAGGACAGATAGAATTACCCATAGGGCATTCTTGCTGTACTTCTTCCAAGACAGATTTGTTCCTTCTTTTGAAAGTTCATGGTATATTAAATAATCTTCACCAAAACCATAATTCAAAGGCATCAATTTTCTTCAGTCTTCCTTATTCATTGACCAGCTTTCGTATGCATATGAAAACCAAAACCTGACCTATTGCCCTCTAGTCGATTCCGACTCACAGCGACCCTATAGGTCAGAGTAGAATTGCCCCATAGAGTTTCCAAGGAGTGCCTGGTGGATTTGAACTTCCGACCTTTTGATAGCTCTTAACCACTTACACCACCAGGGTTCCCGTATGGATATAAAAAAATAGGGGACTGAAAACACCATGACTGGGGTCAGGCACACCTTAGTCCTTAAAGTGACATCTTTGCTTTTTAACACTTTGAAGAGATCTTTTACAGCAAATTTGCCTAAGGCAATGTGTCATTTGATTTCTCTGCTGCTTCCCTGGATTTCGTGGATCCAAGTAAAATGAAATCTTGGACAACTCCAATATTTTCTCCATTTATCATGATGTTGCATATTGGTACAATTGTGAGGATTTCTATTTTCTTCATAATGAGGTGTAATCCATACTGAAGGCTGTGGTCTTTGATCTTTATTAGTAAGTGCTTCAAGTCCTCTTCACTTTCAGCAAGCAAGGTTGTATCATCTGCATATCACAGGCTGTTAATGAGTCTTCCTCTAACGTTGATGCCAAGTTCTTCTTCATATAGTCTGGCTTCTTGGATTATTTCGAAGCATACAGATTGAAAAAGTATGGTGAAAGAATGCAACCTAGATGCAATCCTTTCCTAACTTTAAAACATGCAGCATCCTCTTGCTCTGTTCGAATGACTGCCTTTTAGTCTATGTTCAGGTTTCTCAAGAGCAAAATTAAGTGCTCTAAATTCCCCTTCTTTGCAGTGTTATCCATAATAGATTCTCATCCACACAGTCAGATGCCTTTGCATAGTCAGTAAAACACAGGTAAACATCTTTTTGGTATTCTCCGCTTTCAGCCAAGATCCATCAGACATCAGTAATGATATCCATCATTCCATGTCCTCTTCTGAATCCAGCTTGCAATTCTGCCAGTTCCTTATCAATGTACTGCTGCAACTGCCTTTGAACGATCTTCAGCAAAATTTTACTTGTGTGTGATATTAAGGATATTGTTCGATTATTTCGCATTCTGTTGGATCACCTTTCTTCAGAATGGCCACAAATAGGGATCTTGTCCAGTCAGTTGGCCAGGTAGCTTCCAAATTTCTTGGCATAGATGACTGAGCACTTTCAGTGCTACATCCATTTGTTGAAACATCTCATTTGGTATTATGTCAATTCCTGAAGCCTTGTTTTTTGCCATTCTCTTCAGCCTAGCGTGGACTTCTTCCTTCAGTACCATTGGTTCTTGACCATATGCTACCTCCTGAAATGGTTGAACATCTGCCAATAGTTTTTGGTACTGTGTATTCCTTCTATCTTCTTTTGATGTTTCCTGAGTTGTTCAATATTTTGCATCTAGAATTCTTCAAGTATTGCAACTCACAGCTTGAATATTTTCTTCAATTCTTTTAACTTGAGAAATGCTGAGTGTGCTCTTCCCTTTTGCTTTTCTAACTCCAGGTCTTTGTACATTTCATTATAGTGCTTTACTTTGTCTTCTTGAGACACCCTTTGAAATCTTCTGTTCCATTCTTTTCTTCTTCATTTTTTTTCCATTCCCTTTAGCTACTGGACATTTGAGGGTAATTTTCAAAATCTCTTTTGACATCCATTTTGATCTTTTCTTTCTTTCCTGTCTTTATAATACCTAGAAACCAAAATCCATTGTTGTCGAATCTATTCCAACTCACAGTAAGCCTATGGGACAGAGTAGAACTGCCTCATAGGGTTTCCAAGGAGCTTATGATGGATTCAAACTGCCAACCTTTTGATTATCAGCCGTAGCTCTTAACCACTGTGCTACCAGGGTTTCATGTAATACATATAGAACTCCTTAAATAAATATAAAAATATAAAAATGAGCAAAATACATATCAGAAGAGTCCAGTAGAAGATGAGAAGGCACTCATATGTTCAGGGAAAGTTGTCTAATTTAACTAAAAATCAAATTAAAATTAAAATGTCAGTGAAAATTCATCATTTTTCCAAATAGTTTAGCAGATATGGGAAGATTTGAAAATACTTAGTGATAATAATTGTTCAAGGGAAAGCAGGTGTTCTCAACCCTTGTTGGACATATGGATTGTGAAGCTTTGTGATGGTATGTTTCGAAGTTGTTTTCAATATTTATATTTATGCTAGGGATAATCCAAGTTAGGAACGTAAGAAATGGAAATAAGTAATTTTGCATGTTTTTGTTCAATACATAATAGCACTCTTCGAAGCAAAAGAAAAAAAAATGGAAAAAATTTCAGTGACAGCGAACATAATGATTAGTTTGAAAGAGTGAGGAAAACATACATCTAACCTAGAAAAATATCTACCAAATATAGCTAAACAAGATTGTATCAATTTTCAGCACATTATTATTTCATTAATACAAAAGAAGGGAATTTTTATTTCCACTTAATTCATTACTGAAAACATATTTTAATTTTTTTTACAATCAGAAATAAAAATAACATTTAAAAATTTTAAGTGTTTTTTTTAACATAATGTAAATCAATGGAAGCAAATAAATATTACTACTGAAAATTTTCCATCACATTAATGTCCATATTTGCGTAGTTAGAAATGGCTGATATTCTACTTCTTTATTTTACCTATTTTCAGGTTGAAGGAAAAATAGCCTTTTCCACAAATTGAAATAATTACTTTTATTTATCATGAGTAACTTCCTCTTCTTGGATTTCATTTTTATCCTACAATATTTTACCAAAACAAGTACACATATGTATGAACAGTCTGGTGGCAAAATAGGCAGGTATAACCTAAGATAAAACAAAACAAAAAACCACAGTTTTTCCAGCATGCCTGCTTGAATCACCATATTATTTTCATGAATAAAGTTTTTCCAGGTCATATATGCAAAATCCTGTGTTAAAAGTAGGAATGAGTGCATACAGTTGGAAAGTAGTCACAATTCATACCATTACACTTGACCATGTAGCCCTGTGATTATATGAAGTGCTCTCTAAATCAACACGAAGTGCTACACAAAGTTTTGCCTAATTAGTTTCTTGTTTCTTCTCTTGAGGGCAGGAGAAAGTCATCAACAGGCAATGCCATGTTTTGTTCTGTGATGGTTTTCTGTTCAAATATAAACAACATATCCAGCAATAGTCTGCTGTAATGGACTGCTCAATGTACCTCTTTAGACTGTGAATTACAGTAATCTTAAGTGCTTTTTTTTAATTAAAAAAAAATTGTCTATGTGCAAAACTTTGGGGTTTGTGGATGAAGCTTAAGATATTTTCTATTTTTCATTTCCACTTACATTCAAGTATTTCTTATACCCCAATGATTTCACTTTTTTCTTTATATCTTATTTTTTTGTTGTCCAGACTATACACAGTAAAACATAAACCAACAGTTTCTACATATACAATTTAGTGACACTGATTGCATTCTTTGATTTGTGTAACCATTCTCACTATCCTTTTCTGAGTTCTTCCTCAATATAAACTCACTGCCCGGTACGGTTCTTGTCTAATCCTTCAAGTTGCTTTGTCAATATGATCCCATATCATTCTTAAAATAGGATAATGCTCAAGCAGATTTTTTATACTAGTTAAGGTAACCTATTGCTCAGTTTTAAGAAGACTTCATCAGATATTTTGGTTTAAGGTTTTAAAGATTATCTCAGTGTAATAGTTTCAGGGGTTCTTCTAACTTCCATGGTTCCAGAAAGTCTAGAGTCCATGAGAAATTGAATATATGTTCTACATTTTCCACCTTTTGATCAGGATTCTTCTATGAAATCTTTGATTTATATGTTCAGTAATGGTAGCCTGGCACCATCAGTTCTTCTCATATCATGGCTAAGAAGGAAGTTATTCATGGAAGCAAATACCCACAGATTCCATATCCTCCTTCTATTCAGGATTCTCTTTCTCTTTCTGTTGTTCCAGGTGAATAGAGACTAATTGTTGTGTCTTGGATGGCTCCTTGTAAGCTTTTAAGACTCCAGGCACTACGTAAGAAAGTAGAAGGTAGGACAGAACTAAACACGTTCTTAGACCAATCAACTGCAATGTCCCATGAAACCATGACCCTGAGCTTCCATACCAAAGAACCAAATCTCATGAGGTGTTTGGTTGTACATAAGCAGCCTCAGCTGCTACTCTCTTTTTTTGTCATTGTTGTAAATATATCTACCACACAACTTTGGCCAATTCAACTTTTTACAGCTGTGCAACTTATTGACAACAATTAAAATTATCAGTCGTGCAACCTTACCCTTAGTCAATGTGATTTTTCCAACAGTGTTAACTCACCTTTTCCTTCTCCCTCCCTCCCCTGGTGACCACTAATAAACTTTGGGCTCTATACATTTGCCTTTTCTTGTCTTTTTATATAAATGAGATCATATAATATTTGTACTTTTGTGATTGGCTTATTTTGCTCAGCACCTTCAAGCTCCACCCATACTGTAGCATGTATCAAGAATTCATCCCTCCTACTGCCTTTTTTTTTTTTTTTACTGCCTGAGTAATATTCCATTGTATGTATATACCACGTTTTGTTTATCCATTCATCTGTTGATGGGTATTTAGGTTGTTTCCACCTTTTGGCTATTGTGAATAGTGTTGCAATGAATATTGGTCTGCATACCTCTTTTTGAGTCTCTGCTTTCAAGCATTTTGGGTATATACCTAGGAGTAGAGTTGAAGTCATATGGTAGTTCTATGTTTATTTTTTTTAGGAACCACAACACTCTTTTCCACAGTGGCTGTACCACTTTTCATTACCAGTAGCAATGGATAAGGGTTTTAATTTCCCCACATCTTCACCAACATTTGTTATTTTCTTTTTTTTTTATCTTAGCCATACTAGTGGGAGTGTAATGGTATGTCATTGTGGTTTTGACTTGCATTTCACTGATGGCTGATGACTTTGAACATCTTTTCATGTGTTCGGTGGCCATTTGAATTTTTTTTTTTTTGGTGAAATGTCTGTTCAAGTGCTTTTCCCCTTTTATGATTGAGTTATAATTTCACTTTTTAAACAAGGCAAAAAAAAATTTTTTTTAGTTGTCTTATACCCCCTCCACCTCAAATTTGACTTTTCTGACTATATTCCTATGTACTTATTAGGAAAATAAGGTTTTATTGCTACCTTATAGAGTTTTTTTTTTTTTTTTTTAATATATGTAAGTCTATGAATTCTGACTCAGAGGTTTCCATATTGTCCTCAGATATGTCCATTTGTGGAATGACTTCTTGCTGACAGTCATAAAGTATTGACATTCAGACGTTTGTTGCTCCCTGATTTCATACTGGTGCTGAGCTCACACCAGCTATTATACATGAGTTGTAAAAGGAGGCTTTAAGACATACAGAGTGTGATGCACCAAATATTAACATTAGCATCTTCAGTGAACATTGACTTCCAGGGGCAACTTGATACAATATTATGCTAACAAACTATCTCCTTATTCGGCATTAAATAAAACCTCTTAGCTCTCCAAGACTAGGAGAGTATAGTAGAGATGGAAGTAAATAAGAAACTCCAACTTACAATGCAAGAAATTTTTTATTAATATGTAACAGTTGCTTATTATATGCCTACATCATGAACACTGATAAGTACAATTATTGCAAAAAAAAACTACCTATTCAAAATTCTTAGTGTAAATTGACAGGTACATGTACATGTACATATTTATTTTTAATTTCCAATTTGTTTTTAATTTCCAACTGTGAAAGGCAAAGTAATATAGCCTCACCATTTAAAGCTTGTTCTGGGTTTAATATCTTCTATTTCCTGTTAAATATTTTTGAAATTTATTTAATATAAAATATTTACTCAACTTGATATAATAAATATAATAGGCATTTACTATTTTGTACTCTGATATTAATAAATTTATTTAAATAATTTATTGATTGACATGCTTATTTTCTTGCTTAAAATAATTTTTTAGGATAAGGTGACAGGAGAATTTGTAAAGTATAAACATGTATATATTTGAAACAAGACATATTTTCTAAATATTCTTCTCAAAATGGCATTCTTCTTACTAGCAAAGAATAAGTACTCAATTTTACCACAATTAGAGTGTATGTGTGTGTGTATTCAGTAAATACATTTGGTAAAATATGCATGTATATATTCTGTAAATAAAGGTGACAAAACAGATTTGGCAATGAATAATGAAGATTCTAAGTGGAGTTCGTGGGTTTTGGATAACTGATTAACCGTAAGTTTTGGAATATAATTTTACTTTGTTTAATACAAATACAGGTATCATATGGATACATGTTTCTTAAATAATGTGCATTTGTGGTTGCAATTTAAAAGACAATTCTTACAAATTATTACACTTTCAGTTGGTGAGAGCTGAAAACCTTTGCTTACCTTTTAATTCCTATAAGTGCTTTGGCTGGTTAAAATCAGTACCACAGAGGGGCCAATGCACTGTTACTGGTATGTATTTACAAATCTAACAAATGTGATAATTTTACTGATCAGGATTTTGGAAATTTCCATTTTTTCCACACATGGAGAAACAGAGACTTTGCAGACAAGTTATCAGTAAAATTCTGTTTTCTACTCAGAACCCAATGAAGTCTAATAATGGATCTCAGTATGGGAATCGAAAGAACATAGACTTCAAGCATTCTTTACATTCATCTTTTAGGCAGAAAGTTACTTTCAAGCATAGTTTTCATTGCTGCCAGAACATCTTAATTTCTAAAGCTGTAGATGATAGGGTTGAGTGTAGGTGTAAGAATGATGTAGAATATTCTCAAGAACTTATTCTGGCCTGGAGTGTGGTAGGACTTTGATCTCATATATGTGAAAATAAATGGCCCATAGTAGATCATGACCGCAATCATGTGGAAGGAACAGGTAGAAAATGACTTTTTCCGTGTTGTGATGATTTCATCTGGAGGACGGTAAGGAGAACTTTCATATAAGAAGCAAAGATCATGGAAAAAGGTATGACCAGGAAGATGATACCACTTACATAAACACCTCTTTCCTAGTGTGATCTGTCTACACAGGCCAACTTCGGCATGGCTGGAACTTTACAAAAAAAGTGATCAATGGCTGTTGAGCCAGAGAAAGGGGAGTGCATAAGTTGTGTGAACTGTGGAGTTGATTGTCCCCACAAGCCAGAATACATCAGCCATGAGAATGCTGACATTCTCATTCGTAAGAATGGGGAAGCTCAGTGGGTGACAGATGGCAACATAGTGATCATAGGAGATTGCTGCTAGGAGGAAGCACTCACCACCTAGGAGAATGAGGGAGAGAAATATCTGGAAGCCACAACCTGCAAATGAAATTGTTCTGTTCCCTGACAGAAAGTCAGCAACAATTTTAGGTACAATGTTAGAAATATGCAAGATGTCTATGAAAGAGAAATGGCTGAACAAGAAATACATAGGAGTATGGAGTCATAAGTCCCTATGGATAAGGAGGATCATGACTGCATTTTCTGTTACAGTCATAACAAAAACGATACATGTAATGAAGAAGAACACCAGACTTGTTTGGGAAGAAGAGAACAGTTCCAAGAGATTAAATCATTGCCAGAAGTGTGATTCTCAAATCCCATCATGAATTCCTTTATTTTATCTAAAAAGAAAATAAACAAACATTGGATAGAAAAGGAAAAAAACAAACAAAAAGAAACAAACACCTAGTGTAAATTCCAAGCTCATTTATTTATTTTTACATAATAAAATGAGTTAGTTATGTGCATTTCATAATGAAAGTCAAAGAGCAGTGAACCGGCTCTTCAAGTGAAACTGTTTTATAAAATGAACACTTATTTGAATCAACTATTGACATTCAGAATATTAAGTGGGACATTGGTTCATGCAGTCCGAAACTTTTATTTTCGTATTCTTCACTGGATCCAATATTTTCTCAAATAGCACCTTCTCAACCTCTTCTATCCCTGAACACCCCATTTAAAATCTCGTTGCTCCCATCCACCCCATTCCAACTTCCCAGATAGTCCTTACTCTGCTCTCTTTTTACTTTTATTTTACAAACCGCTTTTCACTTTCTAGCATACTAAATAATTAACTTATGAGGTATAGTGATTGCTCTCTTTCCTTTCCACCAGAATTTGTGCTTCATGATAGGAGATGTTTGTTTTCACTGCTATAACCCAAGTGCCTCAGAGAGTGCTTGGAGGAGAGTAGTTGCCGATACTGTTTGTTGAATATTATTGAATACTTGATTTTTGTCTGATTTTTTAAATATTTTTCATTTAGATAAGTCTTACAGAAAATAAAATTTGTTTTCTAAGACATTCTAAAAATATTTTAAATACTGAAATGCTATAGCAAAACAAGCTCCAGCATTCACATTTCAAGTGTAAAAATGAAAATGTTATTCTGTTCAATACATATATTTAATAATATATTTTATTTGCCAGCTTTTTTAACTTATGGAAATTGAATCATAATTTAAAAATTCTAAAAATTTGGGAAATCATAGGTACTAGCAATATTATTTGTTTAACTTGGATAAAACGAGTTGCCATAAAGTCAGTTCAGACTCATAATGACCCCATGAGTGTCAGAGTAAAACTGTTCCCCATAAAGTTTTCAATAACTGACTTTTCAGAAGCAGATTGCCAGATATTTCTCCCAATAAGCCTCTGTGTGGACTCAAACCTCCAACCTTTTGATTAGCAGCCTAGTGTGTTAACTGTTTCACCACCCAGGGACCCCTTAACATGGACAGTAGTTACTTAAATATTCACTTTATAATTATTTTTGCATCTTCTGTATATATGCTAAATCCCTCAAAATATATGGATAAATATACACATACATACATACACACACGTATTTGTATAAAAATGTTGCAATTTATGAGAACGCCAATACAGTTCTCTGGCTTTCAATCTAAAACAAATAAAAAAAATTATTTTCATTTTATTAACTCTGATATTCATAAGTTCAAATGAAATGAACTTTAATTTTCACTCTGTAAAATAAGGTTCAAAGGTGGAAATCAAGCTACTGATAAAATATGAATGATTCATATTTTTCTGGTTTTTTTTTGGTTCAGAGTTTTCATTATGAAATTCCGTGTTTTTACCAAATAACATGTACCTTCTACATTTGTTTGTCAGTTCGCCCTCTCCTTGTGATGTAAGTGCTGCTAAACCTTTTTTTTTTTTTTAACGTGTTACTGTGAAAAAATTAGCACAGCGCACTTAAGAAAGTATCTCCCTGGGAGAGGGCACGGTTGGCAAACAAACAGAAGGTACTCATTATTTGTGTAAAATACAATTAAAAAATCTTTTAACCCTATTTTAAATCCCTGGAACGTTAACACTTCCTTCCTATGATTTTAAGATTTTCAAAAGTCAGCACATAAAGAAGGTTTGCAGATATCTACAAGTGTAACTAGTCCTGGCTGTTTGGACTGATTTGACCCACAGCTCAGTAAAAATTGACAGGTTCATATTTAAGGGCAGTGGAGCCTCCCATGAGCTGGTTGATCATAATTAAGCTTCCAGAACAATAAATACATCATATTCATCATACTTGTTGCCGAAGTTGTTAAATTTTTCTCACTCTCCAGAATCATATCCTCTTTCTGATCTTGCCTTTTCCATTAATGATTTGCTCTATTATAACCATTCTCACTCAAAAATTAGGATTCCACGTTAGCTCAAGAAAAGGGACAATATCAGTTTGCTGCTGAATCCCCATTGCCTAGCAGAGGGCCTGACCCATTGTCAATGCTCATTATGCTTGTTAAAAGAACAATTTGCTTTTTTTAGGTTCTCTGATACCAAACTGTTTTCAATGATGAATCAAGTCTTCCTTCTCTGTATTTCTTGCATTTGCACTTCTACAGAGTTCATGCTGTCTACACGGTGATGTTTGTATTTATTCCCTAACTCCTTCAGAGTTTAATTCCACCACCTTCTCCCAACTTCCACGAGGCACCTGAAGTTTCTACCACCCTCTTTTATGATTTTTCCCTAACCCAGTATGGCCAGCCCATAGTCCCATAATGCTGGAATAATGGGTACTCCACCGTTCCAATATACCTGCTGTGCCAGCTGGGAGCAATTGTATTTTGGTGGAAACCTACAATTAAACACGAAGAGGGATGCTTTAGTGGTAAGAGTCCTAATTCAAAATTTAAAAAAAAGTAGGGAAAGCATGTGCTGCCTATCACTTAGCCTTCTCCACACATATGAGACTTTTTCCCGTGATAAAGCCTCTTTTTCTCCCATCTAGATGTAAATATTCCTCATTTAACTATTCTAAAACATTTTTTTTTAATGTTGGAGAAGAAATAAGACATGAAGTTTACTCTTACCTATCTTCTATAAGTTTATAGCTAATCAGATAATATGCTCTATATATGATTGTGTTTTAAGTTTTTTGAGAATTATTTGGATCTGAAGTTTTTAGGAAAATCATACTATATATTCTGCATCTGTGTCTTTATCTCTAATTAAATTATTTATTATTTGGAAGAAGCAATCAATGAGTTCAGTTAGTTCTGCCCAAAAATTAACCAATGTACATTATTCTCCACCTCACTTTTTTGATTGAGCTTAAAATAATCACTTCCTTTATAAGGGAATACGAAATGTGGTTTTGGAGAAAAGAATATAAAACAGCATCAGCATGAATCATGTAGGTCATTCAATAGTAAGAAAATTAATGCGAAGAAAGAATGTACCACTATTATATTTTCTAGATATACCACACTTCCTTAAATAATAACTACATCTCATTAAACTGTGTATGCCCAGTTTCTCACCATATCAAAAAAGTCTTCATTCATAAACATGTTATACGGCTCCCTAAGTTAATTTAGCCAATGAATCCAGCCAGTTTGTACCAGTAGACAAAGCGATTTTTGTCAGTGGAAGTACGTAAGACCTCCTGTGTTTATTCCAACTAGTGAATCAGACTGTTCTTAACTGATTACTGTCCAAATGATTTATTGAATTTAGTCATGCTTTGAAACCATTTTCTGCTTATAAACAGTCGTATCCTAATCTCTCAACCCCAAGAGTTAAAAAACTTACCCTTTACTCACTGATTCCACTAAAGAAGTTCTTATTATTTTGTATTTATCAAAATTGTCAAATGTCAAGAAATCTCCATTAATTTTACCTTAAATAGATTCAAAAATATTTTTTTATTTCTTTCCTAGATCTGTAATTTTAAAAATAAAACTTATAGCATATTTCCTCAAATTTTTATTTAATTGAAGGCTCATCGTTCACTAATATTGGCATGACTTTACATTCATATGTCAAACAGTTCTTAATTTTCTCCTACATTATTTCTTTACATTAAAGTTTTGGCTCTAATACAAACACAAAAGTCTATGTAAATTCTGACTGGGAATCCTTTTTTTTTTTTTTCTCAGATACTTGATATGGAAATCCTGAGGAAATTAAGTCTAATGTGCACACTTACATTTTATGATCTATGGAAATAACTTATTTTTTGAAACTTTTATATAAACCAATAATATAAGCTCTAACATAAAATTTCAAATGCCACAATTACTGGCTTTGTGACCAGTCGACTCGAAACGAATGGTTGGTACAGGTAATTAACTCAACTACAATGAAATTTCATGAGTAAGGCAGCAAATACTGAATTGACATTTACTGATAGAATAAAATCATTATTTTATTTAAATCAGATGAAATGTGATATGGGTATAATAAATGTATAATAGATATTAATAAGCCTGAGAATTATTTACTCCAATAATTATATTCAGCAAGTATCAATATAGGCAATCTACTTATTATTGCTTTCAAAAGAGATAAAAAAGAAAATTTAATGTAAATTCAGTCTCTTGCAAATATTTCATTTTCCTTCAACTTCATCTTTATATAAAGAGGTAAGCAGATACAAATATATCAGAAATTAATTTCTGTTGGATGAGGATGATGTACAATAGGGTTGTTTTGCAGATTAAATGAGGTTAGTTAGATAACATCCATGATGTTATCTAACTAAATTATGGATAACATTACAAAGAATGTATGCTCAGCATATAGATTGAATAGGTATGATGAAAGGATACAATCCTGATGCACACCTTTCCTGATTATAAACCAATCAGTATCCCCTTGTTCCGTCCTAACAACTGCCTCTTGATCTATGTACAGGTTCCTCATGAGCACAATTAAGTGCTCTGGAATTCCCACTCTTCATAATGTTATCCATAATTTGTTATGGTCCACACAGTCGAATGCCTTTGCATAGTCAATAAAACACAGGTAAACATCCTTCTGGTATTCTCTGCTTTCAGCCAGGATCCATCTGACATCAGCAATGATATTCCTGGTTCCGTGTACTCTTCTGAAGCCGGCCTGAATTTCTGGCAGTTCCCTGTCGATATACTGCTGCAGCTGTTTTTGAATGATCTTCAAAAGAATTTTGCTTGTGTGTGATATTAATGATATTGTTCTATAATTTCCACATTCAGTTGGATCACCTTTCTTGGGAATAGGCATAAATATGGATCTCTTCCAGTCAGTTGGCCAGGAAGCTGTCTTCCATATTTCTTGGCATAATTGAGTGAGCACCTCCAGCACTGCATCTGTTTGTTGAAACATCTCAGTTGATATTCCATTGATTCCTGGAGCCTTGTTTTTCACCAGTGCCTTCAAAGTAGCTTGGACTTCTTCCTTCAGTACCACCTGATCATATGCCACCTCTTGAAATGGTTGAATGTCGAACAATTCTTTTTGGTATAATGACCCTGTGTATTCCTTCCATCTTCTTTTGATGCTTCCTGGTCATTCAATATTTTGCCTATAGAATCCTTCAAAATTGCAATTCGAGGCTTGAATTTTTTCTTCAGTTCTTTCAGCTTGAGAAATGCTGAATGTGTTCTTTCATTTTGATTTTCTATCTCCAACTCTTTGCACATGTGATTATAACACTTTACTTTGTCTTCTTGAGCTGCCCTTTGAAATCTTCTGTTCAGTTCTTTTACATCATCATTTTTTCCTTTTGCTTTAGCTGTTCAACATTCAAGAGCAAGTTTCAGTCCCCTTTGACATCCATCTTGGTCTTGTCTTTCTTCCCTCTTTTCAATGACCTCTTGCTTTCTTCACGTATGATGTCCTTGATGTCTTTCCACAACTCGTCAGGTCTTTGGTCATTAGTGTCCTACTTGTCATATCTATTGAGACGGTTTCTAAATTCAGGTGGAATATACTCAAAGTCATATTTTGCCTCTCATAGACTTGCTCTGATTTTCTTCAGTTTCACCTTGAACTTGCATATGAGCAATTGATGGTCAAACAAGGCCCTAGCCTTGTACTGATTGATGATATTGAACTTTTCCATCATCTGTTTCCACAGATGTAGTTGATTTGATTCCTGTGTGTTCCATCTGGTAAGGTCCATGTGTATAGTCGCTGTTTATGTTGGTAAAAAAAGGTATTTACAATGAAGAAGTCATTGGTCTTACAAAATTCTATCATTTGATCTCCGGCATTGTCTTTATCACCAAGGCCATATTTTCCAACTACTGATCCTTCTTCGTTTCCAACTTTTGCATTCCAATCACCAGTAATTATCAATGTATCCTGATGGCATGTTCCATCAATTTCATACTGCAGAAGCTGAGAAAAATCCTCAATTTCTTCATCTTTGGCCTTAGTGGTTGGTGTGTAAATCTGAATAATAGTCATATTAACTGGTTTTCCTTGTAGGCGTATGGATATTATCCTATTACTGACAGCATTGTACTTCAGGATAGATCTTGAAATGTTCTTTTTGTTGATGAATGCAACACCATTCTTCTTCAAGTTGTCATTCCCAACATAGTAGTCTACATGATTATCTGATTGTAAATGGCCAATACCAGTCCATTTCCACTCACCAATGCTTTGGATATTGATGTTTATGCATTCCATTTCATTTTTGACAATTTCTGATTTTCCTAGATTCATACTTCGTACATACAGGTTCCAATTATTAATGGATGTTTGGAGCTGTTTCTTCTCATTTTGAGCAAATGAAGGTCCCAAAAGCTTTACTCCACCTTCGCCATTAAGGTCGACTCTACTTTGAGGAGGCAGCTCTTCCCCAGTCTTCTTTTCAGTGCCTTCTAACCTGGGGGGTCATCTCCCAGCACTATATCAGACAATGTTCCACTGTTATTCATAAGGTTTTCACTGGGTAATTCTTTTCAGAAGTAGACTGCCTATTCCTTCTTCCTGGTCTGTCTTAGTCTGGAAGCTCAGCTGAAACCTGTCTTCTATGGGTGACCCTGCTAGTATCTGATTACCAGTGGCATAGCTTCCAGCATCACAGCAACACACAAGCCCCCACAGTACAACAAACTGACAGACACATGGGAGGTATGATATATACCATATATATATATATATGAACCTGTTGCCATTGAATTGATTGTTATGAATAGCGACTGAATGCGTGTCACAGTAGAATTACACTCCATAGGGTTTTCAATGTCTGTGATCTTTTGGAAATAGACCCACAAGGCATTTTTTGGAGGTGCATCTGGATGTTATGGAAATGCCAAGCTTTTGGTTATTCATGAAACATTTAACCATTTGTCCACACAGGCAGTCATATATCTAATGTATTATGTATTCACCATTGCTGTCATGTTAATTTCTACTCATAGCAATCTTATAGAATAGGGTAGAACTAGCCCATAGTATTTCCAAGGCTGTAATCTTTATGGAAGCAGACCGTCATGGAGTGGATGGTGGGTTTGAACTGCTAACCTTTCAGTTAGCAGCTGAGCAGTTAACAACTGTACCACTAAGTTTCCTTTACACACACACACACACACACACACACATACATATATGTTTGGCTGAAGGCAGAAAATACTAGAAAAATGTTTACCTGTGTTTTACTGACTATGCAAAGGCATTTGACTTTGTGGATCATAACAAATTATGGATAAAATTAAGAAGAATGAGAATTCCAAAACACTTAATTGTACTCCTGTGGAACCTGTACACAGGCCAAGAGGCAGTCATTTGAACAGAATAAGAGACTAGTACATGGTTTAAAGTCAGGAAAGATGTGTGTCAGGGTTGAATCCTTTTACCGTACTTATTCAATCTGTATGCTGAGCAAATAATCCAAGATGTTGGACTATATGAAGAAGAACATGGCATCAGGATTGGAGAAAAGCTCATCAACAACCTGCAATATGCAGATGGCCAAACTTTGCTTGCTGAAAGTGAACAGGACTCGAAGCACTGACTGATGAAGATCAAAGACTACAGCCTTCAGTATGGATTGAACCTTGAAGTAAAAAGAAAAAAAAATCCTCACAAATATCCTCACTATAACCAACATCACGGTAAACAGAGAATATATTGAAGCTGTTGAGCATGTCCTTTTACTTGGATCCACAATCAATACCCATGGAAGCAACAGTCAAGAAATCAAACAATGTATTGCATTGGGCAAATCCACTGCAAAAGACCTCTTTAAAGTATGAGGAAGTAAAGATGTCACTTTGAGGACTAATGTTCTCCTGACCCAAGCCATGGTATTTTCAGTCACTTCATATGTATGTGAAAGCTGGACAAGGAATAAGGAAGACTGAAAAACAATTGATGCATTTCAATTACGCTCTTGGCAAAGAGTATTGAATATACCACGGAATGCCAGGAGAACAAACAAATCTGTCTTGGATGAAGCGCAGCCAGAGTGCTCCTTGGAAGCCAGGATGGCAAAACTTTGTCTCATATACTGTAGACATGTTATCAGGAGGGACCAGTTCCTGGAGAAGGGCATCACTCTTGGTAGAGGGTCAGCAAAAAAGAGGAAGACCCTCAATGAGACGGACTGACAAAGTGGATGACACAGTGGGCTTAAACATAGCAACAGGTGTCAGGATGGGGCAGGACCAGGCAATGTTTGGGTATGTTGTACTTAGGGTCACTCTGATCTTGAACAGGCATAACAGCAACTAATGACCTAACAACAAGTAGATTTATTTCAACTTATAAATACATGTTTCTTAAAGTTTAAAATTTAAGAATACAAAGTGTGGGGATGACAGAATTGTGGTTTCTCATACTTACGTTACTCCAGTATGTTTTAGCATTACGTATTCTTTCTTGGATTGGACTGTGTAATGACAGTTATGCAATTTGACCGTTCTGTACCACTAATCTAAAAATTGTCATTATGTGATTGACCAATGACATCTCTTACCAATAGACTCTGTTCACAAATTCTCTCAAAGAGTGTTTTGAGTGTAATATCTGGAAAGCCACAATTGGAGAATTAATGTTTATTATAAAACTCTGAGCTCATAAATAATGTCCTTGTCAATACAAAGAGAAAATTAATCTACAAATCTGAAATTACTCATCTTCATTTTAACTACTGAAAGAATGAAATGGGATACTATTTTAAAACATGCAAATTTTTAAGCTCCCGTAAAATTGTCCCAACTAGGCAAGTGAATGGTGTTGGTGAAGATGAATGTGAAATGAACAATATTACCCCAAACCTGGGTCCTGTTGATGAGAACATAATGCTTGGAAGATTTCCAGTGAATTAGAAGTTGCTAAGACACTTTTCAGGCACGGAGGCCCATCTAATGCTATAAAATGTGTCGTTCTATGCAGCAGCAAAAAAGAGATAATACATGTCTATTTTTGAATATTGTTGCTGTTGTGTGCCGTTGAGTTGATTCTGACTCATGGTGACCTGTAAGTCACTTTTGGTTAGCATCCAAGAGCTTAACCATTGCACCACCAGCCTTCCTTAAATAGATTCCTGTAAACCAAATAATCTGATACACATTAGTAAATATTAAAATCATTAATATTTAAGACATTTACATTCTTTAAGGCCATTTTTCCATGGAGGATTTTGCTAAGGGCAATCTTTATGTTCCTGTTTCTCAAACTGTAAACGACAGGATTCAGAGTAGGAGATAACAAGGAGTATAACACAGACATAAAGAGGTTCACTGAGGATGGGGATTCAGAGGCTGAACCTAAAAACCCCATAAATCCAGAAGAAAGAAACAAGGTCACCACAGTGAGGTGGGACATGCAGGTGGAGACAGTTTTGTACCTTCCTTGAGTGAATGGGATCCTTAAGACAGATGAGAAAATGTGAACATAGGAAACGGCCATTAAAATGAAACATACAAAAGCAAAACAACAGCCAGCAATGATAAACGAATGTTCTAAAATATGCTCCCCAGAACAAGCGAGTGTAAACAATGATGGACTATCACAGAAAAACCGATGAACTACTTTGGGCCCACAGAAGTTGACAGAGAGTGTACTTGCTGCATGAATAGATCCATAGACACATCCGCTGCACCCCATCTGCACACAGACACCTCTATTCATAACAGTCTCATAGTACAGAGGATGGCAGCTGGCACCACAGCAGTCATAGGATATGACTATAAGGAGGGCATACTCTGTGCCCACGAAAAAACATTACAAAAAAAAAAAAAATCCCATGAGGCACATCCTAGGAAGGAAATTGAATAGCTGGTAGTCAGAGTTCATGATGGACTTGGGGACAGTGACAGAGATATAGCACATGTCAATTAAGGACAAATTCTTCAGGAAGAAATACACGGGGCTTAGAGGTGCCGGTCACAGATGGTGAGGGTGACAATGAAGAGGTTCCCCATCAGTGCTGTCAGGTAAATGAGGAAGAAGAGGGCTGCATACAGTTTCTGTAGCATCAAGTCATCAGAAATTCCCATGAGCAAGAATTCTGTTGGCTACTTTCTGAGGCATGCTAATTTTTGTCTGCAGAAACTTAAGAAAAATGACACTTACTACATTCACTTACATCCTCAGAACCTGCCTATTTTGTTGGTTCTTGAATTGATTCTATTGTGTTTTGAGGGACATTTTAAGGTCACCAGAGTAGCCTCAGGAAAAGTTACATCTTATAAACTATAACTTTAAACTAATTATATTAAGATAGTCTTTAAGAGCCGGCTGGAATAATGCATCATTTGGTTGCCTAGGGCAGTGAAATACATCTTGCACATATGATAGATCAGAACTGGATCACTGGCATTTTCACTAAGGCTTCACATGAAGCAGATCAGGTATGACCTATCTTTAAAGAATGAATAGAACCCTAGAAGTATCTGCACATTCTACTCTGTCCATATCAATTGTTCATAAAGAGCATGTGGCTGCTATGCGTCTAATAATCAAAATTAAAGTGTAGTAATTAGCAGCTTATTCTTCCAAAGGACAGTGGAATATAATCAGGTAAACAGCACTGTGCTCCTTTAAAGGAGTATCCGTGTGAGACAAATTGAGAATGGCAACTTGAAAGGTTGGAATGACAAGCTTAGAGGGTAGGGAGTTTGAGATAATGCTGGTGGAATAATGTGGAAAAGGATACCGAGAATGGTGGCACAACGTGAAGAATGTAACCAATGTCGCTGAATTATACATGTAGAAATGGTTCATCAACTAATGATTAGTTAATACAAGTGGTATGTACATAAACTGGATTATTTGGCAATAAATAAGAATGAAGTGCTGATACATGTAACATGTATCAACCTTGAAACCATTATCTTGAAGGGAAATTGGCAAGATTGTTTGAAGAGTGTATGCTATCTAAGAAGTAGAACTCAGATTTTGTGTCTCTTGCTAAGAGAAGCCATACAAGACAAAATGTATAGATGGAGGAACATAAAGTCTGGGTCAGGAAGTAATGCTAAGCACTAAAACATGTAGCAAAAAAGAAAGGGGCTCGGAATGAGAAACTACTGAGCCTTTCTGAAGGAAGTAAATGACTCACAAAGCCATGAAAATTCAGAAGTTTTCTATAAACTCTGTCTTGCAAGCCTGGAAGCACAGGCCTGGAAGGGAAAGAAGGCATTAAAAAGTGGTAAGTATGCAGAAAATAAAAAAGAAAGCATCAGAAATAAAGTAGGGTCAAATGCTTGCCCATCTTTTGAAAATTTTCCAAACCAAAAACAAAAAAAACCAAACCTGTTGCTGTCAAGTTGATTCTGACTCATAGTGAACCTAAGGACAGAGGAGAACTGCCCGATACAGTTTCCAAGGAGTAGCTGGTAGATTCAAACCGCTGTCCTTTTGGTTAGTAGCCATAGATAGCTCTTACCCACTACACCACCAGGGTTTTAAGAGCAAGGAAGGAATAATTCATTTACCCTCTCTAGAGATAATGGTAATGGGGTAGGTGATTGTTTTTCCCCAGACATGGCACATGTTGGTTATAATCAAAATTTGGATAGGAAAAGTGTTCCAAATGACTTTAAGTTTGTCAAATAAAAACAAATCTGGACTTATTTAAGGAGAGGTTTTATTCATAAAGAAAGACAATTGTGACAACGGTCTGATTTCATTAATTTGCAGGTGATTCAAAATCAAACAGAAGAAGACTTCTATCATAGGATAAGGAGAGGCAAGCTGAGGTTTGCAGAATTTTTAAGGAGAAGCCTGACAAACAATGAGAAATAACCAATGGATTCCAAAAGGACAAGAGTTTCTCTGTGGTCAGCTGGTTCCTAAAAAAAAAAAAAGGAAGCTAATAAGTGGTGGGGGGAGCACATATTATTTTTTCAGTGCTTGGTCAGACAGGAGGCAAGCAGAGTTCACGAGTCTGTGCAATGGAGAGAAGCCTGATTAAAGAAAGTAGCAGTTAAGAAATGATCAATTGTGAACTCTTGGTCAGATTCATAGGTCATGAACTCTAAAATCATGTCATTCTAGCAAGGCTGAAATCCAGAAGAGGTATCTCTGGTACCTTTATTACTATTACTGTAACCAGAGAACATTCCATTCCATTTACCCAAAGTCATTCCATGTGCCCTATATTTGGTATGCAGGGACCGATAGTGTGATATTTTTGTATGACTGGTAATATTAGCTTATGGGGTGTTTGGAAGTAAACTAACCTGTGAATCCCTGAAAGAATTACTCTTATTCCAAATGAGAAGCAGTCCAGGCAATAGAAGCAGATAGAATCCACCAATTTCTAAGGCATGACGGGCTCTCTAACTGACATCAAACATGATAATACATTAGAAGACTTATTTTGCAATTAAGGGAAAGGGGTTTTCGTCTTTGTGTATCTTGCTGCTCTCTGAGATACTGATAATACAGTTGCAATGAATTATGTCTCTCCCGGGACTAAATTGGTGCTTTTTTCAAGACATATAACTTCATCGCAGAAAATTGGAATATTTAATATGGATAAAGAGACTGGACAACATTAAGGAGTTGAATACAATATTGAGTAAGTTTTCACCTTTTGGTGCATTAGAGACTTTACAGCCATGTAAGTGACAATGAGTCCCTTTTTTGAGTGGTCTGTGTTCAAACTGGACCCCTGATGGTCTAGTGGTTAAGAGCCTGGCTGCTAACCAATAAGTCAGCAGTTCAAATCCACCAGCCACTCCTTGGAAAACTTACGGAACTGTTCTACTCTGTCTATAGGGTCGCTATGAGTCAGAACCAATTCGACAGCACCTAACAATAACAACAGCATGTTCTAAATAAGAATTCTGGTTGTATGGTGGTTAGGTGCTTGCCTGCTAACCAAAAGGTCAACAGTGTGAACCCACCAGCCGCTTGACTTCCATAAAGATTACAGGCTTGGAAACCTAAGAGGGCAGTTCTACTCTGTCCTATATGATCACTATGAGTAAGAACTGATTGCTTGTTATTTTCAAAATTGAAAGAACAACCTGAAATCCCAGAATGATACTCAGAACACCTGTGATAATAAGGGGGATCAACCTCATGAATGTAAGAATAAGACAGCCTGATAGAAAGATGGTTGTTTCTCTCAAGAGGTGGACAGCCATGGCCCTGGTGCCCAGCATGAACTCTTCAGTCTACAGACAGATGGCTGTGAAATACTGGTGGGGAGGAATCACTTAAACCTTTGTCTTGTGTTTCAATGAGGAGGAGTTACTTCTTAATAAAAACTGTGGGAACTTGCTTCATGCCCCATTCACTTCTCCCTAAAACCAAACCACTTGTTGTCCAGCCAACTCTGACTCATGGCAACCCCATGTGTTTCAAGTAAAACTGTGCTCCATAGGATTTTCAATTGTTGTGGTCTTTCAGAAGTAGGTCACCAGGCCATTCTTATGAGAGGCCTCTGGACGAACTTGAATCCCCAATCTTTCTGTTAGCAGTCAAGAACATTAACCATTTTCACCACCCAGGGTGAAATACCTGATCAGTGATAACATTGGACAAATGTTTGATTTTCTATAGCTGATGTATTAGAAAAGCTGCTAGTGCTGTTTTTTCCCCCCCCCCTCTCTTCATAGTAATCCTGGGTCTCTTGTTTGCACTCTAGACCCAATCATGACTGTTTTCCAACATCTATGTTAGTGGGCGGGTTAGTTCAGAGACAGTACTGACTCAACAAGTCACACGCCACAGCCCTGCCTTCCACCTTATACTTTATCAGTGACATTTTCCTCTCCATTGATTTGATTTCTGAAGTTATCTCCAAATATGTTTTGAACCCTGGAGATGAGAAGGGATTTTACTTATAATGTCCCTAAAACCTCAACAACACTTTGTTATACAATTTCCAAGGCCATATTTTCAGCCTCATCCCACTGCCCATGAACATCCCCTATGACCTTCTTTCCGCTAACAATGAATTACATGATGCTCATCTGCATTGTCTGTTTACATTGACAATGTGTCATCAATATATATTGTAAATATTTTTCTAATAAGTCATGTGTTCTTTCATCTTGTTTATATTTTAAATGAGTACTTTTTATTTATCTGATGTGACTTTATAATCTGTTCTTTTTATTTACTTAATTTTTTCTAGAAAGTTATCCTATATAATAAAATGAGAAAATATTATTCTAAGTTTCTTTCTCCTTGTACTTTAGCTTAATTTATTGTATTTCATTTTTCAATTGTCCTAAATTTTATGGGATATGTATGGAATGAAGTATCTTTCAATGTTCCCTAATAGTTAGGCTATTTATCCTAGTGTCATTTACTGAGTAGTCATTTATTTTCCCAATAAAACGTGATTTTATTTTTGTCATCTGTGAAATTCTGTATAGGAGAATAATTACTTTCTGCTGTTCAGAGCTGTTCCTTCTTGTTTCATGTTCCAGTTGAAATTCAGCACCACAAGATCAAATATTGTAACATTTATATTTGTTATCAATTTCAACTGTGTCAAACATATACAATAGGAAATTATTATTTTCCCTAGAATATTCAAAGTATCATTTTAATATCTTTATCAGATTTTCTAGTTTTATTCATAAAGTCTCCATGTTTTTTATGTAATAAACATTTAAATTTTTATTCAGAAATGCCACGATTTCTTTTGTTGTGTTTGCTGCTGTAACAACTATTTCAGGAAAATGTGGAAAGAGAAATTGATAGCTCAGTTAATCCAGAAACAAGAAGAGTCAGCCTGTAAAATTGTTACTTATCCCTCAACTACCAGAAAAATTGTACTGGGTAGCCCAAGAAGCAATACCAAAGGATACTCTGTCACAGATTTGCATGGGAAAAGCCATTCATGACACTTAAAAGCCCTGCCACCCTCAAAGAATTTGCTATAGGCACATTTCTTGGTGAAGTAAGGAAGCTAATAGAAAATAAACTTTAAACAATCCAGAATATTTGAAATCGCAGGAATCACTGGTGTATGCAAGTCCCAAATGATATCCTATTTATCTCCACACTCACAGTGGATGGATACAGCCCAGTGACTAAGTAAAACCATTTCGTGCATTGGAATCTATCCCAAGCAGCAAGTTAACCTCAAAGAACACAAGCTAGGAAGTTAGCCAGAGAGCCTACGTAAAGCGTCTAGGAGATTAAAATAAATAAAGGAGGGAATGACTCTTTAACCAAGAAATTTGTATGAAAACAGGCATTTTAGAAGGAGGTAAAATGAGTATCAATAAATAAATATTGTGTTCATTGAATTAGATGTGCAACTCATGGTGTGAAAAACAGAAAATTGGTTATCTACAAGATCAGAGAATATTACATAAAATTGAATACAAGACATAAAGTCACATGAGTTTTTTGTTGTTGTTTATTTATTTAAAGCATCTATGAGGTATGGAAGTCAGAAAATAAAATCCCAGCATTTCTCTATCAGTAGTACCCAAGAGAAGAGGGAGGTGGGATACTGCCTGCAAAAAAAGCACAACTTTCCTCTGTAGAAATGAAATAACTTTCTATCTGGTCCTGCAAATGCTCACTGCTGTCTCTCAGCCTGTTCTCAGGAAATTCCCTGCTAAGAAGCATCCCGTCTTAACACATTCCAATTAAACCAATGTCTTAGGTCGTTAAAGCAGGCTGATTAGAGCCAGTCCCTAGCTACTTCCCTTCTGCAATTTGTGCTCATGCATCCCTGGTATCTTCATGCTTCCTTGAATACAGTACAGAAGTTATCACTTTTCTCAGCCCTTCCAAACCAAAAAAAAAAAAAAAAAAACCATCCTCTAATATTGACCGTGCCCTAGGGTTGCAGCTGGGCACTGGATTTTTGACTTCACCTTACTGAACTTTAGCATGGTATTGCCTCTTCTTAATTTTGAGGTTGTTAAAAGCAAAATCACATATTTATTCCATCTGCTTTTCCTGTTTTTGCTGAATATTACAGTCTCCTGAATTGATTTGATTAAACCCTTCAAATTAAATAAGCTTAACCCTACAAACTTCTGAATGCAAAAATTTTCTCATAATTCATATTAACTTTCAAATTATTTTTAAAAAGTAACCTTACAAAAAGAGTTTGCTTGGTGCAAAAGAAGCAACCGTTACAGCTGAAAACAATACTAAAAGACTGTGCATTTAAGAATGCAGAAGGATAAAATAAGTAAATAGAAAAACAGAGGGAGGTAAATATATAGGAATCATAATAATAAAATAAGAATTGATTGCAATGTTGTATTTAGGCGATCAAAATTAGAGTGATGTTAACTTTTGGGTACATCCTTCATCCAACAAAAATGATTGATGTAACTTGTGTCACTGAAAGAATTAGTATGAAAAATATACAAAATCTCTCAAATAATTTTGTATGCATTGCATGCTAAAATAATAATATTTTTATATTTGTTTAAATCAATAAATCAACAAAGATTGACTTCACATCTTTTTTTTTTTTTAGCCAGCTACAAAAAATCTGGAAACCCTGGTGGTGTGATGGTTAAGAATTCAGCTACTAACCAAAAGGCCAGCAGTTTGAATCCACCAGGCGCTCCTTGGAAACCCTGTGTGGCAGTTCTACTCGTCCTATAGGGTCAGAATTGGCTCAATGGCAATGGGTTTGGGTTTTTTTTAAGGGCACTAAAAATTAAAAAAAAAAAAAAAACAACTGCTGCCAAGTTCATTACGAATTGTAACGACACTACAGGACAGAGTAGAACTGCCCTATGGGGTTTTCTAGTCTGCACATCTTTCTCCTGCATAGTAGAACTGGTGACCTTTCAGTTAGCAGCCCAGTGCTTTTGCCACTGTGCCACTAGGGTTTCTAGCTAGCAACTAGAAAATTTAAAATTATGAATGTGTTTTGTATTACATGTCTATTGGTCAGTGCTGATCTTGAGTAAAAAAGAATTAAGACAGGGTTCATTTCCTTAAAAGACCACAGTTATTTTTCACATATACATTTTTATAGTATTGAAGAAAATAATGTTAATTTTATTCAATAAGAAAATTAATATCAATTATTTTAATAAAAATGTAACCTGATATTATTCTACAACAAATACTTAGCAATATAACTAATTTCTTAAAAACAGTGAAGATGAGAAAATTAAATGAACAGATAGCCACCAATGGAGCCATCAGGGATCTTGGCTGGGTTTTGGGGGAAGAACATATTCCAGAGAAAGAACACAGTCCATTTTTGAGAACTCATTTCAGTTGGCTAAGATAAACATAGATAGAAGCCATCTATCTTATTCTAATTTCATCAAAAGCAGGACAGGAGAGTGGATATAGTGAGAGAAAGAGGAGGTAAATAAATAGAGAAATAGAAGAAAGAGTTTCTAACTTCATGAAGCCTGGAGCATTTAATACTGTTTATGGGGTAAGAGGAACACTTAGTTAATGGAAACGTTTAGTGCTCCACTGCTAACCAAAAGTTTGGAGGTTCAAATTTACCCAGAGGCACCAGAGAAGGAAGGCTTGGTAATCTACTTCTGAAAAATTAGTATTTGAAAATCTTACAGAGCACACTCCTACTCTGACACACATGGGGTCAACTTGAGTCAGATTGACTTGATGGTAACTGTTAATTATTTATTTATTTTAATCACCATCTTTATGGATTATGATTGACCTGTGATTGTAGCTGTTGTGTGCCTTGAAATTGATTGCAACTCATAGCTACCCAACGTGACATAGCAGAACTGTCCCAAGGGTTTTCTAAACTATAAGCTTTACAGGATCAGATCTCCAGGTTTTTTCTCTTGTGGAGCAGTTGGTGAATTCAAACCTGTGACCTTCCAGTTAGCAGCTGAGTGCTTAATCATTGCACCATGAGGACGCCTTATGATTGTAGCTACGTAACTATTTTTATAAATTTTAAATGTGTCTATTTTGAATATAACAATTCGAAAAACTCAAGTGGGTGAAACTAATTATTTTTAAATTCTAAAATAAGAAAAATTATGATGATAAGAGAAATGTGTAGAATAGTAAGACAGCCAAAGGATTCTCCTTACTCCTATTCTCAAAGTGATAAGGCTGTCCCAAGTCAATATGGAGGAGAATTTTTAAACTTGAAGATATTTTTTTGTGTTCCAAAGGTATAGATGGTCAAAATACATTTTAAAAACTTCTTTTGACTTAAGAGAAAATGCACTCCAAATATTTTAAAGATAGCAGAATATTTATGTCTTTGGCAACATTTTACCACCCAGTAATTTGCCTAGGGCTAACTTCATATCCTCATTCCTCAGGCTATATATAACAGGATTCAAGATGGGAGGTAACATAGAGTATAATACAGACATGAGCAGATTCAGTGATGATGTAGATTTGTAGTTTGTACCTAAATGTGTAACAAGGCCAGAAAAGAGGAACAAGATCACCACAGTGAGGTGGGGCATGCAGGTGGAGACAGTTTTGAACTTGCCTTGAGCAGATGAAATCCTTAAGACAGCTGAGAAAACATGAATATATGAGGTAATTATGAAAAGGAAGCATAAAAAGGCAAACGAAAAGCTGGCAATTATAAATGCATATTCTAGAATTTGTTCCCCAGGACAAGCAAGTGTAAGCAGTGATGGAACGTCACAGAAGAACTGGTGCACTATTTTAGGTCCACAGAAATCGACAGAGAATGTACCTGCTGCATGGATAGATCCATAGACACACCCGCTGAGCCACGATGCAGTCACCATCTGCACACAGGCGCCTATATTCATAGTGGTCTCATAGTGCAAAGGATGGCAGATGGCAGTATAGCGGTCATAGGACATGACTATAAGGAGGGCATACTCTGTGCCAGCAAAAAAAATTAAAAAAAAAATTTGTGAGGCACATCCTAGGAAGGAGATAGAATGACTCTTAGTCAGAGAGTTCACGACGGACTTGGGGACAGTGACAGAGATGTAGCAGATATCAATCAAGGACAAATTCTTCAGGAAGAAATACATGGGAGAATGGAGACGCCCATCAGTGGTGGTGAGGGTGATAATGAGGAGGTTCCCCATCAGTGCTGTGAGGTAAATGAGGAAGAAGAGGGTGGCATACATTCTCTGTAGCATCCAGTCATCAGGGAATCCCACGAGCAAGAATTCCATTATGATGGTTGTGTTGGCTCGTTCCTCAGGCATGCTGATTCTTGTCTGTGGAAATAAAGACAACACTGATAATTATTACACTCAGATATGAACTCAGCAGCCTGGATCTTCTGGTTATATTCGCCTTTGCTTAGCCCTTAACTTGGCTGGATTCTGTTTGGAGTGAAGTTTATCAGAAAAGTTCCAGGAAAATAGCATTATACAGTATAGCTCCGTTTTCTTATTGTAAATGGAAGAAGTTAATGTGCTGGGCTGCTACCCAAAAGGCTAGTGGTTTGAGTATATCGAAAGCTACCTCAGAAGAAAAACTTGATAATCTACTTCCAATAAACCAGCCATTGAAAATTCTATGGAGAATAGTTCAACCCTAACGTGAATGGGGTTGCCATGAGTATGAATGTATTTATGTGCAACTGTAGTTTTTTTTTTTCTTGTGATATTAGAGCAAATTGAAATATGATTGGCATTAAACACAGTTTAGAAAGAGGCAGAGGATTCAAGAAAGTGCATCTGTTCAGGAAGCAAGAAATGTTTTATCACCTCCCACGCCTTAGGAGATTACTGGGCGAGCGTAGGGGTTTTCAGCCCTGGTGGCACAGTGGTTAAGTGCTCTGCTGCTAACTGAAAGGTTGATGGTGCTAACCCACCAGCTCCACGGGAGCAAGATGAGATAGCCTGCTTCCCTTGGAAACCCTATGGGGTAGATCTACTGTGTCCTACAGGGTTGTTATGAGTCAGAATCAACTAGATGACAACAGGTTTGGTTTTACAGGTACGGGGTTTAGGATATATTCTGCATGTAAAGTGATTAACACAACCTTTCTCTTTTCTACTGACTGCTTCCAGAAGTCATTTGATAAACATTGCTCTTGACCTTCATGAAAAATATAATAAAATAAAAAGAAAAGCATAGGTTTATGAAGGTGGTTAAAAATTACACAAAGAAGGTCCTAGGCAGAATAGTGGAAAAGGCCTACTTTAGTATCACACTAGGATGGCATCTTTTCTAGTTGATGTCAAATAGAAAGGTTTTTAGTAAAATTTGCCATGTCCGGATTGTCACTTCTCACCTAACTACTAGCAAGTAGAGGGTAACGGCTGCTGTGAAGGAACATCTTCTCTCTCCCTGTACGCTACAACCATGACAGTGGTCTTGCCTGAGACGATACAGTGAGTTTGTCAACGTCCACTACTTCCTCACTCTCGCATTTACAAAGGTATCATTTGTTACAATTTTTCTCCCTCCCCTCCCGCCCTACCCCAGCTTTCATTTAAACAAAACAAGTGTGGTCTGCACATTCAGTGGGGTGGTCAAGAGACACTTGGATTCTCAGAACATTCTCTCATTGTTTCTCTCCAGAAACAAATTGGGTGGATAATAGCCTCACCAGTTAGCATAGGTTTCTTCCATGGATACAGATGATGATGTTAAAATTTCCTCTTTCTGAGGACAACAGAAGAATTGAGAAAATTTATCAAAATATATCAAAGTTATCAAAATTCACAGAGATTTATCTTTCCTTTGGTTACTACTGGCAGTCAGGCATGAAGTGGAAAGACCCCAGTAGGCACAGTAGGAGTAGGATGGGGGACATTTTTTCTCTTCCATTTCTTCACTGTATGGGTTCTTATACATGTGGAAAAAAACCACGAAGCGAAGGGCAATTCCGTGTCTGGCGTCAACAGACACTTTCATTCTCGAATGGCGGGGTGTTCGGTCACCAAGGCTGCTTAATTACCTTACCAGTCCTGTGAGCCTTCTGAGTTTCAGGTTCCCCTCCCCCTCTGCCTTAGGCTTTAGTTCAAGGTTAATTACCTGTTCACGTCATGTGAGGTCACCGCAGTATAATTGAGGTGGAATTTAGGCTCTAAGGACCGTGAACACCAGGACTTAGGACCACACTAAAGGGGAACTCAAATGCCCCTAGGGGTTTTCTGTGATGAGAATATACAACAACTCTATGAATATGTTCATTTCGTTTCTTTCTACTCATTAATGAGTCATGATACTAACTTTTTAATAGAAAATAGAATATTTGAACTCAAGTATTGAAATTTGTATTTAGGAACACGTATTGGGTAAAAAGTGTTTTGTTTTATTGTTCCTTAGCTCTGCTTTTTTCGTTGTTGTTTTGTTTTTGTCATGTTAACACTAGTATCTATATTTTTTTTTTTTTATCTATGAAAATATTATCTGTGTAAAATAAAGCAATGTAGGAAAACCTCAATTAATGTAAACGTGCCTGGAGAGACTCATTTGACAATTTCTTCCCAGGAAGAACTAGAGTTGCACTTTTGGGAATGTTTCCGTCAAAAATCTATATTTATTACTTGGCATACATATATACATATATAAATACATCTTATGACATTCACCATGCATGGTTCAGAGATCCAGTTTTCACACACAGCAATATTCTTCATGGCGTTTTGTTTTTATGTTTTGTTTTTTTGCTGTGGTCGGGTGCCTTTGAGTCGATTTCAATTCAGTGTCCCTGTGTGACAGGGTAAAATTGTACCAATAAGGTTTTCTTGGCTGCAATCTTTACAGAAGCAGATGGCCAAGTCTTTCTCCCACAGAGTGGCTGGGTCGATTTGAGCCACCAATCTTTCAATTAGCAGCCTAGCACTTAACCATTATACCACCAATGCTCCTTATTATTCCACGGCATTGGTATTCAGTATTTGAAAATCTTGTCTTCTCTTTACAAGCAAACTTTTGATTAACATAATTGCAATTACATCCTCTGTGCACATGTGTATGTGGTTGTTTAGGAATATTTCTTGCAGTTTAATTGATATAGTACACTTTGATAATTGATACGATTTGATAATTTACTGATGATTGGGTATATTATGTTCATGCTTCCCAAAATGTTTGCAAAGGTATACTTTTACCAAGTCTTTAAGTGTTTTCCATTAACCCATATCTCTCACAACAAAACTTTTTAATATACGTTAAATATTTGTGAATTTCACTACCGAAAATGAAATCACATTATTATTCCAAATTGCATCCTCCAATTATAACAATTTAGGATGTCGTTTTTGGCTAAGAGTATTTTGGTATTAATAAATTACACACATGAGTGTGTGTGTATACACATGCATTTCATTTTTTATTGCTGTTGAGAGTATACACAGTAAACCATACACCAATTCAACAATTTCTACATGTACAATTCAGTGACATTGATTTCATTCTGCGCAACCATTCTCACTCTCCATTTCTGAATTTTTCTCCCCCAATAACATGAATTCACTGCTTGTAAGCTTCCTATCTGAACGTTTGAGTTGCTGTTGTCAATTTCATCCTGTATAGAGAGTACTTCAAAAGGGCATGATGTTCAAAGGAAACATTCTTTACTAAATAAGCTAACTTATTGTTCAGGTTAAATAAGACTTTGGGGGATATTTTTGGTTGAAAATTTAAAGATTGTCTTAGGGAAACATTTTCAGGGTTTCATCCATCCTCAATGGCACCAGAAAATCTGATACGGATGAGAATTTGGACTTCTTTTCTGCATTTTCCCCCTTTTGATAAGGACTCTTCCATAGAATCTTGGATCAAAATGTTCAGTAATGGAAGCTGAGCACCATCCAATTCTCCTGGTCTTATGGAAAAGGAGGCATTTGTTCATGGAAGAATTAGGTACACATTCCATTTCTTCCTCCTATTTCTGACTCTCCCTCTTTTTCTGCTGCTCCAGGCAAATAGAGACCAATTGCTGTAACTTGGCTGGCCACTTGCAAGCTTTTAAGACCCTAGGCATTTGTCTTTTTATTGAATTATATAAATATATGTATGTGTAATATTTGTATATATATACATATATTTATATGTACACACACCATATATAAATTTAGATCTAGACCTGGATCTGGATCTAGAGATAGAGACAGAGATATAGTAAAACCTGCCAAAGCCAGAAACTGTGTAAGGCAGAAACCTGTCGGAGAAGGAAATCTCAACTATTTTCCACTAAAACAAGCAATGGAAAAGTGGTAAGGCTGCACTTTGTCAAAGTCAGAAAACCTGCAAGACCTGAAAAAACAAGGCAGTCCTGTCGAGTCCCGGCTCTTACAGATTTCACCGTACATCCAAATTAGACCAGTTGCCATTGAGTCAATCCTGATTCCTTGTGACCCATGTGTGTCAGAGCAGAACTATGCTCCTTAGGGTTTTCAATGGCTGACTTTTCAGAAGTAGGTCACCAGGCCTTTCTTCTGAGGCATTTCAAGGTGGGCTTCCAATTAGCATTTGCACCACCTAGGGACTATATATATATACATATATATGCACACACACATATATACTACATATGTATATATATATATATACATTTATTTTATATACATATCTATATATACACGTCTTATGCGGTAGTTAAAAGCTGTGTTTGCTAACCAAAAAAAGTCAGCAGTTCCAATCCAATAACTGTTCCTTGGAAACCCTATGGGGCAGATCTATTCTGTGTTATGGGATCCCTATGAGTTGGAATTAAGTAGATGGCACTGAGTTTTTTGTTTGTTTAGCTTTATATACTAGGACATCATGCTCGGTAAAGTACAGGGTCAGCGGAAAACAGGAATACCCTCAAAGAGATGGCTTGACGCAGTGGCTGCAACAATGGGCTAAAGCATAACAACGATTGTAAGGATGGCACAGGACTGGGCTGTGTTTTGTTCTGTGGTTCATAGGGTCTCTATGAGTCAGAACCAACTTGACAGCACCTAACAGCGACAACATACAGGGAAACCCTGGTGATGTAGTGGTTAAGTGCTATGGCTGCTAACCAAAAGTTTGGCAGTTCTAATCCACCAGGCACTCCTTGGAAACTCTATGGGGTAGTTCTACTGTGTCCTATAGGGTAGCTATGAGTTAAAATCAACTCAACGGCAAAGGGTTTGGTTTGGTTTTATATTATATATATGCAGAGGACCTCGGGTGGTGCTGTGGTTAAGCACTTGGCTGCCAACAGAAAAGTTGACAGTTAAAGTCCACCGGCTGCTCCAAGGGAGAAAGATGTAGCAGTCTACACTGTAAAAATTCACAGCCTTGAATATCCCATGGGGAAGTGAAGAAATTCTACTCTGATGGCAATGGGTTGGTTTTATACATACATATATATGTATATATTTATGTATATGTATATATGTATATGCCTATATATGTACATGTCTATATATGTACATGTCTATGTATATATTTACAAAGAGCCCTGGTTGTGAAATTGTTAAGCAGTTGGTTGTTAATTGACAGGTTAGAGATTCGAACCCATCAAGTAGCTCCACAGGAGAAAGACCTGGTGATCTGTTTCTGTAAAGATTATAGCAATGAAAACCCTATGGAGCAGTTCTATTCTGTTTCACGAGGTCACTATGAGTCAGAATCAACTCAATGGCACCTAACAGCAACAACACATATACATGCATGCATGCATATACCATATATTCGGTCAATGTTTAGAATGTTTAAAATATTTTATTTAGATTTGATATGTTTGTGATTTAATTTTGTGTACATATAGATTAAAAAAGGAAAAAAATATCATGGCATTCAGAGCAGAAAAAGCAATGAAAAAATCCAACACACTTTACTAACACAATGTCAACAAAACATCCTTTCCTTGATAATGTTTGTCTCCAAAAACCAACAATAAGATGAAGAATTGTTAGATTATTTTCTTTAAAATAGGGAACACACAGGATTAAGCACCATCATTACTTTTATTAAAATACTGTGTTGGAGGTTATAATCAGTGAAATGAGGCAAGAGAAGGACATCAGATGGGTTAGAAAACAAGAAATAAAGCGCCATTCCTTATACATGACATGTTTGGTGGCTAACACAACCCAAACAACCCATAATCAACTTTTATACAAATGATTGACTGTATTAAGGTGATGGAACGTTAAAGCTATATCAAAAGAGCAGTGGCAGGTAAATTAAGCTGCATTAGGCTCCAGCTCCTTCCCGATGGATACTGTCCTCTCTTCTTCATTATCCCAGATCCTCAGTGAACAGCAGTGATCTTTCCCCTAAATTTCTGAGTCTGTGATCTTATTTCCGCCATGTGAGTAATCTTGGCTGGCTGTGGAGCAAATAGGACCTGAGAACAGCAAACAGCAGGAGGGAGGAGGGGGCTCCCGGATGCAAACTGAGGGCACATATGGTGAGACCCTTGCTTTCTTTATTTTCACACTTTCCTCCTCCCCTCACCACCACTGCACGTTTTCTCTGTTCCATCTCTTGACTGTCTGTGTTCCCATATGTGCTTACTACTTTTAATGTTTGATTATTTAATATTTTTACAATAATAAAAATAAACTTGAAAGTAATAGAGAAAAAACAGGTATTTCTTCTAGACTCGAAGGAGCCCTGGTTGCAAAGTGCTAAGCACTTGGTTGTTAAGCAAAAAGTCAACAGTTCAAACCCATCAGGCACTCAGTGGGAGAAAGATGTGGCAGTCTGCGTCCATAAGATTTATGGCTTTGGAAACTGGATGGGGCAGTTCTATGCTGTGGTATAGGGTTGCTATGAGTCAGAATTTACTCAGTGGCAATGGGTTTGATTTTGGACTCTAGACTCTGTATCCTAAAATAGCTGACTAAACTGCTAGCCATCAAGGTTTAAAAAAAAATCATTTTTGGACTATTTCTAAATTTCTACTAATTTGTGTGTGATGTAAATTAGATATGTCTTCATGAATTCCAAAGGTCAAAGTTATGAGTAAGTCCGAAAAAATGCTTGGAGGCAGATATTTAATCGATTTGAAAAAAGCATTTTAGAAAGCTATAGTTGATTCTTAAAATTAATTTACATTTATGAACGCATATCATATAGAAAAGTCACTGGGAAAATACAAAGGGAAAATATTTCATCTGATATAATGTGATTATGTTTAATATATAAATATTTCATGCAAAATTATAAGAAAAAGGAAAACTGACTTTCAAAGAAAAGATAGAAAAAGAACCTGAGCATAAAACATATAAACAAAACCACACAAGTGAAATGTACAAATGGAAAATATTTAAATTCAATACTAATGTCATAATATGTTGGCAATTTTCATGTATGAAAATAAAAGAGATTTCAAAATTGGTGATTCTGAAGCTGGTTAAAAAGGGTAAGACAGACACCCTCGTACCCTGTTGGTAGTGGTGAAAATTGACGTGAGACCCCAAAAACTAGTGCCCTAAGATAATCTTTAAACCTAAACAAAAAATATCCCCTTAAGTCTTCTTAAAACCAAACAATATTTCAACTAGTAAAGAATCTCTGCCTTGAGCATTATGTCCTTTCAAGATCTAGCTATATGGAATTAAACTGATAACAGCAACTGGAAAGGTTAGATAGGAACCTTAGGAGGCAGTGAGTGTATGTTTATATGGGAGGAAAAACGTACATGTAGAGTCTTGTTGGTGCGTGTTTTTACTGTGTATGTTCTCAATAAGTAAAACAATAAAATCAATTATTAAAAAATATCATGGATGTTTTCATAATAAAGGAACTATATTAGTAATTGTTACTATTGCTTGATTGTAAAGATTGGTGGGAATTTATTAGCCAAACTCATATTGATGCACATCAGGTTGTTTTTAATATTGTGCTATAATAAGCATTTTTTTTTTAAATTAGCTTTATTAAGGTATAATTTGTGTGTCATAAAATCCACCCATTTTAAGTGTATAATTTGATGGGTTTTAGAAATATAAGCAAATATTCTTACACATAGGAAAAAAAGAAAACTGGTATGAGGCTCTAGGAGCCACTTTTTTCACATGTTAACAGTCATTCTAATAAACAATTAACATCCTTTGGCCTGGATGTTCTATTTTAAGTATCAGTTCTAATTATAATCATACACATAAAAAAGATATACATTAATGAGTTAATTGAATACTTATTTCTAAGGGCAATAAGCTAGAGACAATCTGTATTTATAAGAATAGGTTAAGGAGTATAACGATCTGATATATCTGTAAAATACAATATAGAAAGTGACTATATCCTCTATTTCAAGAAAGTATATTGATACATAATGTTACCTATACTGGTTAAAATATAGGTTAACTTAATTATATGATTTTCTGTAGTTTGGTATTTCAGTTGATGTCATTTATATTATTATAAAACAATACAAATCTATATAATAGTACACTAAAACATGGGTGTAGTATTTAAGTGTATATAGAAGATATATAATAATAAAAGGCTCATTAATCAAATAATAATTCCTATGAATCAATGACAATGTTTAGAGGATATTTACAGGAGTTAAAAAAAGCCCCTTACAAAACAGTATAAAATATATTTAAATTGTATTTATTAATCTTTCACTATATAGCTGAAGATTCAGTATGATCTCCCCTATCCCTCAATATCATGATTATGATATAAGCAGCTGTACACAAACAGAAAACCAAACCCACAGAAAACTTTCACTTGAAGGAAACACATAGGAGATGAACCTAGTCTCAACCTGTTTAGAACATCAGACTAATTCTGGATTTACTCTGCAGTGAAGCCACATATCTCTACACAAGAGAACTGACTACAGTGTGTGTTAGGTCACTCAAGTCTTCAATCTGGGCTTTCACTTTAATTTGTAGTAACCACATTTTACAATATGCAGTGGTGGTCGAGTAGTAGAATTCTATCTTCCATGCCAAAGACCTGGACTCAATTCCCAGTTAATGCTCCTCAAGGGCAGTCATTACCCACTTGTCAGTGGATGCTTGTGTGTTGCTAAAAAGGTTCAACAGGTGTCAGAGGAGCATCCAGACTAAGCCAGATGAGGAGACTGAGTTGTTTCACTCAGCATTTTCTAAAACCATAATTTGGAAGAATGGGGATGTAGCTGGGCAGATATCTGGAAGAACATTCCTACCAGAAGGAGCATCAACAGCCAAAAGTACCTAAAGCAGGAACAAAGTGGGCACTGGGACTTGAAGGGGGCGATGGGTGGGAAAATTCAGGACTATTATATAACTAAAGCATAGCTGCTGGAGAACTTTATAGAACAGTGGGACGACTCTAGCTTGTCCTGGGTGTAAGCTGAGGTGCAATTAATGTTGATCCCACAAATCAACTCAGCTGCTTCACTGAGGACAGCCAGAAGGCAGGTGAGGGAGGAAGCAGGTAGACCAGGTTGTGGGATGTAGACACAGTCTAAATGACAGGTCATAGAGATGTGACTCAGGGTGGCATCAGTGTAATTTGTAAGAAATGGTGAACTCCTGGAGAACAGAGAGAAAAGGATTTGCTGAGTTATTAGATGTGATTGAGAGAGAAGGACAAATGAGTGAGAATCATACTCAGATTAAGGGAAAGATGGAGAGATGATTAGCTGACATACAGAGGAGAATGTTTAGTGGGAAGACCAGGGGTGACTAAGAGTGTGAATTGCAGTAAGTGTAAAATTAGAATTTAAGGATACAAAAGCATCATATGTATCTAAGGAAAGGAACATGGAATTTCAGTATTTGCGGTATAATATTTCCTCTTGAGGGGTCTTTTAAAAAGTTGTTAACATTAAAATACAGAGAAATTGAAAGAAAAAAAAATAAGGGAGGTATTGTCATACATGAATAAAACCAAGTTCGGACCAATCCCATCTACTGGAGCAGGTCACAATGTGTACAGCACTTGTACACAGAGGCAGCAGTCGTCATTTCTACTCCAAAGTCACAACAAAGAAGGTAGAAGTATTTTTTACGTATGTAGTAAGGTAATCTGAGTAGGAGGAAATGTAAAATGACGTGGAGGAGTGAAAATGGAGACAAGAAAAATGAATCTGTTCTTAATGTGGAAAAGAAAGAAAAAAAGGGACAAAAGGAGAAGGGACAAATAAAGGGGTGAAAGAGAAAAAGACAATAAAGGACATAAAAAAGGAAGGAATGAAAGAAGTGATGGAGGAAGGAACAAGAGAATAAAGGAAAAATGAAAGACTGATGGAAAATTTGAGGAAGGATCTTGAATTAGGAAAGAACCATCAGGAGCCCTGGTGGTACAGTGGCTAATTGAAGTTCTCAGTTGGTAGCTGGAACCTACCAGTCACTCCCCAGGAGAAAGCTGTGACAGTCTATTTCTGTAAAGATTACAGAATTGGAAACCCTAGGGGGCAGTTCTACTCTGTTTTATAGGGTCACTAGGAGTCGGAATCAATTCCATGACAATGGGGTTTTTTTTTTTCTTTTGATTGAATTAGGAAAATGAGAACTGGAGTGATAAATATGTGTACATCAGAGACTTGTACAAAATTACTTCAGGATTGTGGTATTCTGTGTTTATTAGCAACAATATAAATATTTCTGGTGAGATCCTCTTCTGAAACTTGGCTTTTTATAAGAATGTTGTCATCACCATTTTTGGACATTATTAATGCCCAAGTGACCAGTGACCATAGCAATTTGACCACTTTATGGTGATTCTACTATGAATCCCACAATTAAATATTTAATTAGCATAAACAAATAGAACTCCTAAAAGCAGGTTATAAAGAGTCCCACATCTTTATTTGAACTACAGAAACTTTAAAAATAAACTGTATTCCAGGACTTACAGTAAAACAGTCTATTTTGCAAGACTACCCCCCAAAAGGTTGCAAAATTTCAAAGTATTAGGAAACACTGACAATGAATGTAAGGCATTCAGAATTTGCCCCCTGAGATCAATACCAGAAATAGAGCCATTGAATTGAAAGTTTCCAAGCTACTCATTCACTATATGACAAACGATATAATAAAATTTTGAACTGGTATTCTGTTAGACAGCATATTGTCACATCTGTAACTAGCAGTAGGAAAATAAAAGTATCTTTTCATTTTGAAATACTTGTCATCAGCCAAATCATACATTTAAATTATTTTTGCATATGTAAATCCATGAAAGATTCACAATATTTTGCCAGCTATCAATTTTTCTAGGGCCATCTGCATGTCCTTGTTTCTCAGGCTATAGATGAGAGGATTAAGAGTGGGTGGTAATACAGTGTAAAGCACAGATATCAACATTTTTAGTGAAAATGAAGAGTTGAAATTTTTTTCTAAATATGTAATACTCCCTGCAAAGAGGAACAATGTCTCCACAGTGAGGTGGGGCATGCAGATGGATAAAGTTTTCACTCTGCCATTTGCAGATGGGATTCTGAGAAAGGTGGAAAAAATGTGAATATAAGAAACAACCATTAAAATAAAACATACAAAAAAAAAGCAGCTAACAATGATAAATGCTTATTCTAAAATATACTCCCCAGAACAAGTGAGTATAAGCAGTGATGGGACATCACGGAAGACCCGATGCACTACGTTGGGCCCACAGAAATTGACAGAGAGTGTACCTGCTACACGAATGGCTCCATAGCCACATCCACTGAGCCACAATGCAGTCACCATTTACAAACAGGCACATCTATTCATAAGGGTCTCATAGTGCACAGGATGGCAGATGGCAACGTAGCAGTCATAGGACATGACTATAAGGAGGGCAAGCTCTGTGCCTCTGAAAAAAATAACAAGAAAAAGCTGTGAAGCACATCCCAGGAAGGAAATGGAATAACTGTTGGTTAGGGAATTCTTGATGGACTTAGGGACAGTGACAGAGATGTAGAAGATATCAATTAAGGACAAATTCTTCAGGAAGAAATACATAGGGGTTTGGAGGTGCTGGTCTATGACGGTGAGGGTGAAAATAAGGAGGTTTCCAATTAGTGGTGCCAGGTAAATGAGGAAGAATAGTGCTGCATGGAGTGTCTCTATCACCCAGTCAACAGGGAATCCCATGAGCAAGAATTCCATCATGATGGTCATGTTGGTAAATTTTTCATACATGCTGATTCTTCACAGAGAAAATAGAATAGAAAGCACTACTTCCTCATTCACCGATCTCCTCTCTATTCTACCTGTTCTCTTCTGCCATAGCTTTACTCTCAAAGTGCCTTTATTCCCTTCTGTTATCAATGATTTTCTTCGGGTCCTCAGTCTAGTATAGACTAATCCCAGCATGTAAAATTTATTTCCTTTTAAAACAAATAGAGTGAATTATATTAATATGAACATTAATAAGGGTGTCCTAGTGGTGCAGTGCTTAAAATGCTCCACTGCTAATTGAAAGGTTAATGCTTTGAACCCACTTCCTCTCTACAGCAGAAAGATATGACAGTTTCCTTTCGTCAAGATATACAGCCTTGGAAACTCTATGAGGCAGTGCTACTCTGCCTTACAGTGTTGCTGAGAATCAAAATTGACTTGACAGCAGTGTGTTTTTTTGGTTTTTGAAAATTAATAAGCTTTTCTGTGAGTTGACATAAAGAAAGAAGGGTTATACCATTTGCAGTGCCTTGGGTATCTGGAAGGGAGAAGTAGGGGCCTTGGTGTATATTCTGAATATACAAGAGCTAAATTCCTTTACTGAAATGATGAGCAAATACGTTTTCCTTTTTCTACATGGTCTCCCCCAAATTTCTTAGATATGTGTGCAGTGCTCATGATCCTCAGCAGAAAATATTTCAATTTTCTGCAATTAAGGAAATGCCTTGGATTTTCCAGAACTGTGTAATATGTTGCAGGACAATTGGAAGACAAAATAAATAGACATTGTTATAGCACAGTGAAATGATCTTAAAATTAGTCTTGTTAAAAGTTTGTATGGAGGTATGTGTATATGTATGCACATGTATGTATTTGTGTGTGTATATTTGCCCTGTTACCTTTGAGTTGATTACGACTCACAGTGACCCTATAGGTCAGGGTAGAACTGCCCCATAGGATTTCTAGGGAGTGGCTTGTGGATTAGAACTGCCGACTTTTGGTTAGTAGCCAAGCTCTTAACAACTGTGTTACCAGGGATATATAGTTGTAGAAAACAGCTAATAAATTTGAAATCTTAAATCTAACCGTATCAATAGTTACATGAAATGTAAATAATATAAAACACTGATTAAAAGGCAGAAGTTATCAGAATAGTTTTTGTAAAAAAACAGCTCAACCATATGTTATCTACAAGAAATTTACTTTAAATATAGGTAGGTTAAAATTAAAAGTATGAAAAACATTATACTAGGCAAACACTAATCAAAATAACGCTGGAGTGATTATATTAATATCAGAAGAGAAAACTAACAAAAGTAGAGAGAGAGATTACATAAGGGTAAAATGATCAATTTACCAAGAAGACATAATCCTAACAAGAGAGCTGCAAAAAGCATGAAACAAAACTGACAGAAGTGATAGGAAAAGCAGGTAAATTCCCAATGATAGTACATACTTCAACATTCCTCTCAGTAATACATAGAATTAGTAGTCAGAAAATCAGCAAGGATATAGAACTGAGAAATACCATCTACCACTTGGATTTAATTCACATTTCTGAAGTGCTTTACCCAACATCATCAGGATACACATTTCTCTCAAATATGCGTGGGATATTTACCAAGGTAGACTATGCCCTTTTTCATAAAACAAGCACTAATACATGTAAAAAATTGAAACTATACAAAATATGCTCTCTGGCAATAATGAAATCAAACTTAAAGCCAATAAAAGAAGGATAAAATAACAATTTTTAACCACATGGAAGTTAAACAGTAACATTCTAAATAATCTATGTATCTAAGAGGAGCTATTTTGAACTGATCTAAGAAGATACAATAATTAAAATCTGTGGATTATAGATGAAGTAGAAATTGTTGTTGCTGTTGTTGTTATTGTTAGGTGCTGTCAAGTCAGCTCCAACTCATAGTGACCCTAGGCACAACAGAATGAAATACTGCCTGGTCCTGCGCCATCCTTAAAATCGTTGTTATGCTTGCGCTCATTGTTGTAGCCATTGTGTCAACCCACCTTGTTGAGGGCCTTCCTCTTTTCCACTGACCCTGTACTTTGCCAAGCATGATGCCCTTCTCCAGGGACTGATCCCTCCTGACAACATGTCCAAAGTATGTAAGACTCAGTCTCGCCATCCTTGCTTCTAAGGTGCATTCCGGTTGCACTTCTTCCAAGACAGATTTGTTCATTCTTTTGGCAGCCCACGGTATATTCAATATTCTTCGCCAACACCACAATTCAAAGGCATCAAATCTTCTGTCTTCCTTATCCATTGTCCAGCTTTCACACGCATATCATGTGATTGAAAATACCACAGCTTGGGTCAGGTGCACCTTAGTCTTTAAGGTGACATCTTTGCTCTTCAACGCTTTAAACAGGTCCTTTGCAGCAAATTTACCCAATGCAAAGTGTCATTTGATTTCTTGACTGCTGCTTCCATGGCTGTTGACTGTGGATCCAAGTAAAATGAAATCCTTGACAACTTCAATCTTTTCTCCGTTTATCGTGATGTGGCTTACTGGCCCAGTTGTGAGGATTTTTTTTTTCTTTATGTTGAGGTGCAATCCATACTGAAGGCTGTGGTCTCTGATCTTCATTAGTAAGTGCAAGTCCTCCTCATTTTCAGCAAGTAGGGTTGTGTCATCTGTATAACGCAGGTTGTTAATGAGTCTTCCTCCAATCCTGATGCCCCTTCTTCTTCATACAGTCCAGCTTCTCCGATTATTTGCTCTGTATACAGATTGAATTGATATGGTGAAAGGATACAACCCTGACGCACACCTTTCCTGACTTTGTTCTGTCCAAACAACTGCCTCTTAATCTATGTAAAGATTCCTCATGAGCACAATTAAGTGCTCTGGAATTCCCATTCTTTGCCATGTTATCCATAATTTGTTAATAAGTAGAAATTAGAGGGCTTTTTTGCATGAATTGCCTTACTAGTACTCTCCATTTCAGGAAGGACTATGAGATTGGTGGGTGGTCATTCACATTTAACTAGATAATAAACATCTTAAAAAATACAAGTGTCTACTCATGAAGTGTTCCCTGGAGTGCCTTCTAGGAAGTATATTAAAAAAAAAAAAACCCACAGTGGTTAAATTTATTTTTAAAATTATGGTAAAACTTTGAGATTCTGTGTGATATTTTATTTTATTTCATTTTTTCCTGAATTATGGAGGGGAAATGGGCAAGTTCTATCCATTCTCTCTTGGGAAAGAAACTATTCCTGAGTATGTTAGAACTTGAATTTAGCTTGTCATCCGATCTTGTAGGTTTCAGAGCCTGACCAGATATGCCATGTTAGATTGATGTTTCATCATACTGTATTTGGCTAATGTATTTCATTAGGATACCCTTTGGAGCCCTGGTGGCTCAGTGGTTAAGTGTTGGCCTGCTAACCGAAAGGTCAGCAGTTTGAATCTACCAGTTGCTCCTTGGAAACCCTATGGGGCAGTTCTAGTCTGTCCTATAGGGTTATTATGACACACTTTAGCATTGAAATGCTCTTCCTGTGTCTCTAGCAGGAACAGGGACCCTCTTAACGTTAGGCATACACATTCTTTCAGCTTAGCTCTTTGACTTTGGAATAGACTTGGAGAAACAGAAGAAAGTAACTCTAAGAAATCAATGGCATTTTTAGTTTTAGTGTCCCATCCATTTCAGAGGAGACATTGAATGTGCATGATTTAGGTTTTGAGAGCAAATCTTTGCACAGAGGATGGAGAGGAAAGGTGTTTCTTCTTTATTCTTATTTATTTTTGACAACTCTGTCCTTTTGTTTTCATATGCATTCCTTGATTAAGTGACTAGATTTTATTTAAAAAAATACGACTGTAATGAAGAATAGAAAGTTTGGAAAAGGTGAGATGAGCAGAAAATAAAATATAGAAAATTAAAGTTAACTCAAGTATATCAGAAATAAGAATACATGTAGAAAGACTGTTAATCCATCAATATATGACTATTCTAAATTTGTATAACTTGAATAACATATCATCAAAATCTATACAGACATTAATGGGAATAAAAGATAAACATATCCATAATTATAGTTCAATCATTGAAAATTTTAACACACCTGCACCAATAACTGATATTAATAGCAATACAAAAATTTTAAACAGAATGATATAAACTTGAACAAGTGACATACAGAAGCCTGGATCCAACATTGTCAGTCTGCACATTATTTTGAAGTGTACGTGGAACACCTACCAAAATTTAACGTATAGTAAAACCAGAGATTTTCAATGGGGGTGATGTGTACCCCAGGGAACATTAACCCATGTCTAGAGACACTTTTTGATTGTCATGACTATGGAAGGTGGGGTGCTACTGGCATCTAATGGATAGTGACCAGGGATTTTGCTAAACATCCTACATGGTACAGGACAGATTTCCTCAACAAAGAATTATCTGTTTTAAAATGTCAGTAGTGTTGTGGTTGAGAAACTTTATGCTAACCTATAAACCACTTTTAACAGATCGTAAAACGTATACAATATGCCCTATGATAACAGTGAATCTTTTTAAAAAAGATAACCAGAAAATTCTTACATTTTAGGCATTTAGTTATATGCTTCTAATTAACTAATAGTTCAAAAATAAATCACAATAAAAATTAGAAAACATTTAAAAATAATAATCATAGTAAAACATATTGAAACTTTTAGAATATAGCAAAATGCTTGCTTAGTAGGAATTTCCTGACTTAAATATTATAGAATAGAAAAAAATAAGTCCACAAATGAGTTAGAAAAAAAAAACAACACAAAAAACAGAATAAATAAGTAATGAGACAAATACAGAAATTAATAAAGGTCAACCTCCTAGGGGAGGAGAGGATATCAGTGACTGGGAGTACAAATAAATTTTGCAAATTATGATATATTGTATTTTCTTTATTAATCATTTAAAAATATATTCAGTTTCCACCTAGATTTCTCCTGTAAAGTACATTTTTAGTGGCTTATTGTTTATTTTCCAAAGAGGGATATTAAATTTCTGATATTTATGTCTAAACTGATTCTACTGTGGTTCAAGTATAAACTACATAATTTCAATTTGTTTTATAGCTCATCAAATTATTTATGTTCAGTTGTTCTCTGTGACAATTCTATCTATCCTGCTAATAATGTCTTCACATTTTCAATGTCTTTTTTATTTTTGGGGGGAGGAGGTAGGGGGTAAATATTTCATTCTAGCCTACCAGATTGTGAGAGAATAAATTTCCGTGTGGTAAAGCCATTCACTTGTGGTATTTCTGTTATAGCAGCACTAGAAACTAAGACAGTATCCTTAAGGCCTCTGATGATTCCCATGTTTCTGAGTTAAAACACCACAAGCATTTCCATTTTGTTCATTAACATACGGGGAAAATCTCAAGGCATTATTTGGGAACCCCAAAGTGGGAGTGGTTAGAATGGCTTGCTGAAGTGTGTGTATCACTCGTATACCTTCTTCAAAATGGAAAAAAGGACAAGTTACTTCTTTTTTCTGACAGTGATACAAGGGTTGGGGTAACAATGAAAAATTTGTAATCCAATTTCAACAGTATTCACAAAAACCTAAAAACCTTCTTAATTGTTTCTTTGTGGTAGGCAAAAGAAAGTTAACATAGAGTCCTTCCTTTTTGAATCTTCAAAAATACCTTCAGCTGAAATAAGCTGTCCGAAATATTTAATAGTAGGTTGAACAAATCGTGGTGCAGTGGTTAAGCATTCTGCTGCTAACCAAAAGGTTGGCAGTTTGAATCCAGCAGCTGCTCATTGGAAACCCTATGGGGCAGTTCTACTCTGTCTATAGGGCTGCTATGAGTTGGAATCAACTCTATGGCAATGGGTTTGGTTTTTGGTTTTGAGCAAATGGGGATTTTCTTTGGAAGCCTTATGCCCTCTAGTGGCTACATGTTGTAATAATAAAATACCGTCATTCTGTACAGAGGTGGAACAAATCATAAGATCATCTATGTATTGCAATAACACTGATCCATTTTTAAATTGGGGCCCTGGTGGTGCAGTGGTTAGGAGCTTGGCTGCTAACCAAAAGGCTGCCAGTCTGAATCCACTACCCACTCCTTGGAAACCCTGTGCTTTCAAGGGGCAGTTCTACTCTGCCCTATAGGGTCGCTATGGGTCAGAATAGATTTGATGACAACGGGTTGGGCTTTTTTTTTTTTTTTTTTGGTATGTTTTGGGGTTTTTTGTTATATTTAAATTAAAATAGAACTAAGTCTGAATGTAACCCTTGTGAAAACTAAGTAGGACTTTCAGTTAACCTTTGTGGGAGAACTGTATCCATATATTTTTTTATTTTTCTAGGTGAAAGCAAGTATTGACTAACCCAACAAACAGGGATGCTAAAGAGTGCCACAGAGATCTATAACTGTAAAGAACATATCATCACTTAGTACCTGGGCTAAGTAAAGATTGAAAACCACAGGGAACCTAAATATTACAATTTTATTTATATCTCTCAAATCTTGTACAAATCTCCACCCTCTATTGTTTGGTACTTTTACTGGAGAAATAGGAGTGTTGCAAGGATTAGTGCATGGTATAATTAAACCTTGATGCAGAAAATATTGGAATATAAGTTCTAACTCTGCTAAAGCTTCAGGCTTTAATGGATACTGAGCTATTTTAGTTAGGGGTTTAGAAGTGTCTATCTGAACCTGAGTAAGTTCAGCTGACAAGACTTTTCCTGCATCTGTGGTTGTTCTTGCCCAGAGTTCAGTAGGCATTGTTCTAATTCCTTTTCTTCTCCCTGAGTTTGTTCCACAGTTCCTTCTACTTCATACCCTTGAACAAAGCATAGAACGTCTTCTACTTTTCCCTCAGTAAATGAGTCATCTAATGGAGGAAAGTTTAGTAGAATTTCTCCACCGTCAGTAAACTATATGTGGCATCGCCACTGAGATAATAAATCTCACCCTAATAAATTAACCAGAGTATCATTGCTGAGGAGGAAAGGATATAAATCTTCAGTGGATTCTAAAAATATTGGTACTGGCTCTGAATGAGGCAAATTTGTTGTTCATTTGAAATCCCCACAATTTTAGAAGTTTTGTTACTCCGAGGAAGAGGTTTTTGTAAACACGTGAGATTTATGCTGACATGGTAACATCTGCATCAATCAGGAAGGTAAGAGCCTCCCCATTTACATGGAGTGTTGTCTCCCCCTGACTGTTGAGAGGAAACATGGTGAAAATCCCTAAATCCTCGAAGCACTGTCACTGTGAAGGTAATGGAGGTGCTGAAAAAGTAACCCTTCGTTTATTCTTAAGTTTTAAACAAGCCAGCTTAAAATGTCCGGGCTTCTTACAGTAGTTGCAAACTAGCTCATTTTTGGGTGTATTTGTTTGAGGCTGTCACTTGGTCAGGATCCTATCATTACTGCCTCTACTTTGCAGCTGTTGTAACTGGAAAGCCATCATTTTATTTTTGGGCTCTCTAGTTTTTACCTTTCTCTTTTTTTTCTTGCCTTCAGTGTCAGCTAATTTGTAAACCACTGCAGCCAGTTCTGAAGGATTTACGTTTTCCCAATTTAAATTGTATCTTTCTACAAAAGCTGCTAGGTCAGGCAATAACGCCCTTAAAACATAGACTTTAATACAGGCCGACATTCTTTTGTAATTGTCTTTAAGCCTGATTGTTCTTAAAACAATGTGGAGAAATGATCTATAAAAGTATGAAAGTTTTCTCGTTTTCCCTGTTTGCAAGCCTGAATTTTTGTCCAGTTACCATGCTTTTGAAAAGCTTTGGGAAATGCATTTATTAATTCTTTCACCAAAGCTTGAACTTCATCTCTTAGTTCCTTTCTGATAACTCCAGTCTTTAGAATTCAGCTTACTTCTGGGTCCTTTCACTTAGCTTCAGCCATCCATTTAGCTTCGTTTCCTGAACTTAGTAGCATATCCAACAAATTATGTAAATACAAAGGACCTGGCTCATAGATACTAGTCAAGATAGTAAATTCATGTAAAATTTTCTTAGGATTTTCTTGAGAATCAGGAAAATCTTTTAAAATTGCCCTAAGTTCTGATTTAGACCAAAGGTTTACTGTTACTTCCACCAATCCTTCCAGTTAATTTGGATTGTTCTACTACTAAAGGTGTCAGGGGAGATGGAAACTCAGATTCAAACGTAACACCAGAATGAAAAGGCAATTCAGCAAAAAGGGAACTAGAGTTCAAATTAAGATCTAGAGAATTAGGTTTTTCTTTTTTCCTATTTTATTCTTCTGCGTTTTTTTTTTTTTTTCTGTTTTCTCCAAAATCCATAGGAGTTTTATGCATTATTGAATTTAACAATGCTACTGGACCCTTCCATAATGCCAAAGTTTGTTTTGATTGTTTAGCAATATTTTCCTTGGTATAAGCAAAAGTATTCATTTTCTGACTCGAGGATTCAAAGTACTAATTAAAAAATACTTCCCATCGACTTTGATTTATTTTAGATCCTTTTGCTTCTAACTCACACCTCAAAAAAACTAACTTAACCAATTCAAAATTTCCCACATAGGCCATTGCGAAGAATTCTTTTCTTTTGTTAAATCATGCCATTTTTCTAAATATTGTGTTGAATTAAGTTCTTTTTTTTTTTTTTTTTTTAACTACATAGGCAGCACATGTGCCAGATCGTGGGCTGTTGATTTTACTCTTTTCTTGGTTATTGCCCGTCTTTAAATTAAAAAGGAAGAAGAAAAGTTTTAAGACAAAGCACAATTTTGCAGATTTTCCTTGGGTCACAAAAAGAAGCCTAAAGAGTGCTGCTAGGTTTGGACAGTGTTTTGCTTGGACCAATGTGTCCCTTCATTTAGTGAGAGTTTGCTTGTGAGTGGCAGGCAGCCTATTGCTCTGGCCTGCCTTGTGGCCACTCTATCCTGTCATAGAAGTCTCTTAACGCTAATGATGAGTGCCAGCAACTGACCTAATGGCTATTATTTATCAACCTCCGTTTGAATTTTGTGGTTTATGGTGACTCAGAGCATTTCGAAAATAGAATTAACTCTCTAACTTTTTATCAAATGTCCAAATTTGAACACCAAACTGCAGTTCACCAAAAGCGTCACTAGAGGTCAATCTTAACCAAACGATCAAGCAAAAATCTAAGAAAAATTTTCAAGACAACCAGTTTTCAAAACAATGTGCCAAACAAAAGCTAAGAAATAGTGAGAAAGAGGAAAAAAAAAATGGATAAGCAAAGGATCATTTTCTGAGAGCACTTACCCTATCAATGTCGAAGGGTTGTGGAGTGTGAATGCATGGGGTCCAGAAGACAGGACCTCTCTTTGCTGGCTTCTGCTTCACAATCCAGGTCTCCTTCAGAGTTGAACGGGTTCTTTGCTTCAGAAAATCCTGCCATGACAACTACGGTTATTGTCCTTGGATAAAATTACCACAAATTTATAGTAAAGCAAGAAGAAAGATTTTATTCAGCACATGTTCCAAGAGACAAAAGAGGGAAACAGACAAGCATGCAGCTAGAGCTATAGGTCTCTCTGAGTCCGAAAAACGTCACAGAATCATGAATATGTCTAGATGTTACAAATGGATAGAATCATTAAAAGATTCACATTTTCACAGATTAGCTAAAAACTGCTAAATCACCGCGATTCTGCATTTTAAGTTGTTTTCCTTAATAATCACTGGTACAAGTTTCAGTAACAACAGGGGGGTCTTCATTGGGCCAACAAATCTTACTATTTACTAAATGCTAAGGGAAAACTTTTTTTTTTTTTTTTAAGGGAAAAAGATAAGAGTAAAAAATAGGTGGCTCTTACTTGCTCTAAGTATCTTGTTTTTGTGAAAGATTTCCTAAAAGATGTTTACTAAGATTGCCTTAGCTGCTGTTTTTATAGCTCAGGGCCCAGCTGATATGTCCTTGTTGCTCTAGCTGGGTCACATTCCTTATATTCATAGGCAGAAGATGTCAATTTTTATTTCCTAAGTCAGTGGTGATATGATACTGCAGTTTTAATCTACATTTACCCAGACATTAATGCTGATGAGCAACTTTGTACATGTTTAAATGTTGTACATTTATATATTTTTTGAAAAATGTATTTTCAAATCTTTTGTTTATTTTTGATGAGTTGTCTGCCTTTTAATCGCTGAGTTTTAAGTATTCGTTATAAATCTAATTACAAGTCATTTATTAGACATAACCTATTTCCACCGACTCAATTCTGACTCATAGCAACCCTATAAGACAGAGTAGAACTCCCCATAAAGTTTCCAAGGAGCAGCTGGTGGATTCAAACAGCTGACCTCTTGGTTAGCAGCCGAACTTTTAACCACTGTGCCACCAGGGAATCCTGATTAGATATAGGTTCTGCAAATCCTTTTCCAGTCAGTTGTCTTTGTTTTCCTCTTCTTGACATGCCTATTTTTATGCCAATAACACAGTCTTGATTAATGAAGCTATATAATAATCAGCTGCTGCAGTCTGAAATTGATCAAACATGTGACCAAGATGGATTTGTAATTACTGGTGATTGGAATGCGAAAGTTGGAAACAAAGAAGAAGGATCAGTAGTTGGAAAATATGGCCTTGGTGATAGAAACAATGCCAGAGATCGAATGATAGAATTTTGCAAGACCAACGACTTCTTCATTGCAAATACCTTTTTTCACCAACATAAACAGCGACTGTACACATGGACCTCGCCGGATGGAACACACAGAAATCAAACTGACTACATCTGTGGGAAGAGACCATGGCAAAGCTCAATATCATCAGTCAGAACAAGGCCAGGGGCCGACTGTGGAACAGACCGTCAATTGCTCATATGCAAGTTCAAGCTGAAACTGAAGAAAATCAGAACAAGTCCACGAGAGCCAAAATAATGACCTTGAGTATTCGACTCGAAGGCACTGGGTTTTTTTTGTTGTTGTTGTTATATCCCACCTGAATTTAGAGACCATCTCAAGAATAGATTTGAGCATTGAACACTAGTGACCAAAGACCAGACAAATTGCAGAATGACATCAAGGACATCACCCATGAATAAAGCAAGAGGTCACTGAAAAGATAGGAAAGAAAGAAAAGACCAAGATGAACGTCAGAGGAAACTCTGAAACTTGCTCTTGAGTGTCAAACAGCTAAAGCAAAGGAAGAATTGATGAAGTAAAAGAGCTGAACAGAAGTTTTCGAAGGGCATCTTGAGAAGACAAAGTAAAGTATTATAATGACATGTGCAAAGAGCTGGAGATGGAAAACCAAAAGGGAAGAACACGCTCAGCGCTTCTCAAGCTGAAAGAATTGAAGAAAAAATTCAAGCCTCGAGTTGCAATAGTGAAGGATTCCATGGGGAAAATATTAAACGATGCAGGAAGCATCAAAGGAAGATGGAGAGAATACACAGAGTCATTATACCAAAAAGATTTAGTCGATGTTCAACTATTTCAAGAGGTGGCATATGATCAGGAACCGATGGTACTGAAGGAAGAAGTCCAAGCTGCTCGAAGGCATTGGTGAAAAACAAGGCTCCAGGAGTCGATGGAATATCAATTGAGATGTTTCAACAAACAGATGCAGTGCTGGAGGTGCTCACTTGTCTATGCCAAGAAATATGGAAGACAGCTACCTGGCCAACTGACTGGAAGAGATCCATATTTATACCTATTCCCAAGAAAGTTGATCCAACCAAACATGGAAAATATAGAACAATATCATTAATATCACACTCAAGCAAAATTTTGCTGAAGATCATTCAAAAACGGCTGCAGCAGTATATCGACAGGGAACTGCCAGAAATTCAGGCTGGTTTCAGAAGAGGATGTGGAATCAGGGATATCATTGCTGATGTTAAATGGGTCCTGACTGAAACCAGAGAATACCAGAAAGATGTTTACCTGTGTTCTATTGACTATGCAAAGGCATTCGACTGTGTGGATCATAACAAATCATGGATAACACTGCAAAGAATGGGAATTCCAGAACACTTAATTGTGCTCATGAGGAACCTTTACATAGATCCAGAGGCAGTTGTTCGGACAGAACAAGGGTATACTGATTGGTTTAAAGTCAGGAAAGGTGTGCGTCAGGGTTATATTCTTTCACCCTACCTATTTAATCTGTATGCTGAAAAATTAATACGAGAAGCTGGGCTATATGAAGAAGAATGGGGCATCAGGATTGGAGGAAGACTCATTAACAACCTGCATTATGCAGATGACACAACCTTGCTTGCTGAAAGTGAAGAGGACGCAAAGCACTTACTAATGAAGATCAGAGACCACAGCCATCAGTATGGATTACACCTCAACATAAAGAAAACAAAAATCCTCACAACTGGACCAATGAGCAACATCATGATAAAAGGAGAAAAGACTGAAGTAGTCAAGGATTTCATTTTACTTGGATACACAATCAACAGCCCTGGAAGCAGCAGTCAAGAAATCAAAAGACACATTGCATTGGGCAAATCTGCTGCAAAAGACCTCTTCAAAGTGTTGAAGAGCAAAGATGTCACCCTAAGGTGCACCTGACCCAAGCCATGGTATTTTTGATCACATCATACGCATGTGAAAGCTGGACAATGAATAAGGAAGATTGAAGAAGAATTGACACCTTTGAATTGTGGTGTTGGCAAAGAATATACTATGGACTGCCAAAAGAACAAAAAAATCTGTCTTGGAAGAAGTGCTGCCAGAATGCTCCTTAGAGCCAAGAATGGCGAGACTGCATCTTCCATACTTTGGACATGTTGTCAGGAGGGATCAGTCCCTGGAGAAGGACATCATGCTTGGCAGAGTACAGGGTCAGTGGAAAAGAGGATGTCCCTCAGTGAGGTGGATTGACACAGTGGCTGCAACAATGAGCTAAAGCATAACAACAATTGTAAGGATGGCTCAGGACTGGGCAGTGTTTCGCTCTGTTCTGCATAGGGTCACTATGAGTCGGAACCGACTCAATGGCACCTAACGACAGCAACATAATAAATTTTAAACTCATATGACATGTGTTATCCAACTTTCTTTTTAATTTTCAAAATTGCTTTGATTTTTCTTGGTCCTTTGCAATTGCATGTATATGCTAGAGTGAAAAAAAAAAAACATACTGAAGGTTTTGGGGGATTGCACTGTGTTCTTTATTGGAATTTTCTAGTGAAAAGTTCTCTCTATTCCTTCTTCTCATCCCCAAATTTTGTTAAGGTAAATGAAAAAAGAAATACAACTAAGGATATCAGAATTATAAAAACTAAAGAAAAATTGAAAGCACTCAATGGAAAAGTTTTTTAGCTATAATTGGTCATAATAAGTAAAGAGTATGGACTACTGACTGACACCACCACATGTCTATCAGTTTGTCATGCCGTAGAGGCTTGCATGCTGCTATGATCCTGGGAGCTAAGCTATATTTCAAAGACCACCAGGGTCAACCATGATGGACAAGTTTCAGTGGAGCTTCCAAGCTAAGACAGACTAGGAAGAAAGGCCTGGTGATCTACTCCTGAAAATTAGTTAATGAAAACCCTAGAGATCACAAAAAAGTGTGGTGCCACTTGCTTGGTTTAGGTACATCATCAGGAGAGATCAGTTAAGGGAGAAGGGCATCATGTTTGCTGAAGTAGAGAGTCAACAAGGGTGAGGCAGATCCTTGGTGAGACTGATTGACACAATAGCTGCAATGATAGACTCAAACATGCTGGTTACCTTGAGGATGACTCCAGACCAGGCAATGTTGTGTTCTGTTGTCCATAAGGTACATCACGAGTAGCCATAATTTTGCCATAGGCAGTAATCAATTTGATGGCATTTATCTATCTGTACAAATGGTGTGGAGGTGGTGTCTGACCTCCTCTAATTATAAGAGAAGGAAGGAGAATCAAGATCAATAGCCCAAGGCTGATTTCTATGAGGCAGAGTTCAGAAATGTCTCCTTTTTCCACCATCTATCAATTCTGACACCAACTGTCCCTCCCACGATGCTCTCTACTTCTCTACTGAGTTTGATAATTCATTGCAATGGCCACACAGAACTCACAGATAATATGATTATGGGGTTTATGAAGGAAGTAACAGGTTACAACTCAAGTTCAGGAACACTCAGGATACAGTTGTTTCATCAGGACAGCCTCTTCTTAGCTGGTCCTGAAAGTATGCCTTTCTCTAGCCTTTTGGCCTCTGGCCTGCTCAGGTAAGTGTTACAGAGCTTGTTTAGCCTTGTGTGTAAGTTCCCAAAGGCACCCTACTCCACCATAATCCTCAGCCCAAAGGTGATCAACTCTTGCCTTGTGAGTCAGCAAACCTAGCTCCACCAAGTGCCGAGAGTCAATCTACTCCTCCAGCAATCCTCCTGCCCAAAGGTCCTAGCTTTCTTACTCTGTGGGCTGTGAAGCCCACTGCACCATCTTTTGCTGGTCTCTCCTCCCAGGCCCTCTTGCTGCCATTTCTCTGCCACTGCTTCTCGTTGTTTTCAGTGTTACTGCTCTGTCTTGGTCTCCTGGTTCCAGGAGTTTCTCAAGGCAGGGATCCCAGCTCCAAAGAACATGCTAAGCTCTTGGCTCATCTTCCTTGGTGGTGGTGAGATCCTCTCATTCCCACCTCTAGGATGGCTTATTTTAAGCCTAACAGGATGACTAAACTGACTGATTCCTTTGTTAGTGGCTCATAGATCTTATTTGCATGGTCTGCCCCAGTCACTTGGGTAAGAGTTACAAGTCCATGGCGAGAAAGGCCACACCAAAGTGATCCATCCCACCACACTATATTGTATAAAATATATATGGTTTTAATTTTTGAAATGTGACACAATCTATTGTTAGAAATAAAATAACATGAATTAAATTAAATAACTGAACAAATTCAAATGAAAGGTATCTGGTGATTGGAAGAAGACGGTTTATATAGCTTTGAGTTTTCTGTTAACGAGGCCAGAGAACCTTCCTTAGGACAGCAGTGCCTGAAGGCAGGCCCTGAAGGAAGAGCATCACAGCCTGATAGCCGGGGCAGGGAATAAGCAGCAAGGGCAAAGGCTTGTTGGCAGGATGGGCGTGGCAAGAATATAGTGGTAAGACAATCTAATTTGGCTCTTGGTCTGACAGTAAGACAGAGCATGGAGATAAGAGAGGGCAAAGCCAGGCAGGTTTTCTAGGTTGAAATGAACAATTTAGCTTTATTCTTAAAGCAAGGCAGAAACATTGATCTTTTCTAAGCAGAAAGATGACATGATCTGATGTACAGTCTAAAAGTTTCCCTCTGGTTATGGCCTGGAGGACTATTTGGAAGATGTCCTGAGAGGAAATGGGCAGGCCCTTGAGAAAACACCTTGGCATCCCAAATACAGTTGTGCATAGAGAGCCTTGCAGTATTGGCCATGGAGATGGAAATATGTTGAAGCATTGCAAAAGAAGTTGGTAGCAAAAACAAAAAGAACTGGTGATGGATTGGCTATGAAGAGTGATGGAGTAGGGGATGTCATGGTGTTCTAAGATGCCTGGTTTTCCAACATAAACAGATGCAGAACCATTACAGAAAATAGTACTTTTTTTTTCTTTAGGGGCAGTAGAATAAAGCTGAATTTAGAATTGTGTATGATGAGTTTTACCACTAACGCTTGTTTTCACAAGGAAATAACCAGTGATGCAGATACCTTACAGGGAAATTCATTACAGCAGCATTTTCAATAACACATGAACACAAATTTTGCATTCAAAATATGGATACCATTTATTTTAATAAATTTATACTACAGAATAACATAAGTCCAAAAAAATCAAATATATATTTTTTAATTACTAACATGGTAAGTTGCTTAAAAAACTTTACATACATAGTCATCCCAGCTGATGAAAATATGCGTATTGAAGTATTGTCAAGATTTAGAAAACAGCCTGTAAATAAATATTGTCTTCTTTAAAAATTATCTCCTGTCCTTTTTTATTTTTCAAATTTACTTCAAGTACTGTCCTAGTTTTATGAGCAAATGAAAGGAAAAGTTCTCTGACACTACTCTGACTCCCTTTATCATCAAAGTTTTTTCATTGACTAGTGTTTGCATTTTGTTTCTTGCTGCTATTTTATGGAGATCTCCAGCAGCATGCATTCTACTAGTCAGGATTTTCTGCTTTAATACATCCTGCCTATAAAAATATGATAATTATTGTTATTACCACATTTACCTCTTTCTAGGGCAATCACTCTCATTTTTTTTTAGGGCAATCACTCTCATTATACTTATTGCATTTTTTTAACACAGATCTAAGAATTTACAAAAGTAAAATATCAGGATTGAATGAATGAATGAGACAACCATATTTATTTACTCAAAACCACCCACACTCAAAACTACCCACAAGGTTATTTTTGCCCTAGCCAAGAAGGAAAACCAGTTATAGGCTTGGGAAGGATGAGTGACAAAAGGAAGTCCGAGTTAGATATGCATATATTAATATACTTCTCCCAAGGACTCTGGTTTTTTAAAAAATCACTGTAATTTATGAGTTAAGAAAATTTTCCCTCTATTTGAAATGGCACACAGAAAATGCTGTGCTCTGATACAGAGTACTTTGCTATTGTTGTAATATTTTGTATATACCCTTTGATATTCTGATGGAAATGGAGGGATTAGGAAAGATGTTGCATGATGTAGTTTCACAATTACACGTAAAGATGATTTCGAGAAGAGCATCTGTGAATGGGTATCACTTTAAAAATGGAAACTAATTAGGCACTCAGAAAAGTTTTGTATTTTAGTTTTCATATATTCCAGAGAATCACATGTCAAAACTTAAGCTAGGAAAAAATTCAAATATTGGCAGTCTTTTGATTTCATTGTATTCTCTTGTCATTGAAAAATAACATTTAAAATATTCACTGCTTAAAATACTGCTTCTCAAAATTTAATGTGCATGCCAATCACCTGGGACTGTCTTTTAAGTGTAGGTTCTCAATTAGTGAGAATGAGGAGGTTTGGGTGAGGCTTGAGATTGCATTTTCTAACAAGTTCCCAGATTATGCTAAGGCTGCTGTTCCAAGGATCACACCTTGAACAGCAGAAGGTTTAGGAGGCAATCAAGTGGAAATATTCTTTTCTAAATTACTAAGATACACTGAAAATGTTAAAGCTATTTCTTTCATATAAGAAGGGGGTACATAGCAATGGAAAACCAGTTGTAGTGTTTTTTTTTTTCCTCTAAATTGAATTCATTTCTGTTGAGTTAATTGGCTACTCAGATATTGTATAGGAATCTAAGAGTGATCATCCTAGTTTTACCATGTTAGTTAGATATCCCATTCTTGTACTGCCGTTTTTATTTTCTTTTTTTCCTTCTTTTTTCCTCCACTTATTAACCATATTGGAAATCCTGGCAGTGTAGTGGTTAAGAGCTATGTCTACTTACCAAAAGGTCAGCAGTTTGAATTACCAGGCACTCCTTGGATACTCAGTTCTATTCTGTCCTATAGGGTCACTATGAGTTGGAATTGACTTGAGGGCAACGAGTTTGGTTTTGGTTTTTATTAACCATATTACCCTTGCTAACATGTGGAAATCCATCATAGGAGCTCACTTAATCATGGTTGCATATTACCCTGAAAAGTCCTGATTATCTGATATTTAAAAAATTATTTTTCTAATAAAACCCTCCAGATGTATTTACATTTATAATGAAATCAAAATCAACGCCTAAGAGTAAACCAAACCAAACCCATTGCTGTCAAGTTGATTCTGACTCATAGTGACCCTGTAGGACAACTAGACCTGCCCCATATGGTTTCCAAATCTATAATCTTTAAGAAAGCAAACTGCCACATCTTTCTTCCACAGAGCAGCTAGTGGGTCTGAAATGCCGACATGGTTGGCAGTCGAGTGCTTTAACTACTGCACCATCAGGGCACCTATACCTGAAAGTAGTGCTCTGTACATTTTTATTGAGTAAGTACAGTTTTGAGGTGCAAAGTAGTGAGCTTTTATCAGCCCATCTACCAGGTGGAGGAACACCGTTTCATATGGAAGAGTTTTCTTTCTTTTGGTTCATGGTTACTATTAAGAAGTAAATTATGCAAATATTAAACTTATACATTATATGGGAATATTCCAGTCTGTTTTTCAATTGTGAATGCCTTGTGCAGGGACATTGCATTATAGCATTCTTAAAAACAGTAAGTATAGAATATCTGTTTGAATGCCATTCAACGCATAACCTAAAGTTCAGAAAGCTGTAAATTTTATATAGCAACAGTTTCATAATATATTGTCAGTACTTAAAATTTACAAATGTATTTTGAGAATTCATTCTCAATTGCTCATTTTGAAACCTAAAAATCTTGTATGTTTCTGTCCCAGAGCAATCTCTTTCGTGCTAGAGTTTTCCTGAAAGCTTTCTTCACGTCTTTGTTTCTCAGTGTGTAGATGAAAGGATTTACCAATGGAGTGACCACACAATAGAATACTGACACCACTTTACCGATGGTGAAGTTGTACTTGGCTGGAGGGCGAACGTAGGCAAAGATGATAGTGCAATAATAGATAGAGACCACAGTGAGGTGGGAGGCACAGGTAGAAAAAGTTTTCTTCTGAGCCTCCCGGGAAGACAGTCTGATTATTGTGAGCACTATGTGCCCATAGGAGGACATAGTGAGAAGGAAAGAACTTAGAATCACAACAGAGCTACACGTGTAGCCCAAGGCTTCTGCAAAGAATGTATCTGAGCAAGAGAGTTTGAAAATGGGATCTGAGTCACAGAAGAAATGATTAATCTTCTGTGGGCCACAAAAGTTGAGATAAGAGATGAGTATGGTAGGTAGGAGTGGGGCAATGAAGCCCCCAATCCAAGATCCAGCTGAAAACCACAGGCAAATCTGAAGACTCATGAGGAGTGAGTAGCGAAGAGGGTTGCATATTGCCAGGTACCTGTCATAGCCCATCACTGCCAGCAGGATGCACTCAGTAGCCCCCATGGAGAAAAAGAAGTAGTACTGGGTTATACACCCAGAAATGGAGATGGTCACTATCTGTGAGAGGCAGGTAGCCAGCAGTTTAGGCACTGTGGCTGTGGTATACCAGATCTCCAGGAAGGATAAATTTCCTAAGAAAATGTACATGGGTGTGTGGAGTGCGGAGTCCATCAGAACAATGAAAATGATGAGTGTATTTCCCACAAGGGAAAGTAGGTACACAATGAGAAACACGACAAATAATGTGAGCCGCAGTTGGGGAACAGCAGAAAACCCAAGAAAGATGAACTCCCTTACTGTCGTTTGGTTTGTCACATCCATATTTCATCTTCTTTCATCTGGAATGAATTAACAAGCCCAGGAGGTAGAAGATGAGCAGAAGCAAGTTTCAGATCCTCTCTTATCTACCACTGATAGTTAAAACAAAACAAAAACACAGCTGAGTCAATTCCAATGCATGGCAACCACATGTGTGTCAGAGTAGAACTGTGCTCCATGGGGTCTTCAATGGCTGATTTTTCAGAATCAGATTTTTCAGAAGTAGATAGGCAGACTTTTCATGTGAGGCACCTTTGGGTAGATAGAAACCAACAATCTTTCAATAGTAGCCAAATGCTTAATCATTTTCATCACCCAGTGAGTCCTCAAAATGATAATAAAACCAAACCAAACTCGTTGCTGTGGAGTTGATTCTTACTCGTGGTGACCCCATATGTATAGAGTAGAACTGCCCCACGAAGTTTTCTTGGCTGTAATCTCTATGGATGCAGATTCCCAGGCGTTTCTTTCACAGAGCTGTGGAGTGGATTTGAACCTCCATGCTCTCGGTTAGCAGTCAAGTGCAAAAGGTTTTTGCCACCCAGAGACCTCCCCCAATGATGATAGACCCCTAATAGTAACAGAAAATAATGACTGACAAAAAAATGATTGGCACTTTTATAAACAGTTTACATGGATTACCTTGCTTTATTTTCAAAATAAAGCTCCTGGGTAAATATGTATGAAGAATATATGTATAAAGAATACAATGAAGAAATTGAGGGAGTATGTAGTTTTTCCACAGTTATATCACTGTTAAGTTGGTGTGGCAAGTTTTGAATCCAGGCAGGTTGATTTAAAAATCACAGTCCAAGCTAATATATAAAATGTAGTTAGGTAGAAGAAAATGGCATTGTCCTGTTACTGAGAAATTCTGGTCTGAGAGATTAGAAGATTATGGAGAAATCAACAGCACCATACAGGTTGAAAACCAGTGGAGTGGGGGCCTCCCAGACTGGAGCTTCTTGGCCACACAAGCTACTGTGTTGAAACAAAGGGGTACTTGCCATTTTAACTTCATGACCCTTGATTTATGTCATTAGTTACATTTTGGAGGGCGATCCATACTATTTCCAGAAAACCAAATAGAGTAAGATTCAAAATCTGTGTGAAAGATATTTTGTTTTTACATATTCTGTTAACTTCCCTAATGTTCAGCTTGTTTGTTTTTAGAACTAATACATCTATCCCACAGTCATTAGGAACAGTCAGGCAAAAAATGTTAAAATGTCAGAAATCTTGTCCTTAGAGAAAGCATGAATTCTCATTGGATGTTTTAAAATAAATATGCTTTTGTGTCAAAATATTCAGATAATAAGTGTAAAGTGAAAATTTTCTTAACATTCATAATAAAAATGTTTGTACAGATGTAAAATATTTTTAAATATATTTTTTAAATCCTGCAATAGAGACATAAACTTGAAATCATTTGTATCACAATGGAAAGAACATCTGAATAAAACATTGATTCAATTGTGTTCATGCCTATGTAACAAAACTAAAACTGTACCTTTTGCTGTCAACACCTCTATTCAAAACAGATTTTGAAAAATGTTATGACTAGCAACCTACCTAGAATTTATAATTTAAGAAAACTGTTTGCATAAAACAGCTTGGACTATAATTTTAAAATATTTTCCTGATTTGATTATCTGGTTTCTTAAGAAACATTCACTTTTATGTTATTCATGTAATACCAAGGATCCAAATTTTTTCTTACTTCCATTATGAAAGGACTACCATGTGGTTACTTTTCTTCTAAGATTTAAAAAAAAAAGCAATTTTAAATATCTGAAAACACTACAACTAGACCTGTGAAACAGATTCACATCACCACCACCACAAAGAGACTCTCCCTCCCTTTTTTCTAAGACATATCATGTTTTCCTAATTCGGTCTTCATCAGAACTAGAGTTATAGGCTCTACAATCACGTTTAACTTAAATAAATAAATAGTTTTACCAAAAAATAATATAAAAAATACAAGCTTACAATAATTTGTATTATTTTGTGGGTTTAATTTTAAAATTATAATAATTCTCTCTACATGCCAAAGTGAATGTCTGAGGATATGTATTACACCAGATTATAGAAATATTGAAACTTATAAACACTGTTGTGTAATTATTTGGCTTACCCTTCAGTCACTCTCTAGACAAATAAGGCACAGCAGGGATAATATCTTCACAGGATACTCACAGCCTATATTCTGTTTTGTTATATATGTCAAAAATGAAACGTTATTAGTTAAATTTCCTTATAAACCCTTCTTTTCAGGAAGGCTACGTATTGGAGCCTAAACCGCATTCCATTGAATCAAAAGGAAAATAAACTATTTCCCACCACTAGTTGCTGCTTATCCTTAAATGTTGATGCTATGACATTGGCTGCCACATGGCATCTATGCTGTAGACAAACACCGAACTCCCTGTTTTTCTTTCAGATATTTAATGTTTCCTTTGGCCAGAGTGTAGGAAATCATGGCCTGAGATCCCCTTTGTGAGGGGCATGTTAATGATTTCATCATCTTGGAGCCCTGGAAAGCTGCCCTCTACCTGGGGACACCCATTCTAGCTCCCTGAGGACTTTTCTTTGGCAAGGGTCAGAGTGATCCCCCTCAGGACTAAAGGAAGAGCAAAGAGACTGTGGGAGGTATTAGCAATGTCTCCACAGCAACTGAAGGGTCAGCATCCTCGGTGGCTTCATTAGCTTCCACTGTCTGTAGTATTTACCTTTAAAAACAGTAAGTTTGTAGAATAGTATCCTCCAATATTCAGCCACCACAAGTACAGCCAGAGAATAACGTTCATTATCATATCAAGTACAAACTAGATCATCATTGTAAAGTCTTTGTTTACAATAATAGAGCTACAGATACATAAAAAAAAAAAAAAAATCCTGGTGGATTTGAACTATCAACCTTTTGGTTAACAGCCCTAGCACTTAACCAGCATGCTGCCAGGGTTTCCACAAACACATATATATCATAAATATACATATTTATATTTATATGCACACATATCATCTCCACATCAGATTGTCACAACTCAACTAAGAAAGCATTTATTGAGATCTTCCTGTGTGTGGAGAGCAGTGCTGCACACTGTAGTAGATACCAAGGTTAAGCCACTAAACAAAGGGTTTACATCCAGGAGCACAGTGAATATGCGTGGAATGCGTGAAAAACCGAGATAGACTTCATTACCACATTAAGGAGATAGTGGCAATATAAAAGGTGCAATAAAATAGATTTAGATGACACCTACATATGTTCAGTGATACGGAAACTCAGAATAAGTTTGTTAAAAGTACTCAAGGGGGAAACACAAAGGTGTCATTCAATGCTTGGTTTTTTGAAAACTGGTTAGCCCACATATAAAATAAAACAAAAGCTCAGTTCTAATGCACAAAATCAAATGGATCAAACATTTGTGAATTAAAGAAAGATATTATAAACAGGAGGTGATCAGTGAGGAAATGCAAGACACCAGGAGGTATCAGAAATTGTACAATGGAAGTTTGTTTCAATGACATAGAATGTTAGTGGCATTTCATTGATGTGGGCACCACGGATGCTAATTATTTGGGATGCCATATGCCCCTACCCAGTTATCAAAACTGATGACACTAAGAATCACTGTCCTAAAGGCAATAGAAGAAAATATAATTTTTAAAATAAACTTTTTTGAGATATAATAGACATACAATAAAATACACCTATCATAAGTATACAATTCAATAAGACTTGACAAATGTACACACACATATAACTATAACAACCATCAAGAAATATAACATTATTATCTACCCCAAAAAGTATTCTCAAACCCAGTGTAGACAATTAAAATTCTCGCCTTAGACCAGGGCAATCACTGATATCCTTCCTGTCATAATATACTAGCTTTGCTTTTTTGGATTTTCGTCTATATAAAATCATAAAGCATGTAGCTTTTCATATTGGGTTCCTTTCAACCATCAGCGTATGTTAGAAATTCATCCAAGTTGATTTGTGTATTGTAAGTTTGTTTCTTTTTATGGTTGAGTAGCATTCCACTGAATAAATAATTTAATTTAATTAGGCATTTAATCAAATATTTAATACCAAAATTTAATTACCCAGTCACCTGTTTATAGATATTTAGATTGTTTCTGGTTCAGTGCTATGGAGAATAAAACAGCTATGAACATAGGAACATTCTCGTGAACAAATCTTGGTATGAATATGCATTTTCTTTCCCTTGAGTGAATATCTAAGAGTGTAAAGTGGGGTTATATCCTAAGTGCATATTTAACTTTATACAAATTTACCAAAATTTTTCAAGAGTACCGCCACCATTTTATGTTCCAGTTGCAATGATGAGGGTTCCAGCCTGCATCTTCTTGAAACTTGGTCCTGTCAGTCTTTAATTTTAGCTTTTCCAATGGATGCATAACCAAAAAAATCCCAAACCCATCACAGTTGAGTTGATGCCAACTCATAGCAACCCTATACGACAGAGTAGAACTGCCCAGAGGGTTTCTAAGGCTGTAATCTTTAAACAAGATGACGGCTACATCTTTCTCCTGCAGAGTGGCTGGTGGTTCAAATTGCTGACCTTTCAGTTAGCAGCTGAGTACTTTAACCACTGTGCCACAAAAGGTCCTTCCAGTGGGTGCATCCAACCACTAAACCCACTACCGTTGAGTTGATTCCGACTCATAGCGACCCTATATGACAGAGTAGAACTGCCCCATAGAGTTTCCAAGGAGTGCCTGGAGGATTTGAACTGCCGACCTTTTGGTTAGCAGCCATAGCACTTAACCCCTATGCCACCAGGGTTTCCAGTGGGTGCGTAGTGTGTCTTATTTTGCCTTTTTGCATATTTCGGAAACTCTGGTGGGGTAGTGGTTAAGAGCTATGGCTGCTAACCAAAAGGTCGGTAGTTCAAATCTGCCAGGCGCTCCTTGGAAACCATATGGGGGACTTCTACTCTGTCCGGTAGGGTCTCTACGAGTAGGAATCGACTCGACAGTAATGGCTACGGGTTGCATAATTCTAATGACTAATGATAATGACTATTGTTTCATGTGTTCAATAGCCATTCTTGTGAAACTTTTCTAAATTGTTCAAACTTTGCATATTTTTAATCGGGTTGTTTGTCTTTTTATTGTCAATATGTTTGTCCTTACATTGTTAAGTTCTAGTACTTCCTCATTTTACTCTGGTTACTTCCATAATACAATGTAATGTAATGTAATTCATCAGTTGAGGTTATACCAGTGTAGGGCAGATTCTAAACTCAATCACTTCGAAGTTATATAAAGAGAAGCATAAACATAGAGACATGCCACAGACATAGGGCAAATACAGACACTAGATGAAGCATGGAGGCAGATCAATCTACAGTCCCAGGAACTCCAAAGATTGCTGGCTACTAGATGGGAAAATAGACAAAGAAGGATTTCATGTAAAGCCACACTCTGAATTGAGAACTCTAGGCCCCAGAACTGTAAGAAAATTAATTTTTTTTTTTAAATCCCTCAGTGTAGTATTTCTGTTACAGTAGCATTAGAAAACTAAGGTACAGCTTTTACGCATTGAATGGGCCTGGCACCCTTGTGGAAAATCAATTGGTCATAGACACATGAGTTAATTTCTGGACTCTCATTTATGTTCCAACAGTCTATATGTCTATAATGATGCCATACATAGCACCCTATTTTTATCACTATAGATTTTAGTAAGTTTTGAAATAAAAATTGTAAGTCCTTTTTTTTTCTTTTTCCAAGTTTATTGTTGTTATTGTTGTTGTTATGTACCATCGAGTTGGCTCCGCCTCATAGTAACCCTATGTACAACAGAGCAAAACACTGCCCAGTCTTCACAATCGATGTTATGTTTGAGCCCATTGTTGCAGCCACTGCATCAATCCATCTCGTTGAGGGGCTTCCTCCTTTTCTCTGACCTGCAGCTTTACAAGCATGATGTTTATCATAGGCTGGGTTCTCTGGAGAAGTACAAGCAGCAAAGCATGTAAATATATAGAGAGATTTATATCAAAGAAATGGCTCACTTGGTTGTAGAAGCTGGAATGTCCCAAGTCCGTGGATCAGGATAGAGGCTTCTCCTGATTCATATAGCCTCAGGGGCTGACAAACCTAAGATCAGCAAATCAGAGTGCAGGGCTCTTGCTCACAGGTTGTGAGCAACTGATTGGCTACTCACAACAGATTCCATCATGGAGGTGATCACATTTTACCAAATCTTATCATGAAAGTGATCACAGCATCATACAACTGCCAAACCACTGGAAATCATGGCCCAGCCAAGTTGACACACTATCTTAAAAATCACAATATCCCTCTCCCAGGACTGGTCCTTCCTGATAACATGCCTGAAATACATTAGACGAAGTCTTCCTATCCTCTCTTCTATGGAGCACTCTGGCTGTATTTCTTGAAGACAGATTTGTTCATTCCTCTGGCAGTCCATGGTATATTCATTATTCTTTGCTAACATCACAATGTAAATGCATCAGTTCTTCTTTGGTCTTCCTTATTCACTGTCCAGCTCTTGCATGCATATGAGGCCACTGAAAATATCATGGCTTGGGTCAGGTGCACCTTAGTCCTCAAAGTAGCATCTTTGCTTTTTAATATTTCAGGAAGGTCATTTGCAGGAGATTTGCCTAATGCAGTATGTCATTTGATTCCCTCACTGCTGCTTGCATGGGTGTTGATTGTGGATTCAAATAGAATGAAATCTTTGACAGTTTCATTACTTTCTGCTTTTATCATGATGTTGCTTATTGGGCCAGTTGTGAGGATTTTCTTTTTCTTTATTTTGCGGTGAACCCATACTGATTTCACCTTAAATCAGTATGGTCTTTGATCTTCATTAGTAAGTGCTTCAAGCCCTCTGTGCTTTCGGCAAGCAAGGCTGTGTCATCTGCATTTAACAGGTTGTTAATGAGTTTTCCACCTATACTGATGCCACATTCCTCTTCATGTAGTCCAGCTTGTCTGATTATTTTCTCAGCATACAGATTGAGTAAGTATGGTGAAAGGAAGCAACTCTGACACAGATCTTTCTTGATTTTAAACCATGTACTATCCCCTTGCTCTGTTTGAACTACTTACTGCCTCTTGGTCTATGGACAAGTTCCTCATGAGCACAGTTAAGTGTTCTGGCGTTTCCATTTTTCACAATGTTATCCATAATTTGTTATGATCTGCATAGTCAATAAAACATAGGTAAATATCTCCCTGTTATTCTCTCCTTTCAGCCAAGATTCATCTGCCATAAGCAATAATATCCTTCTTTCCAAGTACTCTAATGAATCTGGCTTGTGTTTATGGCAGTTCCCTGTTGATGTACTGTTACAACTGCTTTTGAATGATCTTCAGCAAAATTTTACTTGCATGTGATATTAATAATAATTTTTTATAATTTCCACATTCCATTGGATCACCTTTATTTGAATTGGGCCCAAATATGGATCTCTTCCAGTCAGTTGGCCAGGTAGCTGTCTTCCAAATTTCTAGGAATAGAGGAGTTAGCACCTCAGGCGCTGCATCCCTGTGTAGAAACATTTCAATTGGTATTCCATCAATTCCTGGAGCCATGTTTTGCACCAATGCCCTCAAGATTAGTTTAACCAAAACTTTTTATTTTTTTAATTTTATTGAGTTTTTGGTGAAACTTTACACAGCAATTTAGGTTCTCATTTGGCAAATTCCACAAAAAATTGTTCAGTGATATTATTTACATTTATCACAGTGTGTCAACATTATCTTTCATTGTGTTCCATTTTTTCCATTTCTAGTACTCTAGTTTCGCTGCACCCTTATCTTCTTGTCTTTCCATTTCAGTAATAGTTGACCTTTCAATCTCACACTGATGGTTTTTAAGAACAGCACCAATCTTATGGATAATATATTTTGTTGTCATGCTGCTATTTCACTAAACAGTGATCTCAGGGGATAGGTTTAATTCTGGATTTAAAGAGTTTCTCAGGGCTATAGTCTCAGGGAGTCCTCTGTTGTCTACTGTTCCAGTTTGTCTGTTTTTTTTTTAATAAGAATTTGAGCTTGGGCCAACATGGTACTATAGACAGAAGCACCACGCCATCCTTCCACAACAAAGACCTGAAAAACTAGGCAAAACAGAGACAAACATCAATCCTGGAACCCCAAGCATCAAATGAAGGAAAGAAGAACTCAGTCCAGCGCCAAATGGAACAACAGCTGACAGGGGACAGAGAACAAGGAGAACTACCCAGCAGAAGTTCCCTATCAGCTAATGCAGCACAGATTCCCCATCTTGGACCTCTCAGCCACCAAGAACAGCAAACAGGGAGTACAGGAAGGCAGCTTCACAGAGCTCCTAGCAGGAGACAGAGCTCCCAGTAACCAACAATACATGCTTTCCCACCTCCCACTCATCTTCTCCTTGCTCAGCCTCCACGACTTTCCTGTGGGGGATGGTTGCTCAGACAGGGAGATGCCAGTTCCTTACCACTTGGATTCACCAGGATCACACCAGCCAATTCCTTCAGCACCATTTTGTTGTTGTTGTTGTTGTTGCTATTGTTGTTCTTTTGCTTTCTTCTCTCTCTTACCTCATTTCTTTCCTTTCTCTTAAACACCCGAATCTATGTGCCATCTCTGCTCCTTCTTGACAGGCTGTGCAGCACAGCTAAACAGGGGAACAACTTCCCTGGTCCATGCTGTCACACCGATTGGCTCCCTGGGGGCATTTTCTCTCTCTATGTTTTTTTTTTTTTTTTTCATTTCTCAGTTTCTTGCCTTTCCCTATCTTTCCTATTTTCCTTTCTCCCAAATACCTGGCATTACATGCCATCTTCACTCCTTCTAGATGAGCTTCACAGCAATGTTTGGCTGGGGAGCCACTTCCCTGTTCCACACTGCCAAGCCAGTGGGCTCTCTGGGGTCTTTTTTTTTTTTCTTGTTTCTCTCTACCTTCCTTTCCTTTCTCCTGGGCACCTGGCACCATGTGCTGTCTCTGCTCCTTCTCGACAGGCTGTGCAGCACCGCTTGGCTGTGGACCCTTCCCCAGTCTACGCCACCATGCAGACAAGAAGGCAATGGAACAGCATACATAAAACTTTGAAAGAAAAAAATTGCCAACCATGAATAATATATCCTTCAAACTCTCACTCAAATATGATGCTGAAATTAGGACATTTCCAGATAAACAGAAATTAAGATAATATGTGCAAACCAAACTTACAAGAATTATTAAAAGAAGTCCTTTGGTTAGAGAACTAACAACATCAGACAACAGCCTGAATCTAGGACACAAGATCGCATTGGCCAGATACCAATCCAGGTAATGAACTCTCAAAGATAAAGCAAAACAAAAAGATTTACTACAGGTAACCAGAAGAGTTAATCTGTAAATGACAACATCAGAACAATAACAGGGACTAAACGGTGCAGGTAAAGAACTTTCAAATGAAGAGGAAGTCCAGGTGATACCAAATATGAAAGACTAGTTCAAACTTAAGAAAATAAGGGTAAATTTCAAAGTAACCATAAACAAACTAAACAAACCTACTTAACAAAATAAAGACCAAAAGTAAAAAGTCTCAGTAAAAACAAAATCTACAAAAACAAAAGAAATAAAAAAATACACATAGCTGCTGGTGGGAATGTAAAATGGTACAACCACTTTGGAAATCTATCTGGCGTTATCTTAAACAGTTAGAAATAGAACTACCATACAACCCAGAAATCCCACTCCTCGGAATATACCCTAGAGAAATAAGAGCCTTCACACAAACAGATACATGCACACCCATGTTTATTGCAGCTCTGTTTACAATAGCAAAAAGCTGGAAGCAACCAAAGTGTCCATCAACGCATGAATGGCTAAATAAATTGTGGTATATTCACACAATGGAATACTACACATCGATAAAGAACAGTGACGAATCTGTGAAACATTTCATAACATGGAGGAACCTGGAAGGCATTATGCTGAGCGAAATGAGTCAGAGGCAAAAGGACAAATATTGTATAAGACCACTATTATAAGATCTTGAGAAATAGTATAAACTGAGAAGAACACATACTTTTGTGGTTACGAGGCGGGGAGGGAGGGAGGTAGGGAGAGGGTTTTTTACTGATTAATTAGCAGATAAGTACTGCTTTAGGTGAAGGGAAGGACAACACTCAATACATAGAAGATCAGCTCAACTGGACTGGACTGGACCAAAAGCAAAGAAGTTTCCAGGATAAAATTAATACTTCAAAGGTCAGCGGAGCAAGGGTGGGGGTTTGGGAACCATGGTTTAAGGGGACTTCTAAGTCAATTTGCAAAATAATTCTATTATGAAAACATTCTGCATCCCACTTTGAAATGTGGCGTCTGGGGTCTTAAAAGCTAACAAGCGGCCATCTAAGGTGCATCAATTGGTCTCAACCCACCTGGAGCAAAGGAGGATGAAGAACACCAAGGTCACACGACAACTAAGAGCCCAAGAGACAGAAAGGGCCACATGAACCAGAGACCTACATTATCCTGAGACCAGAAGAACTAGTTGGTGCCTGGCCACAATCGATGACTGCCCTCACAGGGAGCACAATAGAGAACCCCTCAGGGAGCAGGAGATCAGTGGGATGCAGACCCCAAATTCTCATAAAAAGACCAGACTTAACAGTCTGGATGTGACTAGAGGAATCCCGGCAGTCATGGTCCCCAAACCTTCTGTTGGCACAGGATGGGAACCATCCCTGAAGACAATTCATCAGACATGAAAGGGACTGGACAGTGGGTGGGAGAGAGATGCTAATGAAGAGTGAGCTAATTATATCAGGTGGACACTTGAGACTGTGTTGGTATCGCCTGTCTGGAGGGTGGATGGGAGGATAGAGAGAGTTGGAGGATGGCAAAGTTTTCATGAAAGGAGAGACTGGAAGGGTTGACTCATTAGGGGGAGAGCGAGTGGGAGTAATGAGTAAGATGTATATTACCTTATATGTGACAGACTGACTTGATTTGTAAACGTTCACTTGAAGCTCAATGAAAGTTAATAAAAAAAAAATACACATAGAAAAACAATTCAGCACAAGACAGTAAGAGGAACAATGAAAAAGTCAGCACCACACACACACACACAAGCACTACAAAATGACAGCAATAAACTTACATGTATCAATAATTACACTGAACATAGGTGGCCTAAATGCACCCATAAAGAGATAGAGACAGAATTAATTAAAAAAAAAAAAAGGATCCATCAATAAGCTGCCTACAAGAGACACAACATAGAAACAAAGACATAAATTTATTAAAAATCGAACGATGGAAAAAAATATACCAAGCAAACAGCTAACAAACAAATAAACAAAAAGAATAAGACCGGCAATACTAATTTCAGATAAAATAGACTTAAAAAAAATCCACCATAAAAGACAAAGAAGGGCGTTTTAAAATGATTAAAGGGATGATCCATCATGAAGACATAGCAATAATAAATATCTACACACCCAATGACAGGGCTCCAAAAATGCATTAAAAAAAAAAAAAAAAACTAAAAGCACTGAAAAGAGAAATTGACAGTTCTGCAATAGTAGTGAGAGCCTTCAACGCAGCAGTCTCAGTAAAGGACGGAACATCTAGAAAGAAACTCAGCAAAGATACAGAAGATCTAATGAGCAGAATCAGCCAACTTGATCTCATTGACATATATAGAACACTCCACCCAACAGCTGCAAAGTACACATTCTTTTCCAGCGCACATGAAAAATTTTCCAGAATACACCACATCTTAAGCCACATAGCAACCCTCAGCAAAATCAAAAACATTGAGATAATACAAATTATCTTCTCTGATCACAATGCGATCAAAGTAGAAATTGACAACAAGAAGAGCAAGGAAAAAAAAAATCAAATACATGGAAACTGAATAACACCCTGCTCAAAAACCACTGGATAAAAGAAGAAATAAAAGATGGAATCAAAAAATGTTTAGAATCAAATGAGAATGAAAACACATCATACCAAAACCTTTGGGACACAGCAAAGGCAGGGCTCAGAGGTCAATTTATACCAATAGATACACACATCAAAAAAGAAGAAAGGGATAAAATCTAAACATAAGCTACTCAACTTGAAAAAAATGAAAAAGAATAGCAAAAGAAGCTCATAACCACAAAAAGAAAGGAAATAATAAAGATCAGAGCAGAAATAAATGAAATAGAGAATAGAGAAACAAACAATAGAAAAAAATCAACAAAACTAAAAGTTGGTTCTTTGAAAGGATCAACAAACCATTAACTAAACTGACAAAAGAAAAACAGGAGAGGATGCAAATAACCCAAATAAGAAATAAAATGGGGAACATTACAACAGACTCAGCTCAAATGAAAAGGATCATAACAGACTACTACGATCCAACAAATTTGAAAACCTAGAGGAAATGGACACATTTCTAGAAACACACAACCTACTCAAACTAACTCAAACTGAAGTTGAAAATCTGAACAGATCCATAAAAAGAGATTGAAAAGATAATAACAAAACTCCCCCCCGCCCCACCACCCAAAAAAACCCAGTCCTAGCCCAGATGGCCTCGCTGGACAATTCTACCAAACATTCAGAGAACAGCTCGCACTAGTACTACTCAAATTATTTCAGAACATAGAAGAGAAAGGGATACTTCCAAATTCATTCTATAAAGCCAGCATAACCCTGATAGCAAGGCCTGGCAAAGACGCCAAAAAAAAAAGAAAATTACAGCAATATCTTTCCTAAATATAGATGCAAAAACTCTCAAAAATATTCTAGCCAATAGAATTCAGCATCATATCAAAAAAAATTATATACCATGACCAATCAATCTGGAATTCATACCAGATATGCAAGAATGGTCTAACATTAGAAAATCAATTGATGTAACCCACCACATAAATAAAATAAAATAATCACATGATCATCTCAATTGATGCAGAAAAGGCATTTGACAAAGTCCAACAACCATTCCTGATTTAAAAAAAAAAAAAAAACTCTCAATAAAATAGGTATAGAAGAGAAATTCCTCAATGCCATAAAGGGCATCTGTACAAAACCAATGGCCAACACCATTCTTAATGGAGAGAGGCTGAAAACATTCCCCTTGAGAACGGGAACAAAACAAGGATGCCCTTTATCACCACTCTTATTTAACATTGTGCTGGAAGTCTTAGTGACAGCAATAACCCAGAAAAAAGAAATAAAGGACATTCAATTCGGCATGGAAGAAGTAAAACTCCCCTATTTGTGGATGATATGATACTATACTTAGAAAACCCCAGAGACTCTACTAGAAAACTACTGGAATTAATAGAAAGATTCAGCAGACTAGCAGGATATAAGATAAAAACACACAAATCAGATGGATTCCTCTACATCAATAAATGACAAAAAAAAAAAAAAAAAAATCAGGAAAACAATGTTATTTATAATAGCCCCTAAAAAACAAAACAAAACTTAGGAATAAAACTAACCAAGGATGTAAAAGACCTGTTGTTGTTGCTGTTAGGTGCCATCAAGTCGGTTCCGACTCATAGCGACCCCGTGCACAAAAGAACAAAACACTGCCCGGTCCTGAGACAAAATCAAAATCGGTGTTATGCTTGAGCTCGTCGCTTTTACTAACAAACACAAAATAATATTGACTAACAAATGTGTTTTCCTTATTTCTGTTGTTACTGGAAATACCTGTCATGCACACTTTGGCGTTAAATCTACTGCTCAATTATTAACAGCGAAATTATTATTAAGGATCAGTGTTGAATTTAGTGATGGCATTATTTTCTTTAATTAACGTTGAATGTGTTAATAGATTTCTAATTACTAAAGCCTATTTGATCCCTGGAAATAGCCTGTTTTTGTGCTGTATTTTTTAACCTGTCTTTGAATAGTGGTTAATATACCTTTAGTTATACATGTTTCCTTGATTTCCAGAAACATAATGTGCAGTTGTGTAGTTTTTTGTTTTTTCTTAGTATGTATTGATAAAAATCAAAATGAAAAACAGTATCTTGTTAATATCCCCCAGTTTCTCTCCCTCAAAGTACTGATACATAACATGCATAGGTCATGAAAACACCAAGCTCAGTGAAAAATGCCATTCACAGACGGCCAAATGATTCCATTTAATGAAATAATAGGCAAATCTATACAGATAAAAACCCAATTGGTGTCTGCTGGGAGCAAGGAGGAGGGAAAAACGGGCAGTGACTGATTAACGGGTACAGGAAATTTTTTAGAAGTGATGGTTCTGCACTTAGTGGTAATAGTTGCACAATTCTCTAAAAATGTCAGAACACACCAAACCATACACTGTAAAAGGGTAAATTGTATAGTATGTGAATTATATCACAATAAAAGATGTTATATTAAAAGCAAAAAAAAGTGAGCACCATCTGGTATGTCTTACATGTAATTTCAGATTGTTTTAATGCACAGATAAAGGTAACTATATAATTAAGGATATATCTGTAAAAATCCAGCTGTACACAACCCTTCCTTTTTTTAGTACCAAAATACTCTCTCAGGCATATGTCATAATTTACTTAATCTGTGCCCTACTGATGAACACTTATCAGTGGTGGCTCATGGTTAAGAGCTTGGCTGCTACCCAAAAGGTGGGCATTTCTAATCCACCAGCCGCTTCTTAGAATTCCTATGGGGCAGTTCTATTCTCTCCTTTAGGGTTGCTGTGAGTAGGAATCCTCAGTTGAAGGCAATGGGTTTATTTTTTTGTTTCGTGCCCTAATGATGAACAGTTTTAAATTGTTATTTCTATTGTCATTATTTTTTATTTTTTACAAACAATGTTGGAAGGAACATGTGTGTATATATAATGTGTCACACAGTCCTGAGTTTTGTTGTTATTAGGTCCCATCTGGTTAGTTCTGACTCATAGTGACCCTATGTTTATAAATGAAACAAACTACTTGAATACATATCACTGAGTTAAGAGACAAGAGTCGCTGAGAGGTGCAAAAGGTTAAAACCCTCAGCTGTTAACTGAAATGTTTGAGGTTCAAGTCCACCCATGCTGGGAGCCAGGCTGCAAGGGCGGCCCCTCTGCACCCACTGCCCCCAGCATAAACATCGAAGAATTCCTGAAAAGTCAGGAATATCTCTGTCATCTGTGTTATGTTTCTGTTTCATTTTCAGCCTGTGTATAGCGGAATGTATAAGCATAAAATTCCATTATAGATTTAGGGACCTTTGCGGGGGGGCGTCCTACTCATAATCCCCTGGTAAAATCCCAGGTAGGGACAGCCCGTGTATTACCTGGGGATCAACATGAAGTTGTCTTAGGGGGAAAACGAATAGCTCAACTATGGAAAACAAAAACAGGATGGTGGAATCCTGGTATTTACCAAGGCCCTTTTGTGATTAAACCACCACCCACACATGATCCCATAAAAGTGGAAAAACAAAAGGCAGTGAGTTCTCTCAGCCGATTTCTCAGCCAATTACAGGTCGACCTTCTCGTCTACCCCGCTCACTGCTGCGCTTGACTGGTCTTTGGGTATAGAGATTGGGCTAATTGTCCTTGGCATAATCGTGGACAATATGACGTAACCCAAAGTGGCTGGACTTCAAGAATTTGGCCACCCTGGACAAAATGGACAAAGCCTATGTGGCAATGGTTTTGCAAAAAGATTAATTGTTATAAAAACTGTGGAAGGTATTGCAAGATTAAGCATAAGTGTAAAGCAGTATGAAGTCAATTGTTACTTTAAATCAACAAAATGTTCTCTTCAACTAAACAAAAACTCATTGTATTTGTGTGCGCATGCAGAACTGTACTATGTGTCACTTGGAAAATTATGTCTCTGGGAAATGATGTTATCTATAATGATTATATCTTGTACTGCCCCTTTATTGATCATGCGATGTTATGCTTTTGTAAGCTTATGATATAAAAGACCATGTAAAAAATAAAGAGCAGGCTTCTTTTTCTGCAGAATGAAAATATAAGACACACTACCTCTCATTCTTTTTCGCCAAACTCTACCCCTCCTCTGGTGACCCTGTTCTTTGCTGAGGCTGGCCCCCGGCACACCCAGAAGTGCCTTGAAAGAAAGGCATGAAGATCTACTTCTGGAAAACACATTAAAAACTCTGTTGAGCACAGTTCTACCCTGACACACATGGGGTGTCCATGAGATGGAGTTGATATCATGGTAATTGATTACTGGTAAGAGACAAGAACGTTTTGATACATTGCCTCATCTAAAAATGTTTTCCATTTAGTTATCCATTTGACATACAGGCATGTGAATAACTCTGCTGACTTATTCTATATAATGTTTTCTCATATAATTTGTACATTTCTGATTTATTTTCATTCAATTTCACTCTAATAGCATGTGGTCTTTATTTTTTTAATTTTTATTATGCTTTAAGTGAAAGTTTACAAATCAAGTCAGTCTCTCACACAAAAACTTGTATAACCTTGCTACATACTTGCATGGGGTGATTTTTTTGTCTGAGTATAATCTACTTGTTAGGTGAATATGTATTTTATCATTTCTTTAAACTTTTTTTTCTAGATTGACAACTATAATTAATTTATTCACTTGGCTAAGGGTATTCACTATTAGCACACCTCAACTTCCGTCATATCATCTATTTATCATCAAGTTTCCCAGTTTAGTTGTTTCTAAATCAATACTAATCTTACTCTAGTTATTCTAGTGGTGATTGTTAAATTCAATAAATATTTGGGGGTTTTGTATGAAAACCAACACACAACTTCTATTTATCTCAGGGAATTTTAGAGTGAGTTCTCCTGTTGAGAATATACCAACTATTCAGAATACTTCTGTTTTGCATTTTTGTCTTTAGGATTATTCTCTATTTTTTTTTGTCTAGTATTTTTGCACTATGGAGTCCCCGGGTGGCACAAATGGTCAAGCACTTGGGTACTCATCAAAAGGGCGGCAGTTCAAAACCACCCAGAGGCACCTTAGAAGAAAGACCTGGTGATTTGCTATTGAAAGATCACAGTCATTGAAAACTCTGTGGAGCTTAGTGCTACCCTGACACACAAACGGTAATCATCAGTCAGAATCAGCTCAATGGCAACTGGTTTGGGCTTTGTTTTTGTCTTTTTGGTTTATTTTTCACCAATATATGTCTCTTGGCTCATCAATCTGCATCACCTATTTACCGAAACATAGTGTATACTGTAAATCTGCCAATTCAAACAGATTTGCTATAAAAATGCTGTTTTCATTTTGTTATGTTTCTTCTTCAGAAAAAAAACAATTACATTACCTGGGATTCCCATTGTCTATCTTCTATTTTTATTAATTTCTGTCTTATCACTTGTATAGCAAGACTGGAGAGGCCAGGTGCTTATCTTGCTAGTATTGATCCTTGGTCAACATTGTGTAATCTATTAACTGAAGATGAATGGTGCTCTGTCACCACGGGCCCCTGAGTCATTTCAGAGCAGGATGTATCAGCTTGTCAGCATTGTTTAGTAACAATAATTGGATTTATGATTTGGATCTGAGGGGAGCTGAGAGTGAGAGAGGGATGTGATGAGATAAAGGTAAAGCTTTTCCATGTACAAGCTGTTTGAATTCCATGTGTCATTTCAACGATCCGATGCATAAGGCCAATAATGTATAATCACACATCATTTTAAATATTACTTTGAATTTTGATTAATTTTTTTCAAGCTTAGCTTCAGTGTCAATAGCTGTATTATCAGCAGCATGAGTTACACAATTTTCCATTTCAAATGTCTTTCACACCTTTAATGTCTTCATTTTTTTATTTCATGATCATTGACAGAGTAAATTATTTGTTATATTTTTATCTCTCATTTTTTCAATATAATTCTTTCCTTTCGCACTGCTTTAACTCCATTAGTCCTTTCTGCCTGTCTTACTCACTGGATAAAATTCCAACTCTAATTCAGTCCAAAGCATTACTTTTTCTTGGTCAATCCTTAACAATTTAACATGACTTCAGAAAACATCACCTTGCTGAACAGTTTTGCTTAAATTTATGACGCAAAAGTTCAAGTGACACATCAATACTGCCATCAATCAGATGCCTTTCCACCCTAGTCTCCGATGACAAATACTATTTTTTATTGTAATGAGAAAGTAAGAGCCTTCCCACTATAAAGTAAACAAAACTGCTATATCTGTACCCACAGACCCTGTCTTTCCTACTATTATCTTGTAAAGTGGATGAATCATCCTTGCTGCTACACAAAATCAACACTTTAGCGGGACCTCAACCGCTCAAGAACTTTGCTTCTTCAATTATTCTCATCCTTGCAATGTCACTATTATTGGATCATACTCAATCTCCTTTTACCTCTATATTCATCTGCACTGGTTTGTAGAAAACTTCTCAAATGGATTTTCTATTCTTTGTCTCAATATTCTCTCCCTCTACTCTCTCATAAATTCATTTTAAGCAAAATTTTATTCCCACTATTTATCTGAAACAACTCACAATAATGTCAACAAATCCTTCTACATTGCGGAATCTAACGAGGAACACTTAGTCTTCATCTTAGGTTTTTCTCTCACAGCATCATATGTGACTTATTATCAAACTTACTTAAATAATCATCTTCGATTATCTTCCAAGATACCACAGGCATTTGTTTCCCAGGGTTATGCTGGCTTCTTGTAATTTCATTTAAGTGAGGTCATGCAATAATTGTCCTTTTGCGATTGACTTATTTCACTCAGCATAATGTCTTCAAGGTTCATCCACGTAGCATCTATCAGGACTTCATTTTTCTTTATGGCTGAGAAGTCTTCCATTGTATGTATGTACCACACTTTGTTTATCCATTCATTCGTTGAAGGGCATTTAGGTTGCTTCCATCAGTAGGCTATTGTGAATAGTGCTACAAGGAACTTTGACATATATTTGCCTGTTTGTGTTGTTGTTTTTAATCCCTTGTGTATATACCTAGAAGTGGAATTTCTGGGACATATGGTGGTTCTGGAAACCCTGGTGGTGTAGTGGTTAAGTGCTACAGCTGCTAGCCAAGGGGTCAGCAGTTTGAATCCACCAGGTGCTCCTTGGAAACTCTGTGGGGCAGTTCTACTCTGTCCTATAGGGTCTCTATGAGTCGGAATCAACTCGACGGAACTGGGTTTTTTTTTTTTTTTATGGTAGTTCTATTTTTTATTTTTTTGAAGAACCCCAGTATTGTTTTCCACAATGGGGGCACTACTTTGCATTCCTACCAACAATGGATAAGCGTTTTGATTTTCCCACATCCTCACAACATTTATTTTCCTTTTTTTTTTTTCCCATCCTAGTGAGAGCAAGGTGGTATCTTATTGCGGTTTTGATTCGATTCCTTCTGATGGCTAAAGAAATTGAGCATGATTTCATATGTTTGTTGGCCAAATGAATGTCCTCTTTGGTGGATTGTCTGTTGATCTTTTGCTCATTTTTTGATTGGGTTATTTGTCTTTTTGTTGTTAAGGTATAGAAGTTGTCTATAAATTTTGGATATAGCCCCTTATTGGATGTATGATTTCCAAAATTTTCCTCCCAAATTGCAGGTTGTCTTTCCACTTACTCAATAAAATCCTTTGATGAACAAAATTATTTCATTCATATGAGGTACGATGTATCTATTTAGTCTTTTGCTGGTTTGCGTTTTTTTTTATTATCTCAGATAATCCATTGTTAAAAGCTAGGCCTGACATTCAGGCTTCTATATTTTCTTTTAAGAATTTTATGGTTTTAGTTTTCACATTTAGGTCCTCAGTACATTTTGCATTTTTCCTTTTTTTTTATGTGTGGTATGAGGCATGGATCCTAATTTATTCTTCTGCATGTGTAAATCCAAGTTTCCCAGCACCATTTGTAGAAGAGGGTCTTCCTTTCCCATGGAATGGTCTTAGCACCTCTGTCAAAAAATCAGTTGACCCTATATGTATGTGTTTATTTCTGGACTCTCAATTTTATTCCATTGGTCCATGTTTATATTATTATACCAAAAAAAAAAAAAAAAAAACCAAATTCGTTGCCATTGAGTCAATTCTGACTCATAGCAACCCTATAGGACAGAATAGAACTGCCTCATAGAGTTTCCAAGGAGTATCTGGTGGATTTGAACTGCCGACCTTTTGGTTAGCAGCCATAGCTCTTAACCACTACATCACCAGCGTTTCCATACCAATACCAGGTTGTATATATAGTATGTAGCTGTAAGCGTGTTTTGACATAAAAAAAGGGTGAGTCCTACTTGGTTCCTCTTCAAAATTATGTTAGCTTTCAAGAGCCTCTGCTTTTCCAGGTAAAACTGAAGGTTGACATTTCCATTCAGTTAAAAAAAAAAAAAGTTTTTTGAAATTGTGATTGCATTGGATCTATAAATTGCTTTGGGTCATGTTGATGTAATAACAATATTCAGTCTTCTAATCCATGAACACAGAATGCCTTTACATTTATTTAGGTATTCTTTAATCTCTTTCAGCAGTGTTTTATAATTTTCATTGTATAAGTCTTTCACAACCCCAATTAATTTTATTCCTAGGCACTTTATTATTTACATGCTATTGTAAATGGAATTGTTTTCCTAATTTCCTTTTCAGATTTCTCCTTACTTTTGTATAGAAACCAAACTGATTTTTGTGTGTTAACTTTGTACTTTGCAAATGTGATAAATTCCTCTATTAGCTCTAAAGGTTTCTTGTGGATTCTTTGAGATTTTCTATATACAGGATCATCTTATCTGGAAATAGATAGTTTTACTTCTTCTGTTCTGATTTGGATACCTTTTATTTATTTATTTTTCCTTGACTTATTGTTCTAGATAGGACTTCCAACACAGTATTGAATAAGGCTGGCGTGAGCAGACATCCTTGTCTTCTTCCTAAATTCAAGGGGAATTTTGTCAATCTTTCTCTATTGAGTATAAGGTCTGCTATTGATTTTTCATAAATGTCCTTAATATTATTGAGAAACTTCCATATCTTTTAAAGAGCTTCTTATCAAGAATGTGTGTTAGAGTTTATCAAATGGCTTTACTATATCAATTGAGATGATCATGTATTGTTTTGCTTGTTTTTTCCCCTTTGTTTGCTCCGTTAATGTGGTGTATTACATTGATTGATTTGACAATGCTGAACCATGCTTGCATTCTTGGAATAAATCTCACTTAACTTGTTGTATAATTCTTTTAATATGCTGATGGATTCTGTTCACTAATATTTTGTTGAGAATTTTTGTATCTATATTAGTAATCATCATCGCTATGAGTCGCTATGAGTCGGAATCGACTTGACGGCACTGGGTTTTTTTTTGGTATATTAGTGAAGGATATTGATCTGTAGTTTTTTTGTTTATTTTGTTTTCCCTCGTGGTATCTTTGTCTGGCTTTGTTCTCAGGGTAATGCTGGCTTGATAAAAAGCGTTAGGGAGTGTCCCTTCCTCCTCTACATTTTTGAAGAGTGTGAAGATGATTAATGCCAAATTCTTCTCTAAATATTTGGTGGGATTCTCCAGTGGGCCAACTGGTCCAGGATTTTTTTTCTTCTGTTGCTAGGTTTTTTTTTTTTTTTTTCTGTTTTTTTAATTATTGTTATTATTATTATTGTGCTTTAAATGAAAGTTTACAATTCATTTTCCCATACATAAACCCATACACACATTGTTAAGTCACCCTAGTTGCTCTCCCTGTAAGTGATAGCACACTCCTCCTCTCCTCCCTGTATTTCCCATGTCCATTCAACCAGCTCCCATTCCTGTCTGCCTTCTCATCTCACCTCTGGGCAGGAGCTGCCCACTTAGTCCCATGTGTCTACTCACCAGCATCATTTTATGTCTTATAGTCCAGCCTAATCTTTGTCTGAAGTGTTGGATTCGGGAATGGCTTGAGTTTACAGCTAAAAGAAAGTTCAGGGACCATGTCCTCTGTGGTCCCTCCAGTCTGGTCTTTTTATAGGAACTTGAGTTCTGCATCCCACTTTTCTCCTGCTCCATCAGGGATTCTCTGTTTTGTTCCCTGCCAGGGCAGTCATTGGTGGTAGTTAGGCACCATCTAGTTCTTCTGGTCTCAGGCTGACAGAGTCTCTGGTTTATGTAGCCTTTTCATTCTCTTGGGCTCATATTTTCTCTGTGTCTTTGGTGTTCTTCATTCTCCTTTGCTCCAGGTGGAGTGGGAGCAACTGATGCATCTTAGATGACTGCTTCCTAGCTTTTAGGACCCCAGACACCACTCACCAAAGTGGGATGCAGAACATTTTCTTAATAAAATTTGTTATGCCAATTGACCTAGATGCCTCCTCTAAAACAGGGTCCCCAGACTCCCACCCCTGCTACTCTGTCCCTCAAGTGTTTGGTTGTATTCAGGAAACTTCTTACCTTTTGGTTTATCCAGTTGTGCTGACTTCCCCTGTATTGTGTGCTGTCCTTTGTTGAGAGATTTTTGATTACTGATGTAAGCTAATTACTTTTGAGTTAGTGTCTTAGTTATCTAGTGCTGCTATGAACCGTGGCCCAGCCAAGTTGACGTACAGCCTTAACCATCACAATGGGTCCGTTAAGGTTTCCTATTTCCTCTTCAATCGACTAAGATAGGTTGTATGTGATTAAGAATTTGTCATTTTAACTAAATGGTCAAGTTTGTTGGTGTGCAGTTGTTCGCAATACCTTGTTATGATTCCTTTTTATTTCCATTGAGTCAATTGTAATGTCTCCATTTTCATTTCTTATTTTGGTTATTTGCATCTTTTCACTGTTTTCTCTGCGAGTCTAGCTAAATGTTAGTCAATTTTATTGATTTTACTATGAATCAACTTCTGGTTTTGCTGAATTTCTGTATTGTTTTTCTATTTCTTTTATTTCTGCTCTGATTTTTGCCTTTTACCTTTTTTTGGTAGCTTTAGGTTTAGCTTTCTTTTATTTTTCTAGTTCTTTTCACTCTGTGTTTTTTCTTTTTCCATATGTTCAAGTTTATTGATTTTCTTCTGAAGTGTACAATCTGCTATTATCCACACCCAGTTTTTTTTCTTTCTTTTCTATCACTATATTTTTTATCTCTAGAAATTCTGTTTAATTCTTTGATTTTTTTCTCTCCTCATATACTCATGTTTTTATTAAATGTCCGTATACTTTTTCTCCTCAATTTTTTTCAAAATAGTTCTCAACTTATTTAGATATGATAAAGTACATATTTAGCCATTAGCTACCTCTGACATCATTTCCTTTTGTTTTTCCCATGCTCTACCACACATGTGGCTTCAGCCACAGAATCTTAATTTTAGTGCCTAGAAATCATGAAGCATTGACGATTTTAAACTTCCATTTTTCTCTGCCTCAGTATACCACTTCTCACCAGACAATTGCCTGGAACATACCAAAATCAGTTGCCATAGAGTATATTCTGACTTATGGAGACCCCATTTGTGTCAGAGTAGAACTGCACTTGATAAGTTTTTCAAAGGCTGCTTTTTGGGAAGTATGTCACCAAGCCTTTCTTTGAGGCACCTCTGGGTGGACTCAAGCTTCCAACTTTTCAGTTAGCAGCCAAGCACGGTAACTATTTGCACCACCCAGGGACTCCAAAATCAGCTACTGTCAAGTAGACTGAGATTAATGGAAACCCCATGAGTGTCAAAGTACAGTAGTAGAAGAACTGTGCTCCACAGAGTTTTCAGTGACTGATTTTTTATAAGTTGATCACTATACTTTTTATCTGATGTTCTTCTGGGTGGAATCAAACTTTCAAACTTTTGGTTAGCGGCCGAATGCATTACCTGTTTGCACCATCAAGGACTTCACCTACAACCAAGCAGGAATTTAATAAACAACTGTGGAAGAAAAGGAAGAAGACAGTATGCTTATCTAAATGCTAATAGTATATAACATTCCATGTTTGACTTCGTAGTAATTGTTTGAAATTTAAGTTTCCGTATTATTTTTATAATTCTGAGAAACAGCAATAAACCTATCCGCAAGAAACACTGATATTTTGATGTCACTAGTCCTGTGGGATTGCTAATCTTAAATTGTGCATACCAGACAATTAACTATAGTTGTTGAACTGTTAAATTTCTATGGGAACGTATCTCTTGAGAACATGCCTTCATGTGAGATAGTCTTACTTTCAAGATGAGGTTCATGTTCGTTCTGCTAAGAGAAGGAGCTGGTGAAGCTTTAAAAGCTCCTGGATGAACATGAAGGTGTAATTGAACGAACTAGCTATTGCCTTGTCTATTAATCAGAAGAAAATACGAAAACAACAGCTTTGAATTTCACAGAAACATTAAATATCATCCAATCTGCATCAGATTTCATCATTCATGAGGGCAGACTATTGGAAATTAGTAGGTAATCTTCAAATGAGTTTGCTCATTTCTCAAGAAGTACAGACTTGCAGGAAAATAAACAATGTCTAAGTCCAAAAACGTGGGCCTGCCTGGTTGTAATTGTATTTACTCTACTACTTTTCTCATTAATAATAATAATAATGATTGCTTATTAACATTATTTTATGGCCATTTTGTCCATGTAGAAGTGTCTGTGATATAGAAGTTTACTACATCATATTCCTGGGCTGACAAACGTAAAACAGTTTTCAGGCTCAACCACAAACTTAATTGCAAAAATTGCAAAACTATTTATCTAAAGTAATCCTAATCCATGGTGACACATTTTATAATAAATAATTATTTTATTGTACTAATAATCAGTGTACATTATATAACGGACAATGAAAAATGTATAAGATTGTATAGTTTTGGAAAAAGAAAATTGACATTAGACATTATGTATGTCTGGATGTATATGAAAGGGGAAAATTATATTATGGGGCATGATGCAGTATAAGATACTATACAGACTTTATAATGTACCTGATATCAGACTTTTTTTATGTAGATAACTGCTAACAAATGAATATGGATAGGTAAAATGAAAATTACTCAATACTAAATGGTAAAATGAATAAAGAATATTTAATACAATAATAGAGAATTACTGACTTGCATAGACAAATGATAATAGGTGAGGCTTTAAGCAATCTCATATTTTGGTGTGGTAGGTATTGTTACTATGTATACTATGAAGAAAAGGGTAAATGCCTTAAGATTATAGAACATATTAATGAATAACTCAAAGCATGGTTTATTATAGATTTAGCATAAAAAAGGAAATTGTATATGCTCTCAAAGCATTCATATTTTCCTTTTTTCTGATCATAAAAGATAAATCAATGTTTTTTTTTTTTTTTTTACAATGCATTTTGATTTGAATGTTCATCTGATTGACCAGATATTCTAGGAAAAATAGACAAATGGTATTAGATTATTTTATGAGAATTAATTTTGTTATAGAAAAGCCTCACACTCTAGATTCATCATTGTTACTGTTCTATTATTTGGGCTGTCTTTAGGATGGTGATTTTTATTTCTGCATTATTCTGTTGCTCTGTCCTCCATATATTCATACATGGAAATCTGAACTAGAAGTAGTTCGGACTGACATCTCCGGATTATTGTCTTAATGTAAAACAAGATTGGATTTCTAACTTGGTTCATTACTTGATTTTTGACTATTTTTCTTAAAAGATTTTTAATCATTTCCAATGTATGTATTATGTTCTTTAATATAAATAGAGCTCTAAACAACCAGCCACAGCCTCTTCTATACATTTACACAGGATATTTTTGAACACATGAGCCTGGAAGGAAAATTCTAGATAAGTCTCAAAACTGATTTGTTTATCTGTATGCAATTCAAATGTCTGAACATCTTGGTGAGAAATCACTGGTCTTCTTATTATCTTCTTATATCATCTTATTATATTAATCATCTTATTATATTATTGTATAATCTTATATTATCATCTTATTATATTAATTAGATCATCTTATTATATTAATAAGCAGTTATCTTCTATTATTCTTTGCAGTTTTACAGATTCCAGAGCAAACACAAATCATCCTCCTCCTCTTAAATAATTGAAAGCCCAGGGCCAAAACAGGAGCTCTGAGTCCCCTGTGCCCATCAGATTGTATTTCATTATATTTACATCTCACCTCCCTGTCATTCCCATAGACAGGAATTCAATACAAAGAAATTCTAGGCTAGGAAACTGAATGTAACAAAAGAGACTGTGAAAATATAAATTCAACCTTGATTACCTGCAGGTTACCGAGCTGGTTCATTTCATATTATGAGAAGATTGCCCATGTAAATGTATTGTTCTCAAGATTGTTTTCTTCCTTAATACACATCTTAAAAAAAAAAAACTAGTGCCATCTTAAGACGTAACAAATAAGAATATGAAGAAAATTCCACATCATAGATAAACTGTTTGTGATTAACTGGAAGATTAAATAGCAGTTTTCTTTTGACTTCTATGAGTCTTTATGTGCTTCTTGGACTGAAACTGTTCAAAGGGGGTGATGATTTATATGTTGTTCTCATGTGCTATCAAATTGACCCAACTCATACAGACTCTGTATGCCAGAGTTGAACTTCCTCTTAGGGTTTCCTAGGCTGTAATAATTATGGGAACAGATCACCAGATCTTTTTTCCTGCAGAGCTGGTGGTGGGTTAAACCGCCAGCCTTTGTGTGAGCGGCTGGGTGCTAAACCATTGTGCCAAAAGGGCTCCTTTAGATTCATGTAAGGTGGCTTTCACTTTCCTATTATATGTTCACATTTAAAATGGGAACTATGCTTCTCTGGGAAGAGAAAGATGTCTGAGAATTACTTTGATGTTTGTAGTTGGTATAACAATCGTATATATTTGTTAAGGGAATAGGATAGTAACGGGTTACAAAATTTTCATCTACACTGAGAACAAAATTGAGATGCTGGCTAATCTTGATAGGATCATGTTTTTCTTTTCCAATATGCATTTTTTTTTCTCTTTTCTTCAGCTGAAGGAATCCACATCTGGAAAGTGGCCAACCTCACTATGGTGACAGAATTTATTCTCATGGGATTCTCTGACACTGAAGAACTTCAAATCTTACATGCTATATTATTCTTATTGATCTACATGACAGCTCTGATGGGGAATATCCTTATCATCACTCTCACCTCTCTTGACCAATGCCTTTCTACTCCTATGCACTTCTTCCTGAAGCACCTCTCTTTTTTAGATTCCTGTTTTATCTCAGTCACTGTACCCAAATCTATCATTAATTCAATTATGCACACCAGGTCCATCTCTTTCTTGGGATGTGCCACACAGTTGTTCTTAATCCTTTACCTGGCCTTTTCAGAGTTAGTCTTACAGTGATGGCCTATGACCATTTTATGGCCATTTGTCATCCCTTACACTATGAGGTCATTATGAGCAGGAAGTTCTGTGTGCAGCTGGCAGCAGCTTCTTGGCTTAGTGGGGGAATAGGTGGGGACATGTACACTTCCATCACCTTTTCATTACTTTCTGTGGCTTCCTCATAAAACAATTTTTCTGTGATGTCCCTTCCTTAAAGAAGATCTCATGTGTCAGTATGTATCTTGTTAAAATTGTTATGAATGCTATTATTTTTTTTTCTGGCCTTAGAGTGCTTTATTTCTATCATAGTGTCATACACTTATATATTTCTTGCTGTACTGAAGATCCCATCAGCAAGGAGATCTAAAGTCTTCTTAACCTGCCTGCCTCATCTTCTTGTCATGACCTTATTTTTCTCAACTGGCACCACACCTTATTTAATTCTCGAGTCAGATAACCCATCTATTCAAGATCTTTTATTATCTGTCTTCTACACAGTGGTGCCTCCAACTCTGAATCCCGTGATCTACAGCTTGAGAAATAAAGATATCAAAGATGCTCTAAGAAAAATACTTCTTGGCAAAAGCCCCTTACATTTTAATTATTTTATGTAATTTCTCTCATATACAAGATATACTACATATTCTCTGAAGCATTTCAAATTGAGATGATACATCGTGTAGATCTATTCAAATGGGTTACAAGAGGGGATGGTGCCTGTGAATGACTCAGTAGAACGCATTTGTGGCTTCAGTCATTGATCATGAAGCAATCAACTCCATTGTACTTTGGATTTCATTTTGGGACTACCAATCAGTTTTTGTTGTTATTGTTTTTAGTTTCCCTGTTTATGCCATGAATTTCAAGTATTTATTCTCTGTGAAGACAAAATTTTTGAACCAAATGGCAAAATAGCTGATAATACTAAGAGTTGATTTATCTCAGTGATATCATCTGATAGCATCAATTTCTCACAACTGGGCTTTCTGAACTCTGCTTGATTCTATCATTTTCAAACCTTCTATTTTAGTTTTGGCTTTGATTCTATGAGCTACTTTATATAAATAGACTGATGTTCTCTTTAGGATAACCAGTCATTTAACTGATACAGAACTTGGAAAAACGAAGTAGACTAGTGTTAGAAAATATACTTTAATGGAACTGTTTTTTTCTTTTTTTTTAATTGGCTATCTGTCAAAGAAGACATTGAAAATAACAAAACCCCAGGTGATGGTCTCAGAAGAGACATTGGTGAAACCATCACTTAAATGATTTCAGGGGTCATCTGCCACTATGTTTTTACTGAAGGAACTGTTCGGAGGGTCTGATAAACTGATGCAAAAGTAAAAGTTGTCAGTTACCCCAAGGATGTGGGATATCCTTCCTAATGGCATTGGATGCTGTACAGTAGCACAGTCCAATGGACTTTTTCAAGAATAGAAATATGTCTGGTGTGATGGAGGAAATAAAATATTAATTTAATTTTAATTAATTAAAAGTTAGGTTTAATTAGCCACATGTGGATTGTGTCTACCTTTCTTAATCTTCACAGATTTGGAATGAAAACTATAAACTCAAATTCCAAATTCTGGCCCAAAGTATAAAATAATCCCTTGTGCTTTTTTTTTTTCTCATGTGGAGGAGAATGTTATTATTGTAGCCACAGTAGTGTAGTAAACAGGATGTATGCAAAGTAGTTAGGTTCATATATGACTCTGAGAGAAAATACTTCTTACTATGGACTTTCCACACCAGTGAGACTTCTGGGAACCAGAAGTCAAGATATTTCTCCAAGGTTTAAACCATGTGCCAGTTTCTCCTAAGAATGGTGCAAAGGGATTATTAAATCTTAAAGGAATGCTATCGTCTGATATATGCTACTCTCAACCATTGGCAGCTGACAAAACAAACAACTAAACTAACAATTGCAGCAAAGCATTGACCAGTTTCAAGGAAGACACAAGGCAGAGAAGGGTACGCTTTCCCCATGATCACTGCATATTCATTAGAGCTTCTTCAATTGCCAATGACCTTATAGTCAAAAGAGTCACATCAAATGAATTATACTTGTAAAAATACAAAAAAAAAAAAAAAAATCCTGTTCAACTGAGCTTCTTCCAAAACAGAGTCCTGGCAACACATCGGAATTGTTTCTTGTGATGGACAAAGTGAATGAGCTTGCGTTGCCGATAAGGATGATGAACAGTATACTTCCTGCATACTGGATTTTTCTTTTTGGATTATGATAAAAATTGTCTATGTCTCAATGATATGCTTTTAGACAGAGTAAATAATGTCTCAATCATCTAGCAGCCTCACTTGCTCTGTAGGACACAATGACTTTATGGCTATAAACCCCAACAGAGATATGGTAAAAGAGTCAGTTGCATGTAACTTTGTCCTCATTAAGAATAAAGTAAGTGAATAATAAAGACATGCTTTTCAAAAAATGGGGAAACCCTGGCTGCATAGTGGTTAAGAGCTATGGCTGCTAACCAAAAAGTCTGCAGTTCAAATCCACCAGGCACTCCTTGGGAACTCTGTGAGGCAGTTCTACTCTGTCCTGTAAGGTGGCTGCGTGTTGCAATAAACTTAACAGCAATGGGTTTTCAAAAAATGTGTAAATATTAATTAAGAAAAATAAACTGAAACTTAATCAAATAAAGAAAATTTGACTTAACAAAGGCAGATAGATGTGTTCTTATTTTTGTTGTTGTTAGGTGCTGTCAAGTTGGTACCAACTCATAGCGACCCTATGTACCACAGCACGAAACACTGTCGGGTCCTGTGCCATCCTTACAATCATTGTTAAGCTTGATCCCATTGTTGCAGGCTCTGTGTCGATCCATCTCATTGAGGGTCTACCTTTTTTCCACTGACCCTGTGCTTTATCAAGCATGATGTCCTTCTCCGGGGACTAATCCCTCCTGACAACATGTCCAAAGTATGTAAGATGCAGCCTTGCCATCCTTGCTTCTAAGGAGCATTCTGGTTGTACTTCTTCCAAGACAGATTTGTTCGATCTTATTGGCAGTCCACGGTACATTGAATATTCTTTGCCAAAACCCCACAATCCAAAGACTTCAATTCTTCGGTCTTCCTTATTCTTGTCCAGCTTTCTTATGCATATGAGCTGATCAAAAATACCATGGCTTGGGTCAGGCACACCTTAGTCTTCAAGGTGACATCTTTAACTATCAACACTTTAAGGAAGTCTTTTGCAGATTTGCCCAATGCAGTGCATCTTTTGATTTCTTCACTGTTGCTTCCAAAAGTGTTGATTGTGGATCCAAGTAAAATGAAATTCTTGACAACTTCAATCTTTTCTCCATTTATCATGATGTTGCTTATTGGTCTGGTTGTGAGGATTTTTGTTTTCTTTATGTTGAGGTATAATCCATACTGAAGGCTGTGGCCTTTGATCTTCATCAGTAACTGCAGCAAGTCTTCTTCACTTTCAGCGAGGAAGGTTGTGTCATCTGCATATTGCTGGTTATTAATAAGTCTTCCTCCAATCCTGATGACTCGTTCTTCTTCATATAGTCCAGGTTCTCAAATTATTTGCTCAGCATACTGTTTGAATAGATACAGTGAAAGAATATAACACTGACACACACCTTCCTGACTTTTAACCGCTCGGTATCCCCTTGTTCTTTCTGAACAACTGTCTCTTGATCTATATACAGGTTCCTCAAGAGCATAATTAAGTGTTCTGAGATTCCTGCTCTTCTCAATGTTATCCATGATTTGTTATGATCCAGCCAGTCAAATGCTTTTGTATAGTCAATAAAACCAAGGTAAACATCCTTCTGGTATTCTCTGCTTTCAGCCAGGATCCATCTGACATCAGCAATGATATTCCTGGTTCTACGTCCCCTTCTGAATCTGCCCTGAATTTCTGGCAGTTTCCTGTGGATATACTGTTGCAGCCACTTTTGAATGATCTTCAGCAAAATTTTACTTGCATGTGATATTAATGATGTTGTTTGATAATTTCTGTATTCGGTTGGATCACCTTTCTTGGGAATAGGTGTAAATATGGATCTCTTCCAGTAGGTTGACCAGGTAGCTCTCTTCCAAATTTCTTAGCTAGATTAGTGAACACTTCCAGTGCTTCATTCATTTATTGAAACATCTTGCTTGGTATTCCATCAGTTCCTGGAGCTTTGTTTTTTGCTAATGCCTTCGGTGCAGCTTGGATGTCTTCCTTCAGTACCATTAATTCCTGATCACAGTCTACGTTCTGAAATGGTTGAATGTTGACCAGTTCTTTTTGGTATGGTGGCTTTGTATTCCTTTCATCTTCCTGAGTTGCTTGATATTTTCCCTGTAGAATCCTTCAATATTGCAGCCTGAGACTTGAATTTTTTCTTCACTTCTTTCAGCTTGAGGAATGCTGAGTGTGTTCTTCCCTTTTGGTTTTATAACTCTAGGTCTTTGCACATGTCATTATAGTGCCTTATTGTGTCTTCTCGAGCTGCCCTTTGAAATCTTCTATTCAGTTCTTTTACTTCATTATTTTTCCTTTTGCTTTAGCTACTCTGCATTCAACAGCAGGTTTCAGTGTCTCTTTTGATATCTGTTTTGGTCTTTTCTTTCTTTCCAGTCTTTTTAATGACCTCTTGTTTTCTTCATGTATGATGTCCTCAATGTCATTCCACAACTCATCTGGTCTTTGGTCATTAGTTTTCAAAGTGTGAAATCTTTTCTTGAGATGGTCTCTAAATTCAGGTGGGATATACTTAAGGTTGTACTTTGGTTTTCATGGACTTGTTTTAATTTTCTTCAGTTTCAACTTGAACTTGCATGTAAGCAATTGATGGCCTGTTCCACAGTTGGCCCCTGGCCTTGTTCTGACTGATGATATTGAGTTTTTCCATCATCTCTTTCCACAGATGTAGTCAATTTGATTCCTGTCTATTCCATCTGGTGAGGTCCACTTGTATAGTTGCCATTTATGTTGTTGAGAAAAGGTATTTGCAATGAAGAAGTCATTTGTCTTACAAAATTCTATCATATGATGCTCAGCATAGTTTCTATCACCAAGGCCATATTTTCCAGCTACCAATCCTTCTTGTCTCCAAGTTTCTCATTCCAATCACCGGTAGTTATCAATGCATCCTGATTGCATATTCTATCAATTTCAGACCCAGAAGTTGGTAAAAATCTCCAATTTCTTCATCTTTGGCCTTAGTGGTTGGTTCATATATTTGAATACTAGTCGTAATTAACAGGTCTTCCTTGTAGGCGTATGGATATTATCCTATCACTGACGACATTGTACTTCAGGATAGATCTTGAAATTAAAATAGAGAAAATACATTTTCTGTAGTGTTTTAGTATTAAAATAAGAGAGAATTTATTTTCTAGTTTAGCTATATAAGCTGTAATTAAAATCTTTAGTCTTTAAAAATATCAATTATTTACTCTGGAATCTGTCTCACGATTGTTCCATTGTAGAAAAGCAAATTCCATTATAGAAAAACAAGGTAATCAAGATTTTTATTGTTGATGAAACCATGCTTCTCTCCGAGGTGACAAAAACAATGAGCGATACCATCAGGGACCGAGATAATTGAGCAAAACCCAGACCCATCCAGTGACCAAAACCAGGATAGTGTAAAGAGGCCTGCAAGACGTCAACAATAAGTCACTTCGTCATTACGTCCCCCTTGAAAAAGAATCAACATTCCAGGGAATTTCTAAACCCTTTTATAGCCCTCTTGGGGCAGACAAAATCTGGGAGAAACTTTGCCTCCTCTGTCTCTTGAACACAGTGATCGATAAAGCCCTTTTGCTGCTTACCTCCTCCTGTCTCACTATTGGCTTGCGACAGGCAGCTCGAATCTGCAATTTGCGGTAACAAAATGTTGTTTTTGCTGATGAAAGCAAAGCCATATCTCTTCAAGTTTTCATTCCTGGCATAGTAGACTGTATGCTTGTCTGATTCAAAATGCCCAATACCATCCATTTCATGTTATTAATGTCTAGGATATCAGTGTTTATGTATTCCATTTCATTTTGATGATTTCCAATTTTCCTAGATTCATACTGAGTACATTCCACATTCCAATTATTAATGGATGTTTCTAGCTCTTTCTCCTCATATTGACTAGTACCACACCAGCAAATGAAGGTCCCAAAATCTTGACCCTAACCACGTCATTATGGTTGACTCTACTATGAAGAGGCAGCTCTTCCCCAGTCTTATTTTGAGTATCTTCTAGGCCTGAGGGTCTCATCTTCCAGCACTATATCAGACAATATTCTGATGCTATTCATAAGGTTTTCACTAGCTAATTCTTTTCAGAAGTAGACCACCGGGTCCTTCTTCCTAGTCTGTCTTAATTTGGAAGCTTAGTAGAAACTTGTCTACTCTGGGTGATCCTGCTTGTATTTGAATATCAGTGGCATAGCTTTCAGCATCACAGCAACACAGGAGTCCCCACAGTACAACAAACTGACAGACAGGACACATGTTTTCTAGGTACTAGTAAACATTCTGATATGCTGTTTCGCATTGTTTTCTATATTCTGTAGCTCGTCTTTTCGTGGCCTTAACAGGGTCTTTCAGAGAGCAAATATTTTTAATTTTTCACTTTGCCAACTTTTCCTTTTATGCATAATGGTTTTAGTGTCCAGTCTAAGAACTCTTTGTCTAGGCCTTGGTTCTGAATATTTTTCCTATATTCTAAAACGTATGTATAGTTTTAATTGTATATTTAAGTCCAGAATCTGTTTTAGCTAATTTTTGTATTAGGTGTGAGATAGAGATCAATATTTATTTATTTGTTTGTTTTTTATGCCTATGAATACTGAATTTCTCCAGCACCATTTGTTAAAAAGACTATCTTTCCTACATCAAATTGCTTTTGCACCTTTGTCCAAACTCATATGGGTATATGTGTGGGTCAACTTCTGTTTTTTTATTATTATTATTATTCTTTTGTATTAATTTGTATGTCTACATATACATCAATAACACAGTCTTGAATTAGTGTAGACGGATTCCTCCCATTTTATTCTTCTTTTTCAAAATTGTTTTAGCTTTGTCTTTGTCTTTCCATATAAATTTTTCCATAATATTGTTTATATGAACAAAAAATCTTGTGGGGTTATTGATATGAGCCTTGTTAAATCAATACATTAATTTGAGAAAATTTGACATTTACTACATTGAGTCTTCCAATGCAAGATAAAATAGAATGCCTTCGTTAAAGTATAGGTTGAAATCTCTTCTTCTACCATGCAGAAGTGGAGCTGATCCAGATATTATGATTATATGTCTGAAATCCAATTAAACCATATGAACATGAATGAAAACAATAAGAAGATGAATAAAGCTTTGTGTTAGATATTAACATGTAGACATCAATAACATACTTAGGAAGAGCTCTGCTTAGAAAATATAATACAAGAAAAGATTCATATATAAAACTATAAGAAACATGGAGAACTCAGGAACAAACAAGAAAAATATGTAAAATTCATATAAATAATAAATCGTAATATACTCTTGAAGGGTATCAGAATATTTTTGAGAAATTATATATTCTCCCCATCTTGGAAAAAAGGCCTTCTACTCATAGATATATCTATAAAGACAGAGAGAGAGAGAGAGAGATTTATCTCAAGGAAATGGCTCATGATGTTATAGAGACTGGTAAGTTCCAAGTTTGTTGATTAGGCATCAGGCTGGAGGCTTCTCTTTACCCAAGTAGCTGCAAGTATTGAGGAATCCAAGATCGGCAGGTAAGGTGCAGACTCCTGGCTTACAAACTGTAGAGACCAAAGAATTCCAAGATTATCAGGCAATATGGCAGGACTTTGGCTCAAGTTTTAGGAACTGGAGATCAGATGATGATGAGCCAGATGTAGAATCCAGAACAAGCAAAAGCCAATGAGCTTTGCCAGAAAGTTCATATATATTGGATGCAGGACACACCCCCAAGGAAACGCCCCTTACAACTGATTGGCTGACCAAATCAGATCACATCATGAAGGGGATTACATTATATCACAAAGTGGAGTATAACTACATCATTACATAACTGCCAAATTACATCATAACTACCAAACCACTGAGTATCATGGCCCAGGCAAGTTGACATGCAACTTTACCCATGCTTGTCAACCTCTTGTCAACTTGGCACCTGTACACATCTCCTTTTTTCAGGGCTGGACTCATCCACAAACTTAGTTGCAGAAAAACATAAAACTATACCTTTAAGGAAAACCTAGTTAATGATGATACATTTTATAATAAATGATTGTTTTAATATACTAATAATGATTGCACATTATATGCTAGTCAATGAAAAATGTGTGAGATTATATAGTTTTGTAAAATCAGAATTGACATTAGAACTCCCCATGTATGTTTGCATGGATATGAAAGGTGAGAATGTATCAACAGGGGGTGATCAAGAACAACATATTGTACGGAGTTTTGAAATGTGCCTGGTCTCAGGAAGGTTTTCATATAGGAACTATGGAGAATTGTATATGGATGGGAAAGGTGAAGACTACATAATAGTAAAAAGTCAAATAAACCCAGAACCCAGTGCCATGGAGAATGTAAATTTCATAATAGTCTCTTAAGGTGTCATATTTCCCATTTTTTCTGATCATAAAATATGTTACTGTTTTTTCATTGAGTATGAATTTTAATGCTCATCAAATTGGTCAGATAATCTAAAAAAACAGATACATCTCTAATAGTAATTCTTTTGGGAGAATTTGAATGATTTAGCCATATAAAGGCCTCACTCTTTTATTTTTATTCATCATTGCTACTATCCAGCTATTTTGGGCTGTTAAGGTAGTGTTTTTTTATTTCTGCATTATTCTGTTGCTCTGTCTTGGTCATATTCATGATATAAAAACGAGCTAGAACTAAGGTTCTGACAGATGTCTTGGGATTATTTTCTTTACATAATATAGATTTTTTTCTAATTTGGCACATTACTTGATATATAATGATTAATTTTTTGCAACAGAATTTTAATCATTTGCAATGCATAGATCATATCTTCTAACATTGATATCAAATAGTCTCTTTACTTTCATACATATACCTAAATAAATCATCACAGGTTATCATTGAATAGGTGAGGCTGAAAGAAAAAATTGTAGATAAATCTCAAAACTGATTTTTATGTCTGTAGACAAATAAAAAGGAGTCCCTGGGTGGAACAAATGGTTAAGTGCTCAACTATTATTTGAAATATTGGCAGTTCAAACCCACCCAGAGGCATCTTGGAAAACAGGTCTGGTGATCTGGTTCTGAAAGGACACAGCCTTGAAAACCCTCTGAAGTAGTTCTAGTTTGCACACATGGGGCCACCATGAGTAGAAATCAACTTGATGGCAGCTAATTACAATGAAAATGAAGTGAATAATATACCAGGCAAACAGGAAATTAATCCTAGTCTGAAATTCATTATCATTCACATTAGGCCTGAATGTCTGAATAAAATTAATTCCATGATGAAATTCCAATTCAAAGACCTCAGATTTGGGGGGGAGGGAGTCTCTGATCTCAAAAATAATCATATTTTATTAGTGTTAAATAATATTTTCTTTTGCTACTCTTTGTAGTTTTACAGATTCTAGTGCAAATGTGAATTATATCCCCTTAGGAAATTTACAGACCTAAGCCATCACAGTGGCTGAATTCCTGAGTTCCACGTATTAACCAGGTTGTCTTTGTATTTACATCTAGCCCCGCTGTCATCCTCATCCACTGGAGTTCAAACAAAGAAATTCAAGCCTAAGCTTAATGCAACAAAAACCAAAACTAAACCCACTGCCGTCAAGTTGATTCCGACTCATAGCGACCCTATAGAACAGAGTAGAACTGCCCCATAGAGTTTCCAAGGAGCACCTGGTGGATTTGAACTGCCTACCTCTTGGTTAGCAGCCGTAGCACTTAACCATTATGCCACCAGGGTTTCCAATGCAACAAAAGGGGATGTGAAAACATAGATTCCACCTTGATTATGTAAAGGTTTCTGAGCTGACTTTTTTTCATACATACAAAGATGGTCTGTGCAGAATTATTGTCTCAAGAACAGAATAGTAGGAGGGTTAAAGCATACAAATGAGAATATGAAGAGAATCTCACATCATACATAAACTATTTACATGAACTGAAAAATAAAACGGCAGCCTTCCGTGGGCTTTCTGTGTGTCTTTATGTGTTCATTGAAGTGAACTTGTTCCAAGGGGTTAATGAAAAAAAGTCTTAGATTCATATCAGGTGGCCTTAATTTTCACAATAAAAGCTGGAAATATGCTTTTCTGAAAAGAAAAAGATGCATGAGACTCAATTTGATGTTTATAATTGGTAAAACAATTGTATATGTTTGTCGAGGAAATGGGATAGTGATGGATTACAAAATTTCCATCTACACAGTGAACAAAACCGAGATGTTAGCTAATCTTGATAGGATCATATTTTTCTTTCCTTATATCCATCCTTTTTCTCTTCTTCAGCTGAAGGAATCCACATTTGGAAAGTGGTCAGCCTCACTGTGGTGGCTGACTTTATCCTCGTGGGATTCTCTGACATGGATGAACTTCAAATTTTACATGCTGTTTTAGTGATCTAGTGCTGCTATGATATAAATACCATAAGTGGATGGCTTTAAAAAAGAGAATTTAGTCTCTCACAGCTTAGGAGGCCAGAAGTCCAAATTCAGAGTGCCAGCTCTAGGGGAGGCTCTCTCTTTTTGTCAGTTCTGGGGGAAGTTTCTTGTCGTCAATCTTCCCCTGGTCTAGGAGTGTCTCAGCACAGGAACCTCAGGTCCAAAGTACACACTCTGTTCGTGCTGTTCCTTTCTTGGTGGTATGAGGTCTCCCTGTCTCTCTGCTCACTTCTCTTTCATATCTCAAAAGAGACTGACTTGAAATACAACCTAATCTTGTAGATTGAGTCCTGTCTTATTAACATAGCTTTCCTCTAATCCTGCTTCACTAACATCATAGAGGTAGGACTTATAATACACAAGAAAATTAGATGACAAAATGGTGGACAAACACACAATACTTGAAATCATGACCTAGACAAGTTGACACACATTTTGGGGGATCACAATTCAATCCATGACATATGCTATACTATCTCTATTAATCCACGTGGTAGCTCTGATGAGAAATATCCTCATCATCACTTTCATCTCTTTTGATCAGTGTCTTTCTACTCCTGCATACTTGTTCCTGAAGCAACTCTCTCATTTAGATATCTGTTTCATCTCAGTCAGTGTACCCAAATCTGTCAATAATTCAATAACATACACCAGGTCCATTTCTTTCCTGGGATGTACCACACAATCATTCTTAGACCTTTACCTGGCCTTTTCAGAGTTAGTCTTACTCATACTGATGGCCTATGACCATTATTTAGCTATTTGTCACCCCTTACTCTATGAGGCTGTCATGAACAGGAACTTCTGCATGTACCTGGTGGTAGCTTCTTTGCTTAGTGAGGGCATAGGTGGGGGGATGTACACTTCCCATCATCTTCTCATTAACCTTCTGTAGCTTCTTCATACGACAATTTTCTGTGATGTGCCTCCCTTAATGAAGACCTAATGCACTGGCACACATATTGCTAAAACTATCACGACTGTTATACTTTTTTTTATTGGGCTTGGGATGCTTTGTTTCCATGACATTCTTGTTGTTGTTAGCCGCCATCGAGTCAGTTCTGACTCATAGCTACCCGGTGCACAGCAGAACGAAACACTGCCTGGTCCTGAGCCATCCTTACAATCGTTGTTATGCTTGAGCTCATTGTTGCAGCCACTGTGTCAATCAGCCTCGGTAAGGGTCTTCCTCTTTTCCACTGACCCTGTACTCTGCTAAGTGTGATGTCCTTTTCCAGGGGCTGATCCCTCCTGACAACATGTCCAACGTGTGGAAGACGCAGTCTCGCCATACTTGCTTCTAAGGAGCATTCTGATTGTACTTCTTCTAAGACAGATTTGTTCATTCTTTTGGCAGTCCACGGTATATTCAACAATCTTTGCCAACACCACAACTCAAAGGCGTCAATTCTTCGGTCTTCCTTACTCATTGTCCTGCTTTCACATGCATATGAGGCGATTGAAAATACCATGGCTTGGGTCAGGCGCACCTTAGTCTTCAAGGTGACTTCTTTGCTCTTCAACACTTTAAATAGGTCCTTTGCAGCAGATTTACCCAATGCAATGCGTCTTTTGATTTCTTGACTGCTGCTTCCATGGCTGTTGATTGTGGATCCAAGTTAAATAAAATCCTTGACATCTTCAATCTTTTCTCCATTTATCATGATGTTGCTCATTGGTCCAGTGGTGAGGATTTTTGTTTTCCTTATATTGAGGTGCAATCCATACCGAAGGGTGTGGTCTTTGATCTTCATTAGTAAGTGCTTCAAGTCCTCTTCACTTTCAGCAAACAACGTTGTGTCATCTGCATAATGCAGGTTGTTAATGAGTCTTCCTCCAATCCTGATGCCCCATTCCTCTTCATATAGTCTAGCTTCTCTTATTATTTGTTCAGCAAAAAGATTGAATAGGTATGGTGAAAGAATACAACCCTGACACACACCTTTCCTGACTTTAAACCAATCAGTATTCCCTTGTTCTGTCTGAACAACTGCCTCTTGATCTATGTAAAGGTTTCTCATGAGCACAATTAAGTGTTTTGGAATTCCCATTCTTTGCAACGTTATCCATAATTTGTTATGATCCACACAGTCGAAAGCCTTTGCATAGTCAATAAAACACAGGTAAACGTCCTTCTGGTATTCTCTGCTTTCAGCCAGGATCCATCTGACATCAGCAATGATATCCCTGGTTCCACGTCCTCTTCTGAAACTGGCCTGAATTTCTGGCAGTTCCCTGTGGATATACTGCTGCAGCTGTTTTTGAATGATCCTCAGCAAAGTTTTGCTTGCATGTGATATTAGCAATATTGTTCTATAATTTCCACATTCAGTTGGATCACCTTTCTTGGGCATAGGCACAAATATGGACCTTTTCTAGTCAGTTGGCCGGGAAGCTGTCATCCATACTTCTTGGCATAGATGAGTGAGCACCTCCAGCGCTGCATCTGTTTGTTGAAACATCTCAATTGGTATTCCATCAATTCCTGGAGCCTTGTTTTTCGCCAGTGCCTTCAGAGCAGCTTGGACTTCTTCCTTCAGTGCCATTGGTTCCTGATCATATGCCGCCTCTTGAAATGGCTGAACATCTACTAAGTCTTTTTGGTATAATGCCTCTGTGTATTCCTTCCATCCTCTTTTGATGCGTCCTGCATCATTTAATATTTTCCCCATAGAATCCTTCACTATCACAACTCGAGGCTTGAATTTTTTCTTCAGTTCTTTCAGCTTGAGAAACGCCGAGCATGTTCTTCCCTTTGAATTTTCTAACTCCAGCTCTTTGCATGTGTCATTATAATACTTCATCTTTTCTTCTTTTTGCTTTAGCCTCCCTGTGACCCTTCCCAATTGGATGGCCCACAGCCAATCTGTGCCACCTTAATTGGACTACAACTTCCTCAGTTTAGCTGTCATCCTATGTTCTTTGTTCAGGGTGTTGCCTGTCTCTGTCCCAAAATGGCCGCAATAAGCCGAGTCCTCTGGATGCCAGTGGCTAGGATCTCCCAGTTTCTGTGTCCACCCCTCTCCTCTGTTTCTGTACTCACTTCATCTCTCCAATAATTCATCCACAATCCAGAGCTCTGAGATCTTAGTCTGTGCTTATTGCAGGGGGATAAATAGGAGTGATTGTTTACTTTGCCGTCTGGCCCTGTCTTGACCATATTAAGTACTTTCTACACTGTTGCCAATCAAAACTACATGTCTACAAGAATGAAAATTAATCTATCATTGGAATAAAATGATTGCCTATTTCTTATAACAATACCAACATTTTGAAAACCAGGCCTATCTGGACCATGTGTTTTTAAATTCTCTTCCTCTCCCAGAAATGTCCGTTCCTTCTCCTGCTCCGTCTGTACATAGCACTTACATCTATGTGACATGCAACATTCAATTTTCTCACCCCAGTTTAAAATACTTTGAAGGGTTTCCACTTTGCATTATTATATACAATGAAATTCCTAACATGCTGTGTTCACTGTCTAGCATGGATAATTCATCTCCTGCCTGGCAATCTCAACGTATTTTATAATCATTTCACTTGGATTTAAGAACTACAGGGATGGTGGAGCTATGAGGAATATTCTGTTTCTGCAGAAGACAGGTAATTTGGGGAGAAGGAATAAGGGCTCCTTGAATGTGCATATTAAATATTTTGATTGATTTTAAACTTTTATAAATACATGTATATTTTTATGTGTTTTCTAAGTAGGAAATAATTTAGTCCATTAAATTATACTTTATATTATAATTGTTATTTATATTCTAAATTAGTAAAATGCCATCCCATTGAGGTTTTTATCTAAATTTCATCTTTAACTTTCAATTTGCCTTTTTGTCAGTGCTGTTCATAAATTTCCAGTATTTATCTGTCCAAGCTTTATTTTGCATATTTAGTTTTATATTATTTTTATTTATCTTTTGAAATCAGAATTGAAGTGAATTTTATTTTTTACTTGATATTAGACTGTATTTATTAAATAATAAGCTTAATGTTTTAATTTAGCCGTTTAATATCACTCTCATTTAACTATTTATACATTAAAATTTATCTTCCAAATTTGATATCCGTTCCTGACCACTACTCTCACCCCAAATATACAAATAGATATGTCCATTGCACACACACCAAAATGAAGTGGAAATCAATTATATATATATATATATATACATATATATATATATATTTGTTGTTGTTGTTGTTAGGTGCCGTTGAGTCGGTTCTGACTCATAGCGACCTTATGCACAACAGATCAAAACACTGCCTGGTCCTGCACAATCCTTACAATCGTTGTTATGCTTGAGCTCATTGTTGCAGCCACTGTGTCAATCCACCTCCTTGAGGATCTTCCTCTTTTCCGCTGACTCTGTACTCTGTCAAGCATGATGTGTCCTTCTCCAGGGACTGATCCCTCCTGACAAAATGTCCAAAGTATGTAAGATGCAGTCTCGCCATCCTTGCTTCTAAGGAGCATTCTGGCCTTACTTCTTCCAAGACACATTTGTTCGTTATTTTAGCAGTCCATGGTATATTCAATATTCTTCACCAACACCACAATTCAAAGGTGTCAACTCTTCTTTGGTCTTCCTTATTCATTGTCCAGCTTTCATATGTATATATATACATACATATACTCATATACAATAAACTAAATTGTATACTATATACAACCAGCAAGGAGTAAACTAAATTGTAACATATTAAAGCCTGGGAAATATTCAAAATATTTCTGTTAAATTATAAACAAGTGGGTGAGATGTCTACTGTATACACTATTTAATATGCACCAGAATTTTTGTCCAGTGCTATTCAGCTAATGGAGCCCCGGTAGTGTACTGGTTAAGAGCTCAGCGTTAACCAAAATGTTTGCATTTTGAATCCACTACCCACTCCTTGGAAATATTATGGGGCAGTTCTACTCTGTCCTGTAGGGTTACCATGAGTCAGAGTCAATTCAGTGGCGATGGGTTTGGGTTCAGGTTTTTGTATTCAACTAAAGAAAGCAAATATATTCATGACAATTGGAAATAAATTAATAAGCAAGTTTCCTGTTGCAGTGATATAATTGTATGCTTAGAAAATACAAAGAATCAACAAAAACACAATATTAAAACCAATATCAAAGGAATAGAATCATTTTTCTTTGATAAATATCATTGTATAATATTTGTATTCATGACTAATGGAATGAATTTTAAAAGCATATTTGAGGTTCCACTGACAAGTCAGAATTTGTAAAATCCTGGCATTTAGGATTTGAATCTATAACATATACAACAAATGTGAAACCCTGAATTATGTACTATGAATATTATCTGCTTACAATTGTACTAAGATACTATAACTCATGAAATGTAGCTATACAAAAGTAAAGTGATAATTTGCCAAAGAAGCAATAGGCAAGCATTTCAGTCACAAAATGAAAATGTTAATGGTCAGCATTTCATAAAATTATCTCATTTATCTATGTGTTTCCATGGAAAGTTCCGAGACCTTGGACACATCACACAATTTCCTTTGAATAGTTTCCTCATGGCCCCTCTCAGGTTACCATTCCTTAGACTATAGATAAAAGGGTTTAACAAGGTAGTAACCATAGTGTACATAACAGCTGCTGCTTTGTCTCTTTCAGCTGTTCTGGTGGTGGATGGGCATAAATACACACCAATTATTGTACCAAAAAACAAGAGGACCACAGAGATATGAGAAGAACATGTGGAAAATGCTTTACACTTCCCTGTGGTTGATGGTATTCTGACTATAGCATAACCAATGAGGGTATAAGAAACTAAAATACAAATAAAACTCACAACTACCACCAGCCCACCTTCAATAAAAATAAATAATTCATTGATATAGGTATCTGAACAGGATAATTTTAGCAATGGGCCAATATCACAGAAGAACTGAGGAATTTTGTTATCCTCACAGAATGATAACTGAACTAATAGAATGGTGTGTATCTGAGCACTGAAGATTGCAAAGATCCAAGAGATGACCACCAGAAGAGCACAAAACTTGGGCGTCATAATGGCTAAGTAAGACAAATGAAGGCAGATGGCCACAAAACGGTCATAGGACATAATAGGCAGAACTAATGTTTCCAACCCTGAAAAGCAGATAAACGTGTACATTTGTATCAGGCAGCCATTGAAAGAGATAGTTGAATTTCCTGACTGGATGTCTGCAAGCATTTTAGGAACTGTAGTGGAAGATAAACAGAGATCAATCAAGGGTAGATTGCCAAGGAAGAAATACATAAGGGAGTGAAAATGAGCATTTGAAACAATCGTTAGGATGATGAACAGGTTCCCAATCATGGTGGTCAGGTAAATGAAGAGGAGCAGAGAAAAGAGGACTGGCTTTTGGGCTGGGTCATCAGAAAACCCCACAAGAATGAATTCCAAGAAGTTGGTTTTGTTTAACTTCTTCATAAATCCTATCATCTTCATGTAACTCTTGTGCCAAATACAGAAGCATAAAGCTCAGCTCACAGAACTGATCATATACTCCATACATGTCAGATTTCTGTCCCTGAAATAATACAAATAAGATTTAATTGGGGGTACCTTTTGGTCATGGTTTATTATCACCAAATTAGTTAGAGAAAATTTTTATTTTCTCTTAACATTCTATCACATGAATGTAGTGCTCTAATATCCCAAATGAGCTATCATATATATTATATTCTTAATTTTTATTTATATCCCTTGAAAATTGTATTCTGTTTCCAGAGGAAGAAATTGAGATTTATAAAATTTTAAAATACTTGCCTATGATATATATGAGCATAGGTCTTACTGCATTTTCTTTTTTCACTTCATAAGGGACTTAAAATCAGTCATGAAAATGCCAAATGTTAAAGTATTCAAACCATCTTCCTTTTGTATTTGTACCAAGCATAAGAATTTTGAACTTCACTCAACATTTTTGACCTTTCCAACTTCAGATGAACCACTGTTTATTAATTTAGGTGTGTATCCCAAAGCTCTTTATTTGTATCCTTATTAGAACAATTAAGCTATAGTAGGTTGTCACTTTATGTATGTTTCCTTGTAGATTGTAAGGTCACTAAATGGGATTTACCTCATGTTTACCCTTGCATTTCAGCCTTTGACAAATTTATTGCTTTATAATAGAGATAAATAATTCAGATTTAAATAATTGAATGATAATGATTAAGACAACTCTAACAATGTGTTTCAAGAAACTATGGCTAACAGAACACCCAGTGAGATTGGGGGTGATCTACCTATTTTCATACCATACATAGCTGTGAATAATTTTCTTTCTTTGTCCAGGGGTTGTGTGTTCCCATTTCAGAAAAGGATGAACAAATGAATTATTATTTTGAATTGGATAAATACACAATTTCTGGTGTGTCCATCCCTGAAATGAAATATGTTTCAGAGATTTGCTGACAGTCAAATAAATGGTTTGAAATATATCATTAAAATTATACAATTTCAAATAAAAATTGTGTGACAGGCTTCTTGGATATTCTATAACTCTGAAAAAAAATCTTTCATTGACAATTTTATGATTTATACAATGTCAAAGAAAACAATGTAATAAGAAACCCATTTTATGGTGTTTGAATTAATTTTGGGTAAAAAAAATAATTTTGGAGGACAATGATTTGTTCCTCTCTGTTTTCTGAACCAAGTTTATTGACTGAAATGGAGATTACCTGATGTCCAAAAGTAGCGTCACTATGGCAATGATTGTACAGAGGGGAATGTTAAGATCAGACATCCTGCCATTTGTGTGATTTAGCTACCTTTGTGGGGAACTTAAACTTTGATCAAAGTTTTTTTTAGGTGAATTTAATACTCTTGAGGTGGATGGAAGCTGAATTTGTGAGTTATATAAATCATCCCCCAACAACAACAAAATAATAACAGTGTGTTGTATGGGTTTTTGAAACATGATTTAGCCAAAAATAGTCAAAAGATCTCTTAGGCAAACAAACATAGCCAGAGCCCGATGTGTTCTCTTATCATCCTGGGCATGTAAATTCAGATTTTGAAATATCCAGGGAGACCCTTGAAGCTCTTAAGCTAACTAGTCTTCTTTTGAAGTGACCATATTTTATGTAAGATCCACCAGTTCCTAGTGCGTCACCAAAGGTAGTGAGCTGTATGGTTCAATGGAATAAATCTAGCCTCTAAAAGGAGAAAATTAAAGCCCTAGTCATCACTTAGGTCAGAGAGCTTTAGGAGACAGGGTAAAGCTGCCAGGTATTAGAAATCAAAACCTCAAAAATGGAAACCTCAAAGGATATTAAATGGAAAATAGTCCCTAAGGAGTCTATGAAAAAGACCAGAATTCCTACCTATAATTCTCATTATTTACCCTTGGATGGAGCTGCCCTTCCCCAAATATCACTCTCTATCCCTGGTATAGTCAACACGTGTCACATTTATTGCAAAGGAGTATATGTATAACACACACATCTAGTAGTAGCAAACCCACTCAAAATCCAAATCTTGTCTTCATAGCTGTTTAATTATATATATATATTATTTGATAAGATGCATTTGCCACATTTACTGAACTGTTATTGTTTGGATGCTTAGTAGTCACACCAGCAGTAAATCAAAGCCAAGGTTATCTCACATCACAAAGAACACAGACATTCAGAAGTGTTTGATTTCATATGCGTTGAATTATTTCTACAACAGTTTTGCCTACTCTTACTGAAGTAAAGCTATTAAAAGACTTTTCACTTTAAAACCATTTAAATATGCTAACTATAAACCATAACTATAGTTATGAGAATCTAAAGAATGTCAACATTCTTAAGATTTATTAGGATGACGTCTGTGTACTAAATGTTCATTGGAATTTACTTCTGAAAGAGCAGAATTATGTAACCCTATAAATCCCGAAGTATCCCAGTAGAGATCATATGGATTACATGTGGTCAATGAAAGAAACATTTTCAGAAACCTGAAATTACTTACCTATCAATTTTATTTTTGGATATCCTTTATTGCTATCATCACTAATTCCTCTCACTCACAAAATGGCTTTTATCTTTCCACCAGTTGAGTCTCCTATAGCAATGAAAAAGGTTGTGCATATGAGTTGATAATAGAACATAGTCGTATAACAGAAGGGTGCGTGATTGAAGGAGGTGGGGAAGGAAGAATGTGGGATAGTATTTTCGGGCTTCTAGGTGGCCTCTAAGGTACAATTTGGGAAGTTTCTCATGAGAAAGGAATATTTAGCAGCTATCTAATCTCAGGTGCGCATGCCAAAGACATTTTCTCTAGAGAGGAATGAAGATCTATAAGCCTTTCCCTTCTATTTTGGTTAATCACAATCATGTATTCAATAATTTTTTCACCACAGAGAATGGGAATTTATTTAATTTCCCCAGGCATCTGTCTTTTCACATTCTCTGAAGTAAAATTACAGATGTGAAATGAAGATAGTATCACCTGAAGGTCAAAACTCCATAGGAATTTGATTCACAATCAGTAAACATACCAACCAACTGCCATTAAGTCAACTTCAACTAATGGAGTCACCATGTGTGTCAGAATAGGACTGCACTTACTCCATAGGCTTTTCAGTGGCTGATTTTTTTTTGGGGGGGGGCATTAAACAATAAGCATTTATTGTTTATCGCACAATTTGAATGTCTGAAATTCACAAGCCACTTAGCTGAGTGGTTCTGGCTCAGGGTCCCTCATGCAGGTCGCAGTCAAGACGTCAGCCGAGCCTGCAGGCATCTGAAGGTTTGACTAAGGCTGGAAGATCTGCTTCAGAGATGGCTCATCCCCATGGATGGTGGCAGGAGTCCTCATTTCCCCATCACACAGACCTCTTCATAGGGCTGCTTGAGGGTTTCCATGACCTGGAAACTGGCTTCTCCAAAAGTAAGGGATTCAAGAGAACAAGATGGAAGCAGCAACATATTTTATAACCTAGCCTCAGAAGTCAAAGTCTATTGATAATTTCCTCAATAGCATACTGGTTACACAAGTCAGCCCTATTTGTGTGGAAAGGGACTATGCAAGGGTGTGAATACCAGGAGGTAGGGATCATTGGCAGTGGCTGATTTTTAAGGAAGTAGATTGTCAGGCCTTTCTTCCAAGGCATGTCTGGGTAGTTTTAAACCTTCAATCTTTTGGTTACCAACCAAGTACTTTAACTATTTGTGTCACCCAGAGATTCCTCATTAAGTGGATGTCCTCAATCCATATTAAGTCATGTTGCTGCTTTCCTTTTTGTTTAGCATTCTGTAAATCAAACAGAGCATATTCATCCTGTAGTTTTCACATCCTTTATGATACGTATTACTTCTCATCTGATTCTATGCAGGCCTTGGGCTAAAAATGCCAACCATGATCCTCTGCAATAAAGACTACATATGTTGATTATACAAGGATTTCTAAGAGCTTGTAGAAAAGTAAAGGATCCTGTTAAAATATGTGCAACCTTGTTTGAGGAGTAAAATTTTCACTTTGCATTGAAAATCCATATAAATATAATGATTCATTGTATGTAGTGAACAGAGGTTTTGAGAGGTGGAATCACATGGGCACCCTCTTACTTCATGCAAAAATGGGATGAGTCTTCTCTTGCTTCACTTAAATGGAGTTAGTGAATATTGACTATTATTAGAAATTATCTCTTCAAATGGAAACCCTGGTGGCTAAGGCTGCTAAGGCAAAGATCAGCAGTTTGAATCTACCAGGCCTCTTTGGAAACCCTATGTGGTTCTAATCTGCCCTATAGGGTTGCTATGAGTTGGAATCAACTCGATGGCAACAGGTTTGCTTTGTTCAGGTTTGGTTTTTATCTCCTCAAATGTTTAATCTTTGTCATTATTTCCATTTTGTTCTTCTAAACATCGTTTTTAGATATATTAAGAACTTTCATGCCTCTTAGTGCCAATTCATAGTTTTTTTTAAAAAAAATTTTATTGTACTTTAAGTGAAAGTTTACAAATCAAGTCAGTCTCTCACACAAAAGCTTATATATACCTTGCTACGTACTCCCAGCTGCTCTCCCCCTAATGAGACAGCCCGCTCCCTCCCTCCCTCCACTTTCTCTTTCTGCATCCATTCCACCAGATTCTAACCCCTTCTACCCTCTCATCTCCCCTCCAGACAGGAGATGCCAACATAGTCTCAAGTGTTCACCTGATCCAAGAAACTCTCTACTCACAAGCATCCCTCTCCATCCTATCATCCAGTCCAATCCCTGTCTAAAGACTTGGCTTTGAGAATGTTTCCTGTCTTGGGCAAAACAGAAGGTCTGGGGGCCATGACCACCAGGGTCATTCTAGTCTCGGTCAGACCATAAAGTCTGGTCTTTTTATGAGAATTTGGGGTCTGCATCCCACTGCTCTCCTGCACCTTCAGGTGTTCTCTGTTGTGTTCCCTGTCAGGGCAGTCATCAATTATAGCCTGGCACCATCGAGTTCTTCTGGTCTCAGACTGATGTAGTTTCTGGTTTATGTGGCCCTCTCTGTCTCTGGGGCTCATAATTACCTTGTGTCCTTGGTGTTCTTCATTCTCCTTTGATCCAGGTGGGTTAAGACCAATTGATGCATCTTAGATGGCCTCTTGCTAGATTTTAAGACCCCAGATGCCACTCTCCAAAGTGGGATGCAGAATGTTTTCTTATTAGATTTTATTATGCCAATTGACTTAGATGTTCCCTGAAACCATGGCCCTCAAGCCCCTGCCCCTGCTATGCTGGCCTTCGAAGCATTCAGTTTATTCAGGAAACTTCTTTGCTTTTGATATAGTCCAGTTGTGCTGCCCTCGCCTGTATTTTGTGTTGTCTTTCCCCTCACCTAAAGTAGTTCTTATCTACTATCTAAATAGTGAATACCACTCTCCCACCCTCCCTCCCTCCCCACTGTCATAACCATCAAAGAATATTTTCTTCTCTGTTTAAACTATTTCTCGAGTTCCTTTTTATATATACGTAATTTTTATTGTGCTTTAAGTGAAAGTTTACAAATGAAGTCAGTCTCTCACACAAAAACCCATACAAACCTTGGTACACACTCCCAATTACTCTCCCCCTAATGAGACAGCCCACTCTCTCCCTCAACTCTCTCTTTTCGTGTCCATCTCACCAGCTTCTAACCCCCTCCACCCTCTCATCTCCTATCCAGGCAGGAGATGCCAACATAGTCTCAAGTGTCCACCTGATCCAAGAAGCTCACTCCTCACTAGCATCCCTCTCCAACCCATTGTCTAGTCCAATCCATGTCTGAAGAGTTGGCTTCAGGAATGGTTCCTGTCCTGGGCCAAAAGAAGGTCTGGAGACCATGGCCACCGGGGTCCTTCTAGTCTCAGTCAGACCATTAAGTCTGGTCTTATGAGAATTTGGGGTCTGCATCCCACTGCTCTCTTGCTCCCTCAGGGGTTCTCTGTTGTGTTCCCTGTCAGAGCAGTCATCAGTTGTAGCTGGGCACCATCTAGTTCTTCTGGTCTCAGGATGATGTAGTCTCTGGTTCATGTGGCCCTTTCTGTCTCTTGGGCTCGTAATCGCCTTGTGTTCTTCGTCTTCTTCATTCTCTTTTGATCCAGGTGCATTGAGACCAATTGATGCATCTTAGATGGCTGCTTGCTAGCGTTTAAGACCCCAGACACCACTCTTCAAAGTGGGATACAGAATGTTTTCTTAATAGATTTTATTATGCCAATTGACTTAGATGTCCCCTGAAACCATGGTCCCCAGACCCCTGCCCCTGCTATGCTGGCCTTCGAAGCATTCAGATTATTTAGGAAACTTCTTTGCTTTTGGTTTAGTCCATTTGTGCTGACCTCCACTGTATTATATGCCATCTTTCCCTTCACTTGAAGTAGTTCCTATCTACTATCTAGTTAGTGAATGCCCTTCTCCCTCCCTTTCTCCCTCCCCCCTCTCATTACCACAAAAGAATGTTTTCTTCTCAGTTTAAACTATTTCTCAAGTTCTTACAATAGTGGTCTTATACAATATTTGTCCTTTAGCAACTGACTAATTTCATTCAGCATGATGCCTTCCAGGTTCCTCCATGGTATGAAATGTTTCACAGATCCCTCACTGTTCTTTATCAATGTATAGTATTCCATTGTGTGAATATGCCATAATTTATCTATCCATTCATCCATTGGTGGGCACCTTGGTTGCTTCCATCTTTTTGCTATTGTAAACAGTGCTGCAATAAACATGGGTGTGCATATATCTGTTCGTGTAAAGACCCTTATTTCTCTAGGACATATTCCAAGGAGTGGGATTGCTGGATCATATGGTAGTTCTATTTCTAGCTTTTTAAAAAGGAAGCGCTAAATCTATTTCCAAAGTGGTTGTACCATTTTACATTCCCACCAGCAGTGTATAAGTGTTCCAATCTCTCCACAGCTTCTCCAACATTTATTATTTTGTGTTTTTTGGATTAATGCCAGCCTTGTTGGAGTGAGATGAAATCTCATTGTAGTTTTGATCTGCGTTTCTCTAATGGCTAATGATTGTGAACATTTCCTCATGTCTCTGTTAGCTACCTGAATGTCTTCTTTAGTGAAGTGTCTATTCATATCTTTTGCCCATTTTTTAATTGGGTTATATGTCTTTTTGTAGTTGAGTTTTTGCAGTATCATGTAGATTTTAGAGATGAGGCGCCGATCACAAATATCATAGCTAAAAACTTTTTTCCAGTCTTTAGATAGTCTTTTTACCCTTTTGGTGAGGTCTTTGGATGAGCATAGGTGTTTGATATTTAGGAGCTCCCAGTTGTCTAGTTTTTCTTCTGTGTAGTTAATAATGTTTTGTATACTGTTTATGCCATGTATTAGGGCTCCTAATGTTGTCCCATCTCATATTTTTGTTTTTAATGTTGTCCCTATTTTTTCTTCCGTGATGTTTATCGTTTTAGATTTTATATTTAGGTCTTTGATCCATTTTGAGTTAGTTTTTGTGCATGGAGTGAGGTATGGGTCTTGTTTCATCTTTTTGCAGATGGATATGCAGTTATGCCAGCACCATTTGTTAAAAACACTCTCTTTTCCACATTTAACTGTTTTGGGGCGTTTGTCAAATATCAACTGCTCGTATGTGGATGGATTTATGTCTGGATTCTCAATCCTGTTCCATTGGTCCATGTATCTGTTGTTTTACCAGTACCAGGCTGTTTTGACTACTGTGACAGTATAATAGGCTCTAAAATCAGGTAAAGTAAGGCCTCCCACTTTGTTTTTCTTTTTCAGTAATGGCTTATTTATCCGGGGCCTCTTTCCCTTCCATTTGAAGTTGATGATTTGTTTCTCCATCTCATTAAAGAATGTCGTTGGGATTTGGATTGGAATTGCATTAAATGTATAGATCGCTTTTGGTAGATTAGACATTTTTATAATGTTAATTCTCCTATCCATGAGCAAGGTATGTTTTTCCACTTACGTAAGTCTCTTTTGGTTTCTTGCAGAAGCATACTGTAGTTTTCTTTGTACAAGTTTTTACACCTCTGGTAAGATTTGTTCCTAAATATTTTATCTTCTTGGGGGCTACTGTAAACGGCATTGATTTGGTGATTTCCTCTTCGATGTTCTTTTTGTTGGTGTAGAGGAATCCAACTGTTCTTTATATGTTTATCTTGTATTCCGATACTCTGGTGAACTCTTCTATTAGTTTCAGAAGTTTTCTGGAGGATTACTTAGGGTTTTCTGGGTATAAGATCATATCATCTGCAAATGCAGATACTTTTACTTCTTCCCTGCTAATACTCGAGTTCTTACAATAGTGATCTTATACAACATTTGTCCTTTTGCAACTGACTAATTTCACACACCATAATGCCTTCCAGATATCTACATGTTATGGAAATGTTTCACAGACTGATCACTGTTCTTTAACTATGAGTAGTATTCCATTGTGTAAATATACCATAATTTATTTATCCATTCATCCTTTGATGGACACCTTGGTTGCTTCCAACTTTTTGCTATTGTAAACAGTGCCGCAATAAACATGGGAGTGCATATAGCTGTTCGTGTAAAGGTTCTCGTTTCTCTAGGATATAGGCCAAGTAGTGGGATTGCTGCATGCTATTGTAGTTCTATTTCTTGCTTTTTAAGGAAGCACCAAATTGATTGTACAATTTTACCGTCCCACCAGCAGTGTTCCAATCTCTCCACAACCTCTCCAACATTTAATATTTTGTGTTTTTTGGATTAGTGCCAGCCTTATTGGAGTGAGATGGGATCTCATTGTAGTTTTGATTTGCCTTTCTCTAATGACTGATGATCATGAGCATTTTCTCATGCATCTGTTAGCTACCTGAATGTCTTCTTTAGTGAAGTGTCTGTTCATATCTTTTGCCCATTTTTTAATTGGGTTATTTGTCTTTTTGTAGTTGAGTTTTTGCAGTATCATGTAGATTTTAGAGATCAGGCTCTGATTAGAAATGTCACAGCTAAAAACTTTTTCCCAGTCTGTAGGTAATCTTTTTACTCTTTTGGTGAAGTCTTTGGATGAGCATAGATGTTTGATTTTTAGGAGCTCCCAGTTACCTACTTTTTCTTCTGCATTGTTAGTAATGTTTTGTATACTGTTTATGCCATGTATTAAGACTCCTAACATTGTCCCTATTTTTTCTCTCATGATCTTTATTGTTTTAGATTTTATATTAGGTCTTTGTTCCATTTTGAGCTTGTTTTTGAACACAGTGTGAGGTATGGGTCTTGCCTTATTTTTTTGCAAATTGATATCCAGTTATGCCAACACTATTTGTTATAAAGGCTGTTTTTTCCCCCATTTAACTGTTTCGGGTACTTTGTCAAATATCAGCTGCTCGTGTGGATGGTTTTATGTCTGGATTCTCAATTCTGTTCCATTGGCCTGTGTGTCTGCTGTTGTGCCAGTTCCAGGCTGTTTTGACTACTGTGGCAGTATAATGGGTTCTAAAATTAGGTAGAATGAGGCCTGAGACACTGTTCTTCTTTTTCAGTAATGCTTTGCTTATCCGGGGCCTCTTTTCCTTCCATATGAAGTTGGCGATCTTTCTCTCCATCTCATTAAAAACGTCATTGGAATTTGGATTGGAAATGTATTAAACCTACAGCTCGCTTTTGGTAGAATAGACATTTTTATAGTGTTAAGTCTTCCTACCCAGGAGTAAGGTATGTTTTTCCACTTATGTAAGTCTCTTTTGATTTCCTGCAGAAGTGTTTTGTAGTTTTCTTTTTATAAGTCATTTACATCTCTAGAAAGATTTATTCCTTAGTATTTTACCTTCTCGGGGGCTGCTGTAAATAGTATTGATTTGGTGATTTCATCTTTGATGTTCTTTTTGTTGGTGTAGAGGTATCCAACTGATTTTTTTTTTAATAATTTTTATTGTGCTTTAAGTGAAAGTTTAAAATCAAGTCAGTCGATCACATATAAGCTTATATATACCTTACTACATACTCCCATTTACTCTCCCCCTAATGAGTCAGCCCGCTCCCTTCTTCCAGGCTCTCCTTTCATAAACCTTTTGCCAGTTTCTAACCCTCTCTATCCTCCCATCTCCCCTCCAGACAGGAGATGCCAACACAGTCTCAAGTGTCCACCTGATACAAGTAGCTCACTCTTCATCAGCATCTCTCTCCAGCCCATTGTCCACTCCCTTCCATGTCTGATGAGTTGTCTTCAGAAATGGTTCCTGTCCTGGGGCAACAGAAGGTTTGGGGACCATGACCGCTGGGATGCTTCTAGTCTCAGTCAGACCATTAAGTCTGGTCTTTTTGTGAGAATTTGGGGTCTGCATCCCACTGATCTCCTGCTCCCTCAGGAATTCTCTGTTGTGTTCCCTATCAGGGCAGTCATCAGTTGTGGCCAGGCACCATCTAGTTCTTCTGGTCTCAGGATGATGTAAGTCTCTGGTTCATGTGGCCCTTTCTGTCTCGGGCTCATAGTTATGGTGTGACATTGGTGTTCTTCATTCTCCTTTGATCCAGATGGATTGAGACCAATTGATGCATCTTAGATAGCCGTTTGTTAGCATTTAAGGCCCCAGAGGCCACACTTCAAAGTGGGATGCAGAATGTTTTCATAATAGAGTTTATTATGCCAGTTGACCTAGAAGTCCCCTTAAGCCATAGTCCCCAAACCCCCACCCTTGCTCTGCTGACCTTCGAAGCATTCAGTTTATCCTGGAAACTTTTTTGCTTTTGGTCCAGTCCAGTTGAGCTGACCTTCCCTGTATTGAGTATTGTCCTTCCCTTCACCTAAAGTAGTTCTTATCTATAACCCTCTCCCACCGACCCTTCCTCCCCCCTCTCATAACCACAAAAGAATGTGTTCTTCTCAGTTTATACTATTTCTCAAGAACTTATAATAGTGGTCTTATACAGTATTTGTCCTTTTGCATCTGACTAATTTCACTCAGCATAATGTCTTCCAGGTTCCTCCATGTTATGAAATGTTTCAGAGATTCGTCACTGTTCTTTATCGATGCATAGTATTCCATTGTGTGAATATACCACAATTTATTTAACCATTCACCTACTGATGGACACCTTGGTTGCTTCCAGCTTTTTGCTATTGTAAACAGTGTTGCAATAAACATGGGTGTGCATATATCTGTTCGTGTAAAGGCTCTTATTTCTCTAGGGTATATTCCGAGGAGTGGGATTTCTGGGTTGTATGATAGTTCTATTTCTAACTTTTTAAGAAAACGCCAGATAGATTTCTGAAGTGGTTGTACCATTTTACATTCCCACCAGCAGTGTATAAGAGTTCCAATCTCTCCGCAGCCTCTCCAACATTGATTATTTTGTGTTTTCTGGATTAATGCCAGCCTTGTTGGAGTGAGATGGAATCTCATCATAGTTTTAATTTGCATTTCTGTAATGGCTAATGATCGAGAGCATTTTCTCATCTGTTTGTTAGCTGCCTGAATATCTTCTTTAGTGAAGTGCTTGTTCATATCCTTTGCCCACTTTTTGATTGGGTTGTTTGTCTTTTTGTGGTTGAGATTTGACAGAATCATATAGATTTTAGAGATCAGGAGCTGGTCAGAGATATCATGGCTGAAATTTTTTTCCCAATCTGTAGGTGGTCTTTTTACTCTTCTGGTGAAGTCTTTAGATGAGCATAGATGTTGGATTTTTAGGAGCTCCCAGTTATCTGATTTCTCTTCAACATTTTTAGTACTGTTTTGTATTCTGTTTATGCCTTGTATTAGGGCTCTTAACGTTTTCCCTATTTTTTCTTCCATGATCTTTATCGTTTTAGTCTTTATGTTTAGGTCTTTGATCCACTTGGAGTTAGTTTTTGTGCATGGTGTGAGGTATGGGTCCTGTTTCATTCTTTTGCAAATGGATATCCAGTTATGCCAGCACCATTTGTTAAAAAGACTATCTTTTCCCCAATTAACTGACACTGGTCCTTTGTCAAATATCAGCTGCTCATATGTGGATGGATTTATATCTGGATTCTCAATTCTGTTCCATTGGTCTATGTGCCTGTTGTTGTACCAGTACCAGGCTGTTTTGACTACTGTGGCTGTATAATAGGTTCTGAAATCAGGTAGAGTGAGGCCTCCCACTTTCTTCTTCTTTTTCAGTAATGCTTTGCTTATCTGGGGCTTCTTTCCAATCCATATGAAATTGGTGATTTGTTTCTCTATCCCCTTAAAATATGACATTGGAATTTGGATCGGAAGTGTGTTATATGTATAGATGGCTTTTGGTAGAATAGACATTTTTACTATGTTGAGTCTTCCTATCCATGAGCAAGGTATGTTTTTCCACTTCTGTAGGTCCCTTTTAGTTTCTTGCACTAGTACTTTGTAGTTTTCCTTGTATAGGTCTTTTACATCTTTGGTAAGATTTATTCCTAAGTATTTTCTCTTCTTGGGGGCTACTGTGAATGGTATTGATTTGGTGATTTCGTCTTCAATGTTCTTTTTGTTGATGTAGAGGAATCCAAGTGTTTTTTAATTTTTTTTTTTTCTTATCTTGTAACCTGAGACTCTGCCAAACTCTTCTATAAGTTTCAGTAGTTTTCTGGAGGATTCCTTAGGGTTTTATGTGTATAAGATCATGTCATCTGCAAATAGAGATAATTTTAATTCTTCCTTGCCAATCCGGATGCCCTTTATTTCTTTGTCTAGCCTAATTGCTCTGGCTAGAACCTGTAGCACAGTGTTGAATAAGAGCGGTGATAAAGGGCATCCTTGTCTGGTTCCGGTTCTCAAGGGAAATGCTTTCAGGCTCTCTCCATTTAGAATGATGTTGGCTGTTGGCTTTGTATAGATGCCCTTTATTATTCCAACTGATTTTTGTATGTTTATCTTGTATCCCTACACTCTGCTGAACTCGTCTATTAATTTCAGTAGTTTTCTTGAGGATTCCTTAGGGTTTTCTGTGTATAAGATAATGTCATTTGCAAAAAGAGATACTGTTACTTCATCCTTGCCAATCTGGATGCCCTTTATTTCTTTATCTAGCCTAATTGCTTTGGCTAGGACCTCCAGCACAATTTTTTATAAGAGTGATGATAAAGGGCATCCTTGTCTGGTTCCCGATCTCAAGGGGAGTGCTTTCAGACTCTCTCCATTTAGGATAATGTTGGCTATTGCCTTTGTATAAATGTCCTTTGTTACGTTGGGGAATTTTCCTTCTATTCCTATTTTCTTGAGAATTTTTATCATGAATGGGTGTTGAACTTTGTCAAATGCCTTTTCTGTGCCAATTGATAAAATCATGTGATTCTTGTCTTTTGTTTTAGCTCTGTGATGGATTACATTAATTGTTTTTCTAAGTGTTGAACCATCGTTGCGTACCTGGTAGGAATCCCACTTGGTCATGGTGAATTATTTTTTTGATATGTTGTTGAATTCTATTGGCTAGAATTTTGTTGAGACTTTTTGCATCTATGTTCATGAGGGATATAGGTCTGAAATTTTCTTTCTTTTTTTTTTTTTTTTTGTGGTGTCTTTACCCGGTTTTGGTATCAGGGATAAGGTGGCTTCAAAAAATGAGCTAGGGAAGATTCCATCCTTTTCTATGCTCTGAAATACCTGTAGTCCTAGTTGTGTTAACTCTTCTGTGAAAGTTTGGTAGACCTCTGCAATGAAGCCATCCGGACCAGGGCTTTTTTTTTTTTCCTTCTAAGTTTTTTAATTACATTTGCAATGTCTTCTTTTGTTATGGGTCTATTTCATTGTTCTACGTCTATTTGTATTAGTTTAGGTAGATAGTGTGTTTCTAGGAGTTCATCCATTTTTTCTAGGTTTTCAAATTTGTTAGAGTACAATTTTTCATAGTAATCTGATATGATTCTTTTAAATTCAGTTGGGTTTGTTGTAATATCAGCCACCTCATTTCTTATTCGGGTTATTTGCTTCCTCTCCTGTTTTTCTTTTGTCAGTTTGGCCAATGGTTTATCGATTTTGTTGATTTTTTCAAAGAACCAGCTTTTGGTCTTGCTAATTCTTTCAGCTGTTTTTCTGTTTTCTATTTCATTTAGTTCTGCTCTAATTTTTTTTGTTTGTTTTCTTCTGGAGTCTGAGGGTTTCTTTTGTTAGTCTCTTTCATTTGTTCAAGTAGTAGGGATAATTCTTTGATTTTGACCTTTTCTTCTTTTTGTATATGTGCATTTATTGATATAAATTGACCTCTGAGCACTGCTTTTGCTCTGTCCAAAGGTTCTGATAGGAAGTGTTTTCATTCTCATTGAATCCTATGAATTTCTTTACTCCATCCTTAATGTTTTCTATAATCCAGTCTTTTCCGAGCAGGGTATTGTTCAGTTTCCAAGTGTTTGATTTTCTTTCCCTGCTTTTTCTGTTATTGGTTTCTACTTTTACGACCTTATGGTCAGAGAAGATGCTTTGTAATATTTCAGTGTTTTGGATTCTGCTAAGGCTAGCTTTATGACCTAAAACATGGTCTATTCTAGAGAATGTTCCCTGTGCACTAGAAAAGAAAGTATACTTGGTTTCTGTTGGGTGGAGTGTTATGTACATGTCTATGAGGTCGAGTTGGTTGATTGTGGCCTTTAGATCTTCCATGTCTTTATTGAGCTTCTTTCTGGATGTCCTGTCCTTCACAGAAAGTGGTGTGTTGAAGTCTCCTACTATTATTGTAGAGCTATCTACCTTTTCAATGGTGATAGAGTTTGTTTTATGTATCTTGCAACCCTGTCATTGGGTGCATAAATATTTAATATGGTTATATCTTCTTGGCATATTGTCCCTTCAATCATTATATAGTGTCCTTGCTTATCTTTTATGATGGATTTAACTTTAAAGTCTATTTTGTCTGAAATTAATATTGCCACTCCTGCTCTTTTTTGATTGTTTTTTGCTTGATATATTTTTTTCCATCCTCTGAGTTTTAGTTTGTTTGTGTCTCTCAGTCTAAGATGTGTCTCTTATAGGCAGCATATAGATGGACCATGTTTTTTTAATCCATCCTGCCATGCTCTGTCTCTTTATGGGTGAATTTAGTCCATTTACATTCAGCATAATTAAGGATAGGTATGAATTTTTTTTAATGAATTTAGTGCTATCATTTCGATGTCTTTTTTGATGTTGTTGACTGTTTCTTTATCCCACTTAATTTTATGTGCTGAGTACATTATTTATTGTGCTTTCCTCGTATTCGTTGTTGATTTTGTTTCTGCTGAATCTCTTTTTTTATCTTGTATTTTATTTTGATGTGTAGGGTAGTTTCTCTCCTTTGTCGTTACCTTATTATTTACCCCCATTTTTCTAAATTTAAACCTAACTTTTATTTCTTTGTATCCCCTTGTCTTCCTTTTCATATGGAGGATTTATGACTACATTTCTTAATCCCTCTTTATTGTTTTCACATTGTCTTCTTTACATAATAATATCACTGTTTTCCTATTTTGAGCATTTTTTTGTCTTGATTTATTTTTGTGATTTCCCTGTCTGAGTTGACTTCTGATTGCTTTACCCAGTGTTTTAGTCTTGGGTTGATACCTGATATTATTGGTTTTCTAACCAAAGAAATCCCTTCAGTATTTCTTGTAGTTTTGGTTTGGTTTTTATGAATTCCCTAAACTTCTGTTTATCTGGAAATGTCCTAATTGCACCTTCATGTTTGAGAGACAGTTGTGCTGGGGATATGGTTTTTGGCTGGTGATTTATTCCCTTCAATTTTTTATATAAGTCATCCCATTGCCTTCTTGCCTGCACGGTTTCTGCCAACTAATCCGAGCTTATTCTTATTGACTCTCCTTTGTAGATGACTTTTCTTTTATCCCTAACTTCTCTTAAAATTTTCTCTTTATCTTTGGTTTTGGCAAGTTTGATTATAATATGTCTTGGTGACTTTCTTTTAAAATCTACCTTATGTGTAGTTTGATGAACATCTTGGATAGATATCTTCTCATCTTTCATGTTATCAGGGAAGTATTCTGCCAACAAGTCTTCAATAATTCTTCTGTATTTTCTGTTATCCCTCCCTGTTCTGGTATTCCAATCACTCGTAGGTTATTTCTCTTGCTAGAGTCCCACATGTTTCTTAAGATTTCTTCATTTTTTTTCATTCTTTTATCTAATTTTTCTTCAAATATATTGCTGCCATGTGCTTTATTTTCAAGTTCACAAATTCTGCCTTCCCCTTGCTCAATTCTGCTCCTCTGACTTTCAACTGAGTTGTCTACTTCTGTAATTTTTTTGTTAATCTTCTGAATTTCAGATTGCTGTCTATGGATTTTTCCCGCTTATTAAATTTTCCATTATGTTCCTGAATAATTTTTTTAATTTCTTCAACTGCTTTGAATGTCTGTTGCTTGGCTTGCTCTGCATATTGCCTCGTTTCCTTCCTGATGTCTTGAATGGTTGTGTATATTAATCTTTTATGTTGTGCTTCTGGTAATTCCAGGAAGGCACTTTCGTCTAGAAGATCCCTTGATTCTTCATTTCGAAAGCTTGTTGAGACCTTCATGGTGTGTTTCTTTATGTGACTTGATATTGACTGTTTTCTCCAAGCCATCTATAAGTTATTGTATTAATTTATTATGTGTTTGCTTACTGTGTCATAGCTTCTTGTTTTGTTTTGCTTTGATATGCCCAGATTGTCTCCTTGAGTGAGCTAGCTTGATTATTTTCACCTTTGGAGCTCTGATGTCCTGTCCCCAGATGGCTAGAGCTGTTATCAGGTATATCAGTCCAGAAGTCCATTCACTTTTCTTGTATGAAATCAGCTCAGGGTGTTGATCGTGGGTCCATGTAAAATGAAATTCTTGACAACTTCAATCTTTTTTCCATTTATCATGATGTGGCTTATTGGTCCAGTTGTGAGGATTTTTGTTTTCTTTATGTTGAGGTGTACACATACTGAAGGCTGTGATCTTTAATCTTCATCAGTAATGCTTCAAATCCTCTTCTCCTTCAGCAAGCAAAGCTGCATCATCTGCATAATGCAGGTTGTTAAAGAGTCTTCCTCCAATCTTAAATGCCCCATTCTTCTTCATACAGTCCAGCTTCTTGGATTATTTGCTCAGCATTCAAATTGAATAACTATGGTAAAAGGATATAACCCAGACAGACATCTTTCCTTACATTAAACAGCTCAGTATCCCCTTGTTCTGTCCTAACAACTGCCTCTTGACCTATGTACATGTTCTTCATGAACACAATTAAATGTTCTGAAATTCCCGCTCTTTGCAATGATCCATAATTTGTTATGATCCATACAGTTAAATGCCTTTGTATAGTCAGTAAAACACAGGTAAACATCCTTCTGGTATTCTCTACTTTCAGTCAGGATCCATCTGACATCAGCAATGATATCCCTGGTTCCCCGTCCCCTTCTGAATCCAGCCTGAATTTCTGGCAGTTCCCTGTAGATATACTGCTACAGCCACTTTTGAATGATCTTCAGGGAAATTTTGCTTGCATGTTATATTAATCACATTGTTCAATAATTTCCACATTCGTTTGGATCACCTTTCTTGGGAATAGGCATAAATGTGGATCGTTTCCAGTTGGTTGGCCAGGTAACTGTCTTCCAAGTTTCTTGGCATAGATGAGTGAGCATTTCCAGTGTTACAGCCATTTGTTGAAACATCTCAATTGATATTCCATGAATTCCTGGAGCTTTGTTTTTCACCAATGCTTTCAGTGCAGCTTGGACGTCTTCGTTCAGTACCATTGGTTCCTAGTCATATGCTACCTCTTTAAACAGTTGAACGTTGACAAACTCTTTTTGGTATAATGACTCTGTGTATTCTGTCCATCTTCTATCGATGCTGCCAGCATCCTTTAATATTTTTTCATAGAATCCTTCAGTATTGCAACTCAAGGCTTGAAGTTTTTCTTCAGTTCTTCCAGCTTGAGAAATGCTGAGCGTGTTCTTCCTCTTTGGTTTTCTATCTCCAGCTCTTTGCACGTGTTATCATAATACTTTACTTTGTCTTCTCAAGCCACCCTTTGAAATCTTCTGTTCAGTTCTTTTACTTCATCATTTCTTCCTTTTGCTTTAGCTGCTCGACATTCAAGAGCAAGTTTCAGAGTCTCCTCTGACATCCATCTTGGCCTTTTCTTTCTTTCCCATCTTTTCAATGACCTCTTGCTCTCTTCAATGTATGATGTCCTTGATGTCATTCCACAACTCGTCTGGTCTTTGGTCATTAGTGTTCAACATGTCAAATCTGTTCTTGAGATGGACTCTAAATTCAGGTGGGATATAATCATCATATTTTTGGCTCTCATGGACTTGCTCTGATTTTCTTCAGTTTCAACTTCAACTTGCATGTGAGAAATTCACGGTCTGTTCCACAGTCAGCCCCTGGCCTGGTTCTGACTGATGATATCGAGCTTCTCCATTTTCTCTTTGTACAGATGTAGTCGATTTGATTTCTGTGTATTCCATCTGGCAAAGTCCATGTGTATAGTCGCCGTTTATGTTGGTGAGAAAAGGTATTTGCAGTGAAAAAGTCATTGGTCGTGCTAAATTCTATCATGCGATCTCCAGCATTGTTTCTGTCACCAAGGCCATATTTTTCTTCTTTTTTCCACCTTTCGCATGCTAATCACCATTAATTATCAATGCATTCTGATTGCATGTTCAATCAATTTCAGACTGCAGAAGCCGAAAAAAATCTTCAATTTCTTCATCTTTGGCCTTAATAGTTGGTGTATAAATTTGAATAATAGTTGTATTAATTGGTCCTCCTTGTAGGCGTATGGATATTATCCTATCACTGACAGTGTCGTACTTCAGGATAGATCTAGAAATGTTCTTTTTGACGATGAATGCAACACCATTTCTCTTCAAGTTCTCATTCCTGGTATAGTAGACTATATGATTGTCCTATTCCAAATGGCCAATACCAGACAATTTGAGCTTACTAATGCCTCAGATATCAATGTTTATGCATTCCATTTCATTTTTGACGATTTCCAATTTTCCTAGATTCGTACTTCATACATTCCAGGTTCTGATTATTAATGGATGTTTGCAGCTGTTTCTTCTCATTTTGGGTCTTGCAATATCAGGAAACCGAGGTCCCAAAACCTTGACTCCATCCACATCATTAAGGCCGACACTGCTTTGAGGAGGTGGCTCCTCCCCAGTCATCTTTTGAGTGCCTTCCAACCTGGAGGGTTTCTCTTCCGGCACTATATCAGACAGTGTTCCGCTGGTATTCATAAGGTTTTCACTAGCTAATTCTTTTCAGAGGTAGACTGCTGCATCCTTCTTCCTAGTCTGTCTTAGTTTGCAAAAGCAGCTGAAACCTGTCCTCCTTGGGTCTCCCTGCTGGTATCTGAATACCTGTGTCATAGCTTCAAATATCACAGCAACATACAAGCCCCCACAGTTCAGTAAGATTAAGGATCTTGATATGGGAAATTATCCTGGATTATACAGGTGGGCCCTACCTAATGGCATAAACCCTTAATGCAGAGGACTTTTTGTAGTTGTAGTCATAGAACCAGATCCAGATAGATGGCAGTGTGAGAGGGCCTTGATCAGCCAATGCTGGCTTTGAAGACTGCAGAAGGTGGACATGATTCTAGGAACATCCATGCCCTCTAGAGTCTGAAAAATGCAAGGGCACGATTTTTACAGAAAGCAATGTAACACTTCAACACCTCAAGCTGGATTTTTGATATATAGAACTGTAAGATAATAAGTTTGTGTTTTATTAAATCAATAAATGTGTAGTAATTTGTCTCTGCAGTAATAGAAGACTAATACACTACACAAAAGTTAATGTTTCCTTATTCCATCACATTTGAACTGCCATGCACTTGGGAGAGATCAGAAAAGAGCGAAATACTGCTATACATATCTGAAACTCTCTAAATACCCATTAACTGTAGAATGGATAAATTTTGACATCCTCATAAAGGACAATAGAAATGAAAAATCTAAAGCTATATAGAAGATAGGCATAAATCTCACAAGCATAACACAGAAAAATAAGCTGGACAGAGAAAACTATTGTCATGGTTAAGATTTTGTGTCAACTTTGCTGGGCCATGATTCTCAGTGGTTTGGCAATTATGATGTAGTTTGGAAGCTATATAGTAAAGTAACTACCTTCATAATGAAGTAGATACAATCACCTCTATAATGAGATATGCTATAAGTAGCCAATCAGTTGAAAGAGTTTCCTTGGAAGTGTAGCCTGCATTCAATATATGTGGACTTTCTGGCAAAGCTCATGCATGAGATTTTGCTTGTTCTGGATCCTGCATCTGGCTCCCATTTATCTGACCTTTGGTTCTTGGGACTTGAGTTAGCAGTTATTCCTGCTGATCTTAGAACTCATCAGCTTCCACATCCTGTGAACCAGTGGCCTGCCAGTTTACCTGTCTATCTTGGGTTCATCAGCCCTGCAGTTATGTGAGTCATGAGAAGTTTCCAGGCTGACCCACACCCTTTGAACTTCGCAGCCTCTGCAAACATGTGAGTCATTTCCTTGATAGAAATCTCTCTATCTTTCTCTTTCTCTCTCTCTCTATACACACACACTTCACTGCTTTTGCTTCTCTAAAGAACCCAGCTTAAGACAACTATAATTTTTATGATGTCATTTATTTTATATAAAGACTAAAAACACACTCTATGCTTTCAGAACTATAGGGCACACTTTGGATTGTAATTTTATTGTGTTATTCAGAATCAGAAGTGTTTTGATTTAAATAAATCAGTGCAACAAAATATTTCTTGAAGATGTAAACTTCTGTATTGACATCCACAACTGCTTTGCTCAAATAGATGTTATTTGTTATTGTTGTTAGGTGCCCTTGAGTTGGTTCTGACTTATAGTGACCCTACAGACAACAGAATGAATACTGCCCAGTCCTGAATCCTCCTCATAATTGTTGCTAAGCATGAGCCCATTTCTGCAGCCATTGTGTCAATCCATTTCATTGAGGGTCTACTCCATTTTCACTTACCCTCTACTTTACCAAGCATGATGTCCTTCTCCCAGGACTGATCCCTCCTGACAACATGTCCAAAGTATGTGAGATGTAGTCTCGGCATCCTTGCTTCGAAGGAACATTCTGCTTGCACTTCTTTCAAGACAGATTTGTCCCTTCTTTTGGCAGTGCATGGTACATTCAGTATTCTTCACCAAAACCACAACTCAAATGCGTCAATTCTTCTTCAATCTTCCTTATTCAGTGTTAAGCTTTCGCATACATATGAGGCAATTGAGAACACCACGTCTTGCAGCAGGGTTCACCTTAGTCCTCAAGGTGATATCTTTGCTTTTCAACACTTTAAAGAGGTCTTTTGCAACAGATTTGCCCAATGCAATACATCTTTTGATTTCTTGACTACTGTTTCCACAGGTGTTGATTGTGGATCCAAGTAAGATGAAATCCTTGTCAGCCTCAAGCTTTTCTCCATTTATCATGATACTGCCAATTGATCCAGTTGTGAGGATTTTTGTTTTCTTTGTGTTGAAGTGTAATTCATACTGAAGGCTGTAGTCTTTGACTGTCATCAGTAACTGCTTGAAGTCCTCTTCACTTTTAACAAGCAAGGTTGTTTCATCTGCATAATGAAGATTGTTAATGAGTCTTCCTGCGATCCTGAATGCCCTATTCTTCTTTATATAATCCAGCTTCTCAGATTATTTGCTCAGCATACAGATTGAATAGGCATGATGAAAGGATAAAACCCTGACATACACCTTTCCCGAATTTAAACCAGGCAGTATCCCCTTGTTCTGTTCTAATGACTGCCTCTTACTTGATCTGTGTACAGATTCCTCATGAGCACAATTAAGTGTTCTGGAATTCTCATTCCCTGCAATGTTATCCATAATTTGGTACGATCCACACAGTCAAATGAGTTAGCATCGTCAATAAAGCCCAGGTAGGCATCCTTCTGGTATTCTCTGCTTTCAGCCAGTATCCATCTGACATCAGCAATGATACCCCTGGTACCACATCCCCTTCTAAATCTGGCTTGAATTTTTGGTTGTTCCTTGTCAATATAGTGCTACAGCCACTTTTGAATGATTTTCTGCAAAATTTTGCTCCCATGTGATATTAACAATATTCTTCAATAATTTCCACATTCGGTTGGGAATTTCCCTATTCTTGGGAATGGGCATAAATATGGATCTTCTCCAGTTGGTTGGCCAGGTAGCTGTCTTCCAAATTTCTTGGCATAGATAAATGAGCACTTCCAGTGCTACACCTGTTTGTTGAAACGTCTCAATTGGTAATCCATCAATTCCTGAAGCCTTGTTTTTTTGTCAATGCCTTCTGTGCAGAGTAGACTTCTTCCTTTAGCACCATCAGTTCCTGATCATATGTTACCTACTGAAATGTTGAAAGTTGACCAATTCTTTTTGGTGCAGTGACTCTGTGTATCCGTTCCATCTTCTTTTGATGCTTCCTGCGTCTTTTAATATTTCCCCCATAGAATCCTTCAGTATTGCAACTCAAGGCTTGAATTTTTTCTTCAGTTCTTTCAGCTTGAGAATGCTGAGCATGTTCTTCCCTTTTGGTTTTCTATCTCCAGGTCTTTGCATATGTCATCATAATACTTTACTTTGTCTTTTAGGGCTGTGTTTGAAACCTTCTGTTCAGTTGCTTTACTTCATCATTGCTTCCTTTTGCTTTAGCTTCAAGAGCAAGTTTCAGTCTCTTCTGACATCCGTATAGGTCCTTTCTTTCTCTCTTGTCTTTTTAATGAGCTCTTGCTTTCTTCATGTATAATGTCCTTGATGTCATTTCACAGCTTGTCTGTTCTTCAATCATTAGTGTTCATTGTGTCAAATCTATTCTTGAGATGGTCTTTAAATTCAGGTGGGTTATACTCAAGGTTGTACTTTGGCTCTCGTGGACTTATTCTAATTTTCTTCCATTTCGACTTGAACTTGCATATGAGTAATTGATGGTCTGATACATAGTTGGCCCCTGGGCTTGTTCTGACTGATGATATTGAGCTTTTCCTTTGACTCTTTCCACAGATGTAGTCAATTTGATTCCAGTGTATTCTGTCTGGTGAGGTTCATGAGTATAGCCACCATTTATGTGGGTAAAAAAATGGTATTTGCAATGAAGAAGTCATTGGCCTTGAAAAATTCAATCACGTGATCTCTGGCATCATTTCTATCACCAAGGCCATATTTTGCAACTACTGATCCTTCTTTGTTTCCAACTTTTGCACTTCAATCATCAGTAATTATCAATGCATCCTGATTGCATGTTTGATCAATTTCAGACTGTAGAAGGTGGCAAAAACCTTCGATTTCATCATCTTTGGCCTTAGTAGTTGGTGTGTAAATTTGAATAATAGTCGTATTAACTGGTCTTCCTTGTAGGCGTATGGCTATCATCCTCTCATTGGCAGTGCTGTACTTCAGGATAGATCTTGAAATGTTCTTTTTGATGATGAATGCAATGCCATTCTTCTTCAAGTTTTCATTCCAGGTGTAGTACATCATATGATTGTCTGATTTATGACTTATGACTTATTATTTGCATTGATAAATTGCTTACATAATTGTACACATAAACTGTTTTTTTGTAATGTTAATTTCTTGCATCCACGCTAAGCAATGTAAAAATATGGTTTACATTCCATATGTAATAATAACTAACTTTATCAATACTCTTTTCTTTCTAAGAATTATTCCAGTAATATTATAATATTGTGGGTTAGTTGAGTATATTGCTAGGGGGTCAGTGGGCAGGGGCATTTCTGCTAAACCAACTACCAGCTAAAATGTATCTTTATCAATATGAGTCATGGGCTCACCACTTGTATCTGCTTAGTTGCAAGAAAAAGAATATTATATAAGTAATAGGAGTTTAAATGAGTCATGTGCTTGTGCCAACTAAGAAGAGCAAAACCAATCAATATTATTTGGTAAGAGAAAATTTGTAAAGTGCAAAGATTTTGACAAACTATTTTAATTTCTGGGACATGAGCAGATGAAGAGAGGGAAAAAACATCAAGAACTTATGTGAGTAATGTTATGATAGTTTTATGTGGAAAATGCAACCAATGTAGGGAAGCATGGTTGCCACGGATGTTTTCCTGGAAGGCAGAGACTTTACCTAACATTTAGAGAGTGAATAGAAGACAGGTAGGATGATTTTTGCTATGTTATAGGAGGGAAAAAGTGTATGATAATCAGAGAAGCCTAACGTATAACGACAGATTGCAAGTTCTGAAAGTAATTCTGTGTGAATGCAGCTACTGTTATCTATGAAAGAGTGGATGATAACAAAATTAGGGAAGTGATCATGTATAAAGATCAAGTTTTTAAAAATTCAATTTGCACTAAAACTTAACAAATGCAGAAATAGTAAAGGTTACTATTAGTAAAGCTAACTATAAACAATCTGAGCATTATATCTCTAATATATCCCTAATTTCATAGAGAAATAAATTTTGTGTGCACATGTGTACACATAATTATTTCTCAGTTTTTTAAATATGTCTTTTACTCCACAAAACAATATGCAAAAGATATTTCTCAGGTCAACATATTGAGATCTATATTATCTTTTTAATGATCATTTTATATCCCACTATTTTTATTCTGATATATCTGAGCCATAAATATTCATTTTTTTAGCAGATATTAAAATTAATTTTATTCCAGGGTGGAGCAAGATGGTGATGTAAATAGTCATATTCCCCAAGTCCTGCACAGCTATCATAAAAGAAAACAAGCAAATATTGGAAAATTAAATACCCTCAGAATACTGGACACAAGATAAAGGATGAGAGGACCAAAGGAAACTCAGAATTAAGTAAAAGTTAATATACTGACACCAGAGGGTGAAGGTTTGCAGAATATCTTCACTCCACTGTCCTCCCAGGCACAGTGCAGTCATCTTGGGACTGCCACAACAGGGCAGAGCACGGTGAGGCTTAAAGTTTGCAGACAGCCAAGCCCTGGTGGGAGTACCAAGGGCAAAGAAGCCTAGGAAAGCAGCCTAGTATTAGACATCTAGCTGCAATGTTGCTTGGTACTGGGGAGATCCCAGGTGTGAATGGGTGTAGCATGTACTGAGGCCAGGAGTTTGCAGGCATCCACCCATAAATGAGGGCATTGGTGGCAGAGGAGCCTCTACGTGTAGACCTAAAATGGTTTACCTAGGCACACATGTCAAATCAGGTGCCACATAGCTCCCAGGAGGGAATATTATGCAGGAGAGCGAAACTAGAACTCTGTGGATAGCCTGTCACTTGTGAGATTTCTGTGGACAGAGAAACCTTTGTGCACAGACCTAACAAATGGTACCTAAGGAAAATCTTTCACTAAAGTGCATTAGGGAATTCTCTCCTGCCCTGTACCCCACACCAGCCAGAAAACGCATGTTCAGCCCATGAAATACAAACAAATTTTCAGGAACACTACACAGAAGACAGCAGGGTAACAAAAGTCCCTAGAACCTGAGTCAGTGCTGGAAAACCAAGGACAAAAATGTCCTTTAAGAGATTTTTTTTGAGAAGAGCAGGGAAACTAAGACAAAACACACAAACAAACAAACAAAAAGTGAAAAATAAAATCACAAGATCTGGAGAAAGAGAAGATTTTAAGTCTAAGAATAAACTCAATAAAATATTCAAATGCTACAGGTCTAACAAAAAATTATAAGCCCCACAGAACATAAGAGAGAATGTTAAAAGAAAACCATGTAGAAGTAGAAATTAGTTTTATGGACGATGAGGCAATAGGAAAAATTGAGGACATCCAGGCAACAATGTTAAATATATTTAAAGAAAGCACAGACAGAACACAGAAAACAAACTAATAGAGATCAAGAATCAAAATGAGAAACTCAGTAAGGATATAGTAAAAATGAGAAAAAAGAGAAATACTGGAATGGAGGAATAAAATAACTGAATTAGAAAATGCAAAGGAAGGATCCAACAGTAGAATTGAGCAGAGAAGACAGAATAAGCAAACTAGAAAACAGAGCAATGGAACTTAACAACTCTCACAAGAAACAAGAGAAAACAACAAAAACAAAGTCAAAGAGAACTATGGGACTCAAGAAATGCAACATTAGGATTTTTGGAATTCTAGAACAAGCAGAAAATAAGAAAGGGGTAGAAAGAACTTTCCAAGGTATAATGATAATTTCGCAAATGTGAATAAAAAGTAGAGCCTGCAAATCCAGGAAGGGGTACAAAGAGGTCTACACCAAGACATATCTTGTTCCTGATCTTGAGGAGAGACCTCTCACTCTTTCTCCACTAAGCATTACGTTAGCTGTGGGTTTTTCATAAACCCACAGTATGTGATTGAGAAATTACTCATTTATTTCTATTTTGTTGAGTATTTTTACTATGAAATTATGTTGGATTTTGTCAGATACCCTCTCTGGATCAATATGATCATGCAGAATGCAAGCAGACACATGTACACCAATGTTCATTGCAGTACTATTCACAACAACAAAAAGGTGGGAACAAATAAATGTCAATCAACAGACAAATGGTAAACAAAATGTGGTACATGCACACAATGGAATATTACTCAGCCCTAAAGAGAAATGAAGCCCTGGTATATGCTAAAAATTAAATGAATCTTGAAAATATTATGCTTAGTGAAATAAGTCATTCACAAAAAAATAAATTATGATCCCACTTACATGAAATATCTAGAATAGGCAAATGTATAGTGTTGATAGCGTTAGTGTTGACCTGCGATGGGAGAGAGAGGGAAAGGGAAAGTCATTCCTTATGGGCATTAAGCTTCTGTTAAGGATGATGAAGATATTTGGAAATGTATAGTGGTGATAATAGCACATGCATTATTAATGTCACTGAATTGCACATTCGAACATGTTTAAATAAAAAATGTATATATGCTCACACACATATACACACTTATAAAAAAAAATTATATACATATATATACACACAGAGAGAGAGAGAGAAAGAGAGAAATAGAAGTCCCTGGGTTGGTGCAAATAGTTAAGCATTTGACTACTAACCAAAAGGTTGTTGGCTTAAACCCATACAAGGGAACCTCAGAGATAGGCCTGGCAATCTACTTCTGAAAGGTCACAGCTTTGAAAACCCTATGAAGTGGAGTTCTAATCTGCACACAAAGGATCACTATTATTGGGGAAAAAAAATTGATGGCAATTGTTTATACATACATACATACAGGCATATATATATACATACACACAATACATACATATATATAAAAAACAAAAAAACCCTATATATATATATATATTTATAAATACATCAAACCAAACTTGTTGCTGTAAAGTCGATTCTGACTCATAGTGACCCTATAGGACAGAGTAGAACTGCCCCATAGGGTTTCCAAGGAGTGCCTGGTGGATTGCAACTGCTGACCTTTTGGTTAGCACCCTTAGCTCTTAACCACTATGCCACCAGGGTTTCCTATATATATATATATATATATATATATATATATATATATTCATCACAGAAAAGACAATAACTCAAATCAGTAACCCAAACAACTTAAGGAAGTAGAAAAAGAATAGTAAACTAAATCCAATGCCAGAAGAAGAAAGGTAATAATAGAGATTAGGCTGGACATAAATAAAAGAGATTGGAAAACAATAGAAAAAAAATCAACATATCCAAAAGTTGGTTCTTTAAAAAGACCAAATAAATTAATAAACTTTTATCTAGACTGACTTAGAAAGAAAAGAGAGAAAAGACTCTTTTATGTAATTCTTTTTAAACAACTAAAATCAGAAATATAAGTAGAGACATTACTATAGAAAAAAATCTTACATAAATAAAAAGGAGTATGAGAATATACCATATTTCTGGTATTTCCTGCTTTCATAGTTCATACCAAATTGTGGCTAACATTTCAAAGAATGAGAATTCCAGAACACTTAATTGTGCTCATGAGGAACCTGTACATAGACCAAGAGGCAATCATTTGAACAGAACAAGGGGACACTGCACGGCTTAAAGCCAGGAAAGGTGTGTGTCAGGGCTTTATCCTTTCACCATATTTATTCAATCTGTATGCTGAGCAAATAATCTGAGAAACTGGACTACATGAAGAAGAACAGAGCATCAGGAATGGAGGAATACTTTTTAACAACCTGTCATATGCAGATGACACAATCTTACTTGCTGAAATTGAAGAGGGCTTGAAGCACTTAATGATGAAGATCAAAGACCACAACCTTTGGTATGAATTACACCTCAACATAAAGAAAGCAAAAATCTTCACAACGGACCAATAGGCTACATAATGATAAATGGAGAACAGATTGAAGTTGTCAAGGATTTCACTTTACTTGAATCCAACGATCAACACCCATGGAAATAATGGTCAATAAATCAAATCTGCTGCAAAAGACCTCTTTAACATGTTAAAAAGCAAAGATGTCACCTTGAAGACTAAGGTGTGCCTGACCCAAGACATGGTGTTTTCAATTGCCTCATATGCGTGCAAAAGCTGGACAATGAATAAGGAAGACTAAAGAAGAATTGACGCCTTTGAATTGAACTGTGGTGTTGGCAAAGAATACTGAGCATATCACGGACTGCAAAAAGAACAAACAAATCTGCCTTGAAAGGTATAAAACCAGAATGTTCCTTAGAAGCAAGGATGGAGAGACTACTTCTTACATACTTTGGACATGTTATTAGGAGGGATAAGTCCCTGGAGAAAGACATCATGCTTGGTATGGTAGAGGGTGGTGAAAAAGAGGAAGGCCCTCAATGAGATGGATTGACACAGCGCCTGCAACAGTGAGCTCAAGCATAACAACAATTATAAGGATGGTGCAGGACAGGACAGTGTTTCATTCTGTTGTACATAGAATCACTATGAGTTAGAACTTACTCGACTTCACCTAACAACAGTAACGTAAGAGAATATAAGCAATTAAATGCCAAGAAATTAGACATCCTAGAGGGAATGGACAAATTCTAGAAACATACCAGCTAGCAAAATCGGTACAAGAAGAAATAGAAATATACAGAACAACAAGTAAAGAGATTGAATCAGTAGTCAAATACGTGATTAGTCAACAGATTGGCATAATATCAGCGAAAGTGGTGGTGAAACAATTAAAAAACTAGCAAAACCTGTCAGAATCAACTCTGTTAGAAACCTGAAAAAGAGTCAAAGGTTTAAACAACGAAGGGAATGCTAAATTAAGTAGAACATGACTTAAACACAGTAGATCTTTGTAGCCTTTTAAATATATCTTCCCCAGCATGAAAGTGGTCATAAAGATGGTAATTCATGTTTCCAGTGTGGGTATCTGGTTCCGGAGAGAGCAGAGAGGACACTGATACAAAAATTGTGTTTTTTCAGTTTTTACCTGTCTTAGGGTTCCAAAGGTCTGATTCAAGCACTTCCTTTTGTTCTGCCTAAATTGGAACTTTCTCAGGGTGCAAAAGTCCATACTCAGAGGGCATTACTCAAAAACACTGAAAATCAAATAAACAAGGCACTGTGGCCTGGTGTGGAATATTACTCTTGGGGAAAAAATAAACACACCAAACACCTGAGAGAAAAAGCTGAAAAAGAGTTACTTTTTAGGGAATAAGAGCTCCGAAAAGCTCTCATAGATAACAGACAATCTAGAAAAACATGTGCATTCCCATGGCAAAACTTATGCTAAAAAAAATCTGGGTAGACTCTAAGCTTTCTTTTCCAGCTGATCTGTAGGTTCAGTACAAGCAGAAAGTGAAAGCTAAGGGCAGAATTATAAATGGAATAGATAAATATTGAAAAGTGCCCCAACACAAAGTCAATCTGCAAAGGCTGAGAGGCAATGGAATGACATATATACTGTATTAAAGAAATGAACCCCCACGCGTCTGTCAGTTTGTCATACTGGGGGGCTTATGTGTGCTATGATGCTGGAAGCTATGCTCCTGGCATCCATATACCAACAGAGTCACCTATGGTGGACAGGTTTCAGCTGAGCTTCCACACTAAGACTGGGAAGAAGGACCTGGCAGTCTACTTCTGAAAAGAATTAACCAGTGAAAATGTTATGAATAGTATGAATACTAATGACTGAAGGCCAGACGAGTCGTGGAATGACATCAAGGAAATCACACATGAAGAAAGATAGAGGTGATTAAAAAGACAGGAAAGAAAAGACCAAAATGGATATCAGAGGAGACTCTGATACTTGCTCTTGAACATGAAGTAGCTACAGCGAAAGGAAAAATGATGAAGTAAAAAAACTGAACAGAAGATTTCAAAGGGTAGCTCAAGAAGACAATGTAAAGTATTATAGTGACATGTGCAAAGAGCTGGAGATAGAAAACCAAGATGGAAGAACATGCTAAGCATTAATCAAGCTGAAAGAACTGAAGAAAATCTTCAAGTCTCAAGTTGTAATAGTGAAGGATTCTGTGGGGAAAACATTAAATGACCCAGGAAGCATGAAAAGAAGATGGAAGGAATATACAGAGTCATTATACCAAAAAGAATTGGTCAATGTTCAACCATTTCAAGAGGTAGCATACGATCAGGAACAAATGGTATTGACAAAAGAAGTCCAAACTGTACAGAAGGCATTGGCGAAAAGCCTCCAGGAATTGATGGAATACTAAATGACATATTTCAATAAACAGATGCAGCTCTGGAAGTGCTCAGTTGTCTATGCCAAGAAATTTGGAAGACAGCTACCTGGCCAACCAACTAGAAGAGATCCATATTTATGCCTATTCCCAAGAAAGGCGATCCAACCGAAAGTGGAAATTATTGAACAATATGATTAACATCAGGTTGCTGAAGATCATTCAAAAGTGGCTGTAGCAGTATATTTACAGAGAACTGACAGAAATTCAGGCTGGATTCAGAAGAGGACATGGAGCCAGGGATATCATTACTGATATAAGATGAAGCCTGGCTGAAAGCAGAGAATGCCAGAAAGATGTTTCCTGTGTGTTACTGACTGTGCTAAGGCATTCAACTGGATCATAACAAATTATGAATAACATTAAGAAGAATGGAGAGGGCGGGGCCAAGATGGCGGACTAGGTGGACGCTACCGCGGATCCCTCTTGCAACAAAGACTCGGAAAAACAAGTGAATCGATCACATACATAACAATCTATGAACTCTGAACAACAAACACAGACTTAGAGACGGAAAATGAACAAACATGGGCAGACAGCGACCATTTTCAGAACTAGGAGCCAGTGTACCAGGCAGGTGACCTTCGGAGCCCGATCTGGGGCAGAGCCCAGGAGGGCAGACGGCACAGACAAGGGGCTCAGCCCTACCCCCCCGAACCCATCCCGGGAGGAAGTCTAGCTGGTTGGCGCGGGCAGCGTAGCAGCGCAGTCGGTTGGAGAAACATCCAGGAGGCAGTGACTGATATTGGAGCAGGGAGAGCAGCGTCCCAGCTGGGGAGCCGTCCCGCCCAGAGTTTGGCGGGAAGCAGGCGTGGCGTGAGCGGGGGGATCAGATATATTTCCCTAAAGCGATCCCGGGGCGGGGCCCACATGTTCGTGCGGCGGAAGCCCACCCAGTTCGCACGTGCGGCGCGGCGCACCGGAGGGAGAAGTCACCGGGAGGAAGTGACTGGTCTCGGAGCGGGGAGAGCAGTGTTCCAGCCGGGGAGCCGTCCCACTGGGATTCGAGCCCGCACAGGTGGGGCGTGAGCGTGGGATCCAATTATATTCCCCTGAATAGACCCCGGGGGTGGGCCCACCAGTTCATGCGGGAGACGCCCACATAGTTCGAGCGAGCGGGGCGGCACACAGGAGCGAGAAGTCCCCAGGAGGAAGTGACAGGTTTCGGAGCGGGGAGAGTAGCGTGCCCCCGGGGAGCCGTCCCGCCGGGATTTTGGTGGACGAGGGCGGAGCGTGAACACGGGGATCAGCTCTATATTCTGTGCTGCTATACTCCTAGCTCTCTGATCCCTCCCCCACCCTCCCCAGGCGGCTCCATTAACATCCAAATACCCTGAGCCAGAGGGAGAATTCAGATAGGGATCTGACTATGTTTTTTTTTAGCTGATTACCTGGAAAATCTAGTTTCCCAGTGATGGCTCGGAGACAACAGTCCATATCAAACCATATAAAGAAACAGACCATGACAGCTTCTCCAACCCCCCAAACAAAAGAATCAAAACCTTTCCCAAATGAAGATACAATCTTGGAATTATCAGATACAGAATATAAAAAACTAATTTACAGAATGCTTAAAGATATCACAAATGAAATTAGGATAACTGCAGAAAAAGCCAAGGAACACACTGATAAAACAGTTGAAGAACTCAAAAAGATTATTCAAGAACATAGTGGAAAAATTAATAAGTTGCAAGAATCTATAGAGAGACAGCATGTAGAAATCCAAAAGATTAACAATAAAATTACAGAATTAGACAACGCACTAGGAAGTCAGAGGAGCAGACTTGAGCAATTAGAATGTAGCCTGGGACTTCTGGAGGACCAGGGAATCAACACCAACATAGCTGGAAAAAAATCAGATAAAAGAATTAAAAAAAAATGAAGAAACCCTAAGAATCATGTGGGACTCTATCAAGAAGGATAACTTGTGAGTGATTGGAGTCCCAGAACAGGGAGGGGGGACAGAAAACAAAGAGAAAATAGTTGAAGAACTCCTGACACAAAACTTCCCTGATATCATGAAAGACGAAAGGATATCTATCCAAGATGCTCATCGAACCCCATTTAAGATTGATCCAAAAAGAAAAACACCAACACATATTATCATCAAACTTGCCAAAACCAAAGACAAACAAAAAATTTTAAAAGCAGCCAGGGAGAAAAGAAAGGTTTCCTTCAAGGGAGAATCAATAAGAATAAGTTCAGACTACTCAGCAGAAACCATGTAGGCAAGAAGGGAATGGGACGACGTATACAGAGCACTGAACGAGAAAAACTGCCAACCAAGGATCATATATCCAGCAAAACTCTCTCTGAAATAGGAAGGAGAAATTAAGATATTTACAGATAAACACAAGTTTAGAGAATTTGCAAAAACTAAACCAAGACTGCAAGAAATGCTAAAGGAGACTGGCCAGATAACCAATAATATCAGGTACCAGCACAATACAAGGTCACAAAACAGAACGTCCTGATATCAACGCAACTCAAATAGGGAAAACACAAAAACAAACAAATTAAGATTAATTCTAAAAAATAAATGAATAAACAAAATAATTCACATAACAGGAAATCATGGAAATCAAAAGATAAACGATCACAATAATCAAAAAGAGGGACTAAATATAGGAGGCATTGAACTGCCAGATGGAGAGGGATACAAGGCGATATAGAATGATACAAGTTAGATTTTTACTTAGAGAAATAGGGGTTAATAATAAGGTAACCACAAACAGGAATATCAATTTCATAACTCAAGAAAAAAGCCAAGAAAAATGTAACGACTCAACAAACATAAAGTTAAACATTATGAAAATGAGGATCTCACAAGCTACTAAGAAAAACGTCTCAGCACAAAAAAGTATGTGGAAAAATGAAATGGCCAACAACACACATGAAAAGGCATCAAAATGACAGCACTAAAAACTTATTTATCTATACTTACGCTGAATGTAAATGGACTAAATGCACCAATAAAGAGACAGAGAGTCACGGACTGGATAAAGAAACACGATCCATCTATATGCTGCCTACAGGAGACACACCTTAGACTTAGAGACACAAACAAACTAAAACGATGGAAAAAAATATATCAAGCAAATAATAAGCAAAAAAGAAGAGGAGTAGCAATATTAATTTCTGACAAAATAGACTTTAGACTTAAATCTGCCACAAAGGATAAAGAAGGACACTATATAATGATAAAAGGGACAATTGATCAGGAAGACATAACCATATTAAATATTTACGCACCTAATGACAGGGCTGCAAGATACATAAATCAAATTTTAACAGAATTGAAAAGTGAGATAGACACCTCCACATTTATAGTAGGAGACTTCAACACACCACTTTCGGAGAAGGACAGGACATCCAGTAAGAAGCTCAATAGAGACACGGAAGATCTAATTACAACAATCAACCAACTTGACCTCATTGACTTATACACAACTCTCCACCCAACTGCTGCAAAGTCTACTTTTTTTTCTAGCACACATGGAACATTCTCTAGAATAGACCACATATTAGGTCATAAAACAAACCTTTGCAGAGTCCAAAACATCGAAATATTACAAAGCATCTTCTCAGACCACAAGGCAATAAAACTAGAGATCAATAACAGAAAAACTAGGGAAAAGAAATCAAATACTTGGAAAATGAACAATACCCTCCTGAAAAAAGACTGGGTTATAGAAGACATCAAGGAGGGAATAAGGAAATTCTTAGAAAGCAACGAGAATGAAAATACTTCCTATCAAAGCCTCTGGGACACAGCAAAAGCAGTGCTCAGAGGCCAATTGATATCGATAAATGCACACATACAAAAAGAAGAAAGAGCCAAAATCAGAGAACTGTCTCGACAACTTGAACAAATAGAAAGTGAGCAACAAAAGAACCCATCAGGCACCAGAAGAAAACAAATAATAAAAATTAGAGCTGAACTAAATGAATTCGAGAACAGAAAAACAATTGAAAGAATTAACAAAGCCAAAAGCTGGTTCTTTGAAAAAATTAACAAAATTGATAAACCATTGGCTAGACTGACTAAAGAAAAACAGGAAAGGAAACAAATAACCCGAATAAGAAACGAGCAGGACCACATCACAACACAGCCAAATGAAATTAAAAGAATCATTTCAGATTACTACGAAAAATTGTACTCTAACAAATTTGAAAACCTAGAAGAAATGGATAAATTCTTGGAAAAATACTACCTACCTAAACTAACACATTCAGAAGTAGAACAACTAAATAGACCCATAACAAAAAAAGAGATTGAAATGGTAATCAAAAAACTTCCAACAAAAAAAAGTCCTGGCCCGGACGGCTTCACTGCAGACTTCTACCAAACCTTCAGAGAAGACTTAACACCATTACTATTGAAGGTATTTCAAAGCATAGAAAAAGGCAGAATACTACCCAACTCATTCTATGAAGCTACCATGTCCCTGATACCAAAACCAGGTAAAGACATTACAAAAAAAGAAAATTTTAGACCTATATCCCTCATGAACATAGATGCAAAAATCCTCAACAAAATTCTAGCGAATAGAATCCAACAACACATCAAAAAAATAATTCACCCTGATCAAGTGGGATTTATACCAGGTATGCAAGGCTGGTTTAATATCAGAAAAACCATTAATGTAATCCATCACATAAATAAAACAAAAGATAAAAACCACATGATCTTATCAATTGATGCAGAAAAGGCATTTGACAAAGTTCAACACCGATTTATGTTAAAAACTCTTACCAAAATAGGAATTGAAGGAAAATTCCTCAACATAATAAAGGGCATCTATGCAAAGCCAACAGCCAATATCACTCTAAATGGAGAGAACCTGAAAGCATTTCCCTTGAGAACGGGAACCAGACAAGGATGCCATTTATCACCACTCTTATTCAACATTGTACTTGAAGTCCTAGCCAGGGCAATTAAGCTAGACAAAGAAATAAAAGGTATCCGGATTGGCAAGGAGGAAGTAAAGTTATCACTATTTGCAGATGACATGATCGTATACATGGAAAACCCTAAGGAATCCTCCAGAAAACTACTGAAACTAATAGAAGAGTTTGACAGAGTCTCAGGTTATAAAATAAACATACAAAAATCACTTGGATTCCTCTACATCAACAAAAAGAACACCGAAGAGGAAATAACCAAATCAATACCATTCACAGTAGCCCCCAAGAACATAAAATACTTAGGAATAAATCTTACCAAGGATGTAAAAGACTTATACAAAGAAAACTATAAAACTCTGCTACAAGAAATTCAAAAGGACATAGTTAAGTGGAAAAACATACCCTGCTCATGGATAGGAAGACTTAACATAGTAAAAATGTCTATCCTACCAAAAGCCATCTATACATATAACGCAATTCTGATCCAAATTCCAATGTCATATTTTAAGGGGATAGAGAAACAAATCACCGATTTCATATGGAAGGGAAAGAAGCCCCGGATAAGCAAAGCATTACTGAAAAAGAAGAAGAAAGTGGGAGGCCTCACTCTACCTGATTTCAGAACCTATTATACAGCCACAGTAGTCAAAACAGCCTGGTACTGGTACAACAACAGACACATAGACCAATGGAACAGAATTGAGAACCCAGATATAAATCCATCCACGTATGAGCAGCTGATATTTCACAAAAGACCAGTGTCAGTCAATTGGGGAAATGATAGTCTTTTTAACAAATGGTGCTGGCATAACTGGATATCCATTTGCGAAAGAATGAAACAGGACCCATACCTCACACCATGCACAAAAACTAACTCCAAGTGGATCAAAGACCTAAACATAAAGACTAAAATGATAAAGATCATGGAAGAAAAAATAGGGACAACCCTAGGAGCCCTAATACAGGGCACAAACAGAATACAAAACATTACCAAAAATGATGAAGAGAAACCAGATAACTGGGAGATCCTAAAAATCAAACACCTATGCTCATCTAAAGACTTCACCAAAAGAGTAAAAAGACCACCCTCAGACTGGGAAAGAATATTCAGCTATGACATCTCAGACCAGCACCTGATCTCTAAAATCTACATGATTCTGTCAAAACTCAACCACAAAAAGACAAACAAACCAATGAAGAAGTGGGCAAAGGATATGAGCACACATTTCACTAAAGAAGATATTCAGGCAGCCAACAGACACATGAGAAAATGCTCCCGATTATTAGCCATTAGAGAAATGCAAATGAAAACTACGATGAGATTCCATCTCACACCAACTAGACTGGCATTAATCCAAAAAACACAAAGTAATAAATGTTGGAGAGGCTGCGGAGAGATTGGAACTCTCATACACTGCTGGTGGGATTGTAAAATGGTACAACCACTCTGGAAATCCATCTGGCGTTATCTTAAACAGTTAGAAATAGAACTACTATACAACCCAGAAATCCCACTCCTCGGAATATACCCTAGAGATACAAGAGCCTTCACACAAACAGATATATGCACACCCATGTTTATTGCAGCTCTGTTTACAATAGCAAAAAGCTGGAAGCAACCAAGATGTCCGTCAACGGATGAATGGGTAAATAAATTGTGGTATATTCACACAATGGAATACTATGCATCGATAAAGAACAGTGACGAATCTCTGAAACATTTCATAACATGGAGGAATCTGGAAGGCATTATGCTGAGCGAAATGAGTCAGAAGCAAAAGGACAAATATTATATAAGACCACTATTATAAGATCTTGAGAAACAGAAAAAACGGAGAAGAACACATACTTTTGTGGTTACAAAGGGGGGAGGGAGGGCGGGAGGGAGAGGGCTTTTTATTGATCAATCTGTAGATAAGAACTGCTTTGGGTGAAGGGAAAGACAACACTCAATACAAGGAAGGTCAGCCTAATTGGACTGGACTAAAAGCAAAGAGGTTTCCGGGATAAAATGAAAGCTTCAAAGGTCAGCGGAGCAGGGACTGGGGTCTGGGAAACTTGGTTTGAGGGGACTTCTAAGTCAATGGGCATAATAATTCTATTATGAAAACATTCTGCATCCCACTTTGAATTATGGCGCCTGGGGTCCTAAATGCCAACAAGCGGCCATCTAAGATACATCAATTGGTCTCAACCCACCTGGAGCAAAGGCAAAGGAAGAACACCAAGGTCACACGACAACTAAGAACTCAAGAGACAGAAAGGGCCACATGAACCAGAGACCTACATTATCCTGAGACCAGAACAACTAGTTGGTACCCGGCCACAATCGGTGTCTGCCCTGTCAGGGAGCACAACAGACAACTCCTGAGGGAGAAGGAGGCCAATGGGATACAGACCCCAAATTCTCATAAAAAGACCATACCTAATGGTATGACTGAGACTAGAGGAATCCCAGAGACAATGTTCCCCAGAACTTCTGATGGCACAGGACAGGCACCATCCCCGAAGACAACTCATCAGGCATGAGAAGGACTGGTCAGTGGGGGGGAGAGAGATGCTGATGAAGAGTGACCTAATTAAATCAGGTGGACACTGGAGAGTGTGTAGGCAACTCTTGACTGGAGGGGGGATGGGAAGATAGAGAGGGAAGATGGCAAAATTGGCACGAAACGAGAGACTGAAAGGGCTGACTCAATAGGGGGAGAGCAAGTGGGAGAAGGGAGTAAGATGTATGTAAACCTACATGTGACAGACTAATTGGAATGGTAAATGTTCACTTGAAGCTTAATAAAAATTAATTAAAAAAAAAAAAAAAGAAGAATGGAAATTCCAGAACACTTAATTGTGCTCATGAGGAACTTGTATATAGGTAAAGAGGCAGTTTTTTGGACAGAAAAAGGGGCTACGGTGTGGTTTAAAGTCAGGAAATGTGTGCATCAGGGTTGTATTGTTTCACCATACCTAGTCAATCTTTACGCTGAGCAGCTAATCTGAGAAGCTGGGCTATATGAAGAATGGGGCACCAGTATTGGAGGAAGATTCATTAGCAACCTGCATTATGCAGATAACACAACATTGCTTGCTGAACGTGAAGAGGACTTGAAGCACTTACTGATGAAGATCAAAGGCCACAGCCTTCAGTTTGGATTGCACCTCAACATAAAGAAAACAAAAATCCTCACAACTGGACCAATAAGCAACATCATGATAAATGGAGAAAAGATTGAAGTTGTCAAGGATTTCATTTTACTTGGATCCCCAATCAACACTAGTGGAAGCAGCAGTAAAGAAGTCAAAATATACACTGCATTGGGCAAATCTATTGCAAAGGATCTCTTTAAATTGTTGCAAAGCAAAGTTGTCACCTTGAAGACTAAGATGCGCTTAACCCAAGCCATGGTATTTGAATTGCATCATATGCATGTGAAAGCCAAACAGTGAATAAGGAAGACTGGAGCGGAATTAACGCCCTTGAATTGTGGTGTTGGTGGAGGGTATTGAATATACCATGGACTGCCAAAAGAACAAACAAATCTGCCTTGGAAGAGGTACAACCAGAATGCTCCTTGGAAGCAAGAATGAGGAGACTACGTCTTACATACTTCGGACATGTTGTCAGGATGGATCAGTCCCTGGAGAAGGACATTATGCTTGGTAAAGTACAGAGTCAGTGGAAAAGAGGAAGACCCTCAATGAGGGGGATTGACACAGTAGCTGCAACAATGGGCTCAAGCATAACAACGATTGTGAGCATGGTGCAGAACCAGGCAGTGTTTCATTCTGTGGTACATAGCATCACCATGAAATGGCACCTAAAGACAAAAACAAGGGAGAGAAATTGTCAGCCTAAGATTCTTTATCCAGTAAAACTGTCATTCAAAAATGAGGGTGAAGTCTTGACATTCCTGAATAAGCAAAAGTTGTAGGAATTTGTAGCCACCAAATGTGTTCTGGAAAAATTACTTAAGGAAGTTTTTCAGAGGGAAAGGAAGAACACTAGACAGATACTCAAATCAGCACACAGAGGGAGAGAGAGAGAAATCTAGTAAAGATATGGGCAAATATAAAGATGAGTTGTATGGAGGTAAATTTAGTTGTTAGTTCCACAAACAATATAACATAAAATGTGTGAAAAGTACGAACTTAGCCTAATGACTATAGGATGGATAATGATGTACCCGGTGTCAAAACAACACAAATGTGGGAGGTAGAAGTAAAATAGAATAGAGTTTCACTATGTTAATGTTATATATTACATGTTGTTTGTATGTTAAATATTGGCATCAGACTAAGTTGGTGCAATTGTAAGTTGTTAAGTGTAAAAGTTGTGGTAAATACTAAGAAAATGTTTAGAAAATATTCACAGAAGGAGAGAAGGAAGAAATAAAGAAGACTAAACACAAAAATTAACACAAAAAATAATAGAAGTATGAGAATCGTGTGACAAATAAGTTACACAACACACAAAAAAAATTAGCAAATGAAGTAGATCTTTCGTTTTCAGTACTTACCTTAAATGTAAATGGTTTAAACTCTCCATTCAAAGGGCAGGGAGTGGCAGAATGGATTTTAAAAAAAGAAGGAAAGATCCACTCTTATGCTGTATCCAAGAGATGCATCTAGGCCCAAAGATACAAAAGATTGAAAGTGAAAAGCAAGGGAAAAAAAAATTTCCCTGAGACTACTAACTGTAAGAAAGAAGAGACCAATATCAGAAGAAAAAAAAAAATCAAAATCTGTTATAAGAGATAAAGAAGGATATTACATAAGAATAAATTAAAAGTCAATTAATCAAGAAGACATAACAGTTATAAGCTTTTATGCACTTAACATATATGAAGAGCCCCAAAATATATGAAACCAATACTGAAAAATCTAAAAGGAATAATAGACAACTCCACAATAATAGTTGAAGACTTCAATATGCTCCACTTTTGATACTGTAGAAAACCTTGCAGATCTTTAAAGTTGTGTGTCAACTTGTCTGGGCCATGATTCTGAGTTACGATGTAGTTTGGCAGTCATATAATCACCTACATGATGAGATCTGGTACAATATGATCAGCTCCATGATTCAATCTGAGGTGAATAGCCAATCAGTTCAAAGGGAGGTTCCTTGGGGGTATGACCTGCATCCAATGCTCTTCTTCACTGACTGAATTCTTGGTACGTCATATTTCTGCTTAACCGTGGCATTTTTGTTTTTCTATGCCTCTCTTCTTTCCCACTGAACAGACTCCTTAGATTCCTTTTAATCCTTTACTAATTAAGAAGCCTAGGCACACACTTGATTTACTGTTTGTACTAAGACCATATGTTACTAGCAGTGACTTTGGTCTTCTCCCTGAGCTCACAGATTTATGATCAAACTGTGACTCGGTAAGAAAATAACATCATTTTACAATCCTGAAATTCCTGAACTCTATATTTACTACAAAGTGGGCTTGCAAATCAGATGTTTTTCTTTCTTTTTTTTTTTTCTGACCTTTTATACTGATTTAGGACATAATATTGGAGCCATCATTCCCTGTCCTAGAATATGACCCAGCCAGAGCTGGACTCACAAGGACCCGAAAGGACATATCATCTGGGCCCTGAGGTACGAAGACAATAGTTAGGACAATCTTGGAAAACATCTTTCAGGGAAACTTTCACATAAACTAATCAAACAGCACAAAAGACCCACATACTTTCCATTCTTATCTTTTTCTATTAGCATTTAGTGAATAGTAAGTTTTGTTGGACCAGTGAAGACCCTCATGACTGTCATTACAGAAACCTGTCCCAATGATTATTAAGAAAGACAATTCAAAATGTACAATCATAGAGATTTAGCAGTTGCTAGCCAATCTGTGAAAGGTGATGGTTTCAATGGTTTTGCCCATTTGTAATGTTAATATACGCTGATGATCCTGTAAGGTTCCTCCAACTTGGGCACACATGGCTCTGGCAGCATGGTTGTCCGATTTGCCACTTTTGTCTGTTCTGTAATATCCTTTGGACTCAGGCAGACAAAGGCATGGCAGCATGCTTGTCTGTTTCCTACTTTTGCCTCTTTGAATATATGCCGAATACAACCTTTCTTTTTGCTTTACTAAATTTGTAAAGCTGCACTGAAGGTGTTGGCAAAAAACAAGGCTCTAGGAATTAACAGAATATCAGTTGAGATGTTTCACAAACAGATGCACTGCTGGAAGTGCTCACTCATCTATGCCAAGAAATTTGGAAGGCAGCTACCTGGCTAACCGACAGGAAGAGATCCATGTTCATGCCTATTCCCAAGAAAGGTGATCCAAATGAATGCAGAAATTATTGAACAACATCATCAATATCACACACAAGCAAAATTTTGCTGAAGATCACTCAAAAGGGGCTGCAGCGGTATATCAACAGGTAAGGTTTGAAATTCAGGCTAGATTCAGAAGAGGACATAGAACCAGGGATATCATTGCTGGTGTCAGATGGATCCTGGCTAGAAGCAGAGAATACCAGAAGGATGTTTGCCTGTGTTTTATTAACTGCACAAAAGCATTTGACTGTGTGGATCATAGCAAATTATGGATAACATTGAGGAAGAACGGGAATTCCAGAACACTTAATTATGTTCATAAGGAACCTGTATACAGATCAAGAGACAGTTGTTCAGAAAGAACAAGGGGATATTGAGTGTTTTAAAGTCAGGAAAGGTGTGTGTCAGTGTAGTATTCTTTCACCATACCTATTCACTCTGTATGCTGAGCCAATAATTTGAGAACTTGGACTATATGAAGAAGAAAGGGGCATCAGGATTGAAGGAAGACTCATTAACAACCTAAGATATGTGGATGACACAACCTGCCTTGCTGAAAGTGAAGAGAACTTGAAGCGCTTACTGATGAAAATCAAAGACTTCAGTACGGATTACACTTCAACATAAAGACAACAAAAATCCTCACAACTGGGCCAATAAGCAACATCATGATAGATGGAGAAAAGATTGAAGTCATCAAGGATTTCATTTTACTTGGACCCAGAATCAACACCTATGAAAGCAGCAGTCGAGAAATCAAAAGACTCATTACATTAGGTAAATCTGCTGCAAAGGATCTCTTTAAAGTGTTGGAAAGCAAGGATGTCACCTTGAAGAATAAGGTGTGCCTGACCCAAGCCATGGCATTTTCAATCACATCAAACGCATGTGAAAGCTGGACAATGAATAAAGAAGACTGGAGAAGAATCGATGCTTTTGAATTGTGGGGTTGGCAAAGAATATTGAATATACCATGGGCTGCCAAAAGAATGAGCAAATCTGTCTTGGAAGAAGCAGAACCAGAATGCTTCTCAGAAGCAAGAATGGGGAGACTGGATCTTACATACTTTGGACATTTTGTCAGGAGGGATCAGTCCCTGGAGAATGACATCATGCTTGGTAAAGTACAGGGTCAGCGGAAAAGAGGAAGACCCTCAATGAGATGGACTGACACAGTGGCTGCAACAATGAGCTCAAGCATAACCATTGTGAGCATGGTGCATGACTGGGCAGTGTTTTACTCTGTTGTACATAGGGTTGCTATGAGTTGGAACCAACTGGATGGCACCTAACCACAACAACAAACTTTGTGATGTTTTTACCGTAGAACGATAGAACCTCATCAAGTGTAGCTAATAAAAATACCAATTACCACTTTAAATTTTCTCCCTCAAAACACCCCTGCCAAAACTACAAGATAATTAGATACATTTTCTCTTGTCAAGCTATGATGGTGACAGTTTACTACATATTTTTGCGCTGTATGGCATAGTTTGTCATATTTACAAGTGACCTCTAACAATTTTCTCACTACTTATTCTTCAGTACCAGAACCAATGCCACATATTTTGTCTTGTTTTAATGATGCCACATTACTAAGTAAGCACATTAATAAGTTATTTGTCACTGAGCTATTTTCATAGTAATGTTGTATAACAAACTACCCTGAAGTCAGTGGCTTAAGACAACAATCAATTATTCTCACTCTTAAAGGTGTGTAGCTCAGTGTGGGGACTATTTGAGACTGCAGGTAGGCAGCTCAGTGTGGTGGCACTTCCCCCTGGGTATCATTCATTAGCCACAAAACAAGGCCAAGGCTACTGGAGGTTTGTTCTCATGAAACAGATTAGCAGCTCCGAGATGTAGGAGGAGAAGCCCGTGCTGAATCTTAAAACTCCAAACTCACACATTGCCACTTTTGCCCAAATTATATTGACCAAACAGACCATGTGGCCAAGCCCAGTGTTTAAGAGCAGGAAAGTACACTCCATATACCAGGAGGCAATGGTAAGGATATAGATGTATAGTACTGCTATTAGTGAGGAAATAAACAGGTCCAAAAATTAAATCTACCACATCCTTCCTATGAAAGCAGGAAACCAACTGCAATATTAAAACCCTGGAAATTTTCCAGAGATTAGTTCTTCAGTGTTTTGAGAGATTAGTCTTGTAATTTGCAGGGGTGGTTATTGTTTTGCTGATGAAAAACTGGGTGGATCTTGGAGAGTGACTGTGGAGAATTGTAACCTCAACCATATGGTGACTCAAAATGCAGCCACTTTCCCAAATAGTGTGTATTTGCTGGAATCACAAAGAACCCAGCCCCTTGTATTTAGCTCTTGTATTTAGCTCTTGTATTTAGCTCTGGGTATGTCATAGAAAAAATAAATAAATAAATAAGATTGTTGTTCCTGATGTCAATCTTCAAGGATGAAAAAAGTAGTTAAAAGAATAATTTATAAGAATCAGCGCAAAGCATGTTCCTATGAGAGAGAGGTTAAAGATGACCCAAATGTCCAATTTCCCAAGCTGCTATACCACTCCCTCATCTCTAACATCAACTACTCCCCCTCCCTTCAGTACTCTCCCTCCTGTCTTTGGGTTCCCTAATTTGCTGCAATGTTTCATAGAACTCATGAGCCATATAAAGGAAATGGCTCACGCCCTTGTGGAGGCTGGCAAGTCCCAAACTCGTGGGTCAGGTGTAAACTTCTCCCTGGTCCTTGGCCTCTGCCCAAAGGCACTCAGCTTTCTTGTTCCGTAGGCTGGGAAAGCCCGCTGCACCATCTCTTATGAGTCTCTATTTCTTTGGTGGTGGCAGTCTCTCTCCCTCTACTCTGGAATTGGCTCTCTTTTAAGGCAAAACTGACCAATCCCCTTGGTGGGCCACAATTACCCTATTACACAGTCCCTGCCAATCACCTGGGTGGGAGTTACCAGCCCATGGCTAGAAAGGCCACAAACACATATGGCCCAAGTGGCAGAGCAGCTTGCATGGGAGTCTTAATCTTTGGCCGAGTCTTTTCTTGCTCTGAACTTCATTCAAATCTCGAAGCTGTTTGGATCACTCAGTACATGGACTGGAATAGCAAATTGAAATGAAGAATATGTTCCCTCCAAAATCCAAGGAGTGCCACTACGTATTGTGCCTCTGTTTCAGTTGTATGGAGGATACTACATGTAACAACTTACCCATCATCTTAGGAGGGATATCTCAACATGCCCCATCTCACTGGAACCCTAGAAATCTCACAGAATTATTTCCCACTCACTATCTTGCACACAAATGTCTACCTATAAGTTTGGAGTAGTTGCTACTTCTTGCTCACTAAGTTTAATCAGCATACTTTTATCAATACAATGCACCAGTGTGATGTCTTGTTTAAGGGAAAGTTGACCAAGTTCCTCACAAACTAAATTATGACATAGGTTGGAGTGTTTATACACCCCTTAAAAATTAGGTACAACAATTAAGGTATATTGCTGGCCTTGCCAGCTGAAAGGAAACAATTTTTGGTGGTCTTTTCTAATAGATACAAAAATAAAAGCATTTGCCACGTTAATAGCTGTGCGTGAAGTACCTGGGAATATGCTAATCTGCGTAGGGATGAAACTACATCTGGAGCAGCAGCTACAGTTGTAGTCACCAATTGATTGCACTTTTTCTAATCTAATGTCAGTCTCCAAAATCCAACTGTTTTCTGCGCAGGCCAAAGAGGTGACAATTTCAATGGAAGAATGGTGGGAATCACCACCCCTGTATCCTCCAAGTCTTTAATTCCCTCTAGGAATGCAGTATTGCTTTTAGCTTACTATTTTTCTAGGTAAAGACAGTCCTAGGTAAAGGCTTCCACTTGGCCTTTCTATCATAATAGTCCTCACTCCATAGTTCAATTAACCAACATTTGGATTTAGCCAGTTGTTGAGTGTGTGTATTTCAATTACGTATTCTGGAACTAGGGAAATAATCATAGGATGGATTTAGGGATCCACTGGACCCACTGTAAAGCAGGCTTGAGATAAAATTCCATTGACAATGGACCTCAATAAGCCTCTACTCTGCCTGGTAGACGACAGTGATGTTTTGGGTAACCTGAAATTAGTGTCAGTTCAAAACTAGTGTCCAGTAATCTCCAAAAGTTCTGATCATTTCTTTTTCCTGAATTCACAGCAACCCTTATAAAAGGCCATATGTCACTTTGGAGAAGTCTGGTAGAAAAATTCACAGTATAAGTTCTGATAGCATAGTCGGGTACTTAGTAGTCAAGGGAAACCAGCCTCCCCTTCATTCAAAAGATTATGGGCCTGTAAACTGGATCAGGTCTGGGAATTTATTGTGGGGCCATGACTTTCTTTTCTGGTGATTAAAGTTAGACTTCTGTTGACTATGTCTGCTTTTACAGATCAAGTAAGAATTTAGTAGACTTCCCGTGCATTGCACGTCCAGGTATCAACTATCCGAGGATCAACTATGAAATAACACAGGTCTCTGTGTGTCAAGTTTTTTTTTGTTTACTTCTTTGACTCAGCTGTCCTTTATGGTAACAATATTCATCTTGCCTTTAGAGATTAAGTGCTACCACTTGGCCTCTGCTCCCCCTGGGATTCAATCACCCTCATTGCATTTAGGTTCCCAATTCAATGGTGACTGTTACCACTATAATATCTGACCTACTTACGTCTCTTTCACCATCATCCTACATCTTTAATATCCATTCTCATACATATTTCCCAGATTTCTATGGGTACAAATTAGAAAAATCATGATTTTCTTACTGTGTCATAGCTTCTTGCTTTGTTTTGATATGCCCAAAAGGGTTGCTTGAGTGAGCTAGCTTGATTATTTTTGCCTTTGGAGCTCTGACGTCCTGTCCCCAGATGGCTAGAGTTGTTATCACGTATATCAGTCTAGAAGTCCATTCACTTGTATGAATTCAGCTCAGGTGTCCAGGTAGCTGATCATCAAGTATGCGGTACAGGCTCTGTCTTACAGTCTTAGAGGGACAGGGGTGATCAGTGTAGGTACCGGTATCTGGTTGCAGCAGAGGGTCATGTTCTGAACAAGGCAGGAGGTTGAGAACCGACCCCCGGGTGTTTCTGAGGAAAGCGTGTCCCTGTTCCACAGAGCATGCAGGTGGGTAGGTTCTGCAGACAGACCATGGGCACCCAATGTTTTTGGTTGTAAGGACTGGGAGGTACCAGTTATCCTTGGACCCCTGTCGCAGGTGGCTGGGTGATCTGAATGTAGCTACTAGTCCTTAGGCCCCTGATGTGGGTAGGTGAGGATCCTGTTTAATAGGCAAAGCAATGTCAAATGTCAAACACCAAACTCTCCACCGCACAGCTGAAATGGTTGGAGTCTGCTAACAAGGGCCTATTCTCCTGAAATAGGCCCACACAGGTCCATGCAGAGGGGAAAGGTTCTCAAAGTCTGCAGACAGTTTATGCCTGAACAGGAGCTGCTTCTGACCTGAGCTCCCCTGTTTAGTGAACTAGCAAATTATCTTTTCCCCCAAATTCAAATTTTTTCCTTCTCCAAGGCCGGGAGTATGGCTCTAGGTGCTCAACAGGGCCTATCTCAGGCCCAGGGAATTTAGCCGCTGAAGCCGGCTTGGGGGTGGGGGGGGGTGTGGTGAAATACATGCAAGTACTTAGTTTTTGCCAAGAGCACCATTCTTCTCAGGTTCCAGAGGTGTGAGTAGGCTGTGTGGTTGGCTGCTTCTCCCTGAGGAAACTCTGACCGAACACTAGTACCAGCCTGCCACTGCAGCTCAGGGAATGGTGCCTGAGGGCTCCCAGCGATTCAGGTCCAGTAACTCCTCTCCACTTCTGAACCATCTCTTCCTCCCCTTGACTCTGTTTGTTTTCTAAGCTTGCCTTTGATGCTCAGGGCTCCTAGCTTGTCATAAATATATTCCTTTCACTTGTTCTTTTGGGTCTTTGTTGTAAAGAGGGCTTGCTGGAAGCACCTGTCTGTTCCCCCATCTTGGCTGCGCCTCTGTCTCATGATGTTCCTTTGCAGTGTAGTGTGCCTTTTCAAGGGTCAAACTTTGTACCTCTCTTTTTGGAGCCTTCCAGGACTTGTATGTAGTTATAGGTCTAGAAGCAAGATGGGTGGTTGAAGCGGGTCCTAAGAATACTCAGTAGTGTCCTTCAAAGCATCTGTTTCAGGGGAGACCACTAAAGTTTCCTCCAGCAAAGCAGAGTTGCTGGCTGCTGGCAGAGAAAACTCAGCAGAATTTAGGGCTTCAATATCCCTACCTTTATCAAGATCTTCCTGTACAGCCCCATTCCAATTCTCAGAATTCTGTTTCTTCTCAACCAATGCCCTCACTTTAACATCCAAACCAAAACCAAGCCCTTTGCTGTCTAGTCAATTCCAACTCATAGAGACCCTATAGGACAAAGTAGAGCTGCCCCATAGGGTTTCCAAGGTGACAACCTATATTCTTGGGAATTCAATTTGTGTTGGAAGTTACCCATTTGTAGGATAAGACTCTGGGTTTGGTTTTCAGCAATCTCAGCTCTGTAGCCACGGGACATAATGTTTACTTTCAGGAAACAGAAAATTTCAGGTCACTCAAAAGGTGCTTGAGTTGGGAATTTGAAGCCCTGAGCTCATTTTTTTCCATGTAGTTAGGACAAACCACCCAGTGGTATTATACTTGTCAGTTTGACAAAAATATTCCAACGTATCAAATACACGATCACCCAGGAAATTATCTCTTATAAATATCTGATTAGGAGTATCCAATGTTTATATTTTGTGCATCTCTTTTTGCCACATAAAGCCATTGGCTATCAGACCACTCTTTACTACTGGAAATAGTCTTAAATCTAATATTATTAGAGAATCAATTTTAGAAACTGCAGAACCCATTCTGAAAACTCATGCTTAACATTCTGTTCCTCTAAATCCAATCTCAGTACCAACATCTCTATCAGTCAGTGTTCTCCAGAGAAATATTATATATATATATATAGTAACTTATTAAGAAATATAACAGTGAAAAGGAATGGAAAAGTGGGTTTTTTATATTTTAGGAAAATCTGGCTAAAGATCAAAGATATAAATTAAGCACAACAGTGATGCAGGTTGATAGCTGATAAGAGTTCATTACAGACAAAAAGCAGGCAGTAGATACAAAGATTCTTACAGAATCTTTTAGCTTGAAGGCAGCTTGAGTGAATACAAAAAAAAGGTGGAAAACAAGGTCAGAAAGGTCATTAGGCACCAGGCTAGGTAGAGGCATGCAGATCACTGCAAAAACTTTGCATGTGATTTTGAGTAAAGTGGGGAATCCCTGGAGGTTCTAGAGTGTTCTATGGCTTTCTTTGGATTCATTCTAAAGAAGTCAAATAAGCACAAAAAGATCAATGGGAGAATGATGTAATTAGACATCATTTAAAATGTTCACTGACAGTTGATAGTAAAAGACAGCATAGAAAATACAAATTTAGAAACTGTCAGAGCAGTTAAGGGACAAATTAATGAAGGAAAGATGATGGCACTGGATTAAACGATGAGTGAAGATAATAAAAAAATTGATTTTGAATGTTTTGTGAATGCAAATTCAATTGATTTGCTGTTGAATTGATTAAATTTGACAAGAAGTAAAAAGAGAAAGAGAGAAATCATGCCTGAGTCCAAGATTTTTGTTCTTAGAAGCTGGTGTCACTTAGTAAAATAAAGACTAGCTAAGGGGCAGGTTTTTGGGAAAGGAAATGTTGAGAATCTGAGGTTATTTGTCATCATGTCAAGATAGATACCATCATCTGATCTCTAAGTGGAAGTGCTGGAAAAGAAGTAGGACATGTAAGCCTGAGTTTCACGGGAAGGTAGGAAGTTCAAAATAAATGTTTGGGAATCATCAGCATATTTACCATACCTGGAAACATGAGTTATAAATGAGGTGGAAGGGAAACAAATGCCTGTGGTCTCCTGGAATATGACTGAAGATGGTTATTTAAGTAAATTGATTAATAAGGCAAATATGATGCTGTGAGAGAACAACTTAAGATGAAGACTAAATGTTTCTCATTAGATTCATCAATGTGGAGGGCATTGTTGACCTTATTGTGAGTTGTTTCAGATAAATAGTAGGAATAAAACCTGGTTGAAATGGATTTGTGGGAGAGTGGAAGGAAAGAATATTGTGACAATCCATTTGAGAAGTTTTCTAGAAATCAGTCCAGATGAATATAGAAGAGAGTGTGGAGTAAAAGGAGTCCTAGTGGTGCAATGACTGATAACGTTGAGCTTTCCCATTATCTCTTTCCAGAGATGTAGTTGATTTGATTCCTGTGTATTCTGTCTGGTGAGGTCCATTACTGCTTCCATATGGCCCACACAGTTATAACTAATCAACATCAAAATTTTGCCTGAACTTTTGAGTGATTATGTGCAAAATGGTATTCAAAATTCAGGAGAGAGAGCAAAATGAGATAGCAAACCTTCAGGTGCACAAATTTTATCATGATCAAGACAAAAGGCTTAAGTTGCATACCAATGGTATAAAAAAAGCAAACAAAACCAAATCCTTTGCCTTCAAGTTGATTCCCACTAATAGCGACCTTATAGGATGGAGTAGAATTGCCCCATAGGGCTTTCAAGGAGCAGCTGGTGGATTTGGACTGCCAACCTTTTTGTTAGCAGCCAAACGCTTAACCACTGCGCCACCGGGACCCCATGAATTGTATAGTTCAAGAAAAACAAACCTGCATTTGTAGAGTAGACAATTATTAGATTAAGAACCCAAAATACTGGGAAAAATTATGGACCTAGTTGGCATGGCCTCATAATGGGATTCTGCACAGATTACCTTCCCTGAATTTCACTTATGAATGTGTCAATTAAACAGTTATACTAAGACATCAGTGTACATTTCCATTGTACAATACAGCACTACCAATTTATGAAGGAACAACTCTTCCTCTAAGACAAGGGGAAAGGAAGACAAAAATAGGAGAGAAAGAGAGTATATTACTGGAGAAATCTCGAAGATGATGGAGTAACCCACTGAGGAAGGAGGCAATGGGAAGAGTGGTGAGAGCTAAGGGCAGCTGGGAAGAATGTGCTAAGAGAATAGCAAGGTGAAAAGGAAAGCTGACCCAACAGCGATGAATAACAAGTTAATGAATGACTCCAGGAAAATTTACTGTCCTAGGTAACTAAGCAGGAGATGGGCTGAAAACACCTGATTCACTGAACCAGCTCCTAGAAGCCAGCAGCAGCAATGTTGTAGAATCTGCCTAGGAGACAAACACTTCTAAGCCATGTGAAATGAGCATGAATATTTTTTTCTGTACAGTTCAAATACTTCAGTTCTACTTTGAAGTGATCACTAAATTTAGGGACAGGTTTCGGTAAAATAAAATATAATATAAAATGATAGAGAATAGAGGGTAATTTTCTATTATCCACATCCCTAATAAATTGGCCAAAAGTTTCCATTTAAGATATCTCACATCCTTTTGTAAGTGTTGACTCTAAGTGTCAGTGGTTGCTATCTATGTCAGATGATGAAGATAACCTTTTTAAAGAACATAAAATATGATTGACATACATATATAAAACAAACACATGCCCAACATTTTATTTAATTAATTAATGATTGAGAGAAGTAGTAAAATATTCAACGGGTTCAACATCAAAATCAAATTTCACTTGTAAAGGTACTGATAAGCATGGCTGAAAAAAAATTCAAATAGATGCAAAATGGATCTGTCTACAGAGAAAACATCAATTGCATTCCACTAAAATTAATTTATATTTCTATGAGAAATAATTTACATTAGTAACAGTTTTATACAACTTCTACAATTGTAACATAGCTTAAAGATGATAAATAACAAACATAACCCAGTGCACTAGAGGGAAGACTCAGGTTTTTTTTTTCCTGCTTCAAAGGTTCTCACAATTTTTCCTGACACTGGCATAAGGAAAGAAGATAGAGTGAGTAGAGGAGATGGTATTGGCTAAGTGTCTTCTTATCCAATAATTATGCTGATAATTTGTATATACGTTATTTAATTGAATCAAAAGAGTGATCCAGTGATAATGCTCACATTGTAGTTTGAATAAAATGATATTCAAAAAATATATCTAAGATTATAAAACTTGTAAACAGCTGATCTGAAATTTGTACTCAGGACTGACTGGTCCAAAATTTGTGCCTTTTCTTACTACATATTTCAATATAAGGCATATGAAATTCTATTTGAGTCAGATGTGGAATATGGGCCTTAATCCACATAGAACGACAAGGTGGATGATTTGGACTTGACTCATAACCATTTTCAGTCATACATTTAATTTGATTATTTGTGTTAAATTACCTCCCTGAAGTCTTGGTGGTTTTACTCTTGTATAGTATCAAATACATGCACGTGTGTGGGAGAAAGCGAGGCTGAGAAAATAGAAGAGTAAACTTCCTTGACTAAATCACAAGTTGTTCACTTAAGTTTTTTAGAGTCATTGGATTAAACATCCAGGGAAATGAACAGCTTCACTCCTGTGACCATGTTCTTCCTAATGGGGTTTTCTGATGTTCGGAAGATCCAGATATTACATGCTATGTTGTTTTTGTTAATTTACCTGGCAGCTGTACTAGGGAACTTTCACATCATCACCCTCACAAGCAAGGATCATCAACTCCACACCCCTATATATTTCTTCCTGAAGAACTTGTCTTTTCTGGATCTCTGCCTTGTTTCCATCACCATTCCCAAATCCATCGCAAACTCTCTGGCTAATCACAACACCATCTCATTTCTTGGCTGTTTCGCAGGTGTTTTTCTTCTTCCTCTTAGCCACTTCAGAAGTATCTCTACTCACAATGATGTCTTTTGATGGCTACATTGCCATCTGCTACCCACTGAGGTATGAAATTATCATGAGTCATGGAGCCTGTGTGCAGATGGCAACTTCCTCCTGAGTCAGCGGAGTTCTCATTGCAACTCTGCACACAGCTTCTAATTTTTCCATGCCTGCGTATGGGTCTCCTAAGTTTCATCAGTTCTTCTGTGATGTTCCACAACTGCTCTCCCTCACCTGTCCTTATCATACTGTGGAATTTATAGTCATTGGGCTCAGCATGGTGTTAGATTTTGGCTGTTTTGCGTTTATTGATATTTCTTACATCACATCCTCTTCGCCTTCTGAGAATCTCATCCGGAGAAGGCAGGTCTAGAGCTTTCTCCACATGCTTGCCTCACCTCACTGTTGTGACTCTCTTTCTCTTTTCCAGTTTTTCTTTTTCCTGTTTATGACCCTTACCCAAATTTCCATCACCCTTGGCTTTACTGGTGTCAGTATTCTATACTATGGTGCCACCCACCATGAATCCCCTCATCTATAGTCTGAGAAATAAGGGTATGAAGATGGCATTAAAGAAAGTGTTAAAGAGTAGGCATTGCCCTTCAAATGAGGAGAGTTAATGTCACATATATCATCATCTTTCAATCAATGACATAAGTGAACAATCTGGTTGCATAGTCTGAAAATAATATTGGATATTTACAGTATGAATACCTGTGAAAACTCTGGCTGTACTCATTAAATTGCTACTGCAGTATCACTAGATCAAGTGAGTGGAAAAACTGGTAGTTCCATTTGTAATCGAGCAGATATATGCTGATCTTATATTTATAATCTTAACTGAAAAACAAACAAAAATGCAGTTGTTTTCCAGTTAATTCTGACTTACGGCAACCACATGTATGAAAAGCAGAAGCGTGCTCCACAGGGTTTTAAGTCTATGGCCTTTCAGAGGCAGAACTCTGGCCTTTCTTTGGAGGCCTCTTGGTGGGTTTAAATCATTAGTCTTTCAATTAGTAGTTGAGTACTTAATCATCTGTCCTACCTAGGGATTCCTTATAGGGACATTTTCGTATGTGACAAATGCTTCAAGACTTCTGGATATACAACTCACTTATGATTGTGAGATTATTTCTCCATTCTTGACCTAGTGTTGTATTTGCACTCTAGTACATTGGTCCATGAAGTTACATTTACCTAGGTTTCTCCAGACTAGTCCAGTTACTCCAGTTAAATGTTTTCTTAGTACCCTTTACCTCTCCATCATAGCATTATTCTTAGTTGTAATTTAAGATTTATTTCTGTAAATACTTGTTATGTTTTTCTTCATTACACTAGGGGATCCTTGTGGACAGGTGCTGTATTCCCCGCGCTTCACTTAGTGTGTGGCCTAGAGTAGAAACACAGTGGGTATTTATTTAATATATGAATTACTGGACAATACCCACATCGTTTCCTGGTCCCACAAAACTTTTGTTTTTTTTCTTATCATTAATCTGTGCTTAGTCTAATATAAGATCTCTATATTTGTAATGGAAACCCTGGTAGCATAGTGGTTAAGAGCTAGGGCTGCTAACCAAAAAGTCAGCAGTTCAAATCCACCAGGCACTCCTTGGAAACCGTACGGGGCAGTTCTACTCTGTCATATAGGGTCGCTATGAGCCAGATTCAACTCGACGGCAACGGGTTTGTTTTGGTTTTGGTTTTATATTTGTAATGAATTGACTTCTAATTTATTCCAAAGACAATGGATTATGATCATTCTTTTGCAGTAGTTATGGACCTATGCACATATGTAGTTTACATGATCAGAAGCTGTGTTTTCCACATGGACAAAGAACTAATGGGTTTGTGCAATATAGAGAGAAAAAACATTTGTATGATTGAATGGGATATGTATGCATTTTATAGGAAAAATATTTACATGACTGTAAAATACACTGGCTCATATTCAGGCAGTTGGAATGTATTATATATATACGTGCATGTTGTGTAGCAAATGAACTGACCCCATCTACTGCAAGAAGGCCCATTTGTTCTACTTATATTCCCCTATGTTAGACTTTTCTCAGTTTAGACTCGACTGTTTCTTTCATCAAAAACATAATAAAATTTAACTATGTATCTGTTGAAATTGTTGGAGATTTGCATCAGCAGAGTACTTTTCCTAGAAACATGAACATATGCGATCTTGCATATGTCAGGTGGAATGGTGCCAAAGATGTGCATGTTCTAATTTGCAGAACCTGTGCACGTTTTCTTACAAGGACAAAAGCGACTTTGCTGATGTTATTAAGGTTAAGGACCTTGACATGGAAAATTATCCTGGATTATCCAGGTGGGACCAATCTAATTACATAAACCCTTGAAAACAGAGGAACTTTTGCAAAAGAAATTGGAAAACCAGCTAGATGGCAGTGTGAGAGGGACATGACCAGACATTACTGTCTGAAGATTGCAGAAGGTAGCCATGATTCAAGAAATACATAAAAAAAAAAAAAAAAAAAAACCATCGTACAGCCTCTTAAATCTGGAAAATTCAAGGATGCAATTTTTCCAGAAATGAACTCAACCCATCAACATGTTGATTCTAATCTAGTGAGACACAAGTCAAGTTTCTGATCTACAGAACTGTAGGATTATAAATTTGTTATATAAAACCACTAAATCTGTAGTAATTTGTTACTGCAGCAATAGAAAACTAGCACTCTACTCCAAATTCAATGTTTCATTATTAACCTATCACATTTGAGCTGCTGTGTATTTTGGAGAGATCAGAAAAGAAGAGAGAAATATTGCTATATTATATCTGAAACTCTCAAAGTGCTCATTAACAGTATAATGGACAAATTTTGGCATCTTCAAAAAAGTCAACGCTACTCAGCAGTGGAAATGAAATATCTACATCTATTCAAAAATGGGGATAAATCTCACGAATATAAAACTGACCAAAATAAACTGGATACAGAAGACTATAATTTGTAGGGTGCCATTTGTTTTATATAAAGACTAAAAACAGACTGTATGCTGCCTGAAGTATAGGATAGGATTCACCATGGGGCTTGCGCCTAAAAAGAAGCATGGAAGGTGATTTTGGGGTGTTATATTGTTCTACTTCTTGATCTGGGTGCTGGTAACGTGGACATAGGCAGTTTGTAAAAATGCATCTAGCTGTATTCATATAACATGTGCAAGCTTCTCTTTCTAATATATCGATCAATATTTTAATCCAAGGAAGAGAGATTCTACATTAGTGGAGAGGGAATTAAATCCCACTTCTTAGGGGCAAACCTAAAAGAGGAGAGGAGGGTGTTTTCTCATATGTGTGAATAAAGAAACACTCCTAGCCTTAAAAGAACAAAAATCAAAACAAAACCTTTGCCAAATCCAGTCGATTTCGACTCGTAGCAACTCTATAGGGCAATAGGGTTTAAAAGGCTGTAAATCTTTACGGAAGCATACTGCCACATGTTTCTCCTGCTGAGCAGCTGGTGGGTTCAAACCACTGACCTTTTGGTTAGCAGCCAAGCACTTAACCACTGCACTACCAGGTATCCTTAGCCTTAGGGGGAAAAAAAAAAAAAACCAAACCCACTGCCATCGAGTCGATTCCAACTCATAGCCTTAGAAAAGCCTACCATAATTAGGAGACTATAAAAAAAAAATAGAGAACAACTATTCTCAAACAACAAATATTTTAGTGGTACTCAGGTTGAGTTGAATAATAGGGTACAATGGGCAACCCAAATATTGATGGCAAATTGATTTCCTGCTATATATTAACTTTGCTGTGTTATTCAAATATATTTTATTTAAATAAATCAGTACACTAAGATAGTCTTTGAATATCAAAACTTCCAGAATAATACTCACACTTACTACCCCCAAGTATATGTTATTTGCATTAATAAGGTGCTCATGTAATTTTAGATATAAACTTTTTTTTGTAATATTGACTTATTGACTGCAACACTATCAATGTAAAAATATGATTTCCAATTCCATGTGTAATAATAACTGATTATATCAACTCTCTTTTCATTCTAAGAATTGTAGAAGCAATATTATAATACCAAGGATTAGTTGAGTATATTGCTAGGGGGTCACTGGGCAATGGATGTCTTGCTAAACCCATGATTAGCTGAAATGTATCTTTACCAATGTGGAATATGGCCTTGCAACTTATATCTACTTAGTTGCAAGGAAAAAAAAAAATCTCACAGACTCATTATTTAAGTAACAGGTGGCTAAATTATTTTCATTTTCTTACCAACTAAGAACAAAGCCAAGAAATACTTGGGAAGAAGAAATTTGTAATGTACAAAGATTTTGACAAACTATCTTAAGTTCTAGGACATGATCAGGTGAAGAGAGAAAAAAATATCGAGGACTTGGGTAAGAAATGCTTCATGATAGTTATATGTGGAGGATGCAACCAATATAGGGAAAAATGGCAGCCAAAGAGGTTTTTCTGGTAGATGAAAGAATTTTATTTAAGATTTGGAGGGCGAATAAGAGTCACGTGCGATGGTTTTTTTGCATTATAGGAGGGAAATATCATGTGATAACAAGAGAAGCCAAATGCATAATACCGGATTGCAAAGATTGAAAGTAATTCAGTGTGAATGAAGCTGGTGTTGTCTATGAAGGAATGGATGGTAACAAAAATTAGGGAATTAGGGCTTAGATCTTGTATAAAGTACTGAAGAAAAATAATTTTCAAATAAGAACTCTTTACCCAGAAAAGCTGTCATTCACAAATACAGGTAAAATCAAGAATCCCAAATAAACAAATGTTATAGGAATTTATAACCACCAGAACTGGTCTGCAAGGATTACTTAAGGGAGTTATTTCAGATGAAAAAGAAGGGACACTGGACAGATAATTGAATCAGTACATGGGAAAGAAAAGAGAGAGGTCTCTAATAAAGGTAATGACATGGGAAAATATAAGGATGAGTTGTCTGGTATTTCCAGGGGGTAAACTTAGTATTAGTTAAGTCCCACAAGTAATACAACATCAAATGAGTACAAAATAAGTACAAACTCGAGCTAAGGAACATAGGATGCATAATGATGTAATTGGAGTTACAACTACAAAAGGGGGCTGGGAGGAGCAAAATAGCATAGAGTTTTAGTATACTAACATTGTAACTTACTCGTTGTTCCTCTGTTAAATATTGACATTAAGTTAAAATAAGTTGGTGCAATCGTAAGTTGTTAAATCTAGTATTTGTTGTAACCACTAAGAAAATGTTTAGAAAACACAATGGAAGAAGAAAGAAATTTAAAAAACTGAACACAAAAGGGAGACAAAAGAAAAAAAAAAATAACAGAAGTATGGGAACTGCGGGACAAAGAAGATACAAGACACACAAAAACGATTAGCAAAAGGAATGAAGTAGGTCCTTTATTTTTAGTATTTAGCTTAAATGTAAGTGGTTTAAACTCTCCTTCAAAAGGCAGAGAGTGGTAGAATGGATAAAACACATGATCCATCCTTACGCTGTCTACAGGAGACACATCTTAGGCCCAAAGACACAAACAAACTGAAAGTGAAAGAATGGTAAAGAATACACCATGTAACTAATAACTATAAGAAAGTAGGAATGGCCATATTGATATCAGGCAAAATAGATTTTATATCAATATCTGTTCTAAGAGATTAGGAAACACATTTCCTAATAATAAAAGAGTCAATTATTCATAAGACATAACAATTATAAATATTTATGTTCTCAACATCAGAGCCACAAAATGTATGGACCTAGTACTGAAAGACCTGAAAGGAAGAGTAGATGACTCCACCATAATAGTTGGAGACTTCAACATACCACTTTTGATACATTTAAAAATAATATAGTAAGGATATAGAGGACTTCAACAATACCATAAACCAATTAGACCTAATGGACATATATAGAACTCTACACCCAGCACCAGAACAAAACATATTTTTCTCTTAAGCACATGGGTGATTCTCCAAAATTAATCATACAGGAGGCCACAAAATCTCAACAAGCTTTTCAGAAATTGAAATTATAAAATGTATCTTTTCTGTGCACTAAGGAATAATATCATAAATTAATAATAGAAGGAAAACTCTGAAACATGCAAATACTTGGAAATTAAACAATGCTTTACTAAACAGCCAATGGATCAGGAAGATATCAACAAATAAATAATAATAAAATACCTGGAGTTAGTTGAAAACGAAAACACAACAACCCCATATTTATGGGATGTAAATTTTTTTGTTTTTTAATGAAAGCAATCCTCAGAGAGAAACTAATAGCAATAAATGTATACGTTAATAAAGAGGAAAGACCAGAAATAAATAATTTAACTTTATAACTGGATGAACTAGAGAAGGAAGAGCAAGTTAAACTTAAAACTACTAGAAGAAAGGAATTAAAAAAGATCAGAGCAAAAAGAAATGGAATTGAAAACAGGAAAACAATAGATTCAATCTAACCAGAAGTTGGTTCTCTAAAATTACCAATAAAATTAACAAACCTTTACCTATATTGACAAAGAAAAAAAAGATGCAAACAACCAAAATAAGAAATGAAAATGGAGACATTAGAACTGATATAATAGAAATAAAAAGAATTATGACAAAATACTTTGAACAACTGTATGCCCCAAAATTGGATAATGTAGAAGAAAGTGACAAATTACTAGAAACACAAAAACTACCTAAACTGATGAGGACATAGAAAATTTCAACAGACCCATTATAAGTGAAGAGATTGGATCAGTAATCAAAACTGTTCCTACAAAAGAAGAAAAAGGCCCTGGACCAGATAGATTCACTGGGTAATTCTACCAAATATTTAGAGAAGAGTTGACACCAATCCTGTTTAAACTCTTCAATAGAGAAAAAAGAAGAAAAAAAAAGTTGCTGTCAAGTCGACTCCGACTCATAGCAGCCATATAGGGCAGAATAGACTTGCAACATCAAGGTGTCAACTCATACATGAAGAACGAGAAAGGTCATTAAAAAGACAGGAAAGAAAGAAAAGATCATAATGAATGTCAGAAGAGACTCATACTTGCTCTTAAAAGTAGAGTAGCTAAGGTGAATGGAAGAAATGATCACATGAAAGAACTGAACAGAAGATATCAAAGGACAGCTCCAGAAGCAAAAGTGAAGTATTACAATGAAATGTGAAAAGACCTGGAGTTAGAAAACCAAAAGGGAAGAACAAGCTCGGCATTTCTCAATGTGAAAGCTGTAGAAAAAATTCGAGCCTCGAGTTGAAACATTGAAGGATTCTATGGGCAAAATATTAAATGATGCAGAAAGCATGAAAAGCAGATGGAAGGAATACACACAGTCACTATACCAAAAAGAAGATATTCAGTCATTTCAGGAGGTAGCATACGGTCAAGAACTGATGGTATTGAAGGAAGAAGTCCAAGATTAACTGAAGGCATTGGTGAAAAATAAGATTCCAGGAACTGAGGGAATAACAATTGAGATGTTTCAACCAACAGATGCAATGGTGGAATTGCTCACTTGTCTATGCCAAGAAATTTGGAAGACATGTACCTGGCCAACCAGATGGAAAAGATCCATATATATGTCCACTCCAAAGACAGGTGGTCCAACAGAATGCAGGAATTATTGAACAACATCATTAATATCACATACAAGTAAAATTATGCTGAAGATAATTCAAAAATGATTGGAGCAATACATTGGCAAGGAACTTCCAGAAACTCAAACCAGATTCAGAAGAGGATCAGAAATGAAGATATTATTGCTGATATCAGATGTATCTTGGCTGAAAGCAGAGAATACCAGAAAAATGTTTGCCTATGCTTTATTAACTATGCAAAGGCATTTGACTGTGTGAATCATAACAAACTTATGAATAATGTTGAGAAGAATGAGAATTCCAGAACACTTAACTGTGCACATGTAGAGCCTGTATATAGACCAAGAGGCAGTTGTTCAAACAGAACAAGGGGATACTGCGTAGTTTAAATTCAGAAAAAGTCTGTGTAAGGGTTGTATCCTTTCACCATACTTCTCAATCTGTATGCTGATGAAATAACCCAAGAAGCTGAAAAATATGAAGAACAACTCAACATCAGGATTGGAGGAAGACTCATTAACAACCAGTGATATACAGATGACACAACCTTGCTTGCTGAAAGCTAAGAGGTCTTGAAACACTCACTGATGAAGACCAGGCTACAGCCTTCAGTACGGATTACACCTCAATATAAAGAAAACAATAAATCCTCACAACTGGATCAATAAGCACATCGTGAGAAAATATTGAAGTTGTCAAGAATTTCATTTTACTTGGATCTACACCCATGGAAGCAGCAGTCAAGAAAAAAAATGACATATTGCATTGGGCAAACCTGCTGCAAAAGACCTCTTTAAAGTGTTATAAAGCAAAGATGTCACTTTGAGGACTAAGGAGTACCTGACCCAGGACATGGTATTTTCAATGGTGGCATTGATTTGATGCATTTGAATTATGGGGTTGAAAAAGTACATTGAATATACCCACAGGCTGCCAGAATAATAAACAAATCTGTCTTGGAAGAAAGATAGCCAGAATGCTCTTTAATAGCAAGAATGGCGAGACTTTGTCTCACATACTTTTGACATGCTATCAAAAACAACCAGTCCCTTTAGAAGGACATCATGCATGGTAGAGTAGAGGGTCAGTTAAAAGAGGAAGACCCTCAACAAGATGGATTAACACTGTGGCTGGCAACAATGGGCTCAAACACAGGAATGATTGCGACGATAGTGCAAGAACTGGCAGTGTTTCATTCTATTGTACATAGGGCGGCTATGAGTCAGAATCAACTCAAAGGCACCTAATAACAACAACAAAGGACTTGAATAGACGTTTTACCAAAGGACAACAAACTCATGAATAGATACTCAGCATATTCAACAATCAGAGAGTTGTAATTCAAAACCATGAGAGACAATTCCGCTTTAATTATGATAAATCCAAAAACAAACGCATTGCTGTCAAGGCGATTCTGACTCATATCAACCCTACAGGACAGGGTAAAACTGCCCTATAAGGTTTCCAAAAGTGTAAATTTTATGGAAGCTGACTGCCACATCTTTCTTCCATGGTGCAACTTGTGGGTTTAAACCATCAACATTTTATTAGCAGCCACGCACTTAACCACTGCGCCACCAGGGCACCTCAGTTAAGAAGGCTAAAATAAATTAAAAGAAAAATAGCAAATGTTTCTCAGGATGCAGGGAAATTGGAATCCTTACCCATTGCTGATGGGAATGCAATATGGTACAGCCATTGCGGAAAAGAGTGTGGCAGATCCTCCAAAAACTACAAATAGAACTACCATATGACCCAGCAATCACTACTAGGAATATACCCGAGAGACTTGAAAGCAGTGACATGCACTGACATATGTATACCAATGCTCATTACAGCACTATTTGTAATAGCCAAAATTTGGAAACAACCTAAGTGCCCATCAATGGATAAATGGATAAATAAAATGTGGTATGAACATACATTGAAATACTACTCATTCAGAAAGAGAAAAGAAGTCCGGATACATACTACAACATGGATGGAGCTTGAGAACATGATGCTCAGTGAAATAAATCAAGCACAAAATGATAAACATTGTATTATTCCTTTTATAGAAAAAGATAAGAACAGGCAAATGTATAGAGACCAAAGTTTATTAGAGGTTACCAGCGGCAAAAGGAAGGGGAAAAAGGAAGTTATTGCTTAGGGAGCACTAAGCTTCTATGATGTACTGAGTGAAATAAATCAGAAGGTACGGTGCAGGGCTCTTTGTATCAGAACAAATAATTGCAATACTCACTGGTGGTGTCACAGGCTTTTATTACTTACAGTAATCAGGTCAGTGATAAATGGTGTAGGGGTTTATCAAGATCCAGTTTCTCTCAAAAGTCTCCCATCCAAGAGTGCGTTTTGTAACTTCCATGTGTGCCCCTCATGTACCATGGGTGAGAGAACAAAGAGGAACTCGGGCCTGTGGCATATATATATGAACTACAGGGGCGTACGTGGTGGACAGCACGGAAGCAAGAGGAAAGGGAGTAAGAGGAGGGTGCCTTTGTTTAGGAAAAATCAGTAAGGCTATCTGGTGACCAAGAGGGTGCCTTTTTTCAAGTCCAAACAGCATGACCACCCTGTAACCAAAGTATGCAACATTTTTTCCCCTCTAGTTACAAGATTTTGTACAATTAAGTAGTTATAAGTAGTCATGGAGAGAGAGAGAAAGTTACTGTGTGCACACAACAGGAAGGAAATCTTTACTGACAAGGAGAGGAAACTGGGAGAGAGAGTGGAACCAAATTCCAGTTGCCTTATCAGAGAAGGCTTTGAGCCCAAGTCCTCAGCTTAGGTGATCCAGATGGGAATCATAGAGGCAGACCATCTTCCCAGCAGTTCATGTTCACACCAATGGGAAAATCTCATTGATTATGGGTAAATGATACACAGCCAGTAAGTGTAAATGAAGTCAATAAATTACACACCTGTGATAAGTTGAATTGGCAAATGCAATCTAATTAAATATATATATTTAGAACAACTACAAAAAGAGTAGCTGTTGAGCCTGCTTGTGTATAACAAGCCACCTCATGGGATTTGGTTTATAGATTTGGGGGTTTAGGGTCATGGTCACATGGGGCATTCCAGTTAATTGATCTAATATTATGTTTGGCACTTCTGTTCTACCTCATAGTTCATTGTATAGTGCCTGGGGTCTTAAAAACTTGCAAGCATCCTTTCAATATACAACAATTGTTCTTTATTCACCTGGGGCAACAAAGGAAGAGTCAGGAATAAGAGTAGAAAATGGAAGGTGTGGTTGATTGCCTCCTTGAACAACTGCCTCCTTTGCCATGAGGCCATAATAAATGAATGGTGCCCAGCTATCATTACTGAACATTTTGATCAAAGATGCTATAGAAGAATCCTGACCAAAAGGAGGAAAATGAAGAAGAGAATTTAAATTCTAATGGACTTCAGAATTTCTGGAGCCATTGAGGCTGGATTAATCCCCAAAACTACTTCCCTGAGATAATCTTTAACCCTAATATCGAAAGCAAAAAAATTAGCCTTCTTTAAACAAAACAACTGTCTAAATTAACAATGAATGCCTGCCGTGAGCTCTGTGCTCTTAAAAAAAAAAAAAAAAAAAAAACTTACTATTTAGGATCAAATTGTTAGCAGCAACTCAAGAGGTTAAATAGGAAGCTTAGGGGAATATTAGTTTATGTTATTAGGGGAGGAATAAATCAGAAAAGGAAGGTGACTGCTGCACAATTTGTAGAATGTAATCAGTGTCATTGTATTGTACATGTAGAAATTGTTGAATTGGTGCACATTTTGATGTATATATATATATATATTCAACAATAAAAAAAAAGGTTACTTCCATTCTTTTTATAAATAAAACTTAAATGAGCATTCTTCAGTGGATAGAGATATTGAGAGAGATAGAATGTGAACTATGCTCTTCTCTGCAATAAAATTCAGAAGTACCACTATGCCAGTTTTTTTTACATGTTGCTGTAAAAAAATTAGAATAGTGTGCTTACGAAAATACCTCCTGGGAGGAAGGGAGAGGTGGTCAAACAAACGTAGAAGGCAGGTGTTATTTGTGTGAAAATATTGTAGTAATCCTAATTTATTATAGGGATTTTTACTTTATATTTTAGAGAATTTATGATTCATTCAACTCTTATTTTTTGTGGATTCTGAATTGATTAATAAAGCCACAGAAAATTGTACAGACTAACATTTTTCTTAGTATTATTTTTTTTTTATGTTTACATCTTTAATCATTATTTATCTGTATGTGCATCTGTGATATAATTTTTTTTCTTCCACCTGGAAAGTAAGTTTTATTTATTAAATAAACTATAATGTTTAGATTTCATTAAAATATAAATGTAGACATACATTCAGTTGCCATTTGTAAATGGGTGTTCTTTAGGCTTCTAAATTATCTCCCACCATTTTTTTTATTGCAGTTATTAATTTCTTTTGCAAAACAATGCTCATTGAATTACAATAGCAAGATTAAAACAGTAGGAAGGCAAAATCTTGTTATTACTATTTTAAGTGTATTAATTTAAAATATATTTAAATACACCTGGAGCTATTGTTACACACCTATGTTTCCTACGTTCATGCCCTAGGACTCTCAGGAAGAAATGCAGCTTACTCCTACAATAGGGTGTACTACTGGTCACTAAGGTTAGCTTCCACCTGTTGCTAACTTTTGTGTTTTCAGTGACCACAAAACACCTGTCTAGCTTCTGAGTATTTTTCTGGTGCATGTGTGTTTGTATGTTTGCGTGTTGCAGGGAGCAGCCCTCTGGCAAGATTAGTATAAGAAATGGACATGATTGACTTAAACTTCTGAAGCATTTTTAGCCCTTTATTTGAGATGGGGGAAATCACAGATGATATAATTACTTTACCGTCTATACAACCCTACATTCAGTGATTATTTTCCAAACTTAAGAATCAAAATAAAATAGAGTGTCTCTGTTTCTTATGGGAATATTTGTTTGTATATGTGTGTGTATATATATATATATGTACACACACACATATACAATTTGCCTTGTCATTGTGTTACTTTGATTTTCCTAGTTTTATCTTACTATAACTAAGCTCTTGTGTTATTTGGACTTCCTGGCTCTATCCTCTTCTTTTTTTCATTATTACCATCCACTCTTTCATAGATAACACCAGTTCCATTGACATAGAATTACTTTCAGACCTTGTGATCTCTTACTGTGCATAGGCTTCTCTGATTATCATAAGCTTTTTTCTTCTTATAAACCAAAAAAAACCTAACCATTTGCCACTGAGTCAATTCTGACTCATACTGAGCCAGCAAAACTCATCCTAACTGCCTTCTACTCAACCTCCAAAAGTTAAAGTTTTCAATATACCCAGAAAACATCCTTGGCCACCATGTTTACCTATGTTGATTACATTCTCCACATACAATAAGCATAGCATTTCGCACATAAATACTTGGTATATTTTTTCCTGTCTTCACCTGCTCACATCCTATAACTTAGGACAGTTTGTCAAAATCTTTGTACCTTGCAAATTTCCTTTTCCCAAATACTATTTGTTTGGGTTTGCTCTTAGTCAGAACAAAATGTAAATATTTTATTGTTGTTGTGTTCTGTCGAGTCAATTCCAACTCCTTGAGACCCTATATGACAGAATGGAACTGCCCCATAGTGTTTTCTAGGCTGTAATCTTAATGGGAGCAGATTGCCAGGTCATTTCTCCCTCAGACCCACTGGTGGGTTCCAACTGCTGACCTTTTGATAGCAACCCTGCTCTTAACCATTGTGCCAGCAGGTTTCCCTATAAATATTTTAGGCACCTGTTACTTAAATAAGGTGTTTTTGTTTTTGCTTATTTTTTTTTTTTGTATCAAAAAAGCAGATAAAACTTTTAGTGAGGTCATTATACATATTTATAGAGATACATTTCAGCTTGCAGCATGTTTAGCAGCATGCCTGTGGCCCAGTGGCCCCTGGAAATATACTCAAATAATTGATGGTACTGTAATGTTGTTCCTACAATACTTAGAAAGAAAAGGAGGTGTTAAAATCAGTCATTATCTCATGTGGGATTGAAAACTACCGCGTTTTTACATTGGTGAATGTTGGAGGCAAGAAATTCATACTAAAAATAAGTTTATGTGTATAAATACATGAGGATTTTATTAACACAAATAGCATCTGCCTGGCTGTAGGAAGTGTGGTTCTTTTTTTGGAGATTTGAGTATGCAAGGAATATCAACTTACACTGGTTTCTTTAAATTACAACCCATCTGATTCTGAATAACACAAAAATACTTATGCAAAGGAACATGCTCAGGGTTTGTAGATGTCTGTATTAGGCTTTCAAATACTGTGTAGATCTGTCCTAGGTTGGACAGCCAATCACCTCACGCTGTTAACGTTATATGAGCAATATTTCTTTTATCAAGCAAGGAATAAAATTATTCTCTTCATTCTACACATGATTTCTTTCTTCACAGGGTTAGTCCAAATTTTATATATTAATTTCTGATCATTTAATAATCCCCTCAAATCAAAATAGCGATATAACTCTACTTATTTGACCTCTTTTTTCTCTATACAGTCTGCCAAAATGACACAACTATAAGAAATGAAAAATTATGTATCATCCCCTCACAAATGTTTCACAAACATCCACTTCCCTGGTGAAGAGGTTCGGCAAAAAGTGAAGCAAACAGGTGCCTGTAGGAGCTTGGATTCCATCATTCACACAACCCTAGCAGTTTCTTGGGTTTTCTAAATACATAGAGAGGGAATGAATTTGCCTTTGGGACATTCAGTCATTTAGCTATACAAGTATAACAGACATAGTCATTGTTACTCGTTAAAGCTGTTAAGTTACAAATAATCTCTCCAGTGCTATCTATCCATCCATCCATCCATCCATCCATCCATCCATCCATCCATCCATCCATCCATCCACCTATCATCCATCCACCTATCCATCCATCCACCTATCCATCCACCCACCTATCCATCCATCCACCTATCCATCCATCCACCTATCCATCTATCTATCCACCTATCTATCCACCTACCTACCTACCTACCTACCTATCTACCTACCTATCATCTATCATCTGTCTATCATCTATCATCTATCTATATAATCTTTTGTTTCTTTAATTCCGTGAATCTGTGTTCTTTATTAGACAATGCAAATTAGATAAGTAGATTATTGTTGCTAGTTGTTATGGAGTCAATCCCAACTTATGGCAACTCCATGCATACATAGTGGAACTGCCCACAGGATTTTCAAGGCTATGATCTTTTGGAAGCAGATGGCCAGGTCTGTCTTCCAAGATACCCGTGGGTGTGTTCAAACTGTCAACTTTTTGGCTAGTAGTTGATCGTTTAGCTGTTAGCACCACCCAGGGACTCCTGGTGAACATGCTAAATATGCTAGAAGAGAGAAAACATTTTTACAAGTTATGTTGCATTTTTGGAAGACACATTATTATTATCATTTTCTGAATTGATTTAAGTTTGTTAGGCCTGCACATAGTTGCTTTTCTTTGAGAAGGTGTGTGTGTCTGTGTGTTTAAAGGTCATATGGGCATATATGTTCTGTCAAGCCATTTTTTTACAAGGATCCAAAAGCTGAGATTTTTAAGGCTTAAAAAGGTCAGGCAGGTATGACCTTAACTAATCCTTGGATGTGAGAATGTAAAAGGGAACAGGGGTGGGTTGAATACACAACGATGTTGGATTGAACTGCCGATACCCAATGTGAAGTTTATCAGATTTCATAATCCCCTTCAATATAATAACATTGTCATACTCTGTATGATTGTTTTTTGTGGGGCATAGGATAAAATAAAACCCATGAGTTTGGAGGCGTGGCTTCCTCTTGACGGAAGTTGAAGTTTTCTGTAGATTGAAGGTGCATACATGGTCAGAAAAAAAAGGAAAATACCCTCCCATCTTTAAAAAACTAAAAGCAAAGCTTCTCCAAACATGGAACGTACTCTGAACATTCCTAGTGGAAGGGGATCAGCCGGTATCTGCCTTATGGCAGTAGCTGGGAAAGAGACTTTGAGACCAATCAAGTATGACAAGGACTTGAGTCAAGAGAATAAAACCTTTGGCTATGTTGGTAGGGAGAGGGGGTTGGAGAAAAGTATGCATTTTTTAAAACAAATAAATTATTTGTGAATTTTTTAAGAGAATGTAGTATTCAAAATTTGATGACCTCACTATTCCACTAAATTAGAGAGCCAGCATTGGTGTTCATGACTATTTAAAAATCTTAACGCATAAATATTAATTTCATCAAAATTAATCTTAATATCTAGGAAAGTCATCATATAGACTTACACCTCATCACTAGAGCATATATGTATTAAAGTCACAGACTCTTTCTTTTCTTACAATCTGTGGACTGAATGCACAGCATGGAACTTCCATGATTCACTTTCCTCATCTGTGAAATGGTTCTTAAAATCTTGTATATTTAATGAAAGGATTAAATGTTATATACAGATAAAGTGGTGAACACAGATTTCAACAAAAAAGAGACATTTAGTAACAGTTGACTGTTCTTATTTTCCCTAGGAATATGTTTTATTTTATCACCAAACAAATACGTGTAATACAGCCAGGGAGTTTATGATTTTTGATAAAAAGACTCTGCCCTTACAAAATGTTTTCTGAAGCGCTCTCTTCATATCCTTATTCCTTAGACTGTAGATGAAAGGATTCAGCATCGGAGTCACCACAGTATGTATACATGATGGCTGACAGAGTGTCCCTCTCAGGGGTATGAGAGGAGGAGGGGCTGAAGTAAATAGCACTGGCTGTGCCATAGAACAACACGACCACTGACAGGTGGTAGCCACAGGTGGAAAAAGCTCTCTGCGTCCCTTCACTAGAAGTTATCTTCAGGATGGCGGAAAAGATAAATCCATAAGATATGAGGATGCAGATAAAGGGTGTGAGAGCCAATAGAATTCCCTCTGTAAAAATGACCATCACATTGAAGGAGATATCAGAGCAAGAGAGCTGCAGGATCATGTTGAGATCACAGAAGAAATGATGGATGACGTTGGAGGCACAGAAGGACAGACGTGCTATTAGGGCAGTGTGTAGAAAGGCATGAAGATAGGTAACTACTGAGAGTCCAGCCACCAGCTGGACACAGAGGTGAGGATTCATTAGGGTGGTATAACGTAAAGGGTGGCATATTGCCACATACCTATCATATGCCATCACACAGAGAAGGAGGCTATCCATATTCACAAAAGAAATGAAGAAAAAAAGCTGGGTGAGGCAGCCTGAAAAAGAGATAGTCTTTGTACCAGTCAAGCCATTCACTACCATTTGGGGGACTATATTGGAAGTAAAGCAGATGTCAACAAAGGCCAAGTTGCTAAGGAAGAAATACATAGGGGAATGGAGGTGAGAGTCAGAGGCAATGGCCAAGATGATGAGTATGTTCCCTGACACAGTGACTAAGTACATACAGAGGAACAGTACAGACAGGAGGTGTTGCTGCTCTGCAGAGCTGGAGAGTCCCAGAAGGACAAATTCACTGATAAATGTTACATTTCCCCTTTCCATCTTCCCAGTGAATCTAGAAGAGCAAAATATTACATGGTAGAGACCAATTTTTTTTTTTTAGAGACCATCTCATTCTCAAGGATGTGTATGTGTGTGTGCTTGTCTGTGCGTGTATATAATAAAGCACCATTCAGAACCTGCTTGCTTGAAAGCTTTCTAGATGTGTCTTTTATTTATGATAGGTTATTGTTGTTGTGTGCTGTTGAGTCAATTCTGACTCATAACAACCCTTATGACAGAGTAGAACTAGCCTGTAAGTTTTCCTAGACTGTAGCAGATTGCCAGGTCTTTCATGCTACGGAGCTGCTGTGTGGGTTCAAAACACTGACCTTTATGTTAACAGCTGAGAACTTAACCGTTGCACTACCAGAGTTCCTATTTTTTTATATACCGTTTGCATATTCACACACATGTGCTGGTCAAATTAATCTCAATTACTCTAAAAAAAGAATGCTTTCTTTTTCCAAATCTAAATGCACATTTTTTGAATAAGGACTTTTTTATTTTGCCAGTTATATTGTTTTGTCCACAGTAATCATACAGTTAATATTTGATTTTATGAATTTAATTTATCTGTTAGGAATCATAGTATTTCCTCTGGACCACTAGAAATATTCACTTTTAATGAATAATTTTCTTCCCAATCTGAAATTTATACCCCAATGACAGGTCTCCTTATTTCCTCTTCTTTTCCTCTTGTAAGAATACAATTTTATACTGATATTCACATGTATCCTCTTCCTGAGGTTAAATATCTATCCTTTGGTCTATTGCTGACCACGTGATACAGCCCGTGGCTAGTCTAGGAGGTCCTTTAGAGCGCAGTGCTGAGGATTGGGTTTCCAGGTCTCTTCCTCATAGCAGCTCACACAAGCTGTTTTCTCTAGAGAAGGTAGCAGTAATCTTCCTCACCTTTCAAAACCTTCATTGAGTGTCTTGTTTATCTGAAATCCTACACTGAACTCCCAAGAAAAATGTCTAGGAAAGTGGTTGTGGGACAATGAACGAAATTTCATATCTTTTGCTTCATGTTGATTCTTCCTTCGTTATTTGACATAGATATACTTAAGCGGGTGGTGCAAATGGTTAAATGCTGGACTACTAACTGAAGGGTTGGCAGTTCAAACCCACCTGGCATCTGCTTCTGAAAGGTCACACCCTTGAAAAACCTATGGAGCTGTTCTACCCTGTACACATGGGGTTGCCATATATTGAAATTAACTCCACAGCAACTAACAATATGTTTATCTATTAACCACTCCTTTAATATAGTAATCAGATTTTCATATCTCCATAGACGCTATAAAATTTTACCGTTTCTGATGTATGCCATCTCCTTTTTTAATTATTACTAAATCATGTAGTTGTCCCGTTGTTATGTAAGTAGATGCAATTTTCTCAAAAGAAAGGTTGGCAAACTTCACTTTACACTTTACTTTGTGTTAATCTATTGTCACCTTTAAATTATAAAATAACCAACCAAAACCCTAAGTTTTTGTCACTGGGCTGCTGATGAACAATGAGGATGAGAAAACGCTCTCCCATAGCAGCTTCCTGACTACGATGACTTCACTTTCTGGGGAAGAATTCTTCATTTAGTATTCATGATATTGTATTCCTTTTTGAATCTTTCCATTAACACTGTCATTTACCAACAACCAGGGGAATCTTATCCATCTATTAAAGACATAGCCACTTGGTTCAGAGATTTCTTCTCTATCCCCACTCCTATCAACAATTTATATACACACAAAATCCAACAAAATCACTTTCTCTCAGAACATTCCTTTACCTTCTCAATTCCAATAACCTGTGCGTAGATTTCATTTCAGGAACATATTTCAGGGTCATGAATTTATTTATTTATTATGTTAATTTTTATATCATTTTATATCTTGCTCTGACTCTCTCATTTCCCTTTACTTACCTTAAACCTTTTCATGAACTCCACTGACATTACTCAAAATTTATCAGGTTGGCTGCTTCATTTCTTTTCCTAATCAGCCAATTTCCATTCCTCCCTCTAATCTCCCATCCCTTTTACTTCCTTCCAAGTCTTACTCTGCATCAACTCCATATTCAATTAGTTGTCTCTATACTAGGACACCTGAGCCATGCTGGTGATCAAAATGTAGTGCATTTTGAATTCCAGCTTCATCTTGAACCTAATTAACCCTATGGAATTCATGTTCTTCTGTTCCCTATATAATTGATTTAGCTTCTTTGCTTCCCTTTTGCCAACCTCAGATATGTCAGGATAAATCCTATACTGAGAAGAAACTTTACATATGCCATATATATGTCCTTAAAGGTAAGAAACATCCCTTCAAAGATGCAGATAGAGTCAGCATACTATTCTTCCTGTTCCCATAAATACTCAGCAATATCCCTTTCATAGCCAGCAGTAAAATATAGCTTGTTTTCTTTTTTTTGTCTGTGTCATTGTTGTCAGTGATATGTTGAGGTCAGAATTTCAATTTATTATTTTGAATCCTTTGACATGACATAAATTGCATACACTTGGCCCAAATAATCTTTATGGAATCAATAAATGAATGAAAAATTCTGGAGAAATTATTTAATTGTGTTAACATCTCATTTTCTGTGTCAAATGTGTGATTTTTTTAAGAGGTTTTCTATAATACACTCTTATTTATAGCATATTATGGTATTTCCAGGATCTTATTTATTCGCCAGGATTATTTTGCTTTTCTATTTGCTCTTAAAATATTTAACAGTTTCATTAACAAAAATGCTTTATTACAATTAAAAGAATTACACATTAGCCATCTATTAGCTAAAATTAAAAAAAAAATGTATGAATACCTACCTTCTTATTTGAGACTTTTTGAAACCTATGGTTCTCTTCTGCTTTTAACATTCAATCATAAGAACATATTCAGCTCCTGCATTCATTTAAGTGTCAAATCAAGAGTGAAAAAGAGGGGAATGACGAGATATAAATAAATGTGTTCCTCCCCCACTCAGAGGATGGTAGTGTATCACAGTGGGAGTATTTACATTTTTTTTTTTAACATTTTCCTCCCTTGAGCTCAGCGCCCCGGAGGGTGTAGAGACCTCTGAATACATCCCCTAATGATTTTTCTTTTGCTTGTGAATTTATTTCTTCCTTATTTTGAAGAGAAGGTAAACAAAGGGTAAAATGTTGAATACAAGGAAAAAATGTGAAAGTTCATAAAGACTCTAAGATAATTTTTTTTTTAATTTAAAGTGTAATATTGTTCAGCAGTAGGAATGATTGGAAAAGATGGAAAACTGAAACCAAATGATGTAAAATCTATCTGTTCCATCTCCATGATGGTCACTGTTAGTGTTCTCCTCCGTAAATAGAAAAATATCACCTACCTGGTTTATCGAGGACGGTGGTATTTATGTAAAAAATGGCACACTGTGCATATCCAGATGGATTCTACTCAAGTTTATACACATACTCAAGCTTCTGGTTAATGGAAGGATGGCTGGAATAATCAATGGTGGGTCATTATGAATGAAAATAAAAGGAGAGCACTTTCTGAAATGAGAATTTTCATTACATAGTAACTAAAGGTGATCTCTGTCTCTACTGGTCTCTGTTCCTTCTCCTCTTCCTCTCTTTCTATATATACACACAAAAATAAATACGTACATGTGTAATCAATATGTAGCAAACCTGTTTGCTCTTTGATAATGGGAATAAGACCTGACCTGACATTGTCCTGTCATTTGTCTGTTGAGCAAACTGTCAGCACATATATCCTTTAATTCAATCATTGAGCCCCGCTGTGAGAAAGTCTGCTTCTAACTTCCATGATTACCTGAAAACAAAACAAAATACCATAAGCCCTGTTCTTTGTCTGAACCCTATAAAATAGCTAAGTGACCCTATAGGACTAGTGAAACTCTAGTGATGTAGTGGTTAAGAGCTATGGCTGTTAACCAAAAGGCTGGCAGTTTGAATCCACCAGGCAGTCTTTGGAAACCCTGTGGGGCAGTTCTGTTCTGTCCTATAGGGTCTCTATGAGTCAGAATCAACTTGACAGCAGCAGTTTTGGTTTTTGGTTTTGGGAAAATTATATTTTTAAGTATTTTACTTATACTTTTCTGACAAAATTTCTATAACTGAAATAAAATTTTCTTTTAGCATTACTTCATATAAAAATGGTTTTATTTTCATGTTTTTACCCAAGTCAATTTATAAAAAAATATATATATATAAGTGCAATACTTTAATATTTTATTGGGTATTTAATTAGGATTTTAGGTGACTAATTTTATTGATACTTTTTGACTATTGAAAGAAAGAAAAATTCTTACCAATTTCACTATTAATTTGTTGAGAATATCTTAATGTTGTTCACACTATTATACAAAAGGTTTTTTTTTTCTTTTTTCCCATAATATGCAAATTTTTCCTTTTGCTCTGGAGCAACAAATCACAATTGTCATTTATCTTGACATGTGTGATGTAGCTCCTTCCAATCTTTTTTCTTCACTGTTCTATGAGAAGTGATAGGCCTGCATCTGCACTCAATTCTATGTCCTTAGCTTGCCTTCATTTAAACTTGAGTCCACACTTCTTTACATTAGAAAAATGATTTAATTGTATCAAAATTAAAATAATAATAAAAGAAAACAGTTGCTGTCAAGTCAGTTTCAACTGACATCAACCCCATGTGCCTAAGAGTATAGTTTTCAATAGCTATGATGTTTTCAGAAGTAGATCACTAAGCATTTATTCCGAGTTGCCTCTAAGTGGATTCAAACCACCAACCTTTTGGTTAGTCACCAAAGGTTTAACCAGGGGCTTTGAAAATAATAATAAGAGTATTTTAATTTGATAAAAATTATCATTTATATAGGAACCTCTGTACCTTTTGCTTCCTGAATAAAATATTCAAGTAAACATACTCAAATGTTACATAAGAATATAGAAAAAATAACTCAAACTTATCAGTCTATTGACACTGACTTCATAGGTGACACATTTAATGTGTAATCATAGAAATGATGCACAAGCCCACCACCACACTAGAAAAAAAAGGAATATATAAGTCTATGTACATATATATATCTTAAAACATGCAACAATTAAACAGAAACGTAGCCCTTCCAAAAGAAATTGTGCTTAATGCAAAAATATTTTTTACTGTTTTAGATTTGTTTCTTTTTAAATTTAAGTTCTAATTAATTGAAATTAAACACAATTCCAAGTCCAGTTACTCAATCACACTATCCCCATCTCAAGTGCTTAACGGCCACAAGAGGCTGGTGGCTATCATGATGGACAGCATAGATCTCAGTGAGTTCAGAAGGTAAGAACTATCAAAGGGAAGAGTGGAGCCTGGGACCCAGTGGCCTCTGGGTTTCCAAAACATAAAATGCGAATATGATCAAGGGCAGCCTGGTTTTTTTGAGACAAAGGTCATCCAAGAACAACTAAGCAAAGGCTACTCCAAGGAAAATGTGGGTACAAATTGCAAGTAATGGACAAACTCCCAAGGGCTCATGATAAGAGAATTGATCATTAGAGAAAGGCAAAGTTTTAGGAGAACAGTCATTCTTAATGACAAGGAGCAAGTGAGAGAGGGCTGCCTTCCCAAATCCCAAGGAAGTTTGCTCACAGGGAAAAGGCAGGACTGAGCTGACCCTGGAAACAGAGGAGTGGGAGGACAGGGAAGGACAGCTCCAAGTCCAAAGGGTGCTTCTGCATGATTCATTCTGTTTCCTGCACTAGGATATTCAGATTCCTAAGGAAGGTGAACAGAAAACGCAGAGATACCACCACTTCCTTAGTGGCTGAAGCCAAAAAATGGGTGGATTTGCTTAACAAATATGAGGGAATGGCATTTCCCAGTAGAGTTCAGAAGCAGGTTGTGGTAGGGAGCATGGTAGACACAGACTAGTTTGTGCGTGGTTGCTGCCTTTGGACATGAGCCCCTGGTGTGATTCTCAACCCAATGGAAAATGAAAGGACAAAATTATGAAAGAACCTCTTCCATTAGAGCAAGGTGCAAGAAATGGGTCTGTAAACCCCATGGCCAAGGTTAAACCTTCAAAGATTCCTTCTCCAAATCCAGAGGTGGTCCAGACACTGATGCAAAGGACAGCTGGGCTGGGCACTAACAGGGGCTACAAAAGAGGGTGAAGTGATTTCCAAACCACCAAGATCTCACTGAATATGACTGGGGAACTTTGTCAGGACTAGTCGTGGTGTAGGCATTGGGGTTGTGACCAGATCTGGTGAGTTTTCAGAGGAAAAGAGCTGTAAAAATTTGAGCCATGGAGGGGGCCAAGATGGCTGACTAGGCAGACGATACCTCGGATCCCTCTGGTAACAAAGACTTGGAAAAACAAGTGAATCAATCACATACATGACAATCTACGAACCTAGACCATCAAACACAGATCTAAAGAGTCTACCTGAGTGACAGGTGAGTGAAAAGCTGCGTCCTGAACCAGTGACCGCTTCTGGAACTCGTGACCCACCCCACAGCCTTGAGCCCTGGCGGTTCCCTGGTGATGAGTGGCAGGGCTGATTGTGGATTGCTGAAGGGGGGCAGGCACAGGACACAGCCCGAACCCCCAGCCCCCTGGGGTAACCTCTGAAGAGACTCAGCCAGCGCAAGCAGACTGCACACTGACGGGGCTAACGAGAGAACGAACAACCACGGGGAAACAGCAACTGTTTTCGGAACCTGGAGCCAGCGTCCCAGTCAGAAAACCTTGGCGCCGGGCTTTGGACTGGGCGCAGGGGAGCTGAGCACAGCATCCTGAGACAGCACAAACATGGGATGCAGCCCTAGTCCCCAGAAGTGACCTCGGGGGAAGCCTAGCCAGTGCACACAGGCAGCTCAGCAACGCGGCTGACAGGAGGAGAAGTCACCAGGAGGCAGTGACTGGTTTTGGAGCCTGGAGTGTGGCGTCCCAGCCGGGAAACCTTGGCGCTGGGCTTTGGACTGGGAGCGGAGGAACTAACCACGGTTTCTGAGACAGTGCAAGCACAGGACACGGGCCTGACCCTCGGGGGCAATCTCTACCCAGCCAGCACACACAGTCAACACGCCTCTCAGGAATCTCAGATAAAACACTCATCGCAAGCAAGATAAGTAACTTTCTCTATATTCCAGGGTGCTACTCTCTCCTATTTATCTGATCCCTCCTCTCTCCTTCCCAGGCAGCTTCATTAACATTGGAATTTCCTGGGCCAGAGGGAGAACTGCTCTGCAGGTTATTTTTTCTTTGTTTGTTTGTTTTGTCTTTTCCTAATCCATTCTCCTGGCTTGAGAGAAGCAGCGACAAAAAACCAAGGGACCAAGAATCCTTCCCTGACTTCCCAAAATTGGACTAAAAATGCAGAACCACCTCCAGCCAAGCATTTGAGATCCACAGTCCTGGGATTTCATCCCTACAGGGAGCAAGGGGGCTATTATAATGCAAAGGCAATTCTGATAGGGATCTGGCTGTAATTGTTTTAGTTGATTACCGGAAAGACAAGTTTCCCAGGTCTGATATCTCTACCTATTAAACAGAGCCCTCACTGACCAGGGGAACTGAGGGCTGAATCTCCACCCAAACCACCTAACCTCCTGCCATAGGGGTCTGAGGATAGTCACATCTACCAATCTGTAGAGGTACATGCACTGGGTGCCTAAGGTACAGCTGCAGAGCCCACCCACCAAAGTGCTTTAGGAAAAGAGACACACCTACCTCACTGGCAGTTGGGGGAAGCCTGTCAGCATCCTGCCCCCCTGGAATGTGACCCCCTGCTGCTACTAGAATCTGGTGCACACAACTATCACCACTACTCCTCTAAGCGAATACCCCACACACTTGGTGACACAAAATCAGATTCTACTCAAGAATAGTGAATGGACTCTTAGGCTTATATTTCTGGTAACGGCCCAAACCAGCTGGTAAAGAGGACATAAGTGATTCAAAGCCTACAACAATCAAGACAGCACGATCTAGTAGCCCATTTACGTACATTGAAAGAAAACAAAACAAGATAAGTCTCATTGAGCAAATATAAAATAAACCATTACAATATCTTGTAGATGGATTGGAGACAACAGTCAATATCAAACCACATAAAGAAGCAGACCATGATTGCTTCTACAAATCCCCAAATTAAAGAATCAAAATCTTTCCCCAATGAAGACACAATTCTGGAATTGCCAGATGCAGAATATAAAAAACTAATTTACAGAATGCTTCAAGATGTCAGGGATGACCTCAGAAATGAAATAAGGCTATCTACAGAAAAAGCCAAGGAACACACTGATGAAGCAGTTGAAGAAATCAAAAACATTATTCAAGAACTTAGTGGAAAAATTAATGTAGCTACAAAAATCCACAGAGAGACAGGATTCAGAAATCCAAAAGATTAACAGTAAAATTACAGAATTAGACAACTCAATAGGAAGTCAGAGGAGCAGAATCGAGGAATTGGAATGCAGAGTGGGGCAGTTGGAGGATAAAGCAATTGACACCAATATAGCTGAAGAAAAATCAGATAAAAGAATAAAAAAAATGAAGAAACCCTAAGAATCATGTGGGACTCTATTAAGAAGAATAACTTATGTATGATTGGTGTTCCAGAACAAGGGGGATAACCGAAAATACAGAGAGAATAGTTGAAGATCTGTTGGCAGAAAACTTCCCTGACATCATGAAAGACAAAAGGATAGCTATCCAAGATGCTCATCGAACCCCATAAAAGATTGATCCAAAAAGAAAATCACCAAGACATATTATCATCAAACTTGCCAAAACAAAAGATAAAGAGAAAATTTTAAAAGCAGCCAGGGATAAAAGAAAAGTCTCCTACAATGGAGAATCAATAAGTTCAGACTACTCAGCAGAAACCATGCAGGCAAGAAGGCAATGGGATGACATATATAGAGCACTGAAGGAGAAAAACTGCCAGCCAAGGATCATTTATCCAGCAAAACTCTCTCTCAAAGATGAAGGTGAAATTAAAACATTTACAGATAAACACAAACTTAGAGAATTTGCCAAAACCAAACCAAAGCTACAAGAAATACTAAAGGAAATTGGTCAAAAAATCAATAACATCAGATAGCAACATAATACAAGGTCACAGAACAGAACATCCTGATATCAACTCAAATAAGGAAAACACAAAAACAAATAAAGATTAATTTTAAAAAGAAAAAAACGCTCAAAACAGGGAATCATTGAAGTCATTATATAGAAGATCACAATAATCAAAAAGAGGGATTAAATACAGGAGGCATAGAACTGCCATATAGAGAGGAAAACAGGGCAATATAGGATGATACAAGTTAGGTTTTTACTTAGAAAAATAGGGGCAAATATTAAGGTAACCACAAAGAGGTCTAAAAATTCCATAACTCGAAATAAAAAACAAGAAAAACATAATGACTCAGCAACAATGGGCTCAAACATAGCAATGATTGTGAAGATAGAACAGAAACTGGCAGCATTTTGTTCTGTTGTGTATAAGGTCACTATGAGACAGAATCAACTTGATGGCATCTAAAAACAACAACAACAAAAGGCTTGAATAGACATTTAAGCAAAGAGGATATTCAAAAGGTCAGCAAACAAATGAAAAGATGCCCAGAGTCTTTAGCCATCACAGAGATGCAATTCAAAGCTACAATGAGATACTATTTCACTCCAATTAGGATAAGCACCAAACCAAAACTCATTGGCATGGAGTTGATTCTGACTCATATCGACCCTATTAACCAAATAAACAAAGCCCATTGCTATCGAGTTGATTTTGACTTATAGGAAACCCTATAGGACAGGGTAGAACTTCTTAGGGTTTCCAAGAGTGTAAATATTTATTGAAGCTGACTACCACTTCTTTCTCCCATGCAGTGACTGGTGAGTTTGAACCACTTACCTTTTGTTAGCAGCCAAGCACTTAATCACTGCACCATCAGGACATGTAAATTAGGATGGCTGGCATTAATAAAATGGAAAATAACAAATGTTGCTGAGGATGCAGAGAAATTGGAACTCTTATTCATTGCTGTTGGGAATGCAATATGGCACAGCCATTGTTGAAAACAATGTGTCAATTCCTCCACATGATCCAGCAATCCGACTACTGCAAATATACCCAAGGGACTTGAAAGCAGTGATGTGAACTGATATAAGTACACCAATATTCATTACAGCACTATTCACAACAGCCAATATTTGGAAACAACCTAAATGCCCATCAATGGATAAACGGATAAATGAAATGTGGTATACGCATACAATGAAATCCTACTCATCCAGAGAGAGAAATGAAGTCTGGATACCTGCATAGAGTTTGAGGACATTATGATAAGTGATATAAATCAAGCTTAAAAGAACAAATATTATATTATTTCTTTTATGTAAAAAGATAAGAATAGGATAATATATAGATACCAAAATTTATTAGTGGTCACCAGGGGCAGGAGAGAGAGGAAAAGGGGAGTTACTGCTTATGGAGTACTGAGTTTCTCCAATATACTGAGTGAAATATATCAGATGGATCAGTACACGGCTTTTTGTAGCAGAAAAAATAATTACCATACTCTCTGGTGTTGTCACAGGCTTTTATTATTTAGAGTAATGAGGCCAGTGATAAATGGAGTAGGGGTTTATCAAGATCCAGGTTCTCCCAAAAGTCTATTGTCCAAGGGTGCATGTTTTGTCACTTGCATGTGTGCCCCTCAAGCACCGTGGGTGAGAGAACAAATAGGAAGTCAGGCCTATAGTTTTTACAGATGAACTGGAGGGGTGTATGTGGCAGCAGCATGGAAGCAAGAAGAAGGGGGGTAAGAGGAGGGTGCCTTTGTTTAGGCAAAACCAGTATCGCCATCAGGAGACCAAGATGGTGCCTTTGTTCAAGGGCAAACAGTATGCACATGTAACCAAAGAATGAAACATTTTCCCCCTCTGGTTACAAGATTAATTTTGCACAATTAAGTAGTTACAGGTAGTCATGGAGAGAAAATGTGTCAGGAAACCTTATCTGACAAGAAGAAACTGGGAGAGAGGGTGAGACCAAATTCCAGTCTACTTATCAGAGAAGGCTCTGAGCCCACGGTCTCAGCTTAGGTGGCCCAGAATGGAATGGCAGAGGCAGCCCATCCTCCCATCAGTTTTTGTTTATGCCAATGGAAAAATCGCATTGATTAAGGGTAATGGATGGATAGCTGGTAGGTGTAAATGATGTCACTAAATTTTATACTGTGTTAAGCTGAATCGGCAAATGCAACCTAAATGCATATATATTTAGAACAACTACAAAAAGATTAGCTGTTGAGGCTACTTATGTACAAGACGCCTCATTGGATTTGGTTTACAGATTTGTTTGTTTTGGGTCATGATCTCATAGGACATTACAGTTAATTGGTCTAATATCTTGTTTAGCACTTCTGTTGTACCTCATGGTTCATTGTGTAATGCCTGGGGTCTTAAAAGGTTGCAAGCATCCATCCAATATACAAGAATTGGTGTCTATTTGTGGGGAGCAACAGAGGAAGAGCTGGATAGGATATGGAAAGCGTAAATGATTGCCTCCATGATCAACAGCCTCTTTTGTCATGAGGCCAGAAGAAACAAATCGTGCCCAGCTGAATGTTTTGGTCAAATATGCTATTGAAGAATCATGATCAAAAGAGGAAAAATGTGGAAGAGAATTTCCATACTAATGAAATGCAGAGTTTCTGGAGCCACTGACGCTGGAATAACCCCCAAAACTATTGCCCTGAGATAATCTTTAACCCTGAAACCATAAAGAAAAAATATGCCCTGAAGCCTTCTTTAAACAAAACAACTTTCTAGCTTAATTAATACAGAATTCCTGCCATGAGATTTGTGCTCTTTAAAAACAAGCAAACAAGCAAACCAAACAAAGCAGAACTTACTATTTGGAATCAAATTGTTAACAGCAACTCAAAAGCTTCAATAGGAGGTATAGGGGAAAACTAGTTTACATCATTAGAGGATGAATAAATCAGAAAAGGAGGGTGACAACTGCTGCACAATTTGAAGGATGTAGTCAGTTTCATTGTATTCTACAGGTAGAAATTGTTGAATTGGTGCATGTTTTGATGGGTATATTTTCAAAAACAATTAAAATTTTTTTAAAAAGATTGCTTCCATTCTTGTTTTTTTATAATCAGAATTTAAATAAACAGTCTTGGGTGGCTAGAGAAATTGAGAGATAATTAGATGAATTGCCCTGGATCCCTCAACAGGATGTATGTGCAATAGGTTCTATTTCCTTGCTTCCTTTCTAGTATGTATGTTTTACAAATACCATATTTTTGTGCAAATAACACAACTACTACCTTTGTTTGTTTGCCCACCTCTAACTCAACCCACAAGGTATTTTCAGAAGTGCCACTAAGCAGTTTTTCTAATATGTTGCTGTAAAAAAATTAGCATAGTGTGTTTACAAAAATCCCTTGCAAGGGGGAGGAAGTGGTCAGCAAACAAATGTTGAAGGTGCGTGTTATCTTTGTAAAATACATTAGTAGTCCTAATTATCATAGGCATTTTTAGAGAATTTGTGATTTATTGAACTCTTATTTTTTGTGTGAATTCTGAATTGCTTAATAAAGCTTCTAAACACCTAAAAGTTCTTGTCTAATATTTTTCTTAATATTATTTTAACATTTATATCTTTAATCATTGTTTATTTGTCTATGTATCTGCCGGGTAATATTATTTTTCTTCCACTTGGAAAGTCAGTTATGTTTACTAAATAAACTATAATGTTTAAAGAGAAAAAAATTTTTTTTTTTTAGATTTCTTGATAAATGTAGACATACATTAAATTTCTATTTATAAATGGATCTGCATTAGGCTTCTAAATTCTCTTCCACCATTCCAGTTATTAATTTCTATCACAAAATAATGCTTATTTAATTACAATAGCAAGATTAAAACACAGGAAGAAAAAACTCCTGTTATTACTATTTTAAGTGTATAAATTTAAAACATATTTAAATGTACTAAAAGCTATCATCACACAGATATGCTTTCTACATACTTGCCCTAGGACTCTGCGGTGGTTAAGATTATGTGTTCACTTGGCTGGGCCATGATTCTTAGTGTTTCAGGAGTCATGTAATGTCGTGATCACTTCCCTGTTGAGATTTGATGTGTGATCACCACTATGATAAGATCTGCTGTGAGTACCCAATCAGTTGAAATGGAATTTCCTTGGCTATGTGGCCTGTATGGAATATAAGAGTGCATTCTGGCAGGGCTTAGGGGCAATTTGTTCACACTGGATCCTGCAGGTGGCTCCAGTTTGCCTGACCTCCAGTTCTCGGGACTTGAGCTAGCAGCTTACCTGCACAGTCTTGTCTGCCGGTCTTGGGATTCATTGATCTTCGTGGAATGGGAGTAAGAGCCTTGCTCTCTGGCCTGCCAATCTTGGGTTCCCCAGCCCCTGAGGCGATGTGAATCAGGAGAAGCCTCTATCCTAACCCATGGACTTAGGACGTTTCAGCCTCTAAAACTGCGTTTCTTTGATATAAATCTCTTTCTCTATATATACTTATATACTTTACCAATTTTGCTTCTCTTTTTTTTTTTTTAGAGAGCCCAGCATAACACAGGCTCTCTGATGGAAATGCAGCTCACTCAGACAAGAGGCTGTACTCCTTGTCATTAATGTCAGCTTCCACCGACCTTTAACCTTTGTCTTTTCAGTGAACACAGAACACATGTCTAGCTTTTGAATACTTTTCTGGTGTGTGTATGTGTGTTGCAGGGGGCAGCCCCCTGACAAGATTAATATAAGAAATGCACATGGTTTACTCCCTTCTAATGCATGTTTAGCCCTTTATTTGATTTGAGGAAATCATAAAAAACCCAAATCAAGCCCATTGCCATCAAGTCGATTCTGACTCATAGCAACCCATAAACAAAAAAAGGCATAATTATTTTAGAATCTATCCAACCCTGCTGTCAGTGATTATTTTCAAATCCTAAAAATGAAATTACTAATTTTTTTTTAAATCTGCTTTTCTTCTAGGAATATTTTTTAAAAACACATGTGTATCATTTGCCTTATCATTGTTTTACTTTGATTTTCCTAGTTTCCTGTTACTCTAACTAAACTCTTGCCTGGCTCTATCTTCCATTTTTTTTTATTAGCATCCACTCTTTCCTAGATAACACCAGCTCCATTCACGCAGAATTACTTCTGGACCTTGTGATCTGTCACTATGCATTGGGCTTCTCTGATTTTTTTTTTTTCTTCTTCCTATAAGGGACCAAAAATCATCCTAACTACCTCCTACTCAACCTTCAAAGGTTAAATGAAGTTTTTCATCTACCTAGAAAAAGTCCTTGGTGACCATGTGCATAGTGCTAATCACCTCATGCTGTTAATTTTACATAAGCAATGTCTCTTTTATCAAGTAAGGAATAAAATTATAAAATTATTCTTTTCATTCTATGCATAATTTCTTTCTTCCCTAGGTTAGCCCAAATTTTGTACATTAATTTCTGATCATTTAATAATCTCCTCAAGCCAAAATAGTGATGTAACTCTAATTATTTGACCTCTTTTTTCTCTAAATAATCAGCTGCTGTGACCCAACTATGAGAAATGGAAAATTCTGTATTATCCTCTCACAAATGTTTCACAAACATCCTCCTGACTAATGATAAAGTTTAGCAAAAAGTGAAGCAAAAATGTGCTTGTAGAAGCTTGAATTCCATCATTCACACATCCTCAAACAGTTTCTTGCATGTAAATCCATAGTGAGGGATTGAATTTGCCTTTGGGACAGGCAGTCATTTAGCTACACAAGCATAAAGCAAATAGCCATTGTTACTGGTTAAAGCTGTTAAGTTACAAACAACCTTACCAACCCTCTCTTTCTCTAGTTATCTTTTATTTCTTAATTCTGTGAATCTGTGTTCTTTATTAAAAAATATATAGTTTTTTTTTTTTTATTAGACACTGTAAATTAAGTAAATATCTTATCATTGTTAGTTGCTGTGGGGTCCATCCTGACTTACGGCAACCCCATGTGTCAAAATGCTTCATAGGGATTTCAAGGCTTTGACCTTCTGGAAGCACATGGCCAGGTCTGTTTTCCAAGGTATCTTTGGGAGCATTTGAACCATCAACCTTTCAGCTAGTAGGTGAGTACTTAACTGTTTGTACAACCCAGGGACTTCTAGTAAATATGTTAGAAGATATAAGATATTTTGACAAGATTTGTTGCATTTTTGGAAGATACATTAATATTTTTTTCTTTTTTCCTGAATTGATTGAAGCTTTGGTAAGCCTGTATTTGCTTTTCTTTGAGAAGGTGTGTATGTGTGTATGAATATGTGCATATGTGTTCACTCAAGCCATTATTTACAAGGATACCATAGCTGAGGTTTTTAAGGTTGGAAAAGGTCAGGCAGGCATGACCTTAACTCATCCTTGGATGTGAGAATGTAAAAAGGAACCAGGGTAGGTTGAATATACAGTGATGTTGAATTTGGCTGCCAATATCCAACATGGATTTATTAGATTGAATAACCTCCCCCCAGTATAATAATGTTGATATACTATATATGATTGGTTTTGGACATAGGAGAAAATAAAGCTCATTGTACTGGAGATGTTGCTTCCTCTTGAAAGAAGTTGAGGTTTTCTATAGATAGAGGGCACATACTTGTCCAAAAGAAAAGAAAAATACCCTTCTATCTTTAAAAAAAAAAGCAAAAACAAAATTTCTCCAAACATGGAATGCACTCAACACTCCTAGTGGAAGGAGATCAGCTGATATTTGCCCTGTGACATCAGCTGGGAAAGAGATTCTGAGACCAATCAAGTATTACAAAGACACGAATCAAAAGAATAATATCAGGGGCTATGTTTCTAGGGAGAGGGCATTGGAGGAAAGCATATATTCTTTAAAACAAATAAATTCTTTGAGAGTTTTTTAAGAGAATGAAGTATTAAAAATGAGATGGCCTAACTACACCACTAAATTGAAGAGCTAGTATTAGAGTCCATGTCTATTTAACTAAAAATCTGAACTCATTAACTTCATTACAAGTTATCTTAATATCTGAAAAAGTTATCATAGAGACTTCCATCTCATCACTGGGGCATATATGTATTAAAGTCAGAGACTCTTCCTTTACTTTTGTCATGGATTGAATTATGTTCCCCCAAATATATGTCAAATTGATTAGGCCATGATTCCCAGTATTGTGTGTTTGTTCTCCATTTTGTGATTGTAATTTTCCTGTGTTGTAAATCCTAATGTTTGCCTGTGGTTAATGAGGCAAGATTAGATTACGTTAAAGAGGATTAGGTTGGGATTGTAACACCCTTGCTAAGATCATGTCCCTGATCCAATGTAAAGGGAGTTTCCCTGGGATGTGGCCTGCACCACCTTTTATCTTACAAGAGATACAAGGAAAGGAAAGCAATCAGGGAGTTGGGGACCTCTAAAAGAAGCACTTGGGGTTGAGTACATCATTTGGAACCAGGGTCCATGTACCCAAAAATCTCCTTGACTAGGAGAAGATTGACGACAATGACCTTCCTTCAGAGCTGACAGAGAAAGCCATCTCCTGGAGCCGATGCCCTGAATTCAGACTTCTAGACTATGAGACTGTGAGAGAATAAAATTCTGTTTTTTAAAGTCTTCTACTTGTGGTATTTAGGTTACATAAGCACTAAACGACTAAGACACTTACAATCTGTGGACTGTATTCACACCATGTGGCTTCCTTGAGTCACTTCCCTATATAAGAAACAGGTCTTAAAATCTCATATTTTTAATCAAACAATTAAGTGTTATGTCCAGATAAAATGAATAACATGCATTCCAACATTAAGGATGCATTTAATAACTCTTATGTTCCCTAGGAATACATTTTATTTTATCACCAAACTCATTGGCTTAATTCAGCCTGGGAGTTCATGATTTTTGAAAGAAGACTCTGCCCTTACAAAATATTTTCTGAAGTGCTCTCTTCATATCCTTATTCCTTAGACTGTAGATGAAAGGATTCAGCAGCGTAGTCACCATGGTATATATGATGGCTGACAGAGTGTCCCTCTCAGGGATATGAAAAGAGAAGGGGCTGAGGCTGAAGGAAAAAGTACTGGCTGTGCCATAGGACAGCACGACCACCGACAGGTGGTAGCCACAGGTGGAAAAAGCTCTCTGCTTCCCTTGAGTAGAAGTTATCCTCAGGATGGTAGAGAAGATAAATCCATAAGATATGAGGATGCAGATAAGGGGTGTGAGAGCCAATAGACTTCCCACTGTAAAAATGACCACCACACTGAAGGAGATATCAGAGCAAGAGAGCTGCAGGAGTGAGTTGAGATCACAGAAGAAATAAGGGATGATGTTGGAGGCACAGAAGGACAGACATGCTATTAGGGCAGTGTGTAGAAGAGCATAAAGATAGGTAACTACTGAGAGTCCAGCCACCAGCTGGACACAGAGGTGAGAATTCATTAGGGTGGTATAATGTAAAGGGTAGCATATTGTCACATACCTATCATATGCCATCACACAGAGAAGGAGGCTATCCATATTCACAAAAGAAATGAAGGAAAAAAAGCTTGGTGAGGCAGCCTTAAAAAGAGATAGTCTTTGCACCAGTCAAGCCATTCACTATCATTTGGGGGACTGTACTGGAAGAAAAATAGATGTCAACAAAGGCCAAGTTGCTAAGAAAGAAATACATAGGAAAGTGGAGGTGAGAGTCAGAGGCAATGGCCAGGATAATGAGTATGTTCCTTGACACAGTGACTAAGTACATACAGAGGAACAGTACAGACAGGAGGTGTTGCTGCTCTGCGGAGCTGGAGAGTCCCAGGACAAATGGACCGATAAGTGTTAGATTTCCCCTTTCCATCTTCCCAATGAATCTAGAAAAGCAAAATATTACATCGTACAAGCTATCTCATTCTCAAGGATGTGTGTGTGTGTATAACGAAGCACATTTCAGACTCTGCTTGCTTGAAAGCTTTCCAATTACATCTTGTATTTATGATAGGCTGTTGTTTATTGTGTGCTGTTAATTCTGTCTCATAGGAACCCTTAAGACAGAGTAGAAGTGTGCCATAAGGTTTCCTAGACTGTAATCTTTACAGGAGTAGATTGCCAGATCTTTTCTCCTGCAGAGCTGCTGGGTGAGTTCAGAACATCAGTTTTATGTTAGCAGTCCAGCATTTAGCCATTGTGCCGTCAGGACTTTATATATGTATATATTTTATAATTTTTATAGTGCTTTAAGTGAAAGTTTACAAATTAAGTCAGTCTCTCACACAAAAATTTATATACACCTTGCTACACACTCCCAATTACTCTCCCTCTTATGAGACAGCCGGCTCTCTCCCTCCACTCTCTCTTTTCGTGTCTATTTCACCAGCTTTTAACCCCCTCCACCCTCTCATCTCCTATCCAGGCAAGAGATGCCAACATACTCTCAAGTGTCCACCTGATCCAAGAAGCTTACTCCTCACCAGCATCCCTCTCCAACCCATTGTCCAGTCCAATCCTTGTCTGAAGAGTTGGCTTCGGGAATGGTTCCTGCCCTGGGCCAACAGAAGGTCTGGGGGCCATAACTACCGGGGTCCTTCTAGTATCAGTCAGACCATTAAGTGTGGTCTTTTTATGAGAATTTGGGGTCTGCATCCCACTGCTCTCCTGCTCCCTCAGGGGTTCTCTGTTGTGTTCCCTGTCAGGGCAGTCATCAGTTGTAGCTGGGCACCATCGAGTTCTTCTGGTCTCAGGATGATGTACTTTCTGTTTCATGTGTCTCTTTCTGTTTCTTGGGCTCATAATCACCTTGTGTCCTTTGTGTTCTTCATTTTCCTTTGATCCAGGTGGGTTGAGACCAATTGATGCATCTTAGATGGATGCTTGCTAGCGTTTAAGACCCCAGATGCCACTCTTCAAAGTGGGATGCAGAATGTTTTCTTAACAGATTTTATTATGCGGGGCTCTATTTTTTTATATGCTTTTTGGATATTCACACAGATGGGATAGTCAGACCAATCTCAAGTATTTTCACGAAAAAATGATTTCTTTCTCCAAATCAAAATGCACATTCTTTGAATAAGGACAATTTTTTATTTTGCCAATTACATTCTTTTGTCCAGAGGAATCAAACCATTGATATTTGATTTTGTGAATTCAAGTTATGTTAGAAATCATAATTTTTACTCTGAACCACTAGAAAGATTCACTTTCATTGGATAACTTTCTTCACAATCTGAAATTTATAGCCCCGATGACAGATCTCATTATTTTCTTTTCCTTTTTCTTGCAAGAGTACATTTTTTTTGCACTGATATTCACAAGTATTCTCTTCCTGGAGTTAAATATTTATCCTCTGATCTCTTGCTGACCACTTGATACAGTTTCTAGCTAAGCTAGGAAGTTCTTCAGAGCCAAATACTTATGAATTGGGTTCCATGCCCCTTTTTCATAGCAGCTCATACATGTTTTCTCTAGAGGAGGTAGCAGTATTCTCCTTTACCTATCAAAACCTCTATTGGGTGTCTTGCTTTTCGGAAATCCTTCACTGGACTGTCAAGCAAAGTTATCTAGGAAGGTGGCTGTGGGACAATGAATGAAATTCCATGTCTTTTGTTTCCTGTTGATTCTTCTCTCATTATTTGGCATAAATGTACATAACTGGTGGTGCAAATGGTTAAATACCTAACTACTAACTGAAAGGTTGGCAGTTCAAACTCACCCAGACACCTGGCATCTGCTTCTGAAAGGTCACACTCTTCAAAACCCTATGGAGCAGTTCTACTCTGCATACATGGAGTTGCCATACGTTGAAATCAACTCCATGGCAACTAACAACAATATTTTGAACTACTAACCACCCTTTTAATATAGTAATCAGATTTTCAAATTCTCATAGACACTATGAAATTTTACTATTTCTGATGTATGCCATCTCCCTTTTTTTATTATTACTAAATAATGTAGTTATCCTGTTGTTATATAAGTAGATACAATTTTCTCAAAAGAAAAGTTTGTAAGCTGCACTTTGTGTTAATCTCTTGCTCTTCTTAAAGTTGTAAAATAATCAGATTAAAACCCTAATTTTTTGTCACTGGGTTGTGGATGAAAGTGTGAGGATGAAAAAATACTCAGCCATAGCAGCTTCCTGACTATGATGATCTCACATTCTGGGAATGAATTCTTCTGCCATTCATGATATTGTGTTCCCTCCTGATTCTTTCTATCAACTCTGTCATTTACAGTCCGGGGAATTTTACCCATTTTTTTGAAGACGTTGCCATTTGGCTCAAAGATTTCTTCTTTATCCCCATGTCTACCACCAATTTATACACACACAAACTTCACACAAAATCAATGCCTCTCAGAGCATTCCTTGACCTTCTCAATTCCAATGACCTGTACATAGGTTTCATTTCAGAAACATATTCCAAAGTCCTGAGTGTATTTCCTTAATCATTTATAATTTCCTCATCTCCCAAAACTTTAATGTTAACATCTCTGTTACTCGAGCTTCTTATATACCTAACTCTTACTCTCTCATTTCCCTTTACTTATCTTCAATATTTTCATAAACTCTACTCACATTAGTCAAAATCTGTCAGGTCGACTGCTTCATTTCATTTCCAATTCTGTCAATTTCCATTCCTCCTTGTAATTTGTCATCCCTTCTTTGTCCTCCAAAGTCTTACTCTGTGTCTATCTCATGTTCAGTTTATTTTCTCTGTGCTAAGATACCTGAGCTATACTGGTAATCAAAACACAGTGCATTTGGTTTTACTAAGTTTTGAATTCCAGCCTCATCTTGAACCTAATTAACCCTATGAAATTCATCTTCTTCTGTTCCTTATATAATTTATGTAACTTCTTTGCACCCCTTTTGCCCAACCTCAGGTATGTCAGGATGAAGCCTGTACTGAGAAGAAACATTATATATGCTATATATATGTCCCTAAAGATAAAAAGCATCCTTCTAAAGATGGCTTCCCTCCGCTGCAGACAAAATCAGTTATACTGTTCTTCTTGTTCCCCTAATTACTCAGCAACAGCAGGAGTAAAATGTAGCTTCTTTTCTTTTCTTGTCTGCTTCATTGTTGCCAGTGATATCTTGAGAGCAAAATTTGGATTTATTATTTTGAATCCTTTGTATATGACATATAAATTGCACACCGTTGGTCCAAATAGTTTTTATGGAAACAATAAATGAATGAAGAATTCTGGCAAAATTGTTTGTGTTGATCCTTCATTTTCTGCATTAAATGCATGATTTTTTTAAAGAAGTTTTCTATATGTTCCTATTTATAGCACATTATGTTATTTCCAGAATTTTATTTATTCACCAGGATTATTTTGTTTTTCTGTCTCCTCTTAAAATATTTAACCATTTCATGGTGCTGGCATAACTGGATATCCATTTGCAAAAAAATGAAACAGGACCCATACCTCACACCATGCACAAAAACTAACTCCAAGTGGATCAAAGACCTAAACATAAAGACTAAAATGATAAAGATCATGGAAGAAAAAATAGGGACAACCCTAGGAGCCCTAATACAGGGCATAAACAGAATACAAAACACTACCAAAAATGATGAAGAAAAATCAGATAACTGGGAGCTCCTAAAAATCCAACACCTATGCTCATCTAAAGACTTCACAAAAAGAGTAAAAAGACCACCTACAGATTGGGAAAGAATTTTCAGCTATGACATCTCAGACCAGCGCCTAATCTCTAAAATCTACATGATTCTGTCAAAACTCAACCACAAAAAGACAAACAACCCATTCAAGAAGTGGGCAAAGGAGATGAACACACATTTCACTAAAGAAGATATTCAGGCAGCCAACAGATACATGAGAAAATGCTCCCGATCATTAGCCATTAGAGAAATGCAAATTAAAACTACGATGAGATTCCATCTCACACCAACTAGGCTGACATTCATCCAAAAAACATAAAATAATAAATGTTGGAGAGGCTGCGGAGAGATTGGAACTCTCATACACTGCTGGTGGGAATGTGAAATGGTACAACCACTTTGGAAATCCATCTGGCGTTATCTTAAACAGTTAGAAATAGAACTACCATACAACCTAGAAATCCCACTCCTCGGAATATACCCTAGAGATACAAGAGCCTTCATACAAACAGATATATGCACACCCATGTCTGTTGCAGCTCTGTTTACAATAGCAAAAAGCTGGAAGCAACCAAGGTGCCAGTCAATGGATGAATGGGTAAATAAATTGTGGTATATTCACACAGTGGAATACTACGCATCAATAAAGAACAGTGACGAATCCCTGAAACATTTCATAACATGGAGGAATCTGGAAGGCATTATGCTGAGCGAAATGAGTCAGAGGCAAAAGGACAAATATTGTATAAGACCACTATGATAAGATCTTGAGAAATAGAAAAAACTGAGAAGAGCACATACTTTTGTGATTACGAAGGGGGGAGGGAGGGAGGGAGGGAGGGAGAGGGTTTTTTATTGATCAATTAGTAGAGAAGAACTGCTTTGGGTGAAGGGAAAGAAAACACTCAATACGAGGAAGGTCAGCCCAACTGGACTGGACTAAAAGCAAAGAGGTTTCCGGGATAAAATGAATGCTTCAAAGGTCAGCGGAGCAGGGGCGGGGGTCTGGGGAACATGGTTTGAGGGGACTTCTAAGTCAATTGGCAAAATAATTCTATTATGAAAACATTCTGCATCCCACTTTGAAATGTGGCGTCTGGGGTCCTAAATGCTAACAAGCGGCCATCTAAGATGCATCAATTGGTCTCAGCCCACTTGGAGCAAAGGAAAATGAAGAACACCAAGGTCACACGACAACTAAGAGCCCAAGAGACAGAAAGGGCCACATGAACCAGAGACCTACATCATCCTGAGACCAGAAGAACTAGTTGGTGCCTGGCCACAATCGATGTCTGCCCTGTCAGGGAGCACAACAGAGAACTCCTGAGGGAGCAGGAGATCAGTGGGATGCAGACCCCAAATTCTCATAAAAAGACCATACTTAATGGTCTGACTGCGACTAGAGGAATCCCAGCGGCAATGCTCCCCAGACCTTCTGTTGGCACAGGACAGGAACCATCCCCGAAGACAACTCATCAGACATGAAAGGGACTGGTCAGCGGGGGGGGAGAGAGATGCTGATGAAGAGTGAGCTAATTAAATCAGGTGGACACTGGAGAGTGTGTTGGCAACTCTTGACTGGAGGGGGGATGGGAAGATAGAGAGAGAGGGAAGATGGCAAAATTGTCACGAAAGGAGAGACTGAAAGGGCTGACTCAATAGGGGGAGAGCAAGTGGGAGAAGGGAGTAAGATGTATGTAAACTTACATGTGACAGACTGATTGGATTTGTAAATGTTCACTTGAAGCTTAATAAAAGTTAATTAAAAAAAAATTTAACCATTTCATTATTAAAAATGGATTTAGTGCTACAATTCAAAGAATTACACATTAGTAATTTCTTAGCCAAAATTAATATATATATATGACTACATACCTTCTTATTTGAGATTTTTTTGAAACCTACAGTTCCCTTTCCCCTTGAATATTAACTCATAAGAACATAGTCAGCTTGTGCATTGATTTAAGTGTCAAGTTGAAAGTGAAAAACAGGGGAACAATGAGATATAGATAAATGTTTTCCTTCCCTCAGAGAATGATAGTACATCACAGTGGGAGCATTTACTTTTTTTTTTAAAATAATATAAAAATATAGGCCTTTAGCAAGGACATGTTTTCCTCCCTTGAGCTTCGCACCCTGGGGGCATACAGAGTTCTGAATTCATCTCCTAATGAATTTTCTCTTGTTTGTGAATTTGTTTCTTCCTTATTTTGAAGAGAAGGCACACAAATGGTAAAATGTTTGAATACAAGAAAAAAATGTGAAAGCCCATAAAGATTCTAGAATTTTTTTTTTTCTTTTAAAGTATAATATTGTTCGGGAGTGTGAGTGATTGGAAAACCAAAACCAAAACATGAAAAACCTATCGGTTCCACCCCCATAATGATCACTGTTAGTTCTCCATAAAAAGAAAAATAGTACCCACCTGTATATCGAGGACTGTAGTATCTATGTACATAACCTAACCCATCAGATAGGTCAGCAGTTTCATTCTCATGAATATCCTAGCCCTAAAAAAGTTCAATAGGGCACAGACAAATTCAATAAATAGAAGAAATCTATTGAGTTTTGGGATATTTGGTGCACTGGATGGGTCCAGAATTATGAAACCTAACCCCCTTCCCTATTGTAAACAGGAAGCAAGTCCTTCCATAATGTATTGTCCATTTACTCTGTAGTCAAGAAAGCTACTGGTCTTTGATGCCCATGTTCATCAGTCATAACGTCAACATTTGGAGGTTCCACAATAACGTTATAAATTATTCCTCCAGTGATAAGGAAGTAAGACACCACTACCAGAGCGTACACCATCATGGACAACTGTATGTGCACCCAGGTCAGCTTCTTCAGTTTCAGACTGGGGCATTCCAGCACTAAGAACAGCACTCAGTACAAACTCTCCATGTTGGTGGTGGCAAATGCAGCACTTCTAAGTAATATTTTATTCTGTTTTCTGTGAAAGTTTACACAGAAAATTATGTTCCAATTTAACTATTTCTACAGAAATTGTTCAGTGACATGGGTTACATTTTTCCCAATGTGTCAACATTCTCGTTATTTCTGTTTTGTTTTGTTTCCAGTAATCTAGTTTTCCTGTCCCCTTAGCTTCTCACCTTTAGAGTCATTGTTGACCATTTGGTTTCTTAATAGATTTTTTTTTTTTTTTAAGCTCAGTACTCAAAAGTAATATTCTTTATTTTATGAGCCAATCATTTATTTAGGTAAACTGCCATGGCATTTTGACTTCCACATGCACCTCCTTCCTCTGTCATGTTGAACAGCAACGTTACAGATGGCTGCCATCATAGCCTGGGTCCCTGAGTGACTAAGATGAGGAATCTTCCCCTCCAGCACCCCTCTGGCTCACTATGAACGTATGTCTAGAGTGAAAATAAACCTCTGTTGCTTGAAGTCACAGGGACTGTGGAGTGGAACCCTAGACAACTCTGACAGATACACTCTTTCATAGGGTTTTATGAGGATTAAATGAGAAAATATGTAGAAATTACTTGAAATATTCCTTGGAACTAGTAAGAACTGTATGAATTTTCGCTAGCTTGGACCTCTTCCTTCAGTGCCATCAGTTCCTGATCATATGCTACCTCCTGAAATGGTTGAATATTTACCAATTCTTTTTCACATAATGACTTGTATATTCCTTCCATCTTCTTTTGATGCTTCCTGAATCATTTAATATTTTCCCTGTAAAGTCCTTCAATATTGAAACTTGTGGCTTGAATTTTTTCTTCAGTTTTTTCAGCTTGAGAAAAGGCAAGTGTGTTCTTCCCTTTTGGTTTTCTAACTCTAGGTCTTTGCATACGTCATCACAATACTTTGTCTTCTTTAGCTACCCTTTGAAATCTGTTCGGCTCTTTTATTTCATCATTTCTTCTGTTTTCTTTAGCCACTCGACGTTCCAAGAGCAAGTTTCAGAGTCTCTTCTGACTTCTATTTTGGTCTTTTCTTTCTTTCCTATCTTTTTAATGACCTCTTGCTTTATTCATGTGTGATGTCCTTGATGTCTTTCCACAACTTGTCTGGTCTTCGGTCATTAGTGTTCCATGCATCAAATCTATTCTTAAGATGGTCTCTAATTTCAGGTGGAATATATTCAAGGTTGTATTTTGGCTCCTGTGGACTTATTTTAACTTTCTTCAGCTTCAATATGAACTTGTATCTGAGCAATTGATAATCTTTTTCACAGTTGGATCCTGGCCTTATTCTGACTGGTGATATTGAGCTTTTCCATTGTCTTTTTCCACAGATGTAGTTGATTTTATTCCTGTGTGTTCTATTCAGCAAGGTCCATGTGTATTCTATTCAGCAAGGTCCATGTGTATAGTCGCTGTTTATGTTGTGGAATAAAGGTGTTTGTGAAGAAAAAGTCATTGGTCTTGCAAAATCCTATCATGCAATCTCGGGCATCATTTCTATAACCAACACCATATATTCCAACTACGAATCCTTCTGCTTTGCTTCCAACTTCTCCATTCCAATCACCAGTGATTCTCAATGTATCCTGATTGCACGTTTGATCAGTTTCAGACTGCAGAAGTTGGTGAAAAAGAATCTTCAATTTCTTCATCTTTGGCCTTAGTGGCTGGTGCATAAATCTGAATAATAGTTGTATTAACTGGCCTTCCTTGTAGGCCTATGGATCTTATCCTGTTGCTGACAGCATAGTACTTCAGGAAAGATTTTAAAATGTTCTTTTTGATGATGAATGCAACACCATTCCTCTTCAAGTTTTCATTTCCAGCACAGCACACCATATGATTGTCTGATTCAAAATGGCCAGTAACAGTCCATTTCAGCTCACTAATGCCTAGGATATCTATGTTTATGCATTCCATTTCATTTGGGCCTATTTCAAGTTTTATGATAAGACCAATCTTCCAGTTTTACTGGGAAGACCAATTGCTCTTATCAAGACTGAGTTATTTCCCATGGGGAACCATGGACCTTGTGACAATTAGTTAACAACCCTGTCTGCTAGGAAAAACATGATAAGAAAATAAATTGCATAGAGTAGAGCAAATGGAAATTTATTAAAGTAGTGTTTTATATTGGACTTTTAGAAAAGGATACTCAGGCCCCTATTGCTTTAATTGAGGCATTTTGGAAAGGCCTCAAAGGACCATAGAATCTTACAGGTGGTCAGACCACAAAGGAAAGGAAATGTTAAACTCTGTTGACTCAGTAATCCAGAGTGTGAAGTTGCCTTGTGAGGACATGACCAAGCCTCAGAATTGCAGACAAATGATCAGTTCCATAGGACATTTTCTGATCTAGATGTTACTCCATATGAGTGATGATTATTCCTACCTCTCACTTTGGATGTCTTTTTGAAACTAAAGATTTCAGAAGTTACGTTAAGTCTTGATTTGATAAAATAAATGATGCAACATTTTTAGAGATGAAGTCCAATAGAAAAGATGTGAAGATGCTCCTGATAATTTTAGTAAATGCACATGTCATTCATCTCTACCTACTGGAAGGGAAGCAGGAACTATTCCTTTACCTATTCACAATCAGAGATTTATATTGTGAATGGATCTCAGGGTCATTTCATGGGAAGACAACATTTTGCTCCCCACTTTTTGAGGTGACCTTGGAACATCCCAAGGGTCCTCCCCAAGGTGTTTTTTTTCTTCTTCTTCATTAATGAAACTGATTTGCTAACAAGTATTGGATTTTTACCTTGTTTGTAAACATTGCAACTAAACACGAATCGCTTACATGGTTAATTTAGCCTTTGATGAGCCAACTTCATGATGCAGAACCCCAGCAAGGTGATGTTTGGTGCCTTCCTAAAATAATTAAGCCTGTGTAAGAAGTGTTCTCAATTAAGTTATTAGAAAATTGCTAATAAGGGAGCTCTTCCTTTTTATAGTTGAACTGTATTACTGCCTATGGACATACCACTGTTTATTTTATTTTATTTTTTTAATGCATCCTCCTAACAACGAACAATACCTGGAATTTTTTCAGTTTTTTTGTTCATTCGTTTTTTTTATTGTGCGTTAAGTGAAAGTTTTTTTAAGTCAAAGTTTACAAATCAAGTCAGTCTCTCATACAAAAATTTATATACACCTTGCTTTTTTTATGTACTCCTAGCTGCTCTCCACGTAACAAAACAGCACACTCCTACTCTCCACCCTGTATTCCCTATGTCCAATCAACCAGTTCCTGTCCCCCGCTGCATTCTCATCTTACCTCCAGACAGGAGTTGCTCACAGTCTCATGTGCCTACTTAAGCCAACAAGCTCACTCCTCACCAGTATCATTTTCTGTCTTATAGTCCAGTCCAATCCCTGTCTGAAGAGTTGGCTTTGGGAATGGCTCCAGTCTTGGGCTAACAGAAGGTCCAGGGAGCATGAATTGGTGCCAATAGTTTTATCTTCAATCTCACTAATTCTGCCTTCCATTTCCTCAATTCTTCTCTGACTTTCTATTGAGCTGACTGATTCTGTAATTTTGTTGTTAATCTTCTGAATTTGTGATTGCTCTCTCTCTCTGGATTCTTGCAGTCTATTAATTTTCTCATTATGTTCTTGAATAACCTCTTTAATTTCTTCAACTGCTTTATATGTGTGTTCCTTGGCTTGTTCTGCATTTTGCCTGATCTTCTTCCTGATCTCTTGAAGAGTTCCTGTGTATTAATCTTTTGTATTCTGCATCCGGTAATTCCAGGAAGACGCCTTCATCCGAAAGATCCCTTGATTCTTCGTTCTGAGAATTTTTTTAAGCAATCATGGTCTGCACCTTCATGTAATTTGATATTGACTGTTGTCTCTGAGCCATCTGTGTTATTGTATTAATTTATTTTATATTTGCTTACTATATTCAGCTGCTTGCTTTGTTTTGTTTTGATATGCCCAAATAGGCTGCTTGAGTGAGCTAGCTTGATTATTTGTGCTTTTGAAGCTGTAATATCCTGTCACCAGATGGCCAGAGCTATTACCAGGTATATGAGCCTAGGAGCCCATTAGCTTTTTTTTGTATGGATTCAGCTCAGGTGTCCAGGTAGTCGGTCATCGAGTGTGTGGTACAGGCTTGTCCTACAGTCTTAGAGGGGCAGGGGTGATTGGGGTAGGCACAGGTATCTTGTTGCAGCAAGGGGTCACACTCTGAACAAGGCAGGGAGTTGACAACCATCCACTGAGTGTCTATGAGGAAAGCACTTCCCTGTTCCCTAGAGCACACAGGTGGATGTGTACTGCAGCTGGACCACAGACACCCAATGCTTTTGGTTGTAAGGACTGGGAGGCACAAAGTATCCTTGGACCCCATCACAGGTGGTTAGGTAATGCGGGTGGAGCCACCAGTCTTGAGGCCCCTGATGTGGGCAAGTGAGGGCCCTGTTTAATAGGCAAAGCAGCTTCAACCATAAAAAACCCACCTCTCCACCGCACAGCTGAAACAGTAGCATTCAGATCTCAAACATGTACATCATTGCAGTCTGCCAAGATAGGCCTATTCTCCTGAAATAAGTCAACACTGGTTCAGGCAGGGGTGGAAGGTATTCAAAGTTCTCCAACTGTTTGTGCCTAGACAGGAGCCACTTCTGTCCTGAGCTCCACAGCTTGGTGGAGCTGGCAGATCATCTTTTCCCCTAATTGTTAAGTTGTTCCTTCTCCAAGGCCAGGAGAATGGCTTAGGGCATGCAGCATGACCTATCTCAGGCCCTGGGAAATCAAAGACCACTGAAGCCAGCTTGGGGACTGGGGACATGGTAAAATAAACACAAGGACTTAGTTTTTGCTGAGAATGCTGTTCTTCTCTGGTTCCAGAGGTGTGAGTAGACTGTGTGACTTACTGTCTCTCCCTGAGGAAACCGTGTCCCGAACACTACCTCCAGCCCCACTGCAGTCACTCCAGGGTATCATGCCTGAGTGTTCTCACCAAGTCAGGCCTACCACTTCTGAACTGTCTCTCCTTCCTTCTGCTGCTCAGTCTGATTTCCTAACTTTGCCTTTGATGTCCAAGTCTCCTAGCTTGTCATATACATAATAGTTTCACTTGTTTTTTCATGTCTTTTTTGTAAGAGGAATCATCAGAAATGTGAGGCTACTCTGCCATATTGGCTCCACCTCCCCCAGCATTTGGTCTTGTTAACTCTCTCAATTGTTTTTCTTTTCTCTATTTCATTTAATTCTGCTCTAATTGTTATTATTTGCTTTCTTCTGGTGCCTGAGGGTTTCTTTTGTTGCTCTCTCTTTGTTCAAATTGTAGGGATAATTCTTGGATTTTGACCATTTCTTCTTTTTGGATGTGTGCATTGATTGCTATAAATTTACCTTCGAGGGCTGTTTTAGCTGCGTCCCAAAAGTTCTGGTAGTGTTTTCATTCTCATTTGATTCTATGAATTTCTTTATTCCATCCTTCATTTATTCTATAACCCAGTCATCCCAGTCATTTTTGAGCAGGGTGTTGTTCAGTTTCCAAGTGTGTGATTTCTTTTCCCTGCTTCTTCTGTTACTGTTTTCTACTTTTGGTGTTTTATGGTCAGAGAAGAAGCTTTGTAATATTTTGATGTTTTGGATTCTGTTAATGCTTGCTTTATGACCTAATATGTGGTCTATTCTAGAGAATGTTCCACACATGTTGGAAAAGAAAGTATGTTTGGCTGCTGTTGGGCAGAGTGTTCTCTATATGTCTATGAGGTCAAATTGGTTGATCGTGGCATTTAGCTCTTCTCTGTCTTTACTGAGCTTCTTTCCAGATGTTCTGTCCTTCACTGAAAACTTCACTGTTGAAGTCTCCTACTGTTATCTTGGAGCTGTCTATCTCTCTTTTCAATACTGTTAGAGTTTGTTTTATGTGTCTTGAAGCGCTGTCGTTGGGTGTGTAGATATTTAATATGGCTATATACTCCTGGCATATTGTCTCTTTTTTTTATTATATAGTGCCCTTCCTCATCCTTTGCAGTGGATTTAACTTTAAAGTCTATTTTGTCAGAAATTAATATTGCCACTCCTGCCCTTTTTGAATGTTGTTTGCTTGATATTTTTTTTTCCATCCTTTGAGTTGTAGTTTGTTTGTGTTTTTGATTCTAAGTTGTGTCTCTTATAGGCGACATACAGATGGATTGTGTTTTTTTATCCATTCTGCCACTTTCTATCTCTTTATTGGCATATTTAGTCCATTTACATTCATCATAATTAGGGATAGTTATGTGTTTAGTGCTATCATTTTGATATTTTTGTGTGTGTGTTGTTGACAGTTTCTTTGTTCCACTTAATTTTTTTCTGTTGAGTGGTTTTTCTTTATATATTGTCTCTTCCTCTTATTCATTGTTGTTGATTTTGTTCTAGCTGAGTCTTGATGTTTTTCTTGTATTTTATTTTGATGTGTAGGATTGTTAGTCCCCTTTGTGGTTACCTTAATATTTACCCCTATTTTTTCTAACTTTAAATCAAACTTTTAATTCTTTATATTATCTTGACTTTCTCTCCATGTGAAGGATCTACATTTTTTAGTCCTTCTTTATTGATTTAATTTTGTCATCTTTTACATAATGACATCAGTGTTTCTGTGTTTTGAGCATGATTTTATCTTGATTTATTTTTGTGATTCCCCTATCTAGGTTGATATCTGGTCACACTGTCCTATGTTCTAGTATTAAGTTGATATCTGATGCTATTGATTTTCTAGCCAGGGAACTTCCTTCAGTATTTCTAGTAGTTTTGGTTTGGTTTTTGCAAATTCCCTAAACTTCTGTTTATCTGGAAATGTCCTAACTTCACCATCATCTTTGAGAGACAGGCTAATATTTTTTTTTTCCTTCAAGGCTTTATGTATGTCATCCCATTGCCTTCTTGCCTGTATAGTTTCTGCTGAGTAGTCCGAACTTAGTCTTATTGACCTTTCTTTGTAGGTGCCTTTTTGTTTATACCCAGCCCCTCTTAAAATTCTCTCTTTATATTTGGTTTTGGCAAGTATGATTATAACATATCTTGGTGACTTTCTTTCGAGATCTACCCTGTGTGGGATTTGATGAGCATCTTTCACAATACCAGGGAAGTTTTCTGCCAACAAATCTTCAACAATTCTCTCTGTATTTTCTGTTATCCTCCATTGTTTTGGTATTCCTCTTGATAGAGTCCCACATAACTCTTATGGTTTCTTCATTTTTAAAATTCTTTTATCTCAGTTTTCCTCAAATATATTGGTGTCAAGTGCTTTATCTTCAGACCCACTAATTCTGACTTCCATTGTCTCAATTCTGATCCTATAACTTTCTACTGAGTTGTCAAATTCTGAAATTTATCGTTAATCTTCTGGTTTTCTGTTTGTTTTTTCTCCCTGGATTCTTGCAGCCTTTAAATTTGTCATTATGCTCTTCTTTAATCTTCTTAAGTTCCTCTGTTGTTTGTCTGTGTGCTCCTTGGCATGCTCTGCTTTTTGCCTGATCTCCTTTCTGAACTTTGAAGAGTTCTCTGTACTAATCTTTTGTATTCTACCTCTGATAGTTCCAAGAAGTTATCTTCATCCACAAGATTTCTTGATTCTTTGTTTTGGTAGCTTGCTGAAGCCATTGTGGTCTTCCTCTTTATGTGATTTGATATTGACTGTTTTATCTGAGCCATCCATAATTTATTTATTTATTTTAGGTTTGCTTACCGTATCCCAGCTTCTTGTTTTGTTATTTGCTATTCGTGTGGGCTAGTTTGATCATTGGTACCTTTGAAATTCTAGCATCCTGTCACCAGGTGGTTAGAGCTTTTACTAGGCATGTAAGCCCAGGAGTCCCGTCATTTTCTTGTATTGATTCAGCTCAGGTGTCCAGATAGTTTGTCACCATGTGAGTGGTGCAGGCTTTCACCTGCAGTCCTGGATGGGCAGAGGTGGTTAGTGTAAGCACAGATATCTTGCTATAGTAGGGGGTCACATGCTCAGCAAGGCAGGGGGCTGACAATCACCTCTGAGTGTCTGTAATGAAAGCATGTCCTTCTTTCCCAGAATGCCTAGGGGGGTGGATTTTGTAGCCTGATTGTGGGCACCCAATGTTGTTGACTGTAAGGACTGGCATGCACCACTTATCTTTGGACTACTGTTGTGGGTCTGAAGGTGGCATGTGTGGAGGCATCAGTCCTCAGGCCCCTAATGTGGGAATGTGAGGACCCTGCTTAATAGGCTGAGTGCCATCAAATGTCATGAACCTACCTCTCCACCATGTAGCTGAAAAAATGGAAGTTAGACTTCAGGTATATACCCTGTTATACTGTGCTAATGAGGGCCTATGTTATTGAAATGGGCCCACACAGGTCTATTTAGGGGTGAAAGGTATTCAAAGTCTGTGGGCCCCTTATACCTGTGCTTAGGCAAAGGAGATGTTTCTGCTCCAAGTTCCCAGCTTAGGGGAGATAACAGATTATTTTTTTCCCTCTTTGTTAATTTGTTCCCTCTACAAGGCCAGGAGAACAGCTCAATGAATGTGATGGATCCTACGTTCAGCCCAGGGGATGTGGCAATCTATGAAGGCAGCTCGGACCCAGTGCAGAGCAGGAAGGGGGCAGATAAGTGAGAGAGGTTTTACCCAAAGGGTGTTTTTTTTTTATTCTGTGTGGTAGGTTAGCTGCATGTACTTATCTGTTGCTGATCCCAAAACCAACCCAGTGCCCTCGAGTTGATTCTGACTCATAGCAACACTATAGGAGGGAGTAGAACTGCCCCATAGATAGAGCACCATTTTTCAATGATTCTGGAGGGTTGAGTAGACTCTCTGCTGCTCTGTCTCTCCTAATTTGAAAAACACAGCCCAAGTGACACTGCTTGCCTCACTGCTGGTGCCAGCCAATCACAGCCTGCAGGATGCTGGTTCCTGCTGAGTCAGGTCTGGCAACTTCTTGCTGCCTCTAAACCATCTCTTCCTTCCCCCTGGTGCTCAGTCTGATTCCTCAACTTTGCTTTTCATGCTCAGGGCTCCTAGATTATCATATATAATCAATTCACTTTTGTGTGTGTGTCTTTTTTGTAAGAGGGACCGCAAGAAGTGTCTGACTAGTCCGCCATTTTGGCCCTGCCTCCTGACACAGTTTTTCTTGGCTGGGGAAAGAACTGAGGTTCTAAGACAGCCTTGCAATACCAGAAGCTGTCAGCCATAGCCTCCAATCTGATACAAGACAGAAACTCAAACACAATGCTCTAGACTGGAAACAAGCTCCCAGGACAAAATGAGACTGAGACCACATAAAGTCACCAAACAATACCTCACAAAAAATGGATATGGGGATACTAGTTTCTTAAAGTGAATTTAGCAATTTTTTGATAAGATCCACTCAATTCAACAGAAAAAAAATAGGTTCTAGATAAAACTTATTAACTTGTCAGAGTCTCAGGTGGATTAGTGCTAGACCTTTTGATAATACCTGAGCATCAAGCAAAAGTTCCCCAAAGAGAGAAAGACAACACAAATGAAAGCTCATTTTCTCAAAGTGGTCATTGAGATTCTAAATTACTTCTAGTATATCCAGTTTACACTGTTTTTTTAATATAAGCCAATGAGTTATAGTGTTTTTTAATATGAGTCTCAGTAGCAAGGGGGAAATTCAGGCTCATTAACACCAAGTTTTTTTCCCCTTCATTTTGAACTTAATTGATTCTTTTTGAACTTCATTCAAGTTTTTGGTTTCCCTCCTTTTCGAACTTAATTCATTTTGGACCTGGTCTTTTATTTTAGACCTTAATTGTACTTGTTGCTGTTGTTGTTAGGTGCCCTTGAGTCAATTTCAACTCATAGCAACCGTGTGTACAACAGAACTAGTTCCTCCAATTTGAAAGTATTTTAAAATAGCTGTTGATTTTAATTTTAACATCATGATTCTTATTGAGAAACTATCTTAAAACAGGTACAGAGCTACCACCACCCCCTGAAAATTTCATAAAATACGTCAGAAGCTGCCACTTACTTCTGCAAATTTGGCAAAACAGAGTACTATTTTCCAGATTTTCTTCAAGTCACAAAAAGAACCCTAATGAGGAATGCTGCAGGGATTGGACAGTGTTTTGCTTGGACCAATGTGTACCTTTGTAGCACAAGAGTTTGCTTGCGGGTGGCAGGCAACCTGTCTCACGACAATCTTATCCTGTCATGATAGTCTTTAGTGTTTGTAATGAGTGCAGGGGACCACCCTAATGGCTTTTACTGGTAACCTGTGCTCGAATTTTGCAGCTTATAGTGACCCAGAGCTCTTTGAAAATAGAATTACATCTTTAATGTTCCAAACGCCTGAATCTGGACACGAAACTGCAGTTCACCAAGAGAGTTACTAACCAAAAGATCAAGCAATAATCTAAGAACGATTTTCCTTGATCAATAAACCAGTTTTCCAAACAAATATGCTGAACAAAACTTGAGAAAATATGAGAAAGAGGACAAAAAGAGTAAACAAAGACTCATTTTCCAAGAACACTTAAACTCGTCGATGTCAAAGGAATGTGGAGTGAGAGCATGTGAGTCCAGAAGATAGGCCTTTCTTTGCCAGCTTCTGCTCCACAGTTCAGATCTCCTCCATTTCAACTGAATTCATAGCTTCAGAACTTCCTGCAATGACTACACCATTATCTGTTCTAGGGTTAAAACATCACACAGTTTAGAAAAGCAAAAAAGAAAGGTTTTGTTCGGCATACGTTCAAAGAGGCCAAAGTGGGAAATGGACAAACATGATGCTAGAGCCATGTCTGTCAGAGTCCAAGGAATATTACAGAACACACAAAAGTGGTAAAATGGACAGCGTGCTGTTAGAACCATGTCTGCCCAAGCCCCCTTACTTTGTTCTTCTTCAAAATTGTATTAGCTACTTTGGCCACTTGCCTTTCCATAAAAAGTTCAGGATTATTTTTTCCATTTTTGTAGAAAAATTCTGTTTACATTTTTATAGGAATTGCATTGAATCTATATATTATTTTGGGTCTTATTGACTTTTTTACAGTATTAAGTCTTCCAGTCAGTGAGTATGGAATGTCTATTTATTTAGTTCTGATTTCGTCTCTTGCAGCAGTGTTTTATAGTTTTTATTTTGTAGGTTCTTTACACCTATGGTTAGGTTTATTCCTAGGTATTTTATTTTTTAGAGTGACTCTGTGTTGTTGTTGCTGTTAGATGCCACTGAGTCACTTCCGAACCATAACAACCCCATGTACAACAAACCAAAACACTGCCCAGTCCTGTACCATCCTCATAATCTTTGCAATGTTTGAGTCCATTGTTGCAGCCACTGTGTTAATCTTGTTGAAGGTTTTCCTCTTTTTCACTGACCCTCTACTTTACCAAGCATGAAGTCCTTCTCCAGGGACTGGTCCTTCCTGATAATATATCCAAATTATGTAGAAACCTTCAATATTGCAACTCTTGGCTTGAATTTTTTCTTCAGTTCTTGAGATATACAGAGTGTGTTCTTCCCTTTTGGTTTTCTAACTCCAGGTCTTAGCACATTTAATTATAATGCTTTATTTTGGCTTCTACAGCCACCCCTTGAAATTTTCTATTCAGCTGTTTTACTTCATCATTTCCTCAGTTTGCTTTAGCTACTGTATGTATATATACACTAATATACATAATATACACATATACGCACATATACACATACACACATTTAATTTTTGGTAGTTGCTGTTGTTTCAAGATTATACATGCCATAGCATTTACCAAAACATCCTTTTTTTGGGGGGTGTACAACTTAGTGGCATCATTTACTTTGGTCAAACTGTGCATGCTTCACCTACTTTCGATGTTACCTTCCCCAACAGTAAAAATAAAAAGTGTACTGTTTAAATAATGATTCCTCTTTCCCCTCCCTACCTCTGGAAGCCACCAATGAACATTTGTCTCTGTATATATGCCTATTCTTCTCTTTTTATAAAAGCAAGATCAAACAATATTTTTTCTTTCATGATTACTTATTTCACTCAGCGTAATGTCTTCCAGATTCATCTGTATTGCAAGATGTTTTGTGAGCTCATCATTCTTTATCACTGTGTGGTATGCCATTGTATGCATGTACTACATGTTTTTAACCATTCATCTGTTGACGACATTAATTTTAATAATATATTATATTACTTAGTATACCAAAACCATCACTATTTCATCATGCAATCAAAATGAAATTATTAATGAGATTTCATTGTGAAAAAAGGCATATGCTTCAAAACTACGTCAGTCCATATTAAACAAATTCACTAACTTTGTGTCACTCAGTATATTAATATCAAAACCAAAGGGGTATTGTATGAATTGGAAATCATCTCTAAGTTTATTAATATCAGCTAAGCATTCTTTAAAAAATTGTTTCTAGATTTTATAGCCAAAGGAGCCCTGGTGGCACAGTGGGTAAGAGTTTGGTTGCTAACCAAAAGGTTGGCAGTTCATATCCACCAGGCACTCCTTGCAAACCCTATGAGGCAGTTGTACTCTGTCCTTTATGGTCGCTATGAGCCAGAATCAACTAGAAGGCAATGGGTCTGGGTTTTTTTTTCTTTCATTTTGGGTGGCGCTATAAAAAAAAAAAAATTTTTTTTTTATAAACTGGTGATGATTCATAGCAAGAGTATCCATGACAACTTTCATAGAGTTGGCTTCCAAAAAAAAAAAAAAAAACCTAAGCACAAATATTTTTAGTACGTCTCATACTTTTCATACAGTGGGAGCCCTGGTGGCACAATGGTTAAGAGCTACAGCTGCTAACCAAAAGGTCACCAGTTTGAATCCACCAGCTGTTCCTTGGAAGCCATACTGGCCAGTTCTACTCTATCCTAAATGGTCACTATGAGTCCGAATCGACTAGACAGCAACATATTATCATACAGGGGAATGAAGAAAAAAGAGAAACACCAGTTTCTTGTTTTTAAATTCTGACGGACCTGGATTTTTAATCTAACATAGCTGAAAACCTGTCAATCATAATAAAATCTACTTTTCCATGTTTTCTTTGAGATTACTCTTTGACAGACTTAAAAGATTAAAAATTATCTACATCATGAGTTTGATTTTTAGTCTGTGAATTGTAAAAGAGAAATTTTCCAGTAAGCCTTTTTGACCAGATTAAAATGTATCAAGTAAAAATCCATATTTCAGCTACAATAAGCAATATCAAAAGCTGAAGTTAGAAAAGGCTAACTTCCAGGAATCTTACCTGCCTAACAAGTGTTGGTTACTAATGGGGAGGTTTTCTCTGGAGTCAAGATGAAAGGTGAAATGAATGCACCCTAAGGAAAGAGTCTTGACAAATCTGTCTGTGCAAAAGGGCCTTAAGAATTATTTCTTTCATAATAACACTGTAGCAACAATGTATTAAGGAAAGGTCCTTGGCAACATCAGGGCTTGCTAAGAAATATTTACATCAAACATGGCGTTTTAACAACCTATTCTGTAAAATGTGTATTGTAAGCATCTTGTAACTATGATTGTAAATCTTTGTGCCTGTGCAAACTCCTATAATTAACTCTTGTAACTAACCCCTGGATCCCCCCATACGCATGCATCCAACTTTAGCAAATTCCACACTTCATTTAACCCTCTCTTTTGTGAGATGCTTACACTATACAATCTCAGGAAAGCTATGTCTTAAGATTATCGATACCTAGCAAACCTGTTTGCTGTCTAATTATGGGAACAATTCCTGTCCTGACATTATCTTGTCATTGGTCTGCTGACCCAACTGTCCGCATGTATATCCTTTAATCCAATCACAGAGCCTCTGACTTCCCTAATTGCCTGAAACCCAATCAATATATTCTAAACCCTGTTCTTTGTCTGAACCCTATGAAATGTTTGTGTAATTATTGTGCCTAGGACTCCATGGTTTCACTTTGGTGGGACTCATAGTTCCCTATTTGAGTTGTTCTTTAAACCCTTAATAAACCTCTCTGTACTTCAAAACAGTGTCAGAAATTTTCTCTAGGACAGAATTAACCTTTCTTCATACATTTGGGAATCCTTTAAGAAAAGTTTATCCACAGTGTGAATTGGACATGGTCACTTATATCTCAAGGTTCAATTAAAGCTGATAAAAGAATTGACAACTTTTCAAATGTTGAGTCAATTGATTTTTGACAAAGATAGAAACGTTCTTTATTATCCAGGTAATTATTCGGTGGCTTAATTAGACATCCTTTATTTTGGAGCCCTGGTTGTGGAATGGTTAAGAGCTAAGCTGCTAACCAAAAGGTCGGCAGTTTGAATCCATAAGCTGCTCCTTGCATATCCTGTGGGGCAGTTCTACTCTGTCCTATCAGGTCGCTGTGGGTTGGAATCAACTCAACAGCAATGGTTTGGCTCTTGGCGTTTTGGGAAAATTATATTTTTAAGTTTTTTCCGCATAATTTTCTAAAAAAATTTCTATCCCTGAAAAAAAACTATTTTATCCTTGTTCCGTATAAAAATGGTTTTAACAGGTTCATCATGTTTCCCTCACTAGGAGGTCCAGATTCCTAAGAATGAGAAGAAAGAACACAGAAATACAACCACCTCCTTAGTGGCTGAAACCAGAAAACGTGTGGGTTTTCTCAACAAATACGAGGAAATGGCATTTCCCAGCAGATTTCAGGCCCAGGTTGTGGTGGGGAGCATGGTAAACTCAGACTAGTTTTTCCATGGTTGCTATCTTTGGACCTGAGTCCCTGGTATGACTCTCAACCCAATTGAAAATGAAAGGACATTGTGAAAGACCTTCTTCCATCAGAGCAGGATGCAATCACTGGACCTCTAAACCCCATGACCAGGGGTTTTAAATGTTCCTATGTTCAAGGTTTCTCCAAATCCAGAGGTGGTCCAGACACTGATGTAAAGGACGGCTGGACTGGGCACTGATAGGGGCTACAAAGGAGGGTGATGTGATTTCCAAACCACCAAGATCTCACTGAGTACTGCTTGGGAATTTTGTCAGGAACAGAGTTGGCGTAGGTGTTTGGGTTGTGGCCATGCCTGTTGAGTTTCCAAAGGCAAAGAGCTGTTAAAACTTGGACCATGGTTGGTTGGGTAATACCCTGTTGTTGCCTATCTGGGGCTCTAAATATAAGGCAGGCTTCCGGTGGGGGCGGGATAGGTGGGGCAGTGCTAAAGCCAAACGAACTGTTGGAGGTTAGCGTGGAAATGAAGCTCATGAACCTTATTGCAGAATGGCTGGTGGGGTTTGTGGCTGAGTCTACTCTGGGGCTTCTCTGATCTCTGAAGTTGCGTGCTGCTGCTGTTGTCTGAATAGTGTTTGGAAGTCTCTGGGCCAAGATGTGCAAAGTGTGGGTATATTCTAGCTGGTAATGGGATTGCTTTTGGTGATATAGAATCCACAAGAACTCATGGACTAGTCAAGTAGTTCATGCAGGGCCTCAGGAGTATCTTATTCAAACGGGCCTCTGAGTAGAAGCCCAGAGCTGGGCTCTAAAGAACTACAGTCTCCATATGTCAGACGGGGCTTAAATGCCAGCCATCTGGTCTCCAGGGGCTGCTCTTATTTTTGAACTGCCAGGGAGTATTGGGTCTTGTACTTTTAAGCTTCTTTTCTTGCAATTTTCTGAGGAAGAACAATCCTGGTGAGGCTGATAGTTTCTGCTCATAAAGACAATTCCTTTACAGTGGCAGTACCACACGTGTTGGAGGGGTCTGAGTGTAGCCCTAAAACCCACCAGTTGCTTAAACCCAGCACATTGGCCTTTGGCCTATCCAAAGAGAACTGAAGTTTCTGGGTGCCTGGACTACTTGCAGTTCCCCGCTGCTGCCTCTTTTCCCTTGCCGTCACTGGGTGAGTTAGTCCCGGGCCAGCCAGTTCTGAGTACATGGTCTTGAGATTTATTAGAGCGAATGGGCATTGAGGAATGAGCACTAAGTCTTTCCTTACCTCAAAGGCACCATCCTGAGAGTTCCTGGGCCAACTGTCCTTAGGCTAAAATGCTTTCTTGGGCCAGAGGTGGGCCTCTGCAGCAGCTTTCTCGAACTCTGCAAGCCACTGAGAAAATAGACAAGAGCCTTTGGCTCCAGCAAGTATCCTCCTGGAGGACTCAGGATACTGGAGCAGCCTATGGGGAGGACCTAAACCCAGCATCATCCAGGAGCACACCTGTCACCCCAGGGGAATTTGAGTATGTAAATCCAAGAGGAGCCCTCTGAAACCCCTGTCACTTTTCCTCTCCTGCAGCCACCACCAGTTATGGTAGGTGGCCCTGTGGGAAGGGCAGATCTCTGAGGCATATTTATGGACAATATCGCCTATGGCAAGCCATGAAATTGTGCTCCTGTCTGAATATCTGACATCCACCTTGAAAATAACTATGATATCAGATCAAAAATACAAATCGAGCCCCAGACTTAATCTTTTTTAACAAATTATGGCACTACTTGAAAATTATCACTGCAACTTCCTTGTTTTCACCAATGAAAATTGGTGTGTGATGTGCTCAAAGTCATGTTTTTCAGTTTCTTCTCTTTCTACACTCAGTTGAGCAAGATCACACAGCCTGCCTTGACACACGGAGTCTCTCAGATACAAATGTATTAGTTTTAACTTGCTGAATGATGATCTCTCACAGCTGGTGATGGAAACTGAGATGGTGAATGGAAACTGCTTGGTGATGCTCCCCCGCTTAAGTGGCACACAGCCAAGTGCCATACCTGCCGTACCTTAGATATGCCTCTGGAGTGTGTAGGTTGCCACTTCTTCAGGAGCCCAAAGCTCTTCTTCCTAGCTTGGCTCCTGGCACACCCAATGCTTGTCCACCATTCATTTTCCTTCTTAAAATAAATCTTACCATATTTGTTGAAATATATTTATCCCCCCTGCCACATGTCTGTCAGTTTGTTGGAACTGTGGTGGTCTCCATATTGCTGTGATGCTGGAAGTTATGCTACCAGTATTCAAATACCACTGGGGTCACCCACGGTGGACGGGTGTCAGCTGAGCTTCCAGACCAAGGCAGACTAGGAAGAAGGGCCTGGTGGTCTACTTCTTAAAAAATTAGCCAATGAAAACCTTATGAATAGCAACAGAAAGAACATTGTTTGCTATAGTGCAGGGAGATGAGCCCCTCAGGTTGGAAGACACTCAAAACATGACGGGAAAAGTTATCTCCTCAAAGTAGAGTCAACCTTAATTATGTGGATGGAGTAAAGCTTTCAGGGCCTTCATTTGCTGATGTGGCATGACTCAAAATGAGAAGAAACAGCTGCAAATATCCATGAATAATTAGAAAGTGGAATGTACAAAATATGATCTGGGAAAATTGGAAGTTTGGGGGTTTAGGGTCATGGTTTCATGTGACATTCCAGTTAATTGCCCTAATACCATGTTTAGTATCTCTGTTGTACCTCCCAGTTTGATGTGTAGTGTTTGATGTCTTGCAAGTGGCCATTTGCCTGGAACAACAGAGGAAGAATGAGAATCGGAAATAGGGGAAAAATATGGAATATGTGGATAGTTGCCTTCATGAACAATTGCCTCCTTTTCCATGAGAACAGAACTGGCTGGCACCTGGTTAACATCATGGAAAATTCTGATCAAAGATTCCAGAGAAGAATCCTAATCAAAAGGGGGAAAGTGTAGAACAAAATTTCAAGTGCTTATGGACTCTAGACTTTCTGGAGCCATGAAGGTTAAATGAACACCTGAAACTATTGTTGTGAGATAATCTTTAAACCTTAAACCAAAAAATATCCCCTCACTCTTCTTAAAATCAAACAATAGCTTAGCTTAGCTTAGCTAGTAAAACATGTCTGCCTTGAGCATTATGCTGTTTTAAGACTTACCTATACGGGATCAAACTGAAAACAGCAACCCAAAAGATTAGATAGGAACCATAGAGAGCAGTGAATTGAAGTTAATGGGGAAGGAAAATTTCAGAAAATGGGGGTGAGAGTGGTTATGCAACTGGAGGAATTTAGTCAATGTCACTAAATGGTACATGTAGAAACTGTTGAAGTGATGTATGTTTTGCTGTGTATATTCTCAACAACAACAATAAAATAAAATTCTCTTAAAAAATAGAAATAGTATACTTTAGTTTCCAAGAGTATATTTTGAGTTATGGCAGCTTATATCAAATGCTGATTTTACATCATGTTACTCCAGACGTTTACACATGAGTCTTAGAGATACTTTTAAGACTTCTTATACCTGGTTAAGAAAAAGAAACTTTTTAAGTGCAATGAAACTCAGCTTGCTTATTTTCCTTTCTAAAGAGAATGCCTGGTAGTTAGGTAAGCGTATATTTCTTCTCATCACAGATCAATCTTCTGAAGTCAGAGTTCCAAAACTATGTGATCTCTCCTCCTTTAACAACCCTTTTGACTTATCTCTTCATTCCTATCATATCCCATCTTTTGCTGTGTTTATGTGAATCCTTGTGTTCATTTTATTATTAATTAGAAAACACTCACAAGTAGGGTTTTTATTCATTCAAGTTGTCGTGGATGCTATTTTTGTGTCAATTATACGTTTAGAATCATAGTACTCACATTCTAGGCAAGAAAGGTAACTCAGTTATGTCAGCTCTCCCAAATTGCATGATAGAATTAAATCCATGTTATGTTCCTGTGTGGACCTCAGACTATTTCAGTTGGACTTCAGGGAGTATTAGGGCAAACGGAAAAGTCCATGGAATTAGTTGACATTTTATTAAAATCCTAATTTCTCTAATTACTCTTTAAATGTTTTAATGATTTTTTTAAATATATAAATTTCATAACTTCCTTATATATTAATTGGGAAATAATATGTTTTGTAGGAATATTTCAAAGACTAAGCAGGTAAATATTTTTGCACATAATATAAATTTAATATATGGCATATTTTGACAAATTATGATAAATGGTTTATATACTAGTTGTCCTTATTTTCAGAAAGATATGATGCAAAAAGCTTTCCTTTTCTGCTACATTTTACTATGAAAATTCATTTGAATAAAAATGTAATCTGAAAGATATTACAGAATATATCTAAAGAATGTGTTTGTATCTTCGACTTTGATTAGGACACCAGAAGGCTAGAAATCCAGCCAGCATCTGTCACTCTTGATTTCATGCATTCATGATCTGGAGAAATGACCTTGAACCTGGAGAAGAAGCAGATAAAATATGAGGTGAATCTCTTTCTATTAAAACTTGCAGCCTCAAAACATAAGTATGATGTACTTATTGTTTTATGGATAGTCATCATATTATATTTTACATAAAAAAATTCAGTTTTTAAATTCTTAAACACATTTAAATGTGTTCAACAAGACGTTGCTTCTGAGATTCTACATATCTGCACAATTTGTTTGCCATATATATAAAATATGTATCTTTCATTTCATTTTACATATATTTATAAATGTATTATCTTTACTCTGAGACTTCTTTCTATTTCTTTGTCAAGTTATAACTCTTGAATGAATCAAAACACTCTTGTTAAAACAAAACCTTAGAGAATAAATCTCAGATGACCAGCTCTAAGGAAGCAGTGCTATAATACCCACTCCTGTCTTTAGCAAATTTGTGCTATGGAAGTTTCACTTGGACATTCCTAATTACAGAGTTAATGAGGCACCACCTATGAGCCATCTAGGAACAGAAGGCACAGGACATTTAGGTGAGGTTTATTTTATTGAAAAAATGTAGTGTTTTCAAAAAGTCTCTGTGATCAATTCAGTTCTTTTAAAATCTAGTAAAATTCAGTGGGAAAGCTAAAGCAGTTTACTGATGAGCTCCAAATGATCTGTGAAAATAGCAGACCTCGATTAAAATAGTATTGGTAATAATTAAACTACTTCTACTAAGAAACAGAATACTCATATGATACTTATTATATGCCAGGGACTCATCAAAGTGCCCTTATGTATGAAACACTTTTAGTCCTAAGAATGAAACACGCATTCTTAGCATAATATCTGACAGGTCGGGCTACTAAATTTCATAAAGAATAAGACACTTGTCAAATGAAATTTAGCTAGTAAGTGTTTCACCAAGGGCTCTGGCAACAGAAACCCTGGTTTTAACTAATATTTTACATTGTTACTGTGTGGTATGTCACCCATAGTGCTATGTTCCTTTGACATACAAGTCTAAAACCAATTCCTCCAACAAGTAGAGATCCATTAAATGGCCATTTAATAATGCATAGACCAATGTTTAGACCTTTTAAATTGTGGATGACTGATGCAAATTTTAAATGAGAGTACCTCTATAGAAATAGAAATTCAAAATGCTTCAACTTGACTCTTAAATGTCCTTTAATGACATTCTGGCATGGGCTCTGGAGCCAAGTTTTTTTGGATTGGAATTGTGGCTCTCATATTTATTAATGGAGCCCTTTTTTTTTTTTTTTTAGTTGTACAGTAGTTAAGATCTTGCCTGCTAATGAAAAGGTCAGCAGTTCGGATCCACCAGGTGCTCCTTGGAAACCCTATGGGGCAGTCCTACTCTGTCCTAAAGGGCCTCTAAGAGTGAAAATCAACTCGATGGCAACAGGTTATTCAATAATAGTGTGAACTTGGGTAAATTGTCTAATCCAGTTATTATACTTTCAGTGATTATAGAACTTACCACATATGCTTTTTAGTAGTATTAAATGAGGAAATACGTGCAAAGTGATTGGACCATGACTGGCATAGGAAGTCTACTCAATCTATTTTATTTTGGAACATTTCAGAATACACTGCTCAACTTTTCTTATTGGGCTATTGGCAGAATAGGACTTAGATATGTATTTCTTGATTTAAAGTCCAATGTGCACTCTATAATATCACACTGAGTTTTCACAGCCTCAGTTTTTCAACTATTCTTTAACTAAAGAGTTGGCATTTTATGACAACATTTATCCAAAGAAGAACTGTAAGTATTGTGATATGTAAAAGTGATCTTTTATTATTTTTTCTGCATTATTTTACAGATACAAAGAATTAATATAAGATACAATTGTATAGTTAAGGGGAAAAATAGATAATATTAGCTATTAACAGTGAATGCACTTTAGCAATTGTCTATTTTAAGGACTTTGTCTTACATATTAGAAAATAGAAGTGAGAGAAATTTCTGCAACCATTTCCCCCGTTTACTCATTATCTACCTAGTCAGAAATAAACTCCAGGCCCCATCACTCACAATTTTTTGCTACACCATGCTATCTCTCAAGATGATTAAAGAGAAGTTCCAGTGATTAAAGAGAATGTTTTGGACTGAAAGGTAATAATAGATAGGGTGAAACACCACATGGCATAACAACTGTCAATGTGGGGTTCAACAGAACAGACCCTGCAGTCAGTAGAAAAGCTGGTCCCTTTCTGGTGGGAGACCTTGGTGCAGTTCTTAATGCCCCTCTATAAAACTTTCCAATATTAGCATGTGGGGCTTTTGTGAGTGTTAAATAAAATAAAGCCAATTAGAGTTTTTTTTGTTGTTGTTGACTGTGTAACTTACAATCATTGTTCCATAAATGGTAGCTATTATTTTTGGAATTGGGTCTGTGATCTTTTATGTATCAATCTGTTACTGTAACGTGCAACCATAAATACTGCATCTCAAAAAGTACCCAAACCCTTACATAGACTGTGAAGTTCAGTAATATGTAATTTATGTGTTATCAATAAATGACAAAAATATGGCATTCATAATTTTATTCTGTGTGTGCATTTTTTTGGGGGGGGGCGAGTATTCTTTACTCCCATGAGATTCTCTGGCACTAACTCTTCCTGGAGAAGATGGCCTTTGGTGAGACAAAAACACTTATTGGCTCATTTATTCACAAGGACATTTATGCCTTGGCTGCTACATTCCTCCTTCTTAGAGAAAATAATATTATCTACATCCCAATTATTTTATTCAAGCTCAACCGAATACAATGGCAAAAGACCTCTTTAAAGTCTTAAGAACCAAGATATCGCTTTAAGGAGTAAGGTGTGCCTGACCCAAGCCATGGTATTTCAGTTACCTCATATGCATGCAAAAGCTGGGCAATGGATAAGGGAGACCTAAGAAGAATTGATGCCTTTGAGTTATGGTCTTGGTGAAGAATGTTGAATATACCATGGACTGCCAAAAGAACAAAGGAATCTGCCTTAGAAGCAAGAATGGTGAGACTACATATCACATACTTTGGGCATATTTTCAGGAGGGACCAGGCCATGGAGAAGAACATCATGCATGGGAAAATGGAGGGTCATCCAAGGAAAGGAATAGCCTCAATGAGATGGACTGACATAGGGGCGGCAACAATGGGTTCAAGGATAACAACAATCATGAGGATGGCACAGGACCAGGAAATGTTTCTTTCTGTTGTAGATATGGTTGCTATGAGTCAGAATTGACTCGATGGCACCTAACAACAACATAGTTATCTACATTATGATAGTAACTCATATGTACAGTCATAGTCAAATAGACAAAATGAACTGATCTAGAAGTGGAAATTTATTAAATTCATCATGAAATTCATGCAAAGTTCTTTGAAAGAGTCTTGAGAAGCATACCAAAAAAGTGATAAAAGATATTTGCCATATATACATCTAACAATTGAATTTTCACCAAAATTATGAAAAGTGTTTCTAAAAAAATAAGGAGAAAACTAACTAATTAAAATATGCAAATGAATTAATAGTCACTTTATAAAAGAAAATACCCAAATGGCCAGAGATAATATGAAAACTGAATAATGTCAGCAAGGAAATGTTAATTAAAACTCTGTAAGGGACAGTTACACTCCCATCTTGATATTGGTCTAATCAAATAAGTCCAAAGAGTTAAGAGTAGTACCCTCCTCATCTTATTACTTAATTATTCCTTCAAGGAAAATCAGTATAAAGGTATTATATATTATCCAATGTATAATGTGCCTATTATCCAATTATGTTTGAGGATACTTAGTCATTTGGTTAGAGACTTTCTTTGGGTTCTGTCTCTTCAGAATATCTCTTAATTAAAGGAAGCTGGAAATTCATTCCCTCTCTCTCTTTGAATAAATTTCAGAAGCACAGATATTCTTGAATGTGTCTGAGATGGCAGAAACATATATGTTTATATTCCAGATAGGTGGGATTTTCTAGTCATTAAAATGCTGCACGAACAATGAGAGCTGCTAGACTTCTCAGACTTAAAATGATAAATACAGATGCTGAATATGATAGAGATGCTATCCCCCTCTGTGAAGCTCACATTGACCTCAGATATAGACTCAATACTTGGTCTTACTTGAATTCAAGTTGCCTATGCATATGTGCATATGTATTGATAGTATTTACTAAAAAAAAATGCTATATTTCTAAAAATGATTTACTATATTCTAGCACCCTGAGGAAATAATTTATCTAAATCTGTGTCCTAACTACATAGTAGGGTTTTAAAAAGTGGAGGGTAAAGAGATGGACCATTGAACAGCTGAGAATGTGAAAAGATATTATGTAAAATGGGATGTGAAGGCAACAAATAGAGATGGTGATCATGAAATGATGGAGGTTTCTCCTCTAAGGACAAGAATGTTCTTTGCAATACTCATAAAATAGATGCAACTCCCATACTTTTTCTTTCTTTCCTTAGCAAAAACTCTAAAACAAATTAATCCTTCAGTCATGGAAATAGAGAGACCATTTAAGGAAAAAATGAATAAGCAAAAGTTTTCTTTATATTTTCTCAAAATCTGAAGGAATGTAATAACCATGCTACTAAGAAGCAGGTAGGAATGGAATATGATGTTATAGCAAGTGAACTTTGCTTAGCTACAAAGGGAAGGAGAATGGACTAACTTCTTGTAAATATGAAATTATCAACTTTCAGATGCTAGCTTGATATAGGGGTTTCCTTACATTTGTCACAATTAACTGACATAGCAGATAAATACCATGTAGATAAATATACTCTCCTTATACTTGAGCTTCCAGACTAAGACAGACTAGGAAGAAGGACCCGGCAGTCTAATTCTGAAAACCATTAGCCAGTGAAAACCTTTTGAATAGAAGCAGAACATTGTCTGATATAGTGCTGGAAGATGAGCCCCCCAGGCTGGAAGGCACTCAGAAGATGACTGGGGAAGAGCTGCCTCCTCAAAGTATGGTCGACCTTAGTGATGTGAATGGAGTAAAGCTTTTAGGACATTCATTGGTGAAGTGGCATGACTCAAAATGAAAAGAAACAGCTGCAAACATCCATTAACAATCAGAACCTGGAATGTACAAAGTATGAATCTAGGAACATTGGAAATCATCAAAAATGAAATGGAACACATAAACATCGATATCCTAGGCATTAGTGAGCTGAAATGGACTGGTATTGGCCATTTTGAATCAGACAATCATATAGCCTACTATGCTGGGAATAACAACTTGAAGAGGAATGGTGTTGCATTCATCGTCAGAAAGAACGTTTCTAAATCTACCCTGAAGTACAACACTGTCAGTGATAGGATAATATCCATACGCCTACAAGGAAGACCAGCTAATATGACTATTATTCAAATTTACGCACCAACCACTAGAGCCAAAGATGAAGAAATAGAAGATTTTATCAGCTGCTATAGTCTGAAATTGATAGAACATGCGATCAAGATGCATTGATAATTGCTGGCGATTGGAATGCGAAAGTTGGAAACAAAGAAGAAGGATCAGTAGCTGGAAACTATGGCCTTGGTGATAGAAACAATGCCGGAGATCGAATGATAGAATTTTGCAAGACCAATGACTTCTTCATTGCAAATACCTTCTTTCAGCAACATAAATGGCAACTATACCCATGGACCTCACCAGATGGAACACACAGAAACCCACTTGACTACATCTGTGGAAAGAGACGATGGAAAGCTCAATATCATCAGTCAGAACAGCTGACTGTGGTACAGACCATCAGTTGCTCATATGGAAGTTCAAGCTGAAACTGAAGAAAATCTGAGCAAGTCCACGAGAGCCAAATATGACCTTGATTATATCCCACCTGAATTTAGAGACCATCTCAAGAACAGATTTGACGCACTGAACACTAGTGACCGAAGACCAGAAGAGTTGTGGAAGGACATCATCCATGAAGAAAGCAAGAGGCCACTGAAAAGACAGGAAAGAAAGAAAAGACCAAGATGGATGTCAGAGGAGACTCTGAAACTTGCTCTTGAGCATCGAGCAGCTAAAGCAAAAGGAAGAATTGATGAAGTAAAAGAACCGAACAGAAGATTTCAAAGGACCTCTCGAGAAGACAAAGTAAAGGATTATAATGACATGTGCAAAGAGCTGGAGATGGAAAACCAAAAGGGAAGAACATGCTCGGTGTTTCTCAAGCTGAAAGAATGGAAGAAAAAATTCAAGCCTCAAGTTGCAATAGTGAAGGATTCCACGGGAAAAATATTAAACGACACAGGAAGCATCAAAAGAAAATGGAAAGAATACACACAGTCATTATACCAAAAAATATTAGTTGATATTCAACCATATCAAGAGGTGGCACATGATCGGGAACCGATGGTACTGAAGGAAGTCCAAGCTGTTCTAGAGGCACTGGCAACAAACAAGGCTCCAGGAACTGATGGAATATCAATTGAGATGTTTCAACAAACAGATGCAGCGCTGGAGGTGCTCACTTGTCTATGCCAAGAAATATGGAAGACAGCTTCCTGGCCAACTGACTGGAAGAGATCCATATTTATGCATATTCCCAAGGTGATCCAACCGAATACAGAAATTATAGAACAGTATCATTAATATCACATGCAAGCAAAATTTTGCTGAAGATCATTCAAAACGGCTATAGCAGTATATTGACAGGAAGCTGCCAGAAATTCCGGCCTGTTTCAGAAGAGGACGTGGAAACAGGGTATCATTTGTGATGTCAGATGGATCCTGGCTGAAAGGAAAGAATACCAGAAGGATGTTTACCTGTGTTTTATTGACTATGCAAAGGCATTTGACTGTGTGGATCATAACAAACTGTGGATAACACTGTGAAGAATGGGAATGCCAGAACACTTAATTGTGCTCATGAGGAACCTTTGCGTAGATCAAGAGGCAGTTGTTGGGACAGAACAAGGGGATACTGATTGGTTTAAAGTCAGGAAAGTTATGCATCAGGGTTGTATTCTTTCACCATACCTATTTAATCTGTATGCTGAGCAAATAATACGAGAATCTGGACTATATGAAGAAGAACGGGGCATCAGGATTGGAGGAAGACTCATTAACAACTCGCGTTATGCAGATGACACTACCTTGCTTGCTGAAAATGAAGAGTACTTGAAGGACTTACTAATGAAGATCAAAGACCATAGCCTTCAGTATGGATTACACCTCAACACAAAGAAAACAAAAATCCTCACAACTGGACCAATGAGCAACATCATGATAAACAGAGAAAAGATTGAAGTTGTCAAGGATTTTATCGTACTTGGATCCACAGTCAACAGCCATGGAAGCAGCAGTCAAGAAGTCAGAAGGTGCATTGCATTGGGTAAATCTGCCACAAAGGACCTCTTCAAAGTGTTGAAGAGCAAAGATGTCACCCTGAAGACTAAGGTGTGCCTGACCCAAGCCATGGTATTTTCAATCACATCATATGCATGTGAAAGCTGGATAACGGAAAAGGAAGACCGAAGAAGAGTTGACGCTTGGAATTGCGGTGTTGGTGAAGAAAGTTGAATATACCATGGACTGCAAAAAGAACGAACAAATCTGTCTTGGAAGAAGTGCAGCCAGAATGCTCCTTAGAGGCAAGGATGGCGAAACTGCATCTTACATTCTTTGGACATGTTGTCAGGAGGGATGAGTCCCTGGAGAAGGACATCATGCTTGGCAGAGTACAGGGTAGGCGGAAAAGAGGAAGACCCTCAACGAGGTGGACTGACACAGTGGCTGCAACAACTAGCTCAAGCATAACAATGATCTTAAGGATGGCGCAGGACCAGGCAGTGTTTTGTTCTGTTGTGCAAAGGGTTGCTATGAGTCGGAACTGACTCGACAGCACCTAAGAACAACAACAACAACATACTTGATTCCAAGTACAGACATGTATATTAGAACATTGAGCATTTCCTGATCATAAACTGAGAATATCTCATTAGTCAGCCATAGTAAAAATGTGAGCAGTTGTTTACTAGGGTACACCCAACTGCATATAACACTTTTCAAAGGCAAAGAACTCAAGAGTTAATGCCTCTCATATTGATTAAGCTAGTTTTTTTGTTTGTTTGTTTGTTTGTTTTTGTTTTTTTCATTTTACATGCTGATTTTTACCATTTTATAAGGATCCTGGGTGGCGTTAGCAGTTTGTACTCTGCTACTAACCTGAAGGTTGGTTGGCTATTTGAACTCACACACAATGCTTCAGATGAAAGGCCTGGTGACTTGCTTTTATAAACCTTAAAGCCAAGAAAACTTTATGGAGAATTTATGTTCTGTAATTTTTTTTTTTTAATGAATGGATGGGGTCGTCACAAGTTGGACTTGACTCAATGGCAACAGTTATCACCATTATACTGAATGATGCTCTTACATATTCCACTGTAATCCTTATCTGGAGACTCACACTTTTCCATACTCTACAAAATTCGTTTGTATGTAGTGATACTGTGGTCTAAGTACAGAGGTAGAAAATCACCTGTACTTCTAAATTCTTTAACTCAGAGCATCTTTAACTTCTCTGATCCTCAGACTATAAACCAAGGGATTAAATATGAGAATAACCCAGGGTATACAAAACAGATACTATAGTGTTCTGTTCTGTTGAGGAAAGGGCACCTAAAATGTGAATACATAAAGAACATAGTTCCAAATAGTAAATTCACCACAAGGAGTTGGGATGCACAGGTGGAGAAGGTTTTTTGCCATCTCTGTGTGTAACTAATTTCCATAATGATTACAATGATATAGGAGACAAAAATGATGACAAATATGACTACAGCAATGAAGCCACATGTACCTGAAAACATCAGTGGATTGAGTGCTCCATTTGAGAAGGAAAAGGATAACAGAGGAAGAATATCACAAAGGAAGCCATGGATTCAATTTATACCATAAAAAGAACAAGGTGAATGTCATGGAAGTTTGGATTATAGCGATGCCTCATCAGGTGTAAAGAACCATAAACATGGTCAGAAATGGTATCTAAGTAGATAAAAAGTTCATAAATGATCATGTGCCATAGTAGTCAAAGCCGATGAAAGGTTCCACAGTTTCAAAGAGAGAGAGAGGAAGAAGAGCTGAGAAGCACAGCTAATGAATGAAACCATTTGACCCCCAATGGGAAGTTCTTCAGCACACAGGGGGCAATAAATTAAGAAGAAACTTTCAGAAGAGGACAAACTTCAGAGCAAGCAATTTATGAGAATATACACTGGAGTATGCCAAGGTTCCCTGTCAACCTCATAGTGTACAAAATTAGAAAGACCATAAAAAGATTCTCTTATAGATCTGGGCCCCTTCAAAACCTTATTAGAAAAGCAGATTGGCATTCAAAATAAAGGCAATTACCTGTTAGATCAATGCTCTACTAAAAAAAAAAAATCTGTAGGAGTCAAAAAGGTCAACATTTAATCCAAAGCAAAGATGAGAAGATAAGGGGACAGGGAAACTAGCATACTGGAAATGTAACAAGAACACAATTAATGAGAATATTGACATAATGTAACAAATGTAATTAATGTCATTGATCACTTTTTGTGGAAGTTGTCAAACAGAATCCTAACTTGCTGTGTAAACTTTATCAAACCAAACAAACAAACAAACAAACAAACCCAGTGCCATCCAGTAGATTCTGACTCATAGTGACCCTATAGGACAGAGTACTACTGCCCCATAGAGTTTCCAAGGAGCGCTTAGCAGATTCAAACTACTGACCCTTTGGTTAGCAGGCATAGCACTTAACCACTATGCCACCAGGGTTTCCAAACTTTATCAAACACAACGAAAAAAAAAAAGTATGAGCTCAGTTACCAAGGTGGAGAGATTTGCCATACTATTTTCAGCATCTGTTGTCAATCTGACATTTTATCAGGAAAGTTATTGAAGAGACCTGTAAATAGTACAATTCAGTTAAATAATTGGAATTACCCTGAAAATAGAAAATTAAAAAGATAAATTATTAATTTTATAATTTTTATTCAAATGTCAATTTTGTCTTACCCTTACATGAAATTGTAATGTTTTTATCACCCATCAACATTTTTGAATGAGGAACGTTAGGCTTGGAGAGTTTAAACAACTTGTCTAACATTTAAGATTTTCACAATAACCTTTAAGGTAACTGTAGAGCATCCTAGCTATCTCTCCTTCCTTTCTTTCATTCCATTTAGTTTTTTCCACTTTATTCCATATTGACTTTTCTTTCCTCAATTTCTGTACTACTGATTACACACACATGCACACACACACTATCATACAACATTAAATAGAAATAAAAGAGATGGAGAGAAATGCATGCTGCAGAAATTTTCTATAACAAGATAAAAGCAAAGGAAAATTCCATTTTTTAGATTATTCGTGCCAGAGCTCCTGATCTATGGCTTCAAAACTGGGCTAAGAAATTACATTAAATTTTTAATGTGATAGAAGAGAAGAAAACAATACTCGTGAATTTTGGTCAATCAAACTCCTGTATACTATGTGTGTGTGTATAACAGTATTTAGTTATTTTTCTTTTAATTATGAAATACAAGATGAAAATAATTCAAACAGTAGTATCAATAATACTATTCACATGTCACTAACGATGGGCCAAAAAAAAAAAGAAAAGCTTACCAACAAGTCGATTCCAATTCATGGTGACCCCAGGTGTGTCAAAGTAGAGCAATGCTCTATAGGGCTTTCAGTCACCAATTGTTTAGAAGATCATCAGAACTTTCTTCCAAGGTGCCTCTGGGTGGAGTTAAACTTCCAAACTTTTGGTTACCAGCCAAGTGTATTAACATTTTGCACCACCCAAGGACTCCAGTGATGTACTAGACACTTATATCAAGCTGGACCCACTGTCGTCAAGTCGCTTCCAACTCCTAGTGACCTTACAGGTCAGAGTAGAACCTGCCCATAGGGTTTCCAAGGCTGTAATCTTTACAGAAGCTGATTGCCACATCTTTCTTCCATGGAGCTGCTGGTGGGTTCGAACTGCTGACCTTTTGTCAGCAGCCAAGCACTTTAACCACTGCCTCACCAGCACTCCTTATAGATACTTATATACGCTTCGTATACTTATTGACATTTTTCCCTATTCAACAACCTAATGAGTTAGAGTCCGTGCTTAATAACATTTTATAGATGAGGAAATTGAGGCAAGCCCTGGTGTACTGATTAAGAGCTACAGTGGTTACCATCATGTTGGCAGTTTGAATCTACCAGGTGCTCCTTGGAAACCCTGTGGGGCAGTTCTACTCTGTCCTACAGTGTCGCTGTGAGTTGGAATTGACTCGACAGCAATGTTTTTTTGTTTGTTTTATGCTTAAGGTTACCATTCTAGGCAATGGCCAGCACTGAAGCCAAGCCTTATAGTTCTTACATCATGTGTTTAACATTACACTCCACTGTGGCCCTCAGAGAAGTGCCATGAACTGACTTATACACACACCACCTGTTTTACTGGCATATATCCTCTTACTTTTATCTCTCTGTGGAGCCTGTTGAAAGCTTAAGAACAGCTGAATGCAAAGGCGATATTTCTGTATTGTCAAGGAATATGGTCACTACCTGGGGCATATTTGCAGCACCAAAAGTATTAACTATCTTAGGTAACTCAATTATATGATGAGCAGAGTTGTATATGAAATAACTTTGTGTATTTTAAAGCATTGCAAACTAAAAATTGAGACAAAAGAATAAAAAAAATCACTATTTAAAGCACATATAAATTATGAACACAAAACTTTCTGTTTTGTATTTAGTGTTGGGTTATTTGAAGAAGGTTATAGACAGGCAGATAGACAGACATACAGATAGTTAGATTCTGTACTACGCTACAACCTACCTGCTGGTGGTACATTTAGAGGGATTCTATATTCATTTTTTTTATATATATATATTCATAGTTCCTTTCAGTTATTTCCCTGCAAGTACACCATTGTAGCTAACAAATTTAAATACATTTGAGATTTTGGAACATCTCCCTGAAGTTTTAATTCATAAGATCGGTATGGCATGTGCGTTTTTTTTTTTTTTTCCTCTCTACAGTGTCATTTTAAAACAATCTGAAAAACACAACAATTCTGGCACCTCACATAGAATATATCAGATCATCTGACATATCTACAACTCCACCAGAATAAACTGTTAGTTAACAGTTGTTGTAAAATCAAGTGGAGGAGTGTTCCCAAAGGCAATATTTTAAAAAAATACCATGATGAAAACAATAGTAGAATTTCTGAGCATTTCGAAGAAATAGGTTCCCAAAGGGCTGCTGACTGCCAAGAACTGAGATCCTCACCCCAAACACAAGCATCACAAAAACACAAGGATGGTGAGCCACGCAGATCAACCCTCCCTGGAGGATCAGGGATCACGTTTTATCTTTCGGTTTTCCCTCAAATCTTTGGTTCCTATTCTTTCACTTATTTTTCCTCCTATTCTTTTGTGCATCAAGCATTTCTTTTTATCTATTTTGTCTGTTATGTCTTACAAGCTTTGATCTTTTAATTTAGATTTATTCTCATCTTTTTGAGGCCCTCAATTGTTTCTCATCTCTAAAGAATGTATATTAAATTCTGTCACTCTGTTTGATGCAAAAGTCTTAAAAACTCCGATAAGATTTGCTACCATTTTGTAGGCTTTTCATGGGCATGTGAGTGGAGGTTATGTGAAAAATCCTCCTATGTATGTAATTAATGAAGTCAAATGCATATTAAAGGATTTCTTTGCAAATTTGCAGTATGGAATGAACATAATAGCAAGTACAGAATACACAAGGCAGTGTTCTTGGGCATGATACATCAAAGTTTATGCCCCCAAAATTGCATAATATTCAAGGCTAATCTATGTGTAAACAATAAAGAATGTGCATAGAAAGAATTTTTAAGGGAATTTCTCTATTTTACTCTTACAAAAGGAAGTTTTTTCAATCAAATTAATTCTTTTAACAAACTAAATTCTCAAGGTTTTATTGTCATATACTTTAAGGAATTGACCAATACTAGGTAAACCCAATTATCTCATTTTCATGTAATGGTCCTGGTCTTACTTCTAGCCTTACATTCACTTTAACATCGTTTTGCCCCCACCTTCTTTCTTTCCTGGAACATTCCTTCTTACAAGTGTTTTGAGACTCCGATTTTTTCAGTTCCAGAGCTGCGCTCACTTCTTGGCCTCTCATTTTCCCAAAGGATCCCTACTTGCATCAGGTGCCTGCTTGCCAGGTGTAACCACAATGATTAATCTAGGAAGGAATACTCAGGAGGCACAACTCTGAGGACAAGTTTCTCCATAGTTACCAGTCATCTTGTTAGCTTAACGAGTCCCATGATTATTATTCTAATACTTCATTAATGAAAAGTTTACTTAGACTCCCAAACCTTACCTCATTATTTCAATCATTAATAGTTCTTTAGTTCTCTCCTTTATTTTCCACACTAGGGGAAAAATAAGTCTCACCCCACATGTTCAGCTTAAAGTACCTCAGTGAAATCTTTTGCATGTGATGTATGGATTTTCTCTAAGGAAAAAAGAATGTAACTTTCAGTAACTGTCAGAGTCACCTAAACTGTTTAACAATATCAGTTGCCTGAATATTATCTTCATGTCTTAAATATAATTTAACTGTTGAAATTCTTGTTGTACTAAATACTGTACATAAAAATATCTTAATCTTAGATTTATCTTGCTTCTATTTGTAATTATTTTGTATGATTTTATGAAAATCTAGTGACGTCAGTTAAATTAGAATTCAATCATTCTGTGGCTTTACAATGTATCATCAACAGGAATTATATTTAGCTAAATCTTAGGTTTTTGGTTCCTGGGCTGTGTCTCCATTAGAGAGCAGACTATTTACAATGACACTGACCCAATGTAAGTCACCCTGGGTAAACACTGCTGGCAGAATAAACCCCAAAATAGTATTGTCCTAGAGCAAAATCATAAAGCCTGGTTAAAATAAAAAGTAAAGAGTTTTATTGAGGGAATAGAGCCAGCTGCAGCACAAGAGAACATTGCAATTGAGAAATGTGGAGTCCCAGCCAACGGAACACAAGAATCTAAGAGGGAACAGTAGGGGCTAGAGGTTTGGGGCTAGAGGAAGTGCAAAAAATACAATATTTTTCTTGGTTTACAGTTACTGATGTCAGTCAAAGGTGAGAAAAAGGAAAGCAAAATCTTTGACATTATTGGTTACATAAAAACACAGATTGACTAAAAGGTATAATTGAAAGACATGGGGACATGGAGTCAAGCAGGGGCTTCATGTTGATTACAAAGCCATGACACGACATAAATTTTTGAGGTGGTCTGTTAAAATTACTTTGTTTAGAGAGTCAATCTCTGGAGAAGATCGGGAACAGAGTTTCCAACAAGGAACAAATGAGTTTCCAACAGGGAACAAATGAGTTTCCATGAAAACTCATTGCCATCTAGTCACAGTGACCCTATAGGACAGAGTAGAACTTTCCCATAGTCTTTCATAGACTGTAATTTTTACAGAAGCTGACTACCATAATTTTCTCATTCTTCTGGATCTCATTCAGTTTGCATATTCTGTTGGATCACCTTTCTTTGAAATGGGCACAAATATGGATTTCTTCTAGTTGACTGGCCAAGGAGCTGTTTTCCAAACTTCTTGACACAGATGTACAAGCACCTCCAATGATGCATCTGTTTGTTGAAACATCTCAATTGGTATTCAGTCAATTCCCAGAGTTTTGTTTTTCACCAATACTTTTGGTGCAGCTTGGGCTTCTTCCTTCAATACCATCAATATTGAAATGGTTGAATGGTTGAATGTTGAAAAAAATAAATGATTAAACAAACAATGCTGGAATATCAGACTACCTGCTATGGAAGAAAGTAAAATTCAGTCTTTATCTTCTAGGATATGCAGAGATATTACTGGTGGTTTAAGGATTTCAACATATGATATCATATGGGAGATTGCACACTCAATATTAAGGCAGTGAGAATTTCTTGATAAAGGTTGGAATTTTAGACAATAATATATAAAATAGGGAGGTGGAGCCAAGAGAGACACTTCCGGCAAGCCCTCTTATAACAAAGACCTGAAAAAACAAGTGAAATGAGTATGTATATGACAACCTAGGAGCACTGAGCATCAAGGGCAAGCTTAGAAAATGAACTGAGTAGCAGGGGGAGGAAGAGACGGTTCAGAAGTGGAGAGGAGTTACCAGGCCTGAATCACGGGGAACCCTCAGGCACCATTCCCAGAAGCAGTGACAGGGAGCTGGTACTAGCATTTGACTGCAGCTTCTTCAGGGAGAAGCAGCCAACCACACAACCTACTCACACCTCTGGACCCAGAGAAGAACAGTGCTTTCGGCAAAAAATAAAGTATGTGCATATATTTTACCATGCCCTCCTGGGCCAAAGCCAGCTCCAGTGGTTGAATTCCCTGGGCCTGAAATAGGCCCTGTTGAGCAGCTAGAGCAATCCTCCTGGTCTTGGAGAAGGAAAAATTTGTAATTGGGGGAAAGATAATTTGCTAGCTCCACTAACTGAGGGAGCTCAGGACAAAAGCAGCTCATGTCCAAGCATAAACAATCCATGGATTTTGAGTATGCTTCCTCTCTGCATGGACCTGTGTGGGCCTATTTCAGGAGAAGAGTCCCTTGTTGGCAGTCTCCAACTGTTTCAACTATGTGGCAGAGAGGTGAGTGTTTGATGTTTGACATTGCTTTGCCTACTAAATAGGGTCCTCACCTACCCACATTAGGGGCCTAAGGACTGGTAGCTCCACTCAGGTCACCCAGCCACCCACAAAAGGGGTCCAAGGATAACTGGTACCCCCAGGCCTTACAACCAATAACTTTGTGTGTCCAGTGTCCATCGGCAGAACACACCCATCTGTAAGCTCCAGGGATCAGGGACACGATTTCCTCAGAGACACGTGGGGGACGATTCTCAGCATCCTGTCTTGTTCAGAGTGTGACCCCCTGCTGCAACCGGATACCGGTACCTACACCAATCACTCCTGCTCCTCTAAGACTGTAGGACTGAGCCTGTAACACACACTTGGTGGTCAGCTATCTGGATACCTGAGCTGAATTCATACAACAAAAGTGAATGGACTCCTAGACTGATATACCTGATTACAGCTCTAGCCATCTGGGGACAGGACGTTAGAGCTCCAAAGGTGAAAATAACCAAGCCAGCTCACTCAAGCAACACATTTGGGCATATCAAAACAAAGCAAGAAGATAGGGCACAGTAAGCAAACATAAAATGAAGAAATAAAATAACTTATAGATGGCTTGGAGACAACAGTCAATATCAAGTCACATAAAGAAACAGACCATGATCTCCTCAACAAGCTCTCAAAACAAAGAATCAAGGGATCTTCTAGACGAAAGTTCATTCCTGAAATTACCAGAGGCAGAATACAAAAGATTAATATACAGAATCCTTCAAGACATCAAGAAGGAAATGAGGCAATATGCAGAACAAGCCAAGGAACACACAGATAAAGCAATTGAAGAAATTAAAAAGATTATTCAGGAACATTATGAAAACTTTAATAAGCTGGAAAAATCCATAGACAGACAACAATCAGAAATTCAGAAGATTAGCAATAAAATTACAGAAGTAGAGAACTCAATAGAATGTCATAGGAGCAGAATTGAGCAAGTGGAAGGTAGAATTTCTGAACTTGAAGACAAATCACTTGGTACTAATATATTTGAAGTAAAATCAGATACAAAAATTTTTTAAAAATGAAGAAATCTTAAGAATCATGTGAGACTCTATCAAGAGAAATAACCTACAAGTGATTGGAGTACCAGAACAGGGAGGGATAATAGAAAATGCAGAGAAAATTGTTGAAGATTTGTTGGCAGAAAACTTCCCTGATATCATGAAAGATGAGAAGATATCTATTCAAGATGCTCATGGAACTCAACATAAGGTAGATGTTAAAAGAAAGTCACCAAGACATATTATAATCAAACTTGCCAAAACCAAAGATAAAGAGGGAATTTTAAGAGCAGGTAGGGATAAACGAAAAGTCACCTACTAAGGAGAGCCAATAAGAATAAGTTCAGACTACTGGGTAGAAACCATGCAGGCAAGAAGGCAATGGGATGACATATTTTAAAAAACTGAAGAAAAAAAAAAAATGCCAGGAAGGATCATATCCAACAAAACCGTCTCTTAAATATAAAGGTGAAATTAGGACATTTCCAGATAAACAGAAGTTTAGGGAATTAGTAAAAGCAAACCAAAACTACAAGAAATACTAAAGGCAGTTCTTTGGTTAGAAAATCAATAATATCAGATACCAACCCAAGGCTAGAACACTGGGCACAACAATCAGAAGTCAACCCAGACAGGGAAATCACAAAAATACATCAAGATTAAAAAAAAAAAAAGGCTCAAAACAGTGAAACAGCAATGTTATTATGTAAAAGAAGACAATATTAAAGACAATAAAGACTGGCTAAGAAATGTAGTCATAGATCTTCCATATGGAGAGGAAGACAAGGCAAAAAAAAAAAAAGAAATAATAGGTTTAAGTTCAGAAAAATAGAGGTAAATAATAAGGTAACCACAATGGAGATGAACTATCCTACAAATCAAAACAAAATACAAGAAAAAAATAAAGACTCAGCAGAAGCAAAATCAACAAAAATGAATATGAGGAAAGGACAATATGTAAAGATAATCTACTCAGCACCTAAAATTAAATGGTAAAAAGAAACTGTCAACAACACCCAAAAAAATGCATCAAAATGATAGCATTAAATTCATACCTATCCATGATTACACTGAAAGTAAATGGACTAAATGCACCAATAAAGAGACAGAGAGTGGCAGAATGCATTGAAAACACGGTCCGTCTATATGCCGCCTACAAAAGACACATCTTAGAGACACAAACTAAAGCTCAAGACATAGAAAATAATACATCAAGCAAACAACAATCAAAAAGAGTAGGAGTGGCAATATTAATTTCTGACAAAATAGATTTTAAAGTTAAATCCATCAGAAAGGATAGGAAGGACACTATATAATGATTAAAGGGATAATATACCAAGAAGATATAACCATATTAAATATTTATGCACCCAATGACAGGGTTGCAGGATGCATAAAACAAACTCTATCAACATTGAAAAGTGAGACAGACAGCTCCAAAATAATAGTAGGAGTCTTCAACACACCACATTTGATGAAGGACAGGACATACAGAAAGAAGCTCAATAAAGACACGAAAGATCCAAAGGCCACAATCAACCAACCTGACCTCATAGACATATACAGAACGCCCAACAGCAACCAAGTATACTTTCTTTTCTATCACACATGGAGCATTCTCTAGAATAGACCACATATTAGGTCATAAAGCAAGCCTTAGCAGAATCCAAAACATTGAAATATTGCAAAGCATCTTCTCTGACCATAAGGCCAAAAAAGTGGAAATCAATAACGAGAAAAGCAGGGAAAATAAATCAAACACTTGGAAACTGAACAATACCCTGCTCAAAAAAGACCGGATTATAGAAGACATTAAGGATAGAATAAAGAAATTCATAGAATCCAATGAGAATGAAAACTTTTCCTATCAGAACCTTTGGGATACAACGAAAGCAGTGTTCAGATGCCAACTGATATCAATAAATGCACACATGCAAAAAGAAGAAATAGCGAAAATCAAAGATTTACCCCTACAACTTGAACAAATAGGAAGAGAACAACAAAAGAAAACCTCAGACACCAGAAGTAAACAAATAATAAAAATTAGAGCAGAACTAAATGAAATAGAAAACAGAAAAACAACTGAAAGAATTAACAAGTCCAAAAGCTGTTTCTTTGAAAAAATAAACAAAATTGAGAAACCATTGCCCAAACTGACAAAAGAAAAACAGGAGAGGAAGCAAATAACCCGAATAAGAAATGAGTTAGGCAATATTACAACAGACTCAAATTAAACTAAAAGAATTATATCAGATTACTATGAAAAATTGTACTATAACAAATTTGAAAACCTAGAAGAAATGGATGAATTCCTAGAAACACACTACCTACCTAAACTAACACAAACAGAGGTAATAGCTAAATAGACCCGTAACAAAAAAAGATATTGAAAAGGTAATTTAAAAACTCCCAACAAAAAAAAAAAAGCCCTAGCCTGGATGGCTTCACTTAGAGTTCTACCAAACTTCCAGAGGACAGTTAACACCACAACTACTACAGGTATTTCAGAGCATAGGAAAGGGCGGAACACTCCCAAACTCATTCTATGAAGCTACCATATCCCTGATACTAAAACCAGCTAAAGACACCACAAAAAAAAAAAAAAAAGAAAATCACAGATCTATATCCCTCATGAACTTAGATGCAAAAATCCTCAACAAAATTCTAGCCAATAGAATTCAACAATATACCAAAAAAATAATTCACCATTACCAAGTGGGATTCATACCAGGTAGGCAGGGATTGTTCAACATTAGAAAAACAATTAATGTAATCCATCATATATATAAAACAAAAGACAAGAATCCTATGATTTTATCAATTGATGCAGAAAAGGCATTTGCCAAAGTTCAACACCCATTCATGATAAAAACTCTCAGCAAATAGGAATAGAAGGAAAATTCTTCAGCATAGTAAAAAAAAAAAAAAAAAAAAAAACATAGTAAAGGGTATTTATACAAAGCCAATAGCCAAAATCATCCTAAATGGAGAGAGCCTGAAAGCATTCCCCTTGAGACTGGGAGCCAGACAAGGATGCCCTTTATCACCAGTCTTATTCAACATTGTGCTGGAGGTCCTAGCCAGAGCAATTAGGCAATATAAAGAAATAAAGGGCATCCAGATTGAAAAGGAAGAAATAAAAGTATCTCTATTTGCAGATGACATGATCTTCTACACAGAAAACCCTAAAGAATCCTCAAGAAAGCTACTGAAACTAATAGAAGAGTTCAGAAGAGTATTGGGATACAACATAAACATACAAAAATCAGTTGGATTCCACACACCAACAAAAAGAACATCGAAGAGGAAATCACCAAATCAATGCCATTTACAGTAGCCCCCAAGAAGACAAAATACTTAGGAATAAATCTTACCACAGATGTAAAAGACTTATACAAAGAAAATTACAAACACTTCTGCAAGAAACCAAAAGAGACCTACATAAGTGGAAAAACACACCTTGCTCATGGATAGGAAGATTTAACATTATAAAAATGTCTGTTCTACCAAAAGCAATCTATAGATTTAATGCAATTCCGATCCAAATTTCAATGACATTTTTTAATGAAATGGAGAAACGAAGCACCAAATTCATATGGAAGGGAAGGAGGCCCTGGATAAGTAAAGCATTACTGAAAAAGGAGAACAAAGTGGGAGGCCTTACTCTACCTGATTGTAGAACCTATTATACCGCCACAGTAGTCAAAACAGCCTGGTACTGGTAAAACAACAGATACATAAACCAATGGAACAGAATTGAGAATTCAGACACAAATCCATCCACATATGACCAGTTGATATTTGACAAAGGCCCCAAAACAGTTAAATGGGGAAAAGACAATGTTTTTAACAAATGGTGCTGGCAGAACTGGATATCAATCTGCAAAAAAATGAAACAAGACTCATACCTCAATCCATGCACAGAAACGAGCTGAAAATGGATCAAAGACCTAAATATGAAATCTAAAACAACAAAAATCTTGGAAGAAAATATGGGGACAATGTTGGGAGCCCTAATACATGGCATAAACAGTATGTTGTTGTTGTTGTTAGGTGCCGTTGAGTTGGTTCCGACTCAAAGCTGCCCTATGCACAACAGAAGGAAACACTTCCTGGTCCTGCGCCATCCTTACAATCATTGTTATGCCTGAGCTCATTGTTGCAGCCACTGTGTCAATCCACCTTGTTGAGGGTCTTTCTCTTTTCTGCTGACCCTGTATTCTGCCAAGCATGATGTCCTTCTCCATGATGACCCTCCTGACAACATGTCCAAAGTATCTAAGACGCAGTCTCGCCATCCTTGCCTCTAAGGAGCATTCTGGCTGCACTTCTTCCAAGACAGATTGTTCTTTTGGAAGTCCATGCTATCTTCAATATTCTTCGTCAACACCACATTTCAAAGGCGTCAACTCTTCTTCGGTCTTCTTTATTCATTGTTCAGCTTTCATATGCATATGATGTGATTGAAAATACCATGGCTTGGGTCAGGCACACCTTAGTCTTCAGGGTGACATCTTTGCTCTTCAACACTTTGAAGAGGTCCTTTGAGGTAGATTTACCCAATGCAATGCGTCTTTTGATTTCTTGACTGCTGCTTCCATGGCTGTTGATTGTGGATCCAAGTAAAATGAATCCTTGACAACTTCGATCTCTTCTCCAATTATCATGATGTTGCTCATTGGTCCAGTTGTGAGGATTTTTGCTTTCTTTATGTTGAGGTGTAATCCATACTGAAGGCTGTGGTCTTTGATCTTCATCAGTAAGTGCTTCAAGTCCTCCTCATTTTCAGCAAGCAAGGTTGTGTCATCTGCATAACGCAGGTGGTTAATGAGTCTTCCTCCAAACCTGATGCCCTGTTCTTCTTCATATAGTCCAGCTTCTCGTATTATTTGTTCAGCATACAGATTAAATAGGTATGGTGAAAGAATACAACCCTTACGCACACCTTTCCTGACTTTAAACCAATCAGTATTCCCCTGTTCTGTCAGAATAACTGCCTCTTGATCCATGTAAAGGTTCCTCATGTGCACAATTAAGTGTTCTGGCATTCCCATTCTTCGCAGTGTTATCCATAGTTTGTTATGATCCACACAGTTGAATGCCTTTTTATAGTCAATGACACACAGGTAAACATCCTTCTGGTATTCTCTGCTTTCAGCCAGGATCCATCTGACATCAGTAATGATAGCCCCAGTCCCACGTCCTCTTCTGAAACTGGCCTGAATTTCTGGCAGTTCCCTGTCGATATACTGCTGCAGTTGTTTTTGAATGATCTTCAGCAAAATTTTGCTTGGGTGTGATATTAACAATATTGTTCTCTAATTTTCACATTCAGTTGGATCACCTTTCTTGGAAATATGCATAAATATGAATCTCTTCCAGTCAGTTGGCCAGGAAGCTGTCTTCCATATTTCTTGGCATGGACAGGTGAGCACCTCCAGCACTACATCTGTTTGTTGAAACATCTCAATTGATATTCCATCAATTCTTAGAGCCTCGTTTTTTGCCAATGCCTTCAGAGCAGGTTGGACTTCCTTTAGTACCATCGGTTCCTGATCATATGCCACCTCTTGAATTGGTTGAATATTGACTAATTCTTTTTGGTATAATGACTGTGTGTATTCCTTCCATCTTCTTTTGATGCTTCCTGTGTCATTTAATATTTTCCCCAAGGAATCCTTCACTATTGCAACTTGAGGCTTGAATATTTTCTTCAGTTCTTTCAGCTTGAGAAACGCCGAGTGTGTTCTTCCCTTTTGGTTTTCCATCTCCAGCTCTTTGCACATGTCATTATAATACTTTACTTTGTCTTCTCAAGAGGCCCTTTGAAATCTTCTGTTCAGTTCTTTTACTTCATGAATTCTTCCTTTTGCTTTAGCTGCTCGATGCTCAAGAGCAAGTTTCAGAGTCTCCTCTGACATCCATCTTGTTCTTTTCTTTCTTTCCTGTCTTTTCAGTGGCCTCTTGCTTTCTTCATGGATGATGTCTTTGATGTCATTCCACAACTTGTCTGGTCTTTGGTCACTAGTGTACAATGCATCAAATCTATTCTTCAGATAGTCTGTAAATTCAGGTGGGATATAGTCTGGGTCATATTTTGGCTCTCGTGGACTTGCTCTGATTTTCCTCAGATTCAGCTTGAACTTGCATATGAGCAATTGATGGTCTGTTCCACAGTCAGCCCCTGGCCTTGTTCTGACTGATGATATTGAGCTTTTCCATCGTCTCTTTCCACAGATATAGTCATTTTGATTTCTGTGTGTTCCATCTGGCGAGGTCCATGTGTATGGTCGCAGTTTATGTTGGTGAAAGAAGGTATTTGCATTGAAGAAGTCGTTGGTCTTGCAAAATTCTATTCTTTGATCTCCAGCATTGTTTCTATCACCAAGGCCATAGTTTCCAACTACTGATCCTTCTTCTTTGTTTCCAACTTTCGCATTCCAATCGCCAGTAATTATCAATGCATCTTGATTGCATGTTTGATCAATTTCAGACTATAGCAGCTGATAAAAATCTTCTATTTCTTCATCTTTGGCCCTAGTGGTTGGTGCGTAAATTTGAATAGTAGTCATATTAACTGGTCTTCCTTGTAGGCATATGGATATTATCCTATCACTGACAGTGTTGTACTTCAGGATAGATTTTGAAACATTCTTTTTGACGATGAATGCAACACCATACCTCTTGAAGTTGTCATTCCCAGCATAGTAGACTATATGATTGTCTGATTCAAAATGGTCAATACCAGTCCATTTCAGCTCACTAATGCCTAGGATATCAATGTTTATGTGTTTCATTTCATTTTTGATGATTTCCTATTTTCCTAGACTCATACTTCTTACATTCCAGGTTCTGATTATTAATGGATGTTTGCAGCTGTTTCTTCTCATTCTGAGTCATTGCATATCAGCAAATGTAGGTCCTGAGAGCTTTACTCCATCCCCGTCATTAAGGTTGACTCTACTTGGAGGAGGCAGCTCTTCCCCAGTCATCTTTTGAGTGCTTCCAACCTGGGGGGCTCATCTTCCGGCACTATATCAGACAATGTTCTGCTTCTATTCATAAGGTTTTCACTGGCTAATGCTTTTCAGAAGTAGACTGCCGGGTCCTTCTTCCTAGTCTGTCTTAGCCTGGAAGCTCAGCTGAAACCTGTCCTCAATGGGTGACCCTGCTGGTATCTGAATACTGGTGGCGTGGCTTCCAGCATCACAGCAACACACAAGTCCCCACAGTGCGACAAACTGACAGACACGTGGGGGATAAACAGAATACAAAACATTATAAAGAATGTAGAAGTAAAACTAGATAACTGGGAGCTCCTAAATATCAAACACCTATGCTCATCCAAAGACTTCACCAAAAGAGTAAAAAGGTTACCTACAGACTGGAAAAACTTTTTTAGCTATGACATTTCCAATCAGTGCCTGATCTCTAAAATCTACATGATCCTGCAAAAACTCAACTACAAAAAGACAAATAACCCAATTAAAAAATGGGCAAAAGATATGAACAGACACTTCACTAAAGAAAACATTCAGGTAGCTAACAGATATATGAGGAAATGCTCATGATCATCAGCCATTAGAGAAGTGCAAATCAAAACTACAATGAGATTTCATCTCATTCAAACAAGGCTGGCATTAATCAAAAAAACACAAAATAATAAACTTTGGAGAGGCTGTGGAGAGATTGGAACACTTACACACTGCTGGTGGGAATGTGAAATGGTACAACCACTTTGGAAATCAATTTAGTGCTTCCTTAAAAAGCTAGAAATAGAACTACCATACGATCTGGCAATCCACTACCATACGATCTGGCAATCCCACTCTTTGGAATGTATCCTAGAGAAATAAGAGCCTTTACCTGAACAGATATATGCTCACCCCTATTTACAACAGCAAAAAGATGGAAGCAATCAAGGTGCTCATCAATGGATGAATGGATAAATAAATTATGGTGTATTCACACAATGGAATACTATGTATCGAGAAAGAACAGTAATGAATCTGTGAAACATTTCATAACATGGAGGAATCTGGAAGGCATCATGCTAAGTGAAATTAAATTAGTCAGTTGCAAAAGGACAAAAGTTTTATAAGACCACTATTAGAAGAACTTGAGAAATAGTTTCAACAGAGAAGAAAATATTCTTTGATGGTTACAAGAGGGGGAGGGAGCCAGAGTGGGATAGACTACCCACAGTACAGGAGAGGTCAGCACAACTGGGCTAAACCAAAAGCAAAGAAGTTTCCTGAATAAACTGAATGCTTTGAAGGCCAATGTGGCAGGGACAGGGGTTTGGGAACCATGGTTTCAGGCGACACCTTAGTCAATTGGCAAAATAAAATCCATTAAGAAAACGTTCTGTGTCCCACTTTGGAGAGTGGCATCTGGGGTCTTAAACGCTAGGAAGCAGCTATCTAAGATACATCAATTAGTCTCAGCCCACCTGGATCAAAGGAGAATGAAGAACACCAAGGACACAAGGTAATTATGATAGAAGATCTAGTTGGTGCCCAGCTACAATCGATGACCGCCCTGACAGGGAACACAATTCAGAACCCCCAAAGTAGCAGGAGAGCAGTGGGATGCAGACCCCAAATTCTCGTAAAAAGAGCTGTCTTAATGGTTTGACTGAGACTAGAAGGACCTGGGTGGTCATGTCCCCCAGAGCTTCTGTTGGCCCAGGACAGGAACCATTCCCAAAGCCAACTCTTCAGACAGGGATTGAACTGGATAATGGTTGGAGAGGGATGCTGGTGAGGAGTGAGCTTCTTGAATCAGGTGGACACTTGAGACGATGTCGGCATCTCCTGCCTGGAAGGAAGATGAGAGGGTAGAGGGGGTTAGAATCTGGTGAAATGGACATGAAAAGAGAGACTGGAGGGAGGGAGTGGGCTGTCTCATTAGTGGGAGAACAATTGGGAGTATATAGCAAGGTGTATGTAAGTTTTTTTGTGAGAGACTGTGGAAAACAGTTCGCTGGTTCCTCCAAAAGTTAAACAGAATTACCGTATGGTCCAGCAATTCCGCTCCTGGGTGTATACCCAAAAGAATTGAAAGTAGGAACTCAAACAGATACTTGTACTTTAATGTTCTGAACAGCATTAATCATAATGGGCAAAAGGTGAAAACAACCCGAGTCCATCAACAGATGAACGGGCAAACAAAATGTGGTGTATCCATATGATGGGATATTATTCAGCCATAAAGAGAAATGAAGTTCTCATACATGTTATGACATGGACAAAACTTGAAAATATGCTGAATAAAATAAACCAGATACAAAAGGACAAGTATTGTATAATTCCACTTGAATGAAATATCTAGAATAGGCAAATGAATAGACACAGAGAGTAAATTAGTTTTTGCCAGGGGCAAGGTGGAGGGGAAGAATGGAAGTTATGGCTTAATGGGTACAGATTTGCTGTATGGGGTGATAAAAAGCTTTGGAAATAAATAGTGGTGATGATTGCAAAAAAAAGAAAACCTTATAGAGCACTATTCTATTCTGACACACGTGGTGTCAACGTGATTCAGAATTGACTGCACAGCAACCAGTATTTTGGAGGAAAAACTTTTGATCAAACACTCTGGCAATTGACTAGGACTGTGCATTTGGGGCTTGGGATAGTTTTGGTCATCAATTCAGTTTCTTTAATTAATACGTGTTATTCACTTTTTCTGTTTCTTTTTGATTTTATATTCTTTATTGTGAAAATATTTTTGTAGTGTTTTATGACTTTTGTTCTCTACTATGTATTTATAGACACCCTATTTATTTATTTTGTTAAGTTTCCATAGAGATTTTTGTTTCAATAACTTTTAATATGATTTTTCTGCAGGTAATCTTTAAAGTTTCAAAAAGCATTGTCACTTTAAATAATTGATATTTGCTCTTATATTTAAGAGCACCTTTATCACTGTTTGAAATGATTTACTTACAAGTTTAAAAATAATATTAATAACATTGATGAATGAATTAGTAGAAGCAACAGTTTTATCTCTGTGGAATGCATGGGTATCATTCCTGCTTGAACAAAATTTCCACTGAAAAATGTTCTAGGGGCACCAGTAAATTTATGAAGCACTTCTTGAATCTACTTGTCATGTGCAATTACACTACTGTTATAATTAGTATCCATGCCACTCAGAAGGTTTTATGATATACAGTAAGAACAGCATGCTTTAGAGAAATCACTGCAATTTATCTAAAACTTTTCTTGCATCTGGTTCTTGGCAATAATTTCTGGCAACTCCTCAGAGATGAGGTGGTTCACTCCAAGGCCAGGGCAGTAGCTTCTGACACCCTGTGGTACAGCGGCATCCCAACCAGCACCTCACAGTGCAATGCAGTGCAATGCATGGCCAGAGACCTGGGTCCTACTCAGGACCTTTACGAGCAAGGAGTGATAGGGAGTAGATGTCAGGGTGAACACCCTCACCCAGCACTGGCACAGCTGGCCCATATTTGTTGTATTGTTCATTGTTATATTTATTTGTGTATAGCTTCTCCCTTAATCTCCCTTTTGGTCTATCTCCCTCTCTGTCTCTGCTCAGTTTCAGATGTAGTAGCCATAAATAATTGGCTTTTAGTTATATATATTAAATAGCTTTAATTATACATATAACTAAACATTGATTATTTATGACTATTATTTATGATATTACATCCGAAAAACATCCAGAAATAACTATACATATACCAGAGTATATATAGAGAGTAATAGTTATAGTTATACATTTTAATTTGCTTTAGTTGTTGCTTAAATGATGTAAGATAATACAATATATATAAATCTTAGGTTTGCTCTACCTCCTCTTTCTCTGTCTTCTAGAGCAAGGCTTTCCAATACAGCAGCCACTGGCCACCTGTGGCTCTTGGGCTCTTGAAATGAGGTGTGTCTGAAATGAGATGCGCTGACAGTATAAAACACACACTGTATTTTCAAAATTTAGTATGAAAGAGAAAATAACAAATGGCTCATTAAAGTTTTTCTGTTGTTGAAATGATAATATTTAGATAAATATATACATGTGTATGAATATATATAAAATATATTTTGTTAATTAATGACACATTTATTATTAGTTAAATAACATATTATTTAACGTATTATTGAGATAAATTTCACCTTTTTCTTAACTTTTTAAAAATTCAGCCATAAGGCAATTATTTCAAATATATGTGATATATACATATATGTATACACGTATATATCAGATATATTTAGCTCCAAATATATTGCTATTGGACAGCACAAATCTAGAACTTAACATTTAATTCACTTATTTTCCAACATTCTTTTTAATACTTTAATTACACTTATTTTCCTATAAGTTTAGCTTTTTTTAACGTCACAAGTTTTAACGGGTGATGTTATAGCAATTTAAGTATAAGTAGTTAGTAATGTTTATTGTAAATTTCAGTGAGGTTCTCAGGAAAGAATCATAAAAACATTACTCTTGCACATTTTGTTGTTGATTAATATGATATTTTCTTTGTTACAGGAAAACTTGCTATATATGTTATCATTTTGAGTGGTTGACCCTTTGTGAAGTATCAGATTTAATCTGTGGTATATTTTTCTTTAATGGTTTGTTTACCTGAAAATATCTATCAGTCTATCTATCTATCTATCTATCTATCTATCTATCTGTCTGTCTGTCTGTCTGTCTGTCTGTCTATCTATCTATCATCTATCTATCATCATCATCTATCTATCATCTATCTGTCTCTATCTATCATGTATCTATCTACCTACCTATCATCTATCTATCTATCTGTCTATCTATCTATCTATCATCTATCAACTATCTATCATCTATCATCTTTCTATCACTTATCTACTTATCTAATTTTTGTATGGACAAGATTTGTAATTCCTTTGTTTAAACTAATGTGTGCTTTTTTGTCAAATATTTCATCAATTTCTGATAAAATGTGTTCAATTTCCCTATTATAATCTATTTTCAAATTCCCCTTTGTGATTCTCTCAACTGTTGTTTTACAAATTTTGAAAGTATATGCATACTGTTTTGTTTTTTATGCTTAATAACAAACATGATATATTTAGCAGTTTAAAACAATACACACTTAGTATCTCACAGATTTTGTGTGTCAGAAGTCCAGGCATGGCTGAGTTGAGTCTTGTACAAGGCTTCAATCAATGTGTCAACCAGGTTTGGGTTCTCATCTGAGGCATCAGTAAAGAAAGGAAACTCACATTGGTGGCAGAATTATTTCCTGGCACCTTGCTTCTTCAAAGTTAGCAACAGAGAGAAAGATTCTAGCAAGACAAGCACTACACTCTTATGTAGTCACGTATAGGCACAATCCATCACCTTTGCCACATTCCATTGGTTAGATTAAGTGCCACCTCATTCAAGAGAAGAGGATTATACAAAGACAAGAATACCAGGAAGTGGTGACCAAGGCCACCTTAATATCTGTCTGTACATGGTGTATTAGGTATATGCAGCTTTTCCTGTACTAGATCTAATTTATCCAATGATCCTTTAGCATTACACAGTGTCACAAAAATTCTCACAACTGGACCAATAAGTAACATCATGATAAATGGAGAAAAGATTGAAGTTAAGGATTTCATTTTACTTGGATCCACAATCAACACCCATGGAAGCAGCAGTCAGGAAATCAAGGGACACATTGCATTGGCCAAATCTGCTGCAAAAGACCTCTTTAAAGTGTGAAAAAGCAAAGATGTCATCTTGAAGACTAAGGTGCGCCTGACCCAAGCCATGGTGTTTTCAATCACCTCTTGTGTATGCAAAAGCTGGACAATGAATAAAGGAGACTGAAGAAGAATTGATGACTTTGAATTGTGATGTTGGCGAAGAATATTGAATATACCATGGACTGCCAAAGAATGAACAAGTCTGTCTTGGAAGAAGGACAACCAGAATGCTCCTTAGAAGCAAGGGTAGTGAGACCTCATCTCACATACTTTGAACACACTATCAGGAGGAATCAGTTCCTGGAGAAGGACATCATGCTTGGTAAAGTAGAGAGTCGGCAAAAAAGAAGACCTTCAATGAAATGGACTGACACAGAGGCTGCAACAATGGGCTCAAGCATAACAATGATTGTAAGGATGGCACAAAGCTGGGCACTGTTTCCTTCTGTTGTACTTAGGCTCTCTATGAGTCAGAACCAACTTGATGGCAACTAAGAACAACAATAATGCTTTTGACAGTCATTTAATATATATTAATATTGACACAATGTTTTAGTTCACATAATATTTATATATTTCAAAATTTATATGTCAGGCAGTCCCTGAGTTGTGAGCGAGATCTGTTCCTGTGTCTTTTAGTCAAATTTGTAAGTTAGTCTGAACAGATGCATAATGTTCTCATGTAGCCTTAATTTAGTGCAAGGAAAGGCAAGCCTTTTGCATGATTTAGAAGCTGCACGTACACCAAGCAAAGGTGACTGTCATGAAGAATTTCTGCTGGCCCTGGGGGCGCAGTGGTTAAAACCTCAGGCTGGTATCCAAAATGTCATCAGATCAAACCTACCAGTTGCTCCTTGGAAACCCTATATGGCACTTTTACTCTGTCTTATAGGGTTGCTATGAGTCAGAGATGTAAACTTTTTTTTTAAGGGTATTTTCTCCAATCCTTTCAAAGTGAGGGCAAATTTACATAACATTAAAGGGCAAGTACAAGTTGTCAAGTTAGTAAGTCCAAAGTTCTTAACTCTAGGACTGCCTGTAGTTCATTGTCAGCTTTCCTTGGTGATTTTCTTTTAGATGTGTCTAATTTATATGTAAATAAAACCTACTTTTTTTAAAATTCCACTTTACATAAGCTTACTTATTACCATTTGTTTGATTACTGACAAATTTTACTCTTTCTAACATTTGAATTTTATTTTCTGTTTATCATTAATTTTCATTTTTCTCCTTGAATTTCTGTTGAATTGATAAAATATTATCCCATTTTTCCTTTGTTATTTTGAAAGTATTAAATGCATTCTTTCAGTCATAAACAATAGACTTAATACACATATTTCTAACTTTTTCTAAAAATATTTTCTTTTACCCCTAAAGCATGGCACAGCCTAAATACAACTTAACCACCATTTATTGCCATAATATCTTCCATTATTTTTATTTAAAATCCTAATTTCACTTGTTTTATGTGTACAAAATATGTTTTGTCACGATTATCATCATCATTGCTAGCATCATTATTGTTGTCAACAGTTTAATTTACAGCAATATATGACCAAGTTATTTGCCCATTGGTGTATTTGTATCTTTGCTTTCACTTTATTTTTTAAATCAGTTAACTATTTAATTTATGTTAAAATGTATGTTTTCACAGGCATTTTGATGGGTGTTCAGGGTGTAAAACTTCTATGCCAGAATAAGTGTTGGCTTACCTTCACACTTGAACAGTTGTTTGACTATAAAATTCTAGGTTTCTAGATAACACACTTATCTTGCAACTTGGAGTAAAAAGATCTTTCTTCTTTATCTACTTGCCTCTATGCCTCTATTCTGATGGAAGTCTTCTCTCATTCTATCTATCCTTTATAGATCGTCTGCATTTTTCAGATAGATTTAAGTGCATCTTTTATTTCCAGTGTTTTATAAGTAGATACAGACATTGAAATAGATATTTAGAGATAGAGATTGATGTATATGTCTATATATAGGATTATATATATATGCATGCATGTATAGGTAGTCCCTGACTTACAATATATCCAAGTTATGATAAACTATATTTACAATAGTCCATATTTTTTTTTTGTACGTCTTATTACTGGAGCCCTGGTGCCACAGTGGTTAAGCATTCAGCTGCTAACCAGAAGGTCAGCAGTTAATAATCCACCAGCTGCTCCTTGGAAGCCCTAGGGGGCAGTTCTACTCTGCCCTGTAGGGTCACTATGAGTTGGAATTGAGTTAACAGCAATGGGTTTGTTTTGGTTTATCATTAGTAATATGTACTACATACAATGTTGCAATGTGTAATTTGCTGATGTTTTCATTCTCAGATGCAATGTTTCCAAACCCTAAAGAGAAATAAAGATAAGATTTATGAAGATACTGATAATGAAAGGCAATAATGAAACAAAAGAAAGATATATATATATATAATTTCTTCAGCTCTTAAAAATTCACACCAAATTTTCCTTAAATATTGTTTCCCTGACATGCTCTTCCTTCTTTTGCATATGCCTAAAATGTTTTCTGTATATACACACATCCATATATATCCCACTACCAAAAATTGGAACACTCATCCATTGCTGGCGGAAATGCAAAATGGTGTAGTCATTGTGGAAAACACTCTGATGGTTCCTCAATAAACTAGAGGTAGAGCAGACATATGACCTAGCAATCCCACCCCTTGGTATATACACTAGGGATCTAATAGAAGATACAAGAACAGATACATGCACACCTATGTGCATTGCTGAGCCTTGGTGGCACAGTGGTTAAGAACTTGGCTACTAACTGAACTGTCAGAAGTTGAAATCCACTAGCCGCTCCTTGGAAACCCTATGGGGCAATTCTACCCTGTCCTATAGGGTAGCTACTAGCCAAATCAACTTGATGGTAATGGGCATGGTTTGGTTTATATACATTGCAGCATTATTCTCAACAGCAAAAAATGGAAATAACCTAAGTGCCCGTCAACAGATGAATGGATAAAAACATGTAGAACATGCATACAATGTAATACTACATAGCGATAGAGAATGATAAGCTCTCAAAATATTTTGAAACATGGATGAATCTGGAGGATATTATGCTGAGTGAAATAAGTCAACCAAAAAAGGAAAAATATTGTTTGATCTCACTTTTATAAAAGACAAGATAGGCATGTATACAGAGACCAGTGCTCATTGGTGGTTACCAGTGGTGGGGAGGAAGGGAGAATCATTATCTAGATTTTTTATTTTTAGTGTTGGGTAAGGTAACAATGAATGTGGGTGAAGCCCGCACAGTTTGACCAAAGTAAATGATTCCACTAAGTTGTATACAAAAAAGGATGTTTTGGAAATGCTGTGGCATATATAATTTTGCAACAACAGCAACGATCAAAAATTATATCTCTGTATGTATGTATGTGCATATATGTGTGTATATATGTGTATGTTTATATATATATGTGTGTATATATACTTAGAGTATCTAAAGCAAATGGAAGAAATGGTGAGGTAAAACAGCCAAATAGAAGATTTCAAAGGGAAGGTGGAGAAGGGGAAAAACAAAAACAAAAACATTGCCATCAAGTTGATTCGGACTCATAGTAACCCTACAGGACAGAGTAGAACTGCCTCATAGAGTTTCCAAGGAGCAGCTGGTGGATTCCAACTGCTGACCATTTGGTTAGAATGCTTAATCCCTATTCCACCAGGACTACAGAGAAGGCAAATAAAGTATTATAATGAAATGTGCAAAGACCTGGAGTTAGAAAACCAAAAGGGAAGAACACACTCAGCATTTCTCAAGCTGAAAGAACTGAAGAAAAAAATTCTAGCCTCATATTGCAATATTGAAGAATTCTATGTAAATTGGACATATTATCAGGAGGGACCAGTCTCTGGAAAAGGACGTCACGCTTGGTAAAGTAGAAAGTCAATGATAAAAGAGGAAATGGATTGACAGAATGTCTGCAACAATGGACTCAAACATTGCAATGACTATGAGGATGGAGCAGAACTGGGTGTAGTGGTCTGTTCTAAATGGGGTTGCTATGATTCAGAACTGACTTAATGGCACCTAACAGCAAAAACAACACAGTAGTACTCAAAAGAATTGAATACCTAGAAATAAACCTAAGCTTAGATGTAAAGGACTTATAAAGTAAAAACTATAAAACACTGCTGCAAGAGACTAAATCGGAACTAAATAGACGTTCCATACTCATGGACTGGAAGACTTAATACTGTGAAATTGTCAATACTACCCAAAATGATATATAGATTCAATGCAATTCCTATAAAAATGTCAACAGAATTTTTAACAGAAGAGGAAAAAAAATTCCTGAACTTTTTGGAAAGGCAAGTGGCCACAAATAGCTAAAGCACTTTTGAAGAAGAACAAAGTAAGAAGCCTCACACTTCCCAAATTCAAAATATAGTATACAGCTATAGTAATTAAAACATTATGGGAGGCAGGGCCAAGATGGCTGAAGAGGTAGAGGCTACCTCGAATCCCTCTTGAAACAAAGACTAGGAAAAACAAGTGAATCGATCACATACATGACAATCTATGAACCCTGACCAACAAACACAGATTTAAAGAGTTGACCTGAGTGACAGAGACTGAGAACGAACAACCACGGGGAAGCAGCGACTGTTTCCGGAGCCTAGAGCCAGCGTCAAAGTCAGGAAACCTTGGCACCGGGCTTTGGACTGGGTGCAGGGGAGCTGAGCACGGCATCCTGAGACGGGGCAAAAACGGGGCGCAGCCCTAGCCCCCTGAACTGACCACGGGGGAAGCCCAGCCAGTGCACGCAGGCAGCACAGTGATGCGGCTGACAGGGAAAAGCCACCAGGAGGCAGCGACTGGTTTTGGAGCCGGGAGTGCAGCGTCCCAGCCGGGGAAACATGACGCTGGGCTTTGGACTGGGAGCGGAGGAACTAACCACGGCTTCTGAGACAGCGCAAGCACGGGACGCGGGCCTGACCATCGGGGACAATGTCTACCCAGCCAGAGCACACAGTCGACCGCCCCTCAGGAATCTCAGATAAAACAGTCATCCCAAGCAAGATAAGTAACTTTGTCTATATTCCAGGGTGCTACTCTCTCCTGTTTATCTGAACCCTCCCCTCCCCTTCCCAGGCAGCTTCATTATCATTGGAATTTCCTGAGACAGAGGGAGAACTGCTCCACGGTTTTTCTTTTCCTTTTTTTTTGGTCTTTTCCTAACCCATTCTTCTGGCCTGAGAGAAGCAACTACAAAAAACCCAGGGACCAAAAATCCTTCCCTAATTGGACTAAAAACACAGAACCACCTCCAGCCAAGCATATGTGATCCACAGTCTTGGGCTTTCATCCCTACAGGGAACAAGGTGGCTATTATAATGCAAAGGCATTTCTGATAGGGATCTGACTGCAATTGTTTTAGCAGATTTACTGGAAAGACAAGTTTCCCAGGTCTGATATCTCTGCGTATTCAACAGAGCCCTCACTGACCCACAACAGGGAATTGAGGGCTGAAGCTCTCCCCAGACCACCTAGCTTCCTGCCTTAGGGGTCTAAGGAGGGTGACACCTACCAATCTGCAGAGGTACTTGCATTGGGGGCCAAAGGTCTGGTGCACACAACTATCACCACTACTTCTCTAGGTGCACCCAAAATCAGATTCTACTCAAGAATAGTGAATGGACTCTTAGGCTTATATATCTGGTAACAGCCCAAACCAGCTGGTAATAGGACATAAGTGAGTCAAGGACTACAACAATCAAGACAGCTCAATCTAGTAGCCCATCTACGAATACTGAAAGAAAACAAAACAAGATAAGACTCAGTGAGCAAATATAGAATAAATCACTACAATATCTTAGTGATGGCTTGGAGACAGCAGTTGATATCAAACCACATAAAGAAGCAGACCATGATTGTTTCTACAACTCCCCAAACTAAAAAAATCAAAATCTTTCCCAAATGAAGATACAATCCTGGAATTTCCAGATGCAGAATATAAAAAACTAATTTACAGAATGCTTCAAGACATCAGGGATGACCTCGGAAATGAAATAAGGCAAGCTACAGAAAAAGCCAAGGGACACACTGATAAAGCAGTTGAAGAACTCAAAAAGATTATTCAAGAACACAGTAGAAAAATTAATAAGTTGCGAGAATCCGTAGAGAGATAGCATTCAGAAATCCAAAAGATTAACAATAAAATTACAGAATTAGACAACGCAATAAGAAGTCAGAGGAGCAGACTCAAGCAATTAGAATGCAGACTGGGAAATCTGGAGGACCAGAGAATTAACACCAACATAGCTGAAAAAAAATCAGATAAAAGAATTAAAAAAAATGAAGAAACCCTAAGAATCATGTGGGATTCTATCAAGAAGAATAACTTGCGTGTGATTGGAGTCCCAGAACAGGGAGGGATAACAGAATGTACAGAGAGAATTGTTGAATATCTGTTGGCGGAAAACTTCCCTGACATCATGAAAGATAAAAGAATATCTATCCAAGATGCTCATCGAACCCCATTTAAGATTGATGCAAAAAGAAAAACACCAACACATATTATCATCAAACTTGCCAAAACCAAAGATAAAGAGAAAATTTTAAAAGCAGCCAGGGATAAAAGAAAGGTCTCCTACAATGGAGAATCAATAAGTTCAGACTACTCAGCAGAAACCATGCAGGCAAGAAGGGAATGGGATAACATATACAGAGTACTGAAGGAGAAAAACTGCCAGCCAAGGATCATATATCCAGCAAAACTCTCTCTGAAATATGAAGGCGAAATTAAGACATTTACAGATAAACACAAGCTTAGAGAATTTGCTAAAACCAAACCAAAACTACAAGAAATATTAAAGGAAATTGTTTGGTCAGAAAACCAATAATATCAGATACCAGCACAACACAAGGTCACAAAACAGAACATCCTGATATCAACTCAAATAGGGAAATCACAAAAACAAATTAAGATTAATTAAAAAAAAATGCTCAAAATAGGGAATCATTGAAGTCAATATGTAAAAGATCACAATAATCAAAAAGAGGGACTAAATACAGGTGGCATAGAACTGCTATATGCAGAGGGATACAAGGCAATATAGGACAATACAAGTTAGGTTTCTACTTAGAAAAATAGGGGTAAATATTAAGGTAACCACAAAGAGGTATAACAACTCCATAACTCGAAATAAAAGCCAAGAAAAACATAACAACTCAGGAAACATAAAGTCAAATACTACGAAAATGAGGAACACACAATTTACAAAGAAAAATGTCTCAGCACAAAAAAGTAAGTGGAAAAATGAAATTGTCAACAACACACATAAAAAGGCATCAAAATGAAAGCACTAAACACATACTTATCTATAATTACGCTGAATGTAAATGGACAAAATGCACCAATAAAGAGACAGAGAGTCTCGGACTGGATAAAGAAACACGATCCGTCTATATGCTGCCTACAAGAGACACACCTTAGACTTAGAGACAAACAAAAACTCAAAGGATGGAAAAAAATATATCAAGCAAACAATAAGCAAAAAAGAAGAGGAGTAGCAATATTAATTTCTGACAAAATAGACTTTAGACTTAAATCTGCCACAAAGGATAAAGAAGAGCACTACATAATGATAAAAGGGACTATTGACCAGGAAGATATAACCATATTAAATATTTATGCACCCAATGACAGGGTTACAAGAAACATAAACCAAACTTTAACAGAACTGAAAAGTGAGATAGACACCTCCACAATTATAGTAGGAGACTTCAACACACCACTTTCGGAGAAGGACAGGACATCCAGTAAGAAGCTCAATAGAGACACGGAAGACCTACTTACAACAATCAACCAACTTGACCTCATTGACTTATACAGAACTCTCCACCCAACTGCTGCAAAGTATACTTTTTTTTCTACCGTACATGGAACATTCTCTAGAATAGACCACATATTAGGTCATAAAACAAACCTTTGCAGAATCCAAAACATCGAAATAGTACAAAGCATCTTCTCAGACCACAAGGCCATAAAAGTGGAAATCAATAACAAAAAAATTAGGGAAAAGAAATCAAATACTTGGAAACTGAACAATACCCTCCTGAAAAAAGACTGGGTTATAGAGGACATTAAGGAGGGAATAAAGAAATTCATAGAATGCAACGAGAATGAAAACACTTCTTATCAAAACCTCTGGGACAGAGCAAAAGCAATGCTCAGAGGCCAATTTATATCGATAAATGCACACATACAAAAAGAAGAAAGAGCCAAAATCAGAGAACTGTCCCTACAACTTGAACAAATAGAAAGTGAGCAACAAAACAATCCATCAGGCACCAGAAGAAAACAAAGAATGAAAATTAGAGCTGAACTAAATGAATTAGAGAACAGAAAAACAATTGAAAGAATTAACAAAGCCAAAAGCTGGTTCTTTGAAAAAATTAACAAAATTGATAAACCTTTGTCCAGACTGACTAAAGAAATACAGGAAAGGAAACAAATAACCTGAATAAGAAAAGAGATGGGCCACATCACAACAGACCCAACTGAAATTAAAAGAATCATATCAGATTATTACAAAAAATTGTACTCTAACAAATTTGCAAACCTAGAAGAAATGGAGGAAGTCCTAGAAAAACACTACCTACCTAAACTAACACATTCAGAAGTAGAACAACTAAATAGACCCATAACAAAAAGAGAGATTGAAAAGGTAATCAAAAAACTGCTAACAAAAAAAAAGCCCTGCTCTGGACGGCTTCACTGCAGAGTTCTACCAAACTTTCAGAAAAGAGTTAACACCACTACTACTAAAGGTATTTCAAAGCATAGAAAATGACAGAATACTACCTAACTCGTTCTATGAAGCCTCCATTTCCCTGATACCAAAACCAGGTAAAGACATCACAAAAAAAAATTACAGACCTATATCCCTCATGAACATAGATGCAAAAATCCTCAACAAAATTCTAGCCAATAGAATCCAACAACATATCAAAAAAATAATCCACCATGACCAAGTGGGATTTATACCAGGTATGCAAGGCTGGTTTAATATTAGAAAAACCATTAATGTAAACCACCATATAAATAAAACAAAAGACAAAACCACATGATCTTATCAATTGATGCAGAAAAGGCATTTGACAAAGTCCAACACCCATTTATGATAAAAATTCTCACCAAAATAGGAATTGAAGGAAAATTCCTGAACATAATAAAGGGTATGTCTACAAAGCCAACAGCCAGCATCACTCTAATGGAGAAAGCCTGAAAGCATTTCCCTTGAGAACGGGAACCAGACAAGGATGCCCTATATCACCGCTCTTGTTCAACATTGTGCTAGAGGTCCTAGCCAGAGAAATTAGGCTAGACAAAGAAATAAAGGGTATCCGGATTGGCAAGGAGGGAGTAAAATTATCTCTATTTGCAGATGCCATGATCTTATACACGGAAAACCCTAAGGAATCCTCCAGAAAACTACTGAAACCAGTAGAAGAGTTTGGCAGAGTCTCAGGTTATAAGATAAACATACAAAAATCACTTGGATTCCTCTACATCAACAAAAAGAACATCGAAGAGGAAATCACCAAATCAATACCACTCACAGTAGCCCCCAAGAAGATAAAATACTTCGGAATAAATCTTACCAAAGATGTAAAAGACCTATACAAAGAAAACTACAAAGTACTACTACAAGAAACTAAAAAGGACCTACTTAAGTGGAATTTTTTTTTTCTAAAATGCTAATTTGGACAAGTAACTCGTTTTCTAGAAACCTTCAGTGATTTCTTCTTCTTACATAAAATCTATTCAAATTCCATTATTATTGGAATGTATGATTTATGCTTTATCTTATAACATCTTTTTTTAAATAATTTTTATTGTGCTTTAAGTGAAAGTTTACAAATCAAGTCAGTCTGTCACATATAAGCTTATATTCACCTTATTCCGTACTCCCACTTACTCTCCCCCTAATGAGTCAGCCCCCTCCCTCCTTCCAGTCTCTCCTTTCGTGACCGTTTTGTCAGTTTCTAACCCTCTCTACCTTCCTATCTCCCCTCCAGACAGGAGATGTCAACACAGTCTTAAGTGTCCACCTGATACAAGTAGCTCACTCTTCCTCAGCATCTTTCTCCAACCCATCGTCCAGTCCCTTCCATGTCCGATGAGTTGTCTTCGGGAATGGTTCCTGTCTTGGGCCAACAGAAGGTTTGGGTCCATGACCGCCAGGATTCTTCTAGTCTCAGTCGGACCATTAAGTCTGGTGTTTTTATGAGAATTTGGGGTCTGCATCTCACTGATCTCCTGCTCCCTCAGGGGTTCTCTGTTGTGCTCCCTGTCAGGGGAGTCATCAGTTGAGGCTGGACACCATCTAGTTCTTCTGGTCTCAGGATGATGTAAGTCTCTGGTTCATGCGGCCCTTTCTGTCTCTTGGGCTCATAGTTATCGTGTGACCTTGGTGTTCTTCATTCTCCTTTGATCCAGATGGTTGAGACCAATTGATGCATCTTAGATGGCCGCTTGTTAGCATTTAAGACCCCAGACGCCACATTTCAAAGTGGGATGCAGAATGTTTTCATAATACAATTATTTTGCCTATTGACTTAGAAGTCCCCTTAAGCCATAGTCCCCAAACCCCCGCCCTTGCTCCACTGACCTTTGAAGCATTCAGTTTATCCCAAAAACTTCTGTGTTTTTGGTCCAGTCCAGTTGAGCTGACCTTCTGTGTATTGAGTATTTTCCTTCCCTTTTTTTTTTCACCTAAAGTAGTTTTTATCTACTAACTAATCAGTAAATAACCCTCTCCCACCCTTCCTCCCTCCCCCCTCATAACCACAAAAGTATATGTTCTTCTCAGTTTATACTATTTCTCAAGATCTTATACTAGTGGTCTTATACAATATTTGTCCTTTTGCCTCTGACTAATTTCACTCAGCATAATGCCTTCCAGGTTCCTCCATGTTATGAAATGTTTCACAGATTTGTCACTGTTTTTTATTGATGCATAGTATGTCCTATTACCAGCTGGTATGGGCTGTTACCAGATATATAAGCGGAAGAGTTCATTCACTATTCTTGAGTAGAATCTGATTTTGGGTCATCAAGTGTGTGGTGCAGACTGTCACCTATCCACCTAGAGGAGTAGTGGTGATAGTTGTGTGCACCAGATTCTAGTAGGAGCGGGGTTTCACACTCCAGGGGGGGCAGGATGCTGACAGGCTTCCCCCAAGTGTCAGTGAGGTAGGTGTGTCTCTATTCCTAAAGTATTTTTGTGGGTGGGCTCTGCAGCTGTACCTTAGGCAGGGAATGCATGTTCCTATTCAGATTGGTAGGTGTCACCATCCTCAGACCCCTAAGGCAGGAGACTAGGTGGTCTGGGGGGAGCTTCAGCCCTCAGTTCCCTGTTGTGGGTCAGTGAGGGCTCTGTTGAATACGCAGAGATATCACACCTGGGAAACTTGTCTTTCCAGTAATCAGCTAAAACAATTACAGTCAGATCCTTATCATAATTGCCTTTGCATTATAATAGCCACCTTGTTCCCTGTAGGGATGAAAGCCCTAGACTGTGGATCTCATATGCTTGGCTGGAGCTGGTTCTGTATTTCTAGTCCAATTTCAGGAAGTCAGGGAAGGATTTTTGGTCCCTGGGTTTTTTGTAGCTGCTTCTCTCAGGCCAGGCAAATGGGTTAGGAAAAGACAAAAAACAAAACAAAACAAAACAAAAAAAACTGCAGAGCACTTCACTCTCTAGCTCATGAAATTCCAATGTGAATGAAGCTGCCTGGGAAGGGGAGGGGAGGGATAAGATAGGAGAGAGTAGCACCCAGGAATATAGAGAAAGTTACTTATTTTGCTTGGTGATGACTGTTTTATCTGAGATTCCCAAGGGGTGTGTAGCCTGTGTGCATTGCCTGTTTCAAGATTGCCACTGAGGGTCAGGCCCGAGTCCTGTGCTTGTGCTGTCTCAGAAGCTGCGGTCAGTTCCTCTGTTCCCAGTCCAAAGCCTGGATCCAAGGTTCCCTGTCTGGGACGCGGCTCTCCAGGCTCCAAAACCAGTCAGTGCCTCCCAATGACTTCTCCTCCTGTCAGCCGTGTCACTGCGCTGCCTGTGTGCACTGGCTTCTCTTCCCCCAGAGGTCACTTCTGGGGCCTAGGGCTGCGTCCCGTGTTTGCGCCCTCTCAGGATGCCGTGCTCATCTCTCCTGTGCCCAGTTCAAAGCCCAGTGCCAAGGTTTCTTGACTGGGACGCTGGCTCCAGGCTCCGAAAACAGTCGTTGCTTCTCCGTGGTTGCTTGTTCTCAGTCTCTGTCACTCAGGTCAACTCTTTAGATCTGTGTTTGATGGTCAGGGTTCATAGATTGTCATGTATGTGATTGATTCACTTGTTTTTCCGAGTCTTTGTGGCAAGAGGGATCCGAGGTAGCTTATACCTAGTCAGCCATCTTGGCCTGCCTCCTCTTTTTCTAGCTTTTTAAGGAAGTGCCAAATCAATTTCCAAAGTGGTTGTACCATTTTACATTCCCACCAACACTGTAGAAATGCTCCAGTTTCTCCAAAACCTTTCCAAAGTTTATTATTTTGTGTTTTTTGGATTAATGCCAGCCTTGTTGGTGTGAGATGTAATCTCATTTTAGTTTTGATTTGCTTTTCTCTAACCACCAGTGATCATGAGCGTTTCCTCCTGTATCTGTTAGCTACCTGAATGTCTTATTTTCTAAAGTGTCTGTTCATATATTTTACCCATTTTTTAATTGGGTTATTTGTCTTTTTGTAGTTGAGTTTTTACAGTATTAAGTAGATTTTAGAGATCAGGCGCTGATTGGAAATGTCATAGCTAAAAACTTTTACCCAGTGTGCAGGTAATCTTATTACTCTTTTGGTGAAGTCTTTGCATTAGCATAGGTGTTTGATTTTTATGACCTCCCAGTTATCTACTTTTTCTTCTGCACTGTTAGTAATATTTTATGTATTGTTTATGCCGTTATTAGGTCTCCTAACTTTTCCCTCTTTTTTTCTTCCATTATCTTCATCGTTTTAGATTTTATATTTAGGTCTTTGATCTATTTTGAGTTCCCTTTTCTGCATGGGGTGAGGCATGGGTCTTCTTTCATTTTTTGCAGATGCATATCTAGTTATGCCAGCACCATTTGTTAAAAAAGACTGTCTTTTCCTCTTCTAACAGCTTTGGGGCCTTTGTCAAATATCAACTGCTCATATGTTGATGGATTTATGTTAGGATTCTCAATTCAGTTCCATTGCTCTATATATCTCTTATGGAAACAGTACCAGACTGTTTTGACTCCTGTGGAGATATAATAGGTTCTAAAATGAGGTACTGTGACCCCTCCCACTTTGTTCTTTTTTCAGAATCGACTCGATGGCACTGCGTTATTTTTACTTGTCCAGGGCCTCTTTCTCTTCCATATGAAGTTAGTGCTTTGTTTCTCCATCTCATTAAAAAATGTCTTTGCAGTTTGGATGGGAACTGCATCAAATCCATAGATCACTTTTTGTAGAATAGAATTTTTATAATGTTAGGTCTTCCTATTCATGAGCAAGGTATGTTTTTCCTATTATGTAGGTCTTTTTTGGTTTCTTGCAGTAGTATTTTGTAGTTTTCTTTGTATAAGTCTTTTACATCTCTGGTAAGATTTATTCCAAAGTATTTTATCTTCTTGGAGACTAGTGTAAATGTTATAGATTTGGCGATTCACGCTTCGTGTTCTTTTTGTTGGTGTAGAGGAATCCAACTGAATGTTGCATGTTTATCTTGTATCCTGATAATCTGCTGAACTCTTCTATTAGTTTCAGTAGTTTTTTCGAGGATTCCTTAGGGTTTTCTGTGTAGAAAATCATGTCACTTGTGAATAGAGATACTTTTACTTCTTCCTTGCCAATCGGGATGCCCTTTATTTCTTTATTTTACCTTATTGCTCTGGCTAGGACCTCCAGCACAATGTTGAATAAGAGTAGTGATAAAGGTCATCCTTGTCTGGTTCCCAATCTCAAAAGGAATGCTTTTAGGCTCTCTCCATTTAGGATGATGTTGGCTGTTGGCTTTGTATAAATGCCCTTTATTATGTTGAGGAATTTTTCTTCTGCTCCTATTTTGCTGAGAGTTTTTATCTTGGCTGGGTTTTGGACCTTGTCAAATGCCTTTTCTGCATCAATTGATAAAATCGTGTGATTCTTGTCTTTTGTTTTATTTACATGATGGATTACATTAATTGTTTTTCTAATGTTGACCCATCCCTACATATCTGGCATGAATCCCACTTGGTCATGGTGAATTATTTTTTTGATATGCTGTTGAATTCTATTGTCTAGAATTTTTAGGGATTTTTGCATCTAAGTTCATGAGGGATATAAATCTGTAATTTTCTTTTTTTGTGATGTCTTTAGCTGGTTTTGGTATCAGGGATATGCTGGCTTCATAGAATGAGTTTGGGAGTGTTCCGTCCTTTTCTATGCTCTGAAATACCTTTACTAGTAGTGATGCTAACTCTTCTCTGAAAGTTTGTTAGAAATCTTCAGTAAAGCCATCTGGGTCAGGGCTTTTTTTTTGTGGGGAGTTTTTCGATTACCTTTTCAATTTCTTCTTTTGTTATGCATCTATTTAGTTGTTCTACCTCTGTTTGTGTTAGTTTAGGTAGGTAGTGTGTTTCTAGGAATTCATCCATTTCTTCTAGGTTTTCAAAATTGTTTGAGTACAATTTATCATAGTAATCGGATATGATTCTTTTAATTTCATTTGGGTCTGTTGTAATATCACACAACTCATTTTTTTTTTTTTTCGGGTTATATGCTTCCTCTCCTATTTTTCTTTTGTCAGTTCAGCCAATGGTTTATTAATTTTGTTGATTTTTTCAAAGAACCAGCTTTTGGTCTTGTTAAGTCTTTCAATTGTTTTTCTGTTTTCTATTTCATTTAATTCAGCTCTATTTTTTTTTTATTTGTTTTCTTTTGGTGAATGAAGGTTTCTTTTTTTGCTCTCTTTCTATTTGTTTAAGTTTTAGGGATAATTCTTTGATTTTATCCCTTGTTTTTGGGTGTGAGCATTTATTGATACAAATTGACCCCTGAGCACTGCTTTTGCTGTGTCCCAAAGGTTCTGATAGGAACTGTTTTCATTCTCATTGGATTGTATGAATTTCTTTATTGTATCCTTAATGTCTTCTAAAATGCAGTCCTTGTTGAAGAGGACATTGTTCAGGTTCCATGTGTTTGATTTCTTTTCACTCCTTTTTTTGTTATTGATTTCTACTTTTATGGTCTTATCGTCAGAGAAGATGCTTTGTAATATTTCAATATTTTGGATTCTGCTAAGGCTGGCTTTATGACCTAATATGTTGTCTATTCTAGAGAATGTTCCATATGCACTAGAAAAGAAAGTATACTTGGCTGCTGTTGGGTGGAGTGTTCTGTATATGACTATGTGGTCAAGTTGGTTGATTGTGGCATTTAGATCTTCTGTGTCTTTATTGAGCTTCTTTCTGGATATCCTGTCCTTCACTGAAAGTGGTGTGTTGAAGTTTCCTACTATTATTGTGGAGCTGTCTATCTCACTTTTCAATGTTTTTTTGTCTATCTCACTTTTCAATGTTGATAGAGTTTGTTTTATGTATCTTGCAGCCCTGTCATTGGATGCATAAATATTCAATATGGTTATATCTTCTTGCTATATTGTCCTTTAATCATTATATGGTGTCCTTCCTTATTCTTTATGATATATTTAACTTTAAACACTATGTTGTCAGGAATTAATATTGCCACTCCTGCTCTGTTTTGATTTTTTTTTTTTTTTATATATCCTTTGAATTTTAGTTTGTGTCTCTAATTCTAAGGTGTGTCCGTTGTTGGCAGCATGTAGACAGTTGTGTTTTTTTAATCCATTCTGCCACTCTTTGTCTCTTCATCAGTGCATTTGGTCCATTTCCATTCAGTGTAATTATTGATACGTATGAATTTGGTGCTGTCATGTTGATGTCTTTTTTGGGTGTGTTCTTCACAGTTTCTTTTCCCCACTTATTTTACGTGCTGAGTAGATTATCTTTATAGATTGTCTTTCCTCATACACATTTTTGTTGATTTTGTTTCTTCTGAGCCTCTATTTTTGTCTTGTGTTTCATTTTGATTTTGTAGGAGAGTTTGTCTCCTTTGTGGTTATCTTATTATTTATCCCTATATTTCTAAATTTAAACCTAACTTTTATTTCTTTTTATTGCCGTGTCTTCCTCTCCATATGGAAGATCTATGACTACATTTCTTAGTCCCTCTTTATTATTTTAATGTTGTCTTCTTTTACATAATAACATCGCTGTTCCGTGTTTTGAGCATTTTTTTATCTAGATTTATTTCTGTGATTTCCCTGTTTGGGTTGACATCTGATTGCTCTGCCCAGTGTTCTAGTCTTGGGTTGATACCTGATATTATTGATTTTCTAACAAAAAAACTCCCTTTAGTATTTCTTGTAGTTTTCTTTTTGTTTTTAATAATTCCCTAAACTTCTGTTTATCTGGAAATGTCCTAATTTCACCTTCATATTTGAGAGAAAATTTTTCTGGCTATATGATTCTTGGCTGGCAATGTTTTTACCTTTATTTATATATGTCATCCCACTGCTTTCTTGCCTACATTGTTTCTGCCGAGTTGTCCGAGCTTATTTTTATTGACTTTCCTCTGTAGGTGACTTTTCTTTTATCCCTAGCTGCTCTTAAAATTCTCTATTTCGTTTTGACAAGTTTGATTGTAATATGTCTTGGTGATTTTCTTTTAAAATCTACCTTATGTAGGGTTTGATGAGCATCTTGGATAGATATCTTCTCATCTTTCACTATATTAGGGAAGTTTTCTGCCAACAAATCTTCTTCAATTCTCTCTGTACTTTCTGTTATCCCTCCTTGTTCTGGTAGTCTAATCATTCATAGGTTATTTTTTTTTTTTTCATGTAGTCGCACATGATCCTTAATGTTTCTTCATTTTTTTTAAAATCCTTTTATCGAATTTTTCTTCAAATATGTTTTTGCCAAGCACTTTATCTTCAAGCTCACAAATTCTGCCCTCCACTTGCTCAATTCTGCTCCTCTGGCTTTCTATTGATTTGTCTAATTTTGTAATTTTATTGTTAATCTTCTGAATTTCTGATTGCTGTCTGCTTGTGAATTTTTCCAGCTTATTAAATTTTTCATTATGTTCCTGAATAATCTTTTTAATTTTTTCAACTGCTTTATCTGTGTGTTCCTTGGCTTGTTCTGCATATTGCCTGATTTCCTTCCTGATCTCTTGAACGGTTCTGTATATTAATCTTTTGTATTCTGCCTCTGGTAATTCTAGGAAGGCACTTTCATCTAGGAGATACCTTGATTCTTTGTTTTGAGAGCTTGTTGAGGTGATCGTGGTCTGTTTATTTATGTGAAATGATATTGACTGTTGTCTCCGAGCCATCTATAAGTTATTGTATTATTTTGTTTGCTTACTGTGTCATATCTTCTTGCTTTGTTTTGTTTTGATATGCCCAAATGGGTTCCTTGAATGAGTTAGCTTGATTATTTTTGCCTTTGGAGCTCTGGCGTCCTGTACCCAGATGGCTAAAGCTGTTATCAGGTACCTCAATCTAGAAGTCCATTTACTTTTCTGTATGAATTCAGCTCAGTTGTCCAGGTAGCTGATCATCAAATGTGTGGTACAGGCTCTGTCCTATAGTCTTAGAGGGGCAGGGATGATTGGTGTATGTACTGGTATCTGGTTGTAGCAGAGTGTCAGCTCTAAAGAAGGCAGGGGGCTGAGAATTGTCCCCCCTCCCAGTGTCTTTGAGGAAAGTGTGTCTCTGTTCCCTAGAGCATAAAGGTGGGTGGGTTCTGAGGAAGGACCATGGGAACCCAAAGTTTTTGGTCGTAAGGACTGGGAGGTACCAGTTATCCTTGGACTCCTGTCACTGGTGTTTGGGTGACCTGAGTGGGGCCACCAGTACTTTGCCACTGATGTGTGTAGGTGAGGACCCTGTTTAGTAGGCAAAGCAATGTCAAACATTAAACACCCACCTGTCCACCGCTCAGCTGAAACAGTTGTAGTCTGCCAACAAAGGCCTATTCTCCTGAAATGGGCCTACAGAGGTCCATATAGAGGGGAAAGGTACTCAAAGTCCACAGACAATTTATGCCTGGACAGGAGCTGCTTCTTTCATGAGCTCCCCAATTAATGGAACTGGCAAATTATCTTTTCCCCCAATTGCAAGTTTATTCCTTCTCCAAGGCCATGGGGGTGTTTCTTCTAGGTGCTCAACGGGCCTATCTCAGGCCCAGGGAAATCAGCCACTGAAGTCAGCTTGGGGTGGTGGGGGTGTGGTAAAATATTTGCAAGTGCTTAGCTTTTGCCGAGAACACCGTTCTTCTCTGGCTCTGGAGTTGTGAGTAGGCTGTGTGGCTGGCTGCTTCTCCCTGAGGAAACTGTGGCAGAAGGCTAGTACCAACCTGCCACAGCCACTTCTGGGAATGGTGCCTGAAGGCTCTTGGCGACTCAGGTCCAGTAACTCCTCTCACTTCTGAACTGTTTCTTCCTCCCCCTGTCCTTAAGTTCATTTTCTAAGCTTGCCTTTGATGATCAGGGCTCCTAGGTTGTCATAAATATACTTGTTTCACTTATTTTTTTAGGTCTTTGTTGTAAGAGGGCTCACTGGAAGTGTCTGTGTATTCCACCATCTTGTCTTCACTGTCAAAATGTTCTTTTTGATGATGAATGCAATTCTGTTCCTCTTCCAGTTGTCATTCCTGGCATTGTAGACCATATGATTGTCTGATTCAAAATTACCAATACCAGTCCATTTCAGCTCACTAATGCATGCCTGGGGTATCTATGTTTATGCTTTCCATTTACTTTTTGAAGATTTCCAATTTTCTTAGATTCATATTTTGTATATTCCAGGTTCTGATTATTAATGGCTGTCTTCAGCTGTTTCTTCTCATTTTGATTCTAGCCACAACAGCAAATGAAGGTCCTGAAAACTGAACTCCATCTATGTCATAAAGATCGACTCTACTTTGAGGAGGCAACTCTTCCCCAGTCATATTTTGAGTGCCTTCCAACCAGAGGGGTTCATCTTCTGGCACTATATCAGACAATATTCCATTACTATTCATAAGATTTCCACTGGCTAATTTTTCCAGAAGTTCTTTCTAGTCTGTCTGGAAGCTCAGGTGAAACCTGTTCACCATGGAAGACCCTGCTGGTATTTGAATACTGGTTGCATAGCTTCCAGCATCACAGCAACACTCAACCCCCCCACAGTACGACAAACTGATAGATGTGTGGTGGGAGTCAGAGCTTAGTCTTATTTTTTCTCCTCTGCATGAGACTTTCCATTTTCCTTAGGCTGCTTTCAAGATTCTTTCTTTGTCTTTGGTTTTCGCAAGTGTGATTAAGATATGCCTTTGTGATTTTATTTTGGGGTCTATCCTATATGTGGTTCGTTGAGCTTTTTGGATGGTCAGCTTTTCATCTTTCATAATATTATGGAAGATTTCTGTGAAAAATTCTTCAATGATCCTGTGTTCTTTGTTTTCTCCCCCTGTTCTGGAACTCTGATCATTTGCAACATATTACTTTAGATTGTATCTCACATCATTGTCAGGTTTTCATCATTTTTCTGATTTTTCCTCAAAGTGGTATTCAAATATTTGTCTACAATTTCATGATCCTTACATTTTTCAAACTTGCTCCTCAGACCTTCTATGACAATGCCTATTTCTGAAATCTTGTTGTTTATCTTTCTAATTTTTGTTTACGCATGAATTCTAGTTGTGGATTTATTTTGCTATTTTGTTCCTGTATTATTGTCTGTAATTCTTCCATTGTTTTGTCTGCATTTTCCATGATTTTTTCTGCCTTTTCCCTGAATTTGTCTATTTTTTCCTCATTATTGTCTGATTGCTGCTTCAACTGTTGGATTCTGCTTAAACTCCATCAATATTGGAGACCTGAATTCCCCATCATGTAGTTTCAGTGCCTTTTCTTTGACTTTAAAGTCTTCTGGTGTTTTATTTTGGGCACTTATTGGACCCATCCTGTCTTGTTTTTTAATACGTTTTGACATTGCCTGCTGTCTTTCGGACATCCAGCAGTTATTTTCTGTTTACTGATTGTAAATTTGTTTGTTTCGTCCTAATTTCTGTATTATTTGTTTATGCCTGAGCAGTCGGGCTGTGTTTTTTGTTGTTTGCTCATACGTGTTCATGAGACTTATCACTTCCTTGTCCAATGGGCAGAGCCAGTTACTCAGCTATGGTGCAACCTCAGGTCCAGCTGAATGGAAGGAGCTGGTATGGGTTGTTTGTGGCACATACTGGGCCAAAAGGGCAGACTGTGTGTCAGGGTAGGGCAGGTTCTGGTAAGTCATATCTGAACTGCTTGAGGGTGCTGTATTCAGCACACAGTGCACATAGGTAGAAGGGAGGGAGTATGTTGTGATGTGTGGAGCTAACTTTAATATGGGAAAGAAGAAAGAGAAACAGGAGCAAAAAAAAAAAGTTTTGGAAGCCTGTCATTGGAGTGGAGAGAAAAACTGAGAAATGAAGAAAAAAGGAATTGGAGAAAATAAAATAAATAAATAAAAGGAAAAAGAAAGGGCCCCATGGATCTCACTGGTGTCTGTGGGAACAGCTCCCACGCCTTAGGGCACAGGCCATTTAAAAGGGGCAGAGGTGACATACAGTACCAGGCATTCAGGAGACAGAAAAAGAAGGAACGTAGAGAGAGATGAGAAACTGAGAAACAAAGAAAAGCAAACAGGAAAAAAATGTTCCCAGGCATCCGACCAGCATGGCTGTGCAATGAGGGCAGTGGCTCCCAAGCTGCACAGTACAGCCTCGCTAGAAGGGGAAAAGATGGCACACAGTGCCAAGTATTCAGGAAAAAAAAACTAAAAAAGGGCCTAAGGATCCCACTAGTGTGGCACTGTGTACCAGGAAGCAGTTCCCCAGATGAGCGGTGCTTCACAGCCTGTCAGGAAGAAGTCAAGATGGCACATGGAGCCAGGTGTTCAAGAGAAATGAGGGGGAGCAGGTGAGAAACAGGGAAGAAATGAAAAGAAGCCAAAAAAAAAAAAAAAAAAAAAAAAAAAAAACCACCACCAACAAAGAAATGGTACTGAAGGAGCCGGCCAGTGTGGACAGGGTGAATCCAAGTGGCACGGAGCCAACGTCTCCTGCATGAGCTTCCATGGGCTGCTGTAAAGTGGCAGAGAACGAGCAGGTGAAAGAAGGAGGGAGAATAGTAAAGTGTGTATTGCTGGTTACCATGTGCTCTGTCTCCTGCTGGGAGCTCCATGAACTGTTTTACTATACCCCCTGCCATCTGATCTCCAGCAGAAGTCCAAGATGGCAAATTCTTGCTGCTTTAGCTGATAAGGAACCTCTACTCAGTATCTCTCCTTTCCCTCTGTTCTCTGTCAGTTTCTTATTCCATTCAGTGCTTGGTTGAGTACTTTATCTCTTCATTTGACATTAGGTTCCCAGAATTGATATTTGTCTCTTTTTACTTAGTTTTTCAGGTCTTTGCTGTGGAGGGATGGTGTGGTGCTTCTGCCTATAGCGCTATGGTTACTCTGCCTCTCTCTGAAGGCTTGAAAGGAAGATCCTTTCTTGACTCTCCCAGTTGCTGGTAGCCCCAGGTGTCCCTTGACTTACAGCTGCAGCATAACTCCATTTTCATATGACATTCTTCCCTCTGTGTGTGTCTCTGTCTTTCTTCTCCTCTTGTATAGGACATCATTAAGATTGGATTAGGATTCACCCTACTGTAGTATGACCTCACATTACCTGATAACATCTTCAAAGAACTGTCCAAAAAATTCAAGTTCACAGGCAACAATATGCCTATTATGGGTGCACAATTTATAACAATTATACAGAAGGAAGGATGAAGTCCCATAAATAGTATTTCTTAAAATAGATCAACACATTGAATTTTGAACCATTTATTTAATATTTAAACAAGCAACTCAACACAGGAAATAAATACCTCAAAATATTCTACAAGATTTTCGTCATTTGAATTGGTGTTGTCATAAAAGAGTAAGGCTCAAGTCATTTTTTTGCTTTGATTTGTTTTGTTGATAAATGTTAATATTGTGTGATAGTGAGATCTAAGCAAATGTGTAAAATATAATAATTATAAGGTTAGAAATAGATGTAGACTCTGAGGTTGGCCTTACATAAGAAATTAAATGGAAACAAATAATACAATAATAGCCAGGTGTGGAAGAAAAATGAAACAGACTTTTGACTGGCCCTCTGTTGATGGAATCTTCTTGACAATGGAGAAGATGTAGGCATAGTAAATGATAATGAAAATAAAACAGCAGAAATCTATCACCACACTACTGAGGAAGGGCACAATTTCTCTTAATAAATTTTCTGAGCAAGAAATAACTAACAGCTGGGAATGCCACAGAGCTGATGGAAGATAAGAAGGTCCCACCTGTGTGCATCACTGCAATCAGATACCCACACGGCCAAAACACAGCTGCCATCTGCAAACACATTCCCCTGTTCATGATGACATCATAGTGCAAGAGATGGAAAATGACTGCATAGCAATCAAAGGACATTGCTATGGGGAGGAACAGCTCCACAGGAGTTGAAAATAGTACCAGAAAGCCCTGGATGACACAGCCAAGGAATGAGACAGAGTTGTTTTGGGTCAAAGGGTTGATGATAGATTTGGAGATTGTGACTAAATGAGGCTGAGATCCAAGAAGGATAAATCCTTCAAGAAAAAGTACATGGAAGTGTGGAGGTACCAGGCCAAAGTCGTGATCATGATTAAAGGCATTCCCCATCAGGGCTAAGAAGAGCACTGAGTGCAAAATACACATAATTTCATTGGTAGAAAATTTCATAAGTACAAATTCAGTCAAAACTGTTAGATTTGTCATTATTAAAGGCACACTCTTTAGAAAAAGGAGAGAAGAATTAAAAAAACTTCAAGATCAATGTTTTCAATATTAAACATATAATGCATATCTACATTATTTACACATGGTAATAACACTATTTTTCAAAAAAATTATATCCACCTAGATTCCCTTTGGTGTATTGTTCATCTATCATTTCCTGATTCCTCATGCATCTGTCAGTTTGGTGTACTGTGGTGGCTTGTGTGTTGCTGCGATACTGGAAGTTATACCACTGGTATTTGAAATACCAGCAGGGTTCACCCATGGTGGGCAGATTTCACCTGAGCTTCCAATCTAAGACAGACTAGGAAGAAGGACCTGGTGATCTACTTCCGAAAACATTATCCAGTGAAAACTTCATGATTAGCAGAGGAACATTGTCTGATATAGTGCAGGAAGTGAGCCCCTCAGGTTGGAAGGCACTCAAAAGACAACTGGAAAAGAGCTGCCTCCTCAAGGTAGAGTCAACCTTAATGACATGGATGGAGTCAAGCTTTCAGGACCTTCATTTGCTTATGTGGCATGACTCAAAATGAGAAAAAACAGCTAAAACATTCATTAATATTGGAATGTGGAATGAAAAACGTATGAATCTATGAAAATCAGAAATAAAAAAATGAAATGGAACATATAAACATCCATATCCTAGGCATTAGTGAGCTGAAATGAACTGGTATTTGCCATTTTGAATTGGACAATCATATGGTCTACCATGCCCAGAATGACAACTTCAAGAGGAATGGTATTGGATTCATTGTCAAAAAGAACATTTCAAGATCTATCCTGAAATACAATCCTGTCAGTGATAGGATAATATCCATATCCCTAAAAGGAAGACCAGTCAATATGACTATTATTCAAATTTATGCACCAACCACAAAGGCCAAAGATAAAGAAATTGAAAATTTTTACCAACATATGCAGTCTGAAATTGATCAAACGTGCAATCAAGATGCATTGATAATTATTGGTGATTGGAATTTGAAAGTTGGAAACAAAGAAAGATCGCTAGCTGGAAAATATGGCCTTGGTGATTGAAACAAATTTGAAGATTGTACAATAGAAATTTGCTAGACCAACCACTTCATTGCAAATACCTTTTTCAACATCATAAACGGTGACTATAAACTTGGACTTTGCCAGATGGAATACGCAGGAATCAAATTGTCTACATCTGTGGACTGAGATGATGGAAAAGATCAATATACATACCATCACTTGCTCATATGCAAGTTCAAACTGAAGTTGAAGAAAATTAGGACAAGGCCATGAGAGTCAAAGGACTACCTCGAGTACATCCCACATGAAGTTAGAGACTGAATCAAGAATAGATTGGATGTGTTGAACACTAATGACCTAAGACCAGGAAAGTTGTGGAATGACATCAAGGACATCGTATATGAAGAAAGGAAAAGGTCATTAAAAAGACAGGACAGAAAGAAAAGACTAAAATGAATGTCAGAAGAGACTCTGAACCTTGCTCTTGAACTAGCTAAAATGAAAGGATGAAATGATAAAGTCAAAGAGCTTAACAGAAGATTTCAAAGGGCCACTTGAGAAGGCAATGTAAAGTATTATAATGAAATGTGCAAAGAATTGGAGTTAAAAAACCAAAAGGGAAGAACACATTCCACATCTCTCAAGTTGAAAGAACTGAAGAAAAATTTCATGTGTCAAGTAGGAATATTAAAGGATTCTATGGGAAAAATATTAAACAGAGAATGAAGCATCAAAGAAGATGGAAGGAATATACACAATCACTGTTCCAAAAAGGATTAGTTGACATTCAATCATTTCAGGAGGTAGCATAGGACCATGAACAAATGATGCTGAAGGAAGAAGTCCAAGTTGCACTGAAGCATTGGCGAAAAACAAGGCTCTAGGAACTGATGTAATACCAACTGAGATGTTTCAAAAAATGGATGCAATGCTGGAGGTGCTCACTCATCCATGCCAAGAAATTTGGAAGACAGTTACCTGGCCAACTGAAAGGATGAGATCCATATTTGTACCCATTGCAAAGAAAGGTGATCCAACACAATGTGGAAATTATCAAACAATAACATTAATATCACACATAAGCAAAATTTTGCCAAAGATCATTCAAAATCAGTTGCAACAGTACATCCACAGGAAACTGCCAAAAATTCAAGCCGGATTCAGAAGAGGACATGGAACAAGGAATATTATTGCTAATGTCAGATGGATCCTGCCTGAAAGCAGAGAATACCAGAAAAATGTTTACCTGTGTTTTAATGATTATGCAAAGGCATTCAATTGTGTGGATCATAACAAATTATGGATAACATTGCGACAAGTGGAATTCCAGAACACTTAACTGTGTTCATGAGGAACTTGTACATAGACCAAGAGACAGTCATTCGAACAGAACAAGGGGATAGTGCATGGTTTAAAGTAAAGAAAGATGTGTGTCAGGGTTGTATCTTTTCACCATACTTACTCAGTTTTTATGCTGAGCAAATAATCTGAGAAGCTGAACTGTATGAAGAACTTGGCATCAGGATTAGAGCAAAACTCATTAACAACCTACATTATGCAGATGACACAATCTTGCTTGTTGAAAGTGAAGAGGAATTGAAGCACTTACTGAAGAAGATCAAAGACCACGGCCTTCAGTATGCATTACATCTCAACATAAAGAAAACAAAATCCTTACAACTGGACCAATAAGCAACATCATGACAAACAGAGAATAGATTGAAGTTGTCAAGTATTTTATTTTACTTGCATTTACAATCAATACCTATGGCAGCAGCAATAATGAAATCAAAGAGCACTTTACCTTGGGCAAATCTGCTGCAAAAGACCTCTTTAAAGTGTTAAAAATCAAAGATATCACTTTAAGGACTAAGGTGCACCTGAAGTAAGCCATGGTGTTTTCAATTGCCTTATATGCACGTGAAAGCTGGACAATGAATAAGAAGAATTGAAACCCTTGAATTATGGTCTTGGTGAAGAATATTGAATTCTGGATTGCCAGAAGAACAAACAAATCTGTCTTGGAAAAAGTACAGCGTGAATGTTCCTTAGAAGCGAGGATGGAGATACTTCATCTCACATAATTTGGGCATGTTATTAGGAGGGACCAGACACAGGAAAAGGACATCGTGCTTGGTAGAGTAGAGGGTCAGCAAAAAGGAGGAAGACACTGTAGTTGCAACAATGGGCTCAAGCATAACAATGATTGTGAGGATGGGGCAAGACAACAGCAGTGTTTTGGTCTGTTGTACATATGGTCAGTATTAGTTGGAGCCAACTGGGTGGGACCTAACAACTACATCATTTCCTGATTAATTTTGTTTCATTAGATCCATTTGGTTTTAGTTCAGGTAAATATGACATTATGTTATTGTTCTTTGAAAGATGCTGAAGGACTGGTAATTTTCCACTAACCTTAACCTTAGCCACAAAGTGTTCTTCCCCACCTATCTTGATTAACCCAAATTGAATACCAAGGACTGCAGTCTAGTATTGCTTCCCCTGCTAACACAGCCTCATCTCTAACAAACTCAATCTCATTTCCTACACAGATCCCAAGAATTTTAACAATAAACAATTCTCAGAACAAAACTACAATCTCAGAAAAAAGAAAACTATTACTGACCTTCCTCAATCTACCTTATTATCTACCTGCTTGTTTTCTTCAGATCATTTGATTAGAGCTGTTCTCCTATTTCTACATTATTTTATTCTATTCACACTCCTACTTCTACAATGCATAAACTAATCTACTGCTCATCTGAAATATTTCAAAAAATTTTTAACAGTCTTCGTACCTACTCCACTGTCCATTTTCCTCCCCTGTGTCCCTCTATCTCTCTCATAAGATTAATACAAAATCTGCGGCAAGTGAGTAGATATGGCGCATATCTGGAGCTAAGTTCAGATGATCTTACACAGTCTGACAGAATAGTGTGGTTGGCGATTCCTATTGCAGTCACAGATCGATACCTTCTATTCGTACAGATTTCATGAACCATCATGAAAATTTAGTAAAATATTCAAGACCATAATTTTCAGTTTCTCTTCTCACAGTCTCTTATTTTACTTCTTTCTCCCTTAAACATTATTCTTATCTTCTCCTGTTGGTGGTAGGTTATAGAAATATCACAATACAAACTTTGGCTGTTGAATTTGGGAGAGAAGTGATATAAAATAATTTCAAATGTTAGAGAAAAACCTAAAAAGATACTTTATTTTTAAAACTAAGCTTTAGAATGCATCAGCAAAGAGGTTAAAAAAAAAAGGAACAAAAATATTTAAATAATAAAAATTGATTTTATTTATCTGTGCTTCTGTTTCTGTTTAAAAAAACTATTGTGAATTATTCATTTTACAAAATCACTCTGAGTCTGAGTGTTCCAACTAAAAAAAAATTCATAGTCTAAATTTACAGATTTCTGACTTTTACAGACATGCCTGTCTCTTCTAGTGTGAGAGAAGAAAATGTCCAGGGAAAATTGCTTCAGAGGCAGTGTTCTTGATGAATCTACCCAACTCAGCTACCTATCAATAACATCATCCCAAACCTAGTGCCGCTGAGTCCATTCCGACTTATAGCGACCCTATAGGACAAAGTGTTTTTGATTCAATAACATTATAGCAGCCAGAAAAAAAAAAAAAAGTGTGCTTTTTTAATCTTTTAACATTATTTTTACTTAGTTTTGCTTCCTTCATTATTTCCTATTTCCTTTCATTAAGTATTGCAATTTCATTTATCATAAATACACTATCAGTTTAGGGTGCTAAATGCTAAAACTCATCATTCACAAATACAACACCCTGATATTCATCACATCTACTCCTAAACCAAAATGTTATAGATGTGTCAAGAATATTAAAAACTGTAATTATTTGTGGAACAATTAAGGAGAAGAAAAAAGTAATATTTCCTCCTGTTGAAATTGTCCCTATAAAGAAGCTGGCAATGTTACAATGAATACTTTTTGAGTGCCAGAGAAAAATATGATCTCTATATTTTATTACTTTTCATTGTCTATAAATGAGGATTTTTAGCTTCTGTACCATCCCCCCGCAGGTTAATTTTACATAAAATGAATTTTCTTTTAAAATGGTTATATGCTAATATAACTCTAGTCCTGGTACATGAAGGTTTCAGTTGTTTTCTGAGGTGTGCTGCTAGAGAGATTATTGTTGGTCACAGAGACCAAAGGATATTGTAAATTTTCATTTCAATAGAGAGTATGTGTTGTTGACTCAGAAAACTTACAGATGCCCAAATACTCTGGCTTCATCAGTATCTCCATAGGCAGAAACAGGGGAGTTAAAAAGCTTGACTATTTTACTTCACTTTTGATGTTGCATGGATTTGGATGTTGTCCAAGAATTACAGTTAATCAAACTGCTTGATTACAAAGGGAAATAGTGCAAACTTTGTCACCACTAACTTGCTTAATTGGTATCAATGGCAAATAACAGCTTAAACTTGACCTTACTAATTAGTGAAACCAGCATGTTTTATTTTTTCTTCTGTCAGTGTATTGCACAATTACAGACTGATCTGGTTTCCAGTTATTCATTCTTCGTATTGAATACCTACTATGGGCCAGGACCTTCCATTGGCACTGTTTCAGTAAAAGCAATGCAGGGAATCAAAGCCCAAAGATAGATGGTAGTGTCATTATCTCTCAGCACCCAGCCTTGCTTTGAAGGGAGGCAGAGGTGTGTGCAAGGAGCAGAGAAGAGTGCCATCCCAGGGAGACTGTGACTCTTAGAGGGTCCATGAAGAGCCAAGTGAGAAACAGATCACCAGGCCTTTCTTTCATGATGCCACTGGGTAGCCAACCTTTAAGTTAGTACTTGAGTTCAAACCAGTGTTTCTCCCAGGGACCACATTTATAGGCTCCTTTTAATCTATTTGGTTTGAGATAAGTTGTTCTTCCTGAACATATGGATTCATATCTTTTACAGTACTGAGAAATATCAGTCTTCACCACCAAGTTATTACCTCTTTTTCTTCTCTTTATTTCTTCTTCTTTCCTTCATTTTCTATATCCCTTAACTTATCATATTTTTCATGTGTGTGTTATGAGTGTATGTGTGTATGTGTATGTGTGTGTGTGTGTGTGTGTGTGTGTGCTCACACATGTGGGAGAAAGAAATTTCATTTCCTTATCCTCTGTATAATGGTCTGGGTAATTTTTCAGGCTATCTTCAAGTTCATAAACTTTTTTTACTCTATTGTTTAAATTTTTATTTAATTTTTAATTTAAACAATAATGTAATCCACTTAGCTCTTTTTCATACTTGTGTGGCCAATCGTCATTTCCATATTTTGCTTCTTAATCTTTTTTCTTATTCTTGTTAGTGAATTTTTAAACTTATCGTATATAATCCTTTATATTTTGAGTTCAACAATTGCAATGAATGGACTTCTCACCTTTAAGAAATCTATTTTTTTTAAAAACAAATCTGAACAAAAAATTGAGTATTTACAGATTTTTTAGTTTAATCTATACTTTAGTCTATGATTGCATTGACTAGAAATTCCTTATGGTCATTATACAAAGAGACAAAAAAAAAAAAAAAAGATTGCCATTAAGTTAATACTAAAAAAAAAAAAAGATTGCCATTAAGTTAATACTAAAGCATGGGTGACCCCATGTGTAGAGTTATGCTCCTTAGGGTTTTCAGAGGCAGATTGTCAGGCCTTTCTTCTCATGTGTCTCTTACGAGAATTGAACTAACAACTTTTTATTAGTAGTTGAGTGCTTAAACATTTATGCTACCTAGAGACTACATATGAAGAAACAATATAAAGTAGTTTAATAATGCAGAATAATACAAAATAGAGAAAACAACAGAAACATGTCATTGTGATCAAATAAATTTAAATAATGATAATATTGAGAAATTCTTAAGTATTTTATTAACCTACTATAAAACATCTTAGTAAACATTAAAACATCATTCAGTCACAGTTGAATAAATATTAGCAAGGAATATTGTCAAAACAACTGCTTAAGGCATGCTCTACTTAATCTTTTATTTGATGTATTTGTTTAATTCTTACTATATCTCAGCAGTTTTGCAGGTAGTAAAATAATAATAGTGACATGCATTCGTGTTAAAAAAAAATAATTTTAAGACACCGAAATTTAAAATTCAACCATTGCAAAGAAAAATTTACAGTATGTAAAGATGTGAACATTTCTACTTCCATTCACAGATAGTCTGCAAACACACATTATAGTCCATGACAAAAACATTATTGGTCTAAAGGCAAGGTCAAAACTAAATAGCAGCATCATAGGATGAACTGAGAATGAGTGTAACATTATCTGAAAAGTGCTTAGAATTAGAATAGATTAGAATTCTAATCATGACTTAGAATTACACTTACATTATTACATAATTTAGCAGTAAATTTTAAGATATTTAATTTCACAGACTAGAAACCAAATGCCTCAGCCAAATCAACATCAAGAGGGCTTCTATACTCATGATTGTGCACACTTGTGATATAAACCCATGCTCATGTTTAACTGATGTTGGGAGAAACAAATAAATAATGAGAGTATTTTATATTTCCCCAATTTTTATTTTTCTTCATATTCTTTACACTACTTCATTAAGTCTACATTGAACAACAGTGGCATTTTTATTGTGCATATAGCCAAAGATTTTTCTCCTTATAAAATACTAATGTGAGGTATTAGATATTATACACAATTTTTCCTTCATAAAATTAAGTATTCCCAAAAAGGACCATTTATTTAACTACCCATGTCCCATATGTAATTAAATAACTAGAATACAAAGTATAATGTAATGTTATGAAATGGTTAATGTTAGTCACTAAATATGTGTGGGTAGATGGAAGTATGATGTAGACAAATATCAATTATTTTGCTTTGACCATAACTAACTAGATAATTTTTCTTATTTACTGTTAAAATACTTTTCTAGTCAATAAATTTTTTGTTAAGTTCTTAGGAATGGCTCTGTACTTTTAGATAAGAATGTTTGCAATTATAATTACTTACTGCTGGCTGTTCTCTTTCAATACATGCATGATTGTTTCAAATAATTAATATTATTTCAGTATCTCATGCTTATAAGATGATCTCATTAAAGTTGCATCAAGAACTCTTACCTAAACTGAGACAGAAACAGACCCATAAGAAGAAAAGCGATTGAAGAGGTAATTTTTTAAAAATTTCCAAAAGGTGGGGCCGTGATGGCGGAGCAGTCAGATGCTTCAGGTGATCCCTCTTACAACAAAGATCAGAAAAAAACAAGTGAAGCGATGATATATATGACAAGTTGGGAGCCCTGAACATCAAAAACAAAGTTAGGAAGTTGGATTGAGTGGCAGGTGGAGAGAGAAAAGCAGTGAGGTTTTGCCACATCTGACTTTGAGGAAACCTGTGCCCCTTAGGCATGATCCCCTGGAGCAGCCATGGCAGGGCTGGCAGCATTCGGGAAGCGGGTTCATCAGGGAGAGACAGCAAGCCACACATTCTACTCACGCCTCCAAAATTAGAGAAGAGTGCTCTTAGCAAAAAAAATAAAAATAAAAAAAAATAAGTGTTTCTCTAATTTACCACATCCTCAGCCCTCAGGCTGGCTTCAGTGTCTATTGATTTCCCTGGGCCTGAGATAGGCCCTGCTGCACATCCTGATATATTCTTCTGGCCATGGAGAAGGAATCAATTACCAATTAGAGGAAAAGGTAATCTGCTGGCTCCCCTAAGCTGGTGACTCAGGGCAGAAGTGGCTCCTGTCCAGACACAAATGGTCCATGGACCTTGGATGCCTTTCACCCCTGCCTGGACCTGTATAGTTCCATTTCAGGAACTTAGGCCCTTGTTGGCAGACTGAAAAATTGTATGTGCCTGAGATCTGATCTCAACTGTTTTGGTTGTGTGGTGGAGAGGTGGGTCTTTGACGTTTGACACTGCTCTGCTTACTAATCAGCACCCTCATCTACCCACATCAGGGCTTGAGGACTGGTGACTCCACTCATGCCACCCAAAGACCCACAACAGGGGTCCAAGGATAAGTGGTACCTCCCAGTCCTTATAACAAAAAGCACTGGATGCCTATGGCCTGGCTGCAGAACCCACCCACCTGTGCATTCTAGGGAATACGGAACAGGAACACGCGCTCCTCACAGACACTTGGGGGATGGTTGCTAACCCCCTGCTTTGCTCAGTGTGAACCCCTGCTGTAACCAGATACCTGTGCATACAGAAATCATCCCTGACCCTCTAAGACTGTAGGACAAAACCTGCACCACACACTTGGTGACCAACTACCTGGAGACCTGAGCTGAATTCATACAAGTAAAATGAATGGACTCCTAGGCTCACATACCTGGTTACTGATCTAGCCATCTGGTGACAGCTTCAAAAGCACAAATAATCAAGCTAGCTCTCTCAAGCAGCCTATTTGGGCATATCAAAAGAAAATAAAGCAAGAAGCTAGGATACAGTAAATAAGCAAACATAAAATAAATTAATACAATAACTTATAGATGGCTCAGCAACAACTCTCAATATCAAATCACATAAAGAAGCAGACCATGGCTGCTTCCTAAAAGCTCTCAAAACAAAGAATCAAGGAATCTTCCAGACAAAGAGATTTTTCTGGAATTACCAGAGATAGAATACAAAAGATTAATATACAGAACACTTCAATGTGTGTGTTATGAGTGTATGTGAGATCAAGAAGAAGATCAGGCAAAACACAGAACAATCCAAGAAACACAGAGATAAAGCAGTGGAGGAAATTGAGAAGGTTATTCAAGAACATAGTGAAAAATTTAATAGGCTACAAGAATAAATAGAGAGACAGCAATCAAAAATTCAGAAGATTAAAAATAAAATTTCAGAATTAGACAACTCAATAGAAAGTCAGAAGAGAATTGAGGAAATGGAAGTCAGAATTTGTGAAATGGAAGAAAAAACACCTGGCACCAATATATTCAAAGAAAAATCAGATAAAAGAATTTTTTTAAAAATGAAGAAACCCTAAGAATCATGTGGGACTCTAACAAGAGAAATGACCTATGACTGATTGGAGTACCAGAACAGGGAGGGAGAACAGAAAATACAGAGAAAATTGTTGAAGATTTCTTGGCAGAAAACTTCCGTGATATCATGAAAGATGAGAAGATATCTATCCAAAATGCTTATCAAATCCCACATAAGGTAGATACCAAAAGAAAGTCACCAAGACATAATATAATCGAACTTGCCAAAACCAAACATAAAGAGAGAATTTTAAGAGCAGCTAGGGAAAAACAAAAGTCACCCACAAAGGAGAGTCAATAAGAATAAGCTTGGACTATTCAGCAGAAACCACGCAGGCAAGAAAGCAGAGGTATGACATATATAAAGCATTGAAGGAAAAAAAACTGTGAACCAAGAATTATATACCCAGCAAAACTGTCTCTCAGATATGAAGGTGAATTGGGACATTTCCAAATAAAGAGAAGTTTAGGGAGTTTGCAAAAACAAAGACAAAACTATAAGAAATACTAAAATGAGGGGGGCGGGGCCAAGATGGCAGACTAGGTGGATGCTACCGCGGATCCCTCTTGCAACAAAGACTCAGAAAAACAAGGGAATCGATCACATACATAACAATCTACGAACGCTCAACAACAAGCACAGACTTAGAGACGGAAAATGAACAAATACGGGCAGACAGCAACTGTTTTCAGAACCAGGAGCCAGCGTACCAGCCGACTACCTGGAAAATCTAGTTTCCCAGTGATGGCTCGGAGACAGCAGTCCATATCAAACCACATAAAGAAACAGACCATGACAGCTTCTCCAACCCCCCAAACAAAAGAATCAAAATCTTTCCCAAATGAAGATACAATCCTGGAATTATCAGATACAGAATATAAAAAACTAATTTACAGAATGCTTAAAGATATCACAAATGAAATTAGGATAAATGCAGAAAAAGCCAAGGAACACACTGATAAAACTGTTGAAGAACTCAAAAAGATTATTCAAGAACATAGTGGAAAAATTAACAACTTGCAAGAATCCATAGAGAGACAACATGTAGAAACCCAAAAGATTAACAATAAAATTACAGAATTTGACAACGCAATGGAAAGTCAGAGGAGCAGACTCGAGCAATTAGAATGTAGACTGGGACTTCTGGAGGACCAGGGAAACAACACCAACATAGCTGAAAAAAAAATCAGATAAAAGAATTAAAAAAAATGAAGAAACCCTAAGAATCATGTGGGACTCTATCAAGAAGGATAACTTGCGAGTGATTGGAGTCCCAGAACAGGGAGGGGGGACAGAAAACACAGAGAAAATAGTTGAAGAAATCCTGACACAAAACTTCCCTGACATCATGAAAGACGAAAGGATATCTATCCAAGATGCTTATCGAACCCCATTTAAGATTGATCCAAAAAGAAAAACACCAAGACATATTATCATCAAACTCGCCAAAACCAAAGGCAAACAGAAAATTTTAAAAGCAGCCAGGGAGAAAAGAAAGGTTTCCTTCAAGGGAGCATCGATAAGAATAAGTTCAGACTACTCAGCAGAAACCATGCAGGCAAGAAGGGAATGGGACGACGTATACAGAGCACTGAACGAGAAAAACTGCCAACCAAGGATCATATATCCAGCAAAACTCTCTCTGAAATAGGAAGGAGAAATTAAGATATTTACAGATAAACACAAGTTTAGAGAATTTGCAAAAACTAAACCAAGACTGCAAGAAATGCTAAAGGAGATTGTTTGGCCGGATGACCAATAATATCAGGTACCAGCACAATACAAGGTCACAAAACAGAACGTCCTGATATCAACGCAACTCAAATAGGGAAAGCACAAAAACAAACAAATTAAGACTAATTCTAAAAAATAAATAAATAAACAAAATAATACACACAACAGGAAATCATGGAAATCAATAGATAAATGATCACAATAATCAAAAAGAGGGACTAAATATAGGAGGCATTGAACTGCCAGATGGAAAGTGATACAAGGCGATATAGAACGATACAAGTTAGGTTTTTACTTAGAAAAATAGGGGTAAATAAAAAGGTAACCACAAAAAGGAATATCAATTCCATAACTCAAGAAAAAAGCCAAGAAAAACATAACGACTCAATAAACACAAAGTTAAACATTATGAAAATGAGGATCTCACAAGCTACTAAGAAAAACGTCTCAGCACAAAAAAGCATGTGGAAAAATGAAATGGCCAACAACACACATGAAAAGACATCAAAATGACAGCACTAAAAACTTACTTATCTATAATTACGCTGAATGTAAATGGACTAAATGCACCAATAAAGAGACAGAGAGTCACGGACTGGATAAAGAAACACGATCCATCTATATGCTGCCTACAAGAGACACACCTTAGACTTAGAGACACAAACAAACTAAAACTCAAAGGATGGAAAAAAATATATCAAGCAAACAATAAGCAAAAAAGAAGAGGAGTAGCAATATTAATTTCTGACAAAATAGACTTTAGACTTAAATCCACCACAAAGGATAAAGAAGGACACTATATAATGATAAAAGGGACAATTGATCAGGAAGACATAACCATATTAAATATTTACGCACCTAATGACAGGGCTGCAAGATACATAAATCAAATTTTAACAGAATTGAAAAGTGAGATAGACACCTCCACATATATAGTAGGAGACTTCAACACACCACTTTCGGAGAAGGACAGGACATCCAGTAAGAAGCTCAATAGAGACACGAAAGACCTACTTACAACAATCAACCAACTTGACCTCATTGACTGATACAGAACTCTCCACCCAACTGCTGCAAAGTATACTTTCTTTTCTAGTGCACATGGAACATTCTCTAGAACAGATCACATATTAGGTCATAAAACAAATCTTTGCAGAATCCAAAACATTGAAATATTACAAAGCATCTTCTCAGACCACAAGGCAATGAAGCTAGAAATCAATAACAGAAAAACTAGGAAAAAGAAATCAAATACTTGGAAAATGAACAATACCCTCCTGAAAAAAGACTGGGTTATAGAAGACATCAAGGAGGGAATAAGGAAATTCTTAGAAAGCAACGAGAATGAAAATACTTCCTATCAAAACCTCTGGGACACAGCAAAAGCAGTGCTCAGAGGCCAATTGATATCGATAAATGCACACATACAAAAAGAAGAAAGAGCCAAAATCAGAGAACTGTCCCGACAACTTGAACAAATAGAAAGTGAGCAACAAAAGAACCCATCAGGCACCAGAAGAAAACAAATAATAAAAATTAGAGCTGAACTAAATGAATTAGAGAACAGAAAAACAATTGAAAGAATTAACAAAGCCAAAAGCTGGTTCTTTGAAAAAATTAACAAAATTGATAAACCATTGGCTAGACTGACTAAAGAAAAACAGGAAAGGAAACAAATAACCCGAATAAGAAACGAGAAGGACCACATCACAACAGAACCAAATGAAATCAAAAGAATCATATCAGATTACTACATAAAATTGTACTCTAACCAATTTGAAAACCTAGAAGAAATGGATAAATTCTTGGAACAATACTACCTACCTAAACTAACACAATGAGAAGTAGAACAACTAAATAGACCCATAACAAAAAAAGAGATTGAAATGGTAATCAAAAAACTTCCAACAAAAAAAAGTCCTGGCCCAGATGGCTTCACTGCAGAGTTCTACCAAACTTTCAGAGAAGACTTAACACCATTACTATTGAAGGTATTTCAAAGTATAGAAAAAGACGGAATACGACCCAACTCATTCTATGAAGCTACCATCTCCCTGATACCGAAACCAAAAAAAGAAAATTTTAGACCTATATCCCTCATGAACATAGATGCAAAAATCCTCAACAAAATTCTAGCCAATAGAATCCAACAACACATCAAAAAAATAATACACCCTGATCAAGTGGGATTTATACCAGATATGCAAGGCTGGTTTAATATCAGAAAAACCATTAATGTAATCCATCACATAAATAAAACAAAAGATAAAAACCACATGATCTTATCAATAGATGCAGAAAAGGCATTTGACAAAGTCCAACACCCATTTATGATAAAAACTCTCACCAAAATAGGAATTGAAGGAAAATTCCTCAACATAATAAAGGACATCTATGCAAAGCCAACGGCCAATATCACTCTAAATGGAGAGAACCTGAAAGCATTTCCCTTGAGAACGGGAACCAGACAAGGATGCCCTATATCACCGCTCTTATTCAACATCGTACTTGAAGTCCTAGCCAGGGCAATTAGGCTAGACAAAGAAATAAAGAGTATCCAGATTGGTAAGGAGGAAGTAAAGCTATCACTATTTGCAGATGACATGATCGTATACATGGAAAACCCTAAGGAATCCTCCAGAAAACTACTGAAACTAATAGAAGAGTTTGGAAGAGTCTCAGGATATAAAATAAACATACAAAAATCACTTGGATTCCTCTACATCAACAAAAAGAACACCGAAGAGGAAATAACCAAATCAATACCATTCACAGTAGCCCCCAAGAAGACAAAATACTTAGGAATAAATCTTACCAAAGATGTAAAAGACCTATACAAAGAAAACTATAAAACTCTGCTACAAGAAATTCAAAAGGACATACTTAAGTGGAAAAACATACCCTGCTCATGGATAGGAAGACTTAACATAGTAAAAATGTCTATTCTACCAAAAGCCATTTATACATACAATGCACTTCCAATCCAAATACCAATGTCATACTTTAAGGGGATAGAGAAACAAATCACTAATTTCATATGGAAAGGAAAGAACCCCCCGATAAGCAAAACATTACTGAAAAAGAAGAAGAAAGTGGGAGGCCTCACTCTACCTGATTTCAGAACCTATTATATAGCTACAGTAGTCAAAACAGCCTGGTACTGGTACAACAACAGGCACATAGACCAATGGAACAGAATTGAGAATCCAGATGTAAATCCATCCACGTATGAGCAGCTGATATTTGACAAAGGACCAGTGTCAATCAATTGGGCAAATAATAGTCTTTTTAACAAATGGTGCTGGCATACCTGGATATCCATTTGCAAAAGAATGAAACAGGACCCATACCTCACACCATGCACAAAAACTAACTCCAAGTGGATCAAAGACCTAAACATAAAGACTAAAACGATAAAGATCATGGAAGAAAAAATAGGGACAACCCTAGGAGCCCTAATATAGGGCATAAACAGAATACAAAACATTACCAAAAATGATGAAGAGAAACCAGATAACTGGGAGCTCCTAAAAATCAAACACCTATGCTCATCTAAAGATTTCACCAAAAGAGTAAAAAGGCCACCTACAGACTGGGAAAGAATATTCAGCTATGACATCTCAGACCAGCGCCTGATCTCTAAAATCTACATGATTGTGTCAAAACTCAACCACAAAAAGACAAACAACCCAATCAAGAAGTGGGGAAAGGATATGAACACACATTTCACTAAGGAAGATATTCAGGCAGCCAACAGATACATGAGAAAATGCTCCCGATCATTAGCCATTAGAGAAATGCAAATTAAAACTACGATGAGATTCCATCTCACACCAACTAGACTGGCATTAATTCAAAAAACACAAAATAATAAATGTTGGAGAGGCTGCGGAGAGATTGGAACTCTCATACACTGCTGGTGGGATTGTAAAATGGTACAACCACTTTGGAAATCCATCTGGCGTTATCTTAAACAGTTAGAAATAGAACTACCATACAACCCAGAAATCCCACTCCTCGGAATATACCCTAAAGATACAAGACCCTTCACACAAACAGATATATGCACACCCATGTTTATTGCAGCTCTGTTTACAATAGCAAAAAGCTGGAAGCAACCAAGGTGTCCATCAACGGACGAATGGGTAAATAAATTGTGGTATATTCACACAATGGAATACTACGCATCGATAAAGAACAGTGACGAATCTCTGAAACATTTCATAACATGGAGGAATCTGGAAGGCATTATGCTGAGCGAAATGAGTCAGTTGCAAAAGGACAAATATTGTATAAGACCACTATTATAAGATCTTGAGAAATAGAAAAAATGGAAAAGAACACATACTTTTGTGGTTACAAAGGGGGGAGGGAGGGAGGGAAAGGGCTTTTTATAGATCAATCTGTAGATAAGAACTGCTTTGGGTGAAGGGAAAGACAACACTTAAAACAAGGAAGATCAGCCTAATTGGACTGGAGTAAAAGTAAAGAGGTTTCCGGGATAAAATGAAAGCTTCAAAGGTCAGCGAAGCAGGGGCTGGGGTCTGGGGATCTTGGTTTGAGGGGACTTCTAAGTCAATGGGCAAAACAATTCTATTATGAAAACACTTTGCATCCCACTTTGAATTGTGGCGCCTGGGGTCCTAAATCCCAACAAGCGGCCATCTAAAATACATTAATTGGTCTCAACCCACCTGGAGCAAAGGCAAAGGAAGAACACCAAGGTCACACGACAACTAAGAACCCAAGAGACAGAAAGGGCCATATGAACCAGAGACCTACATTATCCTGAGACCAGAAGAACTAGTTGCTGCCCAGCCACAATCGATGTCTGTCCTGTCAGGGAGCACAACAGACAACTCCTGAGGGAGCAGGAGACCAATGGGATACAGACCCCAAATTCTCACTAAAAGACCACACCTAATGGTATGATTGCGACTAGAGGAATCCCAGAGACAATGCTCCCCAGAACTTCTGATGGCACAGGACAGGAACCATCCCCGAAGACAAATCATCAAGCATGAAAAGGACTGGTCAGTGGGGGGGAGAGAGATGCTGATGAAGAGTGAGCTAATTAAATCAGGTGGACTCGGGAGAGTGTGTAGGCAACTCTTGACTGGAGGGAGGATGGGAAGATAGAGAGAGAGGGAAGATGGCAAAATTGGCATGAAACGAGAGACTGTAAGGGCTGACTCAATAGGGGGAGAGCAAGTGGGAGAAGGGAGTAAGATGTATGTAAACCTACATGTGACAGACTGATTGGAATGGTAAATGTTCACTTGAAGCTTAATAAAAATTAAAAAAAAAAAAGAAATACTAAAATGAGTACTCTGATTAGAAAATCAATAATATCAGATATCAAATGAAGACTAGAACACAGAACAGAACAACCAGATATCCACCAAGATAGGCAAGTCACAAAAACAAATCAAGATAAAAAATGCTCAAAACAGGGAAACAACAATGTCATTATGTAACAGATGACAACATTAAAACAATAAACAGGGATTAAAATGTAGTCATAGATCTTTCATATGGAGAGGAAGTCAAGGAGACATAAAGAAATAAAAGCTAGTTTTAAACTTAGAAAAATGGGGGTAAATATTAAGGTAACCACAAAGGAGACTAACAAGCCTACAACTCAAAGTAAAATACAAGAAAAACAAAAAGACTGAGCAGAAACAAAGTCAACAACAACGAAAAAGAGGAAAAGACAAATATAAAGAAAAACTACTCAGCACAAAAAATTAAGAGGAAAAAAGAAATTGTAAATGACACACACAAAAAGACATCAAAATGACAGCACTAAACTCATACCTATCCATAATTAACCTGAATATAAATGGACTAAATGTACCAATAAAGAGTCAGAGAGTGGCAGAATGGATAAACAAAACACAATTCATCTATATGCTGCCTATAAGAGACACACCTTAGACTTACAGACACAAACAAACTAAAACTCAAAGGATGGAAAAAAATTATATCAAGCAAACTACAATAAAAAAAGAGTGGCAATATTAATTTCTGACAAAATAGACTTTAAAGTTAAATCCACCACAAAGGATGAGGAAGGACATTATATAACAATTAAGGGACAATATACCAGGAGGATACAACCATATTAAAAATTTACGTATCCAACCACAAGGGTTCAAGATACATAAAAACAGACTCTAAGAGCCTTGAAAAGCAAGATAGACAGCTCTACAATAATAGTTGGAGACTGCAACACACCACTGTAGGTGAAGGACAGAATATCCAGAAAGAAGCTCAGTAAAGACACTGAAGATCTAAATGCCACAATCAACCAACTGGACCTCAGACATATATGGAACACACCACCCAACAGCATCCAATGCAAAAGAAACATTTTCCAATGCACATGGAACGTTCTCCAGGATAGACCACAAAGTAGGTCATAAAGCAAGCCTTAACAGAATCCAAAATATCAAAACTTTACAAAGCATCTTCTCTGACCATAAAGCCATAAAAGTAGAAATCGGTAACTCAAAAAGCAGGGAAAAGAAATCAAACACTTGGAAATTGAACACCTTGCTCAAAAATGACTGGGTTATAGAAGAAATTGACAGAATAAAGTAATTCATAGAATCCAATGAGAATGAAAACACTTCCTATGAGAATCTTTGGGACACAAGTAAGCATCACTCAGAGGTCAATTTATATCAATAAATTCACACATCCAAAAAGAAGAAAGGGCCAAAATCAAGGAATTATCCTTACAACTTGAACAAATAGAAAGACAGCAACAAAAGGAAAGCACAGGCCCTGGAGGAAGGAAAAAATAATTCACCATGACCAAGTGGGATTTATACCAGGTGTGTAGGGATGGTTCAGCATTTGAAAAACAATCAATGTAATCCATTACATAAATAAAACAAAAGACAAGAACCACATGCACTTATCAACTGATGCAGAAAAGGCATTTGACAAAGGAGAACACCTATTCATGATAAAAACTCTCAGCAAAATAGGAATTGAAGGAAAATTCCTCAGCATAATAAAAGGCATGTATACTAGGCCAACAACCAACATCATCCTAATGGAGAGAGTCTGAAAACATTCCCCTTGAGATCGGGAACCAGACAAGGGTGCCCTTTATCACCACTCTTATTCACCATTGTGCTGGAGGTCCTAGCCAGAGCAATTAGGCTAGGTAAAGAAATAAAGGGCATCCAAATTGATAAGGAAGAAGTAAAGTATCTCTATTTGCAGATGACATGATCTTATACCCAGAAAACCCTAAAGAATCCTCAAGACAACGGCTGAAACTAATAGAAGAATTCAGCAGAATATTAGGATACAAGATAAACATTAAAAAATCAGTTAGATTTCTCTACACCAACAAAGAGAACGTCGAAGAGAAAATCAGCAAATCTGCAAAAAAGTGAAACAAGATCTATACCTCACACTGTCGCACAAAAACTAACTCAAAATGGATCAAAGAACTAAATGTAAAATCTAAAACTATAAAAATCACGGAAGAAAAAATAGGGACAACACTAAGAGCTCTAAGACATGGCATAAACAGTATACAGAACATTACTAACAATGCGCAGACACCAGAAGAGAAAGTAGATAACTGGGAGCTCCTAAAAATCAAACACATATGCTTATCCAAATTCTTCACCAAAGAGTAAAATTACCTACAGACTGGGAAAAAAAATTTTTCGCTATGACAGTTCCTATCAGCATCTGATATCTAGAATCTAAGTGATACTACAAAAACTCAACAACAACAACAAAATAGCCCAATTGAAAAATGGGCAAAGTGTATGAACAGGCACTTCACCAAAGTAGACATTCAGGCAGCTAACAGATACATGAGGAAATGCTCACTATCATTAGCCTTTAGAGAAATGCAAATCAAAACTTCATTGAGATACCATCCAACCCCTACAAGGCTGGCATTAATCCAAAAAGCACGAAATATTAAATGTTGGAGAGGTTGTGGAGACACTGGAACACTTATACACTGCTGATGGGAATGTAAAATGGTACAACCACTTTGGAAATCTATTAGCATTTCCATAAAAAGCTAGAAGTAGAACTACCAAATAATCTAGCAATCCCATCCTTGGAATATATCCTAGAGAAATAATAGCCTTCGCATGAACAGATATATGCACACCCATGTTCACTGCAGCACTGTTTACAATAGCAAAAAGATGGAAGCAACCGAGGTGCCCGTCAATGGATGAATGGATAAATAAATTAGGTATATTCACAGAATGGAATACAACACAAAGATTAAGAACAATGATAAACCCTTGAAACATCCCATACCATGGAGGAATCTGGAAGACATTATGGTAAGTGAAATTAGTCAGTTGAAAAAAGGAAAAATATTGTATGTGACTACTGTTATAAGAACTCGAGAAAAGGTTTAAACACAGAAGAAAATATTCTTTGATGGCTATGAGGGTGGGGAGGGAGGGAGAGGGGTATTAACTAAAAAAATAGTAGACAAGAACTGTTTTAGGTGAAGGGAAAGACAACACGCAATATAGGACAGGTCAGCGCAACTGGACTAAACCAAAGCTAAGAAGTTTCCTGAGTAGAACCGAATGCTTCAAAGGCCAGAGTAGCAGGGGTGGGGGTCTGGGGACCATGGTTTCAGGGGACATCTAGGTCAATTGGCATAACAAAATGTATTAAGAAAACATTGTGCATACCATTGGGTGAATGGCATCTGGGGTCTTAAACACTAGCAAGCGGCCATCTAAAATGCATCAACTGGTCTCAATCCACTTGGAGTAAATGAGAATGAAAGAACACCAAAGGCACAAGATAATTATGAGCCCAAGAGACAGAAAGAGCCACATAAACCAGAGACTACATCAGCCTGAGACCAGAAGAACTAGATGGTGCCAGGTTATAAACGATGACTGCCCTGACAGGGAACACAACAGAGAATCCCTGATGAAGCAAGAGAACAGTGGGATGCAGACCTCAAGTTCTCGTAAAAAGGCCAGACTTAATGGTCTGACTGAGACTAGAAGGGCCCCGGACGTCATAGAACCTGGACCTTCTGTTAGCCCAAGACTGGAACCAAAGGTAGAAAATGATACAGGTGAGGAGTGAGTTTCTTGGCTCAAGCGGACAGATAAGACTACGTGGGCAGCTCCTGTCTGGAGGCGAGATGAGAAGGCAGAGGCGGATGTAGATGGCTGAATGGACATGGAGAATACAGAATGGAGAGGATGAGTGTGCTGTCTCATTAGAGGGAGAGAAACTAGGAGTACATAACAAGGCGTATAAAAGTTTTTGTATGACAGACTGATTTGTAAACTTTCATTTAAAGCACAATTAAAAAAAGAATTCCCAACAACAACCAAAAAGCTCTGGCCCAGATGGTGTCACTGGAGAATTCTACCTAACATTTAGAGAAGTGCTCACACCAGTACTACTCAAACCAGTTCAGACCATAGAAAAGGAAGAAATACTCCCAAATTCATGCCATGAAACCAGCATAATGCTGATGCCAAAGCCAGGCAGAGGCACCATAAAAAAAGAAAATCATAGCCCAATATCTCTCATGAATATAGATGAAAAAATCTAGTCAATAGAATTCAGTGTCGTAACAACAACAAAAAAAAATACACTATAACCTCTTAGGATTCATACCAGGTATACGAGGATGGTTCAACACTAGGAAATCAACTTATTCCACCACATAAATAAAACAAACAAACAAAAAGAATCAGATGATCGTCTCAATAGACACCGAAAAGGCATCTTACAAAGTTCAATGCCCTTTCTGGATAAAAACTCTCAATAAGATTGGAATAGAAGGGAAATTCCTCAACAAATAAAAGGTATCTATACAAAACCAACAGCCAACATCATTCTCAATGGAGAGAGGCTGAAAGCACTCCCTCTGAGCACAGAAACAAGAAGGATGCCTTTTATCCTCATTCCTATTTAACATTGCGCTGGAAGTCATAATTAGAGCAATAAGGCAAGAAAAAGGAATAAAGGGCATCCAAATTCTAAAGGAAAAAAACAGTAAAACTATCTCTTTTTGCAAATGATATGATACATAAAGAACCCCAAATATTCCACAAGAAAACCCCTGGAACTAATAGAAAGATTCAGCAGAGTTGCAGGATACAAGGTGAACATATAAAAATCAGCTAGTTTCCTCTACCTCAACAAAAAAGGCTTTGAAAATTAAATCAGGAAAACAATATCATTTATAACAACCCCTAAAAAGATGAAATAGGAATAAATATAACTAAGGATGTAAAAGACCTGTACAAAGAAAACTGCAAAACACTACTGCAAGAAACCAAAAGAGACCTACGTAAGTGGAAAAACGTATCATGTTCATCTACTCAACATTGTGGAAATGTCAATTCGACACAAAGCGATCTACAAATATCAACAACATTCTTTAACAACACGGAAAAACTAATCACTAACTTTATACAGAAAGAGGCCCCGGTTGAGTAAAGTATTATTGAAGAAAAAGGATAAAGTAGGAGGACTCGCACTACCTGATCTCAGAACTTATTATACAGCCACAGCAGTCAAAACAGCCTGGTACTGACAGGCACATAGATCAGTGGAACAGAATCAAGAACCCAGATGTAAATCCATCTGCCTATAGCCACCTAGTCTTTGAAAAGGCCCAAAGTCCATTAAATAGGAAAAAGACAGTCTTTTAAACAAATAGTGCTCGCAAAACTGGATGTCCATCTGTTAAAAAATGAAACAGGACTCATACCTCACACCATACACAAAAAACTAACTCAAAATGGATCACAGACCTAAATATAAAACCTAACATGATAAAGGTCATGGAAGAAAAAATAGGGACAACACTAGGGACCCTAATACGTGGCATAAAGAGAATACAAACTGCATCTAACAATGCACAACCACCAGAAGATGAACTAAATAAATGGGATCTTTTAAAAATTAAACACTTATACTCATCAAACGACTTTGTCAAAAGAGTAAAAAGAGAGGGAACCCACAGACTTGGGAAAAAATTTTGTCTATAACATTTGCTACAAGGATCTAATCTCTAAAATCTGTAGAATACTTCAATACTTCAATGACAAAGAAGCAAATAATCCAATTAAAAAATGGTAGTGGGTATGACCAGACACTTCACCAAAGAAGATGTTCAAGTAGCTAATAGACATAAGGAGATGCTTGTAGTTGTTAGCATTACAGAAAAGCAAATCAAAACTGCAATGAGATACCACCTAACCCCGACATTACTGGCATGAATCAAAAAAACAGAAAATAAAAAATGTTGGAGAGGTTGCCAGGAGATTGGAACTCTTATGCACTTCTGGTGGAAATTTAAAATGGTACATTCACTAAGGAAAATGAAATGGCACCACCTTTAAAAGTTAAAAATAGAAATGCCATATAATCCAGCAAACCCTCTCCTAGGAATACATCCTAGAGAAATACGAGCCATCACACCAATTGTCATATACACCCAGTAAACCCAATGCCATCGAGTCAATTCATATACACATCCATGTTAATTGCAGCATTATTCACAATAGCAAACAGATGGAAACAACCTAAGTGCCCATCAACAGGTAAGTGGATAAACAAACTATGGTATATGCATGCAATGAAATACTGCACAATGATAAAGAACAATGATGAATCCGTGAAACATCTTACGATCAATATGGATGAATCTGAAGAGCATTATGCTGAGTGAAATAAGTCAGTCACAAAGGACATATATTGTACAAGACCAGTATTATAAAAACCTAAGAAAAAATTTACACACAGAAAAAAAAACTGATGATTATGAGAAAGGGGAAGGAAGGGATGGGGAAGAGAAATCAGTAAGTAGATAGTAGACAAGCGTTAAAGTTGGTGAAGGGAAAGACAACACACAATATAGGGGAAGTCATTACAGCTTGACCAAGGCAAAGTCATAGAAGCTTCCTAGACACATCCAAACACCTTGAGGGACCGATTTACTGGGGCTGAGGGCTGGGGAACATGGTCTCGGAGGACATATATTTCAACTGGCATAACACAGTTCATAAGGAAAATGCTCTACATCCTACTTTGGCATCTGGGGTCTTAAAGGCTTTCAAGTGGCCATCTAAGATACATCTTTTGGTCCTATTACTCAGAGCAAAGGAGAATGAAGGAAACCAAAGACACAAGGAAACTATTAGTCCAAAGGACTAATGGGCCACATGAGTCACAGTCTCTTCCAGCCTGAGCCCAGAACTAGATGGTGCCTGGCTGTCACCACCAACTGCTCTGACAAGGATCACAACAGAGGGTGCCAGACAGAGCAGGAAAAAAAAATGTAGAACGAAATTCAAATTCACAAAAAAAGACCAGACTTACTGATCTGACAGAGGCTTGAGGAATCCCCGAGTCTGTGGTCCCCAGACAACCTGGTAACTCAGAACTAAAGACACTGCTGAAGTCCACCTTTCAGCCAAAGATTAGACAGGTCCATAAAACAGCCAATAATATGTGTGAGGAACATGCTTCTTAGTTCAATCAAGTTTATGAGAACAAATGGGCAAAACCTCCCAAAAGTAAAGGCAAGAAGGCAGGAAGGGACAGGAAATCTGGATGAATGAATGCAGAGAACCCAGGGTTGAAAAGGAAGGGAGAGGGTGCTGACACACCATGGGGATTCCAACCAATGTCACAAGACAATTTGTGTATATATTTTTGAATAGAAAACTAATTTGCATTGTAAACTTTCACCTAAAGCACAATAAAATAAAATTCAAAAAACCTATATTAGAAAGTGATTATTTAGACACTAACTGCAAATCCTAATGGCATGCCCTATTTACATTACTGAAGTTGGTATACTGATTAAATCAGATTCCAATCTATATGATCCCATGATCATTGATTTCATAATGCTCACAGTCATCGATGATATTGAAACAGAAAGCAATTAGCATTCCCAACCTTAGGGATGAAGCTAAAGCCATTTAGAAAATTTTGGCTGAATACTGAGGCTTACATCAAATTTTATTACATCTCTAGTTAGAAAGATACCAAAATGGGAATCAGTAGGGGAAAGAAAATGGCATGCCTTTTCTAGGGCTCTTGTACCAAATAATCACAAATTGGGTGGTTTGTAAGATAAAAATGTATTGTCTCCCAGCTCCTAAGTCTGAGGTCAATGTGTCACCCATGTTGATTCCTTCTTAGGCTTTATGAGAGAGTCTGTTCCATGCCTCTTTCCCAGCTTCCTGTAGCTCTAGGCATTCCTTGTCTTGTAGCTGCATCATCACACGGCATTCTTCCCTCTGTCTATCTCTGTTTATCCTCTTGCTTTTTAATAAGGATAAAAATGTATGATTAAAACTTTCCTAACTGATAACATTTGCAAAGACCCTATTCCCAAACAGGGTTATGATCACAGGTACAGGTATTATGACTTCAATATATCTTTTTTGGGAGGACACAATTCAACCATAATATGAATTGGATTGTGCCCCCCAAAAAGTTATGTCAACTTGGCTAGGCAATTATTCTCAGTATTCTATGGTTGTCCACTATTTTGTGACCTGATGTGATTATCCTGTGTGTTATAAATCCGTTAGAATTGATGTTAATGAGGCAGGACTCAATCTACAGGATAAGGTTTTATGTTGAATCAACTTCTGTTGAGATATAAAAGAGAGAAACTAGCAGAAAGAGAGGCGGGTCTCCTACCACCAAGAAAGCAGAGCTGGGAGCAGAGCACATCCTTTGGACCACTGAGAAGCTCATAAATCAGGGAAATATCAATAACAAGGACTTTCCCCAGAACTGACAGAGCAAGAAAGCCTTCCCTGGGAGCTTGCATTCTGAATTTGGACTTCTAGCCTCCTAAATTGCACGAGTATAAACTTTTGTTTGTTAAAGCCATCTATTTTGGTGTTTCTGTTATAGCATCACTAGATAACTAAGACAATCCATAACAAAGGTCTGTATTAATCTCAATGTAATATACAATATTTGAAGACATCCAAGCATTAAAGAAAGGAAACTTTAGATGTGTTAGAATAACATGCCATATTCAGTCAATATTAAAATGTAATTTCAAAGCAGATGAGTGTATAGCTGTGTAAAGTAATTATAAAACAATATACTGACAAAGATACAGTAAAAATTCAAAACAAGTTAGTGAGAGAATTATTAATTCATTAACCCTATTACTTTTTTGATTACATTCATATTATATATTTATTTTTTCTTGTAAACTGTAGTGTTGTATGTGAGTGATTATAGTGGTTAAAAACATAATATAACTTATCCCCCCAAAGATCAATTATTTCTATGGAATAAATGTTTTGGAAAATAATAAAAGCAAGATCAAATAGAAGGCATGGATCATCATCTCCCTTTTACCTGGTAAATTCTAATCAATACCTCTTTCTGCAAAAAGATTTATTTGCTGCACGTTTAAATTTGGCTAAGGTCATGAGTCAAAAACTATAGGAAAAAAGGCAATTGATAGTATTAGCTAAGTCACCAACTTTTTTTTCAACACACTCTCGTCTTCCAATTATTGTGGCCAGGGTTTGAATGGGCAAAAGGGAATACCAAAAGAAATACTAACAAGGCACATATCAAACGAGCCTCTATAAGTTAAGTCCCTCATACTGGTCAATAGGGATAGGGAATTAAGAACAGTACTCATTTTCAGAATTTTGAATGAGAAGTAGTGAGGTGGAATAAAAAAATACAAAACAGTTTTTGCTGCAACTAGAATACACACTTTTAACAAATTTTTAGCTTTCTATATTTTATGCAAACCAAAAATGCTGAGATGATATAAACACATGGGTGTACTAAACGTTAATTAAAAAAAAAAAAAGTTTATATATGTTTATATAGAGGCAAGTAATTCTCCCAGTAAGCGATGTCTGTCCTGTTATTTCTCCAATAACATGTATGAATTTATTGCTTAGAATAAGTAAATGTTTTATTGACTGAAGTGTCAGTTGTATGGATTTAGATAATAGAAAGTATACACAAGACTTTCAGTATACACCCAGGGAAGATTTATTACAGGGAAAGTTACAGCAGTGCAGCAGCAAGAAAAATGAATGCCTCATTAGTGAGGTCCGGGACAGACAGCATCCAGGGTCCTATCTCAACCACACAGGGAGTTTTCTCTCAGGATCACAAACGAAAACTTTAGGTGATAATTGGTCTTAGGAAAGGCATAGTCTCATTCCATAAAGAGGCTTTCACAGATCCCTAGGAAAGGAGCCTAACCCAGGATACCTGAACAGGCTGAATAAAAAGAAAACAAGATAGCCTAATAGCAACCAGGGAATAAACATACACGTGCACATCTTTATTTAGCAACACTCAGAAGCTGTAAGTTGTCAGACTCAAGCACATTCACTAATAGTTAATACATTTTATTTCAGTTTGGCCAAAGATCAGCACCACAATTGCAGGGAACAATGGAAATAAGCACAGAGTTACAACAGACCAGTTTGGATTAACCCTTATATCAATGCTAATAGGAGGGATAGCTCTATTCTTGAAGGAAAATAAGAAGGTTTTTCTTTGTCAAGAGCTTTGTAGTGATTAACTTCTCTAAACCAACCTTCATGGCCTCGTTTCTCAGGCTGTATATGATTGGATTAAGGGAAGGGGGCAACACAATATATAAAGCAGATAGAATGAGATCATTGAAGGATGCAGACCCTAAAATAGGTTTTAGATAAGCACCAAAGGCAGTTGAGAGGAACAGAACAACCACTGCCAGGTGTGGGAGGCAAGTGGAGTAGGCTTTTGACTGTCCTTCTATGGATGGAATCTTCCTGACAGTGGAGAAGATGCAAATGTAAGAGATGATGATACAAACAAAGCAGCAGAAATCTAGTACTGCATTAATGAGAATGAGTGCAATCTCTGCAAATATATATTCTGAGCAAGAAATAGCTAACAACTGGGGAATATCACAGAAGAATTGTTGAATTTCACTGACTCCACAGTAAGATAAAGAAAAGGTAACTGCAGTGTGTATCACACATATCAAACCACCACTGAGCCAAGACAGAGATGCCATCTGCACACACTTGGCCCTGTTCATGATGACTTCATAGTGCAGGGGATGGCAGATGGCAGCATAGCGGTCAATGGCCATCGCTGTGAGGAGGAACAGCTCTGTGGTTGCTGAAAAGATCACCAGAAAGAGCTGGATGACACAGCCAAGGAAAGAGATGTAGTTGCTGTGGGTCAAGGAGTTGATAATAGCTTTGGGCACAACTGCAGAAATGAGGCAAAGATCAAAGAGGGAGAGATACCTTAAGAAGAAGTACATGGGTTTGCGAAGGCATGGGTCCAAAGAGGTTATGGTGATAATGAGACCATTCTCCATCAGGGCTGCCAGGTAAATCACTATGGAAGTCCCAGCTTGTAATAACTGAAGCTTCCACGGGCCAGAAAAACCTACAAGAAGAAATTCTGTCACCGCTGAGATATTGTTCATTCTCAATGGAGTAATCTGCATTAAAAAATACAAAAGTCATGAGTAAAGGGATAAAGAATACTAATTGTTCCTATATAATGCTAAACAAACATTAACCAATTAAAATGAGAGCTTTAATAGTAAATTATCTTGTCCATGAAAAATTGAAAAATCGTTCATTGTTCACATGTGCCAGATGTATTCTGTTTTATCAAGTTGTCTGTGTGTATGTGATACCTTGAGTTCAGCCATATAAACAGATTGTTGACCATGCTACTTCTTATCATCAGATTTGCAGAACAAAGGAGCCTGTGTATCAGGGAGATAGATCTTTATTCACACGTGATAGGAAGTGAAGGAAAAACCATGGACTCTTTATTTTGTCCACGCTACAGTCTATGTCCATTTTGCTTTCAATTTTTGTCTGTCAATCCATTTGATTATTTGATTTATAGTTAAAATTTATTTTTATATATTTTTCTTATAAATAACCTTGAAATATTAGGGATTCCTGTCTATATATTATGGTAAATTCCTTTCCTCTTACTCTACTTAAACTCCTCTCATATCTTCTGAGATTTAAAAATTCTTGTTTAAAATGGATTACATTTCTTATTCCCAGAGCTTCTTCTTTTAACCTTCTGTGTTTCACTGTTCTCTTCCCTGACCATTTCATATGCTTTCAGTTATCGAGTTTCCAATCTTATGGGTTCATTTCTTATATTCTTAAACTTATTTCGATGGATAAAGAGATAGATAGAAATAGGTACATATATGCTTGCCTGTGTTTAATTTAATATTGATATTCAACATAAAGACATAAGAAATGATACACTTCTATCTACAATTCTATCCTTATTTCCTTTGTCTGTATTCTAAATTCTAATCCCCTGTTTCCACTTCTCTGAGGGACATTTTACTTACATATACTAACTCCTTCCAGTATTTGTCTAAACGTAATCATATATTAAATGAAAAATTGTATATACTTCTTTATTTACTTTAAAATTGACCAATGCTTTGGAGAGGGAAACAAAAAAGGGTTAGAAACATGTATATTATATAATACCTATGTATTTGTCTATTTCTCTCTCTTACATCAGTATTGTTTTCTAATACTGTAGTTGAGATACTTCTCTGACAATATTTGTGTTTTGTCTTTTTTTTTTCCTACGAATGATCCTCTCTCTTTATTTAAGAATTCAGTTAATTCAACTGCCTGGTAAAGGATAAAAAGAACTCAGTTTGAAAATAATGGGTGGATAAATTCAGTCTAAAATGCTGAAATCAACCAACTCATGCTCTTTTCCAAATAAGGAGTAAACAGTAGTAAACCTTTCATATGGATATTTGTCCCTTTCTTCAGTGCACATATTAAATATTCCTTCATTTAAATCTCTAGCTTCTTTAAGATATGCTTTTTCCCCTTAGTCTGGTCCTAAGGTACTTACTTTTCCCTGAATAGCATGTGTTCTTCGCTTTCTATATCTCCTGTTTATTCTTTGAATAGTGTAGATTGGTGAAAAATAAGTGAATGTGGGAACTGTTGTGATTGACTATGGGGGGCAATAGTTTTGCTCTCATATTTTATTGGAATAAAATCGCTCAAAACTGTTAATTTCAAAAGCACATCTATTTAAGAGTTTTCAAATGTATCAGAGTAGTGAAGAGATGTATTGTTGATTTATTGTCGTATTGATCTCCTCTATACAAGCTTTAAACACTATGGATTCTTCATGGTACCAAAAATATATTTCTTATGAACCAGTAAAATGCTATAATTTACAGCAACCTAATTTTTTTTTATATGAATCAATAACGAGTTGGTCAATGAGATCTTAGCATACAATCCCAATAACATTCGCTAATTTTTAATGCTAATGTAGGAAAATTATGTATGCCTTTTTAAGATTCATTTTTTCTTCATTTCTTTATTACTTCCTGCTCATAACTAAAATAAACTTTACCTAAAATTCTCAATGAATTGATCATTGTTGTAGTAGTCTGGGTACCCTATCATGTCACAATGCAATTATGTAAACAACTGTTTCAAAGTGTGTTATATTTCTGAACCAAAATTCTGTAACAGTCAAGACTCCTAAAATAAATTCTTTTTGAACTCATGTTTCAGAAAATATGTTCAAAAATAATTAACTTCCCTGTAGCCTGCACTTAAGAGACAGGTGTTTTAGTGATCTTAAAATACACATTCAATCTCTCTACAATTTTTTGTTATTAAAGGTGAAATAATATTTTTCTCTCAGAACTATTCTTTTACATCTGATGTTATAAATGGCAACTATAATACAAGAAAATTAAAACTCACCACGATCTGGTGTATAGAAAATGGAAGGGTCAACAGGCTTTTGAAGTAGTTGACGGTAAAAGAATTACTGAGCAATAACCAGGTGGACAATATTAACTTTCAAATATTGAGAAATGCCCTCCCTAAAAAGCACTCTCTTGACTTTAGCAAATGCAAATGTTGGCAACAAAAAGCATAACAAGGATGGGAGTGACTTTATCTATGTTGCCTACCTCCCAAATGCTTGAGCTCTGCCATAGTCCAGAGGGAAATTAATTCACTATCATTGAAACTGACTTCTTAATCGATTTTCACAATTATAGGAGATGAATCTTGGCATTCTCTTACATGTGAAAATTGAGTACTACAACTGACTTTTATTTCCATCAATAAGCAACTTCAGCGAACACTCTAATGTAATCACCCAACTCAAACACCAAACCCGGTGCCCTCGAGTTGATTCGGACTCATAACAAGTCTCCGTAATTAGTGAGAAGAAACTTAAAGAATGTATTTTTATAATAATTCATTCAATAATTGTATAAATTCAAGAATGCATACAATAATTGAAACACACAGATATTGGAATAAAATATATGAGAAGACCCTTCTGAAATTATACAACATTGTCACCACAAATATGTTTATGTTATATTTATCATATATTTTGGGTAAAAAATCATACTTTGAAATAGGGGGACAACAATAGTTAAGCATGTACTCTTCATAAGGGGTCAAAATCTGCTAAGAATATTCACATATAAACACATTAATGCCATTAAGTAGAATTAAAAATTAAAAACACAAAAAGATATGAAATATTTTATTTTCATTTTGCATAACTTTATTCTAATAAAATTTCCTTGACAAAGTTTTAGAATACCTTATAGATACATAAAGACCTAAAGAATACAAATAAAATCAGTGAAAAGTTTTGACATAATCATCTTTCCTGGTGCAATGAAATGAGCAAGCTCCTTTGAGTGTTTGTCTTACGGAGCATTAAAATGCATGCAAGAAGGTGACAAATGTCACACTCGCTTGGATATTTTAATCAAATTAAACTGAATGCAGTGATGTGGAAAGTATACAAAAGGAAAATTAAACATGAGAAATTGGATGGCAGAGTTTAAAGATGTCGAAATCAGTAATCAGAAGTCTCAGATTAAAGTTCTGATGCAGTTACATATCAACTACCTGAGCTTGGGTAGGCACCCTGGTGGCACAGTTGTTAAGCATTTGGCTGCTAACCAAAAGGTCGGCAGTTCGAATCCACCAACCTCTCCTTGGTAACCCTATGGGGCAGTTCTACTCTTACTTTGTCCTATCAGGTTGCTATGTGTTGGAATTGACTCAGCAGAAAGTTTTTTTTTTTTTTTTTTTTGACCTGGGTAAAAGTTACTGAATGCCTCCTTTGTGTCAGCTACCATGACGCAGAATGGAAGCACAAAGTTGGAAAAGATGCAATCCCTTCTCTGAAAAAGTTTACATGAATGGAAGAAATTATAACTAAAAATTCTATACATGCAGTCCAGAATTCCAGCCTACAAACTATAGAACCAATTTTCACAAAATGCCCTTTAATCTTATAAATTGTTTCTGCCTATACATCAGTGCTCCCTCCTTTACTTTACGGAAGCAACACCTTGATAATCTTCTAAGGACTCACTCTCATTCCATATTATGTGGGTGGGACTGGCTTTGTCCCTACCACATGGCCCCTCCATGGGTAGGCATCAGGGATGACCACAAGGGTTGGCCCAGGAAGAGGTGATCAGGCAAGCCAAGCTGATGAGACATAATCCTAAGACTTTTATTAGAACTACTGCAAAAAATAAGCTCCTATTATTCCATCAAGGATGGTAGAGTATGAATATGAAGCTGCCACCTCGTCACCACTTTGCAATAAACCACCTTTGAACCATGCCAAGAGATAGGAAAGCAGAGTTAAGAGATGGAGAATGACAGATCCCTGGATATTTTGTTGGATCATTTGTATCTGTTAAAGATAAAACTTTGTATCAATTCAAAAGAATAATACAATATTTGACTGCTAGATGATTTGACACACGATTTTCAAATTGGGGAAATGTTTTCTTCCCGCAAAAAGAAAACACTTCCAGAGGATGGACATTTCACGAAGACTTATTTTTTCCTTAATGAATACAAATTTTCATGGTGATGAGTACTTAATGGTTACTGATTTAGCCTTAAAAAGTAGGTCCTGAAAATTTGACCTTTTACACATTTGTGGATATAAGACTTCTTGAAATTAAAAGTAAGAAAGCATGCATTCTTTTTCATTAAATCATGAGGTAATGTGTTTGCTTTGACTGCTCTCTTTGAGCAAGAAAAACAAGCAAACAAGTTTAACTATGCTACAAAGTTGATTAGGAATTTTGGGAAAATAAAACAGGCCCACAAGGTAAGATCAGTTTTGGGTCAGGTATTTTTAGCTGCATGGGTAAGAGAAAACTCTTGAAAGTAAAATGTTTATTTTTAATTAATTTTTTTTTCACAAAATTCTCCCTCATCTTTTGATCATGAGTCAAATGGAAACTTTGGTCAACTAAGCATTACCCAGGCACCACCTAGGTTGTTTAAGTCTCAGTATCATAGGTACTCCTTTATGGAATAATTTGTTTTCTGTGAAACATACATTGTTTCTGTTCATTCCTTAGCTTCTTATCTTTGTTGTTCCTCCAGTCAGAAGAGAACACTTGCTGTACCTTAGATGGCAGCTTACAAGTTTTAAGACCCCAGACACCAGGCAACTTAGTAGCTTGATAATAACATGAAGATCAAAATGAGGAGAATGTATAAACCAATGGTTTGAAAGACTTCTCTGGCCCAGGAACCCAAATTTCCTAACCATGAAAACAAATCTCAGAAAGATGCAAGGGAAGCACCTCCAGCATGCATTGCCTCCTTAATATGAGCTTTAGGCAAAACTACATCTCAATATACTTCTGTTTGGGTGTCACTAATATACACACTTTTTTTTTTTTTTTTTTTTTTGAATGAGAGCACAAACTCCTACTTGGGAAGCAAGTAAATAATCAAGAGCTAATCTATTTTGTAGTTCCATCATCTTTATCTGTGCTGTTTCAGTACGCATAACCAAACCCATTGCCGTCAAGGCGCTTCTGACACACAGCAACCCAATCAGACAAAGGCAAACTCCCTCATTGGGTTTCTAAGGCTGTAACCTTTACAGAAACAGACCGCCACTCTTTCTCTCATGGAGTGGCTGGTGATTTCAAACCATCAAGCTTTCAGTTAGCAGCCAAGGGCTTAACCTATGTGCCAAAACACTGCACCACCAGGGCTCTTTAACTTCAGTACAGAGAGGATATAGCATCACTTAGATTATTCTAACACTATTTACAATTTTCATATACACAGATTAAATCAATTCCAATAACTAAAGGAACTATGGAAACACTGGTGGCATCGTGGTTAAGTGCTAAGGCTGCTAACCAAAGGGTCAGCAGTTCAAATCCACCAAGCGCTCCTTGGAAACTCTATGGGGCAGTTCTACTCTGTCCTATAGGGTCACTATGAGTTGAAATCGAATCCATGGCACTGGGGGTTGGGGTAAGGAAACTATGACTTATAGAACAACCAATCAACATTCCTGTAGTCAGTGGAACCTGTTTTGATAGTTGTTCAGTCAGTTGTTTGAGGGTCTGTTCACAGTCACTATTAATTTTAGTCTCTCTCTTATTTTGAATAGTCCTGATGGGAATTTTGAAAGAAATGAAATACGAAGTACTCCACAAGCCAAGTAGCAAGTTTCAACCCAATGTGGAGGCAGGACTTTATATGATTGGCGACTGCACACAAAATGATACCCTTTTAACGTTACATATGGGTGGACCAGGAGAAGTCATAGCCATGTATACACCCAAAGGAAGGGAGTAACCATAAACACCAGGAAAACTGTCATTTGTAATAGTTCAATTTAAACAGGACAATCCACCAGTCTGCAGAGAGGAATAAATTAATTTTTGTGCTCTTTGTTCATAGGTCACTTGGTCCTTGGAAAGAAATAAACCTAAAGTTTTAGTATCAGAAAAATAATAGCCATCATTATAAATATAATTAGAACATTGACTAATATATACAAATTGATTTGAAAAGCAGAAAAATTTGTGGAAACAACACTGTACAACTCTAGGTTTTATGGTTATTTCATAAGCCCAGTTTGTGAATTGATAAACTACATCAGAGTTATTCCATTAAGGATTATGATTATCATAATGAACATAGGAGCAATAAACTATTTCTTATAAACTCAGATGGCCTACTATTAGAGAGATTCCCCTTTGGGGGTTTAAGTGTGCATGGCCACAGGCCTAGCAACTAGTGTGATTTGTTGTAACAGAAAGTTGTTGGGCTAACATAGTAAGAGTTATGCTCTTGAAAGATTAAAACATGAGAAAACCATAAACAAATGAAAACGTCATGCTGTAAGTTTTTTTCTTATTTATAGCTTAAAAAAGAGGTTACTAGTACTCTCAGTAGTCCACTGTGGTTCAGGATCATGTTTTAGTTGAAAAATATGTACCCAGGGTTCAATATCCTCAAGCTTGGAAGCAGGGTGAGCTGTAAGGAGAATTTGACAAGGTGCCTTCCAAAAAGGTCCAAGAGCATATTTGTGCTGATGTTTTTCCAATAGACCCAATCACCAGGTTCTAAGTTATATTTGATGTTCATATTAATATGGGTTGTCAAAGGTAACCTGATCCTGTAAAATATATGTTTTTGCATATGTCACAAGTGATTTATAGTATTTTACCATGTCCTGTGCTCTATAGTTAGGGCCCCCAGAACCACGATAAATGAAAGACTTTTGCTGCCCCATAATATTCTCAAATAGTTTAACTTTGTTTTTCAAAGGGAGTGTAGAATATGGCTATTAAACCCAATGGAAGAAATTTTGGCCATGGGAAGCCAGTTCCTTCCATTAATTTGAGTAATTTAAATTCTAACATTCCATTCTTATGCTCTATCTTGCCAAAAGATTGAGAGTGTTAAGGACAATGATAATGCAAATGAATTTCTAATCCTTTAGCCAACTGTTTAATCATCTGCCAGTAAAATTAGTTCCTTAGTCACTTGACATTATCAATGTTAAACCCCAGGCTGGAAAAATATGTTATAATAACGTCTTTGCTAGTGATATGGTATCTGTCTTTCAACACGAAAAATCTTCAACCCAATGAGTAGGCAAACAATCACAAGGACATTTTTAAACACCATAGAGAAAGGTAACTGAATGAAATATAGTTGTAGATGCTTAAATGGACTATGTGGTAGGAGTTCATGTCCTGCTGAAACTCTAATTGTTTTGCCTGGATTATGAGACTGACAAATTGAATATAGGGCCATAGTGGTTTATGAGGCCTTTAAAAATTCACCCCACAGACATTTAACATAATACAATTCATTTTATCAGCTCCACGATGAGTGTGAAAGTAGAAAGCTTTTAAAAGAGGTCAGGCCAAAGAATTAGGCAAAATCACAAAATGTTTAGGGCCTCTGATTTTTTTTTTTTTTCAAAATACACCCTCCTTTAATTTTTTTTTTTTTGTTCCTAAATGTCATGTTCCAAGAGAGAGCAGTATGATGCTTCTCTGCCAAATGACACAAGTTATTTTATATCGAATTCATGTACTTTATGAATGTTTTCTATTCTCTTACAGCACAGAAAGGGGCAATGGTTATTTCTTACAGGGCTATCTCACAGGTTGCCCCATCAGCCAAAGAGTTTTCTTGATATTCAGGATCAGTCTTGTTTATACGGGCCTGTATTTTAATGATAGCTACTTCTTTTGATATCTTTAAAGCCTGCAAAATTGAGCTTATATACTTAGCATTTTTTATTTCTGTTCATTAGAAGTCAAAAATCCGTTTTGAATCCAGAAAACTCCAAAGCCGTGTACTACTCCAAAAGAATATACACTGTCAGTAGATATGCTGAGCACTCTTACGAGAAGGCAGAGGTTTTAGCTCTAAAATGTGAAATTGAGTCATGACTTCATATTCTGCTTGGTAAGAGTCATTTGGGATGCAAATGTATGACCTATCCACAAATAGCACAAAATCTACATTAAAACGGTCACCATCCAGTCAATTCCAACTCATAGTGACCCTACAGGACGTAGTAGAACTACCCCATAGGGTTTCCAAGGAGAGATGGTGGATTTGAACTGCCCACCTTTTGGTTAGTAGCGGTAGCTATTAACCACTGTGTGATCAGTCACTGAAACCCAGTCTTAAAGTAGAAATTTCCTGTAGAATAACAACTGTATGGTTTACTCTTATCTGGCAAAGACAACAACATGGCCAGGTTTAAATCACTGCATCTTTGAATAATGATATGAAAGGGAGACAAGGCAATAGTGTATATGAGGTTAACCTTTTTTTTTTTTTTTCTAGTACCCACTGAAAATTGCTGGGTACTACTATGGATTAAAAAAGCCTCCAAAGCATGCGGGACTAACAAGGTAAAGGGATTTTGTAGTATTAATCTGAATACCCCACACATCTGTCAGTTTGTCATACTGTGGGGGCTTGCATGTTGCTGGAAGTTATGCCACCGGTATTCAAATACCAGCAGGGTCACCCATGGTGGACCGTTTTCAGCTGAGCTTCCAGTCTAAGACAGACTAGGAAGAAGGGCCCAGCAGTCTACTACTGAAAAGAATTAAAAAAAAGAATTAGCCAGTGAAAATATTATGAATAGCAGCAGAACATTGTCTGATATAATGCCAGAAGTTGAGCGCCTCATGTTGGAAGGCATTCAAAAGATGACTGAGGAAGAGTTGCCTCCTCAAAGTAGTCTACTTTAAAAACTTAGATGGAGTCAAGCTTTCAGGACCTTCATTTGCTGATGTGGGACAACTAAAAATGAGAAGAAACAGCTACAAACCATCATTAATAATCAGAACATACTTTGTACAAGTATGAATCTAGGAAAATTGCAACACATAAACATCAATATCCTAGGCATTAGTGAGCTGAAATGGACAGGTATTGGCCATTTTGAATCAATCATAGGGTCTACTATGCTGGGAATGACAAATTGAAGAGGAATGACATAGCATTCATCATCAAAAAGAACATTTTAAGATCTTTCCTGAAGTACGATGCAGTCAGTGATAGAATAATATCTATGCGCCTACAAGGAAAACCAGTTGATATGAGTATTATTCAAATTTAACACCAACCACTAAGGCCAAAGATGAAGAAATTGAAGATTTTTACCAAATTCTGCAGTCTGGAATTGATCAAACATGTAATCAGGATGCTTTGATAATTACTGGGGATTGAATTGTGAAAGTTGGAAAAAAAGAAGAAGGATTGGTAGTTGGAAAATATGGCCTTGATGATAGAAACAATGCCAGAGATTGCATGTCAGGGTTTTAGAAGACCAACAACTTCATTTCAAATATCTTTTTCAACAACATAAATGGCAACAATACGTGTGGACATCACCAAATGGAATACACAGGCATCCAGTTGACTACATCTGCAGAAACAGATGATGGAAAAGTTCAATATCATCAGTCAGGAAAAGACCAGGGGCTGACTGTGGAACAGGCCATCAATTCCTCATCTGCAAGCCCAAGTTGAAACTGAAGGAAATTAGAACAAGTGCACAAGAGCCAAAGTATGACCTTAAGCATATCCCACCTGAATTAAGAGACCATCTCAGGAATAGATTTGACGTGTTGAACACTAATGACCGAAGACCAGACAAGCTGTGGAATGACATCAAGGGTGTATATATGAAGAAAGGAAGAGGTCATTAAAAAGACAGGAAAGAAAGAAAAGATCAAAATATATGTCACAAGAGACTCTGAAACTTGCTCTTGAACATTGCAGAGCTTAAAGTGAAAGGAAGAAATGATGAAATAAAAGAGCTGAACAGAAGATTTCAAAAGGCAGCTCAAGAAAAAAATAAAGTATTATAATGGCATATGCAAAGATCATCCATGACAGGGGTCCAAAAATAAGTGGCATAACATGTCCTTACAGCCAACAGCACAGTCCGGCTGCAAAACTCACCCACCTACATGCTATAAGGAACCTACAGCCACTTACACAGTGTCAGCCCTCTGCCTTGCTCGGCACGTGACCCCCTACTGCAGCCGTATACCTGTGCCTACACAAATCACCCCTGCTTGTCTAGGACTGTGGGTGAGAGCTGGCACCATATACTTGGTGACTGACTACCTGGACACCTGAGCTGACTCTAAATAAGAAAAGTGAACAGACTCCTGGGCTCATGTACCTAGTAACAGCTCTAACCATGTAGTGACAGGAAATTAGAGTTTCAAAGATGCCAATAATCAAACTAGCTCACTCGAGCAGCCTGTTTGGGAATATCAAAATAAAACAAAACAAGAAGCTAGGACACAGTAAGCAAACATAAAATAAGTAAATACAAAAATTTGTTGATGGCTCAGAGAAAACAGTCAGTATAAAATCATATAAAGAGGCAGATCAGAATGTCTTGAGCGAGCTCCCAAAGAATCAAAAAATCTTCTGGATGAAGAGAACTTCCTGGAATTACTGAAAGTAGAATAAAAGAGATTAATATACAGAAGTCTTCAAGAGATCAGGAAGGAAATCAGGCAAAACACAGAACTAGCCAAGCAGCACACAGACAAAACATTAGAGGAACTTAAACAGGTTAGACAAGAGCATAATGACAAATTTAACAGGCTGCAAGAATCCATAGAGAGACATCAAACAGAAATTCAGAAGATTAGCAATAAAATTTCAGAATGAAACAATTCAATAGGAAGTCATAACAGCAGAATTGAGACAAAAAAGTTAGAATTAGTGAGACTGAAGATAAAGCACTCGTCACCAACATATTTCAGGAAAAATCAGATAAAAGAATTAAAAAAATAAATAAACCCTAAGAATTATATGGGACTCTATCAAGAGGAATCACCTATGAGTAGCTGGACTACCAGAATAGGTTGGGGTGGGGGCAGATAACAGAATATACAAAGAGAACTGTTGAATATTTCTTGGCAGAAAATCTCACTGATATTGTAAAAGATGAGAAGATAACTATCCAAGATGCTCATGGAACCCCAAACAAGGTAGATCCCAAAAGAAAGTCACCAAGACATATTATTATCAGACTTGCCAAAACCAAAGATAAAGAGAGAATTTTAAGAGCAGCTAGGGATAAATGAAAAGTCACCTACAAAGAAGAGTCAAAAAGAAGCTTGGACTACTCAGCAGAAACCATGCAGGCAAGAAGGCAATGGGATGACATATATAAAGACCTTAAGGAAAAAAAAAAATGCCAGACAAGAATCATATATTCAGCAAAACTCTCTTTCAAATATGATGGAAAAATTAGGATATTTCCAGTTGAAGAGACATTTAGAGAATTTGAAAAAAACAAACTAAAATTACAAGAAATACTGAAGGGCATCCTCTGCTTAGGAAGTCAATAACATCAGATAAAAATCCAAAACTAGGACACAGCAACCAGATATCAACCAATAAGGAAATCACAAAAATAAAAGTTAAAACACTCAAAACAGGGAAACAGAGAGCGCATTATGTAAAACGTGACAACATTAAAACAAAACAGAGGGACTAAAAAGTGTAGTCATAGATCTTTCATATGGAGAGGAAATCAGGCAATATAAAGAAATAAAAGATAGGTTTAATCTTAGAAAAATAGGAGTAAATATTAAGGTAATGACAAAGGAAACTAACGATCCTACATATCAAAATAAAAAATAAGAAAAACATAAAGACTCAGAAAGTAGAAAATAGATAACAATGAGAAAGAGGCAAAGACACTATAAAGGAAAAACGAATCAGCACAGAAAATTAAGTGGAACAAAGAAACTGTCAACAAAACACAAAAAAGAGACATCAAAATGACAGCACTGAACTCATGCTGTTGTTGTTGTTGTTAGGTGCCGTTGATTCGGTTCTGCCTCTTAGGAACCCTATGCACAAGAGAACGAAATACTGCCCGGTCCTGAGCCGTCCTTACAATCATTGTTATGCTTGAGCTCATTGTTGCAAACACTGTGTCAACCAACCCGTTGAGGGTCTTCCTCTTTTCCACTCACCCTGTACTCTGCCAAGCATAATGTCCTTCTCCAGGGAATGATCCCGTCTGACAACATGTCAAAAGTATGTGAGACACAGTTCCGCCATCCTTGCTTCCAAGGAGCACTCTGGCTGCACTTCTTCCAAAGCAGATTTGTTCATTCTTTTGGCAGTCCATGTTATATTCAATATTCTTCACCAACGTCAAAATTCAAACCCGTCAATTCTTCTTCGGTCTTCCTTATTCATTGTCCAACATTCATATGCATATGATGCAACTGAAAATACCATGGCTTGGGTCACACGCACCTGAGTCTTCAAAGTAACATCTTTGCTCTTCAACACTTTAAAGAGATCCTTTGCAGCAGATTTACCCAATGCAATGTGTCTTTTGATTTCTTGACTGCTGATATCATGACTGTTGATTGTGGATCCAAGTAAAATGAAATCCTTGACAACTTCAATCTTTTCTCTGTTTATCATGATGTTGCTCATCGGTCCAGTTGTAAGGATTTTTGTTTTCTTTATTTTGAGGTACAATCCATACTGAAGGCTGTGGTCTTTGATCTTCATTAGTAAGTACTTCAGGAACAAAACTCATACCTATCTATAATTACACTGAATGTAAATGGACTAAATGCACCAATAAAGTGACAGACAGTGGTAGAATGAATAAAAAATATGATCTATCTATATGCTCCCTACAAAGAGACACACCTTAGATTTAAAGACACAAACAAACTAAAACTCAAAGGATGGAAAAAAATATATGAAGGAAACAAGAATCAAAAAACAGCAGGAATGGCAACATTAATTTCTGACAAAATAGACTTTAAAGTAAAATCCACCACAAAGTAGAAGGGAGGATACTACGTAATGATTAAAGCACCAATACAAAAGGAGGACATAACCATAGTAAATATTTATGCACTCCAAAGTACATAAATCAAAGCCTAACAGCCTTGAAAAGAGATTTAGACAGTTCCACAAGAATAGTAGGAGACTTCAACACATCACTTGTGATGAAGGACAGAGCATCCAGAAAGAAGCCCAATAAAGACACGGAAGAATTAAATGCCGCAATCGACCAAATATACAGAACAATCCACCCAACAGCAGATGAATACACTATCTTTACCAATGCACATGGAACATTCTCCATAGGGGACCACTTATAAGGCCATGAAGCAAGTCTTAAAGAATCCAAGACATCAAAATATTACAAAGCATCTTTTCTGACCATAAAGCCATAAAAGTAGAAAGTAATAATAAAAAAAGCAAGGAAAAATAAATCAAACATGTGGAAACTGAACAACACCTTGCTCAAAAATGACTGGGTTATAGAAGAAATTAAGGATGGAATAAAGAAATTCATAGAATCCAGTGAGAATGAAAACACATCCTACCAGAACCTTTGGGACACAGCAAAAGCAGTGCTAGGAGGTCAATTTACAGCAATAAAAGCACATATCCAAAAAGAAGAAAGAGCCAAAAAAAAAAAAAAAAAAAATTAACCCTAGAATTTGAACAAATAGAAAGAGAACAGCAAAAGAAGCACCAGAAGAAACCAAATAATAAAAATTAGAGCAGATTTAAATGAAATACAGAATAGAAAAACAATTGAAAGAGTTTAGACGAAAAGCTGGTTCTTTGAAAAGATACATAAAATGGATAAACCATTGACCAAAATGTCAAAAAAAAAAAAAAAAATAGGAGAGGAAGCAAATAAACAGAATAGGAAACAAGATTACAAAAAAAATCAATGAAGTCCACCACATAAATAAAACAAAAGACAAGAACCACATATCTTTTCAATTAATGCAGAAAAGACATTTGACAAAGTCCAACACCAATTCATGATAAAAACTCTTGGCAAAATAGGATTGAAGGAAAATTCCTCAACATAATAAAGGGCATTTATATAAATTTTTTTTTTCTTTTATACAACCCAACAGCCAACATCATTCTAAATGGAGAGAGTCTGAAAGCATTCTCCTTGAGAATGGGAAACACACACATAAGCCCTTTAAAACCACTCTTATTCAACACTGTGCTGCAAGTTCTAGCCAGAGCAATTAGGCTGGATGGAGAAATAAAGCTTAGCCAAACTGGTAAGGAAGACGTAAAAGTATCACTATTTGCAGGTGATATGATCTTATACACAGAAAACCCTAAAGAACCCACAAGAAAACTACTAGAAGAGCTCAGCAAATTATCAGGATACAAAATAAACATACAAAAATCAGTTGGATTCCTCTGCACCAATGAAGAGAACGTCAAAGAGGAAATCACCAAATCACTATCATTTACAATACTCCCCAGAAGGTTAAAAAAAAAAAAACAACTTAGGAATAAATCTAACCAGGGATAAAGAGACTTATACAGAGAAAACTATAACACTACTGCAAGAAACCAAAAGTGACCTACATAGGTGGATAACATACCTTGCTCATGGCTAGGAAGATTCAACATTGTGAAAATGTCTATTCCACCCGAAGTGATCTACAGATAAAATGCAATTCCAATCCAGATTCCAAGGGCATTTTTTAATAAGTTGGAGAAACGAATCACCAACTTCATATTGAAAAGTAAGAGGCCCCAGATAAGTAAAGCATTACTGAAAAAGAACAAAGTGAGAGGCCTGACACTACCTGATTTTAGAACCTATTATACCACCACTGTAATCAAAACAGCCTGGTACTCATACAACTACAGATACATAGGCCAGTGGAACAGAATTGAGACTCCAGACATAAATTCATCCACCTATGAGCAGCTGACATCTGATAAAGGCCCAAAGTCCATTAAACCGGGAAAAACTGTCTAAGAAATGGTGCTGGCATAATTGGATACCCATCTGCAATACTGAAACAAGACCCATGCCTCACACCATGCACAAAACTAACTTCAAATGAATCAAAGACCTAATATAAAATCTAAAACAATAAAGATAATGGAAGAAAAAATAGGAAAAAAGTTAGGAGCCCTAATACATGCCATGAACTTTATACAAAATTGTACTTAAAGTGCACAAACACCATAAGAGGAACTAGAAGACTGGGAGCTTCTAAAAATCAAACACTTATGCTCATCTGAAGACATCACCAAAAGAGTAAAAAGACAACCTACACCTGGGAAAAAATTTTTGGCTATGAGAAAGCCAATCAGTGTTTAATCTTGAAAATCTACAAGATACTGCAAAATATCAATAACAAAAAGACAACCCAACTAAAACATGGGCAAAGGTTATGAACAGGCACTTCACCAAAGAAGACATTCAGTTGGCTAAGAGAAACATGAGGAAATGCTCAAGATCATTAACCCTTGGAGAAATGCAAATCAAAACTATAGTGAGATACCATCTCATCCCAACAAAGCTGGCATTAATCAAAAAAACACAATAAATGGAGAGGTTGTGGAGATACTGGGACAATTATTCACCACTGGTGGGATTTTAAAATGGTAAAACCACTTTGGAAATCCGTTTAACATATCCTTAAAAAGATAGAAATAGTACCATATGATCCAGCAATCCCATTCCTTGGAATATATCCTGGTGAAATACGTGCCTTCACACAAATAGGTATATGCACACCCATATCATTGCAGTACTGTTTACAACAGCAATATATGGAAACAATCAAGGTGCCCATCAATGGATGAATGGATAAAAAATTATGGTATATTCACACAATGTAAAACTACACAATGATAAAGAAAAATGATGAATCCGTGAAACATCTCATAACAGGAATCTGGAAGACGATATCCTGAGTGAAATTAATCAGTTGGAAAAGGAAAAATATTGTGTGAGACCAGTGTTATAAAAACTCAAGAAAAAGTTTCAGCTCAGAAGAAAACATTCTTTGATGGTTATGAGGGTGAGAAGTGAGGGAGAAGGGAATTCTCTAAATAGACAGTAGACAAGAATCATCTCGGTTGAAGACAAGGACAGCACACAATACAGGGGAAGTTGGCACAATTGGAATAAACCAAAAGCTAAGAAGTTTCCTGAATACAACCAAACACTTTCAGGGACAGACTTGTAGGGGCTGGGGTCTGGAAACCATGGTTTCCAGGGACATCTAGGTCACTTAGCATAACAAAGTGTATTAAGAAAACTTTCTATATCCCACGTTGGTGAATGGTGTCTGGGGTCTTAGCCCAAGCAAAAGAAATTGCTATGTAAACCAGATACTCCATCAGTCTGAGGTCAGAAAACTAGATGGTGTCCAGCTACCACCAATGACTTCCCTGACAGGAAACACAACAGAGAATCCCTGATGGAGCAAGGGAAAAGTGAAATGCAGACCTCAAAATCTAGTAAAAAGACCAGACTTAATGGTTTGACTGAGACTGGAAAAAAAAAAAATTTTTTTTTTTTTTTTTTGAGACTGGAGGCACCCCAGAATTCATGGCCTGCAGACTTTTTGTCAGCCTGAAACTGAAATTATTCTTGAAGCTAACTCTTGAGACAAAGATTAGACTGGGCTATAAGGCATAAAATGACACTGGTGAGGAGTGTGCATCTTAGCTCAGTTAGACACATGAGACTATGTGGGCAGCTCCTGTCTGGAGGTGGGATGGGAAGGCAGAGGGGGACAGGAGCTGGCTGAATGGACATGGAAAACACACAGTGCAGAGAAGGAGTGTGCTGTCACATTACAGGGAGAGCAACTAGGGTCATATAACAATATGTGTATAAGTGTTTATATGAGAAAGTGAACTGTAAACTTTCACTTTAAAGCACTACATATATATACATATATATACATATATATGTATATACATATATATACATATATACACATATATACATATATATACATATATATATACACATATATACACATATATATACATATATATATATTTTTATATATAGTAGTTCTTAGGTGCCATCGAGTTGGCTCTGACTCATAGAGACCCTATGCAGAACAGAACAAAACACTGCCCGGTCCTAAGCCACCCTTACAATCATTGTTATGCTTGAGCTCATTGTTGCAGCCACTGTGTCAATCCACCTCATTGAGGCTCTTCTCCTTTTCACTCACCCTGTACTCTGCCAAGCATAATGTCCTTCTCCAGGGACTGATCCCTTCTGACAACATGTCCAAAGCATATAAGATGCAGTCGCGCCATCATTGCCTTTAAGGAGCATTTGGGCTGCACTTCTTCCAAGGCAGATTTGTTCATTCCTTTGGCAGTCCATGGTATATTCAATACTCTTCACCAACACCGCAATTCAAAGGCGTCAACTCTTCTTCGGTCTCCCTTATTTATTGCCCAGCTTTCACATGCATATGATGTGACTGAAAATACCATGGCTTGGGTAGGTGCACCTTAGTCTTCAGGGTCACATCTGTGCTCTTCAACACTTTAAAGAGATCCTTTGCAGCAGATTTACCCAATGCAATGTGTCTTTTGATTTCTTGACTGCAGCTTCCATGGCTGTTGATTGTGGATCCTAGTAAAATTAAAGCCTTGACAACTTCAATCTTTTCTCTGTTTATCATGATGTTGTTCATCGGTCCAGTTGTGAGGATTTTTTTTCTTCTTTATGTTGAGGTGCAATCCATACTGAAGGCTGTGGTCTTTGATGTTCATCAGTAAGTGCTTCAAGTCCTCTTCAGTTTCAGCAAGCAAGGTTGTGTCATTTGCATAACACAGGTTATTAATGAGTTTTCCTCCAATCCTGATGCCCCGTTCTTCATACAGTCTACCTTCTTTTATTATTTGCTCAGCATACAGATTGAGTAGGTATGGTGAAAGAATAAACCCTGACACACACCTTTCCTGACTTAAAACCAATCAGTATACCCTTGTTCTGTCTGAACAACTGTCTCTTAATCTATGTAAAGGTTCCTCATGAGCACAATTAAGTGTTCTGGAATTCCCATTCTTCACAATGTTATCCATAATTTGTTATGAACCACACAGGCGAATGCCTTTGCATAGTCAATAAAACACAGGTAAACATCCTTCTGGTATTCTCTGCTTTCAACCAGGATCCATCTGACATCAGCAATGATATCCCTGGTTCCACATCCTCTTCTGAAACTGGCCTGAATTTCTGGCAGTTCCCTGTTGATATACTGCTGTAGTCGTTTTTGAATGATCTTCAGCAAAATTTTGCTTGTGTGTGATATTAATGATATTGTTTTATAATTTCCACATTCGGTTGGATCACCTTTCTTGGGAATAAGCATTTTTTTTTTTTTTTAATGGCTCTCTTCCAGTCAGTTGGCCAGGGAGCTGTCTTCCATATTTCTTGGCATAGACGAGCGATCACCTCCAGTGCCGCATCTGTTTGTCGAAACATCTCAATTGATATTCCATCAATTCCTGGAGCTTTGTTTTTTGCCAATGCCTTCAGAGCAGCTTGGACTTCTTCCTTCAGTACCATCGGTTCCTGATCATATGCCACCTCTTGAAATGGTTGAACATTGACTAATTCTTTTTGGTATAATTACTCTGTGTATTCCTTCCGTTTTCTCTTGATGCTTCATGCGTCATTTAATATTTTCCACAAAGAATCCTTCACTATTGTAACTCAAGGCTTGAATTTTTTCTTCAGTTCTTTCAGCTTGAGAAACACCAAGCATGTTCTTCCCTTTTGGTTTTCCAACTCCAGCTCTTTGCACATGTCATTATAATACTTTATTTTGTCTTCTCAAGACACCCTTTGAAATCTTCTGTTCAGTTCTTTTTCTTCATCAATTCTTCCTTTTGCTTTAGCTGCTCAAGGTTCAAGAGCAAGTTTCAGAGCTTCCTCTGACATCCACCTTGGTCTTTTCTTTCTTTCCTGTCTTTTGAATGACCTCTTGCTTTCTTCATGTATGATGTCCTTGATGTCATTCCACAATTCGTCTGGTCTTTGGTCACTAGTGCTCAATGCACCAAATCTATTCTTGAGATGGTCTCTAAATTCAGGTGGGATATACTCAAGGTCAAGTTTTGGCTCTCATGGACTTGCTCTGATTTTCTTCAGTTTCAGCTTGAAATTGCGTATGAGCAATTGATGGTCTGTTCTGCAGTTGGCCCCTGACCTTGGTCTGACTGATGATATTGAGCTTTTCCATCGTCTCTTTCCACAGATGTAGTCAATTTGATTTCTGTGTGTTCCATCTGGTGAGGTCCATGTGTATAGTTGCCATTTATGTTGGTGAAAGAAGGTATTTGCAATGGAGCTATCGTTGGTCTTGCAAAATTCTGTCATTCAATCTCTGCATTGTTTCCATCACCAAGACCATATTTTCCAACTACTGATCCTTCTTCTTTGTTTCCAACTTTTGCATTGCAATCACCAGTAATTATCAATGCATCTTGATTGGATGTTCAATCAATTTCAGACTGCAGCAGCTGATAAAATCTTCTATTTCTTCATCTTTGGCCCTAGTGGTTGGTGCATAAATTTGAATAATAGTTGTACTAACTGGTCTTCCTTAGGCATATGGATATTATCCTATTACTGACAACCTTGTACTTCAGGATAGATCTTGAAATATTCTTTTTGACGATGAATGCAACACCATTCCTCTTCAAGTTGTCATTCTTAGCATAGTAGGCTATATGATTTTCTGATTCAAAATGGCCAATACCAGCCAGTCCATTTCAGCTCACTAATGCCTAGGATATCAATGTTTATGCATTCCATTTCATTTTTGATGATTTCCAATTTTCCTAGATTCATTCTTCTTACATTCTAGGTTCCTATTATTAATTCATGTTTGCAGCTGTTTCTTCTCATTTTGAGTCATGCCACATTAGCAAATGAAGGTCCTGAAAGCTTGACTCCATCCATGTCATTACGGCAGCTCTTCCCCAGTCATCTTTTGAGTGCCTTCCAACCTGGGGGCTCATCTTCCAGCACTATATCAGACAATGTTCCACTGCTATTCACAAGGTATTCACTGGCTAATGTTTTTCATAAGTAAAGTGCTGGGTCCTTCTTCCTAGCCTGTCTTAGTCTGGAAGCTCAGCTGAAACCTGTCCTCCAAGGGTGACCTTGCTGGTATCTGAATACCGGTGGCATAGTTTCCAGCATCACAGCAACATGCAAGCCCTCACAGTACAACAAACTGACAGATACATGTGGGTGTATATATATATATACGCATTTAATATAATCCTTAAAAGAAAGTTATTAAAAAGACAGACAAGAATGAAAAGACCAAAAATGGATGCATGAAGGGACTCTGAAATTTGCTGCTAAATGTAGAGTAGCTAAAACCAAAGGAAAAAAATGGTGCAGTAAAAGAGCCAAACAGATTTTGAAGGATCCCTCGAGAAGAAAAATTAAAGTAGTATAATGAAATATGAAAAGGCATGCAGTTAGAAAACGAAAAGAGAAGAACACTGTCAGCATTTCTCAACCTGAAAGACCTGAAGTAAAAATTCAAGCCTCGAGATGCAATATTGAAGCATTCTATGGGCAAATACGAAAATATGCAAGAAGCATCAAAAGAAGATGTAAGGAATACACAGAATCACTGTACCAGAGAGAATTGGTCTGCATTCTACCATTTTAGGCGGTAGCATGTGATTGAGAACTGATGGTATTGAAGGAAAATGTCTAAGCTGAACTTAAGTTGTTGGGGAAAACAAGTCTCCAGGAATTGACAGAATACCAATCAAGATGTTTCAACAAGTGGATGCAATTTTGGAAGTGATCATTAGTCTATGCTGGTAAATTTGGAAGACAGCTACCTGGCCAATAGACTGAAAGAGATCCATGTTTGTATTTGTGCCTGTTCCAAAGAAAGGTGAAGTTGATCTGACAAAATGCAGAAGTTGTCAAACAACATCATTAATATCACACTTAAGTAAACTTTTGGTGAAAATAATTCAAAAATGTTTGCAGTAGTACAACAGGGAACTGACTTAAATTCAAGCCAGATTCAAAACGGGACTTGAAATAAAGGATATTATTGCTGATGTCAAATGGATCTTGGCTAAAAGCCCAGAACACCAGAAAAGTGTTTACCTGTGTTTTATTGACTATGCAAAGGAATTTGAATTTGTGGATTATAGCAAATTATGGATAACATTGCAAAGAATGTGAATTTCAGAACACACAGTTGTGCTCATGAGGAACCTGTACATTGACCAAGAAGAGGCAGTCGTTCAAAGAGAACTAGGGGATACTGCATGGTTTACAATGAGGAAAGGTGCGTGTCAGCGTTGTATCCTTTTACCGTACGTATTCAATCTGTATGATGGGCAAATAACCTGAGAAGCTAGACTATATGAAGAAGAATGTGGCATCAGGTTTGAAGGAAGACACAATAAAAACCTGCAATATGCAGATGACCCAACTTTACTTCTTGAAATCTAAAAGGATTTGAACCACTTACTGATGAAGATCAAACATTACAGCCTTCATTAGGGATTATACCTCAATTTAAAGAAAACAAAAATCTTCACAACTAGACCAATAAGCAACATCATGATAAATGGAGAAAATATTGAAGTGCTCAAGGATTTCATATTACTTGGATCCACAAGCAACGCCCATGGAAGCAGCAGTCAAGAAGTCAAAAGATGCATTGCAGTTGGTAAATTAGCCGCAAGAGATCTCTTTAAAGTGTTAAAAAGCAAAGATGTCACTTTGAGGATTAAGGTGTGTCTGACCCAAGCCATGTTGTTTTCAATTGCCTCTTATAAATGTGAAAGCTCGACAACGAATAAGGAAGACCAGAGAAGAATTGAGACCTTTGAATTATGGTGTTGGCAAAGAATATAGAATATGCTACGGACTGCCAAAAGAATGAACAAATCTGTCTTAGAAGAAGTGCAAGCAGAGTACTTCTTAGAAGCAAGGATGGCAAGACTACATCTCACATACTTTGGACATGTTTTCTGGAAGAATCAGTCCCTGAAGAAGGACATCATGCTTGGTGAAGTAGAGGGTAAGCAAAAAAGAGGAAGACCCTCAATGAGATGGATTGACACAGTAGTTGCAAGAATGAACTCAAGCATAGCAACTATTGTAAGGATGGTACGGGACTGGGCAGTGTTTCATATTGTCGTGCATAGGGTTGCTATGAGTAGGAACCAACTTGACTGCACCTAACAACAACAACAAGAAACTAAGACAATATACATATGTGCATATATATAAAATAATAAAATAGAGAGAGGGAACTGCCAAAGGAAATAGTAAAGTTTAGCATCTAAGGAACAATAATAAATCTATACCTCCATTGAAACAATGAAATGCAGAAAACAATGGAATAATATATTCAAGATGGTGAAAGAAAATATGGACAACTCGAATTGTTGATCCAGGAACATGTAATCCCAGAAATATAAAGATGATTCCAATAACATGATTTAAACAATGTATTCTATTCTATATATATATATATAATTTAACACAGCTGCAGAATAGAAGTTTATTTCACATGCACACAATTATAGAATTCAGTTAAAACAACTGGAATATGCCTATGTGGTACTAAATCAAGAAAATCATTTATAAGTAACATACGGATTAAATACATTTACTAATATAAAACTTCAAAATATTTTTAACTGAATGATAATGAAGACACATTGAATTGAAACTAGGATGTAGAAAATCTACGGTTGGGGCTATTTGTAGCTGTAAATCTAAATATTAGAAAAGAAGATGACTGGGAATAAACCAGCACCAGAAAATTTACAAATAATAAAATAACAATCAAAGAAACTGGAAGGAAGGAAATCATGCAGATGATATTAGAATTATATATATAAAAAAGAAACTATGAAGTACAGTAGTCAGAGTCACAAACTGGTCCTTTAGAAAGGCATACAACTAATAAAGCACTGACAAAACTAATCCAGAAAAAAGAAGGAATCACAGTTAATATCAGCAGTGAAAAAGGAAAGGTTACTGGAGATGCTACAGGCATTAAAATGATTCATAAAAGTATATTTGAGCAATTTCATTTCAATAAATTTGGAAACTAAGATGGAATAAACAAATTCCTAGAGAAAACTAGCAGAACAGAAAAAAATGAATAAATCTACAACTTTAAGAGTAATTGAATTTGTACTTACTAGTTAAACAAACAAACAAAAAAAAAAAAACAAAGTCATGTGAATATAGCCCCAATAATGATTTACGACTAGGAATACAATATGGACGTGTTTGCCCGGGAGACTCTCGTGTTATCCCTCTGTTCAAGTGACCCCTCTAGTGCCATATTTTTCCTACATTTTTTCACTGACATTGAAGTAGTATAATTAAGAGTTGAATTAAAATAAGCAGTGATGGGTTTGGTAGACCTTCACTTAATACTTCCAGGTCTGTCACGGATTAATATAGTAGCATCTTGCATGCATGTGAAGGAGAGTTTTCACACATTTGCACACAGTCATATTTTAAACAACAAGGCATACTATTCCTCTTTCTTATCTTGAGCCTTTCTTGATGTACCTTAATTAAGAGTCCCATTTGATAATAGCTTGCAGTTGTCCTTATCAATGTATTCTAACACGAACACCTAGAATGATCTAATCCCTTCCCAATGCCAGTGTTTGTAGGCGAGGTATTCAACATGGTGGTCCCAAATATGTGAAATTCTAACCAGTGATGTCACGTCTCAAGGCCACATTTTAAGATGTTAGAAGACACCCAGCTGCTAGTTAGGGCAATCAGGAGGAAGTACAGGAAAATGTAAGTATGCAGTTTCAGAAACTGGGGCAGGTGTACAAAAGATAAGGAGTCCTGTCTGCCTTGGTGTATATAATATTGACTAATTTAATATGTATGAGCCTGCTAAGCTGGTTTTGACATTAATTTTATCCCAAAAGAAATCTACTTTATGCATTTTATTATTCATAATGTGTTTTTTCAAAACCCTTTCGTTAACTGTAAGCTCATGACACAGGTGTTTAATTAATTAATTTTCTTATTTTCAAGACTGATGATAAAAACTTGAAATAATTTTTGCCAATTTTTAGCAATCACCAAGTTATCCATAATTATATCATTGACCGCATGAAAACCAAAAGATACAAATTTGCTGAAGAAGCCACTCTTCTAATTCTAAATGTTAGGAAATATTTTTAAAAATGACCGTGCCCAAGTGTAAAAATTTACCAAGTGCAGTTGTAAAAGCTGTGCTTGCATGCCACTCTGTAAAACATGATGATTTTGATCCTTTTTATGGCTTCCTTAAATTCCCTCATTTTTTAAATTGCTATCCCACATTTTGATTCCATATTCTGTTATGCACGCATAACAAGTTAAGCCACAACTACTAATAAAACAGCATCAGTTTCCAAAACATAACTTTGCAAGCATTTCCTAGGAAATCAGTACTGATTACAGCAATACTCCATTATTTTCCATCCAATATATTGAATAAAGATGTTAGAAATTAATTGTAAAAAAGATAAAACATCTAGCACTATTTTGAATGGTATTTTAACTTTAATTCAATTGTTTGATATTACATATCAATTGTAGAAAAATAGCCCTTCACCATCGAGAGTTCTAGAAGCACTGTTCTGGTCAGTGTATATTATATTTTCTGTCTATCACAGCTTTGTTGCTTCTTGGGTTAAGTCCCTCTCAATTTTACAGAGAAATAAAATTAACATGATAACTTAATATGACATTACACTCCTGGACATATTTTTAATTAGTCCTGAGAATGACACATGACTTGAGATATTTCTGACTGTGGTATGATTTAAACTTGAACTGAAAAAGTCATCTCCATCCACTGGAAGACGCCAGATATAAAATCGAAGACCATTATTGATCATGTAACCCGCAAATGAGGAGAATCAGTATGTCATGAGTGAAAATGAAACCCTCCAGAGAGAGAAAATAGAGGGAAAAAAAAAAAACAAAACATGATATTTCAATTGTTTCAAAGTCAGATACAGTTCTAGAATGTGGACTAAAGCCTTGATTAGAGATTTAAGCTCCCTATACTCAAGGAGGAAACTCTTGTGGCATAGTGGTAAAGAGCTATAGCTGCTAACTAAAAGATTGGCAGTTCTACTCTGTCCTATAGGGTCACTATGAGTGAAAACTGATTCGATGACAATTTTTTTTTTTTTTTGGTACTCAAGGAATTAATTTTTTCATTGGGGTAATAAGCATCAAACCAAATATAAAATAAGTAAAATAAATACATGAAAGGATGATATCCTAGAAACTGATGGGGGTTATTTTAGTGACTATTTCTGAGGATTCTCAAAAGGTAATATTTATGATAGATGATGTGGAGAAGGAAGACTTACTTTCCACATGGAAAAAGATAAGTATTTCACAGAGAAGATCATCTTTTGACTAAAAGATAAGAAAATGCAAATATTAATGACAAATACCTAGTAAAAAAAAAATGGTCCCATAAAAATGGAATTATAATGAATAGTAAAGAAAAAATAATGATCTTATTATTATTCCAAAGCAAGATGGTGTTTAAGCCCTTAATACAACATCTCAAATTCTATTCCAAGGTTGTTCAATTTCAATGTGTTTGCATGTGTGGTGTGTGGGAGGTAGGGAGGAGGGTTTGCTATGAAATCTTTCCCCTCTACAGACCACAGAGCTGAATAGATTCATATATGGCTCTATCTATCCATCTATCTATCTGTCTATCTATCATCTATCTACTGAGAAATATGTATGTATATTCTCAACCAAAAATATATGCACAATTATAGCTTTTTACTAAATATTATTCTATTAATTTTATTACTCCCACCCATACCATCTTTAAAATCAAAAAGCCAAACCCATTGCTGTAGAGTTGATTCTGACTCATAGACTAGACCTTTTGGTTAACAGTTGTAGCTCTTAACCACTATGTCACCAGGGTTTTACTATCTTCTATTACCACCAAATGGCATTTTTTAAGTAATACAGCAGAATCTTCAATAACTAAGTTGCACATGAGCCCAGTATATTATGTCATCATAATTGGAAATACCATCACAACTTAGGCCATCTACCTGATCAAATATTATGAGTCTTTCCTGAAACCATTATTGATAAGGCTGAGGATCCCTAGCATTGGGATGCTATTTAAAAATCCTTTCATATGGACCTCAGCCCCTTGAGAAAGTCCCCACCCTTGGCCAAGGTGTCCTTCAGTGCATCTTTCATGGTTTCATTCCGTAGACTAAAGATGAAGGGATTCAGAAGAGGTGTGATGACACTGGAGAGAATAAAGAGAATCTTGTTGAGGCGCAGGCTGCTCTTCTGTGAGGGGTGGACATAGACAAAGATGGAGATCCCATAGCCCATGCACACCACAGTGAAGTGAGAGGCACAAGTGGCAAAGGCTTTGCGTTGACCTTGACCTGAAGGTATCTTCAGAATGGTGGAGATTATGTACACATAGGAGACCATTGTGAGGGAAAGGGAGCTGACAAGCAGGACAAGGGAGCTGAGGAAGTCCAATAGCTCAATGACACGGATGTCAGCACAGGCCAAGTGGAGGAGAGGGCCACTGTCACAGAAAAAGTGATCAATAACATTGGGGCCACAGTATGGCAATCCTGCCTTAAGGACGGTAGATGGCAGGATGAGAAGAAAGCCACCTACCCAGGAAAGAATGACAAGACGGACACAGAGTGAGCTGGTCATAATCACTGGATACTGAAGGGGGCTGCAAATGGCCACATAGCGGTCATAGGACATGACAGCAAAAAGGATGAACTCAGTGCATCCAGAGAGGAAGTAGAAATAGGACTGTGCAGAGCACCCACCAAATGAGATACTCTTCTTCTCTGACAGGAATGCTGACAGCATCTTGGGAACAGCAGAGGTTGTGGTTAATATTTCGCTGAAAGAGAAATTACTGAGGAAGAAATACATGGGTGATTGGAGCCTGTAGTCCACAATGATCAGGGTAATGATGAGGGTGTTTCCAAGGACAGTCATCAAATAGGCCAGTAAAAAAATCAAGAACAGAAGTCCCCCTAGCTTTCTGGTGGTTGGTATCCCCACAAGAATAAACTCGGTCACCAAAGTCCAATTCCCCATTTCTATATTTTATGTCTCTTTTTACTGAAAAGAGAGTTACAGAGGAGATACAAGTAAGATATATCACTCATGAAAACATAAAAATTACAAAAAATTGAGAAAAATTGCAGTACTTCCAGCAAAGTGGAACTACATGATAGGTGGGTGCAAGTTTTTCCTACAAAAATCCAGGTAAGGATATATGAAAATAAACTTCCTCAATGCCACCATTTGTTTTATATTCTCTAATTCTTGGAGGGAACTAAAATTGTTTCACCAATAAAATATTTGTCAAGTAAATGATTTGATAATATACCAGAGAAGATTCAATTGGTACTTGCCTTAGTTATCAAATGCTTATTTATCAAATGCAGAAATACCACAAGTGGATGGCTATAACAAAGAGAAAATTATTTCTTTACAGTAAAGTAAGCTAAAAGTCCAAATTCAGAGTGTCAGCTCCAGGGAAGGCTTTTTCTCTCTGTCTGCCTTCTCATCAATCTTCTAGGAGCTTCTCTGTGCAGGGGTCCTGGGTCCTAAGAATGCGCTCTGCTCCGGGCACTGCTTTCTTGGTGTTATGAGGTCCCCCACTCTTCTTTTGTTTCCTTTTTTTTTTTTTAATCTCTTGTAAGATAAAAGGTGGTGCAGGCCACACCCCAGGGGAACTCCCTTTACACTGGATCAGGGATATGACATTAGTAAGGGTGTTACAATCCCACTGTAACCCTCTTTTACATAAAATTACCATAACAAAATAGAGGACAACCACACAATACTGGGAATCATGGCCTAAACAAGTTGGCACATGATTTAGGAGGACACAATGCAATCCATGACAGTACTTCAAATATAATAGCAATTTATTACCAACATTCACCTTGTAGGGAATGGCATGCCTGAGATGTTGAGGATTCACATGGATTGTGTGATTTTAGCAGAGATGAGGTATCAAATGTGGTTTTCTGAACAAAGGAAAAAAAAAGAAAAAAGCATATTGAAAATAACAATTAATAATTGTACATCAATAAAAATTGTATCAGTAAATACTGATAGATTAATCCACATTTATTCATAAAAAATAACCTATATGAATACAAAAAAAAAAAAAAAACCTATATGACTATAGGAAACCCTGGTGGCACAATGGTTAAGAGTTATGGCTGCTAACCAAAAGGTCAGCAGTTTGAATCCATCAGGTGCTCCTTGGAAACTCTTTGGGGCAGTTCTACTCTGTCCTATAGGGTCACTATCAGTCAGAATCAACTCGATGGCAATAGGTTTTACATGACTATATGCAAATTTCCCAGATATACAAACAAAAAATATAATGACTCAAAATGTAAAAATGTAAGTATTTGTATCAATAAATCAGGAAACCTAGAAATTAAAGAAAGTAGAAATTAGTATAGGAATATTGTGGTGCTGTTGTTAGGTGCCATCAAGTTGGTTCTAACACATAGCAAAGCTGTTGTTGTTAGGTGCCGTTGAGTCGGTTCCGACTCATAGTGACCCCATGCACAACAGAATGAAACATTGCCCCATCCTGAGCTGTCCTTACAATCGTTATGCTTGAGCTCATTGTTGCAGCCACTGTGTCAGTCCACCTCGTTGAGGGTCTTCCTCTTTTCCACCTACCCTGTACTCTGCCAAGCATGATGTCCTTCTCTAGGGACTGATCCGTCCTGACAACATGTCATAGCAAAGCTATGCACAACAAAACAAAACACTGCCCAGTCTTGCTCCAACCCCATAATCATGCTACACTTGAGCCTATCTTTGCAGCCACTGTGTCAGCCCATCTCCTTGAGGGTCTTCCTCTCTTTCACTGACTCTCAACTTTAGCTAGCATGATGTCCCTCTCCAGGGACTGGACCCAACTGATAACATGTCAAAAGTAATGAGAAGTCTCACCATCCTTGCTTCTAAGGAGCATTATAGCTGTACTTCTTCCAAGACAGATTTGTTTATTCTTCTGGTGGTCTATGGTATAATTAATATTCTTCGCCAACATCATAAATTCTTCTTCAGTATTCTTTATTCATTGTCCAGCTTTCATATGCATATGAGGCGAATGAAAATACCATGGCTTGGCTCAGGTGCACCTTAGTCCTCAAAATGACATCTTTGCTTTTTAACACTTGAAAGAGGCCTTTTGCAGCAGATTTGCTCAATGTTGTTTTATTTCTTGACTGCTGCTTCCGTGGCATTGATTGCGGATCCAAGTAAAACGAAATCCAGGCAACATCAATCTTCTCGGTTTATCATGATGTTGCTTATTCGACCAGTTGTGAAGATCTTTGTTTGCTTTATGTTGAGGTGTAACTCATACTGAAGGTTGTAGTCTTTGATCTTTATCAGTAATTGCTTTAAGTCCTCTTTGTTCTTGGCAAGTTTGTGTCATCTGTATATTACACATTGTTAATGAGTTGTCCTATTCTGATGCTATACTCTTTTTCAAATAGACACATTTCTCAGATGATTTGCTCAGCATACAGATTGAATAAGTATGATAAAAGGATACAACCCTGATGCACACCTTTCCTGATTTTAAACCACACAGTATCCCCCTGTTCTGTTCCAATGATTGCCTCTCACTCGGTGTACAGGTTCTTCATGAGTACAATGAATTGTTCTGGAATTCTCATTCTTTGCAACGTTATCCATAATTTGTTATGCTCCACAAAATCAAATGCCTTTGGAGAGTCAATAAAACACAAGTAAACATCTTTCTGGTATTCTCTGCTTTCAGCCAAGGTCCACCTGACATCAGTAATAATATCTCCCCTTCCGAGTCATCTTCTAAATCCAGCTTGAGTTTCTGGAAGTTCCCTGTTGATGTACTGGTACAACCACTTTTGAATGACCTTCAAAAATTTACTTGTTTGTGATTAATTAAGGACATTGTTTGATAATTTCCACATTGTGTTGGATCACCTTTCTTTGGAATGGACACAAACATGGATCTCATTCAGTCAATTGACCCAGGTAGCTGTTTTCCAAATTTCTTGGCATAGACAAGTGAACACTTACAGCTCTGCATCATTTGTTGAAATATCTCAATTGGTGTTCCACCAATTCCTGGATCCTTCATCAATGCCTTCAGTGTAGCTTGGATTTCTTCCTTCAGCACCACTGGTTCCTGATTATATGCTACCTTCTGAAATATTTAAAAGACAACCAAATTTTTTGCTACTGTGTTTCAGTGTATTCCTTCCTTCTTCTTTTGATGCTTCCAGTGTTTTTCAATATTTTGCCCATAGAATACTTCAATATTGCAACTCAAGGCTTGAATTTTTCTTCAGTTCTTTCAGCTTGAGAAATGGTGAGCATGTTCTTCTCTTTTGGTTTTCTATCTCCAGGTCTTTTCACATGTCATTATAATATTTTACTTTGTCTTCTCAAGCCATCCTTCAAAATCTTCTGTTCAGCTCTTTTACTTCATCATTTCTTCACTTTAGCTGTTCTCCATTCAAGAGCAAATTTCAGAGTCTCTTCTGACATCCATTTTGGTCTTTTCTTTCTTGCCTATCTCTTTAATGATCTTTTGCTTTCTTCACGTATGTTATCTTGATGTCTTTCCACTACTCATCTGGTCTTGGGTCACTAATGTTGAATGCATCAAATCTATTCTTGAGATGGTCACTAAATTCAGGTGGGATATATTTAAGTTTTTATTTTTACTCTTTTGGACTTGTTTTAATTTTTTTCAACTTGAACTTGCATAGGAGCAATTGATGGTTTGTTCCAAAGTCAGCCCCTGGCCTTGTTCTGACTGATGATATTGAGCTTCTCCATTGTCTCTTTTCACAGATATAGTCAATTTGTTTCCTGTGTATTCCATCTGGTGAGGTTCACATGTATAGTTGGTGTTTACGTTGTTGAAAAAAGTTTTTGGTAATGAATAAGACTTTGGTCTTCCCAAATTTTATCATTTGTTCTCTGGCATCATTTCTATCACCAAGGCCCTATTTTCCAACTACCAATCCTTCTTCTTTGTTTCCAACTCTAGCACTGCAATCACTGGTAATTATCAATGCATCTTGATTGCGTGTTTGATCAGTTTCAGACTACAGAAGTTGGTAAAAATCTTCAATTTCTCTATCTTTGACATTAGTGATTGGTGCATAAATTTGAATAACAGTCATATTAGCTGGTCTTCCCTGTAGGTGTATGGATTTTATCCTATCACTGACAGCACTGTATTTCAGAATAGATCTTGAAATGCTCTTTTTGACAATGAATGCAATGTCATTCCTATTTAATTTTTCAGTCCCAGCATAGTAGACCACAATATTTTCTGATTCCAAATGGCCAATATCATCCCATTTCAGCTCACTAATTCCTAGAATATAGATCTTTATGCGTTCCATTTCATTTTTGACTACTTCCAATTTTCCTAGATTCATACTTTGTACATTCCACCTTTTGATTATTAGTGGATATTTGCGGGTGGCTCTTCTCATTTTGAATTGTACCACATTAGCAAATGAAGGTGCAGAAAGCTTTACTCCATCCACATCATTAAGTTTGACTCTATTTTGAGGTGTAGCTCTTCCTCAATCATATTTTCAGTGTCTTCCAACATGAGGAGCTCATTTTCCAGCACTACATCAGACAATGTTCTGCTTCTATTCTTAAGGTTTACACTGGCCTTTTATTTTCAAAAGTAGACTGCCAGATCCATGTTTCTAGTCTGTCTTAGTCTGGAAGCACTGCTGAAACCTGCCCACTATGGGTGACCCAGTTGGTGTTTGAAATACTGGTGGCATAGCTTCCAGCATCACGGCAACATGCAAACCACCACAGTATAACAAAATGACAGGTGAGTGATAGAGAGTGATATTAATAGCAGAAAGATATTATTCAGGAAATAGAGGAGAAAATCAGGCAAAAAAAAGCAAGTGTTGATTTTGGAAAATATTACAATTTCTGATGAAATGTCATGATTTTCTAAAATCAACACTTGCTTTTTCTTTTTATTTTCTACCCAGAATATGACTGCCACCTCAAAGTAAGTCGACCTTAATGACATGAGTGGAATAAAGCTTTCTGGACCTTTTTTTTGCTGATGTGGCATGATTCAAAATGAGAAGAAATCGCTGCAAACATCCATTAATATTCAGAATGTGGAATGTATGAAGTATGTATCTAGGATAATTGGATGTTGTAAAAATGAAATGGAATGCATAAAAAAGAATATCCTAGGAAGCAGTGAAATCACATCAAATTTATGACAAGAAACTTAGAAATACATGCAGAAATGGAAATATAACATGGTAGTAGAAGTTGACACAAAAATTTCAGTATTTTACAGATTCAGAAACCCTAAAATAAATTCTAAAATACGTTAATAATATTACGAAGGTCAAATATTTAAGAATGAATTATATGAAATACACCCAGTGGTGTGAATGAAAATACAGGCCATATTCCTTGATTGGAATCAATATTGCAAAATAATTCATGGTTACGAAGTAACTCAAATCAAAAGGACATATTGGTTTTTACTTCAGAAATGACAAAAATATTTTAAACACAATATTAAATAATCTAATTTTTAAAGAATATACTTTTTACGCAAAGGGATAAATATTATTTTACACTACGAGCTATTTTTACATATTATTTGCCTATAGTAAAATAATTTAAGAACACAGATCTGAAATTCCATAAAAGCACATTTAACCATTTCCATTTCATTGACGACAGAAATTGTAAGAGAAGAAATCAACTTACCCAAAATGGAGTGTAAACGCCTCATTCTCCATTTGTAAGCTATAAACTTCCTTTAAGAACTCTGGGTCAGAAGACAGAAAACGTAGGAGTAGTGCAAGGAAATATTATCTGGACAGAAGAGTCAGGCTATCAAGTATATGTTCAACATTTTGTAGCGATAGGACCAGGTGAGGAAATGTTCAAGATAATCTAAATCCAAGGAAGAAATATACATATGAGAGAAAAAAGAGACTCTCTCCTATTCTATGAAAAATACAATAGCTATTGAACCTCGAACGGCCATTTGTTGAAGGTACTTTGAACTCAACATGGACGTTAGAAGTTTGGGCCAGGGGTTAAAGAATGTAATAAGAAAAAGCGGACATTGTAAAAAGGAAGCAATGTATTGAGGTCACAAAAGAAAAACATGGAAGCATATACAATTTACTTTCTCATTAACATGAATTATTGCTGTGAGCAAAATTTCAAAGAAAGATTTCATCATACAATACTCTTCTAGCTTCCCAGAATCTCAACCTCAAAGAAATCAAAGCAACAACCATGGGAGTACATGTTTTCTTAATAGCTTTTCTGTTACTTAGGACATACGTAGTGACCCCTGTCCAGTGGAAATGATTTAGATAAAGAAAAAAGCCAAAGACATTCCCAAATTTGATCCAATTTTTCCTCTTGAAAATGCACCTGAGAGCGTAGAAGATGAGGTTTCCATAGGAAATATTGTCTGTGCCTCCTGTGAAGAAGCGAAAATTACCATAAGGGCAATTCAACAGCACATGCTATATCAGGAAGAAGGAATTTTGGAGATTAACAAGTCTTTGAAAATGACTCAGTCCATGTCCCCAGAAGGAGCTAACTGGCCGGAAAAGAGCCAAGTTTTTATTTACTCTGCAAGTGTTTATTAAACTCCACAGTGAATCTATTCCTCAGGGACTCCAACAAATACAGAAAAGTTTAGTTTCCCAGGAGAAGTCTTAAAACCAAAAGGATGATCAGTTCCAAATAACATGTTTGATTCATTTTCTGTGCAGCCTTACCTAAAAAAAAAAAAAATGCACATATACACATATACCTATTGCCATTGAGTTGATTCCGACTCACAATGACCATAGAGAACAGAGCAGAACTGCCCCACAGGGTTTCCAAGGAGTGCCTGGCGGATTTGAACTGCCAACCTTTTACTTAGCAGCCATAGCTCTTAACCACTATGCCAACAGGGTTTATATATATATATATACATATATATATAAATATGGTAAGAATTTTATTTTTAAACTAACAGTCCATTGATATTAGGAAAATATTAACTTGATTTTTTGAAATTTATTTTCAGTGGGTGTGTTGATTTAAGACACACTTAGTACATGTGGGGGATTTCTTCACCAAACAGAATCTAAGCCCTTGACCTAAGGTTTATATGACGGCTGTCAGGCATGGCTGAGCAGGTTGTGCTTTGCACAAAGAGTGTTCAGTTGGCTGTGGTTAGGCTGAACTTGACCATACACTCCAAGCAATTTTCTGTGTATATTGGGGTAGGGGGCTTGTCTTTACAAATTCATCTGCCCAGAAGAAATAACATTTTATTATCTGTTCCTCCACACACATTTTCTCATTTGTGTGTGTATAGGATATTACACAATTTTATTTCTACATTTCTTTCAACGTTTATTTCCAGTAATGTCTAATTATGCATTGTATTCTTGGTCAGGAAGGAACCACTTTCTGTAAGCTAATAACATTGTCTTTTACTATTATTTTTTTTGGATAGCTAATTTGTTCTCCCTCTAATTCATCTCAGCCTCTTTCTACTTTAGATAAAATAATAAGAACTTTCCAAATTCTAAGATAGATTTCCTTTTTTTGGTTTTCTCTTTGTAAGTCACGCCCTCTGTATTCCTCTGGCAGGTTATGAGCATATGGACGTAAATTTTTTTAGTACATACTTTTTTTTTTTAACATTATGTTCATAGTCTACAAGAGTTCCTGGGTGGCTCAAATAGTTAAGCACTGGACTACTAACCAAAAGGTTGGCAGTTAAGACCCACCCAGAGACTCCTTGGGAGTAAGGCCTGGTGATCTGCTTCTGAAAGGTCACAGTCTTGAAAACCTTTGGTGTGCTGTTTTACTCTGCACACTTGGGTGTCACTGTGAGTTGGAATTAACTTGACAGCAACCAATAACAACACATAATTTATATTCCACTTATTTTTTATGCCTTTCTCAAATATTTATCAGTGAAATTATTTAAGGCAAAGATGTTATTCATGTAGGGTATTTTAGTACCTAGCATAGTGGCACATACTAGGTGGCTGGGATATTTGACAAATTTTTGAATGAAGGAGTGAACAGATGATATTTAATCTTTGAATTCAGTTATCCTTATAGAGAATCAAAATCTGTGAGTATAATTTTTTTTTAATGAATACTCTTACAAATGATACCTCCACACACTGAGACGAAAACTAATGAAGATCCCATCTATAAAGAATACAGAATTTGGGGCTAGCAAGATATTGAAGGGTATGTGAGAAAGTAGATTCAATCATGACTTATTCCAAAATTAATATTAAAAATAGATATTAGGACCTTTTGATTAGGTTTCAGTGAGCAATATTTGAGAAAGGGAATCAAAATGTGTAGGAGCAGCTAAAAATTATACACAGGCAAGACTACTTGGAGAAAATTTTAATTTCATACTTTCTTTGAGGCAAATGGGAACAGCAGTAACTATCTAAATTCCTTCCTTTTATAACTAAAATCATTCTCATTTTTATAAGGCATAATCAGAAATTGTGGATCATGAAAATTTTCCCAGATTAGGCTCTACCATCCATCAAAATGTGTTCGTCCCCCTGACTTCTTTCCTTGTCTTCTTCTTCTTCAAGGTATAACTTAATACAATCCTCTGGAAATATAGTTCCCTGGTTACTCTTTGGCACACTGACTCACTCCCATCTTCATGACACCAAGATTAGAACCCCACCATTTGGCCATGTAAATAGGGCCATTACACAGTTTTCAGTTTCTGTGTGTTCTACTTTCATCTGTCCAAACAAAATGCAATGTATCTAAGGGCAAGAGCCATACCTAACCTTAATGAATGTTATCAACAATGTTATATACAATTCCCATATCATTTGGAAGTAATAAAGCTCTTCAAATAGTCAATTTCAAAGTCAACATGAATCCATAAAATATAACCTAGAATAAAGATGTACTCATAACTTGGAAACACAAACAAGTTTATTCTTACGAAAATTATGCTCAATATTTCTATGTGTATACACACTTAATTTAGCAGTAATAATTAGGTACAGTTTTGTTCTTTGATTTTTCCCTTAAATATACATCACAAACATATATTCTGTGTGCCTGACCAATGTTTTTAAATATATTTGTTCATCTATCTGTCACTTATATTGATGCCACAGAGATAAATGTTGCTCTTCAGGATTGCTTCACATAAGGGACACCTTGTGCGGAATACAGTAATGTAAACCTCAAAAGGGGCTCAAATAAAGCATTATGGGACACCAGACATAGAGGTGAATAAAAATAATTATCTGGGAGAAAAATTTTGGGAGAAAAGAACATTGCAGAAGGATTGGCAATTTAGGAGGATAATGAATACAGGTGGCATTTTAACTTTTGAAGATAGTAGGAAGGATGAAATTCTGGAGAAGGAAAACAGAAGGAAAAAAAGACCAGGGGTGGTAAAAATGTGCTATGAACAGAAAATAGCAAACACTTTGGCTGGATTTTAGGGCAAATGAAGCAAACAGGATAAAATTAAGTATTTATTGCCATTTAATAAAATCAAAATTGTGTTTTGTAACCAAAATTAGCAACGACCAAAAAATGTATGTGTGTATCACTATCCTGTTGTGAAACAGACTATTTCACATATGTGTAGAATAGTGTACATCTCACTTTTCCAGACTCAGATAGTCTAGGGTTCTGCCTATTGTCTCTGTAAAATGTTGTCGATCCTTTCACCAATATTGTGGTACTTTGGACAATAAATTATATGGTTATCCTACTCACAAACTGAGAAGTAAACTATAAGACAATTAGCTTCTTAAACTTGTTGTACTCTGTCTTTCCTTCTTTTTCAGTGCTCTGCACAGGCTGTATGAATCCATTATTCTCTTGAATCTGAGAAACCACCTTTTCAATTAAGGGTGTGTGTTTGTGTGTGTGTTTTTGAAGGACTGTTCAAAGGTATCAGGGGTAATTTTATACAGAAGATGCTTCAAGAAGTCTTCTAAATGCTTACAGTAGTTCCTACATCATTAAATATATTAAGCCTCATAAGAATAACTTTTGTCTCTCACTTAAACATCACCCCATCATCAGTATTTACTCCCAGAAGAGAATTTACTCATTAAAAGTTAGAGTCCCTGTAATGAATCCCCAGGATATTGTCAGAAGTAGAAGAGGCAAATCATAGAATAGTTTATCTTATCTCAGCATCTACTAGGCCTTTGCTGCTTGCCTATGTTCCATGCAGGCAGATTCTCCACTATGAAACCACCAGGCAAGAGGTACATTGCAAAGCAAAACAAAACTCACTTCCAAGCACATAAATATACAGACATTTCAACAGTCTTAGAGCAAGAAATATTGGATGTGAAGCTCAAGATGGTCCAACAAAGTATTTAATACATGGCACACTGGTTTAGGGAAACATAAATACTCTTTCAATTCCGACTCTTGAGTACTAGAAGAATGCTATATTTTCTAAATACCTATTATAATTTTACGCACAGAACACCTACTTTGTAACCTTCTAATAATCCTAACATTAATTTTTTTTTCCTTCTGTTTTCTTAAAAAAATGTTACTCATGCAGAAAATGAAGGTTAAGTGTGTTTTGTGTGGCATCAGATGCTCTAACCCTAGAATCCAGTGTGTATTTTCAAAACTCACCAGACTCTGCAAGGTTATAGAAAATGAAGGGTATGCAATATAGTGTAAGAAAAGGTAGACATTTTTATATGAATGGTTGTGATATGTCATTCACAAATAGGAAGATAAGAAAAAAATATCAATTATATATAATTATATTAGGCAGAAAGCAACATGGTAGAAAAATGCTCAGCCCCTGCCCTTCTTAGTAAGACCAAAAAAGAAAAACTCAGGCATTTTATGTGCTTTTTTCCCTTTGCATCTCCATTTGAAATTTCTCTTTTGATTTGTGCACCTGGTGAATTTTCATGTTTCTTCATCACCATAATTAAACCCTTTACAAGATGAGTCTTCTAGGACTCTGAACTTCACTAGGATTTCCTTCCTCTACATTGTAGTGATGAAACAGCATGCACCGTCTCACATATTTGATTGTAAAACTTTTGGACGATAGAGTCAACGTCCCTTAAAACCCATTGCCATTGAGTCCATTCCAACCCACAGTGACCCTACAGAACAGAGTAGAACTTTCCCATAGAGTTTCCAAGGAGCACCTGGTGGATTCGAACTGCCGACCATTTGGTTAGCAGCCGTAGCACTTAACAACTACACCACCAGGGTTGCCCAAAGTCCCTTACATGATGAAAATAAATTACTTCATGGTTGTTGAAAAACAAGTGGGAAGTCAATAAAATAAAGGGTATAATTAAACAAGTTAAAGCTTAAAGCGTTGTATTAAATAAAGGAAAACTCATAGCAAGGTGAGAGCAGTCCGTTTTTAAGAAGCTTAACGGAGGGGTGACAACTGAGTTGAGGTTTAGAATACATATTCCAAGAGCATGCCTAAGAGAAGTGATATCAGAGAAATGGCTAGGAAGCACATAAGCATATTCCCCCAGAGAAACAATGAAAACAGGAAAACTGTCAGAATCAACTTTATCAGAACTCTAGAAAATAGAAGTTTATAGCAAACAAGCATATGTGATTGTGTGTTTGACCTGCCTGGGGGGTCTGACCCCCTGAAGGACTGACACAAGGTGCTTTTCTCTGTTTCACCTAACTCAGAACCCTGTCAGGGCAGAAGAACATCTAGGTGAAGCACAGTCTTTTAAAACATTGAAAGAGAAATAAACAGCTGCCTTCCCTTGGGACAAAATATTATTGTTGGGAAAAATAATAGATACGCAAAAAATCCAGAAGAAAAGGCTCAGAAGTATTTTAGTCCTTTGAGGAATAAGGGCTTTGAAAAACTCCTCTGTCTAATAGGTAATATAGAAAGTCATGCACATGCCCAGGGCAAGGCATCTATTCAGAAAAGGCCTAAGAAGATCCTAAGCATTAGCTACAGGCTGATCATCAGATTCAACACAGGCAGGAGGTGAAGACTGAGGCAGAGTTTTAAATGGCATGGCTATGCATTGAGGGAGTGATCCAACAAAGAGCCAACCTGCAAAGATTGAGACGGTATTTTTTTTTTTCCCTCTCTCTCTTTTTTTTTTTTTTCTTTTCCTGGCTTCAGACATTTAAGGTAATGTCTGTCCAACCATTAGCTGACCACAAACTAAAACAACCAGAGATCACACACTCCACAAAATAGTCTTTTCGAAATACAATAGAAAAGTCACTGAAGAAATAAATGACTATAAACCACAGCAACAACAGCAGAAAACTCTAAGAGTGAAGGATTTTATTTCCTGAGTTTCCACATTATAACATTTAAAAAGTCCAGTTTCCTACATATATATATATATATATATATAAAAGCCCTGGTGGCATAGAGATTAAGAGCTCTGGCCGCTAACCAAAAGGCCAGCTGCTCCTTGGAAACCCTGTGGGGCAGTTCTACTCTGTCCTATAGGATAGCTATGTGTCAGAATCAATGGCAACAGGTTTTTTTTTTTTTTTTTTTTTTTGAGGGGGGTATATCTATAAGGTATAAAAATAGGCAAGAAACTGTGGACCTTCCACAGAGGGGAAAAAAGGAACTAAAACAAACATAGTCATTGGGCTCACTAGATAAAATTCTACCCAACAACATCAGAATATACATTCTTCTCCAGTGCATACGGAACATTCTCCAAGATAGGTCATACGTGAAGTCACAAAACATGTATCAATGAATTAAAATATATATATATATACACATATATATATATATATATATATATATCATACAAAGAGTCTTCTCCTACCACAGAGAAACAAAACTAGAAGTCAATAAGATAAGGAAAACTGGAAAATTCACAAAAAGGTGGAAATCCAATACACTCTTAAACAGTGAATGGGAAAACTCAGAAAAGACAAAAGAAATTAGGAAATACATTGAGCCAAATTAAAATGTAAGGAAAATATACCAAAATCTATGGGCTGCAATGTAAGCAGTGCTTGTAGGAAAATGTATACTGATAAATACCTGCAGCAAAAAGAAGAAAGATATTAAATCACTAAACTAGCTTATGCATTAAAAAAGTAGAACAAAAGAGAAAATTAAACTCAGCACTAGCAGAGGGAGGAAATAAATACTAAAGAGAAGATAAATGAAATAGAAACAAAACAATACAGGAAAATCAAAGACACCAATTTTTTTTCCTTTGAAGGAATCAAAAAAATTGACAAACCTTTAGCTATACTGAAAAAAAAGACGAGACTAAAATTACTAAAATCACAAATGAAAATGGGGCCATTATAGCTAATCCTACAGAAAAAGGAAAAAAAAAATTATAAGAGAATATTCTGAACAATTGTATTTCCACAAATTATCTAACCAAGATGAAATGGACAACTTCCTAGAAATATCAAAGAAGTAAAAAATCTGAATATATCTTCAAAAAATAAAGAGTTTCAATGAGAAATGGGAAACTGCCCAATAAATCAAGCTGAAGACTTGAAGATTTCACAGATGAATTCTACCAATCATTTAAAAAGAATTAACATTAATCCTTTCAAATTAAAACAAATAAAGCAGCAACAAAAAAAAAAGAGGGAACACTTTCTAACTCATTCTAGGCCAGCACCACACTGATACCAATGCCAGACAAATACATAACAAAAAGAAACCAAAACACTTTATGAATATAGATGAAAAAATCCTCAGTAAAATACTAGCAAACATAATCCAGTAGCATACTGACAAGATTATAAATGACCCAATGAGATTTATGCCAGCAATGAAAGAGTAGTTCAACATAGAAAAATCAATCACTATAACAACACCACATCCACAGAAAGGAAAAGAAAAAAAGAAGACATAGAAAAGACATTTGACAAAATATAATACTCTTTCAAGATGAAACCACTTAAGGTTAAGAACTCCTCAACCCTATTTAAAAAAGTCAGGAAAAACTCACAGCTAACAGAATTCTCAATGATGAAAAACTGAAATCTCTCCTCTGAAATCATAACAAAAAAGGATATCTACTTTTCCTAATTCTGTTCAACATTTCACTGGAAGTTCTTGCCATGACAATTAGGCCAGAAAGTGGGATAAAAGACATCCACATTTAAAAGAAAGAAGTAAAACTTTTTATATTCACAGATGACATGATCTTATATGTAGGGAATCCTATGCAATCAAATGAAAAAAAATCATTAAAACTAATAAAAAAATTTGGCAAAGTTGCAGGATAGAAGATCAACACACAAAAATCTATTATGTTTTTATACTGTTGCAAAGAACGATTTGAAAAGGTAATTAAGAAAATGACATGTATGATAGCACAAAGAAATAAATTATGAAAAAATCAACTAGGGGGTGGAAAATGGTATACTAAAAACTAAAAAACCTGTCTGAGAGATATTAAATAAGACTTACGCAAATAAAAAGCCATTCCAGTTTCACAGATTGGGAGACATATTGTTAAAATGTCAATATCTCCCAAAATGTCCAGGTTCAATGCAGCCCCAGTCAAAATCCCAATGACCAGTTTTTCAGAAATTCCAAAGTCTTTCTAAAATTTTATATGAAAACACAAGCGGATTAGAATAGCCAAAACAATGAAAAAGAACTCAAGTATCTTGATTCAAAACTTAGCACAAAGCAATAGTTATCAAGGCAAAGTGGTTCTGGCTTAGGTAGATAAATAGATCAATAGAAGAAAAATGAAAGTCCAGAAATACACCCATACATTTAGGCCTAGTTGATTTTGACAGGAGTAACATGATCGTTCCAATCTGAAAGAATAGTCTCTTAAATCAATAGTGCAGTGACAACTGGATGTCTACATGCAAAAAATTGAAGTTGGGATAAAAGCTCATACCACATTCAAAAATTAACCAAATGAATCAAAGACATCCACACAAGAGTTAAAAGTATAAAACTTGGGAGTGTGGGGCCAAAATGGCATAATAGCCAGACCTTCCTGCGATTCCCTCATATAACAAACACCTGAAAAAACAAGTGAAATGATTATATTTATGACAAGCTAGGAGCCCTGAAAATCAAAGGCAAAGTTAGAAAACAGACTGAGCGGCGAAGGAGGAAGATATGGTTCAGAAGGGTAGAGGAGTTGCCGGACCTTAATCGCTAGGATCCCTCAGGCACAATTTCTGGTCAGGGGCTGGTGGTAGCCTTCAGCTGCAGTTTCTGCAGGGAGAAGCAGTGAGCTGCACAGCCTACTCACAACTCCGGAACCAGAGAAGAACAGAGCTTTTGGCAAAAGCTAAGTATTTGCCTATATTTTGCAGTGCAACCAGCCCCCAAGCCAGCTTCAGAGGCTGTTGATTTCCCTGGGCCTGAAATAGGCCCTGTTGAGCTCCTGGAGCTGACCTCCAGCCTTGGAGAAGAATAAATATGCAGTAGGGGGAAAATATAATTAGCCAGCTCCATGAACCTGGGGAGCTCAGGACAGAAGCAGCTCCTGTCCAGGCATAAACAATCCATGGACTTTGAATACCTTTCCCCACTGCATGTACCTGAGTGGGCCTATTTCAGGAGAATAGTCCATTGTTGGCAGAATACAACTGTTTCAGCTGTGCAGTAGAGAAGTGGGGTTTGATGTTTGACACCGCTTTCCCTATAAACAGGGTCCTCACCTACTCACAACAGGAACCTAAGGACTGGTGGCTCCACTCAGGTCTCTCAACCACCCGAGACAGGTGTCCAAGGATAACTGGTACCTCCCAGTCCTTACAACTAAAAACATTGGGTGTTCATGGTCTGTATGCAGAACCCATCCACCTGTACACTCTAGGGAACAGGGACATGCTTTACTCGAAGACACTTGAGGGATGATCCTCAGCCCCTGCCTTATTCAGAGAGTGATCCCCTGCTGCAACCAGATACCAGTACCTACACCAATCAGCCCTGCCCCTCTAAGACTGTAGGAGATAGCCTGTACCACACACTTGATGATCAGCTACCTGGGTAACAGAGCTGAATTCATACAAGAAAAGTGAATGGACTCCTACAGCTCCAATGGCAAAAATAATCAAGGTAGCTCACTCAAGTAACCCATTTGGGCATATCAAAACAAACAAAGCAAGAAGCTACGATACAGTAAGCAAACATAAAGTAAACTAATACAATAACTTATAGGTGATTTGGAGACAACAGTCAATATCAAGTCACATAAAGAAATACACCATGATGGTCTCAACAAGCTCTCAAAACAAAGAATCAAGGGATCTTCTAAATGAAAGTGCATTCCCGGAACTACCAGATGCAGAATACAAAAGATTAATATACAGAACCCTTCAAGGCATCAGGAAGGAAATCAGGCACTATGCAGAACAAGCCAAGTAACACACAGATAAAGAGGTTGAAGAAATTAAAAAGGTTATTCAGGAACATAATGAAAAATTTAATAAGCTGGAAAAATCCATAGACAAACAGCAAACAGAAATTTGGAAGATTAATAATAAAATTACAGAATTAGGCACCTCAATAGAAAGTAAGAGGGTAGACTTGAGCAAGTGGAAGGGAGAATTTGTGAACTTGAAGATAAAGCACATGGCTTTATCTTCAAAGATAAAGAACACTTGGATAAAAGAATTAAAAAAAATGGAGAAACCTTAAGAATAATGTGAGACTCTATCAAGAGAAATAACCTACAAGTGATTGGAGTACCAGAACAGGGAAGGATAAAAGAAAATAGAGAATTGTTGAAGATTTTTTGGCAGAAAAGTTCCCTGATATCGTGAAAGATGAGACGATATCTATCCAAGATGTTCATCGAACTCTACCTCAGGTAGATGTTAAAAGAAACTCACCACCCACCCAGCACCAAGACATTATAATCAAATTTGCCAAAACCAAAGAAAAAGAGAATTTTAAGAGCAGCTAGGGATAAAAGAAAAGTCACCTACAAAGGACAGTCAATAAGAATAAACTCAGATTACTTAGAAGAAACTATGCAGGCAAGAAGGCAATTGGATGATTTACATAAAGCATTCAAGGAAAATAATTGTCAGCCAAGAATCGTATATCCAGGAACTGTCTCTCAAATATGAAGGTGAAATTAGGACATTCCAGATAAACAGAAGTTTGGAGAATTTGTAAAAACCAAACCAAAACTACAAGAAATACTAAAAGAAATTCTTCAGTAAGAAAATCAATAATATCAGGTATCAACCCAAGAGTAGAACACTGGACAGAGCAATCGGATGTCAACCCAGAGAGGGAAATCACAAAAATAAATCAAGACAAAAAAATGCTCAAAACAGGGAAACAGAGATGTTATTATGTAAAAGAAGACAACATTAAAACAATAAAAAGAGAATATAAAATGTAGTCACAGATCTTTCATATGCAGGGGAAGAAAAGGCGATACAAACAGACAAAAGGTAGGTTTAAATTTAGAAAAATAGGGGTAAATATTAAGGTAGCCACAAAGGAGATGAACTACCCTACACATCAAATTAAACTACAAGGAAAAAATAGAGACTCAGGAGAAATAAAATCAAGAACAATGAATATGAGAAAAAGACAATAAGTACAGATAAACTACTCAGCACAAAAAATTAAGTGGGAAAAAGAAAATGTCAAAAAAAAACCCAAAAAAGACATCAAAATAATAGCACTAAATTAATACCTATCCATAATTATGCTGAATGGAAGCGGAGTAAAAGCACGAATAAAGAGACAGAGAGTAGCAGAATGGATTAAAAAACACAAGCCATCTATATGCTGCCTAGAAGAGACATACCTTAGAGACAAAAAAAAACTAAAACTCAAAGGATGGAAAAAAATATATCAAGCAAACAACAATCAAAAAAGAGCAGGAGTGGCAATATTAATTTCTGACAAAATAGACATTTAAGTTAAATCCATGAGAAAGAACACTATATAATAATTAAAGGGACAATATACCAAGTAGATATAATCATATTAAATATTTATGCACCCAATGACAGGGCTGCAAGACACATAAAACAAACTGAATCAGAATTGAAAAGTGAGATAGACAGCTCCACAATAATAGTAGGAGACTTCAACATACCACTTTTGGGGACAGACAGGACGACCAGAAAGAAGATCAGTAAAGACACGGAAGATCTAAATGCCAAAATCAACCAACTTGACCTCATAGACATATACAGAACACTCCTCCGAACAGCAACCAAGTATGCTTTCTTTGCTAGTGCACATGGAACATTCTCTAGAACATTCTCAAGCCTTAGCAGAATCCAAAACACTGAAATATTGCAAAGCATCTTCTCTGACCATAAGGCCATAAAAGTAGAAAACGATAACACAAAAAGCAGGGAAAAGAAACCAAACACATAGAAACTGAACAACATCCTGCTCAAAAAAAACTGGGTTATAGAAGACATTAAAGATGGAATGAAGATATTCATAGAATCCAATGAGAATGAAAACCCTTCCTATCAGAACATTTGGGACACAGTGAAAGCAATGCTCCAGGGTAAATTTATATTATTAAATGAGCACATTCAAAAAAAAAACGCAAGGGCAAAAATCAAAAAATTGTCCCTACAATTTGAATAAATACAGACCAACAAAAGAAACACTCAGGCACCAGAGGAAAGCAAATGATAAAAATTAGAGCAGAGTTAAATGAAATAGAAAACAGAAAAACAACTGAAAGAATTAACAAGACCAAAAGCTGGTTCTTTCAAAAAATTGACAAAATTGATAAATCATTAGCCAAACTGACAAAACAAAAACAGGAGAGGAAGCAAATAACCCGAATAAGAAATGAGATGGGCGATATTACAAAAGAATCATATCAGATTGCTATGAAAAATTCTATTCCTACAAATAAGAAAACCTAGAAGAAATGGATGAATTCCTAGAAACACACTACCTATCTAAACTAACACAAATAGAGGAATTACAACTAAATAGACCTATAACAAAAGAAAAGATTGAAAAGGTAATGAAAAACTCTCAACAAAAAAAAAACAGCACTGGTTCGGGTGCCTTCACTACAGAGTTCTACCAAACTTTCAGAGAAGAGTTAACACCACCACTACTCTAGGTATTTCACACCATAGAAAAGGACAGAATACTTCCAAACTCATTCTATGAAGCCAGCATATTCCTGATAATAAAACCAGGCAAAGACACCACAGAAAAAGAAAATTACAGACCTATATTCCCCATGAACTTAGATGCAAAAATCCTCAATAAAATTCTAGCCAATAGAATTCAACAACATATCAAAAAAATAATTCACCATGACCAAGTAAAATTCATACCAGGTAGGCTGGGATGGTTCAACATTAGAAAAACAATTAATGTAATTCATCAAATAAATAAAACAAAAGACAAGAATCACATAATTTTATCAGTTGATGCAGAAAAGGCATTTGAAAAAGTTCAACACGCATTCATGATAAAAACTCTCAGCAAAATAGGAATAAAGGAAAATTCCTCAACATAATAAAGGACATTTATATAAAGCCAACAGCCAACGTTATCCTAAATGGAGAGAGCCTGAAAGCATTCCGCTTGAGATGGGGAACCAGACAAGGATGCCCTTTATCACCACTCTCATTCAACATTCTGATGAAAGTCCTAGCCAGAGCAATTAGGCTAGATAAAGAAATAAAGGGCATACAGATTAGCAAGGACAAAGTAAAAGCATATCTATTTGCAGATGACATGATCTTATACACAGAAAACCAAAAGGAACCCTCAAGTAAACTACTGAAACTAATAGAAGAGTTCAGCAGAGTATCAGGATGTAAAATAAACATACAAAAATCAGTTGGATTCCTCTACACCAACAAAAAGAACATCAAAGAGGAAATTGCCAAATCAGAGCATTACTGAAAAAGAAGGAGAAAGGTGGAGGTCTCACTCTACCTGATTTTTGAAACTATTTTACTGCCACAGTAGTCAAAACAGCCTTGTAATGGTACAACAATAGATACATAGACCAGTGGAACAGAACTGAGAATCCAAACATAAATTCATCCACATATGAGCAGTTGGTATTTGACAAAGGCACAAAGTCAGTTAAATGGGGAAAAGACACACTGTTTAACAAATGGTGCTGGCGTAACTGGATATCCCTCTGCAAAAAAATGAAACAAGACCCGTGCCTAACACAATGCACAAAAACAAAATCAAAACGGAACAAAGACCTAAATATAAAATCTAAAATGATAAAGATCACGGAAAAAAAAATAAGGAAAACGTTAGGAGCCTTAATGCATGGCATAAAGAGTATAGAAAACATCACTAACAATGTAGATGAAAAACTAGATAACTGGGAGAGCCTAAAAATCAAATACCTATGCTCATCCAACGACTTCACCAAAAGAGTAAAAAGATTACCTACAGACTGGGAAAAAGTTTTTAGCTTTGACATTTCTGTTCAGAGACTGATCTGTGCAGTCTACATAAAGACAAATAACCCAATTAAAAAATGGGCAAAAGAAATGAGAGGTACTGCACTAAAGAAGACATTCAGGTAGCTAACAGATATATGAGGAAATGTTCAGGATCATCAGCCATTAGAGAAATGCATATCAAAACTACAGTGAGATTCCATCTCTTTCCAACAAGGCCGGCATTAACACAAAATAATAAATGTTGGAGAGGTTGTGGAGAGACTGGAACACTTATATACCGCTGGTGGGAATGTAAAACGTTGCAACCACTTTGGAAATCAATTTGGTGCTTCCTTAAAGAGCTAGAAATAGAACTACCATACAATCCAGCAATCCCACTCCTTGGAATATATCCTAGAGAAAGAAGAGCCTTTACGTGAAAAGATATATGCATACCCATGTTCATTCCAGCAATGTTTACAATAACAAAATGATGGAAGCAACCAAGGTGCCCATCAACGGATGAATGGACAAATAAATTATGGTGTATTCACACAATGGAATACTACGCATCAATAAAAAGCAGTGATGAATCTGTGAAACATTTCATAACATGGAGGAATCTGGAAGGCATTAAGCTGAGTGTAAAAGGACAAGTACTATATAAGAACCACTATTATAAGAACTGGAGAAATAGTTTAAACAGAGAAGAAAACATTCTTTGATGGTTACGAGAGCGGGGAGGAAGAGAGGGAGGGAGAGGGGTATTCACTAATTAGACAGTAGATAAGAACTATTTTAGGTGAAGGGGAAGACGACACACAATACAGGAGAGGTCACCACAACTGGACTGAACCAAAAGCAAAGAAGTTTCCAGAATAAACTGAATGCTTTAAAGGCCAGCGTAGCAGCGACGGGGGTTTGAGGACCATGGCTTCAGGGACATCTAAGGCAATTGGCATAATAAAATCTATTAAGAAAACATTCTGCATCCCACTTTGGAGAGTGGCGTCTAGGGTCTTAAGTGCTAGCAAGCGGCCATCTAAGATGCATTGATTGGTCTCAACCCACCTGGAGCAAAGGAGAATGAAGAACACCAAAGACACAAGGTAAATAAAAGCCCAAGAGACAGAAAGGGCCACATAAACCAGAGACTACATCAGCCTGAGACCAGAAGAACTAGATGGTGCCCTGCTACAACCAATGCCTGCCCTGACAGGCAACACAACAGAGAACCCCTGAGTGAGCAGGAGAGCAGTGGGATGCAGACCCCAAATTTTTGTAAAAAGACCAGACTTAATGGTCTGACTGAGATTAGAAGGAGCCAGTGGTCATTGTCCCCAGACCTTCCGTTAGCCATTCCCAAAGCCAGCTCCTCAGACATGGATTGGACTGGACAAGGGGATAGAAATTGATACTGTTGAAGAATGAGCTTCTTGGATCAGGTAGACATACGAGGCTATGTTGGTATCTCTTATTTGCAGGAGAGATGAGAAAGTAGAGGGGGTCAGAAGCTGGCAGAATGGACATGAAAATAGTGAAGGGAAGGATTGTGCTGTGTCGTAAGTGGTAGAGAAATTAAGAGTGTATAGCAAGGTGTATATAAATTTTTGTACGAGAAACTGACTTGATTTTAAACTTTCACTTAAAGCAAAATAAAAATTTTAAAAAGTATAAAACTCTCAGAAAAAAAGATAGAGGTAACCTTCATGAACTTGGATTTGACAATGGATTTGAAGATATAGCAAAAGAATAATAAATATAAGAAAAAAAGGCAAGTTGAAAAACATCAAAATTTAAAATATTTGTGATTCAAAGAACACTGTCAATAGTGAAAATAGAACTCATAGAATGGGAGAAAATATTTGTAAATCATATATCTGAAAAGATTCCACTATCCAGAATACATAAAGAACTCTTACAAATAAGGAAAAATAAAAGAAACCCAATTTCTAAAAACAGACAAAAGATTATTGAATAGATATTTCTCCAAAGTACTAAAATTTCTACAAAGAGCTTGAAAAGATGTTCCACAACCTTAATCATTAGATAAATGCAAACTAAAACCACCATGAGATATTATTGCACACCCTCTAGGATGGCTATACAAACACTGGTGGTGTAGTAGTTAAGAGCTACAACTGTTAACCAAAAGGTCAGCATTTCAAATCCCTCCTTGGAACTCTATGGGGTAGTTCTACTCTGTCCTTTTGGTTTCTATGAGTCAGAATCAACAGGTTTGGTTTTTGGTTTTCTTAGGAGGGCTATAATTAAAAAATGAAGTAAATGAACTGAACGGAAGATTTCAAAGGGCTGCTGGAGAAGACAAAGAAAAATATTATAAAGACATGCTCAAAGAGCTGGAGATAGGAAACCAAAAGTGAAGAACACACTCGGCTTTTCTCAAGCTGAAAGAACTGAAGAAAAAATTCAAGCCTTGAGTAGCAATAGTGAAGGATTCTATGGGGAAAATATTAAACAACACCAAAAAACCAAAACCAAACCCAGTGCCATCAAGTCGATTCTGACTCATAGCGACCCTATAGGACAGAGTAGAACTGTCCCATAGAGTTTCCAAGGAGCACCTAGCGGATTCGAACAGCCAACCTTTTGGTTAGCAGCCGTAGCACTTAACCACTACACCACCAGGGTTTCCATTACAGGAAGCATCAAAAGAAGATGGAAGGAATACACAGAGTCATTACACCAAAAAGAGTTAGTTGACGTTTAACCATTTCAAAAGGTATTGCATGTCAGGAACCAATGGGACTGAAGGAAGAAGTCCAAGCTGCACTGAAGGTATTGGCAAAAAACAAGGCTCCAGGAACTGACAGGATATCAAACGAGATGTTTCAACAAACGGATGCAGTATTGGAAATGCTCACTCATCTATGCCAAGAAATACAGCTACCTGGCCAACTGACTGGAAAAGATACATATTTATGCCTATTCCCAATAAAGGTGATCCAGCCAAATGCAGAATTTATCAAACAATATCATCAATATCACATGCAAGCAAAATTTTGCTGAAGACCATTCAAAAGCAGGGAAGTTCCAGAAATTCAGGCCAGATTCAGAAGAGGACATGGAACCACGGATATCACTGCTTATGTCACATGGATCCTGGCTGAAAGCAGAGAATACCAGAAGGATGTTTACCTGTGTTTTATTGACTATGAAAAGGCATTTGACTGTGTGGATCATAACAAATTATGGATAACATTGCAAAACATGGGAATTCCAGAACACTTAATTGTGCTCATGAGGAATCTTTACATAGATCAAGAGGCAGTTGTTCAGACAATACGAGGGGATACTGGGTGGTTTAAAGTCAGGAAATGTGTCCATCAGGGTTGCATCCTTTCACCATACCTATTCAATCTGTATGCTGAGCAAATAATCCGAGAATCTGCACTATATGCAGAAGAATGGGGCATCAGGATTGGAGGAAGACTCATTAACAACCTGCGTTACGCAGATGACACAACCTTGCTTGCTGAAAGTGAAGAGAACTTGAATGTCTTACTGATGATGATCAAAGACCACAGCCTTCAGTATGGATTACGCCTCAACATAAAGAAAACAAAAATCCTCACAACTGGACCAATAAGCCAAATCATGATAAACAGAGAAAAGATTGATGTTGTCAAGGATTTCATTTTACTTGGATCCACAGTAAACATCCATGAAAGCAGCAGTCAAGAAATCAAAAGACGCATTGCATTGGGCAAATCTACTGCAAAGAACCTCTTTAAAGTATTGAAAAGTAAAGATGTCACCTTGAAGACTAAGGTGCACCTGACTTAAGTCATGGTATTTTCAGTCTCATCATATGCATGTGAAAGCTGGACAGCGAATAAGGAAGACCAAAGAATTGACTCCTTAGAACTGCGTGTTGGCAAAGAATATTGAATATACCATACACTGCCAAGAGAACAAACAAATCTGTCTTGGAAGAAGTACAATGAGAATGCTCCTTAGAAGTAAGGGTGGTGAGACTGCGTCTTACATACTTTGGACCTGTTATCGGGAGGGATCAGTCCCTGGAGAAGAACATCATTCTTGGTAAAGTACAGGGTCAGCAGAAAAGAGGAAGACCCTCAATGAGGTGGATTGACACAGCAGCTGCAACAATGGGCTCAAGCATAACAAGGATTGTAAGGATGGCGTAGAACCAGGCAGTGTTTTGTTCTGTTGCACATAGGGTCTCTATGAGTTGGAACCAATTCGACTGCACCTAACAACAACAACAACATAATTAAAGAAAAGGATGGATGTGAGTATTTGGAAAAATTTCTACCTTCGTACATTTCTGGTGAGAATTTAAAATGATACCGCCATTCTAAAAAAACATTTTTTTCCCCTAAATCTGTTAAATATAGAGTTAAATATATGACCAAGCAATTTCACTCCTGTTGTAAGTAATTTCACTCACCTAACTTTGTGGGGGATAAGGAGAATAGCCATCAGCACAAAGCTAATTCCCATGAAGTGGAAATCAGACATACCTTCACTCTCCAAACTTTTCACCAATTCATACACCAGCCGTCCTTCCCATGGCACTCTCTACTTCTCTTATGGGTTCAATAATCCATTGCTAAGGCCACACAGAGCTGACGGATCATATTTACAGTTAAGTGGTCTATTAATTAAGAAACATGATACAACTTGGGAGCCCTGGTGGCACAGTGGTTAAGAGCTCAGGTGCTACCCAAAAGGTCAGCAGTTGAATCCACCAGCTGTTCCTTGGAAACCCTATGGGGTAGTTCTACTCTGTCCTATAGGGTCGCTATGAGTTACACTAGACTCAATGACAATGAGTCTTTTTTTTGTTTTTTCTGGTTTGGTATAACTTGGGATAAGGATCAGCAGGCTATACCTCAGGAATCAGCGTCAGGAAGAATGTAGGCAAAGTCTCCCTTCTGCAGGGCAGGACAGCTCTCTCAGCTCCTTTCAAGCATGCAGGCCTCTTCTTGGTCCCTGAAGACAGACTCCTTTAGGCCCTGCTGTCTGTTGCCAGTTGCTTTGCTGCTGGGCTCTTTCCAGGCCTGTTGCTGTCAGCTCTGCCTCTGAGCCACTTCCGAGCCTGTCACTGTCTTCAGTGTTATGGCCCTTGACTTGTAGTATAGCTCTTTTAGAAGGTTCCTTACCTCCTCTCTCTCTGCTTCTTTCTTCTGCTACTGCTTCCTGCTGCTTCTTTCTATCTTACAAACCTCTGTGGGGCTGGCCGCTTAAATACATAAACTCCATGCCAATTTCAAGGAACGGCATTCCCACCAGGGCCAAGAACTGACCAATCCCCACTTGGTAGGCCATAGACACTGTTTGCATAGTAGGCTACAACTTATCTCATTTGCATAGTTTACTGACCAATTCCTGCAAGGTGCATACTAATCACAGGCAGGCTACAGCCCAGGGCCAGGCAGAAAATATCAAACCATCCTTGTTTACAGCTTACCCAAAAAGTATCAATGAACTTGGGCAAAAGTAACAAACCCTGTGGGATAGAAAACTAGGGCAAAGCTAACTCCTCAAGGCTTAGAGGAAAAATCTCTCAAGCTGTTTTTCCAAAAACCTAAGGCAAAAAAAAAAAAAAAGGCAAAAGGCCACATAAAAGAACTCATTTAACCACAGTTATCATTTAACCTAAGAAGAATTGGTGCCTTTGAATTATGGTGTTGGCAAAGGATATTGAATATATATGCCATGGACTGCCAGAATGAAAAAATCTATCTTGAGAGAAATACAATTAGAATGCTCCTTAGAAGAGAGGATGGTGAGACTTTGTCTCCTGTACTTCAGATATGTTACCAGGTGGAACCAAGAGGAGGAAATCATGCTTGGTAGACAGTCAGCAAAAGACAGGAAGACCCTCAACGAGATGGATTGACTCAGTGGTTCCACCAATGGGCTCAAGCATTGTAATATCTGGGAGAATGGTGCAGGATCAGGCAATATTTCATTCTGTTGTACAGGGCATTGTCATGAGTTGGAACTGACTCCGAAGGCATCTAATAACAACATCATATGACCAAGCTATTTCATTCCTAGATATATACAAGAGAATTGAAAACACATTCACACCAAATTGTACAGGAATGTTTATAGCAATATGATTTCTAAGAGCTGAAAAGTGGAAACAAATGTCCAACTGATAAATAAATAAGCAATATATGCTGTAAATAAGCAATAGAATTTTTTTCCTCCATAAAAAAGAATGAAGTGCTCATACGTGCTGCAACACAGACAAACCTCAGAAATATTTTGCAAGTGAAAGAAGCCACACACAAGAGGGAACATGCTATTTGATTCCATTCATATGAAATATTCAGGATAGGTGAATCTAGAGACCAAAGAAGAAAAAGATGACTGTGTTACACGTGGTTACAAAGTCTCTTCAGGGTATATGATTGCACAACATATTGCACGTACTAAGTACCACTGAATTGAACACTTTTAAATGGTTAATTTTATATTTTATGAATTTTACCTCAATTAAAAGAATAGCATGCCTGAGAAAGGCTAGTTTACCAAATGCACAGGTGTGAGGGAATGTAGTCTAATTCTGAAAACAATTTATTTGACAAAATCATCAGTAGTTAACAACCTAGAGCTGGAGAGCTGAATCAGGGTTCTTAATATTTATAAAATGTCCACATAATGAGATTCAATACTTTTCTTCTGGTTTCATTACTTTTTAACTTTATTATATTTACTAAATTATAAAAAGATTCTCCACCATTAGTGAATTTCTTATTTAAAAGTAGACATATATTAACTATAGAGTAACTAAAAAGACTTCTATGATATTTGGTTCATAAATAATATGGTATGAAGCTAAACATAAACCAAAAAAAAAAAAAAAACTAGTTGCTGTCAAGTTGACTCAGACTCCTAGGGACCCTATACATACGCTTACCTTATGACCCAGCAATCACACTCCTAAGTAATCGACTCCCAAATATGACCTGAAAACCTATGTCCACATGAACACCAAGACATGAATGTCTATAGCAGCTGTGTTTATAAACACCAAAGACTTGAAACACTAAGATGTCCTTCAATAGATAAATGAATAAACTCTGATACATCCATACAATAGAGTATTATTCAGTGATAAAAATAAGTGAGTATCAAACCTAAAAAAGATATGGAGGAGCCTTAAGTATGTATTTCCAAGTGAAATAACCCAATCTTAGTCAGTCTACATACTATATTGTAACAAGGACACGACATTCTGAAAAAGGCAAAATTACAGAGATAGCAAGAATATCAGTGGTTTTCAGGTTTTCTGCAGGAGAAGTACAAGAATGAATACATGGAACACAGGCCTTTTTTAGGACCATGAAACTACACCTTATGACACACTAATGGTGGACACATGACAATACACCTTTTTAAAACCCACAGGACTGTTAAAGAGGAAAATCTTTGAACGTCTATGAAGAAAATTCTTGACTCCATTGATGGTTAAGCAAGTGAGGTCTATTGAGAGAGAGAAAGAGAGAGTGAGTTTACAAATGACTGGGGAAACACAGCAAAAAGGTTTTGCAGGGTGTTCCGAGGAGCTGTTCATTTACAGAGGCTTCTGAAGGCAATCACTGAAAAGATAACAAGGGCAGAGTGTTTGATTAGCAGACACAGAGTTGGCAGCTGGCTGACCACATGTCTTAAAGGCCGTTAGATCCTTCTTGGATTTAGGCAAACAAGGTTATGGAAAAGTACAAAGTATTGAAAGGGGGTTAGAAAATAACATTTTTTGAGGGGGAGTGAAGGCCGCATCTTCTCAGAATCGGTTTAACCGCTACAGTCACATGTCCAACCCTTGTACAAGCTGCTCTTAACATCAGTCACTTCTAACCATAACAAAACCACATTTTTCTGTAGAACTTACTTGTTTCTAGGTCAAGGGGCATGGTGGGAATAATTACAGAAGTGACAGGCTGTATTGTATGACAGAAGTTGTATTTAAAAATACAAGCTAAAGTCTCTTAAGCTAAGATGGAGTTAGGCCTATGCTTTGGTCAGACACTTCAGTCATGTCAAGTGCCTCGAATTTTAGAGTGCAGTTTGTCAGGACTGTACAACAGAAAGAGTAAACCATAATTGCAAATTATGAGTTTTAGTTACTACTACTACTACATATTAATGTTTGACTAATGTGATGACAAAAGAATATTGCTGTCGAGTTCATTCTGACTCATGGAAACTCCACGTGTTTCAGAGTAGAACTACACTCCATAGTTTTCAATGGCTGTAATCTTACAGAAGTAGATCACCAGGTCTTTCTCTGTGGCACCAGTGTGCAGATTCAAACCACCAACCTTTCGGTTAGTAGTTGAGTGCAACTAGGATCCCACCCAAGGATCCTAGTTAATAATAATACATTAATATGGGTTCATCAATTGTGCCCAAAGAAAAATCTGATCAACAAGTCAACTATAGTTAACAGGGTTTATTGATTGAGAAGCTGTTTTTGAACAGGCAGCAGCCAAATTGAGAGTAGTGAGGAACTCAAGTTAACAGTTAAATGAGGCCTTTAATGCACAAAGCTTAGATGAGGAAGTATTTTGCCCTATTTTGAGAAAGCTGGTCTTCTGTCCTGCCCTTACTCTTTCACATGCCACACAAATAGTTGCATAGTCAAGAAAAAGAGTTTGTAAATGCTATTGTATCTGGACTCCATGTCTTGGCCTCTCAAAAATGGTAAAAATTACCCCCAATTTTTAAAAAATCCCTCTATGTAGGTCCTTTCATCTACTGTATAAAAATTTTCTGGTAAACCTTTTTGCATGTGATAAAATACGTACACCATAAAATTTGTCATTTTAACCATTTTTAAGTGTACAGTTCAGGGAATTTCTATATTCACAGTGTTGCACAACCATTTCCACTACTTATTTCTACAATTTTTCATCATTCAAAACAGAAAATTTTCATCACTCAAAATGGAAACTCTATAACCATTAAACAATAACACTCCATTTCCCCTCCCCAAAGCCTCTGGTAACCACTGCTAATCTACCTTGTCTCTACACATTTGCTTATCCCACATATTGCATATAAACAGGGTTATATAATAATTGTCCATTTCTATCTGTCTTATTTCACTTAGAATAATATTTTCAAAGTTCATCCATGTTATAGGATATATTCAGAATTTCACTTCTCTTTATGGCTGAATAATATTCCACTGTATAGATAACACCACATTTTGTTTATACAATCATCTGTTCATAGATATTTGAATTGCTTTCACCTTTTGGCTATAGTAAATAATGCTGCAATGAATATTGGTGAACATGTTTACATTTCAAAATGTTTTTGATTCTCTTCTGTATATGCATAGAAATGGATTTATAACCGAACATGGGTTCTTGTCTTGTCCTGTTAGCCTATTGAAATATGACAGATGTATATCACCAATGGAAAAGGAAACATAAAGCGGGAATTTATTGTTTGTGCCAACAAGGAGCAACATGGGACCTAACAGCTGAAAGACCTTGAGCTTCCCACCACAGGGGAGCTGGGAGCTTTTATGTCTTCCAGTCCCCAACGGGAAGGGATTGGCCCCCCGAAATACAAAACCCCCAGCCCTTCCATGCCCAAATTTGGAGATACGGGTGCTGAGTCGTGTTGCAAAAGAAGTCTGCTTTGTGGGACCTCTGGCTTTGCAAAGGGGCTCGGATGCTGCTGTGTACCAGAGAATATCTTCCCCTCCAGCTATGCTCAGATCTGGGGTTAGGTAAGGATACAGTTTTTTAGGTCCTGTGTAGGTGCCAAGATTCTGGCTTGCACATGCATAGATATCCAGCCCCAAGTTCAAACCACAGTTAGGGTCCTCAGCTTGGTGGGCTGAGGCCAAACTGCAGTTAGAGACTGTGGTTTGAATGGCTGTGAACTGAAAGGGGAGGGATCCGCAATGGAGTAGGGGAAGCCTCAGTAGAGGCTTCTAATTTACCAGATCTTATGTTAATTCTACGTCTGAATTTTTGAGGAACCACCAGACTATTTCACACAGTGGCTGGACCATTTTTTATTCCCATGGATGAGGGTTTTGATTTCCGCTCATTCTTGCAACACTGGAAACCCTGGTGGTGTAGTGGTTAAGTGCTATGGCTGCTAAGCAAAGGGTCAGCAGTTCAAATCCACTAGGCATTCCTTGGAAACTCTATGGGGCAGTTCTACTCTGTCCTATAGGGTCACTATGAGTCGGAATTGACTCAACGGCACTGGGTTTGGTTTTTGGTTTGGTTGTCAACACTTGTTATTTTTTCTTTTTTGTATAATAGCCATCCTAATGGGTGTGAAGTAGCATCTCTTTGTGATTTTTTATTTCATTTCCCTAGTAACTAAAGATGTTAAGATCTTTTCATGTGCTTATTGTACTTCTGTTTTAGAGAAATGTATCATCAAGTCCTTTCCTCATTTTTTTATTGGATTGATTGTCCTTTTGTTGTTGAGTTGTAGGACTTCCTTTTATACTCTGAATATTAAAACTTTATCAGATATAGGAGGCAGAGCCAACATGGTGCTATAGACAAAAGCAACATACCGTCCCTGTGCAGCAAAGACCCAAAAAATTAAGTAAAATGGATACAACTGTCAATCCTGCAGCCCTAAGAACCTAAGAACCAAATGAAGGAATAAACAACCCCATCAAGCACCAAATGGAATAGGAAGAAGACAGAGAACAAAGAACAAGAGAGCTATGGAGTAGAGTTTCCCTATTGGCTAACATAGCCAGATTCCCCATTTTGGCTTACAGGTGCCAAAGAACTCATGGGAAGCATGGGAAGGCAGTTTCATGGAACCCCCAGCAGGAGACAGAGCACCCAGTAACCAGGAATACATGCTTTCCCACCCCACGGCCTTCTTGCCTGTATGAGTCCTCTACCGCTTGCCAATGGGCTACAGTCACCATCTTGGGCTATAGCCACCACAGAACTCTGAACAGGGAATAAGGCAAGGCAGCTCCACGGAGCTCCCAGCAGGAGACAGAGCACCCAGTAACCAGTGATACACGCTTTCCACCCCCCCACCCTTCTTACCACTAGAAGACCTTCACTGCTTGCCAACAAGCCATGCTTGCTCAGCTGGAGAGACACTAGGTCATTGCTTTGGGAGTTTGCCCCACCCCCACCATCTGGCCCCTTAAGCCCCATTTTTTTGTTTGTTTGCTTGTTTTTGTTTTGGTTTGCATTTTTCTTTGTTTTCTTACTTTATTTTGGCTTTTTTTGTTGTTGTTGCTTCTCTGGCCCTGCGTGTGTACCATCCACTCCCCTTCTTGACAGGCTGTGGCTTTTTGTCTTGTTTGCTTTGTTCTTATAAATTTATTTATTTATTTTGTGGGTTTTTTTTGTTTATCTTTGGCTTTTTTTGGTTTCTTTCTCTTTCTCCCACTCAGCTGGCCTTGTGTGCCATCCCTTTCTCTTCTTGATGGGCTGTGTTTTTTTTTTTTTTTTTAATATTTTTCTTTGGCTTTTGTTGCTTCTCTCTCTCTTCTTTCCTTCCTTTTCTTTTTCTCGCCCAATTAGCCCCACATGCCATCCCTCCGCTTCTTGACAGGCTGTGCTCTTTGTTTTGTTTGCTTTGTTCTTTTTTTTAGTTTGTTTTTATTTTTTCACATTTTATGTTGCTTCTTTTTCTCCCTCCCTTCCTTTCCTTTCTTCCACCCAGCTAGCCCCGTGCACCATCCACTCCCCTTCTTGTTGGGCAGTGATTTTTCTGGTTTGTTTGCTTTCTTCTTTTTTTTTTCTTTCTTCTTTTTTTCTCTTTCTTCTCTCTCTCTCCTTTCTTTTCTCCTAACCACCCAGCCTTGTGCACCATACCTGGCCCTTCTGGAGGGACTGTGCTTCACAGCTCAGTTGGACAGTCATTGCGAGTGGCCTCTGCTGGTCTGCACCACCATCACCAACAGCCTCCCTCAGTGCCATTTTATTTACTTATTTATTGTCTGTTTGTTTATTTGGTCTTTTTTTCTGTTTTGTTATTTTTTTTTTATCGTTTTATCCTCTCTCTCCCCCTTCCTTCCTTTACTCTCTCCCATTCACACAACCCTGTGTGCTGCCTCCAACTTCCCAGTGGGCTCTGCTATACCATTTGACTGTAGCCCCTGGCACACAGCCTCCCCAAGTCTGTGCTGCCCCCAAAGGCCAGCTCCCTCAATGTCATATTTTATACTTTTCTTTATCTTCCCACTCCTCCTTTTCCTTCTCCCTCTCACCTAGGCACTTCAATACATCTACCTTTTCCTGATGGACCATGTAGTGCCACGTGGCAAAACAAACATCGGTTCACCACCACCCCAATTCTTCCCAGCCTCCCATGGTCGCTACACCCAAGGCCATATTTTTTTGTTATTCTTTTTATTTTTTGTTTGATTATTGGTTTCTTCACTCTATTTTTCCTCTTTCCTTCCCTTTCTCCCACCCAACTAGCCCTGTGCACCACCCAAGTTCCTTCTCAACAGGCAGAACCACACCACTAGGCTGGAGAGCCACCAGCACATGGTCTTGTTTGGTCTGCCCCTCATCTGCTGGCCAAATTCTACTGCACTGCTATTTTATTTATTTTATCATTATTATTTTTCTTCACTTTTTGCCTTTTTCTTTTTTTGCCTTAATTTTTCTCTCATCTTTCTGTTCCTTCATCCATCCACTTAGCTCTGCACATCACATCTTCTCCTTTACCTCCTGTTTATCTGCACCATGTGCCAAGTGACACAGCCATGAGCCATAGTGACAAGGTCCTCTGGACTCAACCCTGCACTGTCTCCAACCCTGCCCTGTTGCCCCCAGTTTGTACAACAAACTACACATCCATGCCTCTCCAGGACAGCTGAACCCACCCTGCTGCACCATAGCTGAGTGACCTGCCCTACCCACTTGCACAAGTTGGTTAGAAGAATTGTGCACACAGGCTAGCAAGCAACAAAGCAGACCAGGCCTGCCTGCCCAGGCATAATCAAATAGAACAAAAAGCAGTACAAAACAATCAAATCTGTAATCAATAAAAGAAAGTAATTCCTGAATGTCCCAGAGACAGCAGACAATATCAAAACATATCAAAAAATGGGAGAATTTGGCTCCAGACAGAAACAAAAATAAAACACTAGATGACCTTCTGCTAGAAGAAAAGGCACTGGAACTACCCGATAGGGAACACAAGACTCTAATATTCACCAGTTCTTCAATAGAAAAATGAAAATGCAGACAAAGAAAAGGAAAAAATAGACTAATTTCTGGAAAAAACAGACAAAACAATAGAACAAATTAGGAAAATAATACAGGAACAAAATATCAAAATAAACAAGTAGAAATCATAAAAAAAAAAAAAAAAGCAATTAGAAATCCAAAACAGAAACAAGATTTCAGAAATGGACAGTACCACAGAAGGTTTTAGGAGCAATTCTGAAATAACGGAAGACCAAAAAAACAAAACCAAACCCACTGCCGTCGAGTATATTCCAACTCCTAGCGACCCTAGAGGACAGAGTAGAACTGCCCCATAGAGTTTCCAAGGAGCGCCTGGTGGATTTGAACTGCGGACCTCTTGGTTAGCAGCCATAGCATTTAACCACTACGCCACCAGGGTCCAAATTGAAGACAAATTCTTGGATACAACTTCGTGGAAAAATCAGAGAAAAAAAAGGAAGAAAACCAGAGAACAATGTGGGGTACAATCAAAAGAAATAATCTGCTTGTGATCAGAGCCCTAGAACAGGGGGATAAAATGGAAAATCCAGAAAGGGTCATTGAATACTTGTTGACATAAAACTTCCTTAATATCATGAAAGATGAAAAGCCAACTATCCAGGAAGCTCAGCATAATCCATACAGGGTAGACCCCAAAAGAAAGATACCAAGACATATCATAATCACACTCTCTGAACCAAAGACAAAGAAAGAATTCTGAGAGCAGATTGAGAAAAACAAAAAGTCACATACAAAGGGGAAACAGTAGGACAAGCTCTGATTACTCAGCAGAAACTATGCAGGCATGAAGACAATGAAAAGACATATATAAAATCTTGAAAGAAAAAAAAAACTGCCAACCAAGAAAAATATACCCTGTAAAACTCTCACTCAGATATCATGGTGAAATTAGGACATTTCCAGATACACAGAAATGAAGGGACTATGTAAAAACCAAACCAAACTTACAAGAATTATTAAAGGGAGTCCTTCGGTTAGAGAATCAACAACATCAGACAACAACCTGAATCTAGCACATAAGACAGCATCAACCAGATATCAACCTAGATAATGAACTCTCAAGGATAAAACAAAACGAAAAACTTTAAAAGAGGGAACCAGAGAAGTCAATAAGTAAGTGATAAAAAAGTCAGAACAATAAAAGAGGGAATGAACAGTGTGTGTATAGAATCTACAAATGGAGAGGAAGTAAAGGTGTTATCAAGTAACAAAAGTCTGGTTTATACTCAGGAAGATACAGGTAAATTTCCAGGTGGCCACAAAGAAAGTCAACAAACCTACTCATCAAAATCAAGACGAAAAACATAAAGTCTCGAAAACACAAAATCTACAAAAATGAAGGAAAAGACAAAAAAATATACAAACGAAAGGAATTCAGCACATAAGAGTAAGAAAAACACAGAAAACATCAGCATCACAAGAAAAAAAACCCTACAAAATGGCAACAAGAAACTTCCACTTATCAATAATCACACTGAATGTAAATGACTTCAGTGCACTCATAAAGGGACAGAGAGAAAAGGGCGGGGCCGAGAGTATGGAGCAGTGAGATTCTTCCTGCGGTCCCTCTTACAAAAAAGACATGAAAAAACAAGTGAGTCAATTGCATATGACTATCTAGGAGAGCTGAACATCAAAGGCAAAGGTGAGGAATCAGACTGAGTGCCAGGAGAAGGAGAGATGTTCAGAAGCAGCAAGGAGTTGCCAGACCTGACTTGGTGGAAATCGGCAACCTGCAGGCCAGATCAACTGGCACAAGTGTTGTGAAGCAAGCAGTGATGTTCAGGACATGTCTTGCACATCGAGAGAAACTGAGTGGTGGAGAGTCCGCTCATGCCTCCAGAATCAGTGAAGAGGAGCACTCTCAACAAAAGATAAGTACATGATTCCAAACTACCATGGGGACAAAAAAACAACTTTTGGGGAAAAAACTCTCCCATTTTCTGATCCTTCTCTGCTCTACTCCAGGTCCCGAGCTGGCTTCAGTAACAGCTGCTTTCCTTGGGCTGGAAGTAGGCCCTATCGTGTGCTCTGATCCATTCTCCTAGCTTTGGAGAAGGAACATATTAACACACATGGAAAAAAATAATCTGCTGCTCCTCTAAGCCAGGAACTCAAGGCAGAAATAACCTCTTTGCCTAGGCTAGACATAAGGGATCCACAGATTTGAATGCCTTTCACCCCTGCATAGACCTGCGTGGGCTCGTTTCAACAGCACAGGCCCTCATTAGCACAGTACAACAGGGTATATACTTGATGTATAGCTTTAGCTGTTTTAGCTATATGGTGGAGAGGCAGGTTTGTGATGTTTGATACCTCTCTGCCTATTAAGCAGGATCCTCAACTACCCATATCAGGGACCTGAAGACTTGGTGGCTCCACCCATGCCACCTAGCTACCTGTGACAGAGGTCCAAGGATAAGTGGTGCCTCCCTGTCCTTACACCCAACAGCATTGGGTGCCCATAGTCCGGATGCAAAACACACCTACCTATGAGCTCTAAGAAACAGAGATATGTCTTCCTCACAGAAAGTCAGAGCTGGTAGTCAGCTCACTGCCTTGCTCAGCATATGACACCCTACTATAGCCAGATACCTCTGCCTACACAAATTACCCCTGCTCATTTAAGAGTGTAGATGAGAGCCGGCACAACACTTGGATAACTGAGCTAATTCCATACAAAAAAGTAAATGGACTCCTGGGATCACATACCTGGTAACAGCTCTAGCCACCTTGTGACAGGTCGTTAGAGCTTCAAAATTACCAAAAATCAAAGTAGTTCACTCAAACAGCCTACTTGGGCATACAAAAATAAAACCAAAAAAAAGAAGCTAGGACACAGTAAGCGAACATAAAATAAATAATATATAAATAAATATAACAACTAATTGCTGGCTCAGAGACAACAGTCAATATCAAATCACATAAAGAGGCCGACCATGATGGCTTCAGCAAGCTCCCAAAACAAACACTCAAGAAATCTTCTGAATGAAGAGAATTTCCTGGAATTATAAGAGGTAGACTAAAACAAAAGATTAAGTTACAGAACTCTTGAAAAAATCAGGAAGGAGATCAGGCAAAACACAGAATGAGTCAAGGAACACAAAGATAAAGCATTAGATGAACTTCAGAAGATTAGAGAACAGCATAATAACATATTTAATATGCTTCAAAAATCCATAGAGAGACAGCAAACAGAGATCCAGAAGATTAACCATATTTCATAATTAGACAAGTCATTAGAAAGTCATAGGAGCAGAATTGAGGAAATTGAAGGCAGAATTAGTGAGACTGAAGATAAAGCAATTAACATCAACATACCAAAACAAAACAAACAAAAAAAACCAGTACCATCGAGTTGATTCTGACTCATACCGACCCTATAGAACAGAGTAGAACTTCCCCATAGAGTTTCCAAGGAGTGCCTGACGGATTCAAACTGCCAACCCTTTGGTTAGCAGCCGTAGCACTCAAGCACTATGCCACCAGGGTTTCCAACATTTTAGAGGAAAAATCAGATTTTTAGATTTTTCTAAAAGAATTTTTAAGAGGTGGAGCCAAGATGGCAGAGTAGACAGCTGCTTTCAGCAAGCCCTCTTTGTAACAAAGACCCAAAAAAACAAGTGAAACAAGTATATTTGTGACAAGCTGGGAGCCCTGAGCTTCAAAGGCAAGCTTAAAAAACAAACTTAGGGGCAGGGGGAGGAAGAGACTGTTCAGAAGCAGAGACGAGTTACTGGACCAGAATCGCGGGGAGCCCTCAGGCACCAATCCCAGAGTGGCAGCTGAGGCAGCGGGCTACTACTAGCGTTCGGCAGCAGTTTCCTCAGGGAGGAGCAACCGACCACACAGCCCACTCACACCTCCGGAGCCTGAGGAGAATGGTGCTCTTGGCAAAAGCTAAGTACTTGTGTAGATTTTAAGGTGCCCCCCTACCTGCAAACTGGCTTCAGCAGCTGAATTCCCTGGACCTGAGATAGACCCTGGTGAGAGCCTAGAGCCATCCTCCAGGCCTTGGGGAAGGAAAAAATTTGTGTTTGGGGGAAAAGATAATTTGCTAGCTCCACTAACCGGGGGAGCTCAGGACAGAAGCAGCTCCAGTCCAGGCATAAACAGTCCATGGACTTTGAGCACCTTTCCCTTCTGCATGGGCCTTCACGTGTGGCTATTTCGGGAGAACAGGGCCTTCTTGGCAGACTCCAACCATTTCAGCGGTGTGGCGGAGAGGTGGGTGTTTGAGGTTTGACATTGCTTTGCCTATTAAACAACTTCCCCACTTACCCGCTTCAGGGACCTAAGGACTGGTGGCTCCACTCAGGTCACCCAGACACCCGCAACAGGGGTCCAAAGATAACTGGTACCTCCCAGTCCTTACAACCAAAAACATTGGGTGCCCATGGTCTGTCTGCAGAACACACCCACCCGCATGCTCTAGAGAACAGGAACATGCATTCCTCAGAGACACTCGGGGGTCGGTTCTCAGCCCCCGCCTTGTTCAGAGCATGACCCCCTAGCAATCAGATACCAGTATATACACAAATCACCCCTGCCCCTCTAAGACTGTAGGACAGAGCCTGTACCACACACTTGATATCAGCTACCTGGAAACCTGGGCTGAATTCATACAAGAAAACTGAATGGACTCCTAGACTGATATACCTGATAACAGCTCTACTCATCTGGGGACAGGATGTCAGAGCTCCAAAGGTGCAAATAATCAAGGAATTTTCCTTCTATTCCTATTTTGCTGAGAGTTTTTATCATGAATGGCTTTTGAACTTTGCCAATGCCTTTTCGGCAACAATTGATAAAATCATGTGATTCTTGTCTTTTGTTTTATTTATGTGGTGGATTACATTAATTGTTTTTCTAATGTTGAACCATTCCTGCATACCTATTATGAATCTTCCTTGGTCGTGGTGAATTAATTTTGATGTGTTGTTTAATTCTATTGGCTAGAATTTTGTTGAGGATTTTTTCATGTAAGTTCATGAGGGATATAGGTCTATAATATTCTTTTTTCGTGGTGTCTTTACCTGGTTTTGGAATCAGGGATATGCAGGCTTCATAGAATGAGTTTGGGAGTGTTCTGTCCTTTTCTGTACTATGAAATACCTTTAGTAGTAATGGTGTTAATACTTTTCTGAAAGTTTTGTAGAACTCTGCAGTGAAGCCGTCCGGGCAAGGGTTTTTTTCTTGTTGGGAGTTTTTTGATTACCTTTTCAATCTCTTCTTTTGTTATTTGTTATTTAGTTGTTCTACCTCTGTTTGGGAAACCCTGGTGGTGTAGCGGTTAAGTGCTACTACTGCTAACCAAAGCGTCGGCAGTTTGAATCTGCCAGGTGCTCCTTGGGAACTCTATGGGGCAGTTCTACGCTGTCCTATAGGGCCGCTATGAGTCGGAATTGACTCGATGGCACTGGGTTTTGTTTTGTTTTTGGTACCTCTGTTTGTGTTAGTTTAGATAGGTAGTGTGTTTCTAGGAATTCATCCATTTCTTCTAGGTTTTCAAATTTGTTAGAGTATAATTTTTCTTAGTAATCTGGCATGATTCTTTTAATTTCAGTTGGTTCTGTTGTAATATTGCCCAACTCAATTCTTATTTGGGTTATTTGCTTCCTCTCCTGTTTTTCTTTTGTCAGCTTGGCCAATGGTTTATCAATTTTGTTAATTTTTTCAAAGAACCAGCTTTTGGTCTTGTTAATGCTTTCAATTGTTTTTCTGTTTTCATTTCATTTATTTCTGCTCTACTTTTATTATTTGTTTTGCTCTGGTGCCTGAGGGTTTCTTTTGCTGCTCTCTTTCTCTTTGTTCAAGTTGTAGGGGTAATTCTTTGATTTTGGCCCTTTCTTCTTTTTGGATGTGTGCATTTATTGATATAAATTGACCTCTGAGCTCTGCTTTCAATCTGTCCCAAAGGTTCTGATAGGAAGTTTTTTCACTCTCTTTGGATTCTATGAATGTCTTTATTCCATCATTAATGTCTTCAATAACCCAGTCTTTTTTGAGCAGGGTATTGTTCAGTTTCCAAGTGTTTAATTTCTTTTCCCTGCTTTTTCTGTTATTGATTTCCACTTTATGGCCTTATGGTAAGAGAAGATGCTTTGTAATATTTCAGTGTTTTAGATTCTGTTAAGGCTTGCCTTATGACCTAATATGTGGTCTATTCTAGAGAATGATCCATGTGCACCAGAAAAGAAAGTATACTTGGCTACTGTTGGTGGAGTGCTCTGTGTAAGTCTATGAGGTCAAGTTGGTTGATTGTGGCATTTAGATCTTCCGTGACTTTATTGAGCTTCTTTCTGGATGTCCTCTCCTTCACCGAAAGTGGTATGTTGAAGAATCCTACTATTTATTTTGGAGCTTTCTATCTCACTTTTCAATGCTATTAGAGTTTGTTTTATGTATCTTGCAGCCCTGCCATTGGGTGCATAAATATTTAATATGGGTATATCCTCCTGGTATATTCTGCCTTTAATCATTATATAGTGTCCTCCTTATCCTTTAAGATGGATTTAACTTTGTAGTTTATTTTGTCAGAAGTTAATATTACCACGCCTGTTCTTTTTTGATTGTTGTTTGCTTGATATATTTTTTTCCATCCTTTGAGTTTAGTTAGTTTTTGTCTTTAAGTCTCAGTTGTGTCTCTGGTAGGCAGCATGTAGACAAATCGTATTTTTTACCATTCTGCTACTGTCTCTTTATTGGTGCATTTTGTCCATTTACTTTCAGCATAATTATGGATAGGTATGAATTTAGTACTATCACTTTGATGTCTTTTTGTGTGTGTTGTGGACAGTTTCTTTTTCTCACTTAATTTTTTGTGCTGAGTAGTTTGTCTTTATATATTGTGTTTTCCTCATATTCATTGTGGTTGCTTTTGTTTCTGCTGAGTCTATATTTTTTTCCTGTAGTTTATTTGGATAGTCTGTCTCCTTTGAAGTTATCTTAATATATACCCCTGTTTTTTCTAAATTTAAACCTAACTTTTATTTCTTTGTATTGCCTTGTCTTCCTCTCCATATGAAAGATCTATGCCTACATTTCTCAGTCACTCTTTACTGTTTTAATGTTGTCTTCTTTTACATAATAACATCGCTGTTTCCCTGTTTTGAGGGTTTTTTTGTCTTGATTTATTTTTGTGATTTCCCTGTCTGGGTTGACATCTGATTGCTCTGCCCAGTGTTCTAGACTTGGGTTTTTACATGATGTTATTGATTTTCTAACCAAAGAACTCCCTTTAGTATTTCTTGTAGCTTTGGTTTGGTTTTTACTAATTCTCCAAAATTCTGCTGAGCTGGAAATGTCCTAATTTCACCTTCATATTGACAGACAGTTTTGCTGAATATGTGATTCTTGGCTGGCAATTATTTTCCTTCAATGTTTTATGTAAGTCATCCCATTGCCTTCTTACCTGCATGGTTTCTTTCGAGTAGTCCAACCTTATTCTTATTGACTCTGCTTTGCAGGTGACTTTTTGCTTATCCCTAGCTCCTCTTAAAATTCTCTATCTTTTTATGCCTATTCCCAAGAAAGGCGATCCAACTGAATGCGGAAATTAGAGAACAATACCATAACTATTACATGCAAGCAAAATTTTGCTGAAGATCATTCAGAAGTGGCTGTAGCAGTATATCAACAGGGAACTGCCATAAATTCAGGCCAGTTTCAGAAGAGTACGTAGAACCAGAGACATCATTGCTGATGTCAAATGGATCCTGGGTGAAAGCAGAGAATACCAGAAGGATGTTTACCTGTGTTTTAATGACTATGCAAAGGCATAGAACTGTGTGAATCATAACAAATTATGGATAACATTGTGAAGAATGGGAATTCCAGAACACTTAATTGTGCTTATGAGGAACCTTTACATAGATCAAGAGGCAGTTGTTCAGACAGGACAAGGGGATACTGATTGGTTTAAAGTCAAGAAAGGTGTGCGTCAGGGTTGTACTCTTTCACCATAATTATTCATTCTGTAGGCTGAGCAAATAATACGAGAAGCTGGACTATATGAAGAAGGACTGGGCATCAGGATTGGAGGAAGACTCATTAACAACCTCCATCATGCAGATGACACAACCTTACTTGCTGAAAGTGAAGAGGACTTGAAGCACTTACTAATGAAGATCAAAGTCCACAGCCTTCAGTATGGGTTGCACCTCAACATAAAGAAAACAAAAATCCTCACAACTGGACCAATTAGCAACATCGTGATAAATGGAGAAAAGGTTGAAGCTGTCAAGGATTTCATTTTACTTGGATCCACAATCAACAGCCATGGAAGCAGTAGTCAAGAAATCAAAAGACTCATTGCATTGGGTAAGTCTCCTGCAAAGGACCTCTTGGAAGTGTTAAAGAGCAAAGATGTCACATTGAAGACTAAGGTGCACCTGACCCAAGCCATGGTATTTTCAATCACATCATATGCATGTGAAAGCTGGACAACAAATAAAGAAGACCAAAGAAGAATTGATGCCTTTGAATTGTGGTGCTGGCGAAGAATATTGAATATACTGTGGACTGCCAAAAGAATGAACAAGTTTGCCTTAGAAGAAGTACAACCAGAATGCTCCTTAGAAAGCAAGGATGACGAGACTGCATCTTACATACTTTGGACCTATCGTCAGGAGGGATCAGTCCCTGGAGAAGGACATCATGCTTGTCAGAGTACAGGGTCAGCGGAAAAGAGGAAGACCCTCACTTAGATGGATTGACACAGTGGCTACAACAAAGAGCTCAAGCATAACAATGATTGTAATGATGGCTCAGGACTGGGCAATGTTTCGTTCTGTTGTGCATAGGGTCGCTATGAGTCGGAACCAAAACAATGACACCTAACAACAACAAGAACACTATTGTTTTGTTCTATTGTATGTAGGAACTGACTCAACAGCACCTAACAACAACAACTAGCTATTGTAACATGTTATTTACCTATAGTAAACCAGTTTAACATAAATATCTCAAATTTCATAAAAACACAGTTAATCATTTCATTTTATTCATGGGAGAAGCTGAAGAGAAAAATCAGCTCCACCCAGAAGGAAATCTAAATGGGAAAAATTCCATCCATAACTCATAAATTTTCTTTAAGAACATAGGGTCAGGAGAAAGAAAAAGAATTGGTGTAGTGAAAAGAAATATTAATTAGAATAGTCCAGATACCAACCATATGTAAACATTTTAATATTGGTAAAGCCAGGTGAGACATTGTGCCTGATTACCTCATTCCAGATACGAACTTATATATCTGAAAGAAAAAGAGGTATAAAAGGAGAAAGAGAAGGAAAGAAGAAAGGATAGGAGAAGAGAGAAGAAAAAGGCAATAGAGGAAAAGAAAGGAGAAATAAAGAGAAGATAAGGAGAAAGGAGCGGAGAGAAAGAAAGAGAGATAAGCTCCCTCAAATTACATGTGAAATGCAATAGTTACAGAATTTTAACACCCATTTCATGAAAATGCCTTGAATTAAACCTGGGCATTAGTTGTTTGTTCTGGGGGCCAAGGAAAGTAATGAGAAAAGTGGACATTGCACAATCAAAGCAATGTGTTGAAATCACAAAATAAAAAAAAGTGTGACTAAATAGACAACAGAGAAGTGGTAACTTTGGTGAGGGATAAGACAGTACTCACCACTGGGGAAGCCAACACAACTTGTCCAAGGCAAGGTCATGGAAGCCCCATAGACACATTCAACTCCCTGAGGGGCCTAATTGCTGGGCTGAGGGCTGTGGGAACCATGGTCTCGGGGAACATCTAGCTCAATTGGCATAATATAATTTATAAAGAAAATGTACTACATTCTACTTTGGTGAGTAGCATCTGGGGTCTTAAAAGCCCATGAGAGTCCAGTTAAGATACTCTATTGGTCTCACCTCTTCTGAAGCAAGGGATAATGAAGACAACTAATGATATAAGGGAAAGATTAGTCCAAAGGACTAATGGTCCACAATTACCACAGCCTCCACCAGACTGAGTCCAGTACAACTAGAAGGTGTTTGGCTACCAGCACTGACTGCTCTGATGGGGGTCACAATAGAAGATCACGGACAGAGATGGAGAAAAATGTAGAACAAAATTCTAACTCACACACACACACAAAAACAGACTTAATGGCCTGACAGAGACTGGAGGAACACCGAGGGTATGGCCCCCAGACACCCTTTTAGCTCAGGAATTAAGTCATTCCTGAGGCTCACCCTTCATCCAAAGATTAGGCCCATGAAACAAAACAAGACTAAAGGGGCACACCAGCTCAGAGGCAAGGACTAGAAGGCAGGAGGGGACAGGAAAGCTGGTAGTAGGGAACCCATGGCTAAGAAGGGAGAGTGTTGACACATCATGGGATTGCTAACCAATGTCATAAAATATGTGTACTAATGGTTTAATGAGAAGCTAGTTTTATTTTGTAAACTTTTATCTAAATTTCAGTTTTAAAAAATGTGTGATAATACACAAGTTACTTTCTCATTAAAATGAATCGTTCATGACTTACTTAAAACAAATTTTCAAATAAAATCTGATCATACAATACTCTTCTAACTTTCCTAGCATCTGTCCTTCAAATAAACCTAAAGCAGCCTTAATGGGTGCATATATATTTCTTAATAACCTTGCCCTGGTGGCATAACATTTAAAACCCCCTGCTGCTAATTGAAAGGTCAGTGGTTCCAAACCACCAGCCATTATGTGGGCGAAAGATGTGGCAGCCTGCTTCCGTGAAGATTACAGCCTTGGAAACCTTATGGGGCAGTTCTACTCTGTCCTATAAGTTGGTATGAGTTCAAATCAACATGATGACAATGGATTTTTGGTTTGGAATAATCTTGCAATTACTTAGGAAACACTTCTAGTAAGTTTCCAACCACAGAAAACATCTTCCTCTATCACCCCATAGTTTTGCCTATAAGATGTGGCCCCTACCCAGTAGAAGTAATTTAGATGAAGAAAGAGCGAAGACATTTCCATCCTTGAGCCATTTTCACCCCCTTGAACTGAGTTTCAGGGCCTAGAGAATGAGACTTCCATAGGAAAAGTTTAGTCCATTCCTCTTCCGAGGATGGACAAATTAGCATAGGACAGTTCAGTAGTACACACTATATTAGGAAGGGTTTTTCAAAGATTTGTGTCTTTGTTGTTAGTTGCCATAGGGTCAACTCCAACTCAGAGCAAAAAGCAGCTTAGTTTACACCCCATAGGGGAGCTGACTGGGTGGGAAAGAACAAAGTTTTTACTCACTTTGCAAGTGTTGGCTAAACTATTTGACTCTATTCCTCAGGGGCTCCAATATGTGTAGAAAACCTTGGTTTTCCAGAAGTTTTAAGACCAAAAACCACAGTGAATTTCAAATAACATAATTACTTATTTTCCTATGCAGTCTTACCTAAATTCTTTTAGGTAAAAATTTTATTTATCTCTTCTACGGATAGAGTAAACGACCACTTTTCATTTCTCTCCCACTTATGTTTTGACACCAGCTAAACATACCTCACTTCTTCCCCTGAACCTAAGCACCTGGAGCTAGATCAGATCTCAGAAGCTAAAGTACACAGTACTCCAGACTGTCATGTGGCCCAAAACTTGAGATGCCAGCCACAAGCTTGGGAGTCCCCAGGGCTCTCCTAACTTTTGGCTTGCTCATTACAAATTTGAGGATTATTGTACCCCCTCAGGATGCTAGCCATTAGTTCATGGGTCCCCACCCCCTTTTGTTCTGACCTGATGGTTCCTACTACTCCCTTGGATTGGATAATTTGCCGTAATGACTCAAAGGACCCATGAAAAGTGCTATACTTATTATTACAACTTTATTTTAAGGAATACAGATCAGGGTCAAATTGGAGGTACACAGGATAAGGTCTGGAAGGGTACCTGATGTGGAGTTCCATGTCCCGAAATGCATGCTACCCTTCCACGTGCATCAATGTCTTTCACTAACCAGAAAGCCCATGGAGATTCCATGTCCAGATCCTTTATTGAGGATTTTTGCCATGTCATCATGAGGTGGTCAGAATGAGGTAGTATCATAGTGTGGGACCCTCTGGCCTGACCAGCCCCTGCATAAGAGTCTCTTTACTAGCATAACCTGTTGGTTACGTATGGTATGCAGCCCTCATCAAAGACATTTATGACTAGGAAGAAAATTCTTAAATTTTAGAGGTTACCTCTCAGGATCCAAGGACAAAAAAGAAAGTCTTGGAGAAAGTTAATATAAAGTCCACATCTATAAATAACCTAGTTGTCCTATGATATTACAAACATATTAACTACACTGATATATTTTAATTTACTTTCAGCAGGTGACTCACTTTAAGACATAAATTATATAACCATAATATGCCTAATACATATGAAGAATCACTTCACCAAATGGAGTCTTAAGTCCTTGATTTAAGGCCTACATGAGGGCCTGCAGGCATGGCTGAACAGTTTTCTTTTTTGTATAAAGACTCCAAGGATATGCTTGTGATGGGACTGAAGTCCATCTAGACCCCCAAGGAAGTTTGCTTGTGTGTGTGCTTGAGCAGGGGTTTTGTTTATAAATTCATCTGTCCAGAAGAGACGCCATCTTATTTTCTGTTCTTCTAGTGATGGCATGTTTTCTCATTTGCTTTAAGGTCCCTTCTGAACTCTCTGTAGCCCTGTGTGTGTGTATAGGATCTTGAACAATGTTATTTCTACATTTCTTTCAAATTTTACTTCCAATTATGACTAACACTGCATTATATACTCTTTGTCCCACAGGCATTACTCTTCGTGACCTCAACGTAATGTTCTCTGTCAATAATTTAGATTTGCATATGTAATCTTTTATCCACCTAAGGTTATTTTCTCTTTTAATTAAATGAAATTAATTTTTTAGGGTTTAATATTAATTCCACTTATTTTTTGCTCACTGTGACTACTAGTTCTCCCCGTAATCCTCTAGCAGTTTATACATATGCATGTTTTACATTTGTTACATAATCTATATTCCTTTTGTTTTTATGCCTCTCTCAAATACTTAGCAGTAGAATTATAGGGTAAAGACCTTATTCATGTTGGGTATTTTAGCACCTAGTGTAATGGCATATAGTAGATGGTTGAAAATATTTGATATAAGTTTGAGTGAATGCATGATTACACAAATGAACAGGAGAAAGTGAAATCTGGAATTGACATTCATTTACATAGAATATCAAAATCTGTGAGCATCAGAGTTGTCCATGAAAAGTGTTAAAAATGGCACTTCCACTCATTGGATTGAAATCTGATGAAGACTTCATCCACAAAGAATACAGGATTTGGGCACTGGCTTGGTAATGGAGGGTATATGAATGGGAAAGTGGATTCAGTGATAATTTATGCTGAAACTAATATTAATAACAGATATTAGAACTTAACATATGGGTCTCAGCAAGCAATATTTGAGAAAAAGAACCACATATTCTGGAGATTTCCATTTCCCCTGCAGATTATACACAGGCAAGACCACTCTGAGGGAATTTTGATCTTTATACTTTCTTTGAGGTAAAGAGGAACAGCAGTGACCCTATCTATAGTAAATCCTTCTTTCTTACAACAACTATAATTCCTCTAATTTTTGGAAGTCATATGTAGGGATTGTGAAAATTTTCCTGGATTAAACCCACCCTTCCATTGGAACATACTTTATTTCCTGACTTCTTCCTACATCTTCCTCTTCATCAAGGTATAACAATAAAATTCTTTTGAAGGGGTTCTGTGGCTAACTGTCTGCACACTGACCCAATCCATGTCTATGGCTCTAAGATCAGAATCCCACCATTTGCCCATAAAGGCAGGCTGTTACATGGGTTTTATATTCTGGGTGTGCTACTTTTATCTTGCGAAACAGTATATAATGCATCTAAGGAACCATACCTAACATTGCCTAGTGTTAAGCATTGTGCACAGCACAAAGCTAAATGATTATTCTGATGCTTACAGCAGTCAAATCCCACACAGCTCCCACACAATTGAAACCAACAAATTTCTTTAAATAATTAATTTGAGAAGTAACAAGATGCATAAAAATATACCCTAAATTGAAAACGTTGTTGAATGCCATCGAGTGGATTCTGACTCATCACACGTTGCCATCTAGTCGATCTCAAATCATAGAGACCATATATAACAGAGTAGAACTTTTATATAAGGTTTCCTAGGCTACAATCTTTAGGGGAGAAGATCTTCAGGTCTTTTCTCACATGGAGCAGTTTGTGGGTTTGAACCACAGACTTTTTATTAACCGAGAATTTAACCATTGCATTACCAGGACTCCTTAACTTGAAAATAAGAACACATTTAGTTTTATGGTAATTATAATCCATATTTCTATATATACGCACATTTTTTAGCAGCAAACATTACATACAATTTTGTTTTCTGCTTTTTCCTGTGACCTTCTACCATAAATCTAGATGTGCCCAGCCTATATTTTTAAATGTATTCATTCATCACTTATGATGATGGCACAGAGATGAATGCTACCCTTCAGGGTGTACCATGTGAGGAATGAAATCATATAAACCATAAAAAAAAGTTCAGGTATAGAAATTTGGTGCACCAGACAGAAGAGTGAATATAAATAATTGTCTTGGAAAAAGTTATTAAAATGGAAGATCATGGTGAAGAGATTGGCAATTTAGGAGGATGATAAAAAAAATTGTAGCATTTTCACTTTTGAAGATGGGGGAAGGAAGAAATTCTTGAGAAGTTGAACAGAATAAGAATAAAGGAGAGGTGGTGAAAAATGTGAATAGAAACACCTTGTAATTTATTTGGCTGGGTTGTAGGGGAAATTATAAAAACCAGATGAAAATGATTTATTACCACTTATCAAAATCAAAAGTACATTTTTAATGAAAGCAACATTTTGAAAGAATTAATTCTGCAAATTATTTTGTGTACCACAAAACAGAAATAATCATAAATATATATTTGTATCGCTACCCTATTGTAGGAGCCCTGATGGCACAGTGGTGAAGAGCTTGGCTGATAATCAAAAGTTTGGCAGTTAAAATTCACCAACTGCACCTTGGACACCCTATGGGGCAGTACTACTCTGTCCCACAGGGTTGCTGTTAGTTGGAATCAACTTGACGGCAACGGGTTTGTTTTATTTGGTTTGGTTTTATCCTATTATGAGAAGTCCTTGGGTGGCACAAACGATTAAGCATTTGACCATTAGTAAAAAGATTTGCAGTTTGAAACCACCTAGAGGCTCCTTGGAAGCCAGGCTTGGCAATCTATTTCTAAAAGTTCACAGCCTTGAAAACCTTGTGAAACAGCTCTGCTCTGCACATATGGGGTCACCATGAGTCAGGATTGACTCGATGACAACTAACAACAACTTCCTCTTGTGAAGAAGATTATACGTAAGTATATCGTTGTTACCTGCGATCAAGTCAACCCCAAACTCATGGCAACCCCATGTGTTACAGAGCTGCTCTGTATGGTTTTCTTTGTTGTAATCTTTACTGAAGCAGTTCATCAGGCCTTCCTTCCATGCCGCTGCTGGGTGGGTTCAAACCGCCAACCTTTAGATTGGCAGTCCATGGCAAACCACTTCTACCACCTGGCTCTTTTGCACTATATATAGGATATCATAATCTCAGTTGCCCATCTTGAAAAGTTTTGGATTTTGACTCTTGTCCCTGTAAATTATCAATAGTACCTCCTCTCATCATCTGTAGTGTCCTACTTTGGGGAAAAAATATGTGGTTATCATATATGTAACCCAATAAATGACTTGCTAGGTAGTTAATTTATTGAACACATTTAGCTCTGTTTTCCTTTATTAGTCTTTTGCGTGAGCTGTATGAATTCCTCATGGTCCTTGAACCGAGAAGAAATCTCTTAAAACAAGGGTGTGTTCATGTGTGTGCACATGTGTATACATGTGTTGGTGTGTGCTGTTGGGGAACTATTCAAAGGAATCAGTGTCAGTCTTATGAAAAGTTACCTTAAATATCCTTCTAAATCCTCAGAAAAAGGGTTTTAAGTCAGGAAATACATTGAGACTCACAAGAATAAACTTCTGCCTTCCAACTCAAAGCTCATTCCATTATCAGTATTTCATCCCAAAGGAGAATTTGCTCATTAAAAGTTAGAGTCTCAGTAGTGAATACCAAGAGCTTTCCCAGAATTGGAAGGAATGGGCCATGGAACAGTTGATCTTATTTCAGACTCTTCAGTTAGTTAGCTACTTGCCTATGCCCAGTGGTGTCAGATTCTCTCAACAATATCTAGAAACTATCAGACAGGAGGTACCCTGCAAAATGAAACAAAACAAAACCCACTGCCAACCACATAAAGATAAGGACATTTTAATAATCTTAGAGTAAAAGTATTGACAGCAATACTGGAGATGGTGTAATAAAAATATTTAATTTGCAGCACATTTGTTTAGGGAAATAAGAACACTGAAAATTCAGACTCCCAGGGAAGAATAGGGCATCTTACTGTCTAAACACTACAATTTTGTGTACATAAAACTACTTTGCAAACTTCTAAATAAGCATATGATAAGTGGTTTTCATTTTCAAATAAAAATTATAATACAGAAAATGCACAAATGACTTTCATGTTAATATCAAGTGCTCTAACCCTACACTGGCTTGTATTTTTCAAAAATCATTACATTTTCCATCTTGGTAGAAAATTAAAGGCATACAAGATTGAGTAAATTAAAGTGGAAATTATTTGAAATGTTGTGACTTCACTTTCAAAAATAGTAAGGTGAGAACATACCAACAATTAAATATAATTTAATTATTAATAAAAAAAAAATTTTTTTTTGCAGAAATTAACATTATTCAATTCAACAAATAAAAAATCCACACAGCACTTGGCTGTAGGCAGATGGGTACTAGAAAAATGCTAAACCCCTCACCAACTTATTAAGAATAAAATGAAAAATGCAGACATATCTTGAGGACAGTGTGGAGTTCAGCCAAGACTCATTAAACTACTTTTGCTGTGAATTTTTGGTGCACTTTTTTTTTTTCCCACTCTACCCCTCCATTTGAAGTTTCTCTTTTGACTTGTTCATCTGATGAATTTTCCTCTTTCTTCCTGTTGTTGTTATTGTTATCTGCCTTAGAGTCAGACCCAGACTCGTGGTGACTCTATGCACAAGGAAGGACATGCTGCTGGCTCCTGCACCATCTGCATGATCAGTTGCTGCCTTAGATATCTAGTGCTGATATAACAGAAATACCACGTGTGGATGGCTTTAACAAACAAAAATTCATTGTCTCACAGTTTAGGAGACTAGAAGTACAAATTCAGGGTGTCAGCCCAAGGGGAGGTTTTCTCTCTCTTTTGGCTCTGGGGGAAGGTCCTTGTCATCAATCTTCCCCTGGTCTAGGAGCTTCTCAGCACAGGGACCCCTAGTCCAAAGAAGGCACTCTGCTCCCGGTGCTTCTTTCTTGTTGGTAATGAGGTCCCTTTCTCTCTCTGCTTATTTCTCTCTTTTATATCTCAAAAAAGATTGACTCAAGACACAACTTAACACTGTAGATTAAGTCCTGCCTCATTAGCATCACTGCTTTTTATCCTGCCTCATTAACATCATAGAGGTTTGGATTTACAACACTTAGGAAAATCACATCAGATCACAAAATGGTGCACAACCACACAACATTGGGGATCATGGCCTAGCCAAGTTTACACACATTTTAAGGGGACACAATTCAATCCACAACAGTTGTGGATCAGAGTGTTGTGACTGATAGGGGTTTCATTGGCTGATTTTCAGAAGTAGATCACCAGGCCTTTCTTCCTAGTCAGTCTTATTCTGAAAGCTTCACTGAAACCTTTTAAGCATCATAGAAACACACAAGCTCAGCCTGGGGATGATTGGAAAATACCACAAGGACCAGTTCTGTGATGGTGCTAGAATTTTCTTGAGTCATCTTGGTGGCTGATATTCAACTGTTGGTATGGAAAGAAGAAATGCCTTTTGAGGACCTAGAAACATAAAGAAATAACAAAGACACATTAATTCTTCAACACCATCAAATACCATTCAGATTACTTGTCAACTAAATCATATCTTTTTAAGAACATTTTTATATTCACTCATACTGAAGTTTGAAAAATACTTGCACTGTTACAGTAAAATGAGTTCACATTCTAATTCCAGAAGATTCCATGCACACACACATGAACACACGTACACATACAAATAATGTATACAATATTTTATGTCGTTCCTACATGACCTTTGCTAAAGCGTACAGTACAAGTCTTTGAGAGGAGACAGTGGTTTGAATTTTAACAACATGTTTGTCTATTTGCAGACTCATAATAGAACCCCTCAGAATCTGTTTAAGATAATTGTGATAGTAAACTATGAAACAACAATTTTAAGGAGTCTCACTTAAAGAAAGAGCTCTTTAGTGAGTTTTTTTTAAATCCAGTAAGTGGCAGAATGGAAGTAAAATTGGAACAGTTCAAGTGGCATGCCTTCATACTTGCCTCTGTAACATATCCAATGAAGACGTGATTCATTTAGAGATGTAAATTTGCTTATTTTCAGAGATATATTTTGTGTTTAGAGGAAAACGAAGGTACATTTTATTGTGCACTCATATTTGATACAATTTTACCACCATGAAACACACATCATGTGTTCTTAGTATGAGGGAGACACAGGAATCAAAAGTGGAAAGAGACACTAAAGATGCTCGATACCATCAGTCGGAACAAGGCCAGGGGCCAACTGCAGAATAGACCATTAGCTGCTCATATGTCAGTTTAAGGCGAAACTGAAGAAAAGTAAAACAAGCCCACGAGAGCCAAAACTCGACCTTGAGTATATCTCACCTCAATCTGGAGACCATCCCAAGAATGGATTTGCCCCATTGAACACTGATGACTGCAGACCAGACAAATTGTAGGATGACATCAAAGACATGATACATGAAGAAAGCAAGAGGTCATTAAATACAGGAAAAAAAGAGAAGACCAAAATGGATTTCAGAAGAGGCTCTGAAACTTGCTCTTGAATGTAGAGCAGCTGAAACAAATGAAGAAATGATGAAGTCAAAAAGTTGAAAAGGAGATTTCAAAGGGCAGCTTGAGAAAACAAAGATATGCATTATAATGAAATGTACAAAGACTTGTAGTTAGAAAAACAAAAGGGAAGAACATGCTTGACATTTCTCAAGCTGAAAGAATTGGAAAAAAAAAAATGAAGCCTTGAGTTGGCATTTTGAAGGATTCTACAGGCAAAATATTGAACTACCCAGGAAGCTTCAAAAGAAGATGGAAGGGATACACAGAGTCACCGTACCAAAAAGAATTGGCCAGTATTCAACCATTTCAGGAGGTAGTGTATGTTCAAGAACTGACCGTATTGGAGTCCAAGCTGTACTGAAGGTATTTGGGAAAAACAAGGCTCTAGGAATTGAGGGAATATCAATTGAGATGTTTCAACAAAGGGATACACTGCTGGAGGTGCTCGCTCATCTATGTAAGGAAATTTGGAAGACAGATACCTGGCCAACTGACTGGAAGAGATCCGTATTTGCACCCATTCCAAAGAAAGATGATCCAAAAGAATGCAGAAATTATCAAATAACATCTTTAATATAGCATGTGAATACAATTTTGTTGAAGATAATTCAGAAGTGGTTGCAGTGGTAAGACAGGGAACTGCCAGAAATTCAAGCTGGATTCAGAAGATGACTCAAAACTGGGGATATCATTGCTGATGTCACATGGATCCTTGCTGAAAGCAGAGAATACCAGAAAGATAAGTTTACCTGTGTTTTATTGACTATGCAAAGGCATTCAACTGTGTGGATCATAACAAATTATGGATAACATTGTGAAGAATGGGAATTCCAGAACACTTAGTTGTGCTCATGTGGAGCCTACACATAGACCACGAGACACTCATTTGAAAAGAACAAGGGGATACTGCATGGTTCAAAATCAGAAAAGGTTTGCCTCAGGGTTGTATCCTTTCACCATACTTACTTAATAAGAGTACTGAGCAAATAATCCGAGCAGTTGGGTTAAATGAAGAAGAATGTGGCATCAGGATTCCAGGAAGACTAATTAACAACCTGTGATATGCAGGTGACACAACCTTGCTTGCTGAAAGCGAAGAAGATTTGAAGCACTTAGTAATGAAGATCAAAGAATATACAGCCTTCAGTATGGATTACATCTCAACATAAAGGAAATAAAAATCCGCACAACTGGACCAAAAAGAAACATCATGATAAATGGAGAAGCGGTTAAAGTTGTCAACTATTTCACTTTACTTGTATCCACAATCAACATACATGGAAACTTCAGTAAAGAAATCAAACAATGTATTGCATTAGTCAAATCTGCTGCAAAAGACCAAGACCTCTTTCAAGTGTTAAAAGGCAAAGCACCTGACCCAAGCCAAGGTATTTTCTTTTTCTTTTTTCTTACAAGACATCTTTTTTTTTTTTTTTAAATGGTGCTTTAGGTGAAAGTTTGCATCTCAAGTTAATTTCTCATACAAAAATTCACACACATATTGTTATGTGACATTACTTGCAATCCCTATAATGTGACAGCACACACCTCCTTTCCACCCCGGATTTCTTGTGTCCATTCAACCAGTTCCTGTCCCCTCCTGCCCTCTCATCCTGCCTCACAAGTATTATTTTTTTGTTTTATAGTCAAGTCTAATCTTTGTCTGAAGAGTGGGCTTCTGGGATGGTTTTAGTTCTGGGTTAACAGAGTGTCCACAGGACATAGTTTCCGGGGTTCCTCTGCTCTCTTTCAGGTCATTAAGTCTGGTCTTTTTACACAAATTTGAGTTCTGCTCTGCACTTTTCTCCCACTCTCTCCTGGACTCTCTATTGAGTTCCCTGTCAGGGCAGTCACTGGTGGTAGCTGAGCAAAATCTAGTTCTTCTGGCCGTGGTATTTTCTTTTCTTTTTATTGTGCTTTAAGTGAAAGTTTACAAATCAAGTCAGTCTCTCATACAAAAATTTATACACACCTTGCTATATACTCTTAGTTGCTCTCCCCCTGAGGCAGCATGCTCCTTCCCTCCACTCTCTATTTTTGTGTCCATTCAGTCAGCTTCTGACCTGCTCTACCTTCTCATCTCCCCTCCAGACAGGAGCTGCCCACATAGTCTCATGTGTCTACTTGATCCAAGAAGCTTACTCCACACCAGGGTCATTTTCTATCCTATAGTCCTGTCCAATCCCTGTCTGAAGAGTTGGCTTTGGGAATAGTTCCACTCTTGAGTCAACAGAAGGTCTGGGGACCATGACCTCTGGAGTACTTCTAGTCCCAGTCAGACCATTAACTCTGGTCTTTTTACGAGAATTTGAGGTCTGCATCCCACTGTTCTCCCGCTCCACCAGGGATTCTTTGTTGTGTTCCCTGTCAGAGCAGTCATCAGTTGTGTGTAAGAAAAGGTTTTTATTGTAGCCGGGCACAATTCAGTTCTTCTGGTCTCAGGCTGATGTAGTCGCTGATTTATATGGCCCTTTTGTCTCTTGGGCTCATAATTACCTTGTGTTTTTGGTGTTTTTCCTTCTTCTTTTGTCCAGGTGGGTTGAGACCAATTGATGCATCTTAGTTGGCCACTTGCTAGCGTTTAAGACCCAGACACCACTCACCAAAGTGGGATGCAGAATGTTTTCTTAATAGATTTTATTATGCCAATTGACCTGATATCCCCTGAAACCGTGATTCCCAAACCCCTTCCCCTGCTACTCTGACATTTGAAGCATTCTGTTTATTCAGGAAACTTCTTTGCTTTTGGTTTAGTCCAGCTGTACTGATCTCTCCTGTATTTTGTGTTGTCTTCTCCTTCACCAAATATAGTTCTTGTCGACTATCTAATGAGTGAATACTCCTCTCCCTCCCTCCCTTCCCACTCTCAGAGCCATCAAAAAAAAAAAAATTTTTTTTTTTTAACTATTTCTTGAGTTCTTATAAGAGTGGTCTCATACAATATTTGTCCTTTTGCAACTGACTAATTTCACTCAGCATAATGCCTTCCAGTCTCCGTGTTATGAAATGTTTCACGGATTCCTTATTGCTCTTTATCAATGTGTAGTATTCCATTGTGTGGATATACCATAATTTATTTATCCATTCATCCACTAACAGACAACTTGATTGCTTCCATCTTTTTGCTATTGTAAAAGTGCTGCAATGAACATGGGTATGCATATATCTGTTCATGTAAAGGCTCTTATTTCTCTAGGATATATTCCAAGGAGTGGGATTGCTGGATCCTGTGGTAGTTCTATTTCTAGCTTTTTAAGGAAGTGCCAAATCGATTTCCAAAGCAGTTGTACCATTTTACATTCCCGCCAGCAGTGTACAAATGTTTCAGCCTCTCCACAACCTCTGCAAATTTATTATTGTATGTTTTTTGGATGAATACCAGACTTGTGGGAGTGAGATGGAATTTCATTGCAGTTTTGATTTGCATTTCTCTAATGGCTAATGATCCTAAGCATTTCCTCACATATCTGTTAGCTACCTGAATGTCTTCTTTAGCGAAGTGTCTGTTCATATCCTTTGCTCATTTTTTAATTGGGTTATTTAGCTTTTTGTGGTTGAGTTTTTGCAGTATCACATAGATTTTAGAGATCAGGCACTGATCGGAAATGTCTTAGCTAAAAAGTTTTTCCCAGTGTGTAGGTAATCTTTTGGAAAGCCTGGTGGCGTACTGGTTAATTGCTATGGCTGCTAACAAAGGGGTCGGCAGTTTGAATCTGCCAGGCGCTCCTTGGAAACTCTATGGGGCAGTTCTATTCTGTCCTATAGGGTGGCCATGAGTTGGAATCAACTTGACGGCCCTGGGGTTTTGGTTAGGTAATCTTTTTACTTCTTTGGTGTAGTCATTGAATAAGCATAGGTGTTTGATTTTTAGGAGCTCCCAGTTACCCAGATTCTCTTCTGGTGTTTGTACATTGTTGGTAATGTTTCGTTTATTGTTTTTGCAATGTATTGGGGCTCCTAGCATTGTCCCTAACTTTTCTTCCATGATTTTTATCATTCTAGACTTTATATTTAGGTCTGTGATCCATTTTGAGTGAGTTTTTGTGCATGGTGTGCGGTATGGGTCTTGTTTCATTTTTTTGCAGATGGTATCCAGTTATGACAGTACCATTTGTTAAAGAGACTGTCTCTTCCCCTTTTAACAGTTTTGAGTGTCTTTTCCCCTTTTAACAGCTTTGAGCCTTTGCCAAATATCAGCTGTTCATGTGTGGATAAACTCACATCTGGGCTCTCAGTTCCGTTCCATTGGTGTATGTATCTGTTGTTGTACCAGAACTAGGTAGGTTTGACTACCATGGTGGTACAATAGGTTCTAAAATCAGGTGATGTGAGGCCTCTCACTTTGTTCTTCCTCAGTGACGCTTTACCTTTCCAGGTCCTCTTCCCTTTCCATGTGAAGCTGGTGATTTGTTTCTCCATCTCAGTGAAAAATGTCATTGGAATTTGGATTGGAATTGCATTGTATCCATAGATGGCTTTTGGTAGAATAGACATTTTTACAGTGTTAAGTCTTTCTATCAATGAGAAAGGTATGTTTTTCCACTTATGTAGGCCTCTTGGTTTCTTGCAGTAGTGTCTTATAGTTTTCTTTGTATAGGTCTTAAAAGTCTCTGGTAAGATTGGTAAGGAAGACGTAAAAGTATCTCTAGTTTAATGAACTCTACCATTAATGTTTTTATTCATGGATTTTGCTTTTGGTCTTGGATCTAAACTCTCCTTACAAAACCAAAGCTCAAGTTTTGCATTTTACATTTACCACTATGATCTATTTTGAGTTAACTTTTGTGAAAGATGTAAGGACTGTAAGTTTTTTTTTTTTTTTCCTGGTATATGGACTTCTAATTGTTCCAGCAACATTTGTTGAAAAGTGTGTCTTTTCTTCATTGAAATGTCTCTGCGCTTTTATCAAAAATCTGTCGACTATATTCTTGTGATTTACTTTTGGTTTCTCTATTCTGTTTCATTGATGTTTATGTATGCTCTTTCATGGATACCAAACTTACTTGATTACTACGGCTTGCATTGACATTAGACTTTGTGAGTCCTGTAATTTTTTTCTTCAGTATTGTGTTGGCTATTCTAATTCTTTTGCCTTTCTGCACAAATTTTAGAACATATTTGCAGATATTTACAAAATTGCTTTCTTGAATTTTGACTGGGGTTGTTATGGAACCTATAGCTCAACTAGGGAAGAACTGCCATCTCAACAACGTTGAGTCTTCCATTCTAGGAATTCAGCATATTTCCATTCATTTACATTTTCTTTGACTTCTTTCATTAGAATTATATATATATTGTTATTGCTATAGTAAATGGAATTGTTTATTTAATTTTAATTCCAGTCGTTCATTGCTGGCATATAGGAAAGCAACTTGGCTATACTCACTTATTACTTCCAGGAATTTTGTTGATTCTTTGTGATTTTTTACCTAGACAATCATATCATTTGTATCCTCCTCAATCTGCATACCTTTTATTTACTTGTCTTAAGCTCTTGAACAACAATGATGAAAGAGGGCATCCTTGCCTTGCTCCCAATCTTAGGGGAGTATTCCAACCTCAGAAAGTATCCAGGTTCTCACCATTATAATTGTTGTTAGCTGTAGGTAGATTGTACATGATTTTTATCAAGTCGAGGAAGTTAACCTGTATTCCTAGTTTGCTCAGAGTTTTTATCATGAATGGGTGTTGAATTTTGCCAAATGCTTTTTTGTATATCAATTGATACAACCACATGATTTTTCTTTTCTAACCTGTTGATATGGTGGACTACAATGATTGATTTCTTAAATGCTGAAATACCCTTGCTTACCTGGGAATATATCCTATTTGGCCATAGTATATTTATTGGATTCAAACTGCTAATATTTTGTTATTTTTTGCATTTATGTTTATGAGAGATATTGGTTGTAGTAGTCATTTCTTATAATATCTTTATCTGGTTTTGGCACTGTGTTATTGATGGGCTCATAGACTGAATTAGGAAGTTCTCTTTCTGCTTCTATGAGTCCTGGTGGTGCAGTGGTTAAAGCACTAGGCCACTAACCAAAAAGTTGTCCGTTAAAACCCACCAGCCCTTCTTTGGAATAGAGATGTGGCAATCTGCTTCTGGAAGGATTCACAGCCTTGGAAATCCTATGAGGCAGTTCTACTCTTTCCTATAGAGTCATTATGAGTCAGAATTGACTCAGTGGCAATGGGCCCTCTGCTTCTATTTTCTGGAAAATGTTAAGGAGAAAAGAAATCATTTCTTCTTTAATTGTTTGGTATAATTCACCAGTGAAATCATCTGGGCCTGGTGCTTTTTTTTGGAAGGTTATTAATCGTTGATTCAATTTATTTAATAGACAGGCCTATTCCAATATTCTATTTCTTCTGTGAGTTTTGGTAGTTTTTGTCTTTTAAGGAATTGGACTATTTATTCTATTGGTGGGCATAGAGTTATTCATACTATTTCTTTATTATTCTTTAATGTTCAAGGGACCATAAATGATGACCTCTCATTTATGATTTTGGGTAATTGTTTCATCTTTCTCTCTCTCTCTTTTTTTTTTTTTTGGTTATTTTGGCTAAGGCTTATCAATTTTTTTTATATTTTCAATGACCCAGCTTTTGGTTTGGTAGATTCTCTTTATTGTTTTCCTGGTACCAATTTCACTGATATTTTAATACAATTTTTGTTATTTATGTTCTTATTCTTGCCTCAGGCTTAAATTACTTTTGTTTCACTAATTTCCTAAGATGGAACTTTAAATTATTGCTCATAGATCATTCTGTTCTAATATTTGTATTTGATGCTGAAAATTATCTTCTAAGCATTGCTTTTACAGGCTTTCACAAATTTTGATAAGTTGTATATTTATTTTTATTCCACTCAAAATATCTTTTATTTTCTCTTTAGGCTTCTTCTTTCACCCATCTGTTGTTTAGAAGTGTGTTGTTTATAATCAAATATTGAGGATTTTCCGGCTGTCTTTCTGATACTGACTTTTAGTTTTATTCCATTACAGTCTGAGAACATACTTTGTATGATTTCTATTGTTTTAAGTTTGTTGACGTACATTTTGTTTCTGGTGAAAAGTCATCTGTTAGTTTTATTGAGGTTCCTTCTTATGTCATGAGTTATTCTTCTCTTGTAGCTCTTCTGATTTTTTCTTAGTCTTTCCCTTGTGTTAGATTGACTATCATGTATCTGGGTATGGACCTCTTAGTATCTATCTTATTTGCAGTTCATCGAGCTTCATGGAGTTGCAGATTCATGTTTACTATCAAATTTGGAATGTTTCCAGCCTTTATATTTGAATATTTTTTCTGGTCCTTTTTTTATTTCACCTCTCTGTGTAACATATGTTGGTACATTTAACTTTGTGCCATGTTTCTTTGCTGTTTATTTATTTTTTTTATTCTTTCAATTGCTTACTTTCTATCTATCTTTAAGTTCACATATTTACTTTTCTGCTGAATTAAACATACTGTTAAGTCCCTGTAGAGAAATTTTCATTTTTATTATTGTGTGTTTTAACTTAAGAATTTTCGTTAGGGTTTTAAAGAAATGATTTCTAACTTTTTGATGTTCTTTATTTGATAAAATATTTTTATCATGCCTTCCTTTAATTCTGTAAGTATGGATTAGAATTTTTATTATTATTATTGTGGTGAAAATTTATACAAGAACATATTCTCCAATTCAACAACTGCTACATGTATAATTCAGTGACATTGATTACATTCTTCACGTTGTACAACTATTATCACAATTTTTTTAAAATTATTCCACCACTGACCATATTTTCTTTTAGTTTTTTCAACTACTTATAATGACTTCTTTAAAATCGTTGTCTGAGAAATTTAACACTTGGGCTCCCTCAAAGGCAGCTTCTGTAATCTGATATTTGAATGCTTGTGTGTGTATATATATGAGTAACACTTTCCTATTTCATTACATGTCTCATTTATGTTAAATACCAGACATTTTAGATAACATATTGTACTCACTGTGCATACTGGATTTCTCCCTTGCTCCCTACCCACCATGGGTGCTTTATGGTGTTATTGTTTTTGCTTATTTATCTAGTGACTTAACCGGCTCAGTTTAGGAAGTCTATTTTCCCCACAGTATGCAGCCTTTTATGTTTCTCTCAGAGAGTGCAGCCTTGAGTATGTGCATGCTTCCTTTGACCTGCCTCCCTCCCCCAATATTCACTGTGATTTTACATTCTTATGGTCTCCCTTGATTAAAGCCATATCCATGTCTTAGCCTTTACTAGTTGCTCGCTCTTTGCTGTATTTTTTTCTGAAAATGACTTGGGGAATAAATTCCTACGCAATCTGATCCAATTAACATCAGGTCCCTTTTCTGGGAGAATTTTTGAAGCCAGTGCTTCAGGTTTGCTCCTACTACAAAAAGGCTTTTCTTAGAAGTGTGTCTCTCTGCTAAAAATTTCTAGCTGGTCTAGTATTTTATTTTTTTATATCCTAGAACCACCAGCCTTCTCTTAATTGCTTACAACCAAGCTCTACATTCTTTTTGGTGGTGTCCTTGAAATTCCCTACCCTATTTTCCAAATAAAGTCATCACCCTTAGGAACAGCTATGGTGCTCTCTATTATTACAGTCTGCCTCTCTTCCTGGCAAGAACCTTTGTGCTCTGGAGATGGTCATAAGAACAGCAACTTACTTCTTTCAGAGTGACTTCCTGTTCTATGAGTGGAGTGCTAGAAGAGTGGTAGGCTCTGGTGTTCTTATCTTCCTTTATCAGAATGGAACCTTCAGCCTGTGAGCCAATGAAGGCAGTTGGGGCTCACTATTTACAGTATATTGTGCCTTCGGTAGAGCTTTCACCTTATCAGCTGGTACTGGGTAGAGGAAGGGAGCTCCAGATCTCTCGGCCATGCTTGTCTCGAATATAACTTCTTCAACATCAAGCTGGTGGTGTGTAAAAGGCTTGTGACCTGCCCCTTCTGGAGAAAAACTATAGCCTTTGGCTGGGATATGGGAAGAGAGGGAGCCTTGTCTTCTTGGACACAATTGCCTGGCATAGCACTTCTGTCACACAGCGGGGAACACGGGAGAAGGGAGGAAATAGGTGTTTAAACAAATGCCCCAGACTCTGATTGTCTAGACATAACTATTAGACTTTCTTGGAAAAAAAAAATTCCTCCACTTGTTACATGCCTGTGGAGTGTTTATTCAATGATACACAATGCTTGTTTTGTTTTAATTTTTGCCATATGTTTATTTTACTGTGGTGATAATCCATGGAGCTCCCAATACCACCATTGCAGAAGTGAATTGAAATTGTTTGCACCGGTTACAAGAGAATGTGAGGTTTTGAAAAGGATACTGTCATAGGCTAAGTTCTCTAGAGAAACAAAACCAGTAAAGCATATAAAGATACAGAGAGATTTATATCAAGGAAATGGCTCACGCAGATGTAGAGGCTGGAACATCCCTAATCCATAGGTCAGGAATTTTCCTGACTCACGTAGCTGCATGGGCTGGTGAATCCAGGATCAGCAGGTTAGGGAGCACAGCTCTTGCTCACAGGCTGTGAAGACTAAATGAATCCCAAGATTGGCAAGCAAGACTGTAGGTAAGCTGCTAGCTCAAGTTGCAAGAACCGGAAGGTCAGAGAACAGAAGCCAGCTGCAGGATCCAGAGCAAGAAAAAGCCCAGGGGTCTTTCCAGAATGTCCACTTATATTCGATGCAGGCCATATGCCCAAAGAATCTCCCTTCCAAATGATTGGCTACTCACAGCAGATTACATCATGGAGGTGATCACATTATATCAAATCTCACCATGGAAGTGATCACAACATCATACAACTGCCAAAGCACTGAGAATCATGGTCCAGACAAGATGACACACAGCCTTAACCATCATAGATACATTTACTATGTTGTTAGATGCTGTGGAGTCAGTTCTGACTCACAGTGACCCCACTTGACAGAGTTTAATTGCCCCATAGGGTTTTCTTGGCTGCAATCTTTATGCAAGTAGATCATCAGGTCTTTCTCTTACGGATTCCCTGGGTGGATTCAAAGTATCAGCCTTTTGGTTAGTAGCCAAGTACTTAACCATTGCACTACCAGGGCTCCTTAACATTTACAATACCTTAGTAAAAATGAAATAACTGCCAATAATGCTAACAAGACATTTGTAAGACCTCTACTCAAAAAACTGCAAGACATTATTAAAGTAAAAGAAAAAAAATCCTAGATGAAAGTAAAAATAACCATGTTAAGAAAATGAAAGGCAAGGTTCAACCTTTTTTATTGTATTATTTTTCTTCAAACAGTTATAGAGATGCAATATAAACTTAAAGAAATGTCAACACTGAAAAATAATAGTTATTTTTATGGAATTTTACAAGCAATAAAGAATAGCAAAGACGTTAACAATGATATACCAAGACTTAATATAAAAAAACATTAAAAAAGTGTGGTAAGGAGAGAAAACTAGGTAAATGGAATAGAATATTGAGTTTAGGAACCATCCCAGTGTGTATATTAAAAAAAAACAAATGTAATTTTTAAAAATTGGCAGTGCATAAACTAAGCTATAAAGGACAATCTTTTCAATTCATGGTACTAGGAAATTCTGATATCCATTGGAAGAAATGTAATGAAAACTGACTTTTATGTTCACATCTTTTACATAAATCAATTGAAGGTAGATTTTAGATCTAAATTAAAAAAGATCAAAACAATAATGTTTGTAGAAGCTGATATAGGAGAATATCTTTATGAGCTCTGTGTATCAAGCAACTACATAGATTTAAAACAAAAAAGCATTAATCTTGAAGGAGTTGTTTGAGAAATGTTGTCACATTAAAATTAATAATTTTTTTAAAGGATACCAAAAGGCAAATTACAGAGTAAGAGAACAAATTCATAACACAAATAACAAAGGACCCATATCTAGGATATGTAAAAAATAATAATAATAAAACAAAAAATATCACTTCTTATGACTCAATGACAAAGCAGGTATATAAAAACTGATGAAGCAACATGAACAATCATTTTACAAAGGAGATACAAAAATATGCAAAAAATACAAAAATACCCTCAGCACCATTATAATGCATTAAGTGGCCAACTATAATTCATCAGAATGGCAAACATGAATTAAAACTGACAGTAGAAAGCTTGGGCCTTGATAATATTATTAACAAGTGCTATAAATTTTTATAAATACACTGGTTTGTGATTGATTGCTAACCTAAAGGATGGTAGTTTGAACCCACTCAGTGGCAACATGGAAGAAAGGCCTGGCAATCTGCTTTTGTAAAGAATGCAGCCAAGAAAACACTATGGAGCAGTTCTACTGCATAACACATGGGGTCCCCATGAGTCGGAATCAACTTGATGGCAATGGGTTTGGTCTGGTTGTTTTTATAAATATGCAAGAAAGAGAAGTTCCAAATTAAGGACTCTGTCTCTCATGTAGTAGATGGGAAGATTTGATAGTATATATTTGAGTTGTACATTAATTTCTACCAGTTGTTTTGTTTTATGAAAATTAACATATTAATTGTTGTGGTGAATGGAGTGGCAAAGATTTAAAAAAAAATAATAGCCAAGATAATCCTTAAAGAGACCAATGACATAGTATTTGTTCTTACAGTTATTATAAAATTCCAGTAACTGAGATGATTTCATACTTACAAAAAAGGACAGACTGGTGAAAAAATAGACAGCCCAGAAATAGAGCCATGGATCTATGAATAACTTGGATGACAATGCAGGTATTACATAATGGTTGATGAATGGGGTATTTTTAGATAATAGTGTGGAATCAAGTGAATATTACTAAGAAAAAAGTAATAAATTTGATGTTAACCTCACCCCATACACAAAAAATGTAATCTAAGTTTGTTATGGTATAGAATTTAAAAGGTGAAATTGAGAAAAGAGCATAGAAGAATATGTTCATGACTGAGGATATAAAATAATTTATTTGATAAGATACAAAAACACTAACCATTAAAAAATAGCACAAATAAATATGATCACCTAATGCTAATGATGGAGCCCCCCGTCGGTGCAGTGGTTAAGAGCTATGGCTGCTATCCAAAGGGTCAGCAGTTTGAATCCACCAGCCGCTCCTTGGAGATCCTATGGGGCAGTTCCACCCTGCCCTTTAGGTTCGCTATGACTCGGAATCGACTTGATGGCAACTGGGTTTTTTTTCTTTTTTTAAAATGCTATGACGTTTAGTTTTTTATGGCTAACTATTAGTTTTTTTTTTTTTTTTTTTCATAAAAATAGCATTTAGGGGGTGAGAATCCAGGTCAGAAAGGGGCAAAATAGTTGTGTAAAATGACTTGGATCCAGATACTATGAAGAACTTATACAGAAAACTCACAGAGAAAACTTCCCCATGGGGTTTCCAAAGGGCAACTGGTGAATTCCAACTGCTGACCTTTTGATCAGCAGTTGAGCTCTTAACCGCTGTGCCATCAGGGATCTAAAGGGACTTATTCAACTCGAAGACTTTGTTCACTGTTTATAGTGTTTGAAAACCCATGAAGCCAATATTTAAAATCGGCAGTTGTCACATACGAATAATATTCTCTATGGAAACCCTGGTGGCGTAGTGGTTAAGTGCTACCGCTGCTAACCAAAAGGTCGGCAGTTCAAATCGCCAGGCACTTCTTGGAAACTCTACCGGGCAGTTCTACTCTGTCCTATTCACTCCACAGCAGTGGGCTTTTTTTTTTTTTTTTTAATACGGTCAGTATGAGTCAGAATTGATGCAATGGATTTGGGTTTTTTTGGTTTTATTTGCCAGGTAGCTTATGTTACAAAAACAGCAGGCAAGGGAACAAGTCATCCTGACTTGAATATACGCCCGTTCCTAGACCAGTAATTGTGGTCAGGCAGATGGGGCATATATGATATTGATGGACTGGGCCTGGATCACATGTTTACACAAGTTACTACAGGTTAGGATTCTGTGATTGACAGAACTGCCAAGAAACACATGATGGAAATGAAGGAGAGAGTTTCTGAATAAACAGAGGTGCAGTTAACAGAGGTACAGCAACAAGAGGTCATATGCTCAGTAGTACCCAATTAGTCCTTTTCATTGGCTGAAGTAGAAAGCCCAGATATTCTATGGGGTAAGTTAAAATTTTGTCTAAGGTTAAAAAAAAAGAACTGGGGCCATATAGTCCATGCCAATTTATGTAATTTTGGGCTATTGTTACTTGAATGATATTACAATTTGAAAATAGTGGCTAGCTGGTGAGTGTAAGAAAAACAATCAAATAAATATAAGTGAACTAAGACGGCAATATGATACAAAGAAATATTTTAAATTCATGATTTTCGCACACATTCCAATTTACTTTAGTTCTACATTTAATAAACATTTCCTGCTGTCAGAGTTGGTCCATTGAATATTTCTCAAAAAAATTCCAATTAGGCCAATTATCATGCAGTTAATAAGCCATAGTGTGTCTTGTTAAAAATATAAGCAGGGATAAGCAATACAAAATGCTAGAAAATGCTATAAATCTATTAAAATGAGAAGAGTTGACATTTATGAAAAACATCACCATAATTACTTTTATTGATATTGTCAGCAAGTTTTGCTTGAGAATTTAATGAGACTAATTAATCTTTTCAAAATGAAGGACAATTTATCCATTATTAAATACTTACTGGACTAAGTAAAAGTATATTTAGATGCAGAAATGACATACTTTATATCAGGCTGAAGATAAATTGAAAAACAAAAGACTAGTGAAAAGAAAAGGTACAGAACGAATAATGCAGAAAAATAAGTCTTTCATATAACAAAAATTGCAAAATGAAAGATGCATGAATTCAAATACATAGTAAATGACAACAGCACTAAAATTATAAAAGAAAAAAATGATTTTTTATTGTTAAAGATAGATCAATCAAATATATAAGAAAACATGAAGACAAGAATAAACATATGGGCATAAACCATAATCATAAAATCCTCAAAAGAGAACATCAACATAGCACACAGACAAAAGAAAATATTTTACGGCCAATTATAACTAACTAAATAAATATTATCACAACTCTGATGAGGTCTACTTTTCACTTAGTAACATAATAAGTAAAATAATAAGCATAAAACCATATACTGTAAATTAGATTGTGAACTTGGTTTGCACACACATATCTACAACTACTTTGTCTTAAATGTACAAAGCTCATTTATTTAATCAGAAAATACATAGTAAGAAAAGTCATTCCCCTGAACCCATTTTCTGGTTTGCAAAATGATAACATGTAAGAAAAAGTCAGAAAGCTTCATAAGAAAGGGAGTTATAGCATTATTATATTACTACATATATATATATAAAAAAGCATACATATAATGTATTATATATATTTCAATTCACAATGACCCCATGTGTTACAGAGTAGAACTGTTCCATAGTGTTTTTGTTCCATAGTGTTCACTCAGCAACCTTTCATATCCAATCACCATGAGTCAGAATCGACTCAGTGACACAGATTTTATACACACACACACACACACGGAAACCCTAGTGGCGTAGTGGTTAAGTGCTATGGCTGCTAACCAAAGGGTCAGCAGTTCGAATCCTCCAGGCGCTCCTTGGAAACTCTATGGGGCAGTTGTACTCTCTCCTTTAGGGTCGCTATGAGTCGGAATCAACTCGACGGTACTGGGTTTGGTTTTTTTTTTATACACACACACACAATTATGCAGGGACCTGAATGATTAGTAACTGGAAATATTTAAGTATATTACTACAGTTAATTAGGCCAAACTACTATAGATGATTAGGTAAATATTATTTAAAAAATAGTGTTTGTGCTACTAAAAATTAGTTAAAAAGGATAATATCACTTCCAACATAAAGCTGTGAGAACAGAAATAAAAATGTATGTTTGTGGGCCATACTAGAATAATACATTCAAAACCAAGTATACAACCTTAAAAACTGAAACACTTAAGTTTTATTTATTACTGAAGTGTTTATTACTAATTTTTTATTTATTACTAATCTGTTATTGCTAATGTTTATTTTTAAGTGCTCTTATAATATTGCTACTTATGAAGAATTAATGTGAAATTTAGTAGAGACAATATTGCATAAGGTATGAATTTTTACTCTTGCATAATACCAAAAAGACACATGATTCATATTGATTTGTGACTCCTGCACATTAGTATGTTTTGACTTAGAGCATTCTCCTTTGTAAATCAGTGAAGCTCAGATAAGGCTCAGTAGGAAAGAGTGCTCTGACACCTTAGCAGCCTCCCAACAGTCAGGGTGAAGTGCTTTGACCATGAGGTGTCTACAGAAAGTAGCAGTTTGCTTGCTATATATTGTTTATTTCTGGTGTAGTAATAATCTTATGCAACTGAGATCTATACTTTCATGTTTTATTCTCATTGGAAGTCAGTTCTCTAAGGTTATTTATCTTTGCAGAACCTTCTTCAGGGCTCCAGCCACCTCTTTGTTTCGAAGACTGTAGATAAGGGGGTTAAGCATGGGTGTGACAATAGTGTAGAAGACAGAGACCACTTCATCCTGCTCAGCAGTATGATAGGCTTTGGGCAGAAAATACTTCATGATGGCTGTTCCATAGAAGACAGACACCACAATCATATGGGAAGAACAGGTAGCCAAAGCCTTTTTTATTCCCATGGTTGACCCTAATCCCAAAACAGTTGTGACAATCTTCCCATAGGAGGCCATGATGGCTGATATTGGAATAAGGAGGAACACAACAGCACTGACAAAAAGACCATTCTCATAAAGAAATGTGTCACCACAAACAAGTTTCAGGAGAGCTGGTATCTCACAAAAGAAATGATGGATTTCCCTGGAGGCACAGTATGAGAGATTGAGAGTATACAAGACGTGGATCAAGGCATTGAGCAGTGCACCCAGCCAGCTCCCAACCACCATAAAACCACAGACTGCAGGGCGCATGAGAATTGAGTAATGGAGTGGGTGGCAGATAGCCACATAGCGGTCATAAGACATGACAGCCAGGAGGAGGCATTCTGCTCCCACAAGGGTCGTGAAAAGGAACAGCTGAATTCCACAGTCAATAAAAGAAATGGTGTTCTTCCCAGAAAGGAAGTCAATGGCTATCTTGGGGAAAAAAGTGGAGCTATACAAGAGGTCCATGAAGGAAAGTTGGCTCAGAAGAAAGTACATGGGAGTATGAAGTCTAGAGTCCAACCAAATGAGAATCATCATCACAGCATTGCTAACCAGGGCCATGAGGAACACCAGGAAGATGACAGCAAAGATAAGCTTGGGTGCTTGGTTGTGGTGGAACAGCCCCAGGAGAACAAACTCATTTCCAGTGGTCTGATTGCTCCATCTCCCCATTCTCTCTTTTTCAGTGTATTACCCTGGAGAGAGTTTACAAAAAATTTTAACCCCATCATCTATCCAATTTGACTTACTCTCATTCTATAATATACCACCTTCTTTTTCTCCTTTAGTCATACAATACTACATATATGTTTTCAACTATATTCGATTCTATGTCTTTACCACACAATACATTCATTACTACTGCAACATCACTGTACCTTTATTTAAAACAATTTTACAAAAAAATCACAAAATATGACACTTTCAGTATTTCAAGTAAATGTATTTAAATTCCTTGAAATTTTAATATTTTTAGTAAGTAGAATTGGGTTAAAATTATAAATATCCATACATCTCATATATTTTGCAGGTTTTAGGCTTTTCACCTCATGGTCAAATCACTTCATCCTAACTGTTGGCAGACTGCTGATGTGTCAGAGCACTCCTTCCTAATGAGCCTCATTTGAGCTTCACCAATTTCCAAAGTAGAATGCTCTAAGTCAGAAGACACCAAATCTGCAGTATATATACATTTACATGGAGCCCTGGTGGCACAGTGGTTAAGAGCTCAGCTGCTATCCAAAAGATTGGCAGTTCAAATCCACCAGCCACTCCTGGGAAGTCCTATGGGGCAGTTCTTCTCTGTCCTCTAGGTTCACTATGAGTTGGACTTGACTCCACTCCAACTTTTTTTTTTTTTTAATTCACATATACATACATGCAGTAAAACTTTCAAAAATAGGAACCTGTGTAAGGTGGGAACATCTCAGAAAAGGAAAACTCAAATATTTTCCACTAATAGAGTGCTATAGAAAACAGGTAAGACTACACCTTGTCACGGCAGAAAACTTGCTAAGACCTGGAAAAACAAGGAAGCCCCATCAAGTTCCAGCCCTCACAGGTGTCACTGTATATATGCATGAGTGTATATATATATATATATATATATATATATATATATATATATAAAATATATACATACACACACATATATAAAAATGTATATATATATACACACACACATATATACACGTATACATATATATATGGAGCCCTGGTGGTACAGTGGTTAAGAGTTTGACTGCTAAGAGAAAGGTTTTGTTTATATATACATGCATATATATATATATATAAGGAAAACATCCAACATGGATTCTTAAAACCATTCCATAGTTTTGCTTAGTCCTGATTGGACTGAATAAATAAGGTAATGGTCATGAGTAATTTTCTATACTCTTGAATGAAATTGGTTATGTGCTTTTCATATGCTACTTGGTTAAGTTCTCGACTAGTAGCCTAAAGTTTGGTGGTTTGAACCCACTCAGAGACACCTTAGAAGACAGGTCTGTTGATCTGCTTCTGAAAATCACAGCCTTGAAAACCTTAGGAAGCAGTTAATACTCTGCACACCATGAGTCTGGATTGACTTGACAGCAACTAACACTAACAGCTCTGCAAGAAATTGATTTCTTCATTTTTCAAAGGTGAGTCTGATTCTGAGAGAGATCAAGTAATCCATGCAGAGTTCACAGAAAGTAAAGGAATCAGTACATAGTATAATCAGGCCTAAATGTTTCCAAATTCCATGCTTTTTTGCCTCAGCATGTTACTTAATGTGATCTCTAAAAGAGAAGTGTCTTTAAGTAATCTCTATTTTATCAATCAACAATGAGTAAGGTTGTCTTTCTTTCTTTTTTTAATTTGATAACTGAAGAGCTAAAACCATTCAGGGAGTATAGACAGAATCCCAATATCAGACTGCCAACTAGGTCAGGCTGGGAATCCTGACTCCACATACTCAGAAGACTGTTGATGATACGAAAAACAACAGAAACAACCAAAGAGCTGAACACCGCTGGTAGTGATCTATTCTAGCTAGAGTCTTGATGATGTTCTTCATCTGCACTCCAGTACAGCAGTGTACAAGGAAACATAAAGCACCTAGTCTGCATGGAGAGAAGCTCGATTGGCTCTTACGCTATTTTGTGGAAATAAAACTGAAATGAGTAGATGAATTAGAGTTGCTAATGTACAGGTTATCCAAGATGTTCCCCAAAAGTTGCATCATAAAAACACAGCAACATGAAGAAATGCATTTCACTCAACACCCAGGAAAACTAAACTCGCTCCTGAAAAAGGGTGGTCTGAGTCACTGGGTGCCTGAGACTTTAGTGAGTTGTTTTATCTTTGGCTGTAAACCCAATCATCTATTATGATGCCCCATATAGGAAATTCCATAAAATTAACACTGACCCCTTAATATGTTTGAGCATTTTTTATACACATTGTGCATTATATAAACTATGCATACTTTAAGTGATGTATGCCTATACATCTTTTTGCATCAATAAACTGAGTTCTGTAGCATCTATATAAAAACATAATAACTGGTCAGCACAATGTAGTTCAAAACACTAAGGATTTGTTATTTTTGCTTAACTCAGGGAAGCTCATCACAGCTAAAAGTAAATGGGTTCTGAAATCTATTTCAGCAACATACTTTTCTTTCAAAATTGGGTTTTATAAATTTCTGTCAAAGGGTTGTAATTAAAATAAACGCAATTAAAATGCAAAATATATATTATTATAAAAATAAAGCTATGTAATATGAAGGTTTTAGGGTTGGGGTGTTTGTTTTTGATGGTTGATAATTCAGGCCTTTCTAAATCTGTTAAAATACATTCTTCAAAACAACTCAATTAAAAAAAAAAGTCATCTTGACTCAGGATTTGTTTGGCTCTGTTCTGATACTGAATCTTTACTACCAGTGTTTGTGAAACTTCATGTCTTTGGCCTCAAAGAGAAGGTGGGAGAGAGTAAGAATGGTTAACTGAGAAAATCAGAACAACAAAGATACCCATAAAACCAATTGCCATTGAGTCAATTCGGACTCCCTGCTGCTCTGTAGGACGGGGTAGACCGCCCCATTGAGTTCTGAAGGCTGTAATCTTTACAGAAGGCAACTGCCACATCTTCCTCTGGCAGAGTGGCTGGTGGGTTTCAACTGCCTACGCTTCAGTTACCAGCCGAGCACTTAGCACTTCACCACCACGGCTTCTTAACAAAAACACAAAGCACTTCAATTCAACAAAGCACTTCATTTCCTGATGGTGAAATAATTTCATTGTCTGTAGTTATAAAAACATCACTAAGTATAAAAATATGTATTGAACAGATCAGTCATTCTAAACCACTGGCAAATGTCAATGAAAGAAATGAAAACATATCCAAGGTAAGGTAAAGGGAATATAAAATAGTAAATGAGTTATTAAAAGACACTCTTCCTATATTCTAAATCACGTTCCAGTGTGATGTTCTTTGTACTACAAATAGTGTTTTTAGAGGGACATTAAGGGCTCAAAAGTCCATACCGATTTACCTCAACAAAAAGTCTTATGTATAAGTCTATCAAATATTCGTTCATTTATGCTTAAACGGTCTGTGGGCAAAAGATCCATTTTCCTCTAATACGTCTCCGTTTAATGTAAATATCTTAAATTGTTATACAGTTATTACTTTAATGAAGTCAAAATTGTTGCACTTCAAGTTTTTTAAAAATGATTTCCAACTTGAATACACAGATGTAAATGAGTACATAAATAAAGCTATTCAAATGTCCGTGTTAACAAATACTCAGTGACTGTGCATTCAGGGTATTTTTGTATCTCAAAAATTGTCTGAATTCAGTTTTTTTCTCAGTTTTTTAAAAAAATCTCTGAAGATGTGGTTGGATACATGTGGTAAATATATAGACTGGTATTTAAGAACATTACACAATTTCTCTTATATTTATAACTGACTCAAAGGTTAGAATAACTTATTATGCAACATTGTTTTCAGCTGTGTTGTAAAAGCAAGTTTGAAAATGTTGAATAATGTAACTACTCACCTAAGCAGAACATTGTCTCAACCATCATTGTGCCTAACAAATCAATTGAATTTTTTTTTTTGGAGGGGGGAAAGGGACTTAAAATTAAACCTATTTTATTTTCAGAAACACTAGATATAAATTATGTTACATTTTACCATTTTCCTCAAGATGCCATTAGAAATTCATATACATAAAAGGAAGCTTTGGACATAGAAGTATCCAGAGGAATGCTTCTTCCTTTGATGTCATGGCCAATGAACCAAAGAGGCTAAATACTCTGCAAAAGTCTCTACCACAAAGATTTAGGCCCATTTAAAATACTACCTACCCTGTCCTCAGAGACAATGTCTCTTGTCTGCCCATTTGTTCCCTTAGGTAGGCTGTAGCACAATTATTCCATTGTCCTTCAAAAGCCCCACATTTTTAAAACCTCTGTTACCTTGGAAATAAACAAACAAAATATCAATCACTCACCAGTCCCAGCTGACTCCATTTTGAAAGCTGGATATCACTGTGGTTAAATTCCAACGTAGAACTTAATAGCTGTCACTTCAGCTCCAGAGAAAGCGAGTTTTCTTCCTGGCTTCACCACTTATTAATAACTCGTATACGTTACTTTTCTTTCCTTGGGTTCCTCATCAATAAAATGGGATGATAAGGAATGTATGTTATTGGATTTTGTGAGTTTAAAGTGAATTGATTAATGCAAATTTTGGGGGATACTGCCAAGTGCTAAATGTTTTATGATATGGGGATGGGATTTTGAATTTTATGAAAGAGTATGTTGAGTAGTATGAGCTGAACCATAACTTGTAGTTTTTTTTGTTGTTGTTGTTTTTGATATATGATACAAGGAACAGAAATATAATACCCAGGAATTGAGCTTGATTTAGGAATGAAACATCTGAAGGATTTTGGAATACTGGGGAGAGATTAAGTCACATGGTGAGGATAATTTGAGTCAGTGTTGACTCTATGGTTCCTGTAAGCAAAGGGATTTTTCTAGTGTGAATTTTACATGATATTAAACTAATGCTCATATGTATTGATCACTTCCTATGTGCCCGGCAGAGTTCCAAGTGCCTTACATGTGGATAACAACTGTATAGAAGTTGCCTAAATTTTCCCAGAGAACAAGTGTCACAATTTGAACATGTTTCCTGCTCCAGTGTCTGTGTTCTTGCCCACCGTGTTCACAGCCACACAGTATTTAATACACTGACAAAGATTTGGGCTTAGCTTTAGCATTCTTCTATTCTATCAGGAAAAAAATTTACATAGAGCTTTAAAATCCAAAAACAACACTACTAGCAATTGGGAGATACTTCCACATACCCCAAAGTAATTAAATCAATCATATAATTAGGAACCAGCTCACCTCTCCTTTCACAACCAAGCTTAATGTTCACAAGCTACCAAGATGTTTAGAAAAGACATAGTAAATGTAACGACACTACAATTATTAAAGTAAGGCAGAGTTTAAAAACAGTTTTATAATTAATTTTTTTTTTCTTCTGGTAAATTCAGCATTCTTGTTTATTTAGTAATTAGTTACCACTGGGTTTTTAATTTTTTTTTTTAACTGTGGTGAAATATATATAATAAAACATTTGACATTTCAACCTCTTTTACGTGTATAAGCCAGTGACATTAATTATATCCTCCATGTTGTACAACCATCAACGCTCTTTCCAATTTTTTTCATCACTTTCAGAGGAACTCAGTAATCATTAAGTAATACCTCTGCATTTCTCTTTCTTATCTGCCTCTGGCAGGAGCCCTGGTGGCACAATGGCTAAGACCTCAGCTGCTAAACAAAAGGTGGAAGGTTGGAGCCTACCAGCCACACTGTGAGAGAATTTGTAAAGATTATGAGCTAGAAAACCTATGGAGCAGTTCTACTCTGTCATATAGGGTTGATATGAGTTGGCAGCAACTCAATGACACACAACATCAACAACAACAACCTGACCCTGGTAATGATAATAAACTTTAGTCTCTATGCATTTGCCTAGTCTAGATATTTCGTATAAGTGGGGTCATACAATATTTATCCTTTCATGTCTCACTTATTTCATTCAGCATGATTTTTTTAAGGTTCATCAATATCATGGCATGTATCAGAATTTTATTTCTCTTTGTGACAGAATAATATCCCGTTGTATGTTTATCCGTTCATTCGTTGATGGACACTTCGGCATTTCTACACTATGGTTAACAATGCTGCAATATGCATTGGTGAACAAGTATCTGTTTTACTACCTGCTTTCAGTACTTTTGGTCATATTCCAAGAAGTGAAATTGCTGGGTCATATGGTAGTATTATGTTTAACTGTTTGAGGAACCACTCACACTGTTTTCTACAGCAGCTGCACTACTTTACAATCCCACCAGCGTGGTTGAGGGATCCAATTTCTCCATTTCCTAACCAACACTTGCTATTTTCTGTATTTCTGATAATAGCCATACTGCACATCAGCATGGAATATCTTTCCACTTATTTAGGTTTCCTTTAATTCCTTTTAAGAAGACCTGTTGGTGCAGTGGTTAAAGTGATCAGCTGCTATCCAAAATGTCGATGGTTCAATACCGCCAGCTGCTCCTCCGGATAAAGATGTGGCAATTTGCTTCTGTAGAGATTTACAATTTTAGAAACCCCTTGGGGTCACTATGAGTCAGAATTGATTTGATGAAAATGGGTTTGGTTTTTTGGTTTGGTTTATTTCCTTTTAAGAATGTTTTAGAGTTTTCAGTGTATAATTCTATAACCTTCCTAGGTAAATTTATTCCTCAACATTTTATTATTTTAGATGCATCATAAATGGAATTGTTTTCTTTTTTTAAATTGTGCTTTAGAAGAAAGTTTACAGCTCAAGTTAGTTTCTCATACAAAAATTTACACACGTATGGTGATGTGACCCTCGTTGCAATCCCTATAATGAGACAGTGCACTCCCCCTTTCCACCCAGGGTTTCCTGTGTCCATTTTACCAGCTTCTATCCCTTTCTGCCTTCTCATCTCACCTCCAGACAGGAACTGCCCTTTTAGTCTCATGTATCTACTTGAACTAAGGAACACACTTTTCACGAGTATTATTTTATGTTTATTAAAAAAAAAGAAAAAAAAAAAACACTGCCATCGAGTCAATCCCAACTCATAGTGAACCTACAGGACAGAGTAGAACTGCCTCTTAGAGTTTCCAAGAAGTCCTGGTGGATTCAAACTCCCTACCTTTTGCTTAGCAGCCATAGCTCTTAACCACTAAGCCACCAGGGTACATAGAGCAGTCTAATTTTTTTCTGAAAAGTGGGCTTTGGGAATCATTTTAATTCTGGGTTAACAGAGAGTCCCAGGATCATGTCTTCTGGGGTTCCTCTAGTCTCAGTCAGACCATTAAATCTGACTTTACAGGAATTTGGGTTCTGTACTACACTTGTCCCCTGCTCCCTCAGGGACTTTATATTGTGTTCCCTGTCAGGGTGGTCATTGGTGGTAGCTGGGTACCACCTAGTTCTTCCGGTCTCAAGCTGATGGAGTCTCTGGTTTATGTGGCCCTTTTTCTCTTAGATTAATATTTTCCTTGTGTCTTCGGTGTTCTTCATTCTCCTTTGCTCCAGGTGGGTTAGGAACAATTGATGTATCTGGGATGGCCTCTCACAAGCTTTTAAGACCCCAGACACCACTCACCAAAGCGGGATGCAGAACGTTTTCTTAATAAACTTTGTTATGCCAGTTGACCCAGATTGTCTCTGAAACCATGTTCTCTGGACTCCGCCGCTGCTCCTAATTTGTCCCTCAAAGTGTTTGGTTGTGTTCAGGAAACTTCTTAGCTTTTGGCTTAGTCCAGTTGTGCTGACTTCCCCTGTATTGTGTGTAATCCTTCCTTCCACATAAGACAATACTTGTCTACCATCTAGTTATTGAATTCCCCTCTCCCTCCCTCTCCACCCTCGTAACCATCAAAGAATGTTTTCATTTGTGTTTAAACCTTTTCTTGAGTTCTTATAATAGTGGTCTCATACAATATTCCCCCACATGTCTGTTTGTCATACTCTGGGGGCTTGCATGTTGCGGTGATGCTGGAAGCTATGACACCAGTATTCAGATACCAGCAAGGTCCCCCATGATGGTCAGGTTTCAGCTGAGCTTCCAGACTAAGACAGACTAGGAAGGACCACATAGTCTACTTCTGAAAAGAATTAGCCAGTGCAAACCTTATGAATAACAGCAGAACATTGTCTGATATAGTGCCAGAAGAGGAGCCTCCCAGGTTGGAAGGCACTCAAAAGACCACTGAGGAAGAGCTGCTTCCTCACAGTAGAGTTGACCTTAATGACTTGATGGAGTCAAGCTTTTGGGGGCCTTCATTTTCTGAGGTGACATGACTCAAAATAAGAAGAAACAGCTACAAACATCCACTAATAATGGAAACCTGGAATGTACAAAGTATGAATCAAGGAAAACTGGAAATTGTCAAAAATGGAATGAATCACATAAACATCAATATCCTAGGCATTGGTGAGCTGAAATGGACTGTTATTGACCATTTTCAACCAACAAGCATACGGTCTACTATGCCAGGAATGACTACTTGAAGAGGAATGGTACTGCATTCATCATCAAAAAGAACATTTCAAGATCTATCCTGAAATATGACGATGTCAGTGATAGGACAATATTCATATGCCTACAAGAAAGACCAGTAATATGACTATTACTCAAATTTATACAACAACCACTAAAGCCAAAGATGAAGTAACTGAAGATTTTTACCAGTTTCTGCAGTCTGAAATTGATTGAACATGCAATCAGGATCCATTGATAATTACTGGTGATTGGAATGCAAAAATTTGAAACAAAGAGGAAGGACCAATAGTTGGAAAATATGGTCATGGTGATAGAAATTATATTGGAGATCACATGTTAGAATTTTGCAAGACCAAAAATTTCTTCACTGCAAATAGCTTTTTTCACCAACATAAAAGACTATACACATGAACCTTGACAGATGCAATACACAGGAATCAAATCGATTACATCTGTTGAAAGAGGCAATGGAAAAGCTCAATATCATCAGTCGGAGCAAGGCCAGGGGCAGACTGTGGAACAGACCATCAATTGCTCCTATGCAAGTTCAAGTCAAAGCTCAAGAAAATTATAAGAATTTGTCAAAAGCCCAAGTACGGCCTTGAATATATCCCACCTGAATTTAGAGTCCATCAAGAATAGATTGATATGTTGAACACTAATGACCAAAGTCCAGATGAGTTGTTGAGTGACATCAAGGACATCATACATGAAGAAAGCAAGAGGTCATTAAAAAGACAGGAAGAAAGAGAAGACCAAAAGGAATGTCAGAAGACACTCTGAAACTTGCTTTTGAACATCGAGGAGCTAAAGCAAAAGGAAGAAATGATGAAATAAAAGAACTGGACAGAAGATTTCAAAGGGCAGCTGAAGAAGAAAAAGTAAAGTATTATAATGACAGGTGCAAAAAGCTGGAGAGAGAAAACCAAAAGCATTTCTCAAGCTGAAAGAAGTGAAAAAATTCAAGCCTCGAGTTGCGATAGTGAAGGATTCTATGAGAAAAATATTAAACAACGTAGGAAGCATCAAAAGAAGATGGAAGGAATACACAGAGTCAGCATACCAAAAAGAATTGGTCAACTTTTGACCATTTCAAGATGTAGCATATGATCAGGAACTGATGGTACTGAAGGAAGAAATCCAAGCTGCACTGAAGGCATTGGCAAAAACAAGGCTCCAGGAATTGACGAATATCAGTTGAGGTGTTTCAACAAACAGATGTAGCTCTGGAAGTGCTCACTTATGTATGGCAAGAAATTTGGAAGACAGCTGCCGGGCCAAAAGACTGGAAGCAATACATATTTATGCCTATTCCCAAGGAAGGTGATCCAGCCAAATGCAGAAATTATCGAACAATATCATTAATACCACATGGGAGCAAAATTTTGCTGACAATCATTCAAAAGCTGCTGCAGCAGCATATAGACAGAGAACTGCCAGAAGTTCAAGCCACACTCAAAAGAGGGCTTGGAACCAGGGATGTCATTAATGATGTCAGATGGATTCTGGCTGAAAGCAGAGAATACCAGAAGGATGTTTACTTGTGGTATATTGACTATGCAAAGGCATTTGACTGTGTGGATCATAACAAATTATGGATAATGTTGTAAAGAATGGGATTCCAGAACACTTAATCGTGCTCATGAAGAACCTGTACATGGGTCAAGAGGCAGTTGTTCAGACAGAACAAGGGGATACTGATTGGTTTAAAGGCAGGAAAGGTGTGCATCAGGGTTGTATTCTTTCACCATACCTATTCAATCTGTATGCTGAGCAAATAACCTGAGAAGCTGGACTATATGAAGATGAATGAGGCATCAGGATTAGAGGAAGACTCATCAACAACCTGCGTTTTACAGATGACACAGCTTTTCTTGCTGAGAGTGAAGACTTGAAGCACTTACTGATGAAGATCAAAGACCACAGCTTTAAGTATGGATTACACCTCAACATAAAGAAAACAAAATGCCTCACAAATGGACCAATAAGAAAAATCATGATAAATGGGGAAAACATTGATGTTGTCAATAATTTCCTTTTACCTGGATCTACAATTAACATCCATGGAAGCAGCAGTCAAGAAATCAAAAGACAGGTTTCATTGGGCAAATTTGCAGGAAAAAAACCTCTTCATAGTATTGAAAAGCAAATATGTCACCCTGAAAACTAAGGTGTGCCTGACCCAAGCCATGGTGTTTTCAATGGCATCGTATGCATGTGAAAGCTGAACAATGATTAAGGAAGACCAAAGAATTGGCGCCTTTGAATTGTGGTATTGGTGAAGAATATTGAATATACCATGGACTGCCAAAAGAACGAACAAATCTGCCTTGGAAGAAGTATAGCCAGAATGGTCCTTAGAAGCAAGGATGGCGAGACTGTCTTACACACTTTGGACATGTTGTCAGGAGGGATCAGTCCCTGGAGAAGGACATCATGCTTGGTAAAGTACAGGGTCAGCAGAAAAGAGGAAGACCCTCAAAGAAATGTTGTATGGTTCATAGGGTCACTATGATTTTCGATGGCACCTAACAACAAACAATATTTGTCCTTTTGCAACTAATTTCACATAGCATAATACCTTCCAGATTCATCCATCCTGTGAGATGTCTCCTGGATTCATCATTGTTCTTTATCGTTGAGTAATATTCCATTATGTGAATATACCATAATTTGTTTACACATTCGTCCACTGATGTGCACATAGGTTGTTTCCATCTTTTTGCTATTGTGAAAATTGCTGCAATGTTCGTGGTTGTGCATATGCCTATTACGGTGAGGGCACTTATTTCTCTATGATGTATTTCAAGGAGTTGGATTGCTGAATCCTATAGTACTTCCTTTTCCAGCTTTTTAAGGAAGCGCCAAACCGATTTCCAAAGTGGTTGTACCATTTTACATTCCCACCAGCATTGTATAAGTGTTCCAGTCTCTCCACAACCTCTTCAACATTTATTGTTTTGTGTTTTTTGGATTAATGCTAGCCATGTTGAGGTGAGATGGCATCTCATTGTAGTTTTGATTTGCATTTCTCCAGTGGCTGATCATGAGCACTTCCTCAAGTATCTGCTGGCCACCTGAATGTGTTCTTTGGAGAGTTGTCTGTTCATAGCCTTTGCATATTTTTTAATTGGGTTGTCTTTTTGTTTTTGAAGTTTTGCAATATCATATAGTTTTTAGAGATTAGACCTTGATCAGCTGTGTTGTAGGCAAAATTTTTTTCCTAGTCTACAGGTTGTCTTTTTACTCTTTTGGTGAAGTCTTTGATGAGCATAAGTGTTTGATTTTTAGGAACTCCCAGTTATCTAGTTCCTCTTCTAGTGTTTGTGCATTGTTGGTTATGTTTTGTATTCTGTTTATGCCATGTATTAGGGCTCCTAGTTTTTTCCCTATTTTTTCTTCCATTATCTTTATTATGTTAGATTTTATATTTAGGTCTTTGGTTCATTTTGAGTTACTTTTTGTGTGATGTATGGGTCTTGTTTCATTTTTTTTGCGGATGAATATCCAGTTATGCCAGCACTATTTGTTAAAAAGACTGTCTTTTCCCCATTTAACAGACTTTGGGCCTTTGTTAAGTATCAGCTGCTCATAAAGCCGCGGCCATTGAGTTGATTCCGACTCATAGCAATCCTATAGGACAGAGTAGAACTGCCCCATACAGTTTCTAGGGAGCGCCTGGTGGATTTGAACAGCTGACCTTTTGGTTAGCAGCCGTAGCTCTTAACGACTGTGCTACCAGGGTTTCCTCAGCTGCTCATAGGTGGATGAATTTATGTCTGGATTCTTAATTCTGTTTCATTGGTTTATGTATTTGCTGTGGAACCAATACCAGGCTGTTTTGACTATTGTGGCGGTATAATAGATTCTAAAATCAGGTAGTGTGAGGCCTCCCACTTTGTTTTTCTTCAGTAACGCTTACCTTATCTGGGGCCTCTTCCCTTTCCACATGCACTTGGTGATCTGTTTCTCCATCTCATTAAAAATTGTCCTTGAAATTTGGATAGGAATTGCATTGTATCTGTAGATCACTTTGGGTAGAATACACATTTTCACAGCGTTGAGTCTTCCTATCCAAAAACAAAGGATATATTTACACTTATGTAGGTCTCTCTTGGTTTCTTGCGGTAGTGTCTGGCAGTTTTCTTTTTGCAGGTCCTTTATGTCTCTGATTAGATTTAATCCTAAGTAAAAAAATAATACACTATTATTTTTTTATTTTATCCCTTTGGGGCTATTGTAAATGGTATTGATTTGGTGATTTCCTCTTCGGACTTCTTTTTGTTGGTGCAGAGGAATCCAACTGATTTTTGTGTGTCTACCTTGTATCCTGATACTGTGCTGAACTCTTCTATTAGTTTCAGTAGTTTTCTGGAGGATTCCTTAGGGTTTTCTGTATATAAGACCATGTTATCTGCAAATAAAGATACTTTTACTTCTTCCTTGCCAATCTGGATGCCCTTTATTTCTTTATCTAGCCTAATTGCTGTGGCTAGGACCTCCAGCACAACATCAGATAAGAGTGGTAATAAAAGGCACTCTTGTCTGATTCCCGATCTCAAGGGGAATGTTTCAGGCTCTCTTCATTTAGGATGATGCTGGTTACTGGCTTTGTATAAATGCCCTTTATTATGTTGAGGAATTTTCCTTCTATTCCTATTTTGATGAGAGTTTTTATCATGAATGAATGTTGAACTTTGTCAAATGCCTCTTCTGCATCAATTGATAAAATTATGTGATTCTTGTCTTTTGTTTTATTCATGTGTTGGATTACATTGATTGTTTTTCTAATGTTGCACCATCCCTGCAGAGTTGGTATGTATCCCACTTTGTCATGGTGAATCATTTTTTTGATATGTTGTTGAATGCTTTTGGCTTGAATTTTGTTGAGTATTTTTGTATCTATGTTCATTTCTTTTTTTGTGGTGTCTTTACCTGGTTTCGGTATCAGTGTTATGCTAGATTCATAGAATGAGTTCAGGAAGATTCCATCCTTTTCTATGTTCTGAAATACCTTTAGTGGTAGTGGTGTGAACTCTTCTCTGAAACTTTAGTAAAATTCTCCAGCGAAGCCATCGGTATGAGGATTTTTTTGTTGGGAATTTTTTAAATCACCTTTTCAATCTGTTCTTTTGTTATAGTTGTATTGAGTTGTTCTTCCTCTGTGTTAGTTTAGGTAGGTAGCGTGTTTCTAGAAAATTGCCTATTTCCTCTAGGTTTTCAAATTTGCTGGAATACAATTTTTCATAGTATTCTGTTATGATTCTTTTAATTTCACTTGGCTCTGTTGTGATATTGCCCATCTCATTTTATATTCTGGTTATTTGCTCCCTCTCCAGTTTTTCTTTGGTTATTTGGCCAATGGTTTATAGATTGTCTTGATCTTTTCAAGTAACCAGCTTTTGGTCTCGTTAACTCTTTCAATTGTTTTTGTCTTCTCTATTTCATTTATTGCTGCTCTAATTTTTATTATTTCCTCTCTTCTGGTGCCTGTGAGCTTCTTTTGCTACTCTTTCTATTTGTTCCACTTGTGGGGTTAATGTTTTCATTTTGGCCCTTTTTTTCTTTTTGGATGTGTGCATTTATTGCTATAAATTGACCTGTGAGCACTGTTTTTGCTATGTTGCAAAGGTTCTGGTAGGATGTGTTTTTATTCTCATTTGATATTATGAATTTCTTTACTCTGTCCTTTTTGAGCAAGGAGTTGTTCAGTTTTCATGTATTTAATTTTTTCATTGCTTTTTCTGTTTTTTATTTCTACTTTTATGGTTTTATGGTCAGAAAACATGCTTTGTAATATTTCAATGTTTGCATTCTGTTAAGGCTTGCTTTGAAGTTTAACATGTGATCTATTCTGGAGAATGTTCCATGTGCATTGGAAAAGAAAGTACACCTGGCTTCTTTTGGTTGGAACGTTCTGTGTATGTCTATGAGATCAATTGGTTGATTGTGACATTTAGGTCTTCCGTGTCTTTACTGAGCTTCTTTCTGGATGTTCTTTTACTGAAAGTGGTATGTTGACATCTCCTCCTATCACTGTAGAGCTGTCTATTTCTCTACTCAATGCTGTTAGAGTTTGTTTTATGTACTTTAGAGCCCTGTCATCGGGAGCATAAATATTTTTTGTGGTTGTTTCCTCCTGGTGTATTGACCCTTTAATCATTGTATAGTGTCCTTCCTTATCCTTTGTGGTGGATTTTGCTTTAAAGTCTATTTTGTCAGAGTTTAATATTGCCACTACTGGCCTTTTTTGATTGCTGTTTGCCTGATACATTTTTTTTTTTTCATTCTTTGAGTTTCAGTTTGTTTTTGTCTTTAAGTTTAATGTGTGTCTCTTGTAGGTAGCAAATCAATAGATTGTGCTTTTTTAAAATCCATTCTGCCACTGTCTGTCTCTTTATTGGTGCATTTATTCCATTAACATTCATTGTAATTATTGATAATTATGAGTTTATCGCTGTCATTTTGACGTATTTTTTGTGTGATGTTGACAGTTTCTTTGTTCCACTTAATTTTCTGTGCTGAGTCATTTTCCTTAACGTATTTTCTTGTCTTGTTTTTCATTGTCATTGATTTTGTATTTTCCAAGTCTTTATGTTTTTCTTGTTTTTTTTTATTTTGATGTGTAGGTTTGTTAGTTTCCTTTCTGGTTACCTTAATATTTACCCCTCTTTTTCTAAGTTTAAGCCCATCTTTTATTTCTTTATATTGCCTTGACTTCCTCTCCATTTGAAAGATCTATGACTAGGTTTTTTAGTCCATTTTCTGTTTTAATGTTGTCATCTTTTACATACTGATGTCTCAGTTTCCCTATTTTCAGTGTTTTAGCTTTGGTTTATTTTTGTGACTCCCCTATCTGGGTTGATATCTGATTGTTCTGTGCTGTGTTCTAGTCTTGGGTTGTTATCTGATGTTATTGACTTTCTAACCAGACTCCCTTTAGGATTTGTTGTAATTTTGGTTTTCTTTTTTGCAAATTCCCTAAACTTCTGTTTATCTGGAAATGACCAAGTTGTGCCATCATCTTTGAGAGGCAGTTTTGCTGGATATATAATTCTTGGTTAGCATTTTTTTTTTTTCCTTCAAGGCTTTATATGTGTCATCCCATTGCTTTCTTGGTTTGCATGGTTTCTGCTGAGTTGTCAGACCTTAGTCTTATTGACTTTCCTTTGTAGGTGACTTTTCTTTTATCACTAGCTGCTCTTAAATTTTCCCTTTATCTTTGGTTTTGGCAAGTTTAATTATAATGTGGCTTGATGACTTCCTTTTGGGATCACCCTGTGTGGGATTTGATGAGCTTCTTGGATAGATACCTTCTCATATTTCATGATATCAGAGAAGTTTTCTGCCAAAAAATCTTCAACAATTCTCTATTTTCTGTTATACCCATCTGTTCTGGTACTCCAGTCACTGGTAGGTTATTCCTCTTGATAGAGTCTCACATAATTCTTAGGGATTCTTCATTTTTAAAATTATTTTGCCTGATTTTTCCTCAAATGTATTGGTGTCAATGCTTTATCTTCAATCTCACTAATTCTGGCTTCCATTGCCTCAATTCTGCACTCCTATGACTTTTGATTGAGTTGTCTAATTCTGAAATTTTATTGTTAATCTTTTGGATTTCTGTTTGCTCTCTCTGTGGTTTCTTGTAACCTGTTAAATTTGTCACTATATTCTTTTATAACCTTCTGAAGTTCCTCTTCTTCTTTGTCTGTGTTTTCCATGGCTTGGTCTGTATTTTGCCTGATCTCCTAAAGAGCTCTGTACATTAATCTTCTGAGTTCTACCTCCAGTAATTTCACGAAATTATCTTCCTCTGGGAGGTTTCTTATTTCTTTGTTTTAATCACTTGCTGAAGCCATCACATTCTGCCTCTTTATGTGATTTGATATTTACTGTTGTCTCCAAGACATCAATAAAGTATTATACTTATTTATTTTATTATATGTTTGCTTACTGTATCCTAGCTTCTTGTTTTGCTTTGTTTTGATATCCCCAAGTAGTCTGGTCATGTGAGCTAGTTTGTTTATTTGTGTCTTTGAAGATCTCACATGTTACTATGTACATGAGCCTAGGAGTCCATTTACTTTTCTTGCATGGATTCAGCTCAGGTGTCCAGGTCATCAGTCATAGAGTGTGTGGTGCAGGCTGTCACATACAGTCCTAGTCAGGCAGGGGTGATTGGAGTAGGTGCAGGTATCTGGCTGCATTAGGAAATCATTGCTGAGCAAGTCAGGGGTTTGATGGCAGCCCCTGAGTGCTTGGGTGGCAGCCATGGCCCTGTTCCCTAAGGCACATAGGTGGGTGGGTTTTACAGCTGGACTTTGGGCACCCAGTGCTGTTGGCTGTAAGGACTGGGAGGCACTGTTATTCTCTGACCCATTGAGGGTGGCTAGGTGGACTGGGTGAAGCCACCAGTCCTCAGACCCCTGATGTGGGTAGGTGAAGGCCCTCCTTAATGGACAGGGCGGTGTCAAATATCATGAATTTGCCACTTCTTCTTGGTGTTGCAGTTGAAAATAGGCTTCAGATATATACCCTGTTATACTGTGGTAATGAGAGCCTATGCTGTTGAAATGGGCCTACACAGGTCTACGCTGGTGTGAAACACATTCAAAGTCTGTGGACCCCTTATGCCTGTGCCTAAGCAAAGGGGCTGTGCCTGCCCTGAGTTCCTGATTAGGGGAGCTAGCAGATTATTTCTTTCCTGTTTGTTAATTTGTTTCCTTTCCAAAGCTGGGAGAACGGCTCAGGGTGTGTAATGGGTCCTATGTCCCATCCAAGGTAGCCTAGCAATCACTGAAGCCATCCTGGGACCCAGAGTAATGTGGGGAGTGGGCTGGTAAATCGGAGAGAGATATTTCCCAGAGAGGGCAAGGATTTTTTTGATCCCTCATTGTAGGTTAGAAACTTGTAATTAACTTTTGCTGATTCAGCACTGCTTCTCCTTGGTTCTGGAGGTTTGAGCAGACCCTCCTCTGTTCAGTTACTCCCAATGTGGAAAATGCATCCCAAGCACTACTACTTGCCTCAGCCCATGCATACCAGCTGATCCAGGCTGCAGGGTGCTGTTCAGGTCAGGTCTGGCAAATCCTCACTGCTTTTGAACTCTCTCCTTCCCCTGACACTCAGTCCAACTCTTCAGCTTTGTCTTTGATGCTCAGGGCTCCTACATGATCATATATAATAGGTTCACTTGTTTTTTGGGGTCTTTATTGTAAGAGGGACCACAAGAAGCCTCTGACTACTCCACCATGTTGGCCCCACCTCCTGGAAATGTTTTCTTAATTACTTTTTCAGATTTCTCATTAGTGATGCATGGAAAGCAGTTTATTTTTGGATGTTGATCTTGTATGTGAAACTTTGATGAATTCATCTATTAGCTGTTGTAGCTCTTTTTGTGGATTATTTCAGAATTTCAATATATAGGACCATGCCCTCTGTGAAAAGGGATAGTTTACTTCTTCCCAGTTTGGAGGCCTCTGATGTATTTTTCTTGTTAGTACTTCCAATACAATATTGAATAGCAGTGGTGAGAGCAAGCATTCTTGTTCCTCATCTTAAAGGGAAAGTTCATAGTCTTTCTCCATTAGTATAATCTTGGTTGTAGATTTTTCATAAATGCCCTTTATCATAAAGAAGAAATTCTTTTCTATTACTAATTCGTTGAGTGCTTTTTTCATGAAACAGAGTTGGATTTTGTCAAATGCCTTTCTCCATCAATTGAGATGATCATGTAGTTCTTTTCCTTCATTCTGTTAATGTGGTATATTACATCAATTGATTTTCTTATATTGAACCACCACAATAAATCTCAATTGATCATCATGTATAATTTCTGTGTTATGATGTTGAATTCAATTTGGTAGTATTTTGCTGAGGATTTTTACATTTATATTTGTAAGAAATATTGATCCACAGATTTATTTTCTTCTGGTGCCTTTGGCTTTGGTGTCTGGATAATTATGGCCTCATAGAATGGACTAGTTACCTAAGTTGTTTGTGTACAATTGTTCTTAGTATTCTCTTATAAGCTTTTTATTTCTCCAGGGTCAGTAGTAAAGTCCCTGATATCATTTCTGATTTTAGTTATTTGTTTTTTTTTTTCTTTTCTTTTCTTTTCTATTTCATTCTATCCAAATATTTGTTGATTTTGTTGATCTTTTCAAAGAATCAACTTCTTTTTTGTTGATTTTCTATTTTTTTTTTTCTATTCTCTATTTTATTTTTCTGTGCTCCAAGTTTTGTTATTTTCCTCCTTCTGGTAGCTTTGGGCTCAGTTGGCTCTTTATTTTCTAATTCCTCAAATTGAAGTTTTAGATTATTGCTTTGAGATATTTTTCTTTTTAGGATGTTTAATTATATAAATTTTGCTCTGAGCATTGCGTTTGCTTAATCTCATAAGTTTTGGTATATTGTGCTTTAATTATCGTTTGACTCTAAGTATTTTGTGATTTCTCTTTGTTTTCTTTCTTAACCCATTGGATATTAAATAGTATTTTTTCCACATATTTATGCTCTTCAGTTTACACCTATTATTAGTTTCTATTTTCACTCCATTGAGCTCAGAGATGTTGCTGTTGTTGATCCCATTGGGTTGATTTCAACTCGTAGTGACCCTGTGTACAAAAGAATGAAACACTGCCTGGTTCTCCACCATCCTGACAATCGTTGCTCTATTTGAGCCCATTGTTGCAGCCACTGTGTCAATCAATCTCTTTCAGGATCTTCCTTTTTTTCACTAACCCTCTACTTTACCAAGCATGATATCCCTCTCCAGGAATGGTCCCTCCTGATAACATGTCCAAAGACTTGAGATGAATTCTTGCCATTCTTGCTTTCAAGGAGCACTCTGGCCATACTGCTTCCAATACAGACTTGTTCATTCTTCTGGCAGTCCACAGTATTTCAGTATTCTTCACCAACCCCATAATTCAAAGGAAACAATCCTTCGTTGGTCTTTCTTACCCATCGTCCAGCTTTCACACGCATGTGAGGTGATTGAAAATCCCATGGCTTTTTTGGGGATAGGTGCATCTTAGTCCTCAAAGTGACATTTTTGATTTTAACACTTTAAAGAGGACTTTCACAGCAGATTTGCCCAATGAAATACATTGTTTGATTTCTTGACTGCTGCTTTCATGAGTGGTGGTTATGGGTACAAGTAAAAGGAAATCTTTGGAAACTTCAATCCTTTCTCCACTTATCATGATGTTGCTTGTTGGTCCAATTGTGAAGATTTTTGTTTTCTTTATGTTGAGGTGTAATCCATACTAAAGGCTGTGGTCTTTGATTTTTGTCAGTAAGTACTTCAAGTCCTCTTCATTTTCAGCAAGGAAGGTTATGTCATCTGCATAGCTCGGACTGTTAATTACTCTCCCTCCAATCTTGATGCCCCATTCTCCTTCATACAGTTCAATTTCTCAGATTATTTGTCAGCATACAGGTTGAATAAGTATGGTGAAAGGATACAACTCTACCAAATCTTTCCTAATTTTAAACCATAAACTATCCCCTTGTTCTGCTCAAACAACTGCCTCCTGGTCTATGTACAGGTCCCTCATGAGCACAATTAAGTGTTCTGGAATTCCCTTTCTTTGTAATGTTATCCATAATTTGTTATGATCCACACTGTTAAATGCCTTAGCATAGTCAATAAAACACAGGTAAACATCTTTCTGATATTCTCTTCTTTCAACCAAGATCCATCTGACATCAGCAATGATATTCCTCGTTCCACATCTCTTCTGAATCTAGCTTGAATATCTGGCAGTTCCCCATCGATGTACTGCTGCAACCATTTTATAATTATCTTCAGTAAAATTTTACTTGCATGTGATATTAATGAGATTGTTCACTAATTTCCACATTCTGTTCAGCCACTTTTCTTTGGAAGAGGCATAAATACAAATCTTTTCAAGTCAGTTAGCTGGGTAGCTGTCTTCCAAATTTCTTAGCATAGATGAGTGAGCACCTCCAGCACTGCATCTGTTTGTTGAAACATCTCAGTTGCTATTCCATCAATTCCTGGAGCGTTGTTTTTTGCCAATGCCTTCAGTGCAGCTTGGACTTCCTCCTTCAATATCAGAGGTTCTTGATCATATGCTACCTCCTGAAATCTTTGAATGTCGATGAACTATTTTTTGTACAGTTACTGTGTATTCCTTCCATCCTCTTTTGATGCTTCCTGAGTTGTTCAATATTTTGCCCCTAGAAACCTTCAGAATTGGATAGAAAGAAGTACCATGTCGTGACTCCACAGCAAAGACCCAAAAAACTAAGTAAAACACAGACAAATGTCATTCCTGGAACCTGAAGTGCCAAATGAAGAAATAAAGTACTCAGCCAAGCACCAAATGGAATAAGAAACTGACAGAGGACAGAGAGCAACGATAGATATGTGTGGAGGGTGCCATCAGCTAACACAGCACAGATCTGCCATCTTGGACTCCAGTCAGGGATTGGCAGACAGGGAGCACAGGAAAGCAGCTTTGTAGAACTCCCAGCAGGAGACAAAGCACTCAATAACCAGCAATACATGCTTTCTCACTCCCCATTCTATCCCTGCTGCTCTACCTCTGAGCTTCCTGGCTGATTGTGGTGTCTAAGCTGGCTGGGAAGAGCAGCATCCGTGCTGCTTGGATTCGCCCCACACATGTTGAATATCAGTGGTCAGGGAGTACGGGAAAGCAGCTTCATGAATTTCCCAGTAGGACATAGGCCGCGTGGTAACAACCGATATACGCTTTCTTAGTCCCCTGCTTCCCACCCCCCACTGCCCGGATTCGACCTCCTCTGCTTCCTGCCAGCTGCAGTCTCTTGGCCAGGAGGGAACTTCTTTGGCCTCAGGCTGCTTGGATTTGCCCTGTCCACACTGGCTGGGCCCTGAGCTGGTATTGCTTCTTTCCATCTCTTTTGGTTTCTTCCGTGCTTCCTACCACCTCCTCCTCCTTTCTCTGGAACACCTGGCTCCAAGTGCCATCTTTGCTTCTTCTTGAAAGGCTATGAAGCCACACTTGAGTGGGGAAGCATTCCCCTGCCCCATGACACCACACTGGTCGGGTCCCTGGGACTTCTCCTTGTTTTGCTTTGTTCTGTTTGTTTTCTTTTTCTTTTCACAGCTTGGGATCCTCTTCTGTCCGGGCTTCACTGCACAGCTTAGGAGGCACTCTCCCAATCTATGAAGCTGTGTAGGTGTGATCCCAGTGGGCATTTCTTTTTTTCTTTTCTTTTTTCTCTCTTTTTCCATTTCTGTCTTTCTTCATTTCTCAGTTGTTGTCTCTCTACACTTATCTTCTTTTCCTGTCTCCTGAATACCTCGTGCTGTGTGACGTCTATACCCGCTCTAGCCAGGCTATACTGCACAGCCCGGGAGCCACTTCTCCGGTCTTAGCAGCCCCACCAGTGGGACTCCGGGACTCCTGGGGGCTATTCTTTTTTTCTTTTCCAAGTTTTTATCTAGTTCCCCCCCCCCTTTTTCTTTATTCCTGTTTGCCTTTATCCATTTCTTGGTTTCTTAGCTCTCCACTTCAAGACTGCAAGCTCCCTTAGCACTCTTTTTTTCCCCTTTGTTTGCTTATTTGTTTTTGGCTCCTGTTTTTCTCTCCTCTTTCCCATACCCCTATTAGCTCCATACATCACAACCTCCTCCCTCTTTTCTGCCTACCTGTACACTGAACATCACACCACTAAGCAGCACAGGCATGGCCTACTGGAGCCTGGCCAACACTGATTCCTGGCCCACCCTGTAGGCCCTACTATGTGCCACAAACAGCCTATCGCAGTCCCTTCCCTTCAGCTGGACCTGCCCTGCTGGACCATAGCTGAATGACTATCCCGGCCCATTGGACAAGGAGGTGAAAAGTATCATGACTACAGATGAGCAAACAACAAAGAACACACAGCCTGCCTGCTCAGACATAAACAAATAAAACAAAAAAGCAGGACAAAACAACAAATCTGCAGTCAAGAAATGAAGATAATAACTACTGAATGTCCCAAAGAGAGCAGATAATATCAAAACATAAAAAAAGGACAAGATGGGTCCAGTAGGTGTCCAAAATAAAACACCAGATGACTTTCCAGTAGAAGAAAAGGCCCTAGAACTACCTGACAGGGAATTCAAATCTCTAATATTCAGAGCAATCTGAGAGTTAAAGAAAAAGCAGACAAAAATGAGGAAAAAATAAATTTTTGGAAAAGGCAGACAAATTCATGGAAAATACAGACAAAAAAAAAGAAACACCTCAGGAAATTAATACAGGGACAAAATGCTAAGATAAATTCATAGCTAGAAATCATACAAAAACAACAATTAAAAATCCAAAGGATAAACAACAAGATTTCAGAAATGGACAGTGCCATAGAAGGGCTGAGGAGCCGGTTTGAAATGATGGAAGACAGAATCAGTGAAATTGAAGACAAACACTTGGATACAACTCTGTTTGAGGAAAAATCAGAAATGAAGAAACCCTGAGAAATACATGTGATATAATCAAAAGCAAAAATTTGTGAGTGATTGGAGTTCCAGGACAGGGAGAGAAAATGGAAAACACAGAGAGGGTCATTGAAGAATTGCTGAGACAAAACTTCCCTAATATCATGATGAAAAACTGACCATTTAAGCTCAACGGATCCTATATAAGATAGGTCCCAAAAGAAAAACACCAAAGGAATCATAATCATGACCAAAGACAAAGAAAAAATCCTGCAAGCAGCTTGAGAAAAACAAAAAGTCACATACGGGAGAAACAATAAGACTAAACTCTGATTATTCAGCAGAAGCCATGCAGGCAAGAAGGCAATGGTATACTGCCAACCAAGAATAATATATCCTTTAAAACTCTCATGCAAATATGATGGTGAAATTAGGACATTTCCAGATAAACAGAAATTAAGGGAATATGTAAAAACCAAACCAAACTTCAAGAATTATTAAAGGGAGTCTTTCAGTTTGAGGACAAACAGCATGAGACCACAGCCTGAATCTAGGACACAAGATTGTATCAGCCAGATACCATCCTAGGAAATGAACTCTCAAGGACTGTCCAAAACCAAAACAATTGCAACAGGGAACCAGAGAGATTAATCTGTAAATGACAACAATGTCAGAACAATAAAAGAGGGAATAAATGGTATAGGTATAGAACTTTCTAATAGAGAGGAAGGCAAGCTGATACCAAGTAATAAAAGACTGGTTCAAACCTAGGAAGATAAGGGTAAATTTCAAGGTAACCAGAAAGAAAGTTAACAAATCTACTCATCAAAATAACGAAGAAAAACAAAGCCTCAATAAAGACAAAACTTACAAAAACAAAAGAAATGAAAAAGAAACCCACAGACAAAAGGAACTCAGCACAGGAGAGTAAGAGGAACAAAGAAAACATCCGCACCACAAAAAAAGCACTACAAAATGACAGCAATAAACTCAACAATAAAGAACAACAATGGATCTGTGAAGCATTTCATTACATGGATGCATCTGGAGGACATTATGCTGAGAAAAATAAGTTAATCACAAAAGGATAAGTATTGCGTGAGACCACTACTGTAAAAACTCATGAAAATGTTTACATACAAAAAGAAACAATATTTGATGGTTATGAGGGAGGAGTTGAGGTGGGGATGGAAAAACACTTAATAGACAAAAATAAGCAGTAACTTTGGTGAAAGGTAAGACAGTACACAGTACTGGGGAAGCCAACACAACCTTTACAAGGCAAAGTCACGGTAGCTCCATAAAAAAAAAAAAAATTTTTTTTTTTTAAGACTCATCCAAACTCCCTGAGGGACCAAATTGCTGGGCCAGGGGCTGTGAGGACCATGGTCTTGGGGAACATCTAGCTCAACTGGTAAAACAGTTTATGGAGAAAATGTTCTACATGCTACTTTAGTGGGTAGCATCTGTGGTCTTAAAAGCCTGTGAGTGGCCATCTGGATACTCCACTAGTCTCACCCCTTCAGGATCAAGTAAGAATGAAGAAAACTAAATAGACAAGGGCAAGATTAGTCCAAAGGACTAACAGACCACATCTACCATTGCCTTCACCAGACTGAGTCCAGCACAACTAGATGGTGCCTGGCTACCACCGTTGAGTTCTTTACAGGGACCACAATAGAGGGCCTCAGACAGAGCTGGAGAAAAGTATAGAACAAAATTCTAACTCAAAAAGAAAGACCAGACTTGCTGGCCTGACAGAGACTGGAGAAATCCTGAGGGTATGGCCGCTGGACACCCTTTCAGCTCAATAATGAGGCCACTCCTGAGGTTCACCCTTCAGCCAAAGATTGAATGGACCCATAGAACAGGTGCGTACCAGCCCTGGGGCAGGGACTGGAAGGCAGGAGGAAACAGGAAAGCTGGTAGTAAGGAACACAGGGTTGAGAAGGGAGAGTGTTGACATGTCATGGGGTTGTTAACCAATGTCATACAACAATGTGTGGACTCTGATAAGAAACTAGTTTGTTCTATAAACCTTCATCTAAAGTTCAATTGGGAAAAAAAAAAAAAAACCTTCAAAATTGCAACTTGAGGCTTGAATTTTTTCTTCAATTCTTTCAGATTGTGAAATGCTGAGCGTGCTTCCCTTTTGATTTTCCTAGTGAAGGTCTTTGCACGTTTCATTATAATACTTTAATTTGTCTTCTCGAGCTGCCCTTTGAAATTTTCTGTTCAGCTCTTTTACTTCATCATTTCTTTCATTTGCTTTATCTACTCTACTTTTATGAGCACGTTCCAGTCTCTTCTGACATCCATAATGGTCTTTTTTTTTTTTTTTCCTATCTTTTTAAAGACTTTTGCTTTCTTCATGTATGATGCCCTTGATGTCATCCCATAATTCAACTGAACTTTGGTCGTTAATGTTCAGTGTGTCAAAGCTATTCTTGAGATAGTCTCCAAATTCAGGTTGGATATACTCAAGGTTGTATTTTTGTTCTCTTGAACTTGTTTTAATTTTCCTCAGCATCAACTTAAACTTACATATGAACGATTGATGATCTGTTCTGCAGTCTGCCCCTGGCCTTATTTTGACTGATGAGATTGAGCTTCTCCATCACCTCTTTCCACAGATGTAGTTGGCTTTTCTGTCTGGCAAGGGTCAAGGGTATAGCTGATGTTTATGTTTCTGAAAAAAGGTATTTGCAATGAATAAGTCATTGGTCTTGCAAAATTCAATCATGTGATCTCTGGTGTCATTTCTATCACCAAGACCATATTTTCTAGCTACTCTTCCTTCTTGTGTTTCCAGCTTTCACATTTCAAACACCACTAATTATCAATGAATATTGATTGCACATTTGATCGATTTTAGACTGCAGAAGTTGGTAAAAATATTCAGTTTCCTCATCTTTGCCATTAATGGTTGGTGTGTAAATTTGAATAATAGTCATGCTAATTGGCCTTCCTTGTAATTATAAGGATATCATTCTATCATTGACAGCATTGTACTTCAGGACAGATCTTGAAATGTTCTTTTTGACATTGAATGCCACACCATTGCTCTTCAATATGTCATTCCTGGAATAGTAGACTATAAGATTGTCTGATTCAAAATGGGCAATACCAGTTTGTTTCAGTTCACTAATGCCTAGCGTATTGATCTCTATGTGTTCCATTTCATTTTTGATGACTTCTGATTTTCCTAGATTCGTGCTTCATACATTTCAAATTCCAATTATTAATGCATGTTTGCAGCTCTTTCTTCTCATTTTGATTCATGCCACATCAGAAAATGAAGGTCCTGAAGGCTTTACTCCACTCATGTCATTAAGGTCGACTTTAATTTGAGGAGGCCGTTCTTACACAGTCATATTTTGAGTGCCTTCCAACCTGTGTCCAACCTAAGGGCTATTCTTCCAGCACTATATCAGACAGTGTCACTCCTTTTCATGAGGTTTTCACTGACCAATTTTTTTTTTCAGAAGTAGACCTCCAGGTTCTTCTTCCTAGTCTGTCTTAGTCTGAAGCTCTGCTGAAACCTGTCCACCATGGATGACCATGCAGGTATTTGATATGCCAGTGTCATAGCTTCCAGCATCACAACGACATGAAAGACATCACAGTATGCCAAACTGACAGACACCTGGTGGGCTGAGAAGATACTTTATATGATTTCGATCTTTTTACATTTATTGAGTTTTTTTGTTGTTGTTTGTTTTACTTAAAATATGGCCTATCCTGGAGAATGATCAACAAGTGCTTGATAAAAATAGGTATTATTCTGTTGTAGGTAGAGTTTTCTATACATGTCTGATAGGTCTAGTTGATTTATAAGAAAAGTGTTGTTCAAATCCTCTATTTCCTTATTAATTTTTTTCTACATGATCCAATCATTGAGTTGTAAAATAGCATATACTCAATAATACTTGAGAATTTTCCTGAAGAAAATCAAATCAAATCAAACTGAGTTTCTTTTATCTGCAGAAAAGGCCCATTTCTCCAGTCTGAGGAGTTTGACTTCCCCTTACCTGAATGTGTTGTAATTAACTAACCTCTGGCAATTGCCCTGAATGAGGATATCCATTCTTCACAAGCTTCAATTCCTATTTCACTGATTTGTACAACTGGACTAGGGTACATATTCAGACATTTTTTTAATTAATGGGAGTGTAGACACTAGACACTCTAGAGGATGGTCCTTAAAAAACTGCCAAAGTGTATGCACTGGACATCTTCCTGTTAGCCTGAACCCAACTTGAGAAGCCAAATGAAGCAATAACAAAGTGGGTTTCAAAATCCGTTCCATTTATATTATTCAGACAATTCATAGCATTAAAATATTCTATCCTTGTTTTGGGTAAAAATGCCATTTATCAAACTAAAATAATCCCCAGGGGGGTAGTTTGCCCCTGGAGGAAGTCAACTCTGAACAGTGATCATGTGGATGGGTGTGGCTGGAAACCTGGGCACAGAAAGTGGCTATAATTAGAGGGCTTAAGTTATTCTCTATGAGAATATTTTGTTTTGCTTTGTTCATTTGTCCGTTTTCTGAGTTTTTAGTAGAATTCTGTCACACTCAAATGTGGATAACCATTGAAAGTGTGCCCACATCTGAGCAGAGTATGAATCCACTCTTTGGCAATGAGTTTTTTTTTTTTTTTTTTTTTTGAGATAATGTGATACCTCTATCCCTGAATCCATCTTTGTTTATAAAGAAAGGTAGTCAAAAAATGCAGGGAAAGAAAAAAAAAAAAACAGCAACAGAAATAAAATTGCTGTTAGGTTCTTCGAGTCGGTTCCAATTTGTAAAGGCCCCATGCATAACAGAACAAAGCACTGCCAGGTGCTGCCCCATCCTCACAATCATTGCTATTTTTAAGCCCATTGCTGCAGCCACTATGTCAGTCCATATCATTGAGGGTCTTTCTCTTTTTTGCTGACCATTTACATTATCAAGGATGATGTGCTTCTCTAGGGCCTGGTACCTCCTGATATAGCATGTCCAAAGTCAGTGAGACGAAATCCTCACTTCTTCCAAGACAAATTTGTTCATTTTACTGTTAGTCCGTTGTGTATTTAATATTTTTTGCCAATACCATAATTCAAAGGCATCAATTCTATTTCAGTCTTAGTTATTCAGTGTCCAGCTTTCCCATGCATATGAGGCATTTAAAAATACCATGACTTGGGTTCTCAAAGTGACATCTCTGCTTTTTAACAGTTTAGAGAGGTCTTTTGCAGCAGATTTGCCAAATGCAATACGTTGTTTCATTTATTAATTTTGCTCCCTTGGGCATTGATTGTGACTCCAAGTAAAATCAAGACCTCAACAACTTCAATATTTTCTCCATTTATCATGATATTGCTTAATGGTCTAGTTGAGAGGATTTTTTTTTTTTTTTGAGGTGCAATCCATACTGAAGGCTGTAGTCTTTGATCTCTATCAGTAAGTGCTTCAAGTCCCCTTCACTTTCTGCGAGCAAGGTTGTGTCATTCTAATATTGCAAGTTGTTAGTCTTCCTCCAATCCTGAAGCTGTGTTCTTCATAAAGTCCGTCTTCTCAGATTATATGTTCAGCATACAGATTGAATAAATTAAGTGAAAAGATACAACCCTGACACACAGCTTTTCTTATTTTAAACCACACTGTATACCTTTGTATACCTCTGTTTCGTTCTAACAACTGCCTCTTGATCTGTGTACAGGCTCCACATGAGCACAATTAAGTGTTCTGAAAATTCCATTCTTTGCAATGTTATCCATAACTTGTTACGGTCTGCAGAGTTGAATGGTTTTGTGTAGTGAATAAAACACACGTAAACATAGTTCTGGTATCCTCTGCTTTCAGCCAAGATCCCTGTCATATCGGCAATAATAACCCTGGTGCCACAACCTCTTCCAAGTCAGGTTTGAATTTCTGACACCCTGTCGATGTTCTGCTGCAATATTTTTTTAATTATCTTCAGCAAAATTTTATTGGTTGTGATATTAATGATATTGTTTGATAATTTCTGTTTTCTTTGGTATCACTTTTCTTTGAAATGTGTATGTATATGTATCTTTTCCAGTTGGTTGACCAAGTAGCTCTCTTCCAAATTTCTTGGCATAGACAAGTGAGCACTCTTGGTGTTGCATCCATTTTTGAAGCATCTCAATTGGTATTCTCCCAATTCCTTGAGCCTTGCTTCTTCCAGTGCCTTCAGTGCTGTTTGCATTTTGACCTTCAGTACTATTGGTTCTTAATCATACACTATATCTTAAAATATTTGAATGTCAACCAATTATTTTTGGTACAGTGACCCTGTGTATTAGTTCCATCTTCTTCTATGTATTCTTCTATGTTCATGTATTGTTCAATATTTTGTCCATAGAATCCTTCAATATTGCAAGTCAAGACTTGAATTTTTCCTTCAGTTCTTTCAGGCTGAGAAATCCTGTGTGTGTTCATCCCTTTCTGTTTTCTATCTCCAGGTCTTTGCACACATGACTATACTTTCCTTTGTCTTCTTGAGCCTTTCTTTGAAATCTTCCCTTCAGCTCTTTTATTTCATCATATCTTTAGGTATTCTACGTTCTAGAGCAAATTTCAGGATCTCTTCTGACAACCATTTTGGCTTTTTCTTTCTTTTCTGTCTTTTTAATGACCTTTTGCTTTCTTCATGTACGATATCCTTGATGTCATTTCACAGCTTGTCTGATCTTCAATCATAAGTGTTCCAATGTGCCAAATCTGTTCTTGAGATGGTCTCTAAATTCAGGTGGGATATACTCAAAGTCACACTTTGGCTCTTTTGGACTTGTTTTAATTTTCTTCAGTGTCAGCTTGAATGTGCATATGAGCAAGTGGTAGTCTGTTCCTCAGTCGGCCCCTGGCCTTGTTCAGAGTGAGGATTTTGGGCTTCTCATTGTCGCTTTCCACAAATGTAGTCTACTTGTTTCCTGTGCATTCTATCTGGTGAGATCCATGTTTACAGTAATTGCTTATGTTGTTGAAAAAATAACTATTTCAAAGAATAAGTTGTTGGTCTTGCAAAATTTCTATTATGAGATCCCTGGAGTTAATTCTACCACAAAGGCCATATTTTCCAACTGCTGATCCTTCTTCTTCATTTCCAAATTTCACATTCCAATCACTAGTAATTATCAATGCATCCTAATTGCATGCTTGATTAATTTTAGACTGCAGAATTTAGTAAATATCTTAAATTTCCTCATCTTTGGCATTGGCGGTTGGTGTGTAAATTTGAACAACAGTCGTATAAACTGGTCTTCCTTATTAAAAAAAAAAGTTGCTGTTGAGTTGATTCCGACTCGTAGTAACCCTATAGAACAAAGTAGAACTGCTCCATAGGGTTTCCAAGAAGTGCCTGGTGTATTCAAACTGCCAGCCTTTTGGTTAGCAGCCGTAGCTCTTAACTGCTACACCACCAGGGTTTCTGGTTTTCCTTTTAGGCATATGGATATTACCCTATTATTGACAAGTTTGTACTTCAGGATAGATCTTAAAAAGTTCTTTTTGATGATGAATATGACACCATTCCTCTTCAATTTGTCGTTCCTGGCATAGTAGACTATAGGATTGTCTAACTCAAAATCACCAAGTCTATTTCAGCTCACTAATGTCTAGGATATCAATCTTTATGCATTCCCTTTCTTTTTTGATGACTTCCAGTTTTTCTAGATTTATACTTTGTATATTCCACTTTCCAATTATTAATAGATGATTGCAGCTGTTCATTATCATTTTGAATCTTGACACATCAGCAAATGAAGCTTCTGAAAGATTTACTCCATTTAACCTAAGGAACTCATCTTCCAGTACTATATCATCCAATGTTCTCTTACTATCCATAAGGTTTCCACTGTTTTTTTGTTTGTTTTGTTTTCAGAAGCAGATCTCTTGGTCCTTCTTATTCTGTCTTAGTCTGGAAGCTCCACTGAAACCTGTCCACCATGGGTGATCCCACTGGTATTTGAAGTAGCAGTGGCCTACCCTCCAGCACAACAGCAACATGCAAACCACCACAGTATGACAAACTGACAGGTGAAGGAAAACAAAATTAATCATCATTAAAGTTAATATTTATTGAATGTATGCTGCATGCTGGACAACACTGTGAGTTGTTTGCATGTGTTAAGTAATTTAATTTTTAATGATCAACCTCCTTGGTAGGTGCTGATACTAGTCATAATAGAAAGGTTGTAGTTAATCTTTGAATAAAGAGAGCAACAATAAGTTTCTGATTGTCCTATTTATATGGAGTAAGTCATCCCCACCCCACTTCTCCATCACCGCTCCCCTTTTACTCCGTTTTCCAATGTATGGGACTCGATGGGAATACCTTACTTTTTATGCACAAGAAGAGTTCTGTGTTGTAACGTTATCATAACCATACAAAGTAGTTTACTTTTTTTCAAGATAAAATGCACATATTTGTCTAATAAAATATCAAATGACAATAACTAAAACAACAATGATAAACTCTATTTAAAAATATTAGACCTAAATACACAGGGCAGATTTTCCTTGAAGCTAAAGAAACTAAAGCTTCAGGTCATCTCACTTTTGGCGACCCCATCAATGCCATGTTTTGGTTTTATATTTGCATTTTTATTTTCTTTTTCTTAAGAAAATCACCACAAAATATACAAGTTTCATGCTTCTAAACATTTGATTTGACCCTTTGCTATTCAGACATATTTCCGTCAGTGACTGAATGCAAGACCAGTGTTGACCATCCCTGGGATTCAATTATTTATTTAAAATCTGAGATTCCAAAAAGCCTCTGTTTCCTCTTAAACGGAATTTAATTTACTGTTTGACTGTTGAATTTCCTCTCCCTCCCTCTCCCCGCTCCTCCCTGCCGAGGAACTTGTTATAAGATATTTTACAGAAAAGTGAGAGAAAATATTTCAAACTAAAGAATAACACATACAACAGTTGGGAAAAATGAAATTAAAGATGTGTATTTTTTTATTATTCATTTAATGGAAACCCTGGCGGCATAGTGGTTAAGTGCTACAGCTGCTAAACAAAAGTCAGCAGTTCAAATCTACCAGGAGCCCCTTGGAAACTCTATGAGGCAGTTCTACTCTGTCCTATAAGGTCGCTATGAGTCGGAGTCGACTCGACGGCAGTGGGTTTGGTTTGGGTTTTATTCATTTAATAGGAACTTACTGATGTGTCTTATATCCTAGTTAAGTACCTGTGATAATGAGTCTGTGTGTCTTCCCTCCGAACTCTAGTCCGCATCACCTTAACTCTTAAGTTATTGCACTTTGCTTTTTCATACCTGAGAACAAAGTTTGCCTTCATGTCATCCCATAGAATTGCATAAAGGAATTGAATGCTCAAAATTTAATTATCTCAGATTAAATGAATCTTGTTTCAATAGCACAACATTGATCACTATGCCGTAATGTAAATTCTTCTCTATGAACTTCATCACAATTAGCCATTACCGTTTACAGCACTTGTATTGAAACTATAGACTTTCAGAAATCTGAGTCTTCTATTTTCATGATTGTTATTTCAATATTTAACACATAACACCTTCTGTTTCTTTTAATTCATCAGTAGTTCATGAATATTTTGTACACAAAAAATTAAAAATATAGTAACTGATTATTATGTGGAATTAAAATCTATATGTATTATAAAGGTAAAATAGAATTAAGTGGTATATTTTAAACTCAATCAGCTAAGAGCAGTTGTCTGATTTTTTTAAATATATTTTGAGCCTTGACCTTGAAATCTTTTTTTTTTTTTGCTTGCAGGCACCAGCTCTAATATAGTATCACCTGCAATGTACACAATGTGCTTAATTGTGGACTAGAGACCAAGTTTTCCCAAAAGATCTCTGGGAAACAAAAATGTCAGGTTCCACCATGATTAGGCAGTCAGCCCATTTCCTTTGAGAGTTTGAAAGTATTACATAAGGATTAGAAAATCAGTTCGTACCTTTGAATCCTATTTTCTACTGAAATTTTTGATGCTAAATGATAGTAGCCTTCTTGTCTGAATCAAAAACAAACAAAATTACAACTCATAATGTGGTAATATTTCCTAAAATTTATTTCAAATTAGAGATCAAAAAATTTTTGGATTTCTTTTTTAGTGTATTTCTGCCTCCGTGCAGAAGTGGCAAGTTAAAAAGATTGATTTTCCAGACTATATGTTGTTCTTCTTATGTCACTTTGATATATATCATCAAGAAATGTTAAAATTTTACTTAAAATAATTATCAAAGAGAGAATTCCTAAGAATCTGTAATTATTCCAAGTGGGGTGGTCAGGAATCCTTATTCCATCTAAACTTTCAGATGCATCCTTTGCTCCTTGTTTAATATTTTATTTCAAGGGAAAAAAAATCCTAGAAGAATGAAATATATCTTTACATAAGAGATTATATACATTGATTGAGGTGAATTTTTAAATTATTTTATAAAATGGAAAAAAAACTATATAGCTGAACATCTAATGAAAAAGAATATACTTTTCAGGGAGTATCTTAAAATTCAGCTACAAAGACATGGCCTACCGGAGACACAAGATCTCCTTCACAATAACCATTGTTTGGTTATCAAATAACCATTTAGCTACTAATTATTCTGAATGAAATCAGCAGAAATTAGACTCCCTTGAAGAATTTACTCTAACTTATGTCAAAAAGATCTATATGCAACTGATCTCAGGCATATTGTTTAAAGGGATGTGTTTTATTTGATATATTATGTGTAGTGAGTTGTATTATTTTTCTTAATTTGGGCTTTCCCTGGGTTGGATAGATTATCCAGATCTTATATAAATGATTTCCACAAAACAAATATCAAGGTATGTATTTGAGATTTATTTTGCCTTATATTGGATTTGAATATTCTCAGGATTAAAATAAAAATGCAGTCAGGTGGTCATCTTGGCTCAGTGAGACAGAGCCATGGTTTGATGGTTCAGTGTGTTGCTACCTGGGGCCGCATGACCCCAAAAGAATCATTTTTATTCTGATCAGAGTAAGACACATGTTTTTTTTAATCTTTCTTTTAACCTTAACATCCTACTTTATGCTGAGCATAAGGTCATAATCAACAATAACTTTGAATTGTAAAAATTTGTAAGCTATGTTAAATATTTTGTACAAATGGTGAGAAATTTATGCAGCTATCTTGAAATATTTTATAAATTGCACTGCTCCATAGTAATGCTAATTATTAATACTTCTAGTTTTGAAACTTTATTTTGGTATTCCTTGATAAAATTAATTAGATAACCTAATTTTTAGAGACACAGCTTCAGATTCTACACTTCTCTACTTCCCATCTCTTGAAATAAGTTACACAACATCTTTAAATTAATTAAAAATAAAGATCTTTAATAAAAGCAGACAGAGCTCAATGTTCAAGTGAACTAGGAGAGCAAGAATGCCAAAATGTGTGTGGATGATGATAAGAATCAGAAGAAACAATATTATAATGGAAATACCTATGAATTAAATTGCTTATTTTATAAATTTGTTTAGTAAGCAATGGATGGCCCTCAGTTTATGGATCTAATAATATTAAACTAGCACACAAATCTCCATGGTCAATATAAATGATAATATTGCTTTCTCTCTGTGTGTCATAGGTTCTGAGATTGGTTTAAAATACACCTTAAGTGGGAGTTATTTTAAGTTGTTTACCTCTCACTGAAAGTCTTACCTAACACTTTTTTTTTTAAATGGTGCTTTAGGTGAAAGTTTATAGCTCAAGTTAGTTTCTTGTACAAAAATTTATACACACATTGTTATGTGATCCTAGTTGCTATCCCTGTAATATGATGGCACATTTCTCCTTTCCACCCTGGATTTCCTGTGTCCATTCAACCAGCTCCTATCCCTTTCTGCCTTTTCACCTGGGCTCTGGGCAGAAGCTTCCCATTTGGCCTTGTGTATCTACTTGAACTGAGATATGTACACTTTTCAAGAGTATGATTTTATGTTTTATAGTCCTGTCTATTCTTTGAAGAGTTGACTTCAGAATGGTTATAGTTCTGAGTTAACAGAAAGTCCACAGGCCATGTCTTCTGGGGTTCCTCTGGTCTCAGTTAGACCACTGAGTCTGGTCTTTTTACTAGAATTTGAGTTCTGCACCCCACTTTTCTCCTGCTCCATTAGGGACTCTCTGTTGTGTTCCCTGTCAGGGCGGTCATTGGTGGTAGCCAGGTACCATCTAGTTCTTCTGGTCTCAGGCTAATGGAGTCTCTGGTTTATGTGGCCCCTTTTGTCTCTCCGGGCAAATATTTTCTTTGTGTCTTGGGTATTCTTCATTTTTCTTTGTTCCAGGTGGGTTGGAACCAATCGATGCTTCTTAGATAGCCACTTGCTAGTTTTAAGACCCCAGACACCCCTCTCCAAAGTGGGATGTAGAACATTTTCTCAATGAAATTTGTTATGCAAATCGACCTACATGTCCCCTGAATCCATGGTCCCCAGACCCCAGCCCCTGGTACATCGTCCCTCAAAGTGTTTGGTTCTATTCAGGAAACTTCTTAGCTTTTAGTTTAATCCAGTAACACTGACTTCGCCTTTATTGTGTGATATCCTTCCTAACACTTTTTAAAGGTAGTAAAACTACCTTTTAATTATAATCTTTTGGGGATTGGAAACTGTAATATACTCAAACTTATCGGTCAATACAGTTCCATTAAAACTCACTATATTTCTTTTTACTTTACTATCAGGAAGCTCTTATTTGGAATTTCTTCTAACTCAAAAAAAGACTTGATGTTGAGGGAGGATTCAGGGAGGTAGAGATTTCTTTAATTTATGGAAAAGAGATTCATGGTATCTTTTAGGCACTTCTGAATTTATACACTCATTTTACCCCATTTCCTTGATCTAACAGGTGAAATATTTTATATTTATAATGCGTTAAAGGAGGCATGTCCTACAATTTATTTTTTCAACTTTATGGAGAAGTTTTTGCAGCATTTACTGTTGACAATTCCTTTTAAAAAAAAAAAAAAATTATTGTGCTTTAAGTGAAAGTTTACAAATCAAGTCAGTCTCTCACAAAAAAAAAACTTATATACACCTTGCTACCTACTCTTAACTGCTCTCCCCCTAATGAGACAGCCCATTCCCTCCCTCTATTCTCTCTTTGTGTCCATTCTGCCACATTCTAACCCCCTTTACCTTCTCATCTCTCCCGTAGACAGGAGATGCCAACATAGCCTCAAGTACCCAACTGATCCAAGAAGCTCACTCCTCACCAGCATACCTCTCCATCCCATTGTCCAGTCCAAACCCTGTCCGAAGAGTTGGCTTTGAGAATGGCTCCTATTCTGGGCCAACGGAAAGTCTGGGGACCATGGCCTCCGGGGTCCTTCTAGTCTCAGTCAGACCATTAAGTCTGGTCTTTTTGTGAGAATTTGGGGTCTGCATCCCACTGCTCTCCTGCTCCCTCAGGGGTACTCTGTTGGGTTCCCTGTCAGGGCAGTCATCGATTGTAGCCAGGCACCATCTAGTTCTTCTGGTCTCAGGATGATGTACTTTATGGTTCATGTGGCCCTTTCTGCCTCTTGGGTTCATAATCGCCTTCTGTAGTTGGTGTTCTTCATTCTCCTTTGATCCAGGTGGGTTGAGCCCCATTGATGCATCTTAGATGGCTGCTCGCAGCGTTTAAGACCCCAGATGCCACTCTCCAAAGTGGAATGCAGAATGTTTTCTTAATAGATTTCATTATGTCAATTGACTTAGATGTCCCCTGAAACCATGGTCCCCAAACCCTTGCCCCTGCTGTGCTTGCCTTTGAAGCATTCAGTTTACTCAGGAAACTTCTTTGCTTTTGGTTTAGTCCAGTTGTGCTGACCTTGCCTGTATTGTGTGTTGTCTTTCTCGTCACCTAAAGCAGTTCTTATCTACTACCTAATTAGTGAAAACCCCTCTCCCTCCCTCCCACTCCACTCTCATAACCATCAAAGAATATTTTCTTTTCTGTTTAAACTATTCCTCAAGTTCTTATAATAGTGGCCTCATATTATATTTGTTCTTTCTTAACTGACTAATTTCACTCGGCATAATGCCTTCCAGATTCCTCTATGTTATGAAATGTATCACGGATTCATCATTGTTCTTTATTGATGCATAATATTCCATTGTGTGAATATACCATAATTTATTTATCCACTTATCCATTGATGGGCACCTTGGTTGCTTCCACCTTTTTGCTATTTTAAACAGTGCTGCAATGAACATGGGTGTGCATATATCTGTTTGTGTAAAGGCTCTTATTTCTCTAGGATATATTTCAAGGAGTGGGATTGCTGGATCATATGGTAGTTCTAATTTTTTCAGGAAGCATCAAATCAATTTCCAAAGTAGTTGTACCATTTTATATTCCCACCAGCAGTATATAAGTGTTCCAGTCTCTCTACAATCTCTCCAACATTTATTATTTTGTGTTTTTTGGATTAATGCCAGCCTTATTGGAGTTTTTTTTGTTGGAGAGAGATGGAATCTCATTGTAGTTTTGATTTGCATTTCTCAAATGGCTAATGATCGTGAGCATTTCCTCATGTATCTATTAGCTACCTTAATGTCTTATCCGGGGCCTCTTTCCCTTCCATGTTGGATTTGGATCAGAATTGCATTAAACCTATAGATTCCTTTTGGTAGAATAGACATTTTTACATTGTTAAGTCTTCCTATGCATGAGCAAAGTATATTTTTCCACTTATGTAGGTCTCTTTTGGTTTTGTAATTGTCTTTGTATAAGTCTTTTACATCCCTGGTGAGATTTATTCCTACGTATTTTATCTTCTTGGTTGCTACTCTAAATGGTATTGATATGGTGATTTCCATTTCAGTGTTCTTTTTGTTGGTGTAGAGGAATCCAACTGATTTTTTTTTTATGTTTATCCTGTATCCTCATACTCTACTGAACTCTTCTGTTAGTTTCAGTAGTTTTCTTCAGAATTCCTTAGGGTTTTCTGTGTATAAGATCATGTCCTGTGCAAATAGAGATACTTTTACTTCTTCCTTGCCAATCTGGATGCCCTTTATTTCTTTATCTAGCCTAGTTGCTCAGGCTCAGACCTCCAGCACAATGTTGAAAAAGAGTGGTGATAAAAAGTGTCCTTGTCTGGTTCCAGATCTCAAGGGGAATGCTTTCAGACTCTCTCCATTTACGATGTTGTTGGCTATTGGCTTTGTATAAATGCCCTTTATTATGTTGAGGAATTTTTCTTCTATTCCTATTTTGCTGAGAGTTTTTAAAATGAGTGTTGAACTTTGTCAAATGTCTTTTCTGCATCAATTGATAAAATCTTGTGGTTCTTGTCTTTTGTTTTCTTTATATGTTGGATTACTTTAATTGTTTTGCTAATGTTGAACCATCCCTGCATACCTGGTAGGAATCCCACTTGGTCATGGTGAATTATTTTTTTGATATGTTGTTGAATTCTATCGTCTAAAATTTTGTTGAGGATTTTTGGATCTAAGTTAGTGAGGGATATAGGTCTGTAATTTTCTTTTTTCATGGTGTCTTTACCTGGTTTTGTTATCAGGGATATGGTGGTTTCATAGAATGAATTTGGGAGCATTCAGTCCTTTTCTATGCTTTGAAATACCTTCAGTAGTAGTGGTGTTAAGTCTTATCTGGAAGTTTGGTAGAATTCTGCAGTGGAGCCTTCAGGGTCAGGGATTTTTTGTTGGGAGTTTTTTGATTACCTTTTCAATCTCTTCGTTATGGGTCTATTTAGTTGTTGTACCTCTGTGTTAGTTTAGGTAGGTAGTGTGTTTCCAGTAATTGATCCATTTTTTCTAGTTTTTCAATTTTATTAGAGTACAATTTTTCGTAGTAATCTGATATGATTCTTTGAATTTCATTTGGGTCTGTTTTAATATCACCCATCTCATTTCTTATTCAGGTTACTTGCTTCCTCCCCTGGTTTTCTTTCATCAGTTTGACCAAAGGTTTATCAAAGTTGTTAATTTTTTCAAAGAACCAGCTTTTAGTCTTGCTAATTCTTCCAATTATTTTTTTCTGTTTTCTATTTCATTTAATTCTCCTGTAATTTTTTTAATTTGCTTTATTCTGGTGCCTGAGGATTTCTTTTGTTGCTGTATTTCTATTTCTTCAAGTTGTAGGGATAGTTCTGTGATTTCGTCCCTTTCTTCTTTTTGTATGTGTGCATTTTTTGATATTAAGCGACCTCTGAGAACTGCTTACCTGTGTCCCAAAGGTTCTGATAGGAAGTGTTTTCGTTCTCATTGGATTCTCTGAATTTCCTTATTCCATCCTTAATGTCTTCTATAATCCAGTCTTTTTTGAGCAGGGTATTGTTCAGTTTCCAAGTGTTTGATTTCTTTCCCCTGCTTTTTCTGTTATTGATTTCTACTTTTATGGCCTCATGGTCAGAGAAGGTGCTTTGTAATATTTCAATGTTTTGGATTCTGCTAAGGCTTGCTTTATGACCTAATATGTGATCTATTCTAGAGAATGTTCCACATGCACTAGAAAAGAAAGTATACTTGGCTGCTGTTGGGTGGAGTGTTCTGTATATGTCTATGAGGTCAAGTTGGTTGATTGCAGCATTTAGATCTTCCATGTCTTATTGAGCTTCTTTCTGGATTTTCTGTCCTTCACCGAAAGTGGTATGTTGAAGTCTCCTACTATTATTGTGGAGCTGTCTATCTTACTTTTCAATGCCAATGGAGTTTATGTATTGTGCAGCCCTGTCATTGGTTGCATAAATATTTAATATGGTTATATCTTCTTGGTATACTGTCCCTTTACTCATTATATAGTGTCCTTCCTTATCCTTTACAATGGGTTTAACTTTAAAGTCTATTCTGTCAGAAATTAATATTGCCACTTCTCTTTTTTGATTGTTGTTTGCTTGATGTATTTTTTTTTTTCCATCCTTTGAGTTTTAGTTTATGTCTCTAAGTAAGGTGTGTCTCTTGTAGGCAGCATATAGACAGATTGTGTTTTTTAATCCATTCTGCCACTCTCTGTCTCTTTATTGGTGCATTTAGTCCGTTCACATTTAGCATAATTATGGATAGGTATGAATTTAGTGGGATCCTTTTGATGTCTTTTTTTGTGTTATTGACAGTTTCTTTATCCAACTGAATTTTATGTGCTGAGTAGATTGGCTATACATATTGTCCTTTCCTCATATTCCTTGTTGTTGACTTTGTTTCTGCTGAGTCTCTATTTTTTTCTTGTATTTTATTTTGGTGGGTAGGATAGTTTGTCATCTTTGCGTTTACCTTATTATTTACCCCTATTTTCCTAAATTTAAACCTAACTTTTTATTTCTTTGTATCCCCTTGTCTTCCTCTCCATATGAAAGATCTATGGCTACATTTCTTAGTCCTTCTTTATTGTTTTAATGTTGTCCTCTTTTGCATAATAATATCACTATTTCCCAATTTTGAGTGTTTTTTTATCTTGATTTATTTTTGTGATTTCCCTGTCTGGGGTTGACTTCTGATTGCTCTGCCCAGTGTTCTAGTCTTGGGTTGATACCTGATATTATTGATGTTCTAACCAAAGATCTCTCTTTAGTATGTCTCATAGTTTTGTTGTGGTTTTTAAAAATTCCCTAAATTTCTTTTTATCTGGAAATATTCTAATTTCACCTTCATATTTGAGAGACAGTTTTGCTGGGTATGTGATTCTTGGCTGGCATTTTTTTTCCATCAATGGTTTATATAAGTCATCCCATTGCCTTCTTGGCTGTATGGTTTCTTTTGAGTAGTCCGACCTTATTCTTATCGACTCCTTTGTAGGTGACTTTTCATTTTTCCCTAGCTGCTCTTAAAATTCTCTCTGTGTCTTTGCTTTTGCAAGTTTGATTATAATATGTCTTGGTGATTTTCTTTTAATATTTACCTTATGTGGAGTTCGATGACCATCTTGGATAGATATCTTCTCATCTTTCACAATATCAGGGAAGTTTTCTGCCAACGAATCTTCAACAATTCTGTATTTTCTGTTATTCCTCCCTGTTCTGAAACTTCAATCACTTCTGGGTTATTTCTCTTGATAGAGTCCCATAGGATTCTTAAGGTTTCTAAATTATTTTTGATTCTTTTGTGTGATTTTTCTCCAAATATATTGGTGCCAAGTGCTTTAGATTCAAGTTCAGAAATTCTGCCTTCCACTTGCTCAGTTCTGCTCCTCTGACTTTCTATCGAGTTGTCTACTTCTGTAGTTTTATTGTTAATCTTCTGAATTTCTGATTGCTGCCTGTCTATGGATTTTTCCAGCTTATTAAATTTTTCCTTATGGTCCTGAATAATCTTTTTAATTTCTTCAACTGCTTTATCTGTTTGTTCCTTGGCTTGTTCTGCGTATTGCCTGAGGTTCTTCGTGATGTCTTGAAGGGTTCTGTAGATTAATCTTTTGTATTCTGCCTCTGGTAATTCCAGAAAGGCACTTTCATCTAGAAGATCCCTTGATTCTTTGTTTTGAGAGCTTGTTGAGGAGATCATGGTCTGTTTCTTTATGTGACTTGACATTGACTGTGTTCTCTGAGCTATCTATATAAGTTATTGTATTAGTTTATTTTATGTTTCCTTTCTGTGTCATAGCTTCTTCCTTTGTTTTGTTTTGATATGCCCAGGTGGGTTGCTTGAGTGAGCTCGCTTGATTATTTTCACCTTTGGAGCTCTGACATCCTGTCCCCAGATGGCTAGAGCTGCTATCCAGTAAATCAGTCTAGGAGTCCATTCGTTTTTCTTGTATGAATTCAGCTTAGGTGTCCAGGCAGCTGATCATCAAGTGTGTGGTACAGGCTCTGTCCTATGGTCTTAGAGGGGCAGGGGTGATTGGTGTAGGTACCGGTATCTGGTTGCAGCAGGGTGTCATGTGGTGAACAAGTCAGGGGGCTGAGAATCATCCCCCAAGTGTCTCTGAAGGAAGTGTGTCCCTGTTCTCTAGAGCATACAGGTCAGTGGGTTCTGCAGATGGACCATGGGCACCCATTGTTTTTGGTTGTAAGGACTGGGGGGTACCAGTTATCCTTGGACCCCTGTCATGGGTGGCTGGGTGACCTTAGTGGATCCACCAGTTCTTAGGCCCCTAATGTGGGTAGATGAGGACCCTGTTTAATAGGCAAAATGGTGTCAAACTTCAAACACCCACCTCTCCACCACACAGCTGAAACAGTTGTAGTCTGCCAACAAGGACCTATTCTCCTGAAATAGGCCCACACAGTCCATGCAGAGGAGAAGGGTACTCAAAGTCCACAGACCGTTTATGCCTGGACAGGAGCCACTTCTGTCCTGAGCTTCCCTGGTTAGTGGAGATGGCAAATTATTTTTTCCCCCAGTTGCAAATTTATTCCTTCTCCAAGGCTGGGAGGATGGCTCTAGGTATGCATTAGGACCTTTCTGAGGCCCAGGGAAATCAACAGTCACTGAAGCCCGCTTTGGGGCCGGTGGGGGGGGGGGCGTGTTAAAATATGCACAAGTACTTAGCTTTTGCCTAGAGCGCCATTCTTCTCTGGTTCCGGAGGTGTGAGTAGGGAACGTGGCTGGCTACTTCTCCCTGAGGAAACTGTGGCTAAAAGCTAGTACCAGCCCATCGCAGCCGCTCACAGGATTTGTGCCTGAGGGCTCCTGGCAATTCAGGTCTGGTAACTCCTCTCCACTCCTGAACTGTCTCTCTCCTTTTGCCCCTCAGTTCATTTTCTAAACTTGCCTTTGATGTTCAGGCTCCTAGCTTGTCATAAATGTACTCGTTTCACTTTTTTTTTTTTTTTAGGTCTTTGTTGTAAGAGGGCTTACCGGAAGCATCTGTCTATTCTGCCATCCTGGCCCGCCCTCTACTGTTGATAATTCTTACTAGCAGGTTTAGTTTTTGGAGTCAGGGTAGTTGAATATTGTCTTAGACAGTTTTTTTATTCTTACTAAAAGTCCTAAGAATGTTACCCTTACTGAAAAGAAATTAAGAGAATGATAAATATATTGCTTTAGAGCTCACACATATTTAAAAACCAAAAAAAAAAAAAAAAACCCATTGCCGTTGAGTGGATTCCAACTCATAGTGATTATATATATCTGTACCTATCTATCTACCTATATAGATAGATAGATATTTAAAGTATATTTAAGTAACAACAGGGATTGGTAGGGGAAAGATGATTAAGATATTTGATGATAAATAGAGATTCAGGGATAAGGGGAATTAGCCACAGGTACTGTGTAGATTGGCATGTGTACAGATTCTGATTAAGCCTAACACATAGAGGCCCTACTCTCAAAAAACTACTGTACTAAAATAATTTGTACGACAATTTAGAAAGTAAAACTAGTCTGTTGTTTTTGTCGTTGCTGTGTGCCTTCGGGTCCATTCTGACTCACAGTGACCCTACAGGACAGAGTAGAACTGCCCCATAGGATTTCCAATGCTGTAACCTTCAGGGAAGCTGACTGCCAGATCTTTCTCCCAGGGATCAGCTGGTGTTTACCTTTCAGTTAGCAGCCTAGTCCTTAACCACTGTGCCACCAGGGCTCCTTCAGCTCCTGGCAATCTTATGTGAAAGAGAACATAATGTTGCCCCCACCAGAGTACTGCAAATTGACAGATGGGTGGTAGAAAAAGAATAACATACATCCTGTATATTTTACTTTTCTGAGGAAAATGGTGCAATTGATATGGAGGCATGTATTTATCTCAGAAGGTTAGTGAAACCTCAACACGTTTAGACCCCAAGAAAAATGACCACACAATACTCTAACATCAGTGTGTTTCCATTTTGTACTATTTCTTAGTGTATGTTTCTAAATATATAATATTTTAACTGTTATAATAGACATCTGTAATTATATGTTGCTTTTAATTAAATATGGATAATTTCTAAACACAATGTGTTTGTGCTAAGCATTGTTAGTAATGAATGCTGTAAAAATATCTCCATGAAGTTGAAGGACTCAACTATAGGAGTCCTTAACTCCTATAATGTATTTAAAATACAAAATATTTCATCTGATAGGTTAACAAATGTGCTAAAATGAATATATGTGTTCAGAAGCACCTTTAATCTCCTTTTCACTAAAAATTGCAACTTACAATGTCTAGTTATCATAATTACTCTTTGAATACATGCATATTATCTCACTAGGTTGATATTTTTTTAATTCCCTTCTCCATTTTTATCATGTGCTCATCATTCCCAATTCTTCTTAAGAATTTTATTATGATTGACATTTTTTTTACAAAACATACATTTCATATTTATAATTATTTTCACGAGAAAAATTCCCAAAATGAAACTGTTCATTCAAAGGACATGAAAGTTATCAAAGTTCATGATAAACGACTAACAATTTTTTTTAAAGATGTAACTTATGATTAGAGTCTATTAGTGGTATAAATGAGTAAACGCTCAACTACTAGCCAAAAGTTTGATGGTTTGAACCCACCCAGAGGCACCTGGGGCTACAAGCCTGGCAATCTCCCTCTGAAAAGTCACAGCCTTGAAAACCTACTCTGCACACATGTGGTTGCCATGAGTTGGAATTGACTGGAGGGCAACTAACAACATCATATGTCACCAAAAATTTGTTAGTGCATACTTGGCTACATTGTTAAGAATTTTTTTGCTTGATAATTTAATAAAGTGTCAATATAACATTTTCATATAATGTATAGACTTATCATTTCCCTATTTTAAAACTTCTGTTTCCTCCTTGATGTATCAACTATTTATCTTTTTCCTGTGGATTCAGTTGTCTTTTTTTTTTAAGAAAAATTTGGTAATTTCCTTTTATATTTGAGATGTTAAATGATTTTATTAATGCTCTAAGTTTTCCTTCAAGTTCTTGTTAAAATTTACCACTTTTGCATATGATTTTTGAGGTGTAAACACTAGAAAAATCTGAATAATAGTCTACATATGATGAAATGAGCATTCCAATAGATCAGACACTCTTACCAGCATTCCCATTTCCATTTTTCTAAAACACATTTCTCTTCCAAATATATTTTATTGGTGATATAAAAAAATACTTTTTTATATCACCATATAATTATGTATTATGTAATATAACTTCTATTAGCTGCAAAAGCTATTTCATTCATTTATCTTTGTCGTGCCCATTTATCCCAGTATTTTATCTATTTTACTTTTATAACATTTTGTATGCTACATATCCTCCACTTTACAGTCTTTACGAATTTTTTCATTTTTCTTTTTGGCTTGTCCTTTTATTACAAATTATTATTAAAAATAATTCATCATGGTCTGAAACATATAGCCTTGAAATTTAGGTTGGATTTGTATGAATGTTTACAAATGTAAACAATATGATATTTATTTTGTCCACTCAGTGACATTCTATCTTCACATTTTATTTGATATTTTAGAACATTAAGTCAGTTTTTGTTAAAATAATATTTAAAAATTGTTTAGTCATCAGTATTTATTATTAGTAATGTGAAAATATGATTAGAATATTAAAATATAATCATAAAAAAATATATATTGGAAAGTTACCAGTTAGAATAATTAAAATGTATCCATTTGTTTTATTGAATACTTTTAGCAAGTTGAATAATTTTCATTATTCAAGATAATGAAGTTTTCAATTAAAAAATTATAATTGGCTGTGTGTTCTATCTTTCAAAAGTTGCTATCATTATTTATATATGTGGTGTAGCTATGCTTTTTGGATTCTGCCACATTTCACAAAAATTTCAGGGGGAAACTGGAAGAAAAGGACTTTTTGATGCTTATGTTCATATTGACCTATTCATAATATCACCCAAGTCTTTTCTCAAACTTTTTTAATACTTTCTACCCCCATTCACCTTTATTAAAATCCTTTCTCAAAGCTTAGTAATGATTATATAATTTCTCTATATAATAGCTTGCTATTTCTACATCTGTCTGTACCAGGTAAACACTTCACTTTACCTTATCCCTCCCACTCTTCTAAGTGAAGAGCCTCACAAATGGTTAAATATAGAAAATCACTAAAAAGAATTTGAAGGAGAGACTTAGCCTGATTCACCTTTAGAGTTTCAGAAACTATCACTGTACTTTGACCATAGTAAATGCACAATAAATACCAGTAACATTTAATATTATTTCCTTTAAATTTAATAATTGTCTTTAAAACAAGGAGATTCTAGGTAGTGTGACTTTTATTTGCTCTGGAAATACATAAAGGCCAGATTTTACGTTAGAAAACAAATGAAAATTCATTTCAATTTTTTATCTTGGAATTGACCATCCTTGACATTCTTCTTCAGTCAAGCTAACATTAATAAATGTTAACATATATTTTGATGATTCATTCTCTAGCTCCCCTTAAGTCTGACATGTGCTTGTGCCTGGATTGACATAATTCCATCTATTCTTGAAGGAAGAAATAACATGTATTTTCATTTTGTTATTTATCAAAGTGGCCATTTTTCAATAGCCATAAATTCAGTGTATTGAAAGGGGGAAAGATATATTTACCTAAGGTGATTCAAGATTCTACTGCATTTAATAATTGTTTTGTTTTCTCTTGAAGAACATTCAATGTTGTCACATGGAATTTTCAGATAGTGTCTGATTTATTTTTATTTAAGCCATGAAGACAGAAAATCAAAGTTTTGGAGCAGAGTTTATACTTCTTGGCCTTTTTCAATATGGCCAAATGAACACTGTCTTTTTTGTTGCCATCTCCATCTTCTTCTCAGTGGCTCTGTTGGGGAATATCATAATGATCTGCCTCATCATCTTGGATTTCCGACTCCACATTCCCATGTACTTTCTTCTCAGTCAGCTCTCTTTCATTGATGTGATGTACATCTCCACCACGGTACCCAAGATGGCAGCAAACTTTCTGTCAACTAGTAAGACCATTACTTTTTTAGGTTGTGAGATTCAAACCTTTGTGTTTTTGACCCTCGCTGGAACTGAAGCCCTTCTTCTTAGTTTCATGTCTTATGATAGATATGTAGCCATCTGTCACCCTCTACATTATCCTGTGCTCATGACCAAAACTATCTGTTTGTACATGGTCACATGTGCATGGGCCAGCAGTTCTATCAATGCTTTAATACATACATTGTATGTATTTCAACTTCCATTCTGTAGATCTCGGCTCATTAACCACTTTTTCTGTGAAGTCCCATCTCTAATGCCTTTGGTGTGTCAGGACACCTCCCAGTATGAGTATACCATCCTCTTTAGTGGACTTATTATTCTGTTGCTGCCATTCATGGCTATCCTGGCTTCCTATGCCCGGGTGTTTATTGTGGTATACCAGATGAGCTCAGGTAAAGGGCAGACAAAAGCCGTCTCCACGTGTTCCTCTCACTTGATTGTTGTAAGCCTATTTTATGGGACGGGTATCTCTACCTATATGAGGCCACACTCCTTGCATAATTCCGAACAGGATAAAGTGGTGGCAGTATTTTACAGCATTATCACACCTCTTCTGAATCCATTTATCTACAGTCTTAGGAACAAGGAGGTTATGGGGGCCATGAAGAGACTGATAGGATAACAGAAAATGTACCATTAGGAGCCCCTGTTTGATTGAAACTGAACAACATAAAATGCCTTGCTTAACCAACTGTCTGGAGAGAAGTAAACTGTAAGAACTCTTTTTTTTTTTTTTAACTGTTATATACATATACATATAGTAATACATATATATATACACACACATACATATAACATTTATCAGTTTAGCATTTTTCAGGTGTACGATTTAGTGATATCAATTACATTATTCTTGTGCAAACATCACCCATAATAGATTCCAAATTTCCCATCATCATTAAAAAAAAAAAAAAAATCACTGCTTTTTAAACAATGCCCCCCCCCTTTCCTCTGGTAGCCACTAATAAACTTTGATCTCTAAACATGTGTCTATTCCTGTTATTTAAGAAAGATTATATAATTTTTGACATTTCAGTGAGCATAAGGTTTCCAGGTTTGTGGATGTTGTAGCATGGATCAGGACTTAATTACTTTTTTATGGCCGAGTAGTAATCCATTGTATGTACAACATTTTGTTTATACATTCATCTGTTGATGGACAATTAACTCATTTCCACCTTTTGGCTATTGTGAACAGTGCTGTAATGAACATTGTTGCATGTATGTCTGGTTGTGTTTCTGCTTTCAGGTCTCTTGGGTATATACCTAGGAGTGGAATTGCTGGGTCATATTACAGATCTATTTTTAACTTTCTGAGGAGACCCCAAACTGTTTTCATAGCAGCTGCACCATTTTGAATTCTCACCAGCAATGGATGTGTTCCAATTTCTCCACATCTTACCAATATTTATTATTTTCTTTTCGTTTTATATCTTAGCTACCCTAATGCGAGCAAAGTGATATCTCATTGTGGTTTTGATTTACTTTTAATGGCTAATGATGTTAAACATCTTTTCATGTGCTTGTTATTTATTTGACTATCCATTTTGTTGAACTATCCATTCAAATCCTTTGCCTATTTTTTGATTGGATAGTCTTTTTCATTGTATAGAAGTTTTGTATATTTTTTGGATAGTAGACCTTTGTTTGATATATGATCTCCAACTTTTTCCTCCTAATCTGTAGGTTCTCTCTTTACTTCTTTGATACTGTACTTTGATGAACAAAAGTATTTAATTTTTGTGAGGTCCCATTGATCTATTTTGTCTTTTACTCTTGTGCTTTTGTTAAACACTAGGCCCTGCAGCCACATCCCTGTTTTCTTTTTAGAATTTTATGGTTTTAATTTTTGCATTTAGGTACTTGATCCATTTTGAATTGGTTTTTGTTTATGGTATGAGACATGTGTCCTGATACATTCTTCTGCATGTGGAAATCTAATTTTTCCAGCACCACTTATTGAAGAAACTCTTCTTTGCTTATTGAATGGATATAGCACTCTTGTCAAAAGCCAGACGATCATAAATGTGTGGGTTTATTTCTGAAGTCTCAATTCTATTTCCTTTGTCTGTGTGTCTATTGCTATACCAGTATAAGACTTTTGATTACTGTAGCTGTATAAAAACCGAAGAATCAAACCCACTGCCATCAAGTCGATCCCGACTCATAACAACCCCATAGAACAGAGTAGATGTATAGTATGTTTTAAAATCAGGAAATGTGGGAGGCAATCCAAGATGGTACAGTAGTCAGACACTTCATAATAGCCCTCATACAATAAAAGCCTGAAAAGACAAGTGAATAGAATATAGATGAAAACTTGGGAACCCTAAGCATCAAAAACAAGGCTGAAGAATCATACTGAGTGCCAAGGAGAAGGAGAGACAATACAGAAAGAATAGAAACAGAATTTCAGATTGCTGGTGCCCTGCTACCCAAATAGCATGCACATTTTGAGACAGAATAAGTAGCATTCCCAGCTGAAATCCCCACTGTTTAGTGCAGCCAAGCAGGAGTGACTCTGCATGCACATCCAGAGCAAGACAGGAGTGCTTCCCACCCTGCAAAAGTTAAGTGTATGCACCCCTCCCAAAACACCCACACCAGCTCCCCCTGTTGGACATACCCAGCCCAGTAGGGAATCCCCCCTCCCCTTGCCTATCCTCCCTCCCCACCCATAATCACATCCCAGTGTTCCCCACCACTATTCCACCCTCTAAGACGGGACATCATGGTTGGGAGGTCCCCGGCCCTTTGCTCAGCCACTAACACTAGGAGCCCACTGATCTACAGCACCTTCTGCTGGTGCCCTGCTAACTGAGCCTGCACAGTGTGGCCATATTCAACCAAAATAAGCAGCATTCCCAGACAAAGCCCCTACGATCTGATGAAGCCAAGCAGCAGCAACTCCGCACTAACAGACAGACTCAGGCAGGAGTGCATCCTGCTCTGTGGAAATTAAGTGCATACACCCTACTAACCCTGACCACCTCAACCTCCCATGCCAGAGGTATATGGGCTTGTGGGTCACCCACCTTCCTCACCCATCCTGCACTCCTCACTTGTGAGCAAATTTCAGTGGCTCTTACCACCACGCAGCTGCGTAAGCCAGAAGTCCATGGTCTGGAGGCACACAGCTCTTTGCTCAAGCACTTGTGACAGGGGCCCACCTTCCTGATCCACCTTCTGGCCCCTCCAGTCATCTGCACATGTGCTCGCTAGCTAAGCCTGCAAAGCATGGCCAAATTGAGACAAAGAAAGAAAAAGCATTCCCAAATAAAACACCCATCACCCAGTGCAGCCAAACAGGAGCGAGTCTACATTCAAGACAAGAGCCAGTCAGGAGTGCTTCCAGCTCTGCTCACACCTGCCAGTGCCCTGCCACCTGAACCTATACAGTGTGGCCATATTGAGACAAAGGAAGCAGCATTTCCAGTCAAACCTCCATCACCTGTGCAGCCAAGTAGAAGCAACTCTGTTGTCACAGCCATATCTAGCCACCTTCACCAAGATCTCAAGGACCAGCAGGGCCTCCTACTCCTTACAGCCACCTGCACCAGCAGTCTGAAGACCAGCTGTGCAACCTCCTCTATGACATGCCGTAGTGATAGGGACATACCCTCCAACCAGCTGCCATCAACCAGCATCATCCTGCTGCCCTACTGCCTGCATCACACCCCGTGCAACTGGAGGCTTATGCATGCTCCAAACAACCCCACATAGCCCAGCTCATCTAGAACCATAGATGAGAGTTTCTGCAAACTCACCTGGTGACCAACAACTCAGATACCCACGACCCCAGCCACTCTGCAAAAGGCAGAGCACACACACAGCACCCAACTCAGGAACCAGGAAGAACACCTATTGTACCCATAGCCAGCAGCCAGCTGGTCAGACACACCACCTCAACAGAAACACAACCTATATCACACCACAAGAGACCTACACTCACACATGCCATCATTGTTCCACCAACTGGAGAAAGGTGGTGAGAGCTTCAAAATGGCAAAATTAGAGACCAGAGTAGAACACAGTCCCAGCCTAATCGGATATATCAAAACAAAACAAAATTTCAGGATTCAGCAGGCAAACATAGAATAAATAAACATATAATAGTTTCTTGATGCTTCAGAAACAACCCCACCCAAAAAAACCAAACCCACTGCCATCAAGTCAATTCCAACTCATAGCGACCCTATAGGACAGAGTAGAACTGCACCGGAGAGTTTCCAAGGAGCACCTGGCGGATTTGAACTGCCGACCTCTTGGTTTGCAGCCGTATCACTTAACCACTGTGCAAGCAGGGTTTCCTCAGAAACAACAGACTATACCAAATCACATAAAGAAGCAGGACAAGATGGCATCAGGAAGTGACCAAAATAAAGAGCCAAAAAAACACCTGGGGGAAGAAACAGCAATGGAACTATCTGATAAAAAATTCGAAAGACTAATATACAGGGATCTCAAAGAGATCAACGAAAATGTACACAAAACCAAGGAATATACAGACAAAAATCAAGGAAATCAACAAACAAAAAAAAACCTTGTCAATTCCAACTCTTAAAAGTAATAGAAGAATTCAGGAAAACAATATAAAAACAAAACAACTAGAAACCATACCAAAACAGCAACTAGAAATCCAAAAGTTTAACAATAAAATCTCAGAAATAGACAACTAAAAAGAAGGATAGAGAGCCAGAATCAAACCAATGGAAGAGAGTTTAGTGAAATTAAAGAAAAATCCCTTGACACCAATATGTTTGAAGAAAAATGAAGAAATCCTAAGACTTCTGTGGGACACTATCAAGAGGAAAAACTTGCATATGATAAGAGATCCATAATGGGGGGGGGGGGGGAGTCTGCAATGGAAAAAGCAGAGACAACTGTCCAAGTAATCCTGGCAGAAAACTTCCCTATCATCATGAAAGGCAAGATGATATCCATCCAAGAAGCTCAATGAACCCCATACAGGATAGACCCCAAAGAAATTCACCAAGGCTTATAAACAAACTTGTGAAAACCAAAGATAAACAAAGAATCCTGAGATCAGCTAGGGAAAAATAAAGCCACCTACAAAAGGGAACCAATAAAACTAAGCTCTGACTATGTAGCAGAAACCAGGTAGGCAGGAAGGCAATGGGAAGACATATATAAAACCTTGTAAGTGGAAAAAAAAAAAAAAAAAGTCAGGAATCCAGCAAAACTGTCTCTCTCAAATATGATAGCAAAATTAAGACATATCTAGATAAACGGAAATTAAGGTAATTTGTAGAAACCAGACCAAACTCACAAGAAGCATTTTTTAAAAGTGCTTTGAATACAGAACCAACATTAAACAATAATCTGAGATTTGGACACAGGACAGACTATACAGATAACAATCCAGATAAAGAATTTTAAAAATAAAACAAAGCTAAAGGTTAAAAACAGAGAACCAAAGACATCAATATGTAAACAATGACAGCATCAAAACAAAAAAAAGAGGGAATAAGTGGTGTAGTTACAGAATTTTTATAAGGAGAGGGAGCCAAAGTGGTATCAATAAATAAAAGGCTGTTTTAAATTTAGGAAGATAATAGCAAACTTCAAGGTAACCACAAAGAGGAGTCCTTGTGGTGCATTGGTTAATTGGTCGGCTGCTAACCAAAAGGTGATTGCACTGGAAGTCTTAACTAAAAAAAATAAGGCAAGACAAAGAAATGAAGGACACCCAAATTGGAAGGAAGAAGAAAATTTTCCCTTTTCACAGATGAAACGATCCTATACATAGAAAACCCCAAAGATTCCACACACAAAAAAAAAACTACTGGAACTAACAGAAGGATTCAGTAAAGTAGCAGGGTCCAATATCAACATACAAGAAAAAAAATCAGTTAGATTCCTCTACACCAACAAAGAGAACTTCAAAAAGTAAATCACAAAAAGAATACCATTTATAATAGGCCCCCAAAAGATAAAACTTAGGTATAAATCAAACTAGGGATATAAAAGACCTATACAAAGAAAACTACAAAATACTACTGCAAGAAACCAAGAGACCTACATAATTGGAAAAAAAAAATGCTCATGGATAGGAAGACTCAACATTGTAAAAATGTCAATACTACCTAAAGTGATCTACAGATATAATGCAATCCTGATCCAAATTCCAACAGCATTCTTTAATAAGACAGAAACACTAATCACCAACCTAATATATGGAAAGGAAAGAGGCCTTGGAGAAGTTAAGCACTCTTGAAGAACAAAGTAGGAGGCCTCACACTACTGAATCTTAGAACCTACAGTACAAGCATGGCAATCAAAACAAACTGGTATTGGTACAATGACCGACATATAGACCAATGGAACAGAATTTAGAACACAGATGAATGGGGAAAAGACAGCCTCTAACAAATGGTGCTGGCAAAACTGAATGTCCATCTGTAAAAAAATGAATCAGGATCCATGCTTTACATCATAAACAAAAACTAACTCAAAATGGATCAAAGGCCTAAATATAAAACCTAAAACAATAAGGATTTCATTTTACTAGTATCCACAAATCAACATCCATGGAAGCAAGCAGTCAAAAAATCAAATGACGCATTGCATTGGGCAAATCTGCTGCAAAAGACCTCTTTAAAGTGTAGAAAAGCAAGTCACCCTGAAGACTAAGGTGCCCCTGACCCAAGCCATGGTATTTTCAATAGTCTCATAGTCTCATATGCACGTGAAAGCTGGACAATCGATAAGGAAGACTGAAGAAGAATTGACACCTTTGAATTGTGCTGTTGGTGAAGAATATTGAAGATACCATGGACTGTCAAAAGAAGGAACAAATCTGTCTTGGACGAAGTACAGCCAGAATGCTCCTTAGAAGCAAGGATGGTGAGACTTCATATTACATACTTTGGGCATGTTATCAGGAGGGATCAGTTGCTGGAGAAGGACATCATGCTTGGTGAAATGTAGGGTCAGCAAAAAAGGGGAAGACCCTCAGGGAGATGGACTGACACAGTTACTGCAACAATGGGCTCAAGCATAACAATGATTGTGAGGATGGTACCGGACTGGGCAGTGTTTCCTTTTGTTGTACATAGGGTGGCTATGAGTTGGAAGTGACTTGAGGGCAGATAGAAATTATAACCAAGTACCAAGTACAAATTAACATTAATCTTTCTTAAACTCTTCCAGAAGAAAATAGTAGGGACACTGTAACTCAATTTATGATGACATTATCACCCTGATACCAAGGCCAAAAAAAAAATCAATATTCCTTATGAATGTGGATGCAAATCTTCAACAAAGTACTAACAAAGCAAATCCAGCAGCAAATTGCAGCAAAATACTAGCAAACTAACTATAGCAGCATATTGAAAGGACTATACACCACGTCCCAGTGGAACTTATCCCACAAATGCAAGAGTGGTTAAGCATAAATATCCATTAATCAAGAAAATGAATGAAAAATTATTTTATTAATTTATGAAGAAATATCATTTGACAAAATCCAATGCTCTTTCATAATAAAATCACTCCACAAACTGGAAATGTAAGGAAACTACGTGTATCTGATTAAGGACGTTTATGAAATACCCACAGCTAACATCACATGCATTGGTGAAAGACTAAAAGTTTTCCCCTAACATCCTCAATAAGACAAGGATGCCTGATTTCCTAACTCTTATTCCACATTTTTCTGGAAATACTAGACAGAAAAGTTAGACTAAAAAATTTTAAAAAGGCATTCAAATTTGAAAAAAAGAAGTAAAATTGTCCCTATTCAAGATGACATGATCTTATGTATAGAATATCCTAAGGAATACTCTCTCTCTCACACACACAATACAAATAAAAATAAAAACAAGCTATTAGATTTAATATACAAATTCAAAAAAACTGGAGGATATCAGATCAACACACAAAAATCAGATTTTGAGTACAGTCCTGGAAAACTGAACTTGTTATTATTTATCTATTTATCCATCTATTTATCAATTTATTGATATATCTATCTCTTTGCTTATTTATCTATTGATTTGCCTTTTTATCTATTTATTCATTTATTCATATGTCTGTCTTTCCTTCCATCTGTCCATCCACCCGTCTGTCCATCTGTCCAACCATCCATCCATGCATTCATTCATTTCTCTCCCTCTCTGTTTACTTATTACTCTCTTGAGCTTCAGATAACACCAAACTTCAAATTTAACTGGATTTTAAGGGAAAAAAGATGTCAATGACTTCTTAATTATGACTATGGGAAAAACTGATTCACTTGATTAGTTTTCTTCATGATACATTTGCCTTAAATTTACTTGAAATTACTTCTCATTAAACTTGATAAAAAAAAAATTTGGATGACATTTAACTTTTTCCCCTTATTTGTATGAACTTAAAGATCTTAAACCTGGAGGAAAATAGACTTAACGACTCTCTCTTGGTCCACCCATGTATGTAGACTCAGAGTGTTTCTCAGGTGGTGTGAAAAGTATGCATTTGCCCTGTGTTGGCTAGTAGGTAGAAAGGCTGCCCCTGGCTGGAAGGAGGTCAGCCCTCAACAGTGACAATGCGGTTGGGAGAGCCTTTGAACCAGAGCCGAGAGAGTGACTGTATTTATAGAGTTTATTTAAGTAATTCTCAGTGCAGCTATTTTTGTTTGTTTGTTGAGTCTTTAGTAGAACCATGTAACACAGGGATGTGGAAAGATTTTAAAATGATTCGTGTCCATCTTTGAGCAAAGCATGCTTCCATCCCTGAATCTTAGTTTATACAAGATAATAATCCAAAAGGCAGTAAAAGCAGCAGCATCAATAATAATCATCATTAAAGCTAACATTTGTTGAGTGCTTGCAGCATACTAGAGAACATTGTAAGTTGTTTGCATGTGGTAACTAAATTTTAATAAACAATATTAGTGGTAGATGCTATTACCAGTAACACTTGAAAGTTAATAGTTAATATCTGAATCTGAAAGCAAATAATACGTTCTTACTTGTGCAGGCCCCTTCCAAGGTCATATTGATTTTATATTTGCATTTTTGTTTTCTTGTTCTAAAACCAAGTTCCAAAAACTATACAAATTTCACATTATTCAAAACTTACAAATGTCACCTTGACATTCTAGAAATATTTCCACCAGTGAATCAAAGTGAGGCAAGTGTCAACCATTCATAGGACTCAAATCATTTAGTTAAATCTGCAATTTGGTTTCCAAAATGCCTGTGTTTTATACTATGAGTCAATGATTGTTTGACCACTGGAGTTTTCTTTATAAGGTGTTTTAGAGAATAATGAGATAAAATATTTCAAATTAGGGAATAATTGTTATAGTTATTATAATTTATAAATTATAAAATAACATATATTATAATTGAGGAAAGATGAAGATAAGAATTTACTGATATGACTTACATCCTTGTCTGTCCATGATAGAGTATTTTCTCTCCAAACTCTAATCTACATCACCTTTCTTCTTAAGTTATTGTACTTTTGTTTTTCCTACCTGAGCACAGCAGCTGTCATGTCATCCCATGGAATTAGGTAAGGGAATTGACTGGGTAAAATTCCACGTCACTTTAATTTTTCCAGATTAAATAAATCTCATTGAAACAACAAATTTAAGTGGCATCATGTCAAAATCTAAATTCCTCTCTATGAACTTGGCAACACTTAACCCTTAGGGGCTGCAGCATTTTGTATTAGATCTGTGGACTTCCAGAAATCTGAGTCTCTTAACTTCTATGGTCAAGCCAAACTTTTTATTTTGGGAATAAAATTATTGCAATATTTAACATAATATCTCCTACATTATATAATTTCTCAGTATTTCATGCATATTTCATACAGAAGAAAATCAAAGCATATCTTAGTTGATTACTAATTACATGAAGTCTAAATCTAAATGCATATTTTTATGGTAAAATAGAGTTAAATAAGTTTTTTTTTTAAAAAAAACAACTGAGATCAGTTATTTGATTTTTTTTTCACTTGAACAAATATATTTTGAGCCTTGACCCTTTGTTCATTTTTTTTTTCCAGGAGTGTAGACACCAGGCCTAATAAAATATCACCTACAATTTCTATGATGTGCTTAATTATGGACTAGAAACATAGTTTTCCCAGAAGGCCTCTGAGAAACAAAATATAAATTTCACCATTATTAGAGAGTCAATCCATTTTCATTGAGAAGTTGAAAGTCTCTTATAAAGATGAGAAAATGTGTTTGAACATTTGATTCTTTTTTTAATTAAAATTTTTTGTGGTAAATGATTGAAGGCTTACTGTCTGAAGCAAAAAAAAAAAAAAAGCAATCTTGCATACTCATGGTAACATTTCCTAAAATGTGTTTCAAATTAGAGATTTCTACAGTGTTGGATTTCTTTTTGAATCTATTTTTTGCTACCCTGTAAAAAACCCTGTAGAGGTGCCAAATTAAGTAGCTTGATTATTCATAACATATGCAGTTTGTGTGACTCTTTGATATATATGACCAACAAATAATATAATTTAACTTAAAACGTTGTGAAAGACAGGCTTGCTGTGAGTCTGTAATACTATCCCAAAATGGGGTGACAGGGAAATCTTCTATTTAATTTTGCAGACCTCTCATTGTTTAATGTTTTATTTCAAATAAAATTTCCTGGGAAAATGAAACACACCTCTATTTGAGGCACTGTATATCTCAATTGAAATCAATTTTTTAATTAATTATTTTTTACCTGGAAAATATATGTCTACATATCTAATGAAAAAGAATATCCTTTTCAACGTAGTAGCTTATTTTTCAGTTTTAAAAGCATGGCCTGCTGGAGATAAAGTAGTCTCATTCAACAATAACAACTATTCAGGTTTCAAATAGCTGTTTTAGGCCACTAATTGCTCTGAATTTAACCTAAAATACTATAACACCTTGAAGACTTTACTACAGTTCATGTCAAAAACATCAATATACAACTAATCTCAGGGACACTATTTAAAGGAATGTGTTTTATTTGATAAATTATGTAGAGTGGATTATATTATTTTTCTTGCACACTCATTTCCTTGATTTGCATGATTTCTGGGCTGGCTAAATTATCCATATTACATTTGAATGATTTCTGCAAAAATGAATATCAAGGTAAGTTATGTGTGATTGATTTGACTATATATTGAACTGAAATTTTCTTGAGGCAGCAATCACAAAGAAGCACAGTGAGAGACATGTCTTGGTAAAGTGAAAAAAGGGTAGGGTTTGAAGGCCCAATGCAACCCTTGCTGGGCAGCATGGCCCTGAAGGCATCACTGGTAGTCTTGATCGGCATAGGAAAAAACATTTCTTTCTTATTTTTGCCTTACCACTTTGCATTATGCTTAGGACATAGTCATATTCAGCAATATTATTAGAAATGTGAAAAGTTGTACACTATGTAAAACATTTCAAGCAATACAAATATCTGTTAAGAAACTTAGGCAGTTGTATTAAAATATTTTGTAAATTGTTTTATTTTTAGTGAAATACATATGCATACACGTGTATGCATATATTTGTGTATATATAATGTGTAACTATATAGTTTTCATAACTGATTTTGAATACATGCACATTATCTCAACAAGTTGATATTTTTAGTTCCTTTCTCGATTTTTATCATGTACTCTTCATTCCAAATTTTTCCTTTGTTATGTTTAGGGTATTTCTATAAATTACTTATACAAGAAAAATTCCTAACATGATCCTGTTAGCTAAAATAAAAAGCCTTTGCCATCAAGTCTATTCTGACTCAAAGCCACTCTACAGGACAGAGTAGAACTGCTGACCTTTTGGTTAGCATCCCTAACTCTTAACCACTGTGACAGGTATGAAAATGATCAAAGCTCATGATAAATGATTAGCAATTTTTTAAAAAGATCTACCATGTTTTACCAAAACTATGTTACTGCGTATCTTATAACATTGCTAATGACATTTTTGGCCTAATAATTTTAAAAAGTTGTTTTGTTTAACTAGGTTTTAATATTTTGGATTATTTCTTTATTTTAAGCCTTTCCATTTTTGATGTATCACCTATTTGTACATTTTTTCCACTTATTCAGCTCTTTTCATTTTTATTGTTAATTTTTGGTAAACTGGCTTTTATCCATGATATTAAGATTTTTTATTTGTTCTTAGAATTTAATTCAGGTTCTTGTTTAGATTTATAATTCTTTGCATGAAATTTTCTGGAGTAAAAACTATAAAATCAAAATAACGATCCACACATGATAAAATGAGCATTCCAGTAGATTGGAAATTGTTGCCAGTGTTCCCATTTTCATTTTTTAATAGTTTTTTTTTCCCTCCACATATATATATACATAAACCCGGTGCTGTCAAGTCGATTCCGACTCATAGCGACCCTATAGGACAGGTATACATAAATGCATATATGTATATATTAGTTTCTCATTCAAAAATTTATACACAATTTTTTTTCATGGCATTGGCTCCAATCCCTACGTTGTGTCAGCACTCTCGCCCTTTCCACCCCACGTTCCCACATTTCATTTGTCCAGTTTTCCTGTCCCTTCCTACCTTCTCCTTTCTGTTTTTTGGCAAATGTAGCCCATTTGATGTCATATACTGTTCGTTTTTCAGGCCTGTCCAAAGGTAAACTCCAGTAGTGGCTCAGTTCTGAGTTAGAAAGATCGTCAGGGGCCACAGTCTCCGGGGTTCTGCTCTGACTGGGATTACAACAGACAGCCCCAGACAGAGTGGGAGAAAATGCAGAACAAATGATCAAATTCACAAAACGATCAGACTTCCCTACATATTTTATTGAAGGAGCCCTGGTAGTACAGTGGTTAAGTGCTGGGTTTTAACCCAATGGTCAGGAGTTGGAACCTACCAGGAAGTTCAAGGGAGAAAGATGTGGCAGTCTGTTTCCATAAAGATTAACCTACTGCCTGCCATCCAGTAGATTCCAACTCATAGTGACCCTATAGGACAAAGTAGGTTTCAAAGGCAGTAAATCTTTATAGGAGCAGACTGCCACATCTTTTTCCGTTGAAGTGCCTAGTAGGATCAAACCACCACCTTTTTTGTTATCAGCCAAACACTTAACCACCACACAAACAGGGCTCCTTCTGTACTGATTGTAGTTTTAGAAATCCTAAGGGCTGGCTATGAATTGGAATTGACTCAATGGCAAGGGACAGGGTATATACTTTATTGATGATATATGGTCATATAATAATTTATTATATAACTTCTGTAAATCCACTGCCATGGAGTCAATTGCAACTCACAGTGACCTTATAGGACAGAGTAGAACTGCTCCACAGGGTTCCCAAGGCTGTAAATCTTTACAGGAGCAGTCTGCCACATCTTTCTCCTGTACAGCGGCTCATGGGTTCCAACTACTGCCTGCCTTTCAGTTAACAGCTCAGCGCTATAATCACTACACCAGAATCAAGGCTCCTTATAACTTTTACAGCTATGGTATTCTTAATTTTCTGTTTTACTATCACGCTCAATTATCATGCTATTTTATCACATTTACATCCATAAAATTTTGTATGTCATATTTCCTCCTCTTCATCCTCTTATCAACATTTTTTTTTAATTTTTATTTTCAACTTGATCGTTTTCTTTCAGATTTTTATTTAAAAAATGCATCATGGTCTGAAGTATATAACCTATCTTGAAATTTAGATCGCATTTACATGAATTGGTTTACAATGAACTAGTTTGCAATGATATTTATTTTGTCCTTTCAGTTACATGTGTTTGTATTTGATATTTTTAAAACATAAGGCAGTTTTTTGGGTAACTATATTTAAGTAATATATTATTATCATCGAGTACTGTTATTACTAATGTGAAAAATTTTAAGAATATTAAAAATATACTCATAGTGTATTAGAATGTTGCTAATTTTGTAAAATATAACTTATATAATTGATTTATTGAATACTTTTAGAAAATTTAATATTTTTCATTTATCAGGTTTTCAAAAACAGCAAAGCTTTTCGATAGGAAAATTCTTTTTTCTTTTTCTTGTTATTTTTCTCATATCCCATTTCATGGGTTAGAATGTTCAAAACAATCATAATGATGTTAGAATAAATCTTTGTTTTTTCTGAATTAAACAAACATCCATCATTATTTGTATCATTGTGTTTGCTGTTTTAGGGATATACACTGTTCTTTAAGGAAGGCCTGCAGTGAAGAATGAAGGTTCAATAGGATCAAAACCTTTTTAGAATATTTGGAATGTGTACAGTATCTTTCTTACATAACTTAGAGATGTGATTATTTATAATCAAATGTGTCTCAGTTTTTACCAACTTGGCTGACTACAGATAATGTTAAAAACAAAATTTCTACAAGATTAGATTTGTATATGAACCCATAAGCTTTATTTGCGATTCATGAATGTGAAGTTTCGGACAAGAACTCCCCTTTTCGTGAATAGCAGCTACAGGTTATGAGTTCTTATACAAATTTAATCTTGTAGAAATTTTATTTTTAACAGTTCTGGTGATGCGGATGGGATTAATGGAACATTTTGAACTAGGTTAAGCACAGCAGGCAAGTCTTAATTGGTTAACTCACATTTTGGCTTCTGGGAAGGTCAGGCTTTTTTTTTTTTTTTTTTTTAGACTTAGGTTTGGTTTGCTGATGTGGGGCTTAGCATAAGTGGCTGCATCTTGGACCAGGTATAGTCAGATTAACAATAAATATAACTTTATGATAGATCATTGAATTCTATATGCCAGAATTGTATTTGTATTTGCATGTATATAATCAACAGTTGTTATTGTCAATTAATTTTCTTATTTGTCACATTTTATATTAAACTTCACTAGTTTTTGTTGAAAATAATTTCAATTTTTCAACTTTGTTGGGCAATATTTGTAATAACAGTTATATAAAAATTTCAGATTTTAACTAAGCATCAGTACTTTTTGATTCCATATCTTGACTGAGGAGCAAATAATAAAATTTTACTGTCATTTCTTCAAAGTGCAGCTTAAATGTAAATTTTCCCTATTAATAAAAAAGAACCAATACAAATTCAAAATGCCATTATTGATATGCTCCTTGAGTTAAATTTAGATTAATAATTGCTAACTTAACATTTTAAGGATTCCTTCTCCAGCCTTTCTTAAGGTCCTGCATATTTGTTTTTTTGTTTGTTTGTTTTTGTTTTTTGTCTGGGCAACAAATTTCCACCTACAATTACAGATATAGAAATAGGCACCAATTCATTTATGAGAACTGTAGTATTCCTGACAAACAAATGGTAATATAACATTTATTATAATCTATAGCCAATATAATTTCAAAATTGAAAAAAGGAGAAATGCTTTTTCTAAGACTCTTATACCATATTTCACCATCACTCTCATGCTAAATTATTTACATGAATGAATTGAGTGAAAGATTTTTTTTTTTTCATACCAAGTAAACACATCTCCAGCCTATCGTCTTGAAGATATTTAAAATTAATGTAACTATTTAGGTAGTCTGTCTGACTGTTTTATGTTATATGAAATATATGTACCAAAAAGAGTGGTTAGCAACTATCTGTGAGATTTTCCATATTCCCCAGCTTTCACTGAATATAAATCATAGCCATGTGTTGCACTCCGTGCAATAGACAACAATTCTGAGTGAAGTGTTGCACTTCCAGCCACATCTCTGTCTTCTCCTGCCAGGGAGACCCTGGGAGGCCATGTGACTTAGTATGGCACAGCTACAAAAGAAAGAGGACAATCCAACCCATGTCAGGATGTGACATTAAAGACAAATTTTGCTATCTGGAGACACTGAACTTGCCTATTATTATAGCTAGCATTGATTTTCTTGATTAATACAGCATAACATACCATCAGAATTTTCCCTAAAAATTATTTAATGTGTGAGGTGAATAAGTCACCATAATATGAATTTTATGATGTGAATAAGAGAAATTTGTGATGACGGTAAATTTGTAAAAGTTTTAAGTGCATCATACTATGTGCAGATATATAAAAATGAAAAAATGGATTACTTCAAGTTCTTTCTGAAATATATATAACTTCCTAAGCCTTTGTGAATTATCTTTATAAGTAAATAATTTGTAATTATTAATGTACATTTTCCTGTCAAAATATAAACTGGAATTGCATTGAAGGCTATGTAAGAATAGCTGAAATTACCTGGGCATGAAGACGTACACTCTTGGTTATATTTGGGGGATACCTCCTGGAAATAACACAGATAATCATAGCTTTAATAGATATGATAATTCAGTTTTCATTTGCATTTTACTCACTATGACTTCATTTGCATTTTGCTTCCTGTATTTTATTACTCTTGTATACTGAGGTATTAGTTTATTTCTCTATTACTGAGCTTACCTAATTTCATGAGACCCTATTTTCATTCACAGAAGAAAAAATAAAAATAATAAACTTGTTCTTGCAAGGTGACTGAATCATTTGTGTGTTTGCAATTGGTCAGTCCAAGGTTTCAAAAAAAACTCATTGTCATTGATTCTGACCCATAGCAGCCCTATAGGACAGAGTAGAACCACCCCATAGGGTTTCCAAAGAGTCACTGACTGGTGGATTCAACTGGCAACTTTTTGGTTACTAGCTATAGCACTTAACCGCTGTGCCACCAGGGCTACAGTCCAAGGTTTAAAAAAGAAAAAACCCTTTGCCATCGAGTCTATTCTGACTCATAGTGACCAGTCCGAGGTTTAGACTCTGCTAAGTCAAGATTCATTTGCTTTCTCTACTCCCTCTTTCTCACTGGAACTAAGTTAGGAGACAGGATGACAACAGTGTGGCTAAATATGAATATAACCATACCTATAAACATGGGGCAACTGTTTTTTGTTTTGAAACCTTCCATTGGTTTTACCAGCCTTCCCATAGGCATGTCTCTCATAACTGTTGGCATGAGTCTGACTTTGATGCATCCCTGTCTTGCCCTTATGTAACTTCCAGTCTGCTCTCCAAGCACAGACTATGTCCTGGGTGCATTATGGGGAGTCTTGGCATTCTCTCCCCACATGTTGCTTGACCTCCACCTTGGCTTCCACTGAAACCAAAGTCCCTCCAGTCCCAGCCCCATCCTCAGTCCACTCACTGTTGTAGCTGGCATCTCATGCCCTCCCATATCCCATTTCTCATATCCATGACATCCCCATGTCCATGCCATCCTTGGTGCTGTGATGTCTCCTGGGAATGAGTCAGAGCCCCCGCAGTGTTGAATTAAAAATCCTGTTTCCTTTGCTGCCTACCCCTCATCCAGCTTTGCACTGGAATCCTGTTTGTTGAATTTTTTTTTGCTTGGAGGTTATATGTAAACCCCATTGCGCCTGTGTGACATGGTTAAGAATGTTGCTGACATAACTTTGCTGTAGGGGGAAAAAATCACAAAGTTTCTTAAAGGAAAAAGAAAGTTTTATTCAGTATATATTAAAAAAGGCAAAAGTGGGAAATCAGACAAGCATATTGCCAGAGCCATGTCTGCCCAAATCCAAGGAATGTTACAGAATAGGCAAGAGTGGGGAAATGGACAAGCACGCTTCCACAGCCATGTCTGTCTAAATCCAAAGAGATATTATAGAACAGACAAAAGTAGGAAAATGGACAAGCATGCTGCTAGAGCCATGACTGCCCAAGTCCAAGGAAGGTTACAGACTCATCAGTAAATATCAACATTACAAATAGGCAAAACTATTGAAAGCTTCATCTTTTCACTGTTTGGCTAGAAACTGTGATCCTACATTTTGAATTGCCTTTCTTAACAATCATTGGTACAGGTTTCAGTAATGACATTCACGAAGGTCTTCATTGGCCCAAAAAATTTTCTATTCACTAAATGTTAACAGAAAAAGATAAGAGTGGATAGTTGTTTGTGTTCTGTTTGATTGGCTTATCGGAAAGATTCCCTAAAAGACATTTTCCAAGATTGTCTTAGCTATTGTCTTTATACCTCAGGGCCCAGTTGATGTGTCCTTGTGAGTCTTTGTGAGCCTAGCTCCAGCTGAGTCACATTCTCTATGCTCAAGGACAGGGGATAATGGCTCCAATATTATTTTCTAAATCATTCCCTCCTTTTGATCGGAGATTGGAGATAGCACATTGATGATCAATACTTGGACTTATTTGAGCTCCTAAATGGTAACAATTGCAGGCTCTTTAAATTCGTGGTGCCAGTTTTCCACCGGATACAACCTGGTTGTTCACCAGAATCTTAAGTAAGAGTGACGTTCTTGTCAATCACACTGCCGGGAGTGAGTGGATTCAATGGGCACAAACATTTTAGCAAGAGGCCTTCTTTTGCCTTTTAAGTGTGTCAGACAATAGAAGATAAATTTTATTATGCCTAATACTATCAGGATGTAGACTAAGAATATTACCGTTCCTTGCCGTAATGATCTAGCACATGTACTTATTCCTGATAGTAACCAACCAAATAAATCTAGTGTTTGTAAGGGCATTACAGTGTGTAACCAAGTAGCTTGTTGTCTAATGCAACAGCACAGACTACTTTCTTGGACTAATAAAAAATTTAAGGCTGTTCTGTTATATCACGTCACCTTGCCTTAATGAGGTCAGAGATTACTGTTGTGTTTACAAATCTAGCCAGATGAATAAAATTTTTTTGCTTTAGTAAACTTTGTGATGTTTTTTCCTTACGAAAGTCAATGGTGTAGTCATCAAGGGTTTCCGAAGCTACGAGTCCAGTTGACCTCAAGGAGACCTGTATTGTGGAACAGAAGCCGGCAAAGAGAGGTCCTACCTTCTGGGCCCAAGTGTTCCCACTAAACTTCCCATCAACACCGGTGGGTTAAGTGCTTTCAGAAAACAAACATTTGCTTGCTATTTTTTGTTCTCTTTCTTATGTTTTCTTAAGTTTTGTTTGGCGTATGTATTTGAAAAGCTGATTACGGAGAATCTTTCTTATATTTTTGCTTGATCACTTGGTTAAGAGTGATATCCAGTAACTCTTTTGGTAAACTTTACTTTCGAATTGGAGGAACTAGTATGTTGAAGGTCTAAAATAAGAGACAAGGCCTCTAGTCATCAGAATGAATTAAGTTCAAAAATAAGAAAATCAGAAGCTTGAACCTCAGAGCTTAACATTTTTGTTAAATGAGCCTGGATTTCTCCCCTGCTTACTGAGACACTTATTTGGGGTTCATATTTAAAAACACTATAAACTAAAGATACTGGAAGTCATTTGGAAGATCAGTGACCAATTTGGGAAAATGGACTTTCATTTTTGTTGTCTTTTCCTCTTTGAGAAACTTATGCTTGATGCTAAGGTTTTGTCAAAAGGTCTAATATTCCTCCATCTGAAGCCCTGGCAAGTTAATAAGTTTTATCTAGAACTTGTTTTTTTTTCTGCTGAATTGAAAAATGCTGTATACACTTTTAAGAAACTATAATCCTCCATATCCTTGTTTTATGTGGTGTCGTTTGGTGAGTTTGTGTGGTCTTTCTGTGTCCTTCTGTTCTGAGACCTTGCTTTTGGTCTAGAGCATTGTGTCTAAGTTTCTGTCTTGTATTAGATTGGAGACTACGGTTGAAAATTGATATTTTTTGTAAGGCTGTCTTAGAACCTCAATTCTTTTCTCATCCAAGAAAAACTGTGTCTTGTGTCTTATGATTTAGACTTTTAATAGCTACTTGGAGAAACTTTTCTATAAATTGGTCTATTTGAAAAGTTCACTAAAATCTTTATGTGCTGTACTATGTCAATCTTAAAATTGAACCTTTCTAAGTAATTTAAGCTATATATTATATGAAATGTGTTTTATTTAAGGAAAAAGAATAATTTTGTCTTAAAGGAAAAGTAGCAGTTCCAGAACAGTAAAAGGGAAAGAAATTAGTTACCTTTTGCACTTCAAAATTCTTAGGTCAACTTAAACATATGTAAATGCCTTTCATGAGCCAGGAGAGTGAGGGCAGGGGAGAATTAGGCCTCTCTGGTACCCAGTCTCCAAGCTGCCATAGCTCCAGGGAAGCTTTTCAAAGACCCTTTTGACTAGGTGGGGATCCTTTTAAGACAAAAAGAAAATAGGAAAGAATTGCTACTTTGCCAACATAGTTACCAGAAATTGGGTGAATCCCAGTCATAAAAGAACTGTAAACAAGTTCTCTCTAGAGTCAGGGAATTTTAAGACGCCAAAAAATAGAAATCACAATGAGACATACCTGAAATGGCCTGGAAAAAATGTTTCCAAGAGCAGCCAGAGACTTAAGGTTATATCCATATCAATAAATTGGTCAATTGAACAGAGACTTTGTGATTTCCAAAGCTGGTTGATAAAATCTTTGAAGACTAAAATTAGATTGAAAAAAATATGAAGAATTGTGAAAGTTGAATGAAAACATAATGTTTGAACATACTTTGTTTCAACAACAGTTATGTTTTATAGTATACAGGCTTAAACTAATTTCTAAGATCTTTTAGGTAGCTTACTGATGTAGAACTGAGTTAATAGATATTTGCCATAATTTAAGTTAACATATTATTGCTTTTTATACCACAAAAGAAAGAATATATATATTTAAGTCTGTTGATGAGCATGTTCATTTTTGCCAATTTAAGGGATGTACTATGAGAGATATGCAACAAAGACATTTAATAGGTTTATTGAAAAATAAATTTATTTGATAATAGTCAAAAGTTTTACCTACCTGACTAAAGTGTGATGGTTGAATTTATGAGATTTTTAGGAGCTTTAATGTTAAATGGCATATAAAACAATGGGGTTTCTTGCTGTTAAGATAACAAAATTTTCTTTGATATCTCAGTTGAAGGGTTAATTTATTCTTTGTGTAATCTGCCTCCAAGAAAAAAGTAGAAAAACTGACAAGCTTGCTGCTACAGCTGTATCTGCCCGAGTCCAAGGAAGGTTACAGAATCATCAGTATATATTAACACTACAAATGGGCAAAACTATTGAAAGCTTCACCTTTTCACCAATTGGCTAGAAATTGCGATCCTACATTTTGAATTGCCTTTCTTAACAATCCTTGATACAGGTTCCAGTAATGACATTCAGGAAGGTCTTCATTGGCCCAAAAAATTTTCTATTCACTAAATGTTAATAGAAAAAGGATAAGAGCAGAAAGTCTTTTGTGTTCTATTTGATTGGCTTATGTGAAATGTTCCCTAAAAGACATTTTTCAAGATTATTTTAGCTATTGCCTTTATATCTCAGGGCCCAGTTGATGTGTCCTTGTGAGCCCTTGTGAGTCGAGCTCCAGCTGAGTCACATTCTCTATGCTCAAGGACAGGGAATAATGACTCCAATATTATTTACTAAATCAACTTGTATGAACTCCTTACTTGTAAACCCTTTTAAAGTAAGTTGTCTCCTTGCCCATGGAGAACAGTCTTGGTGGCAGCAGCTCTGTCTGACTCCTTTTCCTTGTACAGTGAAATAAAGGTGCCTTTCTTATTCTACCATCTCTCTCGCATTTATTGTTCAATATGACTCATGCCAAGCAAAAACCTGGGATTTCCACCTGGTAACAGGGACATAGAGCCAGCCTGCTCTGCCTACCCTCCTGTGACTGTACCATGCACTAGTGAACCCAAAGATGATTCTGCACTGAATGCCAATCACAGGCTTCCTAAATTTCTAATTCCCAAATTCATTGGGGGTTTCTATCTCACATTCTATACAACTAAGTGAGTTTGTGAGGCTAAATCTAAAATTGCTTACTTCCCCGTAGAAATTTTTTCTAACTTCCTTCCACATGCCAAATAAGTTCCCTTGCCTCTTCTGTCACCTCAACCTTTTACTGTCCTCTAAAAAAAAAAAAAAGGCAATATAAATGCTGTTTGTCAGAAAATTTTGAATGCTTTCTTTTTAAAACCTTTCATATTGGATCTATGTTACAATTAATTACATAATTGAAGACATATGTACACTAAGGACAATTAGATATTAAGTGGAATAAAAACTGCATTAGCACATATTTTCAACAAATCATAAACTATAGTGAATAATACTTCACCTGTAGTAATAACACACAGTTTTATTTTATCAGGTATTTTAAATAAAATGAAAAAAAAAAGCCCCCCAAAAACTTAAAACGTATATTGCCTTGTAACCTTGTGCTTTGTTGTTGTTGTTGTTAGGTGCCATCGAGTTGGTTCCGACTCATAGTGACATTATGCACAACAGAACAAAATACTACCCGGTCCTGAGCCATCCTTACAATCGTTGTTATGCCTGAGCTCATTGTTGCAGCCACTGTGTCAATCCACCTCGTTGAGGGCCTTCCTCTTTTCCGCTAACCTGTACTCTGCCAAGAGTCCTTCTCCAGGGACTGATCCCTCCTGACAACATGTCCAAACTGTGTAAGAGGCAGTTTCGCAATCCTTGCCTCTAAGGATTATTCTGGCCGCACTTCTTCCAAGATGGATTTGTTCGTCCTTTTGGCAGTCCATGGTGTATTCAATATTCTTCGCCCGCACCACAATTCAAAAGCGTCAACTCTTCTTCAGTCTTCCTTATTCACTGTCCAGCTTTCACATGCATATGATGTAATTGAAAATACCATGGCATGGGTCAGGTGCACCTTAGTTTTCAGGGTGACGTCTTTGCTCTTCAACACTTTGAAGAGGTCCTTTGCAGCAGATTTGCCCAGTGCAAGGCGTCTTTTGATTTCTTGACTGCTGCTTCCATGGCTATTGATTGTGGATCCAAGTAAAATGAAATCCTTGACAACTTCAATCTTTTCTCCATTTATCATGATGTTGCTCATTGGTCCAGTTGTGAGGATTTTTGTTTTCTTTATGTTGAGGTGTAATCCATACTGAAGGCTGTGGCTTTGATCTTCATTAGTGAGTGCTTTAGATCCTCTTCACTTTCAGCAAGCAAGGTTGTGTCATCTGCATAACGCAGGTCGTTAATGGGTCTTCCTCCAATCCTGATGCCCCGTTCTTCTTCATATAGTCCTGCTTCTCGTATTATTTGCTCAACATACAGATTAAATAGGTATGGGGAAAGAATACAACCCTGACGCACACCTTCCCTGACTTTAAACCAATCAGTATCCCCTCATCCTGTCTGAAAAACTGCCCCTTGATCTATGTAAAGGTTCCTCATGAGCACAATTAAGTGTTCTGGAATTCCCATTCTTCGCAGTGTTATCCATAGTTTGTTATAATCCACACAGTTGAATGCCTTTGCATAGTCAATAAAACACAGGTAAACATCCTTCTGGTATTTTCTGCTTTCAGCCAGGATCCATCTGACATCCGCGATGATATCCCTGGTTCCACATCCTCTTCTGAAACCGGCCTGAATTTCTGGCAGTTCCCTGTCTATATACTGCTGCAGCCGTTTTTGAATGGTCTTCAGCAAAACTTTGCTTGCATGTTATATTAATCATAATGTTCTATAATTTCCACATTCGGTTGGATTACCTTTCTTGGGAATAGGCATAAATATGGACCTCTTCCAGTCACTTGGCCAGGAAGCTGTCTTCCATATTTCTTGGCATAGACGAGTAAGCACCTCCAGCGCTGCATCTGTTTGTTGAAACATCTCAATTGATATTCCATCAATTCCTGGAGCCTTGTTTTTTGCCAATGCCTTCAGAGCAGCTTGGACTTCTTCCTTCGGTACTATTGGTTCCTGATCATATGCCACCTCTTGAAATGGTTGACTATTGACTAATTCTTTCTGGTATAACGACACTGTGTATTCCTTCCATCTTCTTTTAATGCTTCCTGTGTTGTTTAATATTTTCCCCATGGAATCCTTCACTATTGCAACTCGAGGCTTGAATTTTTTCTTCAGTTCTTTCAGCTTGAGAAACACCAAGCGTGTTCTTCCCTTTTGGTTTTCCATCTCCAGCTCTTTGCACATGTCATTATAATACTTTACTTTGTCTTCTCGAGAGGTCCTTTGAAATCTTCTGTTCAGTTCTTTTACTTCATCAATTCTTCCTTTTGCTTTAGCTGCTTGATGCTCAAAAGCAAGTTTCAGAGTCTCCTTTGACATCCCTCTTGGTCTGTGTGTATCAGTTTGTCATACTATGGGGGCTTGTGTGTTGCTGTGATGCTGGACGCTATGCCACCGGTATTCAGATACCAGCAGGGTCACCCATGGAGGACAGGTTTCAGCTGAGCTTCCAGGCTAAGACAGACTAGGAAGAAGGAACCGGCAGTCTACTTCTGAAAAGCATTAGCCAGTGAAAACCTTATGAATAGCAGCGGAACATTGTCTGATATAGTGCTGGAAGATGAGCCCCTCAGGTTGGAAGGCACCTTGTACTTAAACATTTTAAAAGATACAAATTGTGTGAAGGACTGAAAATGACATCCAGAGCAATTAGTATATAATATATTTAATAACTAAATTAATTTAATAAATGTCAGATATATGTGTGTGTGTGTCTGGATATTATATAAGTAATTGTATTTACTTTTTCATTGCATTTGTACTTACATTTATATTTACTATGTATGTTTTCTATGTCGTAGTGGTTAAGAGCTATGGCTGCTAACCAAACTGTTGGCAGTTTGAATCCACCAGGCTCACCTTGGAAACCCTATGGGGCAGTTCCGATCTGTTCTTTAGAGTCTCTATGAGTTGGCATTGACTCAATGGCAACAGGTTTTATTTTATATGCCAATACCTCAAATAAAGTATATTTACATTTACTTCACATTTATGCTTATATTTATGTACTGCATTTTTTTTTTACACATATGTGTTTCTTTTTAATTAAATCAATACCATCTTATTTTAATCTTTTAGATGTATTGGCTTTTTTTTTTAATTCTTTAGGGGGGGTCATGTGTTTGTTGTCTTACAAATTGCATGTAAAATGGAGTGTGTTGAACACTTGATACATAGATAAGAATCATGAAATTTTGTTAGGTACAAGTTTTCTGAATACGAAACTCTACAAATGTATCTCTCAATAAGTGTGCTTACAACTCTCTCACTGCATGGAAATGTTTACACTGTGTGTTTAAGAGTACTTGTTATGAACATGAAGCTTTCCACAGTTAACTTTGTAAAACACTCGGAAAACATGTAATCTCTTTCTTGAAAATGTTTTATTGTAAAATATGTACTTACTGAGTATTAATATATGGCACATACACATATAGAAGTGAAATAATATGTTTTAGCAACCCAAATAGATAGCATTTAACTCATTCTTCACTAAGTTAAGGTAATCAAGCCTGTGAAAACATCTGGAAAATGTGTCATACACTCCCCCCCCCACACAATCCTGGCCAAAGGCCATCCTATATAATTAGCGAATCATCTCCAGTGACCTAGTCTCGGGGGGACATTGCCAAGAGAACACAAACAGAACAACAAATATTAGGATGAGCATCCTAGTAAAGAAGCCCAGAATCATGGTTGCAGATGTGTCTCCACAGATGTACTGATATGTGAGGTACCAAGAACAGTACTAAGAGGTGAATGTGTGCTTTCCTATAGAAAGTATTTCATGGACGTTTGCTCCGGTGATACACGCAGGACTACCATGAAGGTGGGAAGACAATGAAAGGTACAGATCATAACATTTGTTTTATTGAGAATCATATAAATGTTTTAGAATAACTTGATTACAGATAATAAAGAATCACTCTTTGTTATGTGCTGGTATAAGTGATTGACAAATTCCACACCTCAATAATCAGGGAACTTTAATTTTTTTTTTTTAATTTAGCTCTAAGGGGTATAAAATTACCATATACAGTTATTTAAAAAATCAAAAGACATTAGATGACCACTTGTGCATGCTTTCTCTTTTTCTTTTTATCATGGAAAATATAGATGTAACAAAACATTTGACATTTCAACAATCTCTGCATCTACAGTTCAGTGGCATTAGTTATGTTCATCATGTTGCTCAGACATCTTCCTTGTCCGTTCCCAAATTATACCGTCACTCTTAATAGATGTTCAGTTGTTGTTTTCAGTTGTCATTGAGTCAATTCTAAATCATGATGGACCCATGAGTGCAGAGCAGAAGTGCTCTAGAAAGCTTTCAAGACTGTGACTTTTCAGAAACAGATCACCAGGCCTGTCTTTCAAGGTGCCTCTAGGTGGGTTCAAACTGCTAACCTTTTGGTTATTAGTTGAGTGCTTACCATTTGTACCAGCCAGGGACTCCACAGAAGCTCAGATATGTTTCAAATGTCTAAATTTCATGAATGTGGCAGTCGTGAGAGTGGGACTGTGTCTTATTCTCTATAATTCAGTTAAGACGTCCACACATAGCATCAACCAGTGAGGTATCTTTAACTTCACTTTTCACCTTTATTCCAGAATAGATTATATATGAATCAAAAAAGTTATTCCAAAAATAGAGGAGAATTTATGTTTTAGGCACAAAAAGACATAGTGTTCTCTTTGTGCCTAAAATATAAGTTCTTTTCACTTCTGGGAATAACATTTGTGATAACACATCTATTTTTGGATAAAAGTGAAAAGTGGTGAAGTTAAAGATACTTCAGTGGTTGAGTTATGTATGAACTTCTTAAATGAATTCTGGAGAGTAAGACAGGGCTTCACCCTGAAGCCTGCCACATTCATAAAAGAGAGACTTTTGAAACAAGACAGATGATACTGGGTGATAACTACCAAAATAAAAGTATCTGTGAACTAAAACTAAACCATGAACAGACAATAATTTATTTAGACTGAGTTTGAAGTGGGCAGACAGTTATTGACCATCCCATAATAGTTGTTTTTCAGAAAAGTCTACTCTTGTTACATTTTTGTTACAACTTTTACAACACCTTACAATGATTGGTTGATTTCCCAGGTTTCCTTTTTTCTCCTGGCAGGATGCTAGACACAGGCACACCAAATCCAAATTTACCCCCATATGACCTTCCTGGTAGCAGCCATTGCCATTTTTTTAAGGCTGTGCACAATATTTTTAGAACTGTGCACAAAAACCAATTTGCAAAAATTATGCAGACTGCGCATGCAATGCAGGACTGAAGATCCTCCCCTCATTGTTCAGGAATATATATGTCACTCCCTGTATAAGGAGCAAATCTGCCTTAGTTCAGGGAGCTGGCAGCCTTAGGTCGTGAGACCCTGCCTGTCTCCCAGTTTGCAAACTGTGAATAAATCTTTCTGTTCTTCCAACCCCATGTCTGGCTGACTTCAATTTGCTAGTCTGCTGGACAAGAACCTATTAACTGTCAGCTTCAAGTGGACCAAAAAAATTACACAGCAGGAGTGTAGTTTAGAGGAGGATTAAAAGATAAATAGGATTTGGCACATTGTACAATGCTGGGAAGCAAATACCAGGAGTAGGGGGAAGGGGCTGTTCAGAAGAGTAGACAGTAGCATGCTGTGGCTAGAACCTACTGCATAATCTTTGAAACAGAGCTGAAGGTGGTAACAAAGTTGAGACTGTTGGTAATGTGACATTATTTATATAGAGCTATTGGAAATATTTAGATGCAGGTGCTTTATATAATTATATATCTTCTATTGCCTTTTGACAATGTTGTTAACTCTCTGGAAAGCAATGATGCTGTGTTGAGGTGATTAATTAGAAAAGAAGTAGAGATCAGAATTAGATTACAAGTGGGCTAAAGGACAGGGCTGTTTTTGATACTGAAGTATACGGCGGTATTTCTGGAATAGAAGTGCAAACAACAGTTTTGTGCTGTGTTTTGTTTATTTTTTGGGCAATTTTAAAACACGATGTCTGAGTTGGGAGAGAGAGGAGAGTCAGGCTAAGAATAATTGGAACTGTCTCATCCAGAGTCTGCCCATGTGAGAGCTGAAGACACCTGGAATGTTCAGGAGACACTAGGAATAAAGATAACACACAGATTCTAGTTTTCAATAGAGATCATGGGAGCTGTTGTTCCCTGTGCATCCTTTTGCCAATAAGGTGGTAAGTGGTTACATGATACCCAAGGCTTTACCTTATTGCTGCTTCTGTTGTTGATTTGCCTTGTATGCTCACTAATATTTATGTTAAATCAGCATAATAATATTTTTATTGATGACTTAGCAGCATTCTTGTGAGGATCAAATGGTAGAAGTGTACATAAAAAATTGGAAAGACTCTATCACTGTATAGTCTTAGTAAATGAAAAGTGTGGTAATTAAGACCAGAGAGGTTGTGGAATGACATCGAGGACACCATACATAAGACAGCAAGAGATCATTAAAAGGACAGAAATGAAAGAAAAGACCAAATGAATGTCAGAAGAGACTCTGAAACTTGCTCTTTAAAGTCTGGTAAATAAAGCAAATGGAAGAAATGATGAAGTAAAAGATCTGAATAGAAGATTTCAAAGGGCTGCTAAAGATGACAAAGTATTATAATTAAATGTGTACAAAGACCTGGAATTAGAAAACCAAAACGAAAGAACACACTCAGCAGTTCTCAAGCTGAAAAAACTGAAGAAAAAATTCAGCCTTTAGTTGCAATACTGAAGGATTCTGTGAGCAAGATATTGACCAACTTAGGAGGCATCAAAGGAAGATGAAAGGAATTCACAGAGTCACTGTACCAAAACGAATTGGTCAATATTCCACCATTTCAGGAGGTAGCTTATGCTTAGGAACACATGGTCCTGAAGAAAGGAGTCCAACCTACACTGAAGACATTTGCAAAAATCAAGACTCCATGAATTGGAGGAATAACAATTGAGATATTTCAAGAAAAGGCTGCAGTTGGAAGTGCTCACTCACTTATGCCAAGAAATTTGGAAGACAGCTACCTGGCCAACTGACTGGAAGAGATCCATATTTATGCCTATTGCAAAGACAGGTAATCCAAAGGAATGTGGAAATTATTGAACAATACCATATAATATCACACATAATTAAAATTTTGCTGAAGATCAGGAAAAAGTGGTTCCAGCAGTACATCTTTAGGGAATTGGCATAAATTCAAGCCAAATTCAAAAGAGAACACGGAAAGTGGGATATCATTGCTGACATAAGATTAATCCTGGCTGAAAGCAGAGAATACCAGAAATATGTTTACCTGTTTTTTTATTGACTATGCAAAAGCATTTGACTGTGTGGATTGTAACAAATTATGTATAACATTGCAAATAATGGAATTCCAGAACACTTAATTGTGCTCATGAGGAATCTGTATGTAGACCCAGGGGAAGTCATTCAAACAGAATAAGGGATGCCGCATGGTTTAAAGTCATGAAAGGTGTGTGTCAGGGTTATATCCTTTCACCAAACTTATTCAATCTGTACGCTGAGCAAATAATCCAAGATGCTAGACTGTATGGAAAAAGAACACAGCATCAAGATTGAAGGAAGTCTCATTAACAACCTACAGATGACACAATTTTGCCTGCTGAAAACAAAGAGGACTTGAAGTACTTACATCAAAGACTGCAGCCTTAGGTATGAATTACACCTCACCATAAAAAAAAAAAAAACTAAACTTTTTTACCATAAAGAAAACAAAAATTCTCACAACTGGACTAATAAGCAACATCATGATAAATGGAGAAAAGATTGAAGTTGTCAAAGATTTCATTTTACTTGGATTTGCAACCAATGCCATGGAAGCAGCAATCAAGTAATCAAATGACATATTATATTGGATAAATCTGCTGCAAAAGACCTCTTTAAAGTGTTCAAAGGCAAATATGTTACTTTAAGGACTAACGTGCACCTGACCCAAACTAAGGTGTTTCCAATCACCTCATATGCACGTGAAGGCTAGACCATAAATAAGGAAGACTGAAGAAAAATTGATGCCTGTGTATTATGGTATTGGTAAAGAATATTGAATATAGCATGGACTGCCAGAAGAACTATCAAATGTGTCTTGGAAGAAGTAGGACCAGAGTGTTCCTTAGAAGCATGGATGGCGAAACTTCATCTTACATACTTTGGAAGTGTCATCAGGAGAAGCCAGTCTCTGGAGAAGGGCATAGTGCTTGATAAAGGGTCACTGTGAATTGGAACCAACTTGAGGGCACCTAACAACAACAAATTAAGATGATGTAGGCAAAAAAAAAAGAAGCTCAAAAGCACCGTTAATCCAGGGCTTCTTTGCCTTAACAAAATTGACATTTTAGGCCTGGTAATTTTTGCACTGTGAGGGACTGTTTGGTATATTGTAGAATATTTAACAGCATTCCTGGTCTCTATCCATTAGATACCAGCAACACCCTGCCCATCTGTGACAACAAAAAGTGTCTCTGGACGTGGCTAAATAGCCCCTGAGCAGGAGAATCACCTACCTCCAAGGTGAGAACCACAGCATTGGCTAATTCATTCTACCTGTTGAATGTATGAGATACAAGTTCAAAGTGTTAAACTCAGTAGATCAAGGTCACATTCCTAATAAGTAGCAGTCCTATAATTCAATCTAAGTTTTAATACTGAATTCTGCACAGTGTATTTGTGAAATACGCCAACCCATCCCCACCTTCATACACAATTTAATGGATGCGTTCTACTAATCTCTTTCTCCCTCTCCCTCTCTCTCTCTCTCGACTCTCTCTGAATGTGTAAATATATATGCATATGCATATATATGTGTATGTGTGTCTTAAACATGTATATATTTATGTAATATATATATTGTGATTCTAATTTGTGGATTGTTTTGGAAATTCATTGACTCATTTACAAATTCTCACATTGTATTCCAGTGATTGAAAATGTAATTTTCTTAAATATAAAATAAAATAATTAAATGTTTAAATCTCTCAACTAAAACACAATATAAGGCTCTCTTTTGTCTCTCCTGTCTTGGAATTGGTTGAGGAAAGCTTTGGTGAAATACGGAATCCCCTACATGATTGCAAGCATGGATGTATAAGGAGGACACAGCAAGAAAGGTAGGATGTTCAGCATCTATATCTAATCCTTATTTGGTTAGAAATGCTAGAACATATAAAGAATTGCCATACTAAACTTATTCCTGCCTCAGCTTCATATTTCCTAGTAAGGATTATCACTAGCCTGAAAGGTCACTGAAGAAAGAAAAGAATCAGAGTTTTGGAACAGTTTTGGCTGGAGGACAAAACTCTGAATTGGGAAACCAAAAACATGAATCCAGCCCAGCTCTGTCAACTGGCCACTGCATGGTCTTGAATGAATGACTTTAAGTGTATGAATATTTCATTTTTTCCTCTGTGTAATAATGGGAATGTGTTTTAAACATCTGTATCAAAAATGAGTTCATGAATTCTAAAATTGAATCAAATTATAGCAGTATTTCAATTCCAAATGTCTAAAGAGGAGGGTAGGGAAGATGTGCCTATGCAAAGGAAGTAGTTACAGAAATGGTAACGTGGCAGTCACTTCCAAACTGGAGCAGCAAGTGGAGGGTTTCCCTGTTTATGACAGACTGTAGACATCTGCAACCTGATTTAAAGAAATAATCTGGGTGTTTTTTGTAAGCACATCTTTCTCAGTAGGGATAGGTTTTGATTGAAAGCAGCACGTGATCTGGACTGCATTCAGTTGTGTGAGTGGTGATATAAGAATCTGGTCCCCCTCTTGTTAGAGGCTGGATTGGGAAATAGTGAGTCGTTGAAGGAAAACAGGAAAAAATCGTTAAAGCTTGGAGACATGAGGAAACATGTCTTTAAGGAGACAATGTCGAAATGTGTAAGCTTTAAAATTAAAACCATTTAATATGGGCATAACATAACTTTTCAAATACATTTCCCACCATCTGCTACCTACCATCAATAGAGACTTCATGTTTAAATAACTATTTAATGGAAGTTTTGGATGTCTAAAAAGTGAGCCACCCTTACTTCTGACTCATTACCTCTCATAAAGTGAGTAATGAGGGTACCCTTTTCGCTAGCAATATAAAGATCACCACATAAATTCTACCAAATGTGGATGTCCTCTGAAGCTTGTTCTTGGTGTGCCACAGTTCCTGACACATGCCCTGGATGCTGGGTAGTGATGGTCATTGAAATTTTGTGCCTGTATCTTTCCCTTCCATGTACAGAAAGGGACCAGGGGCGAGGCTAACACTTTCCGCATCCGCTATGTAACTTTGGACAGATACATTGCTGCTATCGATTTTCTCCTCATATAGTGAAATTAATACTGATGTAAAATTCTCAAATTTTTTGTTATTAGGTGCCCTTGAGTTGGTTCTGACTCATAGTGACCTTATGTACAACAGAATGAAACACTGTCTAGTCCTGTGTCATCCTCACAATCTTTGCTGTTTGATATTATTATCGTAGCCACTGTATCAATCCATCTTGTTGAGGGTCTTCCTCTTTTTCACTGACCCCCTGCTTTACAAAACATGATATCCTTCTCCAGGGACTAGTCCCTCCTGATAACATGTCCAGAGTACTTGAGATGAAGTCTCACCACCCTTGCTTCTGGGGAACATTCTGTCTGTACTTCTTTCAAGACAGATTTGTTTGTTTTTAGTGGCAGTCCATGGTATACTTAATATGCTTCCCCAACGCCATAATTCAAAGGCATCAATTCTTCTTCAGTCTTCCCTGTTTATCGTCCAGCTTTCTCATATATACGAGGAAAATGAAAATACCATGGTTTGGGTCAGGTGTACTTTAGTCCTCAAAGTGACTTCTTTGCTTTTGAAAGTTGCTATGAATTGGAATCAACTCGATGGCAATGAGTTTGGTTTCATTTTTGCAAAGTTTTTAGGGAGATTGAAAATAATCAATACAGGAAAAATGTTTTGTAAATGTACTATCAATAGGTTAGTTATTGTTACGTCAGTGGCAACACGCAGACTAAAAAGGACTCAGATATAATAATGGGAGTTTGTTTACACACTTTAAAACTTTTTTTCCTCTTCAAACATTGTAACAGCATTTTGTGAATACTGTAGAATCCTAGTTAGGAAAATCCTTGACTTTAGTAAAGTCATATCCATTATTAAGAACACAAGAAAAGTATAAATAGTATAACCTAAAGAATTGCTTCATTGAGATCAAGTACCGGGTCCAATGTGCCATCTAATACTTCTATGACCTTTTGCCAACCCCTTCCTGAGAGGTGGATGATAAAATCACTTTCCATCAAAATTGCAACATCAAAAATGTGCTGAAATCTTTCATTCGGCATTTCTTCCCTTTCTGTTTTTTTTTTTTTCCTCTTCTCTTGAAATAACAACTAACGTTTTTATTCCATTGCCATGACTTTGTGTTTTAAGAAAGAGAAGATATATGTAGATGTATATATTTGTCTCACACTATCACTTTTACCTTTGACTGGCACAAGCTTTAAATGTAAGGCTTCTTTTTTTTTTTTTCCATATTTTTATTTTTATTTCTACTACTTAGGATGTGTTGTAAATCCTGAATCTTTGAATTTGTCTTTTTTTTTAATTTTTTGTTTTTTAAGTGAGAGTTTACAATCCAAGTCAGTTTCTCATACAAAAACTTATACATGCCTTGCTATGTACTCCTAGCTGCTCTCCCCCTAATGAGACAGCACAGTGCTTCTCTCCACCCTGTATATCCCGCATCCATTCAACTGGCTTTTGTCTCCCTCTGCCTTCTCATCTCTCCTCCAGACAGGAGGTGCCCACATAGTCTTACGTGTCTACTTGAGCTAAGAAGCTCACTCCCCACCAGTATCCTCTTCTGTCTTATAGCCCAGTCCAATCCCTGTCTGAAAAGTTGGCTTCGGGAATGGTTCCAGTCTTGGACTAACAAAGGGTCTGGGAATTATGACCTCAGGGGTCCCTCTAGTCTCAGTCAGACCATTAAGTCTGGTCTTTTTACAAGAATTTGAGATCTGCATCCCACTGTTCTCCTGCTCCATCAGGGATTCTCTGTTGTGTTCCCTGTCACGGCAGTTATTGATGGTAACCAGGCAGCATCTAGTTCTTCAGGTCTCAGGCTGATGTTGTCTCTGATTTATGTGGCCCTTTCTGTCTCCTGGGCTCATCTTTACCTTCTGTCTTTGGTGTTTTTCCTTCTCCTTTGCTCCAGGTGGGTTGAGAGCAATCAGTGCATCTTAGGTGACCACTGGCTCACTGTCATGGATTGAATTATGTCTCCCCAAAAATGGGTCTATCAATTGGCTGGGCCATGATTCCTGGTATTGCGTGATTTTCCTATATATTGTAAATCCTGCCTCTATGATGTTAATGAGGGAGGATGGGTGGCAGTTGTGTTAGTGAGGCAGGACTGAATCTACAAGTTTGTATTGTGTCTTGAGGCAATCTCTTGAGATATAAAAGAAAGAAGCAAGCAGAAAGATAGGGGGACCTCATACCACCAAAAACACAGCACCTGAGCGGAGCACGTTGTTTGGACTTGGGGTCCCTGTGCAGAGAAGCTCCTAGTCCGGGGGAAGATTGATGAGGTGGCCTACAGAGAGGGAATGACTTCCCCTGGAGCTGACGTCCTGCATTTGGACTTTTAGCTTACTTTACTGTGAGAAAATAAACTTCTCTTTGTTAAAGCCATCCACTTGTGTTCTATTTCTGTTATAGCAGTACTAGATAACTAAGACACTAGCCTTTAAGACCTCAGATGCCATTCACCAAAGTGGGATGCAGAACATTTTCTTAATAAATTTTGTTATGCCAGTTGACCTCGATGTCGCCTGAAACCATGGTCCCCAGACCCCTGTCCCTGCTACTCTGGCCTTCAAAGCATTCAGTTGTGTTCAGGAAACTTCTCCACTTCTGGTTTAGTCCAGTTGTGCTGACTTCTCCTGTATTGTGTGCTGTCTTTCCCTTCACCTAAAATAGTTCTTGTCTGCTATCTAATTAGTGAATACCCCTCCCCTTTCCTCCATTCCCACCCTCATAACCATCAAAGAATATTTTCTTCTATGTTTTAATCTTTTCTTGAGTTCTTATAATAGTGGTCTCACACAATATTTGCAACTGACTAATTTCACTCAGCATAGTGCCTTCGAGATTCCTCCACATTATGAAATGTTTCACAGACTCATCATTGTTCTTAATTGTCGCTAAGTATTCCATTATGTGAATACACCATAATTTATCCATTCATCCATCGATGGGCACTTTGGTTGCCTCCATCTTTTTTCTATTGTAAACAGTGCTGCAATGAACATGGATGTGCCTATATCTGTTCGTGTGAAGGTTCTTGTCTCTCTAGGATACATTCCAGGAAGTAGAATTGTTGGATCTTATGGTAGTTCTATTTCAAGCTTTTTGAGGAAGCACCAAATCGATTTCCAAAGTTGTTGTGTCATTTCACATTCCCACCAGGCTCTCCACAACCTCTCCAGCATTTGTTTTTTTCTTGGATTAGTGCCATCCTTCTTGGGGTGAGATTGTATCTCATTGTAGTTTTGATTTGCATTTCTCTAATGGCTAATGATCGTGAGTATTTCCTCATGTATCTGTTAGCTGCCTGAATGTCTTCTATGGTGAAGTGTCTGCTCATATCCTATGCCCATTTTTTTAATTGGGTTATTTGTCTTTTTGTTGTTGAGTTTTTGCAGTATCATGTAGATTTTAGAGATCAGACCCTGATTGGGATTATGGTAGCCAAAAACTTTTCCCGCCTCTGTAGGTAATCTTTTTACTCTTTTGGTGAAGTCTTAGTATGAGCATGGGTCTTTCATTTTTAGGAGCTCATAGTTATCTAGTTTCTCTTCTGGTGTTTGTGCATTGTTACTAATGTTTTGCATGATCTTTATGATTTTAGATTTAGGTCTTTGATCCAATTCGAGTTAGCTTTTGTACATGGTGTGAGGTATGGGTCTTGTTTCATTTTTGTGGAGATAGATATCAAGTTATCCCAGCACCATTTGTTAAAGAGACTGTCTTTTCCCCATTTAACAGACTTCGGGCCTTTGTCAAATATCAGTTGCTCATATGTGGATGGATTTATGTCTGGATTCTCAATCTGTTCCATTGTTCTATGTATCTGTTGTACCAGTACCAGGCCGTTTTGACTATTTTGGTGGTATTATATGTTCTAAAATCAGGTAGTGTGAGGCTTCCCACTTTGTTCTTCTTTTTCAGTAATGTCTTACTTATCTGGGGTCTCTTTCCCTTCCATATGAACTTGGTGATTTCTTTCTCCATATCATTGAGAAATGTCATTGGTATTTGGATAGGGATTGCATTGTATCTATAGAGCATTTCCGGCGGAATAGATATTTTTACAGAGTTAAGTCTTCCTATCCAAGAGCAAAGGATGTTTTTCTACTTATATAGGTCTATTTTGGTTTCTTGCAGTAGTGTCTAATTCTGAAATTTTTCTGTTAATTTTCTGAATTTTTGATTGGTCTCTGTGGATTCTTGCCACCTATTAAATTTTTCATTATGCTTTTGTATAACCTTCTTAATTTCCTCGATTGTTTTACTGTGTGTTCTTTGGCTTTTTCTGTGTTTTACCTCATCTTTTTTCTGACCTCTTGAAGAATACTGCATATCAATCTTTTGTATTCTACCTCTGGTAATTCCAGGAATACATCTTCGTCCAGAAGATTCCTTCAATCTTTGTTTTGGGAGCTTGTTGAAGCAATTATGATCTGCTTCTTTATGTCAATTGATACTGACTGTTCTCTCTGAGCCATCTATAAGTTATTGTATTAAATATTTTGTTTGCTAACTGTGTCCTAGTTTCTCACTTTGTTTTGTTTTGATATGCCCAAGTAGACTGCTCTAGTGAGCTAGCTTGATTATTTGCACCTTTGAAGCTCTAATGTCCTGTCACCAGATGGTTAGAGCTGTTTACCGGGAGTCTGTTCACTTTTATTGTATGGATTCAGCTCAGGTGTCCAAGTAGTTGATCACCAAGTGTTTGTTGCAGGTTCTCATATGCGGTCTTAGAGGAGCAGTGGTGATTGGTGTATGCATAGTCCCTCCCAAGTGTCTGTGAGGAAGGTGCATCCCTGTTCTCTAGAACACACAGGTGGGTGGGCTCTGCAGCAGAACCATAGGCTCCCAATGTTGTTAATTGTAAGGACTGGGAGGCACCACTTATCCTTGGACCACTGGCATGGGTGGCTAGATGGCATAGGTGGAGCCACTAGTCTTCAGGTCCCTGATGTGGGTAGATGAGGACCCTGCTTAATAGACAGAGCTGTGTCAAATGTCAAAAACCCTCCTCTTCACTGCACAGGTGTAACAGTTAAAGTCAGACCTAAGGCACATACACCCATGCACTGTGACAACAAGTGCCTAGCTGCTGAAATGGGACCACATGGTTCCATGCAGTGGTAAAGGCATTCAAAGTCCAGGGACTGATTGTGCCTGAACAGGAGCCACTTCTGCTCTGAGTTCCCAGCTTAAGGGGGCCAGCAGATTATTTTTTCCTGTTTGTTATTTTGTTCCTTCTCCAAGTCTGGGAGAATGGCTCAGCATACGCAGCAGAGCCTATCTCAGACCCAGGGAAATCGACTGTCACTGAAGCTGGCTTGGGGCCTGGGGCAGAGAGAGGAGGGATCAGATAAATAGGAGAGAGTTCTTTCAAAATGGAAGCTATTTGATCTGTGTGGTAAATTAGATGCAAGCACTTATCTTTCGCCAAGAGCACAGTGCTTTGCTGATTCTGGAGGCATAAGTAGACTCTGCGCTGCTGGCTCTCTGTGGCTAAATAAACAAGGTCCCAAATGCTACTGCCAGCCCTGTCGTGGTTGCACCAGGGGATCAGGCCTGTGCCGCTTGCTTGCTCTCTTTCACTGAGGTAACCATGTCCTGTATGCTACTGCCAGTCCTGCTGCAGTTGCACCGGAGGCCCGTGCCTGACAGACACCAATTCCTGCTAAGTCAGTTCTGGCAACTCCTTGCTGCTTATGAACTGCCTCTCCCTCCCCCTGCTCTCAGTCTGATATCTTAACTTTGCCTTTGATGTTCAAGGCTCCTAGCTTGTCTTATATATAGTGGATTCACTTGTTTTTTGGGGTCTTTCTTGTAAGAGGGACCACCGTAATCTTCTGACTGCTCTGCCATCTTGGCCCCACCTCTCTAAATGTAAGATATTTTTTAACAAAATCAAAAAGAGAGAGAAGGAGAAGCAGGAAAAGAGCCTTATGACATTTAAATATTTTACTTGCATATTTGGGGATGTCTAAACAGAGTAATGGAATCCCTGGTGGCGTAGTGGTTAAGTGCTGCAGCTGCTAACCAAGACGTCAGCAGTTCAAATCCACCAGGTGCTCCTTGGAAACTCTGTCAGGCAGTTCTACTCTGTCCTGTAGCGTCGCTATGAGTTGGAATCAACTTGACAGCAGTGGGTTTGGTTTTTGGAAATGGAGTAACGGAGCCCTACTGGCACAGTGGTTAAGTGCTGTGGCTGCTAACCAAAAGATTTGTCAGCAATTTGAATCCACCAGCCATTCCTTGGAAACCCTATGGGGCAGTTCTACTGTGTCCCATAGGGTTGCTATCAGTCAGAATTGACTCAATGGCAACAGGTTTTTGTTTTTTTTTAACAGAGTCGTAGATAATAGAAAGTCCAGTAAGAATATGTTCTGTACTGACGACTTAGCTGTTGAGTTAAGGGATTGAAAAGAATGATTATTAGAGGAATTTAAAAATCAAGATTATAACTATGTACTTGATAATATTAGAAAATAACCACTTCTGTATTTCTTAGCCAAAGCCAAATACTGATAAGTAACATTTAGACAGTCATGTTGGGCATAGTGACTTAAAGCAGTAAATCCAGCTTCTCAAAGAAAATAAATAGTTGCAGTTACTGATGTATGTCTTAGGAGATAAGCAAAGATTATAAACCTCAAAATGAAAAATTATCTTTATGTCATTAAATTCATCCATATAGCAATTCAATCACTTATTCATTTCAACATATTTTCAATTTTTTAACACCCTGCTTATATTTAAGTATAATGTATTTTCTTATAAGTGCATCTACTAAGAACTATTATCATTATAGAAATCCTGGTGGAGTAGTGGTTAAGAGTTTGGCTGCTAACCAAAAAGTTGCCAATTCGAATCCACCAGGCACTCCTCGGAGACCCCATGGGGCAGTTCTACTGTGCCCTACGGTGTCGCTATAAGTCAGAATCAGCTCACTGGCAACAGGTTTGGTTTTTTCTTTGTTTTTTTCTTAATCATTCTTATCCCATTAAAATAGGTATAGCATATTTTTATTTATTTTTTCATGGATCTTCCACAACAGATTTTGGATGTAAATGCATGATGTCTTACATTTTATCTTTGTGTAATGGAATGGTGTTTCTTGTTTTTTAAAAGAAAAACTTGGCTATTCATTTAAGCAACTGTATAATTTCCTGGAAAATTCATTGTTAGATCAATCACAGATATTATGAAAAAATAAATAAGCAGTTCACTGTTCTTTATTTACCTTCCACACTCTTGTCTCTTACTTTAGGGGAAACCAATGAATATTCAATGGGGAATTGTAGTGAAACATCAACTGATTTCATTTTATTAGGAGTGTTCCCACCATCAAGAATTGGCCTTTTCCTCCTCATTCTCATCATTCTCATTTTCTTAATGGCTTTAATTGGTAACATATCCATGATTATCCTCATCCTACTGGACACCCATCTCCACACACCCATGTATTTCCTGCTTAGTCAGCTCTCTCTCATGGACCTGAATTACATGTCCACTATTGTCCCCAAGATGGCTTACAATTTCCTGTTTGGAAACAAGTCAATCTCCTTCATTGGATGTGGAGTTCAGAGTTTCTTCTTTTTGACTTTGGCAGGTGCAGAGGCACTTCTCTTGGCATCTATGGCTTATGACCGTTATGTGGCCATTTGCTTTCCTCTTCACTATCCCGTTCGTATGACCAAAAGTGTGTGTGTGTTAATGACTACAGGATCTTGGATAATGAGCTCTATCAATGCATGTGCCCACACTGCATATGCACTCCATATGCCCTATTGCCAGTCCAGGACCATCGATCATTTCTTCTGTGATGTCACAGCCATATTGGCTCTGGCATGCACGGATGCCTGGGTCTATGATTACATAGTGTTTGTGTGCAGTACCTTATTCCTTGTGTTTCCTTTCATTGGCATTACCTATTCTTATGGCCGGGTTCTCCTTGCCATCTACTGCATGCCCTCATCAGAAGGGAGGAAGAAGGCCTATTCAACCTGCAGTACCCACCTCACTGTGGTGACTTTGTACTATGCACCCTTTGTTTACAATTATCTACACCCCAGATCCTTCCAATCTCCAACAGTAGACAAGGTTCTGGCTGTTTTCTACACTGTCCTCACCCCCATGTTCAACCCTGTCATCTACAGCCTGAGGAACAAGGAGGTAATGAGGGCCCTGAGAAAAGTTACTCAGAGAATATTCTCTGTGAAAATGTAGACAAGGTTTCTGCATCAATCTTCAAGCTGCAAGTGTCTGCCTATTCTGCAGTGAATTGCCATGAAGAAAAACATTATTCAAAGCATGAGGACAAGGTCTAAGGTTATATTAGAAGATTTTAAAAATTAGAAGTTTGACAAAATAATTTTACGTTACTAAGGCTTTTTTTTTTTTTTTTTAAGGCATAATGTTTGTTTTTCCTGAGGTGTTTTTTTTTCCATTAATATAAAAGGCATATATAGTCAACTCAATTTCAGAAATAAGAAGCTTTTATTAATATGTAGAAAAGAAAATGAAAACTATCTAAAATGAAAATATCATTCATCGTAACAGTTCTACTATATTTAATCTATCTCTCAATATGACAACAGATCAAATGATTTATTGTGACTGAATCTAATCAAAATAATATTTTTTTCATTAATTCACTCTTAATAGGTGTGTACTATTCTAATTTTTCCCCAAATTCAATGGAAATGACAGATAGAGGGTTTAGAAAGTCTTACACAATGATATAACTTGTCATATTTCCTCAAATATGACGTTTATGTTTTCCAGAAGGGGGGCCCTGAATTTATCTGGATGAATTCTAGGGAAGTGATTTATTAGTAAAATCAGTAATTAGGGCTGGAGAGATGCTAACTGAGCTATAGAAGGAGAGAATACTTTATAAGAGGATTAATGGAAGCTACAGTCTAATAAGTACAGGTTATACTATCTCAGCCATTCCCAAATGAGTCCCCAGCACAGACTCAAATTTTGCACTCCAAGTAGTCACTGGTACCCTTATATAAGGCAATTTAGGTTATACATATTCTTCAGTCAATAGACTCATAATTCTATTGATATGCTTTTTGGGGGTAGGAGTGGGGAGTCAACTTCTCTCCACCAGTATTTTAAGTTGATATACCAGCTCAGTTTATACCAGCTCAGTCTATACCAGCTCAGTCTGTGCCTAAATGGGTCCCACCATTATTTCCAGGAAAACAAAAATGTATTAGCTTAGGTGTATATTCTAGGTGAAGAGGTATTGCAGTCCAGGAGAGAATACTGCTAATACTGAAATCTGTCCCCCTTTTTTTTCTTTTTAATTGTAATTTAGGTGAAGGTTTACAGAACAAACTAGCTTCTCATTAAACAATTAGTGTACATATTGTTTTATGACATTGATTACCAAAATGTGGCAATGGGAAGCATCATGGCAATCTGCCTCTGTAAAGATTACAGCCTTGGAAACCGTATAGCACAGTTCTACTCTGTCCTACAGGGTTGGTATGAGAGGCAATCAACTCAGCAGCACATCACAACAAAAACAGCAATGTGAATTGAAGGTAAAACATAGTGAAATAGAATATAAACTAAATGGTTAGTGTTATCTGTGAGACTTGTTCCTTAATTTATGATGAATAAACTCATAAATGCTCTCAAAAATCTATTTATGAAAATATGGTCACTTCCAAAAGAATTATGTTTCTGTGTGACAAAATAGATAACAAATGTTCACATCACCTAAAATGGAACCACAAATGTAAGAATATTTGTCCATAACTGTTCAAATAAATTTATAAAACAAATTAAGGAGTGGCTTGAAGGAGAAATTGAATTTATTAATGGTGGAGGATGCATCGTGTTTACTGCCTGTGACGGAATCTTTTGGATATGGGTAAAGAGTGCAACCAAGTTTAGAATTCTTTAATATGGAGCTCGTAACATGAATTATATTTTCTATAAGTAGAAGTATTTTCATGCAAGTAAGTGATGAGATCACATAGGTGTTGATTCCATAGTATTATTTTGCAGTATGGATTAATGTCTAAACTAAAATCATTCTGGATTTACAGTGACAGGTTTAGGAATTGAGTGACATAATTTATGTAAGAGCTGGCCAAGTTCAGAATTAGACAATTCAAAGTAGAGTTGGAGGTAGGGTAGTCTCTACATTTTTTATATCACTATTCACCAAAAATCCTACAACATGAAATACAGACAACAAAAATTGTTTTGTATCTTATTTGTAAACACGTTATCTGTATTAGATAAGAAATGAGAGTCACTGGGAATGAGAGTACTAATTCATACTGGAGTAAGCTTTTGGTGGACCCAAGTGAAACAAGACTACTAAAGCTGGTTCTTAAGAGCCCAAACTCTCCACAATTGTGAATGCAGCATTTCCTATTTCCTACATTTCTTTCTTTCTTTCTATTTGCTCATGAATGAAGAGTGGTTAGTGCTGTGTCTTACTTGCTGTTCAGCCTTATATAACTCATTCTTTATAATTAAGTATTTAGAAATTACTTGTCTAGATTTTATATGAAAATATAAAATGGAAATTATAATAAAGGTAAAATAAGAATGCCTAAAATTCCTTACCTATTGGAAAATAAAATATTTTCTACATCTCAAGGACAATATCTGGAAATAATTCAGGGATCATAGGATTAGTAGACGTGCTATGGTTATTCAGGTTTTGTTTTTGAATACAAACTATGCCTAATTGTATTGCCTTATGATTTTAACTATGCATTTTATTTATTTATATTGTACCTCCTTCATAAATTATAAACTTCCACTGTGGTAATAATTTCACCTTCATTAACAACTTGACAGAGCTTTTGTGAGAAACAGAGTAGTCAATGCAAATAATTTGAAAACTATAACACTATACAAATGTAGTGGATGACAATATTTGAATGAAAATGATGACAATTTTGTTGATGGTGATAACCATGGTGAGGATGAAGAGAACAAAGGTCACAGTTACTGTTCAGTGATTTCTTATACCCAGGCTCACACTAAGTAATCACTATGTATTATCTCATATACAGTTTGCAATGACCTACATTTTGTTCTTTTTTTTTTTTTTTAAATGTCTGCTCCATATATAAACTGCTGGCTTAAAAAGTTAAATTCACTACCCCATGTTTACATAACTAGTAACTAGAAGAACATGAATTGGATTCAGTTTTGGCTCAAACTCTGTGCAATTTTGCAGTGAAGTAGATAAACTCACCCCTGTTTCAAACTAATATTTGAAGGCTATACCCTTGTAATCCATTTCTATCTATCAGAAGTATCTTTTTACTTACTTGATCTATGACTAATGCTGATGATTGACCATTGTGGAATTTCATGAAGGTATATGGTTTACAAACACACAAATACTGGGTATTTATGATCTTTTATACTTTAATAAATTTATGATTCTTAAACTCTGTTCTCTTCTAAATAAATATGTATAATTTATTTAAATATTACATAAGATTATTACTACCTAAGATACCTAACTAATTTAAACTGTTATATACTGTCTGTCTCTTTAGTTCAATTAGTTCTGGAAACCTTTAATGTGATGAGGAATCATATGTGGAATTACATACAGGGATACTCTGTATTGCCTAGATGTCAGAAGACACTCTTCTGAGCCATCTGATTCTGAGTCTATAAAAGCCAATTGACAAAAGCTCTAGATACCAGATAGTAATTAAAAATATTTCCTATACAGACATGCAGAATTAGGTATCATTTGTTGCTTGTATGGAACTAAGGTTGACTTTAAGGAGTTAATGCATAAAAAATAATCCTGTTTTGCTGGTTTCCTAGCCTTGCAGGTAAGTAAGGAAGGCCACTATCTGGAGATGGTTAATATAGTTTTACACCTTTATCTTCCTTCCATGTACAGATGTGGTCCATGTTTAAGTCTTGTTTCTCCTTCTCTAAGAAACCATCATCAGAATGTTTTCTGCTTGCTCTTTCCTCCTATATATAATGCCATTATTGCTGATGCTCAAATCACAAGGTTTTAGAGGAATTTTAAAAGTCAAGACAGGTGGAAACATTTTGTACGTGGGTTATATTTATATCATTTTTTGTTATTTTAGTGGATAAAATACATAGAAAAAGAACAAAAATAACTTATTTAGATTTATTTTTACATGAGGAAGAATATCATCTTCTCTTTATACCTTAAGAGCTTGAAACAATGACTGAGAATGCTTCCCTGTTAGGCACATAGTTCCTTTAAATGATATCAGAGGACAAGATATTAGCATATAAGAATAGGGAACATAGAGGAGGCAGGGCCAAGAAGGCAGAATAGCCAGATGCTTCCAGCGATCCCTCTTACAACAAAGACCTGAAAAATCAACTGGAACAATTATATTTATGATAAGCTAGGAGGCCTGAACATTACCGAAAAGGTAGAAAACGGACTGAGCAGCAGAGGGAGAGGAAGGTGGTTCAGAAGTGGAGATGAGTTGCTGGACCTGAATCTCAGAGATCCTTCAGGCACCATTCCCTGAAGCAGCAGCAACAGGCCAGTAGTAGTGTTGGCCACAGTTTCCTCAGGGAGAAGCAGCCAGCTACACAGCCTACTCACACCTCTGGAACCAGAGAAGAATGTCTCTCTCGGCAAAAGCTAAGTACTTGAGCACATTTTGCCACACCACCCCCCCAAACTGGCTTCAGTGGCAGTTGATTTCCCTGGGCCTGAGATAGTCCCATTTGAGCATGCAGAGCCATGCTCCCGGCCTTGGAGAAGGAATAAATTCACATCAGGGCAAAAGATAATTTGCCAGGTCCACTAACTGGGGGAGCTCAGGACAGAAGCAGCTCCTGTCCTGGCATAAATGGTCTGTGAACTTTGAATACCTTCCCCCCCTGCACAGACCTGTGTGGACTTATTTCAGGATAATAGGCCCTTGCTGGCAGACTGAAACTGTATCAACTGGGTGGTGGAGAGCTGGTGTTTGATATTTGACACCGCTTTGAGTATAAAACAGGGCCCTCGCTTAACCATATCAGGGGCCTAAGGACTGGTGGCTCCACTCAGGTCACCCAGTCACCTGTGATGGGGTCCACGGATAACTGGTACCTCCCAGCCCTTACAACCAAAGGCATTGGGTGCCCATGATCCATCTGCAGAACCCAACTACCTGTATGCTCTAGGGAATAGGGATGCACTTTCCTCAGGGACACTCGTGGGATGGTTCTCAGCCCCCTGCCTTGTTCAGAGCATGACACCATGCTGCAAGCAGATACCGGTACCTACACTAAACACCCCTGCCCCTCTAAGACTGTACAGCAGAAACTGTATCACCCACTTGATGACCAGCTACTTGGACACCTGAGCTGAATTCACACAAGAAAAGTGAATGGACTCATAAGTTCATATACCTGAGAACAGCTCTAGCCATCTGGTGACAGGACACCAGAGCTCCAAGGGTAAAAATAATCAAGCTAAAACTCACTCAAGCAACCCATTTGGCAAATCAAAACAAAACGAAGCAAGAAACAGGGATACAATAAGCAAACATAAACCAATATAATAACTTATAGATGGCTTGTAGACGACAGTCAGTATCAAACCACACAAAGAAACGGACCATGATCACTTCAACAAACTCTCAACAGAGAGAATCAAAGGGTCTCCTGGATGAAGGTGCCTTCTTGGAATTGCCAGACGCAGAATACAAAAGATTAATATACAGAACTCTTTGAGACATCAGAAAGGAGCTCAGACAATACGCAGAACAAGCCAAGGGACACACAGATAAAACAGTTGAAGAAATTAAATACTTTATTCAAGAGCATAAAGAAAAATTTAATAAGATGTAAGAATCCATAGAGAGTCAGCAATCAGAAATTCAGAAGATTAACAATAAACTTACAGAATTAAACAACTTGATAGAAAGTCAGAGGAGCAGAACTAAAGAAGTGGAAGGCAGAATTAGCAACCTTGAAGATGAAGCACTTGACACCAGCAATATATCTGAAGAAAAATCAGATAAAAGAAAAAAAAATGAAGAATTCTTAAGAATCATATGGGATTCTATCAAGAGAAATAACCTAAGAGTGATTGGAGTACCAGAGCAGCAGAAATTACAGAGAGAATTGTCAAAGATTTGTTGGCAGAAAACTTCCCTGATGTCATGAAAGATGAGAAGATATCTATCCAAGATGCTCATCAAATTCCACATAAGGTAGATTTTAAAAGAAAGTCACTAATATATATTATAATCAGACTTGCCAAAAACAAAGATAAAGAGAGAATTTTAGGAGCAGATAGGGATAAACAAAAAGTCACATACAAAGGAGAGTCAATAAGAATAAGCACAGACTACTCAGTGGAAACCATGCAGTCAAGAAGGCAATGGGATGATATATAAAGTATTGAAGGAAAAACAATTGCCAAACAAGAATCATATATCCAGCAAAACTGTTTCTCAATTGTGAAGGTGAAATTGGGACATTTCCAGATAAACAGAAGTTTAGGAAATTCATAAAAAGCAAACCAAAATTATAGGAGCTACTGAAGGGAGTTCTTTGGTTAGACAATAATATCAGGTATCAACCCAAGACTACAACACTAGACAGAGGAATCAGATGTTAACCCAGACAGGGAAACCACAAAAATAAATCAAGACAAAAAAAAAATGCTCAAAACAGTGATGTCATTATGTAAATAAGACAATATTAAAATAATAAAGAGGGACCAAGAAATTAACTCAAAGATCTTCCATATGGAGAGGAACACAAGGTGATATAAAGAAATAAAAGTTAGGTTTAAACTTAGAAATATAGGGCTAAACATTAACCACAAAGGAGACTAACTATCCTACTCATCAAAATAAAATAGAAGAAAAAATAGAGACTAAACAGAAAAAAATGAACAAAAACGAATAAGAGGAAAAGACAATATAAAAGAATAAACTACTCAGCACAAACAATTACTTGGGAAAAAGAAACGTAACAGCATAATAAAAGACATCAAAATGACAGCACTAAATTCAGAGATATTACAGTAGGAAAAGCCAAGTGGAAGCCATTAGAATTGTCTCTATCCTGAAAAATAGTAAACCAAAAGCAATACCATATTCCTGGAGAGATTGCAGAAATTATTGCAACCATCAAGGACTTGAAGAATGTAGGGGTGTTGATTCCCACCACATCCCCATTCAACTTGCCTACTTGGCCTGTGCAAAAAACAGGTGGGTCTTGGAGAATGACAGTGAATTATTGTAAATGTAACGAGGTGTTGACTTCAATTGCAGGTGCTTTTTCAGATGAGCTTTCACTGCTTGAGCAAATTAATATATCTCCTTGTCCCTGCTATGCAGCTATTGATCTGGTCAACGCATTTTTCTTGATTCTGGTTTTGAAGGACCACAACAAGCAGTTTGCCTTCATCTGACAAGGCTATCAATACACTTTCACTGTCCTACCCCAGTGGTATATCAACTCTCCAGCCCTAGGTCATAAATTAGTCTGCAAGGACATTGATGACCTTTCCCTTCCACAAGATGTCACACTGATCCATTACATTAATGACATGCTGATCTGGACGTAGTAAGGAAGAAGTATCAATGATTCTAGACATATTGGTAAGACATTTGCATGATAGAGCGTGACAAAAATTCAGGCGTCTTCCACCTCAGTGAAATTTCTAGGGGTCCAGTGGTGTGGGACATGTCAAGATATTCCTTCTAAAGTGAAGGATAAGTTACCCAGACAATTACAAAATGTGAAGGTAGTGGCAGATAAGCAAATATGCTTTTTTCAGGCTCCATGCTTCTGATTCAGCTTGATAGTCCAGGGTTATCAGAGTAAGATGTCCCTAAGTCCTGATTCTGTCAACAAATAACTGTTAAAAACAAAATCTTGTATTAATTCAAAAAAAATAGCACAATATTTGATTGCTCTATGATTTAATAAAAACTTGCAAATTGGGGCAATATTCTCTTCAAGAAAACACTCCCAGAGAATTGAGATCTCGCAGAGACTTAAATAATTTTTGCTCAATGAGTACAAGCTTCCATGGTGATGAAGGATTTAATGGTTGAGTTAGCATTAGAAAGTAATTCCTGAAAATTTGGCCTTTTACACATTTGTGGTTATGAGACTTCTTGAAATTAAAATTAAGGAAGTACATAGTCTTTTTCATTATTTGTTATTGTCTGCTGTCTTTGAGCCAGAAAAGTTAAAAATGAAAAAAAACCTTGTTGCAAAGTAACATTTGCAATCTTGGCTGGGGGAAAAAAAAAGACCAGCAAAGCAAGATCAGTTTTTTAGTCAGGTGTTTTTAGCCTAGTGTGTAAGAGAAACCTTTTGAAAGCGATTTATCTATTCCTGAAGCCACAATGCCCTGGACGTTTTTGTTATATGTGTCAATATAGCCCCTGTTATGGATTGAATTGTACCCCCCCAAAATGTGTGATGTAACTCCTAACATTTATTGCCCATGGTTACAATCCCATTTGAGAATGGGTTGTCTTTGTTATGTTAATGAGGAAAGATTAATATATGAGTATGTCTTAAATCAATCTCTTTGGGGATACAAAAGAGATTAAACAAGTAAGTTAGCAAGAAGAGATGGAGGAAGAGAGATGCCAAGCCATATGAAGATTGCCCAGGAGCAGAAGCTTAAAAAAAACCTTCTTTCAGGGCCAACAGACAGAGAAAGCTGTCCCCTAGAGCCAACACCCTGAATTTGAACTTCTAGCCTCCTAACTGTGAGAAAATAAATTTCTGTTTGTTAAAGTCATCCACTTGTGGTATTTCTCTTATAGCAGTGGTAGATAACTAAGACAGTCCCCATTTGCTAATCCAGTTTTAGTTGTGTTTCTGTTCACTTGGAATCGATATATTCTTACATAATACTCTTGTTAAACCTCAGATTGTTGATCTATAGTATAAGAAGGTTATAACTCTAAGTTCCTTTACAGTTTTGACATTCTGAGACTGAATTTACCTATCTTACCTGGATATTGTGATAATCAAATTATATAATGCATGGGAAAGGACTTTGTCCATTATAAAGTGCTCTACAAAGATCATGAGGGTTTATGAAAATAATTATAATAAAATATACATGTATATTTACATGTATGTCTATGCGTGTGTGTATATATATACGAAAACAAACAAACCCATTGCTGTTGAGTTGATTCCAACTCATAGTGACCCTACAGGACAGAGTAGAACTGCCCCATAGAGTTTCCAAGTAGAACCTGGTGGATTTGAAGTGCTGACCTTTTGGTTAGTACCCATAGCTCTTAACCACTACATCACCAGGGTTTCTACATATATATACATATATGCATATGTGTGTGTGTATAATATACACAACAATCTTTATTATTCCCTGCTTCTGCTAGCATTTGGATTTAATTTGCATAATTCGGAGGCTTCAGAGTCTATCATACTTGTAATCCAGTTATATAAGGAGAACAGAATCAGAACACAAGGAGGATAAATGCCTCACTCTCCTGTGCTTCTCTCATGAAAAATCCACATCTTACCAAATCTCAAAGACTTCACTAACCATATCTTTATCTTCCTAAGATTATTACCATGCCTACTCTCACATTTTCTTTTGTAATGTCTATTATTTTCACATTTATTTCCATACAAACAACATTAAAGAGTTCATTGGGTAGTTGTGCAATCATTCAACAGCCACTGATAACTGATTCTTTGGTTTAAAAAAAAGTGCTTTTTTTATTTTCCTCCAAAGGAGAAAATGATCAACTAATAAAGCCTGGGAGCCCTGGTGGTGCAGCGGTTAAGAGCACAGCTGCTAACCAAAACATCAGCAGTTCAAATCCACTAGACTTTCCTTGGAAACCCTACAGGGCAGTTCTATTCTGTCCTATAGGGCTGTTATAAGTAAGAATCGATTTGACAGCAATGAGTTTAATAAAGCTTAAAGCAACATCATGATAAACAGAAAAAACATTGAAGTAGTCAAGGATTTCATATTACCATAATCAACTCTCATGGAAGCAGAAGTCAAGAAATCAAATGACAGATTGTGCTGGGCAAATATGCTACAAAAGACATCTTTAATGTGTTAAAAAGCAAAGATGTCACCTTGAAGACTAAGGTGCACCTGGCCCAATCCATGGTATTTTAAATCATCCCATATGCACAGAAAAGCTGGACAATGAATAAGGGACACATAAGAATTGACGCCTTTGAATTATGGCATTGACTACGAATATTGAATATACCCTGGGGTGGCAGAAGAATGAACGGATCTGTCTTGGAAAAAGTACACCCAAAATGCTCCTTAGAAGGGAGGATAACCCAGTGCCATCGAGTCAATTCCGAGAGGGGAGGATAGCAGCTTGTTATCAGGAGGAATCAGTCCCTGGAGAAGGATATCATGTTTGGCAAAGTAGAGGGTCAGCGAAAGAAAGGAAGACACTCAGCGAACCGAATTGACACTGGCTCCAACACGGGCTCAAAGATATCTATGATTGTGAGGATGGCGCAGAATCGAGCAACAGCAAAAATAAAGTGTCATGGGGAAAAGAGGGCTCTATTAAGATGGAAGGAGGTCAAAAAAGGTAAAAAAGGAGAAAAAATATTCAGTGTAGAGGGGCATTCTAGTTTGAGTCTTATCCTCATTAGGCATCTTTTTTTTTTCTCTCTCTCCTTTTTTATTGTACTTTAGATGAAGGTTTATAGAGCAAACTAGTTTCTCATTAAACATTTAGTACACATACTGTTTTATGACATTGGTTAACAACCACACAACAGGTGACTACTCTCCTTTCTCCACCTTGGGTTCCCTATTACCAGCTTTCCTGTCCCCTCCTGCCTTCTAGTCCTTGCCCCTAGGCTGGTGTGCCCCTTTATTTTGTTTTCTGGGCCTTCCTAATCTTTGGCTGAAGGATGAACCTCAGGAGTGACTTCATTATGAGCTAAAAGAGTGTCCAGGGGCCACACTCTCGGGGTTCCTCTAGTCTCTGTCAGGCCAGTAAGTCTGGTCCTTTTTTGTGAGTTAGAGTTTTGTTCTACATTTTCTTCAGCTCTGCCCGGGACCCTCTATCATGATCTCTGTCACAGCAGTCAGTGGTGGTAGATGGGCACCACCTAGTTGTACTGAACTCAGTCTGATGGAAGCTGTGGTAGATGTGGTCTATTAGTCCTTTGGGCTAATCTTTCCCCTGTTTCTTAGTTCTCTTCATTCTCCCTTGCTCCTGAAGGAGTGAGACCAGTGGAGTATCTTAGATGGCAGCTCGCAGGCTTTTAAGAGCCCAGACGCTACTCACCAAAGTTGAATGTAGAACATTTTCTTTGTAAACTATGTTATGCCAATTGAGCTAGATGTTTCCTGAGACCATGGCCCCCAAAGCCCTCAGCCCATCAATTTGGTCCCTCAGGGAATTTGGATGTGTCTATGGAGCTTCCATGACCTTGCCAAGTTGATCTGGCTTCCCCATTGTTGTGTACTGTCTTACTTCTCACCAAAGTTGCCACTTATCTATTGCCTATTTAGTGTTTTTCTATCCCCACCCCTTTCCTCCCTTGTAACCATCAAAGATTGTTTCTTTTTCTGTGTAAACGTTTTCATGAGTTTTTATAATACTGGTCTCATGTAATATTTGTGCTTTTGTGATTGGCTTATTTCACTCAGCATAATGTCCTCCAGCCCCACGTGTCTGTTGGTGTGTCATACTGTGGGGGCTTGTGTATTGCTGTGATGCTGGAAGCTACGCCACTGGTATTCAGATACCAGCAGGGTCACCCATGGAGGACAGGTTTCACCTAAGCTTCCAGACTAAGACAGACCAGGAAGAAAAGTATTAGCCAGAGACAGTCTACTTCTGAAAAGTATTAGCCAGAGAAAACCTTATGAATAGTAGCAGAACACTGATATAGTGCTAGAAGATGAGCCCCTCAGGTTAGAAGGCACAGAAAAGACAACTGTGGAAGAGCTGCATCCTCAAAGCAGAGTCGACCTTAATGATGTAGATGGAGTAAAGCTTTCAGGACCTTCATTTGCTGATGTGGCACAAATCAAAATGAGAAGAAACAGCTGCAAACAGCCATTAATAATTGGACCCTGGAATGTACAAAGTATGAATCTAGCAAAATTAGAAATTGTCAAAAATGAAATGGAACACATAAACATCAATATCCTAGGCATTAGTGAAATGAAATGGGCTGGTATTGGCCATTTTGAATGAGACAATCATATAGTCTACTATGATGGGAATGACAACTTGAAGAGGAATGGTGTTGCATTCATCATAAAATGGAACATTTCAAGATCTATTCTGAAGTACAATGCTGTCAGTGATAGGATAATAGCCATACAACTACAAGGAAGACATGTTAATATGACTATTACTCAAATATATACACCAACCACTAAGGCCAAAGATGAAGAAATAGAAGATTTTTATCAGCTTCTGCAGTCTGAAATTGATCGAACATGCAATCAGGATGCATTGATAATTACTGGTGATTTTAACATGAAAGTTGGAAACAAAGAAGAAGGATCAGTAGTTGAAAATATGGCCTTGGTGATAGAAGCAATGCCGGAGATCGAATGATAGAATTTTGCAAGAACAACGACTTCTTCATCGCAAATGCCTTCTTTCTCCAACATAAACAGTGACTGTACACATGGACCTCGCCAGATGGGACACAGAGAAATCAAACTGACTACATCCGTGGAAAGAGACTATGGAAAAGCTCGATATCATCAGTCAGAACAAGGCCAGGGGCCGAATGTGGGACAGACCATCAATTGCTCATATGCAAGTTCAAGCTGAAACTGAAGAAAAACAGAGAAAGTCCAAGAGAGCCAAAATATGACCTTGAGTAAATCCCACCTGAATTTAGAGACCATCTGAAGAAAAGATTTGATGCATTGAACACTGGTGACAAAAGACTGGAGGAGTTGTGGAATGACATCGAGGACATCATACATGAAGAAAGCAAGAGGTCATTGAAAATACAGGAAGGAAAGAAAAGACCAAGATGGATGTTGGAGGAGACTCTGAAACTTGCTCTCCAACGTCGAGCACCTAAAGCAAAAGGAAGAATTGACAAAGTAAAGGAACTGAACAGAAGATTTCAAAGGGCAGTTTGAGAAGACAAAGTATTATAATTACATTTGCAAAGAGCTGGAAATGGACAACCAAAAGGGACGAACATGCTCGGCATTTCTCAAGCTGAAAGAACTGAAGAAAAAATTCAAGTCTGGAGTTGCAATAGTGAAGAATTCTATGGGGAAAATATTAAATGACACAGGAAGCATCAAAAGAAGATGGAAGGAATACAGAGTCATTATATCAAAAAGAATTAGTCGATGTTCAACCATTTCAAGAAGTAACATATGATCAGGAACCGTGGTACTGAAGGAAGAACTCCAAGCTGCTCTGAAGGCATTGGTGAAAAACAAGGCTCCACGAACTGATGGAATATCAATTGAGATGTTTCAACAAAACGGATGCAGTGCTGGAGGTGCTCGCTCATCTATGCCAAGAAATATGGAAGACTGCTTCCTGGCCAACAGACTGGAAGAGATCCATATTTATGCCTATTCCCAAGAAAGGTGATCCAACCAAAAGTGGAAATTATAGAAAAATACCATTAATAACAGAAACAAGCAAAATTTTGCTGAAGATCATTCAGAAATGGCTGCAGCAGTATATCGACAGGGAACTGCCAGAAATTCAGGCCAGTTTCAGAAGAGTAAGTGGAACCAGTGGTATCATTTCTGATGTCAGATGGATCCTGGCTGAAAGCAGAGAATACTAGAAGGATGTTTACCTGTGTTTTATTGACTAGGCAAAGGCATTCAACTGTGGGGATCATAACAAATTACGGATAACATTGCAAAGAATGGGAATTCCAGAACACTTAATTGTGCTCATGAGACAGTTATTCAGACACAACCAACAAGGGGATACTGATTGGTTTAAAGTCAGGAAAGTTGTGTGTCAGGGTTGTATTTTTTCACCATACCTATTCAATATGTATGCTGAGAAAATAATCCAAGAAACTGGACTATATGAAGAAGAATAGGGCATCAGGATTGGAGGAAGACTCATTAACAACCTGCATTACAGATGACACAAACTTGCTTGCTGAAAGTAAAGAGGACTTGAAGCACTTGCTAATGAAGATCAAAGACCACACCCTTCAGTAGGGACTGCACCTCAACGTAAAGAAAACAAAAATCCTCACAACTGGACCAATGGGCATGATCATGATAAATGGAGAAAAGGTTGAAATTGTCAAGGATTTCATTTAACTTGGATCCACCGTTAACAGCAAATCAAAAGATGAGATGGAGCCAAGATGGCAGAATAGACAGACGCTTCCATCGACCCCTCTTTACAACAAAGACCTGAAAAAAAAAGTGAAACGAGTATATTTGTGACAAGCTGGGATCCCTGAGCATCAAAGGCAGGCTTAGACAACGAACTGAGGGGCAGGGGAGGAAGAGGCCTTTTGGAGGTGGAGAGGAGTTACCGCACCTGAATCGCGGGGAGCCCTCAGGTACCATTCTTGGAGCGCACGGGCGGTGGCAGAGGGCTGGTACTAGTGTTCGGGCTCAGTTTCCTCAGGGAGAAGCAGCCAGCCACAGAGCCCAATCACACCTCCGGAACCTGAGGAGAAAGGCCCTCTAGGCAAAAGCTAAGTACTTGCATATATTTTACTGCGCCCCCACCCATCCCCAAGGCGGCTTCAGCCGCTGAATCCCTGGGCCTGAGATAGACCCTGGTAAGCACCTAGAGCCATCCTCCTGGCCTTGGGGAAGGAAAAAATTTGCAACTGGGGGGAAAAGATAATTTGCTAGCTCCATTAACTGGGGCAGCTCAGGACAGAAGAGGTTTCTGTCTAGGCGTAAATCATCGGTGGACCTTGAGCACCTTTCCCTTTTGCATGGACCTGTGTGGGCCTATTTCAGGAGAAAAGGCCCTTGTTGGCAAACTCCAACCATTTCAGCCGTGTCGTGGAGAGGTGGATGTTTGATATTTGACATTGCTTTGCCTATTAAACAAGGTCCTCACCTACCCACATCAGGGACCTAAGGACTGTTAGCTCCACTCAGGTCACCCTGCCACCCGCAACAGGGGTCCAAAGATAGCTGGTACCTCCCAGTCCTTGCAACCAAAAACTTTGGGTGCCCATGGTCCCTCTGCAGAACCCACCCACAAGCATGCTCTAGGGAACAGAGATGCGTTTTCCTCAGAGATGCTTGGGGGTTGGTTCTTAGCCCCCTGACTTGTTCAGAGCATGACCCCATGCTGCAATCAGATACCGGTATATATGCCAATCACCCCTGCCCCTCTAAGACTGTAGGACAGACCCTATACCACACACTTGATATCAGCTACCTGGAAACCTGAGCTGAATTCATACAAGAAAACTGAATGGACTCCTAGACTGATATACCTGATAACAGCTCTAGCCAGCTGGGAACAGGACACCAGAGCTCTAAAGGTGAAAATAATCAAGCTAGCTCACTCAAGCAGCCCATAGGGGTATACCAAAACAAAACAAAGCAAGCAGTTATGACACAGTAAGCAAGCATAAACTAATACAATAACTTATAGATGGCTCGGAGACAACAATGAATATCAAGTCACACAAAGAAACAGACCATGATCAACTCGACAGGCTCTCAAAACAAAGAACCCAGGCATCTTCTAGATGAAAGTGCATTCCTGGAATTACCAGAGGCAGAATACAAAAGTTTAATATACAGAACCCTTGAAGACATCAGGAAGGAAAAGAGGCAATATGCAGAACCAGCCAAGGAACACACAGATAAAGCAATTGAAAAAATTAGAAAGATTATTCAGGAACATAATGAAAGTTTAATAAGCTGGAAAAATCCATAGACAGACAGCAATCAGAAATTCAGAAGATTAACAATAAAATTACAGAATTAGATAACTCAATAGAAAGTCAGAGGAGCAGAACCAAGCAAGTAGAAGCTAGAATTTCTGAACTTGAAGATAAATCACTTGGCACTAATATATTTGAAGAAAAATCAGATAAAATAATTTTATAAAAATTAAGAAACCTTAAGAATCGTGTGGTACTCTATCAAGAGAAATAACCTTCAAGGGATTGGAGTACCAGAACCGGGAGGGATAACAGAAAATACAGAGAAAATTGTTGAAGATTTGTTGGCAGAAAACTTCCCTGATATCATGAAAGATGAGAAGATATCTATCCAAGACAGTCATTGGACTCCACAAAAAGTAGATCTTAAAAGAAAGCCACCAAGACATATTATAATCAAGCTTGACAAAACCAAAGATCAAGAGAGAATTATACAAGCAGCTAGGGATAAATGAAAAGTCACCTACAAAGGAGAGCCAATAAGAATAAGCTCAGACTACTCGGCAGAAACCATGCAGGCAAGAAGGCAATGGGATGACATATTTTAAAAATTGAAGGAAAAAAATTGCCTGCCAAGAATCATATATCCATCAAAAGTGTCTCTTAAATAAGAAGATGAAATTAAGATATTTCCAGATAAACACAAGTTGAGGGAATTCGTAAAAACCAAACCAAAACTACAAGAAATACTAAAGGGAGTTCTTTGGTTAGAAAATCAATAATATCAGGTATCCACCCAAGACTAGAACACTGGGCAGTGCAGCCAGAAGTCAAACCAGACAGGGAAATCCAAAAAAACAAAGCAAGATTATTAAAAAAAATAATAAGCCCAAACAGAGTAACAACAATGTTATTATATAAAGGAAGAAAATATTAAAATAATAAAGAGGGACTGAGAAATGTAATCATACACCTTCCATATGGAGAGGAAGATACAGTGATACAAAAAAATAAAAGTCAGTTTTAAATTTAGAAAAATAGGGGTAAAAAATCAGGTAGCCAAAAAGGAGACAAACTATCCTACTCATCAAAATAAAATACAAGGGAAAAATAGAGAGTCAGCAAAACAAAATCAACAATGACAAATATGAGGAAAGGACAATATATAAAGAATACTCAGCACATAAAATCAAGTGGGGAAAAGAAACTGTCAACACACGAAAAAGACATCAAAATGATACCACTAAATTTATACCTATCCATAATTACCCTGAATGTAAATGGACTAAATGCACAATGAAGAGACAGAGAGTGGCAGAAAGAATTAAAAAACAAGATCCATCTATATGCTGCCGACAAGAGACACACCTTAGACTTAGCGACACAAACGAAAACTCAAAGGATGGAAAAAAATATATCAAGCAAACAACACTCAAAAAAGAACACGAGTGGCAATATTAATTTCTGACAAAATAGACTTTAAAGTTAAATCCATCAGAAAGGATAAGGAAGGACACTACATAATGAGAAAAAGACAATACACCAAGAAGATATAACCATATTAAATATATATGCACCCAATGACCGGGCTGCAAGGTACATAAAACAAATTCTATCAGCATTGAAAAGTGAGATAGACAGCTCCACAATAATAGTAGGAGTCTTCAACACACCACTTTTGGTGAAGGACAGGATATTCAGAAAGAAGCTCAGTAAAGACACGGAAGATCTAAATGCCACGGTCAACCAACTTGAACTCTTAGGCATATACAGAGCACTCCACCCAGTAGCAACCAAGTATACTTTCTTTTCTAGTGCACATGGAACATTCTCTAGAATAGACCACATATTAGGTCATAAAGCAAGCCTTAGCAGAATCCAAAACATTGAAATATTACAAAGCATCTTCTCTGACCATAAGGCCATAAAAGTGGAAATCAATTACAGGAAAAGCAGGGAAAAGGAATCAAACACTTGGAAACTGAACAATACCCTGCTCAAAAAAGACTGTATTATAGAAGACATTAAGGGTGGAATAAAGAAGTTCAGAGAATCCAATGAGAATGAAAACACTTCCTATCAGGACCCTTGAGACACAGCAAAAGCGGTCCTCAGACACCAATTTATATCAATAAATGCACACATCCAAAAAGAGGAAAGGGCCAAAATCAAGGAATTATCCTTACAATTTGAAAAAATAGAAAGAGAGCAACAAAGGAAACCCACAGGCACCAGAAGAAAACAAATCATAAAAATTAGAGCTGAACTAAATGAAATAGAAAACAGAAAAAATATTGAAAGAATTAACAAGACCAAAAGCTGGTTTTTTGAAAAAATCAACAAAATTGATAAACCATCGGCCAGGCTGACTAAAGAAATACAGGAAAGGAAACAAATAACCCGAATAAGAAATGAGATGGGTGATATCACGACAGTCCCAACTGAAATTAAAAGAATCATATCAGATTACTATGAAAAATTGTATTGTAACAAATTCAAAAACTTAGAACAAATAAATGAATTCCTAGAAACACACTACCTATGTAAACTAATACAAACAGAGGTAGAACTACTAAATAGACCCATAAGAAAGGAAGAGATTGAAAAGGCAATCAAAAAACTCCCTACAAAAAAAAAAAAAGCCCTGGCCCGGACAGCTTCACTGCAGAGTTCCACCTAACTTTCAGAGCAGAGTTAACACCACTACTACTAAAGGTAGTTCAGAGCATAGAAAAGGAAGGAATACTCCCAAACTCATTCTATGAAGCCAGCATATCCCTGATACCAAAACCAGTTAAAGACCCCACAAGAAAAGAAAATTAGAGACCTATATTCCTCATGAACTTAGATGCAAAAATCCACAACAAAATTCCAGCCAGTAGAATTCAACAATATATCAAAAAAATAATTCACCATGACCAAGTAGGATTCATACCAGGTATGCTAGGGTGGTTCAACATTAGAAAAACAATTAATGTAATCCACCACATAAACAAAACAAAAGACAAGAATCACATGATTTTATCAATTGATGCAGAAAAGGCATTTGACAAAGTTCAACACTCATTCATGATAAAAACTCTCAGCAAAATAGGAATAGAAGGAAAATTCCTCAACATAATAAGGGGCATTTATACAAAGCCAACAGCCAACATCACCCTAAATGGAGAGAGCCTGATAACACTCCCACTGAGATCAGGAACCAGAAAAGGATGCCTTTATCACCACTCTTATTCAGCATTGTGCTGGAGGTCCTAGCCAGAGCTAATTAGGCCAGATAAAGAGAATCCAGATTGGCAAGGAAGAAGTAAAAGTATCTCTGTTTGCAGATGACATAACTTTATGCACAGAAAACCCTAAGGAATCCTCCAGAAAACTACTGAAACTAATAGAAGAGTTCAGCAGAGTATCGGGATACAAGACAAACATACGAAAATCAGTTGGATTCCTCTACACCAATAAAAAACATCGAAGAGGAAATCACCAAATCGATGTCATTTACAGTAGCCCCCAAGAAGATAAAATACTTAGGAAAAAAATCTTACCAGAGATGTAAAAGACTTATACAAAGAAAACTACAGTACACTTCTGCAAGAAGCCAAAAGAGACTTACATAAGTGGAAGAACATACCTTGCTTGTGGTTAGGAAGACTTAACATTATAAAAACGTCTATTCTACCAAAAGCGATCTATGCATTTAACGCAATTCAGATCCAAATCCCAAGGACATTCTTGAATGAGATGGAGAAACAAATCACCAACTACATATGGAAGGGAAAGAGGCTCCGGAGAAATAAGGCATTGCTGAAAAAGAAGAACAAAGTGGGAGGCCTTACGTTACCTGATTTTAGAACCTATTGTACCGCCGCAGTAGTCAAAACAGCCTGGTACTGGTACAACAACAGATACATAGACCAATGAAACAGAATTGAGAATCCAGACATAAATCCATCCACATACGAGCAGCTGATATTTGACAAAGACCCCAAAACAGTTAAATGGGGAAAAGACAGTCTTTTTAACAAATGGTGCTGGCATAACTGGATATCCATCTGTAAAAAAAATGAAACAAGACCCATACTCACTCTATGCACAAAAACTTACTCAAAATGGATCAAAGACCTAAATATAAAATCTAAAATGATAAAGATCATGGAACAAAAAATAGGGGCAACGTTAGGAGCCCTAATACATGGCATAAACAGTATACAAAACATTATAAAGAATGCAGATGAAAATCTAGATAACTGGGAGCTCCTAAAAATCAAACACCTATGCTCATACAAAGACTTCACTGAAAAAGTAAAAAGACTACCTACAGACTGGGTAAAAGTTTTTAGCTATGACATTTCTGATCAGCACCTGATCTCTAAAATCTACATGATACTGCAAATACTCAGCTGCAAAAAGACAAATAACCTAATTAAAAAATGGGGAAAACATATGAATAGACACTTTACAAAGAAAACATTCAGGTAGCTAACAGATATATGAGGAAAAGTTCACCGTTATTAGCCACTAGAGAAATGCAGATCTAAACTACAATGAGTTTTCATCTCACTCCAACAAGGCTGGCATTAATCCAAAAAAAACACAAAATAATAAATGTTGGAGAGGCTATGGAGAGATTAGAACACCTATACACTGCTGTTGGGAATGCAAAATGGTGCAACTACTTTGGAAATCGATTTGATGCTTCCTTAAAAAGCTAGAAATAGAACTACCATAGGACCCTGCAATCCCACTCCTTTGAATATATCCTAGAGAAATAAGAGCCTTTATACGAACAGATATATGCACACCCATGTTTACTGCAGCACTGTTTACAATAGCAAAAAGACGGAAGCAACCAAGGTGCCCATCAACGGATGAATGGACAAATAAATTATGGTATATTCACACAACGGAATACTGCACATAGATAAAGAACAGTGAGGAATCTGTGAAACATTTCATAACTTGGAGGAACCTGGAAGGCATTATGCTGAGTGAAATTAGTTGCAAAAGGACAAATATTGTGTAAGACCACTATTATAAGAACTTGAGAAGGTTTAATCTGAGAAGAAAACATTCGTTTGTGGTTATGAGGTGGGGGGAGGGTGGGAGAGGGACATTCACTAAGTAGATAGTAGATAAGAAGTACTTTAAGTGAAGGGAAAGAGCACAGAATACAAGGGAGGTCAGCACAATTGGACTAAACCAAAAGCAAAGAAGTTTCCTAAATAAACTGAATCCTTCAAAGGCCAGCATAGCAGGGGCAGGGGTCTGGGGACCATGGTTTCAGGGGACATCTAAGTCAATGGGCATAATAAAATCTATTAAGAAAACATTCTGCATCCCACATTGAAGAGTGGCATCTGGGGTCTTAAACTCTAGCAAGCAGCCATCTAAGATGCATCAATTGGTCTCAACCCACCTGGATCAAAGGAGAATGAAGAACACCAAGGACACAAGGCGATTACGAGCCCAGGAAACAGAAAGGGCCACATGAACCAGAGATTACATCATCCTGAGACCAGAAGAACTAGATGGTGCCCAGCTACAACCAGTGACTGCCCTGACAGGGAACACAACAGAGAGCCCCTGAGGCAGCAGGAGAGCAGTGAGATGCAGACCCCAAATTCTCATAAGACCAGACTTAATGGTCTGACTGAGACTGGAGGGATCCTGGTGGTCATGGCCCCCAGACCTTCTTTTGCCCCAGGACAGGAACCATTCCTGAAGCCAACTCTTCAGACATGGATTGGACTGGACAATGGGTTGGCGAGGGATGCTGTTGAGGAGTGATCTTCTTGGATCAGGTGGACACTTGAGACTATGTTGGCACCTCCTGCGTGGAGAGGAAATGAGAGTGTGCAGGGGGTTAGAAGCTGGTGAAACGGACATGAAAAGAGAGAGTGGAGGGAGAGAGCAGGCTGTTTCATTAGGGGGAGAGTAATTGGGAGTGTGTAGCAAGATGTATATGGGTTTTTGTGTGAGAGACTGACTTGATTTGTAAACTTTCACTCAAAGCACAATAAAAATTATATTAAAAAAATGAAATCAAAAGATGCATTGCATTGGGTAAATCTGCTGCAAAGGACCTCTTTAAAGTGTTGAAGAGCAAAGATGTCACCTTGAAGACTAAGGTGCACCTGACCCAAGCCATGGTATTTTCAATTGCATCATATGCATGTGAAAGCTGGACAGTGAATAAGGAAGATCGAAGAAGAATTGATGCCTTTGAATTGTGGTGTTGGCGAAGAATATTGAATATACCATAGACTGCCAGAAGAATGAAAAAATCTGTCTTGGAAGAAGTACAATCAGAATGCTCCTTAGAAGTAATGATGGTGAGACTGCGTCTTAGATACTTTGGACGTGTTGTCAGGAGGGGTCAATCTCTGGAGGACATCATGCTTGGCAAAGTACAGGGTCAGTGTAAAAGAGGAAGACCCTCAATGAGGTGGACTGACACAGTGGTTACAACAATAGGCTCAAACATAACAACTATTGTAATGATGGCACAGGACCGGGCAGTGTTTCGTTCTGTTGTGCATGGGGTCACTATGAGTCGGAATCGACTCGACGGCACCTAACAACAACTATGTCCTCTAGATTCATCCGCGTTGTGAGATGCTTCACAGGTTCATCTTTGTTCTTTATCATTATGTAATACTCCATTGTGTGTTTGTACTATAGTTTGTTTATCCATTCATCTGTTGATAGGCATCTAGGTTGTTTCCATCTTCTTGCTATTGTGAACAATGCTGCAATGAACATCGTTGTATGTATGTCTATTCATGTGACAACTATTTCTGTATGATATATTCCTTGGAGTGGGATTGTTGAATCATAAGGTATTTCTATTTATAGCTTTCTAAGGAAGCACCATATTGTTTTCCAAAATGGTAGTATCATTTTGCATTCCCACCAGAAGCGCATAAAGGTTTCAATCTCCCTGCAGCCTCTCCAACATTTGTTATTTCCTGTTTTTTGGTTTGTGCCAGTAATGCCGGGGTGAGATTGTAACTCATTGTGGTTTTAATTTGCATTTCTCTAATGGCTAGAGGTCCTGAGCATTGGCTCATGTTTCTGTTGGCTGTTTGAATGTCCTCTTTGGTGAAATGTCTGTTCATTTCCTTTGCTCATTTTTTAATTGGGTTATTTGTCCTTTTTTGTGAAGTGTTGGATTTTCCTGCAGATTTTAGAGATTAGATCTTTGTCTGATTCGTAATAGCCAAAATTTTTTCCCAGTCTGTAGGTTCTCCTTTTAATCTTTTGATGAAGTCTTTTGTTGAGCATAAGTGTTTAATTTTTAGAGGATCCCAGTTATCTAGCTTATTTTTTGGCATTTGTGTGTTGTTGGTTATGGTTTGTATCCTGTTAATGTTGTGTATTAGGGCCTCTGGTGTTGATTCTATTTTTTCTTCTATGAACTTTATACTTTTTGGCTTTATCTTTAGGTCTTTTATCCATTTTGAATTAGTTTTTGTATATGGTGTGAAGTATGGGTCCTATTTCATTTTTATGCTGACAGACATCCAGTTTTGTCAGCACCATTTGTTAAAAAGACTATCTTTTCCCCATTGGATGGACTTTGGGCCCTTGTCAAAGATCAGGTGACCTTAGGTGGATGGATTTATATCTGAGTTCTCAATTCTGTTTCACTGGCCAAGCATCTGTTATTGTACAGTACCAGACTGTTTTGACTACTGTAGCTGCATGGTAGTTTCTGAGGTCAGGTAGTGCAAGTCCTCCTACTTATCTGGGGCTTCTTCTCTTTCCGTATACAGTTAATAATAAGTTTTTCCATCTCTTTAAAGAATGTCATTGATATTTGGATCAGGATTGCACTGTATTTGTAGATTGCTTTGGGTAGAATTGTCATTTTCACAATGTTGAGTCTACCTATCCATGAGCATGGTATGTTTTTCCATTTATGTAGATCTCTTTCAGTTTCTTGCAGTAGTGTTTTGTAGTTTTCTTTATATAGGCCCTTTACATCCCTGGTTAGATTTATTCCTAAATATCTTATTTTTTTAGGGGCTGTTATTATATGGTAGTGTTTTCCTGATTTCCTATTAATCATTCACTTTATTGGACTATAGTAATCTGATTGATTCTTGTATGTGTATCTTTATGCTGCAACTCTGCTGAATCTTTCTATTAGTTACAGTAGTTTCCTCTCAGAGTCTTTTGGATTTTCTATGTATAGCATCATATCACCTGCAAATAGGAACAGTTTAAGTTCTTCATTACCAATTTGGATGTCGTTTATTTCTTTTTCTTGCCTCTTTGCCCTAGTTAGGACTTCTACCTAGTACAGTGTTAAAGAGGAGTGGTGATAAGGGGCGTCTTTGTCTTGTTCCTTTTCTCAAGGGAGTATTTTCAGCCTCTCTCCATTAAGAATGATGTTGGCTCTTGGTTTTGCATAGATTTTCTTCATTATGTGAGAATTTTCCCTCTGTACCTATTTTATTGAGAGTTTTGTCAGGAACAGGTGTTGGACTTTGTCAAGTGCCTTTTCTGTGTTGATTGAGATGATCATGTGATTCTTTTCTTTCCTTTTATTTATGTGGTGGATTACATTGTTTTTTTTTTAATGTCAAACTATCTTTGCGTACTTAGTATGAATTTTACTTGGTCATGGTGTATTATTTTTTGACATAATGCTGAATCCTACTGGCTAGAATTTTGTTGAGAATTTTTGCGTCTATATTCATGAGAGATATTGGTCTGTAATTTTCCTTTTTTTTGTGGTGTCTTTGCCTTGTTTTTGTATCAGGGTTATGCTGGCATCATACAATGAATTTGGAAGCCTGGCTTCCTTTTCTATGTTCTGAAATAGTTTGAATAGTACTGGCGTACTATTTTCTCTGAATGTTTGGTAGAATTCCCCAGTGAAGCCAAATGGGCCAGGGCTTTTTTGTTGTTGCTGGCAGTGTTTTTTTGTTTGTTTGTTTTGTTTTTTGCCTTTTCAATCTTTTCCCTTGTTATGGATCTGTTCAGATTTCCAGTGTCATTTTGTGTTAGTTTGGGTATGTAGTGTGTTTCTAGACACTTGTCCATTTCCTCTAGGTTTTCAAATATGTCAGAGTATAGTTTTCATAATACTTTGTCATGATCTTCTTTATTTTTGTTGGGTCTATTATAATGTCCCCCCATTTTATTTCTTATTTGGGTTGTTTGTGTACTCTCCTGTTTTCTGCTTTATTATTATTATTATTTTGTCAGTTTGGCCAGTGGTTTGTCAATTTCATTGATCTTTTAAAAGAACCAACAGTTGGTTTTGTTGGTTCTTTCTGTTGTTTTTCTATTCTCTCTTTCATTTATTTCTGCTCTGATCTTTATTATTTCCTTTCTTCTGTTGGCTGTGGGCTTCTTTTGCTGTTCTCTATCTTTTTTTTTTTCTATCTGTTCAAGTTGTATATCTAATGTTTGGATTTTGTCCCTTTCTTTTTTCATGTGTGCATCTATTGCTAGAAATTGCCTCTGAGCACTGCTTTTGCTGTGTCCCAAAGGTTTTGGTATGATGTGTTTTCATTCTCATTTGATTATAGGAATTTTTTTTATTCCATCTCTGATTTCTTCTATTACCCAGGGGCTTTTAAGCAGAGTGTTATTCAGTTTCCATGTAAATGACTTTTTTCCTTGCTCTTTCTGTTGTTAATTTATACCTTAATGGTGTTTTGGTTAGAAAAGATACTTTGTATCATCTCAGTGTTTTGGATTTTGCTGAGGGTTGCCCTGTACCCTAAGATGTGATTTATTCGGTAGCGCATCCTATGTGCCTTGGAAGAGAACATGTACTTCGCAGCTGCTGGGTGGAGTGTTCTATTATGTCTATGAGGTCAAGTTGGCTGATTGTGCTCTTTAGGTCTTCTTATCTTTGTTGAGTTTCTTTCTAGATGTTCTATCCTTTATCAGGAGTGGTGTGTTGAAGTCTCCTATTACAATTGTGGAACTGTCAGTTTCCCTTTTCAGTGCTGTTAGAGTTTATTTTATGTACTTTGGAGCCCTGTCATTGGGTTTGTAGGTGTTTATTATGGTTACGTCTTCATGATAGATCATCACTTTAACAATTATATAGTGTCCTTCTTTGTCTTTTACGGTGGATTTGTTTTAAAGCCTATATTATATGAGATTGGTATTGCCACTCCTACTCTTTTTTGGTAGCTGTTTGCTTGATATATTATTTCCATCCTTTGATTTTTAATAAAGTTACATCTTTGTTTCTAAGGTGTGTCTCTTGTAGAAAGCATATTGATGGATCTTGTTTTTTTTTAATCCATTCTATCACTCTCTGTCACTTTATGGGCACATTTAGGCCATTTACATTCAGTGTAACTATTGATAGGTTTGAGTTTATTGCTGTCATTTTCTAGTGCTTTTTTTTTTGTGGTGTCAATATTTTCTTTGTTCCTTTTATTCTCCTGGGCTGAGTTTCTTTTGTTTGTGGATTTCTTTTTCTTTTGTAGATTTTGTTTTTATTTAGACTTTGTGCTTTTCTTCTTTATTTTGATGAGTAGGTTAGTTAGCTTTTTCTGTGGTTACCTTGAAATTTACCCTTACCCTGCTAGGTCTGAACCAGTCTATTATTACTTGGTATTGCCTTGCCTTCACCTCCTTTAGAAAGTTGTATACCTACACTATTTATTCCCTCTTTTATTGTTCTGATATTGTCGTCATTTATAGACTAACCTCTCTGGTTCCCTGTTGTAATTCTTTTAGTTTTGGATAGTCCTTGAGAGTTCATTTCCTAGGTTGGAGTCTGGCTGATACAATCTTGCATCCTAGATTGAGGTTGTTGTCTGATGTTGTTTCGTCTCAATTTGAGGGACTCTGTTTAATAATTCCTGTAAGTTTGGTTTGATTTTTACATATTCCCTTAATTCCTATTTATTTGGAAATGTCCTAATTTCACAATCATATTTGAATGAAAGTTTTGCAGGATATATTATTTTTGGTTGGCAATTTTTTTTCTTTCAAGGTTTTACATATGTCATCCCATTGCCTTCTTGCCTGCATGGTTTCTGCCAAATAATCAGAGTTTCGTCTTATTGTTTCTCCTCTGTATGCCACTTTTTGTTTTTTCTCAAGCTGCTCTCAAGATTCTTTCTTTGTCGTTGGTTTTAGGGCATGTGATTATATGCCTTGGAGATTTTCTTTTGGGATCTATCCTATATGGGGTTTGATAAGCTTCTTGGATGTTCAGCTTTTCATCTTTCATGATATTAGAGAAGTTTTCCTTGGGCAATTCTTCAGTGATCCTTTCTGTGTTTTCCAATTTCTCCTCCTGTTCTGGAACTCGAATCACTCGCATATTTTTGCCTTTGATTGTGTCTTGCATAATCTCAGGGTTTCTTCATTTTTCTTTGTTCTTTTTTTTATTTTTCCTGAAACAGAATTGTACCCATATGCTTGTCATCAGCATCATTGATCCTGTCTTCCATCGGTTCAAATCTCTGCTCAGCCATTTGATGACACCGTCCATTTCTAAAATCTTGTGTATCTTTTGGATTTCTTTTTGTTGTTTTTGTGTGATTTCTAGTTGTGATTTTATTTTGACATTTTTTTCCTGTATTATTTTCCTGAATTCTCCCTTTTCTTTTGTCTGTATTTTCCATGAATTTGCCTGCCTTTTCCATGAATTTGTCTATTTTTTTCCTCATTTTTTTCTGTTGTTTCTTCAACTCTTTGCTAGCTCTGAATATTAGAGATTTGAATTTCTTATCTGGTAGTTCTAGTGCCTTTTCTTCCACTGGAAATTCATCTGGTGTTTTATCTTGGATGCCTACTAGAACCATCCTATCCTTCTTTTTTAAATATATTTTGATATTCTCTGCTGTCTTTGGGACATCACTAATTATTTACTTTGTTTACTGGTTGTAGATTTGTTTGTTTCATCCTGCTTTTTGGTTTTATTTGGTTATGTCTGAGCAGGTGGGCTGTGCATTCTTTGTTGTTTGCTTGTCTGTGGGGACGATACTTTTCATCTCCCTGTCCAGTAGGCATGCTCAGAAGCTCAGCTATGTTGCAGCAGGGCAGATCCAGCTGAAGGGGAAGGGCTGTGATCAGTTGTTCACGGCACATACTAGAGTCATTAGGGCAGGCTGGGAATCAGTGTAGGGCAGGTTCCAGTAGGCCTTGCCTGTGCTGCTCAGGGATGTGATGTTCAGCACACAGTGCAGGTAGGCAGTAAGCAAGGGAGAGGTTCTGAAGTGTGGAGCTAAGAAGGGTATGGGAAAGAGGAGAGAGAAACAGGGGCCAAAAACAAACAAAAACTGCTAAGGGATCTTGTCACTGGAGTGGAAAGATGAGAAACTGAGAAATGGAGAAAAACTATAAGAAAAAAAAAATGGGAAAATGGAAAATAAATAAATAAAAATTATGAAAACAAAATAAAAAGAAAAGAAAAGCCCCCTGAGATGCCACTGACATGGCTGCACGGCCAGGGAAGTGGCTCCCAGGCTGCACAGTACAGTCTGGCTAGAAGGGGTAGAGATGTCATACAGTACCAGGTAACCAGGAGACAGAAAAAAAAGGCAAGTAGAGAGAGATTAGAAACTGAGAATGAAGTTAGGAAAAAAGAAAAAGAAATACCTCTAGGGATCTCACCAGCACAGTTGCAGGACCAGGGAAGTGGCTCCCAAGCCACGCAGCACAGCCTGGCTAGAAGGGGCTCACAAGCCACAAAAAGAAAATGAAAACAAACAAAAAAGGCCAAAACAAAACAAAAACCTGGGTCTCCCACCAACATGATGGTATGGGCTGGGAAGCAGTTCCCCAGTCAAGAGGCACTTCATAGTGTTTCAAGAAGAAGGAAAGATGGCACGCAGAGCCAGGTATTCAAGAGAAAGGAGGAGGAAGTGGTGAGAGGCACGGAAGAAACCAAAAGAAGTGGAAAAAATCAATACCAGCAACAAACAAATGGCTCTTTGGGAGCCAGCCAGTGTTGGCCAGGCAAATCCAAGTGGCGAGGGGCTGAAGCCAGTGCCTCTCAGCCAAGAGACTGTGGCTGGCAGGACTGTGGCCGGTGGGAAGTGGAGTCCGAGCAGCAGGAGGGAGAAGAATTTGGGGGGGAAGCATATATTGCTGGTTCCTGGGTGTTCCATCTCCTGATGGGAGCTCTGTGAAGCTGCTCTTCTGTACTCCCTGTCTGCAGATCTCAGATAGGAGTCCAAGATGGTGAATCTGTGCTGCATTAGGATATAGGGGACCTCTGCACATATCTCTTCTAGTTCTCTGTGGTCTGTCAGGGTCTTATTTCGTTTGACGCCTGCTGAGTTCTTTATCTCTTCATTTGACGTTTGTCTTTGTTTTACTTAGTTTTTCAGGTCTGCTATGGAGGGATGGCATGGTGCATCCATCTTAGCACCATGTTGGCTGGAAGTGCCTTTTTTTAAAATGAAATAAAATTCATATAAGATTCACCATTTTAATTTCTTTAGCGTGTGGAGTTCAGTTGTTTTCAGAATAGTCACAAAAAGTGCAGCCATCTTAACTTTCTAATTTTAGAACATTTTCCTCACCCCCCCAAGAACCCTATTCCCATTAAATAGAAAATCCCCCCCCCAACTCCTGGCAATCAATAGTCTACTTTCTGTCTCTAAGGATTTTCCTACTCTGGACATGTAATATAAATAATATAAATAGAATCATACAATTTGCAACTTTCATGTCCAGCTTCTTTCACTCAGCATAATGTTTTCAAAGTTCATCTATGTCGTAGCAAGTATCAGTACTTCATTCCTTTTTCTGGCTGAATAATATTCAATTGAATGGAAGTACATTCACCAGCTGATGAAAATTTAGGTGGTTTCCACATTTTAGCTATTGTGAATAATGTTGCTATATACATCCATGCACAACTTTATATTTGAACATAGGCTTTCAATTTCATTGCATATATTTCTAGAAGTAGAAATGCTGGGTTATACAATAATTCTATATTTAATCTTTTCAGGAACCACCCAAGTGTTTTCTATAGCAGATTTTCTAATATGGATGTCTTTTATTTCTTGTTTTCGCCTAATTGTTCTGGATAGAACTTCCAGTACATTGTCGAACAGCAGTGGCCAAAGTGGACATTCTTGTTTTGTTATAAATTCTAGAAGAACTTCCAGTCTTTCACCATTAAGCATGATGTTAGCTGGTTTTTCATAGATGTCCTCAATTAGATTGAAGAAATTCTCTTCTATTCCTTGTGTGTTGAGTGTTTTTTATTATGAAAGTGTGTTGGATTTTGTTATTGCTTTACCTGCATTAATTGAGATGATCACATGCTTTTTTTTTTTTTTACTTAGTTCTATTGTAATAGGTGGATTACACTTATTGAATTTCATATGCTGCATCATCTTTCATTCCTGGGATAAATGCCACTTGCTCATGTTGTATAATCCTTTTAGTAGTCTGCTGTATTTTTCTTGCTAGTATTTTCGTAAGAATATTGGTCCGTACTTCTCTTTTCTTGTGATGCCTTTGTCTGGATTTTTCATAGGATAAGTTAGGAAATGTTCCCTCCTCTTCTTCTTTTTTTTTTGGAAGATTTTTGAGAAAAAATGGCATTAATTCTTCTTTAAATTTTTGATAAAATTCACTTGTGAAGCCATTTTTTCATGGGCTATGTTGTTGAAAGTTTTTGTAGTTGATGTTGTTTACTGATTCAATTGTTTTACTTGTTATTGGTCTATTCAGATTTTTTTTTAATTTCTTCCGAAATTAGCTTTGATACCCTGTATGTTTCTAGGAATTCATATATTTTATCTAGGCTTAAAATTTTTTTGGCATTCAATTAGCATTTTCTTATAATATATATGCATTTATAACTAAAAGGTTAGTAGTAATGTCCTCATGCTCATTTCTAATTTTAGGTGCATCTGTGTTTTATAACTGTTGTATCTTCTTTAAGAATTGACCTTTTATATAATGTCTACTTTGTCTCCTGTAACCATTTTTGACTTAAATCTATTTTGCCTAATATTAGTATATCCAGTCCAGCTCTTTTCTGGTTACTATTTGCATAAGATATATTTTTTATCATTTCACTTTCTAACTACTTGTGTCTTTGAATTTAAAGTGACTTTCTTGTAGACAGCATATAGAAGAGTTTTTAAACAAAAATCTATTCAACTATTCTGACTTTAATTGAAAAGACTAATCCATTTATTTTATAAGTCCTGATAATGAAGGACATACTTCTATTATGAATTTTTTTTTAAATATCATGTGTGTTCTTCCTCAATTACTGCCTTCTTTTGGTTAAATACATATTTTCCAATGTTCTGTTTAAATCCTTTGCTGTTTCTCCCATTATATATATTCAAATTTTATTCTTAGTAGTTACTCTGTGAATTACAATTAGAATCAATTTTTGTAACAATGTAATTAAGATAAATACTTAGTTTCTCTAGTGCACAATGTTTTTTCTACCTACATAACGCAATCCCCCACCCGCACTTTATCTTGTTATTGTCACAAAATACATCTTTTGACATTGCATGTCTGTCAACATAGACTTATAATTATTGCTTCATACAATTGACTTTTAAATTACACTGGGCAAAAGAAGAGTTACAAACAAAAATACATCAATTCTGACTTTTATACTGACCTAGACAGTTAACATTATTGTAGGTCTTTGTCTTCATGTAGATTCCAGTTACCCTTATGGTCTTTTTTATTTAAACATGAAGCATTCCCTTTATCATTTCTTGTAGGGCAGAAACAAAATAGTTTTGTTTATCTGGGAATATATTAGTTTCGCTTTCATTTTTAAAGGATGATTTTCCAGGTATAGAGTGTTGGTTGCGAGTTTGTGTGTGTGTCTTTCCCCCTGCAGAACTTTGTATACGGAATTCCACTGCCTTCTGACCTCCATGGTTTCTATGAGAACTCAGCTGTTTCTCTTATTAGGCTCCCTTGTCCATGAATCATTTTTTCTTGTTCTTTAAGATTCTCTTCTGCCTTAAGATTTCTGTAACTTGTTTTAAATGTGTCCTGGTGTGTATTTCATTGAGTTTATTCCACTCGATAATTGTCAATCTTTTGGGATATGTAGATTAAAATTTTTTTTAATTTGGGATGCTTTTTTAGCCCTTATTTATTCATACATTTTTTTTTTTGTTCCTCTCACTCTGTCTTTTGGGACGGGTATACAAATGTTGAGATGATTGATGATATTTCATAAATCTCTTAGGCCATGTTCATTTTTCTTCATTTTTTCCTTCTGTTCCTCAGATTAGTTTACCTTGGTTGACCTATTTTCAAGTTTGCAGATCCATACTTCTGTCTGCTCAAATTTGCTTTAGAGCCCACCTACTGAATTTTTATTTCAGCTGTTGTATATTGCCACTTCAGAATTCTATTTTGTTCCTTCTTATAATTTGTATCTCTTTATTGATATTCTGTCTCTTGTGAGACTTTTTTTTTTTTTTTGCAGTTTTCTTTAGTTCTTTGTAGATGGTAACTTTTAGACCTTTGAGCATACTTGGAATAAATGACTTGAAGTCTTTTTGTAGTAAGTCCATTGCCTGGGCTTCCTCAGATGCTATTTCTGTTAATTGTTGTTTTCCTGTGTATGGGGCATTCTTTCTTTACATGCTTCAAAATTTGTGGTTGAAAATGGCACTTTTAAAATATTATAATGTAAAAATTCAGGAAATCAGGTCCTTTTCCCTTCCCAGGATTTGTTGTGGCTATTGCAGTTGTTATTTGTTTGTTTAGCCAATTTTCTGAAACAATTTTGTAAAGTCTGTATTTTTGTCACATATCACCAATAAAGTCCATGTTCCATCAGCTTAGTGGTCAGCTAGTAATTGGGTAGAAAAAAGAGGTTTTGTTAAATACTGAGAAGCAAAAACAAATGCTTACAAAAATTACAATTTCCCAGTCTCTGCAGCTGGCCTTTGTTCATGTGTTTTGAGTCACCCCCTCTTCTGGCCTCAAGCTGATGTAGCCTCTGGTTTATGAGATCCTTTCTAACTCTTAGGCTCATGATTACCTTGTGTCTTCAGTGTTCTTCATTCTTCCTTGGTCTAGGTGGGTTGACACCAATTGATGCATCTTAGATGGCTGCTGGCTAGCGTTTAAGACCCCAGGCACCACTCTCCAAAGTGGGATGCGGAAAGTTATCTTAATATTTTATTATGCCGGTTGACTTAGATGTCCCCTGAAACAATGGCCATCAAACCCCTGCCCCTACTATGCTGGCCTTTGAAGCGTTCAGTTTATTCAGGAAACTGCTTTTGGTTTAGTCCAGTTGTATTGATCTCTCCTGTATTATGTATTGTCTTTCCCTTCACCTAAAATAAAACTTATCTACTATCTAATTAGTGAATACCTCTCTCCTTCCCTCCCTCTCCCCTCTCGGAACCACCAAATATATTTTCTTCTCTGTTTAAACTGTTTCTCCACTTCCACTTCTTATAATAGCGGTCTTACACAATATTTGTCCTTTCGCAATAGACGAGTTTCACTCAGCATAATGTCTTCCAAATTTCTCCATGTTATGAAATGTTTCATGGATTCACCATTGTTCTTTGTAGATGCATAGTATTCCATTGTGTGAATATACAATAATTTATTTATCCATTTATCCATTGATGGGGACCTTGGTTACTTCCATCATTTTGCTATTGTATTCAGTGCTGCAATGAACATGGGTGTGCATATATCTGTTCATGTAAAGGCTCTTATTTCTCTAGGATATAGTCCAAGGAGTGGGATTTTTGGATTGTATGGTACTTCTATCTCTAGTTTTTTAAGGAAGCACAAAATCAATTTCCAAAGTGGTTGTACCATTTTACATTCCCATCAGCAGTATATAAGTGTTCCAGTCTCTCCACAACCTCTCCAACATTTATTGTTATGTGTTTCTTGGATTAATGCCAGCCTTGTTGGAGTGAGACAGAATCTTATTGTAGTTTTGATTTTTCATTTCTCTAATGGCTAATGATCCTGAGCATTTCCACATGTATCTGTTAGCGACCTGAATGTCTTCTTTAGTGAAGTCCCTGTTCATATTCTTTGCCCATTTTTAAAGTGGGTTATTTGTCTTTTTGTGGTGGAGTTTTAGCAGGATCATGTAGATTTTAGAAATCAGGCACTGATCAGAAATGTCATAGCTAAAAACTTTTAACCAGTCTGTAGGTAGTCTTTTTAGTCTTTTGGTGAAGTCTTTGGATGAACATAGGTGTTTGATTTTTAAGAGCTCCTGGTTATCTGGTTTCTCTTCCACATTTTTAATAACATTTTGTATTCTGTTTATGCCAGGTATTAGGGTTCCTAACATTGTCCCTATTTTTTCTTCCATGATCTTTATTGTTTTAGACTTTATGTTTAGGTCTTTGATCCATTTTGTGTTAGTTTTTGTGCATGGTGTGAGATATGGGTCTTGTTTCATTTTTTTGCAGATGGATATCCACTTATGCCAGAACCGTTTCTTAAAAATACTCTCTTTTCCCCATTTAACAGTTTTGGGGCCTTTGTCAAATGTCACCTGCTCATATGTGGATGGATTTATGTCTGGATTCTCAATTCTGTTCCATTGGTTTATGTATCTGTTTTGACTACTGTGGCAGTATAGTAGGTTCTAAAATCAGGTAGAGTGAGACCTCGCACTTTGTTCTTCTTTTTAACCAATGCTCTACATTCCTGGGCCGCTTTCCCTTCCATATGAACTTGGTGATTTTTTTCTCCATCTCATTAAAAAATGTCTTTGGAACTTGGATCAGAATTGCATTATCTATAGATGGCTTTTGTTAGAATAGACATTTTTACAATGTTAAGTCTTCCTATCCATGAGCAAGATTTTTTCCACTTAAGTAGGTCTCTTTTGGTTTCTTGCAGTAGTGTCTTGTAGTTTTCTTTGTATAGGTCTTTTACATCTCTGGTAAGATTTATTCCTAAGTATTTTATCTTCTTAGGGATACTGTAAATGGTATTGATTTGGTGATTTCCTCTTCCATGTTCTTTTTGTTGGTGCAGAGGAATCCAACTGATTTTTGTATATATATCTTGTATCCTGGTACTCTGCTAAACTCTTCTATCAGTTTCAGTGGTTTTTTTGAGGATTCTTTAGGGTTTTCTGTGTATAAGATCATGCCATCTGCAAACAGAGATTCTTTTACTTCTTCCTTACCAGTCTGGATGCCCTTTATTTCTTTATTTACTGAATTGCTCTGCTAGGACCTCCACCACAATGTTGAACAAGAGTGGTGAAAAGGGGCATCCTTGTCTGGTTCCCATTCTCAAGGGGAATGCTTTCAGAATCTCTCCATTTAGGATGATGTTAGCTGTTGGCTTTGTATAAATGCCCTTTATTATGTTGAGGAATTTTCCTTCTATTCCTATTTTCCTGAGAGTTATTATCATGAAGCAGTGTTGGACTTTGTCAAACGACTTTTTGCTTCAATTGATAAATCATGACGTTCTTGTCTTTTGTTTTGTTTATATGGTGGATTACATTGTTTTTCCAATGTTGAACCATTCCTGCATACGTGGTGTGAATCCCACTTGGTCATGGTGAATTATCTTTTTGATATGCTGTTGAGTTCTATTGGCTAGAATTTTGTTGAGGATTTTTGCATCTATGTTCATGATGGCTATAGGTCTGTAATTTCCTTTTTCTGTGGTGTTTTTAGCTGGTTTTGGTATCAGGGATATGCTGGGTTCATAGAAAGAGTTAGGGAATGTTCCGTGTTTTCTATGCTCTGAAATACTTTTAGTAGTAGTGGTGTTACCTCTTTTCTGAAAGTTTGTTAGAACTCTGCAGTGAAGCCGTCAGGGACAGGGCTTTTTTTTTTATTGGGAGTTTTTTGATCACCTTTTTTTTTTTCCACTTTCTTTTTTTGTTATGGGTCTATTTAGTTGTTCTACCTCTGTTTATGTTAGTTTAGGTAGGTAGTGTGTTTCTAGGAATTCATCCATTTCTTCTAGGTATTCAAATTTCTTAGAGTGTAATTTTTCATAGTAATCTGGTATGATTCTTTTAATTTCATTTTGGTCTGTTGTGATATCACCCATCTCATTTCTTATTTAGGTTATTTGTTTCTTTTCCTGTTTTTCTCTAGTCAGGCTGTCCAAAGGTTTATCAATTTTGTTAATTTTTTAAAGAACCAACTTTTGGTCTTGTTAATTCTTTGAACTGTTTTTCTGTTCTTTAATGCATTTTATTTTGCTCTAATTTTTATTATTTGCTTTCTTCTTGTGCCTGAGGGCTTCTTTTGTTGCTCTGTTTCTATTTGTTCAAGCTGTAGGGGCAGTTCTTTGATTTTGCCCCTTTATTCTTTCTGGATGTGTACATTTATTGATATAAATTGACCTCTGAGCACTGCTTTCTCTGTGTTCCAAAGGTTCTGATAGGCAGTATTTTCAGTCTCACTGGATTCTATGAATTTCTTTATTCCCTCCTTAATGTCTTCTATAACCCAGCCTTTTTTGAGCAGGGTATTGTTCTGTTTCCAAGTATTTGATTTCTTTTTCCTGGTTTTTCTGTTATTGATTTCTACTTTTATGGCCATATGGTCAGAGAAGATGCTTTGTAATATTTCGATGTTTTAGATTCTGCTGAGACTTGCTTATGAGTTAATATGTGGTCTATTCTAGAGAATGTTCCATGTGCACTAGAAAAGGAAGTATACTTTGCAGCTGTTGGATGGAGTGTTCTGCCTATGTCTATGAGGTCAATTTGGTTTTTTGTGGCATTTACATCTTCATGTCTTTATTGAGATTCTTACTGGATGTCCTGTCCTTCACTGAAAATGGTGTATTGAAGTCTCCTAGTATAATTTTGGAGTTGTCTATCTCACTTTTCAGGGATGTTAGAGTTTGTTTTATGTATTTTGCAGCTCTGTCAATGGATGCATAAATATTAATGTGGTTATATTTTTCTGTTAAATTCTCCCTTTAAACATTATATAGTGTCTTTCTTTGTCATTTGTGGTAGATTTAACTTTAAAGTCTATTTTGTTAGAAATTGATATTGCCACGCCTGCTCTTTTTTGGTTGTTTGCTTGATATATTTTTTTCCATCCTTCGAGTTTTAGTTTGTTTGTGTCTCTAAGTCTAAGGTGTGTGTCTCGTAGGCAGCATATAGCTGGATTATGTTTTTTTATCCAATCTGCCACTCTCTGTCTCTTTTTGGTGCATTTAGTCCAAGTACACTCAGCATAATTATAGATAGGTGTGAGTTTACTGCTGTCCTTTTGATGCCTTTTTGTGTGTGTTTTTGACAATTTCATTTTTCCACTTGCTTTTTTATGCTGAGAAGTTTTTCTTTGTAAGTTCTGTGTTCTTTTTCATTCTAGTTGAATTTGTTTTTGCTGAGTCCTTATGTTTATCTTGGTTTTTATTTTGAAATATGGGATTGTTAGTCCTCTTTGTGGTTACCTTAATATTGACCTCTATTTTTCTAAGCATATACATAACTTGTTTCTCCCTATATAGCCTTGATTTCCTCTCCATATGGGAGATCTATTCCTCCTGTATTTAGTCTCTCTTTATTGATCATTGTCATCTTTTACATAATGACATCAATGATTCCCTGTTTTGAGCATTTCTTTTTATTAAACTTATTGTATTTTTGTGATTTCCTTATTGAGTTGAAATCAGGATGCTCTGTTCTGTGTCCTTGTGTTGTGTTGGTATCTGATATTATTAATTTTCTCACCATAGAATTTCCTGTAGTAATTCTTGTAGCTTTGGTTTTGTTTTTGTAAATTCCCTAAGCTTGGGTTTATCTGTAAATGACTTAATTTTGCCTTCCTATTTGAGAGAGAGTTTTGCTGGATATATGTTCCTTGGCTGGCAATTTTTCTCCTTCAATGCTGTGTATATGTCATCCCATTGCTCTCTTGCCTGCATCGTTTCTGCCGAGTAGTCTGAACTTATTGATTCTCCTTTGTAGGTGACTTTTTGCTTATCTCTGGCTACTGTTAAAATTTTTCTCTTTATCTTTGGTTTTGGCAAGTTTGATCATAATATGCCTTGGTGACTTAATTTTGGATCTACGTTGTATGGGCTTCAATGACCATCTTGGATAGATATCTTTTAATCTTTCACGGTGTCAGAGAATTTTTCTGCCAACAGATCTTCAACAATTCTCTCTATATTTTCTGTTATCCCTCTGTGTTCTGGAATTCCAATCACATGCAAGTTATTCTTGATAGAGTAGCACATAATTCTTAGGGTTTCTTCATTTTTTAAATTCTTTTATCTGATTTTTCTCCAAATATTTTTGTGCCAATTGCCTTGTCCACCATCTCCCCAGTTCTACATTCCAATTCCACAATTCTGCTCCTCTGACTTCCTATTGTCTATTTCTGTAATTTTATTGTTAATCTTTTGAATTTCTGTGCTGTCTTTTTATGGATTCTTGCAGTTTATCAAATTTTTCATCATGTTCTTGAATAACCTTTTTAATTTCTTCAACTGTTTTGTATGTGTGTTCCTTGGCTTTTTCTGTACATTGCCTGATTTCATTTCTGATGTCACCCCGGATGTCTTTTTTTTTTTTTAATAACTTTTATTAAGCTTCAAGTGAACGTTTACAAATCATATCAGTCTGTCACATATAAGTTTACATACATCTCACTCCCTACTCCCACTTGCTCTCCCCCTCTTGAGTCAGCCCTTCCAGTCTCTCCTTTCTTGACAATTTTGCCGGCTTCCCTCTCTCTCTATCCTCCCATCCCCTCTCCAGACAAGAGCTGCCAACACAATCTGAAGTGTCCACCTGATATAATTAGCTCACTCTTCATCAGCATCTCTCTCCCACCTGCTGACCAGTCCCTTTCATGTCTGATGAGTTGTCTTCGGGGATGGTTCCTGTCCTGTGCCTACAGAAGGTCTGGGGAGCATGGCCACCGGGATTCCTCTAGTCTCAGTCAGACCATTAAGTTTGGTCTTTTATGAGAATTTGGGGTCTGCATCCCACTGATCTCCTGCTCCCTCAGGGGTCCTCTGCTGTGCTCCCTGTCAGGGCAGTCATCGATTGTGGCCGGGCACCAACTAGTTCTTCTGGTCTCAGGATGATGTAGGTCACTGGTTCATGTGGCCCTTTCTGTCTCTTGGGCTCTTAGTTGTCGTGTGGCCTTGGTATTCTTCATTTTCCTTTGCTCCAGGTGGGTTGAGACCCATTGATGCATCTTAGATGGCCGCTTATTAGCATTTAAGACCCCAGACGCCACATTTCAAAGTGGGATGCAGAATGATTTCATACTAGAATTATTTTGCCAATTGACTTAGAAGTCCCCTCAAACCATGGTCCCCAGACCCCCGCACTTGCTCTGCTGACCTTTGAAGCATTCATTTTATCCCGGAAACTTCTTTGCTTTTGGTCCACTCCAATTGAGCTGACCTTCCATGTATTGAGTGTTGTCTTTCCCTTCACCTAAAGCAGTTCTTATCTACTGATTAATCAATAAAAAAACCCTCTCCCACCCTCCCTCCCTCCCCGCCTCGTAACCACAAAAGTATGTGTTCTTCTCAGGTTTACTATTTCTCAAGATCTTATAATAGTGGTCTTATACAATATTTGTCCTTTTGCCTCTGACTAATTTCGCTCAGCATAATGCCTTCCAGGTTCCTCCATGTTATGAAATGTATCAGAGATTCGTCACTGTTCTTTATCGATGCATAGTATTCCATTGTGTGAATATACCACAATTTATTTACCCATTCATCCATTGATGGACACCTTGGTTGCTTCCAACTTTTTGCTATTGTAGACAGAGCTGCAATAAACATGGGTGTGCATATATCTGTTTGTATGAAGGCTCTTGGATCTCTAGGGTATATTCCGAGGAATGGGATTTCTGGGTTGTATGGTAGTTCTATTTCTAACTGTTTAAGATAACGCCAGATAGATTTCCAAAGTGGTTGTACCATTTTACATTCCCACCAGCAGTGTATGAGAGTTCCAATCTCTCCGCAGCCTCTCCAACATTTATTATTTTGTGTTTTTTGGATTAATGCCAGCCCTGCTGGTGTGAGATGGAATCTCATCGTAGTTTTAATTTGCATTTCTCTAATGGCTAATGATCGAGAGCATTTTCTCATGTATCTGTTGGCTGCCTGAATATCTTCTTTAGTGAAATGTGTGTTCATATCCTTTGCCCACTTCTTGATTGGGTTGTTTGTCTTTTTTGTGGTTGAGTTTTGACAGAATCATGTAGATTTTAGAGATCAGGCGCTGGTCGGAGATGTCATAGCTGAAAATTCTTTCCCAATCTGTAGGTGGTCTTTTTACTCTTTTGGAGAAGTCTTTAGATGAGCATAGGTGTTTGATTTTTAGGAGCTCCCAGTTATCGGGTTTCTCTTCATCATTTTTGGTAATGTTTTGTATTCTGTTTATACCTTGTATTAGGGCTCCTAGGGTTGTCCCAATTTTTTCTTCCATCATCTTTATCGTTTTAGTCTTTATGTTTAGGTCTTTAATGCACTTGGAGTTAGTTTTTGTGCATGGTGTGAGGTATGGGTCCTGTTTCATTTTTTTGCAAAGGGATATCCAGTTATGCCAGCACCATTTGTTAAAAAGGCTATCTTTTCCCCAATTAATTGACACTGGTCCTTTGTCAAATATCAGCTGCTCATACGTGGATGGATCTATGTCTGGGTTCTCAATTCTGTTCCATTGGTCTATGTGCCTGTTGTTGTACCAGTACCAGGCTGTTTTGACTACTGTGGCTGTATAATAGGTTCTGAAGTCAGGTAAAGTGAGGCCTCCCACTTTCTTCTTCTTTTTCAGTAGTGCTTTGCTTATCCAGGGCTTTTTTCCCTTCCATATGAAATTGGTGATTTGTTTCTCTATCCCCTTAAAATATGACATTGGAATTTGGATCGGAAGTGCGTTAAATGTATAGATGGCTTTTGGTAGAATAGACATTTTTACTATGTTAAGTCTTCCTATCCATGAGCAAGGTATGTTTTTCCACTTAAGTATGTCCTTTTGAATTTCTTGTAGTAGAGCTTTGTAGTTTTCTTTGTATAGGTCTTGTACATCCTTGGTAAGATTTATTCCTAAGTATCTTATCTTCTTGGGGGCTACTGTGAATGGTATTGATTTGGTTATTTCCTCTTCGGTGTTCTTTTTGTTGATGTAGAGGAATCCAAGTGATTTTTGTATGTTTATTTTATAACCTGAGACTCTGCCAAACTCTTCTATTAGTTTCAGTAGTTTTCTGGAGGATTCCTTAGGGTTTTCTGTGTATATAATCATGTCATCTGCAAATAGTGATAACTTTACTTCTTCCTTGCCAATCCGGATACCTTTTATTTCTTTGTCTATCCTAATTGCCCTGGCTAGGACTTCCAGCACGATGTTGAGTAAGAGCGGTGATAAAGGGCATCGTTGTCTGGTTCCCGTTCTCAAGGGAAATGCTTTCAGGTTCTCTCCATTTAGAGTGATATTGGCTGTTGGCTTTGCATAGATGCCCTTTATTATGTTGAGGAATTTTCCTTCAATTCCTATTTTGGTAAGAGTTTTTATCATGAATGGGTGTTGGACTTTGTCAAATGCCTTTTCTGCATCAATTGATAAGATCATGTGGTTTTTCTCTTTTGTTTTATTTATATGGTGGATTATATTAATGGTTTTTCTAATATTAAACCAGCCTTGCATACCTGGTATAAATCCCACTTGATCAGGGTGAATTATTTTTTTGATGTGTTGTTGGATTCTATTGGCTAGAATTTTGTTGAGGATTTTTGCATCTATGTTCATGAGGGATATAGGTCTATAATTTTCTTTTTTTGTAATGTCTTTACCTGGTTTTGGTATCAGGGAGATGGTGTCTTCATAGAATGAGTTGGGTAGTATTCCGTCATTTTCTATGCTTTGGAATACCTTCAGAAGTAGTGGTGTTATCTCTTCTCTGAAAGTTTGGTAGAACTCTGCAGTGAAGCCATCCGGGCCAGGGCTTTTTTTTTGTTGGGAGTTTTTTGATTACCGTTTCAATCTCTTTTTTTGTTATGGGTCTATTTAGTTGTTCTACTTCTGAATGTGTTAGTTTAGGTAGGTAGTGTTTTTCCAGGAATTCATCCATTTCTTCTAGGTTTTCAAATTTGTTAGAGTACAATTTTTCATAATAATCTGAAATGATTCTTTTATTTTCATTTGGTTCTGTTGTGATGTGGTCCTTCTCGTTTCTTATTCGGGTTATTTGTTTCCTTTCCTGCATTTCTTTAGTCAGTCTAGCCAATGGTTTATCAATTTTGTTAATTTTTTCAAAGAACCAGCTTTTGGCTTTGTTAATTCTTTCAATTGTTTTTCTGTTCTCTAATTCATTTAGTTCAGCTCTAATTTTTATTATTTGTTTTCTTCTGGTGCCTGATGGATTCTTTTGTTGCTCACTTTCTATTTGTTCAAGTTGTAGGGACAGTTCTCTGATTTTGGCTCTTTCTTCTTTTTGTATGTGTGCATTTATCGATATAAATTGGCCTCTGAGCACTGCTTTTGCTGTGTCCCAGAGGTTTTGATAGGAAGTATTTTCATTCTCCTTGCTTTCTAAGAATTTCCTTATTCCCTCCTTGATGTCTTCTATAACCCAGTCTTTTTTCAGGAGGGTATTGTTCATTTTCCAAGTATTTGATTTCTTTTCCCTAGTTTTTCTGTTATTGATCTCTAGTTTTATTGCCTTGTGGTCTGAGAAGATGCTTTGTAATATTTCGATGTTTTGGACTCTGCAAAGGTTTGTTTTATGACCTAATATGTGGTCTATTCTAGAGAATGTTCCATGTGCGCTAGAAAAAAAAGTATACTTTGCAGCAGTTGGGTGGAGAGTTCTGTATAAGTCAGTGAGGTCAAGTTGGTTGATTGTTGTAATTAGATCTTCCGTGTCTCTATTGAGCTTCTTACTGGATGTCCTGTCCTTCTCCGAAAGTGGTGTGTTGAAGTCTCCTGCTATAATTGTGGAAGAATCTATCTCACTTTTCAATTCTGTTAAAATTTGACTTATATATCTTGCAGCCCTGTCATTGGGTGCATAAATATTTAATATGGTTATGTCTTCCTGATCAATTGTCCCTTTTATCATTATATAGTGTCCTTCTTTATCCTTTGTGGTGGATTTAAGTCTAAAGTCTATTTTGTCAGAAATTAATATTGCTACTCCTCTTCTTTTTTGCTTATTGTTTGCTTGATATGCTTTTTTCCATCCTTTGAGTTTTAGTTTGTTTGTGTCTCTAAGTCTAAGATGTGTCTCTTGTAGGCAGCATAGAGATGGATCGTGTTTCTTTATCCAGTTTGTGACTCTCTATCTCTTTATTGGTGCATTTAGTCCATTTACATTCAGGGTAATTATAGATAAATAAGTTTTTAGTGCTGTCATTTTGATGCCTTTTTATGTGTGTTGTTGACAATTTCATTTTTCCGCATACTTTTTTGTGCTGAGGCGTTTTTCTTAGTAAATTGTGAGATCCTCATTTTCATAGTGTTTGACTTTATGTTAGTTGAGTCGTTACGTTTTTCTTGGCTTTTATCTTGAGTTATAGAGTTGTTATACCTTTTTGTGGTTACCTTATTATTTACCCCTATTTTTCTAAGTAAAAACCTAACTTGTATTGTTCTATATCGCCTTGTATCACTCTCCATATGGCAGTTCAATGCCTCCTGTATTTAGTCCCTCTTTTTGATTATTGTGGTCTTTTACCTATTGACTTCCATGATTCCCTGTTATGTGTATTTTTTTTTTTTAATCTTAATTTGTTTTTGTGATTTCCCTATTTGAGTTGATATCAGGACGCTCTGTTTTGTGACCTTGTGATGTGCTGATATCTGATATTATTGGTTCTCTGACCAAACAATATCCTTTAGTATTTCTTGTAGCTTTGGTTTGGTTTTTGCAAATTCTCTAAACTTGTGTTTGTCTGTAAATATCTTAATTTCGCCTTCATATTTCAGAGAGAGTTTTGCTGGATATATGATCCTTGGTTGGCAGTTTTTCTCCTTCAGTGTTCTGTATATGTCGTCCCATTCCCTTCTTGCCTGCATGGTTTCTGCTGAGTAGTCTGAACTTATTCTTATTGATTCTCCCTTGAAGGAAACCTTTCTTTTCTCCCTGGCTGCTTTTAAAATTTTCTGTTTATCTTTGGTTTTGGTGAGTTTGATGACAATATGTCTTGGTGTTTTTCTTTTTGGATCAATCTTAAATGGGGTTCGATGAGCATCTTGGATAGATATCCTTTCGTCTTTCATGATGTCAGGGAAGTTTTCTGTCAGGAGTTCTTCAACTATTTTCTCTGTGTTTTCTGTCCTCCCTCCCTGTTCTGGGACTCCAATCATCCGCAGGTTATCCTTCTTGATAGAGTCCCACATAATTCTTAGGGTTTCTTCATTTTTTTTAATTCTTTTATCTGATTTTTTTTCAGCTATGTTGGTGTTGATTCCCTGGTACTCCAGATGTCCCAATCTGCATTCTAATTGCTCGAGTCTGCTCCTCTGACTTCCTATTGCTTTGTCTAATCCTGTAATTTTATTGTTAATCTTTTGGATTTCTACATGCTGTCTCTCTATGGATTCTTGCAACTTATTAATTTTTCCACTATGTTCTTGAATAATCTTTTTGAGTTCTTCAACAGTTTTATCAGTGTGTTCCTTGGCTTTTTCTGCAGTTATTCTAATTTCATTTGTGATATCTTTAAGCATTCTGTAAATTAGTTTTTTATATTCTGTATCTGATAATTCCAGGATTGTATCTTCATTTGGGAAAGATTTTGATTCTTTTGTTTGGGGGGTTGGAGAAGCTGTCATGGTCTGCTTCTTTAAGTGGTTTGATATGGATTGCTGTCTCCCAGCCATCACTGGGAAACTAGTTTTTCCAGAAAATCCGCTAAAAAAAAAATGCAGTCAGACCCCTATCAGAGTTCTCCCTCTGGCTCAGGCTGTTTGGATGTTAATGATGCCGCCTGGGGAGGGTGGGGGAGGGAACAGAGAGATAGGAGAGTAGCACCGCAGAATATAGCCAGAGTTGCTTGTCTTGCTTGGAATGACTATTATATCTGAGATTCCCGCGGGCGCTTCGCCTATGTTTGCTGGCTGTGTGGAGATTTCCCCCGGGGGGTCTGGCCCGCTGGAGTCACTGTCAGATCCTCCGCTTCCAGCCCCACGCCCAACGTCAAGGCTCCCCTACTGGGATGGTGCACTCTCAACTCCAAAATCAGTCGCTGCCTCCCGGGGACTTCTCGTCCCTCCAGCTGCGTGGCCGTGCCGCCCCCGCGAACCAGGTGGGCCCCCTCCCGGGGTTAGTTCAGATGGGTGGAGCACCTCCCCGTGCTTGTGCCGTGACCAAGTGTCCTGGCTGGGACGCTGTTCTCCCTGCTCCAATACCAGTGGCTGCCTCCCGGGGACTTCTCCTACCGGCTGCGTCCCACGCCGCCCCTGCAACCCGGCTGGGCCCCTTCCCGGGGTTAGTTCAGGGGTGTGGAGCAGCTCTCCGTGTTTATGCTGTACCTGCGTCCGGTCCAAATCCTGGCGAGATGGTTCCCCGGCTGGGACGCTGCTCTTCCTGCTCCAAGACCAGTCACTGCCTCCCGTGGACTTCTCCTACCGGCTGCGTCCCACGCCGCCCGTGGAACCGGCTGGTCTCCCTCCCGGGGTTAGTTCAGGGGGGTGGAGCAGCTCTCTGTGCTTGTGCCGTACCTGACTGGTACGCTGGCTCCAGGCTCTGGAAACAATCGCTGCTTCCCCGTATTAGTTCGTTCTCCATCTCTAAATCTGTGTTTGTTGTTCAGGGTTCGTAGATTGTTATGTATGTGATCGATTCACTTGTTTTTCCGTGTCTTTGTTGTAAGAGGGATCCGAGGTAGCATCTGCCTAGTCCGCCATCTTGGCTCCCCTGTACCCCTGATGTCTTGATGAGTTCTGTACATTAGTCTTTTGTATTCTACATCTGGCAGTTCCAGGAATATATCTTCATCCAGGAGAGATCTTGGTTTTGTGTTTTGGTGGTTTGTAGAAGCAATCATGGTCTGATTCTTTACGTGATTTGATATCAACTGCTACCTCTGAGCCATCTATAAGTTATTGTAATAATTTATTTTATATTTGCTCACCGAGTATTATCTTCTTGCTTTTTTTTTGTTTCAACATACCCAGATGGGCTACTAGAGTGTGCTAACTTGATTGTTGGAGTCTTTGAGTCACTTATGTCCTGTTACTAGATGTTTAGAACTGTTATCCGGTATATGAGCCTATGAGTCCATTCACTATTCTTGAATAGATTCAGCTCAGGTGTCCTGATGGTCAGTCACCTAGTGTACAGTGCAGACTGTCACCTACTATCTTAGAGAAGTAGTGGTGTTGGTTGTATGCACTGGTTTCTGGTAGCAGCAGGGGGTCATATTCCAAAGAGGGCAGGGTGTTTATAGCCTTCTCCCAAGAGCCAGTGAGGAAGGAGCATTTCTGTTTTCTAGAGTGCTCTGGTGATTGGGCCTTGAAGCTGTACCTTAGGCACCCGGTGCTTGTACCTATAAAGACTGGTAGGCACCACTATCCTCAGACCCCTTTCACGGTTGGCTAGGTGGTGTGGATGGAGCCTCAGACCTCAGTTCCCTGCTGTGGGTAAGTGAGTGCCCTGTTTAATAGGTAGAAGAGTATCAGACCTCCAAAACCTGCCTCTCTCCCACTCAGCTGAAACAATTACAATCAGACCTCTAACAGAATTGCCTTTTCATTGTAATATCCACCTGTTTTTTTTTTTTTTTCTATGTAGGGGTGAAAGCCAAAGTCTGTGGATCTCTTATGACTGGACTGGAGCCACTTGTGCTCTGATCTTGCAGTTTAGGGAAGTCGGGAAAAGATTTTTCCCCTGATTGTTAATTTGCTGCTTTTCCCAGGCCAGGAGAATGGGTTAGAAAAAAGCAAGGCAGTTCTATCTGTGGCCCAGGGAATTTGAATGTTAATGAAGCCAGCTGGGGCAGGGAGGGGAGAGATCAGATAGATAGGAGATAGTAGCAGTAAAATAGACAAAATCATTTATCTTGTGTTGAGAGGGCTGTTTTATCTGAGATTCCAGAGGGGTGTGTAGCCTGTGTGCACTGGCTGGGTCCCCACAGAGATTGCCCCAGGGGGTTAGGGCTGCATCCTGTTCTTGCCTTGTCTCAGGAAACCATTATCAGCCACACCGTGCTCACACCAAAGCACAGCCCCAAGGTATCAGGGCTGGGGTGCTGCACAGGCTCCGCAACTAGTCACGGCTTCTGCACAGTCTCTTGCTCCCCTGTCACTCAGATCGATCCCTTAGTTCTGTGTTTGATGGTCCGGGTTCGTAGATTGTCATATGTGTAATCGATTCACTTGTTTTTTTGGGGTCTTTGTTGCAAGAGGGTTCAGTGGATGCTTTTGCCTAGTCAGCCATATTGGGCCTCTGAGAAAACATTTTTGAAACACAGAAAAGCTTAATTGTGTTTTTAATTTGTATCATAAAAGTTGTATTAATTGACCATAATACATGTATGTACGAGTTTTTAGATGAACATAAAATTTCAATTTCATTGCTTGAGTCAGTAGTATTACCAGAAAGAGTTAACACTCACTCCTTAATGTCATCATTTCAGTAATTAAATTTCCTCAATTGCTTCATGAGTATTTCAGTAGGCTCATGTTAATCAAGATTTAATTAGGTCCACATCTTGCATTTGGTTGATATGTCTCTTACTTTCATGGCACAGAATGTTGTTTGTCTTTGTAAATGATACATGTACACTACAGAAAATGTGCAATCTGCTGTTGTTTAATGGAGTGTCCTACAAGTGGCATTCAAGTCAAATCAGTTGAGAAGTTTAAGTCTATATTTTTGATTTTCCTTTTACTGGTTCTACCAGTTATGAGAGACTGACATTGAAACCTGACTATAATTACTTATTTGTCTATTTCACCTTCCAGGTCAGCCAGTTTTTGTTTCATATATACATATTCTTTTGCTTCATATATTTTTAAGTTTTGTTATTTGGTGCACAAACATTTAAGATTATTTCATAACCCAAAAAAACCAAACCCAGTGCCGTTGAGTCGATTCCGACTCATAATGACGCTATAGATTATTTCATATTCTTGATAAGTTGACCCCTTAATCGTTTGGAAATGGCTGTCTTTATCCCTGGTGATACTCTATGTTCTGAAATCTAATTTGGATTATATTTATATGGTGACACCAACTTTCTCTGGATTAATATTAGTGTAGTACATTTTTCCCATTCTTTTCATCAATTTGTTTCTATATATTTAAATAAGTTTCTTATATGACGGATACATTTAGGTCTTTTTTATTATTCAATTTGGCAATCTTTGTTTTTAATTAGGTCATTTGGACTAATTATTTTTAATGTTATTATTGATATGTTCATATTTAAATCTACTTACCTTGTTATTTGTTTTCTGTTTGGTTCATCTGTTCTTTGTTTCCTTTTTCCTCTTATTTGGGCTTAATTTCATTTAATTGTGATTTTTTAAGGATTAAATTTTATCTCCTGATGGATTCTTAAAATCATTTATGGTATACATTATTAATTTATCACAGTCTAACTTCAAGTAATATTATACAAGTTCACATAGAGTTTAAGAGCCATGCAATAATTTACTTCTATGTCCCATCTCCTGGCCTCTGTGTTGTTCTTTTTTATGCATTTTACTTTTACTTAAGTTTGAAAACCCACGTCACATTGCTATTCAAATTTTGTTTTAAACATTCAATTAACTTCTGAAGATATTTATATATCAACAATAATAAAAAATCTTATCTAAACATTGACCATTTTCCATGCTTTTCACTGTTTGTGTAGGCACAATTTTCCATCTGCTATAGGTTCCTTGTTATTACAGCACTTCCTTTAATATTTCTTGTATTTCATGTCTTCTGGTGATTAATTGTTTCAGCATGTGTAGGTCTGAATAATTCTCTCTTTCATTTCTGTTTCTGGAATATATTTTTGCTGGGTAAAAAAATTCTAGATTGACTTTTTTTTGTACTTTACGAAAGTTACTATACTGCCTTCTGGCTTGCATTATTTCCATCAACAATTCTGCTGTTGTTAGGTATTGTTAAGTTGGTTCTGACTCATAGTGACCCTATGTACAGCAGAACAAAACACTGCCCTGTCTTGTGCCATTGTCACAACCGTTGTTATGCTTGAGCCCACTGTTGCAGACATTAAGTCAATCAATCTTGTTGAGAGTCTTCCTTGTTTTCACTGACCCTGTACTTTACCAAGCATGATATTCTTTTCCAGGGATTGGTCCCTCCTGATAACATGTCCAAAGTGTGTGAGACTAAGACTCACCATTCTTGCTTCTAATGAGCGTTCTGGCTATACTTATTCCAAAACAGATTTGTTCATTCTTCTGGCAGTCCATGGTATATTCAATATTCTTCTCCAACACCATAATTCAAAGACATCAATTCTTTGGCCTTCCTTATTCGTTGTCCAGCTTTCACATGCCTATGAGGCAATTAAAAACACCATGGCTTGGGTCAGTTGTTAAAGTGACATCTTTGCTTTTTAACAGTTGAAAAAGGTCTTTTGCTACAGAATCAACAATTTTACTGTAATTCTTATCCTTATTCCTCTGTATATATCTTTTATTCCCTCTTTATGGGTTTTAGATGTTACCATCATCACTGGTTTTAAGCAATTTGGTTAGAAGTGTTTTGGTGTATCTCTCTATGTTACACCACTACCACACTACTATGATTCTAATGCTTGTACTGCATTGAGTTTTTTAGATCTGTGGGTTTATACTTTTTATCAGATTGGGGAAGTTTTTAGCTAGAATTTTTTTTAAAATATTTTTTCTAACACTATCTTGATACAAAGCCCAACAATTAATCTACAAACAAAGTAAATGATGGATGGATAATGCTCACAATTACAATGAGTTACAGTAACCTTACGCAAACACATGTACCTTTTGTGTTTGTTTGCCAACCGCTCCCCCCAAAAGGAACTTTTGTAAAAAAAAAAAAGTGGTATAGGGATGCTCATGAAAATGCCTTCTGAGGGAGGGAGTTGTTGGCAAGCAAATTTAGAAGGCACACATTATTTGCATTAAAATACAGTCATTTCCACAGTTAAGTTACATCATTCAGTGATGCAACTGTAGATAATTCATCATTGTTAACTATAAATCATGGTTATCAATATCAGTGGCTAATATTAAAAAAAAAAAATCAGACATAAGTGAGGATCCAGGGAAATTTGATCCCTTATCCATTGCAGGTGGGATTGCAGAATGGTACAACACTTGTGGAAAATAGTGTGGCAGTTCCCCAGAAAACTAAAAATAAAACTACCATACGACTCAGCAATCTCACTCCTAGGTATATATCCAAGAAACTTGAAGTCAGTGGTGCAAACAAACACATGGATACCAATGTTCATTGTATGCTATTGACAATAGCCCAAAGATGGAAGCAACCTAAATGTCCATTAATGGATGAATGAAGTCTTGATATGTGCTACAACATGAATGAAACTTGAAGACATTATTCTGAAAGAACTAAATCAATCACAAAAGGAAAAATATTGTCTGATCTCACTTATATAAAATGACAAAAGTAGGCAAAGACTTACATAGAGATCAAAGTTTATTAGTGGTTAATAAAGGTGGGAGGGAGGGGCATCAAAGAAGCTGCTGTTTATAAAGCAGTGAGCTTCTGTTTATGGTGATAGGAAATTTGGCATCAGTTTAGGGTAATAGTTGTACAACCGATTAATGTAATTGATATTACTACACTATACACCTGAAAAATGTTGAATTGTTAAATACTTTGTTATGTATATTCTTACCAAAAAAGGGGTAGGGCAGTTATTGAGGCTGCTTATGTACATCCAAATACCTCATGATATTTGTTTTCTTGGTTAGGATGTTTAGGGTCATGGTTTTGAGGGACATCCCAATCAAATAGCCTAATTTTCTCTGTACTTTTTTTCTGCCTCCTAATTTGTTGTGTAGTTACTGAAGTCATAAAACTAGCAAGTGGCCATCCAAGGCATTATAATTGGTCTCTATTAACCTGAAGCAACAGAGGAAGAAGAAGAGTCAGAACTCAGAGGAGGACAGCCAATATATATTTGGTTGCCGCTGTGAAAAACTACCTCCTCTTCCACGAGACCAGAACTGGATGGTGAGTAGCTACCATTACTGAATACTTTGATCAAAGATTCTGAAGAATAATCCTGATGAAAAAGGGGAAGATGTGAAAGAGAATTTCAAGTGTTCAATGGAATCCAGAATTTCTGGAGCCACTGAAGCTGGATGAGCCCCCAAAACTATTGCCCTGAGATAATCTTTAAACTTTAAATCAAAACTATCCCCTAAAGCTTTATTTGAAGCAAAAAAAAAAAAAAAAAAAAAAAGCTTATTTTAATTAGTAAAGTCAATGTCTGTTCTGAGCATTGTACTCTTTTAAAGAATTTTCTATGTGAGATCAAATTGACAACAGCAATGCAAAAGTTGGATGGGAAGCTTAGGGACCAGTGAGTATGTGTTAATGGTGATGGAATAATGTAGACAAAGATACAGAGGATGGTAGCATAACTTGAAGAGTGTAACCAGTGTCACTGAATTGTACATGTGAAAATTGTTGAAATGGTGTATCTTTGGCTGTGTATAATTTCATCAAAATTAAAACAATAATAATAATAATAAAGAACTAGGACAAAGTTAGAAATACATTTGTATAGAATTTCTTAGAAGTTGAAACTTAGAAAGATGCACCAGGAACTAAGCTAAAATTTCATTGATCCACAGTTCTCTAGAAGCCGTTACTCTGCCTGGCAGACCACAATAACATTTTAAGCCTTTTAGAATTAATGTCACTACAGAGCCAATGTTCAGTAATCTCCAAAAGTCTAATTATATATTTTTCCTCGATGCCCAGTCACCCTGCTAAAAGATTACAGGTCCTTTTAGGGGAGGCTTGGAGAAAGGTTAACATTATAAAATGTTGGCAGTTTAGTGGGATCCTTCCTCAGAGGGATTCTGTGTCCCCTTCATTCAAGAAGTTTTCAGCCAGTAAATTGGCTCAAGTCTTGTCTATAACTGAGGACCTGTGACTTTCTATGTTGACGATTCAAGGTAGCCTCCTGTTCACTTGACCTAGAACTTTTCCACTAATACAAATAAAGGAAGAATTTAACAGCATGCCCATCAATTTCACTTCTAAGGACACCATCATCAGTTAGCCAATGCTGTAGGTTTCACCAAGGCAGACTATCCCAATTGCAGCTTCAACTCTGCGGTCCATTATGGCAGCCGTACCTGCCTTGTCTTTGGTGATTAAGTGCCACCACTTGGATCCTCCTATTCTAGGATTCTATTATCCCCATTGAATTTAAGGATCCCAGCTCAGTGGCAGCAATTCCCACGTTAAATTCTAACCACATAGCTCTTCAAGGATCATGGGACAAACTTCTCAAATTTATTCCTCACAATCATGGGTGAAAGGTTTGTCTTCAAAACCCTCCTGGGATGGGTGAGAACTTACATGAAAAATCCACTCTAACATTCAATTTCCTTACGTGTTTTCATACCTTCTTTTATAATATACAATGAAAGTTCTGCATTTTTACTTAGTTTAATGTAGGCCAACTTGGGGCCACATTTCAGTCAACCAGTTGGACTGTTAGAACACTTTCTAACCCCTTTTGCTTCAATATTGAATCCAGAATCTCAACTTAGTTTGCCTAAATCTACAAAGTTAGCCTGCTCCACACCCTTATTGTCTATTTCCCCACATATTCTTCATATTTCTATTTTTATAAATTGTAAAAATCATGCAATTCTCTTGAAGTATAGTGTACGTCTTCATGAGTCACACTTTGGACATCACCTTGTGGGGACACTGGTACTTGAGTCTAGTTAGAGGTCTAGATGTAAGGGAGGGATATTAGGGGTTAGTCATGAGGGGAATCATCTCTGTCTTGCAAGGCAAGTACCTCAAGAGAGGCTATTACAACTCCCTCAGTCAATGCAAGGTTAAGCTCCTCAGGTGGAGGTGGAAGGCTACTTTCTCTGTCAAAGAAGACTCAGTAGTATGTCTCTAGGTTGATCAGCATTATGTACGTGTGCCCCCATTCCAATTTTCAGGATCACATTCATTCACAATCAATGCCTTCACTTTAACAGCAGACAGTATGTGTTTGAGGATTCAATTTTTGTTGTAATTCAGCTACTCACAGGATAAGATTGTTTTGTTTTGTTTTGTTTTCCACAAATCTCAGCCCGGTGTCTACAGGAAGTAATGTTATCTTTCAGGAAAGACATAGATATTTTCAGGTCATTTATGTGGAATGTGACCTGTGACTTCAAAGCCCTGAGATCATGTTTTACTTTCTTCACATAGTCCAGTGAAATTAGGAGCAAGTAGTCAATCTTGTTATACTTGCTAGTTTGGCAAATGATTAGAACTTAGCCTCTTATAAGTAATATCCAGTGGTGATATTTTACTTAGCTATCTCTATTGCCACAAAATGCCATGGACTCAGTGCCCTCTTTACTACTGAAAATAGCCGTTTGTACCTTTAAATCTAATAAAAGTAGAGAATCAATTCCAAAATCCCCTGAAACAATTCAGAATACTCATCCTTAAGATTATGTTCCCCTAGAACCACTCTCAGTACCACAATCTTATCACTCAAGGTTTTCCAGAGAAACAAAACCAATATGAAAGACAGGGAAAGAAAGGCATTGGCTCATGTAATTGTGTCTGGCAAGTCTAAAATCCATAGGGCAGGCTGGCAGTCTGGAAACTCAGGCAGAATACTTACGTTATAATTCTTGAAGTAGAATTACTTCTTTTCCAGGACACCTCAGTTTTCATTCTTAAGGCTGTCAACAGATTGGATGAAGCCATGCAACATTGTAAGGGCAATCTTTTACTTAAAGTATGCTTATTTTTAATTGTAGTAACATATATATATATACACAAAACAAAAAGTTTGTCATATATATACAACAAAAAGTTTGTCATTTTAACCATTTTTTAAGCATACAATTTGGTGGCATTAATTACATTACCCATATTGTGCTACTATCACCACTATCTATTTAGCTATGTTTTACATGATCCCAACAAGAAAGTCAGTACCCATTTAGCAATAACTCCCATTCCTTCCTCCACCAACCTCTAGTAACCACTAATAAATTTGTCTATATGCATTTGCCTATTCTAAATATTTCATAGAAGTGAAATTATATAATATTTGTCCTTTTGTGTCTGATGTTTTTCAGTCAGCATAATGTTTTCAAGTTCATCCATGTCTAGTATGTTCAGAATCCTGTATCTCTTTATGGCTGAATAATATTTCTTTTTACATATATACTGTGGTTAAGAACTCGGCTGCTAACCAAAAGGCCAACGGTTGAAATCCACCAGTTGCTTCTTGGAAAACGTATGGGGCAGTTCCACTCTGTCCTATAGGGTCACTATGAGTTTAAATGAACTCAAAGGAAACAGGTTTATATACAACATTTTGCTTAACCGTTTATCTGTTAATGGACACTTCAGTTTTTTCAACTTTTGGCTATTGTGAATAATAGTGCATTGGGTTATTGTTATTCATGTATCTGTCTGAGTATCTGATTTCAAGTTTCTTGTTGTATACCTAGAAGTGGAATTGCTGAGACATGTTAATTATGTTTAACATTTTGAGGAACCACCAAACTGTTTTCCACTATGACTGCATCATTTTACATTTCTACCTGCAAAGTTCAAGGTTCCAGTATTTCACGTTCTTGCCAGTACTTGTTTGATTCCATTTTTCTAGTAATCACAATTTTAAGATATGTGAGTTGTATGTCCTTGTGATTTTGTTTTACCTTTCCCTATTGGCTAAAGACTTTGAGCATCTTTCCATATGCTTATCAGCCATTTGTATTTCTTTTTTTGAGAAATGACTATTCAAGTCCCTTGCTCATTATTAATTGGGCTGCTTGTCTTTTGTTGTTCAGTTGTAGGAGTTTATTATATATTCTGGATATTAAACCCTTATCAGATATAAAAAACCCAAAACCAAATCCGTTCATGTTGAGTTGATTCCGACTCATAACGACCCTATACCAAAACCCAAACCCAGCGCCGTTGAGTCGATTCTGACTCATAGAGACCCTATAGGAAAGAGTAAAACTGCCCTGCAGAGTTTCCAAGGAGCGCCTGGTGGATTTGAACTCCCAAACTTTTTGTTAGCAGCCATAGCACTTAACCACTACGCCACAGGGTTTTCTTATCAGATATTGGGCTCCCAAATTGCTTCTTCTGTTCTATAGGTTGTCACTTCACTTTCTTAATAAAGTACTCAGATGCACAAAAGTTTAGTTTTGATGAAGTCCAATATACCTATTTTTCTTTTGTTGCTTGTGCTTTTGGTGTCAGGTCTAAGAATCCATTGTAAAAACCTAGGCCCCCAAATTTTACTGCTAGGTTTTACTTTATTTTATTTTTTTCCTACTAGTTTTAGTTCTTATATTTAAGTCACTGATCCATTTTAACTTAACTTTCCTATTTGGTGTGAGGTACTGGTTCAATTACATTTTTTTGCATATAGGAGTCCAGTTGTTCCAGCAACATATATTAAAGAGTCTATTCTTTGCCCTATTGAATGAACTCAACACTCCTGTGAAAAATTATTTGGCCATAGATCCATGGGTTTATTTCTGGGCTCTTAATTCTATTCCATTCGTCTGTATATTTATCCTCATGCCAGTCCCACAATATCTCGTGGCACATGCTGCCTGATCTCAGTCTTTTGGGCATTGATACCCCTGCGAAAGCCTGAATTAAGCCTGAATCAGCCCACCTTGTGCCTCGTGCAAAAGTCCCAGCAGAGGAAATAGCTGTTCTCCCAAGCTGGCTGCTCAATCTGGCTCCCTACTCCCATTATCCAATCTAAAAGACTCACGGTCAAAACCACACATGGGGACTCAGCAGGGGCCCCACTAGGGTCTGCACAAGGATCACTGCTATAACTGAAACAAGCACTATTCCCTTCAGCCCTCCCAATGAGCCTGGAAATACAGTAGAGAGACTTGTCAACCTTTACCCTGATATCATGGTTTTCAAAAATAAACAAAGACTACGAGTTGCGCCAAGGTGCCTCTCTTACCTGGGGAACTGGAGCCTCTATGTCAAGGTGAAGGTTCACTGGGGAGGTGAGGGAAAGTTGCATTTCTTGGACCATTTGGACACTAGTGCACAGATGATTGAAAAGCCACTTAACCACTGGAAACAGAGAGAAGAGAAAACAAACAATGCTGTCTGGTTTGGGTCTGGGTCCACCACCATGGGGAACCTTGCCTAGACCTGGTTAGTGATGGGTTCCTTCAGGTCTATAAATTTCCTTTATTATGACCACCAGTACTGACAATGTTATCGAATACATATATTATCTGTGTGCACTTCCACTCACCTTCAATCCCAAGTCCCAACCGGAATAGCTGCAGTTAGGGTCATCTTGGGGGGGGCATGTGGAAGACTGTGAATCTACCTGACTCAGGGCTGGGGCTAATGGCCTGGTCTTTTTGTTGGGGCAGTGACAAGCCTTGGATTGATGTATAAAATAAACTCACTCTCCCATCCTGTGGGGATGAGGTGTTTGAAAAAAAATCACCTCTGCACCTTATTAGCTTTATGTTACTAAAGGGGGTGCTAACCAGAAAAGATTGTAAAGGGAAACTTAAACAATGAGCAGACCATGTGTGTCAGCTAAACACTGAGACTGAATTGTTCTCCTTCTTAAGGCAAGCACATGTGTGACCAATCAACTCCTGGGTCCATGCAAAGACAGCCCTTGAGTTTTCAGACACCATCCTAAAATGGGCCGATAAGCATTAACTACCATTGTCACCAAAAGATGCCGAAACTGCATAAAAATGCTGTCCCACCTTTGTCCAAGGCTAAACTAAAAATGCTACCCAAAGACAGATCCCTAGAGCCAATAGGCCAAGCTGGTCTTGGTATATAGATCATATTAGGCTTTTCATTCCATCCAAAGGATTCTTCTTGATCCTGTTTGCAGGTGATACTCTCTCAAGGTTTGGCTTAGAGATCCCTGTATATTCCTGTCACTCAGACCAACGTATCCAGACCCACAAGACCCCATTTTTCTTATTTGGGTTTCTTGAGAACATTGCATCTGATTGCTGCTGTTGTGGCTTCTGAAGAGCATGCTGGTTGTACTTCCTCCAACACTGATTTGTTCATTCTTCTGGAAGTCCAGAATATATTCTTTGCCAACATCACAGTCAATTCTTTGGGCTTGGGAGCCCCTTCTAGCCTGGCTGCACAGCACAGCTTAGAAGCCACTTCCCCATTCTGCACAGCCCTGGGGGCATTTATTTTTTCTTTCTTATTTTTTCTCTGTTTTTACCTTCCTGTCTTTCTTCATTTCTCCATTCTCATCTCTCTATACTTACCTTCTTTTCCTGTCTCCTGAATACCTAGCACTGTGTGACTTCTATACCCACTCTAGCCAGGCTATACTGCACAGCCTGCAAGCAACTTCCCTGCACTGCTGGGGAATCTCTTCTTTCTTTTTTCCAAATTTTTATCTAGTTATTTTTTTTTTATATTCTTTTTCCCTTTTATTTTTCTCCATTTCTCAGTTTCTTATCTCTCCACTCCAATGACAAGCTCCCTTAGCACTCATTTTTTGTTTGTTTGTTTTTGGCTCCTGTTTCACTCTCCTCTCTTTCTTCTTTCCCATAGCCATATTGCCTCCACATATCACAAACTCCCCTCTCCTTCCTGCCCACCTTCACCATGTGCTGATCATCACAGCCCCAAGCACCACAAGCATGGCCTACTGGAATGTGCCCAACACTGATTCCTGGCCCACCGTATCTGCCCTTCTAAGTGCCACAAACAACCCATCCAAACCCCTCTCCTTCAGCTAGACCTGCCTTGCTGCACCATAGCTGAACAACTGGCCCTGCCATTTGACAAGGAAGTGAAAAGTATCATGACCACAGAAGAATAAACAACAAAGAATGAACAGCCTGCCTACTCAGACATAACCAAATAAAACAAAAAAGCAGGATGAGACAAACAGATCTGCAATCAATAAATGAAGGAAATAACTACTGAATGTCCCAAAGATAGCAGACACTATCAAAACATGTTAAAAATACAGGACAGGATGATTTCAGTAGGCATCTAAAAAAAACACCAGATGAATTTCCAGTAGAATAAAAGGCACTAGAACTACCAGATAGGGAATTCAAATCTCTAATATTCAGAGCTATGAAAGAGCTGAAGCAAAAAGAAGACAAAAATGAGGGGAAAAATGACAAATTCATGGAAAAGGCAGACAAATTTATGAAAAATTCAGACAAAAAAAAGAGAATTCAGGAAAATAACACATGAACAAAATGCCAAAATAAAGTAACAACTAGAAATCATACAAAAACAACAATTAGAAATCTAAAAGATAAACAAGATTTCAGAAATGGACAGTGTCATAGAAGGACTGAGGAGCAAGTTTGAAAAGATGGGAGACAGGATTAGCAAAATTGAAGACAAATACCTGGCTACAACACTGAGGAAAAATCAGAAAAAAGAACAAAGAAAAATGAAGAAACCCTGAGAATTATGTGAGATTCAATCAAAGGCAAAAATCTGCAAGTAATCAGAGTTCCAGAACAGAGGGAGAAAATGGAAAACACAAAGAGAAAATCATTGGAGAATTGCTGACAGAAAACTTGCCTAATATAAACGAAAGATGGAAAGCTGACCATCCAAGAAGCTCAGTGAACCACATATAGGATAGACCCCAAAAGAAAATCACCAAGGCATATCATAATCACACTCACCCCAAAAGAAAATCACCAAGGCATATCATAATCACACTCACTAAAACCAAGGACAAAGAAAAAATCTTGACAGAAGCTCGTGAAACACAAAAAGTCATATTCACAGGAGAAACAACTAGACTAAGCTCTGATTATTCAGCAGAACCCAAGCAGGCAAGAAGGCAATGGGATGACATTTATAAAACCTTGAAGGAAAAAAATTGCCAACCCAGAATAACATATCCTGCAACACACTTGTTCAAATATGATGGTGAAAGTAGGACATTTCCAAATAAACAGAAACTAAGGGAACAAGTAAAAATCAAAGCAAACTTATGAGAAGTATTAAAGGGAGTCCTTCAGACTGAGAACGAACATCAGACCATAGCTTGAACCTAGGACCCAAGATTGTACCAGCCAAAGAATAGCCTAGGAAATTAATTCTCAACGACTATCCAAAATGAAAATAATTGCAACAGGGAACCAAAGAGGTTCATCTGTAAATGACAACATCAGAACAATAAGAGGGAAAAAACAATGTAGATATAGAACTTCCTAATGGAGATAAAGGCAAGGCAATACCAAGTAATAATAGACTGGTTCAAGCCTAGGAAGATAAGGGTAAATTTCAAGATAACCACAAAGAAAGTTAACAATATTACTCATCAAAATAACGAGGAAAAACATAAAGTCTCAATGAAAACAAAATGTATAAAAACAAAAGAAATGAAAAAGAAACCCAAAAAACAAAAGAAACTCAGCACAGGAAAGTAATAGGAACAAAGAAAATATTGGCACCACCAGAAAAAAACACTACAAAATGACAGCAATAAACTCACATCTATCAATAATTACACTGAATGTAAATGGCCTAAATGCACCCATAAAGAGACGGAGTGGCAGAATGGATAAAAAAAAAGGACCCTTCAATATACTGCCTTCAAGAAACACACATTAGAAACAAAGACATAAATTTATTAAAAATCAAATGATGGAAGAATATATATATCAAGCAAATAACTACCAAAAAAGAGCAGGAGTGGCAATACTAATCTCAGATAAAATAGATTTTAAAACAAAATACACTATAAAAGACAAAGAAGGGCACTATATAATGATTAAAGGGACGATCCGTCATTAAGACTTAACCATAATAAACATCTATGCCCTCAATGACAGGGCTCCAAAATACATAAACTCTAACAGCACTGAAAAAAGAAATTGACAGGTCCACAATAATAGTAGGACACTTCAACACAGCACTCTCAGTAAAGGACAGAATATCTAGAAAGAAACTCAACAAGGATACACAAGAGACAAAGACCAGAATCATCCAACGTGACCTCACAGACGTATACAGAACACTCCACCCAAGAGCTGCAAAGTATACATTCTTTTCCAATGCACATAAAACATTCTCCAGAACAGACCACATCTTAGGCCACAGAACAACTCTCAGAAAAATCCAAAACACTGAGATACTACAAAGTATCTTCTCTGACCACAATGACATCAAAGAAGAAATTAACAACAGGAAGAACAAGGAAAAAAAATCAATTACATAGAAACTGGATAACACCCCACTTAAAAACAACTGGGCAACAGAAGAAATCGGAGGTGGGATCAAAAAATCCGTAGAATCAAACGAGAATGAAAACACATCATACCAAAACCTCTCTTTCACAGCAAAGGCTTTAATCAAGGTCAATTTATAGCACCAGATGCACACATCAAAAAAGAAGGAAGGGACAAAATCAAAACAATAGCTACACAACTTGAACAAATAGAAAGAGAACAGCAAAAGAAGCCCACAGCCACCAGAAGAAAGGAAAAAATAAAGATCAGAGCAGAAATAAAGGAAGTAGAGAGTAGAAAAAACAATAGAATCAACAAAACCAAAAGTTGATTCTTTGAAAGGATCAATAAAATTGGCAAACCACTGGCCAAACTGACAGAAGAAAAACAGGAGAGGATGCAAATAACCCAAACAGGAAATGAAATGGGGGTCCTTACAACAGGCCCAACTGAAATATAAAGGATCATAAAATATTATGAAGAACTATACTCCAACAAATTTAAAAAAAAATGTACAAATTTTTAGAAGCACAATACCTACCCAAACTAACACAAAATGATGTTCAAAATCTGAACAGACCCATAATAAGAGAAGAGATTGAAAAGGAAATTAAAACAAAATAAAACAAAATCCCCCAAAACAACAACAAAAAAGCCCTGGCCCAGATGGCTTCTCTAGAGAAGTCTACCAAACATTCAGAGACAAGATTACACCAGTACTATTCAAACTATTTCACAACATAGAAAAGGAAGCGATACTTCCAAATTCATTCTATGAAACCAGCATAACTTTGATAGCAAAATCAGGCAAAGACACCACAAAAAAAAGAAAATCACACACCAATAGCTCTCATGAATATAGATGCAAAAGTTCTCAACAAAATTCTAACCAATAGAATTCAGCATTGTGTAAAAAAATAATACATCACAACCAAGTACGATTCATAGCAGGTATGCAAGGATGGTTCAACATTAGAAAATCAGTCAACGTAATTCACCACATAAATAAAAGGAAATAAAAGAATCACATGATTATCTCAATTGATGCAGAAAAGACATTCAACAAAGTCCAACACCAATTCCTGATAAAATCTCTCAATAAAAAATGTATAGAAGGGAAATTTCTCAACATAACAAAGGGCATCTATGCAAAACCAACAGCCAACATCATTCTTAATGGAGAGAGGCTGAAAACATTCCCCTTGAGAACAGGAACAAAACAAGAATGCCCTTTATCACCGCTCACTCCTGTTTAACATTGTGCTAGAAGTTCTAGCTAGAGCAACAGGGCAAGAAAAAGAAATAAAGGCCATTCAAATTGGTAATGAAGGAGTTAAACAGTCTCTATTTGCAGATGATATGATACTATACATGGAAAATCCAAAAGACTTCTTGAGAAAACTACTGGAACTAATTGGAAGATTCAGCACAGTAGCAGGATACAAGATAAATACGTAAAAATCAGTGGAATTACTATACACCAATAAAGAGAAAGATGAGAAGGAAATCAAGAAAACATTACCATTTGTAATAGCTTCTAAAAAAATAAAATACTTAGGAATAAATCTAACCAGGCATGTAAAAGATCTATACAAAGAAAACTACAAAACACTACTTGAAAAAACCAAAAGAGAGCTACACAAACTGAAAAACATACCATGCTCATAGATAGGTAGACTCAATATTGTGAAAATGACAATTCTACCCAAGTGATTTACAAATACAAAGCAATCCCGATCCAAATACCAACAACATTCTTTAAAGAGATGGAAAAACTTATCATTCACTTTATATGGAAATGGAAGAAGCCCGGAAAAGTAAAGCACCACTGAAGAAGAATAAAATAGGAGGACTCGCAGTACCTAAACTCAGAACCTAGTATACACAGCAGTAGTCAAAACAGCCTGGTACTGGTACAATGACATATACATTGACAAATGGAGCAGAATTGAGAACCCAGATGTAAATCCATTCACCTATGGTCACCTGATCTTTAACAAGAGCCCAAAGTTCATCACATGGGGAAAAGACAGTCTTTTTAACAAATGGTGCTGGCAAAACTGGATGTCCACCTGCAAAGAAATGAAATAGGATCCATACGTCACACCTTACACAAGAACTAACTCAAAATGAATCAATGACCTAAATATAAACCCAAAAACTAAGAAGTTCATTGAAAAAAAATATAGGATCAACACTAGAGACCCTAATACACGGCATTAACAGGATACAAACCACAATCAACACACAAACTCCAGAAGATAAGCTAGATAACCAGGATCTTCCAAAAATTAAACACTTATGCTCATCAAAAGACTTCACCAAAAGAGTTAAAAGAGAACCTATTGACTGGGAAAGAATTGTTTGGCTATTAAAAGTCACAGAAAGTCCTAATCTCTAAAACATACAAGAAAATCCAACAAGTGTACAAAAAAAAAGACAAATAATCTAATTTAAAAATGGGCAAAGGAAATGAACACCTCACCAAAGAAGACATTCAAATGGCTAACAGACTGTGAGGAAATGCAATCACTAGCCATTAGAGAAATGCAAATCAATACCAGAATGAAATATCATCTCATCCCAGCATTACTGGCATGAATCAAAAAAAAAATAAATAAACACAAATGTTGGAGAGTCTGTGGGGAGATCAGAACTCTTATGCACTGCTGGTGGGAATGCAAAATGATATAACCATTTTGGAAAACGATATGCTGCCTCCTTAGAAAGCTAGAAATAGGAATACCGTATGATCGAGCAAACCCACTCCTAGGAATATATCCTAGAGAAATAAGAGTCATTACATGAATAGACATATGCACACCCGTGTTCATTGCAGCATTGTTCACAACAGCAAGAAGATGGACACAACCTAGATGCCCATCAACAGATGAATGGATGAACAAACCGTGGCACATACATACAATGGATTATTACCCAATGATAAAGAACAATGATTAACCTGTGAAGCATCTCATAACAGGGATGAATCTGGAGGGCATTAAGCTGAGTGAAATAAGTCAACCACAAAAGGATAAGTATTGTATGAGACCACTACTGTACTGAAAATGTTTACACAGAAAAATAAACAATCTTTGATGGTTACGAGGAAGGGGAGAGGTGGGGATGGAAAAACACCAAATAAACAATAGATAAATGGTAACTTTGATGAAAGGTATGACAGTGCACAATAAAGGGGAAGCCAGACAGCTTGTACAAGGCAAGGTCATAATGGCTCCATGGACACAACCAAACTCCCTGAGGGACTGAATTGCTGGGCTCAGGGCTCTGTGGGGACCACGGTCTCAGGGAACATCTAACGCAGTTGGCATAAAGTAGTTTATAAAGAAAATTTTCCACATTCTACTTTGGTGAGTAGCGCCTGGGGTCTTAAAAGTCTGTGAGTGGCCATTTAAGATACTCCACTGGTCTCAGCCCTTTAGGAACAAGGAAAAGTGAAGAAAACTAAAGATACAGGGAAAAGATTAGCCCAAAGGACTAATGGACCATATTTACCACAGCCACCACCAGACTGTGTCCAGTAAGTACAATGAGATGTTGCCTGGGTACCACCACTGACTACTCTGACAGAGATAACAATAGAGGGTCCTGGACAAAGCTGGAGAAAAATGTAGAACAAAATTCTAACTCAAAAAGAAAGACCATGGGCAGGGCCAAGATGGTTAACTAGTCAGAAGCTCCCCCTGAATCCACTTGCAACAAAGACTGGAAAAAACAAGTGAATCGATTACATATATGACAATCTACAAACCCTGAGCATCAAATACAGAACTAAGGAATTGGCCTGAGTGACAGGGGAGCAAGAGACGGTGCAGAAGCAGCGATGAGTTGCCAAGTCCACGCAGCACCTTAACTCCAATTTCTTGGTGCTGTTCTTTGGTGCGAATGCAAATGGGGCAGGGCTGATGGTAGACACAGAAAGCATGGGGCACAGTCCTGATCCCCTGGTGCAGTCTTGGTGGGGATCCAGTCAGTGCACACAGGCTGCACAGGCCTCTGGAATCTGAGATAAAACAGCACTCTTGCTGTCGACACAAGATAAATGATTTTAGCTAATAGCTCTTTCTGAAAGTATCCTCTCCTATCTGATCCCTTCCCTCCCTGTTCCAGCTGGTTTCATTAACATTTGAATTCCTGGGCCTGAGTAGAACAGTGCCATGCTTTTTCTGACCCATTATCCTGGCCCGCGAGAGGAAGCATATTAACAAACAGGGTAAAAATACTTTTCCAACTCCCTTATACTGGAAGCTCAGAGCAGTAGCAGCTACAGTCCAGGCACAAGGGATCCACAGACTTTGACTTTCATCCCTAGATGGAACCAGGAGGCTATTATAATGCAAATACTGATCTTTTAGAGTTCTGACTGTAATTGTTTTAGCTGGGAGGTGAAGAGGCAGGTTTTGGATGTCTGATACCGCTCTACCTATTAAACAGAGCCTTCACGTACCCACAGCAGGGACCTGAGGGCTGAGGCACCATCCATGCCACCTAGCCACCCATGAAAGGGGTCTGAGGATAGTGGTGCCTACCAGTGTTTACATGTATAAGCATTGGGTGCCTAATGTACAGCTGCAGAACCCACCCACTAGAGTGCACTAGAGAATGGAGATGCTTCTTCCTCACTGACACATGGGGGAAGGCTGTCAGCACCCTGCACTCCTCACAGTGTGACCACCTGTCACTACCAGAAACCAGTGAATACAACCATAACCACTATTCCTCTAAGATAGTAGGTGAGACCCCACACCACACATTAGGTGACTGACTGTCAGGATACCAGAGCTGAATCTATTCAAGAATAGTAAAATGGACTCATAGGCTCATATACCTGGTAACATCTCTAACGGTCTATACTAGGACATTAGTGCTTCAAAGGCTCCAATAGCCAAGTTAGCACACTCTAGTAGCCTATCTGGTTATAATGAAACAAAACAAAGCAAGAAGATAGGACACAGTGAGCAAACAAAATAAATTATTACAATAACTTATAGATTGCTTGGAGACATCAGTTGATATCAAATCACATAAAGAAGCAGACAGTGATTGCTTCTACAAACTCCCAAAACAGCAAGAACACAATGGAAAATTTAATAACCTGCAAGAATCCATAGAGAGACAGCATTCAGAAATTCAAAAGATTAACAATAAAATTACAGAAATTGGCAACTCAATAGGAAGTCAGAGGGCCAGGATTGTGGAACTGGAATGCAGAATTGGGGAGACAGGTGGTAAGGCACTTGGCACCACTATATTTGAAGAAAAATCAGATAAAAGAATTTTAAAAAATGAAGAAATGCTAAGAATCATGTGGGACTCTATCAAGAAGAATAACTTGTGAATGATTGGAATTCCAGAACAGGGAGGGATAACAGAAAATACAGAGAGAATTGTTGGCAGAAATCTTCCCTGACATCGTGAAAGATGAAAGGATATCTATCCAAGATGCTCATCGAACCTCATACAAGGGTAGACCCCAAAAGAAAGTAACTAAGTCATATTATGATCAAACTTGCCAAAACCAAAGATATGGAGAAAATTTTAAGAGCAGCCAGGGATAAGTGAAAAGTCACCTACAAAGGGGAATCAATAAGAATACGCTTGGACTACTTGGCAGAAACCATGAAGGCAAGAAGACAATGGTATGACATATATAGAGCATTGAAAGAGAAAGATTGCCAGCCAAGAATCATATATCCAACAAAACTGTCTCTCAAATACAAAGGTGAAATTAAGTCATTTATGGAGAAACACAAGCTTAGAGAATTTGCAAAAATCAAAACTACAAGAAATAATAAAGAGAATTCTCTGGTTTCAAAACCAGTAATATCAGATATCAACACAACACTAGGGCACAGAACAGAGCATTCAGATATCAACTCAGATAGGGAAATAATGAAAATAAAATAAGATTAAAAAAACACTCAAAACAGGGAATCACCGATGTCATTATGTAAAAGATGACAATAATCATTAAAGGTAAATGCAGTAGGCATAAATCTTCCATACAGAGAAGAAATTAAGGTGATATAGGGAGACACAAGTTAGGTTTATACTTAGAAAAATAGGGGTAAATATTAATGTAACCACAGAGAGGACTAACAGTCCCATGCTTCAAAATAAGAATCAAGATAAACATAAAGTCTAAGTGAAAACAAATTCAACTACAATGAAAAAGAACACACAAGGTACAAAGAAAAACTTCTCTGCACACAAAACTGGAAAACTGAAAATGTCAATAACACACAAAAAAAGGTATCAAAATGTCAGCACTAAACTCATACCTATCCATAATCACACTGAATGTAAATGGACTAAATGCACGAAAAGAGACAGAGAGTTGCAGATTAGATAAAAAAAAATCATAATCCAGCTATATGCTGCCTATAAGGACATACCTTAGACTTAAAGATACACACAAACTAAAACTCAAAGGACGGAAAAAAAATATATCAAGCAAACAACAATCAAAAAAGAGCAGGAGTGGCAATATTAATTTCTGACAAAATAGACTTTAAAGTTAAATCCATCACAAAGGATAAGGAAGGACACTATATAATGATTAAAGGGACAATTTACTAGGAAAATATAATCATATTAAATATTTATGCAACCAATGAAAGGGCTGCGAGATACATAAAACAAACTCTAACAGCATTGAAAGGTGAGATAGACAGCTCCACGATTATACTAGGAGACTTTAACACACCACTTTCAGAGAAGGACAGGACATCCAGAAAGAAGCTCAAAAAAGACACAAAAGATCTAAATGCCACAGTCAACCAACTTGACTTCATAGACATACGCAGAACACTCCACCCAACAGCTGCAAAGTATACTTCCTTTTCTAGTGTACATGGAACATTCTCTAGAATAGACAACATATTAGGTTATAAAGCAAGCCTTTGCAGAACCCAAAACATCGATATATTGCAAAGCATCTTCTCAGACCATAAGGTCATAAAAGTAGAAATCAATAACAGAAAAAACAGGGAAAAGAAATCAAATACTTGGAAATGGGACAATACCCTGCTCAAAAAAGACTGGGTTATAAAAGACATTAAGGAGGGAATAAAAAAAAAATTCGTAGAATCCAATGAGAATGAAAACAATTCCTACCAGAACCTTAGGGACAGAATGAAAGCAGTGCTCAGAGGTCAATTTATATGAATTAATGCACATATACAAAAAGAAGAAAGGGCCAAAATCAAAGAACTGCCACTACAACTTGAACAAATAGAGAGCACGAAAAGAAACCCTCAGGCACCAGAAGAAAGCAAATAATAAAAATTAGAGCAGAATTAAATGATTTAAAGAACAGAAAAAACAATTGAAAGAGTTAACAAGACCAAAAGCTGGTTCTTTGAAAAAATTAACAAAATTGATAAACCATTGGCCAAAATGACAAAAAAAAAAAAAAAAAAAAGGAAAGGAAACAAACAACCTGAATAAGAAATGAGAAGGGCGATATTACAACAGACCCAACTGAAATAAAAAGAATCATATCAGATTACTATGGAAAATTGTACTCTAACTAATTTGAAAACCCAGAAGAAATGGATGAATTCCTAGAAAGACACCACCTACCTAAATTAACACAAACAGAGGTAGGACAACTAAATAGACCCATAAGAAAAGAAGAGATTGACAAGGTAATTCAAGAACTTGCGACAAAAAAAAAAAAAGCTCTAGCCCAGATAGCTTCACTTCAGAGTTCTACCAAACTTTCAGAGAAGAGGTAACACCACTACTACTAAAGATATTTCAGAGCATAGAAAAGGACAGAATACTCCCAAACTCATTCTATGAAGCCCGCATATCCCTAATACCAAAACCAGGTAAAGACACCACAGAAAAAGAAAATTACACACCTATATCCCTCATGAACGTAGATGCAAAAATCCTCAACAAAATTCTAGCCAATAGAATTCAACAACATAGCAAAAAAAATAATTCTCCAAGACCAAGTGGGATTTATACCAGGTAAGCAGGGATGGTTCAACTTAAAAAAACAATTAATGTAATACATTATATAAATAAAAGACAAGAACCACATAATCTTTTTAATTGATGCAGAAAAGGAATTTGACAAAGTTCAACACCCATTCATGATAAAAACTCTCAGCAAAATAGGAATAGAAGGAAAATTCCTCAACGTAATAAAGGGCATTTATACAAAGCCAACAGCCAACATCATCCTAAATGGAGAGATTCTGAAAGCATTCCCCTTGAGATCAGGAACCAGTCAAGGATGCCCTTTATCACCACTGTTATTCAACATTTTGCTGGAGGTCGTAGCCAGAGCAGTTAGGCTATATAAAGAAATAAAGGGCATCCAGATTGGTAAGGAAGAAGTAAAAGTATCTCTATGCGCAGATGACAGGATCTTACACACAGAAAACCCTAAATTATCCTCAGAAAAACAACTGAAACTAACAGAAGAGTTTAGCAGAGTATCGGAATACAAGATAAACATACAAAAATCAGTTGGATTCCCTTACACTAACAAAAAGAACATGGAAGAGGAAATCACCAAATCAATACCATTTACAGTAGCCCGAAGAAGATAAAATAGTTAGGAGTAAATCTTACCATAGATGTAAAAGACTTATAGAAAGAAAACTACAAGTCACTATTGCAAGAAACCAAAAGAGACCTACATAAGTGGCAAAACATACCTTGCTCATGGATAGGAAGGCTTAACATTGTAAAAATGTCTATTCTACCCAAAACCATCTATAGATACAACGCAATTCCAATCCAAATTCCAATGACATTTTTTAAGGAGGTGGAGAAACAAATCACCGACTTCGTATGGAAGGGAAAGAGGTCCCAGATAAGTGAAGCATTACTGAAAAAGAAGAACAAATCTGGAGACTTCACTCTATCTGATTTTAGTACCTATTATAGCTCCACAGAATCAAAACAACTGGTACTGGTACAACAACAGATACATAGACCAATGGAACAGAATTGCGAATCCAGACATAAATCCACCCACATATGAGCAGCTGATATTTGACAAAGCCCCAAAGTCAGGTAAATGGGGAAAAGAGAATTTTTTTTTTTCTTAACAAATGGTGCTGGCCTAACTGGATATCCATCTGCAAAAAAAAATGAAACAAGACCCATACCTCACACCAGGCACAAAAACGAGCCCAAAATGGATCAAAGACCTAAATATAAAATCTAAAACTATAAAGATCCTTGAAAAAAAATAGGGACAACATTAGGAGCCCTAATACATGGCATAAACTGTATACAAAACATTACTAAAGTACAGAAGAGAAATCAGATAACTGGGGGCTCCTAAAAATCAAACACCTATGCTCATCCAAAGACTTCACCAAAAGAGTAAAAAGACTACCTACATATTGGGAAAAAGTTTTTAGCTATGACATTTCCTATTAACACCTAATCTCTAAAATCTACATGATTCTGCAAAAACTCAACTACAAAGAGACAAATAAGCCAATTAAAAAACGGGCAAAGGATATGAAACAGGTACTTCACTAAAGAAGACCTTGAGGATGCTAGCAGATATATGTGGAAATGCTCACGATCATTAGCCATTACTAGGGGAATGAAAATCAAAACTACAATAAGATTCCATCTCACTCCAACAAGGCTGGCATTAATCCAACAAACATACAACAATAAAGGTTGGAGAGGTTGTGGAGAGACTGGAACAGTTATACACTGCTGGTGGGAATGTAAAATGGTACAACCACTTTGGAAATTGATCTGGCGCTTCCTTAAAAAGCTAGAAATAGAACTACCATACGATCCAGCAATCCCCCTCCTTGGAATATATCCTAGAGAAATAAGAGCCTTTACATGAACAGATATATGCACACCCACGTTCACTGCAGCACTGAATACAATAGCAAAGTGATGGAAGCAACCAAGGTGCCCATCAATGGATAAATGGATAAATAAATTATGGTATATTCACACAATGGAATACACACATTGATAAAGAACAATGATGAACCCATGAAACATTTCATAACATGGAGATATCTGGAAGACATTATGCTGAGTGAAATTAGTCAATTGCAAAAGGACAAATATTCTATAATACCACTATTATGAGAACTCAAGAAATAGTTTAAACCAAAAAAGATATTCTTTGATGGTTACTAGAGGCGGGAGGGAGGGAGGGATGTAGAGTGGTTTTCACTAATTAGATAACAGATAAGTTTTATTTTAGGTGAAGGGAAAGAGAACTTGCAATACAGGAGAGGTCAACACAACTGAACTAAACCAAAAGCAAAGAAGTTTCTTGAACAAACTGAATTCTTCAAAGGCCAGCGTAGCAGGCACGGGGGTTTGGGGACCATAGTTTCAGGGGACATCTAAGTCAATTGGCATAATAAAATCTATTAAGAAAACATTCTGCATCCCACTTTGGAGAGTGGTGTCTGGGGTATTAAATGCTAACAAACAGTCATCTAAGATGCATCAACTGGTCTCAACCCAGCTGGAGCAAAGGAGAATGAAGAACACCAAAGACACAAGGTAATTATGAGCTCACGAAAGAAAGGACCACATAAACCAGAAACTACATCAGCCTGAGACCAGAAGAACTAGGTGGTTCCCAAACACCAGGGATGACTGCCCTGAAAGGGAACACAACAGAGAACCCCTGAGGGAGCAGGAGAGCTATGGGGTGCAGACCCCAGATTCTCATAAAAAGACCAGACTTAATGGTCAACTGGGACTAGAAGGACCTTGAAGGCCATGGTCTCCAGACCTTCTGTTAGCCAAAGGAAGGAACTATTCCCAAAGCCAACTCTTCAGACAGGAATTGAACTGGGATATGGCATGGAAAATGATACTGGTGAAGAACAAGCTTCTTGGATCAAGTAGACCCATGAGACTATGTTGGCATCTCCTATCTGGAGGGGAGAAGAGAGGGCAGTGGGGCCAGAAGCTGCCCAAATGGACACAGGGAGAGAGAGTGGAGGGAAGGACCATGCAGTCCCATTAGCGGGAGTGCAATTAGGAGTGTATAGCAAGGTGTATATAAATTCTTACATGAGAGACTGACTTTATTTGTAAACTTTCACTTTAGCATAATAAATTTTTTTTTTTTAAAAAAGAAAGACCAGACTTGCTGGCCTGACAGAGACTGGGGAAACCCTGAAAGTATTGCCCCCAGACACCCTTTCAGCTCAGTAATGAAGTCACTCCTGAGGTTCACCCCTCAACCAAAGATTGAACAGACCCATTAAACGAAATGGGCACACCAGCCCAGAGGCAAGGAGCAGAAGGAAGGGAGGGACAGGAGAGCTGGTAATAGGGAACCCAAGGTTGAGAAGGGATAGTGTTGACATGTGGTGTGTTGTTAACCAACATCATAAAACAATATGTGTACTAACTGTTTAAGAAGAAACTGGTTTGTTCTGTAAACCTTCATCAAAATCACAATTAAAAAAAAAAATACCATGGCTTCAGTACTGTGTACCTTAGTCATCATGGTGGTATGTTTGCTTTTTAGCAAATTAAAGAGGTCTTTTGCAGTGGATTTGCCCAATGCAATACATCATTTTATTTCTTGACTCCTACTTCCACAGATGTTGATTGTTGATCTAAGTAGAATGAAATCCTTCACAGCCTCAGTTTCTTTGCCTTTTGTCATGATATTGTTTACTGGCACAATTGTGAGGATTTTTGCTTTTTTCATGTTCAGGTGCAATTCAGACTGAAAGCTGTAGTCATCAATAAGTGCTTCAGGTCATCTTCACTTTCAGCAAGCAAGGTTGTGACATCTGCATATTGGAGGGTGTTAGTGAGTCTTCCTCCAAAGTGCTTCCAGCATTGCATCCTTTTGTTGAAGCATCTCAATTTGGTATTCCATCAATTCTTTGGGACCTTTGGAAGCACAACAAATCTGTTTCAACTTAGCCTATGTTGTGTTGGTTAACCTCATAGTCAAAGACTTCCTGCTGGTCTGTCAAGCAGGAGTCTGTGTGATTGTCATCATCTTGTGATGCACTTGATTCAAATTTGCAAAATAGAACAGTCAGTTATGAAGATTTGACAGAAGTCCTCCCTACTGTCTAGAGGAGACCCTAATGGGCTATGGGACATCTTTTCCTGGGGTGACAATGGTGAAGATCATAACTATGTTCACTTCTCCAGACAGGCCTAATGAACTTTTTTGGAGTGAATTTGATTTTAGCTCTGGTACATTGTTGCCCCATACTGATTAACAGGTTATGGTCACAGCCCCTGAATGCCTGGTTCATTTGAGCCCTTGATGGCATAGCCTATGCTTTTTGTCAGGCACTGGAGGAACAATGGGTGGAGTTTAGGAGTTCAGTTCCAGGCCAAATTCCTATGTGTGATCTTTCAACCTCTACCATGAACAATTACAAGGCTTTGCCTGGTGACCTCATGGAAAATAGCCTCCTCACATCAGATTTGGTTCATAGTGAATGCATTACAGTTTTATGGAGGGAGATGCAGCCTAGACGCCAGGTCCCTTTGGGCCAGCCATGTACATACACGTATCTGCAGTCTTAATTCAAGCAACTTAATTCAAAGATCTTCTTTTCAGAAGGACATGACTGAGACATTTGTCAGCACTATGACTCAGTACCTTTCTACCCCTAACCCATCCTCCTCTACCCAGCCTGGCCTCTCTTAATTTTCCATAAAAAAGACAGGAACCCATTATTTGTGACTCCTCAGTAGTGAGACATGTCCTCTGGCCCTTATCTGGTATCATTATGTGGGGAAAAACACACACAATTAGGAGCAGGGAACTTTTTCTTTTGTCTTTTGCCTGCAGAGTTGCAGTAAGTCAATAAAGGCTTTATTGTTAATTTCATTGTGGCCATTATCCTAATTGGCCACCTCTACTTCTAGCAACCTAACAATAATCGTTAGTTTTTATGACTAAAAAATAAATTGAGCAATTGATTTTAAACCTTCCCACAAAAGAATTCCAGACTGAGATGGCTTCAATGACAAGTTTTATCAAAAGTTCATTAAAAAGGCAGGAGAGAAATAAAAGACCAAAATGGATGCCAGAAGAGACTGAAACTTGCTCTTAAGTATAGAGTAGCTAAAACCAAAGGAAAAAATGATGCAGTGAAAGAGCTGAACGGAAGATTTCAAAGGGCGCCTTGAGAAGACAAAGTAAATTATATTGAAATGTAAAAAGACATGGAGTTAGAAACAAAAGATCACTCTCAGCGTTTCTCAAGCTGAAAGAACTGAAAAAAAATTCAAGCCTTGAGTTGCAATATTGGAAAATTATATGGGCAAATATGAAACAACACAAGAAGCATGAAAAGAAGATGGAAGGAATACATAGTCACTGTACCAAAAAGAATTATTTGACATTCAACCATTTCAGAAGGTAGCATATGATCAAGAATTGAAGGAAGAAGTCTAAGCTGAACTGAAGTCAATGGCGAAAAACAAGGCTCCAGGAGTTGATAAAATACCAATTAAGATGTTTCAACAAGTGGTGGCAACCCTGGAAGTGATCTTTCATCTATGCCAATAAATTTTGAAGACGGCTGCCTGGCCAATTGACTGGAAGAGATCCCTATATGTGCCCATTCCAAAGAAAGTTAATCCTACAGAATGTGGAAATTATCAAACAACATCATTAATATCACACTCTAGTAAACTTTTGATGAAAATAATTCAAAACTGTCTGTAGAAGTACAACAGGAAACTGACATAAATTCAAGCCAGATTCAGAAGAGGACGTGGAATGAGGGATATCATTGCTGATGTCAAATGGTTCTTGGCTGAAAGAGGAGAATACCAGAAAGATGTTCACCTGTGTTTTACTGACCATGCAAAGGAATTTGACTGTGTGGATTATAACAAATTACAGATAACATTGCAAAGTATATGAATTTCAGAACACATAATTGTGCTCATGAGGAGCCTGTACATGGACCAAGAGGCAGTTGCTCAAAGAGAACAAGGGAATACTGCATGGTTTACAATGAGGAAAGAAGTGTTTCAGGGTTGTATCCTTTCATCATACTTGGTCAATCTGTATGCTGGGCAAACAATCTGAGAAGCTTTACTATATGAAGAAGAATGCGGCATCAGGTTTGAAGAAAAACACGGTAACAACCTGCAATATTCAGATGACACAACTTTGCTTGTTGAAAACTAAGAGGTCTTGAATCACTTACTGATGAAGATCAAAGATTAAAGCCTTCATTATGGATTACACCTTAACACAAAGAAAACAAAAATCCTCACAACTGGACCAATGAGCAACAGCACGATAAACAGAAAATATTGAAGTAGTGGGGGATTTCATTTTACTTGAATCTATAATCAATGCCCATGGAAGCAGCAGTCAAGAAATCAAATGGCATATTGCGTTGGGCAAATCTGCTGCAAAAGGCCTCTTTAAAGTGTTAAAAAGCAAATATGTCACCCTGATGACTAAGGTGTGACTGGCCCAAGTAATATTTTCAACTATTTGCATGTCAAAGCTGGACAATGAATAAGGAAGACTGAAGGAGAGTTGATGGTGTTGGTGAAAAACGTTGAATATACCGCGGACTGCCAGAAGAATGAACAATCTATCGTGGAAGAAGTATAGTCAGAATGTTCATTAGTGGTGAGAATGGCAAGACTTTGTCTCCTATACTATGGACATGTTATCGGTAGTGACCAATCCCTGGAGAAGGACATCATGCTTGGTAAAACAGGGGGTCAGTGAAACATAGGAAGACCCTGAACAAGATAGACTAACACCGTGGCTGCAACAATGGGCTTAAACTTGGCAGAGGTTGTGAGGATGGCACAGAGCCAGGCAGTGTTTAGTTCTGCTGTACATGTGATTCCTATGAGTTGGTAATGACTCCATGGCATCTAACATCAGCATTTAGAATGCATGTACAAGATCATTTTCAATTCACTATTTATAATAGCCCCCAAAATGGGAACTACGAAAAGGTCTGTCATCATTCAAATAAACAAAAACTGTGGTATATTCACATCAAAGTATGCTACCATTAAAAAAAAAAAAATTACAGATACATAATTTCAAAGGCACATTTTAAAACTTTCATATTGAGTGGAATAAATCCACCATAAAAGAATACATACTAGGTAACTGCATTTGTGTAACTTTCAGAAGCAGGTGAAACTATATTCTTACAAATGCATAATTTATGAAAATATTACAAAAGACATTGGATGGTCAATATAATGTCAACATATGTATTCATGAAATTATTGATTACTTTAAAACTGTATTATTTGCTAGTACTTTTCAATATATTTATTACTTTAAAAAAAAAATAAACAGTTCCTTCTAATTTCCTTCCAGTAAGAGTCACAAAGTTATCTAATGACAGTGACTGGGCTTTGTAATGAGAGTTTTTATTTTTGGTTGTAGAGCATTTAATCCCTTTTGATTGTTTTGAGAATTTTACTGTGTATTGTGGGGAATAATTAAGGCCTCTACTATAATTTTCAAGAAGGACACATACTCAGAAGCCCTTTTCCACCCTAGCGGTGGTGGTGCCATTGTAGACAAATCCAGTTTCCATGCATAAATTATTACAGGCTTGCTATAACTTCCTAATTTTGCACATCACTGCATCACTAGATGTGGATTTGAGAATATAGAGGAGTCAAAGTCCTGGAGGGGTGGGCGAGACTGAAGCAAAACAGACAAAAATTGTTGTAATTCAAATAGTAAACAAGCAAGCTAGAAAGATAATACATTACGGTTTGAGAGAGGAAGTGGTTTAATTAGTGAAATGCTGTTATTCTAATTTCAACTTTTCTGCTTCTACTCACATCTAGTCTCTGCATCCCAGCATAGCCAAAGATATCTGATACAATAACAACAAAACTGAAGAAACATATCTTTTTTTCCTCTTTTCTGTCAGTGTTTTCTAGTTAATTAATTCCCGTTAGTTCTAATATTCCTTCACATCCAAAAATCTAGAGTATAATCTTAAGGAGTTTATTCACTTTAACAGCTTTCATTATTTCATGATTCCTTGGAATCATCAATCAATCCATTGAATATATTCTTTATAATCTGAATGATCAATCCTACTTGAATATTTCTAAAACTTCAGAATTTTTGGCATTTTAATGCCATTGATTTTTAGAAAAGTATTTCCTTAAAATTTTGACATTTAACTCCAATGTATTTGCAAATCAGAGTAACATTTCAACCAGTTTCTTCAAGGCTCAAAGTTCAAAAGGACACCTAATAACAAATGGCCTGGATGGGCCACCCCAACTCTGTGGATCCCAGAAACTGGATTCTAGGAGAATTAAAAACTGTTTCTCAGACATCACCTCTTCTACAACTCTCTCCTTTTGCTAATCTATTACATGTCCACGATTTCAATTACCATGTATGTTCTCATGAACTCTTAACCTTCTGGCCTGACCTAAATTCCAAATTCAAGTAACCTCCTGCATATATCAGTACATACTTAGCAGATCCTTGGGCACTTAAAATCCAACATCTACAGAGTAGACTTAGATTTCTTTCCCCAAATATTTTGTTTTCTTGCATTACTTATGCATTCATTTATACATTGATTCAAAATGTATTTACTAGATGGTACTGCAAGCCAGAAAATGAGGTTGACAGTTTAGATAAAATATATGGAAGACAAACAAGGTTCCAGATAGCATGGAATGTTTTGTTTAAATGGGGAAAGGGATATTACAAACACTAGGAAGTTGTAAGTGTTGTAAATACAGTAAAAGTTTAATGGCTTTATATGGGGCAGGGGGTAACCATAGCTGAGGAGCACTGGTGATGCTGTGGTTAAGTGCTTGGCTGCTAACCTAAAAGCCGGCAGTTCAAACCCACCAGCTGCTCTGTGGGAGAAAGATATGACAGTCTGCTTCTGTAAAGATTTACAGCCTTGGAAACCCTATGAGGAAGTTCTACTCTCTCTCTCCTATAGGGTCTCTATGAGTTGAACTCTACTTGATGTTAATAGGTTTCGTTTCACTTGGTACCATTAAAGTTTTCATCCTAATAAAAAACAAAAACAAATGTATCCTTCTGTGCTAGGCCAAATTCATGCCTCTCACTTCTACATGCAAATAGCTGAAGGTGGGATCTGATGGTATAGTGGTCAACTGCTCGACTGCTAACCAAAGGCTGGCAGTTCAAATCCACTAGCTACTCCATGGGAGAAAGATGTGGCAGTCTGCTTCCATAAAACTTATAGCCTTAAAATCATATGGGGCAATTCTACTCTGTTCTATAGAGTCGCTATGAGCCTAAAATGACTCAATGGCAACTGGACGATAGCTGAGAATCTGCTTACGATTACGAAAGAAAGCATTGTTAAACTCAGATCATAGGAGTACATATGTTTTGGATTGGAAAATACTGTAGAGTGTAGTAGAAATATTCCAGTCAGAGGAAATTTTAGGTATGTCAACCACAATTTGAAAACTAGCCTTACATATATTAACCAGGAAACATATTCCAGTAGACTTTGGATATGGAGGGTGATGAAAAAGACAGGAAATGAAGACATAGAGGAGGCAGAAAAAAGTTAGTGAGGACTATCTAGGGTCGCTATGAGTTGGAATCGACTTGACGGCACAGGGTTTTGGGTATCAACATTTAGCAACTCATTAAATATAAAAAAAAGGGGGGGGGAAAAGATTGAGAAGAATAAGTAATCAAACACCCAAGCCAAAAACTGATTTATCCTGGATTCTCACCTGAACTGAAAGACCACATTCCTAAATGATGATGACTATTAATTGAGTTATTCATATGTCCAGCTTCTGTTTTTATAAGCACTCCTTCTCTTATCTGTAAGCTAGAGAATTTGTTTACTGGAGTTTTCTCTTAAGGGCAGTTCCCCAACCCCCCCCCCAAAAAAGGCATTATGCCAACATTTCTTTATTCTCAGAAATATATTTACTATATATTATTATGTACTATTATTTTTTCCTCTGTGCATCTTTTTTACCCTTGACTAATTTATATCCTGATGGTGCAGTAGTTACAGAACTAAGCTATTAACCCGAAGGTTGGTGGTTGAACACACTAGCTGTTCCATGGGAGAAAGATGTGGTAGGTAGCCTTCTTCCATAAAGATCACAGCCTTGGAAACCCTATGGGGACAGTTCTACTACGTCCTATAGGGTCTCTATGAGTTGGAATTGACTCAATAGCAATGGGCTTGGTTTAATTTCGTTTATATCCAAGGACCCCTGGTGGCACAAAGCTTAAGTGCTCAGCTGCTAAGTGAAAGGTTTGTGGTTCACACCCACCCAGAGGCTCCATGGGAGGAAGATCTGGAGATCTGCTACTATAAATTAAAAAAATAAAATAAAACCCATTGCTGTGGGGTCAATTCCGACTCATAACGACCCTGTAGGACAGAGAAGAGCTGCTCCCGTAGGGTTTCCAAGAAGCAACTGGTGAATTTGAACTGCCTACCTTTTGGTTAGCAGCCGTAGCTCTTAACCACTGTGCCACCAGGGCCCCACTGTAAAAAGTACAGTCTAGAAAACTCTATAGGACAGATCTACTCTTTCGCATGGAATTGCTATGAGCTAGAATTGACTTGATGGCACTTAACATGTCTCAGTGAATCAGAATGTGCACCAATTATTGAATAAAGACTGGTAATTTCCTGTTTCATAATATTTTCCATTTTATTAATTTATACTTTAAAACTTCCTAATATTTTAGGGTTTTCTTTCACTGGTCATGTAAAATAGTTACAATAGAGCAGAGTAATAATGCCACCTATCTCATACAATTTTCATGAAGTACAATTTCATGAGGTACAATTTTCAGAAGAATGCCTGGTATGTAATAAGCATTCAATAAACGTAAATGATGATGGTGGAGATGATGATGATGGTGGTGGTGGTACAGCAGAGTAATAATGCCACCTATCTCATAGGGCTTTCATGAAATACAATTACATGAGGTATAATTTTAGAAGAGTACCTAGTACATAATATGTAAATGGTGAGAGTGGAGATGATGGTGCTGATGGTGGTGGTGAAGTTGACAACCTATCTGCTAGCCCAATGATTGTACATGACATTATACTGCATTTAATGATTGAACTTTGACCAAGGAACATCTACAGATTTGGCTATATTTTAAGTTCAGTGCATTTCTTATAGAAGTTGTATTTATTCATTTTCTTTACTCTCCCAATTTGGGGAAATTTCAGTCTTCTTTTAATTATAATTGTTTTCATAATTCATTCCCTGGGGTCCTTTGATTCACTAGAAGCTCTGCCTCCAGGGAAACAGCATAATAAACTCATGCTTACTTTCCTTTTCCAAGTTCCAATAATTTCCAGAAGTAATCATAGACAATTCATACTTTTGAGTGTCAAGAAGACACATCTTTCTCAGGCAAAGCCCTTATGAAATCTCCTATACTCATGGCTGTATCATCTACTCCTTTGTTTCCTAATATTCTGCAACTGCCAGGAGTGACTAATCCAGAGAAGTGATATTCGAACCAAGGATGATACTCAACCATGCTATTATAAAAAAGGAAGACTCTGAAATCATGGCATTGGAACATCCATAAAAATTCTGAAGTACACTTCAGCATGTAAGTAGAGCACTTACAATATACTTCTCTTACAACTTATGTTCTTTGCTCCCATTAACAGAGTGGGACATTATTGTTTTCACTTGACTGTTTAGCCTCTGCCTTTCCTTCAGCTGTCATATGCTCTGTTGGTATTCTCCAGATGCCCATTAGTTGCTCAGGTTCAAACTAACCATTTATCAGACCACAGAAAAAACTCTTTCCAGTAATATACTTTAGTCCAACATTATCTTTCCCTTTTCAACCAAATCCATCAAAGTTTTCTTCAGCAAGACTATAAAAAAGCAATCTGATTATAGCTGTCTTAGTTTTTTTTTTTTTTTTCTTAGTTATCTAGTGCTAATGTAACAGAAAACCACAAGTTTATGGCTTTAACAAAGAGAAATTTATTTTCTCACAGTATACCAAAACCAAACAATGCTGTCGAGTCGATTCCGACTCATAGCGACCCTATAAAAAAAATAAACCCAAATTCAGGGCTTCAGCTCCAAGGGAAGGCTTTTTCTCTCTGTCGGCTCTGGAGGGAAGTCCTTGTCATCAATCTTCCCCTAGACTAGGAGCTTCTTAGAGCAGGAGCCCCAGGTCCAAAGGATGCGCTCTGCTCCCAGTGCTTCTTTCTTGGTAGTATGAGGTTCCCCACTCTCCACTTTCTTCCCTTGCCTCTTCTCTCTTGTAAGATAAACGGTGGTACAGGCCACACCCCAGGGAAACTCCATTTACATTAGATCAGGGATGTGACCTGAGCAAGGGTGATTATAATTTATAACACGTAGGAGAATCACAAAATGGAGGACAACCACACAATACTGGGAATCGTGACCTAATCAAGTTGACATATATTTTGGGGGGACACAATTCAATCCATGACAATATCCTTTTATACCACGTCACTGTATGGACAAGTTTAATTCTTATTAATCAAAATAGTGAATTCATTTCATAGTATTTAGAAAGATAATTATAATAAACCACAGTTTAAACTCCAATTTGATCCATATTTATTTCTCCTTCCCATGTCATAAAATGTATAATATGCTTAAGTGACAAATTTCTGTGTTCTTGCTTGGTTCCTCATTATGCAATAAATACATAATAAAGTGAGTAGAAGATTGAACTAATAAATATTTTGAGTTCATAAATAACAGCAAAATCTAAATCAGAAGACACAGGGTCTTGTCTTATTTCCATGATTGACCTTTCTGTGATATATTGACAAGTGTTAACTAATCTCTACTCACCCACCACTATTACAAAGAAGCAATGAAAATGCACACTCATCTAAAATTAGCTCTTCCAGCATCTGTCAATATCAAACTTTTATGCATCTCGTAATTTGAAATTATTCCCTGCTCCAAACTTGTGTTCTTGCTTTTAAGGGATTACCTTAATGGTACAATACACATACTTCAAAATATCATCTTAGCCAGTAACTACAATCTCTCTGCATGCAGCAAGACTCCTGTTTCCTCTAAATTTCTATCCCTTGAATTCTTTTATGAACTGAAAAATCTCTAGCTGTTGCTGCTTCTCTCAGGAATAACCAAAATTCAAAGTTCAACTTGTCTAACCCTCTTACTGGGCATTTGATCTATCTGCCAAATTCCAAAAGAAACATAATAAACTGTTGTTGAAAGTCAAGATATCAAAAGTCACATGTTTCACCCTTTCCCTTACCCTTTAAAGACCAGTGAAAATCTCACTATCTAGTATGATTCCTTATGGAGATTACCTGAGGCTGATTTCACATCGTTTAGTGGCTGAATTGACAATGTGGAGGTTGGAGCCATTGAGTTATGAGATTTAAGGAAAATGCCTATTACATGATCATGTTCAGTTATCCTTTAAAGAAGTTTTATTATCAATGATAATTTAGCTGAAAAATACATTTCTTACATACATGTTAGTATAGAATAAGACTTTATTGCAACTCTCTTTAACATAACTCTGAATAAACACTTTTACATCAAATACATTTAACATACTATACCATGTCTATCCAAAGAGTATCATGTATGAGTGTATTTCACATGACTTGGAACCAGCTGAATACAAGGTTAAGTTCCCTACAATTAGGGGAACCTCATAGATTTTTCAAAGGTCCGTTGTCTAAATGTTACTGTCAAAATGTTTCTGCTGTGATGAGTGAATGTCATACCAGAGCTGTTACATTTTCCAAAATTTATCCAGGTGCTGTTTATATACTGGAGAACAATCATTTGACTTTGTTATCATCCCTCAATAAAAAAAAAATAAAAACATTAGTAGGTATTTCCAGTGTTGAGATGCAAGGACCAAGCATAAACTTCTCTTTCTGTTATTCCAGCTGAACTGGGAACGTTATGGAGCACAAAAACAAGACGAAAATCACTGAATTCATCCTTCTAGGGTTTCAGAATGATAAAGAAGTAGAAATACTTCTCTTTGTTGTATTTCTTCTCATGTACATGACGTCTCTGATTGGCAACACCATGATTATCCTTTTGGTGTGTGTTGACTATCGTCTGTACTCACCTATGTACTTCTTTATAGCCAACCTTTCTTTCCTTGAAGTCACCATCACCTCCACAGTGGTGCCAAAGATGCTAGCCAACACTTTTTCACTCAGCAAAGTAATATCTTTTGCAGGATGTCTTACACAGTCTTTCTTCTACTTCCTCCTGGGATCCACAGAATTCTTCATCCTAGCTGTCATGTCCTTTGACCGATACGTTGCCATCTGTAACCCACTGAGGTATACCATCATCATGAACAAACAGACATGTATGTTCTTGCTTCTGGGATCCTATGTGGGTGCATTTTTGTCAATTTTGGTATCATCAATCTTAACTGCACCTCTGCCCTTTTGTGGGACAAATGTAATCAATCATTTCTTCTGTGACAGTGCCCCAGTGCTAAAGCTAGCCTGTGCAGATATTTCACTGGTTGAGCTGGCTGACTTCATCTCCTCTGCTGTATTGCTCTTGGGCTCCCTGCTGCTGACAGGAGTGTCTTACACCTACATTGTTGTTACTATCCTTAGGATTCCTTCTGTCCAGGGACAGCAGAAGGCCTTCTCCACCTGTGTTTCCCACATCACAGTGGTTACACTTTATTATGGGAGCTCCATCTTCATCTACGTCCGCCCAGAAAAGGGCAATGTTATGGATGTTAACAAATTTGCCACAGTGCTGAACACTGTTGTAACACCAATGCTGAACCCTTTCATCTACAGCCTCCGAAATGAGAAGGTCAAAGAATCTCTGAGAGATGTCTTCAAAAAATATGTAGGTAGGTTAACAAATTTAAGTTCTCAAAAATGATATCGTTACAGACATCAGAGGTTAATATTCATGCATGAGAGAGAAAATTAGGAGAACATGTATTCTAAATCATTTCTAATCCCCGTCCAGTGCTCACTTTAAAAGGGCCTCTAATTTTTTGCAGATTCACATAAACCTAAAAAATAGAGATGGTTAGCTGGCTAGCTAGTTAAAATAATAATAAAAAAAAAAGCTATAAATATATGTCTAATAATTATTTTTCCTTTTTCCTGTACCTCCAGTCTTTTTAAACTCAAATTTTGTGCAGCCTAGTGATTGAACACAAACAAAGCCCTAATTGGATAGATCTGCTTAGGTATGTTCTCAGCTTATTACAATATTTTCATTTTTTTAAATATTAATTTGTCTTTTGTATTTGATATATAGAGTCCCTTTAGAATGAAATTATATTAAACATGTTTTGACTTTGAAATATTACAATATTTTCATTTTTTAAATATTAATTTGTCTTTTGTATTTGATATATAGAGTCCCTTTAGAATGAAATTAAACATGTTTTGACTTTGAAATATTGCATATATTTTATTTATTCAATTGTTTTTTTAAATTTTTATTTGTAGACTACTCAAAATTCCACATAAGCTGTAATCTAAAAGAGTTAAATGGGCTTCTATACCACAGAGGCTGAGTACATATCTAACTCTGGCAATTGAATTTATCAAACTTACAAGCCTATAGAATCATGTAGATATGGGATAAGTAGTAAGAACATTAGATTGGCCTATCCATGTTATCCTTCCAGAGCTTCAGAAAATGACTTCAGCCAAATGGAGCAGTGGTGGCACAGTTGTTAAGAACTCAGCTGCTGACCAAAAGCTCGGCAGTTTGAATCCACCAGCTACTCCTTGGAAACCCTATGGAGCAATTCTACTCTGTCCTATCGGGTCGCTATGAGTTGCAATCAACTTGTTGGCAGTGGGTTTGGGTTTGAAAAAATTTTAACCATACAATTTTTTTTTAAATAAAAAACAGATTTTGTAAAAGGCTAATACTAATAAGGACTTGGGAACATCATCATTAATATGCATTAACTCTTCACAATTTGAATGAACAGTTAACCTATATTGAATAAATGAAAGCAAGGAATTATTCCAGTGTAAGTACTCAGCTAATCATGAAAGAAGATCCACCCTTGTTACATTTATTTCTCCTTTAAAAAACAAGTAATTGCAAAATAACAGTATTGGGTAAAATGAAGCTATTGAAATACACAAATTATAACAATACTCTTCCTATGTACAACATAATTTTTCTGACCTTATAAGACTGTCGATGTTCCTGGCATGCCCCATACTATGTTAAATAAAACTAGATATAGATAGCTACAATGATCTGCTTTTGATTTATTAATTATTGCCAGCTTATTTCCAATTTATCTTTTCTGGTATCTGGCTACTAGCTTCTTATACGCTCCATTTCTCTGACTTCAAATCTTGACTTTCTTTAGTAAAAATAACGATTTATAGCAATATATTCATTATGCTCAACTTCTCAGAAAGCACTCCTTATGTCCTGCCAAGGCTTCCAGGGTATGTCTGGAGCTCAAACATAGATTTCAAGCCTCTACTAGATAGTGAAAGGAAATTTAGAATTTTTCATCCATACAAAACTACTGAAATTATGATTATTTTACTTTGCTATATTTTCATGCCTGGAACCGGGAAATATAATTAAAGATTGTATGGGATTGAGCATAAACTGTCTGAAGAGAAGCAACTCTCCAGCAGTAGACTAGATTGCTGATCAGGATGTGTGACGAGCTGAGACAGGCTCCCTGCAAGTAGACCTCCTTTTCCATTATCAGCCTCAAATAAGGTTGATCTTATTTCACCTTCTCTGGGTGTTGCACCTAATTAGAACTGTCACACCAACTTACGTGATCTCTTTCCTTTCTACATGTATCATCCTTTTGCAATTGGTTTTTCATATTTCTTTCCTAGAAAACATAAAATTCCATGAGGATTTTAATGGTGACTGTTTTGTTTATTTTTGTATGTTCATTGTTGGCTATTTTGTTTCATTTAGCTGAATGTGAGATTATATATACTTACATGAAACACATCTATATAGACATATTTATACATATAAAATAAATTAAAATAAAATGTAAAATCTGTTTCTGCTTTGTAATGTAACTGAAACACTTCTAATACTTTTTAAAATAATTTACATTCCTTTGAATCTGGACACATCTTTGGCAATATATGCATTTGGAATACTCATTGCTGGATTGCTGTATCTAACAATATTCTAGGAGGAATTGTCAAATGTCCAAAAATGGACATGTATTATACTTATATAAATTACTTGCAAATGTTTTTGATGTAGATGAGGAAATTAAAAAAAAGCAGTAGACCAACCAACCAATTTAGAACAAAATGAAAACTTTGATGAAATTTTACATATTTTGATTGATAGATATGTCTATCTCCATGAAATACTCCAGTAAAACATGCAAAGGAAAAATCATCATAACACTGTTTTGAGTTTTAACATGACTTCAGATATTTTTCAGCAAGGTAACAGAACATTATGGCTGGAAAAGACATTGGAAATCTTCTATCAAAACTTTTAATATGAAGATGATGGAAATGAAGCAAAGAAATTTATCCATGAAATCTAAGGTCTCAAAAATAATTTAAGCATGATTATAATGGAATTCAGATCTTCAGTCATTGTTTCTTTAACTTAATTTATATATTATATATATATTTTTTCTTCTTATGTGCAAGGCTAATTAGAAGACACTAAGTGTAAAACTGTAAACAGGGCAATCTATATCCACGTAAAGAGAGATGAGGAAGAGAGCTTTTGTTAGATGCAGTTGAGTAGGCTCTGACTCATAGCTGCCCATGTAAAGCAGAACAAAACGCCACCAGGTCCTGCTCTAGCCTCACAATCTTTGTTATGTTTGAACCCATTGTTGCAGACACCGTGTCAATCCTTTTTTCTGCAGACCCTTAACTTTACTAAACTTGATATTCTTCTCCGGGCACTGATCTCTCTTGATAACATGTCCAAAGTATGGGAGACATAGTATCATCATCTTTGCTTATAAGGAGCATTCTGGTTGTACTTCTTTGAAGTCAGATTTGTTCATTGTTTTGGCAGTCCATGGTATATTCAATATTCTTCGAAAACACAATTCAAAGGCATCAATTCTTCTTCTATCTTCTGTATTCATTGCCCAGCTTTCGTATGCATATGAGGCAATTGAAAATACCACCACGGCCAGGCACACCTTAGTTCTCAAGGTGACATGTTTCGTTTTCAACATTTTAAAGAGTTTTTGCAACAGATTTGCCCAATTCAATGTGCAATACATACTGAAGTCTATAGTCTTTGATCTTCATCAGTAAGTGCTTCAAATCCTCTTCACTTTCAGCAAGCAAGATTTTGTCATCTGCATATCGCAGGTTGTTAATGAGTCTTCCTCCGGTCCTGATGCCCCATTCTTCTTCATATAGTCCAGCTTCTTCGATTATTTGCTCAGCATAGAGTGGATGGGTACGGTGAAATGATACAGCCCTGACACCCACCCTTTCTGACTTCAAACCACTCTGTATCTCCTTGTTCTGTCTGAACAACTGCTTCTTGATCTATGTACAGGTTCCTTATGAGCACAATTAAGTGTTCTGGAATTCCCGTTCTTCTCAATGTTACGCACAATTTGTTATGATCCACACAGTCGAATGCCTTTGCATAGTCAATCAAACACACGTAAACATCCTTCTGGTATTCTCTGCTTTCAGCCAGGATCCATCTGACATCAGCAATGATATCCCTGGTTCCACGTCCTCTTCTGAAATGGCCTGAATTTCTGGCAGTTCCCTGTCAATATACTGCTGCAGCCCCTTTTGAATGATCGTCAGCAAAATTTTGCTTGTGTGTAATATTAATGATATTGTTCGGTATTTTCCAAATTTGGTTGGATCACCTTTCTTGGGAATAGGCATAAATATGGATCTCTTCCAGTCTTTTGGCCAGGTAGCTGTGCCCCAAATTTCTTGTCATAGATGAGTGAGCCCTTCCAGCATTGCATCCTTTTGTTGAAACATCTCAATGGATATTCCATCAATTCCTGGAGCCTTTTTTTCCACTAATGCTTCCAGCGCAGCTTGAACTTCTTCCTTCAGCGCTGTTGGTTCCTGATCATATGCTACTCACTGAAATGGCTAAAAGTTGACTAAATCTTTTTGGTATAATGACTCTGTGTATTTTTTGGGTTTTAGTCCTCCCACCTTCTTTTGATGCGTCCTGTGTCATTTAATATTTTCCCCATAGAATCCTTCACTATTGCAACTTGAGGCTTGAATTTTTCCTTCAGTTCTTTCAGCTTGAGAAATGCTGAGCGTGTTCTTCTCGTTCGTTTTCTATCTCCAGCTCTTTGCACATGTCATTTTAAAATTCTACTTTGTCTTCTCTAGCCACCCTTTGAAACCTTATGTTCAGTTCTTTTACTTCATCATTTTTTCCTTTTGCTTTAGCTGCTCGATGTTCTCCTCTGACATCCATCTTGTTCTTTTCTTTCTTTCCTGTCTTTTCAATAACTTCTTGCTTTCTTAATGTGTGATGTCCTTGATGTCCTTCCACAATTTGTCTGGTCTTGGGACATTAGTACTCAAGATGTCAAATCTATTTTTGAGATGGTCTCCAAATTCAGGTGGGGTATACTCAAGGCCATGTTTTAGCTCTCTTGGACTTGCTCTGATTTTCTTCAGTTTCAGCTTGAACTTGCATATGAGCGATTGATGATCTGTTCCACCGTCAGCCCCTGGCCTTGTTCTGACTGATGATATTGAGCTTTGCCATCATCTTTTTCCACAGATGTAGTCAATTTGATTCTTGTGTATTCCATCTGGCAAGGTCCATGTGTGTAGTCGCCATTTATGTTGGTGAAAAAAGGTATTTGCAATGAAGAAGTAGTTGGTCTTGCAAAATTCAATCATTCGATCTCCAGCACTGTTTCTGTCACCAAGGCCACTACTGATCCGTCTTCGTTTCCAACTTTCACATTCTAGTCACCAGTAATTATCAATGCATCCTGACTGCATATTCGATCAATTTCAGACTGCAGAAGCTGATAAAAATCTTCAATTTCTTCAACTTTGGCTTTAGTGGTTCGAGTGTAAATTTGAATAATAGTTGTATTAACTGGCCTTCCTTGTAGGCATATGGATATTATCTTATCACTGAAACCCTGTACTTCAGGATAGATCTTGAAATGTTCTTTTTATTGATGATCTCAACACCATACCTCTCCAAGTTATCATTCCTGGGTTAGTAGACTATATGATTGTCTGATTCAAAATGGCCAATACCAGTCCATTTCAGCTCACTAATGCCTAGGATATCGATGTTTATCCATTCCATTTCATTGTTGACAGTTTCCAATTGTCCTTGATTCATACTCCGTACATTCCACGTTCCAATTATTAATTGATATTTGCAGCTGTTTCTTCTCATTTTGAGTCATGCCACATCAGCAAATGAAAGTCTCTAAAGCTTGACTCCATCCACGTCATTAAGGCCAACTCTATTTGAGGAAGCAGCTCCTCCCCAGTTGTCTTTTGAGCACCTTCCAATCTTCCAGCACTATGTCAGACAATGTTCCACTGCTATTCATAAGATTTTCACTGGCTAATTCTTCCCAGAAGTAGAATGGCGGGTCCTTCTTCCTGGTCTGACTTAGTCTGGAAGCTCAGGTTATACCTGTCCTCCGTGGGTGATCCTTCTGTTATCTGAATACCAAGGGCATAGCTTCAGCATCACAGCAACATGCAAGCCCCCACAATATGACAAACTGACAGACACATGGGGGTGTATAGTTTAGGAGGCTAGAAGTCCGAATTCAGGGTGCTGGCTCTCTAGAGGAAGGCTTTCTCTCTCTTTTGGTTCTAGGGGAAGGTCCTTGTCTCTTTTCAGCTTCTATTCCTTGATGATCATGGTGATCTTCAAGTGGCATGGCATTAACCTTCTCCCATCTCTGCTTCCTTGCTTGCTTGCTTACTCTACTTTTGTGTCTCAAAAGATGCTGACTTAAGACACACCTTACACTAACACAGCTTCATTAACATAACAAAGAAAAAAACATTCCCAAAGGGGATTATAACCACAGGTATAGGGCCTAAGAATTTAAAACATATTTTGGAGAGATACATAACATGTTTTTATTTTATTTTATTTTTGTTTGTTTTGATTAGAACAATCAAAATGGGTATAAAATAGTAGTTCATTGTGGTTTAGATTTTCATTAGCCTAATGATTAATGATGTTATCTTTTCATATACTTTTTGGCCAAGTATATCTTCTTTGTAAATTTTTTTCTCAGGTTATTTGACTTTTTGTTGTTGAATTGTACTACTTCTTTAAATATTCTGAATATTAGGCCTTTATCAGATACAGTAAAACCTGCAAAAGCTGGAATCTGTGTAAGGGGAAAATCTATGAGAAAAGGAAAATTCAAATATTTTCCACTAAAATGAGTGACAGAAAAGGGGTAAGACTGCACCCTGTTAAAGGCAGAAAACTTGTGAGACCTGGAAAAACAAGGCAGCCCCATCAAGTTCTTGCTCTCATAGTTTTCATTGTATATTGTTTTCTCCCATTCTCTGAGTTGGCTTTTTATTCTCTTGAGAGTATCCTTTGGTGCACTTTTTCTTTTTTTTTTTTTAAATCTTGATGAAGTCCAATTTGTCTAGATTTTCTTTCTTGCTTGGTTTTTGTGTCATATTTCAAAAACCATTGCCAAATCCAAGACTGTGAAAATTTTTCTTGTTTTTTTTTAATAGTTTCTATAAAACTCTAAATGAATATTTTTTTTTATAAGGATCAGCACAAAGCTGTTTCCTATGATGTAAAGGTTAATGATTTCCCAAATGTACAACTTTTCCAAATTGCCCTAACACTCTATCATCTCTAACATCAACTGCTTCTCCTCCCCTTACTACTCTCACTCCCAACTGCAGGTTCCGTAGTTGGCTTCTATGTCTCACAGAACTCATGAACCATATCAAGGAAATGGCTCATGTGGTTGTGGAGGCTGGCAAGTCCCAAATCAGTGGGTCCAGTGTATGCTTCTCCCAACTCAGGTGGCTGCAGGGGCTGATGAATGCAAATTGGCAGGTCAGGCCACTCGCTGCTAGCTCACAAGGCTGCAAAAGTTGGCGAATCTGGTCAGATGATAGGCCACTGGCTCATGGGCCTGCAAAGGCTAGAGAATCACAGAATTGGCATATGAGGTGGCAGGCCTCTGCCTCAAGCTCCAAGAACAAAGGGCAATCAGTCATGAACCAGATGCAGGATCCAGAGGCAGAGAGAGAGAACTCTGCCAGGGCACCCACATATATACGTTGGACGTAGGCCACACCCCAGGGAAGGGTATAAATTTAGTAAGGATGGGACTTGAGTCACGCCCTCCTGCAAGAATGACACCAATGCTGCCTCATTAACATGGAGAGGTTAGGATTTACAACACAAAAAATGAAGGGCAACCATACAATACTGAGAATCATGATGTAGCCAAGTTCACATATAACTGGAAACATCACAAGTTCCATATATCCTATTTGCATAGGCCCACTAAATCACTGTGTGAGTCACAAAGACCATGGCTAGAAGGGCCATATTAAGTAACTCATTGCACTACAAACTCTGTAAGAGTTAACTCATATTTAGTTATTGATTCATTTTGATTTAATTTTTGTATATGGTGCGAGATAAGTGTCCAACTTTAATCTTTTCCACGTGGACACCATGTCATCCCAGTACTTTTTATTTCTGGATTCTCAATTCTATTCTGTTGATTTTTGTATCTTATGCCAGAACCACACTGGTTTGATTACTGTAGCTTTTTAGTAAATTTTGAAATCAATCTCTAACTTTGTTCTTTCTTTTTTCAAGATTATTTTGCCTATTCTGGGCAACTTGAAATTCCATTTGTATTTGTTGTTCAGTTTTTTTCATTTCTTCAAACAGGCCACTGAAATTGTGATGTTATCCCATTGAATTGGTAAATAACTTTGAGGACTACTACAATCTTAAAAAATATTGCATCTTTCAATCCATTGCACTAAATTTTTTTTTCTATTTATTTTGATCTTCTTTAATTTCTCAGTGCACTGTTCTGAAGTTTTCAGTGTACAAGTTTTATATGTCCTCGTTTAAATCTGTTTATAAATATTTGATTCTTTTTGAAGCCATTGTAAATGGAATTGTTTTGCTAATTTTCATTTCAGATTGCTTATTGCTTTATTGTTGCTTTTATGTGCTGTTGAGTTGGTTCCTACTCATAGTAACCACATGTACAGCAGAACAAAACACTGCCCAATCCTGGGCCATCCTCACAATCTTTGGTATGCTTGAGCCCATCATTGCAGCCACTGTGCAATCCATCTCATTGCGGGTCTTCCTCTCTTTTTCTGACACTCTACCAAGCATGATGCCCTTCTCCCAGCACTGGTCCTTCCTGATAACATGCCCAAAATATGTGAGAGAAAAACCTCACCGTTCATACTTTTAAAGAGCACTCTGGCCATACTTCTTCCAAGACAGATCTGTCCATTCTTCTGGTAGTCCATGGTATATTCAATATTCTTTGCTAAGACCATAATTCAAAGGTGTGAACTGTTCTTTGCTCTCCCTCATTCATTGTCTAGATTTCCCATGAATGTGGGACAATTGAAAATACCATGGCTTGGATCAGGAGCACCTTAGTGCTCAAAGTGGCATCTTTACTATTCACCACTCTAAAGAGGTCTTTTGCAGCAGATTTCCCCAAGGCAATATATCTTGACTTTTTGAGTGCTGCTTCCATGGGTATTGATTGTGAATCCAAGTAAAATGAAAACTTTAACAACTTCAATATTTTCTCTGTTTATCATGATGGTGCTTATTGGTCCAGTTGTGAGGATTTTTGTTTTCTTCTGTGGAGGTGTAATCTATACTGAAGGTTGTGGTCTTTGATCTTCTTCCAGAAGTGCCTCCTCACTTTCAGCAAATAAGGTTGTGTCATCTGCATATGGCAGGTTGTTAATGAGTCTTCCTCCAATCCTGGTGCCATATTCTCCTTCATATAGTTCAGCTTCTCGAATTATTTGCTGAGCATACAGATTGAATAAATATGGTGAAAAGATACAACTCTGACGCACACCTTTCCTGACTTTAAACCATGCAGTATCCCCTTGTTCTGTTCAGATGACTGCCTATTGGTCTGTATACAGGTTCCTCATGAGCACAATTAAGTGTTCTGCAACTCCCATTCTTGGAATATTATCTATAATTTGCTGTGATCCACATAGTTGAATGCCTTTTCATAGTCAATAAAACACATATAAACACCTTTCAGTTATTCTATGTTTCCAGTCAAGATCCACCTGACATCAACAATGATATCTCTCATTCCATGTCCTCTTCTGAATCCGGCTTGAAGTTCTGCCAGTTCCCCATAGATGTACTGCTGCAAACACTTTTGAATGATCTTCAGCAAAATTTTACTTGAGTAGGATACCCATGGTATGGCTAATATAGAGAAATATAACTGATTTTTCCATGTTGGTCTCGTGCCATGTAAGTTTGCTGAAATCATTTAATTTCTATATTATTTTTTGTGAATTATTTAGGGCTAATTATAAATAAATTCATGCTACCTGTGAATAAAAAGAGTTTCTTCCTTTCCAATTTGGAAGATTTTATTTACTTTTTGTGCCTATTTGTTTTGGCTGGAGTAGTTGTTTTATATTTATTGATGAAGTGGAAGTTTTGAAGCCTCCAGCTATTGATATAAAATTGTCTATATCTCACTTTGATTTTGGCATTTTTGTTTTACATATTTGGAACACTTTTGTTAGGCATTTAAATGTTTATACTGTTATATATTCTTGGAGGATTCAGATTCTTCTCAATATATTATGTCCTTTTTTGTCTTTTGTAATAATTTTTGCCTTGTTGTTGTTAGGTGCCATCAAGTCAGTTCCGACTTATAGAGACACTATGCAGAACAGAACGAAATGCTGCCCAGTCCTGCACCATCCTTACAATCATTGCTATGCTTGAGCTCATTGTAGCAGCCACTGTGTCAATCCACCTCGTGAAGGTCTTCCTCTTTTCTGCTGACCCTGTACTTTGCCGAGCATGATGTCCTTATCCAGGGACTGATCCCTCCTGACAACATGTCCAAAGAATGTAAGATGCAGTTTCGCCATCCTTGCCTCTAAGGAGCATTCTAGTTGTACTTTATCTAAGAAAGATTTGTTCATTCTTTTGGTTGTACTTCTTCTAAGAAAGATTTGTTCATTCTTTTGGCAGTCCATGGTCTATTCAACATTCTTCGCCAGCACCACAATTCAAAGGCGTCAACTCTTCTTCGGTCTTCCTTATTCATTATCCAGCTTTCACATGCATATGATGTGCCTGAAAATACCATGGCTTCAGTCAGCTGCACCTTACTCTTCAAGGTGCCATCTTTGCTCTTCAGCACTTTGATGAGGTCCTTTGCAGCAGATTTACCCAATGCAATCTCTCTTTTGATTTCTTGACTGCTGCTTCCATGGTTGTTGATTGTGGATCCAAGTAAAATGAAATTCTTGACAACTTCAATCTTTTCTCCACTTATCATGATGTTGCTCATTGGTCCAGTTGTGAGGATTTTTGTTTACTTTATGCTGAGGTGCAATCCATACTGAAGGCAGTGGTCTTTGATCTTCATTAGTAAGTGCTTCAAGTCTCCTTCACTTTCAGCAAGCAAGGTTGTGTCATCTGCATAATGCAGGTTGTTAATGAGTCTTCCTCCAATCCTGATGCCCTGTACTTCTTCATATAGTCCAGCTTCTCATATTATTTGCTCAGGATACAGATTAAATAGGTATGGTGAAAGAATACAACTCTGGCACACACCTTTCCTGACTTTAAACCAATCACCATCCCCTTGTTCTGTCCGAACAACTACCTCATGATCTATGTAAAGGTTCCTCATGAGAACAATTAAGTGTCCTGGAATTCCAATTCGTCACAATGTTATCCATAATTTGTTATGATCCACACAGTCAAATGCCTTTGCATAGTCAATAAAACACAGGTAAACATCCTTCTGGTATTCTCTGCTTTCAGCCAGGATCCATCTGACATCAGCCATGATATCCCTGGTTCCAAATCTTCATCTGAAACTGGCCTGAATTTCTGGCAGTTTCCTGCCGATATACTGCTACAGCCATTTTTGAATGATCTTCAGCAAAAGTTTGCTGGCATGTGATATTAATGATTTTGTTCTATCATTTCCCCATTCAGTTGGATCACCTTTCTTGGGAATAGGCATAAATATGGATCTCTTCCAGTCAGTTGGCCAGGAAGCTGTCTTCCATGTTTCTTTGCATAGACGAGTGAGCACCTCCAGCGCTGCATCTGTTTGTTGAAATATCTCAATTGATATTCCATCAATTCCTTTCCTAGAGCCCTGTTTTACACCAGTGCTTTCAGAGTAGCTTGGACTTCTTCCTTCCGTACCATCGGTTACTGATCATATGCTACGTCTTGCAATGTTTGAACATTAACTAATTCTTTTTGGTATAATGGCTCTTTGTATTCCTTCCATCTTCTTTTGATGCTTCCTGCGTCGTTTAATATTTTCCCCAAAGAATCCTTCACTATTGCAACTCGAGGCTTGAAATTTTCTTCAGTTCTTTCAGCTTGAGAAACGCCGAGCATGTTCTTCCCCTTTGGTTTTCCATCTCCAGGTCTTTGCACATGTCATTATAATACTTCACTTTGTCTTCTCAGACGCCGTTTGAAATCTTCTGTTCAGTTCTTTTACTTCATCATTTTTTCCTTTTGCTTTAGCTGCTTGACATTCAAGAGCAAGTTTCAGAGTCTCCTCTGACATCCCTCTCAGTCTTTTCTTTCTTTCCTGTGTTTTCAAAGACCTCTTGCTGTCTTCATGGATGATGTCCTTGATGTCATACCACAATTCATCTGGTCTTCGGTTACTAGTGTTCCATGCATCAAATCTATTCTTGAAATGGTCTCTAAATTCAGGTGGGGTTTACTCAAGGTCATATTTTGTCTCTCATGGACTTGCTCTAATTTTCTTCAGTTTCAGCTTGAACTTGCATATGAGCAATTGATGGTCTGTTCCACAGCGGGCTGCTGGCCTTGTTCTGACTGATGATATGAGCTTTTCCATCATCTCTCTCCACAAATGTAGTCAATTTGATTTCTGTGCATTCCATCTGATGAGTTCCATGTGTATAGTCACCATTTATGTTGGTGAAAGAAGGTATTTGCAATGAAGAAGTCGTCGGTCTTGCAAAATACTATCATTTGATTTCCTGCATCGTTTCTATCACTAAGGCCATATTTTCCAACTACTGATCCTCCTTTGTTTCCAACTTTCACATTCCAATCACCAGTAAGTATCAATGCATCTTGATTGCATGTTCGACCAATTTTAGACTGCAGCAGCTGATAAAAATCTTCTATTTCTTTATCTTTGGTCCTAGTGGTTGGTGTGTAAATTCGAATAATAGTTGTATCAACTGGTTTTCCTTGTAGGCATATGGATATTATCCTATCACTGACAGCACTGTATTTCAGAATAGATCTTGAAATGTTTTTGACGATGAGTGCAACATCATTCCTCTTCAAATTGTCATTCCCAGCATAGTAGACTATATGATTGTCTGAGTCAAAATAGCCAATACCAGTCCATTTCAGCTCACTAATGCCTAGGATATCAATGTTTATGCATTCCTTTTCATTTTTGATGATTTCCAGTTTTCCTAGATTCATACTTCGTACATTCCAGGTTCTGAATATTAATGGATGTTTGCGGCTGTTTCTTCTCATTTGAGACATGCCGTATCAGCAAATGAAGGTCCTGAAAGCTTTACTCCATCCACGTCATTAAGGCCGGCTCTACTCTGAAGAGGCAGCTCTTCCCCAGTCATCTTTTGAGGGCCTCCTAACCTGGAAGGCTCATCTTCCAGCAGTATATTAGACAATGTTTGGCTGCTATTCATAAGGTTTTCACTGGCTAATGCTTTTCAGAAGAAGACTGCCAGGTCCTCCTTCCTAGTCCGTCTTAGTCTGGAAGCTCAGCCTAAACCTGTCCTCCATGGGTGACCCTGCTGGTATCTGAATACCGGTGGTATAGCTGTCAGCATCACAGAACAGGCAAGCCCCCACACTACGACAAGCTGACAGACACGTGGTGTCTTAGAGTTTATTTTTCTGATATTACTTTTACCACCCAAACTTTGTTTTGCTTGTGGTTTGCATATGATATCTTCATCCGGCCTTTAAATTTCATCCTATTTGCATCTTTGGATATAAACTGAACCTATTACACATGACTTTGCTGCATCTTTTTTTTTTTAAATCAAATCACCAATCTCTGCTTTTTAAATGGAGTTTAATCTACTTACATTTAAAGTAATTACAGAGGAAGAACAAATTTCAGCCCTTTTACCATTTGTTTTCTTTATGTCTTACGTATACTTGCCTCCTCAATTCCTCTATTACTTTTTTCTTTGTTTCCCATTGATATTTCCTAAGTTATCATGACGATTCCTTTCGCATTTCTTTTTCAATATGTTTTTGCATATTTATTTTTTTCTTTGTGTTTACACTGGGAATATAATCAATAGATTAAATTTAAAACAATCTAGTTTGAATTAATATAAACTTAGCTTCATAGTGTATCTTTTCGTAGTGTATAAACATACTGCTCTTATAAAGACCTACTTTTTTATTTTGTCATAATGTGTATCTTTATGCATTATGTGCCCACTGGCTGATATTTACATTTCTTGTTTGATGAATTTGTGTTCTAACTTATATAGGATAAAAAAAAAAATTCTCACAATCCAAAATACGGTAATACTAGTTCTTATATATATTTTTTTTTATTACTTTTGCTGAAGTTTTTAATTCTTCCTATATCTTTGAGTTACTTTCTGGTCGTTGTTGTTGTTGTTGTTGTTAGGTGCCATCTAGTAGGTTCCGACTCATAGCAACCCCATGCATAACAGACTGAAACACTGCCAGGTCCTGTGCCATCCTTACAATTGTTGTTATTCTTGAGCCTATTGTTGTAGCCACTGTGGCAGTCCACCTAGTTGAGGGTCTTCCTCTTTTACGCTGACCCTGTACTTTGCCAAGCATGATGTCCTTCTCCAGAGACTGATCCCTCCTGACAACATGTCCAAAGTATGTAAGATGCAGTCTCGCCATCCTTGCTTCTAAGGAGCATTCTGGTTGTACTTCTTCTAAAACAGATTGATTCATCCTTTTGGCAATCCATTGTATATTCAATATTCTTCGTCAACACCACAATTCAGAGTGATGACTCTTCTTCGGTCTTCCTTATTCATTGTCCAGCTTTCACATGCATATGATGTGCCTGAAAATACCATGGCTTGGGTTAGGCTCACCTCTGTCTTCAGGGTGACATCTTTGCTCTTCAGCACCTTGATGAGGTCCTTTGCAACAGATTTACCCAATGCAATGCGTCTTTTGATTTCTTGACTGCTGCTTCCATGGGTGTTGATTGTAGATCCAAGTAAAATGAAATCCTGGACAACTTCAATCTTTTCTCCATTTATCATGATGTTCCTCATTGGTCCAGTTGTGAGGATTTTTGTTTTCTTTATGTTGAGGTGCAATCCATACTGAAGGCTGTGGTCTTTGATCTTCATTGGTAAGTGCTCCAAGTCCCCTTCACTTTCAGCAGACCAGGTTGTTTCATGTGCATAATACAGGTTGTTAATGAGTCTTCCTCCATTCCTGATGCTCTGTACTTCTTCATATAGTCCAGCTTCTCATGTTATCTCTTCAGCATACAGATTGAATAGGTATGGTCAAAGAATACAACCCTGACACACAGCTGTCCTGACTTTAAACCCATCGGTATCCCCTTGTTCTGTCCGAACACCTGCCTCTTGATCTATGTAAAGGTTTCTCATGAGCATAATTAAGTGTTCTGGAATTCCCATTCTTCACAATGTTATCCATAGTTTGTTATGATCCACACAGTTGAATGCCTTTGTATAGTCGATAAAACACAGGTAAATATCCTTCTGATATTCTCTGCTTTCAAACAGGATCCATCTGTCATCAGCAATGATATCCCTGGTTCCACGTCCTCTTCTGAAACTGGTCTGAATTTCTGGCAGTTCCCTATCAATATACTGCTACAGCCGTTTTTGAATGATCTTCAGCAAAATTTTGCTTTTGTGTGATATTAATGATACTGTTCTATAATTTCCACATTCAGTTGCATCAACTTTCTTGGGAATAGGCATAAATATGGATCTCTTCCAGTCAGTTGGCCAGGAAGCTGTCTTCCATATTTCTTTGCATAGAAGAGGGAGCACCTCCAGCGCTGCATCTTTTTGTTGAAACATCTCAATTGATATTCCATCAATTCCTGGAGCCTTTTTTTCACCAATGCCTTCAGAGCAGCTTGGACTTCTTCCTTCAGTACCATCAGTTCCTGATCATATGCCACTTCTTGAAATGTTTGAATATTGACTAATTTCTGGTACCCTTTCATTTCAGCATAAATAACTCCCTTTAGTATTTCTTTTAGTAACAAAATCCCTCATTTTTTGTTTATCTGAGAATGGCATAGTTTCTCTAAGGGTGGTTTTCCTGAATGTAGGATTCTTGGTTTAAGGTGTTTTTTGTTTGTTTTTCTTTCAGCACTTTAGATATGTCATCCCACATGCCTTCTATCCTTCATGGTTTCTTGTAAGAAATCAGTTGTTAATCTTATTGGGGATTGCTTGTACATAACAAGTTGTTTCTCTCTTGCTGAATCCCAGATTTTCTCATTGCCTTTGGCTTAAAAGTGTTTTATTATAATGTAACTCTTTATCCTACTTGGAGTTCATTGAGCTTCTTGGATGTGTAATTTAAGGGCAAGACAAACTGATTTCAGAGCAAAGAGCATTACCAGGGTTAAAGAAGTTTATTTCAATTCATAATGGACCATTTAAACAAAAGTTATAAATGATCCTAAACATTTGTGCCTCTAATGACAGAATTTCAAAAATATGAAGTAAGAAATGTTAGAACTTTGAAAAGAAATACATTCACAGTTATAGCCTGAGATTCCAATACTTCTCTTTCAATAATTGATACAAACCAGTGTATAAGAAAAGATATGTTAGACTGGAATGAAAATATCAACCAGTTTTACCTAATCATATTTATAGAAAAATTATTTTCCCCAAAAGACCAACGTACATATTCTTTTCAAATCCACATGGAATAAAAACCAAGGTAGGCCATATTCTGAGACATAAAACTAGACTCAGTAAATTTAAAATATTAAAAGTCATACAAAATATGTTTTCTGAATAAAATGGAATTAAATGAGAAATCAATAACTGTAAGATACCTGGATAACAACACATTTGGAACTTAAGTAAAAAATAAAATAAAAAACACATGTATCAAATAAAAAATTGAAATAATATTGAAAACTTTTTGAACTGAATGAAAATGAAAACAAAACATACCAGAACACAACATAATCAGGAATACCACATAAGCTATGCCTATAGGGCAATTTATACCACCACATGCCTACATAAGAAGAGAAAGACAATCTCAGAAAAAGAGGAAAATTTAATTACCCAGTAAGGAGAAATAAGGAAATAATAAAGTCAAAGGTAAAAAATACAGAAAAATGCAAAACTATGTATATATAATCATATTACCAATTCTCTTTAAGATTTTATTAATTCTAAATATTGATATATATATAAATTATGAATAACGTTGTGAAGAATGGGAATTCCAGGACATTTAATTGTGCTCATGAGGAACCTGTACATAGATCAAGAGGTGGTCTTTTGAAAAGAACAAGGGGATACTGCATGGTTTAAAGTCAGTAAAGGTGTGTGTGCATCAGGTTTGTATCCTTTCACCATACTTATTCAATCTATATCCTGAGCAAATAATCTAAGAGCTAGACTATATGAAGAAGAAGGGGGCATCAGGATTGGAGGAAGACTCATTAACAATTTGCATTACATGCAGATGATACAAGCTTACTTGCTGAAAGTGAAAAGGACTTGAAGCACTTACTGATGAAGATCAAAGACTACAGCCTTCAGTATGGATTACACCTCAACATAAAGATAACAAAAATTTTCACAACTGGGCCAATAGCCAGAGAAAAGGTTACTGTTGTCAAAAATTTCATTACTTAGATCCACAATCAACACCCATGGAAGCAGCAGTCAACAATCAAGGGATGCATTGCATTGGGTAAATCGGCTGCAAAAGACCTCTTTAAAGTGTTAAAAAGCAAAGATGTCACTTTGAGGACTAAGGTGTGCCTGATTCAAGCCATGGTGTTTTCACTTGCCTCATATGCATGTAAAAGATGCACAACGTATAAGGAAGACCGAAGAAGAGTTGATGCTTTTGGATTATGGTGTTGGTGAAGAATGTTGAACATACCATGGAGTGCCAAAAGAACAAACAAATCTGCTTGTAAGAAGTACAGCCAGGATGCTCATTAGATGCAAAGATGGAAAGACTTCCTCTCACATACTTTGGACATGTTATTAGGTGGGACCAGGCCCCGGAGAAGGACATCATGCTTGGTAGAAGGTCAGTGATAAAGAGGAAGACCCTCAATGCGATGGATTGACACTGTGGCTGCAACAGTGGGCTCAAGCATAACAACAATTGTGAGGATGGTTCAGGATGGGGCAGTGTTTCATTCTGTTGTACATAGGTTCACTATGAGTTGGAGCCAACTCTACGGCCCCTAACAACAACATACACAGGCACACGCACATGTACACATTATCGTTTCACACATAATCAAAAGGAAAGCTGATGCCTCTTTTGCTCCAGGATAAGTGGCACTGGGATGCTACGGGACTTCAGCATAGGGGTCTGAGATAGTTTTTCTCATGGCTAGGGTGAGGCTGATTTCCTGACTCCTGTCTTTGTGCCTCAGATGTTGGTGAAAGTGAATTGATCCCTTATTCGGTAAGTTCTCTCTATTCTTGCAATAATATGAGCAGGTTCTATATGATAACATGGAATGAGGTGGGAGCAAAATCATCCACCATGATTAGAGCACAAGCAGTCTTTTCTCTGTAAAGAGCTTCCCCAATTTGTGTCAATACGGGAAAATCACTTTTGCAAATAGTTTCAAATGCGGACGTTTTGGGCTGTTAACTGAAATGTTGGCAATTTAAATCTACCAGCCACTCCTTGGAAACCCTGTCGGGCAGTTCTACTCTGTCCTATAGGGTCATTATGAGTCAGAATCAACTCAATGGCAATGGGGTTTTGTTTTGTTTTCACTGTAACTTGAAGGTTTGAGAGGAAATGGGATCATTCATGAATACCATTTACAAAGGATAATACCAGACCTCAATGAAAATAATAGGAACAAAATACTTGATTTCTGATTTTGAAAGGTAGTTTAGATTTGCTGTGTGATATGTATAAAAGGCATATAATTACTACAGTGTTCTAATGTATGGGTTTGAATCCACCAAGATACTCCTTGGAAAACCTATGGGGCAGCTCTACTCAGCCCTATAGTGTTGGTTTGAGTTGGAATTGGCTCCACGGCACACAACAACAACAAAAAGTGTATGAGAACCTTGTGTAAAAACACCAATCACTGATCTTAATAACAATTCTAAAGCTGTGTTGGGGAAAACTACTAAAAACAAAATTTACTCCCAACCCAGAAGACCTCTCTGCAAAAATAAAAGAGAGGAAAAGTTTTATTTTTGAATAAACATTGAGCTAGAAGGTAATGTATCATAGACAGTCTGTTAAAGAGATTGCAAAGATGGAAAGAAATCTTATCCTTTATACAGCTGAATGAATACAACTCAATACATTCATGTTTAAGATAAAATTGCTAATTTTCCAATACATTTATGGCAGGATAGCTGAAGCATGCTAATCTCCTTCCAGGAAACAGGAAGATAGGGGAGAATCACCTGAAGTTGTATTTCAAAGAGATAGCTGCCAGATTTTTGCAGAGACCTCTTAGATTTACATACTTTTCAAAGAGACAGTGAAAGAGTTTACAATTAAAATTTATCTAAAGTGAATTCTGAAAGAACGGGGGAAAAGGGGAGCCTGTTCCCTTATTCTCTTAATTTAAATTTTTTCATACACCTGGAAGGATCTGACCAGGAGGCAATTTGGCTTCTTTTTCTACAGATAGTCTTTCCCAGGAGGATGAACTTTAACAAGCAAAGTATTATAAGGTGACAGAATTAATCTTTCCCAGGTTTTACACTACCTTTAACATGAAGAAATTTTCTAAACCTTCTTAACCTACCTTCCTGGTGGGAGAAAAGAAAATTGCATTTGCCAGCAGGCTATTCCTCATCTATGGAATGCTTTCGGCAGGATGTACATGGTTGTCTAAGATTACTTATGCTATACAGCATTAAAATCTATGTATTAACAGAGTATGGATCCTTGGAAAATATTGCTTATCAATATTATGAGTATTGATTAGGAAATAACATTGGAACCATTATTTCCTGTCCTTGATTGTGATCTAGCTGAAGATGGACTCAGAAGAACTCACAAGAACATATCAACTGGGTCCTGAGGTGTAAAGAAAATACTCAAACCAAAAACCCACTGCCATCAAGTCATTTCCGACTCATAGAGACCTCATAACGTTTCCAAGACTGTAAATTTTTAGGGAAGCAGACTGCTACATCTTTCTACCAGAGTGGCTGGTGATTTCAGATTACCCGCCTTTCGGTTAGCAGTTGATCACTTCAACCACTATACCACCAGGGCTCCTCCATAAAGCCAATAGCTAAGACATTCTTGGAAAAAATCTCTCAGGGAACCTTTCACATCAACTAATCACAGAGCACAAAGAACCAGTACGCTTTTCACTCTTATCTTTTTCCTATTAGCATTTGGTAGATGGTAAGATTTGTTGGATCACTGAAGGTCCACCTGACTATTGTTACTAAACCCTGTACCAACGATTAGTAAGAAAAACAATTCGAAATGTAGGATCACAGTGATTTGGTAGTTTTTATCCAATCCATGAAATGGTGAAGCTTTCAAAGATTTTACTCATTTGTAATATTAATATGTACTGATGAGTCTGTAAAGTTCTTCAGACTCTGGCAGACATAGCTCTGGCAGCGTGCTTTGCGATTTCACACTTTTGACTCTTTGAACATACGCCGAAAAAAACTTTATTTTTCCTTTACTATAAATCTGTGGTGATTTTACCCTGGAACAGTATTAATGAATTAGGTTTGGCAACCCAAACATTACTTTATACGTTAAGTGTTGTGATTTCACGTATTACCCAGAATCTCAAAAATATAAATGAGTTGAATGATCTCAGCTGAATGTCCTGAAATGGCAAGAAAAGCCCTGCAAAACTACATTGGAGGTCTTAGATGTCTGCTTTTTTGTTTTTTTAATGCTGCTTTAAGTGAAATTTTACAAATCAAGTTAGTTTCTCATACAAAAATTTACATACACCTTGCTATATACTCCTAATTGCTCTCCCCCTAAGGAGACAGCACGCTCCTTCCTTTCACTCTCTCTTTTCATAACCATACAGCCAGCTTCTGACCCCCTATGCCCTTTCATCTCCCCTCCAGACAGGAGTTGCCAACATAGTCTCAAGTGTCTACAATATCCAAGAAGCTCATTCTTCACCAGTATATTGTCTATCCCATAGTCCAGTCCAATCCCTGTCTGAAGAGTTGGCTTTCGGAATGGTTCCTGTCTTGGGCTAACAGAAGGTCTGGGGACCATAACCACCGGAGTCCTTCTAGTCTCAGTCAGGCATTAAGTCTGGTCTTTTTATGAGAATTTGGGGTCTGCATCCCACTGCTTTTGGTTTAGTCCAGTTGTTCTGACCTCTATTGTGTGTTGTCTTTCCCTTAACCTAAAATAATTCTTATCTACTTTATATAATTAGTGAAAATCCCTGTCCCTCACTCCCTTCCCACACTTGTAACCATCAAAAAATATTTTCTTCTCTTTTTAAACTATTTCTTGAGTTATTATAATAATGCTCTTACACAATATTTGTCCTTTTGCAACTGACTAATCACTCAGCATAATGCCTTCCAGATTCCTCCATGTTAAGACGTGTTTCACAGATTTATCATTGTTCTTTATCAACACGTAGAATTCCATTGTGTGAATATACCATAATTTATTTATCCGTTCATCCATTGATGGGCAGCTTGGTTGCTTCCAACTTTGTGCTAATGTAAACAGTACTGCAACAAACACGGGTGTGCAAATATCTGTTCATGTAAAGGCTCTTATTTCTGTAGGGTATATTCCAAGGAGTGGGATTGCTGGATAGTATGGTAGTTCTATTTCTAGCCAAAGTGGTTGTACCATTTTACATTCCCACCAGCAGTGTATGTGTCCCAATCTCTCCACGGTCTCTCCAACACTTATTATTTTCTGTTTTTTGGGATAATGCCAGCCTTGTTGGAGTGAGATGGAATCTCATTGTAGTTTTGATTTCCATTTCTCTAATGGCTAATAATCATGAGCATTTCCTCTTGTGTCTGTTAGCTACCTGAATGTTTTCTTTACTGAAATGCCTGTTTATGTCTTTTGCCTATTTTTTAATTGGATTATTTGTCTTTTTGTAGTTGAGGTTTGCAGTATCATGTAGGTTTTAGAGATCAGACACTGATCGGAAATGCCATAGCTAAAAACTTTTTCCCAGCCTGTAGGTAATCTTTTTACTCTTTTAGTGAAGTCTTCGGATGAGCATAGGTGTTTGATTTTTAGGAGCTCCTAGTTACCTGGTTTTGCTTATGCATTGTTAGTAATATTTTGTATACTGTTCATGCCATGTATTAGGGCTCCTAGCATTTTCCCTATTTTTTCTTCTATGACCTTTATCATTTTAGATTTTATATTTAGGTCTTTGATCCATTTGGAGTTAGTTTTTGTGAATGGTGTGAGGTATGGGTCTTGTTTCCTTTTTTTGTAGTTGGATGTCCAGTTATTCCAGCACCATTTGTTAAAAAGACAGTCTTTTCCCCATTTGACTGACTTTGGGCCTTTGTCAAAAATCAGCTGCTCATATGTAGATGGATTTATGTTTGGATTCTCAATTCTGTTCCATTGGTCTATGCATAAGTTGTTGTACCAGTACCAGGCTTTGACTACTGTAGCAGTCTAATAGGTTCTAAAATCAGGTAGAGTGAGGCCTCCCACTTTGATCTTCTTTTTCAGTAATGCTTTACTTATCGGGGGCCTCTTCCTCTTCCCTGTGAAGTTGGTGATTTTTTTCTCCATCTCATTAGAAAATGGAATTTGGATTGGAATTGCTTTGTATCTATAGATCGCTTTTGGTAGAATAGACATTCTTACAAAGTTAAGTCTTCCTATCCATGAGCAAGCTGTTTTTCCACTTTTGTAGGTCTCTTTTTGTTTCTTACAATAGTGTCTTGTAGTTTTCTTTGTATAGGTCTTTTATATCTAAAGAAAGATTTATTCCTAAGTACTTTATCTTCTTGGGGGCTAATGTAAATGGTATTGATTTGGTGATTTCCTCTTTGATGTTCTTTTTGTTGGTGTAGAGGAATCCAACTGATTTTTGTATATATATCTTGTATCCTGATACTCTGAACTCTTCTATTAGTTTCAGTAGTCTTCTTGAGGATTCATTAAGGCTATCTGTGTATAAGGTCGTGTCATCTGCAAATAGAGATACTTTTACTTCTTCCTTACTAATTTGGATGCCCTTTATTTCTTTTTTTAGCCTATTTGCTCTGGCTAGGACCTCCAGCATAATGTTGAATAAGAGTGGTAATAAAGAGTATCCTTGTCTGGTTCCCATTCTAAAGGGGAATGCTTTCAGATTCTCTCCATTTAGGATGAAGTTGACCATTGGCTTTGTATGAATGCCCTTTATTATGTTAAGGAATTCTCCTTCTATTCCTATTTTTCTGAGTTTTTATCACAAATAGGTGCTGGACTTTGTCAGATGCCTTTTCTGCATCAATTGATAAGATCATGTGGCTCTAGTCTTTTGTTTTATTTATGTTACGGGTTACATTGATTGTTTTTCCAATGTTAAACTATCACAGCATACCTGTTACGAATCCCACTTTGTCATGGTGATCTTTTTTTCTTTATATATATTTTTGAATTCTTTTATTATTGGCTAGAATTTTGTTGAGAATTTTTGCATCTATGTTCATGAGGGATATTGGTCTGTAATTTTACTTTATTGTGGTGTATGTGCCTGGTTTTGGTATCAGGGTTATGCTGGCTTCAGTAGAATGAGTTAGGAAGTGTTCAATCATTTTTATGCTCTGAAATACCTTTAGTAGTAGTGGTGTTAATGCTTCTATGAAAGTTTGGTGGAATTCTCCAGTGAAGCCTTTAAGGCAAAGGTTTCTTTCTTTTTATTTTTGGTGGAGGGGAGTTTTTTTAATTAGCTCTTCAAGGTCTTCTTTTATAGGTTTATTTAATTGTTCTACCTCTAGGTTTTCAAATTTGTTAGAGTACCATTTTTCATAGCATTCTGTTATGATTCTTTCAATTTCAGATGGGTCTGTTGTGATATCACCCATCTCGTTTATTATTAGGTTATTTGCTTCATCTCGTGTTTTTCTTTTGTCAGTTTGGCATGTGGTTTACTGATTTTGTTGATCTTTTCAAAGAACCACTTTTGGTCTTGTTACTTCTCCAGTTATTTTTTCTATTCTCTATTTCATTTAATTCTGTTCTGATTTTTATTTGCTGTCCTTGGGTGCCTGAGGCCTTCTTTTGCTACTTTGTTTCTGTTTGTTCGAGCTGTTGGGTTGTTTTGATTTTCACCTTTTCCTCTTTTTAGATGTGTATATTTGTTATCAAAAATTGAACTCCGAGAGCTGCTTTTGCTGTGTCCCAAAGGTTCTGGTAGGATGTTTGTTCATTCTCATTTGATTCTGTGAATTTCTTTATTCTATCCTTAATTTCATGTATAACTCAGTAGTTTCAGAGCAAGGTGTTGTCAGTTTACATGTATTTGTTTATTTTCCCTTGCTTTTTCTCTTATTGATTTCTACTTTTATGGCTTTATGGTCAGAAAAGATGTTTTGTAATATGTCGATGTTTTGCGTTCTGTTAAAGCTTGCTTTATGTCCTAATATGTGGTCTGTTTTAGAGAAAGTTCCATTTGCTTTGGAAAAGAAAGTATACTTGGCTGCTGTTGGGTGGACTGTTCTGTATGTTTCTATGACATCAAGTTGGTCGATTGTGGCATTCAGATCTTCCGTGCCTTTACTGAGCTTCTTTCTGGATATTCTGTCCTTCACAGAAAGTGGTGTGTTGAAGTCTTCTACTCTTATTGTGGAGCTATTTCTCTTTTCAAAGTTGTTAGAGTTTGTTTTATGTACTTTAGAGCCATGTTGTTGGATGCGTAAATATATATTATGGTTATGTCCTCCTGGTGTATTGACCATTTAATCATTGTATGGTGTCCTTCCTTACCCTTTGTGGTAGATTTTACTTCACAGTCTATGTTGTCCAAGATTAATGCTGACACTCCTGATCTTTCTGACTGGTGTTTGCTTGATATATTTTTTCTACTCTTTGAGTTTTCATTTGTATCTTTAAGTCTAAGATGTGTCTCTTGTAGGCAGCACATAGATGGATCCTGTTTTCTATCCATTCTGCCATTATGTCTTTTTATTGGTGCACTTAATCCATTTACATTCAGTGTAATTTTGGATAGGTATGAGTTTAGTGCTGTCATTTCTTTTCTTTTTTAAATGTACTTTAGACGAATGTTTACAGAACAAACGAGTTTCTCATCAAACAGTGAGTACACACATTGTTCTAAGACATTGGTTAACAACCCCACGTCATGTCAACACTCTCCATTCGCAATGCTGGCTTCTCTCTTACCAGCTTTCCAGTTCCCTCCTGCCTTCCAGTCCCTGCCCCCGGACTGGTGCACCTCTTTAGTTTTATTTTGTTCCGTGGGTCTGTTCAATGTTTGGCTCTAGGGTGAACCCCAGGAGTGGCCTCATTACTAAGGTGAAAGGGCATCTGGGGGCCATACTCTCAGGGTTTCTCCAGTCTCTGTCAGGCCAGCAAGTCTGGTCTTCCTTTTTGAGTTAGAATTTTCTTCTAAATTTTTCTCCAGCTCTGTCCAGGACCTTCTATTGTGATGCCTGTCAGAGCAGTCAACGGTGCTAGCAGGGCACCATCTCATTGTTCTGGACTCAGTCTGGTGGAGGCCTTGGTAGATGTGGTCCATTAGTCCCTTGGTCTAATCTTTCCCTTGTATATTTTGTTCTCTTCATTATTCCTTGCTCCCGAAGGGATGAAAACAGTGGAGTATCCTAGATGGCCACTCACAGGCTCTTAAGACCCCATATGCTACTCACCAAAGTAGAATGTAGAACATATTCTTCATAAACTATGTTATGCCAGTTGAGCTAGATGTTCCCCAAGACCATGGTCCCCACAGCTCTCAGCCCAACAATTTAGTACTTCAGGGAGTTTGGATATATCTATGGAGCTATCATGACCTTTTCTTGTACAGGTTGTGCTGGATTCCCCAGAATTGTGTACTGTCTTACCCTTCACCAAATTTTCCACTTACCTATTGTCTGCTGTTTTTCCATCGCACCCCTCCCCTCCCTCATAACCATCAAAGATTGTTTCATTTTGTATGTAAAACTTTTCATGACTTTTTGCAGTAGTGGTTTCATATGATATTTGTGCTTTTGTGATTGAATTATTTCATTCAGCATAATGCCCTCCAGACTCATCCATGTTATAAGATGCTTCACAGATTTACTATTGTTCTTTTATCATGTAATATCCCATTGTGTGTACTGCAGTTTGTTTATTCATTCATCTTTTGATGGGCATCTATGTAGTTTCCATCATTTTGCTATTGTGAACAATGCTGTGATGAATATGGGTGTGTATATGTCTGTTCGTGCTATGACTCTTATTTCTCTAGAATATATTCCTAGGAGTGGATTGCTGGATTATATGTTATTTTTATTTCTAGCTTTCTAAGGAAGCGCCATATCCTTTTCCAAAATGGTGGTATCATTTTGCATTTCCACCAACAGTGCGTAAGTGTTCTGATCTCCCCGCAGCCTCTCCAACATTGTTATTTCCTGTTTTATTGATTCATGCCAGTAATGCTGGGGTGAGGTGGTATCTCATTGTGGTTTTGATTTGCTTTTCTCTAATGGCTAGTGATTGTGTGCATTTCCTCATGTGTCTGTTGGCCACTTGGATATCTTCTTTAGTAAAGTGCCTGGTCATTTCCTTTGCCCGTTTTTTAATTGGATTATTTGTCTTTTTGTTGTACAGGTTTTGGATTTTCTTGTAAATTTTAGAGATTAGAACTTTGTCTGATTTGTAATAGCAAAAAAAAATTTTTTCCCAGTGTCTACATTCTGTTTTTACTCTTTTGGGAAAGCCTTTTGATGAGCTTAAGAGTTTAATTTTTAGAAGATCCCAGTTATCTAACTTATCCTCTGGAGCATGTCCGTCATTAGTTGTGGTTTGTATCCTGTTAATGCTGTGTATTAGGGCATTAACATGTCCCCCAAAAATATGTGTATCATCTTGGTTAGGCCATGATTCCCAGTATTGTGTGGTTGTCCTCCATTTTTTTATTGTAATTTTATGTTAAAAATGATTAGGGTGGGATTATAACACCACCCTTACCCAGGTTACATCCCCGATCCAATGTAAAGAGAGTTCTCCTGGGATTTGGCCTGCACCACCTTTTATCTCTCAAGAGATAAAAAGGAAAGAGAAGCAAGCAGAGAGCTGAGGACCTCATACAACCAAGAAAGCACCACCAGGAGCAGACTGCATCCTTTGGAGCTGGGGTCCCTGTGCCCAAGAAGCTCCTCCGCCAGGGGAAGATTGAGAACAAGGACCTTTCTCCAGGGCCAACAGAGAGAAAGCCTTCCGCTGGAGCTAACACCCTGAGTTTGGATTTGAACTTACTAGAGTGTGAGAGGATAAATTTGTCTTTGCTAAAGCCATCCACTTGTGGCATTTCTGTTGTAGCAGCACTAGATGACTAAGACAGGTAATGTGAGTCCTTCTGCTTTATTCTTCTTCTTGAATAGTGCTTTAATTATACAGGGTTTCTTCTCTTTCCATAAAAAGTTAATGATAAGTTTTTCCATCTCTTTAAAGAATGTTGCTGGTATTTGGATTGGTATTGCATTGTATTTGTAAATTGCTTTGGATAGAATTGTCATTTTTACAATGTTAAATATACCTATCCATGAACATGGTATGTTTTTCCATTTATGTAGATCTCTTTTGGTTTCTTAAAGTAGTGTTTTGTAGTTTTCTTTGTATAAGTCTTTTACATCCCTGCTTAGATTTATTCCCAAGTATTTTATTTTTTTAGGGACTATTATAAATGGTATCGGTTTCCTGATTTCCTTTTCATTGTTTAGTTTACTGGTGTATAGGAATCCAACAGATTTTTGCGTGTTTATCTTGTGTCCTGCTGCTCTGCTGAATCTTTCTATTAGTTCCAGTAGTTTTCTTGTGGAGTCTTTTGGGCTTTCTATGTATAGTATTATATCATCAGCAAATAGGGACAGTTTAACTTCTTCATTACCAATTTGGATGCCCTTTATTTCTGTTTCTTGCCTTACTGCTCTCGTTAGGACTTCCAAAACAATGTTAAATAAGAATCATGATAAAGGGCATCCTTATCATGTTCCTATTCTCGAGGGGAATGTTTTCAGCATCTCCGCATTAAGAATCATTTTTGTCCATTGGTTTTGCATATATGCCCCTTTTATGTTGAGAAATTTTCCTTCTATACCTATTTTATTGAGAGTTTTTAACAGGAATGTGTTGGACTATGTTGAATGCCTTTTCTGTGTCTACTGAGATGATCATGTGATTCTTTTCTTTCTTTTTATTTGTGTGGTGGATTATGTTGATTGACTTTCTAATGTTGAACCATCCTTCCAAACCTGGTATGTATCCTACTTCATTGCGGTGTATAATTTTTTTGATATGCTGATGAATTCTATTGGCTAGAATTTTGTTGAGAATTTTTGCATCCATATTCATGAGAGACATTAGTCTGTAATTTTTTTTTTTTTTTTTTTTTTGTGGTGTCTTTGCCTGGTTTTGGTATCAGGGTTATGCTGGCTTCATAGAATGAATTTGGAAGTATCACTTCGTTTTCTATATTCTGAAATAGTTTGAGTAGTTCTGGTGAAAGCTCTTTTCTGAATGTTTGGTAGAATTCTCTAGTAAAGCCATCTGGTCCAGGGCTTCTTTTATTGTGAGTTTTTTTGTTTTTTTTTTTAGTTACCTTTTCAATCTCTTCTCTTGTTACAGGTCTGTCCAGATTTTCAATATCCATTAGTGTTAGTTCTTGTAGGTAGTGTGCATTTCTAAAAAAATTATCCGTTTCCTCTGGGTTTTCAAATTTATTGAAGTACAGTTTTTAATAATACGGTTATGATCCTTTTTAGTTCAGTTGGGTCTATTGTAATGTCTCCCATTTCATTTCTTATTTGGGTTATTTGGATCCTCTTCTGTTTTTCTTTTGTCTCTTTGGCTTGTACTTTTTCAATTTTGTTGATCTTTTCAAAGAACCAACTTTTAGTTTTGTTGAGTCTTTCTCTAGTTTTTCCATTCTCTATTTCATTTATTTCTGCTCTGATCTTTATTATTCCTTTCTTCTGGTGGTTGCGGGCTTCTTTTACTGTTATCATTCTATTTGTTCAAGCTGTGTAACTAATGTTTTAATTTTGTCCCTTTCTTCTTTTTTGATGTGTGCCTCTATTGCTATAAATTGACCTCTGAGGACTGCCTTTTCTGTGTCCCAAAGGCTTTGGTATGATGTGTTTTCATTCTCTTTTTTTTTTTTTAAATAACTTTTATTAAGCTTCAAGTGAACTTTTACAAATCCAATCAGTCTGTCACATATAAGTTTACGTACATCTCACTCCCTACTCCCACTTGCTCTCGCCCTCTTGAGTCAGCCCTTTCAGTCTCTCCTTTCTTGACACTTTTGCCGGCTTCCCTCTCTCTCTATCCTCACATCCCCCCTCCAGACAAGAGTTGCCAACACAATCTCAAGTGTCCACCTGATATAATTAGCTCACTCTTCATCAGCGTCTCTCTCCCACCCGCTGACCAGTCCCTTTCATTTCTGATGAGTTGTCTTCCGGGATGGTTCCTGTCCTGTGTCAACTGAAGGTCTGGGGAGCATGGCCGCCGGGGTTCCTCCAGTCTCAGTCAGACCATTAAGTTTGGTCTTTTTATGAGAATTTGGTGTCTGCATCCCACTGATCTCCTGCTCCCTCAGGGGTCTTCTGCTGTGCTCCCTGTCAGGGCAGTCATCGATTGTGGCCAGGCACCAACTAGTTCTTCTGGTCTCAGGATGATGTAGGTCTCTGGTTCATGTGGCCCTTTCTGTCTCTTGGGCTCTTAGTTGTCGTGTGGCCTTGGTGTTCTTCATTTTCCTTTGCTCCAGGTGAGTTGAGACCAATTGCTGCATCTTAGATGGCCGCTTGTTAGCATTTAAGACCCCAGACGCCACATTTCAAAGTGGGATGCAGAATGATTTCATAAGAGAATTATTTTGCCAATTGACTTAGAAGTCCCCGCAAACCATGTTCCCCAGACCCCCGCCCTTGCTCCGCTGACCTTTGAAGCATTCATTTTATCCTGGAAACTTCCTTGCTTTTGGTCCAGTCCAATTGAGCTGACCTTCCATGTATTGAGTGTTGTCTTTCCCTTCACCTAAAGCAGTTCTTATCTACTGATTAATCAATAAAAAATCCTCTCCCACCCTCCCTCCCTCCCCCCCTCGTAACCACAAAAGTATGTGTTCTTCTCAGGTTTACTATTTCTCAAGATCTTATAATAGTGGTCTTATACAATATTTGTCCTTTTGCCTCTGACTAATTTCGCTCAGCATAATGCCTTCCAGGTTCCTCCATGTTATGAAATGTTTCAGAGATTCGTCACTGTTCTTTATCGATGCGTAGTATTCCATTGTGTGAATATACCACAATTTATTTACCCATTCATCCATTGATGGACACCTTGGTTGCTTCCAACTTTTTGCTATTGTAAAAAGAGCTGCAATAAACATGGGTGTGCATGTATCTGTTTGTATGAAGGCTCTTGTATCTCTAGGGTATATTCCTAGGAGTGGGATTTCTGGGTTGTATGGTAGTTCTATTTCTAACTGTTTAAGATAACGCCAGATAGATTTCCAAAGTGGTTGAACCATTTTACGTTCCCACCAGCAGTGTATGAGAGTTCCAATCTCTCCGCAGCCTCTCCAACATTTATTATTTTGTGTTTTTTGGATTAATGCCAGCCTTGCTGGTGTGAGATGGAATCTCATCGCAGTTTTAATTTGCATTTCTCTAATGGCTAATGATCGGGAGCATTTTCTCATGTATCTGTTGGCTGCCTGAATATCTTCTTTAGTGAAATGTGTGTTCATATCCTTTGCCCACTTCTTGATTGGGTTGTTTGTCTTTTTGTGGTTGAGTTTTGACAGAATCATGTAGATTTTAGAGATCAGGCGCTGGTCGGAGATGTCATAGCTGAAAATTCTTTCCCAATCTGTAGGTGGTCTTTTTACTCTTTTGGAGAAGTCTTTAGATGAGCATAGGTGTTTGATTTTTAGGAGCTCCCAGTTATCGGGTTTCTCTTCATCATTTTTGGTAATGTTTTGTATTCTGTTTATACCTTGTATTAGGGCTCCTAGGGTTGTCCCTATTTTTTCTTCCATGATCTTTATCGTTTTAGTCTTTATGTTTAGGTCTTTGATCCACTTGGAGTTAGTTTTTGTGCATGGTGTGAGGTATGGGTCCTGTTTCATTTTTTTGCAAAGGGATATCCAGTTATGCCAGCACCATTTGTTAAAAAGGCTATCTTTTCCCCAGTTAATTGACACTGGTCCTTTGTCAAATATCAGCTGCTCATACGTGGATGGATCTATGTCTGGGTTCTCAATTCTGTTCCATTGGTCTATGTGTCTGTTGTTGTACCAATACCAGGCTGTTTTGACTACTGTGGCTGTATAATAGGTTCTGAAGTCAGGTAAGGTGAGGCCTCCCACTTTCTTCTTCTTTTTCAGTAGTGCTTTGCTTATCCGGGGCTTCTTTCCCTTCCATATGAAATTGGTGATTTGTTTCTCTATCCCCTTAAAATATGACATTGGAATTTGGATCGGAAGTGCGTTAAATGTATAGATGGCTTTTGGTAGAATAGACATTTTTACTATGTTAAGTCTTCCTATCCATGAGCAGGGTATGTTTTTCCACTTAAGTATGTCCTTTTGAATTTCTTGTAGTAGAGCTTTGTAGTTTTCTTTGTATAGGTCTTTTACATCCTTGGTAAGATTTATTCCTAAGTATCTTATCTTCTTGGGGGCTACTGTGAATGGTATTGCTTTGGTTATTTCCTCTTCGGTGTTCTTTTTGTTGATGTAGAGGAATCCAAGTGATTTTTGTATGTTTATTTTATAACCTGAGACTCTGCCAAACTCTTCTATTAGTTTCAGTAGTTTTCTGGAGGATTCCTTAGGGTTTTCTGTGTATATAATCATGTCATCTGCAGATAGTGATAACTTTACTTCTTCCTTGCCAATCCGGATACCTTTTATTTCTTTGTCCAGCCTAATTGCCCTGGCTAGGACTTCCAGCATGATGTTGAATAAGAGCAGTGATAAATGGCATCCTTGTCTGGTTCCCGTTCTCAAGGGAAATGCTTTCAGGTTCTCTCCATTTAGAGTGATATTGGCTGTTGGCTTTGCATAGATGCCCTTTATTATGTTGAGGAATTTTCCTTCAATTCCTATTTTGGTAAGAGTTTTTATCATAAATGGGTGTTGGACTTTGTCAAATGCCTTTTCTGCATCAATTGATAAGATCATGTGGTTTTTGTCTTTTGTTTTATTTATGTGATGGATTACATTAATGGTTTTTCTGATATTAAACCAGCCTTGCATACCTGGTATAAATCCCACTTGATCAGGGTGAATTATTTTTTTGATGTGTTGTTGGATTCTATTGGCTAGAATTTTGTTGAGGATTTTTGCATCAATGTTCATGAGGGATATAGGTCTATAATTTTCTTTTTTTGTAATGTCTTTACCTGGTTTTGGTAACAGGGAGATGGTGGCTTCATAGATGAGTTGGGTAGTATTCCGTCATTTACTATGCTTTGGAATACCTTTAGTAGTAGTGGTGTTAACTCTTCTCTGAAAGTTTGGTAGAACTCTGCAGTGAAGCCGTCCGGGCCAGGGCTTTTTTTTGTTGGGAGTTTTTTGATTACCGTTTCAATCTCTTTTTTTGTTATGGGTCTATTTAGTTGTTCTACTTCTGAATGTGTTAGTTTAGGTAGGTAGTGTTTTTCCAGGAATTCATCCATTTCTTCTAGGTTTTCAAATTTGTTAGAGTACAATTTTTCATAATAATCTGAAATGATTCTTTTAATTTCATTTGGTTCTGTTGTAATGTGGTCCTTCTCATTTCTTATTCGGGTTATTTGTTTCCTTTCCTGTATTTCTTTAGTCAGTCTAGCCAATGGTTTATCAATTTTGTTAATTTTTTCAAAGAACCAGCTTTTGGCTTTGTTAATTCTTTCAATTGTTTTTCTGTTCTCTAATTCATTTAGTTCAGCTCTAATTTTTATGTTTTGTTTTCTTCTGGTGCCTGATGGATTCTTTTGTTGCTCAGTTTCTATTTGTTCAAGTTGTAGGGACAGTTCTCTGATTTTGGCTCTTTCTTCTTTTTGTATGTGTCCATTTATTGATATAAATTGGCCTCTGAGCACTGCTTTTGCTGTGTCCCAGAGGTTTTGATAGGAAGTATTTTCATTCTCATTGCTTTCTATGAATTTCCTTATTCCCTCCTTAATGTCTTCTATATCCCAGTCTTTTTTCAGAAGGGTGTTGTTCATTTTCCAAGTATTTGATATCTTTTCCCTAGTTTTTCTGTTATTGATCTCTAGTTTTATTGCCTTGTGGTCTCAGAAGATGCTTTGTAATATTTCGATGTTTTGGACTCTGCAAAGGTTTGTTTTATGACCTAATATGTGGTCTATTCTAGAGAATGTTCCATGTGCGCTAGAAAAAAAAGTATACTTTGCAGCAGTTGGGTGGAGAGTTCTGTATAAGTCAATGAGGTCAAGTTGGTTGATTGTTGTAATTAGATCTTCCGTGTCTCTATTGAGCTTCTTACTGGATGTCCTGTCCTTCTCCGAAAGTAGTGTGTTGAAGTCTCCTACTATAATTGTGGAGGTATCTATCTCGCTTTTCAATTCTGTTAAAATTTGATTTATGTATCTTGCAGCCCTGTCATTGGGTGCATAAATATTTAATATGGTTATGTCTTCCTGATCAATTGTCCCTTTTATCATTATATAGTGTCCTTCTTTATCCTTTGTGGTGGATTTAAGTCTAAAGTCTATTTTGTCAGAAATTAATATTGCTACTCCTCTTCTTTTTTGCTTATTGTTTGCTTGATATACTTTTTTCCATCCTTTGAGTTTTTTTGAGTTTTAGTTTGTTTGTGTCTCTGAGTCTAAGGTGTGTCTCTTGTAGGCAGCATATAGATGGATCGTGTTTCTTTATCCAGTCTGTGACTCTCTGTCTCTTTATTGGTGAATTTAGTCCATTTACATTCAGAGTAATTATAGATAAATAAGTTTTTAGTGCTGTCATTTTGATGCCTTTTTATGTGTGTTGTTGACAATTTCATTTTTCCACATACTTTTTTGTGCTGAGGCGTTTTTCTTAGTAAATTGTGAGATCCTCATTTTCATAGTGCTTGACTTTATGTTAGTTGAGTCGTTACGTTTTTCTTGGCTTTTATCTTGAGTTATAGAGTTGTTATACCTTTTTGTGGTTACCTTATTATTTACCCCTATTTTTCTAAGTAACAACCTAACTTGTATTGTTCTATATCGCCTTGTATCACTCTCCATCTGGCAGTTCAATGCCTCCTGTATTTAGTCCCTCTTTTTGATTATTGTGATCTTTTACCTATTGACTTCCATGATTCCCTGTTATGTGTATTTTTTTTAATTAATCTTAATTTGTTTTTGTGATTTCCCTATTTGAGTTGATACCAGGATGTTCTGTTTTGTGACCTTGTGTTGTGCTGATATCTGATATTATTGGTTCTCTGACCAAACAATATCCTTTAGTATTTCTTGTAGCTTTGGTCTGGTTTTTGCAAATTCTCTAAACTTGTGTTTGTCTGTAAATATCTTAATTTCGCCTTCATATTTCAGAGAGAGTTTTGCTGGATATATGATCCTTGGCTGGCAGTTTTTCTCCTTCAGTGTTCTGTATATGTCGTCCCATTCCCTTCTTGCCTGCATGGTTTCTGCTGAGTAGTCAGAACATATTCTTACTGATTCTCCCTTGAAGGAAACCTTTCTTTTCTCCCTGGCTGCTTTTAAAATTTTCTGTTTATCTTTGGTTTTGGTGAGTTTGATGATAATATGTCTTGGTGTTTTTCTTTTTGGATCAATCTTAAATGGGGTTCGATGAGCATCTTGGATAGATATCCTTTCGTCTTTCATAATGTCAGGGAAGTTTTCTGTCAGGAGTTCTTCAACTATTTTCTCTGTGTTTTCTGTCCCCCCTCCCTGTTCTGGGACTCCAATCACCCGCAGGTTATCCTTCTTGATAGAGTCCCACATAATTCTTAGGGTTTCTTCATTTTTTTTAATTCTTTTCTCTGATTTTTTTTCAGCTATGTTGGTGTCGATTCCCTGGTCCTCCAGATGTCCCAGTCTGCATTCTAATTGCTCGAGTCTGCTCCTCTGAGTTCCTAGTGCATTGTCTAATTCTGTTATTTTATTGTTAATCTTTTGGATTTCTACATGTTGTCTCTCTATGGATTCTTGCAACTTATTAATTTTTCCAGTATGTTCTTGAATAATCTTTTTGAGTTCTTCAACAGTTTTATCAGTGTGTTCCTTGGCTTTTTCTGCAGTTATCCTAATTTCATTTGTGATATCATTAAGCATTCTGTAAATTAGTTTTTTATATTCTGTATCTGATAATTCCAGGATTGTATCTTCATTTGGGAAAGATTTTGATTCTTTTGTTTGGGGGGTTGGAGAAGCTGTCATGGTCTGCTTCTTTAAGTGGTTTGATATGGATTGTTGTCTCTGAGCCATCACTGGGAAACTAGTTTTTCCAGAAAATCCGCTAAAAAAAAAATGCAGTCAGATCCCTATCAGAGTTCTCCCTCTGGCTCAGGCTATTCAGATGTTAATGAAGCCGCCTGGGGAGGGTGGGGGAGGGAACAGAGAGATAGGAGATTAGCACCTCAGAATATAGCCAGAGTTGCTTGTCTTGCTTGGAATGACTATTATATCTGAGATTCCCGCGGGCACATCGCCTATGTGTGCTGGCTGTGTGGAGATTGCCCCCGGGGGGTCTGGCCCGCTGGAGACACGCTCAGATCCTCCGCTTCCAGCCCCACACCCAGCGTCAAGGCTCCCCTACTGGGATGGTGCACTCTCGACTCCAAAATTAGTCGCTGCCTCCCGGGGACTTCTCGTCCCTCCAGCCGCGTGGCCTTGCTGCCCCCGAGAACTAGTTGGGCCTCCTCCCGGGGTTAGTTCAGATGGGTGGAGCAGGTCCCCGTGCTTGTGCCGTGACCGAGTGTCCCGGCTGGGACGCTGTTCTCCCCGCTCCAATACCAGTCACTGCCTCCCGGGGACTTCTCCTACCGGCTGAGTCCCACGCCGCCCGTGGGACCGGCTGGTCCCCCTCCCAGGGTTAGTTCAGGGGGGTGGAGCCGCTCTCTGTGCTTGTGCCGCACCTGACTGGTATGCTGGCTCCAGGCTCTGGAAACAATCGCTGCTTCCCCGTATTAGTTCGTTCTCCGTCTCTAAATCTGTGTTTGTTGTTCAGGGTTCATAGATTGTTATGTATGTGATCGATTCACTTGTTTTTCCGTGTCTTTGTTGTAAGAGGGATCCGAGGTAGCGTCTGCCTAGTCTGCCATCTTGGCTCCGCCCCTCTTCATTCTCTTTTGATTGTATGAATTTTTTTTTTTTTATTCCACCTCTGATTTCTTCTATTTAAGTAGGGTGTCATTCAGTTTCCATGTAATCGATTTTTGTCCTTAATTTTTTTTGTTGTTAATTTCTACTTTGATGGCATTGTGGTCAGAGAGGATACTTTGTACTAACTCAATGTTTTGGACTTTTTTGAGGATTGCTCTGTGATTTAAGATGTGGTCTATTCTGGAGAATATTCCATGTGCTTTGGGAAAGAATATGTACTTTCTAGATGTTCTGTCCTTTACCTAGAGCAGTGTGTTGAAGTCCCGACTATTACTGTGGGACTGTTAATCCCTCTTTTCAGTGGTGTTAAAGTTCTCTTTATATATTTTGGAGCTCTGTCATTGGGTGCATAGATGTTTATTTTGGGTAAGTCTTCATGATGGATTGTCCCTTTAATCATTATATAGTGCCTTTCTTTGTCTTTTATGGTGAATTTTGTTTTAAAGTCTATTGTATCTTAGATTAGTATTGCCACTCCTACTCTTTTTTGGTAGTTATTTGCTTGATATATTTTTTCTATCCTTTGATTTTTAATAAATTTACTGCCTTGTTCCTAAGGTGTGTCTCTTGTAGACAACATGTTGATGGAAACTTTTTTTTTTTAAACTATTCGGTCACTCTGTGTCTCTTTATGGGTTCATGTAGGCCATTTACATTCAGTGTAATCATTGATAAGTGTGATTTTATTGCTGTCATTTTGTAGTGCTTTTTTGTGGTGCTAACATTTTTGTTTCTCTTACTCTTCTGTGCTGAGTTCCTTTTGTTAATTTCTTTTTCACTTCTTTTGTTTTTATTGAGACTTTATGATCTTCTTTATTTTGATGCATAGGTTTGTTAACTTTCTTAGTGGTTATCTTGAAATTTACCTATATCTTCCTAGGTTTGAACCAGTCTATCATTACTTGGTATCACCTTGCCTTCCTCACCATTAGAAAGTTCTATATCTATACCATTTATTTCCCCTTTTATTGTTCTGATGTTGTCCTTAACAGGTTAACCTCTCTGGTTTCCTGTTGCAATTCTTTCGGTTTTGGATACTTCTTGAAAGTTAATTTTCTAGGTTGATATCTGCCTGGTACAATGTTGCCTCCTAGATTCAGGCTGTGGTCTGATGCTGTTTGTTCTCAGACCAAAGAACTCGTTTTAATAATTCTTGTAGGTTTGGTTTGGTTTTTACATACTCCCTTAATTTCTGTTTATCTGGAAATGTCCTAATTCCACCATCATATTTGAACTAGTTTTGCAGGCTATATTATTCGTGGTTGGCAATATTTTTTTTTCCAGGTTTTATATATGTCATCCCATTGCCTTCTTGCTTGCATGATTTCTGCCATGTAATCAGAGATTAGTCTTGTTTCTCCTCTGTATGTCACTTTTTGTTTTTCTCGAGATTCTTGCAGGATTTTTTCTTTGTCTTTGGTTTTAGAGAATGTGATTATGATATGTTTTGGTGTTTTTCTTTTGGGGTCTATCCTATATGGGGTTTGTTGTGCTTCTTGTATGGTCAGCTTTTCATCATTCATAATATTAGGGAAGTTTTCTGTCAGCAATTCTTCAATTACCCTCTCTGTGTTTTGCTTTTTCTCTCCCTGTTCTGGAACTCTGATCACTCACAAATTTTTGTTTTTGATTTTATCCCATATCGTTCTCAGGGTTTCCTTATTTTTCTTTGTTCTTTTTCTGATTTTCCCTCAAAGAGAGTTGTATAGAAGTATTTATCTTCAATTTCACTGATCGTGTCATCCATCATTTGAAACCTGTGACTCAGTCCTTCTATGACACTGTACATTTCTGAGATCTTGATGTTTATCTTTTGGATTTCTAATTGTTGTTTTTGTATGGTTTGTAGTTGTGAGTTTATTTTGGCATTTTGTTCTTGTATTATTTTCCTGAATTCTTCCATTTTTTTGTCTGTGTTTGCCATGAATTTGCCTTTTCCATAAATTTGTATATTTTTTTCATTTCCGTCTGCTTTTTCTTCAACTCTTGGATAGTTATGGATATTAGAGATTTGAATTCCCTGTCAGGTAGTTCTAGTGCCTTATTTTATTTTATTTTATTTTATTTTTTACTGGAAAGTCATCTAGTGTTTTATTTTGGATGGATACTGGAAGCATCATGTCCTATTTTTTTATATATATATATGTTTTGATATTGCTTGCTGTGTTCAGGACATTCAGTAGTTATTTTCATTGTTTCTTTATTGTAGATTTATTGTTTATTTCTTTTTTTTGTTTGTTTTATTTTGTTATGTCTGAGCAGGCATGCTGTGTATTCTTTGTTTTTTGCTTGTCTGTAGTTGCAATACTTTTCACCTACTTGTCCAATGGGAGCAGTCACTCAGCCATGGTGCAGCAGGGCAAGTCTAGCAGAAGGGGAGGGACTGGGAAGGGTTGTTTGTGGCACATGCTAGGGCTGACAGGGTGGGCCAGGAATCAGTGGTGGGCTGGTTTCATAGGCCATATCTGTGCTGCTTAGAGGTTTGCCATTCAGCGCATAGTGCAGGTAGGCAGGAAAGGGGGGGGAGGGCGTGATGTATGGAGCTAGTATGGGTATGGGTACGAGGAGAGAGAAAAAGGAGACAAAAACAAACAAAGGAAAAAATATACCCCCCCAAAAAAAAGAGTGGAAAGGGAGCTTGCCATTGTCATGGAGAGATGAGAACCCAAGAAATGGAGAGAAGCAAATAGGAAGAAAAAAATAAAGAAAAAAATAAACAAAAATTTGGGAAAGAAAAAAGAAGTGGGAAAGAAAAGAGAAGTAGAAAAGAAAAGCATCCAGGGATGCCACCAGTGTGGGCCCAAATACAGGGAAAGTCTCCCAGATTGCTCAGTATAGCCTGGAAAGAGGTGGTATAGATGTCACACAGCGCCAGGTATTTAAGAGACTGGAGAAGAAGGTAAGTATAGACATACAAGTACTGAGAAATGAAGAAAGACAGAAAGGAAAAAAGAAAGAATGAGAAAAGAAAATGACAGAAAACAAAGAAAAGAAATGCCCCCAGGGATCTTGTCTATGAAGGTGCACAGATTGGGGGAGTGTCTCCTGGGCCTTCCAGTGCAGCCCAGCTAGAAGGGGGTCCCAAGTGCAAACAGAGAAAAAAATAAAATCCCCAGGGATCCCACCAGTGTGGTGTCGGGGCCAGGGAAGAGGACCCCCAGGTGAGCTGGGCTTCACAGCATTTCAAAGAGAAGCAAAGATGGGGCACAGAGTCAGGTATTCAGGGGAAAGAAGGGGGAGGTCCTTGAAGGCACAGAAGAAACCAAAAGAGATGGAAAGAAGCTACACCAGCTCAGGGACCCAGCCAGTGTGGACGGGGCAAATCCAAGCAACCCAGGGTGGAAGCAGTTGCCTCCTGACCAAGAGACTGCAGCTGGTGAGGAGCAGAGAAGGCCAAAGGAGGAGGAGAAGAAAGATGGGGGTTAGGAAAGCATATATCGCTTGTTCCTGGTACTCTGTCTCCTGCTGGGAACTTCAGGTAGCTGCATTCATGTACTCCTTGTCTGCCAACCTGCAATGTGGGTAGGGCAAATTCTAGCGGCACGGACGCTGTGGTTCCCGGCCAGCTGAGTCATCATAGCCAGTCAGCAAGCTTGGAGGTAGAGCAGCAGAAAGAGGATGGGAGGTGGGAAAGCATGTATCACTGGTTACCAGGTGCTGTTTCCTGCTGGCAACTCTGTGAAGCTGCTTTCCCCTGCTCTCTGTCAGCTGATCACCCACAGGAGTCCAAGATGGCAAATCCATGCTGCATTAGCTAATAAGGAACCTCGGCAAGTGTCTCCCCTCACTCTCAGTCCTCTGTCAGTTTCTTATCCTATTCAGTATTTGGCTGAGTTCTTTGTCTCTCTGTTTGACACTTTGGATTCCAGGAATGACGTTTATCTTCATTTTACTAAGTTTTTTGGGTCTTTGCTGTGGAGGGACGACGTGGTGCTTCTGTCTATGGTGCCATATTGGAGGAAAGACCTAGTGCTGTCATTTTGATGCCTTTTTTGTGTGTGTATGTTGTCAGTTTCTTTGTTCCACTTAATTCTCTGGGCTGAGTCGTTTTTCTTTATGTGTTTACTTTTCATTCTTTTTATTGTTGATTTGTTTTTGCTGAGTCTATGTTTTTCTTGTTTTTTATTTTGATGTGTAGGATTGTTAGTTTACTTTGTGGTTACCTTAATATTCACCTCTATTTTTCTAAGTTTAAACCAATCTTTTATTTCTTTATATCGCTTTGACTTGCTCTACATATGAAAGATCTATGACTACGTTATTTTGTCCCTCTTTTTTGTCTTAATGTTATCATCTTTAAATATTGAAGCCTCAGTTTCCCTATTTTCAATATTTTAGCTTTGATTTATTTGTGAGTTCCCTATCTGGGTTGATATCTTGTTGTTCTGTCCTGTGTGCTAGTGTTGGGTTGTTATCGGATGTTTAGATTTTCTAATGGGAGGACTCCCTTTACTATTTTTTCTAATTTGGGTTTGGATTTTACAAACTCCCTAAACTACTGTTTATCTGGAAATGCCCTAATTTTGCCATCATATTCGGGAGACAGTTTTGCTTTGTAGGTAATTGTTGCCTGGCAATGATTTTTTTCCTTCCAAGCTTTATATATGTCATTGTCTTCTTGCCTGCATGGTTTCTGCTGAGTGGCCTAAGTTTAGTCTTATTGACTATCCTTTGTAGACGACTTTTCGTTTATTCCTACGCAGTCTTAAAATTCTCTCTTTATCTTTGGATTCAGCAAGTTTGATTACTATATGTCTTGGTAAACTTTCTTTTGGGATCTACCTTGTGTGGGGTTCAAAGAACTTCTTGGATATATATCATCTCATCTTTCACAATATCAGGGAAGTTTTCTGCCAACAAATCTTCAACAATTCTCTCTGTATTTTCTGTAATCCTGTGCCCCCTTCCCCCCATTCTGGTACTCTCATCACTCTTAGGGTATTCCTTTTGATAGAGTCCCTCATAATTCTTACGGTTTCTTCATTTTTTTTTAATTCTTTTATCTGATTTTTCCTCAAATAAGTTGATGTCAAGTGCTTTGTCTTCAATCTCACTAATTCTGACTTCCATTGCCTCAATTCTGCTCCTATGACTTTCTATTGAGTTGTCTAATTCTGAAATTTTAAGGTTAATCTTCTGATTTTCTGTTTGCTCTCTCTCTATGGGTTCTCGTAGCCTGTTAAATTTGTCATTATGCTCTTGTATAGCCTTCTGAAGTTTCTGTATTGCTTTGTCTGTGTGTTCCTTGGCTTGTTCTGTGTTTTGCCTGGTCTCCTTCTTGGTCTCTTGAAGAGCTCTGTGTATTAATCTTTTGAATTCTATCTCCAGTAATTCCAACAAGTTTTCTTTTCTCTGGAAGGTTTCTTAAATCTTTGTTTTGGGCACATGCTGAAGCCATCATTGTCTGCCTTTTTATGTGACTTGATATTAACTGTTGCCTCCAAGCCATCAATAAGATATTTATTTTATGTTTGCTGTGTCCTAGCTTCTTATTTTGTTTTGTTTTGATATGCCCAAATAGGCTGGTCATGTGAGGTAATTTGATTATTGGTGCCTTGAAGCTCTCACTTCCTGTCACCAGGTGGTTAGAGCTGTTACTAAGTATGTGAGTCCAGGAGTTCTTTAACTTTTCTTGTATGGAGTCAGCTCAGGTGTCTACGTAGTCTGCCACCAAGTGTGTGATGCAGTATCTCACCTACAGTTCCAGATGGGCAGGGATGATTGGAGTAGGCACAGGTATCTGGCTGCAGTAGGATATTATGGGCTGAGCAAGGCAGGGGGCTGACAGCTGCCCCTGAGTGTCTGGGAGGACAGTGTGTCCTTTTCCCTAGAGCACATTGGTGGGTAAGTTTTGTAGTTGGACTATGTGTACTTAATGATGTTGGCTGTAAAGCCTGGGAGGCATCACTTATTCTTGGACCCTGTCACAGGTTGCTATGTGGCATGGGTGAAGTCATGAGTCCTCAGGCCCCTGATGTGGGTAACTGAGGACTCTGCTTAATGGGGAGAGCAGTGTCAAATGTCACAAATCTGCTACTCCACCATACAGGTGATACAGTTGAAAATAGGCTTCTGGTTTATACTCTGCTGTACTGTGCTGAGGACCTACGCTGTTGAAATTTGTTCATACAGGTCTACGCATGGGTGAAAGGCATTCAAATCCATGAATCCATATGGTTGTGCCTAGGCAAAGGGGCTGTGCCTGCCCTGAGTTCCCAGCTTAGGGGAGCTGGCAGATTTATTTTTTCCTGTTAGTTTGTTCCTCTCCAAAGTGAGAGAATGGTTCAGAGTGCACAATAAGTCCTACTTCTAGCCAAGGGGATGTGGCAATCACTGAAGGTTGCCTGGGATTTGATGTAGACTGGGGAGGGGACAGGTAAATGAGAGAGATGTTCTTCCCCAAGGGGGTGTTTTTTGATCTGCATGGTAGGTTAGACGCATGTATTTGTCTTTTGCCAATTGACTGCCACTTTTCACTGGTTGTGGAGGCTTGAGTAGACTGTCCACTGCTTGATCTCTCCCAGTGTGGAAAAAGCACCCCACGTGCCACTGCTTGCTTCACCATGCACACCAGCTGATCCAGTCTGCAGGGTGCCGGTTCCCACTGGGTCAGGTCTGGCAACTCCTTGCTGCTTCTGAACTGTCTCTACCTACCCCTCCAAAAAAAAAAAAAAAAATTTTTTTTTTTTTTTTTTTTTGATCAGTCCAATTCCTCAACTTTGCCTTTGATGTTCAGGGCTCCTAGGTTGTCGTATATAATCGATTCACTTGTTTTTTTGTGTGTGTGTTTTGTTGTAAGAGGGGCCACAGGAGGCATCTGACTACTGTGCCATCTTGTCCCCACCTTGGAGTCTACTTTTTATACTGTGAGTGATGACAAACTAGTTGCATATTTCTCAAATTCCAAAATATTTGACATCAAAATTTTGACATTTAATATCAATTTCTTTGGATTCTTCTCTGAACTCTATTTTCTCCTCTGCCAACCTCTCTCTTTGGTATTCTATTCTATGGCTACAAACTCAATGATCATGCAAGTGCTCCTGAGCTCTCAACCTTCTAGCTTGATTTATTTTCCTACATATATCAAATGCACACTTGGCTGCTCCTTTGCACCAAAAACTCAATATCTACAGAATATATCTCTACTTTTTACCCCAATAGCTAGGAGCCCTGGTGGTGCAGTGGTTAAAAGCTACAAATACTAGACAAAAATATTGACAGTTTGAAATCAGCAGCTGCTCCTTGGAAGCCCTTTGGGGCAGTCCTACTCTGTCTTATAGATTGCTATGAGTCAGAATCAACTCAACAACAATGGAATTTTTTTAAATTATTACCCCAATATACTATTTTTCTTGCATTACTCATTTATTCATTCATTAATCTATTGATACTATCTTCACAGGTATGCACTTACAAACGAAGAATTTAATATTATTTAAACATACAACATGAGTAGGATATACACAGTTCCTACTTCATTAATTTTTTTTTAAGTTTGGGAAACTGAAATTACAAAGTAATAAAAGTGTTATGAGTGTTATAAATGTAACAAAAGTATAATGACATTGAATTTAAGAGTAACTTCCATGGCTGAGAATCTTGTAATGGTTATAAAATTAAAACCAAACCAAACCCAGGGCCGTCGAGTCGATTCTGACTCATAGAAACCCTATAGGACAGAGAAGAACTGCCCCATAGAGTTTCCAAGGAGCACCTGGTGGATTCAAACTGCCAATCCTTTGGTTAGCAGCCATAGCACTTAACCACTACACCAGCAGTGTTTCTGTAATGGTTATAGAAGAAAGAACTATTAATTCGGATCATTGAAATGCACAGGTATTGAATTGGTACGTGTGAGAGGGTAGTGATAAATTGCAGACAGAGGGAATTTTAGGTGTCCTAACCATGCCATTTCAGGAAGTAGCATGTGATCAAGAACTTATGGTGCTGAAGGAAGAAGTCCAAGATGCCCTGAAGGCATTGGCAAAAAAAAAAAAAAGGCTCCAGGAGTTGATGGATTACTGATTGACATGTGTAAACAAATGCAGGCAATGCTGGAAGCATTCACTTGTCTATGCCAAGAAGTTTGGAAAACAGCTACCTGGCCAACAGGCTGAAAGAGATCCATATCCGAAGAAAGGTGATCCAACAAAATGCAAAAATTACTGAAAAATATCATTAATACCACATGCAAGTAAAATTTTGCTGACGATAATTCAAAAGTGGTTGTAGCAGTACATAGACAGAGAACTACCAGAAATTCAAGCCGGATTCAGAAGACAACATGAGATGAGAGATATCAATGCTGATGTCAGATAGGACTTTGCTGAAAACAGAGAATAACAGAAAGATGTTTACCTAAGTTTTATTGACTATGCAAACAGATTATACCCACTGCCGAACCAAACCCAGTTCCTTCGAGTCTATTCTGACTCATAGCGACGCTACAGGACAGAGTAGAACTGCCCCATAGAGTTTCCAAAGAGCGCCTGGCAGATTTGAACTGCCGGCCTCTTGGTTAGCAGCCGTAGCACTTAATCACTTTGCCACCAGGGTTTCCAAATTATAGATAACATTAAAAAGAATGGGAACTCCAGAATAATCAATTGTGCTCATGCAGAACCTGTATGTAGACAAGAGGCAGTTGTTCAAAAAGAACTAGGAAATACTTAAAATCATGAAAGATGTGTGTCAGAGTTGTACCCTTTCACCATACTTAGTCAATCTCTATGCTCAGCAAATACTCTGAGAAGATGGACTATATAATGAAGAACATGGCATCTGGATTAGAGGAAGACTCATTAACAATCCTAATATGCAGATGACACAACTTTTGTTGAAAGCAAAGAGACTTGAAGCACTTCTGATGAGGATCAAAGACTACAGCCTTCAGTATGAATTACACTTCAATATAAAGAAAACAAAAATCTGAAACAATAAGCAACATCATGATAAATGGAGAAGAGGTTGAAGTTCTCAAGGATTTAGTTTACTTGGATCCACAATCAACATCCATGGAGGCAGCAGTCAAGAAATAAAATGATGCATTGCATTGGACAAATCTGATGCAAAAGACCACTTTAAAATGTTAAAAAGCAAAGATGTCATTTGAGGACTAAAGTGCACTTAATCCAAGTCATAGTATTTTGAATTGCCTCATATGCATATTTTTTTTTCATATGCATGGCAAATTGGACAATGAATAAGGAAGACTGGAGAAGAATTGATGCCTTTGAATTATGGTGTTGGTAAAGAATATTGAATATACCATAGACTGCCAGAAGAACAAACAAGTCTGCCTTGGAAGAAGTTCATCCAGAATGCTCCTTGGAAGGATGGCAAGATTTTGTCTCTAGTGCTTTGGGAATGTTATCAGGAGGGGGCAGTCCCTGGAGAAAGACATAATATTTGGTAAAGCAGAGGGTCAATGAAAAAGAGGAGGACCCTGACCAGATGTATTGACACAGTGGCTGCAACAATGGGCTCAAAACATACCAAGGGTTTTGAGGATGGTGCTGTTTTGTTCTCTTGCACGTAGAGTCGCTGTGAGTTGGATGGCACATAACAACAACTGTAATTTGAAAAATAAAATGGTACATTAAAAAAACAAGAAGAACTAAACAAAGTCCAGTAGAGATTGAGTAATGGAAAATGAGGGAAAGGAGACAGCAGATGAGAACTTAGAAGAGGCAGGAAAAAAATCATGAAGGCCTATCAAGTTTTGGTGATTCACACCAAAGACTAAAGAGAGAAAAATAAAAATAAATCAACACAAAAGGCTAAAACAGATTATCCTGGATTTTCTTCTGAATGACCAGATGCCAGCATGAATAAAAAACTTCAGTCTTTTCATTATGTGATTTATGTACAAAGCTTGTTTCTATAACCACTTTTCTGATTTGTGAGGAAAACAATTTGTTTTAATGGAGTGTTCTTTTGGGAGCATTATCTCAACATATCTTAATGTCTGAAATATATGTAACTCTCTAATGATAGCAGTCATATCTCATTTCTCAGTGAACCAGAATATGTACCACGCATTTAATATCTTTATATTTTAAAGCCCAAACACCACCACTGCCATCGAGTCAATTCCGACTCATAGCGACCCTACAGGACAGAGTAGAGCTGCCCCGTGGAGTTCCCAAGGAGTGTCCGGTGGATTCAAACTGCCGACCTTTTGGTTAGCAGCCGTAACACTTAACCACTATGCCACCAGGGTTTCCTATTTTAAAGCAGTCTGAGATTTTATATAATTTTCTTATATTTATTGTATGAAACAGGCAACAAAAAACAGAAATAATATCTATCTCATAAGGTTGTCATGAGGGTAATATATTAAAATTGTTAGCAGAGTACCTAGTATATGTATTGTTGTTGTTAGGTGCCATTGAATTGATTCTGACTCATAGTGACCCCGTGTACAACGGAATGAAACAGTTCCGGATCCTGTGCCATCCTCACAAATGTTGTTATGTTTGAGCCCATTGTTGCATCCACTATGTCAATCCATCTCATTGAAGGTCTTCCTCTTTCTCACTGACCCTGTACTTTACCAAGCATGATATCCTTCACCAGGGACTGATCTCTCCTAATAACATGTCCAAAGTATGTGAGACATAGTCTTGGTGTTCTTGCTTCTAAGGAACATTCTGGTTATACTTCTTCCAAGACAGATTTGTTCGTTCTTTTGACAGTCCATGGTATATTCAATATTTGTTGCTAACACTACAATCCAAAGGCATCCATTCTTCAGCCTTCCTTATTTATTGTCCAGCTTTCGCATGCATATGAGGCAATTGAAAACACCATGGCTTAGACCAGTGCACCTTAGTCTTCCAGGTGATATCTTTGCTTTTCAACACTTTGAAGAGGTTTTTTGCAGCAAGCTTGCCCAATGCAATGCGTCTTTTGATTTCTTGACTGCTGCTTCCATAGGTGTTGATTGTGGAAGCAAGTAAAATGAAATTCTTGACAACTTCAATCTTTTCTCCATTTATCATGATGTTGTTTATAGGCCTAGTTGTGGAGATTTTTGTTTTCTTTATGTTGAAGTATATATATAAAAAAAAGTATTTGATAAATACAGATGTGAAAAATATGATGATGATGACAACAATCATCATAATAACCCAATGACAATAAATGACACTATAAACTTAGAATGGATAATAACCAGAACAACTCTCGACAGGTTGCAAAACTCATATAGCAAAATTCAAGTTTATTTTTAAAAAATGTTTGACTCTTACCAATGTTTTGATTTAAGGAAAAGCATTTTCCGTGACCACCTCTGACTTACCATGTGTAAAAACCTGCGTTATCAAAGCCTACTTGGCAGCATATGATACTGAAGTTTAAACAAAATACCTGAGGGACTCTTCATATTAATTCTAGACTCATTATTCTAATACCAACTACACCAAATGGCATAAAATATCACAGCCTTTTGTTCTTCAGTTAAGTAACCAGTGTATTTGTTACAGAAGTTCTCTTGTTCTCTTCGCTTTGCCAATTTGGGAAACTTACACTTTTCATTTAATCATATATATATATATATACATATATATTTTTTAATGTATAATTTATTCCCTGGAGACTATTGATTCAAGCGATGCCCTGCCTCTTGGGGAACGGCAATAATAAACTCAGATTTTATGCCTCTTTCGGAGTTACAATGATTTAAGAGTACAATCATGGAAATTTCATTCCAAAGCAAAGTCTTTATAAGAATTTCTATTGAAATGGCCATATCCTCCATTCCTTTGTTTCCTAACATCACGATACTATCAGAAAACAGAATTAATCTATAGAAGTAATTCCAGCATTGAATCTCACCCAAACCATGAACTTATAAACAAGAGAAACTCTGAAACTACACTTGAACGTTGTAAATGTTCTGAGGTAACTTTCTGCGTGTAAGTAGAGAGCTTATAATATCCTTTTACAACTGATGTTCTTTGCTCTTATTTCTTTTCTTCTCATCTTCCCCATCACTGTGAATTCCTCTGTTTTTTCTCTTCAATCTTTCACTTATTTCCAGCTTGATGAAAACGTTAGGAACTGAACTGAGTGGATCTTCACTGTTTTCACAAACAAAAAACATCTGCTTTTCCTTCAGCTGCCAACCACACTGCCAGTAACCTCAAGATGCACATCAGTTTTTCACATTCATGCCACCCATTTGTCTTACCACAGGAATAACTCTTCCAAGAAATACAGCATACTCTATCATTACTTTTGCCTTCTCCACAAAATTCATTATATTTGTTCCCCCACTGCACAATTACAGGAAAGCAGCCTGATTAAAGCCTTGCACACAATGTCACTATTTTAAAAATTTTAAGTTCTGTAAACTAATAAATTCATAAGTAGAATTTTGAACATTTATTAAAAGAAAATCACAGAGCAAACACCGTCTTGAAACAAACTGATTTACTTTTCTTTTAAAATAGATTAAAACTCATTTGTTCTTGGCTCCAATCAGAATTATGCAGTAAATGTAATACAATCAATGAACTAAGGAAGGAATTATTTAAAATTGGGGGCTAGAATGACCAACAAACCCTAAGTCAGGAGATACAGGTTCTTGTTTTATTGCCAGCACTGATTCTGTAACATATGGTACATTTTAAATAATTTCTCCATTCACCAATCTATTAAAAAATGTAGCAGTAAGAATCCCACTCATCTAATATTATCTCTTCCCTCTCAATATCAGTCTTTCATGCATTTATAATTTGGGGTATGAAATAACTCTTGGCTCCTAACCTATGCTTCCTGCCTTCAACTGCTACGATTTAGGGTGCAATGTGGTGAAGGGTGCAATGTACATACTCCCAAATAGTCAACTTAGCAGGTCAGTAAAAGAAGTTCACTCTCTGCAACAGGTTTATGTTTTATCTTTATTTCTGGCCTTTGAATTCTAGTCTGAACTAAACAATATTTGTATTGATTTGCTTCTCCCAATATTTCTACCCCTCTTGCTGAGCATTTGCTCTCTTGGACTGAATCCCAAAAGAAACACAATGAATAATGATAAACAAAGTTATGTGTTTCATCATTTCACTTATCCTTGAAAGATCTGTAAAAATCTCATTCACTATGAGATCTAATTTCTTATGGAGATTATGTTATGGCTGATTTTATATCGTTATCAACTAGGTGTCAGTGTGGAGGCTGGATCTCATAAGTCAGGGATCATGAGCTTTAAGGAACACATGCCTATTACATGATGATGTTCACTTATTTTAAAATTATTTTCTTCCACATACAAATCAATATACATAGCTCTAACATATGTCTTTTCACATACAAATTAATATGGAATTAGATTTTATTGCAACTCAGCACCTTGAAAAACTACATTCTCAATAGATTAATGATATAATAAAAGATCTAACCCAAAGAGCACTCTCTGTGTCTTTTTCATATGACTCATGAACAGATTAATCCACTGTTAGACTCTCTTCACTTATGGGAGGTGTATGGGTTTTTCCAAAGGTCAGTTGTCAGAATTTTGCTGTGTGACTGATTTTACTATTAAGAGTCAATCTCATACCTGAGCTTTTACATTTTACACAGTTCATCTCAGGGGATATTTATATACTGAGAATATAATCATTTGTTCACATTAATATCCCAGTATAAAAACCAAACTTTGTTAATGGGTATTTGTAGAGTATTTCTAGGGTTAAGATACAAAGGTCAACAATTTACTTCTCTTTCTGTTATTCAGGGTTGAACTGAGAATATTATGGATCACAAAAACAAGACCAGAGTCACTGAATTTATTCTTCTAGGGTTTCAGAATGAGAAAGAAGTAGAATTTTTCCTCTTTGCTGTATCCCTGCTCATGTACATGACATCTCTGATTGGCAACACCATGATTATCCTTTTGGTGTGTGTTGACTATCGTCTGTACTCACCTATGTATTTCTTTGTAGCCAATCTTTCCTTCATTGAGGTCACCATCACTTCCACAGTGTTGCCAAAGATGCTAGCCAACACTTTTTCACTCACAAAAGCAATATCTTTTGTAGGATGTCTCACACAATCTGTTTTCTACTTCCTTCTGGGATCCACAGAATTCTTCATCCTAGCTGTCATGTCCTTTGACCGATATGTTGCTATCTGTAACCCGCTGAGGTATACCATTATCATGAACAAACAGACATGTGTATTCTTGCTTCTGGGATCTTATGTGGGTGCATTTTTTTCAATGCTGGGGCTATCTGTATTAACTGCCCCCTTAATATTTTGTGGGCCAAATAAAATCCATCATTTCTTCTGTGACAGAGCCCCAGTGCTAAAGCTAGCCTGTACAGATATCTCTCTGGCTGAGTTGGCTGACTTCATCTCCTCTGCTGTATTGCTCTTGGGCTCCCTGCTCCTGACAGGGGTGTCTTACACCTACATTGTCATTACTATCTTTAGAATTCCCTCTGTCCAGGGAAGACAGAAGGCCTTCTCCACCTGTGTTTCCCACATCACCGTGGTTACGCTTTATTATGGGAGCTCCATCTTCCTCTATGTCCGCCCCAATAAAGGTAATGCAGTAGACATTAACAGATTTGCCACAGTGCTGAACACCATTGTGACACCAATGCTGAACCCTTTCATCTACAGCCTCCGGAATGAGAAAGTCAAAGAAGCCCTGAGAGATGCCTTTGATAAGTGTATAGGTAGACTAACAAATTTAAGTTCTCAAAAATGATGTTTTACAGACATCTATGTCATTGGATGCCTGGCAACAATTTATTATTAAATGATGTAATTGTTTAAAGGTTAAAATCTCATGTAAGGAAGAAGCATAAGAGAGCATATATTAACAATCATTATTTTCTAATCTAGGTCCAATGTTCAGAAAAATGTTTAAAATATTTGTGTAGGTTCATATAGAATTACAAATATATACACGTTTCTACATACATACATAATGCATAAAATGCTACTTCTTCCCATTTTTGTGTGCTTTCAAGCCTTTCAAAACTCAATTCCTGCAAAACCTCGGGATTTGAATGCAATGTCATCATTGAGTGGCTTTGCTTGAGAGTCTCATCTTTTATTACACAATTCACTGGTGACTTTTTTCCTCTTTCAAATAAATATACCTTTTGAATTTAATGCAAATAGAGTTCCTTTACAATGAAATAATCATAAACAATTTTGTACTTCATCTTTAAAATAATGCCTTCAAAATTAATTACTCCATTAGTTATGTAAATTTAATTTAAATTGTAGATTGATCTACTCAAGGTCCCATGTCTGTTACAGTGTACAGTAATTAAGCTTCTGTTTCTATACCACAGAAGCTGAGAGTTTACCTATGTCAATGGAATTAATCAGAACTTACACACCTTTACTAATTATGCAGAGAAGGGACAGATAACAGGAACGAGAAGATAAGCCTATTCACAACACACTTGAGAAGTGCTAGAAATGACTTTAGCTAATGAATTTTAACCAACAAAAGATTCTATGCAATTAAAAAAATTAGTTTTTTAAAAATGTTTAATAATGACCTGAAATTTTTATCATGACATATTTAGATTGCATTACCTCCTTATCACTTGAATAAGTAGTCACAATATTTTAATTAAATGTAAGTGTGGAAATTGGTCCAAGGTAGCACTATGTTGAATATGAAAAAAAAGAAAAAGAAAAAGATCTATCATTGTTACTATGGAATACATAGTTCACAATAGCTTAATATATTCTTGTATGGAACATGTAATTTCAAAAGAATTCCATTGGGTGAGATAAGTTTAGTAAAGTACATAAAACATAAAGATATTCATTTCACATACTGCATCTTTGTTGGGCCTTATAGGACTCTTTCGATGCTCTATGCATGCCCTGGCCTGTGTTCATGGTAACAAGGATGTAAAGATATACAGTTATGCGCATTTAATGTGTTCATCATTTTCAGAATATTTCCATCCTAGCAACTCTGATTTCTGTCTAATAAATTCCTCATATTCTCCAATTCTCTGACTTCAGATTTTGACTTTCCATCTTCTAAAAAAAGGTAATAATTAATAGCAATCTATTTGATTTGTATGTCCTTTCTCAGAGAGCACCCTCTCCTGTCTTGTCTGGTGATCTAGCTCATGTTTAGAGCCTACACACAGTACTCAAGCCATTGCTGGTCAGTGGAAGGAGACATGGAATCTTTCTTCCAAATATTGTTGTTGTTAGGTGCTGTAAAGTTGGTTCCAACTCATAATAACCCTAGGTACAACAGAATGTAACACTACCTGGTCCTTCACCATCCTCACAAACGTTGCTATATTTGAGGCCATTGTTGCAGCCACTGTCTCAATCCATCTCACTGAGGGTCTCCCACTTTTTGCTGACCTTCCACCCTGCCAAGCTTGATGTCCTTCTCCAGGGACTGGGCCCTCCTGATAACATGTCCAAAATACATGAGATGAACATTTACCATCCTCTCTTCCAAACAGCAATCTGGCTGAACTTCTTGCCCGACAGACTTATTCGTTCTTCTGGTTGTCCATGGTATATATTCAATATTCTTTGCCAACATGATAATTCAAAAGCATCAATTCTTCTTCAGTCTTCCTTATTCATTGTCCAACTTTCACTTGGGTCAGACACACATGTCCTCAAAGTGACATGTTTTCTTTTCGATACTTTAAAGATTTGCCCAAGGCAATTCTTTGTTTGATTTCTTGATGGCTGCTTCTTTGGATGTTGACTGTGGATCCAAGTAAAATTAAATCCTTGTTTCAATATTTTCTCCACTTATCTTGATGTTGCTTATTTGTCTAGTTGTGAAAATTTTTGTTTTCTTTATGTTGAGATGTAATCCATACTGAAGGCTATAGTCTTTGTTCTTCATCAGTATTTCAAGTCCTCTTCACTTTCAGCAAGCAAGGTTGTGTCATCTGCAAATGGCAGGTTGTTAAGGAGTCTTCCTCTAATCCTGATGTGGCATTCCTCTTCATATATTCTGGCTTCTCAGAATATTTACTCAATATAGGGATTGAATAAGCATGGAGAAAAGATACAACCAAGATACACACAATTCCTGATTTTAAACCAGGCAGTATCCTCTTGTTCCATCAACTGTCTCTTGGTCCATATACAGATTCCACATGAGCACAATTAAGTGTTCTGGAATTCTCATTCTTCACAATGTTGTCCATAATTTGTTATGATCCACACAGTCCAAAGCCTTTGAATAGTCAATAAAATGCAGCTAAACATCTTTTTGGTATTTCTCTGCTTTCATTCAAGATCCATCTGACATCAGCAATGATATCCTTCATTCCATGTTCTCTTCTGAATACACCTGAAATTTCAGTATAAAGAAAGTTGTCTGTTTTTGTTCTGCTGCAACTGTTTTTGAATTATCTTCAGCAAAATTTTACTTCTGTGAGATATTAATGATGTTGTCGGATAATATCCACACTCTGTTGGGTCATCTTTCTTTGCAGTGGGCACTAATATGTATCTCTTCCAGTTGGAAGGCCAGGTACTTGCCTTTCAAATTTCTTAGCATAGATGAGTGTGAACTTTCCAGCATTGCATCCATTTGTTGAAACATGTCAATTGGTAATCCATCAATTCCTGGAGCCTTGGTTTTCACCAATGCCTTCAGTACAGTTTGGACTTCATACTGCAATACCATCTGTTCTTGATCATACACTACCTCCTGAAACAGTCAAAGTCAATCAATTTTTTTTGGCACTGTGACTGTATTTTCCTTCCATCTTCTTTTGATGGTTCCTGTGTCATTTAATGTTTGACCGATAAAATTCTTCACTATTAAACTCGAGGCTTGAATTTTTTCTTCACTTCTTTCAGCTTGAGGAATGCTGAGCCTGTTCTTACCTTTTGGTTTTCTACCTACAGATCTTTGTGCATTGTGTTATAATACTTCACTTTGTCTTCTTGAACCACCCTTTGAAATCTTTTGTTCAGCTCTTTTACTTCATCATTTCTCCCTTTTGATTAAGCTACTCTATGTTCAAAAGCAAGTTTCAGAGTCTTTTCTGACCTCCATTTCGGTCTTTTCTTTCTTTCCTGTCTTTTTAATAACCTTTTGCTTTCTTTACGTATGATGTCCTTGCTGTCATCTCACAGCTCCTCTGGTCTTTGGTCATTAGTGTTCAATGAGACAAATCTATTCTTGGTATGGTCTCTAAATTCAGGTGAGATATGCTAAAAGTCCTACTTTGGATCTTGAGGACTTGTTTTAATCTTCACCTTCAACTTAAACTTGCATATGAGCAATTGATGGTCTGTCCCATAATTGGCACCTGGCCTTGTTCCGACTGATGATGTTGAGTTTCTCCAATTTCTCTTTCCAAAGGTATAGAAAATTTAATTCCTGTGTATTCCATCCAGCAAAGTCCATGAATATAATCACTGTGTATATTGTTGAAAAAAAGGTATTTCCAGTTAATAGGTCATTAGGTCTTGTGAATCTATCATATAATCTCTGGTGTTGTTTCTGTCTTCAAGGCCATATTTTCCAACTACCCATCCTTTTTCTTTGCTTCTAATCAGCAGTAATTTTCAATTAGTCTTGATTGCATATTTGATTAATTTCAGACTGCAGAAGTTGGTAAAAACATTCAATTTATTCATCTTTGGGATTAGTGGTTGGAGTATAAATTTGAGCAATAGTGGTGTTAACTTGGAAACCCTGGTGGGAAGTGGTTAAGTACTACAGCTGCTAACCAAAAGGATAGCAGTTCAAATCTGCCAAATGCTCCTTGGAAATTCTATGGGGCAGTTCTACTCTGTCTATAGGGTTGCTATGAGTCAGAATCGACCTTGCAGTCAGGTCTTCCTTGCAGACATACGGATATTATCCTATCACTGACAGCATTGTACTTCAGGATACATCTTGGAATATTCAGTGGGACTATGTATACACTAAGTCCTGTCAGTTATTGGTGGAGTACTGGGCACAGAATTCATTATATCATTGGTACCACTGGTCTGCTACTATGCTTGTCTCAAGTGTCCAGTAAAATACTCAGGCAAGAAATGCAAATATTTGTGTTAATTTTAGCTTATATGTACTAAAGTGCCAAAAATTAGAGCCTATGTATCATAGTTCTACAACATCTACTATAGCCTATAATCAAAAATTAATTAAATAAGGAGTTTAAACTTCAACAAATAATGATGGCCAGTTATTATTATTTTGTAATGTTCCAGCAAACACTGAAAGAAGCAATGGTTTATTATTATTTCTGAAAAAAATCCTTCAGAGAATAGGAAAAATAACAACAAAACAGAATACTTCATCACATTTTATTAGACTAATACACCACTTTGATCAAATCCAAACAAGGAAAGTAAAAAAAAAAAAAAAGGAATATTGGAGAGTAATTGTACTCCTAAAAATAGAGACAAATATCTAAATTTAGCAATTGAATTTTCAGTAAATAAAAAGAATCAAATGCGACTACTGTCAAATAAATTCTGAATAAGTTAAAATTACATTTAAAGAATGTATTTGGTCACGAAAGACTCGTGAATTGGTCAGCATGTTCTGAATAAAATTAGAGAGTGCTTCTTTGAATTAAAGGTGAGAATTTGTATTAAAAAAATCCAAAGAGGTAGAAAAAATACAAAACAGAGCCAGTGTGTGTGTGTGTGTGTGTGTGTGTGTGTGTGTGTGTCTTTAGGCACAATGGTTAAGAAACTTGGCTGCTAACCAATAAGTAAGCAGTTCAAATCCACCAGTCACTCCTTGGAAACCCTATAAAGCAGTTCTTCTCTGTCCTATAAGGGCACTTTGAGTCAGAATCAACTTGACGGCAAAAGGTTTATATATATATATATATATATATAATTTAACATACCATCAGGTCATTTATAGAGCAAGATATATATATATATATATATATATATATATATATATATATGTATATAGACATTTACCATACCATACCATCAGGTCATTTATCGAGCAAGATGTGCAAGGCGCATGTTATGTATTCAAAAAGGTCAGTTTAATGTAAAAGATAAAGCATCTAAGCAAGAAGGATAGTCAAAATGTGTGGGCAGGCAAATATATTTGTGCATACCAATGAGGTCAATGGAGATAGGATTTTCAAATAAGGCCCTTTGAGGAGAAAGTTTCAGGTTCTTGGATTTCAGTAAGACTGGAAGATAAACTACAAGTGTAACACTACCAAGTTGGCTTTATGGAAGAAATACAAGTTGTTTTAATGATTAAAAATTACAGAATTGTAATTTATCATCTGACTACTAACAGGAAAAACAACATGTAATTATCTCAAAACATGAAAAACAATCAGTTCTATGCCTGTCATATTAAATAATCAAATGTTAAAATAATTTCCTTTACATCTGGAACAAACATAATTTCACACTTGCTGGATTGATTCAAAATTGTCCTGGAAGTCCCAGAAATCACAAAAATGTAAAAATATTTTTAAAAATGGTATTTAAGAATGTGAAAAATGTTATAATTTGCAATCAAGTTATGAAAAGTAACAAGAAAATTTGTAGGAATTTGAAGGCTACAAAGCCAATATATAACATTAAATTGTAATTCTATATATCAGCAAAAATATTACAAAAAGTAAGTCTAAATATATTTAATAAAAATTAAAATGTATCTGCATAATTATTATGAAAAAAATTAACTTCACTGAAAGATAGAAGAGGAAATCTAAATAAATAAGAATTATCACTATTTTTCTATGAGAAAAAAGTAAAAAAAAAAAAACTCAATATTGTGAAGGTATTAATGTTTCCCAATGACTCAAAAAAAGTTATTACATATTCAATTAAAATGCTTCCAATTCCACTGAAGACAGAATAGAAAGGACCATATTTATACTCCTACCTAAAACAAAAACAGCAAACCATCCTAGGCAAAATATGTGAAAATATGTATCCCAAGATATTGTTTACTTTTCTGTGTAAGATAGTGATCGGTGAAAGACAGGTAACACATGAATTGAATCTGAAAAGATAAACCCAAATCCACGGGATATTTGGATAACAGAAACACACGAATTGAGTCTAAAAAGATGAACTCAAATCCATGGGCTATTGAGATAATAGGAAGGACTAGCCTCAACAATAGAATATAATTATCCCCAGACTGAGCACTGTTCCAGACTTCCCTAACACATTACAAAATTATCAAAATGTTGCCAGGTAACTTAACTATATCCCATAACAAAGCTCTAAAGTATATGTAGGGAGGAGGCAGAGTGAGATGGTGAAGTGAGTGGCTGCTCAGTTTACTCCCTCATCAACTAATCTACTGACCAATGAATGAAAAAAACACAGACTGAGATCTCAGAACTCCAGAAGGCAGTTGAGGTGTGGAGAGTAGGGATGATTCCAGAAGCAAGAGAGAGGAAGAATGGGGGCAGCACAGAAGCCAGAAGAAACTACTCACTATCATCAGGAGCACTCACTCATCACAGCCATTTTGAGATGGGGTTGGGAAGCACCCTAAATGGGGAACACAGAAAGGGAGCTAACCTAAGGAAGTTGTAGCCCAGTTTTTTTAGGCAGCACAAACTGGCTGTGGGAGTTCGCAGGCCATACAATTAGGAGGGTGCAAAGGGAGACTGTGGCTGACAGAGAGTGCTGTTTAATCTTGCTGAGGCCTGAAATAAATAGGTAATGGGGCCAGGAGGAACTGCAAGGGCAGTAGGACAAGGGCATTATTTCAGACTGATGGACAACACAGAGGGAAATGACTTGCTCCCTGCCCACAGCGGGCACTGTGGGAGAGCCTGTGTAGGGGTGCCCACGAAGGAAAGAGATAAGAAGATGCCATCCTTGCCACAGGAAATTCTAGCCCCATCACCCATGTCATTGTCTGCGACCAGCTAAATGCACTCCTCCTGCACATGTGTACTGAATTGCAGAGATCAAACATCCAGAACTCCTGAATCAGCACTGCAAAAAACTTAAGAATATGCCCCCCTCTAGTGGTTCTCTGGAGAAAATACCAAGCCCATTGCTGCTGAGTCAATTCTGACTCGTAAGGACCCTGTGAGGCTAAATAAAGCTGCCTCATGGAGTTCACACAGCCATAAGTCTTCACAGAGGTAGGCTGCTGCATCTTTCTCCTGAGGAGCAGCTCATGAGTGCAGGCCCTGGCCTTCTGCTTTGCAGCTTAGTTCTTGGCCACTACACCACCATGATGCCCAATCAGAAAAATTTCCTCAAAAACCGGAAAACAAAATTTAAAGTAAAAGAAAAGAAAATGGCCAAAGTTCAACAAAAAATGGTAAGACACACAAAATCGGAAGAGAAGAGGGATCAATTAAAAGCAGAACATAAAGAAGAAGAAATTTCTTCAAAGGAGGAGGGAAGAATGCAAAGAATTGATAATTTTCAAACTATTGTGCTAAATATGTTTAAAAAAAGCAAAATGCTCACAGAAAACAAACTAGCAGAGATCAGGAAACAATTCCACACCACATCCTATTAAAACTCTTGAAGACCAAAAAAAAAAAAAGGAAGAAGAAGTGCAGATTTCACCCCAGAAACTCTAGAGGCCAGACAACAATGGAGTGATGTATATAAAATACTGAATGAAAACAATTGCCAACCAAGAATTCTTTACCCAGCAAAGTTTTCATTCAAAAACAAGAAGGAAATCAAGATATTCCCAAACAAACAGAAGCTCTGGCAATTTGCAACTACCAGAATAGCTTTGCAAGTATCACTTGAGGGAGTACTCCAAATGGAAAGACAAAAGCATTAAAGAAATACTAATATCTGTATGCAGGAAAATAAATAAATAAGAGAGAGATGTCCAAAAAATGCAACAACACAAGCAATCATAAGGACTAAGTATGTATTTTTCAGGGAATAAACTCAATAATTAAATCTTGCAAACAATAAAATATCAAATTTAAAGAAAATAAGCACAAAGCACACTCATCAAATACAGGTTGTATACTGATGTTAATGGAAACACACAAACAAATGGGGAAGGGATGAGCATATCAGGAATAGATTTGTTATGTTAAGATTATATGTTAACTGTTATTCATATGTTAAAGATCGTTGCAATTGTAAGTTGTGTAATGGAATATATGTGGGAAACAATAAGAAATTAACAAGAAACAACATTCAGAAGAAAAGAAGGGAGAAAGCAAAAAGGCTTATCATAAAAAAGCAGCCAAATACAAACATAAACAAAAAAAATCAGAACTAAAAAAACAAAGAAGTTATGACTGCTCAAAAAATAAATAGTAAAATGAGTGAGATAGACAATTGTTTTCGTTAAGAACCTTAAAAATAAATGATTTAAATACCCCATGCAAAGGGCAGAGAGTGGCAGAATGCATTAAAAAAAAAAAATCCTTTTGCTACCCACAAGAAACACACTTTAAAAATAAGGACACAAACAGAAAATAAAATGATGGAGAAAAATATTCCATGCAACCAGTAAACAAAAAAAGAGCTTGGATAGCCATTCTGTTATCTGATAAAATAGACTTGAAGTCAAAATCTATTACAAAAGATAAAGAATATTATGTTACAATCAGAGGATTAATTCAGCAAGAAGACACCACAATTATGAATTATATGCACCTAACAGCAATTCACCAAAACTGACTAATATGGAAGGAGAAATAGGCAAATACACAGTAATGGTAAGGGACTTCAACACAAAAAGAAGGTCATGAAGGACAATGAGAACTTATATAAAATCAAAAATCGATTGGACCTAACAGACACATTTAGAATACTCAATCCACTTCAGAATAGTACATATTCTTCTCCAGCACACATGGATCATTTTCCAGAATAGATCATATGCTAGGACACAAAACAAGTCTCAATAAATTAAAAAAGGTTGAAATCATACAAAGCACCTTCTCTGACCATAATGGTATGAAGGTAGAAATCAGCAGCAGAAAAAATAAGGAAAAAAAAAAAGATACATTGAAACTAAATAATACACTTCTAAAAAACTATTGGGTGGGTCATTGAAGGAATAAAAAATGGAATTAAAGAATTCCTAGAATCAAGTGAAAATTAAACACAACACATCAAAACTTTGGGTCACAGCAAAAGCAGTACTCAGAGGCAAATTCATAGCAATAAATGCCTACATTAAAAACAAGAAAGATCCAAGATCATTAACTTAAACTGACAACTTGAACAAATAGAAAAGGAAGAGAGAAAGAAGACCACAGCTACCAGAAAAAAAAATGAAATAACAAAGACCAAGGCAGAAATAAATGAAATAGAACAAGAGAAAACAAATCAACAAAAGCAGAAGTTGGTTCTTTGAAAGGATCATTAAAACAGACAGATCACTGGCTAGACTGGCAAAAAAAACAGGAGAGACAAGTAACCAAATTAGTTAATGAAATTGGTGACATTACAACTGATCTGACAGAGATAAAGATGATAACTGATTACTATGAAAAATTGTACTCAAAGAAATTTGAGAACCTAGATGAAATAGACAAATTCCTAGAAAAACACTACCTACACAAGCTAACACAGATGTAGAAAATTTAAACAGACCCAACACGAAAGAAGGTATTGACTGTACCATTAAAAAAAAAAAACCTGCCAACAAAAAAAGCTCAGGACCAGATGGCTACACTGGAGAATTCAACCAAACATTCAGAGAAGAGTTGACACCAACCCTACTTCAATCTCTTCAAAAACATAAGAGGAAGAACACACCACCAAACTCTTTCTATGAAGCCAGCATAACCCTGATATCTAAAACAGACACAGACATCACAATAACAGACCAATATCTGTTACGAACATAGATACAAAAATTTTCAACAAAATTCTAGCCAACAAACTTCAGCAACATATTAACAAAAAATTATATACCATGATCAAGGGGACTCATACCAAGATTACAAGGGTGAATCAACATTAGAAAATTGATCACTGTAATTCACTACATAAATAAAACAAAGGAAAAGAATCATATGATCCTATCAATTGATGAAGAAAAGGCATTCAATAATATTCAACATCCTTTCCTGATAAAAACTCTCAGCAAAATAGGAATAGAAGGGAAATTTTTCAACATAATAAGGGCATAAATAATAATAATAATAACCAACATTATACTCAAGAAAGACTGAAAGCCTTCCCTTTGATAATGGGAATGAGACAAGGATGCCCCTTATCACCACTCTTATTCTACTTTGCACGAGAAATCCTAGCCAGAGCAATGAGACAAGAAAGAGAAATAAAGTATATTCAAATCAGAAAGGAAGACGTGAAACTACCTCTATTATATGCACCTAACAGCAATTCACCAAAACACATGAATCAGATACTAGCATGAAAGGAGAAATAGGCAAATACACAATAATAGTAAGGGACTTCAACACACCACTTTTGATTACAGACAGAACATGACCCTATACATAGAAGACCCTTCAGAGGACATGACCCCATACATAGAAGACCCTAAAGATTCCTCAAGAAAACTGCTGGTATAGATGAATTTAGTAATGTTGCAGGATACAAGATCAACACACAGAAATCAGTTGGGCTCCTCTACACTACCAAAGACTACTTCAAAAAAAAGAAATCAAGAAAACAATACTGGAGGCAGAGCCAAGATGGCGGAATAAACAGACTCTTCCGTCCAGCCCTCTTTACAACAAAGACCAGAAAAAACTAGTGAAACGAGTATATTTGTGACAAGCTGGGAGCCCTGAGCATCCAAGGCAAGCTTAGACAATGAACTGAGGGGCAGGGGAAGGAAGAGACCATTCAGAAGCAGAGAGGAGTTGCCGGACCTGAGTCACAGGGAGCCCTCAGGCACCATTCCTGGAGTGGCTGAGGCGGCAGCGGGCTGGCATTAGCGTCCAGCAGCAGTTTCCTCAGGGAGAAGCAGCCAGCCACACAGCCCACTCACACCTCCGGAACCTGAGCAGAAGGGTGCTCTCAGCAAAAGACAAGTATTTGTGTGTATTTTACCGCACCCCCCTCCCCCCGCACCCCTAAGCCGACTTCAGTGGATGAATCCCTGGGACTGAGATAAACCCTGGTGAGCACCTGGGGCGTCCTCCCGGCCTTGGGGAAGGAAAAAATTTGCAACTGGGGGGAAAAGATAATTTGCTAGCTCCATTAACTGGGGGAGCTCAGGACAGAAGTGGCTCCTGTCCAGGCATAAACTGTCTGTGGACTTTAAACACCTTTTCCTTCTGCATGGACCTGCGTGGGCCTATTTCAGGAGAATAGGCCCTTGTTGGCAAACTCCAACCATTTCAGTGGTGCGGTGGAGAGGTGGGTGTTTGATGTTTGACATTGCTTTGCCTATTAAACAAGGTCCTCACCTACCCACAACAGGGACCTAAGGACTGGTGGCTCCACTCGGGTGGCCCAGCTACCCATGACAGGGCTCCAAAGATAACTGGTACCTCCCAGTCCTTACAACCAAAAACTCTGGGTGCCCATGGTCCCTCTGCAGAGCCCACCCACCAGCATGCTCTAGGGAACAGAGATGCGTTTTCTTCAGAGACACTTTGGGGTCAGTTCTCAGCCCCCTGCCTTGTTCAGAGAGTGACCCTCTGCTGCAATCAGATATGGGTATATACGCCAATCACCCTTGCCCTTCTAAGACTGTAGGACAGACCCTGTACCACACACTTGATATCAGCTACCTGGAAACCTGAGCTGAATTCATACGAGAAAACTGAATGGACTCCTAGACTGATATACCTGAGAACAGCTCTAGCCAGCTGGGGACAGGACACCAGAGTTCCAAAGGTAAAAATGATCAAGCTAGCTCACTCAAGCAACCCATAGGGGTATAACAAAACAAAACAAAGCAAGCAGCTACGACACAGTAAGCAAGCATAAACTAATACAATAACTTATAGATGGCTCAGAGAGAACAGTCAATACCAAGTCACATAAAGAAACAGGCCATGATCACCTCAACAGGCTCTCAAAACAAAGAATCCAGGGATCTTCTAGATGAAAGTGCATTCCTGGAATTACCAGATGCATAATACAAAAGTTTAATATACAGAACCCTTGAAGACATCAGGAAGGAAATGAGGCAATATGCAGAACAGGCTAAGGAACACACAGATAAAGCAACTGAAGAAATCAGAAAGATTATTCAGGAACATAATGAAAAGTTTAATAAGCTGGAAAAATCCATACACAGACAGCAATCAGAAATTCAGAGGATTAACAATAAAATTACAGAATTAGATAACTCAATAGAAAGTCAGAGGAGTAGAATTGAGCAAGTAGAAGCTAGAATTTCTGAACTCGAAGATAAATCACTTGGCACTAATATATTTGAAGAAAAATCAGATAAAAGAATTAAAAAAAAATGAAAAAACCTTAAGAATATAATACCATGTACCCCCGAATTGATAAAATACCTAGGAATTAACCTGACCAGAAACATAAAAGAATTATACAATGAAAATTATAAAACACTGCAAGAGACTAAAAGAGACTTACAAAAATGGAAAAAAAATTCCATGCTCATGGATTGAAAGCCTTTATATAATGAAAATGTCATTTCTGCCTAAAGTGATCTACAGATAAAATGCAATCCAAATACAAATCCCACCAACATTCTTTACTGAAATGGAAAAACAAATGACCAACTTCATATAGAAAGGAAAGAAACACCAAATAGCCAAAGCAATATTGAGGAAAAAGAACAAAGCAGGAGGTCTCACTTTTCCTGATATCAAATCAAAATGTACTACACGGCCCTGTAATCCAAACAGTCTGGTATTGGTTAAACAATAGACACATAGTCCAATGGAATAGAATGAGAATTTAGAACTAAACTCAGCCATTATGGACAATTGAATTTCAACAAGGAGTCAAAGTCTGTTCAATGGGGCAGGAACAGTCTCTTTAATAAACGGTGCTGACAAAACTGGATATCTACCTATAGAAAAATGAAACAGGACCCTTAATTCACAATATACACAACAACTAACTCAAAGTGGATCAAAGACCTAAATGTTAAACCTAAAACCATAAAATTCCTGGAAAAAAGCATAGGGAGAAAAACTATGTGAAGTAAAACATACAAAATATGATCACCTTGATAGAGGCAGAAAATACATTAGAAAAATTCCAATGTCCACCTCTGATATAAAGTTTCAACATTCTAAGGATATAATTCTCATCGTGACAGAATTGTGGAAAGGTATCACATGCAATTACCCAGAGACTCTCCTCTCACCAATACCTGGTCTATTGGTGGTGATATTTTGCGTATTTCTATTGCAACCCCATGCCCTGGATTACCAGCGCCCTCTTTACTACTGGAGTCTGTTGGTGCAATGGTTAAAAGCAGACTGCTAAGCAAGAGGTCAGCAGTTCGAATCCACCAGGCACTCCTTGGAAACCCTATGGTACAGTTCTACTCTGTCCTATGGCAATGGGTTTGGTTTTTTGGGTTTTCTTTACTACAGGAAGCAGAGTCATCAACATCTTTAAGACTAACCAAATTTGAGAATCAATTTAGAAAACTCATCCTTACAATTTTGTAATTTTGTTTCTCTAGAATTTTTTTAGAACAACTGTTGGTACCAAAAATCTTAGGCTGGGTTCTCTAGAGAAGCAAAACCAGTGAAATGTATATATATAGAGAGAGACAGAGACAGTGAGAGAGAGAGATTTATACAAGGCAATGGCTCACTAGGTTGTAGAGGCTGGAAAGTCCCAAGTCCGTGGGTCACACTGGAGGCATCTCCTGACTCGTGTAGCTGCAGGGACTGGCAAACCCAAGATTCAGACCTCAGAGGCTGTTGAATCTCAAGATCCACAGGCAAGCTGCTAGCTCAAGTTCCAAGAACTGGAGGTCAGATGAACAGGAGCCACCTGCAGGATCCAGAGCCAGCAAAAGCCCACGATCTTTGCCAGAAAGCCCACCTATATTGGATACAGGCCACACCCCCAAGGAAACTCCCTTTCAGCTAATTGGCTACTCACATCAGATTCTATCATGGAGATGATCACATTATACCAGATCTCATCACAGAGATGATTATGTCATTATATGACTGCCAAATTACATCATAGCTGTCAAACCACTGAGAATCATGACCCAGTCAAGTTGACACACAACCTTACTGATCACAAACTTAATGATCACTGCTTTAGGTTAGTAGTTGAGTACAAAATTTTGCACCACCTAGTATATTTTTTTTTTTTTAGTGTATACATGGAGTCCTGATGACAAAGTGGTTAAGAGTTCAGCTGCTAAACAAAAGGTCAGCAGTTTGAATCCACCAGCTGCTCCTTGGAAACCCTATGGGGCAGTTCTACTCTGTTCTATAGGGTCACTATGAGTCGAAATCTACTCTATAGCAAAGGGTTTGGGTTTTTTGGGTTAGTATATACATATACGTGTATTAGTTATGGATTGAATTGTGTCCCTCAAAAAATATGTGTTGGCATACTTGAGTATGCCATATATATATTCAAGGATACGATCTCATTTGGGAAGAGATAAGGACCTTCCTCTCAGAGCTGACAGGGAGAGAAAGCCTTCCCCTAGGGCCGGTATCCTGACTTCAGACTTTTAGCCTCCCAAACTGTGAGAAAACAAATTATTGTTTGTTAAAGCCATCTTCTTGTGACATTTCTGTTACAGCAGCACTAAGCACTAAGAAACTAAGTCAATATAAAAAAAAAAAACCCAGTGCCGTCGAATCGATTCCGACTCATAGCAACCCTATGTATGCATGTATATATAAAATAATAAGAGGAAAAAAAAACTGCCAAAGGAAAAAGTAAAGTTTAGCATCTAAGGTATGATAAGTTTATATCTCCATAGAAACCATGGAATCCGGAAAACAATGGAATAATATATTTGAAATGGTGAAAGAAAATAATGGACAATCTAGAATCTTTGACCCAGGAACATATAATTCCAAAAATATAAAGTTGATTCAAATAACATGATTTAAACAATTTATTCTATTATAAATATATAATGTATTGGACATGTTGTCAGGAGGGATCAGCCCCTAGAGAAGGACATCATGCTTGGCAGAGTACAGGGTCAGTGCAAAAGAGGAAGGCCCTCAGCAAGGTAGATTGCCACAGTGGCTGCAACAATGAGCTCAAGTATAACAACAATTGTAAGGATGGCTCAGGACCGGGCAGTGTTCTGTTCTGTTGTGCATGGGCTCGCTATGGGTCAGAACCGACTTGACGGTACCTAACAACAACAACAAACAGCACATATTACTTAATACAGGTGCAGAATAAAAGCTCATTTTACATGAACACAAATATAGAATTCAATTAAAACAACTGGAATAAGGAATGCATTTCTAAATAACACATGAATCAAATAAATTTACTAATATAGAATTTTGAAATGTTTTTAACTGAATGACAGTGAAGACACATTGAATTAAAGCTTGGATGCAGAAAATCTATGGTTGGGCTTTTGTAGTTGTAAATCTAAATATTAGAAAGGAAGACAACTGGGAATAAACCATCACCAGAAATTTACAAATAGTAAAATAACTCAATCAAAGAAACTGGAAGGAAGAAAATTATAAAGATGATATTAGAATTATAATGAAAAAAATGTAGGTGCAGTAATCAAAGTCACAAATTGGTCCTTGGGAAAGGCATACAACTGATAAAGCACTGGCAAGACTAATGCAGAAAAAAGAAAGAAATCACAGTTAATCAATAACAGCAATGAAAAAGTAATGGGTACTGCAGATGCTACAAGAATTTAAATGATTCATAAAAGTATATTTGATCAATTTCATTTTAATAAGTTTGGAAATTTAGATGGAATAAAAAAATTCCTAGAGAAGCAAAACTAGCAGAAGAAATGTAAAAGATGAATAAATCTACAACCTTAAAAATAATTGAATTTGTGTTTACTAATTAAACAAAGTCATATGAATATAGCCCCAATAATAATTTACGACTAGGAATACAATATGGACTTATTTGCTCAGGAGACTCTCATGTTATCCCTTTGTCCAAATGGCACCTCTGGTGGCATATCTTTCCTACGTTTTTTCGCTTACATTGAAGTAGTATTACTAACAGTTGAGTTAAAATAAGCAGGGATGGGTTTGGTAGACCTTCACTTGATACTTCCAGATTCTCTCATGGATTGATACAGTAGCATCCTGGATGCATGTGAAGGAGGAGTTTTCACACATTTACACACAATCATGTTTTAAAAAGCAATGCATACTAATTCCTTTCTTGAGTCTTTCTTGATGTACCATAATTAAAAGTCTCATTTGATAATAGCTTGCAGTTGTCTTTATAAATACATTCTAACACAAAAACATTCTAACACAAACATCTAGAAATCATCTAATCCCTTTCCCAATGTCGGTGATTGTAGATGAGGTTACATAAAGTGATAGTTCCAAATTCTAACCAGTAATGTCACATCTCAAGGTCACATTTTAATGCCCTGGAAGACAACCAGCTGCTAGTTAGGGCACTCAATCGGAAGTACAGGGAAACGTAAGTATGAAGTTTCAGAAATTGGGTCAGGTATACAAAAAATAAGCAGTCTTGTCTTATAATATTGACTAATATTTATGATTCTGCTAAGCTGCTTTTGACATTAATTTTATCCCCCAAAACTACAATTATCTGTATATTTTATTATTCATAATGTGTGCTTTTTCAAAATACTTTCATTAACTGTAAGTTCATAACATACATGTTTAATAATACATAATTAATTTTCTCATTTTCAAGATGATAATGACAACTTGAAATAATTTTTGTCAATATTTATCAACCACCAAGTTGTCCATAATTATATCATTAACTGTATGAAAACCAGAAGATACAAATTTGCCAATGAAGCCTCCATTCTGATTCTAAATGTTAGGAAATATTTTTAAAAATGACTGTGCCCAAGTATAGCAATTTACCAAGTGCAGTTGTAAAACCTGTGGTTGCATGCCACTTTGTAAAGCATGACTATTTGTTTTGGTCCTATTACAGTTTTATTAAATTAACTTCCCTCATTTTTTAAATTGTTGTCCCTCACTTGATTCCATATTATTCTCTTATACATCACAGCAAGTTAAGCCACAACTGTTAATAAAACAGTATAAGTTTCTGTCTTGGTCATCTAGTGCTGCTATAACAGAAATACCACAAGTGGATGGCTTTAACAAAGAGTCGTTTATTCTCTCACAGTCCAGTAGGCCTGACGAGAGAATTCAGAGTGCCAGCTCCAGGCGAAGTCTTTCCCTCTGTCAGCTCTGGAGGAAGGTCTTTGTCATCAGCCTTCCCCTGGTCTGGGAGCATCTTAGTGCAGAAGCCTCAGATCCAAAGGACACGGTCTGCTCCCGGTGCATCTTTCTTGGTAGTATGAGGTCCCCACTCTCTGCTAGCTTCCCTTTCTTTTTATCTTTTGAGAGATAAAAGTGCTGCAGGCCACACCCTAGGTAAACTCCCTCTACATTGGATCAGGGATGTGACCTAGTAGGGGTGTTACAATCCCACCCTAAACCTCTTTAACATAAAATTGCAATCACAAAATGGAGGACAACCACAGAATACTGGGTATCATGGCCTAACCAAGTTAATACACACATTTTTTGGTGGACATAATTCAATCTATGACAGTTTCCAAAACAAAGTTTTGCAAGCCGTTAAATGATATATTGATATTATTTACTTGGAAATCAGTACTAGTTACTGCAACACCCCATTATTTTTTATCCAGTGCAGGGAATAAAGATTCTGAAAATTAATTCTAATAAAGATAAAAAGTCTAGCAGGATTGTGAATGGTATTTTAACTTTAATTCAATTGTTTGATATTACATATCATTAAGAGAAAAATAGTCCTTCACCATCAAGAGTTCGAAAAGCACTGTTCTGGTGGGTGTGTATTACATTTTCTGTCTATCACACCTTTGCTGCTTCTTGGATTAAGTCTCTCTTGAATTTATAGAGAAACAAAATTAACATGATAATTTAATATGACAGTATACCTCGGGACATATTTTTAATTACTGCTGAGAATGACTCATGACTTGAGACATTTCTGACCCTGGGATGATTTAAACTTGAACTGAAAAAGTCACTGTCTATCTACTGAAAGATGTCAGATATAAAATCGCAGACCACCGTTGATCATGTAACCTGCAAATGAGGAGAATCAGTATGTCATGACTGAAGCAGAAACCTTCCAGAGAAAGAAATTAGAGAAAAGAAGAAAAAAAATGGAAGCAAGATATTTTGATTGTTTCAGGTACACTTCTAGGATGTGGACTAAAGCCTTGAATAAGAGATTTAAGTTCCCTATACTCAAGGAGCTTATTTTTTGATTAGGGTAATAAGTATCAAACCAAATATAAACTAAGTAAAATAAATATATGAAAAGGTGATATTCTAGAAACTGATGGGGGTTATTTTAGTGACTATTTCTGAGGATTCTCAAAAGGTAATATTTATGATAGGTGATATGGAGAAGGAAGACTTACTTTCCACATGGAAAAGATATGTACTTCACAGAGAAGATCATGTTTTGACTAAAACATAAGAAAATGCAAATATTAATGACAAATACCTAGTAAAATTGTCACATAAAAATGGAATTATAGTGAAGAGTAAAGAAAAAATAATTATCTCATAGTTATTCCAAAGCAAGATGGTGTTTAAGCCCTTAATACATCTCAAATTCTATTCCAAGGTTGTTCAATTTCGATGTGTTTGCATGTGTGTTGTTTGAGAGGTAGGGAAGAGGGTTTGTTCTGAAATCTTTCCTTTCTACAGACCACAGAGCTGAACTGATTCATATATGCCTCTATCTATCTATCTATCTATTGAGAAATATGTATATATATTCTCAATCAAAAATATATATGCACAATTAAGGCTCTTTACTAAATATTGTACTATTAATTCTATTACTCCTACCCATACCATCTTCTATTACCTCCAAATGGCAATTTTTTAATTAATGTAGCAGAATCTTTAATAACTATGTTGCACATGAACACAGTATATTATGTTATCACAATTGGAAATACCATATAAATTAGACCATCTCCCATGTAAATATTACAGGTCTTTCCTGGAATCATTATTCATAAGACTGAGGGTCTCTAGCATTGGGATGATTTTCAAGAAACTTTCATATGGAGCTCAGCCCCTCGAGGAAGTTCTGACTCTTGGCCAAGGTGTCCTTCAGTGCATCTTTCATGATTTCATTCTGTAGACTGAAGATGAAGGGATTCAGGAAAGGTGTGATAACACTAGAGAGGGTAAAGAGAATCTTGTTGAGGTGCAGGCTGCTCTTCTGTGAGGGGTGGACAAAGATGGAGATTCCATAGCCCACGGACACAACAGTGAATTGAGAGGCACAGGTGGCAAAGGCTTTGTGTTGACTTTGGCCTAAGGACATGATCAGAATGGTGAAGATGGTGTACATGTGGGAAACCATTGTGAGGGAAAGGGAGCTGATGAGCAGGACAAGAGAGCTGAGGAAGTCCAGTAGCTCAATGACATGAAGGTCAGCACAGGCCAAATGGAGGAGAGGAGCACTGTCACAGAAAAAACTGATCAATCATATTGGGGCCACAGTATGGCAATCCTGCCTTAAGGATGGTGGATGGCGGGATGAGGAGAAAACCACCTACCCAGGAAAGAATGACAAGACAAATACAGAGTGAGCTGGTCATAATCAGTGGATTCTGAAGGGGACTGTAAATGGCCTCACAGAGGTCAAAGGACATGACAGCAAAAAGGGTGAACTCAGTGCATCCAGAGAGGAAGTAGAAATAGGACTGAGCAGAGCACCCATCAAATGAGATGCTCTTCCTCTCTAACAGGAAGCCTGACAGCATCTTGGGAACAGCACTGGTTGTGGTTAATATTTCACTGAAAGAGAAATTATTGAGGAAGAAATACATGGGAGATTGGAGCCTGTAGTCCACAATGATCAGGGTAACGATGAGGGTGTTTCCAAGGACAGTCACCAAATAGGTCAATAAAAAAATCAAGAACAGGAGCCCCCCCCCCGCCACATTCTGGTGTTTGGTATCCCCACAAGAATAAACTCAGTTGCCAAATTCCAACTCTCCATTTCTATGTCCAGTGTCTCTTTTTACTGTAAAGAGAGTTACAGAAGAGATATAAGGAAGAAAAATCACTCATAAAAAATGAAAAATTATTAAGAGATATTTTAGTCATTCTTGTACTTCTAGCAAAATTGAACTACATGATAGCTAGGTACAAGTTTTTCCTACAAAAATCCAGGTAAAGATATATGAGAATAAGTTTCCCTAATACCACCATTTGTTTCACATTCTCTAATTCTTGGAGGGGGCTAGAATTATTTCATCCATAAAATATTTGTCAAGTAAATGGTTTGATAAATGCAACAGAGAAGATTCAGTTTGTACTTCAAATATAATGGCAGTTTATTACAAACATTTTCCTTGTAGGGACTGGCATGCCACAGATATTGAGGAAACACATGGATTGTGTGATTTTAGCAGAAATGAGGTATCAAATTTGATTTTCTGAACAAAGAAAAAATGGGTATAAGGAAAGACATAATCTATACATATCATAATAAATAAAACAAAGTAAAGAACAAAGAAGCATATTGAAAATAATAATTAATAGTTATACATCAATAATAACTGTATCAATAAACATTAATCCATGTTTATTGATAAAAAATAACCTATGTGAATACAAAAAAATTATACAACTATATACCATTTTCCAGAAATAAATACAAAAAATATAATGATTCAGAAAGAAAAAATGTAAGTTATTTGTATCAATAGATCGGGAAACATGGAAATGAAAGAAAGTAGAAATTAGTATAGGAATATTGTCATTGCTGTTGTTAGGTGCCATCAGTTTGGTTCCAACATATAGCAAACCTTTGTACAACAGAACAAACCACTGCCCAGTCTTGTGCTATCCTCACAATCATTGCTATGCTTGAGTCCATCTTTACAGCCACCGTGTCAATCCATCTCATTAAGGGTCTTCCTCTCTTTCACTGACTCTCAACTTTAACAGGCATGATGTCCTTCTCCAGGGACTGGTCCCTCCTGATAACACGACCAAAGTACATGAGACAAAGTCTCACTATCTTCGTTTCTAAGGAGCATTCTGGCTGTACTTCTTCCAAGACAGATTTGTTCATTCTTCTGGCAGTACATGGTATATTCAATATTCTTCATCAACACCGCAATTCAAAGGCATCAGTTATTCTTCAGTATTCTTTATTCATTGTTCAGCTTTCTTATGCCTATGAGGTAATTGAAAATACCATAGTTTGGGTCAGGCACAGCTTACTCCTCAAGGTGACATCTTAGCTTCTTAACACTTGAAAGAGGTCTTTTGCAGCAGATTTGTCCAATGCAATATGTTGTTTGATTTCTTGACTAATGCTTCAGTGGGCATTGTGGATAAAAGTAAAATGAAATGCTTGGCAACTTCAATATTTTCTCCATTTATCATGATGTTGCTTATTGGGCCAGTTATGAGGATTCTTTTCTTTATCTTGAGGGGTAATCCACACTGAAGGCTGTAGTCTGATCTTCGTCAGTAAGTGCTTCAAGTCCTCTTTGCTTTCTGCCAGCAAGGTTGTGTCATCTGCATATTACACATTGTTAATAAGTCATCCTTCCGAGCAGCTCTGAAGGCATTGGCGATAAAAAAGGCTCCAGGAATTGATGGAATACCAGTTAAGATGTTTCAACAAACAGATGTAGTGCTGGAAGTGCTCACTCGTCTATGCCAAGAAATATGGAAGACAGCTTCCTGGCCAACTGACTGGACGAGATCCGTATTTATGCCTATTCCCAAGAAAGGTGATACAACCGAATGTGGAAATTATAGAACAATATCATTAACATAACACGCAAGCAAATTACTGTTGAAGATCATTCAAAAACAGCTGCAGCAGTATATCGACAGGGAACTGCCAGAAATTCAGGCTGCGTTCAGAAGAGCACATGGAACCAGGGACATAATGGCTGATGTCAGTTGGATCCTGGCTGAAAGCAGGGAATACCAGAAAGATGTTTACCTGTGTTTTATTGACTATGCAAAGACATTCGGCTGTGTGGATCATAACAAATTATAGATAACTTTGCGAAGAATGGGAATTGCAGAACACTTAATCGTGCTCATGAGGAAGCTTTACATAGATGAAGAGGCAGTTGTTCGGACAGAACAAGGGGATACTGATTGGTTTTAAGTCAGGAAAGGTGTGCGTCAGGGTTGTATTCTTTCACCATACCTATTTAATCTGTATGCTGAACAAATAATATGAGAAGTTGGACTATATGAAGAAGAACGGGGCATCAGGATTGGAGGAAGACTCATTAACAACCTGCATTATGCAGATGACACAACCGTGCTTGCTGAAAGTGAAGAGGACTTGAAGCACTTGCTAATGAAGATCAAATACTACAGCCTTCACTATGGATTACACCTCAACATAAAACAAAAGTCCTCACAACTGGACCAATGAGCAACATCATGATAAACAGAGAAAAGATTGAAGTTGTCAAGGATTTCATTTTACTTGGATCCACAATCAACAGCCATGGAAGCAGCAGTCAAGAAATTTAAAGACAGATTGCATTGGGTAAATCTGCTGCAAAGGACCTCTTTAAAGTGTTGAAGAGCAAAGATGGCACCTTGAAGACTAAGGTGTACCTAACCCAAGCCATGGTATTTTCAATCACATCATATGCATGTGAAAGCTGGACAATGAATAAGGAAGACCATACAAGAATTGACACCTTTGAATTGTGGTGTTGGTGAAGAATATTGAATATACCATGGACTGCCAAAAGAACGAACAAATCTGTCTTAGAAGAAGTAAAACCAGAATGGTCCTTAGAAGCACAGATGGCGAGACTGCATCTTCCATACTTTGGACATGTCGTCAGGAGGGATCAGCTCCTGGAAAAGGACATCACACTTAGCAGAGTACAGGGTCAGTGGAAAAGAGGAAGACCCTCAACCAGGTGGATTGACACAGTGGCTGCAACAATGAGCTCAAGCATAATGATTGTAAGGATGGCTCAGGACTGGGTAGTATTTTGTTCTGTTGTGCATAGTGTCGCTATGAGTCAGAACCTACTTGTCGGCACCTAACAACAACAACAATGAGTCGTCCTACTCCCATGCCACATTCTTCTTCACACAGAAAAGTTTCTCAGATTATTTGCTGAGCATACAGGTTGAATAAGTATGATGAAAGTATACAACCCTGATGCACAGCTTTCCTGATTTTAAACCACACAATGTCTCCTTGTTCTATTTGACTGCCTCTTTCTCTGTGTACATCCTCATGAGCACGAGGAAGTGTTCTGGAATTCCTATTCTTTGCAATGCTATCCACAATTTGTTATAATCCACACAATCAAATGCCTTTGGATAGTCAATAAAACACAGGGAAACATCTTTCTGGTATTCTCTGCTTTCAGCCAAGGTCCACCTGACATCAGCTGTAATATCCTTCCTTTAAAGTCCTCTTCTAAATCCAGCTTGAATTTCTGGAAGTTCCCTATCTATGTACTGCTGCAACCACTTTTTTAAAATGATCTTCAAAATTTTACTTGGGTTTGATATTAATGATATTGTTTGATAATGTCTGCATTGTGTAGGATCATCTTTCTTTGGAATGCGAACAAATATGGATCTCATTCAGTCAATTGGCCAGGTAGCTGTCTTCCAAATTTCTTGGCATGGACAAGAGAGTACATACAGCTCTGGATCCAATTGTTGAAACAACTCAATTGGTATTCGGTCAATTCCTGTATCCTGTCTTTCATCAGTGCCTTCAGTGTAGCTTGGACTTCTTCTTTCAATACCATTGGTTCCTGATTATATGCTACTTTCTGTAATATTGAAAGGACAACCAATTTTTTTGGGTACTGTGTTTCTTTGTATTTCTTTCATCTTTTTTTGTCCGTAGAATAACTCAATATTGCAACTCAAGGCTTGAATTTTTCTTCAGTTCTTTCAGCTTGAGGAATATCAAGCATGTTCTTCCCTCTTGGTTTTCTATCTCCAGATCTTTGCACATGTCACTATAATACTTTGTCTTCCCAAGCTGCCCTTTGAAATCTTCTGTTCAGCTCTTTTACTTCATCATTTCTTCCTTCACTTTAGCAGTTCTCCATTCAAATACAAGTTTCAGAGTTTCTTCTGACATCCATTTTGGATTTTTCTTTCTTTTCTATCTTTTTAATGACCTTTTGCTTTCTTCATGTATGATGTCTTGATGTCATTACACAACTCATCTGGTCTTGTGTCACTAATGATGAATGCATCAAATCTCTTCTTGAAATGGTCACTAAATTTAGGGAGGATATATTTAAATTTGTATTTTCACTCTCATGGACTTGTTTTAATTTTCTTCAGCTTCAACTTGAACTCTGATGAGCAATCATGGTCAGCTCCAAAGTTGGCCCCTAGTTTTGTTCTGACTGATGATATTGAGCTTCTCCATTGTCTCTTTCCACAGATATAGTCAATTTGATTTCTGTGTATTCCATCCATTGAGGTCCACATGTATAATCACCATTTATATAGTTGAAAAAAGTTTTTTGCAATAAATAAAACTTTGGTCTTACAAAATTCTATCATGTAATCTCTGGCAGCATTTCTATCACCAAAGCCATATTTTACAACTACCGACCCTTCTTCTTTGTTCCCAACTTTCAAATTCCAAACACCAGTAATTATCAATGCATCTTGATTGTGTGTTTGATCAATTTCAGACTGCAGAAGATGGTAAAAATCTTCAATTTCTTCATCTTTGACATTACTAGTTTGTGGCAAATTTGAATAATAGTCATATTAACTGGTCTTCCACTTAGGCATATGGGTATTATCCTATCTCTGACAGCATTATACTTCAGGATAGATCTTGAAATGCTCTTTTTGACAATGAATGCCATGTCATTCCTATTCAATATTTCAGTCCCAGCATGATAGATCTATGATTGTCTGATTCAAAATGGCCAATACCATTCCATTTCAGCTCACTAAGGCCTAGGATATTGATCTTTATGCATTCCATTTCATTTTTGACGACTTCCAGTTTTCCTAGATTCATACTTTATACATTCCACATTTTGATTATTAACGGAAGTTTGCAGGTGTTTCTTCTCATTTTGAGTCATGCCACATGAGCAAAGGAAGGCCCAGAAAGCTTTACTCCATCCACATCATTAAAGTCAACTCTGTTTTCAAATGTAGCTCTTCCCCAGTCCTCTTTTGAGTGCCTTCTAACATGATGGCCTCATCTTCCACCATTACATCAGACAATGTTATGCTGCTATTCATAAGGTTTTCACTGGCCAATTTTTTTTTTTTTTTTTCGGAAATAGACCAGCAGAACCATCTTTCTATTTTATCTTAGTCTGGAAGCTCTGTTGAAACCTGTCCACTATGGGTGACCCTGCTTGTATTTGAAATACTGATGGCATAGCTTCCAGCATCACAGCAACATGGAAGCCAGCACAGTATGACAAAATGATAGGCAAGTGGTAGATAGTAATATTAAGAGCAGAAAAATATTATTCAGGAAATAGAGGAAAAAATTAGACAAAAATGTAAATGTTGATTATGGAAAATATTAAAATTTCTGATGAAATGTCATAATTTTCCAAAATCAACATTTACTTTTTTGTTTCATTTTTTACTCAAAATACGACTGGGGAAGAATTGCCACCTCGAAGTAGAGTCGACCTTAATGACATGAATGGAATAAAGCTTTCTGGACCTTCATTTGCTGATGTGGCATGATTCAAAATGAGAAGAAACAGCTGCAAACATTCATTAATAATAAGAACATGGAATGTATGGATCTAGGGAAACCGGAAGTTGTCAAAAATGAAATGGAATGCATAAATATCAGTATAATAGGAATTAGCAAGATCACATCAAGTTTACGACAAGAAATTTAGAAGTACAAGTAGAAATGGAAATATGACATGCTAGTAGGAGAATCTGACACAATAATTCAAGATTTTATAGATTCAGAAGCCACAAAATAAATTCTAAAATATGTTAAGATATAATGAAGGCCAGGTATTTAGGAATGAATTATATGAAATACACCCAATGCTATGAGTGGTTATAGAGGCCACATTACTTGGTAGGAACCAATATTGTAAAATCATTTAGGATTATGAAGCAACAGAATCAAAAGGACAGATTGGCTTTTACTCCAGAAATTGCAAAAATATTTAAAACAAAATCTTAAAGAATCTAATTTTTAAAGAATCTTCTTTTTAAGCAAAGGAATAAATATTATTTTACACTACTAGCTTTTTTTACATATTATATGCCTATAGTAAGACAGTTTAAAAACACATACCCAAAATTTCATAAAAGCACACTTAACCATTTTTATCCCTGAGTGAAATTGTAAGAAAAAAAAAAAAAAAAAACTTGCCCAAAATGGAATGTAAGTCGCTCATTCTGTATTTGTAACCCACAAAATTCCTTTAAGAACTCTGGGTCAGAACACAGAAAACATAGGTGTGGTGCAAGGAAATATTAACTGGATAGAAGAGCCAGGCTATCAAATATATGTTCAACGTTTTGTAGTGATAGAACCATGTGAGGCAATGTTCTAGATAATCTAAGTCCAGGAAACACATATACATATGAAAGAAAAAAGAAAGAGCTCTTTCCTATTCTATGAAAAATACAATAGCTATTGAACTTTGAACGACCATTTGCTGAAGGTACTTTGAATTAAACCTGGACATTAGAAGTTTGGGCCATGGGTTAAAGAATGTAATAAGAAAAAGTGGACATTGTAAAAAAGGAAGAAATGTATTTAAGTCACAAAAGAAAAATATGCAAGTACCCACAAGTTGCTTTCTCCTTAACCTGAATCTTTACTGAATTACTGAAAGTAATATTTCAAGTAAAGATCTCATCATACTATCCTCTTCTAGCTTCCCAGCATCTCAACCTCAAAGATATTAAAGCAACAACTTTGGAAGCATATATTTTTCTTAATAATTTTTCTATTACTTAGGACGTACTTCTAGTAAGTTTCCCATCATGGAAAATTTCTTCTTATATCACCCCGTAGTTTTGCCTTACAAATTGTGGCCCCTGCCCAGTAGAAATGATTTAGATAAAGAAAAAGCTGAAAATACTTCCAACTTTGATCCAGTTTTTCCCCTTGAAACTCTGCTTGAAGGCCTAGAAGATGAAGTTTCCATAGGAACTGTTGTGTCTGGGCCTCCTGTGAAGGAGGGCAAATTACCGCAGGGCAATTCAACAGCCCTTGCTGTAGCAGGACAAATGACTTTCTGAGACTAACAAGTCATTAAAAATGACTCAATCGATGTCCCCAGAAGGAGGTAGCTACCAAAAAAAAGTCAAGTTTTTACTCACTCTGAAAGTGTTTATTGGTGAATCTATTCCTCAGAGACTCCAACAAACACAGAAAAGTTAAATTTCTCAGGAGTCTTAAAACCAAAAAGATGATGAGTTCCAAATAACATGATTGATTCATTTTCTGTGCAGCCTTATCTTAAAAAGAAAAAATGCGTGTATATATATATATGAATTTATGAATGTTATCTACAGTGTTATATACTCCCATATCATTTGAAAGTAATGAAGCTCTTCAAATAGTCAGTTTCAAAGACAACATAAATGCATAAAATATAACCCAGAAGATTTACCATAACTTGGAAACACGAACAGGTTTATTCTATGGAAATTATACTCAATATTTCTGTATGTATACACATTTAATTTAGCAATAATTAGTAGGTACAATTTTGTTTTTTGATTTTTCCCTTAAACATACAACACAAACATATTCTGTGTGCCTGATAAATATTTGGAAATATACTTGTCCACCTATTTATCACTCATGTTGATACCACAGAGATGAATGTTACTCTTTAGGATTGCTCCATGTAAGGAACACCTTGCAAGAAATACAATGATGTAAATCACAAAAGAGGCTCCAACAAAGCATTATGAAGCACCAGACATAGGAGTGAATAAAAATAATTATCTAGGAGAAAAATGTTGGGATAAAAGAACATTGCAGAGAAATCAGCAATTTAGGAAGATAATGAATACAGGTGGCATTTTAACTTTTGGAGATAGGAGGAAGGAAGAAATTTTGGAGAAAGAAAACAGAAAAAAAAAGGGCAGAGGTGGTAAAAATGTGCTATTAACAGAAAATAGCAAGCAATTTGGCTGTGTTTTATGGAAAATGAAGCAAACAAGATAAAATAAAATATTTATTGCCATTTAATAAAATCAAAATTGTGTTTTGTAAGCAAAATTAGCAATAACCATAAAAATATATTTGTGTATCACTGTACTGTTGTGAATTAGACTACACATATGTGTACAAAAGTGTAGATCTCAGTTTGCCATACTCAGGTAGTCTTGGGTTTAGCCTATTGTCCCTGTAAAATACTATCAATCCTTTCACCATCAATAGTGGTGCTTTGGACAATAAATTATGTGGTTACCCTACTCACAAACTGTTAAGTGAACTATAAGGTAATTAACTCAAACTTATTTGACTCTATCTTTCCCTATTCAGTGTTCTGCACTGGCTGTATGAATCCATTATTCTCCTGGGTCTGAGAAGCCATCTTTTCAAGCAAGGGTGCTGTGTTTGTGTGTGTGTGTGTTTGAATAATTCTTCAAAGGTATCAGGGTCAATTTTAAAATGACTCAATCAATGTCCCCAGAAGGAAGTAACTAGCCGAAAAGACTTAAAAAGACTTTTAAATGCTTAGAGTAGTTGCTAAATCATTAAATATATTGAGCCTCATAAGAATCCACGTTTGTCTCCCAACTCAAACATCACTACATTACCAGTGTTTGCTCCCAGAAGAGAATTTACTTATTAAAATTAGTGTCCCAGTAATGAATTCCCAGGTGTATTGCCAGAAGTAGAAGAGGTAAGTCATAGAACAGTTTATCTTATTTCAGGATCTACAACACATTCACTGCTTGCCTATGCCCCACGGAGTCAGATTCTCCACTGTGAAAATATAATATCAATAGCCAGAAACAATCAGGCAAGAGGTACACTGCAAAACAAAACTCACTGCCAAGCACATAAATATAGAGACATATCAACTGTCTTAGAGTAAGAAATGTTGAATGTGAAGCTGAAGATGGTGCAATAAAAGTATTTAATACATGGCACACTGGTTTGGGGAAACAAATGGGTACTCTTTAAATTCAGACTCTTGAGTACTAGAAGGATATTTTATTTTCTTAATACCTATTGCAGTTTTATGCACAGAACACCTACTTTGTAACTTTCCAATAACTGTAACATTAATATTTTTCCTTTTGTTTTCTTTTCTTAAAACCCCAGAAAGTTACGTATGCAGAAAATGAGTTTTAAGTGTGTTTTCTATGGTTATCAGGTTCTCGAATCCTGGAATCCTGTGTGTGTTTTCAAAACTCACCAAACTCTTCACAGTTATAGAAAATGAATGGTATACAATATAGAGTGAGGAAAGGTAGGCATTTTTGTATGAAAGGTTGTGACGTGTCATTCACAAATAACAAGCTAAGAACAAAATATCAGTTAAATATAATTATATTAGGCAGAAAGCAACATGGTAGAAAAATGCTCAGCCCCTGCCCTTCTTAGTAAGACCAAAAAAGAAAAATTCGGGCTTTTTATGTACTTCTTTTTTCCCTCTGCATCTCAATTTGAAATTTATCTTTTGCTTTGTGGCCCTGGTGAATATTCATGTTTCTTCATAACTCAGCGTAATTAAACCCTTTACAAGATGAGTCTCCTAGGACTCTGAACTTTGCTAGGTTTCCCTTCTTCTGCATGGTAGCTATGAATCAGCAAGCACTGTCTCACATATTTGATTATAAAACTTTTGGAAGGTAGAGTGAACTATCCTACATGTGCCAAATAAATTACTTCATGGTTGTTGAGAAACACATGGGAAGTCAACAAAATAAAAGGTATTATTAAACAAATTAAATCTTAAAGTGCTGTATTCAAAGAAAGGAAAATTCACAGCAAAGTGAGAGTGGTCAGTTCTTATGGAGCTTAACAGAAAGTTGACAACTGAGGTGTGGCTTAGAATACATATTCCAAGAACATGCCTGAGAGAAGTAACTTCAGAAAAATGGCTAGGAATCTCATAAGCATATTCCTCCAGAGAAGCAAAGAAAGCAGGAAAACTGTCAGAATTAACTTTATCAGAACTCTGGAAAATAGGCAGAAGTTCATAGCAAACAAACAAATGTTCAATCAAGAAAACTGTGACTTGAGAGGCAGGGCCAAGATGGCAGGGTAGTCAGACATTTCCTGTAGTCCTTCTTACAACAAAAGACCTGAAAAAAGAAGTGAATTGATTATATATGACAATCTAGGAGCCCTGAACATCAAAGGCAAAGTTGAAGAATCGGACTGAGTGACGGGGGAGGGAGAAACGGCACAGAAGCAGCAAGGAGTTGCCAGACCTGACCTGGCAGGAACTGGCACCCTGCAGGCTGGGATCAGCTGGCGCCAGTGGTAAGGCAAGCAGCGGTGTTCAGGACCCATTTTTTCATAACGGGAGAGACTAAGTGGCAGAGAGTCTACTCAAGCCTCCAGAATCAGCAAAAAGTAGAGCTCAATTGGCAAAAGATAAGTACATGTCTGACCTATCCTGTGGATCCAAAAGCATGCCTTTGGGAAACTTCTCTCCCATTTATCTGATCCATCCCTACTCTGCACCAGGTCCTGAGCTGGCTTCAGTAGTAGCCATGTTCCCTGGGCCAGAAGTAGGATGCTGAATCATTCTCCTGACCTGGGAGAGAGAAAAAATTAATAAACAGGAGAAAAAAAATCTGCTGGCTCCCCTGAGCCAAGAATTCAGAGCAGAAACAGATCCTTTGCCTAGGCACAGGCATAAGGGCCCATAGACTTTGAATGCCTTTCACCTTGCATAGACCTGGGTGGACCCATTTCAACAGCAGAGGCCCTCATTATCACAGTACAGCAAGGTATATACCTGAAGCCTAACTTCATCTGTACCAGCTTTATGATGGAGAGGCAGGTTTGTGACATTTGACGCTACTCTGCCTATTAAGAAGGGACCTCACCTACATGCATCAGTCGCTTGAAGACTGGTGGCTCCACCCAAGCCACCTAGCCACCCACAACAGGGGTCCAAGAAAAAGTGGTTCCTCACACCATTGGGTACTACAGCCAACAGCATTGGGTGCCTATAGTCTGGCTGCAAAACCCACCCACCTACACACTTTAGGGAAGAGGGACACACTTTCCTCATAGACTCTGAGGGGCAGTTGTCAGTCTCCTGCCTTGCTCAGAGTGTGACTCCCTACTGCAGCCAGATACCTGTGCCTACACCAATCACCCCAGCTCGTCTAAGACTGTAGACGAGAGCATGCACCACACACTTGGTGACTGACTACCTGGACACCTGAGCTGAATTCACACAAGAAAAGTAAATGGACTCCTGGGATCATATACCTAGTAACAGCTCCAACCACCTGTTGACAGTACCTTAGAGATTCAAAGGCACCAGTGAGATCAAATCTCCTCTCAAGTAGCCTATCTGGGCATATCAAAACAAAACAAAAGCCAAGACACAGTAAGCACACATAAAATGAATAAATGCAATAATTTATTGATGGCTTGGAGATAAAAGTCAATATCAAATCACATAAAGAGGAAGACAATGAAGCTACACCAAGCTCCCAAGCAAAGAATCAAGAAATCTCACAGATGAAGAGAACTCCCTGTAACTATAGTAGTAGAATATAAAAGATTAATATATAGAACTCTTCAACAGATCAGAAATGTGATCAGACAAAACACAGAGCCAAGGAATGCAAAGACATAGCATTAGAGGAACTTAAGGAAATTAGAGAAGAGCATAATGACAAATTCAATAGGCTGCGAGAATCCATAAAGAGACAACAAACCGAAATTCATATGATTATCAATAAAATTTCAGAATTAGACAACTCAATAGAAAGTCATAGGAGAAGAATAGAGGCAATGGAAGTCAGAATTAATGAGATTGAAGATAAAGCACTTGACACCAACATATTTGAGGAAAATTCAGATAAAAGAATTAAAAAAAATGAAGAACCCCTAAGAATTATGTGGGACTCTATCAAGAGGAATAACCTAAGAGTGATTGGAGTACCAGAAAAGGGGGGATACCAGAAAATACAGAGAGAATTGTTGGATATTTTTGAAAGAAACCTCCCCTGATACTGTGAACCATGAGAAGCTATCGATCCAAGATGCTCATTGAACCCCACACAAGGTAGATCCCAAAAGAAAATAACCAAGGCATATTATCGTCAAACTTCTCAAAACTAAAGGTAAAGAGAATTTTAAGAGCGGCTATGGATTTTTTTTTTTTTTATGGATAAATGAAAAGTCACCTACAATGGAGGGTCAATAAGAATAAGCTTGGAACTCAGCTGGAACCATGTAGGCAGGAAGGCAACAGGATGACATATACAAAGCCTTGAAGGAAAAAATAATTGCCAGCCAAGAATTATATATCCAGCAAAACTGTCTCTCAAATATGATGGTGAAATTAGAACATAACAAGCTAAAGAAAAGTTTAGGAAATTTGGAAAAACCAAACCGAAATTACAAGAAATACTAAAGGGAGCCTTCCAGTTAGAAAATCAATAACATCAGATAACAAACCAAGACTAGAACACAGGGCAGAGAAACCAGATATCAACCCAGCTAGGGAGATGACAAAAATAAATCAAAGCTAAAAGCTCAAAGCAGGGAAACAGAGACATCATTATGTAAAAGATGACAACATTAAAACACAAAAGAGGGACTAAAAATGTAGTCAAAGTCTTTCATATGGAGAGGAAGTCAAGGTGATATAAAGAAAAAAGATAGGTTTAAATTTGGAAAAATAAGGGTAAACATTAAGGTACCCACAAAGGAAACAAACAGTGCCACACATCAATAAATAAATAAAGACTAAAAAAATACATAATCAACAACAATGAAAAAGAGGAAAAGAAAATATATAAAGAAAAATGACTCAGCATAGAAAATTAAGTGGAACCAAAAAAACAGTCAACCACACATACACAAAAAAAAGATATCAAAATGACAGCACTAAACTCACACCTGTCAATAATTACACTGAATGTAAATGGACTAAATGAACCATTCTACACAGAGAGTGGTAGAATGGGTAAAAAAAAAAAAACATGATCCATCTATACGGTATAAGAGATACACCTTAAACATAAAGACACAAACTAAAACAATGTAAAAAATTATACCAAGCAAACAACAATCAAAAAAGAGCAGCAGCGACAATATTAATTTTTGACAAAATAGACTTTAAAGTAAAATCCACCACAAAGGATAGGGAAGCACACTATACAATGATTAAAGGGTCAATATACCAGGAGAACATAACCATACTATTTACCCACCCATCAACAGGGCTCCAAAATATATAAAGCAAACACTAAAAACATTGTAAAGAGAAATAAACAGCTCCACAATAATGGTAGGAGACTTCAACACACCACTTTTGATGAAGGACAAAAAATCCAGAAAGAAGCTCAATAAAGACCACAGAAGATCTAAATGCCACAATCAACCAGCTTGACCTCACAGACATATACAGAACACTCTACCCAATAGCAACCAAGTATACTTTATTTTCCAACACACACGGAACATTCTCTAAAATAGACCACATATTAGTTCATAAAGTAAGCCTTAACAGAATCCAAAACAAAAAAAAAAATTACAAAGCATCTTTTCTAACCATAAAGCCATAAGAGAAGAAATCAATAAGAGAAAAAGCAAGGAAAACAAATCAAACACATGGAAACTGAACAACACCTTGCTCAAAAACTACTGGGTATAGGGGCGGCGGGGTCAAGATGGCGGACTAGGTGGACGCTACCGCGGATCCCTCTTGCAACAAAGACTCGGAAAAACGAGTGAATCGATCACATACATAACAATCTACGAACTCTGAACAACAAACACGGACTTAGAGATGGAGAACGAACAAATATGGGCAGACAGCGGTCGTTTTCAGAACCAGGAGCCAGCGTACCAGGCAGGTGACCTTCAGAGCCCGATCTGGGGCAGAGCCCGGGGGGCAGACGGCACAGACAAGGGGCCCAGCCCTACCCCCGAACTTATCCGGGAGGGAGCCTAGCTGGTTGGCGCGGGCAGCGTAGCGGCGTAGCCGGTAGGAGAAGCACCCGGGAGGCAGTGACTGATCTCGGAGAGGGGAGAGCAGCGTCCCAGCCGGGGAGCCCTCCCGCTGGGAGTTTGGTGGGAAGCGGGCGTGGCGTGTGGGTGGGGATCAGCTATATTTCCCTAAAGCGACCCAGGGGGCGGGCCCAGACTTTCGTGCGGGCGACGCCCACCCAGTTCGCGCAAGCGGTGCCGCGCACGGGGAGAGCAGCGTCCCAGCCGGGGAGCCGTCCCGCCGGGATATTGGCAGGCGCGGGCGGAACATGAACGCGGGAATCAGCTCTATATTCTGAGGTGCTACACTCCTAGCTCTCTGATCCCTCCCCCACCCTCCCCAGGCGGCTCCATTAACATCCGAATACCCTGAGCCAGAGGGAGAATTCAGATAGGAATCTGACTGCATTTTTTTTTAGCTGATTAGCTGGAAAAACTAGTTTCCCAGTGATGGCTCAGAGACAGCAGTCCATATCAAACCACATAAAGAAACAGACCATGACAGCTTCTCCAACCCCCCAAACAAAAGAATCAAAATCTTTCCCAAATGAAGATACAATCCTGGAATTATCAGATACAGAATATAAAAAACTAATTTACAGAATGCTTAAAGACATCACAAATTAAATTAGGCTAACTGCAGAAAAAGCCAAGGAACACACTGATAAAACTGTTGAAGAACTCAAAAAGATTATTCAAGAACATAGTGGAAAAATTAATAAGTTGCAAGAATCCATAGAGAGACAGCATGTAGAAATCCAAAAGATTAACAATAAAATTACAGAATTAGACAACACAATAGGAAGTCAGAGGAGCAGACTCAAGCAATTAGAATGTAGACTGGGACTTCTGGAGGACCAGGGAATCAACTCCAACATAGCTGAAAAAAAATCAGATAAAAGAATTAAAGAAAAAAGAAGAAACCCTAAGAATCATGTGGGACTCTATCAAGAAGGATAACTTGCGAGTGATTGGAGTCCCAGAACAGGGAGGGGGGACAGAAAACACAGAGAAAATAGTTGAAGAACTCCTGACAGAAAACTTCCCTGACATCATGAAAGATGAAAGGATATCTATCCAAGATGCTCATCGAACCCCATTTAAGACTGATCCCAAAAGAAAAACACCAAGACATATTATCATCAAACTTGCCAAAACCAAAGACAAACAGAAAATTTTAAAAGCAGCCAGGGAGAAAAGAAAGGTTTCCTTCAAGGGAGAATCAATAAGAATAAGTTCAGACTACTCAGCAGAAACCGTGCAGGCAAGAAGGGAATGGGACGACGTATACAGAGCACTCAAAGAGAAAAACTGCCAACCAAGGATCATATATCCAGCAAAACTCTCTCTGATATATGAAGGAGAAATTAAGATATTTACAGATGAACACAAGTTTAGAGAATTTGCAAAAACTAAATCAAGACTGCAAGAAATGCTAAAGGAGATTGGCCTGATGACAAATAATATCAGCTACCAGCACAATACAAAGTCACAAAACAGAACGTCCTGATATCAACGCAACTCAAATAGGGAAAGCACAAAAACAAACAAATTAAGATTAATTCTAAAAAATAAATAAAAAAAATACACATAACAGGGAATCATGGAAATCAATAGATAAACGATCACAATAATCAAAAAGAGGGACTAAATATAGGAGGCATTGAACTGCCAGATGGAGAGTGATACAAGGTGATATAGAACGATACAAGTTAGGTTTTTACTTAGAAAAATAGGGGTAAATAACAAGGTAACCACAAAAAGGAATATCAATTCCATAACTCAAGAAAAAAGCCAAGAAAAACGTAACGACTCAACTAACATAAAGTTAAACATTATGAAAATGAGGATCTCACAATCTACTAAGAAAACCGTCTCAGCACAAAAAAGCATGTGGAAAAATGAAATGGCCAACAACCCACATGAAAAGGCATCAAAATGACAGCACTAAAAACTTATTTATCTATAATTATGCTGAATGTAAATGGACTAAATGCACCAATAAAGAGACAGAGAGTCACGGACTGGATAAAGAAACAAGATCCATCTATATGCTGCCTACAAGAGACACACCTTAGACTCAGAGACACAAACAAACTAAAACTCAAAGGATGGAAAAAAGTATATCAAGCAAATAATAAGCAAAAAAGAAGAGGAGTAGCAATATTAATTTCTGACAAAATAGACTTTAGACTTAAATCACCACAAAGGATAAAGAACGACACTATATAATGATAAAAGGGACAATTGATCAGGAAGACATAACCATATTAAATATTTATGCACCCAAAGACAGGGCTGCAAGATACATAAATCAAATTTTAACAGAATTGAAAAGTGAGATAGACACCTCCACATTTATAGTAGGAGACTTCAACACACCACTTTCGGAGAAGGACAGGACATCCAGTAAGAAGCTCAATAGAGACACGGAAGACCTACTTACAACAATCAACCAACTTGACCTCATTGATTTATACAGAACTCTCCACCAAACTGCTGCAAAATATACTTTTTTTTCTAGTGCACATGGAACATTCTCTAGAATAGACCACATATTATGTCATAAAACAAATCTTTGCAGAATCCAAAACATTGAAATATTACAAAGCATCTTCTCAGACCACAAGGCAATGAAGCTAGAAATCAATAACAGAAAAACTAGGGAAAAGAAATCAAACACTTGGAAAATGAACAATACCCTACTGAAAAAAGACTGGGTTATAGAAGACATCAAGGAGGGAATAAGGAAATTCTTAGAAAGCAACGAGAATGAAAATATTTCCTATCAAAACCTCTGGGACACAGCAAAAGCAGTGCTCAGAGGCCAATTTATATCAATAAATGCACACATACAAAAAGAAGAAAGAGCCAAAATCAGAGAACTGTCCCTACAACTTGAACAAATAGAAACTGAGCAACAAAAGAACCCATCAGGCACCAGAAGAGAACAAATAATAAAAATTAGAGCTGAACTAAATGAATTAGAGAACAGAAAAACAATTGAAAGAATTAACAAAGCCAAAAGCTGGTTCTTTGAAAAAATTAACAAAATTGATAAACCATTGGCTAGACTGACTAAAGAAAAACAGGAAAGGAAACAACTAACCCGGATAAGAAACTAGAAGGACCACATCACAACAGAGCCAAATGAAATTAAAAGAATCATTTCAGATTACTACGAAAAATTGTACTCTAACAAATTTGAAAACCTAGAAGAAATGGATAAATTCTTGGAAAAATACTACCTACCTAAACTAACACATTCAGAAGTAGAACAACTAAATAGACCCATAACAAAAAAAGAGATTGAAACAGTAATCAAAAAACTTCCAACAAAAAAAAAGTCCTGGCCCAGACGGCTTCACTGCAGAGTTCTACCAAACCTTCAGAGAAGACTTAACACCACTACTACTGAAGCTATTTCAAAGCATAGAAAAAGACGGAATACTACCCAACTCATTCTATGAAGCTACCATCTCCCTGATACCAAAACCAGGTAAAGACATTACAAAAAAAGAAAATTATAGACCTATATCCCTCATGAACATAGATGCAAAAATCCTCAACAAAATTCTAGCCAATAGAATCCAACAACACATCAAAAAAATAATTCACCCTGATCAAGTGGGATTTATACCAGGTATGCAAGGCTGGTTTAATATCAGAAAAACCATTAATGTACTCCATCGCATAAATAAAACAAAAGATAAAAACCACATGATCTTATCAATAGATGCAGAAAAGGCATTTGACAAAGTTCAACACCCATTTATGATAAAAACTCTTACCAAAAGAGGAATTGAAGGAAAATTCCTCATCATAATAAAGGGCATCTATGCAAAGCCAACAGCCAATATCACTCTAAATGGAGAGAACCTGAAAGCATTTCTCTTGAGAACGGGAACCAGACAAGGATGCCCTTTATCACCATTCTTATTCAACATCGTACTTGAAGTCCTAGCCAGGGCAATTAGACTAGACAAAGAAATAAAGCGTACCTGGATTGGCAAGGAGGAAATAAAGCTATCACTATTTGAAGATGACATGATCGTGTACATGGAAAACCCTAAGGAATCCTCCAGAAAACTACTGAAACTAATAGAAGAGTCTCAGGTTATAAAATAAACATACAAAAATCACTTGGATTCCTCTACATCAACAAAAAGAACACCGAAGAGGAAATAACCAAAGCAATACCATTCACAGTAGCCCCCAAGAAGATAAGATACTTAGGAATAAATCTTACCAAGGATGTAAAAGACCTATACAAAGAAAACTACAAAGCTCTACTACAAGAAATTCAAAAGGACATACTTAAGTGGAAAAACATACCCTGCTCATGGATAGGAAGACTTAACATAGTAAAAATGTCTATTCTACCAAAAGCCATCTATACATATAATGCACTTCCGATCCAAATTCCAATGTCATATTTTAAGGGGATAGAGAAAAAAATCACCAATTTCATATGGAAGGGAAAGAACCCCTGGATAAGCAAAGCATTACTGAAAAAGAAGAAGAAAGTGGGAGGCCTCACTCTACCTGATTTCAGAACCTATTATACAGCTACATTAGTCAAAACAGCCTGGTACTGGTACAACAACAGGCACATAGACCAATGGAACAGAATTGAGAACCCAGATATAAATCCATCCATGTATGAGCAGCTGATATTTGACAAAGGACCAGTGTCAGTCAATTGGGGAAATGATAGTCTTTTTAACAAATGGTGCTGGCATAACTGCATATCCATTTGCAAAAGAATGAAACAGGACCCATACCTCACACCATGCACAAAAACTAACTCCAAGTGGATCAAAGACCTAAACATAAAGACTAAAACGATAAAGATCATGGAAGAAAAAATAGGGACAACCCTAGGAGCCCTAATACAGGGCATAAACAGAATACAAAACATTACCAAAAATGATGAAGAGAAACCAGATAACTGGGAGCTCCTAAAAATCAAACACCTATGCTCATCTAAAGACTTCACCAAAAGAGTAAAAAGACCACCGACAGACTGGGAAAGAATATTCAACTATGACATCTCAGACCAGCGCTTGATCTCTAAAATCTACATGATTCTGTCAAAACTCAACCACAAAAAGACAAACAACCCAATCAAGAAGTGGGCAAAGGATATGAACACACATTTCACTAAAGAAGATATTCAGGCAGCCAACAGACACATGAGAAAATGCTCCCGATCATTAGCCATTAGAGAAATGCAAATTAAAACTGCGATGAGATTCCATCTCACACCAACTAGACTGGCATTAATCCAAAAAACACAAAATAATAAGTGTTGGAGAGGCTGCGGAGAGATTGGAACTCTCATACACTGCTGGTGGGATTGTAAAATGGTACAACCACTTTGGAAATCCATCTGGCGTTATCTTAAACAGAAATAGAACTACCATACAATCCAGAAATCCCACTTGTGGGAATATACCCTAGAGATACAAGAGCCTTCACACAAACAGATATATGCACACCCATGTTTATTGCAGCTCTGTTTACAATAGCAAAAAGCTGGAAGCAACCAAGGTGTCCGTCAACGGATGAATGGGTAAATAATTTGTGGTATATTCACACAATGGAATACTACGCATCGGTAAAGAACAGTGACGAATCTCTGAAACATTTCATAACATGGAGGAATCTGGAAGGCATTATGCTGAGCAAAATGAGTCAGAGGCAAAAGGACAAATATTGTATAAGACCACTATTATAAGATCTTGAGAAATAGAAAAAACGGAGAAGAACACATACTTTTGTGGTTACAAAGGGGGGAGGGAGGGAGGGAGAGAGAGGGTTTTTTTATTGATCAATCTGTAGATAAGAACTGCTTTGGGTGAAGGGAAAGACAACACTCACTAAAAGGAAGGTCAGTCTAATTGGACTGGACTAAAAGCAAAGAGGTTTCCAGGATAAAATGAAAGCTTCAAAGGTCAGCGGAGCAGGGGCTGGGGTCTGGGGAACATGGTATGAGGGGACTTCTAAGTCAATGGGCAAAACAATTCTATTATGAAAACATTCTGCATCTGACTTTGAAATGTGGCGTCTGGGGTCCTAAATGCCAACAAGCGGCCATCTAAGATACATCAATTGGTCTCAACCCACCTGGAGCAAAGGCAAAGGAAGAACACCAAGGTCACACGACAACTAAGAGCCCAAGAGACAGAAAGGACCACATGAACCAGAGACCTACATTATCCTGAGACCAGAAGAACTAGTTGGTGCCCGGCCACAATCGATGTCTGCCCTGTCAGGGAGCACAACAGACAACTCCTGAGGGAGCAGGAGACCAATGGGATACAGGCCCCAAATTCTCATAAAAAGACCATACTTAATGGTATGACTGCGACTAGAGGAATCCCGGAGGCAATGCTCCCCAGACCTTCTGATGGCACAGGACAGGAACCATCCCCAAAGACAACTCATCAGGCATGAAAAGGACTGGTCAGTGGGGGGGGGAGAGAGATGCTGATGAAGAGAGAGCTAATAAAATCAGGTGGACACTGGAAAGTGTGTTGGCAACTCTTGACTGGAGGGGGGATGGGAAGATAGAGAGAGAGGGAAGATGGCAAAATTGTCACGAAAGGAGAGACTGAAAGGGCTGGCTCAATAGGGGGAGAACAAGTGGGAGAAGGGAGTACGATGTATGTAAACTTACATGTGACAGACTGATTGGAATGGTAAATGTTCACTTGAAGCTTAATAAAAATTAATTAAAAAAAAAAACTACTGGGTATAGAAGAAATAAAGGATGAAATAAAGAAATTCATAGAATCAAATGAAAATGAAAACACATGTTACCAGAACCTTTGGGACACAGCAAAAGCTGTGCTGAGAGGTCAGTTTATAGCAATAAATGCACACATCTAAAAAAAAGAAAAGGCCATAATCAAAGAATTAACCCAACAACTCAAACAAATAGTAAGAGAGTAGCAAAAGAGCCCTTGGGCACCCGGAGAAAGCAAATAATAAAAATTAGAGCAGAATTAAATGAAATAGAGAACAGAAAGACAGTTGAAAGAGTTAACAAGACCAAAGCTTGTTCTCTGAAAAGGTCAACAAAATCAATAAACCACTGGTAAAACTGATAAAAGAAAAACAGAAGAGGAAGCAAATAATCAGAATAAGAAATGAAATGGGTGATATCACAACAGACGAAACTGAAATTAAAAGAATCACAACAGGGTACTATGAAAAAATTGTACTCTAACAAATTTGAAAACCTAGAGGAAATGGACAAATTTCTAGAAAAACACTACCTACCTAAACTAACACAAACAGAGGTAGGACAACTGAATAAACATATAACAAAAGAAGAGATTAAAAAGATAGTATAAAAATGCCAAAAAAAAAAAAAAAAAAGCCCTGACCGTGACAGCTTCACTGTAGAATTCTACCGAATTTTCAGAGAAGAGTTAATACCACTATTACTAAAGGTATTTCAGAGCACAGAAACGGGTGGAATACTTCCTAACTCATTCTATGAAGCCAGCATGACCCTGATACCAGACAAAGACACCACAAAAAAAGGGATTTATACACCAATATCCTCATGAACGTAGATGCAAAAATCCTCAAAAAAATTCTAGCCTATAGAATTCAACAATATATGAAAAAAGTAATTCATCATGACCAAGTGAGATTCATACCAGGTATGCAGAGATGGTTTAACATTAGAAAAACAGTCAATGAAATCCATAACAAATAAAACAAAAGACAAGAACCACATGATCTTATCAGTTGATGCAGAAAAGGCATTTGACAAAATCCAACACACATTCATGATAAAAACTCTCAGCAAAACAGGTATAGAAGAGAAATTCCTCAACATAATAAAAGGCATTTAAACAAAGCCAACAGCCAACATCATCTAAGTGGAGAGAATCTGAAATCATTCCACCTTGAGAACGGGAAACAGACAAATATGCCCTTTATTGCTACTCTTATTCAGCATTACAGTGGAGGTCCTAACCAGAGCAATTAGGCTAGAAAAAGAAATAAAGGGCATCCCTGACAGGGAAAGCAACAGAGAATCCCTGATGGAGCAGGAGAACAGCTGGATGCAGACCTCAAATTCTCATAAAATACCAGACTTAATGATCTGACTGAGACTAGAAAGACCCAGGAAGTCATGGTCTCCAGACCTTCTGTTAGCCCAAGACTAGAACCATTCCCAAAGCCAACTTTTCAGACAGGGATTGGACTGGACTGTAAGACAGAAAATGGTACTGGAAAAGAGTGAGCTTCTTGGCTCAAGTAGACACATGAGACTATGTAGGCAGCTCCTGTCTGGAGAGGAGATGGGAGGGCAGAGGGGGACAGCAGTTGGCTGAATGGAGATGGGGAATACAAGGTGGAGAGTAGAAGTGTGCTGTCTCATTAGGGGGAGAGCAACTAGGAGTACATAAAAAGGTGTTTATAAATTTTTGTATGAGAGACTGACCGGAATTATAAATTTTCAATTAAAGCACAATTAAAAAAAAAGTAATCAAAGGCATCCAAATTGTAAGGAAGAAGTAAAAATATTTCCATTTGCAGATGATATGATATTATGCACAGAAAGAACTAAAGAGTCCACAAGAAAACTACTGGAACTAATAGAAAAGTTCAGCAGAGTATCAGGATACAAGATGAACATATAAAAATCATTCGGATCCTCTACACCAACAAAGGGAACATTGAAGAGGAAATCACCAAATCAGTACCATTTATAATAGCCCCCAAGAAGACAAAATACTTAGGGATAAATATAATCAGAGATGTAAGAGACCTACACAAAGAAAACCACAGGACGCTACTCTAAGAAATAAAAGAAGGCATACATAAGTGGAAAATCATACCTTGCTCATGGGTAGGAAGACTCGAAATTGTAAAAATGTTTATTCTACCCAAAGCGGTCTATAGATACAATGCAGTCCTGATCCAAATTCCAATGGCATTTGTTAATGAGATGGAGAAACATATCACCAACTTCATATGGAAGGAACAGAGGCCCTGGATAAGTAAAGGATTACTGAAAAAGAAGAACAAAGTGGGAGGCCTCGCACTACCTGATTTTAGATACTATTATACTGCCACAGTAATCAAAACATCTTGGTGCTGGTACAATGACAGATACATAGACCAATGAAACAGTACTGAGAATACAGACATAAATCCATCCACATATGAGCAGCTGATATTTGACAAAGGCCCAAAGTCTGTTAAATGGGGAAAAGCCAAAGGTGCTAGCATAACTAGATATCCATCTGCAAAAAAAGTGAAACAAGACCCGTACCTAACACCATGCACAAAAGCTAACTCGAAATAGCTCAAAGACGTAAATGTAAAATCTAAAATGATAAAGATCATGGAATAAAAAAGAGGGACAATGCTAGGAGCCCTAATATGTGGCATAAACAGTATAGAAAACATTACTAACAATGCACAAAAACCAGAAGAAAAACCAGATAACTTAGAGCTCCGAAAAATCAAACACCTAGGCTCATCCAAAGACTTCGCCAAAAGAGTAAAAAGATTACCTACAGACTGGGAAAAAGTTTTTAGCTGTGACATTTCCGATCCACGTTTGATCTCTAAAATCTACATGATAAGGCAAAAAACAACAAAAAGACAACCCAATTAAAAAATGGGCAAAGGATATGAACAAGCACTTTACCAAAGAAGACATTCAGGATGCTAACAGATACATGAGGAAATACTCAGGATCATTTGCCATTAAACAAAGGCAAATGAAAACTACAATGAGACACCATCTCACCCCAGCAAGGCTAGTATTAATCCAAAGAACACAAAATAATAAATTCTGGAGAGGTTGTGGAGAGACTGGAACACTTATACACTGCTGGTGGGAATGTAAAATGATACAACCACTTTGGAAATTGATTTGGCACTTCCTTAAAAAGCTAGAAATAGAACTACCATATGATCCAGCAACCCCACTCCTTGGAATACATTCTGGAAAAATAAGAGCCTTCACATGAATAGATATATGCACACCCATGTTCATTGCAGCATTGTTTACAATAGCAAAAAGATGGAAACAACCAAGGTGCCCATCAACAGATGAATGAATAAACAAATTATAGTATTTTCATACACTGGAATACTAAGCAATGATTAAGAACAAGGATGAATCCGTGAAACATTTCATAACATGGAGGAATTTGGGAGGCATTATGCTGAGTGAAATTAGTCAATTGCAAATGGACAAATATTGTATTAGACCACAATTATAAGAACTCTAGATAAAGTTTAAACAGAGAAGAAAATAGTTTTTGATGGTTAAGACGGTGGAGAGGGGTATTCACTAACTAGATAGTAGGCAAAAGTTTTTTTAGGTGAAGGGAAGGGTGACACATAACACGGGGATAGTCAGTGCAACTAGACTAAACCAAAAGCAAAGAAATTTCCTGAATACAACCAAAGCTACGAAGGCTAGAGTAGCAGGGACGGGGGTCTGGGGACCAAGGTTTCAGGGGACATCTAGGTCAACTGGCATAACAAAATGTATTAAGAGACTATTCTGTGTTCCACTTTGGTGAGAGGTGCCTGGGGTCTTACACGCTAGCAAGTGACCATCTAAGATGCATGAGTTGGTATCAATCCACCTGGGGCAAAGAAGGATGAAGAACACCAAAGACACAAGGTAAATATGAGACCAAGAGACAGAAGGGGCCACATAACCAGAGGCTCCATTGGCCTGAGACCGGAAGAACTAGATGGTGCCCAGTTACCACCAATGACTACCCTGACAGGGAACACAACAGAGAATCCCTGATGGAGCAGGAGAACAGTGGGATGCAGATCTTAAGTTCTTGTAAAAAGACCAGACTTAATGGTCTGACTGAGACCAGAGGGACCCTGACGGTCATGGTACCCAGACCCTTTGATACCCCAAGATTGGAACCATTCCAAAAGCCATCTCTACAGACAGGGATTGGCCTGGACTATAAGACAATGATGCTGGTAAGGAACGAACTTTGTGGCTCACATAGACTCATGAGACTATGTGAGCAATTCCTGTCTGGTGGTGAGATGAGAAGGAAGAGAGGGACAGAATCTGGTTGAATAGACATGGGGAATACAGGGTGGAGAGGAGGAATGTCCTGTCTCATTAAGGGGAGAGCAGCTAGGAGTGCACAGTGGGGTGTGTATGGCTTTTCGTATGACAGACTGACTTGGTTTGTGAATTTTCACCTAAAGCACAATAAATAAATTAAAAAAAGAAAGAAGAAAATATTCTTTGATGGTTACAAAGGTGGGGTGGGAGGGAGAGAGGTATTCACTAATAACTAATAATAGACTAGAAGTATTTTAGGTGAAGGAAAAGACAACACACAATACAGGAGAGGTGAACACAACTGGACTAAACCAAAACCAAAGAAGTTTCCTACATACAACCAAACGATTCGGAGGCCAGAGTAGCAGGGATGGAGGTTTGGGGACCATGATTTCAGGGGACATCTAGGTCAGCTGGCATAACAAAATGTATTAAGAAATCGTTCTGCATCTCACTTTGGTGAGAGGGGTCTGGGGTCTTAAATGCTAGCAAGTGGCCATCAATTGGTCTCAATCCACCTGGAGAAAGGAGAATGAAGAACAACAAGACATATGGTAAAGATGAGCCCAAGAGACAGAACCAAAAAAATACCCACTGCCGTCGAGTCAATTCCGAATTATAGTGACCCTATAGGACAGAGTAGAACTGCCCGATAGAGTTTCCAAGGAGCATCTGGCGGATTTGAACTGCTGGCCTCTTGGTTAGCAGCCATAGCACCTAACCACTACATCACAAGGGTTTCCAAGAGACAAAAAGGATTACATAAATCAGAGTCTCCATCAGCCTGAGACCAGAAGAACTAGATGGTGCCTGGCTACCACTGATCACTGCCCTGACAGGGAAAACAAAATAGAATCCCTGATTGAACAGGAGATCAGTGGGATGCAGATCTCAAATTCTCATAAAAAGACCAGGCTTAATGGTCTGACGGAGACTAGAGGGACCCTGGAGGTCATGGTCTCCAGACCCTTTGTTAGCCCAAGGTTTGAACCATTTCCAAAGCCGACTCTCCAGAGAGGGAATGGACTGGATTATAAGACAGAAAATGATTCTGGTGAGGAGGAGCTTCTTGACTCAAGTAGACACATGAGGCTATGTGGACACCTCCTGTCTGGTGGCGAGATAAGAAGGCAGAGGGGGACAGGAGCTAGTTGAAAGGACACAGGGAATACAGGGTGGAGAGGAGGATTGTGCTGTCTCAGGAGGAGAGCAGCTAGGAGTGCATAGCAAGGTGTGTATAACTTTTTGTATTAGAGACTGACTTGATTCACAAACTTTCATTTAAAGCACAATAAATTAATAAATTAAAAATATAATATCACTAGCAGATTAATTTCAGAATTTCCAATTCAACATGCTTCTCACAAAGAAATAATGGGGTTAACCAATGTAGGAAATAGGAAATATAGTTCGCATTAATGAGCTGAATGACATTAGTAACAAGAGAGCAGTATATTATTTCTGGTTTTTCTTTCTTACTTGATGTTAACTGGCTCCCTTTGGGAACCAACTCAAAACTTTTTCTCTGTTAATAGATTCACTCTGGACTTATAATTCCCGACATAAAAGTTTTCTTCATTATTTTACCCTTTATTTCAATTCCCCTACCTGTAACATAAATTTGGAATAATTAAGGAAAAGGAGAATATGGATGATGTATATGCTAAAATTAACAATGTAAAATCAGGGGAATAGGTTTTGTGTATCACTATCCATAGTTGTCTCATTATTTTCAATATCACTTCCATGGGTCTGAGAAGCACACTGACAAAAAAGACAATTTCTGGGTAGTGTGAAAAATGAGGAATTGTAGTGATTGACAAGTGAGTGTGGCTCTCATGCTGTCTCTTTTATAACTGGAGATTTGACAATCGGACTATTATCAGGAAAATTTATTTATCAGATGCCAGTATAGACCAGATAATGGATACAGAGTCTTCCTAACAAAAACCTAGGCAAATATGTAAATTGCTCTTTTCTCCCTAAGCAAACCCCTTTTCTTTGAGGTTTTACCTTATCTATCACTCTATGTATCACTCTCTCACTCTCTCACTCTATCACTCTATCTATCTCTCTATCATCTATCTCTCTATCATCTATCTCTCTATCATCTATCTATCATTTACCATTTATTCTGTCTATATCTTCTTTCTCCTGTTTCTTTCACTTCATTACTGTGTGCATCATGTGGTTTGCTGAGCTACTATTTTGAACCGTGCAAAGAGGAAAGTAGGCTAAATTAGTGATTCGAAAGTTGGGACAGAATAGAGAAAAATTCCTCTGACATAATTTAGTGAAGAAGTGACAGAAAAGTTGAAGTTTAAGGTAAAACAAAGAGGAGGCAATATAAATATTAGTGGAGAAAGAAGAGGTGTTAGGATAAAAGGAGTTTACTTTTTATGGTTCTCGGTGTTTAAATATTCTCATAAGCATCTGTTTTGTTTTAATATTGTATTGTTTTGTTAAGAGCAGCTGGTATACTTTTGTGTGTGGTATGTAATGCATTCTGCATATTATATACAAAGTCTAATTCTTCTGTTTGAGCACAGGCTGGTAAATTTGATTAAAGGGTTTATTTAAAGAACTCACAAAATTGATAACTATAGATATATTCCAATGTATGTTTCATAAGCCCATAAAGAAAATTTTTTACTATACTTAAAAGAACTAAAAAAAAAAAAAAAAAGTGCGGCTTTGAAACAACCAGATACTCTTCTGCAAAATAATTACTAGAAATTTAAAATTTTGACTGGAGGAGTAATTATATTCTTATCAATATTAAGGTAGCAAAAATAGTCAACATTATTAAAATCTGGGTACTAGTCCATCTTTATGTAATGATAATTTATGTTACTTAGGGACCAGGAATGGAAAATAAATCAACCCTTCGTCTTGTTAAATGTAAATGATAATATTGTTTCTGATTTTTAGTGTGGTGAAAAGAGAATGGTATTGCTTTCGACCACCAATTTTTCTTCTTGAGGTGTTGGATGTTTCACTTCATTTTTCTGAAAAAATATTTCCTTTATGATAAAATATTTCATTAGTCTAATATAAAGGAGTTGTATGCAACATATATGACATAATGGGTAGAGTTGGGTCAAATCGTCAGCTTTGGATCTAATGTATTCTATTCTTATTCTTTTGAATCAAATATCTGATCAGTTAAATTTCAAATATAATCCTTGTCAATATCGATTTAAGATATACTTACCATCAGTAGTGTAATTGATGTGAATTGATTTAATCTCATTATAATCACATAAGATTTTTGTTTCCTCCTTTCTCTCATTTAAACAGACAAATTTCAATGGATAAGATGGGACAGCAAAATTCCAGCACAATTACTGAGCTTGTACTTATTGGATTTTCCAATCACCCCCAAGCTGAGATCCCCCTCTTCTTCCTCTTCTCTCTGATCTACTTGGTAAATCTTTTTGGAAACACAGCCATCATCACCTTAGTGGTTTTTGATTCCTTTCTCCACACACCCATGTATTTTTTTCTCTGTCATCTCGCCTTCCTAAATTTATATTTTAGCACACTTGTGGTCCCAAAAATGCTTTTTAACTTCATTGTAACCAGAAAAGTCATATCTTACAACTTCTGCCTTGCCCAGACCTACATCACTTTATTCCTGGAGGCAACTGAGTGCTTTCTGCTTGCAGTGATGGCTTTGGATCGCTATGTGGCTATTTGTTACTCACTTCGATACCTGATTGTCATGAACTGGTCTGTGTGTCTGGCACTATCTCTGGGGGCCTGGACCCTTGGCTTCTTTGCCTCAGTAGTGCCACTCTACTTCATAATCCTCCCACTCTGTGGTCCATATATTGTTGACTATATTTTCTGTGAACTGCCCATCCTTCTTCACATGTTCTGTGGTGATACATCCCTGGATGAGACCATGATGGTGGCAGGAGGGGCTGGAACCGTGTTATTCCCCTTCCTCCTCATTATATTCTCCTACCTCCACATCTTGTTGGCTGTGATGAGAATAGACTCAGCTGAGGGCAGGAAAAAAGCCTTTTCCACTTGTACTTCTCACCTGACTGTGGTGACCATATATTATGGGACAGGGTTGGTCAGGTACATGAGACCCAAGTCCCTTTACTCCGCAGAAGGAGATAAACTGATCTCCTTGTTCTATGCGGTCATCAACCCTATGATAAATCCTTTTATTTACAGCCTGAGGAATAAGGAAGTGAAGGGGGCGATGGGAAGAGTAATGGAGAGATACAAAAAAAGCCAACAAATCACAGATTAAAATGTTTAGAGATTAAAGACAACATTTCAAACTTTTCGTTTACCTCCAAATCACATGAGACTAAACTCCTTCACTAGAAATTCAGATTCAGTAGACTTGCTTGTGAAGATGGTCATCATATTTTTCTAAATGTATCCAGGTATTTACAGTTCAAGTTTTTCCTCTCTATGAGTTAACATTCAGACACATTAGTCTATAAAGTTTAAGAATATTGCCATCAAATACTTTTGTCAGTCAAATACTTTGGTAACTCAGCCATACACTTGTCAATATGGTAGGCATGTCTAACAGTCACTTCCTTTAGGGTACTTTATTATGTTTATTCATTCTTTTTTTAAGCTTTTGAATTTTGATAAGCGTTCCATCACTAGATCACCAATCTTCTTTGACTTGTGTGTGATGTTAAGCTGAAGATGTGTGCCAAAGATTTTACCAGAGATAAAAAAAGACAGAGGGCCATGGGAATTCTGAAATACTTATGTCATTAAATCATACAGAAGGAAAATATCTTTGAAGTTACTATTGAGAATTGTTTTAAGTGTGTAGAACACAGTCCTCCATATACCCGATTTATTTTTTGTCATTATAGTGAAAAGTTTTAGTTACAGTATAGGCTTTTGATTTAAAATATAAAGAAACTTCTGAATTATTAAACTTTAGTTAGATTCATGTGGAAGATAAGATACTGAACTAAAAAAAGTCATTTCATTTAATTCACTCTGTATTTAACTAAGTATATTGGGTAAAATATATTTGCAATGATGCTTTATCAAGGATCTGTATAGTGGTGAGTTTAATAATGCTTAATTTGAAGGAAAACTACAGAATTAATTCTAGTTTTAATCATTTAGTAGGTGTATATGCTTGAGCAGAAAACATAATCTCACTGTGTCTCAAGTTTTCCATCTGGGATAATCAGAAATTGTGCTCTTAATTGTGGACTTAATTGTGCCCATAACATTGAGAAGAATGGGAATTCCAGAACACTTAATTGTGCTCACAAGGAATCTGTGCATAGACCAAGAGACAATTGTTCAAACAAGAGGATACTTCGTGGTTTAAAACCAGGAAAGGTGTGGGTCGGGGTTGTATCCTTTCACCATACTTATTCAATCTGTATTCTGAGTAAATAATTTGAGAAGCTGGATTATATGAAGAAGAACTTTGCAACAAGGTTGGAGGAAGGCTCATTAACAACCTGTGATATGTAGGTGACACAACCTTGCTTGCTGAAAGTAAAGAGGTCTTGAAGCAGTTACTGATGAAGATCAAAGACTACAGCCTTCGGTATGGATTACACCTTAATTTAAAAATAGCAAAAATCCTCACAACTGGACCAATTAAGCAACATCATGATAAATGGAGAAAAGATTTTCATTGTCAAGGATTTCATTTTACTTGGATCCACAATCAACACCCATGGAAGCAGCAGTCAAGAAATCAAAGAACACATTGCATTGACAAATCTGCTGCAAAAGCCTCTTTCAAGGATAGTGAGACTTTGTCTCATATGCTTTGGACATGTTATCAGGAGGGACCAGTCCCTGGAGAAGGACAGCATGCTTGGTAAAGTAGAGGGACAGCAAAAAAGAGGAAGACCCTCAGCAAGATGTATTGACACAGTGGCTTCAACAATGGGCTCAAACAGAACAACGATTTTGAGGATGGTACAGGACATTTCGTTCTATTGTACATGGGTGGCTATGAGTTGGAACTAACTTGATGGCACCTAACAACAAGGTAAAATACATGTAGTACATCTAGAAAACAATAAAGACTTAATGAAAACCAGATGCTATGTTTTTCCAGAACTTATTCAATGAGAAGAATTTTGTGCTGAATTTTATAATTTCATAGAAAGAAATATGTGTATTCAATCCACTAAACCGAAAACTTTTTCAGGCTCAATCTGCTTACTGCTGTTGGAATTTATTTGTCCTAGGAAGTGGTCATTTTACTTTCCAAGGCCAAGTGACACGTGTTTAGAATAACTTAAAGAAACTGTTCTTATATTTAGGAAATATGAGTCCCCAGGAAGTTAATGTGTCCAGGCAACTCAGTTTGTCTACCCCAGTTGACAGAGGTGAATGCAGCTCCAATTTGTGTGGAAGTGCTGTGACTTCCTTTGAAAAACTTTAGTACCAAACCATCCAAGAGTCAGGACTTATTCCTGTGTCTTAAAATTTTATTACTTTCTACCTGTTGATTACTGTGAATAGTGTTGCAATGAACACTGGTATATAATTGGCAGATGTAGTGTTATCTATATTTTTGGAACAATAAAAAATTTTGAAACAAAAAATATATTGGATTCTGACATATGATGTCATATTTAAAAAATATGAAAGGAAGAAATCCTCTTAGTTTGGAGTGACTCAGTGCGTGCCAGGTTCCTAATACAGCTACAATACCTAGGTGTGTGTTGAAACATTGTGTGCACATGCATATGAGTGATTTTATGCAGCCCAAGTTGTGTGTTCAATTTAAGATGGCTCTATCTGGTGACTTCCCATGAAAGCTAAATTATCACTGTTGTGATACAAAAAGACAACATCTTACAAATACAATTTTAGAGATGGCACCAGAGTCTGCTCTCAAAAATCACTGCCCCAGACAGCTGAACTACCTGCGGCACTAGTTTGAAAGGGGAAAGTACCATATGTGGAATCAGAACATTTAAACAAAGTCCTAACACCATCCCAAATTCATAAATATTTGGGCCTCATTTTACTTACCTTGAAACTGAGGACAAGACTATTGTTAATCCACTGCAAATGAATCTTTCTATGGTTCTAATAAATATTTCTCTCAAGACTTGCAGTCAGGAAGCAATGAAATAGTATTTTATGAGATTGTGAAAGCCTTCAAGACAATTTATAACTGATGTATATGCAATGGATTTTAAAATCTTAGATTTTGAGCCAGTAACCATGGTTAAATAGAAATTAATGCTAACCTTGATTGAAAGTTATTTTTTAGAGATGCCTTACAGTCCCCATCCCCTTCATTTTGTTCCCATGCTCAATATTTAGGCACTTCTAAATGAAAACTCCACAGGAGAATAAACTCTGTTTTTGGCAAATCCAATTGTTTATTACTGTTCTGACCTCATATAAGAAACTCATACTATACTAGTTTAATTTGTTGAATTATATTTTGTAAAAACCTCTAGGAAACAAACTTAACTTTGATGAAAGTCTACAACTAAATCGGGTAAATATCTGGTTAATTTACTATAACCTTTGGTTTAACTTTTTTTATCTTTTTGCCCCCATACCAAAAATAAATGTGAGAGTGATTGTTGATAATATGTGCATACCAGTTGTTCAACCAATTTTACAAACCAATCTATTACTGCAAACAATGTGCAAAAATAAAAATGGCCCAGGAAGTGCAATTAGGGGTTCACAGTGCAGAGAAAATTCATTTTCCCTAAGGATTAATTATAAGAAACTTTCTGCAGATGTAATGGCAGCATAGTTCTCCTGGTGGTGTCATGAAAGCACAGTAGGGAAAGAAGTTTCCTTATTCTGACTCAACAGTCTCTAACACGTATAAATGAAATGATATTTTTATAGGTTTAAACAGTAGGCTGGGTCTTTAAACAGTCTGACCCTTTCAGAGAAGTTAACTGGTTAAATAAATTACATAAATTATAGGCTTACTATGCTTCCCTTCCCTATCTTGAAAAGAAAGTGGACTTGTGTGTCTGTGTGTATTTGTGTGTGTGTGTGAGAGGGAGAGCTGAGCTTAATCATTATCTACTTGCTGTGAGCTCTAATCGAGCACAAATTTAATGCATTACTGAATACTGGGAGGCAAAGTGAGTTTTAGTCTCTTTCAACATTGTAGTCCAAATTAATAGGTATATTCTGAATCTCAGCAAGCAATGATGCTAACTCACTACAACATGAATTTTCTTCATTGTTTTCTTTTTGAAGCCACTCTTATTTTCCTTCTGTTATATTTGTAAATGTCATTTGTAACACTATTTCCCTCTACCTTCTACTGGAACTTTTTTTTTCCTCTTGGATATTATTCTCTTATTGAATTTGTTATTCTTATTAAATGTTACAGAGTATAAATCTAATCTAATCTAAAATATCAGCATACCCCTAACTTGCACTCTCTCCGAAAGCTATATATACACAATTACCAACAAATATCAAACATTTCTTGTTTAAACTTTTGTATGACATCATCAAAACTTAAGAAATAATATGTTATTTATGTTTGATCATATCAACTTTATATTGCTGTTGTTAGTTGCCACTGAGTCAGCTCTGATTCCTTGCAACCTTATATACAACAGAACAAAACATTGCCAAGTCCTGTGCCATTTTCATGATTGTTGGTATGTTTGAGTCCATTGTGTCAATCCATCTCATCAAGGGTTTCCTTCATTTTCACTGACCCCGTACTATACTAAGCATGATGTTCTTTTCTAGTGATTTGTCTTTTCCTAATGCTGTGTTCAAAGTAAGCAAGCACAAGACTTGTCATCCTTGCTTGTGCGTTCTGGTTGTATTTCTTTTAAGACTGATTTGTTTGTTCTTCTAGCAGTGCACAGTATGTTCAATATTCTTTACTGATATCACAATTCGCATGCATCAATTCTTCTTCTGTCTTCCTTTTTCATTGCCCAGCATTTGTATGTGTATGAGGTGATTGAAAAGACCATGACCTGCGGTCAGGCTCATAGCGATGAACTGTATAGCAACAACTTTGGTTTTTTGGTTTTTGGGTCGGGCACATATTAATCATCGAAGTGACATATTTGCTTTATAAAACTTTAAAGAGGGCTTTAATTGTATAAATGGTGTAATTTGGATGTTGTTTAATATTAACCAAAAAAATAAATAATGAAAAAATAAACAGGAGGGAATTTTGTGGGTCACCCCATCCAACTTCATATTTCAGCTGGTCAAAAGAACACACATGGCAATCTAAGTTTAGGTTTCTGACTTCTAACTGAATATCTTTGTTTCTACTAACCTCTGTTTCGATAAAGCCATATTTAAAAAAAACAAAATGGAAACTTGAATCCCCAAATTCATTCAAATTCCTCATGAGTCATGAAGATATTTTCTTAGAATGGAAATAAAATAAAATGTATATTTTATGTTGTATGTTTTAAGTTTCATACTAACCTGTATTGTAGGAATTTTTGCAGCCCCGTTCAACTCCCACAACTCTGGTAAGTGTAGTGAACATAGAATTAGATGAGTATTTTTACATTAATAGGAAAAGTATCCAAAAAATTAGTTGTTGCTGTTAGGTGCTGTCAAGTTGATTCCAACTCATAGTAACCTTCTATGACATAATGGAACCGGCCCATAGGGATTCGTAGGCTGTAATCTTTATGAGAACAGATTATCAGGTCTTTTCTTCCATGGAAAGGCTAGTCGGTTTGAATTGCTGACCTTTCAGTTAGCAGTTGAGTACTTAACCTTTGTGCAAGCAGGGCTCCTTAAACCGTTAGCAGGAATATGATATTATAACATTAGACAATCTTCCCACAACATTGTTACTACTAATTTAGAAGTACATACCCCTGCACTGAAGATCTCTAAAGAGAAATTTATGAGGAATTGGCAGTGTGGTTACATCATGTTAAACCAATTCCTAAAACATTTCCACAATTAAAAAAATATTGTTATGCCTTGGCTTTGCTACTTCTTAGCTTGGAAACTTTTGCCATATTCCATATAAAGCTGTGAACACTGTTAAACATTATCACAATAATTATAACTATGGTAAGACCTGTTTATTTTCAAGCAAAGTGTCATGTCATTTTTAATTGCTTTTTTTTTTTTTTTTAATGCGGCAAGGAGTCAGGGAAATAAGCTTTGTCACAGGTACCGCTGTTTTAAATTTTAGAAATTATGAATTACAATTGTCTCTTCTATTTTAAGTCTACCTATACTAGAATAATATACCACCTTCCTCCCAAAAAGAATACTGAAAGAGTTACTCAACAAAATAATTTGTTGATCTAGATCAGCGAGTCAGAGAACCATCCCCAGTGAGTTAAACATGGTCCTTGCCTGCATTGCAAATAAAGTTTTATTGTAATACAACATGCCCATTTGTTTGCAATGTTGCCTATTGCTATTTTTGCACCATAGCAACAGACTTGAGTAGTTGCAAAAGAGAACATACGGCTTGCAAAGTTCTAATTTTTTTTTTTTTTTAATCTGGCCCCTTGCGGAAAAAGTTTGTCAAGCCCTGATCTAGATAACTAGCTAACTACTTGAGTATTCCTAACAAGTAGTGATATGTGAAATTGATCATATAACATAATTGAGTCGAATAAAATATGTTTAACATAGAATTATCATATGATCCAACAATTCCTTTCCTAGATATATACCAAAAATTGAAATAAAAAATACAAACAGATATTCATTGCAGCACTAGTCACAATAGCCAAAAGGTAGAAATGGCATAAATGTTCATTAACTGATGAATGGGTAAACAAAGTAAGGTATATCCATACAAGGGCATGTTACTCAGCCATAAAGAGAAATCAAGTCTTGATACATTCTACAACATGGATGACGCCTTAAAACATGCTTAGTGAAATAAGTGAGTCACGAAAGGACAGATATTGTGATTCCACTTACGTAAAATATTTAAGTAGGTAGATGTGTAGAGGCCCACGTTTATTAGTGGTTACCAGCTGTGGGAGGAAGGGGAAAGGGAGGATACATTGCTTAAAAGACACTGAGAATCTGTTAAGGGTAACTGAAAAATTTGGAGATGGATAATGATACTATTTGACCAACAAGGTGAATGTGATTAATGTTACTGAACTGTACATGAACAAAATGTTAAAATGGCAGAAGTTTTATTATGTAGATATTTTTTAAAAATTAAACAAAAGGTAGACTGAAAAGAGGAGATGAGTAAAGGAAGAGAAGTTGAGAGATTTGGAAACAGTGCTTTTCAGATGGTGAGTGGTGGTATCATTCAATAGACCTTTTGTTTCATGTGTAAGATATATCATTTTTGTACTTTGTATATAAGCAAAAATACATAAAGTCGGTAATATAAATTACATGGTAAAGTGTTTAAATGGTCAATTTTAATAAATAAAAACAAATTCTTTGGATATATTTCTTTTTTTTCCAGCTTTCTAGTCTCTTTTGGGGGGGGGAAACAATTAGCTAAGTACGTAACAATGTGAGTGAAGCACACAGGCGCTTCATAGACTATTGTGAGAGCAAAATGCATCGGTAGCAGTAGAGTCAGCTGAAAATCTCAACTCAATTAACTATTGGGTTCATCAACTTCTAGGAATATTTTTCCAGTCAATCGAGTCCATAATACAGTGACACGTGTGAGAGGCAGAATTCGATGGGACTACCATGTTTTCACGGTTCTCGCAACTTTTCTACCTTTGCTAGAGTGCAGTCTTATCATTTTTTTTAATTTTTATTGCGCTTTAAGTGAAAGTTTACAAATCGAGTCAGTTTCTCACACAAAAATTTATATACACCTTGTTATATACTCCTAATTGCCCTCCCCCTAATGAGACAGTACACTCCTTCCCTCTACTCTCTATTTTCGTGTCCATTCGGCCAGCTTCTGACCCTCTCTGCCCTCTCATCTCCCCTCCAGGCAGGAGATGCCAACATAGTCTCATGTGTCTACTTGATTCAAGAAGCTCCCTCTTCACCAGTATCATCTTCTATCTCATAGTCCAGTCCAATCTCTGTCTGAAGAGTTGGCTTAGGGAATGGTTCCTGTCTTGGGCTAAGAGAAGGTCTGGGGACCATGACAACTGGGGCCCTTCTAGTCTCAGTCAGACCATTAAATCTGGTCTTTTTATAAGAATTTGGGGTCTGTATCCCACTGCTCTCCTGCTCCCTCAGGGGTTCTCTGTTGTGTTCCCTTTCAGGGAAGTCATTGGTTGTGGCCGGGCACCATCTAGTTCTTCTGGTCTCAGGCTGATGTAGCCTCTGGTTTATGTGGTTCTTCGTGTCCTTGGGCTCATAATTTCCTTGTGTCTTTGGTGTTCTTCATTTTCCTTTGCTCCAGGTGGGTTGAGACCCATTGATGCATCTTAGATGCGTGTTCACTAGCGTTTAAGACCCCAGAAGCCACTCTTCCAAGTGGGATGAAGAATGATTTCTTAATAGATTTAATTATGCCAAATGACTTAGATGTCCCCTGAAAACATGGTCCCCAAACCCCCACCACTGTTACACTGGACTTTGTGAATACCACTTTTCCACCTTCCCTCCCTCCCCCCTCTCATAACCGTCAAAGAAAATTTTCTTCTCTGTTTAAACTATTTCTCCAGTTATTACAATAATGGTCTTATAGAATATTTGTCCTTTTGCAACTCACTGATTTTTTTTTTAATTTCACTAAGCATAATGCCTTCCAGATTCCTCCGTGTTATGAAATTTTTCACAGGTTCATCATTGTTCTTTATCGATGTGTAGTATTACACTGTGTGAATATACCGTAATTTATTTATCCATTCATCTGCCATGGGCACCTTGGTTGCTTACATCTTTTTGCTATTGTAAACAGTGCTGCAGTGAACATGGGTGTGCATATATCTGTTCGTGTAAAGCCTCTTAATTCTCTAGGATATATTCCAAGGAGTGGAAATGCTGGATCGTATGGTAATTCTATTTCTAGTTCTTTAAGGAAGTACCAAATCGATTTCCAAAGTGGTTGTACCATTTTACATTCCCACCAGCAATGTATAAGTGTTCCAGTCTCCACAACCTCTCCAACATTTATTATCTTGTATTTTTTCAATTAATGCCAGCCTTGTTGGAATGAGATGGAATCTCATTGTAGTTTTGGTTTGCGTTTCTCTAATGGCTAATGATCGTGTACATTCCGTCACGTATTTGTTAGCCATCCGAGTGTCTTCTTTAGTGAAGTGTCTGTTCATATATTTGCCCATTTTTTAATTGGGTTATGTGTCTTTTTGTAGTTGAGTTTTTGCAGTATCATGTAGATTTTAGAGATCAGATGCTGATCGGAAATGTCATAGCTAAGAACTTTTTCCCAGTCTGTAGGTAACCTTTTTACTCTTTTGGTGAAGTCTTTAGATGAGCATAGGTGTTTGATTTTTAGGAGCTCCCATTTATCTAGATTCTCTTCTGTGTTGTTAGATGTTTTGTTTACTGCTTATGCCATGAATTAGGGCTCCTAGCATTGTTCCTATTTTATCTTCCATGATCTTTATGGTTTTAGACTTAGGTCTTTGATTCACTTTGAGTTCGTTTCTGTGCATGACGTGAGGCATGGGTCTTGTTTCATTTTTTTGCAAATGGATATCCAGTTACGCCAGCACCGTTTGTTAAAAAGACTGTCTTTTTCACATTTAACTGACTTTGGGCCTTTGTCAAATATCAGCTGCACATATGTGGATGGATTTGTCTGGTTTCTCAATTCTGTTCCACTGGTCTATGTATCTGTTGTTTTAGCAGTACCAGGCTACTTTGCCTACTGTGGTGGTATAATAGGTTCTAAAATCAGGCGGAGTGAGGCCTCCTACTTTGTTCTTTTTCAGTAATGTTTTACTTATCCAGGGCCTCTTTTCCTTCCATATGAAGTTGGTGATTTGTTTCTCCATTTCATTAAAAAACGTCCTTGGAATTTCGATTGGAATTGTATTAAATATATAAACTGCTTTTGGTAGCATAGATATTTTTACAGGTTAAGCCTTCCTTTCCAAGAGCAAGGTATGTTCTTCCACTTATGTAGGTCTCTTTTTGTTTCTTGCAGTAGTGTCTTGTAATTTTCTTTGTATAGGTCTTTTAAGTCTGTGGTAAGATTTATTCCTAAGTATTTTATCTTCTTGGGGGCTACTGTAAATGGTATTGATTTGGTGATTTCCTCTTTGATGTTCTTTTTTTGGTGTAGAGGAACCCAACTGATTTTTGTGTTTATCTTGTATCCTGATACTCTGCTAAACTCTTCTATTAGTTTCAGTATTTTTCTTGACGATTCTTTAGGGCTTTCTGTGTATAAGATCATGTCGTCTGCAAACAGAGATACTTTTACTTCTTCCTTACCCATCTGGATGCCCTTTATTTCTCTATCTAGCCTAATAGCTCTGGCTAGGACCTCGAGCATGATCTTGAATAAAGGGCATGCTTGTCTGGTTCCCGATCTCAAGGGGAATGCTTTCAGACTCTTTCTATTTAGGATGATGCTGGCTATTGGCTTTGTTTAAATGCCCTTTATTGTGTTGAGGGATTTTCCTTCTATTTCTATTTTGCTGAGAGTTTTTACTATAAATGTGTGTTGAACTTTGTCAAATGCCTTTCTGCATCAATTGATAAAATCATGTGTTTCTTATCTTTTGTTTTATTTATATGATAGATTACATTAATTGTTTTTCTAATGGTGAACCCTCCTTGCATACCTGGTATGAATCCGACTTGGTTGTGGTAAATTATTTTTTTGATAACGTTGTTGAGTTCTATTGGTTCCTGAGGGATATAGGTCTGTAATTTTCTTTTCTTTTTCTTTTTTTTTTTTTTTTGTGTGTGATATCTTTACCTGCTTTTGGTATCAGGGATATGCTGGCTTCATAAAATGAGTTTGGGAGTATTCCATCCTTTTCTATGCTCTGAAATATCTTTAGTAGTAGTGGTGTTAACTCTTCTCTGAAAGTTTGGTAGAACTCTGAAGTGAAGCCATCTTCGGATATATTTCAATTGTTGTTTTTACTAGGTGCTTTCAACTAGGTTGTGACTCATAGTGGCTACGTGGATAACAGAATAAATTTCTGCCCAGTCCTGTGCCATTCTCCCAGTAGGTATTTTTGAGCCCATTACTGCAGCCACAGTGTCAATCCATCTAGTTGAGGATATTGTCCTTTTTTGCTGACCTTCTACTTTACCAAGCATGATGTCCTTCTCCAGTGCTTGACCCTTCTTAATAACATGTTCAAAGTAAGAAAGACAAAGTCTTGTCATCCTCGCATCTAAGAAGCTTTCTGACTATCCTTCCCCCAAGACAGATTTGTTGTTTCTCTTGCAGTCCATGACGTATTCATCTTTGTCAACACCATAATCTGAATGCATCAATTCCTCAGTCTTTCTTTTTCATTGTCCACCTTTCAAGTGCATATTGAGGCAATTGAAAATACCATGGATTTGATTATCAAAGTGACAATCATTTTAAAAAGGGACTTATATCCAGGATATATGGAATGCTATCAAAATTCAACAGCAAGAAAATAATTCAATTACATGTAGCAAAAACTTGACAGATTACTTCATCAAATACACAATTACAAGATATATTATGGCAAATAGACACATGATTATTCATTAAGACTATGCAAATTAAAACTACAATCAGATATCAGGTACACACATCTGAAAGGCTGACGTTAAAATCACTGACCATACCAATGACTGGAAGAATGTGGAGGAATTGGAACTGTCGTACACTTTTTGTAACAATGTAAAATGGAAATACTTGGTAAAGAGTTTGGCAGTTTCTTTAAATGTTTAGCATACATCAACAGAATAAGCCTACATATTTACACAAGTTAAATGAAAACATATTTTTCTACAAAGACTTCTGCACAAATATTCATAACAGATGTATTTATAGTAGTCCAAAATGTGATCCAACCCATCAACAAATAAAGGAATAAATAAAATGTGGTATATTCATACAACGGGATGTTGTTTTTAGGTGCCATGGAGTTGGTTCTGACTCATAGCGACCATATCCACAGAACAAAATGTTGCTCGGTCTTGTGCCACCTTCAAATAGTAGGTATATTTGAACTTGTTGTTGCAGCCACTGTGTCAACCCATCTAGTTAAGGGTCTTGCTTTATTTTGCTGACCCTCTACTTTCCTAAGCAGGATGTCATTTTCCAGGGATTGGTCAGTCCTGATAAGATGTCCAAAGCAAGTGAGACAAAGTCAATATCCTTAGTTCCAGGAAGCATTCTGGCTGTACATCTTCCAAGAAAGATTTGTTCATTCTTCTGGCAGTCCATGTATATTTAATATTCTTTGCCAACATCATAATTTGAATGTATCGTTTCTTCTCCTGTCTTCCTTTTTTCATTGCCCAGCTTTTGCATACATATGAGGTAATTGAAAATACCGTGGCTTGGGTCAGGTGCACTTTAATCTACAGGGTGGCATCTTCACTTTTTAGTGCTTTAAAGAGGTATTTGGCAGCAGATTTGCCCAATTCAATATGTCATTTGATTTCTTGACTTCTACTTCTATTGATATTGATTGTTAATCCAAGAAAATGAAATCCTTGACAACTTCAATATTTTCTTTGCTTTTCATTATGTTGCTTATTGGTCCTGTCCTGAAAATTTTTTTTTTTCTTCTTTATATTGAGGCACAATACATACTGAAGGCTTTGATCTTCATCAGTAACTGCTTCACGTCATCTTCACTTTCAGGAAGCAAGGTTGTGTTATCTGCATATCACAGGTTGTTTATGAGTTATCTTCCAATCCTGATGCCATGTTCTTCATATAGTACAGCTTCTCAGATTATTTGCTCAACATAAAGATTGAATAAGTAAGGGAAAGGATACAATCCTGATGCACACATTTTCCTATTTTAAACCATGCATAAGTCATATGTATGCTTAAATTAGTGTAAATTATTTATGCATTTTTATTATAAAGTTCATATCTGAAAATCCTATTTGCATCCTGTTTGTGTTTGTTTTTACTGTCATTTATCTCTTGTGAATTTTAGTCATATTGCTCTTTTCAATTTTTGCCTGATGAGTTTAATAAACATCTAAAATATGCACTTAGCAAATGTGTAGGACTAATCCATGCACACCTGAGTAACTGGCACACAGATTGCTATTGCTACCATCCCAGAAATTCACTCAGGTTAATCATAAACAAGACTTATGTGTGGTTTAAAATAGGAGAATATATGCACCACTCTAGTCAGTACTCATCAAGATAGCCTCTATCCAGATTAATGTCACATACATTATTTTCACCTTCTTTTGTAAGTGACATAAACTGAATCAACTGCAATATCTCCTTTTTTTACTGGTTTCCATCACCAAATGTTACACTGGTGTGATGCATCTATAGTGTTTTGCATAATTATATGTAGTTAATTTGCATTGCTGTATAATATTTCAATTTATGAATGTATCGAATGTATTTATCCATTTCATAGTTGACAGATACTTGGGTAGCTTCTTGTTTTGGTTTTTATAAATAATGCAGATATAAACAAGCCTACACTTCTTCAGTAAAAACTTCTGGGGTGGAGGATGGGATTGAAGGGTGATAAGTCAAGAATATTTTCAGACATTATAGAAACTACCCTCAAGTTTCCCAACTGGTTAGAACAGCTTATTCTCCCAGAAGCAAGGTATAGACATTTGGCTGCTCTGCATCTTCACCAACACTTGATATTGAAGTTCTTTAAACATTAACCGTTCTAATGACTGTTCGATGGTATCTCATTATAGACTTGATCGCATTTCCTTGATATTTAGAAAAGGAGAACACTTTGATATGTTTACTGAACACATATGCATCCTCTCTTGTGAACTATGTATTCAAGACTTGAGTACATTTTAATTCCATCTCCTATCTTTTTCTTTTTGATTTGTAAGAATGTTTATACACTCCCAAAATATGAGTTACTTTTTCCCCTCTTTCACTGTCTCTTTTGAAGAACAGAAGTTTATAATTTTAATATAGTTCCACATATCAGTTTTTATTTTGTGATTTTTTTTCCTGTTTAAGAAATTCTTACATACACTAAGTCACAAAACATGTTCTCTTTCTTTTCTTTCTAAAATATTTGCTGGTTTATTTATTCATAGTTCGTTAATCTATTTTTATGTATTGCCTGCAGATCTGCAATCCATCTGAAATTGATGTTGATTTATTGTGTGAGATAAGGGCCTTGAATTTGTTTTCAATATGCACATTCATTTTATCAAAATTCACCATTTATGAAAAAAGACTACCTTTTCCCCACTGCACTATACTGTCTGCTTTTTTGTAAATCACTTGACTGCATAATTCTGGGTATATTTCTGAACTCCATAATCTATTCTGTTTGTTAGTTACATCACCCTTGTGCCACTAACACAAAATAAGTAGACATAATAGATCTTGGTAAGTGGTAATTTAAGTTCTCTAGCTTTGCTGATAAAGATCAAAGACTACAGCCTTCAGTATGGATTATACGTCAATATAAAGAAAACAAAAATCCTCACAACTGGGCCAAGAAGCAACATCGTGATAAACAGAAAAAACTGAATTTTTCAAGGATTTCCTTTTACTTGGATCCACAATCAACACTTATGGAAGCAACAGTGAAGAAATTGAAGGACACATTGTATTAGGCAAACCTGCTGCAAAAGACCTCTTTAAAATGTTAAAAAGCAAAGATGTCACCTTGAAGACTGAGGTTCGCCTGACCCAAGCCATAGTGTTTTTAATTGCCACATATATATGTGAAAGGTGGACAATGAATAAGAAAGACCAAAGAAGAATTATGATGTTGGCAAAGAATATTGAATATACAATGGACTGCCAAAAGAACAACAAAAAAAAATCTGTCTTGAAAGAAATACAGCCAGAGATCTCCTTGGAAGCAAGTATTTGTCTCACCTTAAAAATATTAACTCTTCCAATCCTTGAACAAGGCATGCATTTCCATTTACTTAGGTCATTAACTTATTTCAGATATGTTTTCTAGTGTCCAGGGTATACATTTTAAGCATTCTTGCTTAGGATTATATAAAATTATTTCTTAGCATTTTAATATTTGGATGCTACTGTAAATGGGAGTTTTCATAAACTTCCATTTATTGTAAAAATGTGGTAAAATGTGGATAGCAATCCTATATTGTCATATGCACAATGCAGTGAGACTAATAAAAACAATATTGTGTAACCATCACGAATATCCATACTGTTGACAAAGTTCCATCACAATAAACAGAAAATCACTGCTTTCTAAATAATAATACCTCTTCCCCCTTCCTTCCCAATCCTGGTAACGGTTATTAAACTCTGATCTCTATACATGTGCCTCTTCTAGGAATTTCATGTTCGTGAGATCATTCACTATATGTCCTATTATGATTGACTTATTTGACTCAGCATAATGTTTTCAAGGTCCATGCAGGTTGTATCAAGTATCAGGCCTTCATTTCTCTTTATGGAAGAGTAACATTCCATTGTATGTATATACCACATTTTGTTTATCCATTTGTCTGTTGATTGACACTTGTTTTTTTTTCCAACTTTTTGCTATTGTGATTAGCACTGCAATGAACATTTTCATATAAGTGCCTGTTTGTGTTACTGCTTTCATGTCTCTCGGGTATTTACCTGAAAGAGTGAAATTTCTGGGTCATATGGTAGTACAGGGCCAGCAAAAAAGAAGACTCTCAACAAGATGGATTGAAACTGTGACTGCAACAATGTGCTCAAACATAGCAACAATTGTGAGGCTGGCACAGGACCAGGCAGAGTTTCATTATGTTGTAATTGGGTTACTTTGAATCAGAACCGACTCAAGGTACTTAATAACACCAAATGGTAGCTCTATGACTAGCTTTTCGAGGAATCGTCAAACTCTTTTCCATGATGATTTGCCATTTTACATTCTCATCAAGAATGGTAGAGGGGAGGAGGTTGGGCCAAGACGGCTGAGTAGCCAGATGCTTCTGGTGATCCCTCTTACAATGAAGACCCAAAAAACAAGTGAAACTATTGTATATAGAACAAGCTAGGAGCCCTGAACATCAGAGGCAAAGTTAGAAAATGGCCTGAGCACCAGGGAGAGGTAGAGATGGTGCAGAAGCAGAGAGTTGTCAGGCCTGAATTGCCAGGATCCCCCAGGCACCATTCCCAGAAGTGACTGCAGCAGGATGGTAGTAGAGTACAGCCACAGTTTCCTCACAGAGAATCAGCCAGCCACACTGCACACGCACCTCTAGACCAGAGAAAAACGGCGCTCTCGGCAAAAGCTAAGTACTTACGTATTACTTTACGGCAATCCCAACCTCCAAGCCAGCTTCAGTGACTGTCAATTTCCCTGGGCCTGAGATGGGCACAGCTGAGCACTCTGAGCCATTCTCCCAGCTATGGAAAAGGAATAAATTCACAATTGGGGAAAATGATAATCTGTCAGCTCCACTAACCTAAGGAGCTCAGGACAGAAGAGGCGCCTGTCCAGATATAAATGGTCTGTGGACTTTGAATAACTTTCACCGCTGCATGGACCTGTGTAAGCCTATTTCAGGAGAATAGGCCCTTGTTGGCAGAGTGCAACTGTTTCAGCTGTGCAGTGGAGAGGTGGCTGTTTGATGTTTGACAACACTTTGCCTATTAAACAGGGTACTCACCTACCCAAATCAAGGGCCTAAGGACCGGTGGCTCCACTCGGGTCACTGAGCCACCAGTGACAGGTCCAAGATAACTGGTAACTCCCAGTCCTTACAACCAAAAGCACTGTGCGCCCATGGTCCATCTGCAGAACCCACCCACCTGTGTGCTCTAGGGAACAGGAATGCACTTTCCTCACAGACACTCAGGGAACGGTTTTCAGCCCCCTCCTTGATCAGAGTATGACCCCTGCTGCAACTAGATACTGGTACCTAAACCAATCACCCCTTCCCTCTAAGAGAGTAGGACAGAGCCTGTACCATACACTTGATGACCAGCTACCTGGGCACCTGAGCTGAATCCATACAAGAAAAGTGAATGGACTCCTAGACTGATATACCTGATAACAGCTCTAGCCTCCTGGTGACAGGGTGCTAGAGCTTCAAAGGTGAAAATAATCAAGATAGCTCACTTAAGTAACCAATTTTGGCATATCAAAACAGAACAAAGCAAGAAGCTAGGGTATAGCAAGCAAATATAAAATAAACAAATATGATAACTTAAAAAAAAAAATTTTTTATAGACGTCTCAGAGACAACAGTCAATATCAAATCACATAAAGAAGCAGACCATGATCACTTTAACAAGCTCTCAAAGAATCAGGGGATCTTGTGGAAGAAGGTGCCTTCCTGGAATTGCTGGATGTGGAATACCAAAGATTAATATACAGAACTCTGCAAGACATCAGGAATGAGATTAGGAAGGAGAACAGGCAAAAGGCAGAGTGCAGAACTGAACAAGTGGAAAGCAGAACTGGTGAGACTGAAGACAAAGCGCTTGGCACCAACATATTTGAAGAAAAATCAGACAAAAGAATTTAAAAAATAAAGAAACCCTGGGAATCGGGCAGGACTCTATCAAGAGAAATAGCCTACAAGTTATTGGAGTACCAGAACAGGGAAGCATGACAGAAAATACAGAGATAATTGCTGAAGATTTGTTGACAGAAAACTTGACTGATATCATGAAAGATGAGAGGATATCTATCCAAAATTCTCATTGAACTCCACATAAGGTAGATCTTAAAAGAAAGTCACCAAGATATATTATAATCAAACTTACTAAAACCAAAGATAATGAGAGAATTTTAAGGGCAGCTAGTTTCTTAGAGATAAATGAAAAGTCACCTACAAAAGAGAGTCAATAAGAATAAGTTCAAACTACTTGGCAGGAACTATGCAGGCAAGAAGCCATTGGGTTGACTTACATAAAGCATTGAAGGAAAAAAATTGCTAGCCAAGAGTCATATATCCAGCAGCACAGTCTCTCAAATATGAAGGTGAAATTAGAGCATTTCCAGAAGAGCAGAAGTTTAGGGAATTTGCAAAAAACAAACCAAAACTACACGAAATACTAAAGGGAGTTCTTTGTTTAGAAAAACAATATCAGATATCAAACCAAGACTAGAACAGTGGACAGAGCAGTCAGATGTCAACCCAGATAGGGAAATCGCAAAAATAAATCATGACCAAAAAAAAAAAAAAAAAAAACGCTCAAAACAGGGAAACAGTGATGTCATTATGTAAAAGAAGACAACATTAAAACATAAAGAGGGACTAAGAAATGTAGTCTTAGATCTTTCATATGGAGAGGAAGACAAGGTGATTTAAAGAAAGAAAAGCTTGGTTTAAAATTAGAAATATAGGGGTAAATGCCAAGGTAACCACAAAGACAATCTTAATCATCAAAATAAAATACAAGAAAATATACTCAACAGAAACAAAATCAGCAACAACGAATAAAAGGAAAAGGCAATATGTAAACATAAACTACTCAGCACAAAAAATTTAGTGGGAAAAATAAACTGTCAACCACACACAGAAAAAGTCATCAAAATGATAGCACTAAACTCATACCTATCCATAATTATGCTGAGTATAAATGGACTAAATGCACCAGTAAAGAAACAGAGAGTGGCAGAATGGATAAAAAAACACTATCCATCTAAAGGCTGCCTACAAGAGACACACCTTAGACTTAGAAACATACACAAATGAAAACACAAACGATGGAAAAATACGTCAAGCAAACAACAACCAAAAAAGAACAGGAGTGGCAATACTAATTTCTGACAAAATAGATTTAAAATTAAATTCACCACAAAGGATAAGGAAGGAAACTACATAATGATTAAAGGGACAATATTCCAGGAGAATATAGCCTTATTAAATATTTATGCACCCAGTGACATGGCTGCAAGATAGGTAAAACCAACACTAACAGCATTGAAAAGTGAGATAGACAGCTCCACGATTATACTAGAAGACTTCAACACACCACTTGTGGTGGAGGACAGAACAACAACCAGAAGGAAGCTCAGTAAAGACACAGAGGAGTTAAATGTCACAATCAAACTACTTGACCTCATAGACATATACAGAACCCTCTACCCAACAGCAGCCAAGTATACTTTCTTTTCTAGTGCATATGGAACATTCTCCAGAATAGACCACATATAAGGTCATAAAGCAAGCCTTAGCAGAATCTAAAACATCGAAATATTACAAAGCATCTTCTCAGAGCATAAGGACATAAAAGTAGAAATCAATAATAGAAAAATCAGGGAAAAGAAATCAAATGCATGGAAACTGAACAATACCTTACTCAAAAAAGACTGGGTTATAGAAGACCTGAAGGATGGAATAAAGAAATTCATAGAATCCAATGAGAATGAAAACTCTTCCTAGCAGAACCTTTGGGACACAGTGAAAGCAGTGCTCAGAGGTCAATTTATATCCATAAATGTACACATACAAAAAGATGAAAGGGCCAAAAGCAAAGAATTATCCCTACAACTTGAACAAATAGAAAAAGGGCAACAAAAGAAACCCTCAGGCATCAAAAGAAAGCAAATAATAAAAATTAGAGCAGAAAACAGAAAGACAACTGAAAAAGTTAAGACCAAAAGCTGTTTCCTTGAAAAAATTAACAAAATTGATAATCCATTGGCCAAACTGACAAAAGAAAAACAGGAGATGAAGCAAATAACCCATATAAGAAATGACATAGAAGATATTACAACAGACCCAAATGAAAATAAAAGAATCATAGCTGATTACTATGAAAAATTGTACTCTAACAAATTTGAAAACCTAGAAGAAATGGATGAATTCCTAGAAACAGCCATCATTTTGGGAAGGGTATTGTTCAGTTTCCAACTGTTTGATTTCTTTTCCCTGCTTTTTCTGTTATCCTACCTAAACTAAAACAGGGGTAGAACACCTAAATAAACCCATAACAAAAGAAGAGAATCAAAAAGTATCAAAAAATTCCAAACAACAACAAAAAAAGCCATGGACCAGACAGCTTCACTGAAGAGTTATACCAAACTCAGAGAAGAGTTAACACCATTACTACTAAAGGTATTTCAGAGCAGAGGAAAGGACAGAATACTCCCAAACTCATTCTATGAAGCCAGCATATCCCTGATACTTAAACCAGATAAAGACACCACACAAAAAAAAGAAAATTACAGACCTATATCCCTCATGAACCTAGATGCAAAAATCCTCAATAAAATTCTAGCCAATAGAATTCAACAACGTATTATAAAAATAATTCACCATGACCAATTGGGATTCATATCAGGTATGAAGGGATGGTTCAACACTAAAAAACAATTAATATATATAAATAAAACAAAAGATAAGAACCACATGATTTTATCAATTGATGCAGAAAAGGCATTTGACAAAGTTCAACACTCATTCATGATAAAAAGTCTCAGCAAAACAGAAATAGAAGGAAAATCCCACAGCATAATAAAGGGCATTTATACCAAGCCAACAGCCAACATCATCCTAAATGGAGAGAGTCTGAAAGCATTTCCCTTGAGATTGGGAACCAGATAAGGATGCCCTTTATCACCACTCTTATTCAACGTTGTGCTGAAAGTCCTAGCCAGAGCAACTAGGCTAGAAAAAGAAATAAAGGGGATCCAGATTGTTACGGAAGAAGTAAAAGTGTCTCTATCTGCAGATGACATGATCATATATACAGAAAACCCTAAAGAATCCTCAAGAAAACTACAGAAACTAATAGAAGTTGGCAGCAGACTATCACGGTATAAGATAAACATACAAAAATCAGTTAGGTTCCTCTATACCAACAAAAAGAACATGGAACAGGAAATCATCAAACCAATACCATTTACAGTAGCCTCCAAGAAGATAAAAAAGGAATATATCTTACCAGAGGTGTAAAAGACCTATACAAAGAAAACTACAAGACACTACTGCAAGAAACCGTAAGATACCTACGTAAGTGGAAAAACATACCTTGCTCATGGGTAGGAAGACTTAACACTGTGAAAATATTTATTCTACCAAAAGGAGTCTATAGATACAATGCAATTCTGATCCAAATTCCAACATTTTTTAATGAAATGGAGAAACAAATCACCAACTTCATATGGATGGGAAAGAGGCCCTGGATAAGTAAAGCATTACTGAAAAAGAACAACGAAGTGGGAGGCCTCACTGTACCTGATTTTAGAACCTGTTATACCACCACAGTAGTCAAAGCAGCCTGGTACTGGTACAACAACAGATACATAGACCAATGGAACAGAATTGAGAATCCAGACATAAATCCATCCACATACGTGCAGCTGATATTTGACAAAGGCCCAAAGTCAGTTAAAAGAGGAAAAGACAGTCTCTTTAACAACTGATGCTGGCATAACTGGATATCCATCTGCAAAAAGATGAATAAGACCCATACCTCACACCATCCACAAAAACAAACTGAAAATGGATCAAAGACCTTAATATAAAATCCAAAACGATACAGATCATGGAAGATAAAATAGGGACAATGGTAGGAGCCCTAATACATGGCACAAACAGTACACAAAACATTACTAACAATGCAGAAGAGAAACTAGCAACTAGGAGCTCCTAAAAATCAATCATCTATGCTTATCCAAAGACTTCACCAAAACAGTAAAAAATTACCTACAGACTGTGAAAAAGTTTTAAGCTATGATATGTCTGATTAGTGCCTGATCTCTAAAATCTATGTGATATTGCAATAAAAATAAATTAATAAATAAATAACTGAACTGTAAAAAAACAAATAATGCAATTAAAAAATGGGCAAATGATATGAACAGACACTTCACTGACGAAGACATTCAGGTAGCTAATGAATTTCATGAGGAAATGCTCATGATCATTAGCCATTAGAGAAATGCAAATCAAAACTATAATGAGATTCCCTCTTACTCTAGCAAGGCTGGCATTAATCCAAAAACACAAAATAATAAATGTTGGAGAGGTTGTGGAGACTCTTGAACACTTATACACAGCTGGAGGGAATGTAAAATGGTACAGCCACTTTGGAAATCGATTTGGTCCTTCCTTAAAAAACTAGAAATAGAACTACCTTACAATTCAGCAATCCCACTCCTTGGAATATATCCTAGAGAAATAAGAGCCTTCACATGAACAGATATATGCACACCCATGTTCATTGCAGCGCTGTTTACAATAGCAAAAAGATGCAAACAACCAACGTGCCCATCAACGGATGAATGGGTAAATAAATTATGGTAAATTCACGCAACGGAATACTAAGCATGGATAAAGAACAATGATGAATCCTTGAAACATTTTATAACTATAACGTGGAGGATTCTGGAAGGCATTAACTGAAATTAGTCAGTTGCAAAAGGACAAATATTGTATAAGAGCATTATTAGAAGAAATTAAGAAATAATTTAAACAGAGAAGAAAATGTTCTTTCATGGTTACAAGAGTGGGGAGGAAAGGAGAGAGGGAGAGGGGTTTTCACTAATTAGATAGTAGATAAGAGCTATTTTAGGTGAGGGGAAAGACAACACACAATACAAGAAAGGTAAGCACAACTGGATTAAATGAAAAGCAAAGAAGTTCGCTGAATAAACTGAACGCTTTGAAGGCCAGCATAGCAGGGGTGGGGGTTTGGGGCCCATGGTTTCAGGGGACATCTAAGTTAATTGGCGTAATAAAGTCTATTAAGAAGATATTCTGCATCCCACTTTGGAGAGTGGCTTCTGGGGTCTTAAACACTAGCAAGCTGCCATCTAAAATGCATCAATGGTTCTCAACTGACCTGGAGCAAAGGAGAATGAAGAACACGAAAGGCACAAGGTAACTGAGCCCAAGAGACAAAAAGGGTCACATAAACCAGAGACTAGGTTTTTTTACATTAACCTGAGACCAGAAAAACTAGATGGTGTCCAGCTACAACCTATGACTGCCCTGACAGGGAACCAGCAGAGAACCCCTGAGGGAGCAGGAGAGCAGTGGGATAAAAAAACCCCAAATTCTTGTAAAAAGACCAGACTTAATGGTCTGACTGAGACTAGAGGGGCCCCAGAGTTTTTGGTCCCCTGCCCTTCCGTTAGTCCAAGACAGGAACCATTTCCAAAGCCAACTCTTCAGAAACGGATTGGACTGAACTGAGCTATGGGGTAGAAAATGATACTGGTGGAGAGTGAGCTTCTTGGATCAAGGAGACACACAAGACTATGTGGGCAGCTCCTGTCTGGAGGAGAGATGAGAGGATAGAAGGGGTCAGAAGCTGGCCAAATGGACACAGAAGGAGAGAGTAAAGGGAAGGAGTATGCTGTCTCATTAAGGGGAGAGCAACCAGGAGTATATACAAAAAACCAAACCCACTGCCAATGAGTTGATTCTGACTCATCGCGACCCTATAGCAAGGTGTATATCCGTTTTTGTATGAGAGACTGACTTGATTTGTAAACTTTCACTTAAAGCGCAATGAAAATTAAAAAAAAAAATGGCTGAGGGTTCTGATTGCTCGACATTCTCACCAACATTTGTTATTTTCCTTTTTCAAGAATTTTATCTTAGTCATTCTAGTGAGAGTGAAGTGGTTTCTCACTGTTGTTTTGATTTGTGTCTGCCTGGTAATGGATGAACTTCTTCCATGATCCTTATCGTTTTAGATTTTATATTTAAGTGTCTGATCCATTTTGAGTTTGTTTTTGTGCCTGGTATGAGGTATGGGTCTTGTTTCATTTTTTTGCAGATGGATGTCTAATTATACCAGCACCATTTGTTAAAGAGACTATCTTTTCCCCATTTAACAGACTTTAGGCCTTTGCCAAGTGTCAGCTGTTCATATGTGGATGGATTTATGTCTGAATTCTCAGTTCTGTTCCATTGGTCTATGTATCTCTTGTTGTACCAACACCAGGCTGTTTTGACTACTGTGGCAGTATAAAAACTTCTAAAATCTGGTAGTGTAAGGCTTCCCACTTATTTATTTCTTTCTTCTTTTTTTAGTAATGTTTTGTTTATCTGGGACCTCTTTCCCTCCCATGTGAAGTTGGTGATTTGTTTCTCTATCTCATTGAAAAATATCATTGGTATTTGGATCGGGATTGCATTGTATCTATAGATCGCTTTGGGTAAAATAGACATTTTTACAATGTTGAGTCTTCCTATGCATGAGCAGGGAATGTTTTTACACATATGTAGATCTCTCCTGGAAACCCTGGTGGCGTAGTGGTTAAGTGCTACAGCTGCTAACCAAAGGGTCAGTAGTTCAAATCCTCCAGGCGCTCCTTGGAAACTGTACTGGGCAGTTCTACTCTGTCCTATAGGTCGCTATGAGTTGGAATCGACTCAACGGCCCTGGGTTTGGTTTTGGTTAGTAATTGATGACTTTGAGCATCTCTTCATAGCCTTAGTTTGCTATGGTGAAACATCTTTTCAGATGTTTTGATCACTTTTTGATTTCGTTGTTTGCCTTTATCTTGTTAAGGTGTAGGAGTTCTTATGTAGTCCGAATATTAGACACTTATCTGGTATGTTTCCCCAAAATTTTCTCCCCGCATGTGGGTTGTCTCTTCACTTTATTGATTACATTCTTTGATGTACAGAAGTTATTTTTTTTTTTCAACGAGATACTGTTTATCTATTTTGTGTTTTGTTTTCCCTACCTTTGATGACATATCTGATCATTTGTTGGTGAAGGCCAGATTCTGAAGCATATCCCTGTTTTCTTTTCAGAGTTTTATGGTTTTAGGTCCTACATGTAGGTCTTTGATCCATTTTGATTTAGATTTTGTATGTGTTGTGTGCTATGGGTCTAAATTTAGTCTTTTCCGTGTGCAAACCCAGTTTTCCCAGCATAATTTATTAAAGAGACTCTTACTTTCCCCGTTTGATGGATTTAGCAGCCTTGTCAAATATTAGTTTACAATGAATGTGTATCCTTATCTCTGGACTCTTAATTCTATTCTATTGGCGTATATGTCTATCATTATACCAGTACCAGACCGTTTTGATTACTGTAGTTTTATATTATATTTTGAGATCAAAAGTGTGACCCCTTCTACTATGTTTTTTTGTTTTTTTCAAAGTTGCTTGGGTTATTTGAGGTCTTTACAGTTTCACATAAATTTGAAGATAGGCTTTTCCATTTCTGAAAAGAAGACTGTTGGAATTTTGATAGTATCTAGTGCTCTATAACAGAAATACCACAAGTTGATGGCTTTACCAACAGAAGCTTATTCTCTCACAGTATAGTAGGCTAGAAATCTGATTTCAGGGTGCGAGCTCCAGGGGAAGGCTTTCTTTCTCTAACAGCTCTGGAGGAAGGTCCTTGTCATCAATCTTCCTTTGATCTAGGAGATTCTCAGCACAGGACCCCCAGGTCCAAATGATGCTCTCTGCTCCTGGCTCTACTTTTTTGGTAGTATGAGGATGTGGTGTCTCTCTGCTTGATTCTATCTTTTATGTCTCAAAAGAGACTGACTCAAGATACAACCTAATCTTGTAAATTGAGTCCTGCCTTATTAACATAAATGCCTCTAATCCACCCTCAATAATACCATAGAGGTAGGATTCATAATGCATAGCAAAATCACATCAGATGACAAAATGGTGGACAATCACACAATACTGGGAATCATGGCATAGCTAAGGTGATACACATTTTGGAGGGACACAATTCAATCAATAACAGATGTGAATTGTGTTGAATCTGTAAGTTGCTTTAGGTAATATTGATACCTTGAAAAAGAAACTCTTGACAATACAAAATCTTCTAGTTCATGAGCATGGAATGCCCTTAGATTTATTTAGGTCATCTTAAATTTCTTTTAGTAATGCACTATAGATTTTAGTGTACAAGTCTTTCACCTCTCTGGTTAGTTATTCCTAAGTGATTTACTATTTCAGATGCTGTAGGAAATTGAATTTTTCTCTTAATTTTATTTTCAGATTGCTCATTTTTGATGTATAAAAATCCTACTGCTTTTTTGTGTTTTCTTGTATGCTGCCACTTTGCTGAATTTGCTCTAATATCTACCTTGTGGATTATTTGGAGTTTTCTTACATAGGATCATGTCATCTATGGAAAAGTGAATGCTTTACACTTTCCTTCTCAATTTAGATACCTTTTCTTTCTCTTTTACCATTTTACTCTGGCTAGAATTTCCAGTAAAATATTGAATAGCAGGCATATGTGTTTTGTTCCTAAACTTAAAGGAAACCTCTCAGTATTTCTCCATTGAGTATGATAGTAGCTGTGTTTTTTTCATAAATGTCCTATACCATATTGAGGAATTTCACTTCTATTCCTTTTTTTTTTTTTTTTAACCAGTGTTATTATCATGAAAGAGTGTTCGGTTTTGTCAAAAGACCCGTCAGTTTCAGTGAAAATGATGAAGTGATTCTTTCCTTTTGTTCTAAGAGTGTGGTGTGTTACATTGGTTGCTTCTTTTAATGTTAAAACACCCTTGCATTCCTAGGATAAGCCCCAGTTGATCATGGCAAACAATCTTTTCAACATGCTTTGGTATTCAGTTTGCTAATATTTTGCTGAGGATTTTTTTTAATCTGGATTCACTGGAGTATTTTTCTGTAGTGTTTTGTGTTTGTTTGCTTTTTATTATGGTTTCTGTGTCTTGTGTTGGTATCAAGGCAATGATAGAATGAGTTAGAAAATATTCCTTCTGCTATTTTTTTAAAAAGTTTAAGATGATTTGGCATCATTATAAGTGTTTGGTATTATTTCTCATCAAATTTTGGGGAGGTTTATTTTTACTGCCTTGATTTCTTCACTTGTGGGTTTGTTAAGGTCTTCTATTTCTTCTAGAGTTAATTTAAAAAGTTTTTGCATTTTGGATATTGTTTATTAGAAAATTTGTAAATTATCTAATATGTCAGCATGCAAATATTCATACTATTCTATTATTGATCATTTTTATTTCTGTATGGTCAGTTGTAATGTCCCCACATATTTCTGATTTTAGGTACATGTATCTTCTCCATTTTTTTCTTAGTCACTGTAGCTAAAGGCTTGTCAGTTTTATTGATACTTTCAAAGGAACAAATTTTGCATTCATTTGTTTTTTTCTGTTTGGTATTTTACTTATTTCTGCTCTGATCTTTGCTATCTCCTTTCCTCTGGTATTTTTTGGATTTGGATTGCTCTTCTTTTCCTAGTTCCTCAAATTTTATGGTTAAGTTTTTTAATTTGTAATTTTTTTCTCTTTTACTAATATAGGTTTTTATGGCTATAAATTTCCCTCTGAGTCCTGCTTTGGCTGTGCCTCATAAATTTTGATATGTTTTGCTTCCATCTTAATTTTCTATAAGTATTTTTTAATTCTTCTTTTGACTTTTGATCAATTATTTGTTTAATAGTGTGTTGTGTAATTTTCACATATATGTGTAACTTCCACTTTTTCTGTTGTAATTTCTAATTTTATAGCATTGTGTTTGGAGGAAATACTTTTATGACTTCTAATTTTAAAAACTGGTGTTGAGACTTGTTTTGTAGGCTAACATGTGGTCTATCCTGGAGAATGAACCATGTGCACAGGACAAGAATGCATTATACACTGTTGTAGGGTGTAATGTTCTATGTTCGTTTGTTAGGTCTAGTTGGTTTATGGTCTTCGGTTTCCTCATTGATCATTTTCTAGATGCTCTTTCCATTATTGAGGTTGCATTAAAGTATTCCACTATTATTATACAATTATCTATTTCTTCTTTCAGTGTTTGCTTTGTGTATTTGTGTGCTCTGATATTTTGTGCATATGTGTCTGTAATTGTTATACCTTCTTGATAGATCAATCTTTTTATCATTACATAAATACCTTGTTCTTTTGTCTTAATGGATTTTGATTTGAAGTCTATTTTATCTGACACTAAGATTACCACTCCCACACTGTCTGGTTTATTACTTGTATGAAAAAATTTTTTCCATTTCTTTCAATTTCAATATATTTTTATCTTTGAGTCCAAAATATACCTCATGAAAGAAGTGTATAGCTGGGTCATATTTTTTTTTCCCCATTCTGCCACTCTGCCTTTTGATTGGAACACTTACCCCATTTATAGTCACTGTGATTACCAATAAGACAGAATTTACTTTGACATTTTATTTTTTTTTTCTTGTTGTGTGAGTCTTAAGCCTTCTTTGCCCCATATTGGTTCTAATGCTTTTTTGACTCCCTTCCCCATTCTCTTTGTGTTTGGTTTTTAGATTTTTTGTTTGTTTGTTTTTGTTTTTCATGAGTATTTCATTTAATATCTTGCTTTTATAATGACCTGAATAAACTGATATCAACTTAGCTTTAGTAACATAGAAAAATTTGCATCAAAAGAGTTCTCTCCATTTATGTTTTTGTTATCTTAGTTACATCTTATTACATCATGTGTCCTGTAAAATTAATGTATACTTATATGTCATTATAAAGTAGGAAGGATATAACCACTAGGTTTATCTAGTAAAAATTCCTTAAAGCTTGCCTTCATTTGTGCCCATGCATTTTACTATCCTTGTAGATACTCCCTCTTAAAACTAAAGAAAATTAAAACACCAACAAAATCTGAGTATATCCTAACAAACAAGCATAAGCAGACTCTGGATGTTGGAAAGTAGAAAGAGGGCTCCTAGGAAAATTAGGACATTATGAACAGCACAGCTGTGAGGTCCATGAGGTCCGTTACCTTCTCCTGTATTCTAAGTAGGGTAAGAAGTATACAAACAAAAAATCAAAAAGAGGTATATGTTTAAAAAATGAAATAAACTCAGAGGAAATCCTGCTTCTCTTAGCCAAAAAACCTAGAGAAGTATGGCATAACAGGACAGAAAACTTTTTTTTTTTTTAAATGTAACCCTGATGACATTCAAATACCCACTTTTTTTTTTTTTTTCTGTACTGTCACGTTTGTGGCTTTTGGAGCTGATATTCCACCTTCATTTCTTCCCTCATGAAAGAGGCAGAGACATTCTCATTGATCTACATATGGTGCTTTCAGAACAAATAGGAAAGGCTATTTCCTCCCATACCTGGTGAAAGTAGGCAGTGTTCTAAATCCCATACCAGCTATTATCAACAAATCAAATAAATTGATATTCCATCACTGCCCAGTTGAAGCGGTGGTGGTGTTCAGATTTACCTGCCACTATAGTTCCAATGGGCAACACTGGCGGCATACTGGTTAAGAGTTACTGCTGTTAACCAAAAGGTCAGCAGCTCAAATTCACCAGGCACTCCTTGAAAACCCTGTGGGGCAGTTCTACTCTGTCCTGTAGAGTTGCTATGAGTCAGAATTGACTCGACGGCAATGGGTTTGATTTTGTTTTTTGAATTTTTTAATAGTTCCAACAGAGTCCATTGGGAAGATGACCCTAGACTTCCAGAGATGTAAAGTGTAGTATGGGGTAGTCATCATGCTGCTCCACCCTCTACACTGATGTCAACAGGGCACAGTGGGAAAATGAGCCTTCACTTCCACCTGGCATTAACAAGACTGTACACAGCTGCTACTGAGTAATATTAATCACCATAATTTCCCCACTTTGAGCATCAGGTGGGGGGGATAGACAGCAAGGAACATAGCGAGGCCCATCAACACTCAGCATCAAGGAGATGATACAAGGTGGGGGGAAGCAGGGTTAGTTGGCATTCTGCTACCCATCGTTTTGCCTGGTGTCAGTGGGTCCTAATGCAGAGCTGAGCTCCCCCAATACCTTGTAATAGCAGCATGATGTAAATTAGACTTATGTTTCATCTTTCTCCAGTGTGAGAAGCATCCAGAGGGGATCTGAGCATACAGCAACAAAGGAGGCAATGTGGTAATATGTGTCAATGACTCATTTGTGCTAAGATGGTGTCAGTGGTTAGGGTGCAACCTATACACAATAAGGAAGTGTGATTCATTGCTCTACATTTAATGGGATTGTGGTGATGCAGAACAGCAGGAAGTTGAGAACACACACTAACTTTTCCTTGTCCCTACGTCTCAACAAAGGGACTGCCTAATGAAAATAATAAATAAACTTGATAAAGACTTTTATAAAATCAAATATCCAAAATGTGCAGGATACAATTGAGTATCACTCGTCATGCAAAGGGCCAGGAAAATAACAGTTTGAATAGTAAAGGTAATCACAGATGTCAATGCTGAGAAGAACTAGATGTCAGCATTAACTTACATGGAGTATAACATACGCAAGTTTTGAATTCTCTTGAAACAAATTAAAGAATAGAACATCTAAGTGAAAAATATAAATTATAAAAGAGAAAAATTGGAATTATTATAAGTGAAAAATGCAATAATTGACTTAATGAAAGCATGTGAAGCACTCAATTATAGTATGAAAATGAACAACAGAGAGAAGATATTCTTAAATATATAAATGGATTCTGAGGGATATGTGGGAAATAACAAAAGCACTAATCCTTAATTCATTAGAAGTCCAGAAGGAGATAAGAGAGCATAACTGAAAAATATTTGAAGAAGTAACGACTGAAACTTTCTGGAAATTATAAAGTTATTAAACTTCAGATTCAGGAAACTGAGAAAACCTCAAATAATATAATCCCAGAGAAGTCCACACCAAAACACGTCATAATTAAACTTCTGAATACTAAAGACAAACTCTTGACAGCAGCCAGAGCAAGATGATGCATTAAGTAACACCAATTTGAAGGACAATGGATTGTTCATTTGAAACCAGGCAGTCCAGCAGCAAGAGGCATAGCATTTTCCAAGTTCTGAAAGAAAAGAATTGTTAACATAAGATTGTATATCCAGCAAAACTATCCTTTAGAAATACAAGAGGAATGAAGACATTTTCAGGTGAAAGAAAACTAAGAGAATTGTCTCAGGAAAACTTAGTCTTAAAGAATAGCTAAAGGAAGTTATTTAAAAAAGTAAAATGATAATAAATGAAGGCTTGAGCATTCAGAAAAGAAAGAAGACATCAGAATGTGTAAATATAGGGAAAATACAATAAACTACCCTTATCAGGAATTTCTTAAACCCCATTTGGTATTAAAGCAAAAAAAAAAAAAAAAAACGATGAGGTCGCCTGGATTGGTGCTCAACGCATAATGAAAAAACCTTAAGAAAAATAGATTTTGAAAATGATACGGGTAAAGGAGCCTAAATGGAAGCAAGATTTACATGCTTTACTCAAAATGATGAAATGTTGATACCAGTAGACAGAGAAATGTTACATATGTGCATTGTAAAACCAGAGCAATGACTAAAATAGAAAACTGAAAAAAAAAAAAGAAAGAAACCATTGCCATTGAGTTGATTCTGACTCACAGCAACTGTTATGGATTGAATTGTATCACTAAAAAAATGTGTGTCAACTTGGCAAGACCACGCTTCTCAGTATTGTGTGATAGTGTGACCATTTTGTTATTTGGTGTGATTTTCCTACGTGTTGTAAATCCTACCTCTGTGATGTTAATAAGGCAGGATTAGAGGCAAATGTCTTAATGAGGCAGAACTCAATCTACAAGATTAGGTTGTATTTTGAGTCAATCTCGCTTTAGATATAAAAGAGAGAAGCGAGGAGAGAGGCAGGGAATGTCCCACTACCAAGAAAGAAGAGCTGGGAGTGGAATGTGTTCCTTGGACCTGGGGTCCCTAGCTGAGACACTCCAAGATCAGGGGAAGATTGATGACAAGGACCTTACATGAGAGCCCACATGGACAGAAACCCTTCTCACAGAGCTGGCACCCTGAATTTGGACTTCTAGCCTCCTAGACTGTGAGAGAATAAATTTGTGTTTGCCAAAGCCATTCACTTGTGATATTTCAGTTATAGAAGCACCAGATAACTAAGATAGTGACCCTGTAGGACAGAGTAGAACTGCCCCATAGAGTTTCCAAGGAGCAGCTGCTGGATCTGAACTGCTATTCTTTTGGTTAGCAGTCAAGGTGTGCCACCAGGACTCCAGAAAACTGAAAGATAATAAAAATAAATCCCAGTGGAACTTGGAAAATGTTAAAATAGAGAAAAAGGTAAAAGAAGAACAAACAAATGAGAAACCCAGGAGCCAGAACAAATAATAAGAGATTAAAGTCCCAATATAGCAATATATCTTAAATGTAAACAAGTTAAACAACTGTAACAAAAAATAGTTGGCTGTCAAGTCTATTCCAACTCATGGTGAGCCTGTTTGTTGCACAATAGAATTGCTCCACAGGGTTTTAATGGCTATGACCTTTCATATGCAGTTCCCAAGCCCTTTATTCTGAAATGCCTCTGGGTAGGTTCATACCACCAACCTTTACGTTAATAGTCGTGCACTTAGATGTCTGCATCACTCAGGAAAATTTATCTTAAATATACAGGGTCTGAATATATAAATTAAAAGGCAAAATTGGCATAGTGGAATAAAAAATGATCCAACAATAAGCTCACTGAAGAAACTCACTTCCAAAAAAAAAAAAGGCATACTTAGTGTCATGGATTGAATTATGTCTCCAAAAATAATGTGTTAACATGGCTTGGCCATGATTGCCAGTGCTGTGTGGTTGTCCCACATTTTATGCTTATTGTATACCCTAGTCTGCATGAGTGTGGTTATGACGCCATTTGGGAGTGAGCTGCCTGTTATGTTAATGAGGCAGAATTAGGTTATGTTAATGAAGATTAGGTTTTGTTTGTTCAGGATTAGGGTGGAATGGGTCACCCTTGCTTGAGTCACACCTTTTATCTTACAAGAGATAGAAAGAGAGAGAAGAAAGCAGAGATGAGGAATGAATCTCAATATCACTAAGAAAGAAGAGCCGGGAGAGGAGCTTGTCCTTTGGACCCCCATCCCTGTGCTGACAACCTCCTAGATCTGGGGGAATATTGATGTCAAGACACATGGAGATCTCCAAGGAACACTGGGCCCACAGATGCTGAAAGGAGACAAGGACCTTCCTCCTAAACTGTGAGCTGACAGGGAAAGAAAGCTTTCCCCTAGAGCTAACATCCTCAGTTCAGACTTCTAGCCTCCTAAATTATGAGAGAATAAATTGCCTCATATGCGTGCGAAAACTAGACAATGAATAAGGAAGGCCTAAGAAGGATTGAAGCCTTTGAGCTACGATGTTGGTGAAGAATATTGAATATACCATGGACTGACAAAAGAATGAACAGATCTGTTTTGGAAGAAGTACAGCCAGAATGCTTCTTAGAAGCAAGGATATTGAGACTAAGTCACACATACTTAAAATTGGACATGTTATCAGGAGGAACCAGTCACTGGAGAAGGCCATTATGCTTAGTAAAGTAGAGGGTCAGCAAAAAAGAGGAAGACCCTCAACAAGATGGATTGGCATAGTGGCTGCAACAATGGGCTCAAGAATAACAACAAGGATGGTCCAGGAGAGGGCAGTGTTTCATTCTGCTGTACACAGGGTCACCATGAGTTGGAACCAACTCAATGGCACCCAACAATAACAAATTTCTATTTGTTAAAGCCACCCACTTGTATTTCTGTTATAGCAGCACTAGATAACTAAGACACTTAGGTTGAAAGTAAAAAAAAAAAAAAGAAACATTGATTTTCAAAAAGCAGTAGCATCTATATTATCATAAGATAAAGTAGACTTTATAAGAAGAAAATTACTAGTGACAAATTGAGATATTACTTTATGATAAAAGAATCAATTCACTAGGAAGTTATAACAAATCTAAATGTGTATGCACCAAAAACATAGTCTAAATATATTAAAGCTAAAACAAATAAACCTAAAGGAGTAATAGATAGATATATAACTGTAATTGGAGACACTCTCTTCTCAGCAACTAATAGAACTATCAGGCAAAATTTCAGCAAGAACATAGAAAAATTAAGCAAAATCATCAACCAAGAGGACCTGAAAGACATATATAGAACGTTTCTCCCAACAATAGTAGAGTATACATTTTTTTACCTAAGTACCCATGAATTTTTCATTTACAGGATAGGCTATATCCTGGGTCATAAAATGAACCTCAAGAAAATTAAATAATTGTTTTCCCATAATAATGTAATCAACTTAGAATCCAGTGACAGAAATAAACAGAAATATCTTCAAATACATAGATATTGAACAATACACTTCTAAATAATTATGAATCAAAAAGGAATTCTAATTTTTTAAAAACATAACGATTCATGACCAAAAGAAAAAATACCACAGTATTTCAATGTATGTGGAATACAAGTAAAATAGCACTGAAAGGAAAAATTATACCACTAGACACAATACAAATTGAGGAAAGATATAAAATCAATGAACCTAGTTCCTTACAAAAAACAAAAAAAGTAAAGAGCAAAATAGAAGGAAATAAAAAAGAGAATGTACTTAAATCTTTAAACAAATAAAAGGAGGATCAAAGAGAAAAATCAAATGCCAAAACTTTGTTAAATGACTAGATGGATTTAATACAGATGCATAATATCTAAAAATTAAAAACTTAATAATTGAAATTGAAAAAACATCAGTGCATGAATTTTGGGAAGAAGAGAACTGCTCTAGATTCATGTAGTAGCTACTACATAAAAACACATGAAGGTTATATAATATTTAATAGTGTTTGATTAAAACAAGTCTAATAAAAGCTCTTTAAAGACAGGCAAAAATGTACCCTTGAAGGAGTATCAAAACATTAACAAAAACATTCTAAGCAAAAAGGGACAGCTAGAATAATTACCTTCCAAACATGTCCATACCCTAAGGCACTTTGCATATGTAATGAAGTTTAAAGATTTTGAGATGGGGAGCTTATTCTGGATTATTCAGATGGGTCTGAACTGTCCACATGAGCCATGAAAAGCAGAGAAACTTTTCCTGTCTAGGATCAGGGGAAGAGATGTTATGCAGGAAGAATGGTCAGAGAGATGCAAAAATTATGAACTGTAAGATAGAGAAAAGGGATCCAAGCCAAGGAATGAAGGTAGCCTCTAGAAGAAGGAAAAGGCAAGGAAACGGATTCTTCCCTGGAGCCTCAGGGAAAGAATTCATCCCTGTTAACAACTTCATTTTAGCCCAGTGTTGGACCTCTGACATACAAAACTGGAAGAAAATCATTTTGTTTTAAATTAGTAAGTTTGTGGTAATGTTTCAATTCAATCCATAACACTGCCTAACATCCCAATTATGTTTAAACTCATCCTAACGTAATATTAAACTGAAAATGTTTATATAAGGAAGTCTAATTTATCCTAAATTATCATATATACTGGAAAGCTTGAAAGACACACTTCTGCTAATTTCATGTAATATAAAATATATTTTTAAATAAACATGAAATATTAACCTTATATAAAAATAGATTATGAAATTAGATAAATAGCTATATATAAGAAAACTATGATAATCTTTTAATTTCTGAAATTAACAGGAACTGTGGAAATGTGATTTATAACTCTTCAGTTAAGTAATATAAACATTGAAATTTTTAGAAAAATTACATATATGCATACATATATACACACATATAAAATGAATAGATTATATAATGAATCCAAATTATATGTAATTTGCATATTATAGAATACATAAAATACTTTATATGAAAAAATTTTCTGTCCTGTGTGATGAAGCAGAGCTCTCTGGGCTAATCTCAGGTGTTCATAGAGGCCCAGGCCATGGGCCCAAATTCCCTCCCCTCACAACCTGCCTTGTTCCCAACCTGAGTGATCAAAGGGCACTTGCCCAGATGGATCTGTGGAGTGGTATGTCTGTTTCTGAGAGAAAAATGTGTTGAGGCACGGTTTTAAGAATACAGCGTCATTAGCTCATCTCCCTCCAGGTCTGAGATTGTCATAGTATTTGTGAAAACATGACAGTATTTGGTGTGTTTATACAGAAAAGGGGAATTACCTCAAAGGAAAATCTGGCTCAACTTATTCCTGGAAAATAGAAACTGATTATAATCCCTGAGCTGTTCAGAAATTCTTTATAATTTCTTTTTTTAATTTTTATTGTGCTTTTAGTGAAAGTTTACAAATCAAGTCAGTCTCTAGGACAAAAACTTATATACACATTGCTACATACTCCCAATTGCTCTCCCACTAATGAGACAGCCCACTTCCTCTCTCCACTCTCTCTTTTCATGTCCATTTAGCCATCTTCTAACCCACTCTACTCTTTCATCTCCCCTCCAGAAAGGAGATGCCAACATAGTCTAACGTGTTCACCTGATCCAAGAAGCTCATTCCTCACCAGATCCCTCTCCATCCCATTGCCCAGTCCAATCCCTTTCTGAAGAGTTGGCTTTGGGAATGGTTCCTATCCTGGGCCAACAGAAGGTCTGGGGGCCATGACCACCGGGGTCCTTCTAGTCTCAATCAGACCTTTAAGTCTGTTCTTTTGATGAGAATTTGGGGTCTGCATCCCACTGCTCTCCTGCCCTGTCAGGGGTTCTCTATTGTGTTCCCTGTCAGGGCAGTCATTGGTTGTAGCTGGGCACCATCTAGTTCTTCTGGTTTCAGGATGATGTAGTCTTTGGTTTATGTGGCCCTTTCTGTTTCTTGGGCTTGTAATTACCTTGTGTCTTTGGAATTCTTCATTCTACTTTGGTCCAGGTGGATTGAGACCAATTGATGCATCTTAAATGGCCCCTTGCTACCATTTAAGACCCCAGATGCCACTCTCCAAAGTGGGATGCAGAATGGTTTCTTAACAGATTTTATTATGCCAATTGACTTAGCTGTCCCCTGAAACCATGGCCCCCAAAACCCCGCCCGTGCTACACTGGACTTTGAAGCATTCAGTTTATTCAGGAAACTGCTTTTGGTTTAGTCCAGTTGTGCTGATCTCACCTGTATTTTGTGTTGTCATTCCTGTCACCTAAAGTAGTTCTTATCTACTATCTAATTATTGAATCCCCCTCTCGCACCTTCACTCCATCCCCCATCTTGTAACCATCAAAGAATGTTTTCTTTTTTGTTTAAACTGTTTCTCCAGTTCTACTACTAGTGATCTTTTACAATATTTATCCTTTTGCAACCGACTAATTTCACTCAGCACAATGCCTACCACATTCCTCCCCATTATGAAATGTTTCGCGGAATCATCACTGTTCTTTATAGAACGCCTAATATTCCATTGTCTGAATATGCCAAAATTTATTTATCCATTTATCCGTTGATGGACACCTTGGATGCTTCCATCTTTTTGCTATTGTAAATAGTGCTGCAATGACCATGGGTGTGCGTATATCTGTTCATGTAAAGGCTCTTATTTCTCTAGGATATATTCCAAGGAGTGGGGTTGCTGGATCATATGGTAGTGTTACTTCTAGTTTTTAAAGGAAGAGACAAAATGATTTCCAAACTGGTTGCCGCATTTTACATTCCCACCAGCAGTGTATAAGTGTTCCAGTTTCTCTACAACCTCTCCAAAATTTATTATTTTATGTTATTTGGATTAATACCAGCCTTGTTGGAGTGAGATGGAATCTCATTGTAGTTTTGATTTACATTTCTCTAATGGCTAATGATCATAAGCATTTCTTCACGTATCTGTTAGCTACCTGAATATCTTCTCTTGTGAAGTGTCTCTTCATATCTTTTGCCCATTTTTTAATTGGATTATTTGTCTTTTTGTAGTTGAGTTTTTGCAGTATCATGTAGATTTTACAGATCAGGTGCTGATCGGAAATGTCATGGCTAAAAACTTTTTTCCCAGTCCATAGGTCATCTTTTTACTGTTTTGGTGAAGTCTTTGGATGAGCATAGGTATTTGATTTTTAGGAGCTCTCAGTTATCTAGTTTTTCTTCTGCATTGTTAGCAATGTTTTGAATACTGTTTATGCCATGAATTAGGGTACCTAACGTTGTCCCTATTTTTTCTTCCACGATCTTTATCATTTCAGATTTTATATTGAGGTCTTTGATCCATTTTGAGCTCGTTTTTGTGCATGGTGTGAGGTATGGGTCTATTTCATTTTTTTGCAGATGGATATCCAGTTATGCCAGTACCATTTGTTAAAAAGACTGTCTTTTCCCCATTTAACTGTTTTGGGGGCTATAACAAGTATCAACTGCTCATATGTGGATGGATTTATACCTGGATTCTCAGTTTTGATCCATAGGTCTATGTATCTGTTTTTGTAACAGTACCAGGCTGTTTTGACTACTGTGGCGGTAAAATAGTTTCTAAAATCAGGTAGCGTGAGGCCTCCCACTTTGTTCTCCTTTTTCAGTAATGCTTTACTTATCCAGGGCCTCTTGCCCTTCCACGTGAAGTGTGAAGTTGGTGATTTGTTTCTCCATCTCTTTAAAAAATGTCTTTGGAATTTGGATAGGAATTGCATTAAATCTATAGATCGCTTTTGGTAGAATAGACATGTTTACAATATTAAGTCTTCCTATTCATGAGAAAGGTCTGTTTGTCCACTTATGTAGGTCTCTTTTGGTTTCTTGCAGAAGTGTTTTGTAGTTTTCTTTGTATAAGACTTTTACATCTCTGGTAAGATTTTTTCCTAAGTATTTTATCTTCTTGGGGGCTACTGTAAATAGTATTAATTTCATGGTTTACTCTTTGATGTTCTTTTCATTGGTGTAGAGGAATCCAACTAATTTTTGTATATTTTTCTAGTATTCCAATACTCTGCTTAACTCTTCTATTAGTTCCAATAGTTTTCTTGAGGATTCCTTATGGTTTTCTGTGTATAAGATCATGTCATCTGCAAATAGAGATACTTTTACTTCTTCCTTCCCAATCTGGGTGTCCTTTATTTCTTTATGTAGACTAATTGCTCTGGCTAGGACCTTGAGCACAATGTTGAGTAAGAGTGGCGATAAAGGGCATCCTTGTCTGGTTCCCCATTTCAAGGGGAATGCTTTCAGACTGTCTCCATTTAGGATGATGCTGGCGGTTGGCTTTGTATAAATACCCTTTATTATACTGAGGAATTTTTCTTCTATTCCTATTTTGCTGAGAATTTTTATCATGAATGAGTGTTGAACTTTGTCAAATGCCTTTTCTGCATCAATTGATAAAATCATATGATTCTTGTCTTTTGTTTTATTTACATGATGGCTTACATTAATTGTTTTTCTAGTTAACCATTCCTGCATACCTGGTATGAATCCCACTTGGTCATGAGGAATTTTTTTTTTTTTTTTTTGATATATTGTTGAATTCTACTGGCTAGAATTTTATTGAGGATTTTTGCATCTAAGTTCCTGAGGGATATAGGTCTGTAACTCTCTGTTTTTGTGTTGTCTTTACCTGGTTTTGGCATCACGGATATGCTGGCTTCATAGAATGAGTTTGAGAGTATTCCGTCCTTGTCTACACCCTAAAATACCTTTAGTAGTAGTGGTGTTAACTCTTGTCTGAGAGTTTGGTAGAGCTCTGCAGTGAAGCCGTCCAGGCCAGGGCTTCTTTTTTTTTTTTTTTTATTGGGAGTTTTTTGATTACCTTTTCAATCTCTTCTTTTGTTATGGGCCTATTTAGTTTTCTACCTCTGTGTTACTTTAGATAGGTAGTGTGTTTCTAGGGATTCATCCATTTCTTCTAGGTTTTCAAATTTGTTGGAGTACAATTTTTCACAGTAATCTGATACGTTTCTTTTAATTTCAGTTGGGTCTGTTGTAATATCGTCTATGTCATTTCTTATTTGGGGTATTTGCTCCCTCACCTGTTTTTCTTTTGTTAGTTTGGCCAATGGTTTATCAATTTTGTTGATTTTTTTCCAAAGAACCAGTATTTGGTCTTGTTAATTCTTTCAATTGTTTTTCTGTTTTCTATTTCATTTATTTCTGCTCTAATTTTTATTATTTGTTTTCTTCTGCTGCCTGAGGGTTTCTTTTGTTGTTTTCTTTCTTCTTGTAAAAGTTGTACTGATAATTCTTTGATTTTGGCCCTTTCTTCTTTTTGTGTGTGTACATTTATTGATATAAATAGACCTCTGAGCACTGCTTTTGCTGTGTCCCAAAGGTTCTGATATGAAGTGTTTTCATTCTCATTGGATTCTATGAATTTCTTTATTCCATCCTTAATGTCTTCTATAATCCAGTCTTTTTTGAGCAGGGTATTGTTCAGTTTCCAAGTGTTTGATTTCTTTTCCCTGCTTTTCCTGTTATTGATTTCCACTTTTATGGCCTTATGGTCAGAGAAGATGCTTTGTAATATTTCAATGTTTTGGATTCTGGTGAAGCTTGCTTTATGACCTAATATGTGGTCTATTCTAGAGAATGTTCCATGCACACTAGAAAAGAAAGTATACTTGGTTGCTGTTGGGTAGAGGGTTCTGTATATGACTATGAGGTCAGGTTGGTGGATTGTGGCATTTAGATCTTCCGTGTCTTTATTGAGCTTCTTTCTGGATGTCCTGTCCTTCACCGAAAGTGGTGTGTTGAAGTCTCCTACTATTATTATGGGTATGTCTATCTCACGTTTCAATGCTGATAAAGTTTGTTTTATGTGTCTTGCAGCCCTGTCACTGGGTGCATAAATATTTAATATGGTTATATCTTCTTGGTGTATTGTCCCTTTAATCATTACATACTGTCCTTCCTTATCCTTTATGATGGGATTTAACTTTAAAGTCTATTTTGTCGGAAATTAATATTGCCACTCCTGCTCTTTTTTGATTGTTGTTTGCTTGATATATTTTTTTCCATTCCTGAGTTTTAGTTTGTCTTTGTCTCTAACTCTTAGCTGTGTCTCTCGTAGGCAGCACATATATGGATAGTGTTTTTTAATCCATTCTGAGACTCTCTATCTCTTTATTGGTGCATTTAGTCCATTCCATTCAGCCTGATTATGGATAGGTATGAATTTAGTGCTGTTTTTTATGTCTTTTTTTGTGTGTTGTTGACGGTTTCTTTTTCCCACTTAATTTTATGTGCTGAGTAGGTTATATATTGTCCTTTCCTCATATTTGTTGTTGTTAATTTTGTTTCTGAAAAGTGTCTTTTTTTTTTTCTTGTATTTTCTTTTCATGTGTAGGATAGTTTGTCTCCTTTGTGATTACCTGATTATTTACCCCTATTTTTCTAAATTTAAATCTAACTTTTATTTCTTTATATCACCTTGTCTTTCTCTCCGTATGGAAGGTCTATCACTACATTTCTTGGTCCCTCTTTATCGTTTTAATGTTGTCTTCTTTTACATAATAACATCGCTGTTTTTCCCTGTTTTGAGCATTTTTTTATCTTGATTTATTTTTGTGATTTCCCTGTCTGGGTTGACTTCTGATTGCTCTGCCCAGTGTTCTAGTCTTGGGTGATACCTGATATTATTGATTCTTTAACTAAAGAACCCCCTTTAGTATTTCTTGTAGTTTTGGTGTAAACTCCTGTTTATCTGGAAATGTTCTAATTTCATATTTGAGAAACAGTTTTGCTGGTTATAAGATTCTTGGCTAACAATCTTTTTTCTTCAATTTTTTATATGTCATCCCATTGCCTTCTTGCCTGCATGGTTTCTGCTGAGAAGTCCGAGCTTATTCTTATTGACTCTCCTTTGAAGGTCACTTTTCATTTATCCTTAGCTGCTCTTAAAATTCACTCTTTGTCTTTGGTTTTGGCAAATTTGATTATAATATGTCTTGGTGACTTTCTTTTAAAATCTACTTTCTGTTGAATTCAATGAGCATCTTGAATAGACGTATTCTCATCTTTCAAGATATCAGGGAAGTTGTCTGCCAACAAATCTTCAACTATTCTCTCTGTATATTCTGTTATCCCTTCCTGTTCTGGTACTCCAATCACTCGTAGGTTATTTGTCTTGATAGAGTCCCACATGATTCTTAAGGTTTCTTCATTTTTTAAAACCCTTTTACTGATTTTTTTCCAAGTATATTAGTGCCAAGTGGTTTATCTTCTGGTTCAGAAATTCTGCCTTCCACTTGCTCAATTCTGCTCCACTGACTTTCTATTGAGTTGTCTACTTTTGTAATTTTATTGTTAATCTTCTGAATTTCTGATTGCTGTCTGTCTATGGATTTTTACAGCTTATTAAATTTTTCATTATGTTCCTGAATAATCTTTTTAATTTCTTCAACTGCTTTTTCTTTGTGTTCCTTGGCTTGCTCTGTGTATTGCCTCATTTCCTTCCTGATGTCTTGAAGGGTTCTTTATATTAATCTTTTGTATTCTGGCTCTGGTAATTCCAGGAAGGCACTTTCATCTAGAAGATCCCTTGATTCTTATTTTGAGTGCTTGTTGAGGTGATCATAGTCTATTTCTTTATATGACTTGATATTAATTGTCTCCAAGCCATCTATAAGTTATTGTATTAGTTTATTTTATGTTTGCTTACTGTGTCATAGCTTCTTGCTTTGTTTTGTTTTGATATGCCTAGATGGGTTGCTTGAGTGAGCTAGCTTGATTAATTTTGCCTTTGGAGCTCTTAAGTCCTGTCCCCAGATGGCTAAAGCTGTTATCAGGTATATCAGTCTAGGAGTCCATTTACTTTTCTTGTATGAATTCAGCTCAGGTGTCCAGGTAGCTGGTCATCAAGTGTGTGGTACAGGCTCTGTCCTACTGCCTTAGAGGGGCAAGGGTGATTGGTATAGGTACCGGTATCTGGTTGCAGTAGATGGTCACACTCTGAACAAGGCATGGGGCTGAGAATCATTCCCCACATGTGTCTGAGGAAAGTGTGTCCCTGTTCCCTAGAGTGTACAGGTGGGTAGGTTCTGCAGATGGGCCATGGGCACCCAATGTTTTTGGTTGTATGGACTGAGAGGTACCAGTTATCCTTGAACCCCTGTCCTGGGTGGCTGGGTGACGTGAGTGGAACCACCAGTCCTTAGGCCCCTGATGTGGGTAGGTGAGGATCCTATTCAATAGGCAAAGCAATGCCAAACATCAAACACCCACCTCTCCTCCACACAGCTGAATCAGTTGGAGTCTGCCAATAAGGGCCTCTTCTCCTAAAATAGGCCCATACAGGTCCATGCAGAAGAGAAAGGTAATCAAAGTCCACAGACCATTTATTCCTGGACAGGAGACACTTCTGTCCTGAGCTCCCTCATTTAGTGGAGCTGGCAAATTATTCTTTCCCCCAATTGCATATTCTTTCCTTCTCCAAGGCTGGGAGGATGGCTCCAAGTGCTCAATAGTGCCTATACCAGGCCGAGGGAAGTCAGCCACTGAACCTGGCTTTGGAGTGGGGCGTGCTGTAAAATATGCACAAGTACTTAGCTTTTGCCAAGAGCCCTGTTCTTCTCTGGTTCTAGAGGTGTGAGTAGGCTGTGTGGCTAGCTGCTTCTCCCTGAGGAAACTGCGGCCAAACACAGTACTAGCCCTCTGCTGCCACTCCTGGGAATGGTGCCTGAGGACTCCCCATGATTCAGGTCTGGTAACTCCTCTTCACTTCTGAACCATCTCTTCCTCCCCCTGCCCCTCAATTCATTTTCTGTGCTTGCAATTGAAGTTCAAGGCCCCTAGCTTGTCATGAATATACTCGTTTCACTTTTTTGGGGGGGGTCTTTGTTGTAAGAGGGCTCGCCGGAAGAGTCTGTCTATTCCGCCGCCTTTGCTCCACCTATAATTTCTTAATACTACTTGCCTGAAGTTTTCAGAAAAGATAGTCAAGAGAGCTCATACAAAAATCTCCATATTTCTCTTCAAATAAGAATTAATAGAAGCTCATTTCAAACCTCATAACATCTAATTAAATTAAGTTATTGTCCTATTTATTCATGTTTCATTTTGAAAAAATACATACATACATATATATTTAATACATACCCCCATTGTTTTCAATACATGCATGACTACATATAAATAAAAAAAAAAATATGTGACAGAGACAGAGAGATGATAGATATATAAATAACAAATAAGATAGGATATATAAATTTAGAAAAGAGTTAAGGACTTGGTAGGAGTTGTGAAGGAAAAAAGAGCTCATGGAGTTTGTCTTCCATTAGGGATAATCACTTATTAAACACATCCAGTATGTTCTTAGTCTCAAATGGCATATTTTAATAGTTTACAAAATAATTTAGTTGTGATTAATTATATTTTTAGTTATTGCTCCTTTTGATATGCTTAGTTTAGTTAACATGTTTAAGTTTGTGATCCTGATTGTGTCTGGCCATTACCTTTCCTTTCTTAAAGATTTTGGTACCAAGGCAATACTGACTTAATAAAAAAAATTGGAAAGTACTCTTCCCTTTATTTTTTCCATTTGGAAGGTTTTATGAACAAAGACTGGCAATTATACTTAAGTGTTTGATAGAATTGATCTATAAAGCAATTTAAACCTATACTTTTCTGAGAAAGAATAGTTTAAATTACACTGGAAAATTATTTTTGAATGTTTATTCTTTTTAATATTGGAATTTTACTAACTTTTATGATTTCTGGAGTAAGATGTGAGGAGTAAATTTTTTTTTTTTAGATTAACAACAAACTCCTCAACATCATCTATTGAATAATTTTTAAATTTCCTATTTTTTTAAAGCTTTGTTTAATTTGTGTGTATGTGTATATGCACCTATATGTATATTAAACCATACACTACATGCTTAAAATTATACAACTTGATAAGTTTGTCTCATGTAAACATATGAAACCATCACCGTAACCAAGATAAGGAAAACATTAATCAGCCCCAAAAGTTTCTTCCTGACATACATCCTCCCTTTATCCTATGCCTCTCCATCTCCTTTCCGTTCCACATTTCCTTCTACACTATCAATGACTATTTTGCTTTCTGTCATTATACAGTGGTTTGTAGATTCTAGAATTTTATATAACTGGAATCTTGCAATATGTACCCTATTTTGACTGGCTTTTTTTTTTCCCTCAGCTAAATATTATTTTGAGATTCTTCCATTTTGTGCTACAGGCACCAAGAGATCATTCTTTCAGTTCTATTAAATGAGTACACCACATTTTATCCTTGTATCTGTTGATGGGTTGTTTCCCATTTTAGACTATTGCAAATACATTTGCTATGAATAGCTGTGCACAAGTCTTTGTATGAAAATATGCTTTCATTTCTCTTGGGTAAATACCTAGGTGGATTTGGTAGGTGTGTGTTAGCGTTTTAAGAAACGGCCACAGTGTTTATTCAGTAATAGCATTTTACATTCTCAAAAGCAGTGTATGAAAGTTCCAATTCCTACACATTCTTGCCAGTCATTGGTATGGTCAGTCATTTTACCTTTAGCCTTTCAAATATATGTATCTGGTATCTCAATGTGGCTTTAATTTGTATAGTCTCAATAGACACTCATGTGTCTCTTTGCCATAATATATCTTGCCATCATATACCATATTTGGTAAAGAATTGGGTAGAAACTTTTGGTATATTTAATTGAATTATTTTCCTATTATTAAATTTTGAGAGCTCTTTTCAAATTATGGATACAAGTCCTTTTATCAAATGATTGTCTTGCAAATATTTTCTTCTAGAATGAAGAACGTCAAAGATACAAGGAAAATATTAGCTCAGGAGACAAAAGGGCCACATAAACCAGAGACTTTCTGTTAACTCAGAACTAAAACCATTCCCAAAGCCAACTCTTCAAACAAAGATTAGTATGGACTATAAGACATAAAATGATACTTGTGAGGAGTGTATTTCTTAGTTTAAGTAGATATATGAGACTAAGTGGGCAGCTCCTGTCCAGAGCAAGATGAGAAGGCAAAAAGGGACAGGAGTTAATTGAATGGAAATGGGAAATCCGAGGTGGAAAGGAGGAGTGCACTGTCATAGGGATAGTAACTAGGGTCACATAACAACATGTGCATAAATTTTTGTATGAGAAACTAACTTGAGCTGTAAACTTTCATTTAAAGCACAATAATAATAATAAAAAGAATGTGGTATATTCTCAAAATAAAATGCAAGTGTTAAAAAAAAGAAAAGAAAATACTTTCTCCTAGCTTGCAATTTGATTTTTTAAATAATGTTTATCACTGCCATTTGAAGAGATGAGGTTTGTAATTTATATACATAAATCCTCTCCTCACTTACCAACATGGTTAAGTTCCAAAGACCACGTAATTATGTGAAGTCATCGTTATGTGAAAATGGAGTATGACCCCATCAGATCACAAAATGGAGGACGATTACCTCATTAAATAACTACCATCCCACTAAGAATCATATCTCAGCCAAGCTGACAAATAACCATAACCATCACAGCCAATGTTACTCTCAGCTCACACCTCAGCATTCATTACTGCAAGACATACATTGTTAATATGCAAAATAGTCGAATAGTAGAATTTTTACTACTGCTGTAATTGTGAAATGTTAGATAATGAGATAGTCGAGTGAAGAGGTGTGTGTGTATATATATACATATACTTTTTTTTTCTGTTTTGGATTTTGTTTTTTTATGTAAAAAAAAATACCACGCTCAATGGCACAGATATTTTCTCCTTTGTTTTCATGTATATATTTTATATTTTTTGGCCAGCTATTTAAAAAAAAATCTGTTGCTATCAAGTCGATTCCGATTCATAGTGACCCTGTAGGACAGAGTAGAACTGCCCCATAGGATTTCCAAGGTGTGCCTGATGGTTAGCAGCTGCAGCTCTTAACCATTATGCCACCAGGATTTCTGGTTAGATATTTAGATCTATGATTTATATTGTGTTGATTTTTGAAAATCGTGTATTGTTTCAAGTGTGAGGTATAGGTCGTATTTAGATATACAATTGTCTCAGAAACCTTGCTTTAAAAGACTGACCACTTCCACTGAATTGCCTTTCTACCTCTGAAAATCAGTTCTTATCCATTTAGTATTTATTTATTGGCCTGTGTTGCTGTTGTTGTGTGCCATCAAGTTGATTCTGACACAAAGTGACACTCATATGACAGAGTATAATACCACATAGGGTTTCCAAGGCTGTAAATCTTTATGGAATATGACTGCCACATCTTTCTCCCATGGAGCAGCCAGTGGGTTTGAACTACCAACCCACATCAACCCCAAAACCACAATATCTGATTGGCTTTATAAGAAATTTTGAAATCAAGTAATGTCCTCAAACTTTGTGTTTTTCAAGATTGATTTTCTTCTTTGAAGTTTGTTGCATTATATTCACATGGATTTTGAAATCAGCTAGTCAATTTTTATCAAAAATAACTGAATAAATGTATAAACAAACAAGCAAACTGGGTATTAATTGGGATTGTGTTCAATCTACAGATGATTGCATCTAAGTTCATGAGTTAATAGAAGTGTACTTTTCATTTCTTGAAAAATATATGCCTGATTCTGAAAGCTTGCTGTTGTTGTTAGGTGCCTTTGAGTCAGTTCTGACTCACAGGAATCCTACGTACAGTAAAACAAAACACTGTCCAGTACTGTGCCATCCTCTCAAACGTTGTTATGCTTGAGCCCATTGCTGCAGCCAATATGTCAGTTCATCTCTTTGAGAATCTTCCTCTTTTTCACTGACCCACTACTTAACCAAGCATGAAATCATTTTCCAGGGACTGGTCCCTCCCGATAACATGTCCAAAGTATGTGACATGAAGTCTTGCTGTCTTTGCTTCTAAGAAGTATTCTGGCTGTACTTCTTCTAAGACTGATTTGTCCCTTCTTCTGGAAGTCTATGGTATATTCAATATTCTCCTCCAACATCATAATTCAAAAACATCAATTCTTCTTCATTTTTCCTTACCCATTGTTCAGCTCTCACATGCACGAGGTGATTCAAAACACCGTGGCTTGGGTCAGTCACACCTTAGTCCCTAAAGTAGCATCTTTGCTTTTTAACACATTAAAAGTGTTTTGGGCAGCAGATTTGTCCAGTGCAATACGCCATTTGATTTATTGACTACTGCTTCCACGAACATTGGTTTTGAATACAAGTAAAATGAAATCCTTGACAACTTCAATATTTTCTCCTTTTATCAGGATATTGCATATTAGTCCAGTTGTGAGGACTTTTGTTTTCTTTATGTTGAGGTGTGATCCATACTGAAGGCTGCAGTCTTTGACCTTCATTAGTAATTGCTTCAAGCCCTCTTTATTTTCAGCAAGCAAGGTTGTGTCATCTGCATATTACAAGTTGTTAAAGAGTCTTCCTCCAATCCTGATGGCCTGTTCTTCATATAGTCTGGCTTCTTGGATTATTTGCTCAAGTTCTGTTTGAATGACTGCATCTTGGTCTAAGTAAAGGTTCCACATGAGCATAATTAAGTGTTCTGGATTCTTTTTCTTCACAATGTTATCCGTAATTTGTTATGATCCACACAGTCAAATGTCTTTGCATAGTCAATAAAACACAGGTAAATATCTTTCTGTTATTCTTTGGTTTCAGCCAAGATCCATCTGACATGATATCCCTCTTTCCACATTCTCTTCTGAATCAGACTTGAATTTATGGCAGTTCCCTGTCAAAGTACTGCTGCAACTGTTTGTGAATAATCTTTAGCAATATTTGCTTGCATGTGATATTATGACATGGTTCAACAATTTTCATATTCTATTGGGTCACCTTTCTTTAGAATGAGCATAAATATGAATTGCTTCCAGTCAGTTGATCAGATAGCTGACTTTCAGATTTCTTGGCATGGATGAGTGAGCACTTCCAGTGTTGCATCTATTTATTGAAACACCTCACTTGGTACTCATCAGTTCCTGAAGCCTTGTTTTTCGCAAATACCTTCAATGTAGCTTGAACTTTTTCCTTCAGTGCCATTGGTTCTTGGCCATATGCTACCTCCTGAAGTGGATGAACATCGGCCAATTATTTTTGGTATAGGAACTCTGTGTATTCCTTCCACCTTCTTTAGATGCTACCTGCATTGTTCAACTATTTTGCCCATAGAATCCTTCAGTATTGCAACTTGAGGCTTCAATTTTTTCTTCAGTTCTTTCGGCTTGAGAAATATCCAGCATATTCTTCACTTTGGGTTTTCTTACTCTAGGTTAGAAAAGCTTAGCAACGTTAGCAATGTTTGAAAGCTTAGTAATGTTTAATTCATAAAATATCTCAGGATGTAGTCCCTCCTCTTCATATGTCTTTAAGAGTGTGTGGATAAGTGGTAATTCTTATTTCTAAAAAGTTTGATAGAAGTCATCACTCATAACATCTAGGTCTGGGATTTTTTTCTTTTGGGAAAAGAAGGTTTTTAGATACCTTTACTCAGATTATCTCTTTCTTCTTCAGTGTGCTTTGGTAGTTTTTTTTTGTTTGCTTTTTAAGAATTAGTGTATTTTGTTTAAATGTCAAATTTATTTGGCATAAAGTTTATCATAATATTTCCCCTTCTCTGATGCTTTTCTGATGCTTCCAGAAAGAAGATAGCTCTGCTGGCCCTTTGGTCTTACTCTTCTGACATTTAGAATTGTAAGAGAATAAATCTGTATTGTTTTGAGTCATTAAGTGTGTGGTAATCTGTTACAGCAGCAATAGGAAATTAATCCATGTTAAGTACGTTCTGAACTATTCCCCTTAACATTATGTTTGTGAGGTCATACAACTTGTGTAGATACTTATAGATTTTTCATTCTTAATGAATGCTTGAATATATTATAATTCCTGTTTCCATGTTATTTATTATTGACATTTAATTTAGTGGTCAGTCGTTTCCTTTTTAGGGATATGTCCAATCATGCTTCTCTGAATTCTTGTACATGTGTCTTAAAGCCTATCTCTATCTACATATTTATGTTGGGTATATCCCTAGAACCAATCTGTGGCGACTTCTCTGTTGCTATAATGCTGGAAGCTATGCCACCAGTACTTCAACCACCAGCAAGGCCACCCGTGAGGGACAGGTTTCATTTGAGCTACAAGACTAAGGCAGAGTAGGAGGAAGAGCCTGGTGGTGTACTTCCAAAAATTACCCAAAGACTATCTTAAGAATGAACAACAGAATACTGCCAGATATAGTACTGGAAGATGAGCACTTTAGAATTTAAAGCACTCAAAATACAAATGTGGAAGAACTGACTTCTCAAAGGACAGTAAACCTCAATGATACAAATGGCTTAAGCCCTTCAGGACACTCATTTCTTGATATGACACAATTCAAAATAAAAAGCAACAGCACCAACCATCTTTTAGTAATTAGAATGTGGAATGTATAAAGTGTTAATCAAGGAAAGTCGGAAGAGTCAAAAATGAAATGAAATGCTTTAAGATTGACATTTTAGGCATTAATGAGCTGAAATGGGCCACTATTAGCCATCTTTAACTATGCTGAGAACAAAAAATTGAAAGGAACAGCACTGTAATCATCATTAAAAAAAAAAACAAAAAAACCTGCAAGATCTATCCTGAAGCACAACACGGTCAGTGATTGGTTAATATCCATATGCTTACAAGGATGACCAGTTAGTACAACTATCATTCAAATTTATGCACCAACCAAGAATGGTAAAGATGATTAAATTGAAGATTTTTACAAACTGCTGCAGTCTGAAATTGATTTAGTGTGCAATTGATTTAGTGTGCTTTGTTAATTACTGGTGATTGGAGTGAGAGAATTGGAAACAAAGAAAAAGGAAAGTAGTCATAAAATTTGGCCTTGGTGATAGGAATGATGCTGGAAGTCACATGATAGAATTCTTCAAGAAAAATTATTTCATTATCAGAAATACTTTTTTTTTCAATCACACAAACAGCCATAATACATATGGACCTTGTCAAATGGATTACACAAGAATCATGTCAACTACAACCATGGAAAGAGTCAATGGAGAAGTTCAATATTATCAGTCAAGAAAAAGTCAGGGGATAACTGCAGAATAGACCATCAATTTCTTATGTAAAAGTTCAAAGTGAACCTACAGAAAAGAAAATCATGTCCATGAGATCCAAAGTATGACCTTGAATACATCCTTCCTGAATTTAGAGAAATCTTAAGAAAAGATTTGACATGCTGAACACTAACCAGCAAAGATCAGAAGAGTGGGGGGATGTCATCAAGGACATCATAGGTGAAAAAAAGTAAAATTCATCAAAAAGACCAAAATGGATGTCAGAAGAGATTCTGAAAAATTGATTTTAAATGCAGAATAGCTAAACTGTATAGAAAAAAATGAATGGCGTAAGGGGACTGAACTGAAGATTTCAGAGTGGCTCAAAAAGGCAAGGAAAAGTATGACAAGGAAATGTTAAAAGACTAAAAGTTAGAATACCAAAAGAGACAGAGTCGATCATCATTTCTCAAGCTGAAAGAACGGAAAATAGAAATCTTGAGGTGCAATATTGAAGAATTCTATGGGTGAAAAATTGAATGACATCGGAAGCAGCAAATGAAGTTGGAAGGAATACACAGATTCACTGTATCAAAAATAACTGGATGGTGTTCAACTATTTCAAGAGGTAGTATATGATAAAGAAAATCTGGTACTGAAGTAAGAAGTTCAAGCTGCAATGAACACATAAGCAAAAAAACAAGCCTCCAGCAATTGATGGAATACAAAATGAGATTGTTCCATAAACATATTCAGCAGCGGAAGTGCTTGTTATCTGTGTCAAGAAATTTTAAAGACAGCTAGCTACATGGCCAACTGACTGGAAGAGATCCATACGCATGCCCATTCCAAAGCAAAATAATCAAGGATAATGCAGAAGTTATTGCATGATATCATTAATATCACTTGCTAGCAAAGTTTTGCTGAAGGTTCTTAAAAAATGGTTGCAGCCATACATTGACAGGAAACTGCCAGATGTTCAAGCTGGACTGAGAAGAGGACATGGAGTGAGAGATATCACTGATAACATCAAATAGATCTCAATCAAAAGCCAAGAACACCAGAAAGATGTTTACCTGTGTTTTTTCCACTTCACAAAGGCATTAGACTCTGTAGATTATAACAACTTATGGATAACAGTAGGAGGAATGGAAATTCCAGAACACCTAAGTGTGTTTATGTGGTTCCTGAACAAGGATGAAGGGGCAGTTTTTTTGAATAGAACAAGGGGACATTGCGTGATTTAAAATCAGGAAAGTTGTGCGGCAGAGTTATATCCTTTCACCCTACTCATTCAGTCAGTATGCTGAACGAATAATGTGAGAAATACACTATATGCAGAAGAATGTGGCTTCAAGAATGGAGGAAGGCTAATTAACAGCCCAAGATATGTAGATGATACAACCTTGGTTGCCAAAACGGAAGGTAATTTGAGGCACTTACTTCAAAGGATGAAGCTGAAAAGCACAACTTTCAATATTAATTACTAGTAAACATAAACTAAAATCCTCCCAATTGGACCTATAAACAATGTCATAGTAAATAGGAAGAAAACAAAGTTGTCAAGGATTTCATTCTACTTGGCTCAAAAATCAATGTCCATGGAATCAGTAGTCAAGAAAGCAAATGATACATTGCACTGGGAAAATTTACTGCAAAAAAAAAACTTCTTTAAAGTGTTAAAAACCAAAGTGCCACTTTGATAACCATGGCACACCTGACATAAGCCATAGTCTTTTCAATCACTACATATGCATGCAAAAGCTGGACAGTGAAAAAGGAAGATCAAAGATAAATGGACACTTTTTAATTATGGTATTCTTTAAAGTGAATATTTGGTTTCATGGGTAAGAAAATCTCAAAATCAAAGCAAGATATCTTTTACCAATTTCTCTCTTTAACACTAGGTAAGTAAATTATGCTCATAAAAATGCCACTAGGTAATGGCAATTATTTATTGAGAGCTAGGGCCTGTACAAAACAAATTTTTATTACAGCTTACTGCAGTTACTGGTGCAGTGAACAGGGCTATGTATACAAGCCAAACCCAAACTGTTTCCATCAAGTCAATTCAGACTCATAAAAGACCCTATAAGACAGAGTAGAACTGCCCCATATGTTTTCCAAGGAGTGGCTGATGGATTTGAACTGCTGACCTGTTGATTAGCAGCTAAGCTCTTAACCTCTGTGCCACCAGGGCTCCTATGTCTATGTCTACATAGCAAATGTAAATAATTGACATGGCCCTTTAGTTCAAGCTAAAGGGAAACCCCAATCCTACATTCTAAGAAAATGATGCCACAGGTGATCCAGCTCAAATACACAGGAACTAGGACATTCCCTTGCAATGATAAATGAAATTCTGATATACCTCCTTTGCCCCAAAGGAGCTGGAGTGCTGAAAGAATGCTGAGAGTTGGGCAGTGGAGAAATGTGAAGTGGCTGTGACATTCCTGATTAACAAAGGTCTGTATCTGTTTTCATGCCATTCAGTGCAAACCCACAAGGAAGCCATCCAGACTAGGACAGGGAGTGATGGGAAATATCAACTTAGACTGGTGATTATATGAGAAATGGCAGCAGGGGTTGATGAGCAGGCTACATCACGCACTAACACACAGAACTTTACTGAAAAACAGATGCAGGAAATTGAGGATTGGGATGGTCAGAAGGCAAGAGAGGATCTCTTAACTTGGCTTGTCCACTTCTATGATAAGGGGGACAATTTTAATGAATCAGTCAGAGTGGCAGGGTTGTTAATTCTATCTTGCAATGTGCTATCTCAAGACTTGAGCTGTGTAACCCAGAACCTCCAGCACATGGAGCAGTAGTGACTGGCACTGCACCAGCAACTCCAGCACAACAGCAGCCCAGACACCTGCAGCTACCACTCCTGGCAAAGAACCCCTTCCACAGCTTCTGCTTTGGAAGATTATGCAAGAGATAAAGATCTGCTTTCCTTGGCCGTCTGAGATACTCCACTGGTGTCACTCCATCTAGAGCAAGGGAGAATGAAGAGAACCAAAGACTCGGAAAGATTAGCCCAAAGGACTAATGGACCACAACTACTACAGCCGGCACCAGACTGAGTCCAGCAAAAGTAGATGGTGCCCAGCTACCTCCACTGACTGCTCTGACAGGGATCACAATAGGGGGTCCTGGACAAAGCTGGAGAAAAATATACAGCAAAATTCTAACTCACAAAAAAAGAAAAAAAAAAAAAAGACTAGACTTACTTGTCTGATAGAGACTGGAGAAACCGCAGGGGCATGACCCCCGGAACTCTTCTAGCTCAGTAATGAAGTCACTTCCAAGGTTCACCTTTTAGTCAAAGATTAGACAGGCCTGTAAAACAAAATGTGACTAAAGGGGCACACCAGGCTGATGTCAAGGAGTAGAAGGCAGGAGGGGACAGGAAAGCTAGTGACGGGGAACCGAAGGTTGAGAAGGGAGAGTTTTGACATGTAGTGGGTTTGGTAATCAATGTTACAAAATAATATGTGCACTAATTGCTTAATGAGAATCTAGTTTGTTCTGTAAACCATCTAAATTACAAAAATTAAAAAAAAAATCTGCTTTCCTTTGCTTTGGTACGGGCCTTGATTTACTGTCAAACACTGGCAAAATAAGGAACAGGCTATGATGATACTGCATCAGATGGGAATGGATGAGTGGGTGGTTACCCTTGATCACTGTAGAACCCTTGAGCTAGACCATATTCCCCTGTCATGTAGAAGTATTGATGTTTTCATTGCAAGGGTGCCTCCCCAATGGAAAGATAAATTGATGATGATGCTATGTCCTGGGATCACTACTGGAAAAGTCACTGAGAAGGTGTATCATACACTCCAGTTTTGTAGATCACCAGACTCCTCCCCTGGGAAGAAGAAAGCGATGGTAGTAATAACAGGGGTCCTTCTCCCAGGGGACTGGAACTGAGCAAAGGGTATGTCAACTTCAGCTGCTCTAAGCTGGGGATCCCACATACAACATAATATTTTTATAATTGTTAGATAACAGTCTAATTGTTAGATAAAAGTGATAGATAAAGGTCTGAATGATGATCTCTGGACTCCACTGTTGTTGAAAAAACACAAGTAGGAGTTCCAAGCAAAAGCATTGAGGGGAAGAAAGCTCACCCTTGCTATGGCTTGGGCCGCACAAGTTAGGACCATCCATGAAGAACTGGAGCACTTCCCTCAACTCTGACACGTATTGGTAGATTTACATACCTCCCCCAAATTCCACTTACCACCATGTGTCTGTTGGCTTGTCATACTGTGGTGGCTTGAGTGTTATGACACTGGAAGCTTTGCTATCGGTATTTCATATATCAGCAGAGTCATCCCTGGTACACAGGATTCAGCTGAGCTTCCATACCAAGACAGACTAGGAAGAAGGACCTGGCAGTCTACTTCTGGAAAAAAAAAAAAAATAGGCTAGTGAAAGCCTTATGAATAGCAGCAGAACATTGTCTGATGTAGTACCAAAGATGAGCTTCTCAGGATGGAAGGCACTCAAAATACAACTGGGGAAGAGCTACCTCCTCAAAGTAGAGTCGTGGATGATGTTGAGCTTTTGCAACCTACCTTTGCTGATGTGGCATGAGTGAAAATGAGAAGATGCAGCTGCAAACATACTTTAATAATCAGAACACGGCAGGTATGAAGCATTAATCTAGGAAAATTTGAAATTGTCAAAAAAATGAAACGGAATGCACAAACATCAATGCCCTAGGCATTAGTGAGCTGAAATGGACTAGTATTGGCCATCTTGAATCAGACAATCATATGGTCTATTATGCCAGGAATGACAAATTGAAGAGGAAGGGCCACACACTCAAAGTCAAAAAGAACATTTCAAGATATATCCTGAAATACAATGCTGTCAGTGATAAGTTAATGTCCATAAGCCTACAAGGAATACCAGTTAATACGACTATTATTCAAATTTACACACCAATCATTAAGGCTAAAGATGAAGACAGTGAAAATTTTTACCAAATTCTGCAGTCTGAAATTGATCAAACATGAAATCAAGATGCATTGATAATTACTGGTGATTGTAATGTGAAAGTTAGAAACAAAGAAGGGTTGGTAGTCAGAAAATATGGCATAGGTGATAGACACAATGCCAGATAATCACACGATAGAATTTTACAAGACCAGTGACTTGTTCACTGCACTTATCTTTTCTCAGCAACATAAATAGCAACTATACACATGGATCTCACTGGATGAAATAAATAGGAATCGAATAGAATACTTCTGTGAAAAGAGACAATGAAAAAGCTCAATATCATCAGTCAGAATTAGGCCAGCAACCAACTGTGGAAGAGACCATCAATTGCTCATATGCACGTTGAAATTAAAGTTGAAGAAATTAAAACAAGTCCGCAAGAGCCAAAGTACAACCTTGAATATATCCTACCTGAATTTAGAAGCCATCTCAAGAATAGATTTGACACTAATGAAAAAAGACCAGATGAGCTGTGGAATGAAATCAAGGACATCGCACATGAAGAAAGCAAGAGGTCATTAAAAAGACAGGACAGAAAGAGAAGACCAAAATGGATGCCAGAAGAGACTCTGAAACTTGCTATATGGCAAGTAGCTATGGCAAAAGGCAGAAATGATGACATAGAAGAGCTGAACAGAAGATTACAAAGAGCAGCTCAGGAAGACAAAGCAAGGTATTATAATGAAATGTGCAAAGACCTAAAAGATAGAACATTAAAAAGGAAGAATATGGTTGGCATTTCTCAGGCTGAAAGAACTAAAGAAAAAATTCAAGCCTCAAGTTGTACTGTTGAAGAATTCTATGGGAGATAATATTAAATGTCTCAAGAAGCATCAAAAGAGGATGGACGGAATACACTGAGTCACCATACCAAACAGATTTGGTCAACCTTCGACCGTTTCAGGAGGTAGCATATGATCAAGAACCAAGGGTACTGAAAGAAGTGATCAAAGCTGCTCTGAAGGCATAGGGGGAAAACCAGGCCCCAAGAACTGATAGAATACCAATTGAGTTGTTTCAGTAAATGGCTACACCACTGGAATAACTCACTGATCTATGCCAAGAAATTTGAAAGACAGCTACATGGCCAACTGACTCGAAGGGATCCATTCCAAAGAAAGGTGATCCAACAGAATGCAGAAGTTACCAATGACATCATTAATATCATATGCAAGTAACATTTTGCTTAAGATCATTCAAAAGTGGTTGCAACAGTACAGCTACAGAGAACTGCCAGAAATTCAAGCCAAATTCAGAAGAGGAGATGGAACCAAGAATATCATTGCTGATATCAGATGGATCTTGGATGAAAGCAGAGAATACCAAAAAGATGTTTACCTGTGTTTAATTCACTACTCAAAGGGGTCCAACTGTATGGATCATAACAAATTATGGGTAACATTGTGAAGAACGGGAATTTCAGAACACTGAATTGTGCTCATGAGGATTCTGTATTTAGACCAAAGACAGTCATTTGAACAGAACAAGGGGAAACACCATGGCTTAAAGTCAAGAAAGCCATGGGTCAGGTTGTATCCCTTCACCACGCTTATTCAATCTATATGCTGAACAAATAATCTAAGAAGCTGGACTATATGAAGAAGAATGCTGCATCAGGATTTGAGGAAGAATCATTAACAACCTGCCATTTACAGATTACCTTGCTTTCTGAAAGTAAAGAGGACATGAAGTGCTTACTGATGAAGATCAAAAACCACAGTCTTTAGTATGTATTACACCTCAACATAAAGAAAACAAAAATCCTCACAACTGGACCAATAAGCAACATCAGGATAAACAGAGAGTAGATTGAAGTTGTAAAGGATTCCATCTTACTTGCATCCACAATCAACACCCCTGGAAGCAGCAGTCAAGAAATCAAAGGACGCATTATATTAGGCAAATCTCTCACAAAAGATCTCTTTGAAGTGTTAAAAAGCAAAGATATCACTTTAAAGACTAAGATACGCTGACCCAAGCCATGGTATTTTCAGTCTCCTCATATGCATGTGAAAGCTGGACAATGAATAAGGAAGACCAAGAAGAATACCTTTGAGTTATGTTGTTCCCAAACAATATTGAATATACCATGGACTGCCAAAGAAGGAACAAATATGTCTTGGAGGAAGTACAGCCAGAATGCTCCTTAGAAGCAAGAATGGTGAGACTTTGTCTTCCATACTTTGAACATGTTTGCAGGAGAAACTAGTCCCTGGAGAGCAGTATCATGCTTGATAAAGGAGAGGGTCAGTGAAAAAGAGGAAGGTGCTCGGTGAGATAGATTGACACAGTGGCTGCAACATTGGCTCAAGCATAGCAATGATGTGAGGATGGCTCAGGACCAGGCAGTGTTTTGTTCTGTTGCACATGGGGTCACTGTGAATTGGAACCAACTTGAGGGGATCTAACAGCATCAACATGAAAATCTTCATGGCTTTGCTGGATACAAGAACACAAGTGACTATTTTCCCAAAAGATACAGAAATACCTTCACTGGAAGCTTGGGAAAGAATCTTGAACATAATAACAAACAAGCAAATGTGAAGGTATGAGTGCCAGTCTATTGAGAATTTTTTAGGAACCTACTATTTTTCTGCTCCTGACTAGGATATTTGATGAAAGATTGATTCCAAAAGGTACTTGGTAATTTTAGCAGTTTCTGCTCTTGATAACTGCACAATTGCATGCTTAAACCTTAAGCTTTGGGTGCTGGGTTCCTTTACTTTGGATCCTCCAACTCTTATAATAGCCTCTACATCTCTATGTTAACAACTTCCAAATTAGGCCTGCACTGAGTGGTTTCTGTTTTTCCAACTGAATTCTGATGTATTCCAAATATGTTACTGGAACTAGTACCCGGGAAGTATGTGAGTGATGAGTGTAAGCCTGATTTTCTGATCTGATTACATTTGAAGGCAATAAAGACCTGAATGGTAATGGAGAATAAACCACTGAAATTCACAGCATTCATGTCCAAACAGCAAATTAATGTATTATCTGTCTTGTCTGGCATCGGATATCTATAGAGAACAGCATTTCAGGGATCAAAGTACTTGTTATTATAGTGTGAAATAAGAAATCAAGGACTAGGTGGATGCTTCTGATACACCAGAAATAATCTAATCTCAGGACTACAGAGTTTCAGCTCAGAGTATGGACAGAACACCAGAGGCCATAGATACTTAGCTTGGAAGAACTCATATTGTAATTTAGATAAACCAAATGCAAAGTCAGATTCAATGCATGGTGCATCACAGTGCAAATTGACTCTAAAGTTTAGAGGTCTCATGTTAAAATTGATATTTATGTGTAAGAGAGTATAATCCTAATAGTTGGAATGGTGTCATTTCAGTTGATCATACCATTTGAGTTGATATTAGAGTACCATGATATCATGGATTGAATTATGTGTGCCAAAAAACATGTGTATCAAGTTGGTTAGGCTATGATTCCCAGTATTGTGTGGTTTTCCTCCATTTTGTGATTGTAATTTTATGTTGAGAGGATTAGGGTGGGATTGTAACACGACTCTTACTGAGGTCACCTTCCTGATCCAAGGTAAAGGGGGTTTCCCCGGGGTATGGCCTGCACCACCTTGTATTTCTCAAGAGATAAAAGGAAAAGGAAGCAAGTAGAGAGTCGGGGACCTCACACCACCAAGAAAGCAGCACCAGGAGCAGAGCATGCCCTTTGGAGCCAGGTCCCTGCTCCTGAGAGTCTTCTCAACCAGGGGAAGATTGAGGACAAGGACCTTCCTTCAGAACCAACAGAGAGAGAAAGCCTTCCCCTGGAGCTGATGCAATGAATTTGGACTTGTAACCTACTAGACTGTGAGAAAATAAGTTTCTCTTTGTTAAAGCCATCCACTTGCAGTATTTCTGTTATGGCAGCACTAGATGACTAAGACACATGAACTCCCAAAATAATCCATAGCCAGAAAATGCAGCCCTTCATCTCCTGCAAAAGGATGTTCTCTTCTGTTTGCCTGAAAATCTATACTAAACCCACATGAAGGTATTGTTTTGCAGGAGGATGCTGAATCTTATCCAGACATGTACCACCATTTCTGGTTACATTCAGAATCATAACTAGAACCAAGAAACAGGAAAAAAAAAAAAAACTAGAATGTTGAGTACAGACACCAAACTGGCAAGAGTTACTGCATGTACCAAGAAGATTGTGAGAATTTTTTTTTAATTTATTCCATCAGAAACACAGTTATATGTGTAGAAACAGCTTTTAAAGGTGCTAGGCAAGAGAAGAAGAAATGTCCAGTTTGATTGCTCTAAGTATATTGATACGACTGCTTTGACCTGTGGTTCCAGATTCAATGGGTGAGCTTGAGCAACCATGATGGAATCTTTCAGTTTGGTTGTTGACTAAACTTTGGGCTTGTTGGTGATGTATACTAAACAAAGGCAAAGGGAGGCCATATCGGCTTGAATTAAGGTACCTTAATCCCAAAAGGTGTGAGCTCACAGACTAGGAAGAAGGACCCGGCGGTCTACTTCTGAAAAGCATTAGCCAGTGAAAACCTTATGAATAACAGTGGAACATTGTCTGATATAGTGCTGGAAGATGAGCCCCCCAGATTGGAAGGCACTCAAAAGATGACTGGGGAAGAGCTGCCTCCTCAAAGTACAGTCAACCTTAATGACGTGGATGGAGTAAAGCTTTTGCGGCCTTCATTCGCTGAAGTAGCACGACTCAAAATGAGAAGAAACAGCTACAAACATCCATTAATAATTGGATCCTGGAATGTACGAAGTATGAATCTAGGAAAATTAGCAATTGTCAAAAATGAAATGGAACACATAAAAATCAATATCCTAGGCATTAGTGAGCTGAAATGGACTGGTATTGGCCATTTTGAATCAAGCAATCATATAGCCTATTATGCTAAGAATAACAACTTGCAGAGGGATGGTGTTGTATTCAACGTCAAAAAGAACGTTTCAAGAACTATCCTGAAGTAGAATGCTATTAGTGATAGGATAACATCCATACACCTACAAGGAAGACCAGTTAATACGACTATTATTCAAATTTACGCACCAACCACTAGGGCCAAAGATGAAGAAATAGAAGACTTTTATCAGCTGCTGCAGTCTGAAATTGATCGAACATGCAATCAAGATGCATTGATAATTACTGGCAATTGGAATGTGAAAGTTGAAAACGGAGAAGAAGGATCAGTAGTTGGAAAATACGGCCTTGGTGATAGAAACAATGACAGAGATCAAATGATAGAATTTTCCAAGACCAACGACTTCTTCATTACAAATACCTCCATTCACCAACATAAATGTCTACTATAAACATAGGCCCCACCAGATGGAACACACAGAAATCAAATTGACTACATCTGTGGAAAGAGATGATGGAAAAGCTCAATATCATCAGTCAGAACAAGGCCCAGGGCCGACTGTGGAACAGATCATCAATTGCTCATATGCAAGTTCAAGCTAAAACTGAAGAAAATCAGAGCAAGTCCACGAGAGCCAAAATATGACCTTGAGTACATCCCACCTGAATTTAGAGACCATCTCAAGAGTAGATTTGATGCACGCTAGTGACTGAAAACCAGAAGAGTTGTGGAATGACATCAAGGACATCATACATGAAGAAAGCAAGAGGTCATTGAAAAGACAGGCAAGAAAGAAAAGACCAAGATGGATGTGAGAGGAGGCTCTGAAACTTGCTCTTGAACATCAAGCAGCTAAAGCAAAAGGAAGAATTGATGAAGTAAAAGAACTGAACAGAAGATTTCAAAGGGTGTCTCGAGAAGACAAAGTAAAGTATCATAATCACTTGTGCAAAGAGCTGGAGATGGAAAACCAAAAGGGAGGAACATGCTCGAGCTTAAAGAACTGAAGAAAAAATTCAAACCTCGAGTTGCAATAGTGAAGGATTCTATGGGGAAAATATTAAACAACACAGGAAACATCAAAAGAAGATGGAAGGAGTACACAGAGTCATTACACCAAAAAGAATTAGTCAATATTCAACCATTTCAAGAGGTGGCATATGATCAGGAACCGATGGTACTGAAGGAAGAAGTCCAAGCTACTCTGAAGGCATTGGCAAAAAACAAGGCTCCAGGAATTGATGGAATAAGAATTGAGATGTTTCAACGAACAAATGCTGCACTGGAGGTGCTCACTCGTCTATGCCAAGAAGTATGGAAGACAGCTTCCTGGCCAACTGACTGGAAGAGATCCATATTTATGCTTATTCCCAAGAAAGGTGATCCAACTGAATTTGGAAAATATCGAACAATATCAATAATATCACACAGAAGCAAAATTTTGCTGAAAATCATTCAAAAACGGCTGCAGCAGTATATTGGTAGGGAACTGGCAGAAATTCAGGCTGATTTCAGAAGAGGACATGGAACCAGGGATATCATTACTGATGTCATACAGATCCTAGCTGAAAGCAGAGACTACCAGAAGGATGTTTACCTGTGTTTTATTGACTATGCAAAGGCATTTGACTGTGTGGATCATAACAAATTATGGATAACATTGTGAAGAATGGGAATTCCAGAACACTTAATCGTGCTCACGAGGAACCTTTACATAGATCAAGAGGCAGTTGTTTGGACAGAACAAGGGGATAATGATTGGTTTAAAGTCAGGAAAGGTGTGCATCAGGGCTGTAATCTTTCATTATACCTATTCAATCTGAATGCTGAACAAATAATACAAGAAGCTGGACTATATGAAGAAGGACTGGGCATCAGGATTGGAGGAAGACTCTTTAACAACCTGTGATATCCAAATGACACAACCTTGCTTGCTGAAAGTGAAGAAGACTTGAAGCATTTACTAATGAAGATCAAAGACCACAGCCTTCAGTATGGATTACACCTCAACATAAAGAAAACAAAAATCCTCGCAACTGGGCCAATGAGCAACATCATGGTAAATGGAGAAAAGATTGAAGTTGTCAAGGATTTCATTTTACTTGGATCTACAATCAACAGCCATGGACGCAGCAGTTAAGAAATCAAAAGACACGTTGCACTGGGTAAATCTGCTGTAAGGGACATCTTTAAAGTGTTGAAGAGCAAAGATGTCACCTGAAGACTAAGGTGCACCTGACCCAAGACATGGTATTTTCAATTGTATCATATGAATGTGAAAGCTGGACAATGAATAAGGAAGACTGAAGAAGAATTAACGCCTTTGAATTGTGGTGTTGGCAAAGAAAATTGACTATACCATGGACTGCCAAAAGAACAAACAAATCTGTGGTATGATGTCTTGTGGAAGGGAAAGTTGATCAAGTTCCCTAAGGACTAAATTATGACATAGGGCTGGAGAGCTGATGTAACCTTGAGGTAGGCAAGTGAAAGTGTATTGCTGACCTTACCAGCTGAAGGCAAACTGCTTCTGATGGTCCTTTGAACAGGTATGCAGAAAAAGGTATTAGCCAGATCGATAGGTGCATACCAGGTACCAGGAGATGTACTAATTTGCTGAAGGAATGAAACTACATCTGGAACAGCAGCTGTAGTTGGAATCACCACCTGGTTAAATTTTTGATAATCTACTGTCATTTTCCAAGATCCGTCTGTTTTTTGCACAGGCCATATAGGCAAGTTGAATAGGGATGTGGTGGGAATCACCACCCCTGCATCCTTCAAGTCCTTGATGGTGGCAGTAATCTCTGCAATCCCTCCAGGACTGCAGTATTGCTTTTGGTTTACTATTTTCCTAGGTAGCGGCAGTTCTAATGGCTTCCACTTGGCTTTTCCTACCATAATAACCCTTATTCTATTTGTCAGAGATCCAGTGTGGGGGTTCTGCCAGTTGCTGAGTATATCTATTCAAATTATGCATTCTGGAGCTGGGGAAATCACTACAGGATGGGTTCAGGGACCCACTGGACCTACTGTGAGATGCACATGAGCTAAGACTCCATTAATAACCAGATCTCCATATGCCCCCACTCTGACTGGTGGGCCACAGTGATGTTTTGGATCTCCTGGAATTAGTGTCAGTTCAGAACCACTATCCAGTAATCCCCAAAAGTCTGATTATTTCCTTTTCCCCAGTGAACAGTCACCCTTGTAAAAGTCCATAGATCCCTTTGGGAAAAGCTGGGAGAAAGACTAACAGTAAAAATTTTTCACAGTGAATTTGAGTCCTCCCTCAAGGGGACCCACCCTCCCTTTCATTTAAGGGGTTGTACGTTGTTAAACTCGCTCAAATCTGGGAATTGATTGAGTGGCCATGACTCTCTAGTCTGGCAATTTGAGTTAGACTGCTGTTCACGTGACCTAGAATTCATCCATTTGTACAGATCAAGCAAATATTTAGTAGGCTTCCTATAAATTTCACTCATAGGGACACCATGACTAAGTAGCCAACCCCATAAGTCCACACAAGTCAGACTATTCTGATTACTGCTTTTAGCCCGCTGTCCATTACTGTAACCATGCCCACCTTGTCTCTGTCAATTTAGTGCAGCCACTTGGCCCCTACTACCATGGGGTCCAATCAGCCCCCTTGTAGTTAAAAAAAAAATAAAAAAAAAAGGTGTCTTAATTCAATTAGAGCAGTTCCCACCATCAAATCTGATTTACATAAAATAGTAATCACAGCAATCTTCAAGGATACTGGAGCTACCCTCAGAAATTTGTTCCTCACAGTTGTAGTAAAAGGCGTGTCCTCTGGGCAATCCAGGTGTGGGTCTGTGGGTCTAACCTGATAAATCCACTCCAGCAATCCAATTTCCCTAAGCCTTTGGATACCTTCTACAGTATACTTCAATTTGATTTAGTGTAGGTCACCTCATAATCCATTCTTCAGCAATCCAAGCAAATAAACTATTAGAGATCCTTCCCTAACTTCTCCAGCTGAAACACTGAATTAAGAATCTGTGCTTAGTGAACCCATATCAATAAGCTCAGGCTGATCCATCTTTATGTTCCTTACACCATTATTTCACACCCTTAATAGCCATTTCCATACATATTCCCCAGGCTTCTGTTTGTACATATTAGAAAACTCAAGCAGTTCTTTTGGAGTGTAGCATACCTCCTCTTGGGTCACACTTTGTACTTCACCTTTTAGGGCTCACTGGGACTTAAGTCTAGTATAGGTCTAGAAGCCAGAATAGGTAGTGTGGAATTGTTTTGAGAACATTCAGCATTGTCTTGTGAAGCATCTGCCTCAGGTGATGCCCAGGCAATGACTCAGGCGAGGGCTGTTTAGAGGCTCCTGGAGTAGGACTAATCTCATTGGATGGGAGTGGAGGGACTAATGATTTTAATGGGCAAGGTGGTTTAGCAGACAATCATGAAGTAGTCTCTTCCGGTGGGCATGGTTCTGCTGGCAGGAATGTTTCAACAGAATTTAGGGGCTTGATGTCTCCAGCTTCATGATTTTCTGCCCATATGTCCCCATCCCAAGTTTCAGGATTCCATTTCTTCCCAATCAGTGCCCTTACTTTAACTTCAGACACTGCTCTAGATTAGCAATTGAGCTGGCACTGTAATTCAGCCACTCTTACAATAAGGCTTGGGGTTTGGTTTTTGATAATTTCAGCTGTTACGACAAGAAGTAAGGCTCTCTTTCAAAGCAAAAGTGGAAGCCTTAAGGTCATTTATGCGCCACTTGAGCTTTGGCTCAGAAGCCTTGAGTGCATCTCTTTCACCAGTTTGTCTAGTGAAAGTAGGACCAACCAACCAGCTTCCTTATACGTCTCATTCTGACAAAGCTGTAGAAAGATATCACGCATATGTTTACCCTGAGCCTTGCCTTTCACCAATGTCTGATCTACTGGTGGTGATATTTTGTCTAACTGTATCAAGACCTCACTCCATGGATTAGCAGTGCCCTCTTTACTGCTGGAAGCAGAGTCATCAACACCTTTAAGACTAATCAGACTTGAGAACAAATTTAGAAAACTCATCTTTACAATTTTGTTTCTCTAGAACTACTCTCAGTACCAAATGTCTTAGGCTGGGTTCTCTAGAGAAGCAAAACCAATGAAGTGTACAAATATATAGAGAGAGATTTATATCAAGGAAACAGTTCACGCGACTGTACAGGCTGAAATGTCCCAAGTCCAAGTATCAGGATAGAGTCTTCTCTCAAATCACATAGCTGCAGGGTCTGGCGAACCCGAGAACGGCAGATCATGGAAGAGCAGGCTCCCATTCTCTGGCTGTGAAGATAGATGAATTCCAAGATCTGCAGATAAGCTGATAGCTCAAGTCCCAAGAGCTGGAGGTCAGATGAACAGGAGGCAGCGCAGGATCCAGAGTGAGCAAAGAAGCCAGAACATTTGCTTATTTTTGGATGCAGGCCACACCTCCCAAGGAAACTCCCCTTCAACTGATTAGCTGCTCACAGCAAACACCATCATGGGATTGATCACATATAAACACTGAGAATCATGGCCCAGCCAAGCTGACAAACAGTCTTAACCATCACAAATAGTATTTCTAAAATTCCAGCTAATTCAGAGAGTAAAGCTGTACTCTACATTTAATATTTCATGCCAGTCACTTAGAGATTTCAATCAACAAATTCTTTTACTGTTCTTCTGACATAAAGTGAAAGAAAAACTTTGATTATGTTTATTAGAACTGATTAGCAAAAAGTGCTTATTGAGGAATGGTCATTGACCGTGAGTATCTGAACACTTGTCTGAAATGTGTCATTCATCCATAACACAGACCATGATAATGTCAAAAAAGCTTAAACCAGTTAATGACCAAAAATACTATCATGAGCAGCAGGGTGTTCTAGGAGCCTTTGTTTCTGGAAAGATTCTTGGATAGACTCTAGTGCTATGAAGATACTGGGACCACTTCTTATGCTTGTACAAGTAAATCACCACGTAGCCCTTGGAGAGGACTGTGATTCCTATAAAGAAGCCATCCATGAATATTATCATGGTATAAATCAGGCATCTGTGGAATTGTTTCATGGGCCAAAAAGCACAGTGTTCAGTGAGAAACAAGAGGCCTTCCCAATTCCCATTGGTGGTGGCAATAGTGTAGAGAATGACAATGCCGCATGTGAACATGTTAAGCACACAAAATAGAAAATATAAAAATAAGATGATAAGGAGGTTGATGTGTGAACTTTGCTAACCAGGAGCTACTGGGGCTGATGGTGATAGCATGGAGCACACTCAGGAGGCAGAGGTGCAGATGGAAAGGCCCCTGTCACCATCTTCAAGTAGTGTATGGACTTACATACGAGGTCATCTTGAACATCCTGTGGCTCAAACATGTCTGGAGACACCATGAACACTGTGGTGAGAATCATTACTACGTGAGTGAGGGCCAAGAAATGATCTTCAAGTCAGTGGGCCCGTGCCTGTGATTAACAAGGAGTGTGCTGATGTGGAAACAAGAAGGAGGGTGTTTTCTAAGATGCAAATGCCAGTTTCAGAATGAAAGATGTTTTTTACAGTAATAAAACTAGGAAGACAGTTTTTGTTTTTGTTTTTCCATCTTAATAGGAGCAATTGAAGCTTATTATGAATGAATGGAGAGAAAGGCAAGAGAAATAACCATACAAATGCTTCATTTCCCTTATTACAAATTTCACCACCACCATGACCCACAGTATGTTTCTTCGTCATTATCATCGTTACCAGAACATAGATTAATACTGATTAACTCATTCATCTATAAATATTCAATTCTAGCTTTACAACTATCAGAGCAGTGGACACTTACTTTTCTTTCTAACTTTTATATTACCTGAAGACCTGGATCATATTCATTTTCTTTATACGGAGCCCTCTTGGAGCAGTGGTTAAGTGCTTGGCTCCTGACCAAAAGGTCTGCAATTCAAATCCACCAGCTGCTCCACAGGAGAAAGATGTGGCAGCCTGTGAAGATTAAACCCAAAAAAAAGAAAAAAAGTATGGTAAAGAGTAGGTAAACTATGACATGACAGTTTTCATGTGTTAGATATTTCATGACAAAAAAAAAAAAACTAACAAAGAAACGAACAAAAAAACTGAACCATCCCTTGGGTGTCAGGCCTTTCACTTACTTAACAAAAAAAAACAATTAGTAAAAAAGGAGGCAGCACAAGAGCTATTTCAAGCAATCATGAGAAAAAAAGAAAAGAAAAGCATACCTGAGAACACTCTCAAGAAAGGAGCCCATCAGAAAGAATGGAAAAGATGACCCATATTTCATAGCATATTTCTGACCCTTTTAGAAGGCCCTCACCTTTACCACCAGGAAACAAATGTAGAGATCCCAAGGCTTAGGCAAAATAGGGCAAGCCTACTGCAAAAGGAGCTGAAATATAGCTAGCAATTCTCAGGAATGGTAAAATAAAATAAATAGTAAGGAAGCTCCAAATTAGGAAAATGGTTTTCTGTGGGAACAAGAAATAGAATGAAGAGTATCACAGTTCTGTTTTCAAGAAGGATTCTGGAATGATGCAGCACTGGAAACTGAATAGAACTCATTTTATTTTCAAGTAAATATTACACAATCCAACAGCCCCTTCTGACTGCTCTGCTGTGGTTGAGTCCCATTGACCCTTCTCCTCTTAAGAGTCCTCAGACCACTGCTCACACTTCTCCCTGTCTGGGAGATCTCCGCCTATGCTGGCTGCCCACTGCTGTCTGAGAAAAGCCTTGACCCCAAAGTCTGACTAGCATAAATGTTGGACCCTGGCACCTTCTCCGGCTTAGCTGCCTGGGACTCTATGAAAGTCTGGTCTCCAGCTGTGCTTCTCTTCCCTTTGGCACAATTTCACCTCTGCAGGTGCTGCTGCCTGTTTTGATGTTCGTAACTTCAGCCAAGAGTCTCCAGACTCAGCCTCCTGAAGGCCAGGCCACATATTCCAGGTTCATGCTTCTGGACCATTATTCAAGGTCTCAGTTGATCATACCGGACATCAGTGCTATCCTTCTGGATCACTTAATTGGTCAGTGTGAGGGTACTAAGATAGGGTTGTTGTGGTTAGGGCAGCACTGAGGTCAGTGTATCATCACCATGGATACAGGGGCAGAGAAACCATAGGTGGAGTTTTGGGCCAGGTGGTGTCAGGGTCAAGTGGCCAGACAAGGGGAGTCTCTCTGCCTTCAAAGGATGATTCCAACCAGTTCTTCCAGTGGGCTTCTGAAACTCAGGCTTCCTCCACCTCTCACCAAGACTTCTAAAATTCAGCAACTCCAGGAAAAAAGACCATAGATGAGAACCTCTGATTTCAGGGAGCAAGTGGAATTGGCACTATAACTCTCTTCCACCTGGCGTTAGGATTGTGGGCATCATCTCTCAGCTGCTATTCTTTCTCTGGCGTGAGACATCTCCTGATTCTACTCAGCAGAGACAAAGCAGGCTGGATACAGGGACATTGATGCAAGAGCAGAAAGTGGAATGGTCTGCAGGTGGCTCAGATCTACAGGGTACTCAGAGGTGGAGTCCAAGATGGAAGATGTGGGTGGTGGCTCAAAGGTTCTATGGTGACAGGTCAAAATGCTCAACTATGGAATCGCCAGGTGTGTGAAGGGCAACAGGAAAATCCCAGGGTCTGATCCTGACCAGAGGGAGCCTGTGTTCAGAGAAGGGTACCTCCAGCACCAGCACCTTCTACTAGGCCCTTCCTCCTAGAAGCTCTTTCAGGCCTAGGAGTCCCCAGTTACTGATGAACTCCTATCCTGGATCTCAAGCTCAGACATGAGTTCCCATCTGTTCATCTTTCAGTCCTCCACCATATACCCAACAACCCCATCTCACTCCAGTCTTCTTCTCCCACCCAGGCCCTGTCCATTCAACTCAGCCGGGAGCTGGGGCTGTCTGTCCAGCACTTCTGGCACTCTTTCTGCTTGACCCACTTTCTGTGTACATTCACCTGTTGCCCACTGCATAAGTGTGAGTTCTGGGCAGCGTGGGTGAGTTGAATGCAGAGAGAACTTGTACCATGCAGGTCTGAAGAATGCACCTTGTTAGTCCTTTGATACCCAGTGTCAATGTCAGGCACAAGAACCCTTGAGGGGAGAAAAATGTTTCAGTGTCACTCCCAAGTGCCTGGAAGCAATCCCTGAGATCCAGGGAACAGCGTGAAATAAAGTTCAAAGGGAATGTACTCAACACAAGGAATAAAATCAAAGACAGGTTTTGCTCCACCTAGAAAAAACTGAAGGTCAGGAAGTGAAATGGTTCCACTTTGGGATGATTTTCCTTCTGATAGAAAGATCCGGCCCTTTCTCTGATGATAGGCCCCACCTGATACCCTCAAATCACTCAAATCACAGAAAATATCCTCCTCAGAGATGGTCCTGAAATACCTGTGATAGGAAAGACATCTAACCTTCCTGTATAGGCTGTTGCTACATAATCCAGAATTTCCCACAAAAACTCAGCACAATCTTACCACCTGATCTAGTAGAACTGTTTTCTGTCTTCCAGCAGGCTAGATATAGATAGATAGCACTTCCTATTTTGGTAGGCAAATAGATGATAGATAGGTAGAAAAAAAAAAAAAGAGGTAGATAAATGGATGTAGATATGTTATTGTGTGCCGCGGAGTTGATTCCAACTTATATTGACCCTATAGTAAAAAAATTTTTTTTTTTTTTTAAGCAGAAATTTCCCATAGGGTTTCCTATGCTGTAATCTTTATGAGAACAGGCTGTCACGTCTTTTCTCCTAAGGAGCAGGTGGTAAGTTTGAATTGCTGAATTTCAGTTAGCAGCCAAGTGCTTAACCATTGCACCACTAGGGCTCCTTAGACGTAGATACAGATTAAAATATATAAGTGTGTGTATATATATATATGTGTCTGTGTGTATATGTGTATGCATATACACACAGACACATATATATACACACACATATACATACATATGACAAACTGCACTTTTTAAAGCATAACCCTTATAAGTTTTGACACATATAAACATATTTGGAACCACTGCCATAATCAAGAAAATAAACATATTAATGGGACTTTCTCATTATTTCCTCTTATGCCTTTCTGTCATCTCTCTTCCCCATCCTATCATCCTTCCACCCTATCAGTGACTTACCTGCTTTCTGTCACTATATTGTAGTTTTACAGTTTCCAGAATTTTATATAAATGGAATCATATAATATGTACACTATTTTGACAGGCATGTTTTCCCTCAACTTAATTAATTCTGAGATTCATCCATTTTGTGCTGCAAGTATTGAGAACACATTATTTTAAGTGATGGGAAGTATTCCATTGTGTGGATCACCCCATTTTGTCTATCCATTTATGTTGACAGGCTGTTGCCTGTATTGGATTATTACAAATACATCTGCTGCAAGTATTTGTTCACAAATCTTTGTAGGAATATATGCTTTTCTTAATTTAGGTAAATTGCCAAGGAATTCTTTTTATGTGTTTAATATTGAAGAAACAGTAAAATTTTTTACCAAGTAGTGCCATTTCACATCCTTACAAGCAGTGTTTGAGAGTCCTAGTTCCTCTTCTTTTTTTAACAGACATTGGTATGGTCAAATCAATTTAACTTTAGCCTTTCAAATATATGTATAGTGGTGTCTCATTGTGGTTGTAATTTGCTCTGCCTTAATGAATAATCATGTATGTACTTGACATTATATACCATCTTTGGTCAAGTATTTGGCCACATTTATTTGCATTTCTTATTTTCTTATTATTCAATTTTGAGAGCACTTCATGTATTCTGGATATAAGTCCCTTTACCAAATGATTACTTTGTAAGTATTTTCTTCCAGTCTGCTATTTGATTTTTCATTTTCATTAGGACTAACATTGAAAGAACTGAGTTTAAATACATATGTGTGTGTGTATATATATATATATATACACACACACAAAGATTAATATATTCTTTTACGGATCCTGCATTTTGTGTAATACATAAGAAATATTTGCCAAATACGAGGCCACAAATAATTTCTCCTTTATTTTCTTCTAGATGTTTTATAGTTTTGGGTTTTACATTTAGAACTATGATTTATTTTGTATTAATATTTCAAATCATGTGATCGGTTGTTTCCACCGTGAAGTATGTATTGCACTTGGATACCCAATTGTCTTGGAAACATTGTTTTAAAAGACCGACCACTAAATTTCCTTTGCAGTTTTGTTAAAGTCAGTTCTTGTCCACTGACTTTTTTTTCTTATGTTAACCCCAATTCCAAACTATCTTGTGTGCTATAGCTTTATAATAGACCTTTAAATCAGGTAATCTTTGCCAGCTTTTTGTTTTTCAAAGTTGGTTTGCATATTTGAATTTCCATATAGACTTTAGAATCAGCTAGTCAATTTTTTTTAAATAAAAAAATTGTGATGGACTATAAATTGTGATTGTGCTCAATTGAAAAATGATCACATCTATTTTCAGAAGGGTAATGGGACTGCAGCATTCTTTTCCTGAAGAATATTTGCCTGGTTTTGACAGTTCATTATTATTTACCTAATTAAACAGCTGAAGAAATATTTCCTCCTCTTCATATTTCTCTAAGTGTGAGCAAGTGGTAATATTTCATTCTTATGTGTTTGGTATAATTACCTATTAAAGTCATCTAAGCATGAAAATTTTTTGTTGTGAAGGTTAACTTTAAATTGAATTTACCTAATACATACACCTGTCTGTCAGTGCATCGTATTGTGGGGGCTTGTGTGCTGCTGTGATGCTGGAAGCCATCCCACCAATATTCAAATACTAGCAGGGTCACCCATGACAGAATGCTTTCCCTTGAGCTTCCAAACTAAGACAGACTAGGAAGAAGGACCCAGAGGTCTATGTCTGAAAAGAATTAGCCAGTGAAAACCTTATGAACATTGTCTGACATAGTGCTGGAAGATGAGACCCTCAGATTGGAAGTCACTTAAAATGTGGTTGTGGAAGAGCTGCCTACTGAAAGTAGAGTCAACCTTAATGACATGGATGGAGTCAAGCTTTCGGGACCTTCATTTGCTGGTATGGTATGATTCAAAATGAGAAGAAACAGCTGCAAACATCCACTAATAGTTGGAACCAGGAACATATGAAGTAAGAATCTAGGAAAATTGGAGATCGTCAAAAATGTAATAGAATGCATAAACACCCATATCCTAGGCATTAGTGAGCTTAGATGAACTGGTATTGGCCATTTTGAATTGGACAATCATATGATCTCCCATGCCAAGAATGAAAACTTGAAGAGGAATGGCATTGCGTTCATTGTCAAAAAGAATATTTAAAGATCTATCCTGAAGTATAATGCTTTCAGTGATAGGATAATATCCATATGCCTACGATGAAGACCATTTAATATGTTTATTACTCAAATTTATGCACCAACCACTAAGGCCAAAGATGAAGAAAATGAAGATTTTTACCAAATTCTGCAGTCTGAAATTGATTGAGCATGCAATCAGTATGCACTGATAATTACTGATGATTGAATGTGGAAGTTGGAAACAAAGAAGAAGAACCGTTAGTAGGAAAATATGGCTTTGGTGATAGAAAAGATGCCAGAGATCCCATGATTGAATTTTGCAAGACCAACGACTTCTTCATTGCAAATACCTTTTTTCACCAACATAATTAGCGACTATACATGTGGACATCACCAGAGAGAATGCACAGGAAGGAAATCGACTACATTTGTGGAAAGAGAAGATGGAAAAGCTCAATATCATCAGTCAGAACAAGGCCAGAGGCTGACTGCAGATCAGAGCATCAATTACTCATATGCAAGTTCAAGCTGAAACTGAAAAAAATTAGAACAAGTCCACAAGAGCTGAAGTACGGCCTTGAGTATATTCCACCTGAATTTAGAGGCCATCTCAAGAAAACATTTCATGCATTGAACACTAATTACCAAAGTCCAGACGAGTTGTAGAATGACATCTAGGGCATCATCCATGAAGAAAGCAAGAAGTCATTAAAAAGACAGAAGAGAAAGAAAAGACCTAAATGAATGTCAGAAGAGACTCTGAATCCTGCTCTGGCAAGTAGCAATGGCAAAAGGCAGAAATGGTGAAGTGAAAGAAATGAACAGAAGATTTCGAAGGGTGACTTGGAAAGACAAAATAAAGTAATATGATGACATGTGCAAAGACCTGGAGGTAGAAAGACAAGAGGGAAAAACAAATTCAGCATTTCTTAAGCTGAAAGAACTGAAGAAAAAATTCAAGCCTCAAGCTGCAACAGTGAAGGGTTCTACAGGGAAAATATTAAATGATGCAGGAAGCATCAAAAGAAGATGGAAAGAATACACACAGTCATATACCAAAAATAATTGGTCGATGTTCAACTATTTCAGGAGGTAACATACGATCAGCAGCTGACTGTACTGAAGGAAGAAGTCCAAGGTACACTGAAGGCATTGGAGAAAAACAAGGCTCTGGGATTTGATGGAATACCAACTGAGATGTTTCAACAGTTGTACGCAGCACTGTAAGTGCTCGCTCATCTATGCCAAGAAATTTGGAAGACAGTTACCTGGCCATCTGACTGGAAGAGATCCATATTTATGCCTATTCCCAAGAAAGGTGATCCAATCTCATGCAGAAATTATTGAACAATATCATTAATATCACATGCAAACTAAATTTTATTGAAGATCATTCATAAGTGGCTTCAGCACTATATCAACAGGGAGCTGCCAGAAATTCAAGCCAGATTTAGAAGAGAACGTGGAACCGGGGATATCATTGCTGATGTCAGATGGATTCTGGCTGAAAGCAGAGAATACCAGACAGATGTTTACCTATGTTATATTGACTATACTAAGGCATTTGACTGTGTGGACCATAACAAATCATGGATTACATTGGGGAGAATGAGAATTCCAGAACACTTAATTGTGCTCATGAGTAATCTGTACATGGATCAAGACGCAGTCATCCCAAAAGCACAAAGGGATATAGCATGGCTTAAAGCAAGAAAAATTGTGCATCAAAGTTGTATCCTTTCACCATATCTATTGAATCTGTACGCTGAACTAATAATCTGAGAATCTGGACTATATGAAGAACAATGGTGCATCAACATTGGAGTAAAACTCATTAACAACCTGCTTTATGCAGAAGACACCACCTTGCTTGCTGAAAGTAAAGAGGACTTGGAAGCACTTACTGATGAAGATCAAAGACCACAGCCTTCAATATGGATTACACCTCAAAACAAAGAAAACAAAAATTCTTACATCTGGTCCATTCAGCAACATCAAGATAAACAGAGAAAAGATTGAGGTTGACAAGGATTTCATTTTACTTGGATTCACAATCAACATCCATGGAAGTGGCAGTCAAGAATTCAAAAGACACATTGCACTGGGCAAACTGGTTGCAAAAGACCTCTTTAAAGTGTTGAAAAGCAAAGAAGTCACCTTGAAGACTAAGGTGTGCTGGACCCAAGCCATGTGTTTTCAATCACCTCATATGCATGTAAGAGCTGGACAATGAATAAGGAAGACCAAAGACAAATTGATGTCTTTGAATTGTGTTGGAGAAGAATATTGAATATACCATGGACTGCCAAAAGCAGGAACAAATCTGTCTTGGAGTCAGAATACTCCTTAGAAGCAAGGATGGCTATACTACCTCTTACGTATTTTGGATATGTTTTTCAGGAGGGATCAGTCACTGGAGAAGGACATAATGCATGGGCAAGTAGAGGGTCAGAGAAAAAGAGGAAGACCCCCAATGAAATGGATTGACACCGTGGCCGCAACAAAGCGCACAAGCATAGCAACAATTGTGAGGATGGAGCACGACTAGGCAATGTTTTGTTCTGTTGTGCATAGGGATGTTATGAGTCAAAACCAACTGGATGGCACCTAATAACAACAACAACAGTACATACAACTTTGTTCAAATTATTTCTAATTCTGGGTGCTAGGTAATTTTTTTCTAAGAATTTGTCAATTTTATATCTAAACTGTCAAATTTATCAAAATAACATTTATCATAGTATCCTCTCTTCCCTGAAGTCTCCAGAAGGAACATAGCCCTACCAATTCTTGGATTTTACATTTTGGATTTTTAGAACTGTAAAAGAATAAATTTGTTTGTTTTCAGGCATTAAGTTTGTGGTAATTTGTTACAGCAGCAATAGGAAATTAGTAAAATGATGCATGTTAATATTTTTCTGGATTATTTCACTCAGCATTGTTTGTGAGATTCATCTACTTGTGCATTCGCTTTTATACTGATTGTTCTATGGGAATGCATGAATACATTTTAACTTATGTATCTATTTTTTTATCTATTTACATTTTTTTATCTATTTTATTTATTTTACATACTTTGGTAGATTCCAGTTTAGGAATATATCAAATAGTGCATCTATGAATTCTTATACAAGTCTCTTGATGCATGTCTCAATGAACATACCCCTATAGGGTAAATGCCTAGAATTTTCTGATTGCTGTACTATAAGATAAGCTCTAGGGGCTTTGATAAGTACTGCCAAGTAGTTTTTCAACACGGGTTATGAATCTACACTATTGCAAAGAGTGTGTGAGATACATGGTTCCTTTCATGTTCTTGTTCTCAATTGTTTCTGTTTCTATTAATTTTAGCTATACAAATGTTTGTGCAATAAATTCCCAAATATCTAAATTTACATACCATTTGAGCTTAATGACTTAAAATATCAATATCATTTAATATTCTAAAGAATCTACAAGGTAGGGAGGGTACCAAGAGCATACAGTAAGAATAGTTTTTTTGTTTTTTTCTTTTCCTGCTCCACTTAGTGTTAGCTGTGTCAGCTTGAACCCAGGAAAGACTCCCTCTTTCACATTGCTGGTGATTGATTGCTGCCTCTCAGCTGAGACCTAAGATGGGGTTTTTGTCCCACACATGATCTCTGGTGATCTGTTTGGCTTGGACTTTCTTAATACAGGATGAATGGTTCCAAGGGTGAACATAAAGAGAGAGAAAGGGGGTAGGGGAGAGGGAGAGAGAGAAGCTGCATTTTTTTAATGACAAAACCATTTTTATTACCCATTTTATGTCTGCAGGATCGGTAATAATGTGTCCCTACTTTCCTTTATGATCAATTGCATCTTTTCTTTGTCAATCTCGGTAATGGTTTGCTGATTTTTTTTTTTTAATCATTTTGAGAAACCAACTTCTGGTTTGTTGATTCTTTGTATTGTTTTTCTATTCTCTATTTCATTTACCCATGCTTTCATTTTTGTTATTGCATTCTTTCTGGTAAATACCAGTTTAGTTAGCTATAATTTTCTATTTCTTCAAAGAGTTATTATTACTATTTTTTTTTTTTTTTAATTATTGTACTTTTAAGTTCTTGAATTTTTGTTTGGGTCCTTTTTACATAGTTTGTATCTTTATTGGTATTTTTGTTTTTTTCATGTATCATTTTCCTAATATCCTTTAGTTCTTTTCCCCTGTTTTCCTTTACCTCTTTGATTATACTTCATACCGTAGTTTTAAAATCTTCAAGTGTATCCATTGTCTGGGCTTCTCTGGAAGTTCTTTCTCCTAATGAGCCATCTTTTCTTGTTTCTTTGTATGCCTTGAGTTTTTGCTAAAACCGAGACATTGGAATATTAGCTCTCAGTCCCACATTTTTCCTCTTACTCAGGTGTGGAATTTTTTTTTCTTTTCCTTTTATTTTATTTTTAGTGATCATTCTGTTCAGTGACCTCTTCTAAAATTTTTGAAGTGACTGTCTTCCAGGATGTGTGTAAATACCACAGAATCTGTTCCTTAGTCTGTACACAACTATTGCTTTGAAAAATATTTCCTTGTACTGTAGTAAAAATCATCTCATAGCAGTTCTAGAAAGCAGAGTAAATTGCCAAACAGGGTTTCCAAGGAGGTTATCTTTATGGAAGGAGAGTGCCACATCTTTCTCCCATGGAATGACTGGTGGGTTCCAAACAGTGACCTTTCAGTTACAGACCAAGCAGTTCTATGAATTGGAACTGACTGAATGACAATGGCAATTTTTTGTTTGTTTGTGCATTTTTTATAGTAAAGAAAGAGAAAAAGAGAAGGAAAGGAATGGGAAAAAAGAGAAGGAAGGAGGGGAAAAAAAGACAGAACAAAAAACACATCTCTGGCAGGCGGGGCCAAGGTGGCAGAGTAGTCAGACACTTCCAGTGGTCCCTTTTACAACAAAGACCCTGAATATCAAAGGCAAGTTAAAAAATCAGACTGAGTGGTAGGAGGAGGGAGGGATGGTTCAAAAGCAGCAAGGAGTTGCCTGACCTGACTCAGCAGGAACTAGCACCCCACGGGTCCGATCCACTGGCATGACCATGGCGGGGCTGCTGGTAGCATTCAGAATGCGGTTTCCTCAGCAAGACAGAGTGAGGGACACAGTCGTCTCATGCCTCCAGAATCAGTGAAGAGCAGTGATTTCAGCAAAAGAGAAGTTCTCATGTCTAATTTACCATGCTGACAAAAAAGCACCCTTTTCAAAAGAACACTCTCCCGCTTATCTGATCCCTCTGTCCTCTGCTCCAGGCCCTAAGCAAGCTTCAGTGAAGATCACTTTCCCTGGGCCTGAAAAAGATCCTGCTGCTTGCCCTTAGCCATTTTTCCCACCTTGGGGAAAAATAATCTGCCAGCTCCCCTAAGCTGGGAACTTAGGGCAGTAGCAGTTCCTTTCCCTGGGCTTTGAATGTCTTTCTCCCTGCATGGACATGTGTGGGCCCATTTCAGCAACTTAGGCACTTGTTGGCAAAGGGCAATGGTGTATAAGTCTGAGGTATGACTTCGGCTGTTTCAACCGTGTGGTGGAGAGGTGAGTTTTCAACTTTTGACACCACTCTACCTATTAAGCAGGGTCCTCACCTACACACATCAGAGGCCTGAGGACTGGTGGCTTCACCCACACCACCTAACCACTAGCGAGAGGGGTCCAAGGATAAGTGCTTCCTCCCAGTCCTTACAGCCAAAAGCACTGGGTGCCCATGATCTGGCTGCAGAGACCACAGACCTGTGTACTGTAGAGAACAGGGAGAAGCTTTCCTTACAGACACTCAGGAGACAGTTTTCAGCCTATTGCCTTGCACCACTTCACCCCCTGCTGCAGTCAGATACCTGCACTGGCACCAATCACCACTGTTCCTCTAAGACTGTAGGTGAGAGCCTGCATCACACACTTGGTGACTGACTACGGGTACACCTAGCTGAATCCGTACAAGAAAAGTGAATGGATTCCTGGGCTCATATACCTGATAACAGCTTTAGCCATCTGGTGACAGGAAGTTAGAGCCTCAAAGACACTAATAATCATACTAGCTCACTCAAACATCCTATTTGGGCACATAAAACAACACAAAACAAGATGCTAGGACACAGTAAGGATACATAAAATAAATTAATACGATAACTTACAGATGGCTTGGAGACAACAGTCAATAGCAAATCACATAAAGAAACAGGCCATGATCACTTCAACAAGCTCCCAAAACAAAGATTCAAGAAAGCTTCCAGACAAAGAGATATTCCTGGGATTCCCAGAGGTAGAATACAAAAGATTAATATACAGAACACTTCACGATATTGGGAAGAAGATCAGGCAAAATGCAGAACAAGTCAAGGAACACACAGATAAAGCAGTCGAAGAAATTAAGAAGGTTACTCAAGAGCATAACGACAAATTGAATGGGCTGGAAGAATCTATAGTTAGCAAACAGAAATTCAGAAGATTAACAATAAAATTTCAGAAGTAGACAACTCAATAAAAATCATAGGAGCAGAACTGAGGGACTGGAAGTCAGAATTAGTGAGACTGAAGACAAAACACTTGGCACCAATATATTCAAAGAAAAATCACATAAAATAACTTAAATAAAGAAACTCAAAAATCAGGTGGGACTCTATCAAGATAAATAAGATACGACTGATTGGGGTACATAGAAAAGGGGAAAAACAGAAAATACAGAGAGAATTGTTGAAGATTTGTTGGCATAAAAATCCCTGATATTGTGAAAGATGCGGAGATATCCATCCAAGACACTCATCGAACCCCACAAAAGGTAGATCTCAAAAGAAAGTCACCAACACATATTATAATCAAACTTGCCAAAACCAAAGATAAAGAGAAAATTTTAAGAGCATCTAGGGATAAACGAAAAGCCACCTACAAAGGAGAGTCTTATTGACTGCTCAGACTACTTAGCAGAAACCACGCAGGCAAGAAGGCAGTGGGATGACATATATAAAGCCTTGAAGGAGAAACTTTGCCAGCCACGAATCATATATTCAGTAAAAATGTCTCTCAAATATGAAGTCAAAATTAGGACATTTCAAGATAAGCAGAAGTTTAGGGAATTTACGAAAACCAAACCAAAAAAAGAATACTAAAGGAAGTCGTCTGGTTAGAAAATCAGTAACATTGAATAAGAGCCCAAGACTAGAACACAGGACAGAGCAACCAGATATTAACCCAGATAGGGCAATCACGGCACTGAGTTTTACTGGGTAGGGAAATCACAAAAATAAATTCAGATAAAAAAAAAAAAAAACACTCAAAACAGGGAAACAGGAATGTCATTATGTAAAAGATAACAACAGTAAATTAAAAAAGAGGGACTAAAAATATAGTCATAGTTCTTTCATATGGAGAGGAAGACAAGGCAAAATAAACAAATAAAGTTAGGTTTAAACTTAGAAAAATAGGGGCAAGTATTAAGGTAACCACAAAGGAGATTAACTATCCTATTCATCAAAATAAAATATAAGAAAATAATAGAGACTCAGCAGAAACAAAATCAACAACAACAAATAGTAGGAAAAGGCAATATATAAAGGTAAACTACTCAGCACAAAAAATTAAGTGGGAAAAAGAAACTGTCAACAACACACAAAAAAAGGCATCAAAATGACAGCACTAAATTCATATTTATCCATAATTATGCTGAATGTAAATGGACTAAATGCACCAATAAAGAGACAGAGAGTGGCAGAATAGATTAAAAAAAAAAAAAAGGATCCATTGAATTGCTGCCTACAAGAGACACACATTAGACTTAAAGACACAAACAAACTAAAACTCAAGGAATAGAAAAAAAATATATCAAGCAAATAACCATCAAAAAGAGCCGGAATGGTGATATTAACTTCTGACAAAATAGACTTTGAAGTTAAATCCACCACAAAGGATAAGGAAGGATACTATATAATGATTAAAGAGTCAATACACCAGAAGGACATAACCATAATAAATATTTACACACCCGACAGGGCTCCAAAATACATAAAACAAACTAACAGCATTGAAAAAAGAGATAGGCAGCTCCACAATAATAGTAGGAGGCTTCAACACACCACTTTCGGTGAGGGACAGAACATCCAGAGAGAAGCTCAGTAAAGACACAGAAGACCTAAATGTCACAATCAACCAACTTGACCTCGTACACATATACAGAACATTCAACCCAACAGCATCCAAGTATGCTTTCTTTTCCAACCCACATGGAACATTCTCCAGAATAGACCACATATTGGGCCATAAGGCCAGCCTCAAAAGAACCCAAAGCATCAAAAATTACTAAGCGTCTTTTCTGAACATAAAGCCATAAAACTAGACATCAATAACAGAAAAGGCAAGGAAAACAAATCAAACTCATGGAAACTTAACAATACCTTGCTCGAAAACTATTGAGTTACAGAAGAAATTAGGGATGGAATAAAGAAATTCAATGGAATCCAGTGAGAATTAAACCACTTCTTATCAGAATCTTTGGGACACAGCTAAAGCAGTGCTCAGAGGTAAATTTATTGCAGTAAATGCATGCATCCAAAAAGAAGAAATGCCCAAAATCAAAGAATTATCCCTACAACTTGAACAAATAGTAACAAGATAACCCCTTGGGTACCAGAAGAAATCAAATAATAAAAATTAGAGTGGAATTAAATGAAAATAGAGAACAGAAAAACAATTGAAAGAGTTAACAGGAACAAAAGCTGGTTCTTCGAAAAAGAGCAACAAAATTGATAAACCATTGGCCAAAACGACAAAAGAAAAATGGGAGAGGAAGCTAATAACACCAAAAGCCCTGGCCGTGATGACTTCACTAGAGAATTCTGCCAAGCTTTCAGAGACGAGTTAACACCTCTACTATTCAGAGCACAGAAAAGAATGGAATACTCCCAAACTCATTCCATGAAGCAAGCATATCCCTAATACCTAAACCAGGTAAAGACACCAGAAAAAAAAAAAAGAAAATTACAGACCTATATCCATCATGAACTTAGACACAAAAATCCTCTACAAAATTCTAGCCAATAGAATTCAACAACATATCAAAAAAATAGTTCACCATGACCAAGAGGGATTCATACCAGGTATGCAGGGATGGTTTAACATTAGAAAAACAATCAATTCATCACATATACCAAAAGACAAGAACCACATGATCTTATCAATTGATGCAGAAAAGGCATTTTCAAAGTCCAGCACTCACTGATGATAACTCTCAGCAAAACACGAATAGAAGGAAAATTCTTCCACATAATAAAGGGCATTTATACAAAGCCAAAGGCCAACAGCATCCTAAACGGAAAGAGTCTGAAAGCATTCCCCTTGAGAACGGGAACCAGACAAGGATGTCCTTTACCACCACTCTTATTCAACATTGTCCTGGAGGTCCTAGCCAGAGTAATTAGGCTAGATAAAGATATAAGGGGCATCCAAATTGGTAAGGAAGAAGTAAAAGTATCTCTATTTGCAGATGACATGATCTTATACGCAGAAACCCTAAAGAATCCTAAAAAGAGCTACTGAAACCAATGGAATAGTTCAGCAGAGCATCAGGATACAAGATACACATACAAAAATCAGTTGTATTCCTCTACACCAACAAAGAAAACGTCAAAGAGGAAATCAATAAATCAATACCATTTATAATAGCTCCCAAGAAAATAAAATACTTAGGAGTAAACCTAACCAGAGACATAAAAGACCTACACATAGAAAACTACAAGACACTACTACAAGAAACCAAAAGAGGCCTACATAAACAGAAAAGCATACTTTGCTCATGAAGAGGAAGACTCACCATTGTGTAAAATGTCCATTCTGCCCAAAGCAATGTATAGATACAATGCAATCCTGACCCAAATTCCGATGACATTTTTTAATGTGATGGAGAAACAAATCACTGACTTCACACGTAAGGGGAAGAGGCCCCAGATAAGTAAAGGATTTCTGAAAAAGAAGAACAAAGTAGGAGGCTTCATGCTACCTGATTTAATATTTCCGTATTCTATTTTATTATACTGCCACAGTAGTCAAAACAACCTGGTGCTGGTACAACAACAGAAACATAGACCAATGAAACAGAACTGAGAATTCAGACATAAATCCATCCACATATGAGCAGCTGATATTTAAAAAAGGCCCAAAATCTGCTAAATGGGAAAAAGCTTCTTCAACAAATGGTGCTAACATAACTGGATAACCATCTGCAAAAAAATGAAATAAGACCTATACCTCACATCATGCACAAAAACTAACTCAAACTGGATCATAGACCTAAACAAAAAATCTAAAACAATAAAGATCATGGAAGAAAAAATAGGGGCAATGCTAGGACCCCTCATACATGGCATAATCAGTATACGAAACGTTCCTAACAACACACAAACACCAGAAGAGAAACTAGAAAACTGGGAGCTCCTAAAAACCAAACACATGCTCATCCAAAGACATCCCCAAAAGAGTAAAGAGACAACCTACAGACTGGGGTCAAGATTTTGGCTACGACAAATCCGTGATTTGATCTCTTAAATCTACACGATACTGCAAAAAATCAACAACAAAAAGACAAATAACCCAATTAAAAAATGGGCAAAGGGTATGAACAGGCACTTCACCAAAGAAGACATTCAGACAGCTAACAGATACATGAGGAAATGCTCATGCTCTTTAGCCACTAGAGAAATGGAAATCAAAACTACAATGAGATACCATCTCACTCCAACCAGGCTTGCATTAATCGGAAAAACACAAAATAATAAATGTTGGAGAGGTTGTGGAGAGACTGGAACACTTATACACTGCTGGTGGGAATGTGAAATGGTACAACCACTTTGGAAATCAATTTGGCGCTTCCTTAAAAAGCTAGAAATAGAAGTACCATATGATCCAGCAATCTAACTCCTTGGAATTTAGCCTAGAGACATAAGAGCCTTCACATGAATAAATATTTACACACCCATGTTCATTGCAGCACTGTTTACAATAGCAAAAAGATGGAAATAACCAAGGTGCCCATGAAGGGATGAATCCATAAACTAATTATGGTATAGTCACACAATGGAATACTACACAACGATAAAGACCAACAATACATCTGTGAAACATAACATGGAGGGATCTGGAAGTCATGATGCTGAGTGAAATCATTCAGTAGCAAAAGGACAAATATTGTATAAGATCACCGTTACAAGAACTCAAGAAAAAGTTTAAACACAGAAGATAATACTCTTTGATGATTACAAGAGTGGAAAGCCAGAGAGAGTGGTATTCACTATTTCCCACTTAATAGTAGATAAAAACTATTTTAGGTGAAGGGAAAGACAATACACAATACAGGGGAGGTCAGTACAATTGGATCAAACCAAAAGCAAAGATATTTCCTGAACACAACCAAACACTTTGAAGGACAGAATAGCAGGGACAGGGGTCTGGGGACCATGGTTTCAAGGGACATCTAGGTCAAATGGTATAACAAAATGTATTAAGAAAATGTTCTGCATCCCACTTTGGTGAGTGGCGTCTGGGGTCTTAAGCTAGCAAGGGGACATCTAAGATGCATCATTTGGTCTCAACCCACCTGGAGCAAAGGCGAGTGAAGAACACCAAAGATACAAGGTAAATATGAGCCCAAGAGACAGAAAGGGCCACATAAACCAGACTATATCAGCCTGAGACTTGAAGAACTAGATGGTGCCCAGCTACCCCATGACTGCCCTGACAGGGAACTCAACGGAGAACCCCTGGTGGAGAAGGAGAACAGTGGGATGCAGACCTCAAATTCTTGTAAAAATACCAGACTTAATGGTCTGACTGAGGCTGGAGGGACCCCAGAGATCATGGCCTCTGGACCACTGTTAGCACAAGACTGGGATCATTCCCAAAGCCAACTCTTCAGCAAGAATTGGACATGACTATAAGACAGAAAGTGATACTGAAGAGGAGTCTTAGCTCAAGTAGACATATGAGTCTCTGTGGGCTGCTCCTGTCTGGAGGCGAGATGAGAAGGCAGAGGGGTACAGAAGCTGGTTAAATGGTTACGGGGAATACAGGGTGGAGAGGAGTGTGCTGTCACATTAGGGGGAGAGTAGCTAGGGTTACACAGCCAAGTGTCTATAAGTTTTTGTATGAGAGAGTGACTTGATCTGAAAACTTTCACTTAAAGCACAATAAAATAAAAAAACAAACTAAAAAAACCACGTCTCTTTGTAACTTGGGTCTGTAGTTAGGAATGAGCCCAAAGTGAAGCATAGGATGTTCTCAGGGATTTGGTGCAAATGTGCTTTTATATGTCTTTTTCAGTTCCCCTGTATACACAGTGATTTTGAAAGGTCTAAATTTGGCCAGAAATTCTCACATCAACACTACGCTATGTGGGCCTTATATGCCTTTTTGATGCTTCTGTCACAAACTTTTTTTTTTTTTTTAACCTGTTAAAGGGTGCCTTTTTAAATTTAGCATTCAACTCCATGCTACAATACTCCAATTATTATTTTTTATTGTGGTGCAATTATCTATAACAAAATATATGATGTCTCAACAATTTCTGCATGGATAATTCAGTGATGTCAATTACATTCTTCAAGATGTGCAAACTTCTCACTGTCGTTTTCCAAATCATTGCTCCACCATTAATGTAAACTCAATGCCACTTATGCAAAAATCCACCCTTTCCCATTGCCTTCCATTCCTGGTAACCACTAATAATCTTTTCTTCTTATGTATTCACTTATTTCATTTAAGTGAGATCATACAGTAATTACCCTTTTTTGACTGACTTTTTTCACTCAACATGTTTTCAAGGTTTAACCCTGTTGTGGCATGCATCATGATTTTGTTTTCTTTATGACTTATTAATATTTCATTGCATGTAATTACCACATTTTTTAATCCATTCATTTGCTGAACATTTCAGTTGTTTGCTATTGTGAAAAGTGCTGCAATGATGATTGGTATTCAGGTTTCTCTTTGTGCTCTAGGCTTCATTTTCTTTAGGTATAAAAAAATTTTTTTTTTTTTTTTTTTATATACCTAGGATTAGATTGTTGGATCATATGGTGGATCTAAGTTCAGCTCTTTGAGGAACTGCCAGTATGCTTTCCACAGTGGCGGTGAGATTTTATGTTCTTACCAGCAATGGATGAGTGTTCCATTTTTGCACAACATCACCAACAACTATTGTTTTCATTTTCTTTATAAATAGGTGTGAGGTGATATTTTTTGTGGTTTTTATTTATGGCTAGTGCCTTTGGGCATCTTTTCATGTTTGTTGTCCATGCGTATATCCTCTTTAGTGAAATGAGTGATCAAGTTCTTTGCCTATTTTTGACTGGGCTATTTGTATTTTTGTTGTTATGTTGTAAAACTTTTCTCTATGTACATATAAATATTTCTGTTCATCACAGGCTGTATATGAAACAAGTGAAAAGACAGCCTACAGTTTGAGAGAAAATAATTGGAAACTACATGTCTGATAAGGATCTAATATTTTACGTATATGTATGTATATGCGTGTGTGTGTGTGTGTATTATGATGTTGCAGGTTGGTTCAGTTGTGAGAATTTTTGTTTTCTTTATGTTGAGGTGTAATCCATTCTGAAGGCTATAAGTATGGTGAAAGAATACAACTCTGGCACACAGGTTTTCCAATTTTGTTGTTGTGATTGCTGTGTGCCATCCACTTCAATCCAACTCATAGCAACCCTATAAACCATCCAGAATCCTCTAGTTCTGTTTTCATGACTGTGTTGCCAATGGAATACTACTCATCAGTTACAATAATTAACTTTTGATACAGGCAGAACAAAATGGATGAATCTCAATTTAATTAAGCTGAAGGGGGAAAAAAAATCCAGCCAAAATTGGGTTCATATTGCATGATTCCATTTATATAAAGTTCTAGAAACTGCAAACTAGTCTGTAAGGATAGGGAGGGGAAGACATAGGAGGAAGGGGTGATAAACGCCAGGAGGTAACTTTAGCGGTTTATTAATATTTTTATTATATTGGTTATGGCAATACTTTCATACATGTTTATACATGTTAGAACTTATGTTGTGCAATTTAAAAACGTGCAGTTTATTTTATATATGTGTATATATACGTACATATATGTAGGTGCATATACATACAAATTCAATGATGCTTTTAAAAATTGGGAAATTAAAAATTAACAGATAATTTGGGGGCAATTTTTTGTTAATTTAAAAAGTAGTAATTTAATCTTATTCCACATAAACTACTCCAGAAATTACAAACTGTAGTAAACTTTTAGTAGTAAAACAAATTTTAAAAGGTCAAAAATAAATTTGTAGTGTAATTTAAAATACTCTATCTTAGAAAAGTATGGGTTCAAACTGATTTTTAGGGCAATTCTATCAAACACTTAAGGACAATTAGTATTCTTTGTGCATAAATTCTTCCAAAAAGAAAAAGCACTTTTCAACTTCTTTTATAAAGTCAGCATAACCTTAATACCAAGTTCTGGCATGAGTATTTAAATAAAGAGCAAGTAGAGACCAAAATCAATCAGAAACACAAACACAAGTTTGCTAAACAAAAATAAGCACTCAAAAGTAGCAATCATTAAAAATATAGTTAGTAAGAAACAAATTGTATTTATTTCATAAACTAAATATAGTATTTAAGACTAAAAACTCACTGGGTGGGTTTAATAAAGGTTATACCTAATAAAAAGACAAAATCCTTGGCTTTTTTTTTTCTCTCCCAAGTCTCCTAGCAAGTCCTTAACTCATTTCTAAAATTATATATCTACCCTTTTTTAAAAAATTTTTAGATGTATACGTATGTACGTGTACATATGGAAGAAGAGTAGGGGTACATATTTTATACATATGTATATTTTTTCAAAGAGAAACATGAATAATTCAGAGAATATTTTAATTATGTGTCATGAGGCTTGAGATGGGCTTTGATTTATTCTTATTTGAAGACTAATATGAGAGAGTTTTATATTATCTATCTTAACTGTGACTTTTCTGAAAACTTCAGGTCCATGGGACTGAGGGATTATAAAAAAAGTTTCTGAAAACCTCAGGTCCATGGGACCCAGGAATTATAATCCCAGTTTGCTATTTTCCAGGAATGACATGAACCAAATTTCCCTTTCAGGGAATTCCACTTTTCTGTACAAACAAGCCAAATGCTGTCACGCTTCTGCAAGTGTTATGACAATCTCTGTCCTGGAGGGAGATGAGCTAACGACATAATACTCTTAAAACTGCAACTCAGCATCTCCTTCTCCCAGACACAGACACACCACCCCACAGATCCACTGGGGTAAGTATCCTTTGATCTCTCAGGTTGGGAATGAGGGAGGTTGTGAGGGGAGCGACTTTGGTCCTGTGGCCTGGGCTTCTATGAGCACTTGAGATTAGCCCTGAGGGCTCTGCTTCGTCACACAGGACAGAAGATTTTGCAAATACAGTATTGTACATATCCTATAGTGTTACACACATTGGGTATACTTTGGGTGGATTATATAATTCATTTATTATAAATGTGTATATATATATAAAAATATTTTTCTTTTAAAATTTTCTATATTTATGTTACTTAACAGAAGATATTTTTAAGTCAAGTATTTCCACAATTCCTGTTCATTTAAAAACATAAAATATAATCATAGTATTCTTATATATAGCTGTTTATCTTATTTTATAATCTGTATCTACATATGATTAATATTTTGTGTGCTCATTTAAAAATAAATATTTGTATTATATGAAATTAATAATATTGTGTCTTTAAAGTTGTTCAGTAGACATATTAATTTTGGATACCCTAGGCATCCTTATATGAAAGTACTTATATGATAATTATACATACTTAAATATTTTATCTAATTTCCTTAAAACATCTGATTTTTAATGTGTGACTAAAACTTGCACAGTATTTAAATGAATAACTGTGCAGTATTTAGAGAGACATCCATCTATTTCTAAAGTATATATAGCCAAGCAGTTGTGATAATGTTGCTTGATTCATAAATTGCAAGGACAGCTGGACAATTATATTCTTATTTTGCATCATCCCATTTTGTTGCATATGAAACTATGGTAGGTTACAACTGTGACAACAGAAAATTACAGTATGTGTGTCACTTAGTAAATTGGACCAGAAAGAGTAATTATTTACTGAATAATACGTAGTATACATGTTGGAAAAGTAGCCAAAATTTCTGGGACTGTATTCTAAGGTTTTCCTTGATGAGTGTTTCCTTAAATTTATCCAAAGATCATGGGACTTCAAAATATTTCTCTTCTTTTGGAAGTGTTGTGTTTAATAAATGTCAATTCTACCATTATCCTCATTTAGTTTTCAAAATCAAAAGTAGAAATTTGTATGAGTTGTCCAATTTCATATTTTCCTAGATCCTTACATTGGTAAGGGGTCTGATGGCGCAGTGGTTAACAGCTATGGCTGCTGACCAAAAGACTGGCAGTTCAAATCCACCAGCCTCTCATTGGAAACACTATAGGGCAGTTCTACTCTGTCCTATAGGGTCATAGGAGTTGGAATCAGCTGGATGGCAATGGGTTTTATTTTATTTTTTTGTATTGGTAAAGCCTGAATTATATTAACTTGATTGAAACAAAGTAACTTCATGCCCACATGAAGGTAAGGGTCCCCCTTATGATTTGCAGATCATTGCACAGACCTTGCCAAAGTGAGGTGAACAAGAAATGTTAATTGGGTCCCTGCTTATAACAGATAACTAGGCTCTATCAGTCCCCCACTTCTGGAATGGAATTAAAATTGCTTAATATCTGAGACTATTTTGTGGGGACCCAGATTAAAAAACAACAATAACAATAATAAATTCTATCAGGGTCCCATGAGCACAGTATAATAAGAGTCTAATATTATTACAGCTACTGGTCTTTAATTGAGGTAGAGGCAGAGCTAGGGATCAAATCCATTACCTGTCACCACTGATTTGATTCTAACTCATAGCCACCCTAAAGGGCAGACTAGAATTGCCCATAGGGTTTCCAAGGAGCCGCAGGTGGATTTGAACTGCCCACCTTTTGGTTAGCAGCCTGAGCTCTTAACCACTGTGCCACCAGGGCTCTGAGCGAGGGTTACATGAAGTATTTCACTTTTCCTTTCAAGCAATGTGCAAATGGAAACAAGCAAAATTGAAAACATATTCCCCACTTTTCTAGTGTTTGTTATGTAACAGGGAAGCTTCTAAGATCTCATTTTGTCCTCTGAACAAGCATATGATAGAGCATCTTTAATATTTTCCAAGTAACTGAGGTCACTGGGAAACAGAGAGGTCAGAAAAACTACATAACAGCTATTGCGTGTCATAAATCAACTTGGATGAGGCTAGCTCATAGAAAATGATAACTGACAGTATCAATAATTCTGTTGTAATCATTTACTTATGAGGTCCTTGCTTCCCTTTATATAAAATTTCTTTCATTCCGGTTGAACAAATATAACTGATAACTGATTATGCACCAGTACACATTGCTACAGAAAATAAAAGGGAGTAGAGATTAACACACGGCCTGGGTCTTCAAGTAACACAAAAGCTAAAAAGAAATGTAAATGAGTTTTAAGATATGTAAAGCCTGAGTTGAATGTTGATAGATGATTGAGTTAATTAGTATTAATCCGTAAATTCTGGTAATGATGACAATGATGAAGAACTATACCGTGGGTGGTGATGATGTTTGTGATGATGGAATTGACACATATGTATGGTTCTGTCTCCTGTCTTTCTCACCAGATATCCACGATACGCTTCTATTTATTCATTAAGATGAATACTTTTCCTGCTTGTATTACTATAAGACATATATTTTTCTTTCAAGTTGGCATTGGTATCTCAGGAAACACCTTACTTCTTGTCATCCACACCAGCACAGTATTTCTAGATCGCAGGCCAAAGCCCACAGATCTGACCATCAGTCTCCTGGCTCTCACCCACATAGTGATGATCCTCACCACAGTGTTCATGGTATCTCCAGACATGTCAGGGTCACACAGTGTTCAGGATGACATAACATGTAAGGCCATGCTCTACTTGAAGACAGTGATGAGGGGCCTGTCCATCTGTACCACCTGCCTGCTAAGTGTGCTCCAGGCCATCACCATCTGCCCCAGAAGCTCCTGGTTAGCAAAGTTCAAACATCAACCTTCTTATTACATCTTTTGTTTGTTTGTTGTCTTTTTTGTCCTCACCACGCCCATAAGTGGCATCATAATTGCCTACACTTCTGCCATCCCCAATGGGACCTGGGAAAATATTTTGGTTTTCAATAAATACTGTGTTCTTTGGAGCATGAATTATAGCCACAGTTGCCTTATGTTCCTGATGATAACATTTAGGGATGGCTTCTTTATAGTAATCATGATCCTCTCCAGTGGCTACATGGTCATTTTCTTGTTCAGGCATAAAAGACAATCCCAGCACCTTAGAAGCAGCTGCCTCTCCCCAAGAGTATCTCCAGAGACAAGAGCTACCCAGAACATCTTGATGCTCATGATATTATTTGTGGTATTTAACTTGTTTGTGTTTCTTTCAACATTATTTTGGTATGTGTTCTACATGAATGACCCAATTAGTATATGTTTTCAGACACTTATGGTCAATGGCTACTCCTCAGTGAGTTCTGTTTTATTAATCAGTTCTAATAAGCGTATAATCAAGGTTTCTTTCACTTTATTATGGAAGAACATTCAATGCTTAAAGATTTGATGATGGATATTCCAAAGAAAACATATCATACTGACACAAAATATATTTTATAAGGCACAGACTTGCTTTCAAATTAACTGTAAAATATAGAATTGCATATCTTTGGTTGTTCCAGAGTAAATTTGATTTTTACCAGTGGAAAACAGTTAATACCTGTGAAGCCTGATCTTCTGTAAGGCAGAAATCTGTCAGAGAAGGAAAATTCACTGGGCATTTATGAGGTAGGATTCTTAATAGCAATAGAAAAGTGGTAAGAACCCTATCTGTCAAAGGTGGAAAAACTGCAAACTCAGAGAGGCAGTCCTGTCAAGTTCTGGCTCTCACAAGCTTCACTGTGATTCAGATAACCTACTGATAACCATGCTGATTCAATGTTTGTATACATTCACAGATTATTTTATATATCAGTTCCTTCTTGTTGGTGTGAAAAATTATGGACTTAAAATGATTTTTTGCAGTTCTGTATGTCAAAAAGCAAACACAGGCCTCACTGTGCTAAGGTGAAGTGGCAGCAGGGGTAGTTTCTTTCCCTGAGGCTCCATTTTCTTGTCTTTTCTCTCTCCTGGAGACCACCTGCATTCCTTGGCTTGAGGCCCTTTCCTCCATCTTCATATTCAAGATTTTCACATCTCTCTGACCATTTTTCCATCATAACATCTCTCCCTCTGATCCAAGTGGAAAAGGTTCTCTGCTTTTAAAGACTCATGTGGATAGGTTAAACCCATCTTAATAATCCAGAATATCTCCCTACCTCAAGATGCTTAAGCTTAATTACATATCCAAAGTGTTTTTGCCATGTGCCAGAACATATTCATAGGTCACAGGGATCAGGGTGTGGACACCTTTGGAGAACAATTATTGATGTTGCCACATTTTGCTTAGAGTGGTTTCTGGCATCTTAGTACTTCCTTATGGGATACATTTTTATATAAGTTTAAAAATGAGGTTCTGTTTGAGTTATTGTGCAGCAGGCTTTGTGTGTGCCTGCGTGTATGTGTTTTTGCCTGTGTTTGAGTGTGCGTGTGCGTATGTGAATTGTTTTTTCCTCCTTATTTAAAAATACTTTATCTGGCCTATCATTCCAAGTTAACTATTACTGTCCTTGCACTTGGGAGTATTGATGTCATGGATTCTAGCTTTAAGTGTTGGCTTTGATTAACGTGCTTCTAAGCAGGTAGCAACGTTCTGTGAGTTCAGCAGGAATTCATGCACAGTGAAGCAGTTTTTTCTCTTTTCCATCTTTTAGGTGCTACTCTTGGCTTTGGTCATTCCTCATTTTTCTGATAATATGGATAAATATGAATATATTTGCATTCATTTGCTTGCAATTTGATGAGATTTGCAAAGAGAAACCTTCATGTCTTTTATCAATCATGGTTTTTAAAACTGTTACCTTTATGATTATTCTGTCTTTCTCTCTCTGGACTCTCTTCTGAAATTCTTTTTACACTTTTTGAAGTCCTTCTCAGAGAGATGTCCATATTGATTACTGCCCCTATGAATATTTCCCATTCCTTTTTTTCTGTGTTAAAAGCTGGGTAGTTTCTTCAGCTCATTCTTCCATTTTGATAATTCTTTCAAATATAGTAATCTAATATTATCCTGAGATATTGAGTTTATTCATTTTTCCTGCATTTATTACCATTCCTTCCCATTGAAATATAAGCTTCATGAGGTCTTGCATTTTTTGTTTTATTTGTTCTCTGCTATATCCTGTAAAACTAGATGAGTTTGAGGTTACATATTTAATCAATAAATAATTATGAAATGCATGAATGAATACATCTAGCAATATGGCAAAATGATTGAAATAATCTCTGTTTTTGTGTTTCAGTGTTTGAAGTGTATGCAACCACTCAAAATAGAGGCTTAAAATGTAATTCTTATTTTTCTTGCATAACTATGGGTCATCTGGGCAGTTCTACTGATCTGAGCCAAGCTTAACTAATCTGGGTCAAACTTGGCTTATCTAGGATGAATTCACTCATGCATCACTAATTAGCTGGAGTTTGGTTTTGCCTGGCTATTCTAAGATCATTTCCATCAGATGTCTGACAGTTTTCTAGTTACCAACCGAAATAATAGGTTTGAGTGGAACATCAAGCCCGGACTTGTTCCTTTGGGCCTGTTAATGTTTGCAGAGAAGCAGAGATACAGAGAAATGGCATCTTGAGGTCTTAGCTCAGAACTAATGTAATATTGCTTCTGTTGCTGCATTATATTGTATTAACTGAAGAAAATTGTTAGGCCAGCACACCCAGTGGGGGAAAGACTACGTTTTATCTAGATGGAAACACGAAGATCAGGGAGGGTGGAATTTGTCATCATTATCTATTATTGACCATACCTGATAATTCAAGTGCTAATACTCACATGCACACAAACACACGCAGGTAGAGTTGAAGCCATCAGATAAAAACATTACTACTCTTATAATAGTTTCATAAAATTGATATTTTAATGAAAAACTATTAAATACTTTCTAATGTTTATAAATTTTTATGTAGTCACTACTATGTTACTACTGAGGAATAATATTCTTTCCTAAATTCATACATTGATTTTTTTAATTTAATTATATATATAATTACATAGTTTTAGAAATTATGGGTGTGGATTAAATCTACTTAGTCATTGTACAAAGTTTTGGTCTCTGAATTTGTCTTTTTATCCCCTTTATTTCTTTAAAGATTTGAGCACATTCTCGTTATTATTTCTTTTTATTTTATTGTTTATCTTTCTTGTTTTTTTGAGGCCCTGGATTTTTTAAACAAACAAAAGTGTATCCTACTATTGTTAGGAGAAAATTTCTATGGAAGTTATTTAGGTCCTGGTAATTGATGGTTTTGCTGGATTTTCCTGTATTCTTGTTGATTTTCTTCCTAACAGTTCTATCCCTTGCTGAGATAGAAATGTCTCCAATTAGAATTTTGTGTATATCTATTTCTTCTTTGGGTCTATTTGTTTTTGCCTCAGTATGTTGTGGCTGCATTATTGGGTGCATACACATTTATATTTCTAATAACTTCCTTGTGCATTGATCCTTTTATCATTATGTAATATCTCTTTTTCTCTCATAATTTCCTTCATTATAAAACCTACTTTTTCTTATGTTAATACAGAAGTTCTTCTAAAAAATAAATTAATGTTTGCATTGTTTTACTTTCCACCTACATATATTTTTGTATTTGAAGTGAGTTTTTTGTAGTTGGCTTAATGTTGGATCATGTGTTCAATCCACTCTGCCAATGTTTGACTTTTAATTGATAACTTTATAACCTTTATATTGAAGATATAGAGTTCCTGAGTGAGGCAAGTGATTAAGTGTATGGCTACTAACATAACTGTTGGTGGTTTGAGCCCACCCAGAAACACCTCAGAAGAAAGGGCTGGCAATCTGCTCCTGAAAGGTCACAGCCATTAAAACCCTATGAAGCAATTTTACTGTGCAACACATGGGGTTGCCATGAGTTGGAATAAATTTGACAGCAACGGTTTTTTGTTTTGTTTATTTATTTTTGTTTACATTTAAGATACATATTGCTATGTTAGGGCTTAGATCTACTCTTTTATATTTTGTTTCTGTCTCCACCATTTCTCATTCTTTGTTCTTTTTATTCTTTTTGCATTTCTTTTGTCTATTCTAACATTTTTCAGAATTTGATAGTGATTTATTTATATTGATTTTCAGTTTATCACTTTATATAGTCATTTTTGTCATTGCTCTAGTTTTACAATATACATACACAACTCGTTACTGTCTACTGGTAGCAATACTTTACCATCTTGAGTAAAGTGTAGAAATCATACTTCCATTTAGCTCCCTTTACGCCACTCACTTTTTAAAATCTAATTGTCTTAAGGGTTTTCTCAACACACATTGAGCACCATTTCAGATGGTGTTACAATTTTTTGCTTCAGATATCAAAAAGGTTTTAATGAATTCCTGATAAATGTAATCTATTACAATTTTCCCTATTATTATACACTCTGGTGACCTCTCCTTTTTTATGTTCAAACCATCATCTCTTATCATTAGTGATTAGTGATATTAGTGATGATTGCACAATATGGTTGATGTTATCGGTTTCACTGAATTGTATACACGAAAAACACAGAATTTGTAAATGTATTATTTATATTTTTACAACAATAAAGATATTTATGAAAACAATTCCATTTAAAATAGCATCGTAATATTAAAATGCTAAGGAATAATTTTATATAATCATAACCAATAACGCTGAAGATGTGTACAATGGGCACTAAAAGAGATTTCTGAAGAAATTAAAGACCTAGGCAAACAGAGAGTCGAGTCACACTAATGGCTTGAAAGAGTTAATATTTTTTTTAATTAACTTTTATTAAGCTTCAAGTGAACATTTACAAATCCAATCAGTCTGTCACATGTAAGTTTACATACATCTTACTCCCTTCTCCCACTTGCTTTCCCCCTATTGAGTCAGCCCTTTCAGTCCCTCGTTTCGTGACAATTTTGCCAGCTTCCCTCTCTCTCTATCTTCCCATCCCCCCTCCAGTGAAGAGTTGCCAACACACTCTCAAGTGTCCACCTGATTTAATTAGCTCACAAGAGTTAATATTTTTAAGATGACAAAAATATTCCCCAGGGTGATCTACACATTCAAGGGTTTCCCTTTCTAAATTCCAAAAGCATTATTATTTTCTTTTTTAATTGCAGGTATAGAAAAGGTAATACAAAGAATAGCAGGGGAATGAATGTGATACATATAGCCAAAATAATCTTGAAATGTAGCAAAGATAAAGGACTACCATTTCCTGATTCCAAACTTACCAGAGAGATACAATAATAAAAACATTGTGATATTGCAAAAGAATAGATATACAGATCAATAGAATAGAACTGAGAGTCCGGAGAGGGCGGGAAACTACACATTGAAGGTCAATTGATTTTTGACAAAGGCACCAGACCGTTCAAAAGCAAGCAAATAAATAAGTAAACAAACATACAAGTAAATACATAAATAAGTAAATAAAATCTCTTCAAACAAATGCTGCTAGGAGAAGTCAATATCCACATGCAAAAAAAAGAAGTCAAATAACTTCCATCATTCCTTTACCACAAATTCAGAAAGAAATTAAAAAAAAAAAAAAGTTTAATGGAATCAATCTGTCAGAACTATAGATAACAATTCAAGGGTTGGAGGACCAATGTGGATACTGAATCAAGAAAAAAGTTCCGAACAGATGACCAGAGAGTGAGAGTTCACCACACATCCTCACCTCATCCCCTTTCCAGATCAGCAGCCATTTTCAGGCAGCTTTAGCTGGTGCACTTGGGCAGGGAACCAAGGACTGGAGCAGCACAGATAGCACAAAGGGCTTAAGACCTGGCATAGAGTGGCTCTGGTAACACAATGCATGTAATAGCTCCTGTGAGTCTCTAGAAAGAACAATGCAACAGGCACTCCAAGAGAGGGAGGGCACAGCATGGGACTGAGACATCTGATTGGACAAGACTGGGACTGAGCAATCTGGTGATCATAATGCAGGCAGGAGCTCTTGTGAGTCTCAGGAAAGAACAACTTGGCTTGCTCAGTGTAGGGTGCAATACGTGGGAGAGAGACACAGAGGGCACAACACACGGCAAGACACCTGAGTAGGTGGATTTTAGGCAGACAGACTCAGTAAGCACAAGCCAGCCAGGAGTTTCCATGAAAAACACACACTGGGCACAGCACAGGCTCCCACACATGAACAAGTAAGCCTGAGGCAGAGAGGCATGGAAGGTATAACATGGGCCAAGAAAACTAAGCAATCATTTTGGGACAGAGAAGCCCAGTGAGTACAATTCAGGCAGGAGTTCCCTTGAGTCCAGGAAACAAATAGCATAGTGGGATGCAGTTTAGTCTGTGGTGTGTATCAGTTGTGTCAGGGACAGGGAAGCACAGAGGACACAGTGTGGGCACAGGACACCAGAATGATCAAGGTCTTGGGCTCTCTGCCCAAGTGTACCAGCTAAAGCTGCCTGAAAGTGACTGCTGATCTTAAACAGAATTCTCATCACTACTGGGAAAGAGCAGCATGGTTGATGAAAAGCAGGCTGCAGTGCATAAGCAGTCAGGCAGTGGAAAGAGTAGAGCCATGGGGGGCGAGGGGGGATGGGAGGAAGGATACATTGTGTGAGATGAAACACCTGAGCAGAAAGACCTGGGATACAGCAACTTGACAAGCATAGCATGAACTGGAATTCCTGTGAGTCCAGGGAAGAAGCAGCAGTGCAGGCTGGAGTTCACGAACAGTGAGGACAAGTGGTGAATCAGCAACAGCTGTCATTTCCAGTGTGGGACTCTGAGTCTGATATATCCTCACTGAAGCTCCTGGTAGAGGAATCTATAGTACTTCTCTGAAAGCTGCAGCCTCTTGCTTGGGGATCTAGTGACAGAGTCATGGCAGGTGCTCATAGCTTCCTTCTATTTGTTGTGAGCAATCAGAGAAGGGCAATAATGTCAAAAGGGGGAAGTTGCTGGAAAGGCATATCCAGCATCACTAGGGAAGAGACCGCTGCCAGAGTAATACAGTATGCAGCATTTAGGGTGGAGGGAGCGGGGAGGTGGGGGAATGGGAAGAGAAGCAACCATAGCAAGTGCTACATGCCATGCAGCTTGGTGCTTAAGTGACATAGTGGTCACTCCCACCCAGGAAACCTAGAGATAAAAGAGTGATGGCAGGCACCCCTGGGCAGAATGACAGGTAGGGAAAGAACAAAAACAAATACCATTAGAGAGGTAGTCAGGAGGGAATTACAAACTTCAATAATTTAAAATAATAACTACAATAGTAAAGAGGAAGAAGAGCAAACCCTAGAGAAGGGGATGAATCTAATCTCCAGAGTCACCACAGTAAGGGGTACTGGAGTTGAAAAGTACAAGAACAGAAGTGAACACTTCTCTGGAATAGCTCAGCAGCAGATTTGAATTTTGAATTGGGAGAAGAAAAAATTGCTGAACTTGAACACAGGGTCATTCATATTATTCTGTCTGAAGAGTGGAAAGAAAAAAGAGTAAAGAAAAATGAACTGAGTCTAAGGGATCCACGGGACAGCATAAAACAGACTAATATTTGCTTTATGGGGTTCCCAGAAGGAAAAGAGAGAGAGAAAGGGACAGGAAATTTTTTTGAAGAAATAATTTGGAAGCTTCCTAAATATGGTAAAAGATGGGAAATTATACACCCAAGAAGCTCGATAAATTGCAAGTAGACTAAATCCAGAAAGAGTTACACCTATACATACTATAGTCAAATTCATGAAAACAAATGACAAAGAGGAAACATTGAGAACAGCATGAGAAAAGCAATGTATCACATGCAAGGAGCCCTCAGTAATATTAAGTGACTATTTCTTGTCATAAACCATGCAGGAAAGAAGGTAATGGGACAACATATTCAAAGTGCTGAAAGAAAAGAACTGTCAGACAAGAATACTATATTCAACAAAAGTGTTGTTCAGAAATGAGGGCAAAATTAAGATATTTTGGGATAAGCAAAAGATAAGGGAGTTTGTTACCACCAGACCAGCCCTACAAGAAATGCTGAAGAAAATTCTCCACTAGAAAAAGTAAGAATACTAGACAGTGACTTGAAGTTGTATACACAGGGAAGGAAAAAAAATCCTTAAAGAAAATGTCTTAATAAGTATAAATATTAGATTTAAGGTATTTTGGTTGGTAAGTACAACTGCTATATCCTTCAGACTATATAAAGACAAAAGCATTAAAAATGCAAAAATAAATCCTCAACATACTTAAGGGCATATATACAAAACCAACAGCTAAGTTTATTCTCAGTAGAGAGAGATTAAAAACATTCTCCTTGAGGATGGGAACTAGACAATGATGCCTATTATCACTACTCTTATTCAGTAGTGTAATGGAAGCCCTAGTCCGAACAATAAGGTAAGAAAGGGAAATAAAGGACATCCAAATTAGTAAGGAATAAATAAAATTATACCTATTTTATAAGAAGATGATACTAAGAAAATCCCAGATAATCAACAAGAAAGTGACTGGAACTATCAGAAGGGTTCAGCAAAGTAGTAGAGTACAAATTCAACATTAAAAAAAAAAAAAAGAAAGAAAAATTAGATTCCTCTACACAAACAAGGAGAATTCGGTAAAGGAAATAAAGAAGACAACACCATTTACAACAGTCTCCAAAAGGATAAAACACCTAGGAATAAATCTAACCATGGACGTAAAAGACTTATACAAGGAAAACTATAAAACACTACTGCAGGGAACCACAAAAGAGAGCTACATAAAAGAACAAAATACCATACTCATGAAATGGAAGACAACATTGTGAAAACGTCAATAGTACCCAAAATGATCTATACATATAACGCAATCCTGATCCAAATCCCAACTACATTCTTTAACGAAATGGAAAAATTAATCTCTAATTTTGTATGGAAAGAGGCCCCAAATAGCTAAAGCATTACTGAGGAGAGGAACGAATAGGAGGCCTCTCACAATTACCAATCTCAGAACTTACTACACAGCCATGGTAATCGAAACACCTCGTACTGATACAATGGCAGACACATAGACCAACGGAAAAGATCTGAGAAGCCAGAATTAAATCCATCCAGCTACTGACAGCTGATCCTTGAAAAAGGGTTGAAATTCATTCAATGGGGAAGAGATAGTCTGTTTAACAAATGGTGCTGGCAAAGCTGGATATCCATTTGCAGAAGAATGAAACAGAATCCATAATTCACACTATAGACAAAAATCAACTCAAAATGGATCAAAAACCTAAATGTTAAACTGAAAACTATAATGTTCCTGAAATATAACATAGGGACAAAGCTAGGTGTCCTAATTTAGGGTATAAATACCCTATCAAATATAACTAAAAATGCACAACAGAAGTTAAACTAGATAACCAATACTTACTTAAAATTAAATACTTATGCTTACCAAAAGACTTTACCAAAAGAGGTAAAAGAGAACCTACAGACCGGGAAAAACATTTTGCAATGACATATATGACAAGGATCTAATCTCTAAAATATATAGAAAAATTCAGCACCTCAACAACAAAAAAGACAAACAATTCAATCAAAAAAAAGAACAGGGACAGACACTTCACCAAAGACATTTAGGTTGCTAACAAACACATGAGGAGATGCTTACAATCATCACCAACTGGAGACATGCAAATCAAGACTATAATGTGACACAATCTCACCCAGCAAAAAAGGCAACGATTAAAAAATTAATAATGTTGGTGAGGTTGTGGGTAGATTGAAACTCTAATACACTGCTGGTGGGACCAATATGGAAGATATTTTCCAACCAATATGAAAAATAATTTGGGACTTCCTCAAAAAGCTAGAAATAGAAATACCATATGACCCAGCAATAGCAAAAAATGGAAACAACCTAAGTGTTCATCAACAGATGAATAGATAAACAAAATGTGGTACGCACTTACAATGGAATACTACTCAACGATAAAGAATGATGATGAGTCCATGAATGATGAGTACATGGATGAATCTGGAGGACATTATTCTGAGTGAAAGAAGTCAATCACAAAAGGACAAATATTATATGATACCACTTTTATAAAAAGTCAGGAATAGGTTTACACACAGAAAACAATGTTATTTGATAGTTACTAGGGATGGAAAGGGAAAGGAGGGAAAATCACTTGCTAGATAATGAATTCTGGTGAAGGGAAAGACATTTACACAATATGGGGAAAGTCAACACTACCTGACCAAGGTAAATGAAGACTCTAAGAGGTATGCAAAAATAAAGGCCAACTGTGGTAAATGTAGAGCTCTGGTGGCACGGTGCTGAAATGCTAAGGCTACTAACCAAAAGGTCAGCAGTTTGAATCCACTACTTGCTTTTTGGAAACCTTATGGGGCAGTTCTACTCTGTCCTATAGGGTTGCAATAAGTCAGAATCAACTTGACAGCAATGAGTATTTTTATGGTAAATGCTATAATATATACAGTTCTACAACAACAATAATAGCAAACAAAAATTTGTGAGTGGTTACATAGGTAGACATGTATGCTATAAGGGTGTGTGAGGGTATATGGAAGTACACTTATGTGCATATATGGGTATAGTTGTGGGTATTTGTGTATGAATATCTGTATATGCTGCATATAAATTCATATATATAATAGAGCACATAGGGGGCACAGTTATGGAAATTTCCTAGACATATCCGAACACCTTGTCGGACTGAGTTACTGGGTTTGAACGCTCAAGACCAGTCTTGGGGGACATCCAGGTCACCTGGCATAACATGGTTCATAAAGATAATGTTCTACATCCTAGTTTTGTGAACAGCGTCTGGAATCTTAAAAGCTTGAGAGCAGCCACCTAAGATACAACTATTGGTCTCTTCTCATCTGAAGCAAAGGAGAGTGAAGGAAACCAAAGACTCAAGGAAAAAAATTAGACCACAGGACTAATGGCCCACACAAACCACAGCCTTTTCTAGTCTGAGACCAGAAGAACTAAATGGTGCCCGGCTACTACTACCACTGACTGCTCTGACCAGGGTGACAATAGAAGGTCCTGATTAGAAAGAGATGAAAACGAAGAAAAAACTCAAATTCATAAAATAGACCTGAATTTCTGGAGTGATAGAGACTGGAGGAACCCCCGAGACTATCGCCCTAAGACACACTTTTAATCTGTAACTGAAGCCACTCTTAGCGATCGATCATTTTTCAGCCGAGTAATAGATTGGGCTATGAGATAAACAGTAACTCTCATGAGGAATGTGCTGCTTAGAACAGTCAACTATATGAGAGCAAACAGCCAACTTTTGCCCCAAAGCAAAGAAGACGCGGCAAGGAGGTGCAGGGAAACTAGAGGGATAAAAATGCGAAAGGCAGGGTGGAAACAGGGAGAATGCTGACACATTGCAGAGATAGCAGGTATTGTCCCAGAAAAATCTGTGTATGAATTGTTGAATGGGAGACTACTTTGTTGTTTAAATTTTCAGCTAAAACACAATAAAATGTGAAAATAAAAACTATTATATAATGATAATATTAAATAACAATGTCTTCAAGGTACAAAGATGTAATAGGTAATAGCAACAACATAAATGGGGATGGGAGAGAAGACAGGCACAGATATAGTATTTTTGTACATTACTGAACTTAAGTTGGTATCAATATAAACCAAATTATCATGAATGTAAGATGATAAATGCAAACCTCATGGTAACGGCAAAGAAAGTAAATAAATTATACATAAAAATAGAGAAACAAAATGGTTCAGCACACAGACACAATAAAATCTATACACAAAAGAAGTAATCACTGAATAAACAGAGGAAAAAAGTAGGTACAAGTCACACAAAACCAGAATAACAACGTGACAGAAGTAAGTACTCTGTTATTGGTAATTAGCATGAAGTTTTAAATGGAATAAGTACTTCAGCAAAGAAGCAGAGGGTGGCAGATTGGATAAAGAAACAAGACTCACCCCTATTTTGTCTACAAGGGACATAAAGACGTAGATAGGTTAAGGTAAAAGAATGACGAGAGACAGTACCTATAAAAAGTAATAAATTTTTTAAAAAGGCAGACAAGTCAATTTTACTATTAGAGAAAATAGATCTTAAGTCAAAATCTATTTACGAGACAAAAAAGGGACGCTTTATAATGCTAAAAGTGTCAATTGATTAAAAAGACATAAAATTGTAGCTATTCATGCACCTAACCCCAGAGCCCCCAAATTTATGAAGCAAACACTGACTGGAAGAGATACATATACATACCCAAATAAAAGAAAGTGATTCAAAGGTGTCTTAGTCATCTAGCGCTGCTGTAACAGAAATACCACAAGTGGATGGCTTTACCAAAGAGAAATCTAATTTCTCACAGTCTGGTAGGCTATAAGTCCAAATTCAGGACATCGGCTCCAGGGGAAAACTTTCTTTCTTTGTAGGCTCTGGCAGAAGGTCCTTCTCATCATTCTTTCCCTGGACTAGGAACTTCTCTGCCCAGGAACCCCAGGTCTGCTCCATGCACTGCTTTCTTCATGGTATGAGTTCCCCTTGTCTCTCTGCTCCTTTCTACCCTTTATATCTCAAAAGGGATTGCCTCAAGACAAAATCCAATCTTGTAGATTGTGTCCTGCCTCGGTAACACAACTGCCACCTATTCCACCTCATTAACATCATCGAAGTGGGATTTACAACATAGGAAAAATCACATCAGATGACAAAATGGTGAACAATCACAAAATACTGGGAATCATGGCCTAGCCAAATTGATACAGGTATTTTTGAGAGACACAATTCAGTCCATGACAAACAGAATGTGGAAATTACCAAACAATATCACTAAAAAAAAAAAAAAAATATTTTTCTTATCACTAATATCACATGTAAGTAAAATTTGGCAGAAGATACTTCAAAAACTACTGCATCAGTGTATTGAAAGGGAACTGCCAGAAATTCAAGCTGGATTCAGAAGAGGACGTGGAACAAGGGATATCACTGCTGATTTCAGATGGATCTAGGCTCAAAGTGGAAAATATCAGAAAGATTTTACCTGTATTTTATTGACTACAAAAAGGCATTCAGCTGTGTAGATCATAACAAATTATGAATAACACTATGAGGAATGGGAATTCCAAAACAATTATGCTCACATGGAACCTGTACATGGATCAAGAGGCAGTTGTTGGAACAGAACAAAGGACTACTGTGTGGTTTGAAATCTGAAATGTGTGTGTTAGGATTGTATCCTTTCACCATACTTATTCAATCTGTATGCTGAGCAAATAATCTGAGAAGCTGGACTATATGAAGAAGAACATGGCACCAAGATTGGAGGAAGACTGATTAACAATTTGGCGTATTCAGATGACACAACCTTGCTTGCTGAATGCGAAGAGGACTTTAAGCATTTACTGATGAAGATCTAAGACTAAAGCCTCCAATATGGATTACATCTTAACATAAAGAACAGAAAAATGCTCACAACTGGACCAATAAATAACATCAAGATAAATGGAGAAAATATTGAAGTGGTCAAGGATTTCATTTTACTTGGATCCATAATCTACACCCAAGGGAGCTGCAGTCAAGAAGTCAAATGACATATTGCATTGGGTAAATCTGCTGCAAAAGACCTCTTTAAGGTGTTAAAAAAGTAAAAATGTCACTTTGAGGACAAGGGTGTCCCTGAACCAAGCCATGGTATTTTCAATTGCTTCATACACATGGGAAAGCTGGGCAATGAATAAGGAAGACCACAGAAAAATTGATGCCTCTGAATTATGGTGCTGGCAAAGAATATTGACTATACCATGGAGTGCCTAAAGGACAAACTATCTGTCTTGGAGGAAGTATTGCCAGAATGCTTCTTAGAAGCAAGGACGGCAAGACTTTTTCTCATGTACTCTGGACATGTTATCACGAGGGACCAGTCCGTGGGGAAGGACATCATGCCTGGCAGAGGGTCAGTGAAAGACAGGAAGACCCTGAATGAGATGGACTGACACAGTGACTGCAACAATGGACTCAAACATAACAATGATTATGAAGGTGGCACAGGACAGTGAAGCATTTCATTCTGTTGTACATAGATTAGATATGAGTCAGAACAAAATCGATGGCACCTAACAACAACAACAAAAATTACAAGATAGTTTAAAAGAAGAGCTGAAATTATCTTGGGTTCAGTGAATGGCAGTAGTTTGACCCAAATACATGTGATATTTTTACATTTTTCTTAGGCTACAGAATGGATGGTAAGATTCAGCTTCAAGCACTTTCCTGCAACAGGTATTTGCTAGACCTTAAGACATTAACATCCGCCTTCAAAATTATTAGAGGATAGAGCATCATAGAAACAAATATTCACTCATAAAAGCAAACATATTCTGCCTAAGAATGTATTTCTATAATCAAGATAATAAGAAGAGACAAAGACCTTTCTCCCGAGCCAATAGAGAAAGATTTCCTATAGAGCCAGCGCTGTGATTTCGGCGTTTTAGTCTCTTTAAACTGTGAGAAAATAAATTTCTGTTTGTAAAAGCCATTCACTTGTGGTATTTCTGTTATAGTATCACCAAATAACTAAGACATCATCATATTAATTAAACACCAGAAAGCATTACTGAGAGCAATACGCCCTTAGGTTTCACGTAAATAACATGATAAGACTCCTTTCGCAGAGAAAGCATCAGGATTTGCCCAATAGCCTCACTCTATTCTGGTCTTTCCTTCTTCATTGCTAGAGCACTCACCACACTCATTATTATGAACGGGGGACAGAACTGCTTCAAACTGGGTAAGTATGTGGAAAATAACTTGGGCAGAAACAATGGATTTACATTGTGCAAATTTTTGAAAATTATATCCTGAAAACTTTGGGCTCCAGATAAGGAAAAGCACTATGACTATCATTAATCATTCTTTGTTTTGATTAGAAAATTGTTATGGACATTTTAAAGAAACAGAAGATTAAAACCCATTAGAGAATGTGGCATTTTTTAACTGAGGTAGTCAATTTCTGGCAAGCATATTAAAAATGGTTCTATTTATAAAATAAAATTCATCTGCTCTACTAGAAAATTGTGATGAAAGAAGTTACATATGTTACTGAATTGAAAACAGTGAGACAGGGTATATTGTCTAATAACCAGAATGCATGCTTAACACCCTTGACTTGTGACCATGAATTAATAAATTTATTTTATAATGATAAGATGGCAGATGAGATTAGATTAAGATAACTCTCAAGACTGCCATCTAAATTACTGTATAATTTTACTTGATACTAGGCCCCAGTTAGCCATTGACTTAGGCTAGGATCTCTAGAGAAGTAAAACCAGTAAACGGTATAAATATGTAAATACATAGAGAGATTTCTATTAAGAAAATAGCTCATGCAGTTGTAGAGGCTGGAAGGTGGATCAGGCTGGAGGCTTTTCCTGATTCATGTAGCTGCAGGGACTGGAGGACCCAAGATAGGCAAGTCAGACAACAGGGCTCTGGCTCACACGCTGTGAAGAACAATGAATGCAAAGACTGGCAGGGAAGATGGCAGGTAAGCTGCCAGCTCAAGTCCCAGGAACTTAACGGTCAGATGAACAGAAGCGAGCTGCAGATCCAGAGCACGCAAAAGCCCGCGAACCTTGACAAAAAGTCCACCTTTATTGGATGAAGGCCACACAACCAAGGAAATTCTGTTTCAACTGACTGGCTACTCACAGCAGATCCCATCACAGAGGTGATCACATAATATCAAATCTCATCGTGGAGGTGACCACATCATTACACAACTGCCAAACTACATTATAACTGCAAAAACACTGAAAATCACGATCCAGCAAGTTGACACACAACCTTAAGTATAAAAGCCATATTTTAAAATATTTTTGCAATATATAAAAAAGAGTAGATTATTTTAATATGTACCAAAATTATTATATTTACAATTTTGTTGTATGTGCCTAATATCCCAAAGATGTTTAAACTCATCCTAAAGTACCACTAAACTGAAATGTTTATAAAAGGATGTCTAAGGTGTCCTAAGTTACTATATATGCTGAAATTAAAAGACATAGTTTTATTAATTTCATGTAATAAAAAAAATTGTTGTAGTTCAGTGCCATCGATTTGGTTCTGACTCATGCCGACTTTATGTACAACAGAACAAAACAGTGCCCAGTCCTGTGCCACTCTCATAATCATTGTTATGCTTGAGCCCATTGTTACAGCCACTGTGTCAATCCATCTTACTAAGCGTTTCCGTCTTTTTCGCTGACCCTCTGCTTTACCAAGCGTGATGTCCTTCTGCAGGGACTGATCCCTCCTGATAATATGTCCAAAGTATGTGAGATGTAGTCTTGCCATCCTTGCTTCTAAGGAGCATTCTAGCTGTACTTCCAGGACAGATTTGATCCTTCTTCCAGCAGTCAGTGGTATATTCAATATTCTTTGCCAGCACTGCAATTCAAAGACACCAATTTTTCTTTGGTCTTCCTTATTCGTCATCCAGCTTTCAAGTGTATATAAGGTGACTGGAAACATCATGGCTTGGGTCAGGTGCACCTTAGTCTTCAAGGTTACATCTTTGCTTTTCAACACTTTAAATAGAGGTCTTTTGCAGCAGATTTGCCCAATGCAATGCATCTTTTAATTTTTTTTTTATTGTACTTTCGATGAAGGTTTACAGAACAAACCAGTTTTTCTTTGGTTAGTACACACATTGTTCTATGGCATTGGTTAACAAACCCAAGACATTTTAACACTCTCCCTTCTCAACCCTGTATTCCTTATTGCCATCTTTCCTGTCTCCACTCCCACCTTCCAGCCCCGGCCCCAGGGCTGGTGTGCCCCTTCATTCTTGTTTTGTTCCATGGGTCTGTTCAATCTTTGGCTGAAGGGTGAACCTCAGGAGTGACTTCATTACTGAACTGAAAGGGTGATGGGGCCACACTCTCAGGGCTTCTCCAGTCTCTTTCAGGCCAGCAAGTCTGGTCCTTCTTTTTGAGTTAGAATTTAGTTCTACATTTCCCTCCAGCTCTGTCCAGGACCCTCTGCTGTGATCCCTGTCAGAGCAGACAGTGATGGTAGCCAGGCATCATCTTGTTGTACTGATGGAGGCCGTGGTAGATGTGGTCCGTTAGTCCTTTGGACTAATCTTTCAGTTGTATCTTCAGTTTTCTTCATTCTTCCTTACTCCCGAAGAGATGACACCAGTGGAGTATCCTAGATGGCCACTCACAGGCTTTTAAGATCCCAGATGCTACTCACCAAAGTAGAATGTAGAACATATTCTTTACAAACTATGTTATGCCGATTGAGCTAGATGTTCCCTGAGATCATGACCCCACAGCCCTCAGCCCAGCGATTCAGTCCCTCAGGGAGTTTGGATGTGTCTATGGAGCTTTTTTTTTTTTTTTTTTTATGGAGCTACCATGACATTGCCTTGGACAAATTGTGCTGGTTTCCCCAGAATTGTGTACTGTCTTACCCTTCACCAAAGTTACCACTTATCTATTGTCTATTAAATGTTTTTCCAGTCCCATCCCTCCTCTCCCTCATTACCATCAAAGATTGTTTCTTTTTGTATGTAAACCTTTTCATGAGTGTTTACAGTAGTGGTCTCATACAATATTTGCTCTTTTGTGATTGACTTATTTCACTCAGCAAAATGCTTCCTAGATTCCTCAATGTTATGAGATGCTTCACAGATTCATTGTTCTTTATTGTCGGGTAATATTCCATTGCGTGTATGTGCCACAGTTTGTTTATCCGTTCTTCTGTCGATGGTTATCTAGGTTGTTTCCAGCTTTTTGCTATGGTGAACAATGCTGCAGAGAACATTGGTGTACATATATCTATTCGTGTAATGACTCATTTCTCTAGGATATATTCCTAGCAGTGGGATTGCTGGATCATATGGTATTTCTTTGTCTAGCTTTCTAAGGAAGCTCCCTATCATTTTCCAAAATAGTTGTATCATTTTGCATTCCCATCAGCAGTGCATAAGAGTTCTGATCTCCCTGCAGGCTCTCCAACTTTTGTTATTTCCTGTTTTATTGATTTGTGCCAGTAATGCAAGGGGCAAGATGGTATCTCATTCAGGTTTTGACTTGCATTTCTCTAATGGCTAGAGATCATGAGAATTTCCTCATGTGTCTGTTGGTTGCTTGAATGTCTTCTTTGGTGAAGCGTCTGTTCGTATCCTTTGCCCATTTTTTAATTAGATTATTTATCTTTTTGTTGCAGAGGTGTTGGGTTTCCTTTTTTAATTTTTATTGTGCTTCAAGTGAAAGTTTACGAATCAAGTCAGTCTTTCATACAAAAATTTGCATACACCTTGCTATATACTCCTAGTTCCTCTCCCCCTGAAACACCACACTCCTTCTCTCCACCCTCTATTGTCGTGTCCATTCAGCCAGCTTCTAATCCCCTCTGCCTTCTCCTCTCCCCTCCAAAGAGGAGATGCCAACATAGTCTCATGTGTCTACTTGACCAGTCTCATGTGACTACTTGATCCAAGAAGCTAACTCCTCACCAGCATCATTTTCTATCTTATTGTCCAGTCCAATCCCTGTCTGAAGAGTTGGCTTTGGGAATGGTTACTGTCTTGGCCTAACAGAAGGTCTGGAGATCATGACCTCTGGAGTCCTTCCAGTCTCAGTCAGACCATTAAGTCTGGTCTTTTTGTGAGAATTTGAGGTCTGCATCCCACTGCTGTCCTGCTCTCTCAGGGGTTCTCTGGTGTGTTCTCTGTAAGGAAAGTCATCGGGCACCACCTAGTTCTTCTGCTCTCAGGCTAATATAGTCTCCGGTTTATGTGACCCTTCCTATCTCTTGGGCTCATAATTACCTTGTGACATTGGTGTTCTTCATTCTCCTTTCTTCCAGGTGGGTTGAGACCAACTGACGCCACTTAGATGGCTGCTTGCTAGCGTTTAAGACCCCAGATGCCACTCTCCAAAGTGGGATGCAGAATGTTTTCTTAATAGATTATATTATGCCAATTGACCCAGATGCCCTCTGAAACCATAGCCCTAACCCCCATCCCTGCCACACTGCCCTAAAAAGAGTTCAGTTTATTAGGAAACTTCCTTGCTTTTGTTTTAGTCCAGTTGTGCTGACCTCTCCTGTATTGTGTATTGTCTTTCCCTTCACCAAAAACAGTTCTCATCTACTATCTAATTAGTAAATATTCCTCTCCCTCCCTCCCTCCCCACTCTCATCAACATCAAATAATGTTTTCTTCCCTGTTTAAACTATTTCTCCAGTTCTTATAATAGTTGTCTTACACAGTACTGGTCCTTTTACAACTGATTCCTCCATGTTATGAAATGTTTCACAGAATCTATTTTTTTTTATAATTTTTATTCTGCTTTAAGTGAAAGTTTACAAATCAAGTCAGTCTGTCACATATAAGCTTATATACACCTTACTCCATACTCCCACTTACCCTCCCCCTAATGAGTCAGCCCTCTCCTTCCTTCCAGTCTCTCATTCATGACGGTTCTGCCAGTTTCTAACACTCTCTACCCTGCTATCTCCCTTCCAGAGAGGAGATGCTAACACAGTCTCAACTGTCCACCTGATACAAGTAGCTCACTCTTCATCAGAATCTCTTTCCAACCCATTGTCCAGTCCCTTCCATGTCTGATGAGTTGTGTTCGGGAATGGTTCCTGTCCTGGGCCAACAGAAGGTTTGGGGACCGTGACCGCTGGGATTCTTCTAGTCTCAGTCAGACCATTAAGTCTGGTCTTTTTATGAGAATTTGGGGTCTTCATCCCACTATTCTCCTGCTTCCTCAGGGGATCTCTGTTGTGCTCCCTGTCAGGGCAGTCATTGGTTGTGGCCGGGCACCATCTAGTTCTTCTGGTCTCAGGATGATGTAAGTCTCTGGTTCATGTGGCCCTTTCTGCCTCTTGGGCTCATAGTTATAGTGTGATCTTGGTGTTGTTCATTCTCCTTTGATCCAGGTGGGTTGAGACCAATTGATGCATCTTAGATGGCCGCTTGTTAGCATTTAAGACCCCAGACGCCACACTTCAAAGTGGGATGCAGAATGTTTTCATAATAGAATTTATTTTGCCAATTGACTTAGAAGTCCCCTTAAGCCATAGTCCCCAAACCCCCGCCCTTGCTCCGCTGACCTTCAAAGCATTCAGTTTATCCCGGAAACTTCTTTGCTTTTGGTCCAGTCCAGTTGAGCTGACCTTCCCTGTATTGAGTATTGTCCTTCCCTTCACCTAAAGTAGTTCTTATCTACTAACTAATCAGTAAATGACCCTCTCCCACCCTCCCTCCCTCCCCCCTCATAACCACAAAAGTATGTGTTCTTCTCAGTTTATACTATTTCTCAAGATCTTATAATAGTGGTCTTATACAATATTTGTCCTTTTACATCTGATTAATTTCACTCAGCATAATGCCTTCCAGGTTCCTCCATGTTATGAAATGTTTCACAGATTCGTTACTGTTCGTTATCGATGCATAGTATTCCATTGTGTGAATATGCCATAATTTATTTTACCATTCATTCGTTAATGGACACCTTGGTTGCTTCCAGCTTTTTGATATTGTAAACAGAGCTGCAATAAACATGGGTGGGCATATATCTGTTTGTGTGAAGGCTCTTGTTTCTCTAGGGTATATTCCAAGGCGTGGGATTTCTGGGTTTTATGGTACTTCTATTTCTAACTTTTTAAGAAAACACCAGATAGATTTCCAAAGTGGTTGTACCATTTGACATTCCCACCAGCAGTGTAGAAGAGTTCCAATCTCTCTTGCAGCCTCTCCAACATTTATTATTTTGTGTTTTTTGGATTAATGCCTGCCTTTTTTTGTTGGAGTGAGATGGAATCCCATTGCAGTTTTAATTTGCGTTTCTCTAATGGCTAATGATCGAGAGCATTTTCTCATGTATCTGATAGCTGCCTGAATATCTTCTTTAGTGAAGTGCGAGTTCATATCCTTTGCCCACTTTTCGATTGGGTTGTAGATTTTAGAGATCAGGTGCTGGTCAGAGATGTCATAGCTGGAATTTTTTTCCCAGTCTGTAGGTGGTCTTTTTACTCTTTTGGTGAAGTCTTTAGATGAGCATAGGTGTTTGATTTTTAGGAGCTCCCAGTTATCTGGTTTCTCTTCGTCATTTTTCATAACGTTTTGTATTCTGTTTATGCCTTGTTTAGGGCTCCTAACATTGTCCCTATTTTTTCTTCCATGATCTTTATTGTTTTAGTCTTTATGTTTAGGTCTTTGATCCACTTGGAGTTAGTTTTTGTGCATGGTGTGAGGTATGGTTCTTGTTTCATTTTTTTGCAAATGGATATCCAGTTATGGCAGCATAATTTGTTAAAAAGACTATCTTTTCCCCAATTAACTGACACTGGGCCTTTGTCAAATATCAGCTGCTCATATGTGGTTGGATTTATATCTGGGCTCTCAATTCTGTTCCATTGGTCTATGTGCCTGCTGTTGTACCAGTACCGGGCTGTTTTGACTACTGTGGCTGTATAATAGGTTCTAAAATCAGGTAGAGTGAGGCCTCCCACTTTCTTCTTCTTTCTCAGTAATGCTTTACTTAGCCAGGGCTTCTTTCCCATCCATATGAAGTTGGTGATTTGCTTCTCCATCACATTAAAAAATGTCATTGGAATTTGGATCGGAAGTGCATTGTATGTATAGATGGCTTTTGGTAGAATAGACATTTTTACTATGTTAAGTCTTCCTATCCATGAGCAAGGTATGTTTTTCCACTTATGTAGGTCCCTTTTATTTTCTTGCACTAGTACTTTGTAGTTTTCTTTGTATAGGTCTTTTACATCCTTGGTAAGATTTATTCCTAAGTATTTTATCTTCTTGGGGGCTACTGTGAATGGTATTGATTTGGTGATTTCCTCTTCGATGTTCTTTTTGTTGATGTAGAGGAATCCAAGTGATTTTTGTATGTTTATCTTATAACCTGAGACTCTGCCAAACTCTTCTATTAGTTTCAGTATTATTCTGAAGGATTCCTTAGGGTTTTCTGTGTATAAGATCATGTCATCTGCAAATAGAGATAATTTTACTTCCTCCTTGTCAATCCGGATGCCCTTTATTTCTTTGTCTAGCCTAATTGCTCTGGCTAGGACCTCTAGCACAATGTTGGATAAGAGCGGTGATAAAGGGCATCCTTGTCTGGTTCCCGTTCTCAAGGGAAATGCTTTCAGGCTCTCTGCGTTCAAGGTGATGTTGGCTGTTGGCTTTGTGTAGATGCCCTTTATTATGTTGAGGAATTTTCCTTCAATTCCTATTTTGCTGAGAGTTTTTATCATGAATGGATGTTGGACTTTGTCAAATGCCTTTTCTACATCAATTGATAAGATTATGTGGTTTTTGTCTTTTGTTTTATTTATAGGGTGGATTACATTAATGGTTTTTCTAATATTAAACCAGCCTTGCATGCCTGGTATAAATCCCACTTGGTGGTGGTGGATTATTTTTTTGCATGCTACCTGCATGCACTGGCTGGGCTTCCCCTGAGGTCACTTCTGGGGGCTAGGGCTGCGTCCCGTGTTTGCACCATCTCAGGATGCCATGCTCAGCTCCCCTGCGCCCAGTCCAAAGCCCGGTGCCAAGGTTTTCTGACTGGGACGCTGGCTCCAGGCTCCGAAAGCAGTCGTTGCTTTCCCGTGGTTGCTTGTTTTCAGTCTCTGTCACTCAGGTCAACTCTTTAGATCTGTGTTTGATGGTCAGGTTTCGTAGATTGTCATGTATGTGATCGATTCACTTGTTTTTCTGAGTCTTTGTTGCAAGAGGGATTCGAGGTAGCTTCTACCTAGTCAGCCATGGAGTCTTATGTTCTTTATTGATGAGTAGTGTTCCATTGTGTGAATAAACCATAATTTATTTATCCATTCATCCATTGATGGACAACTTGGTTGCTTCCATATTTTTGCTATTGTAAACAGTGCTGCAATGAACATCATTATGCACTTTTTTTTTTTATTATTTTTATTGGTGTAAAGGCTCTTATTTCTCGAAGACATATTCCAAGGAGTGGAATTGCTGGATCATATGGTAGTTCTATTACTAGCTTTTTAAGAAAGTGCCAAATTGATTTCCAAAGGGCTTGTACCATTTTATATTCCCACCAGCAGTCTATAAGTGTTCCAGTCTTTCCACAACCTCCCCAACATTTGTTATTTTGTGGTTTTTTTTGTGTGTGTGTTAATGCCAGCTTTGTTGTAGTGAGATGGAATCTCACTGTAGTTTTGGTTTCCATTTCTCTAATGACTAATGACTGTGGGCATTTCCTCAAGTACCTGTTAGTTACCTAAATGTCATCTTTAGTGAAGTACCTGTTCATATCCTTTACCCATTCTTTTAATTGGGTTATTTCTCTTTTTGTTCTTGAGTTTTTGTAGTATCCAGTAGATTTTAGAGATCAGGCACTAAAAAGTTTTTCCCAGTCTGTAGGTAATCTCTTCACTCCTTTAATGAAGACTTCGGATGAGCATAGGTGTTTGATTTTTGTAATTGGCTTTCAGTTATCTCGTTCCTTTTCTGGTGCTTGTGCATTGTTAGTAATGTTTTGTATGATGTTTATGCCATGTACTGAGGCTCCTAGCTTTGTCCCTATTTTTTCTTCCATGATCTTTACTGTTTTGTATTTTATATTTAGGTCTTTCATCCATTTTGAGTTAGTTTTTGTGCATGGTGTGTGTCTTGTTTCATTTTTTGCAGATGGAAATCCAGCACCATTTCTTAAAGAGAGAGTCTTTTCCCTATTTAACTGACTTTGGGTCTTTGTCAAATATCAGCTGCTCCTATGTGGATGGATTTATGTCTGAATTCTCAATTCTATTCTATTGATCTGTGGATTTGTTGTACCAGTACCAGGGTCTTTTAACTACTGTAGTGGTATAATAGATTCTAAAATCAGGTAGTGTGAGGGCTCCTACCCTATTCTTCTTTTTCAGTAATGTTTTACTTATCCGGAGCCTCTTTCTCTTCCAAATGAAGTTGGTGATTTGTTTCTCCATCACATTAAAAACTGTCGTTGGAATTTGGAATGGAATTGCTGTATCTACAGATCACTTTTAGTAGAATAGACATTTTTGAAATGTTGAGTCTTCCTATCCATGAACGAGGTATGTTTTTTCCACTTATGTAGGTTTCTTTTGGTTTCTTGCAGTAGTGTCTTGTAGTTTTCTTTGAATAGGTCATTTACATCTCTAATAAGATTTACTCCTAAATATTTTATCTTTATGGGGACTATTTTAAATTGTATTGATTTGGTGATTTCCTCTTCGATGTCCTTTTTCTTGGTGGAGAGAAATCCAAGTGATTTTTCTATGTTTATCTTATATCCTGATAATCAGCTGAACTCTTCTATTAGGTTCAGTAATTTTCCTGAGGATTCATTACAGTTTTCTGAGTATAAGATCATGTTATCTCCAAATAGAGATACTTCTACTTTTTCCTTAGCAATCCGAATGCCCTTTATTTCTTTATCTAGCCCAATTGCTCTGGCTAGTACCCCCTACACAATGTTGAATAACAGTGGTGATAAAGGACATCCTTGTCTGGTTCCCGATCTCAAGGGGAATGCTTTCAGGCTCTCTCCATTTAGAATCATGTTGGAAATTGGCTTTGTATAAATCCCCTTTATTATGTTGAGGAATTTTCCTTCTATTCTTATTTTATTGAGAGTTTTTATCATGAATGGGTGTTGAACTTTGTCAAATGCCTTTTCTGCATCAATTGATAAAATCATATGATTCTTGTCTTTTGTTTTATTTATATGATGGATTACATTTATTGTTTTTCTAATGTACCATCCCTGCATACCTTGTGTAAATCCTACTTGGTTATGGTGAATTATTTTTTGATATGTTGTTGAATTCTATTGGCTAGAATTTTGTTGAGGATTTTTGCATCCGTGTTCGTGAGGGATATAGGTGTGTAATTTTCTATTTTTGTGGTGTCTTTACCTGGTTTTGGTTTCAGGGATGTGGTGGCTTCATAGAATAAGTTTGGTAGTATTCCATCCTTTTCTATGCTCTGAAATATCTTTAGTAGTAGTGGTGTTAACTTGGTAACTCTTCTCTTAAAGTTTGGTAGGACTCTGAAGTGAAGCCGTCCGGGCCAAGGCTATTTTTTGGCTGGGAGGTTTTTGATTATCTTTTCAATCTCTTCTTTTGTTATGGGACTATTTAGTTGTTCTACCTCTGTTTGTGTTAGTTTAGGTAGTTAGTGTATGTCTAGGAATTCATCCATGTCTTCTAGGTTTTCATGTTTGTTAGAGTACAATTTTTCATAGTAATCTAATATGATTCTTTTCATTTCAGTTGAGTCTGTTGTAATGTCTCTGTATTTTCTGTTATTCCTCCCTGTTCTGGTACTCCAATCACTCATAGGTTATTTCTCTTGATAGAGTCCGACATGATTGTTAAGCTTTCTTTGTTTTTTTTTTTTTTTAATTCGTTTATCTGATTTTTCTTCAAATATATTAGTGCCAAGTGCTTTATCTTCAAGTTCAGAAATTCTGTCTTCCACTCGCTAAAACCTTCTTCTCTGACTTTCTGTTGAGTTGTCTGCTTCTTTAATTTTATTGTTAAACTTCTGAATTTCTGATTGCTACCTGTCTAAAAAAAAAAAAATTTTTTTTACCTGTCTATGGATTTTTCCAGCTTATTAAATTTTTCATTATGTTCCTGAATAATCTTTTTAATCTTTTCAATTGCTATATCTGTGTGTTCCTTGGCTTGTTCTGCATATTGCCTGATTTCCTTCGGATGTCTTGAGGAGTTCTGTGTATTAATCTTTTGTATTCTGCCCATGGTAATTCCAAGAAGGCACTTTCATCTAGAAGATACCTGGGTTCTTTGTTTTGAGAGCTTGTTGAGATGATCATGGTCTGTTTCTTTATGTGACTTGATATCTACTTTTTCTCCAAGCCATCTATAAGTTATTGCATTAGTTTATTTTATGTTTGCTTACTCTGTCATAGCTTCTTTCTTTGGTTTGTTTTGATATGCTCAAATGGGTTGCTTGAGTGAGCTAGCCTTATAATTTCTGCCTTTGTTGCTCTTACGTCCTGTTCCCAGATGGCTAGAGCTGTTATCAGGTATGTCAGTCTAGGAGTCCATTCACTTTTCTTATATGAATTCAGCTCAGGTACCCAGGTAGCTGATCTTCAAGTGTGTGGTATAGGCTCTGTCCTACAGTCTTAGAAGAGCAGGGGTGATTGGTGTAGGTACTGGTATCTGGTTCAACAGGGGGTCACTCTCTCAACAAGGCAGAGGGCTGAGAATCATCCCTCACGTTTCTCTGAGGAAAGTGTGACCATGTTCCCTACAGCATACAAGTTGATGGGTTTTGCAGACGGACCATGGGCACCCAATGTTTTTGGTTGTAAGAACTGGGAGGTACCAGTTATCCTTGGACAACTGTCATAGATGGCTGGATGACCTGAGTGGAGCTACCAGTCCTTAGGGCCCTGGTGTGGGTAGGTGAGGACCCTGTTTAATAGGAAAAGCAAATGTCAAACATCAAATACCCACCTCTCCGCCACACAGCTGAAATGGTTGGAGTCTCCCAACAAGGGCCTATTTTCCTGAAATAGGCCCACACACGTCAATGCAGAGGGGAAAGGTTATCAAAGCCCATGGACCGTTTATGCCTGGACAGGAGCCACTTCTGTCCTGAGCTCCCCCAGTTAGTGGAGCTGGCAAATTATCTTTTTCCCCAATTGCAAGTTTATTCCTTCCCCCAGGCTGGGAGGATGGCTCTAGGCACTCAACAGGCCAATCTCAGGCCCAGTGAAGTCAGTCACTGAAGCCGGCTTGAGAGGGGAAGAGGGGGGCACAGTAAAATATACTCAAGTACTTAGCTTTTGCCCAGAGCACTGTTCTCTGTTTCCGGAGGTGTGAGTAGGCTGTGTGGCTGGCTGCTTCTCTGTGAGGAAACTGCACCAGAACACTAGAACCAGCCCACTGCTGCCACTCCCGGGAATGGTGCCTGAGGGCTCCCTGTGATACAGGTCCGGTAACTCCTCTCTTCTTCTGAACCATCTCTTCCTCCCTGTACCCCTCAGTTTATTTTCTAAGCTTCCCTTTGATGTTCAGTGCTCCTACCTTGTCATAAATATACTTGTTTCACTTGTTGTTTTTAGTCTTTGTTGTAAAGAGGGCTCTCCTGAAGTGTCTGTCTATTCTGCCAACTTGGCTCCACCTCCTGAATTTTTTTTTTTTTTTTTTGTGATGTGTTGTTGAATACTATTGGCTGGAATTTTGTTGAGGATTTTTGCATCTAAGTTCATGAGAGATATTGGTCTGTAATTTTCTTTTCTTGTGGAGCCTTCACCTGGTTTTCGTAGCATGGTTATGTTTGCTTCATAGAATGAGTTTGGGAGTACTCTATTCTTCTATACTCTGTAATACATTTAGAAGTAATGGTGTTCTCTGAAAGTTTGACAGGAATCTCCAGGGAAGCCGTCAGGGTCAGGGCTTTTGTTGTTGTTGTTGGAAGTTTTTCAATTATCTTTTCAATATCTTTTTTTGTTATAGGTTTGCTTAGTTGTTCTACCGCTGTTTGTGTTAGATAGGTAGTGTGTTTCCAGAAATTTGTCTATTTCCTCTAAGTGTTCAAATTTGTTAGAGTACAATTTTTCATAGTATTATATTATGATTCTTTTAATTTCAGTTGAGTTTGTTGTGATATCGTCCATCTCATTTCTTATTCAAGTTATTGCCTTGCTCTCCTGTTTTTCTTTTGTCAATTTGGCCTGTGGTTTATCCATTTTATTGATCTTTTCAAAGAATGAGCTTTTGGTCTTATTAACATTTCTGATCATTTTTTTCTATCTATGTTTCATTAATTGTGCTCTAATTTTTACTATCTGCTTCCTTCTGGTACCCAAGGTTTTCTTTTCCTGTTCCCTTTCTATTTGTTTGAGTTGTAGGGTTAATACTTTGATTTTGGCCCTTTCTTCTTTGTGGATGTGTGCATTTATTGCAATAAATTTACATCTGAGCACCGCTTTTGCTGTGTCCCAGTGGTTCTGGTAGGATATGTTTTCATTCTCATTTGATTCCATAGGTTTTTTTTATTCCGTCCTTTATTTCTTCTATAAGCCAAAAGTTTTTGATCACAGTGTTGTTCAGTATCCATGTGTGATTTTTTTTTCTCCTGTTTCTGTTGTCGATTTCTACTTTTATGGCTTTATGGTCGGAAAATATGCTTTGTAATATTTTATATTCTGTTAAGACTTGCTTTATGGCCTAATATATGGTCTGTTCTGGAATATGTTTTATGTGTGTTGGAAAAGAAATTATATTTGGTTGCTGTTGGGTGGAGTGTTCTGTACATATTTATTAGGTCAGGTTGGTTGATTGTGGCATTTGTATCTTCCATGTCTTTATTGAGCTTCTTTCTGCATGTTCTGTCCTTCACCAAAAGTGGTGTGTTGAAGTCTCCTACTATGATTGTGGAGCTTTCTATCTCTCTTTCCTGTGCCGTTAGTTTGTTTTAAGTATTTTGGAGCCTTTTTGTTGGCTGTGTAAATATTTCTTATGGTTATGTCCTCCTGGTGTATTGACCCTTTAATCATTCTTTAGTGTTCTTCCTTTTCCTTTGTGGTGGATTTTACTTTAAAGCTTCTTTTGTCAGAAATGAATATTGCCCCTCCTGCTCTTTTTGATTCTTGTTTGTTTGATATATTTTTTCCATCCTTTGAGCTTTTTATTATATTTTTTTTGAGTTTTAGTTTGTTTGTGTCTTTAAGTCTAAGGTGTGTCTTTTGTAGGCAGCATATAGACACGTCTTTTTTTTTTTTATCCATTCTGCCACCGTCTCTTTATTTGTGAATTTAGTCCATTTACATTCAGTGTAATTATTAACAAGTACTAGTTTAGTGCTGTCACGTTGATGTCTTTTTGTGTGTGTGTTGTTGACAGTTTCTTTATTTCACTTAATTTTCTGTGGTGAGTCTTTTTTCTTTACATATTTTCTTTTCCTCTTTTTTAATTGTTGATTTTGTATTTGCTGAGTCTTTATGTTTTTCTTTTGATGTGTAGGACTGTTAGTTTCCTTTGTGGTTACCTTAATATTTACCCCTATTTTTCTAAGTTTAAACCAATGTTTTATTTCTTTATATCACCTTGACTTCCTCTCCATATGAAATATCTATGACTACATTTTTCACTCCCTCTTTTTTGTTTTAATGCTGTCATCTTTCACGTAATGATGTCTCTTTTTCCCTGTTTTGAGTGTTTTATCTTTGATTTATTTTTATGATTTTACTATCTGGGTTTATATCTGGTTGCTCTGTCCTGTGTCCTAGTATTGGGTTGTTATCCAATGTTATTGACTTTCTACCTGCAGGACTCCATTTAGTATTTCTTGTAATTTTGGTTTGGTTCTTGCAAATTCCCTAAAATTATGTTTGTCTGGAAATATCTTAATTTCACCATCATATTTGAGAGACAATTTTGCTCAATATAAAATTCTTGGCTTGCAATTTTTTTCCTTCAAGGCTTTACGTATATCATCCCATTGCCTTCTTGCCTGCATGGTTTCTGCCAAGTAGTCCAAGTTTAGTATTATTGACTCTCCTTTGTAGGTGAGTTTTTGTTTTTCTCTAGCTGCTCTTAAAGCTCTCTTTATTTTTGGTTATGGCAAGTTTGATTATATGTCTTTGTGACTTTCTTTTGGAAGCTACCTTGTATGGGGTTCAATGAGCATCTTGGATATATATCTTCACATCTTTCACTGTATCAGGGAAGTTTTCTGCCAATAAATCTTCAACAATTCTGTGTGTATTTTCTGTTATCCTCCCCTGTTCTGGTACTCCAAACACTCATAGTTTATTTCTCTTAATAGAGTTCCACATAATTCTCAGGGTTTCTTCCTTTTTTTATAATTCTTTTTTCTGATTTTTCCTCAAGTATGTTAGTGCCAAGTGCTTTATCTTCAATCTCACTAATTCTGATTTCAGTTGCCACAATTCTGCTCTTATGACTTTTTATTGAATTGTCTAATTATGAAATTTTATTGTTAATTTTCTGGATTTCTGTTTGCTGCCTCTCTATGAATGTTGCAGCCTATTAAATTTGTCATTATGCTCTTGTCTAATCTGCTGAAGTTCCTCTAATGGTTTGTCTGTGCATTCCTTGGCTTGTTCTGTGTTTTGCCTGATCTCCTTCCTGATCTCTTGAAGAGTTCTGTATATTAATATTTTTTATTCTACCTGTAGTAATTCTAGGACATTCTCTTCATCTGGAAGATTTCTTAATTCTGACTCTTCATGTGATTTGATATTGACTGTTTCCTCCGAGCCATCAATAAGTTATTGTAGTTACTTATTTTGTGTTTGCTTACTGTGTCCTACCTTCTTCTTTTGTTTTGTCTTGATGTGCCCAAATAGGCTGTTTCAGTGAGCTATTTTAATTATTGGTGCCTTTGGAGCTCTGATGTCTTGTCACCAGGTGTCAGCGCAGTAGTCTGTTCACTTGTATGGATGCAGCTCAAGTGTCTTGACAGTCACCAAGTGTATGGTGCAGGCTTTCACCTATAGTCCTAGGTGAGCAGGGGTGATTGGTGTAGGCACAGGTACCTGTGTGCAGTAGGGGGTCATATGCTGAGCAAGACAGGGAGCTGACAGCCACCTCTTAGTGTCTGTGAGGAAAGCATGTCCCTGTCCCTAAAGCACATAGGTGGGTGGTGTTTGCATCCAGACTATGGGCACCCAGTGCTGTTGGCTGTAAGAACTGGAAGGCGCCACTTATTCTTGCACCACTCTCATGGGTGGCTAGATGTCATGGGTGGAGCCACCAGTCCTCAGAGCCCTGATGTGGGTAGGTGAGGACCCTGCTTAATAGCTAAAGTGGTGTCAAATGACAGGAGCTTGCCTATCCACCATATAGCTGAAACAGTTGAAGTTAGACTTCAGGTATATACCCTTTTATACTGTGCTAATTAGGACCTTCACAGGTCTATGCATGTTGAAATTATCTTCACAGGTCTATGAAGAGGTGAAAGGCATTCAAAGTGTGTTGATCCCTTATTCCTGTGTTTAGGCAAAGGAGCTGTTTCTGCCCTGAGTTCCCATTTTAGGGGTGCCAATAGGCTTTTTTTTTTTTTTAAATAGACTATTTTTTTTTTCTGTTTGCTAATTTGTTCCCTCCCCAAAGCTGGGAGAATGGCTCATGGTGAGCTCTCTGGCCAAGGGGATACAGCCAGTTGGGACCCAGTACAGAGCAGGAAGGGAGCAGATAAGATGGTGAGAGGTTTTTCCCAAAAGGAGTATTTTTGGGTTGCTGTAGATTTTTTTAGTAGATTAGATGCAGGTACCTATTTTTTGCCAATTGTGGGCTTCTTCTCACTCGTTCTGGAGGATCAAGCAGATTCTCCCCTGCTCAGCCTCCCCCTACGTGGAAAACACATCCTGCATGCCTCTGTCTAACCATGCTCAGAGCAGTGACAGAATCAGCCTGTGGAATGTCAGTTCCCATTGGGTCATGTCCAGCAACTCCTCACTGTTTCTATACCATCTCTCTCTACCCCTGCAGCTCAGTCTGATTTCTCAATGTTGTCTTTGATGTTCAGGGCTCCTAGCTTCTCACATATAATTGAATCACATTTTTTTGGGGGGGTCTTTGTTGTAAGAGGACCACAGGAAGTATCTGACTACTCTGCCAAATTGGCCCCACCTCTAAGTTAGTTAGGAATTTAAGGCACTGAGCCTGTCTTTTTATTTTTGCAATTTATTTAGTGCTATAACAAAAACCTACTTCACTTCACAAATATTGAGCTCTTTATTTCTACCAAATTGCACGTTGTAAGAATAACTTGTTTTTCCAGACTCTTCCTTTTAATATGCATATGGTTTTTACTAATTCCAAATAACTTAAGTAACTTTTTGCCACAGTATTCTGTGGACTATCAGCGTGACTTTCTCCACTGGAGATGATGTAATCATTGTATTTTCATAGGAAAAGACTAGTAAATAAACTCCAGATTCCCGTATTTGAGGTTCTATTTCTTTAGGACATCTTCTGATAGCAAATTCTGTATAAGTCAGCATTATTCAGGATAACAGATCACTCAATGTTTTCAAAATATAAAGGCTTTTTACCATGGTTATCTGGACTTTAGAAAGACTGGAGTGAAGTCTATTGTACCAAAAGGGTGTTTTGGGGAATCTCACATGGAAACTCCCACAAACCTCATAATATATGGGAAGCTCCCACAGATGATCTCAGTCTCTAGCACTCTAGTAGCTTATTTCCAAGAGACTTACATTAAAACTGATTTGAACCTAATATCTGTTTATGCATATGCCTGTCTCAGAGAATAACTTTTTTTCTCTTCCATTGTCCAAATATTGGATATCTCTCTCATTGTTAGATGCTAACCATGAATCATACAGAGAATGGGATTCTGGGAAATGTAGTTTCCAGTTTCCCTCCACCACGGAGCAAAGACTTAGATCTGGGTGGAGGCAATGCCAACTTGACAACTGATTGCCCTAGTATGTGAAGATAGACACATAAATGCAGCACTTCTTATAGAAGAATGTATGACTCTTTAACGGAAAAGAAATTTTGATGAGAAGTTCTCACACCAAATTTAGCACTGAAAACAAAAACAAGTAAAATTTCTTCAGGGAAATTCTGGAGAATTATTGGGCATATGCTATTTTAAAACCTAATGGTCAAATCATGTAGAAAAAAAAAGTAGATAAAGGATTTGAACAACACGTAAAACAACTAGACCTATCAGGCATGTATAGAAAACTCTATCCAACAAAAGAGCAATACGTATTTTTATTCAGTGACTATTTTTCGTGCTCGAGGATAGACCATATGTTAATTCACAAAACATATCTCGATAAGTATAAAAAGATTGAAATCATGCAAAATATTTTCTGTGACCACAATAGAATGAAAATGGAAATTAATAATGGAAGGAAAACTGAAAAAACACAAATATGTGCAAATTAAAATGGCGTACTGTTAAATAACCATTGAGTTAAGAAAGAAACCAAAAGAGAAATCAGAATGTACTTACAACCAAATGACAATTAAAGCACAACATACCAAAACCTATGAGATTAGGCAAGGTAGTGCTCAGAGAGTAATTAAACATCCTAAACAAAGAAGAAATATCTCAAATAGATTATCTAATACTACAACTTGAGGAATTAGAAAATGAAGAGACAACTAAGCCCAAAGATATCACACAAAATCCAAACCCTTTGCCATTGAGTTGGTTCCAACTCATAGCAACCTTATAGGACAGAGGAGAACTGCCTCATAGAATTTCCAAGGAGCGCCTGGTGGATTTGAACTGCCAACATTTTGGTTAGCAGCCTTAGCTCTTAATCACTACATTACCAGGCTTTCCCCAGAGATAACAGAAGGAGGGAAATAACAAAAATCAGAACAAGAAATAAACATTAGAGAACAGAAAAATTAATAGAGAATCAGCAAAAATGAAGTTGATTCTTTGGAAGAATAAAATCAACAAACCTTGAGATAGACTGAAAAAGAAAAGAAAAAAGATGCAAAGAACTAAAATTAGAAATGACACTGCAGACATTACTACTGATAATAAGAGAATACTATGAACAGTTCCATGCAAACAATTTAGATAACTTAAGTGACATGGACAGAATTGACTCAAATAGAAATAGATAATCTCAACAGACTCATAACAAGTGAAGGGATTGAACCAATAATGATCCCACTCCATCCTATTCCCAAAAACCAGACAAGATGACATTAAAGGGGAATTACCAAATATTTAAAGAAAAATTGAAACTAGCCCTTCTTAAATACATCAAAAAATAAACAGAAAGGAACACTTCATAGCTCAATCTGTGAGGCCATCATTACGCAGACATCAAAGCCAAAGACACCAAAATAAAGGAAAACTACAGATCAACATTTACTACGAATATAGATGCAAAAATCCTCAACAAAATACTGCCAAATTGAATCCAACACCTTAAAATGTAAGTCATATACCATGACCAAGTGAGATATATTGTGGAAATGCAGAGGTGGTTAAACATAAGAAAATGAATTGATGTAATACACCATGCTAATAGGACCAAGGTAAAGAACAACTTGATCATCTCCATTGATGCAAAAAGGCATTTGACAAAATCAAACTCTGTTTCATGATAAAAGCGCTCAATAAACTAGTAATAGAAAATAAATTCTTCATTATATTAAAGGGCACTTATGAAAGAAACTACAACAAAAATCATACTAATGAGGAAAGACTGTAAGCTTTCCCTTTAAGATGAGGAACAGGACAAGAATGTTTGCTCTCACCACTACTTTTCAATATTGTGCTGGAAGTACAAGGCGGGGGATAAGGAAAGAAAAATATATAAAAGCCTTCCAAATTGGGAAGTAAACTACCCCTGTTCACAGAAGACATGATCCTATATATTGAAATTCCTAAATAATCCATAAAAAGAGCCACTAGAACTAATAAATGAATTCAGCAAAGTTTCAGAATAAAACATCAACATACAAAAATCAGTTCACTTTCTATGCATCAATGAGCAATTTGAAAAATAAATTAAGAAAACGATTCCATTTATAAAATCATCTAAAATAATAAAATATCAGGGAATAAACCTAAGTAGAGATATCGGAGAATCATACATTGAAACCTATAAAATATCCTTAAAGAGGCAGAGCCAAGATGGTGGAATAGTCAGATAATTCCTGTGGTCCCTATTACAAAAAAGACCAGAAAAAACAAGTGACTTGATTATATATGACAAACTAGAAGCACTGAACATAAAAGACAAAGTTGAGGAGTTGGACTGAGTGGCAGGTGGAGGGAGAGACAGTTCAGAAACAGCAAAGAAGTGCCGGACCTGATCTAGACAGCACTCTGCAGGCTGTTTCTTTTGGCAAATGAGGGATGAGGCAAGTAGTAGGGTTCCGGACACGTTTTACCATGTGGGGAGAAACCAAGCAGGAGAGAATCTGCACAAGCCTCCATACACAGGGGAAAGCAGTGCTGGATCTGCAAAAGTTAACTGCGAGTGGTTAACCTACCATGTAAGATCAAAATAACTCACCCGCCTTTGGGAAGTGCCTCTCTTCCCCTCACCCAGCCCCTCCTCGCTCTGCTCCAGTTCCAGTTCCACAGTGTTCAGTGGTTGCCACACCCCCAGACCAGAAATGGGACCTGTTGTGCCTGACCCAGTCTCCTGGTTTTGGGGAGGGAATAAAAAAATGAACAACAACAACAAAAAAGAAACTGCCTGCTCCCCTAAGCTGGGTGCTCAGAACTAACGATGCCCGAACCAATCTCGTGGCTTTAAAAAATCACCATGCTCCCTAAGCCAGAAACTCAGGGCAGGCACTGCCCCTTTGCGTAGGCACAGGCATAAGGGCTCTACAGTTTTTGAATACCTTTCACTCTTGCCTAGACCTGTGTGGACCCACTGAACAGTGTAGGCCCTCATTAGCATACCACAACTCAGTATATACCTGAAGCCTATTTTCAACTGCAACAATTATGAGGGAGTGACAGATGTGTGACATTTGACACTGCCCTGCCCATTAAGCAGGGCTCTCATCTACACACGTCAGGGGCCTGAGGACTGGGGGCTTCAACCACTCCACCTAGCTACCCATGACAGGGTTCTGAGAATAAGTGCTGCCCCCAAGCCCTAACAGCCAAAAGCTTTGGGTGCCTAAAATCTGGCTGTAAAACGTACCCACCACTGCACTCTACAGGACAGGGACACACCTTCCACCTAGGCAAACAGGCAGCTGTCAGCCCCCTATGTGGCCAGCACATAACTCCCTACCTAAGCCAGATACCTGTGCCTGCTCCAATCACCCCTCTGTAGCCCTGCCTAAGAGAATAGGTGAAAGCCTGCATCACACACTCAGAGACCAATGACCTGGACACCTGTGCTAAATCTACACAAGAAAACTAAACAGACTCCTGGGATCACATACTAGTACCAAATCTAACCACCAAGTGACAGGATATGAGAGCTTCAAAGACTCCAAAAATCAAAGTAGTTCACAAAACCAGCCTATTTGGCCATATCAAAACAACACAAGCAAATGGGACACAGTAAGCAAAAATACAATAAATATATAACTTATTGCTGACTCAAGACAACAGTCAAGATCAAATCACATAAAGAGGCAGACCATGATGGCTCTAGTAAGCTCCTAAAACAAAAAATCAGGAAACCTCACGGAGGAAGATAAGATCATGGAATTATTGGAAGCAGAATTAAAAATTTAATACGCAGAGCCCTTCGAGACATCAGGGAGGAGATCAGGCAAAGGTCGGACCAAGCCATGGAACACACAGACAATGCAATAGAGGAATTTATAAAAGGTATACAAGGGCATAATGACAAATTTAACAAGCTGCTAGACAACATAGACAACAAATAGAAATTCAAAAGATTAACAATAAAATTTCAGAATTAGACAACTCAATAGAAAGTCATAAGAATAGATTTGAGGAAACGGAAGTCAGAATTAGTGAGATGGAAGGTGAAGTACTTGACACCAACATATTTGAGAAAAAAACAGATAAAAGAACTAAAAAAACAAAAACACAGAAGAAACCCAAGAATTATGTGGGACGTTATCAAGAGGAATAACCTAGGAGTGATTGGAGTACCAGAAGTGGGGAGGATAACGGAAAGTACAGAGAGAATTGTTGAAGATTTTCTGGCAGAAAACTTCCCTGATATCGTGAAAGAAGAGAAGATATCCATTCAAGAATCTCACCGAACCCCACACAGTGTAGTTCCCAAAAGAACGTCACCAAGACATAATCGAACTTGTCAAAACAAAAGATAAAGAATTTTAAGAGCAGCTAGGGATAAATGGAAAGTCACTTACATAAGAATGTCAATAAAACTAAGCTCTGAATACCCAGTAGAAATCTTGAAGGCAAGAAGACAGTGGGGTGACATACATAAACCCTTGAAGAAAAAAAAAAAATGCCAGCCAAGAATTATATATCCAGCAAAACTGTCTCTCAAATATGAAGGTGAAATTAGGGCATTTCCAGATAAGCAGAAGTTAAGCGAATTTGTGAAAACCAAACCAAAATTACAAGAAATATTAAAGGGAGTCCTCAGGCAAGAAAATCAATAATATCAGATAACAACCCAAGACTAGAACACAAGACAGAATAACCAGATATCAACCAGACAGGGAAGTCACAAAAAGAAGTCAAAGCTAAAACACTGAAAATAGGAAACAGAGGTGTCAAGGCACAAAAGAAGACAACATTAAAGTAAAAAAGAGAGAATAAATAGCATAGTCGTAGAAATTTCATATGGAGAGGACCTTAAGGAGACATCAAGAAATAAAAGATTGGTTTAAACTTAGAAACACAGAAGAAAATATTTTAAAGTAACCAGAAATGAAATTAACAAACCTGCACATCAAAATAAAAAAAAGAAGGAAAACATAAAAACTCCACAAATCCAAAATCGACTACAAAGAAAAAGACAAAAAGAAAATGCATAAAGAAAAAATGACTCTGGCAGAAAATTAAGTAGAATGAAGAAAATGTCAACATAGTTGACAGAATGGATTAAAGAAAAAACAGGATCCATATATGCTGTCTACAAGAGACACACTATATACTAAAAGACACAAACTAGAATTCAAAGGATGGAAAAAATATATCAAGCAAACAACAATCAAAAAAAAAGCTGGAGTGGCAATATTAATCTCTGACAAAATGGACTTCAAAGCAAAATCCACCACAAAAGGTAAGGAAGGACAATATAAAATGTTTAAAAGGTCAATATACGAGGAGGGCATAACTATAATAAATAATTTAGCAGCCAGTGAGAGGACTCCAAAATACATGAAGCAAACTCTAACAGTATTGAAAAGAGAAACAGCTCCACAATAATAGTAGGAGATTTCAACAGACCACTTTTGGTAAAGGACAGAACATTCAGAAAGAAGTTCAATAAAGGCAGGGAAGATCTAAATGCCAAAATCAACCAAATTGATCACACAGACCTATACGGAACACTCCACCTAATGGTAGTCAAGTATACTTTCTTTTCCAGTGCACATGGAACATTCTCCACAATAGACCACATATTAGACCACCAACCAAGCTTTAACAGAATCCAGAACAATGAAATATTACAAAACATCTTTTCTGACCAGAAAGCCATAAAAGTAGAAATCAATAATAGAAAAAGCAAGGAAAAAATCAAATGCATAGAAGCTGAACAACGCCTTGTTCAAAAACTACTGGATTATAAAAAAAAATAGAGGAAATCAATAAAGAAATTCACAGAATCAAATGAGAATGAAAACACATCCTACCAGAACCTTTGGGACACGGCAAAAGCAGTGTTCAGATGTCAATACATAGCAATAAATGTACACATCCAAATAGAAGAAAGGACCAAAATCAAAACATTAACCCTACAACTCAAAAAAATAGAAAGAGAGCAGCAAAAGAAGCCCACAGGTACCAGAAGAAAGGAAATAATAAAAATTAGGGCAGAAATAAGAGAAATAGTGAATAGAAAAACATTTGAAAGCGTCGACAAGACCAAAAGTAGGTTCTTGGAAAAGATCAACAAAATTGATAAATCTCTGGCCAAACTGACAAAAGAAAAACTGGAGAGGAAGCAAATAACCCAAATAAGAAATGAGATGGGATAATGATAATCATGCTGACCTGAGACAAATGCTGAGAAGAGCAGGTGAATCACAGGCACCTGGCACATAGCAGAAACTTAATAAACACAAGGTCCTTCTCCCTAAAAAAATAAAATGTACCTGAGAAATAATTATACTTTTAGATGTTAATGACTCGTATATCATTATTATGTTAACTTCTTAGTTTATCCAGAATCTGAGACAAGAGTATGGGAGAAATTCCAGATGTTGATGCTGAATGGTAGAAAAAATAAATAAATAAATAATAGGATTTGATGAAAGGCTTTGGGCGAGAAGGCAGGAAGTAGAAAACACCAAACTATGGTGAATTCCAGTGTTTGATGGCTACCAGCTAAGAGGGACACTTAGTCCATATCGAGATCAGTGATGGTAAAAGATTTATGACCATTCTGACAAAAACACTCAGAATGCTGTGAATGAGCTAAAACAAACAAAAACGAAAGTCTCTGATTAAGAAACCTGTTTCCTACTTGGCAATCTGATATACGATGGTGGAAATTCACCCTTGTAACTAGTTTTCTCCCTTTGCTCTTTGGAGCTTTTTGTTAATCATCTAGGGAGCATTGTGGGATGATATGTGTTGTGCAGTTCACACATTGAGATGTATTATTTCAGAATTGAAACATTCTTTTAGAGGTCCAAGAAAAAGGCAAATAAGTGGGGAGTCACAAGCCAACCAAGATCAGATCCAATACTTCCAGACGCCATCAATGGCCCACAATGGGGATTGTGATCAGGGCTTGGTGTACAGGCAGGAGATGCCCTTCCTCCTTTCCTATCCCCCTTTTACCCATCATCAGCCTCCTCAGTTCCCCCTTCACCTCTTTGTTTCTGAGGGTGTAGATCAAGGGGTTTAGGAGGGGAGCAACAATGTTGTAGAAAAAGGTGAGGAATTTTCCCCGGTCCTTGGAGGAACTGATTCCTGGTTGTATGTACATGTAGATGATGTTTTCATAGAGAAGTGAGATTACAGTGAAATGAGAGCCACATATATTTAAGTCTTCATGTCTCCCAGAGGATGACTGGATACTTAACACAGACTTCACGATATATCCATAGGACACCAGGATAAAAGCCGAGGGTGACAGTACAATGCCCACCGCCAGAATAAAGGCAATGCCTTCAATGGCAGCTGTGTTGACACGGAGCATCCGGATCAAGGCTGACATCTCACACAATAAGTTGTTCACTATGTGGTACCCACAGAGGGATGACCACAAGGTCAAAGAGTTGGCCACCCCACAGCCCCAAGCAAGGAACACTAAACCCAGGAAGAGCTAAGGACGCATAATAATCATGTAGTGCAGGGGTTTGCAGACTGCAACAAATCGGTCATAAGCCATGACATCCAGGAGCAGGTTGTCTATACCACCCAGACCCGGGAATAGAAATAGCTGGATGCCATAACCTGTGCAGCTGATGGTCTTATCACATCCACTAAGATTGTAGACAGTGGTAAAACTGAGGTCCAGGAAGGAGAGGTGGGTGAGAAAGAAATACATGGGGGTGTGGAGATGAGGGTCCAGCCAGGGCACCAGGATGGTGGTGGTATTGCCCATGAGGGTCAGGACAGAGGTAATCAAGATGACCACAAAGAGGATTCTCTCTGGATGGGGATGGTCAGAAGACCCCAAAAGGATGAAATGGTTTTGGGAGCTGTCATTTGTGCCATCCATCATCTCTACTGTACCTGAAGACATACTAATAATAATAGTGACGACAAAAGCAATAGCAACAACAGTCAACATTAAGGGAAGGGAGCGCTTCCTTTGTACAAGGTAGTCTTCTATGTTTTTTACATTTATTTATTCATTTAACCCTAACAACAGTAATACGAACTGGTACTATCATTATCCTAAGATAGGAAAGCTGAGGTATATACATAAGTAAATTGGCATATCTAGGAAGGTGCAGGTGCAGAGCTGATGCTTGAGCCCACAAAATCTGGATTAGCATTGTCATATCCTAACCACTAGTGGGAATGCCTCTAATTTCAAGAAAGTGAGAGGTAAATTCTGTCTTGGCAAACCATTTATTCTCCAAGAGACCCAGGTTCTTAAGCTCATACCAAAACCTCAGAGACCCAAAATGGAGCCCCCGAATAATTAATTATAAATAATAAGACTTGCCATAGAGTCAATACCAGCTTACGGTGACCCCATGTGTGTCAGGGTAAACTGCACTCCAGGGGTTTTCAATGACTGTGACCTTTTAGGTGTAAATCACCAGGCCTTTATCCCAAGGTGCCTCTGGGTAGATTCAAACTGCAAAGCTTTTAGTTAGTAGCCAAGTGCTTGACCATTCAAGTCACCAAAAAAAAAAACCCAGAAACCAAACCCTCTGCCTTTGAGTCAATTCAGACTCACAGTGACCCTGTGCCACCCAGGGACTCCAAATCAATTAACAGTATGGAGGAAATATCCATTATGTGCAGAATACTTTACCCAGTTTTGATCCCAAAGACACGTACTCATCGCATTCAAAGTAAACGATGTGTGAGGAGACAAACTATAAGTCTTAGAGTCAAATATAAAGAAATAGAATAAAATATCTTGTTCTATAGTCCCAAACTTCTATGGTCTAATCCTTTGTCCAACACTACACAATAGTGAAATCTTGGAAAGTTCATTTCACTTTTCACAGTTTTCTCATCTAATCAGACCTGCTTTACATATTTTACAGATATGTTTTGAGATTTGTTTTTTAATATGAAAGAACTTTGCTAAGTACAAAAGTTGTTATGTAGGATAAATAAAGCTGTTGTGTTATAAAAACAAGGAATGGAAAAATAAGCCCAGGAGACTAGGCAAGACAATTCTGAATGGGGCAGGGGTAGGGGGGCAGGAGAAATGATTCATAAAAAATATCCAAACATATATTGAAAATATAATCAAAACACAGTTTCATGACTGACTAGCGATTTATGGGGGCAAAAAAGTTTGGGCCTCTACTTCACTACTTACACCAAATTACAAATTAAATATTTGAATACTGAAAAAAATAAATAAAACTTAGTTGTACCTGACTCATAGCAACCGTATAGGACAGAGTAGAACTGCCTCATAGGGTTTCCAAGGAGCAGCTGGTGAATTCAAACTGCCAACCTTTTGGTTAGCACCCAAATTCTTAACCACTGTGCCATCAATGCTCCAATTCTGACAAGTTTATGACGAATTTTTCTCGGTGGGCATCGAATTTATGTTAAAGATGTTAGAGCGACTTGAACAACAATAGCGAGAATCATTGTATAATTTGAAGAATATAATCATTGTCAATTCTATATTTAGAGATTGTTGAGATGGTGTATGTTTTGGTGTATATATTTTTACCACAATAAAATTTTTTTAAAACTATAAAGCAAAATACCAAAAAAAAAAAAATCATTAATTCCATATTTTAAAAGAACCTGCATTTAAAGAAGCACTGCTAACAAATTCTAAAGCTTGACAATACTAGAAATTCAGTGTCACAATTGAAAGTTTACCTTAGTTTTTTTTTTATTAGTAAGAAAAAAATGAAACCAAAGAAAAATAACTAATAAGTTCAAGAGGCAGTTCACAGAAAAAACAAAAGATTTATGAAAAAATGTGACATACAAACACTGGAAGTATTCTCACTGATGATTAAGAATATAAAAATTAATACATAAACATATTCAAATTTTAGGGAGATAAATATTGAAAAGCTTAATAATATACAGGACTGGGAAAAGAGGGCATTCTTAGGAACTCTTGCGAGTTTACTCTGGAATAGTATCTTTGGAGGGATCTTAAAAAAGTAAAAGATCAATATTTAAAATATACATATTCCTTGCCATTGTGTATATGGTATTAAAAAAAGAAGCACCTGGCCTTAACAAAATTTAAAATTCCATTTTTGACCTATTAGTACTGCATCTAGAAATACATCCTGCATTTATTAACCCTCCCAAGTATGTGAATATGCATCCTAAATAATCTATGCTATGAAATTGTAAATACTTAGAAACAATGCCTGTGTTTATAGTTATAGAAATGATTTAATAACCACACCTTTACGAACTGAATTCCTACTGTTAAAAGAGAGAAACTAATGTGTAGGAACTGAGACCTATATGTGATCTAATTATTCCCCATTTTGTCATATGTTGTAAATCCTAGCCTCTACGCCTGTGGTTGGAGCCCTGGTAGCACAGTGGTTAAGAGTTAAGCTTCTAACCAAATGTCAGCAGTTCAAATCCATCAGCTGGTCCTTGGAAACCATATGGGGCAGTTCTACTCTGTCCTATATGGTCGCCAGGAGTTGGAATTGGGTTAGTTAGTTATGACTGTGGTGATGGCCCTTTTTGACAGTGAGCTGCTCATTATGTAAATGAGGCAGGATTATGTCATCTTAATGAGGATTAAGTTATGTTTGTTATGTTAATGATGTAGGATTAGGATGGGATGTAATTTGAGTCAACTGTCTTTAACACCTTACAAGAGATAAACGCAGAGAAAAGTGAGCAGAGAGAAGCAGAGGGATGGGCATGAGGTTGCTGCCCAAAGCTGAGGAGATGGGATTGCCATGCCCAAGGTACAGAAGAATGGGGCCTACCCGGGCCAAGGGAGTGCGGTCACCACTGAAATGGACTGGGAGAATGGGGCTGCCCAGAGCTAAGGGAATGGAGTTGCTGTCCCAGTGGGCCTGGAAGGCAAAGTTGAAGTACAGGGCCCAAGGGTCTCCAGCCAGAATTCAGAGAGCATGGACAACACCCATGTCTGAAGAGTAGGGTCATTGACTAGATTGTGCAGCTCTGCTGGGTTTTGGAGTTGCTTGGGCCCTGTTATCCCTTCTTTCCATTTGTAATGGAAATGTGTACCTTGTGCCTGTATTACCATTGTACTTTGGAGGCAGATAAATTTTATTATAGATTTCATAGGTTCATAGATGAAGAGGAATTTTGCATAACATGAAATTTTGGACTTTGAGTTGATTTAAGAGGTCAGGGATGATATTGTTACTGCAATTCCGTGAGTTAGAGCCTACTGCCACAAACAGCCAATTCTTGACACAGATGGGTAGCAAGAACTTTATTAGATATACTTTTAAATGGAGACTGTAGGGAATGATCTCCTCCTAAAGTCATCTGTCTCACTGAACTACAGGTCAACTAGGATTTTTAAGGGAAAAGGGAACATAAGTTTCAGGGACTTGTGGAATGTTCATTCTCTTTCTTCTGTTTGGTTTTGGTGGTTGCATCTCAAACATGTTTACTTTTTCTGCCTTTATCCCATTGGCTCAGAGGATGGCTGGTGCCATCCTTCACCTTATTTGACAGGCTTAGATCAATATTACTTATTTTCCATGGTCCTAGAGAAAACATTGGTTAACACTTAACCTTTTGGAGGAACTAACATCAGGATCTTACTTGGAGACAGAGAAGGGCTAGGGGAGGGAAAGAAAAAGAAAGAAGAAGGAAAAAAAATGGCTCATGTACTGTTCAAGATATGGCTGAGCAGCCTGTTTCAATATGATGGCATGAATGTGTTTTACCTATGGCAAGGACATCAATTTTGGGATGTCAAAGGGTGGAATGTCAACTTGGCTAGGCCATAATTCCCAGTATTATGTGGCTGTCCTCAATTTGTGATCTGATTATCCTCCGTTTTGTGAATCCTAGTCTGTATGACTGTGGTTATGGCTCCTTCTGGGAGTGAGCTGACCATTATGCTAATAAGGCAGGATTGAGAGTGCAAAAAAAACACTCAATTTTTTTTTTTTTTTTTTGCACTCTCAGATTAGGTCGTGTTAAAGAGGATTAGGTTATGTTTGTTATGTTAATGAGATAGGATTAGGGTGGGATATATTTTGAGTCACCTCTTCACTGCCTACAAAAGATAAAAGCAGAGAGAAGCAAGCAGAGAGAGAGGGACCTCCTACAACCAAGAAAGAAGAGACAGGAGATGAGCACATCCTTTGGACCTAGAGTCCCTGCTCTGAGAAACTCCTAAACCCAGGGGAAGACTGATGACAAGGACCTTCCCCTAGAGCTGACAGAGAGAAAGAGAAAGCCTTCTACTGGAGCTGGTACCCTGATATTGGACTTCTAGCCTCCTAAACTTTGAGAATAAAATTCTGTTAGTTAAAGCCATCCACTTGTGGTATTTCTGTTATAGCAGCGTTAGATAACTGACCAATATAAAATGAATCCAGGAGCAGGAAAAAAAGTAAATAATCTGGAAACATAGTGACCATAAAGATGAGCAAATTCCCCTTTATGACAAAGACATATGTTAACCATAAACTAGCTCAGGGTTTATATTGTGTAAAGAACTTTAGGCAATTTCCCTTGCCTCTTGATAGAGAACTCTTGGGGTTTCCTCTCTTTATTATTTTAAAAAGGAATCCAAATGTTTAAGCCCCGCAATCCCAGAGGGGATGGGGAGACATGTCTAAAAAAAAACCTGTTGCCATCAAGTCGATTCTGACTCATAGTGACCCCATAGGACAGAGTAGAACTTCCCCGACAGTTTCCAAGGAGCACCTGGTGGATTCGAACTGCCAAACTTTTGGTTAGCAGCCATAGCTCTTAACAGCTATGCTACCAGGGTTTAGCTACTGGTTAATTTTTTCTGTTTCCTTTTTTCCTTAAAAGCATTATCGTAACTAGACTGCATTAAGCCATTAGCTTTTTTAGAAGCAAAACGATCTCCCTATATGCATAGGGAATAATTGCTCAAATAAACCCTGCATACTTTGATGTTTTGATTATTTTTTAACAGTACTAAATAGGAATAAGCATATGTATATGTATGTGACTATATCCTGCACCTACTATAGCCATCATAAACATCTTTATTTTATAATAATTTTGAACAAGCAGTAAGAAAAATATAATATACAGTGAGATTATATTTAAGATGATACAATTTTTTGTAGATATATATATATACTGTTGTTGTTGTCAGGTGCCATCCAAGTAAGTTCCTACCCATAGCAACCCTACGTACAACAGAACAAAACACTGCCTGGTCCTGCACCATCCTCACAATCATTGCTATATTTGAGCTCACTATTGCAGCCACTGGGTCAATCCATCTCATTGAGGGTGTTCCTCTTTTTGGCTGGTACTGTGCTTTCCCAAGCATGATATCCTTCTCCAGGGACTAGTCCCTCATAATAACATGTTCAAAGTATGTGAGACAAAGTCTCACCATCCTCATTTTTGAGGAGCCTTCTGGCTATACTTTTTTCAATTCAGATTTGTTGGTTCTTCTGGCAGTTCATAGTATATTTAATATTCTTCACCAACACTGTAATTCAAAGGAATCAATTGTTCTTCAATATTCCTTATTCTTTGTCCAGCTTTTACATATATATGAGATGACTGAAAAGACCATGATTGGGTCAGGAACACCCCATTCCTCAAAGTGAAATCTTTGCTTTTTAATACTTTAAAGAGGTCTTTTGCAGTAGATTTCTCCAATGCAAAAGTTGTTTGATTTCTGGACTGCTGCTTCCATGGGCATTGATTATAGATCCAAGTAAAGTGAAATCCTTGACAACTTCAAACTTTTCTCCATTTATAATGATGATGCTTATTGGTCCAGTCATGAGGATTTTTGTTTTCTTTATGTTAAGGTGTAATTCATACTGAAGACTTTGATCTTCATCAGTATGTGTTCCAAGTCCTCTCCCATTTAGGAAGCAAAGTTGTGCCATCTGCATATCACAGGTTGTTAATTAGTTTCCTCCAATCCTGATGCCACATTCTTTCTTTTATATCTCAAAAGAGACTGGCTTCCAATCCTGTAGATTGAGTCCTACCTCATTAACCCCATTGCATCAACATCATGGAGATGGGATTTACAACACATAGGAAAATAACATCAGATGAAAAAACAGTGGACAATCACACAATACTGGGAATCATGTCCTAGCCAGATTGATAAACATATTTTGGGGGGAAAAGATTCAATTCAATTCAATTCCATTCAATTCAATGCATGACATATAGAGAGAGAGCCAAAATATGACCTTGAGCAAATCCCATCTGAATTTAGAGATGATCTCAACAATAGATTTAACACATTGAACACTAATCACCAAAGAACAGAAGAGTTGTGGAATGATATCAAGGACATCATACATGAAGAAAGCAAGAAGTTAATAAAAAGACAGGAAATAAAGAAAAGGCCAAAATGGATGTCAAAAGAAACTCTGAAACTTGCTCTTGAATGTCAAGCAGCTAAAGCAAAAGGAAGAAATAATGAAGTAAAAGAACTGAACAGAAGTTTTTGAAGGGCAGCTCAAGAAAACTAAGTATTACGACGACATTGCAAAGAGCTGGAGATAGGAAACCAAAAGGGAAGAACCCTCTCACCATTTCTCAATCTGAAAGAATTGAAGAAAAAATTCAAGGCTCGAGTAGCAACAGTGAATGACTTTATGGGGAAAATATTAAACAACACAGGAAGCATCAAAAGAAGATAGAAGGAATACACAGAGTCTCTATACCAAAAAGAATTGGTCAACGTTCAACCATTTCAGGAGGTAACATATGATCAGGAACAAATGGTACTGAAGGAAGAAGTCCAAGCTAAATTAAAGGCATAGGTGAAAAACAAGGTTCTGGAATTGATGGAATACCAATTGAGATGTTTCAGTAAACAGATGCAGCACTGGAAGAGCTCACTTGTCTATGCCAAGAAATTCAGAAGACAGCTACCTGGCCAACCAACTGGAAGAGATCCATATTTATGCCTATTCCCAAGAAAGGTGATCCAATTGAACGTGGAAATTATCGAACAATATCATTAGTATCAGATGCAAGCAAAATTTTGCTGAAGATCACTCAAAAGCAGCTGCAGCAGTATATTGACAGAGAACTGCCAGAAATTCAGGCCAGATTCAGAAAAGGATGTGGAACCAGAGATATCACTACTGATTTTGGATGGATCCTGGCTGAAAGCAGAGAACATCAGAGGGATGTTTTATTGACTATGCAAATGAGTTCAACTGTGTGGATCATAAAAAATTACAGATAACAATGCGAAGAATGGTAATTCCAGAACACTTAATTGTGCTCTTGAGGAACCTGTACATAGATCGAGAGGTAGTTTTTGGGCAGAACGAGGGGATACTTCTTGGCTTAAAGACAGGAAAGGTGTGTGTCAGGGTTGTATCCTTTCTCCATACATATTCAATCTGTATGCTGAGCAAATATCTGAGAAGCTGGACTGTACGAAGAGAAATGGGGCATCAGAATTGGAGGAAGAAGACTCATTAACAACCTCCATTATACAGATGATACAACCTTGCTTGCTGAAAATGAAGAAGACTTGAAGCACTTACTGATGAAGATCAAAGACCACAGCCTTCAGTATGGATTCCACCTCAACATAAAGAAAACAAAAATCCTCACAAATGGACCAATAATCAACATCATGATAAATGGGGAAAAGATTGAAGTTGTCAAGGATTTCATTTTGCTTAGATCCATAATCAACACCCATGGAAGCAGCAGTCAAGAAATCAAAAGATGCATTGCATTGGGCAAATCTGCTGCAAAGGACCTCTTTAAAGAGTTGAAAAGCAAAGATGTCACCTTGAAGTCGAAGGTGTGCCTGACCCAAGCATGGCATTTTCAGTTGCAACATATGCATGCAAAAGCTGGACAATGAATAGGCAAGATCAAAGAAGAACTGATGCCTTTGAATTGTGGTGTTGGGGAAAAATATTGAATATTCCATGGACTGCCAAAAGAATTAACAAATCTGTCTTTGAAGAAGTACAACCAGAATGCTCCTTGGAAGCAAGGATGGTGAGACTGTGTCTTACATACATGTTTTCAGAAGGGATCAGTCCCTGGAGAAGCACATCATGCTTAGTAAAGTAGAGCATCAGCTGAAAAGAGGAAGACTTTCAACGAGATGGTTTGACACAGTTGCTGCAACAATAGGCTGAAGCATAACAATGATTTTGAGCATGGTACAGGACTGGGCAGTGTTTCATTCAATGGTACATAGGGTCTCTATGACTCGGAACCAACTCGATGGCACCTAACAGCAACAACAGCAACAACATACATATGTATATACATAGTGAAACAAGTTTTACCAAAGCCTTCCACCACAGAGATTTTCATTGTGACATATCAGAATACAAAAATGTAAAACTGGCTGCAAGGTCTCAGGCTATAAACAGATCAAAATTCAAGGAAGTATGTCTATAAGTGCTTTTTATACTATTTTGACAGGTACTGATTCTTTATGAGTAAGACTTTTTCAACATGCCCTTTATAATCATTGGAACATGTACCTATGAGTAAGTTACTTGAAGACTTTGATTGGTTAAAATGAAGACAAAGAACTGAGATGATAATTGGGCGACCTTTTCCTGTTTGTCTTTTCTAACAATTTGGTCTCTTGGCTCAGGGGTCCTGGATCTGCCATATGATTTTTTTTTTTTTAATGTGAGCTATGTGTGGTAGTGGTAGATCTTAAACTCATTTCCTGGGATAAATTGTTATTTAGTTTTGGTACACAAATTCACAGTCAGCTGAACCAGTTAGAGTACTCTGTTCTAGTTTTTATTGTTTGAAGTCCTGTAGATTCTGACAGACATGGCCTTTTGTGGTTATGGCCTGATGTTTTTAAGTTAACACTTTCTCAGTATATATATATATATATATATATATATATGTGTGTGTGTGTGTGTCATGAACTAAATTGTGCCCCCCAAAAATATGTGTATCAATTTGGCTAGGCCACAATTCCCAGCATTTTGAGATCATTCATCATTTTGTCATCTGGTTATGATTTTCCTGTGTTGTAAATCCCACCATTATGATGTTAGTGATATGGGATAATTGGCAGTTATGTCGATGAGATCTACAAGATTATATTGCGTTTTATGCCAATCTCTTTTGAGATATAAAACAGAAAGAGAGCAAAGAGACAGGTTAATACAGGGGAACCTCACACCACCAAGAAAGCAGTGCCTGGAGCAGACTGTGTCCTTTGAACTGGTGTTTCCTGCACTCAGAAGCTCCCAGAGCAGGGGAAGATTGATGACAAGGACCTTCCTCCAGAGCCAACGAAGAGAGAAAGCCTTCCCCCGGAGCTGAAGCTCTAAATTTGGATTTGTAACATATTAGACTGTAAGAAAATAAATTTCTCTCTGTTAAAGCTATCCACTTGTGATACTCCTGTTATAGCAGCCCTAAGACAATATACATATATATGTATGTGTGTGTATATGTATATATATATGTAAACAACATCTGTAAGTATACACTGGACTCTGAAAAAATGCTTGCTTCTAGAGAATAAGACAAAGGTTAGGGGAGGCTTTCATTTTTACATATCACCTTCTTTATAAAATAATAACAATCAATAACATGAATTAGAGTTTAAATTAAAAAAGTACATATATGTATATAAATATAATCTATTATAATATAATATTTAGGAAATTTCTCTAGAAATGATTTTCTTGAATTAAGTTACTCTTAATTTTGGCACTCTCCTTTTCAGCCATCATTGCTGCACCCCCCCTTTTTTTTTAATTAATTAAGAAATTGAAACAGAAAGAATGAATAAAGGTAGGAAAGCAGAAAATCAGGAATGCAGGAAAGAGAAAAGACTGATACAAATTTCCAATCATCATGATTACTCCAGTGTTTTAAAACAGTTTCACCAATTCATGTTTGTGAATTTGAGCACCCTGTGAAATGAGAGCAAACTGAGATTAAGCAGCTGAAAATAAGGCTGAATTCACTGAAACGGCATGAGTTTTATTTTCAGGATAAATTCCATTCAAATCTCTTTCTGAATCTTAAGTTTTTAGCTGCAGTGTGGGGAGGAGGGATAAGAATGATCTCCTCATGCGAATGTTTGTGACCATTTAAATGGAGTCTTGATGGTAATGCCTCACCCCATGTCAGCTCTCAACCAAAGGGCATTTTCATCTCTCCTCTTACAAGAAGTGGAGCTTTCATATGACCACTGATGCTCTGGGAGGGGGCACCCATAAGCCCTATATGCTGGCAAAAGCCTCCCTCCATGAAGGAAATGAATCTCTCACATGAAATACAGAAATGCCTACATTTTCTGAACGGAGTAGAGAAGGTGCAGATACCTACTCTCCAAACTCAGACTTTGCAAGGAATAAATCAATTGTCTTCCCTCTGCGTGAAGGTCCTTGTGAGAATTATAGTTTAGCATTTATAGCACCCCCATCATTTCCAGTTTATATTTTATAAACATCTACTACATCTATTACAACTGTAAATATTTTTGTATTTAACCTAATTGTACATCTATACTTGCTTGAGGGAAACTTTACGGTAGTTTCCTATGAATTTATGACCTGAAGTTCCTATCCTCTTGAAAGGAGAGATTGGGTAATACCCAGATTTTTATCTTATATACTTGGGCTATGATTAGCATGAGGGCAGTGGTGGTTCAGTGGTAGTTTTTGTCTTTCATACTGGACACCTGGGTTTGACTCCTGGTCAAAGTATCTCATGTGTAGCCACTATCCATATGAGCATGGAGACTTGATTTTTGCTATGATGTTGAAAAGGTTTCAGTGAAACTAGGTCCTAGCAATCTACTTCTGAAAATTAGCCAGCGAAAACTCTGTGTATCACAAAGCTCTGATCCCATTGTGCATGAACCTTGGGGCTGACTCAAAGGCAACTAACAACAACAAATGATTAGCACAGAGTAGAAGCTCAACAGAAAAACGAGCAATTAATTGATTAATTAACGTGGCAGTTCACTTCTTTCCTATCCAGTGATAAAAGTTGAATTTTAAATAAACCCTCAAATTTTATGTTCTGAAAAACAGCAGGGCTTACTGCAAGTAACTAACCAAGACTAAATGATGTAGCCTGTTGGAATAACTTTAGTTTCCCCTTCCTTATCTCCTCCTCTCCTTCTTCCCAAGTCTCCGAGGACCCAGGTGGTCTAATCATAAAAAAAAGAAAGCATTCTGAGCAAATTGGCACTAATTGCAACCTCAGTACATCACTCACCCAACCCCCCGAGCTTCTTTTAAAAAGCTCCCAGTGTAGGTCTCAGGGGAGTTGGGGTATACACACAGTTCTGGTGTCTCTTTTTTCACTGCCGTGGTCTCCTCTCCCCATTACAGTACTCTTTCCTCCTTCCCTTATTCTTTCCCCCTCCCTTGTAACTTCCATTTCAATAAAAGTCATTCTTGCCATGTTTTAACATTGTCAGATGAATTTTTTTCTTTGACAGAAGGAGAAACATTTCCTTCTCATGACATAAAGCTATTACTAAACACCAACCCGCAGAGAGCTAAGGTTTCCCAATACTAAATTGAGGTTCTTTCCTCAGAAGAGGTGGCACATGAAAAGGTTAAAAAAAAATCAATTTAATGACTGGTCACCTACAGTTTTTTAGACACGATATTTCATGGAAAGGCAGATAGTATAAAGGGGACTATTGTAAAACATTTGTGTTTGTGTATTTGCAAGTGTGTGCGTCTACAATGGATCAAAAGGTAAACTATGTATTCTCTCAGTAGGCTCTGATCGAACAGTGTGGACATTATCACCCCCAGGTACACAGTTCAACACTCAAATCATAAGTCAGTGACATGTCCTATTTCAGTGGCTAGGATAGCTAATGATGTGGGATTTACACGATTACATAAAAAAAATTTTAGTTAATTTCCAAATAATTTTTTAATCCTAGAAATTAAACAGTTTTAAATTTTATGAAAAGTGTGGATGTAATGGCAGGATGAAAGGAAATAGGCTCTAAGTTTTCAAAGCTGGGATTGGGTCCAGATTTTCCCACTCACCAGCTGATGATGGTCCCACATCTCTCCCCACATGAGGCTGATGATAAGGTTCCCAATTTTTTTTTTTTAAGTGGAACTCAACAAGTCAGATCTCATTTTCTGTCCTTTAAAATTGTGTAGGATACACATAAAACATCTTAAACCCCGACTACCCTCAAGTCAAATGCCTACTCATATTGACTCTTACTTATTTAAAAATAAAACCAAAATTCATGAACATATTAATGACAATCCTACACCTTGTCCTACACACATAACATCTGAGTTCAGTAATTAAAATCTGTAATATGGCATTTCCCATTTCCATGACCTTTATTCTATTCTCCTTTTAGAGAAGTTTAACATCATGCACATTGATTAAATATGTATTTCAAATTTCCCTTACCTTGCTAGCTTCCTCTATGAACCCTTTATTGACATATATACCCCTTCAACTATGGCTTTCATCATATTGTATTACAGATATTCCTTACTTGTCTTGTTCAATCTATTAAGCTCCCTAAGGGGAGTGGGTTTAGTTTTCTCCCTTAAGCCTTTTTGCGTGATTTAACACTGCTCCAGATTCATAAAACATAATTGCAAATAATCGATGAATAGGAAGCCCTAAAGTGGAGAAAATACATTTTCTGTAGTGTTTTACTATTAAAATAAGAGAGAATATATTTTCTAGTTTAGCTGTATAAGCTGTGATTAAAATCTTTAGTCTTTGAAAGCATAGATTATTTGCTCTGGAATCCGTCTCACGATTGTTCCGTTGTAGAAAAACAAATTCCATTGTAGAAAAACAAGGTAATCAAGATTTTTGTTGTTGATTAAACCGTGCTTCTCTCCGAGGTGACAAAAACAATGAGTGATACCATCAGGACCCGAGATAATTGAGCGAAACCCGGGCCCATCCAGTGGCCGAAACCAGGATGGCGTAAAGAGGCCTGCAAGACGTCAACGATAAATCACTTCCTCATTACATCCCCCTCAAAGAAAAATCAACATTCCTGGGAATTTCTAAACCCTGACCCTCTCCCTATAAAACCCTTTTGTAGCCCTCTTGGGGCAGACAGAATCTGGGGGAAACTTTGCCTTCTCTGTCTCTTGAACATGGTGTTCAATAAAGCCCTCTTGCTGCTTACCTCCCCCTGTCTTACTATTGGCTTGCGGCCGGCGGCTCGAACCCGCAACCTGTGGTAACACCATGAAGAGTAGGCGTGTGTGGGCAGTTTCAGTCCCACCCAGCAGATTTCCTTGTGGGTCAATCTACCAGCGAAGGTGTGCTCTTAGTCCGGTAACTATTTTTTCTCCTGATCTCTGAGGGAAGGGCCTTATTTCTCTGAGAATGCCCTCTGTCATTTCCCTCCTAGTGGAGCAGCCACCTTTCAGCAAAACCAGCCCCTTCCATTAAGTTGACAGCCCCCATTTTACCCTTGATTATTGGGAGGAGTGAGCTGAGGCTCAACATGTGCACCCTTTCTCACCAGATCATGGGTAGAAAATGCACAGAGTATGCATGGCCTGTGAAGTATGAACAAGAGGAGTATAATAATATAGCATTTTACTTTTGTTTCCAAATGAGAAAACTGAGACAGAGGAATTGCTTGCTTACAATGACAGTTTAAAAGCATAGAAAGAAAACTGAGTTAATAATATGGATAAAAGGAAAATGATAGATACCGAGACATCTCCCCAGAAGAGAAAAATAAAATAAAATGTGAACTTCAACGTAGAGTTAAAAAGGAGGGAAGATTAAAGTTTTCTGACACATTATGCTTATTGATGTTCTCTGATTTTGTCACTAATTAAATTTTGTTTCAGAGTTGAGAGTTGGAGTCCTTAATTGTTTATTGGACATGGGTAGAGAAATGACAGCAAAGTTAACCTTCAACGACTTTAAGAATCTTTGTTGGGGAGTTACAGAATATACTTTAAGAATAAGTCAAATATTATAATTTTATCATCAACATCATCATCTTTATATGTATTTAAAAAGCAAAGCTTAATTTAAGTCATATTATTTATGACCTTAAATATTTATCACAATACTGTGAGGTAAATATCATTGTTCCACATACAGGAATTTTAACAAGCAGTAGAAAGAAAAAGACAGGATTATTATTTATTTATTTATTTTGAGGGCTCATAACTAGTAAATTGATTGCTTGGGCAAAAGAACTCAGATACATTGAATCAAAATTCTGATAAATTCTGATTACAGAAATATATCTGAAGTTAAAGGAAAAAGTTGCAATCCCAGAGAGGTATGCTTTGGACTCAGTGATATTAGATTCAGAGGAAAGAATTCCATAAATCTCAAAAATTGGTCACAGGATAAAGAGGATTTTAAAAGCAACTGAATATAAAGATAAGACAATTTAATTTATAAAGGAGTAATCCTGTATATATTAATTAAGCAAATGGGGTAAGAGCTGTGGGGACTGTGGTCTTGGGGAAGATCTAGCTCAATTGGCATAACATAGTTTATAAAGAAAATGTTCTACATTCTACTTTGGTAAATAGCATCTGGGGTCTTAAGACCTTGTGAGCGGCCATGTAAGATACTACTAGTCTCACTCCATCTGGAGCAAAGGAGTATGAAGGAAACCAAAGACACAAAGGAACGATTAGTCCAAAGGACTTATGGACCACAACTACCACAGACTTGACCAGACTGGGTCCAGTACAACTAGATGGTGCCCAGCTACCTCCACTGACTACTCTGACAGGGATCACTATAGAGGGTCCTGGACGGAGCTGGAGAAAAATGTAGAACAAAATTTTAACTCACAAAAAAAGACCAGACTTACTGGCCTGACGGAGACTGGAGAAATCCCAAGAGTATGGCTCCTGGGCACCCTTTTAGCTGAGTAATGAAGTAGCTCCTGAAGTTTACCCTTCGGGCAAAGATTAGACAGGCCCATAAAACAAAATGAGACCAAAGGGGCACACCAGACCAGGGGCTAGAACTAGAAGGCAGGAGGGGACAGGAAAGCTGGTAATAGAGAACCCAAAGTCGAGAGAGGAGAGTGTTGGCATGTTTTGGGGTTGGTAACCAATATCACAAAGCAATATGTGTAGTAACTGTTTAATGAGAAGATAGTTTGTTCTGTAAACCTTCATCCAAAGTAAATTAAAAAAAAAAGTAAATGGAACATTAAACGATGAGAGATATAAAGCAAAAGAGAAATGTAAGGAATAGGAAAGAGGAAGAGAGATGGAGAGTGAAAGAGAGAGAGTGACAATGAATAAGAAAAGACAGAAAATAAATAAAAGTATTATAAATCTGAATTTGGAAAAATAGAAGTTCAAGATACATGTCGAACTGCTCTGAACCAACTCAAAAAACCAAAACTGATGCAGTCAAGTGGATTCTGACTCAGAACAAACTTAAGAAATTCCTTTCTAATTCCTAATACATGGAAGACAAGAAGTAAAAGAATATTGAAAGGAATGAGAAATTACAATAAATGCATAGAAATCTTCATTTAATACAAAGTCCATTAATTTGAAAAAAAATCAAGAAAATCTGTGGAGCCATCTGGAAACAGAGTTAGATGAAATTGCTCCATTTCTAAAATTATTGTACTCCATTATGTACCTCCAAATTCAAATATTTCATATTTTCTCTTTTATCCTGTTATAGATTGAATCGTGTGCCCCCAAAATATGTGTCAACTTAAGTAGGCCGTGATTCCCAATATTGTGTGGCTATTTGGTGATCTGATGTGATTATCCTATGTATTGCAAATCCTAACATCTATGATGTTAATAGGATCCCTGATGGCACAGTAGTTAAGAGTTCAGCTCCTAACCAAAATGTCAGCAGTTCAAACCCACCAGCTGCTCTTTGGAAACCCTTTGGAGCAGTTTTACTCTGTCTACAGAGTCACTATGAGTTGGAATTGACTTGATAGCAATGGGTTTTATGGGTTATAATGTTAATGAGTGTGGGTTAGAGGCAGTGATGTTAAAGAAGCAGAACTCGATCTGCAGGATTAGGTTGTATCTTCAGTCAATCCCTTTTCAGTTATAAAAGAGAGATTTGAGCAGAGAGAAGAGGGGTCTCTTTACCACCAAGAAAGTGGAACTGGGAGTGGAGCATGTCCTTTGAATTTGGGGTCCTGTACTGAGAAGCTCCTAGACCATGGAAAGATTGATGACAAAGACTTTCCCCCAGAGCCAACAGAGAGAGAAAGGCTTCCTCTGGAGTTGTTGTCCTGAATTTGGACTTCGAGCCTCCTAAACTGTGAGAGAATAACTTCTGCTTGTTAAAGCCATCTACTTATGGTATTTCTGTTATAGCAGCAGTAACTAAGTCAGAATTTGGTACCAGGGGAATGGGACGCTGCTCTAACAGATACCTGCCATATGGCAGTGGTTTTGGAATTAAGTAATGAGTAGAGGCTGGAAGAGTTTTAAAGTGCCGAATAGTAAAATCATAGATTACCTTGAAGAAACTGTTGGTGAAATTATGGATGTCAAAGACAATTCTGGTAAGGGCTCAGAATGAACTAAGAAGAGCTGTAACACTGGAGATGGCACAGATGGAAAGAAGCAGCAGCAGAGAAAGGGCAGCAGTAAGACCAGGAGACTGGTGTGACACAGCATGGGAGCCAATCCATGGAGAGAGAGAGAGCTGAAAGCTTTTAGGTAGAAACCTCCCTGGTGGAGTGGGGTGACTCCAGGCACTTAGCATAGAGCAAGGCTTGCCAACCCATGGAGCAAGAGAGCTGAGTGCCTTCCAGATGAGGTTTACTGACAGAATGGGATCCCTCCATGCACTTATCAGTAGAGCTAAAGAGCTTTGGAACACTTGCTAAAGCAGGGCAGATGCTGGGTCAGTCCAAGAAGTCCGAGGGGCTGAGGGACCAAGAGGCCAAGGAACCAGGAAGCAGAAGGTGAAGAGACAGGAACACAGGAAGCAGAGATGCCTCAGCCCGCAAAGGATAGGGCCAAGACCTCTGAGATCTCAAAGGATGAAGTCATGGCCTCTGATGTTTCAGAGAGTGGGGCCACATCCTCCTAGGTTTCAAAGAGTCAGATCTGCACCAACTCAGCTCCAGAGTGAGGATCTGTCTTTCACTAGTGCCAGCAGGATGGGACCAGGCCCACTGCCCAAAGCTGAGGGGGCAGGGCTGCCATGCACAAGGGGCAGAAAAATGGGGCCTGCCAGAGCAGAGCAGCTAGGGTTACCACTCAGATGGACTAGGAGAATGGGGCGGCCCAAAGCTGAGGGAGCACTGTTGCTGTTCCAGTGGGCCTGGAAGGTGGAGCTGAAGCCCAGGGCTGAGGGGCCTCCAATGAGAATCTGGAGAGGGTGGCCAAAAACTAGAAGCTGGAGGTCAGGGCCACTGTCTAAATGGTCTCAGAGAACAGAGGATTATTTTCAAATCTTGAGATCTAATATAATGTGTTCTGCTGACTTGTTTGATGCCTGTTATCTCTACTTTCCCTCCAATTTCTCCCATTTGTAATGAAAATGTCTAGCTTGTGGCTGTACCACCATTGTACTTTGGAAGCAGATATCTTATATTCTAGATTTCACATGATGAAGGGCAATTTTACAGAAGATGAGATTTCTGACTTGGAATTGATTTAAGACTTTTGGGATGACGTGATGGGGTGAACGTGTTTTACATGTGGCAAGGACATGAATTTTCGGGGGCCGAATGGTGGAATGTTATGGATTGAATTGTGTGTCCCCAAAATGTGTGTCAACTTGGCTAGGCCATGATTTCCAGTAATGTGTGGCTGTCCTCAGTTTGGTGATCTGATATGATTATCCTGTATGCTGTAAATCCTAATCTCAATGATGCTAATGAGGCGAGATAAGAGGCAGTTATGTTAATGAGGCAGGACTCAGCCTAGAGGATTAGGTTGTATCTTGAGTCACTCTCTTTTAATATACAGAAGAGAGATTTGAGCAGAGAGGAGAGGGACCACCTTACCACCAAGAAAGAGGAATCAGAAGTGGAGCATGTTTTTTGGACCCAAGGTACCTTTGTTGAGAAGCTCCTATACCAGGGGAAGATGGATGACAAGGACAGTCCCCCAGAGCTGAAAGAGAGAGAAAGGATTCCGCTGGAGCTGCTGCCCTGAATTTGGACTTCTAGCCTCCTAGACTGTAAGAGAATAAACTTCTGTTCATTAAAGCCATCCTCTTGTGGTATTTCTATTATAGCAACACTAGATAACTAAGCCATATCCCTATGGGACAATTTCCATAGCAAAAATGATTAAAATGCTAACCTAATGGAGGCATTTGTTGAGGCTAAGTATATGTATATTCTCTGCTCCACAACAAGAGCCTTTTTAGACATGAGATGTATCTTGAGAACAGTTTTAGGAATGATTGCCTCTAAAATTAGAAGCAGAGTCAAGATGACCTCTGGATGCCCAATCTCTAACTGTTATAGGGAGCAAGATAAGATTCAAATCACAGACAGAAAAATAAGATTGGAGAACACCAGAGAACAGTTGGTTGAATATGTAGATGTAAGACCAATTTATGACTTTGTAAAAGGAGATTTCACTGGTCTTAGTTATCTTGTGCTGCTAGAACAGAAATACCACAAGTGGATGGCTTTAATAAACGGAAATTTATTCTCTCAGTTTAGGGGGCTAGAAATCTGAATTCAGGGTGCCAACTCTCTCTGTTGGCTCTGGGGGAAGATCCTTGCCCTCAACCTATCCCTGGGTTTAGGAGTTTGTCAACGCAGGGACCCTGGGTCCAAAGGATGTGCTCCACCCCTGGCTCTTCTTTCTTGGTGGTAATGAGGTCCTGCTCCTAGCTACTCACCTCTCTCTTTTATATCTCAAAAGAGGTTGAGTCAAGATACACCTCAATCCTGTAGATTGTGTCCTGACTCATTAACGTAACTGCCTCTAATCCTGCCTCATTAACATCAGAGAAGTAGGATTTACAACACGTAGGAAAATCACAACAGATGACAAAATGTTGAACAATCACTCAATACTGGGAATAATGGCCTAACCAAGTTGACATATATTTTAGGGGGATGCTATTCAATCCATAACAGAGGCCTTTTCTAGAATACTTAACTGGAACTTAGAATCAGAGTTTGTAGTTCTTTGGTTCGAGGAGTGGAAAGCAGTATATGCCTAGCCTATCAGATATGGAGTGTTCCCCACAGCATGTGGGATGTTTGTCTGGCAGAGGGCATGAAGCCAAGGAGAAGAGCGAAGTAGAAACCACAGTGAAGTCCTGGCAGCATCGGCACTCTGGGTACACATTCACCAAAGTTTGTGGCTTGTTCTTTCAACCTCTCCCAGGATTCCGTAAGCCAGTAAATTTATTTTCTTTCTAATCTTGAAACTAGGTTTGTGTCATTTACAAGCAAACTGGTACAAAAAAAATGGTACTAGAGTAATAACACACACACACACATATATCTTGAGCACACACACATACACACACATATATCTATATATACTCAAGATTTAGAAATAAGCTATACAAAAAAGTTATGAATGGAAAGGCAGGCCATATCCCTTGATTGGAATCAATGTTGCAAAATTATTTATGAATTAGATGCAGTTTCATCCAAGTTGCCAGGCTGGTTTTAACTTCGTAAATGGACAAAATGTTTAAAATATAAAAACTCAAATTTTGAAAAAGCTTATTGTTTTAAATGGAGTAATGAATATGATTTCACTACTAGTGTTTTGTTCTGTTGTACATAGAAACTGATTCAACAGCACCTAACAACAACTAGCTGTTGTAGCATGTTTACCTATAGTAAAACAATTTAAGATAAATACCTCAAATTTCATAAAAGCACATTTAATCATTTCATTTTATTCATGGAAGAAGTTGAAGAGAAGAATCAAATCCTCCCAGAAGAAGATTTAGATGGGGCAAACTCCATCCGTAACTCATAGATTTCCTTTAAGAACTCAGGATCAGGGGAAAGAAAAAGAATTACCAAACCCAGTGCCGTCGAGTCGATTCCAACTCATAGCGACCCTACAGGACAGAGTAGAACTGCCCCATAGAGTTTCCAAGGAGCACCTGGCAGATTCGAACTGCCAACCCTTTGGTTAGCAGCCGTAGCACTTAACCACTATGCCACCAGGGTTTCCTGTGTCGTGCAAGGAAATATTAATTAGATAGAACAGCCCAAGTATCAAACATGTGTTAAACATTCACAAAGCCAGGTGAGACAATGTGCCTGATAACCTCATTCCAGGTAACCATTTACATATCTGAGACAGAAAAGGAGAAAGAGAAGAAGGAAGGGGAGCGGAAGGGGAGGAGGGGAAGGGAGGGAAGGGGAAAAGGGACGAAAGGAGAGCAGAGGAGAGAAAGGGGATAGAGGAGAAGAAAGGAGAAAGAGAGAGAAGAAAAGGAGAGGAAAGGCTGATAAAGAGTGGGAGAAACTCCCTCAAATTATATGTGAAATACAATAGTTATAGAACTTTAAACAACCATTTGGTGAAAATGTCTTGAATTAAACCTGGACCTTAGATGTTTGTTCTGGGGATCAAGGAAAGAAATGAGGAAAGTGGACATTGCAGAAGTGAAGCAATGTGTTGATGTCACAAAATGAAAAAAAAAAAAAAAGGAAGTGTGATAATACACAAGTTACTTTCTCATTAAAATGAATCATTCATGACTTACTTAAAACAGATTTTCAAATAAAAATCTGATCATACGATACTCTTCTAACTTCCCTAGCTTCTCTCCTTCAAATAAATCTAAAGCATCAATAATGGGTGCATATATATTTCTTAATAATCTTGCCCTGGAGGTGCAGCAGTTAAAACACTTAGCTGCTAATCAAAAGGTCAGTGGTTCAAAACCACCAGTCATTCTGCAGGAGAAAGATGTGGCAGTCTGCTTCCATAAATATTACAGCCTTGGAAACCCTACGGAGTAGTTCTACTCCACCCTATAGGGTTGCTGTGAGTCGAAATCAGCTTGACAGCAATGGGTTTTGGGTTCGGAATCATCTTGTTATTACTTAGGAAACACTTTCGTAAGTCTCCCATCTTTTTTTCAGCCACAGAAGACATCTTCCTTTATCACCCCATAGCCTTGCCTACCAGTAGAAATAATTTAGTTGAAGGAAGAGTGGGAGAAATTTCCATCCTTGAACCACTTGTTTCCGTAAGAACTGGGCTTCAGGGCAGAGAATGAGATTTCCATAGGAAATGTTTAGTCCATACACGTTCTGAGTTTGGGCAAATTAGCATACGGCAATTCAATAGTACATGCTTTATTAGGAAGGACTTTCAAAGATTTGTGTGGTTGTTGTCAGTTGACATAGGGTCAATTCCAACTCAGAGTGAAAAGCAGCTAAGTCTACACCCCATAGGGGAGCTGACTGGGTGGGAAAGAACAAAGTTTTTACTCACTCTGCAAGTGTTGGCTAAACTATTTAATGCCTCTATTCCTCGGGGGCTCCAATATGTGTAGAAAACCTTGGTTTCCCAGGAGAAGTTTTAAGATCAAAAAGCACAGTGAATTTCAAATAACAATTACTTTTTTTTCTATGCAGTCTAATCTAATTTTTTTTTAGGTAAAAATTTTATTTATCTACCGTTAAAAAAAAAAAAAAAAACTCACTGCCGTCGAGTAGTGCTGCCCCATAGAGTTTCCAAGGATATAGTGAATGCCCACTTTTCATTTCTCTGCCACTTCAGTTCTGACACCAGCTAAACATGCATCTCTTCCTCTGACCCTAACCACTTGGAACTAGATCAAATATTACAAGCTAAAGTACACAGTACTCCGGGCTGTCATTTGGCCCAAAACTTCAGATGCTAGCCACAAGCTTGGGAATCCCCAGGGCTTCCCTAGCTTTTGACTTGCTGGTTACAAATTTGAGGATTATTCTACCCCCTCAGGATGCTAGTCGTTAGCTCATGGGTCCCCAGCCTGATTTCTTCTGACCTATGCCTTTGGGTTTGATAATTTGCTATAATGACTCAAAGGACCCATGAAAAGTGCCATACTTATGATTACAACTTTATTTAAAGGGATACAATTCAGGATCAGATTGGAGATGCATAGAATAAAGTCTGGAAGGATTCCCAATGTGGAATTCCATGTCCCAAAAGACATACTATCCTTTCACATGCATAAATGGCTTTTACCAATCAGGAAGCCCATGGAGACCCCATGTCCAGATCCTTTATTGAGGATTTTTGCCATGTCATCATGAGGTGGTCAAAATGAGGTAGTATCACAGTGTAGAACCCTCTGGCCTGACCAGTCCCTACACAAGAGTCACTTTGCTAGCATAACCTGTTAGTTAGGTGTGATCTGGAGCCCTCACCAAGGACATTTGTGATTACCAGGGAAATTCCTAGATTTTAGAGGTTATCTCTCAGGAACTGAGTGCAAAGATCAAATTCTTGGGGAAAGTTAATGTAAACTCCACATCTATAAATAACCTAACTGTCCTATGATATCAAGAACATATTAACTACACAGATTTTTTTAAGTTTACTTTCAGTGAGTGACTTGGTTTAAGATATAAATTATATAACCATAATATGCCAAATATATATGAGAATTTCTTCACCAAATGGAATCTTAAGCCCTTGACTTAAGGCCTACATGAGGGCCTGCAGGCATGGCTGAGCAGCTTGTGCCTCGTATAAAGAGCCCAAGGGTATGCTTGTGATGGTACTGAAATCCACCTGCCTCCCCGCCCCCCTCAAAGGAAGTTTGCTTGTCTGTATGCTTGAGCAGGTTTTCTTTATAAATTCATCTGCCCAGAAGGGGCACCATTTTATTATCTGTTTTTCCAGAGATGGTATATTTTATTTGCTTTAAGGTCCCTTCTGAACTCTCTGTAGCCCTGCCTGTGTGTGTGCATGTGTGTAGGATCCTGGACAATGTTATTTCTACATTTCTTTCAACTTTTACTTCCAGTTATGACTAACACTGCATTATAGTCTTTGTCTAACAGGTCCTACTTTCTGTGACCTCAACATAATGTTCTCTCCAATACAAGTAGTTTTGCACATGTAATCTTTTTGCCACTTAATGTCCCTTTCCCTTTTAATTAAATAAAATTAATTTTTTTTACAGTTTAATATTGAATTCCACTTTTTTTTTTGCTCACTGTTTCTACAAGTTCCCCCCTGCACTCCTCTAGCATTTCATATACATGCACATTTACTGTTCAGTACATAATCTATAAACATGTTGTTTTTATGTCTCTCTCAAATACCTAGCAGTGAAATTATTTAGGGTAAAGACCTTATTCATGTTAGACATTTTAGCACCTAGTATAATGGCATATAGTAAATGGCTGAAAATATTTGATAAAAGTTTGAGTGAATGTATGATTATGCAAATAAACAGGGTAAAGTGAAATTTGGAATTGATAGTTATTTGTATAGAGTACCAGAATCTGTGAGCATCACAGTTGTCCGTGGGAAGTGTTAAAAATGATACTTCTACCTACTGGATTGGAATCTGATGAAGACCTCATCCATAAAGCAAACAGAATGTGGTTACTGGCTTTGTAATAAAGGGTATATGGGAAACTGGATTCAGTGATAACCTTACCACAAATCGCAGGTTAGAGACTCCTGTTGCAAAGCAAATACTGAGACAGGAGGAGGTAAGCAACAAGAGGGCCTTACTGAATACTGGTATTCAAGAGACAGAGGGAGTTAAATTTCTCCCAAATCCTGTCTAATTTTAAAAAGCTAGCAGAAGGGTTTTATGGGGGAAAGGTTAGGGTTACCTAATGTTTTTAACCACGTACCCCACAGATGGTCTTATACATCACAAAACAACTATAAGAAACTATTTAATAAAGATATGTATGTCAGACAGCTGGGCTCTAATCAGTATGTTTGTAACAGGCTGAAAAAAAAAATCACATAAGAATCTCTTGGCTAGTGGAACTGTTTTGTCAGGTCCACTCTGGCTGAGATAGAGAGCTAGAAAGAAAGTTGTAGATTAAAAATGTCAGGCACCTTTTCTACCTGCTGTCTTATAGGCTGAAGACCATTTCTCAAGAGAACAAAGAAGAGAAGAGAGACCAGGGCCACAGGAGCTGAGAGAGCTAAGCACCCCTTTGGAAGAGACCAGTGTAGCAGGTGTAATAAAAAAAAAAAAAATGTTTTTAGAGATTACTTAAAGCATCATTATGGCATTAATTATGTCAAGTTCTCAATCACCTATCGTGAACAGGAGAAAACATGTTGTAAGGTATTAGGATGTTTTTTATGTTAAGAGCGGAACAGGCTGTTCAGCCATATCTTGAACAGAACCTGTGCTATTTTCGAAAGACTAGAGATTTAATCACAGTTTATACAGCTATACTAAAAACAAATGAGGAAATATATTCTCTCTAATATTAAAACACTGGAGAAAATATATTTTCTCTACTTCAATAACCTATACTGAAACTAATATTAATAACAGATATTTAGAACCTAACAATTGGGTCCCGGTGAACAATATTTGAGAAAGAGAATCACATAATCTGCAGGGAAAATGGAGAAATTATACACAGGCAAGACTACTCTGAGGGAATTATGACCTTTCTACTTTCTTTGAGGTAGAGGGGAGTGGCAGTGACTCTATCTTAATCCCTTCAATTAAAATTCTTCTAATTTTTAAAAATCGTGTAGAGATTGTGAAAATTTGCCCAGATTAAACCCTATGTTCCTTTGGGACATATATTGCTTCCTGACTTCTTCCTATATTTTCCTCTTCTTCAGGGTGTAACTTAATAAAATCCTTTTGAAAGAGTTCTGTGGCTGACCCAATCCATCTCTATGGCTCCAAGATCAGAACCCCACCATTTGCCCATAAAAACAGGCTGTTATGTGGTTTTTATTTTCTGGGTGTGTTACTTTTATTTGCCTAAACAAAATATAATGCATCTAAGGAACGATACCTAACACCGCCTATTGCTAAGCACAGTGCACAGCACAATGCTAAATAATTACTCTGATGATTACTACGGTCAAATCCCACGGTTCCCACACAAACTCACACAATTTGAAAGCAGTAAATTTCTTTAGATAATTAATTTGAGAAGTAATAAGAAGCATGAAAATTACCCTTGAAGAAAGAAAGACTTACTCCTAAATTGAAAATGTAGTATGCCATTGAGTCGATTCTGACTCATTACCCATTGCCATCTAGTTGATTCTGAATCATAGAGACTGTATATGACAGGTAGAACTTTCACATAAGGTTTCCTAGGTTTCGACCTTTAGAGGAGAAGATCATCAGGTCTTTTCTCACACAGAGCAGCTTGTAGGTTCGAACCACCAACTTTTTTATTATTAGCCAAGAGTTTAACCATTGCGCCACCAGGACTCCTTAGCTTGAAAATAAGAACACATTCACTTTTGTGGTAATTACATGCAGTATTTCTATATGCAGGCACATTTATTTTAGAAACAACCATTATGTACAATTTTATTATCTGCTTTCCCCATGACCTTCTGCCATAAATCTATATTATATGTGTCCAACCTATATTTTTGAATGTATTCATTCATCTATAAGTCACTTATGATGATGGCTCAGAGGTGAATGCTAACTTTCAGATTTGTTTTGTGTGTTTACCATGCGAAGAATAAAATCACATAAGCCATAAAAAATGTTCAGGTAAAGAACTATGGGGCACCAGACAGAGGAGTAAATATAAATAGTGGTCTTGGAAAAATTTATTAAGATGGGAGGTCCTTGTGAAGAGACGCAGTTTAGGAGGATGATGAAAAAAATGGTAGCATTTTAACTTTCGAAGATGGGAGAGAGAGAAATTCTTGAGAAGTAAAACAGAAAAAGAATAAAGCAGAGGTGGCAAAAAATGTGAATAGAAACACCTTATAATTTATTTGGCTGGATTGTAGGGGGAATTACACAAACTGAATGAAAATAATTTATCACCACTTATAAAATCAACCCTACAGCTGCTAACCAAAAGGTTGGCAGTTCAAATCCACCAGGCGCTCCTTAGAAACCCTACGAGGCAGTTCTACTCTGTCCTATAGGCTTGCTATGAATTGGAATCGACTCGATGGCAATGGGTTTTTTTTTTTTTTTTGGTTTGTTTATATCAAAATCAAAAGTACATTTTTAATGAAAGCAACATTTTGAATGAATGAATTCTTCAAAAGTTTGACAGTTCAAATCTACCAGCTGCTCCTTAGAAACCCTATGGCAGTTCTACTCTGTCAGAATTGACTCAACAGGTTTGCTTTGTTTGGTTTGGTTTTATCCTGTTGTAAGGAGTCCTTGGGTGGTACAAACGATTAAGCGTTCAAGTACTAGTAAAAAGATTTGCAGTTTGAACCCATCCAGAGGCTCCTCGGGAGACAGGCTTGGCAATCTTCTTCCAAAAGTTTCTTATGGAACAGCTTTACTCTGCACACATGGGGTCGCCAAGAGTCTGAATTGACCTGATGACAGCTAACACAACTTCCTCTTGTAAAGAAGATTACACATAAGTATGTTGTTGTTGTTAGCTGCCATCGAGGTGACCCCCAACTCATGGCAACCCCAGGTGTTACAGAGTAGAGCTGCTCTATAGGGTTTTATTGGTTGCAGTCTTTACAGAAACAGTTCATCAGGCCTTTCTTCCACAGTGCTGCTGAGTGGGTTCAAACCGCCAAACTTTGGGTTAGCAGCCCATGGCAAACCACTTGTGCCACCCAGGCTCCTTTTCACATACATGTATAAAATATCAGAGTCTTAGTTACCCAACTTGGAACGTCTTGGGTTCTGACTCTTGGCCTTGTAAATTATCAATGGTGCCTCCTTTCATCACCTATCATGTCCCACTTTGAGAAAAAAAGTATGTGGTTACCCTATATATAACCTCCAAAATGACTTACTAGGTAATTAATTCATTGAACTCATTTAGCTCTGTCTTCCTTTCTTTTATCAGTGTTTTGCACTGGCTATATGAATTCCTCGTGGTCCTGGAAAAAAGACGCAATCTCTTAAAGCAAGGATGTGTGCATGCGTGCATACATGTGTATACATGTGTTGGTGTGTGCTGTCGCAGACTGTTCAAAGGAATTAGGGTCAGTCTTACGAAAAGTTATCCTAAGTATCCTTCTAAAGCCTTAGAAAAAGTTTTTAAATCAAGAAATATATTGAGCCTTACAAGAATAAACTTCTGTCTCCCAACTCAAACCTCATTCCATTATCAGTGTTTGATCCCAAAGGAGAATTTGCTCATTAAAAGTTAGAGTCTCAGTAGTGAATCCCGGGAGCTTCCCCAGAAGTAGAAGGAATGGGCTATGGAACAACTGATCTTATTTCAGAATCTTCAGTTAGTTAGCTGCTTGCCTATGACCCTTGGTGTCAGATTCTCTCAACAATAGCCAGAGACTACCAGACTTTGCAAAACAAAACAAAGCTCATTGCCAACCACATATAGATAAGGACATTTCAATGACCTTAGAGTAAGAAGTATTGACAGCAATACTGGAGAGGGTGTAATAAAAATATTTAATATGTAGCACATTGGTTTAGGGAAATAGGAACACTCTGAAAAATTCAGAATCCTGGGGATGAAAAGGAGGACTTATTGTCTAAACACTACAATTTTATGTACAAAAAACTTACTTTTTTACCTTCTGAATAAGCATATAATAAACAGTTTTTATTTTCAAGGGAAAATTATAATACAGAAAATGAGGCATAAATGACTTTCATGTTAATATCAAGTGCTCTAACCCTAGACTGGTATGTGTTTTTCAAAAATCATCACACTTTTCATATTGGTGGAAAATGAAAGGCATACAATATTGAGTTAATTAAAGTGGAAATTATATGAAATTATGTAATATCTTATTCCAAAATAGTGAGAATATATCATCAATTAAATACAATTTAATTATTAATATAGGCAGAAATTAATGTTATTCAATTCAACAACAACAAAAAAGGCACAAAACACTTGGTATTAAAGGGATGGGTAGTAGAAAAAATACTAACCCCCAACCTACTTTTTAAGAGCAAAAGAAGAAATGCAGACATATCGTGAGGACAGTGTGGAGTTCAGCTAAGACTCATTTATCTACTTTCACTGTGAATTTTTGGTATGCTGTTTTTTCCCCTCCACTCTGCACCTCCATTTGAAATTTCTCTTTTGACTAGTTCACCGAGTGAGTGTTCTGCTTTCTTCATGTTGTTATCTTTAGCTGCCTTAGAGTCAGACCCCGACTCATGGTGACTCCATACACAAAGGAATGAAATGCTGCTGGCTCCTGCCCCATCCCCATGATCAGTTGCTGTCTTAGATATCTAGCGCTGCTATAACAGAAATAGCGTAAATGGATGGCTTTGACAAACAGAACTTTATTCTCTCACAGTTTAGGAAGCTAGAAGTACAAATTCGGGGTGCCAGCTCCAGGCGAAGGTTTTCTCTCTCTGCCGGCTCTGGAGGACGGCCCTTGTCATCAATCTTCCACAGGTCCAGGAGTTTCTCAGAGTAGGGACCCCACATCCAAAGGATGTTCTCTGCTCCCGGTGATTCTTTCTTGGTGGTATGCAGTCCCTCTACCTCTCTCCTGGCTTCTCTCCTTTGTATCTCAAAAGAGATTGACTCAAGATACAACCTAATCCTGTAGACTGAACCCTGCCATTAGCATAACTGCCTCTAATCCTGCCTCATTAACATCATAGAGGTTAGGATTTACATCACATAGGATAATTACATCAGATCACAAAATGATGAAAAACTACACAATACTGGGAATCATGGCCTAGCCAGATTGACACACATTTTGGGGGGACACAGTTCAAACCATAACAGTTGTGGATCAGGGTGTTGTGATTGATTGGGGTTTCAGAGTCTGATTTTCAGAAGTAGACCACCAGGCCTTTCTTCCTAGTGAATCTTATTCTGAAAGCTTCACTGAAACCTTTTCAGCATCATAGCAATGCACAAGCCCCCACTGACGGCGTGCGATGGTTGTACCTGAGGTCCATTGGTTAGAATCAAGCCCGGGCCTACCTTACAGAAGGTGGGAATTCTACCACTGAACCACCAATGCCCGGTCTTTCTTCATAACTCAGCTTAAATAATCTCTCAAAAAGAAGGCTTTCTTGGTAACCCTGCTCTTCACTGGAGTTTCCTTTCCCTGCACAGCAGTTACGAGTCAGCATGTGCATTCTCCTGAATTAGATTATGAGGCTTTCAAGGGGGTGAGTTAACTTGCCCTCACTGAGCAAAATTGTTTATTGCACAGCTGTCAAAAACACATGTGGGGAGTTAATAAAATAAAGGTGCAATGAAACAAGTAAAAGCTTTAAGTCCTTGATCAAAGAAAGGAGAATCCACAAGAGAGAAGGGTCAGTTTTTATTTAGAAAAAGACTTCATGGAGAAGGTAAAAATTCAGCTGAGGCTTGAAGTACATATATCAACAATGAGTCCAAAAGTGGCATTAGCTGAGCAAATGCACAGGCACGAGGGAGTATGGTGTCATTTTAAAAATACGATTTTTGACAAAAGTATCAATATTTATCAACTTAAAGCTGGAGAGCTGAATTCAGTTTCATAGTATCTGGGAAACATCCAGATAAAGAGAATCAATAAATACTTTCCACCTCAAGTTTCTTTGTTTTTTGTATTTAATCGTATTTGCTAAATTATAAAAAGATTCCCCATCATTAATGAAAGGCATTTCAAATTAGATATAAAGTGAGTGTAGGGTAACAAGGAGGATGCTATGTCATGTGATCACTACAGAAAAAATAAAAGCCTAAATATGATAAGGGAAATGAGTAATGAAATATGAAGTTATGAAACCTGGCTTGAAATTACAATTCAACTTTCTTTATCAGATATAACTTACTTGTTGCTAGAATTAAATTATAGATAAACAGAAATATCCAATACAAACGCAACTCTGGTGGCACAGTGGTTAAGAGTTCAGCTGCTAACCAAAAAGTCAGCAGTTTAAATCCACCAGCCTTTCCTTGGAAACTCTATGGAACAGTTTTACTTGTCCTCTAGGGTCACTATGAATCAGAATTGACTTGACGGCAATGGGAATGGGTTTTATTTAATACAAAAGGTAGAATCAATTAACATTAGGTGGATCAGAATAGAGTCCTATGAGAGGAGAATGATGTAATAATATTGTCATAGAGTAACATGTTTTGCAACTAATTTAGTTATTTTTATCACTAGCATTGAACGGTTCATTACGGTATGCAAATTTTCTCTTTTGGTATCTCAAGGTAGTATATTTTGCCTTTGGAACACTTTCCATCTTTCCAAGGCTCTCTGCATAGCTCCTTGTACCTCCTTGTTTCTCAGGCTATAGATTAGAGGGTTCAAAGCAGGGTTGATGACTGCATAGAACAAGGAAATTAATTTATCACCTTCAGCTGAATATACGGATTTAGGCCTCATGTACATGAACATCCCTGTCCCATAATAAATGGTCACCACAGTCAGGTGGGAGCTGCAGGTAGAAAAAGCTTTTTTCCTTCCCTCAGCCGAATGCATCCTTATCACTGCAACTAGGATTCTTAGGTAGGAGAGGACAATAAGGAGGAAAGGAAGCAAGAGGGTGCCGGATGCTCCTATTACCATGACGATCTCCTGTAGGGATGTATCATTACAAATCATATGAAGAAAAACAGGTACTTCACAAAAAATGTGGTCGATGATATAAGGGCCACAGATGGGAACTATGGTAAAGTAGAGGGGCACCACTGAAACAAAAAAGCTGATGGTCCAGGCTCCTGCAGACAGCTGCACACACAGAGACCAGTTCATGATAAGCAAGTATCGCAGGGGGTAACAAATGGCTGTGTAACGGTCCAGAGCCATGACTGCCAAAATAATGCACTCAGCTGCTCCCATTAGCAGGGAGATATAGGTCTGGGCAAGACAAAGGTCATAAGAAATGACTTTCTTAGAAGCCAGAAGGTTGAGGAGCATTTTGGGGACCACAGCTGTGGTATAAAATATGTTGAGAAAGGCCAAGTGACAGAGGAAAAAATACATGGGTGTCTGAAGACAGGAATCAATTACCACCAAAACAAAAATTGCTGTGTTCCCAAAGAGATTCATCAGATAAATCAGAGAGAAGAGGAAGAAGAGAGGAATCTCAGCCTGGGGATGATTGGAAAAACCAATAAGGACCAACTCTGTGACGGTGCTGGAATTTTCTGGAGTCATCTTGGTGGCTGACATTAAACTGTTGATATGAAGAAAAAAAATATCTTTCGAGGACATAGAAACATGATGAAATAACAAAGACACATTAATTCTTTAACACCATCAAATATTCAAGATACTTGTCAGACTAAATTACATGTTTTTTAAAACCTTTTATATTCACTGATACTGAAGTTTGAAAAATGTTTTCACATGTTACCAAAAAAAAAAAGTTCACACCCTAATTCCAAAAGTTTCCATGCATACATACATACACACACACACACACACACACACGCTTTCACCCACTTGCATACACAAATAATGGGTAAAATATTTTATGTTGTTCCTATACAACCTTTGCTAAAGTGTACAGTATGACTGTTTGAAAAGAGATGGTACTTTGGGCTTTAACAACTTGTTTGCCTATTTGAAGACACAGAATCCCTCAGAATTTGTTTAAACTAATTGTGATAAAAAAAAATTGTGATAGTAAACCATAAAACAGCAATTTTAAGGCAGAGTTCTTTATTCAGTTTTTTAAATTCAGTAAGTGGCAAAGATAGAAGTAGAATTGGAATAGTCTAAGTGGCATGCCTTAATATCTGCCTCTATTACATTTCCACTGAAGACATAATTTACTTTGAAGTGTACATTTGCTTATTTTCAGGAATCCATCTTATGTTTAGAGGAAAATGCAGGTATATTTTAGTGTACACTCATATTTGATACAATTTTACTACCAAGAATCACACATTATATGCTCTTAGTATAAGGAAAACGCAGGAATCAAATTAACTACATCTGTGGAAAGAGACAATGGAAATGCTCTATATCATCAGTCAGAATAACACTAAGGGCCAATTTCAGAACAATCAGTTGCTTTTACACAAGTTCATGATGGAGAAGAAAAAAAAAAAATTAAAACAAGTCCACATGAGCCAAAATAAAACTTTGAATATATATTACCTGACTTTGAAGACAATCTCAAGAATAGATTTTAGGCATTCAACACTAATGACCAAAGACAAGACGAGTTGTGGGATGATATCAAGGACATCATACATGACGAAAGCAAAAGGTTATTAAAAAGCCAGGGAAAAAGCGAGGAAAAAAAAGAAAGACCAAAATGGATGTCAGGAGAGACTCTGAAACTTGCTCTTGAGCATTGAGCCACTACAGCCTATAGAAGAAATGATGAAGTGAAAGAGTTGAACAGCAGGTTTCAAAGGGCGTCTTTAGAAGACAAAGACAAATGTAATGAAATGTGCCAAGACCTGGAGTTAGAAAGACAAAATGGAAAAAAGCGCTGGGCATTTCTCAAGCTTAAAGAACTGAAGAAAAAAAATCAAGCCTCAAGTTGCAATTTTGAAGGCTTCTATGGGCAAAATACTGAATGAAGCAGGAAGCATTAAAGCAGGATGGAAGGAATACATAGTCACTGTACTAAAAAGAATTGGTGGATGTTCAGCCATTTCAGGAGGTAGCATATGATCAAGAAATGATGGTATTGGAGTCCAAACTGCACTGAAAGCGTTGGTGAGAAACAAGGCTCCAGGAATTGAGGGAATACAATTGAGATGTTTCAACAAACAGATGTAGACCTGGAGCTGCTCACTCGCCTATGCCAAGAAATTTGGAAGACAGCCACCTGGCGAATCAACTAGAAGAGATCCGTATTTGTGCCCATTCCAGAGAAGGTGATCCAACAGAATGCAGAAATTATGAAACAATATCATTAATATTATATGCAAGTAAAATTTTGCTGAAGATAATTCAAAAATGGTTGTAGCAGTACACGAACACGGACTGCCAGAAATTGAAGCCAGATTCAAAAGAGGATGTGGAACCAGTGATATCATTGCTGATGTCAGATGGATCCTGGCTGAAAGAAAAGAATACCAGAAACATGTTTACCTGTGTTTTATTGACTATGCAAAGGCATTTGACTGTGTGGGTCATAACAAATTATGGATAACATTGAGAAGAATGGGATTTCCAGAATTGTGCACATGTGGAGCCTGTACCTAGAAAAAGAGGGATTCATTCAAAAAGATCAACGAGATACTGTGTGGTTTAGAATCAGGAAAGGTGTGCGTTAGGGTTGTATCCTTTCACCATACTTATTCAATCTGTATGCTGAGCAAATAATCTGAGAAGGTGGACTATATGAAGAAGAATGCTGCATTAGGAATGAAGGAAAACTCATTAAGAACCTGCCATATGCAGATGACACAACCCTGCTTGCTGAAACCGAAGAAGACTTGAAGGACTTACTAATGAAGACCAAAGGCTAGAGTCTTCAGTACGGATCATATCTCAACATAAAGTAAATAAAAACCACACAACTGGACCAGTAAGCGACATCGTGACAAATGGAGAAAATATTGAAGTTGTCAAGGATTTTATTTTACTTGGATCCACAATCAATGCCCATGGAAGCAGCAGTCAAGAAATCAAATTACATGTTGCACTGGACAAATCTGCTGCAAAAGACCTCTTTAAAGTTTTAAAAAGCAAAGATGTCATCTAGAGGACCAAGGTCCGCCTGACCCAAACCGTGGTATTTTCAATCGCCTCATATGCATGCAAAACGCAGGCAATGAATAAGAAAGACTGAAAAATTGATGCCTTTGAATTATAGTGTTGGCAAAGAATAGAGAATATACCATGGACTGCCAAAAGAGTGAAAAAGCCTGTCTTGGAAGAAGTACAGCCAGGGTGCTCCTTGGAATCAAGGATGGCAAAACTTCGTCTCGTGTACTTTGGACATGTTATAAGGAGGGATCAGTCCCTGGAGAAGAACATCATGCTTGGTAAAGTAGAGGGCCAGCGAAAAAGAAGACCCTCAACAAGATGGATTCACACAGTGGCTTCAACAATGGGCTCAAACATAACAACGACTGTAAGGGTGACTAAAGACTGGTAGTGTTTTGTTATGCTGTACTTAGGATTGCTATGAGCAAGAACTGACTCGAAGACACCTAACAACAGAAACGGTATGAGGAATAAGTGAACTATTCCACTTGTTTTAATCTTTACCACTTTCCATTTTTATAGAATCAAAGCTCAGACAGGAATAAAAACTTATATCTCAAATAACAGGTTTCTCTTTTGTTGTTGATAGGCGCTGTGGAGTTGGTCCCGACTCATAGCAACACTATGTACAAAAGAAGAAAACACTGCTTAGTGCAGTACCATCCTCGCAATAGTTATTATGTTTGAGCCCATTGTTGCAGCCACTGTGTCAATCCATCTAGTTGAGGGCCTTCCTTTTTTTTGTTGAGCCTCTACTTTACCCAGCATGATGTTCTTGTCCAGGGACTGGTCCCTCCTGATAACATGTCCAAAGTAGGTAAGATGAAGTCTCATCATCCTCCCTTCTAAGGAGCATTCTGGCTATACTTCTTTCAAGAAATATTTGTTTGTTCTTCTGACAGTCCATGTTTTACTCACTATTCTAGGTTGATGTAGTAGTCTCCTCTAAACAATATGTAAAAATTGATTCTTTTTTTTTCTCTTTAATAAACCCACTACCCTCTCCCCTCAGCTTAACCCATTGCCATTGAGTCAATTCTGACTTACAGCAACAACCCTACTGGACAGATTAGAACTGCTCCTCAGTGTTCCCAAGGAGTACCTGGTGAATTTGAACTGCCGACCTTTTGGTTAGCAGTCATAGCACTTAACCACTATGCCAACAGGGTTTCCTATCCCCTCAGAGTTGTCCATATTTAGACCCCATTTTGCACTGGCGTATACTCACACACTCACTGCGTTTTCGAATATGCCCTTTTAGTCACTCTAAAGACTGTGACTTGAAATATAAAAAAGCTATAGACTGATTAATAATAGCAGAAAAAACTAAATGAGGCATTGGGAAAGCATTCAACCTGAAAAACAATGAAAACAATACTAATGATATAATAATGAAGCTAACAGTTCTAACAGCCAGTTACTATTACAAATGCCTTACTTGGATTAATTCTTTTAATTTATAGAAAAACTCTGAAGTAGGTTTTATTTTTATGCCCATTCTATACTTATTAAAAAAAAAAAAAGTGTGCTACAAATAATGAAATCCTTTACCAAGGATGCCCGGCCAGTTAGTAGTGATGGAACTGGGATTTAAAGCAATGCAGGATGGCTCTGATTCACACTCTTAACCCAAAGGTTTTCTTGATTCTCAGAAACTCTCGCTATTCAGATTAACACTCAGTTCCGTAGCAGAATAATTACAGTATCGCTGTTTCCTCTTCTGTTACATTATTCTTTAACACATCCTTTATCATCTTTATGTTATTTAGCACTTGGTTGACAAATGCAGGCACTAAAATTTCTAGAAGTGGTAATATCATATACCTTTTGATTCAATCATACCTCTAAAGGCCTGTTTCCCAGGAACAACTATAAATAATAATAATTGTTTGTGGTCTTACCTTTGAGAAAGAAAGAAATCTGAGAAACATTTGTCTGAAATTTGGGAAGAAAATTACTAACTGGAGATTGCAGTCTTTCCTGCCTACTAATAAAAGACATTTCACAAAGACAATGAGAATATTGAGTTTTCTAGGAGAAGAATTAAAAAAAAAAAAAAAGACATCAAGATCTGTTACTTAATCAGTCAAATTCACTTGTAATTTGTTGCTCAGAATTGTGTTGGTGCCCTGATTTCCCCAGCCTCTGCAGAAACCAGACTGAGGAAAGGAATCTGTCCTGGTTCTTGCTGGAGGTGGGAATTCGTGGGTTCCATCTCCTGCTGCTTCACATTTGCATAACCTTCAGCGCTCCTTTCCTCCTCTGGAGCACAGGCAGAGTGCTGGGATAAGGTGATGCTGAAATATGTATATACCCTGGTTTGTTACACAGAGCTCAGGCGAGACAACGTATTTCTGCATTTCAAGACGTTAACAAAAATGAGGTCCCAATTCCTAGGGAAACTTCTTCATGAAGATGCTCTGGGTGTGGAAGAATGGATAGGGAGGCATAGAACAAACATAATTTTATGCTGATTGAATGAGAAAAAAGTTAAGTTTGTAATCCCAGAGAGTATGTGTTTGTGTGATTATCTTAATCTAGTGCTGTTATGATACAAATACCACAAGTGTGTGGCTTTAACAAACAGAAAGCAATTTCCTCATAGTTTAGGAGGTTAGAAGTCTGAATTCAGGGTGCTGGCTTTAGAGCAAGGCTTTCTTTCTCTGCTGCCTCTAAAGGAAGGTCCTTGTCTCTTCGAATTTCTGCTTCTGGGCTACCTACATGCAGCAGACATGGCATATCTCTTCCCCCATCTCTGCTTCGCTCACTCGTTTAATCTCTTTTTATATCTCAAAGGAGACTGACTCAAGATAGCACCCTAAACTAATCCTGACTCGTTACCATAATAAAGCCAACCCATTCCCAAATGGGATTGTAACCACAGGCACAGAGGTTAGGATTTAAAACATATTTTGGGGGGGGGGAACACAATTCAATCCATAACAGTGATTTCTGAATTTCTTTGGTCTACAGCGTATTTGCAAATCCTGGTGGCATAGTGGTTAAGTGCTACGGCCGCTAACCAAAAGTTTGGCAATATGAATCCACCAAGTGCTTCTTGGAAACTTATCTCAAGTGTATGAAAATAAGCTTAATTTTTTCACCTATTCTGCATGATGACTACATATCCAATAATACCATGTATGGGTCATTTAAAGGAGTATGACAAAGACAGTTTTGGCCAAAGTTTAGCAAATTTAGCTTAAAAAAGGTAGTTGATATTTGGATACCTCACTGACATGTAGAGAGCTCACAAAAAAGAAAGCCCCGTTCATTATCATATTGAGAATAAGGTTGTCTGTTCATACATGATGAAATATCCATCACAGGATTTTCAGTAAAACTTTGTAGATCAATTGATAAACTGAAATTAGCACGGGATAAAAGATGCAAACTTTACTTTTACTCATAGAATTTCTATTGGAATAATGATATGGACCACTGACTAAATGGACCTTAGAGAATTTTCTGCCCGAAATTTCCACTTAATTATTTTACTCTACATAGGGAGGCCAAGATTTCCATTTCAAAAAGGATAATGATCTTTAAAAATAATAAATTGAAAAAATAGTATACTATGTTCATGAGCAGAATTATCACTTTAAGGGCAAAGTAGGCAAAAATATTCCCTCTCATTTAATGCTGTTGAAATTATTTTATTCACTTACTTGCTTCCTTCTGCATCTAAGTCCTGTATATCCTTTAAAACCCCATTTAGTTCACCTTCTTCTTGGTTCTTTTTCAAAATTTCTTCAGGACACACTTAGATCCCCCATCATGCTCTCATAATTTGTATTGCCTTATAGCTATTATTTCCTTCATTGTCATATGTACTAATTATCTACTGCTACACAACAAATTACCCTAAAACATAACAGTGTAAAACATTAAGCAATTTGTGTTTTATGAGGTTCTGGGAAAGTTTTCCAGGGTGCTTTTGAAAAATTCCTTTCTTTCTTATTTATTTATTTATTCATTTATTTATTCATTTATTTATTTATTTATTTATTTATTTATTTATTTTGGTTTTAAGTGAAAGTTTACAAGTCAAGTCAGTCTCTCACACAAAAACTTTATATACCTTGCTACATACTCCCAATTGCTCTCCCCCTGATGACACAGCCTGATCCCTCCGTCCACTCTCTGTTTTCCTGTCCATTTCTCCAGCTTCTAACCCTCTGTACCCTCTCATCTCCCCTCCAGGCAGGAGATGCCAACATAGTCTCAGGTGTCCACCTGATCTGAGAGTCTTACTCCTCACCAGCATCCCTCTCCATCCCATTGTCCAGTCCAATCCCTGTTTGAAGAGTTGGCTTTGGGGATGGTTCCTGTCCTGGGCCAACAGAAGGTCTGTGGGCCATGATCACCAGGGTCCTTATAGTCTCAGTCAGACCATTAAGTCTGCTCTTTTTATGAGAATTTGGGGTCTGCGTTCTACTGCTTTCCTGCTCCCTCAGGGGTTCTCTGTTGTGTTAGGGCAGTCAGCTGTTGTAGCTGGGCACCATCTAGTGCTTCTGGTCTCGGGCTGATGTACTCTCTGGTTTATGTGGCCCATTGTCTCTCGGGCTCATAATTACCTTGTGTCCTTGGTGTTCTTCATTCTTCTTTGATCCAGGTGGGTTGAGACCAACTGATGCGCCTTAGATGGCCACTTGCTAGCATTTAAGACCTCAGACACCACTCTCCAAAGTGGAATGCAGAATGTTTTCTTAGTGGATTTGATTATGTCAACTGACTTAGATGTCCCTGAAACCATGGTTCCCAAACCCCTGTCCCTGCTACGCTGGCCTTTGAAGTGTTCAGCTTATTCAGGAAACTTCTTTGCTTTTGCTTTTGTCCAGTTGCGCTGACTCACCTGTATTGTGTTGTCTTTCCAGTCACCTAAAGTAGCTCTTATCTACTATTCGAAAGAATGAATACCCCTATCCCACACTTCCTGCCATCAAAGAATATTTTCTTCTCTGTTTAAACTATTTCTCGAGGTCTTATAGTAGTGGTCTTATACAATGCTTGTCCTTTTGCAACTGACTAATTTCACTCAGCATAATGCCTTCCAGGCTCCTCCATGTTATGAAATGTTTCACAGTTTCCTCACTGTTCTTTATCGATGCATAGTATTCCATCATCTGAATATACCACAATTTATTTATCCATTCATCCGTTGACGGGCACCTTGGTTGGTTGCTTCCATCTTTTTGCTATTGTAAACAGTGCTGCAATAAACATGGGTGTGCATATGTAAAGGCTCTTATTTCTCTAGGATATATTCCGAGGAGTGGGATTGCTAGATCGTATGGTAGTTCTATTTCTAGCTTTTCAAGGAAGCACCAAGTCAATTTCCAATGTGGCTGTACCATTTTACATTTCCACCAACAGTGTATAAGTGTTCCAATCTCTTCACAACCTCTCCAAAATTTATTCTTTTGTGTTTTTTTGGATTAATGCCAGCCTTGTTGGAGTGAGATGGAATCTCATTGTAGTTTTGATTTGCATTTTTCTAATGGCTAATGATCGTGAGCATTTCCTCATATACCTGTTAGCTGCCTGAATGTCTTCTTTAGTGAAGTACCTGTTCCTATCTTTGGCCATTTTTTAATTGGGTTATTTGTCTTTTTGCAGTTGAGTTTTCGCAGTATCATGTAGATTTTAGAGATCAAGCGCTAATCAGAAATGTCATACCTAAAACATTTTTTGCAGTCTGTAGGTAACCTTTTTCCTCTTTTGGTGAAGTCTTTGGATGAGCATAGGTGTTTGATTTTTAGGAGCTCCCGGTTATCTAGTTTTTGTTCTGCATTATTAGTAATGTTTTATATACTGTTTATGCCATGTATTAGGGCTTCTGACATTATCCCTAATTTTTCTTGCACAATCTTTATCGTTTTAGATTCTATATTTAGGTCTTTGATCCATTTTGAGCTAGTTTTTGTGCATGGAGTGAGGTATGGGTCTTGTTTCATTTTTTTGCAGCTGGATATCCAGTTATGCCAGCACCATTTGTTAAAAAGACTGTCTTTTCCCCATTTAACTGTTTTGGGGCCTTTATCAAATATCAACCCCTCATATGTGTATGGACTTATGTCTGGATTCTCAATTCTGTTCCACTGGTCTATGTACCTGTTGTTGTACCATTACCATGCTGTTCTGTGGCAGTATATTAGGTTCTAAAATCAGGTAGAGTAAGGCCTCCCACTTTGTTCTTCTTTTTCAGTAATGCTTTACTTATCCGGAGCCTCTTTCCCTTCCACATGAATTTGGTGATTTGTTTCTCCATCTCATTAAAAAATGTCATTGCAATTTGGATCAGAATTGCATTAAATCTGTAGATGGCTTTTGGTAGAACTGACATTTTTTTACAATGTTAAGCCTTCCTATCCATGAGCAAGGTATGTTTTTCCACTTATGTAAGTCCCTTTTTGTTTCTTGCAGAAGTATAATCTAGTTTTCTTTCTATAAGTCTTTTACATCTCTGATAAGATTTATTCCTAAGTATTTTATCTTCTTGGAGGTTACTGTAAATGGTTTTGATTTGGTGATTTCCTCTTCAATGTTCTTTTTATTGGTGTAGAGGAATCCTACTAATTTTTGTATGTTTATCTTCTATCCGGATACTCTGCTGAGCTTTTCTATTAGTTTCAGTAGTTTCTTTGAGGATTCCTTGGGGTTTTCTGTGTATAAGATCATGTCAGCTGCAAATAGAGATAACTTGACTTCCTCCTTGCCAATCTGGGTGCCCTTTATTTCTTTTTCTAGCCCACTTGCTCTGGCTAGGACCTCCAGCACAATGTTGAATAAAAGTGGCGATAAGGGGTGTCCTTGTCTGGTTCCCGATTTCAAGGGGAATGCTTTCAGGCTCTCTCCATTTAGGATGATTTAGGCTGTTGGCTTTGTACAAATGCCCTATATTATGTTAAAGAATTTTCCTTCTATTCGTATTTTGCTGAGAGTTTTTGTCATGAATGAGTGTTGATCTTTCTCAAATGCTTTTTCTCTATCAATTGATAAAATCATGTGGTTCTTGTCATTTGTTTTATTTATATGATGGGTTACATTAATTGTTTTACTAATGTTGAACCATCCCTGCTTACCTGGTAGGAATCCCACTTGATCATGGTGAATTATGTTTTTGATATGTTGTTGAATTGTATTGGCTAGAATTTTGTTGAGGATTTTTGCATCTATGTTCATGAGGAATATAGGTCTGTAATTTTCTTTTTTTGTGGTGTCTTTCTCTGGTTTTGGTATCAGGGATATGCTAGCTTCATAGAATGAATTAGGGAGTGTTTCCATCATTTTCTATGCTTTGAAATACATTTAGTAGTTGTGGTGTTAACTCTTCTCTGAAAGTTTGGTAGAACCCTATGGTGAAGCTGTACAGGCCAGGGCTTTTTTTTTTTTTTTTTGGGGAGTTTTTTGATTACCTTTTCAATCTCTTCTTTTGTTATGGGTCTAGTTAGTTTTCCTACTTCTGTTTGTGTTAGTTTAGGTAGGTAGTGTGAGTCTCGGGATTCATCTATTTCTTCTAGATTTTCAAATTTGTTAGAGTACAATTTTTCATAGTAATCTGATATGATTCTTTTAATTTCAGTTGGGTCTGTTGTAATATTGCCCATCTCATTTCTTATTTGAGTTATTTCCTTCCACTCCTCTTTTTCTTTCGTCAGTTTGGCCAATGGTTCATCAATTTTGTTGATTTTTTCGAAGAACCAGCTTTTGGTCTTGTTAAGTCTTTCCATTTTTTTTCTGTTTCCTATTTCATTTAGTTCTAGTCTATTTTTTATTATTTGTTTTCTTCTGGTGCCTGGGGTTTCTTTTTTTGCTCTTTTTCTATTTGTTCAGGTTGTAGGGATAATTCCTTGATTTTGGCCCTTTCTTCTTTTTGTATGTGTGCATTTATTGATATAAATTGGCCTTTGAGCACTGCTTTCACTGTGTCCCAAAAGTTCTGATAGGAAGTGTTTTCATTCTCTTTGGATTCTATGAATTTCTTTATTCCATCTTTAATGTCTTTTATAATCCAGTTTTTCTGAGGAGGGTATTGTTCAGTTTCCAAGTGTTTGATTTCTTTCCCCGGCTTTTTCTGTTATTGATTTCTACTTTTATGGCCTATGGTCAGAGAAGATGCTTTGTAATATTTCAATGTTTTGGATTCTGCTAAGGCTTGCTTTATGACCTAATATGTGGTCTATTCTAGAGAATGTTCCATGTGCACTAGAAAAGAAAGTATACTTGGCTGCTGTTGGGTGGAGAGTTTTGTATATGTCTATGAGGTCAAGTTGGTTGATTGTGGCATTTAGATCTTCCGTGTCTTTATTGAGCTTCTGTCTGGATGTCCTGTCCTTCACCAAAAGTGGTGTGTTGAAGTCTCCTACTGTTATTTTGGAGCCGTCTATCTCACTTTTCACTGCTGATAGAGGGTGTCTTATGTATCTTTCAGCCCTGTCATTGGGTGGATAAATATTTAATATGGTTATTTCTTCTTGGTATATTGTCCCTTTAATCCTTATGTAGTGTCCTTCCTTATCCTTTATGACGGATTTAATTTTAAAGTCTATTTTGTCAGAAATTAATATTGCCACTCTTGTTTTTTGATTGCTGTTTGCTTGATATATGTTTTTCCATCCTTTGAGTTTTAGTTTTTGTCTCTAAGGTGTGTCTCTTGTAGGCAACATATGGCCAGATCTTGTTTTTTAATCCATTCTGCCACTCTGTCTCTTTTTTGGTGCATTTAGTCCATTTACATTTGGGGTAATTTGGATAGGTATGAATTTGGTGCTATCACTGTGATGTCTTCTTTTGTGTGTTGTTGAGTTTCTTTTCCCACTTAATTTTATGTGCTGAGTAGATTATCTTTACATATTATCCTTTCCTCATATTTGTTGTTGTTGCTTTTGTTTCTGCTGCGTCTCCATTTTTTCTTAAATATATTTTTTGATGTGTAGGATAGTTTGTCTACTCTGTGGTCACCTTATTATTTACTTCTATTTTTCTAAATTTAAACCTAAACTTTTGTTTCTTTGTATTGCCTTGTCTTCCTCTCCATACAGAAGATCTATGACTACATTTCTTGGTCTCTCTTTATTGTTTTAATGTTGTCTTCTTTTACATAATAACTTCTCTGTTTCCCTGTTTTGAGTGTTTTTTTTTTTTTTTTTTTTTCGTTTTGATGTGTTTTTTTTTATTTACCTGTCTGGGTTGACTTCTGATTGCTTTGTACAGTGTTCTAGTGTTGGGTTGAAACCTGATATTATTGATTTTCTAACCAAAGAACTACCTTTAGTATTTCTTGTAGTTTTGGTTTGGTTTTTATGAATTCTCTAAACTTCTGTTTATCCGTAAATGTCCTAATTTCACCTTCATATTTGAGAGACAGTTTTGTTGCATATAAAATTCTTGGCTGGTATTTTTTTCCTTCAATTTTATATATAAGTCATCCCTTTGCCTTCTTGCCTGCATGGTTTCTGCTGAGTAGTCCAAGCTTACTCTTACTGAGTCTCCTTTTAGGTTACTTTTCATTTATCCCTAGCTGCTCTAAAAATTCTCTCTTTATTTTTAGTTTTGGCAAGTTTGATTTTAATATGTCTTGGTGACTTTCTTTTAAAATCTACCCTGTGTGGAGTTCAATGAGCATTTTAGATAGACATCTTCTCATTTTTTACGATACCAGGGAAGTTTTCTGCCAACAAATCTTCCACAATTCTCTCTGTATTTTCTGTTATCCGTCCTTGTTCTGGTCCTCAAGTCACTCATAGGTTATTTTTCTTGATAGAGTCCCACATGATTCTTAACGTTTCTTCAATTTTTAAAATTCTTTTATGTGATTTTTCTTCAAATATATTAGTGCCAAGTGCTTTATCTTCAAGTTCAGAAATCTGTCTTCCACTTGTTCAATTCTGTTCCTCTTATTTTCTGTTGAGCCGTCTACTTCTGTAATTTTATTGTTAATCTTCTGAATTTCTGATTGCTATCTGTCTATGGATTTTTCCAGCTTATTAAATTTTTCATTATATTCCTGAATAATCTTTTTAATTTCTTCAATTGTTTTATCTGTGTGTTCCTTGGCTTGTTCTACGTGTTACCTCATTTCCTTCCTGATGTCTTGAAGGGTTCTGTATATTAATCTTTTGTATTCTGCATCTGGTAATTCCAGGAAGGCATTTTTGTCTAGAAGGTCCCTTGATTATTTTGAGAGCTTGTTGAGGCTATCATGGTGTGTTTCTTTATGTGACTTGATGTTGACTGTTTTCTCTGAGCCATCTATAAGTTATTACATTAGTTTATTTTATGTTTGCTTACTGTGTCATAGCTTCTTGCTTTGTTTTGTTTTGATATGCCCAAATGGGTTGCTTGAGTGAGCTAGCTTGATTATTTTCACCTTTGGAGTGCTGACGTCCTGTACCCAGATGGCTAGAGCTCTTATCAGGTATATCTGTCTAGGAGTCCATACACTTTTCTTGTATGACTTCAGCTCAGGTGTCCAGGTAGCTGATTATCAAGCATGTAGTACAGGCTCTTTACTACATTCTTAGAGGGGCAGGGGCAATTGGTGTAGGCATTGGTATCTGGTTGCAGCAGGGGGTCACACTATGAACAAGGCAGGTGGCTGAGAATCATCCCACACTGGTCCGAGGAAAGCATGTCCCAGTACCCTAGAGCATACAGGTGGGTGAGTTCTGCAGACAGACCATGGGCACCCAATGTTTTTGGTCATAGAGACTGGGAGGTACCAGTTATCCTTAGACCCCTGCCATAGGTAACTGGGTGACCTGGGTGAAGCTACCAGTCTTTAGGCCCCTTATGTGAGTAGGCGAGGACCCTGCTTAATAGGCAAAGCAATGTCAAACATCAAGCAAACACCCACCTCTCAACCACCTAGCTGACATGGTTGGAGTCTGCCAACAAGGGTCTATTCTCTGGAATTAGGCCCACACAGGTCCATGCAGAGGGGAAACGTACTCAAAGTCCAGGGACCGTTTATGCCTGGACAGGAGCTGCTGCTGTCCTGGGATCCCCCAGTTAATGGAGCTGGCAAAATATCTTTTCCCCCAATTGCAAATTTATTCCTTCTCCAAGTTCGGAAGGATGGTTCTAGGTGTTTAACAGGGCCTACCTCAGTCCCAGGGAAATCAACCGCTGAAGCCAGCTTGCGAGTTTGCGGGGGAGACAGTAAAATATATACAAGTACTCAACTTTTGTGGAGACCTCTGTTCTTCTCTGGTTCCAGAGGTATGAGTAGGCTTTGTGGCTGCCTCCTTCCTAAGGAAACTGTGGCCGAAGGCTAGTACCAGCCCCCCCCTCCGCCGCCGCTCCCAGGAATGGTGCCTGAGGGCTCCCTGCGATTCAGTTCTGGTAACTCCCCTCCGCTTCTGAACCATCTCTTCTTCCCCCTCCCCTCAGCTCGTTTTCTAAGCTTGCCTTTGATGTTCAGTGCTCCTAGCTTGTCATGAATATACTCATTTCACTTGTTTTTTCAGGCTTTTTTTGTAAGAGGGCTCGCTGTCTGTCTATTCTGCCATCTTTGCTCCACCTCCAAAAAATATTTATTTTGTTTTTGTTGAGAATACACACAACAAAAGATACACCAGTTCAACAGTTTCTACATGTACCATTTAGTGGCATTGATTACTTTCTCAAAATTGTGTAAGCATTCTCATCACGCTTTTCTGAGTTGCTCATCCCCCACTAACATAAATTCACTACCACCCAAGGTTCCTATCTAATATTTCAAGTTGCTCTTGTCAAGATTTTTCATTGGGTTGCAGTCAAGCTGTTGGGTAGTACTTTAGTTACCTGAAGACTTTACTAGGGCTGGAAGATTCACTTCCATGCCCACTCACACTATTGCTGTTAGATCTCAGTTCTTTTCTATCTGTTGCTTGGTGGTCTCAGTTCCTACCCACGTAAGCCTCCTCTTCAGAGGGCTGCTTGTAAGGTAGCTGGCTTCCCTCAGAGTGAGTGTTTGGTCTGAGAGAGAAAAATAGAGACAGAGATGGAGAGAGCAAGAAGGATTCCATAGTTCTTTTATTTGTTTATTGTGGTGAAAACATATACAGCAAACCATACAACTCAGCAATTTCTACATGTATAGTTCAATGATTACTTTCATTATGTTGTGCAATCATTTTAGATAACCTTTTCCAAATTATTCCACCACCATTAACATAAACTCAATGCTGTCCCTTGTAATAAATGACCCCACTGACCTGCATACCCTCCCCATGTGCAGCTCTTCCAGGGTGCATGGAGGGTGGAGAGATGAGGCTCCAAGCATATTTAACCATAGTCTGGAGCATGCAGGGCGCCTAAAGCTCAGGTTTCTTCAGGATATCCCCATCCTCCTGGCTCTTTCTCTGCTTGCCCCACATTCCACCTCATGCTTTCCTCATGGGCAGGCACCTAGCCAAGGCTACCGTACATTGCCTAGCCTGCGCATCCCTGAGTACACTGCAGAGCCGGAACTGGAATCCTGGGCAGCTGAGAACCACCTGCCAGCCCCCTGCAGCATGGATTTGAGTTCCTACAAGCAGAGCGAGGGCGAGCCCATGATTGCCAGTGGCACAGAGGGGCCTCAGCAGCTCAGCTGGGAGGAATGGGGACTGGGGAGCAGGGAAGGCTGAGGCTGTAAATCTCAAGTTTTTCACATAATGCAGATTTTCACATAACGACCTGGTCTTTGGAACCTAACCATGTCAGTAAGAAAGGACTGGATGTAATAATCTTTTGTTCTTATGTAGTTGCTTATTTCATGTAAGTGAGAATGTACAGGATTTTTTTTTGTGACTGAGTTATTTCACTCAGCATGTTTTCAAGGTTCATCCATGTGGTGATACACATCAGGAGTTTATTTTTCTTTATGGTTGAGTAGTATTAAATTGTGTCTATATACCACCTTTTTTTTTTTTAATCTATTCATCTGTTGATGGACTCCATAGTTTAAATATTTTGTACTCTGTCTTAATGTTTCATTTATTTATAATAACTAATTATGTAACTTCTAAGTTCAGGCTTTGGAAAATGATTTTTTTTTCTTTTTTTTAATACCCTAAACTGACCCAATGGCACTGGGTGGGTTTTAAACTGAAAAATGACATACCATAACTTCTGCTTCATTCTGTTGGTCACATAGGGTAATTCTAGTACAACCAGGCAGGGGACCACACAGGTTGTTAATACCAGGTGAGGTCCCCAGGGTGGCCACTAGGAGCCTGAATACCCCAGTACTGTATCAAGCATCAAGTCTGATTTTTCTTTTATCACATTTTCCAAACCTCAAGTATCACAGTAGAAGAAGTATGAACTGTAAAGGATAAAAAGTTTCTCTTTTTTTTTTAGAGGCAACTTTACAAGATTCTTTTCTTATTTTTTTGGAGGGGCGCAATCTTTATTTCTTTGATTAGAATCATTTTCCAAAGCCTGAACTTAGAAGTTACATAATTAGTTATTATAAATAAATGAAACATTAAGACAGAGTACAAAATATTTAATTTGCTGCTAAGGGAAGTGAGATCTTTGGAAGTATGCCAGTTGTCATAGTGAGGGAAAAATACCCCTAAGCATTTAGGAATCCAGTTTCATTTGACCAACATTCTTCTTTATTGAATGTTATTTCTCTCCTTACCAGTGGCATCGTTGATTTCTCTATTTCTATTTTTCCTTTTAGGAAGAATAGCAACTTTTAGGCTTCTATTTCACTATCTTTTTTCCAGCCTCCTTTTTACCTAAGATGTGATATATTCCAGAATTATATTCTCATAAATTTTGTCTTGTCACCCTTTTCCATCCATATGTTTGCAATTAAAAAAAAAAAAAACCAATAACCATGTTAAGAAGTGCAACAGATTTTTTAGGCCAACGAACCAAAGATAATCCAATTGTTGCATGTATCTATCTAAATAAACATGGATTGTTGTGGGAATCCATTGGAACTAATGTGAGATAGACTTCAGCTAAAATTTCACTAGCTTCCTGGCCTCCATAAACTCTACTATGACTGGTGGACCTCAGTAACATTTTGGACCTCTTGACATTGTTGTCAGTTAAGAGCTAGTGTCTAAAAAATTCTGATTATATCTTTTCCTCTAATGAACAGTAATTGGTAAATGGCTGTTGATCCCTTCGGGTAAGGCTTTGGATAAAGATTCACAATATAAATTTTTGACATCATGTTGTTGCTGTTGTTTGATGCCATCGACTCTGTTCTGACTCATAGGGACCCCATATACCACAGAACAAAACACTTCCTTATCCTGTGCCATCCTTACAATTGTTGTTATGCTTAAGCCCATTGTTGCAGACACTGTGTCAATCCATCTTGTTGAGGGTCTTCCTCTCTTCTGCTGACCCTGTACTTCACTAAGCATGATGTCCTTCTCCAGGGACTGATCCCTCCTGACAACATATCTGAAGTATGTAAGACTCAGTCCCGCCGTCCTTGCTTCTAAGGAGTACTCTGGTTGTACTTCTTCCAAGACAGATTTTTTTGTTCTTTTGGCAGTCCATGGTATAGTCAATATTTGTTCACAACACCACAATTCAAATGCATCAGTTGACATCATAGTGGGGCCCTTTCTTAAGGGGACCCTGCCTCTCCTCCATCCAAGGGTTTCTGGGTCTGAAGATTGGTTTGGGCCTGGGAATTAATTGTTAGGCCATGAATCAGTTTGATTATTCCAGCTAGACTTTTGGTTACTCAAACTAAAAACCCTTCACTATACAAACCAAGTCAGAATTTAGTGGACTGTCCACCTATTTCTTCTCTTGGGAACAACATAATCAATTAGCCAGTAGCATAGGTCTCTGTGAGTCATACTATTCTGATTACTTCTTTGACTCCACTGTCCATAAGAGTAATCACACTCACCTTATCTTTTCATTTTCCAAAATGCCACATAAATGGAATCAGAGCCAAAATAGCCTTTTCTTGCTGGAATAGAATCTTTCACTTAGCAAAAGGCATTTACGGTTCAATTATATTTTTGTGTGGTTTGATAGCTCGTTACTTTTTTTTATCACTAAATTGTATTATATTGCATGGATGCATCACAGTTTGTTCATCCATCCATCTATTGAATAACTTGTATATAAGCGAGCCCAAGGTGGCTTATGTGTATTGATCTCCAAACTATTTTTTTCATGGAAAGTTGGGGTTTATTAACCCAAAAAAGCCCACCATTGCCAAACTCAAATTTTTACAAGCCAGTTGCTTTAAAAATAGCCCAAATAAGCAGTTTTTAGCCATTTAGAGTCTGCCTGCATTGCATAGCTCACAAAACTGTAACCAGTATCTATTAGTCATAGATAAGATAAAACCTGTAGTTATAATAACCTGAAGCCACTACTGCCCTTTGGAGCTCTCTGACATATCCTAGATACTTAAGTGCCCCTCCCCCCTTTCCACCTTCCCCTTCTGTGCCCTCTGCCTTTGGAAGATCTCCTGCTATGGAGGACCTCCCCAGCTTGCAAACTTGTCAGTGTTAAACCCAATAAATAACTTGTTTGTTTTGCAACACTGCCATCTTGTGGTGGTGGTGATGGTGTGTGTGTGTGTGTGTGTGTGTGTGTGTGTGTATGCCAAAAAAAAAAAAAAAACCCATTGCCACTGAGTTGATTCCGACTGATAGCAACCCTATTTCACAGAGTGGAACTGCCTCATAGGGTTTCCAAAGAGTGCCTGGTGAATGCGAACTGCTGATCTTTTGGTAACAGCTGCAGCTCTTAACCACTGTGCCACCAGGGTTTGATCAAACATGCAATTAAGATGCATTGATAATTACTGGTAACTGAAATGTAAAAGTTTAAACAAAAAAGTGTTGGGAATTGGAAAATATGGCCTTGGTAATAGAAATGATCCTGGAGGTCCCATGATAGAGTTTTATAAGAAAATTACGCATTCACCGCAAACACATTTTTCAACAACATAAATGGCAATTTTACACATGGACATCACCAGATGGGAAACACAAGAATCAAATCGACTACATCTGTGGAAAGAGATGATGGAAAAGCTCAATATCATCAGTCAGAACAAGGCCAGGGGCCGAATGTGGAACAGACCATCAACTGCTTATGTGCAAGTTCAAGTTGAAGATGAAGAAAATTAAAGCTAGTCCATGACAGCCAAAGTAGGACAGTGAGTATATCTTACCCAAATTTGGAGACCATCTCAAGGATAGATTTGTCAAATTGAAAACTAATGACCAAAGACCAGATGAGTTGTAGGAAGACATCAAGGACATAAGACATGAAGAAAGTAAAAGATCATTAAAAAGATGGGAAAGAAAGAAAAGACTTAAATGGATATTAGAAGAGACCCTGAAACTTGTTCTTAAATATAGCTAAAGAAATGATGAAATAAAAGAGCTGAACAGAAGATTTCGAATGGCAGCTCGTATAGATGAAGTAAAATATTATAATGAAATGTGCGAAGACCTGGAGTTAGGAAACCAAAAGGGAAGAACATCCTCAGCATTTATCAAGCTGAAAGAACTAAAGAAAAAATTCAAGCCTCAAGTTGCCATTCTGAAGGATTCTATGGAGAAAATATTGAATGACTCAGGAAACGACAAAAGCAGATGGAAGGAATACACTGTCACTGTACCAAAAAGCTGACATTCAACCATTTCAGGAGGAACCATATGATCAAGAAATGAAGCTATTGAAGGAAGAAGTCCAAGTTTCACTGAACACATTGGCGAAAAACAAGATCCAGGAACTGATGAAATACCAACTGAGATTTTTGAACAAACGGATGGAGCACCAGAGGTGCTCACTAGTCTCTGCCAAGAAATTTGGAAGGCGGCTACCTGGCCAACAGAATGGAAGAGATCCATATTTCTGCCCATTCCAAAGAAAGGTGATACCAAAGAATGTGGAAATTATCAAAACAATATCATTAATATCACACACAAGTAAAATTTTGTTGAAGATCATTCAAAAGTGGCTGCAGCAGTACATTGACAGGGAACTGCCAAAAATTCAAGCCAGATTCAGAAGAGGACACGTAATAAGGGATATCATTGCTGATGTCAGATGGATCCTGGCTGAAAGCAGAAAATACCAGAATACCAGAGGCAGTCATTCCAACAGAGCAAGGGGAAACTCCATGGTTTAAAATCAAGAAAGGTGTACATCTGTTTCATCTTTTCACCGTCCTTATTCAATCTGTTTGCTGAGCAAATAATCTGAGAAGCTGGATTATATGGAGAAAAATGTGACCTCAGGATTGGTGGGAGAATCATTAACAGTGATATGTAAATGACACAATCTTGCTTAAAGTGAAGAGGACTTGAAGCACTTAGTGATGAAAATCAAAGACTACAGCCTTCAGTATGGATTACACCTCAACATAAAAAAAAGAAAACAAAAATCCTCACAACTGGACCAATAAACAACATCATGGTAAATGGAGAAAGCTACTAGAACTAATTGAAAATTTCAGGAAAATAGCAGGATATAAGATTACAACAAATATCAGTTGGATTTCTCTACACCAACAAAGCAGGTTTCCAAAAGGAAATCATCAAATCAATACCATTTACAATACCCTCTAAGAATATAAAATACTTAGCTATAAATCTCACTAGGGACATAAAAGACCTATACCAAGAAAACTACAAAACACTACAGCAATAAACCAAGAGGGACTTACATAAGTCAAAAAACATACATGCTCATGGATAGGAAGACGGCATTGTGAAAATATCAACATACTCCCCAAAGCGATCTACAGATACAAGGCAATCTGAATCCAGATTCGAACAGTATTCTTTAAGGAGATAGAGAAACAAATCACCAGTTTTATACAGAAAATGAAGAGACCTCATAGAAATAAAGCATTACTAAAGAGGAACAAAGTGGGAGGCTTCACACTACCTGATCTTAAAAAAACCTATTGCCGTCAAGTCGTTTCTGACTCGTAGCAACTCTATAGGAGTAGAACTGCCCCATAGAGTTTCCGAGGAGTGCCTGGTGGATTTGAACTGCCAGCTTCTTGGTTAGCAGCCATAGTACTTAACCACTACGCCACCTGACCTTAGTACCTATTATACAGCCACAGTAATCAAAACAGCCTGGTACTAGTATAACGACAGACGCTCAGACCAATGGAACAGAATTGAGAACCCACACATAAACACAACAATTTATGTGCAGGTCATATCTGACAAAGGGCCAAAGTCCGTTAAATGAGGAAAAGACAGTCTCTTTAACAAACAGTGCTGGCATAACTGGATGTCCATTTGTAAAAAAGTCAAACAAGATCCATCCCTCACACCATACACAAAAATTAACTCAAAATGGATCACAGACCTACATATAAAACCTAAAACGATAAAGATCATGGAAGAAAAAATAGGGACAACACTAGGGGCCCTAATACATGGCAGAAATAGTGTACATATCATAACTAACAATGTACAAACACCAAAAGAGAAACCAGATAACTGGGAGCTACCAAAAATTAAAAACATATGCTTATGAAAGTACTTCACCAAAAGAGTAAAAAGAGAACCTATAGACTGGGTAAAAAATTTTGGCTACGACATATCTGCCAAGGGCCAAATCTCTAAAAACTGCAAAATACTTCAACACCTCAACAACAAAAAGATAAATAATACAGTTAAAAAATGGAGAAAGGATATGAACACACTTTGCCAAAGAAGACAATCAGGTGGCTAACGGACAAAAGAGGAAATGTTTTCCATCATTATATATTAGAGAAATGTATATCAAAATTATAATGAGGTACTATCTTTCCCTGACAATAATGGTACTTACCAAAAAAAAAACAAATCTTATATAGGTTTTGAAGAGGTTGGAACCCCTAAGTACTGGTGGTGGAAATGCAAAATAGTACAACCACTGTGGAAAAGGATATGGCGCTTCCTTGAAAAGCTAGAAATAGAAATACCATACGATCCAGAAATCCCACTCCTAGGAATATACCCTAGAGAAATAAGAGCCAACACATGAATAGACATAAACACACCCATGTCCATTGAAGAACTATGCACAACAGCAAAAAGATGGAAACAACCTATGTGCCCATCAACAGATGAGTGGATAAACAAATTATGATACATACATACATACGATGGAATACTACACAACGATAAGGAACAATGATGAATCCATGAAACATCTCACCATGATTTGGATGAATCTGGAGGGCATTATGCACCCCGTGCCCTGACATATTGGAAGTCCTGATCAGGCTCCCAGCATAGCCCCTGCCAGACACCAAGACCCACACTCGGCAACACCAGCCTCTTTTATATCCAGTGACTACACCTCTTGGCTTTGTCTGGCAGGCAAGCAGCAGTGGGGGCTGACAGAGTGGGCTGCTCCTGCTCTTCAGGCGGGCAGAATAGTGGGTGGGGCTGGGAGAGTAACTGGGTCCTGCCTGTATATAAGATGGCTTCCAGGACCAGATGGAAAACTCAGGAGCCTTGGCAGGCGCTGCCTTGTGCCAGGAGTGAATAGCTCCACAGCTGCTGGGCAGGTCAATGAAGCCAGGACCAGGGGAAGGAGGAGGAGGAGGAGGCACTGTGGGGATTGGGATGTGTCCTGGAGCCCTACTGCTCATTCACTCTGGGGGTTTGGAGTCTTAAAACCATTAGGGGCAAATAATAATTGGAGAAATTTTCTCTTCAAAACAAAACAAACAACAACAAAAAAAACCTAATGGGACCACAGAAGTGTAGGCGGTTGTACATTGCCCAAATAGATGTTATGGTGCATGACTGTATATTTACAATTGCTATACCTTCTGGGGAAACCCTGGTGGCTGCAGTGGTTAAGCGCTACAGCTGCTAACCAAAAGGTCATCAGTTCAAATTCACCAGGCTCTTCTTGGGAAACTTTATGGGGCAGTTCTGCTGTGCCCTACAGGGTCACTATGAGTCGGAATCGACTTGACGGCAACAGATTTTTGGGTTTAAACCTTCCAGAAGAATTGACCTTTATATAATGTATTTTATAATATCATTCTTTGTATCTTATTACCAATATTGACTGCAAGTCTATTTTATATGAAATTAAAATCACTACCCCAGCTCCCTTTTGGTTGCCATTTGCATGCAATATTTTTTTCCATATTTTCTTTCTCAACCTATTCCTGCCTTTGGGCCTAAGGTGTGTGTCTTAGAGACCACATACAGTTGATTTTTTTTTAAATCCATTCTGCCATTCTCTGCCTTCTAATTAAAGCTTTTAATCTATTTACATTACAATTATTTCTGAAAATGAAGGACTTCTGTCATTTTGTTATTTTTGGCTTTGTATATTATATCGTATTTGCCCCTCATTTCCTCCAATACTGCCAACATTTGTGCTTTGTTGATTTTTTTTTTTGTATTGAACCATTTTTATTTCCTTCTCCTTTTTTCTATATAAACACACTGCTGTCGAGTCGATTCCGACTCATAGCGACCCTCTAGGACAGAGTAGAACTGCCCCATAGAGTTTCCAAGGAGCGCCTATAGACATACATATATGTGTATATATATATATATATATATGTTTAGATATTTTTATCGTGGTTACCATGAGCATAACATTTAATATATTTCTTTTATAACAGACTGGCTTAAGCTGATACCAACTTTAGTAACATACAAAAGGTCTGTTTCTATAATTCTATGCCAGCCTGTTTATGTTGTCATTATTTATTAAATCTTTATAAATATGTCAGATGTTAAGGACTGTACTTTTTTATGCATTTATTATTATAAACCATTAAGTACATAGCAATTAGACATAGCAAGCCTAAATACTTATAAATAGGCCCTTTTATAACTCTATAAAATTACCTTTAAAGGATATCCTATCTTTTTTCTTTTTTAACGTACGGCCTTCTGTTAGTCTAGTGTCCTTTCCTTTCTACCTGAAGGACACTCTTTAGTACTTCATGTAGGGTAGGTCTAGGATTATGAACCCTCTTGGCTTTAAAATTTTAGGTTTACATTGAGAACAATTATCTATTTTGTGTTAATTTGTAAATCATATCAGTTATGGATTAAATATTGATATCAAATTCTTCTAGCAACATTAGTTGAAAAGATCCAACTTTTTCTACTAAATTGCCTTTTCAGCTTTATCAAAAGTCACTTCTTCAAATACATATCTAGGTGCATTTCCATGCTGTCAAGATTACTGAAGCTTTATGCCAGGTTTCGAAATTAGGTAGTGTGTTCCAGACTTGCTCCTCTTTTTTCAAACTTGAATTAGCTATTTGAGGTTCTTTGAATTTCCATATGAATTTTAGAATCAGCATCTACATTCAAATGAAAATTAAAAGCTTGTATATTGATTGGAATTATCTTCAATGTACAGATAAAACTGGGAGGATTATACATTTTCAAAATACTGACTACACAACAGTGTTCACAACACTGAACAAAGTATGTATTTCTATTTACTTAGGTCTTGCACAATTATTAACTGTGCCTTGTAGCTATTACTGTCAGACCTTGCATATGATTATTAGACTTATTCCTAATTATTTTATATTTTTATTTATATTGTAAGAACTATTGCTCTTTAAATACTTTTTCTAACTATTCACTGCTTGGACAGAAAGAAAAATAATGACGAAAAAATAAACAAAGCATTAGAGACCTGTGGAACCACTTGAGTGTACCAGGATATGTATAATGGGAGTAGGAAAAAAAGAAATAAGGGAAAGAAAGAAAAAGCAAGGGGAAGAAAGAAAGTTTGTTGGGTGATAACTCCAAGAACCTCAATGAACTTCGGTAGGAACAAACTCAAAGAGATACACAAAATAATCAAACTATGAAAAGCCAAAGACTTAGAAATAATCTTGATAAGAGACTCATTACGGACCAGATATCCAAAATAAGATTAACAGATAATTTCTCATCAGAAGTGGTGGAGGCTGGAAAGCAATAGGAAGATATATTCAAACTGCTGAAACTGAAAGTCTATCAACCAAGACATCTCTATTTAGCAAAATTATTCATCAAAAAATAAAGGAAAGGGAGGTGGATCAAGATTGAGGGGCAGGAAGCTCTATACCTTCATCCTCCAGCAAAAAAAAAAAAAAAAAAATTATATATATATACGTATATATCAGAATAACAAAAATAAGTGGGATTAACAGTTTCAGAACTCTGGAAAAGAGTCAAAGGGTTACAGCTTCTAAGCAGACACTGAATCAAGAAAAAATATGACATATAAATGGTAGAAAAGCTTTCATTTTCCATCTCTTCATTCCCCACCCCACTCCCCAGATCTCTAAACCCATGTTTAGATGGCTGCAGTAGCCAGAACTCCCAGACAGGAAGCCTGGGGTTGAGTAGATAATTATAGCCCTTAACAATTAAAAAAAAAAAAAAGAGGGAGAGAAAACCCTGGAAAAGGGGAAGAATCTGATTTCCACATTATAAAAGTCAAATGCCCCGGTTTCAGCAAAAAACAAACAAAATAATTATGAGGCACATATTCCAGGAATGCAACGGTGATTCAACATTAGAAAATTTATCAGTGTAAATCACCACATTAATAGAACAACAGAAAAGAACCACATGATCACATCAATCAATGCAGAAAAATCCTTTGACAAAATACAACACTTTTATGACACAAACACTGAAGAAACTAGAAACAGAGTGACATTAATCCATGTGATACAGGCATTCATGAAATAACTACAGATAACACTATACTCAACAGAAAAAAATTGAGAGCTTTCCTTTTAGCATAAGGAAGAAGAAAATGATGACTGTTCCCTCCACTGATATTCCATAGTTTACAGGAAGTCCTAGTCAAATAAATTAGGCAAGAAAAGGATATAAAATTTACCAAAATAGGGAAGGAATATTGCAGATGTCATGAGCCTCTGGATGGACAATCACAAAGAATCCACAAGAAAGCTACTAGAGCTAACAAATGAATTTAACAAAATGGCATGTACAAGGTAAACACATAAATAAAAGTTGGTTTACTATGCATCATCAATGAGTAATCTGAAAAAGAAATTAAGAAAGTAATTACATTCACAATTGTTGTCGGTAGGTGCTGTTGAGTTGGTACCAACTCATGGTGACCTCATGCACAACAGAACGAAACACTGCTCGGTCCTGCACCACCCTGAAAATTGTTGTCATGCTTGAGCCCGTTGTTGCTGCAGCTATGTCAACCCATCTCATTGAGGGTCTTCCCCTTTTTTGCTGACCAAGCATGATGTCCTTCTCCAGGGACTGATTTCTTCTGGTAACATGTCCAAAGTATGTGAGACGTAGTCTAGCCATCCTTGCTTCTAAGGAGCATTCTGGTTGTACTTCTTCCAAGACAGATTTGTTTCTTCTTCTGGCAGCCCTTGGTGCATTCAGAATTCTTCACCAATACCACAACAACATGCATTTATTATCTTACACAGAGAAGTCTGACACGGATCTTACTGAGAAAAAGATCAAAGTTTCAGCAAGGCTTCTTTCCTTTCTGGAAAGTCTAAGGTGGCATCTGCTGTCTTGCTTTGTCCAGTTTTAAGAAGCTTCCTGCCATTATAGGCTTATGTATTTTCTCTGCCTGCTTCAATCTTCAAATCCAGATTTGTTAGTTTAAGTCTCTCTCATCGTTTTACTCTGATCTTTTCTTCTGTGTTTCTCATCCACTTTTAAAGACCTGTGTGATTATATTGAGCTCACTAAAATAATCAAGGATAACCTCTCCATCTCAAGGTCAGCTGGTTAGCATCTGTAATTCCCTATGCAACCTCAATTCTTCTTGGTAATGTAACAACATATTTGTAAATTCTGAGAATTAGGATAAGGACATCTCTGGGAAACCCTTATTTTGCCTATCACAGTCTGTCCTCTGAACCACAAAAATTGATGTTTGTCAAAGATAAAAAATATTTTTACTTCAACTCAACATTACCAAAAGTCTGAACACATTGTGGCATCAACTCAAAGTCCAAAATTCCATCTAAATCTCATCTGCTAAAAAGTCCCAAATCTCATCATTTAAATCACCTAAATCATGTATGGGTGTGATGCAACTGGAGCATAATTCTTCTTCCCCTGTGAACCTGTAAAACTCAAGAAACAAGTTAGTTGTTCCCAAAGTACTGTGGTGGGACAGGCATAGGATAAGGGTTATAGGCATTCCCATCCAAAAAGGAAGAATGTGGAGGGAGCAAATGGAGTCACCGGTGTGAAACAATTTGAAAATCCAGCTGGACAAACTTCGATATGTTTCATTGTCTGGGAATAATACTGTAATGCTCCTGAATTTGCCCTCTGGGCTTGTAGTTCAAATTCCTGGACCCATGGCTCCATTACTTGAGGTTATGGTTTCACCTTCAGATTTGTCCTTCCTCTTTCAACAATGGTAGCACACATCTACAGCTCAGTAATTCTACCAACATGTTTCCTCCATGTTGAATTTTGGAGCTTGGTGGTCTGTTTTTCCTTCTATCTTCTCTTTGTCTCTTTCAGTCCAACATAGCAGTATTATGTTCACTCTATGATAAAAAACAAACAAACAAAAAAAGTCAGTGCTTAATGATTCAACGATGGTAATATTCAAAAGAAAAAAAAAAGAAATCACACTGACATAAAACATTACATTTGTGGCACAGGGTTTCGTCTATTGTGCTTAAGGTAATTGGATATATGTAGCTGGAATGAATGTTATAGGTTTTTTTTACCCATTTCACAATGTGATTAGATATTTGTATATGTTGTTGTTGTTAGGTGCCATCGAGTCGGTTCCAACTCATATCGACATTACGCACAACAGAACGAAACACTGCCCTGTCTTGTGCCATCCTTACAATCGTTGTTATGCTTGAGCTCATTGTTGCAGCCACTGTGTCAATCCACCTCATTGAGGGTCTTCCTCTTTTCCGCTGACCCTGTACTCTGCCAAGCATGATGTCCTCCAGGGACTGATCCCTCCTGACAACATGTCCAAAGTATGTAAGACAGAGTCTCCCCATCCTTGCCTCTAAGGAGCATTCTGGCCACACTTCTTCTAAGACAGGTTTGTTCGTTCTTTTGGCAGTCCATGGTATATTCAATATTCTTCACCAACACCACAATGCAAAGGCGTCGACTCTTCTTGGGTCTTCCTTATTCATTGTCCAGCTTTCACATACGTATGCTGTGATTGAAAATACCATGGCTTGGGTCAGGCGCACCTTAGTCTTCAGGGTGACATCTTTGCTCTTCAACACTTCGAAGAGGTCCTTTGCAGCAGATTTGCCCAAAGCAATGCGTCTTTTGATTTCTTGACTGCTGCTTCCATGGCTGTTGATTGTGGATCCAAGGAAAATGAAATCCTTGAAACTTCAATCTTTTCTCCGTTTATCATGATGTTGCTAATTGGTCCAGTTGTGAGGATTTTTGTTTTCTTTATGTTGAGGTGGAATCCATACTGAAGGCTGTGGTCTTTGATCTTCATCAGTAAGTGCTTCAAGTCCCCTTCACTTTCAGCAAGCAAGGTTGTGTCATCTGCATAATGCAGGTTGTTAATGAGTCTTCCCCCAATCCTGATGCCCCGTTCTTCTTCATAGAGTCCAGCTTCTCATGTTATCTGTTCAGCACACAGATTGAATAGGTATGGTGAAAGAATACAACCCTGACGCACACCTTTCCTGACTTTAAACCAAGCAGTATCCCCTTGTTCTGTCTGAACAACTGCCTCTTGATCTATATAAAGGTTCCTCACGAGCACAATTAAGTGTTCTGGAATTCCCATTCTTTGCAATGTTATTCATAGTTTGTTATGATCCACACAGTTGAATGCCTTTGCATAATCAATAAAACACAGGTAAACATCCTTCTGGTATTCTCTGCTTTCAGCCAGAATCCATCTGACATCAGCAATGATATCCCTGGTTCCATGTCCTCTTCTGAAACCGGCCTGAATTCTGGCAGTTCCCTAGCGATATACTGCTGCAGTTGTTTTTGAAAGATCTTCAGCAAAATTTTGCTTGCGTGTGATATTAATGACATTGTTCTATAATTTCCACATTCAGTTGGATCCCTCTTCTTGGAAATAGGCATAAATATGGATCTCTTCCAGTCAGTTGGCCAGGAAGCTGTCTTCCATACTTCTTGGCATAGATGAGTGAGCTCCTCCAGCGCTCGATCTGTTTGTTGAAACAACTCAGTTGATATTCCATCAATTCCTGGAGCCTTGTTTTTTGCCAATGTCTTCAGAGCAGCTTGGACTTCTTCCTTCAGTACCATCGGCTCCTCATCATATGCCACCTCTTGAAATGGTTGAATATCAACTAATTCTTTTTGGTATAATGACTCTGTGTATTCCTTCCATTTTCTCTCGATGCTTCCTGTGTTGTTTAATATTTTCCCCATGGAATCCTTCACTGTTGCAACTCGAGGCTTGAATTTTTTCTTCAGTTCTTTCAGCTTGAGAAACTCCAGGCGTGTTCTTCCCTTTTGGTTTTCCATCTCCAGTTCTTTGCACATGTCTTTATAATACTTTATTTTGTCTTCTCGAGAGGCCCTTTGAAATCTTCTGTTCAGTTCTTTTACTTCATCAATTCTTCCTTTTGCTTTAGCTGCTCGATGCTCAAAAGCAAGTTTCAGAGTCTCCTCTGACATCCATCTTGATCTTTTCTTTCTTTCCTGTCTTTTCAATGACCTTTTGCTTTCTTCACGTATGATGTCCTTGATGGCGTTCAACAACTCATCTTGCATAAGAGCAATTGATGGTCTGTTGAACAGTTGGCCCCTGGCCTTGTTCTGACTGATGATATTGAGCTTTTCCATCATCTCTTTCCACAGATGTAGTCAATTTGATTTCTGTGTGTTCCATCTGGCGAGGTCCATGTGTATGGTCGCAGTTTATGTTGGTGAAAGAAGGTATTTGCAATGAAGAAGTCATTGGTCTTGCAAAATTCTATCATTCGATCTCCAGCATTGTTTCTATCACCAAGGCCATGTTTTCCAACTACTGATCCTTCTTCTTTGTTTCCAACTTTTGCATTCCAATCGCCAGTAATTATCAATGCATCTTGATTGCATGTTCAATCAGTTTCAGACTGCAGCAACTGATAAAAATCTTCTATTTCTTCATCTTTGTCCCTAGTGGTTGGTGCGTAAATTTGAATAATAGTCATATTAACTGGTCTTCCCTGTAGGTGTATGGATATTATTCTATCACTGACAGCTCTGTACTTCAGGATAGATCTTGAAACGTTCTTTTTGATGATGAATGCAACATCATTCCTCTTCGAGTTGTCATTCCCAGCATAGTAGACAATGATTGTCTGATTCTAAATGGCCAATACCAGTCCATTTCAGCTCACTAATGCCTAGGATATCGATGTTTATGCATTCCATTTCATTTTTGGTGATTTCCGATTTTCCTAGATTCATACTTCGAACATTCCAGGTTCTGCTTATTAATGGATGTTTGCAGCTGTTTCTTCTTATTTTGAGTCATGCCACATCAGCAAATGAAGGTCCCAAAAGCTTTACTCCATCCGTGTCATTAAGGTCGACTCTACTTTGAGGAGTCAGCGTTTCCCCAGTCATCTTTTGAGTGCCTTCCAACCTGGGGGGCTCATCTTCCAGCACTATATCAGACAATGTTTCGCTGCTATTCATAAGGTTTTCACTGGCTAATGCTTTTCAGAAGTAGGCTGCCAGGTCCTTCTTTCTAGTCTGTCTTAGCCTGGAAGCTCAGCTGAAACCTGTCCTCCATGGGTGACCCTGCTGGTATCTGAATACCGGTGGCATAGCTCACAGCATCACAGCAACACACAAGCCCCCACAGCATGACCAACTGACAGACAAGTGGGGGGTTTGTATATGCTTATATTTTATTATGCAGCCTTGGCAGTGCAGTGGTTAAGACCTCTGCTGCTAATCAAAAGGTCAGCACTTTGAATCTACCAGCTGCTCTTTGAAAACCCTATGGGGCAATTTTACTCTGTCCTTTATAGGGTTACTGTGAGTCAGAATTGACTTCACAGCAATGGGTATGTATTATTTTGTGCATTAGCTTTCTATTGATGCATTAACAAATTACCACAAAATTAAAATCACACATATTTATTAATTACATTTCTGTAGGTCAGAAAAGCCATGTCTCAGTGGTTTAAATCAAGGTGTTGGCAGACCTGCATTCTTTTCTGGATGCCATAAAGACCATCTGTTTCCTTGCTTTTTCCTGCTTCTAAAGGGTGCCCACATTCCTTGGCTCATGGCTCTCTTCCTACATCTCTCAGAATATCACATCTCTCTGACCTTTTATCCACCATCACTTCTCTCTCTGTGTGTCTTTCTCTCTCTCTCTAAGACAGACAGAAAAGATCCTCTGCATTTATGGAATAATGTGGTTAGATTGGGTCCATCTCAATAATCCAGAAAAATCTCCCCATTTCAAGAACCCTAACCTTAATTAAAGGGGCTCTGGTGGCACAGTGAGTTTGCTTTTTGGTTTTTTAACCTTAATCAAATCTAGACAACTCATTTTGCCATGTAAGATAGCTTATCCACAGGTTCTGGGAAATAAGAACTGAATATCTTTGAGGTCTTTTTTTCTACCTACCACCATTTAGGTATATGCTATTTTTAATGTTCCACACAAAATTGAAAACTACAAGGTATATGTCTTTTTTTTTTACCACCATTTAGGTATATGCTATTTTTAATGTTCCACACAAAATTGAAAACTACAAGGTATATGTCTTAGTTATCTAATGCTGCTATAACAGAAATACCATGAGTGTATGGCTTTAAGAAACAAATTTATTCTCTCACAGTCTAGGAGGCTAAAAGTCTGATATGGGGGCACCAGCTCTAGTAGAAGGCTTTCTGTTTCTGTTGGCTCTGGGGGAAGATACTTATCATCAATCCTCCCCTGTCTATGAGCTTCTCAGAGCAGGGATCTCAGGTCCAAAGGACAGGATGCACTCTGCTCGAGGCACTTATTTTTTTAGTGTCATGGTGTCCGCCACCTCTGTGGTCTCTTCTCTCTTTTATATCTCACAAAAGACTGACTGAAGATACAACCTAATCCTGTAGATTGAGTCCTGCCTCACTAACATAACAGCTTCTATTCCTGCCTCATTTACCTCATAGAGGTTAAGATTTACAACACACAGGGTAAGCACATCAGGCCACAAAATGATAGCCACACAATACTGGCAATAATGGCCTAGCCAAGTTGACACATTTTTGGGGTGACACAATTGAATTCATAACATTATACTAAAAAAAGAAATTATACAAGGGTGTAGGAAAACATGACTAATAACCAGGAGATAAATCAGTCAATAAAAACAGATAAAGAAATTACGGAGTTTAAAAATATTAGCATATACAGATTTTAAAACAGTTACAGCGTCGCTATGAGTTGGAATCGACTCCACGGCAAAGTGTTTGGTATTTAATGAAAATTATACTAATAAAAGAAATGAGAATTATTTTTTAATATCTAGTATCTGAAATAAAAACTTCATAGATGGGCTAACCACCATTTTAAAACTGCAAGAGAATTTATTGAAAACATAGTTTAAAAAATATCTAAACTGAAGGATAGAGGAAAAATACTGAAAAAAAAAATAGACTGAATGTTCTGTTGGACATCAAACTGTTTAATACATGTATATCTCAAATCCTATACAGAAGGGAACAGAAAGTGATTTAAAAAATGGCTGAAATTTTCCAAATTTAATGAAAACTATAAAACCACATTCAAGAATTTTAATAAACCTAATGTAAGACAAAGAAAACCACAAAATGAACATGTTAATAAACTTGATTAGAACAGTAATAAACAGAAAATCTTGAATGCAGCTAGAGAAAGAAGACACATTACTGTGGTATGATAGATCACTTTTGTGTTTGGTCTTTGTAGCCACGGTCTTGTAACTTCTACCCAGGTAATTTGGCTAGACTGTGTGATACGGCAATTGTGACCCACCAAAGAGATTGGTCAGTTGTTGCCATCCCCTGGGCATGAAATAAACCACCCCAGAAATGGGGAAGAGAAGATACCACCCCCACCAAGGAAGAACAGCCTGGAGCCAGCATGTCCTTTGGACCTGGGATCCCTGGATTAGGCAGGAGAAACCTGGCAGCAGAGACCCAGCAGCAGGAGATAGCACCGTGGGCTTCCCAGCCCATGGGGAGAGAAAGCGAAGAGCCATCAGGCAGAGGTCCAGCTCCAGGGAGAGGTATGCCTTCAAGCACAGCTGAAAAGAGGCTGTCCTGATGGAAGAATTGTATCTTGAGTGTTCCTAAACCTGAATTGTAACCCGTTACTTCCCTCATGGTTTGTGAGTTCTGTGTGGCCATTGCAATGAAGTATTGAACCCAACAGAGAAGTAGAGAGTGTTGTGGGAAGGACGGTTGGTGTCAGAATTGGCAAAGATGGCAGAGAGAGGAGGCTTGTCTGATCTCTGTCTCATATGAATAAACGTTGGGCTGTTGATCTTGATTCTCCTTCCCCCGTGTGAAGTTAAAAAAGGGCAGACATCATCCCCACGCTGTTTTTACAATTACATATTAGGAAAAAGAAAAAGGGGACCAGAGATTTCTAATCAGAAAAAAAAAAAAGTCAAAATATTATGTACTAAAGTCTCAAAGTCTTAGCTAAAAAAAATCTGTAAATTTAAGACAGAAAAAATATATTCTCCATAGTGAAGGTAAAATAAAAATATTTCACATAAAGAAAACCAAGAAAATTTGTCACCAGCAGACCTACACAATAATAAACATTAGGAAAAGTTCTTCAGGATGAAAAAAAAAGACAAAAATAATCCAGGAGATTTGCCACTACATAAAAGAGTGAAGTGTACCAGCAATGATAAATATGTGTTTAAACATAAAAGATATTTTATCTCCTTTTTAAATTTTATTTTTTAAAAATGTTGACAGTTAAAACAGGGTTCAGCAAACTAGGATCAAGGGACAATTTGGCCTGGCACCTAATTTTGTAAATAAAATTTTATTGGGACACCACTATACCCATTTTTAAATATGCTTTCTATGGTTGCATTCATGTTAAACAACAGAGTTGAGTGAGTAGTTGTAACCGAGTTGTATCGTACACAAAGCCAAACATTTTTACTGTTTGGCCTTTTACAGAAAAAGTTTGCTGAAACTTTGTGTCATGGATTGAATTATGTCCCAAAAAATGTGTGTAGAAATTGGGCTGGGCCATTATTCCTGGTATTGTGTGATTTTTCTGTATGTTGTAAATCCTTCCTTTAAGATGTTAATGAGGGAGGATGGGTGGCAGTTGTGTTAGTGAGGCAGGACTCAACCTATAAGACTGGATTGTGTCTTGAGGCAATCTCTTGAGATATAAAAGAGAGAAGCAAGCAGGGGGACCTCATACCACCAAGAAAGCAGTACTGGGAGCAGAGCAACCAGGGGAAGTTTGCTCCAGAGCCGACAGAGAAAGAAAGCCTTTCCCTGGAGCAGACACCCTGAATTTGGACTTTTAGCCTACTTTACTGTGAGGAAATAAACTTCTCTTTTTTAAAGCCACCCACTTGTGGTATTTCTGTTATAGCAGCACTAGATAACTAAGATACTTTGTTTAAAGCAGAAAAAGTAAAAATGTATCTATCATGACGTTTATAAAATGTGCAGAAGTAAAATGTCTGAAAAAAAAGCACAAATATTAGGAGGGAGGTAAGAAGTACATGGTTGTAATGATCCCATATAATATGCTAAGCAGTATTACAGTTTTAAAAAGTAGACTCTAACAAAGCCAAAAAAAAGAAGAAGAATTTATGCATTTGAATTTATGCATTGTGGTGTTGGTGAAAAATGCAGAATGTATCATGGACTGCCAGAAGAATGAACAAAGCAGTATTAGAAGAAGTACAGTAGGAAAGCTCTTTAGAACTGAAGATGGCTAGACTTTGTCTTGCTTACTTTGGACACATTATCAGGAAAGGCCAACCCCTGGAAAAGGACATCATGATTGGTAAGGTAGACAGTCAGGAAAAACTAGGGAAATAGTAAGGTGGATTGACACAACAGTAACAACAATGAGCTCAAATATATCAAATATCGTGGGTAGGCACAGTACTGAGCAGCATTTCTAAAGTTGTGCATGGGGTCACTCTGAGTTGGGGGGCAACTGGATGGCAGCTAACAACAATGACAACAAACTTCTCTAATCTCATTTTCTGAATATAAAATTTACAAATATAGATACTTCATGGTGCTACTGAGAGGGTTACAAAGGGGCTCTAGAGTGATTTTATGAATTCTCATTGAATTCATAAGAGAGCTTGGCTCCTAACCAAAAGGTCAGCAGTTTGAATCCACCAGCTGCTCCTTGGAAACCCTATAGTGCAAGTCTACCCTGTACTATAGGGTTGCTATGAGTTGGAATCGACTCAATGACAACAGGTTTGGTTTATGAGTTTTTATTATGCAAATGAAAGCCCCTTTTCTGTCTCAAAAATCTGGTATTCAAAGAGTTCGTGTCAGGTATCTTAAAACTATGTCACTAAGCTGAATTGAAATGAATTGATTCAAGTTACTTTTGATCATATTTAACCACTGAAGTATAAATTTCAGTATTTTTAACTCTAACATTGAAATGTCACAACATATGTGTCTGGATTGGCATGTGTGTTTTGTGTATTATATGTGTTGTGTTTGCTGACTAGTGGCTTTTCAAATTAGAGGACATGACTCAATGGACCTTAAGCAACTGTTTAAAAAATGGTGAGTCTGAAATAAGAACAACCCCTATATTTACCCTCTGCAAATTATGGGAAACTTCTGTGAATTCATTACTGGAACTTAGCAAAATTCTGTAATCAATAATGGGATGGAATAAAGTAAGTAGATGTGGCACTTGAGAAGCTCTATTCACTGACTGGAAAATAATGTCTAATGCTTTACAAGGCTACTTAGTGTAACATTATATAAGATGAAGACAGTATTTTATACACATATACATACAACAGAAACATGTATCACTTACCTAAACATATACCTTCTGAATTATGCTAAATGATCAATTCATGAAGATTATTTTGAACATTGAAAAAATGTGAAGAAAAGACAAATACGTTTAACCTACTGATTGACTTAGTCACTACTTAATGGACTATATGTTAGTGATCACATAATTTATTGTCTTATCCAGGTTATTTCCAATGATAAATGGAGCCACTGGTAGGATACAAGAAAACTTTTCATGAGGAATGGGCCCACTGATATAATATGGGAATGTACTCCAGTGGAATGAGAGCACTGAGATCATATGGAACCTTATAACATGAAATGAAAGTAAAGATATAATATTTTAAAATACCTAAAGAGGAATGAGGGTATAATATTTGGAAATATTTGAGAAATTGGGGTAATATTATATTATGGGAAATTAATAAGGAAAAGGGCACTGATATAATCAGTGACATCACTAGGGCTGGTGTCACCCAGTGTGGTGACTCATGATGTCACCTTCCTATGCTAATTCCACAATGTTGTCGTTGTTAGGTGCCATCGAGTCTGTTCAGACTCATAGCTACATTGTGCACAACAGAACAAAACACTGCCTGGTCCTGTGCCATCCTCACAATCCTTGTAATGCTTGAGCTTTTCATTGCAGCCACTGGGCCACTCCACCTCATTGAGGGCCTTCCTCTCTTTTGCTGACCCTCTACTATACGAAGCATGATGTCCTTCTCTGGGGACTGGTCCCTCCTGATCATGTCCAAAGAATGTGAGACGAAGTCTCACCATTCTTGCTTCTAAGAAGCATTTTGGCTGTACTCTTGGAAGACATTTGCTTGTTCTTCTGGCATTCCATGATATATTTGGTATTCTTTGCCAACACCATAATTCAAAAGCATCAGCTCTTCTTAGGTCTTCCCTATTCATTGTCCAGGTTTCACATGCATATGAGGTGACTGAAAGTAACATGGCTCGGATCAGGCACATTTTAGTTCTCAAAGTGACATCTTTGAGTTTTAAAACTTTAAGTGGGTATTTTGCAGCAAATTTGCCCAATGCAATATTTTTTTTGATTTCTTGGCTGCTGTTTCCACAGGCATTAATTGTGGATCCAAGTGAAATGAAATTTTTGATAACTTCTTTTATCGTGAAGTTGTTTATTGGTCAGATTGTGAGGATTTTTGTTTTCTTTATGTTGAGGTGTAATCCGTACTGAAGGCTTTAATTTTTTTTTTAGTTTTTATAATTTTTATTGTGCTTTAAGCGAAAGTTTACAAATCAAGTCAGTTTCTCACACAAAAACTTATATACACCTTGCTACATACTCCAAATTAATTTTTTTAATGAGAGCCCACTCTCTCTTTTCACTTCCATTTCACCAGCTTCTAACCCCCCCCCCATCTCCCCTCCAGGAAGGAGATGCCAATATAGTCTTGAGTGTCCACCTGGTACAAGAAGCTCACTCCTCACCAGCATCCCTCTCCAACCCACTGCCCAGCCCAATACATGTCTGAAGAGTTGGCTTCAGGAATGGTTCCTGTCCTGGGCCAACAGAAGGTCTGGGGGCCATGACCAACGGGGTCCTTCTAGTCTCAGACAGACCATTAAATCTGCTCTTTTTATGAGAATTTGGGATCTGCATCCCACTGTTCTCCTGCTCCCTCAGTGGTTCTCTGTTGTGCTCCCTGTCAGGACAGTCTTCGGTTGTAGCTGGACAACATCTAGTTCTTCTGGCCTCAGGATGGTGTAGTCTCTGGTTTATGTGGCTCTTTCTGTCTCTTGGGCTCATAATTACCTTGTGTCCTTGGTGTTCCTCATTCTTCTTTGATCCATGTGGTTTGAGACCAATTGATGCATCTTAATTGGCTGCTTGCTAGCGTTTAAGACCCCAGATACCACTCTTCAAAGTGGGGTGCAGAATGTTTTCTTAATAGATTTTATTATGCCAATTGACTTAGATGTCTCCTGAACCCATGGTCCCCAAACCCCTGCCCCTGCTACACTGGCCTTTGAAGCATTCAGTTTATTCAGGAAACTTCTTTGCTTTTGCTTTAGTCCAGCTGTGCTGACCTCTCCTGTATTGTGTGTTGTCGTTCCCTTCACCTAAAGTAGTTCTTATCTACTATCTAATTAGTGGATACCCCCTCCCACCCCCCCCTTTTGTAACCACAAAAGAATGTTTTCTTCTCAGTTTAAACTATTTCTCAAGCTCTTATAATCGTGGTCTTATACAATATTTGTCCTTTTGCAACTGACTAATTTCACTCAGCATAATGTCTTCCAGGTTCCTCCATGTTATGCAATGTTTCACAGATTCATCACTGTTCTTTATCGATGCGTAATATTCCATTGTGTGAATGTACCATAATTTATTTATCCATTCATCCTTTGATGGGCACTTTGGTTGCTTCCATCTTTTTGCTATTGTAAACAATGCTGCAATAAACATGGGTGTACATATACCTGTTCATGTAAAGGCTCTTATTTCTCTAGGATATATTCTGAGGAGTGGGATTACTGGATCGTATGGTGGTTCTATTTCTAGCTTTTTAAGGAAGCGCCAAATTGATTTCCAAAGTGGTTGTACCATTTCACATTCCCACCAGTGATGTATAAGTGTCCCAGTCTCTCCACAACCTCTCCAATATTTAATATTTTGTGTTTTTTTGGATTAATGCCAGCCTTGTTGGAGTGAAATGGAATCTCATTATAGCTTTGATTTGCATTTCTCTAATGGCCAATGATCGAGAACCTTTCCTCATGTATCTGTTAGTGGCCTGAATGTCTTTGTTAGTGAAGTGCCTGTTCATATCCTTTGTCCATTTTTTAATTGGGTTATTTGTCTTTTTGTGGTTGAGGTTTAGCAGAATCACGTAGGTTTTAGAGATCAGGTGCTGGTCAGAGATGTCATAGCTGAAAACTTTTTCCCAGTCTGTAGGTAATCTTTTTACTCTTTTGGTGAAGTCTTTGGATGAGCATAGGTGTTTAATTTTTAGGAGCTCCCAGTTATCTGGTTTCTCTTTGGCATTTTTAGTAATGTTTTGTATTCTCTTTATGCCATGTCCTGGGGCTCCTAACATTGTCCCTATTTTTTCTTCCATGATCTTTATCATTTTAGGCTTTATGTTTAGGTCTTTGATGGATTTCGAGTTAATTTTTGAGCATGGTGTAAGGTATGGGTCTTGTTTCATGTTTTTGCAGATGGATATCCAGTTATGCCAGCATCATTTGTTAAAAAGACTATCTTTTCCCCAATTAACTGACACTGGGCCTTTGTCAAATATCAGCTGCTCATATGTGGATGGATTTATATCTGGATTCTCAATTCTGTTCCACTGGTCTATGTGTCTGTTGTTGTGCCAGTACCAGGCAGTTTTGACTACTGTAGCAGTATAATAGGTTCTAAAATCAGATAGAGTGAGGCCTCCCCCTTTGTACTTTTTTTTCAGTAATGCTTTACTTATCCAGGGCCTCTTTCCCTTCAATAAGTATTTGGTGATTTGTTTCTCCATCTCATTAAAAAATGTCATGGGAATTTGGATCGGAATTGCATTGTATCTATAGATGGTTTTTGGTAGAGTAGACATTTTTACAATGTTAAGTCTTCCTATCCATGAGCAAGGTATGTTTTTCCACTTATGTAAGTCTCTTTTGGTTTCTTGCAGGAGTGTACTGTAGTTTTCTTTGTATAACTCTTTTACATCTCTGGTAAGTTTTATTCCTCATATTTTATCTTCTTGGAGGCAACTGTAAATGGCATTGATTTGGTGATTTCCTCTTTGATTTTTTTTGTTCTTGTGGAGGAATCCAACAGATTTTGTATGTTTATCTTGTATCCTGATACTCTGCTGAACTCTTCTATTAGTTTCGGTAGTTTTCTTGAGGATTCCTTAGGGTTTTCTGTGTATAAGATCATGTCATCTGCAAATAGAGATACTTTTACTTCTTCCTTGCCAGTCTGGATGCCCTTTATTTCTTTATCTAGCCTAATTGTTCTGGCTAGGACCTCCAACACAATGTTGAATAAGAGCGGTGATAAAGGGCATCCCTGAAGGCTTTAATTTTTGATTTTCGTCAGTAAATATTTCAAGTGCTTGTTCCTTTCAGCTACAAAGGTTGTGTCATCTGCATATGGAAGATCGTTAATGAGTCTTCCCCCAATCCTGATGCCATGTTCTTCTTCATATTGTATAGCTTCTCAGATTATTTGCTCAGCATAAGTATGAATAAGTATGGTGATAGAATACAATCCTGATGCACACCTTTCCTGATTTTAAACAATGCAGTATCTCCTTGTTCTGTTTGAACAACTGCCTCTTGGTCTGGGTATACATTCCTCATGAGCACAATTAAGTGCTCTGGAATTCCCATCCTTTGCAATGTTATCCATAATTTGTTATAATCCGCACAGTCGCATGCCTTTGCATAGTCAATAAAACACAGGTAAACATCTTTCTGGTATTCTTTCCTCTCACCCAAGTTCCATCTGACATCAGCAATGATATCCCTTGTTCCCCTTCTGAATTCATCTTGAATTTCTGGCAGCTCCCTGTTGATATACTGCTGCAACCACTTTTGAATTATCTCCAGCAAAATTTCACTTGAGTGTGATATTGATGGCATTGTTTAATATTTTTTTTCATTCTGTTGAGTCACCTTTCTTTGAAAAGGGCATAAATATGGATCTCTTCTAGTAGATTGGCCAGGTAGCTGGCTTCCATATTTCTTGACATACGTGAGTGAGGGCTTCCAGGGTTGCATCCATTTGTTGAAGTATCTCAATTAGTACTCAGTCAATTCCCGTAGCCTTCGTTTTCATCAAATCCTTCATTGTAGCTTGGACTTTTTCCTTCAGTACCATAGGTTCTTGATCATATGCTACCTCCTGAAATGGTTGAATGATAACCAATTCTTTCTGGCACATTGATTCTGTGTATTCATTCCATCTTCTTTGTATGCTTCCTGCGTTATTCAATGTTTTGCCTGCAGAATCCTTCAATACCACAACTTGAGGCTTGAATCTTTTCTTCAGTTCTTTCAGCTTGAGAAGTGCCAAGTGGTTCATCCCTTTTGGTTTTCTATCTCTAGGTGTTTGCACATTTCATTACAATACTTAAATTATAACACTTCAAAGAAGCTGCCTCTTGATATCTTTTCTTCTTTTACTTCATTATTTCTTCAATTAGCTTTAGCTACTCAATGTTCGAGAGCAAGTATCCAAGTCTCTTCTGACATCCATTTTAGTTTTTTTTTCTTTCCTGTCTTTTTAACAACCTTTTGCTTTCTTCACATATGGTGTCTTTGATGTCTTCCAACAAATAGTCTGGTCTTTGGTCATTAGTGTTCAATGCATCAAATCTATTCTTGAGGTGATCTCTAAATTCAGGTGGGATATACTCAAGGTTGTACTTTGGCTTTCGTGAACTTCTTTTAATTCTCTTCAGCTTCAATTTGAACTTGCTTATGAGCAATTGATGGTCTGTTCTGCAGTCGGCCCCTGGTCTTATTCCGACTGATGATATTGAGCTTCTTCTTCATCTCTTTCTACAGACATAGTCAATTGATTCCTATATATTATGTTTGGTGAGGTCCATGTGTATAGTCACCATTTATGTTGTTAAAAAAGGTATTTCCAATGAATAAGCCGTTGGTCTTGAAAATTTCTGTCATGTAATCTTTGGCATTGTTTCTGTCAGCAAGGCCATATTTTCCAAAAACTCATTTTTTTTCTTTGTTTCCAACTTTCCCATTCCAAACACCAGTAATTATCAATGCATTTTGATTGCACGACTGATAAATTTCAGACTGTAGAAGTTGGTAAAAACCTTCAATTTCTTCATCTTTGGCTTTAGTGGTTGGTTTGTAAATTTGAGTAATAGTCGTATTAATTGGTCTTCATTGTAGTTGTATAGATATTATCCTATCACTGACAGCATTGTACTTCAGGATTTATCTTGAAATATTCTTTTTGACAATGAATGTGACACCATTATTCTTTAATTCGTCATTCCCAGCATAGTAGGCCATATGATTGTCTGATTTCACTGGGAAATACAAGTCCATTTTAGCTCACTAACACCTAGGATATATACCTTCAAGCATTCCATTTTATTTTTGACAACTTCCAAGTTTCCTAGACTCATACTTTGTATGTTCTTCTTCCAACTGTTAATGAATATTCTCATTTTGAGTCATGCCACATTAACAAATGAAGGTTCCAAAAGCTTTAATACTTCCACATCATTATGGTTGACTCTACTTGAGGAGGCAGTCTTTGCCCAGTTGTATTTTAAGTGCCTTCCAACCAGAAGGGCTCATCTTCTGGAACTATGTCAGACTATATCATAAGGCTTTCATTGGCAAACTTTTTTAGAAGTAGATCATCAAGTCCTTCTTCTTAGTCTGTGTTAGTCTGAAAGCTTCAATGAAACTTGTCCACCATGATGACCCTGCTCATATTTGAAATACCAGTGGCATAGCTTCCAGCATCACAGCAACATGCAAGCTACCACATTATGACAAACTGACAGACAAGTGGTAGACCGGAGGGCATTGGAAGGTTCAAAAAGTAAACTAGCATAGAGCTTTTGCCTTGTAGGTGTATTGATATATGTAAGCTGGGCTTACAAATTTTTTGTTGTTGTTATTGTTATAGCCAACTACATGATATTTTTATAAAAAACAATAAATTTCTGCTGAAACACTGCATAGAAATTTTATAGACAGTCATTTTGGTATCATTCCCTCTGGCTGCATCACCTAGTGCTCTCTGCACCACTGTGCCCCCCTAGTGACACCGTTGGATTTTATATTGGAATATTTCTAGTGAAGAATGCTGACACTAGTATAATCCTAGGAACCTTCTGATGTGGAATGAAAATCCAACTATTATATTAGGTAACTTCTTTTGGGAAATGGGAACATTGGTGCAATATTGAATGAGAAGCATACTGTGAAGATTGAGGGCACAGGAATAATACTGACAATCTTCCAACGATGCAAGTGGGCACTAATTCAATAGTGAGGAATGAGGATACTGGTGTAATATTAGTAAAAGTCTTGAGAAATGTGGCAGTGTTAACATATGGGGAATGGTCTGATGAAGAGTCAGGAAACTGATATAATACTTGGAAACTTCTGATAATGGATGTGGGCACTGATAAATAGTGAAATTTTATATGAACAATGCCAGCACTGCTAAAATATAGGAAAACTTCAATTGAGTAATTGATCTCTGACATAATTTGCAAAAATTTCTGATGATGAATGAAAAAAAAAAAAAAAGATGATGAATGAAGGCCCTGATAATATATCGGAACTTCTGAAAAGGAATGATATACTGATATCTAACCCTTTCATAATTGAATTTCTTTGTGTCGTGAATTTTTTATTAATGGCATGTGTTTTTAATAGTGGAATGCATTCAGGTTAATGGACTTTGTTTAAATTTCTGGCTGGTAATATGGATTTTGAGAAATGTTATGTGGGGATACATGCTCCCATGGTGCCCATGGCACTCTGGCACCAAGATTTTTGGGATGAAATCTGCCCCAACGATCTTGGGAGGCAAAATTTATTGCAGGCACTTTTCATTTTGTTACATTGGGCGTCTCTGGTTTTCCAAACATGACACACAAAAAAATAAAAACCAAACCAAACATAAATCCATCTTGGTCAAGTCAATTCTGATTCATAGGAACCAAATACAGTTAACCATAAAAATACTTACAAGGTTTATCTAGCTGTACAAAATCCAAAAGAGACACAAGTTTGACCCAATTACATTTTCTGGATTCACTGTCTCACACATAAGCCTTCTACACCAGCTGTTTAGTGCCAATGAACTTTTCTTTCATGTTCGTTATTTCATTAGAACAAGTCTAATTTTCACTTTTGAATTTTATTTCCTTTATTCATCGGTTCATTTTCTCGCTCATTCATTTACACAACTGTGAAATGTTTCAGCCACATACCATATTTTGCTATTCTAAATGCTAATGTTTCAAAAGTGACTAAGGCATTTTCTTGACTTTTAGCAATTTTAAAGCATAGAAGAGAGAGGAATAAAACATGTCAAAAATAATCTATGTGCAAAATGCTAAATATATGTTTATGTATAGAGTAGTATAGAGACCTAGAGTATGTTATACTGATATTTGTGACCAGGGGAAATATGAAAAAAAAGGTTAAAATCAGTATTTGACCTTGGAAGTGAATTGTATTCTATCTGTAAAAGAAAGGAGTAATTGGATAATAAATGAAAAAGAAAATGCTTAGGCAAAAACAAGGAAAAAGTTTTTTATATGTCATGAGAAGTAATTCTTGGTGGATCAGTAATACAATACATGATGACTCTTTTGGCTGTTGTTGGAAGTAAGATTTTAAAAAGTAAAAAAAAAAAAAAAAAGCCTTACATGCATGTTAGACAAGGTTATGGTTAGGATATAAAAAGATTTTGTAGAAATTAAAGAAAATGTGCCCTCTGTGAAAGATAAATTTGAAAAGGTGCCGTTCTAAGTAAGGGCTTTCACAAGAGCCTATTCAGCGCCCTAGTTCAGAGTCAGCCACTGCCCTGCAGAAGAGGTAGAGTGGATCATGGATTTCAGCCACCTCCTGTATTCCTGTCTGGGGGTTTTTATGCAGGACACACATCTTCACCAATAGCGTAGCTCTAACAATAGATGTTAGAATTTCACATGCATGGATTTTTGTCTGTGAAATAATCCTACTTTCATTAGAATTAGCCATTGAAAATTACTGAGTTCAAGTCTTCCCATCACTGGAGGACAGCTAGCTACAGCTCTAGGCACTGCATGATTGTAGATTATATAGATACATGTGTACTTGCATACATGAATAAGCATATATCTCCTCTGTCTCTGTGTAGACAGTTCAAAAAAGTGTTATTCACATTATTTGAAACTCCTTGGTACCTTGCTTTTAAAAAGCCTCCTGGGGGTAGAACGTTTTCTACATTTATTGGAATCTCTCTGGAATACAGTAATTAATGAGTTTACGAAGCCAAATTTTCAGAGTGAGAAGGAACTAGGCTCTTTTGTTTGCTTGTTTTTCCTTTTTTCATCATCCAGTATGTTTCCCCCTGTCAAGGTTGGGCTGATTTTAAAGCTTTGTTATTCTCAGCGAGACCTTCTTCCAAGTCTGTGCTATGAAATTGTCCTGTGGTAATTTGGCTGTATCCCACCCTCAAAGAGAGATCTATAGGCTCATCAGTTTCAGTGGAAAACCCATCCTCTTAACTCTGAAATCTGAACGCCAGGTAAAGAAAAATGGATCAAAGTTGGGACATCTTCTCGCTTCATCCTGAACAAAGAAATTTCTACTGAACAGGGGAGATATCTTGTTAAGCAAGGATAAGAATTTTTAAGGAAAAAGTTGAATATCCTAGGAAAGGAGACCAGAAGCCTACTGGAAATAAGTCATAAATTATAGCAAGACTTTAGTTCAAAACAGAACCATAGTAGGTATCTGAGAATTCCTTGAGTGCTAGACGCTAGGGAAAGTTGAATAGTCTTATAAGGTCAGGTAAATTTATTTTGACATTTAGTTTAAATAATCCATAAGGAAATTATATTAGTTATCTAATATCACATTGAATCTCACCAATTTTTTTTTTTTAACTTTTGCTTCATGACATCAACCTACATTCAGATGTCTATAATAGTCACTATTCCTCACTGATTTCCTTAGCCTCCACTTGAAGGACTTATGCCTACAGCTTCTTCTCTGAATCAGTCAATCGCTCTGTCTCTCTCTCTCTCTCTGTCTTTCTCTGTACCTTCCCTTTGCCTCCTTATCTCCCAGACCTCCACCCACTCCCCTGAGTAACATTATCAAGGACACTGACTCATTCATAGTATACCTGTAACACTATGGGAATGATTTGAAAGTCTTGCCTCTTCTTTCCATTATACATTTCCTGAAACTACCTTCATGGTCACGGTCTCCCAATGGCAGCCCTTAAGGCAGTGTATGCATTATAGGACATGCTCCAATGGAATCTTATTTTGGGTGAGTTAAATTTTTATTTCTTTCAAATAAAATGAAACAATATTAAAAATGTCATCATGAAGTTTTGGATATTTTGTCCTAAATTGGTATATTTAATACCTTAATAGTATGTTTTCATAACTGGTATATTTCAAAACTACAAGTGTGCATGTAATTTATTTCAAAAATAAAAACCATGCTGGTAATTTGATTGAAATTACAAGATATATTTATATACTAAACAAGTATTGAAATATTGACTTCAAATCAAGGAATAGAATCTGTCTTTACATTGATTAAATTAATGCACAATCATACCATAGCATTGGGTTCATTTCATAATCTAATTATAAATACCTGATCTTATTAGTAATGTCAATCTTAGTATTGATTGTTTTTCTGCTGTATTGATCACAAAACATGGAGAGATTGTGTCAAGTTATTTTATTATTATATCATTGTTTTCTATTTATCCCTGTATTTCTAACATCCAGTTGGCAATCATGATGTAATCTTACTTGTCTTCCTTTTCTTTAGTTGTGGATTTGTCTTTTGTCTGTAATTCTAATAGTCTGATATTTACATTGTCATATGTGTTTTTCTTCTTTTCTTTAATTACCTGACATCATCACATTGATCATTTTTATTTTTAATTTTTGATCCATTTTAATACATGTTTCTTACAAAATAGGTCTTGTCATTTTTATTTTATTTCAGTGTGACAGTAGGTGAGCTTAATCCATTTGTGTTTTTTATTCAATTGCTATATATTGCCATTTCATTGTATGCGTCATTTTTTTTAAATAGTTCTCTGTCTTTCGTTTTTTAACTTACTTTTCAGAATTTTGCTTATTTATTTTACCATATTGTCTTTGGTTTGAGGATCTTCTTTGATATTTTATGTCCTGTAAAAATAATATATTATTGTTAATTGTTCCTTTAAGATGAGAAATCTTTTAATGTCATCTTCTAATATGCAGTTTTATCTGACACTCACTTGACCAATGTGTTTTAATTATATAAAGTGAGAACAATCCTTCCACTAACTTCTATGTAAGGAAGTGGTAGCTGAAATGTTTCCAGTTGTTACCTGATGCAGTTACACACATTTATGAAGACATTCCAAAAACATAATCAATAGTGATCAGTTTGTTCTAAAAAACAAATGAACAAACAACAACAAACAAAAAAACTCTGACTTTTTAGATGAATACTCCTGTAGCTATTTATTCATTTACCATTTAAAAGATCTCCCATAATAGATTAAATTCCATTGGCTACAATAAAAAATTAAAGAAGACAGTAAAAGTTTAGATTCTGTAGTGATGATTACTTTAAGTATCTAAAGGATGATACACAAATTCCTTATGATTTCCAAACTCCACCTTCCAGTGCTGGTTGCCGTACTGTCCAGTTTCATGATTTCAACATGAAGACTCAGCTTCATCACCCAGCTTATCTCTGCCCTATAGATGTAGAACTGAAGCTTTGTGATGATTGGGTAATGTCTCAAATATGTGGTGCAAAAATCAGTAACAGATGAAATTATACTTAATTATTAAAAAGGGATCCATTCACTGCAGTTACTCTCGTTTTAATTATTTGGAGTATGAAATAGGGATTTGATGGTTAAAATAATCTGTCTTAAAGAAGTTGATTATTATACATCCTAATTATTAGGAACATTAATTTTTATATGTTCTTTTCTGAAAGTTATAAGAAAAATAAACTTAACCATATTTTTCAGTCATTTAGCTCATTCTGGCTAGAAATAGAATAAATGAAATGACCTCAATTCCCTTTCTCTTAGAAGGTGCAGTTTTAATGAATGATACATCTTGATTCTTTCTGTTTCTTGATATTCGTAAGAGAAACGATTCCCCATCCAGCATGCAGAGGGAGAACTGGACCATGGTGACTGAGATCACTCTTACTGGGATACTCACAACCAGAGCCCTTGGGGGCCTCCTGTTCATGGTTTTTTTATTTACCTATTTGGTGACTGTCCTTGGAAATGCCCTCATCATTACCCTGATCTTTGCAGATCACAGGCTTCAATCGCCCATGTATTTCTTCCTCAGCAACCTCTCTTTCAGTGAAATTCTAACCACAACCTCTGCTGTTCCTAAGATGTTGGCAGGCTTCCTATCAGAGAGGAACAGTCTCTCATTCGGTGAATGCTTCACCCAGTCTTATTTCTACTTCCTCTCTGGATGCACTGAGTTCATCCTTTTTGCTGTCATGTCCTACGACCGCTATGTGGCCATTTGCAGCCCTCTTCAGTATCCAGTGATTATGAGTGGCTCACTCTGTGTTCGCCTTGTCATTCTTTCCTGGGTAGGTGGCTTTCTTCTCATCCTGCCATCCACCATCCTTAAGGCAGGGTTGCCGTACTGTGGCCCCAATGTGATTGATCACTTTTTCTGTGACAGTGCCCCCCTCCTCCACTTAGCTAGTGCTGACATCCATGTCATTGAGCTATTGGACTTCCTCAGCTCCCTTGTCCTGCTCATCAGCTCCCTTTCCCTCACAGTGGTCTCCTACATGTACATCATCTCCACCATTCTGAAGATACCCTCAGGCCAAGGTCAACGCAAAGCCTTTGCCACCTGTGCCTCTCACTTCACTGTGGTGTCCATGGGCTATGGGATCTCCATCTTTGTCTATGTCCACCCCTCACAGAAGAGCAGCCTGCACCTCAACAAGATTCTCTTTATCCTCTCCAGTGTCATCACACCACTCCTAAATCCCTTCATCTTCAGTCTACGGAATGAAACCATGAAAGATGCACTGAAGGACACCTTGGCCAAGGGCCATAAATTCCTTAAGCAGATGAGTGACAGGATCTCTGAGAAGCACCCCAAACTTAGATATTCTCAGCCTTACAGAGGATGAGTCCAGCAATTGATACTATAAATGGGAGAATGGCTATGCTATACCTTTATGTTTTCTACAATAATAATAACATAATTGAACTGGATTCATGTACATCTTACATTTAAGATAGCTGAATAAATATTAAAAGGTGTAATTTGTGGTGGCAATAATGACACTTATAATAGTAGATGCTGTACTTAATCGATGTGGTGGTGGCTGTGGTGTTGTTTAAGCCTGGTCAAAATAATAGTAGTATTGTAACAAAGGCCTATATGTTTGTATATTATTTGGTTGGGTTTATATATACCAAATTTGGAAAAAAAAAAAAAAGGAGTTTGGCTCTGTGGTCCTATAGGAAAGACACTCACACATGCATGCACACACACACACACGCACTCAGAGCTGACTACTATCAAGAAATTAACTCAGGTATTTAGACTTCAACTGTAACCTTCATATTGCTTGACATTGAGATTAACCCAACCCAACCCATTGCAGTCGGTTTGATTCTGACTCATAACAGCCCTACGGGACAGAGTAGAACTGCCCCATAGGGTTTCTAAGGAGGGGCTGGTGGATTTGAACTGCTGACCATTTAATTAGCAGCCAGTCTCTTAACCACTGTACCACCAGGGCTCTGACATTAAGATTATTAGCTGCTTTATTATTCATTTTAGTTATATTTACGTATAATCCTTTTCCATAGATTTGCCTTTTATAATTTACATTTTCCTTTTACATCAGTTTAGCATGTTCTTCCATATGAAGTCTTATTCTCTTCCACAAAGAAATGAAGACTGTCTTTCCCAATGAATTTGACACATATTTGCACCATAAATTACACCACGATAGAGGCATAAGCGAAAGGCAAAGTCAGATCGGCCCCGTACATTTCTGTACTACTGCCTTTTTAAAATTTAATTATACTTTAAGTTTAGGCATTTGTGCATTTCCTCAAGACATTTAGCTGCTAGCTATGCATAATGATCTAACGCCAGCTAGTTTCCACCTTTCCCAATAAAAATGTAAACCTCATGTCAAGGAAAACATAAACTTTGCTATAAAAGCATTTACCTTGTTACTAGATAAGAATCCAAGAGTGAAAACAACTGGTGCATGATTTTTTTTTTTTTTTATTTCTTTTTACTTTTGTCTCTGTCTTCTCTTTGCATGAGACTTTCTTCATATACACGGGTGATGCAACTTTGCTCACATATAAGTAACACAGTTAAAGTAAGTTCTTAACATTTATATTTGCTTCTAGCACAAAGAAAGGGGAAGTGGAGGGTGACTATGTTCAAGCTTGAAATATCCATGGGACACAATACAAACGTCCAGCTTTGGCCATGTGACCTTCCCAGGACCAAATGTAGCCAATAATTTCAAGTTGTGACAATATCTGTGTTTTTGAGGGGAACTAAGTTAAAGCAGCAGAAAAAGTTTACTAAAATAAATAAAATAGACGGAAACTAAGTAATACCTCTTGCTTGTTCTCTCTGTCTTTTTTCACATACCATTAAATCTACCACTGTTTCGTTTAATGTTGTTATCGCATATATAGCTATATGTTTCCCCTAAACTTTTCATAGCAGGTAATGTGAGCATTTAACTTATTGACAAATTGAGTTTGTTTTTATCATAAAATGGAGTGTCCCATGTGATTAGATTGGGAAAACATAGTTGCAGTTATATATTGGAAATGAAAAACTGTAATGCCATTCCACAAGGCTCCAAAGAGGACCACTTAGCCATGTTTTTTTCTTGTTCAAGAAATCCAGTCAGATCTTCCTCACTTCTTCCATTCTTGGACCAAATGATTGATGTAAAGATTTTCAAAACACATATTGTGTGATACTGAGGAAATACGTATTTTACATTTTGTTGAGTGAAAAAGTGAAAGCACCATAGAGTATTAGCTTTTGTAAGGTATGCACAATACCCTGTGGTGCAGAAATATTAAGGCTGATGACAGAAAAGAAATTCTCATAGACGTTTGGTGGCCATTTTCCTTCCGGAAAAGTATTCCCTTAGTCAGTTTACTTGGCTGTCTCTGATTTTTCCCCTGTATGAGTCTTCCTGTCCTGTGACCTTCAGGTCCATTCCTGGAAAAGAAATTTTCAAAGAAAACTCTGTACCTACCACAGTGTGTTGAGTTTTGAGCTGTCTGCTAGGACTGAGGATCCAGCACCAAACAGTTTGACATACTAGACATTATGTTTCCTGCTTATATAGCTTGTTAAAACCTTAGTGTGTGTAGGTCAAGTTCATTTTCTTGTTAAAGAGGTAGGATTGGGGATACAGTTTGTTAATGAACAACATCATAGAGATGTTGAATAATGTTTTCCTTTGTACATGAGCCTTGCTCCTTGGTTTCCTACAGAATCCTTAAGTCTCAGTCTCTATTACTGGGGCTCAGCTGCTATCTGGCCTAAGAGTCTGTTTATATGGTGAATCAGGGATGTTTTCTCCTGGTATGCTGTTCCTTCTAGGTGCCAATGAGTTGGGATATGCTTATATTGAAGCCATCTTGACTTAGCCATTTAGCAGATTCATAATAGGGGGTTTGAGTGGAGGGCAATTAATAGACTCTCCCAGATTTTCCTATAGCACATGCAAAGATCTTACTGTTGCATACAAACTGAACCATTCCTTAAGATTTTAGCTGCTTGCCTTGCATGATGATTTAATGCTAGCTGTGAGGAAAAAAAAAAAATTATTATTTTTTTTTGTGAGCGGAAAGGTCTTTTCTTAGCCATGCTGTATGTCAGTCAGTCATTCTGTTCCCCTTTCTTTCAGGTGTGCCTGTTTGAACAATTCTATCTTTCTGAAAGCCATGAAATTATTCAAAACTCTATGATGTGCTAATTTTTTTTTCTAAAAAATTCCTGTAAGTCCAGACCCAAATGAAATATCTGAACAACAAGAAAAAACACATGATAATTTAACCAACGGCTATACACCTGCATTATAAGTGTTGGCATATGGGAAATAAATGTAATTCTCACTGTCTTACAAAAAAAAAAAATGATATCCCTGGTTCCATAGTTTTGGACCTATCACTTGCAACACATTCATTTTAGGAACTAAATTCTGGATTGGTTTGATTTCAAGTGATAATTTCAAGTAAGTTAGGGTTGAAAAATTACTGTCTCACAGAATCCTGAGAGAATTTCAAAAAGGAAAACACAGGACTCCATGTTGACCAGCACTCAAAGGTTGCCAGGCCTTTCACTCAGGTATTTAATCTCTGCTTAAAAAAAAAAAAAATTTTTTTTTTTTCTTTCTGCTCATTGGCATCTTCCTCTCTGACAGAAAAATGTTTTCCATCAGGGTGAAATACAGACACTGGTGGGTTTGGCATTAATCCTTTATAATTGCTACCTTCAAAGACCACCTGACCCTGATTCCAAATTCTAGTTTTGTACAGCATAGGGAAGGAATCTGATTGGTCTGGATTGGGCATATTGACCCTCCTGCATAAAATATGTGCACCCACTTTGGAGGCATTGGATGGTCTTGATTAGGTGCCCCCTTGATCCTTTGACTCATTCAACTACTGACAGGAATTGGGCTTATTAGGTGCTGAATTTTCTGCTAGTTTAGTTGGTTTAGGGGAACACCTTTTGTTCGTTTCGCCGTGAACATTTGGTAAAATGAAAGGATGTATTTATACTGAGATAATCCATATTTAACTAGTAGGATAATAGAAACTGAACCATGCTGAATGTGCTGAAAGAGGGATCTAACATGGAACATCCTATTTCTGTGTCCCCAAACCCTTAATAGAAAACACTACACCATCATAAATTCTCTTTACCTCATTGATATTTTCTGCTAATTAAATTGAATTCTGTTACCTATCAATTCTTAGAGTGCTAGATAATGAAATTTCAGTAACTATTATAAAAATATAAGTCTTCTTTGTTGACGAAAGGGAACTTTTTTTGTTTTCTCTGATAACCCTAAGTATTACTCTGTCTCCCATGGTTGTTTCTGTTTGTTCAGCCCTCTTCCCCATATGTTCACTGTCCTTCTTTGCCACATTCTATCCACTGGAAACAAAACCTATTTGTATTGCATCATGTAAGCTCCCTTGCCCTTTGACTTTCTATTGTATTTGGATAATGGCAGGCACTGGCAGTAGAAATGAGGTGGGAAGAGAAGAAAGTTAGGGTATTTATTCCTCTTTTCCCATTCTTGCATGGCAGAGCTTTTGGCATTTCAGTGTGCTTCCTTAATGATCAGTTAGACAAGTAGACCAAACCAATGGAAGTCATCCAACTTCTGTTCACAAAATCACCCTGTTTGCTCAATAATCCCATTATAAAGTAGTTATGGGCATTGGTAAAAGTTATGCATGGACTCAACAATAGATTATCTTGTTACTACCACTTGTATAGTTAACTAACCCCGAGTCACTGAAACAGCATCATTCCCTGGATATGCCAGCCAGAGAATGGTCATGAGACAATTTACTTCTGTCACTTTTTGCAAACTCACTGAGATGCCATATCTATCTCTGTGTCATTACATATATTATCTTTCATAGAGGAACTAGTTTTATGGAGATAAAAACATGTCGGTGGGCTTAGACTCATGTAATTCACTAGTATTGCCACATCATCTGACAGCAGCTAGCCTGATATAATGGTAGAATTATAACCGAAGGCTTGGCTATAGAACCAATTATGTTAAATCACTCTGTAATGCGTGGGCAATATACAGGATGCAGTAGATACTTTAAGGCAGAGGCCAGTATATGGTAGCATTTCCCCAGAGCCATATTACATGAGTTTGGACAGCAATGAATGATGGTGGGATGGCTTTTCTCAATACTGCAATTATTGATCCATTTATAGAGAACACCTACTGGCCAGGAGGCTTAATGCTGATTGCCAAAGGGAAACAAGGTTGGTGGTATACAATGAAGGCAAGGGAGACTAAGTCTGGAACCAGATGATGTCCTGAACAGCCATCAGTCATTTAGTGCTTACATTAGAAAATGTATTTTCATTGAAAAATTCTGATTCCACCCAAACCAAAAATGTAAAATAAAAAGCAAGCATCTGGATACTGTTAGAATGAAAATCTGTTATGCTTGAATAGGGTAGAAACTGAGTTGCTGTCACTGGGCAAGGGGAACAAGGAGTAGGTGGCAGACAAGGATAATCCACAAGAAGTCATAATCTATTTCAGAAAGTAACTTCTGTGCCATAGATTAAGATTTTCTTTTTTCATCAGTACTCAAATGAAGTACATTGATGTTGGCTAAGGGTATAATTAAGGCTTCTGGAGTGTATCTGACTAGTTTGATATCACACCACAGTGATAGGATTGAATGTTAGATTTCCCTTGTATTTAGACATAAAAGACAGATAAATGATAAAAATGGATGCTGAGAGGCAAAAGTGATAAACCTAAGGAGGCAAATATCCATAAGTTTTATGTCAACTAGAAGGCTGATCAAAAACAACCCAGAGCTCCATTTGCTGGATAGGATGTAAGACTGAGAGCTTCTCAAGTAATAACACAAAGGTGCTTTATTTCATAGCGAGAATTGAGACCAGGCAGAGTAAGTTTACCAAACTGCATATGAAGTAGAGATAGAGACATAAAATTCACAGCCTGAGAGGTTTCCTTTCCTTGGTAACCTGCCCCATAGAGTGTTTCAGTGAAGAGCTGATTCACAGAAGGATGAGGTAAAATGTATGCATTTATACTCACCTTAGAATACCTGTATTAAATATTGAAATGCATAAAACTGGCACACAAGAACAGAAATATTGATTTGAGTTGGCTTTGTCCACAGCCTGGGCAACCCAGACCTCTATGGAACTTCCAGAACAATATTGAATATAACTGCTAAAAAAAGGCATTCTTGTCCTGTCACAGATCTTAGAGGGAAAGCTTTCAATCTTTTGCCACTGATTATATAGTTAGGTGTTGGTTTTTCGTAAATGCTTTTTATCATGTTGATTTAGTTTCCTTCTAGTCATAGTTTTTATGATACAAGAGTATTAGATTTTATCAAATGCTTTTTCTGCATCAATTGAAATTATCATATTTTTTCTTCATTTTATTAATGTGGTATATTACATTGTTTGAAGTAAAAAGCATAGGGTCAGGTGGCTTCATACTGACATATATACCAATCGTCAGAGTTTATCATCCTTTTACTATGCTGCTGGATTCAGACTGTTACATTTTTATTCATAAGGGGTAATGGTCTGTAGTTTTCTTTTCTTGTGATGTCTTTGCTTGGCTTTGGTATCGGGATGATAGTGGCCTCATAGAATGAGTTAGGAAGTGTTCTTCTTCTTCTGTTTTTTGGAAGAGTTTGAGAAGGATTGATGTTAATTCTTCCTTAAATATTTGGTAGAATTCACCAATGAAGCATCTGGTCCCGAACTTTTCATTGATGGGAAGCTTTTGATTACTGATTCAATCTCTTCCTATAAGTGTCTTAAAATTTTCTATTTCTTCTTAAGTCAGTTTCAGTTGTTTGTGTGTTTCTATGAATCTGTCCATTTCATCTACATTGTCTAATTTGTTGCTGTGCAACAGAAAAACAGTTCATTGCTGTTGTTGGATACCATCAAGTCAATTTTGACTCATACCAACTCCCTGTGACAGAGTGGAACTGCCCTATAGTGTGTCTAGGTGGTAATCTTTATAGGGACAGATCTCCAGGTCCTTTTCCCGCACAGCCACTGATTGTGCTGAAACTGCCAACCTTTAATTAGCAACCAAGTGCTTAACCATTGTGCAACCAGGGCTCCTTACTTTCTTATAATCTTTTTTTTTTTTTTAATTTCCATAAGGTTAGTAGTAACGGCTACATTTTGAGTTCTGATTTGAGTCTTTTCTCTTTTTTTCTTATTCTAGCTGAAGTTTTATCAATTTTTCAAAGAGCCAACTTTTGTTTTTCTCAGTTGATTTCTATTTTCTACTCTGTTTATGTGCACTCATCTTTATTATTTCCTCCTTTCTGCTTGCTTTTTTAGTTCCTCTCTCTTCTTTTCTAGTTCCTTAAACTGTAAATTCAAGTTACTGATTTGAGATATTCCTTCTTTTTTAATGTCGGCATTTGTAGTTGTAAATATCCCTCTTGGCACCTTTGCTGTATCACATAAGTTTTTGTATCTTATATTTTGGTGTTCACTTCAAAGTATTTTGTAATTTTCTTTTTAACTTCTTATTTGATCTACTGGTTATTTAAGAATGTGTTGTTTAATTTCACATTTTTGTGAATTTTACAGTTTTTCTTATGATATTAATTTCTAATGTTATTACATTGTGGTAAAAATGAGGTTTTGTATAATTTCAATCTTTTTAAATTTTATGGACTTTGTTTTCAGGCCTAACATATGATCTACCCTGAAAATTGTTCCATGTGCAATTGAAAAAATTGTGTGTTCTCTTGTCGATGGGTAGAGTGTTCCATAAATGTTTTTTAGGTCTTGTTGGTTTATAGCGTTGTTTTCAAATCAACTATTGATTATTTAGTTGGTTTTTCTTATTGATCTTGTGTCCAGATGTTCTATTCATTATTGAAAATTTGGAAACAAGGTCTCCAAGTATTATTGTAAACTGGTCTAGTTCTCCCTTCAAGTGTGTCAATATTTGCTTATATATGTAGGGGATCTGCTATTTTGCTCATATGAGTTTATTATCATATCTCATTGATGAACTGAGTCTTTTATCAATATATAATGTTCTTCTTTGTCTCTTGTAGCAATTTTTGACTTAATATCTATCTTGTCTGATATTAGCACAACCCTACTAGCTCTCCTTTGGTTTTTATTTGCATAAAATATCTCATAGGTTTATTTCAATTATCTCTTTTAATCTTGTTTTTTACCACTTTTTTTTTCTCCGTATGGCTGGATTTGCAAGTACATTTGCTGGGTATTGTACATGAAATATTAAGGGACAATTTGACATAACATAGTGTTATACTCTGAGAGGAGGTACGCTTGCTTCTTTAAGGTAGCTTGGGCATTACCTATTCCTGGTAACCTAATTGGATTAAGATCTTTCAAAACCTTGCCTTCATCCCTAGATCATCAAGTATATTTCTGGTTTATGCTTACATTTAGCTTTTTTGGTCCCAACCCACCATTATAAATTAATAAATGCCAATGTCTGATTCCTAAGTTCTTTAAGCCTGCTGAAATGCCTTCTCAGAATCTCAGAGTCTCCATTCTCTCTTTCAGAATAGGTGGATGCTTCTAGGGGAAAATATTTCAAATCTAGGACCACTTTTCTGGAACCATATACCTGGCATACTCCCCCCCCAAAAAAAAATTGCCATTGAGTCGATTCCAGCAGCAAAGCCTTAATGCACATTAAAACCTGTTGCTGTTGAGTCGATTCTGACTTATAGCAATCCTATAGGACAGAGTAGAACTGCCTCACAGAGTTTCCAAGGAGTGCCTGTGGATTTGAACTGCCAACATTTTGGTTAGCAGTCATAGCACTTAACCACTAAGCCACCAGGTTTTCCTTAATACACGTTAGATGCTATCGTTTTCCCAATGCCAGTAAGAAAGAAGGTGTTTTGTGCTGAATTTTACAATGCTATGGAAAGAAAAAAGTGAAGCAATTTCACTATCTAGACAACTTTTTAGACTGTCTTTGCTAATTTTGGTTGGAAATTTGTTTTCCTGTAGAAGTGGAAACTTTTCCATCAAAAGCAAGGAAGTTGGGAAATGTGAAATCCAAGGAAGTTAATACCTCTAGCAAACTGGGTATCTACATATGTCCAAGCCCATGAATGCAGCTCCTTCCTGTGTGAAAGTACTCTCATGTTTCTCAAAAAGACATAATATCAAAATATCCAAGAATCAGGATCTTTTCCTGCTCAAAATTCTATGATATTCTGATACAGGATGCCATATGAGAACAACAACCACAAAAGAAACAAATCCCCTTAGTGTAGTGATCTCTGATTTGTCATATACCTGCAAACCTAAATCTCCATTGCAACTTGTACAAGCATTCATGTGAATGGTTTTCTGTACCCTAAATTGTGTGTTAATTTAGCAGTGGCTTTTTTTATTTTGATGGCTTTTCATGAAATCTGTGTTATCACTATTGTGATCCAAAGAGCTGCCATCTTACAAATGGCACCATAGTCTGCAGTCATAATTACTACTCCAGTCACCTAAACATCCTGAGGCAATGGTTTGTAGGGAAATACTGTGTGTGGAATCAAAAGTTCTAAATAAAAGCCTAACGCAATTCCAAATTCTTATTAAACGTTTGGGCCTCATTTTATTTACCTTAGAATTGAGGACTAGACTAAATTAGGTTCATTGCAAATGAATCTTTCTATGGTTCTAATGAATATTTCTCTCAAGATTTATAATCATGAAGCAATGAAAGAACATTATGTGAGATTATGGAAGCATTCAAATAAATTTAAAACCAACATTTATGCACAAAAACCAATGTTTTCTTTCTGCTACTGTTTAAAATTAACAAGCTGTTTAGTGAAATTATTTTTAAATATTATCACAAAATATCAATTAATACTAACCTAGATTAAAAAGGAACCCTGTGTTAGAATGCTAATTTAAAGGTAACAGTGATTAGAAATCACCCAGCAGCTCCATGGGAGAAAGACCTAGAGGTCTGCTCCCATGAAGATTACAGCCTAGAAAACCTTATGGAGCAGTATTATTCAGTCACATGGGGTTACTATGAGTCAAAATCAACTTGATGGCACCTAAGAACAACAGCTTTGATTAAAAGTCATTTTTTCAGAAAGGCCTTACAAACTTCTCACCAACACCCACTCATTCATTTTAATCCCATGTGCAACGTTTAAAGCTATGTCTAAATGAAAACTCCCAGACAATATGAACTTTGATTATTTTCTAGGGGTCCCCATTTTTTGTTACTATTCCAGACTCATATAATATATTCAAAGTATATTTGTTATTTCTTTGAAACATAACATCTGCTAAAAACTTTTGTGATATTCAGCCATAAAAAGAAATGAAGTCTTGATTGTCCTACAACATGAACAAACCTTGAAAACATTACGCAAAGTGAAATAAGTCAGAAAAGGACAAATATATTGTATGCTCTCATGTACATGAAATAACAGGAATAGATAAAGGTATAAAAAACAACTTTTATTAGTGGTTACCAGGGGTTGGAAGGAGTGTAAAAAGGGAAGCTATTGTGTGTGAAGTATCTTAGGGTGGGTTCTCTAGAGAAGCAAAACCAGTAAAGAGTATATATGGAGATTTATATCAAGGAAATGGCTCACATGGTTGTAGAGGCTGGAACTTTCCAAATCCATGGGTCAGGCTGGTGGCTTCTCCTGATTCACGAAGCCATAGGGACTGGTGAACCCAAGATCAGCAGATCAGACAGCAAGGTTCTTGCTTGCAGGCTGCAAAGACTGATGAATCCCAAGATCAGCAGATAAGACGGCAGGTAAGCTGCTAGCTCAAGCCTCGAGAATCGGATGTCAGGCGAACGTAAGTCAGCTCCAAGATCCAGAGCAAACAAAAGCCTGGGAGCCTTACCAGAAAGTCCATCTACATTGGATGCAGGCCATACCCCCAAGGAAACTCCCCTTCAATTGATTGGCTAGTCACAACAGATTCCATCATGAGGGTGATCACATTATATCAAATCTCATCATCGAAGTGATCGTATCATCATATGACTATATATGTATATACATATATATACACATATCCAATAACAAACTTGTTAGCAAGTTTATAACAAACCTGTTATTGGAAACCATGCGAATGGCCTAGTAGGTACAATTAGGAATTCACTATGAGGAGGGAAGTCAGTTTCCCTAAGAATTAATTATGAGAAAATGTGAGAAGATGTAATGACAGCATAGTCCTCCCAGCAGTCTTAATGAGATCATGTTAAGGAAAGAAGTTCCTTCATTTTGGTTCAACCTATTCTCACACATGGAAACCCTGGTAGCATAGTGGTTAAGAGCTACAGGTGCTAACCAAAAGGTCGGCAGTTAGAATCCACCAGGTGCTCCTTGGAAACCGTATGGGGCAGTTCTACACTGTCCTATAGGGTCGCTATGAGTTGGAATTGTCTCAACGGCAATGGGTTTGTTTTTTGCTTTCTTTTGGATTCTCACACAAATGGAGACGGCATTTTTAAGCTTTTAAATATGAGTGTGGGTCTTTAAACACAATCAGTTTAACTATTTGAAATAATCTGACTGGTTAAAAAAAATAAATAAATTATATACCTACTAAGTTGTTCCTATCTAGTTTAGAAAGAGGGCAGTTTTGTGCATGTATGCACATTTCTGTGTCTGTGTGTGAGTGTGTGTACATGCATATATGTGTGCTTTTGTATGACAGTTGTGAGTTTAATCATCAAATTTTGTAGGTTCTAATCAAATACAAATTTAATACATTGCTAAATACTTGGAGGGAACATAAATTTTGGTCTGTTTTGACAACTCAGTTTAAATTAGAAGTAACATTCTGAGTCTCTGGAATTATGATCTTATGATCGTTACTCAAAAAAATATATATATTTTTTGCCTACTTTAAATTTCATTCCTTTTCATTTCAAAATGTAGTTACTACACTAGTTCCTTCAAACTTCTACTGGAAATCTTTCATCTTGAGTGGTATTCTCTTACTGACTATGTTTCTCTTATTGGTCGTGACAGAAAGTAAAATCTGATCTAAGCCCATCAGCATGTCCCTAATTTGACATATAAACCCAATTAGCAATAAGTTTACCTTTCATTTAAATTTTTGTGTAACACTATCAAAGTATAAGAAATATTTTTTATCTGTTTGAATATTTGCTTTCTATAGTTACACTTTATCACTTGTATAAATGATACACTATGAACATTTGTTTATTATTACCCAGTGTGTATCAATAATGAAAAAATAAATCAGTCAATAATGGATTTTATAGATTTTTCCATCTAACTTCATATTTCAGGTGGAACAATAAAACATACACTCTAAATTTTGATTTCTCATTTTTAAAATAATCTATTCTACTCCATCAACCTCTTCTTTCAGAAACTGGTATTGGAGAATTTACAACATTGAATCTTGAAACTCTAAATTCACTGAAATTTCTAGTGAGTGATGAAGAATGATAGTATCTTAGAATAATGATGGAAATGGAAAAATGTACATTTCATGTTTTAAGTTTCAAAACTACTAAGCTTTCTTGTCGTAATTTATACATCTTCCTCTAACTTCCACAGCTGTAGGGCATGAACTGGATATTGAATTAGGTAAGTACCGTCCAGGTAAATGGGAAAAGTATTCAAATAATTAGTTGTTATTGTCTTGTTTTTGTTAGGTACCGTTGAGTTGATTCCGACTCACAGCAACCCTGTGTACCACAGAACAAAACACTGCCGGGTCCAGCACCATCCTTAAAATCATTGTTATGCTTGAGCTCATTGTTGCAACCACTGTGTCAATCCATCTCACCTAGGGTGTCCCTCTTTTCTGCTGACTCTGTTCTTTATCAAGCATGATGTCCTTCTCCAGAGACTGACCCCTCCTGACAACATGTCCAAAGTATGTAAGACTCAGTCTTGCCATCCTTGGTTCTAAGGAACATTCTGATTGTTCTTCTTCCAAGACAAATTTGTTTGTTCTTTTGGCAGTCCATGGTATATTCAATATTCTTCACCAACACCACAATTCAAAGGTGTCAACTCTTCTTCAGCCTTCCTTATTCATTGTCCAGCTTTCCCATGTATATGATGTGATTGAAAATACCATGGCTTGGGTCAGGCACACCTTAGTCTCCAGGGTAACATCTTTGCTCTTCAACACTTTGAAGATGTCCTTTGCAGCAGATTTGCCCAATGCAATGTGTCTTTTGATTTCTTGACTGCTGCTTCCATGGCAGTTGATTGTGGATCCAAGTAAAATGAAATCCTTGACAACTTCAATCTTTTCTCTGTTTATCATGATGTTGCTTATTGGTCCAGTTGCAAGGATTTTTGTTTTCTTTAAGTTGAGGTGTAATCTATACTGAAGGCTGTGGTCTTTGGTCTTCATTAGTAAGTGCTTCAAGGCCTCTTCACTTTCAGGAAGCAAGGTTGTGTCATCTGCATAACGCAGGTTGTTAATGAGTCCTCCTCCAATCCTGATGCCTCATTCTTCTTCATATACTCCAGCTTCTCGTATTATTTGTTCAGCATACAGATTAAATTGGTAGGGTGAAAGAATACGAACCTGACGCACACCTTTCCTGACTTTAAACCAATCAGTATCCCCTTGTTCTGTCCGAACAACTGCCTCTTGATCCATGCAAAGGTTCCTCATGAGCACAATTAAGTGTTCTGGAATTTCCGTTCTTTGCAATGTTATCCATAATTTGTTATGAGCCACACAGTTGAATGCCTTAAGCAAAGGAATATTTATCATGAATACAGAATCATGGTTATCTCACTAGAAGAACAAAAGCTATCATTCTTTAAAACTGTAATGTAAATTCAATAAGAAATATAGAGCTTATTCAAGTCAGGTTTATTGGTTGTAGTTTACACAGTAAAATTCAACCTTTTTAGTTTATATTCCTAAAAGTTTTGACAAATTAGTACAACACTACCTTATGTAACCACAACCAAAATCTCTACGCAGAATATTTCCAGCGTGTCGAAAATTTCCCCCATCACTCCCGGGCCCTGATCTGACACCTGATTCTGTAGTTTTGCTTTTTCCAGAAAATCATATAAAAAGAATCATATAGTATGTGCCCTGTGGGGACTGTCATCTTTCAGAGAGAGAGAGAGAAGTGTATAGATAACTGCCTTTGAGCTGACTCCAACTCATGGAAACCTATGTACAGCAGAACAAAACATTGCCTGGTCCAATGTCATCCTCACCATCACTGTCATATTCAAGTGCCTGGTTAGGGCCATTGGATCAATTCATCTCACTGAGGGTCTTCCTCACGTTCATTGACCCTTTAAGTCACTGACCATGAAGTCTTCCTCTACCAATTGATTCCTCCTGATGAGTATCCAAAGGAAGTGTGCTGGGCAATATTCTGTTATGAATCACATGGTTTACACTGGATAATTTTGGACATAAATTGCCAAGCCTTTCTTTCTAGTCTTAGACTGGAAACCTCACTGAAATCTGACCTCCATAGGTGACCTTGCTGGTATTTGAAATAGCAGTGGCATAGCTTCCAGAATCATAGCAATACCCAAACCACCACTGTATGACAAACTCACATGCCATTTTGAGATTAGCTCCATGTGGTTGCGTGTATTGATACTTTGTCCTTTGCTGAGTGGTATACCATTTAATAGATATATTACAATTTTATTATTCTTTTCATCAACTAATAAGTTTTGGGTTATTTACAAAAAAAAACAAAAAACAAACCCACTGCCATCGAGTTGATTCCGACTCATAACAACCTTATTTCCAGGTATTGGTTATTATGAATAAAGTTGTCATGTACATTTGGGTACAGATCTTTGTGTGGGCATAGGTTTTTATTTCTCTTGAATGAAAATGTAGGAGTGGGACTGCTGAGTTGTGCGGTAACTATAAGTGTTCACTATGTAACTGTAAGTATGTTCATCATTTTGCATTCCCACCAACAGTTCATGAGATTTCCAGTTGCTTTTTTTTTTTTTTCTCACCTTCTCCATTAACACAAGATGGATTAACATTTTCTTTTAATTTCGGCCATTCTAATGGTGGTATCTCTTTGTGTTTTTAGTTTGCATTTCCCTAATAGTTAATGCTGGAAAGCATATTTTCCGTCTTAATATCTTCTTTGGTAAATTGTTTTTAACCCTTTTAGTCATTTTTTTCATTGGGTTGTTCATCTTATAATTGAATTGCAGACATTCTTTACCACAAAAAAAAAAAAAAATTCTTTACATATTCTTGTTATATACTTATTCTGATATGTATTTTCAAATATCTTCTCCCAGTCTGTGACTTGTCTTTTCACTGTCTTAATAGAATCATGCTTCAAGAAGAAATTTTACTTTTAATTAAGCCAAATTTGTCATATTTTTCCTTTGTGGTTCATGCTCTTTACATCTGTCAAAAAGTGTTTGCCTAATCTAAGGTCTCAAAGATTTTTTCTTATGCTTTTTAATATAGGTTTTATAACATTAAGACTTTCATTTATATTTGTAGTTAATTTTTGTAAATGGTGTAATATAAACAGAGGTTCTTCCTCTTTTTTTTTTTAAATATGGATACTCAATTGTACCAACATACCTTTTTTTAAAGACTATCCTTTTTCCACTGAATTATCTTGACATCTTTGTCAAGACTTAGTTGCCCATATATGTGTCAGTCTATTTTTGACTCTATTCTGTTCCACAATCAATATACCTATACTTATGCCAATGCCACACTGCCTTGATCACTATAAATTTCTTTATAGTAAATCTTATAATTAGCCAGTTATCTTTAGATAGCTTTAACTGTTAATTTAGTCTCTGTGTTTACATTTGAAAAATATCCAACAAGTGGGAAATAAAGCCCACTTTGGTGCAAAATATAATGTAATAAATAAAATAATGAAAGCAAGAAACTAAATCTAAATTAATTTTGCAGAATTCCTTCTTAATCAGAAAATGAATCCCAGAATTTATAAAGAACCAAATATGAAGGATTTGGTACATAAAAATTAATGTTTCTCATGATGACGATGACATACATGGGGTCTCTGAGAGTCAGAGTCTACTCAATGGCAACTTTTTTTTTTTTTTTTTTGAGACATTGGTCATTCAGCGGTAGAATTTTTCACCTGCTATGCTGGAGATCCTGGTCCATTCCTGGCCAGTGCACCTCACGTGCAGCCAGTGTCTGGTAGTGGAGGCTTCTATTTTGCTATGATGCTGAATAGGTTAACAGGTTTCAGTGGAGCTTCCAGATGAAGATGGACTAGAAAGAATGGTCTGACAATCTACATCTGAAAATCAGCCATTGAAAACCCTATGGATCACAATGGTTTGATCCACAAGTGATCATGTGGATGGGGCAGGACCTGGCAGTGTTTTGTTTCATTGTGCATGGGGTCATAATGAGTTGGGACCAACTTGAAAGCAGCTGACAACAATAACAACAACAACATGATTAAGAACACCATAAACAAATTCAAAACACAAGTGAGACTAGGAGAGACTATTTGCATCACATTTAACAGATAAGTAATTGGTGCAGCAAATGTTCATCTTGGTATGTAAAGTGGGCAATTGCATAAGAAATAAAAGAACAATATAAATGTGGCAAAAACTCAAATGACCATCTCTAGCTACCACCGAGTTTGTTCTGACTCATAGCCACCATATGTGCAGTAGAAAGAAACACAGTCCAGGCCTGAGCCATCCTCACAATCCTTGCTATGTTCAAGCCCACTGTTGCAGCTACTGTGTCAATCCATCTCTTTGAGGGTCTTCCTCTTTTTTACTGACCCTCTACTTTACCAAGCATGATGTCCTTCTCCATTACTGGAACAATTATGCACTGCTGATGGGAATATAAAATGGTACAACCATTTTGGAAACCGATATGGCACTTTCTTAAAAAACTAGAAATACCATACAATCCAGCAATCTCATTCCTAGGAATATACCCTAGAGAAATAAAAGCCATCACACCAATAGACATATGCACACCCATGTTCATTGCAACACTATTCACAATAACAAAAAAAATGGAAACAACCTAAATGACCATCAACAGATGAATGGATAAATAAATCATGGTTCACAGACAATGGAATACTATGCAATGATAAAGAACAATGACAAATCTGCAAAACATCTCACAACATGGATGAATCTGGAGGGCATTATGCTGAGTGAAATAAGTCTATCACAAAAGGAGGAATATTATATGAAACCACTATTATAAGAACTCAAGAAAATGTTTACACACAGAAAAGAAGCATTCTTTGATGGTTGCAAGGGTGGGGAGGGAGAGGGAGAGGAAATCACTAACTAGATAGTAGAAAAGTGTCAACTTCAGTGAAGGGAAGGACAGCATACAATACAGGGGAAGTCAGCAAAACTGGGCCAAAGCAAAAGCCAAGAAGTTTCTTAGACACATCCAAACACTTTGAGGGGCAGAGATGATGGGGCTGGTGCACGGAGACCATAGTTTCGGGGGACATCTAGGTCAATTGGCATAATATAGTTTATAAAGAAAAGGTTCTACTTCCCACTTTGATGAAGTGGGTCTTAAAAGCATGTGAGCTACCATCTAAGATACATCTATTGGTCTGATCCCACTCAGAGCAAAGGAGAATGAAGAAAACCAAAGATACAAGGAAAATACTAGCTCTTTTGACTAAAGGACAAAATGAACCAGGGACTCCATCAGCCTGAGACCTGAAGAACTAGAAGATGCCCAGATACAACCAATGACCGCCCTGACAGGGAACACAATGGTCTCGGACAGAGCAGGGGACAGAGCAGGAAAAAAGTGTAGGACAGAATTCAAATTCACATAAAAAGACCAGACTTAAGGGTCTAACAGAGACTGGAGGAACCACTGAAACTATGGCCCCCCAGACGCTCTGTTAACCCAGAACTGAAATCATTCACGAAGCTCACTCTTCACACAAAGATTAGACATTAGATTTTTTATAAAACAAAAAATAATGCATGTGAGGAACATGGTTCTTAGTTGAATCAAATATACGAGGCCAAATGGGCAGCTCCTGTCCAAAAGCAGGATAAGAAGGCAAGGCAGGGACAGAAACTGGACAAATAGACACAGGGAACCCAGAGTGGAAAGGGGGAATGTGATGTGATATCATGGGGATTGCAACCAATGTCACAAAACAGTATGTGTATAAATTCTTGAATGAGATATTTTTAAAAATCCTCATGCTCCATATTTAATAAGTTCTTGGCCATGCTGACTACTTCTTTTTTCCAAGGACACTCCCTGTACACACATCACATAAATGGCTTCTCACCTCTCTGTTGTCCCTTCTTATTTTTTGAAGTATCTCTCCCTTCACTTAAGCTTTGTTTTAAAATTCCTCAGTGTTCTATCCTTCTTGCTTTGTTAGTTTGTACTCTTTCCTTATTTGTGAAATTGTATTTAAAAATAGCATCTATATGTTAAAAAATTCTACATTTATAAATCTAGACAAAGTCATTTCTCTGAGCTACGGGATAAGGATGAGCTATATATTCAAATCGCGATTTGGCATCATTTCTTGAAGCCTCTCAGATGTAGATCAATAATTTTTTTTTTTCCCTCTAGGCAAAGTCCAAGGGGCCCAGATAGTACAGTAGTTACAGAGCTCATCTGCTAACTGAAAGGTCAGTGATTTGAATCTACCAGCTGCTCTGTGGGAGAAAAATGTGGAAATCTGCTTCCTTAAAGATTTACAATCTTGGAAACCCTATGGGGCAGTTCTATAGGGTTGTTACGTGTTGAAATTGACTCAACCTCAGCTTTTTTTGTGTTTTTTGATTTAGGCAAAGTCCAAGCACCTCTCAAGTTTAACACATTGGAAAAAAGCTAAAAATCTTTTTGTAAGATAATGTAAGTCTGATTATACATGAGGCACAATCAATATACTATTCAAAGATTAGCCATTGTAGGATAAGATGTTTAATTCTTTTTAATATTCCATACCAATGAGGTAAACTCTCCAATCACCCACTTTCCCCTATTGCAGATGCCAAAGCTTCTTTCTCTACCTAACGTTTGAATCAGATGGTTCAGAGAAGGAATAACAATGGTCCTCACAGACCAGGGCCCAAGATTAAGAGGGAACTTGAAGATGTGAAGAAGTATAAAAAAGCCCATTGACATGTGATGAGAGGAAAATACGAGGGTAAGTCAAAAAGTATCACTTCAAAATCATAGAAAACTTTATTAAACAAAAATATGAAAATGTGAAGCTATTGTTTCTCAACATATCCTTCATCTAGGTCTATAGACTTCTGAAGGCAGTGTTTCCATCTCTAACCCTCCCAGGAAGAATTCTGTGCTCTTCAATTTACACCATATCAAATCATATTTCTTTTAAATTTTCTTTGAGTTTGGGGAACAAAAAGAAGTTTGAAAGGGTAAGATAAGGGCTGTAGGGTGGGTAGGGTAAGGTTTCACAATGAAATTCTCATTGGATGACAGCCCTTTCTACCCTTGAAGAATGAGCAGGTGCATTGTGATGGAAAAAAATTACTCAGCACAACTTTTCTGGTCTTTTTTTCACCAATTCAGTTTTCAATTTTCTTATGACTTCTTCATAATAAACCCCTGTGATCATCCTGTGTCCTTTGAGAAAATCTATCAACAATGCAATATGTAAATGCAAAATGTATTATGCCATTTTCTAATTAGTACTCTTCAAAAATCAAACATTTTTCTTAGTGTAAAATGCAAAAATTCTACAGGGCTTTTGTCTTAGTTTCTTGGTGCTGGTGTAACAGAAATACTACAAATGGCTGGTTTTAAAGAACGGAAATTTATTTTCTCACTGTTCAGGAGGCTAGAAGTCTGAATTCAGTGTACCAGTTTCAGAGGAAGTTGCTGTCTTTGTCCACTCTGGGGAAAAATCCTTCTCTAGTCCCAGCATTGGTATTCCTTGATTCTTTGGTGATCTTCACATGGCATCTATCTTTCCCCTGTTTTTGCTTACTCTTTTCTGTGCCTAATCTGCTCCTTTTAAATCTCAAAATTGATTAGGTTTAAGCCATACCCTACCCACCACATATGGTCTCAATAGCATAAGAAATTACCTTATTCCCAAACAAGATTACATATATGGGTCAGGGCACCAACATTTATTTTGGGGGGACACAATTCATTCCATAACAGATTTAACGATCTATACAGATTAGCCCCTGCCTTACTCTCCCATTTCACCTCCTTCTTCTTGCTCCCCAGGCTCCTCTCCTGACATTCATGCCAAGATCTCTGCCTGGGACACTCATTTCATTCTATTCCCCTCATCCTTGGAGTGTAAGTTAAAGCACTACTTAAACACATAAATGTTTTCTAACCCTCCATGTTGAATTAGACCTTACTGTCCTATGTTCATGCACCAGCTTTCAATTTATTTTTTCATAGCAATCATCACAATAGAAATGTTACTTATTCACTTCATAGTTCATTACATATTTCACCCCTTTCTGGACTAGAGGCTCCATTAAGGTGGAACTTTCCTTGGGCAATTTTTATCCATGCATCCTAGAGCAACATATACTGTAGCACAGGACCTGGAATATAACAGGGAATTAAGAATATTTGTGGAATTAATGATAAAATAGTGGACAGGATTAGTAGATGTCTTGTTAGGTATTGGCCGAACTAAAGAAAACATAAAAGCTATTTCAGTTTTTTATTGTACTTCCTTTGCCCTCCAGAGGTCATAATAACATATAATAATTTGAATTTTCCTTCCTTCCTTCCTAGCATATCATTATATAAGAAAACATTAAAAAGTTTAAGTTACTGTAGATAAATGTTTGGCACATCAAAAATCCTTCTTTGTAATTTCTCATCCCTAGGAGAAAATTTAGGTCAACATATATTTCAAATAGTTTCTTCTTTTCTTCATCCATTCATTCCACACACATATAAGGAGCACCAAAAGCACCAGGAGTTGGGTCTACAAGGCTACTATCCTAAAACTACTTAAAAAAAAAAAAAACTACTTAAGGATGTATAATTTTTATGGCTATATGAATATACGGGAAATTCGGTAGTAGAATCTGCAAGTTATGTGTATATAATCCAGAAGCATTGCATTGTACAATCGGATTTCCTTCAAAAGATGAAAGTATGTATCTAAAGGCCCAATTGCCCCCAAAATGATTTGGTAAAGGCAATTAATCTTTCTGAGCAGTTGTTGGCAAGGAACCATGAGGAAGCTTTTTGTTGTGACTTTTGGAAAATTAATGTGGTACTGAAGATGAGATTCAGGTTTGAAGGTTATGAATCTGCCACTGATTGTCCCAGTGCTTCATCCCCTGTGTCTTCTGAGCATCTTTTCTTACCTAATAAAGACACTTCCTTTCACTCTTACTGCATATATGCCACACTTTCTTCTCATGACTTTTCTAATAGCCTCATTGAAGTCTTTATTCCTCAAGCCGTAGATAACAGGGTTCAGTAGTGGGGTGACAACAATGTAGAAGACAGAAATAATCTTGTTGATTACTGGTGACAAGCGGGCATTGGGATAGACATACATGGAGATCATGGTCCCATAGTAGATAGTGACAACAGCCAGATGGGATCAACACGTGGAAAAGGTCTTCGGCCAGCCAGAGGCTGAAGGAATTCTCAATATGGAAGACACAATGAAAATGTAGGACACAAGCGTAAGAAGAAAACAAATGCACAGCACAGCAACTGACAGGACTAAGATTAACAACTTAGTAATATAAATTCTAGAGCACGACAGCTGCATGAGGGGAGGGAGGTGACAGAAGAAATGATTGATCTGGCTGGGTCCACAGAATTTCAACTTGGAAATCATCAGGGAAGGCAGAAAGCCTGTGCCAACCCCTGTCAACCAGGATATGGCCACCAGCTTGGCACAGATCTCAGGACTCTTCAAGAAGGGGTAGTGGAGTGGGCTACAAATGGCCAGATTTCAGTCATAGGCCATCATGGCCAGAAAAAAGCATTCAGTAGCCCCAAAGAAGACAAAGAAATAGAGCTGGGCCATACAAGCAGAGAAGGAGATGACTTGGCCCCGGGAGAGTAAGTTGGCTAGGAGAAGCAGTACAATGGTAGAGGTATACCAGATCTCTGGAAAAGAGAGGCGCTTGGGGAACATATACATAGTTAGGTGCAGTTGCTGATCCTGGCTCACCACTGTGATGATAACATCTCCCATGATTCTAAGGAAGTAAATGATCAGGAAAATGGCAAAGAGCAAGGTCTGCCATTCAAGAAGGTTTGGGAATTCTAGCAGCTGAAACTCAGTGGCAATGGATATATTCTAGGGCTCATTGCCTGTGGAGGAAAAACATTTTGGAAAAAGCACAGTCTAAAAAGCATAAAAATATTTATTAACTCTTTTCAATATTTGGAACTTCAGAGATGTTTTTTAATAGATTTTATGGTGTAGCTTTTTAGAGGGACAAAGATCCTGATACTTCCTTGTTAAACTTAATTGCATCTTTCTTTTTATAAGAACACATTTTGCAACTGAATGTAGATATTAAATGTTGGAAGGAAAGTCAGTGAGTTCCATGAGTTGAGGTTCTCTGAAACCTAGAAAAAGCCTAGGATCTAAAGACATAGGCAAAAAAAAGGACTTTGATTAAAACAAAACACAGAAATTAACAACAAAACTTTTCAAAAACTTAGTCACATATAAAATCAAATATACAATTTGCTTCTTTAAGATTCTCAGTATGTAGAGTAGTTAAGTTCTGCTGCATTCCTGCAAATCTAATTAGCTACAACAAACAGAACAAGCCTCATTAGACCTCAGCAGCTAAGGTTGCTCTGTTAATGACAGAGAAAGCAGTATTTTTAGCAATTAGGTGAATTCAGGAACACAGAATTGGAAAATAATGAACGTTGACTGTACTTTCCTTTTCTCATATGTGTCCTTTTTCTGAAAAAGAAGACAAAGCATACCTCCTACTGACATCTTGAAAAAGTTTATTCATTCTTCCATCAATCCGTGTTGGTGTGTATGTGAGCGAGAGAAAGAAGCCTTTTGTTAGCCATAAGTTAACCTACTCCTCACTCCAAAGATGTCCTTATCCTGATAGATATCATGGCCCACCACCATAATCACTCCTTTCTACATAAATTCAACATATCACCCCTTCTTTGGTTTCATTTAATTCACTAGTCAAATACAGTTCTGGCAAAGTCAAAATCCCATCTGCCATGTATATACATCCATCCAATTGAGGGGGCTAGGGGAAAAAAAAAATACATAATGTTCCCAACTTTAAGATTCATGACCAATAAACTTGAGGTCATCCGCAATGCTACAGAGTAATCATTCTACATGTGTCTCTTCTATTCACTTTCCCATTCTTTTCAATGACTATTTCATACGTGATCTCTCATTTACTAACTTCCAGCACTTCCTTGTCTACCTGCACTCTTAGCAAAAGCACTATTTTACTGAAAGTACTGAAGTCCTCCAGTGGGAATGTCAGCAAGCTCAGGTAACTAAATTCCCCCATTTGACCACCATTTGCTCCTATGCACTCTGCTTGCTAAAGTGGAGGATCTGCAAAAAAACAAGGGAAACCCTCCATGAGATGGATTGACACAATAGCCACAACAATGGACTCAAACGTACCAACAATTATGAAGATGGCGCAGGACTGGGTAACATCTCATTCTATTATACATAACGTTCCCATGAGTCAGAGCCCACTCAACAGTCTAGTGGGCTCGATAGCAATTAGCAACAACACTCTGCTTCCTAAATTTTCTCCTGAATAAACTCTCAACCCGGTCTAAGGCAAAACCCTCCAATGCGCACTAGGTGCCGCACCTTCCCTGGTACTGGAAGATATTTTAGGCATTGCTATTGTAGTGTCTTACTCCCTGATCAACACAGGCCCCCTCTCTGCTTGATCATTTCCTCAGTATGTGCACATGTTGGTTTTTACTTCCCTTTAAAAAGACAAAACAATAAGAAAACAGCTTGATGCTACTCTGGTCTCCAAATGCTTCCTGCATTTTAAGCAGAGAAAATGCATTTTCTTTAGTGTTTTAATGCTAAAGTAGAGAGAATATATTTCCTCATTTGCTTTAGTATAGCTATATAAGCTGTGATTAATCTCTAGTCTTTGGAAAATGGCACAGGCTCTGTTCAAGATATAGCTGAGCAGCCTGTTCCACTCTTAAACATAACAAACACCTTAATACCCTACATGTTTTCTCCTATTCAAAATGGGTGATTGAAAGCTTGACATAACTAATGCCATAATGATGGTCTAAGTAATCTCTGTACATGTTTTTATTGCACCAGCTGCAATGGTCTCTTCCAAAGGGGTGTGGAGCTCTCTCAGCTCCTGTGGCCTTGGTCTCTCTTTTTTTTTTTTTTGTTCTCTTGATAAGTGGCCTTCAGTCTGCAAAATGGCAGAAAGGCTGCCTGACATTTTTAATCTGAAACTTTCTTTCTTGCTCCCTATCTCAGCCAGAGTGGACTTGGCAGAACAGTTCCACTAGCCGAGAGATTCTTATGTAGGTGAGTTTTTTTTCAGCCTGTTAAACAACCATACTGATTAGAGTCCAGATGGCTGACATGCATATCTTTAGTTCAAGGGTTTCTTGTAGTTGTTTTGTGATATGTAAGACCATCTGTGGACTACATCCTCAAAAGATTAGGTAACCCTGACCTTCCCCATATAAAACCCTCCCATCAGCCCTTTAGGGTAGACAGAATTTGGGAGGAATTTAACCCCCCCTGTCTCTTGGATACTGGTGTTCAATAAAGCCCTCTTTCTGCTTACCTCCTCCTGTCTCAGTATTGGCTTTGAGGCAGGTGGCTCGAATCCGTGATTTACGGTAACACATTTGTCTGCTCACTCTTACAAATTCCTACCTTAAAGGCAATTTCTCTCCCATGTGCCCCTATTTTTCCCATTTGCCTGAATCCACTGCAAGGATGGTTTTCCCTTGTCTCTGCTCTGTTTCCCTGTGCCTCCGTGTTATAAAGCCAATCATTCTCCACCAGTCCTAATCATCTCCATCTTTCAGCAGCAATGCACAGGTGATTTCTCTCTCTTCCTGGACAGGTTTTTGTCACTTGACATCTACTACTACATGCTCTTTGAGTTCTCCTTTTATAGCCCCGGATTTTTTACATTTTATTCATTTCTTTTTCTAGCATCTCCACATCTGCTAACCTGCCAACATTATAACCTTGGAGCTTAGTACTTCTCAATCTACCCTCACTTCCTACATAATTTCATCCATTCTCTTAACTTCAAATGTCATTACTTAGCTGTCAACATTCCCGAATTTATTCATCAAGCCTGAATATAAGCCTCGTGTAGACAACTGCCTTTTTTAAAATGTACACTTGCATGCCTAAATCAGCACCATTATTCCTGTCATACCCACAAGCCAGGCTTTTTGAAGTCATCCCCATCTCATAAATGGTCACTCCTTCCTCCCACTTGCTCAGGCCACAAACCTTGAGCTTGACTCCTATTTCTCTCAGACCTCACATAAGATCTTTTAGCAAAACTGGGTGGCTCTCTCTTGAAAATATATTCGGAATCCAATCAGTTCACCACCAACATGGCTTTCACCTCCAAAAAGTGTCATTATCTGTAACCTGGATTGTTCCTATAGTTTTCTCACAGGCCTCTCTGCCTCCTCCGTGCCCTTTGTCAGTAAATTCTCAATAAAGCAGCCAGAATGAAAATTTTAAGACATAAGAGATAGTGTATCACTCTTTGGTTCAAAGCCCATAGCAGTTCTCAGCTTACACAGGGATGGCCAAAATTCTGAAGGCCTGCAGGGCCCTACTAGATCTCTCCTCCAAATGCTTTTCTAACCTCTTTCACTACTTTACTCCTTGCCCATTCTGCTCCTAGCACTCTGGCTCCCTTGACGTCCTTTCAAACCATCCAGGACTTGCCCCCTTTCAAACCATCCAGGACTTGCCCTCTTTCAAACTTAACACCTACAGTTCTCTGAGATAGTCTCTTTGAACATTTCCACATGCTCACATCTCATTGTATTTACTCAAATATCTTCTTCTCAGTGATGCTTTCACTGACTATTCCACTGTCATTACTAGAGCTTATGCCATTAATTCAAAGTAAAACTGGTTGTATATATCTTGGCTTGAGGGCAGGTTATTCCAAAAATTCTAGCTTGAAACCACTGAATGAACAATTAAGATTATTACTCACAGATTAATTTGTTCAGAAAGAGGGAGATATGATGGAGGAGTTCATGAATCATAGCAATGCTCACAAGTTCGCTCAGTAACATAACAATGCCAGTGGTCCCTTTGTGCCTTGGTATATTAGCATGATGCTTATTTTACAATGAGCAATACTTTTTTTTTTTTTAATGGTAAAAATGGGGGCTTCATTTGGGAGACAACAATGAAAGAAAATGGTGATGAATCACTATCGAAGGTGCTTACAGGACATTTAGCCAAATTTGCTAGTCAACTAAAGCCCTTCCCACAATACACATGCAAATGACCAAGGAAACAGAATCTTGTTCTTCACCATTCTTTGCTTAAATACTTTCAATAGTGAGTTCCTCACTAGCTCTTACTGATTCTATTAAACTAAAAAATCTGTCTCCCAAAATGTTGAGTTGGCTTCATGTACCAATACAAGGACAACCAGTCTAACCACAGATCTAATTTTGTAACTTTTGTTGAAATTATATGAAAATAAATATAATCAATACGGTTATTGCTATTATAAGCAATATTGCCTGGAGGAAACCAAATGGCCTTTTGTCTTCTCAAGGTCTCTTCCTTGGTTACTTTCCAGTCACTGTAGTTTCATAATCTAGCCAATTTACAGCAGTGTATTTACTCTGTTTCTATATAGGTAGAGTGTCTGGAAAGGCTAAATAAAATTGCCTTGATAATGAGTACTAATTTTTTGAGGACTGTGTAATTTTAGAATCTAGCTACCACCCCCACCAAAACCCAAATAAAACTTAATGGCATTTGACACTATAACACACAACATGTTTATTTCCTGCTGTAAAAATACGTGTTTGTCTGCATGAACCTCACCTACCTGTTTTCTGGGTCTCAGCCTGCACAGGTGGGGCAATGCTCTGAAACACTGGAGGTGGAGGTCTTCCTACAGCCTTGGGGCTGGAACAGGCTGAGCACAGCTGACCATAGCCCTTCAGACCCCGGTACTGACAGCCCAAAATCTTACCTGCTCCAGAACCTGCATCACCAGCCTCTGACCCAAATTAAGACTGTACTTCCTTTGGATGATAGGAAATTGGACATCTTATGCTGGTGTTGGAAACCCTGGTGGCGTAGTGGTTACATGCTCAGCTGCTAACCAAAGGGCTGGCAGTTTGAATCCGCCAGGTGCTCCTTGGAAACTCTGTGGGGCAGTTCTACTCTGTCCTGTAGGGTCGCTGTGAGTCAGAATCGACTTGTCGGCACTGGGTTTGGTTTTTGGTTTATTCTGGTGTTTGATGCTGGGAAAAGCCGACTTCTCCTTTCAATAATATTTCTTGGCCTTTCCCAGAATCCTGCTCCTCAGATATTCTTCTGTAATTTGCCTAGCACGTTAATAAACTTAGCTCCTGAGATTCAACTTTATCCACTGAGGCTTCTGGGTGAAAAACACCCAGGAAAAAAGATGGACATAACTCTTAAACCCTATTTGAAGTGGATTTTTTTTTCTCTAATTAGGATAGGTCCTAATGATGCTGAACTAAAAATTTAATTAAACAAAAGAGTATTTCTAAAAAATCCAGCAGGCCAACAATAAGTTAGTGAACTATTCTGCTGACTGAATGGATTGCAGCTGCTTTCAGTTGAATGGCAGATAGTTTAGAAGCATTTCACAATCATCTTTTAATTACAGGTGTGTCAAAAAGAAACAATTTATTATTAAAATCATCTGTAGTAAATTAAACACTCCATACCCATGTTAACTCTAAGTGTAACTCTAACAAAGAAAATGCAGTATTTGTATTAGTCTGACAGGCTTGGTTTGAGCTTTAAAAGGTAAGCTGGAAAAGAAAAAGTTTACAACACATCTGAAATATAGCAGCATTGGGAAAAAAAAAAAAAAACTACATATATCAAATTCTTTCTTATTAAGATTAACTAATTTTTCTACTTAAACTTGTGTCTTTTTGTCTAAAAGAAAACATTGACTAAATAATGAATAAAAATGAAACCAAATTTGTACTTTTTTCTGTTTTTAATCATTTATTTATTTAATAAACATGTATTTAGTGCATGTGCCGGGGTTCTTCCATGCATTGGGATATCCCAGTGAATCACACATTGACTGATTTATTATATCTGTAGATCACATGAAGGTTATAGTCTGATGGGGTAGGCTGATATTATTTATCATTTATTGATGCTTTATTTAACTATAAATATATAAATAAAGCATTAACTAGGAAACCCTGGTGGTGTAGTGGTTAAGTGCTACAGCTGCTAAGCAAAAGGTCAGAAGTTCGAATCCACCAGGTGCTCCTTGGAAACTCTACGGGGCAGTTCTACTCTGTCCTATAGGGTCACTGTGTGTCGGGATTATCTCAATGGTAGTGAGTTGTCTTGGTTTTTATCTAACTAACATACATTTTTGTCCAAAATAGTATGACTCACGCATATATTTTTTTTAAAACTTGGCAAAGGAAAAGACAAATAAAAATACACCTTTTTAAATATCCTTAGTACTGTCTTCCAGAGCTAGGCACCTGACACATTTCCTTCCAAAAACGTTTTCTCTGTGTCCCACATATGTGGTAGTGCTATCAGGTTATTACCGTGAGCATAGCTTATATCCTGCTGCTTACAATTAGTTTCTATGGTAGAAATTTTCTCATGCCATGAAATTTTGAATAAATAAATCATTTTTAGCTTGACTAATACCTTATTATTTCTCGAGGGTTGAGGGGAGTGGAGATTAGCCTCCCACTACTAACATTCAGCTGTGTTGTGACAGGGTAAGAAGTCTTTCTCTGTTCCAAGAAAAAGATGTCAGAAAATAAGTGGATTAATATCCTCTTTAAAAGTGAGGTGTGCATTTAATTATTAAAAACATATTTCATGAAATATGTCAGTTACAGTTCATAGATCACATAGTGTTGAAAAGCAAAGATGTCACCTTGAAGACTAAGGTGTGCCTGACCCAAGCCATGGTGTTTTGAATCGCCTCATATGCATAGGAAAGCTGGATGTTGAATAAGGAAGACTGAAGAATTGACATCTTTGAATTGTGGTGCTGGCGACGAATATTGAATATACCCTGGACTGCCAGAAGAATGAACAAAACTGTCTTGGAAGAAGTACAACCACGATGCTCCTTAGAAGCAAGAATTTTGGAAGAAAGTGTGTATTAGTTAAATAAAGCATCAATAAATGATAAATAATATCAGCTTAGCCCATCAGACTATAACCTTCACATACTTTGGACATGTTACAGGAGGAATCAGTCCCTGGAGAAGGACTTCACGCTTGGTAAAGTAAAGAGCCAGAGAAAAAGAGTAAGACCCTCTGCAAGATGGGTTGACTGTGGCATCAACAATAGGCTCAAGCATAACAATGATTGTGAGGAAGGCACAGGACCAGGCAGTGATTCCTTCTGTTGTACATAGGGTTGCTACGAGTTGGAACTGACTCGACAGCGCCTAACAACAACAACAAGTATACATTTGTATATTTCACGTGGTATTAATAAAATAAACCCTTGAGTACCCGTTACCAAACCAAAGCCAGTTGCCTTTAGATGATTCCAACTCATAGCCACCCTATAGGACAGAGTAGAACTGCCCCATAGAGTTTCCAAGGCTCTAATCTTTATGGAAACAGACTGCCAACTCTTTCTCCCTTACAGTGGCTGGTAGGTTTGAACCACTGACCTTTGGTTAATAGCTTCCATTATTTATTTACTATAAAAGCTTAATTTTTGAAAGCTTGTTCTGTGTCGTTTTCCCATTAAGTCATCTTTCCCTCATACTCCCCTTCCCCCAATAGCTGTATATTTCTCATGTATACTATACTTTCTGATGAAAAAAAAAAAAAAAAAACCAAATCCAGTGCCATCTAGTCGATTCCGACTCCTAGCGACCTTATAGAACAGGGTAGAGCTGCCCCATAGAATTTCCAAAGAGCACCTGGTGGATTGCCAACCTTTTAGTTAGCAGCGGTAGCACTTAACCACTATGCCATCAGGGCTTCCATAGCTTCTGATGGTACAGGATATATTTTAAGGAATGTTCAATTATGGCCATTTACTATGTAGTTTATTTCATAGTGCAGCAAGAATCTTGTCATTCATTTTTTATTTCAAACATTAAATTATTTTTGACTATGATTTTTTCCATATTAATTAAAAATTGTATTGTTGAATTAAAAATACTCATTTATGTGTATCACACTAAAACCATGAATTTACTGATGTTTTTAAATATTTAAATTTTTATCTAGAAATTCTATTTTAAAATTATCTTTTTAGATTTCCCTAACCAAAAAGCCAAACCTGTTGCCGCCTAGTCGATTCCAACTCACAGCGACCTTATAGGACAGAGTACAAGTGCCCTATATGGTTTTCAAGGAGCACCTGGTGGATTCAAACTGCCAACCTTTTGATTAGCAGCCATTTCCCAGGAAAGTTATTTTTAAGTTTTCTCCGTAAGTATATTAATTCATGTATTAGTGCACAGAGTAAATTTGAAATTCTGTGGTTATATACCACAGTAGATTATGAACTGTGTGAAAAATCCAAATAATTTGTGGCAATTTTAAAGCTAATCAAAATGTTGCCAAAAATCATTCCAATTTAAGAGAAGTGATGATGTTTTATTGTAATAATAGCCTAACTTCTTTATAAAGAACAAAACAAAAATAATAATTATAATAATATAGTCACCATTTCTTGAGCATTTATCTAGTTTGAGTCACTGTGTAAATGCTTTACACCTTTGTTTTATTTAAGCTTCACAATAGTTCTATCTGTTGGGTATCAATTTAGAAGTAAGAAGCCTGGAACCTAGAAAGTAAGTGATTCCTTCAAGGTCACCCAGAAAAAGAGTCACAACAGAGCCATGGATTTACCTAAAGTATGAATATAGAGGCCATGTTTATAAATGCAACCCTTTCCTGATTCTCTAGGCACAGATGGAGCTCTGCCTTACCATGAACACCTGTTCACAGATAACAAAGGTGAAGCAATGGCATATTTACATTGAGAGAAATCTCACACGGTCAGCATGAGGACAGATCTGCTTTATTCATACTGCCCTCTCTCTCAAAAGTTGTGCTTTAAAAGCCTCCTGGATTAGACAGTGTATGCTCAAAGGAGAATGTTGTGAGGTTTTAGAATTACACCAAGGGAGAAATGCTGAAAAGGAGTGGAAGTATTTAATTCTATTCACAGAAAACCAAGAGAAGATAAACATGGGTGAATTTATAAGAGGGAATAAAATTGCTCTGTTTGACCACAAAATTAGAGATACCATGATAGACTGAGCACTAGGAAAATACATTTTGGTTCAATAAAAGGAAGGACTTCCTAAATTTCATGTTAGAAGTTGTTCAGGCACTGGATCACTTAGATACTAGAAAATGAGTATTTGATAGATAGTATATACATCCTTGGTTTTTTGAACTTTAATTTTATGATTTTATGAACCTAAATTATTTTTTAATTTACTCATAAAATAGGCATAACTTTTTGACAAAATCTAATTTCAGCTCTTTCAGTGTAGATACTGCTTCTATGTAGAGACCAGGGCTTCAAACTGGTTCAATCTAGTTCCACCCACTGCTGAGTATTTGCATTTCCACCCCAGATATCTTGTTAAAATGTAGATTCTGATTCAGTATGCCTGGGGTGGAAGTACAAATTCTCAGCAGCAGTTCAAACCAGAATGAACCGGTTCAAAGACCTGACAGAGAAAAAGAGGAGGGAATTTCCCAGGATGCAGTAGTCATAGGCCCTGATGTCCAAAGAAGAGCCACAATCTCTTTCAAAATCCATTCTTAGGTTCCTAAGTGTTCCAAACAGTTGTGCTCTGCTAGTAACAAAAAGATTTTCAGTTCAAATCCACCTAGTGGCCTTGCAGAAGAAAATGCTTCTGTAAAGATTATAGCCAAGAAAACCCTATGGAGCTTAGTTCTACGCTGCACACTTGGGATTGCCATAAGTCAGACTTGACTGGACAGCAACTAACAACCACCACAACAATAAGAGAGGTGATAGATAAACAATCATGAGATCTATTCCTATACAGCATTTTGATCTCACTGAAATCATGGTACAAAGTGACTTTAAATTTCAGAAAACCTAAGAATAGAAATTCAGAATCCATTCTAATGTCATAGCATTGCTTACCCCTGCTAGGGTCTTGATGTATTAATAGAGGCAAGAGCCCAAAATTTCTAGTTATAGCAATCTAAATGATTTTAAGAATTATTTTCAAAGATTTTATTTTTAATTTAGTTTTATTATAAAGTGAGAATGAGGATTATCCAAACATTGTCTCACTACTTGATGATTGAGTGTGTATTTTTATGGTGTGACGGGCCATTATGTGTATGAAGCTTGCTTTGCATTATCTTTTCAGTAAAGTGACAGATGGCATTGTGTTTTTTAGAAGTCCTTAATGACCAAGGGCAGACTTTGACAAGATGATTGTTTATAATTTAGGACCACTCTCTCAAACCAAGAAACTAAATAAAGCTGTGAATTAATTAAAACAACCAGCCACAGAAGATAGCAAGCCAATCTAGAAATCAATTATTCTTAAAAGACAAAATCATCTTGAAATTAAGAGGATAATTTATTGTTATCTGAATAAACCTCCTGGCACATAATTAGGGAGAAAGTCTTAACTTCTGAGCATTTCCACTTGGAACACACAATGGAGATAAGGAAACTCCAGAACAATTAGTCCCTACAGACAATTGAACAGAATATGTGCCACAAGATTTATACTTCCTTTTCTTTCTCCCTGGTGTATTACATGATTGGTGAATGAGGGGCTTGGATTTGCCAGGCACTCTGCACAAAATATTACACATAAGCTTTATAAAAATGACCCCTTTCATTAATGAGTGCATAGGCAGAGAGGTTTACATTATTCACCAGTGTTGCACAAGGGGTAGGCCAGAACACAAGTGTTTGATTTCAGGTCTATTTCAAGTTTAAACCCATTGTCTTTCATCATAATGCACTGCTTTAAGGCCAAGTATGGGGATTGCCGGTGTTGTATCGGTGGCATTGAAGCCATCAACTAATAGGTTCTTGTCAAGCAGACTACTGAATTGACATTGGCCAGACACAGGGTTGGAAGAACAGAAAGGTTTATTCACAGTTTGCAAACTGGGAGACAGGCAGGATCTCATGACCAAAGTCTGTCAGCTCCCTGAACCGGGGCAGATTTGTTCCTTTTATAGGGAGTGACATACATATGCATGAACAGTGAGGGGAGGATCTTCAGTCTTTTGATGTAGGTGCAGTCCACATAATTTCAGTGAATGGGCTTTTGTTCATGACTCTAAAAATACTGTGCACAGCCCTGAAAAAATAGCAATGGCTCACTACTGCCACCCTAAAAAAAAAACCTAGGAAGTTTATATTGCACGGTAGATTCAGAGTCAGTGTGCCTGTGCCTCGGCCTCCTGCCAGGAGAAGATAAGAAACCTGGTGATTTGACCAATCATGGTGAAGTGCTGTAAAAGTTGTAGTGAAACTGTAACAAGGGTAGACTTTTTTGAAAAACAACTATTATGGGACGGTTAATAACCCTTAATAACTCTTTCATGACTGCCTACTTCAGAATCAAGCTTCAAATACCTGCATTCAAGAGAACTGTTGCTACAGGAGTGGCATGGTGAATCAGAGGGCTGTAAGGTTTGTGAGGGAAGTTTTCCAGCAGTGTGGCAGGGAGAAGGTTCTGGATATAGCATCTTGGGCTGATGCAGGGAGTCTTAAGGACCATTTATTGCACTCCATCGACTTTCTTAGTCATGCTTATCACCACAATATTCATTTAGAGAAAACTCTTTTTCAGACAAATTTTACTCTCTTTTAAAAAGCCCAGCCCTTCCTGAGGGAGCAGGAGAACAGTGGGATGCAGACCCCAAATTCTCATAAAAAGACCAGACTTAATGGTCTGACTGAGACTAGAAGGATCCCAGCAGTCATGGTCTCCAAACCTTCTGTTGGCCCAGGACAGGAACCATTCCCGAAGACTACTCATCAGACATGGAAGGGACTGGACAATGGGCTGGAGAGAGATGCTGAGGAAGACTGAGCTACTTGTATCAGGTGGACACTTGAGACTGTATTGGCATCTCCTGTCCGGAGGGGAGATGGGAGGGTAGAGAGGGTTAGAAACTGGCAAATCCGTCACGAAAGGAGAGACTGGAAGAAGGGAGTGGGCTGACTCATTAGGGGGAAAGTAAATGGGATTATGTAGTAAGGTGTATATGAGTTTATACGTGACAGACTGACTTGATTTGTAAACTTTCACTTAAAGCAAAATAAAAATTATTTAAAAAAAAAAAAAAAAAAGCCCAGCCCTGACAAAAGCTTACTTAAAATTTTGGGAAGTTTATTCATTTCTGAAATAAAGTAAGGTCTAACTTTACAATCTTTCATTATGTGCATTGCCTTGTGCTGTTTCCAGTATTGGGAAATCCCCTTCAAATACCATCAACAATTCTTTTCAGATCTGCCTCTCCCCACACCCGGCCAACCAATAAATGCAGTAAATATGTCCTTTCTCTCTATAAAATAATATAGAAAGAAGAAAAAAATCATCCTCTTTCATGATGTTTATTATTTTTCCTTCTTGTGTTATAGTAATACATTCTTAGAAGACCTTTGAATTCACAGACATTGTTAGCATGGCTGTATCATGTAGGTACTAAGTGCCAAAATGTATTTTTGTGTTACACTGATTCAAAACAATATTTTGGAATCTCATACTAGGCTGTTCATTGTGCATTTGTGAAAAATATATACCTGGAAATAATGCTTCTATATTTGTCTCTTATGCATGAAATAGAGACATAATGTTCTTGTTCTTAGCTGCTCTTGAATTGTTCCTTGATTCATGATGACCCCGTGCACAATGGGATCAAATCATTGTAATTTATAGGATTTTCATTGGCTGATTTTTCAGAAGTAGATAGACAGATTTTCTTCCTAGTCTATCTTAGTCTAGAAGCTTCACTCAAACGGGTTCAACATCACTGCAACACACAAGCTTCAACTGTCAGTTGAGTTGTGGCTCCACATGAGGTGCATTGGCCTGGAATCCAACCAGGTCTTCTGCATGGAAAGTGAGAAGAATAGGGTTTGAGATATCACTACAAACACATCAGAGAACCTTTTGAGGCCTTGCTTGGAGGACTGGCAGGGGAAGCATAGTGCACAGATTTCTACACTTATCACATGGAATAATGTGATCTATGCAAATGCAGTTTGAGCTTGACTGGCTTTAAAAATGGTAGAAACCCACACAATGTTGCTATTCCATTAACCCCGGCTGCACTAGAGTGTTCCTGAGGATACACAAAGCCTCTGATTCACAGCAACACATGGGACTGCAATGCTACAACCCCTGGAGAAGAGAATAATAGGGCCTGGGTATCATATCAAGTGATTATACTTACTGAAAATCTATCAGTGGTACCCACTTCGTATGAATAAAAATCTAAACTCTTATATAGCAAGCAAAATGAATCATCTAGTCTTTCCCTAATCACAATGTAAGCAGGAACCCCATGAAACTACGGTAAGCTCCAAGACACACTATGTCTGTTCTTCCTCCCCTGGACTTTGCATATGCTGTCTGCATGTTTGGATTCCATTAGAATGACAGAGATAAGGTTTGCAATTCCAGTCTTCCTTTGAATTCAAGTAGAATTTCCTTTATGAACCTTCTCAGATCCCTCTCTCCCCTTGCCCACATGTGGTATCTCAACTTTGTTGTACTATGGGTGTATCTGATGATATTCATCTGCTCTGTCTTATTATCTTGTCCACGTGCTAGTTCTTCCCTGAAGCTAGCCCTTAGCTCCAGACTCTTTCTCTTAACTTGCTCTGTATTTTGAGCCTCTCCTACGGTGCTGGGCTCCTGTTTGTTGATAATAGATGCCTGTGCCAGCCTGTATAACACACCTCAAGTATCATTGAACACTAAGTCCAGAAGTGTAAGACAAAATTTGTTTTTATTAACTGTACTTTCTCAAGTCTTACATTTCTCATCTCTACAACACAGATAGAGTTTTGCCTCACCTCCTTCAAAGAGTGATTGTAAATTTCAATATGGGCGTTTTTCTGGAAGCTACACTGAGCTCTTAGTCTCTGCAGGCTCGGAGTGAAGGGACTTTGGAACAAAAGGATTGAAGAATACATTCTTGCTTTTGAATAGGTCAAATTGTGTAAAAAACGCTTAAATCACTCTTTAAATATACCATTTCTATATAAATGTAAAATGAAAAATCAAACCAGTTGCCATTGAGTTGATTCTGATTCTTGGCTTCTCCATGCGTGCTTCATAATGACTGATTTTTTAGAAGTAAAAACAGGGCTTTCTTCCCAGGTACCTCTGGGTAGACTTGAACCACCAACCTTTCAATTAGCAGCCTAGTAAATTTATAATTTGCACCACCCACTGGCTATATAAATATACCTTTGTTAGATTCCCTGGATGGTGCAAAGAGCTAATAGCTTGACTACTAACAGAAAGATTAGTGGTTAGAACCCACCCATAGTTATCTCAGAAGAAAGGACTGGTGATCTGCTTGAAAATCATACGAAGCTGTTCTACTCTACACACATGGGGTCGCCAGGAGTCAGAACGAACTCAGCTCCAACAGATTTGGTTGTTAAAATGCACAGGTATTTAATTTAATCAGAAATGAGACCAAATGGGCAACTCTTGTCCAAAAGCAGGATGAGAAGGCAGGAAAGGACAGGAAGAGGATGAATGGACACATGGAACCCAGGGTGGAAATGGGGAGGGAGCTGTCACATTGTGGGGACTGAAACAAATGTCACAAAATAATATGTGTATAAATTCGTGAATGAGAGATTAACTTGAGCTGTGAACTTTCACCTAAAGCATAATAATAAAAATAAAATAAAAATGCACAGGTACTGGGCAGCAGGCCAAAGCCCAGCATTTCTTTTGCGGGACCAATCTCTATAGACCTCTTCATTCTCCTTCATAATTATTAGGAATTGTGTCTGCTGAAACCTTAACCATCTCTGTTTAAACTTTTCTTCTGAATCCCTTCCACTGAACCTTCCTGCATTATAAAAACAGAGGTGCGGCTGGATGTGGGCACCCCTTAACCGGGTTAAAAATCTGAGGCTGTGTGTTCACAGAGACTTTAGCTCAATGAATCTATCAACAGTTCTGGAGAAAAAGGAAAAATAAAAATGCAGGGTGTAATTGCTTAAACGGAAACTAACGGAAGTCCTAAAAAGCACAAGCAGAGAGGGAAGTGCTGAGTCAGTGGCTGCTGATCCTGAGGTTTGATCTGACTTATTTTTTTTTTTTTAACTTTTGCTTTTTTTGTGTTGTGGAATGGCCTGAGCTATGAGGCCGGGGAAAATGTGAATCCCCAGAGCTGAGGAAAAGTATGAAGACACAGAGAGCTGAGGGACTTGTTGAGAAGGGCTCAAGGAGGAAAGAAAACATTTATGCCCTGAAGAAATGGTTTCAGGATCCCAAAGCCATGATACCAAAGTTAGAGAAGAGAACAGGGAGAAATGGTAAGATGATGGAAGATTCCCGGAGTTCAGCTGATTGATAGGACATCAGAGAAAGCAAGAGCCAAATAGAAAGGATTATTAGGTGAGGAGTTTGGGCTAGGAGGCATAGATAACAGATTTGGAAATATAGGGTCACTATGAGTTTGAATCAACTCGACAGCAATGGGTTTAGTATTTTGGTTAAATGCATCAAAGGATGGATTTAGGTTAAAAATTAAGGAAAGGAGATGCATCAAAATTGGATTCTATCAGTATCAAAAGGTGTTTTATTCATCCCGACAGAAAGGCCATGAGCAAATAAAAATTTAAGTTAGCACCCCTTTAAAACAAGAAATTTTCTACTAGGTACTGTACATAACCCGTTTGTAAATGCAGTGACATCTAGTTATAATTAACTTCTCTTTGTATGTTTATGGATGTGCTGTAAAGGAACTTCATTTTTTTAAGGCCGGTAGTAAAAACCTCATTCCTACCCTCCTGATGCCAGATACAAAATGAAGCTTTAAGCTCAACAACTCTGGGTCCAAGGAGGAAAAAGTTGTGATCTGATGTCAGCTCACCCACTCCACTGCCCTCCTCAAAGCCACTGCTCTGCATTCGACTTAGCTATGTTGACAATTTACCCATAAATTTGAGCAAACACATTGCTTTAGTGTGTCTCAAGTAGAATACCTGTAAAGTAAAAATATGCTCTGGCTTCTGTAAGTGATGGGGAGATAAAGCGAGGTCATATATATAGAACATAGAAAAATACGGATGCCAAATTTGAAATAATTGAATATGGTTGCCTTTGAAACTTTCTCTTCCATCAGCCTCTTGTGATAAATTGTACTGGTTTTATTCATTCATCCATTTTTTTATTTATTCAACTAGTTTTTGTGTATCTATATGCACCAGGTATTGTTCAAAGTATTGAACAAAATAGACAATGCTCCCTGTCCTGATAGAGTTTATATTCTGTCTACTTATCCTACTTCCATTCATTTTTTTATTTCTTCCTTGCTTTTCTGTAACTGTGTTTACTACATGCCAAGTCTTATATTAAGCATGTAATACCTATTTCCTCCCTCGATTCTCTGAACAGCCCCTCTATGAGTGACACTAACACAAATGAGTGAAATAGCTTGTCTAAAGCCTCTTGCTAGTTAGTGGACAGCCTCAGTCTGAAGCCAGGTTCTGCTTTCCTATTGCTAGGCCCACTTCTTTTTGCTTTCTTTCTAACGTCATATCTCTGGTGGTTTGTTCATCTCTTTGCTCTCACAGAATCTACCCATTTTATTTTTTCACCTAACCTTTAGGCAGATGCTCAGTGGTTAAGAACTATGGCTACTAACCATAAAATGGGCAGTTCAAATCCACCAGGCACCCCTATGTGGTCGCTATGAGTCGGAATGGACTCGATGGCAATGGGTTTGGTTTGGTTTGGTTACACCCCTGCATACTTCCAAAGCTCTGGGTCAAGACCTCAGTCTTTAAAATGACCAAAAAAAAAAACCCTAACCCGTTGCTGTAGAGCCTATTATGACTCATAGTGACCCTACAGGACAGAGTAGAACTGTCCCATACGGTTTCCAAGGAGTGCCTGGTGGATTTGAACTGTCGACCTTTCGGTTAGTAAAAAAAGTAGCCGTAGCTAAATACACCATAAGGACTCACAAATTCAGAGACTTGTGGGGCCTGAGTCATGAGGCCCCACCTCTTTCTGCAACTTTATCTGCTGCCACTCCTCTGGCCCTGCGTGCTAGCTTGCCTGTCATTCTCTGAGTCATCTGGGTCTATCCTGCTCCTTCCTGCCACAGTCCAGTCTATGAATTCTGTGCTCTGGCTGAACAGCCTTGCCAGAAATCCCCTTCCTGCTTGCCAACTTGTACTAATCCTTCAGATATTAGCTCATTGACCACGGAGGGCATGTCCCTTGCTCCATAAACTAATTTAGGGTACTCGGTTATATTCATGCAGCACCAAGGGGTTTCCGTCTCCCAGTTGTTTGTTATTATACATTTGTATGATTCCAAGTCAACCTCTTCCAACTGATCGAAGGGCTCCTTGAGGGATGAGGCCATATGTCTTTTGACCTGGTTCAGCGTCTAAGACTTCGTGGGTAACACAGATGGATTGAATGAACTGCCGTAGGCATGTCCTCACACCGCTTTAAACTCACCAATTCTGAAGTTACATTTTGCTCAGATAACACTCCCTTGGACTTCCCTACTTGATGACCTTGATGGCCTCACTATAGCCATCCTGATTTGGCCTGATCTTTGGGGACCATGGAGTCCCTGGGTGGCACAATCAGTTATGTGCTTGACTGCAAACCAAAAGCTATTTGAGTCAACTCAGGGGCTCCTGGGAAGAAAGGTCTGGCAATCTACTTCCAAAAGATCAACCACTGAAAACCCTATGAGCACAGTTCTGTTATGACACACAAGGAATTGCCATGAGTCAGAGCTGTCAATGGCTATTGGAAAAATTATTGTTACAGCTAGAAGACCCTAACTGACTTGATGTCAACTGTTTTTTAGTTTTTGTTTTCTTTTCTTTTCTAGGGGGGAGGGGGAATCACATCCTCTCTATCAAATCATTTTGTACCTCTGTATCTGTCTCTGAAACCCTGGTGGCACAGTGATTAACAGCCATGGCTGCTAACCAAAAGGTTGATAGTTTGAAACCATCAGGTGCTCCTTGGAAACCGTTTGGGGCAGTTCTACTCTGTCCTATAGGGTCGCTATGAGTTGGAATCAACTCGATGGCAACAAGTTGTTTGTTATATATCTGTCTCAGCTTCCCACATCACACAGGTAGACCTATGTTTAAATTATTCTTTTAAATAATGGTGTGGTGTACAGCTTTGAGACCTCCATGATGTCCTTTCCAAAAATCACAACTTAAGTGTATTCATTATGTTGGCCAAGTATTTTTTAAATTTCCCCAAATTATTCCTTGGGTTTAGTCTTATTATTATTGTACAAATATGTATTATACACATACATGTTTCATTTCAGCATCTCATTTCTTTATCATGAGCTAATTAATTGGAGATGGAAAAAATAAAGATTTAAAAAAGAAAACACAAACTGATTATGCTGTGTAAGGTCCTGGGGTAGTTCAATAAATAATGGAAGGGAAGAGAAGAGCAAATCTCCAATTCCACTGGCAGTAAAAATCAGAGATTTCAGGTCTCTATTAAGGCCGTATATATATATGGTATATATATATTTAGATAAGGGATTCCAGTTAGAAATACTCGTCTCCATAGTGAAGGCTGCGAGAATGTTAATTTCGTATTTGTGGTTGAGGGTGTAGGGAGCGCTAGTGGCATAGTGGTTAGAGAGCTGGCTGCTAACCAAAAGGTCGGCAGTTCAAATTCACCACCGCTCCTTGGAAACCCTATGGGGCAGTTCTACTCTGTCCTACAGGGTCGCTATGAGTTGGAACCGACTCAAGGGCACCTAACAACAACAACAACAACGAGGGCGTCCCAGTTGTAACTTTTCACCGGGAGTGGCTTATTTGGACCCTTGAACACAAACAAGTGGATAAAACTCATCATGTGCCTGCTTCTCCTGGTCTCTGGGGTGCCTCCCTTTGGTGCCAGACCACGAAGGGAGATAGTGCTGGCAGCCTCGGAAGGCAGCGCTGCTATCAGCAAGGCCAGGCTCTGCCTGGCAGAATGGCCTCAGGCCCTCTGGGGGAGCGTCTGCGGGAAGAGGCCAGGTGCCCAGTGTGCCTGGACTTCCTGCAGGAACCAGTCAGTGTCAACTGTGGCCACAGCTTCTGCTTCAGGTGCATCTCCGAGTTCTGTGAGAAGTCCGATAGCGCCCAGGGCGGCGTCTATGCCTGTCCCCAGTGTCGGGGTCCCTTCAGGCCAGAGAACTTCCGACCCAACCGGCAGCTTGCGAGCCTGGTGGAGAGTGTGCGACAGCTGGGGCTGGGCGCGGGGCCTTCCGGCGTGCGCCTCTGCCTGCGCCATGGCGAAGAGCTAAGCCGGTTCTGTGAGGAGGATCAGGCGGCGCTGTGCTGGATCTGTGACACCACCCCTGAACACAGAAGTCACCTCACGGTGCCCCTGCAGGAGGCCGCCAGGGGCTACCAGGTGAGAGCCGCTGTGTCCTGAGAGCCAGGCACTTGGAGAGGCCCTTTAACCCAAACCGAAAACCAAACCCACTGCCCTCGAATCTATTCCGACTCATAGCGACCCTATAGGACAGAGTAGAACTGCCCCATAGTTTCCAAGGATCGCCTGGTGGATTCGAACTGCCGGCTCTTTGGTTCGCAGCCATAGCACTTAACCACGATGCCACCAGGGTTTCCAGAGGACGTTTAGGAATCGGCATATGCTGCTTTGACAGAGGAGCAGGCAAAGCCAGAGGTGTGACTGCCTAAACACACATCCAAATGATAGCTAGCACCCAGGTCTCCTCTGCTTTCTCCTCCCAATACCCTGCCAACTCGCACTCAGGTAAGGGCCTTCTTGCCTTTGCCCAAGGCATTCCACTTTTGGGACCCTTCCTCAGGAGCTCAAACCCACCCATCCTTTGAGGCTGCCCACCTCCTCCATGAAGACCCCACTCCCCCATTTAATTTTGTGTTGGGCTGAGTCCTATAGGGTCACTATGAGCAGGGCTGGATTAAGTCATGTGAGGGCCCTAAATACTGATAATCTGTGGTGCCCACTCCTCTGTTTATTCATGCCTTGGAACAGGTTATATGTGTTGTATATACACATGTATAAACAATCTTGCAAGCCGGCAACCTTGTGACTGTGCGAACTTTATTTCTGGCAGCACATTCTCTTGCACTAGAGCTGGTATCTATTGCTTAGTGTCCTGCTCCTTCCTTTCCACTGCACCCTCGCTTTTCCTTGTGTTCTGTCTTCTTGGCTGGCATCCATGGGTCCTTGCTTTGAACAACTCGTGCCCCTGTTTTGTTGACACCCTAAACATGTGCTTACCTTGCTTACTGGATAATCCATCCCTGGCTATGAGTCAGAATTGACTTCACAGTAATGAGTTTTTTTTTTAATACTAAATAAATATTGATAAACTCTGAAGAGTGTCCTAAGGCCCTAAGTTACACTTCCACAGTTTTCGTCCTTACCAACCCTATTTTCCAGCAAAACTAGCCTAATCACTGTTGGTCCCAAACACACCATACCTGCTTTTACGCAAAATTTCTGGTATTCAAGGGGGTTTTTCTCCATTCACAAGTGTCAAAGTGCTTTATTCCTACCAGACACCAAAGAAAATGCCACTTTCACCATCTTGCTAAATGTCTATATGAATTCTACTGTTATTTTATGTGCATCATTATGTACAGCGTCAACCAGCCTCCTTTTATAAGCAGTTTGTGTGTAGGACATACTGAATGATTTGGAAGATAGAGGTGTTTTTGTTTGTTTGTTTGTTTGTTTTTTCCCATTAAAAATGTGTGATTGTGTGTATCTTTGTGAGTGTCTTCTGTAAACAAATGTGTTTACCTTGAGCAGAGATCCTAGGGGTGAAAGTAGATTTAGGTTCCATTATATTATTTTTTTTACCGTTTGAAATATTTACCAACAGTATTTATTTTTCTTTTTTAAAAATATTAAGTAACATGATTGTTTCTGCCTCCCCCCAAAAATACAAAACTCTTTTCTTATTATAAAGTAATAAATATTTTTGAGAAGTTGAAATCTAAGGAGAGATATATGGAATAATGTTATTCTTCAACTTAGCACCAAGGGACATTTCTTCTATTAAACATTTTCACAGACTTCTATCTTTATTTTTTATGCTCATTACAAGTTCTTTTTCCCCACCAAGAAAAAAAAAAGTTTCATCAAGTCAATTCCAACTTATAGTGACACTATAGGACAGAGTAGAACTGCCCCATAGGGTTTCACACACTTTAAATCTTTATGGAAGCAGTCTGCCACATCTTTCTCCCACAGAGTGGCTGGTGGGTTTGAACCACTGGCCTTTAGGTTAGCAGCTCAGCACTTTAACCACTGCATCACAATCATGCCAATTACATTCAATATATGTATTTTAATTGATGTTACAGTTGTAGGCATTTCATGTCACTGAATCTTCTGCAGCACCTTATTTTAATTCAGTCCTGTTGATGAAAAGTATTTTTTCACCCACTCCCATATTTAGCATTTTGTTAAATGCATTTTAGGTATTTTAAATAATGTTAGAATGAACATACTTGTAATTATTTCTTTGGTTATATCCTGGTATTATAATTTTTAAATATATGTATGTTTAATTATTAATGTCAGGTATTTTTACGTGCTTTCTGGGTACTACTTTAACTGACCTTTTTATTTCCAGCAATGTCTAGCTGACATTACATAACGAAATTAGGGCATCTGTAAAGATTTTGGCATCTCTTCCACACAGGTAAAGCTCCAAACAGCCCTGGGGGTTGTGAGGAAAGAGATGGAGGAGGCCTTGACTCAGGAGGCCAGCGTGGGTAAGAAGACCGTCATTTGGAAGGTAAGGGGATATTGGGGCTCCAGGAGTCTTACTGACGTGAAGAATGCCATTCTTCCTTAGTCTTCTCCTGTCCAAAGCTATTGTTCCATCTATGTAGTTGTTCAAGAAAAACATCTTAGTGTCATACAGGTTTGCCCTAGTCCCCTCAAATTACATTGTGCACCTGTGCTCTTCTTTTTATCTCTATTGGCATAACACAATCCAAATTATAAATAGATAACTTTACTGGTTTGGATCTTACTGTAAAATTCACTGTTGTAACCCTAACACCTAAAACAGGGTCTCATACTGTCACGATTGGTTTAGAAAATATTTATTGGAATATGAAATCATGAATATTTTACAACATTATGACAGATAATATAGAGCTAATAGTGACCATCATACATACAGGTGAATAATATGAACTTTTCCTAGCAACATGCCATGCAGATACACATTTCCTATTTTCTACGCCCTTGTCAACTCTTTTTTCTCTTCCGCGCATTAGTAGCACGTGCACACACACAGTGTAGCTTAAAAAGCCAACCAGACCTGTTGCCGTTGAGTCACTTATGACTCATAGCAACCCTACAGTTTAACTAAGGGTGATTTTACCCCCGCCCCCTGGAAATATTTTTGGTTGTCATAACTAGGGTTTAGGTAGAGTCTAGGGATTCTAAACACCCTGCAATGTACAAGACACTCCCTCAAGTCTAAAATGTCAATAGTGCTGAGGTTGAAAATATGTATATTAACATGCTTGGCTGCTAACTGAAAGGCTGCAAGTCTGAGTACACCCAGAGGCACCTAGGAAGAAAGGCCTGGTGACCTACTTCTGAAAAATCAGCCTTTGAAGCCTATGGAGCATAGTTCTACTCTGACACATTTGATCACCCTGAGTCAGGATCTGCTTGATGGCAACTGGTTTGGTTTTGGTATGTATATATGTGTGTGTGTGTGTGTGTGTATTTCTAGAAACAATATATAGTTTGTATGTTTATAGAATTTATAACAGAATACTGACTATATATGTAGATTATATAGAATATTTGATCTTTCTCCTTCTCCAAATGCCCCTTCTTCTCTGATAATTTTCTACATTTCTCTAATTTTTCATCCTCTTTCCTTTTAAAATTTTGTCTTATACTATATCCTCACACAGTTATTTTCATCAGGACTATTTTTGTTACAGGTTTCTTCCGGGATAAGTCTTCTTTTTTTCCATTGCTTTTATGTTCAGTATATGTAAACTTAAACACTGACAAGTTTTTGTCCTTTTGTAAATTAACTGTTTTCAATCTTGGCCTCAGGACAGATTTACTAAATCGGAATCTCCGTATCCAAGATCTGGGTTCCTGTATTTTTTAAACACTCCATTTATTATTTTAAAGTAAAGATGAGGTTAAGATTCCTGTATAAGCCAATTAATTACACTCGAGTAATCTTTACCATTGAGAACATATCTACATGAGCCAAATGTAACAAGTATGGGTCTCTTTACCTGATCAGGGTCCGTGCCCTGGAGCAGTCGAGCCAACAAAACATACTCCAAGTTAGAAAGAGTGAGAAAGTTTATCAAGGAGATGCATACATCACCAGGGACCCAGCAATAACACAGGCTGTCTCTATGGAGTCCCAAAGAGCAGTTTTACATTAGAGTTTATACAGAATCTTACAAGGGTTACAGGTCTCTTTGTAATCCCCTGCCAGACATTTCTTTATTAGGCTAAAGACATACATATCTGAAACCTGGAATCCAACTTTCCTGTGGGGTTTGTATGCCACAGGTAGTTCCGCCAGAACAAAAGATTATTTGCATCAGTTTAAAACAAAGAACAAAGTCATTAACATTTGGTCAAAACAAAGTCATTAACAGAGGTATGTGAGGAGGCAGGCAGAGGAAGAACGACTTATAGGTTTATCATGGCCTTAGTTATATTAAACTCTCAGTTGCCCTTTTTGAAAAAGGAGAAAACATGCTGGGTGGTATTGAAGTCACAGTCTTGATAAAAATGAATTCTAAATTCTAATAAAACCCTTCTCCTTTCTATATCCGTACATATGATTGTAGAACTCAAAAGGTTGTTGTGAAAGAAAGATGAATTACAACCAAACATCTTCCCACCACACCATTCCTTGTGTCCCAAATATAACCCTACTCCTCTCCAATGGCTCAGAAGACAAAGACGTAAGTCTGTAAGGGCTCAGCACCTGCTGATGCAGTTCCCAGATGGCTAGGTCCCTGCTTGTCTAGAATGTAAGGCTCAAGAAACCGGAAATGTTAGTGACACATATGTCTAATAGAACTTCTAAGTTACATATTATCTTAAACTTTTACCCTATGAAACCAAGCTTTGGCCATGTTCTCCGGGCTTGGAATAAGTCTCCATGTTGTCTCAGTTTCCATATTTTGTGTTTAGCTTCCACATAGCACAACAAGCAATTGAGATTTAGACAGACTGTGGAGAATAATTTCCCTTTCATATTCAGTTTAAAGCTAGTTTTCCACATACTAATCTCAAGAGAATAAAATTCAGATGTTATCACCCTGCAGGCATGTTATGTTCCTTAGGTTTATTATTCATAAACTTTAGATGTGAGATTAAAAATCAGCTAGAAATCAGCATTAATTCCCTGCAGTTCACTTTGCAGTAAGTGGCCAGGAGACCATTTGGTTCCTTCTAACCTGGGGCAGAGCCTTTGCCTTTACACTTAACTATATTTTGAAGTAGGGTTCGTGTTTTCTAATCTCTAAGCCTTTTCTTAGTCACTTTTACAAATATGTCTTTCTTATCTCTTTTCATTTTTCAGATGCTTTTGCATATTTCTCAGTCTAGTGCCCGTTCTAATTGTAAATAGCAACTTTTATTATACGAACACTCTATGCTAGTCACTGGGCTCAATAGTTTAATGGATATTTAGCTCTAATTCCTGCCCATCCTTTTCCCACACTTTACATACAGAATCGAAGCTTGTTTAAGAGCCTTGCCCCCAAGCCTATTGTGAGAACCCGAATCCAGCAGTCCTTCTCAAACTCTGGGTTCCCAAACTCTATTGGGCCATTTCTCAAAAGAATGGCCTCTGGTTCCTGCATGTTGTTAGAATGCAGCTAATCAGTTGACAGCTGTGAGCAGATTCCAGTGTCTTCCAGCTCAACAGTTCCTTACACAATGACAGGAGACTCAGAGACGGTTCCCTTGTTCAGTGTCACAGAAGCCCGGATTGCTGATGATCTGACCCACTCACTATGTTACTCCAGGAAAAAGTGGAAGTGCGGAGACAGCGCTTCAGGTTGGAGTTTGAGAAGCATCGTGACTTTCTGGCCCAGGAGGAACAACTACAGCTGAGGCGTTTGGAGGAAGAAGAGCGAGCAACCATGCAGAGACTGCGGGAGAGCAAGAACAGACTGGCCCAGCACAGCAAGGCCCTGAAGGAGCTGGCTGAGGAACTGGAGGAGAGGTGTCAGCGTCCAGCCTTGGGTCTGCTGGAGGTGAGGCCAGTTGGGAGGGAGCGCACACATGAGATCTATAGGTCAAGAGGTGGTGTCCAAAAAAAACCCATTGCTGTCAAGTCGATTCCGATTCATAGTGATCCCATAGAACTGCCCCATAGGGTTTCCAAGGAGTGGGTGGAGGATTCAAACTGCCTAGCTTTTGGTTAGCAACCAAGCTCTTCACCACTCAGCCACCAAGGCTCCTTTGGTAACAGAGTTCAGTGTGAATATCCAAAAGTTTGAATAATGTTTAAATTGTGTCACCAGAAATTGTCATGTTACAATGTAAGATAAATGCTAATATCTTGGCCCATATCACATGCCAAGGGGTAGATTACTTTATAAGCAAAGTAGCATGAGCTTATTTGTGCTTACTTTTACTAATTAGCAGTGAACAATTTTTCATGTTTTTCACCGCATCAAAGATGTGGGTTTTCGCCCCTGTCGGTGATTTTAAATTTGAAAAGATGCTTTGATTCTGTAGCTAGTTGCTGTGGGGTTGGAAGAGGGGTAAATGTCAGCCATACCTAGAAGCAGAAACTTTGATGTGGTGAAAAAATGTGAAAATTTTCACTACAGATGATTTGGTAAGCAAGATAAGCACCATGCTTACCTTGCCTATTGGATAATCTGCACTGATACATTCCCCTATCAGGCACAGTGGGAGGGATTAACTGGTCTCCCCTTCACCTTGCTCGCAGTCTATCCAGCATTGTTGAACAGACACACAAATAACAGGGAGAAGGAAATACTTACTTTTATTCCTCCATGAAGACATTAAATCCCAAGTGATTTGTGAAAGCCATAGTTGTTGATGGATATGGTTATCATGACTGAACCAACTGCAACTAAATTCATCTGGGCATGCTTCTTTCTATTTCACTTCTGCAGGCTCACTCAGTAAATTATGAACTAAGTAACTCATATTCTCATTTAGCAACTGAACCGCAGACGTTACCTTGTCTGACAGCTCTTGACACTGAAAGTACCTTCATATCAATAATCATGTTTCATCTGTATATTATAAGGACAGCAACTAAACAGTACATGGAACAGAGTGGGGAATCAATTAACGAATGAATTTACAAAGCATTTTTCTTTAATTTATCTCACTGTCTTCAAAATAGCTTATATAATAAAGTTTATGCAACTATTTTATTATTAGATTATTGCTGTGCCTATTTTTTTATGAGCAAGGTAGGTGCCAGAAATTAATTTTCTAACTGTCACACAGTAAATAAACACAGGAATTTAGACATTTTCAATAACAGCATTCATCACCTTAGCTCCCCGTATTTCAAATGACAACTTATTTAAAGCAAGTATTTACTGGCAATAAATGTTTAAAATAATAACACAAATCTTGGAAAGACCATTTTCTCAAATGATTTATATTTATATTTCAAATGATTTGTATTTAAATTTATCGTCTGATTCCTCTTTCTTCTCAGTGCCAATAAGTTACATTTTATTCCCAATGGCCAAGACAAAGGCCTGCCCTTCCCGTAAAGGGTAAGGCTAATTATTTCCCTTGCCTTTATGGCTGTCATAAATTGTCTGAATGGTGTTTATTTATTTTTTTTAATGTGCCACAAGAGCTTTATTGAATAATCTAAGATAAAATGGCTTCCTTTTTAATCTATTTTCTTAACTGATTCATGAAGAAATCCATAGTTTATGATGTGTTGGTTCAAAGGTTTTTGGGGTTTGAGGTTCTCTTACAGAAACATCGAGATATAACATTTTATGCCTATACCTTCCACTATATCTTCCTCAAATAAATTCTGCAAATATTTAGTATATATTTTTTATCCTTATTCCTTCTGAATTAGGTATAGAATATTATTATGTGCACTTATTAAAATATACAAATTTTCAATTAAAATATATTAACTGCTTAGATGCAATAGGAATTAATCTAGATTTGTGTGGTCTGGGTCTATGCTAATAGAAAGGAAATGATCCATTTTTCTAAACTCATGAGAAAATTGAGAGCCTATTTTTAATAATAAAAAATTCATTGTCACCCTATAGTTCTGTCTTACTAGTTAAGCGTTTCCAAAGAGACTGTCATGTTGAGTGTCCCCAAACTGACTGCAAAAACCAGTTCAAAGGAAAAGAGTGTAGCTGCTCCTCTAAAAGTTAATTATAGAAATACCATATGACCCAGCAGTTCCACTCCCAGATGTATGCTCGAAAGAATTGAAGGTAGGGATTCAAATAGATACTTGCACACCATATTCATTGCAGCATTATACACCATAACCAAAAGGCAGTAACAACACCATAGCCAAAAGGTTTCCATCAACAGAAGAATGGATGAATAAAATGTGTTATATCCATACCAGGGAATATTATTTAGCCATAAAGAAAAATTAAGCTCTAATATATGCTACAACAGGGATATAACTTCAAAACATTATGCCGAGTGAAATAAGTCAGACACAAAACCACGAATATTGTATCATCTCACTTATATGAAGTATCTAGAATAGTCAAATGCATAGAAACCAAAGTTTACTAGTGGTTTCCAAGAGCAGGAGGAAGGGGGGATGGGGGTTCATTGCTTAAGGGGTAGCGAGTTTCTGTTACGGCTAATAAAGAAAAATGAAAATGTTAGTGGTGATGGTTGCATAACCCTGTGATTGTAATTAATGTCACTGAATTGTGCACATAAAAATGGTTGTAATGGCAAATGTTTTGTTTTATATATTTCACCACAATTAAAAAACAAAAGCACTTCAAAGGTCTAATTGGTGCCTGCTTGTCTTTGTCTTTCACTTTCAGGGTGTGAGAGAAGCCTTGAGCAGGTATGTTTACTTTATAGGCCAGTGAAGGGGTTGAGAGAGGCTGAGGAGGTTGGTGGGTGACCCAAGACATCACTGGGCTCTACCGACTCTGTACTCTCCTCAGAAGTAATGCCGTCACACAGTTGGAACCAGAGACCATCCCCATGGAGCTGAGGACAATGTGTCACATCCCTGGGATGAGGGAAATGCTAAGGAAGTTCCAAGGTATGCTGGAAAACTATATAGTGCCCAGGGGATTGGCTGTTAGAGCAGTTTGTTTCTGTATCAATCAGGCTACAGTAACAAACAGCTCAAAATTGTAGTGGCTAAAATCACCAAAATTTTATTTTGAGATCATGTCATCTGTTTATACATGGACACATCATCTCACTCTGGCACCCAGGCTGGCTCCACCTCGATCGTTTTGGTGGTGTCTGTGGAAAAGGGCAAGGATAGAATGAAGCGCGTGCTGCCTTTTAAAGGCATCAGCATCAGCATCAGCACTGGAGTGGTGTGCATCCCTTCCATGAAGATGTCATTGGCCACAGTGAGTCACATGGCCATTCCAAACTATAAAGAAGGATGGGGAAGTGAATCACGTACCCAGAGGGATAAGAATTAGGATATTTGTGAACAGTCCTAAGGACTGCCATTGTCACGGACATCCATATAGGCTACATTTAGTTAGAACAATGGATTGGAAAGCATGCTTTCATGTCTCATTAGCTGTGACATTAGGAACATTAGTTCCAATAAATCTCCATTTTCTGGTTTATAAAAACAATATGAGAATTGTTTGGAATATTAAATAAAAAAAATGCATATTTGAAGACATAAAAATCATCAGTATCCTCCAAGTGTCTAATCATCAAAATCCATAACATTGCAAAATATAAATGAACAAGAGTTTTGGTTTATTAAAAAAAAAAAGATTTATTTTACTGCCTGTCAATTTGATAAGTTGTTTGAATTAGCCAGACAAAATACTTAGCCGTTGGTTTTCTGCCTAGAACTAACTGCAATGTCATAAATTAAGTGGTTCAGTTTGATTACATTGTCCTTAAAGCAGTATGGAAACCCTAGTGGCGTAGTGGCTAAGAGCTATGGCTGCTAACCAAAAGGTCAGCAGTTCGAATCCAGCAGACACTCCTTGGAAACTCTATGGGGCAGTCCTACTCTGTCCTGTAGGGTCACTGTGAGTTGGAATTGACTCAATGGCAGTGGGGTTTTTTGGTAAAGCAATATACAGCCAATCTATTTTTTTTTTAATCTAATTATGTCACTTAATGAAAACAGCCTGTTGCTAGATAGTGGCAGTATCACTTACAGAGAAACAATTTTGTTCTATAATGTGAAAGTTCATCTTAGCAATACTGTTAATGATTTAATCCATGCTCTAACAAATATATAGCAACCCTAGAATTTGATACAGGTAATTAAAGCATTCTTACACTAAGTATGCTCATATTTCTACTTATCTTTACTGAATTAATTGATTAAGCAGTTAATTAATTCAACTAATATCTTCTGTTTTATACCAGCCATTCTTCTAAACACAATTGGAAAAAAAAATCCCAGAAACTCTTAACTTCATGTTTCAAATATTATGTAAATTAATAATAAACAAACACAGCATGTGAGAAAACAATACAAAACACTGAGGGAAAAAAGCAAAAGGTAAGGGGACCCAGAAGTTTTGGTGGTGGGCTGTCTCATTCTAAATTGAGTGATCGAGGAAGACCTCACTCAATAGGTGATAACTCAGCCAATATCTGTTCTGGAGAAGAGCATTCTACACAGTTGAAGCAAGTGCCAAGGCCTGAGAAGGAATCATTCCAAGTATGCTCCAGGGACAATGAGGAGGCCAGGGTGGCTGCAACACAGGGACAGTTGAAGAGGTCAAGGAAGGGTCTGGTGGTGCAGGGCCCTGTAATCAGGCCCTGTAACCACAGTGTTTTATCTCTGAGCAAAACAGGGTATAATCAAACGGAGGAATAACATGATTGGACTAATGTTTTAAAGGGATCACACTGTGTGTTGTGTTGAGAATGAATTAAGATAGGCAAAGATTGAATGAAGAATACAGTTAGGAGGCTTTTTGTGGTAATTCGATGAAAGATGATTGTGGCTTAGACCAGGGTGGTAGAACTGGAGGTGGTGACAAACAGATTAGCAGTTTATTTTAAAAACAGAGTTCACAGGATTTGTTGTTAAATATGAGGTGTCAGAGAAAGAGAAAAGTCACAAATGACTCCAAGGTTTTGAATCTCAAGAACTGGCTTGATGAAGTTGCCATTAACATGGGTGGGTAAAGCTATGGGTGAGGCAGAAGAAGAGGAGTTTGCTTTTGGACAAGCTGATGTTGTGATAGTTGTTAAATATCCAAATGTTGATGACAAGTAGGCAGATGGATTTACAGACAGGTAGTTTCAGGAGAAAGATCTATGCATTTGGAGTCAGCATGGGGAATGAGCTGAGCGAAAAAGAAGAGATCCAACTCCCAGACCACTGAGTTCTCCAAAGTTAGTGATACCAAAACCAAATCAAACCCAGGGCCGTCAAGTCGATTCCGACTCATAGCGACCCTACAGGACAGAGTAGAACTGCCCCATAGAGTTTCCAAGGAGCACCTGGCATGTTTGAACTGCTGACCCTTTGGCTAGCAGCCGTAGCACTTAACCACTATGCCACCAGGGTTTCCATGTTAGTGATAGAGAAGAAAAAAGAGAAAACAGCAAAGGAGGCTGTCTTAGGCTGGGTTCTCTAGAGAAACAAAACCAGGAAAACATATAAATATATATAGAGAGAGATTTATATCAAGGAAACAACTCACGTGATTTTAGAGGCTATAGAGTCCCAAGTCCGTGGGTCAGGATAGGGCTCCTCCTGATTCATGTAACCACAGGGGCTAGTGAACCCAAAATTGGCTGGTCAGAGAGCAGAGCTCCTGCTCATAGGCTGTGAAGATCAACGAATCCCAAGATCGGCAGATAAGCTGATAGTTCAAGTTCCAAGAACTGGAGGTCACATGAGCAGGAGGCAGCCACAGGATCCAGAGTGATCAAAAAGCCAGAATATCTGCTTATATTTGGATACAGGCCACATGCCCAAGAAAACTCCCTTGCAACTGATTGGCTATTCACAGAAGATCCCATCATGATCACATATAAACACTAAGAATCATGGCCCAGCCAAGCTGACACAGAATCTTAACTATCACAGTGGATAGCTTAAACGAAGAGAAATTTATTCTCTCACAGTCTGGTAGTCTACAAGTTCAAATTGAGGGAGTCAGCTCCAGGGGAATGCTTCTCTGTCAGCTCTGGAGGAAGGTCCGTGTCATCAATCTTCCCTTGGCCTAGGAGCTTCTCTGCACAGGAACGTCAGGTCCAAAGGACATGCTGTGCTCCCAGCACTGCTTTCTTGGTGGTATGAGTTTCCCACGTCTCTCTGCTCACTTCTCTGTTTTATGTCTCAAAAGATATTGGCTTAAAACTATCTAATCTTATAGATCTCATGAATATAACTGCCACTAATCCACCTCATTATATCATAGTGATGATAGGGAAATCACATCAGATGACAAAACGGTAGACAAGTATATGATACTGGGAATCATGACCTAGCCAAGTTGACAGATATTTTGGGGGTCACATTTTAATCCATGACATTCCACCTTTTGGCCCTCAAAATTTCATGTCCTTGCCACATGTAAAAACATATTCACCACATCATATCATAGCAAAAGTCTTAAATAAACTGCAAGTCCAAAATCCAAAAATTCATCTTCATTTGTGAAATCTAGAATAGGAGTTATCTGCTTTCAAATTGCAATGGTGGAACAACGAATAGGTAGACATTTATATTACAAATGGGAGAGATTGAAGGGAAAGATGGCATAAGAGGCACCAAGCAAATCAGCAGAACACATTACACTAGCCCTCAAGACTGAAAATAATCCTGTGTTCTCTGAGACCATTTACACAATGGTCCTACCCCCCAGTCTCTAGGTATTGGCCACACGTTCCAGATCCTGAATGGAGGCCCCTCAGCTCTGGGCTTCAGCTCTACCTCCCAGGCCAACTGGGACAGCAACTCTGCTCCCTCAGCTTTAGGTGCACCATTCTCCTAGTCCACCTGAGTGGCAACTCCACCCTTAGAAACACCAGAGACCATGGCTCCACCCTTTGAAATCCCAGAGGTTGTGGCCATAACTTTTGAGACTGAGGCAGTTCAGCTTCCTGTGTTCCTTGTCTCTTCACCTTCTCCTTCTTGGTTCTTTGGTCTCTCAGCCCCTTGGGCCTCATGCTCACATCTGTCTTACTGGGGCAAGTGTTCCAAAGCTCTGTAGCCCCACCAAAAAGTGCTTGGAGGCACCCCACTCCACCAGTAAACTTCAACTGGAAGACGCTCAGCTCTCTTGCTCCATTGGTGGGCAAGCCTAGATCCAGCAATAAGTGCCCAGAGTCACCCCACTCTGCCAGGGAGCCTCCTGCTCACAGATGCTGAGCTCTCTCACTCTGTGGGCTGGCTCCAGTGCCATCTTGAGCTGGTCTTCTGGTTCTGATGCTGGTTCTCTGCTGCTGCCACTTCTTTGCTATGGTCCATCCTCTGCCACTGCTGCTTCTCTGCTGCTGCTGGTCCACTGTTGCTGCCAGTCATCTGCTGCTGCTGGCCTTCTATCCATTCACAGTTTCAAAACCACTTCCACATTTTAAGTATCTGTTAGAGCATCACCCCACTCTTAGTACCAAATGTCTTAGGCCGGGTTTTCTAGAGAAGCAAAACCAGTAAAGCAAGGAAACGGCTAACGTGATTTCAGAGGCTACAACGTCCCAAGCCCATGGATCAGGATAGGGTTTCTCTTGGTTCATGTAACCACAGGAGCTAGGGAACTCAAGATTAGTAGGTCGGAGAGCAGGGCTCCCACTCACAGGCTGTGAAAATTGACGAACCCCAAGATCGACAGAGAAGCTGATAGCTCTAGTCCCAAGAAGTGAGGTCAGATTAACAGAAGGCAGCCGCAGGATCCAGAGTGAGCAAAAAGCCAGAGTGTCTGCTTATATTTTCTTGCAGGCCACATGCGCAAGGAAACTCCATTTCAACTGATTGGCTGCTCACAGAAGATCCCATCATGGGAGTGATCACAAATAAAAAACTGAGAATCAAGGAACAGCCAAGCTGACACACAATCTTAACCATCACAGAGGCCAAAATGAAGCAGTAACTAAAGTGAAAGGGAAAGCATGGTGGCCAGTGTCCTTAGAAAAGAGAAGCAAGTTTTTTCTGAAGAAGGGAATCTCAACAGTGTAAAGTGCTACAGAGAAGTCATTTAAGGTGAACCCTGATAACTGACCATTCATCAATGGAGGCCTCTGGTAACATAAACAGGAGCAATTTTGTTTGGGGACAAGGTTTTTTCATGATGAGTATTTATCAAAAACCATTTCAGGGACTTTAGTAAGGGGAATAGAGGAAAGATGTATAAAGACATATGCATGTTAAACAGGCCTCCCACAGCTCCATGGAGGCCTAGACTTCAATGCCTGAATTTTTCTACTTCTAGAGTTTGAAAGAATCACCTAAATTCTGAATCTAACTCTTCTCATCTATAATGTGAGGTGATAATAACCTTCTTGGGGATGGTTATAAGGATTAACAGAGACAATATACACACAAAGCCTAGTTATATCACCCACTCGGGTTTGTGTATCAATAAAAAAATAATTAGTAATGGTTTAGGGACAAATTAAAATAATTGTAGTAGTAGCGTTTATTATTATGGTGTAAAAATAAAACTACATGAATGAAATTTGCTACACTTGAATACATTTAACCAACAGACAACTCTGAATATTTTACATCTTCTTTTATTCACCGAAGAGATTACATATATGTCTACATCAATAGGTGTATTTATTATGTATACAAGTAAAATACCACATAACTTTTACAGGGACTTCATAGTAACTATTTTATTTTTCTATTGTTGTGTAAGAAATCATCACAAAATTAGCTACTTAAAACCACACCCATTTGTAGCTCCCAGTTCTGTAGATCAGAAATCCAGGCAGGATTGACTGGGTTTTCTGCAAAATCAAGGTGTGAACTAGTGTGGGCTCTTATCTGAAGGTTCTAGGGAAGAATTCACTTCTAAGCTCTCTCAGGTTATTGGCAGGAGGCAATTCCTTCTAGTTGTAGGATGAGATCCCTATTTCCTTGCTGTTTGTCAGTTGGGGGCCACTCTCAGCTCCTAGAGGTCATGTCTATTCCTTTTCCCATGGCCCCTCCCATCTTGAAACCCAGCAACCATGCATAGAATCCAAATCTCTCTGACTTTCCATTTTGCCACCAGTCCACCAACCAGAGAAAACTTCCTGATTTTAATGGGCTCCTGTTATTAGGTTAGGTTCACCCAGCTAACCTCCATTTTCTCATATTATGTAAGTCAGTTGAGTAACACCAGGGTTATAAAAGTCATGAAGACATTTTAGAATTCTCCCTAGCACAGGTTCTTAACTTCAAATGTAATGGATCTTGCATTAATGAGATTTTACTGTATGTTTTAGAAAAAAAAAAAAAAAAGAGTCTCCAAGGGATGTAGGGAGTTTATTTTAACTGGGGAACACCCTCTCAATCCCAAGTTTACCCAGTGCTTTGGATATAGGATGGAAGCACTGTTAAGTGGTCATGCACTAGGTTTCTCCCATCTTCAGAATCATTAACTTTTTATCGGGGCCAGAATGAGTCTTGGATGATGGGAAATGCAGAGATCACAGTGGTATACACCAGAATGTAATGAAGAATATGCTTAGGGACCTACAGGGTAAAATAATCATTTTACTTTCTTTAGGAGTCATTAGAAAGAAAATGTAGAAAAACTAGGTAACCTTGTCACAGCTTCCTAAGGTTTTACCAATTTTTCCTGTTCTTTCTTATGTTCCACAAAATTCTTTCCACAGTTGATGTAAAGCTGGATCCTGCCACAGCTCATCCTAGCCTCCTCTTGACTGCTGACCTTCGCAGTGTGCAGGACGGAGAACTGTGGAGAGATGTCCCTAACAACCCCGAGCGCTTTGACACGTGGCCCTGTATCCTGGGTTTGCAGAATTTCTCATCAGGGAGACATTACTGGGAGGTCGTGGTGGGAAAAAGAGCAGAGTGGGGGTTAGGTGTCTGTCAAGACACAGTGCCAAGAAAGGGGGAAACCACACCATCTCCCGAGAATGGGATCTGGGCGATGTGGCTGCTGAAAGGGAATGAGTATATGGTCCTTGCCTCTCCATCTGTTCCCGTCCTCCAAATGGAACGGCCTCACCGCATCGGGATTTTCTTGGACTATGAAGCCGGTGAAATCTCCTTTTACAACGTGACAAATTGGTCTCACATCTACACATTCAACCAACTGTTCTCTGGTGTCCTCCGACCTTATTTTTTTGTCTGTGATATGAATCCTCTTATTTTGCCGCCTGTCACAGAAGTGGAATCAGAGAACTGGGCATCCAGTGGTCATGTTGACTCTGCTGATTTTAGAGACGATAATTTCTAAAACTCTGTTCCCAAGATACATCCCATGCCTAGCGAGGCTGTTGTGGAGTAGAGGATGTAGATACACTAAGGGTCAACAGATGCCTCCATTTAGGTTAGCATTTTAATCACTGCTGCTATAGAAATTTTCCCTTAGGGATAAGAGAGGAAATATGTATTTGCATTTGGAGGTGCATTGTGGAGTATAATAATTTTAAATATGGTGCAATTTCATCAACCTCTTTTTCCAGATGGCTCCACAGAATTTCTTCGTAAGTCTTTCTTAAAATTAATGGGCATTGTATTAAAGATTTCTATACATTCATCGTAATTTTGCATTCTTTCAATCCTTTTACTCCATGTCTTTCGTATATTAAGGATTAAAAATGGAAGTTTGTAAACTGGTTTGGAGTAGTCCGACATGCATCTTGGTTCCAATTTTTCACTCTGTTGTTCCAGCTTCAGATTCGTAATATATCTGTTTCTTCTCCTTTGCCTCTTAATCATTCTCATTCTCCTCTCCCTCTCTCTCTTACTTTTTCCTATTCCTTACTTTTTTATTTCTCTCATTGTTTAATATTCCATTTTCTTTTTGATTAATATATTCAGCTTTACTTCTTTACAAATTAAAGCTTCCTATCACTATATTCAATTATTTTTTATTCTGGGACCAATTTTTGAGAATTATGGAATTCTTTCCTCTGAACCGAATATCACTGAGTCCCAGAACATACCTATCCGGGATTGCAACTTGTTTGTTTAACATTAGATATATTTTTATTATTGAAATTTCTCAGAATTTTGATTCAGTATATCTGAGTTCTTTTGACTCGTTCAATTTACTCGTATGTAACCTCAAAAAAATAATCTCTGTCTCTCTTTTTAATTCTACTAGTTGAAGTTCCTATGCTTGGAACAATGAATGGCCTCAGAGTATTGTGGTAAATATTTAAGGTCATGAAAGATATAACTTAAAAGTTACTTTTTCTATTTTAATGTTTACAAAGATGGTGATGATGATGAAATGATTTGCTTTATTCTTAAATTATATTCTGTAACTTCCTAACAAGTTGTCTTAAAGTTGTTGAAGCTTAACTTTTCTATCATCTCTCTGTCTGTGTCCAATAAGTAATTAAGGACTCCAACTGTCTTAGCTGTGAAACAAATTTTAATTACCGGCAAAATCAGAGAATATCTTGATAATCATAATGTGTCAGAAAACTTTAATCCTTCCTCCTGTTTCACTCTACAATGAAGTTCAGGGCTTTCTTTTTACTTCCAGGGAGATGTCTTTGACATCTTTCATTTTCCTTTCAGTCATATTATTAACTTAAATTTTTTTTCCCCTAAGCTTTTTAACTGCATCATTTTAAGCAAGGAATCCCTCTCTCTGCATCAGTTTCTTATTTGGAAACAGAAGTAAAATAACATATTGTTATATTCCTCTTGTTCATATTTCACAGGCCATGCATGCATTATGCCTCTTCTACCCACGATCTAGGTATGACACATGTTCATGTGCTGAGCCTCAGCTCACCTCTTCCATAATTAGGTATAAAATGAGGGCGGACAACTCAATGTAAGGGGCTGGTTTGCTGGAAGGTGACTGCTTCATTACCAGTAGTCATGACCAAGAGCATTCTCAGAGAGATAGGGCCCTTCCCTCAGAGATCAGGAGAAGAAATAGTCACTGGTCTAAGAGCACACCTCCCCTGGTGGCATGGCACTGAGGCTGCCCACACATGCCTACTGTTCATGAGGTGAACAGGAAGTCCCAGGATGTCCACAATGTACCACCTAACCTAACAGCTGGATCTCTCTCTCCCTTAAATTCTGTCAACTCATTATGCATTTTATCATGGTTTATGTCAGTCACTGACTGAACCTAAGCCTTTCTTCATCCCGTAGATTATAAGCTTCACAAAGCTTTGTGCACCTCCTATTATGACACCTTCTCTTTCCCTCCTTCCCATCTCCTAAAAGCCTTCTACTGTTCTCACTGGAATTCTGATACATTACCAGCAAAATCCTCTAAATCCAAACCTGCCGCCTGATATTCTCATTACATTTTTCCTCTAACCTCTTGAACACCAGATTTATATAGTCAGCTGTCTGCTTGACTTCATTATGGGCATTTTAAACTCAATACCCTTGTAACTTAACCCTGAACTTTCCTGAGATCCCTCCAAACAAAACCAAAAATAAGCCAAAAGACACAAGTGTCTCCCTCTCAATGGTGACAGCTCCATCCTTTCAATTGTTTAGGCCATAAATGTGATTGACTTCTCTCACAATTTCATCAGCTCATATCCAGTCTATCAGCAAACACTGCTGGCTCTACTTTAAAAATATGTCCCAAGTTCAGCTGGTCCTAACCATTTCATTGCTATAGCCACAGTTATTGGATTACTACATTAGTTTCCTAACAGCACTCCCAGCTGTACTCCTATCCCTGCTCCATCCAATCTCAGCACAGCAGCTGGGCTAATACTTTTAATAAGCAAGTCCGATGTGCAACACCCTGCAGTGACTTTCCATTCAACTTAGTGTTAAAGCCAAAATCTTCACAATGAACTCTACAGTGCTAGAGGATCTGGCCCCCAGTCCCTTCTCTGATTCCATCTGCCTCCGCATACTTCTCTATTCATTCTGCTCTCCCCACATTTACTTCTGCGAACACTTCAGTGTTGTTCTTCTAGCTATGTCCACTGAGGGAATTCCCTTCTTTCAGGTCTCCACTTAACTCTTTCCCTTCCATCCCTTAAGCCTGCTCAAATTCCAGCTTCCCAGTGAGGACTACATATTTAGATGGCACTGAGTCCTCAGAGTCCATCCTCCGAATTCTCTTCACCAGGGCTTGGAAGTGGTTATTATTTTCTGTATAGTACTTATCAACTTCTAATATGTAGTTTTCTTATTTATTAGGTTTTTTGCTTTTCTTAATAGAATGAAACCACCATGAAGGCAGGAATCTTTGTCTATTTGTCCACTGACATATACCAAGCATCTAAAACCTGTTTGTACATAGCTGTTACTTAGTGCCCATTTGTTGAATGAATAAATGTTTGAGTATCTGGAGGCCAGAATTAAATGATATACCTGAAAGTGTTTTGAGAATTGTAAAATATTACAGTATTATTGTTTTTATTAAGTAAGCAACCACAACCAATAAAATTTAGTGTCAAGTGCTAAATGAGTAAAATTAATTTTTAGGTATGGGGATATTTTGAATAGAAAGCTAAGTTCGTAGAGATGATAGAGTCTAATGACACAATAATTTGACAAGCCAGGAGCTGTCCTATTGAGTTTCCTATAGTCTTGGTTTCCTAAACTCTCTAACTCTTTAGGAATTTAGGGAAATTTCTATAAAGTTATAAGAGCTAAGAACTTTTCATTTTAATCAACTCTTCCATGCTTTATTTTATGCGCCTCTCTTCATCTGAACTGTATAGCAGAAACACCTTCTCTACATACATGAGGCCCCATCTGTTGCCCTGTTATTGCACATCCATCTGTTTTTATACATTGGACTTTTTTCCAACCCAAATCATTATGATTTTCCATTTCCTTTCTGACAGGTCCTTAAGCACACCATCACAATTTGCCAAATTTCTTTCTTCCCAGTAAAAATTGATTAAAACATCAAACCCCAACATTAGGCTGTAGTTTTTTCCTAAGCTATAACTTTCCACCAAAAAAACACAAAAAAACTCATTGCCTTCAAGTTGATTCCAACTCATAGCAACCCTATAGGACAGAGTAGAACTACCCCATTGTGTTTCCAAGGAGAGTCTGGTGGATTTGAACTGCTGACCTTTTGGTTACCAGCTGTAGCACTTAACCACTACACCACCAGGGTTTCCTTAACTCTCCACAGTAATGTCTATATTTTTGCAGATGACTCAATGATTTTTCAAACAACTAATACGATTTTTTTCAGCCTAAATAATTGGTATATTAAATGAATCAATTGAGTAAAGTAATTATTCTGGCAGGTTGTAAAACCTCTGACTTGAGAAAACTGTACAGTGTGATGGAATGCTTTTGTATGGTCCTTCTTACCATGGTCTTGTAACTCCCACCAAATGTTTGGGTGGAACCATAAGGTATAAGGAACCCTAACAAGGGGATTGGTCAGTTTTGCTATTCTTCTGGGCTTGGAATGAGGATATCCCAGAGGCCAAAAAGAGAGAATTCCACTACCACCAAGGAAGAACTGTCAGGATCAGAGAGCATATCCTTTGGACCCAGGATCACTGCACTGAGAAGCTCCTGGACCCAGGAGACAGAGAGTGAGCTGTAACCCTGAAGACAGCTAGAAACAGTGGCAGAGAAATGGCAGCAGAAGAGACTGGTAGGAGACCACACAGCACACAGACCACACGAAGCAAGAAAGCTGAGTATTTTGGGGCCGAGACTTGCTAGCAGAATGGGGTGCCTCTGGGCATGTATTGGCACGGACTAAAAGAGCTTTGTAAACACTTGCCTGAGCAGAGCAGAGACATAAGGCAAGAGAGAGGTTTCCCTGTGAGCACAGCTGAAAAGAGGCTGTCTTGAAGAAACTGAAAATAAGCCATAAATAATCTGAAGAACTGTTTCCTGTGTGTTTCTGAGCCTGAATTGTAACCTGTTACTTCCCTAATTAACCCCATAATTGTAAGTATGGTCTGTGAGTTCCGTGTGGCCGTTTGCAATGAACTATCAAACCCTCAGAGAAGTAAAAGTGCCCTGGGAGAGAGGATTAATGTCATATTTGGTAAAGATGCCAGAGAAAGGAAACATGTCTGACCTCCGCCTCATAGGACTCAGCCTCGTGCTGTTGATCCTGACGCTCCTTCCGCCTTATGAAGTTAGAGGAGATCAGACACCGCCTTCAAGCTGTTTTTTACAAACTGAAAGAAAGGTGATACATCGGAATGGTGGTGAGTGGGAAATAAAATAGCCTCATTAGCACGAAGAAAGAATTGAGCAAATATAAAGTGATGATTTAGACTCCTAGGGTTCCAAAGGACCAAAAAGTGAGGAACACTGGGGTTTATTAAACCCTTCTTCTCTCCAAGCACCCTATGCCTTCTACACACATTTTCTGTATGCATACTGGGTCCTGGATCCTCTTTTCTGTTATTCAGAGAGGAGGAAAGGAAGAAGATGGCCTGCACATGCGTAGAATATGTATTCTACAAATCTAAAACATGTTCACCTATATAGAATATGTTCTTTACTCTCCGATTCTGTGATCTACCCAAAGCTACCCGAGAAACCATCTTGATAAATTTCTTAGTCAATTTACTCAAAATAGTCTGAGTTTTCTCTGATATTGCCTTGCTGATTATAGGGACTCCATTTTTATTTATTTATTTACTTTGTTTACAAAATTTCAGCCATGTCATGCCATTTTTGCGCTTACAAGTATATTAATAACATAATCGAATATTGATGATCAAATTGATCACGGAGTTCATAATTGCTTAATACCCCCTAGTTAGTTTTTGCAATGAAAGTATAAATCTATGTATGCTGTCATACTCCTTTCAAACACAAAAGAAATACAACAAAATAGTTCCTTCATTTAATAATAAAACTTTCTATTAATCGATATACCTGTGGAATTTTTACACTACTTAGGACAATGCATTCTTTCCCTTTCATATACAAAACTATTAGTAGAAAGATGTAAAATTATTTATGCTCTATTTTCAGTAAATCTAAAAAAAACCCATGATCCTGCATGATCCTGTTCCAAGTAGAATGGGACTGATTAAGCCTCAGCTGTTTTCTAACCACATAATAATGCTTGGGAACACGGGAAGGGAGTGTTACCCAATTAGGGTCCCTGCCCTGGCACAGCCAAGCTGTGAAACACACTCCAAGTCAGAAAGAGTGAGAAAGTTTATTAAGGAGATGTAGACATCACCGAGGACCCGGCAGCATCACACGCTGTCTCTGTGCAGTCCCAAAGAGCAATTTCACGTTAGGGCTTAGAAGTGTCACAAGGGTTAGAAGTGTCACAAGGGTTAGAAGTGTCACAAGGGTTAGAAGTGTCTTTGTAGTCTGCAGATGGCTGGCCAGAGGAGTTATTTATTATAAGATAGTGACAAATGACTCTTTATCAGACTAAAGAGTTACATATCATATACCTGGGCTCTGATTTTCCTGTGGGGGTGTAAGTCACAGGTGGTCAGACAGAACAAAACAAAGTTATTTGCATCAGATTAAAACAGAGGACAAAATCATTAATGTTACGTCAAAACAAAGTCTTTAGCAAAGGTATGTGAAGGAGGAAGCAGGCAGAGGAAGGAGGAAAACTTGAAGAGTTATGTCAAGCTCTCAGTCACCCATTCTGAAAAAAGAGAAAACATGCTGGGGAGTATTGGAGTTGCAGGAGTAAATGTGTCATCACTGTTTATGTTCTTAAAAAAGTACAACAATAATTTGATTTCCCCTGATTTTACTTACATGAGGCAGTAAACACTTTCTATATCAAGGGACAAATTCTCATGGTCCTCATTTTCTGTCTGCACCTGACAGGAGATTGGAGAGTTTGAGTAAAGCATTCCTACTGCAAGCCTCAGTGTACATGTTAATGACCACTTTGGGAAGTTCAGGAGTTCCCTGGGGCCTGGGGCTGTTGATGAGCCCAGACTGCCCTCAAGGCCCCTTCCCAATCTTTCCTCCAGAGAGCTGCATCCCTTCTGTCCTTATCACAAACTCCCTCTGCACAAATACTGAGTTTATAAAAGAGTGGGCTAAGCTGGAGAGAGGTACCTCCAGTCTCTACACACCTGGAACTACTGCTAGCTGGAGTGCCTGTGTATACCCAGGAGGGGAGAAGACATTACATTAGCTTAGTGACTAAGGTCTTCCAGCTAGATCTGCACCTTTGCCTCCTGACATTGATGGTACCTCTTAGCATGCAAGTATAAATGGTAAGTCACTTTCTGGATTTATATGCTCAATTCAGAGTTCACCATGTGTCAGTTGGTTTGTTCAATTAAAAAATCCTTGTTGAGTTCCTTGAAGGAACAGAAAAATAGAAAGTGAGGAACATCATCCTTGTTGATGACTGATGAAAAATGTATAGATTATGACAGGCACACACGTGCACACAAACACACTCATGCCAACTCATGTTATTCAAACATAAGAAAGTAATAAATTTACCAATGTGAAATGAGGTTATGTTACCAGAGAATGACCTCGGTTCTTGTCTTCGGTGTAGGAAAGAATTCAAACACTGAGAGAAATAGTGCCAAGCGAGCAGAGGGTTGGTAGTAAAAGTACACTTAACTAGGAAGCATCAAGCGGGCTACTCAGGTAGAGAAAGAATCTGAGTGACTCGATAGTCGTTTTTTTAGAGTTTCATACCCTTTTTGTCTCTTATCTGTCTGTTAACATTTAAAAGCCAAGACAGGACCCCTATGAAAACTATTTCCTTGGCTTAAGTTTTAGTTACCACGTTAGGAATCTTACCAAGTTAGGGACTTTATCAAGTTAAGGACTTTATCAAATCAAAGACCCCTGTAAAGATCATTTCCTTGGCTTAAAGTTTAACTATGTAGGGACCGTCTTATTGAGGAATGTCACTACCCCCAGTCTCTTCCTCTTCCCAAGTGCAAAAGACCTCTTTAAAGTATTAAAAAGCACAGATGTCACCTTGAAGACTAAGGTGGGCCTGAACCAAGCCATGGTATTTTTGATCACCTCATATGCATGTGAAAGATGGACAATGAATAAGGAAGATCAAACAAGAATTGATGCCTTTGAATTACAGTGTTGGCAAAGAATATTGAATACACCTTGGACTCCCAGAAGAACAATTTTGTCTTGGAAGGAGTACAGCCAGAATGCTCCTTAGAAGTGAGGATGGCAAGATTTCATCTCATGTACTTTGGACATATCATCAGGAGGGACCAGTCCCTGGAGAAGGACATTATCCTTGGTAAAGTTAAGGGTCAGTAAAAAAGAGGAAGACCCTCAATGATATGGATTGACACAGTGTCTTCAACAATGGGCTTAAACATAGCAACTATTGTGACAATGAAACAGGACTGGGCAGTGTTTTCTTCTGTTGTACATAGGATCACTGTAAGTCAAAACCACTAGATGGCACCTAACCACAACATGCATGATGTTAAACTCCAAAAAGAAAATAGAATAAACATCATAAAAATGGGAAATACCATATGCAGATTTTAATGACTGAACTCAGATTTTATGTGTGTACCACAAAGTGTAGGATTTCCATTAATATTATTTTAAAAGGAGTCTCTGGATCATCCAAATGGATTTATTTTCTTACTAAGTAAGGGTCAATATGGGTTGACATTCAACTTGAGGGCAATGAGGGTTTAAGATGTTTCCTGAAGCTTCTACTATATCTGAAACAATTTTAAAGAATAGAAAATGAAATCTAAGATGTGAGTTTCATTTTGTAAAAATAATTACCATTGGGAAGGGTATCTTCATCAGCCTCAGATGGGGAGAGTTGGGAAACCATCATCTGGTGACTGGGAAAATCTGGACCCAACATTTACTTTGAAAACATAGATCCCGTTTCCTATCATCCTGCCATTACAGCTGCATTTTTTATAAAATTTAAGACTTTTTAGTTTCCAGGATTAAAAATGCTTTGGAAATTAACTAAAATATGTAATCATCTAAATCCCCCATCATTACCCATTCCAGGAACTGAAATAGAACATGTCAGTGACTTATGATTTGAGTACTGAACTGTGCACCTGGGGGTGATAATGCCCATACTGTTCAATCAGAGCCTACACTGAGAATATATGGTTTGCCTTGTGAGCCACTGTAGACACACACGTAGTTGCAAATACACAAACACACAAATATTTTACAATATAAAAGTCCCCTTTGTATTCTCTGCCTTTTCATTCAATAACATGTCTGAAAAACTGTAGGTCATCAGTCATTGAATTGATTTTTTGACCTTTTCATGTGCCATTTCTCCTGAAGAAAAAACCCTGATTTATTATTGGGAGAACTTTGTTCTCTGCAGTTTGGTGTTTAGTAAGAATCATGAGGAGGAAATGCTTCCCAAACTGTCAAAGAAAAAATTATACTGGACAATGTTAAAACATAGCAAGAAAGACTTTCATTCAAACGGAAATTACAAGGGAGGGGAAAATAATAAGGGAAGGAAGGAAAAAGCACTAAAATGGGAGGAGACCAGTGCAGTGGGGAGGGAGACATCAGAACTGTGTCTATGCTCCAATTTTCCTGCAACCTACACTGGGAGCTTTTTAAAAGGAGCTCAGGGGGTTTGGGTAAGTGACGTACTGAGGTTGCAATTAGTGCCAGTTTGCTCAGAATGCTTTTATTTTTTTTTATGATAAAGCTACCTGGATCCTTGGAGACCTGGGATCAAGGAGAGGTGGAGATAAGGAAGGGTAACTAAAGTTATTCCAAAAAGGTACACCCTTAAGTTTTGGTTACTTACTTGCAGTAAGCCCTACTGCTATCCAGAGCAAAAAAGTATGGGAAATTTCTTTAACAAAGGGCTCTGATAAATTCAACTTTTATCACTAGATAAGAAAGAAGTAAACTGTCACATTAATTAATCAATTAATTGCTGATTTTTTTGTTGAGCTCCTATTCTGTGCTAATCATTTGTTGTTGTTAGCTGCCCTTGAGTCAGCCCTGGATTCAAGCACAATAAGATCAGATCTTTGTGTTCCATAGGGTTTTCATTGGCTGATTTTCAAAAGTGGATTGCTAGGCCTTCATCCTAGGGTGGCATTTCCATTTTGGAAACCTGTTCAGCATCATAGCAACACTAAAGCTCCGCTCTCATATGGGTAGTGGCTGCACGTGAACTACACTGCCCATGAGTCCAATCCAGGTGTCCAGAATGGAAGGCAAGAATTCTACCACTGAACCTCACCCAGGTAAAGTAAAATAAAAAGCTAGATATCAGGCGGATAGGAACTTGGGAAGGTGGCCACAAATTTAAAAGAAACTGCAGTAAAGCTTCCCTCATGCAAGTATACATGTAAAGTTAAATATAAAGATATTTACAGTGGCTGTAGTGGGTGTTTATAAAAAGTAAACTGATAATTATTGGGGTACTGTAAATGCTGGACCATAATTCTCAAAAGGACCTCCACACAGAGAAAAGACAATTCATTTACTCTTTCCGTAAGTTTGAGTTTAGGGAGAAAGTATCTGCATCTTTTCAACTCCATTCAGAAAGTGAAGGTATTTCTGTATTTCATGTGAGCGATAAGTTTCTTCCATGGAGGGAGACTTTTGCCAGCATATAGGGCTTATGGGTGTCATCCTCCCAGGACCAAGGTGGCAATACGAGAGCTCCACTTGTTGTAAGAGGAGAGAAAATTATTTTGATTGAGATCTGACTTGGGGTGAGGCATTAGCATCAACATTCCCTTAAAATTGTCACATTCAGATGAGGAGATCATTCTTACCCCTCCCCCTTCAAAATGCAGCTAAAAAACACTAAGATTCAGGAGATTTGAACCCAATTTAACCTGAAAATAAAATTCATGCCCTTTCACCGAATTCAGCCTTATTTTCAGCTGTTCACTCTTAGTTTTCTCTCATTTCATATATGTTCAAATTCACGAACCTGAAATGGTGGGACAGTTTGTTTCAAAACCCCGGGGTTACCATGGTGATTGGGAATTTGTTTCGGTCTTTTTCCCTTCCTGCCTTCCTGATTTTCTGCCTTCCTGCCTTTATTCTGTTACCTGATTAGGGTTCGTGCCCTGGAGCAGTCGAGCCAATGAAACATACTCCAAGTCAGAGCGAGAAAGTTTATTAAGGAGATGCATGCATCACCGGGGACCCAGCAGCAACACAGGCTGTCTCTATGGAGTTCCAAAGGGCAATTTTACATTAGAGCTTATATAGAATCTTAAAAGTGTCTTTGTGCCTGGCCTGGCTGGAGGTATGCTCTCAAGAGGAGTTTTTCATTACAGGATAGTGACAAAAGATACCTGCCAGACATTTCTTTATTAGGCTACATACATACATATCAGATACCTGGACTCTGGTTTTCCTGTGGGGATTGTCCCCTACAGGTGGTCAGACAGAACAAAACAAAGTTATTTTTATCACGTTCAAACAAAGAACAAAGTCATTAACATTAGATCAAAACAAAGTCTTTACCAGAAGTATGTGAAGGAGGGGGCAGTCAGAAGAAGGAGAAAAACCTATAGGTTCATCATGGCCTTAATTTTGTCTTTTTCTCAGTTGCCCGTTTTGAAAAAGGAGAAAACATGCTGGGGAGTACTAGGGTCACAATTCCTTCTTTTTTTTTCACACTTCTTAATAAAAAATAAGTAAAGGGGGATGCAGCAATGATCGCCGAAAAGGAAAGAAGAGTGCTGAAGTTAATAGAGTATTTAAATCATCTTAAGAAAATAATTTCTAGAGAAATTTCCTAACTTAACCACTACACCACCAGGGTTTCCAAATATTATATTATTACTATATTATATTACATTATATTTACATACATATATTTATTCTTTTTTAATTTAAAGACTAATTCATGTTATTGATTATTGTATTTTATAAAGAAGGGAATACATAAAACTGAAAGTCTCCCCTAAACTCCATCTCATTCTCTAGAAGTGAGCCTTTTGAAAGATTCCAGTGCATACTTCCAGATATCGTTTCTATATATATATATAAATAGTTTTAAAAATCTACATACATATATGTCTATATAAAAAATAGTTTATATATATGTATATAGTTTTTTTTTTTTACAAAAAATGGTGTCACCTTATATGTATTCTCACTATATATTACATTTTGCTTTCTGCTTGTTTGAAATTAATATAAAATATTTACAGTGGCTGTAGTAGGTGAAGTCACATACATACACTTATTCCTATTTACCAAAAAAAAAAAAAAACTAAACCCAGTGCCGTCAAGTCGATTCCGTTTAGTACTGTTAAAAATAATCAGTACACCAAATTATGTAGGGTTTATTCGAGCAGTTATTCTGTATGCATAAAAAAAACAAAACCAAACCCAGTGCCTGCAAGTTGATTCCGACTCATAGCGACCCTATAGGACAGAACAGAACTGCCCATAGAGTTTCCAAGAAGCACCTGGCGGATTTGAACTGCCAACCCTTTGGTTAGCAGGCGTAGCACTACGCCACCAGGGTTTTCTCTGTATGCATACAGAGAGGTAATTTTGCTTCTAAAAAAAAAACTAGTGGCTCAGTGGAGACTAGGTAAAACAAGGCTTTTAAGGAAAAGAGGAAACAAAAAAAAAATTAACCAGTAGCTAGTCTCAACACGACTGACTGAAATCATGCCCCTCTTTCTGAGATCAGATGAGTTCAGGTTACTGGGCAATTTCTGTGGCTCCATTCATTTGCACAAATCCTCAGTTGCAGTCTGGAGGTTTTAAAATAGTGTTGCTGTTAGTCACCTTGAGTAGTTTCCTCAGGGTTTTCAAGGCTGTTACATTTTGGAAGAAGATCCCCAGACCTGTCTTCCCTGGTACTTCTGGGTGTGTTTGAATCTCTAACCTTTGGGCTAGTAGAGCTTAAAAGAATAAAGATAGGGAATCCCAAGGGTTCTATCTCAGGAAGTAAGGAAATTTGCCTTAAATTAAATTCTTTGCACAAGATAAACCCTGAGCTAGTTTATGGTTAATAGATTCCTTTGTCACAAAGGGGAATCTGCTTATATTTGGGGTCACTGTGTCTCCACATTATTTCTTTTTATATGTTCTTGGGTTCATTACATTTGTGAATGTTCCAGTGCATTCAGAGGAACCTTTCCATTCCTGTTGCTCAGTTTCTCTCTTTTAACAATAGGAATCCAGTTCATAAAGGTGTGGCTGTTAAACCATTTCTGTAACTATAAGCATAGGCATTGTTTCTAAGTACTTTCTATTATAAACAATGACATAATGAAGGTTCTTTAGGATGTCAGGTACTGTGGGGGGTAGGGGGAGGCAGTAAATGCAGGGCATATTTCTAGATGTGGAAATAATGGGTCAAAATTTTAAATTTTATTTCGGGTGGTATTTCTTTTGTTAATACAACATATGCAATGGCAAGGTAATATGTGTATTTTAAATATTGATCTTTTATTTTTTTATGGTCTCTCCAAGATACTATTCCAGAGTAAACTTCCACAAGAGTTCATGAGAATGTGCTCTTTTCCCCTAGTCCTGTATGTTATTAAGAATTTCAATACTTAGCTAAGAATTGAATATACTTATATTTATGTATTTTTATTTTCTTAATCATCAGTAAGAATATTTCCAGTATTTATGTCACTTTTTTTTTTAAATCATTTGTATTTCTGTTAACTGCCTCTTCAACTTATTACCTATTTTTCTTTGTTTTTATACTGATTAAAAAAAAACTAGTAAATGCAGCCTTTCAATTGTGGTACTGATGTTCTATTATTATCAATCTTTAGGCTTTGTTAGTAATGCTTCTTTGAATGCAAATTCTTTTTAAATATGCCATCGATTTTTTTTCTTGTATTTTGCTTCATAGCTTTTTAAATTTTATTGTGGTGAAAATATACATGCCAAAACATACACCTTCTCAACAGTCTCTACATGTACAATTCAGTAACATTGATTTCCTTTTTCAAGTTGTGCAACCATTATTACTATTGGTTTTCAAAACACTCTTCCACCATTAACATAAACTCATTGCCTACTAAGAAAAATCCTTCATGGGTTTTTGAGAATTGCAATTCTTCTAGTGAGTTCTACCTAAATCCAAAATCTTCAGAGGTAAAACAGAACAAAACAAACAAAAACACAAAAATCCCATCATGCTTTTTTATAGTAGTTGTGTTCTTTTCAATATTTAAATGTTTAATTTATAATTGGTTTTGGTATAAGTAATGAAGTAAAGGTCCACTCTTTTTTCTTTTTTCCCCCATAAATGACTAGACAGTTATCAAACTACGTTTCGATTATATTTTCTAAATACGTTTGAATGTTTGTTAGGGCTAGTTTCCTGTCATTAGACTTTTTTTTTAAACCCCCTTCAGAAGTGCTTTTCCTAGTCTCATGGGTTTACTTTCCCACTCCTTGTTTGTATGGCCTGACAGCTTTACTTAAACTATATAGCAACTTTTTTTCTTACTTAACAAAGATCTTTCATATTAAAAACAAAAACAAACAAACAAAAAATCTCAAAACATATCTGTAAAAAAAGTAAGACAGGCCTGATTAGATGAGAAAACTATGAAAAGGTAAATAAACTTTCAAAGATTTCACGATTGTTTAGTGTTGACTGGACAACGGATTGGTAGAAGTTTGAGGCTGCAGACCAAGATGTTTTACTCTATTCCTTTATATTTGTCTCTAAGATTTGTAGCTTATCTCTTCAAATATGGTTTGCTTTAAATGTGGTGAAACATGTCTTTGGAATCAAAACTGCATATAATGGATATTTCCAACAAACTATTAATTGATTAGGATTCCCTAGGTGGCCTAATTGGTTAATTACTAACCAAATGTTTGGCAGTTCGAATCTATCCAGAGGCATCTTGGAATAAAGACCTGGTGATTTACATCTGCAAAGTCTCAGCCATTGAAAACCCTATGGAGTGAAGTTCTACTCTGACACATATAGGGTCGCCATGAGTCAGAATTAGCTCTATGGCAAGTTTTATTGTTTCTAACTAATTGATTATTTGGGGGCTCCATTTTGGGTTTCTGAGGTTTTAGTATGAGCTTAAGAACTTGGGTATCTTGGAGAATAAACGGTTTGCCAAGACAGAACTTACATTTTACTTTCTTGAAATTAGAGGCAATCCCACTAGTGGTTAGAATGACAATGCTAAACCAGGTTTCCTGGGTTCAGATATCAGCTCTGCACCTGAACCTCCCTGGATATGGCAATTTACTTATTCATATACTTCAGCATTCCTTTGTAAGTTGAGGATAATAATAGTGCTGGTTCCATGCTATTGTTGCTACGGTTAAATGAATAAATCAATGTAAAAAATGTAGAAGTCTGCCTTGCTCAAAGCAAATGCTCCCTTAATGTTGGCTGTCATTGTTATCGTTTTTGTTACTACTATTATTATTATCATTTTTGTCTTCAGGTACAGTAGAGATGATGGATGGCACCAATGACAGCTCCCAAAGCCATTTCATCCTTTTGGGGTTTTCTGACCGTCCCCATCTAGAGAGAACCCTTTTTGTGGTCATCTTGATTGCCTATCTCCTGACCCTTGTGGGCAACACCACCATCATCCTGGTGTCTCAGCTGGACCCTCACCTCCACACCCCCATGTACTTCTTTCTCACCCACCTCTCCTTCCTGGACCTCAGTTTCACCACCAGCTCCATCCCCCAGTTGCTCTACAACCTTAATGGATGTGACAAGACCATCAGCTACACTGGTTGTGCCATCCAGCTCTTTCTATTCCTGGGTCTGGGTGGTGTAGAGTGCCTGCTTCTGGCTGTCATGGCGTATGACAGATTTGTTGCCATCTGCAAGCCCCTATACTACATGGTGATCATGAATCCGCGGCTCTGCCTGGGCTTGGTGTTGGTAGCCTGGGGCTGTGGGGTAGCCAACTCCTTAGTCATGTCTCCAGTGACCCTGCACTTACCCCGCTGTGGGCGCCGTCATGTGGACCACTTTCTGTGTGAGATGCCAGCCCTAATCCGGATGGCTTGCATCAATACCGTGGCCATCGAAGGCACTGTCTTTGTCCTGGCGGTGGGCATAGTGCTTTCACCTTTGGTTTTTATCCTGATCTCGTATGGCTACATAGTGAGGGCTGTGCTACAAATTCAGTCAGCATCAGGGAGGCAAAAGGTCTTTAACACTTGTGGCTCCCATCTCACTGTGGTCTCACTTTTCTATGGAAACATCATTTACATGTATATGCAACCAGGAAATAAATCCTCCCAAGACCAGGGCAAATTCCTCACCCTCTTCTACAACATTGTCACCCCGCTCCTGAACCCACTGATCTACACCCTCAGAAACAAAGAGGTGAAAGGGGCACTGAGGAGGCTGCTACTGGGTAATAGAGAGGTAGGAAAGGGGTAACAACATCTGCCTGCACACCAAGCCCTGATTGTCTTCTCCACTGAGGGCAGTTGATGGTACCTGGAAGTACCGGACCTGGTCTTGGTCTGTGACTCCCCTCATTTGCCTTTTCTTGGACCTCTAAAGACAGTTCAGAAATAGTAAATCTCCATGTGTGAACTGCACAACACATTATCATCCCATAACACTCCCTAGATAATTAATAAAGAAGTCCAAAGAGCAAAGAAAGAATAGTTACAAATGTGAGTTTCCACCAACGTATACCGGAGTGCCAAGTAGGAAACAAGTTTCTTAATCAGAGACTTTGTTTTATTGCTTGTTTTTTATTCATTTCACAGTATTCTGGGTGTTTTGTCAGAATAATCACAATTACCCTACCATCACTGACCTCGGCATGGACTAACTGTCTCCCTTAGCTGGCAGCCACCCAACATCAAAGTTCACCAAAGTTTGGTGTTTTCTGCTTCCTGCCTTCTCACCCAAAGCCTTTCATCAAATCTTTTGTGTGTGTGTGTGTGTGTGTGTTTGTTTCCTACCATTCACCACCAACATTTGAAATTTTCCTTATACACTTTTCTCAGATTCTGGATAAACCAAGAAGTTAACTTATAATAATGATATATGGATCATTTAAATACAAAATTATGATTATTTCTCAGGTATGTTTTATTTTTTTAGGGAGAAGGACCTCATGTTTATTAAGTTTCTGCTATGTGCCCTGTGTTTGTGATTTATCTACTTTTCTCAGTACCCGTCTCAGGTCAGCATGATTATCATTATTCTCACTTTACCCACTTGGGACATAAGGTTTGGAGGTTAAATCCTTTCCTCAAGGTGCATTGGACCAGAAATTAACTCTAAATTCTGATTCCTAACTCCTGCTGTTTTTTGCTAAATAAATATTAAAAGATTAAAAATCTTCAGCCATTTGACAAGCTGTATCAAAGACACTTTGGGGCTAAAAAGTCTGTGTAACTCCTGGTATTTATGTAACACAGGCTGTTTCTACTTCTGATGCAAACAAATTATCTAGGGAATTTGTTAAAATACAGATTCTGATTCATTCCCTCTTTGGTGGAGATTCTGCATTTCTACAAAGCTCCCAGTGGATGCCCTTGCTGCTGGTCCTCAGACCACATTTTAAGGGCATCCAGAGGGCAAGCGGATTCTGCAAAAAGCTGAGATAGCACTCAAAAACCAAGGGAAAATAATGGCAGGAGGGAATGAAGAGCCTGGCTGAGGAGATGGTACTCATTCCCCTGCTGTCGCATCTGTTCTCAGTTCCCTTGACCTCACAGTCTCTTCTTTCCCCCATGTCCTGTATTCTTTCCCTGCCTTCCTAACCCTTTTATCCCTATACCTCTTCTGGGAAAATAGTGGCGCAAAGGGCGCCAGTCCCGTAGGGGTCCTTGTAGACATAGAGCCTGCTGGAAGAAAGACTCTTGTGCTCAAGTCAGACTTTGGTCTTAACATTAAAAATTGCTCTTTTAACGAAGTAATAATGTAGGTGGGCTAATGGTGAATAAGAGTTACTGTATTTTCCTCAAATAACACGCCTGCATAAATAATGTACCCACACATACAACACAAATAGGGTGCCTAGGAAAATGATGTGTGAGGGGTTTGTGAGGCTGGCCAAAAATAAAACGCATAATGGACATTATTTGTGTAAAAATACAGTAACTATGTTGCAGTTATGCTTTCCTCCTGAGTTATTAAATTCCAAAATGGCTCCTAGTACTGAGAGCCATCTAAGGGGAGATTATATAAAGGATCATACTAGGCTGGAAAGTGCTCCCAGGACTTCTTCCAACCAGTCCTCCACTTGGAGAGAACTCATGGGACTTCCACAGTAGATACCATGGTACAGCCCCCAGGATGTGAAGTTGCCAGTGTTCCTTGCCTCTGGAAAAATGTCCCAAAGGGAAGAAGGCTTGCCTAACTCTGAGGTATGACAGTTATATGTTTGCAGAGTTGTGACTGATTTTTATAGTTTTTTCTCTGGATCATCCTCTTCCCTGTCACCAATAAAGATTATTGTTCTGGAATTGTGTAAGAGACTTGACTCCCTTTGTCTAAACCAGGAAAATATTGACTTTACCTGAGCCCTAAGAAGAAAAAAACAAACCCAGTGCCGTCGAGTCAATTCCAACTCATAGAGACCCTATAGGACAGAGTAGAAATGCCCCATAGAGTTTCCAAGGAGCACCTGGTGGATTTGAACTGCTGACTCTTTGGTTAGCAGCCATAGCACTTAACCACTATGCCACTGCCCTATGCTCCAAAAAAATCTTGGCAGCTAATAAATCCTCCCCCATTTTGTATTCTAGGAACAGCTAATTGCAAGAAAAAAGCCATCCTTCACCATATGACTGAGATAAACCCTCTCCACTCCCCCTCAGGACTCCTATAAGACTTGCGGATGACTCCCTTGTTTACCTGTTCTGTAACTCCTCAGGCCCATTCTTTTTCTTTGGGACATTCCTTATTAAAGAATGTTCTGTCTATTAAAAACAAAACAACCTGTTGATATCAAGTTGATTCCAGCTCATGGCGATCCCGTACGTTACAGAGTACAACTGCTCCACAGGGTTTTCTTGGCTTTAATCTTTAGGAAAGCAGATTGCCAGGCTTTTCTTCTACAGCACCACTGGGTAGGTTGGACCCACCAACCTTATGTTAGTAGTAGGGCACAAAATCATCTCCTTAATTGCGGGGCACATTTTGTCTTTCATATCCATTTTTCGTACACCACCTTAAATATGTTAAACAATTAAAATTGAGTCAAAAGGTAAGATGAAACAGAATAGAATTGTCTTCTCTTTTATGTGAATGCTTTTCTATTCTAATCATTGCTTGAGGACCATCTCATGGTGACTTCCATATCCTTTCTTCCAGATGCTCTCTTCCTCTAGAATTTCCTTTATGTGTTTTCCTTGAATAGCCACTACATTTTCTTTCTCTGTCAGCCATTTATCTTTTTTTCTCTCCTTTTTAAAATCTCCATTGATGCTCCTGTCTATGCAACTATATTTTTTTGCTATAACTACTACAGCTCCCTCTTCTATTATTGCCATCGATTCCATGTACATGATTATAAGATAATTTTCGAAACTGAAATTATGACTCATACAGATATAAAAATTAGCACTTGTTAAAAAGAATTTGTATTACTCTTATGATATGAAGGAACAAGTCAGATAATATAACTGGAGTAAAAGAAAATTTAAACCACCATGGATGGATATGGAGTTGTTGCAGTTGTTTGCGGCCATTGAGTCCATTCTAATTCATGGTGACCCAGTGCAGTTCTATTCTGCACGCTTGGGGTCGCAGTGAATGTAGGGAGTAAAAGGATGTTAAGATGAATTGCAAATGCAAAAAGAAAAAAACAAAACAAACAAAAAAATACTGGTTGTTATGGAGTGTGGGTGGAAGTTGGGAGAGAAGAATTCAATTAACACTCTACCAGACTAGATGTATTTTATGTATCTACCTTTTTCCTTCAATTTACAAAGAAGTGCAAAATGGCTCAAATCTAAGGAAGAGGGCTAGAATATGATAATCAGAAAGGTGTGATAGAGATGATACATAGTTTTCCACTGAAAAACATTTGTTTAAACGTTACTAATAATAGTTTATAAGTTTGGGGTACATGGCATGTGGTAGCCACTCTTAGGATTTTACTTGTAATTACTCATTGATTTTTTTTTTTTAATTGTTGTCAAAAATATACACATCAAAACATACAACAATTCAACAATTTCTACAAGTACAATACAGTGACATTGATTACATTCTTCAAATTGTGCAGCCATTCTCACATTCCTTTTCTGATTTGTTATTCCCCTGTAGACGTAAACTTACTTCCCCTCAAGTTTCCTATCTAAACTTACTGAATTTCAAAGAATCATAATGAGGTGGGTAATGTTGTCATGGAAACCCTGGTGGCATAGCGGTTAAGAACTTGGCTGCTAACCAAAAAGTCAGCAGTTCGAATCTACGAGGAGCTCCTTGGAAACTACGGGGCAGTCCTACTCTGTTCTATAGGGTTTCTATGAGTTGGAATCGACTCGACGGCAACAGGTTTTTTTTTTTTTTTAATATTATCACAGTTACATTACAAATGAGATACTCAGGGCACAAACCAAAAAATATAAAAATCTCACTTCTGTTGAGTCGATTTCGACGCATAGAGACCCTGTAGAACAGAGTAAAACTGCCCCATAAGGTTTCCAAGGCTGTAAATGAAGTAGAGAAAATACATTTTCTCCAGTGTTTTAAGATTAAATTAGAGAGACTATATTTCCTCGTTTGTTTTAGTATAGCTGTATAAGCTGTGATTAATCTCTAGTCTTTGGAAAATGGCGCGGGTTCTGTTCAAGATAGGGCTGAGCAGTCTGTTCCACTTTTAACATAATCAACACCCTAATACCTTACAACATGTGTTCTGTTCAAAATGGGTGATTGAGAGCTTGACATAACTAACGCCATAATGATGCTTTAAGTAATCTCTAAAAACATTTTTTTATTACACCAGCTACACTGGTCTCTTCCAAAGGGGTGCAGAGCTCTCTCAGGTCCTGTGGCCTTGTTCTCTCTTTTCTTTTTTATTCTCTTGAGAAATGGCCTTCAGCCTGCAAAATGGCAGAAAGGCTGCCTGACATTTTTAACCTGCAACTCTCTCTCCTGGTCCCTATCTCAGCTAGAGTGGACTTGGCAGAACAGTTCTACTAGCTGAGAGATTCTTATGTGAGTTTTTTCAGCCTCTTACAAACATACTGATTAGAGCCCAGATGGCTGACACGCATATCTTTAATTTAATAGTTTCTTATAGTTGTTTTGTGATCTATAAGGCCATCTGTGGGCTATGCACTTAAAAATATTAGGTAACCCTAACCTTCCCCCTATAAAACCCTTCTGCTAGCTCTTTAAAACTAGAATTTGGGAGAAATTTAACCCCCTCTGTCTCTTAAATACCAGTGTTCAATAAAGCATTCTTGCTGCTTACCTCCTCCTGTCTCAGTATTGGCTTTGCGGCAGGTGGCACCAATCCGTGATTTGCAGTAACATAAATCTCTATGGAAGAAGACTTCCATATCTTTCTCCCCAGGGCAGCTGATGGGTTTAACCACTACAACGCCAGGGCTCCTGAGATGTTATAATTAGGATACCCCCATTCAACTTCCCATTCCCCCAATGACTAGATACTAATAACTCAGGGTACAGAGATGTCAATATCCAGTCATTGGGGGAATAGGAACTTGAATGGGGGTGTCCTAATTATAGCATTTCCATTCCTAACCACACAGCTTTATATGAAGCCTTAAGTAGGTCACATCCTAATATAATCCTGCACACTCCAGAATGTAAGAGTTATAGCATTTCTCCATCTAGAAGGTAGTAGTTTGTTTGTTTTTAACCAGAATAATGCTCCCTTCTCCTACCACCAACACTATATCATCTAAATCTTCCTCAATGTAGAAATTTGAGAAAATTAATAAAACCTTGCCATTTACTGCCATGTGCTGTACTTTCCCTAAACCAAAAAACCAAACCCATCTATTCAGTGGGATTTCTAATTCAGTGTTTCTCAAGATATTTTTTATCATTGCTTCCCTAAGAAGCCTTTTAAAACATGTTTTCTTTCTTGATTAACTCCCCCAACTCCCTCTCATGAAATTTTAATAACCACAGATATAATATATTGTTTATCTGGCTTTGCACTGTGGCAATTTGTAGAACTACAAACTATTGTAATGTCAATGATTTTTCCACCCTCCAAGAACCAATTTTTTCCCTTTTAGGGGTGATATTGCCCCTGCAGAGAGGGCATGTTCTAAATGGTCATTGGGCTTGGGAGAAAATATGTATCCATTCCTGTCTTAGTCATCTAGTGCTGCTATAACAGAAATCCACAAGTGGATGGCTTTAACAAAGAGAAGTTTATTTCCTCACAGTAAGGTAGACAAAAAGTCCAAATTCAAGGAATCAGCTCCAGGGCAAGGCTTTCTCTCTCTCTGTCAGCTCTTGAGGAAGGTCCTTGTGCTCAATCTTCCCATGGTCTAGGAGCTTCTCAGGAACAGGGACTCCAGGTCCAAAGGATGCACTCGCTCTTGGTGCTGCTTTCTTTGCAGTATGAGGTTCCCAACTTCCTGCTTGTTTCTCTTTCCTCTTATTTCTTGAAAGATAAAAGGTAGTGCAGGCCACATTACAGGGAAACTCCCTTTACACTGGATCAGGGAGGTGACCTGAGTATGGGTGGTGTTACGATCCCACCTTAATCTTCTTAACATAAAATTACAATCACAAAATGGACAACCACACAATATTGGGAATCATGGCCTAACCAAGCTGATACATACATTTTTGGGCAGACATAATTCAATCCATGACAATTACCAATATTTTTATAGAAGATTTACAGACCTTGCAACTTTATTGAGAGATCTTTTTTTTTTTTTTTTTTTTAATTGTGGAAGACTCAGTAGGGAAGAACAATGAAAGCAGGCACTCCACAAAATTAAGTCAGATTAGGAGATGAAAAGACTAGAATCACAGAGGGTGTCACACCTGATCTTTGCCTTGCTTTTTTCCCCTTTTCATGACTGTGGGCCTTATGCCCACCAAAGGTTCCTACCCCTTCCAAGGGCATTTGTCTTTGATGATTGCCATAACAAAATACCACAAACGGGGTACTTTATAAGAACAGGAATGTATTGTACCACAGTTCTGGAGCCTGGAAGTCCAGAATCAGGGTGTTTGTCAGGCTGATTCTTTCTAAGGCTTTAAGGGAAAATCTGTTCCTTGCCTCCCTTCTAACTTCTGGTAGTTTCAGGTGTTCCTTGCCTTGCATCTGAAGTGTCACATGGTGCTCTTCCCTCCGTGTGTCTCTGTCTGTCTCTTTCCTCTTTTATAAGACACTGTCCAGACTGGATTAGGACCTATCTCACTCAAGTATAATCTAACATTAATTTAACTGGTAACATCTTCAAAAACCCTATTTCTAAAAATATCACTTTCTCAGGTACAAGGGGTTAAGAATTCAACATGTATTTTGGTGGGACAAAATTTATTAAATAACATCTAACCATGGTTAGTTACATTGAATACAAGTTAATCTCATATGGAACATTTTAAATATAATTGTTTTAAATACTGTCTATCTAAATAATGTGTACCTGCCTACATATCCATTTAATCTGTGAGCTATGATTTTTCACATATGTTAAAAAAAATTTTTTTTTTTCATATCATATCTGTATACATATATACGTGTATATGTATATATTTATGCACATAGGAAATCCTGGTGGCTAAGAGTTTGGCTGCTAACCAAAAAAAAACAGTTCGCAGTTTGAATCCACCAGGTGCTCCTTGGAAACCGTATGGGCCAGTTCTTTTCTGTTCTACAGGGTCACTATAAGTCGGAACCGACTCAATGGCAAGGGGTATGCATGCCTATATTATATATCATATATCATATATCATATATCATATATCATATATCATATATCATATATCATATATCATATATCATATATCATATATCATATATCATATATCATATATCATATATCATATATCATATATTCATGCACGTGTGTGTGTACTTGAGACATAGAAGAAGTTGTCCAGGAAGTTTGTTACCAATGTAATGAGTATATTATCCATAGGCTGTTGGGTAACTGTAATGGAAAAGAATGAGTCATTTGTGTTGTTTCATATAATTATTGTTTTGGAGATTTTAGCATTCCCAGGCACAAGAAATATGCCATATGTTTAGGCTTATTTTGTCCATATGTTGTACTCCACAATTATAAAGCTCATGAATCAAGTAGCTCAGCATCTGTCAGCCTCAAATTCTTCGTTATGCTTGGGTTCATTTAAATTCCACTATGTTCCATCTTTCCGTCTTGAAGACCTCTACTGTCTTATGATCCTTTATTTCAAACATTTGTTTATTCCAGGCTTTTTTTCTCTACACCATCCACCCTTCCCATTTGCTTATTCCAAGTACTGCTTGAGGACAATAGCGTCTCAAAGGCTCTCCTGATTTACCACAACTGTACTCTCATAAATATAACCTTTTCTTTGGCACCAATATTTATAACTTTACTCTCTTTTTTATATGATGAGAGTCAAAAAACTCATATCCAAGAAGACATAGAAACATTTTCAGAAGAAAAATGAATCATAATCTAGGGATTTGTGTTGAGTAGTGTTTTGCTTCGTGCTATTTTATCAAGTGGAGAGTCATATTCACTTGACTGATTCTCACCTTCTAAACCTTGCAACAATCTTCATTTCCATGGTAAGTGCTGGCAAAGTGAATCACAGCAACATCATTAATCTACTAATGTATTCATCAGTGAAACAAATATTGTGCTAGGTAGTCTTTTAGCTGCCAGAGTTACAGCAGCAAGTATTACTCAGAAGGTCCTTGCATTGTGGAAAAAATGTAAATTATACGTATAAACAAGGTAATCGCAGATGTGAAAATTTCTAAATGAAAGAAGCACAGGTGAGAAAATCGGTGGCCATATATCTGTGTGCAGGAGGCACATACTGAGTTTTGAACTGAACATGTAGAATTGGATTTCTCTTGGAGACTCTCTTTTCTACAAAATAGTCTAAAATGCTAACAAAACAAAACAAGACCCACTGCCTTCAAGTCAATTCTGACTCATAGCAACCCTACAGGACAGAGTAGAGCTGCCCCATAGGGTTTCTCAGGCTGTAAATCTTTACTGAAGCAGACTGTCACTACTGTCTCCTGTGGAGTGGCTGATGTGTTTAATCACTGTGCCACCTGGGCTCCTACCTAAAATGCTACATAGAGTATGTTTTAGTTTTCTAAAACAGGGTTAGGGTTGCCATAACAGTACCACAAACTGGGGGGTTATAAAACAGAAGTGTATTGCCTCACAAATTCAGGGGGTCAGCAGTGCCATGCTCTCTCCAAAGGCTGTGGGGGAGGACCCTCTTTGTCTCTTCCAGCTTCTAGTAGGCCCAGGTGTTCCTTGGCTTGCAGCTTCAGTGTGACTCCGTCCTCACATGGCCATCTTCTTTCTGTGTCTCCCCGCATCTTTTCTCTCTTATAAGGTTATGGCTCTTATTGGATTAGGACCCACCCTACTCCAGTATGACCTTTACTGATAATATCTACAAATACCTTATTTCTAAAAAAGGTCACATTCACAGGTACCATGGGTTAGGATTTAAACATACATTTTGGGGGGACCCAATTCAATTCATAACAGGGTCTATGCCAAAAATTTGTTTGGGAATTATTAAAAAGTAATTTGTGGTGAAAACCATCAAGAAGATAAAATTATTCCAGGGAAAGAAGTAATACTGGGAGCAATAAATGCTTATGTGGTCAGCTGAGACAAAGATTTTATGGAAAAAAAAAAAAAGGTTGTGCTTGAGAGATGTGCAGAACCATCCTAACTAACCAAGGAAAATTTCCAACAGGAAGGAGTACCTGTGTGTTCAGTATGCCAGAGAGTCAGTAAAAGGCAGCTCTAAAATGTGCAAAATGCCAAGGGGAGCACACTTGAAAATTATGAGTACATTGAAAACCTCTGCCAAAGCAGTAGTTTGAAAGGGTTTTAGAAGAAGCCAGGTTTCCATGTACTGAAGAGAGAGTAAGGGCCAAGATGAGACTATTGCTTGTCCTTTTTAAGGAGCTTGTCTGAGAAGGGAAGAGAGCTATTAAGCAGTCTAGAGTTAGAGATGAGGTCAGGGGAGGACAATGTTCCAAGGGACTTTTTTTTTTTTTTCTTTTGTTAGATTGGAGGGGGGTGAATTTAAATGTTTCTATTTTGATGGTGCAAACAGATGGATGCTAACTGAAAGGTTGGAGGGTTGAACCCACCCAGAGGCTCCTCAGAAGAGGGGCCTGGTGATCTACTCTGAAAAATCAGCCATTGAAAACCCTCTGGAGCATAATTCTATTCTGAAACACATGGAATTGTCATGAGTCAGAGTCATCTTGATGGCAACTGGTAAGCTGCCATGGAAAATGGTCAGTAGAGGATTTTGAGGTTGAAGCTCTCTGAGGGTGCAATTCATAGGGATGAGTCTCTAGAGGGGAGATAATGAGATAAATAGCACATAAGAAATAAAGGGAAACATTGATAGATACAATTTATTAACATTTTGAGTTGAATAATAATTAATTAATTGGTTAAAAAATTTAATCATGTGTTGACATGTCATGGGGTTATCAACCAATGTCATAAAACAATATGTGCACTAACTGATGAGAAGCTAGTTCTGTAAACCTTCATCTAAAGTATGATAAAAAAATTTAATCACAACAGGTTATTATCCTTAATAAAAACAAAGTTCTTGCTACTCAGGAAGAAAATTAAATCTTTCCAATGTAAACTCCACAATGTTAGAGTTTCTTTAACTACTTATCTCCAATGCCTGGAAGGCATTATATTCTCATGAAATATTTTTGAATGAATGAATAAAGTAGTAAAGAAATAATGCCCTCTATATAATGATTAAAAGGACAATCTATTATGAAGACATAACCATAATAAATATCCATGCACCCAATGACAGGGCTACAAAATACATAAAACAAACTCTAACAGCACTGAAAAGAAAAATTGACAGTCCCACAATAATCACAGGAGACTTCAACACACCATTCTCAGTAAAGGATAGAACATCTAGAAAGAAACTCAGCAAAGATACAGAAGATCTAAAGGTCACAATCAACCAACTTGAACTCATAGACATATAAAGAACACTCCACTGAACAGCTGCAAAGTACACATTCTCCTCTAAGGCATGTGGACTGTTCTCCATAATAGACCACATATTAGGCCACAAAGCAACCCTCAAAAAAATCCAAAACACTGAGATAACACAAAGTACCTTCTCTGATCGCAACACTATCAAAGCAGAAATTTATAACAGGAAGAACAAGGGAAAAAACCAATTACATGGAAACTGAATAACACCCTGCTTAAAAACCACTGGGTAAAAGAAGAAATCAAAGATGGAAAAAAAAAGTTCCTAGAATCAAACAGGAATAAAAACATATCATACCAAAACCTTTGGGACAGAACAAAGGCAGTGCTCAGGGGTCAATTTACAGCAATAGATACGCACATCAAAAAAGAAGAAAGGGACAAAATCAAAAAGTTAGCTACACAACTCAAAGAAATAGAGAACAGCAAAAGAAGCCCACAGAAGATCAGAGCAGAAATAAATGAAATACAGAATAGAAAAACAATAGAAAGAATCAACAAAACCAGAAGTTTGTTCTTTGAAAAGATCAACAAAATCGACAAACCACTGGCCAAATAGACAAAAGAAAAACAGGAGAGGATGCAAATAACCCAAATAAAGAATGAAATGGGGGGCATTACAACAGGCCCAACTGAAAAAAAAAGGATCATAACGTGGACAGAGAAGGTTTCATTTCTCATAGGAGGCGACAGAGTGTTTGGGAAGTACATCTAGAACAGGAAACCACAGAGCAACATTTTAGTTATGACTCTGTTCATTTATTGCATTTATAGCTTGCTTTCAAGACAGCCAATTTTTCTAAACCTCACTCTTTCCATCTGTGTAAACACGTCATCTATTAGGCACTGTCCCAGACAGATGACCCACTCAAAATAGCATTAATTAAGAGATGGAGCTTGGTTATCTGAGCCCCAAAGAGTCACATCAAGGTGAAATATAGACCCTGAGGTTAACCAAAGCAACCATACCCACACCTTTGTGTGTTCTGCTCCCCTTGAGTGCAGAAAGGACCTAGGACTTGCTTCTAATCAATACCATGTGGCAAAGGTAGCTATTACTCCACTGATTAAGTGATGTCATATGGTAAACATGAAGGTCTTTTGCAGATGTAATTAGGGTTCTAAATTTACTGATTGCGAGTTAACATAAAGGAAGATTTTCTCGAATGGCCCTGACTGAAGCAGCTGAAAGTCCTAAGAAAAGGGTCTGGCTTTCTCTGAAGTCAGAGAGTCTAAATCCCTCTGGCCTCAAAGAAACAAGCTGCCATAAGTTTCTACAGCTACAAAAAACAATGAATTCTGCCAAGTATATGAAATGAGCTTTGTCTTAGTTTCCTAGTGCTGCTATAATACAAATACCACAAGTGGTGATGTTAAACAACAGACATTTATTTTCTCAGTTTAGCAGGCTAGAAGACCAAATTCAGGGCACCTGCTATAGGGGAGGAAACGCTGGTGGTGTAGTGGTTAAGTGCTATAGCTGCTAACCAAAAGGTCTGCAGTTCCAACCTACCAGGTGCTCCTTGGAGACTTTTTGGGGCAGTTCTACTCTGTCCTATAGTGTTGCTATGGGTCTGAATCAGCTCGATGGCAACGGGCTTGGGCTATAGGGGAAAGGGCTTGCTTTGTTTGTTCTGGGCAAAGATTCTTGTCTCTTTCAGCTCTGTCCCTGGATTCCTTGGCAATCTTCACCTGGTATCTGTCCTTCCCCATTTGTGTTTATCTCTGTGTCTTTGTTGCTCTTTATATCACTTAGAAGTGATTAAGTTTAGGACACTCCCTACACTGATATGGCCCAATTAATATAACGAAGAAAACTTAATTCCCAAACAGGATTTCATCAGGAGGTATAGAGATTAGGATTCCAACACATATTTTGGGGGTCATAATTTAATCCTTAACAAGTTTAGAAGCATAATCTTCCCAGTTGAGCCTCCAGATAAAAAAAGAACCCAGATGACACCTTGATTTCAGACTTGTGAGTCTCTGAGCAGAGAACCCAGGAAACTAGTAGATAATAATCACATGTGTGGTTTCAACTACTAAGTTTTTGGTAATTTGTTACACAGCAATGGAAAACTAATGCAGCCTCCCTGCAGGACCAGTGACTTTTGGTCAAGGGACACATCCACACTGAAATGATCTTACAGGAATAAATACTCTTAGCTTAAGCTCCTCTCTCCCTCCTGTCTGCTGAGATTTTGCACTGACAAAATCCAGCTGGAATCTGGGAGGCACCAGGAGCCCTTTTAATTTTTCCTAGGGGATGGAGAGTGTATTTGGATGGCAAACAGAAGACCTCTAGGAAAGTCTGCTCATTGTGTGCCTCAGCATCCACACTTGTCCCTTGGTGACGGGAGACCATATCATTAAGCGCATGCCTGGTATACTTCACTGACACCTTGGCCACTTTGTACCTGAGTCCATGAAACAAGCAGTGCAGCCATTGTAGGAAGAAACTGAAATCTACAGTAAAAGTCTTGCAACTTCCAGCTCACCACGTCCAATTAGCATGAGCCTAACAATAATAATCCAGAGTTGGTAATATTAATATCCCCAATTTACAGAAAAGTAAACTGAAGCATATGTGTGTTAAGTGTTTTGCCATACCTTAAAAAAGAGCAGAAATAAAGTTTAAGCCCAGGAAAATCCAGGCTCTTTAGAAGGTGCTTTTCTGGGAATGCTAATAAGGAGTTGTAATTAAAAATTCCCAGGGTCTCTTAAGGATGGGAGGATAATAAGATGCAAGGCCTGGAGCAGCAAGGTAACAGGTCTCGTGTGTTTATTAGAGGTCCGAGATTGTGTTTGCCTGAGAAGACCTCTAACCATAGTTATGGCATATTAACAATGAAAACCCTAGGCCACGTAAGGACTCCTTATTTGACTTGTAAAATGAACAATCGTCTCGTGTGGTAAAACAGGAACTTGACGTCAGCCAACTTAAAGGAAACCATAATCTTTCGCCCATATTTCGGACCTGAGTTAACTCATAGATAAGGAGAATTACAATTGGAAATGAGGCTGGATATACTTACTGAATAACCATCCCATGACACTCTTGCTTTTTTTGAAAGCCATGTCCCTGGCTTTACTCAAATGATTATCTAACTACATGTATAACTATGCACTGTAGAAAAACAAAGGCATAGTTTGGAGGCTATGGCATGTTAGCTCTGACAAGACATTAAAATACTTCCATTACCAAATTTTTTTTTTAATATTTTTGATGGCATGTGTTTTCAATATCAGAATGCATGCTTAATAATTGAGTATGTTTAAATTTTTGGTTGATAATATGCATTTTGAGAAATATGATCTGGTAATGCAAGACACCAACAAGGCAAGTGGCACTATGGCGTCACCAATCTGCTGTATAACAATATACCAGTAAGAACAAAATAGAGAATTTATTGCAGGTGCCTTTGCATTGCTTTACATGAGGAAACTCTGGTTTTCCAAATATAACACAGAATAACCAAAACAAACCCATCAGGACTCTCTGTCACATAGGAAAACCATAATTATACTTGCAAGATTAGAGCCCTATTCCATAGCAAGAGTCTAAAGATGTAGGATGGAGATAACTTGTAATACAGCCACTTTTTTTTTTTTCCCACTTTGGCCAATTCAGAAGATCAGATATTTAAAATTACACTGTATTATCAGCAATATAATGTGATAATGATCCCTGTAAGAGTTCCTGTTACATATGCAGGAGACTTAGTGAAATAAACCAGCCTTTCTCCTTAACATTCTTCAGGGCTCCAACAAGCCCATAGTTTAAAAATTATATACATTAGAGATTGATCTCAGATATGATAATGAAGTAGTTACAGCTATAACTTGGTTCTGCTTTGACGTAAATCACTTGCTGTTTGTAGCTCCAGGGGAGGACATTACAATCATGTAAGAGTTTGCCAAAGCCTTCCTGTCCCCCAAACCATGGGAAGAATATGCCCATATAATATTATCAGAAAACAAAATGAAAAAGTTTTAAAAAATCACTTAAAAGAAACCTTTTCTTAAAATTTATCAGCTTTATTGAGGATAATTTATATACCTTAAAATTTAAACACGACCATTTGATAAATCTGTCAGCGCAGGTAAATTTCCTAATAATCCTACAACAGAAATACCCGATTTCCCTGGAAGCAAAGTAAAATACATCAGCAAATATACTAAAAAATTAAACAAAGCACTCAGACAAGATCAACCCCCTTAAATATGCAGATTAAAGTTTAAAGATTAAGAATTACCCCGCAGGGGTAGAGGGAGGGGTGGAGAATGGTGGTTCAATGGTTGAATTCTCTTCTTCCTTGCAGGAGACTCAGGTTCCATTCCTGACCAATGTACATCACATGAAGCCACTGCCCTTCTGTCCCTGGAGGCTTGCATGTTGCTATGGTGATGAACAAGTTTCAGTGGCGCTTCCAGACTAAGGCAGACTGGGAAGAAAAGCCTGGAGATTTACTTCTGAAAATCAACCAGGGAAAACCCTGAAGATCACAAAGTTTCAATCCATAACTGATCATGTGGCTGGCGTAGGACCTGGAAGCACTCATGAAATCAGGGCCACTGGATCTTACCTACAAGCAACCCCAGTGGGTGGTTTGTAAAATTAGAGAATTAGAGACCATTATACATGACTGCCAACAGAGGGCACTCTATGCCCAGCAAAATCTTAACTCTATATTTACTATTGGTACAACAGTATACCAATCACTTTTTATGCCTCTGGACCTCGAGATAAGTCATTGTTCTGGTTCTAATCCATTTAGCTCAAAGTAAGTCCCTTTAAAATGCGTGAAGCTCAGCAGATGGCAGTTGGAGCCTCATTGTTGTATATATTGATCCTTCTTTTTTTTTTTTTCTGTTAGGTGATGCTTCCTTGATGTATTAGTTTTATAAAAGTTTACCTTTTTTTCTTTATTTCTGTTAGATAATGCTAACAAGCGTAATTACGGCTTTCCTGTGTGGTAGTTAGGGAGCCGCGGTTTTTTTTTTTTCTGTGTCGTATTTGGAAAGCCAGACGTTCCCCATGTAACCTAATAGAAAAGCGCCTGCAATGAATGCTCTATTTAGTTCTTATTGAGATATTGTCATACCACAGATTGGTGGTGCCATAGTGCCACTCGCCGTATTGGTGATTTGTATTGTCAGATCATGTTTCCCCAAATCCATATTAAAAACCAGAAAGCCATTGAGTCTACCCGACTCATAGCTATAGGACAGAGAAGAACTGCCCCATAGGATTTCCAAGGAGTGGCTAGTAGATTCGAATTACTGACCTTTTGGTTAGCAGCCTTATTTCTTAACCACTGTGCTACCAGGGTTCCAAAATCCATATTATCAACCAAAACATTAAACACACTCAATTAGTAAGCATGCATTCCAATACTGAAAACACATGCCATTAAAAAATTAAAAAAAAAAAAAAATTGTCAATTAAAAATTAAAACGGAAAAATGACCACAGAGTTAATAAAAGAAATAGTGCTACTTAAGGAATTGACCTGTAAAACTCTTGTAGAAAATGTGTAGTATACAGAGAGTCATGAAAAACTGCAAGAAAATAAGAGAGAAAAGAGCCTTTGAGCTGGGGTTCAGTTGTCGAGTTGTTTAATCATCTTTTTCCTCCGTGAGACTAGCCTGGGCTCAGTTTACAAACTTCTTTAGGTCTCCAGAGTTCATCTCTAATATATTTGTATTGGCCCAAACTCTATTTCACCTTATGCTATCTTCATTTTGTCACAATTTATCTACTAGTGTGTAGTAGACTACATGCATGTGTGTTTCCCGAAATAGCTATTCTAGTCTATGGATTTATTTGCAGTCTAAGCACAGCAAAGTTAACATCATAAGACTGAAGACTGTTTTACATAATTACTCAGAAAAACTCCAGAATCCAAGGAGATATATTTATCACTTGGAAAGTTAAAATTCCAATAAAAGTTATTGTATTCAAATAATTAACTACATCTCCATCTCTATAAATGAAACTTTAAATATAATCTTTTAACTTTACTGGAATTACAGTTATTTTTTTTAGGTATGGCTTCATTGGTATAATTTAGAGAGAGGAAAGGAAGCTAAAGATAAAAAAAAACAGGGAGGGGGAGTATAAGCTATTGGTTACTTTCTTTAAGTGTGGAAAGGAGCTTAACCTATAAATCATTTATTTTACCAATTTTAACTTGATACCAGTTATTAGAGATATAAAATATAAAAAGAACATGTGTTGAAGATTTTATTTAACAAATTATTCAATGAGGAAATCTAAAAGATATCATAACCAATTCAAAGGAAAATCCAAATAAGCTATGGATTAGAAATTTTCCAATGAATATGCAAATGAAAAACTATTTTCTAGAGGTAGAGGAGGCAAGAGTAGTCAATTGAAAATGTACCTGATAAGGCAGAATTTTTTTTATACAATAGTTGGAAACCCTGGTGGTGTAGTGATTAAGCACTACAGCTGCTAACCAAGAGGTCAGCAGTTCAAATTCACCAGGCGCTCCTTGGAAACTCTATGGGGCAGTTCTACTCTGACCTATAGGGTCGCTATGTGTCGGAATCAACTCGACGGCACTGGGTTTGGTTTTTTTGGTATTCCTCAAATATGGTATTCCAGGGCAGCTCATTATATATTGAAATTTGCCAAACCTAAAATAAAAACAAATAAACAAACAAAGAGATAAGACTAAAACCAGACTGAAAAGGATACTGAAAAATATTTTCTCTACTCCAGTGAAGTCAGTTGGTGACAAGGATAGCAACTTTTGACGGTTTTTCTTAAAATTTAGCAGGCATTATAAACATTTGGAAGGCTTGTTAAAATATAATTGTGGGCTCAGCTCCCAAACTTTTTTTTTTTTTTTAACATGCAAAAATCAGTATTTCTCACTCACACACCTGCAGTTGACTGAGGTTCAGCTGCTCTAGACTGGACTTTGCTCTGGGCTGTGGGTTGGGCCCAGTTCTGTTCCACGTGTTCCTCATCCTTCCAGATGCATGTTCTTCGCATGGAGAGAAGGAGTGCAAACAGCCAACTAAACCAAAGGAGCATATTTCATATCTCTCTATTTGCCTGATGTTCTCTGACACCCCATTGGTTAACACAAATCCAACAGCAACAGTATGAGGAAATATACTCCTCCCATGGAGGCTATGGGGACCCGGAGAGAGTGAACGTTTGCTGAACCATAACCTAATATGCAGCGTTCTGGTACTTTTGTGTGTATGTGTGTGTGTGTCTGTGTGTGTGTGCTTTAAGTGAAAGTTTACAATTTCAGTCAATTTCTCATACAAAAGCTTATACACACACTAAGTGACCCTAGTTGCTCTCGCTACAATGTGACAGCACACTCTTTCTCTCCACCCTGTGTTTCTCGTGTCCATTCAACTAGTTCCTGTCCCCCTCTGCCTTCTCATCTCACCTCCAGACAGGAGCTGCCCACATAGTCTCATGTGTCTACTTGAGCTAAGAAGCACACTCCTCACCAGTATCATCTGATGTCTAATCTCTGTCAGAAAAGTTGGCTTTGAGAAAGGTTTTAGTTTTGGGCTAACAGACCTCCAGGGACCATGACCTCTGGGGCCCCTCCAGTCTCAGTCAGACCATTAAGTCTGGTCTTTTTACTAGAATTTGAGGTCTGCATCCCACTTTTCTCCTGCTCTATCAGGGATTCTCTGTTGTGTTCCCTGTCAGCACAGTCGTTGGAGGTAGTTGGGTACCATCTAGTTCTTCGGGTCTCAGTCTGATGGAGTCTCCAATTTATGTGGCCCTTTCTTTCTCTTGGGCTCATCTTCCTTGTGTTTTCGGTGTTCTTCATTCTCCTTTTCTCCAGGTGGGTTGAGGCCAATTGATGAATCTTAGATGGCTGCTTACTAGCTTTTAAGAGCCCAGATGCCACTCACCAAAGTGGGATACAGAACACCAATTGATGTAGATGTCCCCCAAACCATGGTCCCCAGATCCCTGCCCCTTCTATTCTGTCCCTTGAAGCATTTGGTGGTTGTATTCAGGAAGCTTCTTAGCTTTTGGTTTAGTCCAGTTGTGCTGACTTACCCTGTATTGTATGTTGTCCGTTCCTTCACCTAAAATAATTGTTGTCTAATATGTAATTAATGAATACCCTTCTCCCTCCCTCTCCGCCCTGTAACCATCAAAGAGTGTTTTCTTCTGTGTTTAAACTTTTTCTTGTGTTCTTATAACGGTGGTCACATATAATATTTGTCCTTTTGTGACTAATTTCACTTAACATAACACCTTCCAGATTCCTCCATGTTATGAATGTTTCACAGATTCATTACTGTTCTTTATCAATGTGTAGTATTTCATTGTGTGAATAGACCATAATTTACTTATCCATTTATCCATTGGTAGGCACCTTGGTTGTTTCCATGTTGTTGCTATTGTAAACAGTGCCGCAATGAACATTGGTGTGCATATATCTATTCGTGCCAGGGCTCTTACTTCTCTAGGATATATTCCAAGGAGTGGGATTGCTGGATAGTATAAGAATTCTATTTCTAAATTTTTAAGTAATCGCCAGATCGATTTCCAAAGTGATTGTACCATTTTACATTCCCACCAGGAGTGTATAAGCGTTCCAGTCTCTCCACAATCTCTCCAGTGTTTATTTTTTTGTGTTTTTTGGATTAATGCCAGCCTTCTTGGAGTGAGATGGAATCTCACTGGAGTTTTGATTTGCATTTCTCTAACTGCTAATGATCATGAGCATTTCCTCATGTACCTGTTAGCTGCCTGAATGTCTTCTTTGGTGAAGTGCCTGTTCATATCTTTTGTCCATTTTTAATTGGGTTATTTGTCTTTTTGTTGTTGAGGTTTTGCTGTATCTTGTAGATTTTAGAGATTAGAAGCTGATTGGATTTGTCATAACCAAAAATTTTTCCCATTCTGTAGGTTGTCTTTTTACTCTTTTGGTAAAGTCTTTGGATGAGCATAAGTGTTCAATTTTAAGGAGCTCGCAGTTATCTACTGTCTCTTCTGGTATTTGTATATTGTTAATAATGTTTTGTATACTGTTTATGCCATTTATTAGGGCTCCTAGCATTGCCCCTATTTTTTTATCCATTATCTTTATCATTTTAGATTTTATATTTAGGTCTTTGATCCATTTTGAGTTAGTTTTTCTGCACGGTGTGGATTATGGATATTGTTTCATTTTTTTTTTTGCAGATGGATATCCAGTTATACCAGTGCCATTTGTTAAAGAGTCTATCTTTTCCCCGTTTAATGGATTTTGGGCTTTTGTCAAATATCTGATACTCATAGGTGGATGAATTTATGTCTGGATTCTCAATTCTGCTCCACTGGTCTCTGTATCTGTTGTAACAGTGCCAGGCTGTTTTGACTACTGTGGCGGTATAATAGGTTCTAAAGTCAGGTAGTGTAAGACCTCCCACTTTGTTCTTTTTCGGTAATGCTTTACTTATTCAGGGCTTCTTCTCTTTCCATATGAAGTTGGTGATTTGTTTCTCCATCTTTTTAAAAAATGTCACTGGTATTTGGATTGGAATTGCATTGTATCTATAGATCGCTTTAGGTAGAATAGACATTTTCACAATGTTGAGTCTTCCTATTCATGAGCAAGGTATGTTTTTCCACTTATGTAGGTTTCTGGCAGTAGTGTCCTGTAGTTTCTTTGTATAGGTCTTTTACGTCTCGGGTTAGATTTATTCCTAAATATTTTACTTTCTTAGGGACCATTGTAAATGGTATTGATTTGGTGATTTCTTTTTGAAAATTCTCTTCATTGTTGTAGAGGAATCCAACTGATTTTTGTATGTTTATCTTGTATCCTCATACTCTGCTGAACTCTTCTATTAGTTTCAGTAGTTGCTTTGAGGATTCTTTAGGGTTTTCTGTGTATAAAATCATGTAATCTGCAAATAGAAATACTTTTACTTCTTCCTTACCAATCTAGATGTCCTTTATTTCTTTGTCTAGCCTAATTGCTCTGGCTAGAACCTGCAACACAGTGTTGAAAAAGAATGGTGACAAAGGGCATCCTTGTCTGGTTCCTGATCTCAAGGGGAATGATTTCAGGCTTTCTCCATTTAGGATGATGTTGGCTCTTGGCTTTGTATAAATGCTCTTTATAATGTTTATCCTTCCATTCCTGTTTTGCTGAGAGTTTTTATCATGAATGCATGTTAGACTTTGTCAAATGCCTTTTCTGCATCAATTGATAAAATCATGTGGTTTTTATCTTTTGTTTTATTTATGTAATGGATTACATCAATTGTTTTTCTAATGTTGAACCATCCCTGCATACCTGGTATGAATCCCACTTGGTCATGGTGAATTAATTTTTGATGTGTTGTTGAATTCTACTGGCTAGAATTTTGTTGAAGTTTTTTGCATCTAAGTTCATGAGCGATATTGGTCTGTAATATTCTTTTTTCATGGAGTCTTTACCTGGTTTTGGTATCAGGGATATGCTGGCTTCCTAGAATGAGTTTGGAAGTATTCCACCCTTGTCTATGCTCTGAAATACATTTAGTAGTAGTGGTGTTAACTCTTCTCTGAAAGTTTTGTAGAATTCTCCAATGAAGCTGTCAGGGCCAGGTCTTTTCTTTTTGGGGAGTTTTTTGATTACTTTTTCAATCTCTTCTTTTATTATAGGTTTATTTAGTTGTTCTGCCTCTCTTTGTGTTAGTTTAGGTAGGTAGTGTGTTTCTAGGAATTCATCCATTTCCTCTACTTTTTCAAATTTTTTAGAGTACAACTTTTCGTAGTGCTCTGTTATGATTCTTTTAATTTCATATGGGTCTGCTGTGATATCACCGATCTCATTTTCTATTCAGGTTATTTGCTTCCTCTCCTGTTTTTCTTTTGTCATTCTGGCCGATGGTTTATCAATTTTGTTAATCTTTTCAAAGAACCAGCTTTTGGTCTTGGTAACTGTTTCAATTGTTTTTCTGTTTTCTATTTCATTTAATCCTGCTCTAATTTTATTATTTGCTTTCTTCTGGTGCCTGAGGGTTTCTTTTGTTGCTCTCTACTTATTCGAGTTGTAGGGATAGTTGTTTGATGTTGGCCCATTCTTCTCTTTGTATGTGTACATTTATTGTTATAAATTGACTTCTGAGCACTTCTTTTGCTGTGTCCCAAAGGTTCTGATAGGAAGTGTTTTCATTCTCATTGGATTATACAAATTTCTTTATTCCATCAGTCATTTATTCTATAATCCCATCGTTTTTGAGCAAAGTGTTGTTCAGTTTGAATGTGTTTGATTTCTTTCCACTGATTTTTCTTTTATTCAGTTCTAGGTTTATGGCTTTATGGTCAGAGAATATGCTTTGTAATATTTCGATGTTTTGGATGCTGTTAAGGCTTGCTTTATGGCCTAATATGTGGTCTATTTTAAAGAATGTTCCATGTGCATTGGAAAAGAAAGTATATTTGGATGCTATTGGGTGGAGTGTTCTGTGAGGTCAAGTTGGTTAATTGTGGCATTTAGCTCTTCTGTGTCTTTATCGAGCTTCTTTCTGGATGTCCTGTCCTTCACTGAAAGTGGTGTGTTGAAGTCTCCTACTATTATTGTGGAGCTGTCTATCTCACTTTTCAATGTCGTTAGAGTTTGTTTTATGTATTTTGAAGTCCTGTCGTTGGGTGCATAAATATTTAATATGGTAATTTCCTCCTGGTTTATTGTCCCTTTAACCATTATATAGTGTCCTTTCTTATCCTTTGTGTTAGATTTAAGTTTGAAGTCTGTTTTTCAGAAATTAGTGTAGCCACTGCTACTCTTTTTTGATTGTTGTTTGCTTGATGTATTTTTTCCATCCTTTGAGTTTTAGTTTGTTTTCATCTTTAAGTCTAAGTTGTGTCTCTCGTAGGCAGCATATAGACGGATTGTGTTTTTTCAATCCATTCTGCAGCTCTCTGTCTTTTTATTGGTGCATTTAGTCAATTTACATTCAGCATTATTATAGATAGGTATGAGTTTAGTTCTGTCGTTTTGATGCCTTTTTTTGTGTGTTGCTGACAGTTCATTTTCCCACTTACTTTTTTGTGCTGAGATGTTTTTCTATGTAAATTGTGTATTCTTTTTCGTTGTAGTTGAATTTGTTTTTGCTGAGCCTTCATGTTTTTCTTGTTTTTTATTTTGAAGTATAAGATCGTTAGTCTTCTTTGTGGCTACCTTAATATTTACAGTTATTTTTCTAAGTTTAAACCTAACTTGTATGTCATATATCACCTTGATTTCCTCTCCATATGGAAGATCTATGCCTACTTTATTTAGTACATCTTTTTTGTTTTAATGTCATCTTTTACATAATGACACCGCTGATTCCCTGCTTTGAGCATTTTTTTATATTCTTGATTTATTTTTGTGATTTCACTGTCTGAGTTGATATCTGGTTGCTCTGTTCTGTGTTCTAGTGTTGGCTTGATATCTGATAGTATTGATTTTCTAACCAGAGAATTCCCTTAGTATTTGTTGTAGTTTTGGTTTGATTTTCGCAAACTCCCTAAGCTTCTGTTTATCTGTAAATGTCTTTATTTTGCCTTCATATTTGAGAGACAGTTTTGCTGGATATATGATTCTTGGCTGGCAATTTTTCTCCTTCAGTACTTTATATGTATGTCATCCCATTGCCTTCTTGCCTGCATGGTTTCTGCCAAGTAGTCGGAACTTATTCTTATTGATGCTCCTTTGTAGGTGACTTTTCACTTATCCCTCGCCAGTCTTAAAATTTTCTCTTTATCTTTGGTTTTGGAAAGTTTGATGATAATATGTCTTGGTGACCTTCTTTTGGGATCTACCTTACATAGGGGTTCAATGAGCACCTTGGATAGATATGTTTTCGTTTTTCATGATGTCACAGAAGTTTTCTGTCAACAAATCTTCAACAATTCTCTTTGTATTTTCTGTTATCTCTCCCCGTTCTGGTATTCCAATCACTTACAAGTTATTCTTCTTGACAGAGTCCCACATGATTCTTAGAGTTTCTTCATTTTTTTTAATTCTTTTACCTGATTTTTCTTCAAATTATATAGGCGTCAAGTGCCTTATCCTCCATCTCCCCAGTTCTGCATTACAGTTCCTCAATTCTGCTCCTCTGACTTTCTATCGAGTTGTCTAATTCTGTAATTTTATTGTTAATCTTCTGAATTTCTGATTGCTGTCCCTCTATTGATTCTTGCAGCTTATTAAATTTTTCATTGTGTTCTTGAATAACCTTTTTAATTCCTTCAACTACTTTATCTGTGTGTTTCTTGACTTTTTCTGCATGTTGCATGATTTCATTCTTGATGTCTTTAAGAGTTCTGTATATTAATATTTTGTACTCTACATCTGGTAATTCCAGGAATATAACTTCATCTGGGAGAGCCCTTAATTCTTTGTTTTGTGAGTTTGTTGAAGCAATCATTGTCTGCTTCCTTGTGTGATTTGATATCAACTATTGCCTCCGAGCCATCTATATGTTATTTTATTAATTTATTTTATGTTTGCCCACTATGTCCTAGTTTCTTGCTTTGTTTTGTTTTCATATACCCAAATAGACTACTAGAGTGAGCAAACTTGATCATCGGAGCCTTCGAAGCACTAATGTCCTGTTACCAGATGGCTAGATCTGTTACCAGGTATATAAGCCTAGGAGTCCATTTACTATTCTTGCATAGATTCAGCTCAGGTGTCCTTATAGTCAGTCACTTAGTGTGTGGTTTAGTCTCTCACCTACTATCTTAGAGGAGCAGTGGTGATGGGTGTATGCACAGGTTTCTGGTAGTGGCATGGGGTCACACTGAGGAAGGCAGGGGGCTGACAGCCTTTCCCCAACTGTCAGTGAGGAAGGAGCATCCCTGTTCTCTAGAATGCTCTGGTGGGTAGGCTATGCAGCTGTACCTTAGGCACCCAATGCTCATACCTGTGAGGACTGGCAGGCATCACTATCCTTGGACCACTTTCGTGGGTGGCTAGGTGGCGTGGGTGGAGCCTCCAGTCCTCAGACCCCTGCTGTGGGTAGGTGTAGACCCTGGTTAATAGGCAGGGCAGTATCAAACCTCCAAAACCTGCCTCTCCACCTGTACTGCTGAAACAGTTACAGTCAGGCCTCAAACACATTCGTCCTTGCAGTATAGTAGCCACTTGGATCCACACAGGGGTGAAAGACAAAGTGTGTGGATCACTTGTGCCTGCACTGGAGCTGCTTCTGCTCTGAGCTTCCAGATCAGGGGAGTCAGCAGAGTGTTTTTCCCCCATTTGTTAATTTCTTCCTTCTCCAAGGCCAGGAGAATGGCTCAGGAAGCACAGCAGGACCTATCTCAGGTGCAGGGAAATCAACTGTTAATGAAGCCAGGCAGGGCTGAGGGAGAAGGGATCAGATAGGAGAGAGTTCTTTCAAAAGAAAGAGCTGTTAGATCCATGCATTGTAAATTAGACAAAATCACTTATCTTGTGCTGAGAGTGCTGTTTTATCTCAGATTCCAGAGGCATATGTAGCCTGTGTGTGCTGACTGGGTCACCACCAAGATCGCCCCAGGGGATTAGGGCTGCATCCCTTGCTTGCTTTCTTTCACTGAAGCAGCTGTGTCCTAAACCCCACCTCCAGTCCCGTGGCTGTCACACCAAGGGGTAGGGGTGCCGGCACTTTGGTTGCCTTCTTTCGTCGAAGCAGCTGCTTCCTAAATTCCGTGGCCAGCCCCGCTGTAGACACACCAAAGGTTCAGGGATATGCCGCTCTGCTTGTCTTCTTTCACTGAAGCTTCCTTGTCCCAGGGAACTACCATCAGCCCCGCCGAAGTCGCACCAAGGAACGCTCTAAGGAATAGAAGCTGAGGTGCTGCCACAGGCTTGGCAACTCCTTGCTGCTTCTGCACCATTTCTCCCTCATCCATCACTCAGTGCAATTCTTTAACTTTGTCTTTGATGCTCAGGGTTTGTGGGTTGTCATATATATAATTGATTCACTTGTTTTTTCAGGTCTTTGTTGTAAGAGGGATGATGGGAAGTGTCTGACTACTTCGCCATCTCAGCCCCGCCTCCCTGTAAATCTTTAAGGAAACAGACTGACATATCTTTCTTGCGCAGAGTAGCTGGTGGGTTGGAATTGCCAACCTTTTGATTAGCAGCTGAACACTTTGACTGTTAATATAGGTCACTTTATCTTTCTTTCTTTTTAAATTTGTCAGGCTATCAAAAATCTGTTTAAAAGTGAGATAGAAATTGAGTTTGAGAGCTTTCTCCTGCTAATACTTATTTCATTTGAGTAGAATAGAACTGTTCATTTTTAGAATGCTAAAGCAACAACAAGCATGCCTTTCACTAGTGGCTTGCCTCACTTCCAAGTTCTACTTTTCATCCAGTCTCCTTGCTATTAGCTAAAGGGTACCTATGAGTCGGGATTGACTCCACAGCAAGAGGTTTGTTTTTTCTGGTTTTAAAACAGAATATAGGAAATGCCTCTATATTCAGCCCCATTCCTCTAAAAGTTGGGGGATAAGAGATATCACAGCTAGGCTTCAGAATATTCTGGGTGTATGGGACAGAGAACTTAATTGGCCTTTGTCTCTGGTTACAAAAAATAGCCTTTGATAGCTCAAAAATTTAAGGTGCTCTTTAATTTCCAAACAGCCAGTCAAGAATGATATACAAATTCCATAACTGGTGAACTAATTTCAAATACGAAGGGGGGCAAGATGCTGTCATACGCATTCATTGATTGGATCAATCATAACTATGCATTAAGGCCCAATCATGAGGTTCCATTGACTAAGGAACCCTGAGCCTTGGAACTTTTTCTCTTTGGGGTATCCTAGATTGGTGAGAACATCCATAAATAGAAGAGGGTGGCATGTTCCTGGGGACAATGGAGGCCCCATGACAGGAACTCTCCTTGACCTTGCCTGATATGTCTCTTAGCTTGTATCATTTCTGGTTAAAATAAGTATAACTTATTAGACAGTAATTGTAAGTATAGGTAATAGTCTCCGTGAATTTTGTGAGCCATTTTAGAGAACTACTGAACCAACAGGGAGGATATGACTCTGACTTAACTTGTAGTGGCTAGTTCAGAGAAGGACTGCACAGGCAGTCAATTTGTGAAGACTCAACTCTGGGTGACAGAGAAAGGCTGCACCAGTGATGAAGAAGGAGAGAGTCCTTCTAATTTGTGACTTGACCCCAGAAGGCTAGAGAGAGAGAGAAAGAGAGAGAGAGGGCTGACTGGTTCAAAGTACAGGGAGTTTTGCAGACTCCTGGTACCCAATGACCTGGCCCTGGGTTGTCAGGGATGTTTTGACCTAACATCGTGTTGTTAGATTGAGAGAAGAACTGCCACAGAAGTAGTGACTGGCAATGAGATCTTGGAGACATGAGAAAGTGAAGCCTGAATCTATTTCCAGGTGGGAATTGGATTCATGCTGATCCTTGCCATATGGTTAGTGATAAAGTTGGGATTGCCCACTTTGCCACTTTAATAGTGTTGTTTGTGACTGCTTCACACTGGGTCACTGATAACCTAGATTAATTACTTTATTTTAAAGAACACTTTCAGGGTGATCAAGATCATCTTATGGAAATCATTCCTGTTTACTGGATACTGGAATTGTCTGTCTTCTCTGACATATGTGGTTCTGGGCTAGAGTATCCTATCTACCTGATGTAACATGTGGTATGATGTTCAGAATATTCATGTGATGTCAACAAGGTGTTAGTATGTAATTCTTCTCACCTTCTATCTCTGGAATGCCTTTGTTTCTTTTTCTAGGTTGTTAAAAATATGTCTTAGTTTTTTGATGAAACAAAGTCACATGATGACATTTTAGTTGCTTCGCAGGGTTTCCACTGACATATTTCCTAAACAAAATACTTCCAAAACATGTGAATAATACTTAACAGTATACAGAGCATGTTTAAATGCCTTTGGATATACATATTAAATAGTAAGAACTTTAAAAGTTGATGGGATCATATGTTTACTATATTTTTACAAAGAAAAATAGTAATATAAAAATTCAAGTAAAAATAGATTTTTCTAACAATCTAAAAAAGTTTAAATAAATGAATTATAGCCATTATTGATGAGAGATTAAGGAAAATAACATGTACAATTCAAGCTGGTAGGAAGAAACATATAGCAATCTTTAAATAAGGCCACAAAAATTAAAGGAAAAATATGCTATATACAGTATCATCAAATTGCATTATATACTTAGAAATCAGTGTAGCAGAAATATAAGGAATGTAGTGCCTATTTATGTGTGTGCACATGCACACAATAAATATAAAACACTGTTGAGAGATACTGAAGATTTTTCTAAAAGGAGAGGCATAGCATAATCATGGATTAGAAGCTTAATTAAGCTTTTTGATCTGAGGTAATAGTAGATTAGTATTCATTTGTAAGAAATAATACACCGGTCCTGTGTATTCTTTACTCAATTTTCCCAATGATGACATTTCGTAAAACTATAGTAATGAAAGTAGGATATTGACATTGGTAAAGTCCAGATAGAGAACATTAGTATCACCGCAAGAATGCTTCCTGTTGCCCTTTTATAGCCACAGCCACTCTATGTCCGTCCCTAACTCCTACAAAACACTAAACTGTTCTCCATTTATAACCAGTAAACCAGCTGCCATTGAGTCGACTCAGACCCACGGTGACCGTGACCCCACCTGTGTCATAGTAAAACTGTGTTCCATAGAGTTTTCAATGGCTGATTTTTTGGTAGCAGATCTTCAGGCCTTTTCTTCAAGTTGCCTCTGGGTGAACTTGTACCTCCAACCTTTTGGTTAGCAACGAAATGTGTTAGCCATGTTTACCACCCAGGGAATCTTCTCCATTTATAAACTGTTGTCATTTCAAGAATGTTATATAAATGGAATCTCATATAGTATGTCACTCTTTGAGATTAACTTTTTCACTCCGTGTAACTCCCTTGAGATTCATCCAAGTTGTTGTCTATAACAGTAGTTCATTCATTTTAAGTGGTTAATAGTATTTCATAGCATGTATGTGCCATAGCTTATTTAATTATTCACAATCGAAACAGAGTTTGTCAGATTTCACCACTGTAAAGTTACTCTTTCCATACTGTACATTTTGGAAAGAAGTCATTGTGTGCCATGCACACTTAAGAAGTATGGAGCTGTGCTCTACTTCCTTGAGGACAGAGCATCTATGTAAATTTTTAGGAATTCTTTGGCAAGGGAAGATCTCCCCTTTTTATTGATTTATGTATCTATTCAGTCCATTTATATCAACACCAACTCATGAATAGTTTTATAGTTTATTTTATACTTTTTTCTTATCCTCTTCAATTAGGTAGTTTCATACACGTGTAATGCAGATACATGGTTTTGTTATATTTTGTATTTCTTCTGGGGGTATGCCAACACCATAAATGTCTTTTTAACATACATTGAAGTTTAGTTTTGGTGCCGTAAATTTCTATAGCACACTGCTGTTGATACCGACTCGTAGTGATAAATGCATAATGTTTCCACAATTACAGTATAATACAGAATAGATTTATCACCTTAAACAATCACTTGTGACTCACCTGTTTAACTATCCTTCCTCCATTGCCCCACAAATCATCGATATTTCATTGTATATGGTTTTCTACTTTTTCAGAATGTCATATAATTGAAATCAAACAGTATGTACCCTTTCAAACTGGCTTCTTTCACTTAACAATATGCATCTATGCTAATCTGTTGACTTTTTGTGGCTTAAGAGATCTTTTTTTATCATTGAATAATATTTCATTCTATCTGTACCACTGTTTATCCATTCACCTATTGAAGGATATATTGGTTGCTTCCCGTTTGTGGCAATTGTGAATGGAGGTGCTATAAGCACTCACATGCTGGGTTTGTGTGGACATAAGTTTTCAAATTAGTTGAGTGACTACACAGGAGAATGATTACTGAATCATAAGGTAAGACTGTGCATAACTTTGTAAGAAACTGCCAAACCGTCTTCCAAAGTAAGCATACCATTTTGCATTCCCACAAGAAGTGAGTAAAAGTCTCCACATCCTTATCAGCAGTTGGTATTGTCAGGGTTATTATTATTATTATTTTTAGTCATTGTAATAGGTAGGTAGTTTTATGCCATTGCTGCTCTAATTTGCAATTCCCTAATACATTGAGCACCTTTTCATATGCTTATTTGACATCCGTATATCTTCTGTGATTAGATGTCTCTTCAGGTCCTTTGTTCTTTTTTAACCGGGTTTTTTGTTACTGCTGACTTTTAAGGCTTCTAGTATATTTTGATATATTTTGGAAGCAAGGTCTTTATCATTGTATGTCTTTTGCAAATATTTTCTCTGTCTGTGGTTTGTGTTTTCACTCTTTTAACAGTATCTTTCCCAGAGCAGATATTTTTAATTTTAATAAACTCTAACATTAATATTTTCTTTCATGGATTTTGCTTTTGGTGTTGTATCTAAACACTCATTACAAAACCAAAGCTCAAGTTTTGCATTTTACATTTACTTCTATCATCTATTTTGAGTTAATTTTTGTGAAAGATGTAAGGACTGTATGTAAGTTCTTTTTTTTTTCTCTCTCCTAGTATATGGATTTCTAATTGTTCCAGCATCATTTGTAGAAAGTCTATCTTTCTTTCACTGAAACGTCTCTGCTCTTTTGTCAAAAATCGGTTGACTATATTCTTGTGATTTACGTTTGGTCTCTCTGTTCTGTTCCATTGATGTTTGTGTATACTTGTTCACCAATATCAAACTTACTCGATTACTACAGTTTTATAGTATTAACATAAGACATTGTTAGTCCTCTAACTTTGTTCTTCAGTATTGTGTTGGCTATTCTAATTCTTTTGCCTTTCTGCATAAATTTTAAAATACATTCGTGGATATTTACAAAATAGTTTGTTTGGATTTTAACTGGGTTGTACTGCACCTATAGCTCAACTAGGAAAGAATTGAGATCTCAACAACATTGAGTCTTCCGTGCCAGGAATTCAGTATATCTTCATTCATTTACTTCTTTTTTAAATTTCTTTCATTAAAATTATGGCTTATACATAATTTATTATGTATAATTTATTATTATGGCTTATACATAATTTATTAAATCTATTTATAAGATTTTTTTCTGCCATTGTAAATGGAATTGTTTCTTTAATTTTAAATTCCTATTGTTCATTGCTGGCATATAGGAAAGCAACCTGGCTATATTTACTTATTACTTCCAGGAATTTTGTTGATTCTTTGGGATTTTCTACATAGACAATCGTATCATCTGTGTCCTTCTCAATCTACATACCTTTTATTTCCTTTTCTTGTCTTGCAAGTAGGAATTCCATTATACTTTTGAATAAGAATAGTGAAAGAGGGCATCCTTGCCTTTTTCCCAATGTTAGGGGCTTTTTATTCCAATCTTAGAAAGCATCCAGGTTCTCTCCACTATAAATGATGTTAGCTGTAGGTATTTTGTACATACTTTTTATCAAGTTGAGGAAGTTAACCTGTATTCCTGGTTTGCTGAGAGTTTTTATCACAAATGGGTACTGGATTTGTCAAATGTTTTTTGTACCTCAATTGATACAACCACATGACTTTTCTTTTTTAACCTGTTGATATGGTAGACTACAATGATTGATTTCTTAAATGTTGAAACACTCTTGCTTACCTAGAATATATCCTGTTTGGATAGATACATAAATCATATATACCAAGGTATATTTATTGGATTCAAAGTGCTAGTATTTCTTTGATAATTTTTGCATTTACGTTTATGAGAGATATTGGTTGTAGTTGTCATTTCTTATAATGTCTTTATATGGTTTTGGCATTGTGGTATCGATGGCCTTATGGAATGAATTAGCAAGTGCTCTTTCTGTTTCTACAAGCCTTCGTGGTGCGGTGGTTAAAGCATTAGCCTGCTAACCAAAAAGTTGGTGGTTCAAAGCCACCAGCCCTTCTTTGGGATAAAGATGTGGCAGTCTGCTTCTGTAAAGATTCACAGCCATGATAACTCTATGGGGCAGTTCTACTCTGTCCTATAGGATCACTATGAGTTGGGATAGACTCAACAGCAATGGGCTTTCTACTTCTATTTTCTGAAAAATGTTGTGAAAAATTGAAATCATTTCTTTAATAGTTTGCATAATTCACCAGTGAAATCATCTGGGCCTGGTGCTTTATTTTTGAAAGGTTATTAATCATTGATGCAATTTATTTAATAGATAGGTATGTTCCAATATTCTATTTCTTCTTCTGTGAGTTTTGGTAGTTTTCGTCTTTTAAGGAATTGGGCTATTTATTGTAAGTTATTCTATTGGTGTGCATAGAGTTGTTCATACTGTTTCTTTATTATTCTTTAGTGTTCAAGGAATCATAAATGTTAACCTCTCTTTCATTTATAACTTTGGGAAGTTGTTTCATCTTTTTTTTTTTTAGTTAGTTTGACTAAGGCTTATTAATTTTATTGATATTTTCAGTGACCCATCTTTTGGTTTTGTAGATTCTCTCTATTGTTGTCCTAGTGTCAATTTCATTGATTTTTTAATTTAATTTTTATTATTTCTTTTCCTCTTGATTCAGGTTTAAATTACTTTTCTTTTGCTAATTTCCTAAGATAGGAGCTTAAATTATTGATTTTAGATCATTCTGTTCTAATATTTCTGTTTGATGTTGAAAATTATCTTCTAAGCACTGTTCTTACAGGCTCTCACAAATTTTGACAAATTGTATATGTAATTTTATTTCATTCAAAATATCTTTTAAGTTCTCTTTAGACTTCTTTCAACCATGTGTTATTTAGAAATGTTTTGTTTTTAACCAAATATTGAGGATTTCCCAGCTATCTTTCTGTTACTGACTTTTAGTTTTACCCCATTATAGGCTGAGAACATACTAACAAACTTTGTATGATTACTATTGTTTTAAATTTGTTGACTTACATTTTGTTTATGATAAGAAGTCAGCTGTTAATTTTATTGGGGTTCCCTCTTGTGAGTTATTCTTCTCTTATAGCTCTACTGATTTTTTTCTTTGACTTGCCCTTGTATTAGATTGACTGTCATGTATCTGGGTATGGCTCTGTAAGTGTCTATCTTATTTGCAGTTCATTGAGCTTCATGAAGTTGTAGATTCATGTTTACTATCAAATTAGAAAGTTTCCAGCCATTATTTGAATATTTTTCTGGTCTTTTTTTTTTTTTCTTTCTCCTGTGTAACATATGTTGGTACATTTAACTTTGTCCCACGTTTCTTTGCTCTGTTTATTTTTCTTCATTCTTCAGATTGCTTACTTTCTTACTATCTATCTTTAAGTTCACATGTTTATTCACAGAATTAAACATACAGTTGAGTCCCTGTTGAGAAACTTTCATTTTGATTATTGTATTTTTAATTTAAGAATTTCCATTAGGGTTTTAAAGAAATGATTTCTATTCTTTATTTGATTAAATATTTTTACAATGACTTCCTTTAATTCTTTAACTATGGTTTTGTATCTTATTATTATTATTGTGGTGAAAATATATACAACAAAACATTCTCCAATTCAACAGTTTCTACATGTATAATTCAGTGACATTGATTACATTCTTCATGTTGTGCAACTATTATCACTCACTATTTTTTTTTTTTTTTTAATTATTCCACCACTAAACATATTTTCTTTTAGGTCTTCAAACGTACTTATAATGACATCTTTTAAATCTATGTCTGTGAAGTCTAACACCTGGGCTCCCTAAAAGGCAGTTTCTGTAATTTCATTTTTGAGTGTGTGTGTGTGTGTGTATGGTTTACACTTTCTCATTCCACTGCATGTCTCATTTATTGTTAAAAACTAGACATTTCAGATAACATATTGTAGTCACTCTGCATACTGGATTCCTCCCTTGCCCAGCACTCACCATGAGTGATTTTTGATGGTGGTGTTTGTTTCCTTATTTATTTGTTTAGTGATTTGACTGGCTTAGTTTAGGAAGTCTATTTCCCCTACAGTATGTAGCCTTTTATACTGCTCCTCACAGAGTGCAGCCTTGGGTGCGTGCGTAGTTCCTCTAACCTGCCACCCTCTCCCCATATTCACTATGGTTTTGCCTTCTGTGTGGTCTTCCTTGATTAATGCCATACCCACTTCTCAGCCTTCACTACTTGCTTGCAGTTTGCTGTATTTTTCTGAAAATGACTTGGGGAATAAAGTCCTCAGTCTGATCCAATTAACATCAGGTCCCTTTTCTGGGAGAATTTTTGAAACCAGTGTTTTAGGTTTGCTCCTAACACAAAAAGGCTCTTCTTAGATGTCTGTTTCCCTGGCTCTCTGTATAATTTCGAGTGGGTCTAGTATTTATTATTTATATCCTAGAACTACCAGCCTTCCCTTAATTGCTTGCATCCAAGCTCTACATTCTTTTTGGTACTGTCTTTAGGCATGAAATTTCCCACCCTATCTTCCAAATAAAGTTATTCCCCTTAGGAAGAGCTATGGTACTCTATTATTACAGTCTGCCTTTATTCCTGGGAATGTTTGGGTAGACATTCCCTGTCTGGGGAAAAACCATAGCCCTAGTCTGGGATATGGGGAGAGAAGGAGCCTTATCTTCTTGGACACACTTGACTGGAATAGAATTTCTATCACACAGAGGGGAACAAGAGAGGAGGGAGGAAATAGGCATTTAAACAAATGTCCTAGATTCTCACTGGTCTGACATAATTATTAGGCTTTCTTGAAAAAAAAATTTCTCTATTTGTTATATGCCCATGTGGTATTTATTCAAAGATACAGATACTTCTTTTGTTTTAATTTTTACCATGTGTGTTTGTTTTGCTTTGGTGACAATCCATGGTGCTCTCAATACCATCATCACAAAAATCCATTGAAATCATTTACACTGGTGTCATAGATTGAAATGTGTCCCCCCAAAATATGTGTCGACTTGGTTAGGCCATGATTCCCACTATTGTGTGGTTGTCCTTTATAGTGTAATTGTAACTTTGTGTTAAAGAGGATTAGGGTGGGATTGTAACACCTTTGCTAAGGTCACATCACTGATCCAGTGTGAAGGAAGTTTCCCTGAAGAGTGGGCTAGACCACCTTTTATCTTACAAGAGATAAAAGGAAAGAGAATCAAGCAGAGAGTGGGGACCTCATACCACCGAGAAAGCAGAGCTGGGAGCAAAGCACATCCTTTGAACCTGAGGTTCCTGTGCAGAGATGCTCCCAGACCAAGGGAAGATTGAAGACAAGGACCTTCCTCCAGAGCTGACAGAAAAAGTCTTCCCCTGCAGCTGATGCCCTGAATTTGGATTTGTAGCTTACTAGACTGTGAGAGAATAAATTTCTCTTTGTCAAAGCCATCCACCTGTGGTATTTCTGTTATAGCAGCACTGGATTACTAAAACAGGATTTGGTATTGAGAAAGTGGGGTGCTGATCTAACAGATGCCTAAAATGTGGAAGTGACTTTGAAACTGTGAATGGTTAGAAGACTCAGAAGGAAGTGAGGAGAACTGTTAACACTGGAGAAGGCACAGATGGTAAGAAACAGCAGCAGAGGATGAGCAGCAGCAGTGAAGCGGCAGCAACAGAACCAAGAGACCAGCGCCAGACAGTGCTGGAGCTGACCCATGGAATGAGAGAGCTGAGTGCCTGTGCACAGAAAGCTTGCTGGCAGAGTGGGGTGACTCCAGGAGGTTATCAATGGAGCTACTGAGCTTTGGAACACTTGCCTCAGCAGGGCAGATGTGGGTGTGAGACCCAAGGGCCGAAAGGGCAAGGAAAACAGGAAGCCAAGCTGCTTCGGTCTCAAAAGGTATGGCCATGGCCTTTGGTGTTCCTAAGGGTGGAGTAGCCACTCAGACGGACTAGGAGAATGGCACATCTAAAGCCGAGGAAGCAAAGTTGCTATCCCAGTAGGCCTGGAAGGCAGACCTAATGCCCAGAGTGGAGGGGCCTCCACTCAGAATCTGGAGAGTGTGACCAACACCTAGAGTCTGGAGGGCAGGACCATTGTGTAAATTGTCTCAGGGAACAAAGGATTATTTTGAAGTTTTGAGGGCTGATGTAATACATTCTGCTGACTTGCTTGATGCCTGTTATGCCTTCTTTCCTTCTAGTTTCCCCTGTTTATAACGAAAATGTCTAACTTGTGCCTGCTTTGCCATTGTACTTTGAAGTAGATAACTTGTATTCTAGATTTCACAGATGAAGAGGAATTTTTGGATTTTGGATTTGGAGTTAAGACTTCTGCTATGATATGATGGGAAGAATGTGTCTTACATGTAGCAAAGACATGAATTTTGGGGGACCAAAGAGTGGATTCAACTGTGTCCCCCCAAAATATGTGTCAACTTGGTTAGGCCATGGTCCCTAGTATTGTATGGTTGTCCTCCATTTAGTGTTTGTAATTTTATGTTAAAGAGCATTGGGGTGGGATTGTAACGCCTTTGCTAAGGTTACATCCCTTATCCAAGGTAAAGGGAGTTTCCCTGGAGTGTGGGCTGCACCACCTTTTATCTTACAAGAGATAAAAGGAAAGGGAAACGAGTTGAGAGTGGGGACCTCATACCACTAAGAAAGCAGTGCTGATGCAGAGTGCATCCTTTGGACCTAGGGTTCCTACGTTAAGATCCTCCCATACCAAGGGAAGATTGATGATAAGGACCTTCTTCCAGAGCCAACAGAGAAAGCCTTCCCCTGGAGCTGATGTCCTGAATTTGGACTTGTAGCCTACTAGACTGTGAGACAATAAATTTCTCTTTGTTAAAGCCATCCACTTGTGATATTTCTGTTATAGCAACACTAGATGACTGAGAGAACTGGTTACAAGAAAATATGAGGTTTTGAAAAAGATACCTTTACTATGTTGTTGTTGGAGGCTGTGGAGTCAATTCCAACGCATAGCGACCCCATGTGACACAGGTGAATTACCCACAGGGTTTTCTTGGATATAATTTTTTTTTAATCTTTATGAAAGTAGATAGCCAGGTCTTTCTCTTACGGAGCCACTGGGTGGGTTCAAATGACCAACCTTTTGGTTAGTAGCTAGGTGCTTAACTACTACACCACCAGAGATCCTTACAATTTACAATAAAATAGCTTGTTAAAAATGTAATAACTGCAAATAATACTAACAAGGCATTTGTAAGACCTCAACTCAAAAAAAGTACCGAATGTTATAAAGTAAAAGAAAAAAATTCCTAGATGAAAGCAAGAATAATCATGTTAAGAAAATGAAAGGCTCAATATTTTTATATTAGCTTTCTTCAAACAGATATAGAAATTTAATATAAACTCAAAGAAATGTCAACATTTAAAAAATTGATTAATTTATTTATATGGAATTTGACAAGCAAGAAAAATAGCCAAGATAGTATCTATAACAAGACTGAATATAAAACTACATTAAGTAAAATAGTGTGTCGAGGATCAAAAACTAGATGAATGGAAGAGCATGTTTAGGAACTATTCTTGTATTTACGTTTAAAATATATATAATTTTTTTTTTTAATTGGCAATGTAAAACTCCTGTCTAAAGAGCAGTCTTTTCAATTCATGGTACTAGGAAAATCAGATATCCACTGGAAGAAAGGTGATGAAAATTGACTTTTATGTTCACATATATTACAGAAATGAAGTGAAAGTAAATTTTAGATCTAAATTCAAAAAGATCAAAGCAGTAATGTTTATAGAAGTTAATATAGAGGAATAACTTTATGATCTCTGTGTATCAAACAACTTCATAGATCCAAAAAAAAAAAACAATCTTGAAAGAAAGGTTTCATAAGTGTTATCACATTCAAATTAAGAAATTATTTTTTTAAAGATACCAATAAAAATAATGAAAGGCAAATTACCATGTAAGAGAACAAATTTTAAATGCAAACAAATTAAAAAAGGGATCATATCTAGAATAAAGTAAAATAATAAAACAAAAAATACCACTTCCTATGAATCAATGAAAAAGCACATATATAAAAATTGAGGAGTGACTTGAACAATCATATTAAAAAGGAGATATAAAAATGTGCAAAAAATATAAAAATATGCTCAGCACCATAATAATCAGGGAAGTGGCTGCCATTATAATCCATCAGAATGGCAAATATGAATCAGACTGATGGTAAAAAGTTTGGGCCTTGATAATTTTATTAACAAGTACTATAAGTATAGTATACTGATTTGCAACTGATGACTAACCTAAAGGATGGTGGTTCAAACCCACTCAGTGGCAACATGGAAGAAAGGCCTGACAATCTGCTTTGTAAAGATTACAGCCAAGAAAACCCTATGGAACAGCTCTACTGTGTAACACATGGGGACCCCATGAGTTAGAATCAATTTGATGGCAATGGGTTTGATTTGTTCGTTTTCATAAATACGCAATAAAGAGAAGTTCCAAAATTAAAGACTGCCTTCCATGTAGTGGATGGAAAATTCAAAAGTATATGTTTGATTTTTACATTCAAAGGAATTAATCTCTACCAGTTGTTTTGTTTTGTGAAAATTAACATGTTAATTGTAGTGGTAAATGGAGAGGCAAAGACATGTGAAAAAAAAAAAAACCTCTAGTAGACCAATGACATTGTATTTGTTCTTGTAGTTATTATAAAGTTCCAGTAATTGTGATCATTTTGTATGTAAAATAAAATTAAAAAAAATGGACAGATAGGCAGGTGAAAGAATAGCCCAGGAATAGAGCCATGGATCTATGAATACTTGTGTGACAATGAAGGTATTGCATAACAGTTGATGGATGGGGTATTTTTAAAAATAACAGTATGGAATCAAGTGGATATCCATAAGAAAAAAGTAATAAATTTGATGTTAATCTCACCCCATACACAAAAATGAAATCTAAGTTTGCTATAGTATAAAATTCAAAAGATGAAATTTGAAAAAGAATGTAAGAAGAATGTGTTCATGACTGAGGATATAAAATAATCTGATACGAAAACATTAACCATTAAAAAATAGTACTAATAAATACGACTTTTTTTTTTTTTAATGCTAATAACGGAGCCCTGATAGCACAGTGGTGAAGAGCTACGGCAAAAGGTCAGCTGTTTGAACCCACCAACTCCTTCTTGGAAACCCTATCGGGCAGCTCTGTTCTGTCCTTTAGGATTGCTACGACTCAGAATCAACTAGATGGCAACTTTTTTTTTTTTTTAATGTTAATGGTAACTATTCATAAAAGTAGTATTTAGGGGGTGAGGGTCCAGGTCAGAAAAAGGCAACATAGTTGTGTGAAATGACTTGGATACAGATTCTATAAATAATTTATAAAAATCAATGAGAAAACAACCCAATGAAAACTAAAAAATAAAAAAGGCAAAGTATTTGAATACGACTTCTGAAATGATGCAACGCAAATGGACAATAAACATGAAGAGTTGTAAAACTTCATTAGCAATCAAGAATACACAAAGTAAAGCCACAATCAGATACAGCTGCCATCATACTGGCAGAATTTTTTTAAAATATGAAACTATTGCAGAGTTTAAGGTTATGAAATAAAGACAACTTATATTGGAAGGAGTTTAAATGGCATGTCCACTTTGGAAACCAGTTTTACATTACCTACCTAGTAAATTTGAAATACACATACCCTCTGACCTAGCCATTCCGCTTATATATAATCATGTCCTTAAAAAAGGCATTATTTGTACCAACACACATGTACGCAAGTGTTTGTAGTGCGATTGTTCACAACTGCCAAAAACTGGAAACCATCCAAATGTTCATGAGCAATGGAATGTTGAATACCTCATTGTATAATCATGCTATGGAATATTATGCAACATGAAAAGAAATTATAATTAAGTGAAAAAACTTTATATAATATCACAAGCAAAATGTCAACCAATGAAAACAACACAGAAAACATAAATATAATATGGTTCATTTTATAGTAAGCTTAAAAACATTCAAAGTTATACTTTATTTTTAGCGTTGTAAATAATGATGGTAAACATTTGTTTAAAAAGCAAGGAAAAATACACAATTTTCAAGATGCCTATTACATTTATGAGAGGGTTTCTTATCAAAAAGAATATACAAAAATATCATCTGTGCCAATACTACATTTCTTGATGTGGGTTGTTGGTTCAAGGGGTTCTCTATTTTTTGGTCTATTTGGAAAATTGTATTTGTTTAAATAAAATTCATTTGCTAAGTGTTGATTTACTTAATATATTAAACATGTAGACTGAAAACTTCTTGTTAAAGCCAGGAAACACTGCATTACACCAAATTTTGTTTGACAAAACAAGAAGGCAAAATGTACAAACAATAAAATACTTAAATTATCTAATGCCTGGTTTAAGTAACAAAAAATAAATATGAAAATATAGGCTTTTGTTGTAAAATAATGAGGGGTATTTTATTTTCTAACATCTAAGAAACATTTTTAAAACAGTGGATTATTTATTTGTTCTAATAAAATCCTGAAGAGATTATTGTATTATTATAATTCAGGTCACATTCTTTTAAAAATACATACATATACTCTACTATATATAAAAAATATATATATATACTGCTTTAAGTGAAAATTTACACTTCAAGTTAGTTTCTCATATAAAAATTTATACACACGTTGTTATGTGACCCTAGTTGCTCTCCCTGTAATGTGACAACACACTCCTCCTTTCCACCCTGTGTTTCCCATGTCCATTCAACCAGCTCTTGTCCCTTTCTGGCTTCTCATCTCACGTCCTGACAGGAGCTGTCCATTTAGCCTCATGTATCTACTTTTTATCTGCTTGAGCTAAGAACCACACTCTTCACAGGTATCATTTTTTTTTTTTTTAATTAACTTTTATTAAGCTTCAAGTGAACGTTTACAAATCCAATCAGTCTGTCACATATACGTTTACATACATCTTACTCCATACTCCCACTTGCTCTCCCCCTCTTGAGTCAGCCCTTTCAGTCTCTCCACAGGTATCATTTTATGTCTTATGGTTCAATCTAATCTTTGTCTCAAGAGCTGGCTTCAGGAATGGTTTTAGTTGTGAGCTAACAGAGAATTTTGGGGCCACGACTTCTGGAGTCCCTCCAATCTCAATCAGACGGTTAAGTCTGATCTTTTTACAAGAATTTGAATTCTACATCCCACTTTTCTCCTGCTCTGTCAGGGACTCTGCTGTGTTTCCTGTCAGAGCAGTCATTAGGGGTAGCTGGGCACCGTCTAGTTCTTCTCATCTCAGGTTGATGGAGTCTCTGGTTTATGTGGCCCTTTCTATCTCTTGGGCTTATATTTTCCTAGTGTCTTTGGTGTTCTTCATTCTCCTTTGCTCCAGGTGGGTTGGGATCAATTATTGCATCTTAGATGGCCACCTGCTAGCTTTTAAGACCCCAGACACCACTCACCAAAGTGGGATGCAGAACATTTTGTTAATAAACTTTGTGATGCCAATTGACATAGATGTCCCCTGAAACTATTGTCCCCAGACTCCGCCCCACCTACTCTGTCCCGTGAAGTGATTGATTGTGTTCAGAAAACTTCTGGTGTAGTCCAGTTGTGCTGACTTCCCCTGTATTGTGTGTTGTCCTTCCATTCATCTAGATAATTCCTGTCTACTATCAAAAAAAAAAAAATAATAATTTTTTTTTTTTAATGTAGCTAGTGAATATCCCTCACCCTGCCGCCTCACCCTTGTAACCATCAAAGAATGTTTTCTGCTGTGTTTAAACCTTTTTTTGAGTTCTTATAATAGTGGTCTCATGCAATATATGTCCATTTGCTACTGATCAATTTCACTCAGCATAATGCCTGCCAGATTTCTCCATGTTATGAGATGTTTTGCAGATTCATCTTTGTTCTTATCATTGGGTAGGATTCCATTGTGGGGATATACAATAATTGTTTACCCATTCATCCATTGATGGGCACCTAGACGGTTTTCATCTTTTTGCTACTGTGAACAGTGTTGCAATGTGTTTGCATATATACATTCCTGTGAGGGCTCTTATTTTTCTAGGATATATTTCAAGGAGCAGGGTTGCTATTTCAATTTTTTTAAGGAAGCACCAACTTGATTTCCAAAGTGGTTATACCATTCTACATTCCCACCAGCAGTGTGTAAGTGTTCCAGTCTCTCCACAACCTTTCCAACATTTGTTATTTTATATTTTTTGGATTAATGTTAGCCTTGTTGGGGTGACATGGTATCTCATTGTAGTTTGATTTGCATTTCCCTAATGGCTAATGATCGTGAACATTTCCTTCTGTATCTGTTAGGTACCCGAATGTCTTCTTTGGTGAAGTGCCTGTTCATATCCTTTGCCCATTTTTTAATTGCGTTATTTGTATTTTCGTTGTCAAGGTTTTGAAGTAAACTGTAGATTTTAGAGATTAGACACTGATTGGAGTTGTCATAGCAAAAAAAAAAAATTTTTTTTTTTCCAATATGTAGGTTGTCTTTTTACTCTGTTGGTGAAGTATTTTGAGGAGCATACATGTTTCATTTTTAGGAGCACCCAGTTATCTAGTTTCTCTCCTGGTGTTTATGCACCTTTAGTAATGTTTTGTATTCTGTTTATGCCATGTATTAGGGCTCCTAGAATTGTCCCTATTTTTTCTTCCATGATCTTTATCATTTTAGACTTTGTATTTAGGCCTTTGATCCATTTTGAGTTAGTTTTTGTACATTATGTGAGGTCTTGTTTCATTTTTTTGCAGATGGATATCCAGTTATGCCAGCACCATTTGTTAAAGAGACTGTCTTTTCTTCATTTAATGGACGTTGGGCCTTTGTCAAATATCAGCTGCTTATAAGTGGATGAACTAACTTCTGGATTCTCATTTCTGTTCCACTGGTCTATGTATCTGTTGTACTAATACCAGGCTGTTTTGACTACTGTAGCAGTATAATATGGAAACCCTCATGGCGTAGTGGTTAAGTGCTATGGCTGCTAATCAAGAGGTCAGCAGTTCAAATCCACCAGGCCCTCCTTGGAAACTCTATGGGGCAGTTCTACTCTGTTCTATAGAGTTGCTATGAGTGGCAGTATAATAGGTTCTAAAATTCGGTGGTATGAGGCCTCCCACTTTGTTATTCTTCTGTAAGTAATGCTTTACTTATTCAGGGCCCCTTCTCTTATGGTATGAAGTTGGTGATTTTATTCCTCCATCTCACTAAAAAATGTCATTGGAATTTGTATACGGATTGCATGTTATCTATAGATTGCTTTGGGTAGAACAGACATTTTCGTAAAATTGAGTCTTCTTGACTATGACCAAGGTATGTTTTCCCATGAAAATTCTCTTTTGGGGTCTTGCAGTAGTGTCTTGTAGTTTTCTTTGTATAAGCCTTTTACATGTCTGGTTAAATTTATTCCTAAGTATTTTATCTTCTTAAGGGCTATTGTAAATGGTCTTGATATGGTAATTTCTTCTTCAACATTCTCTATGTTGGTGTAGAGGAATGCAACAGATTTTTGTAAGTTTATTTTGTATGCTTATACTTTGCTGAAATCCTCTTATTAGTTGTAGTAGTTTTCTTGTGGATTCTTTGGGGTTTTCTGTGTATAAGATCATGTCATCTGCAAATAGAGATACTGTTACTTCTTCCTTACAAATGAGGGGGCCTTCTATTTCTTTTTCTAGCCTAATTGCTCTGGCTGGGACATCCAGCACAATACTGAATAAGAGTGGTGATAAAGGGCATTCTCATCTGGTTCCTCTTCTCAAGGGGAATGCTTTCAGACTCTGTGCATTTAATATGATGTTGGGTCTTGGCTTTGTATAGGTGCCGTTTATTATGTTGAGGAATTTCCTTTCTATTCTTATTTTGCTGAGAGTTTTTATCATGAATGGGTGTTGGGCTTTGTCAAATGCCTTTTCTGCAACAATTGATAAGATCATGTGGTTCTTATATTTGTTTTACTTATGTGATTGAATTGATTGTTTTTTTAATGTTGAACCATCCCACTTGGTCATGGTGAATCTTTTTTTTTTTTTTTTGGATATTGTTGAACTCTATTGGCTAGGATGTTGTTGAGGATTTTTGTGCCTAAGTTCAAGAAGGATATTGGTGTGTAATTTTCTTTTTTTGTGGTGTCCTTACCTGGCTTTGGCATCAGGGTTATGCTGGCTTCATACGATGAGTTTTGGAGTATTCCATCCTTTTCTGTGCTCTGAAATGCCCTTAGTGGTGGTGTTAACTCTTCTCTGAAAGTTTGGTAGAATTCTCCAGTGAAGCTGTCAGGGAAAGAGTTTCTTTTCTTTTTTGGGGGGGGGGTAGTTTTTTAATTACCTCTTCAATGTCTTCTTTGTTTTAGGTTTATTTAGTTGCTCTACCTCTGTTCGTATTAATTTAGATACATAGTATGTTTCTAGAAATTTGTCTTTTTCCTCTAGGTTTTCAAATTTATTAGATTACAATTTTTCATAGGATTCTGTGATGAGTCTTTTAATTTCAGTTGTATCTGTTGTGATATCAACCATCTCATTTCTTTTTCAGGTTATTTGCTTCCCATCTTTTTTTTATTTTGTTGGTTTGGCCAGTGGTTTATCAATTTTGTTGATGTTTTCAAAGAACCAGCTTTTGGTCTTGGTAACTCTTTCATTGTTTTTCTACTATTTCATTTATTTCTGCTCTAATTTTTATTATTTTCTTTCTTTTGACTCCCAAGGGCGTCTTCTGCTGATCTCTAATTTTTCAAGTTGTAGCATTAATGTCTTAATTTTGGCCCTTTCTTCTTTTTGGATGTGTGCACATAAATTGACCTCTGAGTGCTGCTTTAGCTGTGTCTCAAAGGTTCTCGTAGGATGTGTTTTCATTCTCATTTGATTCTGTGAATTGCTTTATTCTATTCTTGATTTCTTCTATAACCTAGTAGTTTTTGAGCAAGGTTTTGTTCAGTTTCCATGTGTTTAATTTTTTTCCTTGTTTTTTCTGTTATTGATTTCTACTTCTATGACTTCATGGTTAGAAAAGATGTTTTGTAATATTTTGATGCTTTGCATTCTGTTAAGGCTTGCTTTAAGGCCTAAAATGTGGTCTATTCTGGAGAGTGTTCCATGTGCGTTGGAAAAGGAAGTATACATGGCTGCTGTTGGATGGAGTGTTCTGTATATGTCTGTGAGATCAAGTGTTTGCATTGTGGCATTAGATCTTCCGTGTCTTTATTGAGCTTCTTTCTGGATGTTCTGTCCTTCACTGGAAGTGGTGTGTTAAAGTCTCCTACTACTATTATGGAGCTATTTCTTTTTCCAATGCTATTAGACTTTGTTTTATGTACTTTGGAACCCTATCATTGGGTGCTTAAACACTTATTATGGTTATGTCCTCTTGGTGTATTGTCCCTTTATTCATTACATAGTGTCCTTCCTTTCATTTGTGGTGGATTTTAAAATCTATTTTGTCAGAAATTAATATTGCCACCCCTGCTCTTTTTTGATTGTTGTTTGCTTTATACATTTTTTTCCAACTTTGTGTTTTAGTTTGTTAGTGTCTTTAAGTCTTTAGTTTGTTTGTGTCTCTTGTAGGCAGGATATAGACAGATCTTTTTTTTTTTTTTTTAGTCCATTCGGCCACTCTCTTTTTATTGGTATATTTAGTCTATTTACATTCAGTGTAATTATTGACAGGTATGAGTTTTTCTTTTTTTTATGAGTTTAGTGCTGTCATTTTTATGTATTTTTTTCTGTTGCTGACAGTTTCTTCGTTCCACTTAATTTTCTGTGCTGAGTTGTTTTTGTTTATGCATTTTCTTTTCCTATTTTTCATTGTTGTTGATTTTGTATTTGCTGAGTCTTTATGTTTTTCTTTTTTTTTTATTTCGATATGTAGGATTGTTAGTTTTCTTTGTGATTACCTTAATATTTACCCCTATCTTTCTAAGTTTAAACCGATCTTTAATTTCTTTATATCACCTTGACTTCTCCATATAAAAAATCTATGACTACATTATTTAGTCCCTCTTTTTTGTTTTAGTGTTGTCATCTTTTACATTTTGACATCTCTGTTTTCCTATTTTCAATGTTTTAGCTTTGATTTAATTTTTGTGACTTCTCTATCTGGGTTGATATTTGGTTGCTCTGTCCTGTGTTCTATCTTGGTTTGTTATCTGATGTTATTGATTGAAATTCAGGGCTTCTACCTTGTTGTATATAATTGGTTCACTTGTTTTTTGGGGTCTTTATTGTAAGAGGGACCACAGGAAATGTCTGAGTTCTCTGCCATCTTACCCTCATCTCTATTTTAGCTCCACATTTATTAAACATCTCCTGCTGTCACAGTGGAAACCCTGGTGGCATAATGGTTAAGTGCTACAGGTGCTAGCCAAAAGGTCAGCAGTTCGAATCCACCAGATGCTACTTGGAAACCCTATGTGGCAGTTCTACTCTGTCCTTTAGGGTTGCTATGAGTCAGAATTGATTCAATGGCAATGGGTTTGCTGTCAGAGTTGTTTCACTGCATGTTGCTCTAAAAAATTTCCATAAGGCCAATTAACTTACAGTTAATAAGCCATAGTGTGTGCTTGTTGAAAACATAAGCGGGGTTAAGCAATACAAAGTACTACAAAATATTATGTTGTTGTTGTTAGGTGCCGTCGAGTCAGTTCACAGTGACCCTGTGCACAACAGAACAAAACAATGCCTGGTCCTGAGCCATCCTTACAATTGTTGTTATGCTTGAACTCATTGATGCAGCCACTGTGTCAATCCACCTCACTGAGGGTCTTCCTCTTTTCCACTGACCCTGTGCTCTGCCAAGCATGATGTCCTTCTCCAGGGACTGATCCCTCCTGAAAACATGTCCAAAGTATGGAAGATGCAGTCTTGCCATCCTTGCTTCTAAGGAGTATTGTGGTTGTACTTTTTCTAAGACAGATTTGTTCGTTCTTTTGGCAGTCCATGGTATATTCAATATTCTTTGCCAACACCACAATTCAAAGGTGTCAGTTCTTCCTTGGTATTCCTTATTCATTGTCCAGCTTTCACATGCATATGATGTGATTGAATATACCATGGCTTGGGTCAGGCATACCTTAGTCTTGAAGGTGACATCTTTGCTCTTCAACACTTTCAAGAGGTCCTTTGCAGCAGATTTACCCAATGCAATGCTTCTTTTGATTTCTTGACTGCTGCTTCCATGGCTGTTGATTGTGGATTCAAGTAAAATGAAATCCTTGACAACTTCAATCTTTTCTCTGTTTATCATGATGTTGCTCATTGCTCCAGTTGTGAGGATTTTTGTTTTCTTTATGTTGAGGTGTAATCCATACTGAAGGCTGTGGTCTTTGATCTTCATTAGTAAGTGCTTCAAGTCCTCTTCACTTTCAACAAGCAAGGTTGTGTAATTGGCATAACACAGGTAATTAATGAGTCTTCTTCCAATCCTGATGCCCCGTTCTTCTTCATATAGTCCTGCTTCTTGTATTATTTGCTCAGCATACAGATTGAATAGGTATGGTGAAAGAATACAACCCTGATGCACACGTTTCCTGACTTTAAACCAATCAGTATCCCCTTGTTTTGTCTGAACAACTGCCTCTTGATCTATGTAAAGGTTCCTCATGAGCACAATTAAGTGTCCTGGAATTCCCATTCTTTGCAATGTTATCCATAATTTGTTATGATACATACAGTTGAATGCCTTTGCATGCTCAATAAAACACAGGTAAACATCCTTCTGGTATTCTCTGCTTTCAGCCAGGATCCATCTGACATCAGCAATGATATCCCTGGTTCCATGTCCTCTTCTGAAACTGGCCTGAATATCTGGCAGTTCCCTGTCAATATACTATTGCAGCCGTTTTTGAATGATCTTCAGTAAAATTTTGCTTGCGTGTGATATTAATGATATTGTTCTACAAAATATTATAAATCTACTAAAATGAGAACAGTTGGCATTTATTATGTTGTGATCCAGTTTTGTTTGAGAATTTAATATGAGGCTAATTAACCTTTTCAAAATGAGGGATAATTTATCAGTTATTAAATGCATTCTGCAAGAGTAAGTAAATGTATATTTAGATGCAGAAATGACATACTTTTTATTAGGCTGAAGGTGGAATTGCAACTTAAGTTGAAACAGAAAATATTATTGAAAAGAAAAAGTACAGAACAAGTAATGCAGAAAAATGACTTCTTTGAAACTAAATTTGCAAAACAGAAGTTGCATAAATTCAAATATATAGTAAATGACAACAGCACTAAAATTATAAAAGAAAAAATACATTTATTAATTATTAAAGATAACATATCAATCAAACATGTAAGAAAATATGAAAACAAGAATTAATATATGGGTAAAAACCATAATGATAAAATTCCTAAAAGAGAACATCAACATAGCACACAGACATAAGAAAATATTTTACTGTCAATTATAACTAACTAAATGTTATTGTAATCCTGATGAGGCAAATTTTCATTTACTAACATAATAAATAAAATAGTAACTATAAAACCATATATTCTGAATTAGATTGTAAACTTGGTTTGCACACACATACCTACAACTATTTTATGTTTTAAATGTACAAAGATTATATATTTAATCTGAAAACACATTAAGAAAAATAACCATTTTCTTATTTAAAAAATGATTACAGAAAAAGATTCTTCATAAGAAAGGGGATTGCAGCATTACATTACTAAATATGAGCATCTTTTCTTTATGTATATATATGTTATGTATATGTATATATACTGCCCTGGTGGAGCAGTGGCTAAGTGTTTCACCTAAGTGTTTCACAGCTAACCAAAAGATCAGCAGTTGGAATCCATCAGCCACTATTGGAAACCCTATGGGGCAGTTCTACTCTTATAGGTTTCAAAGACTCGATGGCAACAGGGTTTTATATATATACACACACACACACACACATGCATATATACACATATATAATGTATTACATATATTCCGACTCATGATGACCCTGTGTGCTACAGAGTAGAACTGTTCCATAGGGTTTTCTTGGCTGTGATGTTATGGAAACAGATCACAAGGCTTTTCTTCTGTGGGGCCTCTGAGTGGGTTCTACCCAGCAAACTTTCACATGCAGTCCCATGAGTCAGAATTGAGTCAACAGTACAGGTATCGTTGTACATATATGTACATATATATGTGTGTTTGCGTGTATGTATGTATATGCATGTATGTTTGCATATACATATGTGTATATACACACACACACATGTTTACGAAGGGACCTGAATGATCAATAAAAGAAAATATTTAAGTATATTACTTTAGTTAATTAGGCCAAAGTACCACAGTTAGTTAGACAAATATTATTAAAAAAAAACTTTTGCGCTACTAGCAATTAGTTAAAAAGCATAATTCACTTCCAACATAAAGTTGTGACAGTAGAAAGAAAAATGTATGTTCATGGGCCACACTAGAATCATAGATTCAAAACTAAATATGTGATTTTAAAAATTGGAATAATTAAGCTTTTATTACTAAATTATTTTTTACTAATTTTTATCACACTTGTGATTCATATTGCTTGGTGACTCGTGCAGATTTGGTGTCTTATGACTTAGAGAATTCTGCTTTATAAATTGGTGAAGTTCAGATGAGGCTCAGTAGGAAGGAGTCCTCTGACACATTAGAAATCTGTCAACAGTTAGGGTAAAGTGGTTTGACCATGAGGTATCTATAGGAAGTAGCTGTTTTCTTGCTTCTTGTTTATGTCTGGTACAGTAATAACTCTATGCAACTGAGATCTGTCATTTCATGTGTCTCAGGAAAAGACAACTTTCAGTGCAGTCAGTGAGCAGAGGCATAATATGCTGACCAGGCTATCTCATTTTAATATGAATTCTAGACTGACAGTTACGTTTTTTGAGGAAAACATTTTTTTTTTTTCTCAGTGGTCAAAACCAGATGTGAAATCATATGTCCAGAGGGGTCTTAACCAAGTGACCATCTACACCCCTTAAAATACACGTACTCAGGAAGTTCTGTCTAGGCGCTGTTGCCAACAAGATATTTTTGCAAGATAAAACCCAGACCCAGTGCCATGGAGTCGATTTTGCAAGATAGTCAAAGAAAATACATGTAAGCACCTTGTGACCATGATGTAAGCATCCTGTGAAACTATCTGTAATCATTAACTATGCTGCTAATAATCAGTAACCAATTAAAGTGTGATTTTACAATATCAATTGATTTTCCTATAATTTCCCTCCCTATGGTTTGGTTCCTCTTTTTACTCCATAGGAATATGGAGTTTTGTATAACAAAACTGCCCTGGGACTACATGGCTCCATTTTCAGTGGGTTATGTGGTTCTCCAGTTGCAATTGTTTTAACCCTTAATAAACCTCTCTTAACTTGAAACAGTGTTCAAGTTTTTCTCTACAACACATGTTTTGTTCTTATATCAGTTCATTAAGATTGTTTACCTTTCCAGAACTTTCCTCAGGGCTCCAGCCACCTCTTTGTTTTGAAGACTATAGATAAGGGGGTTAAGCACGGTTGTGAGGATAGTGTAGAAGACAAAGACTACTTCATCCTGCTCAGTGGTATGATAGGCTTTGGGCAGAAAATACTTCATGATGGCTGTTCCATAGAAGAAAGACACCACAATCGTATGGGAAGAACAGGTAGCCAAAGCCTTTTTCGATCACAATTTTGACCCTACTTCCAAAATAGTTGTGAGAATCTGCCCATAGGAGGCCATGATGGCTGAAATTGGAATGAGAAGAAACACAGCACCACTGAAAAAAAACTTTTCTTATAGAGAGCAGTGTCAGCACAAACAAGTTGCAGGAAAGCTGGTGTCTCTAAAAAAGAAGAGATTGATTTCCCGTGAGGCACAGTACAGAAGATTCAGAATATACAAAACATGGATCAAGGCATTGAGCGGTGCACTCAGCCAGGTCCCAACCACCATGAAACCACAGACTGCAAGGTGCATGAGAATTGATTAATGGAGTGAGTGGCATATAGCCACATAGCGGTCATAAGACATGACAGCCAGGAGGAAGCATTCTGCAGCTGGAAAGGGTCGTGAAAAGGAATGGCTGAATTCTACAATCCATAAAAGAAATGGCATTCTTCCAAGACAGAAAGTCAATGGCTATTTTGGGTCCAAAAGTGGAGCTGTACAAGAGGTCCATGAAGAAAAGTTGGCTCAGAAGAAAGTACACAGGAATATGCAGTCTACAGTCCAACCAAATGAGAATCGTCACCACAACATTGCCAACAAGGGCCATGAAGAGTAACAGGAAGATGACAGCAAAGACAAGCTTGGGGGCTTGGATGTGGTGGGACACCCCCAGGAGAACAAAGTTCCAGTGGTATGATTGCTCCATCTCCCCATTCTCTTCTTTCCAGTGTATTACCCTGGATAAAAAACCAAAAATAAATCCATTACTGTCAAGTCAATCGTGACTCATAACCACCTTATAGGACGGGATAGAATAGTTCCATAGGGTTTTCAAAGAGGCTGGGGGATGTGAACTGCCGACCCTTTGGTTAGCAGCTGAACGCTGCTTAACCACTGCGCCATCAGGGATAGAGTATACAAAAAAAAATTTAAGCACACCACCTATTCAGTTTAGCTTACTCTCATTTTTACAAATGAATCTTCTTTTTTCTCTTTGAAACTTACAATACTATATATATGCTTTCACCTATATTCAGTGCTCATCTGTATTAAATTCTATGTCTTTACCACACAACAAATTCATTACTAATGCAACATCATTGTACATTTAAGGCAGTTTTACCAAAAAAAAAAAAAAAAAAGGCAAAATATGACAATTTCAGTATTTTAAGTAAATGTTTTTAAATTCTTTGAAATTTTGATAATTTTAATAAGTAGAATTTGATGAAAATAATAAATAGCCATACATTTCATGCATTTTGTAGGTTTTACACCTTGTGGCCAAACCACTTCACCCTGTTGGCAAACTGTTAATGTGTCAGAGCACACTTTCCTACTGAGCTTCATCTGAGCTTCACCAATTTATAAAGCAGAATACTATAAATCAGAAGATACCAAATCTGTAGTATATCTATATTTACCTTGAGCCCTGGTGGCACACTGGTTAAGAGCTTGGCTGCTATCCAAAAGGTCAGCAATTCAAATCTACCGGCCACTCCTTGGAAACACCATGGGGCTATTCTACTCTGTACTATAGGGTTGCTATGAGTAGGAACTCACTCAATGGCAATGTTTTTTTTTTTTTTTTCCACGTACATTTGTATATACCTATATGCAGTAAAACCTTAGAAAGTACAAACCTGTGTAAGGTGGAAACCTGTCATAAAATTAATATTAAATGATGCAGAAAGTATCAAAAGAAGATGGAAGGAATACATAGAGTCACTATACCAAAAAGAACTGGTTGATGTTCAAACATTTCAGGAGGCAGCATATGATCAGGAATCAGTGGTACTGAAGGAAGTGGCCCAAGTTGCACTGAAGGCACTGCTGAAAAACAAGGCTCCAGGAATTGGCGGAATAGCAATTGAGATGTTTCAACAAACAGATGCAGCACTGGAGGTGCTCACGCGTCTATGCCAAGAAATTTGGAAGACAGCTACCTGGCCAACTGACTGGAAGAGATCCATATTTATGCCTATTCCCAAGAAAGGTGATCCAACCAAATGTGAAAATTATCAACAATACCATTAATATCACATGCAAGTAAAATTTTGCTGAAGATCATTCAACAACAGTTGCAGCAATTGACTGAAACTGCCAGAAATTCAAGCCAGATTCAGAAGAGGATGTGGAACTGAGTATATCTTTGCTGTTGTCAGGTAGATTCTGGCTGAAAGCAGAGAATACCAGAAAGATGTTTACATGTGTTTTATTGACTATGCAAAGGCATTCCACTGTGTGGATCATAACAAATTATGAATAACATTGAGAAGAATGGGAATTCCGGAAACCTTAATTGTGCTCATGAGAAATCCATATGTAGATCAAGAGGCAATCGTAGGAACAGGACATTGCATGGTTTAAAGTCAGGAAAGGTGTGCATCAGGGATGTATCCTTTCACCATACTTATTCAGTCCATATGCTGAGCAAATAACCTGAGAAACTGGACTATATAAAGAAGAATGGGGTTTCAGGATTGCAGGAAGACTCAAGAGCCAGCACGATACAGATGACACATTTCTTGGTGAAAATGAAGAGGACTTAAAGCACTTACTGATGAATATCAAAGATCACAGTCTTCAGTAAGGATTACACCTCAATATAAAGAAAACAAAAATCCTTACAACTGGTCCAATAAGCAACATCACAATAAACAGAGAAAAGATTGGAGTTGTCAAGGATTTTATTTTACTTAGATCCATAATCAACATCCATGGAAGCAGCAGTCACAAAGTAAATAACACATTGCATTGAAAAATCTGCTGCAAAAGACCTCTTTAAAGTGTTAAAAAGCAAAGATGTCACCTTGAAAACTAAGGTGTGCCTGATCTAAGCCATGGTGTTTTCAGTTGCTTCATATGCATGTGAAAGCTGAATGATGAATAAGGAAGACCAAAGAAGAACTGATACCTTTGAACTGTGGTGTTGGTGAAGAATATTGAACATACCATGGACAACCAAAAGAATGAACAAATCTGTTTTGAAAGAAGTATAGCCAGAATGCTTCTTAGAAGGAAGGATGGTAAGACTACATCTCACATACTTTGGACATGTTATCAGGACATATTAGTCCCTGGAGAAGGACATCATACTTGGTAAAGTAGAAGGTCAGGGAAAAAGAGAAAGACCCTCAAAAAGATGGACTCAAGCATAACAACAATTGTAAGGATGGCGCAGGACAGGGCAGTGTTTCCTTCTGTTGTACATAGGGTTGCTATGAGTTGGAGCCAACTCGACAACACTTAACAGCAACATATATATATATGAATATATATACACATATATGTATAAAACATACATATATACACATAAACATATATACATATTTTACATATATGTAAATGCAAAACCAAAAACCAAACCTGTTGCTCTCTCATCGATTCTGACTCATAACGACCCTATAGGACAGAGTAGAGTTTCCAAGAAGCCCCTGGTGGATTCAAACTGCTGACCTTTTAGTTACCAGCCATAGCACTTAACCAAATAAGATAGTGGTCATAAATAATTTTCTATACTCTTAAATGAACTGTGTTAGGTGTTTTTCATATGCCACTTGGTTAATTGCTCATCTACTAGCCTAAAGTTTGGTAGTTTGAACCTACTCAAAGACACCTCAGAAGACAAGCCTGGCAATCTGCTTGCAAAAGTCACAGCCTTGAAAACCCTAGGGAGTAGTTCTCTCTGCACACCAGGAGTCTGGATCTACTTGACAGCAACAGCTCTGCAAGAAATTAATTTCTTCATGTTTCAAAAGTGAGTCTGATTCTGAGAGAGATCAAGTAAGCCACGCAGAGTTCACAGAAAGTGAGAGAATCAGTACATACTATAATCAGACTTAAACGTTTCCAAATTCCATGCTTTTTTGCCTCAACATGTTACTTAATGCGATCTCTAAAAGGGAAGTGTCTTTAAGTATTCTTTATTCTGAAATCAAGAATGAATAAGATTGTCTTTATGTATTTTGTAATTTGATAACTGAAGAGAGAAGACCATCCAGAGAGTATGAGAAGAATCCCAGAATCAAACATACTGAGTGCACATACTCAGAAGTCTGCTGTTGATAATGAAAAACAACAGAAACAACCAAACAACTGAACACTGCTAGTAGTGATCTATTCTAGCTAGAGGCTTGATGATGTTCTTCATCTATACTCCAGTAAAACTGTGTACAAGGCAATATACAGCACACAGTTTGCATAGGTAATAACCTAGTCTCAAAGCCAGGCATGGAGAGAAGCTTGATTGGTCCCTATGCTTGTTGTGTTGTTAGGATCCCTATGCGATTTTGTGGAAATAAGAATGAAGTGAGTAAATGGATTAAAGTTGCTAATGGTTGTCCAACATGTTCCCCCAAAATTGGGTCATAAAAACACAGCTACATGAAAAAATGCATTTCTTTCAATTTTTTTTTTTTTTTTTTTCAATACCCAGGAAAACTAACCTTGCTCCTGAAAAAGGGTGGTCAGGGTTATTGACTGCCTCAGACTTCAGTGAGTTGTTTTATTTTTGGCTATAACCCTGATGATCTATTATGGTGCACTATATGGGAAATCCCATAAAAGTAACACTGACCCCTCAATAAGTTCGACCCTTTTGTTATACAAATTGTACATTACATAAGTTATGCTTATTTTAAGTGCTGTAAACCTATCCATACATTTGCATCAGTAAACTGAGTTCTACAGCAATTATATGGAGAAACACATAATAACTGATCAGCAGAAGGTAGTTCAAAGAACTATGGATTCATTACTTTTGCTTAAACTTAAGAAAGCTCATCACTGCTATAAGTAAATAGGTTCTGAAATCTGTAATCTGTTACACAGTTTTTCTTTCAAAAGTGGGTTTTATAAATTCTTATCCAAGGATTCTTATTAAACTAAATGCAATTTAAATGTGAAATACATAGTATTTAAAAAATAAAACTATGTATTATGAAGTTTTCAGGGTTTGGGTTTTTTGTTTGTTTTTGATGGTTGTAATTCAGGACTTTTTAAATCTATTGAAGCTGTTCTCCAAACAAGTCAACTCAATTTAAAAAGTTCATCTTGGCTCAGGATTTGTTTGGCATCTATTCATATACTGAATCTTTACTACCAGTGTTTGTGAAGCTACATGTCTTTGGCCTCAAATAGGAGGGAGAGAATAAGAATAGTCAAATGAGAAAAATAAGAACAATAAAAATACCCCTAAAACCCATTGCCATTCAGTCAATTCCAACTCATAGCAACCTTATAGGACAGAATAGAACTGCACCGTAGGGTTTTCAAGGCTGTAATCTTTAAGAAGGCAGACTGCCAGGTCTTTCTCCTGAAGAGTGGCTGGTGGGTTCCAAATACTGACCTTTCCTTCAGCAGCTGAGTGCTTAACCACTGCACCACCAGGGCTTCTTAACAAAAACACAGAGCACTTCAATTCCAGAAAGCACTTCAATTCCTGATGGTGAATTAATTTCATTTTCTCTAAATATAAAAGCATCACTGAGTATATAAAAATATATATTGAACAGATCGATCATTCTAAAACAGTGGCAAATGTCAATGAAAGAAATGAAAACATATCCCAGGTAGGATAAAGGGAATATAAAATAGTAAGTTACTTATTAAAAGGCCCCTTTCTATATGCCAAATCACATCCAGTGCGATGTTCTTACTCCTACAAATAGTGTTTTTAGAGGGCCATTAAAGGCTCAAAAGTCCATACCGATTTATCTCAACAAAAAGTCTGATGTATAATAAGTCTATCAAATGTTTATTAATTTGTGCTTAAACATGCCTGTGGACAAAAGATCCGTTTTTCTCTAATACATCTCTTTTCAACATAAATATCTGAAATGTTTACACAGCTATTATTTTAATAAGGTCAAAATTCTTGCACTTAAAACTTTTAAAAAAATTATTCGTAACTTGAATACACATTTTTAAATGAGTATATAAATGAAGCTATTCAAATGTCTATGTTAACAAACATTCAATGACTATGCATTCAGGACATTTTTATGATTCAGAAATAGTCTGAATTCAGTTTTTTTTCCTTCGTTTTTTGAAAAATCTCTGAAGATGTATGACATCAGATACATGTGATAAATATATTAACTGGTATTTAAGAACATTACCCAATTTCACTTATATTTACACTGACTCAAAGATTAGAGTAAATTATTATGCAACATTGCTTTCAGCTGTGTTGTAAAAGCAAGTTTGAAAATGTTAAATAAGGAAATTACCTAAATGGAACGTTGTCTCTGTCATCATTGTGCCCAACATTCAACAGATTTTTTTTGGGGGGGATGGGGAAAGGGGACTTAAATTAAATCCTATTTTATTTTCAGAAACATTAGATATAAATTATGTTACATTTTACTGTTTTCCTCAAGATGTCACTAGAAATCTATATAAATAAAAGAAAGTGTTGCACATATAAGGATCCAGAGAAATTCATCTTGCTTTGACGTCAGGGCCAATGAACTTAGGACGTTAAGTACTCCACCAAGGTCTCTACCACAAAGATTCAGGCCAATTTACAATTCTACCTACCTTGATCTCAGAGAAACTGTCTCTTGTTTGCTCATCCATTCCCTCAGTTAGGCTGTAGCACAATTATTTCATTGTCCTTCAAATGCCTCAAATTTTTAAAATGTCTGTTCCCTTGGAAATAAAATATCAGTCACTCATTAGCCCCTGCTGACTCCATTTTGAGAGCTGGAATATCACTGTAGTTAAATCCCAGTGCAGAATTTAATAGCTGTCACTTCAGATCCAAAAAAGGGAGTTTTCTTCCTGTCTTCACCATTTATCGGTGATTCAGATATGTTACTTTTCTTTCCTTAGGTCCCTCATCTACAAAATGGGATGATAAGAGTATGTGTGTTATTTGGTTTTGTGAGTTTAAAGTAAATTGATTAATGAAAATTTCTTGCAATACTGCCAAGTGCTAAATATTTCAAGATATGAGGATGGGATTTTGAATTTTATGAATAAGTAGTTTTTTTTTTTTCTTGTTAGATAAATGATACAAGAAACAGAAGTATAACAATAGCCAGGAATTAAGCTTGATTTGGGAATGAAATATCTGAAGGGATTTGGGATACTGGGGAGAGAATAGGCCACATGGTGAGGCTAATTTGAATCAGTGTTTAATCTATGGTTCCTGTAAGCAAAGGGGTTTTTCTAGTATGCAATTTTATGTGATATTAAACTAATGCTAACATTTATTGATCACTTCCTATGTGCCAGGCAGAGTTCCAAGCACCTTACATGTGGGTAATAATGGTGTAGAAGTTGCCTAAATTTTCCCAGAGAATAAGTGCCTCAATTTGAACATATGTTTCCTGCTCCAATATCCATATTCTTGCCTACCATGTTCACAGTCAAACAGTATTTAATACATCAACAAAGATTTGGGTTTAGCCTTAGCATTTTTCTACTCTATTTGGAAAAAAATTAAAACAGCGTGTCAAAATCTAAATACAGCATGACTAGCAATTGGAAGGTATTTCCACATACCCCAAATTCATTACACCAATCATATAATTAGAAACCAGCCCATCCCTCCATTCACAACTAGGCTTGTTGTACAAGAGCTACCAAGATATTTAGGAAAAACAAAACAAAGTTATCAGCACTACAATTATTAAAGTAAGGCAGAATTTAAAAACAATTTTGCAATTAATTTGTCCTTTTTCCTCTGGCAAATTCAGCATTCTTGTTATTTAGTAATTAGTTGCCACTGGGTTTTTAATTTTTCTTTCTGGTGAAATATATATAACAAAACATTTTGATATTTCAACCTTTTTTTTCTGTACAAGCCAGTGACATTGTGTCCCCCATGTTTTTCAACCATCACCACTTTTATTAATCACCAATTTTATTTCTCTTTGTAGCTAAGTAATATTTCATTGTATGTATAAAGTACTTTTTATCTATCCATTACTCTGTTGATGGATGCTTGAGTTATTTCTACACTATGGTGAATAATGCTGCAATATACCTTGCTGCACAAGTATCTGCTTTACTATCTGCTTTCACTTCTTTTGGACATATTCCTAGAAGTGAAATTGCTGGGCCGTATGGTAGTATTATGTTTAACTTTTTGAGGAACCACTCACTCTGTTCTCCATGGTGGTTTCACTATTTTACAATCCCACCAGCAATTGTTGAGGGCTCTGATTTCTCCATATCCTAACCTGCACTTCTTATTTTCTGTTTTTCTGATAATAGCCATATTACACATGAGCATGGAATATCTTTCCATTTATTTAGGTCTTTTAAATTTTATTTTAAGAAGGCCTGGTGGTACAGTGGTTAAAGCAATCGACTGCTAACCAAAAGTTGGTGGTTGGAAACCACCAGCAGCTCCTTGGGAGAAAGATGTGGCAACTTGCTTTGGTAGAGATTTACAGTCTTAGAAGCCCCATGGGGTCGCTGTGAGTCAGAGTTAATTTGACGGCAAAGGGTTTGGCTTTTTGGTTTGGATCAATTTCTTTTAAGAATGTTTTATAGTTTTCAATATGTAATTCTTTAACATCCCTAGGTAAATTTATTCCTCAGTATTTTATTATTTTAGATGTTATTGTAAATGGAATTTTCTTTCTTTTGTTGTACTTTAGGTGAAAGTTTACAGCTCAAGTTAGTTTCTCACACAAAAATTTATACATATATGGTTATGTTACCCTAGTTGCAATCACTATAATGTGACAGCACACTCCCCATTTCCACCTCAGGTTTCCCATGTCTATTCTACCAGCTCCTATCCCTTTCTGCCTTCTCATCCTGCCTTATTGCTATAAATACTACTGTGAATCACCAAGAGAGAAGTAGAATTTTTTTTTTTTTCCTAAATGGGCCAAAGAGGCATCTGGTAAGGGTCAGAGGAAGTCCAGTCAGAGGATAGGCAAGAGCCACATCCAGGCTTTTCCCCAAATGTACAATTCTCTCACCCACTGGGCAAAGGCAGATGAAGAAGGCAGCACGTTTTTGTTTTCTCTAGAAAGGGAAATTTAACCCAGTTCTGAAATATAACATTATCGTGTTTTAATTAAAGCATACTTCAAGCACACATTCAGCTGAGGAACTGATTGCTTCCCTAACTGCATTCCCTTGGTACTGAACAGGATGTGAGAAGAATTGCCCAGTTACCACTTGATCATTTCCTTACAATGAAGTTGCTTTCCCAGCACTTATGGCACCCGACTACACCAAGCAGTAAATTGAAACTGATCTTCAAGAATGGAAAAATGCTATGTAGTTTTGTGCAACAGTGCTGAAAAATAGAATGAATCCTGAGGACATTGCTAGGTTTTATTTTGCTTTTTTATTGAATGGGTTGAAAGAAAATAGAAAAAGAAGAATTAAAAAAAAAAATGAAGGAAAATTTACAGATAAGGCTAATGGACAATTTAAAGGTCTTCCAAAAGTAGATGGATAGGCATTTAAAATAAAACTCGTAGCTGAATTTTTATTTTTTTTAAACTTTGTTTATGCTATCCTCTTCCTTGCACTAGGCAAACATTTACTACTAACTCTAGAGAAATAAAAAGTTCATAAAAAAATACTAAGAACAATTGCGCACAAACGATTTAGATAACTAGCTCATTCTATGAGCACATCATTACCCAGACACCAAAGCCAAAGGCATCAGAAGAAAATAAATTTACAGATCAATATTTCTTATGAATATAGATGTAAAAATCCTCAGGAAAATACTAGGAAGTTCAATCCACCATCATAATACAAAATAATACATAATGATCAATTGAGATTTATTGTGGGGATGCAAACATGGTTCAACATAAGAAAATCAATTGATGTAATACACCACATAATAGAACCAAGGAAAAGAGCTATATGATCATCTCAATTGATGCAGAAAGGCATTTGACAAAATTCAACTCTGTTTCACGATAAAAGCACTCAACAAACTAGTAATAGAAAAGAAATTCTAAAAGGCACTTACGAAAAACCTACAACCAAGATCATACTAATGGAGAAAGACTGTGAGCTTTCCCTTTAAGTTGAGGAAAAAAGCAAGAACACCTGCTCTCACCACTGCTATTCAATATTGTATTGGAAGCACTAGCAAGAAAAATAAATGAGGCCGCCAAATTAGGAAGAAGTAAACTACCCCTATTCACACAGGACATGATCCTATATATTGAAATCTCCAAATAATCCACAAAAAGAGCTACTAGAGCTAATAAATGAATTAATCAAAGTTTCAGAATACAAGATCAACATACAAAAATAAACTGGCTTTTAATGTACCAGCAATTAGCAATCTGAATAAGAAATTAAGAAAACAATTCCAGGAGGCAGGGCCATGACCATGGAATAGTTAGGTGCTTCCTGTGATCCCAGAAAAACAAGTGAATCAATTATATATGGCAATCTAGGAGCCCTGAACTGAGAGGCAGGGGGAGGGAGAGACAGTTCAGAAGCAATGAACTACCTGACAGGGAATTCAAATTTCTAATACTCAGAGCTATCCAAGAGTTGAAGCAAAAAGCAGACAAAAATGAGGAAAAAAAATAGACAATTTTATAGAAAAGGCAGACCCAATCATGGAAAATACAGGAAAAAATGGAAGAATTCAGGAAAATAATACAGAGAAAAAATGACAAAATAAATTCGCAACTAGAAATCATACAAAAACAACAATTAGAAATCCAAAAGATAAATGAGATTTCAGAAATGGACAGTGTCACCTAAGAGCTGAGGAGCAGGTTTGAATGATGGGAGACAGGATCAATGAAATTGAAGACAAATACTTGGATACAACTCTGAGGAAAAATCAGAAAAAAGAATGAAGAAAAATGAGGAAACCCTGAAAACTATGTGGGTTACAATCAAAAGCAAAAATCTGTGAGTGATCAGAGTTCCAGAACAGGAAAAGAAAATGGAAAGCACAGAGAGGATCATTGAAGAATTGCTAACAGAAAACTCCCCTAATATCATGAATGATGAAAAGCTGACCATCCAAGAAGCTCAATGAACCTCATATAGGATATAACCCAAAAGAAAAACACCAAGGTATGTCATAATCAGGAAAAACTGGTAGCATAGTGGTTAAGAGTTATGGCTGCTAATCAAATGGTCGGCACTTCGAATCCACCAGGTGCTCTTTGGAAACCGTATGGGGTAGTTCTACTCTGTCCTATTGGGTCGTTATAGGGTCACTATGAGTTGGAATCGACTCAATGGTAACGGGTTTGGTTTTTTGGTTTGGATGCCATAATCACACTTGCAAAAACCAAAGACAAAGAAAAGCTTCTGAGAGCAGCTTCAGAAAAACAAAAAATCACATACTGAGGAGAAACAATAGGACTAAACTCTGATTCTTCAGCAGAAACCATGCAGGCAAGAAGACAATGGGATGACATATATAAACCCTTGACAGAAAAAAATTGCTAACCAAGAATAATACATCCTGCAAAACTCTTGTTCAAAAATGATGGTAAAATTAGGACATTTCAAGATTAACAGAAATTAAGAAAATATGTGAAACTCAAGCCAAACTTACAAGAATTATTAAACAGAGTCCTTAAGTCTGAGAACAAACAACATCAGACCACAGCCTGAATCTAGGATGCAAGATTGTACCAGCCAGATACCAACCTAGGAAATGAACTTTCAGGCACCATCCAAAACCGAAAGAATTGCAACAGGTAATCAGAAAGGTTAATCTGTAAATGACAACAATGTCAGAACAGTGAAAGAGGGGATAAGCGGTATGGGTACAGAACTTTATATGTGAAAAGAAGGCAATGCGGTACCAAGTAACAACAGACTGGTTCAAACCCATGGAGATAAGGGTAAATTTCAAGGTAATCGCAAAGAAAGTTAACAAGTCTACTCATCAAAATAAAGAAGAAAAAAAATAAAGTCTCAATAAAAACAAAATCTACAAAAACAAAAGACATGAAAAAAAAATCCACAAACAAAGGAACTCAGCACAGGAGATGAAGAGGAACAAAGAAAATGTTAGCACCACAAAAAAAAGCACTACAAAATGACAGCAATAAACTCACACCCATCAATAATTACACTGAATATCAATGGCTTAAATGCACCCATAAAGAGACACAGAGTGACAGAATCAATAAAAATAGGATCCATCAATATGCTGTCTACTAGACACACACCTTAGAAACAAATATGTAAATTTATTAAAAATCAAAGGACAGAAAAAATATATCAAACAAATAACTACCTAAAAAGAGCAGGAGTGGCAATACTAATCTCAGATAAAATAGGCTTTAAAAGAAAATCCACCATAAAAGACGAAGAAGAGCACTACATAATAATTAAAGGGACAGTCCATAACAAAGACTTAACCATAATAAACATCTATGCACCCAAAGACAGGGCTCCAAAATACATTTAAAAAAAGTTCAACAGCACTGAAAAGAGAAATTGACAGTTCTGCAATAACAGTAGGAGATTTCAACACACCACTCTTGGTAAAGGACAGTACATATAGAAAGAAACTCAACAAAGATACAGAAGAACTAAAAAGCACAATCAGCCAAATTGAGCTCATAGACATACAGAACACTGCACCCAACAGCAGCAAATTATACATTCTTTTACAACACACATGGAACATTATCTAGAATAGACTACACCTTAGGCCACAGAACAACCATCACCAAAACTCAAAATATTGAGATAATACAAAGTATTTCCTCTGACCACAATGCCATCAAAGTAGAAATTAACAACAAAAACAGTAAGAAAAAAAAAATCAATTATATGGAAACTGAATAACACCCTGCTTAAAAACCACTGGATAATAGAAGTAATCAGAGAAGGAATTAAAAAATTCCTGGAATCAAACAAGAATGAAAACACATAACACCAAAACTCTGGGACACAACAAAGGCGGTCCTTAGAGGTCAATTTATAGCAATAGATACACACATCAAAAAAGGAGAAAGGAATAAAACCAAACATTAGCTACACAACTTGAACAAATAGAGAACAGCAAAAGAAGCCCACAGCCACAAGAAGAAAGGAAATAATAAATATCAGAGCAGAGATAAATGAAATAGGGAATAGAAAAGCAATAGAAAGAATCAACTAAACCAAAAGGTGGTTGTTTGAAAAGATCAACAAAACTGACAACCCACTGGCCAAGATGACAAAAGAAAAACACAAGAGGACAAAAATAACCCAAATAAGAAGTGAAATGGGAGACATTACAACAGATCCAACTGAAATAAAAAAGATCATAACAGAGTATTACGAAAAACTATACTGCAGCAAATTTGAAAATCTAGAAGAAATGGACGAATTTCTAAAAACACACTACCTACCCAAACTAACAGAAAATGATGTTAAAAATGATGAGCAGACCCATAACAAGAGATTGAAAAGGTGATGGGAAAAAAAAAAAATCTCCCAACAAAAAAAAGCCCTGGCCCAGATGGCTTTACTGGAGAATTTTGCCAAACATTTACAGAAGAGCTTACACCAGTACTACTCAAACTATTTCAGAACACAGAAAAAGAAGTGATACTTCTGAATTCATTCTATGAAGCCATCCTAAACCTCATACCTAAACCAGGCAAAGACACCACAAAAAAAGAAAATTACAGACCAATATGTCCCCTTTTTTTTATGTTTATGTCTCATGAATATAGATGCAAAAACGCTCAACAAATTTCTAACCAATAGAATTCAGCATCATATCAAAAAACAATGCACCATGAACTACTAGAACTCATACCAAGCATGCAAGGAAGGTTCAACATTAGAATCTCAATTAACATAATTCACCACGTAAATAAAAGGAAAGAAAAGAACCACATGATCATCTCAATCGACACAGAAAAGGCATTTGACGCAGTCCAGCATCCATTCCTGATAAAAACTCTCAATAAAATAGGTATAGAAGGAAAATTTCTCAACCTAAAAAAAAGGCATATATGCAAAACCAGCGTCCAACATCATTCTTAATGGAGAGAGGCTGAAAACATACCCCTTGAGAAGAGGAACAAGACAAGGATGTCCTTTATCACCACTCCTATTTAACATTGCATTAGGAGTCCTAGCTAGAGCAATAAGACAAGACACAAAAATAAGGGATATCCAAATTGGTAACAAAGAAGTTAAACTGTCTCTATTTGCAGACAATATGATACTATACGTAGAAAACCCAAAAGACTCCACGAGAAAACCACTGGAAATAATAGATTCAGCAGAGCAGCAAGATACAGGGTAAACATACAAAAATCAGTTAGATTCCTATACACCAATAAAGAGAATAATGAAAAGAAAATCAGGAAAACAATACCGTTTTATAACAGTGCCTAAGAAAAGTAAAGTACTTGGGAATAAATCTCACTGGAAATGTAAAAGACCTATACAAAGAAAACTACAAAACACTACCTCAAGAAACCAAAAGAAATCTGCATAAGTGGAAATGCATACCATGCTCATGGATAAACTCAACATTGTGAAAATGACAATTCTACCCAAAGCAATTTACAAATAAAATGCAATCCCAATCTAAATACCAACATCACTCTTTAACAAAATGAAAAATAATCATTAACTTTATACAGGAAAGGAAGAAGCCCCAGAGAAGTAAAGCACCACTGAAGAAGAAAAAAGGAGGACTCGCACTACCTGACCTCAGAAACTACTATACAACTACGGTAGTAAAAACAATCTCATACTGGAACAACGACAGATACACTGTCCAATGGAACAGAATTAAGAACCAAGATGTAAATCCATGGTCCTATGGTCACCTGATCTTCAACAAGTGCTCAAAGTCCATCAAATGGGGAAAAGACAGTGTTTTTATTTTTATTTGCTTTAAGTGAAAGTTTACAAATCAAGTCAGTCTCTCACACAAAAACTTAACTACAACTTGCTACATACTCCCAGTTGCACTCCCCCTAATGGGACAGCCCGATCCCTCCCTCCACTCTCTCTTTTCATATCCATTTAACCAGTTTCTAACCACCTCTAGCCCTCTCATCTCCCCTTCAGGAAGGAGATGCCAACATAGTTTCAAGTGTCCATCTGATCCAAGAAGCTCACTCCTCACCAGTATCCCTCTCCAAACCATTGTCCAGTCCAATCCTTGTCTCAAGAGTTGCCGTTGAGAATGGTTCCCGTCCTGGGCCAACAGAAGGTCTGGGGGCCATGACCACTGGGGTCCTTCTAGTCTAAGTCAGACTATTAAATCTGGTCTTTTAAAGAGAATTTGGAGTCTGCATCCCACTGCTCTGAAACCCTGGTGGCATAGTGGTTAAGTGCTATGGCTGCTAACCAAAAGGTCAGCAGTTTGAATCCACCAGGCACTCCTTAGAAACTCAATGGGGCAGTTCTAGTCTGTTCTATAGGGTCATTTTGAGTTGGAATTGACTCGATGACAATGGGTTTGGTATTTTTTTTTTTTTTTTTTTTGGTATCCCACTGCTCCCCTGCTCCCTCAGGGGTTCTTAGTTGTGTTCCCTGTCAGGGCAGTAATTGGTTGTAGCCGGGCACCATCTAGCTCTTCTGGTCTCAAGCCAATGTAGTCTCTGGTTTATGCGGCCCTTTCTGTCTCTTGGGCTGATAATTAATTGCCTTGTGTCCTTGGTGTTCTTCATTCTCTTTTGATTTGATCCAGGTAGGTTCAGACGATTTGAAGAATTGTAGATGGCTGCTTGCTAGTGTTTAGGACCCCAGATGTTGCTCTCCAAAGTGGAATGCAGGATGTTTTCTTAATAGATTTTATTATACCAATTGACTTAGATGTCCCCTGAAACCATGGTCCCCAAATCCTTGCCCCTACTACGCTGGCCTTTGAAGCATTCAGTTTATTCAGGAAACTTAACTGCATTGTGTGCTGTCTTTCCCTTCACCTATTGTAGGTCTTATTTACTAATTAGTGAATACCCCTCTGCCATCCTCCCACCCTCCCACCCTCCCACTTCTCTTAACCATCAAAGAATATTTTCTTCTCTGTTTAAACTATTTCTCTAGTTCTTACAATAGTGGTCTTATACAGTATTTGTCCTTTTGCAACTGACTAGTTTCACTCAGCATAATGTCTTCCACATTCCTCCATGTTATGAAATGTTTCACAGATTCATCACTGTTCTTTAATGATGTATAGCATTCCATTGTGTGAATATATCATAATTTATTTATCCATTCATCTGTTGATGAGCAGCTTGGTAGCTTCCATCTTTTTGCTATTGTAAACAGTGCTGCAATGAACGTGGGTATGCATATATCTGTTGGTGTAAAGGCTCTTATTTCTCCAGGATATATTACAAAGAGTGGGATTGCTGGATCATATGGTAGTTCTATTTCTAGCTTTTTAAGGAAGTGCCAAATCAAGTTCCAAAGTGCTTGTACCATTGTATATTCCCACTAGCCTCTCCAACATTTATTGTTTTGTGTTTTTTGGATTAATGCCAGCCTTGTTGGAGTGAGATGGAATCTCATTGTAGTTTTGATTTGCATTTCTCTAATGGCTAATGATCACGAGCATTTCCTCAAGTATCTGTTAGCTACCTGAAAATCTTCTTTAGCGAAGTGTCTATTCATATCCTTTGCCCATTTTTAATTGGGTTATTTGTCTTTTTTGTGGTTGAGTTTTTGCAGTATCATGTAGATTTTAGAGATCAGGCGCTGATTGGAAATGTCATAGCTAAAAACTCTTTCCCAGTCTGTAGGTAATCTTTACTCTTTTGGTGAAGACTTTGGATGAGCATAGGTGTTTGATTTTTAGGAGCTCCCAGTTATCTAGTTTTTCTTCTGCATTGTTAGTAATGTTTTGTATACTAATTATGCCATGTATTAGGGCTCCTAACATTGTCCCTATTTTTTCTTCCATGATCTTTATTGTTTCAGATTTTATATTTAGGTGTTTGATCCATTTTGAGTTTGTTTTTGTGCATGGAGTAAGGTATGGGTCTTGTTTCATTTTTTTACAGATGGACACCCAGTTATGCCAGCACCATTTGTTAAAAATACTGTCTTGAAGATGGCTGACTAGATAGAAGCTACCTCGGATCCCTCTTGCAACAAAGACTCGGAAACACAAGTGAATCTATCACATACATGACAATCTATGAACCCTGACCATCCAACACAGATCTAAAGAGTTCACCTGAGTGACAAGTGAGCGAAGAGCTACATCCTGAAGCAGCAACTGCCTCTGGAGCCGGTGTCCGGCAACACAGCCTTGAGCCCTTGTGGTTCTCTGCTGCCGAGTGGTGAGGCTGATTGCAGCTTGCTGAGGCTGGGCAGGCACGGGACACAGCCCTAACCCCTAGCCCCTGGGGTAACCCCCAAAGAGACTCAGCCAGCGCAAGCAGGCTGCACACTGATGCGGCAAACAAGAGAACAAGCAACCACGGGGAAGCAGTGACTGTTTTCGGAGCCTGGAGCCAGCTTCCCAGCCAGAAAACCTTGGCCAAGGAACACACTGATAAAGCAGTTGAAGAAATGAAAAAGATTATTCAAGAACATAGTGGAAAGATTAATAAGCTGCAAGAATCCATAGAGAGACAGCATTCAGACATCCAAAAGATTAACAGTAAAATTACAGAATTAGACAACTCAATAGGAAGTCAGAGGAGCAGAATCGAGCACTTGGAATGCAGAGTAGGGGAGATGGAGAATAAGGCAAGTGACACCAATATGGTGGAAGAAAAATAAGATAAAAGAATTTTAAAAATGAAGAAAGCCTAAGAATGATAAGGGATTTTATCAAGAAGAATAACTTGTGTGTTATTGGAGTTCCAGAACAGGGAGAGATAACAGAAAACACAGAGAGAATAGTTGAAGATCTGTTGGCAGAAAACTTCCCTGACATCATGAAAGATGAAAGGATATCTATCCAAGAAGTTCATGGAACCCCATATAAGACTGATGCAAAAAGAAAATCACCAAGACATATTATCATCAAACTTGCCAAAACCAAAGATAAAGAGAAAAATTTTAAAAGCAGCCAGGAATAAAAGAAAGGTCTCCTACAAAGGAGAATCAATAAGAATAAGTTCAGACTACTCAGCAGAAACCATACAGTCAAGAAGGAAATGGGATGACATATATAGAGCACTGAAGGAGAAAAACTGCCAGCTAAGGATCATATATCCAGCCAAACTCTCTCTCAAATATGAAGGTGAAATTAAAATATTTACAGATAAACACGAGCTTAGAGAATTTGCAAAAACCAAACCAAAGCTACAAGAAACACTAAAGGAAATTGTTTGATCAGAAAATCAATAATATCAGATAACAACACAGCACAAGGTCACAGAACAGAACATCCTGATATCAACTCAAATAGGGAAATCACAAAAACAAATTAAGATTAATTTTAAAAAGAAAAAAAATGCTCAAAACAGGGAATCATTGAAGTCATTATGTAAAAGATCACAATAATCAAAAAGAGGGACTAAATACAGGTGGCATAGGACTGTTATATGGGGAGGAAAACAAGTCCATATAGGACGATACAAGTTAGGTTTTTACTTAGAACAATAGGGGTAAATATTAAGGTAACCACAAAGAGGTCTGACAATTACATAACTCAAAATAAAAACTTAGAAAAACATAATGACTCAGCAAACATAAATTCAACTACTGTGAAAATGAGGAACACATAATTTACAAAGAAAAATGTCTCAGCACAAAAAAGTAATTGGAAAAATGAAATTGTCAACAACACACATAAAAAGGCACCAAAATGACAGCACTAAACACATAAAAAAAAAAAAAAAAAAAAACACATACCTATCTATAATTACGCTGAATGTAAATGAACTAAATGCACCAATAAAGAGACAGAGAGTCTCAGACTGGATAAAGAAACACAATCCATCTATATGCTGCCTACAAGAGACACACCTTAGACTTAGAGACACAAACAAATTAAACTCAAAGGATGGAAAAAAATATATCACGCAAACAACAATTAAAAAAGAGCAGGAGTAGTAATATTAATTTCTGACAAAATAGACTTTAAAGTTAAATCCACCACAAAGGATAAAGAAGGACACTACATAATGATTAAAGGGACAATTGACCAGGAAGACATAACCGTATTAAATATTTATGCACCCAATGACAGGGCTGCAAGATACATAAAAAAAAAAAAAAAAATGTAACAGAACTGAAAAGTGAGATCGACAGCTCCACAATAATAGTAGGAGACTTCAACACCCCACCCTCGGAGAAGGATAGGACTTCCAGTAAGAAGCTCAATGGAGACACGGAAGACCTAATTGCTACAATCAACCAACTTGACCTCATAGACTTATACAGAACACTCCACCCAACAGCTGCAAAGTATACTTTTTTTTTCTAGTGCACATGGAACATTCTCTAGAATAGACCACATGTATTATGTCATAAAACAAACCTTTGCGGAATCCAAAACATCAAAATATTACAATGCATCTTCTCAGACCACAAGGCCATAAAAGTGGAAATCAATAACAGAAAAATTAGGGAAAAGAAATCAAATACTTGGAAACTGAACAATACCCTCCTGAAAAAAGACTGGGTTATAGAAGACATTAAGGAGGGAATAAAGAAATTAATAGAATGCAACGAGAATGAAAACACTTCCTATCAACACCTCTGGCACACAGCAAAAGCAGCTCTCAGAGGTCAATTTATATTGATAAATGCACACATACAAAAAGAAGAAAGAGCCAAAATCAGAGAACTGTCCCTACAACTTGAACAAATAGAAAGTGAGCAACAAGAGAATCCATCAGGTGCCAGAAGAAAACAAATGATAAAAATTAGAGCTGAACTAAATGAAGTAGAGAAAAGAAAAAATAATTGAAAAAAATAACAAAGCCAAAAGCTGGTTCTTTGAAAAATTAAACAAAATTGATAAACCATTGGCCAGACTGACTAAAGAAATACAGGAAACAAATAACCTGAATAAGAAACAAGATGGGCCATATCACAACAGACCCAACTGAAATTAAAAGAATCATATCAGATTATTACAAAAAATTGTACTCTAACAAATTTGAAAACCGAGAAGAAATGGATGAATTCCTAGAAAAACACTACCTACCTAAACTAACACAATCAGAAGTAGAACAACTAAATAGACCCATAAGAAAAAAAAGAGATTGAAAAGGTAATCAAAAAACTCCCAAGAAAAAAATACCCTGGCCTGGACGGCTTCACTGCAGAGTTCTACCAAACCTTCAGAGAAGAGTTAACACTACTACTACTACTAAAGGTATTTCAAAGCATAGAAAATGATGGAATACTACCTAACTCATTCTATGAAGCCACCATATCCCTGATACCAAAACCAGGTAAAGACACCACAAAAAAAGAAAATTACAGACCTGTATCCCTCATGAACATAGATGCAAAAATCCTCAACAAAATTCTAGCCAATAGAATTCAACAACATATCAAAAAAATAATCCATCATGACCAAGTGGGATTTATACCAGGTATTTTATGCAAGGCTGGTTTAACATTAGAAAAATCATTAATGTAATCCACCATATAAATAAAACAAAAGACAAAAACCACATGATCTTATCAATTGATGCAGAAAAGGCATTTGACAAATTCCAACACCCATTCATGATAAAAACTCTCAGCAGAAAAGGAATTGAAGGAAAATTCCTCAACATAATAAAGGGCTTGTATACAAAGGCAACAGCCAACATCATTCTAAATGGAGAGAGCCTGAAAGCATTTCCCTTGAGAACCGGAACCAGACAAGGATGCCCTTTATCACCGCTCTTACATTGTGTTAGAGGTCCTAGCCAGAGCAATTAGGCTAGACAAAGAAATAAAGGGCATCCGGATTGGCAAGGAAGAAGTAAAATTATCTCTATTTGCAGATGATATGATCTTATACGCGGAAAACCCTAAAGAATCCTCCAGAAAACTACTGAAACTAATAGAAGAGTTCGGCAGAGTCTCAGGTTACAAGATAAACATACAAAAATCACTTGGATACCTCTACACCAACAAAAAGAACATCGAAGAGGAAATCACCAAATCAATACCATTCACAGTAGCCCCCAGGAAGATAAAATACTTAGGAATAAATCTTACCAAAGATGTAAAAGACCTATAAAGAAAACTACGAAGTACTACTGCAAGAAACTAAAAGGGACCTACATAAGTGGAAAAACACACCTTGCTCATGGATAGGAAGACTTAACAGAGTAAAAATGTCTATTCTACCAAAAGCCATCTATACATACAATGCCCTTCTGATCCAAATTCCAATGTCATTTTTTAATGTGATGGAGAAACAAATCACCAACTTCATATGGAAGGGAAAGAAGCCTCAGATAAGTAAAGCATTACTGAAAAAGAAGAAGAAAGTGGGAGGCCTCACTCTACCTGATTTTAGAACACATTATACAGCCGCAGTAGTCAAAAGAGCCTGGTACTGGTACAACAACGGGCACAGAGACCAATGGAACAGAATTGAGAACTCAGATATAAATCTATCCACATATGAGCAGCTGATACTTGACAAAGGTCCAGTGTCAGTTAATTGGGGAAAAGATAGTCTTTTTAACAAATGCTGTTGGCATAACTGGATATCCATTTGCAAAAAAATGAAACAGGACCCATACCTCACATCATGCACAAAAACTAACTCCAGGTGGATCAAAGACCTAAACATAAAGACTAAAACGATAAAGATCATGGAAGAAAAAATAGGGACAACGTTAGGAGCCCTAATACAAGGCATAAATAGAATACAAAACATTACTAAAAACAATGAAGAGAAACCAGAAAACTGGCAGCTCCTAAAAATCAAACACCTATGCTCATCTAAAGACTTCACCAAAAGAGTAAAAAGACCAACTACAGATTGGGAAAAAATTTTCAGCTATGACATCTCCGACCAGCTCCTGATCTCTAAAATCTATATGATTCTGTTAAAACTCAACCACAAAAAGACAAACAACCCATTCAAGAAGTGGACAAAGGATATGAACACACACTTCACTAAAGAAGATATTCAGGCAGCTAACAGATATATGAGAAAATGCTCTCGATCTTTAGCCATTAGAGAAATGCAAATTAAAACTACAATGAGATTCCATCTCATTCCAACAAGGCTGGCATTAATCCAAAAAACACAAAATAATAAATGTTGGAGAGGCTATGGAGAGCCTGGAACTCATACACTGCTGGTGGGAATGTAAAATGGTACAATCACATTGGAAATCTATCTGGAGTTTTCTTAAAAAGTTAGTAATGGAACTACCACACAACCCAGAAATCCCACTCCTCGGAATATACCCTAGAGAAATGAGAGCCTTTACACGAACAGATATATGCACACCCATGTTTATTGCAGCTCTGTTTACACCAGCAAAAAGCTGGAAGCAACCAAGGTGTCCATCAACGGATGAATGGGTAAATAAATTGTGGTATATTCATACAATGGAATGCTACGCATCGATAAAGAACAGTGACGAAATCTGTGAAACATTTCATAACACGGAGGAACCTGGAAGGCATTATGCTGAGTGAAATCAGTCAGATGCAAAAGGACAAATATTGTATAAGACCACTATTATAAGATCTTGAGAAATAGTATAAACTGAGAAGAACACATTCTTTTCGGTTATAAGAGGGGGGAAGGAGGGAGGGTGAGAGGGTTATTTACCGATTAGTTAGTAGATTAAGAACTGCTTTAGGTGAAGGGAGAATGACAATACTCAATACAGAGAAGGTCAGCTCAACTGGACTGGACCAAAAGCAAAGAGGTTCCTGGGATAAACTGAATGCTTTGAAGGTCAGCGGAGCAAGGGTGGGGGTTTGGGGACTATGGCTTAAGAGGACTTCTAAGTCAATTGGCAAAATAAATTCTACTAAGAAAACATTCTGCATCCCACTTTGAAGTGTGGGGTCTGGGGTCTTAAATGCTAACAAGCGGCCATCTAAGATGCATCAATTGGTCTCAGCCCACCTGGATCAAAGGAGAATGAAGGTCACATGATAACTATGAGACCAAGAGACAGAAAGGGCCACATGAACTAGAGACTTACTTCATCCTGAGACCAGAAGATCTAGATGGTGTCCGGCTACAACCAATGACTGCCCTGACAGGGAGCACAACAGAGAACCCCTGAGGGAGCAGGAGAACAGTGGGATGCAGACCCCAAATTCTCATAAAAAGACCAGACTTAATGGTCTGACAGAGACTAGAAGAATCCTGGTGGTCACAGTCCCCAAACCTTCTGTTGGCCCAGGACAGGAACCATTACCGAAGACAACTCATCAGACATGGAAGGGACTGGACAATGGGTTGGAGAGAGATGCTGAGGAAGAGTGAGCTACTTCTGTCAGGTGGACACTTGAGACTGTGTTGGCTTCTCCTGTCTGGAGGGGAGATGGGAGGGTAGAGAGGGTTAGAAACTGGTAAAACGGTCACTAAAGGAGAGACTGGAAAGAGGGAACGGGCTGACTCATTAGAGGGAGAGTAATTGGGAGTATGTAGTAAGGTGTATATAAGCTTATATGTGACAGAATGACTTGATTTGTAAACTTTCACTTAAAGCTCAATTAAAATTATTTAAAAAAACAAAACAAAAAAATAAAATTAACGCAAAAACATCCAGGATAAACAAAATATCAAAATTTTAAATAAAGTTCTTTTTGCTGGTGTAGAGGAATCCAACTGATTTTCGCATGTTTATCTTGTATCCTGATACTCTGATGAACTCTTCTATTAGTTTCAGTAGTTTTCTTTAGGATTCCTTAGGGTTTTCCATGTATAAGATCATGTCATCCGCAAATAGAGATAATTTACTTCTTTCTTGCCAATGAGGATGCTCTTTATTTCTTTGTCTAGCCTAATTGCTCTGGCTAGGACCTCCAGCACAATGTTGAATAAGAAAGGTGATAACGGGCATCTTTGTATGGTTCCTGATCTCAATGGGAACGCTTGCAGCTCTCTCTATTTAGGATGATGTTGGCCGTTGTATTTGCATAAATGCTTGAGGATTTTTCCTTCTGTTCCTATTTTGCTGAGAGCTTTTATCATGAATGGGTGTTGAGCTTTGTCACATGCCTTTTCTGTATCAATTGATAAAATCATGTGATTCTTGTCTTTTGTTTTATTTACGTGATGGATTACATTAATTCTTTTTCTAATGTTGAACCATCCCTGCATACCTGGTATGAATCCCACTTGGTCATGGTGAATTATTTTTTTTGATATGTTGTTTAATTCCATTGGCTAGAATTTTTTTGAGAATATTTTCATCTAAAGTTCATGAGGGATATAGGTGTGTCATTTTCTGTTTTTGTGGTGTCTTTACCTGGTTTTGGTATCAGGGATATGCTGGCTTCATAGAAGAAGTTTGGGAGTATTCCGTCCTTTTCTATGCTCTGAAATACCTCTAGTAGTAGTGGTGTTAACTCTTCTCTGAAAGTTTGGTAGAACTCTGCAGTGAAGCTGCCTGGGCCAGGGCTTTTTTTTGTTGGGATTTTTCTGACTACCTTTTTAGTCTCTTCTTTTGTTATGGGTCTATTTAGTTGTTCTACCTCTTTTTGTGTTAGTTTAGGTAGATAGTGTGTTTCTAGGAAATTATCCATTTCTTCTAGGTTTTCAAATTTGTTAGAGCAGAATATTTCATAGTAATCTGATATGATTCTTTGAATTTCAGTTGGGTCTGTTGTTATATCGCCCATCTCATTTCTTATTCGGGTTATTTTCTTCCTCTCCTGATTTTGTTTTGTCAGTTTGGTCAATGGTTTATCAATTTTGTTTATTTTTTCAAAGAACCAGCTTTTGGTCTTGTTAATTCTTTCCATTGTTTTTCTATTTCTTTTAATTCTGCTCTAATTTTTAATACTTGTTTTCTTCTGGTGCCTGAGAGTTTTTTTGTTGCTCTCTTTCTATTTGTTCAAGTTGTAGGGATAATTCTTTGATTGTGGCCCTTCTTTTCGGATGTGTGTATTTATTGACACAAATTGACCTTTGAGCACTGCTTTCGCTGTGTCCCGAAGGTTCTGATAGGAAGTGTTTTCATTCTTATTGGATTCTATGAATTTCTTTATTCCATCCTTAATGTCTTTTTTTGAGCAGGGCATTGTTCAGTTTCCAAGTGTTTTGAGTTCTTTTCCCTGATTTTTCTGTTATTGACTTCCACTTTTATGGCCTTGTGATCAGAGAAGATGTTTTGTAATATTTCAATGTTTTTGATTCTGCTAAGGCTTGCTTTATGACCTAATATGTGGTCTATTCTAGAGAATGTTCCATGTGCACTAGAAAAGAAAGTATACTTGGTTGCTGTTGGGTGGAGTGTTCTGTATACGCTTATGAGGTCAAGTTGGTTGATTGTGGCATTTAGATCTTACGTGTCTTTATTGAGCTTCCTTCTGGAAGTCCTGTCCCTCACCGTAAGTGGTGTGTTGAAGTGTCCTACTATTATTATGGAGCTGTCTATCTCACTTTTCAGTTCTGATAGTTTGTTTTATGTATCTTGTAGCCCTGTCATTGGGTGCATAAATATTTAATATGGTTATATCCTCCTGGTTAATTGTCCCTTTAATCATTATATAGTGTCCTTCTTTATCCTTTGTGTTGGATTTAACTTTAAAGTCTATTTTGTCAGAAATTAATATTGCCACTCCTGGTCTTTTTTGATTGTTGTTTGCTTGATATATTTTTTTCCCAACCCTTGAGTTTTAGTTTGTTGGTGTCTCTAAGTCTAAGTTGTGTCTCTTGTAGGCAGCTTATAGAGGAATTTTGTTTTTTAATCCATTCTGCCAGTCTTTGTCTCTTTATTGGTGCATTTAGTCCGTTTACATTCAGGGTAACTATGAATAGATATGAATCTAATGTTATCATTTTGATGTCTTTTTTATGTTAGCAATTTCTTTTTCCCACTTAATTTTATGTGCTGAGTAGATTATCTTTATATATTGTTCTTTCCTCATATTCATTGTTGTTGATTTTGTTTCTGCTGAGTGTCTATCTTTTTCTTGTATTTTATTTTGATGAGTAGGATAGTTTGTCTCCTTTGTGGTTACCTTATTATTTATCCCTAGTTTTCTAAATTTAAAACTAACTTTTGTTTCTTTGTATTGCTGTGTCTTTCTCTCCATATGGAAGGTCTATGATTACATTTCTTAGTCCCTCTTTATTGTTTTAATGTTTTCTTCCTTTAGATAATAACATCACTCTTAGCCTGTTTTGACTTTTGTTTTGTTTTTTTTTTTTAAATCTTGCTTTGTTTTTTTGATTTCCCTGTCTTGGCTGACTTCTGATTGTTCTGCCCAGTGTTCTAGTCTTGGGTTGATACCTGATATTATCAATTTTCTAAACAAAGAACTCCCTTTAGTATTTATTTTAGTTTTGGTTTGGTTTTTATAAATTCCCTAAACTTCTGTTTATCTGGAAATGTCCTAATTTCACCTTCATATTTAAGAGTTAGTTTTGCTGGATATATGACTCTTGGCTGGCATTTTTTTTCCTTTAATTTTTAAATACGTCATCCAATTGCCTTCTTGCCTGCATGGTTTCTGCAAAGTAGTCTGAGTTTTTCTTATTGGGTCTCCTTTGTAGGTGTCTTTTCGTTTATCCCTAGCTGCTCTTAAAATTCTCTTTATCTTTGGTTTTGGCAAGTTTGATTATAATATGTCTTGGTGACTTTCTTTTAACATCTACCTTCTGTTGAATTCAATGAGCATCTTGGATGGATATCTTCTCAACTTTCACAATATCAGGGAAGTTTTCTGCCAACAAATCTTCAACAATTTTCTCTTTATTTTCTGTTATCCCTCCCTGTTCTGTTAGTCCAATCACTCACAGATTATTTCTTTTGATAGAGGCCCACATGATTCTTCAGATTTCTTTATTTTTTAAAATTCTTTTATCTGATTTTTCTTCAAATATATTAGTTCCAAGTGATTTGTCTTCAAAATTCTGGTTCTGTTTGCTCTATTCTGCTCCTCTGACTTTCCTCTGAGTTGTCTACTTCTGCAATTTTATTGTTAATCTTCCAAATTTCTGATTGCTCTCTGTCTATGGATTTTTCCAGCTTATTAAACTTTTCATTATGTTCCTGAATAATCTTTCTAATTTCTTCAGTTCCTTTATCTGTGTGTTCCTTGGCTTGTTCTGTGTATTGCCTCATTTCCTTCCTGATGTCTTGAAGGCTTCTGTATATTAAATTTTTGTAGTCTGCATCTGGTAATTCCAGGAATGCACTATCATCTAAAAGATCCTAGGATTCTTTGTTTTGAGAGCCTGTTGAGGTGATCATGGTCTGTTTCTTTGTGTGAGCTGATATTGACTGTTGCCTCCAAGCCATCTACAAGTTATTGTATCAGTTTATGTTTGATTATCATGTTGTAGCTTCTTGCTTTGTTTTCTTTTGATATACCCAAATAGGTTGCTTGAATGAGCTTGATTATTTTCACCTTTGGAGCTCTGATATCCTGTCCCCATATGGCTGGAGGTGTTATCAGGTATATTAGTCTAGGAGTCTGTTCAGTTTTTGTATGAATTCAGCTCAGGTGTCCAGGTAGCTGATCATGAAGTATGTGGTACAGGATCTGTCCTACAGCCTTAGGGGGGCAGGGATGACTGGTATAGGTACCGGTATCTGGTTGCACCAAGGGGTCACGCTCTGACTAAGGCAGGGGGTTGAGAAATGACCCCTGAGTATCTCTGAGGAAAGTGTGTCACTGTTTCCTAGAGTGTACAGGTGGGTGGGTTGTGCAGATGGACCATGGGCACACAATGTTTTTTGTTGTGAGGACTGGGAAGTACCAGTTATCCTTGGACCCCTGTCATGGGTGGCTGGGTGACCTGAGTGGAGCTACCAGTCCTTAGGCCCCTGATGTGGGTAGGTGAAAAAAAAAAAAGGACCCTGTTTAATATGTGAAGCAATGTCACACACCAAACACCCACCTCTCCACCGCACAACTGAAATGGTTGGAGTCTGCCATCAAGAGCCTATTCTCCTGAAATAGGCCCACACAGGTCCATACCGATGGAAAAGGTGCTCTAAGTCCACAGATCATTTATGCCTGGACAGGAGCCACTTCTGTCCTGAGCTCCACCGGTTTGCGGAGCTGGCAAATTATCTTTCCCCCAAGAAGCAATTTTTTTCCTTCTCCAAGGCCTGGAGGATGGCTGTAGGCACTCAACAGTGCTTATCTCAGGGCCAGGGAATTCAGCCACTGAAGTCTGCTTTTTGGTGGGAGGGTGTGGTAAAATATACTCAAATACTTAGCTTTTGCCGAGAGTGCTGTTCTTTTCTGGTTCCAGAGGTGTGAGTAGGCTGTGTGGCTGGCACTTCTCCCTGAGGAAACTGTGGGCAAATGCTAGTACCAGCCCACTGCCACCGCTCTGGGAATGGTTCCTGAGCGCTCCCCGCGATTCAGGTCTGGTAAGTCCTCTTTGCTTCTGAACCATCTGTTCCTCCCCCCTGCCCTTCATAGGGTTTTTAATGGCTTGTTTTTAGAAAGTAGATCTCCAACCCATTCTTTTGGGTTGCCTCTGGGTGGACGCAAACTGTCAACCTTTCTGTTAGCAGTGAATCTGTTAACTGTCAACCTTTCTGTTAGCAGTGGTCATGTTAGCTGTTCACACCATCTAGGGGCTCCTCATATGCTCCTATACCTCCAACACCATTTTGAATTTTTAGTTTTTTAATTCTCTTGTTATAATGATATCACCAAATATAGAATTCACAGGATATTAGAAAATATTCATTTTTATGCTGTAGAACATAATAAAAGGGTCTTACATTGTAGATAATCTTTTTGAAAATTGGTCTTTTGACATTACTTTATACAGTAACCTACTTGAATGAAGCTGTAGCCCATTCTATTTTATTGTTGAATCACATTCTATTTTAAGACTATACTACATATCTATCCATTTATTTTGTTGTTGTTGATAGATGCTTGTTTTATTTCTAGTTGTCTATTTTTACATATAATGCAGTTATGAACATTATTGTATTTGTTCTCTGTTTCCCATAAACAAGAGTTTATGTTTTGTGTATACCTATATTTTATAAATGGAATTGGTGGTTTATAGTATATTAAAGTTTCCATGGTTACATAATAATCCCAAATGGTTGTGTATTGATTATAATGATAGTAATGATTTACATTTCTCATATGATGTCCAGGTGATCAGTATCGCCAACATTCAGTTTTGTCAGTTAAGTCATTTTTTAAATTCCTACTGTTGAATAGTTCTAAAGTAATATTTCGAGGAGCCCTGGCTTTACAGTGGTTAAAACCATCAACTGCTAACCAAAACATCAGTGGTTTGAAATCACCCTTGGCTCTGCTGGAGAAATTTGTGGCAGTCTTCTTCTGTAGACATTTACAGCCTTGGAAAACCTATGGTGTTGCTATGAATCAGAATTGACTCAATTGCAGTGAGTTTGGTTCAAGTGATATTTCATCTGAGAATTGTTTTCACCATTTGAAATTACTTGCATGTGTGAACCATTTACTTTTTATATAAATTACTCATTCAAAGAGTTTGAAATTCTAATTTACACTCAGTATTAAATAAGAAAGCAGTAGATTCATATTGTAATAAATGTACATTTAAATTTAATAAATTTTAACATATTTAAATATTTTTCACTCTGACTGATTGCATGAAAATTCACGTCTGTAGACCACATCGGTCACTGAAGTATACGGTTGCATGTCCAATTGCTAGCTTCAAATTTCAGGTAATCCCCACCCCCATCTTCTTGATCTTGGCCTAAGAGTTTTATACATCCTTCATCTTTTATTGTTGTAATTAAATTTTTTAGTGTTTTCACATTTTTATTTATAAGTTCTGACAGAGCCTATCCTTGGCTAAACATGATGCATACACTTCAATAGCTATAGCTAACCAACTAATTTTAAGTAAACTGTTATCTGAAGGATAATTTTTTTATATAGAAAAAAGAAATTCATATACAGTACATTCCCAACAAATCAGATGAATTATCACGAATTGAATAAACCTATATGAAAGTACGAACATATTAGTAGCACTTGAGAAGACTACTCATGCCTCCTCCTATTTGCTACCCATTCTTACTTGTAATGAGACCATTATATTTAGGTGCATTGTCCATGAATTATACTGACTGAACAATGAAAAAATAAAATAAATCATTCTCAATTATTATATAAATGTAATATAATCCCCATTAGAATTTCATCAGTGTGTGCATGTGTGTGTTTAATTTACAAGCTGACTATAGAATTTATTAAAGATGATGCAAAAAAAAGTAATAGCTCAAAAGGAATTTTAAAAATAAAATCAGATGCATTGTTCTATGTGATATCAAAAATTTATATTGGTATAAGTATAGACCAATGGATGAGAATAAATGATTCTGATACATGTATACACTACATTGGTAATTCACATATTACAAATGTGCTTGTAAAGGACAGTGATCAAAGGATACACTTTTCAGAAATTTTTTTGGATCAATTGCATATCCATGTATATTAAAAAAGAAAAAATAGATATGGATAATGTCAGTGAAAATGACAAAGTTGATAGCTTCAGAGGACCTGTTCCTCCACGGGGCGGGGGGGGGGGGAGCAAAAAGTGTTAGAATTAATTTTTTTAAAAAGTTTTTAAAATATTTACAGCAACAAAGCAAATGTGGAAATAAGAGGCCTCTTAAAAACATTAGGAGAGGGAGTGTTACAGAAAATAACATATTAGGGAGATGTAAGATTCATTCCCGCCACTGAAGTAACAAATAAATGGAAAAAACTGACAGAATAAATATTTATTGCCATCTGAGAAAAGATGCTGTTGAATTTTAATAAGAAAGTATGGCATTTTTGTTTATTCACTTACTATCTCCCATTCTCCACTTGGCTGCTGCCATGAGGACAGTGGTCCACATCGCTGTTGTGCTTCCTGGTGCCAGGCTGTGGACAAGATTGACCCTTTTCTTAAAATGTTGCTGTTTATTTTGACTGATCTGGAAATTCCTAGAGATACCTTCTCTGAGACTTGCCTTAGCTTCTCTCCCCTCAGGCTGGAGTGGCTAATAGGTGGTGTCTGTCAAAAGCCTTAGAGACATATAATGCCCACAGCCAGCTAAGATAAAGAATGAAGAACAGGAAAAGAAGCAGACAAACCCTGTAGCCTGGGAAAGAAGAGGCTGAGTAGGTAGATGCATGGGAGGCTAAGGTGTTTGTAGAGATACTGAATGTAGTAAAGGATGAGAAATTCAATGCACAAACCCAAGGTTGAATGCATGTTCAGAAAAGACATGAGAGAACCCTAGGTTTGAACCTCTGGCTGATGTTTGGGATCTGGACAAATAAGAGGTGTAGGCTAAGGCCCAATTGTAGGTGACCTAGCTAAGCATTGAAAAAAAAGGAGTACCTAATTCAGAGTCAATTTTCAATGACCAAGAAAACTTTTAGTTTTCTTTTCCTTTTTGACTCCAAAATGGTCTCTATCAGGTTACTGGTTAACCACTAAAATAATGAAGAGAGAGTTCAGTGACCACACATGGCAGAGATTACAATCTGTGCAAAATAGTAAATAGATAAATATAAACAAATGAACAAAAAACCAATAGTTTTAAAATGTCATTAAACAAACAGATGCCTACAGCCCTCAACAACAATAACAGCAAGCTCTAGGTACGCTGAAGAATCTGTTTTTCAGAGTTGACATTATAATATTCACAAAGGCCAGTGTTCAGTAAGAAATACTAGGCATGATAAGAAACAGGAAAGAAATGCCAATTTACAGTAAGAAAAAAAAAAATGGTAAAACAATCCCTGAGGAAGCCATGACATAGAATTGCTAGGCAAACTATTTAAAGCAACTGTGTTAAACATGGTCAAAGACCTAAAGGAATTCAGGAGAACAATGTCTCAACAAATAGAGAATATCAATAATGATATAGAAATCATGAAGAAGGCACCAAATAGAAATTAGCATCAATCTTTTTCAAAGGTTTTCAAAAAATAGAAGGGAAGGAATACTTTGTAATTCATTCTTTGATGCAATCATCACCCTGATATTAAGCCAGAGAAAGCCATCAGAAGAAAATGTCCCATATAAATATATGTGGAAATTCTCAACAAAATAGTGGAAATGAAATCCAGCAGCATATTAAAAGAACTATACACTATGACACAGTGTGGTGTATCCCACAAACGCAAGAGTAGCTCAACATATAAAAATCAATCAATGTAATGCAACACATTAATAGAATATAGGGAGAGGGGGATGATCTATCAATTGATGCAGAAAAGCGTTTAGCAAAAAACACTAAAAAATTGGGAGTAAAAGGGAACTTCGTGTTGTATGAGAGCCATAAACGGCCTCTGTGTATTGGCCCCAGGCTGTTTACTCCTTCAAGTAAGCTGAGACCCATTGTATGAAAAAAAAAAAAAAAAAAATCCACTGGCACCAAATTCAATCTTGGACATATCCAGTTACTTTAAAAATAGCCCAAATAAGCACATTTTTAGCCATTTAGAGCCTGCCTGGTTTAGATACCCTGCAAAACTGGACGCAACATCTGCTAGGCCTAGATAAGATAAATTCCTGTAGTTTTAAAGACCCTAAGATGCTGCTGCTTGCTTTTGGAGCTGTCTGACTCAGTGACTCACCACCTAGCTGAAGGAGGACATCATTTTTCTTCATCCTTGGGAGCTTTCTTGCCCTATTCTCCTTCTAATGTTTCCTATGCCACTAGCCTCTGGAAGAACTGCTGTAGGGGACCACCCCCTGCATGTGGCCTTCAATGTTGTCACCACTAAATAGCTTGTTCTGCCGCACTGTCTCATGGTCATATCTCTTTTCTTGATAAACCCTGAACTTCTTTGATGTCAGTATAATTCCTTAACTTGATAAGGGACAGTTGTGAAAAGTCCACAGTTAACATTATATTCAATGGTGAAAAGCTGAAAGATTTTGCCCTAAAATCAGGAACAATACAAGGATATCTGTTTTCACTATCTCTATTTAACACTGTGGTCTTTTTGATCACCTCTATGAATGGAAAACTGAACAATGAAAAAGGAAGGCAGAAGACGTATTGACGCACTCAAAGTTTGGTATTGGTGAAGAATATTGAATATATCATGGATTAACAAAAGAACTAACAAATCAGTCTTAAAATAGCCAAAATGTGGATTAAGAATGAGGATGGAGAGACTTCATCTGGCTTATTTGGAACATGCCACCCAGAAAGACCAAAAACTAGAAAAGGAAGTCCTGTTAAGTAAAGTAGATCGCAAAAATGATGGAAACCCTCAATAAGATAGACTGACACAATAACCACAACAATGGACTCAAACATCTCGACAGTCATTAGAATGGCATGGGACCAGACAACATTTTTTTCTGTTATATATTAGATTGCTATGAGTAGGAACCAACTAAAAGGTAAATGGAAACAACAATATTCAATACAAGACAACAAAATCATAGCCATAGTTATGTCTACATATAAAACAAGCAAAAAACCCATCATTTGCAGTAGAATTGAACCCAACTTATGAGAGATCCATGTGTGTCAGAGTAGAATTGGGCTCCTGGGGTTTTCAGTGGCTGATTTTTCAGAAATAGATCATGAGATTATTCCTCAGAGGCTTCTCTCTGTGGACTGAAACCTCCTAATTGTTGGTAAGTAATGGAGCATACTAACTGTTTGTACCACCAGGGGACTCCATATCGACATGTAGAATATACTAAAGAATTCATTAAAAAAAAAAAAAGAAAAACTATTAGAGTTTCTAAACCAATTCAGGAAACTTGCATAATGTAAGATCAAAAGACAAAAGTCAGTTGTATCTCTACATACTAACAATGAAAAATCCAAAAAAGAAATTACGAACACAATTCCATTAACAATATAATTCAACTAAGGATGTGAAAAAACTTATATGTTGAAACTAGAAAATTTTTCTCAACAAAATTAAAGAAGTTTTAAATAAATAGAAACACATGCCATCTACAGATTTCATTCATTCCCTGTCAAAATCCCAAAAGACCTAAATTTAAAGGCTAAAACTATAAAACTAAGAAGAAAACATACAGAAAAATATTTTGGACTTTGAATTTGTCAGTGGATTCTTAGATACGGCATCCAAAGTACTTTTGTTTTACATTTTTTATGAATCAAAGGATATTATCAAGAAAGTGAAAGCCCAACCAACAGAACGGAAAATATTTCTAATATCTTCTAGTATCCAGAATATGTAAAGATCTTTTTCTATTCGGTAACAACAAAACCAACAATTCAATTAAAAATTCAGCAAAGTACTTCAATAGACAATTGTCCAAAGAAGTTATAAAAATGGTCAGAAATGACAAGATGCACCATGTCATTAGTTATTCAAAAAATGCAAATCAAAACCATAATGAGATGCCACTGAACATCCACTAAGATGGCAAAAACAAACACAAAACAAAGTAAAATACACGTTATAAGATAGAAAATAACTAGTATTGGAGAGGATGTGGAGAAATTTGAATCCTTGTGCATTTCTAGTAGGAATGGAAAATTAAAAACTTAAACAAAAGTTTGTTGTTTTCTCCAAAGTTTAAACATAGAACATATTGTTGTGTGCCCTTGAGTTGATTCTGACTCATAGCCACTCTATATGAGAGAGTCAAACTACCTGCCTAGAATTTCCTAGGCTATAATATTAAGGCACTTACAGATGAAGATCAAAGACTATAGCCTTCAGGGGGCCAAGATGGCAGAGTAGTCAGACAATTCCTGTGGTCCCTCTTGCAACAAAGACCCCAAAAAACAAGTTAATCCATTATATATGACAATCTAGGAGCCCTGAACGTAGAAGACAAAGATGAAGATTCGGGCTGAGTGACAGGGGAGGGAGAGACAGTTCAGAGGCAGCAAGGTATTGCCAGACCTGACTCAGAGGGAACCAGCACCCTGCAGGCCAGGACTGGCTGGTGCCAGGGGTGAGGCAAGCAGTGGCATCTGGAACGCATTTTCCCTAATGGGAGAGACCAAGCAGCTGAGAATCTACTCATGTGTCCAGAATCAGTGAAAAGTAGAGTTCAACTGGCTAAAGATAAGCACTTGCATCTAACCTACTGCACAGATCAAAAAACACCCCTTTGGGAAAAAAACCTCTCTCCCATTTAACTGACCCCTCCCCACTCTGTACCGGGTCTCAAGCTGGCTTCAGTGATAGCCATGTTCCCAAGGCTGGAAGTAGGAACTGTCACCCACCCTGAGCCATTCTCCTGGCCTTAGAGAGAGAACTAATTAACAAACATGGAAAAAAAAAATAACCTGCTGGCTCCCCTAAGCCAGGAACTTAGGCCAAAAACAACTTCTTTGCACAGGCATAAGGGGACCACAGACACTGAATGCCTTTCACTCCTGCCTAAGACCTGTGTAGGTCCATTGCAACAGCATAGGCCCTCAATAGCAAGGTACAACTGGATTAAACACATGAAGTCTACCTTCAACTGTTTCAGCTATATGGTGGAGAGGCAGGTTCATGACATTTGACACCACACTGCCTATTAAGCAGAATCCTTACCTAGCCACATCATAGGGCCTGAGGACTGGTGGCTCCACCGATGCCACCTAACCACCTGCAACAGGAGACCAAGAATAAGTGGCGCCTCCTAGTCCTTACAGCCAACAGCATTGGGTGCCCACAGTCTGGCTGCAAAACCCACCCATGACATGCTCTAGGGAACAGGGACACACGTTACTCCCCAACACTACGGGGCAGCTGTCAGCCCCTGCTATCCTCAGCACTGGATCCCCTACTGCAGCCAGATACCTGTGCCTACACCAATAACCCCAACTCATCTAGGACTGTAGGAGAGAATATGCAACACACATTTGGTGACTGACTACCTGGACAGCTGAGCTGAATCCATACAAGAAAAGTAAATGAGCTCTAGGGCTTAAACACCTAGTAATAGCTCTAACCACCTGGTCACAGGATGTTAGAGCCACAAAGGTGCCAATAATCAAACCTGTTCCCTTGAGAAGGGATATCAATATCCTTTGATATTTGGGCATATCAAATCAAAACAAAACAAGAAGCTATGACACACTAAGCAACCATAAAATAAATAAATACTATAACTTATTGATGACTCGGACACGACAGTCACTATAAAATCACATAAACAGGCAGACCATGATGGCTTCAGCAAGCTCCCAAAACAAAGAATCAAGGAATCTTCTGGATGAAGATAATTTCTTGAAATTACCAGAGGTAATTTAGAATACAAAAAGATTAACATACAGAACTCTTCAAGAGATCAGGGAGGAGATCAGGCAAAATGCAGAACAAGCCAAGGAATGCAAAGACATAGCTCTAGAGAAATTTAAGAAAACTAGAGAAAAGCATAATGACAAATTTAATAGGCTGCAAGAATCCATAGAGAGACACCAAACAGAAATCTAGAAGATTAACAATAAAATTTCAGTATTAGACAACTCGATAGAAAGTTATAGGAGCAGAATTGAGGCAATGAAAGTGAGAATTAGTGAGACTGAAGATAAAGCACTAGACACCAACGTACTTAAGGAAAAATCAGATAAAAAAATTTTGAAAAATGAAGAAACCCTAGGAATTATGTGGGGATCTATGAAGAGGAATAACCTACGAGAGATTGGAGTACAAGAATGGTAGGGGTGAAGAGGGGGAATAAAAGAAAATACAAAGGTAATTTTTGAAGATTTGTTCACAGAAAATTTCCCTGATATCATTAAAGATGAGAAGGTATCTATCCAAGACTCTCATTGAACCCCACACAAGGTAGATCCCAAAAGAAAGTCACCAAGACATATATTCAAACTTGCCAAACCCAAAGACAAGGAGAGAACTTAAGAGCATCTAGGGATAAACCCTTCTACAAAGGAGAGTCAATAAGACTAAACTTGGACTACTTAGCAGAAACCATGCATGCAAGAAGGCAATCAGATAACATATATAAAGCCTTGAAGATAAATTATTGCCAGCTAAGAATTACATATCCAGCAAAACTGTCTCTTAAATATTATGGAGAAATTAGGACATTTCCAGACCAAGAGAAGTTGAGGGAATTCTAAAAACCAAACCAAAACTGAAAGAAATGCTAAAGGGAGTCCTGCAGTTAGAAAATCAGTAACATCAGATAACAACCCAAGACTAGAACACAGGACAGAGCAACCAGATATCAACTCAGACAGGGAAATCTGCCCCCCCCCCCAAAATCAAAGTAAAAACAGGGAAAAAGAAGTGTCATTATGTAAAAGTTGATAATATTAAAACAAAAAAAGAGGGATAAAAATGTAGTCATAGATCTTTCATATGAACAGGAAGTCAAGGCAATATAAAGAAAAAAAGATTGGTTTAAACATTGAAAAATAAGGGTAAATATTAAGGACAAAGGAAACTAACAATCCTACACATCAAAATAAAAAAACAAGAAAAACATAAAGACTCAGCAAATAAAAAATCAACAACACTGAAAAAGAGGAAAAGAAAATATATAAAACAAAATGACTCAGCACAGAAAATTAAGTGGAACAAAGAACCAGTCAACAACACAAAAAAGAGACATCAAAATGACAGCATTAAACTCATACCTATCAATAGTTACACTGAATGTAAATCGACTAAATGCACCAATAAAGAGACAAAGAGTGGCAGCATGGATAAAAAAAACATAATCTGTCTACATGCTGCCTATGAGAGACACATCTTAGACTTAAAGACACAAACAAACAAAAACTCAAAGGATGCAAAAATATGTCAAACAAACAAAAATCAAAAAAGAGCAGGAGTGGCAGTATGAATTTCTGACAAAATAGACTTTAAAGTTAAATCCACCACAAAGGATAGGGAAGGACACTATATAATGATTAAAGGGTCAATACACGAGGATGACATAACCATAATAAATATTTATGCACCTGACAACAGGGCTCCAAAATACATAAAACAAACTCTAACAGCATTGAAAGGCGAGATAGACAGCTCCACAATAATAGTAGGAAACTTCAACACACCACTTTCGGTGAAGGACAGAATATCCAGAAAGAAGCTCAGTAAAGAAATGGAAGATCTAAATACTACAATCAACAAACTTGACCTCATAGACATATACAGAACTCTCCACTGAACAGCAGCCAAGTATACTTTCTTTTCCAACACACATGGAACATTCTCCAAAATAGACCGCATACTAGACCTTAAAACAAACCCTAACGCAATCCAAAACATCGAAATATTACAAAGAATCTTTTCTGACCATAATGCCATAAAACTGAAATCAACAACAGAAAAAGCAAGGAAAAAATATCAAATACATTGAAAGTGAACAACAATTTGCTGAAAAACTACTGGGTTATAGGAGAAAATAAGGACAGACTAAAGGAATTCATGGAATAAAATGAGAATGAAAACACATCCTACCAGAACCTTTGACACACAGCAAAAGCAGTGCTCAGAGGGCAATTTATAGCAATAAATGCACACATCCAAAAAAAAAAAAAAAAAAACAGCCAAAATCAATGCATTAACCTTACAACTCAAACAAATAGAGAGCAGCAAAAGAAGCTCTCAGGCACCAGAAGTAAGCAAATAATAAATGTTAGAGAAGAATTAGAGAGCAGAAAAACAATTGAGTTAACAAGACCAAAAGCTAGTTCTTTGGAAAGATAAGAAAACTGACAAACCATTGGCCAAACTCACAAATGAAAAACAGGAGAGGAAGCAAATAACCCAATAAGAAATGAGATGGGCAATATCACAACAGACCCAACTGAAATTAAAAGAATCATAACAGAATACTATGAAAAATAGTACTCTAACAAATTTGAAAACCTAGAAGAAATGGACAACTATCTAGAAACACACTATCTATGTAGGTAGAATAACTAAATCAAACCATAACGAAAGAAGAGATTGAAAAAACCAAAAAAATCAAACCCATTGCTGTTGAGTTTACTCTGACTCACAGTGACCCTATAGGACAGAGTAGAACTGCCCTCATAGGGTTTCCAAGGAGTGACTGGTGGATTCGAACTTCCGAACTTTTGGTTAGCAGCTGTAGCTCTTAACCCACTACACCAACAGGGTTTCCAAGAGATTGAAAAGGTAATTAAAAAATTCGCAACAAAAAAAAAAGCCCTGGCCCTCACGGCTTAACTGGAAAATTCTACCAAACATTCAGAGAAGAGCTAACACCACTACTACTAAAGATATTTCAGAGCACAGAAAATGATGGTACTTCCCAACTCATTCTATGAAGGCAGCATAGCCCAAATACCAAAACTAGGTAAAGATGCTGTAAAAAAACAAAAACAAAAAAAAAAACATTACAGACCCATAGCCCTTATGAACTTAGATGCAAAAATCCTCAACAAAATTCTAGCCAATAGAATTCAACAACATATCAAAAAAACAATTCACCATGACCAAGTGGGATTCACACCAGGTATGCAGGGATGGTTCAACATTAGAAAAACAATCAATGTAATCCATCACATAAATAAAACAAAAGACAAGAATCACACAGTCTTATCAACTGATGCAGAAAAGGCATTTGACAAACTCCAACATGATAAAAACTCTCAGCAAAATAGGAATAGAAGGAAAGTTCCTCAATCTAATAAAGGACATTTATTCAAAGCCAACAACCAACATCATCCTAAATGGAGAGAGTCTGAAAGCATTCCCCTTGAGAACAGGAGCCAGACAAGGATGCCCTTTATCGCCACTCTTATTCAACATTGTGCTGGAAGTCTTAGCCAGAGCTATTAAAAAAAAAAAAGAGCTATTAGGCTAGAAAAAGAAATAAAGTGCATCCAGATTGGTAAAGAAGAAGTAAAAGTATCTCTATTTGCAGATGACATGATCTTATATGCAGAAAACCCTAAGGAACCCTCAAGAAAACTACTGAAACTAATAGAAGAGTTCAGCAGTTAATCAAGATACAAGATAAATACATAAAAATCAGCTGGATTCCTCCATACCAACAAAGAGAATGTCAAAGAGGAAATCACCAAGTCAATACTATTTACTCAAAGAGGAAACCACCAAATCGGTACTATTTACAATAGCCCCCAAGAAGATAAAATACATGGGAATAAATCTAACCAGAGACGTAAAAGACCTATATAAAGAAAACTACAAGACAGTACTGCGTAAAACCAAAAGATATGTACATAAGTGGAAAAAAGTACTTTGCTTATGGATAGGAATACTCAACATTGTGAAAATGTCTATTCTATGCAAAGGTATTCATAAGGTTTTCACAGGCTAATTTATTTCAGAGGTAGACTGCCAAGTCCTTCTTCCTAGACTGTCTTAGTCCAGAAGCTCAGCTGAAACCTGTCCCCCATGGGTGACCCAGCTGGTACCTGAAAACCAGTGGCATAGCTTCCAGCATCACAGCAACACGCAAGGCCCCACAGTACGATAAACTGACAGACATGTGGGGGAACATACTTGGGACATGTTTTCAGGAGGGATCATTCCCTGGAGAAGGATATCAAGCATGGTAAGGTGCAGTGTCAGCAGAAAAGAGGAAGAACCTAAATGAGATGGATTGACATAGTGGCTGCAACAATGGGCTTAAGCATAACAATGATTGTGAGGATGAAGCAGAATTGGGCAGTGTTTCGTTCTGTGGTACATAGAGTCACTATGGGTCAGAACTGACCCAAGAGCACCTAACAACAACAAGAACAACCTAAAGCTATCTATAGATACAGTGCAATCCGGATCCAAAATTCAATGGCACTTTTTAATGAGATGGAGAAACAAATCACCAACTTCATACGGAAAGAGAAAAGGCCCCGGATAAGTAAAGCATTACTGAAAAAGAAGAACAGAGTGGGAGGCCTCACACTACCAGATTTTAGAACCTCTTATACTGCCACGGTAGTCAAAACAGCCTGTTACTGGTACAAGAATGGATACATAGACCAATGGAACAGAACTGAGAATCCAGTTGTAAATCCATCCACTTATGAGTAGCTGATATTTGACAAAGACCCAAAGTCCATTAACTGGGGAAAAGACACTCTTTTTAACAAATGGTGCTGCCATAATTGGATATCCATCTGCAAAAAAACGAAACAAGACCCATACCTCACACCATGCACAAAAACTAACTCCAAATGCATCAAATGACTAAACATAAAATCTGAAACAATAAAGATCATGGAAGAAAAAATAGGGAGAATGCTAGGAGCCCTAATAAATGGCATTAACCTATATAAAATGCTACTAGCAATGCACAAACACCAGAAGAGAACCTAGATAACTGGGAGCTCCTAAAAATCTAACACTTATGCTCATCCAAAGAGTACAAAGATTGCCTACTGACTGGGAAAAAGTTTTTAGCTACAACAAATCCAATCAACATCTAAATCTAAAGTCTACATGATGCTGCAAAAACTCAATAACAAAAAAAACAATGACCCAATTATAAAATGGGCAAAGGATATGAAGAGACACTTCACCAAAGAAGACATTCAGGTCGCTAACAGATACATGAGGAAATGCTCATGATCATTAGACGTTAGTGAAAAGCAAATCAAAACTACAATGAGATATGATCTCACCCCAACAAGGCTAGCATTAATCCAAGAAACACAAAATAATAAATGTTAGAGAGGTCGTGGAGAGACTGGAACACTTATACACTGCTGGTGGAAATGTAAAACTTCCAACCACTATGGAAATCGATTTGGTGCTTCCTTAAAAATGTAGAATTAGAAGTAGCAAAAACAAACAAACAAACAATTGCCGGCGAGTCAATTCCGGCTCATAGCAACCCTATATACAAGTACCATACCATTCAACAATCCCAATCCTTGGAATATATCCTAGAGAAGTAAGAGTCATCACACAAATTGATACATGCACACCCATGTTCACTGCAGCACTGTTGACAACAGCAAAAAGATGGAAACAACCTAGGTGCCCATCAAAGGATGAATGGATAAACAAATTATGGTATATTCGCAGCACAGTGGAATACTGTGCAATGATAAAGAACAACGATAAATCCACAAAACATCTCATAACATGGATGAATCTGAAAGGCATTATGCTGACTGAAATTAGTCACAATTATTGTATGAGACCACTATTATAAGAATTCAATAAAAGGTTTAAACATAGAATAAAACATTCTTTGATGGTTATGAGGATGGGGAGGGAGGGAGACGGGTATTCATTAACTAGATAAAAAATCGAAACTAATCCTGTTGCCTTCTAGTTGATTCTGACTCATAGCTACCCTATAGGACAGAGTAGAGCTGTCCCATAGAGATTCTGAGGAGCACCTGGGTGGATTTTTACTGCTGACCTCTTGGTTAGCAGCTGTAGCACTTAACCACGATGCCACCAGGGTTTCCAGCTAGATACTAGACAAGTATTATCTTAGGTGAAGGGAAGGACAACACACAATATAGGGAAAGTCAGTACAACTGGACTAAAACAAAAGCAAAGAAGTTTTCTGAATACAACCAAGCACTTCAAGGGAGAGAGTAGCAGGGGCAGGGTTCTGGGGACTAGATGGTGCCTGGCTACCACCAGTGACCACCCTGACAGGGAACACAACAGAGAGCCCCTGATGGAGCAAGAGAAAAATGGGGTGCAGAACTCAAATTTTGGTAAAAAGACCAGACCTAATGGTCTGACTGAGACTGTGAAGGGGCCCTAGAAGACATGGTCCCCAGACTCTCTGTCAGCCCAAACGTGAAACCAGTCCTGAAACCAACTCTTCAGACAAAGATTAGACTGGACTATAAGACATAAAATGATACTTGTGAAGAGTGTGCTTATTAGCTCAATTAGATACATGAGACTAAATGGGCAGCTCCCATCTGGAGGTGAGACTTGAAGGCAGAAAGAGACAAGAGATGGTTGAATACACACAGAAAATCCCAGTTGGAAAGGAGGACTGTGCTGTCACATTACAAGGAGAGAAACCAGGGTCACATAACAATGTGTGTATAAATTTTTCTATGAGAGACTAACTTGAACTGTAAACTTTCACTTAAAGCAAACTGAAAAAGTTAAATATAGCAAATACGTGGGAGAAGATATTCACAATGCATACAAATAACAAGATATAAAAATATATAAATTATAAAATACATGGAAAATTGGTTAATTGTTAAGAAAACTTCAAGTGATCTAATAGAAACCATGATTAAGAGATATTCACAGAAAGTCTGCAGAAGAAATCCAAGAATGCAATGAATGGTTCAAAATATTTTCTGATGTGTAATTTAAGTGACATGTAATTTAAATTTATTTTCATGCTTATATGATTGGTATCATTATCACAGCTAACAATTCCACATGTGGAGAAATTGTTAAACAAATAGACAGTTGACTGGAATGTAAATGTTGGAGGGGCAATTATCTTAAACCCAAAATATTCTAGTAAGATATTTACTTGAGAAACTATTGCCACATGCACAAGGATATTTGTAAGATTTACAAAAGTTTGGAAAGAACCTAAATATTCTTAAATAAATATATTATATATATATATATATGTATGTATATAAAAGCCATGGTGGCACAGTAGTTAAGGTCTTGGCTGCTAAACAAAAGGTCAGCAGTTGAAACCCATCAGCCACTACCTGGAAACCGTATGGGGCAATTCTACACTGTCCAATAGGATCATTATGAGTTGTTATGAGTTGCAGATGACTAGATAGCAATGGGTTTGTTTTTGCTTTTTGGTTATACATATATATGTGTATATATATATATATTAACTGCATATATATGATATAATAAAATGTGGCAGTAATTATCAATAAATTAAAATGAATATATATTTCAATCAAAATGTATATATTTGAGTGAATAAAGCATGACAGAGTGATATGCTTATTTTCATAGCATGTTCACATTAATTTTGAAAAATGGAGCATCTACATATTTTAAAGATGTGAAGGTCACTGGTGGTACATACTAAACCAAAAAAACCAAACCCAGTGCCGTCAAGTCAATTCCGACTCATAGCGACCCTATAGGACAGAGTAGAACTGCCCCATAGAGTTTCCAAGGAGTGCCTGGTGGATTCGAACTACTGACCCTTTGGTTAGCAGCTGTAGCACTTAACCACTATGCCACCAGGGTTTCCGTGGTATATAGTAGGCACCAAAAAATTGTAATATATTAAAGGTATGAAGACCATTCACAAAATTTGCACTGTTTTCCAATTAATAAACCAAAAAATAAAAATAAAAAAGATTTGCTACACCATGGATTATGAATGAAGCCCAAACATAACACCCTTGGTAATCCTGAAATGATCGCAATTTGAATTTATAAGCCAGACACAGCTCGCCTAAGTATAATAGGTAAAGTCATTTGCATATGCATCCATTTCTACTACCAAAAAATACTTAAATGTAATAGAAACAGAAACTATAGGTTTTAGTTAACAGAGGAGACATTGTTGAAAGTAAATGAGTATATTTTACTTGTAGGATGCTGGACCTCAGGCTCATTTTGTGAGAACAAGATCATTTGGATAATTCATAATTAGTGGGTTACTTTTTTGTCTTCTACTTTTAAAATACAAGATTATTGATGAACAAACCGATGTGAAAATCTGCATGTAATAAAAATTATTTATGTTCATCTGTAAAATTATTAACTTTTTGTTCCAATGAATATATTCAATTAAATTCAGCAGCATTGTTTGAGGGCATAACACATACAAAGACTAAATGTTCAGAGGGTTCAAAACTTAATGAGAAATAGACACTGTAATCTGGAATACGCGTCCTGATGATATGAATTATATGGTGACAGTTGCAGTAGTATCTGTGGTGGCTGAAAGTCTAGTGCGTTTGGAGCACAGGCTGCATGTAAGTATGGAACAGAAAATCTTAACTTCTTTTTTCTCCCCCAACAAACTTAGTTTTATTAGTTGTACCTTTTTTTGTAACTTTTGAAATTTTAATTTGTCTCGATATTGAAGAAAATCATGTGAGAAAACATTAAGAAAATATCTGAAACACACGCAAAAGTAATAATCATGAGAAACAGCATCTCAATATGGACTAAAGTGAATAAACCTGAATCTCCGAATGTGTGAAGAACTGGGATTGCGTAAGTAGTATTTCTTAATACCATGGGTAAATTATGTATGGCATATCACAAATTATTACAAGATAATAGAGGTGTAATGGATACTACTGTATATGCATGTTATCCAATTTAGTGTGAACCAAAAATAGTGTGTGTAATAACAGGAGAGATGAATTACAAGATGCTATATAGGGTCGCTATGAGTTGGAATCAGCAGTGGGTTTTTGGTTTTGGTTATGGCAAAAATTTGTAAGTGAAAGATTAAAGTCATAATTAGCCCTCCAAGTCTGAGATTTCCTAAGTCATGTAACCAAGTTTTTTTAAAGAATATGTCCAAGCTTCCTTTTAAGCAAATCTCATTTCCTCATCTTTCTTACATCTTTCAGACACTGGTAGAGCCATGGAGAATGCAAATGACTCCACAGGGATAAACTTCATTCTTCTAAGGCTCTTTAGTGACACACAGATCCACCTGTTCCTCTTTGCTGTGGTGCTCATGATCTTCATCACCTCACTGATGGGCAATGGCCTTATGATCATCCTCATCCATGTGGACCCTCAACTCCACACGCCCATGTACTTCCTGCTTAGTAACTTTCCCACATGGGCATGCTGCTGGTCTCCACCATTGTTCCCAAAATGGCGGCAAACTACCTGACAGGCACTAGGTCTGTCTCTCCCACTGGCTTTGGAGCCCAGATCTTCCTGTTTCTCACTCTGGGAGGGGGTGCATGCTTCCTCTTAGAGGCCATGTCCTATGATCGCTATGTGGCCATATGTCACCCACTGTGCTACCCCATTTTCATGAGTCAGAGGCTCTGCTTGCTCTTGACGGCAGGTTCCTGGCTCCTGGGAAGGGTCGATAGGCTCATGCAAGCTGGTGCCACTTTGAGCTTCCCTTACTGTCATTCACGGGAAATCAATCACTTCTTTTGTGAGGCTCCATCTCTGGTATGCCTTGCTTGTGTTGACACCATGATTTTTGAGTTTTTCATGTATGTGTACTGCATTCTGATGCTCTTGATCCCTTTGTCTCTCATTTTGGCCTCATACAACCTTATCCTGGCAGCAGTGCTCTGCCTGCATTCAGCTGCAGCCCAGAAGAAAGTCTTTACGACCTGCTCCTCTCACCTGGCAGTTGTGGGACTCTCTGTGGCACCCTCATGTTCATTTACATGAGGCCCAAATTTTACCCTTCAGTTGGCCGTGGTAAGGTGGTCTCAGCTTTTTATACCATTTTCATTCCTGTCTTGAACCCCCTTATATACAGTGCGAGGGATAAAGAAGTCAAGGGGCATTGAAAAGGTAGTTGGAAAAACATTTTATGTGATATTGGTACTGAGATAATTTGCCAAAATGGCAGCATATTAACTAGGTAAAAGTTAAAAAGTTCCAAAATATTGTTTTTTTAAATTTTATTCATCCCACTTAAATTTTTCTTTTGTGCTTTATCAAGTTATTTTGCCCTTTGCCAATCTGGCTACAAAGTTTCTATATGGTTATTTTTATATTTGGTAAATTAATTAAAAATTATATTTGTCCTGCTGTCATGATTTGCAGAGGTGTTTTTGCTTTGAAATTAGGGCCATGGCAATAAGTATGAGTGGTTGAGTTACTGAATAGCACATGATACGTGGTTTACTATAGAACAACAATATAATTTGTATTTTTTGATAAATGATGGAAATCATTAATTTTGATGGGGATGCAGTATTGAATAGATGCATAATAGTTTTGAAAAAAAATCAATGTAGACCCTAAGTTGAAATAGCTTTCCAGTGAAATAAAGAACCAATGTGAACATCAAACATAAAATACATAAGAAAATATTTGCAAAATTTTGTTGTGGGAAAATTTGCTGAACCTACATATGATTTAAAAATGCATAGACATAGCTAAGGAAACTTCCAGACAAAATATTAAAAATGCAAATTAACTTTTCATGACCTATGTTAAAGTGTAAGAGTAGAGAATTGAGCTAAAGAAAAAAATGTATATAAAGGAGCCAATACACATTGGAGTAAAAAATAAAATTGTTTCGGCAAAGTATCAAATTAAGAAAGGGCCTCAGGCCAAAGATCCCGTACAAGTTGTGACTCTAGAATCATTTGTTAAGACTTCAGAACCATTTAAGACATTGAATAAACATTCAGATAGACAAAAGACCTTCTATGATTCCTGAAAGTCTTCAAGATTCTCTTTAGTCAAAAATAAATAGAACTTCTAAAATGTTTTTAGGGCACTGTAGTGCAGTAGTGTCACATGGAACCCAAGGTTGTAAAGGGCTTACAAAAGTTGGTAATTGTGACTTTTGTCTAATGGAGTAAATCCCTGTAAGATTCATGGAAAACTTACAGTGTCTGCAAGCAAGTTTTTCTGGCAGAAGTATCACTAGTTTGGTCTAAGGAGTAAACTGACTGAGATGACTACTCACTTTTTTTTTATGGTAGAGCAAGGGTGACTTAGAAAGCAGAGGCAACCCTCATGGAGAGCAATTCCCAGAGAATCACACTGAATCTTAATTAAAGAACTGGCGACTATTTCTACCAGGATTTCAGAATTGCTAGGGACCAGTGATGGTTTGCTGCCCCATTCCCTATTAAAAATAAAAGAGTAGAATAATTGTATTAGTGAAATTATATAATTCCCATGCTGTGACAAAAAGAGAAACTGAGGCTCCTAGTGCACATCACCAGCTGAACATCCAGTCGAAAAACAAAACTGATTTTTTTCAGTCATGAGTGGCACGTCATGAAAGTGTATCTTCCAGCTCCCAGTTGAGCCACTTCTGCTGATGATGCATGGAGCAGAGATTAGAGGTCCCTGATGAAACCTTTTGAAATTGCAGACCATTTGCAAAATAAATAATTGTTTTTTTAAATTGCTATGTTTTGTGGAGCTATATATATATATATATATATATATATATATAAATCCAAAAAACCACTATGCTACCAGGGTTTCCATATATATACATATATATATATACTGGAATACCACTTAGATGAACATATTTGTTACCTAAAACTCATAATAAAGGTATCAACTACATTTGAATAATAGAGATTATAATTCTCTTTCCCTACCTCATGTAATCTGGAACCATTGTTCTGTAAAATAATACTATCATCTGTTTAGAAGTATTTTACATCATGGAGATGTCTTACCACTTTGGCTTTGATTACAGTTTTAAGATGTTCTAGAAGTAAAAACTCAAAAAACAATGTGGTTGAGGAAAAATTACTCAGATTTTGCTGTGAAAAGGCCAGGGATTACTGTCTGGGATCAGTCACCTAAAAACATATACCTTGGGTAAGTTAGCTTCTTTGAGACACAGCTATTCTGTCTATAAAAATAGCATTCCTAAAATTAAAAAAAAAAAAGGAATAGTCAAGATTAAATTTAAATTGGTAATGTGAGATAGATTTCAATACCTGGAAGTGTGGCAGACTAGGTGTCATAACCAACACACAGAGCTAGTTGAATTTATACACTGCAGATCCATACACACGCACACACACAAATGAAAACAGTAACTTAGAAAAATAAGGCAGAAGGAAATAGCTTCTTTTCCAGAATATTAGTCAAAATAAAAAAAAAAAATGCTGTATCAGCTTTCATAGCTCTGTGTGTCATGGAGAACAAGAGATTAACTACAAGGCCCTCTAAAGATGAGGATTCAGAAGAATTCTGTATAAAGCAGGGAATGTAAAGGACTACAAACTCCTGTCAGAGTTAACTAGAAACCAACCACCCCCTCCTCCAGCAGGTCCAGGAACTCTGCAGAAAATTCCCTTTCTCAATTAAAGGCACTGAGTAGAGTGGCCTTGAACTTAACCAAGAATTTGTATGTCACATAAAAAGTCCAGACTCCTCTGCTGGAGAGATAGGTCCCATGGAGCAGCACTGAGGCACTAGAGTGAAGCAGCCTTCTTGGACACCCAGCCCAGTAGAATTTCAGGTGACTCCAGCCAGTATCTGATCGCAGTTTCAAGAGAGACTTCCCAGTGGAGAACCAACCCACTCACCCCAACCAAGCCAGAATCCTGGGGAGATAATAACTCATTGTTCTAAACCACTAAGTTTTGTGGTGGTTTGTTAGACAGCAATAGCTGTGAGGATGATATAGAATATCTTTTTATTGCGTGAGTAGACGGTGAAGTTGTAATAAAATTAGTTTTTGATAAAAGTATGGTACAATTTCTCAGATCATCACTAAAACATAAAGAAGGAAAGTGCATATTGTCTTACATGATACAAAGAAATCATGAAATACAAAAAAATAATCAATCCAAAGAAGACAAGAATGAGATGAAGTGGACCTGGGGACTAAATAAAATAAAGATTTTTTAAAATTTGAAATAAAAAACACTAAATACAGGAGTTTTTTCAGCAAATGTAAATAGACTAAATGTTCCAAACAAAAACTCTGGACTGGAGAAAACCTTTCTTTTAATATTTTAAGTTGTTGTTGTTAAGTTCCTTCATGTGGGTTCCTGCTCAAAGAGACCCTATCTACATCAGAATGAAACACTGCCCCGTCTGGCCCATCCTCACAATGGTTGCTATGTTTGAGCCCATTGTTGCAGCCAGCGTGTCAATCCATCTTTTTGAAGGTCTTCCTTGTTTTTGCTAACCCTCTACTTTACCAAGCATGATGTCCTTCTCCAGTGACTGATCTCTCCTTATAACGTGTCCAAAGTACGTGAGGTGAAGTCTTGCAATTTTCTCTTCTAAGAAGCATTCTGGTTGTACTTCTACTAAGGCAGATTTGATCTTTTTTTTGGCAGTCCATGTTATATTCAATATTCTCCACCAATGCCATGATTCAAAGGCAACAGTTCTTCAATTTCCTGACTCATTGTCCATCTTTCACATGCATAAGAGTTAACTGAAAATACAGTCCTCAAAGTGACGTCTTTGCTTTTTAACACTTTAAAGAGGTCTTTTGCAGCAGATTTGCTGCATGCAATACCTCCTTCAATTTTTTGACTGCTGCTTCCATTGTGGTTGATTGTAGATCCAAGTAAAATGAAATCCTTGACAGCTTCAACCTTTTCCTTGTTTATCATGATGTTGCTTATTTGTCCAGTGTGAAGATTTTTGTTTTCTTTATTTTGAGGTGTAAAACATACAGAAGGCTGTATGTAGTCTTTGATCTTCATCAGTAACTGCTTCAGGTCATCTTCACTTTCAACAACAAGGTTGTGACGTCTTCATATTACAGGTTGTTAATGAGTTTTCCTCTAATCCTGATGCAGTGTTCTTCTTCATATAGTCCATCTTCTCAGGTTATTTGCTCAGCATACAGATTGAATAAATATGGTGAAAGGATAAAATCCTGACACACACCTTTTCTGATTTCAAACTAAGCAGTATTCACTTGTGTTTGAATTACTGCCTCTTGGTCTATGTACAGGGTCCACATGAGCACAATTAAGTGTTCTGGAATTCCCATTCTTTGCAATGTTATCCAAAATTTATTATGCTCCACATAGTTGAATGCCTTTGAATAGCCAATAAAACACTGGTAAACATCTTTCCGGTATTCTGTGCTTCAGCCAAAATCCACCAGACATCAACAATGATATGCCTCCTTCAGTGTCATTTTTTCTTAAATCAGGGATTTAAAAAAATATTTGTTTAACCATACTTTAAAAAAAATAAAAGAAGGGGAACATATGTGTGTGTACCCAAAGCATAGTACACAAAGCACATATTTCTTGTAGATCAGAGTCATTACACACAGTTGTCCACCCAGTGGAACAGAAACCAAGTCATACAGAAATACAATGGTATATGGCTCCAGTACATCATATCTCCTCTCACAAGACAAGTGATGAAACTTGCCACTTATGAGTAGTGCTCATATAGGTCATCTAAAGAGTTAGTTTTTCTTACTCTTTGGTGTGCCATTCTAGTGTCCCAGATCTTTCTTGATTATTATACCCTGGTTCCATTATGCCTTCAATTCCTTCCATTGGGTATGTTATCCCGTATTCAAATTTTACCTCTCTGGGTTTATATTTTCAATCTTTCCCAATACTCAGTTTTGACTCTCTAATGTTTTTCTTTACATTTAATCAATTGATATACAAACATGGAAGCGCTGACACCAGAAGTAGAACTGAAATTAATGTAACAGTGGTTAAGAGATTCAACCTAGGTTTACATTCCTACCCGTAACTGTCCACAGGACTCTGGATGTGATAACAACACCTACTTCATGGGGTTAATATGGAGATGAAATGACCAATGTATGAAAAGTTCTCGATACTGTTCCTGACCGTGTATAACAAATGTTGTAATTATAGTAAACAATGCAAAAGTCTTTGGTGTCATGTGATAATAAAGATGGAACTAATAATAATTCCCAAATGTAGTCAGGTGTATATTTTGATTTCTTTTTTTTATTGTGCTTTAGATGAAGCAATTAATACACATATCGTTTTGTGACATTGGTTGCCAAACCCACAGCATGTCAACACTCTCCCCTTCTCAAACTTGAGTTCCCCCTTATCAGCTTTCCTGTCCTCTCCTGCCTTCTTGTCCTTGCCCCTGGATTGCTGTGCCAGTTTAGTCTTGTTTTGTTTTATGGGCCTGTCTAATCTTTGGCTGAAGGGTGAATCTCAGGAGTGAATTCAATACTGAGTTAAAAGGATGTCCAGGGGCCATACTCTTGGGGTTTCTTCACTCTCTGTCAGACCTGTAAGTCTGGTCTTTTTTTGTGAGTTGGAGTTTTGTTCTACATTTTTCTCTAGCTCTGTTTTTTTTTTTTTTTTTCTGTCCAGGACCCTCTATTGTGATCCCTGTCAAAGAAGTCAGTGGTGGTAGCCAGGCGCCATCTAGTTGTGCTAGACTCAGTCTGGTGGAGGCTGTGGCAGTTGTGGTCCCTTAGTTTCCACATCCTTTTCTGAATTGGCTTGAATTTCTGGCAATTTCCTCTCAATGAACTGTTGCAACTGGTTTGAATTATCTTTAGCAAAATTTTACTTGAGTAAAATTTTAAGGAGGCATATTTAATTATAAAGACATAGAATATATGAAATTTAAAAGGTGGAAGAGGTACATCAGACAAATACTAATTAAAAGGAAACTGGCTTAGCTATAAAAATATTAAACAAAGTAGATTTTAAGACAAAAACATCACTAATATGAATATGCTTACAAACACACACCATATAATACAGGTGCTGTTATTAGCCAGGAGTTCTACTGGTGCAGTGGTTAAGAGATTGGCTGCTAATCAAAAGGTTGGCAGTTCAAATCCATCAGCTGCTCCTTGAAAATCCTATGGGGTAGTTCTACTCTTCTATAGGATTGCTATGAGTTGGATTCAACTCAACAGGTTTGTTTTTTCTTATTAGCTAGCATGTTTAGTAATGCTCCTTTGTTCGTTTTCAGATACTGTTACTGCCTCTATTCTGCTGTATAGCAAGGAGAACTACATTTCCCAATATCCTTTACCAGCTGATTTCCTGTAGGAAATCACAAAGCGAGATACATCAGAGGATTGGAAAGGCTGTAGGACAGAAGTCAGCAAATTTCTCCCTCTCTCTTTCCCTGCTTCAACTATAGATCCTGGAAGTAACTGTGGCTCTCCATGATTTCACTTCCAATAAGATAGCCATTCTCTTCATTGTTCCAAGTCTTGCCTGTGGTCTTCAACTTGGTTCTAGATTCTGTATGAGGACCCCACCCATGGGGTCCAGGAAACCATCTTGTCTCACTGTCTGACAGTTTCCAAGGTGTTGGAAGCCTCCTACTGATGGGAGTCTCAGGTTGATTCGGCTTCCCTTGTTTGGCTCCTTGTATCCTTCATCTCCTATAAAAGTACTTATCTGAATTCTGTTTTCTTTTTGAAATAGCTAGTGGTATCTCTCCTGATAACTGATTTGTAGATGAGGAAATTAGGCTCAGAAAACTTACATAAGTTTTTGAAAGCGACAACCTACCACAGAAATTTTCTTCTCATGATGACGGAAGAAGCAATAGAGGAACGTGAAAATATGGTATCTGTGAAATTCTAGGCTTGGAAGTGGTATACAGACACTTTCAGCCACATGTTATTGAGCAAAGTTTATTACATCACTAGATCAATGTGTGATGGAGTGAAAAATTGTGCTCCTCATATGATCAAGGGAAGGCAGTGAATATTTGCTAAATGATAGTCTATCTATCACAGACTCCAGCCACTGTGGATAGAAACTTAGTTGAAAAAACTCTTTAGCAACCATACAAGTATATTCTGCAATTATCATAGCAAATAAGGCAATATGGATCTTAAAAAAAAAAGAAGAATACCTCAGAAAGAGTATCTCAGGGGGAATGCTAAAAAACAATGGATGAGGAAGTTATTCCAAGGAAGCAGAAAAGTGGCCTTATCAGTAACTATTCCTCACCCAAAATATAGTGGACATTTAAATGTCTGCCTAATGGAGTTCCAGAATTTTTGGGGACCTGTGATTCCTGTGGATATCTCATTCTTTCTTTCCTAACACCAGTGTTTATTTCTGTTATCCTGTCCCTGTTCCAGCAAGACATGCTGGATAATTGGATGACTTAACAGTTCACAGGTCATCAGATAAAAGATGACAATGTAGACATTACTGGTGACTACTTATCACCAAAAGGTCCTGGGCTTTGAGCTTATGCCATGACTGGATGGGGTATTTGGCTATCCCCTTTGGAGAGGAGTTGGGCCTAGAAAGGTGAACTACATGATGACAGACATGGGTTTATCATCTGATCTTTATCCTTCTGGGCTCAAGTTCAGATTGCCCTTCCATTCTTTTTGAAGTTAGGTGTGGACTGTGAATGATTACTGCAAGTGACATGTGTAACCTATGGCAAGATTTAAGAACCAGTGAGTGAAATTCCATGCCCTTTTCATCTTCCATAGATTGCTGATACCTGGCAATGGAGGGAGCACCATCAGCCTTCAACTTGGAGGGGGGACAAATTCCAAGCATGATCCAGAAGTCCGCTATTGTGGTTTTATGACAGAGATTTCTTAAATCATTGTTGTTATACTACAGCATAAACTAGAATGTTATAACTCATTGCCCACATTCTAGACAAAAATTCATGTGTGTAACTCTACTCACCTAACATTAACTTTCCCCTGGTCAATATCTTATGTCATTCCAATGAGAAATTTGGAAATGTACCTAAGCCCACAGAGGGTAAAATTACAATGTTGAAGGGGAATGACAACTTAAAGAGGAATGGTGTTGCATTCATTGTCAAAAAGAACTTTTCAAGATCTATCCTGAAGTACAATGCTGTCAGCGATAGGGTAATATCCATACGCCTACAAAAAAAGACCAGTCAATATGACTATTATGCAAATTACTCACCAACCAGTAAGGCCGAAGATGAAGAAACTGAAGATTTTTGTCAGCTTCTGCAGTCTGAAATTGATGGAACATGCAGTCAGGATGCGTTGATAATTACTGGTGATTGGAATGCCAAAGTTGGAAACAGAGAAGGATTGGTAGTTGGAAAATATGACCTTGGTGATAGGAACGATGCCGGAGATTGCAGTGTAGAATTTTTCAGGACAAACAACTTCTTCATGCAAATACCTTTTTCAACAACATAAATAACAACTATATACGTGGACCTTGCCAGATGGAATACATGGGATTCAAATTGATGATATCTGTGGAAAGACATGATGGAAAAGCTCAATATCATCAGCCACAACAAGGCCAGGGGATGACTGTGGAACAGACCATCAATTACTTAAATGCAAGTTCAAGCTGAAATGGAAGAAAATCAGAGCAAGTCCACTACAGTCAAAATAAGACCTTGAGTATATCCTATCTGAATTTAGAGACCACCTCAAGAACAGATTTGACTCATTGAACACTAGTGACTGAAGACCAGATGAGTTGTTGACTGATATCAAGGACATCATACATGAAGAAGGCCAGAGGTCATTGAAAAAACAGGAAAGAAAAGACCAAGATGGATGTCAGAGGAGACTCTGAAACTTGTTCTCGAATGTCTAGCAGCTAAAGCAAAAGGAAGAAATGATGAAGTAAAAGAACTGAAAAAAAATTTCAAAGGGCAGCTCGAGAAGACAAAGTAAGGTGTTATAATGACATGTGCAAAAAGCTGGAGATAGAAACCCAAAAGGGAGGAACATGCTCAGCATTTCTCAAGCTAAAAGAACTGAAGAAAAAATTCAAGCCTCGAGTTGCAATAGCGAAGGATTCAATGGGAAAAATATTAACGACACAGGAAGCATCAAAAGAAGATGGAAGGAATACACAGAGTAACTATACCAAAATTAACTGGTAGATGTTCAACCGTTTCAGAAGGCAACATATGATCAGGAACTGATGGTGCTGAAGGAGGAAGTCCAAGCTGTACTGAAAGCATTGGCGAAAAACAAGGCTCCAGGAATTGACAGAGTATCAGTTGAGATGTTTCAACAAATGAACGCAGTGCTGGAAGTACTCACTTGTCTGTGCCAAGAAATATGGAAGACAGCTTCCTGGCCAACTTACTGGAAGAGATCCATATTTGTGCCTATTCCCAAGAAAGATGATCCAACCAAATGAGGAAATTATAGAACAGTATCATTAATATCACATGCAAGTAAAATTTTGCTGAAGATCATTCAAAAGCAGCTGCAGCAGTCTATCAACAGGGAACTGCAGAAATTCAGGTCGGATTCTGAAGAGAATGTGGAACCAGGAATATCATTGCTGATGTCAGATGGATCCTGGCTGAAAGCAGAGAATACCAGAAGGATGTTTACCTCTGTTTCATTGACTACTCAAAGACATTCAACTGTGTGGATCATAACAAATTATGGATAACATTGTGAAGAATGGGAATTTCAGAACACTTAATTGTGCTCTTGAGGAAACTGTACATAGACCAAGAGACAGTTGCTTGGAAAGAAGAAGAGGATACTGAGTGGTTTAAAGTCAGAAAAGGTGTGCTTCAGGATTGTTTCCTTTCACCATACCTAATTTTTATTCAATGTGTATGCTGAACAAATAATCCAAGAAGCTTGGCTATCTGAAGAAGAATGGGGCATCAGAATTGGAGGAAGGCTCACTGACAATCTGCATCATGCAGATGACACAACCTTGCTTGCTGAAAGCAAAGAGGACTTGAAGCACTTACTGAAAAAAATCAAAGACCACAGCTTTCGGTATGGATTTCACCTGAACATAAAACTAAAATGCTCACAACTGGACCAATAAGAAATATCATGATAAAGGGAGAAAAAAGACTGACTTTGTCAAGGATTTTATTTTACTTAGATCTATTTTTATAATCACTACCCATGAAAGCATCGGTGAAAAAATCAAACAATGTATTGCATCTGTCAAATCTGCTGTCAAAGGCCTTTTTAAAATGTTAAAAAGCAAAGGTATCACTTTGAGGAGTAAGATGTGCCTGGTCCAAGCCATGGTATTTTCAGTTGCTTCATATGCATGTGAAAGCTGGACGATGAATAAGGAAGATGAAAGAATTGTTTCCTTTGAATTATGGTGTTGGTGAAGAGTATTGACTATACCGTGGACTGCCAGAAGAATGAATAAGGCTGTCTTGCAAGCATTACAGCCAGAGCACTCTTTGGAAGCAAGAATGGTGGGACTTCATCTCGCATACTTTGGACACGTTATCAGGAAGGAACATTGTCTGGAGAAGGATATCATGCTTGGTAAAGTAGAGGGTTAGTGTAAAAGGGGAAGACCCTCAATGAGATTGATTGACACAGTGGCTGCAACAACGGACTCAAAGTTAGCCACTGTGTCAATCCACCTTTTTGAGGGTCTTCCTCTTCCAAGACACGTTTGTTTTTTCTTTGGCCGTCCATGGTATGTTCAATATTCTTCGCCAACACCACAATTCAAAGGTGTCAATTCTTCTTCGGTCTTCCTTATTCATTGTCCAGCTTTCACATGCATATGATGTAATTGAATATACCATGGCTTGGGTCAGGTGCACCTTAGTCTTCAAGGTGACATCTTTGTTTTTCAACACTTTAAAGAGGTCCTTTGCAGCAGATTTGCCCAGTGCAATACATCTTTTGATTTCTTGACTGCTACTTCCATGGCTGTTGATTGTGGATCCAAGTAAAATGAAAGCCTTGACAACTTCAATCTTTTCTCCATTTATTATGATGTTGCTCAGACGTTGATTGGATTTGTTCTCTAAAGTCTACATGACATTGCAAAAACTCAACAAGAAAAAGACCAATAACCGTTTAAGAAATGGGCAAAGGATATGAACAGGCACTTCACCAAAGAAGACATTCAGGTGGCTACCAGATACATGAGGAAATGCTCATGATCATTAGCCATTAAAGAAATGCAAATCAAAACTACACTGAGATACATCTCACCCCAACAATGTTGGCAGTAATCCAAAAAAAAAAAAAAAATCAGATGTTGATTGGATTTGTTGTAGCCAAAACTTTTCCCAGTCTGTAGGTAATCTTTTTTACTCTTTTGGTGAAGTCTTTGGGTGAGCATAAGTGTTTGACTTTTAGGAGCTCTCAGTTCTCTGGAAACCCTGGTGGCGTAGTGGTTAATAGCTATGGCTGCTAACCAAAAGATCAACAGTTCAAATCCACCAGGCACTCCTTGGAAACACTATGGGGCAGTTCTACTCTGTGTATAGGGTGGCTGTAAGTCAGAATTGACTCGATGGCAATGGGTTCTTTTAGGTGCTTGGTTATCTAAGTTCTCTTCTGTTGTTTGTGCATTGTTAGTAATGTTTTGTATAGTGTTTATGCCATGTATTAGGGCCCCTACCATTGTGCCTATTTTTTTCTCCCATGATCTTTTATTGTTTTAGATTTTATACTTAGGTCTTTGATCCATTTTGAGTTTGTTTTTGTACATGGTGTGAGGTATGGGCCTTGTTTCATTTTTTTTTTTTTGCACCTGGATATCCAGTTATGCGAGCACCATTTGTTAAAGAGACTGGCTTTTCCCCATTTAACAGACTTTGGGCCTTTGTCAAATATCAGCTGCTCATAGGTGCATGGATTTATGTCTGGATTCTCAATTCTGTCCCACTGGTCTATGTAGCTATTGTTGTACCAGTATCAGGCTGTTTTGACTACTGTGGTGGTATAATCTCTTCTAAAATCAGGTAGTGTGAGGCCTCCAACTTTGTTCTTCTTTTTCAGTAATGCTTTACTATCCAGGGCCTCTTTCCCTTCCACATGAAGTTGATTTGTTTCTCCATCTAACTAAAAAATGTGATTGGAATTTGGAAAGGGATTGCATTGTATCTATAGTTCACTTTGGGTAGAATGGACAGTTTTACAATGTTAAGTCTTCCTATTCATGGCCAAGGTATGTTTTTCCACTTACTTAGGTCTCTTTTGGTTTCTTGCATTAGTGTCTTTTAGTTTTTGTTTTTGTTTTTTTTTTGTATAGGTCTTTTACATCTCTGGTTAGATTTATTCCTAAAAATTTTTATTCTTGGGGGCTATCGTAAATGGTATTGATTTAGTGATTTCTTCTTTGACATTCTTTCTTTGTGTAGAGGAATCCAACTGATTTTTGTATGTTTATCTTGTACCCTGATACTCTGCTGAGCTCTTCTATTTGTTTCAGTGGTTTTCTTGAGGATTCTTTAAGTTTTCTGTGTATTAGATCATGTCATCTGCAAACAGAGATACTTTTACTTCTTCCTTACATTTGGATGCCCTTTATTTCTTTTTCTAGCCTAACTGCTGTGGTGAGGAACTCCAGCAGAATGTTGAATAAGAGTGGTAATATAGGGCATTCTTGTCTGTTTCCCATTCTCAAGGGTAATGCTTTCAGACTCCCTCCATTTAGGATGATATTGGCTGTTCGCTTTGTATAAATGCCTTTTATTATGTTGAGGAATTTCCCTTCTATTCCTATTTTGCTGAGACCATTTATGATGAATGGGTGTTGTAGTTTGTCAAATGCCTTTTTTGCATCAATTGATAAGATCATGTGATTCTTGTCTTTTGTTTTATTTATGTTATGGATTACATAACATAAATTACATTGATACATTGTTGAATTATGTTGGTTAGAATTTTGTTGAGGAATTTTGCATCCAAGTTCATGAGGGATATTGGTCTGTAATTTTCTTTTTTTTTTTTTTTTTGTGGTGTCTTTACCTGGTTTTGGTATCAGGGTTATGCTGGCTTCATAGAATGAGTTTGGGAGAATTCCATCCTTTTCTATTCTCTGAAATACCTTTAGTATTAATGCTCTTAACTCTTCCCTGAAAGTTCGCTAGAATTCCACAGTAAAGATGTTAGGGCCAGGGCTTTTTTGTTGTTGCTGGTAGTTTTTTAATTACTTTTTTCAATTTCTTCTTTTGTTATGGGTTTATTTAGTTATTCTATCTCTGTTTGTGTTAGTTCAGGTGCTTAGTGTTTTTCTAGAATTTTATCCATTTCTTCTAGGCTTTCAAATTTATTAGAGTACAATTTTTCATAGTAATCTGGTATGATTCTTTTCATTTCAGTTCGGTTTGTTGCACTATCACCCATCTCATTTCTTATTTTGTTATTTGCTTCCTTTCCTGTTTTCTTTTGGTCAATATGGCTAATGGTTTATTGATTTTGTTAATTTTTTCAAAGAACCCGCTTTGGGTTTTGTTAACTCTTTCAATTGTTTTTCTGTTTTCTATTTCATTTAATTCTGCTCTAATTTTTATCATTTGCTTTCTTCTAGTGCCTAAGGGATTCTTTTGTTGCTCTCTTTCTATTTGTTCATGTTGTAGGGATCATTCTTTGATTTTGGCACTTTCTTATTTTTGGTTGGATGCATTTATTGGTATAAATGGTCCTCTGAGGACTGCTTTAGCTGTGTCCCAAATGTTCTGATAGGAAGTGTTTTAATTCTCATTGGATTCTATGAATTTCTTTATTGCATACTTAATGTCTTCTATAATGCAGTAGTTTTTGAGCAAGGTGTTCCATTTCCATGTGTTTGATTTATTTTCCCTGCTTTTTCTGTTATTGATTTCTAATTTTATGGCTTTATGGTCAGGGAAGATGCTTTGTAACATTTTGATGTTTTAGATTCTGTTAAGGTTTGCTGTACGGTCTAATAGGTGGTCTATTCTAGAGAATGTTTTATATGTGTTGGAAATGAAAGTATACTTCTCTGCTGTTGGGTGGAGTGTTCTGTATATACCTGTGAGATCAAATGTTTTGATTGTAGCATTTAGATCTTCTGCATCTTTATTGAGCTTCTTTCTGGATGTTCTGTCCATCACCAAAAGTGGTGTGTTGAAGCTTCCTACTATTATTGTGGAGCTGTCTATCTCGCTTTTCAATGCTGCTAGAGATTGTTTTATGTATCTTGAAGCCGTGTTGTTGGGTGCATAAATATTTAATATGGTTATAGCTTCCTAGTATATTGTTCCTATAATCATTATATAGTGTCCTTCCTCATCCTTTGTGGTGGATTTAACTTATAGTCTGTTTTGTCAGAAATTAATATTGTCACTCCTGCTCCTTTTTGATTGTTGTTTGCTTGATATTTTCTTTTTCTATCCTCTGAGTTTTAGTTTGTGTCTTTAAGCCTAAGGTTTGTCTCTTGTGGAGAACATATAGATGGATCATGTTTTTAATCCATTCTACCATCTCTGTTTCTTTGTTGGTGCATTTAGTCCATTTACATTCAGCATAATTATTGATATGTATGTGTTTTATTTTATTTTATTTTTTTATGTGTTTAGAGGAAACGCTGGTGGTGTAGCAGTTAAGTGCTATGGCTGTTAACCAAAAGATCGGCACTTTGAATCCACCAGGCACTCCTTGGAAACTCTATGGGATGGTTCTATTCTGTTGTATAGGGTTGCTGTGAGTCGGAATCGACTCGATGGTGATGGGTTTATGGGTATGAGTTTAGTGCTGTCATTTTGATTTCTTTTTTGTGTGTTGTTGACAGTTTTTTTCCACAATTAATTTTTTGTGCTGAGTAGTTTTTCTTTACATGTTGTCTTTCCCTCTTTTTCATTGTTTTTGATTTGGTTTTTGCTGAGTCTTTATGTGTTTCTTGTTTTTTTATTTTTTTATGTGTAGGATTGTTAGTCTACTTAGCTGTTATCTTATTATTTACCCCATTTTTCTAAGTTTAAACCATATCTCTTTATATTGCCTTGAATTCCTCTTCATATGAAAGATCGATGACTACATGTTTTAAGTCCCTCTTTATTGATTTAATGTTGTCATGTTTTACCTAATAAGGTCTCTGTTTCCCTCTTTTGAGTGTTTTCTTATCTTGATTTATTTTTGGGATTTCCCTATTTGGGTTGATATCTGGTTGCTCTGTCCTGTATTCTAGTCTTGGGTTGTTATATGATGTTATTGATTTTCTAACCAGAGAACTCTCTTTAGTATTTCTTGTACTGTTGGTTTGGTTTTTGGTGAATTCTCTAAATTTCTGTTTTTTCTAGAAATGTCCTAATTTCTCCTTCATATTTGAGAGACAGTTTTGCTGGATATATGATTCTTGGCTGGCAATTTTTTTCCTTCAAGTCTTTATGTCATCCATCGTCTTCTTGCCTGCCTGGTTTCTGCAGAGTAGCTCAAGCTTATTCTTATTGACTCTCCTTTGTAGGTAACTTTTCCTTTATCCCTAGCCACTCCTAAAATTCTCTCTTTATCTTTTTTTTTTTTTTTTTTTGGTAAGTTTGATTTTAATATGTCTTTCTTTTGGGATCTACCTTTATGTGGGGTTCAATGAGCATCTTGGATAGATATCTTCTTGTCTTTCATGATATCAGGGAAGTTTTCTGCCAACCAGTCTTCAACAATTCTTTCTGTATTTCTGTTTTCCCTCCCTTTTCTGGTACTCCAATAACTTGTAGGTTATTTCTCTTTATAGAATCCTACATGATTCTTTGGGCTTCTTCATTTTTTAAAATTCTTTTATCTGATTTTTCTTTGCATATATTGGTTCCAAGTGTTTAACTTCAATCTTACTAATTCTGACTTCCATTCCTCAATTCTGCTCTCCTGACTTTCTATTTACCTGTATAACTCTGAAATTTTATTGTTAATCTTCTGAATTTCTGATCGTTTTCTCTCTATAAATTCATGCAGCCTATTAAATTTTTCATTATGGTTTTTAGTAACCTTAATTTCTTCTACTGCTTTATCTCTGTGCCCCTTGGCTTGTTCTGTGTTTAGCCTGATCTCCTTCCAGATCTCTTGAAGAGTTCTGTATACTAATCACTTTTTACTCTACCTCTTGTAATTCCAGGAATATCTCTTTGTCTGGAAGATTCTTTGATTCTTTGTTTTGGGAACGTGAAGTGATCATGGTTTGCTTCTTTATGTGATTTGATATTTACTGTTGTCTCTGAGCTATCTATGTTATTGTATTATTATTATTATTTTTTTAATGTTTGCTTACTCTCCTAGCTTCTTTGTTTGTTTTGTTTTGATATGCCCAGATAGGCTGCTTGAGTGAGCTAGCTTAATTATTTGCACCTTTAAAGCTCTAAAGTTCTTTCTTCAAATGGCTACAGCTGTTACCAGGTATATGAGCCTAGGACTCCATTCACTTTTCTTGTATGAATTCAGCTCAGGTGTCCAGGTAATTGGCCACCAATGTGGGGTTCAGGCTCTGTCCTACAGTCTTAGAGGAGCAGGGTTGATTGGTGTATGCATAGGTATATGGTAACAGCTGGGGGTCATGCTCTGATCAAGGCAGGGGCTGGCAACCATCCCCCACATGTCTGTGAGGAAAGCATGTCCCTGTTCCCTAGAGCCCACAGGTGGGTGGTCTCTGCACCAGACCATACACACCCAGTTCTTTTGGCTGTAAGGACTGAGAGACACCACTTATTCTTGGACACCTTTCACAAATGGCTTGGTGACATGGATGGAGCCACCGATCCTCAGGCCCTTGATTTGGGTAGGTAAAGACCCTGCTTGATAGGTAGAGCAGTGTCAAACATCAAAAATCTGCCTCTCCACCACACAGGTGAAACAGTTGAAGTCAGACCTCAGGCATATACACCATTGCAAACTGCCAACAAGGGCCTAAGCTCCTAAAATGGGCCCACATAGGTCCATGCAAGGGTTAAAGGTATTCAAAGTCTGTGGACCATTTGTGCCAGGACAGGATCCGCTTCTGTCCTGAGTTTGGAGCTTAGGGTAGCTGGCAGATTATTTTTTACCCACTTGTTAATTTGCTCCTTCTCCAAGGCTGAGAGAATGGCATAGGGCACGCAGCTGGACCCATCTAAGGCCCAGGGAAATTGACATCCACTGAAGCTGGCTTGGGAGCTAGGACAGAGGAGGAGGGATCAGATAAATTGGATAAAGTTCTTTCCCAAAGGGTGCTATTTGATCCACATGGTAAATTAGACATAAGCACTTCTTTTTTGCCAAGGGTGCTGTTCTTCACTGATTCTGGAGGCAGGAGTAGATTCTGTGTGGCTCACTCTCTCTTCCTGAGGTAACTGAATCCCGAATGCTAACACCAGCCCTGCTGTAGTTGTGCCAGGGGATTATGCTTGAGGGATGCTGGTTCTGGCCAAGTCAGGTCCAGAAACTCCTTGCTGCTTCCGAACTATCTCAGCCACTCAGTCCAATTTCCTAAATTTGCCTTTGATATTCGGGGCTCTTAGCTAGTCATATATATATAATCATTTCACTTGAGTTTTTGGGTCTTTGTTGTAAGAGGGATCACCAGAAGCATCTGACTGCTCTGCCATCTTGGCCCCACCTTCCCAAATAAATTCTTATGTCCTCGTATTTTAAAGAATTAATTAGGAGCCCCAGAGACAAGGAAATAATTTTGGAAACTATACTTGTCATTAAGATCTCTGCCAATCTATTTTATTTTTGCATCAAAAATATTTGCCTGACAGGTAAAAATAAAGTGTACTACCAGCTTTCAAAAATAGTCATTGAGTATATCACAATAAAATGTTCTCTTAACTTGTTTTGTTTCTGCCAGTATACAATAAAATTCTCATGGAAACGAGAAGGGATCAGATGATATAGTTGATTATGCAATGCTGAATGTGTTCCTCAACCTCCCTCAGAGGCTGCAAGTGACTCACCAAAGTTGCTCTCATTTGTAAATTTCTTTCTCTCACAGAAAAGCAAATGAGTATTTCTAATGCGAAGAAAGCATGGCTCTAAGCAATGGATGGTAGTGGTACAGCATCAAAAATTAGAAGTAAAGTACATTTGGTTTTTATTGGATGAAATAAATTTCTAAATATTCACCATAATTACTCATTTTTCCTTTAGTATTTGGAGACTATAAACATCACTATTTGTGGCACCATGACCTGCCCAGAGACTAATAAATGATAAGTGTTTGATAACCTAATTGTAGAACTAAATAATATGTAAATAGGTGACTATATTTTCTTTGAGTATGTACTGTAAGTGAATTCCATAAAGCCCATTTCCATCAAGTCTGTTCCAACTCATTGCTACCCTATAAGACAGAGTAGAACTGCCCCACAGGGTATTGAAGGAGCACCTGGTGGATTTGAACTGTTGATCTTTTGGTTAGTAGTTGTAGCTCTTAACCACTATACCACCAGGGTTTCCAAGGTGAGTTCAAGATCTAATATATCAAACCTTGCTATTACATTCTGAAAATTATATTTTCAGGTCTGGAGTGGATCAGAAGAGAAATTATAAACAAGAAATTGAAATCTGGACTCATCAAGAAAAAATATGTATATATATGTATACATATATATATAGGTAGTCCAATCAAATGATTTGCAAGGGTAAAGGAATTAACATTTTGTTATAAAAGCTATGATTGGCAATAAATTTACTTTAGGACAAATAGTAACAGCAAGATGTGAAATTGTTTTAAATTAAAATTTTAAAACTTGTTTTAAAAATCATAAACAGATTGATGATAATAGGGAAGTTATGGTATATGGAAGTTTTTCAGAAGTAAAAATTTAACAAAGGTATAATTATAACAATTTGAATCGATTAAAAGTAAAGTGTATACTGTAAACTCTATACTCATTAAATACAAACCATACATTTCCCTCAAAATTTTACTCCATAGTAACACTATTATCCATCGCAAATACCATGGTAGTAGAAATTTTTCTAATATTTTTCACAAAAGATTACAATGAAACAATAATTTTAAATTACATTAAACAAACACACAAAGCTCACTTTAATCAATTTATGTATAAAACTTTTAACTTTATTGATACACTTTGAGTCAATAATTCCATGTCAGGATATTTGAGCCATGATTACCTTAGGAAATAATTAAAAAAAAAAATACACTTCAAAATACTCATTATTATATAATTTATCATTCTATCTTTGGAAGAAATCTATTTAAGAAAATTGTGGTTCTCTATTTGAAGGTCTATGTATTTTTAAACATTTTATTATGATTCTTGCATAGAAATAAAACATGCATTTGATATATTACATAATTATACAAGACTCATTTGTATATTTTGTTATTACAAACAATGATTAAAAGGAAGAAAATGTTATATAATAGTCTTAGACACAGAATTATATTTTTTGTCTACCCTCTATTTCTCAAATAGAATACATATGAAATGTATCTATACATCTATCTCTGTGTACCAGTCTTTCTACATATATATGCTAAATCCCACTATTTAAATGTAAATGCTTACATTAAAAAAAAAAAATGGAAAGTAAAAAACTTCTTATTCCTTATTTTTTGAGAACTTTCCTAAGGGCCCTAGTGACATCCTTGTTTCTTAGACTGTAGATAAGGGGGTTGAGCACAGGTGTAAGTATGGTGTAGAAGACAGAGACCACCACATCTTGCTCAGGGGAGTGGTAGGACTTTGGCAGAAGATACTTGATGATTGCAGCCCCATAGAATAGAGACACTACAGTCACGTGAGAAGAGCAAGTGGCCAAGGTTTTCCTGAGGCTCACATTTGAGCCGGTTCTCAGTATGGTGGACAGTATTTTTCCATAGGATGCCATGATGGCTGAGATGGGAGAGAGGAGAAAAATAACACCACTGACAAAAAGACTCTTTTCATATTGGGAAGTGTACACACAGACAAGTTTCAACAGGGCTGGGATCTCGCAAAAGAAATGATGTATTTCCCTGGAGATGCAGTAAGGGAGAGTCAGTGTGTAGACTACATGAATCAAGGCATTTAGCAGTGCGCCCAGCCAGGACCCAACCACCAAGAGCGTGCAGATCAAGGGACGCATGAAGATGGAGTAGCGCAGTGGGTGGCAGATGGCCACGTAGCGATCATAAGCCATGGCTGCCAGCAGAAGGCACTCTGCTGCCACCAGGGTCATGAAGAGGAAGAGCTGAGCACCACAGCCAATGAAGGAGATGTGGTGGTTCCCAGATAGAAAGGCGAGGGCCATTTTGGGGACAAACGTGGAGATATACAAGAAGTCTATAATGGACAGTTGGCTGAGCAGAAAGTACATGGGGCTGTGGAGACGAGAGTCAGCCCTAATAAGGATGATTATTGTGGTGTTACCAAACAGGGCCACAAGGAGAGCAAGCACAGTGAAAGTGAATAGGACCCAGGGAGCCTGAGTGCCAAGAAACAGGTCTAAGAGGATGAAATCACTCCTTGATGTCTGGTTGTTCTGGCATGACATTCTTGGTTGTTTCTAGTTGGCAACTTTGGGGAAATTTCCAAAAAGCATTATAGTCACAATATTTTTATACTTATGCCAAATAAAATCATTTTCCAGCATCTCACATCCATTTTCTTTTTTTTTTAAGCTATGAATATATTTGCCTCTTCCCAGACTTCCCTAAGGACTCCCAGGAGACCATTCCATGATATGAAATTTGCCACATTGGGGGAGGAGGCATCATCACTCTTTATAGTTAAAATATCATTTGAAAACATTGTCTATTAAAGTTTTCTAGATACTGAAATTTCCATAAAACAAGTAATTATAGTAAACTTCCATAAAGCTAATGTCCTTTAAAGAAATGGCATTACTATCTGTACCAAAAAATTGTATAGCAAAAGCATGGCAAATGTTGGAGAAAGTTTCAGTCAGATAAAGGCATAGTTGTCATTGGTTAAATCTTTTATCAACAATCCAATTATCTGTGGAATTCTGACATGTTGCAAAAAGGAAAAAAAAATAAAAATCTCCTCTAAGAGAACATTTTTGAGGTCCCTGGGTGGTGCAAATGTTTTGCACTCATCTAGAAACCTTAAGGTTGGAGATTAGAATCCTCCTGGAGGCACCACTGAGGAAAGACCTCGGGACTTGCTTCCATTAAGATAACAGCCAAAAGGACCCTTGGGAGCAGTTCTACTCTGTAACACATGGGTTTGCCATGAGTTTGAATCAACTCTATGGTTAAAAAATTAAGGCTATGTATAAAAAGATATTTTAGAAACATAAGAGAAATTAGGTAAGTAGTTGTTGTTGTTGTTAGGTACCGTCAAGTCGGTTCTGACTCATAGCAACCCTATGCACAACAGAACGAAACACTGCTCGGTCCTGAGCCATCCTTACAACATTGTTATGCTTGAGCTCATTGTCACAGCCACTGTGTCAATCCACCTCATTGAGGGTCTTCCTCTTTTCTGCTGACCCTGTACTCTGCCAAGCAAGATGACCTTCTCTTGGAGAAGGTAAGTAATACTCTCTGAAATGTCTTAACGTATGTAGTAATTGACCCAAACAGATAAATAAACTCCCTAAAGGAAGGGACTCTGGAAGGTTAGTTGCTTACATAAGTCTCTTTTTATATGGCTTCAAATTGAAGAAGAGTGTCTTTGTCTGTGACTGTTGAGATGAATTGGCATGTCATACAATAAAAACTTATTTCTACTGCTGGTGCAGTAATTGAATCATTGCCCTTACTGATGATAGCTCAACAGCAATGTCTTTATGTCTTTGCTAGAAAAGCACAAGGCTTTCTTTCTTTCCTGGCTCATATTCCAAAAATAACTTAAAGTAACTTTTGAAGTAATATACGTTAGAAGAAAGCATACTTTCACTGTTTGCATCATAGCACTGTTTTGAGGAACAAATATGTAATGAACATAAAATGCTGGTATTTTTAGATAAACTTTCATGCTAAGTTTTCTCTTGGATGTGATGTATAAAAAAGAAAAATCATAAAGTGTAAATATAAATGACTTGGTTTCCAAGAACTACCTCATTGACTATATTAAAATGGATGAAATGAATTTAATAAAGGAAAATAGGTAAAGCAGATATTATAGCTATTTGAATAGCCTTAGTAACTTTCCAAACACTTTGTTATACATCATACTGAATACAATGCACTCTAAGTAACATGAAGACAGGAAGAACATCTACGATACTTACCTCTTACCACCTAGTGCTTAGCAGAGACACTGGAATAGAGCATTTTCTCAGTAAAATCATTTGTCGATTAATGAGTTACTGAATGCATGGATGGATGGATGAATGAATGTACAGAAGTCCCTGGAGTGAACTGGCTATATCTTAACATTTAAAACTTTGAGTCTTAGAAAGCTTAAATAACTTTCCTAAGATCAAATATTCCAAACTAAAGGTATCTTTTAGACTCTTCCAATACCTTATTCTAACTCTCATTTAAAATTCACCTGGGCTTCTCAACCCATTAACTCTAACCCAAAGAAAACAATATGTATTATGTATTAAAAATAGAATTGTACAATCTACAGAATTAAAAAAAATTAAAAAAACTTCAAGGGTCTTTTAAATCCATTCTTTTCCTTCAATAGGATGTGGAGGGCACTTATATTTCCATTTCCAGATAAACTTGTTCCTAGACCGATTTGACTGATTTACTAAAATACATCTTAATGGACAGTGTGATTTGCCATTTATTCTAAAATACTTTTTGATAGTTTCAGATATTATGCACTGAAAGTTTTTTCAACTTATGCTTATATACATATAGTGAAAAGCAACTAAAAAGCCTTTGTCCCAAAACAGTCCAACCTAGGGTTGATAAAATATGGTTCTCATATTTTAAATATCAGTTTAATTAATGATTATAATAGATATTATAGAAAATATAAAGATTAAAATGAAGCAATTCACTAACAAGTTTAACAATCCATAAAAAGATATTAATTTGGGGGGAATTTCTTCTGTTAATACCTAAAGAGTCTACCAATATGACCTCTGTGCCACGAAGACAAAATAAAATCAACCACCAAATTTTCATTTGTTTATTTAGTGTTGTATTGCTAACGTTAATACATATATGTCCTGAGACAAAACAGTGTATAACTCTAGTTAAGTGACTATTTATGTATTATTAAGATTTTTTTTTTTTTACAGATATCTTGCAAACTTTATTCCATTCGGCTGTGAAAAAAGTCTGTCATGAAAGTCTCTCAACACTGGTGATGAAATTCTGGGATATCTATCTCAATACTCATTATATTGTTTAATGCATGACTGGGTTGCTCCCTACTCTAGACTTGGAGCACTACGTATGTTTGAAAACAAAATAAAATTTATCAACTTATGTAAGAGAAACTGCCTTAGTATGTAAAATGAGTTAATTAGCCTCTGTCTCTCATCAGATGGTAAAATTAACTTTATGTAGATAAAATATATTCTAACCCAATAGGACATGTTCATTAAATGACTTTTTAATTTGATAATAGCTTGTTAGAGATTTTTCCATTTTATTCACAAGGTATATTAGGCAGCTCAAGAAATCATAACACATTTTCTTCCAAAAAATTCCTGAGAAAATTACTTTTACTTACTCATATGAAGAAAACTGATTCTACTTATAAAGTTTTGTAGATACCATTCACCATTCTTCTAATATCAGAAACACAGAATTCTCCTTAACAAAGAAGGTTAAATATCATGAAATTATTGTTTCAATAGCCAAAAGCCAATTTATGGTTCCACAGGAAGTCCTCAGAGAAATACCTCTTGTTGGCAGCTCTGGTCTCTTAGGTAAACTGTGCATCAATTACAATGCTGTCCTTCATGATTCAAAAAAATACTAAACAAAACAAAAAAAGGTTACAGATATTTCAAGGTTATGCGCAGTATCTACCAAGGAATGTTATTTGTCAAATGATTGGTGAGGAAAGATTTAAGTGAACCTAAAAAAACTACAAAAAAAAAAAATTTTTTTTTTAAAAAAACAAACAAAAAACTACTAATAGCCAGTTGTTTTAAAAACCAAATAGGCTATTTGATATCATCATTAAAAAGGTAATGAGAACTTCTGGTTTCAGCTCGAACATGTAAAGACACCGAAAATTGTTACTTACATTCTCAAAACAGTAAAAAAAAAAGTTGAATAAACTGAAAATCATTGACTTTTTTATTGGACTCATCACACAACTAAGGTCTCATGGCACATTACCACCCCTATATCTGCAGTCATAGACAAGTCCAGAGAGTCACAGCCAAAATCTTACCTGAAGCGAAAAACACAGGGACCATAAATTGGGAGGAACATTTAAATGGTAAACTTGATGAATGACTTGAGGCTGTGTGTGCACTGGTGTAAGAGTGATTAACCACTGGGGACTACAGCATTTAAAATTCTCCACACTCTTTTGTACTCTAAGGACGAGGATCCCTGCCAACTTCTCATAGCAAAGAGCCAAGAACGATCTTTTCCCAGCTCTGATAGGGAAGGAAAAACTAACCATTTTGAGATAAGTTTCAAGAATTCTCCATTAAAAAGAGGACCTATTGTTAGGTGGAAGGACTTTACCAAAGCTTTATCCCACCTAAGGGAAGGAGGTATTTACCCAAATCTAGCCCCCTCTGGTCTTCCTATCTCACTAAAGAGGGGGAAAGCTAAGGAACACAAGCCCATGAAAAGACTGATATTTAATCCTAGGATTATAGAATATGTCTCTACTCAGAGATCTTAACACCACATCAATAGGTCTCCAGCATAATAACAGTAGATTACAGCTGAAAGAGCAGCAAGGCATAAACTCTATCTTAGGAAAATTTCTAAGAGAAGCACAAATACGAAAGGGAAGACAAAAAAGAAAACTAGAGGAATTGGAAGCCCCAGATCTACAGATTGGGAAAACATTAAACACAGTCCAAGTCCTAGCCAGACCACCATAAAAGATAGTACAAAAAGTTAGTTCCTATTACTGAAAACATCGCATAGGTTTTCAACAATAAAATTATGTAAGTCATGCTAAAAGGCATGAAAAACAAAGATGAGAAAAAGCTAATGTCAGAAAAAGATTCAGATAAGACATCGATTTCCAAATCATCTGGAGAGGGAATTTAAAATAACTATGATTTTTTTATGATTAATATCTTTTTTTTTATGATTTTTTTATGATTAATATACTAATAATTCTAATGGAAAAAGTACAGAAAATTCAATAAAAATTTGGTAACATAATCTGAGAGCAGGAAACTCTAAAAATCATCAAAACAAAATGTTTGAAATTAAAAACTCTTTATAAGAAATAATGTCTTGGACAGAATCATGAGTAGATTTGCCATGGCTGAGGAAAGAATCAGTAAGACAGAATATAAGTCAATAGAAAAATACTAAACTGAAATACAAAAAGAAAAATCAATGGAAAAAGCAAAATAGAATATCCAAGAACTATAGGACAATTTCAGAAAATAAAAAATGCATAATCGGAATTCTGGAAGACTATATATATATATATACAGCAGAACTAAAATTTGAAGTAATAATAGAATTTTTCAAATTACAGACAGATTTAGGAACTCCAGAAAAATAACAACGGGGATAAGTAAAAAAAGAATAAAATCAATCCCTAGATGTATCATCTTCAAATTGCAGGGAACCAAAGACAAAGAGAAAACCATGAAAGAAGCCCAATGAAAAAGAATACCTTACCTATAGAGAAACATGGATAACAGCAGACTTCTTGTAATAAACCGTGCAAACAAGAAGGACATAGAGTGAAATATTTAGTATTAAAAGAGAAAAAAAACAACATACAGTTGTGTACCCAATTAATTTTCCCTCAAAATTAAAGGAGAAACAAAAAGTTTTTTTAGACAAACAAAAATTAAGGGGAGGCAGGGCCAAGACTGCTGGTTAGTCAGACACTTCCAGTGATCCCTTACAACAAAGACCAAAAAAAAACAAGTAAGTAGATTACATATATGACAAGCTAGGAGCCCTGAACATCAACGGCAAAGTTAAGAAATCAAATTGAGTGACATGGGGAGGGAGAGATGGTTCAGAAGCAGCAAGGACTTGCTGGACCTGACTTGGCAGGAACTGATGCCCCCCAGCCCTGATCCCCTGGCGTGACTGTGGTGGGGCTGGAAGAAGCATTTGGGATGTGGTGTCCTCAGAGAGAGAGAGAGAGAGAGCCACACAGTGTACTCATGACTCTGCAATCAGCAAGAAAACTGCTCCTGGCAAAAGATAAGTGCTTGCATCTAATGTACCATGCAGATCAAATAGCACCCCTTGTGAAAGAACTCTCTCCCATTTATTTGATCCCTCTTCCTTTCCATCAGGCCTCTAGCTGGCTTTAGTGACAGTTGATTTCCTTGGGCATGAGACAGGTCTTGCTGCATGTTCTGTGCCATTCTCCCACCCTTGCAGAAGGAACAAATTAACAAACGGGGAAAAAATAATCTGCAGGTTCCCCTAAGCTGGGAACTCTGGACAAAAGTGGCTCCTGTCCAGACACAAGCAGTCCATGGACTTTGCTTTTCACCCCTGCATGGACACATGTGGCTCCATTTCAGCAGCTAGGTAATTGCTGTAATGGTGCAAGGGTATATATTGCTGAGGTCTGACTTTAAGTGGTTCAGCTATACAGTGGAGAGGCAGGTTTTTGACATATGACACCACTCTGCCTATTAAGCAGGGTACTCATCTACCCACATCAGGGGTCTGAGGACTGGTGGCTTCACCCATTTTATCTAGCCACCAGTGACAGGGGTCCAAGAAAAAATGGAGCCTCCCAGTCCTTACAGCTAAAAGCATTAGGTGCCTACAGTACAGCTGTAGAACCCACCAATCTTTGGGCTCTAGAGTACAGGGATGCACCTTCCTCACAGACACTTAAGGGATGGTTGTCAGTCCCCTGCCTTGCTCAGAGTGTGACCACCTGCTTCAACCAGAAACTTGTACATACACCAATCATCACTGCTCCCTTAAGAATGTAGGTGAGAGCCTACACCACACACTTGGTGACCTACTACCTGAACACCCGAGCTGAGTCTATACAAGAAAAGTGAATGGACTTCTAGGGGCATATATCTGGAAAGAGCTCTAGCCATCTTGTGAGAGGACATTAGAGCTTCAAGGGCTCCATAATCAAGATAGCTCACTAAAGCAGCCTGTTTGGGCTTATCAAAACCAAACAAAGCAAGAAGCTGGACACAGTAAGCAAACATAAAATAAATGAATGCAATAACTTATAGATGGCTTGGAAACCCTGGTGACATAGTGGTTAAGTGCTACGGCTGCTAACCAAAGGGTCGGCAGTTCAAATCCACCAGGCATTCCTTGGAAACTTTATGGGGCAGTTCTATACTCTCCTATAGGGTTGCTATGAGTCAGAATTGACTTGGCAGCACTGGGTTTTTTACAGATGGCTTGGACTACACAGTCAATATCAAATCACATAAAGAAGCAGAACATTATAGGTTCAACAAGCTGCCAAAACAAAGGATCAAGTAATCTTCTGGATGAAGATATATTCCTAGAATTCCCAGTAGTAGAATACAAAATGTTAATATACATAATACTTTAAGAGATCAGGAAAATCAGGCAAAATGTAGAAAAAGCCAAGGAGCGCACAGATAAAACAGTGGAGGAAATTAAGAAGGTTATTTAAGAGCACAATGAAAAATTTAATAGTCTGCAAGAATCCATAGAGAGACAGCAATCAGAAATTCAAAAGATTAACAATAAAATTTCAGAATTAGACCACTCAATAGAAAGAGCAGAACTGAAGAAATGGAAGTCAGAATTAGTGAGATTGAAGATAAAAAACACTTGGAACCAATATAGTCAAAGAAAAATCAGATAAAAGAATTAAAAAAAAAAAAATGAAGAAACACTAAGAGTCATGTGAGACTCTATCAAGAGAAATAACCTCAGAGTGAGTGGAATACCAGAAAAGGGAGGGAATAGAGAAAATACAGAAAGAATTGTTCAGGATTGGTTGGCAGAAAACTTCCTTGATACTGTGAAAGACAAGAAGATATCTATCCAAGATTCTCATCGAGCCCCACACAAGGTAGATCACAAAAGAAAGTCACCAAGACATATAATAATCAAACTTTCCAAATCCAAAGGCAGAGAATTTTAAGAGTGGCTAGGAATAAACAAAAACTCACCTACAAAGGAGAGTCAATAAGAATTTGCTCAGACTACTTAGCAGAAAACATGCAGGCAAGAAGGGATGAAATATATAAAGACTTGAAGGCAAAAAAGAATTGCCAGCCAAGAATCATCTATTCAGCAAAACGCCTCTCAAATATGAAGGAGAAATTAGGACATTTCCAGATAAATAGAAGTTGAGAGAATTTGCAAAAACCAAATCTAATCTAAAAGAAATACTGAAAGGAGATCTCTGGTTAGAAAATCAATAACTTCAGATAACAACCCAAGACTAGAACACAGGACAAAGCAACCAGATATCGACTCAGAAAGGGAAATCTCAAAAATAAATCAATTAAAAAAAATGCTTAAAACAGGGAAACAGAGAGGCCATTACGTAAAATATGACAACATTAAATCAATAAAGAGGGACTGAAACATGTAGTCATAGATCTTTCATATGGAGAGGAAGTCAGGGCAATATAAAGAAATAAAACTTTGGTTTAAATTTATAAAAATAGGGGTAAATACTAAGGTAACCACTAGGGAGACTAACAATCCTACACATCAAAATAAAATACAAGAAAAATGCAAAGACTCAGCAAAACCAAAATCAATAACAATGAAACAGAGTAAAAGACAATTAATAAAGAAAAACTGCTCAGCACAAAAAAATAAAGTGGGAAAAAGAAATTGTCAACAACACACATAAAAAGACATCAAAATGACAGCATTAAGCTTATACCTATCCATAATTATGAGGAATGTAAATGGGCTAGATGCACCAATAAAGAGACAGAAATTGGAAGAATGGATAAAAAAAAAAAGATCTGTCTATATGCCATCTACATGAGGCACACCTTAGACTTAAATACACAAACTAAAACTCAAAGGATGGAAAAAACATATCAAGCAAACAACAATCAAAAAGGAGCATGGGTGGCATTATCAATTTCTGACAAAATAGACTTTAAAGTTAAATCCACCACAAAAGATGAGGAAGGACACTATATAATGATTAAAAGAACAATATAATAGGGAGATATAATGATATTAAATTTTTACGCACCCAGTGACACGGCTTCAAGATAAGTAAAACAATCTCTAACAGCATTGCAAAGCATGATGGACAGGCCTTCAATAATAGTAGGAGACTTCAACACACCATGTTTGGTGAGGGACAGAAAATCCAGAAAGGAGCTCGATAAAGACATGTAAGATCTAAATGCCACAATCAACACACTTGACCTCAGGGACGTATACAGAAGAGTCCACCTAACAGCAGACAAGCATACTTTCATTTTCAATGCACATGGAACATTCTCATGAATGGACCACATATTAGGTCATAAAGCAAGCCTTAACAGAATCCAAAACATTGAAATATTACAATGATCTTCTATGACCATAAAGTCATAAAACTAGGAATCAATAACAGAAAAAGCAAGAAAAAGAAATCAAACACTTGGACACTGAACAACACCTTGGTCAAAAACTACTGGGTTAGAGAAGAAATCAAGGACGGAATAAAGAAATGCATAGAATCCAATAAGAATGAAAACACTTCCTATCAGAACTTTTGTGTTACAGTTAAAGCAGCCCTCAGAGGTCAATTTATAGAAATAAATACATACATCTAAAAAGAAGAAAGTGCCAAAATCAAAGAATTATCCCTACCACTTGAACAAATAGAAAGAGCAACAAAAGAAAACCTCAGGCACGAGAAGAAAACAAATAATAAAAATTAGAGCCAAATTAAATGAAATAGAGAAGAGAAAAACAATTAAAAGAGTTAACAAGACCAAAAGCTGGTTCTTTGGAAAGATTAAGAAAATCAATAAACCATTGGTCACACTGACAAAAGAAAAACAGGAGAGGAAGCAAATAACCCAAATAAGAAATGAGACAGGCAATATCACAACAGACCCAACTGAAATGAAAAGAATCATATCAGATTACTATGAAAAATTGTACTCTAACAAATTTGAAAACCTAGAAGAAACAAATTTCTAGAAACACACTACCTACCTAAACTAACACAGAGGTAAAACAAGTAAATAAACCCATAACAAAAGAAGAGATTAAAAAAGTAATTTTAAAAACTCCCAACAAAAATAAGCCTTGGCACTGAAGGTTTCACTGGAGAATTCCACTAAACTTTCAGAGAAGCGCTAACTCCACTACTACTAAAGTTATTTCAGAGCATAGAAAAGGATGGAATGCTCCCAATCTAATTCTATGAAGCCGGGGTAACCCTGGCACTAATATCAGGTAAGGATACCACAAAAAGAGAAAATTACAGGCCAATATCCGTCATGAACATAGGTGCAAAAATCTTCAACAAAATTTTGGCCAATAGAATTCAACATCTATCAAAAAAATAATTCATCATCACCAAATGGGAATCATACCAGGTATGCAGGAATGATTCAACATTAGAAAAATCATCAACGTAATGTATAACATAAATAAAAGACAAGAACCACATGATCTTGTCAATTGATGCAGAAAAGGCATTTGACAAAGTCCAACACCCATTCATGATAAAAACTCTCAGCAAAATAGGAACAGAAGCCAAATCCCTCAACAAAATAAAGAGCATTATACAAAGCCAACAGCCAACATCATCCTAAACGAAGAGAGTCTGAAAGCATTCCTCTATAAAATGGGAACCAGACAAGGATGCCGTTCATCACCACACTTATTCAATATTGTCCTGGAGGTCCTAGCCAGAAAAATTAGGCTAGGAAAAATAAATGAATGAATAGCATCCAAATTGGTAAGGAACAAGTAAACATATCCCTATTTGCAGATGATAGGATCTTATACAGAGAAAACCCTAAAGAATCCACAAGAAAACTACTGGCACTATCACAAGATTTCAGCAAAGCATCAGGATACAAGATAAACATGCAAAAAACAATCAGATTCCTCTACACCAACAAAGAGAACATTGAAGAGGAAATCACCAAATTAATACTATTTACAATATCCCCCAAGAAAATAAAATACTTAGGAATAAATCTAACCACAGATGTAAAAGACCTATACAAAGAAAACTACAAGACATACCGCAAGAAACCAAAAGAGACCTACATAAGTGGACAAACATGCCTTGCTCATGGATAGGAAGACTCAACATTGTGAAAATATCTATTCTACTAAAAACAATCTACAGATAAAATGCAATTGCAAATCCAAATTCCAATGGCATTTTTTAATGAGATGGAGAAACAAATCACCAAATTCAGATGGACAGGGAAGAAGCTGCAGATAAGTAAAACACTACTGAAGAAAAAGAAAGAAGTGGGAGGCCTCACACGACCAGATTTTAGAACCTATTAAACAGCCATGGTAGTCAAAACAGCCTGGTACTGGTATAGCAACAGATACATAGACCAGTGGAAAATAACTGAGAATCCAACATAAATTCAATCACCTATGAGCAGCTGATATTGGACAAAAGCCCAAAGTCTGTTAAATGGGGAAAAGACTGTCTAACAAATAGAGCCAGCATAACTGGATATCAATTTCCAAAAAATGAAATAAGACCCATACCTCACACCATGCACAAAAAAAAATAATTTAAAATGGATCAAGGACCTAAATATAAAATCTAAAATGATAAAGATCAGGGAAGGAAAAATAGGGACAATACTAGGTTCCCCAATACTCTAAAAAGAACAGAAAACTTTACTATCAATGCACAAACACCAGAAGAGAAACTAGATAACTAGGAGCTTCTAAAAATCAAACACTTATGCTCATCAGAAGACTTCACCAAAAGAGTAAAAAGACAATGTACAGACTGGGAAAAAGTTTTTGGCTATAACAAATCTGATCAGTGTTTGATCTCTAAAATCTATATGATACTTCAAAACCTCAACAACAAAAAGAGAAATAACCCAATTAAAAAATAGGCAAAGGCTATGAACAGGTACTTCACAAAGAAGACATTTAGTTGGCTAATGGATGAGGAAATGCTCATGATCACTAGGCATTAGAGAAATACAAATCAAAACTATAATGAGACACCATCTTACCCCAACAAGGCTGGCATTAATCCAAAAAAAAAACAAAATAATAAATGTTGGAAAGTTTGTGGAGAGACTGGAACGCTTATACACTGTGGGTGGAATGTAAAACGGTATAACCACTTTGGAAATCCATTTGGCCCTTCCTTAAAAAGCTTAAAATAGAGCTACCATATCATCCAGCAATCCCACTTCTTGGAATATTTCCTAGAAAAATAAGAGCCCTCATACGAATAGATATATGCACACTCATGTTCAATGCAGCACTGTTTACAATAGCAAATAGGTGGAAGAAACTAATGTGCCCATCAATGGATGAATGGATAGATTATGGTATATTCACATAATGGAATACTACGGAATGATTAAGAACAACGATGAATCCATGAAACAACTCATAATGTGGAGGAATCTGGAAGGCATTATGTTGAGTGAAATTAATTGCAAAAGGACAAATATTGTACGAGACCAGTAGCATAAGAACTCAAGGAAAAGTTTAAACACAGAAGAAAATATTATTTGATGGTTACTAGGGTGGGGAGGGAGGGAGAGCGGTATTCACTAATTAGATGGTAGACTATTTTAGGTGAAAGACAACACATGATACAGGAGAAGTCAGCACGACTGGACTAAACCAAAAGCAGAGAAGTTTTTTGAATACAAAAGAAAGATTTTAAGGCCAGAGTAGTAGGGATGGGGGTCTGGGGGCCATGGTTTCAGGGACATCTAGGTCAATTGGCATAAGAAAAAATATTAAGAAAATGTTCTTTATCCCACTTTGGTGAGCAGCATCTGGGGTCTTCAGTGGTAGCAAGCGGCCATCTAAGATGCATCAATTTGTCTCAACTCACCTGGAGCAAAGGAGAATGAAGAACACCAAAGACATAAGGTAAAGACTACCCCAAGAGACAGAGAGGGCCAAATAAACCAGAGACTACATCATCCTGAGATAGGAAGAAGCAGTTGGTGCCCAGCTACCACCAATCACTGCCTTGAAAGGGAACACAACAGTGAATCCCTGATGGAGCAGGAGAACAGTTGGATGCATATCTAAAATTCTCATAAAAAGACCAGATTTAATGGTCTGAATGAGGCTGAAGGGACCCCAGAGATCATGGTCCCTGGACCCTCTGTTAGCCCAAGATTGGAATCATTCCCAAAGCCAACTCTTCAGACAGGGATTGGACTGGATTATAAGAGAGAAAATGATACTGGTGAGGAGTGAGCTCCTTGGCTCAAGTAGACACATGGGACTACTTGGACAGCTCCTGTCTGGAGGTGAGATGAGAAGGCAGAGGGGGACAGGAGCTGGTTGAATGGACATGGAAAATACGAGGTGGAGAGGAAGAGCATGCTGTCTTATTATGGGGAGAGCAGCTAAGAGAACATAGCAAGACGTGTACAAGTTTTTGTAAGGGAGTGATTTGATTTGTAAACTTTCACTTAAATCACAATAAATTTTTAAAAAACTAGAAATAGAAGTATCATACAATCAAGCAATTCTACTCCTTGAAGTATTTCCTAGAAAAATAAGAGCTGTCACACGAACAGATATATGCTCACCTATGTTCATTGCACCACTGTTTACAATACCAAAAAGATGGAAACAACCTAGATGCCCATCAATGGATGAATGGATAAAAAAATATGATATATTCACACAAAGGAATACTGTGCAACGATAAGAACAACAATGAATCAGCAAAACATCTCATAACATGGATGAATCTGGAAGTCATTATACTGAGTGAAGTTAGTCACAAAAGGACAAACATTGCATGAGACCACTATTATAAGAACTCAAGAAAAGGTTTAAACACAGAAGAAAACATTCTTTGTTGGTTACATGTGGAGATGAGGAGAGGGGTATTCACTAGACAGTAGATAAGGATTAACTTAGGTGAAGGGAAGGGCAACACACAATACAGGGGAAGTCAGCAAACTGGATTAAAGTAAAAGCTGGGAAGTTTCATGAATAAAACCAAACACTTCGAGGGACAGAGTGGCAGGGGCAGGAGCCTGGGGACCATGGATTCAGGGAAGATTTATGTCAATTGGCATAACAAAGTTTATCAAGAAAATGTTCTGCATCTATTTTGGTGGGTGGTCTTTTGGGTCTGAAAAGCTAGTGATCAGCCATCTAAGATACATCAATTGGTCCCAATGCTCTGGAGCAAAGGAGAATGAAGAACACGAAAGACACAAGGAAAATGTTAGCCCAAGAGACAGAAAGGGCCGCATAAACTACAGACTCCATCAGCCTGAGACCGGAAGAGCTAGATGGCACCCAGCTACCACCAATGACCTGCCTGTCAGGGAACACAACAGAGAGTCCCTGATGGAGCAGGAGAAAAGTGGGGTGCAGAATTCAAATTCCAGTAAAAAGACCAGACAATGGTTTGACTGAGACTGGAGGGGCCCCAGAAGACATGTCTCCCACACTCTCTGTTAGTCCAGAACGGAAACCATTCCAGAAGCCAACTCTTGAGACAAAAATTGGCCTGCACTATAAGACATATAGTGATACTCATGAAGAGAGTGCTTCTTAGCTCAAGTAGATACATGAGACTAACTGGGAAGCTCCTGTCCGGAGGTGAGATGAAATGAGAAAAGGGATGGGAGCTAGTTGAATGGACACAGAAATTGCGGAGTGGAAAGGAGGAGTGTGCTGTCACATTATAGGGAGAGCAACTGGGGTCACATACAATGTGTGTATAAATTTTTGTATGAGAAACTAATGAACTGTAAACTTTCACTTAAACCACAATTTAAAAAATATGTACGTAAGTTTGAGTCCACCCGGAGGCTTATCGGAAAAAGTTCTGGCAATCTACTCCTGAAAAATCAGCTATTGAAAATCCTATGGGGAATAGCTGTACTCTTACATACACGGGGGTCACAATGAGTCTGAACTGACTCGATGGCAATTGGTTTTAGTCAAGTTAAACAAATAATATTGTTGGTACCTATGATTTCCCATATATAATTACTAAATTATGATTCAATTTCTATAAGAAAGCTTGCAAACAAAATATGTTATTAAATATATTGAACTGAATGTTTTCATTCCTATATTTGAATTGTGGATGCTGAGCCTTGTTTTGCTACGGTGTTTATTAGTTTTAGAATGTCTTAGAAATAATAAATTTGATTTTCTGTAATACTTATCTCTATGAAAAATACATTAGGAAAAAAAATCAAGTATTCAATAATTTTGAACAAATATTATTGCAACTACTCTCCTCCAAGCACTGTCTTAGGCACTTGGGTTATAGCAGTGAAAAATGAGTTCTCCCATGATGAAGCGTAAATTCTGGTGGAAAGGAAAGAGAGCGATAAATACACCTCATAAGTTAATTATTTAATATGCTAGGAAGTGAAAAGTCATTTGTAAAATAAAAGTAAGAAGAGAACAGAGTAAAGACGATCTGGGAAGTTGGGATAGGGTGGATGGGAGCATTGTGATTATAAATGGTGCATTCAGGGATAGAACTTGTTGAGAAGGTGATATTTGAGAAAATATTGGTGTCTTGGTCATCTAGTGCAGCTATAACAGAAACACCACAAGTGGGTGGCTTTAACAAAGAAAAGTTTATTTCTTCACAGTAAAATAGACTAAAAGTCTAAATTCAGGATGTTGGCTCCATCGGAAGGCTTTCTCTCTCTGTCAGCCTTCTCACCAATCTTCTCCTGGTCTAGGCGCTTCCTCGCACAGGGATCCCGGGTTCAAACGACACACTCTGCTCCTGGCACTGCTTTCTTGGTGGTATGAGGTCCACTGTCTCTCTGCTTGCATCTATCTTTTATATCTCAAGAGATTGCCTCAAGACACAGTCACATCCTGAAGGTTGAGTCCCGCCTCACTAACAAAACTGCTGGCCATCCTCCCTCATTAACATCTTTGAGGCAGGATTTATAACATATAGGAAAATCACACAATGCTGGGAGTCACGGCCCAGCCCAACTGATACGTTTTTGGGGGAGACATAATTCAACCCATGACAAATGGATCCAGTAAAGAATATGGAAATAAGATTTTCAGACTACGTGAAGCCAATATCCCACTCCTTAATCTGAAGGTCATTTGTTGATTCAAATAAATGCTCATCTTACAAAACATGTTCACTTTAAAGGCTGGTTTACAGTTCTTTGACTCTGATTATGAAATGCACATAACTAATCCTCATTTTGGCAGAGTCAGCGGAAGAGGAAGACCCTCAACTAGGTCGATTGACACAGTGGCTGCAACAATGAGCTCAAGCATAACAACAATTTTAAGGATGGCGCAGGACCGGGCAGTGTTTCTTTCTGTTGTGCATAGAATCACTATGAGTTGGAACGACTGGACGGCACCTAACAACAACAACAACAATCCTCATTTTATTATGTAGAAATAAATAGATGAGTTTGGAATTTACACTAGGTATTTGTTTTTTGTTTGTTTTGTTTTCCTTTGCTACCCAGACTTTATTTATTTGTTTACTTATTTTCTTTTTAGATAAAAAGAACGAATTCATGATGGGATTTGAGAATCACACTTCTGACAGTGACTTTATGCTCTTTGGACTGTTCTTCCCAGACAAGCCTGGTATTCTTCACTTTTCTATGTATTGTTTTTGTTATGATGGTAACAGAAAACACAGTTACGATCCTCCTTATCTATAGGGACTTAACGACTCTATAATCCTATTTATTTCCTGCTCAGCCATCTGTACATATATTCAGTAAATATACATATTTACCGAATACACGAACACACATGCACACACACATATATATGTGTACATATGTATATATACATATATATATACGTTCTCTGTGGTAAAATTGACTTATTCTTTGCCAGTAAAAGAAACGTCATTTTGAGAAAATATTGTGAGAATATGCATTGTTTCAAATAAATACATAAGTTAATATTTTAAAAATTCTCCCATCAATTTATCCTAAAAATTATTATAAAAAAGAAAATAAACATGTCAATCAAGAAATTATTTAAATAAATTTATTAATATCAAAGAGTACAAAATATTTTATTAACATAAATTCCTATTATATTTATTTATCAAGTTGACTAAATATTTTATATTAAATAAATTTCAAAAATATTTAACATGAAATAGAATGTATTATGTAAAACTTTAAATTGTGAGAATGCATTAATTTGCCTTTCACTGTTGGTGGAAATTAAAAAATAAGAAAAATAAATGTTAGCAAGGTTTTGGTGAATTTGACATCATAATACACTATAGACGGATATGTAGATGGACATGGACCTGACAATGTGTACTAGGAATTTTGAATAGTTAATTTTTTGTTCAACAATTGTATTTATCAGCATTGATGATGCAGACATATAATGAACAACTGTTACATATTAATAAAAAATTTCTTGCATGGCAGATTAGATTTTATTATTTACTTCCATCTCTACAATACTCTCCTAGTCTTGGTGAGCTAAGCAGTTTTATTTAATGCAAAATAAGGAGATAGTTTTTTAGCATAATATAGTATCAAGTTGTTGCTGGGAGAAGTCAATATTCACTGAAGGTGCTAATGTTAATATTAGGTGCATCACACTCTGTAAATCTTAAAACCTCCTTTTACAACTCATGATAATACCTGGTGTGAACTCAGCACCAGTATGAAATCAGGCAGCAACAAAAATCTGAACATCAATACTTTATGATTGTTAACAAGAAGAAACCAACCCTCAGCTGAACATGTCTGAGGACAGTATGGATACCTCTGAGATAGAATTCAATGACTTATGGATTTCTAGACTAATATATATTCTAAAAAACTCTATATGGAAGGAATAAAACCTTATTTTCCTAATGGAAACATAAGAATACAGTCACAAAAGTCAAATTTGAGGTGGAGGGGAGTATAAGAAATCTAAAAAAATGTTTTACCTTGTTTTAAAAGTGAAATCATAACCCAGTCATAAAATGGGCAAAGGACTCGAATAGACATTTCATTAAAGAGGACATTCAAATGGCCACCAAACACATGAAAAGATGCTCAGGGCCATTTGCCATCAGTGAGATGGAAATCAAAACCACAATGAGATACCATTACTCTCCCACTAGTATGGCTAAGATTAAGAAAAAAAAAAAAAGGAATGAGAAAGAAAATAGCAAATGTTGGTGGAGATGCGGGGAAATTGGAATTCTTATCCACTGCTACTGTTAATGAAAAGTGGTACAGCCTCTGTGGAAATGAGTGTGGTGGTTCCTCAGAAAACTAAGCATAGAACTACCACTCCTAGGTATATACCCAAAATACTTGAAAGCAGAGACTTAAAAAGAGACATGGACACCAATGTTCACTGCAGCACTACTCAGAAAAGCCAAAAGGTGGAAACAACCCAAATACCCATCAACAGATGAATGGATACATAAAATGTGGTAATACGTAAAATGGAATACTACTCAGCCAGTAGGAGAAATGAATTCTCAATACATGCTATAGTATGGTTAGAACTTGAAGATCTTGAGCAAAACAAGTCAATCACAAGTATTGTACGACCTCACTTATATAAAAAGACAAGAAAGGGCAAAAGTATAGAGAACAAAGTTTATTAGCGGTCACCAGGAGAGGGAGCAAGAGAGAAAAGGTGGTGTAACGGTAATGAAAATATCACATTGATTAACAGAGGGTTGCACAACCGATAACTATAATTTTTGTCAATAAGTTGTACACCTGTAAAAAGTTAAATTGGCCAAGCTTGTGTGATAGGTATATTTACCACAATGACAAAAAAAAAAAAAAGCAGCTGAGGCTGCTTATGTACAACCAAACACCTCATGAGATTTGGTTTCTTGGTTTGGAGGTTTAGGGCCAAGGTTTCAAGGGACATTGCAGTTAATTGGTCTAATAACGTGTTTAGTTCTTCTGTCCTACCTTCTAGGTTGTTACTTAGCGCTTGGAGTCCTAAGAGCTTACAAGCAGCCACCCAAGACACAGCAATTAGTCTCTGTTCACCTGGAACAACGGATGAAGAAGGAGAGTCCTGAATAGGAGGAGTTTATGGAATGTGTGGGTAGTTGCTTCCATGAATAACTGCCTTCTTAGCTGTGAGGCCAGAAGAACTGATGGTGCCGAGGCTACAGTTACTGAACATGTTGATCAAAGATTTCATAGAAGAATCCTGACCAAAAGGGGAAAGTCCAGAACAGAATTACAATTTCTCATGCTCTCTAAACTTTCAGGAACCATGGAGGTTAGATGAACCCCCGAACCATCACCCTGAGAAAATCTTTAAATCTTAAACCAAAATATCCCATGAAATCTTCTTAAAACTGAGCAATAGTTAGCTTAACTAGTATAAAAACTCTGCCTGAGCATTATCCTATTTTAAGAATGATCTACATGGGATCAAACTGACAAAAGCAACTTGAAAGATGAAATAGGAACCTTGGGGGGCAGTGAGTTTATATTAATGAGGGCAGAAAAACTCAGAAAAGAATGGTGGGAATGGGTGCACAAATCAAAGAATGTAATCAGTGTCACTAAATTGCGTATGTAGAAACTGCTGAATTGGTTTATGTTTTACTGTGTATAATCTCAACAATAAAAACAAAATAAATAAAACATAAAGGAAAAAAATGAAATCACTGGGGTGTAAGAAATACTTGGATGTAAGTGGAAATGAAAAATAGAAAATAAAGTATTTTAAGTTTAATCCACAAACCCCAAAGTTTTGCACATAGACAATAAAAAAAAGCATTTAAAATTACTGTAATTCACAATCTAAAAAGGTGTATTCATAGTGGTGGGAGGTCAGGCCTACACGTGGTACATGTCATTGAGCAATCCATTGCAGAAGACTATTGCTGGATATGTTGTTTATATTTGTATGGCAAATCATCACAGAACAAAACCTAGCATTCTCTGTTGATGACTTTCGCCTGCCCTCAGTAGAGGAAACAAGGAACTAAGTTGGCAAAACTTTGGTTAACACTTTTTATTGAATTAGAGAGCAGTCCATATAATCACAGGAACACAACATCTAGTGTTGACGTATGAATCATGACTATTTTCCAACTATATACACCCATTCCTACTTATAACATCGGGATTTTGCATATATGACCTGGAAAAACTATATTCATGAAAATAATATAGTGATTCAAGCAGGCATGCTGGAAAAATGGTGTTTTTATTTGTTTGTTTTTAAGTTCATTTTAGGTTGTACCTGCCTATTTTGCCACCAGACTGTTCATACATGTGTGTACTTCTTTTGGTAAAATATTGTAGGATAAAAATGAAATTCGAGAAGAGGAATTTACTCATGATAAATAAAAATAATTTTTTCAATTTGTGGAAAAGGCTATTTTTTCTTCAACCTAAAATAGGTAAAATAAAAAAAAAATAAAGAAGCAGAAAATCAGTCATTTCTAACTATGCAAATATGGACATAAACATGATGGGAAATTTTCAGTAGTGATAATATATTATTTATTTTCCTCCATTGATTTACATTATGGTTAAAAACATTTAAAATTTTTAAATACTGTTTTGATTTCTAATTGTAAAAAAAGCACTTAAAATATTTGTGTTATTCAGTAATGAATCAAGTAAAAATTCCCCTCTTGTGTATTATTGAAATAATAAAGTGCTAAAAATACAAACTGAAAATTGATTCTTGTCTAGCTATATTTGATAGATATCTTTCTAGGTTAGAAATATAAGTTTTCCTCATTCTATCAAGCTAGACATTATCTTGTAATGCCTGACTGATAGAGATTTACTGTCATTGGAATTCTTCCAATTTTTTTCTTTTGCATCAAAGAGTGCTCTTATAATATGTATTGAATAAAATTATATAAAATTGTTTATTCCCATTTTATAAATTCCTAACTTGGATTATCCTTAGCATAAATACAGATATTGAAAACAACTCCAAAATATATCATCACAAAATTTCACAGTCCATATTTCCAACAATGGTTGAGAACTCTTGCTTTCTCAGACCATTACTAAGTATTTTCAAATATTCCAATATCTCATTTGGAAAAATGATGAATTCCAATTGCAATTTTAATTTAAATTTAATTTTTAATGAAATTAGATAAATTTACATGAATCTATCAGTGCCTTCTTACCTTCTACTGGACTCTCCTGACATGCATTTTCCTCATTTTTACACCTTTACATTGATTTGTGGATTTCTATGGAAACCCTGATGGTGTAGCAGATAAGAGCTACAGATGTTAACCAAAAGGTCAGCAGTTGGAACCCACTAACTACTCCTTGCACAAGCTATGGGGCAGTTCTAATCTGTTCTACAGGGTCACTAAGAGTGGAACCGACTCCATGGTAAAGGGTATTGGTTTACATGCATTATAAAGACAGCAAATAATACGAGAAGCTGGAATACATAAAGAAGAAGGGGGCATCAGCATTGGAAGAAGACTCAATAACAACTTGCGTTATGCAGATGACACAACTTTGCTTGCTGAAAGTGAAGAGGACTTGAAGCACTTACTAATGAAGATCAAAGACTACAGCCTTCAGTATAGATTATACTTCAACATAAAGAAAACGAAAATCCTCACAACTGGACCAATAAACAACATCATGAAAATGGAGAAAAGATTGAAGTTGTCAAGGATTTCATTTTACTTGGATCCACAATCAACTCCCATGGAAGCAGCAGTCAGGAGATGAAAAGACACATTGCATTGGGCAAATCTGCTGCAACAGACCTCTTCAAAATGTTAAAAAGCAAAGATGTCACCTTGAAGACTAAAGTGCACCTGACCCAAGCCATGGTATTTTCAACCACATCATATGCATGTGAAAGCTGGACAATGAACAAGGAAAACCAAAGAAGAACCAAACCCTTCGAACTGTGGTGTTGGTGAAGAACATTGAATATACCATGGACTGCCAAAAGAAAGAAAAAATCTGTCTTGGAAGAAGTACAAACAGAATGATCCTTAGAAGCAAGGATGGTGAGACTGTGTCTTACATACTTTGGACATGTTGTCAGGAGGGATCAGTCTCTGGAGAAGGACATCATGCTTGGTAAAGTACAGGGTCAGCGGAAAAGAGGAAGACCCTCAATGAGATGGATTGACACAGCAGCTGCAACAATGGGCTCAATCATAACAATGATTGTAAAGATGGTGAAGGACCAGGCAACGTTTTGTTCTGTTGTTCTTGTGGTTGCTATGAGTTGGAATCGACTTGACGGCACCTAATAACAACAACATAAAGACATGAAAGACAAAACCTGGTTCTCTGAAAAAATTAACAAAGTTGATAAACCATTGACCAACGACATAAACGAAAAATAGAAGAGGAAGCAAATAACCCAAATAAGAAATGAGATGGGTGATAGTACAACAGAACCAACAGAAATTAAATGAATCAAATCAGATTACTATGAAAAATTGTACTCTTAACAAATTTGAAAACCTAGAATAAATGGATGAATTTCTAGAAACACACTACCTACCTAAACTAACACAAACAAAGGTAGAAAAACTAAATTAACCCATAACAAAAGAAGAGATTGAAAAGGTAATCAAAACACTCCCAACAACAACAACAAAAAGCCCTGGCCTGGACTGCCTAACTGCAGAGTTCTACCAAACTTTCAAAGAAGAGTTAACACCACGGCTACTAATGGTATTTCAGAGCGTAGAAAAGGATGGAATACTCCCAAACTCATTCTATGAAGCCAGCATATCCATGATACCAAAACTAAGTAAAGACACCACAAAAAAGAAAACTATAGATCTATATCCCTCATGAACACAGGTGCAAAAATCCTCAACAAAATTCTAGCCAATAGAATTCAACAACATATCAAAAAAATTACAGTGACCAAGAAGGATTCATACCAGGTATGCAGGGATGGTTCAATATTAGAAAAAAACATCAATGTAGTCCATCATATAAATAAAGGACAAGAATCGCATGATCTTATTAACTGATGCAGAAAAGGCATTTTACAAAGTTCAACACCGATTCATGATAAAAACTCTCAGCAAAATAGGACTAGAAGGGAAATTACTCAACATAATAAAGGGCATTTATACAAAGCCAATAGCCAACATCATCCTCAGTGGAGGCAAGCTGAAAACCTTCCCTTTGAGATCGGAAACCAGACAAGGATGCCCTTTATCATTGCTCTTATTCAACATTGTGTTGGAGGTCCTAGCAAATGCAATTAGTCTAGATAAAGGAATAAAGGGCATCCAGATTGGTAAGGAAGAAGTAAATGTATCTCCTTTTGCAGATGACATGATCTTGTACACAGAACCCCCTAGAGAATCCTCAAGAAAACTACTGAAACTAATAGAAGAGTTCAGCAGAGTATCAAGATTCAAGATGAACATACGGAAATCAGTTGGATTCCTCTACACTAACAAAAAGAACATCGAAGATGAAATCACCAACTCAACACCATTTACAGTAGCCCCCAAGAAGATAAAATACTTTGGAATAAATCTTACCAAAGACATAAAAGACCTATACAAGGAAAACAAGGAGACACTACTGCAAAAAACAAAAGCGACCTACATAAGTGGAAAAACATAACATGCTCATGGATAGGAAGACTTAACATGGAAAAATGTCTATTCTACCAAAAGTGATCTATAGATAAAAAGCAATTCTGGTCCAAAATCCAACCACATTTTTTAATGAAATGGAGAAACAAACCACCATCTTCATATGGAAGGGATAGAAGCCCTGGCTAAGTAAAGCATTACTGAAAAAGAAGAACAAACTGGAAGGCCTCACTTTACCTGATTTTAGAACCTATTATACCGCCACAGTAGTCAAAACTGCCTGGTACTGACACAATAACAGATACATAGACTAATGGAACAGATTTGAGAATCCAGAGATAAATCCATCCACATATGAGCAGCTGAAATCTGACAAAGGCCAAAAGTCAGTTAAGTGGGGAAAAGCCAGTCTCTTTAACAAATGGTGCTGACATAACTGGATATCCATCTGCCAAAAAAAACAAGACCCATACCTCACACTATGCACAAAAACAAACTCAAAATGGATCAAAGACCTGAGTATAAAATCTAAAACAATATAAGATCATGGAAGAAAAGATAGGGACAATGGTAGGAGCCCTAATACATGGCTCAAGCAGTACACAAAACATTACTAACAATGCAGAAGAGAAACTAGATAACTGGAAGGTCCAAAAAATCAAACACCTATGCTCATCCACAGACATCGTAGTAAGAGTAAAAAGATTACCTACAGACTGGTAAAAAGTTTTTAGCTATGACATTTCTGATCAGAGTCTAATCTCTAAAATCTACATGATACTGCAAAAACTCAACTACAAAAAGACAAATAACCCAGTTAAAAAATGGGCAAAGGATATGAACAGGCACTTCACTAAAGAAGACATTCAGGTAGCTAACAAATGTATGAGGAAATGCTCACGAACATTAGCAATTTGAGAAATGCAAATCAAAACTACAATGAGATTTCGTCTCAGTTCAACAAAAAACACAAAATAATAAATGTTGGAGAGGTTGTAGAGAGACTGGAACAATTATACACTGCCGGTGGGAATGTAAAATGGTACAACTACTTTGGAAATGGATTTGGTGCTTCCTGAAAAAACAAGAAATAGGACTACCATACGATCCAGCAGTCGCACTTCTTGGAATATATCCTAGAAAAATAAGAGCCTTTACACGAACAGAAAAATAAAACCCATGTCATTGCAGCACTGTTTACGATAGCAAAAAGATGTAAGCAACCAAGATACCCATCGATGGATGAATGGTTAAATAAATTATGGTACATTCACACAATGGAACATTATACGTCGATAATGAACAAGGATGAATCCTTGAAACATTTCATAACATGGATGAATCTGGAAGGCATCATGCTGAGTGAAATTAGCCAGTTGCAAAAGAACAAATACTGTAAGAGGCCACTAGTATAAGAACTGGAGGAACAGTTAAAACAGAAAAGAAATTATTCTTTGATGGTTTTGAGTAGATAAGAACTATTTTAGGTGAAGGGAAAGACAACACACAGTATAAGCGAGGCCAGCACAACTGGACTAAACCAAGAGCAAAGAAGTTTTCTGAATAAACTGAACACTTCAAAGGCCAGCGTAGCAGGGGCAGGGGTTTGGGGACCATGGTTTCAGGGGATATCTAAGTCAATTGGCATAATAAAATCTGTTAAGAAAATATTCTGCATCCCACTTTGTAGAGTGGCGTCTGGGGTCTTAAACGCTAGCAAGCAGCCATCTAAGATGCATCAATTGGTCTAAACTCACGTGGAGCAAATAAGAATGAAGACACAAGGTAGTTATGAGTCCGAGAGACAGAAAAGGCCACATGAACCAGAGACTACATCAGCCTGAGACCAGCAGAATTAGATGTTGCCTGGCTACAACTGATGACTGCCCTGATAGGGAACACAACAGAGAACCCCTGAAGGAGAAGGAAAGCAGTGGGATGCAGACCTCAAATTCTCATAAAAGACTGGACTTAACGGTCTGACTGAAACTAGAAGGACCCCAGACATAGTTCTCAGACCTTCTGTTAGCCCAAGACAGGAACCATTCCCAAAGCCAACTCTTCAGACAGGGATTGGACTGGACTATGGGATAGAAAATGATACTGGTGAAGAGTGAGGTTCTTGGACCAAGTAGACACATGAGACTATATTGGCATATCCTGTCTGGAGGGGAGATCAGAGGGTGGAGGGGGTTAGAAGCTGGCTGAATGGACACAAAAATAGAGAGTCAAGGGAAGGAGTGTGCTGTCTCATTATGGGAAGAGCAACTAGGCATATGTAGCAAGGTGTATATAAATTTTTGTATGAGAGACTGACTTGATTTGTAAACTCTCACTTAAAGCACAATAAAAATTAAAAAAAAAGGGAGGAAAGAAAGAAAAGACCAAAATGGATATTGAAAGAGAGTATGAAAGTTGCTCTTGAACATCCAGTAGCTAGAGTAAATGGAAGAAATGAAGAAGTAAAAGAGCTGAACAGATATCAAAAGGCAGCTCAAGAAGAAAAAGTAATGTGTATATAATGAAATGTACAAAGACCCAGAGTTAGAAAATCAAAAAGGAAAGAACAGGATCTGCATTTATCAAGCTGAAAGAACTGAAAGAAAAAAAACAAAACCTCAGGGTATGAGTTGCAATACTGAAAAATCCTGTGGGCAAAATATTGAACTCAGAAAGCATCAGAAGAAGAGGGAAGGAATACACAGAGTCACTGTACCAAAAAGAATTGGTTGATGTTCAACCATTACAGGAAGTAGCATATAATCAAGAACCAATGGTACTTACGGAAGTTCACACTACATGGAAGGGAATGGCAGAAAAACTAGCCTCCAGCAATTGAGGGAGTATCAACTGAGGTGTTTCAACAAACAGGTGCAATGCTGTAAGTGCTCACTCATTTATGCCAAGAAATTTGGAAAACAGCTACCTGGCCAATAGATTGGTTGTTGTTGTTAGGTGACTTTGAGTCAGTTCCAACTCATGGTGACCCTACGCACAACAAAATGAAATACTGCCGGGTCCTGCGTCATCCTCACAATTATTGCTATGATTGAGTGCATAGTTGCAGCCACTGTGTCAATCCATCTTGTTGAGGGTCTTCCTCTTTTTCTCTGACCCTCTACTTTGCCAAGCATGATGTCCTTCTCCAGGAACTGATCCCTCCTGACAACATGTCCAAAGTATGTAAGACTCAGTCTCACCATCCTTTCTTTTAAGGGGCATTCTGGTTGTACTTCTTGCAAGACAGATTTGTTTGTTCTTTTGGCAGTACATGGTATATTCAATATTCTTTGCCAACACCACAATTCAAAGGCATTAATTCTTCTTTGGTCTTCCTTATTTATTGTCCAGCTTTCACATGCATATGGCATAATTGAAAAGACCATGGCTTGGGTCAGGACCACATTAGTCCTCAAGGTGACATCTTTGCTTTTCAACACTTTAAAGAGGTCTTTTGCAGCAGATTTACCCAATGCAACACTTCTTTTGATTTCTTTATTGCTGCCTCCATGGGTGTAGATTGTGGATCCAAGTAAAATGAAATCCTTTACAACCTCAAGCTTTTCTTCATTTATCATGTTGCTCATTGGTCCAGTTATGAGGATTTTTGTTTTATGTTGAGATGTAACCATACTGAAGGCTTTAGTCTTTGATCTCCATCAGTAAGTTCTTCAAGTTCACTTTCAGCAAGTAAGGTTGTTATTATCTGCGTAACACAGGTTGTTAATGAGTTTTCCTCCAATCCTGATGCCCCATTCTTTTTCATATAGTCAAGCTTCTTGGATTATTTGCTTAGCATACAGATTGAATAGGTTAGGGTGAAATGGTACAACACTGACACACACCTTTGCTGACTTTAAACCATGCAGTATCGCCTTGTTCTGTTTGAATAACTGCCTCATTGAATAACAGATTATTCGTGAGCACAACTAAGTGTTCTGTAATTTGTTATGATTCTCCAAAACATTATTTGTAACTTGTTATGATCCACACAGTCAAATGTCTTAACATAGTCAATAAAACACAGGTAAACATTTTTTCTGGTATTCCCTGCTCTCAGCCAGGAGCCATCTGATGTCAGCAATAATATCCCTGTTTTCACATTCCCTTCTAAATCCAGCTTGAATTTCTGGCAGTTCCTTGTTGATATAATGCTGAAGCTGCTTTTTAAAGATCTTCAGCAAAATTTTGCCGTCATGTGATATTAATGATACTGTTTGATAATTTCCACATTCATTTGGATCACCTTTTTTGGAATAGGTATAAATATGGATCTCTTCCAGTTGGTTGGCCGGGTAGCTCTCTTCCAAATTTCTTGGCATAGATGAGAGAGCACCTCTAGTGCTGCGTCCATTTGTTGAGATATCTCAATGGGTATTCCATTGGTTCCTGAAGTCTTGTTTTTTGCTAATGCCTTCAGTGCAGTTTAGACTTCTTCCTTCAATACTACGGGTTCCTCATCATATATTACCTCATGAAATGATTAAAAGTGAACCAATTCTTTTTGTTATAGTGACCCTGTGTACTCCTTCCATCTTCTTTTGTTGCTTCCTGTGTCTTTTAATATTTTCTCAGTAGAATCCTTAAATATTGCACCTCAAGACTTGAAATTTTTCTTCAGTTCTTTCAGCTTGAGAAATGCTAAGCGTGTTCTTCCCTTTTGGTTTTCAATCTCTAGCTCTTTGCACTTGTCAGCATAATACTTTACTTTGTCTTCTAGAGCGGCCCTTTGAAATCTTCCATTCAGCTTTTTTACCTCATCATTTTTTTCCTTTTACTTTAGCTACTCAATGCTCAAGAGTAAGTTTCAGAGTCTCTTCTGACATCCACTTAGGTTTTTTCTTTCTTTCCTGTCTTTTTAATGATATCTTAAAAAAAAAAAAAATTTTTTTTTTTTTTTTTAGTTTCTTTATGTATGATGTCCTTGATGCCATTCCACAACTTATCTGGTCTTCAGTCATTAGTGTTCAATACATCAAATCTATTCTTGAGATGGTCTCTAAATTCAGGTGGGGTATACTCAATGTTGTACTTTGGTTTTCGTGTACTTGTTCTAATTCGCTTCAGTTTCACCTTGAACTAGCATATGAGTAATTGATGATCCGATCCATAGTGGGCCTCTGACCTTGTTCTGACTGATGATATTGAGCTTTTCCATCGCCTCTTTGCACAGATGTAGTTGATTTGATTTCTGTGTATTCCATCTGGTAAGGTCCATGTGTATAGTCACCATTTATATTGGTGAAAAAAGGTTTTGCAATGAAGAAGTTGTTCATCTTGCAAAATTCAATCTTTCAATCTCTGGCATCATTTCAATCACCAAGGCTATATTTTCCAACTACCAATCGTTTTTCTTTGTTTCCAACTTTCACATCCCAACCACTAGTAATTACCAGTGCATACTGACTGCATGTTTGATCCATTTCAGACTGTAGAAGTTGGTAAAAGTCTTCAATTTCTTCATCTTTGGCCTTAGTTGCTGGTGCATAAATTTGAATAATAATGGTATTAATTGGCCTTCCTTGTAGGTGTATAGATATTGTCCTATCACTGACAGTGTTGTACTTCAGGATAGATCTTGAAATGTTCTTTTTGACAACGAATGCAATGTCATTCCTCCTCAAGTTGTCATTGCTGACATAGTAGACGACATGATTGTCTGATTCAAAACTACCAATTCTGGCCCATTTTAGCTCACTAATGCCTGGGATATCCATCTTTGTTCCACTTCATTTTTGATGATTTCCAATTTTCCTGGATTTTTACACTTCATATATTCCAGGTTCCAATCATTAATGGATGTTTGCAGCCGTTTCTTCTCCTTTTGAGTGGTACCACATCAGAAATGTAGGTCCTGAAAGCTTGACTCTATCCACATCATTAAGGTCAAGTCTACTTTGAGGGGGCAGCTCGTCCCCAGCTGTCTTTTTAGTGCCTTTCAATCTGAGGGGCTCATCTTTGGGCACTGTATCAGACAGTGTTCTGCTCCTATTCATAATGTTTTCACTGGCTAACTCTTTTCAGATGTAGAATGCCTGGTCCTTGTCCCTAGTCTGTTTTAGTGTGGAAGCTCAGCTGAAACCTGTCTGCCACAGGTAACCCTGGTGGTATTTGAATACCGATGACATAGCTTCCAGCATCACAGCAGCACACAAGCCCCCAAAGTATGACAAACTGACAGATGCAAGGGAGACTGGAAAAGATCCCTAATTGTGGCCATTCCAAATAAAGGTGATCCAACAGAATGCAATATTATCAAACAATATCATTAACATCACACACAAGTAAAATTTTGTGAAGATCATTCAAAAGCAGTTGCAGCAGTGTGTTGACAGGGAACTGCCAGAAATCCAAGCTGGATTCAGCAGGAGATATGGCATGAAAGACATCATTACTGATGTCAGATGAATCTTGGCTGAAAGTAGAGAATACCAGAAAGATGTTTACCTGTGTTTTGTTGACTATACAAAGGCAGTTTGTTGACTATACAAAGGCATTTGACTGTGTGGGTCATAAATATTTATGGATAACACTGCAAAAAATGGGAATTTAGAACACTTAATTGTGCTCCTGAGAAACCTGGACATAGACCAAGAGGCAGTGGTTCCAAGAGAACAAGGGGATACTGCAGGGTTTAAAGTTAGGAAAGGTATGTGTCAGGGTTGTTTCCTTTCACCACATTTATTTACTCTGTATGCTGACCAAATAATCTGAGAAGCCAGAGTATATGAAGAACAACTTGGCATCAGGATTAGAGGGAGACTCATTAAGGACCTGTGATATTCAAATGATGTAACCATGCTTGCTGAAAGTGAAGAGGACTGGAAGCACTTACTGTTAAAGATTGAAGACTACAGTATGCATTACACCTCAGCATAAAGAAAACAGAAATTCTCACAACTGGACCAATAAGCAACATCATGATGAACAAACAACATATTAAAGTTCTCCAGGATTTCATTTTACTTATACACACAAACAACGCCCACGGAAGCAGCAGTCAAGAAATCAAAGGGTTCATTGACTTAGGCAAATCTGCTGCAAAAGACCTCCTTAAAGTGTTAAAAAGCAAAAATGTCACTTTAAGGACTAAGGTGTGCCTGATCCAAGCCATAGTGTTTTCAGTCACCTCATATGCAAGCAAAAGCTGAACCATGAATGAGAAGACCAAAGAAGAATTGATTCCTTTGAATTATGGTTTTGGTAAGGAATATTTAATATGCCATGAACTGCCAAAAAAGGAACAAATCTGTCTTGAAAGAATTACAGCAAGAATGGCCTATGGGTCAGTTCTATCTGTCCTGTAGGCTTGCTATGAATTGGAATCTACTTAATGGCAATGGGTTCGGTTTGGTTTAAGTGGAATTTGGGGAAAAAATGTTTTATATAAATATCACAAAGGTCTTAGTGATGTATATTTAGGAAATGTATAAATTTTGTTGCATTTTTTATTTTATAAGAAAATAAAATTTATAACTCTTCAGGGCTGTACTTTTTTCTATATTAATGGGGTACCCATTACACTTTCTGAGCATTCTTTTTAGTTCATATGATTTTTCAGTTGAATCTAATACCGTTCCAGATTGATTAATATATGTAAACAACATTAGTTTTTGCTAGCTTTTCAAAAGTAACATATTTTTGGTTCCAGTGTTGTTTGCCACAATATTCATGGCTACCATTTCCAAGAAAAATGTCAAGTATTTGATATTTCATGTCTGATTATAACAGTGATGGAAAATATTGACTGTGTTTTATTTTCCATTTAACTTATCTATTTTTTTATGAGCTTTATCATATTACAGATTTTTCTGTCTCTTTTAGACTATGAAAAATTTTTAGTGTATTTGTTTAGTGTTCTATGGGAATTTGCATTCTCTTTTACCAAAAATGTTTATCCTCCACTGGTGTGATGTCACAATTTTCTCTAATTTAGAATCACCTTTGACTTTTCTCTTTCTCTAACATCTTACATACAACACTTTCTGTTGGTTGTATCTTCGGAGGAGATTCCATATCTGTCCACTTCTTAATTATTGCCTTGCCTACACTCTGGGCCCAGCTACCACTACAGCTTGCTCAGACACTGTAAGGACCTCCCAACTGCTCTCCCAACCTTCAATTTTGTCCCTTCAGAGTGTATTCATACAACAACCAGGGGGGAGCTCTTAAAACATTACTCAAGTGACATGTCTCTTCTGATCAAATCTCTTTAGAGATTTTAAATAAATCCACATTCTTTAGGCTGCCATGATCAGCTTTTGGACACATCTCTCACCTCACCACAGAGGACCCCTCTGTCCCTTGATTTCTGCTGTGTATGCTCCTTATTTTTTTTTCATTGCCTCCAGGCCTTTGCACTGTGGTTCCCTCCCGTAATATTTCCTTTTGTATATTTTCCTGTTGGTTGGCTCCCTCCTTTCATTCAGATCTCTGCTCAGATATCACTCTTAAGAACAGACTTTGCTGAACAACTAATTTAACCTATAGATAAACATTCTATTCCATTGCCTTGTTCATTTTCTTTTTGTAGGCGTTAGCATTTCCTTGAATTTTACTATATCTCTATTTGTATATGCATTTATTGTGTATTTCTACTTTGGAATGTAAGATTCTGAAGGGCAGGAAAGTTGATAGTTTACTTCTGTTTCTGTGGGACCTGAAACAGCAGCTGACAGACAATATGCACGTAATATTTTTTAATGAATGGATTATTGCATTGGTCCTAATTAGGACCATCTTAGGAATTTTGCAATTACAAATACTTGGTTAAAATATAGTATCTTTTTATCTACTGATAGCATTCATTTTCTAGGATTTTATTTATGATATTGAATAATATTCATAAGTGAGATTTGACCAAATTTATATTTTTGTTCTCTTTGTTATCAAATGATCAAATGGTTCAGTAGTAACACCATAAAGATTCTCAAAATATTGATAATAATTTCTGCTAACAATTAAGTAGAAACTACTATATACCAAGCAGTGTTCTACATATTTTGCTTATAATAAGTCACTTAATTTTCAAAAGGAGTCCCTGGTTGCACAAATGGTGAAGCTCTTTGCTGTTAACCAAAGGGTTTGTGGTTTGAATCTGCCCAGAGGCACCTCAGAAGAAAGGCCTGGTGATCTACTTCCAAAAGGTCACAACTGTTGAAAACTCTACAGACTACAGTTCTACTCTGACACACATGGGTTTGCCATGAGATGGAATCAATTGGATGACAAATGGTTTGTCCTCACAACATTAAAATCTATTATTTCTCTTGTATCTGTTACTATTATTACTGCCATTGTACAGATGAGAAAGTTGAGGACCTGAGAGGTTAAGTAACTTGCTCTTGGTCACACACCTAGAATTTGTGTGATTACTATTAATCACATAGTTATGTTCTATTTTATATTCGTCATTGTCTGAATAATGTACAGGTGAGTGAGTAGCCAAAGGGTGGCAGAGAGGGTACTTGCATCTGGACACAAGTCCAAAGGAGAACTAGACAAGGTACAGACTGATACTCTGAGGTGCCACACATATGAAAGCTGGACAAAAAGGCGAAGACATTTCTGTTGACTCATCACCGTTATCAATATCTATTCATCTTGAAACTGAGCTGGGTGGGGTTGAACTTAGAGGTTGTCACTGAGAACTCCTTAATTTCACTATGCCCTATATCTGAACTATATTATGAAGCATAATAACTTCAAGTTCCTTGATATTTTGATAAAAGTAACCTGAAAATTATATGACAATAATTTGCTTTGGTTTATATTGGTTCAGTAGCCTTCAAGTTTAGGAATTTTCTATTCAGTAGTCTTATATTTTATTGATTACATTTTGTTAATGTGTATCTATGAACAGACTAACACTCAAGCACATGAACACACACATTAATGCACACACTCCTACACCCATGCGCACACATATCCACTCAAGGATTTCATGGATAAAATTGTAATATCGACATGAAGGTAAATCTCAATAATTTGTGAGATATAGAAAGTTAATATTTAAAGACTAAATTCCACCGATACTATTTATATATTCTATGCAAATCTAACAAAAATCAAACAGGATTTGTAAAGAAAATGATAAACTAATTCTAAATCTTGTGTAGAAGTATAAAGGCCCAATAATAGCTGGGGTAGTACTAAAAAATAAGTAATAGACAGTCCCTAGCTTATTTTTTTAGCAGACACCCAATGTTTTGTAAAAATTGAACAATGCTGTGCCCTTATTTAAATAAGCAGGCTTCTCACTTGATTAAATCTAGCTAATGCCCTTGTTTAATTTCCACTTCTATGTTTACAACTAACAGATTTATATCTCCAATAGAATCTCTTCCCTGAAATCCATAGTTGAATATCGACTTCTAAATTATCACCTCCGTGAGGATATATATTAAGTATTCAAAATTAACATATTTGAAATTTAAAGTTTGATTAGCCTGTCCCAGATATTTTCCCTGCCTGGTCTACATCATATCATTAAATGCCTTTATTTCACCAAAGCTTTTGTAGCATCACTGATTCCACTGTTCTGTCAAAGAATGCATTACTCAATCCAATCAGCATTTCCTCATTATGTCTTTAGGATCTTGCCATTTCTTGTTATTTTTCTAACTTCATGATTCAAGTCATCATACTCACCTGTACTTTTGTAATATCTATCTAAACGCTCTTACCGTTTCCATCTTTGCCCCGTAAAGCACATGGAATAATCCATTTCATTTTGATGTCTTTTTATGTGTGTTGTTGACAATTTCATTTTTCCACTTACTTATTTGTGCTGAGGCGTTTTTCTTTGCAAATTGTGTGTTTCTCATTTTCATAGTATTTGACTTTATGTTTGCTGAGTCGTTATGTTTTTCTTGGTTTTTATTTTGAGTTATGGAGTTGTTATACCTCTTTGTGGTTACCTTAATATTTACCCCTATATTTCTAAGTAAAAACCTTACTTGTATTGTCCTATATCGCCTTGTTTCCCTTTCCGTATGGCAGTTCTATGCCACCTGTATTTAGTCCCTCTTTTTGATTATTGTGATCTTTTACATATTGACTTCAATGATTCCCTGTTTTGAGCGTTTTTTTTTTTTTTCTTTTTAAAATTAATCTTAATTTGTTTTTGTGAATTCCTATTTGAGTTGATATCAGGATGTCCTGTTCTGTGACCTTGTGTTGTGCTGGTATCTGATATTATTGGTTTTCTGACCAAAGAATTTCCTTTAGTATTTCTTGTAGCTTTGGTTTGGTTTTTGCAAATTCTCTAAACTTGTGTTTATCTGTAAATGTTTTAATTTCCCCTCCATATCTGAGAGAGAGTTTTGCTGGAAATATGATCCTTGGCTGGCAGTTTTTCTCCTTCAGTGCTCTATATATGTCATCCCCTTGCCTTCTTGACTGCATGGTTTCTGCTGAGTAGTCTGAACTTATTGATTCTCCTTTGTAGGAGACCTTTCTTTTATCCCTGGCTGCTTTTAAAATTTTCTGTTTATCTTTGGTTTTGGCAAGTTTGATGATAATATGACTTGGTGACTTTCTTTTTGGAGCAACCTTAAATGGGGTTCAATGAGCATCTTGGATAGATATTCTTTTGTCTTTCCTGATGTCAGGGATGTTTTCTGCCAACAGATCTTCAACTATTCTCTCTGTGTTTTCTGTATCCCTCTCTGTTCTGGGACTCCAATCACACGCAAGTTATTCTTCTTGATAGAGTCCCACATGATTCTTAGGGTTTCTTCAATTTTTAAATTCTTTTATCTGATTTTTTTTCAGCTGTATTGGTGTCAATTCCTCTGTCCTCCAGATCCCCCACCCTGCATTCCAATTGCTCGAGTCTGCTCCTCTGACATCCTATTGAGTTGTCTAATTCTGTAATTTTACTGTTAATCTTTTGGATTTCTGAATGCTGTCTCTCTATGGATTCTTGCAGCTTATTAATTTTTCCACTATGTTCTTGAATAATCTTTTTGAGTTCTTCAACTGTTTTATCAGTGTGTTCTTTGGCTTTTTCTGTAGATTGCCTTATTTCATTTCTGAGGTCATCCCCGATGCCTTGAAGCATTCTGTAAATTAGTTTTTTATATTCTGCATATGGCAATTCTAGGATTGTATCTTCACTTGGGAAAGATTTTGATTCTTTAGTTTGGGGATTTGTAGAAGCAATCATGGTCTGCTTCTTTATGTGGTTTGTTATCGACTGCTGTCTCCAAGCCATTTCTAAGATATTGTAGTGATTTATTCTATATTTGCTCACTGAGTCTTATCTTATTTTGTTTTCTTTCAATATACGTAGATGGGCTACTAGACTGCACTGTCTTGATTGTTGTAGCCCTTGACTCACTTATGTCCTATTACCAGCTGGTTTGGGCTGTTACCAGATATATAAGCCTAAGAGTCTGTTCACTATTCTTGAGTAGAATCTGATTTTGGGTCATCAAGTGTGTGGTGCAGACTGTCACCTATCCACCTAGAGAAGTAGTGTTGATAGGTGTGTGCATCAGATTCTAGTAGCAGCAGGGTATCACACTCCAGGGGGGGCAGAATGCTGACAGGCTTCCCCCAAGTGTCAGTGAGGTAGGTGTGTCTCTATTCCTAAAGTACTTTGGTGCTGTATCTTAGGTCCCCAATGCAAGTACCTTTACAGATTGGTAGGTGTCACCCTCCTTAGACCCCTAAGGCAGGAGGCTAGGTGGTCCGGGGGGAGCTTTAGCCCTCAGTTCCCTGATGTGGGTCAGTGAGGGCTCTGTTGAATATGCAGAGATATCAGACCTGGGAAACTTGTCTTTCCAGTAATCTGCTAAAACAATTACAGTCAGATCCCTATCAGAATTGCTTTTGCTGTATAATAGCCACCTTGTTCCCTGTAGGGATGAAAGCCCAAGACTGTGGATCACATATGTTTGGCTGGAGCTGGTTCTGTTTTTAGTCCAATTAGGGAAGGATTTTTGGTCCCTGGGTTTTTTGTAGCTGCTTCTCTCAGGCCCAGAGAATGGGTTAGGAAAAGACCAAAAAAAAAGAAAGAAAGAAAGAAGGAAGGAAGGAAGGAAGGAAGGAAGGAAGGAAGGAAGGAAGGAAGGAAGGAAGGAAGGAAGGAAGGAAGGAAGGAAGGAAGGAAGGAAGGAAGGAAGGAAGGAAGGAAGGAAGGAAGGAAGGAAGGAAGGAAGGAAGGAAGGAAGAAAGAAAGAAAGAAAGAAAGAAAGAAAGAAAGAAAGAAAGAAAGAAAGAAAGAAAGAAAGAAAGAAAGAAAGAAAGAAAGAAAGAAAGAAAGAAAGAAAGAAAGAAAGAAAGAAAGAAAGAAAGAAAGAAAGAAAGAAAGAAAGAAAGAAAGAAAGAAAGAAAGAAAGAAAGAAAGAAAGAAAGAAAGAAAGAAAGAAAGAAAGAAAGAAAAACCGCAGCCAGTTCACTTTCTGGCTCAGGAAATTCCAATGTTAATGAAGCCGCCTGGGAAGGGGAGGGGAGGGTTCAGATAAATAGGAGAGAGTAGCACCCTGGAATATAGACAAAGTTACTTATCTTGCTTGGGATGACTGTTTCATCTGAGATTCCTGGGGAGTTTGTTGACTGTGTGCACTGGCTGGGTAGAGATTGCCCCCAAGGGTCAGGCCCACATCCCGCACTTGTGCTGTCTCAGAAGCCATGGTCAGTTCCTCTGCTTCCAGTCCAAAGCCCAGCGCCAAGGTTCTCCAGCTGGAATGCCACACTCCAGGCTCCAAAACTAGTCATTGCCTCCTGGTGACTTCTCCTCCTCTTGGCCACATCGCTGCACTGCCTGCGGGCACTGGCTGGGCTTCCCCCGAGGTCACTTCTGGTGGCTAGGGCCGCGTCCCATGTTTGTGCCGTCTCAGGAGGCCGTGTTCAGCTCCCCTGTGCCCAGTCCAAAGCCCGGCACCAAGGTTTTCTGACTGGGACGCTGGCTCCAGGTTCTGAAAACAGTCACTGCTTTCCCGTGGTTGTTCGTTCTCAGTCTCTGTCACTCAGGTCAACTCTTTAGATCTGTATTTGATGGTCAGGGATCGTAGATTGTGATCAATTGACTTGTTTTTCTGAGTCTTTGTTGCAAGAGGGATCCGAGGTAGCTTCTACCTAGTCAGCCATCTTGGCCCCTCCTCTCTCGAAATAATCAATTTCAAATATGTTAGGTTTTATTAAGGTTTTATAGAAATTCTACAAAAATTTGAGTTGAATGGAAAACCTTTAAAATTAAACTCAAGGCTCAACTCCACCTGGCCTCCATGGTTGCATGCTCCTCAATTCCTATTAAATCACTGGGCTCTTTCATTGTAATTCAGCTATATTTTTCTAATGTTTGTTCCTTGGACATCAACTCATCTCTTATTTTAGGGCTTTAGCCAGTTCATTTGTTTTAAGCAGCCTGCTTCTAGAAACTGTAGAGAGATTTTGTCCCAGAGCCAATTACTATCTTGTCCCTTTACCCTACTGTTTTAATTTTTCTTCAGGTAGAAAGGCTCCATCTGAGTATACACACACACACACACACTCATACATATGTATATACATATAGTTGTGTGTGTATGTGTTTCTGTCTGTCTCTCTACTACTAGAAAAAGAATTGATGTATACAGACTCTGGTGTTAGTGAAGAATATTGAATATACCATAGACTGCTGAAAGAATGAGGAAACCAGTCTTGGAAGAAATGCAACCAAAACTTTTCTTAGAAATTAGGATAGTGAGACTTCAAATTGCTTACTTTGGACATGTCATCAGGAAAGACCAATTGCTAGAAAAAGATACCATATTTGATAAATTACAGAGCCAACAAAAATGAGAGAAACCCTCAATGAGACGGGTTAACCCAATAGCTACAACAATGGACTCAAAATACCAAAGATCATGAAGCTGGCACAGGACCTGGCAATCTTTCATTCTGTTATATGTAAAGTCATCATGACTCAGAACCAAACTGATGGCAACTAACAACTAGAATACATATACTTTGACATCCTGCTTTGGTGTCTAGAAAATAATTTGTGTCCAGAAAATATTTCTTGGATAAATGAATGCAACTTGTGTAGAATAGATTATTACTCAGCAAACATTAACTTCATTTCCCTGCTTCCCCCCATACACAAAGACTTATACTGTCTCCATGGCAGGAGTATATTTCCTGATTCACTGACACTTGCCCTGGCTGTGTGACTTGGTTAATGGAATGTGGGTAGGACTGTGAGTGTGTTGTTTCCCAGCCTAGTCTGTAAGAAGATTCTCCTCTGAGATCCTCATATTCTATCATGAGATGAACATGCTTGAAGTATCTGTTGCCCCTTCAGCTTGTACAAGGAAATTAAGAGACACATGGAAACAACCTGAACTTACAATCTAGTTGATCTGTAGAGTTGTGTGAAACGCCTTTTGTTATACGCTGCTAAAATTTTGTGGTTGTTTTTTATGCATCATTATTTTACTAAAATACTGACTAATATAGGAATATAATATGGAAGCTCAATACAGACCTAATGATATTTGAAATATATGATTGATTCACTATACCTGGAAACAAAAGGAGGATTATCCTTGGTGCATCCTGAATCATGGGGTATTTCTCATCTCTTTCACATCAGGATTTGCCATATTACTTGCTGATCAAATGGAATATGAATGAAAGTGAAAGATTTCACATTCAAACAGAAGGATTAAGTGACGTTACTTGATTCCATCAATGTTCCTATACATTTGCCGTGATAGTGGCTAACACAAGAACTGTTCTCCAGAAATGAAACAGGAAAAATGATAATGTAGAGGAGATGTGCACTTGACTCACATTCAAGAGGTGCTATAAATGAGAAATATCCTCACATTTTAAGCCGATGAGACTTGCGGATTATTAACCAACTAGTATAGAGTTCAAGGCCAGATCCAAGGGTGCAACCTAGCCATTTTACCAATAACAGCAATTCCATTCGTCATGATTTTTCTGGAGCATGAATTAAACAAGACGTTGTCTAATTAGGTAAATGTTTAATTATTCTGAAAGGGGCTCTGATAAAGAATTGTCCATATTATTCTTATAATTGCCTGAGTAGCTTCTTATGGACACTGTGGCTTGCAGTGTTGTCCACTGTGTGAGGCCTGAGGCACTTACTTTCACTTTCTTTTCCAGCCAAGGGAACTACATGTAGAATGTAACTGACACTGCCTAAAGCAAAAGAAAAATATGGGAAATTAATCAACTATATCATTGACCTCCTCAATGACACCATACGTGAAAAATACCTTACATTTGGAATACCAAACATTCACCTGTAATTATTATACAAGTTTGAATTAAGCTCTTTTTTTGCAACACAAATTTTAACTGATTCAATGATAAGGCAAAAAAGTGTTGCTGGTGATGATGGTAATGGTATTGATATACACCCATCCCAATCCATATGTATTTTATATAATTAATACTGACAGAAACTTGGGTGAAATTCTGACTTATTCTACAAGCACGACTCAAGACCAATGAGCTATCACAGCTGTCTCCCATGACCAATAGACCTATAGGTTTTGACAGAACCTAAACCTATGATGTCTCTGTAATTGACTGCTTGAATATTATATATTTAATCCCATTAAGTAATTCACATTTATATACTTTTATACTTAGCCCTTATTGATGGTAAGATAAAGGGGCACTGATAGATTTGAAAATGATTCCTTCAGTCCTTTTTAACTCTAATTTAATTGAAGGCACCTTAATTCTGGTTGACTCATCGTGGCACAGAATTTCAAATTTATTTTGCTGTATTCAGGGTCTTTGAAATGATTCTACTGAGTGAGTGATTTTGATAACTTTTATATACAACTTCCATCTTCCTAGTTGCATGATACATTCTAATATGAGTCAACCCATTTATTTAAGTCTGATTAGAGCCACTTCATTTCTCACAAAACGGCTTAATAAATATCTAAGCATTTTACAAAAAGTTTTGTTGACATTAGTAAACATATTTCACTTTCTCATGCTTTACTTGAGTCAGTTTAAGCCCCTGATATCCTTCTTCCCTTTGGGAATGTGAGGGTGTAGAGGCAATTAAGAATATTCCACAGCTGGCTCTAGGCAGGCATTTCCCTTCCATGAATTCTTCCTTTATGATAAAAATCTCACTTGAGATGATTCTAGATGATGTAATTATCAAGGGAGAATAAAATTCCCATGTTTCCAAGTGAGATTTTATTCCACTGAGCATTAAATTACCTCGATTAGTGTTTTATTTTCCTGGTACCATAAACAAGCATTTGCATATAGAAGATACTGCTATGTAAGATATTTCTACTCATTTGTTTAGCTTAAAGATTCTTCTTTGGGACCAGTCAAGAGAGCCAAGTTGCATTTGGTTATTTTTCTAGTCTTTATAAGCCAACGATGTAATCACCAGGAAGGAGTATAGCTATAAAAATGAATATATCTGCACAAGTAACTTCAAATGCATGCCTACAGAACATCAGGCATGTTCTGTATGAAATACAATGGAATATGTTGCTGCTTTTAAGATTTTGCAGGTAAGGGTGATTTTTCTTTTTTAAATCTAGTAATCCCCATAAATGATTGTCTATTCAAATATACATTATTCTATTTTAAACACCATTGTTCAAGCAACCTTCTATATTTTCTTATGAACATATTTTACATTTTACTTGATTGTTATTTTTCTAGTCCTCTCCTTTTGAGACCCAATCCTTTTGAAATTCTCACCTGCTGTTCATATTAGGTTTCTACCTTATTCTTCTTACATTAATAACAAAATATTAATGTCCATATTTATAAATTTATCACTTCAAATGACAGGTAAATTATCTAGCCTAATGTCTGTCAGTTTGTTGTTCTGTGGGGGATTGTGTGTTGCTGTGATGCTGGAAGCTATGCCACCTGTATTCAGATACCAGCAGGGTCACCCATAAAGGACAGGATTAAGCTGAGCTTCCACTAAGACAGACTAGGAAGAAGGGCCCTATAGTCTACTTCTGAAACGAATGATCCAGTGAAAACTTTATGAATAGCAGAGGAACATTGTCTGATATAGTGTTAGAAGGCACTCAAAAGACTCAAAAGACTACTGTGGAAGAGCTGCCTCCTCAAAGTAGAGTCAACTTTAACTTTAATGGCATGGTTGGAGTAAAACTTTCAGGACCTTCATTTGCTGAGGAGACATGACTCAAAAAAAGAAGAAACAGCTGCAAGCATCCATTAATATCAGAACCTGGAAGGTACGAAGTATGAATCAAGGAAAATTGGAAATCATCAAAAATGAAACGGAATTCATAAACATCAATATCTTAAGCATTAGTGAGCAGAAAAGGACTGGTATTGGCCATTTTGAATTGGACAATCATATAGTCTACTATGCTGGGAATGACAACTTGAAGAGGAATGGTGTTGCATTCATCATCATCCAAAAGAACATTTCAAGATGTATTCTGAAGTATGACGCTGTCAGTGATAGTATAGTATCTATATGCCTACAAAGGCCAGTTAATACGACTATTATTCAAATTTATGCACCAACCACTAAGGCCAAAGACGAAGAAATAGAAGCTTTTTATTAGCTACTGCAGTCCAAAATTGATCAAACATGCAGCCAGGAAGCATTGATAATTACTGGTGATTGGAATGTGAAAGTTGGAAACAAAGAAGAAGGATCAGTAGTTGAAAAATATGGCCTTGGTGATAGAAACAATGCCGGAGATCAAATGATAGAATTTTGCAAAACCAACGACTTCTTCATTACAAATACCTTCTTTCACCAACATAAACGGTGACTAATGGACCTCACCAGATGGAACACACAAGAGTCAAATTGACTACATCTGTGGAAAGAGATGATGGAAAAGCTCAATATTATCATTCAGAAGAAGGCCAGGGGCTGACTGTGGAACAGACCATCAATTGCTCATATGCAAGTTCATGCTGAAACTGAAGAAAATCAGGGCAAGTCCATGGAGCCAAAATATGATCTTGAATATATCCCACCTGAATTTAGAGACCATCTGAAGAATAGATTTGATGCATTGAACACTAGTGATCAAAAACCAGACGAGTTGTGGAATGACATCAAGGACATTATACATGAAGAAAGAAAGAGGTCATTGAAAAGACAGGAAAGAAAGAAAAGACCAAGATGGATGTCAGAGGAGACTCTGGAACTTATTCATGAATATCGAGCAGATAAAGCAAAAGGAAGAAATGAGGAAGTAAAAGAACTGAACAGAAGATTTCAAAGGGTGGCTCGAGAAGGCAAAGTATCACAATGACATGTGCAAAGAGCTGGAGACAGAAAACCAAAAGGGAAGAACATGCTAGGTGTTTCTCAAGCTGAAAGAACTGAAGAAAAAATTCAAGCCTCAAGTTGCAACAGTGAAGGATTCTATGGGGAAAATATTAAATGATGCAGGAAGCATCAAAAGAAGATGGAAGGAATACACAGAGTCATTACACCAAAAAGAATTAGTCGATGTTCCACCATTTCAATAGGTGGCATATGATCACGAACTGATGGTACTGAAGGAAGAAGTCCAAGCTGCTCTGAAGGCATTGGCAAAAAACAAGGCTCTACTAACTGACAGAATATCAATTGAGCTGTTTCAACAAACGGATGCAGCGCTGGAGGTGCTCACTCATCTAAGCCAAGAAATATGGAACACAGCCCCCTGGCCAACTGACTGGAAGAGATCCATATTTATGCTCATTACCAAGAACGGTGATCCAACTGAATGCAGAATTATAGAACAATATCATTAATATCACATGCAAGCAAAATTTTGCTGATGATCATTCAAAAGCAGCTGGAGCAGTATATTGACAGGGAGCTGTCAGAAATTCAGGCTGGTTTCAATAGAGGATGTGGAACCAGGGTTATCATTGCTGATGTCAGATGGATCCTGGCTGAAAGCAGAGAATAGCAGAAGGATGTTTACCTGTGTTTTATTAACTATGCAAAAGCCTTCAACTGTGTGGACCATTACAAATTGTGGATAATATTGTGAAGAATGGGAATTCCAGAACACTTAATTGTGCTCATGAGGAACCTTTACATAGATCAAGAGACAGTTGTTCAGGCAGAACAAGGGGATACTGAGTGGTTTAAAGTCAGTAAAGTTCTGTGCTTCAGGGTTGCATCCTTTCACCATACCTATTCAACCTGTATGCTGAGCAAATAATCCGAGAAGCTGGACTATATGAAGAAGAACATGGCATCAGAATTGGAGGAAGACTCATTAACAACCTGCGTTATGCAGATGACACAGCTTTGCTTGCTGAAAGTGAAGAGGACTTGAAGCACTTACTAAGGCAGATCAGAGACCACAGCATTCCATATGCATTGCACCTCAACCTAAAGAAAACAAAAATCCTCAGAATTGGACCAATAAGCAACAACATGATAAGTGGAGAAAAGATTGAAGTTGTCAAGGATTTCATTTTACTTGGGTCCACAATCAACAGCCTTGGAAGCAACAGTCAAGAAATCAAAAGACGCATTGCATTGGGTAAATCTGCAGCAATGGGCCTCTTTAAAGTGTTGAAAAGCAAAGATGTCACCTTGAAGACTAAGCTGCACCTGATCCAAGCCATGATATTCTCAATCACATCACATGTATGTGAAAGCTGGACAATGAATAAGGAAGACCGGAGAAGAATTGATGCCTTTGAATCGTGGTGTTGATGAAGAATATTGAATATACTATGGACTGCCAAAAGAACAAACAAATCTGTCTTACAAGAAGTACAACCAGAATGCTCCTTAGAAGCAGGGATGGCGAGACTGTGTCTTACATACTTTGGACATGTTCTCAGGAGGGATCAGTCCCTGGAGAAAGTCATCATGCTTGGCAAAGTACCGGGTCTGTGGAAAACAGGAAGACTGTGAACAAGGTGGATTGTCACAGTGGCTACAGCAATGATCTCAAGCATAACAATGATTGGAAGAATGGTGCAGGACTGGGCAATGTTTTGTTCTCTTGTGTCTAGGGTCACTATGAGTTGAAACTGACTCGACGGCACCTAACAACAGTAGCAACAATGTATAGATTCAATATATGAATGAATAAGGAACATATTTATATTTTCTTGTTATTTTAAACAACTTTCACATACCACAGGAGCCAGGCAGTGTAAAAATTACCTCTTTTTTAAATTCAGAAAAGTTTATTAGCTTACTTTGATGCGTACCCCAATACCATTCGAAGATTGGAACTCAACCTAGTATTTGCAAAGTCACAACGCAATGGAAAGGGGAATAAAAGGAGCTAGTATAGAAGGAAAGAAGAGAAGAAATGAAGGAAACAATACTAATCAAACTGTCTAGAAGTTTGGAGTGCATAAAGAAGGCAGGTAGGAGGAATATTGATAATTGTTATTATTGACTTTGTTTCATCCATTCTCATAAGTAAGTTTCATATGTATATACATAAAAATTTATACATGTAATTTCCAGAAGTGGGTCATCATTCCATTTTGTGAGTGAGTAAAGCAAGGCTACCGAAAGTAAGGAAGCATGTCTAAAGTCAGCAGCCCATAAGGGACAGAGTAAAATAACAAATACAAATCTGTCTAACCAAAAAGCCAACATTATGTCAATGATATTTCCCTTACTGTTATAATGGCTCGCACTTTATACTTATAATATAAACATTGCTGAACAGTATATAATACCTACCTCATACCTCATTCTTAGAGCCTCCTATATAAAAAATAATGATGGAAGTGGTGAGAACTTTAAAGTTTTGAACACTACAAACACCTGAGCCATACCATACTTAATATGACATGAACAATTGACTCCTTTCTCCAAAATAACAGATAAGAAATATTAGACAGTAAAGAAAATTTACTTCTATTAGCCAGCCAGATATGAAAATTGTAGCCCATCCACTCCTATCCATCTACTGTGTTAGCATCATAAATGCTATTCAGGGACAGATGCTGAGTTTATGGCATTGACAATGGGTAAAAACACAAGCACCAACTGGTCTCAAAGGCCCTTAAACTCCTAGTAAGATATGGAGCTAATCATTTCATCTTATCACAACAAATATTTGAAATTTATTATATTTTTTATCAATTTACATTCTAAAATTTTAAACATTACTTAATGCTCTTTGACATATTTTATGCATTAAAATATAGATAGAATATAACGTTATCAGTTTATCTGACTTATTACAAGGAAGGAGCCCTGGTGGTGTAGTGAATAAGAGCTTGGCTGCTAACCAAAAGGTCAACACTATAAATTCACCAGCTGCTCCTTGGAACCCCTATGGGGCAATTCTACACTGCCCTGTACGGTTGCTATGAGTTGGAATCAACTCGATGGCAATGGGTTTGGATTTTTTATTACAAGAAAAATTTGAATGTTAATCTCATTTTTGATGAATTTATATTTTGAAATCTCAAAAAAATGTATATTTCTAGAAAAATAGATAAATTGTTACCTCAGTTTTACAAATGGTGAGTAAGTATTACCAGGATATATAAGTCAATGAAGGAAGTAAAACCCAGGTAATTAAAATATGATTCTAGGCCAAGATGGTGGACTAGTCAGATGCTTCCGGTGGTCCCTCTTACAACAATGACCCCAAAAAACAAGTGAATCGATTATATATGACAATCTAGGAGCCCTGAAAACCAAATGCAAAGTTGAGGAATCAGACTAAGTGGCAGGGGGTGGGAGAGATGCTTCAGAAGCATTGAGGAGCTACCGGGCCTGACCTGGCAAGAACTGGTACCCAGCAGGTGAGATCCACTGGCGTGGCATGAGCATGGTGAGACAAGTAGTGACACTCAGGATGTGTTTTTCCACTTTGAAAGAGACCAAGCGGTGGAGAGTTTACTCACACCTCCAGGATCAGCAAAGAACAGTGCTCTCAGCATAAGTACTTGTGTCTAATCTACCTTGCGGACCAAAAAACACCCCTTTGGGAAAAACTCTTTCTCATTTAACTGACCCCTCCTTGCTCTGCCCCGGGTTCTGAGCTGGCTTCAGTGACAGTCGGTTTCCCCGGGCTGGAAGTAAGACTTGCCATGTGACCTGAGCCATCCTCCCAGCATTGGAGAAGGAACAAATTAACAAACGGGGACACAATAATCTGCCAGCTCCCCTAAAATGGGAACTCAGGGCAGGAACAGTTCCTTTGCCTAGGCACAGGCGTAAGTGGTCCACAGACTTTGAATGCCTTTTACTCCTGCATAGGCCAGTGTGGGCCTATTTCAACAGCGTAGGCCTCATTAGCACAGTACAACAGGGTATATACCTGAAGCTTAACTTCAACTGTTTTAGTTATATGGTGGAGAGGCAGGTTTCTGACATTTGACACAGCTCTGCCTATAAAGCAGGGCCCTCACCTACCTACATAAGGGGCCTAAGGACCGGTGGCTTCATGCACCTAGTCATCCTCGACAGGGGTCCAAGGATGAGTATGCCTCACAGTCCTTACAGCCAACAGCGTTGGATGCCCATAGTCTGGCTGCAAAACCTGCCTGTCTAGGCACTCTAGGGAACAGGGACAGGCATTCCTCACAGACACTAAGGGGCGGTTGTCAGACCACTGCCTTGCTCAGTGCATGTCTCCCTACTCTAGCCAGATACCTGTGCCTACACCAATCACTCCTGCTCATCTAAGACTGCAGGTGTGAACCTGCACCATGCACTTGGTGACTGACTACCTGGACAACTGAGCTGAATCCATACAAGAAAAGTAAATGGGCTTCTGGCTCAGGGTTTCCAAGAAGCAGCTGGTGGATTCGCCTGCCAACTTTTGGGTAACTAGCCATAGCTCTTCACCACTGCGCAGCCAGGGCCCGAGTTCAAGGTTTAGACTCGGCTAAATTAAGATTCATGTGCTTTCTCTACTTCTTCTTTCTCACTGGGACTAAGTTGGGAGAGAGGATGACCAGGGTAGGGCTTGTTGAATATAGCCATAACTATGAATATGGGACAACCATTTTTGATTTTGAAATTTTTCCTTGGTCTTACCAGCCTTCCCACTGGCATATCTCTCATGACTGTAGGCATGAGTCTGACTTTAATGCATCCCTGTCTTGTCCTCATGTAACTTCTAGCCTGCTTTCCAAACACAGACTATGGCCTGGGTGCATTATAGGGAGAGTCTTGGCACCCCCTCCCCACATATTTGCTTGGCCTCCACCTTGGCTTCCCCTGAAGCCATCCCAGTCCCATCCTCAGGCTACTCATTGTTATAGCTGGCATCTTATGCCCTCCCATATCTCATTACTCATGTCCATGACATCCCCATGTCCGTGCCATGCTGGGTGCTGTGATGTCTTCTGGGAATGAGGCAGAGGCCACACAGTGTTGCATTAAAAATCCTGCTTTCTTTGCTTGGTTTCTTCCCCCAAGTGTTGCATTAAAAATCCTGTTTCCTTTGCTGGGCTCCCTCCCCACTAGCTTTGCATTTGAATTCTGTTTTTGCTTGGAGGTTATATGTAAAGATCATTTCTCCTGCACAGTATGATTAAGAATGTTGTTGATGTAACTTGTACGAATTCCCTACTTGTAAATCCCTTAAAAGTAACTCGTCTCCTCACCCTAGGGGTGCAGTCTTGGCAGCAGCAGCTCCCACTGACTCCTTTTCCTCATACAGTGAAATGAATGTGACTTCCCTGTTCTCCCACCTTGGCCTCTCATTTATTGGCCAATACAAGTCATGCTGAGCAAAAACCTGAGGGTTCCACCTGGTAACAGAGACACAGAGTCATCCTGCTCTCTCTACCCCTTTGTGACTGTCTCAAACACTGGGGAACCCAAGGATGATTCTGCACTGAGTTCCAATCACAGACTTCCTAGATTTCTAATTCCCAAATCCATCAGAGGTTTCTAGCTTACATTCTGTACAACTGAGTTGTTGTGAGGCTGAATCTAAAATTTCTTACTTCCTTCTAGAATTTTTTTTCTAACTCCCTTCCTCACGCCAAATAAGGTCTCTTGCCTCCTCTGTCACCACCACCATTTATTGTCCTCTAAAGAAGATCATCATATAAATGCTGTGCCTTCAAGACTCTGTTAACTCAGAACTAAAACCATTCCTGGAGCCAACTTTTCAGACAAAGATCAGACTGGACTGTAAAACATGAAATAATACTCACGAAGAGTGTGCACCCTAGTTAAGTGGATCCAAAATACATGAGACTAAATGGGCAGCTCCTGTCCAGAGACGAGATGAGGAGGCAGAAAGGGATAGGAGCTGGTTGAACCGACTTGGGAAACCCAGGGTGAAGAGGGGGAGTGTGCTGACACATCATAGGGATTGCAAATAGGATCACATAATAATATGTGCATACATTTTTGTATGAGAAATTTACTTGAGCTGTAAACTTTCATCTAAAGTACAATAATAAAAAAAAAATGTGTATTACCTCGTAATCTTGTAGTTAAACATTTTAAGACACTAATTGTGTGAGGCATTAAAAAAGACATCCAAATCAATTGTTTTTAATATGTTTAATAGCTAAATTAATAAAAATCAAATATATGTGTGTATATGTATATATTATGTAGATAATTGTATTTGTGTTTACTTTTACTTCACATTTGCACCTATATTTATATTTACTGTGTATGTAGATGCATATGTATTTCTTTTTAATTAAATTAATATCATCTTATTTTAATTTATTAGATGTATTGGAAAAATTTTTTTAATTCTTTAATTAGGAGTTTTTGTGTGTTTATTGTCTTACAAGCTGCATGTAAAATGGAGTATATAAAACACTCAATATATAGATAGGAATGTTAGAATTTTGCTAGATACAAGTTTTCTGAATATGAAACTACAAATGTATTTCTGAATAAGTGTGCTTACAGCTCTCTCATTGTGTGGAAATGTTTACACTGTGTGTTTTAGAGTGCTTGTTATGAACATGAAGCTTTACACGGTTAACTTTGTAAAATGCTCTAAAAACATATAGTCTCTTTAAAAATATTTTATTGTTGTAAAATACGTACTTACTGAATATCAGTATATGGTACATGCACATAGGGAAAGCTTCAGTGAAATTATATGTTTCAGCATTCCAAATAGGTAGCATTTAACTCATTCTTCACTGAGTTAAGGTAATCAAGCCTGTGAAAACATCTGGAAAATTTATCATACACTGTCTTCCTTCCCCCACCAAAATCCCAGCCAAAAGCCATCCTGTATAATCAGTGAATCTCTCTCCAGTGACCTAGTCTCAGGGGGGCATTGCCAAGACAGCACAAACAAAACATATATTAGGGTAAGCATCCTGGTAAAGAAGCCTGGAATCATGGCTGCAGATGTGTCTCCACAGATGTACCGCTATGTGGGGTGTCAAGGACAGTACTGAGAGGTGAGTGTGTGCTTTAGCATAGAAGGTATTCATGGACGTTTGCTCCGGTAATGTATGCAGAATATCATGAAGGTGGGGAGACAATGAAGCATACTGATTCTAACTTTTGTTTTATTGAGAAGTACATAAATGTTTTAGAAGAACTTTGATTACAAATAATGAAGAATCACTCTTTGTTAAGTGCTGGTGTGAGTGATTGACAAATTCCACCCCTCAATAACCAGGGGACTTCAAAAAGAAAATTTTATTTGACTCTTATGGGTATAACATTGCCAAGTATAGTTGTTTAAAAAATAAAAATCAAAAGACGTTAGGTGCCTACTTGTGCATGTTTTGTTTTTCTTCTTATTATGGTAAATATATACGTAACAAAACATTTGACATTTTAACAATCTTCACATGTTTAGTTCAGGGGCATTAGTTATATTCATTATGTTCTTCAACCATCTTCCTTATTTGTTTCCAAATTATACCATCACTATTAACAGAAGCCCAGTTGTTGTTGTTAGTTGCCCTTGAGTCAATTTGGGCTCATGGCAACTCCATGTGGGCAGAGTAGAACTGCTCCGTAGGGTTTCAAGAATGTGACCTTTCAGAAGCAGATCACCAGGACTGTCTTTCAAGGCGCCTCTGGGTGGGTTTAAATTGTCAGTCTTTTGGCTATTAGTTGAGTGCTTACCCATTTGTACCAGCCAGGGACTCCAAAGAAGCTCAGGTATGTTTCAAAAGTACAAATTTCATCAATGTGGCAGTTGTGAGGGTAGGACTGTGTCTTATTCTTCCTAGTTCAGTTAAGAAGTTCATATACAGCGTCAGCCAATGAGATTTCTTTAACTTCACCACTTTTCACCTTTATTCCAGAAGAGATTATATATGATCATAAAAGTTATTTCAAAAACTGAAGAAAACGTATGTTTTACGTACAATAGAGACATAGCGTTCTCTTTGTGCCTGAAATGTAATTTCCCTTCAGTTCTGGGAATAACATTTGTGATCACATATATCTATGTTTGGATAAAAGTGAAAAGTGGTGAGCTTAAAGATACTTCAGCAGTTGAGTTATGTATGAACTTCTTAACTGAATTATAGCAAATAAGACAGAGCTTCACCCTGAAACCTGCCACATTCACAAGATAGAGATATTTGAAATAAGACAGATAATAGTTGGTGATAAAGTCCGTATGAACTAAAACTAAACTGTGGACAGACAGAATTTATTTGGCCTGAGTTGATCAAAAAATTTACATAACAAGAGTGTAGATCAGAGGACGATTGAAAGATATAGGATTTAACACATCACACAATGCTAGAAAGCAAATAGCAGGACTAGGGGCAAGGGGCTGTTTAGACCAGTAGACAGTAGTATGCTGTGGCTAAAGCCTGCTGTAGAATCTCTGAAACAGAGCTGAAGGTGGCAACAAAGTTGGGACTGTTGATAACGTAGCATTATTTATATAGAGTTTATACTCCAGGTGTTGGAGATGTCTAGATGAAGGCGTTTTACATAATTATATATCTTTTATTCTATTTTCAGTTGCCTTTTGACAGTGTAGATAACTACCTGGAAAGCAGCAATGCTATAGGTGAGGTGTTTAATTAGAAAAGTAGAGGTCAGAATTAGATTACAAATAGGCCAGAAGAAAGGGTTGCCTTTGATGCAACACTGTACAGCAGTATTTCTGGAATAGAAGTGGAAACAACAGACAGTTTGGTGCAGTGTCTTTTTTGTTGTTGTCTCTTTATTTTTTGAGCTAATTTAAAACATGATGTCTGAGTTGGGAGAGAGAAGAGAGTCAGGTTGAGAATAATTGGAATTTTCTCATGCAGATTCTATCCATGTGAGAGCTGAAGGCACCTGCGATTGCAGGAAACACTGGGAATAAAGATAACATGCAGATTCAAACCCTCTGTTTCTGTTTGCCAATAAGGGGGTAAGTGGTTATATGGTACCCAACGGTTTATCTTATTGGTGTCTCTGTTGTTGTTTTGTCTTGTATGCTCACTCTTTTTTATGTTAAATAAGCATGATAACATTTTTATTGATGACTTAGCAACATTCTTTTGAGGAGAAAATGGTAGAGGCTACAGGAAAAAACTGGCAAGTGTGTTAATTAAGAAGACCAGAGAAGCTGTGGAATGACATCAAGAACACCATACATGAAGAAAGCAAGAGGTCATTAAAAGGACAGGAAGAAAGGAAAGACTAAATGGATGTCAGAAGAGACTCGGAAACTTGCTCTTGAAAGTCCAGTGGCTAAAGAGAATGGAAGAAATGATGAAGTAAGAGCTGAACAAAAGATTTCAAAGGGCGGCTCAAGATGACAAAGCAAAGTATTATAATTAAATGTACAAAGACCTGGAGTTAGAAAACCAAAAGGGAAGAACATGCTTAGAGTTTCTCAACTGAAAGAACTGAAGAAAAATTCAAGCCTCGAGCTGTAATACTGAAGGGTTCTATTGGGAAAATATTGACAGACCCAGGAAAAATCAAAAGAAGCGGGAAGGAATTCAGAGTCACTGTACCAAAAAGAATTGGTTGTCATTCCACCATTTCAGGAGGTAGCATATGATATAGGAACCAATGGTACTGAAGGAAGAACTCCAAGCTACACTGAAGACATTGGCAAAAAACAAGGTTTCCAGAACGGACAGAATAGCAACTGAGATGGTTCAACAAATGAATGCAGCATTGGAACTGCCAACTAGCCTATGTCAAGAAATTTTGAAGACAGCTACCTGGCCAACTGACTGAAGGAGATCCATATTTATGCCTATTCCAAAGAAAGTTGATCCAAAAGTATGTGAAAATTATTGAAAAATATTACACACAACTAAAATTTTGCTGAAGAACATTAAAAAGCAGTTACAGCAGTACATCTATAGGAAGTTGACATAAATTCAATCTGAATTCAAAAGAGGACGTGGAGAAAGGAAATATTGTTGATGTCAGATAGATCTGGGCTGAAAGCAGAGAATACTAGAAATAGGTTTACTAGTATTTTACTGACTACACAAAGGCATTTGACTATGTGGATCATAACAAATTATGGATAACATTTTGGAGAATGGGAATTCCAGAACACTTAATTGTATTCGTGAGGAACCTGTACATAGACCAAAAGGAATTTGTTCAAACAGAACAAGGGGTACTGCATGGTTTAAAGTCATTTGTATCCTTTCACCATACTTATTAAATCCCTATGCTGAGTAAATAACCGAAGAAGCTGGACTGTATGAAGAAGTACATGGTATAAAGATTGGAGGAAAACTCATTAACATCCTGCATTATGCAGATGACACAACCTTGCTTGCTGAAAGTGAAGAGGACTTGAAGAACCTACTCATGAAGATCAAAGACTACAGCCTTAGGAATGAATTACATCTCAACATAAAGAAAACAAAAATCCTCACAACTGGACCGATGAGCAACATCATGATAAATAGACAAACAATTGAACTTGTCAAGGATTACATTTTACTTAGACCCGCAATCAACACCCTTGGAAACAGCAATCAAGTAATCAAACAATGTATTGCATTGAACAAATCTGCTGCAAAAGACCTCTTTAGTGTGCTCAAAAGCAAATATGTCACTTTAAGGACTAAGGTGCACCTGACCCAAACTAAGGTGTTTTCAATAACCTTATATGCATGTGAAAGCTGGACAGTGAATAAAGAAGACTGAAGAATTCATGGCTTTGAATTATGGTATTATTGGTGAAGAATATTGAATATTCCATGAACTGCAAGAAGAATGAACAAATCAGTCTTGGAAAAAGTACAGCTAGAATGTTCTCAGAAGCATGGTGGTGAGACTTTGTCTCACATACTTCGGACATTTTATCAGGAGAGACCAGTCTCTGGAGAAAGACGTGGTGCTTGGTAAAGGGTTGCTATGAGTTGGAACCAACTTGAGGGCACCTAAAAACAACAACAAATTAAGAAGATGAAGTCAAAAAAGAAGATCAAAAGGACTATTAATCTAGGGTTTCTCCACCTCAACAAAATTGACATTTTGGGTCTAATAATTCTTGCTTTGTAAGGGGCTATTTGGTGCATTGTAGAATATTTAACAGCATCTCTGGCAGCAATACCCCACCCAGGTGTGACAACAAAAAGTGTCTTTGGACATTGCCAAGTAGCCCCTGAGCAGGAGAATCACCTCCAAGTCAAGAACCACTGCATTAGCTAATTCCTTGTATCTGTTTAATGTATTAGATAAAAGCTCAAAGGGTTAAACTCAGTAGACCAAGGTCACATTTCTAATAAGTAGAGGTTCTCAGATTCAACCTAAGGCTTAATATTAAATTCTGCATAGTGTGTTTGTAAAATATGCCAACACACCCCCATATTCATATACAATTTAATGGATGCATTCTGTTAATCTTTCTCTCTTCTCTGCTTCTCTCTCTCTCTCTATAAACATATATATAGACTCTGTCTCTGGCATAGTGCTTAAGAGTTTGGCTGTTAAGGTCATGGAAGCTCCATAGACACATCCAAACTCCTTGAGGGACCAAAGTTCTGGGCTGATGGCTGTGGGGACTATGGTCTTGGGGGATATTTAGCTAAGTTGGCACAACATAGTTTATGAAGAAAATGTTGTACTTTCTACTTTGGTGAGTAGTGCCTGGAGTCTTTAAGGTCTGTAAGCAGCCAACCAAGGTATTCCAATGGTCTCATTTCTTTGGGAGCAAGGGAGAATGAAAAAAACTAAAGATACAAGGGAAAGATTAGTCCAAAGACTAATGGACCACAACTACCACAGCCTCCACCAGACTAAGTCCAGTACAACTAGATGGTGCCTGGCTACCACCACTGACCCTTCTGACAGGTATCACAATAGAGGATCCTGGACAGAGCTGGAGAAAAATGTAGAACAAAATTCTAACTCACAAAAAAAGACCAGACTTACTGACCTGACAGAGACTGGAGAAACTCCAAGAATATGGCCCCCAGACACCCTTTTAGTTTAGTAATGAAGTCACTCCCAAGGTTCACCCTTCAGCCAAAGAGTAGGCAGGTCCATAAAACAAAACGAGACTAAAGGGGCACACCAGCCCAGCGGCAGGGAAGAGAAGGCAGGAGTGGACAGGAAAGCTGGCAATAGGGAACCCAAGTTTGAGAAGGGAGAGTGTTGACATGTCATGGCATTGTTAACCATTGTCAGAAAACAATATTAGTACTGTTTAATGAGAAACTAGTTTTTCTGTAAACCTTCATCTACCCAAAAAAATCTTCATCTAAAGTGTAATAAAAAGGAAAAAGATGTTCAAAATGAAGGAGAGAGTATTAAAAAAAAAAAAAAAAGTGTTTGGCTGCTAACCAAAATCTTGGCACCTCAAATCCACCAGGCACTCCTTAGAAACCCTATGTGGGCAGTTCTACTCTGTCCTTTAGGGTTGCTATGAGTTAGAATCAACTAGATGGCAATGGGTTTGGTGTTTGGAAATCCTGGTGGCTTAGTGGTTAAGAGCTATGGCTGCTAATCAAAAGGTAGGCAGTTCGAATCCACCAGTTGAAACACTATGGGATGGTTCTACTCTGCCCTCTAGGGTTGCAATGAGTTGGAATCAACTCAATGGCAATGGGTTTGGTTTTTGGTATACATTCATATATATATATATATATGTAATATGTGTTCTTTCTAGGTAGGAGGAGGTTTTTTTCACAAGCACCAAGTGAGTTGGACTAGATTTGGATGTGTGAGTGGTGATGTGAGGCTCTCTTCCCCCACTCATTAGGGGCTGGAGTGGGAAATACTGGGTTGTTGCAGGGAAACAGGGAAACCGTTAAAGCTTGGGAGACACGAAGAAATATGTATGTAAGGAGAAGATGTTGAAATGTGTAAGCTTTAAACACTGAAACAATTTAATTTGGGCATAAAATAACTTATCAAATACATTTTCTACCATCTACTACCATCAATAGAGAATTCATATTTAAATAGCTTCTTTAAAGGAAGTTTTGGGTGGCTAAAAAGCAAACCACCCTTAACTTCTGATTCACAAAAATATAGGGATCGTTACATAAAGTCTACCAAATGTGGATGTTCTCTGAAGCTTGTTCTTGGTGTGGAACATTTCCTGACACATGCCCTGGATGCTGGGTACAGATGGTCAATGATTGTATCTTTACCTTCCATGTACAGAAACGGACCAGGGGCAAGGCTGACATGTTCACCTCCCACTATGTAACTTTGGACAGATTCAGTGCTGCTAGTTATTTTCTCCTTTATGTAGTGAAATTAATGCTGATGCAAAATTCTCAAAGTTTTTCTTTTTGTCCTTAGGTGCCCTTGAGTTGGTTCCAACTCATAGCAACTCTGTGTAAAACACAGCAAAACACTGCCTGGTCCTGTGACATCCTCACAATTTTTGCTGTGTTTGAGGCCATTATTATAGCCGTAGTGTCAACCCATCTTGTTAAGGGTCTTCCTCTTTTTCACTGACCCTCTACCAATCATGGTGTACTTCTCAGGAGACTGATCTGTCCTGATAACATGTATAAAGTACTTGAGATAAAGTCTCACCATCCTTGCCTCTAAGGGGCATTGGGGCTGTACTTTTTTCAAAACAGATTTTTTCCTTCTTATGGCGGTCCATGGTATATTCAATGTTCTTCCCCAACACCATAATTTGAAGGCATCAACTCTTTTTCAGTCTTCCTTATCCACTGTCCAGCTTTCACATGCATATGAGGCGATTGAAAATACCATGGTTTAGGTAAGGCCCACTTTAATCCTCAAAGTGACATCTTTGCTTTTGAAGTTGCTATGAGTCGGAATCAACTCCACGGCAATGGGTTTGGTTTTGGTTTTTGCAAACTTTTTAAGTAGATTGAAAATAGTCAATACAGGTTAAATGTTTTGTAAATGTACTGTAAATAGGTTAGTTATTGTTATGTCAGTGGTGACATCAGATGAAAAGGAAGACAAATAAGCTAAGGAGAATTTGCTTACACATTTTAAAACTTTTTTTTCTTCTTCAAACATTGAAACAGCATTTTCTGAACACAATTGAATCCTCAGTAGGAAAATCTTTGACTTTAGTGAAGTCATATTCCATAATATTAAGAACACAAGAAAAGTATAAATTGTTTAATTAAAGAGTTGCCTCACTGGGATCAAGTACCAGGACCAATATGCCAGCTAATATTTCTATGACCTTCTTCAAATTGCCTTTTGAAAGGTGGATGGAATAATCACCTTTCATAGAAATTACAACATCAAAAATTTGCTGAAATCTTTTATCTGGCATTTCTTCCCTTCCTGTTTTTGTTTTTTTCTTTTTCTCTTGAAATAAATAACATTTTTATTCCATTGCCATGACTTTGTGCTTTAAGAAACAGAAGAGATACTTTTTTTGTGATCACACTATCACTTTTACCTTTGATTGATACAATGTAAGATATTTTTAACAAAATCTGAGAGAGGGAGAAAGAAGAAAGAGGCCTTACAACATTTAAATAATTTACTGAGACATTTGAGGATGTCTAAACAGAGTAGTGGAGCCCTGGTGGCACAGTGGTTAAGAGCTTTTAACTGCTAACCAAAGAGTCAGCTAGCAGTTTGAATCCACCAGCCACTCCTTGGAAGTCCTATGGGGCTGTTCTACTCTGTCTTATAGGGTTGCTACGGTCAGAACCGACTCAACGGCAATGTGTTTTTTCTTTTTTCCTCAGAATCAACTCAACAGCAATTTTTTTTTTCTTTTTTCCTTATCCTTATCCTATTAAAATAGGCGGAAACCCTGGTGGCGTAGTGGTTAAGTTCTACGGCTGCGAACTAAAAGGTCGGCAGTTTGAATCCCCCAGGCGCTCTTTGTAAACTCTATGGGGCGGTTCTACTCTGTTCTTATAGGGTCGCTATGAGTCAGAATCGACTTGGCGGCACTGGGTTTATTATTATTATTATTAAAATAGGTATGGTATGTTTTTATTTACTGCTTGGGTCTTTCACAACAGATTTGGGATGTAAACGCATGACTCCTTACATTTTATATTGTGTAATGGAATGGTGTTTCTTGTTTAAAAAAAAAGGTAAAATTGGTCATTCAGTTAATCCATTGCATAATTTCCTGAAAAATTCATAGTTATATCAATCATAGACATTAAAAAAACAAAAACAAAAAACAGTTCGCTCTTCTTTATTTACCTTCTATACTCTTGTTTATTACTTTGGGAAAGCCAGTGAATATTCAATGGAGACTTATAATGAAGCAACAACTCATTTCATTTTCTTAGGACTGTTCCCACCATCAAGGATTGGGCTGTTCCTCTTCATTCTTGTCATTCTCATTTTCTTAATGACTTTAATTGGCAACATATCCGTGATTTTCCTCATCCTACCGGACACCAGGCTCCACACACTTGTGTATTTCCTGCTTAGTCGGTTCTCCCTTATGGACCTGAATCACATCTCCACCATTGTCCCCAGGATGGCTTACAATTTCCTGTTTGAAAACAAATCGGTCTCCTTCATTGGATGTGGAGTCCAGAGTTTCTTCTTCATGACTTTGGGGCAGGTGCAGAGCCACTCTTCTTGGCATCTATGGCCTATGACCGATATGTGGCCATTTGTTTTCCTCTTCACTATCCAACCCATTTGAGCAGAAATTTGTGTGTGCTGGTGACTATAGGATCTTCGATGATCGGATGTCTCAATGTCTGTGCCCACAATGCATATGAACTCCATACACCCTATTGTTGATCCAAGATCATCAATCATTTCTTCTGTGATCTCACAGCCATATTGGCTCTGGTTTGCATGGACACCTGGACCTATGATTGCATAGCGTTTGTGTGCAACACCCTTGTTCCTCGCGTTACTTTCATTGGCATTACATGTTCCTATGGCTGAGTTCTCCTTCCCATCTACTGAATGCCCTCATTTGAAAGGAAGAAGAAAGCCTATTCAACCTGCAGAACCCACCTCATTATGGTGACATTGTACTATGCACTGTTTGTTTAAAATTATCTATGCCCAAGATCCTTCCGATCTCCAACAGTAGACAAGGCTCTGCCTGTTTTCTACACCATCCTCACCCTCATGCTCAACCCCATCATCTACAGCCTGAGGAACAAGGAGGTAATGGGGGCCCTGAGAACAGTTATTCAGAAAATCTTCTGTGTGAAAATGTAGACAAATTTTCTGCATTAGTCTTCAAGCTGCAGGTGTCTGTCTATTCTGCAGTAAATAGTCATTAAGAAAAATATTATTCAAAGCAAGAGGACAAGGGTCTAAGCTTATATTTAGAAGATTTTAAAAAGCAGAAGTTTGACAAAATAGTTTTATGTTATAAAGCATAATTTTTGTTTTTTCCTGAGGTGATTTTTTTCCACTAATATAAAAGGCATGTATAGTCAACGAAATTTCAGAAATAAGATTTTATTAACATGTAGAAAAGAAAATGAAAGCTGCTTAAAATGAAGATGTCATTCATCATAACAATTCTACTATACTTAATATAATTTATCTCTCAATATGACAACAGAACAGTAAATGTTTTGTTGTGACTGAATCTTATCAAAAGCAAAATAATGTTTTCCCATTGATTCACTCTTACTAGGTGTGTACTGTTTCAATTTTTTCCCCAATTTCAGGGGAAATGACAGATACAGGGATTTAGAAAGTCTTACACGATAATAGGGAAAATACAACAAGATTACGTTTTCCAGAATGGGGAGGGGGGTAAGCTGGATTTAGTTGGATGTATCCTTGTGGTTTTTATCCTAGGAAAGTGATTTACTAACAAGATCAGTAATTAGTGCTGGGGAGATGCTAACTGAGTAGAAGAAGGAGACCTTACTTTTTAAGAGGATTAATGGAAGTGACAGCCTAATGAGCACAGGTTATACTTTCGCATCCACTCCCAAACAAGTCCCCAGCAGAGACTCAAATTTTACATACCAAGTAGCCACTGGTACCCTTACATGAGACAGTTTATGTTATGCATATTCTTATTCTCCAGTCATTAGACTCATAATTCTTTGAAACATTTTCGGGGGTAGGAGCGGGGAGTCAACTTTTCTGCACCAGTATTTTAAATTGGTACTGAGCTCAGTCTGTGCCTAAATGGGTCCCATCAATATTTCTAGTTAAAAAAAAAAATAGCTTAGGTGTATATTCTAGGTGGAGAGGTATTGCAGTCTCAGGAGAGTGCTGTTGATATGCCTGTCATTCATTTTCTGAGGACAGATGAAAAGAGGAAGTTAGAATGAAAAAACAGACCTGGATTAACCAAGTCAACACAGCAATGGATAACTGATGTCTTAGAATTTGAAATCATTGTTTTTCCAGATGAGGAGATCCACATTTTGAACAAATGATATGAAGTTAGAAGTGTTTATATTAATTCCAAGTAAGTATTTAGAGTTTTTTCTCCTCATACCAAATTAAAACCTCAATTTATTGAATGGCAAATGAGTATGATTTCCTTATCTCCTAATTTAAATGAAGTGAAAATTTCTCATCACAAGGGACTGTATGATATCTAAACACTACTGTGGAAAAAGGTAACAATTTGGTTACTGATAAGATTTACCTAGTCTCATGTAACTTACTTGATTATTGCATTTACAGGGGAAAAATAAGACAATTGTGTCTTTAGACCAATATTCCAATACCAAATACCTACTGAGCACTTACTGTAGTTGGGGAAACAAATACTTCTATTTCACAATAAAAGGTGAGTCAATTTGGCAATTGAGAGTTAATCTATGCTTTTTTGTTCTTCCTTTCATTGAAAAAATCTATTCAGTTATAAAATCTTCTCAATCTTATCTATTGAGCATTTTAAGCACCTTCTCTCTTTCTCAATCTTGAAATTACTACCTTACTCCAGGTCTTAAATCTGTCTTTCCTAGACCCTTTTCTAGCAAGGTATTCCAAATGAATCAAAATAGAATTTGGAATCTGACATTATGAGCTAGAGTTCTTAACTGAAAGCACAGAAATAAGTTTAGTCTGACTCAATCAGAAAAATATATTATATTAAAAGAGAATCTCTAGAAAGCTAGGTGAATCAGGATTAAAGATCATGAGCAAAACCCAATATGTGCCTGAGGATGAGTCTTGTGTAGACAGCACTGTTGGTCCTCCTAGGAGTCATTCACAATGCCCAGAATCATATGGTTGGCACCTCTGGAAGCTGGATGAATTTACTGCTGTCTAATCCAAGTTTTCTTAGTCTCGTTAAAGTCTGGTGTCATAGTATTTAACAGAGTCTAGGAAGTATTCCTTGGTCATAGCTCTAAAGTGCGCAGAAAAGCGAGTATCAGGGTTCTGTAATAGATACTGGCCACCACCTGTCATTTTGTCATACTGTGTTGCCTTGCATGTTGTTTTGATGCTGGAGGCTATGTTAACAGTATTTAAAATATGGGCAGCATCACCTATGGTGGACAGGTTTCAGCGGAGCTTCCAGATTAAGACAGAATAGGAACAAAGGTCGACAATACACTCCCAAAAATTAGCCAATGAAATGTTATGGGTCCCAGAAGGTTATCAGACACACTTAGGACACACCATCAGGAGGGTCAACTGCTAGAGGAGGGAATACTGTTTGGTGAAGTAAGGGCCAATGAGGGCAAGGGAGACCCTGGTGAGATGGATAGGCACCGTAGACTCAAGCATGCCAGTAATCATGAGGATGACACAAGATGGGACAATGTTCTGTTTTGTTGTACATAAGGACACTATGAGTTGGAGTCAATTTGATGGAAATTATCTATCGATCTATCATCCATCTATCTATCTATCGTCTGTCTGTCTGTCTATCTAATAGATACAGGTACTTTGCTAAAGCAAATCAAAGGACGTTCAGAGATTAAAAAGAATCAAATGTTCTATAGGCTTTCTACTAAACCATGGGTCACCTGGTCCCTCAGTTATATCTTTACATGGGCTTTGATGAGTGAGAGAAGAGATTATATGAGAAGTTAGTTTTAGGCACAGTGCTTGAGGAGATAGGCATGAGAGGTAGAAACAGTAGAAACTGTTTGGTGTCCTCTTTGATTAGGCTGCAAAGACTTCTTAGGACCTTATTGTGATTAGAAGCAGAAGAGTGAACCTTGTCATGAAGAACTTTCTGAAACTTTTGAGAAAGCACTGTGGCTCTGAGATCTAATGATCTAATGTGACACAGAACTGGGTAGAAAGGTCATTTCTCCATTTCCGAAATGAACACAGTATAGCCACAACAATGTAGGTACATGTGAATGCTCTTACCTTTCTTTGGCATCTCAATGCCCCTACATCTTCCAGATTTCCCAAGATGAATCCGTGGTGGAATCTGGGGATAATTGTGTCACCATGACTGGCCTCCCACTGTGATTCTCCGTCTCTTCCTTCTCTGTTTAAATTTAGACTGGCTTGAAATTGCTCCTTCAGTGATCTAACTAAACTACATTCTGTTGATGTCACTTTCCTTAGTTTGGTATGAAATATTCTCCATTACTTTAGTCATCCCTAAGTCTGCAGAATCATACTCTAAAACTCTATGTAAATTTTTTGTTCTCTTCATGCTAAATCTAATGAAGTCCTGTGAGCAAGCTATGATAACTTCATGACTTCAGTTATAAAATTGCCTTTAAAAAAAAATTTATCTAGAATAAATTATTCACTGTGCTCACATAAAGTTATTTCACAAAGTAATTTATACTTCCTCATTTCTCAAGGCTAAGGTCAGGTGTACTCTAAAGAGAGAAGTATCCCAGAGCCTACATGTTCAACTGTATCCTTCCTCTCTGCTCTCACGCATCTCCATTACTCCTATCAATGACGCTCATCACACATCCTTGTAATTATCACTTTTTTAGTATCCCTCACTTGACCATTGCTGTTAACCATTAGTTATCTTATCTATTCTTCTTTGTTTGCTCAGGTCTTGCTTAATGACTATCTGTTTTACCGTCAAATTCTGTGTGCCTTAAAGTGTGTGTTGATTAGTCTTCTTGTTGTTGTTAGGTGCCGCCGAGTCGGTTCCGACTCATAGTGACACTATGCACGACAGAACAAAACACTGCCCAGTCCTGCAGCATCCTTACAATCATTGTTATGCTTGAGCTCATTGTTGCAGCCACCGTGTCAATCCACCTTGTTGAGGGTCTTCCTCTTTTCCGCTGACCCTGTACTCTGCCAAGCACGATGTCCTTCTCCAGGGACTGATCCCTCCTCACAACATGTCCAAAGTATGTAAAATGCAGTCTCGCCATCCTTGCCTCGAAGGAGCATTCTGGCCACACTTCTTCCAAGACAGATTTGTTCATTCTTTTGGCAGTCCGTGGTATATTCAATATTCTTCACCAACACCACAATTCAAAGGCGTCAACTCTTCTTCGGTCTTCCTTATTCATTGTCCAGCTTTCACATGCATATGATGTGATTGAAAATACCATGGCTTGGATCAGGCGTACCTTAGTCTTCAGGGTGACATCTTTCCTCTTCAACACTTTGAATTGGTCCTTTGCAGCAGATTTGCCCAACGCAATGCGTCTTTTGATTTCTTGACTGCTGCTTCCATGGCTGTTGATTGTGGATCCAAGTGAAATGAAATCCTTGACAACTTCAATCTTTCCTCCTTTTATCATGATGTTACTTATTGGTCCAGTTGTGAGGATTTTTGTTTTCTTTATGTTGAGGTGTAATCCATATGCCTATTCCCAAGAAAGGTGATCCAATCTGAAAGTGGAAATTATAGAACAATATCGTTAATACCACACGCAAGCAAAATTTTGCTGAAGATCATTCAAAAATGGCTGCAGCAGTATATCGACAGGGAACTGCCAGAAATTCAGGCCGGTTTCAGAACAGGATGTGGAACCAGGGATATCATTGCTGTTGTCAGATGGATTCTGGCTGAAAGCAGAGAATACCAGAAGGGTGTTTACCTGTGTTTTATTGACTGTGCAAAGGCATTCGACTGTGTGGATCATAACAAACTATGGATAACACTGCGAAGAATGGGAATTCCAGAACACTTAATTGCGCTCATGAGAAATTTTTACATGGATCAAGAGGCAGTTGTTTGGACAGAACAAGGGGATACTGATTGGTTTAAAGTCAGGAAAGGTGTGTGTCAGGGTTGTATTCTTTCACCACACCTATTTAATCTGTATGCTGAACAAATAATATGAGAAGGCTTGACTATATGAAGAAGAACGGGGCATCAGGATTGGAGGAAGACTCATTAATAACCTGCGTTATACAGGAGATTAGTCTTAGCCTATTGTATTCCAAATAATTAGGATCAGTTTGAAAATTTCCACAACATGTTGGCATTTTGGGTGAGATTACTTTTAATTTCTTGAATATTTTCTCATGTTAAACAAAATCTTCTGACAAACTAGGATTAAGTTTCAAGACTTATTGGTTTCAGAAAGATTCATGAATCAAGCAATAGGTCTTAGTAAAACTAGGAAGTGGTCACTTGAAAAGAACAGGCTGAAAGTTTATATAGAAAGCAAAAGGCAGAGAGAGAGAACAAAATAAAGTATTTTTTAAATATATTTTCACATATTATCAGGTAAAGGACAGAGCAGGATGTGTAGAACACATAAACATTTTAATTTATCTATTCACCAGGGTCTGTTAATGTCTGGCTAAAACATCTAGTCAAGCAAAAAAAAAAAAAAGGATGACTAAAACTTTTGCACAAGCAGAAATGCTTGTGCATACCCATGAGGTCAAAGAAGATAGGAATTTCAAACTGAGTGGGGGTGAAATCACCCAAGCCTCCTGCCTCCAACTAGCCTGAAGGATAAAGTAAAGATTCAACAGCAGAAAAGTAAAATATTTTTATTGTTGACTCTCTCAAGCCAATAAAGTGTGTAATTTAACTGTATACAAATGAATTTATGAAGGGCAGGACATCATTCCTACTCTATTAACGTTATATGAGAATAGTTGTCTTTTATTATTTCATGAATTCTTTACAAAGATTTAGGACATAAATATTTGCCACCTCAATCTTCCAGTTTTTAAGAAAAAGTAAATGTCATTGCTGTTCCCCATGCTCTGTGTGTGGTGTGTCCTGGGAAGGCAGGCACGTCTCATTTCCCATACCCTTCCAAAGCACTCTTAGAAATAAAAGAAATGTTTTAAAATTTCTTCATTCCCTGCGTTTGTTGGGGTGAGATAGATGCTATTAGGGGCTCAGTCAGTACTTCCTGATATGTCTGCTACAACCTGGCATGTCTACTATCCTTTGGCCATCCCACGCACTGGTCATTGTGGATGCCCTGAGAATGATTCTTTCTTGAGTTCCAACCACAGGCTTTTTGGTTTTCAAATCTCCAAATACATCTGGGGGTTTCAATCTCACATTCACCACACCTACGTTTGTGACCTTAGTGAATAACTGTGAGGCAGAGTCTAAAATGCTTTACTTTCCTGTTGAAACTTACCCTGAGCTTTTCTACCCTCCACAAGTTTAGCCCTATCTTGGAAAATACTCATGACAAATGTTTTTGTCCTCCCAATATATTATAAATACTGTGTGCTGAGTATGATTAAAGGCAGTGTTTTAATCCTGACAAGGAAACACTTTAACTTTCCAAAAATCAGATTTTTACAAATTCTGAGCACTTTAACTTTCAAGTAGTTGTCTTTACCAGGAATTGTAAAAATTCAAATATTTTTAAAAATCAAAAAAAACACAAAAATGAACTACCTTGAATTGAACCAACATTGTTAGCTTCCTTCAAGTCAGCTTCAACCGCTGGCAATCTTATGTATAAGAGAAAGAAGCTTTCTCCAATCCACTATACGTGGCAATATTTTGTGTGATTATGAGTACTTTCATTGGCTAATTTTTGGGCTTTCTTCCTGGTCTGCCATAGTTTGGAAGTTCTGTTGAAATTGGTCCGCTCTTGGTAGACCCTGCTGGTACTTGAAATCATAGCAACAGACAAGCCGCTGCAGCACAACAAAGTGACAGATGAGTCGTAGGAAGCAATATGGCCCTTTTCCAATAGAAGCCTATTGTTAATTCAGTTACTGAGATTGTAAGAATTATAAGACTATTTAATGCATTATCTGAAATAAAATTGCATTATTGCATATTTGTAAATTTTGAATCCCACTGGAGTAAAACTATTCCTTTCATTACCTATTAAAAAAAAAGTGTTTTATAATTTCATAGGCCTTTACAACAAAATGGAAAAAAATTGGAAATATGTAATACTGAAGATAAAGATCATTGCCAAATGGAGTGATATTATAAAAATTTCTACTTTAACTTTTTATTAAAATTCTTACATTTTATTTTAATTTATTAAATTTGTTCGCCGATATAATTAAAGCTGGAAAATTAACATGCAGATACATCATTACTATGCACTAACTTAACAATATGTAAAACTGATGACTCTATAAAATTTAAATGACACAATAATGTTGGAATGATCTGACTAAATGTGCTTATTTCTTTCACCCTGAATTGACCTTTCACATACCTGTGAAAACATTCAGAAAAATTCTCAGAGCTCCTTTGCCAAACTTGGCTTACGGCGGTGCTGGGTTATTAGTGACTTGCTCCATGTTGTCCAAGTCTCAGTGGACATTCCCAAGTGAACACAAATGAAAAAAGAATTAGAATCAATAACCCGGTCAAGAAGGCCTGAAGCCATGATTTTTGGTGAGTCTCCATTGAGTTATCTAAATCGTTAAGTGCAGGGATGAGATATGCATATACACTCTTGTTTTGAATATATTCAAAGCAGTTTATTCAGAAAAATAACTTTGTTCACATGATGACTGTGGGATCACTGTCAGTTGATCAAGCCAATCATTTGTGAAGGTAAGAATATAAAAAAAAGATAGTATTCCAAATTTTACTTTTATTTTTATTCATCATATATGAACAGGAATTCTTCCAAAATGATTAAAGAACTTTGGTTAGAATTAATTAGGTACCGCTATTTGTAAGTATTAGAATAAACAATATATTCAGGCATCTCATTAATGAGGGAACTTCAAAAAGAAAACTTTGACTTAACTGAGTCTAAGAGGAAATAAATGTATATTTATATAAAATTTGTATATGTATTAATATATATCCTTAAAAATTAAAAATGAATGGGTTGCTTGAATATTTGTACACTTTTAACAACATGAAGCTCTTTTTAAACCTAAAACATATGGTATAATACAATTCTGCAAAGAACTGGGGAGATTTTGAATCATTTCCTTGGCACCTAACAGAAAGGTTGGCAGTTCAAACACACCAGCTGCTCAGCAGAAGAAGGTTGTAGGAATCTGTTTCTGTAAAGATTACAGCCTTGGGAACTCTATAGGGCAGTTCTACTCTGTCCTGCAGGGTCACTGTGAATTGCAATTGACTCAACAGCACATAACAACAGCAACACTGTGAATTGAAGGTAAAACATAGGGAAATAGAATACACACTAAATGGTTGGTATTGTCTGTGAAACTCAGTCCTGAATTTATGATGAATAGACTCAGGCCTACCATCAAAAGCACCGTATTTATGAAAATATGGTCACTTCCAAAATAGTGATGATTGTGTGAAAAAATAGATAATAAAAATTCACATGACCTAAAATGGAACCACAAATGTAAGAATAATTTGTCTGTAACTGAGCAAATAAATTTAGAAAACAAATTATTTTAAGGAAAGGCTTGGAGAAGAAATTGGATTTATTAAGGACGGGAAGATGCGTTGTGTCTGGAGCCTGTGATGGAGCCTTTGGAAGTGGGTGAAGAGCGTAGCCAAGTTTAGAATTCTTTATATGGAGCTAGTAACACGAATTACATTCTCCATAAGTAAAGGCGTTTTCATGCAAGTAAGTGATGAGAATGCATATGGGTCGATTCCATTTTATTAATCCTTTTGGCAGTGTGGATTAATGTCTAAACTGAAATCATTCTGGACTTACAGTGACAGGTTTAGGAACTGAGTGACATAATTCATGTAAGAGTTGTTCAAGTTCAGAATTAGAAGATTCAAAGTAGAGTTGGAGGTAGGGTAGTGGCTGCGTTTTTTACAACACTGTTCACCAAAAATCCTACAGCATGAAATACAATGGAAGGTTGTTTTGAGTCTAATTCATAAATGTGTTATTTGTATTAGATGGGAGATGAGAGTCACTGGAAATAAAGGTGTCAATTCATAATGGAGTAAGGTTTTGAAGGCTCCAAGTGAAACAAGACTAATAAAACTAATTCTTAAGAGCCCAAACTCTCCCTTACAGTTGTGAATTTGACATTCCCTGTTTCCTACATTTACTTCTTTCTTTCATTCTACTTGTCCTTGAGTGAAGAGTGGTTAGTGCTGTGTCTTACTTGCTGTTCTGCCTTATATGACTCACTCTTTAGAATTAAATACCTGGAGATTACTTATCTAGATTTCATACGAAAATATAAAATGCAAGTTATATTAAAGGTAAAATAAGGATGTCTTACCTATTGGAAAATAAAATATTTTCTAAGTCTTAAGGAGAACATCTGGAAAAAATTCAGGGATCACAGGATTAGTAGATGTGCTATGGTTATCCAGGTTTTGTTTTTGAATACAAACTGTGCCTAATTGCAGTGCTTTATGATTTTAAGTATGTATTTTATTCATTTATATTTTACCTATATAAATTATTAAACTTCCAGTGAAGTAATAATTGCACCTTTATTAAGAACCTGACAGAGCTATTGTGAGAAACAGAGTAGTGAATATAAACAATTTGAAAACTATAACACTATGCAAAAGTAGTGGATGACAAATATTTGAATAAAAATGACAACAATTATGTTGATGGCAATAACAATGGTGATGAGGAGAATGAAGGTCTCAGTTACTGTTCCATGATGTCTATACCCAGGCTCACACTAAGTGTTCACTATGCATTATCTCACATACAGTTTACAATAATCTACATTTTGTTCTCTTTTGTTTTAATATCTGCTCCATATATAAACTACTGGCTTAAAGAGTTAAATTCACTACCTCAATTTACATAACTAATAAATAGCAGAGCAAGAGTTAGATCCAGTTTTGACTCAAACTCTGTAGTTGTGCAGTAAAGCAGATAAACGCACCCCTGTTCCAAACCCAAATTTGAAGTCTGTATGCTAGAAACCAGTTTCTATCTATCAGAATATCTGTTAACCTACTCCTTGATTCATCTATGACTAATGCTGATGATTGACCATTGTGGAATTTCATGAAGATATACGATTTAGAAGCAAACACTGTGTACTTATGATCTCTTTATACCCTAACAAATTTACAATTCTTAAACTCTAAAAAAACTCTACTCGTGTCTAATTAATTACATACAGTTTGTTTAAATATTAAATAAGATTATTACTTCCTAAAACACCTAACTAATATAAAGCATTATATACTCTCTGTCTTTTTAGTTGAATTAGTTGTGGAAACCTTTGATGCAATGAGGAATCGCATGTAGAATTACATACAAGGATACCATGCATTGTCTAGATGTCAGAAGATACTCTTCTGGGTCATCTGATTCTGATCTTGTGAAAGCCAATATACTACAGAGTAAGATCTAGACACCTGATAGCAATTCAAAATAATTCCTGTGTAGACATGCAGAATTAGGTATGATTTGTCACTTGTATGGAAGTAGGGTTGGCTTTTTGGAGCTAATGCATACAAAATCATCTTGTTTTGCTTGTTTCCTTGACTTGCAGGTGAATAAGGAAGGCCACTATCTGGAGATGGTTAATAAAAGTTTACATCTCTATCTTCCTTCCATGTACCAGTGTGGTCCATGTTTAAGGCTAGTTTCCCCTTCTCTATGAAACCATCATCAGAATGTTTTCTGCTTGCTCTTTCCTCCTGTGTATAATGCCATTATTGCTGATGCTCAAATCACAAGGTTTTAGGGGAATTATAAAAATCAAGACAGGTGGAAACATTTTGTAAATGGGCTATATTTGTATCACTTTTGTTATTTTAGTGGAAAAAAGGCATAGAAAAGAGACAGAAATAACTTATTTGGATTTATTTTTATATTTACGAGAAAAAGAACATCCTCTTCTCTTTATAACTTTAGAGCTTGAAACAATGGCTGAGACTGCTGCCCCATCAGGAACACAGTTCCTTTAATGATATCAGAGGACAAGATATTAGCACATAAGAACAGGGAACAGGGGTCATCAGAAAGATCTTGCATTGGAAGTCATGAAAGATGGGGTCAAATAATAGATCTGATGTTCCGTTCATTATTATTGTACTGTACTTCTTTTTCTTCATCTTTAAACTAGGATAACATTAACTTCTTCATGGAGACTTTGTCATAGACAGCCCTATATAAAATATAAATGATAGAAGCCATTGCAATGGTAATTTCATTGAAAATTTCAAATAGCCCATTTTCTATCTTGTCAAAAATTTAAACTACAAAAATAATTATATACTATGATATCAATCTAATTATTTTATTCACTCCCATATTTGCAAACAACATGCTAATCTTCTAAAGCTTGATTCCTATATCCAAAATACTGTCTCATGTCTCAGGTTATTGTGTATGAGGTGCTGCACTCCCCACATCCTCCTCCAGACCCCTTCCCTTTCCTCCATTCTCCCTACATGGTTACATCTACTTTGTGTCTTGGGAGGAGAGTGTGACAGCATTTTTCCAGCTTCTGGAATTTGTTGCTAATATATAAAAATTTAACATTATTGGAAAACCTGACTGTAATTGTCATTTTTGCATCTATTACTTCTTACTATTATTAATATTGTTTCTCTCAAGAAACTTAGAATCTTTTCTTTATAGCTGATATTGAGACTTTTCAAGAAAATATTTTCCAGAAGACATTTAGAATTTTCAAGAAAATATTTTCCAATAAAATATTTCTAATTTTTTTCTATGTGCTACATTGTATGCTATTTGAACATGGTGGTTTGTATATTTAAGTTCTGAGAGAATGTTTTCCTCTGGTAATATTAACTTCATAATTATTTTGCTATATGCATTTCTAGGAACACCCATAAGCATATGTAGGGTCCTCCTATATTAAACTTTTAGTTCTGTTAACTTTTCTAAATGTCTATCCTTTTATGTTTTTGTTTGTTGTTTGTCTTCTTTTTGAACTGCGAGATTTTCTCCACAGTATCTTTCAAATTTTTAATTGAATCATTTATATGTATTATTATATTTTTCATTCCTAGGAGCCTTTTCTTCTTACCTGGCACTTCCTTTTATGCCATGATATTCTGTAACGTTGATTTAATAACTTCTCATTCTTCTCTGAAGATTTGAAATGCTTTTTAGAAAATTTTCTTCTCTTCCTGTATGTTTTCTCAATCATCTTTAACTCACTGTACATGTGTGTGCGTATTTGCGTGTGTATGCACATATGTGTGCAGAGGAAGATTAACCAGTAAGCAAGGTGTGCAAAAGCTTACAGTAAGAAAGGTACTCGCCAGCTTAATTGTGTTTACTTACTAATCTGTAGTACACAGATTCAACAGTTTTTCACCACAGGTGAAACTGTGCACTACATATTGGTAAGCAAGACCAAGTAAGCCCATGTGTACCTTGCTTATTGGTAATCCATCCCTATGTGTCTGGATCTTCCTCTTGTCGTTACGGAGACTTTCTCAAAGGTGTGGTGACTTTATCTTTAAAGTAATACTTCAGACCTAAACGCTATAACTCTTTTCGAGCATAGCATAAAGACAGTGCACATTTGAGGTCTTCATTATGAAGAATTCTCCCACGCACCCCCACAAAGAAAATTCTCAAGGTACTATTCTTTTTTACATTTAAGTGAGAGACCAGTCCTTCTTACAAAGGCCCTGAACTCTTTCACCTTTCATTGTCTCATCTCCTGCTCTCATTCTTAATTTCTCAATATTGTATATATTTTTTCTTTTTAAATTTATAACATTTCTATGACTTAATAATCGTGTACTTGGATTTTAATTACAAAAAAAATTCAGAAAAAGAAGAATGAATGAGAAGGAGCCACTATGCAATGTATTATGTCAGCTAAGCATCAGGGAAGCAGAATGACAGAAAGCGCTTCCTCTTTGGGGAGAGCTGTTTTTTTTTTTTTTTTTGAGCAGAGTCACAGCTGCTACGATGGTCACCGGCATATAGACACTTCAGTAAAAGGTCTGCTTTAACTAGAAATTTGGAAATTGGGTGAGTGGGTAGAAGGGAACACATAGCAGAGAAAATTGAAAATAATAATAATAAAAAAAAAATATGACTTAAACTGACTTTGTGTAAATAGTATTTGCAATGATAATTCATTATGGATTTATTTCTGAACAGAAGACCCAAAAAATGATACCTGCCTTCAAGGAAGTTTGATTTGGCATTACCGCACACGGAACAGTGAAGAAAGAAATATAGCTCCTCAACAAGAGCTGATGAACTGCTGCTGTAAATCTTAGAATATAAATTTAGAAGAAAAACATCTCCTGAAGATCATAAAAAGTGGTTTGTGAGTCTATAACAGATTTTCAACGTATATGATTTGAGTATAAGATCCAACCTTGGTGGTCCCTAATTTTATGTAAGGCAACGAAACATCCATATCCTACTAAATCATTATACATTTTTTTCTATGAATTCATAGATTTCTTATGACATATTTTGGTCATAAATGTTTGCCTTATCAAATTTGATCTAAAAAAAAAAAATTTTTTTTTTTTTTTTGATCTAGAGGTCAGAAAATAAGATTTCTCTTTCAAAGTAGTGAAGTTTAGTCCTTTATTTAAGAGAAGTAAATTTCATGCATAATTCACAGTCTAAATAAACTAAGCATAAAGAAATAAATAAAGCTTGACTTGACTTACTTACCTAGCTTATTTACTATTCTCTCTGTTTTTAGAAAAAAACACATGAATGCCTGATGGAAAATTACAACCAAACATCAACTGATTTCACCTTATTAGGGTTGTTCCCGCCATCAAGGATGGGCCTGTTCCTCTTCATTCTCATCATTCTCATTTTCTTAATGGCTCTGACTGGCAACCTGTCCATGATCCTCCTCATTTTCCTGGACACTCATCTCCACACGCCCATGTATTTCCTACTTAGTCAGCTCTCACTCATGGACCTGAATTACATCTCCACCATTGTCCCCAAGATGGCTTCCAACTTTCTGTTTGGAAACAAGTCTATCTCCTTCATTGGATGTGGAGTCCAGAGTTTCTTTTTTTTGACTTTGGCAGGTGCAGAACCACTTCTCTTGGCATCTATGGCCTATGACCGTTACTTGGCCATTTGTTTTCCTCTTCACTATCCTATCCGTATGACCAAAAGTGCTTGTGTGCTTATGACTACAGGATCTTGGATAATGGGGTCTATTAACTCCTGTGCCCATACTGCATATGCACTCCACATACCCTATTGCCAATCCAGGGCCATCAATCATTTCTTCTGTGATGTCCCAGCCATGTTGGCTCTGGCTTGCATGGACACCTGGGACTATGAGTACACGGTGTTTGTGAGCACTACCTTGTTTCTCATGTTTCCTTTCATTGGCATTACTTATTCCTATGTCCAAATTCTCCTTGCTGTCTACCGCATGCCCTCAACAGAAGGAAGGAAGAAGGCCTATTCAACTTGCAGTACCCACCTCACCGTGGTGACTTTGTACTGTGCACCTTTTGCTTACAACTATCTACGCCCAAGATCACTCCGATCTCCAGCAGAAGACAAGATTCTTGCTGTTTTCTACACCACCATCACCCCTATGATCAATCCAGTCATCTACAGTCTTAGGAACAAGGAGGTGATGGGGGCCCTGAGAAGAGTTATTCAGAGAATATTCTTTGTGAAAGTGTAGACAAAACCTTTTTTTTTTTTTTGAAAGTGTAAACAAAAGATTTTGCATCAGTGTCCAAGCTGCAGGTGCAAATCTTTTCAGGACTGCACAGTCATTATGGAAATATTATTCAAGACCTGAAGACAAGGACTGAATTTAAAGGATTAAAAAAGTGACATTTTACCAAAAAAAAAAAAAAAAAAAGTATATCCTCAGCCCACTGTTTTTACATTTTTTGTGGTGATGATTTTTCCATCAATGTAAATAAACACATTTTCCAATAACTTCTGAATGGTAAGATTTTATTAAAATGTAGAAAATGGAAATGGAAACTGCCTAACTTGAATTTACTATTCAGCATACAGTTCTACTATATTTAATTTATTTTTCAACACAAATAACTTAGGGCAACAGAACTATAAATATTTTAGAATGGAAGCAAGTTGAAAGCAAATGAATCTTAGGTTTATTTCTATTAATTTTTACTTTTAGTGGCTATGAAACTATTCTTATATTCCTAATATTTAGAACTGGCAGATACAGGGAATAGGTAGAGGTTTGCACATGTTTAGAAGCCCTTATACCACTATGGAAATCGTGGTGGCATAGCGGTTAAGACCTACAGCTGCTAACCAAAACATTGGCAGTTCAAATCTACCTTGTGCTCCTTGGAAATCCTATGGGGCAGTTCTACTCTGTCCTATAGGGTCACTATGAGTCAGAACTGACTCGATAGCAATGGTTTTTTCATTTTTTTTATTTTTTATACCACTATGCTTTTTTTTTTTTTAATGGAAAATAGATGGCAAGTTTGTCTTCACTGAGATTTATCTGAGTAAATCCTAAAAAAAGGAAGTGATTTATTAACAGGTCTACCTCAAGGTCAATAATGAGGGCTGGACAGTTCCCAACTGAGCTCTAGAAGAACGAGAGCCTACTTTATAAGAAGATTTAAAAAAAATTATAGACTATCAGGGCCACTTCTGCAATAAGCTCTTGACACATACTCAATGACTTGTTTTTGTTAGAAATCCCAAAAGTTAAAATATTTTCAAAACTTTTTAAAATATACAGAATAGTTTATATAGAACCAATATTATTCCTCAGTTGAAACCTAGTGTTAATTCAGTTACTAGAGATCATGAGTAATCTAAGAACATTTAAAATATTATGAAATAAAAATTACGATGTTTCATATTTAAAAAAAATTATTCCCCCAAAGTAAGTAATGTTATCTTTTTATAGCCTATTTCAATAATAAAAGATTGTTTAATAATTTATCAGACCTTTCCAACAGAGTGGATACAATTTGAAGGTACATAATACTTAAAATAAATAAAAAGAAAACTTCCAAACTTTGTGATATTTGAAGAAATTCTGCTTACATAGTTTATTAAATTTATCACATTCTATTTTAATTTATTAAATTTGTTGGCCATTATAATCAAAACTGTCAAGCAAATTGATATATGCAGACATATCATTATTTTGAAATTACTGAAAAACAATATACAAAATAGATGACGCCATAAAACATTAGTGAAACAATAATATTGAAAGGATCTAGCTAAATGCATGTGCTCCTTTGCCACTGAATTGACCTTTAATACACCTGGAAAGCATTCAGAAAAATTATCAGAACTCCTTCTCTGGGTCCATTCTGTGTCATTAGTGACTTGCTCTATGTTGCCCAAGTCTCACTGGATATTTCCAAGTGAATTAAAAAAAAAAGTATAAGAATCAATAACCAGGTCAAGAATGCCTGGATCAAGGTTTTTGGTGAGTCTCCACTAAGTTATTTAAAATAGTAACTGCAGGCATGAGAGACGAATATGTACTTTTGTTTTAAATATATTCAAGGATGTTACCCAGAAAAAAGCCTTAGTTCATATGAGGATTTGTAAGATTACTTTCAGCTGACCAAGCCAGAGGTTTGTGAAAGTTAGAAGATAAAAAGAAGATAATGTTGCCAATTTTAATTTTATGTTCATTGAAGAAGGACTCTTCTACAAGTGATAAAAAGAACTATAGTTAGAATTATGTACTGCTATTTAGAATAAGCAATTGAAAAAGTCACTATCTCATTGATCATGGAACTTCACAAAGAAAACTTTATTTGACTGAATTGGGTCATTCAGATATAGGCTCAGAGAATTAAACTCACTAACTCATGTTAAATTTCTACGAAGTGGTAGAGTCAGCATTAGATTTAGTTGTGACCTACACTTTCTGTCATTTACTTGTACAATAAAGCTGTATAAATCCACCCCCATTCCAAACCAAAATTTGAAGGCCATATTGTCATAATAGGTTGCCATTTAGCTCTCAAAATATCTGCTTACCTATTTCTTGATTAATCTATGATTACTGCTGATGATTGACCATTGTGGAATTTCATAATGGTGTATGATTTAGAAACGCACACACAAACACTCTGTATTCTCTTTATATGATTTATACTCTATATACCCTTTAATTCCTAATAATTATATGGTTCTTAAGCTCTGTCAGTTTGTGGTACTGTGGGGGCTTGCTTGTTGCTGTGTTGCTGAAAGCTATGCCACCAGTATTCAAATACTAGCAGGTATATGGATAGGTTTCGGCTGAGCTTTCAGACTAACACACACTAAGAAGGATCTGGAGATCTAATTCTTAAAAGAATTATCCAGTGAAAATCTTATGAAGAGTGGCAGAATATTGTCTGATATAGTGCCTGAAGATGAGCACCTCAGGTTGGAAGGTACTCAAAAGACAACTGGGAAAGAGCTAACTCCTCAAAATAGAGTAGACCTTAATGACGTGAATGGAGTCAAGCTTTTGGGACCTTCATTTGCTGATATGGTATGACTCAAAATGAGAAGAAACATCCATTAATAGTCGGAATGCAGAATGTACAAATTATGAATCTAGGAAAATTGGAAATCATCAAAAAACAAAATAGGAAGCATAAATATCGATATCCTAGGCATTAGTGAGCTGAAAAGGACTGGTATTCACCATTCTGAATAGGCCAACCATATTGTCTACTACTCTGGGAATGACAACTTGAAGAAGAATGATGTTGCATTCATTGTCAAAAAGAATATTTCAGGATCTATCCTGAAGTACAAAGCTGTCAGTGATAGGATAATATCCATACATCTACAAGGAAGACCAGTTAATACGACCTATTCAAATTTACCCACCAAACACTATGGGCAAAGATGAAGAAATTGAAGATATTTACCAACTTCTGCAGTCTGAAATTGATGCAACAGGCAATCAGGATCAATTGATAATTACGGGTAATTGGAACACAAAAGTTAGAAACAAAGAAGAAGGATCGGTAGTTGGAAAACATGGCCTTGGTGATAGAAATGATGCTGGAGATCACATGATAGACTTTTGCAAGACCAATGGCTTCTTCATTTCAAATAACTTTTTTCGACAACATAAATGGCGACTATAAGTGTGGGTCTAGTCAGATGGAATACAGAGGAATTAAATTGATTATATGTGTGGAAACAGATGACGGAAAAACTCAATATCATCAGTTAGAACAAGGCCATGGACTGGTTGTGGAACAGCTAATTGCTCATATGCTAGCTCAAGTTGAAGCTGAAGGAAATTAGAACAAGGCTATGAGAGCCAAAGTATGACCTTGAGTATATTCCATCTGAATTTAGAAACCATCTCAAGAATAGATCTGACATGTTGCACACTAATGACCAAAGACCAGAGAAGTAGGGGAATGAGATCAAGGACCTCGTATATAAAGAAATCAAGAGGTCATTAAAAGGACAGGAAAAAAGAAAAGATCAAAATGAATGTCAGAAGAGACTCTGAAACTTTCTCTTGAAGGTTGAGTAGCTAAAGCGAGCAGAAGAAATGATGAAGTAAAAGAGTGGAACACAAGATTTCAAAGGGTAGCTAGAGAAAACAAAGTAAAGGATCGTAAAGACACGTGCAAAGATACAGAGTTAGAAAACCAATAAGAAAGAATGCACTAGGCATTTCTCAAACTGAAAAAAACTGAAGAAAAAATTCAAGCCTCAAGTTGCAATATTGAACGATTCTACAGGGAAAATATTGAACCGCTCAGGAAGCATCAAAAGAAGACGAAAGGAATACACTGAGTCATTATACCAAAAAGAACTGGTTGACATTCAACCATTTCAGGAAATAGTGTATGATCAGGAACTGATGCTATTGAAGGAAGAATTTCAAGCAGCACTGAAGTCATTGGTGAAACACAAGGCTGCAAGAACTGATGGAATATTAACTGAGATATTTCAATAAGCAAATGTAGTGTTAAAAGTGCTTAGTCATCTGTGCCAAGAAATCCGAAAGACAGGTACCTGGCCAATCTAATGGAAGAGATCCGTATTTATGCCTATTCCAAAGAAAGGTGATCCAACTGAATGGAGAAATTATCAAATAATATCACCAATATCACAGGCAAGTAAAGTTTTGCTGAAGATCATTCAAAAGTGGCTGCAGCAGTACATTAACTAGGAAATTCCAGAAATTAAAGCCTAATTCAGAAGAGGACACAGAACAAGGGATATCAATGCTGATGTCAGATGGATCCTGGCTGAAAGCAGAAAATACCAAAAAAGATATTTGCCTGTGTTTCATTGCCTATGCAAAGGCACTTGACTGGGTGGACCATAATAGATTATGGATAACATTGGAAAAAATGGGAATTCCGGAGCACTTAATTTGCTCATGAGGAACCTCTACATAGACTAAGAGGCAGTTGTTCAAACCGAACAAGGGGATACTGCATGGTTTAAAGTCAGGAAAGGTGTGTGCCAAGGTTGTATCCTTTCACCACACCTATTCAATCTGTGTGCTGAGCAAATAATCCCATAAACTGGACTATATGAAGAAGAATGGGACATCAGGATGGGAAGAAGGCTCATTAACAACCTGCATTATGCAGATGATACAACCTTGCTTGCTGAAAATGAAGAGGACTTAAAGCACTTACTGTTGAAGATCTAAAACCACTGCCTTCAGTATGAATTACACCGCAACATAAAGAAAACAAAAATTCTCATAACCAGACCAAGAAGCAACATCATGATTGAAATTGTCAAGGGTTTCATTTTACTTCAATCTACAATCAACGCCCCTGGAAACATAGGCCAAGAAATCAAAAGACACATTGCACTGGGCATATCTGCTACAAAAAATATTTTTAAAGTGTTAAAAGGCAAAGATGTCACCTTGAAGACTAAGGTGTACCTAACCCAAACCATATTGTTTTCAGTTGCCTCATATGCATGAGAAAGCTGGACAATGAATAAGAGAGATGGAAGAAGAATCAATGCTTTTGAATTATGATGTTGACAAAGAATATTGACTAAACCATGGACTGCCAAAAGAATGAACAAATGTGTCCTGGAAGAAGTACAGCCAGAATGTTCCTTAGAAGCAAGGATGGCAAGACTTCATCTCACATACTTTGGACATATTATCAGGAGGGATCAGTCCCTGGAGAAGGGCATTGTACCTGTACTGTACAGGTTGCCATTGAATCGATTTCAACTCATAGCGACTCTATAGGACAGAGTAGAACTGCCCCACAGAGTTTACAAAGAGCACCTGGTAGATTCAAACTGCTAACCTCTTGGTTAGCACCGATAGCACTTAACTACTATGCCACTGGGGTTTCTGGAGGACACCATGCTTGGTAAAATAGAGGGTCAGTGAAAAAGAGGAAGGCCCTCAATGAGATGGATTTACACAGTGGCTGCAACAATGGGCTCAAGCATAACAAGGATTTTGAGGATGGCGCAGGATCAGGCAGTTTTTCATTCTGTTGTACATAGGGTCCCTAAGAATCTTCCTTTACATAACATCTATACCTTGACTTTACTAAAGAAATAGTATCAATGTTTCTTTGTAAGCAAAATCTCCTAAGAACTGAGACTTTTCAATTGGGAGCTACACATTAATTACAGTTCATTCAGAGGCTTTGAGAAACCATTTTTCCGTCCGATGTGTGTTTTCTTCTATCATTCATTAGAATTGGGTTGTTGTAGTATAACTCACTGTTAAACGAGAATATGTTAGAGCTAGAGCATATGAGGAAATAAAAACACAAGAATTTGTTAAAATGAGTAAATTTTAAACACTGAAACAATTTTATTTGGGAACCAAAATTTGTTTCATATACATTGTTTATCCTCTATCATGTATAGATAACTTCTGTTTTAATAACTTTGCTTTTTTCTTTCTTCTCTTCTTCCTTCCTTCTCTCTTTCCTTTCTCTCTCTCTCTTTCTTTCTGCTCTATGTGATTGAAAAGTGAACCATCCTTACTTTAGATTTATTAGCTACAAATATTTGAAGGATAATATAGGGTCTGTATGAGTTGGAGTCAACTTGATGTCAATGAGTTTTGTTTACACAGTATGCATTTAAAAGCTTTTATATATATATATATATAAAAAACTTAGCTGGGTATTTATGGAAAACTACTTAAAATCTCATAACAAGTTTATCATCTATGATAATAGTGATATCAACATCAGAAGCTTGTGGAAAGGATAAAATACAACTTAATCTTGACACAAATTCTGAAATACTTTAGGTGTCACCTAGTGGAGGTGGTGAATAAAAGTTTTACCTCTATCTTCCCTCCCAAGTATAGTCATGGTCCAGGTTCAAGGCTTGTTTCTCCTATTTTTGTTTCTTCTCTGAAACTATCATCAGAATTTATTTTCTCCTTGCTCTTTCTTTTTGCTCATAATGCCTTTAATGCTGATGCTTAATCACAAATCACAAAGTTTTTAGGGAAATTAAAAAAAAAAAAAGGGCAGCATGCTGGACTACAAATAAATATTTATCGATATTTCAGTGAATAAAAGCAAAAAAAGCAGGAGTATAATTAACTTATTTATATTTTTTTTGCATAAGAAAAAACATCCTCTTCTCTTTATACCTGGACAAAATGCTGAAAGCTGCTTCCCTATCAGGTTCACAGCCCTTGAAATGAGTTCAGAGGACAGGATATTAGCACATAAACAGGGGAGCACAATCAACAATACATTTCATTGGCAGTCACAAGACATGGTATCAAATAACTGATCTGATGTGGCATCCATTATTTCTGTATTGTGCTGTTTCCCCCTCTAATTTAGGAAAATATTAACGGCCTCATGGACAAAATCATTTTAAAAAATTGATTGTAAATATGACATCCATATATTTACAAAAATGTGGAGGAATTCTATCTCTTCTAAAAATATAGTAAAAACATTCAGGGAATTAGTGACTAAAAATAATGAAACATATCAGTCCTTTGATTAGGGAAGACAAAGGTATCCCAAGAAGGCAAAGGAAAAATATATCTGAATCAAGATATAATGTAGTGAAACCTCGGTATGTGAATACAAAAAAAAAAAAAAAACAAAAAAACCAGGGTTAAGAAAGACATGACCTACATAAAATAAAATAAGACTAAAAGTTTTGTTCTTAAAAAAAAAAAATGATGGTCACCACTACTCTTCTAAGATAGTAGGTGAGAGCCTACACCACACACTAGGTGACACACTATCAGGATTCTATTCAAGAATAGTGAATGGACTCATAGGCTTCTACACCTGGTAACAGCTCAAACCAGCTGGTAACAGGACGTAAGTGATTCAAAGGCTCCAACAATCAAGTTAGCACGCTCTAGCACCCATCTGGGTGTATTGAAACAAAACAAAACAAGAAGATAAGACTCAGTGAGCAAATATAAAATATATTATTACCATAACTTATAGATTGCTCAGAGACAGCAGTCGATATTAAATCACATAAAGAAGCAGACCATGATTGCTTCTACAAACCCCCAAATCAAAAGAATCAAAACCTTTCCCAGATGAAGTTACATTCCCAGAAATGCCAGATGTAGAATATCAAAAACTAATATACAGAACGCTTCAAGGCATCAGGGATGACCTCAGAAATAAAATAGGCAAGGTACAGAAAAAAACCAAGAAACACACAGATAAAGTAGTTGAAGAAATCAAAAAGATTATTCATGAACATAGTGAAAAAATTTAATAAGCTACAAGAATCCATAGAGAAACAGCATTCAGAAATTCAAAAGACTAACAATCAAATTACAGAATTAGACAGCCCAATAGGAAGTCAGAGGAGCAGAATCGAGCAATTGGAATGCAGAATTGGGGAGGTGGAGGATAAGGCCATTGGCACCAATATATTTGAAGAAAAATCAGATAAAAGAATTAAAAAAAATGAAGAAACCCTAAGAATCATGTAGGACTCTATCAAAAAGAATAACCTGCGTGTGATTGGAGTTCCAGAACAGGGAGGGATAACAGAAAATACAGAGAGAAGAGTTGAAGATCTGTTGGCAGAAACCTTTCCTGGCATCGTGAAAGATGGAAGGACATTTATCGAAGATGCTCATTGAAGCCCATACAAGATAGATCCCAAAAGAAAATGAACAAGACATATTATCATCAAACTTGCCAAAACCAAAGATGAAGAGAAAATTTTAAAGGAACCAGGGATAAACAAAAAGTCACCTACAAAGGAGAATCAATAAGTTTGGACTACTCGGCAAAAACCACGCAGGCAAGAAGGCAATGGAATGACATATATAGAGCACTGAAGAAGAAAAACTGCCAGCAAAGAAATATATATCCATCAAAACTCTCTCTCAAATATGAAGATGAAATTAAGTCATTTACAGATAAACACAAGCTGAAAGAATTTGCAAAAACCAAACCAAAGCTTCAAGAATTACGAAAGGAAATTCTTTGGTCAGAAAATCAGTAATATCAGATATCAGCACAACACCAGGTCACAGAGGAGACCATCCTGATATCCACTCAGATAGGGAAATCACAAAAACAAAATAAGATTAATTAAAAAAAGGATCAAAACAGGGAATCATTGACGTCACTATGTAAAAGATTACAACAATCAATAAAGAGGGTCTAAATACAGGAGGCATATGGAGAAGAAACCAGGTTGATATAGGGCGATACAAGGTAGGTTTTTACTTAGAGAAATAGGGGTAAATATTAAGGTAACCACAAAAAGGTGTAACGTAACAACTCAGGAAAAATAAATTCAAATACAATGAAAATGAGGAACACACAATTTACAAAGAAAAATGTCTCAGCACCAAAAAGTAAGTGGAAAAATGAAATTGTCAACAACACACAGAAAAAAGGCATCAAAATGACAGCACTAAGCTCATACTAATCTATAATTATACAGAACGTAAATGGACTAAATGCACCAATAGAGACAGAGAGTTGCAGATTGGATAAAAAAACATAATGCAGCTATATGCTGCCTACAAGAGACACAACTTAGAATTAGAGACACAAACAAACTTAAACTCAAAGGATAGAAAAAATATATCAAGCAAACAACAATCAAAAAAGAGCGGGAGTGGCAATATTAATTTCTGACAAAATAGACTTTAAAATTAAACCACAAAGGATAAAGAAGGACACTATATAATGATTAAAGGGACAATTGACCAGGAAGATGTAACCATATTAAATATTTATGCACCCAATGGCAGGGCTCAAGATACATAAAACAAACTTTAACAGCATTACAAAGTGAGATAGACACCTCCACAATTATAGTAGGAAACTTCAACACACCACTTTCCGTGAAGGACAAGACATCCGGTTAGAAGCTCAGTAAAGACACAGAAGATCTAATTACCAAAATCAACCAACTTGACCTCATAGACTTATACAGAACACTCCACCCAAAAGCAAGAAAGTATACTTTCTTTTTAGTGCACATGGAACTTTCTCTAGAATAGACCACATATTAATTCATAAAGCAAGCCTTTGCTGAATCCAAAACATCGAAAAATTGCAAAGCATCTTCTCAGACCATAAGGCCATAAAAGTACAAGTCAATAACAGAAAAACCAGGGAAAAGAAATAAAATATTTTAGAAACTGAACAATACCCTGCTCAAAAAAGACTGGGTTATAGATGACATTAAGGAGGGAATAAAGAAGTTCATAGAATCCAAAGAGAATGAAAACACTTCCTATCAGAGCCTTTGGCACACAGTGAAAGGAGTGCTCAGAGGACAATTTATATCAATAAATGCGCACATAAAAAAAAAGGAAGAGCCAAAATCAAAGAACAGTCTGTACAACTTGAACAAATAGAAAGAGAGCAACAAAAGAAACCATCAGGCACCAGAAGAAAACAAATAATAAAAATTAGAACAGAATTAAATGAACTAGAGAACAGAAAAACAACTGAAAGAGTGAACAAGACCAACAGCTGGTTCTTTGAAAAAATTAACAAAATTGGTAAACCATTGGCCAGACTGACTAAAAAATACAGGAAAGGAAACAAATACCCCAAATAAGAACTGAGATGGGCCATATCACAACAGACCCAACTGAAATTTAAAGAATCATATCAGATTACTACGAAAAATTGTGCTCTAACAGATTTGAAAATCTAGAAGAAATGGATGAATTCCTAGAAACACACTACCTGCCTAAACTAACACAAACAGAGGTAGAACAACTAAATAGACCCATAACAAAAAAAAAAAAAAAAAAAGAGATTGAAAAGGTAATCAAAAAACTCCCAACAAAAAACTCCTGGCTCTGACTGCTTTATTGCAGAGTTCTACCAAACTTTCAGAGAAGAGTTAACACCACTACTACTAAAGGTATTTCAAAGCATAGAAAAGGATAGAATACTCCCTAACTCATTCTATGAAACCAGCATATCCCCGAAAGCAAAACCAGCTAAAGACACCACAAAAAAAGAAAATTATAGACCTTTATCCCTCATAAACATAGATGCAGAAATCCTCAACAAAATTCTAGCCAATAGAATTCAACAACATATCAAAAAAATAAATCACCATGACCAAATGGGATTTTTTTTTTTATTATACAAGGATGGTTCAATATTAGAAAAACAATTAATGTAATCCACCATATAAATAAAAGACAAGAACCACATGATTTTATCAATTGATGCAGAAAAGGCATTTGACAAAGTTCAACACCCATTCATGACAAAAACTCTCAGCACAATAGGAAGAGAATGAAAATTCCTCAACATAATAAAGGGCATTTTTTATACAAAGCCAACAGCCAACATCATCCTAAATGGAGAGTCTGAAAGCATTCCCCCTGAGAAGGGCAACCAGACAAGGATGGCCTTTATCACCACTCTTATTCAGCATTGTGCTAGAGGTCCTAGCCAGAGCAATTAGGCTGGATAAAGAAATAAAGGGCATACAGATTGGTAAGGAAGAAGTAAAAGTATCTCTATTTGCAGATGACATGATCTTATATACAGAAAACCCGAAGGAATCCTCAAAAAAACTACTGAACCTAATAGAAGAGTTCAGCTGAGTATCAGGTTACAAGATAAACATACAAAAATCAGTTGGATTCTGATACACCAACAAAAAGAACATCGAAGAAATCACTAAATCAATACCATTCACAATAGCCCCCAAGAAGATAAAATACTTAGAAATAAATCTAACCAGAGACGTAAAGGACCATTTAAAAAAAAAAAAAAAAAAACTATAAGCTACTAGTGCAAGAAACCAAAAAAGACCTACATAAGTGGAAAAACATACCTTGCTCATGGATAGGAAGACATAACAGGGTAAAAATGTCTATTCTACCAAAAGCCATCTATATATACAACCCAATTTTGATCCAAATTCCAACCACATTCTTTAATGAGTTGGAGAAACAAATCACCAACTTCATATGGAAGGGAAAGAAGCACCAAAGAAGTAAACCATTACTGAAAAAAGAACAAAGTGGAAGGCCTCATTCTACCTCATTTTAGAACCTAAAAAAAAAAAAGTGTTTTTTTTTTTTTTTTTTTTATATCGCCACAGTAGTCAAAACAGCCTGGTCCCGGTACAACAGACACATAGACCAATGGAACAGAATTGAGAATCCAGACATAAATCCATCCACACAGAGGAGCTGTTATTTAACAAAGGCCCAGTGTCAGTTAATTGGGGAAAAGATATTCTTCTTAACAAATGATGCTGGCATAACTGGATATCCATCTGCAAAAACATGAAACAAGACCCATACCTTACACAATGCTCAAAAACTAACTCAAAATGGATCAAAGACAGAAACATAAAGTCTAAAACGATAAAGATCATGGAAGAAAAAGTAGGGACAATGTTAGGAGCCCTGAGGTATGGCATAAAGAGAATACAAAACATTACTAAAAATGCCAAAGAGAAATCAGATAACTGGGAGCTCCTAAAAATCAAACACCTATGCTTACCCAAAGACTTCACCAAAAGAGTAAAAAGACTACTTACGGACTGGGAAATAGTTTTCAGCTATGACATCTCTGACCAGCACCTGATCTCTAAAACCTACATGATTCTGCTAAACCTCAACCACAAAAAGACAAATAACCCAATTAAGAAATGGACAAAGGATATGAATAGGCACTTCACTAAAGAAGACTTTCAGGCCACTAACAGATCCATGAGGAAATGTTCTCGATCATCAGCCATTAGAGAAATGCAAATCAAAACTACAATGAGATTCCATTTCACTCCAACAAGGCTGGCATTAATCCAAAACACAAAATAATAAATATTGGAGAGGTTGTGGAGAGACTGGAACACTTATGCACTGCTGGTGGGAATGTAAAATGGTACAACCACTTTGGAAATCAATTTGGCGCTTCCTTAAAAAGCTCGAAATAGAACTACCATAGGATCCAGCAATCCCACTCCTTGGAATATATCCTAGAGAAAAAGGAGCCTTTACCGGAACAGATACATGCACACTCATGTTTATTGTAGCACTGTTTACAATAGCAAAAAGTTGGAAGCAACCAAGGTGCCCATCAATGGATGAACAGATAAACTATGGTATATTCACACAATGGAATACTATGCATCGATAAAGAACAATGTTGAATTCATGAAACATTTCATAACATGGGGAAATCTGGAAGACATTATGCTGAGTGAAATCAGTCAATTGCAAAAGGACAAATATTGCATAAGACCACTATTATAAGAACTGGGAAAACAGTTTAAGCAGAGAAGAAAATACTCTTTGATGGTTACAAGAGGGGCGAGAGTGGGAAGGACGGATTAGGTAGTAGATAACTTTCATTTTAGGTGAAGGGAAAGATGAAACGCAATACAGGAGAGATCAACACAAATGGACTAAACCAAAAACCAAGAAGTTTCCTTAATAAATCGAACATAGCAGAGGCGGGGGTTTGAGGACCATGGTTTCAGGGGACATCTAAGTCAATTGGCATAACAAAATCTATTAACAAAACATTCTGCATCGCACTTTGGAGAGTGGCATCTGCGGTCTTAAACGCTGGCAAGCGACTATCTAAGATGCATCAGTTGGTCTCAACCCACCTGGAGCAAGGAAGAATGAAGAACACCAAAGACATAAAACAGTTATGAGCCTAAGCTTGGAAGAGACAAAAAGGACCACATAAACCAGAGACCACATCAGCCTGAGACCAGAAGGGCTAGATGGTACCTGGCCACATCTGATGACTGCCCTGACAGGGAACTCAACAGAGAAACCCTTAGGGAGCAGGAGAGCAGTGGGATGCAGACCCTAAATTCTCATAAAAAGACCAGACTTAGTGGCCAGACCGGGACTGGAGGGACCCCAGAGGCCAAGGACCCCAGACCTTCTGTTACCCCAGGGTGGGAAACATTCCCAAAGCCAACTCTTCAGACAGGGATGGGATTGGACTGGAATAGGCGATGGAAAATGAGACAAGTGAAGAACAAACTTCTTGAATCAAGTCAATGCATGGGACTATGTTGGTGTCTCCTGTCTGGAGGGGAGATGAGAGGGCAGAGGTGGCCAGAAGCTACCTGGATGGACACGAGGAGAGAGAGTGGAGGGAAGTACTGTGCTATCTCATCAGAGGGAGAGTAATTAGGTGTGTATAGCAAGGTGTATGTAAATTTTTGTATGAGAGACTGACCTGATTTGTAAACTTTCACATAAAGCACAATAAAAATTAATTAAAAAAAAATGATAGAAAGAATTATTTAGATGAAATGGATCATTATACAGTTTAAGGTCAAACCTCTATTTAATAGTAGAAATAAGAAAATAACACCGGCTATCACCACCACTTCTATTTATATTTCAGATTTTAACCAGCTCTAAAAAACAGAAAAAAAATTATAAAGATTGTGAATTGGTATACAATATTATTATCGAAGCTTATACAGTAGTCTAAACAGAAAACCTAATGGAAATTAAAGGCTATTGATGGATTTTAACAAGAAAGCTCAGTAATGATCTTAGATCAATTTTCAAAACCATTTCATTAAAAAAAAAGCTTTAGAGAATTTATTTTAAAAGATAAAAGTTGGATAAGAACAAAATTGTACAAACAAATTTTATTTCAGATGGATTAATTTGTTCAATAGAAAGGTGAGTTATTAAATTTTTTAGGAAAACACCTCAACTGTCACAGGGAAGAGAATGAGTCTTTAAACCCAAGAAGTTCAAGCAGTATAGATTAAGAAATGTAAATACGTTTGTATTACCAAAAGAATGAACAAATGTGTCTTGGAAGAAGTACAACCAGAATATTCCTGAAAAGCAAGAAAGACGAGACTGCATCTCACATACTTTGGACACGTTTTCAGGAGGTGATCAGTCCCTGAAGGAGGACGTCATGCTTGGTAAAGCAGAGGGTCAGTGAGAAAGAGGAAGACCCTCAAGGAGATGGATTGACACAGCGGTTGCAACAATGGGGTCCAGTATGGCAACAATTGTGAGGATGGAGCAGGACCAGGCAGTGTTTCATTCTATTGTGCATAGGGTTGCTGTTAGTCGGAACCCACTCGACTGCACCTAACAACAACAGCATTTAATTTTTAGATGCATAAAAGCTAAAAAATAGCAGTTTCTAATCAAAGAAATATAGAAGGGAATAGTGATACTATTTATTTATTCATTCATTTATTTAATTTGTCTCTATTTATTACTGTCTTGAGTGTCAAATTTCTTCAGTACAAAACTTCAAATTGACCTAGGTTTTAAGGGAAAAAGATGTCAATGACTTCTTAATTTTGCATACCCGATTCACCAGATTAGTTTTCTTCATGATGGATTTGCTTTAAATTACTAATCATTAAACTTGATGTACAAACCCAGATGGTCTTTATTTTATTTTTCTTATTTGTATGAATTTAAAGAGCTTAAATCTGGAGGAAAAGCGAGAGACTTCATGACTCTGTCTCGGCCCACTACTTGGGCCCAAGCACCCATGTGTGTAGTCTGTTTTTCCGGTGGTGGAAAAACTTGCGTTTGCCCTCTCTTGGCTGGTAGGCAGGAAGGCTGCCCCTGCCTGGAAGGAGTTCAGCCCTCAGCAGTGAGTGTGGTTGGCAGGGTCTTTGAACCTTAGCAGAAAGAGTGACTATATTTGTAAGGTTTATTTTAAGTAATTCTCTGTGTAGATAATTTGTTCTAGTTTTTGTTTGTTGAGTTTTTAGTAGAACCATGCCACACAAGGACGCACACAGGGATGTGGAAAGCTTTTAAAAGAATGTGTGTCCACATTTGAGCAAAGCAGTGGAAAGCAGTGGAGGTGATGCTTCCATCCTAGAATCTATCTTAGTTTATTTAAAATAATAACCCAAAAGTCAGTAAAAACAGCAGCATCAACAATAATCATTATTAAAGCTAATATTTGTTGAGTGCCTGCAGCATGCTGGACAACATTGTGAGTTGTTTGCATGTGTTAACTAATTTTCAATAAACAACGTTAGTGGTAGATGCTATTACCAGTAACACTTGAAAGTTAATAGTTAATCTCTGAATCAAGAGCAAATAATAACTTCCTATAAGTCATCCCATTCTACCTCCCAGCATCACGCTCCACTTTTCTTCCTTGTTGAAAGTATGGGACCCTAAGGAAATAACTCTCTTTTTATGCCACAGGAATACTTCTAGGTTTTAATATTCTCATGACCATCCAAAGTAGTTTACAATGGCCGGTGTATAATACACTTAAAATATTTTTCTTACACAATATCAAATGATAATAATAGTAAAGCAATAGCAACGAACACCACTAAAAGGTATCAAACCTAAATTCAGAGAGAGATTTTCGCTGAAGCTGAAGAAGCTTAAGCTGCAGGTTCTCTCACCTGTGCCTGCCCCTTCCAAGGTCATATGAATTTTATATTTGCATTTTTGCTTTCTTATTCTTAAACCAGGAGCCAAAAACTATACAAATTTCACACTATTCAAAACTTACAAACATCACCTTGATATTCTAGAAATATTTCCACAAGTGACTGAATGTGAGACAAGTGTTGACCATTCATAGGACACAATTCTTCACTTAAAACCTGAGATTTGGTTTCTGATATGCCTGTATTTTATTCTCTGACTGGCTCAGTGGTCGTTTGACCATTGGAGTTTTCTTTATAAGGTGTTTTAGAGAATAACGAGATAAAATATTTCAAATTAAGGGATAATTATGTTGTAATTATTACAAATTATAAAATAAAAATAAGAAAAGAACTTACTTACATGACTTATTTCCCTGTCGGTACATGATAGACTAAGCCTGTGTGTTTTCTTTCTAAACTCTAATCTACATCACCTTTCTTCTTAAGTTACTGCACTTTTCTTTTTCCGACTTGAGTACAACAGCTGATTTATTTCTTCCATGGAATTAGGTGAGGGAATTGACTGGTTAAAATTCCACTTCTCTTTAATTTCTCCAGTTTAAATAAATCTCATTGAAATAGAACAAAATTAATTGAGCACCATCCAAAATCTAAAATCCTTTCTACGAGCTTGGCAACATTTAACCCTTAGAGGCTGAAGCATTTGTATTGGATGTGTGGACTTGGCAGAAATCTGAGGCTCTTACTTCCGTGGCCAAGACAACCTTCTTATTTGGGGAATAAAATTATTGTAATATTTAACACATAGTATCTCCTAAATTCTGTAATTCCTCGGTGTTTCGTGCATATTTTATACAGAAAAAGATCAAACTACATATTAGGTGATTACTAATCATGTGGAGTCTAAATCTGCATGCATATTTTAAGGCAAAACAAAGTTAAATAATAGTTTTTAAAAACAAACAAAAAGCAATCAGCTAAGATCAGGTATTTAATTTTTTTTTTCACTTGAAGAAATATATTTTGAGCCTTGACTTTTTGTTCACTTATTTTTCAGGAATGCAGACACCAGGCCTAATAAAATACCACCTGCAATTTGCACAAAGTATTTAATTATGGATTAGAGATCTTGTTTTCCCAGGACTCTGAGAAACAAAATATAAATTCCCCCATGATTAGGCAGTCGGCCCATTTCCCTCAAGAGGCTGACAGTATCATATAAGGAGGAAAAAGAGTTTGAACGTTTGATTCTTTTTTCCGCTAACATTTTTTATGGTAAAATGGATGAAGGTATATTATCTGAGGCAAAAAAAAAAAAAAGTGGCTATCTTACAAACTCTTAGCCTGTTAACGTTTCCTAAAATGTGTTTCAAATTAGAGGTTTCAACAATTTTGGATTTCTTTTGAATCTGTTTTTCGGCCACCCTGTAGAAATGCCAAGTTAAGTAACTTGATTATTCATAATATGTACTGTTCTGTGTGACACTTTGATATTTATGACCAACAAATAATATAATTTAACTTAAAACTTTGTGAAAGATGGACTTGCTATGAGTCTCTAATACTATCCCCAAGTTGGGTGACAAGGACATCTTCTTCTGTTTAATTCTGCAGATCCCTTCCCCAGCTCCTTGTTTAATTTCAAATAAAATTTCCTGGGAGAATGAAACATATCTCTATATGAGAGACTATATATCTCAATTGAAATAAATTTTTTTGAATTAATATTTTATTTATAGAAAATATATGTCTGCATATCTAATGAAAGAGGGTATACTTTTCAACGTAGCAGCTTACTCTTCAGCTTCAAAAACATGGCCTGCTGGAGGTACAGTAGTCTGTTTCATAGTAACAACCATTCAGATTTCAAACAGCTGTTTTAGGCCGTTAATTACTCTGAATTAAATCCTAAAATATAATACCTTGAAAACTTTACTACAATTCTTGTCAAAAAGATCAATATATAACAAATCTCAGGAATACTATTGACAGATATGTGTTTTATTTGGTAAATTACGTGGAATGAATTGTATTATTTATCTTGCTTGCTCATTTCCTGGATTTGGGTGATTTCTGGGCTGGGCAGATTTTCCGGATTACATTTGAATGATTTCTGCAAAAATGCGTATCAAGGTACGTTATGTAAGATTCATTTGACCATATATTGAACTTAAATTTTCTCTGGGCAGCAATAACAAAGGAACAAGATGAGGGTAAAGTGAGATAAAGGTAGGGTCTGAAGGTCCAGTGCAACCCCTACCTGGGTAACATGGCCCTGGAGGAATCACCTGTAGTCTTGATTGGGGTAGAATAAATGCCTCTTTCTTTTTTTTTTTTTTTTGCCTTACCACTTTGCAATATGCTTAGGACATAGTCATATTCGGCAATATTTTTGGCATGGTGAAAAGTTGTAAGATATGTAAAATATTTCATGCAATACAAATGTGTGGTTGTGAGAATCTTATGCAGTTGTATTAAAATACTTGGTAATTTTTTTTAATTTTAGTGAAATATATTTTTTTTATACATGTATGAATGTTCGTGTGTGTGTATACAATTTGAAACTGTCTAGTTTTCATAACTACTCTTTGAATACATGTACATTATCTTATCAAATTGATATTTTTTAGTTCCCTTCTCCATATTTCTCAGGTACTGATCATTCCAAATTGCTCAGGCAAAGTACATTATGTTTGGAGTATTTCTGTAAATGATGCATTTTATATTTAGAATTATTTACACAAGAAAAATTCCTAATATGAAACTGTTAGTTCAAGAGGTATGAAAATGATCAAAGGTCAAGATAAATGATTAGCAGTTTTTTAAAAAATCTACCATGTTTTACCAAAACTATGTTAGTGCACATCTGATAACATTGTTCACGTTTTCCCCAAATGATTTCATAAAGTTGTTTTGTTTAAATAGATTTTGATATTTTTAGATTATTTCTTTATTTTAAGCCTTCTATTTCATATTTAATGTATCACTTATTTGTATATTGTTTCCACTTAGTTCTTTTTATTATTATTATGATTACTATTTGGTAAATTATTTTTCATTTGCAATATTAATTTTTTTCTTATTTGCTCTAAGAATTTCCTTCAGGTTGTTGTTTAGATTTATAATTCTTTGTAAGAGAGTTTTTGGTGTAAAAACTACAAAATCTAAATAATGATCCACACAAGATGAAATGAGCATTCCAATATATTGGAAATAGTTGTCAGTGTTCTCATTTTTATTTTTTAAAACATTTTTTCCTTCCCGATATTTATGAAGGGGCCCTGGTGGCACAGCAATTAAGCACTGGGTTGCTAACCCAAACATCAGGGGTTGGATTTACCAGGTGTTTGGCGGCAGAAAGATGTGGCAACCTGTTTCTGTAAAGATTAAACCACTGCCATTGAGTAGATTTCAAATCATAGCAACCCTATAGGACAGGGTAGAACTGCCCCGTAGGGTTTCCAAGGTTGTAAATCTTTAGAAGAGCTCATTGCCACATTTTTTCTCCCACAAACACCTGGTAGGTTTCAACCGCCAATATTTGTTATCAGCCAAGCTCTTAACCACTGCACAACCAGGACTCCTTCCATACCTTGGAAATCCCATTGGACAGTTCTAGTCTGTCCTACAGTGGCACTATGAGTTGGAATCGACTCCATTGCAATGGTAGGGTATATACTTTATTGATGATATATTGTCATATAATAATTTATTTTATAACTTGCTATGGAGTCAAGTCCAACTCATAATGGACCATATAAGACAGAGTAGAACTGCTCCACAGGGTTTCCAAGGCTGTACAGACTTTCACACCTTTCTTCTCCAGAGTGGCCGATGGGTTCCAACCACAACCTACCTTTCAGTTAGCAGCCCAGCACTTTAATCACTACAGAAGCATCAGGGCTCATTATAACTTCTATAGCTATCATACTCTCAATGTCCTGTTTTTCTGTCATGCCCAATTATCACACTATTCTATCACCTTAAAACCAAAAAACCAAATCCACTGCTGTCGAGTTGATTCCTACTCATAGCGACCCTATAGGACAAAGTAGAACTGCCCCATACAGTTTCCAAGGAACGCCTAGCAGATTTGAACTGCTGACCTGTTGGTTAGCAGCCATAGCACTTAACCATTATGCCACCAGGGTTTCCTTTTAACACCTTGTCATTGTTGTTAGGTGCTGTCAAGTCGGTTCTGACTCATAGTGACCCTATGCACAACAGAACAAAACACTGCCCGGTCCTGAGCCATCCTCACAATCGTTGTTATGCTTGAGCTCATTGTTGCGGCCACTGTCAATCCATCTGGTTGAGGGTCTTCTTCTTTTCTGCTGACCCTGTACTCTGCCAACCGTGATGTCCTTCTCCAGGGACTGATCCCTCCTGACAACATGTCCAAAGTATGTAAGACGCAGTCTCGCCATCCTTACCTCTAAGGAGCATTCTGGCTGTACTTCTTCTAAGACAGATTTGTTCATTCTTTTAGCAGTCCATGGTATATTCAATATTCTTCGCCAACACCAAAATTCAAAGGCGTCTATTCTTCTTCGGCCTTTATCACCTAATCTTCTATTAAATCTTATATGCTGTATTTCCTCCTTTTTGTTCTTTTATCAACATTTTTTACATTTTTATTTTTAACTTGATCCTTTTACTTCAAACTTCTATTTTTAAAAAAAGTTGCATCATAGTCTTAAATATATAACCTTGAGATTTAGATTGTATTTGTCTGGATTAGTTTACAAAGAACTGGTTTGTGATATTTATTTGATCCTTTCAGCTACATGCTATCTTTGTGGTTATATTTGATATTTTTAAAGTAGAAGCCAGTTTTTAGTATAATCATATTTAAATAATATTTTATCATTGAGTATTATTAGTAGTAGTAATGTGAAAATATTAAGAATATTAAAATATACTCATAATTATATTATGATATAATAATATTAGAATGTTGCTAATTCTGTAAATTATAATTCATACAATCAATTTATTGAATACTTTTAAGAAGTTAAATAATTTTCACTTATCAGATTTTCAAAAGAAATAAAGCTTTTCAAATGAAAAACTACTTTTCTGTTATTGTTATTTTTATTTGCATAACTTATTTCATGGTTTAGAACGTTCAAAACAACTCAAATCATAATGATCTTAGAATAAATCTTTTTTTTTTTTCTGAATTACATGAGCATCCGTGTTTATTTTATATCATCATGTTTGCTGTTTTAGAGATACACACTGTTCTTTGAGTAAGGCCTATAATGAAAAGTGAATGTTCAATAGGGTCAAATCCTTTTTGGAATATACCAAAAGTGTATAGTATCTTTCTTAAATAACTTAGATATGGGATTATTTATAGTCAAATGTGCCTTCATTTATACCAACTTGGCTGACTATAGATATTGTTCAAAATAAAATTTCTACAAGATTAAATTTGTGTGTGAACTCATAAGCTTTATTTACAATTCATGAATTGGGAAGTTTCAGACAAGATCTTCCTCCAATTCATGAATAGCAAACAAAGCTTATGAGTTCATATACAAATTTAATCTTGTAGGAATTTCATTTTTAACAGATCTGGTGATGGGAATGGGATTGAAAGTACATTTTAAACTAGGGAGCCCTGGTGGCCTAGTGGTTAAGAACTCGGCTGCTAACTCAAAATTCAGCAGTTCAAATCCACCAGCCACTCCTTGGAAACTCTATGGGGTGATTCTACACTGTCTTATACGAAAATTCTATGGGGCAGTTCTATACTGTCCTATAGGGTCACTCTGAGTCGAAATCGACATGATGGCAATGGAAACCTGTCTAAACATGATGCATATGCTTCAATAGCTATAGCTAATAAACAATTTTTAAGTAAACAGTTATTCAAAGAAAATTTATGTAAGTTATATAGAAAAAAGATTCATATACTGTATATTTACAATAAGATAAATTATCACAAATTGAACAAACCTACATGAAAGTAATAACATATTACTAGCTGATGAGAAGACACTTCATGCCTTCTCCTATTTTCTACCCAGTCTTACTTGCAAAGAAACCCTTATAATTCAGTGCATCATCCATGAATTATACTGAAAAATGAAAAAATAAATCATTCTCAATTATTACATAAATTCGATATAATCACCATTAGAATCCCATCAGTGTATGCATGTATGTGTGTTTAATTTACAAATTGACTACAGAATTTATACAAAAAGATGTTATAAACAGTAATAGCTCAAAGAAAATTTAAAAATAATACAATGAGATGCATTGTTCTACGTGATATCAAAACTTTATATTGATGTAAGTATAGACCAACAGAAGAGGATAAATAATTCAGATACATAGAAACACATACATTGATAACTGACATATGATAAAGGTGCTTATAAAGAGTAGTGATAAAAGGAAACACTTTTCAAAGAAAGTTGCTGGATCAATTGCATATCCATGGATACTTAAAAAATGAGATATGGATAATGTCAGTGAAAATGGCCAAGTAGATAACCTCAGATAACTTCTATGGCGGGCCTGTTCCTCCACAGAAACAATGAGGGAAGGAAAAAAAAAGTGTTAGAAACAAATTTTTTGAAAATTATAAAATATTTACAGCAACTGGGCAAATGCTGAAACAAGAATAAGGACACTTAAAATCATTTAGAAGACAGTGTGTTACAGAAAATAGTGCATTAGGGAGGTAGAAGGGTGGTTCCCCCCAAAGAAACAATGAATAAATGGAAGAAGAATTGGCATAATTAATATTTAGTGCTTAATGAAAAAAGATACTGTTAAATTTTGGTAAGACGGTGTGGCGTTTCTGTTTATTCACCTACTACCCCCATTCTTCACAAGGTAGCTGCCATGAGGACAGGAGCCCACATTCTTGGTGTGGCTTGCTGGTACCAGAGTGTAGACAAGATGGACGTTTCTCTAAAAATGTTGTGGTTATCTATTTTGACTGATCTGGCAGTTCCCAGAGACACTGGCTCTGAGACATGCCTTAATTTCACTTCCCTCAGATACCAGGTGGTGTCTGTCAAAAGCTTTAAAGACATATAATGCTCATAGCCAGCTAAGGGAAAGAAGTAGATAGCCTGATAGCCTGGAAAGAAGAGACTGAGGAAGTAGATGCATGGGAGAATAATGTTTTTGTGAGATAATGAATACACTGAAGGATCAGAGGTTCAATGCACATTGAATGCACTCTCAGAAAAGACCTGAAAAGACCCTAGGCTTGAACCTCTGGCTGATCTTTGGGATCTGCACAAACAGGAGGTATAGACTAAGGCCCATTTTTAGCTGGCCTGGCTAAGCATTGAAGGAGTATTTCAATTCAGAGTCAATCTTCAATGACCAGGAAATGGTTTTTATTTTTATTTCTTTTCCTTCTCTTTTAGATACCAAAATGGTTTCTGTCAGGTCACTGGCTGACCACTAAAATTATTGAAGAGAGACTTCAGTGACCACACATGGCAAGGAATACAGTCTATGCAAAATGATAAATAAATAAATAATCACAAAATCTAATAAATCAATAAATAGTTTGGAAATGTCACTAAACAAACAAATGACTGCAGACTCAAGAATCAATAACAGAGGTGGAGCCAAGATGGCAGAATAGAAAGATGCTTCTGGCGAGTGTTCTTTACAACGAAGACCCGAAAAACAAGTGAAATGAGTATATTTGTGACAAGCTGGGAGTCCTGAGCTTCAATGGCAAGCTGAGAAAACGAACCGAGGGACGGGGGAGGAAGAGACCATTCAGAAGCGGAAAGGAGTTACTGGACCTGAATCGTGGGGAGCCCTCAGGCACCATTCCCAGAGAGGTGGTGGCGGCAGGCTGGTATTAGCATTTGGCTGCAGTTTCCTCAGGGAGAAGAAGCCAGCCACACAGCCTACTCATACCTCAGGAACCTGAGAAGACGGGCGCTCTCGGAAAAAGCTAAGCCCATGCATATATTTTACCATGGCCTGCCACACCCAAGGTGGCTTCAGCAACGGATTTCCCTGGGGCTGAGATATGCACTGTTGAGAACCGAGAGGCATCCTCTGGGCCTTAGGGAAGGAAAAAAATTGCAAATCGGGGGAAAAAAAATTTGCTAACTCCACTAACTAGGGGAGCTCAGGACAGAAGTGGCTCCTGTCCAGCCATAAACCCTCCATGGACTTTGAGAACCTTTCCCTTCTGCATGGACCTGTGTGGGCCTATTTTGAGAGAATAGGCCCTTATTGGCAGGCTCCAATCATTTCAGCTGTGTGGTGGACAGGTGGGTGTTTGATGTTTGACATTGCTTTGCCTATTAAACAAGGTCCTCACCTACCCACATCAGGGATCTAAGGACTGGTAGCTCCAGTCAGGTCACCCAGCCACCCATGACAAGGGGTCAAAAGATAACTGATACTTCTGAGTCCTTTCAACCAAAAACTTTGGGTGTCCATGGTCTGTCTGCAGAACCCACCCCCCTGCGTGCTCTAGGGAACAGGGACGCACTTTCCCCAGAGAAACTCAGCTGTCGGATCTCATCCACCTGCCTTGTTCAGAGTGTGACCCCCTGATGCAATCAGATACTGGTATATATGCAAATCATCCCTGCCCCTCTAGGACTGTAAGATAGAGCCTGTACCACACACTTCATGATTAGCTACCTGGAAACCTGAGCTGAATTCATACAAGAAAACTGAATGGACTCCTAGACTGATACACCGGATAACAGCTCTAGCCATCTGGGGACAGGATGTCAGAGCTACAAAGGTGAAAATAATCAAGCTGTACTCACTCAAGCAACCCATAGGGGTATACCAAAAAAAAAAAAAAAAAGCAAGAAGCTACGACACAGTAAGCAAGCATAAACTAATACAATAACTTATAGATGGCTCGGAGACAACAGTCAATATCAAGTCACATATAGAAACAGACCATGATCACCTCAACAGGCTCTCAAAACAAAGAATCCAGGGATCTTCTAGATGAAAGTGCACTCCTGGAATTACCAGAGCCAGAATACAAAAGATTAATATACAGAAGCCTTCAAGACATCAGGAAGGAAACGAGGCAATACACAGAATGAGCCAAGGAACACACAGATAAAGCAATTGAAGAAATTAGAGAGATTATTCAGGAACATAATGAAAAGTTTAATAAGCTGGAAAAATCCATAGAGGGCAATCAGAAATTCAGAAGACAAACAATAAAATCACAGAAGTAGACAACTCAATAGAAAGTCAGAGGAGCAGAATTGAGAATTTCTGAACTCAAAGATAAAGCACTTGGCACTAATATATTTGAAGAAAAATCAGATAAAAGAATTAAAAAAAAAAAAAAAAAGAAGACACCTTAAGAATCATGTGGGACTCTATCAAGAAAAATAACCTATGAGTGTTTGGAGTACCAGAACGGGGGGGATAACAAAAAATACAGAGAGAATTGTTGAAGATTTGTTGGCAAAAAACTTCCCTAATATCGTGAAAGATGAGAAGATATCTATCCAAGATGCTCATCAAACTCCACATAAGGTAGATCTTAAAAGAAAGTCACCAAGACATATTATAACCAAACTTGTCAAAACCAAAGATAAAAACGGAATTTTAAAAACAGCGAGAGATAAATGAAAAGTCACCTACAAAGGAGAGCCAATAAGAATAAGCTTGGACTACTCAGTAGAAACCATGCAGGCAAGAAGGCAATGGGATGATATATTAAAAAAATTGAAGGAAAAAAATTGCCAGCCAAGAATCATATACCCAGCAAAACTGTCTCATAAATACAAAGGTGAAATTAAGACATTTCCAAACAAACACAAGTTTAGGGAATTCATAAAAACCAAACCAAAACTACAAGAAATACTAAAGAAGTTCTTTGGTTAGAAAATCAACAATATGAGGTATCAACCCAAGACTAGAACACAGGGCAGAGCAACCAGAAGTCAACCCAGACAGGGAAATCCAAAAACACAAAACAAGATTAAAAAAAAAAAAAAGCTCAAAACAGGGTAACAGTGAAGTTGTTACATAAAAGAAGACAACATCAAAACAATAAAGAGGGACTAAAAAATGTAATCGTAGACCTTCCATATGGAGAGGAAGATACGGCGATGCAAAGAAATAACCAAACCAAAACCAAACCCCGTGCTGTCCAGTCAATTCCGACTCGTAGCGACCCTATACAACAGAGTAGAACTGCCCCATAGAGTTTCCAAGGAGTGCCTGGCAGATTCGAACTGCTGACCCTTTGGTTAGCAGCTGTAGCACTTAACCACTACGCCACCAGGGCTTCCCAAAGAAATAACCGTTAGGTTTAAATTTAGAAAAATAGGGGTAAATAATAAGGTAACCCCAAAGGAGAAAAACTATCCTACTCATCAAAATAAAATACAAGAAAAAAATGGAGACTCAGCAGAAACAAAATCAAAAACAACAGATATGAGGAAAGGGCAATATATAATCTACTTAGCACATAAAATTAAGTGAGAAAAAGAAACTGTTAACAACGCACAAAAAAGACATCAAAATTATAGCACTAAATTCATACTATCCATAAGTACCCTGAATGTAAATGGACTAAATGCACCAATAAAGAGACAGAGAGTGCCAGAATGGGTTAAAAAAAAGATCTGTCTATATGCTGCCTACAAGAGGCACACCTTAGACTTAGAGACACAAACAAACTAAAACTCAAAGGATGGGAAAAAAATATATCAAGCAAATAACAATCAAAACAGAGCAAGAGTGGCAATATTAATTTCTGAAAAAACAGACTTTAAAGTTAAATCCAACATAAAAGATAAGGAAGGACACTACACAATGATTAAAGTGACAATACACCAAGAAGATATAACCATATTAAATATTTATGCACCCGATGACAGGGCTACAAGATACATAAAACAAACTCTATCAGCATTGAAAAGTGAGATTGACAGCTCCACAATAGTAGGAGACGTCAACACACCACTTTCGGTGACGGACAGGACATCCAGAAAGAAACTCAATAAAGACACAGAAGATCTAAATGCCATAATTAACCAACTTGACCTCATAGACATATACAGAACACTCTACCCAACAGCAACCAAGTATACTTTGTCTTCCAGTACACATGGAACATTCTCTAGAACAGACCACATATTAGGTCATAAAGCAAGCCTTAGCAGAATCCAAAACATTGAAATATTATAAAGCGTCTTCTCTGACCATAAGGCCATAAAAATGGAAATCAATAACAGGAAAATCAGGGAAAAGAAATCAAACACTTAGAAACTGAACAATACCCTGCTCAAAAAGACTGGATTATAGAAGACATTAAGGACAGAATGAAGAAATTCATAGAATCCAATAAGAATGAAAACACTTCCTATCAGAACCTTTGGGACACAGCAAAAGTGGTGCTCAGAGGCCAATTTATATCAATAAATGCACACATCCAAAAAGAAGAAAGGAACAAAATCAAAGAACTATCCCTACAACTTGAACAAATAGAAAGAGAGCAACAAAAGAAACCCACAGGCACCAGAAGAAAACACATAATAAAAACTAGAGCTGAACTAAATGAAATAGAAAACAGAAAAACAATTGAAAGAATTAACAAGACCAAAAGCTGTTTTTTTTAAAAAAACAACAAAATTGATAAATCCCTGGCCAAACTGACAAAAGAAAAACAGGAGAGGAAGTAAATAACCTGAAAAAGAAATGAGATGGGCAACATTACAACAGACCCAACAGAAATTAAAAGAATCATATCAGATTACTGTGAAAAACTGTACTGTAACAAATTTGAAAACCTAGAAGAAATGGATGAATTCCTAGAAACACACTTCCTATCTAAACTAACACAGAGGTAGAACAGCTAAATAGACCCATAACAAAAGAAGAGATTGAAAAGGTAATCAAAAAACTCCCAACAAAAAAAAAGCACTAATCTGGATGGCTTCACTGCAGAGCTCGACCAAACTTTCAGAGAAGAGTTAACACCGCTACTGCTAAAGGAATTTCAGAACATGGAAAAAAGTGCAATACTCCCAAACTCATTCTATGAAGCCAGCATATCCCTGATGGAATACTCCCAAACTGATTTTATGAATCCAGCATTTACCAAAACCAAGTAAAGACACCACAAGAAAAGAAAATTATAGATCTATATGTCGCTATGAGTTGGAATCGACTCGATGGCACTGGGTTTTTTGTTTTATCCCTCATGAATGTAGATGCAAAAATCCTCAACAAAATTCTAGCCAATAGAATTCAACAACATATCAAAAAACTAATTCACCATGACCAAGAGGGATTCATACCTGATATGCAGGGATGGTTCAACATTAGAAAAACAATTAATGTAATCAACAACATAAATAAAACAAAAGACAAGAATCACATGATTTTATCAATTGATGCAGAAAAGGCATTTGACAAAGTTCAACACCCATTCATGATAAAAATTCTCAGCAAAATAGGAATAGAAGGAAAATTCCTCAACATAATAAAGAGCATTTATACAAAGCCAACAGCCAACATCACCCTAAATGGAGAGAGCCTGAAAGCATTCCCAATGAGATCGGGAACCAGACAAGGATGTCCTTTATCACTGCTCTTATTCTACATTGTGTTGGAGGTCCTAGCCAGAGCAATTAAGCTAGATAAAAAAAATAAAGGGCATCCGGATTGGCAAGGAAGAAGTAAAATTATCTCTTTTTGAAGATGACATGATGTTATACACAGAAAATCCTAAGGAATCCTCAAGAAAACTGCTGAAACTAAAAGAAGAGATCAGCAGAGTATCGGGATACAAGATAAACATACAAAAATCAGTTGGATCCCTCTACACCAACGTAAAGAACATGGAAGAGGAAATCACCAAATCAATACCATTCACAGTAGCCCCCAAGAAGATAAAATACTTAGGAACAAATCTTACCACAGATGTAAAAGACTTATACAAAGAAAACTACAGTACACTTCTGCAAGAAACCAAAAGAGACAGAAGTGGAAAAACATACCTTGCTCATGGATAGGAAGACTTAACATTATAAAAATGTCAATTCTACCAAAAGCAATCTATACATTTAATGCAATTCTGATCCAAATCCCAACGACATTCTTTAATGAGATGGAGAAACAAATCACCAACTTCGTATGGAAGGGAAAGAGGCCCCAGATAAATAAGGCATTACTGAAAAAGAAGAACATAGTGGGAGGCCTCACTTTACCTGACTTTAGAACCTATTATACCTCCACAGTAGTCAAAACAGCCTGGTACTGGTCCAACAACAAATACAAAAACCAATGAAACAGAATTGAGAATCCAGATATAAATCCATCCACATATGAGCAGTGAATATTTGACAAAAGCCCCAAAACAGTTAAATGGGCAAAAGACAGTCTTTTTAACAAACGGTGCTGGCATAACTGGATAACCATCTGCAAAAAAATGAAACAGGACCCATACCTCACTCAATGCATAAAAACTAACTCAAAATGGATCAAAGACCTAAATGTAAAATCTAAAATGATAAAGATCATGGAAGAAAAAATAGGGACAACATTAGGAGCCCTAATACATGGCAGAAACAGTATACAAAACATATGAAGAATGCGGAAGAAAAACTAGATAACTGGGAGCTCCTAAAAATCAAATATCTATGCTCATCTAAAGACTTTTCCAAAAGAGTAAAAAGACTACCTAGAGACTGGGAAAAAGTTTTTAGCTATGACATTTCTGATCAGCGCCTAATCTCTAAAATCTACATGATACTGCAAAAACTCAACTACAAAAAGACAAATAACCCAATTAAAAAATGGGCAAAAGATATGAATAGACACTTTACTAAAGACATTCAGATAGCTAACAGATATATGAGGAAATGTTCACAATCGTTATCCATTAGAGAAATGCAGATTTCATCTTACTCCAACAAGGCTGGCATTAATCCAAAAAACACAAAATAATAAATGTTGGAGAGGCTGGAAAACTTATACACTTCTGGTGGGGATGTGAAATGGTACAACCAATTTGGAAATCAATTTGGCACTTCCTTAAAAAGCTAGAAATAGAACTACCATACGATTCAGCAATCCCACTCCTCGGAATATATCCTAGAGAAATAAGATCTTTTACATGAACAGAAGTATGCACACCCATGTTTATTGCAGCACTGTTTACAATAGCGAAAAGATGGAAGCAACCAATGTGCCCTTCAATGGATGCATGCATAAATAAATTATGGTATATTCACACAATGGAATACTACGCAACAATAAAGGACAGTGACAAATCTGTGAAACATTTCATAACACGGAGGAACCTGGAAGGCATTATGCTGAGTGAAATTAGTCAGTTGCAAAAGGACAAATATTGCATAAGACCACTATTATAAGAACTTGAGAAATAGTTTAAACTGAGAAGAAAACATTCTTTTGTGGTTATGAGAGAGGGGAGGGAGGGAGGGAGGGTGGGAGACAGGTATTCGCTAATTAGATAATAGATAAGAACTACTTTATGTGAAGGGAAAGACAACACACAATACAGGGGAGGTCAGTACAACTGGACTGAACCAAAAGCAAAGAAATTTCCTGAATAAACTGAATGCTTCAAAGGCCAGTGTAGCAGGGGCAGGGGTTTGGGGACCATGGTTTCAGGCGACATCTAAGTCAACTGGCATAATAAAATCTATTAAGAAAACATTCTGCATCCCACTTTGAAGAGTGGCATCTTGGGTTGTACACACTAGCAAGCAGCCATCTAAGATGCATCAATGGGTCTCAATCCACCTGGATCAAAAGAGAATGAAGAACACCAAGGACACAAGGTAATTACGAGGCCAAGAGACAGAAAGGGCCACATAAACCAGAGACTGCATCATCCTGAGACCAGAAGAACTAGATGGTGCCCGGTTACAACCGATGACTGCCCTGACAGGGAACACAACATAGAGCCCCTGAGGGAGCAGGAGACCAGTGGGATGCAGACCCCAAATTCTTGTAAAAAGATCACACTTAATGGTCTGACTGAGACTAGAAGGACCCCGGTGGTCATGGCCCCTAGACCTTCTGTTGGCCCAGGACAGGAACCATTCCCGAAGCCAACTCTTCAGATATGGATTGAACAATGGGTTCAAGAGGGATGCTGGTGAGGAGTGAGCTTCTTGGATCAGGTGGACACTTGAGACTATGTTAGCATCTCCTGGCTGGAGGGGAGATGAGAGGGTAAATGGGGTTAAAAGCTGGTAAAATGGACACAAAAAGAGAGAGTGGAGGGAGAGAGTGGGCTGTCTCTTTAGGGGGAGAGTAATTGGGAGCATGTAGCAAGGTGTATATAAGTTTTTGTGTGAGAGATTGACTTGATTATAAACTTTCACTTAAAGCACAATAAAAAGTACAAAAAAAAAAAGAAAATTTCAAGGCGTATCCTGAAGTCAACAGTGCCAGTGACAGAATAGTATCCATACTCCTATAAGGAAGACCAGTTAATATGACTATTACTCAAATTTATCCACCAACCACTTACACCAAAGATGAAGAAATTGAAGAATTTTACCAACTCCTGCTGTCTGAAATTGAACATGCGATCAGGATGCAATGATAATTACTGGTGATTGGAAACAGAAAGGAAGGATGGTAAGTTGTATAATATGCCCTTGGTGATAGAAACGATGCTGGAGATCTCAGGATAGAATTTTACAAGACCAACAACTTTTTCATTGCAAATAACTTTTTGCCACAACATAAATGGCGACTATACACATGTACATCGCCAGATGGAATACACAGGATTCAAATTGATGACAACTGTGGAAAGAGATGATGAAAAAGCTCAATATCATCAGTCAGAGCAAGGCCAGGGGCCAATTGTGGAACAGACCATCAATTGCACGTATGTAAGTTCAGATTGAAACTGAAGAAAATCAGAAAAATTCCATGAGAGCCAATGTATGACTTTGAATATATCTCACCTGGATTTAGAGACCATCTCAAAACCAGATTTGACATGTTGAACACTAATGATGGAAGACCAAATGAGTTGTGGAATGACATCAAGGACATCATACATGAAGAGGCAAGAGGTCATTAAAAAAGGCAAGAAAGAAAGAAAAGATCAAAATGGATGTCGGAAGAGACTCTGAAACTTGCTCTTGAACATCTTGAACAATGGGCTCAAGCATAACAATGAGTGTGAGGATGGCACAGGACCAGGCAGTGTTTCATTCTGTTGTACACATGGTGGCTAAGAGTGGAAACCGACTCAATGGCACTTAACAACAACAACACGGGCTCCACACACCCATGTACTTTCTACTGAGCCAATTCTTCCACATGGACATGATGCTGGTTTTCACCATTGTGCCCAAAATGGCTACTAACTACTTGACTGGAAAGAAGCCCACCTCCTCTGCAGGTTGTGGGTTACAGATCTTCTTTTTCCTCACCTTGGGTGGTAAAGAGTGCTCTTAGTAGCCATGTCCTATTCAGCCGTGACTGCTATATGTCAGTGTGTTACCAACTGTGAAATCCCATCCTCGTCTGACTTACCGTGGAGTCTTGGTTTTGGGGGGCAGCTGATGGTCTCATGCAGGCATGCAGTTGCTACCCTGAACTTCTCATTTTGCAGAACACATGAGATCAATCACTTCTGTGAGGCCCTCAGCCTGGTGTATTTGGCTTGTGCTGACACCACTCACCGACTTTGCGTATGTTATGTACGTCTGCTGTGTGTTAAAGCTTCTGGTACCATTCTCCCTCATTCTGACCTCCTACAGTTCATCCTAGCTACTGTTCACCTCATGTGTTGTACAGATGCCTGGAAGAAGGCCTTCACCATGTGATCGTCACACTTGGCTGTGGTGGGACTCTTATGGGGCTGTCCTTTCTATATACATGTGATCAAAATCATACAGGCCAGCTAACCATGATAGAGTTGTGTCAGCTTTCTATACTGCTTTCACCCCTGTGCTGAAACTCCTCATCTATAGCCTGAGGAACAGTGAGATCAAGGGAACTCTGAGAAAGTGTATGGGTCAGGGTATTGCCCTAAATCATGACTAAGGTTACACTGATTTTCCCCAATATTTAAGGTTGTCCAAAGTGATTGTGTGAAATTTCCTAGAGGGAAGGCATAATCTTATACATATTTTTATCTACTTATATACTTTTTCTGTTTTACTTTGAAATGCGGACCAAAACCCACTCTATGGGTTCATTTGCTAATATGTCATCACCAAATCAAATTGTGGGTTGTTAAAATTCTGTGAATTACAAATACTTAGTAAATTTTTAGGATTTAATTATTACCATAACCTTATATATATATATTTTTTATGACATAGGTGCAGTGTTACCATTTTTGAAATGTGGAGACCACCTTATAGGTGCAAAACTTATTGTCCACCATCACAAAGATTTGAACACAGTTGCCTAACTTTAAAAAGCTTTCAATTAGCCAGTTGTAATAGTAGGGCTGGATCCCTAACCCCATGCCCATGTAAAACAGCCATCCATTTCTTTCCTAAAGAGCAAGGTGTGGCTTTAACCAGAAAAGCCTGGAGTCCCTATGTTGAGCAAGACAGAGGGAGGATTGTGGGGAAGCTGCTGTTACTATAGAATGTAAGTTTTTGACATCAGGTCACCTCAGTTTGAAGTTTTTTTTTTTAGCTGAGTAAATTTGAGGATGTCGCCTAATCTTTGAGGTCATCATGCAATTAACAATTGTGGTGTATTAATTACTTTTGTGTATGGCCTTTCTAGTCATGGTCTTGTAACTCCCACCCAGGTGATTGTGTGATAGGGTAAATGTAGCCTACCAAAGGGATTGGTCAGTTTTGCCTTAAAAAAGAGCCAATTCAGAGCACAGAGGAAGCAGAGGCCATCACCAGGGAAGCAGAGGCCAGCAGGAAAGACCCAGCAGCAGAAACCCGCCAGCAGAACACTGCACGGTGGGTTTCCTGGCCTACAGAGAGAGAAAGCTGAGTGCTTTGGGCAGAGATTGAGGGCCAGGGAGAAGTATGCCTGTGAGGACAGCTGGGGAGAGGCTATCCCAATGGAAGAACTGTACCCTTGAGTGTTCCTGAGCCTGAATTATAACTGTTACTTCCCTAAAAACCCCATAATCTTGAGTATGTTCTGTGAGTTCTGTGAGGCCATTGCAATGAATTATTGAATCCAGTAGAGAGTGCTGTAGTAGGGACAGTTTGTGTCAGAAATGGTAGAGATGGCCGAGAGGGGGCATGTCTGACCTCTACCTCTTAGAAACCAGGCTTGGGCTGTTAGTCTTGGTTCTCCTTCCCCCTGGTGAAGTTAGAGGCGGTCAGGCACTGCCCTCAAGCCGGTTTTAATAGCAATTAATTTAATTTGACAATCAAATGAGATAATGTAAGAGGTTTAAAAATCTTGTAATACGTTTAAAATGCTCAATAAGATTTAATTATCACGATATTAAGAATAAAACAATTAAATTCGCTGAATGTCTTTTGCTAAATTCACGTACATATTCGGTTCGTTTGGTAATCACTTAAAGTGACTCATTCACCTATCAAAAAAGAATGTATGCAGAATCACTTAGAAAAAATCTTTTTTTTTTTAATCTGCCTGCTATAATGGGGGGGCCAGTGGAATGAGTAGAATCAATCATTGATGACCCAAAAACCCAGGGAGCTGTGAGGGTCTCAACCCTGGCAGCACATCAGCAATGAAGGTCCACCAAGTGCTCTGCCCTGGTGGAAATTCTATGGAGTTTATGTAACAGATCCCTTAACAATGTGTTCTCATGCTCTGAAGAAGGGAAATAATATGCTAGAAGGCAAGAGAATGATGGGCAAGGGGGTCAGGAAAGACATTTTCTTTTCAACAAATGCTTATTATTCTTATTTTATTAAAAAAATGTCAAAACAGATTCTGTCCCCATTTTTCCCAATAATACCCATAATCTTTTATTGCAGCCTAAGGAATGCATGGTCATCAGTGCTCCCCCTTCACACAAACTATTTTTTGCATATTCTCTTCACTTCCTCTCTTGCCATCCCATGGGGACAAGGCTTTCTCTGTTGCCCTATCAAAGGGTGGTAGTTTTCTGTCCCACAAGCCACATGCCACAGGGCCTCAAGGTGGGTAGGTGTCCTCTCTGCTTCTACTTGCTGCCTCCAAATGATATTTCTCTTTTTTCCAGCAAAACCTCAACTAATTTGAAGTTAATACCTCAATTGTGGCATCATCTAATGCCCCCAGTCATTCCAGGCAGTAACATTGAAGCAGATATCTGATTGGTGTGGGAAACAGCCTGATACCATCCAGAGAAAGGGTTTGGCTTGAGGCTCTAAGGTGGCAGCTATCCCAGTGTGTTAAATGTGAAAAGAACTGGCAAGAAGGTCCTGGGTGGAGTGAGACTGGTAATGTCACATGTGAGAGATGAGGGCTTTGGAAGTAGTAGGGGCCAGCTCACTTATGGGTGTCTTGCTCATCTTCAGGTTGTAGCAGAGTTCGCCCTGTAGTTATCCCTAACTGTGCAGTCTGGGTGCAGTAGCAGAGTACACCTGAACACAAACTGCAGATTAAACATGACGCCCCGACAGAGCTGCTGGGTTCTAAGAGGGAGACAGTCACTGATTCTAAGGAGATCAAGAAAGGCTCCAGGAGGGAGTGTTTCACATGTAAATCTCGAGAATAGAAGACGCAAGTCATTAGAAATGGTGAGTAAGACGGTTTATATGAACAAAATAACCCCCGTTAAGGAAAAGAGGTTAGAAAGACAGTCATGTAATTGTAAATACTTCAGTTTCATTGGAACATGAGAGCAAAAGGTAGCGAGAATCTATTGATTTTTTTATTAAAGACACGTGACCCAGCAGAGTGCTTGCATACTCAGAACTATGTTTCTGAAAAAATAATCTAGTATTAAAGCCAAAAAAAAAAAAAAAAACAACATTGCCATCAATTCCAACTCATCGATACCATATACGACAGAGCAGAACTGCTCCATTGGGTTTCCCAGGAGTGCCTGGTGGATGCAAACTGCCGACATTTTCGTTAGTAGCTGAGCTTTAGACCACTGCGCTACCATGGCTCCAGAATAGTGCAAGAAATGCGTTTAAATGGGAAGAAGTTAGAAGCAAGGAATTAACTGAATTATCATTACAATATAAATATTTTTAGTTTCTGTCTTATAAAGGGAAACCCTGGTGGCATGGTGGTTAAGTGGTATACGGCTGCTAACCAAAGGGTCGGCAGTTCAAACCTGCCACGCGCTCCTTGGAAACTCTGTGGGGCAGTTCTACTCTGTCCTATTGGGTCACTATGAGTGGGAATCGACTCGACGGCACTGGGTTTGGTTTTGGTTTGGCTATCTTATAAAGAAAAATGCTACCCATTAAGGTTAACAAAAAAATTATGAGAGGATATCATTTTGCCTTTCCTTTTATTTTCTCAATTTGTGATTTTTTTCTCAATATTTTCCTACTAGAAATTTTACAAGAATTTATAACATTCTAAGTTAATTCTATGTATATAATGCATTAATGTGAAAAAGAAAAAACTTCAAGATATGCCTTCTAATAGGCTGGATTTTCAGAAATCGATGTAATGAAATCAGAAATTAATAATGACAGTTCATTTCGATAGGTGAAACATCATTTGAAAACGGTTTTAAATAGCTTGAGAGAAATGTGAACTTACTTAGCTTTAACACACAATTTTACTTGCGTTTTAGAATATGCTCACCCATAGAGAAAAGCTAGAGGATCAATTATATTTATTACATTACTTTTACTAACAAAAACTGAGAAGTAATCTAAATGACCCAAATAAGACAGAAATAAACTATATACATGCAATTGAATTTTTCGTATTAAAAAAATTAAAAAAAATAAGCAATAATCCAAGAGCCTTTAATTGACAGGAATAGTAACAATTTCCTCCACTGCCAGTGGATAAGTTGCCTTAGTGGACTTATCCTCAGTCCTTGGTTTTGTCTTCTGAAAAAATTGTCTTTGACCACTGTGCTCTTTCACTCTTGATACTGTCTTATTTGCATTTTCTTTCCCTGCCCATAATCTTCCTTGCTTGCCTGATCCGTGGCAGAAATTGAAGTTTTTTCAGTAATGCACAGAATTTGCAGCTTAATTCCTGCTAATATGGGCTCAGTGATCTAGGGAATTATTTAAGGTTCTGAATTCATACAGTGATACTGATCAGACTGAGATTTCCTTTGGCAATACTGGTCCTTCAATAATTTATTGCCTTGCAGCCATTTTCATTAGCAAGTAACTTCAGCCAAAAAATCCTGCCAAGGTAAAGTTTTTAATTGAGCTGTCACTTGGTTGCTCCTGACGTTATCAAAGGTGGCTGTGTTGAGGACAGTTGCAATTGGCTTGAGTGGAATAAGTATAACATGATCCTTCATGACAAGCAAGGTTGCCACTCTCAAGAGAATGTGCTTGATGAATTTTGAGCCATGGATTCATCTCGTAAGGTTGACACTCTAAATCTACTGCTTTTGTTATAAGTACAAAAACAGTTGACATTGCCATCTCCGAAAGGTTCCTAATGGGGCTGGAGTGGTTTTTATTGTGCCCTTTTTTCAGGCAGAGGAATCTTTTATTAGCAGAGCTGTATTTCTCCTTCTCCACTAATTCTAGCTCGACTTAATTTCTCTTGTTGGACTTTAATGAGAATGGCAAGACCATTTTGAACTTTTCTAGTATTTGACCTAACACCATCGCAGTAGTTGTCACATAGTTTGCCTTCTATGGTATAGCAGGAGACAGACTAAGGAAATATCTTGCTAACTACCACAGAACACATTTACCTAGATTCTCAGAATCACCCGAGTCCTGCTTTTAATTTCCTCTACCACAATGTTACATACACATATATAGCATTATATATATATATAAAAAAATTTTTCATACACATATATAATTCTTTGCAGTTTTTTAGTGCGTTATTTGAGAGAATTAGGTTGTGTTTTGAGTAAGAGAGACATGATAAGTAAGCTCTTAACCATTAACAGAAGAATATTCTTTTTTGAACATACTTATGGGAAAAAAAATGTATTTTGTCACACTAGGGCTGCTCCTGCGACTCTTAGATGATAGGAAATTTTGTGGTGATTCCCAGATTTCTGCCCTGTATCCCTAGGATTTGTCCCTAGCAACTGTTCCAGGATGACTGCAGGACCACATTGTCACATCCATATGCAATGTAACAAGACAGAGGAAGCAAGAAGAGTGTGAGGCACCAGTCCCCATCATTCTTCTGTTGTTATTGTCCAAAATTTAGACTATTAGCCACACTCTAATAGTTCCAAGAAGAACTGAATATGATTTTACATGCGTGAGACTAAGCCCACACTAGTTCTGTGCAATTGAGAAAGGGGGAAGAATGGATGCTTTAGAGCTGCCAGGGCCAGACATGCTTCAGAGTAGATGAGAGTGAATAATTAATGACAGGTATATCCACTGATAGGCTAGGTAGAGGATTGTCATTTGTGTACGGAAAGGGACAGAAGTACAAAAAATAAATAAAATAGAAAAAACCCATTGCTGTTGAGTTGATTTTGACTCATAGCGACCCTACAGGACAGAATAGAACTGCCTCATAGAGTTTCCAAAGAGCACCTGGTGGATTCGAACTGCTGACCTCTTGGTTAACACTGTAACACTTAACCACTACGCCACCAGGGTTTCTGGGATAGAGGTTGAAAGGAGTAAAAGATGACACTCTAATTTTTGTATTGAACAACTGTACACAGGTGGTATCATTCACTGAGTTTATGGACTTGCTTGGACAGCTGAGCATCAGACATGATGATTTTGATGTCACCGTGAGATAGAAATCACAGGATTCCCATAAACTGGGGTTGTGGAAACAAAAGGACAGATATATAGTCAACTTGCAATGATTAAGAGTGACATGATGCGGTGCCCTGAAAAGCCAACAGGGCAAAAATTGGTGAATTGAAACATTGACTGGCTAGTGTAAAGCGAAATTGGGAGCAGCTGAGCTCCCTGGTTTCAGAATAAAGGGCATAAAAACCAAATGCTTTGCTCTTTTATCTTCATAACTGCCACATATCGTTCCTCACACACCTGTATGTATGTGTATGTGTGAAAAAGCCAACCCTAATGAGCTCGTTCAAGACAGAGTTCCTTTACCCTCCAGGCAGCCCCATGGAACAATTTCTCCAGTCAGTGAGTAAACAGTGTATTTTTTATTCACCACATCGAATCAAACTTCGCTTTACTCAGCCATATTCCATCATATTCGAACCAATCTCTCTTTTTCTTTGCCCTTTTCTCCCTCTCTCTGGTATATAATAGCTTAACTGTATATTTAAGGAATACAAAATAACAGTAATACAGTAATAATAAAAATAATAATATGTAAAATATAAACAATAATTGTAATTATTGAGTACTTAGTAAAAAGAAAAAAAATTTTTTTTTTTTTGCAGTAAGTGCCAGGTTCTGTTCTATGTGTGCGTGTACGTGAGTGTTATGTGTGTATGTGGATGATAATCTGCAAAACAACCCTATTGTACATCATCCTTATTCAATAGAAATTAATTTCTGATATGTTTATATCTGCTGCTTTATATACGGATGAAGTTGAAAGAGTGAATATTTGCACAAGACTGAATTTACATTAAATTTTCTTTTTTTATCTCTTTTGAAAGCAATAAGAAATAGATTGTCTACATTGATACTTGGTGAATATAATAATTTACGTAAATAGCACGCTCATTCTCCTGCTTATTAGTATCTATTATATATTTATTTTGCTCATATCACATAACAACTGATTGAAATAAAATGATTTTATTCTATCAATAAATGTCAATTCAGTATTTACTGCCTTACTCATGAAATTTCATTGTATTTAATTACTCATACCAACCAGTTATTTTGAGTTGAGTGGTCACCAACCCAGTAAATCTGACAGCTCTAAAATTTTATATTAGAGCTTATATCATAGGTTTATATAAAAGCTTCTAAAATAAAATATTATTTACATTTTGGGTTTTTTTTAGAGTATAAAATGTAAGTGTGCACATTAGACTTAATTTCCTCAGGATTTCCATATCAAATACTTGGAAAAAAAAGAAAGAATTCCCAGTAAGAATTTATATAGACTTTTGTTTGTATTATAACCAAAACTTTAATGTAAAGAAATAATGTAGGAGAAAATTAAGAACTGTTTGACATATGAATGTATAATTATACCAATATTAGTGAACAATAAGCCTTCAATTAAATAAAAATTTGAGGAAATAGTCTATAAGTTTTATTTTTAAAATGACAGACCTGGTAAAGAAATGAAAAAATATTTTTGAGTCTAGGTTAAAATTAATGGAGATTCTCAACATTTAAGACTTTTGATAAACAAAAAATGATAAGGACTTCTTGAGTGTAGTGGAATCAGTGAGTAAAGGGTAAGATAGGCCTTTTTTTATCTCCTGGGAAGGAAAGGTTAGGATACAACTGTGTTTATAAGTAGAAAATTATTTCAAAGAATGAGTAAATTCAATGAATCATTTGGACAGTAATCAGTTAAGAACAGTCTGATTCAATAGTTGGAATAAACACATGAAGTCTTAAGTACTTCCACTGACAGAAATCACTTTGTCTACTTGTACAAACTGGTTGGATTCATTGGTTAAACTAACTTAGGGAGCCATACAACATGTTTATGAATGAAGACTTTTTTGATATGATAAGAAGCTGGGCATACACAGTTTAGTCAGATGTAGTTATTATTTGAAGGAAGTGTGGTATGTCTAGAAAATATAATAGTGGTACATTCTTTCTTTGCATTCATTTTCTTACTATTAAATGACCTACATGATTCATGCTGATGCTGTTTTATATTCCTTTCTCCAAAACCACATTTCATATTGCCTTATAAGGGAAGTGATTATTTTAAGCTCAATCAAAAAAGTGAGGTGGAGAATAATGTACATTGGTTAATTTTTTGGCAGAACTAACTGAACTCATTGATTTCTTCTTCCAAATAATAAATAATTTAATTAGAGATAAAGACACAGACAGATGCAGAATATACAGTACGATTTTCCCCAAAACTTTAGATCCAAATAATTCTAGAAAAACTTAAAACATAATCATATATAGAGCATATTATCTGATTAGCTATAAACTTATAGAAGAGAGTTAAGCATAAACTTCATATCATATCTCTTCTCCAACATTTAGAATAGTTAAATGAGGAATGTTTGGAGCTAGATGGGAGTAAAAGAGGCTTTATGACAGGGAAAAGTCTCATATGTGTGGAGAAGGCTAAGTGATAGGTAGCAAATGCTTTCCGTACTTTTTTATTCTGAATTAGGAATCTCACCACTAAAGCATTCCTCTTAGCGTGTAATCATAGATTTCTACCAAAGTAAGAATGGTCTTAGTTGGTGTAGCAGGTATGTTGGAACAACGGAATACCCATTATTCCAGCATTATGGGACTATGTGCTGGCCATACTGGGCTAGGCAGAAGTCATAAAAGAGGGTCATAGTAACTTCAGGTGCCTCATGGAAATTGGGAGAAGGTGGTGGAAGTGACTGAAGGAGTTAGGGAATAAATATAAACATCACTGTGCAGACAGCATGAGCTCTGTAAAAGTACAAATGCAAGTAAGAAATACAGAGAAGGGAGACTTGATTTATCACTGAACACAGTTTGATATCAGAGAACCTAAAAAAAAAAAAAAAATTTATTTTAACAAGCATCTAATGAGCATTGACAATGGGTCAGGCCCTCTGCTAGTCAATGGGGATTCAGTAGCAAACTGATATTGTCCCTTTTCTTGAGCTAACAAGAATCCTAATTTTTGTATGAGAATGGTTATAATAGAGCAAATCATTAATGGAAAAGGGAAGATCAGAAAGAGGATATGATTCTGGAGAGTGAGAAAAATTTAACAACTTTGGCAACAGATTTATAATGAATATATTTATTGTTCTGGAAGCTTATGATCAACCAGCTCATGGGAGGCTCCACTGCCCTTAAACATGAACCTGTCAAATTTTACTGAGCTGTGGGTCAAATCAGTCCAAACAGCCAGGACTAGTTACACATGTAGATATCTGCAAAACTACTTTATGTGCTGATTTTTTTTTATTAACTTTTATTGAGCTTCAAGTGAACGTTTACAAATCAAGTCAGACTCTCACATATAAGTTTACATACACCTTACTCCGTACTCCCACTTGCTCTCCCCCTAATGAGTCAACCCTTCCAGTCTCTCCTTCCGTGACAATTTTGCCAGCTTCCCACTCTCTCTATCCTCTCATCGCCCCTCCAGACAGGAGATGCCAACACAGTCTCAAGTGACCACTTGATATAATTAGCTCACTCTTCATCAGCATCTCTCACCTACCCACTGTCCAGTCCCTTTCATGTCTGATGAGTTGTCTTCGGGGATGGTTCCCATCCTGTGCCAACAGAAGGTTTGGTGACCATGACCGCCGGGATTCCTCTAGTCTCAGTCAGACCATTAAGTATCGTCTTTTTATGTGAATTTGGGGTCTGCATCCCACTGATCTCCTGCTCCCTCAGGGGTTCTCTGTTGCGCTCCCTGTCAGGGCAGTCATCGATTGTGGCCGGGCACCAACTAGTTCTTCTGGTCTCAGGATGATGTAGGTCTCTGGTTCGTGTGGCCCTTTCTGTCTCTTGGGCTCTTAGTTGTCATGTGACCTTGGTGTTGTTCATTCTCCTTTGATCCAGGTGGGTTGAGACCAATTGATGCATCTTAGATGGCCGCTTGTTAGGATTTAAGACCCCAGTTGCCACATTTCAAAGTGGGATGCAGAATGTTTTCATAATAGAATTATTTTGCCAATTGACTTAGAAGTCCCCTTAAGCCATGGTCCCCAAACCCCTGCCCTTGCTCCGCTGACCTTTAAAGCATTCATTTTATCCCGGAAACTTCTTTGCTTTTGGTTCAGTCCAGTTGAGCTGACCTTCCATGTATTGAGTATTGTCCTTCCCTTCACCTAAAGCAGTTCTTATCTAGTGATTAATCAGTAAAAAACCCTCTCCCACCATCCCTCCCTCCCCGCCTCGTAACCACAGAAGTATGTGTTCTTCTCAGTTTATACTATTTCTCAAGATCTTATAACAGCGGTCTTATACAATATTTGTCCTTTTGCCTCTGACTAATTTCACTCAGCATAATGCCTTCCAGATTCCTCCATGTTATGAAATATTTCATAGAATCGTCACTCTTCTTTATCAATGCATAGTATTCCATTGTGTGAATATACCACAATTTCTTTACCCATTCATCCGTTGATGGACACCCTGGTTGCTCCCAGCTTTTTGCTATTGTAAACAGAGCTGCAATAAACATGGGTGTGCATATACCTCTTTGTGTGAAGGCTCTTATTTCTCTAGGGTATATTCCGAGGAGTGGGATTTCGGGGTTGTACACTAGTTCTATTTCTAACTGTTTAAGATATCGCCAGATAGATTTCCAAAGTGGTTGTACCATTTTACATTCCCACCAGCAGTGTATAAGAGTTCCAATCTCTCTGCAGCCTCTCCAACATTTATTATTTTGTGTTTTTTGGATTAATGCCAGCCTTGTTGGAGTGAGATGGAATCTCATCGTGGTTTTAATTTGCATTTCTCTTTTGGCTAATGATCGAGAGCATTTTCTCATGTATCTGTTAGCTGCCTGAATATCTTCTTTAGTGAAGTGTGTGTTCATATCCTTTGCCCACTTCTTGATTGGGTTGTTTGTCTTTTTGTGGTTGAGTTTTGACAGAACCATACAGATTTTAGAGATCAGGCGCTGGTAGGAGATGTCATAGTTGAAAATTCTTTCCCAATCTGTAGGTGGTCTTTTTACTCTTTTGGTGAAGTCTTTAGATGAGCATAGGTGTTTGATTTTTAGGAGCTCCCAGTTATCTGGTTTCTCTTTGTCATTTTTGGTAATGTTTTGTATTCTGTTTATACCTTGTATTAGGGCTCCTAAGGTTGTCCCTATTTTTTCTTCCATGATCTTTATCGTTTTAGTCTTTATGTTTAGGTCTTTGATCCACTTGGAGTTAGTTTTTGTGCATGGTGTGAGGTATGGGTCCTGTTTCATTTTTTTGCAAATGGATATCCAGTTATGCCAGCACCATTTGTTAAAAAGACTATCTTTTCCCCAATTAACTGACACTGGGCCTTTGTCAAATATCAGCTGCTCATATGTGGATGGATTTCTATCTGGGTTCTCAATTCTGTTCCACTGGTCTATGTGCCTGTTGTTGTACCAATACCGGGCTGTTTTGACTACTGTGGCTGTATAATAGGTTCTGAAATCAGGTAGAGTGAGGCCTCCCACTTTCTTCTTCTTTTTCAGTAATGCTTTACTTATCCGAGGCTTATTTCCCTTCCATATGAAGTTGGTAATTTGTTTCTCTATCACCTTAAAAAATGACATTGGAATTTGGATCGGAAGTGCATTGTATGTATAGATGGCTTTTGGTAGAACAGACATTTTTACTATGTTAAGTCTTCCTATCCACGAGCAAGGTATGTTTTTCCACTTAAGTATGTCCTTTTTAATTTCTTGTAGTAGAGCTTTGTAGATTTCTTTGTACAGGTCTTTCACATCCTTGGTAAGAGTTATTCCTAAGTATTTTATCTTCTTGGGGGCTACTGTGAATGGTATTGATTTGGTGATTTCCTCTTCGATGTTCTTTTTGTTGATGTAGAGGAATCCAAGTGATTTTTGTATGTTTTTCTTATAACCTGAGACTATGCCAAACTCTTCTATTAGTTTCAGTAGTTTTCTGGAGGATTCCTTAGGGTTTTCTGTGTATGAGATCATGTTATCTGCAAATAGAGATAATTTTACTTCCTCTTTGCCAATCCGGATGCCCTTTATTTCTTTGTCTAGCCTAATTGCTCTGTCTAGGACCTCTAGCACAATGTTGAATAAGAGCGGTGATAAAGGGCATCCTTGTCTGGTTCCCATTCTCAAGGGATGTGCTTTCAGGTTCTCTCCATTTAGAGTGATGTTGGCTGTTGGCTTTGCATAGATGCCCTTTATTATGTTGAGGAATTTTCCTTCAATTCCCATTTTGGTGACAGTTTTTATCATAAATGGGTGTTGGACTTTGTCAAATGCCTTTTCTGCATCAACTGAAAAGATCATGTGGTTTTTATCTTTTGTTTTATTTATGTGGTGGATTACATTAACGGTTTTTCTAATATTAAACCAGCCTTGCATACCTAGTATAAATCCCACTTGGTCTTGGTCATGGTGAATTATTTTTTTGATATGTTGTTGAATTCTATTGGCTAGAATTTTGTTGAGGATTTTTGCATCTATGTTCATGAGGGATATAGGTCTGTAATTTTCTTTTTTTGTAATGTCTTTACCTGGTTTTGGTATCAGGGAGATGGTGGCTTCATAGAATGAGTTGGGTAGTATTCCGCCATTTTCTACGCTTTGAAATACCTTTAGTAGTAGTGGTGTTAACTCTTCTCTGAAAGTTTGGTGGAACTCTGCAGTGAAGCCGTCCGGGCAGGGCTTTTTTTTTGTTGGGAGTTTTTTGATTACCGTTTCAATCTCTTTTTTTGTTATGGGTCTATTTAGTTGTTATACTTCTGAATGTATTAGTTTAGGTAGGTAGTGTTTTTCTAGGAATTCATGCATTTCTTCTAGGTTTGCAAATTTGTTAGAGTACAATTTTTCGTAATAATCTGATATGATTCTTTTAATTTCAGTTGGGTCTGTTGTGATGTGGCCCATCTCGTTTCTTATTCGGGTTATTTGTTTCCTTTTCTGTATTTCTTTAGTCAGTCTAGCTAATGGTTTATCAATTTTGTTAATTTTTTCAAAGAACCAGCTTTTGGCTTTGTTAATTCTTTCAATTGTTTTTCTGTTCTCTAATTCATTTAGTTCAGCTCTAATTTTTATTATTTGTTTTCTTCTGGTCCCTGATGGATTCTTTTGTTGCTCACTTTCTATTTGTTCAAGTTGTAGGGACAGTTCTCTGCTTTTGGCTCTTTCTTCTTTTTGTATGTGTGCATTTATCGATATAAATTGTCCTCTGAGCACTGCTTTTGCTGTGTCCCAGAGGTTTTGATAGGAAGTATTTTCATTCTCTTTGCATTCTATGAATTTCCTTATTCCCTTCTTGATGTCTTCTATAACCCAGTCTTTTTTCAGGAGGGTATTGTTCAGTTTCCAGGTATTTGATTTCTTTTCCCTAGTTTTTCTGTTATTGATTTCTACTTTTATTGCCTTGTGGTCTGAGAAGATGCTTTGTAATATTTCGATGTTTTGGATTCTGCAAAGGTTTGTTTTATGACCTAATATGTGGTCTATTCTAGAGAATGTTCCATGTGCGCTAGAAAAAAAGTATACTTTGCAGCAGTTGGGTGGAGAGTTCTGTATAAATCAATGAAGTCAAGTTGGTTGATTGTTGTAAGTAGGTCTTCCGTGTCTCTATTGAGCTTCTTACTGGATGTCCTGTCCTTCTCCGACAGTGGTGTGTTGAGGTCTCCTACTATAATTGTGGAGGTGTCTATCTCACTTTTCAGTTCTGTTAAAGTTTGTTTTATGTTTCTTGCAGCCCTGTCATTGGGTGCATAAATATTTAATATGGTTATATCTTCCTGATCAATTGTCCCTTTTATCATTATGTACTGTCCTTCTTTATCCTTTGTGGTGGATTTAAGTCTAAAGTCTATTTTGTCAGAAATTAATATTGCTACTCCTCTTCTTTTTTGCTTTTTGTTTGCTTGATATATTTTTTTTCCATCCTTTGAGTTTTAGTTTGTTTGTGTCTATAAGTCTAAGGTGTGTCTCTTGTAGGCAGCATATACAGGGATCGTGTTTCTTTATCCAGTCCGAGACTCTCTGTCTCTTTATTGGTGCATTTAGTCCATTTACATTCAGCGTAATTATAGATAAATAAGTGTTTAGTGTTGTCATTTTGATGCCTTTTTATGTGTGTTGTTGACAATTTCATTTTTCCACTTACTTTTTTGTGCTGAGACGTTTTTCTTAGTAAATTGTGAGATCCTCATTTTCATAGTGGTTGACTTTATGTTTGTTGATTCGTTAGGTTTTTCTTGGCTTTTATCTTGAGTTATGGAGTTGTTATACCTCTTTGTGGTTACCTTAATATTTACTCCTGTTTTTCTAAGTAAAAACCTAACTTGTATTGTCCTATATCGCCTTGTATCCCTCTGCATATGGCAGTTCTATGCCACCTATATTTAGTTCCTCTTTTTGATTATTTTTATCTTTTACATATTGACTTCAATGATTCCCTGTTATGAGCATTTTTTTTTAATTATTCTTAATTTGTTTTTGTGATTTCCCTATTTGAGTTGATATCAGGATGTTCTGTTTTGTGACCTTGTGTTGTGCTGGTATCTGATATTATTGGTTTTCTGACCAAACAATTACCTTTATTATTTCTTGTAGCTTTGGTTTAGTTTTTGCAAATTCTCTAAGCTTGTGTTTATCTGTAAATATCTTAATTTCGCCTTCATATTTCAGGGAGAGTTTTGCTGGATATATGATCCTTGGCTGGCAGTTTTTCTCCCTCAGTGCTCTGTATACGTCGTCCCATTGCCTTCTTGCCTGCATGGTTTCTGCTGAGCAGTCTGAACTTATTCTTATTGATTCACCCTTGTAGGAGACCTTTCTTTTCTCCCTGGCTGCTTTTAAAATTTTCTCTTTATCTTTGGTTTTGGCAAGTTTGATGATAATATGTCTTGGTGTTTTTCTTTTTGGATCTATCTTAAATGGGGTTCGATGAGCATCTTGGATAGATATCCTTTCGTCTTTCATGATGTCAGGGAAGTTTTCTGTCAGCAGATCTTCAACTATTTTCTCTGTGTTTTCTGTCCCCCCTCCCTGTTCTGGGACTCCAGTCACGTGCAAGTTATCCTTCTTGATAGAGTCCCACATGATTCTTAGGGTTTCTTCATTTTTTTTAATTCTTTTATCTGATTTTTTTTCAGCTATGTTGGTGTTAATTCCCTAGTCCTCCAGATTTCCCAGTCTGTATTCTAATTGCTCGAGTCTGCTCCTCTGACTTCCTATTGCGTTGTCTAATTCTGTAATTTTATTGTTAATCTTTTGGATTTCTACATGCTGTCTCTCTATGGATTCTTGCAACTTATTAATTTTTCCACTATGTTCTTGAATAATCTTTTTGAGTTCTTCAACTGTTTTATCAGTGTGTCCCTTGGCTTTTTCTATGGTTTGTCTTATTTCGTTTCTGAGGTCATCCCTGATGTCTTGAAGCATTCTGTAAATTAGTTTTTTATATTCTGTATCTGATAATTCCAGGATAGTATCTTCATTTGGGAAAGATTTTGATTCTTTTGTTTGGGGGTTTTAGAAGCTGTCATGGTCTGCTTCTTTATGTGGTTTGATATCGACTGCTGTCTCCGAGCCATCACTATATAGTAGTGGTTTATTATGTAATTGCTCACTGAGTCTTATCTTGTTTTGTTTTCTTTCAATATACGTGGATGGGCTACTAGATTGTGCTGTCTTGTTTGTCGTAGCCCTTGAGTTACTTATGACCTATTGCCACCTAGTTTGGGCTGTTGCCAGATATATATGCCTGAGTCTATTCATTATTCTTGAGTAGAATCTGATTTTGGGTCATCAAGTGTGTGCTGCACCCTAACACCTATCCACCTTGAGAAGTAGTGGTGATAGTTGTGTGCACCAGATTCTATTAGCAGCTGGGGTTCACCCTCTAGGGGGGACAGGATGCTGACAGGCTTCCCCCAAGTGTCAGTGAGGTAGGTGTGTCTCTATTGCTGTAGCACCTTGGTGGGAGGGCACTGCAACTGTACCTTAGACCCTCAATGCAAGTAACTCTACTGATTGGTAGGTGTCACCCTCCTTAGACCCCTAAGGCAAGAGGCTAGGTGTTCTGGGGGGGAGCTTCAGCCCTCAGTTCCCTTTTGTGGGTCACTTAGGGCTCTGTTGAATAAGCAGAGATATCGGACCTGGGAAACTTGTTTTTCCAGAAAATCCACTAAAAAAAAAAATGCAGTCAGATCCCTATCAGAACTGCCTTTGGATTATAACCGCCATCTTGTTCCCTGTAAGGATGAAAGTCCGAGATTTGGGTCATATATGCTTGGCTGTAGCTGGTTCTGTGTTTTTAGTCCAATTAGGGATGGATTTTTTGTCCCTGGGTTTTTTGTTGTTCCTTCTCTCAGGCCGGAAGAATGGGTTAGGAAAAGACCACCAAAAAAAAAAGGGAAAAGCAAAGCCACCACGGAGCCGGAGCTGTTCTCCCTCTGGCTCAGGAAATTCCAATGTTAATGAAGCCACCTGGGAAGGGTAGGGGAGGGTAAGAAAAAAAAAAAAAGCACCCCGGAATATAGCCAAAGTTACTTATCTTGCTTGGAATGACTATTTTATCTGAGACTCCTGAGGGGCATGTCGCCTATATGTGCTGGCTATGTGGAGATCATCTCCGGGGGTCTGGCCCACTGAAACCGCGGTCAGATCCTCCGCTGCCAGTCCAAAGCCCAGCGACAAGGTTCCCCTGCTGGGATGCTGTACTCCCAGCTCCAAAATCAGTCGCTGCCTCCCGGGGACTTCTCCTCCCACCAGCCGTGTCACCGCGCCGCGCCCACGGACTGGCTGGGCCCCTCCCGGGGTTAGTTCAGGGGAGTAGGGCTACACCCCGTGTTTGTGCCGTGACAGCCCCCAGTCAAAAGCCCGGCGCCAAGGTTCCCCAGCTGGGACACTGCACTCCCAGCTCCAAATCCAGTCACTGCCTCCTGGGGACTTCTCCCACCAGCCGCGTCACCACACTGCCCGTGCGGACCGGCTGGGCCCCCTCCCGGGGTCAGTTCAGGGGGGTAGGGCTGCGCCCCTTCTTTGTGCCATCACAAGTTTTTTAAGTTCAGCTCCCCTGGGCCCAGACCTAAGCCTGGCGCCAAGGTTACCTGACTGGGACGCTGGCTCCAGGCTCCAAAAACAGTCGCTGCTTCCCCGTATTTGTTCATTCTCTGTCTCTAAGTGTGTTTTTGTTGTTCAGGGTTCGTAGATTGTTATGCATGTGATCGATTCACTTGTTTTTCCGAGTCTTTGTTGCAAAAGGGATCCGAGGTAGCGTCTACCTAGTCCGCCATCTTGGCCCCGCCTGTGTGCTGATTTTTTAAAATCTTAAAATCATAGGAAGGGACTGTTAAGGTTTCAGGGATTTAAAATAGGATTAAAGGATTTTTAAATTGTATTTTATGCAAAAAATGTGTATCTTCTGTTTGTTTGCCGACCATGCCCTCCTCCAGGGAGATATTTTCTTAAGTGCACTGTGCTAATTTTTTCACAATAACGCGTTTAAAAAAAAAAAAAATTTGGTTTAGCAGCACTTACATTGTGAAGAGAGGGCGGGTTGACAAACAAACGTAGAAAAAAATTAAAACGTAGAAGGCACATGTTATTTGGCAAAAGCACAAAATTTGATACTGAAGAACCTGAACCAAAAAAAAAAAAAATACAGAAAAATATAAATCATTCATATCTTATCAGTAGCACGATTTCCATCTTTGTATCTTATTTCACAGAGTGAAAATTAAAGTTCATTTTATTTAAACTTATAACTATCATAGTTAATAGAATGTCAGTAAATTATTTTTTGTTGTTTGTTTTAGGTGATCTTATCATGTATTGAAAGCCAGAGAACTGTATTGGAGTTCTCATAAATTGCAACATTTATATACAAATACGTGTGTGTATGTATGTGTATATTTATCCATATATTTTGAAGGATATAGCATATACAAAGAAGGTGCATAAATAATTATAAAGTGAATATTTAAGTAACCACTAGCTATGTTAAGGAGTCCCTCGGTGGTGAAACAGTTAACACACTAGGATGCTAATCAAAAGGTTGGAGGCTTGAGTCCACACAGAGGCTTATCGGAAGAAGTATCTGGCAATCTACTTCTGAAAAATCAGTTATTGAAAACTCTGTGGGGAACAGTTTTACTCTGATACTCATGGGGTCATTATGAGTCTGAATTGACTTTATGGCAACTCATTTTATCCAAGTTAAACAAATAATATTGCTAGTACCTATGATTTCCCAAATATTTAGATTATTATGATTCAATTTCCATAAGTTAAAAAAGCTGGCAAATAAAATATATTATTAAATATATGTATTGAACAGAATAATGTTTTCATTTTTATACTTGAAATGTGAATGTTGGAGCTTGTTTTGATATAGTATTTCAGTATTTATTATTTTTAGAATGTCTCAGAAATAAATTTTATTTTCTATAAGAATTGTCTAAATGAAAAACATATCAGAGAAAAATCAAGTATTCAATAATATTCAACAAAATTATCGGCAACTACTCTCCTCCAAGCACTCTCTGAGGCACTTGGATTATAGCAGTGAAAACAAACATCTCCCATCATGAAGCATAAATTCGGGTGGAAAGGAAAGAGAACAATCACTATACCTTATAAGTTAATTATTTAGTATGCTAGGAAGTGACAAGTGATATGTAAAATAGAAGTAAAAAGAGAGGAGAGTGAGGACAATCTGGGAGGATGGGATGGAGGGGATGGGAACACTGAGATTTTAAATGGGGTGTTCAGGGATAGAACTGGTTAAGAACGTGATGTTTGAGAAAATATTGGATCCAGTGAAGAATACAGAAATAAGAGTGTCAGACTGCGTGAAGTCAATGTCCCACTCGATATTCTGAATGTCAGTAGTTGATTCAAATAAATGTTCACTTGATAAAACATTTTCACTTTAAGAGCAGGTTCACAGTTCTTTGACTTTGATTATGAAATGCACATAACTAACTCATTTTATTGTGTAAAAATAAATGAGTTTGGGATTTATACTAGGTATTTGTTTTTTTTTTTTTTATTTGTTAGCTTTCCTTTTCTACCTACTCTTTATTTATTTATTTATTTTCTTTTCAGATAAATAAAGGAATTCATGATGGGATTTGAGAATTACACTTCTGGCAGTGATTTTATTCTCTTGGGACTGTTCTCTTCTTCCCAAATAAGTCTGGTGTTCTTCTCCTTTATATGTATCATTTTTGTTATGACTGTAACAGAAAACACAGTCATGATCTTCCTTATCCGTAAGGACTTACGACTCCATACTCCTATGTATTTCCTGCTCAGCCATCTCTCTTTCATGGATATCTTGCATATTTCCAGCATTGTTCCTAAAATGGTTGCTGACTTCCTGTCAGGCAACAGAACAATTTCATTTGCAGGTTGTGGCTTCCAGATATTTCTCTCCCTCACTCTCCTAGGTGGTGAGTGCCTCCTTCTAGCAGCAATGTCCTATGATCGCTATGTAGCCATCTGTCACCCACTGTGCTACCCCATTCTTATGAATGAACATATCAGCATTCTCATGGCTAGTGGGTCCTGGCTAGTGGGGAAAATCAACTCCACAGTTCACACAGCTTATGCACTCCACTTCCCATTCTGTGGCTCAAGGGCCATTGATCACTTTTTTTGTGAAGTCCCAGCCATGTTGAAGTTGTCCTGTGTAGACACATTACACTACGAAAGAGGTGGTTATGTAAGTGGTATCATCTTCCTGGTCATCCTTTTTTCCATGATCTTTGCTTCTTATATGAAAGTTCTCCTTACTGTCCTCCAGATGAAATCATCAGAAGCACGGAAAAAGTCATTTTCTACCTGTTCCTTCCACATGATTGTGGTCATGATGTACTATGGGCCATTTATTTTCACATATATGAGACCGAAGTCCTACCACATTCCAGGCCAGAATAAGTTCTTGGCAATATTCTATACCATTCTCACACCTACACTCAACCCTATCATCTACAGCTTTAGAAATAAAGATGTTCTGGCAGCAATGAAAGCTATGCTTGAAAGTAACTTTCTGCCTAACAGATGAATGTAAAGAATGCTTGAAGTCTATGTTCTCTCTATTCCCATATTCAAATCTACAGAAGATCCATTATTAGATTCCTCTGAGTAATACAGACTTTTACTGATAACTTGGCCACAAAATTTCTGTTTCTCCATGTGTGGAAAAAATGGAAATTTCTGAAATCCTGATTAGTAAAATTATCACATTTGTTGGATTTGTAAATACATACCTGTAACAATGCATTTGTTCTCTCTGTGGTACTGATTTTAACCAGCCAAAGCACTTACAGGAATCAAAAGGTTAGCCAATGTTTTCAAATCTCACCGAGAGTATAAGAATTATCTTTTAAATTGCAACCACAAATGCACATTATTTAAGAAACATGTATCCATATAATATCTGTATTTTTATTAAACTAAGTAAAATTATATTCCAAAACCTTACAGCCAATCAGTTATCCAAAACCCACAAACTCCACTTGGAATCTTCATTATTCATTGCCAGGTCTGTTTTGTCACCTTTATTTACTGAATATGTGCGCACACACACATATACTCTAACTGTGGCAAAATTGAGTTTCTTGTTCTTTGCTAGTAAGAAGAATGTCATTTTGAGAAGAATATTCTGAAAATATGTCTTGTTTCAAATATATACATAAGTTTATACTTTATAAATTCTCCTGTAAATTTATCCTAAAAAATTATTTTAAACAAGAAAATGAGCATAGCAATGAAGAAATTATTAAAACAAGTTTATTAATATCAAAAAGTACAAAACAGTAAGGTAAATGCTTATTATATTTATTATATCAACTTGACTAAATATTTTACATTAAATAAATTTCCAAAATATTTAACATGAAATAAAAAGTATTATGTAAAGTTTTAAATGGCCAGAATATATTACTTTGCCTTTCACAGCTGGAAATTAAAAAATAAGAACAAATAAGAATAGTAAATGCTAGCACAGTTTTGGTGAATTTGCCATCATAATGTACGATGGATATATATGTACATGGACATGTATCTGAAAATGTGCACTAAGAATTTTGAATAGGCAATTAATTTTTGTCCAACAATTGTACTTATCAGTGTTGATGATGTAGACATATAATAAACAACTCTTACATATTAATACAAAATTTCTTGCATGGTAGGTTAGAGTTTCTTATTTACTTCCATCTCCACAATACTCGCCTAGTCTTGGAGAGCTAAGCAGTTTTATTTAATGCAGAATAAGGAGATAGTTTGTTAGCTTAATATTGTATCAAGTTGTCGCTAGGAGAAGTCAATATTCACTGAAGATGCTAATGTTAATATTAGATGCATCAAACTCTGTACATCTTAAAACCTCCTTTTACAACACACGATAATACCTGGTGTGAACTCAGCACCAGTATGAAATCAAGGAGCAACAAAAGTCTGAATGTCAATACTTATGATTGTCAGCAAGAACTCAATCCTCAAATGGAAATATCTGAGTACAGTATGGAAACCTCTGAGTCAGAATTCAGAGACTTATATATATATACCCAAACCCCAGCGACCCTATAGAACAGAGTAGAACTGCCAAATAGAGTTTCCAAGGAGTGCCTGGTGGGTTCAAACTGCCGACCCTTTGGTTAGTAGCTGTAGCACTTAACCACTACACCACCAGGGTTTCCATACACATATATATATATATATATAAACTCTATATGGTAGCAATAAAACCTTATTTTCCTGATAACTACATAGGGAAATACTCAGAAAAAAGTCCAATACAAGGTAGAGGGGAGTACAAGACATCCACGAAAAAAATTATTTTGCCTTGTTTAAAAAGTGAAATCATAATTCAGTCATAAAATGGGCAAAGCACTTGAATAAACATTTCACCAAAGAGGACATTCAAATGACCACTGAATACATGAAAAGATATTCAGCATCATCAGCCATCAGTGAGATGCAAATCAAAACCACAATGAGACACTATTGCACTCCCACTGGTATGAATAGGATTTAAAAAAAAAAAAAAGAAAGAAAGAAAATAACAAACGTTGGCAAAGATGTGGGAAAATTGAAACCCTTATCCATTGCTACTGGTAATGAAAAGTCGTATAGCCTCTGTGGAAAAGTGTGTGGTGGTTCCTCAAAAAAATAAACATAGAACTGCCATATAACTCAGCAGCTCCACTCCTAGGTATATATTAAAATATTTGAAAGCAGAGGCTCAAAAAGAGCTATGTACACAAATATTCATTGCAACATTATTTGCAATAGCCAAAAGGTGGAAACAACCTAAATACCCATCAACAGATGAATGGATAAACAAAATGTGGTATACAATGGAATACTACTCAGCAAGTATGAGAAATGAATTATTGATACGTGTTACAGTGTGGATGGAGCTTGAAGGTGCTGAGCAAAATAAACCAATCACAAAAGGACAAATATTGTATGACCTCATTTATATAAAAAGACAAGAAAAGGCAAATGTATGCAGTGTAAAGTTTATTAGTGGTCACCAGGGGAGGGAAGGACGGGGGAAACGTGAATTAACAGTAATGGAAAAATCACATTGATTAAGGGTAAGGTTGCACAACTGATAACTGTAATTGTTGTCTTTAAGTTGTACACCTGTAAAAAGTTGAATTGGCCAAAGTTGTGTGATAGGTATATTTACAACAATGACAAAAAAGAGAGTAGCAGCTGAGGCTGCTTACCTACAACCAAACACCTCATGAGGTGGTTCCTTAGTTTGGAGGTTTAGCATCGTGGTTTCATGGAACATTGTAGTTAATTTGTCTAGTAAAGTGTTTAGTTCTTCTGTTCCACCTTCTAGTTCGTTACATAGTTCCTGGGGTCTTAAGAGGTTACAAGCAGCCATCCAAGACACAACAATTAGTCTCTATTCACCTGGAACAATGGACAAAGAAGGAGAGTCCTGGATAGGAGGAGAATATGGAATGTGTGGGTAGTTGTTTCCATGAATAACTGCCTTCTTAGCCATGAGGCCAGAAGAACTGATGGTGCCAGGCTACCATTACTAACCATGTTGATGAAAGATTTCGTAGAACAATCTTGATCAAAAGGGGGGAAATGCAGAACAGATTTTCAATCAAATGGACTCTAGACTTTCTTGAACCCCGAAGGTTAGGTGAACCCCTGAAACTAACACCTTAGGATAATCTTTAAATCTTAAACCAAAATATCCCATGAAATCTTCTTAAAACTGAGCAATAGTTTAGCTTAACTTGTATAAAAAATCTGCTTAAGCATTATCCTATTTTAAGAATGGTCTATATGAGATCAAATTGACAAAAGCAACTTGAAAGATTAGACAGGAACCTTAGGAGGCAGTGAGTTTATATTACTGAGGGAGGAAGAACTCAGAGAAGGGTGGTGAGAATGGTTGCACAAATCGAAGAATGTAATCGGTGTCACTAAATTGTATGTGTAGAAACTGTGGAATTGGTTTATGTTTTACTGTGTATATTCTCAACAACAAAATAAATAAAATATAAATAAAAAAGTGAAATCACTGGGGTGTAAGAAATACTTGGATGTAAGTGGAAAAGAAAAATAGGAAATAAAATATTTTAAGCTTAATCCACAAACCCCAAAGTTTTGCACGTAGATAATTAAAAAAAACACTTAAAATTACTGTAATTCACAGTATAAAGAGGTACATTCACAGTGATGGGAGATCAGTTCTACATGTGGTACACATCACGGAGCAGTTCATTGCAGCAGACTATTGCTGGATAGGCCGTTTATATTTGTATGGCCAATCATCACAGAACAAAACATGGCATTCTCTGTTGATGACTTTCTCCTGCCCTCAGTAGAGGAAACGAGGAACTAATTAGGCCAAACTTTGAATAGCACTTTGCATTGATTTAGAGAGCAGTCCATATAATCACAGGGCTACATCATCAAGTATAATGATATGAATCGTGACTATTTTCCAACTGTATGCACTCATTCCTACTTTTAACACAGAATTTTGCATATATGACTTGGAAAAACTATATTCATGAAAATAATATTGTGATTCAAGCAGGCATGTTGGAAAAATTTTTGCTATTTGTTGTTGTTTGTTTTGTTTTATCTTAGGTTGTACCTGCCTGTTTTGACACCAGATTGTTCATACATACGTGTACTTCTTTTGGTAAAATATTGTAGGATAAAATGAAATTCAAGAAGAGGAATTTACTCATGATAAATAAAAATAATTACTTCAATTTGTGGAAGTAATTATTTTTATTTGTATTGTTGCCTTCAATCTGAATATAGGTCAAATTTAAAGAAATAGAAAATCAGTCATTTCTAACTATGCAAATATGGACATTAGTGTGATGGAAAATTTTCAGTAATGATAATATATTATTTATTTCTTCCATTGATTACATTATTGTTAAAAGTACTTAAATTTTTTAAATGTTATTTTTATTTCTGATTGTAAAAGAAAAATTAAAATATTCATGTTCTCAGTAATGAATTAAGTGGAAATAAAAATTCCTTTCTTTTGTACTAATGAAATAATAATGTGCTGAAAATATAAACTGAAAATTGATGTATTCTTCTTGTCTAGCTATATTTGACAGATATTTTTGTAGGTTAGAAATATGTTTTCCTCACTCTTTCAAACTAAACATTATCTTCTAATGCCTGATTGATGGAGATTTGCTGTCCCTGGAATTTTTCCATTTCCTTTTTTTTTTAACTTCTAAGAGTGTTCTTTGAATTACAAAAATGCATTGAACAAATATATGTAAAGTTGTCTATTTCCTTTTTTTTAAGTTTCAAACTTGGATTATCCCTAGCATAAATATAAGTATTGAAAACAACTTCAAAATATATCATCACAAAGCTTCACAATCCATATTTCCAACAATGGTTGAGAACACCTGCTTTCCCTTGAACAAGTACTGTCACTAAGAATTTTCAAATCTTCCAATATCTGCTAAACTATTTGGAAAAATTATGAATTTTGACAGATATTTTAATTTGAATTTAATTTTTAGTGAAACTAGATAACTTTCCATGAATATATTAGTGCCTTATCATCTTCTACTGGACTCTCCTGACATGCATTTTGCTCATTTTTATACTTTTATGTTGATTTGAGGAGTTCTATATGTATTATAGGAAATGCTGGTGGCATGGTGGTTAAGAGCTACAGCTGGTAATCAAAAGGTCAGCACTTTGAATCCACCACATACTCCTTGGAAACCCTATGGGGCAGTTCTACTCTGTCCTATAGTGTCGCTATGAGTCAGAATAGACACGACAGCAACAGATTTGGGTTTATAGGTATTATAAAGACAGGCAAGAAAGAAAAGTCCAAGATGGATATCAAAAGTGATTTTGAAAATTGCACTTGAATGTCCAGTAGCTAAACCAAATGAATAAAAATGAAGAAGCAAAATACTGAAAAGAGTTCAAATGGCAGCTCAAGAAGACTAAGTAAGGTACTATAATGAAATGTACAAAAACCTGGAGTTAGAAAACCAAAAGGGAAGAACACACTCAGCATTTCTCAAGCTGAAAGAACTGAAGAAAAAGTTCAAGCTGTGCGTTGCATTACTGAAGGATTCTAAGTGCAAAATATTGAACAAGTCAAGAAGAATCAAAAGAAGATGGAAGGAATACACAGAATCACTGTACCAAAAAGAATTGGTAGATGTTCAATCATTTCAGGAGGTAGCATATGATCAAGAACCAATGATACTGAAGGAAGGAGTCCATGCTAAGCTGAAGAGAATGGCAAAAAAACAAAGCTCCGGGAATTGACAGAATACCAATTGAGATATTTGAAGAAATGGATGCAGCACTGGAAATGCTCACTCATCTATGCCAAGAAATTTGGAAGACACCTACCAGGTCACCTGACTGGAAGAGATCCCTATTAGTGGCCATTCTGAAGAAAGGTGATCCAGCAGAATACAAAACAATCAAATAACATCCTTAAAATAACACACAAGTAAAATTTTGCTGAGAATCATTGAAAGGCAGTTGCAGCAGTACATTGATGGGGAATTGCCAAAAGTGCAAGCTGGATTCAGAAGAGGACATGAAATGAGGGATACCATTACTGATGTCTGTTGGATATTGGCTGAAAGCAGAGAATATCAGAAAGATATGTGACCGTGTTTTAATGACCATGCATAGACATCTGACTGTGTGGATCTGAATCAATTATGGATAACACTGCAAAGAAGGGGAATTTAGAACACTTAATTTTGCTCATGAGAAACGTGAACATAGACAAAGAAGCAGTCATTCGAAAAGAACAAGGATTTACTCCATGGTTTAAAGTTAGGAAAGATTTGCATCAGGGTTGGATCCTTTCACCATCTTATTCAATCTGTATGCTGACAAAATAGTCTGAGAACCCAGACTATATGAAGAAGATCTTGGCATTAAGATTAGAGGAAGACTCATTAACAACCTGTGATATGAAGGTGACAACCTTGCTTGCTGACAGTGAAGAGGACTTGAAGCACTTGCTTATAAAGATCAAAGACCACAGCCTTCAGTATGGGTTATACCTCAACACATAGATAACAGAAATCCTCATAACTGGACCAATAAACATCATGATAAACAGAGACAATATTGACATTGTCCAAGATTTCATTTTACTTGAATCCACAATCAAAGCGCAGAGATGCAGAAGTCAAGAAATCAAACGAAGCATTGCCTTAGGCAAACCTGCTGTAAGAGACCTCTTCAAAGTGTTAAAAAGCAAAGATGTCATTTTAAGGACTAAGTTGTGCCTGATCCAAGCCATGGTGTTTTCAATTGCCTCATATGCACACAAAAGCTGGGCAATGCATACGGAAGACTTAAGAAGAGCTGATGCCTTTGAATTATGGTTTTGGTGAAGAATATTTGATATGCCATGAACTGCCAAAAGAAGGAACAAATCTGTCTTGAAAGAAGTACAGCAAGAATGCCATCCTATGGGGCAATTCCATCTGTTCTATAGGGTTGCTATGAGTTGGAATCAACTTGATGGCAATGGGTTTGGTTTGGTTTAAGTGGAGTTCAGGGGAAAAAATTATGTAAATATCAGAAATGACTTCATTTATATTTAGGAAAGGTATAAATTTTGCCACTTTTTTATTTTATAAGAAAAATAAGATTTATAACTCTTCAGGGGTATACTTTTTCTATATTAATGGGGTGTCCATTACACTTTCTGAGCATTCTTTTTAGTTCATATGATTTTTTAGTTGAGTCTAATAGTGTTCCAGGTTGATTACATCATATGTAAATAACATCAGTTTTTGCTAGATTTTCAAAAGTAAAATACTTTTGGTTTTGGTATTGTTTACCATGATATTCAAGGCTACCATTTCCACGAAAATTGTTGAGTATTTGATATTCAATGTTTGATTTTAACATCAATAGAAAATATTAACAGTGTTTCATTTTCCATTCAACCTATTTATGAGTTTTATCATATTACAAATGTTTTTTCTGTCTCTCCTAGACTATGAAAAATTTTAATGTGTTTGTTTTTAGTGTTCTATGAGAATTTGTACTCTCTTTTACCAGAAATGTCTAACCCCCATTGGTGTGATGTTACAGATTTTCTCTAATTTAGAATTATCATTGGCTTCTCTCTGTCTCTAATATCTTATGTGCAACAATTTCTGTTGGTTGTATCTTCAGAATAGATTCCATATCTGCCCACTTTTTAATTACTCCCTTGCCTACACCCTGGGCCTGGCTAACATTATGGCTTGCTCAGACACTGTAAGGACGACCTAACTGCTCTCCCAGCCTTCAATTTTGTCGCTCTAGAGTCTATTCATACAACAACCAGGATGGAGCTTTTAAAACATTACTCAGGGATTTCCAGCCAACATGGCGCCATAGACAGTAGCACCACATCTCCCTCTAGAGCAAAGACCTGAAAAACTAAGTAAAACAGAGACAAACTTCATTCCTGGAACCTGAAGTGTCAAATGAAGAGATAAAGAACTCAGCGAAGCACCAAATGGAATAAAAAACTGACAGAGGACAGAGAACAAGGAGAGATACCTGAGGAGAGCCCCATCACTAAGGCAGCACAGCTCTACCATCTTGGACTCCAGTCAGGGATCAACAGACAGGGAGCACAGGAAAGCAGCTTCCCTGAACTCCCAGCAGGAGACAGAGCACCCAGTAGCCAGAGATACACTCTTTCCCACCCACCCCCCTTCTCTCCCTGCAGCTCTACCTCTGAGCTTGCTGGCCCGCTGCAGTGGCTCAGCTAGCCAGGAATGCAGCATGGATTCACCCCACCCATGTCGGAGGTCTGCAGGCAAGAGACAGATCACCCGGTAGGGAGCAATAGGCTTTCCTAACTCTCTACTTCCTCCCCCACTTCAGCCTTCTCTGCTTCTCACCAGCCCCAGGCTCTTGGCCTGGAGGCAACTGCTTTGGCTTCAGGCTGCTTGGATTCACCCTGCCCGCACTAGACAGCCTCCTGAGCTGGTGTTGGTTCTTTCTGTCTCTTTTGGTTTCTTCTGTGCATCCTACCACCTCCCCCTCCTTTCTCTGGAACACCTGGCTCTGTGTGTCATTTTTGCTTCTTCATGAAAGGCTGTAAAGACACACTCGACTGGGGAACCACTCCCCTGGCGCACGACACCAGACACCGTGCTGGTGGGATCTGGGGCTTTTTTTTTTTTGCCTTGTTTTGCTTTGTTCTGTTTTGTTTGTTTGTTTTCTTTTTCTTTTCGCAGCTTCAGAGCCCCTTCTAGATGGGCTGCACTGCATGACTTAGGATCCACTCCCCCAATCTGGCAGCTAGGTAGGTAGAATCCCTGGGGGCATTTTTTCTTTCTTCCTTTTCTCTTTCTGTCTGTTTTTCCCTTTCTGTCTCTCCTCATTTCTCAGTTCTCGTCTCTCTACACTTATCTTCTTTCCTGTCTCCTGAATACCTGGTGCTGTGTGACATCTATACCCCCTCTAGCCAGGCTATACTGTGCAGCCTGGGAGCCACTTTCCCAGTCTTAGCAGCCCCACTAGTGGGACTAGGGGACTTCTGGGAGCTTTTCTTTTCCAAATTTTTATCTAGTCATTTTTTTTTTTTCTTTTTCTCTATCAGTACAGAAAATCAGGGACACCAGGGACTTAAGATACTCACATTTCTGTCCTAGGTCTTGTTTGACTTTGTGTCATAAACTTGAAAATATCACATAAAAGTATGCAGGATAATAGGCATAGCTATTTAGTCTTTGCACTTGAATTGCTCTCCATTCTGAAAAATCCTGCTTCCAGTTAATGTGTATTTTAACCTCGCATCCCCAGTATGTAGTTCAAGGAATGACTCTGGTATTCTATACTTATTTCTTGTTTGCCTTTAATACCATGACTTCTCCAGATCCCATCATCTACCTTGTTTTCGTCGTTCTTGTTGGATGCTATTAACTCAATTATGACTCACTGTGATTCCATATGACAAAATAGAGCTCCTCCATAGGGTTTTCTAGATTGTAATCTTTATGGGAGCTGATCGCTAGACCTTTCTCCCACAGAAGCATTAGGTGAGTTCAAACTGCCAACCTTTTGGTTTGCAGCTGAGTGCTCAACCTTTGTGCCACCAGGGTCTTAAAGTCTGAAAGTTGTGTTAAATGATATGTACAAATCTGGTGAATGCTGGACTTACACAAGTTTATCAATCAAAGAGTTATGAAGTCAAGGGTTTTTTTTTTTTTTAATTTGCACCAATAATTTAGCAACAAGAGCAAAAATGAAAACCAATAATGCCATTAATTAAAGAATTCCCCAGGGAGAAGACTCACTGACAAGGTTCAGGCATTCTGTTACTGTTAACCCAAACCCAGTGCCATCGAGTCGATCCTATAGGACAGAGTAGAACTCCCCCATAGAGCTTCCAAGGAGTGCCTGGTAGATTCGAATTGACAACCCTTTGGTTAGCAGCCATAGCACTTAACCACTATGCCACCAGGGTTTCCTCTGTTACTGTTAGCAGACTCTAAAAGGCCAAATTCTATGCCAGCAGAGGGAAAAGCTGAGAAATATCCTGACTCATATGTAGAACCCCTAAAGAGTAGGTTTTAGTGGTAAAACATACTTCTGAAACTGATGTCAAGGTGAAGCTAAAGACAGCAGTAAAGAACTTCTATCCTCTCTACCTTGCTTTCTATCGCTTCAAAAAGCATACAGCATTCACGTTTTTGTTTGTTGCTTGAAGACTTAGCATGATTTCCAGGCTTCTACCCAATAACACATTATATCCACTGAAACTTTATATTCATATTTTAGAATATAAAGAACACACCCATAGGACTTTTCCCAGGGCCCCCATAACATCCTTAATCCGAAGACTATAGATCACGGGGTTGAGCATGGGAGTGAGGATGGTGTAGAAGACTGGCACTACTTTATCTTGGCCTGAGGCGTGGGAAGAGATCAGTCTCACGTACATGAAAATGATGGCACCGTAATATAGACTAACCACTGTCAAGTGAGAGGAGTAGGTGGAGTGTGCTTTCTTCTGTCCCTCAGTGGGAGCCATTTGAATAATAGTGATCAGGATGAGTGTGTAGGAGGCAAGGATGACTGAAAATGGAATAAGAAGCAGAATGGTGGTGCTGATCAATACCCCAGTCTCATAGGACAAGGTGTCCTCACAGGAGAATCTCAAGACTCCAGGAAGTTCACAATAAAAATGATGAATTTCCCTGTTTTCACAAATGTGGAAACTCATGGGGTACACTGTATGTATCAAGGCATTGAGAGAATCACTGGTCCATGAGCTAACAACTATCTGCCTGTAGAGGGGCCAGTTCATGATGAGAAGGTAGAGTGGGGGATTGTAGATGGCAACATAGTGGCCATAGGACATAAGACCTAAGAGGATACACTCAGTCCCACCCAGGCCTAACCCAAGGACTATCTGTATCCCACATCCAGGAACGGAGATGACTGTCTTGTGCAGAAGGTAGTCAGTCATCATCTTGGGGACAATGGCAAGTATGAACAGTGTGTCTATGAGAGAGAGCTGCCACAGAAAAAAAATACATAGGGGTATGAAGGTGGGGGGTCTACCAGCATTAGCAGAATCAGGAGATTGTTTTCAGTCAGGGTAACAAAGAACATCCTAGTGATAAGAGCAAAGAGACCAAAGTGAGCTGGGGTGTATTGAAGCAGACATAAAGAATAGGTTCAGTGACTGTGTGGTTCTCCAAATGGATCATTCTTGGGAATCTCCTTAGAGGTAAAAGCAAAAGCACATGAATGTGAATACTATCTTGTAATTAATTTTAGTCTATGGAGGTTAAGCCATCAAAAAAAAATATTTTTAATATATTATGTAAAGAATTCTGGGGCAAAAAGGGGAAACCAGTAGAAATAAATTGATCAAATAATATTTGTCCTGTGTGTTTTAGTGCCACATGATGCTAAATAGATACTTTTAGACTGACTTTGTCCACCTTTTAGTATATTTTGGACACTGGCTCTTTTAATCAGAAATAGGTTGAATAAAAGTACTGATTTACCAGTAGTTTACCAACAGTTTTGATGATGGATCCCCAGTCAAATATACATAATCACACTGACTCCCTTTGCAGTGCCTCAGTAAGTCCCCCTTGCCTTCGTAACACTGACCCCTAGGACAAAGCACAGCTCTGTAAGCAAGTCAATCAAAAATGAAAACACTGGATACTGAACATCACTACAGACACAAGTGCATACTGGTTTTCTGTTGGTTACTAGAATCTAATTGTCTTAATTGAGTCAGTATTTTTTGTAGATATTTTTCTTGTTCCATGTATCTAGACTTTTCTATATGTATAATGAACATCCCACACTTAGTTTTCTCACAGATATTAACCAATATCATTTATTTTTCTGACCATTCATCAATGGTTCAAGAACAAATTATAGTATGAGAAATATTGTTATGGTTATTTAACCCTAATGATGAAGAAATTACTTACTGGGTCCCTGTGGTTCACTTTAGAAATTCTCTGCCTGATGTGGTTCCACACAGCAACATGCACCTTCATCTCAGCACAGGAAGAAAGACTAAGCTTTCTTTCAATATATGCAACTGTTTCTCTCCTACTAAAGTCCAAATTCTTCAGCCTGGCAAGAACATTATTCAAGAAATGGCTCCAAACTTCCCCTTGAAAAGTACAGTGAACTGAAAAATCTTATAAAAGTGTTAAATTTTATTATTAGGCAAACCCACTATTTAGTCAAATTATTGTCTGCATATAAATTATACACCACTTTGTGGTTTAAGGCAACAATCAGGTATGTAATAATGTGTACATCATTAAATCTCATATTATAAAATGATGTTCCAATGGTTTAAAAAGTTGGAGGGGTGGTTGTAGCTTGAGAATACTGAATCAAAAAATATTTTGACATGAAAGTTTCAACAACAGATGTGTTTCATAACTACAGGTATAAACCAAAAACCAAACCCAGTGCCGTTGAGTCGATTTCAACTCATAGTGACCCTATAGAACAGAGTAGAACTACCCCATAGAGTTTCCAATGAGCACCTGGTGGATTCGAACTGCTGACCCTTTGGTTAGCACCTGTAGCACTTAACCACTACACCACCAGGGTTTCCAACTATAGGTATACTTGTAGGTAAATGTTTAATGTAATAACTTAGATGTTTAAAACAGACAAAAACAAATAATAACACAAACATCAGAATAAAGTAGATATCCATTATCATAACAGATAAAAACTGAAAACAAAAAATAAAAATAATTGCAGCAGAGGTTACCAGCATTATGTAAAAGAGCTGAGCATTTTGGCACTGAAATAAAATAGCCAGATGCTTCTTAATGAACATCCACTGCCTTTTCCGTTTAGGAGGTATTACGATTTCTGATTTAGTGGAATTAGACTAGGTGTCCATGTCATTCTATTTGTACCTAATAATTCATTTTACAAGTCTCGTGCTGTAGGAAAAATGTCTAAATCTTTACGTATATGTAGCTTTGCTCACAACCCTTCCCATTCTGAATCCATTGCTTTTCCCCACTTTATCACTTCCTAAATAGCTTCAAAAATGTTCCCAAAGATGTAATCCCAAGTTCTGGTAACCACTACTACTTTAAGCCATACTGATCACTTCATATCCCTGTGAAGTCATTTTCTTTACATCCTATAGCACTGTGATCACTGTCCTTACTATGACCCTTAATATGTTTACTGCCTTATTACACTTTATACCTGTTGGTGAAGCCTTGTTATTTATTTTTAAATGCCTTTCTTATTTCTCTAACTTAACACTTAAAACAGTGCTTTGTTTTGTTTGTTGTTTTCTTTTATTATATTTCTTCTTGTTTACTCATAGAGTTCAGACATGATTAAACATGTGGGTAATTATACTCTTGTGGAGACAGCATGGGATTTAGAATCAAGTTTAAAAAAAAAAATTATTTTTTTTAAATTACCTGGGTTTTACTTCAGTAAAACCACAGTTTTAATGATTAGAATCTATGTTTTTTTAGAAATATACATTTTTTTTGAAATTTCAAAATATAAATTCATCAAAAACGATATTAACATTCAGTTTTCTTGTAATTAAAAAAACAAATCAAACCCATTGTCATCGAGTCGATTTGAACTCATAATGACCCTGTAAGACAGAGTAGAACTGCCTCATAGGGTTTCCAAGGAGTGGCTGGTGGATTTGAACTGCTGACCTTTGGTTGCAGCCAAGCTCTTATCCACCATGCCAACAGGCACCTTTCTTGTTATAAGTCAGTTAGATTGATAAGGTTATATTCCATCTATGCTTTCAGCACATGAAATATGTCAAAGGGCATTATGTAATGTTCAAAATTTTAGAATGTCAATTGATCAAGAATTATAATAAATTTCAAATATTTGTTGTGATAAGTAAGATAAAATGATTACCTCCAGATCTAACTAGGGGTAAAGGCCTTTGTGACCAGCTGATCCTAGTGTTTTTGCCCATTGTCAATGCCATAAACTCAGCATCTGTCTCTGAATAGCAATTATGATGCTAACATAGTGGATGGTCAGGAGTAGACATGCTATTACTTTCACATATCTGGCTGGCTAATAGATATAAATTGTCTTTACTGCCTAATAATTCTTATCTGTTACTTTTGGGGAACAAAGTCAATGTTCATGTCATATTACGTATGGTACGGCTCAGAGTGTTTATAGTGTTCAATACTTTAAATTTTTCACCACTTTAATCATTATTTTTTGTATAGGAAACTGTAGGAATCAAGTAGATATTATATACTGTCCAGCAATGCTTACATTGTAAGCATAAAGTGGGAGCTGTTATAACAGTAAGGGAAATATCATTGACAAAATGTTGGCTTTTGGGTTAGACAAATTTGTATTTCTAATCTCACTCTGCCCCTTGTGGATTGATGACTTTATGTATGCTTGCTTACTTTCTGTAGCCTTGCTTTATTTATCCACAAAATGGAATGATGATTCTCATCTGTATGTATATATGGCAGTCATATGTATATATATACATATAAAGCTTACTTGTGACAAGTATGAAACAAAGTCAATACTAACAAATAACGATATTCCTCCTACTTGCTGCCTTTAATCACTCCAAACTTCTAGCCAGTTGCTCAATATTGTTTCCTTCCTTCCTTTCTTTCTTTCTTCCTTCTTTCCTGCTTTCCTTCTATTCTAGCTAGTTTTGTTCCCCTTTCCATTCCATTGTGACTTCACAAATGCTAGGTTGAATTCCAATGTTTACATGCTATAAAGGATATGCATCTAAGTAAACAAATTAACCTTTCTGAATTTGAAATAGTGATAATTCCCACACTGCCTGCCTCACATGGCATGTGAAAGTTATTTAAAATAACAAGAAAATATAAATATATTGCTTATTCATTCATCTACTGAATCCATACATTACCTGTCATGTTGAAGTGATAAATTTATAAATATAGATGTTAATATTTTGTTATTAAGGTAAGAAGAATAAGGAAGAAACATAACATGAACAGCAGGTGAGGATTTCAAAAGGATTGGGTCTCAAAAGGATGGGAGTAGAAAAATAACAGTTAAGCAAAATGTAAACTAAGCAAGAACATATTGAAGGTTGCTTCCACGATGGTGTTTAAAATAGAATAATGTATGTTTGATTAGGCAATCATTTATGGAGATTACTAGACTAAAAAAAAAATTATCCTTACCTGCAAGATTTTAGAAGAAGCAACATATTCCATCTATTTCATCTAGAACATGCCTGATGTTCTGTATTCATGATTTGAATTCATTTGTACAAAAACATGCGTTTTTATAGCTATTTACCTTCCTGGTGATTATATCATTGGCTCATAAAGACTAGAAAAATAACCAATTTAGCTTTCTTGACTGGGTCCCAAAGAAGAATCTTTAAGCTAAACAAATGAATAGAAATATCTTAAATAAGCAATATCTTCTATGTGCAACTGCTTGCATATGGCAGCAGGAAAATAAACACTAATTAAAGTAATTTAATTTTCAATTGAATAAAATCTCATATGGAAACATGGGAATTTTATTCTCGCTTGATAATTACATCGTTTAGAATCATCTCAAGTAAGATTTTTATCACAAAGGAAGGATTCATGGAAGAGAAATACCTGACTGGAGCCAGCTGTGAAATATTCTTAATTGCCTCTCCCCGCCCCCCCCCCCGCCCCGTTTCCAAAGGGAAGAAGGATATCAGGGGCTTAAAATGATTCAAGTATGAGAAAATGGAATATGTTTACAAATGTCAATATGACTATTTTTAAAATACTTGGATATTTATTAAGCCATTTTGCGAGAAATGAAGTGGCTCTAATCTGACTTAAAGAAATGAGTTGACTCATATTTGAATGTATGATGCAACTAGGTTGATGGAAGTTGTATATAAAATTATCAAAATCACTCACTCAGTAGGATAATTTCCAAAACTCCGAAAGAAGTTAGCAAAATAAATGTGAAATACTGTGCCACTATGAGTCAACCAGAATTATAGTGCTTTCAATTAAATTTGAGGAAAAAAGGACTGAAGGCATCATTTTCAAATCTATGGATGCTCCTTTATCTTATCATCAATAAGGACCAGTTGTAAAAAAATATATAAATGTTCACTTAATGGGATTATTCAAGCCAGCAAGTATAGAAACATCATTGGTTTAGGGTCTGTCAAAATCAATATGCCCATTGTCCGTAGGAGACAGCTGTGATAGCTCATGGGCCTTGAGTCGTGCTTGTAGAGTAAGTCAAAATTTCACCCAGGTTTCTGTCAGTATTATATAAAATATGTATGGATTGGAATGGGTGTATATAATTACCATTAGCAGCAGCAGCAGTGGCACTTTTTTTCATTATCATTGAATCAGTTAAAATTTCTTTGTGTTGCAAAAAAAAAAAAATCCTCAATTCAAACTTGTGTAATAATTACAGGTGTATGTTTGGTATTCCAAATGGAAGGTGTTTTTCAGACATAGTGTTATCGAGGAGGTCAATGATATAATTAATTAATTTCCCATATTTTTCCTGTGCTTTAGGCAGTGTCAGTTACATTCTACATGTAGTTCCCTTGGCTGGAAAAGAAAGTGCAAATAAGTGTCCCAGGCCTCACACAGTGGACAACACTGCAGGCCACCGTGTCCATAGGAAGCTACTCAGGTAATTATAAGAATAATATGGATAATTCTTTATCAGAACCCCTTCCAGAATAATTAAGCATTGACCTAGTTAGACAACAACTTGTTGTCTCATGCTCCAGAAATAATCATAAATGGGTTTACTGTTATTGGTGAAATGGTTAGGTTACACCCTTGGAACTGGGCTTGAACTCTATGCTAGTTGGTTGATAATCTGCAAGTTTCACTGGCTTAAAATGTGAGGGTATTTCTCATTTATAGCACCTTTTGGATGTGAGTCAAGTGCAAATCTGATCTATATTATCATCTTTCCTGTTTTGTTTCTGGTGGGCAGCTGTTATGTTAGCCACTATCATGGCAAATGCATAGGAACACTGATGGGATCAGGTAATGGCACTTAATCCTTCTTTTTGAATGTGGAATCTTCACTTTCGTTCATATTCCATTTGACCAGTAAGTCATATGGCAAATCCTGATGTGAAAGAGATGAGAAACATCCCACTACTCAGGATGTACCAAGGATAATCCTCCCTTTGTTTCCAGGTATAGTGAATCAATCATATATTTTATACATCATTAGGTTTGTATTTGACTTTCATGTTATGCTCCTATATTAGTCAGTATTTTACTAAAATAACGATGCATAAAAAACAACCACAAAATCATGGTGGCATATAATGAAAAGTATTTCACACAACTCTACAGATCAGCTAGTTTGTGAGTTCAGGTTATTTCCATGTATCTCTTAATTTCCTTGGACGAGCTGAAGGGGCAGCTGTTACTTGAGGTATGTTCATCTTATGGTAGAACATGAAGCTCTCAGAGGAGAACCTTCTTACAGACTAGGCTGGGAACCAGCACACTCACACTCACACTCATATCCACATTCCATTAACCAAGTCACATGGCCAGGACAAGTGTCAATGGGTCAGGAAATATACTCCTTCCAATGGAGACAGTATATGTCTATGTGTTTCGGTGGGGGGAGGAATGGGGGAAGGAAATTAAAGCTTGCTGACTAATAATCTAATCTACACAAATTGCATTCAATAATCCCAGAAATATTTTCTAGACACAAATTATTTTCCAGCTACCAAAGCATGATGTCAAAGTATGTGCGTTCTGGTTGTTGTTGCTGTTAGTTGCAATCAACTTGGTTCCAAGTTATGGTGACTTTATGTATAACAAAATGAAAGATTGCCAGGTCCTGTGCCATCTTCATGATCTTTGATATTTTGAGTCCATTGTTGCAGCTATTAGGTTAATTCGTCTTACTGAAGGTTTCCCTCATTTTTGTTGGCTCTCTACCAAAGTAAGCAATTTGAAGTCTCACCATCCTGATTTCTAAGGAACATTTTCATTGTAGTTCTTCTAAGATTAGCTCTTTTTTTTTTTTTTTCGCAGTCTGTGGTATATTCAATTTTCTTTACCAACACCAGAGTTTGTATGCATCAGTCCTTTTTGTGAGTAGTAGAGAGACATACAGAAACACATACACATGATTATATGCATATATATATATATATAGTCAGATGGTGCCTTTTCTGGAGAAAAATTAGAGCAGTAGGGTAAAGGGACAAGATAGTAAATGGTGGTTCAGGGACAAAGTCTCTCTATGATTTCTAGAAGCAGACAGCTCAAAGCAAATGAACTGGCTAAAGCCCTAAAATAAGAATGAGTTGGTGTTCAAGGAACAAACATTAGAAATCTATAGCTGAAATACAATGAAAGAGCCCAGTGATATAACAGGAATTTAGGAGCATACAATGCTGGAGGCCAGGTGGAGTTGAGCCTTGAGTTTAATTTCAAAGGTTTTCCATTCAACTTAAGTTTTTGGGAAATTTGAGTAGAACCTTAATAAAATCTAATGTATTTGAAATGGATTATTCCATGTGCTTTATGGGGTAAAGAGAGAAATAGTAAGACCACCTAAATAGATATTACAAAAGTACAGGTAAGTGTGTATGATGACTTGAACCATGGAGTTAGTTAGGAAAATAGCAAGAAGTAGCAACATCCTGAAGACGTAATGAGAAAATGCTAATTGGACTGAGTAATACATTCTTTGAGAGAACACTGGAGTCGGTGATGTTACGAAAGCTTTGGTTGAATAGAGGCATCATTTATTGATAACGAGAAAGACTGGGCAGAGAAAATATCTGGGAGAGCCTAATCAAACTTTAAATTTCAAATGTATTAATTTTGAATACTTAATATAAATCCTTATGGAGATGTTAAATTTGTAAGTTGATATTCAACTACGGATTTCAGAAAAGAGATCCTTCTTAGATAAACATATTTGGTAGATGTAAACACAGAAATGGGAATTAAACAATGGCATAAACTAGATTTAGTTCAATAAGAAGGCTGCTTATTTAAATAAAGACATAACACTGTTCTAGTATTACAAAATGTTGGGTATCTGGTAGGGACTGCCTGTTATTTTTTAGTACTACTCTGGCTATTATTAAGCCTTTACACCTCTACATAAGATTTGGAATTTGTCATTTTCTTTACAAATTTTGTTATGATTTTTATCATATTTGCATAGAATATGTAAACACTATTTTGGGAATTTAGTCTTTTTAACCATAAATTTTCTATCTCATCAATTATTGAGATCAAGGTAATGTTAATGCTTACAAAATGAAAATGAACAAGGCCATGGGATAGAATGTTAATTTGTAGGTTAAATTAATTGGTCAGCAAAGTCCTTTCTTAGGAGTGATATCTGAGCAAAGATCTGAATGAAAGAAGGGAGCCAATCCATGGAAAAATATGCTAGGAAAGGGAACCACAGTGCAAAGGCCTGGAGGCCACAAACCAAAACAAGGAGGATGCTCAGCACAAATCAAGGGGGGAGGGGTTGCTCTGTGATAAGGTGAGAGCTGTGTCCAAAAGCTGATCATGGCAGCCTAAAGGACTTGGATTTATTTAAAATCTTTGAAGAGATTTGATCAGAGAGACATGTCACCTGAGTAATATTTTTTCTTTTTTTTTTTAATTGAACTTGGTCATTGGCATCGAATATCAGAAGTTTACAATCAATAAGGGTAGATGAATCTACTGATCTATCTAGATGAGATTAATGGTTAAAAGTGTTATGGTTCAATTTGTCATTTCACCAAAGTCTCCTACAATTAGATTGGACAATGTATTTGACAACAGTGTGTCATTTTCCTCACTTTTAAATTGCTGTAAGACATATCTTGTGTTATTGTGAGGATAAAATGAGAGTTTTCACTGAAAATGGTTTTGTGTGATCTTTCTTGCTCTGCCTTGACCATGTCTGTGCACCCATACTCATCTTTTCATTCAGATTTGTAGAAGTATTCTGTCACTTGGAAACAGTTCATTCTATACCTGTGTGGAGGAATACAGTTCAATAAAAGAAATATCTGGCTTTATTAAGACTCTTTTTTAACTAAGTACACATTTTTTTTTAAATGAATCTGTTTACCTAGTCTGATTGTTTTATGTAGTATGAAGTAAAAAAAAAAAAAAATTTTTTTTTTTGAAATAGACTGGTCAACAAATATCTGTGAGATCTTCCATATTCCCCAGCTTTCATCGAATATAACTCATAGCCATGTGTTTCACTCCATACAGTAGACTACCATTCTGAGTGAAGTGTGTCACTTCCAGCCACAGCTCTGTCTTCTCCTGACAGGGAGACCCTGGGAGGCCATGTGATCCAGTATGACACAGCTACAAAAGAAAGATGACAACCCACCCCATGTCATAATATGACATTAAAGATAAATAAATTTTGCTGTGTGGAGACATTGAACTTGCCTATTATTTTAGCTAGCATTAATCTTCCTGATTAATATAGCATAATATATCATCAGAATTTCCCCTAAAAATTATTTAATATTTCCCTATGAAAATTTTACATTTATATATTTTTCTATGAAAATATAAACCAAATTGCAGTAAAGACTACATAAGAATAGCTGAAATTACCTGGGCATGAAGACATACACTATTGTCTATATTTAAGGGATACCTTCCGGAAATAACACAGATAATCATAGCCTTAATATATATGTTTTGATTATCTAGTTTTCATTTGTATTTTGCTGTTACTTCATTTACATTTTGCTTCCTGTATTTCATCAGTCTTAAATACTGAAATATTAGTTTATTTCTCTATTATTGAGCTTACCTAATTTCATGAGACCCTATTTTCATTCACAGAAGAAAAAATAAAAGTAATAAACTTGTTCCTGCAAGGTGACTGAATCATTTCTGGGTTTGCAATTGGTCAGTTCAAGGTTTAAAAAACCAAAAAACCAAACACGTTGTCATCGATCCTGACTCATAGTGACCCTACAGGACAGAGTAGAACTCCCCCGTAGGGTTTCCAAGGAGCAGCTGGTGGATTCACCCGCCAACTTTTGGACAACTAGCCATAGCTCTTCACTGCTGCACAGCCAGAGCTCCAGTCCAAGGTTTATACTCTGCTAAATCAAGATTAATCTGCTTTCTCTACTTCCTCTTTCTCACTTGAACTAAGCTAGGAGACAGGATGACCAGGAGAGGGCTTCATGAATATAACCATAGCTATAGATATGGGGCAACTGTTTTCAGTTTTGAAATTTTCCCTTGGTCTTATCAGCCTTCCCGTAGGCATATTTCTCATTAGTGTAGGCATGAGTCTGACTTTGACACATTCCTGCCTTGTCCTCATGTAACTTCTAGCCTGCTCCCCGACACAGACCATGCCCTTGGTACATTATGGGGGAGAGTCTTGTCTTCGCGTTCTGTCCCCACGTGTTTGCTTGACCTCCACCTTGGCTTCCACTGAAACCGAAGTCCCTCCAATCCCAGCCCCATCCTCAGTCCACTCACTGTTATAGGTGGCATCTCATGCCCTCCCATATCCCATTTCTTATATCCATGACATCCCCAAAGCCATGCCATACTTGGTGCTCTGACATCCCCTGGGGACACAGAACCATCCTGCTCTGTCTACCCTCTTATGATTGTCCCATGCACTAGTGAATCAAGGATGATTCTGCACTGAGTTCCAATCGCAGGCTTCCTAGATTTCCAATTTCCAAATACATTGGGGGTTTCTATCTCACGTTCCCCACAACTATGTTATATGACCCTAAGTGGTTTGTTGTGAGGCTGAATCTAAAACCGTTTACTTCCCTGTATTAATTTTTTCTAACTTCCTTCCCCATGCCAAACAAGGTCTCTTGCATCTTCTGTCACCACAAACTTTTATTGCCCTCTTAGAAAACCTGGTGGCATAGTGGTTAAGAGCTATGGCTACTGTTTTAGTTACCCAGTGCTGTCATAACAGAAATACCACAAGTGGATGGCTTTAATAAAGAGAAATTTATTTCCTCACAGCAAACTAGGCTACAAGTCCAAACTGAGGGTGTCACCTTCAGGGGACAGCTTTTTCTCTCTGTCGGCTCTGGAGGAAGATTCCTCATCCATAAACTTCCCCTGGTTGAAGATATTCTCAGGCACAGGGATCCTGGGCCCAAAGGACATGCTGTGCTCCCAGTTCTGCTTTCTAGGTGGTATAAGGTCCCCAACTCTGCTTTCTTCCCTGTCCTTTTATCTCTTGAGAGATAAAAGGTGGTACAGATCACACTCCAGGGAAACTCCCTTTACCTTGGATGAGGGAGGTGACCTCAGTAAGGGTGGTGTTACAATCCCACCCTAATCCTCTCGACATAAAATTACAATCACAAAATGGAGGACAACCACATAATACTGGGAATCATGACCTAATCAAGTTGATACACACATATTTGGGGGGACATAGCTCAATCCATGACAGCTACTAACCAAAAGGTCACCAGTTCGAATCCACAAGGCCTTCCTTGAAACTCAATGAGGCAGTTCTACTCTGTCCTACAAGGTTGCTGAGTCAGAATCGACTCAATTGTAATTTTTTTCTTTTTAAAAAAGATTATATAAGTGTGCCTTCAAGATTCTTTTTGCATATGTAAAACAATGAGTTTAATATTCATAAAAGGACACTTTTTTAAAGTACCTTGGTGTTGCAGATTTAATGCAATTTGACTTTCAGATTATTGTCTTTGTCAGGAATTTTGGGGGATTTTCTTTTTAAAAACTTTTACATTGGGGGAAGAACCAACATGGCACTATAGACAGAAGCACCATGTCGTCTCTCCACAGCAAAGACCCAAAAAATTAAGTAAAACAGAGACAAGCATCAATCCCGGAACCCTAAGTGTCAAATGAAGAGATAAAGAACTCAACCAAGCACAGCGAATGGAGCAAGAAACTGACAGAGAAGAGAGTATGAGGAAATATATGGAGTAGAGGTCCCCTATCAGCTAACGTGGCACAGATTTGGCACCTTGGACTCCTTAGCCACTGACACAGTGGACAGGGAGTACGGGACAACAGCTTCAAGGAGCTCCCAGCAGGAGGTACAGCACTTGGTAATCAGCTATACACACTTTCCCAACCCCCACCCTTCTTCCTCCTGCTGGGGCTTCCACCACTTTCTGGCAGGCCATGGATGCTCAGCTGGGAGACTCCAGCTCCTTGCCACTTGGATTTGCCCTGCCCACACTGGCCAGCTCCTTCGGTGCCGTTTTTTTTTTTCTTGCTGTTGTTACTTTTTTTTGGCTTTTCTTCTTCCCTTCTTCCCTTCCTTTCACTCAAACACCTGGATCAGTATGCCATGTCCATTTCTTGAAAGTCTGTGAAGTGCCACAATGCTGGGGAACAACATCCTGAGTCTTCATTGCCATGCTGGTGGGATCCTTGGGGATTTTTTTTTTCTTTTCTCAATTGCTCATCTCTCTCTACTATCCTCTTCTTTTCTCCTGAACACCTGGCACCATGTGCCATCTCTGCTCCTTCTAGAGAGGCTGTGCAGTGCCATGCAGCTGGGGAGCCACTTCCGAGGACCATGCCACGACACCAGTGGGTTCCCTCAAGGAATTTTCTCTCTTTTCTTTTCTGGATTTCTAGTATCCCTCTACTGCCCTTCCTTATCTTTCTCCTGAACACCTGGTGCTGCGTGCCATCCCAGCTCCTTCTTGACAAGCTGTGCAGTGCCACTCGGCTCCCTCAGGGCATTTGTTTTTCTCTTTACTTTCTTTTTTTCTCAGGTTCTTGTATCTCTACTTTCCTTCCTTACCCTTCTCCACAATACCTGGTGCCATGTGCCATCTCTGCTCCTTCTTGATGGGTCGTGCAGCACCATTCAGCTGGGGACTTACTTCCAGTGGGTTCCCTTGGGGCATTTTTCTTTTTTTTCTTGTTTTTTTTCTCTTTCCTTATACTTCTCCTGAACACCTGTCACCATGTGCCATCTCCACTGCTTCTGAATGGGTTGTACAGTGCTGCTCATCTTGAGATCCACTTCTGTTGGGCTCTGTTGGGACATTTCTGTTATTATTTATTCTTTCATCTTTTCTTTCTCGATTTCTTGTCTCTCTCTATCTCCCTTGTTTTCCTCCCTCCAAAACACCTGGTCTATTTTATTTTTTCCCATGGTTTCTTGCATCTCTCTATATTCCTTTCTTTCATCCACCTAGGCAGGTGGGCCTTTCTCTCTCCTTTTCTTTTTTTTAAGTCTAGTTTATCTCTCTCTCCCTTCCTTTCCTTTCTCCTGTCCACCAGGCTGCCTGTGCCACACCTTTTACTTCTGGACAAACTCTGCTCCACAGTCTGGCTAGAAAACCACTGGAACACAGCTTCCCTGGGTCTGCACAATTCCAATGTCAGGCTCCCTCAGCATTTTTTTTTTTTTTTGCTTCAATTCCCTCTCATCTTTCTCTTCTTTCCCACACCTGCTTAGCTCACACATCACAACCTCACCCTTTGCTCCTGCCTGTCTGCACCATGCACTGAGCATCACACCCCCGAGCAGCATGGGCACCATCTATTGGAACCTGCCCTGCACTGACCTCTGCCCACACCCTGTTGGCCCCAGTAGATGCCACAAATAATGCATCCCAGTGCCTTTTCTACTACACCATAACTGAGTGATTTACCCAGCCCACTGGACAAGTTGGTGAGAAGTATCATACTCACAGACAAGTGAACAACAAAACATGAACCTTGCCTGCTCAGATATAACCAAATATAACAAAAAAAGCAGAATCAAACAAATAAAACTACAATCGATAAAAGAAAATAAGTACTGAATGTCCCAAAGACATCAGAAAATATGAAGACATATAAAAAATAGGACAGGATGGTTCCAGTAGGTACCCAAAATAAAACATCAGATGACCTCCCAGCAGAAGAAAAGGCACTGGAACTACCTGATATGGAATTCTAACCTCTAATATTCAGAGCTGTTTAAGAGTTGAAGGAAAAATCAGAGAAAAATGAAGAAAAAAATAGACAAAAGCATGGGAAAGACAGACAAAACAATGGAAGAATTCAGGAAAATAATACAGGCACAAAAGGTCAAGATAAATTGACAACTAGAAAGCATACAAAAACACCAATTAAAAATCAAAAAGGTGAACAAGATTTCAGAAATGAACACTGTCATAGAATGTTTGAGGACAAAGTTTGTAAAAACCAAGCCAAATTTACAAGAATTTTCAAAGGAAGTCTTTTGGTCAGAGAACCAAAAACATCAGACAACAACCTCACCCTAGGACACAAGACTGCATCAGCCAGATACCAACCTAAGTAATGAATTCTCAAGGATTAATCAAAACTGAAAGATTTACAACAGGGAACCCAAGAGGTTAATCTGTAAATGACAATAACATCAGAACAATAAAAGTGGGAATAAATGATGTAGGCACAGAAGTTTCAGATAGAGAGGCAAGGCAATACCAAGTAATAAAAGACTGGTTCAAACTTAGGAAGATGAGGGTAAATTTCAAGGTAAACAGAAAGAAGGTTAACAAAACTATTCATCAAAATAAAGAAGAAAAACAAAATATCAGTAAACATAAAATCTACAAAAACAAAATAAATGAAAAAAAAAATCCACAAAGAAAAGAAATAAAGCACAGGAGAGTAACAGGAACAAAGAAAATATCAGCACCACAAAAAATAAAGCACTATAAAATGACAGTAATAAACTCACACCTATCAATAATTACACTGAATGTAAATGGCCTATATACACCCATAAAGGGATACAGAGTGACAGAATGGATAAAAAAAAAAAAGGAAAAGGATCCATTAATATGCTGTCTACAAGAGACAAATATTAGAAACAAAGACATAAACATAATCAACATCAAAGGATGCAAAAAATATATATCAAGCAAACAGCTACCAAAAAAGAGCAGGAGTGGCAATACTAATCTCAGATAAAATAGGCTTTAAAACAAAATCCACTATAAAAGACAAAGAAAAGCATTATATAATGATTAAAGGGACAATATATCATGAAGATGGAACAATAATAAATATCTACGCACCCAATGACAGTGCTACAAAATACGTAAAACAGCTCTAATAGCACTGAAAAGAGAAATTGACAGTTCTACAATAATAGTAGGAGACTTCAACAAACCATTCTCAGTAAAGCACAGAACATCTAGAAAAAAACTCAACAGGGATACAGAAGATCTAAAGGCCACAGTCAGCCAACTTGACCTCATAGGCATATATAGAACACTCCTCTCAACAGCTGCAAAGTACACATTCTTTTCCAATGTACATGCAATGTTCTCCAGAATAGACCACAAAGCAACCTTCAACAAAATCCAAAATATTGACATAATACAAAGTATTTTCTCTGATCACAATGCCATCAAAGTAAACATTAACAGTAGGAAGAACAAGGGGAAAAAAATGAAATACATGGAAACTGAATAATTCCCTGGTTTTAAACCACTGGGTAATAGAAAAAAATCAATAATGAAATAAAAAACTTCCCAGAATCAAATGAGAATGAAAATACATCGTGCCAAAACCTTTGCTACACAGCAAAGGCAGCAATCAGAGGTCAATTTATAGCAATAGACACATGCAGCAAAACAGAAAAAAGGTACAAAATCGAAACATTAGCTACACAACTCGAAGAAATACAAACAGAACAGCTAAAGAAGCCCACAGCCACCAGAAGAAGGGAAATACTGAAGATCAGAGCAGAAATAAATGAGAAAAAGGATAGAAAAAAAATAGAAGGAATCAACAAAACTAAAAGTTGGTTCATTGAAAGGATCAACAAAAAAGAAACAACTGGCCAAATTGACAAAAGAAAAACAGGAGAGGACACAAATAACCCAAATAAGGAATGACATCAAGGACATTACAATAGATCCTACTGAAATTAAAAGGATCGTAACAGAGTACTACAAAAAAACTGTATTCCAAGGCAATATAAGACAATACAAGTTAGGTTTTTACTTAGAAAAATAGGGGTAAGTATTAAGATAACCACAAAGAGGTATAACAACTCCATAACTCAAAATAAAAACAAAGAAAAACATAATGACTCAGCAAACATAAAGTCAAATACTATGAAAATGAGGAACACACAATTTACAAAGAAAAACATCTCAGCACAAAAAAGTAAGTGGAAAAATGAAATTGTCAACAACACACATAAAAAAGGCATCAAAATGACAACACTAAACACTTATTTATCTATAGTTACGCTGAATGTAAATGGACTAAATGCACCAATAAAGAGACAGAGAGTCACGGACTGGATAAAGAAACACGATCCGTCTATATGCTGCCTACAAGAGACACACCTTAGACTTAGAGACACAAACAAACTAAAACTCAAAGGATGGAAAAAAATATATCAAGCAAACAATAAGCAAAAAAGAGCAGGAGTAGCAATATTAATTTCTGACAAAATAGACTTTAAAGTTAAATCCACCACAAAGGATAAAGAAGGACACTACATAATGATTAAAGGGACAATTGACCAGGAAGATATAACCGTATTAAATATTTATGCACCCAATGACAGGGCTGCAAGATACATACAACAAACTTTAACAGAACTGAAAAGTGAGATAGACACCTAACACACCACTTTTGAAGAAGAACAGGACATCCAGTAAGAAGCTCAATAGAGACACGGAGGACATAATTGCTACAATCAACCAACTTGACCTCTTTGATTTATACAGAACACTCCACCCAACTGCTGCAAAGTATACTTTTTTTTTCTAGCACACATGGAACATTCTCTAGAATAGACCACATATTAGGTCATAAAACAAACCTTTGCAGAATCCAAAACATCGAAATATTACAAAGCATCTTCTCAGACCATAAGGCCATAAAAGTGGAAATCAATAACAGAAAAATTAGGGAAAAGAAATCAAATATTTGGAAACTGAGCAATACCCTACTGAAAAAAGACTGGGTTATAGAAGACATTAAGGAAGGAATAAAGAAATTCATAGAATGCAACAAGAATGAAAATACTTCCTATCAAAACCTCTGGGACACAGCAAAAGCAGCGCTCAGAGGTCAATTTATATCGAGAAATGCACACATACAAAAAGAAGAAAGAGCCAAAATCAGAGAACTGTCCCTACAACTTGAACAAATAGAAAGTCAGCAACAAAAGAATCCATCAGGCACCAGAAGAAAACAAATAATAAAAATTAGAGCTGAACTAAATGAATTAGAGAACAGAAAAACAATTGAAAGAATTAACAAAACCAAAAGCTGGTTCTTTGAAAAAATTAACAAAATTGATAAACCATTGGCTAGACTGACTAAAGAAATACAGGAAAGGAAACAAATAACCTGAATAAGAAACGAGATGGGCCACATCACAACAGACCCAACTGAAATTAAAAGAATCATATCAGATTATTACGAAAAATTGTACTCTAACAAATTTGCAAACCTAGAAGAAATGGAGGGATTCCTAGAAAAACACTACCTACCTAAACTAACACAATCAGAAGTAGAACAGCTAAATAGACCCATAACAAAAAAAGAGATTGAAAAGGTAATCAAAAAACACCCCCCCAAAAAAAAGCCCTGGCCTGGATGGCTTCACTGCAGAGTTCTACCAAACTTTCAGAGAAGAGTTAACACCACTACTACTAAAGGTATTTCAAACCATAGAAAATGATGGAATACTACCTAACTCATTCTATGAAGCCACCATATCCCTGATACCAAAACCAGGTAAAGACATCACAAAAAAAGACAATTACAGACCTATATCCCTCATGAACATAGATGCAAAAATCCTCAACAAAATTGTAGCCAATAGAACTCAACAACATATCAAAAAATTAATCCACCATGAACAAGTGGGATTTATAGCAGGTTTGCCAGGCTGGTTTAATATTAGAAAAACCATTAATGTAATCCACCACATAAATAAAACAAAAGACAAAAACCACATGATCTTTTCAATTGATGCAGAAAAGGCATTTGACAAAGTCCAACACCCATTTATGATAAAAACTCTCAGCAAAATAGGAATTGATGGAAAATTCCTCAACATGATAAAGGGCATCTATGCAAAGCCAACAGCTAACATCACCCTAAATGGAGAGAGCCTGAAAGCATTTCCGTTCAGAACGGAACCAGGCAAGAATGACCTTTACCACCGCTCTTATTCAACATTGTGCTAGAGGTCCTAGCCAGAGCAATTAGGCAGGACAAAGAAACAAAGGGCACCCAGATTGGCAAGGAAGAAGTAAAATTATCTCTATTTGCAGATGACATGATCTTATACACAGAAAACCCTAAGGAATCCTCCAGAAAACTACTGAAACTAATAGAAGAGTTTGGCATAGTCTCAGGTTATAAGATAAACATACAAAAATCACTTGGATTCCTCTACATCAACAAAATGAACATCGAAGAGGAAATCACCAAATCAATACCATTCACAGTAGCCCCCAAGAAGATAAAATACTTAGGAATAAATCTTACCAAAGATGTAAAAGACCTATACAAAGAAAACTACAAAGTACTACTACAAGAAACTAAAAAAGACCTACTTAAGTGGAAAAACATACCTTGCTCGTGGATAGGAAGACTTAACATAGTAAAAATGTCTATTCTACCAAAAGCCATCTATACATACAATGCACTTCCGATCCAAATTCCAATGTCATTTTTTAAAGTGATGGAGAAACAAATCACCAACTTCATATGGAAGGGAAAGAAGCCTCAGATAAGTAAAGCATTACTGAAAAAGAAGAAGAAAGTGGGAGGCCTCACTCTACCTGATTTTAGAACCTATTATACATACAGCCACAGTAGTCAAAACAGCCTGGTACTGGTACAACAGGCACATAGACCAATGGAACAGAATTGAGAACCCAGATATAAATCCAACCACATATGAGCAGCTGATATTTGACAAAGGACCAGTGTCAGTTAATTGGGGAAAGGATAGTCTTTTTAACAAATGGTGCTGGCATAACTGGATATCCATTTGCAAAAAAATGAAACAGGACCCATACCTCACACCATGCATAAAAACTAACTCCAAGTGGATCAAAGACCTAAACATAAAGACTAAAACGATAAAGATCATGGAAGAAAAAATAAGGACAACGTTAGGAGCCCTCATACAAGGCATAAACAGAACACAAAACATTACCAAAAATGACGAAGAGAAACCAGGTAACTGGGAGCTCCTAAAAATCAAACACCTACACTCATCTAAAGACTTCACCAAAAGAGTAAAAAGACCACCTACAAACTGGGAAAGAATTTTCAGCTATGACATCTCCGACCAGCACCTGATCTCTAAAATCTATATGATTCTGTTAAAACTCAACCACAAAAAGACAAACAACATAATCAAGAATTGGGCAAAGGATATGAACACACACTTCACTAAAGAAGATATTCAGGCAGCTGACAGATACATGAGAAAATGCTCTCGATCATTAGCCACTAGAGAAATGCAAATTAAAACTAAAATGATATTCCATCTCACTCCAACAAGGCTGGCATTAATCCAAAAAACACAAAATAATAAATGTTGGAGAGGCTGCAGAGAGATTGGAACTCTTATACACTGCTGGTGGGAATGTAAAATGGTACAACCAGTTTGGAAATCTATCTGGCGTTTTTTTTTTTTTCCCTTCTTTTTTTTTTTTTTTTAATAACTTTTATTAAGCTTCAAGTGAACGTTTACAAATCCAATCAGTCTGTCACATATAAGTTTACATACATCTCACTCCCTACTCCCACTTGCTCTCCCCCTCTTGAGTCAGCCCTTTCAGTCTCTCCTTTCTTGACAATTTTGCCTGCTTCCCTCTCTCTCTGTCCTCCCATCCCCCCTCCAGACAAGAGTTGCCAACACAGTCTCAAGTGTCCACCTGATATAATTAGCTCACTCTTCATCAGCGTCTCTCTCCCACCCACTGACCAGTCCCTTTCATTTCTGATGAGTTGTCTTCGGGGATGGTTCCTGTCCTATGTCAACTGAAGGTCTGGGGAGCATGGCCGCCGGGATTCCTCTAGTCTCAGTCAGACCATTAAGTTTGGTCTTTTTATGAGAATTTGGGGTCTGTATCCCACTGATCTCCTGCTACCTCAGGGGTCCTCTGCTGTGCTCCCTGTCAGGGCAGTCATCGATTGTGGCCGGGCACCAACTAGTTCTTCTGGTCTCAGGATGATGTAGATCTCTGGTTCATGTGGCCCTTTCTGTCTCTTGGGCTCTTAGTTGTCGTGTGGCCTTGGTGTTCTTCATTTTCCTTTGCTCCAGGTGGGTTGAGACCAATTGATGCATCTTAGATGGCCGCTTGTTAGCATTTAAGACCTCAGACGCCACATTTCAAAGTGGGATGCAGAATGATTTCATAATAGAATTATTTTGCCAATTGACTTAGAAGTCCCTGCAAACCATGTTCCCCAGACCCCCGCACTTGCTCCCCTGACCTTTGAAGCATTCATTTTATCCCGGAAACTTCTTTGCTTTTGGTCCAGTCCAATTGAGCTGACCTTCCATGTCTTGAGTGTTGTCTTTCCCTTCACCTAAAGCAGTTCTTATCTACTGATTAATCAATAAAAAACCCTCTCCCACCCTCCCTCCCTCCCCCCTTCTTAACCACAAAAGTATGTGTTCTTCTCAGGTTTACTATTTCTCAAGATCTTATAATAGTGGTCTTATACAATATTTGTCCTTTTGCCTCTGACTCATTTCGCTCAGCATAATGCCTTCCAGGTTCCTCCATGTTATGAAATGTTTCAGAGATTCGTCACTGTTCTTTATCGATGCGTAGTATTCCATTGTGTGAATATACCACAATTTATTTACCCATTCATCCATTGATGGACACCTTGGTTGCTTCCAACTTTTTGCTATTGTAAACAGAGCTGCAATAAACATGGGTGTGCATATATCTGTTTGTATGAAGGCTCTTGTATCTCTAGGGTATATTCCTAGAAGTGGGATTTCTGGGTTGTATGGTAGTTCTATTTCTAACTGTTTAAGATAACGCCAGATAGATTTCCAAAGTGGTTGTACCATTTTACATTCCCACCAGCAGTGTATAAGAGTTCCAATCTCTCCGCAGCCTCTCCAACATTTATTATTTTGTGTTTTTTGGATTAATGCCAGCCTTGCTGGTGTGAGATGGAATCTCATCGTAGTTTTAATTTGCATTTCTCTAATGGCTAATGATCGAGAGCATTTTCTCATGTATCTGTTGGCTGCCTGAATATCTTCTTTAGAGAAATATGTGTTCATATCCTTTGCCCACTTCTTGATTGGGTTGTTTGTCTTTTTGTGGTTGAGTTTTGACAGAATCATGTAGATTTTAGAGATCAGGCGCTGGTCGGAGATGTCATAGCTGAAAATTCTTTCCCAGTCTGTGGTGGTCTTTTTACTCTTTTGGTGAAGTCTTTAGATGAGCATAGGTGTTTGATTTTTAGGAGCTCCCAGTTATCGGGTTTCTCTTCATCATTTTTGGTAATGTTTTGTATTCTGTTTATACCTTGTATTAGGGCTCCTAGGGTTGTCCCAATTTTTTCTTCCATGATCTTTATCGTTTTAGTCTTTATGTTTAGGTCTTTGATCCACTTGGAGTTAGTTTTTGTGCATGGTGTGAGGTATGGGTCCTGTTTCATTTTTTTGCAAATGGATATCCAGTTATGCCAGCACCATTTGTTAAAAAGGCTATCTTTTCCCCAGTTAATTGACACTGGTCCTTTGTCAAATATCAGCTGCTCATACGTGGATGGATCTATGTCTGGGTTCTCAATTCTGTTCCATTGGTCTATGTGTCTGTTGTTGTACCAATACCAGGCTGTTTTGACTACTGTGGCTGTATAATAGGTTCTGAAGTCAGGTAAGGTGAGGCCTCCCACTTTCTTCTTCTTTTTCAGTAGTGCTTTGCTTATCCGGGGCTTCTTTCCCTTCCATATGAAATTGGTGATTTGTTTCTCTATCCCCTTAAAATATGACATTGGAATTTGGATCGGAAGTGCGTTAAATGTATAGATGGCTTTTGGTAGAATAGACATTTTTACTATGTTAAGTCTTCCTATCCATGAGCAAGGTATGTTTTTCCACTTAAGTATGTCCTTTTGAATTTCTTGTAGTAGAGCTTTGTAGTTTTCTTTGTATAGGTCTTTTACATCCTTGGTAAGATTTATTCCTAAGTATCTTATCTTCTTGGGGGCTACTGTGAATGGTATTGATTTGGTTATTTCCTCTTCGGTGTTCTTTTTGTTGATGTAGAGGAATCCAAGTGATTTTTGTATGTTTATTTTATAACCTGAGACTCTGCCAAACTCTTCTGTTAGTTTCAGTAGTTTTCTGGAGGATTCCTTAGGGTTTTCTGTGTATATAATCATGTCATCTGCAAATAGTGATAACTTTACTTCTTCCTTGCCAATCCGGATACCCTTTATTTCTTTGTCTAGCCTAATTGCCCTGGCTAAGACTTCCAACACGATGTTGAATAAGAGCGGTGATAAAGGGCATCCTTGTCTGGTTCCCGTTCTCAAGGGAAATGCTTTCAGGTTCTCTCCATTTAGAGTGATATTAGCTGTTGGCTTTGCATAGATGCCCTTTATTATGTTGAGGAATTTTCCTTCAATTCCTATTTTGGTAAGAGTTTTTATCATGAATGGGTGTTGGACTTTGTCAAATGCCTTTTCTGCATCAATTGATAAGATCATGTGGTTTTTCTCTTTTGTTTTATTTATGTGATGGATTACATTAATGGTTTTTCTGATATTAAACCAGCCTTGCATACCTGGTATAAATCCCACTTGATCAGGGTGAATTATTTTTTTGATGTGTTGTTGGATTCTATTGGCTAGAATTTTGTTGAGGATTTTTGCATCAATGTTCATGAGGGATATAGGTCTATAATTTTCTTTTTTTGTAATGTCTTTACCTGGTTTTAGTATCAGGGAGATGGTAGCTTCATAGAATGAGTTGGGTAGTATTCCGTCCTTTTCTATGCTTTGAAATACCTTCAGTAGTAGTGGTGTTAACTCTTCTCTGAAAGTTTGGTAGAACTCTGCAGTGAAGCCGTCCGGGCCAGGGCTTTTTTTTGTTGGGAGTTTTTTGATTACCGTTTCAATCTCTTTTTTTGTTATGGGTCTATTTAGTTGTTCTACTTCTGAATGTGTTAGTTTAGGTAGGTAGTGTTTTTCCAGGAATTCGTCCATTTCTTCTAGGTTTTCAAATTTGTTAGAGTACAATTTTTCGTAATAATCTGAAATGATTCTTCTAATTTCATTTGGTTCTGTTGTGATGTGGTCCTTCTCATTTCTTATTCGGGTTATTTGTTTCCTTTCCTGTATTTCTTTAGTCAGTCTAGCCAATGGTTTATCAATTTTGTTAATTTTTTCAAAGAACCAGCTTTTGGCTTTGTTAATTCTTTCGATTGTTTTTCTGTTCTCTAATTCATTTAGTTCAGCTCTAATTTTTATTATTTGTTTTCTTCTGGTGCCTGATGAATTCTTTTGTTGCTCACTTTCTATTTGTTCAAGTTGTAGGGACAGTTCTCTGCTTTTGGCTCTTTCTTCTTTTTGTATGTGTGCATTAATTGATATAAATTGGCCTCTGAGCACTGCTTTTGCTGTGTCCCAGAGGTTTTGATAGGAAGTATTTTCATTCTCGTTGCATTCTATGAATTTCCTTATTCCCTCCTTGATGTCTTCTATAACCCAGTCTTTTTTCAGGAGGGTATTGTTCATTTTCCAAGTATTTGATTTCTTTTCCCTCATTTTTCTGTTATTGATCTCTAGTTTTATTGCCTTGTGGTCTGAGAAGATGCTTTGTAATATTTCGATGTTTTGGACTCTGCAAAGGTTTGTTTTATGACCTAATATGTGGTCTATTCTAGAGAATGTTCCATGTGCGCTAGAAAAAAAAGTATATTTTGCAGCAGTTGGGTGGAGAGTTCTGTATAAGTCAATGAGGTCAAGTTGGTTGATTGTTGTAATTAGATCTTCCGTGTCTCTGTTGAGCTTCTTACTGGATGTCCTGTCCTTCTCCGAAAGTGGTGTGTTGAAGTCTCCTACTATAATTGTGGAGGTATCTATCTCGCTTTTCAATTCTGTTAAAATTTGATTTATGTATCTTGCAGCCCTGTCATTGGGTGCGTAAATATTTAATATGGTTATGTCTTCCTGATCAATTGTCCCTTTTATCATTATATAGTGTCCTTCTTTATCCTTTGTGGTGGATTTAAGTCTAAAGTCTATTTTGTCAGAAATTAATATTGCTACTCCTTTTTTGCTTATTGTTTGCTTGATATACTTTTTTCCATCCTTTGAGTTTTAGTTTGTTTGTGTCTCTAAGTCTAAGGTGTGTCTCTTGTAGGCAGCATATAGATGGATCGTGTTTCTTTATCCAGTCTGTGACTCTCTGTCTCTTTATTGGTGCATTTAGTCCATTTACATTCAGCGTAATTATAGATAAATAAGTTTTTAGTGCTGTCATTTTGATGCCTTTTTATGTGTGTTGTTGACAATTTCATTTTTCCACATACTTTTTTGTGCTGAGGTGTTTTTCTTAGTAAATTGTGAGATCCTCATTTTCATAGTGCTTGACTTTATGTTAGTTGAGTCGTTACGTTTTTCTTGGTTTTTATCTTGAGTTATAGAGTTGTTATACCTTTTTGTGGTTACCTTATTATTTACCCCTATTTTTCTAAGTAAAAACCTAACTTGTATTGTTCTATATCGCCTTGTATTACTCTCCATATGGCAGTTCAATGCCTCCCGTATTTAGTCCCTCTTTTTGATTATTGTGATCTTTTACCTATTGACTTCCATAATTCCCTGTTATGTGTATTTTTTTTTAATTAATCTTAATTTGTTTGCTTTTGTGATTTCCCTATTTGAGTTGATATCAGGACGATCTGTTTTGTGACCTTGTGTTGTGCCGATATCTGATATTATTGGTTCTCTGACCAAACAATATTCTTTAGTATTTCTTGTAGCTTTGGTTTGGTTTTTGCAAATTCTCTAAACTTGTGTTTGTCTGTAAATATCTTAATTTCACCTTCATATTTCAGAGAGAGTTTTGCTGGATATATGATCCTTGGCTGGCAGTTTTTCTCCTTCAGTGTTCTGTATATGTCGTCCCATTCCCTTCTTGCCTGCATGGTTTCTGCTGAGTGGTCAGAACATATTCTTACTGATTCTCCCTTGAAGGAAACCTTTCTTTTCTCCCTGGCAGCTTTTAAAATTTTCTGTTTGTCTTTGGTTTTGGCGAGTTTGATGATAATATGTCTTGGTGTTTTTCTTTTTGTATCAATCTTAAATGGGGTTCGATGAGCATCTTGGATAGCTATCCTTTCGTCTTTCATGATGTCAGGGAAGTTTTCTCTCAGGAGTTCTTCAACTATTTTCTCTGTGTTTTCTGTCCCCCCTCCCTGTTCTGGGACTCCAATCACCCGCAGGTTATCCTTCTTGATAGAGTCCCACATAATTCTTAGGGTTTCTTCATTTTTTTTAATTCTTTTATCTGATTTTTTTTCAGCTATGTTGGTGTTGATTCCCTGGTCCTCCAGATGTCCCAGTCTGCATTCTAATTGCTCGAGTCTGCTCCTCTGACTTCCTAGTGTGTTGTCTAATTCTGTTATTTTATTGTTAATCTTTTGGATTTCTACATGTTGTCTCTCTATGGATTCTTGCAACTTATTAATTTTTCCAGTATGTTCTTGAATAATCTTTTTGAGTTCTTCAACAGTTTTATCAGTGTGTTCCTTGGCTTTTTCTGCAGTTAGCCTAATTTCATTTGTGATATCATTAAGCATTCTGTAAATTAGTTTTTTATATTCTGTATCTGATAATTCCAAGATTGTATCTTCATTTGGGAAAGATTTTGATTCTTTTGTTTGGGGGGTTGGAGAAGCTGTCATGGTCTGCTTCTTTAAGTGGTTTGATATGGATTGTTGTCTCCGAGCCATCACTGGGAAACTAGTTTTTCCAGAAAATCCACTAAAAAAAAACTGCAGTCAGATCCCTATCAGAGTTCTCCCTCTGGCTCAGGCTATTCAGATGTTAATGAAGCCGTCTGGGGAGGGTGGGGGAGGGAACAGAGAGATAGGAGAGTAGCACCTCAGAATATAGCCAGAGTTGCTTGTCTTGCTTGGAATGACTATTATATCTGAGATTCCCGCGGGCGCGTCGCCTATGTGTGCTGGCTGTGTGGAGATTGCCCCCAGGGGGTCTGGCCCGCTGGAGTCACGGTCAGATCCTCTGCTTCCAGCCCCACGCCAAGCATCAAGGCTCCCCTACTGGGACGGTGCACTCTCGAGTCCAAAATCAGTCGCTGCCTCCCGGGGACCGCCCCCGAGAACTAGTTGGGCCTCCTCCCGGGGTTAGTTCAGATGGGTGGAGTAGCTCCCCGTGCTTGTGCCGTGACCGAGTGTCCCGGCTGGGACGCTGTTCTCCCCGCTCCACTACCAGTTGCTGCCTCCCGGGGACTTCTCCTACCGGCTGTGTCCCACGCCGCCCGCGCGACCCAGCTGGTCCCCTTCCCGGGGTTAGTTCAGGGGGGTGGAGCAACTCTCCGTGTTTATGGCGTACCTGCGTCCAGTCCAAATCCCTGTGGGATGGTTCCCCGGCTCGGGTGCTGCTCTTTCTGCTCCAAGATCAGTCACTGCCTCCCCAGGACTTCTCCTACCGGCTGCGTCCCACGCCGCCCGTGGAACCGGCTGGTCCCCCTCCCGGGGTTAGTTCAGGGGGGTGGAGCAGGTCTCTGTGCTTGTGCCGTACCTGACTGGTACGCTGGCTCCAGGCTCTGGAAACAATCGCTGCTTCCCCGTATTAGTTCGTTCTCCGTCTTTAAATCTGTGTTTGTTGTTCAGGGTTCGTAGATTGTTATGTATGTGATCGATTCACTTGTTTTTCCGTGTCTTTGTTGTAAGAGGGATCCGAGGTAGCGTCTGCCTAGTCCGCCATCTTGGCTCCGCCCCTCTGGCGTTTTTTTAAAAAGTTAGAAATAGAACTACCATACAACCCAGAAACCCCACTCCTTGGAATATTCCCTAGAGAAATAAGAGCCTTTACAAGAACAGATATATGCACACCCATGTTTATTGCAGCTCTTTTTGCAATAGAAAAAGCTGGAAGCAACCAAGGTGTCCATCAACGGATGAATGGTTAAATAAATTGTGGTATAGTCACACAGTGGAATACTAAGCATCAATAAAGAACAGTGACGAATCTGTGAAACATTTCATAACATGGAGGAACCTGGAAGGTATTATGCTGAGTGAAATTAGTCAGAGGCAAAAGGACAAATACTGTATAAGACCACTATTATAAGATCTTGAGAAATAGTATAAACTGAGAAGAACACATTCTTCTGTGGTTACGAGAGGGGGGAGGGAGGAGGGTGGGAGAGGTTTATTTACTGATTAGTTAGTAGATAGGAAGTACTTTAGGTGAAGGGAAGGACAATACTCAATACACAGAAGGTCAGCTCAACTGGACTGGACCAAAAGCAAAGAAGTTTCTGGGATAAACTGAGTGCTTCAAAGGTCAGCGGGGCAAGGGCAGGGGTTTGGGGACTATGGCTTAAGGGGACTTCTAAGTCAATTGGCAAAATAATAATATTATGAAAACATTCTGCATCCCACTTTGAGACGTGGTGTCTGGGGTCTTAAATGCTAACAAGCGGCCATCTAAGATGCATCAATTGGTCTAAACCCACCTGGAGCAAAGGAAAATGAAGAACACCAAGGCCACACGACAACTAAGAGCCCAAGAGACAGAAAGGGCCACATGAACTAGAGACTTACATCATTCTGAGACCAGAAGAACTAGATGTTGCCTGGCCACAACTGATGACAGCCCTGACAGGGAGCACAACAGAGAACCCCTGAGGGAGTAGGAGACCAGTGGGATGCAGACCCCAAATTTTCATAAAAAGACCAGACTTAATGGTCTGACTGAGACTAGAGGAATCCCGGCGGTCATGGTCCCTGAACCTTCTGTTGGCCCAGGACAGGAACCATTCCCAAAGACAACTCATCAGACATGGAAGGGACTAGACAATGGGTTGGAGAGAGATGCTGAGGAAGAGTGAGCTACTTGCTTCAGGTGGACACTTGAGACTATGTTGGCATCTCCTGTCTGGAGGGGAGATAGGAGGGTAGAGAGGGTTAGAAACTGGCAAAATTGTCATGAGAGACTGGAATGGCTGACTCATTAGGGGGAGAGTAAGTGGGAGTATGGAGTAAGGTGTATATAAGTTTATATGTGACAGACTGGCTTAATTTGTAAACGTTCACTTAAAGCTCAATAAAAATTATTAAAAAAAAAAAAACTGTATTCCAACAAATTTGAAAACCTAGAGGAAATGGGCTAATTTCTTGTAACACACTACCTACCAAAACTAACACAAAATGATGTTGAAAATCTGAACAGACCCATAACAGGGGAAGAGATTGAAAACAAACAAACAAACAAAAATCTACCAGCAACAACAAAAAAAGGCTTGAAGTGGTGGCTTCACTGGAGAATCCTACCAAACATTTGGAGAAGAGCTACTACAAGCTACTCAAACTATTTCAGAACATAGAAAAGAAAGGGATACTTCCAAATTCATTCTGTGAAGCCAGTATAACCCTGATACCAAAACCAGGCAAAGACAGCACAAAAGAAAAGAAAATTGCACACCAATATCTCTCTCATGAATATAGATGCAAAAATTCTAGCCAATACAGTTCAGCATGATATTAAAAAAATAATTCACCGTGACCAAGTGTGATTCATACCAGTTATGCAAGGATGGTTCGACATTAGAAAATCAATCAATCCATCACATAAATAAAAGAATCGTATGATCATCTCAATCTATACAGAAAATTCATTGGACAGAATCCACTACCCATTCTTGACAAAAACTCAATAAAATAGATATAAAAGAGAAATTCCTCAAAAACAGCCAACATCATTCTTAATGTAGAGAGGCTGAAATATTCCTCTTAAGAACACAAGACAACGATGCCCTTTATCACCACTCCTGTTTAATCTTGTGCTGGAAGTCCTACCTAGAGCAGTAAGACAAGAAAAAGAAATAAAGGGCATTCAGATTGGTAAGGAGGAAGTAAAAACTGTCCCTATTTGTGGATGATATGATATTACACATAGAAAACCCAAAGGACTCTATGAGAAAACTACTGGAACTAATAGCGATATTCATCAAAGTAGTAGGATACAAGATCAACAGACAAAAAGTTGGTTGGATTTTTATACACTACTAAAGAGAACAACAAAAAGGAAATCAGGAAAACAATACTGTTTATAATAGCTGCTAAGGAAATAAAATTGTGTGTTTGGGAATAAATCCAACCAGGAATGAAATTTATCATACACTCTCCTACCGACCACCCTCCAATCCCAGCCAAAGGCCATCCTGTATAATCAGTGAATCACTCTCCAGTGACCTAGTCTCACAGGGGCATTGCCAAGAGAACACAAACAAAACAACAAATATTAGGATGAATCATGGTTGCAGATGTGTCTTCACAGATGTACGGGTATGTGAGATATCAAGGACAGTGCTGAGGGGGTGTGTACATTCCTATAGGAAGTATTCATGGAAGTTTGCTCTGCTAATGCATGCAGGACTATCATGAAGGTAAGAAGACAATGAAAGGTACTGATTCTAATTTTTGTTTTATTGAGAAGTACGTAAATGTTTTAGAAGAACTTTGATTACAAATAATAATCACTCTTTGTTAAGCACAGGTGTAAGCGACTGATAAATTCCACATCTCAGTAACCAGGGAACTTCAAAAAGAAAGCTTTAATAAGGTCTAATGGATATAAAATTACCATATATGGTTATTTTAAAAAGAAAAATCAAAAGACATTAGATGACCACATGTGCATGCTTTCTCTTCCTCTTTTTCTTTTTGTTGTGGAAAATATATATGTAACAAAATTTTTGACATTTCAACAATCTCCACATGTACAGCTCAGTAGCATCAGTTATGCTCATCATCTTGTTCAACCATCTTCCTTATCTATTCCCAAATTATACCATCACTCTTAACAGAAGCTCAGTTGTTGTTGTTAGTTGCCGTTGTGACCCCCTGTGTGCAGAATAGAACTGTTCTACAGGGCTTTCAGGAAACCCTGGTGGTGGGTGGTTAAGTGTTATGCCTGCTAACCTAAAAGGTCAGCAGTTCTAATCCACCAGGTGCTCCTTGAAAACTCTATGGGGCAGTTCTACTGTGTCCTATAGGGTCACTATGAGTCGGAATTGACTCCATGGCAACAGATTTTTTTGGTTTATAGGGCTTTCAAACTGCGACCTTTCAGAAACAGATTAAAGTGCCTCTGGGTGGGTTCAAACTGACAATCTTTTGGCTATTAGTCGAGTGATTAACAATTTATACCAGCCAGGGGCTCCAGTGAAGCTCAGACAGGTTTCAAATATCTAAATTTCATGAATGTGTCAGTCACGAGGATAAGACCATGTCTTATTCTCTATAATTCAGTTCTTTATTCCGGAATAGTTTATATATGATCACAAAAGTTATCCCAAGAATTGAAGAAAATTTGTTTTAGGCACAAAGAGATGTAGTGTTCTAAAATATAAGTTCTCTTCCATTCTGGGAATAACATTTGTGATCACATATATCTATTTTTGGATAAAGGTGAAATGTGGTGAAGTTAAAGATACTTCAGTGTTTATGTATGAACTTCTTAAATGAATTACGGCGAATAAGACAGAGCTTCACCATGTTCATAAAATAAAAAAATAAAAAGAGAGACGTTTTAAACAAGCAGATGATAGCAGGTGATAACTGCCAAAATAAAAGTATGTGTGAACTAAAACTAAATCATGAACAGAGAGAAATATTTATTTGGCCTGAGTTGACAAAAAAACTCACATAGCAGGTGTGTAGTTTAGAGGAGGATTAAAACATAAATAGGATTTAACACATTATACAACGTTGAGAAGCAAATACCAGGAGTAGGGGCAAGGTGTTGCTTAGAGTAGACAGTAGTATGCTGTGGCTAAAACCTGCTTCCGAATGTCCGAAACAGAGCTGAAGGTGGCAAAAAAGTTGAGACTGTTGGTAACGCAGCATTATTTATATAGAGTTATACTCCAGGTATTGGAGATGTTTAGATTGGGCTGCTTTATATGATTGTATGTCTTTTATTCTATTTTCAATTGCCCTTTGATGTTGTAGGTAAGGTGTTTAATTAGAAGAGAAGTATAGTTCAGAATTACATTACAAGTAGGCTGGAAGAGAGGGCTGTCTTTGATGCAACACTGTACAGCAGTATTTCTGGAATACAAGTGGAAACACAGACGGTTTGGTGCTGTGATTTGTTTGTTTATTTTTTAAGCTAATTTGCAAATGTGATGTCCAGTTGGGAGAAAGAGGAGAGTCAGGCTGAGAATAATTGGAACTGTGTCATGAAAAGTCAATCCATGTGAGAGCTAAAGGCACCTGGGATATGTGTGAGAAAAACTTCAAGCCTCTAGTTGCAATACTAAAGGATTCTATGGATAAAATATTGACCAACTCAGGAAGCATCAAAAGAAGATGGAAAGAATATACAGAGTCAGCATACCAAAAAGAATTGGTCAACACTCCACCATTTCAGGAAGTAGAATTTGATCAAGAAAAGATGATACTGAAGGAAGAAGCCAAAGCGACACAGATGAAAAAAAGGCTCCAGGCATTGACGGAATAACAATTGAGATCTTTCAACAAATGGATGCAACACTGGAAGTGCCCACTCTAGCCTATGCTAATAAATTTGGAAGACAGCTACCTGGTCAACTGGCTGGAAGAGATCCACACTTATGCCTATTCCAAAGAAAGGTGATCTAACAAAATGTGGAAATTATTTAACAATATCATTAATATCACACAGAATTAAAATTTTGCCAAAGATCATTAAAAAGTAGTTGCAGCAGTACATTCATAGGGAACCGTGAGAAATTCAAGCTGGATTCAGAAGAGGATGTGGAACCAGGGATATCATGGCCGATGTCAGATGGATCCTGGCTGAAAGCAGAGAACACCAGAAAGATGTTTACCTGTGTTTTATTGACTATGCTCAGGCATTTGACTGTGTAGATCATAACAAATTATGGGTAACATTGAGAATAATGGGAATTCCAGAACACTTAATTGTGCTCAGAAGGAATGTATACATAGACCAAGAGGAACTCATTCAAACCAAACAAGCAGATAGTGCATGGTTTAAAGTCATGAAAAGTGTGTGTCAGGGTTGTATCCTTTCACCATACTTGTTCAGTCTGTATGGTGACCAAATAATCTGAGAAGCTAGACTATATGAAGAATAAGGCAGCAGGATTGGAGGAAGACTCATTTACAACCTGTGTTATGCAGATAAAACAACCTTGCTTGCTGAAAGTGAAGTGAACTTGAAGGACTTACTGATGAAGATCAAAGACTACAGCCTTGGGTGTGAATTTCACCTCAACATAAAGAAAACAAAAATGCTAACAACTCGATCAATGATAAATGGAGAAAAGATTCAAGATGTCAAGAATTTCATTTTACTTGGATCCACAATCAAAGTCCAGGGAAGTAGCAGTCAAGAATTCAAATTGAAGTATTGCATTGGACAAATCTGCTGGAAAAGATCTCTTCAAAAGTGTTAAAAAGCAAAGAAGTCACTTTAAAGACTAAGGTGTGCCCGATCCAAGCCATGGTGTTTTCAATTGCCTCATATGCATGTGAAAGCTGAACAATGAATAAGACTGAAGAAGAATTGATGCCTTTGAATTATGGTGTTTGCTAAGAATATTGAATATAGCATGAACTGCCAGAAGAATGAACAAATCTGTCTTGGAAGAAGTACAGCCAGAATGTTCCTTAGAAGCATGGACGGCGAGACTTCGTCTCACACAATTTGGACATGTTATCATAGGAGACCAGTCTCTGGAGATAGACATCATGCTTGGTAAAGGGTCGCTATGAGTTGGAATCTACTTGAGGGCACCTAGCAACAAATACAGCAACAAATTAAGAACAGGAAGTCAAAAAAGAATATCAAAAGCACCATTATTAATCCAGGGTTTCTCCACCTCAACAAAATGACATTTTAGGTCTGATAATTCTTGACCCTCTGAGGGCTGTTTTGTGCATTGTAGAATATTTATCAATATGTCTGGCCTCTATCCACTAGGTACCAGCAATGCTTCGCCCAGTTGTGACAACAGAAAATATCTCTGGACATTGCCAAATAGCCCCGGGCAGAAGAATCACCTCCGAGTTGAGAACCACCACATTAGCTCCTTCCTTCTACCTTTTTAATGTATAAGATACAACCTCAAAGTGTTAATCTTAGTAGACCAAGGTCACATTCCTGATAAGTGGTAGTTCTAGAATTTGATCTAAGTTTTGATACTAAATTCTGCACAGTGTATTTGTGAAATATGCCAACCGAGCTCCATCTTCACACACAGTTTAATGGATGTGTTCTATTAACCTCTCTCTCTCTCTCCCTCTTTGTTTCTGTCTTTATCTAGCTATACATATACATATATATGGGCTCTCTTTGTAAATACATAAATAAACATGCATGTGTGTATATATATATATACACATGTATATGTGTTATACATGTGTGTATATTTGTGTCATATATGTATTAAAAAAAAATTGCTATCAAGTCTTAGCTACCCTATAGGACAGAATAGAACTGCTCTACAGGGTTTCTAAGGAGTGCCTGGTGGATTCTAACTGCCGAAGTTTTCGTTAGCAGCGGTAGCTCTTAACCGCTACTCCACCAGGGTTTCCAATACATGGATAGTGATTTTAATTTGTGGAATTTTTTGATACTCATTAACTTATTTATAAATTCTCATATTGTATCCTAGTAATTAAAATTATTATTTGTTTAAATATAAAATAAAGTAATTAAATGTTTAAATCTCTCGACTAAAGCAGAATATAAGGCTCTCTTTTCTATCTCCTGTCTTGGAACATGTCGAAGAAAGCTGTAGTGAAATAAGGAATCCTCTACAGAATTATATGCATGGATGCATAAGGAGGACATGGCAAGAGAGGTAGGATGTTCAGCACCTATATCTGAGCCTTGTTTGGTTAGAAATGCTAGAACATCTAAAGGATTGCCATACAAAATTTATTTCTGCCTGGTAGGCATTATTGGTAGTCTGAAAGGTAACTGAAGATTAGAAGGGAAGCAGAATTTTGGAACATTTTTGGCTGGAGGACAAAACTCTGAATTGGAAATCCAAACCTGAATTTAGCCCAGCTCCATCACTGTGTCTTGGATAAATGAGTTCAGATCTTTGTTTTTTTTGTTTTTTCCTCTGTGTAATAACGGGAATATATTTTAAAATATCTAAATCAACAGTAAATGCATGAATTTCAAAATTGAATCAAATTCTCTGAGTATTTCAATTCTAAATGTCTAAAGATGAGGATAAGGAATACATGCCTCTGCAAGGAAAGTAGTTACTGAAATGGTAACATAAAAGTCACTTCCAAACTGGAGCTGCAATTGGAGGGTTTCCCTCTTTATGACAGAGGGTAAACATCTGCAACCTGATTTGCAGAGATAATATACGTGTTCTTTTGTAAGCACATCTTTCTAGGTAGGGACAGGTTGTGATTGTAAGTAGCACATGAGTTGGACTGCATTTAGATGTGTGCGTGGTGGTGTGAGGCTCTCTTCACCTGCTCATTAGGAGCTGGATTGGGAAATATTGGGTTGTTGTAGGGAAATGGAAAAATCATTAAAGCTTGGAGACATGAGGAAACATCTCTAAGGAGAAGATGTTGAAATGTGTAAGCTTTAAACACTAAAATAATTTGTGCATAAAGTAATTTTTCAAATACATTTTTCACCATCTATCATCACTACCTACCATCAATAAAGGATTCATGTTTAAATAGCTATTTTAATGGAAGTTTTGGATGGCAAAAAGTGAACTACCCTTACTTCTGATTCATTACCTCTCGTAAAGTGAAAAATGAGGCTATCGTTTTCACTTACAATACAGGGATCACCACGTAAATTCTACCAAAGCTGAATGTCCTCTGAAGTTTGTTCTTGGTGTGACACAGTTCCTGACATATGCTCTGGATGCTGGGTAGAGGTGGCAGAAATGAACCAGGGACAAGGCTAATGATTCTTCTCCCTCCCACTATGTAACTTTGGGCAGGTATACAGCTGCTAACAATTTTCTCCTTTATATAGTGAAATTAACACTGATGCAAAATTCTCAAAGCTTTTGTTTTTAGGTGCCCTTGAATCTGTTCTAACTCACAGTGACCCTATGTACAACAAAATGAAACACCGCCTGGTCCTGTGCCATCCTCACAATTTTTGCTACATTTGAGCCCATTATTCTAGCCCTTGAATCAGTCCATCTTATTGAGGGTCTTCCTCTTCTTCACTGACCCTCTACCTTACCAAGAATGAAGTCCTTCTCTGGGGACAGGTCTCCCCTGGTAACTTTTCCAAAATACTTGAGATGGCGTCTTTCCGTCCTTGCTCCTAAGGAGCATTCAGGCTATACTTCTTTCCAAACAGATTTTTTGTTCTCTGGCAGTCCATGGTATATTCAATATTCATCACTAACACCATAATTCAAAGACATCAATTCTCTTTCAGTCTTCCTTGCCCGTCGTCCAGCTTTCACATGCATATGAGGCAATTGAAAATACCTTGATTTGGGTCAGGTGCACTTTAGTCCTCAAAGTGACATCTTTGCTTTTGAAGGTTGGTATAAGTTGAATCAACTCAATGGCAACCAATTTCATTTCTTTTTTTTTGGCTTTTGCAAAGATTTTAGGGATATTGAAAATAATCAATATAGGTAAAATGTTTTGTAATGTAAATGATTATACATTTTAAAACATTTTTGTCTTCAAACATTGAAACAGCATTTTGTGGATACAATTGTATCCTCCTTAGGAAAATCTTCTGATTGAGTAGAGTCATATCCTGTAATATTAAGAACACAAGAAAAGGGTAAATTTTACAATTAGAGAGCTGCCTTATTGGGATCAAGTACCAGGTCCAATGTGTCATCTAATATTTCTGTGACCTTCTTCAAATCCCTCCTTGAAAGGTGGATGGAATAATCACCTTTCCATTGAAATTACAATATGAAAAATGTGCTGATATCTTTAATCTGGAATTTCTTCCCATCCTGGTTCCCCCCCTTCTCTTGAGATAACTAACTTTTTATTATTATTTCACTGCCATGATTTTGTGTTTTAAGAAAGAAAAAATGGATGGCAGGGCCAAAATGGCAGAGTGGTCAGATGCTTCTGGTGATCCCTTTTACACCAAAGACTTGAAAAAACAAGTAAAATGATTATATTTACGACAAACTAGGAGACCAGAAAATCAAAAGCAAAGTTAGAAAATGGACTGAGGGGCAGGCAGAGGGAGAGAGAGTTCAGAAGTGGAGTTGCCAGTCCTGAATCACCAGAATCCCTCAGGCACCACTCCCTGGAGCAAACATAGTGGGGCTGGTGGTAGCATTCAGGACACATTTTCCTCGGGGAGAGACAGCCAGCCACTCAGCCTACTAACACCTCTGGAACCGGAGAAGAATGGCATTCTCAGCAAAAGCTAAGTACTTGCGTATATTTTACGACACCTCCAGCTCCCAAGCCAGCTTCAGTGTCTGTCAGTTTCTCTCTTCCTGAGATAGGCCCTGCGCAGCACCCTGCGCCATTCTCCCAACCTTGGAGAAGAAATAAATTCACAATTGGGGGAAAAGATGATCTGTCAGCTCTGCTAACCTGCGGAGCTCAGGACAGAAGCGGCTCCTGTCCAGGCATAAAAGGTCCATGGACTGTGAACCCTGTTCCCCCATGCATGGACCTGTGTGGGTCTATTTCAGGAGAACAGGCCCTTGTTGACAGACCACAACTGTTTCAGCTCTGTGGTGGAGAGGTGAGTGTTTGATGTTTTACACCACTTAGCCTATTAAACAGGGTCTTCACCTACCTAGATCAGGAGCCTAAGGACTGACTGGTGGCTCCACTCAAGTCACTAAGACACCCATGACAGGGGTCCAAGGATAACTGGTGCCTCCCAGTCCTTACAGCCAAAATCATTGGGTGTCCATGGTCCATCTGTGGAACTCACCTGCCTGTGCACTCTAGGGAACAAAGATATGCTTTCCTCACAGACACTCGAGCTTCAGCTGTCAGCCTCCTGCCTTGTTCAGGGGGTGACTCCATGCTGCAATCAGATATCTATACCTATACCAATCACCTCTGCCCCTCTAAGAGTGTAGGACAGAGCCCGTACCACACGCTTGATGACCAATTACTTGGACACCTAAGCTGAGTCCATACAAGAAAAGTGAATGGACTCCTGGGCTCATATACCTGACAACAGCTCTAGCCATCTGGTGACAGGGTGTTAGAGCTTCAAAGGTGAAAATTATCAGGCTAGTTCACTCAAGCAGCCTATCTGGGCATACCAAAACCAAACAAAGCAAGAAGCTAGGTTACAGTAAGCAAACGTAAAATAAACTAATACTATAACTTATAACTTATAGATGGCTCAGAGACAACAGTCAATATCAAATCACATAAAGAAGCAGGCCATGATCGATTCAACAAGCTCTCAAAACAAAGAATCAAGGGATCTTCTGGATGAAGGTGACTTTCTGGAATTACCAGATGCAGAATACAAAAGATTAATATACAGAACTCTTCAAGACATGAGGAATAAGACCAGGAAGGAGATCAGGCAAAATGCAGAACAAACCAAGGAACACACAGATAAAGCAGTTGAAGAAATTGAAAAGGTTATTCAAGAAAATAATGAGAAATATAATAAGCTGCAAGAATCCATAGACAGCAATCAGAAATTCAGAAGATTAACAAAAAAATCTCAGAGTTAGACAGCTCAAGAGAAAGTCAGAGGAGCAGAATTGAGGGAGTGGAAGGCAGAATTAGTTACACTGAAGAAAAAACACTTGGCACCAATATATTTGAAGCAAAATCAGATAAAGGAATTTTAAAAAATGCAGAAAACCTAAAATCATGTGGGACTCTATCAAGAGAAATAATCTATGAGTGATTGGAGTACCAGAACAGTGAGGGATAACAGAAAATACAGAATTGTTGAAGTTTTGTTGTCAGAAAACTTCCCTGATATCATGAAAGATGAGAAGATATCTATCCAAGATGCTCATCAAACTCCACATAAGGCAGATGTCAAAAGAAAGTCACCAAGACATATTATAATGAAACTTGCCAAAACCAAAGAGAGAATTTTAAGAGCAGCTAAGGATAAACAAAAAGTCACCTACAAAGGACTGTCAATAAGAATAAGCTCGGACTACTTGGCAGAACCCATGCAGGCAAGAAGGTAATGGGATGACCTATATAAAGCATTGAAGGAAAAAAAATGCCAGCCAAGAATCATATTTCCAGCAAAACTGTCTTTCAAATATGAAGGCAAATTAGGACATTTCCAGATAAACAGAATTTAGGGGATTTGCATAAACCAAACCAAAACTACAAGAAATACTAAAGGGAGCTCTCCTATCAGAAAATCAATAATATCAGCTATCAACCAAGACTAGGAAACTGGACAGAGCAACCAGATGTCAACCCAGACAGGGAAATCACAAAAAATAAATTAATAACAAACAAAAACACTTGAAACAGGGAAACAGCAGTATCATTATGTGAAAGAAGACAACATTAAAACAATAAAGATGGACTAAGAATTGTAGTCATAGATCTTTCACATGGAGAGGAAGAAAGGTGATATGAAGAACTAAAAGCTAGATTTAAACTTAGGCAAAATAGGGGTAAATGTTAAGGTAACCACAAAGACTAATCTACACATCAAAATAAAATACAAGAAGAAAAAAATAAAGGCTTAGAAATAAAATCAACGACAACAAATAAGAGGAAAAGACAATATATAGAGATAAACTACTCAGCACAAAAAATTAAGTGGGGAAAAGAAACTGTCTACAACACATAAAAAAAGACATCAAAATGACAGCACTAAACTCATGCCTATCCATAATTACACTGTTGTAAATGGACTAAATGAGCTAATAAACAGAGAGTGGCAGAATGGGTTAAAAAAAAGATCTGTCTATATGCTGCCTACAAGAGACACACCTTAGACATAGAGACACAGACAAACTAAAACTCAAAGGATGGAAAAAATATATCAATCAAATAATCAAAAAAGAGCAGGAGTGACAATATTAATTTCTGACAAAATAGACTTTAAAGTTAAATCAACTACGAAGGGTAAGGAAGAACACTACATGATGATTAAAGGGACAAAATACCATGAGGATATAACCATATTAAATATTTATGCACCCAATAACAGGGCTGCAAGATACATAAAATAAACTCTTAACAGTATTGAAAAGTGAGATACACAGCTCCACAATTACAATAGGAGATTTCAACACAACACTCTCAGTGAAGGACAGAAAATCCAGAAAGAAGCTCAGTAAAGACATGGAAAATCTAAATGCCATGATCAGCCAACTTGACCTCGAAGAAATACACAGAACACACCACCCAACAGCAGCCAATTATATTTTCTTTTCTAGTGCACATGGATCATTTTCTAGAAGCGATCACGTATTAGGTCATAAAGAAAGCCTTAGCCGAATCCAAAACATCAAAATACTACAAAGCATCTTCTCTGACCATAGGCCATAAAATTAGAAATCAATACCAGAAAAAGCATGGAAAAGATATCAAACGCTTGGGAAGAACAATACCTTGCTCAAAAATGACTGGGTTATAGAAAATATTAAGGATGGAATAAAGAAATTCATAGAATCCAATGAGAATGAAAACACTTCCTGTCAGAACCTTTGGGACACAGGAAAAGCAGTGCTCAGAGTTCAATTTATATCAATAAATGCACACATACAAAAAGAAAGGCCCAAATCAAAGAATTATCCCTACAACTTGAACAAATAGAAAGAGAGCAACAAAAGAAACCTTCAGGCACCAGGAGAAAACAAATAATAAAAATTAGAGCAGAATTAAATGAAACAGAGAACAGGAAAACAATTCAAACAGATAACAAGACTAAAAGCTTGTTCTTTGAAAAAATTAACAAATTTGACAAATCATTGACCAAACCGACAAATGAAAAACAGGAGAGGAAGCATATAACATGAATAAGAAATGAGATGGGTGATATTACAACAGACCCAACTAAAATAATCATATCAGATTACTACAAAAAATTGTACTGTAACAAATTTGAAAACCTAGAAGAAATGGACGAACTTCTAGAAACACACTACTTACCTAAACTAACACAAACAGAGGTAGAATAACTAAATAAACACATAACTAAAGAAGAGATTGAAAAGTTAATTAAAAAAAACTCCCGACAAAAAAAACCCTGGCCCAGAGGGATTCACTGACAGAGCTCTACCAAACTTTCAGAGAAGAATTAATATCACTACTACTAAAGGTATTTCAGAGCATAGAAAAGGATGGAATACTCCCAAACTTATTCTATAAAGCGAGCATATCCCTGATACCAAAACCAGATAAAGATACCACAAAAAAAAAAAAAAAAAAAGTACAGACCTATATCCCTCATGAACTTAGACGCAAAAATCCGCAACAAAATTCTAGGCAATAGAATTCAACAACATATCAAAAACAAATTCACCATGACCAAGTGAGATTCATACCAGGTATGCAGGGATGGTGCAACATTAGAAAAACAATCAATGTAATCCATCATATTAATAAAACAAAAGAGAAGAAACACATGATCTTTTCAATTGATGCAGAAAAGGCATTTGACGAAGTTCAACACCCATTCGTGATAAACATTCTGAGCAAAATAAGAATAGAAGGAAAATTCCCCAACATAGTAAAGGGCATTTATACAAAGCCGAAAGCCAACATCATCCTAAATGGAGAGTCTGAAAGCATTCCCTTTGAGACCAGGAACCAGACAAGGATGCCCTTTATCACCACCTTTATTCAACATTGGCTGGAGCTCCTAGCCAGAGCAAATAGGCTAGATAAAGAAATAAATGGCATCCAGATCGGCAAGAAAGAAGTAAAAGTATCTCTATTTGCAGATGATATGATCTTATACACAGAAAACCCTAAGGAATCCTCAAGAAAAGTACTGAAACTAATAGAACAGTTCAGCAGTGTATCAGGATACAAGATAAACACACAAAAATCAGTTGGATTCCTCTACACCAACAAAAAGAACATGAAAGAGGAAACCACCAAAGCAATACTATTTACGGTAGCCCCGAAGAAGGTAAAGTACTTACGAATAAATCTTAAAGGATTCGTAAAACACCTATACAAGGAAAATTACAAGGCACTACTGTACTGTAAGAAACCAAAACAGACCTCCAAAAGTGGAAAACCATACCTTGCTCATGGATAGGAAGACTTAACGTTGTAAAAATGTCTACTCTATGAAAAGCCACCTATAGATACAATGCAATTCTGATCCAAATACCGACATTTTTTAATGAGATGAAGAAACAAATCACCAACTTCAAATGGAAGGGAAAGAGGCCCCAGATAAGTAAAGAATTACTGAAAAAGAAGAACAAACTGGAAGGCCTCACGCTACCTGATTTTAGAACCTATTTTACCACGACAGTAGTCAAAACAGCCTGGTACTGGTACAAGAACAGATACATAGACCAATGGAACAGAATTGACAATCCAGGCATAAATCCATCCACACATGTGCAGCTGATATTTGACAAAGGCCTAAAGTCAGTTCAATGGGGAAAAGACAGTCTTTTTAACAAATGGTGCTGGCATAACTGGATATCCATCTGCAAAAAATGAAACAAGACCCATACCTCACGTCATGCACAAAAAGTAACTCAAAATGGATCAAACACCTAAATCTAAAATGAGAAAAATCATGGAAGAAAAAATAGATTTGGTGCTTTTTTACAAAGCTAGAAATAGAACCATAGGATCCAGCAATCCCACTCCTTGGAATATATCGTAGAGAAATAAGGGCCTTCACAGGAACAGATATATGCACACCTATGTTCATTGCAGAACTGTTTACAATAGCTAAAAGATGGAAGCAACCAAGGTGCCCATCAATGGATGAATGGATAAATAAGTTATGGTATATTCACACAATGGAATACTTACCATGGATAAAGAACAATGATAAATCTGTGAAACATTTGATAACATGGAGGAATCTGGAAGACATCATTCTGAGTGAAATTAGTGAGTTGCAAAAGGACAAATACTGTATAAGACCCCTATTATAATAACTGGAGAAATAGTTTAAACAGAGAAGAAAATATTCTTTGATGGTTTTCAGAGCCACGAGGGAGGGAAGGAGAGAGGGAGAGGGGTATGCACCAGTTAGATAGTAGACAAGAACTATTTTCCGTGAAGGGAAAGACAACACACAATGCAGGAGAGGTCAGCACAACCTGACAAAACTAAAAGAAAAGAAGTTTCCTAAATAAGCTGAATGCTTCGAGGGCCAGTGTAGTAGGGGCGGGGTTTTGGAAACCCTGGTTTCAGGGGACATCTAGGTCAATTGGCGTAATAAAATCTATTAAGAAAACAGTCTGCATCCCACTTTGGAGAAGGGCTTCTGGGTTCTTAAACGCTAGCAACCAGCCATCTAAGATGCGTCAATTGGTCTCAACCCACCTGGAGCAAAGGAGAATAAAGAATACCAAAGACACAAGGTAATTATGGGCCCAAGAGACAGAGAGGGCCACATAAACCAGAGACTAACTACATCAGCCTGAAACCAGAAGAACTAGGTGGTGCCTGGCTACAACTGATGACTGCCCTGGCAGGGAACACAACAGAGAACCTCTGAGAGAGCAGGAGAGCAGTGGTATGCAGACCTCAAATTCTCGTAAAAAGACCAGACTTAATGGTCTGACTGAGACTAGAAGGGCCCTGGAGGTCATGGTCCCCAGGCTTTCTGTTAGCCCAAGACAGGAACCATTCCCAAAGCCAACTGTTCAGACAGGAATTGGACTGGACTACGGGATAGAAAATGACACTGGTGAGGAGTGAGCTTCTTGGATCAATAGACACGTGAGACTATGTGGGCAGCTCTTGTCTGGAGGGGAGATGAGAAGTCAGAGGGGGTCAGGAGCTGGCTTAATGGACACGAAAATAAAGGGTGGAGAGGAGGAGTGTGCTGTCTCATTAAGGGGAGAGCAACTAGGAGTATATAGCAAGGTATACGTAAATGTTTGTATGTGAGACTGAGTTGATTTGTAAACTTCCACTTAAAGCACAATAAAAATTTAAAAAAAAAAAGAAAGAGAAGCGGTAGTTTTTTTTGTTTGTTTGTTTCGTTTTTTGTGATCACACTATCACTTTTACCTTTGTTTGGCACAAGCTTTAATTTCAGATAATTTTTAACATAATCGAGAGGGAGAAGTAGGAAAAGGGCTTTCCAACATTTACATATTTTACTCTGATAGAAGGCCCAGTGAATAGTCTATTCTTTTTTTTTTTTTTATATACTAACTAGTTAGCTGTTAAGAGATTGAAAAGCCCATTAATAGAGGAATTTAAAAATCAAGGTTATAACTGTAGTTGATGATATCAGCAAATAATCACTTGCATATTTCTGAGCCAAAGCGAAATACTGATAACTAAAATTTGGGAGTCATGTTGGGCATAGTGACTTCAAGAAGAAAGTCCAGCATCTAAAAAAAAAAAAAGAAATGGTTGCAGTTATTAATGTATGTTTTAGGGAATAATCAAAGATTATAAGCCTCAAAATGGAATATAAATAATCTTTGTGTCACTAAATTTATTCACATAACAATTAAATCACTTATTCATTTCAACATATTTTCAATTTTTTATACATTCTGCTTATGTTTAAGTATAATGTATGTTCTTCCTGATACGTGAAATTATTAAGACTATTCATACTTATCCTATTAAAATAGGTATGGCATATTTTTCTTTTATTTTTTCTTGTATCTCAACAGATTTTGGATGTAAATGCGTGACACCTTATATTTTATCCGTGTATAATGGAATGGTGTTCCTTGTTTAAGAAAAGGTAAAATCAGTTCAGTTAAGCAACTGTATACTCTCCTGAAAAGCTAACAGATCAATCCTACCCCAAAACCAAACCCAGTGCCGTCGAGTCGATTCCGACTCATAGCGACCCTGTAGGACAGAGTAGAACTGCCCCATAGAGTTTCCAAGGAGCAGCTGGTGGATTCAAACTGCTGACCCTTTGGTTAGCAGCCATAGCACTTAACCGCTATGCCACCAGGGTTCCCAGATCAATCATAGATATAAAATAAACAGTTCACTATTCCTTAATTACATTCCACACTCCTTTCTCATGTTTTAAAGAAAACCGTGAATATTCAATAGAGAATCATAATGAAACAGCAAGTGACTTCATTTTATTAGGGTTGTTCTAACCATCAACAATTGGCCTGTTCCTCTTCATTCTCATCATTCTCATTTTCTTAATGGCTTTAATTGGCAACATAGCCATGATTATCCTCATCGCACTGGACACTCATCTCCACAGGCCCATGTATTTCCTACTTAGTTCAGCTGTCCCTCATGGGCTTGAATTACATCTCCACTATTCTCCCCAAGAAGGCTTCCAACTTCCTGTTTGGAATCAAGTCAATATCCTTCATTGAATGTGGAGTCTAGAGATTCTTCTTTTTGGCTTTGGAAATGCAGAAGCACCTCACCTGGCATCTATGGCCTATGACCATTATGTGGTCATTTGTTTTCCTCTTCACCATCCTATTTGTAAGACCAAAAGTGTGTGTGTGCTGACGACTACAAGATCTTGGATACTGAGTTCTATCAATGCCTGTGCCCACACTGCTTATGAACTCCATATGCCCTATTGCTGATGCAGGACCATCAATCATTTCTTCTGTGATCTCACAGCCATATTGGCTCTGGCTTGCATGGACACCTGGATCTATGAGTACATAGTATTTGTGAGCAGCACCTTCTTCCTTATGTTTCCTTTCATTGGCATTATTTGTTCTTGTGGCTGAGTTCTCCTTGCTGTCTACCACATGCCCTCATCAGAAGGGAGGGAGAAGGCCTATATGACCTGCAGTACCCACCTCACTGTGGTGACTTTGTACTGTGCACACTTTGTTTACAATTATCTATGCCCAAGATCCTTCTGAACTCCAACAGTAAACAAGGTTCTGGCCGTTTTCTACACCATCCTCACCCCTATGCTTAACTATGTCATCTACAGCCTGAGGAACAAGGAGGTGATGGGGACTCTGAGAAGTTAGAGAATCTGTTCTGTGAAAATGTAGACAAGGTTTCTGCATCAGTCCTCAAGTTGCAGGTGTCTGTCTATTCTGCAGTGAACAGTCATTAAGAAAAATATTATTCAAGGCATGAGACAGGCTCCAAAATTATATTAGAAGATTTTTAAAAAGTAGAAGTTTGACAAAATAATTCTACATTACTAAGGTATAATTTTTTCCCCCCTGAGGTGATTTTTTTTCCATCAATATGAAAGGCATATATAGTCAACTAAATTTCAGAAATAAGAAGCTTTTATTACTATGTAGAAAAGAAAATGGAAACTGCCTAACATGAAGATATCATTCATCTTAACAATTCTATTTTACGTAATTTCATTTATCTCTCAATATGACTAAATTAGAACAACAGAACAATGTTTTGTTGAGACTAAATCTAATCAAAATAATATTTTTTTTCCATTAATTCACTCTTATTAGGTGTGTACTGTTTAATTTTTTTCCCCCAGTTTCAGGGGAAATGACAGATACAGGGATTTAGAAAGTATTACACAACTATAGAGGAAATATTACAAGTTTATGTTTTCCAGAAGGGGGGGCATGGATTTATCTGGATGAATGCTAGGAAGTGATTTATTAACAAGATAAGTAATTAGGGCTGGGGAGGTGCTAACTAAGGTATAGAAGAAGGAGAGCATACTTTATAAGAAGATTAATGAAGTTACAGCCTAATAAGTACATGTAATACTATCATAGCCACTCACAACTAAGTCCCCAGCATAGACTCAAATTTTCCATCTCAAGTAGTCGCTGGTACCCTTATATAAGACAATTTATGTTATACATATTTTTATTATCCACTCATTAGACTCATATGTCTACTGAAATATTTTAGAGGGTAGGAGTGGGGGGCCAAATTCTCTGCACCAGTACTTTAAATTGATACATCATCTAAGTCTGTGCCTAAATGGGTTCCATCGTTATTTCCAGAAAAAAAAAAATGTCTTAGCCTAGGTATATATTCTAGGTGAAGAGGTATTGCTGTCCAGGAGAGAATACTGCTGATATGCTATTCATTTTCTGAGGACACATGAAAAGAGGAAGTTAGAATGAGCATGTAAAATAGACCTGGATTAACCAAGTCAACACAGCAATGAATATCTGATATCTTAGAACTTGAAATCATTATTTTCCTAGACAAGGAGATAACACATTTTGAAGGAATGCCATTAATTTTGATGTCTTTATACTAATTCCAAGTAACTATTTAGAGTTTTCTCCACTAATAACAAAAGCTCAATTTATTGAATGGCAAATGAGTATGACTTCCTTATCTCCTAATTTAAAAGAAGTCAAAATTTCTTGTCACAAGGAACTATATGATATCTAAATACTACTGTGGAAAAAGGTAATAGTTTGGTTGCTGATGAAATATTTACCTAGTCTCACACAACTTACTTGATTCTCACATTTGTAGAGAAAAAAATAAGACAATTGCTGCTTTAGACCAATAACCAAATACCAAATAACTAATGAGCACTTATGACATTGTTGGGGAAACAAATAAGTTTATTTCACACACACACACATACACACACACACACAAATGGTGAGTCAATTTGACAATTGGGAGTTAATCTTAGCTTTTTTTTTTCTTTGTTTCATTGAAAAAGATCTACTCAATCAAAAAATCTTCTCAATCTTATCTATTGAGAATTTTGAAACACTTTCTCCCTCTCACAATCTTGAAATCACTACCTTATTCCAAGTCTTCAATTTCTCTTTCTCAGACTCTTTTCTAGCAAGGTATTCCAGTTGAGTCAAAATGGAATTTGGAATCTGACATTATCAGGTAGAGTTAGTTCTTAGCTGAAATACAGAAATAAGTTTAGTCCAATTCAATCAGAAAAAAATATTAAAAGAGAATCTTTAGAAATCTAGGTGAGTCAGGCTTAAAGCTATGAACAAAGCCCAATATGTGCCTGAGAATGAGTCTTGTTTATTTATTTATTAATTAGTCTTAATTTGTTTGTTTTTGTTATTTCCCTATTTGAGTTGATATCAGGACGTTGTGTTTTGTGACTTTGTATTGTGCTGGTATCTGATATTATTGGTTTTCTGACCAAACAATATCCTTTAGTATTTCTAGTAGCCTTGGTTTGGTTTTTGCAAATTCTCTAAACTTGTGTTTATCTGTAAATATCTTAATTTCGCCTTCATATTTCAGAGAGAGTTTTGCTGGATATATGATCCTTGGCTGGCAGTTTTTCTCCTTCAGTGCTCTGTATACGTCGTCCCATTGCCTTCTTGCCTGCATGGTTTCTGCTGAGTAGTCTGAACTTATTCTTATTGATTCTCCCTTGAAGGAAACATTTCTTTTCTCCCTGGCTGCTTTTAAAATTTTCTGTTTATCTTTGGTTTTGGCGAGTTTGATGATAATATGTCTTGGTGTTTTTCTTTTTGGATCAATCTTAAATGGGGTTCAATGAGCATCTTGGATAGATATCCTTTCGTCTTTCATGATGTCAGGGAAGTTTTCTGTCAGGAGTTCTTCAAATATTTTCTCTCTGTTTTCTGTCCCCCCTCCCTGTTCTGGGACTCCAATCACCTGCAAGTTATCCTTCTTGATAGAGTCCCACATGATTCTTAGGGTTTCTTCACTTTTTTTAATTCTTTTATCTGATTTTTTTTTTCAGCTATGTTGGTGTTGATTCCCTGGTCCTCCAGATGTCCCAGTCTGCATTCTAATTGCTCGAGTCTGCTCCTCTGACTTCCTATTGCGTTGTCTAATTCTGTTATTTTATTGTTAATCTTTTGGATTTCTACATGCTGTCTCTCTATGGATTCTTGCAACTTATTAATTTTTCCACTATGTTCTTGAATAATCTTTTTGAGTTCTTCAACTGTTTTATCAGTGTGTTCCTTGGCTTTTTCTGCAGTTTGCCTTATTTCATTTGTGATGTCTTGAAGCATTCTGTAAATTAGTTTTTTATATTCTGTGTCTGATAATTCCAGGATTGTATCTTCATTTGGGAAAGATTTTGATTCTTTTGTTTGGGGGTTGGAGAAGCTGTCATGGTCTGCTTCTTTATGTGGTTTGATATGGACTGCTGCCTCCGAGCCATCACTGGGAAACTAGTTTTTCCAGAAAATCCGCTAAAAAAAAAATGCAGTCAGATCCCTATCAGAGTTCTCCCTCTGGCTCAGGCTATTCGGATGTTAATGAAGCCGCCTGGGGAGGGTGGGGGAGGGATCAGAGAGATAGGAGAGTAGCACCTCAGAATATAGCCAGAGTTGCTTGTCTTGCTTGGAATGACTATTATATCTGAGATTTCACGGGGCTCGTTGCCTATGTGTGCTGGCTGTGTGGAGATTGCCCCCAGGGGGTCTGGCCCTCTAGAGTCACGGTCATATCCTCCGCTATCAGCCCCACGCCGAAGGTTAAGGTTCCCCTACTGGGACGGTGCACTCCCGACTCCAAAATCAGTCGCTGCCTCCCGGGGACTCCCCGTCCGGCCAGTCGCATCACCGCGCCGCCTCCGCGAATCGGCTGGGCTCCCCTCTGGGGTCAGCTCAGGATAGCAGAGCAGCTCCCGTGCCTGCACCGCGACCGCGCGTCCCGGCTGGGATGCCGCTCTTCCCGCTCCAAGACCAGTCACTGCCTCCCGGGGACTTCTCCCACCGGCTGCGCCACCACGCCGCCGGAGAGAACTGGCTGGGCCCCCCCTGGGGTCAGTTCAGGGAGATGGAGCTGCTCCCTGCGCCCGCGGCCCGCCAAAATCCCGGCAGGACGGCTCCCCGGCTGCGACGCTGTTCTCCCCACTCCAAGACCAGACACTGCCTCCCGGGGACTTCTCCCACCGGCTGTGCCACCACGTCGCCCGTGTGAACAGGCTGGGCCCCCTCCCGGAATGAGTTCAGGGGCCAGGGCTGGACCCCTTGTTTGTGCCGTCTTCCCCCCTGGGCTCTGCCCCAAATCGGGCGCCGAAGGTCACCTGACTGGTACGCTGGCTCCAGGCTCTGAAAACAATTGCTACCTCCCCGTATTTGTTTGTTCTCCATCTCTAAATCTGTGTTTGTTGTTCAGGGTTCGTTGATTGTTACGTATGTGATCGATTCACTTGTTTTTCCGAGTCTTTGTTGCAAGAGGGATCCAGGGTAGCGTCCACCTAGTCCGCCATCTTGGCCCCGCCTCCCTCGAGAATGAGTCTTGTGAAGACAACACTGTTGACTCTCCTGGGAGTCGTTCACAGACCCCCAGAACCAAATTATTGGCACCTGTGGAAGCTGGGTTAATTTACTGCTATCTCATCCAATTTTCTTAGTCTGGTTATGTCTGGTGTCATAGTATCTAATGCAGGGTCTAGGATATATGCCTTGACCATAGCTGTAGAGTGTGCAGAAAAGTGTCTGAGTTGTATAACAGATACTGTCCACCACCTTTCTGTCTTATGTCATATTGTGATGTCTTGCATATTGCTCTGATGCTGGAGGCTATGCTAATGGTATTTGAAATACAGGCAGCATCACCAATGGTAGACAGGTTTCAGCAGAGCTTCCAAATTAAGACAGAATAGGAACAAAGCCTGACAATATACTTTCAAAATTTAGCCAATGAAAAACTTAAGGATCACTTGCTTAGGACACATCATCAGGAGGAATCAGTTGCCAGAGGAGGGCATCCTGTTTGATGAAGTAAGGGCCAGTGAGGGGAAGGGAGACCTTTGGTGAGATGGGCTGGCACCATAGCCACATCAGTAGGCTTGAAAATGCCAGTAATCATTAGGATGACACAAGAGCAGGCAATGTTCTGTTCTGTTGTACATTGTTCACTGAGTTGGAGTCAATTAGATGGAAACTGTTTATCTATGTATCTAACTACCTATCTATCTACCTACCTATCTATCTATCATTTGTCTATCTGTCCAGTAGATACTGGCACTTTTCCTAAAACTTATCAAAGGGTATTCCGATATAAAAAGAATCAAATATCCTATAGGCTTTCTACTAAACCATGGGTCACCTGGCCCCTCAATTATATCTTTACATGGACTTTGATGAGTGAGAGATAAGATTATATGAGAAGTTAGTTTTAGGCACAGTACTTGAGTAAATAGGCATGGGAGATAGAAACAGTAGAAACCATTTGATGTCCTCTCTGATTAGGTTGCAAAATCTTCTCAAGGCACTATTGAGACAAAGACTGTGATTAGAAGCAAAAGAGGCACCTTTGTCATGAAGTACTTTCTGAAAATGTTGGGTAAGCGCTGGGGCTCTGAGATCTAATGATCAAATGTGACACAGAGCTGGGTAGAAAAGCCGTATCTCCATTTCATCAATAAACATAGTGTGGCCACAACAATGCAGGTACATCTGAATACTCTTACCTCTCTTTGACATCCCAATAGACCTGAATTTTCCTAATTTCCTGAAATGGAGCCCTGGTTGAATCTGAGGATGACTGTGATTGTCTGTCTCTTCCTTCTGTCTTTAATTTTAGGCTGTCTTGAAATTGCTCCTTCAGTGATCTAACCGAAGTACATTTTGATGATGTCACAGTCTTTAGTTTGGTATAAAATATTCTCCATTACTTTAACAATCCCTACATCTGCAGAGTCATACCTTAAAACTCTACCTAAACTTAATGTTCTCTTATGTTACATCTAATGCAGTTCTATGAACAAGCTATGATAACTTCATGACTTCAATTATACAATAACCCTTATCTAGAATCTATTACCCACTGTCCTCACATGGAGTTCTTTGACCAACTAATTCATACGTCCCTCATTTCTCAAGGTTAAGGTCAGATGTTATCTAAAGAGGAAAAGTATCCCTGAGCCTCCGTGTTCAACTGTATCCTTCCTCTCTGTTCTCATTCATCTCCATTATTCCTACCAGTGAAGCACATCATCACGCATTTTGTAATTATCATTTTTTCAGTATCTCTACCTTGTCCATTACTGTTAACCATTAGTAATTTGATCTATTCTTCTTTGTATGCCCAGGTCTTGCTTAATGACTATCTGTTTTACCTTCAAATGGTTTGCTCCTTAAAGCTTGTCTTGGTTAGCCTTAGCCCATCGTATTCCACATAATAATTAGGACCAGTTTGAAAGTTTCCACAAAAAAGGCGGGATTTTGAGTGGGATTACTTTGAATTTCTTTATTAGTTTGTCATGTTAAACAACAATTTCTGACAAAGCTAGAATTAAGCTTCAAGGCTTTATTTGGTTTCAGAAAGATTCGTGAGTAAAACTAGGAAGTGTTCACCTGAGCAAGGAGAGGTTGAAAGTTTTTATAGAAAGCAAAAGACAGAGAGAATAAAAGCATTTTTTCATATATTTTCACATATTATCAGGTAAAGGGCAGAGCAGCATGTATAGAACACATAAACATTTTAATTTATCTATTCAACAGGGTCTGTTAATGTCTGGCTAAAACAACTAATCAAGCAGCCTGACCAAAACATTTGTACAAGCAGAAATGCTTGTGCGTACCAATGAGGTCAAAGAAGATAGGAATTTCAGACTAAGTGGGGGTGAAATCATCCAAGCGTCCTGCCTCCAACTAGTCTGAAGGATAAAGTGCAGATTCAATAGCCAAAAAATAAAATCTTTTTACTGTTGACTCTCCGGAGCCAATAAAATGTGTAATCTAACTGTATACAAATGAATTTATGAAGGGCAGGACATCATTCGTACTGTATTAATTATTTCATGGATTCTTTACAAAGATTTAGGACATAAATATCTGCTACCTCAATCTTCCAGTTTTTTGGAAAAAGTAAATACCATTGCTGTCCCCCATGCTCTGTGTGTGGTGTGTCTTGGGAAGGCATGTGGCTCTCATTTCCCATGCCCTTCCAAAGCACTCTTAGAAATAAAAGGAATGTTTCAGAATTCCTTCATTCCCTGTGTTTGTTGGGGTGGGATAGATGCTATTAGGGGTTCAGTTAGTACTTCTTGGTACGTCTACTACAACATGGCATGTCTACTATCCTTTGGCCACCCCATGTACTAGTCATTGTGGATGCCCTGAGGATGATTCTTTCCCGAGTTCCAACAACAGGCTTTCTAGTTTTCAAATCTCCAAGTACATCTAGGGGTTTCTATCTCACATCCACTACACCTACGTTTGTGACCCTAGTGAGTAACTCTGAGGCAGAGTCTAAAATGCCCTTCTTTCCTGTAGAAATTCACTCTGAGCTTCTCTACCCTCCACAAATTTAGACCTAGCTTATAAAATACTCATGACAAATGTTTTTTGTCTTCTCAATATATCATAAATACTGTGTGCTAAGTATGTTCAAAGGCAGTATTTTAACCCTGACAAGGATACACTTTAACTTTCCAAAATCAGATTTTTACAGATTTAGTGCACTTTAACTTTCAAGTAGTTCTCTTTACCAGGAATTGTAAAGATTCAAATATTTAAGAAACCTAAAAAAGATTAAAAAACCTTACGGAACCAACATTGTTAATTTCCTTCAAGTCCGCTTTGATTCCTGGTGAACTTATGTATAAGAGAAAGAAACTTTCTCCAGTCCACTATATTATGCAATATTTTGTGTGATTATGAGGTTTTCATTGGCTAATTTTGTTGCTTTCTTCCTAGTCTGTCCTAGTCTGGAAACTTTGTTGAAATCTGTCCCCTCTTTTTTTTTTTTTTTAATTGTACTTTAGATGAAGTTTTACTGAACAAATTAGCTTCTCGTTAAACAATTAGTACACATATTGTTTTGTGACATTGGTTGTCAACCCCAAGACATGTCAGTATTCTCTCCTTCTACACCTATTCCCTGTTGTCAGCTTTCCTGTTCCCTCCTGACTTCAAGTCCTTGCCCCTGGGCTGGTGTGCCCATTTAGTCTTGTTTTGTTTTATGGGCCTTTCTAATCTTTGGCTGAAGGGTGAATCTCAGGACTGACTTCATTACTGAGCTAAAAGGGTGTACAGGGTTCACAATAGAGGGTCCCAGTCAGAGCTGGAGAAAAATGTAGAACAAAATTCTAACTCATACACACACACACACACACACACACAAAAAAAAATAGACCAGACTTACTAGTCTGACAGAGACAGGAAAAACCCGAAGAGCATGGCCCCCTGACACTCTGTAGCTCAGAAATCTGTCCACTCTTGATAGACCGTGCTGGTATTTTAAATCATAGCAACAGAAAAGCCACCACCATACAAAAAACTGACAGGTGAGATGTGAGAAGCAATATTGCCCTTTTCCAAAAAAAAACATATTATTAATTCAGTTAATGAAGACCATAAGAAATATAAGAATATTTAATGTATTATCTTAAATAAAAATGCATTATTGCATATTTTTAAAGTGTTAATCCCACTGAAGTAATACTATCCCTCTCTATCTATTTTAAAAATAAAAAAAAGTTATATAATTTCATAGGCCTTTCCAATAGAATAGAAACAATTTGAAAATACACAGTACCTAAGATGAATTAAAGACCGCGCCACACCAAATTGACTGATATTATAAAAATTTCTACTTTAAATTTGTATAAAATTTATTACATTCCATTTTATTTATTAAATTTGTTGGCCAATACAATTAAAAATGGAAAATTAACATGCAGATACATCATTACTATGCCCTGACATAATACAATATATAAAACTGATGACTATAAAATTTAAATGACACAATATTAGAATGATCTACTAAATGTACTTATTTCCTTCACCCTGAATTGACCTTTCACCTGCCTTTGAAAACATCCAGAAAAATTATCAGAACTCCTTTGCCAAACTTGGCTCATGACCATGCTGGGTTATTAGTGACTAGCTCCGTGTTGTCCAAGTCTCAGTGGACAATCCCAAGTGAACACAAACAAAACAAGTATTAGAATCACTAACCAGATCAAGAAGGCCTGGAATCATGATTTTTGGTGAGTCTCCATTGAGTTATCTAAAATGTTAAGTGCAGGGATGAGACATGTATGTGCATTTTTGTTTCAAATATATTCAAAGCAGTCGAGTCCAAAAAATGACTTTGTTCACATGATGACTGTAGGTCCACTGTCAGCTGATCAATCCAATGAGTTTGTGGAAGTGAGAACACACAAAAAAGGTAGTATTCTAAATTTTATTCTTATTTTTATTCCTTATATATGAAGAGGAACTTTTCTGTAATAATTAAAGAACTTGTATAGAATTAATTAAGTACTGCTATTTATAAGTATTAGAATAAGCCATTTATATATTCAGGTATCTCATTAATGAGGAAACTGCAAAAAGAAAATTTTATTAGACTTAATTGCATCTAAAAGGAAATAAATATATACCTGTATAAAATTTGTATATATATAAATGTATATCCTTAAAATTTAAAAATCAATGGATATACTTTTTAAAGGTACGAAGCTCTTTTTAAACCTGAAACATAAGTTATAATACAAATCTGGAAAGAAGAGGTGAGATTTTGAACCACCCACTTAGCTACTAGCAGAAAGTGCAGCAGTTGGAACTCACCAGCTGCTCAGAGGAAGAAAGCTGATTCTGTAAAAATGACAGCTTTGGAAACCCTATGTGGCAGTTCTACTCTGTCCTGTGGGGTCACTATCAGTTGCAATCGACTCTCCATGACCTCACACGGCAAGAACAACAACACTGTGAATTGAGGGTGAAACATAGTAAAATAGAATATACAGTAAATGATTAACATTACCTGTGAAACTTCTTCCTGAATTTATGATTAACAGACTCAGGTCTACCCTCAAAAACAGTGCATTTATGAAAATACGGTCACTTCCAAAATAATCCGGTTCTGTGTGACAAAATATATAATAAATGTTCACATGACCTAAAATGGGACCTCAACTGTAAGAAAAATTTGTGTGTAACTGAGCAAATAAATTTATAAAACAAATTATATTTAAGAGGAGGCTTGAAGGAGAAATTGGATTTATTAAGGAAGGGAAGATGCATTGTGTCTAGAGCCTGTGACGGAATGTTTTGGAGATGGGTAGAGAGTGCAGCCGAAAGAATTCTTTAATATGGAGCTACTAACATGAATTATATTCTCCATAAGTAGAAGGGTTTTCATGGAAGTAAGTGATGAGATCACATAGGTGTTGATTCCATTGTATTAATCCTTTTGGCAGTCTGGATTCATGTCTGAACTGAAATCATTCTGGACTTTCAGTGATAAGTTTAGGAATTGAGTGATAGAATTATGTAAGAGTTCTTCAAGTTCAGAATTAGAAGATTCAAAGTGGAGTTGGAGAGAGGGTAGTAGCTGGATTTTTTGCAACACTGTTCACCAAAAATCCTACAGCATGAAATACAGACAATGGAAAGTTGTTTTGGGTCTAATTCATAAATGTGTTATTAGCATTAGATGGGAGATGAGAGTCACTGGAAATGAGAGTGCTAATTCATACTGGAGGAAGCTTTTGATGGGCCCAAGTGAAAGAAGACTGATAAAGCTAATTCTTAAGAGCCCAAATTTTCCACAACAATTGTGAAGGCAGCATCTCCTACGTCCTTCATTTACTTCTTTCTTTCTTTCTTTGCTCATGAGTGAAGAGTGGTTAGTGCTGTGTCTTACTTGCTGTTCTGCCTTATACGACTCACTCTTTTTAATTAAGCACCTGGAGATTACTTGTCAGATTTCATATGAAAATACAAAATGTAAGCTATAAAAAAAAAAAAAGGTAAAATGTTAATGTCTAAAATTATTTATCTACTGGAAAATAAAATATTTTCTAAATTTCAAAGACATCATCTGGAAATAATTCAGGGATCATAGGCTTAGTAGATGTGCTATGGTTAAACAGGTTTTGTTTTTAAATAAAAAAAAAACTATGCCTAATTGCAGTGCTTTATGATTTTAACTTTGCATTTTATTTATTTATATTTTACCTTTTTTTTTATAAATTATTGGAAACCCTAGTGGCATAGTGGTTAAGTGCTACGGCTGCTAACCAAGGGGTCTAAACTTCCCGTGAAGCAATAATCCCACCTTCATTAACAACCTGACAGAGCTATTGTGAGAAACAGAGCAGTGAATATAAACAATTTGAAAACTATAACTCTATACAAATTTAGTGGATAAAAAATATTTGAATGAAAATGACAACAATTATGTTGATGGCAATGACAGTGGTGATAATGAAGAGGATAAAGGTCTCAGTTACTGTTCAATGATGTCTTATACCCAGGCTCACACTAAGATTCACTACGTATTATATATACAGTTTGGAATAATCTACATTTGGTTCTCTTTTATTTTAATATCTGCTCCATATATAAACGACTGGGTTAAAGAGGTAAACTCACTACCCCATGTTTACATAACTAGTAAGTAGCAGAGCAAGAATTAGATCCAGTTTTGACTCAAACTCTCTGTATTTGTGCAGCAAAGCAGATAAACGCACCCCTGTTCCAAACCCAAATTTGAAGGCTGTATGCTAGAAACAAGTTCCTATCTATCTATCTATCAGAGTATCTGTTAACCTGCTTCTCGATTGATCTATGACAAATGCTGATGATTGACCCAGGTGGAATTTCATGAAGGTATATGATTTAGAAACACACAAACACTGTATATATATATTTTTAACTTTTATTGAGCTTCAAGTGAACGTTTACATATCAAGTCAAACCGTCACATATAAGTTTAAATACACCTTACTCCGTACTCCCACTTGCTCTCCCCCTAATGAGTCAGCCTTTCCAGTCTCTCATGACAATTTTGCCAGCTTCCAACTCTCTCTATCCTCCCATCCCCCCTCCAGGCAGGAGATGCCAACACAGTCTCAAGTGTCCACCTGATACAAATAGCTCACTCTTCATCAGCATCTCTCTCCTACCCACTGTACAGTCCCTTTCATGTCTGATGAGTTGTCTTCGGGAATGGTTCCTGTCCTGGGCCAACAGAAGGTTTGGGGACCATGACCGCCAGGATTCCTCTAGTCTCAGTCAGACCATTAAGTATGGTCTTTTTGTGAGAATTTGGGATCTGCATCCCACTGATCTCCTGCTCCCTCAGAGGTTCTCTGTTGTGCTCCCTGTCAGGGCAGTCATCGGTTGTGGCCGGGTACCAAGTAGTTCTTCTTGTCTCAGGAGGATGTAAGTCTCTGGTTCATGTGGCCCTTTCTGTCTCTTGGGCTCTTAGTTATCGTGTGACCTTGGTGTTCTTCATTCTCCTTTGATCCAGGTGGGTTGAGACCAATTGATGCATCTTAGATGGCCGCTTCTTAGCATTTAAGACCCCAGATGCCACATTTCAAAGTGGGATGCAGAATGTTTTCATAATAGAATAATTTTGCCAATTGACTTAGAAGTCCCCTTAAACCATGGTCCCCAAACCCCCGCCCTTGCTCCGCTGACCTTTGAAGCATTCAGTTTATCCTGGAAACTTCTTTGCTTTTGGTCCAGTCCAGTTGAGCTGACCTTCCATGTATTGAGTATTGTCCTTCCCTTCACCTAAAGCAGTTCTTATCTACTAACTAATCAGTAAAAAACCCTCTCCCACCCTCCCTCCCTCTCCCCATCGTAACCACAAAAGTATGTGTTCTTCTCAGTTTATAATATTTCTCAAGATCTTATAATAGTGGTCTTATACAATATTTGTCCTTTTGCCTCTAATTTTGCTCAGCATAATGCCTTCCAGGTTCCTCCATGTTATGAAATGTTTCAGAGATTCTTCACTGTTCTTTATCGATGTGTAGTATTCCATTGTGTGAATATACCACAATTTATTTACCCATTCATCCATTGATGGACACCTTGGTTGCTTCCAGCTTTTTGCTATTGTAAACAGAGCTGCAATAAACATGGGTGTGCATATATCTGCTTGTGTGAAGGCTCTTATTTCTCTAGGGTATAATCCGAGGAGTGGGATTTTTGGGTTGTATGGTAGTTCTATTTCTAACTGTTTAAGATAACGCCAGATGGATTTCCAAAGTGGTTGTACCATTTTACAATCCCACCAGCAGTATATGAGAGTTCCAATCTCTCCGCAGCCTCTCCAACATTTATTATTTTGTGTTTTTTGGATTAATGCCAGCCTTGTTGGAACACTGTATATTTATGATCTCTTTATACCTTAACAATTTTACAGTTATTAAACTCTATTCACTTGTAATTAATTAGATATAATTTGCTTAAATATTAAATAAGATTATTACTTCCTAAGACACCTAACTAATATAAACCATTATATACTCTGTCTCTGTAGTTGAATTAGTTGTGGAAACCTTTGGTGCAATGAGGAATCACATGTAGATTTATGTACAAGGACACTGTGCATTGTCTAGATGTCAGAAGACACTCTTCTAGGTCATCTGGTTCTGATTCTGTAAAAACCAATTTACAACAGAGTATGTTCTAGACACCTGATAGCAATTCAAAATACTTTCTACATAGACATGCAGAATTAGGTATGATTTGTCACTCGTATGGAACTGAGGTTGACTTTATCAAGCCAGTGCATAAAAAATCGTTCTGTTTTGCTGGTTCCTAGCCTTGCAGGTGAGTAAAGAAGGCCACTATCTGGAGATGGTTAATAAAAGTTTACACCTCTATCTCTATCTTCCATGTACAGATGTGGTCCATGTTTCAGGCTTGTTTCTCCTTTTCTCTGAAACCATCATCAGGATGTTTTCTGCTTGCTCTTTCCTCCTGTGTATAATGTCATTATTGATGATGCTGAAGTCAAAAGGTTTTAGGGGAATTATAAAAATCAAGACAGGTGAAAATGTTTTATAAATTGGCTATATTTGTATCACTTGTTGATATTTTAGTGGATAAAAGACATAGAAAAGGGACACGCATAATTTATTTGGGTTTATTTTTATAAGAGAAAGGACATTCTCTTTTATACTTTTAGAGCTTGAAACAATGGCTGATGCTGTCAGGCATACAGTTACTTTAAATGATAACACAAAGCAAGATATTAGCACATAAGAACAGAGCACTTGGGTAATCAAAAAGATATTGCATTGGAAGTCATGAAATATGGGGCCAAATAACAGATCTGATGTGCCGTTCATTATTTCCGTACTGTACTTCTTTTTCTTCCTCTTTAAACTGGGATAATGTTAACTACCTCAAGGAGACTTTATCATAGACAGCCCTATATAAAAATATAAATGATACAAGTCATTGCAATGGTAATTTCAAATATTGCATTTTCTTTCTTGTCAATAATTGAAATACTAAAATAATTATATACTATGATATCAATCTAATATTTAGGTCTCGGTGAATCTAAATATTTTTTAAAAATACGCTTTCTCAATTTTTCTTTCAGAAGTTACCAGAGGTCATACAATAATCAAGTAATATATTCTCCACCCAGGATCAGGACTCTGCTGTTAGATTCTTACAATTTATTTAGAGATTTAAATATGTAAGAATTGAAGTGCATTTAAATTTTTATCAGTGACGTAATTTTTAAATCATGTATGTTTTATTCAAGGACTGAATGTACATGATGTTAATAGCCAAGAAAGGTAAGCAGTGGCCCCATAATTCACTCATCCTCACCCCTCAAGGCAATGACTTCAAATTATTTTGCTCTCTGTCCTTCATTTTTACACCCCTACATTCAAACAATGTGTTTGTCTTCTAAAGCTTGATTCCTAAATCCCAAATACTGTCTCATGCCTTAGGCCACTGTGTATGAGGTGCTGCCCTCCCTACTTCCCCCCTCCAAACCCCTTGCCTTTCCTCCTTTCTCCCAACATAGTTGCATCCCATTTCATGACTTGTGAGGAGGGTTTTACAGTATTGTTTTTATAGAAAAAATTAACATTATTAGAAAACCTGACAATATTTGGTCATCATGTACATATTTCTTATTATTATTACTATTATTTCTGTCAAGACAGGTTTAGAATCTTCTCTTTGTAGCTGATATTGAGGCTTTTCAAGAAAATATTTTCCTGAAGACGTTTAGAATTTTGAAGAAAACACTTTCCCGTAATATATTTCTCATTTATTTTTCTATGTGCTTTGCATGCTATTTGAATATGATGGCTCATGAATTTAAGTTCTGAATGTTTTCCTTTGATTATATTAGCTACATAATTATTTTTCTATACGTGTTTCTAGGAATGCCCATAAACATATGTAGGCACCTCCTATATTAAATATTTAATTCACTTAACCCAGTCCCAGTGCTGTTGAGTCGATTCTGACTCATAGCGACCCTATAGGACAGAGTAGAACTGCCCCACAGAGTTTCCAATGATTGCCTGGCGGATTCGAACTGCTGACTCTTTGGTTAGCAGCCGTAGCACTTAACCACTTTAATTCATTTATCTTTTCTAAATTTCAGTCCTTTTATATTGTTGTCTTCTTTTTTTTCTGCAAGATTTTCTCTATGAATACTTTCAGAATGTTAATCTAAAATCATTTACATAGATTATCTTTTTAATTCCCAGGAGCCCTTTCTTGTTACCTGATATTTCCTTTTATATAGCACAATATTCTGTAATGTTGATTTAATAACTTCTCAGTCTTCTCTGAAGATTTGCAATGTTTTTCAGAATTTTTTTTCCTCTCCCTGTATTTTCTCTCAGTCATTTGTAGCTTGCTGTATATAAGTGTGTATGTATGTTTGTGTATACACATGTATGTTCAGGGGCAGATTAACCAGTAAGCAAGGTGTGCAAGGGTTTACAATAAGCAAGGTATGCACTGGCTCAATTGTGTTTACTTACTAACCTATAATGCACAATTTCACCTGTTTTTCACCACAGGTGAAATTGTGCACTAGAGATTAGTAAGCACAGGTGAGCCCACGCATACCTTGATTATTGTAACCCGTCCTTATGTGTGTGAATCTCCTTTCATTTTGGAGACTTTCTCAAAGGTGTGGTGACTTTATCTTTAACATAATACTTCAGTCCCGAACACTGCAACCCTTTTTGGACATAGGTTATACGTTTGTGGTCTTCATTCTGGAGAATTCTCCCACATACCTCCATCCAGAAAATTCTCAAGATGTTATTCTTCCTTACATTTAAGTGAGAGACCGTTTCTTCATCCAAATTCCTTCTTCCAAATGACCTGAATTATTTTATCTGTCATTGTCTCATCTTCAGTTCTCATTCTTAATCACTGCATATACTTTTTCTCGTTAAATTTATAACATTTTTATTATTTAATCATCATGTAATTGAGTTTTAAATACAAGAAAACAATTGAGAAAAGAGGAATGAATAAGAGAAGGTGCAATGTGCTATGTCAGCTAAGCATCAGGTAAGCAGAATGACAGAATGCACTTCCTCTTTGCGGAGAGCTTGAGCTGAGTCATGGCAGCTACAATGGTCATGGCATACAGATGCTCCAGTAATGGGTCTGCTTTAACTAGAAATTTGGAAATTGAGTGAGGAGGTAGACAGGAATGCACAACAGGGAAAATTGAAAAAAAAGAATTAATATAACTTTGTGTAAATGGTACTTGGCAATGATAATTCATCATAGATACCTGAACGGAAGATCCAAATAATGATACCACACTTCAAGGAAGTCTGATTTGTCATTATTGTGTACAGAGCACTCAAGAAAGAAATACAGCTCCTCAGCATGAGCTGATACATTGCTGCCGAAAGTCTTAGGACATAAATGTAGGAAAAAAAAACATATCCCTTGAGGGTAATAAAAATGTGTTTATAATACGAGTCTGTAATAGATTTTCAGTGCTTACAACTTGAGTATAAAATCTGACCTTGTTGATCCCTAATTTTATATGGGACAATAAAAATCATTATAGATATATTTTTTTCTTTGACTTCATAAATTTCTTATAACATGTTTTGGCCATAAATGTTTGCCTCCTCAAATTTTATCAAGGTGCCAGAAAATCTAGGGTTCTTTTTCAAAGTAGCTAAGTTTAGTCCTTTTTCTAAGAGAAGTAAATTTCATAAATCAGTCATAGTCTGAATAAACTAAGGAATAAAAAAAAAGCTTAACTTACCTAACTTATTTACTCTTCTGTCTGTTTTTAGCAAAAACACATGAATGGCTGATGGAAAATTATAACCAAACATCAACTGATTTCACCTTATTAGGGTTGTTTCCGCCATCGAGGATTGGCCTGTTCCTCTTCATTCTCATCATTCTCATTTTCTTAATGGCTTTGATTGGCAAATTGTCCATGACTCTCCTCATTCTCCTGGACACCCGTCTCCACACGCCCATGTATTTCCTACTTAGTCAGCTCTCCCTCATGGACCTGAATTACATCTCTACCGTAGTCCCGAAGATGGCTTCCAACTTCCTGTTTGGAATCAAGTCTGTCTCCTTCATTGGATGTGGAGTCCAGAGTTTCTTCTTTTTGACTTTGGCAAGTGCAGAACCACTTCTCTTGGCATCCATGGCCTATGACCATTATGTGGCCATTTGTTTTCCTCTTCATTATGCTATCCATATGAGCAAAAGGGTGTGTGTGTTAATGATTACAGGATCTTGGGTAGTGAGTTCTATTAACTCCTGTGCCCATACTGCATATGTGCTCCATATCCCCTATTGCCGATCTAGGGTCATCAATCATTTCTTCTGTGATGTCCCTGCAATGGTGACTCTGGCTTGCATGGACACTTGGGTCTATGAGTACACAGTGTTTGTGAGTACCATCTCTTTCCTAATTTTTCCTTTCATTGGCATTACTTATTCCTGTGGCCGGGTTCTCTTTGCTGTCTATCACATGCCCTCATCAAAAGGGAAGAAGAAGGCCTATTTCACTTGCAGTACGCACCTCACTGTGGTGACTTTGTACTGTGCACCTTTTGCTTACACCTATCTCCACCCAAGGTCACTCTGATCTCCCACAGAAGACAAGGTTCTGGCTGTTTTCTACACCATCATCACCCCTATGCTCAACCCAGTCATCTATAGCCTGAGGAACAAGGAGGTGATGGGAGCCCTGAGGAGAAATATCTAGAGAATCTTCTTTGTGAAAGTGTAGACAAAAGTTCCTGCATCAGTTCCCAAGCTACAGATGCAAATCTGTTCAGGGGTTCACAGTTACTATGAAATTATTATTCGAGACCTAAAGACAAGAAATATATTTAGTGGATTAAAAAACTGACATTTGACCAAAAAAAAAAAATTATATGTATATATATATATATATATGCATCAGTTCCCAAGCTACAGATGCAAATCTGTTCAGGGGTTCACAGTTACTATGAAATTATTATTCGAGACCTAAAGACAAGAAATATATTTAGTGGATTAAAAAACTGACATTTGACCAAAAAAAAAAATTATATGTATATATATATATATATATATATATATCCCCAAGCCACAATTTTTACATTCTTTGTGGTGATGATTTTCCCATCAGAGTAAAAGAAATATATTTTCCAATAATTTCTAAAGAGTAAGATTTTTTAAAAAATATAGAAAATTGGAATGGAAACAGCCTAGCTTGAAGTTCCTATTCAGCATGCAGTTCTAATATATATAATTTATTTTCCAGTATAAATAAATTAGGACTAGAAAACAATAAATATTTTAGAATGAGGATATAATGGAAAGCAAATGAATCTTAGGTTTATTTCTATTAATTTTTACTTTTAGTGGTTATTCTTATATTTCTAATATTCAGAACTGGCAGGTATAGGGAATAGGCAGAGAGATTTTCGTGTATTTAGAAGACCTTATAATTTTTTTTTTTTATACACTAGGGTCACTATGAATCAGACTCGACTCGATGGTGATGGGTTTGGGTTGTGGTTTGTACTGCTATGGAAGATAGATGTCAAGTTTGCCTTCAATAAGATTTATCTGGGTATATCCTAAGGAAGTGATTTATTAACAGGACTACCTCAAGGTCAATAATTAGGGCTGTGAAGTTGCCAACTGGGCTTTAGAAGGATAAGAGCCTACTATATGAGAACATTAATATGATTTATAAACAATCAGAGCCACTCCTACAATAAGCTCTCAGCACATACTCAATGTCTTGTTGTCTTTGCCAAAAATTTAAAAAGTTGAAATATTTTCAAAACCTTTTAAAAAATTTTATATACAAACAATATTACTCTTCAGTTGAAACATATTATTAATTCAGATACTAGAGACCATGCATGGATAGTCTAAGAACATTTAGGATAGTATATAGAAATGAAAAATTGCAACCTGGACCACAGGAGAATGAAGAACACCAAAGACACAAGGTGATTACGAGGCCAAGAGACAGAAAGGGCCACATAAATCAGAGTCTACAGCAACCTAAGACAAGAAGAACTAGATGGTGCCTGGCTACAGCCAATGACTGCCCTGACAGGAAACACAACGGAGAATCCTTGATGGAGCAGGAGAGCAGTGGTATGCAGACCTCAAATTCTCGTTAAAAGACCAGACTTAATGGTCTGACTGAGACTGGAAGGACCCAGGAGGTCATGGCCCCCAGACCCTCTGTTAGTCCAAGACAGGAACCATTCCCAAAGCCAACTCTTCAGACGGGGATTGGACTGGACTATAAGACAGAAAATGGCTACTGGTGAGGAGTGAGCTGCTTGGATCTAGTAGATGCATGAGACTATGTAGGCAGCTCTTGTCTGGAGGGAAGATGAGAAGGTAGAGGGGGACAGAAGCTGGCTGAATGGACATGGAAATAGAAGGTGGAGAGAAGGAGTGTGCTACCTCATTTAGGGAAGAGCCACTAGGAGAATATAGAAAGCTGTATATAAATTTTTGCATGAGAGACTGACTTGATTTGTAAACTTTCACTTAAAGCACAATAAAAATAATAATAAAAAAAGAGTGTGGTATTAGAATAAAGATAAATAAGAAAAAAATAAATAAATGCATTATTTCATATTTTAAGAATATTATTCCCAAAAAAGTGAGTAATAATACCTTTCTATAGTCTGTTTCAATAATAAAACATTGTTTTATAACTAAATAGGCCTTTCCAACAGAATGAATACAATTTGAAAATACATAATACTTAAATAAAAACTAACTTCCAAACTGTGTGATATTTGAAGAATTTTTGCTTATACATTTTACTGAATTTATCACATTCTATTTTAACTTATTAAATTTGTTGGCCAATATAATCAAAACTGGTGAACAAACTGTTATGTGTAGACACATCATTATTATGCAATTACTGAAAAACAATCTATAAAATAGATGATTCCATAAAACATTAGTGAAATAGTAATATTGAAAGGATCTAGCCAAATATATGTGATTCTTTCACTACTGAATTGACCTTTAGTACACCTGTAAGAATTCAGAAAAATTATAAAAACTCCTTCCCTGGGTCCGTTCTGTGTCGTTAGTGACTTGTTCTGTGGTGCCCAAGTCTCACTGGACATTCCCAAGTGAATACAAAAAACAAAAACAAGAATCAACAACCAGGTCAAGAAGTCCTGGATGAGGGTTTTTGGTGAGTCTCCACTGGGTTATCTAAAATATTAAATGCAGGGATGAGAGATGAATAAGTACTTCTGTTTTTTTGTTTTGTTTTTAAATAATTTTTATTGTGCTTTAAGTGAAAGTTTACAAATCGAGTCAGCCTCTCACATATAAACTTATATGCACCTTACTGCATACTCCCATTTACTCTCCCCCTAATGAGTCAGCCCCCTCCATCCTTCCAGTCTCTCCTTGAGTGACCGTTTTGCCAGTTTCTAACCCCCTCTACCCTCCCATCTCCCCTTCAGACAGGAGATGCCAACACAGTCTCAAGTGTCCACCTGATACAAGTAGCTCACTCCTCATCAGCATCTTTCTCCAAACCACTGTCTGATAAATTGTCTTCTGGAGTGGTTCCTGTCCTGGGCCAACAGAAGCTATGGGGACCATGACCGCAGGGGTTCTTCTAGTCTCAGTCAGATCATTAAGTCTGGTCTTTTTATGAGAATTTGGGGTCTGCATCCCACTGTTTCCCTGCTCCCTCAGGGGTTCTCTGTTGTGCTCCCTGTCAGGGCAGTCCTCAGTTGTGGCCAGGCACTATGTAGTTCTTCCGGTCTCAGGATGATGTAAGTCTCTAGTTCATGTGGCCCTTTCTGTCTCTTGGGCTCATAATTACCTAGTGACCTTGGCGTTCTTCATTCTCCCTTGATCTGGGTGGGTTGAGACCAGTTGATGCATCTTAGATGGCCACTTGTTAGCATTTAAGACCACAGATGCCACACTCCAAAGTGGGAGGCAGAATGTTTTCTTAATAGAATTTATTTTGCCAATTGACTTAGATGTCCCCTGAAGCCATAGTCCCCAAACCCCCGCCCTTGCTCTGCTGACCTTCGAAGCATTCAGTTTATTCAGTAAACTTCTTTGCTTTTGGTCCAGTCCAGTTGAGCTGACCTTCCCTGTATTGAGCGTTGTCCTTCCCTTCACCTAAAGTAGTTCTTAACTACTATCTAATCAGTAAATAACCCTCTCCCACCGCACCTCCCTCCCCCCTCTGGTAACCACAAAACAATGTGTCCTCAGTTTAAACTATTTCTCAAGATCTTATAATAGTGGTCTTATACAGTAGTTGTCCTTTTGCATCTGATTAATTTCACTCAGCATAATGCCTTCCAGATTCCTCCATGTTATGAAATGTTTCACAGATTCATCACTGTTCTTCATCGATGTGTAATATTCCCATAATTTATTTATTCATTCATCCATTGATGGACACCTTGGTTGCTTCCAGCTTTTTCCCATTGTAAAAAATGCTGCAATAAACATGGATGTGCATATATCTCTTTGTGTAAAGGTTCTTATTTCTCTAGGATATATTCCGAGGAGAGGGATTTCTGGGCTGTATGGTAGTTCTATTTCTAACTTTTTAAGAAAACGCCAGATAGATTTCCAAAGTGGTTGTACCATTTCACATTCCCACCAGCAGTGTATAAGAGTTCCAATCTCTCCACAGCCTCTCCAACATTTATTATTTTGTGTTTTTTGGATTAATGCCAGCCTTGTTGGAGTGAGATGGAATCTCATCATAGTTTTAATTTGCATTTCTCTATTGTTGTTTAATGGCTAATGATCGAGAGCATTTTCTCATGTATCTGCTATCCATTTGAATATCTTCTTTAGTGAAGTGCATGTTTATATCCTTTGCCCAATTTATAATTGGGTCGTTTCTCTTTTTGTGGTTAAGTTTTAACAGAATCATATAGATTTTAGAGATCTGGCTGGTCGGAAATGTCATAGCTGAAAATTTTTCCCAATCTGTAGGTGGTCTTTTTACTCTTTTGGTGAAGTCTTTAGATGAGTGTAGGTGTTTGATTTTTAGGAGCTCCCAGTTATCTGGTTTCTCTTCGTCATTTTCGGTTATATTTTCTATTCTGTTTATGCCTTGTATTAGGGCTCTTATGTTGTCCCTATTTTTTCTTCCATGATCTTTATCGTTTTACTCTTTATGTTTAGGTCTTTGATCCACTTGGAGTTAGTTTTTGTGCATGGTGTGAGGTATGGGTCCTGTTTCATTTTTTTGCAAATGGATATCCAGTTATGCCAGCACCATTTGTTAAAAAGACTGTCTTTTCCCCAATTAACTGACATTGGGCCTTTGTCAAATATCAGCTGCTCATATGTGGATGGATTTATATCTGGGCTCTCAGTTCTGTTCCATTGGTCTATGTGCCTGTTGTTGTACCAGTACCAGGCTGTTTTGACTACTGTGGCTGTATAATAGGTTCTGAAATGAGGTAGAGTGAGGCCTCCCACTTTCTTCTTCTTTTTCAGTAATGCTTTGCTTATCCAGGGCTTCTTTCCCTTCCATATGAAGTTGGTGATTTGTTTCTCCATCACATTAAAAAATGTCGTTGGAATTTGAATCGGAAGTGCATTGCATATATAGATGGCTTTTGGTAGAATAGACATTTTTGCTATGTTAAGTCTTCCTTTCAGTGAGCGAGGTATGTTTTTCCACTTATGTAGGTCCCTTTTAGTTTCTTCCACTAGTACTTTGTAGTTTTCTTTGTATAGGTCTTTTACATCTTTGGTAAGATTTATTCCTAAGTATTTTATCTTCTTGGCGGCTACTGCGAATGGTATTGATTTGGTGATTTCCTCTTTGATGTTCTTTTTGTTGATGTAAAGGAATCCAAGTGATTTTTGTATGTCTATCTTGTAACCTGAGACTCTGCCAAACTCTTCTATTAGTTTCAGTAGTTTTCTGGAGGATTCATTAGGGTTTTCTGTGTATAAGATCATGTCATCTACAAATTGAGATACTTTTACTTCTTCCTTGCCAATCTGGATGCCCTTTATTTCTTTGTCTTGCCTAATTGCTCTGGCTAGGACCTCTAGCACAATGTTGAATAAGAATGGTGATAAAGAGCATCCTTGTCTGGTTCCCGTTCTCAAGGAAAATGCTTTCAGGTTCTCTCCATTCAGAATGATGTTGGCTATTGGCTTTGTATAGAGAGAGAATATAGACACCCTTTATTATGTTGTAGAATTTTCCTTCAATTCCTATTTCGCTGAGAGTTTTTATCATGAATGGGTGTTGGACTTTGTCAAATGCCTTTTCTGCATCAATTGATAAGATCATGTGGTTTTTGTCTTTGGTTTTATTTATATGGTGGATTACAATAATGGTTTTTCTAATATTAAACCAGCCTTGCATACCTGGTATAAATCCCACTTGGTCATGGTGGATTATTTTTTTGATATGTTGTTGAATTCTATTGGCTAGAATTTTGTTGAGGATTTTTGCATCGATGTTCATGAGGGATATAGGTCTGTAATTTTCTTTTTTCTGGTGTATCTACCTGGTTTTGGTATCAGGGATATGGTGGCTTCATAGAATGAGTTAGGTAGTATTCCATCATTTTCTATGCTTTGAAATACCTTTAGTAGTAGTGGTGTTAACTCTTCTCTGAAAGTTTGGTAGAACTCCGCAGTGAAGCCGTCCAGGCCAGGGCTTTTTTTGTTGGGATTTTTTGATTACCGTTTCAATCTCTTTTTTTTGTTATGGATCTATTTAGTTTTTCTACTTCTGATTGTGTTAGTTTAGGTAGGTAGTGTTTTTCTAGGAATTCATCCATTTCTTCTAGGTGTGCAAATTTGTTAGAGTACAATTTTTCGTAATAATCTGATATGATTCTTTTAATTTCAGTCGGGTCTGTTGTGATATGGCCCATCTCATTTCTTATTTGGGTTATTTGTTTCCTTTCCTGTATTTCTTTAGTCAGTTTGGCCAATGGTTTATCATTTTTGTTAATTTTTTCAAGGAACCAGCTTTTGGCTTTGTTAATTCTTTCAATTGTTTTTCTATTCTCTAATTCATTTAGTTCAGCTCTAATTTTTCTTATTTGTGTTCTTCTGGTGCCTAATGAACTCTTCTGTTGCTCATTTTCTATTTGTTCAAGTTGTAGGAACAACTCTCTGGTTTTGGCTCTTTCTTCTTTATGTATGTGTGCATTTATCGATATAAATTGACCTCTGAGCACTGCTTTTGCTGTGTCCCAGAGGTTTTGATAGGAAGTGGTTTCATTCTCTTTGCATTCTATGAATTTCTTTATTCCCGCCTTAATGTGTTCTATAACCCAGTCTTTTTTGAGCAGGGTATTGTTCAGTTTCCAAATATTTGATTTCTTTTCCCTGATTTTTTCTGTTATTTATTTCTACTTTTATGGTCGTATGGTCTGAGAAGATGCTTTGTAATATTTCGATGTTTTGAATTCTGCAAAGGGTGGTTTTATGACCTAATGTGCGATCTATTCTAGAGAATGTTCCATGTGCACTAGAAAAAAAAGTGTACTTTGGAGCTGTTGGGTGCAGTGTTCTGTATAAATCTATGAGGTCAAGTTCCTTGATTGTAGCAATTAGATCTTCCGTGTCTCTATTGAGCTTCTTACTGGAAGTCCTATCCTTCCCCAAAAGTGGTGGGTTGAAGTTTCCTACTATAATTGTGGAGGTGTCTATCTCACTTTTAAATTTTCAAGTTTCTTTTATGTATCTTGCAGCCCTGTCATTGGGTGCATAAATACTTAATATGATTATATCTTCCTGGTCAATTTTCCCTTTAATCATTATGTAGTGACCTCCTTTATCCTTTGTGGTGGATTTAACTTTAGTCTATTTTGTCAGAAATTAATATTGCCACTCCTCCCCTTTTTGGTTGTTGTTTGCTTGATATATTTTTTTCCATCCTTTGAGTTTTAGTTTGTGTCTCTAAGTCTAAAGTGTGTTTCCTGTAGACAGCATACAGATGGATCGTGTTTCTTTATCCAGTCTGAGACTCTCTGTCTCTTTATTGGTGCTTTTAGCCTATTTACATTCAGCGTAATTATAGATAAGTATGAGTTTAGTGCTTTCATTTTGATGCCTTTGTGTGTATTGTTGACAATTTCATTTTTCCACTTACTTTTTTGTGCTGAGGAGTTTTTCTTTGTAATTTGTGTGTTCCTCATTTTCATATTAGTCAAATTTATGTTTGCTGAGTCATTATGTTTTTCTTTTGAATTATGGAATTGTTAGACCTCTTTGTGGTTACCTTAATATATTTTTTCTAATAAAAATCTAGCTTGTATCGTCCTATATCGCCTTGTTTTCCTCTCCATATGGAAGATCTAAGCCTCTTGTATTTGTCCCTCTTTTTGATTATTGTAATCTTTTACATAATGACTTCAATGATTCCCTGTTTTGAGCATTTTCTTCCGTTTTAAAATTAATCTTAGTTTGTTTTTGTGATTTCCCTATTTGAGTTGATATCAGGATGTTCTCTTCTGTGGCCTTGTGTTGTGTTAGTATCTGATATTATTGATTTTCTGACCAATTTCCTTTAGTGGTTCTTGTAGCTTTGGTTTGGTTTTTGCAAATTCTCTAAGCTTGTGTAATCTGTAAATGTTTTAATTTCACCTTCATACTTGAGAGAGAGTTTTGTTGGATATATGATCCTTGGCTGGCAGTTTTTCTCGTTCAGTGCTCTATATTAGTCATCCCATTGCCTTCTTGCCTGCATGGTTTCTGCTGAGTAGTCTGAACTTATTCTTATTGATTCTCCTTTATAGGTGACTTTTCTTTTATCCCTGGCTGCTTTTAAAATTTTCTCTTTATCTTTGGTTTTGGCAAGTTTGATGATAATATGCCTTGGTGATTTTCTTTTTGGATGAATCTTATATAGGGTTCAATGAGCATCTTGGATAGATATCCTTTCACCTTTCATGATGTCAGGGAGGTTTTCTGCCAACAGATCTTCAACTATTCTCTCTGTATTTTCTGTTATCCCTCCCTGTTCTGGAACTCCAATCACACACAAGTTATTCTTCTTGATAGAGTCCCACATGATTCTTAGGGTTTCTTCATTTTTTTGATTCTTTTATCTGATTTTTCTTTAACTATATTGGTGTCAATTGTCTTATCCACCTCCTCCACTCTGCATTCCAATTCCTCAATTCTGGTCACCTGATTTCCTATTGAGTTGTCTAATTTTGTAATTTTACTGCTAATCTCTTGGATTTCTGAATTCTGTCTCTCTATGGATTCTTGCGGTTTATTAATTTTTCCACTATGTTCTTGAATAATATTTTTGATTTCCTCAACTGCTTTATCAGTGTGTTCCTTGGCTTTTTCTGTAGATTGCCTTATTTCATTTCTGAGGTCATCCCTGATGTCTTGAAGCATCCTGTAATTTAGTTTTTTATATTCTGCATCTGGCAATTTCAGGATTGTATCTTCATTTGGGAAAGATTTTGATTCTTTAATTTGGGGATTTGTAGAAGCAATCATGGTCTGCTTCTATATGTGGTTTGATATTGACTGCTGTCTCCGACCCATCTATGAGACATTGTAGTGATTTATTTCATATTTGCTCACTGAGTCTTATCTTGTTTTGTTTTGTTTCAGTATACCCAGATGGGCTACTGGGTTGTGCTGCCTTGATTGTTGTAACCTTTGAATCACTTATACCCTATTGCCAGCTGGTTTGGGTTGTTACCAGGTATGTAAGCCTGAGAGTCCATTCACTATTCTTGAATAGAATCAGTATAGGTGCTCTGGTTTTGTGTCACCAAGTGTGTGGTGTAGACTGTCACCTATTAACTTAGAGGAGTAGTGGTGATAGTTGTGTGCACCGGATTCTAGTAGCGGCAGGGGTCAGGATGCTGACAGCCTTCCCCCACTTGCCAGTGAGGTAGGTGTGTCTGTATTCCTAAAGCACTTTGGTGGGTGGGCTCTGCAGCTGTACCTTAGGCACCCAATACTTGTACCTCTAAATGTTGGTAGGCGTCAGTATCCTCAGATCCCTTTGGCAGGTGGCTAGGTGGTTTGGGTGGAGCTTCAGCCCTCAGTTCCCTGTTGTGGATCAGTGAAGGCTCTGTTTAGTAGGTATAGATATCAGACCTGGAGAACTTGTCTTTCCAGTAATCTGCTAAAAAAATTACAGTCAGATCTCTATCAGAATTGCCTTTGCATTATAATAGCCATCTTGTTCCATGTCAGGATGAAAGCCCAAGACTGTGGATCTCATATGCTTGGCTAGAGCTGGTTCTGTATTTTTATTTCAGTTTAGAGAAGTCAGGGAAGGCTTTTTCATCCCTGGGTTGTCAGTAGCTACTTCTATCAGGACAGGAGAATGGGTTAGGGAAAAAAAACCTGCAGAGCACTTCACTTCCTGGCCCAGGAAATTCCACTGTTAATGAAGCCACCTGGGGCAGGCAGGGGAGGGATCAGATAGATAGGAGAGAGTAGCACCCAGCAATATAGACAAAGTTACTTATCTTGCTTGGTGATAACTGTTTTATCTGAGATTCCCAGAGGGGCATGTAGCCTGTGTGTGCTGGCTGGGTCAAGATTGCCCCCAGGGTCAGGCCTGCATCCCATGTTTGTGCCGTTTCAGAAGCCGTGGTCAGCTCCTCTGCTCCTAGTCCAAAACCCAGCGCCAAGGTTCCCTGGCTGGGACGCTGCACTCCAGGCTCCAAAACCAGTCACTTCTTCCAGGTGATTTCTCCTCCTGTCAGCTGCTTTGTTGTGCTGCTTGCGTGCGCTGGCTGGGTTTCCTGCGAGGTTACTTCAGGGGGCTAGGACTGTGTCCCATGCTTGCACCATCTCAGGAAGCCGTGCTCAGCTCCTCTGTGCTTAGTCCAAAGCCCGACACCAAGGTTTTCTGACTGGGACACTGGCTCCAGGCTCCAAAAACAGTTGCTGCTTCCCCATGTTTTCTCGTTCTCTCGTTCTCTCATTAGCCGTGCCAGTGTGCAGCCTGCTTGTGCTGGCTGAGTCTCTACCAAGGTTACCCGAGAGGGTTAGGGATTAGGGCTGTGTCCCATGCTTGCCCTGTCTCAGTAAGCCACAATCAGCCCTGCCACTTGGCACCAGGGAACCGCGAGGGCTCAAGGCTGTGACAGGGGATGCCAGTTCCAGAAGCAGTGGCTGCTTCAGGGTGTGGCTTCCACTCCCCTGTCACTCAGGTCAACTCTTTAGTTCTGTGTTTGATGGTCAGGGTTTATAGATTGTCATGTATGTGATCGATTCACTTGTTTTTGCAAGTCTTTGTTGCAAGAGGGATCTGCGGTAGCTTCTACCTAGTCAGCCATCTTGGCCCCGCCTCCAGTACTTTTGTTTTAAATGTATTCAAAGAATCTTACTCAGAAAAAAGACTTTGGTTATATAATGATTTATAAGATTACTTTCAGCTGACCAAGCTGAAGTCTGTGAAAGTGAGAAGATAAAAAAAAGATGATGCTAATTTTAATTTTATTTATATTCATCACATAGAAGAGGGACTCTTCTGCAAGTGATTAAAAGAGCATTGGTTAGAATTATGTACTGTTATTTATAAAGTTTTGGAGCCTTGGTGGTACACTGTTTAAGAGCTTGGCTGCTAACCAGGATGTTAGCAATTCGAATCCACCACCTAATCCTTGGAAATCCTCTGGGGCAACTCTACTCTGTCCTGTAAGCACGCTGTGAGTCGGAATTAACTCCATGGAAATGGGTTTGGTTTTGGGGGTTTTATTTACAAAATATTAGAATAAGCAATTGAAAAAGTCATTCTCTCATTAACCATGGAACCTCAAAAAGAAAATTTTATTTGAATTGGTTCATTCAGATATAGGCTCAGAGAATTAAATTGCCTAACTCATGTTTACATTTCTACTAAATGGTAGAGTTACTATTAGATTTAGATGTGACCCACAATTTCTGTAATATACTGCAATGAAGCTGTATAAACTCGCCCCAGTTCCAAACAAAACTTAGAGGTGATACTGTAGTAATCCGTTTCTATCTATTAAAATATCTGTTTACCTACTTCTTGGTTCATCCATCATTACTGCTGATGATTGACCATTGTGGGAGTTCATGATGATATATGATTCAGAAACACATACACAATCACTGTGTATTGTCTTTATACGGTTTATACTCTGTATACTCTTTAATCTCTAACAGTTATATGGTTCTCAAGCTCTTTAATTTGTGGTACAGTGGAGGCTTGTGTGTTGCTGTGTTGCTGGCAGCTATGCCACTGGTATTCAAATACCAGCAGGGTCACCGATGGCGAAAAGGTTTCAGCTGAGCTTCCAGACCAAGACAGACTAGGAGGAAGGACCTGGCAGTCTACTTCTGAAAAGAATTAGCCAGTGAAAAACTTTTAAATAGCAGCAGAATATTCTCTGATACAGTGTCCAAAGATAAGCTCCTCAGGTTGGAAGGTACTCAAAAGATGACTAGGGAAGAGCTGACTCCTTGAAGTAGAATTGACCTTAATAATGTGGATGGAGTCAAGCTTTCAGAACCTTTATTTGCTGGTGTGGTATAACTCAAAATGAGAAGAACCAGTTTCAAAGTCCATTAATAATCGGAACGTGCAATTAGGAAGTATGAATCTAGGAAAATTGGAAACTGTCAAAAATGAAATTGAACAAATAAATATCTATATACTAGGCATTACTGAGCTGAAATGGACTGGTATTGGTCATTTTGAATTGGCCAACTATATGGTCTACTATGCTGGGAATGACAACTTGAAGAGGAATGGTATTTCATTCGTCATCAGAAGGAACATTTCAAGATCTATCCTGAAGTACAATGCTGTCAGTGATAGGATAATATCCATATGCCTACGAGGAAGACCAGTTAATACAACCTATTCATATTTACCCACCAATCACTAAGGCCAAAGATGAAGAAATTGAAGATTTTTACTTCTGCAGTCTCAAATTGATCAAACATGCAATCGGGATGCATTAATAAGTACTGAAGATTCGAATGTGAAAGTTGGAAATGAAGAAGAAGGATCGGTGATGGAAAATATGGCCTAGGTGATAGAAAGGATGCTGGTGATCTGGTAGAATTTTGCAATACCAAAGACTTCTTCATTGCAAATACCTTTTTTCAGCAGCATAAAGAGTGACTACATGTGTGGACCTTGTGGGATGGAATAGACAGGAATCAAACTGACTACATCAATGAAAAGAGATGATGGAAAAGCTCAATATCATCAGTCAAAACAAGGCCAGGGGCTGACTGTGAAACAGTCATCTGCTCATATGCAAGTTCAAGTTGAAGCTGAAGAAAATTAGAACAAGTCAATGAGAGCCAAAGTACATTCTTGAGTATATCCCACCTGAATTTAGAGACTACCTGAAGAACAGGTTTGACTTGTTAAACACTAATGACCAAAGACCAAGCAAGTAGCGGAATAACATCAAGAACATCACACATGAAGAAAACAAGAAGTCATTAAAAGGAAAGGAAAGAAATAAAATATCAACATGGATGTCAGAAGAGGCTCTGAAGCTTGCTTTTGAACTTCAAGTAGCTAACGTGAACAGAAGAAATGATGAAGCGCAGCTCAAAAGACAAAGTAAAGTATTATAATGACTTGTGCAAAGATCTGGAAATAGAAAGCCAAAAGGGAAGAACACGCTCAGCATTTCTCGAGCTGAACGAACTGAAAAAATAAAAATTCAAACCTTGGGTTGCAATATTGAAGGATTCTATGGGGAAAATATTAAAAGACACAGGAAGCATCAGAAGAAGGTGGAAGGGATTCACTGAGTCACCACATCAAAAAGAACTGGTTGGCATTCAACCATTTCAGGAGGTAACATATGATCAGGAACTGATGATACTGAAGGAAGAGGTCCAAGCTACACTGAAGGCATTAGTGAAAAACAAGGATCCAGGAACTGAAAGAATACTAACCGAGATGTTTCAACAAACAAATACAGTGCTGGAAGTGCATACTCATCTATGCCAAGAAATTTGGAATATAGCTACCTGGCCAACCAACTCAACTGGAAGAGATTCATGTTTATGCCTATTCCAAAGAAAGAGGATCGAATTGAATAAGGAAATAATCGAATAATATCGTTAATACCACAGGCAAGTACAACTTTGCTGAAGATCATTCCAAAGTGGCTGCAGTAGTACACCAATAGAAAACTGCCAGAAATTCAAGTCAGATTCAAAAGAGGATGTGGAACAAGAGATATCGTTGCTGATGTCAGATGGGTCCTGGCTGAAAGTAGAAAATACCAGAGAGATGTTTACCTGTGTTTTATGGACTATGCAAAGTTTTGACTATAAATCATAACAAATTATGGATGACACCGAGAATAATGGTAATTCCAGAACACTTAATTGTGCTCATGTGGAACCTGTATATGGATCAAGAGAAAGTCATTCAAAAAGAACAAGGGGATACTGAGTGGTCTAAAGTCAGGAGAGGGGCACATCAGGGTTGTATCCTTTCTCCATACTTAGTCTGTATGGAGTGCAAATAATCCCTGAAGCTGGACTATATAAAGAATGAGGCATCAGGATTGGAGGAAGACTTATTAACAACCTGAAATATGCAGATGACACAAGCTTGCTTGCTGAAAGTTAAGAAGACTTGAAGCACTTACTGATAAAGATCAAAGATTAAAGCCTTAGGTGTGAACTGCACTTCAACATAAAGAAAACAAAAATTCTCACCACTGGACCAATAAGCAGCGTCATGATAAACCAAGAAAAGATTGAAATAGTCAAGGAGTTTGTTTTACTTGGATCCACAATCGACACCCATGGAAATAGCAGTCAAGAAATCAAAAGATACATTGCATTGGGCAAATCTGCTGCAAAATATCTTTTTAAAGTGTTGAAAAGCAAAGATGTCACCTTGAAGAATAAGGTGTGCCAGACCCTAGCCATGGTGTTTTCAACTGCCTCATGTGCATGTGAAAGTTGAACAATGATTTAGAAAGACTAAAGAAGAATTGATGCCTTTGAATTGTGGTGTTGGCAAAGAATATTGAATATACCATGGACTGCTAAAAGAATGAACAAATCTGTCTTGGAAGAAGTACAGCCAGAATGCTCCTTAGAAGAAAGATGGTGTCACTTCTGGACAACATGGCACCATAGACAGAAGCACCATGCCGTCCTCCATAGCAAAGACCTGAAAAACTAAGTAAAACAGAGACAAACGTCATTTCTGGAACCTGAAGTCTCAAATGAAGAGATAAAGAACTCAGCCAAACACCGAATGGAGTAAGAGGCTGACAGAGGACAGAGAGCGAAGAGAGATACCTACAGAGGTCCTTTATCAGGTGACATGTCACAGATTCACCATCTTGAACTCCTGTGGGGGATAGGTGGACAGGGAGCATGGTAAAGCAGCTTCGCAGAGCTCTCAGCAGGAGACGGGGCACCTAGTAGCCACTGATACGTGCTTTCCCAGCCCCCATCTTCTCCCTGCCGTTCTACCTCTGAGCTTCCTGGCTGACTGCGGGGGCTTTGCCAGCTGGGAAGTGCAGCATCCATTCCACTTGGATTCACCCTACCAACATCGCAGACACGGAGTATGAGAAAGCAGCTTCACAAAGTTTCCAGGAGACAGAGAACCCAGTAACGAGTGATATATGCTTTCCTAACACCCCTCCTTCTCCTCCCCATCCTGCTTCAGCCTCATCTGCTTGCCGCCAGCCACAATCTCTTGGCTGGAGACAACTGCTTCCGCCAGTGCCGCTTGGATTCACACCGCCCACATTGACTGGATCCCAGAGCTGACGTTGCTTCTTTCCGTTTCTTTTGGTCTCTTCTGTGCCTCCCACCACCTCCCCCTCCATTCTCTTGAACACCTGGTTCTGTGTGTCATCTTTGCTTGTTATCGAAAGGCTATGAAGCCCCGCTCCACTGGGGAACCACTCCCCCATCCCGCAACACAATGCTGGTGGGATTCCCCATGATTTTTTTTTTTTTTTTGCTTATTTTGTTCTGTTTTCTTTCGTTTGTTTCTTTTCTTTTCTTTTGCAGCTTGGGAGCCCCTTCTAGCCAGCCTGCACTTCATGGCTTAGGAGCCACTCCACCAATCTGTGTACCCACGTAGGTGTAATGCCTGGGGGCATCTCTTTTTTTCTCTCCTTTTCCCTATCTGTCTTTCTTCATTTCTCAGTTCTCATATGCCTATACTTACCTTCTTTTCCTATCTCCTGAATACCTGGTACTGTGTGACATCTATACCTCCTCTAGGCAGGCTGTACTGCGCAGCCTCGGAGCCACTTCCCTGGTCTTCATGGTTGCACCAGTGGGATCCCTGGGGACTTTTGTTTCTTTTCCAAATTTTTAACTACTTATTATTTTTCTTTTTGTTTCCTTTTTGCTTTTCTCCATTTCTCAGTTTCTCATCTCTTCTCTCCAACAGCAAGCTTTTTTTACCCTTTGTTTTTGGATCCTGTTCTCTCTTTTCCCATACCCATATTACCTTCACACATCTCAACCTCCCCCCTCTTTCCTTCCTACCTGCACCATGTGCTGAACATCACATCCCTAAGCAACACAGGCATGGCCTATCCAAACCTGCCCAGCACTGATTCCTGGCCCACTCTGTTGTTCCTAGTCTGTGCCACAAACAACCCATCCCAGCCCCTCCTCTTCAGCTGACCCTGCCCTGCTGCACCATAGGTAAGTGACTGGCCCTAACCATTTGACAAAAAGGTGAAAAGTATCCTGCTCAGCCATAACCAAATAAAAAAGCAGGAAGAAACAAACAAATCTAGTATCAAGAAACAAAACAACTACTGAATGTCCCAAAGACAGCAGACAATATCAGAACATAATAAAAAAAACAGGACAGGATGGTTCCAGTAGATGTCCAAACTAGAACACCAGATGATATTCCAGTAGAAGAAAAGGCACTAGAACTACCTCACAGGGAATTCAAATCTCTAATATTCTGAGCTATCCAAGAATTGAAGCAAAAAGCAGACAAAAATGAGGAAAAAATAGACAAATTTATGGAAAAGGCAGACAAATTCATAGAAAATACAGAAAAAAATGGAAGAATTCAGGAAAATAATACAGGAACAAAATGTCAAAACAAATTCACAACTAGAAACCATACAAAAACAACAATTAGAAATCCAAAAGATGAACAAGATTTTGGAAATGGACAGTGTCATAGAAGGGCTGAGTAGAAGGTTTGAAATGATGGAAGACACGATCAGTGAAATTGAAGGCAAACACTTGGATACAACTCTGTTTGAATAAAAATCAGAAAAAAGAATGAAGAAAAATGAAGAAACCCTGAGAATTATGTGAGATAGAATCAAAAGCAAAAATTTGTGAGTAATCAGAGCTCCAGAACAGGGAGAGAAAATGGAAAACACAGAGATGATCATTGAAGAACTGCTGACAGAAAACTTCCCTAATATCGTGAAAGATGAAATGCTGACCATCCAAGAAGGTCAAGGAACCCCAAATGGGATAGATCCTAAAAGAAAAACACCAAGGCATATCATCAGCACATTCACTAAAACCAAAGACAAAGGAAAAATCCTGAGAGCAGCTCAGGAAAAACAGAAAGTTACATACAGAGGAGAAACAATAAGCTCTGATTATTCAGCAGATATCATATAGGCAAGAAGGCAATGATATGACATATATAAAACCTGGAAAAAAAAATTGCCAACCAAAAATAATATATCCCATAAAGCTTCCATTCAAATATGATGGTGAAATTAGGATATTTCCAGATAAACAGAAGTTAAGGGAATATGTAAAAACCAAACCAAACTTACAAGAATTATTAAAGGGAGCCCTTTGGTCTGAGAACAAACAACATCAGACCACGGCCTGAATCTAGGATGCAAGATTCTACCAGCCAGATACCAACCTAGGAAATTAATTCTCAAGGACTATCCAAAACCAATAGAATAGCAAAAGGGAACCAGAAAGGTTAACTTTTAAAGGACAATAACATCAGAACAATAAAAGAGGTAATAAATGGTGTAGGTATAGAACTTTGTAACGGAGAGGAAGGCAAGGCAATACCAAGTAATAATAGACTGGTTTAAACCTAGGAAGGTAAGGGGAAATTTCAAGGTAACCACAAAGAGAGTTAAAAAACCTACTCATCAAGATAAAGAAGAAAAGTGAAATTCTCGATAAAATCTACGAAAACAGAAGAAAGGAAAAGGAAATCCGCAAACAAAAGGAACTTAGCACAGGAGAGTAAGAGGAACAAAGGACATGTTAGCAGCACAAAAAGGCACTATAAAATGCAGCAATTAACTCACACCTACCAGTAATTACACTGAAAGCAAATGGCCTAAATGCACCCATAAAGAGACAAAATGACAGTATGGCTTAAAAAAAAAAAAAAAAAAGGATCCATCAATATGCTGTCTACAAGAGACACACATTAGAATCAAAGACGTAAGTTTATTAAAAATCAAAGAATGGAAAAATATATCAAGCAAATAGCTTCTAAAACAGAGCAGGAGTGGTGATACTAATCTCAGATAAAATAGACTTTAAAACCAAATCCATCATAAAAGACAAAGAATAGCACTACACAATGATTACAGGCATGATCCATAATGAAGACTTAACCATAATAAACATCTACGTACCCGATGACAGTGCTCCAAAATACATAAAACAAACTTTAACAGCACTGAAATGAGAAACTGACAGTCCCACAATAATAGTAGGAGACTTCAACACACCACTCTCAGTCAAGGACAGATCATTTAGAAAGAAACTCAACAAAGATAAAGAAGAGTGAAAGAGTACAGCCAACTTTACCTCATAGACATATATAGAACACTCCACCCAACAGCTGCAAAGTACACATTCACTTCCAGTGCACATGAAACATTCTCCAGAATAGACCACAAAGCAACCGTCAACAAAATCCAAAACATTGAGATAATACAAAGTGTCTTCTCTGATCACAATGCCATCAAAGTAGAAATTAACAACAGGAAGAGCAAAAATAAATCAATTGCATGGAAACTGAATAACACCCTACTTGGAACCACTGGGTAATAGAGGAAATCAGGAATGGAATAAAAAAAATTAATAGATACAAATGAGAATGAAAATATATCATACCACAACCTTTGGGACACAGCAAAGGCAGTATTTAGAGGTCAATTTATAGCAATAGATGCACACATCAAAAAAGAAAAAAGGGACAAAATCAAAACTTTAGCTACACAACTTGAAAAAATAGAGAAAAACAAAAGGAGGCCATAGCCTCCAGAAGAAAGGAAATGATAAAGATCAAAGCAGAATAGAAAAACAATAGAATCAACAAACCAAAAGTTTGTTCTTTGAAAGGATCAACAAAATTGACAAACCACTGGCCAAACTGACAAAAAAAAACAGGAGAGGACACAAATAACCAAAAAGAGAAATGAAATGGGGGACATTACAACAGACCCAACTGAAGTAAAAATGATCGTAACAGAGTATTATGAAAAACTGTATTCCAAAAAATTTGAAAACCTACAGGAAATGGACAAATTTCTAGAGATACGCTATTTACCCAAACTAACACAGAATGATGTCAAAAATTTGAACAGATTCATAACAAGAGAAGAAATTGAAAAGGTAGTTAAAAAACTCCCAATAAAAAAAAAAGCCTGGCGCAGATGGGTTCAATGGAGAATTCTACCAAACATTCACAGAAGACTTTACACAAGTACTACTCAAACTATTTTAGAACATAGAAAAGGAAGTGATACATCCAAATTCATTCTGTGAAGCTAGCATAACCCTTATACCAAAACCAAAGACACCACAAAAAAGAAAATTACATATCAATGTCTCTCATGAATATAGATGAAAAAAATTCTCAACAAAACTCTAGCCAATAGAATTCAGTATCATAAAAAAAAAACCATGACCAAGTAGGATTCATACCAGGAATGCAAGGATGGTTCAACATTAAAAAAATCAATCAATGTGATCCATCACATAAATAAAAAGAAAGAAAAGAATTACAGGATCATCTCAATTGATGCAGAAAAGGCATTTCACAAAGCCCAACACACATTCCTGATAAAAACCCTCAATAAAATAGGTATAGAAGGAAAATTTCTCAAGATAATAAAGGGCATCTATGCAAAACTAACAGCCAACATCATTCTAAATGGAGAGAGGCTGAAAACATTACCTTTGAGAACAGGAACAAGACAAGGATACCCTTTATCACCACTCCTATTTAACATTGTGTTGGAAGCCCTAGCTAGAGCAATAAGGCAAGGAAAAGAAGTAAAAGGCATCCAAATTGGTAATGAAGAAGTTAAACTGTCCCTATTTGCAGATGATATGATACTATACATAGAAAACCCAAAAGACTCCAAAAGAAAACTACTGGAACTACTAGAAAGATTCAGCAAAGTGGCAGGATACAAGATCAACATACAAAAATCAGCTGGATTTCTATACACCAATAAAGAGAACAATGAAAAGGAAATCAGGAATACAATACCGTTTATAATAGCCCCTAAAAATAAAATAAAATACTTGGGAATAAATCTAACCAAGGATGTAAAAGACCTATACAAAGAAAACTACAAAACACTACTGCGAGAAACCAAAAGAGATCTACATAAATGGAAAAACATACCATGCTCATGGATAGGTAGACTCAACATTGTGAAAATGACAATTTTACCCAAGGTGATTTACAAATACAATGCAATAACAATCCAAATACCAACAACATTGTTTAAAGAGATGGAAAAACTTATCATTAACTTTGTATGGAAAGGGAAGAAGCCATAGATAAGTAAAGCACTATTGAAGAAGAATAAAGTAGGAGGACTGGTACAGGTACAACAACAGATACATTGGCTAATGGAACAGAATTGAGAACCCAGATGTAAATCCATCTACCTATGGTCAACTGATATTCAACAAGGGCCCAAAGTCCATCAAATGGGGAAAAGACTGACTTTTTAAGAAAAGGTGCTGGCAAAACTGGATGTCCATCTGCAAAAATTAATAGGACCCATACCTCACACCATATACAAAAACTAACTCAAAATGGATCAAAGACCTAAATATAAAGCCCAAAACTATGAAGTTCATAGAAGAAAAAATAAGATCAATGCTAGAGGCCCTAATACAAGACATTAACAAGATTCAAACCACAACCAAAAACACAAGCTCCAGAGGATAAGCCAGATAACTGGGATCTTCTAAAAATTAAACACTTATATTCATCAAAGTCTTCACCAAAAAAGTAAAAAGAGAACATAGAGACTGGGAAAAAAATTGGCTATTACAAATCAGACAAAGGTCTAATCTCTAAAATCTACAAGAAAATCCAACACCTCTACAACAAAAAGTCAAATAATACAGTTAAAAAATGGGCAAAGGAAATGAACAGGCACTTCACCAAAGAAGACATTCAAGCAGCCAACAGGCACATGAGGAAATGCTCACGATCTCTAATAATTAGAGACATGAAAATCAATGAGATACCATCTCACCCCGGCGTTACTGGCATGAATCAATAAAACAGACAATAACAAATGTTGGAGAGGCTGCAGGGAGACTGGAAAACTTATGCACTGCTGGTGGGAATGCAAAACGATACATCCATTTTGGAAAATGATATGGTGCCTCCTTAGAAAGGTAAAAATAGAGATATCATATGATACGCAATTCCACTCCCAGGAATAAATATATTCTAGAGAAATAAGAGTTGTCACACAAATAGACATATGCACACCCATGCTTATTGCAGCATTGTTCACAACAGCAAAAAGATGGAAACTACCTAGATGCCCATCAACAGATGAATGGATAAACAAACGTGGTACATACACACAATGGAATATTATGCAATAGTAAAGAACAATGATGAATCTGTGAAGTATCTCATAATGTGGACGAATCTGGAAGGCATTATGCTGAGTGAAATTAGTCAATCACAAAAGGTAAATGTTGTTTGAGATCACTACTGTAAAAACTCATGAAAACATTTATGCACAAAAAGAAACAATCTTTGATGGTTACGAAGGAGAGGAGGTGTGGGGACGGAAAAACAATTGACAATAGATAAGTGGTTACTTTGGTGAAGGGTAAGATGGTACACAATACTGGGGAAGCCAGCACAATCTGTACAAGGCAAGGTCATGGTAGCTCCATAGACATCCAAACTCCCTGAGGCACTAAATTGGTGGGTTGAAGGCTGTGGGGATCAGAGTCTCAGGGAACATCTAGCTCAACTGGAATACCATAGTTTATAAAGAAAATATTCTACACTCTACTTTGGTGAGTAGCATCTGGGGTCTTAAAAGCCTGTGAGCAGCAATCTAGGATACTCCACTGGTCTCACCCCTTTGGGAGCAAGGAAGAATAAAGGAAACCAAAGATACAAGAGAAAGATCAGTCCAAAGGACTAATGGGCCACATATACCATGGCTCCCCACCAGACTCAGTCATATACAACTAGATGATGCCCTGCTACCACCAGTGACTGCTCTGACAGGGATCACAATAGAGGACCCTGGACAGGGCTCAAGAAAAATGTAGAACAAAATTCTAATTCAAAAAGAAAGGCCAGACTTGCTGCCCTGACAGAGACTAGAGAAACCCTGAGAGTATGGCCCCTGGACAACCTGTCAGCTCAGCAATGAGGTCACTTCTAGGTTCAACCTTCAGCAACAGATTGAATAGTCCTATGAAAAAAAACAGGACTGAAGGGGCTCACCAGCCCTGGGCCAGGAACTGGAAGGCAGGAGGGAACAGGAAAGCTGATAATAGGGAACGCAGGGTTCAGAAAGGAGAGTGTTGAGATGTTGTGGGGTTGTTAACCAGTGTCATAGAACAATGTGTGTACCAACTGTTTGACGAGAAACTAGTTTGTTCTGTAAACCTTCAACTAAAGTACAATAAAGGAAAAAAAAACTGATATCGTCATTATTGGTTACAGTTTGAACCTTTGTGATCCACAGGATTTTCACTGAAAAGGTGAAATAATAATCAGAGTCCAGAAGCTACACTGAAACCTATTCAGCATCACAGCCACATGCTAGCCACAGCTGACAGATGGGGGTATCTGTGCCTGAGGTGCATTGGTAGGAAATTGATCCCAGCTTTCCCACACGGAAGGCAAGAATTCTACCACTGAACCATCAATGAATTCCAAAGGGATAGAACAGCACATATATGAGAATTAATTCATGAATCAATGGCTGTTTCATTACTTAATTTGTTTGTTCTTTGTAGTTTGGCTTTTTGCTTGTTGAATCTTGGAGTATCTTATTTTGGAGAGCTCATCTAGCTTGCCTGCAGTTTGCAAAGAGATCTTAGAACAATATTTTTTAAGTCCCTCATCATTCTGTATTTTCTTTAAGAATGTTTGAGTTGTGAGACTCACTGTGATCCTCCAGAACACTTCAGATAAAAATGAGACCAAAGGTGTCTTCACATGTTCCTCTCTCCTGTCCTTAGGAACCTTGTTCATCAAATCACCTTCTTTGATCCACCTGACCCCATTCCTACATGTGGTGTTCCTTACATGGTTGCTGTGCTCTGTGCTGTTGTCTCTCAAGTTCTGAATATTCTGTCTGGAGTCAGAGGTAGAAAGATGATTAGCTGGTACCAGGATTCTGCATAAGGAATATGGAGAAGGGAGTTGTTAACATACTGGCTTTATGCACTGATTTACTTACTCTGTCACCAGATCAACTTTAAATCTGAGCCAATTTGAGGCATGCTCAGATTAGTCTTCTGCAAAAGTATAATCTCCATGAGTTAAGCACATGACATTCATACAACTATAGACTTAACATCTTTCGAAATATATTTAACTCATCAATAAAAAAAAAAAATTACAATAAGAGAACAAAAAAAATTATAACTGGTTCAATGTACATTTGAGTTGAGAAGCAGAGCTTTTTCATAGTTCTTTGGGAAATTCACGGTGAAATAAATCGTTTTTATTTTTACTTTTGTTTTCAGTTAGAGTCAAAACTGGTTTATGTCTTTGTTACTGGATGGAAATCACTTGTAACTCTACCATACACAAATATACATAGTAACATACAACTTCACAGATTTGGGGCTCTAAGTAAGGGTCAACAGCAAGTCAAACACAGATACATTCTCCCAGAAACTTAAATAATCCTTAAGCAGACCTGTTAAACAATGTTCCAATATGCCATTGAAATGGACAGCCTTGCCTTCTTCTGCCTTATTTTTTGTTTTAGATCATTTTTCATAACACTGAGGCAAGACAACATGAACTCTGCTTCAGAGACATTGTTTTTCCATTTGAAACAATCACAATGATCATAATAATTATAATGTCGTTGTTGGGGGGTCGAGTCAATTCTGACACATAGCAACTGTATATAACAGAAGTGTCCGATAGAATAGGGCTGTTATCTTATGGGAGCAGATTGCCCGGTCTTTTCTCCCATGGAGTAGCTAGTGGGTTAGAACAAGTAACATTTCATTTAGCGGTCAAGTATTTAATCATTGTGATAACAAGGTTCCTTAATAATAATAATGTATATCAATTTACCCATTTACTATTGGATAGATACTCTTTCAGGCTCTTTACAAATATTTCATTTAATCCTTCTAATAAATCTAAAATATATGTAATTTTTTCCATATAAATATACATTATTATACAGATATTATAAGACACAGAATAAAATTTATAAATGTTTAAACAGCAAAGAAGAATAGCAAAGAAGACTGTAAAACATATAAAGTTTGAGAGGAGGGGGCAAGATGGCAGAGTAGTCAGAGGTTTCCTGTGGTCCCTCTTACAACAAAGACCTGAAAAAACAAGTGAATTGATTATATACAACAAGGTAGGAGCCCTGAACATCAAAAGCAAACCTGAGGAATCGGTCCGAGTGGCAGGGGAGGAAGAAACATTTCAGAAGCAGCAAGGAGTTGCTAGACCTGACTTGGTGGGAACTGGCACCCCATAGGCCAATTCTGCCACTGCAGCAAGCACAACGAGGCAAGCAGAGGTGTCTGGAGGAGGCCAAAAGGCGGAGAGTCTGTTTAACCCTCCAGAACAAGTGAGAAGCAGCAAACAGTAAGTACCTGCATTTAACCTACTGCGATCTAAATATATTCCTTCTGGGAAAATATCCCACTCACTTATCTTGCTCTACACTGGGTCTCAGCCAGCTGCATCCCCTGGGCCAGAAGAAGGACCCTGCACTCGCCCTGAGCCATTCTACCGGCTTTGGAGACAGAACAAAATATCAAACAGGGAAAAAATAATCTGCTGGCTCCCCTAATCCAGTATCTCGGGGCAGAAACAGCTCCATTGCCTAGGCACAGTCAAACGGGGTCCACGGACTTGAAACGCCTTTCACCCCTGCATAGACCTGTGTGGGCCCATTTCAACAGTGTACATGCTTGTTAGCACAGTACGACATGGTATATTCTGAAGTCTAATTTCAACTGTTTCATCAACATGTGGAAAGTCAAGTTTGTGCCATTTGACACTGCTCTGCCTACTAAGCAGGGTCCTCACCTACCCACATCAGGGAACCCAGGACCGGTGGCTGCACCTACAACACCTAGCCACCCATGCGAGGGGTCCAAGAATAAGTGGTGCCTCCCAGTCCTCACAGCAAACAGCATTGGGTACACATAGTCTGGATGCAAAACCTACCCACCCATGTCCTCTAGGGAACAGGGACATGGTTTCTTCACAGACACTCAGGGGTATTAGTCAGCCGCGTGCCTTGCTCAGCACGTGACCCCTTACTGCACCCAGATACCTGTGCCTACACCAATCACCCTTGCTGGTCTACAGCTGTAGGTGATAGCCTGAACCACATACTTGGTGACTGGCTATCTGGACTCCTCAGCTGAATCCATACAAGAAAACTGAACAGACTCCTGGGCTCACATACCTAGTAACAGCTCTAATCACTTGGTGACAGGATGTTAGAGCTTCAAAGGTGCCCATAATCAAAATAGATCACTTGAGCAGCCTATTTGGGCATATCAACATAAAACAAAACAAGAAGTTAGGACACAGTAAGCAAACATGAAATAAATAAATACAATAATTTATTGATGGCTTGGAGGCAACAGTCAATATCAATTCACATAAAGAGGCAGACCACGATGGCTTCAAAACAAAAATCAAGAAATCTTCCAGCTGAAGAGAACTTCCTGGAATTGCTGGGTGTAGAATACAAAAGATTAATATATAGAACTCTTCAAGAGATCAGGAAGGAGATCAGGGATAACACAGAACAAGCCAAGGAATGCAAAAAAAAAAAGCATTAGAAGAACTTAAGCAGATTAGACAAGAGCATAGTGACAAATTAATAGGCGGCAAGAATCCATAGAGAGACAACAAACAGAAATTCAGAAGATTAACAATAAAAATTCAGAATTAGACAGTTCAATAGGAAGTCATCAGAGCAGAATTGAGGCAGAATTAGTGAGACTGAAGATAAAGCACTTGGCACCAACATATTTAAGGAACAATCAGATAAAAGAATTTTAAAAAATGAAGAAAGCTTTAGAATTATGTGGGACTCCATCAACAAGAATAACCTACAAGTGATCAGAGTGCCAGAACAGAGAAGGAAAACAGAAAATACAGAGAGAATTGTTGACAGAAAACTTCCTGATATCGTGAAAGATAAAAAGATATCTATCCAAAATTCACATCAAACTCCGCACAGGGCAGATCTCAAAAGAAAGCCACCAAGACTTATTATGAACAAATTTTCCAAAGCCAGAGATAAAGAGAGAATTTTAAGAGTGGCTAAGGATAAAAGAAAAGACACCTACAAAGGAGAGTCAATAAGACAAAGCTTGGACTACTCAGCAGAAACCATGCAGGCAAGAAGGCAATGGGATGACATATATAAAGCCTTGAAGGGGGAAAAAAAAAAAATGCCAGCCAAGAATCATATATCCAGCAAAACTGTCTCTCAAATATGAAAGTGAAATTAGGACATTTCCAGATAAACAGAAGTTTAGGGACTTTGCAAAAATCAAGCCAAAACTACCAGAAATACTAAAGGGAGCCTTCTGGTTAGAAAATCAATAGCATCAGATAAAAACCCAAGACTAGAATTCAGGGCAGAGCAACCAGATATAAACCCAAATACAGATATCACAAAAATAAATCAAAATAAAAATGCTCAAAAATGAAAGAGAGATATCATTCTGTGAAAGATGACATTAAATCAATAATGTGGGACCAAAAAAATGTAGTTATACATCTTTCACATGGAGAGGAAGCCAAGGCAATATAGAGAGATAAAAGTTTGGTTTAAACTTAGAAAATTATGAGTAAATAAAAAGGTAACCACAAAGGAGGCAAACAATCCTGCACATCAAAATAAAATACAAGAAAAATATAAAGACTCAGCAAAAACAAAATCAATAACAATGAAGAAAAGGAAAAGGCAATTTATAAAGAAAAACAACTCAGCACAAAAACTTAAGTGCAAAAAAGAAACTGACAACAACACACAAAAAAATACATCAAAATGACAGCAATAAACTCATACTACTCATACTCATTTTTTTTATTATCCATAATTACTCGGAAAATAAATGGACTAAATGTATCAATAAAGAGACAGAGAGTGGCAACATGGATTTAAAAAACACAATCTATCCATATGCTGCCTATAAGAGACACATCTTAGACATTAAGACAAAAACAAACTAAAACTCAAAGGATAGAAAAAAATATGTCAAGCAAACAACAATCAAAAAAGAGCAGGAGTAACAGTATAAATCTCTAACAAAATAGACTTTAAAGTAAAATCTACCAAAAAGGATAAAGAAGGACATTATATAATGATTAAAGGGACAATATACCAGGAGGATATAACCGTATCAAAAATTTATGCACCCAATGACAGGGTTTCAAGATACATAAAACAATCTAACAGCATTGAAAAGCGAGGTAGACATCTCCACAATAATAGTAGGAGACTTCAACACACCACTTTTGGTGAAGGACAGAACATCCAGAAAGATGCTCAATAAAGACACAGAAGATCTAAATTCCAAAATCAACCAACTTGACCTCACAGACATATGTAGAACACAGACTAGTATACTTTCTTTTCCAATGCCTGTGGAACATTCTTTAGAATAGACCACATATTAGGTCATAAAAAAAGCCTTAACAGAATCCAAAACATCAAAATAGTACAAAGCATATTTTCTGACCATAAAGCCTTCAAGTAGAATTCAATAACAGAAAAAGCAGTGAAAAGAAATCAAACACAGGGAAATTAAACAACACCTTGCTCAAAATCGACTGGGTTATAGAAGAAATTAAAGACATTCAGAGAATCAAATAAGAATGAAAACACTTGCTACCAGAACCTTTAAGACACAGATAAAGCAGGTTTCAGAGGTCAATTTATAGCAGTAAATGCACACACCCAAAAAGAAGACACAGCTAAAGTCATAGAGTTATCCCTATAATTTGAACAAATGGAAAGAGAGCAACAAAAAAAAAAAATCTTCAGGGACCAGAAGAAGGCAAATAATAGAAATGAGCAGAATTAAATAAAATGGAGAATAGAAAAACAATTGAAAGTGTTAACAAGACCATAAACTGGTTCTGTGAAAAGACTAAAAAGATAAACCATCAGCCAGACTGACAAAAGAACAAAGACAAAGCAAATAAACTGAATAAGAAATAAGATGGGCAATATCATAACAGACCTAACTGATAGTAAAAGAATCATATCAGATTACTATGAAAAACTGTACTCTAACAAATTTGAAAACCTAGAAGAAATGGACAAATTTCGAGAAACACACTACCTACCTAAACGAACACAAACAGGTAGAACAACTAAATAAACTCATAACAAAAGAAGAGATTGAAAAGGTAATTTAAAAACTCTCTACCTACAAAAAGAGAAAAAAAAAAAAAAACCTGCCCTGATGGCTTCACTGGAGAATTCTACCAAAGTTTCAGAGAAGAGTTAACACCCCTACTACTAAAGGTATTTCAGAGCATAGAAAATATGAAATACTCCCAAACTCATTCTACGAAGCCAGCATTTCCCTGATACCAAAACCAGGTAAAGACATCAAAAAAAAATAAAAAATACAGACCCATATCTCTCATGAACTTAGATGCAAAAATCCTCAACAAAATTGTAGCCAATACAATTCAACAACATACCAAAAAAATAATTCACCATGATCAAGTGGGATTCATACCAGGTATGCAGGGATGATCAACATTAGGAAAACAATCAATATACTCCAGCACATAAATAAAACAAAAGACAAGAACCACATGAATCTTATCAATTGATGCAGAAAAGGCATTTGACAAAGTCCAACATCCATTCATGATAATCATTCTCAGCAAAATAGGAATAGAAGGAAAATTTCTCAGCATAATAAAGGGCATTTATACAAAGCCAACAGCCAACATCATCCTAAATGGAGGGAGTCTGAACGCATTCCCCTTGAGAACAGGAACTAGAAAAGGATGCCCTTTATTACCACTCTTATCAACATTATGCTGGAGGTCCTAGCCAGAGAAATTAGGCTAGATAAAGAAATAAAGTTCATCCAAATTGGCAAAGAAGAAGTAAAAGTATCTCAATTTGCAGATGACATGATCTTATTCACAGAAAACTGTAAAGAATCCTCAAGATAACTACTGAAACTAGTTGAAGAGTTCAGCAGAGTATCAAGATACAAGATAAACATACAAAAATCAATTGGATTCCTTTATACTAACAAAGGGAACATCAACGAGGAAATCACCAAATCACTACCATTTACAATAGCCCCCAAGAAGTTTTGGTTTCTTGCAGTAGTGTCTCATAGTTTTCATTGTATAGGTCTTTTATGTCTCTGGTTAGATTTATTCCTAAGTATTTTATCTTCAAAAAAAAAAATTTTTTTTTTTTTTTTTATACAATGAAAACTATGAGACACTACTACAAGAAACCAAAACAGACATGCATAAGTGGAAAAACATACCTTGCTCATGAATAGAAACATTCAACATTGTAAAAACATAAATTTTACCCAAAACAATCTATAGATACAATACAATCCTGATCTAAATACCAATGACATTTTTTAATGAGATGGAGAAACAAATCACTAACTTCACCTGGAAGGGAAAGAGGACTTGAATAAGCAAAGCATTATTAAAAAAGAAAAGCAATGTGGGAGGCCTCACACTACCTGATTTTAGAACTTATTATACTGCCACAGTAGTCAAAACAGCCTGGTAATGGTACAGCAATAGATACATAGACCAATGCAACAGAATTGAGAATCCAGACATAATCCATCCACGTATGAACAGCTGATATTTGCCAAAGGCCCAAAGTCTGTTAAATGGGGAAAAGACATTTTCTTTAACAAATGGTGCTGACATAACTGGATATCCAACTGCAAAAAAATGAAACAAGATCCATACCTCACACTATGCACAAAAAGTAACTCAAAATGGATCAAAGACCTAAACATAAAGTCTAAAGTGATAAAGATCATGGAAGAAAAAATAGGGACAATGCTAGGAGCCCTAAAACATGGCATAAACAGTATACAAAACATTACTAACAAAGCACAAACACCAGAATAGAAACTAGATAACTGGAAGGTAAGAATCAAACACTTATGCTCATCCAAGGACTTCACCAAAAGAGTAGAAAGATTACCTACAGACTGGGAAAAAGTTTTTGTCTATAACAAATCCAATCAGCAGCATGTGGTCTCTAAAATCTACATGATACTGCAAAAACTCAACAAAAAGACAAATAACCCAGTTAAAAAATGGGCAAAGGGTATGAACAGTCACTTCAGCAAAGAAGACATTCAGGCAGCTAACAAATACATGAGGAAATGCCCATGATCATTAGCCATTAGAGAAATGCAAATCAAAACCATCTCACCCCAACAAGGCTGACATTAATCCAAAAAACACAAGATAATAAATGTTGGAGAGGTTGCAGAGAGACTGGAACACTTATATACTGCTGGTGGGAATATAAAATGCTACAACCACTTTGGAAATCGATTTAGCACTTCCTTAAAAAGCTAGAAAAAAAGAAAAACTACTATACGATCCAGCAATCCCACTTCTTGGAATATATCCTAGAGAAATAAGAGCCTTTACACAGATATATGCACACCTATGTTCATTGCAGCACTGTTTACAATAGCAAAAAGATGGAAGCAACCAAGGTGTCCATCAATGGATGAATGGATAAATAAATTATGGTATATTCACATAACGGAACACTACACAACGATTAAAAACAACAATAAATCCATGAAACATCTCATAACATGGAGGAATCTGAAAGGCATTATATTGAGTGAAATTAGTCATTTGCAAAAGGACAAATATTGTAGGAGACCACTATTATAAGAACTTGAGAATAAGTTTAAACACAGAAGAAAATATTCTTTGATGGTTACGATGGTAGGAAGGGAGGGAGAGGGGTATTCTTTAACTAGATAGTAGATAAGAACCATTTTAGGTGACAGGAAAGACAACACTCAATACAGGAGAGGTCAGCACAACTAGATTAAGCCAAAATCAAAGAAGTTTCCTGAATACAACCGAATGCTCCTAAGGCCAGAGTAGCAGGGACAGGGGTTTGGGGACCATGGTTTCAGGGGACATTTAGGTCAACTGGCATAACAAAATGTATTAAGAAAACGTTCTGCATCCCACTTTGGTGAGTGGCATCTGAGGTCTTAAATGCTACCAAGTGGCCATCTTAGATACATCTATTGGTCTCAACCCACCTGGAGTAACAGAGCATGAAGAACACCAAAGACTTAAGGTAAAATGAGCCCAAGAGACTGAAAGGGCCACGTAAACCAGAGAATCAATCAGCCTGAGACGGAAAGAACTAGATGGTGCCCGGCTACCACCAATGACTTCCCTGACAGGGAACACAACAGAGAATCCCTGATGGAGCAGGCAAACAGTGGGATGCAGATCCCAAATCCTTCTAAAAAGACCAGACCTAATGTTCTAAGACTAGAGGGACCCCTGAGGCCATGGTCTCCAGAGCCTGTGCTAGCCCAAGGCTGGAACCATTCTGGAAGCCAACTCTTCAGAGAGGGATTGGACTGGACTATAAGACAGAAGATGATACTGGTGAGAAGTGAGCTTCTTGGCTGAAGTAGACAAGTGAGACTATGTGGGCAACTCCTTTCTGTAGGCAAGGTGAGAAGGTAGATGGGGACAGGAGCTGGTTGAACGGATGCTGGGAATGTAGGGTGGAGAGGAGGAGTGTACTCTTTCATTAGGGGGTGTCATGGGTTGAATTATGTCCCTCCAAAAATGTGTGTAACAACTTGGTTAGGCCTTGATTCCCAGTATTGTGTGGTTGTCCTCCATTTAGTAATTCTAATTTTACGTTGAGAGTATTAGGGCAGGATTGTAGCACCACCCGTACTCAGGTGCAATGCAAAGAGAGCTTCCTTGGGGTGTGGCCTGCATCACCTTTTATATCTCAAGGGATGAAAGGGAAGCAAGCAATAAATTGGGGACCTCATAACACCAAGAAAGCAGCACGAGGAGCAGAGTGTGTCCTCTTGGATCCAGGGTCCCTGCACCTGAGAATTCCTCGACCATGGGAAGATTGAGGACAAAGACCTTCTTCCAGAGCTGATAGAGAGAGCAAGTCTTCCCATGGATCTGATGCATTGAATTAGTTCTTTTAGCCTAGTTTACTGAGAGGAAATACATTTCTCTTTGTTAAAGCCATCCATTTTCAGCATTTCTGTTATGGCAGCAATAGATGACTAAGACAGGGGGAGAGCTGCTAGGAGTATATAGGAAGATGTGTATAAGTTTTTGTACTAGAGACTGACTTTATCTGTAAACTTACACTTAAAGCACAAGAAATTAAAAAAAAAAAAAAGCTAGCAAGTGGCCATGTAAGACGCATCCTTTGGTCTCAACCCACCTGGAGCAAAGGAGAATGAAGAACATCAAAGACACAAGGAAAATATTAGCCCAAGAAAAAGATAGGGCCACATAAATCAGAGATTTCATTGGCCTGAGACTGGAAGAACTAGATGGTGCCGGCTGCCACCAATGACTGCCCTGACAGGGAACACAACAGAGAATCCCTGAGGGAGCAGAAGAAAAGTGGGATGCAGACCTCAAATTCTAGTAAAAAGACCAGACTTAATAGTTTGACTGAGGCTGGAGGGACTCCAGAGGGGATGGCCCCCAGACTCTCTGTTAGCCCAGAACTAAAACCATTCTCGAAGCCAACTCTCCAGACAAAGATTAGACCAGACTATAAGACATAAAATTATACTGGTGAGGAGTGTGCTTCTTAGCTCCAGCAGACATGAGACTATGTGGGCAGCTCCTGCCTGGAGGTGAGATAGGAAGGAAGAGGGGGATAGTAGCTGGTTGAACAGACATGGGAAATACAGGGTGGAGGGGGGTGTGCTGTCACATTGTAGGGAGAGCAACTAGGATCACATAACAACGTGTATAAACTCATGTAGGAGAAACTGATTTGAATTGTAAACTTTCACTTAAAGCACAATAAAATATATATATAAAGTTTGAAAAGGGAGGAAAAAAATGAAGAAGAAATGCTTGTCAACTGTCAACACCTGAAATTTAGGATAAACTAATAAACATACTAACAACTTCAGCTGGAAACGTGGTTGTCATTAACTTGGTTTTTTGCTTCTTTGTTGTTTTTATAACAAATCAACATTTATTGAGGTAAGTATGAAGTTACTTGTACAAACTACCTATCCACCTTCAAGCATATAGACAAGCAGTGTTTTGAACTGAACTTAACCAGTTTGAAGCCCTGAGAATGATTTCTGATGTTTCAAATGTCTCCACCTAGTGATGTTGAACTTCAAATATGTTTTAAATAATAGGGAACCAATTAGTTAAATCAAAATGTAATGCTTAAATGATCTAATTCTAGAACAAAAATGAAATAAATAAGCACTGTATGTATATATATACTTAAGAATTACATTAAAACTGTTTTAAAATAGTAATTGTAATTTTCTAAAACTTCTTGAAGAACAGATGTAGCATCAATTAAGTTAAACTGAAAAGATATCAGTCAGGACTAAAGAGCAAAAACAAATCAGATGTCCTGCTGTATGTATGGATGTTCAGGAGCTGGCTGTTATAAACTCAAATCAAACCAGCCATCCCCCTGGATTCTCTCACCCTCAAACCTCACCCCTTCTGCTCCCCTTGGCGTATAAGGATGCAGGGGTCCTGACCCTCTTGATCGCTCCCCTAAGCTGCATGTGGAACAGCACATACAAAGGGACAATTTGGAAAACCTTGGATTTCAAACTCTAGCAACTTTTTTTTTTTTTTTCCCCTCAGGCTGTTGAAATTTCTCTTGGTCACAACAATTACCAACCAACTTTTTTGAGTGCTTTTCTCACAATGGCTGATCTACCTTTGACGGAAGGATATGGTGCTTCCCAATTGCTTCTCCAGGTCTTCAGCCATATTCAGGTAGGACCAAAAGTGCTGATGTGTAAGGCTGATTTTTCATACAGTTTTGGATGTATCTTCTCTATTTATAAGTGATAACTCTCTTCTCCACTGATTTTCTTTGTGGCTAAATTTCATATTCTTTGTATAATTCAGGCAACATCTGTAGTTTCATCTGAAACTTTCACCCTGTGCAAGGTCACGCTGTAAGGATTTGCTCTGCATGGAGACTTTGAATTGGGACTGAAAGCACCTCAGTCATGTTGAAGTTTTCAAGCACCTTTTTTTCCCTTCAGCTCCTGACCCTTCCTTCCCATTCAGCATCTTCTTGGACAAGTAGTTTCAGCTTCCTGAAGCTCAGTGTTGTCATCCAAACCATTAACTATTTCCCTCTGAATTGTTCTATGTTCTCCTGAGATGCCTTTAAGATATTTTTGCCCTAAGTCACTTCACTGGAGGAGTTGTGATGCCTCTTCTAATGACTGTGTCTGTCCTTCATGAGGGGCCATTATCACTGGGAAATAAAAGTTGAGGGTACCTACTTTTCAGCTCTCTGTGAAGAAGGTCTACTGTACCCCACAGAGAAGAGGTGGATCTGTTCTCATCTTTATTCATTGTTGCCAAACACAGACTCTGTAAGTTTAGAAGACTGACCTTCACCACAGGTGTCACAAAGGCTTTTAAGAATTCTGTGATCTGTTTAATTTTCTCTCGAATTTATGATACTTTTTCAACTTGGGAAGAAATTCACTTGGTTATTTATCTTTCCCTAAAAATGCTTTAGCTTTCTACTGTAGTATCAATCAAAGGAACACATACTAGAATTTCCATGGGAAACTCAAGCACACTATATAGCCTTGTGCCATCCAAGCACAGCATAACTGCTGCAGTACTAGCTGCAAAGGTTTTTGAGGCCATCAGCAGGCCTCAGAGACTTCCAAAGGGCACTACAGCTTTGTCTCTGGCCGGTAGCTTCAGGGCTACAATTCCCTACCTAAAACCCTATGAATGTTCTAATTTTAACCCTAAAAAAAGTACCTGGTACCAGGACAGACCATCAGTGAGGCTGAAGAGAGAGGGGCTCACTAACTGTGCTCTGCTCACTGCACAAGGTATAAAGGTTATAATCTGTACAGGACATTGGGGAAAGTGGAAAGGCTGATTACTAGCCTCTGAGCTGTGATCACTCTGGGCCACACCTAGCCTGACAGGGAACCAAGTGAATCCAAGTAGTGCCAGGCCCTAACCAAGACTGCACAAGGGATAAGGAATAGCCTGGGTTTCCAGTCCTTTTCCTGTCTCTTTAATAGCTTCTTAACTGGGGCTTCAACATTATAAATAATATCTTAGGAAAGCAATGCAGATTCTAAATCATGTTCCTAAAGAGTTTTTTTTTTTTTTTTTTTCGTAAGATAGACTATCCTATGAGAGGAAACCCTGGTGGCGCAGTGGTTAAGAGTTCGGCTAATCAAAAGGTCAGCAGTTGGAATCCACCAGGCGCTTATTGGAAACCTTATGGGCAGTTCTACTCTGTCCTATAGGGCCATTATGTCTGGCGGAACCCACCCGACAGCAACATTTTTTTTTTTAATCCTGCGATATTGACTCTTCCATGAGGTTGTCAGCCTTATGAGGTTGTTTAATCTCTTTTAACTGTTAAAGTTAAGCTCAGACAGATTACAGGGCTTTTCTAAGGACACAGTTGCTGGGTTGGATTTTGAATCATAAACTTCTGATTCCAAGCAAAGTTTTTTTGTTTTTTCCTGCTTTATTTTGGTAAAAAATCTAAATTCCTAATGTGGGCACTTTCTTTTCTCCTCAATTTCTAATATTCCTTTTTAGTTTTGATTATATTACACAAAAATTTGCTATTTTAACCATTTTACTTGACATTAATAATTGAGATAATGTTTATAAATAACAATATATTAGCTACTTCAACATTTTTTACACATAAAATTCAGTGGCATTAATTATGTTCACCGTGTTGTGCAACCATCACCATTATCCATTTCCAAATTTTTTTTCCACCCTTCCTTAATGGAAATTCACTACCCCTTAAGAAATAATTTTCTGTTCCACTCTTTCCCCAGCCTCTGGTAACCACTAATATACTTGGTCGCTATGCATTTGCCTATGAAAGTCAGTAATTTTATTGTATATAATTTATACAGGGTAACATGAAAATCATTGATAATGGTTATTCATAGAATGGGTAAAGAGTAAAATAGGGTAAAACCGAAGCATAACTGTCCAAATTAGGAATCAGTTAGTTTATAGCTTATTGGAGCACTGAAATTCAATACAATATAGAGCCAAATTTCACTTTTCGGTGGCTTATTTAAGGCAGTTATTCTCAAAGATGAGTAGCATCAGTACCACCTGGGATCTTATTGGCAATGAACATTCTCAGGCCCCACCCCATGCCTACTGATCAGAAACTGGGATGAGCCCAGCATCTGTATTTAACAATCCTTCTGGGAGATTCAGATGTTCCATAAAGTTTGAAAACCACAAATGTAATGCTATTTAAACATTAAAATTCTTCTCTATGATATCTCAGAATGGTTAAATATAAGCGTGTTTCCTAGGATCCTTAATGTTGTTTACTTTACCGTAAACTGTATAAGTTCATAGATCAAGGGTCTGTTTACATGCATCACACAATTTTTCCATCACATAATTCCAAAAAAATAAGCAATCTGTTTATTTTAGGTATTTAATTCACTTTTGGTCAGTTCAAGGAGGATCACTGAGCAGAACACCAGTTTTTGCCTTCCTCCATCCCAGCCTCTTTTGCATTCCTTACCTTTAACAACGCCCCATCTCTTCATCCCCCCACTCATGGTGCTTTAACTGTTATAAAAGCCTGGAAAGTAAATTCATTGAATTCATTTACCACTTACACACATTTTAGTCTGTGTTCCCTTGCCAAAGGTGGTTGGTCATTTAAAGTGGCATTGCTCTAGGGAAGGTATTTTTAGATGTAGCAATATTTCAGTGGTCATATAGGACCTTTAACTAAATATGGCGTGAAGCCAAGGGTGGAAAGCAGTACCTTCAACACTGATATAAGCAAACAGGTGCAGTCAACCTATCAAAAGGATTTGGTACCATATATATGTCTCCTTGACTCTGATTCCCCACTATGGAGGTGAGTTTACTTTTATTAAGAATTATGATTCCATTATTTTAGGCTATCCTTTCAAATTATGATATCTATTATGGTTTTGGAATCTTGCATGTGAAGTCTGAATTATAAGGTAACCTCTGTAAAATCCCATCCACAAGTGATATAACACAAAAGCCTCCCTATTGTCCACATGATATTCCGAAGATGTAAGACATGGACTATGTCTACACAGTCAGAAGCCCAAAACTCTTGTTAAATAAGAAGTCAGTTCAGCAAATGATTGAGCTCATATTAGCAGAATTTTTCACTGAAGAGAGGCCTTTTCAAGAAATTAACCTTGTTATTTCAGTATTTAGAGACACCGTAGTTGTGCAGGGCAGGATGGCAGAAGGAAGGAAAAAGGAGAGTGTGGAATGAACTCCAATAGTCCAGGACAATGGTTCTCTACCTGTGCTTACAAGTAAGTGTGAGTATGGAAAAGGGGACAATCATCTGGTTCCCTACACTCATCACAAAGGGCATCGCTTGAGGTTAATAGACACAAAATTGCTGAGATATTTTTCAAATAAAAGACATAGCATAAATAAGAAAAAACTGGGCAAGTAATACTATTACTTTAAATACAATGAAAAGAAATTTCCGTGTCTCTGAAGGATGTCTACATGAAGAATTTGAAAAATTATACATAACCTATTCCAGGAGGGGGAAGATTTCTTCCACATGAGGGGTAAAAAAAAACTATATATATATTTAAACTAAATACGTTTTATGTATAAAACGTATTTAGTTTAAAAAAATTCAATTCCAACTATTCTGTTTAACAGCTTACTTTTAATTCACTTTATAAGTTTACCTACAGAAGAAATACTATTAAGCATCTGTTCAATTTTCCTTAAATGGTGAGTTTATACATAGCTTTTAAACTATGGGCTAAATATTTCATTTAATAAGTAAATGCAGCTGTATATCCATAAATTAAAAGAAAAAAAATTAAACATCCTTCATATATATTTGATGAAAAAAATCAAACTTCCTTAACCTTATATGTATGAGAGTTTTAAGGAGTATATTTACACTGATGGCTGTATTAGATTATCTGACTGATATTATGTATTGAGAAGTCTAATTTGATACAATATTATACAGCATAGCTTTTCACAGCACGGAATAATACAAATATATCAGTCTATCTACCTCTCTATCTACCTACTTATTTATTAACTTCTCATTTTAAAGTAAAAGTCATGGCTCCAAATTGAAATGACATTTTGATTAGACATGGAAGTGTATGTATATCTTCATCATCTATGTATCTTATACCAATAGAATATTTATTACTAAAACTGATAACTGTTTAGATTATCTTAACCATACAATACAATATCATACAAGATAGAAGGTGGTGTAAATCAACAAGGGTTGGCAGAGATTTGATTTGATAAAGTCCACTCAATTTTCCCGATTTCCAGGGCTTAAACAGCCATCTCTCTCTCTCTCTATCTACCTATATATTTTAAACTAAATAAATTCTAAGTAAAATGTATTTAGTTTAAAAAAAATTCAATTCTGGCTATCCTGTTTAACAGCTTACTTTTAATTCACTTTATAAGTTTACCTACAGAAGAAATACTATTAAGCATCTGTTCACTTTTCCTTAAATGCTGAGTTTATATATAGCTCAAAGATGCTGCCCTTATTATGTGTTGTTATACCAGTTCAATGTAAAACAGAATGGCCACTTAGATTTAGAAATCTTAGAGTTTCACATTCATATTTGCAACATTGGGTCAAATCATCATATTGGTATTTTATGCTACGACTTTCAAGCTGCTTCTTATGTGGAAAAAATCGCAGCATATGATCTAGGTTGGCATATTAAAATTAAAAAATTATGTTTGAATATTTGAACTAGTATTTTTAAATTATTTCAAATCTATTTCATACACAAAATAGATTTTAATTCTTAGAGCAATCTTCTTAGAAGGTTTATGATTTAAAACTTATGAGTTTTTTTAAGGAAAAAGAAGGTAATTAACTTCTCCCTCATTCCATAGAGAAAAAATGACAGAAAGGAATCTTAAACCAGGACTTTTTATCCTGAGTCCAGTGTTCTTTTGTCCATGCATCCCCACATCGATAGGATGAATCTGTTTGAAGACATAATAGAGGCAGGGAAACCTGCAGTCAAGGAGTTAGGGACCTAGGGTAGTTATAGGAGAAAGGTGCATTCAATGGTATATAAAAAGAGGAGCTGGATATACTAGAGACAATGGTGCTAATTAACAAGGATTGGCAAAATCTTGATTAGGTAGAGTAGACTGTTTATTCTCCTGATTTTCAGAGCTTAAACAGCCATCTCAAAGATACTGGTGTTATTATGGGTTGTGCCGGTTCAAGCCTGGATATGCATGTCAGAGACCACCCGCTCATGAGATGGCTGTGCAAGAGAAGGACTCTGACTGCCACCTAATTTTTGTAGCAGTAGTGTATTTACAAGATCAGACCCTACAGGTTAAAAACTGTCATCCCCATTTCTGGGTCTGCACTCATCTACGATCAGAAAAGCACTAGATCAAAGATTTGGATTAAATCAGTCTGGACTGTTCATAATGGAAATAGAGAGGTCTACATCCTCTATGTGTACCAAGGCAGTGCATGGACATCATTTCTACTAAGGAAAGAGGGGATTAGCTTATTCTGGCCTTCCTCAATTTATGAGTTTACACGTTTTGTTCTTAGTATGGAGTTAAAGAATTGCAACACTCAAAAATCTTTCTTGTACTCAGTGTTTGACAGCTCCCAACTGCAACCACTTCAGAAATAAGTTACATGCATTTCTGTAGTTTTAATCATTTCAACTGCATCTACCAAGAAAAGAATGTTGCTCTAAAAAAAAAAAAAATCAGCACAGTGTTTTCTTTTTTTTTAATTTACAATATTAGCATAACCCAACCCACTGCCATCGAGTCAATTCCGGCTCATAGCGACCATATAGGACAGAGTAGGACTGCCCCATAGAGTTTCCAAGGAGCACCTGGTAGATTTGAACTGCCGACCTCTTGGTTAGCAGCTGTAGCACTTAACAACTATGCCACCAGGGTTCTGCAAACAAATGTAAAAGGTGATTATTTTTTGTGTAAAAATACTGTATATATTAAAATCTAAAACTACCTTGGAAAGACAGAGCACATACCTAATTTGGGAATTTTTAAAAATGAATTAACCAAGGTGTTTTCCTCTCCAAATCTACTTCATACTTTCCCTGTGGCTGATAATTATGCTCTAAGGAAATGAAATCATTTTTTTTTAATTAAATTATTTCTTGTCCTTTTAATCACCTCCCTGTTTTTTTATAGATATTACTCATTATCATATCAAAACTCCTGTCATGATTGCCCTTGGACATCGGGCCTGGCCCCCCTAACTCTCCTCTAACTGTGTGGGGGGAAATTGTGTATGAGCCATGCCAACAAGTCCTCGAGGCCTAAGGAAAGAAAGTTGATTTTATTCCAAGTATAATGGGTGGATACCAAAGATTCAAGGCAAGAAGTGGTTAACTAGAATAAAAACTGTTACTTTATGAGAGGAACAAAATAATATTTCATCCATTATTTTGGAGATTATTATTTTTCTTCAAATGAGATATTTCATTTAATTCTCAATCATATGTTCCATTTATGATCTTTGTAACCCACCATAAACCATGAATCAACTCTAAATTTTTAAAAAAAAAACAGTGAGTATGTTTATAATTCCAAGAGTTGGATGTAAATTATCTGTGATTGAGAAAAATTTAAATAGACTTCCATCTGAGACTTTCTTTTCTCAAATGGTTAATTTTGATACCAGTATATATATATATATTTTTTTATATATATATATAGTAAAAACCCAAAATAATTACAATATAATCGTTGTAATTGAAAAGGCCAATGGGACTATTTAGCATTCTTTAGTCCTTAACAATTGAGAGCATACTTTCCACCTAGTACCTAATTTGATCTGTTCTGATCTATTATCAAATTTGGCCAATATACAATGGTGTGAAGGGGTATATTGACCCCAGTTGATACCTTAAAGAGTTGAGCTATTGAGAAGTAGAATGATAGGCTATGATGGAACATTTTAACTGCGAGGCTAGGGCTTTGAATCAGGATGCTGGATTCCAAACACAGTACATATCTAGAAAGTTATACAGTCAAAGTAAGATTTTTAAATAATGGAACTCCTCATCTTAACTTTCTGTATGCAGTGTTACTCCAGTAGAAATCATGGAGAAGAGAAATGCCACTTCAGATTTTATTCTCTTGGGACTCTTTAAGCACACTAGCTTCCACCTCTTCCTCTTCATCGTGGTGCTGACCATAGCCATTGCTTCCCTGGTGGGCAATGCCCTCATGATCCTCCTGATTCACAGGGACCACCGGCTTCACACACCCATGTACTTACTGCTGAGCCAACTCTCTTTCATGGACACGATGCTGGTTTTCACCATTGTGCCCAAAATGGCATCTGGCTTTCTGACAGGCAAGAAGTCCATCTCCCCTGCTGAATGTGGATTACAGATCTTTGCCTACCTCACCTTGGATGGTGGAGAGTGCTTCCTCTTGGCAGCCATGTCCTATGACCGCTATGTGGCAGTGTGTCATCCACTACGATATAACATTCTCATGAACTGGCAACTGTGCCTGAGAATGACCTTGGGGTCTTGGTTTCTGGGGGCAGCTGATGGTCTCATGCAGGCAGTTGCTACCCTGAGCTTCCCTTTCTGCAGTGCTCATGAGATTGATCATTTCTTCTGTGAGGCCCCCTCGCTGCTGCGTTTGGCTTGTGCTGACACTTCAGTCTTCGAACATGTCATGTACATCTGTTGTGTGATAATGCTCCTTGTGCCTTTATTTCTCATCCTGACCTCCTACAGTCTCATCCTAGCTGCAGTTCTCTACATGTCTTCTACAGAAGCCCGCAAGAAAGCCTTTGCCACGTGCTCATCACACTTGGCTGTGGTGGGACTCTTTTATGGGGCTGCCATTTTTACCTATATGAGACCAAAGTCCTACAGATCAGCTAACCATGATAAGGTTGTGTCAGCTTTCTATACTATCTTCACTCCTGTGTTAAACCCCCTCATTTATAGTCTGAGGAACAATGAGGTGATAGGAGCCTTGAAAAGGTGGCTTGGGAAACACACTAACTTAAAACATCAATAAAACTTAGCCCCACTGTTTAGAGTTATCCAATGTCAAACTTGTGTTGTTGTTAGGTGTTTTCAAGTAGTTTCTGACTCAAAGCATCCCTATGTACAACAGTACAAAACTCTGTCCAGTCCTACATCATTCCTCATGACCGTTGCTATGTTTGAGCCCCGTGTTGCAGCCACTGTGTCTATCCAACTCATTGAGGTCTTCCTCTTTTACACTGACCCTCTCCTTTACCAAGAATGATGTCCTTTTCCAGGGACTGGTCCCTCCAGAAAACATGTCCGGAAAAGTCTCACCATACTCCCTTCATACACCATTGTGGCTGTACTTCTGTCAAGAAAAATTTGTTCTTCTGGCAGTCCACAGTATGTTCAATATTTTTCGCCAACAAAAGCATCAATTCTTCTGTCACCCTTATTCATTGTCCAGCTTTCGCATGCATATGAGGTGACTGAAAACACCATTATTTAGATCAGGCATATCTCAGCCCTAAAGAGACATCTTTGCTTTTTAACACTTGAAAGAGGTATTTTGTAGCAGATTCACCCAATGGAATATTTCATTTGATTTCTTGACTGCTGCTTCCATCGGTGTTGATTGTGGATCCAAGTAAAATGAAATCCTTGAAAACTTCAATATTTTCTTCGTTTGTCATAAACTTACTTAATGGTTCAGTTATAAGTATTTTTGCTTTCTTTTATGTTGAGGTGTAATACATACTGAAGGCTTTAGTCTTTGCTCTTGGTCAGTAAATTCTTCACTTTCAGCAATAAAAGTTGTCTCATCTGCTTATGGCAGGTTGTTAATGAGTCTTCATCCCATTCTATAGTGCTGCTTCTCTGATTATTTGCTTAGCATACAGATTGAATAAGTATGGTGAAAGGACACAACCCTCATGCATACCTTTCCTGGTTTTAAACTATGCAGTATCCCATTTTTCTGTTCAAATGACTGCATCTTAGCCTATGTACAGGTTCCACATGATTACAAGTAAGTGCTTTGGAATTCTCTTTCTTCACAATGCTATCCATAATTTGTTATGAACCACACAGTTGAACACCTTAGTAGAGTCAATAAAACACAAGTGAACACCTTTCTGGTGTTGTCTGTTTCAACCAAGATCTGCGTGACCTAAACAAAGATATTCCTCATTTCACATTCTCTCCTGAATTCTACTTGAATTTCTCTCAGTTCCGTTTCAATGTAGTGCCACAACATTCTTTGAAGTATCTTTAGCAAAATTTTATTTGCATGTGATATTAATAATGTTGTGTAAATTCCTAAAATTGTTACTATTTCACACATTTTGTAGTAACTATCTCCTATCTTTAAAACCGATAAAATCCATCTTTGCATTCATTTACTTACATGTCATAACTAAACAGGCTTTTGAATTATCTTAAAAATTTATGTATCTCAAAATCATATTACATCATTGCTCACAGAATAGAAATAGTCTCAGATATGACAGCAAAAGCACAAGCAAAAAAAGACATAAGATACAAATGATACTTGATCAAAATAAAAAAAATCAAAAAACAATTTTTGTACATCAAAGGATTTTATCGGTAAAGTGAAGAGGCAATCTACAGATTAGGAAAAATTATGGGGAAATATATATTGAATAAGGGTTTAAAAACCAGGATTATTAAATACTCCTAAAACTTAAAACAAAAAGACAAACAACTAAATTGAAAAATGGGCAAAGGACTGGAATAGACATTTCACCAATTAGAAATACAAATGCCCGACATCACATAAAAAGATGATTAACATCATTAGTCGTTGTTGTTGTTGTGTTCCATAAAGTCAAGTTGATTCATATTCCTAGAGAATTATAGGACAGAGAAAAACTTCCACATAGCATTTCTAAGGCTGTAATTTTAAGAAAGCAGATTGCCGCATCCTTCTCCAGTGGAACAGCTGGCGAATTTGAATAGGCTGGTCTTTTTTTTTTTTTTGGTCTTTCTGTTAGCAACAAAGCCCTTAACAACTGTGCTACCTGGCTTCCTTCATTAGTCAATAGGGAACTGCAAATAAAAACTAAGAAATCTATTATCAAAATAACATGTGTTAATGAGATGCAGAGGAATCGTAACACTCACCCTTTGCTGGTGGTTTGTGATATGGTACTGCCACTGTAAAAAAGCATTTTGGTGTTTCCTCAAAAAGCAAACATAGAATTACTGTATGATCCAGCAATTCTGCTCCTAGGTATATGCCCCAAATAATAGGAGGCAAAAATACAAACAGATACATGAACACCAATGTACATTGCAGTACTACTCACAATAAGAACAGAAATACGGAGACTGTGGACACATATAGAAAATATAACCAATGTCATTGAACAACATGTACCCAAAATCAAATCAAACCGCTTGCCCTACGGTTGACTCCGACTCATAGCGACCCTATAGGATAGAGTAGAACTGCTCCACAGGGTTTCCACGGCACACCTGGTGGATTCAAACTGTCGCCATTTCAGCTAGCAGCCAAGCTCTTAACCAGTGTGCCACCAGGGTTCCGAACAATATGTATAGAAATTCTTAAATAGGAACTTTATTTGCTGTGTAAACTTATACCAAAAACTCAATAAAATATTAGGAAACTATTTAACTAAATGCTTTCTATGTCAGGAGAATGAAGAATAGGAGAGGTGGTGAAAATGTAAAGCTAGGAATGGTGGTGTGTCACCATGCTGGCCACAGCTGCCCAGTGAGTTTTATAAAGGCAGGGCCCTCAGCAGGAGCATTCAACTGACAACAAGAGCCCTATCCAGACAGGCAGGATAGAGACCATGAGTCCTGGATAAGAAGTAAATTGTGTCTAACTTCCTGCACTCTCCCCAACTGCTTGCTGAGTCATCTGACCCCTTAGAGAGGTGCTAGGGAAGCCAAGCATAACAACAATTGTAAGGATGGCACAGGATTGGGCAGTGTTTCGTTCTGTTGTGCATAGGGTCGCTATGAGCCGGAACGACTCAACGGCACCTAACAACAACAAAGGGAAGCCATACCCCATGTCCTGGGCTGTAATATTCCATGTAAGCATGGAAGTGGCCGGGGGGCTACACCCTCAGAACGTGTGGCTTTTAGGCATCGATGTGTGTCAGTGGGCAGGGCAGAGTGTTCAGCTTTCCCAGGCAAGCAGCTGGTTGATTCCAGGAGGCAGAGCCATGCAGGCCCAAGGAGAGCTGGTCATCTACAGCTGTGATCTGGGCAGAGAAAGTGGATGAGGATCTGATAAATAGTAGAGCCTGGAACTGGAGGGGAAACCTGAGAAGTGTCTAATAATATGTTTGTGTTCTGATTAAGGAACTCTTCCTACCCCTAGGTAATGAAGATGTTCTACCATGTCACTTTCTAGAACCATTATAAATTTATATTTTATATTCAGATCTACCTGGAAATGGCTTTTGTGTCTCTTGAGAAGTTTGTGTCATTTTACATATTTCATGTAGTGATAAAATTGACACTGACTCCTCTCTTGCAAATCAATTAAAAAATAGTTGCTGTAGAATCAGTTCCAACTCCTGGCAGCTCCATATACGTCAGAGTAGAACTGTGCTTCCCAGGGTTTTGAATGGCTAATTTTTTGGAAGTATATTGCCAGGCCTTTCTTCCAAGGTGTCTATGAGTGTACTAGAATCATAAACCTTTTGGTTAGCAGCCAAATGGTTAACAACTTCTGCCACTAAGAGACCCCTCATTGCAAAGACCTTTTTTTTCACTCTGCTGTGTTATGTACCTGGTTGTAGAATTTTTTTAATCCTTTCCGTAATTTACCAGAATTTCTTAATGTCTTTATAAACGTTTTTCACCAATTTAGGGCAACTCTCAGTAGCTATCTTTTTCAATATTATGTTTGTCACTTTTTTTTTTTCTCCAGCTCCTTCCTGAGACTTCTCAAAATGGTATTAGAAGCACAGCTCTTTCCATTTCGCTCCAAAGCAAGGCTCACTTTTCTTGATTTCCATCTTCTCCAGGATATTGACACAGGAAGTTCACAGTGTCTATTTAGGTTTCAACACTTTTATGAAGATACTTTATAATGTTTTTTCTAGGTTTTTTAGTTGCCTTCAGCTGGAAGGTTTATCAGAATTGACTAATTTGTGATTACTAGAAATGCAAATCTCCATCTTGCTTTTTTATTTAATGTATCTTAGAATCGTCCCCTCTAAGCACATACAGAATGCATATTATAAAATATTACTAGTTTACATGAGATATTTTACATTACAGTAGGTATATCTATAAAGGATATTTCCAGAAGTATATTATTAAGCTAAGGGGATTTTTTTTTTTTCTCATTTTGGCAACAGCAAAATTGTCCACACTATTGGTTATACAAATTTACATACAATAACAATGTGTGAGAATGTATGTCTCCTATCCCATAGCAACATGATCTTTTGTGTTCTAAAGCATTTTGAGACACCTGCTTTCTAGATGAATGTTGATTTTTTTGGTTGGCAGTTCATATCCACCAGCTGCTCCTTGGAAACCTTATGGGGCAGTTCTACTCTGCCCTACAGGGTTGCTATGAGTCAGAATCGACTCAAAGGCAACTTTTGTTGTTGTTAGTGTTTTTTCAGCGTAGTTTTATTTGCATAAGTGAAGCTGAACATCTTTTCATACATTTTAGAGCCATTATATTTCCATTTATGTGAACCGTTACTCAATTTAATTACAATGTAGGTTTTATTTTTCTCTATTTTTTGAAATCTTTATATTTCAAGGGTTCCCATGTCTGCATAATTCAATATCCTTATAATTTTCATTCAGCTATCATCTTTTTTTATAATTATCACTTCCATCTAGAGATGTTTAGAAGTAGTCACATTTATCAATATATCTTTTAGAAATTATGATTTTTGTGTCATACTTTAAATATTTTTTAGTTCTAAAACGATTTTTTATTTTTTTCCCAATTGCTCCAAAAAGTTTTCTTTTTCAAAATTTTTCTGTATTTAGTTTCTTTTTGGCAGCAATATACACAACCAAACATACATCCATTCACAATTTCTACATGAACAGTTCAATGACATTAGTTACATACTTCACATCATGTCAGCATTCTCACTCTCTACCCATGTTGTTTCATCTCCATTCAAGTTTTGGCCCTTTAAGTTCTCAACTGTGCCTTAAATTCTGTGTTGTCAGTTAAACTCACACAGATAGTTCTTTAAAATAGTGCTGTTCTCAACAAAGACATTATTAATTAAGTTAAACTGTTGTTTAGTTTAGTGATGGCATAATGGGATAGTTTTGGTTCAAGGTTTAAAGATTATTTCCAGGCATTTGGGGGTTCCCCCAGCCTCAATTAATCCAGTAAGTTTGGTTTCCATATGAGTTTGAAGTTCTGTTCCACACTTTTTTTTCTGCTCACCCGCTTTCATCTTTTGGGTGCTTGATTAAAATGTTCAGTAATGGAAGCCAAGAACCATCCATTTCTTCTGTTCTCATGTTCGTGGAAGCAGTAGTTTTTGTAGGTAGTTAGACATGCAGTCCATTTCCTTCTCTGCTTCCTGGGTCATCTTCTTCCTTTGCTGTTCTCAGGCAAATAGAGATCAATTGCTGCATTTTGAGTAAACATACACAAGCTTTTCAGACCCCAGGCTCTACTCACCGAAATAGGAGGTAGAACAGAAACTCTAAGGACAATGAATGTTAGTCCGATTTACTGGATAGACATGTGAAGCCAAGATACAAAACCTTCAAACCAAGAAAGAGCAATGGCATGAAATGTTTAGTTGTATCTAAGTAGTATCAACATGTGCAGATTTTTGTTTGCTTGTTTTTGAGTTTGCTGCCATTGTAGTTTAAAATAAAACAGTTTATTTCCATTTTGCATCCCTCTGCTTTTTTCCCCTGGTACACAGCTTAATGCTGACAGCTACATTAATCTGACTGTGTAACCATTGCTTTTAGTCCATGCCAACTTTCTTATCACCATAGACAAAAATTCACTACTTCCCAGTGAGTGATTTCCCTAGGCCCTCGTTCTTCCTACCTCCCCTCCTGGTAACCACTAGTAACCACTGGTCTGTGTATAATTACTTATTCTTGTCCTTTCATATAAGTAAGAACATACTATAATTATTCTATTGTGATTGTCTTATATCACTCAGTTCAATGTCTTCGAGGTAAATCCATGTTGTAGCGCATACAAGGACTTTGTTTTTCTTTAAGTTCAGGTGGTATTCCATTGTATGTATGTATCTCATTTTGTTTATCCATTCATCTGTTAAAGGACATGGGTTGTTTCCAGCTTTTTCCTTTTGTGAGTAATGCTGCAATAGACATCAGTATACATATGTCTCTTTCTGTCATTGCTTTCCGGTCATTAGGGTATGTACCTAGAAGTGAAATTGCTGAGTCCTCTGGTAATTCTGCTTTTAATTTTTAAGGAATTGCTATACTGTTTTAAACATCAGTTGGACCGTTTTTCATTCCCACCGGCAGTGGATAATTTTTCCAATTTCCCCATGTCCTCACCAACATTTGTTGTTTTCTGATTCTTTTTTGATTAATGCCATTATAACAGGGGTCAAGTGGTATATCTCATTGTAGTTTTGATTTGGAACTCTCTAGTAGATAATGACAATGAGCATCTTTTTATTTGCTTGTTGGCTTCTTCAGTGTCCTTTTTGGTAAAGTGTCTGTTCATGTCCTTTAACTGTTTTTTTTTTTTTTTTTGGATTGGGTTATTTGTCTTTTTTTGCCATTATGTTGTAGAAGTTGTATAAATATTTTGGATACCAGACACTTATTGGAAATATTGTTCCCAGGCTGTAGGTTGAAAAGGTTTGCTTTTCTGTTAATTTAAATACAATATCCATTTGGATTATATTTTGGCGTATATCTTAAAGCCGGCCTTCAAATGTTTTTTTTTTTTTTTTTTTGCTATTAATTAATCAGTTATTCCAGCACAGTATATTAAAGAAGTCCTTATTTCTGTTTTGGTATAAAGTGCTAACTTTATCATACATTATCGTCTCAGCTTAATAGCCTGTTTCATGGCTCTCCCTTCTATTAAATTGATCTCTCTCTATATTTATGCACCAACATCATGTAATTTTAGTTCATATATCTTTAGAATACATTTTAAAATACTAATTCTCTATATCAGCAGTAGTCATCTTTTTGTTTTGTTTTTGTAGAATTTTCCTGGCTCTTCTTACATGTTAATTTTGAATATAATGAACTTTAAAAATAGCTTAACTACTTGAAGTTATATATTGGCATATTATAAGAATCATATTAAATTTTAAAATTGTTTAAAATTAAAAATTTTCTTTATTCATACCCTCTATATTTTTGCTGTTATTGTTCTTGTTAGTTGCCATCAAGTCATTTCCAACTCATGAAAATACCACCTGCTACAGAGTAGAATTGCTCCAAAGGGTTTCCTGGCTGTAATCTTAATGGAAGCCAATGACCATATATTTTCTTCCATGGTACTTCTGGGTGTGTTCAACCCACCAACCTTCAGGTTAGCAGTTGAACATAAACCATTTTTGTGACCTATGGATCTCATACTCACTATAATAATCCATATTTTTTAAAGAAAAAAAACTTATTCTCCTTTAAATGGCACACCAAGCCTCTCTTCCAATGTCTTTCTCCCAGCCCCTTATTTTGCTCTGATTTCCTGTAATTTTATTTAGATATTTGTATTTTTTATACATATATGCCTTGACTATTATTATCCTCTTCCAGTTTAATTCTTAGATGGCTGCTAGCAGTTTAGTCTTACATTCTCCCCTTCTCAACAAGTCAGCAGGAATATAGCTATTTTCCTAACATCAGGAATTCTTATCCTCATACTCATTAACCTAAATGGTTTATATGCCCATTTATGAATTAATCAGTTGTACTACAGTGATGGAATGCATTGATTCATTTTATCTGGCTTCTACTATTTGTCAGATACTAGCACTGGCTGTATCCTTTCACCATACTTATCCAATCAGTATGCTGAGCAAATAATACGAGAGGCTGCACTATATGAAGAACTGGGCATCAGAAGTAGAGGAAGACTAATCAACAATCTGTGATATGCAGATGACACAACCTGGCTTGTTGAAATGAAGGTGGAGTACTTAACGATGAAGAACAAAAACTACAGCCTTCAGCATGGACTATACCTCAACATAAAGGAAACAAAAATCTTCACAACTGGACCAACAAGCGACATCATGATAAAGAGAAAATATTGAAGTCATCAAGGGTTTCATTTTACTTAGATTCACAATCCACACCCATGGATGCAGCAGTCAAGAAATCAAATGACATATTTCATTGAGCAACTCTGATCCAAAAGACCTCTTTAAAGTGTAAAAAAGCAAAGATGTAACTGTAAGGACTGAGGTATGTCCAACTCAAGCCATGGTATTTTCATTTGTCTCATATGTATGGAAAACTGAAAAATGAACAAGGAAGTCTAAAGAAGAATTGATGCATTTGAATTATGATGTTGCAAAGAATACTGAATATACCATGGACTGCCAGAAGAAAAAAAAAATCATTCTTGGAAGAAGTACAGCAAAAATGCTCCTTAGAAAAGTCAGGATGGAGAGACTTTGTCTCACTTTTTTGGATATATTATCAAAAGGGATCAATCCCTAGAGAAGATGGTTATGCTTGGTAAAATAGAGGGTCAGCAAAAAAGAGGATGACCCTCAATGAGATGAACTGACACTGTTTCTAAAGCAATGGGCTCAAAAACATCAAAGATTGTGAGGATGGTGCACAACTGGACAACATTTAGTTCTGTTATAAATAGTGTTGATTTGAGTTGGAACCAATGTGACAGTTCCTAACAACAACAGAGAATTGGTGACATAGCTGTGAACAAAACACAAAAATCTCTACTCTCCTGGTAGTTATGATGTTATAGAGAAAATAGACAATAAAATGGATACATAAAGTGTAACATCATAAGCACCAGGAGGATAAATGTGCTACACAGAAAAGTAATATAGTAAAGGGGAATAGCAAATTTGGAGGGAGGGTGAACTTGTAGTTTTAGACAGTAAATCTAAGAAAAGCCTCACTGAGAAAAAGATAATAGAATAAAAATCTAACCAAATAGAGTGTGTGGGTATGATGCAATGAGTTTCCCTTATTTGGCCTTTCTTACCCTGTGGTCAGGCCAACATCTTGCAAGCAATTTGTTGGTTTACTATCTGGATAAGCAACTTGCAGGGATTTGTCAGTTTACTATCCACATAAGTGGCTTCCAAAGGATTGGTCCGGTTACTATCCACCTAAGCCAATTGCAAAGGACTGATCAGTTTATGGTCCACACTGTAGTTGACATTTACTGGGATTGGCTGAGAGACATCTCCCGGTACCCCATTCTGAGCCTTACCAGAATTGGCTGGGGAATCCTGCCCAGTAGTTGACATTTATCCAGATTGATTAGGAAGCCCCACTTGTAATTGACAAGGAGTACATGAGCTACCCTATAAAAACCCTGGAACCTGAGAGCAAAGTTATCCTGATAGAGAGAAAAGCAACCCACAGTCACTCTGAGAAAGAACTGTTGCAGTGGGGAGCTCATCTGAAGCTGCTCTAGCTGTGAAAGGGAGGGATGAGTTCTTTGCTTTGGGGACCTTTGCAGACCTAACTCACATACCTTTTCCTGAGTTGTATCATGAATTTCCTGATGTTTACCCTGAGTTGCATCCTGAATTGTACCATGTTATTTCTGCATTGTTAGTCTATGAAACCACATAAGTGTGAGTATAGTCTGTGAGTTCTTTGTGACTGTTGGAATGAATTACTGAACCTACAAATAGAAAGTGAATTAATGGAAAGGGGGAAGGTGGAGGCATATTTGATGCCCATCTCTTATTTCACTCCTTGGAAACACTATGTTGCAGTTCTATGCTGTCCTATTGGGTTGACTATGATTCAGAGTTGACTCAAAAGCAATGGTCTTGATTTGGTTTTTTGACCCCTGGTGGTGCAGTGGTTAAGCTCAGGCTGCTAACCAAAAGTCCATAGTTTGAATCCATCAGCCACTCCTTGTAAACCCCGTGGAGCAGTTCTTCTCTGTCCTATGGGGCCGCCATGAGTGGGAATCAACTAAATGGCAACAGGTTTTTTATGGGTTTATAAGAACCATCTGTATGTTGACTTGGGTTCACAAAGTTATGCTTACCATGGGTTAGGACCACAGAAGAATTAAGCCCACAGCGAGCCAGAACTCTGCTTATTTTGTCTGAAGTGATGTTGGGAATAGTAATGTTGAATGGGGTGTCTTCTGATTGTATCAAAAAAGTGGACTTCGGATTCAGAGAATAATAGTCAATTTGGCCCAGAATCTACTATAAAAGTTTTAACATGTACATTAAAACGTCTTGGGACTTTTTATACTTTTGGAGAAAGGACAGAATATAGTTTTTAACAACTACCTGTCCCTCAAGATGATTGATGCATGACAGCATTTTTTACATCATGGGCTACAATCTTTGGGTTACCAGAAGTTAGAAACCTCAATATCACTGGCATCTTCATCAAGAGGTTAAATAAGTCACCTTGAGATAATATAAAGAATCTTCTCTAATCATGATGCCATAAAAGTAGGAATTAATAACAGGAAGAATAAGAAAAAAAATCAAATACACCGCAACTGAATAACACCCTGCTTAAAAAATCACTGGATAATAGAAGAAATCAAAGATGGAATAAAAAAATTCCTAGAATCAAACAAGAAAGAAAACACATCATACCAAGACATTTGAGACACAGCAAAGGCTGTGCTCAGATGTCGATTTATACCAACAGATGCGCACATCAAAAAAAGAGAGAGAAAATCAAAACATTAGCTACACAACTTGAACAAATAGAAAGATAACAGCAAAAGAAGCCCCCAGCCAACAGGAAACTGGAAATAATGAAGATCAGAGCAGAAATGAATGAAAGAGGGAATAGAAAAAGAATAGAAAGAATCAACAAAACCAAAAGTTAGTTCTTTAAAAGGATCAATGAAATCGAGAAACCACTGGCGAAACTGAAAAAAGAAAAACAGGAGAAGATGCAAATAAACTAAATAAAAAATGAAATGGGGGGGGCTTACAACAGACCCGACTGAATAAAAAAGAGTATAATAGGCTACTATGAAAAATTATGCTCCTAAAAATTTGAAAACCTAGAGGAAATGGACGAATTTCAAGAAATACACTATCTACATAAACTAACACAACTGAGGTTGAAAATCAGAACAGACCCATAACAAGACAAGAGATTGAAAAATTAATAATAATAATAACTCCCAACAAAAACAAGCCCTGGCCCAGATGGCTTCACTGGATAATTCTACCAAACATTCAGAGAAGAGCTTGCACCATACTAATCAAACTGTTTCAGAACATAGAAAAGGAAGGATACTTCCAAATTCTTTCTATGAAGCCAGCACAACCCTGATATGAAAACCAGGCAAAGACACCACAAAAAATGAAAATTACAGACCAAAACCTTTCATGAATATAGATGCAAAAATTCTTAACAAAATTCTAGCTAATAGAATTCAATATCATACCAAAAATGTAATACACCATGATCAAGTGGGATTCATGCTGGGTATGTAAGGATGGTCCCATGTTAGACAATCAATCAACATAATCCACCACATAAATAAAACAAAACAAAGCAATCACATGATCATCTGCATCAACACAGAAAAGGCACTCAATGAAGTCCAACACCCATTCCTGATAAAAACTTTCGATAAAATAGGTATCGAAGGGAAGTTCCTCAAAATAATAAAGGGCATCTGTACAAAACCAATAGCCAACATCATTCTTAATAGAGACTGAAAACATTCCCCTTGAGAACAAGAACAAGGATCCCTTTTATCACCACTTCTATTTAACATTGTGCTGGAAGTCCTAGCTAGAGCAATAAGGCAAGAAAAAGAAATAAAGGGTATCTAAATTGGTAAGGAAGAGGTAAAACTATCCCTATTTACAGATGCTATGGTGCTATACATAGAGAATCCAAATGACTCCACAGGAAAACAGCCAGAACTAATAGAAAGATTGAACAGAGAAGCAGGACACAAGATAAACACACAAAAATCAGCTGGATTCCTATAAACCAATAAAGAGAACTACTAAAAGGAAATCAGGAAAGTAATATCATTTTAATAGCCCCTAAAAAATAAAATACTGAAAGCATTTCCCTTGAGAACGGGAACCAGACAAGGATGCCCTTTATCACCGCTCTTATTCAACATCGTGCTAGAAGTTCTAGCCAGGGCAATTAGGCTAGACAAAGAAATAAAGGGCATCCAGATTGGCAAGGAGGAAGTAAATTAACTCTATTTGCAGATGACATGATCTTATACACAGAAAACCCTAAGGAATCCTCCAGAAAACTACTGAAACTAATAGAAGAGTTTGGCAGAGTCTCAGGTTATAAGATAAACATACAAAAATCACTTGGATTCCTCTACATCAACAAAAAGAACATCGAAGAGGAAATCACCAAATCAATACCATTCACAGTAGCCCCCAAGAAGATAAAATACTTAGGAATCAATCTTACCAAATATATAAAAGACCTATACAAAGAAAACTACAAAGCTCTACTACAAGAAATTCAAAAGGACCTACTTAAGTGGAAAAACATACCTTGCTCATGGATAGGAAGACTTAACATAGTAAAAATGTCTATTTTACCAAAAGCCATCTATATATACAATGCACTTCCAATCCAAATTCCAATGTCATTTTTTAAGGTGATAGAGAAACAAATCACCAACTTCACATGGAAGGGAAAGAAGCCTCGGATAAGCAAAGCATTACTAAAAAAGAAGAAGAAAGTGGGAGGCCTCACTCTACCTGATTTCAGAAGCTATTATACAGCCACAGTAGTCAAAACAGCCTGGTACTGGTACAGCAACAGACACATAGACCAATGGAACAGAATTGAGAACCCAGATATAAATCCATCCACATATGAGCAGCTGATATTTGTAAAGGCCCAGTGTCAGTTAATTGGGAAAAGATAGTCTTTTTAACAAATGGCGCTGGCATAATTGGATATCCATTTGCAAAAAAATGAAACAGGACCCATACCTCACACCATGCACAAAAACTAACTCCAAGTGGATCAAAGACCTAAACATAAAGACTAAAACGATAAAAATCATGGAAGAAAAAATAGAGACAACCCCAGGAGCCCTAATATAAGGCATAAACAGAATACAAAACATTACCAAAAACGACAAAGAGAAACCAGATAACTGGGAGCTCCTAAAAATCAAACACCTATGCTCATCTAAAGACTTCACCAAAAGAGTAAAAAGACCACCACAGACTGGGAAAGAATTTTCAGCTATGACATCTCCTACCAGCGCCTGATCTCTAAAATCTACATGATTCTGTCAAAACTCAACCACAAAAAGACAAACAACCCAATCAAGAAGTGGGCAAAGGAAATGAACACACACTTCACTAAAGAAGATATTCAGGCAGTTAACAGACACATGAGAAAATGTTCTCGATCATTAGCCATTAGAGAAATGCAAATTAAAACTACGATGAGATTCCATCTCACTCCAATAAAAAAAAAAAAAGGCTGCCATTAATCCAAAAAACACAAAATAATAAATGTTGGAGAGGCTGCGGAGAGATTGGAACTCCTATACACTGCTGGTGGGAATGTAAAATGGTACAACCACTTTGGAAATCCATCTGGCGTTATCTTAAACAGTTAGAAATAGAACTACCATACAACCCAGAAATCCCACTCCTCGGAATATACCCTAGAGAAACAAGAGCCTTCACACAAACAGATATATGCACACCCATGTTTATTGCAGCTCTGTTTACAATAGCAAAAAGCTGGAAGCAACCAAGGTGTCCCTCAACGGATGAATGGGTAAATAAATTGTGGTATATACACACAATGGAATACTATGCGTCGATAAAGAACAGAGACGAATCTGTGAAACATTTCATAACATGGAGAAACCTGGAAGGCATTATGCAGAGTGAAATCAGTCAGAGGCAAAAGGACAAATATTGTATAAGACCACTATTATAAGAGCTTGAGAAATAGTATAAACTGAGAAGAACACATACTTTTGTGGTTACGAGGGGGGGAGGGAGGGAGGGAGGGAGAGGGTTTTTTACTGATTAATTAGTAGATAAGAACTGCTTTAGGTGAAGGGAAGGACAACACTCAATACATGGAAGGTCAGCCCAATTGGACTGGACCAAAAGCAAAGAAGTTTCCGGGATAAAATGAATGCTTCAAAGATCAGCGGAGCAAGGGCGGGGGTTTGAGAACCATGCTCTAAGGGGACTTCTAAGTCAATTGGCAAAATAATTCTGTTATGAAAACATTCTGCATCCCGCTTTGAAATGTGGAGTCTGGGGTCTTAAATGCTAACAAGCGGCCATCTAAGATGCATCAATTGCTCTCAACCCACCTGGAGTAAAGGAAAATGAAGAACACCAAGGTCACACGACAACTAAGAGCCCAAGAGACAGAAAGGGCCACATGAACCAGAGACCTACATTATCCTGAGACCAGAAGAACTAGTTGGTGCCCGGCCACAATTGATGACTGCCCTCACAGGGAGCACAATAGAGAACCCCTGAGGGAGCAGGAGATCAGTGGGATGCAGACCCCAAATTCTCATAAAAATACCAGACTTAATGGTCTGACTGTGACTAGAGGAATCCCGGCGGGCATGGTCCCCAAACCTTCTGTTGGCACAGGACAGGAACCATTCCCGAAGACAACTCATCAGACATGAATGGGACTGGACAGTGGGTGGGAGAGAGGTGCTGATGAAGAGTGAGCTAATTATATCAGGTGGACACTTGAGATAGTGTTGGCATCTCCTGTCTGGAGGGGGGATGGGAGGATAGAGAGAGTGGGAAGCTGGCAAAATTGTCACGAAAGGAGAGACTGGAAGGGCTGACTCATTAGGGGGAGAGCAAGTGGGAGTATGGGGTAAGATGTATGTAAACTTATATGTGACAGACTGACTTGATTTGTAAACATTCACTTGAAGCTCAATAAAAGTTAATAAAAAAATAAAAGCAGTAATAAAACTGAAAAAAAATAAAATACTTAGGAATAAATCTGACCAGGGTCATAAAAGACCTATACAAAGAAAACTAACAAAAGACTACTGTAAGAAACTAGAAGACTTACCTAAATGGAAAAATATTCCATGCACATCGATAAACACAACATTGTCAACATGTTAATTCTACCCAAAACAATCTATAATGCAATCCCAGTCCAAATACCAATAGCATTCTTTAACAAGATGGAAGAAATAATCAGCATCTTTACATGGAATGGGAAGAGGCCCCGGATAAGTAAACCACTACTGAAGAAGAAGAATAAAGTAGGAGGACTTGTGCTACCAGACCTCAGCACCTACTATACATCTACAGTAGTCAGAACAGCCTGGTACTGGTACAATTACAGACACATCAACTAATAGAATAGAACTGAGAACCCAGATGTAAATCCATCCACCTACAGCTGCCTGATCTCAACAAATGCTGAAAGTCCATTAAATGGGAAAAAGACAGTCTTTTTAACAAATGGGGCTGACAAAGCTGGATGTTCATCTGCAAAAAAAAATGAAACAGGAGCCATACCTCACACCATACACAAAAACTAATTCCAAATTGAAACAAAGACCTAAAATATAAAACTACAAGGTTTTATATATGTATAAACAAAAACTACAAAGATCATAGAAGGAAAAATAGGGTCAACTCTTAAGGACTTAATTCATGGCATAAACAGGATAGAAACCATAACTACAAATACACAAGCACCAGAAGATAAATTTGATAACTGGGATCTTCTAAAAATTAAACACTTATGCTCATCAAAAGACTTCACCAAAAGAGTAAAAAGAGAATGTAGAGAATTCAGGAAAAAAGAGAAAAATTGGTTATGACAAATCCAACAAAGTTCTAATCTCTAAAATTTATAGGAAAATCCAACACCTCTACAGCAAAAAGACAAATAACACAACTAAAAAATGAGCAAAGGATATGAAAGGATACTTGATGAAAGAAGACTTTGAGGAGGCTAACAGACACATGAGGAAATACTCAAGATCACTAGCCATTAGAGAAATGCAAATCAAAACTACAATGAGATACCATCTCACCCCAACATTACTGGTATGAATCAAGAAAAAATAGAAAATAACAAATGTTGAAGAGGCTGTGGAGGGATTGGAACTCTTATGCACTGCTGGTGGGAATGCAAAATGGTACAACCATTTTGGAAAATGATATGATGCTTCCTTAAAAGGCTAGAAACAGAAATACCATATGATCCAGCAATCCCACTTCTAGGAATATATCCTAGAAAAATAAGAGCCATCACACAAATAGACATATGCACCCCCATGTTCATTGCAGCATTATTCACAATAGCAAAAAAATGAAAATAAGTGTCCATCAACAGACGAATGGATAAACAAACTATGGTACGTACACAAAATGGAATACTATGCAACAGTCAAGAATAATGATGAATCTGGAAAACATCTCACAACATGGATAAATTCGGAGGTTTTTATGCTGAGTGAAATAAGTCAGTCACAAAATGATAAATATTGCATGAGACCACAATTATAAAAACTGATGAAAAGGTTTACACACAAAAAGAAACAATCTTTGATGGATAAAAGTAAGGGAAGGTTTGGGGAGGGAAAAATACTAACTAGACAATATACAAGTGGTATCTATGGTGAAGGGTAAACCAGTACACAGTATTGGGGAATCAGGACAACTTCACCAAGGTGAGGTCATGGAAGCTTCATAGACACATTCGAACTCCCTGGGGGACATCTAGCTCAATTGGCATAGCATAGTTTATAAAGAAAATAAACTACATCCTATTTGGTGAGCAGCATCTGAGGTTTTAAAAGCTTGTGAGTGGCCATCTAAGATACTTCACTGGTCCCACCCCATCTGAGGCAAGGGAGAATGAAGAAAACCAAAGACACATGGGAAAGATTAGTCCAAAGTACTAATGGACCACAACTACCACAGCCTCCACCAGACTGAGTCCAACACAACTAAATCGTGCCTGGCTACCACCACCAACTGCTCTGACAGGGATCACAATACAGGGTCCCAGACAGAGCTGGAGGAAAATGGAGAACAAAACTCTAACTCACAAAACAAAAAAAATAGACTTTCTGATCTGACAAAGACTGGAGCAATCCTGAGTTTATGGCCCCTGGGCACTCTTTTCACTTGGTACTCAAGTCCAAAGATTAGACAGGCCCGTAAAACAAAGGACGACTAAACGTGTACCCCAACCCAGGGGCAAGAACTAGAATGCAGGAGGAAGAGAAAAGCTGGAATGGGGAACCCAAAGTTGAGAAGGTGAGAGTGTTGACAGGTTGTAGGGTTGGCAATCAATGTCACAAAATAATATGTGTATTAATTATTTAATGAGAAACAAATTTGCTCTGTAAAACTTCATCTAAAGCATAATGAAAGGAAAGAAAGAAAGAAATCTGGCTTCCAAATCTAGTGCTAGTCTTCCCAGCACTCTGACCCAAGGTAAGTTTTACTACAAAATTGAGCAAATATGAGAACCATAGTTTTGTAGGGAACTTTAATTTGGATATCCAGGGCACACATTTATACTTAAACATTAGCTGACATTATCATCTAATTATTACTATCTGCCATGGGCCTTAATTTGAAAAGAAATACAGACGTAAGCATGAATAAGTGTCAGTCAACCATGTTATTTAAATATATATATATATACATATATATATATATATATATAGAAGTGGAGGTTTAGGGAAGGAGAGCTTAGCTTTTATATGAGAAGATGGGAAGTGAATTGTTAGTTACTTTAAAAAAGACCGCTGAGATTGGCAGACATAGGAAAAAGTGCAGTTGAACTTTTCATGAGTGGGAAATGGCTTTAACAAATCTTCAGATATGTGGGAATATGGAGTCCTATAGGGACAGGCTTTTAGCAAAAAAAAAAAAAAAAAACGGTTGCCTTGTGTAACTTCACCTTACTAATGCCAGTAAATTTCCATTAGTGCTTAAACTAGCCCAAATCAGATTTGGCCAGCCCTGCATGCACAGAAGGGCCAGCTGTAAGTGCTGAATGACCTCAACAGAGGACGCAGCAACAGGAGGAATTAATCAGAAGGAAAATCATCACCTGGACCCTATTTCCAAGACAGCAATCTGACAAGAACCACATCACCTGCTATTTCCTGGGCATTTTCTAGAGTTTTTCCTCCCCAGAACACCTGTGTGGCCACTGTCTTGCTGTCCAAATCATATATAAGCCCTGCTTCCCTGTAGCTCAGGGAGCTGGAACTGAAGAACTTCCTCCAGGCTTGCTGCTCCACATATTGCAATAAAGTTACTTTCTCTTTCTCAAAGACCAGCGTCTAGATAATTGGCCAGTCTGAGTGCATTGGACAAGAACCCACTGTTGTGTAACAGGCCAACGACACTGGACCCAAGGTCAGCAGGGTCACCAAGAGACTAAAGAAAGACTCCAGAAACAGCGATCATGACATATGGTTTATGAGGAGAGCTTATTTACGGGACAGTCCGTCCAGGGTGCCAGCTGGGCCAGTTTAGTGCTCGGCAACCACCTACCAGGGGACAAAAGCTTGTATACTGTTCCAGCTGGAGCTAAGGCTTATCGTTTTTCTTCCCAAATCCTTGGGCAGTCAGCATTCCCAGGAACTTCATGTCTAGGCCCAGATGTTTTTCTTCTTGTTGCTAAGGTGTTCCTCAGCCTTGGCCACTGACCCAATCACGCCACTCCCAGCCTTGTACCTTAGCCTGAATCCATCCCAAGTTCATCCCCAGCATGCTTCAGGGAAGAGCAAAGCTTCTTCCATTAGGAGATGCATGTAGCTGAATAGCATTATCCTACACCCACCTTCCCGGTTTCAGTAACAGTTTTCGTGCCCAACATGGGGCCTCCATGGCCCAGCACCCCCTTGACCACTAGCTGAAACTCTACTGACCCTCAGTGTGTACAGAGTTCCTTGTTTAGGAGGATCAGGTTGGTCTCCTAACCAAGGCGGCAACCAGGCTGAGGAGCTTTTACTTTGGGAATTAGAAACTAACTCTGGTATGGCATCCACTAGGTAAGTGCCCTTGGAATTTCTCTTGTTAAGTGTAAGTGCTTGGGTTGGACGTAAGGAGGTATCTGGAGGATTGAAGTAGAACTAAGATATCCCCATTAGGGGGAACTAAAGACCTACTAAGATCATTCTTGTTACTCTGCCTCTCCCCCTAGCCAACAGCAGAGAATGGGCACCCTAATTTCTGGTTAATTGTGGATCTAATTTTGAGATGGGGATGTACTCAGAGGATTGAAATAGGACTAGGACATCCCCCATTAGGGTAGATTGAAGCCCTACTAAGATTATCCTTTTTATCTTGCCCCATACTCCCCCTAGTCAATGACAGAGAATGGGCAGCCTAGTTTATGGTGGTTGACTTTGGTTAAGTTCAAGTTCTGGTTCTGTTTCTGAGCGTGCGTATGTGAGTCTTAACTATGACAAAAGAGAGGGTTGTCTCTTTGGCAAAACAAAAACCTACAAAAACAGTGTAAGCTAATGGTGCAGAGGGAAAAGGAAAGTGAGAAAAGCCATACCTGGAGAGGCTTAGGGCAAATGCCAGGCCAGGTAAATGTTACGATTGATAGGAGGCCAGGGTCTTCTGGTTCCATCCAGCCAGAGACCCAAGAATATATGCATATAAATAGGAAGATAGGGTATGAAGAGAAAACAAATCCGGAATGTTTTAAAAAGGGTTATGTGGTTTTTTTTTTTTTAATGTGTTTAAGATTATGCTTTTATCTGGATGTACTACAGACAGCACGTAACACTGCCTTCAGCCAATACTTAATTGGATACGCTAAAAGAGGGACTAGAATTTGCTCAGGAGAAACACAGGCTTTTTGTTTACAGAGTGGATGCTTAGGTCAAAAACCTGAACCTCACACAGATTTGCATTTACCCATACCCCTTCCACCTGGGTGTTCAGGCCTAGTTCCCAGCTCAGCAGCCACCATACCTCTGTCAGAGCCCTTGGCCACCTCTCTGGGGAATTGCTCGCAGGTCCATCATGAATCAGAAACTCCTGGTCCTGCTGCAGGAATAGTCTCCCCAGCACACACCCTTAGTGGGTTGCAATTTGGCCAGTGATCCACTCAATTCTCCCCAGAGCAATTTCCACTGAGACAAATGCCTGCCCAGAGTTGATTGCAATGGCCAGCCTAGAGGGTTTATCTGGGTCCACAAACCATTCTCCACCTCTGACCTGTATAATTGGAATATTCTTTTAACTTCAGAGGAATGGAAGATGGTCTTAGAAAAGACATGCCAAGAGGCCAAGAGGTTGCCTAACTTCAACCCTCAAAATGGTATTAGACTCCAAGCAGCTCAGATGGTACCTGTCACAGGCATTGACTGGAGGCAGGACAGCTGGAATGTTATAAAAACTGACAGAAAGGGGCCCCAAATCTGAAGAGCTTCAGGAAAGTTCAGGATATACAACAAGACCCCAAGGAAATCCCTCCAGCTTCTGAGAATGGGTGTATGAAGTATAGCAACAGTTTGCTGATATAAACTCTGAAGACCCAGGGAAAGCCAGGTTAATATAAATATGCCCTCATCAGCCAGATCACCCCCAACATCAGGCAGAAACTTTGAAAGAAGGAGGTCTAGGAATGAATACTTCACAACTTCTTGAGATTGCCATTAAGGCCTTCAATAATTGGGATCAGGTACAAGGAAAAAGTCCAAGAGATCTTCTGGCAGCAGCTCCTGGCAACTTGTCAACCAGGCAAACCTCCAGCCACCCCAGGCAGGGACAAGTCTGCAGTCCCAGCCCTTGGCCCGGCTTCATTCTCTGGGTGGAGAGCTGTCAAACACAGACATAGGCAGCACACAGCTTCAGGGCCTGGTAAGATGGTCAACACCCTTACCGTGCCCCAAACCCTGGCAGTCCCATGACAGAAAGAGCATCTTAGCTAGAGGAAAGAAAGCCTACTAGAGAATGCCTTTCTTGAGTAATGTATTATGGTCAACAGAGGTGGCAGTTACACACTGTCCTGGGCACCAGAAGGGAGAGTCTTTTCAGCTGCCAGAAACCCCCAGTGATAAACATGTGAATGGGGCTTTGACCTTAAATAACTGAACAGAAGATGGGTACAATTTCCAAGGACAGGTATTAATACCAGAACACCTGATGCACCTGATAATAAAGGCAGCACATGAGAGCACACACTACTGTGACCCTAATACTCCACAGCGTGTTTTCTCCTTTTCAAAATGGGCAGTTGAGAGCTTGACATAACTAATGCCATGATGAACCTATAAGGTTTTTTATTCCTGCCTGCCTTCTCCTTTCTGAATACTTTCGTTAATGACTCTGTTTTGTCCTACCCAACCACCTGTGACTTACGACCCCCCACATGAAGATTAGAGCCTAGATGTCTGACATGTATATCTTTAGCCTGATAAGCAGACGACTGGTATGCATGTAATTAGTTTAATAAAGTGTCCCTTGTAATTATCTTGTAATGAATACCTCATCTGGCCTTGCCATCTATGGGCTATATGCCAAAAAGATGCTTCTAACCCTAGTAAAAGTCATATATAAGGTCTAATGTAAAATTGCCTTTCAGTAGTCCATAAAGACAGCCTGAGTTGCTGTCAGACTTTCTTTTGGTGCTACCTCCGAAATAAACTGTCTGTCTCTTTCTGTCTCGGAATACATTTCACTGGCTCTACGGCTCCAGGGCACAGACCCTAATTGAGCAACATTACAGTTGGAATGGTATGTTTGAACAATGTGTCACCTGTGCAAAGAACAATCCAAAACCAGGACCACCACCTCCTATGCCTGGGGTAAAAGCCTGTGGGACTGGACCCAGAGAAGACTGGTGAGTGGACTTAACAGTTATGCCAACAGCTATAGGAGGTTTCAATTACCTTTTAGTGTTTGTAGATACCTTGACCGAAAGAGTAGAATCCTTCCCCTTATGAATGGGAAAGGCAACTGAGGTAAGCAAAGCTTTCCTCAATGAAATTATTTCTAGATTTGGCCTACTTATTCAATTCAAAGCCATGACAGAGGAGCATTTGTATCCAAAGTGAAGATATTTAGGAATTCAGTGGAAGCTACATGCTCCCTGGAGACCACAGCAAATAGTGCATTGGCTGTGTGCTTAAAAGGTCTAATTAGAAACCTAAGCTAGTATGAGCAATGTGGAGAATACTTGTATTCTAAGAGACCAACTTGCCCGAATCGAGCTGCTATATTGCCCTGTTGAAAGACTGGGTAGGCCCTAGAGGCAGGCTCCAACTGAGCCCCTATGAAATGGTGTATGGGAGATCTTTCCTTAAGGCAGCCTGGGGATATAGTGCTCAACATGATCCTCAACTAGTCCAGAAACTTAGTGTTTCCAGGTATCTTGGGTCACTCTATGTAACTCTGAATGCTGTTAACCATTATGCATCCAGTTGTATGTTCTTTCCCACAGATACCCCTCTTCATCCTTTCACCCCAGGAAACCTAGTTCTCATAAAGAAGTGGGATGACCATCATCCACGTACCTAGCTTCAATCCAAGTGGACTGGTCCTTACAAAGTTCTTCTAGTCACCCACTCCTCAGTGAAGGTAGCCAAAGTGAAACCTTGGATCCACTACACCATGGTGAAGTATGTACCCATAGATTCAGGTGTGCCTTTAAAGCCTCCCCCTATAGGCACAGGTCACCAAAGTACAGACTACAAAGACAGCCAACCCTCCAAAGTGGAGTGGGAGTGCAAGCTACTAGAAGACTTAAAGACTACTTTTTAAGAAACAGCCTACAGATAAGTAACCCTTTTCCACCTTAAGTCTCCTTTGCCTCGTACCCCCAGGGACTAGTCATTTCCTGTCTGTTTCTAAGTTGGTAAAAACTCTGCACCGTGTCAGCAGGAAGTAGCCAGATGAGTCACTGACCCTTATCCCTTAAAATTAAGGAATTACTACAACTCTAGGGGAGTTTGTAACCTGACCTTACTAATGCCAGTAAATTTCCATCAGTCCTTAAATTAGCCCAAATCAGATTTGGCATGCCCCGCATGTGCAGAAGGGCAGCTGTGATTGCTAACTGACCTCAACAGGGGACGCAGCAACAGGTGGAATGAATCAGAAGGAAAATCATCACCTGGACCCTATTTTGAAGCCAGAGGTCCAACAAGAACCACTTCACCTCCTGTTTCCTGGATGCCTTCTGGAGTATTCACTCCCCAGAACACCTGGGTGGCCACCATCTTGCTGCCCAAATCACACACCCTATAGTTCAGGGAGCCAGATTTGGGGAACTTCTTCCCTGACACCTTGCTCTGTGCATTGCAATAAAGTTACTTTCTCTTTCTCAAAGGCCAGTGTCCAGATAATTGGCCAGTCTGAGCACGCCAGACAAGGATCCACCTTCTAGGGTTCGGGAATACCTGGAGTCGATTCCGACTCATAGCAACCCTATAGGATAGAGTAGAACTGCCCCACAGAGTGTCCAAGAAGTGGCTGGTGAATTTGAACTGCTGACCCTTTGTTTATCAGCTAAATGCTTAACCACTGGGCAACAAGGCCCCCACTGCGCCACTGGGGCCCCATACAGGCTAGAGGTCTAGTATATCCATAGCACCAGTTATGTGGATTTAGTGGTAGGAAGGTAAACCCATTGCTGTTAGGTCAATTCTGACTCAGTGACCCTATCAGAGCTCCAGAAAGGTAAAGGTAGACATAATTCAGATTTTAGAAATATTTGAATACGAATTTAAGTTTAGAACTTTTATGAATCTAGTAGGGATTCATTGTCTAAAAAAGGTAGAATGGTAGGTGGTGAATTAGAGAAAAGATATTTTCTTTAGTGTTTTAGTATTGAAGTACAGAGTGTATTTTCTAATGTTTTAGTATAACTGTATAAGCTAGTCTTTGAAACGTAATTACTTGCTCTGGAATCTGTCCCATGATTGTTCCTTTAAAGAAAAATAAGGTAATCAATTTTTAGTTGTTGATTAAACTATGTTCCTCTCCCAAGGACAAAAAAGAAATACACAAAACTGAGGTAGCTGAACAAAGCTTAGATCCATCTTGTGACAGAAACCAGGACAGTGTGAAGAGACTTGCAGGACTTCAATAATAGATTATTTTATCATCATGTTTACCTCAAAGAAAAATCAACATTCCTGAAAACCTCTAAACCCTGACCTTCCTTCCTATTAAAGCCCTCCAGTTAGCCCTTTAGAGTTAGACAGAATTTGGGAGAAATTATTTAAACCCCTCTGTCTCTTGGACATTGGTGTTCAATAAAACCCTCTTGCTGCTTACCTCCTCCTGTCCCAGTATTGGCTTTGTGGCAGACGGCTTGAATCCACGATGTGCGGTAAGAAATTGTGGCACCCAACGTGGGGCTCTTTGCCACTTGAGATGCAGGCGGCCCCAGGGGAGGCCTTAACACTTAAGCAGCTGCCAGAGGTTTTTTTCATTTCAGAAGGGAACATTGCCTGGTCCTTATTCTCGCCACAGCACTGCTGATTCCTACCCACGCAGAAACAAAGTAAGCAGGAAACGAGACAGGCTAAGGGACAACAAATCCTGGGGCAAGTCCACAATTCCTCACCCTGTTATGCTCAGGGCCAGGACAGATAGACTAAGCCCAGGGGGGCTTAGACTCTTGGTTTCTGAAGCATGTGCTGCTTCGGATGACTGGCCCTGTGAGTAGGTTCACATAAGGGTCCCTTGGTGGCTCTAGAGTCTTGGTTTTGGTTTTCGGGTGTGTGAAAGAGCTTAAGGCTGTCAAGATCACCTCTGTCATTCTAGGGATTGTTTGGGAGGCTGGGATTGCCAAGACTGAGTGTGAGGCCAGCCAAGTAGCTGAGTGTGTATATGTGTGACTTGGATACACAGCAGTAGAATTGTCCGTGTGAAACTGAAGAGATCTCACGTCGTCTTCGTCATTGTGCTAACCCCTATTTGTACAAAGCCTGTTGTCAGATTCGTGAATATTTTTGGTCCCAGTTCTTTAATTGTGACAGTTGGTCCCATGGGTCATCAGAAGTCTACCATGCCCAAGGTGTCTTAGACCAGCGTCTAAGAGATAAGGGGAGTTCTGGCTAAATTAAGCTTAATTAGAAAAGAAGTAGACTTCCAGGTTGGCCTTACAATTCACCATCATCAAGTTCAAAAGGAAAGAATCGGCCCATTAATAACTACTAAACATTTGAAAAGGGCACCCAGCTGGGCGGCAGGGGGCGAGTACTCATCAATCCCTGCTAAATCCCTCCTGGGGAGCATCCTAGCAAACTGGAAAAGGTAGAGCTATGAACCCATGATTAAAAATAATAATAATAATTGTGTTTTTATACAGTAATGTTTGACATCAATATCAGCTAAAAAATCAGGAACATACGGTTCCTTGATTTTTAGTATGATTTTTCAGCTTGATTTATTTTGTAAAAGACAAAAAAATGAGATGAATCCCCTATATCCAAGCTTTTATGTCTTGTTACTAAACTTTAAACCCCTCTAACCAGGTTCTTTCCCAGAGTAAGCCGAAACCAAAGGTGCCTCCCAATTCCTTAACTGAGGACCCGCTTTTAGAAGGATGGGCTCCAGCAACCTCTTGGGCTCCCCCTCCCCTGAGCAGGGGAGGTACCGTAGAAGCCGAGGGGTAGGGCTGTAGAAAGACAAGATCTCCTACTAGGATGGCGGAGCCCGACTCTAGCCTGGCCAGCCCACCGGGGCTGACAGAGAAAGAACAGGCAGTGTGAATCCCACTCTGTGACTCCATCAGGTATAGTCTCCCCCTCTCCTTCCCGTCAGGGTACTGTTTTGGTGAGGATGCCCCAGGAGTCTAGGCAGGGCAATATCCCTTGAAAGAAGTTCAGCCAGAGCACTGAGTGGAGACCACAAAGACAAATGCTAGTCGCCTTTAAGGTCTTCGTTAAGAGACCAAAGGGCAGAAACAAAGAATGAAACAAAAGGCCTCCTTGCCGGCAGCCGCCTTAAACCTTTCAGGCCTAGAAAAGAGGCCTAACCAAAAAAAAAAAAAAACTAAGGTTTTGACTTTAATATTTTTTTGTTAAGTAAAGTATTGTTTCTTGGTAATTTATGATAAGCTCCTGACAAGTTGGGAAGCCACAAAATTTTTACAAAGAAAAGAACTAAAAAGGTTTATTTAACATGTTATAAATTACATAAAATGCATTATTAAAAATCATGAGAAGTGCCTGATTCTTTCTCTCTGGGTTAAAATTTATATGTTAGTATTTCCTCTTGTGTTTCTGCCTAATATTAGAAAGCAAAAATGTAATATTATGCCATAATCTTATTATTTCCTTATCGCCAACTTGGTTCCAAATATATCTATCTTTTTGAACCTAGAAAGCCAATGGTTTGATTAGAGAATTCACATCATTTACCTATGAAGATATTTTTTACTATTCAGGTATTTAAAGACTTGATAATCTTGACATATTCTTTTTTAAAATTTTTATTGCACACTGGGTACTGGGTTAAGTCAAAGTTTACAAATCAAGTCAGTCTCACACACAAAAACTTATATACGCCTTGCTGCTTACTCCCAATTGCTCTCCCCTTAATGAGACAGCCAGCTTCCTCCCTCCACTCTCTCTTTTCGTGTGCATTTCGCCAGCTTCTAACCCCCTCTACCCTCTCATCTCCCCTGCAGGCAGGAGATGCCAACATAGTCTCACCTGATGCAAAAAACTCTTTCCTCAGCAGCATACTTCTCCAACCCACAAAAAAAAACCCAGTGCCGTCTCCAACCCATAGTCCACTCCAATCCCTGTCTGAAGAGTTGGCTTTGGGAATGGTTCCTGTCCTGGGCTAATAGAAGGTCTGGGGGCCATGACCACCTGGGTCCTTCTAGTCTCAGTTAGACCATTAAGTCTGGTCTTTTTATGAGAATTTGGGGTCTGCATCCCACTGCTTTCCTGCTCCCTCAGGGGTTCTCTGTTGTGTTCCCTGTCAGGGCAGTCATCAGTTGTAGCTGGGCACCATCTAGTTCTTCTGGTCTTAGGCTGGTGTAGTCTCTGCTTTACGTGGCCCAGAAATTAATTACCTTGTGTCTTTGGTGTTCTTCATTCTCCTATACTCCAGGTGGGTTCAGACCACCAATTCATGAATCTTAGATGGCCACTTGCTAGTGTTAAAGACCCCAGATACCACACTCCAAAGTGGGATGCAGAATGTTTTCTTAATAGATTTTATTTTGCCAATTGACTTAGATGTCCCCTGAAACCATGGTCCCCAAACCCCCACCCCAGCTACGCTGGCCTTTGAAGCATTCAGTTTATACAGGAAACTTTTTTGCTTTTTGTTTAGTCCTGTTGTGCTGACCTCACCTGTATTGTGTGTTGTCTTTTCCGTCATCTAAAGTAGTTCTTATCTACTATCTAATTAGCGAATGCCCCTTTCCCACCCACCCTACCTCCTTCCTCTCGTAACCATCAGAGAATATTTTCTTCTCTGTTTAAACTATTTCTTGAGTTTATAATAGTGGTCTTACACAATATTTGTCCTTTTTCAACTGAGTAATTTCACTCAGAATAATGCCTTCCAGATTCCTCCATGTTACGACGAAATGTTTCAGAGATTCATCGTTCTTCTTTATCCATTGTGCCAATATACCATAATTTATTTATCCATTCATCTGTTGATGGGCACCTTGGTTACTTTCATCTTTTTGCTATTGTAAACAGTGCTGCAATGAACACGGGTGTGCATGTGTCCATTCATGTAAAGGCTCTTATTTCTCTAGGATATATTCCAAGGAGTAGAATTGCTGGATCATATAGTACTTCTATTTCTAGCTTTTTGAGGAAGTTCCAAATCAATTTCCAAAGTGGTTGTACCATTTTACATTCCCACCAGCAGTGTGTAAGTGTTCCAGTCTCTCCACAGACTCTCCAACATTTATCGTTTTGTGTTTTTTGCCACAAGTTTTGATTAATGCCATCCTTGTTGGAGTGAGATGAAATCTCATTGTAGTTTTGATTTGCATTTCTCTAGTGGCTAATGATCACGAGCATTTCCTCAGGTATCTGTTAACTACCTGAATGTCTTCTTTAGTGAAGTGTCTGTTCACATCTTTTAATTGGGTTATTTGGCTTTTTGTAGTTGAGTTTTTGCAGTATCACGTAGATTTTAGAGATCAGGTGCTGATCGGAAATGTCATAGCTAAAAACTTTTCCCAGTCTGTAGGTAGTCTTTTTACTCTTTTGGTGAAGTCTTTGGATGACCATAGGTGTTTGATTTTTAGGAGCTCCCAGTTATCTAGTTTTGTTCTGCATTATTACTAATGTTTTGTATACTGTTTATGCCATGTATTATGGCTCCTAATGTTGTCCCTATTTTTTCTTCCATGATCTTTATCATTTTAGTCTCTATGTTTAGGTCTTTGATCCATTTTGAGTTCACTTTTGTGCATGGAGTGAGATATGGGTCTTGTTTCATTTTTTTGCAGATGGATATCCAGTTATGCCAGCACCATTTGTTAAAAAGGCTGTCTTTTCCCTGTTTAACTGTTTTGGGGCCTTCATGAAATATCAACTGCTCATATGTGGATGGATTTATGTCTGAATTCTCAACTCTGTTCCATTGCTCTATGTATCTGTTGTTGTACCAGTACCAGGCTGTTTTGACTACTGTGCAGTAAAATAGATTCTAAAATTAGGTAGAGTAAGGCCTCCCACTTTGTTCTTCTTTTTCAGTAATGCTTTACTTATCCGGAAACCCTGGTGGCATAGTGGTTAAGTGCTACAGCTGCTAATCAAAGAGTTGGCAGTTCAAACCCGCCAGGCGCTCCTTGGAAACTCTATAGGGCAGTTCTACTCTGTCTATAGGGTCACTATGAGTTGGAATTGACCCGATGGCACTGGGTTTGGTTTTTTTGTTTTTTTACTTATCCGGGACCTCTTTCCCTTCCATATGAAGTTGGTGATTTGTTTCTCCATCTCATTAAAGAATGTCATCAGAATTTGGATCGGAATTGCATTAAATGTATAGATCACTTTTGGTAGAATAGACATTTTTATAATGTTAAGTCTTCCTATCCATGAGCAAGGTATGTTTTTCCACTTATGTAGGTCTCTTTTGGTTTCTTGCAGAAATGTACTGTAGTTTTCTTTGTATAAGTCTTTTACATTTCTGGTACGATTTATTCCTAAGTATTTCATCTCCTTGGGGGCTACTGTAAATAGTATTGATTTGGTGATTTCCTCTTTGATGTTCTTTTTGTTGATATAGAGGAATCCAACTGATTTTTTTTTATGTTGTATGCCGATACTCTGCTGAACTCTTCTATTAGTTTCAGTAGTTTTCTGGAGGATTCCTCAGGGTTTTCTGTGTATAAGATCATGTCATCTGCAAATAGAGATAATTTTACTTCTTCCTTGCCAACCTGGATTCCCTTTATTTCTTTATCTAGCCTAATTGCTCTAGTTAGGACCTCCAGCACCATGTTGAATAAGACCAGAGATAAAGTGCATCCTTGTCTAGTTCTCATTCTCCAGGAGAATGCTTACATTTAGGATGATGTTGGCTATTGGCTTTTTATAAATGCCTTTTATTATGTTGAGGAATTATCCTTCTATTCCTATATTGCTGAGAGCTTTTATCATGAATGGGTGTTGAGCTTAGTCAAATGCATTTTGTGTATCAATTGATAAAATCATGTGATTCTTGTCTTTTATGTGTTTGATGGATTTTAATTGCTTTTCAAATGGTGAACCATCCCTGCATACTTGGTATGAATCCCACTTGGTCATGGTGAATTATTTTTTTGATATGTTGTTGAATTCTATTTGCTAGAATTTTGCTGAGGATTTTTGCATCTAAGTTCATGAGGAATATAGGTCTCTAATTTTCTTTTCTTGTGGGGTCTTTAACTGATTTTGGTGTCAGGGATATGCTGGCTTCATGGAATGAGTTTGGGAGTATTCCTTCCTTTTCTATGCTCTAAAATATCTTTAGTGGTAGTGGTGTTAACTCTGCTCTGAAAGTTAGGTGGAACTCTGCAGTGAAGCTGTCCGGGCCAGGGCTTTTTTTTTAATAGGGAGTTTTTTGATTACCTTTTCAATCTCTTCCTTTCTTATGGGTCTATTTAGTTGTTCTACCTCTTTTTGTATTAGTTTACTTAGGTAGTGTGTTTCTAGGAATTCATTTATTTCTTCTAAGTTTTTGAATTTGTTAGAATACAATTTTTCATAGTAATCTGATATGATTCTTTTAATTTCAGTTGGGACTGTTGTAATATCATCCATCTCATTTCTTATTCGGTTATTTGCTTCCTCTCCTGTTTTTCTTTTGTCAGTTTGGCCAGTGGTTTGTCAATTTTGTTGATTTTTTCAAAAAAACAGCTTTTGGTCTTGTTAATTCTTTCAATTGTTTTTCTGTCTTCTATTTCAGTTAGTTCTGCTCTAATTTTTATTACTTGTTTTTTTCTGGTGCCTGTGGGTTTCTTTTGTTGCTCTCTTTCTATTTGTTCAAGTTGTAGGGATAATTCTTTGATTTTGACCCTTTCTTCTTTTTGGATGTGTGCATTTATTGATATAAATTGGCCTCTGAGCACTGCTTTTGCTGTGTCCCAAAGGTTCTGATAGGAAGTGTATTTATTCTCATTGGATTCTCTGAATTTCTTTATTCCATCCTTACTGTCTTCTATAATCCAGTCTTTTTTGAGCAGGGTATTGTTCAGTTTCCAAGTGTTTGATTTCTTTCCCCTGCTTTTCTTGTTATTGATTTCCACTTTTATGGCCTTACAGTCAGAGAAGATGCTTTGTAATATTTCAATGTTTTGGATTCTGCTAAGGCTTGCTTTATGACGTAATATGTGGTCTATTCTAGAGAATGTTCCATGTGCACTAGAAAAGAAAGTATACTTGGTTGCTGTTAGGTGGAGTGTTCTGTATACGTCTACGAGGTCATGTTGGTAGATTGTGGCATTTAGATCTTCCGTGTCTTTATTGAGCTTCTTTCTGGATGTCCTGTCCTTCACCAATAGTGGTGTGTTGAAGTCTCCTACTATTATTGTGGAGCTGTCTATCTCACTTTTCAATGCTGATAGAGTTTGTTTTATGTATCTTGCAGCCTTGTCATTGGGTGCATAAATATTTAATATGGTTATATCTTCTTGGTGTATTGTCCCTTTAATCGTTATATAGTGTCCTTCCTTGTCCTTTATGATGGACTTAACTTTAAAGTCTATTTTGTCAGGAATTAATATTGCCACTCCTGCTCTTTTTTTACTGTTGTTTGCTTGATATATTTTTTTTCCATCCTTTGAGTTTTAGTTTGAGTCTCTAAGTTTGCATGTCTATTGTAGGCAGCATATAGACAGATCTTGTTTTTTAATCCATTCTGCCACTCTCTGTCTCTTTATTGGTGCATTTAGTCCATTTACATTTAGGGTAATTATGGATAGGTATGAATTTAGTGCTATCATTTTGATGTCTTTTTTTCTGTGTTGACAGTTTCTTTTTCCCACCTGATTTTATGTGCTGAGTATATTTTCTTTATATATTGTCCTTCCCTCATATTTGTTGTTGTTGATTTTGTTTCTGCTGAGTCTGTATTTTTCCCTTGTGTTTTAATTTGATGGATAAGATAATTTGTCTCTTTTGTGGTTACCTTATTATTTACCCCATTTTTCTAAATTTAAAACTAATTTTTGTTTCTTTGTATCATCGTATCTTCCTCTCCATATGGAAGGTGTGTGATTACATTTCTTAGTCCCACTTTATTATTTTAATTTTGTCTTCTTTTATATAATAACATCACTGTTATCCTGTTCTGTGCTTTTTTTATTATTATAATCTTGCTTTGTTTTTTTTTATTTCCCTTTCTGGGTTGACTTCTGGTTACTCTCCCTTTAGTATTTCTTGTTGTTTTGGTTTCATTTTTACAAATTCCCTAAACTTGTGTTTATCTGGAAATGTCTTAATTTCACCTTCATATTTAAGAGAGAGTTTTACTGGATATATGATTCTTGGCAGGCAATTTTTCCTTCAATTTTTTAAATATGTCATCCCATTGCCTTCTTGCCTGCATGGTTTCTGCTGAGTAGTCCAAGCTTATTCTTATTGGCTCTCCTTTGTAGGTGACTTTTAGTTTATCCCTCGCTGGTCTTATAATTCTTTACCTTTGGTTTTGGCAAGTTTGATTATAATATGTCTTGGTGACTTTTTTTTAAGATCTACCTTATGTGAAGTTCAATGAGCATCTTGGATAGATACCTTCTCATCTTTCACAATACAAGGGGAGTTTTCGGCCAACAAATCTTCCACAATTTTCTCTGTATTTTCTGTTATCCCTTCCTGTTCTGGTACTCCAATCACTTGTAGGTTATTTCTCCTGATAGAGTCCCACATGATTCTTAAGGTTTCTTCATTTTTTTTAATTGTTTTATCTGATTTTTCTTCAAATATATTAGTGCCAAGTGATTTATCTTCAAGTTCAGAAATTCTAGGTTCTTACTTGCTCAATTCTGCTCCTCTGACTTTCTATTGAGTTGTCTAATTCTGCAATTTTATTGTTAATCTTCTGAATTTCTGATTGGTGTCTGTCTATGGATTTTTCCAGCTTATTAAACTTTTCATTATGTTCCTGAATAATCTTTCTAATTTCTTCAATTGCTTTATCTGTGTGTTCCTTGGCTTTTTCTGTGTTTTGCCTCATTTTCTTCCTGGTGTCTTGAAGGGTTCTGTATATTAAACTTTTGTATTCTGCATCTGGTAATTCCAGGAATGCACATTCATCTAGAAGATTCCTGGATTCTTTGTTTTGAGAGCCTGTAGAGGTGATCATGGTCTGTTTCTTTATGTGACTCGATATTGACTGTTGTCTCTGAGCCATCTATAAGTTATTGTATTAATTTATGCTTGCTTACTGCGTCGTAGCTGCTTGCTTTGTTTTGTTTTGGTACACCCCTATGGGTTGCTTGAGTGAGCTAGTTTGATTATTTTTGCCTTTGGAAATCTGGTGTCCTGTCCCCAGCTGGCTATAGCTGTTATCAGGTATATCAGCCTAGGAGTCCATTCAGTTTTCTTGTATGAATTCAGCTCAGGTTTCCAGGCAGCTGGTCATCAAGTGTGTGGTATAGGCTCTGTCCTACAGTCTTAGAGGGGCAGGGATGATTGGCATATATAATGGTATCTGATTGCATCGGGGGGGTCACACTCTGAACAAGCAGGGGCTGAGAACTGATCCCCAAGTGTCTCTGAGGAAAACGCATCTCTGTTCCCTAGAACATGCTGGTGGTTGGGTTCTGCAGAGGGACCATGGGCATGCAAAGTTTTTGGTTGTAAGGACTGGGAGGTACCAGTTATCTTTGGACCCCCGTCATGGGTGGCTGGGTGACCTGAGTGGGTCTACCAGTCCTTAGGTCCCTGATGTGGGTAGGTAAGGACACTGTTTAATAGGCAAAGCAATGTCAAACATCAAACACCCACCTCTCCACCACACAGCTGAAATGGTTGTAGTTTTCCAACAAGGGCCTATTCTCCCGAAATAGGCCCACACAGGTCCATGTAGAAGGGAAAGTTGCTGAAGGTCCACGGACAGTTTATGCCTGGACAGGAGCCCCTTCTGTCCTGAGCTCCCCTGGTTAATGAAGCTAGCAAATTATCTTTCTCCCCCATTTGCAATTTTTTTCCTTCCCCAAGGCTTTGAGGGTGGCTCTAGGTGCTCACCAGGGTTTATCTCAGGCCCAGGGATTCAGCCACTGAAGTCAGCTTGGGGATGGGGGGCAGGGTGCAGTAAAATATACGCAAGTACTTGGCTTTTGCCAAGAGTGCCTTTCTCCTCAGGTTCCAGAGATGTGAGTAGGCTGTGTGGCTGGCTGCTTCTCCCTGAGGAAACTGTGGCCAAACCCTAGTACCAGCCCACCGCCACCACTCCGGGAATGGTGCCTGAAGGCCCCCTGAGATTTAGGTCCGGTAACTACTCTCCACTTCTGAATGGTCTTTTCCTTCCCCGCTCCTCAGTTCATTGTGTAAGCTTGCCTTTGATGCTCAGGGCTTCCAGCTTGTCACAAATATACTCATTTCACTTGTTTCTTCGGGTCTTTGTTGTAAAGAGGGTTTGCTAGAAGCATCTGTCTATTCCACCACTTTGGCTCCACCTCTGTTGGTGACTTTTAATTTACCCCTAGATGCTCTTAAAATTCTCTCTTTTTCTTTGGTTTTGGCAAGTTTGATTATTATATGTCTTGGTGACTTTCTTTTAAAATTTACCCTAAGTGGAGTTCAATGAGCATCTTGGATAGATATCTTCTCTTCTTTCATGATATCAGGGAAGTTTTCTGACAACAAATCTTCAACAATTGTCTCTGTTGTTTCTGTTATCCCTCCCTGCTCTGGTACTGCAATCACTCATAGGTTATTTCTTTTGATAAAACCCCACATGATTCTTAAGGTTTCTTCATTTTTTTTAATTCTTTTTTCTGATTTTTCTTCAATTATATTGGTGCCAAGTGCTTTATCTTCAAGATCACTAATTCTGCCTTCCACTTGCTCAATTCTCTTCCCCGTCTTTGTATTGAATTGTCTAATTCTGTAATTTTATTGTTAATCTTCTGAATTTCTGATTGCTGCCTCTCTATGGATTGTTGCACCTTATTAAATTTTTCGTTATGTTCTTGAATAACTTTTTTAATTTCTTCAACTGTTTTATCTGAGTGCCTTTTGGCTTGTTCTGCGTATTGCGTTATCTCCTTTCTGCCTTGAAGAGATCTGTATATTAATCTTTTGTAATCTGCATCTGGTAATTTTAGGAAGGCACCTTCATCCAGAGCATCTTTTGATTCTCTGTATTGAAAGCTTGTTGAAATGATCATGGTCTGCTTCATTATGTGGTTTGATATTGATTGTTGTCTCCAAGCCATCTATAAGTTATTATATTAGTTTATTTTATATTTGCTTACTGTATCCTAGTTTCTTGCTTAGTTTTGTTTTGATTTGCCCAGATGGTTTGTTTTAGTGAGCTAGCTTGATTATTTTCTCCTTTTTAGCTCTGACGTCCTGTCACCAGATGGCTAGAGCTGTTATCAGGTATAATAGTTTATGAGCTCATTCACTTTTCTTGTGTGGATTCAGCTCACGTATCCAGGTAGCTGGTCATCAACTGCATGATACAGTCCCTGTCATACAGTCTTAGAAGGGCTGGGGTGTTTGGTGTAGGTACTGGTATCTGACTGCAGCAGGGCATCACACTCTGAACAAGGCAGTGGGCTGAGAACTGTCCCCCTAGTGTCTCTGAGGAAAACACTTACCTGTTCCCTAGAGCATACAGGTGGGTGGGTTCTGCAGACAGACCATGGGCACCCAATGATTTTGGTTGTAAGGGCTGAGAGGTACCAGTTATCCTTGGACCCCTGTCACTGGTGGCTGGGTGACCTGAATGGAACCACCAGTCCTTAGTCCCCTGATGTGGGTAGTTGAGGACTCTTTAATAGGCAAAGCAGTGTCAAATCTCAAACATCCACCTTTCCACCGCACAGCTGAAACCATTGTAGTCTGCCAGCAAGGGCCTATTCTCCTGAAACAGTCCCACACATGTCCATGCAGGGGGGAAAGATATTCAAAGTCCACAGACCACAGGAGCTGCTTCTGTCCTGAGCTCCCCTTGTTAGTAGAGCTTGCAAACTATCTTTTCCCCCTGATGTGAATTTATTCCTTCTCCAAGGCTGGGAGCATGGCTCAGAGTGCTCAAATTGGCCCATCTCAAGCCCAGAGAAGTCAATAACCACTGAAGCTGGGTTGGGGGTGGGGGCGTGGTAAAATATTTGCAAGTACTTAGCTTTTGCCAAGAGTGCCTTCCTTCTCTGGTTCCAGAGGTGTGAGTAGGCTATGCAGCTAACTGCTTCTCACTGAGGAAACTGTGGCTGAATGCTACTACCAGCCCACTGCAGCTGCTCCCAGGAGTGTTGACTGAGGGATCCCAGCAATTCGGGTCTGGCAACTCCTCTCCACTTCTGAACTCCCTGTCTCTCTCCCTGCTGCTCAGTACGTTTTCTAACTTTGTCTTTGATGTTCAGGGCTCCTAGCTTGTCATAAATATAATCAGTTCACTTGATTTTTCAGGTCTTGTAAGAGGGATCACCAGGAGCATCTGGCTATTCTGCCACCTTGGCTCCACCTCTATATACAGCTTTGAAATTATGGACCAAATATTTCAGTTAGCAAATAAATGCAGATGTATATCCATACATTGAAAAAAAATTGTTAAAAATCTTTGAAATATATTTGTTAAAAAAAAATTAAACTGCATTAGCTCTTTCTCTATATATGAAAGATTTAAATAATACACTTAAGCTGATGTTTCTATTTAATTATCTGACTGATCTAATGTGTTGAGAAGTCTAATTTGATACAGTATTACACAGCATAGTTTTTCACAGCAAAGGATAACACAAATATATCAATCAATCAATCTGTCTGCTTATTTATTTATAACTTTTCACTTTAAAGTAAAATGCCGTGGTTACAAGTTGTGATGACGTTTTAATTAGACATGTGTGTATGTGTATCACTATCGTTTACATATCTTCCTATCCCTATAGAATATTCATTTCTGAAACTGACAATCATTTAGATTACGCTAACCATACAATATCATACAAAATAGAAGGTGTCATAAGTCAACAAGGATTGGCAAAGGCTTCATTAAGTAAAGTCCACTCTATTTTCCTGATTTTCAGTGCTTGAACAGCCACCTCAGAGATGCTGCCCTTATTATGTATTGTTGTCCCAGTTCAAATTTTAAAACAGGATGACCATTTAGATTTAGGAATCTTAGAGTTTCACATTCATACTGGCTACATTGGAAGCCCTGGTGGCATAGTGGTTAAGCACTACGTCTGCTAACCAAAGGGTCAGCAGTTCAAATCCACCAGGCACTCCTTGGAAACTCTATGGAGCAGTTCTACTCTGTTCTATAGGGTCTCTAGGAGTCAGAATTGACTAGACGGCACTGTGTTCTGTGTTACGGGCTACATTGGGTCAAATGAGCACATTGACATTTTATGCTATGACTTTCAAACTGTTTCTTATGTGGAAAACATTGGCAGCCTATGATCTAGGTTGATAAATTAATAGTTAAAATAAAATTTTGTTTGAATATTTTAAATAGTATTCTAAAAATATTTCAAATCTATTTCATACATAAAATACCTTTTAATTCTTGTAACAATCTGCTTAGAAGGTTTATAATTTAAAACATGAGTTAGTTTAATGAAAAAGAGGTTAACTAACTTCTACCTCATTCCATAGAGAAAAAATAAAAAAAAATTAATCTTAAAACAGGATTTCTTCTCCCAAATCCAGTGTTCTTTTGTCCATATGTTTCCACATCAATAGGATGAATCTGTCTAAAGATATAATATGGAGGAAACTACTACTGTTTTTGAATTATCTTCAGCAAAATTTTACTTGCCTGTGATATTAATGTTGTTCAGCTCTTTCTGCAATCTCTTGGATCTCCTTTCTTTGGAATAGGCACAAATATGGATCTCTTCCAGTTGTTTGGCCAAGATAGCTCTCTTCTAAATTTGTTGGCATATATGAGTGAACATCTCCAGTGCTTCATCCATTTCTTGAAACATCTCAATTGGTATTTCATCAATTCCTGGAGCCTTGTTTTTCGTCAATGCCTTCAGTGCAGCTTGGACCTCTTCCTTCAGTACCATTGGTTCTAGGTCATATGCTACCTCCTGAAATGTTTTAACATTGACCAATTTTTTTAGTGCAGTGACTCTGTGTATTCCTTCAATCTTTTTTTGGTGCTTCCTGGGTAGTTCAATTTTTGGCCCATAGAATCCATCAGTGTTGCAACACAAGGCTTGGATTTTTTCTTCACTTCTTCCAACTTGAGAAATGCCAAGTGTGTGCTTCCCTTTTGGTTTTCTAACTCCAAGTGTTTGCGCATTTAACTATAATACATTACTTTGTGTATTTAAGCCATCCTTTGAAATTTTGTTTAGCTCTTTTACTTCATTTCTTACATTCATTTTAGCTACTCTATGTTCTACAGTAAATGTCAGAGTTCCTTCTAACCTCCATTTTGTTTTTTTCTTTCTCTCCTGTCTTTTTAATGACATTTTGCCTTCTTCATGTATGATGTCCTTTTTGTCACCCACTACTCCTCTGATCTTCAGTCATTAGTGTTCAATATATCAAACCTATTACTGAGAAAGAAGATGAAAGGAATACACAGAGTCTCTATATCAAAAATAATTAGTTGATGTTCAAACACTTCAGGAGGTAGTATATGATCAGGAACTGATGGTACCGAAGGAGTAAGTCCAAGCTGCACTGAAAGTGTTGGTGAAAAACAAAGCTCCAGGAAATTACGGAATATGAATTCAGATGTTTCAAAAAACAGATGCAGTGCTGGAAGTGCTCATTCATCTATGCCAAGAAATTTGGAAGATAGCTACCTGGCCAACCGACTGGAAGAGATCCATATTTATGCCTGTTCCCAAGAAAGGTTATCCAACAGACTGTGGAAATTATTGAACAATATCATTAATATCGCATGCAAGTAAAATTTTGCTGAAGATCATTCAAAAGTGGTTGCAACAGTTTACCGAAGGGAACTGTGGGAAATTCAAGCCAGATTCAGTAAAGGATGTGGAACTAGGGATATTATTGCAATGTCAGGTGGATCTTGGCTGAAAACAGAGAATACCAGAAAGATGTATACCCATGTTTTATTGACTATGCAAAGACGTTCAACTGTGTGGACCATAACAAATTATAGATAACATTGTGAAGAACGGGAATTCCAGAACACTTAATTGTGTTCATGAGGATCCTGTACACAGATCAAAAGGCAGTCATTGGAAGTCATGGGAATTCAGGAAAAGTGCATGTCAGGAATGTGTCCTTTCAAAACTATTCAATCTGTGTGCTGAGCAATCAATCTGAGAAGCTGGATTCTATGAAGAACCGGGCATCAAGATTGGAGGAATATTCATTAAGAACCTGTGTTATGCTGATGACACAACCTTGCTTGCAGAAAGTGAAGAGGACTTGAAGCACTTACTGATAAAGATCAAAGACCACAACCTTCAGTATGCATCATACCTCTACATAAAGGAAACAAAAATCTTCACAGCTGGACTAATAAGCAGCATCATGATAAGTGAAAAAAAGATTGAAGTTGTCAAGGATTTCATCTTGCTTGAATCCACAAATAACACCCATGCAAACAGCAGTCAGGAAATCAAAAGACACGTTGCAGTGGGCTAAAATCTGTTGTAAAAGACCTCTTTAAAGTGTTGGAATGCAAAGATGTCACCTTGAAGACTAAGGTGTGTCTGGCCCAAGCCATGTTGTTTTCATTCACCTTATATGCATGTGAAAGCTGGACAATGAATAAGGAAGGCCAAAGAAGAATCAATGCCTTTGAACTGTGGTGTTAGAAGAAAGGATGGCAAGACTTCAGCTCACATACTTTGGACATGTTATCAGGAGGGATCAGACCATGGAGAAGGACATCATGCTTGGCAAAATAGAGGGTCAGTGAAAAAGAGGGAGACCCTCAACAAGATGGATTGACACAGTGGCTGCAACAATGGGCTCAGGCATAGCAACTATTATGAAGATGGCACAGGTTCAGGCAGGATTTTCTTTCTGTTGTACATAGCATCACTATGAGTCAGAACTGACTAGACAGCACCTAAAAATAATAACAATACTCAAGGTCATATTTTGGTTCTCATGAACTTGACAATAAATGTGACATGATTCTTCTTCAATTTGATATTCCCAACATAGTAGACCAAATGATTATCTGACCTAAAATGGCTAGTACCAGTCCATTTCAGCTCACTAATGCCTAGGATATCAATATTTATGCATTCCGTTTCATTTTTGACAACTTCCAATTTTCCTAAAGTCATATTTTGTGCATTCCACCTCCTGATTATCAATGGATGTTTTTAGCTGATTCTTCTCATTCTGAGTCATGTCACATCAGCAAATGAAGGTCCCCAAAGCTTTAATCCATCCATGTCATTAAGGTCAAATCTAAGTTGAGGAGGCAGGTCTTTCCAGTCATATTTTGAGCACCTTCCAACCTGAAGAGCTCATCCCTTGAAACTATATCAAACAATATTCTGCTGTTATTTGTAAGGTTTTCACTGGCCAGTTATTTTAGACATAGACTGCTCAGTCCTTCTTAGTCTGGAAGCTCCACTCTAACCTGTCCGCCATGGATGACCCCTCTGGTATTAAAAATACTAGTGGCATAGCTTACAACATCACAGAAACACAAAGACCACCAGAGTACAACAAACTGACAGATGCACAGGGACAAAATTCAATGGGATGCAGCAAAAGGAGAACTCACAGGAAAATTTCTAGCAATAAATGAATGTATTAAAAATGAAGAAGGGTTCAAAATCCATAACTAAATCTGTCAACTTGAGCAAAGGGAAAAGGATTATCAAAAGAAGACCAAAACTATAAGAAGAACGGAAATAATAAAAGTTAGAGCACAAAAAAAAATAAAATAGTAAATAGAATTGACAAAACTAGAAGTTGGTTCTTTGGAAAAATCAATTAAGCAGACAACCCCCATGCCAAATTGACAAAGAAAAAAAAAATGAGAAGACAGAAACAACAAAAAATGAGCAACAAATTGGAGACATTAGTATAGATCTACTTACCTTAGAAAAAGATTACGGTAAAATACTGTGAAAAAATTGTAGTTTAAGAAATTTGAATATCTAGAAGAAATGGATAAAATTTCTAGAAACACACTACATACTTAAACATAAATAGAGTAATAAAATCTAAATAGTCCCATGAAAAAAGAAGATATTGAAGATGTCATCACAAAACTCTCCACAAAAAAGCCCCAGTCCACATCGCTTCACTGGAGAATTTTACCAAATATTTGCATAAGAGCTGCCACGAATTTCACTCAAACTCTTCCAAAACACATAGAAAAGGAAGGAATACACCTAACTCATTCTCTCAAGCTGACATTACCCTGACATTAAAGCCAGATAATGACACCACAAAAAAAAGAAAATTAAGACCAATATCTCTCATGAATATAGACACAAAAATTCTCAACAAAATTTGAGTCAACAGAATTCAGCAGCATATCAAAAAATTGTGCATCATGATTGGGTGGATACAAGAACGGTTGAACATTAGAAAATCAATTAATGTAATTCACCACATAAATAGAACAAAGGAAAAGAGTCACATGATCATCCCAACTGATGCAGAAAAGGCATTTTATAAAACCCAGCACACTTTCCTGATAAAAAGTCTCAGGCAAGTAGGAATAGAAGGAGAATTTCTCAGCATAATTAAGAGCATACATGCAAATCAAGAGCCAATATTATTCTCAATGGAGAAAGACTGAGAGCCTTCCCACTGATAACAGGAATGGGACAAGGGTGCCCACTATGATGACTCTTATTGAGTACTGTGTTGGAAGTTCTAGCTAGAGCAATAAGGCAAGAAACGGAAATAAAGCCTATCCGAATTGAAAAAGAAGGAAAACTATCGCTATTCACAGATGACAAGATCCTAAACATAGAAAATCCCAGAAATTCCACAGGAAAGCTACAGGATCTAATGGAACAATTCAGCAACATGGCAGGGTACAAGATCAGCATGTAAAAAATCAGTCTTATAGAGAGTGGAGAGGAGTGTCTTGTCTCACTAGGGGGAGAGCAACGAGGAGTATATAACAAGGTGTATAAAAACATTTGTATGAGAGACTGACTTGATTTGTAAACTTTCACTTAAAGTACAATAAAAAGTTAAAAAAAAAAATCAGTTGGTTTACTTTACACTAAAAAGGAGAACTCCAAGAAGAAAACAATACAATTTATAATAGCCTCCAATAGGAGAGAATGCCTAGGAATAAACTTAACCAGGGAAGTAAACAACTTATGCAATGAAAACTGCGACACTACTGCAAGAAACTAAAAAAGATCTATATAAATAGAAAAATATTCCATGCTCACATATTGGAAGACTTAACATTGTGAAAATGTCAACAGTACCCAAAGCGAACTACAGGTATAATACAAACCCAATCCAAATTCTACCAACATTCTTTATTGAAATGGGAAAACTTGTGACCAGTTTTATATGGAACGGAAAGAGGCCCCTGATGGTTAAGGTTTTATGTCAATGTGGCTGAGTCGTGATTCTCAGTGGTTTGGCAGTTATGATGTAGTTTGGCATTTGCTTGATGATGTGATCACTTCTGTGAAAACATTTGATATAAATTGATCACTTCAAAGATGGGATCTGCAGTAAGTAGCCAATCAGTTGAAAGGGAATTTCTTTTCCTTTCCTGCATCCAGTACAGGTGAACTCTCTGGCAAGGCTTGTGGGCTGTTGCTAGCTCTGGATCTGGCAGCTGGCCTCCTGTTCATCAGACCTCTGGTACTTGTGACTTGAGCTAACAGCTTACCTAACATCTTGACTGCCGATCTTGGGATTCATTGGTCTTCAAACCTGGTAAGCAAGACACCTGCTGTGTGACCTGTCAATCTTGGATTTGCTGGCCCTTGTGGCTAAGTGAATCAAGAGAAGCCTCCAACCTGACTCAGGAATTTTGGATGTTTCAGCCTCTACAACCACGTAAGCCACTTCCTTGATATAAATCTCTCTCTATATATTTATATGCTTTACTGATTTTGTTTCTCTAGAGAACCTAGCCTAAGACAAGACCCTGAAGAGCCAAAGCAATATTGGAGAAGAAGAACAAAGTAGGAAACCTCACATTTCCTAATCTGAAAACATGCTGCACGGCCACAGTAATCAAAACACCCTGGTACTAGTTCAGTGACAGACACACAGGCCAATGAAATCGAATTAAGAATTCAGAACTAAATCCATCCATCCAAGGGCAGTTGATTTTTGACAAGGGGTCAAAGTCCATTTAATGGGTAAGAAACAGTCTCTTTAACAAATGGTGCTGGCAAAAGTGGATTACCATTTGCAGAAGAAATAAAACAGGATCCATACCTAACAACACACTTAAAAACAAATTCAAAATGATCACAGATCTAAAAGTTAAATCTAAAACTACAAAGTTCCTTAAAGATGATATAGGGACAAAGCTATGGGGCCTATTTTTTTTTTTTTTTCAGAAGTAGAATACAAAACACAACTTCAAATTCACAAGCAACTGAAAACAAATTTGATAACTGTGACTTCCTAAAAATCAATTATATGCTCATCAAAAACTTTATGAAAAGACTAAAAAGAGAATCCAAGATTGGGAAAATATTTTGGGGAATGGTATATCTGAGAAGGGTCCAATCTCTAAAATAAATAGAAAACTTCAACAACTCAACAAAAAGAGAAACAATCCAGTTAAAAAAATGAGCAAAGGACATGAACAGACACTTCATTAAAGAGGAAGTTCAAGCAGCCAACAAACACATGAAAAGATGTTCATGATCATTAGTCACTGTTGTTGCTATTAATTGCTGTCAGCTAGGGTCTGACTCATTAACATAACAGTTCTGTCACTGTTGTTGCTATTAAGTGCTGTCAGCTAGTTTCTACCCTATGTGTAACAGAACACAACACTGCCCAGCATGAGCCATCCTCAGAATCATTGCAATGCTTGAGCCCATTGTTAAAGCCGCCGTGTCAATCATCTCATTGAGGGTTTTCCTCATTTTTGCTGATCCTCTAATTTACCAAGCATGATGTCTTTCTCCAGGGACTGGTCCCTGGAGACGACATGTCCAAGTATGTGAGTGAGATAAAGTCTCACCATTCATGCTTCTAAAGAGATTTCTGACTGTACTTCTTTCAAGATAGATTTGTTCATTCTTCTGGCAGTCCATAATATAGTCAATATTTTTCACCAAGACCATAATTCATTAACCATTAGAAAGATCAAATCAAAACTGCAATGCGATACTCTCTCACCCCTGCAAAACTGGCACTGAATAAAAAAAAAACAAACAGGAAAACAGCAAATTCTGGCAAGGATGTGGAGAAATTCAAACACTTATCCATTGCTGGTGGAGTTGTAAATGGTGCAACCACTGTGGAAAATGGAATGGTTCTTCCTTGAAAAGCTAGAAATAGAAATACCTTATGATCCAGTAATCCCACTCCTAGGTATACACCCTAGAGATCTAATAGCTGTGTCACAAATAGACATATACACACATAAGTTCATTGCAACATTATTCACTATATCAAAAAGAAACAACCTAAGTGTCCATCAGTGGATAAATGATAAACAAAATGTGATACATTCATGCAATGGAGAACTACGCAACTGTATAGAATAATGATAAGTCCATGAAACATCTTATAACATGGATGAACATGGAGGCCATTATACTTAATGAAATAAGTCAAGTACCAAAGGACAAATATTATATGATACCACCTTTATAAAAAAAACAAAAAGAGTTATACATACAGAAATCAGCATTCTTTGATGGTAACCAGTGATGGGAGAGGGAGGTAGGCAGAATAACTCTGTAGACAGTATACACTTGTTAGTTTTGGTGGTGAGAAAGGTGATACTATATGTGACTGAAGACTGCACAACCTTATGATGACAATAAGAAATATGCATGATTAAAGGGTCTTACTGGTAAATGCTATAACATACAATTTGGCAACAACAGCAGTAACAACAAAAATATGTGTGAGTGGTTACACGTTGTTGTTGTTAGGTGTCGTTGAGTAGGCTCTGACTCACAGCAACACTATGTACAATAGAAAGAAACACTGCCTGGTCCCGTACCATGCTCAAAATTGCTGCCATGCTTGACCCCTTTGTTGCAGCCACTGTGTCAATCCATCTCACTGAGCGTCTTCCTCTTTTTCACTGACCATCTACTTTACCAAGCATGATGTCCTTCTCCAGGGATACTTCCTCCTGATAACATGTCCAAAGTAGGCTTCTAAGGAGTATTCTGGCTGTTCTTCTTCCAAGACAGACTTTTTCATTCTTCAGGCAGTCCGTGGTATAGTCAATATTTTTCACCAACATCAGTGATTACATAGGTATATATATATGCATATGTGTGAATAGCAAGATACATGTGTGTATATATAGCGGTATTTGTAGGCATAGACATATACATGATTGTGTGTGCTTTACATATATTCATATACATAAAAATGCACATAGGAAACACAGTCACGATTATATCCCAGACAAAACCAAACACTTCACAGGATTGGTAAACCAGGTTTGAAGTCTTGGGAACATAGTCTCATGAGACAACTTGGTCAATTGGCACAACATAGTCTATAAAGTTTATGTCCTACATCCTAGTATGGTAAGTAGTGTCTGGGGTCTTAGAAGCTTGCAAATGGCCCTCTAGGATACAATTATTGGTCTCTATTCATCTCTTTTTATTCATCTGGAGCTAAAGAGAAAGAAGGAACCCAAAGTCTCAAAGAAGAACTACAATAGCCTACACGAAACACGGCCTCATCTATTCTGAGGCCAGGAGAGTTAGATGGTGCCCGGCTACCACTAAGAACGGTTCTGACCAAGGACACAATATATGTCCCAGATAGGCTGGGAGAACACTTTAGAACACAGTTAACTCTTATAAAAGAACTTATTCTTATTAAAAAAAAAAAAGAAGAAGCCAGACTACCTGGACTAGTAAAGTCTAGAGGAATCCCTCAGACAATCACCCTGAGATACCCTTTGAACTTTGAACTGAGGCTACTCCTGCAGGTAAACTTTCAGCTAAATAACAGATCTGCTCATAAAATAAACAGTATCACCAGTGAGCACTGTGCTCCTTTAAAAAAAAAAAAAAAAAACAAAACTATATGAGATGAATGGTCAACATTTACCCTAAAGCATAGGTATGAAGGTTGTGGAAAGAGGAGGGCAGGGAAGCTGGATTAATGGAAGAGAACAAAAAGAATGGAAATATATGAATTATGGACACATGTGCAAAATGTAACCAATGTCACTGATCAATATGTATCCAAAACCAAACCAAACCCATTGCTGTCCAGTTCATTGGGCTCATAGTGACCCCAGAGGATACAGTAGAACTGCCCCGCAGTTGCCAAGGAGTGCCTGGTGGATTCAAACTGCCTACCTTTCGGTTAGCAGCCAGGCTCTTAACCACTGCACCACCAGGGCTCCAAGCAATATGTATAGAAATTGTTTAAGAAGAACTTAGCTTGCTGTGTAAACTTACACCAAAAACTCAGTAAAATGTTAGGAAAAAATTTAAGTAAATGCTTTCTGTGTCAGGAGAATGAATAATGAGGAGAGATGGTGAAAATATAAAGCTAGGAATGGTGTCACCATGTTGGCCACAGCTGCCCAGTGAGATTTATAAAAGGCAGGGCCCTCAGCAGAATCATCCTTCTTACAACAAGAGCCCTATCCAGACAGCCAGGACGGAAACCATGGGCCCTGGATAAGAAGAAAATTTTGTCTGACTTCCTCGACTGTCCCCAGCTCCTTGCTGGGTTATCTGATCCCTTTGAGAGGTGCTATGGAAGCCAGACCCTGTGCTGTAATGTTCCATGTAAGCATGGAAGTTGCAGGAGGGCACACCCTCAGAACATCTGGCTTTTAAACATGGCTCTGTGCCACTGGGCAGGGCAGGTAGTTCAGCTTTCCCAGCCAAGCAACTGGTTGATCCCAGGAGGCAGAACCACACAGGCCCAATGAGAAATGTTCATCTAGAGTTGTGATCTGGGCAGAGAAAGTGGGTGAAGACTTGAGAGTCAGTAGAACCTGGAACTGGAGGGGGAGCCTAAGATGTGTCTAAAAATATGTTTATGTTCTGTTTAAAGAATTCTTCCTACCCCTCGGTAATGAAGATGTTCTCCTATGTTGCTTTCTAGAACACTTAAAAATTTATGTTTTATATTCAGATCTACCTAGAAATTGTTTTCATGTCATTTGAGAATTTTGGGTTATTTTACACATCCATGCAGTTATAAAATTGACACCATCTCCTCTCTTGCAAATCAATTAAAAAACAGTTGCCACGGAGTCAAAGCCTGGCACCTCCTTACGTGTCCGGGTAGAACAGTGCTTCATAGGGTTTTCAGTGGGTGATTTTTTTAGAAGTACATTGCTAAGACTGTCTTCCAAGGTACCTATGTGTGGACTTAAATCTCCAACATTTAGGTTAGCAACCAAGTTCTTAACAGCTTGGGGGACCCCTTGAGGGACCCCTTGTTGCAAAAGCCTTCCTTTTTAAGCTGCTGTGTCATATTTCCGGGGGTGGAATTTTTTAAATCCTTTCTGTAACTTACCAGGATTTCTTAATGTTTTTACAGATTTTTTTTTTCATGAATTTTGGGTGATTCTCTGTACTTATCTTTTTAAATATTTTTTTTTGTCACATTATTTTCCTCCTGTTTCTCCCTGAGACTTCTCAAAAGGATATTAAAAGCATAGCTCAGGCTGCCTCTCAGCTGCCTCTTGCTATTTAGCCCCAAATCAAGGCTCACTTTTCTTGATTTCCATCTTCCCCAGGATATTGACACAGCAAGTCCACAGTGTCTGTTTAGGTTCTAACACTTTTAGAAAGATTATTTTATAATGTTTTATCTCAGTTTTTTTTGTTGCCTTCAGCTGGAAGGTTAATCAGGATTTACTAATTTGTAATTATTAGAAATATAAGTGTCCATCTTGCTTTTTTATTTAATGTATCTTAGAATTGTTCCCTGTAAGACCATACTGAATGAATATGACAAAAATTACTAATTTACATAAGACATTTTACATTAGAGTAGGTATATCTGAGGAGACTTGGTGGCACAGTGGTTAAGAGCTATCGCTGTTAACCCAAAAATTGGCAGTTCGAATGTACCAGCCACTCCTTTGAAACCCTATGGGGCCGTTCTACTCTGTCCTATAGGGTCCTATGAGTCGGAAGCGACTCCATGGCAACTGGTAGTTAGGTATATCTCTAAAGGATCTTTCTAGAATTTATATTAAGCCAAAGGGGAAATTTTAAATTTTGGCAATAGCAAAATTGTCCACCCTATAGGTTATACAAATTTACATAGAATAACAATGTGTGAGAATGTGTTTCTCTCACCCCTCAGCAGCACAACCCATTGTGTTTTGAAGCATTTTGAAGCATCTGCTTTCTAGATGAATACTGAATTTTTTTAGTGTAGTTTTATTTGCATAAGTGAGACTGAGCATCTTTTCATGCATTTTAGAGCCATTTGTATTTCCATTTATGTGAACTTCTACTCAATTTAATTACATTGCAGGTTTTATCGTTTTCTCTTTTTGGGGGGGGGAACCTTTATATTTCAAGGGTCCCGATGTCTGTGTAATATAATTCAATATTCTTGTAAATTGTATTCATCTTTAGTCATTTTCCTTATAATTATCACTGCCACCTAGAGATATTTAGAAATATTCAAATTTATCAATATATCTTTTAGAAATTATGCTTTTTGTGTCATGTTTCAAGGTTTATTTGTAGTCTAAATTATTTTTAATTTTTGTCCTGATTTCTTCAAAAAGTTTGGTTTTTTGATTTAATGTATTTAATGTATTTTTGGCAGCAATATATACAACCAAACATATCTCCATTCACAATTTCTACATGACCAGTTCAATAGCATTAGTTACATACTTCACTCATGTCACCGTTCTCACTCTCTACCCGTACTGTTTCGTCAAATTAGGTTCCCTACCCCATTAAGTTCTCAACCGTGCTTTCGGTTAAGTATTGTCTGCTTCAACTCATAGAGATTATTCTTTAAAAGAGTGCTATGCTGAGCTAGCTCAGGCATTCTTTATTAATTGATTTAAACTGTTATTTAGTTTGGAGCCCTGGTGTCAGAGTGCTTAAGAGCTCAGCTGCTAACCAAAAGGTCAGCAGTTCCAATCCACCAGAAACTCCTTTGAAACCCTATGGGGCAGTTCTACTCTGTCCTTTAGGACCACTGTGAGTGGGAATCAACCCTGAGGCAATGGTCTTTGGTTGTTTAGTTTAATGATGGCTTCAGGGGATAGTACTGGTTCAAGGATTAAAGATTATTTCTAGGCAGTAGATTTGAGGGTTTCCCCAGGCCCAATTGCTTCGGTAAAGGTAAGTCTGGTTTCTATATGAGTTTGAACTTCTGTTCCACGTTTTTTTTTTTTTTCCTTCTGATCAGGATTCATCTATTGTGTCCTTAATCAAAATGTTCAGTAATGATAGCCCAGAAATATCCATTTCTTCTTCTCTCCTGGTGATGGCGGTACTAGTTTATGGACGTAGTTAGACATTTCCTTCTGATTCCCGGATCATCTTCCTCTGCTGTTTACAGGCAAATAGAGATCAGTTGTATCTTAGGTGGCCACTCACAAGCTTTTAAGACCCCAGGCACTAGTCACCAAACTAGGAGTTAGAACAAAAACTCTAAAAAAAATGTTAGGCCAATTGACTTGATAGACACATGAAGCCATGGCCCAAAACCTTCAAACCAAGAAGAGTAATCACATGAAATATTTAGCTATATCTAAGTATAGTTTGTTTTTTTTTTTCAGCTATTGTGGTTTAAAATAAAAGCTTATTTGCCATTTTGCACACCTTCCCTTTATTTCCCCTGGTGCACAGCTTAATGATGACACCTTCATTAGTCTGATTGTGTACCCATTGCCTTTAGCTGATACTAATTTTCTTATCCCCACAGATGAAAATTCACTACTTCCCAGTGAATGATTTTCCTTTGCCCTGCTTTTCCCCACCTCTCCTCCTGGTAACCACTAGTAACCATTGGTCTGTATATAATTATTCTTGTCATTTCATATAAGTGAGACCATACAATAATTTTCCTGTTGTAATTGTCTTATATCACTCAGTGCAATGTCTTCAAGTTCACCTATGTTGTAGCATGTATAAGGACTTCATTTTTCTTCATTTCTGAGTAGTATTCCCCTGTATATATGTATCACATTTTGTTTATCTATTCCTCTGTTGAAGGACACATGGGCTGTTTCCAGCTTTTTCCAATTGTGAATAATGCTGCAAGGAACATCAGTGTACGTACGTCTGCTTCTCTCTTTGCTTTTAGGGCCTTAGGGTATATAACTAGAAGTGAAATTGCTGGGTCCTATGTCAATTCCATGCATCCTGAATTGTATCATTTTACTTCTGTGTAATTACTCTAAGATACCATGTAGCCATGAGTATAGTCCGTGAGTTCTTGTATGTTCTCTGTGACTGTTGCAGTGAATTATTGAGCCTAGAAATCGAAAGTGAAGTAATGGGAGAAGTGGGAAGGTGGAGGTATATTTGTCTCTCACAACATAAGAACCAGCCTTATGCTGGCTTAGTTCACAATGTTATGCTTACAGTGGGTTAGGACCACAGAAGCATTAATCCCACAGGGAGCCAGGACTCTGCTTACTTTGACTGAAATTATGCTAGGAATAATAATGTTGAACACTGTGTCTTTTGATTGCATTGAAAAAGTACCCTTCTTATTCAGAGAATAATGTTCAATTTGGCCCAGGGTCTATTATAAAAGTATTTACATGTAATTTAAAATGTCTTAGGACTCTTTATACTCTGGGAGAAAGGGCAGAATATAGTTTTGCACAACTACCTTTCCCTCCAAAATGCTGTCCTGAGTGGTCCATGACACCATTTTTTTCTGCCCTAGGCGATCTTTGAGTGAGAAGACGTTAGAAACCTCAATGTCAATGTCCAAAATCTGATCCTAGAGACTACATTCAGAACATGAATAGGCACCTATTATTTTTATTTTAATTCCAGAGGAAAATGTGATTCAAGTAGAGCAAATGAATGAGATGCATTTTAGACTGAGAATCCAATACTCAATTCCTTGACATTTAAAGAAGTAAAGGAAGGCTGTGGGCAATGATCCCTTGACTTTGCATAGAGAAATTATCTGGTTATACTATGCCTTGGTTCTGTCAGGAAATATGTCCACAATTTTTATGAACTAATATTGAAGGTGCTGCAGAGGCTTCCCCCACTCTAGGGTAGATCCCCCTCCTCCCTCATAGCCCTCCAACTGCTACTTGAATTTGGCACTGAAATCCTGCACACAGCAAATTGAAATCTCCACACATGTGCAGGACATGAAGTGCTGTGGCCAGAACTTGACTCTGACCTGAAGTTTGCTGAAGAGGAAGATGTTCTCTGGCACACAGCTGCACCCAACGCCATTTGCAAAGCAAAAGTTCCCTTCTTTTGCAAATGATTCAGCACCTGGATCTCCAAATATGGACATGGGAGGGACAAAGGTGTCAGATTTTGGGGGTCAATCCCACTCACTGGGGACTGGAGGGCATAAAAGCTCCAAGTCCCCTGGGGCTGGGAGTGGGTGGTCTTTCGGCTGCTAGGCCCCACGTTGCTCCTTGTTTGCACAAACAATAAATCTCCACTTTCTGTTTCCCTTGCAACCGGTGCTGTGGTGTCTGTCTTATTTTGATTGGCTAATAAATAAGACAGGTCAAGAGCCCACGTTCAGTTACAGTATCACATGTCAATCAGCACAGTTGAGTTTCCAAATAACATTGTTAAGAAAACTGATGTCTCCAGGATTTTCATGTCACAGATATGGGTTATTCTGTTGGTATGTTGGTTTTTTTAGCTCCCATCAAGTGAGTCTTAACTCAAGGTTATCCATACACAATAGGATCAGACCACTGTGGCTGATATTTTGGAAGTAGATGGCCAAAACTTTCTTCCTAGTTTTTCTTAGTCTGAAGCTCCACTGAAACCTGTTTAGCATCACAGCAACATGCAATCCTCCACTGAAAGATGGGTAGTGGCTGTGATTGAGGCACATTGGCTGAGAAAAGAATCTGGGACTCTGGAATGGAAGGTGAGAATTCTACCACTGACCGACCACAGCCCCCTCTGTTGGGGAAACCCAGACCAAAATGGCAATGGCAGTATAAAGTGGGGATTAGGAGCCATAGCTTCAGATGCTAAGAAATGCGACTTCTAAGTCTAGTGCTACTCTTCCCAGCACTCTGACCCAAGGTAAGTTTTAAAACAAAGTGGAGCAAATATTGGAACCATCCTTTTGTAGGGAACTTTAAGTTGCATGTACAAGTTATGCATTTACACTTAGTAAACATTAGCAGGCGTTATCATCCTAATTATTACTACCTGGCATGCATTTTGATTTGAAAGGAGACACAGACATAAATGAGTGTCAATTTAACTATGCTGTCTTAAAAATATAGAATTGGAGGTTTGTGGAAGAATAGGTTAGCTGTGGATGTGAGGAGATGGAAAGTGAATTTTTAGTTACTTCTTAAAAAAAAGGCAGAACTGAGATTGGCAGACACAAGAAAATGAGGAGTAGAATTTTTCATGAGTGGGAAATGGCTTTAACAAAGTTTCAAATGTGTGGGAACATGAAGTGCTACAGGAACAAGCTGGAGGATCAGTGTATTCATAGCACCAGGTATGTTGATTGAGTGGTAAAAGGGTAAAGGGATTTCAGAAATATTTGAATATGAGTTTAAGTTTGGAACTTTTTGTGACTCTAAAGAATTGTCTTAAAAAGGCAGAATAACAACATCACATCTATATTTTCGTAAAATAACTTGGATGTCAATATATTTTAAGTTAAAATGAATTCCAGTTACTAAAAATAGGAAGATATTAAAAGAGTCCCTGGAAAGACATTGGGAAAGTGAGCTTCAACAATGAATACAGATTTGGGGAGGGATGGTTTCTTCTAAGTCCCCATTTTTTTTTCCCCACAATCATTAAAAACCCTTCCTAAACAATTTCATTGGTAAGTTTGAAGTAACTGAAATGTATGAGTAAAATAACAATAATAAAACTTTTGTTAAACAAAACATAGTGATTTATTAGCATAGAATTTCATCCTCTGCAAAATCACTATTTTCATTTTGTTTCAATGCTGTAGCCCCAAGTAGCTCTAGACAAATAACATATGTGACTATGAAAACTTCTTTAAGGTTATTTAAATACATAATTTTGTTTATTTGAATGTAGAACAAATTGCCTGTAATTCTCATGCCCCTGTCCAGGTCATTTACCTCAGTATATGGGTTTGGATTTTTGGTTTTATATTTATTGAAATAAAAAATTCCTAAGTCAAGAAACTACTTGCCATCGAGTCTACTCAGGCTGATGGTGACCTTATATGTGTCAGAGTAGAACTTTGTTCCATAGAGTTTTCAATGACTGATCTTTCAGAGGTGTATCTCCAGGCCATTCTTCTGGGGAAACTGTGGCTAGACTCAAACCATGAACCTTTCAGTCAGCAGCCAAGCACGTTAACAGTTTTCATTTCTGGGGGACTCCAAATCAAACAAGATCTCTCCAAATAGTCTTGTAAAAGGAGACTAGGAAAGGATGGACTGCAGATGTCAATTATAATCAAGATATACAAATAAACAAATTTTTAAACACAACATTAGCATACTTATTTTGGTTACTTTACATCCAGTCACCCATATTTTGTATACCACATATGTACTTTTATACACCATAGATATATTCTTTCCAAAACATTTTCCTGGATGCTTTAAAATTATGCTGTCCAACAGTGTTGCCACTGGTCCCATGTGGCTGTTGTCACTTGAAATGAGTATAGTCTAGATTGCAATGTGCTTTAAGTGTGATGTACACACAAGATTGTGAAGACTTAGAATGAAAACAATGTAAAAAAATCACATTACTTTTATACTGATTACATGTACAAATGGTAATATTTCAATGAAATAGAAAACATTATATTAATAGTAATATATGCAGGAAATACATGTATTTACATGGGTATACATATATATGTGTAGTATATAGTATACATATATAATATATTGTAATAATAGAATACACGATTAACATCAAAATAGATAAAATTTATATTAGTTACAATATTACTAATGTTTTGTTAAATAAATATACTATTTAAATTTATTTCACTTTCATTTAACTTTTTAACATATCTACTGGAAAATTTAAAATTACACATGTCTTCTATTATATTACTATTGAAAAGCACTTCTCCAAGATGTTCAACTCAACACAAAAAAGAAAATAAAAAAAAAAAGAGTAAGGACAGCCATGACTATTCTTTCTTAGAAGAGAATATTCCAAGCACTCTTGTCATGGCCCTGAGGACTTCCTTATTCCTCAGGCTGTAGATAATGGGATTGAGCATGGGAGTGAGGATGGTGTAAAAAATGGCCAAATTCTTATCTTCTGCTGGTGAGCGGACATTCCTGGGCCGAATATAGGTGTAAGCAAATGGTGCATAGTAAAAGGTAACTACAGTTAAATGTGCTGAACAGGTGGTAAAGGCCTTTTTCCTTCCTTCTTTGGAACGCATACAGTAGACAGCCAAAAGGACTCTGCCGTAGGAAGCAGTGATGCCAAGGAAAGGAAGGAAGAGAAAGAGGCCAGTGCTCACAAAAACCATGTACTCATAGACCCAGGTGTCCATACATGCAAGAGACACCATGGCTGGGACATCGCAAAAGAAATGATCAATGGCCCTGGACCGACAGTAAGGAATATGAAGGATATAGGTTGTGTGTGCCAAGGAGTTGATGGACCCCAAGATCCAAGATCCTATGATCATCTGAACACACATCCTTCTACTCATACGGCTGGGATAATGGAGGGGGTGACAGATGGCCACGTAACGGTCATAGGCCATGGAGGCTAAGAGTAAGCCTTCAGAACCAGCCATTGTCAAGAAGAAGAAACTTTGAAAGCCACATCCTAGGAAAGAGATGCTCTTCTGGCCAGAGAGGAAGTTATGCACCATCTTGGGGACAGTAGAAGAGATGTACATCAGGTCCGTTAGTGAAAGCTGGCTAAGGAGAAAGTACATGGGTGTGTGGAGTCGGGAATCCATGCAAATGAGGTAAATCATGGTTGAGTTTCCCACTGAGGCCAGAAAGAATACAAGGATGATAAGGCACAAGAGCAGCATGCCAGTTTGATTTGGGGGAAGGAGTCCCAAAAAAATGAAATCATTAGAAGTTTGATTCCATTTCTCCATGAAAAGTTATTGTTTTAAATTTCTTGAAAGAAAAACAAGAACAAAAATGAAAACAAACAAACAAAAAAATGAAGCTAGAAAGAACAAGGGCATAAAAAGGAATTTTGAATTTGTTAATGTTTTTTTACATTTTTTTTCCCTTTTTCCAACTCTTCAAATTTTGTTGAAATTGGTTTCAGAGCTGAATGTCCCAACCTCTTCTCCATGTGTTATCTGGTAAGCAAGTGAGCGAGCCATAGAGAAAAGTGGTTATTAAGTATAAAAGTCTGGTACCATACACAATAAAGACAAACAACTTAAGACTCCCCTCCCTGGAACTACTCCTGGCCAGTCCCATTAGACGTGATTTTTCAAGGGACTCAAGTGGTTAAGAGCTACAAAAGGTCAGCAGTTCAAATCCACCAGGCGCTCCTTGGAAACCCTATGGGGCAGTTCTACTCTGTCCTATCGGGCCACTGTGAATTGGAATCGACTCGATGGCAACGGGTTTGGTTTTTCTGGTTTTCAGTCATTAAAAAAAAAAGAAATTGTTGTGGAGTCAATTCTGACTCCTCATGGTGATTTCATGTGTCAGAATAGAACTGTTCTCCATAGAGTTTTTAGAGGCTGATTTTTCTAAAGTAGATATCCAGGCCTTTTTACTGAGAGACCTCTGTGTGGACTCTAACTGCCAACCTTTTGGTTAGTACCTGAGCACTTAACAGTTTGCACAACCCAGATCCTGCATCATCAATTGCATAGGTCATATGTTCAATAATAACTGACATAAGACCCAGCGACTTTTTATATACTGAAATTCTACGTCTCTTATTTTTAGTCTTCTTTTGCATTGTTACTTTCTGGTCTTCCCTCCCTAACTGGCACTAATCCAGCCAGACAATCCTTGATCGTACCTTACTGCTCTCTCAAGTTCTTTATCACTTTTGCACCTTTCTTAAAATGCACCCACCGTTTGAAATCACTGTCCTTGAACTGTAAAATCCTGCATGCCTGCTGTCGTTAAGTACTGTTAGGTTGATTTTCAACTCGTAGCAACCCTATGTGACAGAGAAGAACTGATCCATGTGGCTTTCTAGACTGTAATCTTTATAGAAGCAGATCACCAGGTCTTTCTCCTGTGGAGCCACTGGATGGGGTTGATCCTCCAACCTTTTTGTTAGTAGAAAAGCACTTAATAATTCTGCCATCAGGGCTCCCTGGAACGCTATGAAATCCACACTATTTATAAAATATTATTGAATATTTTCTCATGCCTACTGATGTTTTCATTTTCTGAAGCCCTGCAGACTTGAAATTAAATGCATAGGTTTTCTACATACTTTTTGTTTCTTTATGTAGATGAAGTGAGTGTGATGAAGTCACAGATTCTGTAATATACATTTTTTCATTTTATTTTCCACTGTCCCCAACAATAAGTAGTATGATAATGGAGATATAACAAGGAGCAGGGAGATTAAAACTAGATAAATTGGAAGCTCTTAGATTTTTAGGATTTTTTCACTTTAACTCATTTGTTATAACCATCCCCCAAATTCTGTAAATTCAGGCATAAATATCCACTTTTTTAAAATAATAAAAGTAGTATTCACAGATATGACAAATAACTTTCTCAAATACAGTTAACGATGTAATCCAAATTTATATCTGTTCTTCTTTTGAATTTGTTTTTTTCATATTCCAAGATTACTTCTTGTTTGGTAAATGACTTTGTGCCTAGTGCCTCATTTGTCTCAATTTAAACTGCATAATAATCAACCTTTTGAAAGAGATTGGGGTTTATTCCATATTTGCAACTAGGTCAAAGCATACTGAGATTTAAAAAATAAAATGAAATTTTTTTGCTGATGAGTCTGTTCTGCCTCAAAGGACCCCACAGGAGTCAGAGTAGGACTGTGCTCCATACAGTTTTCAATAAGTGATTTTTTTGGAAGTAGATCACCAGGCCTTTCCACACAACTCTGGGTGGCCTTGAACCTCCAACTTTTGGATTAGCAGCCCAGCTCCTTAACTGCTTTCACCACCCAGGGAACCACATGGAGAATCAAGAGGGCATTTATTTTCTCCTTCTGTAGTTTGATTTTCATATAGTAGATGGCAGCAGAGTCAGATGGTTGCAACACTGTTCAACTACAAAAGCAGATATAAGATATATGCTCTGGCTTCTACATCGATTTATAGATTACATATGGTTGCAGTTATTTTAAGAGCTTATCATGTAATGCAACATAATTGAAATCAAATATTAATCATTTAGAATAATAAAATCAACAAGAGATGAAAGTAAAGAACTTTTCCTTTCCGGTGACTTTTTCTAGCTTTTTATTCCCAAACATTCCTCTGGGAATATTGTAACTCAACTTTCGTAGCCTGTCTTTTTATATTTATGTAACCTCAATTCTGATCATTTTTTTTTTCTCAACTTAGTTGCCTAAACAAACATAAACTATGATTGTGACACTTCTTGTATTTCTACTATACGTATACTTTCATCCTTAACCCACACCTGCCTTATGCTATAAGCTTCTGTCTGAAGAGAGAGCCCTGATGCTGCATTCCCTGCAAGTTTTTGTTTCAAGCAGAAATCTTGGATTGTTGACTTTTAAACAGGAAAGGGCAGCAATCAATGGTTTATTATAGTTCTTCACATTTGGTAACTTAAAATTAACTGCTACTTCATATAACTTTGATACACATGAGTAAAATTGTGAGTTTGCGATGAAACATGGAAAAATTTTATAGCTGTCTTCTTGACAAACACAGTGGGGAAAAAAAAGCACTGTCAGGGAACATGACAGATGCATGATACCGTTGAACGAGGAGGCTAGTTGGGATGGCAGCAGGTAAATGGGTTCAGGGGCTGTTTCTTTTAACTTGTAGAAATAAAAGCTGATGATCTAACAGATAAAGATTGTCATCATCATCAGCACGACACATTTATTCACTCAAAAAATATTCATCGATTTTCTTTTTATTGCAGTGCTGTTGGTACTGAGGTGTACTGGTGATTATATCATACAAGCCCCTATAATCCTGTAGTTAAACTTTAATGGGTGATAGAGTAAAATAAAACATATAATACAAGGTTATGTAACAATGAATAAAGTAAAATAGAGTAAGGAGCTAGAGCACTTTCAGGACATAAGAGATTTCAAGAGAGTCCCTGTTAGGAAGCAATATTAGAACAGGCCTGGTTGAGGAATAGTCTACCCAAAATGAACAGCAAGTGAAAAGCCTTGTAGTGAGAACATATTTAGTTTTATTTTGAGGAAAATAAAAAGGAAACCAGTGTTTCCAAAGCACAGGGCGTAAGAGGGAATGGCATATGATACGGCAAATGCCAGGCCATGATGAGGTTTTAGATTTGCTTCTGGGCAAGATGAGATGCCATTAGAGTGTGGAGTAATCTTACCTGTGTGTTAGAGATTACACAGGATGCTCTGGGGTGAGCAGAAAGTTTCATTAAATGTACATGTAGGAGACCGGTTTGGAGGCAATGGAAACAGGCCCAGGAAGAGAGGGGAGTGGCCTTTCTAATTGGTGTCATCACAGTTATCCTCAGGGGTCAGATTCCACAGGCATTTGATGCTAATGATTCCTTTTGTGAGAATTAAGTTAAGTAATAAATGCAGAACGCTTCACACAGGCATGTGGTTTTCCCTCCAGAAGCCTGACAATCATTATGATAGCCTTAATACAACCTTAAATCCCCTTACCATTGAGGCAGCTCTGACTCATGGAGACCCCATGTGCATCAGAGTAGAACTGTGCTGCATAGGGTTTCTAATGGCTGAGGTTTTTGAAATTAGATCACCAGACCTTTCTTCTGAGGCACCCTTTGAAGCTCGGTTTGTTTAATCATTAAGGGGTTTCGAACTCAGAAATGTTAACTATTTTAATTAAGGTCACACCACTCCGGAGTAGCACATTGTAGAATTTTCATAGCTTCAGATTGTCTCTTTCTACATTTTAAAGTCATTTTTAGCTTTTCGAATTTGACATAGAACTGACTCTGTACAGCAGAAAGTGTTTCCCTAGGATTGGAAAACCATATATCCAAAATATCGCCCTGAGGTTAGAGCTAACCAGAATCAACTAGCTTCAGGAATATCCTGGTGACTCACCTTGTCTGAAGTGCCTGAGTTCGTACTTTGGAAGGAAGTCATTCTATAACGGCAAAACTTCCTGTTAAGTGTCCATTGAATTACTTAAAAAAAACTTTGAACACCAAACCCTCCTCACATACACTCTCAGACTATGCTGAGAGATCACGCCACTAGTCAATATGCTCTGCAATTAAACCAAAACCTCTCTCTGAGAACCTTTTCTTTATCTGCTAAAATTTACAAAGGGGAAATTGCCACAGACTCATTGTAACTTTCCCCGTTAGTCCTATCACTGGTCATTCTCTATAACATAAAACCTATGACCACATTTGAAGGTTCTTTTATTTAGGACTTTTTGGAATTAAAAAACAACTTCATCTTGTTTTGTGCAATATTCCTCCATTTGTGTGTATATACTGATTACAATCAATCCCTGGGTTATGAAAGAGTTCCTTTCCTAGATCTGTCTTTAAGTCAAATTTGTACATGTCAGGACACTTAGGTAGGGTTCATGTCTAACATCCATTAGTCAAATGTTTGTCTTAGTATATAGTAAATAGTCTGTTTCTATGCATAAAAAATGTAAGGGGAGAGCTTGCACTCGGGAAAGAAAGAGAGGAAATGGATGATGTAAGGGGGAGGGGGAGAGCTTGCACTCGAGAAAGAAAGGCAGGAAAGGGTCCCTGACTTGGCAGTTAAACGTTAAGCCATCAAAGCTCTCCAGCCCATAGAAGGGAAGGCGGCCCACGAGAAAAAGGAGTGGGAGGTAGGAGAAAAGGGTATAAAGCCCTAAGAAAATGACTGTATCAGGGCACTCAGACTCTCTCTCTCTCTCTCTCTGAGTAGCCTGTTTGACACTCCCTGGTCAAGTGTACTTTCGCTACTAACCCTCTGCTAGCTACTAAACCTCTGCTTGCTTGGCACTACTTGTCTCAGAGTTCGAATTCTTTCCTACACGGAAGTCAAGAACGCAGGACATTTTCTCCGGTAACAAAAACATTAAAGAAACCCTTCCAGATCCACTAAAACATCTTTAATGTAAAAAAATAAAATAAAATAAATAATATAGTAATAAAAATAATAATAATGTTTTGATGAGCATCTCAAAAAGCTCCTATTTGTTATTATGAACCTTTGTATGTACCTCAACTTTTTAACATAATGGGTTTTGTGGGGTTTTGTTTGAAACTAAGAATGTCCGTACCTCATAAGTTCGTATACGGGGAATGCTTTTCATTCCAAGATCTTGCTTTCTTGTTATCTTGTTCCAATGAAAATAGAATAAGCTATTTCACACCTAATCTAATCAAATTCCCATAAGTTCTACAGTTGAAAGCCAGAAGGATGAGCTGCTGTATTTTATATAGACAGCCTTGCATCCTCAGCCTTAGATATTCTTTTTTTCTCCTTTAATTGATCCCCAATGTCCAAGTCTATGGGGGCCAAAACCCTGGCCATTTCACTTGACTCTCTTTCTTAGAGATCAAATCTGGTATTCACTTAGACCAAAGCAATTTACCTGGAGAACTCTGTTTTATTTGGCTAGTACCCACAGTTAGACAAAAAGATGGGCTTTATTACTCCAGAATATTATTTGAGAGCTATATTATTTGAGAGATTATATTATTAAAATATTCTCACTTTGCATATAAGAGAGCTAAGGATTAAAGAAGCCATATCCAACAGTGATTAGAAAGGTGACTTGGGGAAATTAGTTAACAGTCTACTTTGTTTCCATATCTGTAAACCTGGGCTTAGGTATACTGTAAGAGTTAAATGAGATTAAATAAATAAATAAATAAATAAATGAGATGATGTATGTTAAATGTTTAGATAGCGCTTGAGACAGTGAACGGGCTCAACGGATTTTAGGATCTCTCACGATCCTGCTGAAACCACAGATTTCAAAACCGTGAGGTGTACATTTAAGCTATTTTTTTCTTAATCGTGCTTTCAGTCAAAGTTTAGAGTTCAGGTTAATTTCTCATACAAAAATTAATACACATACTGTTTTGTGACTTTAATTGCAATCCCCCCAATGTGACAGCACAGTCCTGCTTTCCATCCCTGGTCCCCTTTGTGCATTCCGGTCTCTTCCTGCCTTCTCATCCTGTGCCTGGACAGGACCCACCCATTTGGTCTCATATATCTGACTGAACTAGGAAGCACACTCCTTATGTGTATTATTTTTTGATATAGTCCTGTCTAATCTTTGTCTGAAGAGTGGGATTCAGTTCTGGGTTAACAGAGGTCTGGGGGCTATAGTTTTGGGGGTCCTTCAGTCTCTGTCAGACCATTAATTCTGGTCTTTGATGTGAATTTGAGTTCTGCTCCAAACTTTTTTCCTGCTCCATCCATGACTCTCTGTTGTGCTCCTTGTCAGGGCTGTCATTGATGGCAGCGGGGCACCATCTAGTTCTTCTGGACTCAGGCTGGCAGAGTCTCTGGTTCATGTGGTCCATTAGTATCTTGGGCTAATATTTTCATTGTGTTTTTGGTTTTCTTTATTCTCCTTTGCTCCAACCAGGATGGGACCAATTGATGCGTCTTAGATGCCCATTTGCAAGCTTTTAAGACACCAAATGCTACTTACCAAAGAGGGACGCAGAACATTTTCTTAAGAAAGTTTGTTATGGCATCTTCCATCTTTTTGCTATTGTTAACAATGCTGCAATGAACATGGGTGTTCACATGTCTATTTGTGTGACAGCTCTTATTTCTCTAGGCATATTCCTAGGAGCCGGATTGCTGGATTGTATGGTACTTCTATTTCTAGCTTTTTAAGGAAGCTCCAAATCATTTTCCAAAGTGGATTTAACATTTTACATTCCCACCACCAGTGGATAAATTTTCCAATCTCTCCAAAACCTCTCCAACATTTATAATTTTGTGTTTTTTGGATTATGGCCAGCCTCATTGGGGTGAGATGGTATCTCATTATAGTTTCGATTTGCATTTCTTGAATGGCTAATGACCATGAGCATTTCCTTATGTGTCTGTTAGCCACCTGAATGTCTTCTTTGGTAAAGCCTCTGTTCATATTCTTAGCCCATTTGTTAATTGATTTGTTTTTTTTTGTTATTGAGATGTTGCAGTATCTTATAGATTTTAGAGATTAGACCTTTTTGGATACGTCCTAGCCAAAAAATTTTTCCCAGTCTGTAGGTTCTCTTTCTACTCTTTGATTGAGGTCTTTTGATGAGAATAAATGTTTGATTTTTAGCAGCTCTCAGTTATCTAGTTTTTCTGCTGATGTTTGTACATTGTTAGTTACGGTTTGTACACTATTTATGCCATGTACTAGGGCTCCTAGCATTGTGCCTATTTTTTCTTCCAAAATCTTTAATCATTTTAGAATTTATGTTTAGGTCTTTGATCCATTCTGACTTAGTTTCTGCGCGTGGTGTGAGGAATGGGTCCTGTTTCATTTTTTTACAAATGGATATCCAGTTACACTACTACCGTTTGTTAAACAGACTGTCTTTTCCGCATTTAACTTTAGGCCTTTGGCAAATATCAGCTGCTCATATGTGGCTGGATTTATGTCTGGATTCTCAATTCTGTTCCATTGGTCTATGTATCTGCAGTTGTACCAGCACCATGCTGTTTTGACTACTGTGGTGATATCATAGGTTCTAAAATCAGGTAGTGTGAGGCCTCCCATTTGGTTCTTCTTCTTCAGTGATGCTTTACTTATCTGGGGCTTCTTCCCTTTCCATATGAAGTTGGTGATTTATTTTTCCATCTTGTTAAAAAATGTCATGGGAATTTGGATTGGGATTGCATTGTATCTATAGATAGCTTTGGGTAGAATTGATGTTTTCACAATGTTGAGTTTTTCTATCCATGAGCGAAGCATGTTTTTCCACTTATGTAGGTCTCTTTTGGTTTCTTGCGTAGTGTCTTGTAGTTTTCTTTGTATAGGTCTTTTACGTCGGTGGTTAGATTTATTCCTAAGTATTTTATCTTCTTGGGGGCTATTGTAAATGGCACTGATTTGGTGATTTTCTTTTCACAAAGTTCTCTTTGTTGGTGTAGAGAAATCTAACTGATTTTTGTATATTTACCTTGTATCCTGATACTTTGCAGAAATAGTCTACTAGTTCCAGTAGTTTTCTTGTGAATTCCATGGGGTTTTCTGTGTATAAGATCATATCATCTGCAAATAGGGATACTTTTACTTTTTCCTTACCAATTTGGATGGTCTTTATTTCTTTTTCTTGATTAATTGCTCTAGCTACAGCATCCAGCACGATGTCGAATAAGAGTGGTGATAAAAGGCATCCTTGTCGGTTTCTGTTCTCAAGGAGAATGCTTTCAGACTCTCTCCATCTAGAATGTGGCTGCTGGCTCTGTATAAAAATCCTCTTTATTGTGTCAATGATTTTCCCTTCTATTCCTATTTTCCTGAGAGTTTTTATCATGAATGGGTGTTGGACTTTATCAAATGCCTTTTCTGCACCACTTGATAAGATCATGTGGTTCTTGTCTTTTGTTTTATTTCTGTGATGGGTTACATTGATTGTTTTTCTAATGTGGAACCATCCCTGCATACCTGGTATGAATCCCACTTAGTGTTGACGAATTATTTTTTTGATGTATTGTTGAATTCTATTGTCTAGAATTTTGTTGAGGCTTTCAGCATCTATGTTCATGAGGAACATTGGTTTATAATTTTCTTTTTTTGTGGTGTCTTTACCTAGCTTTGATATTAGGTTATGCTGGCTTTATACAATGAGTTTGGGGGTCTTCCATCCTTTTCTATGCTCTGAAATACCTTAAGTAGTAGCGGTGTTAACCCTTCTCTGAAAGTTTAGTAGAATTCTCCAGTGAGGCTGTCCAGGCCAGAGCTTTTTCGTTGTTTTTTTTTTTTTTTTTAATTACCTCTTTAATATCTTCTTTTATCGTGAGTTCATTTAGTTTTTCTACCTCATTTTGTGTTAGTTTAGAACGGTAGTATGTTTCAAGAAATTTGTCCATTTCCTCTAGGTTTTCAAATTTGTGGGAGTACAAGTTTTTATTCTGTTATCATTCTTTTAAATTCAGTTAGATCTGTTGTGATATTGCCTGTCTTAGTCATCTAGTGCTGCTATAACAGAAATACCACAAGTGGATGGCTTTAACAAAGAAAAATTTATTTTCTCACGGTATAGTAGGTTAGAAGTCTGAGTTCAGGTGCTAGCTCTAGGGGAATTGTTGCTCTCTCTGTTGGCTCTGGAGGAAGATCTTTGTCATCAGTCTTTCCTAGGTCTGGGCGCATCTCAGCACAGGAACCTCAGGTCCAAAGGATGTGCCCTGCTTCCAGTGCTGCTTTCTTGGTGGTATGAGGTCTCCAACTCTCTGCTTGCTTTCCTTTCCTTTTTATCTCTTGAGAGATAAAAAGTGATGCAGGCCACACCCAAGGGAAACTCCTTTTACATTGGATGAGGGATGTGACCTGGGTAAGGGTGAAGTTACAATCCCACCCTAATCCTTTTTAACATAAAATTCCAATCACAAAATGGAGGACAACCACACAATGCTGGAAATCATGGCCTAGCCAAATTGATACACACATTTTTGGGGGGACATAATGCAATCCAAGACATTGCCTATCTCATTTATTATTTGGGTTATTTGCTTCCTCTCCTGTTTTTCTTTTGTCAGTTTGGCCAATGGTTTGAATATATTGTTGATCTTTTCAAAGAACCAACTTTTTGTCTTATTTACTATTTTAACTGTTTTTCTATTCTCTATTTCATTTCTTTCTGCTCTAATCTTTATTATGTTTTTTCTTCTGGTGCCCAAGGGCTTATTTTGCTGCTCTCTTTCTGTTTGTTCGAGTTATAGGGTTAATGTTTTGATTTTGACTTTTTTGTCTTTTGGATATGTGCATTTATTGCTATAAATTGACCTCTAAACACTGCTTTTTCTGTGTTCAAATGTTCTAGTAAGATGTTTTGATTCTCATTTGATTCTATGAATTTCTGTATTTATTCCTTGATTTCTTCTATAACCCAGTGATTTTTGAGCAAGACATTGTTCATTTTCCATATCATTGATTTTTTTTCTTGTTTTTTCTGATATTGATTTCTACTTTTATGGATTTATGGCCAGAAAAGATGCTTTGTTATATTTTGATATTTTGAATTATGTTAAGTCTTATTTTGTGGCCTAAAATGTCTATTCTGGAGAATGTTCCATGTGTGTTGGAAAAGAATGTATACTTGGCCCCTGTTGCATGGAGTGTTATGTATATGTCTATGAGATCAATTCAATTGATTGTGACATTTAGATCTGCCTTGTCTTTATTGAGCTTCTTTCTAGATACTGTGTCCTTCACTGAAAGTGGAAAGTGGTGTGTTGAAGTCTTCTGCTATTATTGTGGAACTGTCTCTTTCTCTTCTCAATCCTGCTAGAGTTTGTTTTATGTACTTTTGAGCCCTACAATTAAGTATATATTTATTATGGTTATGTCCTTCTGGTGTATGGATCGTTTAATCATTATATAGCATTCTTCTTTATCTTTTCTGGTGGATTTTGCTTTAAAGTCTGTTTTTTCAAAGATTAATATTACCAGTCCTGCTCTTTTTTGATTGTTGCTTGCTTGAAATATTTTTTTTACATCCTTTGAGTTTTAGTTTGTTTGTGTCCTTGAGTCTAAGGTGTGTCTCTTTTAGGCAGAATATAGATGGATTGTATTTTTCATCCATTCTGCCATGCTCTGTCTCTTTATTGGCACATTTATTTCTTTTACATTCAGTATAATTATTGATAGGTATGAGTTTACTGCTGTCATTTTGTTGTAATTTTTTTGTGGTGTTGACAGTTTCTTTGTTCCACTTAATTTCCTGTGCTGAGTTGTTCTTCTTTATGTATTTTCTTTTCATCTTTTTCATTATTGTTGATTTTGTGTTTTCTGAGTCTTTTGTGTTTTTCTTCTTTTTTATTTTAATGGGTAAATTTTTACCTTCCTTTTGTGTCTATCTACCTTACATTTACTTTTATGTTCCTAAGTTTAAACTGATCTTTTACTTCTTGATATTACCTTAGCTTCCTCTCCATATGGAAGTTCTATCACTATGCTATTTATTCCCTCTTTTTTGTTGCAACTTTGTCACCATTTACATATTGCCATCTCTGTTTCCCTATTTTCAATCTTTTATCTTTCACTTGTTTTTGTGATTTCCCTATCTCAGTTGTATCTGGTTGTTCTGTCGTGTGTTCTAGTCTGGGTTGTTGTCTGATATTGTTGGTTCTCTGACCACGGGACTCTCTTTAATATTTCTTGTAATTTTTGTTTGGTTTTTACAAATTCCCTTAATTTCTGTTTATCTGGAAATGCTTTAATTTTGCCATCATGTTTAAGAGAGAGTTTTGCTGGATATATAATTCTTGGCCAGTGATTTTTTAATTTTTTTCTTCAAGGCTTTGTATATGTCATCCCATTGCCTTCTTGCCTACATGGTTTCTGCTGAGTAGTCAGAGCTTAGTCTTATTGATTCTCCCTTTTAGGTGACTTTTCATTTATCCCTCACTGCTCTCAAGAGTCTACCTTTGTCTTTGCTTTTGGCAAGTTTGGTTATAATATGCCTTGGTGAATTTCTTTTGGGATCTACCCTGTTTGGGTTTCACTGAGGTGCTTGGGTAAATATCTTCTAGTCTTTCACGATAGCAGGGAAGTTTTCTACCAGCAAATCTTCAACAATTCTCTCTGTATTTTCTCTTATCTCCCTTCCCCCCAGCTCTGGTACTCCAATCACTTGTAGGTTTTCCTTCTTGATAGTGTCCCACATGATTTTTAGGCTTTCTTTGTTTTTTTAATTTTTTTCTGATTTTTCCTCAAATAAATTGGTGTCAAGAGATTTATCTTCAGTCTCACTAATTCTGACTTCCACTGCCTCAATCCTGCTTCTATGACCTTCTATTGAGTTGTGTAATTCTGAAATTATATTGTTAATCTTTGGATTACAAGCTGCTATCTCTCTACTGTTTATAGCAGCCTGTTCAATTTGTCATTCTATTCTTGTATTGTTTTCCTGAATTCCTCTACTGCTTTGTCTGTGTATTTCTTGGCTTGGTCTGAGTTTTGCCTAATCTCCTTCTTGGTCTCTTGGAGAACTCTGCATATTACAGTTCATATTGTAATTCTCCCAAAATGATTGGTCAGGCCACAATCTTACAAAAGATTGGTTTGTTTACTATTCATATAAGCATCTTGCAGGGATTGGTCTGTTTATCATCTGCATAAGGGGCCTCAAAAGGATTGGCCATTTTACTGTCCTCGTGAACCAGTTGCAAAGGATTGATCAATTTATCGTCCACACTGCAAATGACCTTTACTGGGACTGGCAAGGAACAACCCCCCACCAGTCTGACCTTTGCCAGAATTGACTGGGGAATCCCGCCAGTAGTTGGCATTTACCCAGATTGATTAGGAAGCATCACTTGTAAATGACAAGGAATACATGAGCTAGATTATAAAAACCCTGGAACCTGAGGACAGGGTTATCCTGATAGAAAAAAGAGCACCCCAGACTCATCCTGAGAATTACAATCCCAGGGTAAGAAAGGCCAAATAACAGAAGTTCATTGCAACATACCTACTTACTCCAATTGTTTAGATTTGTATTCACTTGTCATTTTTCTCAGTGAAGCTTTTCTTAGACTTACTATTTAAAACTGCAACTTCATTCCCTCTCCAAATTTCTATTCCCCTCCACAACATTATTTTTCTGCATAGCACATTTATCCTCCTGGTGCTTGTGATATTGCACTTTATTTATGCATCTACTTTATTGTGTATTTTCCCTATAACATCAGAACCACTGAAAGGGTAGAGATTTTTGTCTGAGACCTGTTGCAGTGGAGAGCTTGTCTGAAGCTGCACTAGTTGTGAAACAGAAAGATGAGCTCCTTGGTTTGGGGACCTTCCCTGACCTTTCCCATATACCTTTCCCTGAGTTGTATCATGAATTTCCAGATGTTTACCCTGAGTTTAATTCTGATTTGTGTCATATTACTTCTAAGATGCCATGTAACTGTTAATATACTCTGTGAATTCTTGTTTGTTCTTTGTGACTATTGCAGTGAATTACTTTACCTAGAAATAGAAAGTTAAATAATAGAGAATTGGGAAGGTGGAGATATATTTGACCCCAACCTCACAGAAACCAGCCTTATGCTGATTCTGTTTGACAATGGTATGCTTACAGCGGGTTAGGAACACAAAATAATTAATCCCGTGGAAAGCCAGAATTCTGCTTTCTTTGCCTGAATTGATGTTAGGAATACTAATGTCAAATGGGGCATCTTCTGATTGCATCAAAAAAGTGGACTTCTTAATCAGAAAATAGTGTTCAGTTTTGACTCAGAATCTTTTATCGAAGATTTTACATGTACGTTAAAATGTCTTCGGACTCTATACTCTGGGAGAAAGGGCAGAATATAGCTTTAAACAACTATCTGTCTGTCCAAAGTGTGGTCATGAATGGTCCATGACAGCATTTTTTCTGTTCAGGGCTACTATCTTTTGGTTAGAAATAGTTAGAAACCTCGATGTCAAAGGCACCTTCTTCAAAAGGTTAAATAAGTCACCTTGATAAAAGCCTATTTCTGTTCAAAATTGGAAAATTGCAAGAGTAATGATAGAAAACTGTAGCATCTGTTCTCAAGACAAAAAAAAAAAAAGCCTGTGTACCTGCCAAGAGATAGATTAGAAATGTAAATAACTTTCTTTCCTTGGGACCATTTATAGTTTAGTACATTTTCAAAATATAAATCAAAAAGAAGAGTGTTTTAAGGGGATGAGAGTGCAATTCTTTGAAAGTAGTGGCTGTGATAACAGCTTCCACTGATCCAGCCCTGTCAAATATTTTCCAAGAGCTTACTCTTATTGGTCACTGAAGAGGACATTCAAACTTTAGAAGTTATTTCCTCCCAAGCCTTCTGCAACCTTTAGAATAGAACCCAAATCCCTTGCCATGAGCTGGCCCTGCTACTGCCTTTAGAATAGAACCCAAATCCCTTGCCATGAGCTGGCCCTGCTACTAATCGAAGTTTTCTAATACTCTTTGACTCACTGCTTCCTGCTCCCCTTTATTCCTCAAACATCAGAGGGCTCTGTGGTTTGTTCCCCAGATTGTAATATGGCAACTCTGTCATCAAATCAGAGGTGGCTTTCTTGACACCATCACAACCTAACATGACTATATAATGTGTACTGTGAATGTTTAGATCCCTGGGTGATGTTAACAGTTGCACTTGTCTACTAACCTAAAGATTGACAGTTCCAATCCACACGGCAGCATCCAGAAAAAACAGTTGGCCATCCACTTCAGTAAGAATTACAGCCAAGAAAACTCCATGGAGCAGTTCTATTTTATAACATGAAGGGTCACCAAAAGTCAGAATTAACTTTGTAGTAATGGTTTCTGTTGTTGTTGTTTACATATTTATGACTAACATTAGTATTTTGACTCAGAAAGTCAGAGGATGTGTCTGCTTGTCCATCACTTTACCCATGATGGTAAGAAGAGTGAATAGCACACGCAAAGACTCAATGAATACCTTAAATAAATAAAGAGTAAATGGAGGTGAATAAATTTCCAAGCAACCTCCCAGTTCCATGTGTGTGCTGAGAATTCTGGAGACCACATTTAACTTGATTTTAGCCTGTCAACATTTTTTTGTTTTGTTTTGGAAAGACAAGTCAATTTGTTTACTTTCTCCAGGGTTATACTAGGAAAGTGGCCATTTATTCCTTACTAAATGTGGAATCATGTCACTGGTGATTTTCAGGGATGAAATCTACAGCAGAGTGTCCAAAAACCAAAAACTGATACTACAGACTATATTTACAGCAGGCATAGGCACTTATTATTATTTTAATTTAAGAGGGAAATGTGATTCAAATAGAGCACATGAATGTGATGCATCTTAGAATGAGAATCCAGAACTCAATTCCTTGCTCCTTTAAAGAGGTGAAGGGAGGCTCTGGGCAATGAACCCTTGGCTTTATGTAGAGAAGTTATCTGGTTATACTTTTTCTTGTTCCTCTCAGGATGCATGTTCACAATTTCTCTGAACTTGTATCACATGTAAGCACATCTGAATTTCCAAATTACACACTTAAGGAAACTGATGTCTCCAGCATTTACATGTCACAGCTATGGATTATTTTGTTGGGATGTTCTTAGCTCGCATCAAGTCAGCCCTGACTCAAGACATCCCATTCAAAGCAAGATCAGATCATTGTGATACATAGGGTTTTCATTGGTTAATATTTTGGGAGAAGGTTGCCAGACCTTTATTCCTAGTCTGTCTTAGTCTGAAGCTCCACTGAATCCTGTTCAGCATCACAGCACCATCTAATCTTCCACTGACAGATGGTTGATGGCTGCCATTGAGGCACATTGCCCAAGAATAGAATCTGGACCTCTTGAATGGAAGGTGAGAATGCTACCACTGAAAAACCACTGCCCCCTCTGTGGGGGATACTGACACAAAAATGACAGTGGCAGGGTAAGTGGGCATTAAGAGCCATGGCTTCAGATTCTAAGACATTCGTCTCCTAAGTCTAGTGCTACTCTTCCCAGCACTCTGACCCAAGGTAAATTCCACTACAAAGTGGAGCAAATATCAGAACCATAATTTTGTAGGGAACTGTAAGTTTTGTATACAGAGTATGCTTTATACTTAGTAAACATTAACTGGATTTATTATCCTAATTATTACTATCTGCTATGTGCTTTGATTTGAAAAGAGACACAGACATAAGTGTGAATACACGTCAATTGAACTATGTTATCTTAAAAAACACAGAATTGGAGGCTTGGGGAAGGAGAGATTAGCTGTGTCTGTAAGAAGACGGGAAGTGAATTTCTAGTTACTTTTTAAAAAAAGGCATGACTGAAATTGGCAGGCATAAGAAAATGTGGAGTACAGCTTTTCATGAATGGGAAATGGCTTTAGCAAAGTTTCAGATGTGTGGGGATATGGAGTGCTACAGGGACAGGCTAGAGGTAGTGTATCAATAGCACCAGGAATGCAGATTGAATGGTAGAAAGGTAAAGGTAGACATGATGTAGATTTCAGAAACATTTGAATATGAATTCGTTTGGAATTTTTTTGTGAATCTAAGAGGGAATCATTGTCTAAAAATATAGAATGACAAGGTCACATCTATATTTAAGAAAATAACTTGGATAGCAATATGTTTTATATTTGAATGAACACAAATCACCCAAACTAAAAAGATATTAAAAAAGACCTTGGAAAGACATTTGGAAAGTGAGCTTGGACAATAAATAGAAAGTTGGGGAGGGATGGTCTCTTCTAAACCCACATTTTTTTTTCCCCTAAAGTCTTTAAAACTCATAGAGGGCAGAGCCAAGATGGTAGACTAGTCAGATGCACTAAGCCATTCCTCTGCAATAAAGACCCAAAATAAAAATGTAGAACAGGCACAGTCATCAATCCTGGAACCTGAACTTTAAATGAAGTTATACAGTATTAGATTAGAAGCCAATGATAAGAAGAAACTAGTGAAAAATAGTGACCAAGTAGAGATATGGAGTGGAGGCCTCCAGCCAATTGGCAAGCATGGATGAAAGAAACAATCAATTAAAAAATAATACATGAATGCCTTAAACAGCAGACAATATCAAAACATATTAAAAAAAAAAAAAAGCAGGACAAGATGGCTCCAACAATTGACAAAAATAAGGCACCAGATGACCTTCTGGTAGAAGAAAAGGCACTGAAAATATCTGATATGGAATTCAAAAGTCTAATATTTAGAGCTATACAAGAGATTAGGAAATAGATCAAGGAAAATACAGAAAAAACTAGAAAAAAGGGGACAAAATAACGGAAAACACAAAACAAACCAAAGCATAGCCAAAATCAAGTAATATACAAAGCCATAGAAAAATTCAGGAAAATAATACCAGAACAAACTTCAAAATGAATAAAAAATTACAAGTTATAAAAAAAAAAAAAAGCAGAAATTCAAAAGTAAACAACAAAGTTTTGGATATTGACCTTTCTTTAGAAGGTTTTAGGAGCAAATTTGAAACAATGGAAGACAGAAACAGTGGAATTGAAGGCAAATTCATTGATGACCCTTTGACTGAGGAAAAATCAGAGAAAACAATAAAGAAAATTTAAGAATTATGTGGGATACAATCAAGGACAAAAATTTGCACATGATTGCAGTTCCAGAATAGGGGGAGAAAATGGAAAAAAAAGAGAGAATAGTTGAAGATATGCTGGCAGAAAACTTCCCTAAAATCATGAAAGACGAAAAGCTGACCATTCAAGAAGCTCAATGAGCCCCATATATGATAGACCCCAAAAGAAAATCAACAAGGCATATCATAATCATACTCTCCTAAAACAAGGACAAAGAATCTTAATAGCAGCTCAAGAATAATGAAGAATCACTTACAAAGGGGAAACAATAAAACGAAGTTCGGCAGAAACTTAAGCATGCAAGAAGGCAAAGGGATGACATATGTAAAACCTTGAAAGAAAAAAAAAAGCCAACCAAGAATAACATATACTGAAAACTCTGTCTCAGATACAATGGCGAAATTAGGACATTTCCAGATAAAGGGAAACTAAGGGAATTTTAAAAAACAAACAAAAATTACAAGAAATATTAATGGAAGGATGACTGAGGAGTCAGATGCTTCCAGTGGTCCTTCTTACAACAAAGATCTGAAAAAACAGGTGAATCGATTATATATGACAGTCTAGGAGACCTGAATATCAAAGGCAAAGTTGAGGAATCAGACTGAGTAGCAGGAGGAGGGAGACATGGTTCAAAAGCAGTAAGGAGTTGCTAGGTCTGACCCAGTGAGAATAACACCCTGTGGGTCAGATCCACTGGCACAAGCGTGGTGAGGCAAGCAGTGCTGTTAGGGACATTTTTTGACCTCACAAGAGATCAAGGAGAGGAGAGTTCACTCACACCTTTAGGATCAGCAAATAGACACACGTTTGGCAAAAGATAAGTATTTGCATCTAATCTACCATGCAGACCAAAAAATACCCCTTTGGAAAAAATTCTTTCCCATTTAACTGATACCTCCCCACTCTGCAATGAGTCCTGAGCTGTCTTCAGTGACAGCCATTTTCTGTGGGCTGGAATTAGGACCTATTGCACACCCTGAGCCATCCTTCTGGCCTTGGAAAAGGAACAAATTAACAAACAGATGGAAAAATAATCTGCCATCTCCTCTAAGCTGGGAACTCAGAGTAGAAACAGCTCCTTTGCCTAGGCACATGCATAAGCAGTCAATGGATTTCGAATGCCTTTAACCCCTACGTATCCCTGCATGGGTCCATTTCAACAGCATAGGCCCTCATTAGCACAATAAAACAGGGTATATACCTGAAGTCTAACTTCAACTGTTCCAGCTATGTGCCGGAGGTAGGCTCGTGATGTTTGAAACCACTCTGCATATTAGGCAGGGTCTTCAACTACCCACATCAGGGGCCTGAAGACTGATGGATTCACCCACACCACATAGCCACCCACAACAGTGGTCCAAGGATACGTGGTGCCTCCCAGTCCTTACAGCCAACAGCATTGGGTGCCCATGGTCTGTCTGCAAAACCCACTCATCTAGGCACTCTAGGGAACAGGGACACACTTTCATCACAGACTCTCAGGGGCAGCTGACATTCCTCAGCCTTGTTCAGCACATGACTCCCTGTGGTAGCCAGGTGCCTGTGCCTACACCAATCACCCCTGCTTGTCTAAGACTGTAGGTGAGAGCCTGCACCACACACTTGATGACTGACTACCTAGACACCTGAGATGAATCCATACAAGAAAAGTAAACAGACTCATGGGCTCATATACCTAGTAACAGCTTTAGCCACCTGGTGTCAGGGCCTTAGAGCTTCAAAGGCACCAATAATCAAACTAGCTCACTCAAGCAGCCTATTTGGGCATATCAAAACAAAACAAAACAAGAAGCTAGGACACAGTAAGCAAACATAAGAGAAATAAATGCAATAACTTATTGATGGCTGGGAGACAACAGTCAATATCAAATCACATAAAGAGGCAGACCATGATGACTTCAGAAAGCTCCCAAAACAAAGCATCAAGGAATCTTCTGCATGAAGACAACTTCCTGGAACTACCAGAGGTAGAATACAAAAGGTTACTATAGAGACCTTTTCAGGAGATCAGGAAGAAAATCAGGCAAAACAGAACAAGCCATGAAATGCACAGACATAGCATTAGAGGAGCTTAAGAAGGTTAGAGAAGATCATAAAGACAATTTTAACAGGCTGCAAGAATCCACAGAGAAACAGCAACCAGAAATTCAGAAGATAAAAAAAAAATTAGAATTAGACAATTCAATACAAAGCCATAGGAGCAGAATTGAAGCAATAGAAGTCAGCATTAGTGAGACTGAAGATAAAGCACTCGACCCCAAGATATTTGAGGAAAAAAATCAGATAAAATAATTTAAAAAAATAATGAAGAAACCCTAAGAATTATTAAGAGAAATAACCTACAAGTGATTGGACTACCAGAACACTGGGGGATAACAGAAAATACAGAAAGAATTGCTGAAGATCTGTTGGCAGAAAACTTCCACAATATCGTGAAAAATGAGAAGATATCCATCCAAGATGCTCATCGAACCCCACACAAGGCAGACTCCAAAAGAAAGCCACCAAGACATATTATAATTGAACTTACCAAAACCAAAGATGAAGACAGAATTTTAAGAATGGCTAGGGATAAATGAAAAGTCACCTACAAAGGAGAGTCAATAAGACTACTCTCAGACTATTCAGCAGAAACCATGCAGGCAAAAAGACAATGGGAAGACATATATAAAGCCTTGAAGGAAAAAAAAAAATTGCCAGCCAAAAATTGTATATCCAGCAAAACTGTCTCTAAGATATGAAGGTGAAATTACAACATTTCCAGATAAATAGAAGTTTAGGATATTTGCAAAAAACAAATGAAAATTACAAGAAATACTAAAAGGAGTCTTCTGGTTAGAAAATCAATAACATTACATGACAACTCAAGACTAGAACACATGACAGAGCAACCAGATATCAACCCAGATAAGGCAATCACAAAAATAAATCAAAACTAAAACCCTCAAAACAGGGAAACAGAGACGTCATTATGTAAAAGATGACATTAAGTTAAAAAAGAGGGACTAAACAATGTAGTCATAGCTCTTTCATTTGGAGAGGAAGTCAAGGCAATAGAATGACATAAATTTTGGTTTAACCTTAGAAAAATAGGGGTAAATATTAAGGCAACAACAAAGGAAACTAACAATCCTACATTAAAAAAAAACAAAAACATAAAGACTCAGCAAATAATAAAGAAACATCAATGAAAAAGAGGAAAAGACAATATACAAAGAAAAACTACTCAGTACAAAAAATTAAGTGGAAAATGTCAACATACACACACAATAAAGACATCAAAATGATGGCACTAAATTCATACCTAGGAATAATTAAGCCAAATGTAAATGGAATAAATGCACCAATAAAGAGACAGAGTGGCAGAATGTCTTAAAAAAAAAAAAAAAGATCTGTCTATATGTTATCTACAAAAGATATGCCTTAGATTTAAAGATACAAACAAACTAAAACTCAAAGGATGGAAAAAATATAACAAGCAAACAACAATCGAAAATGAAGGAGAGTGGCAATATTAATTTTTAACAGGATAGACTTTAGAATCTGCCACATAGAATAAGGAAGGACACTATATACTGATTAAAGGGTCAGTACACCAAGAAGGTATAACCATATTAAATATTTACACACCCAATGACAGGGCTCCAAGTTACATAAAACAGACTCTAACAGTAATGAGAAGAGAGAGAGACAGCTCCACAATAATAGGAGGAGATTTCCAGACACCACTTTCTGTGAAGGACAGAACATCCAGAAAGAAGATCAATAAAGACACAGAAGATCTAAATGTCACAATCAACCAACTTGACCTCATAGACATATACAGAACACTGCACTCAACGGCAACCAAGTATACTTTCTTTTCCAATGCACATGGAACATTCTCTAGAATAGACCACATATTAGGCCATAAAGCAAGCCTTAACAGAATCCAAAACACTGAAATATTACAAAGCATCTTTCTGACCATAAAGCCGTAAAAGTAGAAATCAATAGCAGAAAAAGCAAGGAAAAGAAATCAAACATATGGAAACTGAACAACACCTAGGTCAAAAGATACTGGGTTATTGAAAAAATTAAGGATGGAATAAATAAATTTATAGAATCAAATGAGAATGAAAACACATCTTACCAGAACCTTTGGGACTCAGCAAAAGCAGTGCTCAGAGGTCAATTTATAGCAATAAATGCACGTATCCAAAAAGAAGAAAGGGCCAAAATCAAAGAATTATCCCTACAACTAGAACAAATAGAAGGAGAGCAGCAAAAGAAGCCCTTGGGCACCAGAAGAAAGCACATAATAAAAATTAGAGCAGACTTAAATGAAATAGAGAACAGAAAAACATTTGAAAGAGTTAATAAGACCAAAAGCTGGTTCTTGAAAAATTCAACAAAATTGATAAACAACTGATACAAGAAAAACAGAAGAGGAAGTAAATAACCCAAATAAGAAATGAGATGGGCAATGTCACAACAGAACCAACTGATATTAAAAGAATCATAACAGAATACTGTAATAAATTTGAAAACCTAGAATAGACAAATTTCTAGAAACACACTACTCACCTAAACTAACACAGAGAGGAACACTAATTAACCATACAACAAAAGAAAAGATTGAAAAGGCAATTTAAAAACTCCCTGCAAAAAAAAAGTCCTGACCCTGATGGTTTCACTGGAGAATTCTACCAAACTTTCAGAGAAGAGTTAACACCACTACAACACTAAAGGTATTTTGGAGCACAGAAAAGGATGGAACTCTCAAACTCGTTCTACAGAGCCAGCATAAACCTGATTCCTAAACTGGGTTAAGACACCGCAAAAAAGAAAATTACAGACCAATATCCATCATGAACTTAGACACAAAAAATTTCAACAAAATTCTAGCCAATAGAATTCAACAGCATATGAAAAAGAAAAAAAAAAAAAATTCACCATGACAAAGTGGGATTCATCCCAGGCTTGCAGGAACGGTTTAACATGAGAAAAACAGTGTAACCCATCAAATAAATAAAAGAAAAAAGTGCCACATGATCTTATCAATTGATGCAGAAAAGGAAATTGACAAAGTCCAACACCCATTCATGATGAAAACTCTCAGGAAAATAAGACTAGAAGGGAAATTCCTCAACATAATAAAGGGCTTTTATACAAAGCCAACAGCCAACAACATTCTCAATGGAAAGAGTCCGAAAGCATTCCCCTTGAGAATGGGAACCAGACAAGGATGTCCTTTATCACCACTCTTATTCAACATTGTGCTGAAGGCCCTAGCCTGAGCATTAGGCTAGAAGTAGAGATAAAGGACATCCACATTGGTAAGGAAGAAGTAAAAATTTCTATTTGAAGATGATATGGTCTTATATACAAAAAAAAACCTAAGGAAACCACAGGAAAAAGACTGGAACTAGTATAAGAATTCAGCAATGTGGGAAAAAAGATAAACATACAAAAATCATTTGGATTCCTCAACAACAGCAAAGAGAACATCAAAAAGGAAATCACTAAAACACCATTTACAAAATCCCCCAAGAAGATAAAGTACTTAGGAATAAATCTAACTAGAGATGTAAAAGAGCTATACAAATAAAACTACAAGACACTACTGCGAGATACCAAAAAAGACCTACAGAAGTGGAAAAACATACCTTGCTCATGGATAGGAAGACTCAACATTGTGAAAATGTATGTTCTACCCAAAGTGATCTATAGACACAATGTAATCCCGGTACAAATTCCAATGCCATATTTCATTGAGATCTAGAAACAAATCACCATTCTTCATATGGAAAGGGAAGAAGCCCCGGATAAGTAAAGCATTACTGAAAAAGAAAAGCAAAGTGAGAGGCCTCATGCTACCCGATTTTAGAATGTATTGTATTGCCACAATAGTCAGAACAGCCTGGTATGACAACAGATACATAGATCAATATAACAGAATGGAGAATAGAGGCAAAAATTCATCCACCTTTTTTTATGAGCAGCTGATATTTGATAAATACCCAAAGTCCATTAAATGGAGAGAAGACAGTCTCTTTAACAAATGGTGCAGGCATAACTGGATATCAATCAATAAAAAATGAAACAAGCCCTGTACCTCACACCATGCACAAAAGTTAAGTCAAGATGGACCAAAGATCTAAATATAAAATCTAAACTGATAAAGATCATGGAAGAAAGAATAGGGACAATGCTAGAAGCCCTAATACTAACAATATACGAACACCAAAAGAGAAACTAGATAGCTGGGAGCGCCTAAAAAACCAAACACATGCTTATTCAAAGACTTTACCAAAAGAGGAAAAAGACAACCTACGGACTGAGAAAAAAATTTTGGTTACTATAAATCTGATCAGCATCTAATCTCTAAAATCTATAAGATACTGCAAAACCTGAACAACAAAAAGACAAATAACCCAAGTAAAAAATGGGCAAAGGATATGAACAGGAACTTCACCAAAGACATTTAGGTGGCTAACAGATACATGAGGAAACGCTCAGGATCCTTAGCCATTAGAGAAATACAAATTAGAACTACAATGAGATACTATCTCACCCCAAAAAAACACAAAATATTAAATGTTGGTGAGGTTGTGGAGAGACTAGGACACTTATACACTCCTGGTGGGAATGTAAAATGGTACAACCACTTCAGAAATTGATTTGGCACTTCTTTAAAAAGATAGAAATAGAACTACCATATGATTCTCAAATCCCACTCCTTGGAATATCTCCTAGAGAAATAGAAGCCATCACATGAATACATATGTGCATACCCACATTTATTGTAGCACTGTTTACAATAGAAAAATGATGGAAACAAGGTGTGAATCATCAGATGAATGGATAAACAAATCATGGTATATTCACACAGTGGAATACTGTGCAACAATAAAGAACAGCAATGAATCCACAAAATGTCTCATAACATGGAGGAATCCAGAAGGCATTGGGCTGAGTGAAATTATTCAGTTGCAAAAGGACAAATATTGCATGGTACCACTATTATGAGAACCCAAGAGAAGGTTTAAACACAGAAGAAAACATTCTTTGATGGTTACAAAGGTAGGAAGGGAGTGAGGGGGTATTCACTAATTAGGTAGTAGACAATAATTATTTCTGGTGAAGGGAAAGACAACACACAATACAGGGGAAATCAGCACAACTAGACTAAACCTAAAAGCTAAGAAGTTTCCTGAATATAGCCAAGTACTTTGAGGGACAGAGTAGCAGGGTGGGGATCTGACGACCATGGTTTCAAGGGGCATCTAGGTCAATTGGCATAACAAATTGTTTTAAGAAAAGGGTCTGAATCCCGCTTTAGTGAGTGGCTCCTGGGGTCTGAAAAACTAGCAAATGGTTATCTAAGATGCATCAATTTTTCTCAACCCACCTGATGCAAAGGAGAATGAAGAACACCAAATACACAGGGGAAATATGAGCCCAAGAGACAGAAAGGGCCACATAAACCAGAGACTCCATCAGCCTGAGACTGGAAGAACTAGATGGGGCCTGGCTACCACCAATGACTGCCCTGACAGGAAAAAAAAAAAACAGAGAATTCCTGATGGAACAGGAGAAAAGTGGGATGCAGAACTCAAATTCTAGTAGAAAGACCAGGCTTAATGGTCCGACTGAGCATGCAGGAGTCCAAAGGAAATGACCCCCGGATCTTTGTTAGCCCAAAACTAAAACCATTCCCTAAGCCAATTCTTCAGACAAAGATTAAACTGGTCTATAAGACATAAAATGATACTGGTGAAGACTGTGCTTCTTAGCTCAATTAGACAAATGAGACTATGTGGGTAGCTCCCATCCAGAGGCCAGATGAGAAGGCAGAGGGAGACAGAAGCTGGTTGAATGGACACAGGAAATACAGAGTGGAGAGGAGGAGTGTGCTGTCACATTATAGGGTAAGCAACTAGGGTAACATAAAAATGTGTTTGAGTTTTTGTATGAGAAACTGACTTGAATTGTAAATTTCGACTTAAAGCACAGCTTAAAAAAAAGAAAACAAGAGGAATATTAATGGGAATCCTTCGGTTAGAAAATCAACTACATCAGAAAACAACCTGAATCTAGGACACAGGACAGCAGCAGCCAGAATCCAAACCTAGAAAATGAACAATTAATGATAAAACAAAACTACAAGATTTACAACAGGGAACCAGAGAGGTCAATCTATAAATAACAACAATGTCAGAACAAAAAAATGAAGGAATAAATTGTGTAGATATAGAGTTTGTAAATGGAGAGAAAGTCAAGACAAAAGTAAGTAGTAAATGGAGAGAAAGTCAAGATAAAAGAAAGTAATAAAAGCGTGGTTCAAGCTTTTGAAGATAAGGGCAAAATTCAAGGTAACCACAAAGATAACAAACCTACTAATCAAAACAAAAAAAGAATAAAAACATAAAGATTCAATGAATGCAAAATCTGTAATAATGAAAGAAATGAAAAGAAATTCCACAAACAAAAGCAACTCCACACAGGAAACCAAGAGGGACAAAGAAATCATCAGCACCACAAAAAAACCATATCAAAATGACAGCAATAAACTCATAAAAAAAAAAAAAAAAAACAACTCATACCTATGGATAATTCCACTGAATGTGAACAGCTGAAATGCCCCTGTAAGGAGACAGAGAGTGACAGAGTGGCTTAAAAAAAAAAAAAAGACACATTAATATGCTGTCTACAAGAGGCATACCTTAGATACAAAGACATAAATATATTAAAAATCAAAAGATGGAAAAAGTATGTCAAGTAAACTGCAACCAAAAAAAAGGCAGGAGTGCCAATACTAATCTCAGACAACAGAGACTTTAAGGCAAAATTCACCAAAAAAGACAAGGAAGGACATTAAATGATTTAAGGGAGATGATGTAAACTTAATAAGTATCTATGCACCTAACACAAAACAAACTCTAATAACAACACTGAAAAGAGAAAGTGGCAGTCCCACAATCATAGTAGGAAGCTTCAATACAGTACTCTCAGTAAAGGACAGAACATCTGGAAAGAAATTCAACAGAGACACAGAAGAACTAAAGGCCACAATCAACCCACTAGACCTCATGTCTACATATAGAACACTCCACCCAACAGTGGCAAAATTTACATTCTTTTCCAAAGCACATGGAACATTCTTCAAAATAGACCACATCTTAGGCCACAAAGCAACCCTCGAGAAAATCCAAAACATTAAGATAATACAAAGCACCTTTTCTGATGACAACAGCGTAAAAGTAGAAATTAATAATAGGAAGAGCAAGAGGAAAAAAAAAAAAAAAAAAGAACCTGGAAACTGAATAACACCTTGCTTAAAAACCGCTGGGTAATAGAAGAAATCAAAGATGGAATCAAAAAAATTCCTAGAGTCAAATGAAAATGAAAACACATCATAGCGAATCCTTTGGGACACAGCAAAGGCACCACTCAGAGGTCAATTTATAGCTGTAGATGCTCATATCAAAAAAGAAGGAAGGACAAAATCAAAATGTTGGTTCTACAACTCAAACAAACAGGAAGAGTGCCACAAAAGAAGCCCACAGCCACCAGAAGAAGGGAAATAATGAAATGAGAGCAGAAATAAACAAAATAGAGAAAACAGAATCAACAAAACCAAAAGGTGATTCTTTGAAAGGATGGACAAAATGTTGGCCAAACTGACAAAACAGGAGAGGAAGCAAATCACCCAAAGAAGAAATGTGATGGGGACATAACAAATTAAAAAAGAAAGAAAGAAAGAAATGTAATGGGGATTTGACAACAAACCCAAGTGAAATAAAAAGGATCATAAGAGAATGCTATGAAAAACTACTCCAACAAATTTGAAAACCTAAAGGGAATGGACAAATTTCTATAACACACTACCTACCTAAAGTAAAACAAACTGAGGCAGAAAATTTGAAGAGGCCCATAACAAGGAAGACATTGAAAGAGTAATTAAAAAACAAACAAACAAAAAACTCCCAACAACAACAACAAAAAGTCCTGGTATGCATGGCTTCACCAGAGAATTCTACCAAACGTTAAAATAAGAGCCTACAGCAGTAGTACTCAAACCTTTTCAGAGCCAAGAAAAATAGGGGATTTTTTCAAATTTATTCTATGCATCCAGTATATTTCTGATACCAAAGCAGGCAAACACACACACACACACACACAAATTACAGACCAATGTCTCTCATGACTATAGACACAAGAATTCTCAACAAAATTCTAGCCAATAGAATTCAGCAACATATCAAAATAATGTTAATAATACACCATGACCGAGAGGGATTCATACCAGGTATGCAAGGATGGTTCAACATTAGAAAATCAATCAACATAATCCACCACATAAATAAAACAAAAGAATCACATTATCCTCGAATTGACTCAGAAAAGACATTTGGTAAAGTTCAACATCCATTCCTGATGAAAACTCTCAAAAAATGAGAATAGAAGGGAAATTTTTCAACGTAGTTAAGGACATATATACAAAACCAACAGCCAGTATCATTCTTAATGGAGAGAGGCTGAAAGCATTCCCTTTGAGAACAGAATAAGACAAAGATGCCTGCTATCACCACTCCTATTTAGCATTGTATTGGAAGTCCTAGCTAGAGCAATAAGGCAAGAAAAATAAGTAAAGGACATCCAAACTGTTAAGGAAGAAGTAAAACTACCCCTATTCATAGATGATTTGATACCATACACAGAGAACTCTAAAGGCTCCACAAGAAACCACTGGAACAAATAGAAAGATTCAGTAAAGCAGCAAGATACGAGATAAACATACAAAAATCAGTTGGATTCCTATATATCAATAAAGAGAACTACTAAAAGGAAATCAGGAAAGTAACACCATTTATAATAGCCCCTAAAAAAATAAAATACTTAGGAATAAATCTAATCAGGGATGTAAAAGGCTTATACAAAGAAAACTACAAAACACTATAGCAAGAAACCAAAAGACATCTACATAAATGGAAAAACATACCGTGCTCAAGAATAAGTAGATTTAACATAGTGAAAATGTCTATCCTACTCAAAAAGATCTACAAATAGTAGGCTATCCCTATCCAAATACTAACAGCATTCTTTAATGAGATGGAAAAACTAATCATTAACTCAATGTAGAAAGAAAAGAGGCCCCAGATAAGTAAAGCATTATTGAAAAAGAATAAAGTGAAAGACCTCACACTACTTGACCTCAGAACCTACTATACAGTTATGGTAGTCAAAACAGCCTGGTACTAGTACAGGGACAGACACGTGGAGGAATTGAACAGAATTGAGAACACAGATGTAAATCCATCCACCTACGGTCACTTGATTTTTGATAAAAGACCAAATCCATTAAATGGAGAAAAGACAGTCTTTTTAACAAGTGGTGCTGGCAAAACTGGACGTCCATATGTCAAAAAAAGAAAATAAGGAACAGGAGCCACACCTCACACCATACATAAAAATTAATTCAAAATGGATCAAAGACCTAAATATAAATCCAAAAACTATAAAGATCATGGAATTAAAAATCGGGTCAATACTAGGGGCTGTAATATATGGCACAAATAGAATAGAAACCATAATAATAGACAAACACCAGAAGATAAACCACATAACTGGGGTTTTCTAAAAATTAAACACCTATGCTCATCAAAAGACTTCATCAAAAGAGTAAAAGAGAACCTACAGACTGGGGAATTTTTTTTTTCTGTGACATACCAGCAAAGATCTAACCTCTAAAATCTATAAGATACTCCAACACTTCAACAATAAAAAGGCAAAGAATCCATATAAAAAATGAGCAAAGGATATGAACAGATACTTCACCAAAGAAGACATTCAGGTGGTTAACAGAAACCATGAGGAAATCCTCATGATCATTAGCCATTAGAGAAATGTAAATCAAAACTACAATGAGATACTATCTCACCCCGACTTTCCTGATGCTAATCAAAAACCAGAAAATAACAAAAGTTGGAGAGGTTGCAGGGAGATTGGAACTCTTATGCACTGCTGGTGGAAATGTAAAATGGTCAAACCTCTAAGGAAAATGATATGGCACTTCCTTAAAAAGCTAGAAATAGAGATACCACACTATCCAGGAATCCCACTCCTAGGAATATATCCTACAGAAATAAGAGCCATCACACGAATAGATATATGCACATCCATGTTCATGGTAGTAGTTCTCACAGTAGCAAAAAGATAGAAACAATCTAAGTGTCCATCAACAGATGAAAGGATAAACAAATCATGGTACCTACATACAATGGTATACTATGCAATGATAAAGAACAATGATGAATCTATGAAACATCTCACAACATGGATGAATCTGGAGGGTATTATGCTGAGTGAAATAAATTAATCGTAAAAGGACAAGAACTGTATAACACCACTATTATAAAAACTCAAGAAAAGATTTACACAGAGAAAGAAACAATCTTTGATGGTTACAAGGGAGGGGAGTGGCTAGGAGGGAAAAACACTAAAAAAAAAAAAAGAATTTTTTTTTTTTTTAGATAGTAGGTAAGTGGCAACTTTAGTGAAAGGAAAAACAGTACACAATACTGGTAAGCCAAGCATAACTTGATCAAGACAAAGTCTTAGAAGCTTCATAGACACATTCAAATTACCTGACAGGCCAAGTTTCTGGGGCAAGGACTGGGGGCCATGGTCTAGGGGGACATCTAAACCAATAATAGTTATATCATAATTTATAAAGAAAATGTTTTATATCCAACTTTGATGAGTAGCGTCTAGAGTCTTAAGACTCTAAGATACATCCCCTGGTCCCATTCCATCCAGAGCAAAGGAGGATAAAGAAAAACAAGGGAAATGTTAGTCCAAAGGACTAATGGACCACAGGTACCACAATCTCCACTAGCCTGAGCCCAGAACAAATAGATGGTGCCCAGCTGCTCTTACCGCAAATTCACGGGTTAGAGCTGCCTGCTGCAAACAGCCAATTCTTGAGACAGGGGTGAGGTGAGTAGCAAGAACTTTATTATATATACTGGTGTTGGAGACAGAGAGCAATGATCTCCTCCTAAAGCCGTCTGTCTCTGGGAACTGCAATCCAGGTGGGGTTTTATAGGGAAAGAGGGACAAGGGTTTTAGGAACTAGTAGAATGTCCATTCTCTTTCTGTTTGGTTTCGATGGTCATATTTCAAACATGTTGATCTTTTCCTGCCATTCTTCCATTGGTCCAGGGGGTAGCTGGCACCATTCTTCGTCCTGTTTGACAGGCTTAGATATCACTTGTTTTTCCATGGTCCTAGGGAAAACATTGGTTAACATTTAACTTTTAGAAGAGCTTATAGCAAGATCATACTTAGAGACAGAGACAGGCTAGGGAAAGGAAAAATGGCACGGGTTCTGTTCAAGATATGGCTGAGCAGCCTGTTCCACTGCCACCACTCACCACTCTGATAGGGAGCATAATAGAGGGTCCCTGACAGAGCGGGAGAAAATTGTAGAACAAAACTCAAATTCACAAAAAAAGATCAGATGTACTGGTTTGACAGAGTCTGAAGAAACCCTGAGAGCATGGCCTCTGGACAACCTTTTAATTCGGAATTGAAGTCACTACCAAAGTTCACCCTTCAGCCGAATATTAGACAAGTTTATATAACAAACAATAACACAAGTGAGGAACTTGCTTCAAAGTTCATTCATGTGTAGGAGACTAACTGAGCACACTTGACCGAAAGTAAAGATGAGAAGGCAGAAAGGGACAGGAAAATTAGACAAATGGAAATGGGAAACTGGGGTAGGAGTGTTGGCAACCAATGTCACAAAATGATTTTTGTATTAATTGTTTAATGAGAAATTAATTTGCTATATAAACTTTCACCTAAAGCACAATTAAAAAAAAAAAAAACCTTCATAACCAACTTCATTGATAGGTTTGAAGTAACTTAAGTTTATTAGTAAAATAACAATAATGAAACTTTTGTTAAAACATTGTGATTTATTAGCATAGAATTTCATCTGTGCAAAGTCTGATTAAGATCGTACATGTCATAGCTGAAACCTCAAGTCCTATTTTGATTTTGTTTCATGCTGTAGTCAGCCAGTGGCTCTAGGCAAACAACATATGTGAGTACAAATAACTTCTTTAAAGTCATTTAAATACATAGTTTTGCTCATTTGAATGTAATCAGTTGTCTATAATTCTCATGCTCCTATCCAGGTCACTTAACCTCAATATATTTATTGAGATCAGAAAAATCCTAAGTCAAAAAGCCACTTGCCATCGAGTCTACTCCGACTCATGTCAATCCCATGTATGTCAGAGTAGACCTGTGTTCCATAGTGTTTTCAGTGGCTGATCTTTTGGAGGTAGATCTCCAGGACATTTTTCTGAGGTGCCTCTGGGTGGACTTGAGCCACCAACCATTTGGTCAGAAGCCGAGCCCATTAACAGTTTGTACTACCAAGGGACTCCAAAGCAAACAACATCTCTCCAAGTAGTTTTGTAAAAGGAGACTAAGACAGGATAGACTCCAGATGTCAATTATAATCAAGATATACATACTGTCAGATTTATATCAAGGAAATGGCTCATGCAGTTGTAGAAGATGGAAAATCTCAAGTCTGTGGGTCAGGCAAGAGGCTTCTCCTGACTCATGTAGCTTCAGGGGCTGGCGAACCCAAGATCACCAGGTGAGACATCAGGCCTATGACTCACAGGCTGCAGAGGCTGACAAATCCAAAGATTGGCAGGTAAGCTGATAGGCCACTGACTAACGGTCTGCAGAGGCTGACAAATCCCAAGATTAGCAGGTAAGCTGCTAGCTCAAGTCCCAAGAACCAGAGGTCAAATGAACAGGAGCCAGCTGCAGGACCCAGAGAGAGCAAAAATCTGTAAGCCTTGTCAGAAAGTCTACAAATATTGGATGCAGGTCACATCACCAAGGAAACTCCCAAAACTGATTGGTTACAGCAGATCCCATCATGGTGGTAGTCACACTATATAGTTTCTCAGATTCTCACCATGAAGGTGATTACATTATTACATGACTGCCAAACTACATCAAAACTGCCAAACCACTGAGAATCATGACCCAGCCAATTTCACACACAACCTTAATGATCACACATACTAAAAAGGAGTAAAACAAACAAGCTCTTATATACACTACATTAGCATGCTTCTTTTGGCTTCTTTACATCCCATTGCCCATATTTTATACACCACATATATATTTTATGCACTATAGATATGTTCTTTCCAAAACATTTTAATGGATGCTCTAAAGTTGTGCCATCCAATGCTGTTGTCACTGCCACATGTGGATACTGGGCAGTTGAAGTGTATACATTATAGTTCAATTTGCAATGTGCTTTAGGTATAAAGTACACACAAGATTGTAAAGACTTAAAAGAAAAAAAAAGTAAAAATATCACATTAATACTTTTACATTGATTACATGGACAAATGATAATACTTCAATAAAATAGTATAATGTTATTATATTAATGGTAATACAAGCAGAGGAAACCCTGGTGGTGTAGTGGTTAAGTGCTATGGCTGCTAACCAAGAGGTCGGCAGTTCGAATCCGCCAGGCGCTCCTTGGAAACTCTATGGGACGGTTCTACTCTGTCCTGTAGGGTCGATATGAGTCGGAATCAACTCGACGGCACTGGGTTTTTGATAGTGCTGAAACCATAGATTTGCAAAACCAGAGAAGTGTTCATTTAAAACTAATTTTTGACTGTCAATTTCGGACTCTTGCATTTACATTTATTTAAAATGTGGTCGCTTATCCCTGGGAGAGATGATAGAATATTATTTAGCAAGATTGTATTCAATAAATATTAGTGCCTTGTGTGTGCATGTATGTGTGTGAGTGTGTGTGTGTGGCATTTGTGGTTCAGTGGTAGAATTCTTGCCTTCTGTTTGGGAGACACTGTTCAATCCCCAGCCAATTCACATCACCAATGCACCCCACGGGCAGCCACTACCCATCTGTCAGTGGTGGCTTGTGTGTTGCTATGATGGGGAAAATGTTTCAGCAGAGCCTTCCAGACTAAGACAGACTAGGAAAAAAAAAAAAAGCTCTGGCAAACTACTTCTGAAAATCAGCCAATATAAACCCTATGGGTCACAACTATTCCATCCACAACTGATCATGGGGTTGGCACACAACCAGACAGTATTTCCATCTGTTGTGCATGGGGTTGCCATGAGTTGGGGACTAATTGGATGAGAATAAACAATACAAAATCAAACATATATATATATGAGAAAATACGTATATATAGGAAATACAAAATTAAACCGGTTTCAATTTGGGAAAGTATAATTGATAACCACACACAGATTTTTCATTGGTATTAGTCTTTTATTGATAAAGTCTATATTTTTCCCCTGCAGTGTGGTGCTCCTTGCAGAGACCTGAAAAGTCTTTCCCCATCACCATTTTAAACACCATTCTCAGCTGGTTACCACATCTGAAAGCTCTACAAAGATCAATGAAACAGCCTGGAGAAAAGGCAACACCATGCTGACTCATCTCAGCCTCAATTTGTGAACACAAATTTCAAGTTGGTCCTTCTGCAGTACTAGGATATGCCCTTGTCTCTGTAGATGTTCTCTCTTCTAAGTACTACCCCTCACCTGTTCCTTCTCCCCAAAACTCCAGTGTAATTCCACAATTCTGATACTCACAATCAATTTACTAAAATAAAAAAAAGACCAATCAGAGCTTCATTGTAGATATGATGTAGATATATTCAGAAAAATGTGGAGGAAATCTGTTCCTTCTAAAAATATAGGAGAAAATATTCAAAGAACTAATGACTGAAAACAGTGAAACATCTGAGTCTTTAGATTTGAGATTGAAAGATATCCAAAGAAAGCAAAGAAAAAATACATCAGAACCTAGATATAATTTAGTAAAGCTTCCGTACATGAATATATTACCGGAGGAAATGCCCTCAGTTCTTGTCTTCGGTGTAGGAAAGAATTCAAACACTGAGACAAATAGTGCCAAGCGAGCAGAGGTTTATTAGCTAGCAGAGGGTTAGTAGTGAAAGTACACTTGACTAAGGAGATTCAAGCTGGCTACTCAGATAGAGAGTCTGAGTGCCCCAATACAGTCATTTTCTTAGGGTTTTATACCTTTTTTCTCCTACCTCCCCCTGGTAACGTTTAACTGTCAAGTCAGGGGCCCTTGTAGGGACCATTTCCTTTCTTTCTTTCCCGAGTGCAAGCTCTCCCCCTTACAAATACAAAGACAAAATATTGTTAAAAACAACCAGAGAGTAAAGAAAGACATGGTCTACCCAAAATAAATAAATTAAATAAGTAAAATATGACTAAAAGTTTATTTCTTAAAAAAAATGATGGAAAGGAGCTTTTAGATTTAATAGATCATTAAATATTTTTAAGTTCAAAAATTCTCTTTAACAGGAGAAACAAGAAAATATTTGCTATCACCACTTCTGTTTGTATTTCCATTTTAACTAGCCTAAAGAAAAAAAAAAAGAGAAATTGATAGAAATTAACAAGATTAATGATCTTAGATGAACTTTTAAAACCACTTAATTAAAGTTTTAGAAAATTTATTTTAAAAGACACAAGTTAGATAAGAACAAAACCACATACCCAAATTTCATTTCAGCTGGATTAAGTCATTCATTAGAAAGGCAAGTTATTAAAATTTTTCAGAGACATTAGGGAAAATACGCCAATAGTCAAAAGAGACTGAATCTTTAAAACCAAGAAGTCCGAACAGTACAGAAAAACACTGAGAAATTTAAATACATTTGTATTAAGAACCTGTTGTCAAAGTCTTTGCAAAGAGAGTGAAATATAATGTATAAACTGGAAGAAAGTACCTGTGTCCTTAGTACATAAAGAATATTTACAAATAGTCACAAATACCAATAGAAAAAAATGTGTAAATGTCATGAATAAATATTTTCAGAGAAAAGGAAACAAATTGCTCCTGAGCAAGTGAAATGATGTTCAACCTTATTAAAAATGAAAGAAATACAAATTATATCTAAAGGATAATTCCATCCCAAAGTCATGAGATCAGAAAAACTCAAAAGTCTGCCAATACCAAGCATTAGTTAGAATGCAGAATAATAGGGACATTTAGACACTTAACGGCTATTTAATTTTAGTTGCATGAATGCTAAAAATTACCAATATCCAATTTAAAAGATCTACAGTGGAATAGTGATACTTCCCATTTTGAGTAGGAAAGTTCTAGGTGCAGGATGTTTAGCGACAATGATGGCTAAAGCCTCCCCTATTCCCAGTCATTGTGATGTGAAAACCGAGCATCCCTCACACATTTCTAAGAACCCACAAAAAAAAAAAAAAACTGTTGTCCAGTCAATTCCGACTCATAGTGACTCTATGGGGACAGAGTAGAACTGCCCGATAGAGTTTCCAAGGAGCACCTGGTGGATTTGAACTGCTGACCCTTTGGTTAGCAGCCATAGCTCTGAACCACTATGCCACCAGGGTTTCAGAACTCTCAAAGGGATATGTTATTGTTAGCTGCCTTCGAGTTCGTCCCAACTCATCGTAGGCCAATGCACAATAAAATGAAAGAGTTCTATTTTCACGATTTGTAGCAGACCAGACCTTTGAGATCCATAGTGTTCACTGAATGATTTTCAGGAGTAGATTTTCAGGCCTTTCTTCTTAGTCCCTCTCAGCCTGGAAGCTCTGCTGAAGCCTGTTCTGCATCATAGGCACATGCAAGCCCCACTGACAGATGGGGGTGTCTGCTCATTAGGTTCATTTGCCAGAAATTGATCCCAGGTTTCCCACAAGGAATGCGAGAATTCTACCAATGAACCACCAATGACTTCCAAAGGGGTAGAGCAGCACCTCTGTGAGTATCATTTCATGAATCAGTGGTCCTTGCATTACTTGATTGATTTGTTCTCTGTACTTTTACTTTTTGGCTGTTGTATCTCGGAGCATCTTATTTTGGAGAGCTCCTCTGGCTTGCCTGCAGTTTGCAAAGAGAACTTAAAACAGTATTTGTTAAGTCCCTCAACGTTCTTTCCTTCTTTTAAGAACAATGTTTGAGTTTGAGGCTCACTGTGATCTTCCAGATGATCTCAGATAAAGATGAGACCAAAGGCGTCTTCACATTTCCTCTCTCCTGACCATAGACACCTTGTTCATGAAATCTCTTTCTTCGTTCCATCTGACCCCATTCCTAGATGTGGCGTTCTTTACATTGTTGCTATGTTCTGTGCTGTGGTATTAAGACAGGGTTCAAAGTCTCTGAGATCAGAGGGTGCCTGTTTGAGGAAGAGCAAAGAGACTGGTGTGATTAAAGGAGAAGCAACTAAAAGAGAGATGGTCTATACTATCAGGGAAATAATAGAGGGTTGGGTGTGGAACCTAGGGACTTATTAAGACAAGGAACAGAGGGGCTCCCAAATCTGCAAACAAAGTAACAAGAAATGGGCAGGGCAGAGAAGCAAAGCCATTCCCCAGAACAATAGGGCAGGGTATCAGAAAATAGCCCGCAAACTTCTTTTAAGTTGACTTTCAGAAGCAGCTGGAGAAAACCAGCCCCAAGGACATGTTCAGAACATCCACCTGTGACTGCTGTGTGACCTTCCACCACTGACAGCGAAAGGCTGCAGCAGCTAGGAGACTGCGCAGGCACGACACCCCATAATAAGTCCTGCTATGATTCCCATGGAAACCCTGGTGGTGTAGTGGTTAAGTGCTACGGCTGCTAACCAAAGGGTTGGTAATTCGAATCTGCCAGGTGCTCCTTGGAAACTCCACGGGGCAGTTCTACTCTGTCCTATAGTGTCGCTATGAGTCGGAATCGACTCGAGGGCACTGGGTTTTGGTTTGGTATGATTCCCAGAGGCCTCTGGGACAGGAGCCATCTTAGAAAGCTGCTGCTTTTGCACTGTAGTTAACATATCCCTGACTGTGCCTATGAATAAACGTGAATCTTTTCCCGCCCAAGAACTTTTAAAAACCCAGGCCCATCTTTTGTTTTGTGAGATGGGGGTATGCCTTGCTTTAGGCCGTCCTCATCCCCACTTGCAAGCCTCTTCAATAAAGCTTTGCTCATGTGGAAAACCCTACGGGTCTTACCTGCTCATTCTTGACCAGTGAGAAACAAGAACACTATTCCGGTAACACTCTCTCAAGTTCTGAACATTCCATGTGGAGCCTGAGGTAGAAGGATGGTTAGCTGGCACCAGGATTCCGCGTAAGGAATATGGGAAGGGAGTTGTTAGCTTACTAGTTTTATGTACTGGTTTACTTACTCTGTCATCAGATTGGCTTTAAATCGGAGCCAGTTTGAGACATGCTCAGATTAATTTCCTGCAAAAGTATAATCTAACCAAAACCAAACAAAACCCACTGCCGCCGAGTCGTTTCCGACTCATAGCGACCCTATAGGACAGAGTAGAACTGCCCCACAGAGATTCCAAGGAGTGCCTGGCAGATTCAAACTGCTGACCTCTTGGGTAGCAGCTGTAGTACTTAACCACTATGCTACCAGGGTTTCAAAGTATAATCTACATGAGTTAAATATATAACTTTCATACAAATATAGACTTAATATCTGTCCAAAAGGTATTGAATTCATCAATAAGAGAAGCAATAAAATATTATAAATAAAAACAAAGTATATTTGAGTTGAGAAATGCTTTGTTCATGCTTGTCCGTGTAGTGTTACAACCACTTCTGAATGATCTTCAGTGAAATTTTACTTGTGTGTGATATTAATAATGTTGGTCAATAATTTCTTCATTCTGTTGACTCACCTTTCTTTGGGATGCGTACAGATATGGATCTCTTCCAGCTGTTTGACCAGGTAGCTGCCTTCCAAATTTCTTGGCATAGAGTGTGCACTTCCAGTGCTGCATCCATTTTCAGGTCTGTCTAATCTTTGGCTGAAAGTTTGACTTCAGGAGTGACTACAATTCTGAGTTAGCAGGGATTTCAGGGGTCATAGTATCAGGGGTTCCTCCAGTCTGTATCAGTAAGTCTTCTCATTTTTTTTTTTTTTAATGAATTTGAATTTTGTTCTACATTTTTCTAATGCTCTGGCCAGTTCCTTATTGTGATCTCTGTCACAGTGGTCAGTGGTCATTGCCAGGCACTTCTAGTTCTTCTGGCCTCAGGCTGCTGGAGGCTGTGGTTCATGTGATCCATTAGCCCTCTGGACTAATATTTTCCTTGTGTGTTTGGTTTTCTTCATTCTCCTTTGTTGCGAATGTGATAGGACAAATGGATGTATCCTAGATTGCTGCTCGCAAACTTTTAAGACTCCAGATGCTACTTACCAAAGTAGGATGTAGAACATTTTCTTTAGGAATTATGTTATGTCAATTGCCTGGATGTACCCTGAGGCCATGATCCCTAGTCCTCAGCCCCAGTAACTCGGTTCCTCAAGGTGTTTGGATGTATCTAGGAAGCTTCTATGACTTTGCTTTGGTCAAGTTGTGCTGACTTCCATATATTGTATTCTCTCTTTCCCTGCAATAAAGTTAACACTTGTCTACCAGCTAGTTAGTGATTTCCCCTCCTCAACACTCCCTTCCCCTGCAATCATCAAATTTTTTTTTTTTTTTTTTTTTTCTGTGCGTAAACCTTTTCTTGGAAACCCTGCCAATGTAGTGGTTAAGTGCTATGTCTGCTAACCAAGAAGTCGGCAGTTCAAATCCGCCAGGTGCTCCTTGGAAACTCTATGGGGCAGTTCTGCCCTGTCCTATAGAGTCGCTATGAGTCAGAATCGACTCAGCGGCAGTGGGTTAGTGGGGTTAAACCTTTTCTTGTGTTTTTATAATAGTGGTCTCATACAATGTTTGTCCTTTTGTGATTGACTTATTTCACTCAGCATAATGGCCTCCAGATTCATCCATGTTGGGAGATGTTTTGCAGATTGATCATTGTTCTTTAACATTGCGTAGTATTCCATTGTGTGTATGTGCCAAAATTTGTTTATCCATTCATCTGTTGGTGGGCCCTTAGGTTGTTTCCATATTTTTGCTGTTGTGAATAATGCTGCAGTGAACGTGGGTGTCTATATGTCTATCCTTGCGATGGCTCTTATTTCTCTAGGGTACGTTCCTAGGAGTGGGATTGCTGTATCATATGGTATTTCTATTTCTAGCTTTTTAAGGAGGCACCATATCATTGTCCACAGGAGTTGTATGATTTTACATTCCTACCAGCAGTACGTAGGAGTTCCAATCTCCCTGTAACCTCTCAAACAATTTGTTACTTTCTATTTTTTATTAGTGCCAGTGATGTTGGGGTGAGACGATATCTCATTGTAGGTTTGATTTGCATTTCTCTAATGACTAGTGATCGCCAGCATTTCCTCATGTGCCTGTTAGCCACCTGAATGTCTCCTTTGCTGAAGTGTCCTTTTATAACCTTTACCCAGTTTTTAATTTGATTATTTGTCTTTTTGTTGTTGAGGTGTTGAAATATTCTACAGAATTTAGAGATTAGAACCTTGTTGGGTATATCTCAGCCAAATTTTTTTCCCCAGTCTGTAAGTTCTCTTTTTTCTCTTTGAAGAAAGCATAAGTGTGATGAGCATAAGTGTTAAATTTTTAGAAGCTCCCAGTTATCTTGTTTATCTTCTGGCGTCTGTACATCGTTAGTTATGCCTTGTATTAGCATTGTACTATATTTTCTTTCATGATCTTTATCATTTTTTGTTTTATATTTAGGTTTTTGATCCATTTTGAGTTAGTTTTTGTGTGTGGTGTGAGGTTATGGGTCCAGTTTTATTTTTTCACAGATGGACATCCAGTTTTGCCAGCACCATTTCTTAAAGACTGTCCTTTCCCATTTCATGAACTTTGGGACTTTGTCAAAGATAGCTTACCACCGATGGATGGATGCAGGTGTGAGTTCTTGATTCTGTTCCATTAGTCTCTGAGACTATCCTAGTACTATTACCAGGCTCTTTTGACTACTGTGGAGTTTTGCTGGGTTGGGTGGGTGTATGGTAGTTTCTGAGATCAGGTAGCGTGAGGCCTCCTACTTTCTTCTTTTTTCTTCAGTAATGTTTTGCTTATTTGGGGCCTCTTTCCTTTCCATATAAATTTGGTGATTAGTTTCCCATCTCATTAAAGAATGCTGTTAGTATTTTGATTGGCATTGCATTGTATCATTATATCCCTTTGGGTCGAATTGACATTCTCACAAAGTTAAGTCTACCTATCCGTGAGCATATGGTGTGTTTTTCCATTTATGTAGGTGTCTTTTAGTTTCTTGCAGGAATGTTTTGTAGTTTTCTTTGTATAGGTATTTTACTTCCTTGGTTAGATTTATTCCTAAGCATTTTATCTTTTAGGGGCTGTTATAAATGGTGTTGTTTTCCCAATTTCCTTTTCGAAGTAGCCTTTGTTGGTATATAGGAATCCAACTGACTTTTCCTTGTTAATCTTGTATCCTGCTACTCTGCTGAGTCTATTAGTTTCAGTATTTTTCTTGTGGAATCTTTGGGGTTCTGTATATATAGGATCATATCATCTGCAAATAGACATAGTTGTCCTTCCCTTCCAATTTAGATGTGCTTTACTTCTTTTTCTTGCCTTATTGTTCTAGCTTTGACATCCACTACAATGTGAAATAGGGATCCTTGTTTTGTTCCCATTCTCAGTGCCTAATTTCTTGGCATAGACAAGTGAGCATTTCCAGTGCTGCATCCATTTATTCAAAGTTCTCGGTATTCCCTCAATACCTGGAGCCTTGTTTTTTTATCAGTGCCTTCAGTGCAGCTTGTATCTCTTCCTTCAGTACCATCAGTTCTTGATCCTATGCTACCTCCTGAAATGGCTGAATGTCGACAAATTCTTTTTGGTATGGTGACTCTGTGCATTTCTTCCATCTTCTTTTGATGCTTCCTGTGTCATTTAAAATTTCCCTGTAGAATCCTTCAGTATTGCAACTTGAGGTTTGAGTTTTTTCTTCAGCTCTTTCAGCTTGAGAAATGACAGGCGTGTTCTTCTCTTTTGATCTCTCTCCAGGTCTTTTGCACATTTCATTACAATACTTTACTTTGTCTTCGTGAGCCCCCCTTTGAAAGCTTTTGTTCAGCCCTTTTACTTCATTATTTCTTCCTTTCACTTTAGCTACTCTATGTTCAAGAGCAAGTTTCAAATTCTCTTCTGATATCCATTTTGGTCTTTTCTTTCTTTCTTGTCTTTCTAATGACCTCTTGCTTTCTTCGTGTGTAATACCTTGATGTCATTCCACAACTTGTTTTCAGTAATTGGTGTCCAATGTGTCATATCTATGCTTGAGATGGTCTCTAAATTCAGATGGGATATATTCTAGATAGTGCTTTGGCTCTTGTGTATTTGTTCTAATTTTCTTCAACTTCACCTTGAGCTTGCATATGAGCAGTTGATGGCCTGTTCCATAGTCAGCCCCTGGCCTTGTTCTGACTGATGATATTGAGCTTTTCTACTGTCTCTTTTCACAAATGTAGTCAATTTGATTCCTGTGCATTCCATCTGGTGAGGTCAACATTATAGTTGTCATTTATGTTATTGAGAAATGTATTTACAATGAAGAAGTCATTAGTCCTACAGGTAATTGGAATGCAAAAGTTGGAAACAAAGAAGAAGGATTCGTAGCAAATATTGCCTCGGTGATAAAAGCAATAGAGGAGATCTCATTTTTTTTTTTAAATAAATAAAAAAAAATTTTTTTTAAATAAATAGATGCCCTTTATTATGCTGAGGAATTTCTTTTCTATTCCTATTTTTATTGAGATTTTTTATCAGGAATGGGTGTTGGATTTTATCAAATGCCTTTTCATATCAATTGAGATGATCCTGTGATTCTTCTTTTGTTCTATTTAATTGGTGGATTATGCTGATTGATTGTCTGCTGTTGAATCATCCTTGCATAAATCCCAAAACCAAACGTATTGCCATTGAGTTGATTCAGACTCATTGTGACACTATAGGACAGAGTAGAACTTCCCCGTAGGGTTACCAAGGAGTGGCTGGTGGATTTTTTGGTTAGCACCCAATTTCTTAACCATTTGCACACCAGGGCTCCACCCTGTTACAAATCCCACTTGGTTGTGGTGTTTTTTTTTTTTTTTTTTTTTAATATAATGCACAATTCTATTTGCTAGTGTTTTGTTGAGAATTTTTGCATCTATATTTATGGGAAATATTGGTCTATAATTTTTTCTTTTCGTGGTATCTTTGCCTGGGTTTGGTATCGGGGTTATGCTAGCTTCATAGAGTGAATTCAGGAATATTCCTTCCTTTTCCATGCTCTGAAATAATTTGAGTAGTACTGGTGTGAGCTCTTCTCTGAATGATTGGTAGAACTCTCCAGTGAAGCCATCCGGGCCAGAACATTTTTTGTTGGGAATTTTTTCACTACATCTTGTTATGGTCAGCTTAGTTTCTCTACCTCAGCTTGTGTTAGTTTAAGTAGGTAGTGTGCTTTGTACAGATTTCTTATTCCACTGCAAGAATATAGAATGATCAGGGCGTGGAGCTGCTTCAAAACGGTTTAGCCATGGCCAATGAAGCGAAACTGAGATAGAACTGATTTTTTTTTAATTTGGGTGATCCAAAACACTAACTGGAATGAGTAAAATTATGGGCCAAAGCCGTGGAATGGGAGACTCAGAAGAGGCTAGTGAACCCTTTCAGGAGCCTGATGCATGACATTGGACTGCGGAGAGTGACACACATTCAAAGTGGTGTGATTGGCCACCATCTTGGAGCTAAGCACTGCTGTTTTCTATTCAGCAGGTCAAGAGATTTGGTTTCTATGCTATGCCCACTCTGTCCTTGTTTTCTAAGAGGAAGATTACTTTTCTAACAGGGCTTTAATCCATAATTTCTCCTATTCTGGTTAGCATCCAATTCACCCACATTTTTAAAATTTGGATCCACACAAGTACTACAGCCTCCATCAGACTGAGTCCAGCACAACTAGATGGCGCCTGGCTACCACCACTGACTGCTCTAACAGGAATCACAGTAGAGAGTCCTGGACAGAACTGGAGAAAAATGTAGAACAAAATTTTAACTTACACACACGCAAACAAAAAGACAGATTTACTAGTCTAACATACACTGGAGAAACACTGACAGCATGGCGCCTGGGCATTCTTTTAGCTCTCAGTAATGAAGTCACTCCTGAGGTTCATTCTTCAGCCAAAGAATAAACAGGCCCATAAAACAAAATGAGACTAAATGGGCATACCAGCCCAGGGGCAAGGACGAGAAGCCAGGAGGGAACAGGAAAGCTGGTGATTGGGAACCCAAGGTCCAGAAGGGAAAGTGTTGGCATGTCGTGGAGTTGGCAACCAACGTCACAAAACAATGTGTGCACTAATTGTTTAATGAGAAGCTAGTTTGTTCTGCAAACCTCCATCTAAAGTACAATTAAAAAAAAATAACGATATGGCTATGATGAAGGAGAAAGTCAAGAGAATGGTGGAGAAGCCCAGTCATAAGCCTTAATGATTGAACCCAAACATCTCTGGACTTCTTGTTATGTGTTCAAAATAAATCCCCACTCTTTATACCTTTATACCTAAAAAATTAAACTAGAAAAGAAAATTGGGGTATGTCCTGGTGTTGCTTCGTTGACCATAACTGAACTGGGCTGAACTGGTTCGAAGCCCTGAGGATGATCTTTAATGTTTCAAATGTCTCCGCCTGGCAAACTGAAATTCAAATATGTTTTAAGTAAGAGAGGGCTAATTAGTCAAATTAAAATGTAATGTTTATATGATCTAATTCTAGAAAACCAGTGAATAAGAAATATATATATATACACATATATACATGTACCTACTTAATAATTACATTAAAACTATCTATGTTCGAAAATCACTAGTAATTGTATTATATATTAAAAAAAAATCTTGAATAATAGATGCAGAGCCAATTAAGTTAAACTAAAAATGTACCATTTAGAACTAAAGAGCAAAAACAAACCAGAAGTGCCGTTGCATGTGTAGATATTCAGGATTTAGCTGCTGTAAACTGAATCAAACCTGCCATCTTCCTGGATATTTGTGCCTACAAAGCTCACCCTTTCTATTCCCTGGCACCTAAGAATGCAGGGGATGCCCTGACCCTCTGGACCTTTGCCCTGAGCTGCACGTGGAACAGCAAGTGCAAGGGGACCACTTGGAAAAACTTGGATTTCAAACTCTAATTTTACCAACTTTTCCTGTTTATAATAATTTTCTTTTCTTGGATCATTGAGCTTTCTCTTGGTCAGTACAAGTACCAGCCAACTTTCTTGAGTGTTCTTCTCACAAGAGCTGAACCACCTTTAATGGAAGGATATGGAGCTTCCCAATTTCTTCTCCAAGTCTTTAGCCATATTCATTAATGCCGGTGTTAAAGTACTGATGTGTAATGCTTTTTTTTTTTTTTTTAATACACTTTGGTGTGTATCTTCTCTGTTTGTGATAACTTCCTCCATTGATTTTCTTTGAGGTTATGCTTCATGTTTTTTTGGAATTTAGGCAGTATCTGGAGTTTCAGCAGAAATTTTCACACTGTACAAGTTCACACTTTGAAGATCATTGCCCTGCTTAGAGACTTTGAATTGGAATTGAAAGCACCTTGGTCATGTTGAAACCTATACAACTGAGAGACAAGAAACCTGGGTTCCCAGGCCCTTTAATAGCTTCAACATTATAGACAATATCTGTGGTAAGCCATGCAGATCCTAAATCATGTTACTAAAGGATTTTTTTTTTTTAAGGCCAGACTATCCTACGAGGTTGACTATGCCATGGGGTTGCCAATCTTATGAGGTTGTTAAATCAATTTTAACTGATAAACCTAAGCTTAGACTGATTACACAACTTCTCCAAGGATATAGTTGTTGGGCTGGATTTTCAACCAAAATCATCTGATTCCAAGTATCTTTGTTTTTGTTTTGTTTCCTTTTGCTTTATTTTGGTACAAAAATCTATATTCCTCAATGTGGACACTTTCTTTTAACATCATTTTTTTAATTTTAATTTCTTTTTGTTTTGATTATATAACAAAAATTTGCCATTTTAACCATTTTTTATTTGGCATTATTTATTGAGATAAAATATATGTAAGAAAATAGTAGTTATTTCTACCTTTTTTACCTGTACAATTCAGTGACATTGATCATGTTGACCATGCTGTGCAACCATCACCACTGTCCTTCCTGACTGGAAATTTAGTGCCCCCTGAGCAATAATTTTCCTCTTGCCCCAGCCTCTGGTAACCACTAATGAACTTGGTCACTATGAGTTTATCCGTGAAAGTAAGTTATTTTATTATGCATATTTCATACATAGGAACATGAAAGTAATTGATAATGGTTATTCATAGAATGGATAAAGAGTAAAATAAGGTAAAAACAAAAACAAAGTGCCCCAAATTAGGAATTGGTAGTTTATAGGTTATCGGAGCACTGAAATTCAATACAGGATAGAGCCAAAATTCAGCTGCTTATGTAAAGCAGTTGTTCTCAAAGTGCAGTATCTGAATGAGCAGCATCAGTACCACCTGGGATCTTATTGGAAATGCAGGTTCTCGGTCTCCACTCCAGACCTGCTGAACCAGAAACTGGGATGGGCTCAGCATCTGTATTTAAAAGGCTTCTGTGAGATTCAGGTGTTTCCTAAATTTGAGAAGCACAAAATTAAACATAAATTTAATGTTATTTAAACATGAAAATTTTTCTAGTATGATATCTCAGAATGGTTAAATATAGGCATGTTCCTTAAAATCCTTAATGTTGTTTACTATAAAATGTAGATGCTCATAGAGCAAAAGATTGTTTTGAAGGTTAAATAAAATAATGTATGTAAAATATTGAGCCTACTTGCTGGCATGTTTAAATGCTTAATAAAAACAATCTATTATTTTTATCACATAATTTCAAAAAATAAAAATAAACAATCTCTTTATTTCAGGCAATTAAGTCATACTTGGTCAGTTCAAGGGGATCAACGAGCAGAACATCAGTTTTTGCCTCTGTCCATCTCAACCTCTTCTTGTGTTCCTTATCTTTAACAATGCCCCATCTCATACATTTACCACTTAAGACACATTTTAGTCTGTGTTCCTTTGCCAAGGGTGATTTGTCATTTAAAGTGGCATTGCTCTAGGGAAGGTATTTTGTAGGCATAGGAAACTTTCTTTGGTCACATAGGACTTTTAACTAAGCATGGCATGCAGTCAAGGGTAGAAGCAGTATCTTCAATCCTGATACAAGCAAACAGGTGCAGTTAACCTATCAAAGGATTCGGTACCATACATATGTCTCCTTGGCTGTGACTCCCCACTACAGAGATGAATCTAGTTTTGTTAAGAATTATGCTTCCATTATTTTAAGATATCCTTTCAAAAAAATAATTAAATAAATAAAACAATAATAAAAAATTTTATTTTTCATTATTATGCTGGAGTGGAAACCCAAGTGGCACAGTGGTGAAGAGTTGTGCTGCTCACCAAAGGTCAGCAGTTCGAATCCACCAGGTGCTCCTTGGAAACCCTATGGGGCAGTTCTATTCTGTCCTACAGGGTCACTATGAAGTGGAATAGACTCGATGGCAATGGGTTTTATTATGCTTTTGGGATTTTGCATGTGGATTTTGAATTACAGAGTAACAATTGTAAAATTCCTTCCACAAATGATACAACACAAAACTCCCCCTATTTTCAAGTGACATTCTGGAGATGTAAATCATGGACTATGTCTTCAGAGACAGCAGACCAAAAACTCTTCTTAAATAACAAGTCAATTTAGTCAAATGAATGAGCTCATATTAGCAGAACTTCTCACTGAAGGGATGCTGTTTCAAGAAACTGACCATGTTATTTTAGTGTTTTGTGGACATAAAGACACTGTGGTTGTGGAGGGCATGATGGCAGAAGGAAGGAAAAAGGAGAGTGTAGAATGAAACTCCAATAGTCCAATAGTAAGTGAGAGTATGGAAAAGGGGAAAATGATCTTTTTCCCTACGGGTGTCACAAAGGGCATAGTTTTGAGATTAACAGACACAAAATTCCTTAGATATTTTTCAAATAAAGGGTCCAGAACAAATAAGAATAAAATAGGGGCAAGTAATGCTGTTACCCTAAAGATAATGGAAAAGAATTTTCTCTCTCTCTGAAGGATGTATATATGTAGTTAGAAAAGTATCTATAACCTGTTCATGAACTGGAATTATTTTCCACTTGGGAAAAGATATTTAAAAATAAAAAAATACATTTCATATGTAAAATATATTTAGTTTTAAAAAATATTTAATTCCAGCTATCCTGCTTAATAGCTTAATTTTAATTCACTCTGTAAGTTTACCCATATAAGAAATAATTTTAAGCATCTGTTCACATTTCCTTAATTGCTGAGTTTATATATAGCTTTTAAATTATGGACCAAATATTTCACTTAGCAAGTAATGCAGCCGTATATCCATAAATTGAAAAAAAAAACTTTATTAAAAATTTTTGAAATATATTTGTTAAAAATAATGAAACCGCATTAGCTTTCTATATATTAAAGATTTAAGTAATACATTTAACCTCATATTTCTGTTAAATTATCTCATCGATATAATGTGATGAGAAGTCTAACTTGATACAATATTATACAGCATAGTTTTTCACAGCACAGAGTAATATAGATATATCTATCCATCTATTTGTCTATCTATTTATTTACAACTTTTTACTTTAAAGTAAAAAGTCATGGTTACAAATTGTAATGACATTTTAATTAGACATGTGTGTATGTGTATCTCTATCATTTATGTATCTTCCTATTCCAATAGAATGTTTATCTCTGAAACTGATAACCATTTAGATTATGTTAACCATACAATACAATATCATACAAGGTAGAAGGTGGTGTAAGTCAACAAGGATTGGCAAATACCTGATTAGGTAAAGTCCACTCAATTTTCCTGATTTCCAATGCTTAAACACCCATCTCAAAGATGCTGCCCTTATTATGTATTGTACCAGTTCAAATTCTGAAATAGGATTACCACTTAGATTTAGAAATCTTAAAGTTTTACATCCATATTTTCAACATTGGATCAAATGATCACATTGGCATTTTATACTTTGACTTTCAAACTGCTTCTTATGTGGAAAACATTGGCAGCATATGATCCAGGTTGACAAATTAATATTTAAAATAAAATTTTGTCTGGATATTTGAAACCATATTCTAAATATATTTCAGATATATTTCATACACAAAATACCTCTAATGCTTAGAGCAGTCTTCTTAGAAGGTTTGTAATTTAAAACATGAGTCAGTTTAGTGAAAAAGAGGTTAACTAACTTCTCCCTCATTCTATAGAGAAAAAAATGACAAAAATGATTTATCGCCACACTAACAGGATTAATCTGTTTGAAGACACAACAGAGACAGAGGAAACGGTTACTGTTTTTGAATTATCTTCAGCATAATTTTACTTGCCTGTAACGTTAATGATATTGTTTAGCTATTTCCATGTTCTGTTAGATCACCTTTCTTTGGAATAGGCACAAATATGGATCTTTGCCAGTTGGTTGGCCAGATAGTTCTCTTCCAAATTTGTTGGCGTATATGAGTGAACATCTCCAGGTCTTCATCCATTTCTTGAAACATCTCAATTTGTATTCCATCAATTCCTGGAGCCTTGTTTTTTGTCAATGCCTTCAGCGTGGTTTCTTTCGGTAGCATTGGCTCTGGGTCATATGCTACCTCCTGAAATGGTTGAATGCTGACCAGTTCTTTCTGGTGCAGTGACTGTGTATTCCTTCAATCTTCTTTTGATGCTTCCTGGGTCATTCAGTATTTGGCCCATAGAATCCATCAGTATTGCAACTCAAGGCTTGATTTTTTTTTTCTTCATTTCTTCCAACTTGAGAAATGCCAAGTGCGTTCTTCCCTTTTGGTTTTCCAACACCAGGTGTCTTCACATTTAACTATAATACATTTGTCTGCTCCAGTTGCCTTTTGAAGTCTTCTGTTTAGCTCTTTTACTTCATTTCTTCCATTGACTTTAGCTACTCTACATTCAGTAGCAAATTTCAGAGTCTCTTCTGACATCCATTTTGGTCTTTTCTTTCTTTCCTGTCTTTTTAATGACATTTTGCTTTCTTCATGTATAATGTCCTTTACATCTCACAACTCATTATTCTTCAGTCATTAGTGTTCAGTATATCAAATCTATTATTTAGACAGTCTTCAAATTCAGGTGGGATGTACTCAAGGTCATATCTTGGTTTTCATGGACTTATTTTTAATTTTCTTCAACTTCAACTTCCATCTGAGCAATTGGTGGTCTCTTCTGCAGTCAGCCCCTGGCCTGGTTCTGACAGAGCTTCTGCATCGTCTATTTCCACAGATGGGTTTGATTTGAAACCTTTGTTTTCTATCCTGTGAAGTCCATGTGTATAGTACACATACATGTTGTTGAAAAAAGGTATTTGTTATGGATAAGTCATTGGTCTTACAAAATTCTATCATGGAATCTCCAACATTATTTCTACCACCAAAATGGTACTTTCCAACTGTAGATTCAACTGCTATGTTTCCAAATTTCACATTCCAATCACTGGTAATTGTCAATGCATTTTGATTTCATGTTCAATCAATTTCAGACTAAAGAAGTTCGTAAAAATCCTCAATTTCCACATCTTTGGCATTAGTGGTTGGTGCACAAGAAAGGGAAATAAAGGATATCCAAATTGGAAAAGAAGAAGGAAAACTATCTTTAGTCACAGATGACATAATCCTATGTATACATGGAAGGTCCAAGAAATTCTACAAGAAAGCTACAGGATCTAATGGAATGTTTCAGCAATGTAGCAGTATACAAGATCAACATGCAAAAATCAGTTGAGTTCCTTTACACTAAAAAGGAGATCTCCAAATAGGAAATGAAGAAAACAATACCATTTATAATAGCCTCCGAAAGGATAGAATGCCTAGGAATAAACTTAATGAAGGATGTAAATGACCTAAACAATGAAAACTACTACTCAAGAAACTAAAAGAGATCTGTATAAATGGAAGAACAGTCCACGTTCATGGATTAGAAGACTTAACATTGTGAAAATCCAGCAGTACCCAAAGTGAACTACAGATATAACAAAAACCCAATCCAAATTCCACCAATTTTCTTTACTGAAATAGAAAAACATGTCACCAACTTTACATGGAAAGGAAAGAGGCCTGTGATGGTTAAGGTTTTATTTCAACTTGGCTGGGCCATGATTCTCAGTTGTTTGGCATTTATGATGTAGTTAGGCAGTTACATGATAATGTGATCACTTCTATGAGAACATTTGGTATAATATGATCACCTCCATGGTGGGATATGCTGTAAGGAGCCAATCAGTTGAAAGGGATTTCCTTTAATTTTCTGCATCCAATATAGGTGGACTCTCTGGCAAGGCTTGTGGGCTTTTGCTACGTCTGGATCCTGTGGCCAGCTCCTGTTCATTGAAATTCTGGTTCTTGTGACTTGAGCTAGAAGCTTACCTTACATCTTGCCTGCCGATCTTGGGATTTGTTGGTCTTCACACCTTGTGAACAAGAGCCCTGTTATCTGAGCTGCTGATCTTGAGTTCACCAGACTTTGTGGGTGTATGAATCAGGATAACCCTCCAGCATGACTCACGAACTTGGGATGTCCCAACCTCTACAACTCATGAACCATTTCCTTGATATAAATCTCTCTCATTATATAGTCACATGCTTTACTAGTTTTGTTTCTCTAGAGAACCCAGCCTAAGACAAGGCCCTGAATAGCCAAAGCAATGTTGGAGAAGAAGAACAAAGTAGGAGACCTCACACTTCCCAATTTCAAAACATACTACACAGTCACAGTAATCAAAACAGCCTGGGACTAGGTCAATGACAGACACATAGACCAATGAAATAGCATTAAGAATTCAGAACTAAATGCATTCATCTATAGGCACAGATTTTTGACAAGAGATCAAAGTCCATTTAATGGGGAAGAAACCGTCTCATTAACAAATGGTGCTGGCAAAAGTGAATTACCATTTGCAGAAAAATAAAACAGGATCCATATCTAACACCATGCATAAAAACTAATCCAAAATGATCAAAGACCTAAAAGTTAAAGCTAAAACTATAAAGTTCCTGAAAGATAATATATATACAAAGCTATGGGATCTAATTTTTTTCAGTAAAAGAATGTCAAACACAATTTCAAATGCAGGAGCAACTGAAGGTAAATTTGAAAATGGGGACCTCCTATAAATCAAATATTACTTTCACAGAAAGTCTATCAAAAGAGTAAAAACAGAATCTAAGATTGGGAAAATATCTTTGGGAATGGTATGTTTGAGAAGGGTCTATCTCTAAAATTAATAGAAAACAACCCAATTAAAAAAAATGAGCAAAGGATATGAGCAAAAACTTCACCAAAGAGGACATTCAAGCAGCCAGCAAAACATAAAAGATGTTCATGATCATTGGTCATTGTTGTTGTTGCTGTTAAGTGCTGTCAAAAAAGTTCCGACTCATAGCAGCCCTATGTGCAACAGAACTAAACACTGCCCAGCCTGCGCCATCCTCACAATCGTTGCTATTCTTGAGCCCATTGTTTCAGTCACTGTGTCAATCATATCACTGAGGGTTTTCCTCTTTTTCGTTGACCCTCTACTTTACCAAGCATGATGTACTTTTCCAAGGACTGATCCCTCCTGACAAGTCTCACCATCCATGCTTCTAAGGAGCATTCTGACTGTACTTCTTCCAAGATAAATTTGTTCATTTTTCTAGCACTCCATAGTATATTCAATGTTCTTCATCAACACCATAATTCATTAGCCATTAGAGAGATCAAATCAACACTACAATGAGATGTTACCTCAACCCTGCAAAAATGGGACTGATTAAAAAAACAGAAAACAACAAATACTGGCAAGGATGTGGAGAGATTGAAACACTTATCCATTGCTGACGGGGTTGTAAAATGGTACAACCACTGAGGAAAATGGAATGGTTCTTCCTCAAAAAGCTAGAAATAGAAATATTTTATGATCCAGCCATCTCACTCCTAGCTTTATACCCTAGAGTCTAATAGCTGTAACACAAGCAGACATATGCACACGTATATTTATTGCAACATTATTCACAATAGCAAAAAGAAACAACCTAAGTGCCTATCAGTGGATGAATGAATAAACACAATGTGGTATATTCATGCAATGGAGGACTACACAACTATATAGAATAATGATGAGTCCATGAAATATCTTATTGATGAATCTGGAGGCCACTTTGCTGAGTGAAATAAGTCAAGCACAAAAAGGCAAATATTATATGATACAACTTTTATAAAAAGACAAACAAGTTATATATACAGAAATCAACATTCTTTGACGGTAACCAGGGATGGGAGAGAGAGGTAGGGGGAGTAACTCTTTAGACAGTAGACACTTGTTATTTTTGGTGATGAGAAAAGCAATACTAAATGTGGGTGAAGTATGCACAACCTTATGAGGACAATAAGAAATACACACGATTAAAGAACCTTACTGGTAAATGCTATAACATATACAATTTGGCCACAACAGCAGTAACAACCAAAAGGAATGTGAATGGTTACATGTTGTTGTTGTTAGGTTCTGGCCAGTCGGTTCTGACTCACAGTGACTCTATGTACAATAGAAAGAAATGTTTCTGGGTCCTGTACCATACTCGAAATTGTTGCTATGCTTGAGCCCATTTTCACAACCATTATGTCAATCCATCTTGTTGAGGGTCTTCCACTTTTTCAATGACCATGTACTTTATGAAGCATGATACCCTTCTCCAGGGACTACTTCCTCCTGATAATATGTCCAAAGTATGCTTCTAAGGAGCATTCTGGCTGTACTTCATCCAAGACAGACTTTTTTGTTCTTCTGGCAGTCCATGGTATATTCAATATTCTTTGCCAACATCAATGGTTACATAGGTAGATATATATGCATATGTGTATATATGTGTGCATATATAGTGGTATTTGTAGGCACAGATATACACGTGATTGTGCTGTACATATATTCATATATATAAAACAAATCATGTAGGGAACACAATCATGATTATCTCCAAGAAAAAATAATAGTTCACAGGTTTGAAATCTTGGACCATAGTCTCATGGAACAACTTGGTCAATTGGCACAACATAGTCTATAAAGTTTATGTTCTACATCCTAGTATGGAAAGTAGTGTCTGGAGTCTTAAAAGCTTGTGAGTGGACCACTAAGATACAACTCTTGGTCTCTACTCATCTGGAGCTAAAGAGAAAGAAGGAACCCAAAGTCTCAGACAAGAAACTACAGGACTAATAGCCCACATGAACTAAAGCCTCATTTATCCTGAAACAAGAAGAGTTAGATGGTACCCGGCTACCACAACGGGCAGTCCTGACCAATGACACAAAAGAAGTCCTGGATAGAATGGGAGAAAACTGTAGAATACAATTAATTCTTATAAAATAATTTATGCTTATATATATATATATATAAATAAATAATAATAATTTAAAGAAGAAGAATTGAGATTACCTGGAGGAACCCCAGAGAAAATTGCCCTGAGATACCTGTTAAACTATGAACTGAAAACTACCCCTGAAGGTCACCTTTCAGCTAAATAATAGATTGGTTCATGAAATAAATAAACAGTGTCACCCATGAGTGCTGTGCTGTTTAAAAAAAAAAAAAAAATCTACCTGAGATGAAAGGTCAACATTTACCCTAAAGCATAGATACACGGTTGTAGAGGGAGGAAGGGACGGAAGCTGGGTTGTTGGAAAGGGAACTATAAAAATGGGAATATGGAGATTGTGGACACATGTGCAAAATGTCACCAATGTCACTGAACAACATGTATTCAAAACCAAACCAAACCCGTTGCCGTCCGGTTGATGCTGACCCATAGCAACCCAACTCATAGCAACTCATAGCAACTCAAAGGACACAGTAGAACTGCCCCACAGGATTTCCAAGGAGTGCCTGGTGTATTCAAACTGCCAACCTTTGGGTTAGTAACCGGGCTCTTAACCACTGCACCACCAGGGCTCCAAATACTATGAATAATAAAAAAAAATTGTTAAATAGGAACTTAATTTGCTGTATAATCTTACACCAAAAACTCAATAAAATATTAGGAAAATTTTAGTTTAAGTAAATGGTTTCTGTGTCAGTAGAATGAAGAATGAGGAGAGGTGGTGAAAATGTAAAGCTGAGAATGGTGGTGTATCACCACACTGACCACATCTTCCTGGGGAGCTTTATTAAAGCAGGGCCCTCAGCAGGAGAATTCACCTGACAACAGCCCTATCCAGACAGGCAGGATGGAGACCATGGGCTCTGGATAAGAAGGAAATTGTGTCTGACTTCCTCCACTGTCCCCAGCTACTTGCTGGGTTATCTGACCTTTTTGAGAGGTGCTAGGGAAGCAAGACCCCATGTCCTGTGCTGTAATATTCCATGCAAGCATGAAAGTGGCATGGGGGATACACACTCAGAACCTGTGACTTTTAGGCATGGCTGTGTGCCAGTGGCCAGGGCAGACAGCTCAGCTTTCTCAGGCAAGTAGCTGGTTGATACCAGGAGGCAGAACCACACGGGTCAAACAAGAGACGGTCATGTACAATTGTGATCTTGGCAGAGAAAGTGGGTGAGGATCTAAGAGACAATAGAGCCTGGAACTGGAGGGGAAGCCTGATAACATGTTTGTGTTCTGCTTAAGGAATTCTTCCTACCCCTAGGTAATGAAGATGTTCTCCCATGTTACTTTCTAGAACAGTTATAAATGTATGTTTTATATTCAGATCTACTTGGAAATGGTTTGTGTCTGTTGAGAAGTTTGGGTTATTTTACAAATCCCATGTAGTTGTAAAATTGATACCACCTCCTCTCTTGCAAATCGATTAAAGAAACAGTTGCCACAGAGTCAAAGCCTGGCACCTCCATATGTGTCAGAGTAAACTGTGCTTCATAGGGTTTTTAGCGGCTGATTTTTTTTTGAAGTATATTGCTAGGCCTTTCTTCCAAGGTGCCTATGTGTAGACTCAAACCTCCAACCTTTTGGTTAGCAGCCAAGTGTGTAACAACTTGTTCCATCAATACACCAATAAAACAAAAAATTACTAATTTACTTAAGATAGAGTAAGTATACCTGTGGAGCCTTGGTGCTGCAGTTAGAATCCACCAGTCACTCTTTGGAAACCCTATCGGGCAGTTCTACTCTGTCCTATAGGGTCCTATGAGTTGGAATCAACTCAATGGCAACGGGAAGTTAGGTAGTAGGCATATTCATAAAGGATGACTCCAGAATTTATATTATTAAGCCAAAGGGGGATTTTTAAATTTTGGCAATAGCAAAATTGTCCACACTAAAGGTTATATAAATTTGCATGCAACAACAATGTGTGAGAGTGTGTTTCTCCCACTCCTCAGCAACACAATCATTGTGTTTTAAAGCACTTTGAGGCATCTGCTATGAGTTGGAATCGACTCGACGGCACTGTGTTTGGGTCTCTTGGGTTTTGGCTTTCTAGATGAATATTGATTTTTTAGTGTAGTTTTATCTGCATAAGTGAGAATTAACATCTTTTCATGCATTTCAGAGCCATTTGTATTTCCATTTATGTTCAATTTAATTCCATCTTAGGTTTTATTTTTTTCTCTATATATTTTTGGAAATCTTAATATTTCAAGGATCCCTATGTTGGTGTAATATAGTTCAATATTCTTGTAAGTTTTACCCATCTTTTGCCTTCTTTTATAATTATCACTGCCATTTAGAGATGCTTAGAAATATTCAAATTTATCAATAATTTTTTAGAAATTATGATTTTTGTGCCATATTTTAAAGATTTTTTGTGGTCTAAAATTATTTTTAATTTTTTTTCCTGATTTCTTCAAAAAGTTTCCTTTTTTATTTAATGTCTTTATTTTTGGCAGGAATATACACAACCAAACATACCTCCATTCAGAATTTCTGCATGAACAGGTTAAAAACATTAGTTATGGACTTCACATTGTGTCACCATTCTCACTCTACCATGCTGTTCCATCACCTCAGTGTCCCTACCCCTTTAAGTTTCCAACTGTGCTTTAGATTAAGTGTTGTCTGCTTCAACTCATAGAGATTATTCTTTACAAGTATGCTATACTGAATGCAGACATTCTTTATTAATTGATTTAAACTATTATTTATTTTGGAGCCCTGGTGGCACAGTGGTTAAGAGCTCAGCTTCTAACCAAAAGGTCGGCAGTTTGAATTCACCAGCAGCTCCTTGGAAACCCTATGGGGCCATTCTACTCTGTCCTATAGGGTCACTGTGAGTCTGTGTTAACGTGGGATAGTATTGCCTCAAGGATTAAAGATTATTTCAAGGCAGTAGATTTGGAGGTTTCCCAGGCTCAATTGATTCAGTAAGTCCAGTTTCCATATAACTTTGTACTCCTGTTCCACATTTTTTCCCCTTCTGATCAGAATCCATCAGTTGGGTCCTGGGTCAAAATGTTCAGTAACAGTAGCCAAGAACTATCCATTTCTTCTGTTCTCACGGTAAAGGAGGTAGTAGTTTATGGACTTAGTTAGACGTGCAGTCCATTTGTTTCTCTAGTTCCTGGGTCATCTTCCTCTGTTGTTTCCAGGTGAACAGAGATCAACTGTATCTTGGGTGGCCGCTCACAGGCTTTTAAGAGCCCAGGCACTACTCACAAACTAGGAGGTAGAACAAAAACTCTTAAAAATAATGTTAGGCCAACTGACTGGATAGACACATGAAGCCATGACCCCAAATCTTCGAACCAAGAAGGGTAATCATATGAAATATTTAGTTCTGTCTAAGTAGTATGGAAACCCTGGTGGTGCAGTGGTTAAGAGCTACAGCTGCTAACCAAAAGATTGACAGCTCAAATCCACCTCGTGTTCCTTGGAAACCCTATGGGGCAGTTCTACTCTGTGCTATAGGGTTGCTATGAGTCAGAATCAACTTGAGGGCAATGGATTCTAAATAGTATTGACAGGTACAAAAAAAAAAAAAAAAACATTGCCGTCGAGTGGATTCCGACTCATAGTGACCCTATAGGACGGAGTAGAACTGCCCCAAAGAGTTTCCAAGGAGTGCCTGCTGGATTTGAACTGCTGACTTTTAGATTAGCAGCCATAGCACTTAACCACTACGCCACCACTGTTTCCTCTACAGGTATAGCTGTTTGTTTTTTGCTGCTATTGTGATTTAAAATAAAACAATTTGCCATTTTGCATCCCTGGTGCACAGCTAATGATGACAGCTACATTAGCCTGATTGTGTGACCATTGCCTTTAATTGATGCCAAATTTTCCTATTGCCATAGACAAAAATTTACTACTTTCCAGTGAATTTTTTCCCCTTTCCCTCCCTCTCCCCACCTCCCCTCCTGGTAACTACCAGTAACCATTGATCTGTATATAATTACTTATTCTCGTCATTTCATATAAGTGAGACCATACAATGAATGTCCTAAGTAATTGTGTTATTTCACTCAGTGCAATGTCTTCGAGGTTCATCCATGTTTTTCTTTAAGTCTGAGTCATATTCCACTGTATGTGTGTAACACATTTTGTTTACCCATTCATCTGTTGAAGGGCACTTGGGTTGTTTACAGCTTTTTCCTATTGTGAATAATGCTGTAGGTTGAATTGACTCTGCTGCGAAGGGTTTGGTTTTAGGTTGAAAAGGTTTGTGTTTCTATGAATTTAAATTTAATATCCATTTGGACTTTACTTTGGCATATATCTTAAAGTTGGCCTTCGAATTATTTTTTTCCCCCTATGGCTTAATCAGCTGTCCCAGCATAGCATATTGAATAAGCCCTTATTCCTACTAAAAAAAAAAAAAATACAAATTAATAATTTTATCATATATTATCATCCGAATTTAATAGTCTCTTTCATGACTCTCTGTCATATTAAATTGATTTCTCTCTGTATTTATGCACCAACATCATGGAATTTTCATTCATATATCTTTAGAGTACATTTTAAAATATTAACTCTCTAATTCAGTAGTAAAAACAGCTTTGGAAACGCTGGTGGCTTAGTGGTTAAGTGCTATGGCTGCTAACCAAGAGGTCAGCAGTTCGAACCCTCCAGGTGCCTCTTGGAAACTCTATGGACCAGTTCTACTCTGCCCTATAGGGTCACTATGAGTCAGAATTGACTTTGTGGCAGTGGGTTTTTTTTTTTTTTTTAGTAATTCAGTAGTAGTCCTTTTTTGTTTTGTTTTTGTAGAATTTTCCTGACTCTTCTTGCACATTAATTATGAATATAATGAAGTTTAAAAATAGCTTAACTATTTGAAGTTGTATATTGGCTACTGGGTTTTATTAGAATCATATTAAATTTTAAAATTGTTTATCATTTAAAATGTTATTTTCTCATACCTACTATATTGTTGCTGTTATTGTTGTTAGTTGCCATCAGGTCAGTTCCAACTCATGGCAATACCATGTGCCACAGAGTAGAATTGCTCCAATGGGTTTCTTGGCTGTAATTTTAATGGAAGCAGATGAATGTGTCTTTTCTTCCATGGTACTGCTGGGTGAGTTCAAATCACCAACCTCAAGTTTAGCAAAGATCGGAAAAAACCAAACCCGTTGCCTTCGAGTCTATCCCAACTCATAGCAACCCTATAGGACAGAGTAGAACTGCTCCATATGGTTTCCAAGGATTGGTTGGTGGATTTGAACTGTAGACCTTTCGGTTAGCAGCTGAGCTCTTAACCACTGTGCTACCAGGGCTCAAGTTGGACACAAATCATTTGTGCCACCTAGGAAGATTATACTTACTATAATAATACATAATTTTTGAAAGAAAAAAACTTATTCTTCTTTAAGCAGCACACCAAGCCTCTCTTCTGATGACCTTCTCCCAGCCCCTTTATTTTGCAGTGTGTTTTCCTCTAACTTTACTTAGTTATTTATAGACATATATGTCTTGGCTCTGATTATTCCTCTTCCAGCTCAGTTCTTAGGTAACTGCTAGCAGTTTATTCTTATACTCTCCCCTTCTCAACAAGCTAGCATGGAATATAGCTATTTTTTTTTAAACATCAGGTTTTCATATCCTCATACTCATTGGTATAAATGGCTAATATGCCCATTTATGAATTAATCAGTTGTACAATGCACAGTGACTAAATGTATTGATTGATTTTATCCAGCTTCTATTATTTGCCAGATACTAACATTGGTTGTATCCTTTCACCATACTTATTCAATTTGTATGCTGAGAAAATAATATGAGAAGTTGGACAATATGAAGAAGAACTCTCGGCATCAGGATTAGAAGACTAACTATGAAGCTGTGATATGCAGATGACATAACGTTGCTTGCTAAAAGTGAAGAGGACTTAAAGTACTTAATGATAAAGAGCAAAAACTACAGCCTTCAGTATGGGTTACACCTCAACATAAAGAAAACAAAACTATTCATAACTGGATCAATAAGCAACATCAAGAGAAAAGAGAAAAGACTGAAGTTACCGAGGATTTCATTTTACTTGGATCCACAAGTAGATCCATAGAAGCAGCAGTCAAGAAATCAAATGACACGTTGCATTGGGCAAATCTTCTCCACAAGACCTCTTTAAATTTTTAAAAAGCAAAGATGTCACCTTGAGGAATGAGGTGCTCCTGACCCAAGCCATGGTATTTTCAATTTCCTCATATGTCTGGAAAGCTGAACAATGAACAAGGAAGACCTAAGGAGAATTGATGCATTTGATTACCTTGTTGTCGAATATTTGATATACCATAGACTGCCAGAAGAAAGAAAAAAATCTGTCTTGGGAGAAATATAGCCACAGAATGCTCCTTAGAAGCCAGGATGGTGAGACTTTGTCTCACTTACTTTGGACATATTATCAGAAAGGGCCAATCCCTGGAGAAGGTCCTCATGCTTGGTAAAGCAGAGGGTCAGTGAAAAAGAAGATGACCCTCAAGGAGATGAATTGACACAGTGTCTGCAACAAATGGGCTTAAATACACCAAAGATTGTGAGGATGGTGCACAACCTGACAACATTTGGTTCTGTTGTATGTAGGGTTGCTTTTACTTGGAACAGACTTGACAACTCCTAACAACAACAAAGTGCTGGTGACATAGATGGGAACGAAATAGACAAAAATCTCTACTTTGCTGGTGGTTATGGTTTTATGGGGAAAATAAACAGTAAATTAGATACACAAATAAAGTGTGTCATCATCAGCACCAGGATGATAAATGTGCTATGCAGAAAAATAATGTAGCTGAGGAGAATAACATATTAAGAGAGCAGATAGAGTTGTAGTTTTAAACTGTCAATCTAAGAAAAGCCTTGCTGAAGCAAAATGACAACTGAGTAAAAATCTAAACAAATTCAGTAAGTGGGTATGGTGCAATGTGCTTCTCTTATTTGGACTTTCTTGCCCTGGGGTTGTAATTCTCCCAGAATGATTGGTCAGGCCACCATCTTGCAAGAGACTAGTTGGTTTACTATTTGGATAAGGAACTTGCAAGGATTGGTCAGTTCATTATTCACACAGGGGGCTTTCAAAGGATTGGTCAGTTTACTATCCACATATGTTAATTGTGGAGCCTTGGTGGTTCACTGGTTAAAGACTTCGCTGCTAACCAAAAGGTTGGCAGGTCAAAGCCACCAGCTGCTCCTTGGAAACCCTATGGGAAAATTTAATTCTGTCTTATAAGGTTCCTATGAGTCAAAATCAACTTCTCTGTGGTTTTGTTTGTTTGCTTTTTTTGGTAAGCCAATTGCAAAGGATTTGTCAGTGTATGGTCCACACTGTAGTTGACCTTTACTGGGATTGGCTGGGGGACACCTCCTCCCCATTCTGGCAGTTGAGCTTTACCAGAATTGTCTGAGGAGTCCCATCCGGTAGTTGACATTTAGCCAGATTGATTAGGAAGCCCCACTTGTAACTGACAATGAGTACATGAGCTACCTTATAAAAACCCTGAAACCTGAGGGTAGTGTTATCCTGATAGAGAGAAAAGCAGCCCGACAGTCATGCTGAGAGAGACCTTTTACAGTGGGGAGTTTGTTTGAAGCTGTACTAGTTGTCAAAGGGAAAGAACTCTCTGCTTTGGGACCTTCGCAGACCTCACCAGTGTACCTTCGCCCTGAGTTGTATCATGAATTTCCTGATTTTTATCCTGAGCTGAATTCTGAATTTTATCATTTTACTTCTGCATAATTAGTGTAAGTTACCATGTAACCATGAATACAGTCTACAAGTTCTTGTATGTTCTTTGTGACTGTTGAAGCAACTTATTGAACCCAGAAATAGAACGTGAAATAATGGAGAAGTGGGAAGGTGGAGGTATATATTTCTCCCATATCATAAGAACCAGCCTTATGCTGAGTCTGGTTCACAACATTATGCTTACAGTGGATTAGGACCACAGAAGCATTAATCCCACAGGGAGCCCGAACTCTGCTAACTTTGACAGAGATGATATTAGGAATAATAATGTCAAATGGTGCATCTTTTGATTGAATTAAAAAAAAAGTGCCCCAACAGAGAACCCCTGAGGGAGCAGAACAGTGGGAGGCAGACCCCAAATCCTCATAAAAAGGCCAAACTTAATGGTCCGACTGAAACTAGAAGAATCCCGGTGGTCATGGTCCCCAAACCTTCTGTTGGCCCAGGACAGGAACCATTCCCGAAGACAGCTCATCAGACTTGGAAGGGACTGGACAATGGGTTGGAGAGAGATGCTGATGAAGAGTGAGCTACTTGTATCAGGTGGACACTTGAGACTGTGTTGGCAGCTCCTGTCTGGAGGGGAGATGGGAGGGTAGCGAGGGTTAGAAACTGGCAAAATGGTCACAAAAAGAGAGACTAGAAGGAGGGAGCAGGCTGACTCATTAGAGGGAAAGTAAAGTGGAATATGTAGTAAGGTATATATAAGCTTATATGTGACAGACTGACTTGATTTGTAAACTTTCACTAAAAGCACAGTAAAAATTATTTAAAAAAAAAAAAAAGTGCCCTTCTTCACAGAAACCAGAGACTGCCTCAGACTGAGACTGGAAGGACTATATGGTACCCAGCTACCACTGATGGCTGCCGTGAAAGAGAATACAACAGTGAATCCCCGATGGAGCAGGATAACAGTGGAATGCAGATCTGAAATTCTCGTAAAAAGACTAGACTTAATGGCCTGAATGAGACTGGAGGGACTCTGTATGTCATGGTCGCCAGATCTGTTAGCCCCAGACTAGAACCATTCCCAAAGCCAACTCTTCAGTCAGGGATTGGACTGGATGTAGGACAGAAAATGATACTGGTGAAGAGTGAGCTTCTTGGCTCAAGTAGACACAAGAGACTATGTGGGCAGCTCCTGTCTGGAGGGGAGATGAAGCCAGAGGTAGACAGGAGCTGGTTGAATGGACAGGGAGAATACAGGGTAGAGAGGAGTGTGCTCTCTTATTAAGGGGAGAGCAGTTAGGAGAACACAGCAAGGTACATATAAGTTTTTGTATGAGAGACTGACTTGATTTGTAAACTTTTACTTAACATACAATAAAAAAAAAAGGTGCCCTTCTTATTCACAGAATAATGTTCAATTTGGCTCAGAATCTATTACAAAAGTTTTGACATATAATTTAAAATATCTTGGGACTCTTAATACTCTGGGAAAAAGGGCAGAATATAGCTTTTAAAGACTACCTGTCCCTCCAGGATGATTCATCCATGACAATACATTTTCTGTCCTGAGCTGTGATGTTTCAGTTAGAAGAAGTTAGAAAGCTCAGCATCATTGGACTCTTCATCAAGAGTCTTAATAAGCTACCTGATAAAAGCCCATCTCTTTTTAAAATTGAAAATTGCAAGAGTAATGATAGAAAATTGTAGCATCTGGTCTCATGAGAGAAATAGCCTTTTATGATTTATCTTCCAAGAGATTAGAAATCTAAATAAATTTCGTTTCAGGAACCTCTTAGAGTTTAATATATTTATAAAATATAAATCAAAAATTAAAAAAGAAGGGTATTTTGGGAGGGTCAGAGTGTAATTCTTTTGAAGTAGTGGCTGTGATAGCAGCTTCTGCTGAGCAGCTCTGTCAGGTGTTTGTACAGAGCTCAGGAGGATGAAGACATCCAAACTTTAAAAAGCATTTCCTTCCAAGGCTTCTGCCACCTTTAGAATAAAACCCAAATCCCTTGCCATGAGCTGGCCCTGCTACTGTCCTGCTTGAAGCGTTCTACCACTCTCCAGCTCACTGCTTTCTGGTGCCCATTGTTCCTCAATCATCAGAGTGCTCTGGGGTTCTTTCCCCGGGTTGTAACATACAGCTCCCACATCAAGTCAGAGGGGCCCTCCTAGAGATCCTATGTATTATATTCATGCGCTATTTTCCTAGTTGACATCATCACTACCTAACATGACTATGCAATGTGCACTATAAATGATTAGATCCCTGGATGGCGCTAACAGTTGCACTTCTCTACTAACCTAAAGTTTGGCTATTTGAATCCACATAGCAGTACCCAGAAGAAAGGCTTGGCAATCTGCTTCTGTAAAGATAACAGCCAAGTAACCTCCATGGAGCAGTTCTACTCTTTAACAAGTAGGGTCGCCATAAGTCAGAACTGGCTCCATGGCAACAGGTTTGTATTTTTGTAGTTGTTTTGGTTTACATTCTTGTGACTCACATAAGGATTTTGACTCACAAGGTCAGAGGCTGTGTCTGCTTGTCCATCACATTACCCATGATAATGAGAAGAGTGAATAGCACACAAGTAGGCTCAATAAATACCTTAAATTAATAAAGAGTAAATGGAGGTGAACACATTTCCGAGCAACCGTCCAATTCCACGTGTCTGGTGAGAACTCTGGAGACTATATTTTAGCCTGAGTTTAGACTGTCAGAATTTTTTTGTCTCACAAAAACTAGTCAATTATCTTGCTTTCTCCAGGATTATACTAAGCCATTTACCCCTTACTAAATGAGGAATCACGTCATTGGTAATTGTAAGAGACTGAATGTCCAAAATCTGATCCTAAAGACTATATTCAAAGCAGGAATAGTCACCTATTATTTTCTTAATTCTAGAGGAAAATGTGATTTGAGCAGAGCAAATAAATGAGATGCACCTTAGACTGAGAATCCAGTACTCAATTCCTTTGACATTTAAAGATGTGAAGGGGGACTCTGGGCAATAATTCCTTGACTTTGTGTAGAGAATTGATCTGGCTATACTTTGCCTTGGTTCTGTCAGGAAACATGTCCACAGCTTCTATGAACTAGTATCGCATGTTAATAAGCACAGATGAGTTTCCAAATAACACACTTAAGGAAACTGATGTCCCCAGTATTTGCAAGTCATGGCAATGGGTTATTCTGTGGGGATGTTGTTGTTATTAGCTCCCACCAAGCAGATCCTGACTCAAGGCAGCTCATGTACAATAGGATCAGACCACTATGATCCATGGGGTTTTCATTAGCTGATATTTTGGAAGTAGGTTGCCAGACCTTTCTTCCTAGTCTGTCCTAGTCTGAAGTTCCACTGAAACCTGTTCAGCATCACAGCAACATGCAATCCTTCACTGACACAAGGGTGGTAGCTGTGACTGAGGCACATTGGCTGAGAAAAGAATCTGAGTCTCTGGAAAGGCAGGTGAGAATTCTCCCGCTCTGTGGCAGAAACCCAGACTAAAAGGGTAATGGCACAGTAAAGAGGATGTTAGGAGCCAGGGCTTCAGATGCTAAGAAATCTGGCTTCTAAGCCTAGTGCTGCTCTTCCCAGCACTCTGACCCAAGGTAAGTTTTACTACAAAGTGGAGCAAGTATCAGAACCATAGTTTTGTAGGGAGCTTTGAGTTTATTACAGGGAATGCATTTACACTTAGTAAACATTAGGTGACATTATCATCCTAATTATTACTATCTGCCACTTTGAAAGGAGACACAGAGAAAAATAAATAAGTGTCGGTTTAACTACATTATCTTAAAAAATACAGAAGTGGAGGTTTGTGGAAGAAGAGGTTAGCTGTGGATGTGAGGAGATGGGAAGTAAATTTTTAGTTACTTCTTTAAAAAAAGCCATGACTGAGATTGGTGGACACAAGAAAATGTGAAGTAGACTGTTTCATGAGTGGGAAATGGTTTTAGCGAAGTTTCAGGTGTGTGGGGACATGGAGTGCTACAGGGACAGACTAGCGGATCCGTGTACCCATAGCACCAGGGATGTGGATTGAGTGGTAGCAAAGTAAAGGTAGACATAATGTAGATTTTAGAAACATTTGAATATGAATTTAATTTTGAATACGAATATAATTTTGGAACTTTTTGTGAATCTAGTCAGGAATAATTGTCTTAACAAGGTCAAATGACAAGATCACATCTATATTGTAAGAAAATAACTTGGATGTCAATATATTTTAAGTTAAAATGACCTCCAGTCACCAAAAATAGGAAGATATTAAAAGGGTAATGGAAAGACATTGAGAAAGTGAGCTTCAACAATGAACAGAGAGCTGGGGAGGGATGGACACTTCTAGGTCCTCTTTTTTTTTTTTTTTTCTTCCCCTGTAATCATTAAGACCTCTTCATAAACAACTTCATTGACAAGTTTCAAGTAACTTAAGTTTATTAGTAAAATAACAATATTAAAGCTTTTGTTAAGCAAAACATTGTGATTTATTAGCATCGAATGTCAACCTGTGCAAAGTCCCTATTTTGATTTTGCTTCACACTGTACCCACCCAGTGGCTCTAGGCAAAGAACGTACATGAGTACAAATAACTTATTTAAAGTCATTTAAATATTTAATTGTGTTCATTTGAATGTAGAATAAATTGTCTCTAATTCTCATGCCCCTATCCAGGTCATTTAACCTCAATATATTTATTGAAATCAGAAAAATTCTATGTTAAAAAATCACTTGCCATTGAGTCTACTCTGGCCTATGCTGACCCCATGTGAGTCAGAGTAGAAATGTAATCCATAGTTTTCAGTGTCTGATCTTTCAGAGGTAGATCTCCAGGCCATTCTTCAGAGGTGCCTCTGGGTAGACTTGAATTGCCAACCTATTGGTTAGCAGCCAAGCTCATTAATAGTTTGCATCACTGAGAAACTTCAAATCAAACAAGATCTCTCCAAACAGCTTTGTAAAAGGAGACTAGGACAGAATGGACTCCAAATGTCAGTTATAATCAAGATATACATGCTAAAAAGGAGTAAAACAAATGAACTCTTATAAACACTATATCAGTATGCTTATGTTGGTTACTTTACAGCCCATCACCCATATTTTATACACCGCATATGTATTTTTATATATCACAGATATATTCATTCCAAAACATTTTACTGGATGCTGTAAAATTGTATTGTCCAATTCTGTTGCCACTGACCACACGTGGCTATTGGCACTTGAAACGAGTATAGCCTAGATTGCAATGTACTTTAAGTGAAGACTTAGATTGCGAAGACTTAAAATGAAAGCAATGTAAAAATGTCACAATAATTTTATATTGATTACATGTACAAATGATAATATTTCAATAAAATAGTAAAACGCTATCATGTTAATAGTAACACATGCGGGAAACATACTGTACTTAATGTAATATAAAACAAACAAACCTATTGCTATGGAGTCAATTCCGACTCAGAGCGACCCTATAGGACAGAGTAGAACTGCCCCATAGGGTTTCCAAGGAATGCCTAGTGGATTTGAACCACCAGCCTTTTGTTTAGTTGCCATATCTCTTAAGTACTACGCCACCAGAGTTTCCTATATAATGCAGTGTATACATATATATTACATGCATAATATATGTATGGAATATATTGTAATAATATACAATTAACATCAATGTAGATAAAACTAATATTAGTTAAATATTACTAATGTTTTGGTTACATAAGTATATTATTTTAATTAATTTCATTTTCATTTAAATTTTTAATGTGCCTACTAGAAAATTTAAAATTACGCATGTGTCTACTATTATATTTCTATTGAACAGCACTAGAATGTTCTTAACAACATGAAGAAGAAAAAAAAAAAAGGAATAAGGAGAGCCATGACTATTTTTTCTTGGAAGAAAATACTCCAAACAGTCTTTTCATGGCCCCCAGGACTTCCTTATTTCTCAGGCTGTAAATAATAGGATTGAGCATGGGAGTGAGGATGGTGTAAAAAACTGCCAAAATCTTATCTTGTGCTGGTGAGTGGACATTCCTGGGCCGAAGATAGGTGTAAACAAATGGTACATAGTAAAAGGTAACTACAGTTAAATGTGCTGAACAGGTGGTGAAGGCCTTTTTCCTTCCTTCTTTGGAGCGCATATGGTAGACAGCCAGAAGGACTCTGCCGTAGGAAGCAGTGATGCCAAGGAAAGGAAGGAGGAGAAAGAGGCTTGTGCTCACAAAAACCATGTACTCATAGTCCCAGGTGTCCATACATGCGAGAGACACCATGGCTGGGATATCACAAAAGAAATGATCAATGGCCCTGGACCGGCAGTAAGGAATATGAAGGATATAGGTTGTGTGTGCCGAAGAGTTGATGGACCCCAAGATCCAAGATCCTATAATCATCTGGACACACATCCTTCTACTCATACGGTTGGGATAATGGAGGGGGTGACAGATGGCCACATAACGGTCATAGGCCATGGAGGCTAAGAGTAAGCCTTCAGAACCGGCCATTGTCACGAAGAAGAAGTTTTGAAAGCCACATCCTAGGAAAGAGATGCCTTTGTGGCCAGAGAGGAAGTTGTGTATCATCTTGGGGACTATAGTAGAAATGTACATCATGTCCATGAGGGAGAGCTGGCTGAGGAGGAAGTACATGGGTGTGTGGAGTCGGGAATCCATGCAAATGAGGTAAATCATGGTTGAGTTTCCCACTGAGGCCAGAAAGAATACAAGGAGGATAAGGAACAAGAGCAGCATGCCAGTTTGATTTGGGGGAAGAAGTCCCAACAAAAGGAAATCATTTGAAGTTTGATTCCGTTTCTCCATGAAAACTTATTGCTTTAATTTCCTTGAAAGAAAAACGAAAAACAAACAATAAAAGAAGCTAGACAAAACAAGAGCATAAAGATGAATTTTGAATTTGTTAATGTTTGTTTAGAATCAATTTTTGTTTTTCCAACTCTTCAGCTTTTGTTGAATTCAGTATCAGAACTCAATGTTCCAACCTCTTCCCCATGTATTATTATATGGTAAGCAAGTGAACAAGTCATAGAGAAATGTGGTTTTTAAGTATAAAATTTAATGTACCATATACAACAAAGATAAACAACTCAAGTATTCCCCTCCTTGGAATGACCCTTGGACAGTCCCATGCTGTGGAGTCAATTTTGACTGTCTCACGGTGACTTCATGTGTGTCAGAACAGAACTGTTTTCCACAGGGTTTTTAGAGGTTGATTTTTCTGAAGTAGAACTCCAGGACTTTTTTCTGAGACACCTCTGTGTGGATTCTAACTGCCAACCTTTTGTTAGCAGCCAAGTGCTTAACGGTTGGCCAATATAGATCCTGCATTGCCCTAGCATCTGTCAACTGCACAGGGCATATTTACAATAATAACTGACATATGACTCAGCAACTGGTACACTTAAATTCTATATCCTCTACATTGTTACTTTCTGGCCTTCTCTCCCTGACACTAATCCAGCCAGACAATCTCTTATTGCTCTCTTATGTTCTCTATCACTTTTGTGCCTTTTTAAAAAATGTACCCACCATTTGAAATCACTGTCCTTGAACTGTAAATGTACTGCACACCTACAGATGTTAGATACCGTTAGGTCGATTTTCAATTCATAGCGGCCCCGTATAACAGAGAAAAAGAGGCCCATAGGGTTTTCTAGACTAATTTTTACAGGAGCAGATCACCAGGTCTTTCTCCTGTGGAGCCACTAGTTGACTAGTAGTCAAGCACTTAACAACTGACCCATGAGGGCTCTCTCATGCCCTACTAAATTCACACTATATATAAAATATTATTTGAATATTATCCCATCCCTACTGATGTTTTTGCTTTCTGAAGCCCTGCAGAGCTTGAAATTAAATGCATAGATTTTTCTACACAGCTTTCATTTCTTTATGTAGATAAAGTACATGTGATAAAGTCACAGATTCTATAATATACATTTTTTTTCCACTGTCTCCATCAATAAATAGTATGATAAGGGAAACATAATAAGGGGTAGGAAGTTGATAACTAGCATAAATTGGAAGCTCTTAGATACATAGCAATTTGTTCACTTTACCTCCTTTGTTATAAGCCACCCCCAAGTTCTGTAAATTTAGGCATAAATATCCACTTTTTTTGAACAAAGAAAGTAGTATTCATAGATACGACAACTTTCTCAAATAGAATTAATGGTGGAATCCAAATTCGCATCTGTTCTTGCTTCAAATTTCTACTTTTTTCAAATTCCAAGATTACTTAAACCCAAAACCAAACTTGTTGCCATCAAGTCAATTCCCACTCACAGTGACCCTATAGAACAGAGTAGAATTGTCCCATATGGTTTCCAAGGAGCACCTAGTAGATTCGAACAGCTAACCTTTTTGTTAACAGCTGTAGCTGTTAACCATTAGGCTGCCAGGGTTTCCAAAGATTACTTACTGTTTGGTAAATAGCTTTGTGCATAGTGCCTAATTTATCTCAATTTAAATTGCATAATAATTGACCTTTTGCAAGAGATTGGGGTTTATTCCCTATTTGCAGCTAGGTCGAAGCATATTGAGTTGAAAAAAATAATTAAAAATTTTGCTGAGGAGTCTGTTCTGACTCACAAGGATCCCACATGTGTCAGAGCAGAACTGTACTCCATAGAGATTTCCATGAATGATTTTTGGAAGTAGATCACCAGGCCTTTCTTTGACACACCTCTGGGTGGACTTGACCCTCTAACCTTTGGATTAATGGTCTAGCTCCTTAACTGTTTTCACCACCCAGGGACCCACATGGAGACTGAACAAGGCATTCATTTTCTCTTTCTGTAGTTTGGTTTTCATATAGTAGATGACAGCAGAGTCAGACAGTTGTAAAGCTGTTCAACTAAGAAAGCAGATATGAGATGTATACTCTGTCTTCTACATTGATTTAGAGATTACATATGATTGCAATTATCTTAGTACCTCATTATGTAATGTAATGAAATTGAATCAAATATTAATCATGTAGAATAATGAAATCAAAAAGAGATGAAAGTAAAGGAATTTTCCTTTCTGATGAATTTTTCTATTTTTTATTCCCAAAACTTTCACTGTGAATATGGTAACTCAATTTTTTATACGTTCTCTTTTTTTTATTTATGTCACCTCGATTTCTGTAATTTTTTTTTTCCTGAACTCAGTCTCCTAAACAAACATAAATTTTTACTATGACACTTCTTGTATTTTTACTGTAGATGCACTTCCCACCTTAACCCAGTCTAGGTGTGGGATTTTCTGCCTTCCCTTATACACTTCTGTCTGATGGGAGAACCTTGATACGGCATTCACTCTTTCCTCGGTATCAGTTCGAGGAGTAATCTTGGATTAATTTACTGATTTTTAAACAGGAAAGATCAACAATGTATGGTTTGTAATAATTCTTCACATTCAGTAACTTAAAATCAAATGCTATTTCATGTAACTTTGATAAGTATGACTAAAATTGTGAGTTCATGGTAGAAAAATGGATACATTTCCCAGTTATCTCCTTGACAAATACTAACGGTGAAAAAAAAAAAACGGAACATCAGGAAACATGATAGATGCATAATGTCATTGGATGAGGATGCTAGTTGGGATGGTAGCATTCAGATGGAGTCATGAGCTGTTCAACTTTGTAGAAAAAAAATCTGATGATCTAACACAGAGAGATCGTCATCATCAACAACGTGATGCATTCGTTAATTCAAAAATTTTGGCCAGGAACAGAATTGAGAACCCAGATATAAATCCATTCACATATGAGGAGCTGATATTTGACAAAGGCCCAGTGTCAGTTAACTGGGGAAAAGATAGTCTTTTTAACAAATGGTGCTGGCATAACTAGATATCCATCTGCAAAAAAATGAAACAGGGCCCATACCTCACACCATGCACAAAAACTAACTCCAAGTGGATCAAAGACATAAACTTAAAGTCCAAAACGATAAAGATCATGGGAGAAAAAATAGTGACAATGTTAGGAGCGCTAATACAAGGCATAAACAGACTACAAAACATTTTTAAAAATGATAAAGAGAAAGGTCCTGGGAGCTCCTAAAAATCAAACACCTATGCTCACCTAAAGACTTCACCAAAAGAGTAAAAAGACCACCTACAGACTGGGAAAAAATTTTCAGCTACGACATCTCCGACCAGTGCCTGATCTCTAAAATCTACATGATTCTGCTAAAACTCAACGACAAACAGACAAACAACCCAATAAAAAATTGGGCAAATGATACAAACAGGCACTTCACTATAGAGGAGACATTCAGGCAGCTAAGAGATACCTGAGGAAACGGTCTCGATCATTAGCCATTAGAGAAATGCAAATTAAAACTACAATGAGATTCCATCTCACTCCAACAAGGCTGGCATTAATCCAAAAAAACACAAAATAATAAATGTTGGAGGGGATGTGGAGAGATTGGAACACATACACTGCTGGTGGAAATGTAAAATGGTACAACCACTTTGGAAATCGATTTGGCATTTCCTTAAAAAGCTAGAAATAGAACTACCATGCGACCCAGCAATCCCACTCCTTGGAATAAATCCTAGAGAAATAAGAGCCTTTACACAAACAGATATTTACACACCATGTTTATTGCAGCACTGTTTTTCAATAGCAAAAAGACGGAAGCAACCAAGGTGTCCATCAATGGATGAATGGATAAATAAATTATGGTATATTCACACAATGGAATACTACGCATCGATAAGAACAATGATGAATCTATGAAACATTTCATAACTTGAAGGAACCTGGAAGGCATCATGCTGAGTGAAATTACTCAGCTGCAAAAGGACAAATATTGTATAAGACCACTATTATAAGATCTTGAGAAATAGTTTAAACTGAGAAGAACACATTCCTTTGAGGTTACAAGAAGGGGGGAGGGTAGGAGAGGGTTATTTACTGATTAGATAGTAGATAAGAAATACTTCAGGTGAAAGGAAGGACAATACTCAATACATGGAAGGTCAGCACAACTGGACTAAACCAAAGGCAAAGAAGTTTCCTGAATAAACTGAATCTTTCAAAGGTCAGCAAAGCAGGGGCAGGGGTTTGGGAACTATGGCTTCAGAGGACATCTAAGTCAACTGGCAAAATAAAATCTATTAAGAAAACATTCTGCATCCCACTTTGAAGTGTGGCGTCTGGGGTCTTAAACGCTAGCAAGCAGCCATCTAAGATGCATCAATGAGTCTCAACCCACCTGTATCAAAGGAGAATGAAGAACACCAAGCTCACAAGGTAATTATGAGCCCAAGAGACAGAACGGGCTACATGAACTAAGAATACATCATCCTGAGACCAGAAGAACTAGATGGTGCCCAGCCACAACTGATGACTGCCCTGACAGGGAACACAACAGAGAACCCCTGAGGGAGCAGGAGAACAGTGGGATGCAGGCCCAAATTCTCATAAAAAGACCAAACTTAATGGCAGGACTGAGACTAGAAGCACCCTGGTGGTCATGGTCCCCAAACCTTCTGTTGGCCCAGGACAGGAACCATTCCCAAAGCCAACTCATGAGACATGGATTGGACTGGACAATGGATTGGAGAGACATGCTGATGAGGAGTGAGCTACTTGCATCAGGTGGACACTTGAGACTATGTTGGCATCTCCTGTCTGGAGGGGAGATGGGAGGGTAGAGGGGGTTAGAAACTGGCAAAATGGTCATGAAAGGAGAGACTGGAAGGAGGGAGTAGGCTGACTCATTAGGGGGAGAGTAAATGGGAGTATGTAGTAAGGTGTATATAAGTTTATATGGGAGAGACTGACTTGAATTGTAGAATTCCACTCAAAGCGCAATTAAAATTATTAAAAAAAGAAAAATGTTGGCCAATTTTCTATTTTACTACAGTGCTGTTGGTACTGAGATGCACTGGTGATTAAAACATACAAGCCCCTATAATCATGTAGTTAAAATTTAATAGGTCAATCACTAAACGAAAAGCAAAGAAGTTTCCTGAATATACTGAATACTTCAAAGGCCAGAGTAGCAGGGGCAGGGGTCTGGGGACCATGGTTTCAAGGGACATCTAAGTCAACTGGCATAATAAAATCTATTAAGAAAACATTCTGCATCTCACTTTGAAGAGTGGTGTCTGGGGTCTTAAACGCTAGCAAGCAGCCATCTAATATGCATCAATTGGTCTCAATACTCCTGGATCAAAGGAGAATGAAGAACACCAAGGACAGAAGGCGATTACGAGCCCAAGAGACAGAAAGGGCCACATGAACCAGAGACTACATCATCCTGAGACCAGAAGAACTAGATGGTGCCTGGCTACAGCCGATGACCGCCCTGACAGGGAACACAACAGAGAATGCCTGAGGGAGCAGGAGAGCAGTGGGATGCAGACCCCAAATTCTCATAAGACCAGAACTTAATGGTCTGACTGAGACTAGAAGGACTCTGGTGGTCACGGCCCGCAGACCTTCTGTTGCCCCAGGACAGGAATCATTCCCGAAGCCAACTCTTCAGACATGGGTTGGACTGGACAATGGGTTGGAGATGGATGCTGGTAAGTAGTGAGCTTCTTGGATCAGGTGGACACTAGAGACTATGTTGGCATCTCCTGCCTGGAGCGGAGATGAGAGGGTGGAGGGGGTTAGAAGCTGGCGAAATGGAGACAAAAAGAGAGAGCGGATGGAAATTGCGGGCTGTCTTATTAGGGGAAGAGTAATTGTGAGTGTGTAGCAAGGTGTATATGGGTTTTTGTGTGAAACTGACTTGATTTGTAAACTATCACTTAAAGGACAATAAAAATTATATATATATAAAAAGAAGGAATGGTGTACGACATGTGGGCATTTATGTGGGAAATGTCAGCTATGATGAGGATTTATATTTGGTTCTGGGTAAGATGAGATGCCAGTAAAGTGTGGAATGATCTCATGTGTGTTTTAGAGATTACACAGGATACTCTTGGGTGAGCAGAGAATTTAAAGCAAATACACATGTAGGAGACTGGATTGGAAGGAATTGAAGCAGCCCCAGGAAGAGAGGGGAGCAGTGGCCTATCTAGGTGCTGACAACACGGTTATCCACAGGGGCCAGATTCCACAGGCATTTAATCCTAATGCTTCTTTTTTGTGAGAATTAAGTAAAAAATGCAAGACTCTTCACACAGGCATGGGTTTCTCCCCCAGAAGCCCAACAGTCATTACGATAACCTTACTATAACCTTAAAATCAATTACCCTTGAGTCAGCTCTGACTCATGGGGACCCAATGTGTGTCAGAGCAGACCTGTGCTCCATAGGGTTTCTAATGTTTGATGTTTTTGAAATTTGATCGCCAGACCTTTCTTCTGAAGCACTCTTTGAAGTGCAGTTCTACTGTGACACACGTGGAGTCACTATGAGTTGGAGCCAACTCAAGGGTGACTGGTTTACTGGTTTATTACAATGATGAACAAGGGTGTTGATACAGAAATGTCATTGAAATTACTGCATATTTAATTGAATTTGCATACCTGGTTTTCTCACTTGACTTTTGAGGGTCGGATCACCAGCTTGTCCCTGTCCTTCTGGGACTGTTCGGGGTTTAAAAATGAAAGCCCAGAAACTCAAGACCCCCACAGTCAGTTCTGGACAAATCAGGACTGTTGGCCGACCTATTTGGAGGTAGGTTCCTGTCTGATGTATCATTCTATCTCATCTGTCTTGCGTATCTCTTCTGCTGACTCATATAGTAGGCTGTCAACATTTTGTTTGCCTACTGAAATAAACCAAATGTTTGCCTTCAAAAAAAAAAAAAAAAGAAAAAACCCTTTCCATTGAGTCGCTTCTGACTCATAGCAACCCTTTAGGACAGAGTAGAACTGCCTCATAGAGTTTCCAAGGAGTGCCTGGTGGATTCAAACTACAGACCTTTTGGTTAGCAGCCATAGCTCTTAACCACTTAATCAGTGACAGTTCACATTGATAAAAGGTTGTTAGTTCAATTCAAAAATCAGGCTTTAACATACCTTGCTAAGAAATTACAGAAGAACTTCTCAGGGTACTTTCTTTTTCTGTTGTTTAATTCGGGCTTAAATGAAGAACAAAGGTGTTCAGTCAATTTGGTGGTTTCCAATAGCAAGCATGGGGCACATGTCATGTACCATGGGCCAATAATTATGAGGGATACACACGTATAGCACAGATAGCACTCAGAACAACAGAGATTATTTGATAATAATTAAAATGACTATTTTATTTTCTGTATTGAAAATATGTGTGTTGTCAGACAATGGAAGATAATGTTATTATCAGGATCCTGTAAATCTAGGGCTGAAACCTTACGGACATTAAACGTGTGAGTTAACTTAAAGCTCTGGGTCTATTTCCATTGATGCCATCAGCTTTCATTACCTGAAGCATGGCCTCCTTTGTTATACTATAACTTCTAAAATATTGTTCCTGTGGCTACAAGGTGGGACTAAATTATCTCTTTTGATCATCAGAAGAGGCATATTGCTGAAGTCTATAGAGTTAAGAAAAAAAAAGAGAACCAATTTAGTGGGCATAAAATATGTAAGTGTACCAATTACAGCCTTCTGAATTTATTTTGAAAAATGTACAGATAATACACACTTTTAAAAAGTCTTACTGACAATTAGGCCAAGACCAATGAGCAAATTGGTTGTTTTGTCTCAGCTAATTCAACCCTAACTACTTCATAGGAAGTTGGGATTAGTGAAGATGGAATTAAGTGAGCTCTGTGTGCATGCTGAGCACAGTGTTCAGCACATAGTAGGTCCTCAGTAACTGCCAATTTCCTTTGTCCATTCCATTTGTTTAACCATCAAGGGGCTTCAGGACCAGAAAAGTTAACTATCTTAACTAAAGTCACACCACTCCAAACTAGTACATTGTAGACTTTTCATAGATTCAGATTACCTCTTTTCTACCCTTTATAGTCATTTTTGGCTTTTCCAGTATGACGTAGAACTGATCTGTTTTCTGTGAAGATAAGGCATTTCCTCTGGATTGGAAAACCACACGTCCAAAATATCTCTCTGAGATTAGAGTTATCCAAAATCAATTAACTTCAGTAATATCATGATGATTCGCCTTGTCCTAAGTGCTTGAGTTTGTATTTTGGGAGGAAGCAGTTTTACAAGGCAAAACTTCCTGTTAAGAGTCCATTGAGTTATTTTAAAAACTTTAAGCACAAACTCTCCTCACACAGACTCTCAGACTATGCTGAGAGATCGTGTCACAATCAGTATATCCTGCATTAAGCAGAAACCTGTTTCTGAGTTGGGAATCTCTTCTTTATCTGCTAAAATTTACAAGGAAGAAATTCCATAGACACATTGTAGCTTTCATTCCTGATTGCTCCTATCACTGGTCATTCTCTATAACATAAAACCCGTGACCACTTGTGACGGTTCTGTTCTTGGGACTTTTTGGAATTACAAAATAACTTCATCCTCTTTTGTGCAATATTCCTCCACGGGCACATATATGGATTACAGGCAGTCTCCGGTTTACAAAGCAGTTCAGTTCCTATGTCCGTCTTTAAGTCGGATTTGTACATCAGTCAGAACATTTGGTAGGGATCATATCTAACATCAGTTAGTCAAATGTTTGTCTTAATAGGTAATAAATAATCTACCTTTCTATGCATAAAAACATTAAAGAAACACTTCCAAATCCACTAAAAATTATTTAACATAATAATGATAATGTTTTGGTGAGCATTGCAAAGGAGTGCCCATTTGCTATTATGAACCATTGTATATACTTCAAGTTTTTAACATAAGAGGATTCAGAGGGGTTGATTCATAACTACGGGTCGTACATACCTGAGAAGTTCATATCCTGGGGCCTCCTTATAGTTTCAAGATCTTGCTTTCTTTTTATCTCGTTCCAGCGAAGTAGAATAAGTCATTTCACACCTAATCTAACCAAATTCTCATAGATTCAACTGTTGAAAGCCAGAAGGATGAGTTGCTATATTTTACATAGAGAGCCTTGCACCCTCAAGCCTTAGATATTCCTTTTTTCTCCTTTAATTGATCCCCAGCGTCTAAGTCCATCGGGGCCAAAACCCTGGCTATTTCACTTGACTCTGCTTATTGGAGATCAAGTGAGATGTGCACTTAGAACAAAGCAACCAACCGGGAGAATTCTGTTTCATTTGACTAGTACCCACAGTTAGACAAAAGAGGATGGGCTTCATTACTCCAGAACATTATTTGAGAGCTATAAGGGATATTAGATTATATTATTAAAATATCTTACTTTGTGTATACGAGAACTAAGGATTACAGAGGCCAGATCCAACACTGATTGGAAAGGCGATTCAGGGAAATTACTTAACATTCTAGCTTGTTTCCGTATCTGTAAATCTGGATTAATGTATACTGTGAGAATTAAATGAGATTGCGTACGTTAAATGTTTAGATAGTGTCTGAGGCAGTGAAAGGGCTCAGTGGATTTTAGGATTTTAGGATCTCTTACCATCCTGCTGATTTGCAAAACCAGAGAAGTGTTCTTTTAAAACTATTTTTTTTATTCTCGATTTCAGACTCTTGAATTTGCATTTATTTAAAATGTAGTCACTTATCCCAGGAATGGATGGTAGAATATTTTTTAAGAAGGTTATATTCAATAAATATTAGTGCTTCGTGTGTGTGCGTGTGTGCATGTATGTGTGTGAGTGTGTGTGTGTACGGTATTTGTGGTTCAGTGGTAGAATTCTCACCTTCCATGTGGGAGACACTGTTCAATTCCCAGTCAATGCATGTCACCAATACACCTCACGAGCAGCCGCTACCCATATGTCAGTGGCAGCTTGTGTGTTGCTGCGATGGTGAAAAGGTATCAGCAGAGTCTTCCAGACTAAGACGGACTAGAAGAAAGGTCTTGGCCATCCACTTTTGAAAATCAGCCAGTATAAACCCTACGGGTCACACCTGCTCCATCCACAACTGATGATAGGGCTGGCACACGACTGAACAGTATTTTCTTCTGTTGTGCTTGGGGTTGCCATGAGTTGGGGGCTGACTGGATGAGAGCTGACAATACAAAACAAATATATATATATACACACACTCACATATATGAAATACAAAACTAAACAGATCTGTTCCATTGCTTTCAATTTGGGGAAGGAATAACTGATAATCGCATATAGATTCTTTCACTGGTAATATTAGTCTTTTATTAGTGAAAATAAGCCAATGGTCAAAGGCAAGGGAGTGAATCTTTAAACCCAAGAACTCCAAACACTACAGAAAAGGCCTGAGAAGTTTAAATGTATTTATATTAAGAATTTGTTAGTCTTTGCAAAGAGAGTGAAATATAAGGCATAAACTGAAAGAAGAATGTACCTGTGTCCAGAGTACCCAAAGAATATTTACAAATACTCACAAATACTAATAGAAAAAAAGCTGGTAAATGACATGAATAAATATTTTCAGAGAAAAGGAAATATAAATTGCTACTGAACAAGTGAAACGATGTTCAACTTTATGAGAAGTGAAGGAAATACAAATTGTATCTAAAATATGGAAACCCTGGTACCATTCCAAAGTCAACAGATCAGAAAAACTCAAACATCTGTCAATACCAAGCATTGGTTAGAATGCAGAATAACTGGAACATTTAGGCACTTAACTTAGCTATTTAATTTTAGAAGCATGAATGCAAAAATCACCGATTTCCAACCCAAGAGATCTAGAGGGAAATAGCGACACTTGCTATCTGAATAGAATAGTTCTCTGTGTAGGATGTTTACCAACAATGACCACTAAAGCCTCCCCTATTCCTGGTCACTGTAAAAACCAAGCATCCTTCACACACTTCGAAGGACCCTCAAAGGGGTATTGTCATTGTTACTGCTTTCGAGTTGGTTCTGACTCATGGCGAGCCAATGTACGATCAAAAGACACAGTGCTATTGTCATGATTCTTTCCAGAGCAGACCTTTGTGAGCCATAGAGTCCTCACTGAATGATCCTCAGGAGTAGGTTTCCAGGAGTTTCTTCTTAGTCCCTCTTAGGCTGGAAGCTCTGCTGAAACCTGTTCCACATCGTAGCCACATGCAAGCCCCCACTGACAGATGGGGGTGTCTGCGCTTTAGGTACATTGAATGGAAAGTAAGCCCAGGTTTCCCACAAGGAATGCAAGAATTCTACCAATGAACCAACGATGCCTTCCAAATGGGTAGACTAGTACCTATGTAAGTATTATTTCATGAATCAGCGGTCCTTTCATTATTTAATTGGTTTGTTCTTTGTATTTTGACTTTTTACTTGTTGTATCTTGGAGCATCTTATTTTGGAGAGCTCCTCTAGCTTGCCTGCAGTTTGCAAAGAGATCTTAAAACAGTATTTGTTAAGTCCCTCATTGTGCTTTCCTCCCTTTAAGAACAGTGTTTGAGTTATGAGACTTACTGTAATCCTCCAGATAACTTCGGATAAAGATGAGACCCAAGCTGTCTTCACATATTCTTCCCTCCTGACAATAGTCACCTTGTTCATAAAGCCACCTTCTTTGTTCCATCTGACCCCATTCCTAGAGGTGGTGCTCCTTACCTGGTGACTGTGCTCTGTGCTGTTGTATCTCAAGTTCTGAATATTCCATTGGAGTCTGAGATTAAAGGATGGCTAGCTGGCACCAGGATTCTGCATAAGGAATATGGGGAAGGATGTTGTTAACTTACTAGGTTTGCGCACGGGTTTACTTATTCTGTCACCAAATCAGCTTTAAATCAGAGTCAATTTGAGACATGCTCAGATCAATCTTCTGCAAAAGTATAATCTCCATGAGTTGAGCACATGACTTCCATACAAATATAGACTTAACATCTGTCCAAAATGTATTTAACTCATCAATAAGAGAAGCAATAAAATATTATAACTTTTTCAAAGTATATCTGAGTTGAGAAACACGGTTTTTCATAACCCACTGGAAAAGTCACACTGCAATAAATTGTTTTGGCTTTTATTTTTACTTTTCTTTTCATGTCAGAGTCAAAATGGGTTCATGTCTTTCTTACTGGACAGAAATCATTTGTATCTCCACCAGACACAAATATACATGTTAACATACAACTTCGCAGATTCTGTGCCCTAAGAGTCAACTGCAAGTCAAACACAGATACATTTTCCCAGAAATTTAAATAATCCTTGTGCAGATCTGTTAAACAATGGTCCAGTATGGCATTGAAAGGACAGCCTTCCCACCTTATTTTTTGCTTTAGAACATTTTCCATAACACTGAGGCAAGAATCAACATAAACTCTGCTTTAGAGACATTGGTTTTCCATTTGAAACTATCGAAATAATGATGGTAATGATGTTGTCTATCAGGGCTCCTTAATAATGATAATGTACGTGAATTTACCCATTTGCTATTGGATAGATACTCTTTCATGTTCTTTACAAATATTTTATTCAATTCTTCTAATAAACCTAAAATGTGTGTAATTTGTTCCTTAAAAACATACATTATTTCGACAGCATAAAATTTACAAATGTTTAAACAGCAAAAAGCACTACGAACAACATGAAATTTAAAAAGAACAAAAAAACAAAAAAAAAAGAAGAAATGCTTGTCAAATGTTAATACCCTAGAAATATTCTATGAAATTTAGGATGAATTAATAAACATGCTAAAAACTTTACCTGGGGATGTGGTTCTCATTGACTTGGTATTTTGCTTTGTTGTTCTTGTTAAATCACTGAGGTAAGTATGAAAAAAAAAAGTTACGTGTAAAAATTTGCTTCTCCTTTTCTTTCTTTCTTTTCTTTTTCTTTCTTTCTCTCTTTCTCTTTCTTTCTCTCTTTCTCTCTTTCTCTCTTTCTCTCTTTCTTTCTCTCTTTCTCTCTCTCTCTCTCTTTCCTTTCTTTCTTTCTTTCTTTCTCTTTCTTTCTTTCTTTCTTTCTTTCTTTCTTTCTTTCTTTCTTTCTTTCTTTCTTTCTTTCTTTCTTTCTTTCTTTCTTTCTTTCTTTCTTTCTTTCTCTCTTTCTTTTTCTTTCTTTCTTTCTCTCTCTCTTTCTCTTTCTTTCTTTCTTTCTTTCTTTCTTTCTCTCTCTCTCTCTCTTTCTTTTTCTTTCTTTCTTTCTCTCTCTCTTTCTTTCTTTCTTTCTTTCTTTCTTTCTTTCTTTCTTTCTTTCTTTCTTTCTTTCTTTCTCTCTCTCTCTCTTTCTTTCTCTCTCTCCTTCCTTCCTTCCTTCCTTCCTTCCTTCCTTCCTTCCTTCCTTCCTTCCTTCCTTCCTTCCTTCCTTCCTTCCTTCCTTCCTTCCTCTCTCTTTCTTTCTGTCTCTTTTTTTCTTTCTTAATTGTGCTTTAGATGAAAGTTTACAGTGCAAATTAGTTTCTCACTTAAAAATGTCTATACAAATTGTTTTGTGCCATTGGTTGCAATCCACTCAAACTGTCAGCACTCCCTTTCATTTTCTGCCCAGGGTTTCTCCTGTCCATTCATTCAGTTTTCCTGTACCTTTCTGCCTTCTCCTCTTTGCATTTCGGAAGGCATTGCCCATTTGGTCTTCTTTACTTGATAGAACTAAGAAGCATGTTCCTCATATGTGTCATTATTTGATTTATTGTTGTTGTTGTTAGGTGCCAGTTTCAACTCATAGTGGCTCAATGTAAAACACTGCCCAGTCCTGTGCCATCCTCACAATAGTTGTTATGCTTGAGCCCATTGTTGTAGCCACTGTGTCACTCTGTCTCATTGAGGGTCTTCTTCTTTTCCCTGAATGTCTACTTTACCAGCATGATGTTCTTCTCCAGGAACTAGTCTCTTCTGATGACATGTCCAAAGTTTGTGAGATGTAGTTTTGTCATCCTTGCTTCTAAGGAGCATTCTGGTTGTAATTATTCCAAGACAGGTTTGTTCATTCTTCTGGAAGCCCATGAGATATTCAACATTCTTTGTAAACACCGTAATTCAAAGTCATCATTTCATCTTCAATCTTCCTTATTCATTACCCAGCTTTCACATGCATATGAGGTGATTTAAAACACCATGGCTTGGGTCAGGCACACCTTTGTCTTCAAGGTGACGTCTTAGCTTTTTAATCTTTTAAAGAGGTCTTATACAGCAGATTTGCCCAATGTGATGTTTGATTTCTTGACCGCTGCTTCCATGGTGTTGTTCACAAAGTTATCCATGATTTCTTATGATTCACACAGTGAAATGCCTTTGCATAGTCAATTTAACACAAGCAAACATCTTTCTGGTATTTTTTGCTTTCAGCCAAGCTCCATCTGACATCAGCAATGATATCCTTTGTTTCATGTCCTCTTCTGAATCCAGCTTGACTTTCTGGCAGTCCCTATTGATGTACTGCTGCAACTGCTTTTGAATGATCTTCAGCAAAATTTTACTTGTGTGTGATATTAATGAAATTTTTCAATAATTCCCATATTTTTTTAGATCACCTTTCTTTGGAATGATCACAAATATGGATCTTTTCCTGTTGGTTGGCCAGATGGCTGCCTTCCAAATTTCTTGGCATAGACAAGTGAGCACTTCTGGCACTGCATCTGTTTTTTAGGCCTATCTAATCTTTGGATGAAATGTGGACTTTAGGAGTGGCAACATTTCTGAGTTAGCAGTGATTCCAGGGATCAGGGTCTCAGGGGTTCCTCCAGTCTCTGTCAGCCCAGTAAGTCTGATCTTTTTTATGTGAATTTGAATTTTATTTTACATTTTTCTAAGGCTTTGGCTGGTTCCCATGTTGTGATCCCTATTAGAGCCATCAGTGGTTATAGCCAGGCACCATCTAGTTCTTCAGGTCTCAGGCTGGTGGAGGCTGCTTCAACTGGCCCATTAGTCCTCTGGACTAATATTTTCCTTATGTGTTTGGTTTTCTTCATTCTTCTTTGCTCCAAATGTGATGGGACAAACAGACATATCCTAGATTGCTGCTCACAAGCTTTTAAGACTCCAGGTGTGACTCGCCAAAGTAGGATGTAAAACATTTTCTTTATAAACTATGTTATGCCAATTGCCTAGATGTTCCCTGACCACAGTCCCCAGGCCTAAGCCCCCATAACTCGGTCCCTCAAGGAGTTTGGATCTGTATAGGAAGATTCTATGACTTTGCCTTCATCAAGCTGTGCTGACTTCCATATATGTGTGTTGTCTTTCCATGCACCAAAGTTAACACTTCTCTGCTACCTAGTTAGTGATGTCCCCTCCCCAATTCTCCTCTTCCTCTTGACCACCAAATACTTTTTTTCTGTGTGTAAACCTTTTCTTGTAATAGTGGTCTCATACAATATTTGTCCTTTTGTGATTGACCTATTTCACTCAGCATAATGCCCTCCAGATTCATCCAAGTTTTGAGATGTTTAGTGGATTCATCATTGTTCTTTATCGTTCGTTGCATAGTATTCCATTGTGTGTATGTATCATAATTAGTTTATCCATTCTTTTGTCAATGGGCACTTACATCGTTTCCATATTTTTGCTATTGTGAATAATGCTGTAAAGAACATGGGTGTCCACATGTCTATCTGTGTGACAGCTCTTATTTCTTTAAGATATATTTCTAGGAGTGGGATTGCTGGATTGTACGGTATTTCTATTTCTAGCTTTTTAAAGAGGGGCCATACAGTTTACCAAAATGGTTGTATGATTTTACATTCCTATCCGTAGTGCAATGACAGAGTGAGATATCACGTTATAGTTTTGATTTGCATTTCTCTACTGGTTAATGATCACTAGCAATTCCTCTCGTGTCTGTTATCCACCTGAAGGTCTTCTTTGGTGAAGTTCTGTTTATGTCCTTTGCCCATTTTTTAATTGGATTATTTGTCTTTTTGTTGTTGAGGTGTTGAAGAATTCTATAGATTACAGAGATTAGGCACTTGTTGGGTCTATCTTAGCCAAAGTTTCCCTCCCCCGCCCCCCCCCCCAGTCCATAAGGTCTTTTTTTACTCTTTTGGTGAATTCTTTTGATGAGCATAAGTGTTTAGTTTTTAGAAGCTCCCAGTTATCTAGTTTATCTTCTCTTGCTTATCCATTGTTAGTTATGGCTTGTATTCTATTTATAGCATGTGTTAGGGCCCGTAGTGTTGTACCTATTTTTTCTTTCATGATCTGTATCACTTTAGGTTTTATATTTAGATCTTTGGTCCATTTTGAATTAGTTTTTGCATATGATGTGACGTTATAGCTCCTGTTTCATTTTTTTACATATGGACATCCAGTTTTGCCAACACCATTTGTTATAACAGTACTGTCCTATCCCATGAAATGGGCTTTGGACCTTTATCTAAGATCAGCTGATGATAGTGGGTAGATTTAGGTGTGAGTTCTTAATTCTGTTCCACTGGTCTATGAGACTGTCCTTGTACCAGTACCAGGATGTTTTGACTACTGAGGCTGTATAGCAGGTTCTGAGATCAGGTAGTGCGAGGCCTACTTTCTTCTTTTTATTCAATAATGTTTTGCTTAACCAGGGCTTCTTTCCTTTCCATATAAAGTTGGTGATTAGTTTTCCATCCTGTTAGAGAATGCTATTTGTATTTGGATTGTCATTGCATTGTATCATTATATCTCTTTGGGTACCCATCCATGAGCATGGTATGTTAAGGCTGCCCATCCATGGGCATGGTATATTTTTCCATTTATGTAGGTCTCTTTTGGTTTCTTACAGTAGTATTTTGTAGTTTTTTTGTTTTTTTTTTGTATAGGTCTTTTATGTCCCTGGTTAAATTTATTTCTAAGTATTTTATCTTCTAGGGGCATTTATAAATGGTGTTGTTTTCCCGATTTCTTTTTCTAAGTAATCATCACTGGTGTACAGGAACCCAACCAATTTTTGCATGTTAATCTTGCATCCTGCTACTCTAGTAAATCTTTCTATTAGTGTCAGTAGCTTTCTTTGTGGAATCTTTGGGTTTCTCCATGTATAGGATATCATCTGTGAATAGGTATAGCTGTCCTTCCATTCCAATTTAGATGCCCTTCATTTCTTTTTCTTACCTTAACTGTTCTATCTAGAACTTTCAGCACAATGTTAAATATGAGTGATGTAATGGGCATCCTTGTTTTATTGCCATTCTCAGTGCCAAATTTCTTAGCATAGGCGAGTGAACATCTCTACACTCCATCCAATTGTTGAAACATCTCAATTGGTATTCTATCAATTACTGGAGTCTTGTTTTCCACCAATGCCTTCATTGCAGCTTGAAACTCTTCTTTCAGTACCATTCATACTTGATCATAAGCTACCTCCTCAAATTTTTTTTGAAATAGTGACTCTGTGTATTTCTGCCATCTTCTTTTGATGCTTCCTGTATTGTTTAATATTTTCCCAATAGAATCCTTCAGTATTCCAACTCAAGGCATGAATTTTTTCTTCAGTTCTTTCAGCTCGAAAAATGTCCAGTGTATTCTTCCTTGCAGCTTTCTATCTCTAGGTCTTTGCACATTTCATTACAATACTTTACTTTGTCTTCTTGAACAGCCCTTTGAAATCTGTTGTTCAGCACATTTGCTTCATCACTTCTTCCTTTCACTTTAGCTACTCTATATTCAAGAGCAAATTTCAGAGTCTCTTTTGACGTCTATTTTCGTCTTTATTTATTGTATTTTTTATTTTATTTCTTGTGCTTTAAGTGAAAGTTTACCAATCAAGTCAGTCTATCATACAAAAACTTATACACACCTTGCTATGTACTCCTAGTTGCTCTCCCTCTAATGAGACAGCACACTCTTCCTCTTCACCTTGTATTCCCCATGCCCGTTCAACCAGCTTCTGTCTCCCTCTGCCTTTTCATCTCACCTTGAGACAAGAGCTGTCCACATAGTCTCATTTGTCTACTTAAGCCAAGAAGCTCAATCCTCACCAGTATCATTTTCTGACTTATAGTCAGAACAGTTGGCTTCAGGAATGGTTTCAATATGGGGCTAACAGAAGTTCTGGGGACCATGACCTTCAGGGTCCCTCTAGTCTCAGTCAGACCATTAAGTCTGGTCTTTTTATAAGAACCTGAGGTCTGCATCCCACTGTTCTGCTGCTCAATCAGGGATTCTCTGTGTGTTCCCTGTCAGGGCAGACATCGGTGGTAGTGGGGCACCATCTAGTTCTTCCGGTCTCTGGCTGATAGAGTCTCTGGTTTATGTGGCCCTTTCTGTCTCTTGGGCTCATCTTTACCTTATATCTTTGGTGTTCTTAATTCTCCTTTGCTCCAGATGGGTTGAGGGGATGCACCTTAGATGGCCACTTCCTAGCATTTAAGACCCCAAATGCCACTCACCAAAGTGGGATGCAGAACATTTTCTTAATACATTTTGTTATACCAATTGACCTAGACATCCTCTGAACCCTTGGTCCCCAGATCCCAGTCCATGCTACTTGTGCCTTCAAAGCATTTGGTTGTATTCAAGAAACTTCTCTGCTTTTGATTTAGTCGAGTTGTGCTGATCTTCCCTGTATTGTGTGTTGCCTTTCTTTTCACCTAAAATAGTACTTTTCAACTATCTCATTAGGTCATACTCCTCTCCCTCCCTCCCCACCCTCATAACCATCAAAGAATATTTTCTTCTGGGTTTAAACTTTTTTTTTTGAGTTCATGTAATAATGACCTCATACAATATTTGTTCTTTTGCAACTGATTAATTTTACTCAGCATAATGCCTTCCAGACTCCTCCATGTTATGAGGTGTTTCATGGAGTCAATGTTGTTCTTAATTGTTGCATAGATTCCAATATGTGAATATATCATAATTTATTTATCCATTCATCCGTTGATGGGTACCTTGGTTCCTTCTATCTTTTTGCTATTGTAAACAGTGCTGCAATGAACATGTGTGTGTATACATCTTTTTGTGTAAGGGCTCTTATTTCTCTAGGGTATATTCCAAGGGGTGGGATTGTTGGGTCATATGGTGGTAGTTCTATTTCTAGCTTTTTAAAGAACAGCCAGTTTGATTTCCAAAGAAGTTGTACCATTTTACATCCCTACCAGCAGTGTATAAGTGTTCCAGTCTCTCCAAAATTTATTATTTTCTGTTTTTTTGGATTAATGCCAGCCTTGTGGGAATGAGATGGTATAACATTGTACATTTGATTTGCATTTCTCTAATGGCTAATGACCCTGGTGGCGTAGTGGTTAAGTGCTATGGCTGCTAACCAAAGGGTCAGCAGTTCAAATCCACCAGGCGCCCCTTGGAAACTCTATGGGGCAGTTCTACTCTGTCCTATAGGGTCGCTATGAGTTGGAATCAGCTCGACGGCACTGGGTTTGGTTTTTGGTTTAATGGCTAATGACATAAGCATTCCCTCATGTATCTGTTAGTCACGTGAATGTCTTTTTTGGTGAAGAACATGTTCATATCCTTTGCCCATTTTCTAATTGGGTTGTTTTTTCATTGCTAAGTTTTTGCAATATCATGTAGATTTTAGAGATCAGATGCTGATCGGGTTTGTTATAGTCAAAAACTTTTTCCCAGTCTATAGGTAATCTTTTTACTCTTTTGCTGAAGTCTTTGGATGAGCGTAAGTGCTTGATTTTTTTAGGAGCTCCCAATAAACTAGCCTCTCTTCTGGTGTTTGCGCATTGTTAGTTACAGTCTGCATGCTGTTTATGCCATGTATTAGGACTCCTAGAGTTTTCCCTATTTTTTCCTCTGCAATCTTTATTCTTTTAGATTTTCTATTTAGGTCTTTGATACATTTTGAGTTAAGTTTTGAGCATGGTGTGAGGTATGGGTCTTGTCTCATTTTATTGCAGATGGGTAACCAGTTATGCCAGCACCATTTTTTAAACAGACTATCTTTTCCCCATTTAACAGACTTTCGCCCTTTGTCAAATATTAGCTTCTCATATGTGGATAGATTAGCAACTGGATTCTCAATTCTGTTCCATTGGTCTATGTACCTGTTGTTGTACCAGTACCAGGCTGTTTTGACAACTGTGGCAGTATAATATGTTCTAAAATCAGGTAGTGTGAGACCTCCCACTTTGTCCTCCTTTTTCAGTAATTCTTTACTTATCTGGGACCTCTTCCCTTTCCATATGAAGCTGGTTATTTGTTTCTCCATCTCATTAAAAGAAGCCATTGGAATTTGGATCAGAATTGCATTGTGTCTATAGGTCACTTTTGGTAGAATAGGCATTTTTGCAATATTGAGTGTTTCTATCCATGAGCACGGTATGTTTTTCCACTTATGTAGGCCTCTTTTGGTTTCTCGAAGTAGTGTCTTGTAGTTTTCTTTGTATAGATCTTTTATGTCTCTGATTAGATTTATTCCTAAGTATTTTATCTTCATGTGGGCTATTGTAAATGGTATTGATTTGGTGATTTCCTTTTCAAAGATTTCTTGTTGTTTAGAGGAATCTGACAGATTTTTTGTGTTTATCTTGTATCCTGATACTGTGCTGAAATCTTCTATTAGTTCCAGTAGTTTTTTATGGATTCTTCAGGGTTTTCTGTGTATAAGATCATATCATCTGCAAATAAAGATACTTTCACTTCTGCCTTACCAGTTTGGATGTCCTTTATTTATCTAGCCTAATTGCTCTGGCTAAGACATCCAGCACAACACTGAATAAAAGAGATGATAAAGGCATTCTTGTCTGGCTTCCATTCTCGAGGAGAGTGCTTTCAGATTCTCTCCATTTACAATTCTGTTGGCTGTTGGCTTTGTATAAATGCCCTTTACGATGCTGAGTAATTTTCCTTCTATTCCTATTTTGCTGAGAATTTTTATCATGAATGGGTGTTGGGCTTTGTCAAATGCCTTTTCTTCGTCAATTGATAAGATCATGTGGCTTTTGTCTTTTGTTTTATTTATATGATGCTTTACATTGATTGTTTTTCTAATGCTGAACCATCCCTGCATACCTGGTGTGAATCCCACTTGGTCATGGTGAATTATTTTCTGATATGTTGTTGAATTCTATTGGCTAGAATTTTGATGAGGATTTTTGCGTCTAAGTTCATGAGGGTTATAGGTGTGTAATTTTCTCTTTTTTTTGTTGTGTCTTTACCTGGTTTTGGTATCAGGGATATTGTCTTAGTCATCTAGTGCTGTTATAACAGAAATACCATGAGTGGATGGTTTCAACAAAGAGAAATTTATTTCCTCACAGTAAAGTAGGCTAAAAGTCCACATTCAGGATGGTGGCTCCAAGGGAAAACTTTCTGTCTCTTGGCTCTGGAGGACGGTACTTGTCCTCAATCTTCCCCCAGTTAAGGAACTTCTCAGGTGCAGGGACCCCAGGTCCAACAATCGTGCTCTGCTTCCAGTGCTGCTTTCTTGGTGGTATGAGATCCCCCTGTGTCTCTGCTTGCTTCTTTCTTTTATATCTCAAGGCATTACCTTAAGACACAATCCAATTTTATAGATCGAGTCCTGCCTTACTAACACAACTGTTGCCCATCCTCCCTCATTAACATCATAGAAGCAGGATTTACAACATATAGGAAAATCTCACAATATTAGGGATCATTTCCTAGCCAAAATGATACACACACTTTTTGAGGACATAATTCAAACCACAACAGATATGCTGGCTTCATGGGATGAGTTTGGGGCTAGTCTATCATTTTCTATGCTATGAAATATGTTTAGTAGTAGTGGGCCTAACTCTTCTCTGAAAGTTTGGTAGAATTCTCCAGTGAAGCTATCAGGGTGAGGGCTTTTTTTTATTGGGACATTTTAATTACCTTTTCGATCTCTTCTTTCGTTATGGGTTTATTTAATTTTTTTACCTCTGTTTGTGTTAATTTAGGTAGGTAGTGTGTTTCTAGAAATTTGTCCATTTCTTCTAGGTTTTCAAATTTTTTAGAGTGCAGGTTTTTATAGTCTTCTGTTATGATTCTTTTAATTTCAGTTGGGTCTATTGTGATATCGCCCATCTCATTTCTTACTCAGGTTATTTGCTTCCTCTGTTTTTTTTTTTCTTTGTTCATTTTGCCCAATGGTTTATTGATTTTTTTATCTTTTCAAAGAAACAGTTTTTTTGTCTTGTTAACTCTTTCAACTGTTTTTCTGTTCTCTATTTCATTTAATTCTGCCCTAATTTTTATTATTTGCTTTCTTCTGTTCCCCAAGGTTTCTTTTGTTGCACTCTTTCCATTTGTTCAAGTTGTAGGGATAATTCTTTGGATTTTGGCCCTTCCTTCTTTTTGGATGTGTGCATTTATTACTATAAATTGACCTCTGAGCCCTACTTTAGCTGTGTCCCAAAGGTTCTGGTAGGAAGAGTTTTCACTGTCTTTGGATTCTATAAATTTCTTTATTCTGTACTTAATTTCTTCTATAAATAACCCAGGGGCTTTTAAGGAAGGTGTTGTTCAGTTTCCATGTGCTTGATTTTTTTTTTCCTTGCTTTTTCTGTTATTGACTTCTACTTTTATGGCTTTATGCTCAAAGAAGATGCTTTGTAATATTCCAATATTTTGGATTCTGCTAAGGCTCACTTTATGATGTAATATGTGCTCCATTCTAGAGAAGTTTCCACATGCGTTGTAAAAGAATGTATGCTTGTCTACTGTCGGGTGGAGTGTTCTGTACACATCTATGAGGTCAAGTTGGTTGATTGTGGCATTTAGATCTTCCGTGTCTTTATCGAGCTTCTTTCTGGATGTCCTGTCCCTCACCAAAAGTGGTGTGTTGAAGTCTCCTACTATTATTATGGCGCTATCTCACTTTTCAATGCTGATAGAGTTTTATGTATCTTGCAGCCCTGTCATTGGGTGCATAAATATTTAATATGGTTATATTTTCTTGGTGTATTGTCACTTTAACCATTATTTAGTGTCCTTTCTTATCCTTTGTGGTGGATTTAACTTTAAAGTCTATTTTGTCAGAAATTAATATTGCCATTCCTGCTCTTCTTTGATTGTTGTGTGTTTGATATGTTTTTTTCCATATGTTTCATTTATGTCTTTAAGTCTAAGGTGTGTTTCTTAAAGGCAGCATGTAGACAGATCCTGTTCTTTTAATCCATTCTGCCACTCTCTGTCTCTTTATTGGTGCATTTAGTTCATTTACATTCAGTATAATTATGGATAGGTAAGAGTTTAGTGCTGTCATTTTGATGTCTTTTTTGTGTGTTGTTGAGTTTCTTTTTTCCACTTAATTTTTTTGTGCTGAGTAGTTTTTCTTTATACATTTCCTTTTCCTCTTTTTCATTGTTTTTGTTTCTGCTGAGTCTTTATGTTTTTCTTTTGATGTGTAGGATTGTTAGTCTCCTTTGTGGTTACCTTAATATTTACCCTTAATTTTCTAAGTTTAATCCAAGCTTCATCTCTACATCGCCTTGACTTCCTCTCCTTATGAAAGATCTATGACTTCATTTTTTATTCCTTCTTTATTGATTTAATGTTGTCATCTGTTTCATAATGAAATCACTGTTTCCCTGTTTTGAGTGTTTTAGCTTTGATTCACTTTTTTGATTTCCCTATCTGGGTTGATATCTGGATGCTATGTCCTGTGTTCTAGTCTTGGGTTTTTATCTGATGTTATTGATTTTCTAATCAGAGGACTCCCTTTAGTATTTCTTGTAATTTTCGTTTGGCTTTGCAAATTCCCTAAACTTCTGTTTATTTGGAAATGTCCTAATTTTGCCTTCATGTTTTAGAGACCATGTTGCTGTATATATGATTCTTGGCTGGCAATTTTTTTCCTTCAAGTCTTTATATATGCCATCCCATTGCCTTCTTGCCTGCATGGTTTCTTCTGAGTAGTTGGAGTTTACTCTTATTGACTCTCCTTTGTAGGTGACTTTTCATTTATCCCTAGACACTCTTAAAATTGTCTCTTTATCTTTGATTTTGTCAATTTTGATTATGATACATCTTAGTGACTTTCTTTTGGGATCTACCTTGTGTGGGGTTTGATGAGCATCTTAGATAGATATCTTCTCATCCTTCAGGATATCAGGGAAGTGCAATCACTCATAGGCTAACTCTTTTGATAGAGTCCTACATGATTCTTGGGGTTTCTTCATATTTTTAAGTTCTTTTACCTGATTTTTCTTCAAATATATTGGTGCCAAGTGTTCTTTCTTTAATCTCAATAATTCTGACTTCCATTTCCTCAATTCTGCTCCTCTGACTTTCTTTTGAGTTATCTAATTCCGAAATTTTATTGTTAATCTTCTGAATTTTCTGTTTGCTGTCTCTCAATGGATTCTTGCAGCCTCTTAAACTTGTCATTATGCTCTTGAACAACCTTCTTAATTTCCTTGACTGCTTTATCTGTATGTTCCTTAGCTTGTTTTGCATTTTACCTGATCTCTTTCCAGATCTCTTGAAGAGTTCTGCATATTAATCTTTTGTATTCTACCTCTGGTAATTCCAGAAGTATATCTTCCTCTGGATCATTCCTGGAGTCTTTGTTTTGGGAACTTGTTGAATTGACCATGCTCTGCTTCTCTATGTGATTTGATATTGACTGTTATTGCCAACCCACCTATAAGTTATTATATTATTTTATGTTTGCTTACTATGTCCTAGCTTCTTGCTTTATTTTGTTTTAATAAGTCCAAACAGGCTGCCTGAGTGAGCTGGTTTGATTATTTGATTATTGGCGCTTTTGAAGTTCTAATATCCTGTCACGAGATGGCTAGAGCTGTTACCATGTATATGAGCCCAAGAGTCCATTCACTCTTCTTCTATGGATTCAGCTCAGGTGTCCAAGTAGTTAGTCATCAAGCGTGTGGTCCAGGCTCTCACCTACAGTCTAAGAGGAGCAGGGGTGCATGGTGTAGGTAGAGGTATCTTGTTACAGCACAGGGTTAAGCTCTGAGCAAGGCAGGGGACTGACAGCCATCTTCCAAGTGTCTGTGAGCAAAATGTGTCCCTTTTCCCTAAAGCACAGAGGTGGCTGGGCTCTGCAGCCCAACCATGGGCAACCAATGCTTTTGGCTATAAGGACTGGGAGGCTGCAATTATCCTTGGGCCTCTGTCATGCATGGCTAACTGGTGTGGGTAGAGAGTGATTGAGAGCTTGACATAACTAATGCCATGGTGAACCTGTTTTTTTCTGCCTGTCTTCTCCTCTCTGCATACTTTTGTTAATGACTTTGTTTTGTTTTGTCTGGCTACCTGTGACTTACAATTCCCCCCACATAAAGATTAAAGCCCAGATAGCTGGTCTGCAAATCTTTAGTCTGATAAGAAGTCTGGGATGTATTTCTTTAGCCTGATAAGAAGTCTCTTGTGGTTATCTTGTAATGTGTTACTCATTCAGCCATCCGTGGGCTACGTGCCAAGAAGACATTTCTAACCCGTGTAACAGTCATAAATAAGCTCTGATATAAAATTTCTTTTCAGGACTCCATAAAGACAGCATGTGTTGCTGTCAGGCTTCCGTTGGTGCCACCTCCTGAATAAACTTTCTCTTTTTCTGACTTGGAGTACATTTCACTGGCTCTACTGCTCCAGGACACAGACCCCAACTGGGCAACATCATCAATTGAAAATTCAAGCCCTCCCAAAATAATTGAAAAATTCTAACCAAATCTCTCAGGAAGATCAGGGAGGTAATGCTTAAGACTGCCCCCCCCAAAAAAATTATAATGCAAGAAGAATAAAGTACATAAATGTAACATTAAGTAGAATATTTAGTTATTAAAAAATTAAAATGCACTGCATTGTATGTACATCTGCAGAAATCAAACACCATGTTAAAATCTAGTGCGGTGGCTGAGCACTTGGCTGCTAACAAAAATGTCTGTGGCTCCAACCCATCAGCAGTGGAGAGAAAAATGTGGCCTCGAAAACCCTGTTGGGCAGTTCTACAGTATTCTATAGGGTCGCAATGAGTCAGAACTGAATTGAAGGAAACAGTGAAATATCTAATCTCTAATTGTAATCCTTTGGAGCAGTTCTACTCTGTCCTGTAGGGTAGCTATGAGTTGAAATTGACTTGGTTTTTTGCTTTTTATGATGTCCTGAGCACTTTCTTAAATTTATTACACATAACATCACATCTAATCCCGACCACATGCATGTAAAAAGGACCATTTTTCCCGTCTTGATAAAGATATCAAGACTGATTATATAGTTAAAATACCAGTTTCACACAATGATTGAACCATTATTTTGACCCAGATAACTGGAAATCAGAGCTCTAAATCACAACAAATTATTGTGTTTATTCCTCCTTCTATGCAAACAATCTCAAACAACTATCCAGGACATACACTCTGTGAGTTCAATTGTTTAACCGTATAGAGATAAAATCTTAATAATGGGGTGAAAAATATCCCCCTCTGCAACAAAAGGCATATAGATATAGAAGTAGGATAAATTCTAGTGAAATGGCAATTTATTCTGGCTAAACTTCCAGCTAAGGCAGACTAGGGATAAGGACCTGGCAGTCTACTTCTGGAAAATTACCCAGTGAAAATCTTATGAATAGCAGTGGATGGAATACTGCCTGATATAGTGCCAGAAGGTGAGCTCTTCAGGTTGGAAGGCACTCAAAGTATGACTGGGGAAGAGCTGTGTCTTCAAGATAGAGTCCACCTTAAGGATATGGATGGAGTCAAACATTTAGGACCTTCATTTGCTGATCTGGCATGACTCATATGAGAAGAAACAGCTTCAAACATCCATTAATAGGAATGTGGAATGTACAAAGTATGAATCTAGGAATATTGGTGATTGTCAAAAAATCCAATAGAAGACATAAAGATCGATATAAAAAAGAAATGAAACCCAATGCCATTGAGTCAATCCCAACTCATAGTGACCCTATAGGACAGAGTAGAACTGCCCCATAGAGTTTTCAAGGAGTGCCTGGCAGATCTGAACTGCTGACCCATTGGTTAGCAGCCTTACCACTTAACCACTACGCTACCAGGGTTTCCAAAGATCGATATACTAGACATTAAACCAAAAAACCAAAACCATTGCCCTTGAGTCAATTTTGACTCATAGCGACCCTGAAAGACAGAATAGAACTGCCCCATAGAGTTTTCAAGGAGATCTGGTGAATTCAAACTGCCAAACTTTTTTTTTTTAGCAGCCAAAGCACTTAACCACTACACCACCAGGGTTTCCATACTAGCCATTAGTGAGCTGAAATGGACTGGTATTGGCCGTTTTTAATAGGACAATCATATGGTCTACTATGCCAGAAATGACAAATTGAAGAGCAATGGTGTTGCATTCATCGTCAAAAAAAGAACATTTCAAGATCTACCCTGAAATACAACACTGTCAGAATAGGATAATATCCATGCACTTACAAGGAAGAAAGACCAGTTAATACGACTGCTGTTCAAATTTACGAACCAACCATTAAGGCCAAAGATGAATAAACTAAAGATTTTTACCAACTTCTACAGTCTGAAATTGATCAAATATGCAATCAAGATGCATTGATAATTATCGGTGATTGGAATGCAAAAGTTGGAAACAAAGAAGTAGGATTAGTAGTTGGAAAATATGGCCTTGGTGATAGAAACATCACCAGAGAGTGCATGATAGATTTTTGCAAGACCAATGACTTCTTCATTGCCAATACCTTTTTTCAACAACATAAACAACGACTATACACGTGGACTTCACTGGAATCAAATTGATTACATGTGTGGAAATAGATGATGGAAAAGCTCAAACTGAGATAGAAAATCTAAAAGGATAACAAGAGAACAGATTGAAGAGGTAATAAAAACTCCCAACAAAAAAAGGCCATGGCTGGGACAGCTTTGCTGGAGAATTTTACCAAACATTCAGAGAAGAGCTCACACTGGTATTACTCTAACTATTTCAGAGCGTAAAAAAGAAAGGAATACTCCTGAATTCATTCTATGAAGCCAGCATAACCCTGGTTATCAAAGCCAGGCAAAAACACCACAGGGGAAAAAACAAGACCAATATATCTCATGAATATAGATGCAATAATTCTAAACAAGACATTAGTCAATAGAATTCAGCATCATATCAAAAAAATAATAATAATACACCACAACCATGTGGGATTCATAGAAGTTATGCAAGGATGTTTCAATGCTAGAAAATCAACCAACATCATTCACCACATAAATAGGACAAAAGGGAATTATGGGATCATCTCAATAGACTCAATAGATATTTCCTGCACCGTTCAATATTTTCCCCGTAGAATCCTTCAGTATTGCAACTAGAGGCTTGAATTTTCTCTTCAGTTCTTTCAGCTTGAGAAATGCCAAGGATGTTCTTCCCTTTGGGTTTTCTATCTTCAGGTCTTTGCACATCTCATTATAATACTCTACCTTGTGTTCTTGAACTGCCCTTTGAAATCTGTTCAGCTCTTTTATTTCATCATTTCTTCTTTTTGCTTTAACTACTCGACTTTCAAGAGCAAGTTTTAGAGTCTCTTCTGACATTGATTTTGGTCTTTTCTTTCCTTCCTGGCTTTTTAATGACCTCTTCATTTCTTCATGTATGAGGTCCTTGATGTCATCTCGTCTTTGGGCAACACCTGTTCAAAAGCAAAGACAAGAAGTCAGAAAAAGAAGGAAAACTGGACAAATGGACACAGGGAACCCTAGGTGGAAAGTGGGTGAGTGCCAACTCATTGCAGGGATTATGAGCAATGTCACAAAACAATTCACATAAAATTTTTTGAATGAGAAACTAATTTGCACTGTAAACTTTCACCTAAAGCAAAATAAAATTAAAAATAATAAAGTCAAGGGTTTGGGAATACATTTACTTGCTTATATGCTTTAAATATTATTTTCTAGGTTAATTAAGGGAATGAACTAATTTTACATTCCCAGTTATTGTCACATACTTACCCATAGATCTGAAGGAGCACTAATGATGCAGTGGTTAAGCCCTTGTCTGATTATTGAAAAGTGGGTAGTTCAAACCCAGCAGCCACTCTGTGGGAGAAAGACATGGCAGTCAGCTTCCATAAAGACTAGTGTATATTTACCCAAGTAACACACGCCTTCTTGTTTGTTTGCCAACTGCTCAGTCACCCTTGAAGTATTTTCATAAGTACTTCTGTGCCAAACTTGTTTTCCATGTTACTGTAAAAAAAAAAAGTTAGCATACTCTGCTTTCAAAAATACCACACAGATGGAATGATCAGTTGACAAACAATCAGAGAAGGGTGGGCTATTTGCAGAAGAATACAATAGAGCCTTGGAAACCCTGTAATTAATTCTACTCTGTCCTACAGGCTCACTGTAAGTCGCAATTGACTCAATGGTTTTGGTTTAATCCAAAGATCCATTAATGCCATTGAGGAGTTAAAAACAATGTTATTTTTCCTTTGGACAGTGTCAGGTATCTGAAAAAATAATTTCAATGTTCAAGACTATCAGCCAATATTAGCAGGTTATACCACAGTAAGTAAAACCAAAAATCAAACCGACTGCCTTCGAGTCGATTCCAACTCATAGCGACCCTATAGGACAGTGTAGAACTGCCCCACAGAGTTTCCAAGGAGCACCTGGCGGATTCAAACTCCTGACCTCTTGGTTAGCAGCCGTAGCTCTTAACCAATACGCCACCACAGTAACTAGAAACCCCAAAATCTTAATGGCTCAGGAAAAAAAAAAAAAGATTATTCCTAGCTCACAGTATCTGAAAAATGTGGGTCAGTGGGAAGGAGGGCTTCACACTGAATGTCTTTCATAACATAAGAACCTAGTCATAGTGATATGTATGAATTTAAGCGTTTATTTTTTAAAATTCAAAGTAAGAAGAAATGATGGGATCACTCATCAATTAGAAGCCGAATGACTAATTGACCTCAGACCTGATAACATCAGCATTATGAGTTCTTCCACAATCATGGATATAATCCACAAAGCCCCTTGGACACCTTTCCAGAGGAGTTTTAGCATTCACAGGTGATAGAAACCCTTGAACTCACAAGCAAACAAACCTATAGTAAATAGTTAAAAAGCAATCCAACTATATATTTTGACAACAGGGGTTAACAATCAACAATGTAAAATAAATATTGGAAAAGAGATTCAAATATAGGTTGTGACATTAGGAAGAGTCACAATAAAAAAGACAAAACATCCATGTGAAAAGAACCTCTGATATACATTTGAGAGGAAAACGATGCATAACAGTTTCAACTGTTAGAAAACTTAACATAAAGTTATTTCTTAGTATAAAAATATAGATTTCTATAGTCAAAGGTCTGTCATCTTGTCTGAGGAAGAGAATATAAAGGACTGTACACTGACTCTTTATGTGTCTACCAGTTATTTCTGCTCACATTTCATTGGCTGAGTAAGTCCATGGCCGTGCCTGCTGTCAAAGGATGGGAAGTGAGCAATCTCCCGACATGTGGAGGAAAGGGAGAAGAAAGGTAATGTCATTGAGCACTAGGAATGATCCACACGTCCTTGATTAAAAAGGATAAATTGTCAGACTCTGAATGTTGTGTTTCCCTTACAGTTATTATTAGCATCATGATACAATGCACATATTCTTTATTCTCACATCATAAACAAAAATTTCAAATCATAATAACCATAATATTTTGTGGCAAGAACTGTGCAAAGTGTGTAAAATTATTTACCTTATACAACACTGCAACAACAGCCTATGTTGGTAATAATATTCCCTCATTTTATAGGTGAGTGACTGGGTTTTGGAATATCAAACAAGTTTGTCAAGGATGGTCAGAAATAGCCCATCTTGGATTCCAGCCATTATCTATTGCACCACAAAGGTTTTGGAAAATTTCATTGGGACCAATATCTTTATATTTTTAATTATGTCAATTATTCTGGTATAAAGCTCACAGGTGTCAGATAAAGGTTAAATCTTTAAACCTCATTTACTACATGTTATTTAAAGAAAGTGTGAGGGAAGCAAGGAAGTCTATAAATGTCCTTACTTTCAATGGGCTATCACTTCTGTATTAACGACTTATATTTAATAAACACAATCAACAACAAAGGTTGGCAATAAATGTTACAGGTACAATAGTGTGAATGTAATTAATGTTACTGAATTGTACAATTAAAAATGGGTAAAATGAAAAATTATATATTACATATAATTTACCACATTAAAAAAACAACAAAAAAAAAACCTGTTGCTAGAAATTTTAAAAAATGGATGAATTGCCTTAAAATATCCATTTTGGCTGTGGAAGTGGTTATGTCAAAAAGTCTTAACATTGGAAAAAGAATACAAGAAACCTCTAAAGGTAAGATGTACAACTGGAAAAACATAGCATTGGTGTCCATGTTTTTACCATTTATACTCTGTTTTCCTCCCATACATTGTGAATAGAACAATTTTTTGAGGCTGCTTTATGGAATCCCAGCCAGTGTTGCCTTTCCTCTCTTGATATGTGTGGAAATTATTTTATTTATTTAATTAGTTAAGTAACATGGTGAGAATAATGATAGAGAAAGAGTGCTATGAATTTTTTATATGGATTATAAAAAAGAAATATCTAACCCAGGCTTAGGGGTCAAGTAAAGTGCTGAAGGAGACAGATGTCTAAATAGAGATCAAAAGGATAAACAGAAATGAGAGGTAAGGAGGGTAGGGTGAGCCTAGATAATGTTTTATCAAGAGGGAATTGTTATGCAGTGGTCTGTGGATAAGAGAGGATGTGTAATGCATCCAGGACCACAAGGTAGAATATGAAGGGGGAAGTAGTAAGAGGTGAGGCAAGAGAATTAAGCAAGAGCCACACTGAGAAGTTTGGATTTTATCCCAAACTTTGAGTCCTTAGAAGGTTTTATTCAGGGAACTGACAGAATGTGTTAGAGAAAAGTAATGTCCCAGTCTAATAGTGTGGAAAATTGTTCTGAGAGATTCAATCACTAACCAAAAGACATCAGACAGTTAGCCATAGCATGCCTTGAACTCTGGCCTTCTGATTACTGGTTTGGTGCTCTGTCCACTCCAACGCATTGCATCTTCCTCTATACTTTTTTTTTTTAATTTTTAATCAATAAAGGCTGTCAGTAATTCCCTCATGTGCAATCATCTTGTCCTTGGTCATTAATCTCTAGTCTAATATGAGTAAGACTCCTGAGTCCAGTTTCCTCATGGCAGAACTAGCCATACCATTGATAATGTGCTGATTAATCTGTAGTGCTCTGTCTCACTGTGCCATTATGTCCACTATCTTACATCCTGAAATTAGAACACTGACCGTTCAGGGCCCAAGGATTTGAGTGTGACGGAGGTTTACTAGGGGAATAAGGGTGGCCTGGGGGAGTGAAGGATTCATGACACAGGGGAGTTAATTCAATTCTATGAGTATGGGGACTTAAGAGATCTTTCTTGATAGAATGCTTGGGTTAAAGAAAAGATAAGGGGGAGAGATGTTGATTATTTTTCCTGGCGGCTACTGCTGTAGAGCAAGTGTTAGTAAACTACAGCCTGCAGTTGTATCTGGCCCACTTTTATAAATAAAGTTTCATTGGAACACAGCCATACTCATTCATTTACATATTGCCTTTGGCTGATTTTATGGTACAGTGGCAGAGTTGAGTAGTTGCAAAAGAGAAAACATGGCCTGCAGAGCTTAAAATATTTACTACCTGGGCGTTTACAGAAAAAGTTTGTCAATTCCGCTGTAGAGGGAGAGCCGCTGAGAGAGGATCTTGAACTAATCATGCTATGGAATCTAAAGAATACTCATGAGAATAAGGCCTGTAGAGGGTTCACATAGTTGGGCCTGGAGCCTTAGTTATTACAAGAGTGAGGGGATCTTTGAGTTCTACAAAGCTTTGCTTCAGGTGAGATGTTTGAGGGTGATAATTTCCAATCCATTGAGTCCCAAAGGGGTTTTCACATGAGAGAATTATGCAAGCTCAGTGATGGTACAAGGGCACTTCTTACTATCTGGGGACTGGTGAATTTCCACTCTTGTGTGGCATTTGCTTCATGACATTCCATCAGTGAGCAGAGATTTCACTTCCAGCTGTGAGGCATCTGGCTTGGGTTCTTTGATTCAGAAATGATTACCTGGACTGTTTGTCTCCACTGATCAATCACAACAAAATGTTCACTAAATTTTGGTTAAGCTCCCATCTTTCCCCCAGGTCTCAGAATTGTTACCATCCTCAGCCTGAATTTACATTGCTCAAATTCAAAATTAAAAAGAAAACCCAACATTTGCATAAGAATCCATTCCAACTCATAGCGACCCAATATGTTAGAGAGAAGAGCTGCTCCATAGTGTTTTCTTGCTGTAATCTTTAGGGAAGCAAATTCCATATTATATAATTTCATCAATATATATGTTAGCCTTAATTGCTGAATTATTTTAAAAGCATAACTATAATATCATTTTGCTCCTTAAAAACCATTAAACTTGTATCATTCACATTTTCTAACTGTCTTATAATTTTTAAATATAATTTATTTCTTCCAATCCCGATAGAAATTAGCTTCATACATTGTAAATGCAGTATATGTCTGTTTCTTTTAATCCTTGGGGTATTGTCCAATATGGTAGCCACTAGTTACATGGGGATATTTAAGTTTAAATTTAAATTGTCTAAAATCAAATAAATTAAAATCCTAGATCCTCATCACCAGTAGCCTTACATCAAGTACGCAGAAGTCACATGTGGCTAGTAGCGGCTGCTGTATTGGATACATATAACAAACATATAACATTTCCATCATCACAAAAATTCTTTTAATGAGCTTTAGGTTTGATTCTTAGCAAAAGTACTTTATTCATTATTGAGCACATCTTCCCAGAGGCATGTGCTGTGTAGCTGCCTCATATTGTGATGTTAGTAATGATTAGATATCATTGCTTGGATCCAGTATTCCATTAAAGAGTATGAGTTTTTTATATTCTAATTATATCATTTATTCTTTGTGTATGAGGGGCAAAATTTCTATAAAGAGAAATTTCCATTCATCCACTAATTGCCTAGCATGGTATCAAGTTCACATAGGAATGACAGAATATATGTGTTATTCTTCCCGTCTGTTGTAGAGGAAAAATCCACTCAGTGCTTGAAGTATGCTTAAGATGATTTATTCAGTAAAATATGTATATGTATATATGCATATACGCAAATGCAGAAAGGCACCAGTTGACAGAAGTGTAAACTGATGATTCCAGCAAGAGAGCTTCTCACAGGAATACATATAGTTCAAGGAACAAAGGAATTATAATATAGTCATTTGATTGGTTAGTCTTTGGTTGAGGTCATAAAAAGAGTGGGTTAGAAGGTGGGGTATGAGCTACTGTTGGATAATTGGGTACAGGGGGGATGCTTACAGTGTTGGGTTTCAGGGATTAATTACCAAGATCTTCAATCATAGTCACAACTATTTACATTGCATATCCTTCGGGGGGGGGGGCATAAAAACATCACAGTTTGAAATAAAACAGTTATAATAAGATGTCTCAGAAATTAATGGGAACCACTTTGTACCAAGGTCTCATTTTTCAGAAACACCTCATTAAAACAAAATCCTTTCAAGTTGACTGGGAAACTTTTAGATAAGACTAATTCCATGGCCCTTTCGAAACAACTTTTATTTCATTCCTGTCAGAAGAAACATCTCTCGGCCCACTCTAAAAAAAAAAAAAAAGACACCTGTGTAAAAATTCCTTCCCTTAGGGTGTATTTCTTTTACTTTCTCACTTTATAGCAGAGATTAAAAGCTTCCTCAGTTACTAGCAATTAGGGGGAGAAGTGGCAGGCATTTGTCAAGAAGTCTGAGCTGTTTCTACTGAAAAACAGCTAGACAAAGTGTTCCAGGCAGGGATGTAGAGGACCAGTTTAATCTGGCAAAAATGTAACTTCAAAACTTCAAGAGCTTCTCTTTTGAGTGTGTTATTTTCTATTCCCCCTCCCTTTTTTTTTTCCTGATTTGATCATTTGATCAGAGAAGAGTAAATTATATTTTTCCTTGATTCTCATGGTAGCTAGCTCAGGAAGCTCAATGACATGTAGCTGTGAAAATTCTGAGCTAATGCCGTTGACACAGCTGAGTAAATAATTGGTGCAAGCATAGGCAAAGAAAAATTTAAGCTGATTCTACTGCTAAAAGGAATAGAGGTAAAGAATCTAGCTTTTCAACCTTCTACTCTGGTCAAAAGATTTACTGGAAATTTCTCTGCTACACTTCTATTTATTAGTTTCTGATATAATAATTTGGTTTCCTAGATAGATGATAGATAAATAGATAGATGATAGAGAGAGAGAGAGATAGATGATAGGTAGGTAGATAGATAGATATATGATAGATACATACATACATACATACATATATACATGGATCAATAGCTGCCTTAGAGTTGACTCTGACTCATGGCAGCTTAGTGTACAACAGAACTGAACGCTGCCTGGTTTATTCTCATTTCATCTTCATGACTGCCAGCATATTTGAATCCATCTTTGCAACTATTGTGCCAATTCATCTCCCTTGCCCTCAGTGGTCCTCTACTTCACCAAACATGATGACCTTCTCTAATGATTGATTCCATCTAATAATGTATCCAAAGCAAAAGAGTTCAACAATGTTATGTTGTCATCCATAGGGTTGTGATTGGCTAATGTTCAGGTGTCGCTTGCTAGGACTTCTGTCCTGTTCTTTCTTTCTTGCCAAAGGTGGCCAATGACCAGACAATTGTTTTATTATTGTTATTATTATTTTGGCATCATTATGAATGAAAGAATTTAAACTCATTTGAAAAATTTCAATTTGTTGATAGTCAAATGTTGATAGTCATTTCTGGCTAGCACGAGTCTCTCTACTTACTAGTGGCTCCTTTCAGAATAACCCAACTAACAAGGTGTTTCAGGCCCACCTTATACATTCTTGCCACAGATTTTGGTATCAGCTATTTCTGTAAGCAAGCCCGCGGTTAGGTGCTTGGCTGCTAACCAAAGGGCCGGCAGTTTGAATCCACCAACTGCTCCTGGGAAACCCTACCGGCAATTCTACTCTGTCACATAGCGTCGGAATAAGTTGGAATTGATTCGATGGCAATGGGTTTGGTTAGGGTTTTTTATTTGTGTAAGGGTGAATTTAGTGTGAAATGATTAGGACCCAAATTATGGTCTACGGGCATATATTTCTGTTGGCCTTGTTTCTAGACCTTATCAGTGAAAACAGTTAAGAACTAAATAACTGTTAAAGATAGAATAAAATTCATACAGTTACTGTCCAAAAAAAATTATGACCACCTATTTTTTTCTTAACCACATTTAAGCCAGTCCAACCTGAAAATCTCACTTTCCACTAAAACTAACATAACCACTTATTTGCTTTAAAGTCCGACACTTAGACAACAAGCACAGTATTGTAACCGGGCTGTTCCAGGTCTGCTCGGTGCAGCCATAGAGACATGAAACAAGTGAGAGCGAAAGAAGCAGCTTCATTTGGTTGGCTAAGCAAAGGAGCGCACAGGCACTTGCATCGCCAAGATGGCTCCCAGAACAATGGCCCAAGGAGTTTATATGGGTGAAGTAAATCAGTCTGGGGTCTTTAGGAATGCCTCGAGGGGGGTCCAGCTTGCTGACTGGTCTGGAAAAGGCGTTCCCAGGGCATTTGCTCAGTCTGAAAAAGATGTTCCCTCAAACCGGATATTAGGATTGGATCCCTCACTTCTGAAAGTCGTCCCCAAGCTTGGGCAGCTGAAGTTTGGTTCTGCTGGCTGGAGAAAAGTTCCGGTGTCACCCAGGGGACAGGGCTGATGGTTCTACGCTTGTCAGGTGGGCCAGATTTGATCTTAACTGGTTCTCTGGTCTGCATACCCCCGCCTCTTATTATTCTTATCTTGGGCAGGAAGTTTGCCAATTGCCTAAAAAACATCTGTAGAAACCGGTCAGAAGAGGAGGTGGCTCATGCTACTCTACTTACAAGTTGGGGGTTGGTAATGGTTTCTGGAGCCTGGGATCTCATTCCCTACTTCTCTTTTCAGAATTTGGGTGTTCAGTCCAAATCCTGAGTAGGGGAAAGGTCATTCTTCTGTAACTGCTTTGAGCTGGACAGGGGTGTTGGCATAGAACTGAAGTCTGGCTTGTATAGGCTCAGAAGGGATGGATTTGTAACCTTGAAGAATATACAGGATTGAGGCCCTTAACCTTTTTCTATAAATTGCATAAGCACTTGTAAGGGGCAGGGTCCAAAAAAGCAAATGGCAAAAGTAATTAATGCAGGGGTTATTATTGGCCAAACCTATTTTAGCAAATTGGATACTTGCCATTTCGGGGTTGAAATGAAGATAGGAGAGGTTTTGTTTGAGCTGATATAGGCAAGCTGTTTTCGCATGGGTTAAAACAAGGGATAAGACCCACGTTTTCTTAGAACAAGGAGCTCTAGCAGTGTAAGTTCAGTCCTCTGGGACGTAGCTTAAGGTTTCAAGAATCTGTGGAGAGCAGGAAAGGTGATTAAATTCCCATGGCATTAGGCACAAAAAAAAAAAAAAAAGGCACAGTAAGGATAAAATATAAAAGATTAATACAAAGAGAGCAAGCAGGAACCACGGATCAATTGCTATGTGCCACTCATCTGGAGTGTCCTTTTTCTTGAACAGCCACCACAACCCTGTTACTGGTTCAGCCTCCAAGATGCTGTTGTTTTGAGGTCTGTTGTTCAAGGTCAGGTGTAGGAGTTGACTTGATTCTGGTGTGGTGAATCTAGGTGCTCTTCCCGCTGACCTTCACAACTGTGGGTGTGGATATCAGCACTTCATAGGGACTATTTCAATTTTCAGCCAAGGTCTTAGCATCCCAAGCATAGTAGTGGCTGTTTTCTGGAGTTTCTTCTTAATATCTGGGGAGTTTTGTCCAATAAAGACAGCATTAACCATCCTGGTATCTTCAGGCTGTTCTGGGTCTAAGTCCATATACTGTCTGAAGGTGGAGAAGATACTTTCCAAGAGGGCAAAGGGATTCTCATCTGATTTCCCTCTGACTTCATAGACACTATTTAAACTCTTCTGCTTTGGGACCCCCTTCTTAAGCCCCACAAGTAAACAATCCTGATGCTGAGTGAGGCTACTGTACTTGTTGGCATTGTTTGGCTTCCAGTGAGGGTCCCAGAGAGGGACTGCCTCATCCACCATTGAGTTACCTGATTGGGCATCATGTTGGTGCTGGGCTTCTCCCCTGGCTTTTTCAAACACCATTCATCTTTCCTCAGGAGTCAGTATTTAAAAGAGACTGAAAGTCACCCAAGTAGGGTCAAAAGAATTAAAAATTGTAAACTGTCTTACCCCTTCGGGAACAAGGGAGAATGAAGAAAACTAAATATACAAGATAAAGATTAGTCCAAAGGAATAAAGGACCCCAACTATCCATTGCCCCCAACAGACTGAGTCCAGTACAACTAGATGGTACTCGGCTACCACCACTGACTGCTCTGACAGGGATCACAATAGAGGGTCCTGGACAGAGCTGGAAAAAAATGCAGAACAAAATTCTAACTTACAAAAAAAAGAGACAGACTGGAGAAACCCCGGGAGTATGGCCCCCAGACACCCTTTTAGCTCAGTAATGAAGTCACTTCTGTGGTTCACCCTTCAGCCAAGATTAGACAGACCCATAAAACAAAAAGAGACAAAAGGGGCACACCAACCCAGGGGCAAGGACTAGAAGGCAGGAGGGGATAGGAAAGCTGGTAATAAGGAACCCAGGGTCAAGAAGGGCAAATGTTAACATGTGATGGGTTTGTTAACCAATGTCATAAAACAGTATGTGCACTGTTTAATGAGAAGCTAGTTCTTTTTTTTTTTTAAAATAATTTTTATTGTGCTTTAAGTGAAAGTTTACAAATCAAGTCAGTCTGTCACGTATAAGCTTATATACACCTTACTCCATACTCCCACTTACTCTCTCCGTAATATGTCACCCCATTCCCTCCTTCCAGCCTCTCCTTTCGTGACAATTTTGCCTGTTTCTAACCCTCTCTACCCTCCTATCTCCCCTCCAGACAGGAGATGCCAACACAGTCTCAAGAGTCCACCTGATACAAGTAGCTCACTCTTCGTCAGCACCTCTCTCCAACCCATTGTCCAGTCCCTTCCATGTCTGATGAGTTGCCTTCGGGAATGATTCCTGTCCTGGGCCAACAGAAGGTTTGGGGACCATGACCTCCGGGATTTCTCTAGTCTCAGTCAGACCATTAAGTCTGGTCTTTTTATGAGAATTTGGGGTCTGCATCCCACTGTTCTCCTGCTCCCTCAGGGATTCTCTGTTGTGCTCCCTGTCAGGGCAGTCATCGGTTGTGGCCGGGCACCATCTAGTTCTTCTGGTCTCAGGATGATGTAAGTCTCTGGTTCATGTGGCCCTTTCTGTCTCTTGGGCTCATAGTTATCATGTGACCTTGGTGTTCTTCATTCTCCTTTGATCCAGGTGGGTTGAGACCAATTGATGCATCTTAGATGGCCGCTTGTTAGCATTTAAGACCCCAGATGCCACATTTCAAAGTGGGATGCAGAATGTTCTCATGATAGAATTATTTTGCCAATTAACTTAGAAGTCCCCTTAAACCATAGTCCCCAAACCCCTGCCCTTGCTCCACTGACCTTTGAAGCATTCAGTTTTTCCCGGAAACTTCTTTGCTTTTGGTCCAGTCCAGTTGAGCTGACCTTCCATGTATTGAGTATTGTCCTTCCCTTCACCTAAAGTAGTTCTTATCTACTAACTAATCAGTAAATAACCTTCTCCCACCCTCTCTCCCTACCCCCCTTGTAACCACAAAAGTATGTGTTCTTCTCAGTTTATACTATTTCTCAAGATCTTATAATAGTGGTCTTATACAATATTTGTCCTTTTGCCTCTGACTAATTTCACTCAGCATAATGCCTTCCAGGTTCCTCCATTTTATGAATTGTTTCACAGATTTGTCACTGTTCTTTATCGATGCGTAGTATTCCATTTTGTGAATATACCACAATTTATTTAACCATTCATCTGTTGATGGACACCTTGGTTGCTTCCAGCTTTTTGCTATTGTAAACAGAGCTGCAATAAACATGGGTGTGCATATATCTGTTCGTGTAAAGGCTCTTATTTCTCTAGGGTATATTCCGAGGAGTGGGATTTCTGGGTTGTATGCTAGTTCTATTTTTAACTTTTTAAGAAAACGCCAGATAGATTTCCAAAGTCGTTGTACCATTTTACATTCCCACCAGCAGTGTATAAGAGTTCCAATCTCTCCGCAGCCTCTCCAACATTTATTATTTTGTGTTTTTTAGATTAACGCCAGCCTTGTTGGAGGGAGACGGAATCTCATCGTAGTTTTAATTTGCATTTTTCTAATGGCTAATGATCGAGAGCATTTTCTCATATATCTGTTAGCTGCCTGAATATCTTCTTTAGTGAAGTGCGTGTTCATATCCCTTGCCCACTTTTTGATTGGGTTGTTTGTCTTTTTGTGGTTGAGTTTTAACAGAATCATATAGAGTTTAGAGATCAGGCACTGGTCGGAGATGTCATAGCTGAAAATTCTTTCCCAATCTGTAGGTGGTCTTTTTACTCTTTTGGTGAAGTCTTTAGATGAGCATAGGTGTTTGATTTTTAGGAGCTCCCAATTATCTGGTTTCTCTTCGTCATTTTTGGTAATGTTTTGTATTCTGTTTATGCCTTGTATTAGGGCTCCTAACGTTGTCCCTATTTTTTCTTCCATGATCTTTATTGTTTTAGACTTTATGTTTAGGTCTTTGATCCACTTGGAGTTAGTTTTTGTGCATGGAATGAGGTATGGATCCTGTTTCTTTTTTTTGTAAATGGATATCCAGTTATGGCAGCACCATTTGTTAAAAAGACTATCTTTTCCCCAATTATCTGACACTGGGCCTTTGTCAAATATCAGCTGCTCCTATGTGGATGGATTTATATCTGGGTTCTCAATTCTGTTCCATTGGTCTATGTGCCTGTTGTTGTACCAGTACCAGACTGTTTTGACTACTGTGGCTGTATAATAGGTTCTAAAATCAGGTAGAGTGAGGCCTCTCACTTTCTTCTTCTTTTTCAGTAATGCTTTACTTATCCGGGGCTTCTTTCCCTTCCATATGAAGTTGGTGATTTGTTTCTCCATCACATTAAAAAATGTCATTGGAATTTGGATTGGAAGTGCATTGTATGTATAGATGCCTTTTGGCAGAATAGACATTTTTACTATGTTAAGTCTTCCTATCCATGAGCAAGGTATGATTTTCCACTTATGTAGGTCCTTTTTAGTTTCTTGCACTAGTACTTTGTAGTTTTCTTTGTATAGGTCTTTTACATCTTTGGTAAGATTTATTCCTAAGTATTTTGTCTTCTTGGCGGCTACTGTGAATGGTATTGATTTGGTGATTTCCTCTTAGATGTTCTTTTTGTTGATGTAGAGGAATCCAAGTGATTTTTGTATGTTTATCTTGTAACCTGAGACTCTTCCAAACTCTTCTATTAGTTTCAGTAGTTTTCTGGAGGATTCCTTAGGGTTTTCTGTGTATAAGATCATGTCATCTGCAAATAGAGATAATTTGACTTCCTCCTTGCCAATCCGGATGCCCTTTCTTTGTCTAGCCTAATTGCTCTGGCTAGGACCTCTAGCACAATGTTGAATAAGAGCAGTGATAAAGGGCATCCTTGTGTGGTTCCCGTTCTCAAGGGAAATGCTTTCAGGTTCTCTCCATTTAGAGTGATGTTGGTTGTTGGCCCTTTATTATGTTGAGGAATTTTCCTTCAATTCCTATTTTGCTGAGAGTTTTTATCATGAGTGGGTTTTAGACTTTGTGAAATGCCTTTTCTGCATCAACTGATAAGATCACGTCGTTTTTGTCTTTTGTTTTATTTATATGGTGGATTACATTAATGGTTTTTCTATATTAAACCAGCCCTTGCATACCTGGTATAAATCCCACTTGGTCGTGGTGGATTATTATTTTTTTTTTTGATATGTTGTTGAATAGTTTGTTCTTTAAAACTTTATCTAAATATAATTTTAAAGAAATGGTGGTAAACAGTTCATACATTTTTAATAGATCTTTTCTATATCCCCTGAGTGTGATTTTTCCAGTTATATAAGTCAGAGGTAGTAAAAGGCACATGTAGTTGCACCATGGCACCATCTTCCCCTAGGTCTGCCTAAGAAGATATTGTCCTGAGGTTCCCTCAGCATGGCTCTGATCAGGCAAGGGCTCTTCTCAGGTTGAATTGAGAGCTTGATAGGGCTTTCCCTATCTCATGTGGGGTGGGGAGAAAAGATGCTCCCCTTCCCTGGGACCTCCAACAGCCACTGTATTCCCTAGTCCTGGACCTGGATCATGGTCAGGGGAAGGCTGGGGTGGGTATGGTGGCAGGGGCTAAGAGTACCAATGGATCATATGAATCCTTTCCTGTTAATACAGGGGCTGAAGGCTAAATCTTAGTTTCTTTTTGAACAGGGATTTTAAAAGATTGTTGCATTTTTTCATCATGGGTTCATAACCACACTTATCCCAATGTTTTAAAATACACCCTATGGGGGAATATTCAGGGATGCTCCCAGTGTTTCTCATTTTCTTCTACCTAAAGCAAATTTTTCTACCCAAAACAAAATGATTAGTCAAAACAAAATGCCAAGATTTCAAAACTAGCTAACAACTGACTGGTTAAACAACCTAGTGCTTATTGCCTCCCTTTTCCTGCTCAAATACCAGACCCCAAAGGAGCTCTCAATGCAAAAGTCCAAATAGCATGGCTTTTTTATCAAGTTGAATTACAAACCGAGTCTCAAACAGATCACTTACCTGATTTCTCAAGGTTTTTCTCTCACTTCCTGAGGCCTACCGCTGGGCCTGAGACAGGCCTTGCTCAGGAACCAGGGGCAAAGTCCCTTGGGAGCAATCTCCATTGTGCGCTGGTTGTTCTTCTCTAGTCCCAGGAGGGCCCCTCCGGGCTCTGAGCAACACCCTCCTGGCTGGCTCGCCAGAAATGTAACTGGGCTGTTCCAGGTCTGTTTGGAGCATCCATAGAGACATGAAACGGGTGAAAGCAAAAGAAGAAGCTTTATTTGGTTAGCCAAGCAAAGGAGCACACCAGGATTTGAGTCGCCAAGATGGGTCCCAGAACAATAGCCCAAGGAGTTTATACGGGTGAAGTAAATCAGGTCTGAGGTCTTCAGGAATGCCTGAAGGATTTGATCTCTATTTTCTTTCATAATTCTACCCTGTCTTTACACTATAAATCAGAGTGGAACTGCCACATAGAGTTTCCAAGGAGAGCCTGGTGGATTCCGGCTGCCGTACTTTTGGTTAGCAGACATAGTTCTTAACCACTAAGCCACCAGGGTTTTCTTTCTAACATAGTCATTAAAAACAAACAAACAAAAAAAGTGATGCAGCCAGAAAAATGACAAGTATACTGTTGTATTCTGGCAATTTATATGAAGATGCAGAAGTTTTCTCTATAATTAAAATGTGGTGTGTATGCTTACGTGATGCTAACATGACTATATTAGGCCCCAAAATAAGTCACTTGGGTTGAGTCCCATGTCAGCAAACTGAAACCTATGTAAACTCTGTGGGGTAGTTCTACTCTGTCCTATAGAGTTGCTGTGAGTCAGAATCAACTCAATGGCAATGGGTTTTATTTGTCTAAGGGTCACTTTAGTGTGAAGTGATGTTCAGGAACCCCAATCATGTCCCAGGGGTTCGTGATTTTGCTGGCCTTGTTTCTAGACCTTGTCAGTCAAGAAAACTAAGAATTAGATACCTGTTAAAGATAGAATTTAGTAAGTTCATACTGTTACTTTCTAATAAAATTTATGGCCACCTATTTTTTTCCGAACCACCTTTAAACCATTTCAACCTGAAAATCTCACTTTCCAATAACACTGACGTAATCACTTCTTTGCTTTAAACTGCATAACTCAGACAACAGACTCAGCATAACAATACTTGCAAAGTCACTATCATTGTAAGTCTCCGAGGCAGTTAAACCCTCCACTCCCAATACTTTTTGTGGTTAGGTATTTCCCTCTAAAGATATGTAATCAAATTATTATGTTTTAAAGTCACTTGAAGCAGTTCCTTAGCTTCCCTTATGGCATCAACTTGACTCACAGTTTAATACATTTGTTTCATTTTCCCCTTAATTTTTAGAAAATTAAAATGTGACATTTACACTTATATGATGTTAACCTGACTATACTAGGTCAAATGGAGTTGCTTGTATTGGGCCCCATGCCAACCAATCAAAACCTAAGTTTCTCTTTCTTGTAAATGCCTAACTTTCCAAGGAGCCGAAATCCAAGTCAGTCAAGTGACTGTCCTAGAAACGGAAACCTAAACTAGCCAATCAGGACTTGCCAGCTTAGCTTGACCTAGTTCAAAATTTCCGCTTAATTCCCAATGAGGGAAGAAAACGCCTGCCAGACAATCCGAAATTTACCCCGTATAGCTTCCTTGTTCCTGTGTCTCTAATGTTACAAAAGCCCCTCCACTGGTACATCGCTTGGGAGCTCCTGACTTTCAGACTGGATGACCCCCAATTCACAAATTGCAGAAAAATAAACCTTATGAGTTCATACACAAATTGAATATTGTGGGAATTTTAACAATGAATAAATAGTTTTATTCAGGTGATGTAAACAAAATTGATGTGTATTCATCGATTTCATAACACTAGTTAATTTGTTTTCAGATTTGAAGCACTGCTGACCTTAATATATGTGGCTAAGAAGTCTCCTGCATGGTCAAAAAGTTCTAAACATGCAGGCACTTGAGAATTCCCACAGAGTAGTCCATCATCAAAAATGCCGGGAATATTATCAATGGGATATTATTATTCTATACTAACTGCTATCCTATTCATCTCTCCTCAATTTTTCATTCAACTTTTTATGTTATTTATGAAGCACATATGCAGATGTCTGAGTGTAAGAAGTAAACACTTATGAAAAGCAAGAGTAGGTACAGTTTAGTTGAATGAAGGGATTTTCATATTTGTGAGGTAAAAGGTAAAATGGTCAACACAGACTTCCTCTCTGAAATATAATTACGTAGAATCCATAATGATTATGTAAGAATGTAAGCAGATAGATAAGACCATCAATATTTCATTTAGCTTTAGAGTTTTCAAAGGGCCCTTTAATTACACCTCCTAATATGTTTAACATGTCATCTGGAGGGATCAGTCCCTGGAGAAGTGCATCAGCTTTGGTAAAGTAGAGGGTCAGCGAAAAAGAGGAAAACCCTCAACAAGATGGAATGACACGGTGGCTGCAACAATAGGCTCAAGCATAACAGTGATTGTGAGGGTGGCTCAAGGCCGGGCAGTGATTCGTTCTGTTGTACACAGGGTCGCTGTGAGTCGGGACCGACTGGACGGTGCCTAACAACAACAACAACCTCTTAATAACTCAGTGAAATGAATAAAACTGATAAGATATTTGTATTCTTCAGAAGGTGTGCATGGGAAGCCGACTGTTTGGAAACCTCTACAGTGACTAATATGTTTCGTCTTAAAACGTTTCTGTTTCTAATCACGTAAAAATTTAAATGGCTCAAAGTCAAAACTACAAAAGAAGGCATATTTTAAGAAGTGTTGCTTCTAGTTCTGTCCTCAGCACTGTCTCCCTTCCTTTTCTTATGTATAAACATTTCCTAAAGTCTCTTTCCATTTTTAAAGCATAAACAAATATGTATACACATATTATAATTCATTCCTAAGAAGCATGCGCAGTGTGCCTGAGTGACCATGAGGAGGCAGGAATATTGCAGCTTCACAGGTTATCACCTTGGCCTAATCAGCCCCACAATAATCCCTGCCTGTTTCTTAAGCAAACCAGTTTTGATCTGATATCAGGCTGCTCCAATGCCTGGAATGCTCTTCCCCTATTCATCTGCGTGATTTGCTCCTTTAATTAAATCATATTTATGTTCAAACAGTACCCAATCAAGTCTTCTTTGCTGACCTATTTAAAAATTGCATCTCCCTTATGCCATTCCACTTTGTATTACATTGATCACCTTCTAACTCGATGGCACTGGGTAATACGACTACCAACAACAGCAATGTATTTAATTTAAAGTCTGTTTCACCAACCCCCCACACAAAATAAAATTAAAATTCCACAATGGCAGAGATTTTTGTTGTTTTGTTGTCTGATTTATTTATCGTTCACAAAAAAGTGCATAAAAAATAGGTGAACAATACGTATTAGTTGAACGGTGAGGTGATGCCATAATGGGTAATGGATAAAATGTGGATTGCAAAGAGACTGGAGGTTCCTCTGATCCTGAGGACTCCCATGCTTTATCCTCATAATCTCATGACCTTAAGGGAACCACAGTCACAGTCAGTGTGAGCATTGGTCCATTACATGCACTCGCTTCCCAATGGTTGTTTTAGTTAGCTGCCATCACATCAGCCTCTGACTCATGGGGACCCATGCACAGCAGAGAGAAATGCTACCCAGTCCTGCGCCATTTCCATGACCATTTGTAGATTGGACAGTTGTGATTCGGAGTTTTCGATGGTTGATTTTCAGAAGTAGATCACCAGGCTTTTCTTCCTAGCCCGTCTTAGCCTGGAAACTCCACTGAAACCTGTTCAGCATCATAGCAACACACAAGCCTGAACTGACAGACAGGTAGGTGGTAGCTACACATGAGGTTCATTGGCTGGGAATTGAACCCAGGACTCCCACATGGAAGTCAAGGATTCTACCACTGAACCACCACTCCCATTCCCAGTGGAGAATCCTTTTTGTCAGTCAATTGAAAATATTCTTTACCAAGCAACTTGCTTGGTTACTCCTGCAGGCACACATTTTACTGTCTTATTTGTGTGTAACTGGGCTTCTAGAAGAAAAGGTTAAGAGATTATATATTTGCACAATTTGCAGCTGAGGTAGTTTTGCTGAGGTTTACCACAGAGCTCTTTCTAGACCACAAAGCCTGCATAACACATATGTTCTATCCTTATAATCTTTCTGAGTGATGAGATAATCAAGGTCTCCGTGGTTTTCATACTACTATAATACTAGAGTGGTAAGAGAGAGTTATCTGAAAGGCAATTTATGAGATTTGTGCTTATTAGTATTTCCAGATATGTAACACTAGCGTCCACACGTGCACTTTAATTGGGTCCTATTAATTTATTGGCAATGATCTCCTGAGCTCCTTCCAAGACTCTGGTGACTACTACATGTTCAGGGCTGAGATCCCAAAAGCCTTGATTGTAATGACCTGGTAATTACCACATATTTATGTAAGTGGAACCACATGGCCATGGTTAGTCTATAGTATTCCTACTGCAGTCTATAAATAAATAAACACTGATGTTTTAGCCAGTACTTTGCATATTTGGATAAGCTACAACTCATCTCCTACTTGGGAGAAACTACTATTAAAGAAAGTGTTCCTGTATCCAGGGTGCAGTATAGTAAGTATTTTTTTTCATGATGATGAGGAATATTGTTATCATTTTGACCCCTTTTCTTGATTCCATACTGTTGCTTTCCCTCACAGTTTTGCATTTCCTTCCTTTCTTGTCTGGGAAGACATGATTTACTGGAATTGAAAACAAAAATGTGTATAGGTACTGGTATAACACATCTATCTTAACATTTCAGTGAAATGTTAGTCAAACCAAATGTTTCCTAACACTGAGTTGTTGACTCAAAGTAAATAAAAATGTCAGCTGGTAGTCAGGAGCCAAAACAAAGCAGTGAACCAGTGAGCAATATATGCTACCACCATTCTCACCATGTCAAGGACTGTGGGAGCTTTGGTGAGTTAAGGGGTTCAAGATAAAATAAGTAGTTTTCTTTATGGTAACTATTTAAAATTCAAACCCCCCAAAATATTATTTAATAACTCCACACAAATCTCTCAACAAGGTTGGGAGGGTTATGCCTAACCCAAATAAAAACCAAACCCATTGCCGTTGAGTTGATTCCAACTCATAGTGACCCTGTAGGACAGAGTAGAACTGCCCCATAGGGTTTCCAAGGAGTGCCTGGTGGATTTGAACTGTTGGCCTTTTGGTTCAGCAGCCATAGCTCTAAACCACTATGTCACCAGGATTGTCTAAGACTACCCCAAAAAGCAAAATTATAATCATGGAAAAGTACATAAATAGAACGCAAAGTAGAATATTTAACTATTTAAAAAAATAAAATGTACCACACTATTTGTACATCTGCAGAATTTAAATACCATGTCAAAAACTAGGTTGTAATCTCTAAACAAAGGAGTCCTGGTGGTGCAGTGGTTGAGCACTTGGCTGGTAACCAGAAGGTCAGTGTTTCTAACTCACCAGCTGGGTAGAAAAAGATGTGGCTGTCACATTCAATGAAGATTTGTAGCCTTGGAAAGCCTATGGGGTAGTTCTACTCCATCCTATAATGTCGCTGTGAGTCGGAATCGACTTGATGGTAACGGGTTTGGTTTTTTTTTTTTTTTTTAAATAATGTCCTGAGCACTTTCCTAAATTTGTTGCACAAATTGTCACATCTAATCCTGACCACTTGCTATGAGAGAGGGACCGTTCTTCCCATCTTGATAAAGATATCAATACTGAACATATGGTTAAAATGCCAATTTTACATAGTGATTAAACCATTATTTCCACCAAGATAACTAGAAATCAGAGCTCTTAATCGCTACACATAATTATGTTTTCTTTTCCCCCTTTTATCAACCAATCTCAAACAACTATCCAGGATATATGCTCTGTGAGTTCAATTATTTAACCGCATATATAGAGAGATAAGATCTTGACAATGGGGTGAAAAATTGCCCCATCTGCACCAAAAGCCATATAGGCAAAGAAGTAGTGATAAAATTTTAGTGAAATGGCAATTTATTCAGTGTTTAAAATCTTTATTTAATATCAAATACATGTAAAGAACTTTATTGATGCTAGGAGGGCACAAAATTGTACAAGATACAATCCTTGAAAAACATATAAGTAAAGACAATAAGACAAAGCAACTGCTCAATTTCCTATCAATGTGAAGCAGTTTGTGAAACACTTCATAAGACTGATAAAAAGAGATCATAGCCTTTGCTCAAGCAGTCTATGAAGAGTTCATATGCCAAATTTTTGATAAGTTCGCCACAAGGGAAACAAGCCACAAGACAGTTGAAAGGTTTGAGCAGAATTTAGAAGATCTTTAATTCCAAATAAAGAAGTTTGAAGTACAATCATTTTAACCATGGATAGGTTACTTGACTGTGGTTTCAAATGCTATACTTAGTATTATCGCTGCTATTGTTGTTATTACTGCTATTATCGCTACTATTTCTTATTATGCGAGAATGAGAAGAAGTGTTGCAAAAAAAAAGATAGAGGAGATTCAGAAAAATATAGGTACCACAGAAAAGTCAAGGGAAAGCTGGTGAATAAGTCCATTGGTGGGTGAGTAAATCAAACAAAGGATAGAAGAATTAAGAAATTAGTCTAGGGTGAGGATATAGAGGCAACAACCAACAATGTGATTAGTGATGTAGAAATAGATGAAGGACTTTCAGAGATTTCATTGAAAAGTTAAGATAAAACAGAGGAAAAGCAGAATTAGTGATTTAAGATGAAAGGAAGACAAAGCTACATTAATACTTAAGGTATCATGCTGTAGTTTTGTTGATGTTTTTTTTTCAGCAAAAGAAATTTGGAAAACTGAGGATGAAAATGATGCAATATTAGGGGAAGGTTCAAGAGACTCTAAGAGGAACCAGAAGCAGGACACTCTGCCGATTGGACAGACATATCTCTCTTTACAAGCTAGACAAGTGACTAGAAAAATAATTTGAAGAATAAGAATTTTACAGAAAATGAGAAGCAGATTAAGTGTGGGGTAAATGCGTGAGGTGAGGAGATTTCGATCAGCCTGAGATATTGCCTTAAGTAAAGTTTCAAATGATTTCAATATTGTATGTCATAGTGGTAAAAGACAATCTGGACATTATTAAGCTTATGGTATTAGTTCTTCAAGGAGATTATGTTCCCCAGTATTACCTATAGCCTCAAAATAAGAATGTAAGACTGGAAAAATATTTAAAGATTTATTTTTCCAATTATCCAACAACATTATTTCCAAAGTTCCTTTAAAAAGCCAACTCTATGAAAAACTCAAAATCGATATTAAAAAAAAAAAAAAAGTTGCCATCTAGTCAACTCTGAATCATGGTGATCCCACGTGTGTTAGAGTAGCATTGTACACCACAGCATTTTCAATGCCTTTTTAAAAGTAAATCACCAATGCTTTCTTCCGAAGCACCTCTAGGTGGATTCAAACACGCAATCTTTTGGATAGCAAGTATGTTAGCTGTTTATACCACCAGGGGCTCTATCTACTTTTACATCTATTTTATCATGAGAAAATTACATATTCGCTTGGAAATATATAAAAATCTGTAGTAAAAAGTTATATGTGTTCTGTTTATGAGAAAATGGTCCCGATTTTCACTTCATTCCTACGATAGGAATAAGAATATTATGGAGAGTGATGAAGCACTAAGTAATTTATCTTCCAAAATATAGTGACATCAATAACCAAAACAACAACGACAAACCCATTGACATTGATTTAATTTGATTTAATTCTGACTCATACCAACCCCAGGACAGAGAAGAACTGCATCATAGGGCTTCCAAGAAGCAGCAGTTGAATTCGAGCTGCTGACCTTTTGGTTAGCAACCATAGCTCTTAACCACTGTGCCACCAGGGTTCTGAGGGACATCAATAGCAATTACAATCAGGAAGGTTGCAAGGGAAAAACAACTGAAAGCCATTTTTTCATAACTTAATTCTTCATGTTTTCAGGGCCTCTGTCATTGCCTCTCAGGTATGAGCTGCCTTACCCAGAGATGTCGAATTCTACCACAATGATGGAATTTATCCTGATGGGGTTTTCTGATGAATGGGAACTACAGGTTTTGCATGCCGTATCCTTCTCTCTGATGTATTTGCTGACTCTCATTGGGAATTTTCTCATTGTTATTGTCACCACCCAGGACAAGAGCCTTCACACCCCCATGTATTTCTTCCTCAGGAATCTGTCCATCTTGGATGCATGCTACATTTCTGTAACGGTCCCTAATTCATGTGTCAATTCCCTGTTTGACAGCAGTGTGATTTCAAAAGCAGGGTGTGTAACTCAGGTCTTCCTAGTGATTTTCTTTATATATGTGGAGACACTGTTCCTCACCATCATGGCCCATGACCGCTATGTGGCCATCTGCCAGCCTCTCCACTACTCTATGATCATGAACTCTCAGGTTTGTGTCCAGATGACACTGGCTTCCATCCTCAGTGGTCTGGTCTACTCAGGATTTCACACAGGCAACACCTTCAGGTTGCCCTTTTGTCAGTCCAATGTTATTCATCAATTTTTCCGTGACATCCCCTCTCTACTGAAGCTCTCCTGCTCTGACACCTTCAGCAATGAGATCATAAACATTGTCTCTAGTCTTGTGATTGGTGGAGGCTGTTTCATTTTCATTATCAGGTCTTACATTCACATATTTTCTACTGTGCTCAAGTTCCCAAGTGGAGCAGTCAGAGCAAAAGCCTTTTCCACCTGCATCCCTCATATTCTTGTGGTATCGATCTTCCTCAGCTCACTTGTATACATATACCTAAGGCCATCTGCAATCTCTGCAACCATTCAGGATGTGGTCCTTTCTGTGTTCTATTCCATAATTCCCCCCCTCTTCAACCCAATTATCTATAGTCTTAGAAATGAACAAATAAAATATGCCATCAAGAATATCATGAAAAAATATTTTAATCAAGAAATTTATAGGGAATTGCTTAGGCTTACTCTACCTTATTAGTTAAAACTCACGTGTTCAAAAATAAATGGAGATTATAGATTGTTATTATATAGATGTACTTTATGTAAGTTTAATGAATAAAATAAAAAAAAAAAACAAACCAAAAACCAAACCCAGTGCCATCAAGTCAATTCCGACTCATAGCGACCCTACAGGACAGGGTAGAACTGCCCCATAGAGTTTCCAAGGAGCACCTGGCAGATTCAAACTGCCAACCCTTTGGTTAGCAGCCATAGCACTTAACCACTACACCACTAGGGCTTCCAGTTTAACATATAAGTTCATTAAAATATATCATTTTTCAAAATCTATCCTTTCTGAGGATTCTGAGTAATTTGAATTGGCAGTTGGGTAAGAGTTCTGGTGTTATGAATAAGGAAGCCCCAGTCATACATGTATGGTAAGTTAAAAGCTCTCACTAAATCTTTTAGTCTTAAAAAGCCTAAAGTGTTATCCTTAGCAATATTTATGTTAAATTTTATCTTCTGTATTTACCCATGCTTAAAACATTGATAAACCTAGAAAGAATGTTGTGTCAATTTTTTTTTTGAAATGCTACATTTAGTATTATAGAAGAAAGGAAAATCTATAGCCATTCATTTGCAAAATAATTATGAATATGTATGTTCTTTTGAGGACCATAAAAATATCACTGAAAGGTATTCTGTAAAAAGAGAAATGGGTTTGGTTGGTGGAGTGGTTGTGTATAATGGAATCAGAAACACTTTACACCAGGAACATTTTACATCACTTCCCTTATATGGTAAAGAAAATATATAAAAAAGTTAAACTTATAATCAGAACAAAATTTTGCCAAACATAAGTTCAATTTAATTTACTGAATTTCGCATGTAAAAATGTTGAAACGGAAAATGTTTTGTGGTATATACATAATGACAACATATATATAATGATAATGTGTCTGTGTATATATATATACACACACACACATATGTACTTCCCACAAAAAAATTAATAAGGGGATGGAGCCAACCTGGCACCCTAGACAGACACTTCATCCCACCCCTCTGCAGCAAAAACATGAAAAGCCAAGCAAAAATGTTACAAATGTCAGTCCTGGAACTTTAAGAATCAAATGAAGGGATAAAGAACTAGATCAAACACCAAATGGAAGAAAAAGCTGAGGGAAACAGAGAAAGATGGGTGGAGGAGTATAGACATCCTTGGCTGACTAACAGCACAGTGTTGCTATCTTAAAACACGTCCAGCAATGAACCTGGACAGGGAGTACGGGAAAGCAATATTATGGAACTCCCAACAATAAACAAATATAAAATACAACATAGTGAAGAAGACAGGCATATCACTGTTGATTCCATAAATAAAAAAGATGATTGCTTAACATCAAATTTGCCATTTTCAGCTCTATAAGATGACTAAAATAAAATAAACTCTCTAGGATTCTTTACACAAGCAGAAAGCAAATGATGGTCTTCAATGAAATAATATTCACACTGCTTTTTTTTTAAAAAAAAAAAAAAAGATTTGACGCTTGAACCAAAATTTCTTCCTCCTATAATTTTTTGAAAATTTTTATAAAAGTCAATTATAGGGTACGCAAGTGTTTTACACACTTAGATCAAAGGAAATAAATACAGCAATAAATTCTATATTATCTAAAAAAGTATTACTACCTAGGCTTTTGCTGTTGTTGTTAGTTGCTGTCAAGTCAATTCTGAATCATGGGAATCCCATGTGTACAGAGTAGGACTGCTCCCTGAGGTTTTTAAGGTTGTGACCTCTCAGATGCAGATTGTCAGACTCGTCTCCTTAAGGTGACTTTGAGTGTGTTCAAAGAGCCAGATTTTTGTTCGATGGTCTAGAACTTAACCTTATGCACCACCTGGCGACTCTGCTACCTAGGCAGGAGAGAATATTTGTGTGATTATATTGAAATGCAATTATAAGAAATGTGTATGACTAATAAATCCATTAAAAAAAAATCTGTGAACTGTGAAAATTTTTATGAACTGGGCAAGTTATTTAACATCTTTGAGTCTTCACTGTCTACCTACTTCTTAGAAGCATGGTGAAGATTTACCCTTACTAAGTCCTCTGCGTGGTAAATGAAATAAGCTATCAGTTTATGTTTGGAAGTAATATGGCATTGGTCTGAACAGTCATTTACACAGACTCTCTCCATATATTCCTACTTCTGGATGTTCAACACAATTTTCTGGACTGTATATGAATTGAGCCCTCATCAATAATCATCAAGAGACATTTATCTCACTGAACTTACTCTTGGACCAATGACTAATACTCAGTTTTAATAACTTAAGGCTGTTTATTGTAAGGCTACTTATTGTTTGTTGTAGGTCCATGGTTGCACAGCTTCTTTCTGTCAGGATAGCTATGTAACTTTGGGAAATCTAAAGAAACTCAGCTGGCCATCTGTAAAAATGGATAATGACTATGCTTTATATTGTTGTATAGCATTAGGTACCTTATATTAGAAATGCATGGAGCCATATCTACCTCATGGCATGTCTTCTATGAAAAAGTGATAACTTTAACATTAAAAATCTAATTTGGGGAGGTTGAGAAAATCAGTCCAAACATCAAATGAAAGCCCAAGAGTGCAATATTATAGTGCTAGAAGTCATATGTTGAAGTTTTGTGTTGAGAAATATATTTCATCTCTATATAAATAAGATCTAGGCCTTCAATACTGTCAAATAATGAATATTGAGAGAGAAGTTGTAGTCATAAATTAGTTAAAAAGTCATTAAATTATGAATGGAGAACTTTATGAAAGATGGAATTTCCCCTCCCAGAATGTTTAGCTCAAAAAGGAGAATTGAGTTATTCACTTGCTTACAATAAATTAGAAATTGTATTTAATTTTTATAAGAGAAATGTAAAAAAAAAAAAAAAAAAGATGTAGAACTATAGAGAAGGGAAGAAGAAATCTGAAATTATCAAGAATGAGTTGAAAAAAGACCATTTATTACCTAGATCATAAATATGTACAGAATTAAAATATATTATTAAAAGAAGGCTAAACATAGTTTCAAGAATTAAGTAATAATGTGTATGTTGGGACTGAAGCTGGAAGCTTAGGAAATAAGGAAAAATATGGATGGTAAGAAGTCTTTGAAAATAATTAGGAACTGACTGTTAAAGGACATAAGATGAGAGAAGAAATAAATGGTACACTAAAAAAATTACATTAAATGTGAATGGACTATGCATTTAAATTAAAAGGTACATTTAAATTAAAAGGACTATGCATTTAAATTAAAAGGTAGAGGCTGTCAAAATCGATATAAACACAAAAGAATACCATATTCTTTCTATAAGAGACAAAAACATATTCAAAGAACCAAATTGAAACAAAGATTATTTAGAAAATGCAATTCCAGTAAAAATCCTAGCAAGTTATTTTGTAAATATTAACAAACGGATCCTAAAATTTGTATGAAAAAAGATCAGAATAGTTAACACAATGTTGAACAAGAATGAAGTGGAGGATTGACACTAATCAACTTCAGAACTTATTATAAAGCTACAGTACTAAGGAGAGTATGATATTGGTAAAAGAATACACAAATAGATCAATAGAATTGAAGATAGAGCCAGAAATAGGACCACAAATACATAATTAATTGATGTTTGACAAAAGAGAAAACGCATTTCGATGGATAAAGGATAGTATTTTCAGCTAATGTTGCTGTAAAAATTGAACATGCAAAAAAGTGGATCTAGATACAGAGCTTACATATTTCACAAAAATTAACTCAAAATGGATCACAGACCTATAGAGTAAACACAAAACTACACAAATTCTAGAAAAGAACATAGGAGAAAATGTAGGTGACCTTGGGTTTTGGCAATAAACTTTAGATATAACACCAAAAGCATGATCTATGAGGAAAAAAATTGATAAGTTGGACTTCATTCAAATTAAAAACTTCTGCTCTGTGAAATACACTGTTAAGAGAATAAGACTACCTACAGACTCTAGAAAGAACAGATCTAATAAAGGACCTTCACCCAAAATGTACAAAGAACTTTTAACACTCAACAATACGAAAACAGAAAACTCAATTAAAAAATGCTCAAAAGGTCTGAACAGACATTTCACTGAAGAAGATGTATAAATATCAAACAAGCACATGAAAAGATGCTCAACATCATATGTCATTAGAGATTTGCAAATTAAAACAATGAGGTACCACTACAGACCAGTTAGAATGACAAAAACAAAATACTGACAATACCAAATGCTGGTGAGGATGCGGAGAAACAAAAACTAACTCATTGTCAGTGAGGTTGCAAAATGTTACAATCACTTTGGAAGACAATCTGGCAATTTCTTACAAAGCTAAATATAGACTTATCATATGATCCAGAAATCTCACTCCTAGGTATTTATCAAAGTAAATTGGAAACTTATGTCCACACAAAAACCTACACACAAATGTTTATAGAAGTTCTATTCATAATTGCCCCAAACTGGAGACAAATAAGATGTCCTTCAATAGGTGAATAGATAAACAAACAATGGTTCATCCATACAATGGAACATTACAAAACAATATAAGGAAATGACCTAACAAGCTATGTAATGACATCTAGGAGACTTAAATGCATATTTCTGAAATAAAAAAGCCAGACTAAAAAAGCTACATACTGTGTGATTCCAACAACATAACATTAAGGAAAAAGCAATCCCACTTCTAGGTATTTTGCCAAAAGAAATGAAAGTGTGTGTTCAAAGAAAGACACACACACACACTATGTATATATATATATACACACACATATACATATATATATACACATATACATATATATATACACATATACATATATATATATACATACATACTCTGTCCTATAGGGTCGCTATGAGTCGGAATCGACTTGACGGCGCTGGGTTTTTGGTTTATATATATTCATGTATATGTACATATATTTTATATACTTTAAAATCTATAGTAAAAGGATTTAATATTTAATTTGAGTTAGCATACGATATCAATCTCTTGCAGTATACCAACTCATTATAAAATACAACTCCTGTATGTTTTCACATATTTTTAAGATTTTAATGGAAAGAGCAAGGTTTATGAGAAAATAACCAAAATGTGCAGGCTATTCCACAGTTTAACAGTGAAGGAAGTTTTGTATAGTCAATCTCAATGAAAATCCCAAGGATGACTGACTTCATTGTATACAAAAAACTACACCCTTTTCCTATATAATATTAGAAGGTAAATTAGAAAGCAGCTAATGTGTTTATTAATTAAGCAGTAATTTTTATCAATTTTGTATCTAAATAAGCAGGAAAATTAGGCATGTGTGTATGTGACATTAAATTTGATGTGGAATCGTTCAGAAAAACATAAAATTCATCTTGTATTTTTCTAGCAGAAAGATTTGTCATCATAATTTTTTTCAAAGAATCCTAAATCTGTTTCTAAGACTACAGTTAATAGGATTTTAAAATGGAGCATCTATGGAATAGAAAACAGAAAATTGTTTCCAGAAAACTGTCTGATGTTGAATATGGCATTACGTACACATATAAGGCTGATCTGAGGAAGACAGACACCATAATTACCTGAGGGATGCAAGTAGAAAAGGTCTTTCCTCACTTTCCACTGGTTGGAAACTTAAGCACAGTAGAAAATTTATGAATATAAAACATGGTGATAAAGTAACCAACACCAAATCCCATGGCAGAGAGAAGAGTTAAGAACTTATTGTTGAAGGTGTCTAAGCAGGAGGGCTTCAGCAGAGAGGAAACATCACAGAAGAACTGATGGACCAAATCGGATTGGCAGGAGGACGACTGGAATGTGTTGCCAGTGCACATACCTGCATAGACCAGACCACTGAGTAGGGAGGCCAGTGTCATATGAAAAGAGAATCATTGATTCATGATGACAGGATAGTGGAAAGGCTGGCACATAGTGGTCCAAGGCCATAATGGTGAGTAATAACATCTCCACTTACACACACTAAAGAACCAGGAAGATATGAACTGCACACCTGGCCACTGGAATTGTCCTGTTATCAGTGAGAGTTGACACAGGAATTGAGAACAGTGACAGAGATATAGAACATATCCAATATGAACATATTCCTGAGGAAGAAGTACATGGGCCTGTGAAGGTTGTGGTCGAGTGTGGTGACAGTGATGATGAGATTGCCTAAAAGGGTGGCCAAGTGCATCAGTAGAAATAACATGGAATGCAGGAATCTTAGCTTTCACCTGTCAGCAAAGCCCATGAGGAGAAAATTAGACACCAAAGTGAAATTAGCCATCTTCTGGAAATGCTAGTTCACCTGAAAAGCAAAAGGAATGAAAGGCTGAAATGATAAAATCAATTAATAAAATTATCTTAAATATTTTACTTAAGAGTAAGTCTATTAGAGAAATGATATAATCCCCATGCTGTGACAAAATCAAGAAGCCCACGGAGAGAAGAAACAGGCTCCTCGTGCACTGTCATGGATTGGATTATGTCCCCCCAAAAAATGTGTGTGTCAACTTGGCTGGGTCATGATTCCAGGTATTGTGTGATTTTCCTATATATTGTAAATCCTGCCTCTATAATGTTAATGAGGGAGGATAGGCAGCAGTTGTGATGGTGGGGCAAGACTCAGTCTACAAGACTGGATTGTGTCTTAAGGCAATCTCCTGAGATATAGAAGAAAGAAGCGAACAGAGGGACAGGGGACCTCATACCACCAAGAAAGCAGCACCAGGAGCAGAGTGCATCCTTTGGACCTGGGATCCCAATGCCTGAGAAGCTCCTCGACAATGGGAAGATTGTGGACAAGGACCTTCATCCAGAGCTGACAGAAAGAAAGCCTTCCCCTGGAGCTGCTGCCTGAATTTGGACTTTTAGCCTACTTTTTTTTTACTGTGAGGAAATAAATTTCTCTTTGTTAAAGCCACCCACTCGTGGTATTTCTGTTATGGCAGCACTTGATGACTAACACATGCACATCCACAGCTGTGTGCCCAGCCCACCACCGAGCCCAATTTTTCAGTCATGTGAATGGTTCATCATGAAAGTGGATCTTCCAGCTCCCAGTTGAGCCACTTCCTGGATGATGCCTACAGCAGGGATGAGCTGCCCCTGATGAAATCTGCTGAAACTACAGATTCATTTAAAAAATAATAGTTGTGTTTCATACTGCTATCTTTTGGGGGGTACTTAAATGAATATATGTGTTCCATGAAATCCATTACAAAGATATCAACTACATTGGAATAATAAGGAATATAATTCTCTTTCACTACTTTGTATAACCTGAAAACATCGTTCTGATAATGAATATTATTATCTATTTAGAAGTATTTTACATCACTGAGATGTCTTACTGCTTCAGCTTTGATTAAAGTATTAAGATGCCCTAGAAATAAAAATTAAAAACAAAACAATGTGATTGAGAAAAACCACACAGATTTTAGCATGGGAAGATCAGGGGTTACCACCTGAGGTAAATCACTTAAGAACATGTACCTTAGGTAAGTTAGTTTCTCTGAGGCACAGCTACTCTGTCTATAAAAACAACATTCCTACAATTAAAAAAAAAAGAATAACCAAGATGAAATTTAAGTTAATAATGTGAAAATTAAATGAGATAGGCCTCAATGACTGGAAGTGTGGCAGACTAGGTGTCATAAACAATGGAGAGAGCTGGATGGATAGACAGATGGACTTGGAAATAGATATAGATATGTAGACCTAAGTCTTTCTTTTGTGCATTAAAGAACTACATACATATATATACCACACACACACACAAATTAAAAAAGAAACTTAGAAAAATGAGACAGAAGGAAATCTCCTTTTTACCAGAATATTAGTCAAAGAAAAAAAAAAAATGCTGTATCAATTTTCATGGCTCTGTGTGGTGCAGAAAACAGGGGATAAACTCCAAGGCCCCCTAAAGGTGAGGAGTCAGAAGAATCCTAAATAAAGCAGGGAATGTAAAGGACTGAACACTCCTGTCAGAGTTAACTAGAAATTGACCTCCCCTCCCCTCTCCTCCAGCAAGTCTAAGAACTCTGGAGAAAGTTCTTCTTCTCAATGAATGGCACCAAATAGAGTGGCTGTGAACTTACCTGAGAATTTGTAGGTCACGTAAAAAGTCCAAGCTTGTCTGCTGGAGAAAGAGGTCCCATGGAGCAGCATTGAGGCACTGGACATGTGGGCGAAGAAGCCATCTTGTACGTCTAGCTCAGTAGACATTTCAGTTGGCTCCAACCAGCATCTGATTGCAAACTTAAGAGAGACTCCCTAAAGGAGAATCCAACACATTGACTCTTGTCAACCCAGATCCCTGGAGAGATAACGAATCATTGTTTTAAACTACTAAGTTTTGTATTGATTTGCTAGACAGCAATAGCTGTGAGAATGATATGAATTAAAATATATATTATCTTTTCTTTGGGCAGATAATGAAGGAGTAATAATTAGTTTTTTGATAAATAATATAATGTGTGGTGCAAATGTTTTAGACCATCGCTAAAACATAAAGAAATAAAAAGCATATTGTCTTAAATTATAAAAATGTGAAATGTGAATATAATCAATCCAAAGATGTCAAGATTGAGGTGAAGCGGAACAAGGAGAAGGGAGATAACTAAAATCACTAAACCCCAAAATCACTAAATGAAATAACATAAAAGTTTTTTAGTTGAAAATAAAAACTCCAATAAACCTAAATACGTAAGTTCTTTCAGCAAATGTAAATTGACTTAATGTTCCAAGCAAAGAATGCAGACTGGAGAAAAACTTTATTGTTTTAATATTTAAAGTTGTTGTTTCTGTTAGGTGCCAGCCAGTCAGTTCTGACTCATAGCAATTCTATATATAACAGCCCATTGCTACAGCCACTGTATCAATCCATTTCCATGAGGGTCTTTCTCTTTTTCCTAAGCCCTCTACTTTTCCAACCATGATGTCCTTCTCCAGAGACTAGTAACCTCCTGATAACATGCCAAAGTATGTGAGACAAAGTCTTGCCATTCTTGCTTCTAAGGAGCATTTTGGCTGTACTTCTTCCAAGACATAATTGTTCATTCTTGTGGCGGTCCACGGATTATTCAATATTCTTTGCCAACACTATAATTCAAAGGCATCAATTCTTCATCATTCTTCCTTATTCATTGCCCAGCTTTCACATGCATATGAGACAACTGAAAATACCACGGCTTGGATTAGGCACACCTTAGTCCTCAAATTGACATCTTTAATTTTTAACACTTAAAAGAGGTCTTTTGCAGAAGATTTGCCCAATGCAATAGACCGTTTGATTTCTTGACTGCTGCTTCCATGGGCATTGATTGTAGATCTAAGTAAAATGAAATCCTTGACAACTTCAATATTTTCTGTTTATCATGATGTTTCTCATTGGTCCAGTTCTGAGGATTTTTGTTTTCTTTATGTTTATATGTAACCCATCCTGAAGGCTTTAGCCTTTGATCTTCATCAGTGTGTTCTCTTTGTTTTCAGCAAGAAAGGTGTCATCTGCATATTGCAGGTTGTTAATGAGTCTTCCTCCAATCCTCATGCCATGTTCTTCTTCATATAGTCCAGCTTCTCAGATTATTTGCTCAGCACACCGATAGAATAAGCATGGTGAAAGGATACAACCCTGACACACACCTTTCATGATTTTAAACCACACCAAAAAAAAAAAAAAACATTGCCGTAGAGTCGATGCCAACTAAGAGTGACCATATAGGACAGGGTAGAATGGCCCCATGGGATTTCCAAGGAGATGCTGGTAGATTTGAACTGCTGACCTTTTGGTTAGCAGCCAAGTTCTTAACCATTGTGCCACAAGGACTCCTTAAACCACACAGTATCCCCTTATTCTGTTCAAAAGACTGCCTCTTGGTCTAAGTACAAGTTCTTCATGAGCACAATTAAGTGTTCTAGAATTCCCATTGTTCACAATGCTATCCATAATTTGTTATCCACACAATCAAAGTCCTATGCATAGTCAATAAAACGCTGGTAAACATCTGTCTGGTATTTTCTGCTTTCAGCTAAGATACATCTGATGTCAGCAATGATATCTTTCATTCCATGTTCTCTTCTGAATCCATCTTGAATTTTTGGCAGTTCCCTGTTGATGCACTGCTGCAACTCTTTTTGAATTACCTTACGAAAAATTTTACTTGAGTAACATTTTAAGTTAAAAAAACAAAGAAAAACAACCGGTTGTTGTCAAGTTGATTCCTACTTATAGTGACCCTGTAGGACAGAGTGAACTACCCCATCTGGTTTCCACATTGTGGCTGGTGGATTTGAACTCTTGGCCTTTTGGTTAGCAGCCGAGCTCTTAACCACTGTACCACCAAGGCATATTTAAATATAAAGATATATAAAAAAAAAAGAAAAATATACAGATGTGTGAAATTTAAGGGGTAGAAAAGGTTGTTGTTATTAGGTGCTGTCTTAGTCACCTAGTGCTGCCATAACAGAAATACCACAAGTGGATGGCTTTAACAAAAAGAAATTTATTTCCTCACAGTAAAGTAAGCTAAAAGTCCAAATTCAAGGCGTCAGCTCCAGAGGAAGGCTTTCTCTCTGTCAGCTCTGGAGAAAGGTCCACGGTTGAGGAGCTTCTTTGAGCAGGGACCCCAGAGCCAAAGGACGGGCTCCGCTCCAGGTCCTGCTTTCTTGGTGGTATGAGGTCCCCAACTCTCTGCTTTCTTCCCTGTCCTTTTATCTCTTGAGAGATAAAAGGTGGTGCAGGCCACACTCCAGGGAAAATCCTTTTACCTTAGATCAGGGAGGTAACCTGAGTAAGGGTGGTGTTACAATCCTACCCTAATCCTCTCAACATAAAATTACAATCACAAAATGGAGGGCAACCACACAATACTGGGAATCATGGCCTAACCAGCTTTGCTTTACTCAGTCATATTCTATCATATTCTGAATCAATCTCTCTCTTCCTCTCTCTCTGCCCTTTCCTCCCTCTCTCCCTGTCTCTGGTATATAATAGCTTAACTGTGTATTTAAGGAATACAAAATAATAATAATAATATGGTAATAATAGAAATAAAAATACAGTAACAAAATAAACAATAATAATAATTATTGAGTACTTAAATAAGTGCCAGACTCTGTTCTATGTGAGTGTGTATGTGGGTGTATGAGTATGTTATCTAATCAGTCTCATTTAATCTTCAAAACAATCTTATTAGACAGGTAATATCATCATCATTCAACAGAAAATAATTTCAGATATATCTCAGTCAGATTGCTGCTTCATATATACATGAGGCTAAGAGAAGATGAAATACATGCGAGAACCTGAATTTCCATTAGATTTCCTTCTTTACCTCTTTTCAAAGCATTAAGAAGTAGATTGCTTATATTGATATTTTCTGAATATAGTTATCTGAGTAATAGCACACTCATTCTCAGACTAATTAATATCTATTATACATTTATTATGTCCATATCACATATCAACCAATTGAAATAAAATGATTTTATTCTATCAATATATGTCCATTCAGTGTTTGACCGCTGCCTCATTCATGAAATTGCATTGTAGTTGAGTGTATTACTGTGAAAACCAGTTGTTTTGAGTTGATTAGTCACCAACCCAGTACCAGTAAACTTGACTTTTGAAGATTTTATGTTAGAGCTTATCCCATTCATTACTATTATCGTAACTGTATACCAGTCACTTTCTAAGCCTCTGGACTATGTAGGTAGCACATTATTCTGGTTCTAATGCATTTAGGAAGCCCTATAGGATTGATAAGAGTCAGAATTGACTCAAATGCAAAGGGTTTGGTGGCACAGTGGTTAAGAGCTGCTACACTTGCTGACTAAAATTTATGCAGTTTGGATTCACCAGCCACTTCTTGGAAATCCTATGGGTCGCTTGAACTCTGTACTTTGAGGTGAGTCCCTTTTGAAATGTTTAGGGTTCAGCAAACCTGAACTGGAGGCTCGATGTTGTGTATGTTGAGCATTCTATGAGACAATACTTCCTGAATGTGTGAGTTTTCTAAACTTTCACCTTTTTCCCTTTATTTCTGTGAGATAAGGCTTGTAAGCATGATTATAACTTTCCTATGTGATAGTTGGAGCCCTGGTGGTGCAATGGTTAAGAGCTATGGCTGCTAACCAAAATGTTAGCAGTTTGAGTCCACCAGCTGCTCTTTGGAAACTATCCAGGGCAGTCCTATTCTGTACTACAGGGTCGCTAAAAGTTGGAATCAACTCATGAGAATGGGTTTTTATGCGATAGTTAGGGAGCCTCAATTGGTGTTTCTTGGTTTTTCTGTGTTATATTTGGAAAACAAGATCTTCCCCATATAACCTAAAAGAAAGTACTTGCAATAAACTCTCCATTTAATTCTTATTGGCATATTGCATACCGCTGACCAGTGGTGCCACAGTACCACTCACCTTATTTGTGACTTGTACTACCAGATCACATATCTCAAAATCTATAACTCATATGAAAAATTCTGAAGAGACCTTTGAATCAGCGAAAAGAGTCAAAAAGATTAAAAAATAATTTACTAATGAAAAAGTTAAATTACAGGTTTTTTATATAAAAGTTCCAAAAAATTATTTACATGGAATATAATATATAAGTGAGCACATAAGATTTAATTTCCCCAAAGTTTTCATATCAAATACTTAAAAAAAATATATTTCCAAGTCAAAACTTATTTAGAATTTACCTTATGATCAAAAAACTTAATGTAAAGAAATAATGTAGAAAGAAATTAAGTTGACATAAGAATCTGCAGTCATACAAGTATAAGTGAACAATGTAGCTTCAATTAAATAAAGATTTGAGGAAATATTCTTTAAGTTTTATTTTTAAAATGATAGATCTGGTAAATAAATGAAACAAAATATTTTGGAATCTAAGTCAAAATTAATGGACTCTCTCAATATTTGAGAATTTTGATAAATACAAAATGAAAAGAACTTCCTGAGTGTAGAGGAATCAGTGGGTAAAGGATTTTTTTATCCCTGGGGAGGAAAAAAAAGCCTGAATAAATTCAATGACTTATTTGGATAATAACCAGTTAAGAACAGTCTGATTCAGTAGTTGTCATAAACACACTATGTCTTATGTAGTTCCATTGACAAAAATCAATCACTTTGTCTACTTGTACAAATTGGTTGGATTCTTTAGCTAAGTTAATTTAGGGAGCCGTACAACATGTTTGTGAATGGAGACTTTTTTGATATTTTGAGAAACATGACACACACACATTTTAATCACATGAAGTTATTATTTGAAGTAAATGGGATATGTCTAGAAAATATAATAGTGGTAATTCTTTCTTTGCATTAAATTTTCTTACTATTAAATGACCTACATGATTCATGCTGATGCTACTTTATATTCCTTTCTCCATAATCTCATTCCATATTGCCTTATAAATGAAGTGGCTATTTTAAGCTCAATCAAAAAGTTAGATAGAAAATAATGTACCTTGGTTAATTTTTAGGCTAAACTGACTGAATTCATTGATTGCTTCTTCAAAATGATAAACAATTTAATTATCTGTAAAGACACTTATGTCTGTCAGTTTGTTGTGCTGTGGGGGCTTGCATGTTGCTGTGATGCTAGAAGCTATGCCACCAGTATTCAAATACCTCCAGGATCACCCATGATGGACAGGTTTCAGCTGAGCTCACAGACTAAGACAGACTAGGAAGAACCCTGCAGTCTACTTTTGAAAAGATTTAGCTGGTGAAAACCTTATGAATAGCAGCAGAACATTGTTTGATATAGTGCTGGAAGATGAACCCCTCAGGTTGGAATGCACTAAAAAGACAACTGTAGAAGAGCTGCCTCCTCAAAGTAGAGTCGACCTTAATGATGTGGATGGAGTCAAGCTTTTGGGACCTCCATTTTGCTGATGTGGCATGTCTCAAAATGAGAAGAAACAGCTGCAAACATCCATTAATGATCAAAAAGTGGAGTGCATGAAGAATGAATCTAGGAAAATTGGAAGTCATCAAAAATGAAATGGAACACATAAACATTTATATCCTAGGCATTAGTGAGCTGAAATGGACTGGTATTGGCCATTTTCAATCACACAGTCATATGGTCTGCTATGCTGGGAACAACAACTTTTATTCATCTTCGAAAAGAACATCTCAATATCTATCCTGAAGTACAACACTGTCAGTAATAGGATAATATTCATACTGCAACAATGAAGTCCAGTTAATACAACTATAATTCAAATTTATGCAACAACCACTAAGGCAAAAGATGAAGAAATTGAAGATCTTCACCAATTTCTGCAGTCTGAAATTGATCAAACATGCAATCAGGATGCATTGAATAATTATTAGAAATTGGAATGTGAAAGTTGGAGACAAAGAAGAATTAGTAGTTGGAAAATATGGCTTTGGTAATAGAAATGATGCTGGAGATAACATGATAGAATTTTGCAAGACCGATGACTTCGCCAATGCAAATACCTATTTTCATCAACGTAAACGGCAACTATACATGTGGACCTTATCAAATGGAATACACAGGAATCAAATAGACTACATCTGTGGAAAGAGACTATGGAAAAGTTCAATATCATTAGTCAGAGCAAGGCCAGGGGCCAAATGCAGAACAGACCAACAATTGCTCGTATAAGCAGAAACCAACGATACTGAAGAAAGGAGTCCAAGCTGCATTGAAGGCATTGGCAAAAAACACGGCTCCAGGAATTGACAGAATACTGATTGAGATGTTTCAATGAACAGATGCATGCTTGTCTATGCCAAGAAATCTGGAAGAGAGCTACCTGGCCAATCTACTGGAAGGGATCCATATTTTTTCCTATTTCCAAGAAAGGTGATCTCAACAAATGAGGAAATTATTGAACAATATCATTAATATCACACACAAGTAAAATTTTGCCGAAGATCATTCAAAAGCGGCTGGAGAAGTATATCAACAGGGAACTGCCAGAAATTCAAGCTGGATTCAGAAAAGGACGTGGAACCAGGGATATTAATACTGATTTCAGGTGGATCCTGGCTGAAAGCAGAGAATAACAGAAAGATGTTTACCTGTGTTTTACTGACTATGCAAAGGCATTCAACTGGGTGGGTCATAACAAATTATGGATAATTTTGCGAAGAGTGGGAAAACCAGAGCATTTAATTGTGCCCGTGGGGAACTTGTACATAGATCAAGAGGCAGTCATTCTAACAGAACAAGGGGATATTGCGTAGTTTAAACTCAGGAAAGGTGTGTGTCTGGGTTGTATCCTTTCACCATACCCATTCGATCTGTATGCTGAGCAAACAATCCAAGAAACTGGACTATATGAAGAAGAATGAGGTATCAGGATTGGAGGAAGACTCATTAACAACCTTTGTTATGCAGATGACACAAACTGGCTTGCCAAATGTGAAGAGGACTTGAAGCACTTACTGATGAAGGTTAAAGATCACAGCCTTCAGTATGGATAACACCTCAACATAAAGAAAACAAAATTCTCATAACTGGACCAATAAGCAACATCATGATAAATGGAGAAAAAATTGAGGTTGTCAAGGATTTCATTTTACTCAGATCCACAATCAACAGCCATGGAAGCAGCAGTCCAGAAATCAAAAGGCACATTGAATTGGGCAAATCTGCCACAAAAGACCTCTTTAAAGTGTTAAAAAGCAAAGATGTCACCTTGAAGACTAAGGCGTGCCTAACCCAAGCCATGGTGTTTTCAATCACCTCCTATGCATGTGAAAGCTGGAAGATCGAAGAAGAATTGGTGCCTTTGAATCGTGGTATTGGAGAATATTGAGTATGCCATGTACTGCCAAAAGAACGAACAAATCTGTCTTGGAAGAAGTACAACCAGAATGCTCCTTAGAAGCAAGGATAGTGAGATTACATCTTACATACTTTGGACATGTTGTCAGGAGTGTTCAGTCCCTGGATAAGGACACCATGCTTGATAAAGTAGAGGGTCAGCAAAAAAGAGGAATACCCTCAGTGAGAGGGATTGACACAGTGGCTGCTGTGATGAGCTTAAGCATAACGGTTATGAGGATGCACAGGACTGGCAGTGTTTTGTTCTGTTGTGCATAGTGTAGCTATGAGTCGGAACTGTCTCTATGGCACTTAACAACAGCACAGCAACAAAGACACAGACAGATGTACAATATACAGTAAGATTTTGCTAAAAACCTTGGATCCACAGAATTCTTGAAAAACAAAACAATACTATATAGAGCATATTGTCTGAATATCCTCTAAACTTATAGATGACAGTTGAGTGTAAACAGCAGGTCATATCTCTTCTCCAACATTTAGAATAATTAAATGAGGATTATTTGTAGCTAGATTGGAGAAAAACAGACTTTATTTTTGGAAAAAACCACGTATGTGTGGAGAAGGCTATGTGATAGGTAGACGTGCTTTTTCCACTTTTTGACTTAAAATTTGTATACTCACTACTAAAACATTCCTCTTCGGTGTAATCATAGACTTCCACCAAAATTCAAATGCTCCTAGACACCACAGAAGGTATGGTGGAATAATAGAATACTCATTATTCCAGCATCATGGGACTACGGGTTAGGCCATACTGGGTTAGACAAAGAATCATGAAAAAGGGTTGTCAAAACTTCAGGTGTCTCATGGAAGTTGGGGGAAGATGGTGAAAGTAAGACTATGAAGGAGTTAGGGGATAAATATAAACATCACTGTGCAGACAGCATGAACTCTGTACAAGTGCAAATGCAAGTGAGAAATACAGGAAAGAAAGACTTAATTAGACATTGAAAGTAGTTTAATATCAGAGAATCTAAAAAATAAGCAAATTATTTTATAACAAGTATCTAATGACCACCTACAATGAGTCAGGCCCACTGCTAGGCAATGAGGATTCAGTAGCAAACAGACATTGTCCCTTATCTTGACACTAACATGGAATCCTAATTTTTTAATGAAAATGGTTATAACAGAGGAAATCATTAACGGAAAAAGCAAGATCAGAAAGAGGATATGATTCTGGAGAGTGAGAAAAAAATTCAAAAAGTTTGCCTCAGATATGATAAATGTGATATATTTATTGATTCTGGAAATTTAATTTTGATCAATCAGCTCATGAGCTCATGGGGGGGTTCCACTGCCAGTACGTATGAACCTATTAAACTTTATTGAGCTGTAGGAGAGGTGAAACCAGTCAAATAGCTAGGGCTAGTTACATGTGTAGATAAATGTAAACAAATGTACAAGGAATACCTTATTTGGTAAGAATATGGTATTTCATAATGAATAATCTAAACAAAAATAAAACACAGAAACATATGTCATCTGTATCTTATCAGTGGCATGATTTCCACATTTGTATCTTATATTATTTTGCAAAGTGAAAATCAAAATTCATTTTATTCAAATTTATGAATATCAGAGTTAATAAAATGGCAATGAAATTTGTTTTTGTTTTGGATGATCTTATCATTAATTCAAAGCCAGAAAACTGTATTGGCATTTTCATAAATTACACTTATTTACAAATATGTGAGTACATGTATGTACTTTTATATTTATCTATCTATATTGAGGAATATGTTATACATACAGATGGTACATAAATAATTACAAAGCGGATATCTCAGCAATTACTATCCATGTTAACAAGTTCCTGGGTGATGAAAAGTTTTACACACCAGGCTGCTAATCAAAATGTTGGAGATTTGAGTCCATCCAGAGACTTACTGGAAGAAAGCCCTGGCAATCTACTTTTGAAAAATCAGCCATTGGAAACCGAGTGGGGAACATCCTTACTCTGAGTCAGAACTGACTTGATGGCAAGTGGTTTTATCCAAGTTAAACAAATAATATTGCTAACACCTATGATTCCTCATATATATATATATGTATATATATATAAAAAAAAAATTCCTCATATATATATGTATATATATATAGAATTACTAAATTATGATTCAATTTCTATAAGTTAAAACACCTGGCAAAAAATATATTGTTAAATATAAATATTGAACTGAATAAAGGTTTCATTTTTATATTTGAAATGTGAATGAAGCTTGTTTTACTGCATTTCAGTATTTGCTATTTTTAGAATGTCTTAGAAATAATGAATTTTATTTTCTCTAAGCATTATCTAAATGAAAAGTATATCAGAGAAAAAAATTGAGTTCTATGATCCATTCATTTCATTTACTTATTCAACAAATATTATTGGGAACCAGTCTCCTCCAAGCCCTATTTTAGGGACGTGGGTTACAGCAGTGAAAACTGCGACCTCCCATCATGAAGCGTAAATTCTGACGGAAAGGAAAGACAGCAATTGATATACCTCATAAGTTAATTATTTAATATGCTAGGAAATGAAAAGTGACTTGTAAAGTAAAAGTAAAACAGAGAATAGAGTAAGGAGGATCTGGGGAGTCAGGATGGGGTGGATGGGGGCATTGAGATTTTAAATGTGGTGTTCAGGGATAAAACTCTGTGAGAAAGTGATATTTGAGCGAAGACTGGATCTAGTAAAGAATATATAGATATGATTTTCAGATTGCATAAAACTAACATCCCACTCAATATTCTGAACGTCATTAGTTGATTCAAATAAACGACCATCTTATGAAACATGTTCACTTTAAGAACTGGTTCACAGTTCACTAAATGTGTTTATGAAGTGTTCATAACCAACTCTTATTTTATTACGTAGAAATGAGTAAACAAGTTGAGATTTACACTAGCCCCCCCCGACACACACTTTTCTATCCAGTTTTTAAGAGCTCTGGTAGTACAGTGGTTAAAGCACTTGGTTGCTAAGCAAAAGGGTGGTGGTTCAAACCCACCATTCACTCATGGGAGAAAAACGTGGCTATCTGCTTCTGTAAAGATTTACAGCCTTGGAAACCTATGAGGCAGTTCTACTCTGTTCTACAGGATCACCATGAGTTGGAATCCACTTGATGGGAGTGAGTTTGGTTTCAGGGATCCAGCTGGTATTTATTTATTTTCTTTTTAGATAAAAGAAAGGAATTTTTGATGGGATTTGAGAATCAAACTCCCTGCAGTCACTTTATTCTCTTGGGACTCTTCTCTTCTTCCCAAACAAATCTAGTGTTCTTCTCCTTTGTATGTATCATTTTTGTTGTGACTGTAACAGAAAACACAGACATGATTCTCTTACCCACAGGGACTTATGACTCCATATTCCTATGTATTTCCTGCTCAGCCATCTCTCTTTAACGGACTTCTTGCATATTTCTAACATTACTCCTAAAATGATTGTTGGCTTTCTGACAGGCAACAGAACAATTTCATTCACAGGTTGTGGTTTCCAGATATTTCTCTCCCTCATTCTCCTGGGTGGCAAGTGCCTCCTCCTAGCAGCAATGTCCTATGATCGCTATGTAGCTACCTGTCACCCACTGCACTAACCCATTCTCATGAATGAGCGTATCAGCATTCTCATGGCTGGTGGGTCCTGGCTTGTGGGGACAATCAACGTCACAGTTCACACAGCTTACATCCTCCACTTTCCCACCTGTGGCTCAAGGGCTATTGATTAGTTTTTTGTGAAATCTCAGCCATGTTGAAGTTGTCCTGTGTAGATACATAACACTGTGAACGAGGTGTTCATGTAGTGGTATCATCTTCCTGGTAATCCCTTTTTCTATGATCTTTGCTTCTTATGTCCAAGTTCTCCTTGCCGTCCTCCAAATGAAATCATCACAAGCACAGAAAAAGTCATTTTCTACCTGTTTCTTCCACGTGATTGTGGTCATGATGTACCATGGGCCATTTATTTTCAGATATAGGAGACTGAGGTCCTACCACACTCCAGGCCAGGATAAGTTCTTGGCAATATTCTATACCATCCTCACACCTACACTGAACCCTATCATCTACAGCTTTAGAAATAAAGATGTTCTGGCAGCAATGAGAAGTATAATTGAAAGTATCTTTCTGTCTAAAAGATGAATTTAAAAAATGTTTGGACTATATGTTCTCTCTATTCGCATACTCAAATCTACAGGAGATCCATTATTAGTTTCCAGTGAGAAGAAAAACAGAATTTTACTGATAATTTCAATGTGTGGAAAAAGAGTGTATATTTCCAAAATCCTAATTAATAAAATTATCACATTTGTTAATACATACCTGTAACAAGGTATTTTTCCCTCTGTGGTACTGATTATAATCAGCCAAAGCATTAATAGAAATTAAAAGGTAACATAAGGTTACCAATTTTCACCAATTTGAAAGTATAAAAATTTGTAAGAATTATGTTTTAAGTTACAAGTACAAATGCACATTTAAGAAACATGCATTCATATAATGTCTGTATATTTATGAAACTAAGTAAAATTACATTCTAAACCTTATACTCAACCAGTTCCAAAAATCCATAAACTCCATTTCCAATCTCCCTTAGTGACCACCTAGTCTGTTTCGTCACCCTCATTTATATAATATATATATGCATATTTTATTGAATATGTGCATATATAAGCATATATACTGAATAAATGCAGAAATATATATATACTCTAATTGTGTTAAACTGAGTTAGTCATTCTTTGCTAGTGTCAAGAAGTGTCCCCCTTGAGGGACTGAGCAACAGGGGGAGGGAGAGACTAGTTGGAAGCAGCAAGGAGTTGCCAGACTTGACCTGGTGGGAACTGGCACCCTGAAGGCCCGATGGGCTGACGAGCTGCAGTGAGGCAAGTAGAGGTGTTCAGGATGTGTATACTACATCAGGAAAGACAGAGAGCAGAAGGTCTGCTCAACCTTCCAGAACCAGCGAGAGGCAGGCTTCAATCAGCAAAAGATAAGTACATGCATCTATCCTACTGCAGGATCAAAACACACCCCTTTAGGGAAAAACTCTTTCCAATTTACCTGACCCTGCTGCACTCTGCACCACAACCTGAGCTGGCTTCAGTGATAGCCACATTCCTGGGCTGGATGTAGGATTGGTTGCATGCTGTGAGCCATTCTCCAGGCCTTGGAGAGGGAACAAATTAACAAACAGGGAAAAAATAATCTGCTGGCTCCCCTAAAGCAGGAACATCTCCTTTGCCTAGGCACAGGCATATGGAGTCCATGGACTCTGAATGCCTTTTACTCCTGCAGGGCCCATTTCTACAGCATAGGCCCTCATTAGTACAGTATAACAGGGTATATACCTGAAGTCTAACTTCACCTGCTTCAGATATATGGTGGAGAGGCAAGTCCATGACATTTGACACTGCTCTATTAAGCAGGGTCCTCACCTACCCACATTAGGGGCCTGAGGACTGGTGGTTCCACCCATGACACCTAGCCACCCACAACAGGGGTCCAAGGAAAAGTGGTACCTCCCAGTTCTTACAGCCAACAGCACTGGGTGCCCATAGTCTAGCTGCAAAACCCAGCCATCTACATGCTCTAGGGAAATGGACATGCTTTCTTCACAGACTCTCAGGGGCAGTTGTCAGCCCTCTGCGTTGCTCAGTGCGTGAACCCCTACTGAACCCAGATACCTGTGCCTACAGCATCAATCCTGCTCTTCTGCAGGTGAGAGCCTGTACCACACACATGGTGACCATCTACCTGGATACCTGAGCTGACTCCATACAAGAAAAATAAATGGACTCCTGGACTTAACATACCTTGTAACAGCTCTAACTACCTGGTGATGGGATGTTAGAGCTTCAAAGGTGTCAATAATTAAAATAGCTCACTCAAACAACCTATTTGGGCAAATCAAAACAAAACAAAACAAGAAGCTAGGACACAGTAAGCAAACATAAAATAAATAAATATAATAACTTATTGATGGCTTGAAGAAAACAGACAATATCGAATCACATAAACAGGCAGACCGTGGTGACTTTGGGAAGCTCCCAAACCAAAGATTCAAAATCTTCTAGATGAATATCACTGCCTTGAATTGCTGGAGATAGAATACAAAAGATTACTATAGAGAGCTCTTCATGGGCTCAAGAAATCAGGCAAAATGCAGAACAAGCCAAGAACCACAGAGACAAAGCAATAGAAGAACTTCAGATTAGAGAAGAGCGTAATTACAAATTTAATAGGCTACAAGAATCCATAGACAGACAGTAGATATCCAGAATATTAACAATAAAATTTCAGTTAGACAACTCAGTAGGAAGTCATAGGAGCAGAATTTTGAGGAAGTGGAAGTCAGAATTAGTGAGACCGAAGATAAAACACTTGACACAAACATATTTGAGGAAAAATCAGATAAAATAATGAAACAAAATGAACAAATCCTAAGAATTATATGGGACTCTATCAAGAGGAATAACCTATGAGTGACTGGAGTAACAGAATGGGGGGGGGATGGAGATAACAAAGACTATAAAAAGAATTGTTGAAGATTTGTTGGCAGAAAACTAACTGATGAAGTTATCTATTTAAGATGCTTATTGAACCGCACAAAAGGTACATCCCAAAAGAAAGTCACTGAAACATGTTATAATCAAACTTGCCAAAATCAAAGATAAAGAGATAATTTTAAGAATGGCTGGGGATAAAAGAAAAGTTACCTGCAAATGAGAGTCAATAAGACTAAGCTTGGATTACTCAGCAGAAACCATGTAGGCAAGAAGGAAATGGGATGACATATATAAAGCTTTGAAGGAAAAAAAAAATTGCCAGTTAAGAATTAGATACCCAGAAAAACTGTCTTTCAGATATGATGGCAAAATTATATTTCCAGACAAACAGAAGTTCAGGGAATTTGCAAAAACTAAACTGAAATTACAAAAATACTAAAGGGATTCCTCCAGTTAGAAAATCAATAACGTCATATAAAAACCCATCATGAGAACACAGGACAGAACAACCAGGTATCGACCCAGATATGGAAATCACAAAAATAAATCAAAGCTAAAATGCTCAAAACAGGGAAACAGAGAGGTTATTATGTAAAAAATGACAATATTAAAACAAAAAAGGAGGACTATAAAAATGTCATAGATCTTACATATGGATAAGAAGTCAAGGCAATATAAAGATATAAAAGGGTGGTTTAAACTTGGAAAATAGGGATAAATATTAAGGTAACCGCAAATGAAACTAACAACCCTACACACCAAAAAGAGAAAAAAGAAAAACATAAAGATGCAGCAAATACAAAATAAACAACAATGAAAAACAGGAAAAGAAAATATATAAAGAGGACTTCACACAGAAAATTCAGTGGAATAAAAAACCTCTCAACACCACACTGAAAAAAGACATCAAAATGACCACACTAAACTCATACCTATCAATAATTGTGCTGAAAGTAGATGGGCTAAATGCTCCAATAAAGAGACAGAGAGTGGCAGAAGGGATTAAAAAACATGATCTGTCTATATGCTACTTACAAGAGACACAACTTAGACTTAAAGACACAAACAAACTAAAACTGAAAGGATTGAAAAAAATATATCAAGCAAACAGCAATCAAAAATGAGCAGGCACGGCAATATTAATTTCTGACAAAATAGACTTTAAAGTAAAATCCACCACAAAGGATAAGGAAGGACACAATATGATTATTAAAGGTTCAATACACCAGGAGGACATAACCATAATAAATATTTACACACCCAATGACAGGGCTCCAAAATACATTAGACAAACTCTAACAGCATTGAAAAGAGGGACAGAGAGCTCCACAACAATAGTAGATTTCCACCCACAACTTTAAGTGAAGGACAGAACATCCAGAAAGAAGCTTAATAAAGAAATGGAAGATCTAAATGCCACAATCAAACAACTTAACCTCAGAGGCATATACAGAACACTCCACCCAGCAGCAGCTAAGTACGCTTCCTCTTCCAATGTACATGGAACATCCTCCAGAATAGACCACGTATTAGGCCATAGGGCAAGCTTTAACAGAATCCAAAGCATCCAAATATTACAAAGCATCCTTTCTGACCATAAAAGTAGAAATCAATAACAGAAAAAGTAAAGAAAAAAATCAAACACTTGAAAACTGAACAATACCGTAAAACTATGGGGTTATAGAAGAAATTAAGGACAGAATAAAGAAATTCATAGAACCAAATGAGAATGAAAACAAATCCTATGAGAACCTTTGGAACAAAGGAAAACCAGTGCTCAGAAGTCAATTTATAGCAATAAATGCACACATCCAAAAAGAAGGGCCAAAATCAAAGAATTATCCCTACAACTCAAACGAATAGAAAGAGAGCAGCAAAAGAACCCCTCAGGCACCAGAAGAAAGGAAATAATAAAAAAAAAAAAAATTAGAGCAGAATTAAATGAAATAGAGAACAGAAAAACAATCAAAAGAGTTAACAAGACCAAAAGCTGGTTGTTTGAAAAGATCAACAAAATCGATAAACCACTGGCCAAACTGACTGAAGAAAAGCAGGAGAGGAAGCAAATAACCCAAATAAGAAATGAGATGGGCGATATCACAGCAGACCCAAACGAAATTAAAAGAATCATAACAGAATACTATGAAAAATTGTACTCTAACAAATTTGAAAACCTAGAGGAAATGAACAAATTTCTAGAAACACATTACCTACCTAAACTAACACAAACAGGTAAAACGACTAAATAAACCTATAACAAAAGAAGAGATTGAAAATGTAATTAACCCACCCCCCCCCCCCACCAAAAAAAAAGCCCTGAGCCTGACGGCTTCACTGGGGAATTCTACCAAACTTTCAGGGAAGAGTTAACACTACTACTAAAGGTATTTCAGAGCATAGAAAAGGATGGAATACTCCCAATTTCATCCTATGAAGCCAGCATAACCCTGATACCAAAACCAGGTAAGGATACCACAAAAAAGAAAATTACAGACCAATATCCCTCATGAACTTAGACACAAAAATTCTCAACAAAAGTCTAGTCAGTAAAATTTAACATATCAAAAAAAAAAAAAAAAAACCACGGTGACCAATTGAGATTTATACCAGGTGTGCAGGGATGGTTTAACATTAGAAAAACAATCAATGTAACCCATTACATAAATAAAAGACAAAGGACCACATGATCTTATCAATTGATGCAGAAAAGGCATTTGACAAAGCCCAACACCCATTCATGATAAAAGCTCTCCACAAAATAGGAATAGAAGGGAAATTCCTCAACACAGTAAATGGCATTTATACAAAGCCAAGAGCCAACATCATACTAAATGGAGAGAGTCTGAAAGCATTCCCCTTGAGAACAGATCTAGACACGGATGCCTTTTATTACCACTCTTATTCAACATTGTGCTGGAAGTCCTAGCCAGAGCAATCAGGCTAGGAAAAGAAATAAAGGGCATACAAATTGCTAAGGAAGAAGTAAAAGTATCTCTATTTGTAGATGATATGATCTTATACACAGAAAACCCTAAAAAATCCACAAGAAAACTACTAGAACTAATCAAAGATTTTTTTTTTTTTTTAATCAGGATACAAGATAAACATAAAAAAATCAGTTGAATTCCTCCACAACAATGAAGAGACAGTCGAAGAGGAAATCACCAAGTCAATACCATTTACAATAACCCCCAAGAAGATAAAATACTTAGGAATAAATCTAACCAGATATGAAAAAGACCTATGCAAAGAAAACTAGGAGACACTACTGCAAGAAACCAAGAGACCTGAAACAAAAAACCAAACCCAGTGCTGTCGAGTCGATTCCGACTCATAGCAACCCTATAGAACAGAGTAGAACTGTCCCAAAGAGTTTCCAAGGAGCCCCTGGTGGATTTGAACTGCCGACCCTTTGGTTAGCAGCCATAGCACTTAACCACTATGCCACCAGGATTTCCCAAAAGAGACCTACACAAGTGGAAAAACATACCTTGATCATGGATAAGAAGACTCAACATTGTGAAAATGTTCTACTCAAAGTGATCTATAGACACGATGCAATCCCAATTCGAATTCCAATGGCATTTTTTTGGGGGGGGAGGGCTTTAATGGAAAGAAATTTATTTTCTCACAATTTAGGAGGCTAGATGTTTCAATTCAAGGTGCTGGCTCTAGGTGAAGTCTGTTGGTTCTGCGTGAAATCCTCTTCTCTTTAGCTTCTGTAGTCCCTATGTTCCTGGGCTCCTTGGCAATCTTCATGTGGCATCTTTCTTCCCCCATATATGCTTGCTTGTCTCTGTCTATGCTGTTCCTACTAACTCAGGAGGGATCAGGTTTAGGACACACCCTATGCTGATATGAGCTCATTAACATAACAAAGAAAACCCTATTCCCACATGGCATTACAGGTATAAAGGTTAGTATTCCAGCACATATTTTGGGTGGGCCACAATTCAATCCATAATAATTGCTATTTTTAATTTTTTCTAGATGACAATGGAGCCCTGGTGGTGCAGTTGTCAAGAGCTCACCTGCAAACAAAAAAGGTCCACGGTTTGAATCCACCAGTCTCTCCTTGGAAACCCCACAGTGCAGTTCTGTTCTGTCCTACAAGGTCGCCATGAGTTGGAATCAACTCCACGGGAATTTTTTTTAAGATGAAAATATTGAGCAATGTATACTTAATAAGCCAAAGGTCAATGGAAACTGTTTTATTACAGCACCTTCACTCTTCTTCTTCTTCTTTTTTTTTTTTTTTTATGTCTCCTGATTTATGTGCCAAAAATCAAAAGGATTATTATTTGGTCATTTGAAACATTCATGTTGTCATCACTATTTTAAATTGTCCCATTGTTTGGGGACCCTAGAACAATATGAATAGGGTAAAAGGAGCTCCTTTCCCCTGTCCAGTGGTGGGGTGGGAAAAGGAATTTTCACCATCACCATGGGCCTTTTTCCAGGTGGAGAGCAGACGAACATTGTTCTTGTGTTCTGTTGAGTTGATTTTGACTCATAGTGACCCTATGTGACACAGTAGAACTATTTCATAGGGTTTCCCAGGCTGTAATCCTTACAGAAGCAGATCACCAAGTTTTTTCTCCAGTTGAGCACCTGGTGGGTTCCAGCCTCCCACCTTTTGGTTAGCAGCTGAGCACTTAACCATTGCATCACCAGGGCTCCTTGTTGTTGCTGCTGTAGCTAGATGCCATAAAGACAGTTCCCACTCATAATGACTGTACATACAACAGAATGAAACACTGCCTGGTCCTGTGCCATCCTCACAATCATTGCTATGCTTGAACACTTTGCTGCAGCCACTATATCAATTCATCTCCTTGAGGGTCTTCCTCTTTTTTGCTGACCCTCTACTTTACCAAGCATGATGTCCTTCTCCAGGGACTGGTCCCTCCTAATAACATGTTCAAATTATGTGAGACAAAGTCTTGCCATCATTGCTTCTAATGAGCATTCTGGCTGTATGTCTTCCAAGGCAGATTTGTCCCTTCTTTTGCAGCCCATGGTATATACAATATTCTTTGCCAAGATCATAATTCATTATATACTTTCTTTTCCTATATTTCATTATCGTTGATTTTGTATTTGCTGTCTTTATGTTTTGTTTTTTATTTTTTGATGTGTAGGATTGTTAGTTTTCTTTGTGATTACCTTAATATTTACCTCTGTTTTTCAAGTTTAAACCAGTCTTTTATTTCTTTATATCACCTTGAATTCCTCTCTATATGGAAGGTCTATGACTACATTTTTTAGCCCCTCTTTTTTGTTTTAATGTTGTCATTTTTTACATAATGACGTTTGTTTCCCTGTTTTGAGCATTTTAGCTTTGATTTATTTTGTGATTTCCCTTTCTGGGTTGATATCTGGTTGCTCTGTCCTGTGTTCTAGTTTTGGGTTGTTATCTGAAGTAACTCACTTTCTAACCAGAGGACTCACTTTAGTATTTCTTGCAATTTTGGTTTAATTTTTGCAAATTTCCTGAACTTATGTTTGGAAACGTTCTAATTTTTCCATCATATTTGAGAGACAGTTTTGCTGGATATAGAATTCTTGGCTGGCAATTTTTTTTCCCCTCAAGGCTTTATGTATCTCATCCCATTGCTTTCTTGCCTGCGTAGCTTTTCCTCAGTAATCCGAGTTTAGTCTTATTGACTCTCCTTTGTAGGTGACTTTTGTTTATCCCTGGCCGCTTTTAAAATTCTCTCTTTATCTTTGGTTTTGACAAGTTTGATTGTAATATGTCTTGGTGACTTTCTTTTGGATGTACCTCGCGTAGGGTTGATGGGCATGTTAGATAGATATCTTCTCATTGTTCCTGATAACAGGGACATTTTGTATCAATAAATCTTCAACAATTCTCTCTGTATTTTCTGTTATTCTCCCCTGTTCTGGTATTCCAGTCACTCGTAGGTTACTTCTCTTGATGGAGTCCCACATAATTCTTAGGGTTTCTTCATTTTTTTTAATTCTTTTATGTGATTTTTCCTCAAATATGTTGGTGCCAAGTGCTTTATCTTCAATCTCACTAAATCTGACTTCCGTTGCCTCAATTTTACTCTTACGACTCTACTGAATTGTCTAATTCTGATATTTTACTGTTAATTCTCTGAATTTCTGTTTGCTGTTTCAGTATATATTAGTCCAGCCTATTAAATTTGTCACTATGTTTTTGTATAATCTGCTTCAATTCCTCCACTGCTTTGACTGTATGCTGCTTGGCTTGTTCTGCATTTTGCCTGATCTCTTGAAGAGTTCTGTATATGATTCTTTTGTATCCTACCTCTGGTAATGCCAGGAAGTTCTCTTCATCTGGAAGGTGTCTTGATTCTCTGTTTTGAGAGCTTGCTAAAGCCACAGTGGTCTGCCTTCTTATGTGACTTGATATTAACTGTTGTCTCTGAGCCATCGATAAGTTATTGTATTTAAGTTTGCTTACTGTGTCTTAGCTTCTTGTTTTGTTTGTTTTGATATGTCCAACTAGGCTGCTTGAGTGAGCTAGTTTGATTACTGGCATCTTTGAAGCTAACTTCCTGTCACCAGTTGGTTAGAACTGTTACTAGGCTTGTGAGCCAAGGAGTCTGTTCACTTTTCCTGTATAGATTCAGCTCATGTGTCCAAATAGTCACCAAGTGTGTGGTACAGGCTCTCACTTACAGTCCTAGACAAGCAGGGGTGATTTGTGTAGGCACAGGTGTCTGGCTATAGCAGGTGGTCATGTGCTAAGCAAGGCGGGGGCTGAGAACTGGCCCTCGGTATCTGTGAGGAAAGTGTGTCCCTGTTCCCTAGAATACATAGGTGGGTGGGTTTTGCAGCCACTGTGGGCACCCAGTGCTGTTGGCTGTAAGGACTGGGAGGTACCACTTATCCTTGGAACCCTGTTGTGGATGCCTAGGTGTCATGAGTGGTAGAGCCACCAGTCCTCAGGCCCCTGATGTGGATAAGTGAGGACCCTGCTTAATAGGCAGAGCAGTGTTAAATGTCATGAACTTGCCTCCCCACCATGTAGCTGAAACAATTGAAGATAGACTTCAGGTATATACCCTGTTGTACTGTGCTAATGAGGGCCTATGCTGTTGAAATTGGCCCACAGAGGTCTATGCAGTGGTGAAAGGCATTCAAAGTCTGTGGACCCCTTACACCTGTGCCTAGGCAAAGGAGCAGTTTCTGCCCTGAGGTCCCGGCTTAGGGGAGCCAGCAGATTATTTTTTCCCTGTTTGTTAATGTGTTCCCTCTCCAAAGCTGGGAGAATGGCTCAGGATGAATGCAAGGTCCTTCTTCTGGCCCAGGGGATGCAGTCAGCTCAGACCCAGTGCAGAGTGGGAAGGGAGCAGGGAAGTGGCTGAGAAGTTTTTCCTGGAGGGGTATTTTTGGATGCCAGTAGGCTAAATGCAGGTACATATTGTTTGCCAATTATGGGCTGCTTCTCGCTTATTCTGGAAGTTTGAGCAGTCTCCACTGTTTGGCCTCCCCTGAGGTGGAAAACAAGTCCTAAACACCTCTGCTTGCCTCATTGCACTTGCTGTAGCAGTGGAATAGGCCTGGTGGTGGCAATTCCCCCAGGTCAGGTCTGGCAACACCTTGCTTCTTCTGAACAATTTCTCCCTCCCTCTGGTGCTCAGTCCTATTCCTTAACTTTGCCTTTGATTTTCAGGGCCCCAAGGTGTCGTGTATAATTGATTCACTTGCTTGTTTTTTTTTTTTAAGTCTTTGTTGTAAGAGGGACCACAGGAAGCATCTGACTACTTTGCTATCTTGGCACTGTCTCTCTCCAAAGGCACTTTTTAATGAGATGGAGAAACAAATCACCAACTTCGTATGGAAAGGGAAGAGGCCCCAGATAAGTAAAGCATTACTGAAAAAGAAGAACAAAGTGGGAGGCCTCACACTACCTGATTTTAGAACCTACTATACTGCCACAGTAGTCAAAATAACCTAGTACTGGTACAACAACAGACACATAGACCAATGCAACAGAATTTAGAATCCAGACATAAATCCATCCACATATGAGCAGCTGATATTTGACAAAGGCCCAAAGTCTGTTAACTAGGGAAAAAACTGTCTCCTTAACAAACGGTGTGGTATAACTAGATATCTATCTCCAAAAAAATGAAACAAGGCCCATACCTCATACCATGCACAAAAACTAACACAAAATAGATCAAAGACCTAAATATAAAATCTAAAATGATAAAGATAATGGAAGAAAAAACAAGGACAACACTAGGAGCACTAATACATGGCATAAACAATATAAAAAGTATTATTAATGATCCACAAACACCAGAAAAGAAACTAGATAACTGGGAGCACCTAAAAATCAAACACTTATGCTCATCGAAAGTCTTCACCAAAAGACTAAAAAGACAATGTACAGACTAGGAAAAAGATTTTCACTACGACAGATCTGATCAGCGTCTAGTGTCTAAAATCCACAAGATACTGCAAAACCTCAACAAACAAAATGACAAATAGCCCAATTAAGAAATGGGCATAGGACATGAACAAGCACTTCACCAAAGAAGACATTCAGGCAGCTAAAAGATACATTAGGAAATGCTCATGGTCATTAGGCATTAAAAAAAAAAAATTGCCATCAAGTCAATTTCAACTCATAGTGACCATGTAGGACAGAATAGAACTGCCCCATAGGGTTTCCAAGGAACACCTGGTGGATTTGAACTGCCAACCTCTTGGTTAGCAGCCCAACTCATTACCACTCTGCCACCAGGGTTTCTTATTAGGCATTAGAGAAATGCAAATCAAAACTACAATGAGATACCATCTCACCCCAGCAAGGCCCACATTAATCCAAAAAACACAAAATAATTAATGTTGGAGAGATTGTGGAGACTGGAACACTTATCCACAGCTGGTGGGTATGTCAAACGGTGCAACACTTTGGAGATCGAACTGGAGCTTCCTTAAAAAGCTAGAAATAGGACTAACACATGATCCAACAATCCAACTCTTTGGAATATATCCTAAAGAAATAAGAGCCATCACATGAATAGATACATGCACACCCATGTTCACTGCAGCACCGTTTATGATAGCGGAAAGATGGAAACACATAGGTAACAATCAACAGATGAATGGATAAATAAATTATGCTATTTTCACACAATGGAATACAATGCAATGATAAAGAACACAGATGAATCCATGAAACATCTCATAACATGGAGGCATCTGGAAGGCACCATGCTGAGTGAAATTAGTAGCAAAAGGACAAATATTACATGAGACCACTATTATAAGAACTCAAGAAAAGGTTTAAACACAGAAGAAAACAGCCTTTGATGGTTGTGAGGGTGAGGAGAGAGGAAGAAGGGTATTCACTAACTATATAGTAAACAAGAATTATTTTTGGTGAAGGTAAGGACAACACACAATACAGTGGAAGTCAGCAGAACTGGACCAAACCAAAAGGTAAGAAGTTTCCTGAATACAACCAAACACTTCCAGGTACACAGTAGCAGGGGCACGGGTCTGGGGATCATGGTTTTAGGGGATATCTTGATCAACTGACATAACACAGTTCATTAAGGAAACGTGCTGCATCCCAGTTTGGTGAGTAGTGTCTGGGGTCTTAAATGTTAGCAAGCAGCCGTCTAATATGCATCAACTGGTCCCAACCAGCCTGGAGCAAAGGAAAATGCACAACATGAAAGACAAGTAAAATATGAGCCCAAGAGACAGAAACAGCCACATAAATCAGAGACTAACATCAGCCCAAGACCGGAAGAACTCAATGGTGCCCAGTTATCACCAATGACTGTCCTGATAGGTAACACAACAGAGTCCCTGATGAGAAAAGTGAGATGCAGAACTCAAATTCTAGTAAAAAAAAAAAAAAAAAAACCCAGACTTAATGGTCTGACTGAGACTGGAGGGACCCCAGAGGACATGGCTCCCAAACTCTCTGTTAGCCCAAAACTGAAATCGTTCCCGTAGCCAGCTCTTCAGGCAAAGGTTAGACTGGACTATAAGACATAAAACGATACTGGTGAGGAGTGTGCTTCTTAGCTCAAATAACACATGAGACTAAGTCCAGAGGTGAGATGAGAAGGCAGAGGGGGACAGGAGCTGTTTGAATGGACACGGGAAATACAGGGTGAGAGAAGGAACATGCTGTCACACTATAGGGAGAGCAACTAGGGTCACATAACAAGGTGTGTATAAGTTTTTGTATGAGAAACTGCCTTGAATTGTAAACTTTTACTTAAAGCACAAGAAAAAAAGAAAAAAAAAAGTATACCCTCTTGAGAAGAATATTCTGAAAATGTCTTATCTAATATACACATAAGCTTATATTCTATAAATTCTATCGATTCATCCTAAAAACTATCACAAAGAAAATAAGCATATCAATGAAGAAATTATTTAAATAAATTTATTAATATCAAAGAGTACAAAAATATTTTAATAAAGCAAGTGTATATTTTTATTCCAAGCTAAGTATTTTATATTAAATATTTTAAAATTATTTAACATGAAATATGAAGTTATTAAGTAAAAGTTTAAATGGTGAGAAGATATTTGCCTTTCACAATTGGAAATTAAAAAATAAGAACAAATAATAAATGTTAGCAAAGTTTTGCTGAATTTGCCATCGTAATATTCTACAGATGGGTATGTACATAGACATGTATCTGGCAATGTACACTAAGAACCTTGAATAGGTAATTAAGTTTTTGTCTGATAATTGTACTTATCAGTGTTGATGTCAACAAATAATAAGCAAGTGTTATATAGTAATAAATTCATATATTTATTTATATATTGCATGGTAGGTTAAAACCCCAAAATTTGTTACCATCAAGTGGATTTCGACTCATAGCGACCCTATAGAACACAGTAGAACTGCCTCATAGGATTTCCAATGAGGGGCTGATGGATTCAAGCTGCTGATGTTTTTGGTTAGCACCCACACTCTTAAACAAATGGCAGTTTATATTTTCTTATTTACTTCCATCTCTATAATACTCTCCTAGTCTTGGTGAGCTAAGAGATTTTATTGAACAGAGTAAGAAGATAGTTTGCTAGCATAATATTATATCAAGCTATTTTTTTTTTTTTATTGTTAGGAGCAGTCAATATTTGCTGAAGATGCTAATGTTAACATTAGATGTAGCATACTCTGTCATCTTAATGCCTCCTTTTACAACTCACAGGGCATTAACCTGGTGTGAACCCAGTACCAGAGTGAAATCAGGGAGCAATAAAACCTTGAATACCAATACTTTGCAACTGTCAGCAAGAGAAAGTTAATCCCCAGCTAAACATATCTGAGGACAGTAGTGAAACCTCGAAGTCAGAATTCATAAACTTATGGATTTCCAGACTAAAAAAAAAAAATTCTATATGATATGGATAAGACATAATTTGAGATTGTTACTGAACCCAAGAAGGTGGGTCCTTGTCTGGCATCCTCAGCTGGACACTGGCCTTTGAGAAAGAGAAAGTAACTTTATTGCAATGTGCAGAGCAAGGAGCCGGGAGGAAGTTCCTCAGATCCCACTCCCTGAGCTACAGGGAAGCAGGGCTTGCCTGTATGTGATTTACGCAATAAGATGGCGGCCTCACAGACATACTGTGGAGGGAAAATTCTAGGATGCCAGAAAACAGGACATGATGTGGTTCTTGTTGGACCGCTCTCTTTGGAATAAAAAGGGTGATGATTTTTCTTCTGTTTCCTTCCAGCTGTTGCTGCGTCCTCCACTGAAGTCAATTAGCAGTCACAGCTGGCCCTTCTGTGCATGTGGGGTAGGGCAAATCTGGCTTAGGCTAGTTTAAGGACTAATACAAATTTATTGGCATTCATAGGGTCAGGTTACAATCCCCCCTTGAGTTGTAGCAATTCCTTAGTATTAAGGGATAAGGGTTTGTAACTAATCTGTCTACTTCCTGCTGACATTGGGTGGAGAAAAAGCCAATAAAGCTTTTTCCTGGTGCCAGGCCCTTTCATACACTCAGAGGTTTTTCCTTCAATCCAATTAGCAACCTCCCTGTAAACACTGTACACCTGCTGATGGATTCCAAGTTCTGGGCACCAGTGCTACTAGCCAGCTTCTGCCGCCTTGCTCCACCCCTAAGATTTAGGAGGGAAAAGGAATGGCTGAAAAAAGTTGCTTAGGTCCTAGAAGAACCAAAGAAAATTGCCTTGCATAAGAAGAACATATGCCAATAACCACTGAAATGCCAAGTTGGCCTCATTCCCAGCCCAGGAGACTGAAACAGAACCATTAGCTAAGATACCTGGAAACGCTAAATTCCTGGACTACTTAAGGATCATCTGAAGCACTACATCCCCAGGCTGCCTTAAGGGAAGTTTTCCCGTACAGCATTTTATAGGTGCTCAATTCGAGCCTGCTTCTAGGGGCCACCTGGACTCTCAACAGGGCAATGTAGCAGCTTGATCCAGGGCAGACTAGCCTCTTGGAATACAAGCATTCACTCACATTGCCCACACTAGCTTAGGTTTTTAAGTAGACCTTTTAAGCACACAGTCAATGCACTATTTACTGTGGTCTCCAGGGAGCATGTAGCTTCCACTGAATTCCTAAATGTCCTGACTTTGGATACAAAGGCTTCTCCGTCATGGCTTTGAATTGAATAATTCAGCCAAATCTAGGAATAATTTCACTGAGGCGAGATTTGCTTACCTCAGATGCCTTTTCTGTTTGGAAGGGACATCTAGTAAAGGAATGTACAAACACTAAAAGATACTCGAAACTTCCTGTAGCCTTTGGCATAATTGTTAAGAAACTGTTAAGTCCACTTGCCAATCTTCTCCAGGCTCAGTCCCAGTCCCATGGGCTTGTACCCCAAGCACAGGAGGGGTGGGCCTGTTTTGTGATTGTTCTTTTCACAGGTAACACACTGTTGAGTCTTCTGTAGATTAGGCCCTTTAATCAGTTTGGCTAGTCGGTGAAACATAGCATCCGAACCATAACGTGTGCTCTCTTTCATGATCTGCCTTTATTATCAGGTGCAACACCTGTTCTGGCATTAACACCTGTCCTTGGAAATTGTACAACCATCCATCTTCTGCTCTGTTATTAAGATCAAAGCCCCATTCACAAGCTCTGTTTATATCTCATTGCGTGCACGGGGGGTTTTCTAGTAGCTGAAGTTCAGGCAAGGCAAGTGGCAGGGGTTTTTTGTCCTAGGGGCTTGTTCGTACATCTGATCCTTTAATTATGTGAGACCTTCCCTTCTGGTGCCCAGGGCAGTGTATAAGTGCCACCTCTGTTGACTATAGTACATTATTCAAAAAAGACACCTCTAGTAGGCTTTCTTTCCTCCAGCTGAGATGTTCTTTGCTGTCACAGGCCTGCCAGGGTTTGGGGCAAGGTAAGAATGGTGACCATCTTGCCAGGCCCTGAAGATGTGTGCTGGCTCTGCCTGTGTTTGGCAGCTCTTCACTCTGACAGTGCAGCTGGCCTAGGGCTGGGGCTGCAGACTTTCCCAACCTGGGGTAGCTGGAGGGTCTCCTGTGTTCCTGGGACAGTAACAGAGGCCATGTTCTCCAGCTCTCTGGTCTGCTGTATCAGTAAGTTGTCCCACTGTTATTGCAATCCGGGGCTCCTCATGGGTTGTGAGGGAGCCCATGGGCCTCATTGGTCTGAATCATTGACTGACAGCTGCAGGTGCTCTGTTATGGGTTTCGTGCTCAAACTGGGTTGACTGCAGTGGTCACTCTCACTTCCAGTGGCCTTCTTGTTTGCAGTAGGCACACTGGACCCACCTTTAGGGGGCCTTGGGTTGGCCACTGGCCCTTTTGGGGCCCATGGGGACTTACCTTGCATGAGGTCTGCCTGGGTGGCAGGTTACCTTTGAGAGCTGCTGCCAGGAGTGTGGCCTTTTTCCTCATACCTGGTCAGGATTATTGAAGACCTTAAAGGCAATCTCAACAAGTTGTGAAGTATTCATTCCTAGACCTCCTTTTAACTGTTGAAGTTTTCACCTGATGTCAAGGGCGCTCTGGCAGGTGAAAGTTGTATTTATTAACCTATCATTTTCTGGGTCTTCAGGGTTTATATGTCCATATGCTTCACACATCTGTTCTAGGAAGCTGGGGAGATTTTCCTTGGGGCCTTGTACATCCTAAACTTTTCTAAGACTCCTCTGTTTCGGGGCCCCTTGCTATAAATCAACTATCAAACAATTTTTATAATGTTCTAGCTGTCCTGCCCTTAGCCGATATCTGTGGCAGGTACAGCCTGGGCTGCCTGGAGTCTAATACCATTCTGAGGGTTGAGGTTATGCAATCTGTCGGCCTCCTGGCATGCGTACCTTTTCTAAGACCATCTTCCTTTCCTCTGGAGTTAGGTAAGGAATGGTGTATGAACCCAGGTAAACCCTCTAGGCTGGACTTTGTAATCCAGTCCGGTAGCCATTTACCTCAGTGGAAATTGCCCTGAGGAGAGTTGGGTGGATCTCTAGCCAAATTGCACTCCACTAAGGGCATTGGGGAGACTATTCCCTGGGCAGTGTCTGACTCATGAGGGACAGACAGCAATTTGCTGGAGGGGTGGCAGAGGGTACTGCTAACGGGAGAGCAGCTGCCAGGTCAGGAAGGGGTATGAATAAATGCAAATCTGAATGGAGTTCAGGTTTTTGACTAAAGTCCCCACTCTATACACAAAAAGCCTGTGTTTCTCCTGGGCAAATCCTAGTGGCTTTTATGTCTCCCTAAAAGATTCTTTTTTTTTTTTTTTCACATTGTCTTAGCTATTTTCTTTGTACCTCAGGGCCCAGTTGATGTGTCTTTATGAGTCTTTGTGAGTCCAGCTCCAGCCGTGTCACATTCTCTGTGCTGAAGGACAGGAAATAATGAATCACTCACTCTTATTGATCAGAAGTTGGAGATAACATTTCAGTGATCAATACCTGGATTTAGCCATGTTCCTAAATGGTGGCCATTGCAGGCTCTTTAAACTCACGGTGCTGGTTTTCCACTGGATATCATTTGGTTCTTCACCAGGATATTAAGTCAGAGTGATATTTGCAGTCACATTGCTGGAGTGGACAGACTCAATGCACATCAATATTTCAGCCCAAGGCCTTCTTTTGCTCTTTTAGGTATGTAAAACAATGGAAGATAAACTTTATTATGCCTGATACTATCAGAATGCAGACTAAGAATATTACTATCTCTTGCAGTAGTGCTCTAGCCAATGTACTTATTCCTGATGGTAACCAACCAAATAAATGTGGTGTTTGTAAGGGTGTTACAGAATGTAACCAAGTAGCTTACTGGCTAATTCTGTGCATACCTTGTTCTACTCCTGCATTATTTATCCAAATGCAACAAGAGGTATTTGCTACAGACCATTCTACACTTTCTTGGGCTAATAAAAAGTCTTAAAGCTATTTTGTTATCTCATGTCACCTTGGCTAATGAGGTCAGAGATTACTGTTGTGTTTTTATCTCCTTAGCAACTTTGTCTGTTATTAGTTCTATAGTGATTTATAAAGTTCTGAAAGATATTTTTTTTTTTCAATTCAACTATACCATAACTAGGAATTAAAGCTACCAACCATGCCCTGAGTGTTGGACCAATGCGTTTGTTTTTGACTCGCATTTCATAAAAATAGTGTGTAATAATTTAACATTGCCTTTTCAATATTTACTAGTATCATTACTATGAATATCTAAAGGTAATCTTAAAATTCCCAGTATGTTGCCCATGCATTCACCAGGAATCTAAACAAGAGATAGCCCACGTAAACACACTATCGGTTGGAATGGGGTCATTTAAAACCGGTATAGTTGGATCCACCACACAAAGTTTGCCTAAAGGAAACAGAAGGTATAGAAAAATTCACTTGTGACAACCAGATTTTCCTTAGAGTATACATTATTGACAAGATGATATAGGATGGACCTCTCCTATTGGAGGTCTTCAGTTAATCTGTTTAAAACATATTAAGTGTTCGTCTTGAGGGCAATCTGTCCCTCCTTGGTCTACCTATTAACAGTCATGGGTCACTTTCTCAGGAGTAGTGTCACAAAACTCTTTTTATGAGAGAAGTTCTAATTCAAGAGTTGCAATATCTAAATCGATTAGTTAATAATTTAGAAAAAAAGAAAATGGCTGCTTATATCTAGAAGAATAGCATTTCCTCAAAAAGCTAAAAATAGAACTACCATCTGACCCATCAATTCTACTCCCAGGTATATAGCCAAAAGACTTGAAAGCAGGGACTCAAAAAGAGACTTGTACACCAATGTCCATTGTAGCACTATTTACAGTAGCCAAAAGGTGGAAACAACCTAAATGCCCATCGACAGATGAATGGATAAACAAATGTGGTGCATATACACAATGGAATACTACCCAGCCAGTAGGAGAAATGAAGTCTTGATACATGCTACAGTATGAATGGAGCCTGAAGACATTATGCTGTGTGAAATAAGGCAATCGCAAAAGGACATATATTGTATGACTTCACTTATATAAAAAGACAAGAAAAGGCAAATGTATAGAGATCAAAGTTTATTAGTGGTTACCAGGGGTGGAAGGGGAGAGGAAAAGGGGAATTAGTGTGATGGGAAAATCACATGATTAAGGGTTGTGTTGCACAGCTGATTATTATAATTGCTGTCAATAGGTTGTACACCTGTACAAAGTTGAGTTGGCAAAAGTTGTGTGATATATTTACAACAATGACAAAAAATAAAAAAGAGTAGCTGCTTAGGCTGCTTATGTACAGCCAATCCCCTCATGGGATTTGGTCCTTGGTTTGGAGGTTCAGGGTCATGGTTTTATGGAACATCCCCGTTAGTTGGCCTAATAACATGTTTAATGTTTCTGTTCTAACTTCTAGTTCCTTTGGGTAATGACTGGGGTCTTAAAAGCTTGCAAACGGCCATCCAGGGCACAACAATTGGTCTATGTTCACCTGGAACAACAGAGGAAGAAAGAGAGTCAAGAACAGGAGAAGGATATGGAATATGTAGCTAATTGCTTCCATGAACAATCACCTCCTTTGTCATGAGACCAGAAGAACTGGATGGTGCCTGGCTACCATTATTGAACATTTTGATCAGTGATTCCATAGAATAATCCTGATCAAAAGGGGGGAAATGTAGAACAGAATTTAAAATTCTTGTGGACTATAGACTTTCTGGAATTTTGGAGGGTGGATGAATCCTTGAAACTATTTCCTTGAGACAATCTTTAAAACTTAAACAAAAAATATCCTGAAGTCAATTAAAACTGAACAGTAGTTTAGTTAACTAGTGAAGAATGTTAGCCTTGAGCATTAAACTCTTTTAAGCTCTATCTGTATGGGATCGAATTGACAACAGCAGCTTGAAATATTAGCTAGGAACCTTAGGGGACAGTGAGTTTATATTAATGAGGGAGGAACAACTCAAAAAAAAAAAAAAAAAAAAAACCCAGTGAAAATGGTTGCACAACTCAAAGAATGTGATGAATGTCACTACATTGTATATGTAGAAACTGTTGAATTGGTGTATGTTTTACTGCGTATATTCTCAACAACAACAAAATAAATAAAATTTAAAGAAAAAAAAAGTGAAACCATTGGGGTGTAAGAAATACTTGGATGTAAGTGGAAATGGAAAATAATGCATTTTAAGCTTATCCCACAAACCCCAAAGTTTTAAATTACTGTAATTCACAATCTAAAGAGGTGCATTCACAGCGGTGGGAGTTCAGGCCTACATCTACATGTGGTACATGATCGTTGATCAGCCTGTTACAGCAGACTGCAGCCGCATACGCTGTTTGTATTTGTATGGCATATCATCACACAACAAAGCATGACATTCTCTGTTGATGACTTTCCCCTGGCCTAAGTAAACAACTGATTATGCCAAACTTTGGGTGACACTTTGTATTGATTTAGAGAGTAGTGCAAATAATCCCAGGGCCATATCATCTAGTGTAATGGAATGAATTGTGACTGTTTTCCATCTACGTGCCCTCATTTCTGCTTTGAATATCAGGATTTTACATATACATGACCTGGAAAAATACATTCATGAAAATAATGTGATTCAAGCAGGAAAGCTGCAAAATGGTGTTTTTTTTTTTTTTTTAATTATGTTTAACTTAGATTGTACCTACCTGTTTTGCCACTAGATTGTTCATGCATATGTGTACTTCTTTATTGTAGGATAAAAGGAAATTCAAGAAGAGGAAGTTACTCTTGATAAATCAAAATTATTATTTCAATGTATAGAAAAGGCTGTTGTTGCCTTCTATTTGAAAATAGGTAAAATAAAGAAGTAAAGAATCAGTCATTTCTAGCTATGCAAACATAGACATTAATGTAATGGAAAATATTCCATAGTGATAATATACTTACTTATTATCTTCCATTTATTTAAATTATGGTTAAAAACACTTCAAATTTTAAAATTTTATTCTTATTTCTCAATATTAAAAAACACATTTAAAAATATTAATGTAATTAAGAAATGAATTAAGTGGGAATAATCGCCTTCTTTTGTATAAATGAAATCATAAAGTGCTGAAAATATGGAACTGGAAACTGATGCATTCTTCTTGTCTAGCTACATTTTATATTTTTCTAGGTTAGTAAATACAGGTGTTCCTCATTCTTTCAAAATAGACGTCTTCTAATGCCTGATGGATGGATATTTAATGTCATTGGAATTCTTTCTGTTTTTTTTTTTTCTTTCGCTTCATACAATGCTGTTATAAAATGTATTCAACAAAAATATGTAAAATTGCATATTTCGATTTTATAAATTCCTAACTTGGATTTTCCCTATCACAAAAATGAATATACAAAATTCCAAAATATATCATCACAACGTTTCACAATCCATATTTCCACCAATGGTTCAGAACACCTGCTTTCCATTGGACCATTGCTATCACTAAGTATTTTTAACTCTTCCGATATTTGCTAAATCATTTGGAAAAATGACAAATTCCAACTGTCATTTTAATTTTAGTGTAGTTTTAAGTGAAATTAGATAACTCTCCTGTCTCATCTTCTACTGGAAACTCCTGACATGCATTTTGTTCATTTTTATACTTTTATGTTGATGTGAGGAGTTCTATATTTATTATGGAGTCCTGATGGCACAGTGGTCAAGAGCCCAGGCTGGCAGCTGGCACCCACCAGCTGCTCCTCAGAAGAAAGATGTGGCAGTCTGCTTCACTAAAGAATAAGGCCTTGGAAATGCTATGGGGCAGTTCTACTCTGTTCTGTGAGGTCACATTGAGTAGGAACTGATTCGACTGCAGTGGATTTAGGTTTTTTTTTTTTTAAATCTAATTTAGTTATATATATTTCAATATTTAATGCAGTTGATATTACATTTGGAGTTTGATGTGAGGTGTAGAATATGATTTTCACTGCTATTGTCTAGCTAATTGTGCTGGATATGTTGTTAATGACACATTTTATCATCATTTTTTGTAACCTTTTATACTGAAGTCACATACATCAATTCTAGCTTTCCGCATTCTGATCCTCTTTTCTGTTTTGTTTTTTATACATAAGTGCCATACTGTTTTATTCATATGAGCATCTCACAGTGCATTTTGACAACTAACAATAAGTGCATGTGGGTGTTTTTCTTCTAAAAGTGTTTGTAATAATTTACAGAAAATACAAGGAAAAGAGGAGCATGTTCCTTGACAACACTGATGAATCAATAGAACACAGAATGTGAGGTATTTTATAAGGCAAATGACTCAACTTCTCCAACAAATAAATATGTTTTTATAGGAGTGGGAACATATAAGATTATAAGAAACTCAACATACTTGTTAACCAAATCAAATAGGTGAGCCACTTTGGGATTCTGATTTTTAAACATATGCTTATGGTAACACAAGTCCCTGGGCAGCACCAAACTGGTAAGTGCTTGATCACCAACTATAAAGTTGGCAGTTCAAACACACCTGGAGGAAGTAAGGTCTACCAATCTGCTTCTGGAAGGTCACAGACTTGAAAACCCTAAGGAGCAGTTCTGCTGTGCTCACACAGGCTCACCATGAGTCAAAATCAACCTGGCAGCAACTAACAGCAAGATACGAAAATGACTAAAATTTTAACGCAAAATGTTTTATGATATTAAGGAATAGTTGTTAATAGATTTAGATCTGATAATGGTATAGGAATTATGTTTTAAAAGGTCTGTGTTGGTAAAGGTATACACTGAAAGATTAACAAGTGAAGGGATGTGATGTATGGGACTTACTTTAAAATACACAGTGGATAGAGAGGTGAGCGGGGTACGTGCAGCAATATCTGCCTCATAGTGATAATTATTGAAGCCATGAGATGTATATTCATGAGGTTTCATTGTAATATCCCCTCACTTTTATACAAAATACAACTGTTCATGACACTTTAAATAATTTTGAGCTATTCTTATCCTTTTATTCTTCCCAATACAACGTTGTGCTTCAATTAATACCTCCTAAAAAAAGAAAATAAGGAATCTATAGGAAGCCCTGTTGGCGTAGTGGTTAAGTGCTACTGCTGCTAACCAAAGTGTCAGCAGTTTGAATCTGCCAGGTGCTCTTTGGAAAAGCTATGGGGCAGTTGTACTCTGTCCTATAGGGTCGCTGTGAGTCAGCACTGGCTTGACGGCACTGGGTTTTTTTTTTTTTTTTTGATTAAAGGAATCTATGATGTTGGGTCAGAAATCCACTATGTATATAGTGGATTTGGGGGGAGAATTATAATCTTTGCTGTATTCTGCCTTGTAATCTAGAAACATGATACATCTATTTACTTCCTCTTAAGTGAAGTTCAGGGAAAAAATATTTTATATAAATATCACAGAGGTCTTAATGATTTCTGTTTAGGAAATGTAGAAATTTTGTGGCATTTGTGATTTTATTAGAAAACAGAATTTGTAACTTCAGGGCTCTTCTTTTTCCATACTAATGGGGTGTCATTACACTTTCTGAGCATTCTTTTTAGTTCTTACGGTTTTTCAGTTGAGTCTAATAATGTTCCAGACTAATTATATCATATACAAATAACATGAATATTTGCTTGCTTTTCAAAAGTGAAATATTTTTGGTTCAAGTGTTGCCATGATATCCAGGGTTGATATTTCCAAGAAAAATGATGGGTATTGATATTTAATGTCTGATTATGACATTAATGGAAAATATGAGCTGTATTATTTTCCATTTAACCTATCTATGGATTTTATCATATTACAGATTTTTTTCTGTCTCTTCTAGACTATGAGAAATTTTAGTGTGTAGTTTGTTTTTAGTGTTCTGTGGAAATTTCTGTTCTTTTACAAAAAAGGTTTATCCCCTATTGCTGTGGTATCACAGTTTTTCTTTGATTTAGAATCATTATTGACTTGTCTTTTTCTCTAACATCTTACATGCAACAATTCCTTTTGGTTGTATCTTTGGAATAGATTCCTTATTGGTGCACTCGGCAGTTACTCCCTTGCCTACACCCTGGGCCCAGCTGCCATTACAACTTTGTTGGACACTGTGAGGACCTCCCAACTCCTCTCCCAGCCTTTATTTTTGTCGTCTTGAAACTAGTCATACAACAATGAAGGGAAGCTCTTAAAAAATTACTCATATGACATATTTTCTGATCAAATCCCTCCAAAGATTTTAAATAAATCCAAGTCCTTTAAACTTCCATGACCAGCTTTTGGACACATCTCTCACCTCACCACAGAACTCCCCTCATTCCCTTGATTTTTGTTGTGCATCCTCCTTGTTTTGTCCCATGGCCTCCAGGCCTTTGCACTGTGGTTCCCTCCCCTAGTATTTTCTTTCATATATTTTTCGGAATGTATTAATTCCTCTGTTAACCCCCACAAACTTAGACCTATACTGTCTCCATGGGAGGAGTATATTTCCCTGACCCGTTGACACTTGTCCTAGCCACGTGACTTGGTTAATAGAATGTGGATATAAGTGTGAGTGTAACGGCTCCCAGCCTAATCTGTAAGAGGTTTTGCCCCTGAGACCTTCAAGTTCCACCATGAGATGAACATTCATCAAGTAGCTGCTGCCCATCAGCTTGTCAAAGGAGATTAAGAGACTCATGGAATCAACCTGAACTCACAACCTGTACAGTTGTGTGAAACACTTTTTATTATAAGCCACTAAGATTTTGTGGTTGTCTTTTATGCATCATTACTGTAGTAAAATCCAGACTAATATAGGAACATAATATGAAAGCCAAATACAGACCTAGTTACATGTGAAATATATGAATGATTCGCTTTACCTGGAAACAAGGAGAGGATTATTCTTGGTGAACCCCAAGTAGTGGGGTATTTCTCATCTCTTTCATGACAGGATTTACCATATGACTTGTTCTAGCAAACTGAATATGAGTGAAAGTGAAGGATTCCACATCCAAACAGAAAGACTAAGTGTAATTACCTGGTTCCATCATTGTTCTTTGCATGCGCTATCGAAGCGGTTAATAGAGGAGCTCCTCACTAGCCATGAAATAAGAAAGAAGATAATACAGATCAGAGTTGCATTTGACTCACATCCAAGACATACTATAGATAAGAAATACCCTCACTCTTTAAGTCACTGGGACTTGTAGTATTAACCAACTAGTATACAGTTCAAGCCCAGTTCCAGGAGTGTAACCTAAGAGTTTCACCAATAACAGTGATAACCTTTGTCATGATTATTTGAGAAGCATGAATTCAACAAGATGTTGTCTAATTAGACCAATGTTTATTTGTTCTGGAGGTCTGGTGGTGCAGTGGTTAAGAGCTCGGCTGTTAACTGAAAGGTTGGAGGTTCAAATCCAAAAGCTGCTCCTTGGAAACAGTGTGGCACAGTTCTGCTCTTTCCTATAGGTTTGCTATGAATTGGAATAGACTCAAGGGCAATGGATTTGATTTTGTTTGGGTTTTATTTTTTCTGGAAATGGGTTCTGATAAAGAATTGCCCATATTATTCTTATAATTACCTAAGTAGCTTCTTATGGACACTGTGGCTTGCAGTGTCCACTGTGTGAAGCCTGGGATGGTTGTTTTCACTTTCTTTTCCAGCCAAAGGAATCACACTTAGAATGTAACTGACACTGTCTAAAGCAAAGGAAAAATATGGGAAATTAATTAATTATACCTTTGACCTCCTCAATAAGACCATGTCTGAAAAATACCTTACATTTGGAATACCAAACATTAACCTGTAATTATTATACAAGTTTGAATTGAAGGGTTTTTTTTTTTTTTTTGGTACACAAAGAAATTTTAACCGATTCAATGATAATGCAAATAAGTGCTGCCACTGCTGCTGCTGCTGCTGATGATGATAATGATATACACACATCCCATTCTATATGTATTTGATATAATTAATACTTAGAAAAAATGAAGTGATATGTTGACTTACTCTACAAGCATGACTTGAGACCAGTGAGATATCACAGCCGTCTCCTAGGAACAATAGGCGTATTGGTTTTGTCAGGCCCTAAACGAATCATGTCTCTATAATTGCCTACATGAATACTATATATTTAATCCTTTCAAGTGAACATTTACATACTTTCAGAGCTGGTCTTTACTGATGATAAGATAACAGGGCATAGATATGTTTGAAAATTCTTCCTTCAGTCCTTTTTTACTCCAGTTTAATTGAAGGCACTGTGATTCTGGTTAATTCATAGTTGGCACAATATTTCAAATCTGCTAACTTTTTTCAGAGTTTTTGAAATGACCCTACTGAGTAAGTGATTTTGATGACTTTTACATACAACTTCCATCAACTTAGTTGCTTGGCACATGAGAATATTAGTTAAACCATTTAAGTCTGATTACTGCCACTTCATTTCTCACAAAGTGACAAGAAATATCTAAGTATTTTGAAAATAGTTGTGTTGACATTTGTAAACATTTTCTCATGCTTTACTTGAGTCATATTAAACCCCTTTGGGAAGGTGAGGGTGGAGAGGCAATTAGGAATATTCCACAGCTGGCTCCAGTCAGGTAATTCCCTTCTATGAATCCTTCTTTTATGATAAAAATCTCACTTGAGATGATTCTAGATGATATAATTATCAAGGAAGAATAAAATTCTTATTTTTACACCCATGAGATTTTATTCTACTGGGAATTAAATTAATTTGATTAGCATTTATTCTCCTGGTGCCATATGCAAGCAGTTGCACATAGAAGATATTGTTTATTTAAGATCTTTGTATTCCTTTTTTTAGCCTAAAGATTCTTCTTTGGGACCCAGTCAAGGGTGCCAAATTTGCATTTGTTTATTTTCCCAGCCTTTATGAACCAATGAAATAATCACCAGCAAAGTAAGTAGCTATAAAAGTGAATGTTTCTGCACAAATGGCTTCCAGTGCATGACTACAGAACCTCAGGCGTGTATCACTGGCTGAGATGCGATGGAATATGCTGCTGCTTCTAAGATCTTGCAGGCAAGGATGATTCTCTTTCACCAACAAAGCACGGCTGTATCTACAAAAAAAAAAAAAAAAAACTTGTTGCTACGGACTTGATTCGAACTCATAATGACCCTAGAGGACAGAGCAGAATTGTCCCATAGGGCTTCCAAGGAGCAGCTGGTGTGTTAAAAATGCTGACTTTTGTTTAGCAGGTGTAGTTCTTAAACCATTGGCTATCAAAATAATAATTTTAATTATATTACCACAATGTCAGTAAAAGAAGGAATTTAATCCTATTTCCAATGTTTTATTCAGCCTTTAGGCTTTTTACATTTTAGTTACAAATGGGTGTTTTCTATAATATAAGGTAATAGAATCTTGGCTATAAAAGAATAGTAAGGGATGTGATTATTATTATTATTTTAACCTAGTAATTCCCATAAATGACTATTTAATCAAATGCACATTATTCTATTTCAAACACCATTGTGGAAGCAACCTACTAGAGTTTTCTGCTATAAACATACTTTACATTTTGCTTCATTTTTTTTTCCTAGTCCTATCCTTTTGAGATCCAATCCTTTTGAAATTCCCACCTGCTGTTTCTGCCTTACTCTTCTTACATTAATAACAAAATAGTAACATCTATGTTTATAAATTTTTTACTTCAACATGAAAGGTAAAGTAGCCATTATGAATTCAATAGATGAAGGAATAAGTAACATATTTTTATTGTCTTATTATTTTAAATAACTTTCATAAGCCATGTGAGGCAGACAAAGGAATTATCTCTATTTCAAATTCGGAAATGTTAATTTGCTTACTTAGAAGCATATCCCTAGTAGCATATAAACTTTGGTACTCAGCCTAGCATTTGTGAAGTCATAGTGGAATGGAGGGGTGAGAGAAAAGGCACTAAAATAGAAGGAAAGCAGGAAAGAAGAAAGGAAGAAAGGAAACAATACTGAGCAAGCTGTCTAGAAGGTTGGAGTGAATAAAGAAGGCAGGTAGGAGGAATATCAATATTTGTTAGTATCAACTTTGTTTCATCTACTGTCCTAAATAAATTATATGTATATATATATATTTCCAGATGAGAGTCAATGATAGTCATCATCCCATCTGTGGGTGAGTAAAGCAAGGCTACAGAAAGTAAAGAACCTTACCTAAAGTTGTCAGCCCAAAAGGTGTAGAGTGATATTACAAATACATACCTGTGTAACTAAGCCAACATTGTGTATGTCAGTGATATTATTTTCCTTACCATTATACTGGCTCCCTCTTCATGCTTACAGTGTAGGCATTGATGGACAGTACATGATATCTGCTTGATTCCTAGGTTTCCTATATAAAAGAGGATGATGAGAGTAATGAGAAATTTAAAGTATTGAACACTACAAACACCCTGAGAAGTAACGTACCTAATATGACGTGAACATTTGACTTCATTCCCCAAAAATAAGAGATAAGAAATACTAGACAGCAAAGACAATTTATGTGAAAATAGTAACGCATCTACTCCTGACCATTTACTGTGTTAGCATCATAATTGCTGTTCAGAGATAGATGTGAAGTTTATGCATTTACAATGGGTAAAAACACAAGCACCAACTGGTTAGATCTAGAGGTAGTTAGATTGGAGCTAGTTGTTTTATCTGACTTACTACAGCAAAAAATTGAAAATTGTTATATTTTTGATCAATTTACATTCTAAAATTTTAAAAATTACATGATGCTCTTTGATACATTTCATGAGCTAAAAATGTAGATGGAATATAAACTTATCAATTTATCTGACTTACTGCCAAAAAATTTGAATGTTAATACTACTTTTGATCAATTTATATTTTAAAACTTAAAAAAAAAGTATATTAAAAAAATAGCAAATAGATTGTAACCTGCTTCCAAAATGATGAAACTGATGTTTAGCCCGGGACATACAGCTAGTCAAAGAAGGAAATAAAACCCAGGTACTTGAATCTTGACTCTAAATCCTGTTCTGTCTCCACAGAAGTTTTTAATCATGTCTGAATTCTATGAATGAACAAGGAGAAATATGGTAAACAACAACAACAAAAGCACACCGTTTTAAGTGTTAAGAGAAATAAGGAAGACATTAAAAAAAAAAAAAAGGCTTCCCCAACAGGCATAAAGTGTAATAAGACAATGAACATGATAAAGGTCATAGTAATGATAGTGACCGTAGTGCTATAGAACATAAATAAAATGACTTTACAATGACATGGACTTTTCAGTACGACATAAAAGGATAGTAGGACTAGAACTTGGCCTTACAGCTTTGGGGGAGTTTTCATAGCTATTTAGGAAGTGATAAAATGGGGAAAAGTGATGTGTTTAGAATGGGAAGAATTGTAGGCAAAGCTATATTTATGTATTTAGGTATTCTTCCTATACCATGAGATTTGTAAAATGAATTATTACATGAAAATATTACTTGAATGATATAGACAAGTATTTTAATTCCAATAAATCAGAAATCTCAATACCTGCTAAAGGGACAAGCTGTTGGATATGCAGTAAGCAGCATGTACCTATTTTATTTCAGTGTCCAGGTGCTCAGCTATTTTACATAATGCTGGTAACCTCTCTTGCAGTTACTTTTATTTTTTGTTTTCTGTTTATATTTGTCATCATAATAGATATCTCATGACTTACTCTGCTGTTTGATGGTGTTTTTATTTATTTTTGTCTGTTTTAATCATCTAAATTATCTTAGGCTGTGTTCTTTAGAGAAGCAAAACCAGTAAATAGTGTAAATATACAGAGAGGGAGAGATTCTTTTTCTTTTTTTTTTATTGTGCTTTAGATGAAAGTTTACAATTCAAGTCAGTTTCTCATACAAAAACTTATACACACATTGTTCTGCGACCCTAGTTGCTCTCCCTATAATGTGACAGCATACTCCTCCTCTCTACCTTGTATTTCCTTTGTCCATTCAGCCAGCTCCTGTCCCCCTCTGCCTTCACATCTCTCCTCCAGACAGGAGGTGCCAACATAGCCTCATGTGTCTACTTGAGATAAGAAGCACACCCCTCACCAGTATCATTTTATGTTTTATAATCCAATCTAATCTTTGTCTGAAGACTTGGCTTTGGTAATGGTTTCAGTTTTAGGCTAACAAAGGGTTTGGGAGCCATGTCCTCTGGGGTCGCTCCAGTCTCAGTCAGACCATTAAGTCTGGTGTTGTTACTAGAATTTGGGCTCTGCATCCCAATTTTCTAGTGCTTCATCAGGGGTACTCTTGTTGTGTTCCCTCTCAGGGAAGGCATTGGTGGTAGCCAGGTGCCGTTTAGTTCTTACAGTCTCGGACTGATGGAGTCTCTGTTTTATGCGACCCTTTAATTCTCTTGGGCTCACATTGACCACATACACCACTCACCAAAGATGGATGCAGAACGTTTTCTTAATATACTTTGTTATGCCTATTGACCTAGATGTCCTCTGAAACCATTGTCCCCAGACCCCTGCCCTGCTACTCTGTCCCTCAAAGTGTTTGGTTGTATTCAGGGAACTTCTTAGCTTTTGGTTTAGTCCAGTTGTGCTGAATTCCATTGTATTGTGTGTTGTCCTTTCCTTCACCTAAACTAATTCTTGTCTATTATCTAGTTAGTGAATACCCCCTTCCTCCCTTCCCACACTCGTAACCATCAAGGAATATTTTCTTCTGTGTTTAAGCCTTTTCTTGATTTCTTGTAATAGTGGTCTCATGCAATATTTGTCCTTTTGTGACTGACTAATTGCACTCAGCATAACGCCTTCCAGGTTCATCCATATTATGAGATGTTTCACAGGTTCATCCTTGTTCTTTATCATTGTGTAGTATTCCATGGTGTGAACATACCATAATTCATTTACCCACTCATCTGTTGAAGGGCACCTATGTTGTTTCCATCTTTTTGCCATTGTAAACAGTGCTGGAATGAACACGGGTGTGTGCACATTTTCATGTGAGGGCTTTTATTTCTCTAGGATATACTCCAAGGAGCGGAATTGCTTTAAGGAAGCAATAAATCAATTTCCAAAGCGGTTGTAGTATTTTATAATCCTACAAGTGTTCCAGTCTCTCCACAACCTCTCCAACATTTATTATGTGTTTTTTGGATTAATGCTAGCCTTGTTGGGGTGAAATGGTATCTCGTTGTAGTTTTGATTTACATTTTTCTAATGACTAATGATCAGGAGCATTTCCTCATGTATCTGTTAGCTGCCTGAATGTCTTCTTTGGTGAAATACCTGTTCATACACTTTGCCCTTTTTTAATTGGGTTTTTTGTCTTTTTGTTGCTGAGGATTTGCAGTAGCTTGTCAATCTTAGGGGAATTCTGGTGGCATAGTGTTTAAGAGTTACAGTTGCTAACCAAAAGGTTAGCAGTTCAAATCCACCAGGCACTCCTTGGAAACCATATGGGTCACTATGAGTTGGAATCAACAGCAATGTTTTTTGTTTGTTTTTGGTAGATTTTAGAGATTAGACTCTGATCAGATTTGTCCTACCCAAAATTTTTTTCCCAGTCTGTAGGTTGTCTTTTTACTCTTTGGTAAAGCCTTTGGATGAGCATAAGTGTTTGATTTTAAGGAGCTACCTGATATCTAGTTTCTCTTCTGGTGTTTGAGCATTGTTAGCAATGTTTTATATACAGTTTATGCCATGTATTAGGGCTCCCAGCATTGTCCCTATTTTTTCTTCCATGATCTTTATCATTTTAGATTTTATATTTAGGTCTTTGATCCATTTTGAGTTAGTTTTTGTGCGTGGTATGAGGTATGGGTCTTGTAGGTAGTGTGAAGCCTCCCACTTTATTCTTATTTTTCAGGAATGCTATACTTATCCGGGGCCTCTTCCCTTTCCATGTGAAGCTGGTGATTTATTTTCCATCTCATTAAAAAATGACATTGGAATTTGGATTGGGATTGCATTGTATCTAGAGATCACTTTGGGTAGAATAGACATTTTCACAATGTTGAATCTTCCTATCCCTGAGGAAGGTATATCTTTCCACTTATGTATGTCTCTTTTGGTTTCTTCCAGTAGTGTCTTTTAGTTTTCTTTGTATAGATACTTTACATCTCTGGTTAGATTTATTCCTAAGTATTTGCTTTTCTAACTGGCTGTCATTAATGGTATTGATTTAGTGAATTTCCTCTTGGATGTTCTCTTTGTTGGTGTAGAGGAATCCAACTGATTTTTGAATGTTTATCTTGTATCCTGATACTCTGCTGAACTCTTCTACTAGTTCCAGTAGTTTTCTTATGGATTCTTTGGGGTTTTCTGTGGTGGATTTGAACTGCTGATCTTTTGGTTAGCAGCTGTAGCACTTAACCACTATGCCACCAGGGTTTCCATATAAGATCTATCATCTGCAAATACAGATACTTTTATTTCTTCCTTACCAATATGGATACCCTTTATTTCTTTATCTAGCCTAATTGCTTTGGCTAAGAGCTCCAGAACAATGTTGAATAAAAGTGATGATAAAGGGCATACTTGTCTGGTTCCTGTTCTCAAGGGGAATGCTTTCAGACTCTCTTCATTTCGGATGATGTTGGCTTTGTATAAACGTCCTTTACTATGTTGAGGAATTTCCCTTCTTATTTTGCTGAGAGTTTTTTTTTTTTTAATCTTAAATGGGTGTGGACATTGTCAAATGCCTTTTCTGGATCCATTGATAAGATCATGTGGTTCTTGTCTTTTGTTTATGTGGTGGATTATATTGATTGCTTTTGTAATGTTAAACCATCCCTGCATACCTGGTATGAATCCCACTTGCCCGTGGTCAATTATTTTTTTGATGTGTTGTTGAATTCCATTGGCCAGAATTTTGTTGAGGATTTTTGTGTTCATGACGGATAATGGTCTGTAATTTTCTTTTTTTGTGGTGTCTTTACCTGGTTTTGGTATCAGGGAAATGATGGCTTCATAGATGAGTTTAGGAGTATTCCATCCTTTTTGTATGCTCTGAGATACCTTTTGTACTGGTAGTGTTATCTCTCCTCTGAAAGTTTGGTAGAATTCTCCAGTGAAGCCATCAGGACCAAGGCTTTGTTTTGTCATTGGGCGTTTTTTAATTACCTTTTCAATCTCTTCTTTTGTTATAGGTTTATTTAGTTGTCCTACCTCTGTTTGTGTTAGTTTAAGCAGGTAGTCTGTTTCTCGAAATTTGTCCATTTCTTCTAGGTTTTCAAACTTGATAGAGTACAGTTCTTCATAGTATTCTGTTACGATTCTTTTAATTTCAGTTGCGTTTGTTGTGGTAACTCCCACCTCATTTCTTATTCGGGTTTTTTGCTTCCTTTCCTTTTTTTTTTTTTTTTAGTGAGTTTGGCCAACAGTTTATCAATTTTGTTGATCTTTTCAAAGAACAAGCTTTAGGTCTTGTTAACTCTTTCAATTATTTTTCTCTTCTCTGTTTCATTTAATTTTGCTTTAATATTTATTACTTTCTTCTGGTGCCTGAGGGTTTCTTTTGCTGTTCTTTTTCTATTTGTTTCAGTTGTAGGGATAATTCTTTGATTTTGGACCTGTCTTCTTTTTAGAAGTGTGCCTTTACTGCCATAAATCGACCTCTGAGCACAGCTTTTGCTGTGTCCCAATGGTTCTGATAGGAAGTGTTTTCATTCTCATTTAATTCTATGAATTTCTTTATCCTTAATTTCCTCAGTAATCCAGTAGTTTTTGAGCAAGGTGTTGTTCAGTTTCCATGTGTTTGATTTTTTTTTCCTCGCTTTTTATGTTACTGATTTCTACTTTTATGGTTTTATGCTCAGAGAAGATACTTGGTAATATTTGGATGTTCTGGATTCTGTTAAGGCTGAATTTATAATTTTTTTTTTTTTTTTATGTGCTCTTTTCTGGAGAATGTTCCACGTATGTTGGAAAAGGAAGTGTACTTGGCTGCTGTTGGGTGGGGTGTTCTGTATATGTCCATGAGGTCAAGTTGGTTGATTATGGCATTTAAATCTTCAGTGTCTTTTCTGAGTTTCTTTCAGGATGTTCTGTCCTTCACCAAAAGTGTTTTATTGAAGTCTCCTACTATTACTGTGGAGCTGTCTATCTCTCCTCGCAATGCTGTATAGTTTATGTATTTCAGAGCCCTGTCATTGGGTGGATAAATATTTATTTTGTTATATCCTCCTGGTATATTGGCCCTTGAATCATTATACAGTGCTCTTCCATATGCTTTGTGGTGGATTTAACCATAAAGTCTACTTTGTCAGATATTAGTATTGCCACTTTTGCTCTTTTTTGTTTGTTTTTCTTTAATATATGTATTTTTTCATCCTGTGAGTTTTAGTTTCTATGTGTCTTTAAGTCTAAGATGTGTCTTTTGTAGGCAGCATATAGATGAATCCTGTTTTTTTTTATGAATCCGGTTTTTTTTTTTTTTTTTTTAATCCATTCTGCCATTCTCTGCCTCCTTATTGGTGCTTGTAGTCCATTTACATTCAGTGTAATTATGGACAGGTATGAGTTTATGAGTTTAGTGCTGTCATTTTTAGGTCTTTTTTTTGTGTGTGTTGTTGACAGTTTCTTTGTTCCACTTAATTTTCTGTGCTGAGTCGTTTTTATTCATGTATTGTCTTTCCCTGTTTTTCTTTGTTCTTGCTTTTGTACTTGCTGAGTCTTTATGTTTTTCTTGTTTTTTATTTTGATGTATAGGATTGTTATTTTCCTTTGTGGTTACCTTAATATTTACCCCTATTTGTCTAAGTTTAAACCAATGTTTCATTTCTTTATATTGCCTTGACCTCATCATATGAAAGATCTGTGACTACGTTTCTTAGCCACTCTTTTTTGTTTTAAAGTTGCCATCTTTTACATAATAATATCCCTTTTCCCCTGGTTTGAGAGTTTTAGCTTTGATTTATTTTGGTGATTTCCATATCTGGGTGCTGTGTCCTCTGTTCTAGTCTTAGGTTGTTACCTGATGTTACCGATTTTCTTTCCAGAGAACTCCCTTTAATATTTCTTGTAATTTTGGTTTTGTTTTTGCAAATTCTCTCAACTTGTGTTTATGTGGAACTGTCCTTTATTTTACTTTCATTTTTGAGAAACATTTTTGCTAGATATATGAATCTTGGATGGCAATTTATTTTCCCCTCAGGGCTTTGTATATATCATCCTATTGCCATCTTATACGGGCTTGGTGATAGAAACAATGCCGTAGATCGAATGATAGAATTTTGCAAGACCAACGACTTCTTCCTTGCAAATACCTTCTTTCACCAACATAAACGGCAACTATACACATGGATCTCACCAGATGGAACACACAGAAATCAAATTGACTACATCTGTGGAAAGAGACAATGGAAAAGCTCAATACCATCAGTCAGAATAAGGCCAGGGGCTGACTGTGGAACAGACTATCAATTGCTCATATGCAAGTTCAAGCTGAAACTGAAGAAAATCAGAGCAAGTCCACGAGAGCCAAAATATGACCTTGAGTATATCCCACCTGAATTTAGAGACCATCTCAAGAATAGATTTGACGCATTGAACACTAGTGATTGAAGACCAGATGAGTTGTGGAATGACATCAAGGACATCATCCATGAAGAAAACAAGAGGTCACTGAAAAGATAGGAAAGAAAGAAAAGACCAAAATGGATATCAGAGGAGACTCTGAAACTTACTCTTGAGTGTCTAGCAGCTAAGGAAAAGGAAGAATTGATGAAGTAGAAGACTGAACAGAAGATTCCAAAGGGCATCTTGAGAAGACAAAGTAAAGTATTATAATGACATGTGCAAAGAGCTGGAGAGGGAGAACCAAAAGGGAAGAACACGCTTGGCATTTCTCAAGCTGAAAGAACTGAAGAAAAAATCAAGCCTCGAGTTGCAATAGTGAAGGATTCCATGGGGAAAATATTAAATGATGCAGGAAGAATCAAAAGAAGATGGAAGGAATATACACAGTCATTATACCAAAAAGAATTAGTTGATAATCAATCATTTCAAGAGGTGGCATATGATCAGGAACTGAAGGTACTGAAGGAATAAGTCCAAGCTGCTCTGAAGGCATTGGAGAAAAACAAGGCTCCGGGAATTGATGGAATATCAATTGAGATGTTTGAACAAAGAGATGCAGCACTGGAGGTGCTCACTCATCTATGTCAAGAAATATGGAAGACAGCTTCCTGGCCAACTGACTGGAAGAGATCCATATTTATACCTATTCCCAAGAAAGGTGATCCAACCGAATGTGGAAATTATAAAACAATATCATTAATATCACATGCAAACAATATTTTGCTGAAGATCATTCAAAAACATCTGCAGCAGCATATGGACAGGGAACTGCCAGAAATTCAGGCTGGTTTTAGAAGAGGATGTGGAACCAGGGATATCATCGCTGATGTCAGATGGATTCCGGCTGAGGGCAGAGAATATCAGAAGGATGTTTACCTGTGTTTTATTGACTATGCGAAGGCATTCAACTGTGTGGATCATAACAAACTATGGATAACACTGCGAAGAATGGGAATCCAGAACACTTAATTGTGCTCATGAGGAACCTTTACATGGATCAAGAGGCAGTTGTTTGGACAGAAAAAGGGGATAGTGATTGGTTTAAAGTCAGGAAAGGTGTGCGTCAGGGTTGTATTCTTTCACCATACCTATTCAATCTGTATGCTGAGCAGATAATATGAGAAGCTGGACTATATGAAGAAGAATGGGGCATCAGAATTAGAGGAAGACTCATTAACAACCTGCGTTATGCAGATGACACAACCTTGCTTGCTGAAAGTGAAGAGGACTTGAATCACTTAGTAATGAAGATCAAAGATCACAGCCTTCAGTATGGATTACCACTCAACATAAAGAAAACAAAAATCCTCACAACTGGACCAATGAGCAACATCATGATAAATGGAGAAATGTTTGATGTTGTCAAGGATTTCATTTTCCTTGGATCCACAATCAATAGCCATGGAAGCAGCAGTCAAGAACTCAAAAGACGTATTGCATTGGGTAAATCTACTGCAAAGAACCTCTTCAAAGTGTTGAAGAGCAAAGATGTCACCCTGAAGACTAAGGTGAGCCTGACCCAAGCCATGGTATTTTCAATCGCATCACATGCATGTGAAAGCTGGGCAGTGAATAAGGAAGACCGAAGAAGAGTTGATGCCTTTGAATTGTGGTGTTAGTGAAGAATATTGAATATACCACGGACTGCCAAAAGAACGAACAAATCTGTCTTGGAAGAAGTGCGGCCAGAATGCTCCTTAGAGGCAAGGATGGCGAGACTGCGTCTTCCATACTTTGGACATGTCGTCACAGGGATCAGTCCCTGGAGAAGGACATCATGCTTGGCAGAGTGCAGGGTCAGCGGAAAAGAGGAAGACCATCAACAAGGTGGATTGAACCAGTGCCTGTAACAATGTGCTCAAGCATAACAATGATTGTAAGGATGGCGCAGGACTGTGCAGTATTTCGTTCTGTTGTGCATAGGATCTCTATGAGTCGGAACTGACTTGAAGGCACCTAGCAACAACAACAACAATTGCCATTTTACCTGCAAGGTTTCTGCTGAGTAGTCCAAGCTTAGTCTTACTGACTGTCCTTTGTAGGTGACTTCATTTATCCCTAGCTTCTCTTAAAATTTCTCTTTATCTTTTGTTTTGGCAAGTTTGATTATAATATGTCTTGGTGAACCTTCTTTTGGAATCTACCTTCTGTGGGGTTTGAGGAGAATCTTGGATAGGTCCTTCTGATCTTTTATGATATCCTGGAAATTTTTGCCAACAAACCTTCAACAATTCTCTCTTCATTTTCTATTATACACCCCCAGCCCCTTTCTGGTACTTCAAACACTCATAGGTTATTCCTCTTGATAGAGTTCCGCATAATTCTTATCGCTTCTTCATTTTGTTTTATTATTTTATCTGATTATTCCTGAAATATGTTTGTGTCAAATGTTTAATCTTCAGTCTCACTACTTCTGACTTCCATTTCCTCAATTCCGCTCCTATGACTTTCTACTGAGTTGTGTAATTCTGAAATTTCATTGTTAATCTTCTGGATTTCTGTTTGTTGTTGCTCTATGAATTCTTTCAGCCTATTAAATTTGTCATTATACTCTTCTATAATCTTCTTAAGTTCCTCTAATGCTTTGTCTATGTGATTTTTGACTTGTTTTGCATTTTCCTGATTCCTTCCTGTTTTCTTGAAGAGTTCTGTATATTAATCTTTTGTATTTTACCTCTGGTAATTCCAAGAAATTTTCTTCATCTGGAAGATTTCTTGGTTCTTTGTTTTGGGAGCTTACTAAAGCCATCTTGGTCTGCCTTTTTATGTGATTTGATATTGACTGTTGTCTCTGAGCCATCAATAAGTTATTGTATTTATTTATTTTATGTTTGCTTACTGTATCCTAGCTTCTTGTTTTGTTTTGGTATGCCCGAATAGGCTGCTTGAGTGAGCTAGTTTGATTATTGGCTCCTTTGAAGCTCTAACATCCTGTCACAAGGTGGTTAAATCTGTTACTAGATATATGAACTCAGGAGTCTGTTTAATTTTCTTGTATGGATTCATCTCATGTGTCCAGGTTGTTAACCAGCAAGTGTGTGGTTCATGCTCTCACCTATGGTCATAGCTGAACAGGGGTGATTGGTATAGGCACAGGTATTTGGCTGCAAGAGGGGTCACATGCTGAGCAAGGTAGGGTGCTGACTGGCACCCCTGAGTGTCTATGAGGAAAGTGTGCCCCTGTTCCCTAGAGCACATACTTAGGTTTTGCATCTGAACTGTGGGTACTCAGTGCTGTTGGGCTGTATGGACTTGGATGCATCCCTTACCCTTGGACCCCTGTCATGGGTGGCTAGGTGTTGTGGGTGGAGCTACCAGTCCTCAGGCTCCTGATTTGGGTAGGTGAGGACCCTGCTTAGTAAGCAGAGCAGTGTCAAACTTCACAAACCTACCTCTCCACCATATAGCTGAAATAGTTGAAGTTAGACTTCAGGTATATACCCTGTTCTTCTGTGCTAATGAGGACCTATGCTGTTGAAATGGGCCCACACAGGTTTATGCAGGGATGAAGAGCATTCAGAATCCATAGACCCCTTATGCCTGTGCCTAGGCAAAGGAGCTGTTTCTGCCCTGAGTACCCAGCTTAGGGGGGCAGACAGGTTATTTTTACCTTGTTTGTTAATTTATTCCCTCTCTAAGTCCTGGAGAATGACTCAGGATGCATGACAGGTCCTACTTCTGGCTCAGGAAAAGTGGCTGAGGCCGGCTCAGGACTCGGTGCACAGCAGGGAGGGTTCAGATAATTGGGAGAGAGATTCCCCCCCCCCCAAAGGGATGTTTCTTAATCTGCATGGTAGAGTGGATGCATATACTTATCTTTTACCAATTGAGCACTGTGTTTCACTGATTCTGAAGGCGTGAGTGGAGTCTCTGCCACTCAGTGTCTCCCAAAGTGGAAAACATGTCCCAAATGCTACTGCTTGTTTAACCTCACCCTCACCAGTGGATCTGGCCTGTGGAGTGCCGGCTCCCCCTGGGTCAATTCTGGTAACTCCTTGCTGCTTCTGAACCGTCTCTCCCTCCCCCTGCTGCACAGTCCAATTTCTGAACTTTGCCTTTGATGTTCAAGGCTCCTAGATTGTCATATATAATCGATTCACTTGTTTTTTCAGGTCTTTCTTGTGAAAGGTACCACAGGAAGAATCTGACTACTCCACCATCTTGGCACTGCCTCCCTAGAGAGAGATTTATGTCAAGGAAATGGTTCATGTGGTTGTAGAGGCTGGGAAATCCCACATCTATGGGTCAGGCTGAGGCTTCTCTTGACTCTCAGAACTGCAGGGGCTGGAAAATCCAAGATAAGCAGGTCAGACAGTAGGTTCCTGGCTCACTTGCTGTGATGACCAACTAATCCCAAGATGGGCAATCAAAACGGCAGGTAAGCTACTAGTTCAAGTCCAAAGTACTGGAGGTCAGATGAGCAGGAGTCAGCTGTAGGATCCAAAATGAGCAAAAGTCCATGAGTCTTTCCAGAAAGGACACCTATGTGGGATGTAGACCACACCCCCAAGGAAACTTTCTTTCAACTGATTGTCAACTCACAGCATATGCCATCATGGAGGTGATCACATTATATCAGATCTCATCATGAGGTGATTAGATCGTTACACACCTCTCAAACTGCATCATAACTGCCAAACCACTAAGGATCATGGACCAGCCAAGTTGACACACAATCTTAACAATCACAGTCCACCCCTGGTCAATTTGACACCTTTACACATCTCCTTAAACTATACATAATCTCTGAATAAAGACAATTACAAAGTCATACTTGTGCCTAACATAATACAACTAACACATGTACAACCAAAAATGCACTAGCCCTGTTTACAGCTTATATTTTATAAGTGAACAAAAATATTTGATGTATGTATACAAGGAAGAAATACTCATAATAATTACAGTCCTTGTTTCTGCAACTGGTCAAGTGGTCATAACTGGTATTTAGAACTACCTTCTTCTGCCACCCATTCTGTATTCCCTTTGCCCTCAGAAAGCACCTCAGCTGGTTGTGGTTCTTTGCCTTGTGGAGTGATCCAAACTTTCATTCATGAAGAGCCTGGGCCATTAGTAGTCATGTCAGAATTGGGTTGCTATAGTTTTCCATTGACATTAATCAAAGGGCATGATGGTACAGGGAGATGCCCTATGGGATCTTCTGCATTTCAGATATATTCTCCTTTGCCTCTGTTATGTAATATCAATCTGATTTCCTCTTGGTAGTCAGGATCATTCACACCAGCCAATACAGTAACTCCCTTCTTTGCCTGTTGATCCAGAAGCATAAGGAGCCCAAAGGGATCAGGTGGCATACTTAGCTTCCAATTCAGTGGAATCTGTGTTCTGTCTTTAGGTGGGAGTATTCCTTCCTTTGGAGCTAAGACCCCTAGACTTGCAGATCATAGAGTTGTGGGTACAGGAAGCAAAAATTTTGCAAGTGGGTCACTAGGAGTAGTAGTGAGTGGTGCCACTCCTTTTTTCACCCTTTGATTCCTGTACTGCTAAATCCTGGCTATGGGATAAATGGCACCAGATATCGGATGCTGTTTTAGAACATACACAGCCTCCTAGAGAACATTGCCCCAACCCTACAAGGTATGGTCACCTAGCTGGCACTGTAATAGTATGTTTCAAAGATCATTTCCTTGTTCTATCAAGCCAACTGTTTCAGGATGTTGGAGGACATGGTAAGACTAGTGAATTCCATGAGCATGGGCCCATTAAAGATCTTCATTTGGTTGAAGTTGTTGTGTGGACTATCATGATGGTGAATGACGTATTTTGTAAGTCCGCAGATGGTAGTTTTGACAGAAGCATTGTGTGCAGGGAGGGCAAATTTTTATCCAGAGTAAGTGTCTACTCCAGTAAGAAAAAAACGCTGCCCTTTCCATGACAGAAGTAGTCCAGTGCATTCATCCTTCCCCCAGGTTGCTGGCTGATTACCTCAAGGCATGGTACCATATCAGGCACTAAGTGTTGGTCTCTGCAGCTGGCAGATTGGGAACTCAGCAGTGGCTGTAGCCCAGTTAGCCTTGGTGAGTGGAAGTCAATGTTGCTTAGCCCATAAATAACCTCCATCCTTGCCGTCATGGCCACTTTTTTCATAAGCCCATTCGGCAATGACAGAATGGGTAGGGAAAGATGTCTGCTTTCCATAGAATATGTCATTTGATCCAATTGATTGTTAAAATCCTCCTCTGCTGAGGTCACCCTTTGATGAGCATTCACAAAAGACACAAATATCTTCAATTCTTTGGCCCATTCAGAGAGGTCTATCCATGTACTTCTTCCCCATACCTCCTTGTCTCCAATTATGCAATCATGTTCCTTCCAAGCTCCCATCTATCCGGCCAAACCATTGGCCACAGCCCATGAATCAGAATACAATCACATATCTGGCCATTTTTCCTTCCAAGAAAAGTGAACAGCTAGGTACACTGTTCAAACTTATGCTTATTGGGAGGATCGCCCTTCACCACTGTCCTTCAGGTATTCCCAGAAAGGAGCTATAGTGCTGCCACTGTCCACTTTCAAGTGGTGTCTGCATATCATACAGAACCATCTGTACAACAGGCACAAGTGTTCTCTTCCTCCACTGATCATAAGGAACTCCCCATGAAGCCATAGGTGAATACTGGGAGATAGAAGGTAATGTGACAGGAATGGAGAACACAGGTATTTAGGCCACTTCTTCATGCAACTTACTTGTGTCTTCAGGTCCTGCTCGAGCCCCATCTCTTATATACCACTTTTATTTAATGGTGGAGTGCTGCTGTTCACATCTAACTTTATGGCTGTGAGTTAGACAACACCCAGTTCATGATGGGCAGCTCATTCTGCATGGTGACTTGGTGGCCCATGGTTAAGTGTTCAGTCTCTACTAAGACCCAGTAACAAGGTAAAAGCTGTTTCTCAAACAGAGAGTAGTTACCTGCAGAGGATGGCAGGGCTCTGCTCCAAAATCCTAAGGGTCTGCACTGTGATTCGCCAATAAGGGCTTGCCAAAGATTCTAAACAGCATCATTATCTGCCACTGACACTTCAAACACCATTGGATTAGCCAGATCATGTGGCCCCAGTGGCAGAGCTGCTTGCATGGCAGTCTGAATCTGTTGCAGAGCCTTCTCTAGTTCTCAGCCCCAGTCAAAACTAGCAGCTTTTTGAATCACTTGATAAATAGGCCAGAGTAGCACACCCAAATGAGGGATGTGTTGCCACCAAAATCAAAAAGGCCCACCAGGTGCATTGCCTCCTTTTTAGTGGTGGGAGAGGCCAAATGCAATAACTCATCCTTCCTTTTGAAATATCTTGACATGCCCCACACCATTGGACCCCTAGAACTTCACTGAGGTGGAAGAGGTCTGAATTTTTGTTGGATTAATTTACCACCTTCTAGAGGGTCGCTATGAGTTGGAATCAACTTGAGGGCACTGTTTTTTTTTTTTTTTAGTTAGTATGCAAATATTTTACCAATAAGTCCAGAGTCATTGACCCTTCTTCCTTGCTATGTTCAATCAGCATAATGTCATCAATGTACTTGATCAGCGTGACATCTTTTCAATGGGAAAAGCGATCAAGCTCCCTGAAGACTAAATGATGACAGAGAGCTGGAGTGTTGATACACCTCTGAGGTAGGACACTGAACGTGTATTGCTGGCCTTGCCAGCTGAAGGCAAACTTCTACTGATCCTTTAAAACAGGTCTGGAGAAAAGGCATTAGCCAGATCAATAGCTGCATACTGGATACAAGGAGAAGTATTAATTTGCTCAAGCAATGAAACTACATCTGGAACAGCAGCTGCAATTTGAGCCACCACCTGGTTAAGTTTTTAATAATCCATTGCTATTATCTAGGATCCATCTGTTTTTTGCACAGGCCAAATAGGCAAGTTGAATGGGGATCTGGTAGGAATCACCACCCCTGCATCCTTCAAATCTTTGATGGTGGCAGTAATCTCTGCAATTCCTCCAGGATTTGGTTTACCATTTTCCTAGGTAAGGGTAGTTCTAATGGCTTCCACCTGGATTTTCCTACCATAATAGCCCTTGCTTCACTTATCAAAAATCCCATGTGCAGAGTCTGTGAGTTGCTGAGTATGTTCCAATTATGCATTCTGGAACTGGGGAAATCACTACAGGATGGGATTCACTGGACCTACTGTGAGATGGCCATGAGCTAAGACTCCATTAATAACCTGACCTCCGTATGCACCCACTCTGACTGTTAGGCCACAGTGATGTTTTGGATCTCCTGGAATTAGTGTCAGTTCGGAGGCAGTATCCAGTAATCCGTAAAGAGTCAGATGATTTCCATTTCCCCGTTGAATAGTCACTCTTGTAAAAGACCATTGATCTCTCTGGGGAAGACTGTGAAAAAGGTTAACAGTATAAGCTTTGGGCAGTGTAATGGAGTTCTTAAGGGAACCCACCTTCCCTTCATTCAAGGGATTGTAGGCCTATAAACTCACTCAAGTCTGTGAATTGATTGAGTGGCAGTGACTCTCTATTCTGGTGATTTGAGTTAGACTGCTGTTTACTTGACCTAAAATTCTTCCCCTTGCACAGATCAAGTAAATAGTAGATTTCCTGTTTGACTCCTAGGGACACCATGACTAAGTAACCAATGCCATAAGTCCATATGAGTCAGATTATTCTGTTTACTGCTTTGACTCTGCTGTCTATTATGGTAACCATGAAATCCTTGCATTTGTTGATTGAATGCTGAACCTTGGCTCCTACCACCACAGGGTCCCATTAGCCCCATTGTAGTTAGGTGTCTTAATTCAGTTAGGGCAGTTCCCACTGTCAAATCTGACTTAGTTAGCATTCACAGCAGTCTTCAAGGATGTTGGAGCTCCCTTCGCAAATTTGTTCCTTACCATTGTGTTGAAAGGTGTGTCCTCTCTGCACTCCATTATGGATCTGTGGATCTAACCTTATAAATCTGCTCTGACATGCCAATTTCCCTAGGCCTTTGGATACCTTTTTCTATAGCATACCAAGGCAGGTCTGGTACTTCAAGTTGATTTAGTATAGGCCATCATGTAATCCATACTTCAGCAACCCAACCAAATAAACTATTAGATCCTTTCCTAACCTCACAAGCTGAAACACTGAATGAAACACCTGTGCTTAATGGGCATATATCAAAGAATTCAGACTGATCCATCTTTATGTTCCTTGCACCATTATCCCACACCCTTAATAGCCATTCCCACACGTATTCCCCAGGTTTCTGTTTGTACATATTAGAAAAGTCAAGCAGATATTTTGGAGTATAGCATACCTCCTCCTGTGTTATACTTTATACTTCACCTCTTGGGGTTCCCTGGGACTTAAGTCAAGTTACAGGTCTAGAAGCTAAAGCAGGTGGTGCGGTTGTGTTTTGAGAACATTCAGCATTGTCTTGCAAGGCATATGACTCAGGCGATTCCCCAGGCAATGACCAAAGACTCTTCAGACTCAACTGGGTTAATCTCATCAGGTGGGGTTGGAGGGGCTAATGTTTTTACTGGGAGGGTGATTTAGGAGACAAAGACTGAGTAATCTGTTCAGATAGTACTGAGAGGGCTGGTTCTGTTGTCAGGAGTAATTCAATTCAATTTAGGGACTCAGTGTCCCCAGCTTCCTGATTATCTGCTGATATGCCCTTAATCCAAGCTTCAGGATCCCATTTCTTCCCAATCAATGCCCTCACTTTAACTTCAAACACCACTCGAGGTTGGCAATTCAGTTGATGTTGTAATTCAGCCGCTCTTACAATAAGCATGTAATTTCTTCAATATTAAAGTTAAATAACCATAAGAATATTTTCCTACTCCAATTTGTTCTTGAACTTTGAGTGAATGGTAAAAAGTTAGTGACATTGGGTAACACATATGAGGAAACTAAGTGTGAAATGCTCATTACATATTTAGAAAATGCTAGATGTAAGGAGCAAGAAAAATATCTACAAAAAATACAGAATCAATTAAGATAATTAGATTCTAGTGCTAACACAGAAACAATACGCACTTATGTCTATAGTGATATTCAATATCCGGTGCTTTTATTTTTAATTGACTTGCTTACAGAGCTGTGCTTTGTTCTTGGATCTGTGTTATGAAGCCAAGGGGAAATTGTTGAGGTGCAGCAAAGGAATTAGGTGTGATTATGTATATTCCACTGGGAATCTATCATCAAAAGTGTTGATAAATTACTGATCAATCAACTTTTATTCAACCTATTTATGACTAAAAGAGCCAGTGTCCAATATATAGCAAATATACTGTCCAAAGTCAGTTTCAAAGTATTTTTCATTATGTGGCACTAAAACACACAGGACAAATACCATTTGATCAGCTTATTTCTACTGGTTTCACCCTTTTTTTCTTGGAGCTCTTTAGATAGTACATTAATTTTTTTTTTTTTAACCACTTAACTTCCATAGACCAAAATCAATTATAAAATAGTATCCATATTTATGTGTTTTTGCTTTTACCTCTGAGGAGATACCAAGAATGATACATTTGTAGAAACACACAGTCACTGAATTTATTCTTTTAGATCTGCTGCTATACTCTACAACTCATTTCTCTCTTCGCACTTATCACCATGATGTTCCTTGTCACCCTGACTAGAAACAGTCTCTTGATTCTATTAATCCTGTAGGAACTTTTCTTCACACCCCTATGTATTTTTTTTTCCTGTGGCAGCCCTCTCTCATAAATATCCTGTTCATATTTTTCCTTATTCTCCAAAATGATGTCCTTCTGTGTAGGACAGTCATCTCTGTTTCTGGTTGTGAGATACAGATATTCTTAGGGCTAGCTGTGGGTGGGACTGAGTGTATCCTCTTAGACCTCATATCCTATGACAATTATGTTACCATCTGCAAGCCTCTACACTACCCCCTTTTAATGAACTTGTCCATCTGCAGGCAGATGACTGTTAGCTCATGAACCAGTGGTTCTCTCAATGCCTTGATACACGCAGTCTACACCATGAGATTCTCCTTTTGTGGAAACAGAGAAATTCATCATTTCTATTGTGAACTTCCTGGAGTCTTGAAACTCTCCTGTGAGGACACCTTGTCCTATGAGACTGGGGTGTTGATTAGCACCACCGTTCTGCTTCTTATACCATTCTCAGTCATCCTTGCCTCCTACACAGTCATCCTGGTCACTACCATTCAAATGGCTTGAACTGAGGGCAGGAAGAAAGAATTCTCCACCTGCTCTCATTTGACAATGGTCAGTCTATATTATGGTGCCATAATTTTCATGTACATGAGGCTGATCTACTCACACACTTCAGGCTAAGATAAAGTAGTGTCTCCCTGTCTTCTGGAAACCCTGGTGGTGTAGTGGTTAAGTGCTATGGCTTCTAACCAAAAGGTCAACAGTTTGAATCTACTAGGTGCTCCTTGAAAACTCTATGAAGCAGTTGTACTCTGTCCTATAGGGTTGCTATGAGTTGGAATCAATTCAACAGCAATGGGTTTGTTTTGGGGGGGGTTATCTTCTACTGCAGCCTCATTCCCATGCTCAACCCCATGATCTATACATAGTCTTTGGAATAAGGATGTTATGAGGTTCATTATATTCTAAAATATGAATGTAAAGTTTTGGTGGATATTGTGTGTTTTGGGGTAGAAGTCTGGAAAGCATACATAGTCAGCAGGCAATAGTCAGAAACATGAATGCCAGATGCTTGTATAAAGAGATAGAAAGCAAGGTAGAGAACATAGAAGTCCTTTCCTGTTGCCTTTAGCCTCACCTGGACACCAGTTTCAACAGGGTATTTTGCCATTAAAAAGTATTCTTTCAGGGTTCTACATGTGAGTCAAGATATTTCAAAGCTTTTCGCCTGCTAGCTTAGAAACTGGTCTTTTACAGAATGCCTGAACCTTTTCAATAAATCATCAACCTGGGGAATTCTTTAATTAATGGTATCATTGTTTTTCATTTTTGCTCTTGTTGCTAAATTAGTGGTGTGAATTTAAAAAAAGACCACCAGTTGACTTCGTAACTCTTTGATTGATAAGTTTGTGTAAACTCAATATTCACCAGATTTGTTCTCATTATTCAACGCAATTTTAGGACCTTAAGGTCCTGGTGGCACGTGGTTAGGCACTCAGCTACTAACCGGAAGGCTGACAGTGTTAAGCTACCTAACATCTCCATGGGAGAAAGATCTGGTGATCTGCTCTGATGAAGAATACAGTCTAGAAAACCCTGTGGGGCAGCTTTATTCTGTCATATGAGATCACAGTGAGTTGGAAACCAGTCAACTGCATGCAACAACAACAAGAACAAGGCAGATGATGGGGTCTGGAGAAGTCATGGTATTAAAGGCAAACAAGAAAAAAAAATGGAATACCAGAGACATTCTCTGAGCTACATACTGGGGATACAAGCCTAAAATACACTTTAACTGGACTTAGGATTTTTCGGACTGGAGAACAGCCAGCAACTGAAGTGCAAAGACTAAATAGCCATGCCTAAAATCCTGCATCCTGGTATCTGATATTTTCAAGTTTATGACACTAAGCCTTTACCATAGCAGGTCAAACAGGACCTAGGACAAATACACGAATATCCCTAAGTCCCTGCTGTCCTTGATTTTCTCCTCTGATGGAGGCTCTAACAAAATATATAGTCTACAATGTAGCAAGTTCAAAGAGTAATAACTCAGGAGTGTAAAACTGACTAATTAGAAGATATTGGTACCAAATATCAGAAGTCTACAATCAATAAAGCTAGATCTAATTAAGAGCTTAATGGTTAAATGTGCTAGGATTCAAATTGCCATTGACTGGACAATTTATTTGACCACAGTGTGTCAGTTTCCTCACCTATAAGTTGTTATAAAATACACCTTATGTTATTGTGAGGATAAAATGAGAGTTTTCACTGAAAATACTTTTTGTGATTTTTCTCACTCTATCTCTTGACCATGCCTATGCACCACTGCTCATCTTTTCATTCACACTTATAGAAGTATTTTAACTGTCACTTGCAAACAGCTCATTCTGCACCTGTACAAAAGAATACAATTAAATAAAAGAAATATCTGGCTTTATTAAAATTCCTTTTTTAACTAGGCACATGATGACTTTTTATTAATGTGACATTTCACTTACTCTGATTGTTTTATCTTATATGAGCTATCCACCCCAAAACCCAGTGCCATCGAGTCGATTCCAACTCATAGTGATCCTATAGGACAGAGTAGAACTGCCCCACAGAGTTTCCAAGGAGCTATACTTACCAAAAACAGTGATTAACAAATCTTGCATATTTCCAAGCTTTCATTGAATTTAAGTCATGTGTTTTACTCTAATAGACAATGATTCTGAGAGAAAGGTGTCATCTCTGTCTTCTCCTGTCAGGGAGACCCTAGGAGGTCACATAATCCAGAATGTCACTACTACAAAAGAAAGAGAACAACTCAACCCATCTCAGAATGTGACATTAAAGACAAATTTTGTTATGTGGAAACACTGAACATGCCTATTGTTATAATATATAAATAAATAAATAAATAATATAGCTAGTATTAATTTTCCTGATTAATATAGCATACTATAGCGTCAGAATTTCCTCTAAAAATTCTTTAGCTTGTGAGATGACTGATTCAACATAATGCGAATTTTATGATGTGAATAAGGGAAACTTATGCCGATGCTAATGGATTCATTTTCTTTCCTTATAGAAGTTTTGTGTGCATCATACTAAACGCATATTTATAAAAATGGAGAAATTGATTACCTCAACTTGTTTGCAAAATATGTATAACTTCCTAAATCTTCATGAATTACCTTTGTAGTTAATTAATTTGTGATTATTTATGTACATTTTCCTATGAAAACATAAACTGGAATTGCATTAAAGACTACATAAGAATAGCTGAAATTACCTGGGCATGAAGACACACACAGTTGCCGATATTTGGGGGATACCTTCTGGAAATAACACAGATAATCACAGCTTTAATAGATATGTTATAATTATCTAGTTTTAATTTGTATTTTCCTCACTGTCTTAGGCTGGGTTCTCTAGAGAAGCAAAACCAGTAAAGTGTATAAATATATAGAAACAGATTTATCTCAAAGAAATGGCTCATGTGATTGTAGAGACTGAAACATCCCAAGTCTGTGGATCAGGATAGAGGCTTCTTTTGATTCGTGTAGCCACAGGGGCTGGTGAACCCAAGATTGGCAGGTCAGAGAGCAGGGCTCCCTCTCTCAGGCTGTGAAGATCAACAAATCCCAAGATCTGCAGATAAGCTAATAGCTCAAGTCCCAAGAGCCAGAGGTCAAATGAAGAGGAGGTAACTGCAGGATCCAGAGTGAGCAAAAAGCCAGAACAAGTGTTTATATTTAGATGCAGGCCTCGCTCCTAAGGAAACTCCCTTTCAACTGATTGATGACTGAGAGCAGATTCCATCATGGAAGTGATCACATATAAACACTGAAAATCATGGCCAAGCGAAGTTGACACACAATATTAAACATCAGAGTCCACCCCTTGTCAACTTGGCACTTTTACACATCTCCTTAAACCATACATAATCTGAATAGAGACAATTATAAAGTCATACTTGCACCTAACATGATACAGCTAACATGCATAAAACCAAAAATGCACTAGCCCCTTTTACATCTTATATTTTATAAGTGAAGAAAGGAAAATATTTGATGCACACATACAAAGCAGAAATACTCATAACAATTAAAGTCCTTGTTTCTGCAACTGGTCACATGGCCGTAACTGGTATTTAGAACTACATTTTTCTACCAACTATTCCATATTCCCTTTGTCCTCAGCAAGCACCTCAGCTGGTCACGGTACTTTGCCTGGTGGGGTGACCCAACCTTCACTCCTGATGGGTCCCAGTCATTAGGAGTCATATCAGAATTGGGTTGCTATAATTTTCTGTTGACTTTCATCACAGAGCATGGTAGTACTAAGAGATACCCTAAGGGATCTCCTGCTTTCCAAGCATACTCTTCTTTACCTCCATTATGTAATATAAACCTGATTTTCTCCTGGTAATCTTTTTTTTTTTTAATCAGGATAGATCACACCAGCCAGTATGGTAACTGCCTTCTTTGCCTGTTAATTCAGAAGCATAAGGAGCCCAAAGTGGCCAAGTGGCTTACTTAGCTTCCAGTTCAATGGAATCAGTGATGTGTCTTTAGGTGGGAGCATTCCTTCTTTTGGAACCAAGACCTCTAGACCTGCAGAGCATAAGGTCACAGTGACAGGAAGCAAAAACAGTGCAAGTGGGTCACTAGGGTTAATAGTGAGTGGTGCCACTCCCATTTCCGCCCTTTTATACCTGGACCACTGTATCCTGGCTATGGGAGAAACAGCGTCATACATTGGATGCTGGTTTACAGCATGTCCAGCCTCCTGGAGAACACTGCCTCAAACGTGCAAGGTATTGCCACATAGCTGGTGCTGTAACTGTATCTTTAGAAGGCTATTCCGTCGTTCCGTCAAGCCAGCTACTTCAGTATGATACAGAACATGGTAAGATCAGCGAATTCCATGAACATGGGCCCACTTCCGCATTTCATTTGCTGTGAAGTGAATCCCTTGATCTGAGGCAATGCTGTGTGGGATACCATGATGGTGCATAAAGCATTCTGTAAGTTCATGCATGGTAGTTTTGGCAGAAGCGTTGCGTGCAGGGAAGCCAAACTCGTAATCTGGAGTAAGTGTCTATTCCAGTAAGGACAAAACGCTCCCTTTCTGTGATGGAAGTGGCCCAATGTGATCAACTTGCCACGAGGTTGCTGCCTGATCACCTTGAGGGATGGTGTGGTATCAGGGACTCAGTGTTAGCCTCTACTGCTGGCAGACTGGGCACTCAGCAGTGGCTGTATCAAGTTAGCCTTGGTGGGTGGAAGCTCATGTTGCTGAGCACATGCATAACCTCCATTCCTGCCATCATGGTAACTTGATTATGGTGGGAGAAATGATGGGAGTAGCTGGGGAAAGAGGATGACTGGTTTCCACAGAAATGTGTCATTCTATCCAAATGATTATTAAAATCATCCTCTGCTGAGATCACCCTTTGGTGAGGATTCACATGAGACACAAATATCTTCATTTCTTTGACCTGGTCTATCCACATACCTCTTCCCCATAAATCCTTGTTTCCAATTTTCCAATCATGTTCCTTCCATGTCCCTAACCATCCTGTCAAACCATTGGCCACAGCCCATGAATTAGTATGGAATCCCACATCAGGTCATTTCTCCTCCCAAGCAAAGTGAACACGAGGTGCCCTAGTCAAAGTTCTGCCCATTTTGAGGATTTCCCTTCTTTACTGTCCTTCAGGGAGGTCCCAGAAAGGGGCTGTAGTACTGCTGCTGCCAGCTTTCAAGTGGTGCCTGCATATCACGCAAAACCATCTACAAACCAGGCACTGGTTTTCTCCTCTTCAGCCAACTGATCATAAGGAACTTCCCATGAAGCCATAGGTGCAGACTGGGAGATAGAAGGTAATGTGACAGAAGTGGAGATCATGGTCATTTGGGCCGCTTCCTCATGCAATTTACTTGTGCCTTCAGGTCTTGCTTGGGCCTGATCTCATGTACGCCACTTCTATTTAATGATGGAGTGCTGCTGAGCAAGCCCAACTTAATGACTCTGTGGGTCAGACAATACCCAGTTCATGATGGGCAGTTCAGGCCACATGGTGACTGGGTGTCCCATGGTTAAGCTTTCAGTCTCTACCAAGGCCCAGTAATAAGCCAAAAGCTGTTTCTCAAAAGGAGAGTAGTTATCTGCAGAGGATAGTAGGGCTTTGCTCCAAAACCCCAAGGGTCTGCGTTGTGTTTCACCAATAGAGGCCTGCCAAAAACTCCAAACAGCATCTCTATCTGCCACGGACACTTCAAGAACCATTGGATCAGCTGGATCATATGGCTGAAATAGTAGAGCTGCTTGCTCAGCAGCCGGAACCTGTTGCAGAGCCTTCTCTTGTTCTAAGCCCCACTCAAAACTAGCAGCTTTTGAAGTCACTTGATAAATAGGCCAGAGTAGCACACCCAAATGATGAAAATGTTGCCTCCAAAATCCAAAGAGGCCCACTAAGGATTGTGCTTCCTTTTTAGTTGTGGATGGAGCCAAATGCAATAACTTATTCTTCACTTAAGAAGGAATATCTCAACATGGGCCACATCACTGGACCCCTAGAAATTTCAGAGGTGCAAGGCACCTGAATTTTTGTGGGATTAATTTCCCACCCTCTAGCATGAAAATATTTTACCAGTTAAGTTCAGAGTCATTGACACTTGTTCCTTACTAGGTCCAATCAGCATAATGTCGTCAGTGTAATGGACCAGTGTGATGTCTTGTGAAAGGAAAAAGCAATTAAGGCCCCTTCAGACTAATTATGACATAGGGCTGGAGAGCTGATGTAGTCCTGAGGTAGGCAGGTAAAGGTGTATTCCTGGCCTTGCCAGCTGAAGGCAAACTGCTTCTGATGGTCCTTTGAAACAGGTGTGGAGAAAAAGGCATTAGCAGATCGATAGCTGCAGACCAGGTAACAGGAGATGTATTAATTTGTTCAAGCAATGAAACTACTACTGGAACAGCAGCTGCAATTGGAGTCACGACCAGGTTAAGTTTTTGATAATCTACCATCATTCTCCAAGATCCATCTGTTTTTTGCACAGGCCAAATAGGCGAGTTGACTGGGGATGTGGGGGAATCACTACCCCTGCATCCTTCAAGTCCTTGATGGTGGCAGTAATCTCTGCAATCCCTACAGGAATGTGGTATTGCTTTTTGTTTACTATTTTCCTATGTAGGGGCAGTTCTAATGGCTTCCACTTGGCTTTTCTTACCTTAATAGCCCTTACTCTATTTGTCCGGGATCCACTGTGGGGATTCTGCCAATCGCTGAGTGTATCTATTCCAATTATGCATTCTGGAACTGGAGAAATCAATACAGGCTGGGTTTGGGGACCCACTGGACCTACTGTGAGACAGACATGAGCCAAGACTCCATTACTAACCTGACCTCTATATGTACCCACTCTGACTGGTGGGCCACAGTGCAGTTTTCTGTCTCCAGAGGTTATTGTCAATTCAGAGCCGGTATCTAGTAAAACACCAAAAATCTGATTATTATTTCCTTTTGCCCAATGAACAGTCACTGTCATGGGGGAAGGCTGGGAGAAAGATTAACAGTAAAATTTTAGGCAGTGTATTGGAGTCCTTCCTCAAGGGGACCCAGCCTCCCCTTCATCAAGGGGGTGTGGGTCTTTAAACTTGCTCAAATCTGGGAATTGATTGAGGGACCATGACTCTCTATTCTGGCAATTTGAGTTAGATTGCTGTTCACCTGACCTAGAATTCATCCATTTGTACAAATCGAGTAAATATTTAGAAGATTTCCCATCTATTTCACTCCTAGGGACACCATGACTAAGTAGCCCAGGCCATAAGTCCATACGAATCAGACTATTCTGATTACTGCTTTGACTCCGCTGTCCATTACTGTAACCACACCCACCTTGTCCTTGTCGATTGAGTGCAGCCACTTGGCCCCCACTATCATGGGGTCCAAACAGCACCACTGTAGCTAGGTGTCTTAATTCAGTTAGGGCAATTCCTGAATTAAATCCGATCTACATAAAATAGCAATCACAGCGATCTTCAAGGATGCTGGAGCTCCCTTCACAAATTTGTTCCTCACTGTTATCCGAAAAAGGGGTATCCTCTGAGCACTCCACGTGTGGGCCTGTGGGCCTAACCTGATAAATCCACCATAGCATGCCAATTTCCCTAAGCCTTTGGATACCTTCTTCTGTAGCATACCAAGACAGATCTGTTACTTCAATTGGATATCTTCTTCTGTAGTATACCAAGACAGATCTATTACTTCAACTTGATTTAGTGTAGCCCCCCTTGTAATCCATGCTTCAACAACCCAACCAAATAAGCTGTTAGATCCTTTCCTAACTTCTCGAGCTGAAACACTGAATGAAGACTCCGTGCTTAGTGCGTCCATATCAATAAACTCAGGTTGATCCATCTTTATGTTCCTTGCACCTTTATCCCACACCCTTAATAGCCATTCCCACACATATTTCCAGGTTTCTGTTTGTATGTATTAGAAAATTCAAGCATTTCTTTTGAAGCGTAGTGTACCTCTTCCTGGGTCATACTTTGTACTTCACCTTTCGGGGCTTCCTGGGACTTAGTCTAGTTATAGGTCTAGAAGCAGAACTGATAGTATGAAATTGTTTTGAGAACATTCAGCATTGTCTTGTAAAGCATCTGCCTAGGCAATGACTCAGGCAAGGGCTCTTTAGAGGCAGTTGTCTGGAGTTAATCTCATTAGATGGGATGGAGGGGATAATGGTTTCCCTGGGCAGGGTGGTTTAGCAGACAAACATGAAATAACCTCTTCAGAATGGAGTGGTTCTCTTGGCTGGAATGATTCAATGGAATTTAGGGACTCAGTGTCTTCAGCTTCCTGATTCTCTGCTTATTAGTCCCCATCCCAAGTTTCAGGATCTCTTTTCTTCCCAATCAATGCCTCTACTTTAAGTTCAGGTACCTCTCAAGGTTGGCAGCTGAGCTGGTGTTGAAATTCAGCGACTCATACAATAAGGCTCTGGATTTCATTTTTGGCAATTTCAGCTGTTACTACAAGAAATAAGGCTTTCTTTCAAAGCACAAATGGAAGCCTCAAGGCCATTTATGTGGCACTTGAGCTTTGACTCTGAAGCCCTGAGTGTATCTCTTTCTTTCACCAGTTTCTCTAGCTAAAGCAGGACCAACCAGCTTCCTTATACTTCTCATTCTGATAAAACAGTAGAAAGATATCACACTTGTGTTCACTCATTGCCTCATCTTTTATGAATACCTGATCTACTGGTGGAGATATTTTGCACAATTGTATCACCGTCTCACTTCATGGACTAGCAGTGCCCTCTTCACTGCTGGAAGCAGAGTCATCTACATCTTTAAGACTACCAGACTTGAGAACAAATTTAGAAAACTCATCCTTACAATTTTGTTTTTCTAGAAACACTCTTAGTACCAAATGTCTTAGGCTGGGTTCTCTAGAGAAGCAAAATCAGTAAAGCATATAAATATATAAAGAGATTTATATCAAGGAAACGGCTCATATGATTGTAGAGGCTAGAACATCCCAAGTCCATGGATCAGGATAGAGGCTTCTCTTGATTCACGTAGCTGCAGGGGCTGGCGAACCCAAGATCAGAAGGTCAGAGGACAGGGTTCCTGCTCTCAGGCTCTAAAGATCAATGAATCCCAACATCTGCAGATAAGCTAATAGCTCAAGTCCTAAGAGCTAGAGGTCAGATGAATAGAAGGCAGCTGTAGGATCCAGAGTGAGCAAGAAGCAGAACATGTGCTTATATTTGGATGCAGGTTACACCCCCAAGGAAACTCCCTTTCAACTGATTGGCTACTCACAGCAGATTCCATCATGGCAGTGCTCACATACAAATGCTTTGAATCAAGACCCAGTCAAGTTGACACACAATATTAACCATCATACTCACTGTGACTTCATTTACATTTTTCTTCTTGTATTTTCAGTCTTGTATATTGAAATATTAGTTTATTTCTCTATTATTGAACTTAACTACTTTCATGAAACTCTATCTTCATTCACTGAAGAAAAAATAAAAATAATAAACTTGTTTCTGCTTGGTGCCTCAATCATTTGTGGGTTTACAATTTGTCATTCCAAAGTTTAGACTCTGCTAAATCAAAATTCTTCTGCCTTCCCTACTTCCCCTTTCTCACTGGGGCTAAGTTAGGAGCCACGATGGCCAGGGTAAGACCTCATGACTATCAAATTATAAACATGGGGCAACTGTTTTCCGTTTCGAGATCTACTCCTGGTCTCATCATCCTCCCCATAGGCATATTTCTTCTAAAACTGTAGGCATGAGTCTGACTTTGACACATTCCTGTCTTGTTCTCATGTAACTCCCAGTTTGCTCTCCAAACACAAACTATGGGGTAGAGTCTTGGCATTCCCTCCCCATATGCTTGCTTGGCCTCCACCTTGGCTTCCACTGAAACCAAAGGCCCTCTAATCCCAGCTACATCCTCAATCCACACAAAGTTTCAGCTGGCATTTCATGCTTTCCCATATCCCATTTTTTCACGTCCATGATGACATCCCCATGTTCATGCCATACTTGGTTCTGTGATGTCTCCTGAGGACACAAAGCCATCCAGCTCTGTCTATTCTCCTGTGACTGCTCCAGGCACTAGTGAACCCAAGGATGATTCTGCTCTGAGTTCCAACAATGGGCTTCCTGGATTTCCAATTCCCGAATTCATTGGGTGTTTCTACCCCACATCTCCCACACCTGCGTTGTGACTCTAAGTGGTTTGTTGTGAAGCTGAATCTAAAATGCCTTACTTTCCTGCAGAATTTTTTTCTAACTTCCTTCCCCATGCCAAATAAGGTCTCTCGCCTCTTCCGGCACCACAACCTTTCAGTGTCCCCTAAAGAAGATGATATAAACACTGTGTCTTCAAGGTTCTCTTTGCATTTGCAAAATCATGAGTTTAATCTTCACAAGAGAACACTTTTTTTGTAAGTATCTTGGTGTTGCAATTTTAACACACTTTGACTTTCAGATAATTGCCTTTGTCAGAAATTTTTAAACACTTTCTTTTTTAAACCTTTCCCACTGAATCCCTGTTACCATTAATTACATAATAGGAGACATATGTACACTAAAGACAATTAGGTATTACCTGGAAAAAAATGCATTAGTGTATATTTTAAAATACCACAAACTATAGTGAATAATACTACATCTGTGGTAACGATACACATTATTTTATCTGGTGTTTTTAATAAAATGAAAAAAATGTATATTACCTTGTACTTAAACATTTTAAAAAATACAAATTGTGTGAAAGATTAAAATGACATCCAAATCAACTTGTATGGAATAAAATATATTTAATAACTAGATTACTTTAATAAAAATCACATATACGTGTGTATCTATATACCATAAAAAAAAATTATTGTACATTTGTATTACCGTATAAAAAACCCATTGTAATCAAGTTGATTCTGACATACAGCGACCCTACAGGACAGAGTAGAATGGCTCCATATCGTTTTCAAAGAGTGCTTCGTGGATTCGAAATGCTGACCTTTTGGTTAGGAGCCATGGTTCTTAACTATTACACCACCAGGGTTTCCATATCCTGTATACACATATGCATATATATGTCTTTTTAATTAAGTTGATATCATCTTATTTTAATTTATTAGATGTGTTGGTAATTAAAAAAAACTTTAGTGATTTTTTTGTGTGTTTGTTGTCTTACAAATTTTGCATGTAAAATGGAGTGTATTGAACACTCTATGTAATAGATAGGAATTTTAAAGTTTTTTAGCTATGGGTTTTCTGAATGGGAAACTCTGCAAATGTATCTCTGAGTAAGTATGCTTACAACTCTCTTGTGCATGGAAATATTTACATTGTGTGTTTAAAAGGGCTTGTTGTGAACATGAAGCTTTACACACCTAACTTTGTAAAACATTCTGAAAACATGTCATAGTCTCATTTTTTTAATATTGATATGAAATATATGTAAATATTGAATATTAAGTACCTGCAAAAACAGAAAACTTTGTGAAATATGTTTTAGCAATCCAAACAGATAGCATTTGGCTCATTCGTCCCTGAGTTAAGGTAATCAAACCTATAGAAACCTCTGGAAAATTTATCACACCTCCCAATACAGACAATCCTGGCCAAAGGCCATCCTATATTGTTTGTGAATCACCCTCCACTGACTTAGTCTCAGGGGCGTTGCTACACAAACACAGACAGAACAATATCATGATGAACATCCTAGTAAAGAAGCCCGGAGTGATAGTTGCAGCTGTTTCTCCACAGATTTATGTGAGGTGTCAAAGACGGTACTGAGAGGTGAGTGTGTACTTTCCTATAGAAAGTATTCATTGAAGTTTGCTCTGGTGATGCATGCGAGACTACCATGAAGGTGGGAAGATAAAGAAAGGTACTCACTCTAAGTTTTGTTCCATTGAGAATCATATAAATGTTTTAGAAGAATTTGATTACAAATAATAATCACTCTTTGTTAAGTACTGGTGTAAGTGGCCAATTCCACATCTCAATAACCAGGGGACTTCAATAAGGAAAATTTATTTGACTCTAATGGGTATAAAATTACCATATATAGTTATTTAAAAAATAAAAATAAAAAGACATTAGATAACCACTTGTGCACATTTTCTTTTTTTTATCTTTTTCTTTTTACTATGGCAAATATATACGTAACAAAACATTTGACATTTCAACAATCCTCGCATGTATAGTTCAGTGGCATTAGTTATGCTCAGCATGTTCAACCATCTTCCTTATCTGTTCCCAGATTATACCATCACTATTAACAGAAGCTCAGTTGTTGTTAGTTGTTAGTTGCCCTTGAGTCGATTCCGACTCATGGAGATTCCATGTGGGCAGACTAGAACTGTTCCATAGGGCTTTTAAAACTCTGACCTTTCAGAAGCAGATCACCAGGCCTGTCTTTCAAGTGCCTTTTGGTAGGTTCAAACTGCCAAGCTTTTGGCTATCGACTGCGTAACAGTTTGTACCACCCAGGGACTCCATAGAAGCTCAGACATGTTTCAAATGTGTAAGCTTCATAAATGTGGCAGTTGTGAGGATGAGACTCAACCAATGAAGTATCTTTAACCAGCACTTTTCACTTTTATTCCAGAATACATTATATCTGATTACAAAAGTTATTCCAAGAATTGAAGAGAAATTATGTTTTAGGCACAAAGAGAACTGTGGGGTACTTTGTAAGATATAATGCTCTCTTTGTGCCTAAAACTTAAGTTCTCTTCAATTCTAGGAATAACATTTGTGATCACATATATCTATTTTTAGATAAAAGTGAAAAGTGGTAAAATTAAAGATACTTCAGTGGTTGAGTTATGTATGAACTTCTTAACTGAATTATGGAGAACAAGACAGAGCTTCACCCTGAAGGCTGCCACATTTATAAAACAGACGTTTGAAACAAGACAGATGAGACTGGGTGATAACTGCCAAAATAAAAGTATGTTTGAATTTATACAAAACCATGAATAGCGGGAAGAATTTATTTGGCCTAACCTGACCAAATAAATTTACTTAGCAGGGGTGTATTTTAGAGGAAGATTAAAAGATAAATAGGATTTAACACATTGTACATTGCTGGGAAGCAAATACCAGACTGCGGGCAATGGGCTGTTTAGAAGAGCAGAAAGTAGTATGCTGTGGCTAGAACCTGCTGTAGTATCACCGAAACAGAGCTGGAGGTGACAACAAAGTTGAAAATGTTGGTAATGGAGATGTTTACATGCAGGTGCTTTATAAAATTATATATCTTTTATTCTATTTTCAGTTGCCCTTTAACGGCGTAGTTAACAATCTGGAAGGCAATGATTTTGTAGTTGAGGTGATGAATTAGAAGCGAAGAAGAATTTGGAATTAGATTAGAAGTGGGCAGGAGGAGAGGGCTATTTTTGATACCACTGTTCAGCAGTATCTCTGGAATAGCAGTGCAAACAACAGAGAGTTTTGTATTGTGTTTTGTTTTGCTTGTTTGTTGAGCTAATTTGCAAACGTGATCTCTGAGTTGGGAGAGAAGAGACAGGAGAGTGAGGCTGAGAATGACTGAAACTGTTTCACACAGTCTATCCATGTGAGAGCTGCAGAAATCTGGAATGTGCAGGTAACGCTGAGAATAAAGACAGCAGGCAGAGTCAAGTCCTCCATAAAGATCATGAAAGCTGCTGTTTCCTGTGCATTCCTTTGCCAGTGAAAGGAGAAGTGGTTACATGGTGCCCAAGGCTTTATCATATTGCTGTCTCCGCTGTTGTTTTGCCTTGTATGCTAACTAAATTTTCTGTGGAAGTGAAATAATATTTTTTACTGACAACAGCATTCTTGTGAACATCAAATGGTAAGAAGTGTACAGAAAAAATAATTAGAAAGATTTTAATTGCTGTATAGTCTTAGTAAATTATAAGTTTGTAAAATAAAAAGAAGATGAAGACAAAAAAAAAAAAGATCAAAACTACCACTAATCCAGGGTTCCTCCACCTCCACAAAACTGACATTTTAGGGCTGATAGTTCTTGGCTCTCTGAGGGGCTGTTTGGTGCATTGTAGAATATTTAGGGCATCTCTGGCCTCTACCAGCTAGGTACCGGCAGCACCCTGCCCAGTTGTGACAACAAAAAAAGTCTTTGAATACTCCTCTGGGCAGGGGAATCACCTCTAAGTTGATAATCACTTCCTTAGTGAATTCCTTCTACCTGTGTAATGTATTAGATACAAGCTCAAAGTGTTATCACTAGGCCAAGGTCACATTCCTGATAAGTAGCAGTTCTAGAATTCAATCTATGATTTGATACCAAATTCTGCATGGTGTATTTGCGATATGCGACAATCCTAATACAAAATTCAAAGGATGAATTCTAGTAATCTCTCTCTCTCTCTACCTTTCTGTCTCTCTTTCTCTCTCTGTCTTTGTATATACACACCCACACACGTGTATATATACATACATGTGTGTTATGTTGTTGTTAGGTGTCCTCGAATTAGTTCCGACTCATAGCCACTCCTTACAACAGAATGAAACACTGCCCGGTCATGCACCATCCTCACAATGCTTGAGCCCATTGTTGTAGCCACTGTGTCAATCCATCTCCTTGAGGGTCTTCCTCTTTTTTGCTGACCCTCTGATTTACAAGTATGATGTATCTCTCCAGGAACTGATGCCCCCTGACAACATATCCAAAGTATGTGACACAAAGTCTCACCATCCTTGCTTCTAAGGAGAATGCTGGTTGTACTTTCTCCAACACAGATTTGTTCATTCTTTTGGCAGTCCATGGTATATCAATATTTTTCACCAACACCACAATTCAAAGCCTCAATTCTTCAATCTTCCTTATTCACTGTCCAGCTTCAACATGCATATGAGGTGATTGAAAACACATTCCCTTGGGTCAGGTGCACCTTAGTCCTAAAGGTGACATCTTTGCTTTTCAACACTTTAAAGAGATCTCTTGCAGCTGATTTGTCCAACACAATGCACATTTTTATATTTTCACTGCTGCTTCCATGGGTGTTAATTGTGGATCCAAACAAAATGAAATCCTTGACAACCTCAATCTTTTCTCCATTTATCATGATGCAGCCTATTAGTCAGAAACCCTGGTGATGTAGTGGTTAAGTGCTACGGCTGCTAACCAAAGGGTCGGTAGTTCGAATCCACCTGGTGCTCCCTGGAAACTCTATGGGGCAGGTCTACTCTGTCCCATAGGTTTGCTATGAGTCGGAATTGACTCAATGGCACTGGGTTTGGTTTTTTTTTGCTTAGCCTATTGGTCCAGTTGTGAGGATCTTTGTTTTCTTTATGTTGAGGTGTAATCCATACTGAAGGCTGTGGTCTTTAACCTTAATCAATAAGTGCTTCAAGCATTCTTCATTTTCAGCAAGCAAGGTTGTGTCATCTGCATAACGCAGGGTGTTAATGAGTCTTCCTCTAATCTTGATGCCCTGTTCTTCTTCATATAGTCTAGCTTCTCAGATTATTTCCTCAGCATACAGATCAAATAGGTATGGTGAAAAGATACAACCCTGACACACACCTTTCCTGACTTTAAACCATGCAGTATCCCCTTGCTTTGTTCAAACAACTGCTTCTTGATCCATGTACAGATTCCTCATGACCACAATTAAGTGTTCCAAAATTCCCATTCTCCACAATGTTATCCATAATTTGCTCTGATCCACACAGCCAAATGCCTTTGCATAGTCAATAAACCACAGGTAAACATCTATTTGGTATTATGTGCTTTCAGCCAGAATCTACCTGACATCAGGAATGTATCTGTGGTTCCACATCTTCTTCTAAACCCAGCTTGAATTTCTGGCAGTTCCCTATTGATATACTCCAGCAGCCACTTTGAATGATCTTCAGCAAAATTTTGTTTGCATGTGATATTAATGATATTGTTCTATAATTTGTGCATTTGGTTGGATCACCTTTCTTGGGAATAGGTATAAATATGGATCACTTCCAGTCTGTTGGCCAGGTAGCTGTCTTCCAAATATCTTGGCATAGACATGTGAGCATATCTAGCATTACATTCATTTGTTGAAACATCTTAATTGGTATTCTGTCAATTCCTGGAGCTTTATTTTTCATCAATGTCTTCAGTGCAGCTTGGACTTCCTCCTTTAGCACCATCGGTTTCTGATCAGATGTTACCCCCTGAAGTGATTGAATATCAACCAATTCTTTTTGGTATAGTGACTCTGTGTATTCCTTCCATCTTCTTTTGACAGTTCCTGTGTCATTTAATTTTTCCCATAGAATCCTTCAGTATTGGAACTTGAAGTTTGAATTTTTTCTTCAGTTCTTTCAGCTTGAGAAATGCTGAGTGTGTTCTTCCTTTTTTGGTTTTCTATCTCCAGGTCTTTGCACATGCCATCATAATACTTTGTCTTCTTGAGCTGCCCTTTGAAATCTTCTGTTCATCTCTTTTACCTTGTCATTGTTTTCTTTTGCTTTAGCTATTCAACATTCAAGAGCAAATTTCAGAATCACTTCTGACACCCATTTTAGTCTTTTCTTTCTCTCCTGTCTTTTTTAATACCTTGTGCTTTCTTCATGTATGACATCGTTGATGTCATTCCAGAACCCATCTGGTCTTCGGTCATTAGTATTCAGCAAGTCAAATCCATTCTTGAGATAGACTCTAAATTCAGGTGAGATATACTCAAGGTCATATTTTGGCTTTCGTGGGCTTGTTCTAATTTTCTTCAGTTTCAACTTGAAGTTGCATATGATCGATATCCTAGGTGTTAGTGAGCTGAAATGGCCTGATAGTGGTCATTTTGAATCAGACAGTCATATGGTCTACTATGCCAGGAATGACAACTTGAAGGGGAATGGTGTTGCATTCATTGTCAAAAAGAACATTTCAAGATCTAGCCTGAAGCACAGTGCTGTCGGTGATAGGGTACCATCCATACTCCTACAAGGGAGAACAGTTAATACTCAAATTTACAAATCAACCAAAGATGAAGAAATTGAAGACTTTTACTAACTTCTGCAGTCTGAAATTGATTGAACATGCAATCAAGATGCACTGAGAATTACTGGCGATTGGAATGCAAAACTTGGAAACAAAGAAGGATTGCTAGTTAGAAAATATGGCCTTGGTGATAGAAATAACACCCAAAATCACATGATTGAATTTTGCAAGACCGATGACTTCACTGGAAATACCTTTTTTCACCAACACAAATGGTGACTGTACAGATGAACCACCAGATGGAATACACAGGAATCAAATTGACTATAGTTGTGGAGAGAGATGATGGAAGAGATGATCAGTCAGAACAAGGCCAGGGGCCAACTGCAGATCAGACCATCAATTACTCAAATGCAAATTCAAGTTGAAACTGAAGAAAAGTAGAACAAACCCATGAGAGCCATGTGTGTTATGCATATGTGCATGTATGTATATATAGGTGCGTGTGTATGTGGGTATATATATATGTATACATATATTATGATTCTAATTTGTGGAATTTTACGGAAACTGATTAATTCATTTAAAAATGCAAATTCTCACTTTGTATCCTAGTAAGCGAAAAAGCAGTTTCTTTTAAATATAAAATAATTAAATGTTCAAATCACTCAACTAAAATGCAATATACGGCTTTCTTTGGTCTCTCCTACCTTGGAATTAGTTAAGGAAATCTTTGGTGAAATAATAGATCCCCTACAGGATTACATGCATGGATGCATAAGGAGGGCACAGCAAGAGAGGGAGGATGTTCAGTACCTACATCTGAGCCTTGTTTGGTTAGAAATGCTAAAACATCTAAAGGATTGCCATACAAAATTTATTTCTGCCTTAATTTCATGTTTCCTCATAAGGATTGGATTATTGCTAGTCTGAAAGGTCACTGAAGAAAAGAATGGAAACAGAGTTTTGAAACAGTTTTGGCTGGAGAACACAATTCTGCATTGAGAATCAGAAAACATGAATTCACTCCAGCTCTGCCAACAGGCCAATGTGTGGTATCGAATAAATGACTTCAAATCTTTGATTTTTTTTTTTGTTTTTCCCTCTGTGGAATAATGGAAGTGTGCTTTAAATATCTGTATCAAAACCAAATTCATGAATTCTGAAATTGAATCAAGTTATCCCAGTATTTCAATTTCAAATGGCTAAAGAGGAGGATAGGGAACATGTGCCTATGCAAGGAGAGTAGTTACAGAAGTTACAGAACATGGCAGTCACTTCCAAACTGGAGCAGCAAGTGGAGGTTTTTTTTTTTTTTTTTTTTTTTTTTTATGACAGAGTACAGGTGCCTACAACCTGACTTACAGAGATAATATGGGTGTTCTTTTGTAAGCACATCTTTCTAGGCAGGGACAGGCTGTGATTGCAAGCAGCACGTGATTTGGACTGCATTTAGATATGTGCGTGGTGGTGTGAAGCTCCCTTCCCCCATTCATTAGAGGTTGGATTGGGAAATATTGGGTTGGGTTGTTGAAGGAAAACGGAAAAATCATTAAATCTTGGAGACATGAAGAAACATGTCTCTAAAGAGAAGATGTTGAAATGTGTAAGCTTTAAACACTAAAACAATTTGGGCATAAAATAACTTTTTAAATACATTTTCCACCATGTACTACCACCATCAATAAAGAATTCATGTTTAAATAGCTATTTTAAAGGAAGTTTTGGATGGCTAAAAAGTGAACCACTCTTTCTCCTGATTCATTGCCTCTCATAATGCAAGAAATAAGGCTTTCGATTTTTTTTTTTTTTTTTTAGCTCATGATATAGGGATCACCACATAAATTCTATGAATGTCAGTTTTGTATCTACCAAAAGTGGATGTTCTCAGAAGCTAGTTCTTGGTGTGGCAGAGTTTCTTACACATGCCCTGGGTGCTGGGTAAAGACGGTCAATGAAAGTTTATGCCTGTATCTTCACCTTCCACGTACAGAAATGGACCAGGGGCAAGGTTAATGTTTTCTCTCCCACCCACTGTGTAACTTTGGACAGATACATTGCTGTTATGGATTTTCTCCTTTATACAGTGAAATTAATACTGATGCAAAATCCTCAAAGTTTTTGTTTTTGTTGTTAGATGCCCTTGAGTATGTTCCACCTCACAGCAACCCTGTGTACAACAAAACGAAACACTGCCTGGTCCTGTGCCATGTTCACAACCTTTTCTATGTTTGAGCCCATAATTGTAGCCACTGTGTCAATCCATCCTCATTGAGGGTCTTCCTCTTTTTTGCTGATCCTCTACTTTACCAAGCATGATGTCCTTTTCCAGGGACTCGTTCCTTCTTATAGCACGTCCAAAGTACTTGCGACAAAGTCTCACCAACATCTTCTATTCTAAGGAACATTCTGGCTGTACTTTTTCAAAGGCAGACCTGTTTGTTCTTCTGGCAGTCCATGATATATTCAATATTTTTCATAAACATAATTCCAACTTTACAATTTTTCAGTATTCCTTACTCATTGTCCACCTTTTGCATGCATATGACCAGAAACCAAAAACTGAAACCCATTCCCATCAAGTCGATTCTGACTCATAGAGACCCTATAGGGCAGAGTAGAACTGCCCCATAGGGTTTCCAAGGAGCACCTGGTGGATTCAGACTGCCAACCTTTTGGTTAGCAGCTGTAGCTCTTAACTACGACACCACCAGGGTTTCCTGCATATGAGGTGATTGAAAATACTGTAGCCTGGGTCAATCGCACCCTAGTCTTCAAAGTGACATCTTTGCTTTTTAACACTTTAAAGAGGTATTTTGTAAGATTTTAGGGAGATTGAAAATAATATAGGTAAAATGTTTTTGTAGTTTAGTTATCGTTATGTCATTGGCTACATGCAGAAGGAAAGAGACACAAGCTAATGGGAGTTTGTTTATACATTTAAAATTTTTTCTTCTCTTTCAACATAAAACAAACATTTTGGGGATATGATTGAATCCTTGTTAGGAAAATCTTTGACTTTAGTGAAGTTATATCATATAACATTAAGAACACAAAAACAGTATAAATTGTATAATTAAACAGTTGCCTCATTGGGGTCAAGTACCAGGTCCAATGTGCAATCTAATATTTCTACGACCTTTTTCAAATCCCTTTTCGAAAAATGAATAGAATAATCACCTTTCCACTGAAATTCTAACATCAAAAATGTGCTGAATTCTTTTTCTGGCATTTCTTCTTTTTCTAGCTTTTTTTTTTTTTCTTTTTCTTCTCTTGAGATAACAAGTAACAACATTTCATTCCACTGTCATGATTTTAATTGAATTTTAAGAAAGAGAAGAGATAATTTTTTTTTTTTTTGGATCACACTATCACTTTTACTCTGACTGGCACAAGCTTTCAATGTAAGTTTTGCTTTTTTTATATACATACAGCCAAAGAGAGAGAGAGGGAGAAGGAGGAAAGGGGCTTTACAATACTTAGAAGTTTTACTCTGATATTTGGAGATGTCTAACTAAAAAGTCCGCGGTTTAAATCCACCAGCCACTCCTTGGAAACCCTATTGGGTAGTTCTACTTTGTCCTATAGGGTTGTTATGAGTCCAAATTGACTTGATGGCAACAAGCTTGGTTTGGTTTTTAGTAAGCAGTTGTTGTTAGTTTGCCATCGAGTCTGTTCCAACCCATAGCTACCTTATGTACAACCGAATGAAACACTGCCTGATCCTGCACCATCCTCACAATCATTGCCATATTTGAATCCATTGTCACAGCCACTGTGTCAATCAATCTAATTGAGGGTCTTCCTCTTTTTTGCTGACCCATACTTTACCAAGCATAATGTCCTTTCCCAGGGACTGATCCCTCCTGATAACATGTCCAAAGTATGTGAGACATAGCCTCACCATCTTTGCTTCTAAGGAGCTTCCTGGTTGTACTTCTTCTAAGACAGATTTGTTTGTTCATTAGTAAGCAGAGTGGTAGATAATAGAAGGTCCAGTGAAGAGTCTATTCTATATTGACTAGTTAGCCATTGAATTAGGAGACTGAAAAGAACAATTAATAGAGGAATTTAAACATCAAGATTATAACTTTGTATTTGATGGTATTAAAAAAATAGCCACTTGTGTATTTCTAAGCCAAAGCCGAACACTGATAACTACCATTTAGGAAGTCATGTTGAGCAGAAAGACTCCAAGAAATAAGTCGATCTTCTCAATTAAAAAAAAAAAAATATTGCAGTTACTAATGGGTGTCTTAGGGGATAAGCAAAGGCTACAACCTCAAAAAGGCAAATAAATCATGTTTATGTCACTAAATTTGTTTATATAGCAATTCAGTCACTTATTTATTTCTACTTTTTTTTCAAAATTTTTATACACTCTGCTTATGTCTAACTATAATGTATGTTCTTCCTGATATGTGAATTTATTAAGAACTATCATCATTATCCTATTGAAATTATCCTATTGAAATAGGTATGGCATATTTTTCTTTTATTTTTTCATGGATACTTTACAATAGGTTTTGGATGTATATGCATGATGCCTTACATTGTATCTTCGTGTAATGAAATAATGGTGTTTCTTGTTAAAAAAAAAAAAAAAAAAAGATAAAATTTGCCATTTCATTAAGCAACTATATAATTTCCTGAAAAAATTATAGTTAGATCAATCACAGATATTATTTAAAAAAATAAACAGTTGACTATCCTTTATTTGCATTTTATACTCTTGTCTCTTACTTTAGGGAAAGTCAATGAATATCAATGGAGAATTATAATGAAACATCAACTGATTTCATTTTACTAGGGCTGTTCCCACCATCAAGAATTGGCCTGTCCCTCTTCGTTCTCATTATTCTCATTTTCTTAATGGCTTTAATTGGCGACCTATCCATGATCCTTCTAATTTTCTTGGACGCCCATCTCCACATAGCCATGTATTTCCTACTTAGTCAGCTCTCCCTCATGGACCTTAATTACATCTCCACCATTGTCCCCAAGATGGCTTCCAACTTCCTGTTCGGAATCAAGTCTATCTCCTTCATTGGATGTGGAGTTCAGAGTTTCTTCTTCTTGACTTTGGCAGTTGCAGAAGCACTTCTCTTGACAACTATGGCCTATGATCGTTATGTGGCCATTTGCTTTCCTCTCCACTATCCCATTCGTATGAGCAGAAAAGTGTGTGTGCTGATGATAACAGGATCTTGGATAATGGGGTCTATCAACTCATGTGCCCACACTGCATATGCACTCCATATCCCCTATTGCCAATCCAGGGCCATCAATCATTTTTTCTGTGATGTCCCAGCCATGTTGACTCTGGCTTGCATGGACACTTGGGTCTATGAGTACACAGTGTTTGTGAGCACCATGTTGTTTGTCGTGCTTCCTTTCATTGGAATTACCTATTCCTATGGCCGGATTCTCATTGCTGTCTACTACATGCCCTCATCAGAAGGGAGGAAGAAGGCCTATTCAACCTGCAGTACCCACCTCACTGTGGTGACCTTCTACTATGCACCCTTTGCTTACACTTATCTACGCCCAAGATCCTTCCGATCTCCAGCAGAAGACAAGGTTCTGGCCATTTTCTATATTGTGCTTACTCCCATGCTCAACCCCATCATCTACAGCCTGAGGAACAAGATGGTGACGAGGGCCCTGAGAAGAGTCATTCAGAGATATTGTTCTGTGAAAATGTAGACAAGATTTCATCATCAGTCCTCCAGCTGCAGGTGTCTGTCTATTCTGTTGGGAATAGTCACTAAGAAAAATACTATTCAAGGATGAAGATAGGGTCTTAAGTTATATTAGAAGATTTTAAAAAGTTCAAGTTTGACAAATAATCATATGTTACAAAGTTGTATTTTTTTATTCCTAAGATGATTTTTTTCATCAATATAAAAGGCATATATATATATCACCAAATTTCAGAAATAAGGTTTTATTAATATGTTGAAATGAGAAGGTAAACTGGCTAACATGAAGATATCATTCTACTATACTTAATTTATCTCTTAATATGACTAAACTAGAACAGAGCAATAAATATTTTAGTGTGACTGAATCTAATCAAAAGCAAAACAACATTTTTCCCATTAATTTACTCTTAATAGGTCTTTAGTGATTCTATTCCCCGCCTCCCCCCCCCCCATTTCAGGGGAAATGACAGATATAAGAATTTAGAAAATTTTACAGAATTGTAGAGGAAATATCACAAGTTTATGTTTTCCAGAAGAGGGGCCCTGGATTTATCTGTATGAATCCTAGGGAAGTCATTTATTAACAGGATCAATAATTAAGGTTGGAGAGATGCTAACTGAGCTGTAAGAGAAGTAGAGCCTACTTTATAAGTGGATTAATGGAAGTTACTGCCTAATGAGTACAGGTTATACTGTCTAGGCACTCCCAAAGGAGTTCTCAGCACAAACTCAAATTTTGCATCCCAAGTTACCAATGGTACCCTTGTATAAGGCAACTTACGTTATGCATGATCTTCTCCACTCATTAGACTTGTAATTCTATTGAGACATTTTGAGGGTAGGAGTGGGGTGTCAATGTCCCTGTTTCAGTGCTTTAATTTGATACACCTCTTCATTTTGTGACTAATGTCTCACCATTATTTCCAGTAAAAAATTTATTAGTGTGGATGTATATTCTGGGTGAAGAGGAATTGCTGTCCAGGAGAGAATAATGCTGATATGCTATTCATTTTCTGAGGACAGATGAAAAGAGGACGTTAGAATGAACATTTAAGAAATGCCCTTGATTAACCAAGTCAAAACAGCCATGGAAAACTGACATTTTAGTGTTGAAAATCATAATTTTTCCAGATTAGGAAATTCACATTTTGAGGAAATGATATGAGTTTAGATGTCTTTATACTGATTCCAAGTAAGCATTTAAAGTTTTCTCCACTAATAATTAAAAGCTTCATTTACGAAATGGCAAATGAGTATGACTTTCTTGTCTCCTAATTTAAATGAAGTGAAAATTTTCATCACAAGGAACTGTATGATATCTAAACACTACAGTGGAAAAAGGTAATAGTTCGGTTATCAATGAAAGACTTACCTAGTCTCACATACCTTACTTGAATCTCACATTTGTTGGAGGAAAAAAAAAAAAAAACACTACAATTGCTACTTTAGACCAATAACCAAATACCAAATACCTACTGTACACTTAATAAATTTGGGGGGAAATTAATACTTTTATGTCACAAGAAATAGTGAATCAATTTGACAGTTGGGAGTTAATCTAAGTTTTTGTTTGTTTTCTTTCATTCAAAAAATCTACTCAATCATAAAGTATTCTCAATCTTAATTATTGAACATTTTTAAGCATCTTCTCTCTTTCTCAATCCTGAAATCACTGCCTTACTCCAGATCTTCATCCTCTCTTGTCTAGGCTCTTTTCTAGCAAGGTATTCCAACTGAATCCAAATAGAATTTGGAGTCTGCCGCTATTAGGTTGAGAGTTCTTAACTGAAAGCACAGAAACAAGTTCAGTCGAAATCAATCAGAAAAATGTTATATTAAAGAAGAATCTCTAAGAATATAGATGAGTCAGGCTTAAAGATCATGAGCAAAGCCCAATGTGTGCCTGAGAATGAGTCTTGTGAAGACAACACTGTTAACCCTCTTGGGAGCCATTCACAGCTCCCAGAACCATATGATTGGGACATATGGAAGTTGGGTTGATTTAATGCTGTCTCATCCAATTTTCCTTAGTCACTATACATATCCCTACTCCTTTGAGTGAGCAGCTCCTGAGTTAATGTCTGGTGTCATAGTGTGTAATGCAGAGTCTAGGATACATGTGTTGGCCATAGCTCTAATGTAGGCAAGAAAGTGAGTACCTGAGTTCTATATTAGATACTGGCCACCACCTGTCTGTCATTCTGTCATATAAAGATGGCTTGCATGTTGCTGTGATACTGGAAGCTATGCAAACAGTATTTGAAATACTGGCAGCACAGCCTGTGTTGGACAGGTTTTTGTGGAAATTTTGGATTAAGCCCCACTGTACAGTGATTAACAGCTCAACTGCTAATCAAAACTTGGCAGTTCAAATTCACCAGCTACTCCCCGAGGGCCTTATGGGGCAGTTCTACTCTGTCCTATAGTGTAGCTATGAGTCAAAATCATCTCATTGGTAACGGGCATTTTTATTCCTGTGAACACACAAATGATAAGAGAAGTAAATTTCATTAATAATACATCGTCTGAGTAAACTACAGAATAAAAAAACAAACAACAACAACAAAAAAAGAACAACTTGAGGAGGGGCCAAGATGGCTGACTAGGCAGACGCTACCTCGGATCCCTCTTGCAACAAAGACTCGGAAAAACAAGTGAATCGATCACATACATGATAATCTACGAACCCTGACCATCAAACAAAGATCTAAAGAGTTGACCTGAGTGACAAGTGAGTGAAAAGCTGGACCTGGAACCAGCGACCGCTTCTGGAACATGCAACCTACCCCACAGCCTTGAGCCCCTGCAGTTCCCTGGTGCCGAGTGGCGGGGCTGATTGTGGCTTGCTGAGGCGGGGCAGGCACGGGACACAGCCCTAACCCCTAGCCCCCTGGGGTAACCTCCATAGAGACTCATCCAGCACAAGCAGGTTGCACACTGACGGGGCTAACGAGAGAACGAACAACCACGGAGAAGCAGCGACTGTTTTCGGAGCCTGAAGCCAGCATCCCTGTCAGAAAACCTTGGCCCTGGGCTTTGGACTGGGCTCAGGGGAGCTGAGCACAGCATCCTGAGATGGCACAAACATGGGGTGCAGCCCTAGCCCCCTGAAGAGACCCCGGGGGAAGCCCAGCCAGTGCACGCAGGCAGCGCAGTGACACGGCTGACAGGAGGAGAAGTCACTGGGAGGCAGGGACTGATTTTGGAGCCAGGAGTGTGGCATCCCAGCCAGGGAACCTTGGCGCTGGGTTTTGGCCTGGGAGTGGAGGAACTAACCACAGCTTCTGGGACAGCACAAGCACAGGACGCAGGCCTGTGCACACAGTTGACACGCCCCTAGGGAATCTCAGATAAAACAGTGAGCCCAAGCAAGATAAGTAACTTTGTCTATATTCCTGGGTGTACTCTCTCCTATCTATCTGATCCCTCCCCTCCCCTTCCCAGGCAGTTTCATTAACATTGGAATTTCCTGGGCCAGAGAGTGAAGTACTCTGTGTTTTTTTTTTTCTTTCCTTTGTTTGTTTGTTTTGTCTTTTCCTAACCCATTCTCCTTGCCTGAGAGAAGCAGCTACAAAAAACCCAGGGACAAAGAATCCTTCCCTGACTTCCTGAAATTGGATTAAAAATACAGAACCAGCTCCAGCCAAGCATTTGTGATTCACAGTCTTGGGCTTTCATCCCTACAGGGAACAAGGTGGCTATTATAATGCAAAGGCATTCTGATAGGGATCTGACTGTAACTGTTTTACCAGATTACTGGAAAGACAAGTTTCCTAGTTCTGATATCTCTGCGTATTCAACAGAGCCCTCACTGACCCAGAACAGGGAACTGAGGGCTGAAGCCCCACCCAAACGACCTAACCTCCTGCCATATTGTTCTGAGGATAGTGACATCTACCAATCTGTAGAGGTACATACATTGGGTGCCTAAGGTACAGCTGCAGAGTCCACCAACCAAGTGCTTTAGGAATAAAGACACACCTACCTCACTGGCACTTGGGGGAAGCCTGTCAGCATCCTGCACCCATGGAGCATGACCCACTGCTGCTACTAGAATCTGGTGCACACAACTATCACCACTACTCCTCTAAGTGAATAAGTGACAGTCTACCCCACATACTTGGTGACACAAAATCAGGTTCTACTCAAGAATAGTGAATGGACTCTTATGCTTTTATTTCTGGTACTGGCCCAAACCAGTTGGTAAGAGACATAAGTGATTTAAAGCCTACAACAATTAAGACAGCACAATCTAGTAGCCCATCTACGTATATTGAAAGGAAACAAAACAAGATAAGACTCAGTGAGCAAGTATAAAATAAATCATTACAATATCTTATAGATGGCTCGGAGACACCAGTCGATATCAAACGACATAAAGAAGCAGACCTTGATTGCTTCTACAAATCCCCAAATTAAAGAATCAAAATCTTTCCCAAATGAAGATACAATTCTGGAATTGCAGATACAGAATATGAAAAACTAATTTACAGACTGCTTCAAGACATCAGGGATGACCTCAGAAATGAAATAAGGCAAGCTACAAAAAAAGCCAAGGAACACACTGATAAAGCAGTTGAAGAAATCAAAAAGATTATTCAAGAACATAGTGGAAAAATTAATAAGCTACAAGAATCCATAGAGAGACAGCATTCAGAAATCCAAAAGATTAACAGTAAAATTACAGAATTAGATAACTCCATAGGAAGTCAGAGGAGCAAAATCGAGGAATTGGAATGCAGAGTGGGGGAGTTGGAGGATAAAGCAATTGACACTAACATAAAAAAAATTTTGAAAAATCAGATAAAAGAATTAAAAAAAAATGAAGAAACCCTAAGAATCATGTGGGATTCTATCAAGAAGAATAACTTGTGTGTGATTGGAGTTCCAGAACAAGGAGGGATAACAGAAAATTCAGAGAGACTAGTTGAAGATCTGTTGGTAGAAATCTTCCCTGACATCATGAAAGGTAAAATGATATCTATTCAAGATGCTCATTGAACCCCATATAAGATTGATTCAAAAAGAAAATCACCAAGACATATTATCATCAAACTTGCCAAAACCAAAGATAAAGGGAAAATTTTAAAAGAATGGTCTCCTACAAAGGAGAATCAATAAGTTCAGACTACTCAGCAGAAACCATGCAGTCAAGAAGACAATGGGATAACATGCGTATAGAGCACTGAAGGAGAAAAACTGCTAGCCAAGGATCATTTATCCAGCAAAACTCTCTCTCAAATATGAAGGTGAAATAAAACATTTACAGATAAACACAAGCTTAAAGAATTTGTAAAAACCAAACCAAAGCTACAAGAAATACTAAAGGAAATTGGTCAGAAAATAAATAACATCAGATAAAAACACAACACAAAGACACAGAACAGAACATCCTGATATCAACTCAAATAAGGAAATCACAAAAACAAATTAAGCTTTATTTTAAAAAGGAAAAAAAAAACGCTCAAAACAGGGAATCTTTGAAGTCATTATATAAACGATCACAATAATTAAAAAGAGGGACTAAATACAGGAGGCATAGAACTGCCATATGGAGAGGAAAACAAGGCAATATAGGACGATACGAGTTAGGTTTTTACTTAGAAAAATAGTGGCAAATATTAAGGTAACCACAAAGGGGTCTAACAATTCCATAACTCAAAATAAAAACCAAGAAAAACATAACAGTGAGTGGAAAAATGAAATTGTCAACAACACACACACAAATGCATCAAAATGACAGCACTAAACATATTCTTATCTATAATTACACTGAATGTAAATGGACTAAATGCACCACTAAAGAGACAGAGAGTCTCAGACTGGAGAAAGAAACATGATCAATCTACATGCTGTCTACAAGAGACACATCTTAGACTTAGAAACACAAACAAACTAAAACTCAAAGGACGGAAAAAAAATATCAATCAAGCAACAATCAAAAAAGAGAGGGAGTAGCAATATTAATTTCTGATAAAATAGACTTCAAAGTTAAATCCACCACAAAGGATAAAGAAGGACACTACATAATGATTAAAGGGACAATTGACCAGGAAGATATAACCATATTAAATATCTATGCATCCAATGACAGGGCTGCAAGATACATAAAACAAACTTTAACAGAACTGAAAAGTGAGATAGACACCTTCACAATTATAGTAGGAGACTTCAACACACCACTTTCGGAGAAGGATAGGACATCCAGTAAGAAGCTCAATAGAAACACGGAAGACCTAACTGCTAAACAACGAACTTGACCTCATAGACCTTTACAGAACATTCCATCCAACAGCTGCAAAATATACTTTTTTTTTCTAGTGCACATAGAACATTCTCTAGAATAGATCACATATTAGGTCATAAAACAAACCTTTGCAGAATCCAAAACAGTGAAATATTACAAAGCATCTTCTCAGACCACAAGGCAATAAAAGTGGAAATCAATAAAAGAAAAATCAGGGAAAAGAAATCAAATACTTGGAAACTGAACAATACCCTCCTGAAAAAAGACTGGGTTATAGAAAGCATTAAGGAGGGAATAAAGAAATTCACAGAATGCAACGAGAATGAAAACACTTCCTATCAAAACCTCTGGGACACAGCAAAAGCAGTGCTCAGAGGTCAATTTATATTGATAAATGCACACATACAGAAAGAAGAAAGAGCCAAAATCAAAAAACTGTCCTACAACTTGAACAAATAGAAAGCAAGCAACAAAAGAATCCATCAGGCACCAGAAGAAAACAAATAATAAAAATTAGAGCTGAACTAAATGAAATAGAGAACAGAAAAACAATTGAAAGAATTAACAAAGCCAAAAGCTGGTTCTTTGAAAAAATTAACAAAAGTGATAAACCATTGGCCAGACTGATTAAAGAAGTACAGGAAAGGAAACAAATAGACCGAATAACAGACGAGATGGGCCATATCACAACAGACCCAACCGAAATTAAAAGAATCATATCACATTATTACGAAAAATTGTACTCTAACAAATTTGCAAACCTAGAAGAAATGGAAGGATTCCTAGAAAAACACTACCTACCTAAACTAACACAATCAGAGGTAGAACAACTAAATAAACCCATATCAAAAAAAGAGATTGAAACGGTAATCAAAAAACTCCCAACAAAAAAAAACCCTGTCCCGGACGGCTTCACGGCAGAGTTCTACCAAACTTTCGGAGAAGAGTTAACACCACTACTCCTAAACCTATTTCAAAGCATAGAAAATGATGGAATACTACCTAACTCATTCTATGAAGCCAGCATATCCCTGATACCAAAACCAGGTAAAGGCACCACAAAAAAAGAAAATTACAGACCTATATCCCTGATGAACATAGGTGCAAAAATCCTCAACAAAATTCTAGCCAATAGAATTCAACAACATATCAAAAAAAATAATCCACCACGACCAAGTGGGATTTACACCAGGTATGCAAAGTTGGTTCAATATTAGAAAAACCATTAATGTAATCCACCATATAAATAAAACAAAAGACAAAAACCACATGATCTTATCGATCGATGCAGAAAAGGCATCTGATAAAGTCCAACACACATTCATGATAAAAACTCTCAGCAAAATCGGAATTGAAGGAAAAATCCTCAACATAATAAAGGGAATCTATACAAAGCCAACAGCCAACATCATTCTAAATGGAGAGAGCCTGAAAGCATTTCCTTTGAGAACAGGAACCAGACAGGGATGCCCTTTATTACTGCTCTTATTCAACATTGTGCTAAAGGTCCTAGCCAGAGCAATTAGGCTAGACAAAGAAATAAAGGGCATCCAGATTGGCAAGGAAGAAGTCAAATTATCTCTATTTGCAGATGACATGATCTTATACACAGAAAACCCTAAGGAATCCTCCAGAAAACTACTGAAACTAATAGAAGAGTTTGACTGAGTCTCAGTTTACAAGATAAACATACAAAACTCGCTTGGATTTCTCTACATCAACAAAAAGAGCATCGAAGAGGAAATCACCAAATCAATACCATTCACAGTAGCCTCCAAGAAGATAAAATACTTAGGAATAAATCTTACGAAAGATGTAAAAGACCTACACAAAGAAAACTACAAAGTACTAGTGCAAGAAACTAAAAGAGACCTACATAAGTGGAAAAACATACCTTGCTCATGGATAGGAAGACTTAACATAGTAAAAATGTCTATTCTACCAAAAGCCATCTATACATGCAATGCACTTCTGATCCAAATTCCAATTACATTTTTTAAAGTGTTGGAGAAAAAAATCACCAACTTCATATGGAAGGGGAAGAAGCCCCAGATAAGCAAAACATTACTGAAAAAGAGGAAGAAAGTGGGAGGCCTCACTCTACCTGATTTTAGAACGTATTATACAGCCACAATAGTCAAAACAGCCTGGTCTTGGTACAACAACAGGCACATAGACCAATGGGACAGAATTGAGAACCTAGGTATAAATCAATCCACATATGAGCAGCTGATATTTGACAAAGGCCCAGTGTCAGTTAATTGGGGAAAAGATAGTCTTTTTAACAAATGGTGCTGATATAACTGGATATCCATTTGCAAAAAAATGAAAGAGGACCCATACCTCACACCATGCACAAAAACTAACTCCAAGTGAATCAAAGACCTAAAGATAAAGACTAAAACGATAAAGATCATGGAAGAAAAAATAGGGACAACATTAGGAGCCCTAATACAAGGCATAAACAGAATACAAGACATTACTAAAAATGACGAAGAAAAACCAGTTAACTGGGAGCTCCTAAAAATTAAACACCTATGCTCATCTAAAGCCTTCATCAAAAGAGTAAAAAGGCCACCTACAGACTGGGAAAAAATTTTCAGCTATGACATCCTGACCAGTGCCTGATCTCTAAAATCTATATGATTGTGTTAAAACACAACCACAAAAAGACAAACAACCCAATCAAAAAGTGGGCAAAGAATATGAACATGCACTTCACTGAAGAAGATATTCAGGTGGCTAACAGACACATGAGAAAATGCTCTCGATCAGATCATTAGCCATTAGAGAAATGCAAATTAAAACTACGATGAGATTCCATCTCACTCCAACAAGGCTGGCATTAATCCAAAAAACACAAAATAATAAATGTTGGAGAGGCTGTGGAGAGATTGGAACTCTTATACACTGCTGGTGGGAATGTAAAATGGTACAACCACTTTGGAAATCTATCTGGTGTTTTCTTCAAAAGTTAGAAATTGAACTACCATACAACCCAGAAATCCCACTCCTCAGAATATACCCTAGAAAAATAAGAGCCTTTACACGAACAGGTATATGCACACCCATGTTTATTGCAGCTCCGTTTACAATAGCAAAAAGCTGGAAGCAGCCAAGGTGTCCATCAACGGATGAATGGTTAAATAAATTATGGTATATTCACACAATGGAATACTACACATCGATAAAGAACAGTGACGAATCTGTGAAACATTTCATAACATGGAGGAACCTGGAAGGCATTACGCTGAGTGAAATTAGTCAGATGCAAAAGGACAAATATTGTATAAGACCACTATTATCAGTTCTTGAGAAATAGTATAAACTGAGAAGAACACATACTTTTGTGGTTATGAGAGTGGGGAGGGAAGGAGGGTGGGAGAGGGTTATTTACTGATTAGTTAGTAGGTAAGAACTACTTTAGGTGAAAGGAAGGGCAATACTGAATACATGGAAGGTCAGCTCAACTGGACTGGACCAAAAGCAAAGAAGTTTCTGGGATAAACTGAATGCTTTGAAGGTCAGAGGAGCAAGGGTGGGGGTTTGGGGACTATGGCTTAAGGGGTCTTCTAAGTCAATTGGTATAATAAACTCTATTATGAAAACATTCTGCATCCCACTTTGAATTGTGGTGTCTGGGGTCTTAAATGCTAACAAGCGGCCATCTAAGATACATCAATTTTTCTCGACACATCTGGATCAAAGGAGAAGAGAATGAAGAACAACAAGGTCACATGATAACTATGAGCCCGAGACAGAAAGGGCCACATGAACTAGAGACTTACATCATCCTGAGATCAGAAGAACTAGATAGTGCCCGGCCACAACTGATGACTGCCCTTACAGAGAACTCCTGAGGCAGCAGGAGAACAGTGGGATGCAGACACCAAATTCTCATAAAAAGACCAGACTTAATGGTCTGACTGAGACTAGAAGAATCCCGGCTGTCATGGTCCCCAAACCTTCTGTTGGCCCAGGACAGGAACCATTCCTGAAGACTACTCATCAGACATGGAAGGAACTGGACAATGGGCTGGAGAGAGATGCTGATGATGAGTGAGCTACTTGTATCGGGTGGACACTGGAGACTGTACTGGCATCTCCTGTCTGGAGGGGACATGGGAGGGTAGAGAGGGTTAGAAAATGACAAAACAGTCATGAAAGGAGAGACTGCAAGAAGGGAGCCGGCTGACTCATTAAGGGGAGAGTAAATGGGAATATGTAGTAAGGTGTATATAAGCTTATATGTGACAGACTGACTTGATTTGTCAACTTTCACTTAAAGCACAATAACAATTATTAAAAAAAAAAAATACTCACTTACCTAACTTGTTTACTGCTCTGTTTGTATTTAGAAAAACCGCATGATTACCTGATGGAAAATTATAACCAAACGTTATCTAATTAGGGTTGTTTCTGCCATCAAAAATTGGCCTATTCCTCTTTATTCTCATCATTCTAATTTTCGTAATGGCTCTGATTGGCAACCTGTCCATGACACTCCTCGTTTTCTTTGACGCTCATCTCCACACACCCATGTACTTCCTAGTTAGTCAAGTCTCCCTCGTGGATCTGAATTACGTCTCTACCACTGTCCCCAAGATGGCTGCCAACTTCCTGTTCGGAATCAAGTCTATCTCCTTCATTGGATGTGGAGTTCAGAGTTTCTTCTTTTTGACTTTGGCAGGCGCAGAAACACTTCTCTTGACATCTGTGGGCTATGATCTTTATGTGGCCATTTGCTTTCCTCTCCCCTATCCCATTCATATGAGCAGAAAAGTGTGTGTGCCGATGATGATAACAGGATCTTGGATAATGGGGTCTATCAACTCGTGTGCCCACACTGCATATGCACTCCATATCCCCTATTGCCCATCCAGGGCCATCAATCATTTTTTCTGTGATGTCGCAGCCATGTTGACTCTGCCTTGCGTGGACACCTGGGTCTATGAATATATAGTGTTTGTGAGCACCACCTTGTTCCTTGTGTTTCCTTTCAAGGGCATTACTTGTCCCTATGGCCAGATTCTCCTTGCTGTCTACCACATGCCCTCATCAGAAGGGAGGAAGAAGGCCTGCTCTACCTGTATTACCCACCTCACTGTGGTGACCTTCTACAATGCACTCACTGCTTACATTTATCTACACCCAAGATCCTTTAGATCCCCAACAGAAGACAAGGTTCTGGCTGTTTTCTACACGATCGTCAGCCCTATGCTCAATCCTGTCATCTATAGCCTGAGGACCGAGGAGGTGATGGGGTCCTTGAGGAGAATCATTGACAGAACATCTTTGTGAATGCGTAGACAATAATTTCTGCATCAGTACTCAAGCCTCAGGTGCAAATCGGCTCAGAGGTGCATATGCACTATAAAAATTTTCAAGACTGAACACAAGGACTAAATTTAAAGGATTAAAAAACTGACATTTGACACACACACACAAAGTATGTCCCCAAGCTACAATTTTTACATCCTTTGTGGTGATGATTTTTCCATCAATATGAAAGAAATATATTTTCCAATAGTAAGATTTTATTAAAATGTAGACAATGGAAATAGAAACTGCCTAACTTGAAGTTACTATTCAGCATAAAGGTCTACTATATTTATTCATTTTCCAATATGAATAAATTAGGATAATAAGACAAGAAATATTTTAAAACGGAAGGTTGTAATTGAAAGCAAATGAATGTTAGGTTTATTTCTTTTAATTTTTACTTTTAGCGGTTATGATATTATTCTTATATTCTGAATATTCAGAACTGGTGGGTATAGGGAATAGGTGGAGAGGTTTGCACATATTTAGAAGAAGTTATACCACTGTGGAAGATAGATGGTGAATTTGTCTTCAATAAGATTTATCTGGGTAAATCCTAAGCAAGTGATTTATTAACAAGTCTACCTCAGGGTCAATAATTAGGGCTGGGGAGTTGACGTCTGGACTTCAGAAGAATGAGAGCCTACTTTATGAGTAAATTAATACAATTTATAGACTATCAGAGCCACTCCTGCAATAAACTTTCAGCACATGCTCAATGATCTGTTGTCTTTGCCAGAAATTTAAAAAGTTAAAATATTTTCAAAACCTTGTAAAATTAAAAAAAAAAAAAAAAAAAACACTTTTATGAGGAACCAGTATTACTTCTCTGTTGAAATGCATTGTTAACTCAGTTACTAGAGACCATGGCTAATCTAAGGACATTAAAGGTATTATATGAAATAAAAAATTGTATTATTTCATATTTTAAAAATATTATCCCCTCAAAGTTATTAATACTATCCTTTTCTCATAGCCTACTTCAATAGTAAAAGATTGTTTAATAATTTAATAGGACTTTCAAACAGAATGAATACAATTTGAAAAAACAATACCTAAAATAATTTTCAAACCACATGATATTTGAAGAATTTCTGCTTATGTATTTTATTAAATTCATCACATCCTATTTTAATTTATTTAATTTGTTGGCCAACATAACCAAAATGATGAACAAATGGATATATGCAGACACATTATTATTATGCAGTTACTGGAAAACGATATATAAAATAGATGACTCCTTAAAACATCAGTGAAGTAGTAATATCGAAAGGACCTAACTAAATACATCTGCATCTTTCACCCCTGACTGACCTTTAATACACCTGTGCAAACATCTCGAAATATTATCAGAACTCCTTATCCATTCTTGGCTTGGGTCCATCCTGTGTCATTAGTGTCTTGCTCTATATTGTCCAAGCCCCACCGGACATTCCCAAATGAATACAAACAAAACAAGTATTAGAATCAATAACCAGGTCAGCAAGGCCTGGAATCAGGGCTTTTGGTGAGTCTCCACTAAAATGTTAAATGCAGAGGTGAGAGAAGAATACGTACTTTTGTTTCAAATATATTCAAAGAATCTTACTCAGAAAAATGACTTTGTTCATATGATGCTTTGTAAGATTACTATCAGCTGACCAAGCCAGATGTTTGTGAAAGTGAGAAAATATAAAAGACAATGATCCTGATTTTCATTTTATTTATATTCATCACATAGGAAAAGGAGTCTTCTGCAAGTGATTAAAAGAACTTTGGTTAAAACTATGTACTGTTACATATAAAGTATTAGAAGTATTTAGAATAAGCATTGAAAAAGCCATGTATCTCATTAACCATGGAAGATCACAAAGAAAATTTTATTTGACTGAATCGGGTCACTCATATACAGTCTCAGAGAATTAAATTCACTAACTCATGTTTACATTTCTATTAAGCAACAGAGCTAGTTGTGACCTACATTTTGTGTAATTTACTTGTGCAGTGAAGTTGTATAAACTGACCTCTGTTCCAAACCAAAATTTGAAGGCTATACTCTAGTAATCAGTTTCTATCTACCAGAATATCAGTTTACCTACTTCTTGATTCATCTACGATTAATGGTGATGATCGACCATTGTAGAATTTCATGCAAGTATATGATTTAGAAACACACATGCAAATACTCATTGTATATTCTCTTTATACTGTTTATACTCTATATACTCTGTAACCCTAATAATTTTATGGTTCTTAGTCTCTATAACTTTCTAAATAATTGAAAATATTCTTTGTCTAAATATCAAATATGATAACTAATTCTAAGTCATTACACGAAAATAAACAATTATGCACTCTTCCTCTCTAGTTGTGTTGGTAATGAAAAATTCTGATGCAATGTGTAATCTCATGCAGAATTACACGCAAGCATACTGTCTATTGGCTAGACATCAGAAGAGACTCTTCTGAGTCACTGATCTGATTCTGTGAAAGCCATTTTGAAATGCTAAATTCTAGGTAGCTGATGGCAATGCAAAATAATTCTTATCTATAGACATGCAGGTTCAGGTCTGATCAGCACTCTTAATAAACTGAGGCTGACTTACAAAGCCCTTACATAGAAATTGATCTGGCACCTGGTTTGCTTGTTTCCCAGCCTTACAGCTGAGTAAGGAAGGTCACATACTGAAAGGCCCAGAACCTTAGGATATTTTTGGGAGAAGACAGGGAGTGATCCAATTTATATGAAACATAGTGAAGAGTTTCTTGGGCTTCAGAGGCTTTCGGTAACACAGTTGAGGCTCCTTATAAAATGACCAGGAAAGACAACCTGAGGCGGCAATTATGGCAAAGTCACACACTTGCTTCACCTGCATAAATGATCAGGCCAATTCCAATGATTTTGATCCTTTTGTGATCAAGAATGATCTTTCTTTGAAATTAATTTTGAACAAAAACACGATGGGCAGAGGGAAGGAAAATTTGTGTTTCCACAAAAACAGTGCAGTGTTTAGTCTCTAGCAGAAATCCCTCCAGATTACCCAGTTATTTCACTAGGTCACTGTAAGGTCTTGAATAAATCACCTCACATGGTCATCCTTATACTAATGAGATTCATATTTTAAAAAGAAATACATAAATCATATGAATATATGATTCATAAATATATAACTCACTAAACTGAGGTTTTTTTTTCAGGATTTTCATTTCTTTTTGTTTTTTGTATTTATAATTTTATTTTTCTTTAGGTGAAAGTTCACATCTCAAGTTAGATTCTCATTCAAAAATTTATACACAAATTCTTTTGTGATGTTGGTTGCAATCACTGCAATATGAGAGCACCCCCCTCCTTTCCACCCCAGGTTTCCCATGTCTAATCCTCCAGTTTTCTTGTCCCTTCCTGCCTCCTCCTCTGGCTTTTGGGCAGGATTTGTTCATTTGGTCTTGCGTATTTGTTTGAACTAAGAAGGACATTTGTCATGTGTGTTATTGTTTGTTTTGTAGGCCTGTCTAACTTTGTCTGAAAAGTAGGTTTCCAGAGTGATTTCAGTTCTCAGTTAGCCTGGGGGCCATAGTCTCAGGGGTTCCCCCAGTTTCTTTCAGACCAGTACGCCTGATCTTTTTTTTGGAATTTGAATTTTGTCCTACATTTTTCTTCTGCTCTGTCCTGGACCATCTATTGTGATCCCTGCTGAAGCAGTCGGTAGTGATAGTTAGGCAACATCTAGTTCTTTTGGACGTGGAAAATCACTAAATGGATAGTAGACAGGTGTCAACATGGTGATGGGAAAGACAACACACAATATAGGGAAAGTCAGAACAATTTGATCAAGGGAAAGTCATAGAAGCATCCTAGACACATCCAAACACTTTGAGCGACCGAGTTGCTGGGGCTGAGGGCTAAGGACCATAGTCTTGGTGAATATCTAGGTCAACTGGCATAACAAAGTTCAAAAAGAAAATGTTCTACATCCTACTTTGGTGAGTAGGATTTTATTTTCAATCTGAATAGAAGCATAAAAAATAACATCTTTGCAAAGCAATTCATGTCTTGGTGTTACTGAATGCAATGGGTTCACTGCTTGTACTCTTGTTAAGAATAACTAAGAAAAAAAAATAACTAAGAGTCAAGTGAATTTAGAGCAAGGCATAGTTTATTACTTGTGACAAGTAAGGAGACAGGGAGATCACTCTCAAAGCACTGTCTCTCAGAACAAAAGGCTGGGAGAGGTTTTATAATATGCAGTAAAAAGTAGTTCACCATACATTACAGCCACAGGCCACCCGAGTATTAGGGTGCACTGTCCGTGGCCTCAGTCCTAGTTTGTCATATCCAGCAGTTGCTTAGGTTCATCCCTGTGGCCACCGTCCCAGAAGTTGAGACCACATAGCTGGTGACCCAACCTTGGGCTCTGTCTGTTGCCACATAAGTCAGGGAAAAGGGAAGCATGAGGACAAGGCTGATCACCAGATTCATTGTCTCTTTGGGATGTAGGCAATCAACGGTAAATATTTGCAGTCTTATCTAGCCAATCACTAAAACTACAATATGCCCAACCAAGAACTTGGGCAGTCCAGTAGTCATATATTGCTACTGTCACTAACAAAAGAAGAACAATAATACTAGTAATAGTAATAGTAAGGAACATGTCAACACCAGGAGAAAGAGTTCAGCCCAAAGATAGGTATTTGGTAGGAGAAGGCTAATATAAGGACCAGGAGGATCATTAAAATGAAAATGATCTTTAACAGTTCTATCACATTTATGTTGTCATACTTATCTTAGATAGCTTTGTTTTTGTCTCTTGAATAACCATTTGAGTCCCTGGATTGGCTCTCAGATATAGGAGTCCTGTTTCTGCAGATCCTGATCCAAGGGATGGCCTTCAGGTTGCCTGCACAGAACGTATGGTTTCACTGTGGAGTGGTGGACCCAAGGAGTGACTCCCTCTAGCCTAAGGGCAGAAGATGTGGTTAGCACTACCTGGTATGTTTCCACCCATTTTTCAGTTAGCTGATCTCCAGGGGTTCCTTCCTGCTAAGTTTTGAAAAGGACTAGGTCTCTAGGGTGAAATGGGAGCCCCCCTCCATTTGTAGGCTCAGGGAGAATCTGGTTGCCATATTCCTGGAGTGCTGTCTGTACTTCTCCTAGATTAGTGACGTACTGCAACATATGTTATGTTCCCTGATTAAGAAAGTTATCTTCTTTTAGGAAAGATCTTCTATATGTCAGTTCAAATGGGCTCAGTTTTAGAGCTCTCCTAGGAGCTGCTCTTACCCTGATCAGGGTAATGGGTAGCATGTTTACCCAGACTTCTAGAGTTCCTGGCATAACTTGGCAAGAGGCCTCTTTAAATTTTGGTTCATTCTTTCAACTTTTCCTGACAACTGGGATCTCCAAGCTGAATGGTATTTATACCAAATGCCCAGGGATTAGGATACAAATACAAAGGAGGGGCCATCATCACTTTGAAGGGATCTGGGCAGGCCAAACCTAGGTCTAATCTCCTTCAATAGCAATTTACACACTTCAGTGGTCTTTTCAGTCCTTACTGGATAGGCTTCCAACCATCCTGTGAAGGTGTCCACAAATACTAGAAGATATTTGAACCCCTGGTAAGGAGGCATCATTGTGAAGTCTATCTGTCAGTCCTCCCCTGGATATGTTCCCCTGTGCTGGATGAGCTTTGTTAATGGAGGAGGTATGAGGTGAGTATTTGGGTTATTTCTCAGACATACTTCACAACCTTTAGACACCTGTTAGACCACACTCTTTAAGTTTCTTCCTTGTATTAAGGCTCTAAACTGAAGGTACAGATTTCTCGGCCATAGTGACTAGCCTCATGGGCTTCTTTGACAACTTTCCACAGTTGGAAACTGGGAATGTAAAAGTTTTTACTTTCATTTAAGTACCACCCATCAGCCTGCCTCTTAAAGCCTTGGGTCTCTGCATCCTAAATATCTTCTGGGTTATACTGAGGGCAAATATTTGGAAGACCAATGTCAGGAATTAAAGTCATTTGGATTACTGGGGATTGGTCTTGGGCTGCATTTTTAATTACAGCATCAGCCCTATTATTACCTTGAGAAACTGGGGAATTTTCTTTTTGATGCCCTTTACAATGAATGACAGTCACACACTTAGGTAGGTGCATTGCCTCTAAAAGCTCTAAAATAAGATCACCATGTTTCACTGGTGGGTTCTTTCAGTTTAAAAGCCCTCTTTCTTTCCAAATAGCCCCATGAGAATATATGATGGAAAAGGAATATATTTTTTTATATATATACAAGTTAATTTTCTTCTCTTTAGCTAGTTGTAGTGCTTGTGAGTGACAGCAATGAGTTCGGCCTTTTGGGCAGAGGTCTGAAGAGGTACAGGCTGAGCCTGTATAATATCATGCAAGCTTACTATAGCGTACCCTTCCCTGCGGATGCCCTGTGCTACATAACATCTCCCATCAGTGAGCCAGTCTGCATCTGCATTCTCTAAGGGTCTGTCTTACAGGTCAGGACTGCCGGTATAAACTTGATCTATTGTTTCAAGGCAGTCATGGGTTGGCTCGCTGTCTTCCTGATTTGAAGCAGACAGAAGCATGGCAGGATTTAAAATTTGACAAACATTCAAAGTCACTTCAGGAGAGTCCAGTAATATGACCTGATATTGGGTTATTCTTCCTCTTCAGAGCCAATTTCCTCTAGAACAGTTTGAACCTGTTGGGGTGTCAGCACCTCTATAGGTTGCCCCAAGGTAAATTTAGATGCTTCTTTGACCAGAATTGCAGTGGCAGCTACTGCCTGCAAAGAAGCTGGCCATCCCTGCACCACTGGGTCTAGTTGTTTAGAGAAATAGGCAACCGGTCTAATAAGAAGGCCAATTTGTTGGGTGACCATGCCCAAAGCTTGTCTCTGTCTTTCTTGAACTTATACCTGAAAGGTTTGGTTAAATCTGGAAGGCCCAGGGTGGGGGTTCTACCCAGTTCTAGTTTTATGGCTTTCAAATGCTCTTTGGCACTGTTGAGTCCATTCTAGGGGTTGACTCTCTTTGCCTTTTAGGGACTCATATAAAGGTTTTGCTATTAACCCAAAGTTGGGAATCCAGATTCTACAAAACACTGCCATGCCCAAAAATCCTTGTGAATGTTTCTACATGATAGGGGCAGGTAGGGAGATGATGGCTAATTTTCTTCCAGGTAACATCTGCTGAAAGCCAGGGGAGAGCTGAAACCCCAAATATTTTATCTCCTTTAGTGTAATTTGGACCTTCTCATGGGAGACTGTGTAACTGCTGGTTGCCAGATGGTTCAGGGTTTTGATAATATCCTTGTCTGAGCTGTCTCTATCTTCACTGGCTATCAATAAGTAATCAATATACTGGAGAAGTATTTCTTTTTCCAGGTTTAAATCTCTAAGGTCCCTGGCTAAGGATGAACCAAAATGATGGGAAGAGTTTTTGAAATCTTGAGGGGGGGCTGTCCACTTGAATTGAGTCCTTTCCTTCATTTCAGGGTCCTCCTACTGAGAGTCAGGGTGCAAATGTACACAGAAAAAGGTCTCCATTAAATGTAGCATGGTAAAGTAGGTAGTGGTAGTAGGTACCTGAGTGAGCAGGGTATATGGGCTAGGGACCAGTAGGTGAATGGTTAATAAGCCTCATTTACTGCTCTTAGATCTTGCACAAAGTGATACTCTCCATTAGGCTTCCTGATGGGGAAGATGGGGATGTTACAAGAGGACTGGCAAGGTTCAATGAGTCTCTACCTGATAAGCTTTTCTAGCACTGGCTTAATCCCAGCTCTCACCTCCGGCTTAAGTGGGTATTGTTTGTGCCGAGAGAGCAGCCCCAGGTTCTAGTTCAACCCAGACAAGATCAGCACTGCTAGCCCTCCCAGGCTTGTTCACATTCCAAACTAGAGGGTTCACCTGTGCCAGAATATGTAGGGGAATATCAGGGGCTGCTTATTTTGAGCGCTCTGTCTCAAGGAGAGCTAGAACTCCTACTCCTTGGTCCTTACCTATTTATAGAGTGGCCCAGTCTCCAGAGAGGAAAACAGTAGCCCCTAGTTGAGTTAACAGATCCCTGCCACGCAGAGGGACCTGGAATTCAAGTACATACAAGAAGAAATGAGATAGGGTACGTGTACCTACCTCACGAGTTAAAGGGAAAGTAAATTTCTTAGTCTAGGACTGTCCTTAGACTCCAGCAATTACACAGTCATGACTAGAGAGTTTGCCAATAGGTTTGTTCAAGACAGAGTAGGCAGCTCCTGTATCAAGAAAAAATTCAGCTTTCCTACCTGCTGTGTCCGAAGGTAACCTGAGGTTCCCCAGGGGTGATGGAAATTGGCTGTCACTGTTCCATGGGAGCCAAGTGGTCCTCCAGGCCTTGTCATTCAGAATGCTGTAGCATTTGCAGGTTGAGGTCATGATTGGGGTAGTGACCAGGTTTCCCTGATTGAGGACAGTCTGGACACTCCCTTTTCCAGTGTCCCTCCTTTTTGCAATATGTACCAGTTTTACTTGTGGCCTGGTGGGGCCACTTCATGGTTTGGCTGGTCTTTTACTTACCTGGAGCAACCTGGGTGTCTGGGGGTTACCTCAAGGTGAACACTGAATTACTGCGGCCAACAACTGGGGCTTTCTTTCCATTCTCATATCTTTCCTATCTTTTTCCACTTTATCCCTGTTATTGAAAACCTTAAAGGTCTCCTCCACAAGTTTAGATAAGGGATTCTGAGGACCAGCTTCCAGCTTCTGCAGTTTCTTCTGGAGCACTCTGTGCTATGAAATGCATGCCCAGTAAGGGGCTGGTGCTTCTGGGTCTAAGATTAGAAATTTCTTAAAGGTTTCTGTCAACCTACCTAAAAAGATGGCAGGTTTCTCATCTTTTCCATGGGTTATTTCTTTTACCTTTGAATAATTGACTGGCTTGTAAATGCACTTCTTAATTCCCTCGACTACACAGGTGAGGAAATGTTTCATTTTCACCCAGTCTAGGCTGTCCTGATAGTCCCACTGAGGATCCGTCCCTGGGATTGCCTCATCCTCAGGTCTTAATATATCATGTCTGGGGCCAGTGGGGGTAAAACTGTCTGCACGTTCTCTGGTCTTGGCAAGTATTCTGATTTTCTCATCAGTGCTACAGCAAGTAGTCAGAATTACTAGCACATCTTGCTGGTTAAAGGTGAAATTAAGACTGAGCTTAACAAACTCTTCCCTGAATCTTTCTGGGTCTTCTGAAAATTAACTTAGCTTCTCCCTGCATGCACTGGTCTGTGATAGAGAAGGGGACCTGCACCGAAACCATCCCACTCTTTTTGTCCACCACCTCTTGCAGAGGGTAGAGACCCCTGAGGTTTTGTTACATCCTGGGAAGGAAGGGTAAAGGTTGAGAGGATGCAGGACCATTGGGGTAGGGGGAGGTTTCCAGGGACCCATCACTAAGGAGGTCGTAGATGCTAAGTGAGGAGTAAGGGTAGGGGGAGCAGATAGGGTAATGAGGAGGGGATAGAGAAATTAGGGGAATAGGAATGGGGAGGCAGGTATGTGAGGTGTCAGGTGGGGATATCACAGGACCCCTTTTTAAGAGAGGACCTTCCAAAAGGCCTGGTTCCCCAGATCCCCCAGAGGCTTCTTCTTTGATTGTTCTCCAGTGGCTAGGGCCACCCACACAGGTTAGTTTTCACTTAGTCTGCAACCCTTTATTCTGTTATAAAGCCATGAAAGCTTGGATGTACAGGATCTTGTCCCATTTTTCTATCTTTTTTACAGAACAGATCGAGCTGCAGGATGGTATTACAATTCAGAGATCTGTTTTGAGGCAAGTTTCCTGGTCAGCCAGGACATATTGTGGCCAAGCTGTGTTACAGAAGAAAATAAGCTTCTTTTTCTTTAATTGGTCATAAGAGAAAAACTGCCAGTGTTTAAGTATGTACCCTAAAGGTGTGTCTCCTGGTATGCTTTCCTGATTTCCCATCCTGCCTAACTAACTTTTTCCATGAGTCGAGTTCCTTATCCTTATGTGTGAGTGATATCACTAACTTTCCTTTCCTGGCCAAATAGTAGCCAATTCCCCTTTCACATTGCAACTAGTTTTCCCAGCTGTGGGAGAGGACTTCGCAATGGAATTTCAGTACCCCCCTCAGGGTGTTTTCTGGGAACACTCACATCCAGACAACTGTAATTGCCACCCTAAGTTGTAAATGTGATCTTCCCTAGTTTCTCACTTCTCAGACCAGTCAAGGGGTTCCGAGGTGTCTCTGCTAGTACATTCTAATTCAATTTAGATCTTTTTCCACCAATCAATCTCAACTTCCATACACTCAGCACATAAAACAGACAGGTGGACAGACAATTAGACAGACAAACCAAAGGAAAGGTAGGAGGGAATGAGGATAATCTTAGCAAAGACCACCACTTGCCTCAATCCTCCAGCTAACTGCCTTCTCTTTTAATCTGAAAAAGGTACTCTAACCTTCAGTGCCCAGCTGGAGTGCCAGGAGGAGGACTGCCTGTATCTGCTGCAGATAAAAATTTCTCTCAAGGACCACATCTACCATGGCCTCCACCAGACTGAATTTAGTACAGCTAAAAGGTGCCCGGATACCACCACTGACAGGGATCACAGTAGAGGGTCCCAGACAGAGCTGGAGAAAAATGTAGAACAAAAATCCAACTCCAAAAGAAAGACCAGACTTGCTGGCCTGACAAGACTGGAGAAGCCCTGAGAATATGGACTCTGAAAACGCTTTCAGCTCAGTAATGAGGCCGCTCTTGAGGATCACCCTTCAGCCAAAAATTGACCAGGCCCATGGAACAAAACAAAATTAAAGGGGCACACCAGCCCTGGGGCAGGGACCGAAAGGTAGGAGGGAACAGGACAGCTGGTAATAGGGAACCCAGGGTTGAGAAGGGAGAGTGTTGACGTGTCGTGAGGTGGTTAACCAATGTCATACAACAATGTGTGTACTGTTTGATGAGAAACCAGTTTTTTCTGTAAACCTTCATCTAAAGTTCAATTAAATTTTTTTTTTTCTCTCAACTCTTGCCCAGAACCAGAGTGCACTTAAACAGAGACAGATAATGCAAGAAAAAGACAAAAATAAAAGAGAAAACTACACATTCTTCTTCTGCCAAATCAAAAGTAAACTCCCCGAGCTAGAACTCACCGTACCCGAGGGCCAGGTAGCCACTTCACCCATCCAGGGAAGGTTCAGTCCGCTCTGATGGTTGACTCAGGGATCTCAATTAGGGACCCATCGGGGTTGCCAGGTAATTTGTTACCAAATGCAATGGGCTTGCCACTTGTACTCTTGTTAAGAATAACTAAGAGTCGAGTGAATTTAGAGCAAACAAACAAACAAGCAAACAAATCCATTGCTGTTGAATGGATTCTAACTCAGAGCAGCCTTATAGGTCAGAGTAGAACTGCCCCATAGAGTTTCCGAGGAGCACCTGGTGGATTTGAACTGCCAACCTTAGCTCTTAATGACTACACCACCAGGATTTCCAAATTCAGAGCAAACCCACCAAACTAAACCCACTGCCATTGAGTCGATTCCGACTTGTAATGACCCTATAGGACAGAGTAGAGCTGCCCCATAGAGTTTCGAAGGAGCGCCTGGTAGATTTGAACTGCCTACCTCTTGGTTAGCAGCCGTAGCACTTAACCACTGTGCAACCAGGGTTTCCAATTTAGAATAAGGCGTAGGTTATTACTTGTGGCATATAAGGAGACAAGAAGATCACTCTCAAAGCACTGTCTCTCAGACCAAAGGGCTGGGAGAGGTTTTATACTATGCAGTAAAAAGGGAAGTTATACATATTCATTAAACTTCTAGGAGACAGGCTGCATATTTTAGAAAAAGGCTGGGCTGAAACTTGGCACAGAAGTGAGTGTAGGACTTCCCGCTTTTGAATCGTCGGGTCCAGCTACCACCTGGTGACGTGTGTCCAGCGTTTTTAGTTCCCAGACGCGAGATTTTGGGTTCCTAGGCAGGACTCATTATGGGATGGGAACATCTAGCAGTCAACCAAATTGTTTCTGTGTCTGCATGGGATTCTGGTTTACCTGAAAAACAATCCTAAAATGAAGTGTTAAGGGAAATCTGGTTGCATACTGTTTAAAATTTAACCACAGGTTGAGATACTGGCTTCCTCATGTCCAGCTTACACCGTATCTTGCTTGTTTTGGAATTTTCCACAGCCTTTGTTCACAAGAGGGTTAATTTTACTTCATGACCCCAGACCTGTCTCATTGGTGATATGTAATTTATTTTAAAACTTGGAAGTCATTGGAGGATTTTCTTTTACATGACTTCTGGAACCTGATTTACTGAGGAGATAATATGGGTGTTTCTTTGTTTTCTTTGTAAGCGAAATCTCCTAAAAACAGGTACTTTGAAAGAGCAATGCATTAATCGCAGTTCATTCAGAGGCTCTGGGAAACCATTTTTCTATGATGATGTGTATATATCCTCTTTTACCATTCATCACAGCTGTGTTGTTGTAGAACAACTCAGCATTGAGTGGGAATACGTTAGAGCCACGATATATGAGGAAACAGAAACACAAGAATTTGTTAAAGTGAGTAAATTTTAACCACTGAACAATTCTACTTGTGACTAAAAACTTGTTTTATGTATATCTTTGATCCTCTACCATGTACAGAGAATTTCTGTTTTAATAACTTTGGTTCTTCCTCCTTCCTCACTTCCTTCCTTTCTCTCTCTCTTTCTGTTCTGGGTGATTAAAAAGTGAATCTTCCTTACTTTACATTAATTAGTTCCAAATATATGAGGGATTATATATATATATATATATATATATATATATAACTTTTAAATCTATATATATTTATATTTGAAATATATATTTATATTATATTTCAAATATAAATATGTATAAAACTTTGCTGAGCTTTTAGGGAAAACTATTTAAAATCTCCTCATCTCGTTTTATCATGTATAAAATGTCATTGGAGATATCAACATTTAAGAGCTTGTGGAAAATATTAAATACAATTTAATCCTGACACAAATTTTGAAACATTTTAGGTGTCACCCAGTGAAGGTGGTTAATAAAAGGTTTAACGCTGTCTTCCGTCCCACTTATGGACATGGTCCAGATTCAAGGCTTGTTTCTCTTACTTTTATTTCTCCTCTGAAACTATTGTCAGATTTTTTTCTCCTTGCTTTTTTTTTCGTGCATAACACCACAAATGCTGACGCCCAAATCACAGTTTTTAGAGGAAATTTAAAAATAAAGACAAGTAAAAATGTTTCAAAAGTGGGCTATAAATACTTATTGCTATATCAGTGGATAAAAGCAAAAGAAAAAGGACAAAAATAATCTGTTTAGATTTATTTTGATGTAAGAGAAAATATACTCTTCCCTTTAGACCTGGGAGAAATGCTGAAATCTTCTCTGTGAGGTGCACAGCCCTTTAAATGAGTTCACAGGACAGGATATTAGTGCATAAACAGGGGAAACATGGACAATCACCAATACACTGCCTTGGCAGTCATAAGACAGGGCATCAAATAAAAATCTTATGTGCCATTCATTATTGCTGTACTGTGCTGTTTTCCCCTCTTCTTTAAAGTACAATAATATCAACTACCTCATGGAAAAAATCATTTAAAAAATATAATTCCATTTCTTAATCTTTGTTTTCTTTGTGGTGATTTTTTTTTTTCCCCAGTGTAGAATGCATATATTTTCTGCTAATATGTTTACAATGTGGTTGGTTCTTTTTGAGGTAGAAATGAAAACTAAAGCTGTCTAACTTAGAAGTTACCATTCAAAATAACAGTTTTACTGTCTTCAGTGATTTTCCAATTTCTCTAGCACAGAAAAGCAAACATTTCTTGAATAGATAGATATAACTGAAAATCAGAAGACTTTTTATTTGGTTTTTTTTGATGGTACACCCTTAACTTATCTTAATCAGCTATTCTTTCTTCAACTTTTTAGTGGAAGTTAGCATTATATGCATTGGACAGAAATTTCATCAGGGTCTGGAAGTCCCTATACCACTCTGGACTGGATAAAACAAGATTATGCTTCTTGTAGGATGATAAATCCTAGGGAAGTGATTTAAAAGCTTGTATATCTCATTGTCAGATAAGGACTGGGGAGATGTCAACAGAGGTCAAGGAAAGTGTGAAGCTACATTATATGAAGAGTGAGTAGAAGATTTAGCCTAATAAATGGGAATTAGGAATGCCAGAGATACTCAAAATCATCCCCCAAGGCAGGGCCAAGATGGCAGAATAGCCAGATGCTTCCGGCAAGCCCTCTTACAAGAAAGATGTGAAATAGAGACCAACGGAACAGGATCGAGAATCCAGAGATAAATGCATTCACATTTGAGCAGCTGATATTTGACAAAGGCCCAAAGTCAGTTAAATGGGGGAAAGACAGTCTTTTTAACAAATGGTGCTGGCATAACTGGATATTAATCTGCAAAAAAATGACACAAGACATACCTCACACCATACACAAAAACTAACTCAAAATGGATCAAAGACCTAAATATAAAACCTAAAACGATAAGATCATGGAAGAAAAAATAAGGACAACGTTAAGAGCCCTAATACACTGCATAAACAGTATACAAAACATTACTAACAATGCAGAAGAGAAACGAGATAACTGGGAGCTCCTAAAAATCAAATAACTATGCTCTTCCAAAGACTTCACCAAAAGAGTGAAAAGATTACCTATAGACTAGGAAAAGTTTTTAGCTATGACATTTCTGATCAGTATCTGATCTCAAACATCTACATGATACTGCAAAAACTCAACTACAAAAAGACAGCGCAATTAAAAATGGACAAAAGATATGAACAGAAAATTCATTAAAGAAGATATTCAGGTAGCTACCAGATACATGAGGAAATGCTCACGATCATTAACCATTAGAGAAATGCAAATCAAAACTACAATGAGGTTCCATCTCACTCAAACAAAGCGGCCATTAATAAAAAAAAAAAAAAACACAAAATAATAAATGTTGGAGAGGTTGTATGGAAACTGGAACACTTACACACTGCTGGTGGGAATGTAAAATGGTACAACCACTTTGGAAATTGATTTGGTCCTTCCTCAAAAAACTAGAAATAGAACTACCATACAATCCAGCAACCCCACTCCTTGGAATATATCCTAGAGAAATAACAGCCTTTACATGAACAGATATATGCACAACTATGATCACTGTGGCACTGTTTACAATAGCAAAAATTTGGAAGCAAAAATAGCAAAAAAAAATTACCCATCAATGGATGAATGGATAAATAAATTATGGTATATTCACACAATGGAATACTATGCATCAATAAAGAACAAGGATGAATCCATAAAGAATTTCATAACATGGAGGAATCTGGAAGGCATTATACTGAGTGAAATTAGTCAACTGCAAAAGGGCAAATACTGTATAAGCCCACTATTAAAAGAACTCGAGAAATAGTTTAAACAGAGAAGAGTATATTCTTTGATGGTTATGGGACGGGGGAGGGAGGCAGGCAGGGAGAGTGTTTTTCACTAATTAGATAATAGATAAGAACTATTTTAGGTGAAGGGGAAGACAACACACTATACAGGAGAGGTCAGCACAACCCGACTAAATAAAAAGCAGGTTCCTGAGTAAACTGAACACATTTAAGGCCAGCATAGCAGGAACAGGCATTTGGGGACATTGGTTTCAGGGGACATCTAAGTCAATTTCCATAATAAAATCTATTAAGAAAACTTTCTGCCTCTCACTTTGGAGAGTGGTGTCTGGGGTATTAAACGCCTTTAAGCGGCCATCTAAGATGTATCAATTGGACTCAAACCACCTAGAGCAGAGGAGAATGAAGAACACCAAAGGCAGGGTAATTATGAGCCCAAGAGACAGAAAGGGCCACATAAGCCAGAGTCTACATCATCCTGAGACCAGAAGAACTAGACGGTGCCTGGCTACAACCGATGACTGCCCTGACAGGAAACACAACAAAGAACCCCTGAGGGAGCAGGAGAGCAGTGGGATGCAGACACCAAATTCTCGTAAAAAGACAAGACTTAATGGTCTGTCTGAGACTAAAATAACCCTGGAGGTCATGGTCCCCAGATCTTCTGTTAGCCCAAGAAAGGAACCATTCCAAAAGCTAACTTTTCAGACAGGGGTTGGACTAGACTATGGGATAGGCAATGACGCTGGTGAAGAATGAGCTTCTTGGATCAAGTAGACAGATGAGACTATGTTGGCATCTCCTGTCTGAAGGGGAGATAAGAGAGTAGATAGGGTCAGAAGCCCCCACATGTCTGTCAGTTTGTCGTACTGTGGGGGCTTGTGTGTTGTGATGCTGGAAGCTATGCCACTGGTATTCAGATACCAGCAGGGTCACCCATGGAGGACAGGTTTCAGCTGAGCTTCCAGGCTAAGACAGACTAGGAAGAAGGACCTGGCGGTCTACTTCTGAAAAACATCAGCCAGTGAAAAACTTATGAATAGCAGGGGAACATTGTCTGATATAGTGCCGGAAGATGAACCCCCCAGGTTGGAAGGCACTTAAAAGAAGACTCAGGAAGAGGTGCCTCCTCAAAGTAGAGTCAACCTTAATGATGTAGATGGACTAAAGCTTTCCAGACCTTCATTTGCTGATGTGGCACAACTCAAAATGAGAAGAAACAGCTACAAACATCCATTAATATTCAGAACCTGGAATGTAGGAAGTATGAATCTAGGAAAACTGGAAATCATCAAAAATGAAATGGAATGCATAAACATCGATATCTTAGGCATTAGTGAGCTGAAATGGACTGGTATTGGCCATTTTGAATCAGACAATCATATAGTCTACTATACTGGGAATGACAACTTGAAGAGGAATAGTGTTGCATGCATTGTCAAAAAGAACTTTTCAAGATCTATCCTGAAGTACAATGCTGTCAGTGATACAACAATATCCATACGCCTACAAGAAAGACCAGTTAATACAACTATTTTTCAAATTTACGAACCAACCACTATGGCCAAATGTGAAGAAAGAGAAGATTTTTATCAGCCGCTGTGGTCTGAAATTGATCGAACATGCAATCAAGATGCATTGATAATTACTGGTGATTGGAATGCAAAAGTTGGAAACAAAGAAGGATCAATAGTTGGAAAATATGGCCTTGGCAATAGAAACAATGCTGGAGATGGAATGACAGAATTTTGCAAAACCAACGACTTCTTCATTGCAAATAACTTCTTTTACCAACCTAAACGGCGACTATACACATGGACCTCACCAGATGGAACACAGAGAAATCAAATTGACTACATCTGTGGAAAGACAAGATGGAAAAAATCAATATCATCAGTCAGAACAAGGCCAGGGGCCGACTGTGGAACAGACCATCAATTGCTCATAACCAAATTCAAACTGAAACTGAAGAAAATCAGAGCAAGACCACGAGAGCCACAATATGACCTTAAGTACATCCCACCTGAATTTAGAGACCATCTGAAGAATAGATTTGATGCATTGAACACTAGTGACCGAAGACCAGACGAGTTGTGGAATGACATCAGGGACATCAACCATGAAAAAGCAAGAGGTCATTGAAAAGACAGGAAAGAAGGAAGAGACCAAGGCAGATTTCAAAGGAGACTCTGAAACTTGCTCTAGAATGTCAAGCAGCTAAAGCAAAAGGAAGAATTGATGAAGTAAAAGAACTGAACAGAAGATTTCAAAGGGTGTCTTGAGAAGACAAAGTAAAGTATTATAATGACATGTGCAAAGAGCTGGAGATGGAAAACCAAAAGGGAAGAACACGCTTGGCATTTCTCAAGCTGAAAGAACTGAAGAAAAAATTCAAGGCTTGAGTTACAAAAGTGAAGAATTCTATGGGGAAAACATTAAATGACGCAGAAAGCATCAAAAGAAGATGGAAGGAATACACAGAGTCATTATACCAAAACGAATTAGTTGATGTTCAACCATTTCAAGAGGTGGCATATGATGGGAACCAATGGTACTGAAGGAATAAGTCCAAGCTGCTCTGAAGGCATTGGTGAAAAACAAGACTCCAAGAATTGATGGAATATCAATTGAGATGTTTCAATAAACAGATGCAGTGCTGGAGGTGCTCACTCGTCTATGCCAAGAAATATGGAAGACAGTTTCCTGGCCAACTGACTGGAAGAGATCCATATTTACACCTATTCCCAAGAAAGGTGGTCCAACCGAATGTGGAAATTATAGAACAATATCATTAATATCACACGCAAGCAAAACTTTGCTGAAGATCATTCAAAAACGGCTGTAGCAGTATATGGACAGGGAACTGCCAGAAATTCAGGCTGGTTTCAGAAGAGGACTTGGAACCAGGGATATCATTGCTGATGTTGGATGGATCCTGGCTGAAAGCAGAGAATACCAGAAGGATGTTTACCTGTGTTTTATTGACTGTGCAAAGGCATTTGACTGTGTGGATCATAACATATTATGGATAACATTGCAAAGAATGGAAATTCCAGAATACTTAATTGTGCTCATGAGGAACCTGTACATTGATCAAGAGGCAGTTGTTCGGACAGAACAAGGGGACACTGATTGGTTTAAAGTCAGGAAAGGTGTGCGTCAGGGTTGTATTCTTTCACCATACCTATTTAATCTGTATGCTGAGACAATAATACGAGAAGCTGGACTGTATGAAGAAGAACGGGGCATCAAGATTGGAGGGAGACTCATTAACGATCTGCATTATGCAGATGACACAACCTTGCTTGCTGAAAGTGAAGAGGTTTTGAAGCACTTACTAATGAAGATCAAAGACCAGAGCCTTCAGTATGGATTGCACCTCAACATAAAGAAAACAAAAATCCTCAAAATAGGACAAACAAGCAGCATCATGATAAATGGGGAAAAGATTGAAGTTGTCAAGGATTTCATTTTACCTGGATCCACAATCAACAGCCATGGAAGCAGCAGTCAAGAAATCAAGAGACGCATTGTGTTGGGTAAATCTGCTGCAAAGGACCTTTTTAAAGTGTTGAAGAGCAAAGATATCACCTTGAAGACTAAGGTGTGCCTGACCCAAGCCATGGTATTTTCAATCACATCATATGCATGTGAAAGCTGACAATGAATAAGGAAGACTGAAGAAGAATTGGCGCCTTCAAATTGTGGTGTTGGTGAAGAATATTGAATATACCATGGACTGCCAAAGGAACGAACATATCTGTCTTAGAAAAAGTACAACCAGAATGCTCCTCAGAGGCAAGGATGGCGAGACTGCATCTTATGTACTTTGGACATGTCAGGAGGGACCATTCCCTGGAGAAGGACATCATGCTTGGCAGAGTACAGGTGAGCAGAAAAGAGGAAGACCCTCAAAGAGATGGATTGACACAGTGGCTGCAACAATGAGCTCAAGCATCACAATGACTGTAAAGATGGCTCAGGACCAGGCAGTGTTTCATTCTGTTGTGTATAGGGTTGCTATGAGTTGGAACCGACTCGACAGCACCTAACAACAACAACAATATATACATATATATATATTTATATTGCTGCTGTTTTGGTTTAAAATTATTTAAAGTACCGTATTTACCATTTTCCCTGCCCCCTCCTTCTTTTTCCCCCTGGTGGACAGCTTAATGATGACATCTACATTAGTATGATCGGTTAACCATTGCCCTTAGTTGAGGACAAAAATTCAGTACTTCCGTATGGATTATTTCCCCTTCCTTCCCCGTTCCACTCCGAGTAACCACTAGTATCCAGTGGTCTTTATATAATTATCCATTCTTGTCATTTCATGTAATTGAGTAAATACAGCAATTGTCCTATTGTGACTGACTTCTCTCAGTATAATATCTTTGAGGTTCATCCATGTTGTAGCATGTATAAGGACTCCATTTTCTTTAAAGTTGAGCAGTATTACATTGTATGTGTGTGTTACACTGTGTTTATCCATTCATCTATTTATTGAAGTGCACTTGGGTTGTTTCCACCTTTTTCCAATTGTGAACAATACTGCAATGAACATCATCATACATGTGCCTGTTTCTGTCATTGCTTCTGGGTCCTTTGGCTATATGCCTAGAAGTAAAATTGCTGGGTCACATGTTAATTCATTTTTAATTTGTTGAGGAGTTGCTATAGTGTTTTCCACAATGGTTGGACCATTTCACATCCCCACCAGCAGTGGATAATAGTTCCAATACCCCTACATCCTCACTAACATTTGTTGTTTTCTTTTTTTTTTTTAAATCAATGCTATTATAGCAGGGGTTAAGCTGTATGTCATTATAGTTTTGATTTGCATCTCACTAATGGCTAATGACAATGAGCATCTTTTCATGTGCTCATTAGCCTCTTGAATGTCCTCTTTGATGAAGGGTTTGTTTTTGCCTTTTACTCTTTTTTTTTTTTTAATTGGGTTATTTGTTTTTTTGCTGTTATAAAAGTTTTACAAACATTTTGGATATTAGATCCTTAGCAGAAATACTGTTCCTGAAGACTTTTTACCAGTTTTTAGACTCTTTACACTTGGGAAGAAAGGACAGAATATAGTTTTTAACAACTATCTGTCCCTCCAAAATGTTGCCATGAGTGATCCATGACAGAATTTTTTCTGCCCTGGAGTACGATCTTTGGGTGAGAAGAAGTTAGAAATCTCATTGTCTTTGGCCTCGTCATCAAGAGGTTAAATAAATAAGTCACCTCGAGGGCACTGGGTTTTTTTGGTTTTGGGTTCCTTGAAAAAAGCCCATTTCTGTTTAAAATTGAAAACTTTCAAGAGTAATGATGGAAAATTTTAGTATCTGGACGCATGACAGAAATAGCCTCTTTATGGTTTATCTGCCAAGAGATTTATTAGAATTGTAAATAACTTTGATTCCTTGGAACCACTAAGAGTTTAATATACTTACAAAATATAAACCTAAAATTGAAAAAAGGCATTTTGGGGGAACCAGAGTGCACTTATTTGGAAGTAGTGGCTGTGATTGCAGCTTCCACTGAGCCAGCTCTGTCAGGTATTTGGCCAGAGCTCACTCCTGTTGAATGTCAGGTATTTGGCCAGAGCTCACTCCTGTTGAATATCCAAGAGGATGTAGACATTCAAACTTTAGAAATCATTTCCCTCCAAGACTTCTGCCACCTTTAGAATAAAACCCAAACCCCTTGCAATGATCTGGCCCTGCTCCTCCCCTGATCAAAGTGTTCTACCACTCTCCAGTTCACCACCTCCTGTGACCTTCTGTTCCTCAATCTCCAAAAGGTTCCGGGATTTTTTCCTCAGCTTGTACTATGGAAAATCCCTCAAGTCAGACGGGCCTCCCTAGCCATCTTATGTATTAGATCCATGTGCTGTTTTTCTCTTTGACATCATCACTACCTAACAAGACTATATAATGTGTACTATAAAAAAAAAAAAATTATTTTTATAAATGTTTAGATCCCTGGGTGGCACTAATGGTTGCACTTTTCTACTAACATGAAGATTGGTGATTCGAATTCGCACAGCAGCACCCAGAAGAAAGGCCTGGCCATCTGCTTCTGTAAAGACCACAGCAAGGAAAACTCAATGGAGCAGTCTATGCTTCCAATTCTGTAACACATAGGGTCACCATGTATCAGAATTTTCTCCATGAAAATGGCTTTTTTTGTCTGTTTTGTTTTGATTTGATTTACATGTTTATGCCTCACATCAGGATTTTGACTCACAGGTCAGAGGTTGTGTCTTCTTGTCCATTACTTTACCCAAGATGGTTAGAACAGTGAGTGGCAAACAGGAAGGGCTCAATAAATACCATAAATTAATAAAGAGTAAATGGAGGTGAATAAATTTCCAAGCAACCACCCAATCTCATGTGTCTGTTGAGAATTCTTAAGACTGTAATTTAGCCTGTCAACATTTTTTTGTCTCACAAAGACTAATTAATTTGTTTACTTTCTCCAGTATTATACTAGGAAAGTGGTCATTTACCCCTTACTGAATGAGGAATCATGTCATTGGTTATTGTTAGAAATCGAATCTATGGCAAAATGTCCAAAAACCAAAAACTGATCCTAGAGACTATATTGAGAGCAGGAATAGACATTTATTATTACTATTATTATTATTTTAATTCAAAAGGAAATTGTGATTCAAGTAGAGCAAATGAATGAGATGCATCATAGACTGAAAATCCAGCACTCAATTCCTTGCTCATTTAAAAGAGGTAAAGGGAGACTCTGGGCAATGAATCCTTGATTTTTCGTAGAGAAATTATCTGGTTATACTTTGCCCTGGTCCTGTCAGGAAACACGTGCACAATTTCTCTGAGCTAGTATCACATGTTGATAAGCACAGCTGAGTTTCCAAATAACGCACTGAAGGAAATTGATGTCTCCAGCATTTGCATGTCCCAGCTATGAGTTAATCTGTTGGGATGTTGTTGCTGTTTTTAGCTCCCATCAAGTCGGCTCTGACTCAAAGCAAACAATACAACAGGATCAGGTCACTGTGATCTGATTGTGGGATCGTGATCATTGTGGGTTTTCTTTGGCTGATATTTTGGAAGTAGATTGCCAGACATTTCCTCCTAGTCTGTCTTAGTCTGAAACTCCACTGAAAGCTGTTCAGCATTACAGCAACATGCAACACTTCACTCACAGATGGGTGGTGGCTGCGAATGAGGCACATTGGCCGAGAATGGAATCTGAGTCTCTGGCATGGATGGTGAGTATTCTACCACAGAATGACCACAGTCCTTCAGTGGGGGATACCCAAACCAAAATGGCAATGGCAGGGTAAAGTTAAGATTAAGAACCATGGTTCTGGATTCTAAGAAATCTGGCTTCCAAATCTAGTGCTAGTCTTCCCAGCAGTCTCACTCAAAATATTTTTACTACAAAGTGGAGCAGGTATCAGTAAGACAGCTTTGTAGGGAACTTTAAGTTGCATGTACAAGGGATGCATTTACACTTAGTAAACATTAGCTGACATTAACATGTTAGTTATTACTATCTGCCATAGGCTTTGATATGAAAGGAGACACAGACGTAACCATGAAAAAATGTCAATTAAACTATATTATCTTTAAAAATATAAAGGTGCAGTTTTAGGGAAGGAGAGCTTAGCTGTGAGTATTAGAAGATGGGAAGTAAATTTTCTGTTACTTCTTGAAAAAAGACACGACTGAGATTCACAGACATAAGAAAATGTGGAGTAGAACTTTTCATGAGTGGTATATGGCTTTTTTTTTTTATGGCTTTAGCAAAGTTTCAGATGTGTGGGGACATGGAGTGCTACAGGGACAGGCTAAGGGTCCAGTGTATCCACAGCACCAGGAATGTGGATTGAGTGGTAGAAAAGAAAAGGTAGACATAATGTAGATTTTAGAACATTTGAATATGAATTTAAGTTTGGAACTTTTTGTTAGTCTAGTAGGGAATTACAGCCTTAAAAAAGGGAGACTGACAAGATTACATTGATATTTTAGGAAAATAACTTGGATGACAATTAATTTTACATTTTAATTGAACTCAAGTCACCAAAAATAGGAAGATATTGAAAGATCCATAGAAAGACAATGGGAGAGAGAGCTTGGACAATAGAGAGTTGGGGAGGGATGGACTCCTCTAAGTCCTCATTTTTTTCCTCATATTCATTAAAACCTCTTCATAACAAACTTCATAGATAGGTTTGAAGTAAGTTAAGTTTATTAGTAAAATAACAATAATAAAACTTGTGTTAAAAAAAAAGCATAGAATTTCAACCTATGCAAAGTCCGATTAAGGTTGTGCATGTCATAGCTGAAAACTGAGGTCCCTATTTTCATTCTGTTTCGTGCTGTAACCGCCCAGTGACTCTAGGCAAATATTGTATGTGAGTACTAATAGCTTTTTTAAGATAATTTAAATATATAATTTTGCTCATTTGAATGTACAATAAATTGTCTAAAGTTCTCATGCCCCTATTTGGGTCACTTAACCTCAAAATATTCATTGAAATCAGAAAAATCCTAAGTCAAAAAACCAGTCGCCATTGAGTCTACTCTGACTCATGGTGACCCCGTGTGTGTCAGAGTAGAACTGTATTCCACCAGGTTTTCAGTGGCTGATCTTTTGAAGGTAGATCTCTAGGCCATTCTTCTGAGGTACCTCTGGGTAGACTAGAACCTCCACCTTTCATTTAGCAGCCAACCATGTTAACAGTTTGCACCATCAAGGGACTCCAAATCAAACAAGACCTCTCCAAACAGCTTTGTAAGAGGAGACTACAACAGGATGGAGTCCAGGTGTCAATTATAATCAAGATATACGTGCTAAAAAGGAGTAAAGCAAGCTCTTATAAACACTACATTAGCATGCTTATTTTGGTTACTTCACATCCCATCACCCATATTTTATATACCATATATATGTTTTTATACACAAGAGATATATTCTTTCCAAAACACTTTACTGGATGCTCTAAAATCTCACTGTCCAATGCTGTTGTTGTCTCTGGCCCCATGCGGCTATCAGGTCAGCACTTGAAATGTGAGTAGTCCAAATTACTATGTGTTTTAAGTAATAACATGCAAAATTGCGAAGACTTAGAATAAAAACAAAGTAAAAATATCATATTATTACATTTATATTGATTACATGTACAAATGATATTTCAATAAAATAATATAACACTGTTATATTAATACTAAGATATGCAAGAAATATACCAAACCACATATACCAAACCAAACCTGTTGCCATCAAGTCGATTCTGACTCACAGAGATCCAGTGGGACAGAATAGAACTTATATGCATAGTACAGGTGTGTAATATATTGTAATAATATAATATACAATTAACTCCAATGTAGACAAAATTTATATGAGTTCTAATATTAAAAAAAACCCCATTGCTGTCGAGTTGATTCTGACTCATAGTAACCCTATGAGTTCTAATATTACAGGTATAAATTTTATCTACATTGATGTTAATTGTGTATCATATCATTACAATATATTACATACATAAAAAGTATGTTTTGTAATATTACTGGAGTCTTGGTGACACTGTAGTTAAGAGCTATGATTGCTAACCAAAAGATTGGAAGTTCAAATCTACTAGCTGCTCCTTGGAAACACCATGAAGCAATTCTACTCTGTTCTGTAGGATACATATGAGTCAGAATTGACTCGATGGCAATGGGTTTTTAAAAAATTAATGTTACTAATGTTTTGGGTTACGTAAATATACTATTTTAAGTAATTTCAGTTTTATTTAAATTTTGAATGTGTCTACCAGAAAATTTAAAATTACGTATGTGGCTTCTATTATATTTCTATTGAACACCACTTCTCTCGGATGCTCTAATCAACAGCAAAAAGGAAATAAAGAAAAAAGAGTAAGGAGAACCATGGCTATTCTTTCTTGGAAGAAAATATTCCAAACACCTTTGTCATTGCACCCAGGACTTCCCTGTTCCTTAGGCTGTAGATAATGGGATTGAGCACGGGAGTGAAGATAGTGTAAAAAACAGCCAAATTCTTGTCTTCTGTTGGTGAGCGGAGATTCCTGGGCAGAAGATAGGTATAGACAAATGGTGCATAGTAAAAGGTAACTACAGTTAAATGTGTTGAACAGGTGGTGAAGGCCTTTTTCCTTCCTTCTTTGGAGCGCATATGGTAGACAGCCAAAAGGACTCTGCCATAGGAAGCCGTGATGCCAAGGAAAGGAAGAAGGAGAAAGAGGCTAGTGCTCACAAAACCCACGTACTCATAGACCCAGGTGTCCATACATGCAAGAGGGGACATCACAAAAGAAATGATCAATGGCCCTGGACCGGCAGTAAGGAATATGAAGAGCGTAAACTGTGTGTGCCAAGGAGTTGACAGAACCCAAGATCCAAGATCCTATGATCATCTGGACACACATACTTCTACTCATGCAGGTGGGATAATGGAGGGGACGACAGATGGCTACATAACGGTCATAGGCCATGGAGGCTAAGAGTAAGCCTTCAGAACAGGCCATTGTCAAGAAGAAGAAACTTTGCATACCACACCCTAGGAATGAGATGCCTTTCTGGCCAGAGAGCAAGTTGAGCGCCATCTTGGGGACAGTGGTAGAGATGTACATCAGGTCCATGAGGGAGAGCTGGCTGAGGAGAGAGTACATGGGTGTTTGAAGATGGGGATCCACGCGGATGAGGTGAATCATGGCTGAGTTACCCACCAAGGCCAGAAAGAATACAAGGATGATAAGGAGCAAGAGCAGCAGGCCAGTTAGATTTGGGGCAAGAAGTCCCAACAAAATGAAATCATTTGAAGTTTGATTCCATTTCTCCATGAAAATGTATTGCTTTAAATTCCTTGGGGCGGGGGGGGGGGCGGGGAATGAAGCAAGAAAAAGCAAAATCATAAAAAGGAATTTTGAGTTTGTTAGTGTTTGTTTGGAATCAATTGTTTGTTTTCCAACTTTTTTTTAATTCAATATCTGAACTGAATGCCCCAACCTCTTCTCCACATATTCCCTGGTAAACATGTGACCAAGTTGTAGATAAATGTGGTTTTTAAGTATAAAAGTCTGGGACCATACACAACAAAGACAAAGTACTTAACTAAAGGGTTTCCCTCTCTGAAATGACTTCTGGCCAGGCCTGTTAGAAATGATTTTTCAAGGAGTCACAATCATCAAAAAAAAAAAAAAAAAAGTTGCTACGGAGTCAATTCCGACTCCATCTCATGGTGACTCCACGTGTGTCACAGTAGAACTGTGCTCCATAGGGTTTTTAGAGGCTGGTTTTTCTGAAGTAGATCACCAGGTCTTTTTTCTGAGGCACCTCTGTGTAGACTCTAACTGCCAACCTTATGGTTAGTACCTGAGTACTTAACTGTTTGCACAACCCAATCCCTGCATCCCCAGCATCTATCAATTGCACAGGACACATTTACAATAACTGATATATGACTCAGGAATTTTTGTATGCTGAAATTCTACATCCTCTATTACCTAGCTTTCTGCATTATTACTTTCTGGTCTTTCCTCCCTGACTGGCACTAATCCAGCCAGACAGTCCTTGATCCTATCTTAGTTCTCTCTCATGTTCTTTATCACTTTTGTGCCTTTTCTTAAAATGCACCCGCCATTTGAAATCACTGTCCTTGAACTGTAAAGGTACTGCATGTCCTACATTGTTAGGTACTGTTAAGTCAGCTTTCACTCAGAGCAACCCCATGTGACAGAGAAGAGCTGACCCATTTCTAGACTGTGATCTTTACAGGAGCAGATCACCAGGTCTTTCTTCTGTGGAGCCACTAGATGTGGGGGTCGAACCTCCAACCTTTTGGTCAGTAGACAAGTATTTAACAATTGTGTCACCAGGGCTCGCTCATGTCCTACTAAATCCACATTATTTACAAAATATTTGAATATTAGCTCATCTGTACTGATGTTTCCATTTTCTGAAGCCCTGCAGAACTTGAAATTAAATACACAGATTTTTCTACCCAGCTTTCATTTAAGTAGAAAGTGAATGTGATAGTCACAGATTCCATAATATACATTTTTCATTTTATTTTCTGCTGTCCCCCATCAACAAGTAGTTTGATAAGGTAACACAACGAACCCTAGGGAGATTAAAACTAGTATAAACTGGAAACTTTTAGATACATAAAGTAATTAGTTTTTTTGTGTGTGTGTTACTTCATTTGTTGTAACCCTCCCCCATATTCCATAAATTTAGGAATAAATATCCACTTTTTTGAATATGAGAAGCAGTGTTCATAGATGTGAATAACTTCTCAAATGCAGTTAATGATGGAATCTGAATTTACATTTGTTCTTGCTTCAAGTTTCTAGTTATTTTCACATTCCAAGTTTACTTACTGTTTGGTAATGGCTTTGTGCATAGTGCCTAATTCCTCTCAAATTAGATTGCATAATAATTAACCTTTTCCAAAAGATTGGAGCTTATTCTATATTTCCAACTAGGTCAAAGCATACAAAGATTTATATACATATATTATATATATAAATATATATATATATACATACTGGGATGTCTGTTCTGACTCACAAGGACCCCATATGTGTCAGAGTAGAACTGCGCTCCATAGAGTTTTCGATGGCTGATTTTTCAGAAGTAGATCACTAGGCCTTTCTTTGTACACTTCTGGGTGGACTTGAATCTCCAACCTTTGATTTAGCAGTTCACCTCCTTAACTCTTTCACCATCCAGGGACCCATGTGGAGAGTAAAAACCAAACCCATTGCCTTCAAGTTGATTCCAATTCATAGCGATGCTGTAGGACACAGTGGAATTACCCCAGATGGTTTTCCAAGGAGCAAACCAAACCTACTGCCATCAAGTCGATTCCAGCTCATAGAGACCTTATAGGACAGAGTAGAACTGCCCCAAAGAGTTTCCAAGGAGCACCTAGTGGATTCAAACTGCTGACCTCTTGGTTAGCAGCCATAGCACTTAACCATTACGCCACCAGGGTTTCCTTCCAAGTAGCAGCAGCATTAATTTTCTCCTCCTGTAGAGTAAATGGCAGCAGAGGCCAACAGCTGCAAAACTGTTCAACTAGAAAAGGAGGCATAAGTAGATGTATGCTCTGGCTTCTGTTTTGATTTATAGATTACATATATTTGTAATTATCATCTTAGGCACTCATTATGTAATTTAATGAAATTGAAATCAAGTATTAATCATTTGTAATAATGAAATCGAAAAGGGATGAAAGTGAAGAGATTTTCCTTCCCGATGAAGTTTTCTTGCTTTTCACTCTCAAGGCTTTAGTTGGAAATACTGTAACTCAACCTTTTATAGCCTCTCTTTCTATATTTATGTCACCTCAGCTCTCATAATTTGTTTTTTCCTCAACTCAGTCTCCTAAATGAACATAAATTGTGATTGCAACACTTCTTGTATTTCTACTGTACATGGGTTTTCATCATTAACCCAGTCTAGGTGTGGGATTTCCTGCCTTACATTATATGTTCTGTTTGAAGGGAGAAGCTGGGCACTGCATTCCTTCCAGGGTAGCAATTTGAATAGTCATCTTGGATTACTGATTTTTAAACAGGAAAGATCAGCAATTTATGGTGTGTTATAATTTTTCATATTTGGTAACTTAAAATCAGCTGCTAGTTCAGATAACTTTGATATGCAGGGGTAAAATTGTGAGAGTTTGTGATAGAAAAGGGGAAATGTTTTTACAGCTGTCTCCTTGACAAATACTAACGGTGAAAAAAATGCAACATCAAGGAACATGACAGATGCCTGATGCCATTGGATGAGGATGCTAGTTGGGATGGTCTCAGCCAGATGGGGCTGTGGGCTCTTTCTTTTAACTTTGTAGAAATAAAAACTGATGATCTAACTGATAAAGATTGCCATCATCATCAACATGACTCATACAGTCACTAAAAAAATTTCCCCAGTTTTCTATTTTACTACAGTCCTGTTGATGTTGAGATGAACTGGTGATTAAAACATACAAGCCCCTATAATCATGTAGTTTGAATTGAATGGGTGATGCTATAAACTCAGATATACATATGGTGTTATTTAACAATGAATAAGATAAAATAGAGTAGGAAGATAGAGCACTTCCAGATACATAAGAGATTTCAAAAAGCCTTCAAGGGCACTGGGTGTCTGGGACTATTAGGAAGCAATATTAGAACAGGTCTGGTTGAAGAATACTTTACCCAAAATGAACAGCAAGTGAAAAGTCTGGAAGTGAGAACATATTTAGTTTTTTTTTTTTTTTTTTCCAGAAAAATAGCAAGGAAACCAGTGTTTGCAAAGCATAGGGCATGAGAGGGAATGGGGTAGGATGTGAGGGCATTTGTGTGGCAAATGCCAGGCCATGATGAGGATTTAGATTTGGTTCTGGGTGGGATGAGATGTCATTAGAGTATGGACCGATCTTATGTGTGTGTTAGAGGTTACACAGGATGTTCTGGGGTGAGCAGAGTTTCAAGCAAATATACATGTAGGAGGCTGGATTGGAGGGAATTGAAAAGCCCCAGGAAGAGAGGCGAGCAGTGGCTTTCTAGGTGCTGGTGTCAGTTAACCACAGGGGTCAGATTCTACAAGAATTTAATGATAATGCTTCTTTTTGTGAGAATTAAGTAATAAATGCAGAGCTTTTCACGTATGCATGTGGTTTCTCCTCCAGGGAGCCTAGCAATCATTATGACAGCCTTAATATAACTTAAAAGCAGTTGCCATTGAGTGAACTCTGACTCATGGAGACCCCACGTGTATCAGAGTAGAACAGTTCTCCATAGGGTTTCTAGTGTCTGATCTTTTTGAAATTAGATCACCAAACCTTTCTTCTGAGGCACCTTTTGGAGCTCAGTTGTACTCTGACACACAGGCAGGCACTAGGAGTCAGAGTCAACTCAAGGGTGACTGGCTTACTGGGTTATTATAACTGTGTTCGAGAACTGTCAGTGAAATGACTGTATATTTCATTGAATTTGCATGCCTGGCTTCCTCATTTCACTTTTAAGGTAGGATTACCAGCTTGTCCCAGTACTGCACAGGCTGTTCTGGTTTTAAAAATGAAAGCTCGATAACCCAAGAACCCCGTAGTCAGTCCTGGGCAAACCAGAACATTTAGCCACCCTATTTGGAGGTATGGTTCTATCTTGGCTACCTGGCATATCTCTTCTGCTGACTCATATAGTAGGCTCTCAACATTTTATTTGCCTGCTGAAATGAACAGAATGTTTGCCTTAGAGCTAAGTTGATAAATTAATGATAGCTCATATTAATAAAATGTTGTTAGATCAATCCAAAAATCAGTCTTTAACATACTATGGAAATAAATTAGAAAAGGGTACTTTCCTCATTCTGTTGTTTAATCCAGGCTTAATTGTAGAACAAATGTGTTAAGTTAATTCTCCTGGCAGTGTGCTTCCAATAGCAAGCATTAGACACATGACGTGTCATGGGCCAATCCTTTTGAGGAATACACACATTTCTAGTTTGATTCTCCGCTGCATAGATTAACACTGAGAACATCAGAGAGATGATTTGATGATAGTTATAATGACTGATTTATTTCCCATATTGAAAATATGCATGTTGTCAGGCAATGGAAGATGATATTACTCTCAGTATCCTGTAAATCTGGGACTGAAACCTTGAGGACATTAAACATGTGAGTTAACTCAGAGCTTTGAGTCTATTTCTGCTGATGCCATCAGCTTTCTTTATTGTGTATGGGACTTTATTTAATGCCCTGTAAATACCTGAAGCACGGCCCCCTTGGTTACGTTACAACTTGCGGAGTATTGTCCCTGTGGGTAGGTACAAGGTGGGGCTAAAATGACTGTCTCCCTTGATCATCAGAAAAGGCATATTTCTGAAATGTATAGAGTTAAAAAAAAAAAAAAAGAATCACTTTAGTGGGCATGATATACATACGTGTACCGATTGCAGCATTCTGAATTTATTTTCACAAAGGTACAGATAATGCATAGTTTTAAAAAGTCTTAGAAACAATCAACCCAAGACGAGCGAGCAAATTATTTGTTTTGCCTCAGCTAAATCAACCTCAACAAGTTGATAGGAAGTTGGAATTAGTGACGAAGGAATTAAGTGGGCTCTGTGTTCATGCTGAGCACAGTGGTCAGCATATAGCAGGTTTTCAGTAGTTGTCAATTTCCTTTTTTCGTTTCATTTGTTTAACCATTGAGGGGTTTGGGCCCAGAGAAGGGTAACTATCTTCATTAAGGTCAGACCACTCCAAAGTAGCACACTGTAGAATTTTCATAGGTTCAGATTACCACTTTTTACACCGTAAAGTTACTTTTGGCCTTTCCAGTTTGACATAGAACTGACCTGTTCTTTGTGCAGCAGAAAGTGTTTCTCTAGGATTGGAAAATCGCATATCTAAAATATCTCCCTGTGGTTAGAGCCAACCAAAATCAAAAAGATTCAAAGTATCATGATGACTCACCTTGTCCGAAGTGCCTGAGTTTGTATTTTGTGAGGAAGTAGCTTTATAACGGCAAAACTTCCTTTTAAGAGTCCATTGATTCATTTTAAAAGTTTCAGCACCAAACTGCCCTCACACAGACTCTCGGACTATGCTGAAAGATCAGGTCACTAATCGATAAGCTCTGCATTAAACCAAAACCTCTTCCTGAGATGAGAACCTCTTCTTTATCTGCTAAAATTTACAGGGGAGAAATTCCCACAGACTCATTGTAACTTTCCTTCCTCATTGCTCCTATCACTGGTGATTCTCTGTAACATAAACCTATGATCACATCTGAAGGCTCTGTTTTGTAGGACTTTTTTGGAATTAGAAAATAATTTCATCCTCTTTTGTGCAATATTCCTTCATTTGTGCATATATGTTGATACAGGCAGTCCTGGGATTATGAACAAGTTCTGGTTCTAAGTCTGTATTTAAGTCAAATTCATACGTGAGTCAGGACAGTTAGGTATGGTTTGAATCTAATGTCATTTAGTCAAATATTTGTCTTAGTATATAGTAAATTGTGTACCTTTCTATCCATTGAAAACATTAAAGAAACATTTCCAGACCCACTAAAATATCTTTAACATAATAATATAGTAATCATAATAATAATAACGCTTTGATGAGCATCACAAAGTAGTGCCCAGTTGTTACTACAAATCATTGTATGTACGTCGAATTTTTAATAAAATTGACTTTATGGGGGTTGGTTCATAATTACCTGTTGTATTTAAGTTAGTTGTTCATAATCCAGGGACTACAGTTCCGAGATCTTGCTTTCCTGTACTCTTGTTCCAAAGAAAGCAGAATAATCCATTTCACACCTAATCTAATCAAATTTCCATAGGTTCTACTGTTGAAAAACAGAAGTATGAGTTGTTATATTTTGTATAGAGAGGCTTGCATCCTTAAGCCTTAGGTATTCCTTTTTTCTCCTCTAAGTGATCCCCAATGTCTAAGTCCTTCGAGGCCAAAACCCTGGTCATTTCACTTGACTCTGCTTATTGGAGATCTAATCAGATACTCACTTCGATCAAAACAATCAACCTGGAAAACACCGTTTCATTTGTCTAGTGCCGACAGTTAGACCACAGAGGATGGGCTTCATTATTCCAGAACATTATTTGAGAGCTATAAGGAATATTAGATTATGTTATTAAAATCTCATTTTGTACATTAGTGAACTAAAGATTATAGAGGCAAAGGAACCATTCAAGGTTACTGAGCTAATTAAGAGGGACAGTTTTCTGACTGCAGCATAGTAAGCTTTCAGAGGGAATTATTGGTGATTGAAACAAAATTACACTATGACTGAAACCTTTTCCTTTATTTGCAGGTGGAATAGACGATTGATTCACAAAACCATTAATTAAGTCAGCTGCTCTACTGAAGTAGCAAGTTAAATCTTGGAGATAGTTTAAAAAACAAATATTAGACTCAGAGAGAAGAGTACAGCATGCTGGATCAAACACTGATTAGAAAGGCGATTTGGGGAAATGACTTAACATTCTATCTTGTTTACATATTTGTAAAGCTGGATTAAGGTATACTTGAAGAATTAAATATGATGATGTGTGTAATTTTTCCATACAAACATGCATTATTTTGACAGCATAAAATTTACATGCTTAGACAGGACAAAGTACTATAAAAACATTCAGTTTAAAAGAAAAAAAAAACAGGAGAAAAAGAAGAAATGGTTGTAAAATGTCAACACCCTAGGAATATTCTATGCAATTTAGGATAAACTAGTAAACACACTAATAACTTCAGCAGCTGGGGATGTGGTTGTCATTGACTTAGTTTTTTACTTTGTTGTTTTTAGAACAAATCAAAATTTAGCATGTAGAATGATCAGGGCTTCAAACCCTTCGAACCAATTCAGTCATGGCCAAAGAAGCAAAACAGGAACAGACTCAGATTTTTAAAATTTGGGTGATCCAGAATGCTAACAGCAAGAGGAAAAATTATGGTTTGAAGCCCTGGAATGGGAGACTCAGAAGGGGCATAATGAACCTTTCAAGAGCCTGATGTGTGACACTGGATTATTGCCAGGGCTGTGAGAGCAGCACACATTCAAAGTGGTGTGGTTGGCAGCCATCTTTGAACTAGACACCACTGTTTTCAACTCAGCCTATCAAAGGATTTGGTGGCTATGCAATGTGTAAGCTGCCCTTGTTTTCTAAGAGGGAATTAAGTTTCTAGCAAGCCTTCGACCTCTAATTTTTCCTGTACTGGCTAGTGTTCTGGTTCATCCACAATCTAAAAATTTGCAAGCATTCCAGTGCCATTTTGTGGACCATGATTAAATTGGGCTGAACCAGGTCTAAGCCTTGAGAGTAATCTTTAATGTTTTAAATGCCTCCGCCTGGTCATGTTGAACTTCAATATGTTTTGAGTAATAGGGGACTAAGTAGTTAAGATAAATTGTAATACTTAGATGATCTAATTCTAGAAGGTCAATGAAACAGATAAATAATAAGTAGATATATTATATAAATATATAAAATATGCATATTATAGATAACTATATAGTACGTGTATATTTAAGAATTATATTAGAACAGTGTTCTCTAAACACTAGTAATTTTACTAATGCAAAACTTCTTGAAAAATAGATGCAGCATGAATTAAGTTACACTAAAAAGACATCAATTAAGACTGAAGAGAAAAACAAATCAGAAGTCCTGCTGTGTGTGTGGACGTTCAGGAGTCGGCTGCTGTAAACCTGAATTGAATCTGCCACTTCCCTGGATTCTTGTGCCCTCAAAGCGCACCCTTCCTGCTCCCCTGGGTACCTAAGGATAGAGAAGATACCCCGACCCTCTTGACCACTGCCATGACCTGTCTGTGGAACAGCAGGTGCAAAGGGACCACTTGGAAAACTTAGGATTTCAAGCTCTAATTCTACAATTTTTGCCTCTTGTAACCATCTTCTTTTCTTAAATCATCAAGCTTTCTCTTGTTGAGTACAATTACCAGCCAACTTTCTTGAGTGCTTGTCTCACAATGGCTGATCTACCTTTGAGGGAAGGATACGGTGCTTCTCAATTGCTTCTCCACATCTTCAGCCATATTTATGTAAGAGTCAAAGTATTGATGTGTAAGGCTGATTTTTCATACACTTCAGGATATATCTTCTCTATTTATAAGTGATAACTTCCTTCCTACATTGATTTTCTTTGAGGTTACATTTCGTATTCTTTGTGTAGTTCGCACTAAATCTTTGGTTTCAGCTGAAACTTTCATGTTGTGCAAGGTCACACTGTAAAGATGCTTGGTCTGCTTGAAGGCTTTGAATTAGAACTGAAAGCTCCTTATGAAAACCAAACCCATTGCCATCGAATCAAATCTGACTCATAGCAATCCTACAGGACAGAGTAGAACTGCCCCACAGGGTTCCCAAGGAGTGCCTGGTAGATTTGAACTGCTGACCTTTTGATTAGCAGCCATAGCATTTAACCACTACACCACCAGGGTTTCCGAAAGCTCCTTAGTCATGCTGAAATTTGCAAGCATCTTTTTTTTTTTTTCTTTCTGTTTCTTCAGTGACTGGTTTCCCTCCCATTCAGCCTCTTCTTGGACAAGCACTTCAAGCTTTCCTGAAGTTCAATGCTGTCATCTAAACCATCAACTATTTCCCTCTGAATTTGTTCTATATTCTTCTGAGATGCCTTTAAGATATTTTTGGCTTCAGTCACTTGAGCTTGGAGGAATTTTGATGTCTTTTCCAGTGACTGTGTCTCTCCTTCATGAGGAGCCATCATCACTGTGAAATAAATGTTGCGGGTACCTACTTTTCAGTTCCCTGTGAAAAAGGTCCATTATATCCCACAGAGAAGAGAAGAAATGGACCTGTTCTCACCATTATTCAGTGCTACCAAACACAGATTCTGTAAGTTCAGAGGCCTGGCCATCACCACACATGTCAAGAAGGCTTTTACGGCTTCTATGATCTGTTTAGTCTTCTCTTAGGTTTTATGATACTCTTCAACTTGGGAAGAAAGTCAATAAGCTATTTCTTTTTCCCTCAAAATATATTGGATTTTTACTATAGGAACAAGAAAAGCAACACATACCAGAATTTTTAATGGAAAACTCAAGAATACTATAGCCTGTGTCATCCAAGCTCAGCATAGCTGTAAGTGTACTGGGTGCAAAGATTTTTGTGTCCATCAACAGGCCTCAATGGCTGCAAAAGACACCACAGCTCTGCCTCTGGCCAGTAGCATTAGGGCTACAACAGCCTACCTGGACACTTGTGAGAGTTCAACCTTCAACCCAAAAAAGTACCTGGTACAATTTACTGTAGCCCCCAAGAAGATAAAATACTTAAGAATAAATCTTACCAGAGACCTAAAAGACCTATACAAAGCAAACTACAAGATACTACTGTAAGAAACCAAAAGAGACCTACATAAGTAGAAAAACATTACTTGCTCATGGATAGGAAGACTAAACATTGTAAAAATGTCTATTCGACCAAAAGTGATCTATACGTACAATGGAATTCCAGTCCAAATTCCAATGACATTTCTTAATGAGTTGCAGAAACAGATCGCCAACTTCATATAGAAAGGAAAAAGGCCCCAGATAAGTAAAGCATTACTGAAAAAGAAGAACAAAGTGGGAGGCCTCACTCTACTGGGTTTAAGAACCTATTATGCAGCCACAGTAGTCAAAACAGCCTGGTACTGGTACAACAACATATACATAGACCAATGGAACAGAATTGAAAATCCAGAGATAAATTCATCCACATATGAGCAGCTGATATTTGACAAAGGCTCAAAGTCCATTAAATGGGGAAAAGACAGTCTTTTTAACAAATGGTCCTGGCATAACTGGATATCCATCTGCAAAAAAATGAAACAAGACTCTTATCTCACATCATGCAGAAAAGCTAACTCAAAATGGATCAAAGACCTAAATATAAAATTTAAAATGATAAAGATCATGGAAGAAAAATAGGGACAATTCTAGGAGCCCTAATACACGGCATAAACAGTGTACAAAACATTACTAACAATGCCGAAGAGAAACTAGATAACTGTGAGCTCCTAAAAGTCAAATACCTATGCTCATCCAAAGACTTCATCAAAAGAGCAAAAAGATTACCTACAGACTGGGAAAAAGTTTTTAGCCGTGACATTTCCCATCAGCATCTGATCTCTGAAATCTACATGATATTGCAAAAACTCAACTACAAAAAGACAAATAATCCAAGTAAAAAATGGGCAAAGGATATGAATAGACACTTCACTAAAGAAGACATTCAGGTAGCTAACAGATACATGAGGAAATGCTCACGATCATTAGCCATTAGAGAAATGCAAATCAAAACTACAAGGAGATTCCATCTCACTCCAACAAGGCTGGCATTAATCCAAAAAACACAAAATAATAAATGTTAGAGAGGCTGTGGAGAGACTGGAACACTTACACACTGCTGGTGGGAACGTAAAATGGTACAACCACATTGGAAATCGATTTGGCACTTCCTTAAAATATTGAACTACCATATGATCCAGTAATCCCACTCCTTGGAATATATCCTAGAGAAATGAGACTTTACACGAATAGATATATGCACACCCATGTTCCCTGCAGCACTGTTTACAATAGCAAAAAGATGGAAGCAACCAAGGTGCCCATCAGGAGACAAATGGATAAATAAACTATGGTATATTCACACAATGGAATATTATGCATCGATAAAGAACAATGATGAACCTGTGAAACATTTCATAACATGGAAGAATCTGGAAGGCATTATGCTGAGTGAAATTAGTCAGATGCAAAAGGACAAATATTGTATGAGACCACTATTATATGAACTTGAAAAAAAGTTTAAACAGAGAAAAAATATTCTTTGATGGCTATAAGTGGGGAGGGAGGGAGGGAGGGAGGGAGAGGTGTTTTCACTAATTAGATAATAGATAAGAAGTATTTAAAAAAAAAATTTTTTTTTAAGGTGAAGGGAAAGACAACACACTATACAGGAGAGATCAGCACTACTGGACTAAACCAAAAGCACAGAAGTTTTCTGAATAAACTAATGCCTCAAAGTCCAGTGTAGCAGGAGCAGGGGTTTGGGGACCACGGCTTCAGGGGACATGTAAGTCAATTGGCATAATGAAATCTATCAAGAAAACATTCTGTATCCTACCTGGGAGAGTGATGTCTGGGGTCTTAAATGCTAGCAAGTGGCCATCTAAGATGCATCAATTAGTCTCAACCCACCTGGAGCAAAGGAGAATGAAGAATACTAAAGGCACAAGGTAATTATGAGCCCAAGAGACAGAAAGGGCCACATAAACCAGAGACTACATCAGCCTGAAGCCAGAAGAACTAGATGGTGCCTGGCTGCAACTGATGACTGCCTTGACAGGGAACACAACAGAGAACCCCTGAGGCAGCAGGAGAGCAGTGGTATGCAGACCTCAAATTCTCGTAAAAAGACCAGACTTAATGGTCTGACTGAGACTAGAAGAACCCTGGAGGTCATGGTCCCGAGGCTTTCTGTTAGCCTAAGACAGGAACCATTCCCAAAGCCAACTCTTCAGACAGGAATTGGACTGGACAACGGGGTAGAAAATGATACTGGTGAGGCGTGAGCTTCTTGGATCAAGTAGACACATGAGACTATGCAGGCAGCTCCTGTCTGGTGGAGAGATGAGAGGGCAGAGGGTTAAGAAGCTGCCTGAATGGACACGAAATTAGAGGTTAGAGAGAAGGAGTGTGCTGTCTCATTAGGGGGAGACCAATTAGGAGTATATTTTAGCAAGGTGTATATATATTTTTGTACGAGACTGACTTGATTTGTAAACTTTCACTTAAAGCACAATGAAAATTAAAAAAAAAATACTTAAAATGGCAAATTTATGTTATATGTATTTTTACCCCAATAAATGTCTTCAAAAACTTAAAAAAAAAAAAAAAGTATCTGGGAGAGGGACAGACCATCAGTGAGGCTCAAGAGGCCAGGCCTCTCACTGTTTTCTGGTCACTGCACAAGTTGTAAGGTTACAATTTGTAGAGGACCTGGAGGAAAACAGGAAAGGCCGATGATAGCCAGAGCTGATTATCCCATGAGCTGTGATCACTATAGGACACACCTAGCCCAACCGGGAATTTTATGATTCCAAACTGCCAGGCCCAAACCAAATCTATACAACTGAGAGAGAATAAGCCTGGGTTTCCAGTCACTTTAATAGATTCAGGACCTGGGGCTTCAATATTAAAAACAATATTCTAGGAAAGCAATGCAGATCCTAGATCATGTAGTTAAAGGATGTTTATTTTTATTTTTTTAGGGCAGACTGTCTGTTGAGGTTGACTATGCTATGAGGTTGTCAATTTTAGGAGATTGTTAAATCTCTTTTAACTGATTAATTTAAGCTTAGACAGATTACAGGGCTTGTCCAAGGACACAGTTGCTAGATTGGAATTAGAATCAAAATCATGTGATTTCAAGTACAGTTTTTTTGTTTTGTTGTTTCACCTTAGTTTGTTTAAAATTATATATATATATATATTCCTTAATGTGGATACTTTCCCGTACCCTCAATTTTTTCAATTTGTCTTTAGTTTTGATTATATTACACAAATTTTGTCATTTTAACTTTTTTTTTTAATTTGGCAATATTTTTTGAGGTTATAAACATAACATATTAGCCATTTCAACTTTTTAACATGTACAATCCTGCAACATGGGCCATGTTCACCATGTTGTACAACCATCACCATTATCCATTTACAAATAATTTATTACTGCCCTTCCTTAATGTAAATTCAGTACCCCTTAAGCAATAATTTCCTTCTTTCCCTCTTCCCCCAGCCTCTGGTAACCACTATTAAACTTGGCCACTATGGTTTATCTATTAAAGCGACTAATTTTATTATGCATATTTCATTCCTTTATGAAAGTCATTAATAATAGTGAGTCATAGAATGGGTAAAGGGTAAAATAGGCGGGAAAATAAAAACCAAAGTATAGCTGCCCAGAATTAAGAATCAGTTTACAGGTTATCAGAACATTGAAATTCAGTATAGGATAGAGCCCAAATTCACCTTTAGGCGGCTTCTGTAAGGCCGTTGTTCTCAAAGTGTAATATCTGAATGGGCAGCATCAGCACCACCTGGGAACTTATTGGAAATGAAGATTCTCAGACCCCAGCCCAGACCTACTGAATCAGTAACTGAGATGGGCCCTCCTTGCGTTTGTATTTAGCAAGGCTTTTGGGTGATTCAGGTGTTCCTTAAACTTTAAGAACCACAAATGGACAATGATTTAAATGTTAAAAGTCTTATCTCAGAATGATTAAATATAGGCACGCTTCTTAAAATTGTTAATTTAGTTTAAACACCAAACCCATTGCTGATGAGTTGATTCAATTCTGGCTCATAGCAACCCTATAGGACAGAGTAGAACTGCCCCATAGGGTTTCCAGGGAGTGGCTGGTGGATTTGAATTCCTGACCCTTTGGTGATTAGCTGAGCTCTTAACCACTTTAAACGCTGCGCTACCAGGGCTCCTAATGTTTACTTTATTGTAATATGTAGAAGCTCATAGATCAAAAAGCTGTTATGATTAAATAAAATAATGCATGTAAAATGTTGAGCCTATTCACTAGCATATTGAAAGGCTCAATAAAAAAATCTACCATTTTTGTGCTCACATAATCTCAAAAAATAATCAATCTGTTTATTTCAGACAATTAAGTCATATTTGGTCAGTTCAAAGAGGATCAAGGAGCAGAACACCAGTTTTTGCCTTCGTCCATCCCAACATTTTCTTGCATTTCTTATCTTTAACAATACCCCATCTCTTCACTTCCCCACTAATGGTGATTTAACATTTATCAAAGCTTGGACAGTAAATTAGTTCACTGCATTCAATTACAATTTAAGGCACATTTAACTTTTTGTTCCCTTGCCAAAGGCAATTTGCCATTTAAAGTGGCATTACTCTAAAAAAAAAAAAAAAAAAAATTGTCATTGAGTTGATTGCGACTCATAGCAACCCTATAGGATAGAATAGAACTGCCCCATAGGGTTTCTAAGCAGCAACTGGTGGATTTGAACTGCTGACCTTTTGGTTAGCAGTCCAGGTCTTAACCACTATGCCACCAGGGCTCTGGCATTGCCCTAGGGAAGGTATTTTGTAGGTGTAACAAACTTTCAATGGTCATACAGGACTTTTAACTAAATATAAACTAAAGCCAAGGGTAGAAAGCAGTATCTTCAACACTGATGTAAGCAAAACACGCGCAGTCAACCTACCAGAAGGATTCAGTCCCATATGTATGTCTCCTTCAATATGATTCCCCACTATGGAGGTCTCAACTTTTGTTAAAAATTGTGCTTCCGTTGTTTTAGGATGTCCTTTTGAACTATTGATATCTATTATGGTTTTGGTATTTTGCATGTAAATTTTGAATTACAGAGTAACCACTGTAAAAATCCATACACAAATGATACAACACAAAAGTTTCCCTATTGTCCACATGCTATTCTGAAGATGTAAGAATGGGCTATGTGTGCACAGAGTCAGCAGACCAAAAAGTCTTCTTAAATAAGCAGTCAATTCAGTCAAATGATTGCACTTGTATTAGCAGAATTTTTCACTGAAAGGAGGCTGTTTCAAGAAATTGGCTTCATAATTTCGGTATTTTGTGGACATAGAGACACTGTGGTTGTGGAGGACAGGATGGCAGAAGGAAAGAAAAAGGAGAGTGTGGAATGAAACACCAATAGTCCAGGACAATGGTTCTCTACCTATGCTTACAAGTAAGTGTGAGTATGGAAAAGGGGACAATTGTCTGTTTCCCTAAACTCATCACAAAGGGCATGGCTTTGAGGTTCATAGACACAAAATTGCTTAGATATTTTCCAAATAAAGGACCTAGAATAAATAAGGAAAAAATCAGGGCAAGTTATGCTATTACTTTAAAGATAATGAGAAAGAATTTCCTCTTTTTCTTAAGGATGTATACATGTACACTTAAAAACTATCCCTCACCTATTTCTGGAGGGGAAAATTTCTCCCACTTGTGAAAAAAAAAGTGTATGTATACACACACGCACACACATATGTATATATGCTTTACTTTTTTTTTTAAGTATTCAATTCCAGCTATCCAATTTAACAGCTTCATGTTAATTCAGTCCACGAGTTTACCAGGAGAAGAAATGCTTGTAAGCATCCATTCATATTTTCTTGTTTGTTGAGTTTACATGTAGCTTTTTAATGTTTCACTTAGCAAATAAATGCAGGTATATATCCATGACGCAAACAAAAATGCTTTATTAAAAAAAACCTTCGAAAATATTCAAGCTGCCTTAGCCCTATATACCTGAAAGAAGTAATACATTTAAACTAATGTTTCTGTGAAATTATCTGACTGTTATCATATGTTGAGAAGTCTAACTTGATACAATATTATACATTATTTTTCACAGCACGGGTTATAAAGATTTATCTATTTACTTCTTTATTTGTTAACTTTGCACTTTAAAGTAAAAAGTTGTGGCTTGAAATTGTAATGATAATTTAATTAAACATGTGTGTGTATGTGTATCTCAACCATCTACGTATCTACCTATTTAAAAAAAAAAAAAAACTATGGCTCTAGAATATTTCTTTCTCAAAAAAAAAAAAAAAAAACCCTTTAGATTCTGTTACCCATGTGATACAATATCGTACAAGATAGAAAGTGGCACAAATTAACAAAGATTGGCAAAGACTTGATTAGGTAAAGTTGACTCTGTTTATTTTCTGGATTTCCAAAGCTTAGCCAGCACCACAAAGATGCTGCCTTTATTATGTATTGTGCCAGTTCAAATTCTAAAACAAGTTGACCATTTAAATTTAGAAATCTTAGCATTTCTCTTTCATGTCGGCAGCCAGGTCAAATGGTCACATTGGCATTTAATGCTATCACTTTCAAGCTGGTTGTTGGGTGGGAAAAAGCTGGCAACATATGATCTAGGCTGACAAATTAAAATTTAAAATAAAAATTATGTTTGAACATATAAAATGATTTCTAAAATATTTCAAAACTTTTGAGGAATCTGTTCATAATTTAAAACTTATGAGCCAGTTTAGCAAAAAAAAAAAAAAAAAAAAGGTTTAACTATCTTCTCACTCATCCCTCAGAGAGAAAATGACAGAAACGATTCTTAAACCAGAACTTCTTATCCTAAATCCAGTGTTCTTTTGTCCATATATCCCCATATCTATAGGATGAACCTGTTTGAAGACAGAGGCAGAGGAAATCTGGAGTCAAGAAGTTAAGGACCCAGGGTAATAATAGGAGAAAGATACTTTAAATAGTACATAAAAGAGGTGCTGTATATACTAGATAGAAAAAAAATATATATATATATATTTTTTGAAGGCAGTGCTAATTAACAAGGATTGGTAAAACATTAATTAGATAGACAGTTTATTTCCCTGATTTCCAGTGCTTAAAATAGACATCTCAAGGATGTTAATATTATTATGCGTTGCTCAGTTCTAATCTGTATGTTCATGTTGGAGACCACCTGCTCATGAGACGGCTATGCAACAGAGGGGCTCTGTCTGCCACCTAACTTTTGTAGCAGAAGAGTGTTTACAAGATCAGACCCTACAGATGAAAAAGTGTCATCGCTATCTCTCTGTTTACAGTCACCTATGACCAGACACATTCTACATCACAGTTCAGAGATCACGATGTCTTTTAAGCTTTTGATGAAATCACGCTGCAATACTCATCCCAGAAATAAAGAGGTCTACACTCCTCTATATGCACAAAGGCTGTGAATTTATGCATTTTTTAAAAAAAATTATTGTGCTTTAAGGGAAATTTTACAATTCAAGTTAATTTCTCATACAAAACTTGCACACACATTGTTATGTGACCTTAGTTGCTCTCCCTACAATGTGACAGCACACTCCTCCTCTCCATCCTGTGTTTTCTGTGTCTATTCAACCATCTCCTGTCCCCTCTGCCTTACAGACAGGAGCTGCCACATAGTCTCATGTGCCTACTTGAGCTAAGAAGCACGTTCCTCATCACTATCATTTTAGGTCTTATAGTCCTGTCTAATCTTTGCGTGAAGAGTTGGCTTTGGGAATGGTTTTAGTTTTGGGCTAACAGAGAGTCCAGGGGAATGACCTCTGGGGTCTCACCAGTCTCAGTCAGACTATTAAGTCTGGTCTTTTGAGGCCTGCATCCCACTTTTCTTCTGCTTCATCAGGGATTTTCTGTTTTGTTCCCTGTTAGGGCAGTAATTGGTGGTATCTGGGCACCATCTATTCTTCTGGTATCAGGCTGATGGAGAGTCTCTGGTTTATGTGGCCCTTTAATTCTCTTGGGCTCATATTTTCCTTGTCTTTGGTGTTCTTCATTCTCCTTTGCTCCCTGTGGATTGAGACCAATTGATGGATCTTAGATGGCTGCTTGCTAGTGTTTAAGACCCCAGATGCCACTCACCAAAGTGGGATGCAGAACGTTTTCTGAATACATTTTGTTATGTCAGTCAACCTACATGTCCTCTGAAACCATGGTCCCTTGACCCCCGTCTCTGCTACTCTGGCCTTCAAAGTGTTTGGTCGTATTTTTTTTTTTTCTTAGCTTTTGGTTTAGCCCAGTTGTGCTGACCTCCCCTGTATTATATGTTGTCTTTCCCTTCTTTTTTTTTTTTTCCCCTTCACCTAAAATAGTTCTTGTCGACTAATTTGTGAATACCCCTCTCCCTCTCCCCCCACCCTGGTAACCATCAAAGAATATCTTCTTCTGTGTTTAAACTTTTCCTTGAGTTCTTAAAATAGTGGTCTCATACGATATTTGTCCTTTTGCAACTGACTAATTTCACTCAGCATAATGCCTTCCAGATTCATCTGTGTTATGAGATGTTTCACGGTTTCATCATTGTTCTTTATCATTGAGAAGTATTCCATTGTGTGAATATACCATTAATTGTTTATCCAGTCAACCATTGATGGGCATCTTGGTTGTTTCCACTTTTTTGCTATTGAAAACAGTGCTGCAATGAACATGGGTGTACATATATCTATTTGTGGGATGGCTCTTATTTCTCTAGGATATATTCCAAGGAGTGGGGTTGCTGGATCATATGGTAGTTCTATTTCTAGCTTTTTAAGGAAGCTCCAACTCAATTTCCAAAGTGGTTGTAAAATTTTACATTCCCACCAGCAGTGTGTAAGTGTTCCAGTCTCTCCACAACCTCGTCAACATTTATTATTCTGTGTAGTTTGGATTAATGCCAGCCTTGTTGGGGTGAGGTGGTATCTCATTGTAGTTTTGATTTGCATTTCTCTAATGGCTAATGATCATAAGCATTTCCTCATATAGCTATTAGCTGCCTAAATGTGTTCTTTGGTGATGTGCCTGTTCATATCCTTTGCCCATTTTTTACTTGGGTTATTTGTCTTTTTGTTGTTGAGGTTTTGCAGTATCTTGTAGATTTTACAGATTTGATGCTGATTGGATTTTCATAGCCAAATTTTTTTCCCAGTCTGTAGGTTGTCTTTTTACGCTTTTGGTGAAGTCTTTGGATGAGCATAAATGTTTGACTTTTAGGAGTTTCTCTTCTGGTGTTTGTGCATTGTTAGTAGTGTGTTCTATACTGTTTATGCCCTGTATTAGGGCTCCTAGCATTGTCCCTATTTTTTCTTCCATGATTTTTATAGTTTTAGATTTTATATTTAGATCTTTGATCCACTTTGAGTTTGTTTTTTGTGCACGGTGTGACATATGGGTCTTGTTACATTTTTTTGCAGATGGACATTTATGCCAGCACTATTAGTTAAAGAGACTGTCTTTTCCTGTTAATGGGTTTTGGGCCTTTGTCAAATGTCAGGTGCTTGTAAGTGGATGAATTTACATCTGGATTCTCAATTCTGTTCCATTGGTCTGTATATTTGTTGTTGTACCAGTACCAGGCTGCTTTGACTACTTTGGCAGTATAGTAGATTCTAAAATCAGGTAGTGTGAGGCCTCCTACTTTGTTCTTTTTCAGTAATGCTTTACTTATCTGGGGCCTCTTTCCTTTGCATATGCACTTGGTGATTTTTTCCTCCATTTCCTTAAAAAATGCCATTGGAATTTGGATAGGGATTTCATTGTATCTGTAGATTGCTTTGGGTAGAATAGACATTTTTACAATGTTGAGTCTTCCTATCCATGAGTAAAGTATGTTTTTCCTCTTAAGTAGGTCTTTTTTGGTTTCTTGCAGTAGTGTCTTTAGTTTTCTTTGTATAGGTCTTTTAGGTCTCTGGTTAGATTTATTCCTGAGCATTTTATCCTTTTGGGAGCTATTGTAAATGGTACTGATTTGGTGATTTCCTCTCTGAGGTCCTCTTTGTTAGTGTAGAGGAATCAAACTGATTTTTTGTATGGTTATCTTCTATGTTGATACTTTGTGGAAATCTTCTATTAGTTCCTGTAGTTTTCTTGTGGATTTTTTAGGGTTCTGTGTATAAGAACACATCATCTGCAAATAGAGATAATTTTACTTCTTCCTTCCAATTTGGATGCCCTTTATTTCTTTTTCTAGCCTGATTTCCCTGGCTAGGACCTCCAGCACAGTGTTGAGAAGAGCAGTGATAAAGGGCATCCTTGTCTGATTCCCGTTCTCAAAGGGAATGCTTTCAGACTCTCTCCATTTAGGATGATGTTGACTGTTGGCTTTGTAAAAATGTCCTTTATTATGTTGAGGAATTTTCCTTCTGTTCCTATTTTGCTGAGAGTTTTTATCATGATTGGGTGTTGGACTTTGTCAAATGTCTTTTCTGCATCAATTGATAAGAATATGTGGTTCTTGTCTTTTGTTTTATTTACATTGTGGGTTATATTGATTGTTTTTCTAATGTTGAACTATCCCTGCACACCTGGTATGAATCTCACTTGGTCATGGTGAATTGTTTTTTTGATATGTTATTGAATTCTATTGGCTAGAACTTTGAGGTTTTTTGCATCTAAGTTTATGAGGGCTACAGGTCTGCAATTTTCTTTTCTTTTTTTTTTTTTTTTGTAGTGTCTTTACCTGGTTTTGGTATCAGGGTTATGCTGGCTTCATAGAATGAGTTTGGGAGTATGCCATTCTTTTCTATACTCTGAAATACCTTTAGTATTAGTGGTGTTAACTCTTTTCTGAAAGTTTGGTAGAATTCTCCAGTGAAGCCATCAGGGCCAGGGATTTTTTTCTTTTTGGAAGTTTTTAAATTACCTTTTAAAACTCTTCTTTTGTTATATGTTTATTTAGTTGTTCTACCTCTTTGTTTTTTTGTTTTGTTTTGTTTTTTTACCTCTTTGTTAGTTTAAGTAGGTAGTGTGTTTCTAGAAATTTGGCCATTTCCTCTAGGTTTTCGAATTTGTTAGAATATAATTTTTCATCATAGTCTGTCATGATTCTTTTAATTTCATTTGGATCTGTTATGACGTGTCATTTCTTATTTGGGTTATTTGCTTCCTCCCCTGTTTTTCTTTTGTCAGTTTGACCAATGGTTTATAGATTTTATTCACCTTTTCAAAGAACCAGCTTTTAGTCTTGTTAACTCAAATGGTTTTCTATCTGTATTTCGTTTAATTCTGCTCTAATTTATATTATTTGTTTTTTTCTGGTGTCTGAGGGCTTCTTTTGCTGTTCTTTTTTTATTTGTCTGAGTTTTAGGGTTAATTCTTTGATTTTAGCCCTTTCTTCTTTTTGCATGTATGCATTTATTGCTCTAAATTGACCTCTGAGCACTGCTTTTGCTGTATCCCAAAGTTTCTGGTAGAGTGTGTTTTGATTCCCATTTGATTCTATGAATTTCTTTATTCTGCCCTTAATTTCTTCTATAACCCATTGGTTTTTGAGCAAGATATTGTTCAGTTTCCATGTGTTTGATTTTTCTCTCTTGCTTTTTCTGTTATTGATTTCTACTTTTATGGCTTTATGATCACAAAAGATGCTTTGTAATAGTTCCGTGTTTTGGATTTTACTAAGGCTTGCTTTATGGCCTAATACGCTGTCTATTCTGGAAAATGTTCCATGTGTGCTGGAAAAGAAAGTATACTTGGCTTCTTTTGGATGGAATGTTCTGTATACATCTATGAGGTCAAGTTGGTTGATTGTGGCATTTAAATCTTACCTGTCTTTATTGACCTTCTTTCTGGATGGCCTGTCCTTCACCAGAAGTGGTGTGTTGAAGCCTCCTACTATTATTGTGCAGCAGTCTATCTCACTGTTCAATACTGTCAGAGCTTTATGTATTTTGGAGCCCTATCATTGGTTGGGTAAATATTTACTATAGTTATGTCCCCCTGGTTTATTGACTCTTTAACCATTTTACAGTGTCCTTCCTTATCCTTTGTGGTGGGTTTAACTTTAAAGTCTATTTTGTCAGAAATTAATATTGCCACTTCTGCTCTGTTTTGATTGTTGTTTGCTTGATATATTTTTTCTATCCTTTGAGTTTTCATTCGTGTCTTTAAATTTAAGTTGTGTCTCTTGTAAAGAGCACATAGATGAACCGTGTTTTTTGTTTGTTTGTTTTTTTAATCCATTCTACCACTCTCTGTCTCTTTATTGGTGCATTTAGCCCATTTACATTAATTATTGTTAGGTATGAGTTTAGTGCTGTCATTTTGATGTCTTTTTTTGTGTGTTGTTGACAGTTTCTTTGTTCCACTTAATTTTCTGTGCTAAGTTGTTTGTCTTTATATATTTTCTTTTCTTCTCTTGTTGTTTTTATATTTGCTGAGTCTTTATGTTTTTATCGTTTTTTATTTTGATGTGTAGAATTGTTAGTTTCCTTTGTGGTTACCTTAAAATTTACCCCAATCTTCTAATGTTAAACCCATCTTTTATTTCTTCATATCACCTTGACTTCCTCTACATATAAAAGGTGTATGACTACATTTTTTAATTGCTTTTTTTGTTTTAATATTGTCATCTTTTACATAATGAAGTCTCTGTTTCTCTGTTTTCAGCATTTTAGCTTTGATTTATTTTTGTGATATCCCCATCTGGGTTGATATCTGGTTGCTCTGTCTTGTGTTCTAGTCTTCAGCTGTTATCTGATGTTATTGACTTTCTACCCAGAGTACTCCCTTTAGTATTTCTTGTAGTTTTGTTTTGTTTTTTGCAAATTCCCTAAATTTCTGTTTATCTGGAAATGTCCTAATTTCACCATCATATTTGAGAGGCACTTTTGCTGGATATATAATTATTGGTGGGCATTTTTTTTTTTTCCCTCAAGTCTTTATGTATGCCATCCCCTTGCCTTCTTGTCTGCATGGCTTCTGCTAAGTAGTCCAGGCTTGGTCTTATTGATGCTTCTTTGTAGGTGACTTTTCATTTATCCCTAGCTGCTGTTAAAATTCTCTCTTTATCTTTGGTTTTGGCTAGTTTGATTACAATACGTCTTGGTAACTTTCTTTTGGGATCTACCTTGTGTGGAGTTCAATGAGCATCTTGGATAGATATCTCCTCTTCTTTCAAGATATCAGGGAAGTTTTCTGCCAACAAATCTTCAACAATTCTTTATTTTTTGTTAGCCTCCTCCCCACCCCCTACCCCCGTTCTGGTACTCCAGTCACTTCAAGGTTATTCCTCTATATAGAGTCCCAAATAGTTCTTACGGCTTCTTCACTTTTTAAAATTATTTTATCTGACTTTTTCTCAGATATATTGGTGCCAAGTGCTTTATCTTCAATCTCACTAATTCTGACTTCCATTGCCTCGATTCTGTTTCTATGACTTTCCATTAAATTGTCTAATTCCAAAATATTATTTTTAATTATCTTGAATTTCTGTTTGCTGTCTCTTTATGGATTCTTGAAGCCTGTTAAATTTGTCATTAGGCTATCCTTTAATCTTCTTAAGTTCCTCTAATTCTTTGTGTGCTGCTTGGGTTGTTCTACGTTTTGCCTCATCTCCTTCCTGATCTCTTGAAGAGTTTTATATTAATCTTTTATATTCTACCTCTGGTATTTCCAGGAATTTATCCTCCTCCAGAAGATTTCTTGAATCTTTGTTTTGGGAGCTTGCTGAAGCCATCATGGTCTGCCTCTTTATGTGACTTGATATTGACTGTTGTCTCCGAGTCATCAATAATTTATTGTATTTATTTAATGTTTTCTTACTGTGTCTTAGCTTCTTGTTTTGTTTTGATATGCTCAACTAGGCTGCACCAGTGAGCTAGTTTGATTATCGATGCCTTTGAAACTGTACCATCCTGTCAGGAGGTGGTTAGAGTCATTACTAGGTATGTGAACCCAGGAGTCCATTTACTTTTCTTGTATGGGTTCAGCTCACTTCTCCAGGTAGCCAGTCACCAAGTGTGTGGTGCAGGCTTTCACCTACAGTCCTAGAAAAGCAGGGGTGATTGGTGTAGGCACAGGTATCTGGTTGCAGGTAACAGGTCACACACTGAGCAAGGCAGGGAGCTGACAACTGCCCCGGAGTGTCTGTGAGGAAAGAGTGTCTCTCTTCTCTAAAGCTCGTCATAGGTGGGTGGGCTTTGCAGCTGGACTATGGGCACCCAATGATGTTGGCTGTAAAGACTGGGAGGCAACTTATTTTTAGTCTCATGGGTTGGTGTCTAGGTATTGTGGGTAGAGCCACCCGTCCTCAGGCCCTGATATGGGTAGATGAGGACCATGCTTAATAGAGCAGTGTCAAATATCACAAACCTGCTTCTCAATCATATAGCTGAAACAGTTGAACTTAGACTTCAGGTATATACCCTGTTGTACTGTGCTAATGAGGACCTATCCTGTTGAAATATGCCCACACAGGTTTATGCAAGGGTGAAAGGCATTCAAAGTCTATGGACCCCTTATGTCTGTCCCTAGGCAAAGGAGCTGTTTATGCCTTGAGTTCCTGGTTTAGGGGAGCTGGCAGATTATTTTTTCCCCTGTTTGTTAATTTGTTCCCTCTCCAAATCTGGAAGAATGGCTCAGGGCTAGTGCAGTATCCTTCTTCTGGCCCAGGGGATGCAGCCAGCTGGGACCCAGTGTAGAGCAGGAGGAGAGCAAGTAAGTGGGAGAGAGGTTTTCCCCAAAGAGGTACTTTTGGATCAATGTGATAGGTTAAATGCAGGTACTTATCTTTTGCCAACTGAGAGCTATTTCTTACTTGTTCTTGACAGTTGAGCAGACTCTCCGCCGCTCATTCTCTCCCAATGTGGAAAACACATCCCAAATGCCACTGTGTGGAATTGGCCTGAGGGGTGTCAGTTCCTGCGAGTCAGGTCTGGCAACTCCTCAGTGTTTTTGAACTGTTTCTCCTTCCTCCCACCGCTCAGTCCAATTTCTCAACTTTGTCTTTGATGTTCAGGGCTCCTAACTTGTCATATAAGATCATATCATCTGCAAATAGTGATACTTTTACTTCTTCCTTACCAATTTGGATGTTCTTTATTTCTTTATCTACCCTAACTGCTCTGGTTAGGATCTCCAGTACAATCTTGAAGAAGAGTTCACCCTCATTTTTTTTTCTTTATTAACTTTTATTAAGCTTCAAGTGAACGTTTACAAATCCAACCAGTCTGTGACATATAAGTTTACATACATCTTACTCTGTACTCCCACTTGCTCTCCCCCTATTGAGTCAACCCTTTCAGTCTCTCCTTTCGTGACAATTTTGCCAGCTTCCCTCTCTCTCTATCCTCCCATCCCCACTCCAGACAAAAGTTGCCAACACAATCTCAAGTGTCCACCTGATATAATTACCTCATTCTTCATCAGCATCTCTCTCCTACCCACTGTACAGTCCCTTTCATGTTTGATGAGTTGTCTTCGGGAATGGTTCCTGTCCTGTGCCAACAGAAGGTCTGGGGAGCATGGCCGCCGGGATTCCTCCAGTCTCAGTCAGACCATTAAGTATGGTCTTTTTATGAGAATTTGGGGTCTGCAACCCACTGATCTCCTGTTCCCTCAGGAGTTCTCTGTTGTGCTCCCTGTCAGGGCAGTCTTCGATTGTGGCCGGGCACCAACTAGTTCTTCTGGTCTCAGGATGATGTAGGTCTCTGGTTCATGCGGCCCTTTCTGTCTCTTGGGCTCTTAGTTGTCGTGTGACCTTGGTGTTCATTTTCCTTTGCTCGATGTGGGTTGAGACCAATTGATGCATCTTAGATGGCCGCTTGTTAGCATTTAAGACCCCAGACGCCACATTTCAAAGTGGGATGCAGAATGATTTCATAATAGAGTTATTTTGCCAATTCCCTTAGAAGTCCCCTCAAACCAAGTTCCCCAGACCCCCGCCCTTGCTCCACTGACCTTTGAAGCATTCATTTTATCCCGGAAACTTCTTTGCTTTTGATCCAGTCCAATTGAGCTGACCTTCCATGTATTGAGTGTTGTCTTCACCTAAAGCAGTGCTTATCTACTGATTAATCAATAAAATACCCTCTCCCTCCCTCCCTTCCTCCTTTGTAACCACAAAAGTATGTGTTCTTCTCAGTTTTTACTATTTCTCAAGATTTTATAATAGTGGTCTTATACAATATTTGTCCTTTTGCCTCTGACTCATTTCGCTCAGCATAATGCCTTCCAGGTTCCTCCATGTTATGAAATGTTTCACACATTTGTCACTGTTCTTTATCGATGTGTAGTATTCCATTGTGTGAATATACCACAATTTATTTACCCATTCATCCGTTGATGAGCACCTTGGCTGCTTCCAGCTTTTTGCTATTGTAAACAGAGCTGCAATAAACATGGGTGTGCATATATCTGTTTGTGTGAAGGCTCTTATTTCTCTAGGGTATATTCCGAGGAGTGGGATTTCTGGGTTGTATGGTAGTTCTATTTCTAACTGTTTAAGATAACGCCAGATAGATTTCCAAAGTCGTTGTACCACTTGACATTCCCACCAGCAGTGTATAAGAGTTCCAATCTCTCCGCAGCCTCTCCAACATTTATTCTTTTGTGTTTTTTGGATTAATGCCAGCCTTGTTGGTGTGAGATGGAATCTCATCGTAGTTTTAATTTGCATTTCTCTAATGGCTAATGATCGAGAGCATTTTCTCATGTATCTGTTGGCTGCCTGAAAATCTTCTTTAGTGAAATGTGTGTTCATATCCTTTGCCCACTTCTTGATTGGGTTGTTTGTCTTTTTGTGGTTGAGTTTTGACATAATCATGTAGATTTTAGAGATCAGGCGCTGGTCTGAGATGTCATAGCTGAAAATTCTTTCCCAATCTGTGGGTGGTCTTTTTACTCTTTTGGTGAAGTCTTTAGATGAGCATAGGTGTTTGATTTTTAGGAGCTCCCAGTTATCTGGTTTCTCTTCATCATTTTTGGTAATGTTTTGTATTCTGTTTATGCCTTGTATTAGGGCTCCTAGGGTTGTCCCTATTTTTTCTTCCATGATTTTTATCGTTTTAGTCTTTATGTTTAGGTCTTTGATCCACTTGGAATTAGTTTTTGTGCATGGTGTGAGGTATGGGTCCTGTTTCATTTTTTTGCAAATGGATATCCAGTTATGCCAGCACCATTTGTTAAAAAGACTATCTTTTCCCCAATTGACTGACACTGGTCCTTTGTCAAATATCAGCTGCTCATACAAAAAAAAAAAAAAGATGGATTTATATCTGGATTCTCAATTCTGTTCCATTGGTCTATGTGCCTGTTGTTGTACCAGTACCAGGCTGTTTTGACTACTGTAGCTGTATAATAGGTTCTGAAATCAGGTAGAGTGAGGCCTCCCACTTTCTTCTTCTTTTTCAGTAATGCTTTGCTTATCCGGGGCTTCTTTCCCTTCCATATGAATTTGGTGATTTGTTTCTCTCTCCCCTTAAAATATGACATTGGAATTTGGATCGGAAGTGCGTTATATGTATAGATGGCTTTTGGTAGAATAGACATTTTTACTATGTTAAGTCTTCCTATCCATGAACAGGGTATGTTTTTCCACTTAAGTATGTCCTTTTGAATTTCTTGTAGTAGAGCTTTGTCGTTTTCTTTGTATAGGTCTTTTACATCCTTGGTAAGATTTATTCCTAAGTATCTTATCTTCTTGGGGGCTACTGTGAATGGTATTGATTTGGTTATTTCCTCTTCGGTGTTCTTTTTGTTGATGTAGAGGAATCCAAGTGATTTTTGTATGTTTATTTTATAACCTGAGACTCTGCCAAACTCTTCTATTAGTTTCAGTAGTTTTCTGGAGGATTGCTCAGGGTTTTCTGTGTATAAGATCATGTCATCTGCAAATAGAGATAATTTACTTCCTCCTTGCCAATCCGGATACCCTTTATTTCCTTGTCTAGCCTAATTGCCCTGGCTAGGACTTCTAGTACGATGTTGAATAAGAGCGGTGATAAAGGGCATCCTTGTCTGGTTCCCGTTCTCAAGGGAAATGCTTTCAGGTTCTCTCCATTTAGAGTGATATTGGCTGTTGGCTTTGCGTAGATGCCCTTTATTATGTTGAGGAATTTTCCTTCAATTCCTATTTTGGTAAGAGTTTTTATCATAAATGGGTGTTGAACTTTGTCAAATGCCTTTTCTGCATCTATTGATAAGATCATGTGGTTTTTAGCTTTTGTTTTATTTATGTGATGGATTACATTAATGGTTTTTCTGATATTAAACCAGCCTTGCATACCTGGTATAAATCCCACTTGATCAGGGTGAATTATTTTTTTGATGTGTTGTTGGATTCTATTGGCTAGAATTTTGTTGAGGATTTTTGCATCTATGTTCATGAGGGATATAGATGTATAATTTTCTTTTTTTGTAATGTCTTTACCTGGTTTTGGTATCAGGGAGATGGTGGCTTCATAGAATGAGTTGGGTAGTATTCCGTCTTTTTCTATGCTTTGAAATACTTTCAGTAGTAGCGGTGTTAAGTCTTCTCTGAAGGTTTGGTAGAACTCTGCAGTGAAGCCGTTCGGGCCAGGACTTTTTTTTGTTGGAAGTTTTTTGATTACCGTTTCAATCTCTTTTTTTGTTATGGGTCTATTTAGTTGTTCTACTTCTGAATGTGTTAGTTTAGGTAGGTAGTGTTTTTCCAAGAATTTATCCATTTCTTCTAGGTTTTCAAATTTGTTAGAGTACAATTTTTTGTAGTAATCTGAAATGATTCTTTTAATTTCATTTGGTTCTGTTGTGATGTGGTCCTTCTCGTTTCTTATTCGGGGTATTTGTTTCCTTTCCTGTATTTCTTTGATCAGTCTAGCCAATGGTTTATCAATTTTGTTAATTTTTTCAAAGAACCAGCTTTTGGCTTTGTTAATTCTTTCAATTGTTTTTCTGTTCTCTAATTCTTTTAGTTCAGCTCTAATTTTTATTCTTTGTTTTCTTCTGGTGCCTGATGGGTTCTTTTGTTGCTCACTTTCTATTTGTTCAAGTTGTCGGGACAGTTCTCTGATTTTGGCTCTTTCTTCTTTTTGTATGTGTGCATTTATCGATATCAATTGGCCTCTGAGCACTGCTTTTGCTGTGTCCCAGAGGTTTTGATAGGAAGTATTTTCATTCTCGTTGCATTCTATGAATTTCCTTATTCCCTCCTTGATGTCTTCTATAACCCAGTCTTTTTTCAGGAGGGTATTGTTCATTTTCCAAGTATTTGATTTCTTTTCCCTAGTTTCTCTGTTATTGATTTCTAGCTTCATTGCCTTGTGGTCTGAGAAGATGCTTTGTAATATTTCGATGTTTTGGATTCTACCAAGATTTGTTTTGTGACCTAATATGTGGTCTATTCTAGAGAATGTTCCATGTGCACTAGAAAAAAAAGTATATTTTGCAGCAGTTGGGTGGAGAGTTCTATATAAGTCTATGAGGTCAAGTTGGTTAACTGTTGTAAGTAGGTCTTCCGTGTCTCTATTGAGCTTCTTACTGGATGTCCTCTCCTTCTCCGAAAGTGGTGTGTTGAAGTCCCCTACTATAAATGTGGAGGTGTCTATCTCACTTTTCAATTCTGTTAAAATTTGATTTATGTATCTTGCAGCCCTGTCATTGGGTGCATAAGTAGTTAATATGGTTATGTCTTCCTGATCAATTGTCCCTTTTATCATTATGTAGTGTCCTTCTTTATCCTTTGTGGTGGATTTAAGTCTGAAGTCTATTTTGTCAGAAATGAATATTGCTACTCCTCTTCTTTTTTGCTTCTTGTTTGCTTGATATATTTTTGTCCATCCTTTGAGTTTTAGTTTGTTTGTGTCTCTAAGTCTAAGGTGTGTCTCTTGTAGGCAGCATATACAGGGATCGTGTTTCTTTATCCAGTCCATGACTCTCTGTCTCTTTATTGGTGCATTTAGTGCATTTACATTCAGGGTAATTATAGATAAATAAGTTTTTAGTGCTGTCATTTTGATGCCTTTTCATGTGTGTTGTTGGCCATTTCATTTTTCCACATGCTTTTTTGTGCTGAGACGTTTTTCTTAGTAGATTGTGAGATCCTCATTTTCATAATGTTTAACTTTATGTTAGTTGAGTCGTTACGTTTTTCTTGGCTTTTTTCTTGAGTTATGGAGTTGATATTCCTTTTTGTGGTTATCTTATTATTTACCCCTATTTTTCTAAGTAAATACCTATCTTGTATCGTTCTATATCACCTTGTATCACTCTCCATCTGGCAGTTCAATGCCTCCTATATTTAGTCCCTCTTTTTGATTATTGTGATCTTTTACCTATTGACTTCCATGATTCCCCGTTATGTCTATTATTTTATTTATTTATTTATTTATTAGAGTTAATTTGTTTGTTTTTGTGCTTTCCCTATTTGAGTTGATATCAGGACGTTCTGTTTTGTGACCTTGTGTTGTGCTGGTATCTGATATTATTGGTTTTCTGACCAATCTCCTTTAGCATTTCTTGTAGCTTTGGTTTGGTTTTTGCAAATTCTCTAAACTTGTGTTTATCTGTAAATATCTTAATTTCTCCTTCATATTTCAGAGAGAGTTTTGCTGGATATATGATCCTTGGCTGGCAGTTTTTCTCCTTCAGTGTTCTGTATATGTCGTCCCATACCCTTCTTGCCTGCATGGTTTCTGCTGAGTAGTCTGAACTTATTCTTATTGATTCTCCCTTGAAGGAAACCTTTCTTTTCTCCCTGGCTGCTTTTAAAATTTTCTGTTTATCTTTGGTTTTGGTGAGTTTGATGATAATATGTCTTGGTGTTTTTCTTTTTGGATCAATCTTAAATGGGGTTCGATGAGCATTGTGGATAGATATCCTTTCATCTTTCATGATGTCAGGGAAGTTTTCTGTCAGGAGTTCTTCAACTATTTTCTCTGTGTTTTCTGTCCCCCCTCCCTGTTCTGGGACTCCAATCACCTGCAAGTTATCCTTCTTGATAGAGTCCCACATGATTCTTAGGGTTTCTTCATTTTTTTAAATTCTTTTATCTGATTTTTTTTCATCTATGTTGGTGTTGATTCCCTGGTCCTCCAGATGTCCCAGTCTGCATTCTAATTGCTCGAGTCTGCTCCTCTGACTTCCTAGTGCGTTGTCTAATTCTGTAATTTTGTTGCTAATCTTTTGGATTTCTACATGCTGTCTCTCTATGGATTCTTGCAACTTATTAATTTTTCCACTATGTTCTTGAATAATCTTTTTGAGTTCTTCAACAGTTTTATCAGTGTGTTCCTTGGCTTTTTCTGCAGTTTGCCTTATTTCGTTTGTGATGTCTTGAAGCATTCTGTAAATTAGTTTTTTATATTCTGTATCTGATAATTCCAGGATTGTATCTTCATTTGGGAAAGATTTTGATTCTTTTGTTTGGGGGGTTGTAGAAGCTGTCATGGTCTGCTTCTTTATGTGGTTTGATGTGGACTGCTGTCTCCGAGCCATCACTGGGATACCAGTTTTTCCAGAAAATCCGCTAAAAAAAAATGCAGTCAGATCCCTATCAGAGTTCTCCCTCTGGCTCAGGCTATCCAGATGTTAATGAAGCCACCTGACTGGTACGCTGGCTCCAGGCTCTGAAAACAATCGCTGTCTCCCCGTATTTTCGTTCTCTGTCTCTAAATCTGTGTTTGTTGTTCAGGGTTCGTAGATTGTTATGTATGTGATTGATTCACTTGTTTTTCCAAGTCTTTGTTGCAAGAGGGATCCGAGGTAGTGTCCACCTAGTCCACCATCTTGGCCCCGCCTCTCCATCTCATTTTTGATGATTTCCAGTTTTACTAGAGTCATATTGATGAAGTAAAAGAGCTAAAGAAGATTTCAAAGGGCAACTCAAGGAGACAAAATATTATAATGGCATGTGTAAAGACCTGGAGGTAGAAAACCAAAAGAGAAGAATATGCTCAGAATTTCTCAAGCTGAAAGAACTGAAGAAAAAAATACAAGCCTTGAATTCCAATGCCGAAGGACTGAATGGGGAAAATATTAAATGATACATGAAGAATCAAAAGAAGATGAAAGGGATACACAGTCACCCTACCAAAAAATTTGTCAACATTCAGCCATTTCAGGAGGTAACATATGATCAGGAGACAATGGTACTGAAGGAAGAAGTCCAAGTTGCACTGAATGCATTGGAGAAAAGCAAGACTTCAGGAACTGATGGAACACAAATTGAGGTGTTTCCACAAATGAGTGCAGCACTGGAAGTGCTCACTCACATATACCAAGAAATTTAGAAGACAGCTACCTGGCCAATCGATTGGGAGAGATCCATATTTATGCCTATTCTCAAGAAAGATGATCCAGCTGAAAACAGAAATTATCAAATAAAATCATTAATATCACAAGTAAGGAAAATTTTGCTGAAGATTATTCAAAAGCGGCTGCAGCAGTATATCAACAAGAAACTGCCAGGAATTCATGCTGGATTTAGATGAGGGTGTAGACCTGGGGATATCATTGCTAATGTCAAATGGATCCTGGCTGAAAGCAGAGAATACCAGAAGATTGTTTACCTGTGTTTTATGCTAAGGCATTCAACTGTGTGGCTCATAACAAATTATGGATGACATTGTGAAGAAGGGGAATTCTAGAGCACTTAATTGTGCTCATGAAGAATCTGCACATGGATCAAGAGGCAGTCGTTCAAACTGAACAAGGGGATACTGCAAGGTTTAAAGTCAGGAAGGGTGTGCATCAGGGTTGTATCTTTTCACAATACCTTTTCAATCTATGTGCTGAGCAAATAATCTGAGAAGCCAGACAATATGAAGAAGAATGGGGCATCAGATTGGAGGAAGACCCATTAACAACCTGCATTATGCAGATGACACAACCTTTCTTGCTGAAAGTGAAGAGGACTTGAAGTACTTTCTGATGAAGATCAAAGACCACAACTTTCAGTATGGATTCCACCTCAACATAAAGAATATAAAAATCCTCACAACTGGACCAATAAGCAACAACATAATAAAAGGAAAAAGATTGAAATAGTCATGGATTTCATTTTACTTGGATTCACAATCAACACCCATGGAAGCAGCAGACAAGAAATTGAAAGATGCATTGCTTTGTGAAAATATGCTGCAAGAGATCTCTTTAAAGTGTTAAAAAGCAAAAATATCACCCTGAGGACTAAGATCTATCCGACTCAAGTCTTTGTGTTTTCAGTTACCTCATATACATGTGAAAGCTGGACAATGAATAAGGAAGACTGAGGAAGAATTGACTCCTTTGAATTGTGGTCTTGGTGAAGAATATTGAATATACCATTGACTGCGAAAAGAACAAACAAATATGTCTTGGAAGAAGTACAACAAGAATACTCCTTGCAAGCTAGGATGGCGAGACTGTGCCTCACGTACTTTGGACATGTTGTCAGGAGGAATCTGTCCCTGGAGAAGGACATCATGGTTGGTGAAGTAGGAGGTCAGTGAAAAAGAGGAAGATCCTCAACAAGATGAGTTGACACAGTGAGTGCAACAATGGCTCCAGCATAGCAACAATTGTGAGGATGGCACAGGTTCAGGCAGTGTTTCAATCTGTTGTGCATAGGGTCCCTATGAGTCAGAACTGACCCAATGTCACCTAACACCAACAACAATAATATTATAGCATCTTGAAAAGTAATAAAATTTCTGTAATGTCATCTAAGATTCAGGCCTTATTCCAATTTCCTCACATTCCTTAAAAATGAATTCTATGGTTCTTTATTTTGGTATAAAAAATCCATCAATCTTCATTTATTGTATCTGGATATTATTATTTTTTTTTTTAATTGTGCTTTAGATGAAAGTTTATAGAAAAAATCAGTTTCACAGTAAACAATTAATACACTTCTTGTTTTGTGACATTGGTTGCCAACCCCATGATGTGTCAACACTCTCCCCTTCTTGACTTTGGGTTCCCCATTATCAGCTTCCTGTTTCCTCCTGCCTTCTCATCCCTGCCCCTGGATTGGTGTTTTATAGTTGCATATGATTTTTTTAATTCATATTTCCTTAAGGAATAACGATGAGCATCTCAGCTACTGGTTGATCATTCAAATATCTTCTTTATAACAGGTATCTTCAAGTCTTTTGTTTATTTTTTGTTTGTATTTATATTATTGAGTTGTAAAATTTTGTTATGTATTCTGGACAATAGCACTTGTAAAATATACTTATTGGAAATATTTTGTCCTGAATTTGAAATGGAGTTTTTTTTTTTTTTCCTCTTAATGGTCTTTTTACTTTTTTTCCAAGAAGGTTTTAATATTGATAAACTCCAATTCATATTTTTTTTCTTTAATAATTAGTGGTTTTTTTTTTTTTTTTGTATGTTAAGAAATCTTTGTATACTGCAAGGATATAAAGACAGTATGCTATTTATCTAAAACGCCTTAATGTTTATATTAGACAAAAGATCAAATGAAGTAAGAACTATTTTAGGTGAAGGGAAAGACAACACACAATACAGGAGAGGTCAGCTCAACTGGACTAAACCAAAACCAAAGAAGTTTCCTGAATGAACTGAACAGTTCGAAGACCAGTGTAGCAGGGGAGGGGGTTTGGGGACCATGGTTTTAGCGGATATCTAAGGCAATTGGCACAATAAAATCTGTTAAGAAAACATTCTTCATCCCACGTTAGAGAGTGGCGTCTGGGGTCTTAAATGCTAGGAATTGGCCATCTAAGATGCATCAATTGGTCTCAAACTACCTTGAGCAAAGGAGAATGAAGAATACCAAAGACACAAGGTAATTATGAGCCCAAGAGACAGAAAGGGCCACATAAACCAGAGACTACATCAACCTGAGACCAGAAGAACTAAATGGTGCCAGGCTACAACCAATGACTGCCCTGACAGGGAACAAAACAGACAACCTCTGAGAGAGCAGGAGAGCAGTGGGATGCAGACCCAAAATTCTCATTAAAAGATCAGACTTAATAGTCTGAGACTAGAAGGACTGTAGGGGTCATGGTCCCCAGACCTCCTGTTAGCCCAAGACTGGAACTATTCCCAAAGCCAACTTTTCAGACAGGGAGTGGACTGGACAATGGGATAGAAAATGATACTGGTGAAGATAGAGCTTCTGAGATCAAATAGGCACGTGAGACTACATAGGCAGCTCCTGTCTGGAGAAGAGATGAGAGGGCAGAGGGGGTCAGAAACTGACCGAATGGACACGAAAACAGACAGTGGAAAGAAGAAGTGTGCTGTCTCATTACAGGGAGAGCAACTAGGAGTATATTGCAAGGTGTATATAAGTTTTTATATGAGAGACTGACTTGGTTTGTAAACTTTCACTTAAAGCACAATTAAAAAAAAAAAGATCGAATGAGGGAGATTTGTAATCTTAAATGTATCTTAAAAACATATCAACCTGTTATACATCTTAATTTATTTTTCTTCAATTTCTTTAAGCAAATTTTGTGGTTTTGATGGTGGCCCTTATGTAATTTTTCTTATACTTATTTTTGTGTATTTTATTTTTTGGTGTAATCAAAAATTTTATTTGTAAATATTTAAATTTCATTTTAAGTTATTAATGGAAATTATATAGAAATACAACATATTTTGTTACTGACTCTGTATTCTGCCATCTTGTCACATTCAATTACTTATTTCAGTTAATTTCAAAATTTTTGACCATTAAGCAGCATATTTATAAATAACAAAGGAATACAAATGGAAATTTCAAAAGAAAGCATAAAACATCACAAAATTGCTGATAAAAATTGCATTATATGTAAAAACTCATGGTAACAACAAACCAACAAAAATCCAGGGCCAGGTAATTTCAGTGGTATAATTAATCAAACATTTATGGAAAGAAAAATACTAATATTACACAAACTATTTCAGAGAAAGGAAGAGGAAGAAACACTTCCCAACTCATATATTGTAACTACCAGAACTCTGATATCACTACATGAGAACAAAAGGACACTAAGCATTTCATATACTTCATATATGTATCCATAATTGGAAAACCTGGTGGTGTAGTGCTTAAGAGCTATGGCTGCTAACCAACAGGTCGACATTTTGAATCCACCTAGCTAGCACTCCTTGGAAACAACTTGGGGCAGTTCTACTCTCCTATAGGGTTGCTACGAGTCGGAATCGACTAGATGGCAACGGATTTGGTTTGGCTTTTTTTTTTTAATCCTTCATTAATATATATGCAAACTTACTTAGCAAAATACTAGTAAAGCAATCCAATAATTTATTAAAAAGTATTCAACAAAACACATCTGTGAAATAAGACAAGAAAAAGTCATAAAAATTGATAAGTAAATATATCTTTATTAGTAGGAGATTCATTTATCTACACTGAAAAATCTGTGTGATTTTAAATTTCAAGACCAAATGTGAATGTTCAAAATAAAATATATTTCTATGTACAAGTAGTGATATCCTTGATGTCATCTCACAACTAGTCTGGTCTTCAGTCATTAGTGTTCAATGTGGCAAATCTATTCTCGAGATAATCTTCAAATTCATGTGGGATATACTCAAGGTTGTATTCTGGTTCACCTGAGCTTGTTTTAATTTTCTTAGTCTTCAACTTGAACATGCATATGAGCAATTGGTGGTCTGACCCAAGCCACAGTATTTCCAATCACCTCATATGCATGTGAAAGCTGGACAATGACTAAGGAAAAATTGATACATTTAAATTATGGTGTTGGTGAAGAATATTGAATATACAGAGGACTGCCAGAGAATGAACAAATCTGTCTTGGAAGAAGTACAGCCAGAATGATCTTTGGAAGCAAGGATGGTGACACTTCGTCTCAGTTACTTTGGACATGTTATCAGGAGGAACCAGTCCCTAGAGAAGGACATCATGCTTGGTAAAGTAGAAAAAAACCCATTGCCATAGAGTCGATTCCGACTCATAGTGACCCTACAGGACAGAGTAGAATTGCCCCATAGAGTGTCCAAGGAGCACCTGGTGGATTTGAACTGTTGACCTCCTGGTTGGCAGTCATTGCTCTTAACCAGTACACCACCAGGGTAAAGTGGAGGGTTAGTTAAAAAGAGGAAGACCCTCAAGGAGATGGATTGACACAGTAGCTGTAACAATGGGCTCAAACAAAGCAATGGCTGTGAGAATAACCCAGGACTAGGCAGCGTTTCATTCGGTTATACATAGGGTAGCTATGAGTCTAAACTGACTCCATGGCACATAACCACAACAACAACATATATTAATAGTAAAAATTAATAATAGTATTAATATATTAATAGTAAAAATTAGAAAATAAAAACTTAAAAATTCTTTTAGATTTGGAACAAAACAAACATAAAATACTTAAGAGTAAATTGTTGGAAAGTTGCGCATGGTCTCTAAACTTCAAATTACAAAAATTTGCTAAAAGAGGGTTGCATATACAAGCTTTATAATAATACGTACAATATAGTATGATTAAAATTTTAGGGTATTTCAAGCAATATTTTGTAGTCTTCAAGGATTTATACATTTTTATCCACAAATGGAACCATAATTTTTTTTTCTTTTCTCAAGCAGTTTCAGTGAAGGAAACTGAAAGGGAAGGTTTTTAATATGAGAATTTGGTGCTAAGTACCTAAGTATTCCCTCCAACCACCCATACTCCAGCATGTTTCAGAACTGAGCACCATGGGAACATACAGGAAGGAAGAAGATGGATGCTGGAAGGCTACTGCAGAGAAAGTGGGAAGTTCTTACTTCCATGATTTTGATTCATAGCAACAACTGTCAACTGGAGAAAAGAGTGACTTCTGCTCCAGTTCCACCTTTCAGACCATGTAGTGTGCATCTAACTGGCTGAACAGCTAACATGTGCAGGGAATGAAGGAAGCAAGGGGTTCTGGGGAGTCACATTTGTAGATTTCCAATTAGAAGAATAGAGGAATGGTGTTTGAGTGAGAAAATCCATAGTACTCACCATACATAAAGATTGACTAATACTAAATTTATGCTACTGATTAGGATGGAGGAGCAGAAGGAGAAAGAAAAGGGATTGGAATTAGGGAAGGCACCTGGGGGGAGCTCATTTGAGTCTGTATACAATATTTTATTTTAAAAAAAGGTCAGGAATGAATTGTATAATTTTAAGTAAGATAAACTTAGATGTTCATTATATCATGCCTACTCTTGTCTGTAAAGGAGCCCTGGTGGTGCAGTGGTTAAAGCAATTGACTGCTAAGTGAAAGGTTGGCAGTTTGAAACAACCAGCAGCTCCACAGGAAAAAGATGTGGCAGTGTACTTTGGTAGAAATTTAAAGCCTTGAAAACCCTGTGGGGTCGCTATGAGTTGGAAAGGACTTGACAGCAGTGGGTACACCTGTCTGTATATTTGTTCTTTTTATGAAAGCATTCTGACCGAAAAGTATCTCATGTGTCTAACTGAAGAGTCACTGTAAAAAAAGCTGACGATAGTTTTATAATTGGATCCTTGGTTGTCTTTAAACCCAAAAGAAATTTCACTACATGAATATACAATGACCCATTATAAATTGAAAAGATGGAATAAATTGCCTCAGTATATTACTTGGAGGTGGATTTCTACTATTTTTGCTTCAAAAATGTACTTGTTTTGTTTTGTTTTACAGCTAGTGATAGTGATTACATTTTAAAGTGAAAATGCCTGGACTTTTTATGCAATATTGTTAAATCTTTTATCTTTTGAATCTGTATGTTTGAGTTAACGTACTTTGATTTCATGCCTTTACATTAGGACAGCTGGAGACAGTGTTTTGCTGTTAAGTGTTTATCATATTACTCCATACCAAGCATAGTCAGGCTGTAGTTAACTGGTTTGGTGTACAGTTGAGTGGAGACTGCTATGAGAATCCTTTTTCTGCCAAGCATCACCATGGCAACCACATAACTTTGTCTCCTTTGAGTTTATTAATAAAGAAAGAGTCCTTACTGGTCCCTGAGAATTTCCTGCAATTCCTCTAATAGGTTAAGGTGTCAGTTATCCATAGGTTCCAAGGGGACCAAATAGTGTTTTAACTCTTGCTAATTAGAAGGCTATTTAATAAGGCTCTCTGGGTGCTCAACTTTGCCAAAGCTTATTAAAAGTTTTCCACCACAATCACAGATGCCTGATTTAATGACCTCCTGAACACTGCTGTTCCAATTAAGGTACTTGGTTTCCATGCTTGGGTCACAGACACATAGTTGCCAGTGATTAGTGCCTTCTGTCCCTGTTAGCGAACATCCAGTTCCCTTGGTGTGAGGGAAAAAGCGAATCAAAGCTTATGTAGAACTTGGCTTCCAGTTGGCTGAAAGGTCAAATTCTCTTTACCATTTGTTTGCCAATTTCACTTTTAATATATTGATTAATAAAGAAGACCCCAAAATCTCTCTCAACACATTTTAGAATCCATATAAATTCAAATAATATATGTAAAGAATGCCATAGTAGGTCCAACAAACCCAGTGGTTTTGGAGGGGCTGTATGACACAACCTCTCAAACCTAGAAAGATGGGGGTGCTGCTATTCCCAGTCTGCCTTTGGTTTTTAATATTTTAATATACGAGCATGTAAGGAAAGTAAACAAGGGCTTGGTAGTCAACCTTTTAGTCAATCATTTTACTGTTACTACATTTGTGCAAAAGAAGGGCTGAAGAAGAAGACCATTAGATCATTTCATTTCTGAGGTCTTTTCACCTTTAATTTGCTGTAGAATATCACTGATATTCTTACTTTCAGTGATCTTGGCTATAAGGCATTGCGGATTGGTATAAATCATGAGGATATTTATGCAAGGACTCAGAATCCCAACTGTCCAGCTTTTATTCTCCATATCTACTCTTCAGACAGCCTTCTTGGAAGAAATATAGATACTGGTCAATGACAGCCAAACAGACCCCTTACAATACCATGATTTTTTGTTTGTTTTTCTTCAGTCCCTGATTCGGTTGCTTAAAGAGCTGGACTAGACTGCAGAGCTGTTCTAACCACCTTGCATTCCCTTTTATTCCTAAATTTGCAGGCAAGCTCAACTCTTTACAGATCTCCCTCTTGATAGCCAGGAAATCTGGCCTCAGGAAGGTGCACACTAAAGGAGAAGAAAGAAAACTTGGATCTTGAACATTAATTGGATCATTCATTTATTGGGTCACAGCTCTATTTTGTCCTTATAAGAGGATAGAAGGGTAGTAGAATAGAACATTAGGGGAAACTTTTCATGTGGTGTACCTTCGTAATTCTGTTTGGGAACCATTTCTCAGGTGCTTGGAGATGAAGGGAGAGGGATCTGTGTGCCATGAGGTGAGGTAAAATGTATTCCTTTCTGTGGGTCTCAGTCAAAAATATCTGGCTATCTTAGGTGTTCCCAGACAGGACACAGCTAAGAGAAAAATGTCCTGTCCTGCCTCCTATACTAATTATTCCCATCACGTTGCTGTTGTTGTTAGGTGCTGTCAAGTCAGTTCCAACTCATAGCGACCCTATGTACAACAGAACAAAACACTGCCCAGTCCTGCACCGTCTTCACAATCATTGTTATGCTTGAGCCCATTGTTGCAGCCACTGTGTCAATCCATCTCATTGAGGGTCTTCCTCTTTTTTATTGACCCTCTACTTTACCAAGCATGATGTCCTTCTCCAGGGACTGGTCCCTCCTGATAACAAGACTGAAGTATGTGAGATGAATTCTCACCATCCTCGCATCTAATAAGCATTCTGGCGGTACTTCTTCCAAGGCAGATTTGTTCTTTCTTTTGGCAGCCCATGGTGTATTCAACATTCTTCACCAACACCATAATTCAAGGGCATCAATTCTTCCTTAGTCTTCCTTATTCATTGTCCAGCTTTCACACGCATAAGAGGTGATTGAAACCACCATGGCTTGGGTCAGGTACACCTTAGTCCCTAAAGTGACATCTCTGTTTTTTTTTTTTTTTTTTAACACATTAAAAAGTTCTTTTGCAGCAGATTTGCCCAGTGCAAAGCATCTTTTGATTTCTTGACCGATGCTTCCATAGGCATTGATTGTGGATCCGAGCAAAATGAAATCCTTTACAATTTCAATATTTTCTCTGTTTATCATGATATTGCTTATTAGTCCAGTTGTGAGGATTTTACTTTTCTGTATGTTGAGAAGTAGTCCATACTGAAGGCTGTCTTTGATCTTTTTTTATTAAGTGCTTCAAGTCCTCTTCACTTTCAGCAAGTGAGATTGTATCATCTGCACATCGCTGGTTGTTAATCAGTCTTTCTCCAGTCCTGGTGTCTCGTTCTTCATATAGTCCAGCTTCTCAGATTATTTGCTCACATTGAATAACAACTAATTGAATTACAACTAATTGATCACAACCAGTTACAGATTCTCATCATATATAAACGGAATTAAGTACTGATGGAGCCATAGCGTTTAACCCCTTCCCCGCCACATAGAAATATCTTCTAAATTTGTTGTCCAACTCATGCTCCTAACTGAACTACCTACTGCTTCTCCTTTTGTTGAAATGGGAAAGTCAGAAGAAATCTGAGTTTTGAGCTACCTTGAGACCAATATATTCACATTTTTTTGTATTTGTTGTAAATCTCTTGGAGTTTACATCTAGGGCTATGCACAGCATCACTTTGGGAATCTGCAAAGGATGTCAGAGGAACATTGGCAACACCTTGATCATTCCTTCATGGGTCTACATAACCCACTGTCTCTAGCACATCCCTTTGTACCGAACCAGCATAATTAGAGAATAATTTGTGTAGAAGTATATGTTTCAGATGGAAGTTATTATGGAAAATGAGTCTAGGAAGAATATCATACATGTTTCCGTGTACATGAGATTTATTATTTGTTATAGCTAGAAATGGAGTTTTAGGGTCAGGTTTTTCACACATTCATCTTTACCACATAATGCCAAATCAGTTTCCAAAATGGTTCTCCCAATTTATACATCCACCAGCCATTATGTGATTTTGTTGATTTTTACGTCACTCGTGGAGCCCTGGTGGGGCAGTGTTTAAAAGCTTGGCTGCTAACCAGAAGTTCAGCAGTTCGAATCCACCTGCCACTCCTTGGAAACCCTATGATGTAGTTCCACTCTGTCCCATAAGATCGCTTTTAGTCAAAATCAACTTGATGGCAGTGGGTTTGGTTGTTGGTTTATCTAACTTCTGGCATTGTGAAACTTAAAATAAAAAAAAAAAAATCTTTTTTAGAGTTTAATATGTGTGGTGGTTATCTCATTGTGATTTTAATTTTTACTTCCCTGATTCCTGAGGTTGAAATTTTCATCGATTAGCTTGACATTTGCATTTCCTCTTTGTGTTTTAATCTTTTTTCCTTTTGATTTGCCCACCCTTAGGTTATTGATTTACATAGATATTATCTATGTATTCAGAAGATTAGGTCTTCAAACACACACAACTCAATAGAGCCTCACACTTCTCTTGTCCTTTTCCTCAGGCTTCCTTCTTTATATTGAGAAAGCAAACTTCACTCAACATGTTGACAACATTTGGTGCCCGTGTCTATGTGAAATAGAAATGTGCAGTTAGGACACCAGTTCCCCTGAATTACTTTTTCTCCTTTCTCCTACCTAGGACAACTCTCCTACATAAATTTGATATGAATTTGTGGAAAATGTCCCCTTCATATCAAACTATTAGTGGCAGTTAGTGGTAGCCAGCTGGTAATGCACTTCACTACCAGGTGCTCCTTCCTTGCCTGCCTCTCTCTCTCCTTTTCTTCACTCACTTTCCCTTTGATGGTTCTAATGAATTAATAATACCTGAATTGACTCGACAGCCATGGTTTTTTTTGTTTGTTTGTTTACCCCTTTGTCTCAAGGTTTGTTGTCTTGGGATCCTAAATTTTATAGGATGAGGAGCCCCGAAAGCAGATCCTCAAAATGGGATTTGGAAGCTGTGTTCATTATAGGCAGAGTAATGAATAATAATATGACTATAATTTTATATTGTCTTGATTGCTGTCAGGGGAATTCCTGTGAATTAATTCTATTTATTTAAGATTGTTTTATCTCTTCTCAGCCTTTTTACATTAATAAAAGTATTAATAGTTTGCCAATTACAAATATGTTAACTTCCTTGAGATTTCAATCATGATTACACTGAAACATTTGAAGGTTTGAGGAATAATCTCAATCAAAGGATTTTAAATCTTCAATCCATGAATATTTATTTGGGTTTTCTTTAATGTCTTTCTCAAATTCGTAAATTTTCTTTTTTGGCATAACCCTCTTCTTTTTCTATTTATCTATTTTTTTTAATAATTTTTATTGTGCTTTAAGTGGAAGTTTACAAATCAAGTCAGTCTGTCACATATAAGCTTATATACACCTTACTCCATACTCCCACTTACTCTCCCCCTGAGTCAGCCCACTCCCTCCTTCCAGTCTCTCCTTTCATGATGGTTTTGCCAGTTTCTAACCCCTCTACCCTCCTATCTTCCCTCCAGACAGGAGATGCCAACACAGTCTCAAGTGTCCACCTGATACAAGCAGCTCACTCTTCATCAGCATCTCTCTCAAACCTATTGTCCAGTCCCTTCCAAGTCTGATGAGTTGTCTTCAGGAATGGTTTCTGACCTGGGCCAACAGAAGGTTTGGGGACCATGACCGCCGGGATTCTTCCAGTCTCAGTCAGACCATTAAGTGGTCTTTTTATGGGAATTTGGGGTCTGCATCCCACTGATCTCCTGCTCCCTCAGGGGTCCTCTGCTGTGCTCCCTGTCAGGGCAGTCATCGGTTGTGGCCGGGCACCATCTAGTTCTTCTGGTCTCAGGATGATGTAAGTCTCTGGTTCACGTGGCCCTTTCTGTCTCTTGGGCTCATAGTTATCGTGTCACCTTGGCATTCTTCATTCTCCTTTGATCCAGGTGGGTTCAGACCAATTGATGCGTCTTAGATGACCACTTGCTAGCATTTAAGACCCCAGATGCCACACTTCAAAGTGGAATGCAGAATGTTTTCATAATAGAATTATTTTGCCAAATGACTTAGAAGTCCCCTTAAGCCATAGTCCCCAAACCCCCGCCCTTGCTCTGCTGACCTTTGAAGCATTCAGTTTATCCCAGAAACTTCTGTGCTTTTGGTCCAGTCCAGTTGAGCTGACCTTCTGTGTATTGAGTATTGTCCTTCCCTTCACCTAAAGTAGTTCTTATCTACTAACTAATCAGTAAATAACCCTCTCCTACCCTCTCTCCCTCCCCGCCTCGTAACCACAAAAGTATGTGTTCTTCTCAGTTTATACTATTTCTCAAGGTCTTGTAATAGTGGTCTTATACAATATTTGTCCTTTTGCATCTGACTAATTTCGCTCAGCATAATGCCTTCTAGGTTCCTCCATGTTATGAAATGTTTTACAGATTCGTCACTGTTCTTTATCGATGCGTAGTATTCCATTGTGTGAATATACCATAATTTATTTAACCATTCATCCGCTGATGGACACCTTGGTTGCTTCCAACTTTTTGCTATTGTAAACAGAGCTGCAATAAACATGGGTGTGCATATATCTGTTCGTGTAAAGGCTCTTATTTCTCTAGGGTATATTCCGAGGAGTGGGATTTCTGGGTTGTATGGTAGTTCTATTTCTAACTTTTTAAGAAAACGCCAGAGAGATTTCCAAAGTGGTTGTATCATTTTACATTCCCACCAGCAGTGTATGAGAGTTCCAATCTCTCCGCAGCCTCTCCAACATTTATTATTTTGTGTTTTTTGGATTAATGCCAGCCTTGTTGGAGTGAGATGGAATCTCATCATAGTTTTAATTTGCATTTCTCTCATGGATCGAGAGCATTTTCTCATGTATCTGTTAGCTGCCTGAATATCTTCTTTAGGGACGCGCCTGTTCATATCCTTTGCCTGCTTTTTGATTGGGTTGTTTGTCTTTTTGTGGTTGAGTTTTAACAGAATCATACAGATTTTAGAGATCTGGCTGGTCGGAGATGTCAGAGCTGAAAATTTTTTCCCAGTCTGTAGGTGGTCTTTTTACTCTTTTTGGTGAAGTCTTTAGATGAGCATAGTTGTTTGATTTTTAGGAGCTCCCAGTTATCGGGTTTCTCTTCATCATTTTTGGTAATGTTTTGTGTTCTGTTTATGACTTGTATTAGGGCTCATAACGTTGTCCCTACTTTTTCTTCCATGATCTTTATCGTTTTAGTCTTTATGTTTAGGTCTTTGATCCACTTGGAGTTAGTTTTTGTGCATGGTGTGAGGTATGGGTCCTGCTTCATTTTTTTGCAAATGGATATCCAGTTATGCCAGCACCATTTGTTAAAAAGGCTATCTTTTCCCCAGTAAATTGACACTGGTCCTTTGTCAAATATCAGCTGCTCATACGTGGATGGATCTATGTCTGGGTTCTCAATTCTGTTCCATTGGTCTATGTGTCTGTGTTGTACCAGTATCAGGCTGTTTTGACTACTGTGGTTGTATAATAGGTTCTGAAATCAGGTAGAGTGAGGCCTCCCACTTTCTTCTTCTTTTTCAGTAATGCTTTACTTATCCGAGGCTTCTTTCCTTTCCATATGAAGTTGGTGATTTGTTTCTCCATCAAATTAAAAAATGACATTGGAATTTGGATCAGAAGTGCATTGTATGTATAGATGGCTTTTGGTAGAATAGACATTTTTACTATGTCAAGTCTTCCTATCCATGAGCAAGGTATGTTTTTCCACTTAAGTAGGTCCTTTTTAGTTTCCTGCACTAGTAGTTTGTAGTTTTTGTTGTATAGGTCTTTTACATCTTTAGTAAGATTTATTGCTAAGTATTTTATCTTCTTGGGGGCTACTGTGAATGGTATTGATTTGGTTAATTCCTATTCGATGTTCTTTTTGTTGATGTAGAGGAATCCAAGTGATTTTTGTATGCTTATCTTATCACCTGAAACTCTGCCAAACTCTTCTATTAGTTTCAGTAGTTTTCTGGAGGATTCCTTAGGGTTTTCTGTGTAGAAGATCATGTCATCTGCAAATAGAGATAATTTTACTTCCTCCTTGCCAATCCGGATGCCCTTTATTTCTTTGTCTAGCCTAATCCTTCTGGCTAGGACCTCTAGCACAATGTTGAATAAGAGCGGTGATAAAGGGCATCTTTGTCTGGTTCCCGTTCTCAAGGGAAATACTTTCAGGCTCTCTCCATTTAGGGTGATGTTGGCTGTTGGCTTTGTATAGATGTCCTTTATTATGTTGAGAAATTTTCCTTCAATTCCTATTTTGCTGAGAGTTTTTATCATGAATGGGTGTTGGACTTTGTCAAATGCCTTTTCTGTATCAATTGATAAGATCATGTGGTTTTTGTCTTTTGTTTTATTTATGTGATGGATTACATGAATGGTTTTTCTAATATTAAACCAGCCTTGCATAAAAATTCGTGGTATAAATCCCACTTGGTCATGGAGGATTATTTTTTTGATATGTTGTTGAATTCTATTGGCTAGAATTTTGTTGAGGATTTTTGCATCTATGTTCATGAGGGATTAAAAAAAAAGAGATACAGGTCTGTAATTTTCTTTCTTTTTTTTTTTTGTGGTGTCTTTAACTGGTTTTGGTATCAGGGACATGGTGGCTTCATTGAATGAGTTAGGTAGTATCCCTTCATTTTCTATGCTTTGAAATACCTTTAGTAGTAGTGGTGTTAACTCTTCTCTGAAAGTTTTGTAGAACTCTGCAGTATAGCCATCCGGGCCAGGGCTTTTTTTTGTTGGGAGTTTTTGGATTGCCATCTCAATCACTTTTTTTGTTATGGGTCTATTTAGTTGTTCTACTTCTGATTGTGTTAGTTTAGGTAGGTAGTGTTTTTCTAGGAATTCATCCATTTCTTCTAGGTTTGCAAATTTGTTAGAGTACGATTTTTTTTTAATAATCTGATACGGTTCTTTTAATTTCAGTTGGGTCTGTTGTGATGTGGCCCATCTCGTTTCTTATTCAGGTTATTTGTTTCCTTTCCTGTATTTCTTTAGTCACTCTGGCCAATGGTTTATCAATTTTGTTAATTTTTTCAAAGAACCAGCTTTTGGCTTTGTTAATTCTTTCAATTGTTTTTCTGTCCTCTAATTCATTTAGTTCAGCTCTAATTTTTATTTTTTGTTTTCTTCTGGTGCCTGATGGATTATTTTGTTGCTCACTTTCTATTTGTTCAAGTTGTCGGGACAGTTCTCTGATTTTGGCTCTTTCTTCTGTTTGTATGTGTGCATTTATCGATATAAATTGGCCTCTGAGCATTGCTTTTGCTGTATCCCAGAGGTTTTGATAGGAAGTATTTTCATTCTCGTTGCATTCTATGAATTTCTTTATTCCCTCCTTAATGTCTTCTATAACCCAGTCTTTTTTCAGCAGGGTATTGTTCAGTTTCCAAGTATTTGATTTGTTTCCCTAATTTTTCTGTTACTGATTTCCACTTTTATGGCCTTGTGGTCTGAGAAGATGCTTTGTAATATTTCGATGTTTTGGATTCTGCAAAGGTTTGTTTTATGACCTAATATGTGGTCTATTCTAGAGAATGTTCCATAAAAAAAAAAAAAATACACTAGAAAAAAAAGTATACTTTGCAGCAGTTGGGTGGAGAGTTCTGTATAAGTCAATGAGGTCAAGTTGGTTGATTGTTGTAATTAGGTCTTCCGTGTCTCTCTTGAGCTTCTTACTGGAAGTCCTGTCCTTCTCTAAAAGTGGTGTGTTGAAGTCTCCTACTATAATTGTGGAGGTGTCTATCTCACTATGCAGTTCTGTTAAAATTTGATTTATGTATCTTGCAGCCCTGTCATTGGGTGCATAAATATTTAATATGGTTATATCTTCCTGGTCAATTGTCCCTTTTATCATTATATAGTGTCCTTCTTTATCCTTTGTGGTGGATTTAACTTTAAAGTCTATTTTGTCAGAAATCAATATTGCTATTCCTGCTCTTTTTTGCTTATTGTTTGCTTGGTATATTTTTTTCCATCCTTTGAGTTTTAGTTTGTGTCTCTAAGTCTAAGCTGTGTCTCTAAGTCTAAGCTGTGTCTCTTGTAGGCAGCATATAGACGGATCGTGTTTCTTTATCCAATCTGAGACTCTGTCTCTTTATTGGTGCATTTAGTCCATTTACATTCATTTTTTTATGTGTTTAGTGTTGTCATTTTGATGCCTTTTTATGTGTGTTGTTGACAATTTCATTTTTCCACTTACTTTTTTGTGCTGAGACATTTTTCTTTGTAAATTGTGTGTTCCTCATTTTCATAGTAGTTGACTTTATGTTTGCTGAGTCGTTACGTTTTTCTTGATTTTTATTTTGAGTTATGGAGTTGTTATACCTCTTTGTGGTTACCTTAATATTTACCCCTGTTTTTCTGAGTAAAAACCTAACTTGTATTGTCCTATATCGCCTTGTATCCCTCTCCATATGGCAGTTCTATGCCACCTGTATGTAGTCCCTCTTTTTGATTATTGTGGTCTGTTACATATTGACTTCAATGATTCCCTGTTTTGAGCATTTTTTTTTTATTAATCTTAATTTGTTTTTGTGATTTCCCTCTTTGAATTGATATCAGGATGTTCTGTTCTGTGATCTTGTGTTGTGCTGGTATCTGATATTATTGGTTTTCTGACCAGACAATTTCCTTTAGTATTTCTTGTAGCTTTGGTTTGGTTTTTGCAAATTCTCGAAGCTTGTGTTTATCTGTAAATATCTTAATTTTGCCTTCATATTTGAGAGAGAGTTTTGCTGGATATATGATCCTTGGCTGGCAGTTTTTCTCCTTCAGTGTTCTGTATATGTCGTCCCATTCCCTTCTTGCCTGCATGGTTTCTGCTGAGTAGCCTGAACTTATTCTTATTGATTCTCCCTTGAAGGAAACCTTTCTTTTCTCCCTGGCTGCTTTTAAAATTTTCTGTTTATCTTTGGTTTTGGTGAGTTTGATGATAATATGTCTTGGTGTTTTTCTTTTTGGATCAATCTTAAATGGGGTTCGATGAGCATCTTGGATAGATATCCTTTCGTCTTTCATGATGTCAGGGAAGTTTTCTGTCAGGAGTTCTTCAACTATTTTCTCTGTGTTTTCTGTCCCCCCTCCCTGTTCTGGGACTCCAATCACCCGCAGGTTATCCTTCTTGATAGAGTCCCACATGATTCTTAGGGTTTCTTCATTTTTTTTAATTCTTTTATCTGATTTTTTTTCAGCTATGTTGGTGTTGATTCCCTGGTCCTCCAGATGTCCCAGTCTGCATTCTAATTGCTCGAGTCTGCTCCTCTGACTTCCTATTGCGTTGTCTAATTCTGTTATTTTATTGTTAATCTTTTGGATTTCTACATGCTGTCTCTCTATGGATTCTTGCAACGTATTAATTTTTCCACTATGTTCTTGCATAATCTTTTTGAGTTCTTCAACAGTTTTATCAGTGTGTTCCTTGGCTTTTTCTGCAGTTTGCCTTATTTCATTTGTGATGTCTTGAAGCATTCTGTAAATTAGTTTTTTATATTCTGTATCTGATAATTCCAGGATTGTATCTTCATTTGGGAAAGATTTTGATTCTTTTTGGGGGGGGGGTTGTAGAAGCACTCATGGTCTGCTTCTTTAGGTGGTTTGATATCGAGTGCTGTCTCCGAGCCGTCACTAAGATATTGTAGTGATTTATTCTATATTTGCTCACTGAGTCTTATCTCGTTTTGTTTTCTTTCAATATACTTGGAAGGGCTACTAGATTGTGCTGTCTTGATTGGTGTAGCCTTTGACTTACTTATGACCTATTACCAGCTGGTTTGGGCTGTTACCAGATATATATGCCTGAGTCCATTCACTATTGTTGAGTAGAATCTGATTTTGGGTCATCAAGTGTGTGATGCACCCTATCACCTATCCACCTTGAGAAGTAGTGGTGCTAGTTGTGTGCACCAGATTCTAGTAGCAGCTGGGGTTCACACTCCAGCAGGGGCAGGATGCTGACAGGCTTCCCCCAAGTGCCAGTGAGGTAGGTGTGTCTCTATTCCTAAAGCACCTTGATGGGAGGGCTCTGCAGCTGTACCTTAGGCCCCCAATGCAAGAACCTCTACAGATTGGTAGGTGATACCCTCCTTAGACCCCTAAGGCAGGAGGCTAGGTGGTGTGGGGGAGCTTCAGCCCTCAGTTCCCTGTTGTGGGTCAGTGAAGGCTCTGTTGAATACGCAGAGATATCAGACCTGGGAAACTTGTCTTTCCAGTAAATCCGCTAAAACAAATGCAGTCAGATCCCTATCAGAAGTGCCTTTGCATTATAATAGCCACCTTGTTCCCTGTAGGGATGAAAGCCAGAGACTGTGGATCACATATGCTTGGCTGGAGCTGGTTCTGTGTTTTTAGTCCAATTAGGGAAGGATTTTTGGTCCCTGGGTTTTTTTGTGCCTGCTTCTCTCAGGCCAGAAGAATGGGTTAGGAAAAGACCAAAAAAAAAAGGAAAAGAAAAACTGAGGAGCAGTTCTCCCTCTGGCTCAGGAAATTCCAATTTTAATGAAGCTGCCTGGGAAGGAGAGGGGAGGGTTCAGAAAAACAGGAGAGAGTAGCACCCCGGAATACAGACAAAGTTACTTATCTTGCTTGGGATGACTGTTTTATCTGAGATTTCTGAGAGGCGTGTCGCCTGTGTGCCCTGGCTGGGTAGAGATTGCCCCCTGGGTCAGGTCCATGTCCTGTGCTCACGCTGTCTCAGAAGCTGCATTCAGTTCCTCCACTGCCAGTCCAAAGCCCAGCGTCAAGTTTCCCTGACTGGGATGCTGCACTCCCAGCTCCAAAAACAGTAGCTGCCTCCCAGTGACTTCTCCTGCCAGCCACGTCACCACGCTGTCCACGGTGACCGGCTGGGCCCCCTCCCTGGGTCAGTTCAGGGGGCTGGGGCTGTGCCCCGTGTTTGAACCTTCACATGATGTCCTGCTCAGCTCCCCTGCGCCCAGTCCAAAGCCCCACGCCAAGGTTCCCCGGCTGGGACGCTGCTCTCCCTGCTCCAAAACCAGTCGCTGCCTCCCAGGGACTTCTCCTTCCACCAGCCGCGTCACTGCGCCACCCGTGCTGACTGGCTGGGCCCCCTCCCGAGGTCAGTTCAAGGGGTAGAGCTGCGCCCTGTTTTTGCGCCGTCACAGGATGCTGTGCTCAGAGCCCCTGCACCCAGTCCAAAGCCTGGCGCCATGGTTACCTGACTGGGACGCTGGCTCCAGGCTCTGAAAACAGTTGCTGCTTCCTCATACTTGTTTGTTCTTGGTCTCTGTCACTCAGGTCAACTCTTTAAATCTGTGTTTGTTGGTCAGGGTTCATAGATTGTCATGTATGTGATCAATCCACTTGTTTTTCCTAGTCTTTGTTGGAAGAGGGATCTGAGGTAGTGTCTACCTAGTCAGTCATCTTGGCCCCCTCCTCCTATTTAGAGTAATTTTTGATGGATGAATTTTCTTAACTGTAATGTAGTCACTACTGTCAATAATTTATTCATAGTTATCACTCTTTGGGCTTGTTTAAAAACCTGATTTCTACCTTGTGGTATAGGAAATATACACCTATATTTTATAGTAAGTATTTAAGTTTTTTGTTTTGAATAATTGCTTTTAATCTGTTTGAGATTTATTTTTGTCTGTTTTTAGCTAGGAATAAAATTTCACCTTTTTCCCCATGAGTAACATTTTCTCCAGCATTTCATTAAAGCTCAGTACAGTTTTAATTTTATGCACATAGTTATCAACTGGTGCAGAAAAGACACTGACAAACTACAACATCATTTCAGGATAAAAATACTCAACAAACTAGGATTAGAAGAGGAATTCCTCGATATGATATAACACATAAATGAACACCCATAACTAACATCATACTAAATGGAGAAAGACTGAAAGCTTTTCTGGTAAGATCTAGAACAAGATGAGGATTTGTACTTTCCCCACTGCTATTGAACATTGTACTGAAAATTCTAGCCAGAGCAATTAGGCAAGATAAAGAAATAAAAGTTATTTAAGTCAGAAATGAAGAAGAAAAATTGTTTCCATCTGTAGATGACATAATCCTATACATAAAAAACATAGTACATCTGAAATAAATCCATAAGAAAATTACTAGAGCTAATAAATTAATTGGGCAAAGTTTCAGGACACAAAGTCAACACATTAAAATCATATGTGTTTCTATGTACCATTAATGAACAGTCTGAAAAGGAATTTAAGAAAACAATTCCACTTATAATATCATTTAAAAGAATAGAATATCTAGCAATACATTTAACCAAAAAGGTGAAACACTCATACACAGAAAACTATTTTAAAAAGTTCTGAAAGAAATGAAAGAAGTTGTAAATAAATGTAAAGACATTCCGTGTTCTTGGATTGGAAGACTTACTATCGTTAAGGTGTCAGTACTATTCAGAGAAATCTACAGATTCAACACACTCCTAATTAAAATTCAAACAGCCTTTTTTTTTTTTTGTAAAAATGAGAAACGAGTCCTCAAATTCATATGGAATTGCCAGAGACACCTAATAGCCAAATTAGTTTTGAAAAATAAGAACAGAAAGATAACTCACACTTCCCAATTTCCAAGTGTATTATAAAAATGTGCTAATCAAAGTAGGTGGTACTGGTATAAGGATAGCTGTATAGACTAATGGAATAGAATTGAGAGTCTGGAAATAAACACATACACGTATATCAATTGGTTTTAAACAAGGATATCATGTCCATTTAGTGGGGAAAGAATGCTGGCTTCAATAAATGGTGCTGAGGCAGTCGGATTTCTGTATGCTTAAGAGTGAAGTTGGACCCGTAGTTTACACCGTACATGATATAAATGAGTAATGAACTCAGGACAAAAGGAAGCAGGGAACAACTTGAAGGGACTTCGCTAACCAAGGATGGGATAATTTGAGCTTAGAAAAACAATAACTTGAAATATATATCTTTAAAAGAAATGCCTTTTTCTAATGGCCCCTCCCCCCAAAAAAGAGAAAGAAAGTAAAAGCATTTATATTTATTTTTCTTTCTAAAATAACAATGTGTTTTGGGATTATTGTATATATTTCCTTTAGGAATCCCAATTGATTTGCCAGAGAATTGCATATAAACACCACATTTTGGGGACTGTATTTGCCCATTATTACTGGGGTGGTATGGCTTCTGAGCCTCTGCAATGGAGAGTTAGAAAAAACGCATTATTTTAAAAAAAAATCTTTATTTTATATTACATTTCTAATTAAAATTACAGATTTTTTACTTACATTTTTTATTTCATATATTTTGATGTGTTTTATCTTACTTGATGTAGATTCCTTTATGATTATTTTGTCCTTAGAATGTATCCCACTGAGGATGCCAGAGAAAGGCTGTGTGTTTAAAAATATTTGAAATATATTTATTCTTGGTGGTTATGCCATCAACTTTCCCCATTTTAAGTAAATTTCAAATATATGGCAAGAAATGTGCTTTTAATATCCTGCTATATTTATTATAAAGGCTACACATTCTGTGGTTTTTATCCCATTTTGTTATTCTGATATTTGTCATTTATATTTTCTCTATTTTGACCAATTTCAATGTGTCAATATCTTAGAAAACCAACTGTTGTTTTTTTTTAAATTATATGTTATCCTTTTATTGCATGCATGTCTCCTTTTATTTTTATTATCCTATTCCTTCTTGTTCCTTTGTACATTTTGCTCTCTTTTTTCCTTATTCATATCAACACTTATCTCATTCTTTATAGTTTTTCTCCATTATAATATGTATACATAATGCTTTATATTTTGTCCTGAAAATGCTTCATCTGCAACACTTTTGAATTGTGGTATTGGCAAAGAATATTGAATATACCATGGACTGCCAAAAGAATGAACAAATCTGTCTTGGAAGAAGTATAGCCAGAATGTTTCTTAGAAGCAAGGATGGTGAGACTACATCTCACACACTTTGGAGATATTATCAGGAGGGATCAGTCCCTGGAGAAGGACATCATGCTTGGTAGAGGGTCAGAGGAAAAAAAGGAAGACCCTCAACAAGTTGGATTGACACAGTGGCTGCAACAATGGCCTCAAGCATAGCAACAATTGTGAGGATGCAACAGGACTGGGCAGTATTTCATTCTGTTGTGCTTAAGGTCGCTATGAGTCAGAACCGACTTGATGGCACCTAACAACAACATTACACACACTTTTTTAAAATGAGATTGCTTCTTGAAGCTTTCTATATGCAAAGAAAAATGCACACTTTAATGACTATTTTTCAGAAAGTGAACCTATTTCTGCTTTGTATCTACCAGATTGCCAGCACTGTAGGAACACCTTGTGTATCCCCTAAAAGTGTCTAAACACCTATTTTCCCCAGAGGAAGCACCTTTATAACTTCCTAAACCATAGACAAATCTTGCTTATTTTCCAATTTACATTGGTAGAATCAAATACTATGCATTTGCTTGTGTCTGGACGCTTCAGGTAAAGATTATATTTATGAGAATTGCCCATGTCATTGAATTTTAATTTTTAAATCATTGAATTTAATCAGTTTAATTGCTTTCATTATTGTAGCACAGTGCCTCACAATAGAATTACAAGAGTCACAACTGCTAGCCAAATGCATTATTTTGAATTTTCCGGCAGCCACATTAAAAAATAAAAAGACTGTCACATGGGGCAGCTATTAGTCAGAATTGACTTGATGGAGCACAACAACCATGATTCATGTAAAAGTTGTCAGTGCCACCAGAGAAACAGAATCTAATCAGTGCTTGTTATGGATTAAATTGTGTTCCCCAAATATGTGTTGGAATCTAACTACTATATCTGTGGATGTAATTCAGTTTGGGAATAGGGTTTTCTTTGTTATGTTAATTAGTCCATAACAATGTAAGATATGTCATCACCAAATCACTTCTGAGTAATAAGGAGCAGCATACACACAAAGACAAGCAAACAAAGGGGGTGAAGATAGATGTCATGTAAGGATCGCCAAAGAACCCAGCAATGTCAAGGCTACCGAAGCTGAAGGAAATAAGGACATTGCCCCAGAGCCAACAGATAGAGAGCTTTCTCCTAGAGCTGGTGCCCTGAATTCAGACTTCCAGCCTCCTGAAGTGTAAGAAAATAAAATTCTGTTCCTATTAAAAAACAAACAAAAAGAACAATGAAATCAATTTTAATAATACATTTTATTTATTGCAATATATCAAAAATACTCTTTTAGTATATACTAAATGCAAAATTTCTTACATACTACACTTTTTATATCCATTGTGCAGTTTACATTCATGGTAAATTTCTAACTAGGCACAAATCAAGTACCCAATAATTTCATGTTGTGACTTGTTACAGTACTGGACAGTGTAACTGTTATGGGTAAAAGAAGCCCTGGTGATACAGTGGTTAAGCACTTGGGTGCTAATAGAAAGACCATCGATTCAAACCCACCAGCCACGCTTGAAGGGAGAGAGATGTGACACTCAGCTTCAAAGATTTACAGTCTTGTATACTCTGTGGGGCAATTCTGTACGGTAGCCGTAACTTGAAATCAACTTGACAGCAATGGCTTTTTTATTGCTCTAAAAAACACTGGGTAACAATTTATTTATCCACTCATTTATTGATAGATCTATGTTGTTTTCAGTTTGAGGTTACTATAAAAAATGATGCTGTTAACACTTGGGTCCGTGTTTTCTGTAGCATGTACAGAATCATAAGATGTTATGTGTTTAAATTCAATAAGCCAACCAAACCAAGCCCGTTGCTGTTGAGTCGATTCTTATTCATAACAATTCTACAGGACAGAGTAGAACTGCCCCATAAGGTTTGCAAGGAGCAGCTGGTGAATTCAAACTGCTGATCTTTTTGGTTAGCAGCCAAGATGTTGACAAATAGATTTCACTTGGTGCTGTCAGTTCTTTTTTGAAATTTTATCTATTTTGGTAGATTACTGATGGTATCTCATTTGTATTTCAATTTTTGTTTCTTTTACAACTAATAATGTTGGACAACTTTTCTTATACTGATAAGTCATTTGATTATAACCATGCCAGTGGGCATGAAGTGTCATCTTGTTATAATTTTAATTTGCATTTCCCGAATTATGTGGAGCATCTGTTCATGTGGTTTTGAGACATTTGCATATACTGTTTGCTGAAATGTCCATTCACAATATTGTCCATTTTTAATTGGGTTGTTTGAATTCTTATAATTGAGTTATGAGTTAGTTATATATTCTGAATGCATTTTTTAATCAAATATATGATTTGCAAGTTTTTTTTTTCCAGTCTATGTACTATATTTTCATTCTAATCGTGTCTTTTGAAGAGAAAAAGGTTTTTAGTTTTGATGAAGTCTGGCTTATCTTTGGAAACCCTGGTGGCATAGTGGTTAAGAGCTATAGTTAGAATCCACCAGGCGCTCCTTGGAAACTCTATGGAGCAGTTCTACTCTGTCCTACGGGGTCACTATGAGTCAGAATCAACTCAACGGCTACAGGCTTGGTTTGGTTATTGGTTTATCTTTATTTTTTTTTTTTAAATTTATGGATTAAATTTTTGGTGTCATATTTAAGAACTCTCTTACTAACCCAAGATCACAGAAATATTTCCCATGCTTTACTCTAAAAGTTCTATCTCTTATCTAAGTATATGAGCCATTTTGTGTTGAATTTTGTGTATATGGTGAGGTAAGGGGGGCTTGTCCGGGATTTGAACACGGGTTTTTTTTAAGGATGTAAGTTCATTTCTTTGTATATTGTATGTTTATTTGTATATTGTCCTAGCACCATTTTTTGAAAAGTGTATTTTTTGTTGTTGTTGTTGTTTTTACCCACTTAATTTCTTGGCACCTTTGTTGAAAATCAATTGATCAAAAGTATAAAGTTTTTTTTTTTTTTTTTTTTTTCTGAGCAGGAAACACAAGGTCCCATGGAGAGTCATTGATTGGGAGGAATGCCAAACGGAGGCCCTTGGTTTTTTGGATCCATGTATTCTTCATATTCTGGACACAGCACCTTAAAAAACTTCTGGATTCAAAGGGTATAGTGTGTCCTGAATGATAATGCCCATCCTCTTAGAGTATTGGCTAAGAGCTGATGCTTCTGTTGTGCCTTTAATTGGCTCTTCCAATACTCTTTCAAGCTATCAGAGTCTTGGTGGTTCAGCACTTGATACAGCCGTTGAATCCTGCCACAATGGATCCACTCCCACACCTTCTTTCTTGTAAGAGTCAACCTCCTTGTCTACTGTGCAAATGTATAGAGTATTTCTTAAGCACTTGAGATAAATGGTGGTGGGTGATTCTCTTAGAGGAAGAAAGAAAACCCATACAAAGAACATGTGTTTATTCCTGTCAGAATAAATTATCAATCTTCCATGGTCTGATGTAGTCAATTCACTATAATGTGACAAACTGATTGTGAAGATAGTGTCCTATCAATGACTCAACATTGGTCTCTGATGTTCTCAGGTGAATCTTCCATGACATCAGAATATCAGCATTGATAAGTGGAGTGCATGCTGGTGGGCCCATCCATCATCTACATCCCTGCCAGCTTGATCACTTCATTAGCCTGACCATGTGCTAACATAGGCATTGCTGATGACAGAGACCAATGGACATTTACTGGCAGAATAATTTTGTCTTCTTTGAGACATGGAGAATGTGTTAACCATGGGAATGTGAACCGTCCTTGAAGCTTTTTATAAGAGTGAAAAAGAGCCATTTACCATTTTTTCCACTACCTCTTTCATAGGCAATTTATATACCTGAAAATCATAGTAAAAACCACTACGTTTTTGCAGAATGTGATTAAATACAGGTTATAACAACTATTTTATTATTGTCAGTTAGCAGTTCTTAAGGAGACTGAGCCCTTCAACATGACCACTTATGTACCAGTCTTTTGCAGTGCATGTGTTCAAACCAAATGAATTTAATTGTGGTTCTATTGTCTGATAAATTCACAGCTGTATTTTTCTCACAGTAAAAACTCTACAAGATACCAGCTCAAAATCACAGAATTGATAAAATATAAACACTTTCTAATGAAAAATTAGCAACATCATTTAATAAGTGAAATAGAGCATGAAAAAGCATAACATTCAGAAGTTAGAATATCTTATACTTAATTTTGTAGCTATTTCATTTTTTTTGAGGATCACATAGATCTGCACTAAAAGAAAAAATGAGGAGAAAGTACAGGAGACTCGCTTATAAACACATGACATAGACCAAAGGAGGGCGAGAAGGTCATCGGTCTGTGACTTCTGCACCAGATTTATCCACCTGTGAAATCAGGTCCTTGTAGATTCTGATCAGTTCATTGTTTTCTGCAGTCAGCTTTTCCAGGGTCTTCCCAGCAAGTGGATCCCCATCTGTTCCTTTATCAGGCTTACCTGGAAGGTGAGTTTTTCTACCTGGGCCTGCCTCTGGACTTGGGCAAGTTCCTCCTTTGCTAGCTGTGCCTCTCTTCTGTGGGAGCCTTCAATGCTTGGTATCTCTGGCCTTCCTTTTCAATTCTTAATATGTAATCTTCAGTAGATGCCTTCAGTGATTCTTCATTCTTGTAATAGCCTTCAATCACATCCTCCTCTTTCTCACATGCTTTGTAAAGATCAGAGAGAGATTTATCCATGGAGTTCAAACCTGGCATAAGTTGAATTTTTTCTTTCAGAACCTTCTGGATTTTGGCTTTGGCAAGCTCCTTCTGATTATGAGCCTCCTCCATCGCCTGGGTTATGGTCCTGTCAAATCCGTCCATGATTTTCTCCATCTCCAGGCAGTTCACCAGGAGGTCCTTATACTTGCTATTAAGCTGTCCCAGTAAAGATGCCATATCTGACATAGGGGTTCCTAGTTGTGTTTGAGGATCTGTATGGTTTTTGTAGAAGTGAGAGTAATAAATAAATGGAGATATGATACGAACAACCGCCTCTGAAACCAAAAGAAATATCATGTGAGATGAATAGGTAATTTTAAATTTTCTAGTAACTAATAAAATTACATATTAAAAATTAAAAGAAATAAGTTAAATTAATTGTAACAATACAATAATTACTTAATAGAAAATACAAAATAGATTTATACATTAAATATTGTAATTAAACCTTAAAATATAAACATCAATATTTGCATATTTAATATTAAATATAAATTAATTATTACTTAATCTAATATATTTAAGGAGCTCTGGGGATGGAGTGGTTAAGAGCTTGCCTGTTAACCAAAATGTTGGCAGTTAGAATCTACCAGTCGCTCCTTGGAAACACTACTGGGGAGTTCTACTCTATCCTATAGGGCTGCTATAAGTCAGAATTGACTTGATAGCAACAAATTTGGTTTTGGTGTTTGGTAATGTATCTAAAATAATACTGTTTGAATATGTAATCATTATTAATAATGGGAGATTTTTATGTTTTTGTACTGTCTTTAAAATCAAGTGTGCATTTTACATTTCTTGTTCATATCAATTTAAGCATCAAATTTTTATTGAAAATACCAGGCTTATATTTAACTTTAATAAAATTTAAATTTGAAAAAATTAGATTCATGATGCCAAGTTGTTCCAAATATGTTTAAAAGGTTTTTAGTCATGTAGAGGGGACAGAGCCAAGATGGCAGAGTACTCAGACGTTTCCTGTTGTCCCTCTTAAAACAAAGACCCCCCCAAAAATGAATTGATTATACATGGCAAGCTGGGAGCCCTGAACATCAATGGCAAAATAGAGAAATCTGACAGAGCAGTGGGGGAGGGAGAAATGGTCCAGAAGCAGTGAGGAATTGCCAGACCCGAGCCGGTGGGAACAGGCACCCTGCAGGCCAATTCCACTGGAGCGAGTGCAGTGAGGCAAGCAGTGGAGTTCTGGACGCCTTTCCCACTTTGAGAGAGACTGGGCACCAGAGAGTCTGTTCAACCCTAAGAGCAAGAGAGAATTGGCTCTCACCCAGCAAAAGATAAGTACTTGCGTTTAACCTACCGTGTGGATCGAAAAGTATCCCTTTGTGAAATATCTCTCTCCCACTTAACTGCACCTTCCCAATCTGCACTGGGACCCAGCTGGCTGCATCCCCTAGGCTGCAAGTAGGATCTGACGCTCATGCTGACCCATTCTCCTGCCCTTAAAAAGGGAACAAATTAACAAACAGGGAAAAAATAATCTGCTAGTTCCCCTAAGCCAGGAAATCAGGGCAGAAACTGCTCCTTTGCCTAGTCACAGGCATAAGAGGTCCATGGACTTTGAATGCCTTTCACCCCTGCATAGACCTGTGTGGGCCCATTTCAATATCATAGGCCCTCATTAGCACAGTACGACAGAGTATATACCTGAACTCTAGCTTCGACTGTTTCAGATACGTGGTGGAAAGGTAGGTTCATGACATTTGATACTGTTCTGCCGGTTAAGCAGGGTCCTCTCGTACCCACATCAGGGGCCTGACGACTGGTGGCTAGGTCTAAACATGACACCTAGCCACCCATGACAGGGGCCCAAGGATAAGAGATGCCTCCCATTTGTTATAGCCTACATCATTAGGTGCCCATAGCCCAGCAGCAAAGCTCACCAATCTATGCACTCTAGGCAACAGGGAAAGTTTTCTTCACGGTCACTCAGGGGTGATGGTCCGCCCTCTGCATCGCTCAGTGCATGACCTCTTACTGCAGCCAGATACCTGTGACTACACCAATTACCACTTCTCATCTAGGACTGTTGGTGATAACGCTGTACCATGCACTTGGTGACCAACTACCTGGACACCTGAGCTGAATCCATACAAGAAAGTGAATGTATTCCTTGGGTCACATACCTAGTAACACCTCTAACAACATGGTGACAGGACGTTAGAGTGTCAAAGGTGCCAATAATCAAACTAGCTCAATCACAAAATAGAGCAGCCTATTTCGGCATACCAAAACAAGACAAAACAAGAAGCTAGGACATGTAAGCAAACATTAAATCCATAAATACAGTAGCCTATTGATGGGTTGGAGACAACAATCAATACCAAATCATATATAGAAGCAGACCATGATGACTTCACCAAATGCCAAAACAAAGAATCTTTCAGGTGAAGAGAATTTCCTGAATTACTGGAGGTAAAATACAAAAAATTAATATACAGAACACTTTGAGAGATCAGGAAGGAGATTAGGCAGAATGCACAACAACCCAAGCAGCACACAGACAAAGCAATAGAGGAACTCAAGAAGGTTAGAGAAGAGCATAATGACAAATATAACAGGTTGCAAAAATCCATAGAGAGACAGCAAACAGAAGTTCAGGAGATTAACAATAAAATTTCAGAATTAGACAACTCAGTAGAAAGTCATAGGAGGAGAAATGAGGCAATGGAGTCAGAATTAGTGAGACTGAGATATAGTACTTAGGACAAATATATGTGAGGAAAAATCAGATAAACAAATTAAAAAAATGAAGAAACTCTAAGAATTAGGTGGGACTCTTTCAAGAGGAATAACTTACAAGTGATTAGAGTACCAGAACGGGGGGGGGGGTGGGTAACAGAAAATATGGAGAGAACTGTTGAAGATTTATTGGCAGAAAGCTTCCCTGATATCATGAAAGATGAGAAGATATCCACCCAAGATGCTCATCGAACCCTACACATGGTGGATCCCCAAAAAAGTCACCAATTAATATTATAATCAAACTTGCCAAAACCAAAAATAGAGAATTTTAAGAGCAGCTAGGGATAAACAAAAAGTCATCTACAAAGGACAGTCGATAAGAATAAACTTGGACTGCTCAGCAGAAAACACACAGGCCAGAAGGCAAAGGGATGACATATAGAAAGCGTTGAAAGAAAAAAATTGTCAGCCAAGAATTATATATCCAGAAAAACTGTCTCTCAAATGTGATGGCAAGAGAGGTGGAGCCAAGATGGCGGAATACACAGATGCTTCCGTCGAGCCCTTTTTACAACAAAGGCCCCAAAAAACAAGTGAAATGTGTATATTTGTGACAAGCTAGGAGCCCTGAATATCAAAGGCAAGCTTAGACAACGAACTGAGGGGCAGGGGGAGGAAGAGGCCATTCAGAAGTGGAGAAGAGTTATGGGACCTGAATCGCGGAGAGCCCTCAGGCACCATACCTGGAGCAGCGGTGGCAGCAGCGGCAGCAGTGGTGGCGGGGTGGCACTAGCCTTCAGCCACAGTTTCCTCAGGGAGAAGCATCCAGCCACGCAGCCTACTCACACATCCGGAACCTGAGGAGAGCACAGCACTCTCGACAAAAGCTAAGTACTTGTATATATTTTGCCACGTCCCCCCCAACCCCCAGGCCGGCTTCAGCGGCTGAATCCCTGGGCCTCAGATAGACCCTGGTGAGCACCTAGAGCCATCCTCCCAGCCTTGGGGAAGGAAAAAAATTGCAATTGGGTGGAAAAGATAATTTGCTAGCTCCATTAACCTGGGGAGCTCAGGACAGAAGCGGCTCCTGTCCAGGCATAAGCCGTCCGTGGACCTTCAGCACCTTTCCCTTCTGCATGGACCTGTGTGGGCCTATTTCGGAAGAATAGACCCTTGTTGGCAAACTCCAACTATTTCAGCTATGCGGTACAGAGGTGGGTGTTTGACGTTTGACTCTGCTTTGCCTATTAAACAAGGTCCTCACCTACCCACATCAGGGACCTAAGGACTGGTAGCTCCACGCAGGTCACCCAGTCACCCGCGACAGGGGTCCAAACATAACTGGCACCTCCCAGTCCTTACGACCAAAAACTTTAGGTGTCCACGGTCCCTCTGCAGAACCCACCCACCAACACGCTATAGCGAAAAGAGATACATTTTCCTCAGAGACACCTGGGGGTCGGTTCTCAGCCCTCTGCCTTGTTCAGAGCATGAATAGACCTTAGCAAGCCTTAGCAGAATCCAAAACTTCAAAATATTACAAAGCATCTTCTCTGACCATAAGGGCATAAAAGTAGAAATCAATAACAGATAAACCAGAGAAAAGAAATCAAACACTTGGAAACTGAACAACACCCTGCTCAAAAAAGACTGGATTATAGAAGACATCAGGGATGGATTCAAGAAATTCAGAGAATCCAATGAGAATGAAAACACTTCCTATCAGAACCTTAGGGACACAGCAAAAGTGGTGCTCAGAGGCCAATTTACATCAATAAATGCACACATCCAAAAAGAAGAAAGTGTCAAAATCAAAGAATTATCACTACAGCGTGAACAAATGGAAAGAGAGCAACAAAAGAAACCCAAAGGCACCAGAAGAAAACATATAATAAAAATTAGAGAGGAACTAAATGAAAAAGAAAACAGAAAAACAATTGAAAGAATTAACAAGACCGAAAGCTGGTTTTTTGAAAAAAATCAACAAAATTGATAAGCCACTGGCCAAACTGACGAAATAAAAGCAGCAGAGGAAGCAAATAACCTGAATAAGAAATGAGATGGGCGATATTAAAACAGACCCAACTGAAATTTAAAAAAGTATCATATCAGATTACTGGAAAAACTATACTCAAACAACTTTGAAAACCTACAAGAAATGGATGAATTCCTAGAAACATACTACCTACCTAAACTAACACAAACAGAGGTAGAACAACTAAATAAACCCATAACAAAAGAAGAGGTTGAAAATGTAATCAAAAAACTCCCAACAACAAAAAAACTGGTCCAGACAGCTTCACTGCAGTTCTACCAAACTTTCAGAGCAGAGTTAACAGCACTACTACTAAAGGTATTTCAGAGAATAGAAAAGGACGGAATACTACCAAACTCATTCTATGAAGCCACCATACCCTGATACAAAAACCAGGTAAAGACACCAACAAGAAAAGAAAATTATAGACCTATATCCCTCATGAATGCAGATGCAAAAATCCTCAACAAAATTCTAGCCAATAGAATCCAACAACATATCAAAAAAATAATTCAACATGATCAAGTGGGATTCATATCAGGTATGCAGGGGTGATTCAACATTAGAAAAACAATGAATGTAATCCACCACATAAATAAAACAAAAGACAGGAATCACATGATTTTATCAATTGATGCAGAAAAGGCCTTTGACAAAGTTCAACACTCATTCATGACAAAAACCCTCAGCAAAAAAGGAATAGAAGGAAATTCCTCAACATAATACAGGGCATTTATACAAAGCCAACAGCCAACATCACCCTAAATGGAGAGAGCCTGAAAATATTCCCACTGAGATCAGGAACCAGACAAGGACACCCTTTATCACCACTCTTATTCGACATTGTGCTGGAAGTCCTAGCCAGAGCAATTAGGCTAGATAAAGAAATAAAGGGCATCTGGATTGGCAAGGAAGAAGTAAAATTATCTCTATTTGCAGACGACATGGTCTTATACACAGAAAACCCTAAGGAATCCTCCAGAAAACTACTGAAACTAATAGTTCAGCAGAGTATCGGGATACAAGATAAACATGCAAAAATCAGTTGGATTCCTCTACACCAACAAAAAGAACATCGAAGAGGAAATCACCAAAGCAGTGTCATTTACAGTGGCCCCCAAGAAGATAAAATACTTAGGAATAAATCTTACCACAGATGTAAAAGACTTATACAAAGAAAACTACAGTACACTTCTGCAAGAAACCAAAAGAGACTTACATAAGTGGAGGAACATACTTTGCTCGTGGATAGGAAGACTTAACATTATAAAAATGTCTATTCTGCCAAAAGTGATCTATACATTTAATGCAATTCTGATCCAAATCCCAATGCTATTCTTTAATAAGATGGAGAAACAAATCACCAACTTCATGTGGAAGGGAAAGAGGCCCCGATAAATAAGGCATTACTGAAAAACAACAAAGTGGAGGCCGTACTTTACCTGATTTTAGAACCTATTATACCACCACATTAGTCAAAACAGCCTGGTACTGGTATAACAACAGATACATGGACCAATGGAACAGAATTGAGAATCCAGACATAAATCCATCCACATATGAGCAGTTGATATTTGACAAAGGCCCCAAAACAGTTAAACGGGGAAAAGACAGTCTTTTTTAACAAATGGTGCTGGCATAACTGGATATCCATCTGCAAAAAAATGAAACAAGACCCATACATCACTCCATGTACAAAAACTAACTCAAAATGGATCAAAGACCTAAATATAAAATCTAAAATGATAAAGATCATGGAGGAAAACATACAGGCAACATTTGGAGCCCTAATACATGGCATAAACAATATGCAAAACATAAAGAATATAGAAGAAAACTAGATAACTGGGAGCTCCTAAAAATCAAACACCTATGCTCATCCAAAGACTTCATCAAAAGAATAAAAAGACTACCTACAGACTGGGAAAATGTTTTTAGCTATGACATTTCTGATCAGCAGCAGATCTCTAAATTCTACACGATACTGCAAAAACTCAACTGCAAAAAGACAAATAACCAATTACAAATGGGGAAAGGATATGAACATGCACTTCACTAAAGAAAACATTGAGGTAGCTAACAGAAATATGAGGAAATGTTCACAATCATTAGCTATTAGAGAAATGCAGATCAAAACTACAATGAGATTTCATCTCACTCCAACAAGGTTGGTATTAATCCAAAAAACACAAAATAATAAATGTTGGAGAGGCTGTGGACAGATTGGTACGCTTATTCGCTGCTGGTGGGAATGTAAAATGGTACAACCACTTTGGAAACTGATTTGGTGTTTCCTTAAAAAGCTAGAAATAGAATTACCATATGACCCAGCAATCCCACCCCTTGGAATATATCCTAGAGAAATAAGAGATTTTACATGAACAGATATATGCACACCCGTGTTATTGCAACACTGTTAAAATAGCAAAAAGATGGAAACAACCAAGGTACTCATCAACAGATGAATGGATAAATAAATTATGGTATATTCACACGATGGAATACTATGTGTCGATAAAGAACAGTGAAGAATCTGTGAAACATTTCATAACATGGAGGAACCTGGAAGGCATTATGTTGAGTGAAACTACTCAGTTGTAAAAGGACAAATATTGTATAAGACAACTAGTATAAGAACTCAAGAAATAGTTTAAACTGAGAAGAAAATATTCTTTTGTGGTTACGAGAGGGGGGAGGGAGGGAGGGTGTGAGAGGGGCATTCACTAATTAGATAGTAGATAAGAACTGCTTTAGGTGAAGGGAAGGACAGCACACAATGCATTGGAGGTCAGCACAATTGTAATAAAGCAAAAGCAGTTTCCTGAATAAATTGAATGTTTTAAAGGCCAGCGTAGCAGGGGCAGGGGACTGGGGACCATGGTTTCAGGGGACATCTTTAAGTCAATGGGCATAATAAAATCTGTTAAGAAAACATTCTGCATCCCACTCTGAAGAGTGGCGTCTGGGGCCTTAAACGCTAGCAAGCAGCCATCAAAGATGTATCAATTGGTCTCTACCCACCTGGATCAAAGGAGAATGAAGAACACCAAGGACACAAGGTGATTACGAGCCCAAGAGACAGAAAGAGCCACATGAACCAGAGACTACATCATCCTGAGACCAGAAGAACTAGATGGTGCCTGGCTACAACAGATGACTGCCCTGACAGGGAACACAACAGAGAATCCCTGAGGGAGCAGGAGAGCAGTGGGATGCAGACCCTAAAATTCTCATAAGACCAGACTTAATGGTCTGACTGAGAATAGAAGGACCCCAGTGGTCATGGCCCCCAGGCCTTCTGTTGGCCCAGGACAGGAACCATTCCTGAAGCCAACTCTTCAGACATGGATTGGACTGGACAGTGGGTTGGAAAGGGATGCTGGTGAGGCGTGAGCTTCTTGGATCAGGTGGACACTTGACACTATGTTGGCATCTCCTGCCTGGAGGGGAGACGAGAGGGTGGAGGGGGTTAGAAACTTGTGAAATGGACAGAAAAAGAGAGAGTGGAGGGAGAGAGCAGGCTGTCTCATTAAGGGGAGAGTAAATGGGGGTGTGTAACAAGGTGTATATGGGTTTTTGTGTGAGAGACTGACTTGATTTATAAACTTTCACTTAAAGCACAATAAAAATTATAAAAAAAAATGTGATGGCAAGATTAGAAAATTTCCAGATAAACAAAAGTTTAGGGGATTTGCAAAAATGAAACCAAAATTACAAGAAATACTAAAGGGAGTCCTTCAGTCAGAAAGTCGATAACATCAGATAACAACCCAAGACTAGAAGACAGGACAGAGCAACCAGATATCAACCCAGATAGGGAAATCACAAAAATAAATCAAAGCTAAAACACTCAAAACAGGGGAACGGAGATGTCATTATATAAAAGATGACAACATCAAAACAAAAAAGAGGGAATAAAAAGTGTAGCCATAGATCTTTTATATGGACAGAAGTCAAGGAGACATAAAGAAATAAAAGATTGTTTTAAACTTATAAAAAACAGGTGAATTTTAAGGTAATCAAAAGGAAACTAACAATTTTACACATCAAAATAAAATTTAAAAAACTCAGCAACTACAAAATCAACAGCAACGAAAAAGAAGCAAAGAAAATATATAAAGAAAAATGACTAGGACAGAAAATTAAGTGGAAAACAGAAGATGTCAACAACACCCCAAAAAAGACATCAAAATGACAGCACTAAACTCATACCTATCCATAATTACACTGAATGTAAATGGACTAAATGCACCAATAAAGAGCCAGAGAATGACAGAATGAATTAGAGAATAGGATCCATCTATATGCTGCCTAAAAGACACATGTTAGACTTAAAGACACAAACAAACTAAAGCTCAAAGGATAGAAAAAATATATCAAGCAAACAACAATCGAAAAAGAGCAGGAGTGGCAATATTAATTTCAGACAAAATAGACTTTAAAGTAAAATTCACCACAAAGGATAAGGAAGGACACTATATGCACCAGAAGGACATAACCATAATAAATATTTATGCACCCAATGACAGGACTCCAAAATACACGAAACAAACTCTAACAGCACTGAAAAGAGAGAGAGCTGCACAGTGATAGTAGGAGACTTCAACACACCACTTTTGTTGAAAGACAGAACATCCAGAAAGAAGGTCAGTAAAGACAAAAAAAAAAAAGACAAGGGAGATCTAAATACCACAATCAACCAACTTAACTTCTTGGCTATATACACAGCATTCCACCCAACAGCAACCAAGTATACTTTCTTTTCCAGTGCACATGGAACATTTTCTAGAATAGATCACATATTAGGCCATAAGGCAAGCCTTAACAGAATCCAAAACATTGAAATATTACAAAGCATCTTCTCTGACTAAGGCCATAAAAGTAGAAATCAATAACAGAAAAAGAAAGGAAAAGAAACCAAACACATGGAAACTGAACAACACCTTGCTCAAAAACGTCTGGGTTATAGAAGAAATTAAGAACAGGATAAATAAATTCATAGAGTCAAACGAGAAAGAAAACACATCCTAGGAGAATGTTTGGGACACAGCAAAAGCAGTGTTCAGAGGTCAATTTATAGCAATGAAAGCACACATCGAAAAAGAAGAAAGAGCCAAAATCAACTAATTAAGCCAAGAACTCAAACAAATGGAAAGAGAGCTGCAAAAGTAGAACTTGAGTACTAGAAGAAAGCACATAATAAAAATGAGGGCAGAATTAAATACAGAATAGAAAGCAATTGAAAGAGTTAACAAGACCAAAAGTCTGTTCTTTGAAAAGATCAACAATATCAGTAAACCATTGGCCAAACTGACAGAAGAAAAACAGGAGAGGAAACAAATAACCTGAATAAGAAATGAGATGGGCAATATCACAACAGAACCAACTGAAATGAAAAGAATCATAACAGAATATTATGAAAAATTGTACTCTAACAAATTTGAAAACCTAGAGGAAATGGACAAATTTATAGAAACACACTACCTAAGCTAACGCAAACAGGTAGAACAACTAAAGAAACCTATAACAAAAGAAGAGATTGACAAAGTAATTTAAAAGCTCCCAACAACAAAAAAAAAAGTCACGGTCCTGACAGCTTCATTGGAGAACCCTACCAAACTTTCAGAGAAGAGTTAACACTACAACTATTAAGGTATTTCAGAGCATAGAAAAGGATGGGATACTCCCAAAATCAGTCTATGAAGCCAGCATAACCCTGATACACAAACCAGGTAAAGACACCACAAAAAAAGGAAATTACAGACCATTGCTTATGAATTTAGATGCAAAAGTTCTCAATAAAATCCTAGCTAATAGAATTCAACAACATATCAAAAAAAATAATTTACAATGACCAAGTGAGATTCATACCAGGTATGCAGAGATGCTTCAACATTAGAAAAACAATCATTCTAACACATCACATAAATACAACAAAAGATTGGAACCACATGATCTTATCAATTGATGCAGAAAAGGCATTTGACGAAGTCCAACACCCATTTATGATAAAAACTTCCAGGAACATAGGAACAGAAGGGAAATTCCTCAACATACTGAAGGGCATTTATATAAAGCCTACAGCTAATATCATTGTAATCTGAGAAAGTCTGAAAGATTTCCCCTTTAGAACGGGAACCAGACAAGGATGCCCTTTATCACCACTCTTATTCAACATTGTGCTAGAGGGTCTAGCCAGAGCAATTAGGCTAGTAAAGAAACAAATGGCATCCGAATTGGTAAGATATCTCTATTAGAAGATGATATGACCTTATACACAGAAAACACTAAAGAATCCATAAGAAAACTACTGAAACTAAGAGAAGAGTTCAGCAGGATATCAGGATACAAGATAAACATACAAAAATCAGGTGGATTCCTTGACACCAACAAAAAGAACATTCATTGAAGAGGAAATCACCAAATCAATACCATTTAGAGTAGACCCCAAGAAGATAAAATACTTAGGAATAAATCTTACCAGAGATGTAAAAGACCTATACAAAGAAAAGTATAAGACACTACTGCAAGAAACCAAAAGACACCTACATAAGTAGAAAAGTATACCTTGCTCATAGATAAGAAGCCTCAACATTGTGAAAATGTCTATTCTACCCAAAGTGATCTAGAGATACAATGCAACCCTAATCCATATTCCAATGGCATTTTTTAATGAGATGGGGAAACAAATCACTGACATCATAAAGAAAGGGAAGATGCCCAGGATAAGTAAAACATTACTGAAAAAGAAGAACAAAGTGGGAGACCTCACACTATCAGATTTTAGAACCTATCATACTGCTATGGTAGTCAAAACAGCCTGGTATTGGTACAATAGATACACAGACCAATGGACAGAATTGAGAATCCAGACGTAAATTCATCCACTTATGAGCAGCTGACATTTGACAAAGGCCCAAAGCCCATTAATTGGTGAAAAGACACTCTCTTTAACAAATGTTGCTGGCATAACTGGATATTCATCTGCAAAAAAATGAATCAAGACCCATACCTCACACCATGCACAAAGACAAACTCAAAGTGGATCAAAGACAAACTCAAAGTGGATCAAAGATCTAAATGTAAAATCTAAAACGATAAAAATCATGGCAGAAAAAAAATAGGGACAATGCTAGGGCACCTAATACACTGCATAAAAAATATAGAAAACATTACTAACAATAGACAAACACCAGAAGTGAAACTAGATAACTGGGAGCTTCTAAAAGTCAAACACTTATGCTCATTCAAAGACTTCACAAAGAGACAACATACAAACTGGGAAAATATTTTGGCTATGACAAATCCTATCTGCATCTGATCTCTAAATTCCACAAGATACTGCAAAACCTCAATAATAAAAAGACAAATAACCCAATTAAAAAATGCGCAAAGGATATGAACAGGCATGTCACCAAAGAAGACATTCAGGTGTCTAACAGATATATGAGTAAATGCTCCCAATAGAAGTGCAAATCAAAACTACGAGATACCATCTGGCATTAATCCAAAAACCACAAAATAATAAATGTTGGAGAGGTTGTGGAGAGATTGGAACACTTATACTCTGCTGGTGGGAATGTAAAATGGTACAACCACTTTGGAAATCGATTTGGCACTTCCTTAAAAAGATAGAAATAGAACTACCATACAATCAGCAATCCCACTCCTTGGAATATACCATAGAGAAATAAGAGCACTCACATGAATAGATATACGCACAACCATGTTCTTTGCAGCACTGTTTACAATAGCAAAAAGATGGAAACAACCAAGGTGCCCATCAATGGATGAATGGATAAACATTTTATAGTATATTCACACAATGGAATACTATGCAACAATAAAGAACAATGATTAATCTGTGAAACATCTTATAACATGGAGGAATCTAGAAGGCATTATGCTGAGTGAAATTTGTCAGTTGCAAAATGACAAATATTGTATGAGACCACTACTATAAGAACTGACGAAAAAGTTTAAACACAGAAGAAAATATTATTTGATGGTTATGAGGGTAGGGAGGGAGGGAGGAGGGGGTATTCCCTAATTAGATAGTAGACGAGAATTATTTTAGGCAAAGGGAAGGGCAACACACAATTCAGGGAAAGTCAACACAACTGGACTAAACCATAAACAAAGAGGTTCCCTGAATACAACCAAACACTTCGAGAGACAGAGTAGCAGGGGTGGGGGATCTGGAAACCATGGTTTCAGGGGACATCTAGGTCAAATGGCATTAGAAAATGTATTAAGAAAACGTTCTGCATCCCACTTTGGTGAGAGGCCTCTGGGGTTTTAAAAGCTAGCAAGTGGCCATCTAAGATGCATCAATTGGTCTCAACCCATGTTGCATAAAGGAGAATGAAGAACACCAAAGACACAAGGAAAATATTAGCCCAACAGACAAAAAGGGCCACATAAACCAGAGACTCCATTAGCCTGAGACCAGAAGAACTAGATATTGCCCAGCTACCATCAATGAGTGCCCTGACAGGGAACTCAAAAGAGAATCCCTGATCTAGCAGGAGAAAAGTGGGATGCTGACCTCAAATTCTAGTAAAAAGACCAGGCTTAATGGTCTGATTGAGACTGGAGGGACCCCAGAGGACATGGTCCCCTGACTCTTTGTTAGCCCAAAACTAAAACCATTCCTGAAGCCAACTCTGCAGAGAAAGATTAGACTGTACTGTAAGACATAAAATGATACTGGTGAGGAGTGTGCTTCTTAGCTCAAGTAGACACATGAGAGTATGTGGGCAGCTCCTGTCTGGAGGCGAGATGAAAGGGCAGAGGGGGACAGGAGCTCGTTGAATGGACTCAGGAAATACAGGGTGGAGAGAAGGAGGGTGCTATTACCTTGTAGGGAGAGCAACTAGGGTCACATAACAATGTGTGTATAAGTTTTATATGAGAAACTGACTTAAATTGTAAACTTTCACTTAAAGCACAATAAAATAAATTTTTTTAGTCATTTAATCATTTACCAAAAATTATTTTTCTTTATTATCTGTATGCACATTGATGAATTGATTCATCTTTTTTAAATTGATTTTACTTTGAAGCAAAAGCATATCCATTTCAAATATTTTCTCTTTCTACTTACCTAAATTAATTCTTCCCTCTTGACTCAGTATTATAGCAAAATGCAAATAGCTAACACATAAATTGAAAAGCGACTCTAAATTCATTAATGTCAAAAGTGTTCTTCCAATTTTTGATGTAGATTTTACAGACAATTTATATAACATTGTTACAATTAAACTCTTCTGCAATATATGTGAGCGAACTGTGTAAAGCCGTTATTATTGATTCATACCTTAGAAAATTTTCCATTTCAACATATTCTCTCATGCTTGTTTAATTAGATCACAAATAAGTTTTCCTTTCTCTTAAAGCTTCAGATTTAGCTGGGTCACATAAACAGTGTGATACCAGTGATAAAACATAAATCACACTACCATCTGTTTTCTTGATTATTGAATGGCATGCATTTCTTTTATCAAGAAAATCTTGAATTAAACAGTAGAACAAATCATTGTAAAACTCTTCCATGACTCAGTCGGTGAACACTGACAAAGAACAGCAAATTATTAAATTCATTACCTTCTATTTCTTCCAACAGTTGAATAAACTATCAATGACATAGTGTTTGTTCATATATACTGAGTGAATTTCACAACTGTACCTATGACATATAGATTGTGTTTCAGAAAACTAGCCATAAATACCTTTAACATAGTGGAATGAAGCTAATAGGGAAATATTAGTATCTTCTTTTTTAATTTTATTTATTTTGTGTTATTGAGATATGCACAGCAAAACACATCAACAGTTTCTACTTATTCAATTCAGTAACACTGATTATATTCTTTGAGTTGTGCAACCATTCTCATCCTCCTTTTCTTAGCTGTTCTCCACCATTGACATAAACTCACTTCCCCCTAAGTTTCCTATGTAATCTTTCGAGTTGCTGTTGTTAATTTGATCCCATATACATAGTTCTTAAAAGCACATAGTGCTCAAGGCAGACTTTTTTTTACTAGTTAAGCTAAACTATTATTTGGTTTTAAGACTTCAGGGGGCATTTCTGGTTTAAGGTTTAAAGATTATCTCAGGGCAATAGTTTTAGTGGCTCATCTAGCTTCCATGGCTCCATAAATTCTAGAGTCCATGAGAATTTGAAATTCTGTTCTGCATTTTTCCCTTTTTGATTAGAATTCTATGGAATCTTTGATCAAAATATTCAAAATTGGTAGCCAGACATCATCCAGTTCTGGTCTCATGGCAAAGGAGGCAGTTGTTCATGGAAGCAATTAGCCACACATTCCTTGCCCTGCTCCTATTCCTGACTTTCCTGCTTCCTCTGTTGTTCCAGGTGAACAGAGACCAATTTTTGTGCGTTGGATGGCTGCTAGGAAGATTTTAAGACCTCAGGCACTACACAAAAAACTAGGAGGTAAAACAGAAGCACTGAATACTTTATTAGGCCAGTTGACTGGGGTATTCCCTGAAACCACGACCCTAAACCTTCAAACCAAGGAACCAAGTCCCATGAGAAGTTTGGTTGTACATAAGCAAACTCCTCAGCAGCTACTCTTTTTTTTTTTTTTTGTCACTGTTGTAAATATATCTATCACACAACTTTTGCCTATTCAACTCTTTACAGGTGTACAACTTCTTGACAGCAATTACAATAATCAGCTGTGCAACCCTACCCTTAATAAATGAGATTTTCCGTCACCATTAGCCCTTTTTAAAATTCCAGTAAATCTAAAATTTTGACCTGATGCAGCTGGAGTATCATTTGTCACAATAAAAGCTAATTTTTTTAAATAATTTGCAGAAATTACATTTTGAAAGATAAAATATGTCTTTAATTTCTTAATTGTCCATACTTTTTTAAACTGGAAAATAATTTAATTATATTTAAAATAATTAATTGGTCAGTTTAATTACCAATGATGGTAAATATAGGTACCACTGTAAGTCATGTTGTCTGCATAAAATATAAAAAGAAAGGCATTAAAATGATACATTGATGAATAGAAAAAAAATTGAGTATGCTGACAAGATCATTGATCTGTTTACATATAATATTGGAAGTAACCATTCCCAAAGCCAACTCTTCAGACAGGATTGGACTGGACAATGGGATAGAAAATGACACTGCAAAAGAATGAGCTTCTTGGAACAAGTGGACACATGAGACTGTTGGCATCTTCTCTCTGGAGGGGAGATGAGAGGGCAGAGGGGGTCAGAAGCTTGCTGTATGGACCCAAAAAGAGAGTGGAGGAAAGGAGTGTGATATCTCATTAGGGGGAGAGCATTTAGGAGCATATAGCAAAAAAAATAGCAAGGTGTATATAAATTTTTGTATGAGAGACTGCCTTGCTTTGTAAACTTTCACTTAAAGCACAATAAAAATTAAAAAATATATATTGGCAGTAATTCTCTTGACATGAAAACTGCAAAACAACAATAAAAGACCTTATTGATGTAAGTCAAAGTAAAATGTACCTGTACCGAAACAATAAAATTGTGTTTGATGAAAAAGTTTATAGTACTTCAGTTTATGTTAAATTAAATAAAATCAAAAATTCAGTTTATCAGCTCAATTTGTCACATTTCAAGTGCTCAGTAATGACGCGTCTATCTGATACTACATAGGACAGTGCAGTTTTACACCTTTAAGAATGGCCCTATAGCTACCATCTCACCTGTGGTACAGTATTAGTTTTGATTTACTGCCTTAGCCAGTGTGGGAGAGCAGCTGTAGAGACTTCACTTGACTTTCCTCACTATGATAGCTCTTATCCCACTGGATCAGTTGACACAGTCGAAGGTGCACCCTGGCCAGGAATAAATTTAGTACTGGACTCCATGTATCAACTCTACTGTAAGGCCATGATAATGCTGCTGGACTCTGAGTATCAAAATTAATTCAAAAACTGTCTGATAGCCCTCAAAACGGTTTATATTCTCCCTTCTGCAGAGCACCGTCATTGTACTACATGGTTATATGAGTCATACTAGTCGCTGGACTGGTAAAACTGTTGCTATGTTCATTCTGTATGGTGTTGCAGGATTCTTCAGGGAACCCATCTTCCTCATCAGTCTATGGTTCCAGTTTGGAAAACTGGCTCAATTCAAGAAACTGTGCAAGGTATTCCAACTTTGTATTGGGACAACTGACCTTTGTCTTCACATAATTCTTGATATTTATATAATTGGAATGATTATATGGTGTATATTTAATGTAAATATCAATAGGATTGGATTTATGTCTACCTTCTTGCTAGATTTTTTTTCTATTCAATTTGTCCCTTTTTCCTGCTTTTGGATTATATGAGAAATTTTTATTAGTAAATTTATTTCCACTATTACCTTGTCAGTTACACTTCTTTTTCTTCTTTTTTTCTTAAGAGGTTGCCATAGAGTTTACAATTACATCTTTAATTGATCAGAGTCTATCTTCTAATATTATACCATTTTACATATAAGAACATTGCAACCATATACACCTAATTTATCTGTCCCATTCAATGTGTTATTGTTGTTATGCAATTTAGTTTTACTTACATTATAAACTTTACAATTTGTTGTTGTTATTTGTGCTTTAAGCAAACAATTATATTTCAGAGTGATTCAAATTAGAAAAAAAAATTGTCTAATACTCTAATATTTTGCTCATTTCAGGAGATCTTTGGTTCTTTATGTAGGCCCAGATTTTCATGTTTCTTGGAGCCATTCAAATAGCAAGTTTAGGCCATCTCATGGGTTACTGTTAGGATATTAAATCTGGTCCTAGGTGAGTGCTTCTAAGTTGATAAACTCTCCCTTACTAACCTATGTTTTGGTCTGTTTGATCTATTATCCTCAATTCCATCCAGTCCCACCTGAACTCTACTGGCCTTTACTGGTAAAATATTATACCTCTTTGTGGTACACTTCCTTTTCTCCTTTATCAGACCCAGCAATTCCTCTGCTTTGTTCGATTGTAACTTAATCCTATTTATAGGCCCTGTGGCCAGGAGAGGCTATCAGGGTGTATCCAGAAGATGTATATGTTGTCTTATGGGGTAGAAACCTCTGCATAGCCTCTGATTAAGGGGACGTTGCACATGGTGTCAACATGAGTCAAAAATCTACTAGACGGCAAACTGTCTGGCTTGCTTTTGACTAGATTGTTACCAAGAAGAGGGGAGACTTCAGCATATTCAGAGGGTTTAAAGAAATATAGGAATTCAAGAAATTCAGAGACATAAACACAGATGTCAGCATTTCATGTATCAGATACCTCTCTTGGTTGGTAATTTAAACTTCTTGAAGCTCCACTACTCTCATTATTAAGTTTTCTGTCTTGACCGTGGCTTAAGTTGTCCTCTCTCTGTAGGAGATAATATATTTCAAACGATCCATCTGGCTTTCACGTAGCTTTCAAATGTCAATTAATTACTTATATCTTTTGGTTATTTTTCCAGAACATCAGTTGAACTTAGCAATAGCCATCCTAATTCAGGGACAGTCACTATTTGCCAAATATTTTTTCAAAGGCCTGACATGTTACATCAGTTAATGATTTTCTTTTTATAACTGATCCCAAGTCTCCACTGTCTACTCTTTAAAAAACCTTGGGTGTCCACCTAGTGCCAGGGATTCTTACGCCCCACTTACCTTCAGTGATGGGGTCCTCATTGCCTCGGGGTGGCGAGTGATTCAACTCCGACACCCCAGCGAAAGCTTCAGCTTACCGAATGGGGAACTCTGGAGTTGGATTTGTCCTTTCGCATTGGCCTAAATTGGTCAATATTGTTTGGTCTTTATAATTCTACATTACTCAGTCATTGGGTGTGACACTTACTGGGCAAGGCAACTCTCTGCAGCTGAAGCAATCCCTGAAAATGTACAGGCTGACAGATGAAAGCTGTCCGCCAACAGTACTTCTAGAAGTGCATCAAATCATTCAGGAAGAGTGAATCTAGACAGCGTGTCAATAGCTCATGTCCTGAGGATAGTAGTGACCTTAACATAACTATTCTGGGGTTTTAAATAGAATGTGACCAATGACGTGTAGAAGAATTTTTGGATGGCACTGAAAGCAAAGAGCTAAGGTTGGAGACTGCAGAAACGCATTAGCATAACATGTCTGAGGCTGCTGTCCTTAGAACAGTCTGCTTGTGCTATTGGCCCTTGGCTGGTGTCTAAGAACTTTACTCTCAGAACATTCCCACCATTCCCTAACTGGTAAGAGTGGTTCACTCTGCCTAAAACTGTTCTTAAGTTCTTTATGTAGGCCCAGATTTTCATGTTTCTAGGAGACATTCAAATAGCAAGTTTAGTCCATCTTTGGTCATACAAACAAAATGGTTTAGGATGAAAACCTTATTTCGTTCCCAGAGTCTTGAATTTTGATATGTGTGAGGCAGAGATACTTATATTAGCAACCTCCAGTAAAAACCTTAAGTGATGAGTCTCTAATAACCTTCCCTGGGCAGAAGCAAACAAGCTGATCCTAAAATTCGTAAGGAAATTTAAGAGTCCAAGAATAGTCAAAACAGCCTTGAATAAGAATGAAGTTAGATGACTCACACTTCCCAATTTCAAAACTTCCTATAAAATACAGTAATCAAACCAGTATAGTACTAACATAAGGATAGACATATAGATGAAGGGACTAGAATTAAGGGTCCAGAAATAAACACATACATTTATGGTCAATTGATTTATGACAAGGATACTAATTCAATAGGAAATAAGTCTTTTAAATAAATAATACTGGAACAACTGGACCTGCAAATGCAAAGAAATAAAATTACCTCACAACACACACACAAATTAACTCAAAATGGATCAAAGACTTAAATATAAGAACTAAAATTATAAAACTCTTAGAAGAAAACATAGGCTATATCTTTGTGACCTTGGATAGTATAATGATTTCTTACAAATAGCATGAAAAGCAAAAGCATAAACAATAAGAGAAAAAATAGATCAACTTGAGAATAACAAAATAAAAACATTTGTGATTCCAAGGACATCATCAATAAAGTGAAAAGATAACTCATAAATTGGAAAAAATATATTTGCAAATCATATAACTAATAAAGGCTTTAGTATCCCAAATATATAAAGAACACTTATAACTCAACACTAATAAGACAAAAGATCCAGTTTAAAAATAAGTGAAATATTTTAGTATGCATTCTTCCAAATGGCTAACAAGCAGCTGAAAGGATATACAGCATCATTAGTCATTAAAGAAACACAATTCAAAACCAAAATGATATGCCATTTTACTCCTACTAGGATGGTTATAATAATATATATATATATATATATATATATTTTTTAAAGGAGAACTTTTTTTAATAGGGAGCATGTGGAGAAATCAGAACCATCATTGCGTAAAATTATGCAACCACTTTGGAAAAAATTTTGACAGTTCCTTAAAAAGTTAAATATAGAGTTTCCATGTGACTCAGCAATGCTACTCCTAAGTATATACATCCCAAAAGATTTGAATAAATGAACTGAAACAGATACTTATACACCAGTGTTCATAGCAGCATTATTCACAACAGCCAAAAGATGGAAGCAATCTAAGTGTCCATCCAGATGAATGGGAAAATAAAATGTGATATAACCGTAGAGTGAAATATTATTCAACCATATAAATAATGAAGCACTGATACATGCTTTGACTTGGATGAACCTTACGCTAAGTGAAAGAAAACCAGTAACAAAAGGTTACCTGTGACCCCAATACTCCCCAGCATGTTTTCTCCTTTTTCAAAACGGGCAACTGAGAGCTTGACATAACTAACCCCATGATGAATATTTAAGTTGTTCTTCCTCTGACTGCCTCCTTCACGTACCTCTGTTAATGACTTTGTTTTGACCTAATGTTAATGGCTTTGTTCTTTGTTTTAATCTGATGCAGATAAATTTGTTTTGTTCTGTCAGACCACCTGTGACTTACAACCCCCACAGGAAAATCAGAGGTCAGGTATCTGATATGTATCTCTGTAGTTTGATAAAGGGTCTTTTGTCACTATCTTGTAATGAGTAACTCCTCTGGCCAGGCCATCTGCAGACTACAAAGACACTTCTAACACTTGTAAGATTCCGTATAAGCTCTAATGTGAAATTGCTCTTTGGGACTGCATAGAGACAGCGGTGGTGCTGCTGGGTCCCCAGTGATGTATACCATGGTGTATACATCTCCTTAATAAACTTTCTCACTCTTTCTGACTTGGAGTATGTTTCATTGGCTTGACTGCTCCAGGGCACGGACCTTAACTGGGTAACATTACATATCGTATGATCAAATTTATATGAAATTTCCAGAATAGGCAAATTCGTAATGATAAAAAATAAACTGTCAGAATCTGAGGCTGGAGGAAATGGGCAGTGACTGTTAATGGGTGTAGGGGTTTCTTTTAGAATTGTTACTGAATTCTCGAAAGTGGGTCCTTATCCAGAGCACTCAGATTTGCCAATTATTGGTCTTAGAGAAAGAGAAAATAACCTTATTGCAATGCACAGAGCAAGGAGCCAGGAGGAAGTTCCTCAGATCCAGCTCCCTGAGCTACAGGGACCCACTGGAGCTACAGGGAAGCAGGGGTTATATGTGATTTGGGCAGCAGGATGGTGGCCTGGTGGCCATGCAGGAATATGGTGGCTGCACAGTGTATGGGGGAGGGAAAATTCTAAAAGATGGCCAGGAAACAGGAAGTAACTTGGTCAGACCTCTTGTTTCGGAATAGGATCTGGGTGATGATTTTCCTTGTGATACATTCCTCCTGTTGCTGCATCCTCTGCTAAGGTCATTTATTGGTCACAGCTGACCCTTCTGCTCATGCAAGGTAGGCCAAATCTGGCTTGGGCTAGTTTAAGGACTAATGGAAATTTACTGGCATTCGTAGAGTCAGGTTACAATCCCTCCTTGAGTTATAGCAATTCCTAATCTTAAGGGATAAGTGTCAGTGACTCAGCTGGCTGTTTATCTTAGCCACATGCCATGAAGCCCCTTGACTCAAAATCAAAAAATAGCAGAGCCAAGATTTGAAGCCAGGCAGATATCTCCAGGACCCTTTTGTTATACTGCCACCAGAAGCTTTACTGGCTTTCTCCTGCTGCCAGGCCTTTTCATACACTCAGAGGTTTTCCTTTCAACACAATTAACAACCTCCCCATAAGCACTGTAAATGGAGCAGGGAACGGGAGAGCTATTATTCCCATAGCAGATAAATTTGGAGCTTACAACTGGAAGCATAATGGTTAGTAGCTTTCAGAGTTACATACAGTGACTAAGTTCCTGGACTACCTAAGGATCATCTGAAGCACTACATCCCTAGGCTGCCTTAAGGAAAGTTCTCCCACACAGCATTCCTTAGGCGCTTAATTGGAGCCTGCTTCTAGGGGACACCCAGACTCTAAACAGGGCCATGTAGCAGCTTGATGCAGGGCATGTTGGTCACCCACATTGCCCACACTAGCTGAGGTTTCTAATTAGACATTTTAATGACACAAAGACTGTGGTCTTCATGGCGCAGGTAGCTTCCGCAGAATCCCTAAACGTTCTAATGTTGGATACAAAGGTTCCTCCATTATCTCTTTAAATTGAATTAAGAAAACCCTTTGCCATCGAGTCTATTCCAACTCATAGCAACCCTATAGGGCAGAGTAGAATTGCTTCATAGAGTTTCCAAGGAGTGCCGGGTGGATTTGAACTGCCCACCTTTTGGTTAGCAGACATAGCTCTTAATCTCTATGCCACCAGGATTTCCTTAAATTGAAGAAGGTAGGCCAAATCTAGGCATTGAGGAGAGCTTTGCATACCTCGGATGCCTTTTCTCTTCAAAGGTGGAGGCTTCTACCCCTCTGGTGAATGTATCTACAAACACCAGGAGATACTTGAAACCTCCTGTAGCTGTTGGCGTAACTGTTACATCCATTTGCCAGTTTTCTCTGAGTCGAGTCCCACAGGCTTGTACCTCAGGCATAGGGGGTGGTGGGCCAGGTTTTGGATTGTCCTTTGCACAGGTGACACATTGTTGAAACATAGCATCTTGACCGAAATGAGTGCTCTCATGAGCTGCCTTTATTAGTGGATGCATCAGGTGTTCTGGTATTAATGCCAGTCCTTGAGAACTGTACAGCCACCCCATCTTCTGCTCTGTTATTAAGGTCAAAGTCCCATTCACAGCTCTGTTTATATCACATTCAGTCCACTGGGGGTTTTCTGGTAGCTAAAAATTAGAAATTAAACTAAGTGTTAGGAATTTTTGTTCTATTGGCTTGTTTGGCTGCCAGATCCTTTAATTATGTGAGACTCTCCCTTCTGGTGCCTAGGGGGGTGTATAACTGTTGACCATAGTACATTATTCAAAAAAGGCACCTCTAGTAGGCTTTCTTTCCTCCAGTTCCATGTGCAAGATGCTCTTTGCTGTCAGGGGCCTGTCAGGGTTTGGGGTGAGGTAAGGATGGTGACCATCTTACCAGGCCCTGAAGCCGTGTGCTGCCTCTGCCTGTGTTTGGCAGCTCTCCACCCTGCCAGTGAAGCTGGGTGAGGGCTGGGACTGCACCTCGTCCCTTCCTGGGGTGCCTGGAGCTTCCCCTGTGTGCCTGGGACAGCAGCAGAGGCCTTGTTCTTCAGCTCTCTGGTCTGTTGTGTCAGTAAGTTTTCCTCCCACCGTTACTTCAACCTGGGGCTCCTCATGGGTTGCAGGGGAGTCCCTGGGCCCCATCAGTCCGAGTTATCAGCTGACAGCTGCAGATGGGTTATGGTTTTCTTGCTCAGACTGGGCTGGCTACAAGGGGCACTCTTGTTTTCAGTGACGTTCTTGTTTCCAGTATGCACACTGTCTAGGGCCTAGCTTTAGGGGGCCTTCGGTTTGCCACCAGTGCTTTTAAGTCCCATGAGGACTTACCCAACATGAGGTCTGCCAGGGCGGTGGGTTATCTCCAAGGGCTACTGCCAGGAGGCAAGCCTTTTTCCCTTGTACCTAGTCCTGATTATTGAAGACCTTAAGGGCAACAAGTTGTGAAGTAGTCATTCATTCCTAGACCTCCTACTAACTTTTGAATTTTCTGCCTTTTGTTGGGGGCACTTTGGCTGTTGAGGGTCATATTTATTTACGTGGCATTCTCTAGGTCTTCAGGGTCTATATCAGTAAACTGTTGCTGTGCTTCCTACAAGCATTCTAGGAAGCTGGAGGGATTTTCCTTGGGGTCTTTTTGTATATCCTGAACTTTCCTAAGGCTCTTCTATTTTTGAAGCCCTTGCTGTCAATTAGTTTTTATAATGTTCTAGCTGTCCTTCCCCCACCCGATATCGATGGCAGGTACAGCCTGGGCTGCGAGGAGCCTAATATCATTTTGAGGGTTGAGGTTACGCAACCTGTAGGTCTCTTGACATGCTTTCTCTAAGACCATCTTTTATTCCTCTAGAGTTAGGTTGGGAACGGTGTATGGACCCAGATAAACCCTCTAGGCTGGCTGTTGTGATCCAGTCCAGCAGGCGTTTGTCTCGGTGGAAATTACCCTGGGAAGATTTGGGTGAATCTCTGGCCAAATTGCACCCCACTAGTGGTATTGTATTGTATTGTATTGTATTGTATTGTATTGTATTGTATTGTATTGTATTGTATTGTATTGTATTGTATTGTATTGTATTGTATTGTATTGTATTGTATTGTATTGTATTGTATTGTATTGTATTGTATTGTATTGTATTGTATTGTATTGTATTGTATTGTATTGTATTGTATTGTATTGTATTGTATTGTATTGTATTGTATTTTATTTTATTTTATTTTATTTTATTTTATTTTATTTTATTTTATTTTAGTGGTATGTGCTGGGGAGACTATACCCTGGGGAGCAGGACTGGGAGTTTCTGGCTTATGTGGGGCCAGTGAGCAATTTGCAGGAGGGGTGGCAGAGGGTTCTGCTGAAGGGGTAGCGGCTGCTGAGCTGGGAAACGGGCCTATACCTTCAGGTGAAAGGGCTGTCGATAAATGAAAATTTTAGTGGGGCTTAGGTTTTCTACCAAAGCCCCCACTCTATAAACAAAAAGCCTATGTTTCTGCCAGGAAATCCTAGTTCCTCTTTTATCATATCCAAGTAAGTACTGACTGAAGGCAGAGCTACGTGCTCCCTGTAATCTATAATACCCAATACTCATTTCTAGCGTACATTTAGGCCGAAAACCCAGTGCCATTGAGTCGATTCCGACTCATAGCGACCCTATAGGACAGAGTATACATTTAGGTATGAGGTAGGAAAAACACTCAATATCCACGGTGCATTCAGATAAATGCAGGATCCTGAACACATAACCCTTTTAAAACATTCCAATTTACTCTGCTCTACTTAACTATCTTCCCATTTACATGCATATGGCCTTGGGTCTCTGGCTTCTATCAATGACCCCATTTATCTGGCCTGGCTTTAGCCCCAGGCATCTCCAGGTGGGGCTTTTCTGTCCTTCCTTTTTCCCCTGTACCATTAGCTCGAACTGTTTTTTTTAGATTTTAATCTTGCAAGAGGGAAACCCTGGTTGTGTAGTGGTTAAGACCTATGGCTGTTAACCAAAAGGTCAGCAGTTCAAATACACCAGGCACGCCCTGGAAACCCTACGGGGCAGTTCTACAATGTCGTATAAGGTCTCTATGAGTTGGAATTGACTTGATGACAAAGGTCTCCTTTTATTCCTCACTCATCATGATCAAAACAACCAGAATCCATTTGAAGAGAGAACTATCAGTTCCTGGGATTGTTAACCATGATTATTGACATAGCAATGAAAAAATGATCCCCCAAAAATTATGCTGAAAAAAATTTTAACATTTACATTCTAAACTGGCAGTTGTTTTCTTGAAGAGATTTTATGGTTTCTAAATCCACCCACACCTGTTGCTGTACTGTACTTGGAGCACACTCTTTGATTAACTCTCGAACCATTATAATTTGCACGTGGCTGCCATCTTACTGCCCAAATCACATAGAAGCCCTGCTTTTCCTGTAGCTCAGGGAGCTAGATCTGAGTAACTTCCTCCTGCTGCCTTGCTTTGCACATTGCAATAAAGTTACTTTCTCTAAGGCTTGTGTCCAGATAATTGGCAAGTCTGAGAACACCAGACAGGGTCTCACCTTCTAGGGTTCGGTAACAATTTTGGTGCCCAATGTGGGGCCAGAGTGTCACACAGACCCTGCCTCTGGAGCCTGGCATGCCCTTGACCATGAGTGAAACCTCCATTGACCTTCAGTGTGTGCTGCAAGCCTCTGGTTTGGGAGGATCTGGTGAGTCTCCTAACCATGACCAAGGTGGCCACTGGCTCGAGGTGCTTTTACATTGATAATTAGAAACTAATTCAGGTATGAACATCTACTAGGTGAGTGCCAGAGGAATTTCCCTTGTTAATGAGACAGATAGGTTTGGCTGTGCAGGTGGCTGAACAAAAGAGCTGTTAAAAGATTACCATCTAGAAGTTGGGTGAACAGGAACCCATCCTGTCAACATGAGGTAAGATTGAACAACCCATGAATTACTGTCTCCGTCTTAGTGTTTTTCCAGTCCCCTCCTCCTTTACAGGCTCTGCATGTGCAGAAGAACAAAGTGTGACCACTGTTTAACCTCCATTAACCCTCCAAAGATGGTGAAGTAGTGCTGAAGATCAAGTGTGCTTGCACTATATCCTATAATAAGTGATGCCAAGGGCTGCTGAGAGTACTCCATCTTGAATATCAGTGGTTTCCATCTTAGATTCCAGATGCCATGCAACCTAATTAGCATACACTGCCATTGAAAGAAGTCCACTAAATATTCATTACTCTATTGTCTCCATCGAACTCATAGAAGCCCTAGCAGGCCTATGTGGGAGGGAAAATTCTAGAAAGCAGCCAGGAAACAGGAGGCGAGGTGATTCTTGTCAAACCTCTTGCTTCAGAATAGGGTCCAGGTGATGATTTTCCTTCTGATTCTTTCCTGTTGCTGAGTCCTCTGTTGAGGTCACAGCTGGTCCTTCTGCAAATGCAAAGTGGGACAAATCTGGCTTGGGTTAGTTTAAGGACTAAAGGAAATTTATTGGCATTCATAGGGTCAGGTTACAGAATCACGGGGATGTTCTGAAATTATACAGTGGTAACAATTGCACATTTCTGTGAATATAGTAAAACTCACTGATGTGCATACTTTAAAGGGTAAATTTTATTGTATGCAAAATTTATCTAAGATGTGTTCTTAAAGCATGTCCTTAAAGCATAAAATTTAGTTTTGGAAAAAAAATGCAAGTATATAGCAATAAAATATTACATAATAAAGATTAATTAAAACAAAAATATGTATAGAGAAATCAAGGCAGTTCCAGTGGAGCAGGCAAGCATTTTCTTCAGTTTTCAAGGGTGTAGACGATATAGGAATTCAAAGTGCAAATTATAACCGTTCAATTATAGCAGAGAGATAATCAAAGAGTGTGCTCTAAGTACAATACAGCAACTGGTGTGGGTGGATTTAGAAACCATAAAATCTCTTCAAGAAAACAGCTGCCAGTTTAGAATGTAAAAGTTAAAATTTTTTTCAGGATAATTTTTGGGGAATCATTTTTTCATTGCTATGTCAATAATCATGGTTAACAATACCAGGAACTGATAGTTCTCTCTTCAAATGGATTCTGGCTGGTATGATAATGATGAGTGAGGAATAAAAGCAATCATGATGAAGATGAAGATTGCACAGCCGAACCAATTAGATACTTTATACAGAGAAGCAAAAAAATAGGAATTTCAAGAGCTATTTATGCTCACATAAGATTTGATGGAATAATAAGCTGAGACTTAATTCTCAACTTCTAAAGGCTTGGGAATTAAGTCGAGAAGACTCAAGAATAAAGCAGTCAACACCCTGAGCAAGGAAAGGTGAAAATTGAGGGTAAGTACTGGTAACCCTGGTCTTGTAGTAGTTAAGTGCTACAACTGGTGACCAAGAAGTTAGCAGTTCGAATCCACCAGGTGCTTCCTGGAATGTCTATGGGGCATTTCTGCCCTGTCCTAAAGGGTCACTATGAGTAGGAATCAACTCGATGGCCGTGGGTTTTTTTTTTTTTTTTTTTTTTTTTGGTTTTACTGGCAAATAAGTAATTAATGAACAAAGAGGATTCCAACCGAAAGTAGTGAATCAGCTCTAACCCTTATTCTTGGGTGCAGCAAAGAATTCTCAGAGTTAAACCTGACTTGAAAGCAAGCATCCTAAGTAAGACCAGGTTGCACTCATAGCTAACAGCGCTAATGACATAAGAGAAATTCCCAGAGGTGGAGCAGCCAATGCTGATGTCCAAAACCAGCTCACTTTACACTTGTCATTTATATAATGTTATACTAAATAAAGATTAGTTTATACTAAATAAAGATATTTTAAACTTGAAAAAGTGGGGAAAAAGATAAACTAGCAGGAATAGAATGATGCAAGTAATTCCATTTTCCGGAATGTTGACCAGAGCAGGTACTCAAAAGATGTTTGAAAAAGTTATATTAAGTTTCCTTTCCCCAATAACTTCTTAAGTCCCTGGGATACCTCTTTGTTGCGGACGCTGTAAATGAGGGGGTTCAGCATGGGAGTGAGGATGGTGTAGAAGGCTGACACCATCTTGTCCTGGTTTGGTGTATGGTTGGGAGCTGGTCTCATGTACATGAACATGGCGGCACCATAATAGAGTCCAACCACAGTCAGGTGGGAGGAGCAGGTGGTGAAAGACTTGCGGCGACTTTCCCCAGAGCCCATGTGGATGACAGCTTGGAGGACACAGGAATAGGAAATAATAATAACTGAAACTGGCAAGATTAGCATCACCACACAGCAGGTGAAAAGAAGTCTTTCAAATGCAGAGGTGTCTGTACAAGATAGTGGCAGAAGGGCAGCAACATCACAGAAAAAGTGATGGATTTCCAGAGAGCGACAGTAAGTGAAAGACAGGGCAGCTGCAAGCACAATGATGCCATCAAGAGAGCCTAGGATCCAGGAAGCAACAGTCAAGAGCATGCAGAGTTTCTGATTCATGAGGATGGTGTATCGAAGAGGGTGGCATATAGCCACATAGCGGTCATAGGCCATGACAGCCAACAGGAAGCATTCAGCTCCAAGAAGGGACACATAGAAGAGTATCTGAGTTCCACAGCCTTCCAGAGAGATAAATTTCCTGCCAGATAAGTAGTTGAAGGCCATCTTGGGTACTGTGGTGCAGACGAGCATTAGGTCCATGAGAGAGAGTTGGCTGAGGAGGAAGTACATGGGGGTGTGGAGCTGGGTGTCCAAGTAGATGATAAGAACCATTGCAGTGTTTTCCATGAATGCCACTGTGGAGATGGCCAGGATCAGAGAGAAGAGAAAGGTATGGGTGGGGCTGTGATCAAAAATTCCAAGAAGGATGAATTCCAAGTGGAAGCTCTCATTTCCCCACCCCATGGTGGTTATTTTCCCTTAGCTGCAAGTCCCAAAGAAGGTACAAGCTCATTTATTAATTAAACAAACTGGTTTTGAAGGTGTTATCACGGCAAGACCATGGCACTAGACATGCACTAATTCATGCATGAGACATTCTCCCCAACCTAGGAGGCATATAAGGGATAGACATCTAAGAGGTATATCAAGCCTTTTCAATTTAATATCAGGAAACCCTGGTGGTGTAGTGGTTAAGTACTACACCTGCTAACCAAACGTCGGTAGCTCAAATTCACCAGGCGGTCCTTGGAAACTCTATGGGGCAGTTCTACTTTGTCCTCTATGGCCGCTATGAGTCAAAATCGACTGGATTGCAGCAGGTTTTGGGTCAGCAAGTCAGCAGTGTTTGACAATCCCTCCAAAGACAAGAAAATTGCTGAAAATTGTCTCTTAATCCTTTATGCGGCCTATCTAGTCACATTAAGTTATGTGATTGGACCTAGTGCTTTCATGTTTTCTTCCTCATTCGACCTCCATAGAGACCAACTTCAGTAAGTGTTTTCTTTATCTTACAGACCAGAAAACAGAAGTTTATAAGAACTTACTGGCTTGGCCATCATTATATATTCAATAGAGAGCCTAAGAAAAAAAAATATATATGCATATCTGTTACTAAATTTTATGACCATCCCTGATTATAGGTAATTTCTTTAATGACCATTTTCTCATAGTATGTTTCCAGGTTGACGCTTTCCTTAATAACTATAGAATTTCTGTTCTCATGATTTCTTCAGTCCCCACTCCCTTCTATTTATGTCTCACCACCCAGTGAAAAACCGTAGGGAATCAACACCATTGCCCCCATGTGGGCACCTGTACACCTTAATTCAGAGAAGTATTTAAAATCATAACCAGTTGCTTTTGAGTCTATTCTGACTCCTGGAGATTCCCCCATGTATGTCAGAGAAGAACTGTGTTCCACAGAGTTTTCAATGGCTGATTTTTTGAAAGTAGATCATCAGTTCTTTCTTCCAAGGTGTCTCTGGGTGGACTCAAACCTCTGACCTCCAGAAAAGGTTTTAATATCTTGCATTTTAACCTCTCCAACTCCGAGCAAGATACTGAGTCTTACTTCGTTTAATCAAAATACCCATTCAAGTTTTTTTCTTAAAGAAAAATAAGGCATTCTGTTCTCTGAGAACTTTGCATCTCTCAGTCTGTGTGGAGAGGGCAGCAGCCTTATTTTTTTTGAGTGGGGTAGGCAATTAATTTCTCACTGCTACAATAAAATGTTATGAATAGATGAGATAAACATCTAGGGGACAAAAGAGAATCCCTTTTATGGTCATTAAAAGCTTCACTACAATGTGTTATTTCGTGAACTGGTGAAACACGTTGCTTCATAGTGAGCAAAAGCACAATTGTATGAGCCACTCAGTCTATCATGGTCAAGAGGGTCAGTGCCCTGGATGTACTTGTGTGGGGTTGAAAGTACTGGGAGAAATAAACCAGGAGAAGTACACTGAAGCAGATCATAGCAAGCCAGCATAGTGCGCTTCAACTATTGATGTGGTTTAAGCTGTGGAGTGAAGTTGTAGAGTGCTGAGAATCGAATTTGCATTTGAGGTGTTCTCTAGGACACTAAATGAATTGATAAATTGAATGGGTAACATCTGCCAGCATGAAGACGAAAGAGGAGGTAACTTCAGCTATCCAGGGGAGGCTGGGTAAAGCCCAGGCATGTTAGTGGAGGAGACAGAGGACTGGATAGAAACAAAATCAGCAATCATACCTCCTTCAAGTTATCAACTATTGTCTCTAGCGTTGCTTTTTTTTTTATTCTGCCTCTAAAATATCATATTATATAGACAGTTCTCTAGAGCCTCATTTTAAGTTTATCCAAATAAAACTCAATACAAAGCAGAGATCCACGTTTTTCTTCCTGGTATCTATCACTGCTACCAAAATTCTTCCAGGGTCCCAGACTTGAATGCTTGCGATTCTCTAATATTTTTGTTCTTATTTTCTCATGATGCCTTTTTTTTCTTTTTATTTAGCTGTTTAAAATCTATGATTTGTCATATCCAGATCATGCATTTTGATATAGAATAGCTGTTGACTGAGAATCATTTATAATTTTGAGTGTTTATTCCTGATCTATAGACTTATCTCATTCAAACAAAAGATACACAGCAGGTAGAAATTTTTAAATATGTTCTATTTAATTGAATTAAATTAAGAAATTCAACCCTCTTTTTTTTTTCTCCTGGACACCCCTGTGGTGCATGGCATCAGCTGAGGTATGTCAACCTTTTTCTACGTAATATCATCAAGTTAGCATTGTTTGATACTCCCCCTGAGGACAGAGTAGATTTCTGAGACATGACTTTCAGCTACACCTTAATGTTTTGTGTATCCTCTACCTATCATAACCCTATTAATGATTTAAAAATTAACTTGAAATCATTTTTCTATGCTAGATAAACCTGTGTTAACTATACATAATAGTACAACTCTTTTCAAAGTAGGCAAACTAAATAATAGTGACTTTTTGTTTGCTTTAATGATGCAAAGCAAAGACATGGCTTTTTATCTCTCTCATAGAATTAAGAAGTTATGCCAGTATTCCAAGAGAGAATGTACTTTCCCAGACAACTGAAATCCCATCACTAATTTGCTAGTTAAAATTATCCACTGCCCCTTCATAGATTTTGAGGCATAAAAGAGTACCTTAATGGGTAAGTTATACAAAGTATTGAAACTGGAGACTAACTCTTCTGTAGGCCATAAAACCCATTTATTTGTATGATTGCTATGTACAAGTTACTTTCACATATTTTAATTCTACTTATATGGTGAGACAGTGAAATTCCAGGCAATAAGAATATAGAAAAGGAGGCAAAGACAACATGGTGCTATAGACATATGCACCGTGCTGTCCTTCTGCAACAGAGACCTGAAAAATTAGGAAAAACATAGTACAAACATCAATCCTAGAACCATAAGCATCAAATAAAGGGATAGAGAACTAGATCAAGCACCACATGGAAGAAGAAACTGAGGGAGAACAAAAGGAGGAGAGTTACAAAGTGGAGGTCGCCTGCCAGCATTGCCATCTTGGAGCACAGCCAGCAATGATCCTGACAGGGAATACAGGAAGGCAGGGAGTTTGCAACAGGAGACAGAACACTTGGTAACCAGAGAAACGTGCTTTCCTACCCCTCATCTTTTTGCCCCATATGTTCCCCCCACCGCTTCCCAATGGGCCATGCTGAGGCTCTCCACCAGAAAGACATTAGCACTCCACTGCACCAGTCCCCACTGGACCATTTTTTTAAAATCTTTCCCTTTTTTCCTTTTCTTTCTCCCTTCCACCTAGCCCTAAACACTACTTCCACACCTTCCTGAAAGGCTGTGCCTCTCAGCTCAACTGGAGAGGCACCTGCTTACTGCCACCCCATGTCCGCCCCACCCCACCGACTTGTTTTTGCTTTTGTTTCTTTCTCTTATTTCTTTTCTTTCTCCCTTCTACCTAGCTCTGTACATCAAATCCCCTCCCTTCCAACCAGCCCACAAGTCTGCCCTACCCCCACTTACCACCTCCCACTGCACTGTCAGTTTTTCTTTTATTTTTTAGTTTTTTCTTTCTTTTTTTTACTTTTCCTTCTCCCTCTGGCCTAGCCCTGTATGACACCTTCCACCCAACCCCTTCAACCTACTGTGCTGCTTCTGCTAGAAAGCCACCGGCCCAACCCTCCCCAGATCTGCCCTGCCCCACCACACTGCCACTTATTTATTTATTTATTTTCTTTTCTTTTCTTTCTACCTCCAATCTAGCTTCCTATGCCACCTTCTCATCTTTCCTACTGGCGGCTAGGTCCACCCTGTCCCCACCTGTTGGCCAGCTACCCTTTTTTTTCCTTTCTCTCTCTTTCTTTTATATATCTCCCCACCCCCCAGCCTTGTATGCTACCCCTCCCTTCCCACAAGCCCCTGATGTGCTGCTAAAAATACTGCATCCCCAGTGCTCAGGCCCCTGGCTGTAAGGGGCCTGCACCACCCCCTCCTGCCACTTGACCAACTGCCAAATGGTTGAAAACAAGCACATACCATACTCCATCTGACATACATCCAAACCAGCACCCAACATTGTCAACAGTGAAAAGCTGAAAGCAGTTACTCAGAAAATGGGAACAAGACCAGGATGTCCTTGATCACCACTCTTATTTAACATTGTGCTGGAAGTCCTGGCTAGAGCAATAATGCAAGAAAAACAAATAAAGGGCATCCAAATTGGAAAGGGAGAAGTAAAACTATCTCTATTCACAGGTGATATGATCCTGTACATAGAAAACTCCAAAGATTGCCCAAGAAAATTACCAGAACTACTGAAAAGAGTCAACAGAGTAGCAGGATGCAACATAAACATGCACAAATCAGGTGAATTCTTCTACACCAATAAAAAGAGCTTCAAAAAGGACATCAGGAAAACAATATCTTATCATAGCCCCCCAAAAGATAAAATACTTAGGAATAAATCTAACCAGGAATGTAAAAGACCTATACAAATAAAACTACAAAACATTACTGCAAGAAAGCAACAGAGACCTATATAAATGAAAAAAACAACCCATGCTCATGGGTAGGAAGTCTCAACATCGTGAAAATGTCAATTCTACCCAAAAGGATCTATAGATACAATGCAATCCCAATCCAAATACCAAAAGCATTCTTTAGCGAAATGGAAAAACTAATCACTAACTTTATCTGGAAAGGAAAGAGACCACAGTTAAGTAAAGAATTACGGAAAAAGAAGAACAAAGTAGGAGGCCTCACACTATCCTGGTAGTCAAAACACAGCTAGGTACTGGTCCGACAGACACATGGCCCACTGAAACAGAATTGAGAATCCCGATATAAACCATCCACCTGTGGTGAGCTAATCTTTGACAAAGGACCAAAGTCCATTAAATGGGGGACAAGACAGTCTCTTTAACAAATGGTGCTGGCAAAACTGTATGTCCATCTGTCAAAAAAGTGAAAGAGGACCCATACCTCACACCATGCACAAAAACTAATTCAAAATGGATCAGAAACCTAAATATAAAACTCAAATGATAAAGATAATAGAAGAAAAAAATAGGGATAACACTTGGGGCCTTAATATACAGCATAAATAGGATACAAACCATAACTAACAATGGACAAACACCAGAAGATAAACTAGATAACTGGGAGTTTCTAATAATTGAACACTTATGCTCATCAAAAGACTTTACCAAAAAAGTGAAAAACAGAACTTACAGACTGGGAAAAAATTTTTATTTACAACAACATATCCGATAAGGTTTAACCTCTAAAATCTATAAGATACTGCAACATCTCAACAACAAAAAGACAAATAACCCAATTTAAAAACGGGCAAAGAATATGAACATACTCCTCACCAAAGAACACATTCAGGCAGCTAACAGACACATGAGGAAAATCTCACTATCATTAATCATTAGAGAAACACAAATCAAAACTGTGCTGAGATACCATCTCACCCTGACATTACTGACGATTAAAATAAAAAAATAAAACAGGAAAGAACAAATGTTGGAGAGGTTACAGGGTGATTGGAACCCTTATGCACTGTTGGTGGGGATGTAAGATGGTATACCCACTATGGAAAACAATATGGTACTTCCATAATAAACTAGAAATAAAAATACTATATAATCTAGCAATCCCACCCCTAGGAATATATCCCAGAGAAATAAGAGCCATCACATGAATAGACATATGCATACTCATGTTCATGGCAACATTGTTCACAACAGCAAAAAGATAGAAACAACCTAAGTGCCCATCAACAGATGGATGGATAAACAAATTATGGTACATGCACACAGTGGAATACTACACAACCATAAAGAACAATGATGAATCTTTGAAACATCTCACAACATGAATGAATCTGGAGGGCATTATGCTGAGTAAAATAAGGCAACCACAGAAGGACAAATACTGCATGAGACCACTACTGAAAAAACTCATGAAAAGGTTTAAACACAAAAAGAAAACAATTTTTGATGGTTTTATGAGGAAGGGAGAGGTGGGGAAATAGATAAGTGAGAACTTTGGTGAAGGGTAAGACAGCATACAATACTGGGGAAGGCAGTACAACTTGGCCAAGGCAAGGTCCTGGAAGCTCATTATCCACATCCAAACTCCCTGAAGGACAAAATTAGTGGGCTGAGGGTCATGGGGACCATGGTTTTTGGAAACATCTAGCTCAGTTGGCATAGCATAGTTTATAAAGAAAATGTCTACATTCTACTTGGTGAATAGCATCTGAGGTCTTAAAAGCTTGTGAGTGGCCATCTAAGATATCCCATTGGTCTCATCCTATCTGGAGCAAGGGAGAATGAAGAAAACACAACGGAAATATTAGTCCACAGGACTAATGGGCCACAAGTACCGTCACCTCCTCCAGCCTTAACCCAGAACAACTAGATGATTCTTGGCTACTACTGGTTACTGCCACCAATCGCTCTGACGGGGATCACAATACAGGGTTGTAGAAACAGCAGGAGAAAACTGTAGAACAAAATTCAAATTCACAAATAAAATAAATAAAAGACCAAGCTTACTGATCTGACAGAGACTTGAGGAACCCCTGAGATATGCACCCCAGCACCCCTTTAACTCAGAACTGAAGCCACTCCCAAAGTTCGCCATTTAGCCAAAGATTAGACAGATCTATAAAACAAACTATAACATATGTGAGGAATGTGCTTATTAGTTCAATCATGTATTTGAGACCAAATAGGCAACACCTGTCCAAAAGCAATAATGAGATGGCAGAAAGGGACCAGAAAAATGGGCAAATGGAAACGGGAAACCTAGGGTGGGGAAGGGTTTGACACACCGTGGGAATTGCAACCAATGTCATGAACAATTTGTATATAAACTGTTGAATGATAAACTACTTTGCTTTGTAAACTTTCACCTAAAGCACAGTTTAAAAAAATACAGAAAAATATTTACAATGATCTAAATTAATGTCAAAGATAGTCCTACTTACAAGGTAGTCAAAATAAAGAACTGGCAGGCTTTTTGTCTTTGTTCCTACATTTTTAAAACAGCATTGTGTCACAACTTCAATATAAAGTTGTAAAATCCCCTCATTATAGCTAGAACAATTTGGTTCTTCTATATGATTTTATGTCAATTGTTAATGGAAAATGGAGAATACCTTGAGAGCTTTACACTCTATGTGAGTTAACTAAATCACACCATTCCGAATTCTTCTGCTTCATGACTCTGACTCTGAGAATTTTATTAACTGGTATATTTGCTGAAGAATATGGAATATGAATAAGGAAACGGTGTTCTGTTTTGCTTCAAATCACTCTGCCAATAATTTGTAAACTGAAAATGAGCACCTAAGGAAATTTTCAGATCTAAGTTTTCTTCAGTGTACTTTAAAGCAATCTACTGAAGCTACTTGGTAGGTGATGGTTTATGTGAAGCCATATTTGAGGCGTATATCTACCAATTGGAAGACACTTGTATTTATTATAAAGGCTTCATGAATGTTTTTATAAATTAATGGATAATATCATTAAGGAGAGCATTTTTTTTTTTCCTAATCCTCCTCATTTTCAACATGAAGGAGAAAGAGAAAACAAGCTGTCAGAGGGAATAATGGCACTGTCAAGATGCTGTTAGAAATTTCTTGGCTGCTAGCTGAAAGGTCAGTGTTTTGAACCCCGAGCCACTCTGCCGGAGAAAGACATGGCAGTCTGCTTGTGTAAATATTTACATCCTCGGCAGTTCTTCTCTGCCCTATAGGTCACTACGAGTTGGACTCGACTTAATGGCAGTGTTTTATTTTTGTGGTGAATTTATAAAATAATAATTTTAATAACTATCATGAGGAAGGTTTCCCCTCCTATAATCCAATATAGCATTCCAAAACTTTTTCATGTACATTATATTATACTGTCTCACCAAAGCCATGTAAGGTAACAAACTCTCACAAAAGAAGACTGTCATTCTAGTCATACTCACCAGTGGTGGTCAAGGTATAGATTCATTGAGTAAGTTTTAAATTCTCTGTACTCAGGGAAAATGTAGTCTCTCTCTGGCTCTGACTATGCCTCAACCTTTCCTGCTGTCTCTTCCAGCAAAGAAGCACCATCATCGACTCAGATGGTACAAAGGACCCACATACATTTTCAGAGACCCCTTAACCTCGCTGTGTAACAGATCTTAAATTCTTTGCCTCTATAGAGAGTTCAGTCCCTTGACTTTAATTATACAAAAGTGCGTCCTCTTTTAACACCTCTCCTAGGAAGTAAAACCCACATAGATTTCCAAGACTCTGTTTAATTTTGTCAAATTTGTCATTCTTTCCTTGTTATAGAGTCACAAATGATGGCTTCTATAGCCTACTTTTCTTTTCTGAACTTATTATTATTACAGTTATTATCTTTTAAATTTGATACTTTCATGGCATAATCAATCCATTTTTCTGTCTTCATAGTTGTAAAGATATATATTTGTCATCTTAAGATTTTTCACGTGTACAATTTAGTGACACTAATTACATTAATCATGGTGTGCAACCATCACCAATATCCATTGCCAGGTTTTCCATCATCACAACCAGAAACTCCATAAAAAACCCATTGCCATCCAGTCAATTCCGACTCATAGCAACCCGATAGGACAGAGTAGAACTGCCCCGTATGGTTTCCAAGAAAAGCCTGGTGGATTGGAACAGTCAACCTTTTGGTTAGCAGCCGTAGCTCTTAACCACTATGCCACCAGGGTTTCCACCAGAAACTCAGTGTTTCCTAAACAATACTGCCCACTTCCACTCTCCTGTCTGGCCCTGGTAACCAGTAATAAACTTTGTTCTCTATGTATTTGCCTATTCTAGATATTTCGTATGAATTAAATTACACAGCATTTGTCCTTTTGTGATTGCCTTGTTTCATTCAGCATAATGTTTTCAAGGTTCATCCATGTCATAGCATGTATCAGTACTTCATTCGTTTTTATTGCTGAATAATATTCCGTTGTATACATGTACCATGTTTAGTTTATACGTTCATCTGTCCATGTACATTTAGAAACCTACTTTTCTTTGGGAAATAAAGAGCTAATAATGAAGCTAAATATTTACAAAATAAAAGATAAGAAGGTTACAATTCAAGCAGGGATTAGTTATTACAAAGTAAAATAAATCAGTCAGTCTTTCTTGTCAACTGAGTGTAATATGTTTACCTCATTTCCTGTATGTTTTATCAAATACTTGGGTCAAAACAAAATGTAAACAAACACATAGAGCCTTTAATGTATTTGGTTAGCAAATGAAATAGCACAAAGTTTCCAAAAAGACTACAGACTAGCCCACTTCTTCAGGACATACAACTCCATTTTTCACTTCAGTTACTGACCTAACTTCATCACAGTTTCTCCTATATTCAGGCCACACCTCTCTTCACTCCAAAAGCTTTATTTACCTAGAGCAGTGACACCTATAAAATACAATCTCATCATTAATTTCCTTCTTAAAATTATCCAGTGGCCCTTCATAAATTTTGGGACAAAAATAAACCTCATTTCAGCACCTTTGCAGCTTGGCTGTTGTCTGTGTAGGTTTTTCTCTAAACATTTGTTTCCTCTTATACCTCCATGACTTTGCAAGTTTATCTCTTTTTCTATCTGCTTTGTTCCTGGTACTTTCACCATGGCTAAATTCTTTCTGCCTTTCAAGACCCCTTCCCCAGGAGCCTGGCCTAAAGACCAAGGCAGTGTTGGTTGCTCCTTCTAAGATCTACATAATCCACATAACCCCGATATAGGAGATTTTCAGTGCAGGGACCCAGGTCCAAAGGCCTTGCTGTGCTCCCAGTGCTTCCGTCTTGGTGGTATGAGGTCTCCCTCATCTATGTTCAACTCTCTATTTATACCTCAAAAGAGACTGACTCAATATACAGTCTAATCTGGTAGACTGAGTCCTGCTTTATTAACATAACTGCCTCATTAACATCAGGGAGGTTAAGATTTTCAACACTTAGGATAATCACATCAGATCACAAAAAGATGGACAACCACACAATACTGGGAATCAGGGCCTAGCAAAGTTGACACACATTTTTGGGAAACACAATTAAATCCATAACATTTCCATGCTTTGGCCTTTCAAAATTCATGTCCTTGCCACATATAAAACACATTCACCCCATCATATCATAGCAAAAATCTTAAATCAACTCCAACTCCAAATTCCATTCTGGGGCACAATTTCTCTTTATCTGTGAAATTTAGAATACAAATTATTTGCTTATGAAGCACAATGGTGGAACAGGCACAAGGTAGACATTTGTATTACAAATGGGAGAAATTGGAGGGAAAGAAGGGATAACAGGCACCAAGAAAGTCATCAGAACACATTACCTTAGCTCTCCAGGTTTGAAAGTGATCCTATGTTTTCTGAGGTCATTTACACAATGGCCCTGCCCTCGAGATTCTTGGTGTTGGCCACACTTTCCAGATTCCGGGTGGAGGCCCTTAGCCCTGGGCTTCAGCTCCCACCTCCCAGACCCCCTGGAATGTCCACTTTGTTCCCTCAGCTTTCAGCAGCCCCATTCTCCTAGTCCATCTGAGTGGTGGCCCTATTCCTTAGCCCTGACAGTCCCCGTTCTTCTGTCCCATGGGCATGGCTACACCACCCTCTCAGCTTGGGGCAACAGATCTGGCCCCATCACCCTGGCACTCATGAATTTTAGGCCCACATTTCAGAGCCAAGTTGGTGAACATCTGACTCTTAGAAACCTAGGAGGCTGTGGCCCCATCCTTTAGAACCCCAGAGGCCACAGCTCCGCCCTTTGAGAATCCAGAGATCATGACCCTACCGGTGGAGACTGAGACAGCTTTTCTTCTTGGGTTCAATGTCTCTTCAGTTTCTGCTTCTTTGACCTCTTGGCCCCTTCGGCCTCTTGGGCAAGCCCATCATTTGCCCTGCTTGGGCAAGTGTTCCAAAGCTCTTAACTCTAATGATAAGCACCTGGAGGCAACCCACTGTACCAGTAAACCTCAGCCAGAGGGCACTCTGATCTCTTGCTCCATGGATTGGCAAGCCTAGCTTCACCATAAGTTCCAAGACGCACCTCACTTCGCCAGGAAGCCTCCTGCCCAAAGGCTTTCAGCTCTCTCCCTCAGTGGGTCAGCTCTGGTGCCATATTGTGCCGATCTACTGCTTCTGCTGCTGCCACTTCTCTACTGCCGCTTTGCTTCCTGAGCTCTCTGCAGTGTTACAGCTCTCCTCACTTACTTCTGAGTCCACACCAGAATTGTCTTTGATGTTCATAATTTCACCAACAGTGTCTTCAAAGCAATCTAGGCTTTTACTGTTAGACACTTTAAAAACTCTTCCAACCTCTATAATTACTCAATTCCAAAACTGCTTCTACATTGTAGGTATCCGTTAGATCAGGGCTCCACCCTTCCAGTACCAAATTCTGTCTTAGTTATCTAGTGTTGCTACAAAAGAAACACCACAAGTGAATGGCTTTAACAGATAGAAATTTGTTCTTCACAGTCTAGAAGGCACCAACTCCCAGGGAATGCTTCCTCTATCAGTTTTGGGAGAAGATCCTTGTCATCAATGTTCACCTGGTCTAGGAACTTCTCAGCACAGGGTCTCCAGGTCCAAAGGACACATTGTACTTCTAGGGCTTCCTTTTTGGTGGATGAGGTCCCCTTCCTCTCTGATTGGTTCTCTCTTTTGTATCTCAAAAGAGATTGAGTCAAGATACAACATAATCTGGTAGATTGAGTCCTGCCTTATTAACAAAACTGCCTCTAACCCTGCTTCATTAACATCATAGAGGTTAGGATTTACAGAATAATCTTACAGAACAGAATAATCGCATCAGATGACAAGATGGTGGACAACCACAAAATGCCGGGAATCAGGGCCTAGCCAAGCTAACACATTTTTGGTGGACACAATTCAATCCAGAACAGATGCTATTGTAAATGGTAATATTTCCTTAATTTAGTTTTCTGATTGCTCGTTGCTGATATATAGAAGGCTGACTATTGACTTTGTACTCTGACAATCTGCTGAATTCAATTATTAGTTCTAATTGCTTTCTTGTACAATATTTGTGTTTTTCTATACATATGAAGGGATTGTTTTACTTCCTTCTTCCCAATTTGGATACTTTTTTTTTTTTTCTAGACTTGTTGCTCTGTCTAGGACTTCCAGAACAATGTTAAATAGCAGTGGTAATAGTAGGCACCCCTGTCTTTTTCTTAATCTTAATAAGAAGGCTTTCAGTCTGTCTCCTTTGAGTATGATATTAGCCGTGAGTTTTTCACAAATGCACTTCAGTACATTGAAATTTTCCTTCTATTCCTATATCGTTAGGTGTTTTTATCATGAAAGTGTTTGGATTTTTTCAAATGCCTTTTCTACATGGATTGAGATAATATTGTGGTTCTTTTCCCATATTCTATTAATGTGGTGTATTTTATCAATTGAGCTTCTAATGTTGAACCACCCTTGCATTTCTGGGATAAATCCCTCTTGATCGTGGTGAATGATCTTTTTAATATGTTTTTGAATTGGTTTGCTAGCATTTTGTTAAGTATTTTTGCATCGATGTTCATTAAGAATATATACCTGTAGTTTTCTTTTCTTGTGGTGTCCCAGCCTGACTTTGATATCAGGATAATGCTTCTCTCACAGAATGTTAGGATGGGCTTCCTCTTCTATTTTTTGGATAATTTTAATTAGAATCAGGGTCACTTTTTCTATTTGATAGAATCCCCCAGTGAAGCCATTTGCTTTAAAATATCTTTTTCTTTTCTTTTTTTTTTTTGAGAGTCTTTTAATTATTGATCCAATTTCTTTACTTATTATGGGTCTATTGAGATCCATTATTTCCTCCTGAGTCAATGTAGGGAGTTTATGTTTCAAGAAATTTGTCCTTTTCTTCTAAGTCATCTAATTTGTTGGTGTACAATTCTTCCTAGAATTCCCTTACAATCCGTATCCCCGCTTTCATTTCTAATTTTAGATATTTGCATCTTTGTTTTCCTTTGTCAATCTAGTCCAAGATTAGTCAATATTATTGATTTTTCCGAAGTCCAACTTCTGGTTTCATAGATTTTCTCTATTGTTTTTCTATTCTCCATTTCATTTATTTCTGATCAGATCTTTATTATTTTCTTTCTTCTGGTGGCAATAGGTTTGCTCTTCACTCTCTATTTCCTCAGGTTGTAAAGGTAGGTTATTGATTTGGGATCTTTGCTACTTTTTAATATAGGTATCTATTGCTATGAGTTTCCTTCTTAGTACTGCCTTTGCTTCATCACATAAGTTTTGGAATGTTGAAGTTTTATTCTTATCTGACTCTAAGTATTTTTTTTTATTTCTCTGTTGATTTCTTCTTTTACCTGTTGGTTGTTGAGTAGTGTGTTATTTAGTTTCCACCTATGCCTACTCCTCATTTGTTGACTATCTCATTATCTGACATTTCACATTTATGACAACAGTAAAAATTCTATTATTCGTCTATTTTGCACGTTAATAATGAAAGTTGGGAGGTAACGATGAGATATAAGGTGAGAGAGTAACGATGGCTGTGATGATTAAGGATATGCGTCTACTTGGGTGGGCCATGATTCTCAGTACTTTTGCAGTTATGTAATGATGTAATTGGGCAGCTCTGTAAGGATGTAATTAGCAATGAGATGATGAAATTTGGTTGTTATGAAATGATGTAATTTGGCAGTTATGTAATGGTGCAGTCATCCTTCATTTTGTGATCTGATGTGATCATCCTCCAGTTTTGCAGAATGCTAATTTTAACATAATGACCTGTCTTTGGAACCTAACCCTGTTGAAAAATGAGGAGTGGGTATATTTGTGTATTTTTCAGTTTTCTTTATGTTAATTTCTAGGAAAAGATACTTTAAATGATTTCAGTGTTTTTAAATTTATTGAGCCTAGCTCTGTGTCCTGATGTATTCTTATCCTGAAGAATGACTCATGTGCACTGGAAACAAATGTATATTGTGCTGTTGCTGAATGCAGAGTTCTATGTATGTCTTTTAGATCATGTTGTCCAAGTAGTCTACTCCTTTGTTGATCCTGTATTTGTTCTATTCATTATCAAATGTGATGTATTATAGGTACATAAATATTTATAATAGTTATGTCTTTTTGATGAAATGTCCCTTTTATCATTGTATAGTGTCCTTTTTCTCTTGTAATAGATTTTGACTTAAAGTCTATTTTGTTTTAAAATGTTTTCTTCCATCCTTCAACTTTCAATTTGTTTGGCTCTTCGTGCCTGAGGTGTGTTTCTTGTAGACAGCATATAGTTTTGTTTTGTTTTTTAATCCAATCTGCCATTCTCTGTTTCTTGATTGTTGTTGTTGTTGCTGTTGTTGTTAGGTGCCGTCAAGTCGGTTCCGACTCATAGAGACCCTCTGCACAACAGAACGAAACACTGCCCCGTCCTGCACCATCCTTGCAATTGTTGTTACACTTGAGCTCATCATTGCAGCCACTGTGTCAATCCACCTCTTCCTCTTTTCCTCTTTTCCTCTGACTCTGTACTCTGCCAAGCATGATGTCCTTCTTCAGGGATTGATCCCTCCTGACAACATGTCCAAAGTATGTAAGTCTCGCCATCCTTGCCTCTAAGGAGCATTCTGACTGTACTTCTTCTAAGACAGATTTGTTCATTCTTTTGGCAGTCCATGGTATATTCAATATTCTTGGCCAACACCGCAATTCAAAGGCGTCAACTCTTCTTTGGTCTTATTCATTGTCCAGCTTTCACATGCATATGATGCGATTGAAAATACCATGGCTTGGGCCAGGCGCACCTTAGTCTTCAAGGTGACATCTTTGCTCTTCGACACTTTGAAGAGGTCCCTTGCAGCGGATTTACCCAATGCAATGAGTCTTTTGATTTCTTGACTGCTGCTTCTATAGCTGTTGATTGTGGATCCAAGTAAAATGAAATCCTTGACAACTTCAATCTTTTCTCCATTTATCATGATGTTGCTCATTGGTCCAGTTGCAAGGATTTTTGTTTTCTTTATGTTGAGATGCAGTCCATACTGAAGGCTGTGGTCTTTGATCTTCGTTAGTAAGTGCTTCAAGTCCTCTTCACTTTCAGCAAGCAAGGTTGTATCATCTGCATAACGCAGGCTGTTAATGAGTCTTCCTCCAATCCTGATGTCCCGTTCTTCTTTATATAGTCCAGCTTCTCATATTATTTGTTCAGCATACAGATTAAATAGGTATGGTGAAAGAATACAACCTTGATGCACACTTTCTTGACTTTATACCAATCAGTTTCTTGATTAGCGTGTTTAATACATTTAAATTCATGGTAATTACCAATAAAGGAAGACTACGTCTGACATTTTGCTATTTGTGTTTTGTGTGTCTAGTATCTTCTTTGTTCATCTTTTCCTCCATCACTGACTTCTTTAGTGTATAAATTTTTTGCACATGTGTGCTGAACCACTTTGTTTCTCTTAATCTTATTCTTTGTGTGTGTGTGTATACTTTTTTATTTCATTTCTTTGTGGTTATCACAATGATTACATTTAACCACTTAAATTTGTAACAACTTGGCTTATATAGATACCAATTTAAGTAACTTACAATCTGTATCTGTACTACTCTTCCTCCCTTATGTATGTTGTTCTTTTCACTTTTTTTTTCTTTGTTGATTCTGATTCATGGTGACTCCATGTGTGGTCTACATAGTTCGTTTTTTTAATTGTTATAAACATAAAAGTAACACAACATTTGCTATTCCAATATTTTTCAATTGGACAATTGAATGAAACAAATTACATCAATCATGTTGTGAAGCCATCACCAACAACCACTCCCATATTTTTCATTCCCATAAACAGTAACTCAATGCTAACTAAACAAAGATTCCTTTCGTTCTCTTTCCCTCCCCCTCCTAGTACATATATATATATATAATCTTTATTTCACTCAGCATATTTTCAAGGTTCATCCATTTCATGGCATGTATCATTATCAGTATCAGGTCTTCCTCCTTATTGCAGAGTAATATTCCATTGTGTGTATATACTACATTTTGTTTATCATTCATCTGTTCATAGGTATTTGGGTCATTTCTACCTTTTGGCTATTTTGAATAGTGCTGCGATGAACATTGGTGTACATGTGCCTGTTAACATTGCTGCTTTCAGATCTCTTGCATATATACTTAAGAGTGGGATTGCTGGATCATATGATAGCTCCGTTTTAATGTTTTGAGCAACTGTCAAACTGTTTTCCACAGCGACAGTACTATTTTCCATTCCTACCAGCAATGGATGAGAGTTGCAATTTCTCTGCAACCTTGCCAACATTTGTTATTTTCCTTTTTTTTTTTTTTCTTAATCTTATCCATCCTAGTGGGAGTGAAGTACTATCTAATTGTGGTGTTGACTTACATCTCCCTAATCACTAATGACTTTGAGCATCTCTTTATGTTGGCCATTTGAATATACTCTTTGATGAAATGTCTGTTCAAGTCTTTGCCCATTTTTTTTTTAATTTGTTTGTTGTTGTTGTTAAACATTGGATCACTTCTATTATGAAAAGGTCAAAAATTTATCCTCAGTGGAATAGACGAATATTCTATATATGTATTTGCTGTCCTAGCTTCTGTTAGCACCATCGTTCTTGGACTCACAGATGTACTAATCCACCAGCATGAAATGCCACATGGCATTGCATGGAATCAAGGAACTCATTTCATAGTAAACGACGTGCAGTCATGGGTTCATGCCTAGAAAAGCAACTGATCTTACCTTGTACATCATCAAAAAGAAGAAGCTGGCCTAATAAAAATGTGGAATGGCTTATTAATTCAATTGCCACAGTATCTGAGAGACAACACTCTGCAAGGATAGGGATCTATCTTACAGGATGTAGTTTTATGCTTTCAATCAGAGATTATGGTATGAGTCTCTCTCCCCCATAGACAAAATACATTGGTCTGGGAATCAAGGGGTAGAAGTTGAAGTACCTTCTTTAACTATTACACCTAATAATCTATTTGCAGAATATTCATTTCCTATGGTGGCAACACTGATCTCTGCTGGCTTGGAGATCTTAGTCCCTGCCATAATGAAATACCACAAGTGGATGGCTTTAACAAACAGAAATTTATTCTCTCAGTCTAGAAGGCTAGAAGTCCAAATTCAGGGTGCCAGTTTCCAGGGAAGGATTTCTCTGCCTGTCATTCTGTGGGAAGGTCCTTGTCATCAATCTTCCCCTGGTCTAGGAGATTTTCAGCACAGGAACCCCAGGTCCAAAGGATACAGTCCATTTCCTGCACTTCTTTCTTGGTGGTATGATATCCCTCTCCTCCCTGCTTGATTCTCTCTTTTATATCTCAAAAGAGATTGGCTCAAAATACTACCTAATCTTGTAGCAAGTCCTACTTCATTAACATAACTGCCTCTAATCCTGCCTCATAAACATCACAGGGACTCGGATTTACAACACACAGGATAATTACATCAGGTCACAAAAGGGTGGACAACAACACAATAAAGGCAATCATGGGTGAACCAAGTTGACACACATTTTTGGGGGACACAATTCAATCCATGATATTCCATCTTTTGGCACCTCAAAATTCATGTCCTTGCCACATGTAAAACACATTCAACCCATCATATCATCACAAAAGTCTTAAATCAACTCCGAGGCCAAATTCCAAAACTTCCTCTTCATCTGTGAAATCTAGACTACAAATTATCTGCTTATAGAGTACAATGGTGGAACAGGCACAAGGTAGACATTTCCACTACAAGTGGGAGAATCTGGAGGGAAAGAAGGGATAACAGGTACCAAGCAAGTTAGCAGAACACATTACATTAGCTCTCAATGTTTGAAAACAATCCTCTGTTCTCTGAGACCATTTAGGCAATGGCCCTGCCCTCCAGACTCTGGGTGATGGTCACATTCTCTGGATTCTGGGTGAAAGCCCTTGGTCCTGGGCTTCAGTTTCGCCTCCCAGGCCAACTGGAATGGCACATCTGTCCCCTTGGGTTTGGGTAGCCCCATTGTCCTAGGCCACCTGAGTGGTGACTCCACCCCTTGGCCCTGGCGAGGCCACATTCTTCTGTTCCTTGGGGATGGCAGACTTGCCCCCTCAGCTGGGGCAGCAAATCTGGCTCCATCCCACTGGCACTTGTGAAAAGTGGCCCCACAACCCAGAACAGAGTTGGAGAAGATCTGACGTTTTGAAACCATGACCCCACCATTTGAAACCCCAGAGTTTGTGGCCCTACCCTTTGAGACTGAGGCAGCTCTGCTTCTTGTGTTCCTTGTCTCTTCAGCTTCTGCTTCCTGGTTCCTTGGCCTTTTGGCCCCTTGAGGCCAGCCTGTCATCTGCTCTGCTCAGACAAGTGTTCCAAAGCTCCTTATCTCTATCAGTAAGTGCCTGGAGACACCCCACTTCACCAATAAACTTTGGCCAGAGGCACATAGCTCTCTTGCTTTGTGGGTTGGCAAGCCTAGCTCCTCTGAGAAGTGTCCAGAGGTGCCCCACTCTGCCAGGAAGCCTCCTGCTTGAAGACGCTCAGTTCTTTCATTCTGTGGGTTAGCTCCCACACTGTCTCATGCTGGTCTTCTGATTCTGTTGCTGCTACTTCTCTGCTGCTGCTTCTCATTGTGCAGTGTTACAGCTCTCCTCACTTCCTTCTGAGTCCTCATCAAAATTGGGCTTGACGTCCATAATTCCACCAACAGCCTCTTCAAGGCTATCTAGGCTTTTACTATTATGCCGTTTAAAACTCCTCCATCCTTTACCCATAATTCAATTCCAAAACCACTTCTACTCTGTAGGTATCAGTTAGGGCAGCAAAACACTGTCCCGGTACCAAATTGTCTCTTAGTTATCTAGTGCTTCTATAATATAAATACCACAAGTCGGTGGCTTTAAGAAATAGAAATGTATTTTTTCACATTCTAGAAGGTTTGAAGTCTGAATTCAAGATGACAGCTTCCGGGGATGGCTTTCTCTCTGTGTCAGTTCTGGGGAAGGTCCTTGTCATCAATCTTCCCCTGGTGTAGGGGCTTTTCATCTCAAGGACCTGAGTGTGTAGGATATGCTCTGCTTCCAACTTCTCTTTTGTAGTGGCATGAGGTGCCCCTCCTCTCTGCTCAATCCTCTCTTTTATGTCTCAAAAGAGATTGACTCAAGATACAACTTAATTCAGTAAATCCAGTCTTGCCTCTTTAACATTACTGCCTCTACTTCTGCCTCATTAACGTCATAGAGGTGAGGACTTACAACACTTAGGATAATCTCATCAGATCACAAAATAGTGGACAATCACACAATACTGGGAACCATGGCCTAGCCAAATTGACACATATGTTTGGGGAACACAATTCAATATATGGCAGCCCCCACGTGGGAAATGATTCCACTACAGAACACAACTATGGTTACAATAATTGGATGACGAGATTGCCATCCAGACATTTTGTGCTCCTTATGACACTGAACAAGCAGGATAAATAAATAAAACAAGAGTTCATCTACTGGATGAAGTGATTCATTCTATTACCAAGGGAAATTTTTATTTCTGCTATACAGTAGAAGCACAGTAGACTAAGTGAAACCCAGGACTTTCTGCAGGATACTTCTTATTACATTCATGTTTAATGTTATGTTGTTGTTAGGTGTTGAGTAGATTTTAACTCATAGCGACCCTTTGTACAAAAGGATGAAATACTGCCCAGTCCTGAGCCATCCTCACAATCTTAGACATGTTTGAGTCAATTGCTGCAGCCTCTGTGTCAAGCTATCTTGTTGAGGGTCTTGCTCTTTTTCACTGGCCCTCTATTTTTTTTTTCTATTTTATCACGCAAAATGTGCTTCTCCAAGGACTGCTGTCTCCTGATAACATATCCAGAGTATGTGAGACAAGTCTCACCATCCTCCTCATGTTCAATAGTAAAGATTAATTTGAAACTACAGCAATCATAAAAAATGCAGCAAGACCCTTTGAGAATGAAGATTTGAGTCATTTTACCAGGTAAAATATCCATATCAGCTGAGGTTCCAGCTGAGGGAAAGGAAAATGTGAAATTAGTACTTGAAAAAAGGTCATAAATAGTAAATGTGACCCTGTGACCAATTACAGAAATGAGGATAGCAATGAGTTTAATATTTTCTCTATGTTTGCTGCATGCATGTGTTTATTTTTATTATTTAATTTGTTATTAGTTATATATTTACATGTAGTTATTAGTTATTAATTATACATTAATAATTCCCTTTCCCACTTAAAAAAATATATATTTGAGGTTAAATTTACAACATAGTCTTTAGGTAACAGAATATTCAGTGAGACCCTAACTGAATCTGAGAAATAACTGATACAGCCATAATGGAGACATACGTTACCTCCTGAAATGTTTGAATGTCGACAAATTATTTTTGGTGCAGTGGCTCTGTGTATTCCTTCCATCTTCTTTTGACGCTGCCTGTATCATTTAATATTTTCCCTGCAGAATCCTTCAATATTGCAACTCAAGGCCTGAACTTTTTCTTCAGTTCTTTTAGCTTGAGAAATGCTGAGCATGTTCTTCCCTTTTGGTTTTCTAACTCCAGGTCTTTGCACATTTCATTATAACACTTTTCCTCGTCTTCTAGAGCAGGCCTTTGAAATCTTTTGTTCAGTTCTTTTGTTCAGTTTCTTCCTTTCACTTTAGCCACTTGACATTCAAGAGCAAGTTTTAGAGTCTCTACTGACATCCATTTTGGTCTTCTCTTTCTTGTCTTTTTTTTTTTATGGTACCTCTCTCTTAAGATTATTGTAAGGGTCATGGTAAGTAGGTCGATACATATAAAGCATATAGTACATTGCCTAGTTAATCATCTTGGCCCCTTCCTTTTACATTGACCTTTATTAGTTATGAACAGACAACCAAAAGTGGGAAATTTTAATGACTTTTTGTTTGTTGTTTTTAGGTGCCGTTGAGATGGTTCCAACTGATCAAGAAAAAAAAAATTAGTTCTTAGGAGCAAAAATAATAGAAAACACCCACAATTCCATCAACCAAACAAAACAAGCACTTAATTTTTTCTGACTACTTTTTTTTAAATAATTTTTATTGTGCTTTAAGTGAAAGTTTACAAATCAAGCCAGTCTGTCACATATAAGCTTATATACACCTTACTCCATACTCCCACTTACTCTCCCCCTAATGAGTCAGCCCGCTCCCTCCTTCCAGTCTCTCCTTTCATGACAGTTTTGCCAGTTTCTAACCCTCTCTACCCTCCTATCTCCCCTCCAGACAGGAGATGCCAACACAGTCTCAAGTGTCCACCTGATACAAGTAGCTCACTCTTCATCAGCATCTCTCTCCAACCCATTGTCCAGTCCCTTCCATGTCTGATGAGTTGTCTTCGGGAATGGTTCCTGTCCTGGACCAACAGAAGGTTTGGGGACCATGACCACTGGGATTCCTCTAGTCTCAGTCAGATCATTAAGTATTGTCTTTTTATGAGAATTTGGGGTCTGCATCCCACTGATCTCCTGTACCCTCAGGGGTTCTCTGTTGTGCTCCCTGTCAGGGCAGTCATCGGTTGTGGCTGGGCACCATCTAGTTCTTCTGGTCTCAGGATGATGTAAGTCTCTGGTTCATGTGGCCCTTCCTGTCTCTTGGGCTCATAGTTACCGTGTGACTTTGGTGTTCTTCATTCTCCTTTGATCCAGGTGGGTAGAGACGAATTGATGCATCTTAGATGGCTGCTTCTTAGCATTTAAGACCCCAGATGCCACACTTCAAAGTGGGATGCAGAATGTTTTCATAATAGAATTATTTTGCCAATTGACTTAGAAGTCCCCTTAAGCCATAGTCCCCAAACCCCCGCCCTTGCTCCGCTGACCTTTGAAGCATTCAGTTTATCCCAGAAACTTCTTTGCTTTTGGTCCAGTCCAGTTGAGCTGACCTTCCGTGTATTGAGTATTGTCTTTCCCTTCACCTAAAGTAGTTCTTATCTACTAACTACTCAGTAAATAACCCTCTCCCACCCTCCCTCCCTCCCCCCCTCGTAACCACAAAAGTATGTGTTCTTCTCAGTTTATACTATTTCTCAGGATCTTATAATGGTGGTCTTATACAATATTTGTCCTTTTGCCTCTGACTAATTTCACTCAGCATAATGCCTTCCAGGTTCCTCCATGTTATGAAATGTTTCACAGATTCCTCACTGTTCTTTATCGATGCATAGTATTTCATTGTGTGAATATACCACAATTTGTTTAACCATTCATCTGTTGATGGACACCTTGGTTGCTTCCAGCTTTTTGCTATTGTAAACAGCGCTGCAATAAACATGGGTATGCATGTATCTGTTTGTGTAGAGGCTCTTATTTCTCTAGGGTATATTCCGAGGAGTGGGATTTCTGGGTTGTATGCTAGTTTTATTTCTACTTTTTAAGAAAACACCAGATAGATTTCCAAAGTGGTTGTACCATTTGACATTCCCACCAGCAGTGTATAAGAGTTCCAATCTCTCCGCAGCCTCTCCAACATTGATTATTTTGTGTTTTTTGGATTAATGGCAGCCTTGTTGGAGTGAGATGGAATCTCATCGTAGTTTTAGTAGTTTTAATTTGCATTTCTCTAAAGGCTAATGATTGAGAGCATTTTCTCTGAATATCACCTTCTTTAGTGAAGTGTGTGTTTATATTCTTTGCCCACTTTTTGATTGGGTTGTCTTTTTGTGGTTGAGTTTTAACAGAATCATATAGATTTTACAGATCAGGTACTGGTCAGAGATGTCATAGCTGAAAATTCTTTCCCAATCTGTGGGTGGTCTTTTTACTCTTTTGGTGAAGTCTTTAGATGAGCATAGGTGTTTGATTTTTAAGAGCTCCCAGTTATCTGGTTTCTCTTCATCATTTTTGGTAATGTTTTGTATTCTGTTTATGCCTTCCATTAGGGCTCCTAACGTTGTCCCTACTTTTTCTTCCATGATCTTTATCATTTTAGTCTTTATGTTTAGGTCTTTAATCCACTTGGAGTTAGTTTTTGTGCATGGTGTGAGGTATGGTTCCTGTTTCATTTTTTGGAAAATGGATATCCAGTTATGCCAGCACCGTTTGTTAAAAAGACTATCTTTTCCCCAATTAACTGACACTGGGCCTTTGTCAAATATCAGCTGCTCATATGTGGATGGATTTCTATCTGGGTTCTCAATGCTGTTCCATTGGTCTATGTGCAAGTTGTTGTACCAGTGCCAGGCTGTTTTGACTACTGTGGCTGTATAATAGGTTCTAAAATCAGGTAGAGTGAAGCCTCCCACTTTCTTCTTCTTTTTCAGTAATGCTTTACTTATCTGAGGCTTCTTTCCCTTCCATATGAAGATGGTGATTTGTTTCTCCATCTCATTAAAAAATGTCATTGGAATTTGGGTCGGAAGTGCATTGTATGTATACATGGCTTTTGGTAGAATAGACATTCTTACTATGTTAATTCTTCCTATCCATGAGCAAGGTATGTTTTTCCACTTAAGTAGGTCTTTTTTAGTTTCTTGCACTAGTAGTTTGTAGTTTTCTTTGTATAGGTCTTTTACATCTTTGGTAAGATTTATTCCTAAGTATTTTATCTTCATGGGGGCTACTGTGAATGGTATTGATTTGGTGATTTCCTCTTTGATGTTCTTTTTGTTGACATAGAGGAATCCAAGTGATTTTTGTATGTTTACCTTATACCGAGACTCTGCCGAACTCTTCTATTACTTTCACTAGTTTTCTGGAGGATTCCGTAGGGTTTTCTGTGTATAAGATTATGTCATCTGCAAATAGAAATAATTTTACTTCCTCCTTGCCAGTCCGGATTCCCTTTATTTCTTTGTCTAGCCTAATTGCTCTGGCTAGGACCTCCAGCACAATGTTGAATAAGAGCAGTGATAAACGGCATCCTTGTGTGGTTCCGGTTCTCAAGGGAAATGCTTTCAGGATCTCTCCATTTAGAGTGATGCTGGCTGTTGGCTTTGTATAGATGCCCTTTATTATGTTGAGGAATTTTCCTTCAATTCCTATTTTGCTGAGAGTTTTTATCATAAATGGGTGTTGGACTTTGTCAAATGCCTTTTCTGCATCAATTAATAAGATCATGTGGTTTTTGTCTTTAGTTTTATTTATATGGTGGATTACATGAATGGTTTTTCAAATATTAAACCAGCCTTGCATACCTGGTATAAATTCCACTTGGTCATGGTGGATTATTTTTTTGATATGTTGTTGAATTCTATTAGCTAGAATTTTGTTGAGATTTTTTGCTTCTATGTTCATGAGGGATATAGGACTGTAATTTTCTTTTTTTGTGATGTCTTTACCTGGATTTGGTATCAGGGATATATGGTGGCTTCATTTTTTTTTTTCATAGAATGAGTTAGGTAGTATTCTGTCATTTTCTATGCTTTGAAATACCTTTAGTAGTAGTGGTGTTAACTCTTCTCTGAAAGTCTGGCAGAACTCTGCAGTAAAGCTGTCCGGGCCAGGGTTTTTTTTGGGGGGGTGTTTTTTGATTACCGTTTCAATCTCTTTTTCTGTTATGGGTCTATTTAGTTGTTCTACTTCTGATTGTGTTAGTTTAGGTAGGTAGTGTTTTTCTAGGAATTCATCCATTCTTCTAGGTTTGCAAATTTGTTAGAGTACAATTTTTTGTAATAATCTGATATGATTCTTTTAATTTCTGTTGGATCTGTTGTGATACGGCCCAACTCATTTCTTTTCAGGTTATTTGTTTCCTTTCCTGTATTTCTTTAGTCAGTCTAGCCAATGGTTTATCAATTTTGTTAATTTTTTCAAAGAACCAGCTTTTGGCTTTGTTAATTCTTTCAATTGTTGTTCTGTTCTCTAATTCATTTAGTTCAGCTCTCATTTTTATTATTTGTTTTCTTCTGGAGCCTGATGGATTCTTTTGTTGCTCAGTTTCTATTTGTTCAAGTTGTAGGGAGAGTTCTCTGATTTTGGCTCTTTCTTCTTTTTGTATGTGTGCATTTATCGATATAAATTGACCTGTGAGCACTGCTTTTGCTGTGTTGCAGAGGTTTTGATATGAAGTGTTTTCATTCTCGTTGTATTCTATGAATTTCTTTATTCCCTCCTTAATGTCTTCTATAACCCAGTCTTTTTTTAGCAGGGTATTTTTCAGTTTCCAAGTATTTGATTTCTTTTCCCTAATTTTTCTGTTATTGGTTTCCACTTTTATTGCCTTGTGGTCTGAGAAGATGCTTTGTAATATTTCGATGTTTTGGATTCTGCAAAGGTTTGTTTTATGACCTAATATGTGGTCTATTCTAGAGAATGTTCCATGTGCACTAGAAAAAAAGTATACTTTGCAGCTGTTGGGTACAGTGTTCTGTGTAAGTCTATGAGGTCAAGTTGGTTGATCGTAGCAATTAGGTCTTCCATGTTTCTACTGAGCTTCTTACTGGAAGTCCTGCTGTTCTCTGAAAGTGGTGTGTTGAAGTCTCCTACTATAATTGTGGAGGTGTCTATCTCACTTTTCAGTTCTGTTAAAGTTTGTTTTATGTAACTTGCAACCCTGTCATTGGGTGCATAGATATTTAATATGGTTATATCTTTGTGGTCAATTGTCCCTTTAATGATTATGTAGTGTCCTTATTTATCCTTTGTGATGGATTTAAGTTTAAAGTCTATTTTGTCAGAAATTAATATTGCTGCTCCTGCTCTTTTTCGCTTGTTGTTCACTTGATATATTTTTTCCATCCTTTGAGTTTTAGTTTGTTTGTGTCTCTAAGTCTAAGGTGTGTCTCTTGTAGCAGCATCAAGACAGATCGTGTTTCTTTATCCAGTCTGAGACCCTCTGTCTCTTTATTGGTACATTTAGTCCATTTACATACAGCGTAATTATAGATAAGTATATATTTTTTTATGTGTTTAATGCTGTCATTTTGATGCCTTTTTATGTGTGTTGTTGACAATTTCATTCTTCCACTTACTTTTTGTGCTGAGACTTTTTTTTTGTATATTGTGTGTTCCTCATTTTCATAGTAGTTGACTTTATGTTTTCTGAGTCATTATGTTTTTCTTCGTTTTTATTTTGAGTTATGGAGTTGTTATTAAAGTAACCTCTTCGTGGTTACTTTAATATTTACCCCTATTTTTCTAAGTATAACCTAACTTGTATTGTCCTATATCACCTTGTTTCCCTCTCAAGATGGCAGTCCTATGCCACTTGTATTTAGTTCCTCTTTTTGATTATTGTTATCTTTTCAATATTGACTTCAATTATTCCCTGTCTTGAACTTTTTTTTTTATTTTTAAAATTAATCTTAATTTGTTTTTGTGATTTCCCTATTTGAGTTGATATCAGGATGTTCTGTTCTCTGACCTTGTGTTGTGCTTGTATCTGATATTATTGGTTTTCTGACCAGACAATTTCTTTTAGTATTTCTTGTAGCTTTGGTTTGTTTTTTGCAAATTCTCTAAGCTTGTGTTTATCTTTAAATGTTTTAATTTCATCTTCATATTTTAGAGAGAGTTTTGCTGGATATATGATCCTTGGCTGGCAGTTTTTCTTCTTCAGTGCTCTATATATGTCATCCCATTGCCTTCTTGCCTGCATGGTTTCTGCTGAGTAGTCTGAACTTATTCTTATTGATTCTCCTTTGTAGAAGACCTTTCTTTTATCCCTGGCTGCTTTTAAAATTTTCTCTTTATCTTTGGTTTTGGCAAGTTTGATGATAATATATCTTGGTGATTTTCTTTTTGGATCAATCTTGTATGGGGTTCGATGAGCATCTTGGATAGATATCCTTTCATCTTTCATGATGTCAGGGAAGTTTTCTGCCAACAGATCTTCAACAATTCTCTCTGTGTTTTCTGTTATCTCTCCCTGTTCTGGGACTCCAATCACACGCAAGTTATTCTTCTTGATAGAGTCCCACGTGATTCTTAGGGTTTCTTCATTTTTTTTAATTCTTTTATCTGATTTTTTTTCAGCTATATTCGTGTCAATTCCCTTGTGCTCCGGATCCCCAACCCTGCATTCCAATTGCTCGAATCTGGTCCTCTGACTTCCTATTGAGTTGCCTAATTCTGTAATTTTAGTGTTAATCTTTTGAATTTCTGAATGGTGTCTCTCTATGGATTCTTGGAGCTTATTAATTTTTCCACTATGTTCTTGAATAATCTTTTTTTTATATAACTTTTATTAAGCTTCAAGTGAACGTTTACAAATCCAATCAGTCTGTCACATATAAGTTTACATACATCTCACTCCCTACTCCCACTTGCTCTCCCCCTCTTGAGTCAGCCCTTTCAGTCTCTCCTTTCTTGACAATTTTGCCGGCTTCCCTCTCTCTCTATCCTCCCATCCCCCCTCCAGACAAGAGTTGCCAACACAATCTCAAGTGTCCACCTGATATAATTAGCTCACTCTTCATCAGCGTCTCTCTCCCACCCGCTGACCAGTCCCTTTCATGTCTGATGAGTTATCTTCGGGGATGGTTCCTGTCCTAGATCAACAGAAGGTCTGGGGAGCATGGCCGCCGGGATTCCTCTAGTCTCAGTCAGACCATTAAGTTTGGTCTTTTTATGAGAATTTGGGGTCTGTATCCCACTGATCTCCTGCTCCCTCAGGGGTCCTCTGCTGTGCTCCCTGTCAGGGCAGTCATCGATTGTGGCCAGGCACCAACTAGTTCTTCTGGTCTCAGGATGATGTAGGTCTCTGGTTCATGTGGCCCTTTCTGTCTCTTGGGCTCTTAGTTGTCGTGTGGCCTTGGTGTTCTTCATTTTCCTTTGCTCCAGTTGGGTTGAGACCAATTGATACATCTTAGATGGCCGCTTGTTAGCATTTAAGACCCAGACGCCACATTTCAAAGTGGGATGCAGAATGATTTCATAATAGAATTATTTTGCCAATTGACTTAGAAGTCCCCGCAAACCATGTTCCCCAGACCCCCGCGCTTGCTCCGCTGACCTTTGAAGCATTCATTTTATCCCGGAAACTTCTTTGCTTTTGGTCCAGTACAATTGAGCTGACCTTCCATGTATTGAGTGCTGTCTTTCCCTTCACCTAAAGCAGTTCTTATCTACTGATTAATCAATAAAAAACCCTCTCCCACCCTCCCTCCCTCCCCACCTCGTAACCACAAAAGTATGTGTTCTTCTCAGGTTTACTATTTCTCAAGATTTTATAATAGTGGTCTTATACAATATTTGTCCTTTTGCCTCTGACTGATTTCGCTCAGCATAATGCCTTCCAGGTTCCTCCATGTTATGAAATGTTTCAGAGATTCGTCACTGTTCTTTATCGATGCGTAGTATTCCATTGTGTGAATATACCACAATTTATTTAACCATTCATCCGTTGATGGACACCTTGGTTGCTTCCAACTTTTTGCTATTGTAAACAGAGCTGCAATAAACATGGGTGTGCATATATCTGTTTGTGTGAAGGCTCTTGTATCTCTAGGGTATATTCCCAGGAGTGGGATTTCTGGGTTGTATGGTAGTTCTATTTCTAACTGTTTAAGATAACGCCAGATAGATTTCCAAAGTGGTTGTACCATTTGACATTCCCACCAGCAGTGTATAAGAGTTCCAATCTCTCCGCAGCCTCTCCAACATTTATTATTTTCTGTTTTTTGGATTAATGCCAGCCTTGCTGGTGTGAGATGAAATCTCATCGTAGTTTTAATTTGCATTTCTCTAATGGCTAATGATCGAGAGCATTTTCTCATGTATCTGTTGGCTGCCTGAATATCTTCTTTAGTGAAATGTGTGTTCATATCCTTTGCCCACTTCTTGATTGGGTTGTTTGTCTTTTTGTGGTTGAGTTTGGAGAGAATCATGTAGATTTTAGAGATCAGGCGCTGGTCGGAGATGTCATAGCTGAAAATTCTTTCCCAATCTGTAGGTGGTCTTTTTACTCTTTTGGAGAAGTCTTTAGATGAGCATAGGTGTTTGATTTTTAGGAGCTCCCAGTTATCTGGTTTCTCTTCATCATTTTTGGTAATGTTTTGTATTTTGTTTATGCCTTGTATTAGGGCTCCTAGGGTTGTCCCAATTTTTTCTTCCATGATCTTTATCGTTTTAGTCTTTATGTTTAGGTCTTTGATCCACTTGGAGTTAGTTTTTGTGCATGGTGTGAGGTATGGGTCCTGTTTCATTTTTTTGCACATGGATATCCAGTTATGCCAGCACCATTTGTTAAAAAGGCTATCTTTTCCCCAATTAATTGACACTGGTCCTTTGTCAAATATCAGCTGCTCATACGTGGATGGATCTATGTCTGGGTTCTCAATTCTGTTCCATTGGTCTATGTGTCTGTTGTTGTACCAATACCAGGCTGTTTTGACTACTGTGGCTGTATAATAGGTTCTGAAGTCAGGTAAAGTGAGGCCTCCCACTTTCTTCTTCTTTTTCAGTAGTGCTTTGCTTATCCGGGGCTTCTTTCCCTTCCATATGAAATTGGTGATTTGTTTCTCTATCCCCTTAAAATATGACATTGTAATTTGGATCGGAAGTGCGTTAAATGTATAGATGGCTTTTGGTAGAATAGACATTTTTACTATGTTAAGTCTTCCTATCCGTGAGCAAGGTATGTTTTTCCACTTAAGTATGTCCTTTTGAATTTCTTGTAGTAGAGCTTTGTAGTTTTCTTTGTATAGGTCTTTTACATCCTTGGTAAGATTTATTCCTAAGTATCTTATCGTCTTGGACGCTACTGTGAATGGTATTGATTTGGTTATTTCCTCTTCGGTGTTCTTTTCGTTGATGTAGAGGAATCCAAGTGATTTTTGTATGTTTATTTTATAACCTGAGACTCTGCCAAACTCTTCTATTAGTTTCAGTAGTTTTCTGGAGGATTCCGTAGGGTTTTCTGTGTATATAATCATGTCATCTGCAAATAGTGATAACTTTACTTCTTCCTTGCCAATCCGGATGCCTTTTATTTCTTTGTCTAGCCTAATTGCCCTGGCTAGGACTTCCAGCACGATGTTGAATAAGAGCGGTGATAAAGGGCATCCTTGTCTGGTTCCCGTTCTCAAGGGAAATGCTTTCAGGTTCTCTCCATTTAGAGTGATATTGGCTGTTGGCTTTGCATAGTTGCCCTTTATTATGTTGAGGAATTTTCCTTCAATTCCTATTTTGCTGAGAGTTTTTATCATAAATGGGTGTTGGACTTTGTCAAATGCCTTTTCTGCATCAATTGATAAGATCATGTGGTTTTTATCTTTTGTTTTATTTATGTGATGGATTACATGAATGGTTTTTCAAATATTAAACCAGCCTTGCATACCTGGTATAAATCCCACTTGATCAGGGTGAATTATTTTTTTGATGTGTTGTTGGATTCTATTGGCTAGAATTTTGTTGAGGATTTTTGCATCAATGTTCATGAGGGATATAGGTCTAAAATTTTCTTTTTTTGTAATGTCTTTACCTGGTTTTTGTATCAGGGAGATGGTGGCTTCATAGAATTAGTTGGGTAGTATTCCGTCATTTTCTATGCTTTGGAATAGTGGTGTTAACTCTTCTCTGAAAGTTTGGTAGAACTCTGCAGTAAAGCCGTCCGGGCCAGGGCTTTTTTTTTGTTGGGAGTTTTTTGATTACCATTTCAATCTCTTTTTTTGTTATGGGTCTATTTAGTTGTTCTACTTCTGAATGTGTTAGTTTAGGTAGGTAGTGTTTTTCCAAGAATTCATCCATTTCTCCTAGGTTTTCAAATTTGTTAGAGTACAATTTTTCATAATAATCTGAAATGATTCTTTTAATTTCATTTGGTTCTGTTGTGATGTGGTCCTTCTCGTTTCTTATTCGGGTTATTTGTTTCCTTTCCTGTATTTCTTTAGTCAGTCTAGCCAATGGTTTATCAATTTTGTTAATTTTTTCAAAGAACCAGCTTTTGGCTTTGTTAATTCTTTCAATTGTTTTTCTGTTCTCTAATTCATTTAGTTCAGCCCTAATTTTTATTATTTGTTTTCTTCTGGAGCCTGATGGATTCTTTTGTTGCTCACTTTCTATTTGTTCAAGTTGTCGGGACAGTTCTCTGATTTTGGCTCTTTCTTCTGTTTGTATGTGTGCATTTATCGATATAAATTGACCTCTGAGCAGTGCTTTTGCTGTGTCCCAGAGGTTTTGATAGGAAGTATTTTCATTCTCGTTGCTTTCTATGAATTTCCTTATTTCCTCCTTGATGTCTTCTATAACCCAGTCTTTTTTCAGGAGGGTATTGTTCATTTTCCAAGTATTTGATTTCTTTTCCCTAGTTTTTCTGTTATTGATCTCTAGTTTTATTGCCTTGTGGTCTGAGAAGATGCTTTGTAATATTTCGATGTTTTGGACTCTGCAAAGGTTTGTTTTATGACCTAATATGTGGTCTATTCTAGAGAATGTTCCATGTGCACTAGAAAAAAAAGTATATTTTGCAGCAGTTGGGTGGAGAGTTCTGTATAAGTCAATGAGTTCAAGTTGGTTGATGGTTGTAATTAGATCTTCCGTGTCTCTAATGAGCTTCTTACTGGATGTCCTGTCCTATCCTTCTCCGAAAGTGGTGTGTTGAAGTCTCCTACTATAATTGTAGAGGTATCTATCTCACTTTTCAATTCTGTTAAAATTTGATTTATGTATCTTGCAGCCCTGTCATTGGGTGCGTAAATATTTAATATGGTTATGTCTTCCTGATCAATTGTCCCTTTTATCATTATATAGTGTCCTTCTTTATCCTTTGTGGTGGATTTAAGTCTAAAGTCTATTTTGTCAGAAATTAATATTGCTACTCCTCTTCTTTTTTGCTTATTGTTTGCTTGATATAGTTTTTTCCCTCCTTTGAGTTTTAGTTTGTTTGTGTCTCTAAGTCTAAGGTGTGTCTCTTGTAGGCAGCATATAGATGGATCGTGTTTCTTTATCCAGTCTGTGACTCTCTGTCTCTTTATTGGTGCATTTAGTCCATTTTACATTCACGGTAATTATAGATAAATAAGTTTTTAGTGCTGTCATTTTGATGCCTTTTTATGTGTGTCGTTGACAATTTCATTTTTCCACATACTTTTTTGTGCTGAGGCGTTTTTCTTAGTAAATTGTGAGATCCTCATTTTCATAGTGTTTGACTTTATGTTAGTTGAGTCGTTACGTTTTTCTTGGCTTTTATCTTGAGTTATAGAGTTGTTATACCTTTTTGTGGTTACCTTATTATTTACCCCTATTTTTCTAAGTAAAAACCTAACTTGTATTGTTCTATATCGCCTTGTATCACTCTCCATATGGCAGTTCAATGCCTCCTGTATTTAGTCCCTCTTTTTGATTATTGTGATCTTTTACCTATTGACTTCCATGATTCCCTGTTATGTGTATTTTTTTTTTTTAATTAATCTTAATTTGTTTGTTTTTGTGATTTCCCTATTTGAGTTGATATCAGGACGTTCTGTTTTGTGACCTTGTGTTGTGCTGATATCTGATATTATTGGTTCTCTGACCAAACAATATCCTTTAGTATTTCTTGTAGCTTTGGTTTGGTTTTTGTAAATTCTCTAAACTTGTGTTTGTCTGTAAATATCTTAATTTCGCCTTCATATTTCAGAGAGAGTTTTGCTGGATATATGATTCTTGGCTGGCAGTTTTTCTCCTTCAGTGTTCTGTATATGTCGTCCCATTCCCTTCTTGCCTGCATGGTTTCTGCTGAGTAGTCTGAACTTATTCTTATTGATTCTCCCTTACAGGAAACCTTTCTTTTCTCCCTGGCTGCTTTTAAAATTTTCTGTTTATCTTTGGTTTTGGTGAGTTTGATGACAATATGTCTTGGTGTTTTTCTTTTTGGATCAATCTTAAATGGGGTTCGATGAGCATCTTGGATAGATATCCTTTCGTTTTTCATGATGTCAGGGAAGTTTTGTGTCAGGAGTTCTTCAACTATTTTCTCTGTGTTTTCTGTCCCCCCTCCCTGTTCTGGGACTCCAATCACCCGCAGGTTATCCTTCTTGACAGAGTCCCACATAATTCTTAGGGTTTCTTCATTTTTTTAAATTCTTTTATCTGATTTTTTTTCAGCTATGTTGGTGTTGATTCCCTGGTCCTCCAGATGTCCCAGTCTGCATTCTAATTGCTCGATTCTGCTCCTCTGACTTCCTATTGCGTTGTCTAATTCTGTAATTTTATTGTTAATCTTTTGGATTTCTACATGCTGTCTCTCTATGGATTCTTGCAACTTATTAATTTTTCCACTATGTTCTTGAATAATTTTTTGAGTTCTTCAACAGTTTTATCGGTGTGTTCCTTGGCTTTTTCTGCAGTTATCCTAATTTCATTTGTGATATCTTTAAGCATTCTGTAAATTAGTTTTTTTATATTCTGTATCTGATAATTCCAGGATTGTATCTTCATTTGGGAAAGATTTTGATTCTTTTGTTTGGAGGGTTGGAGAAGCTGTCATGGTCTGCTTCTTTAAGTGGTTTGATATGGATTGTTGTCTCTGAGCCATCACTGGGAAACTAGTTTTTCCAGAAAATCCGCTAAAAAAAAATGCAGTCAGATCCCTGTCAGAGTTCTCCCTCTGGCTCAGACTATTCGGATGTTAATGAAGCCACCTGGGGAGGGTGGGGGAGGGAACAGAGGGATAGGAGAGTAGCACCTCAGAATATAGTCAGAGTTGCTTGTCTTGCTTGGAATGACTATTATATCTGAGATTCCCGCGGGCACATCGCCTATGTGTGCTGGTTGTGTGGAGATTGCCCCCGGGGGGTCTGGCCCGCTGGAGTCACAGTCAGATCCTCCGCTTCCAGCCCCACGCCCAGCATCAAGGCTCCCCTACTGGGACGGTGCACTCTCGACTCCAAAATCAGTCGCTGCCTTCCAGGGACTTCTCGTCCCTCCAGCCACGTGGCTGTGCCGCCTCTGCGAACCAGTTGGGCCTCCTCCCGGGGTTAGTTCAGGGGGGTGGAGCAGCTCTCTGTGCTGGTGCCGTACCTGACTGGTACGCTGGCTCCAGGCTCTGGAAACAATTGCTGCTTCCCCGTATTAGTTCGTTCTCCGTCTCTAAATCTGTGTTTGTTGTTCAGGGTTCGTAGATTGTTATGTATGTGATCGATCCACTTGTTTTTCCGTGTCTTTGTTGTAAGAGGGATCCGAGGTAGCGTCTGCCTAGTCCGCCATCTTGGCTCCGCCTTGAATAATCTTTTTGAGTTCTTCAACTGCTTTATTAGTGTGTTCCTTGGCTTTTTCTGTAGATTGCCTTATTTCATTTTTGAGGTCATTCTTGATGTCTTGAAGCATTCTGTAAATTAGTTTTTTTATATTGTGTATCTGGCAATTCCAGGATTGTATCTTCATTTGGGAAAGATTTTGATTCTTTAGTTTGGAGAGTTGTAGAAGCAATCATGGTCTGCTTCTTTATGTGGTTTGATATCGACTGCTGTCTCTGAGCCATCTATTAGATATTGTACTGATTTATTCTGTATTTGCACACCGAGTCTTATCTTGTTTTGTTTTCTTTCAATATACGTAGATGGACTACTAGATTGTGCTGTCTTGATTGTTGTAGCCCTTGACTCACTTATGTCCTATTACCAGCTGGTTTGGGCTGTTACCAGATATATAAGCCTAGGAGTCCATTCACTATTCTTGAGTAGAATCTGATTTTGGGTCATCAAGTGTGTGGTGCAGGCTTTCACCTATGCACCTATAGAAGTAGTGGTGATAGTTGTGTGCACCAGATTCTAGTAGCAGCTGGGTTTCACACTCCAGAGGTGGAAGGGTACTGACTGTCTTCCCCCAAGTGCCAGTGAGGTAGATGTGTCTCTATTCCTAAAGCACCTTGGTGGGTGGGCTCTGCAGCTGTACCTTAGGCCCCCAATGCAAGTACCTCTTCAGATTGGTAGTTGTCACCCTCCTTAGATCCCTCAGGCAGGAAGCTAGGTAGTCTGGGGGGAGCTTCAGCCCTCAGTTCCCTGTTGTGGGTCAGTGAGGCCTCTGTTTAATATGCAGAGATATCAGACCTGGGAAACTTGTCTTTCCAGTAATCTGGTAAAACGATTACAGTCTGATCCCTATCAGAATTGCCTTTGCATTATAATAGCCACGTTGTTCCCTGTAGGGATGAAAGCCCAAGAGTGTGGATCACATATGTTTGGCTGGAGCTGGTTCTGTGTTTTTAGTCCAATTAGGGAAGGATTTTTGGTCCCCGGGTTTTTTGTAGCTGCTTCTCTCAGGCCAAGAGAATGAGTTAGGAAAAGACCAAAAAAAAAAAAAAAAAAAGTGCAGTGCATTTCTGTCTCAGGAAATTCCAATGTTAATGAAGCCACCTGGGAAGGGGAGGGGAGGGATCAGATAAATAGGAGAGAGTAGCACCCTGGAATATAGACAAAGTTACTTATCTTTCTTGGGATGACTGTTTTATCTGAGATTTCCAAGGGGCGCATTGACCGTGTGTGCTGGCTGGGTAAAGATTGGCCCTGAAGGTCAGGCCCACATCCCGTGCTTGTGCTGTCTCTGAAGCCGTGGTTAGTTCCTCCGTTCCCAGTCCAAAGCCCAGCGCCAAGGTTCCCCAGCTGGGACACCACACTCCAGGCTCCAAAACCAGTCAGCGGCTCCCGGTGACTTCTCCTCCTGTCAGCCATGTCGCTGCGCTGCCTGCGTGTACTGGCTGTGCTTCCTCTGAGGTCACGTCTCGGGGCTAGGGCTGCTTCCGGTGTTTGCACTGTCTCAGGATGCCGTGCTCAGCTCCCCTGAGCCCAGTCCAAAGCCCGGCACCAAGGTTTCCTTACTTGGGCGCTGGCTCCAGGCTCCAAAAGCAGTTGCTGCTTCCCTGTGGTTGTTCGTTCTCAGTCTCTATCACTCAGGTCAACTCTTTATATCTGTGTTTGATGGTCAGGGTTCGTAGATTGTCATGTACGTGATCGATTCACTTGTTTTTCCGAGTCTTTGTTGCAAGAGGGATCTGAGGTAGCTTCTACCTTGTCAGCCATCTTGAACCTGCCCCCTCTTTCTTGTCTTTTTGATGACCTCTTGCTTTCTTCATGTATGATGTCCTTGATGTCATTCCACAGCTCATCTGTTCTTTGGTCATTAGTGTTCAACACGTCAAATCTATTCTTCAGATGGTCTATAAATTCAGGTGGAATATGCTCAAGGTCGTACTTTGGCTCTTGTAGACTTGTTCTAATTTTTTTCAAGTTGAACTTGCATATGAGCAATTGATGTTCTGTTCCACCCTCAGTCCCTAACTGACGATATTGAGCTTTTCCATCATCTCTTTCCAAAGATATAGTCAATTTGATTCCTGTGTACTTCATCTGGTGAGGCCCACTGTATAGTTGTAATTTATGCTGTTGAAAAAAAGGTATTTGCAATGAAGAAGTCTTTGGTCTGGCAAAATTCTGTCATGTGATTTCCAGCACTGTTTCTGTCACCAAGGCTGTATTTCCCAACTACTGATCCTTCTTCTTTATTTCCAACTTTTGCATTCCAACCACTAGTAATTATCAATACATCCTGATTGCATGTTAGGTTAATTTCAGACTGCAGAAGTTGGTAAAAATCTCTAGCCATTTCAGGAGGTGCATATGATCAGGAACCAATGGTACAGAGCTGAGAGGTCTAAGATGCACTGAAGGCATTGGCAAAAAGCAAAAAAAAAAAAAAAAAAAAAAAAAAAAAAATTTAAAGCAAGCCTCCAGTAATTGATGGAATACCAATTGAGATGTTTTAACAAATGGATGCAATGCTGGATGTGCTCACTGATCTATGCCAAGAAGGCAGTTACCTGGCCAACCAACTGGAAGAGACACATATTTATGCCTATTTCAAAGAAAGGTGATTCAACCGATTGTAGAAATTATTGAACAATATCATTAATATCACAGCATGTAAAATTTTCCTGAAGATCTTTCAAAAGCAACTGGAGTACATCAACAGGGAACTGTCAGGAATTCAAGTCAGATTTGGAAAAGGAAGTGGAGCGAGGGATATCATTGCTGATGTTAGATGGATCCTGGCTGAAAGCAGGATACCAGAAATATGTTTACCTTTGTTTTCTTCACTATGCAAAGGCATTTGACTGTGTGGATCATAACAAATTATGGATAACACTGTGAAGAATGGGAATTCCAGAACACTTAATTGTGCTTATGAGGAACCTGTACATAGACTAAGACGCAATTGTTGGAACAGAACAAGGGCATACAGTGTTGTTAAAGTCAGGAAAAGTGCGTGTCATGATTGCATCCTTTCACCATATTTATTCAATCTGTATAATCTAAGAAGCTAGAGTATATGAAGAAGAATGCAGCATCAGGATAGGAAGAAGACTCATTAACAACCTGTTCTATGCTTATGACACAATCTAGCTTGATGAAATTGAAGAGGACTTGAAGCACTTACTGATGAAAAAAACAGACCACAGGCTTCAGTATGGATTACGCCTCAACATAAAGAAAACAAAAATCCTCACAACTGGATCAATAAGCAACGTAGTGATAAATGAAGAAAAGATTGAACTTGTCAAAGATTTCATTTGACTTGGATCCACAATCAATGCCCATGGAAGTATTCTGCTTCTATCCCTGGGAAATCATAATGTGCCTAGTAACGTCTTGCAAGATTTGAGGTTCCAAATGTCATCCAATAACACAAAAATGCATAGTGTCTATGTGTTTGCGTGTGTGTGTGTGTGTGTGTCAGGAGGTTGAAGGGAGAGGTCTACAATATGGTCACAAAAATACATATAAAGATATATAAGACTGATACAGAGAAATCTGGCTATATCATATTATTGTTGAATGAACATAATATCTAATTTTCCTAAAACTTTAGAGCAACATTGCCCTATTGCATGGTTGCTTTCTTAGTTTGTTATTTTGTTTGTGAATTAGAGTGGTGTTAATATAAGTGATATCTGTATTAAATAACTAACTGAGAGAAATAAAATATTAGGTATGGTTATAGTTAGGATTCAAGCCCTTTTACTTGTAGATAATCTCAAACTTTCACCTATAAAATTGCATTTCAAATCAGCAGGCCAATGAAAGTAGGAGTTTGGTGGATTTGATGAGATTGGCAACATCCAGGGCTAGAAATTTAAAGGAAATTGAGGTAAGTATTCATTCTAGATGATCTCAGGAGAAAGTTTCCTGAACACAAAGGGATAAAACCATTAGATTTAGAAATGAACTATGATGGGCCAATAGCAATCTATGAGAGTGAGGAAGAATGAAAAAAGGAGAAAGAGAGCTTGTGCTTCATGGTAGCCAAGGCGATAGTAATTGTTTTCATATATAAATATATATATAACTTTCTTGAACAATTCTTAATTTTCCTCAGTGTTTTAAGTAATATTAAGACATATGTAATATAGTTCATGCTCTCAACAGATATGGAACCCACACATGACATAAATTAAACAAAATGATGGACGAAAGTATTAAATTATTAGTGATACTGTAATTTGGAGGAGGATGAATCATTCAATTGGGAAGTTGCAAAAGGCCCCTCTGGAGCAGTGACAATTGTCCTGTATGCTGGGGATTTGGTCAGAATAGGAGCAAAGGCAAGAGATCACCTTTGGTTTCTCTATTGTCAGGAAAAATTTTAATATTCTCTAGATGCATCTTCCTTATCAGCAATTTCAACTGATTAGAAAAAGAGGCAAAAACTAAACCCATTGCCATCAAGTCAATTCAGACTCATAGCCACCATATAGGACAAGTAGAACTGCCCCATAGAGTTTCCAAGGAGTGCCTGGTGGATTCAAACTGCCAACTTTTGGTTAGCAGCTGTAGCTCTTAACCACTTTGTCACCAGGGTTTCCAGTGATTAGAAAAGCTAATATTATTTATAAGTTTACACATTGATAACTTTGGTAAAACTAATTTTAGAGCAAGAAGGAGAAAGCAATCTTTTTATTATTGTCTAAAAAAATATCAGTTGTTGATCTGAACTAAATCATCTACACTTCAGTATAATCACAGATACATAAATATCAATAAATATGTTTTAACTAATACAAACTGCATTATGATTAGAGATAGATCATATAAAAATCAATTTCCTAATTTGGACAAATGACTTCTAGTTGGCTGATTAAATCTGTTACACCATTGTTCTTGGTAAGATTAAAAAAAAAAAAAAATTGCTATCGAGTCGATTCTGTCTCATAGTGACCATATAGGACAGAGTAGAACTGCCCCATAAGGTTTCCAAGGAGCACCTGCTGGATTCAAACTGCCAACCTTTGGTTAGCAGCCATAGCTCTTAACCACTATGCCACCAGGGTTTGCTTGGTAAAATTACAACATGATAATGAAGTTCTTTCTTGCTTAATTGTTAAGAAAATAATTAGGATAGTGAACATTTTTTTATCTTCTCCTCCTCCAAACTAGATATATAAAAAGTGGTGAAATAAATGCTTAAATCATCAATTATGGATCAATATTATTAACATGTGATAACTGATAGCATATTAATTGATTTATGTGCAAGTCCACTATTAGTTTGGAGACAAAAAGTGTCCACTGCACACAGAGTCTGAATAATATTTTATTAAATTATTACCTTGGATCACTTAGGAAATACCTATTTGACCACTTAACTACAAAAATACTGGATGTGATTTTTTTTTACAATAACTCCTCGTCAAAAATACATTATATGATTTTATGCAAGTTCCATAAGCTCTATTCCTATTCAGTGAGGTGAAATGCAAAAGCAATTATCAATTTTGGAAAAACTTGATCCTCTTATGGTTAGATAATACCAAAACTAATGTGCAACTGAAATTAACTTATTTTAATTGGAGGGAAGGTGACTGGAACACAGTTATAACAAAAAATAATAATACTAAAGAATCTACCACCCATCTGTCAGTTTTTCATACTGTGATGGCTTGCATGTTGCTATAATTCTGGAAACTATGTCACCAGTATTTCAAATACTAGTAGGATCACCCATGGGTGGATGGGTTTCAATGGAGCTTCCAGACTAAAACAAAGTAGGAAGAAAGGCCTGGAGATCTACTTCAGAAAGATTAGTCAATGAAAACCAAACAGATCACAACAGAATGTTGTCAGGGTAATTCTTTAAGATGAGCTTCCTAGGTTGGAAGACACTCAAAAATACAGTGGCTGCAGCACTGGTCTCTAGCATACCAACAGTCCTGAAGATGACACAGGATTGAGCCACTCACTATGAGTCGGAGCCAACTTGACAGCAGCTAACACCAACTAAAGGACAAGACGTTTTACTTAGAAGAAAAAAAAATCTCATGCATTGCAATAAAAGTCCTATAACCTGTTTTTGAGTTGATTCCAACTCATGGCGATCCCATGTGTGTCAGAGTAAAACTGTGTTCCATAGAGTTTTCATTACCTGATTTTTTGGAAGAGAAGTACTTAGCAGAAAACAAAGAATAAAGACAATTACAGAATTTACTCTCCAGACATACCTTCATGAATGCTCTGGTCGCTTCTTTGTTGCGGAGGCTGTAGATGAAGGGATTAAGCATGGGAGTAAGGATGGTGTAGAAGATGGACGCCATCTTGTCCTGGGTGGGGGAACGATCAGAAGTGGGCCGGATGTATACAAACAAGGCTGTTCCGTAGTACATTCCAACCACCATGAGGTGGGAAGAACAGGTGGTGAAAGCTTTGTGGCGACCCTCCCCAGATCCCATGCGAATGACAGCCAGAAGGACTCTAGTATAGGAAACAATGATGATTACTACAGGGATAACAATCATTACTATACAGCAGATAAAGAGAACCATTTCAAATGTTGATGTGTCATTGCATGCATGGCTTAGCAAAGAAGGAAAATTACAAAAGAAGTGAGCTATTTCCCGGGACCCACAATAGGAGAAAGAAAATGTTGCTGCGGCATCAATGACACCATCGGAAGATCCCAGAATCCAGGAGAAGGCAACCATAAGTCCACAAATTCTAAGGCTCATGAGACTGGGGTATCTTAGAGGATGGCAAACGGCAACATAGCGGTCATAGGCCATTACAGTCAACAGGTAGCACTCACAGCTAAGCAGTGATGCATAGAAAAAAATTTGTGTGGCACAGCCTGTCACAGAAATGGCTGTTCTGCCAGACAAGTAATTGAAGGCCATCTTGGGTACCGTGGTGCAGATCAGCATGAGGTCCATGAGGGACAGCTGACTGAGGAGAAAGTACATGGGGGTGTGGAGCTGGGTGTCTAGGTATATGAGAAAAATCATGGTAGTATTTCCCATTAGGGCCACTGTGAAGATGCCCAGGATCAGAGAGAAGAGGAAGATGTGGGTAGGGCTATGATCAAAGATTCCTAGAAGGATGAATTCTGAGTCGAAGGTCTGATTCTCCCACGCCATCATTAATAAGTCCGTTATCTAGAACCACAAAAAAGAACACCGGTTCATTAATATGGTGAATGTCTACCCAATGCCTTATAAAGCACATGGTTCTAGTGAATTCTGTAAGTCACTGATCAATATGGAATGAACAAAATTAGGAAACTCAAAGAACAAGAACTACAGAATCAGACAGAAATATAATCTGTCAACATTACTTCACTTTCGAAATTGTAGAACTTGTCTGAAGTTCACCTTCTGAGCATTTTTTTTTCTCCTTTGAAAAATCAGAATAATAATATTCATGTTATACAATTCATGGACTATATGAAGAAGAATGGGGCATCAGGATTGGAGGAAAACTCATTAACAACCTGTGTTATGCAGATGACATAACCTTGCTTGCTGAAAGTGAAGAGAACTTGAAACACTTACAAAGATTACAGCCTTCAGCCTGGATTACACTTCAGCATAAAAGAAAACAAAAATCCCCACAAATGGAATAAGCAACATTATGATAAACAGAGAAATGATTGAAAGATTCAAGGATTTTATTTTACTTGGATTCATAATCAACCAATGGAATCAGCAGTCAAGAAAGCAAATGATGCATTGCATTGGGCAAATCTGCTGCAAAAGACCTCTTTAAAGTGTTAAAAAGCAACGATGTCACCTTGAAGACTAAGGTGTGCCTGACCCAAGCCACAGTGTTGTCAATCACCTCACATGCATAGGAAAGCTGAACAATGAATAAGGAAGACCAAAGAAGGATTGACACCTTTGAATTATGATGTTGGTGAAGAATATTGACTACACCATGGACTGCCAAAAAATGCCAAAAGAATGAACAAATCTGTCTTGGAAGAAGTACAACCAGAATGCTCCTTAGAAGGAAGGATGGCTGGTGAGGCTACATGTCACATACTTTGGACATGTTATCAGGGGAGATCGGACTCTCAAGAAGGATACCATGCTTTGTAGAGGGTCAGCAAAAAAGAGGAAGACCCTTAAGATGTATTGATACAGTGGCTGCAACAATGGACTAAAGCATAACAAAGATTATGAAGATGGCACAGGACCGGGCAGTGTTTGGTCCTGTTGCACATATGGTCACTATGAGTCAGAATCAATTCCATGACTCCTAACAACAACAACAACATGATTGATGTAGGTCTTACAAACAGGAACTTCTCAAAACAAAGACAATGTCTGAAACATCAGAAACTCCTTAAAAGATAAGCTGATACATAAATTCCACTTGTCAGTATGTGACTGATGTGATAACAAAGATTGAAAATAATATTTGTAAATTTGCCCTCATGATAATAGGTACTTTTACTACCAGTGTTAATAAATATCTGTGTGCCTATTACATTATACAGTGCTTGGTTTATAATTTACAGTAAATCCTCTATGCCCTAAGTGGATGTACTGAGAAAAGATTCTTTAATCATTTCAATATAACACCTGAAAGTGGGAGTGTTTGCTCAGAATGCATTGAATGTATGCCAATGGAGGTGGGATAATTTGGATAAAAATAGTGAGAACAATTTTGCCACTTAAAGAATATAATCAATTCTGAAGCATATATGTAGAAACTGGTGAAATATTGTATGTTTTATTGTATGTATACTGGTATAATAAAAAATATATAAATACATGCAATAATAAAAGTATAAATGCTGGGGTCCCTTTCTGCAATTGTCCAGTACCTCTTATACAGTATGTGTGTGTGTGTATATATATATATATATATTTTTTATATATATGTGTGTGTGTGTGTATGTGTGTGTGTGTATGTGTATATATTATATATATATATACACACACATACTGTATAAGAGGTACTGGACAATATATAAATATATATATATATATATAAAACACGTTGCCATCAAGTCGATTCCAACTCCTAGCAACCCTGTAGGACAGAGTAGGCCTGTCCATAGGATTTCCAAGGAGCAGCTGATGGATTCGACCTGCTGACCTTTTGGTACCAGCTGACTTCTTAACCACTGCACCACCAGGGCTCCCCTATACAGTATATGTAACACCAAAACAGAAATTCAAGGAATATTGAGGTCTATCCATTCAACTATTACTGACATTTGTCAGGAACTGGGAATAGTGCAGCAATCACAACAGGCAAAGGCCCAGCCCACATGTGTTACCATGAGATGTGACCAGATGGATAACCACTGTTAATTCATTAGAAGATAAATGCTGTGAAAAAAGGTAACGCAAAGAAGTTAGGACTGCAGGGGAGTGTTCAATTTTGGGAATCCAATAGCCCAGGAAGACCTCGCTTATCTGATGACATTTGGCCAAAGGCTTGGAGAAAGTGAGAAAGAGATCCCATCAAGAAAAAAACATTACAGATAGAGTAACTATCAAAGTGGAATGTAATAAATAGGACAGTACGCAAAATAGAAATGTCTAGAAGAATTAAGAAAAACATACTTTTTTCTAATTTAGAGTTATGTTTCTTATTGATTGTGGCATATAAATTTTTTGTATTGCCCTTTAGATGAAGGTTTCAGAATAAACTAGTTTCTCATTAAACAGCACACATATTGTTTTATGACATTCGTTAACAATCCCACAACATGTCAACACTCTCCCTTCTTGACCTTGGGTTCCCTATTACCAGCTTTCCTGTCCCCTCCTGCCTTCTAGTCCTTGCCCCTGGTCTGGTGTGCCCCTTTAGTCTCATTTTCTTTTATGGGCCTGTCTAAAAATCTTTGGATGAACAGCAAACCTCAGGAGTGACTTCATTACTGAACTAATGAAGCTCTGTCCAGGACCCTCTATTGTGATCCCTGTCAGACAGAGCAGTCAGTGGTGGTAGCCAGGCACCATCTAGTTGTACTGTACTCAGTCTGGTGGAGGCCATGGTAGTTGTGGCCCATTAGTCCTTTGGACTAATCTTTCCCTTGTATCCTTAGTTTTCTTTATTCTCCCTTGCTCTGGAAGGGGTGAGGTCAGTGGAGTATCTTAGATGGCAGCTCACAGGTGTTTAAGACCCCAGACTCCACTCACCAAAGTAGAATGTAGAGCATATGTTATTCCAATTGAGCTAGATATTCCCTGAGACCATGGTCCCAACAGCCCTTATCCCAGCAATTCAGCCCCTCAGGGAGGTGGTATTTTAATTTTAATGTATGAGGCAATTATGCACATATGAGGAAAAGATGAGTACCGGTTATTCTTGGCAGCTAAAAGATGTCATAATGAGAAAGATAAGGCTGGTGGATAAGACACGAAGACCAAAATGCACTTTTACTCATTCATTAGTGTAATACATTTTCATGAGTTAGGAGAGGTGAAAAAAACCACATACATAAAACAAAATGGTCAGTAGCCTAGGAGTGGCAAGGGAGTTAGGAGAAATTCACAGAGAAAGAGATGTGGGGGTCAGCCTCATGAGTTCGAACTGCATTTTTAAGTGGAGTGATAATAAAATGCACTGCCTTTGAGGTCTAATTGTTTATATAAATGGCTAATGATGTTGTGTGTAAAAAAGGGAAAAACTCAAAAGCATTTTTAATTTCATTTAGAGAATTGTAGTGACCTGGGGATACTAATCTACCAGAAGGCACCTCTGAAGGGGTGATAAACTAAACAAAGAAACTCTTATGCGCTGAGAACAGCAATCTCTAAAACAAAAGTGAATCGTTTTTGTCAATCAGCATGAAAGGAGAGTCAGGCTCATATTTCACTCCTTTGGTGGTAAAGAGAGATTTTTGTTTGTTTGTTTCATGTTGTTTTTAAGCAAATGGTTATAAGGAATTTGGGTAGACCTAGCTCAGTTCCAGGCCCAATTAGTTTCTGGTAGGGGCAGGGAGGAGGTTTGTGGTGGGGTTACCATACCACAGACCACCCTTGTACTGCCTACAAGAAAGGGCATGGCTTTGAGCTCATTCAGGGGAAATGAGGTTATTATTATTATATAGATTATTATTCATATTATTTTCATGATACAGATTATTATTGCATTAATCATTTCAATTCTCACGTATTTAAACTTGTTGCTATTGGTTGCTGTCGAGTCAGCCCCAACTCACGGCAACTCTATGCACAATTGGATCAGACATTGTGATCGATAGGGTTTTCATGGGCTGATTTTTCAGAAGTAGATCACCAGGCCTTTCTTCCAAGTCTGTCTTAGACTGGAAGCACTTCTGAAACCTGTTCAGCAACATAGTAACACACAAGACAGACCAGTGGTGGTTGCACGTGAGGTGCAATGGCCAAAAATCAAACGTGGATGTCCTATCGGAAGGTGAAATTTCTACCACTGAACCTCCACTGCCCCTTGCAATTAGACTTATTTCTGTGCAACGATTCTTCTGAACTATTTGGTGGAGCCACCTTTTTTGAAAATCATGTCATAAGTGCCCAATTGCCTTGAACTTATCAATTCTTATTATAGACCAATTAACTCAAACAGAATTAGTTACTCCAAAGTTTCACCATGATTTTTCTTAAGTATCTCTGAAATATGACTCATGTTAGACCTTACCAGGGCTTGTTTTTTTTAAGTTAAGAAAGTTGTCTAGCTCATTTGGGGATAATTCTGCCCTGGTCATTAAATACATATAAATGTTGAACAATTGTATTGGAAATCTTGCCGAAATTTCTGCTACGTAACTTTTAATGTAAGCCGAATGGTGCACTATTCAAAGAGAATTGCTAAAAATATATAAATACCCTGTTTCCCTCTCGATTTTCTCTTTTCTATCATTATTTCAGGCTGAACTTACATAAACACGCACTTACTTGTGTCATTCTGTCTCACCTCTCCTCATCCATTTGCTGAAATTGTCTTTACTTTGTCTTCTCACAGAGAATGTGACAAAATATGACCATATCAAAATTTCATAGCATTTTAACAGTGGCATACTGAAGGTATTGAGCACTGCATCACCAAGTATCCTCTACATTAAGATTCGTATGTATATTTCTTCAAGAATATTCTGTTAAGAAAAAAATGTTTCTCAAGAGAAAACTGAAATTTCTTGTAGGGATTGTTAGGGATTGGATTGTGTCCCCCCCAAACATGTATTGTAAATCCTAACCTCTATACCTGTGGTTATAATGCCATTTGGAAATGGTCGTGTTTTTTATACTGAGGCAGGATTAGTGTGGGGTGTTTTTTAAGTCAATCTGTTTTGAGATACAGGCAATTCCTAGATTATGAACAAGTTCCTTTTCTAAATCTTTCTTTAAGTCGAATTTGTATGTAAGTTGAGCAGTTAGGTGCGGTTTGTATGTAATGTCAACTAGTCAAATATAGGTCTCAGTATATATATACATAGTGTACCTTTTTATTCATACAAAAAAAAACATAGAGAACATTAAATAAATACTTTCAGATATACTAAATATCTTTAACATAATAATACAGTAATAATAATAATAATGTTTTGATGAGTATAGCAAAGTAGCACCTATTTGTTACTAGGAACCATTGTATGTACCTCAAATTGTTAATATACTAGTCTTTATGGAAGTTGATTAATAACTGGCTTGTCCATAAGTCAGACATTGATAACAGGGATTGCCTGTATAAAAGAGATTAAAGAAGAAGCAGAGATGGCGGAAGAGATATGCCAAGCCACATTAAGATGGCCCAGGAGCAGACGCTCAAAGAGACCATGACCTTCCTCCAGAGCTGACAGAGTTAAAAAGCCTTCCCTTACAGCCAGTACCCTGAATTTTGGACTTTTAGCCTCCTAGACTGTGAGAAAATGAATTTCTGTTTGTTAAAGCCACCCATTTGTGGTATTTCTGCTGTAGCAGCCTAGGTAACTAAGGCAGTTAGTAACATATGGCTGCATTTGCTTACTTTTTAACTTCACCAGGAAGATTAGGTCCTATTTTGAAGCTCAGTGTAAGCTACTCATAGGATAGATAATCCTAAAACGTTTTCCAGACAGGATTGGGGTTCCACAAGGTATTTATTCTTGTAAAAATAGATCTAATGTAAAATACTTCTCCAAACTCCGAGCTGCACAGGGCTATTTACTGTCAAATGGTGCAGAGCATTAGCAGTCGCCTTCTGGGCAGGCGGGGTATAACAAGCAGTGTTTCCCCGACAGATGTTAGACGCCTCATATTTATTTTCTCCAGAATTCTTATTAACATCTCAAAACTAAGTATATTATGAGGTACAAGGTTTTAGACTCCATTTACAACTCGTTATGCTTGCAGAGCTGGTTTTTCTTAGTTGTAACTTTCTCTTTTTATATTTGTTAATTTTATCTAATCTACATTGTTTTCTCTTACAATAAACTTCATTACTTTATGAGAGATATAGTACATACGGAAACCCTGGTGGTAGTGGTTAAGTGCTGCGGCTGCTAACTAAAAGGTCAGCAGTTTGAATCCAACAGGCGCTCCTTGGAAACTCTACCAGGCAGTTCTACTCTGTCCTATAGGATCGCTATGTGTTGGAACTGACTTGACAGCAGTGGGTTTGGTTTTTGATTTTATAGTACACACATCTATTTTTTTTTTTTTTAGAATATTCTTTTTTATGTTTTAACCTCATCATTTCTCAACAAGACCTTTAGATTTCGGGATCCTGTGATACTGTGCTCATTCCCAGAGCAAGACTAACCATGAAATCATGGTCAGAAATTTAGAAGAGACTAATGGAGTGAAATGATGGAAAAGAGACACAAGTGTCCAAGATTTCAATCAAAAAATAAACAAAGAATTATAAGAAAAAAAAAGTTATTACTGACAAATAGGTTACTCTGTTATAACAGCAATGATCAGGAAACAAAATAAACAAGTAAAGAATTGTCACATTCAACAAATGGTGCTGGAGCACTGACATGAAAAATAGGAATCTAGACACAAATCTTCCACATTTCACAAAAATTAACTTTAGGTGGATCATACATCTAACTGTAAGATGCAAACCTACACAAGTGCTAGAAGATAAAATAGGAGAAAATCTAGGTGGCCTTGGGTTTGGCAATGACTTTTTAGATACAACAAAAGAGCACGATTCAGGAAAGAAAAAATTGATAGGTAGAACTTCATTAAATTAAAAACTTCTGCTCTGCGAAAGACACCATTAAGAAAATGAAAAGATAAGCCACAGACTGAGACAAAATATTTACAAAACACCCATCTGACAAGGTACTGATATGTAAAAAAAAAAACAAAGAACATTTAAAAATCAACAGTAAGATGAACAACAATTACAAAACGGGCTAAAGACCTGAACAGACAGTTTACCAAAGAAGATAGACAAATGACAAATAAGCTAAGAAAAGATGTTTGTCATCACCTGTCATTAGGGAATTGCAAATTAAAACAGCAATGAGATATCAGTATGCACCTGTTAAAAGAATGGCTAAAATCCAAAAAACAGTCAACAAATGCTTACAAGGATGTACAGCAACAGGAGCTGTCATTTATTGCTGGTAGCGCTGCAAAGTGGTATAGCCTCTTTGGAAGACAGTTTTTCAGTTTCTTACAAAACTAAACATAGGCTTAGTATCCGGTCCAGCTACAATGTTCCTGCCTATTTGCCTAAATGAGTTGAAAACATATTAACATAAAAACCTGCACAAGTATGTTTATGAACCAACCGAGATGTCCTTCAATATCTGAGTAGATAAGAAAAATTTAAAAAACAAGTGAATAAGTAAATAAATAAGTGAAACAGACTGTGGTATACTCCATACAATCAGTGATACAAAGCCATGAGCTATTAAGCTAGAAAAAGACATGGAGGAATCTTAAATGCCTACTGCCAAGTGTAAGATACCAGTCTGAAAAAGTTACATACTGTAGGAGTCCAACTATATGAAACTCTGGAAAAGGCTACACAGACAGTAAAAAAAAAAAAAAAAAAGCAGTGGTTGCCATGGGGAAAAGGGAAGGTGGAATGAATGAGTAGAGGGAGCACACGGCATCATATTTAAGGCAGTGAGACTATTCTGCACGACCTTGTAATGGTATATAGATGAGTGAGCATAGCAACCCTATTTGTAACAACCAAATGTGTGTGGACAACAGATAAGGGGGTTGAAAACCAAAGCTAAAGGTAATAACATTGACGAGTCTCAGGAACAGAATGCTGAATGGACAGAGAAGGCCACAGGGAAACAACTTCATAAATCTGTTTGTATGAATTTAAACAAACAAACAATGTATCATATAAGAAGTGTGGTGAAAAAGAGAAGAAAAGAAAAGAAGAGAACGATAAACAAAGTATTGGGATAATGATTATCTCCGCAGTGGCCCAGGACGGTTATGCAATCAGAGGGACTCCATGATTTTCAAAAGCACTGGCAATGTTTTTTAAAGCATTTTTACAAAAATTCTTTATATCTAACATACATGTTGTAAGTAAACTTTGGGGTTTATTAGAAGTTTAATAAAATAATTTTAAAATAATTTTGCTTAATGGGCACGGAGCTTCTGTTTGGGGTGATGAAAACATTTTGGGAGCACACAGCAGTGATGGCTACACAGCACTGTGTGATTAATGCCACTGGACTGTGTACTTGAAAATGGTTGAAATGGCAAATTTTATGTTGTGTATATTTTACCACAATAATTAAAAAAAAAAATCAGGTGCACAAATATCATCCACTAAAAAAAATAAATAAATCATGTAGAGGGCTTAGAAGAGTACATGCCAAATGTAAAGCCTCAGCAAATGAGCTGTGGTTACTAGAAGAAAAGAGAATGTGGCCTGTCATGCCTCTCAAATCAGTCGGTTAAGGTCTTATTCTCACCTGCCTTTCTTCTTCTAACTCGTATTCACCACCAATGTCTTTCTCACAGCTGATGTAGTAGTGTGGTATAAAATAACCACAACAACAGATTCATGCCCAATATTTCCCATCTCTGAGAAGTAGCATGTAACATAACCACTCCTGCCTCAGTTTTCTTATCCCTAAAGGTATCATCTTTTTCCAAGGAATACTGTAAGGATGACATGAAAGAATGTTTATAAAATGCTTAGTGCAAAAATCACTTGAGAATGGAGTCAGTTATCACCATGTTCAGCAAGATGACTGGCATTAGCTTACACGGTCTCACCTGATTATTTATCTTACTTATCACTTAGTATGAGTCTGAGTGTTTTGTATTTTCATTGAGATTGCAGGTTCCTGGGAAGACAAAATACATGTATTGCCTTTTTTGCTTTTTAACCTGTGTTGTTATGTGCTGTAGAGTCGGTTCTGACTCATAATGACCCTATGTACAACACAAGGAGACACTGCTGGGTCCTGTGCCATCCTCACAATCGTTGTCATGCTTGAGCCCATTGTTGTAGCCACTGTGTCAATCCATCTCATTGAGGGTCTTCTTTTTCCCTGACCATCAACTTTACCAAGCATGATGTCCTTCTCCAAGGGCTGGTCCCTCCTGATAACACGTCCAAGTATGTGAGATGAGTCTTGCCATAACTGCTCCTAAGGAGGCTTCTGGCTGTACTTCTTCCAAGATGTATCTTCTTCTGGCAGTCCATGGTATATCAATATGTAGAGAGTTTAATTCAATTTGAATTATATATACATGTATATGTACACATAACAAGAATGCTCCTTAGAAGCAAGGATGGAGAGACTATGTCTCACCTACTTTGGATATGTTGTCAGGAGGGATCAGTCCCTGGAAAAGGACATCATGCTTGATAAAGTAGAGGGTCAGCAAAAGAGAGGAAGACCCTCATTGAGATGGATGGTCACAGTGACTACAACAGTGCACTCAAGCATACCAATGACTGTGAGGATGGTTCGGGACCGGGCAGTGCTTCCTTCTGTTGTGCATATAGGGTCGCTGTGAGTTGGAACCAACTAAATGGCGCTTAACAACAACAACACAACAATATATATTAATCTCTATCATCAATAAAGAGCAGCACCTAACACAGTTGGAACCCTTATCATTATTGATAAATGAATGGAAATATGAAATAAACTAGAGTTAAGGGTCCCATCTAGGGATGGTTATACAACAGCATCCATGACAGTGGCTCAGAGTCACCATAACACCTTTCATTTTAACATAATTTTCCAATATGTTATATTATTGAACCCCATCACTCATTTTAACATAATTTTAAAGCATATTACATAGTTTAACCACATCACTCTATTTTACAAGATACCTGTGAACATGAATATATATTCATGGACAAGAAAATAAATGTTTCTTTTCTGAGGTATTTTTGTGCATTCAATTTATTAATTTATTTCCAACTAAATTCTAGAAGCACTCACAGAATATGGAATTCATACCTGCTCTGAACAGTGATTTTATTTAAAATTTACCTTATGTAGCTTCACAGGAAAATACTAAGTGGCTGTACAGATTGAAAGGGTTTTCATTCCTGGACACTCCCTACTCAGCTTCCCCACAGTCAAGACAGGAACTTAACATTTTAACACTCCAGAGAATCCATTCCCTTGTCTTTAATTATAATAGTTTATTTTGTTTTCCACCTCCTCTTCTAGGACAAGGACGAGGCAGAATTAGCTTTCTTTTCTAGGAAACACTAAGTGCACGGAAGGTAACTATGCCTCCAACCTTGTGTAATAGTGTGAACTTCCTAAAACCTTCTCCTCCTTCTCACTTGCATGATAATGACAGGAAAGCACACTGAATACTTCCTGTGTAGTAAACACTGTGGTGAGCATCCATGTAAACTCATATAACACTCACAGACATTGTATATGGTGGGTACTCGACTCTTATTATCACTCTTATTACACTATTGTTATTTTCTTAAATAATGAAACTAAAGACAGGGCTGAAGTAAATTGCTCAAGGTCAAGAAGCCAGTAAATGGCAAACGTGGCCTGTCAATACCAGTCTCACGAGGCTTCCACATCACATCATCTTTCTTCCTTCCGATCCTTCCTCTTATATCAAAGCATGTTGTAACTTGGGCAGAATTGACATTTTTAGTGTATTGAAGATTCCCACATACTTCTCAATCTATTTATGTTTTCCTTATGTGCTATATATCCTTCAAAAATATTGTATAATTTCTCTTAAAGTTGTGGACATCCTTGAATGGAAGTGTTGTAGGTGTTTTATATTTTAATACTGGAATAAATGTTTTCCTTTACAATTTCTACATGGATTTTGCTGGTATATAAAAACTGTTGAATACTGTATCTTCAACTTGAATCCAAGAATGTCTTTTTTTTTTTTTTACTTCTGTATTCTTTTCTGATGGGAATAATATTGCATACTTGATGAAAAGCTTGACTCTACCTTTCCATTTCTTACATGCATTTTTTTCTTAACTCATTTGTTTCATTAAAACACATGATAAAAAGTATGGCATCAGGATTGCAGGAAGACTAATTAACAACCTGCCATATACAAATGACATAGCCTTGCTTGCTGAAAGTGAAGAGGACTTGAAACACTTACCAATGAAGATCAAAGATCACAAACTTTGGTATGGATTGCACCTCAACATAAAGAAAACCAAAATCTTCACAACTGGACCAATAAGCAACATCATGATAAACAGAGAAATTCTTTTACAGGGGCCAAAAATTCAACTCTTAGTAATGTATATGCTTTTATATATGGTGTTATATATTCCTTGTATAATATACGTTCAAGTTTCTATAAATATTTATGTACATATATGTTTTCATGTGTATTTATTTTTATATCTATCCATGTTAAAAACCATGAGTTTACACCTCACACCTACAATTCCAATCCACTTCAATATATACACAGCAGAATATGCACCAATTAAGCAATTTCAATATGTACAACTCGGTGACATTTATTACATTCATCAAGTTATGCAACCTTTCTCACTCCCCTTTTCCAAATTGTTCCTCACTTATTGGCTTAAAATCACTGCCCCTAAAGTTTCCTATCTAATCATTCAAGAAGCAGTTTTTAATTTGATCCCATATAGATCCTGTTATTATGGTGTGCTGTCTGGTCAATTCCAACTCATAGTGACAGTGTATGATAGATTAATAGATAAGATAGATAGATAGGTGCATGCATACAAACATACATAGATACACAAATAGATCGGTCAATCTTAATAGAACACAATTTTCAAGGCAGACATTCTTTCTTTAAAATTTAATGGATCTTATTTTCAGAAAAGTTTTAAATTTACAGAAAAATAACTGGAAACTTAGAGGCTTTCCATATACTCCCTCTCCAACCCCAGTTTCTACTATTATTTACATTTTGTATTAGTGTGGTACATTTATTACAATTGATGAACCAATATTGAGACATTATTATCAACTAAAGTCCATAGTTTACATTAGGGTTCACTCTGTGTTGTATAGTTCTGTGGGTTTTGATAAAGACATGATGTCATGTGTCCACTATTATTGTAATATAAAGAACAGTTTTATTACCCTAAAAATTCTCTGGGCTCCAACTTTTCATCACTCCCTCCCTTCCCTTGATCCTCCGGCAACCACAGGTTTTTTTCGTTTTGTTTTGTTTTTTAATTTTTATTGTGCTTTAAGCGAAAGTTTACATATCAAGTCAGTCTCTCACACAAAAACTTATATACACCTTGCTACATACTCCCAATTGCTCTCCCCTTAATGAGACAGCATGCTTCCTCCCTCCATTCTCTCTTCTCATGTCAGTTTCACCAGCTTCTAACCCCCTTTACCCTCTTATCTCCTCTCCAGGCAGGAGATACCAGCATACTCCCAAGTGTCCACCTGATCCAAGAAGCTCACACCTCACCAGCATCCCTTTCCAACCCATCGTCCAGTCCAATCCCTGTCTGAAGAATTTGCTTTGGGAATGATTCCTGTCCTGGGCCAACAGGAGATCTGGGGACCATGACTAACAGGGTCCTTCTAGTCTTAGTCAGACCATTAAGTCTGGTCTTTTTACGAGAATTTGGAGTCTGCATCCCACTGCTCTCCTGCTTCCTCAGGGGTTCTCTGCTGTGTTCCCTGTCAGGGCAGTCATCGGTTGTAACCTGGCACCATCTACTTCTTCTGGTCTCAGGCTGATGTAGTCCCTGGTTCATGTGGCCCTTTCTGTCTCCTGGGCTCGTAATTACCTTGTGTCCTTGATGTTCTTCATTCTCCTTTGATCCATGTGGGTTGAGACCAATTGATGCACCTTAGATGGTCGCTTCCTAGTGTTTAAGACCCCAGTCGCCACTCTCCAAAATGGGATGCAGAATGTTTTCTTAATAGATTTTATTACGCCAATTGACTTAGATGTCCCCTGAAACCACGATCCCCAACCCCCACCTCTGCTACGCTGACCTTCAAAGCATTCAGTTTATTCAGGCAACTTCTTTGCTTTTGGTTTAGTCTAGTTGTGCTGACTTTGCCTGTATTGTGTGTTCTCTTTCCCATCACCTAAAGTGGTTCTTATCTACTATCTAATTAGTGAATACTCCTCTCCCACCATCCCTCCCTCCCCCCTCTCGTAACTATCAAAAAATATTTTCTTCTCTGTTTAAACTATTTCTCAAGTTCTTATACTAGTTGTCTTATGCAATATTTGCCCTTTTGCAACTGACTAATTTCACTCAGCATAATGCCTTCCAGATTTCTCCATGTTGTGAAATGTTTCACAGATTTATCACTGTTCTTTATCAATGAGTAGTATTCCATTGTGTGAATATACCATAATTTATTTATCCATCCATCTGTTGATGGGCACCTTCGTTGCTTTCATCTTTTTGCTATTGTAAACAGTGCTGCAATGAACATTGGTGTGCATAAATCTGTTCATGTGAGGGCTCTTATTTCTCTAGGATATTTTCCAAGGAGTGGGATTGCTGGATTCTATGGTAATTCTATTTCTAGCTTTTTAAGGAAGTGCCAAATCGATTTCCAAAGTGTTTTTACCATTCTACGTTCCCACCAGCAGTGTAGAAGTGTTTCAGTCTCTCCACAGCCTCGCCAACATTTATTCTTTTGTGTTTTTTTGGATTAATGCCAGCCTTGTTGGAGTGAGATGAAATCTCCTTGTAGTTTTGAACTGCATTTCTGTAATGGCTAATGATCGTGAGCATTTCCTCATATATCTGGTAGCTACTGGAATGTCTTCTTTAGTGAAATGTCTGTTCATATCCTTTGCCCATTTTTTAATTGAGTTGTTTGTCCTTTTGTGGTTGAGTTTTAGCAGAATCATGTAGATTTTAGAGATCAGGCGCTGGTCGGAGATGTCATAGCTGAAAACTTTTTCCCAGTCTGTAGGTGGTCTTTTTACTCTTTTGGTGAAGTCTTTGGACTAGCATAGGTGTTTGATTTTTAGGAGCTCCCAGTTATCTGGTTGCTCTTCTGCATTGTTAGTAATGTTTTGTATACTGTTTATGCCATGTATTAGGGCTCCTAACGTTGTCCCTATTTTGTCTTCCATGATCTTTACAGTTTTACATTTTATATTTAGGTCTTTGATCCATTTTGAGCTCATTTTTGTGCATGGAATGAGGTATGGGTCTTGTTTCATTTATTTGCAGGTGGATATCCAGTTATGCCAGCACCATTTGTTAAAAAGACTGTTTTTTCCCCATTTAACTGCCTTGGGCCTTTGTCAAATATTAACTGCTCATATGTGGATGTATTTACATCTGGATTCTCAATTCTGTTCCGTTGGTCTATGTATCTGTTGTTGTACCTGTACCAGGCTGTTTTGACTATTGTGGTGGTATAATAGGTTCTAAAACCAGGTAGAGTAAGGCCTCGCAGTTTTTTGTTCTTTTTCAGTAATGCTTTACTTATCCAGGGCCTCTTGTCCTTCCATATGATGTTGTTGATTTGTTTCTCTATCTCATTAAAGAATGTCGTTGGAATTTGGATCCGAATTGCATTAAATCTATAGATCGCTTTTGGTAGAATAGCTTTTGATAGAATAGCTTTTGATAGAATAAGTGTTCCTGTCCATGAGCAAGGTATGTTTTTCCACTTACGTAGGTCTCTTTTGGTTTCTTGAAGAAGTGTTTTGTAGTTTCCTTTGTATGAGTCTTTCACATCTCTGGTAAGATTTATTACTGTTTTTTATCTTCTTGGGGGCTACTATAAATGGCATTGATTTGGTGATTTCCTCTTCAATGTTCTTTTTATTGCTGTAGAGGAATCCAAGTGATTTTTGTATGTTTATCTTGTATCCCGATATTCTGCTGAGCTCTTCTGTTAGTTTCAGTAGTTTTGTTGAAGATTCCTTAGGGTTTTCTGTGTATAAGATCATGTCATCTGCAAATAGAGATAATTTTACTTCTTCCTTGCCAATCTGGCTGCCCTTTATTTTTTATCTATCCTAATTGCTCTGGCTAGGACCTCCAGGGCAATGTTGAATAAGAGTGGTGATAAAGGGTATCCTTGTCTGGTTCCTGATCTCAAGGGGAATGCTTTCAGGCTCTCTCCATTTAGCAGGATATTGGCTGTTGGCTTTGTATCCAAAAAAACCAAACCCACTGCTGATGAGTCGATTCCAACTCATAGCAACTGTATTGGACAGAGTAAAATTGCCCCATAGAGTTTCCAAGGAGCACCTGGCAGATTTGAACTGCCAACCTCTTGGTAAGCAGCCATAGCACTTAACCACTATGCCACCAGCGTTTCCTGGCTTTCTATAAATGTCCTTTATTATCTTGAGGAATTTTCCTTCTATTCCTATTTTGCTAAGAGTTTTTATCATGAATGGATGATGAACTTTGTCAAATGCCTTTTCTGCATCAATTGATAAAATCATGTGATTCTCGTCTTATGTTTTATTTACGTGATGGATTACATTAATTAATTTTCTAATACTGAACCATGCCTGTATACCTGGTATGAATCCCACTTGGTCTTGGTGAATTATTATTTTTTTTTGATATGTTGTTGAATTCTATTAGCTAGAATTTTGTTGAGGATTTTTGTATCTACATTCATGAGGTGTACAGGTCTGAAATTTTCTATTTTTGTGGTCTCTTTACCTGCTTTTAGTACCGGGGATACGGTGGCTTCATAGAATGAGCTTGGTAGTATTCCTTCTTTTTCTATTCTCCCAGGCTGTTTTGACTACTATGGCTGGATAGTAGGTTCTGAGATTGGGAAGTGTAAGGCCTCCTACTTTGTTCTTAAGTGATTGTTGATTTATCTGAGAGCTCTTTTCTTTCCATAAAAAAGTAGGTGATTAATTTTTCCATGTTGTTAAAGAATCTTTTTGGATTTGGATAGGGATTGCACCATATCTACAGATTACCTTGGGTAGTATTGATGTTTTCACAATGTTAAGTCTTCCTGTCCATGAACATGGTATCGTTTTCCATTTACATAAGTCTATTTTGGTTCCATGAAGTAGTGTTTTGTAGTTTTCTTTGTATAAGTCTTTTACTTCCCTAGTTAGGTTTATTCCTAAGTATTTGATCTTTCTTTGGGCTATTATAAATGATATTGTTTTCCTTATTTCTGTTTCAGAGTTCTCTTTGTTAGTGTGCTGGAATCCAGCTGGTATTTATATGTTGGTCTTATACCCTGCCACTCTACTATATCCTTCTATTAATTCCGATAGCTTTCTTGTAGAGTCTATGGGATTTTCTATGTATAGGGTCATGACACCTGCAAATGGGGATAGTTTTACGTCATCCTTACCGATTTGGATGTCTTTTATTTCCCTTTCTTGACTTATTGCTCTATCTAGGCTTCCAGTAAATATCTAATAAAAGTGGTGATAAAGGACATCCTTGTCTGGTTCCCGTTCTCAAGTGGAATGCTTCCAGTATATCTCCATTGAGAATAATATTGGCTGTTGGTTTTGCATATATACCCTTAATTATGTTGAGTAATTCCCCTTCTATTTTTATTTTGCAGAGAGTTTTTATCCAGAATGAGTGCTAGATTTTATTAAATACCTTTTCTGCATCAACTGAAATGATCATGTGATTATTTTCCTTTATTTTAGTTATGTGGTTGATTAAATTGATTGATTTTGTAATGGTGAACCATTCTTGCACACTTTTTTTGTCTTCAAGATGATTTTATCTTTTTTTTTTTAATTGTACTTTAGATGAAGGTTTACAGAACTAGCTTCTTATTAAACAATTAGTACACATATTGTTTTGTGACACTGGTTACCAACCCCATGACGTGTCAACACTCTCCCTTTTCGACCTTGGTTTACATATTACCAGCTTTCCTGTCCCCTCCTGCCTTCTAGTCCTTGCGCATGAGCTGGTGTGTCCCTTTAGTCTTGTTTTATTTTATGGGCCTGTCTAATCTTTGGCTGAAGGGTGAATCTCAGGAGTGACTTCAGTGTTGAGCTAAAAGGGTGCCTGTGGGCCATACTCTCAGAGTTTCTCCAGTCTCAGTCAGGCCAGTAAGTCTGGTCTTTTCTTGTTGAGTTAGAATTGTGTTCTACATTTTTTTCCAGCTCTGTCCAGGACCCTCTATTGTCTTGCACACTTTTGTATGAATCTCACTTGGTCAAGATGTGTTTGTTTTTTTTTTTTTTTTTTGATATACTGGTGAATTATTTTGGCTAGGATTTTTTGAGAATTTTTGTGTCTGTATTCATGAGGAATACTGGTGTATAATTTTCTTTTTTAGTGGTATCTTTGACTTTGGTATCAGGGTTTTTCTGGATTCATAAAATGAATTTGGGATTATTCCTTCCTTTTCTATGTTTGAATAGAATTGGTGTCAACTCTTCTCTGAATGTTGGGGATTCTCCAATGAAGTTGCCTGGGCTGGGGTCTTTTGTTGTTGTTGAGAATTTTTTGTCACCTCTTCAATTTCTTCTTTTGTTATTGGTCTATTCAAATTTTCTATACCAGTTTGTGTTAGTTTAGGTTGGTAGTGTTTTTCTAGGAATTTGCCTGTTTTTGCTAGGCTTTCGAATTTGTTGGAGTATAGTTTTTCATAATATTCTCTTATGATTCTTTTTATCTCAGTTGGTTCTATTGTAATGTCACCCAGCTCATTTGTTATTCTCATTATTTGCATCTTCTCATTCTTTGTCTTTGTCAGTTTGGACAATGGTTTGTCTATTTTATTGATCCTCTCAAAAAACCAACCTCTAGTATTGTGGACTCTATTGTTTTTCTAGTTTCTGTTTCATTTATTTCTGTCTAATCATTGTTTTTTTTTTCCTTGTGTGTGTGACTGTACGCTATTTTTGCTGCTCTTTTTCTATTTGTTCAAGTTTTAGGGTTAAGGTATTGATTTTGGCCTTTTCTTCTTTTTTGATGTGTGAATGTATTGCTATGAAGCCTCTTCTGAGCACTGCTTTTGTTGTATCGCAGTGATTTTTGTATGTTGTGTTTTCATTCTCATTTGATTCTAGGATTTTTTTTTTAATTTTGTTTTTTATTTCTTCTATTACTCAGTGGTTTTTAAGCAAAGCGTTATTCAATTTCCATGTATTTGATTTTTTCCTTGTTCTTCCAGTTACTGATTTCTAATTTTATAGTGTTGTGATCAGAGAAGATGCTTTGATTTTATTTTTTTAATTTATCGAGGCTTGCTTTTTTTGTCTAAAATATGGTCTATTCTGGAAAATGACCCATGTGTGCTGGAGACGAGTGTGTACTGTGTTGTTGTTGGGTGGAGCATTCTGTATATGTCGTGTCGACTGATAGTGTTATTCAGATCTTCTCTATCTTTGCTGGGTTTCTTTCTAGTTGTTCTGTCCATTGTCCAAAATAGTATGTTAAAGTTTCCTACTATTATTTTAGAACTGCCTTTTTCTCTTTTCAATTTTGTTAGAGCTTTCTTATGTATTTTGGAGCTCTGCCATTGGATCCGTAAATATATAATATGGTTACGTCTTCTTGTTGAATTGATACTTTAATCAGTATATAGTGCCCTTCTTTGACTCTTATGAAGGCATTTGATTTAAAGTTTATTTTATCAGAGATTAATATTGCCACTTCTGTTTTTTTTTTTTTTATTACTTATAGCTTGATATATTTTTTCTGTCATTTGGTTTTTAACCTATTTATACCTTTGTGTCTAAGGTGTATTTCTTCTAGGTAATATTGATGGGTCATACTTTTTTTTTTTTAATCCATTCTGTCACTCTCTGTCTCTTGACTGGTACATTCAAACCATTTATATACAGAGTGATTATCAGTAGATATGAATTGCTGCTGTCTTTGGTTATTTACTTGTGTGTGTGTGGTACTGATGATTTTTTTTTCTTTTGCTTAATTCTCTGTGCTGAGTTCTTTTTATTTATGAACTGTCCTCTCATTTCCTTTGTTTTTGTTCATTTTGTGTTTACTCTTTTTTTTCTCCTCCTTTTTATTTTGATGAGAAGATTTATTAATTTTCTCTGCAGTTGTTCTAAGATTTATCTTTGCCTTCCTAAGTTTAAAACAGCCTGTTATTTCTTGATATTGCCTCGACTTCCTTTCTATGTGGAAGTTCTATCACTATATCATTTGCTCCCCCTTTTTGTTTTGAAGTTGTCTTCAGTTACAGATTAACATCTGTATTTCCCTGTTTTTATTTTTGTTGCTTTATTTTATTCTGAAAGTCTTTTATCTGGATTGGTATCTGGCTGATGCTGTCATGTATTTTAATGTCAAGTTGTAGGCTGGTGTTGCTGGTTCTCTGTCCGAAGGACTCCCTTTAATATTCCTTGTAGGTTTGGTCTGATTTTGACAAATTCCCTTAATTTCTGTTTATATGGGAATGTTCTAATTTCATTATGATATTTGAGAGACAATTTTACTGGGTATATGATTCTTGGTTGGCAATTCTTATTTTTCAGGGCTTAAAAAAAAAAAAAAGTCATCTCATTGCCTTCTGCCTGCATGGTTTCTGCCAAGAGGTCAGAGCTTAGTTTTATTGTTGTTCCTTTTAAGGTGATATTTTGTTTCTCATTAACTGCTCTCTGAATTCCTTTTGAGTATTTTTGGAAAGTTTGATTATGATGTATCTTGGCAACTTTTGTTTGGAGTCTATCTTGTATGTTGTTCACTGGGCTTCTGAGATGGAAATCTTGTCTTTCACGATATTAGGGAAGTTTTCTACAACTAAATCTTCAAAGAGTCTCTCTGCGCTTTTTTTATTTGTCTCCTCCTGCTCTGGAATTCCAATCAGGCGTAGATTATTCCTTTTGATAATGTCCCACAGAACTCTTAGGGTTTCTTCATTCTTTTTCTTTTTTTGGTTGTTCCTGAGTCAAATTAGTATCAAGGGATTTTTTCCCCTCTATTTCACTGATTCTTTCTTCCATCGATTCAATTCTACTTCTATGTTCTTTTTTATTTTATCTATTTCTGATATTTTATTGTTTTACTTCCGGATTTGCAGTTGCTCTTTTTGTAAGGTTTTCAATTGTCTATTTTTTTTGTTATTCTGTTCTTTAATTTCTTTCCTGAATTCTTCTAGAGTTTTGTCTGTTTTCCTTGGTTTTGTCTGTGTTTTCTCCATCTCTTTCTTGTCTTTGAGGATCCCATATGTAAGTCTTCTGAATTCCTTATTGGGTAGTTCCATTACTATATCTTCCTCAGGAAGGTTTTCTGGCACTCTGTTTAGTCACTTTCTGGAGCCATCTTGTCCTGCTTCTTTATGTGATTTGATATTGTCTATTGTCTCTAAGGCATTAAGGTTTTTTTTATTCATATATTTATATGTTAATTTTTTATATCTATATACCTACATAGTGTTAATTAACTATATGTTTGCTTTGTCATGATTTTTTGTTTTGTTTTATGTATATGGGCAGAAGGAACACATATGCTATGCTGGTCAGTAGTCCGGCAGCTCTGGGGCTCTCACCACCTGTACTAGGTGGTCAGGGCAGTGGGTAATGGTGTGAGTGGGTTCTCTGTTCCCTGGTCTTCAATGGTGGCTGAGGGCGGGCTGGGTAAGAGTTGGCTGTCATCTCTCATCTGTTCAGTGGCATGGGAATGGGTGAAGACACTTGTTGATTAGGTAGGGTGGTAAGTGTGGTCAGTGCATAGGGTGTGTAGGGAGAGACGGGGCTTGGGAGTGTGCTCTCCTCTTGCTACTTGCCAGGTGGGTGCAGTGTCAGGCAGCCTGGGGAGTCCGAGATTTCTCATGCCATTTGGAGAGGTCAGTGGGTCAGTGGTGGGGTCAGGGGGCCAAATCTCCTGAGCAGCTCAAAGTTGCTTGGCGGGGCCTGTTGCTGAGTAGGAGGTGGGATCAGGTGGCTGGGAGCACTGTAGCTGCCACTGCTTGGTGAGATGCCAAGGGGGGGAAGGCAAACGGGACTGTGATGGGGACAGAAGAAGGGGCTCAAACTGTGGCCCCTAGGGTCTTGTCTTCAATATAGGGGGATTCATGCCTCTAGTCATCAGGAGTGTGAGGGCGAGGGGGAATGCACTCCTCAAGTTGTTGCACAAGGTTGTCCAGGCATTTCCAGTTGGGTGCAGTCAGCAATCGGGACCTGGACCCATTCAAGTGATAGTAGGGGGCATGGGGCTGCCTGTAATCTGATTGGGTGGGGAATCTATTGCTTCGTAGGTGCCACCCACCCTTATGATTAGGGACTGACGCTCTTGAGTAAACCTATCGCTGGATTCCAGCTCCCCCCAAATTCTGTGTATACCAGGATCCCCGTAATTCCTACCTTCCTTCTTGCGCTTTCCCACTGTAGATTCAGATCATGTTCTGGTCACCTAGCTTCCCTTCGGGTGTATCTACTCAGTTGCTTTTTTGTTGATACCGTGAAGTTGCCTTCCTGTGTTCCTCATCCGGATCACTACTGGCTTTGTCTTAAGATGACCACAATCAATCAGAATGGCTGGCAGAGTTCCTTTGAGCTGGGACAGCTGGCAGAGTTCCTCTGCTCCATGTCCCTCCTTGTTCGTTACATTTGCTCAATTTTTCCTTTCAGTTGGTGTTTGCTTCAATTTTTTATCCTTCTTTATGACTTTGAGGGTTCTAGCATTGTTACGTGCATCTGTTTCACTTGATTTTTTTGGTCTTTGCTGTAGAAGGAAGGTGTGGTATGTCTAACTAAGCTGACATTTTGCTGAGTGTTATTCTTTTTTTTAGGTTCTCAAGATGGGATATTTGCCTTATTTGTTTTTAATCATTCTCTCTCTCAATATATATATATGCAGTTGAAGAAATACATTTTCCTCCATGTTTCTTATCCAAAAGTATTTTATGATGATGTTTACTTTGACTCAAGGGAAATTTCAAATAATATATTAAATATTTGAATTCTATATTTGCAGGAGAAATAGATCATTTTATCTCTTAATTTCCAGCTTAACTGAGCAATGTTCAGAGACGGTGCTCTAAAGGATTTTAATACTTTCAAATTTGCCCAGGTTTCTTTTATGGTAGCACACATGACCAAAATATATTTGGATGACTTTGTAATGAATGTATGGTTTACAGTTGTTAGGTAAAGTCTTCTACATATGTCCATTATGTCTTTGTTAATTGTATTTTTCTAGTAATCTATAGCACTTTATTTATTTTTTTCTTTTTTCTGTCAGTTATTGAGAAATGTACCTAAAATATTTCCCAAAGATTGTGGATATTGCTCCCTATACTTGACATTTTTGCTTTAAACATTTTTTATTTTATTATTCTTTTTATTGTGCTTTAAGTGAAAATTTACAATTCACATCAGTTTCTCATACAAAAACTCATACACACATGGTTATGTGACCCTAGTTGCTTTCCCTGTAATGTGACAGCTCATTCCTTCTCTCCCACAGTATTTCCTGCGTCCATTCAACCAGCTCCAGTCCCCCTCTGCTTTTTCAATTTGCCTTCAGACAGGAGCTGACCACTTAGTCTCATGTGTCTATTGACCCAAGAAGCATACTCCTCACCAGTACAATTCTATGTCTTATAGTCCAGTCTAAATTTTTTCTGAAAAGTTAGCTTTGGGAATGGTTTCAACTTTGGACTAAGAGAGTCAGGGGACCATGTCTTCTGGGGTCCCTACAGTCTCAATCAGACCATTAAGTCTGGTCTTTTTACTAGAATTAGAGGTCTGCATCCCACTTTTCTTCTGTCCATCAGGGATTCTCTGTTGTGTTCCCTGTCAGGGAACTCATTGATGGTAGGTGGGGACTGTCTAGTTTTTCCTGTCTCAGTCTGATGGAGTCTCTGGTTTATGTGGCCCTTTCTTTCTCTTGGGCTCATATTTTCCTAGTGTCTTTGATGTTCTTCATTCTTCTTTGGTCCAGGTGGGTTGAGACCAATTGATGCATTTTAGATGGCTGCTTGCTAGCTATTAAGGCCTCAGATGTTGCTCACCAAAGTGAGATGCAGAATGTTTTCTTAGTACACTTTTTATGCCAATTGACCTAGATGTCCCCTGAAACCATGGTCCCCAGACCTCTGCCCCTGCTACTCTATCCCTCAAAGTGTTCGGTTGTATTCAGGAAACATCTTAGGTTTTGGATTACTCCAGTTGTACTCACTTCCCCTGTATCGTGTGTTTGTGTGTGTTTTTTCCTTCACATAAAATAATTCTTGTCTACTATCTAATTAATGAATATCCCTCTCTTTCCCTCCCTCCTCACCCTTGTAACCATCAAAGAATGTTTTCTTCTGTGTTTAGATCTATGTTTAGGTCTTTTCTTGAGTTCTTACAGTAGTAGTCTCATTCAACATTTTGTCCTTTTGCAACTGACTAATTTCAATCAGCATAATGCCTTCCAGATTCCTCCATGTTATGAGATGTTTCACGGATTTGTCATTGTTCTTTATCGTCGCATAGTATTCCATTGTGTAAACATACCATAATTTGTTTATCCATTCATCTGTTGCTAAGCACCTTGGTTGTTGCCATCTCTTTGCTATTGTAAACAGTGCTGCAATAAACATGGATGTGCATGTATCTGTTCGTGTGAGGGCTCTTATTTCTCTAGGGTATATTCCAAGGAGTGGGATTGCTGGGTCGCATGGTAATTCTATTTCTAGCTTTCTAAGAAAGGGCTAAATCAATTTCCAAAGTGATTGTACCATTTCAAATTCCCACCAGCAGTGTATAAGTGTTCCAGTCTCTCCACACCTCTCCAACATTTATTATTTTGTGTTTTTTTTTTGGACTAATGCCAGCCTTGTTTAGGGTGAGATGGTATCTCATTGTAGTTATGATTTGCACTTCTGTAATGTCTTATGATTTTGAGCATTTCCTCATGTATCTGTTAGGGGCCTGAATGTCTTCTTTGGTGAAGTGGCTGTTCATATCTTTTGTCCATTTTTTGATTGGGTTATTTGTTTTTCATTGTTTAGATTGTGCAGTATCTTGTAGATTTTAGAGATTAGATGCTGACTAGATTTGTCATAGCCAAAAGTTTTTTCTTAGTCTGTAGGTTGTCATTTTACTCTCTTGATGAAGTCTTTGGATGAGCATAAGTGTTTGATTTTTAGGAGCTCCCAGTTATCTAGTTTCACTTCTGGCTTTTGTCCATTGTCTTTTGTTTTATTTATGTGATTGATTACATTGATTGTTTTTCTAATGTTGAACCATCCCTGCATACCTGGTATGAATCTCACGTGGTTATGGTAAATTATTTTTTTGATATGTTTTTGAATTTTATTGGCTAGAATTTTGTTAAGGATTTTTGCATCTAAGTTCATGAGGGGTTTTGGTCTGTAATTTTCTTTTTTTTGTGGTGTGTTTTGGTATCAGGGTTATGCTGGCTTCATAGAATGAGTTTGGGGTATTCCGTCTTGTTCAATGCTCTAAAATACCTTTAGTAGTAGTGGTGTTAATTCTGCTCTGAATGTTTGGTAGAATTCCCTAGTGAAGCCGTCAGGCACAGGGCTTTTTTTTTTGATGGGAGTTTTTTAATTACCTTTTCAATCTCTTCTTTTGTTATAGGTTTATTTAGTTGTTCTACCTCCGTTTGTGTTGGTATAGATAGGTAGTGTGTTTCTAGAAATTTGTCCATTTCCTCTAGGTTTTCAAATTTGTTTGAGTACAATTTTTCATAGTATTCTCTTATGATTTCTTTTAATTTCAGTTGGGTCTGTTGTGATATTGCCCATCTCATTTCTTATTCAGGTTATTTGCTTCCTCTCCTATTTTTCCTTTGTTAGTTCGGTCAATGGTTTTTCAATTTTATTGATCTTTTCAAAGAATCAGCTTTTGGTCTTGTTAACTCTTTCAATTGTCTATTTCTTTTAATTCTGCTCTAATTTTATTATCTGCTTTCTTCTGGTGCCCAAGAGTTTCTTTTGCTATTCTTTTTCTATTTGTTGGAATTCTTGGGTTAAGTCTTTAATTTGGCTCTTTCTTCTTTTTCCATGTCTGCATTTTTTTCTATAACTTGACCTCTGAGCACTGCTTTGGTTGTGTCCTAAAGGTTCTGGTAGGATGTGTTTTCATTCTCATTTGATTCCATGAATTTCTTTGTTCCATTTGTCTTAGTCAACTAATGCTGCTGTAACAGAAATAGCATAACTGGACTGTATTAACAAAGAGAAGTTTATTCTGTCAGTCAGTAGGCTGGAAGTCTGAATTCAGGTCGCTGGCACCAGGAGAAGGCTCTCTCTGTTGGCTCTGGAGGGAGGTCCTTGTTATCAGTCTTCCCTTGGTCTGGAAGCATCTCAGCACAAGAACCTCAGGTCTAAGGACATGTTCTTTTCCCAGTGCTGCTTTCATGGTGGTATGAAGTTCCCAAGTCTCTGCATACTTCCCTTTCCTTTTTATCTCTTGAGAGATAAAAGATGGTACAGGCCACACCCCAGGGAAACTCCCTTTACATTGGATCGCGAATGTGACCTAGTTAAGAGCCTTACAATCCCACTTCAATCCTCTTTAACATAAAATTACAATTGCAAAAGGGAGGACAATCACACAATACTGGAAATCATGGCCCAGCCAAATTGATATACATTTTTGGGGGGGGATATAATTCAATTCATTACCATCCTTCAGTTCTTCTATAACCCAATATTTTTTGAGCAAGGTGTTGTTCAGTTTCCATGTGTTTGATTTTATTTTCCTTGCTTTTTCTATTATTGATTTCTACTTTTATGGCTTTATGGTCAGAAAAGATGCTTTGTAATATTTCAATGTTTTGGACTCTGTTAAGGCTTAGTTTATGGTCTAATATGTGGTCTATTCTGGAGAATGCTCCCTGTGCATTGTATACCTGGCCGCTGTTTGGTGGAATGTTCCTCATATGTCTATGAGGTCAAGTTGGTTGATTGTGGCATTTAGATCTTCTGTGTCTTTATTGAGCTTCTTTCTGGATGTTCTGTCCTTCACCTAAAAGTTTTGTGTTGAAGTCTCCTACTATTATTGTGGAGGTGTTTATCTCTCTTTTCAATGTTTTTACAGCTTGTTTTATGTTTTTTGGATCCCTGTCATTTGGTGGGTAAGTATTTATTGTGGTTATGTCCTTCTAGTGTATTGACCCTTTAATCATATAGTGTCCTTCCTTATCCTTTGTGGTGATTTCACTTTAAAGTCTATTTTTCCAGAAATTAATATTGTCACTCCTACTCTTTTTTGACTGTTGTTTGCTTGATTTATTTTTTTTCATTCTTTGAGTTTTAGTTTGTGTCTTTAAGGCTAAAGTGTGTCTCTTGTAGGCAGCATATAGATGGATTGTGTTTTTTTATCCATTCTGTCATTCTCTGTCTCTTTAATGGTGCATTTAATCCATTTACATTCAGTGTAATATTTGATAGGCATGAGTTTAGTGATGTCTTTTTTTGTGTGTTGTTGAGTTTCTTTTTCCACTTAATTTTCTGTGCTGAGTCGTTTGTCTTTATATATTTTCTCTTCCCCTTTTTCATTGTTGTTGATTTTTTATTTGTTGAGTCTTTATGTTTTTCTTGTTTTTTATTTTGTTGTGTAGGATTGTTAGTTTCCTTTGTATTTACCTTAATATTTACCACTATTTTTCTACATTTAAACAACTGTTTTTTTTTAATGTATGTATAACGCCTTGACTTCCTCTCCAAAAGAAAGGCCTATGACTGCATTTTTTAATTCCTTTTTTGTTTTAATATTGTCTTCTTTTACGTAAGGACATTGCTGTTTCCCTGTTTTGAGCATTTTAGCTTTGATTTATTTTTTTGGTTTTCCTGTCTGGGTTGGTATCTGGTTGTTCTGTCCTGTGTTGTAGTCTTGGGTTGTTATCTGAGGTTATTGATTTTCTAACTGGAGGACTCTCGTTTATTTCTCATAATTTTGGTTTGGTTCTTGCAAATCCCCTAAACTACTGTTTATCTGGAAAAGTCCTAATTTCACCATCATATTTGAGAGACAGCTTTGCTGGATATAAATTCTTGGCTGGCAATTTTTTTCCTTCAAGGCTTTACATGTGTCATCCCATTGCCTTCTTGCATGCATGGTTTCTGCTGAGTAGTTTGAGCTTATTCTTACTGACTCTCCTTTGTAGGTGACTTTTCATGTATCCTTAGCCGCTCTTAAAATTCTCTTTATCTGTGGTTTTGGCAAGTTTGGTTATAATATGTCTTGGTGACTTTCTTTTGGGATATACCTTGTGTGGGGTTCAGTGAGCATCTTGGATTGATATCATCTTATATTTTACAATATTGGGGAAGGTTTCTGCCAACAAATCTTCAACAATTCTCTCTGTATTTTTTGTTATCTCCCCCTGTTCTGGTACTCCAAGTTAGTGCTTTTGATAGAGTCCCATATTAATCATAGAGTTCCTTCATTTTTAAAATTCTCTTATCTGATTTTTCCTCAGATATGTTGGTGTCAAGTGCTTTATCTTCAATCTCTCTAATTATGACTTGCCTTTCCTCAATTCTACTCCTATGACTTTCTATAGAGTTGTCTAGTTCTGAAATTTTATTGTTAAATTTCTGGATTTCTGTCTGCTTTCTCTCTATGGATTCTTACAGCCTATTAAATTTGTCATTATGCTCTTCTCTCATCTTCTTCAGTTCCTCTATTGCTTTGTTTTTGTGCTGCTTGCCTTGTTCTATGTTTTGCCCGTCTGCTTCCTGATCTCTTGAAGAGTTCTATATATTAATCTTTTGTATTCTACCTCTGGAAATTCCAGGGATTTCTCTTCATTAGGAAAATTTCTTGATTCTTTGTTTTGGGAGCTTGCTGAAGCCACCATGGTCTGCCTGTTTAAGTGATTTCATATTGACCGTTGTCTCTAAGCCATCAATAAATTATTGTATTTATTTATTTTATGTTTACTTATTGTGTCTTAGCTACTTTTTTTGATATGTCCAAGTAGGCTGCTCGAGTGATCTAGTTTGATTTTTTGCACCTTTGAAGCTCTAATTTCCTGTCACCAGGTGGTTAGACCTGTTAGTAGGTATGTGAGACCAGGAATCTGTTCACTTTTCTTGTATGGGTTCAACTCAGGTGTCTAGGTAGTCAGTCACCAAGTGTGTGGTGTAAGCTCTCACCTATAGTCCTAGATGAGCAGAGGTGATTGCTGTAGGAACAAGTATCTAGGGGGTCATGATTTGAGTAAGGCAGGGAGCCGACCCTGCCCCTGAGTGTCTGTGAGGAAAGCTTGTTCCTGTTCCCTAGAGCACATAGGTGGGTGGGTTTTTTTGCTGGATTTTGGGCACCCAATGCTGTTGGCTGTAAGAACTGGAAGGCACCACTTATTCTTGGACCTCTGTCATGGGTTGCTAGGTGGCATGGGTGAAGCCACTAATCCTCAGGCCCCTGATGTGTGTAGGTGAGGACTCTGTTTAATAGGCAGAGTGGTATCATATGTCACGAACCTGCCTCTCCTTCACATAGCTGAAACAGCTGAAGTTAGACTTCAAGTATATACCCTGTTGTACTGTGCCACTGAGGGCCTATGCTGTTGAAATGGGCTCACACAGGTCTATGCAGGGGTGAAAGGCAATCAACATCCATGGTCCCCTAATGCCTGTGCCTAGGGAAGGAGCTGTTTCTGCCCTGAGTACCCAACTTAGGGGAGCTGGCAGATTATTTTTTCCCTGTTTGTTAAAATATCCCTTCTCTAAGGCCAGGAGAGTGGTTCAGGGTGAGTGCTAGGGGATGAGGCAGTCTCTGAAGCTGGCTGTGACCCAGTGCAGGGTGATAAGGGAAAAAGGTAAGTTAGAGAGAGTTTTTTCCTAAAGGGGTATTTTTTGATCTGCATGGTAGGTTAAAGGCATGTATTTTTTTGTCAGTTGAGGGCTGCTATTTGCTGATTCTGGGGGTGTGAGTAGACTCTCCATCACTTGTTCTTTCCAGATATGGAAAACACCTCCTAAATGCTATTGCTTTCCTCACTGTGCTTGTGCCACTGGAACTGGCCTGCGGGGTGCCAGTTCCCACTGGGTCAGGTCTGGCAACTCTTTTCTGCTTCTGAGCCATTTCTCCCTCCTCCTGCAGCTCAGTACGGTTTCTCAACTTTGCCTTTCGTGTTCAGGACTCCTATATTGTCATATATAATCAGCTCAGTTGTTTTTTTGGTCTTTGTTGTAAGAGAGACCACAGGAAGTGTCTGACTACTCTACCATCTTGGCCAGCCTCCTCTGCTTTACATATTTTGAACTTTATGCTATTAGATTCACACATCTGTGGAAGTGTTATATGAGTGGATGGACATTTTTATCATTATGACATATTTTTCTTTTCCTTTAATAATGATCTTTGCTTTAAAGTTTAATTTCTCTTTCATCAGTATAACTAGATTAGGTTTCTATCAGTTAGAATTTTGGTCATATATCATTTCTATATTTTAATTTTTGAAACAAATGTTACAAAATAAAAGCTCTTGGAAGACAATACAGTAACATGTTTTTACAACTACAAGATAGAGAAGTTTTTTTTAAGAAAGAAAGAAAATCAGGTCAATATCACTTTATTGTGGTGAAATCATGAAATACATAATTAAAATAAAATTTTAAAGCATAATTAAAATTATGCTTTAATTAATATGTATTGCTATGTAACAGCAATGTAGAAGTATAGACTAAAATAATTCATTTATTTTAGTGGCTGCACCAGCAGAGGGAGTAAAGGGAATAAAAGAGTGGGACTAGGAAGCCTATGCCAAGGTCAATCCTATCTTACCTGTAACCTATGGTATTAAAAAATCCCAGGAGATTTTCACTCAGTCAAGATAGATTAATAAATTTACCTTTCTACCAGGAAATATCACAAATTTGTTTTATATGTAAAACGTATATATATTTTTAAAAGTTTTCAAGATATCATGTCTAAGATAATACATAAAAACAATAATACCTTAGGCTATTAAAATAACATATGGGTATCAAAATCACCAAATCAATGCTGGAAAATTTGAAAGCAACTGTGACAAAATTTTTATAAAATTATGAAATGGAAATGATAAAATTTTACTATTTAATGCTCCATAAATAAAAGATACAGAGTGTAAAAAAGTAAGTCAAAGGCTGTGAGCAAGTAAGCCAGATAAAAAAATGACCATATATGAGAAGTTTAATTTCAATATATATTAAAAGAATACTATTTCCCCTATTACATGGGGATAAAGTATAGGCTCTTGTCATTATTTTGAGCATTGCTTAATATTTGTTTTATATATACTATAAAAAATTTCCTCAATTTGATGTATATTTAGGACATTTCTATGTATTTGTTTTGTTTCTATGTATATAAGTATATATCTTTACATGTGTGTATCTATCACATGCATTGTTGTGAATGAATTTCTTTAATTGTGATAATTAGTTTAAAAAACGGTAGGGTCTAGAGTTAGGCCACCACTCATCTGTCAGTTTGTTGTACTGTGGTGGCTTGCGTGTTGCTGTGATGCTGGAAGCTATGCCACTGGTATTGCAAATACCAGCAGGATCACACATGGTGGAGAGGTTACAGTGGAGCTACCAGGCTAAGATAGACTAGGAAGAAGGACCCAGTGGTCTACTTCTGAACAAAATTGACCAATGAAAATCATTTAATTTTAGAGTTTTCAAAGGGCCGTTAACTTACTCAAATGTCTTAATAACTCAGTGACACGAAGATAACTGATAGAATAACTGTATTCTGCAGAAGGTGTACATGGGAAGCCAGGTATTTGGAAACCTCTAGGTTGATTAGCAAGTTCTGAGTTATAATGTTTCTGCTTTTAATCACGTAAAAAATCACATGGCTCAAAGTCAAAACTACAAAATGATGTATATTTTAAGGAGTCTTACTTCTGGTTCTGTCCTCACCACTCTCTCCCTTTCTTTTCATTTGTGTAAACATTTTCTAAAGTCTCTTTCCATTTTTAAAATATGAGCAAATATGTGTACACATAGTATGAGTGGGAATTCTTTCCTAAGAAACATAGGCAGTATGTCTGAAGGACAGTGAAGAGGCAGAAACATTGTAATCTCACTGGTTAATTTCTCACCTTCTCCTAACCACAATTATCTTTTCCTATTTCTTAAGCAAACCAGTTATGATCTTATATCAGGCTGTTGCTGTCCCTGGAATGCTCTTCCCTTATTCATCTGCATGGTTTGCTCCCTTAAACATCATGTTTTTGCCCAAATAGCACCCAATCAAGTCTTCTTTGATCACCCATTTAATAATTGCATCTCCCCTGTGCCATCTGTCATGGATTGGATTGTGTCCTCTCAAAATATCTGTCAACTTAGCTGGGCCCGGAGTCCCAGATTGTGTGATTGTCCACCATTTTATGTGATTTTCCTGTGTGTTGTAAATCCTATCACTATGATGAAATGAGATGGATTAGTGGCAGTTATATGGATTAGATATACAAGATTAGATGTTGTCTTAAGGCAATCTCTTTGAGATATGAAAGAGAAGCAAGCAGAGAGACAAGGGGACCTCATACCACCAAGAAAGCAGTGCCAGGAGCAGAGTGCATCCTTTGAACCTGAGGTTCCTGCACTAAGAGGACCTCCCTCTAGAGCTGACAGAGAGAGAAAGCCTTCCCCAGGAGCCGGTGCCCTGAATTTGGACTTGTAGACTACTAGACTGTGAGAGAATAAATTTCTCTTTGTTAAAGCCATCTACTTGTGGTATTTCTTTTATAATAGCCCTAGAAGACCAAGACACCATCCCATTTTCTTTACATTACATTTATCTTCTTGTAATTCAACTATCAACAACGATAATATATGTAATGTATTTATTTAAAGCCTATATTCACCTCTCCCCCCACAATAAAATTTAAGGTTCCATCATGGCAGGGCTTTTTGTGGTTGTTGTTGTTGTTATTTTGATGTCTGATTTATTTACTGTCTCTAAAAAAGTGCGTAAAAATTGGTGCACAATAGGCATTAGTTGAATAGACAGACAACCCCATAATGGATAAACGATATAAGTTGCACCGTGAAGAGACTGGAAGTTCCTCCAATCCAGAGGACTCCCACATTGTAGCTTTATAAGCCTATGACCTTAAGGGAGCCACGGTCAGGGTTGGTGTGAGCACTGGGCTGTTATATGCACACCCTTCACAATGGTTGTTGCAGTTAGCTGCCACCACATCAACCTCTGACTCGGGGGATCCATGCACAACAGAGCAAAATGCCCATGCCATTCCATAACCATTTGCAAATAGGACAGTTGTGATCCAGAGGATTTTCCAAAGTTGATTTTCAGAAGTAAATTGCCAGGCCTTTCTTCCTAGCTCATCTTAGCCTGTAAACTCCACTGAAACCTGTTCAACATCATAGCAAAAAGCAAGCCTTCACTGACAGACAGGTGACAGCTGAGCATGACATGCACTGGCTGGGAATTAGAGCCAGGTCTCATGCATGGAAGGGAAGAATTTTACCATTGAACCACCACTGCCCCCTTCTCAATAGACAACACTTTTTATTAGCTACTTGAAAGTATTATTTACCTTAATATATAATTGCTTGTTTACTCCTGCAGGCACACATTTTAGTGACTCATATCTGTGTAACCTAAGGTTCTAGAAGAAAAAATTAAGAGATTAGATATTTGCCCAATTTGCAGCTGAGATATATTTGCTGAAGTGTACCACAGAGCTTTTTCTAGAGTATAAAACATCCATAATGTATACGTTCCGTCCTTATAAACTTTCTGAGTGATGAGATAATCAAAGTTCCATGATTTTCATACTATTTATAGTACTAGAGGAGCCCTGGTAGCAAAGTAGTTAAGAGCTATGGCTGCTAATCAAAAGGTCAGCAGTTCAGATCCACCAGCCACTCCTTGGAAACCCTATGGGGCAGTTCTGCTCTCTCTCATAGGGTTGCTATGAGTTGGAATTGACTCAATGACATATTTTCTTGTTTGTTTTCGTACTACTAGAGTGGCGAAAGACAATTTCTCTGAAAGGTAGTTTATGAGGTTTTTATTTATCAGTATTTCCAGATGTATAATGCTAGTGCCTACACATGTAATTTAATTGGGTCTTATTAATTCACTGCCAAGAGGCAATGATCTCCTGAGTTCCTTCCAAGACTCTGGTGTCTACTAGATGTTCAAAGCATAAATACACACTGACGTTTTAGCCAGTAGTTTGCACATTTGGATAAGGTACAACTGATCGCCTGTTTGGGAGAAATTGCCATTAAAGAAAGTGTTCCTCTATCCAGTGTACAATATAGTATTTTTTTCAAGATTATTATTATTTTGACCCAGTATATTATTTTCACTTTGATGCTTCCTCTCACTCTTTTGCACTTCTTTCCTATCTTGTTTGGGAAGACACAATTAATTGGAATTGAAAACAAAACTGTGTATAGGTGCTGGTATAGCACATTTCAGTAGAATGTTAGTCAAACCAAATATTTCATAACACTGATTCACTCAAAATAAATAAGAATTTCAACTGTTAGTCATGACCTGATACAAAGCAACGAACCAGCGATCAGTATGCTAACACCATGCCCATCATGTCAAGTACTATGGGACTTCAGGTGATTTAAACCATCAAAAATAAATGAGTGTTTTTTTTTTTTTTTAAGGCACCTACCAATTGAAAATTCACCCCCACCGAAATAAAAATCATTTAATAACTCTATGCAAGTATCTCAGCAATGTTGGGGGGGCGGGTAGGCCTAAGCCTGTCCCTAAAGAAAAATTATAAGGCAGGAAGATAAAAGTACATAAATATAACACAAAAGAGAATATTTTATTTAAAAAAAATAAAATTAAAATGGACTACATTATATGTATACCTGCAGAATTTAAACACCATATTAAAAGCTAGGTTTTACTCTTTAATCAAAGGAGCTGTGGTGTCACAGTGGTTAAGCACTTGGCTGCCAAGAAAAAAATCTGTGGTTCCAACCCACCAGCCTTAGACAGAAAGACATAGAAGTCTGCTTCTATGAAGAGTACAGCCTTGGAAACTCTGGGGGGCAGTTTTACTCTGTCCTAAACGGTTGCTATGAGTCAATAGAATTGACAGAAAAGGGTTAAGCAGTAATCAAGTACTGAGAAATGTTAGGCTTTCAGTCATAAATTCTTGAATGACTGAATCAACAAGTGAATATATAAATAAATGAATGATTCCAAGACTAATTCAATTAAACCATTAATCAACGTGTCCTTTTAGTTCTACAAAGTACAAAAACGTATCTGTCATATTTCCGCACAAAAGTTATGCACTATTTCTTTATTTTCTCTTTAGGAAAATGCAGTCCAAGCAACAATGGTGTGGAGAATATTCCTTTGACAATTTCCCATTAGAAAAAGGGATTAAATTCTTACTTCTGTTTTTTTAAAGGATTAAAAGATTATATAACCAGTGCCGTTGAGTCGATTCCGACTCATAGTGACCCTACAGGACAGAATAGGACTGCCCCATAGAGTTTCCAAGGAGCACCTGGAGGATTCGAACTGCTGTCCCTTTAGTTAGCAGCCGTAGGACTTAACCACTAGGCCACCAGGGTTTTCAAAAGATTATATAGAGGGGCAAATTTACTTATCTGGAAAATAAGTTCCAATAAATTGAAGAATTTCCTTTAATATACCTACTCTTTTAAGTGTCTGCCTATTTTGAAAATGTTTCCACATTATAAACATCTAAGGCATGCATTACTACTGTATTTTATGATTAAAATAATTGAGGATAATTAAGTGTTGCAGACAAGAGACACCAGGTTTTACAGTCCAAAATTTTCTGTTCTTGGAAGCATGTTACTTTACCAGATAGAAGGTCAAGTCTCAAACAGTTTGTTGAATAAATATAAAATTAGGATAATCAATATATGTTTCAAATGTACAGTGCTTTCAACATATGGAGGTCTGAAACTTTTTACCTAATTTAATACAATAATAAAGATTTAGGTGATGCTATTGCAGAAACCATAAATCCATTTTCAGAAGGCTTCACACATCTAAATAAACAAGAAACAAAGACAGCATTTATGTTTATAGAGAGGTTAATCTATTCTCATAGGTCATTCATTAAGCATGTAATTATTACAAGTAAGTTATCAATAAATATGCTGTTTACTGTTGCTGAATGACTAATAATGAAAAATCCTGATGTGTTTTGCTCATGTAAATACAACCTCTTAAATTTCCAGATTTTGACTAATCAAGAAGTTTTATGCTTCAGGACAAGGAATTTTTGGTCACTTAGTCTGGTATATAGTTTTTTTTTTTTTTTTTTTAGTCTGGTATATAGGAATGATTTATATGGGGTAAAATTTAATTCATTCAAAATAGAGATACAAATAGTTTATATACGTAAATTAGAAAAACGGTATTATTAACATACGAATTCTATACGCTGCAAATTTTCTTCACTAATCATGAGTTGCACACACTGAATAACCTTGTCTTTTAATCTGAGCCACCAACACAGTAACTTTTTAGTCCCTAAACCAAGGGAAGGGAACCCTGGTTAAAGCAATCTGCTAACAGAAAGGTCACTGGTTCGAAACCACCAGAGGCTCCGTGGGATAAAGATGTGGCGGTCAGTTTCCATAGAGGTTTGCAGCCTTGGAAATTCTACGGGATCGCCATGAGTTGAAATCGCCTTGATGGCAGTATTTTTCTGTTTTTTTTTTTTTTCCCCTTTGGTTTATACCAAAGGAGTATAGGTTAAATTCTCTAGATGTAAACATCTATAATCTGGACAAGGATAGTGATGATATTTCAAAAAACACATTGTGGCGTTATTAGAAAGTGTTTCAGTTAAAACTTTGAAAACAGGGGGGCCAAGATGGCGGACTAAGTGGACGCTATCGCAGATCCCTCTTGCAACAAAGACTCGGAAAAACAAGGGAATCGATCACATACATAACAATCTACGAACTCTGCACAACAAGCACAGACTTAGAGACGGAAAATGAACAAATATGGGCAGACAGCGACAGTTTTCAGAACCAGGAGCCAGCATACCAGGCCGGTGACCTTCGGAGCCCGATCTGGGGCAGAGCCCGGGGGGCAGACGGCACAGAAGGGGGGCCCACCCCTTCCCCCCCGAACCCATCCCGGGAGGAAGTCTAGCTGGTTGGCGCGGGCGGCGTAACGGTGCAGCCGGAGGGAGAAGCACCCAGGAGGCAGTGACTGATCTGGGAGTGGGGAGAACAGCGTCCCAGCTGGGGAGCCATCCGACCAGGAGTTAGGCGAGAAGCAGACGGGGCGTGAGTGGGGGGGGGTCAGCTATATTTCCCTAAAGTGACCCCCGGGCGGGGCCCGCACATTTGTGTGGGAGGACGCACACCCAGTCCGTACATGTGGCGCAGCACACCGGAGGGAGAAATCCCCGGAAGTGACTGGTCTCGGAGCGGGGAAAACAGCGTCCCAGACAGGGAGCCATTCCGCTGGGATTTGGGCGCGCGTGCGGGTGGGGCATGAGGGCGGGGTCCATTTTTATTCCCCTGAATTGACCCGGGGGCGGGCCCACCTGGCCGTGCGGGTGACGCCCACCCAGTTCGCACGAGAGGTGTGGCACACCGGAAGGAGAAGTCCCCGGGAGGAAGTGACTGGTCCTGGAACGGGAAAAGCAGCGTCCCAGCCCGGAAGTCGTCCCGCTGGGATTTGGGCGCGTGCACGGGCGGGGCGTGACCGCGGGGCCCAATTATACTCACCTGAATAGACCCTGGGGGCGGGCCCACCCGTTCGTGTGGGAAACGCCCACCCAGTGAACGCGAGCGGTGCCGCGCACCGGAGGGAGAAGTCCCCGGGAAGAAGTGATTGGTCTCCGAGCAAAGAAAGCAGCGTCCTAGCCAGGGACCCGTCCCGCCCAGATTTTGGCGAATGGGGGCGGAGCGTGAACGCGGTGTTCAGCTCTATATTCTGTGGTGCTACACTCCTAGCTCTCTGATCCCTCCCCCACCCTCCCCAGGCGGCCCCATTAACATCTGAATACCCGGAGCCAGAGGGAGAATTCAGATAGGGATCTGACTGCATTTTTTTTTAGCTGACTACCTGGAAAATCTAGTTTCCCAGTGATAGCTCGGAGACAGCAGTCCATATCAAACCACATAAAGAAACAGACCATGACAGCTTCTCCAACCCCCCAAACAAAAGAATCAAAATCTTTCCCAAATGAAGATACAATCCTGGAATTATCAGATACAGAATATAAAAAACTAATTTACAGAGTGCTTAAAGATATCACAAATGAAATTAGGATAAATGCAGAAAAAGCCAAGGAACACACTGATAAAACTGTTGAAGAACTCAAAAAGATTATTCAAGAACATAGTGGAAAAATTAATAAGTTACAAGAATCCATAGAGAGACAGCATGTAGAAATCCAAAAGATTAACAATAAAATTACAGAATTTGACAACGCAATAGAAAGTCAGAGGAGCAGACTCGAGCAATGAGAATGTAGACTGGGACTTCTGGAGGACCAGGGAAACAACACCAACATAGCTGAAAAAAAAACAGATAAAAGAATTAAAAAAAATGAAGAAACCCTAAGAATCATGTGGGACTCTATCAAGAAGGATAACTTGCGAGTGATTGGAGTCTCAGAACAGGGAGGGGGGACAGAAAACACAGAGAAAATAGTTGAAGAACTCCTGACACAAAACTTCCCTGACATTATGAAAGATGAAAGGATATCTATCCAAGATGCTCATCGAACCCCATTTAAGATTGATCCAAAAAGAAAAACACCAAGACATATTATCATCAAACTTGCCAAAACCAAAGACAAACAGAAAATTTTAAAAGCAGCCAGGGAAAAAAGAAAGGTTTCCTTCAAGGGAGAATCAATAAGAATAAGTTCAGACTACTCAGCAGAAACCATGCAGGCAAGAAGGGAAAGGGACGACGTATACAGAGCACTGAAGGAGAAAAACTGCCAACCAAGGATCATATATCCAGCAAAACTCTCTCTGAAATATGAAGGAGAAATTAAGATATTTACAGATAAACACAAGCTTAGAGAATTTGCAAAAACTAAACCAAGACTGCAAGAAATGCTAAAGGAGATTGTTTGGCCTGATGACCAATAATATCAGCTACCAGCACAATACAAGGTCACAAAACAGAATGTCCTGATATCAACGCAACTCAAATAGGGAAGGCACAAAAACAAACAAATTAAGACTAATTCTAAAAAATAAATAAATAAACAAAATAATACACATAACTGGAAATCAATAGATAAACGATCACAATAATCAAAAAGAGGGACTAAATATAGGAGGTATTGAACTGCCAGATGGAGAGTGACACAAGGCAATATAGAAGAATACAAGTTAGGTTTTTACTTAGAAAAATAGGGGTAATAATAAGGTAACCACAAAAAGGAATATCAGTTCCATAACTCAAGAAAAAAGCCAAGAAAAACGTAAAGACTCAACAAACATAAAGTTAAACATTATGAAAATGAGGATCTCACAAGCTACTAAGAAAAACGTCTCAGCACAAAAAAGCATGTGGAAAAATGGATTGGCCAACAACACACATGAAAAGGCATCAAAATGACAGCACTAAAAACTTATTTATCCATAATTACGCTGAATGTAAATGGACTAAATGCACCAATAAAGAGACAGAGAGTCACGGACTGGATAAAGAAACACGATCCATCTATATGCTGCCTACAAGAGACACACTTTAGACTTAGAGACACAAACAAACTAAAACTCAAAGGATGGAAAAAAATATATCAAGCAAATAATAAGTAAAAAAGAAGAGGAGTAGCAATATTAATTTCTGACAAAATAGACTTTAGACTTAAATCCGCCACAAAGGATAAAGAAGGACACTACATAATGATAAAAGGGACAATTGAGCAGGAAGACATAACCATATTAAATATTTACGCACCCAATGACAGGGCTGCAAGATACATAAATCAAATTTTAAAAGAATTGAAAAGTGAGATAGACACCTCCACATTTATAGTAGGGACTTCAACACACCACTTTTGGAGAAGGACAGGACATCCAGTAAGAAGCTCAATAGAGACGCAGAAGTCCTACTTAAGAACAATCAACCAACTTGACCTCATTGACTTATAAGGAACTCTCCACCCAACTGCTGCAAAATATACTTTTTTTTCTAGTGCACATGGAACATTCTCTAGAATAGACCACATATTAGGTCATAAAACAAATCTTTCCAGAATCCAAAACATCGAAATATTACAAAGCATCTTCTCAGACCACAAGGCAATGAAGCTAGAAATCAATAACAGAAAAACTAGGGAAAAGAAATCAAATACTTGGAAACGGAACAATACCCTCCTGAAAAAAGACTGGGTTATAGAGGACATCAAGGAGGGAATAAGGAAATTCATAGAAAGCAACGAGAATGAAAATACTTCCTATCAAAACCTCTGGGACACAGCAAAAGCACTGCTCAGAGGCCAATTTATATTGATAAATGCACACATACAAAAAGAAGAAAGAGCCAAAATCAGAGAACTGTCCCGACAACTTGAACAAATAGAAAGTGAGCAACAAAAGAACCCATCAGGCACCAGAAGAAAACAAATAATAAAAATTAGAGCTGAACTAAATGAATTAGAGAACAGAAAAACAATTGAAAGAATTAACAAAGCCAAAAGCTGGTTCTTTGAAAAAATTAACAAAATTGATAAACCATTGGCTAGACTGACTAAAGAAATACAGGAAAGGAAACAAATAACACGAATAAGAAACGAGAAGGACCACATCACAACAGAACCAAACGAAATCAAAAGAATCATTTCAGATTACTACGTAAAATTGTACTCTAACAAATATGAAAACCTAGAAGAAAGGGATAAATTCTTGGAACAATACTGCCTACCTAAACTAACACATTCAGAAGTAGAAAAACTAAATAGACCCATAACAAAAAAAGAGATTGAAACGGTAATCTAAAAACTTCCAACAAAAAAAAGCCCTGGCCCAGACGGCTTCACTGCAGAGTTCTACCAAACCTTCAGAGAAGACTTAACACCATTACTACTGAAGGTATTTCAAAGCATAGGAAAAGACGGAATACTACCCAACTCATTCTATGAAGCTACCATCTCCCTGATACCAAAACCAGGTAAAGACATTACAAAAAAAAAAAATTATAGACCTATATCCCTCATGAACATAGATGCAAAAATCCTCAACAAAATTCTAGCCAATAGAATCCAACAACACATCAAAAAAATAATTCACCATGATCAAGTGGGATTTATACCAGGTATGCAAGGCTGCTTTAATATTAGAAAAACCATTCATGTAATCCATCACATAAATAAAACAAAAGATAAAAACCACATGATCTTATCAATAGATGCAGAAAAGGCATTTGACAAAGTTCAACACCCATTTATGATAAAAACTCTTACCAAAATAGGAATTGAAGGAAAATTCCTCAACATAATAAAGGGCATCTATGCAAAGCCAACTTTATGCAAAGCCAACAGACAATATCACTCCAAATGGAGAGAACCTGAAAGCATTTCCCTTGAGAACGGGAACCAGACAAGGATGCCCTTTATCACTGCTGTTATTCAACATCGTGAAAAAAAAAAAAAAAAAATTTTTTTTTTTTTTTTTTTTATTCATCATCGTACTTGAAGTCCTAGCCAGGGCAATTAGGCTAGACAAAGAAATAAAGGGTATTCAGATTGGTAAGGAGGAAGTAAAGCTATCACTATTTGCAGATGACATGATCGTATACATGGAAAACCCTAAGGAATCCTCCAGAAAACTACTGAAACTAATAGAAGAGTTTGGAAGAGTCTCAGGTTATAAAATAAACATAGAAAAATCACTTGGATTCCTCTACATCAACAAAAAGAACACCGAAGAGGAAATAACCAAATCAATACCATTCACAGTAGCCCCCAAGAAGATAAAATACTTAAGAATAAATCTTACCAAGGACGTAAAAGACCTATACAAAGAAAACTATAAAACTCTGCTACAAGAAATTCAAAAGGACATTCTTAAGTGGAAAAACATACCCTGCTCATGGATAGGAAGACTTAACATAGTAAAAATGTCTATTCTACCAAAAGCCATCTATACATATAACGCACTTCCAATCCAAATACCAATGTCGTATTTTAAGGGGATAGAGAAACAAAACACTAATTTCATATGGAAGGGAAAGAAACCCCGGATAAGCAAAGCATTACTGAAAAAGAAGAAGAAAGTGGGAGGCCTCACTCTACCAGATTTCAGAACCTATTATATAGCTACAGTAGTCAAAACAGCCTGGTACTGCTACAACAACAGGCACACAGACCAATGGAACAGAGTTGAGAACCCAGATATAAATCCATCCACGTATGAGCAGCTGATATTTGACAAAGGACCAGTGTCAGTCAATTGGGGAAATGATAGTCTTTTTAACAAATGATGCTGGCATAACTGGATATCCATTTGCAAAAGAATGAAACAGGACCCATACCTCACACCATGCACAAAAACTAACTCCAAGTGGATCAAAGACCTAAACATAAAGACTAAAATGATAAAGATCATGGAAGAAAAAATAGGGACAACCCTAGGAGCCCTAATACAGGGCATAAACAGAATACAAAACATTACCAAAAATGATGAAGAGAAACCAGATAACTGGGAGCTCCTAAAAATCAAACACCTATGCTCATCTAAAGACTTCACCAAAAGAGTCAAAAGACCACCTACAGACTGGGAAAGAATTTTCAGCTATGACATCTCGGACCAGCGCCTGATCTCTAAAATCTACATGATTCTGTCAAAACTCAACCACAAAAAGACAAACAACCCAATCAAGAAGTGGGCAAAGGATATGAACACACATTTCACTAAAGAAGATATTCAGGCAGCCAACAGATACATGAGAAAATGCTCTCGATCATTAGCCATTAGAGAAATGCAAATTAAAACTACGATGAGATTCCATCTCACACCAACTAGACTGGCATTAATCCAAAAAACACAAAATAATAAATGTTGGAGAGGCTGCGGAGAGATTGGAACTCTCATACACTGCTGGTGGGATTGTAAAATGGTACAACGACTTTGGAAATCCATCTGGCGATATCTTAAACAGTTAGAAATAGAACTACCATACAACCCAGAAATCCCACTCCTCGGAATATACCCTAGAGATACAAGAGCCTTCACACAAACAGATACATGCACACCCATGTTTATTGCAGCTCTGTTCACAATAGCAAAAAGCTGGAAGCAACCAAGATGTCCGTCAATGGATGAATGGGTAAATAAATTGTGGTATATTCACACAGTGGAATACTACGCATTGATAAAGAACAGTGACGAATCTCTGAAACATTTCATAACATTGAGGAATCTGGAAGGCATTATGCTGAGCGAAATGAGTCAGAGGCAAAAGGACAAATATTGTATAAGACCACTAATATAAGATCTTGAGAAATAGAAAAAACGGAGAAGAACACATACTTTTGTGGTTACAAAGGGGGGAGAGAGGGAGGGAGGGAGAGGGCTTTTTATTGATCAATCAGTAAATAAGAACTGCTTTGGGTGAAGGGAAAGACAACACTCAATACAAGGAAGGTCAGCCTAATTGGACTGGACTAAAAGCAAAGAGGTTTCCGGGATAAAATGAAAGCTTCAAAGGTCAGCGGAGCAGGGGCTGAGGTCTGGGGAACTTGGTTTGAGTGGACTTCTAAGTCAATTGGCAAAATAATTCTAATATGAAAACATTCTGCATCCCACTTTGAATTGTGGCGCCTGGGGTCCTAAATGCCAACAAGCGGCCATCTAAGATACATCAATTAGTCTCAACCCACCTGGAGCAAAGGCAAAGGAAGAACACCAAGGTCACACGACAACTAAGAACCCAAGAGACAGAAAGGGCCACATGAACCAGAGACCTACATTATCCTGAGACCAGAAGAACTAGTTGGTGCCCGGCCACAATGGATGTCTGCCCTGTCAGGAAGCACAACAGACAACTCCTGAGGGAGCAGGAGACCAATGGGATACAGACCCCAAATTCTCATGAAAAGACCATACCTAATGGTATGACTGTGACTAGAGGAATCCCAGAGACAATGCTCCCAGAACTTCTGATGGCACAGGACAGGAACCATCCCCGAAGACAACTCATCAGGCATGAAAAGGACTGGTCAGTGGGGGTGAGAGAGATGCTGATGAAGAGTGAGCTAATTAAATCAGGTGGACACAGGAGAGTGTTTTGGCAACTCTTGACTGGAGGGGATGGGAAGATAGAGAGAGAGGGAAGATGGCAAAATTGGCATGAAACGAGAGACTGAAAGGGCTGACTCAATAGGGGGAGAGCAAGTGGGAGAAGGGAGTAAGATGTATGTAAACCTACATGTGACAGACTGATTGGAATGGTAAATGCTCACTTGAAGCTTAATAAAAATTAATTAAAAAAAAATTCAATCCAACCAATGATGCCGTGGAGAATATTTCTTTGAGACGTTCCAATTAGAAGAAATGGTGAAATTATTATTTCTCTGCATATATACGTACCTAAAAAATGCTTTAATAAACTGAAGAATTTCCTTTAAAGTATTTACTCCTTTAAGCGTCTGCTAGTTTTGAAATATTTTCGTACAATAAACATCTAAGACATACATTAGTATCATGTTTTATGATTAAGATAATGAGGATAACTAAGTGTTCAAGACAAGAGACAAACCAGACTTTATAATCCAAAGTTTCTTGTCTTAGAAGTATGTTACTTTACCAGGTAGAAAGTCAAGTTTAAAACAGTTTGTTGGATAAATATAAAATTAGAATAATCAGTGTATGTTTCAAATGGATAATGCATTCAGCCTACAGCAGTCTGAAATTTTTTACCTAATTTTTTTTTTTAATTTAATATGGTAATAAATGTTTGTGGTGATGCTATTGCAGAAATCTTAATTCCATTTTCAGAAGCCCTCAAACACCTAAATATACAAGACAAAAAACATTGGCAGCATTTATGTTTATAGAGAGGCTGATCTATTTTCATAAAATTAAGCATATAATTCTTTTAAGCAAGTTATCAATAAATACAGTGTTTACTGATGATGAAAAACCCTGATGTGTCATGCTTGTGCAAATACGACCTCTTTTAATCTCCAGATTTTGACTAATTATCAAGAAGTTTTGTGCTTCAAGAGAAGAAATTTTTAATCACTTAAGTCTGGTATGTAGGAATGATTGATTATATGGGATAAAATGCAATTTATTAAAAACAGAGATACAAATGTTTTACATATGTAAATTAGAAAGTATTGTTCATAACATAGGAATTGAATTCTATATACTGCAGATTTTCTTCATTAATCATGAGTCGCACACACTGAATATCATCAGTCCATCAACCTTGTCTTTTAATCTGAACCACCAATACAGTAACTTTTTAGTCCCTAAACCAAAGGAGCAGAGATTAAAATCTCTAAATGTAAACATCTATAATCAGGACCAGGATAATGGTGATGTTGTTTAAAAAAAGCAAATTGAGGCTTCATTGAAAAGTGTTCCAGTTAAAACTTAGAAAACGCTCTCAGAATGTTGACTCTGTAAGGTAGCCTAACTGAAATGACTAAGGGGATTACATTGATAATTCTCTAAAAGCATTACTGTATACATTTCATTTTTGATAAAGAGAAGTATAATAAAAAAATCCTATACTCCAGTTAACTATATTTGCATGTTTAAAAATTTAAAAATGTGTGTAAGTGGCAAATAATTCAGTAGGATTAAGAAAATGGAAATAAAAGCCCTTTCCTCGCTTTTCTTAATTCAATAGTGAAGAATTTCTTGGTGATTGTCCATTTTTTATATTTATATCCTTTATATATTTTCACCTATTTCAGTTTCCATCTATCTCTTTCTAGTTATTTTTTCTGTTTTATAAAAAAAGATGATTTTCCATCTTTCCTTTATATTTAGCAATGTATTCCAGAGAGCTTTTTCTAGAGATGTAAAACTCAGATACAATATAATAAAAGTGTTTTTCTTTGAAGCCCAACCTTACGAAAAATTTTTTTTCTATTTTTATGGGGTAAATGTTTGTTGGATTTTAGTTTTTCTTTCAGCAATAGATTATTACATCAAGCCTGTTTTTATGTCTATAGCAGCACTAGGTTTTAAGCTCCAGAGCTCACTCTCTCACTCAGACCAATTTTGGGGAAATCAAATCAGGGAAGAAAAATTATAAATTATTATTTGGACTGGAAAATAAATTGTTATTCTTATTTAATCAATTCAGAAGATACACACTGGGATTTTCTTTACACAAGGCAAAAGCGAAAACATTAGTTTGTTGAGGACAAGTAAAAACATGTGTCTTTACATCCATAGCAGTTTGTTGAAAAAGCATTTTCAGTTACGTGACCATCCCCAACCCTCGCAATCACATCCCTCCCATCCTCTCTAATACCCATTTGAATTTTCCTCAAAAGCACTTACAGCTATCTGAAGTTTTTATTTTTACTAAAATAATTAACTGTTCAGTCTTCATCTCTTTAATAAAGTACAGGTTTCATGAAATTAGGGATTTTCTGTTTTATTCAAATATACACCTAGCCTTTAGCGACTCTAAGTATAAATTTGTTGCATAATCAATTAATGAGTGAATATATATGATACAAATTCATTACAAGAGTAAAGGTTATTGCCTCATTTTACAAATATAGGAAACATGTTCTGGAGAAGTTTGTTGTTAACTGTATAGGACTGAGAAATGACAGCGATAGGACCCAAATGTTCTCTCTCTTTATTCCCCAGCCAGGGTTCTGGTAACTCATCTGTAGGAAAATGTATTTGCCTAAAATGTTAGATATATACGCTATATATGCCTAATATATGATACTTATTTTAAAGCAGATTGCAACTAGTTCATCTTCATGAAAGTTTGAAGATGTTCTTTGAAAACCGAAGAAACTATTGAATGACGCAGAAGTTCTCGGTAACTATTCGTTTGTTGAATACAGCAAGTGCGTGAAGATCACAAAAGGGGAAGCAGCTTTTTTGATACGAGAAACAGCACCTATTAAAAATGAATAGGTCTTCTGTGCTCTTTAAAAGGGGACTCAAAAATACTTTTCAGGATCACTGAGAGATTTAGAAATGACATGACATAGGACAGGACAAAGTTCCATTTTATTATACACAGGTCTCCATATGTTGGAGCTGACTCAACTACAACTAAAAACATCATATTACATGTATTCTAAAGTACCTGACAGTAGTATATGCTCTAAAAAAGTGCTTCAAAACAATAATAATAGCAGTGTTTCTAAAGATAACAAGGGACAATTTAAGAAACATTTATGATGTACTGAATACTTTCCTAAGTTTGTTATACATACTGCCACCTCTAATCCTCATCATGTGCTATGAGAGAGGGATCATTCTTCCCAGATTGGTAAAGATTTGAAGGCTGAACATATGATTAAAATGCCAGTTTTACACAGTGATTGACCATTATCCTGACCCGGATAACTGGAAATCAGAGCTCTTAATCACTACAAATTATTATGTGTTTTCCCTTCTATTCAACCAACCTCAAAAAACTATCCAGAATATACCATCTGTCAGTTCGTTTTTTAAAAATATTTAGATAGAATATCTTGATAATTGGCATGAAAAATCCCCCCCCCCCGCATCAAAAGCCATATAGGTAAAGAGGTAGTATTAATATTTCAGTGAAATGAAAATTTATTCATTGTTTAAAATCTTTATTTAATATCAAATACTTGGAAAGAACTTCACTTGATGTTGGAAAGGCACAACATTGTACAAGATACAATCGTTGAGGAACTTCTAAGAAAATAAAAGACGATAAGACAAAGCAACTGCTTTTGCTGCGGTTGTCCATGAAGAATGCATATAAAAGATGTTTGATAAGTTTCCCACAGATGAGATAAGCCAAAAGATATTTGACAGATGAAAGCAGAATTTGGAAGACTTTAATTCCAAATAAATGTTTGAAGTACAGTTTAATTATTATTGTGATTGCTGCTGTTGTTCTTATTGCTACTATTATTATTGTCATTCTTATTATGAGTGAGTGAGAAGAGAGTGTTGAAAAAATGATACAGGAGATCGGAAAAATACAGGTATCACAGATAAATCAAAGTGAAAGCAGGTCCGTTGGTGAGTAAATCAAAGGATAAAAGAATTAAGCAACTAGTCTAGGATAAGAATCTGGTGGCAACAACCAACAATATGATTAGTGATGTAGATATTGGTGATGAACTTTCAGAGATTTTGTTGAAAAGGTTAAAGATAAAGGAGAGGAAAAACAAAATTAGTAATTTAAAATGAAAGAAATAAAAAGTTAAATTAGTACTGAAAGACATCACGCCCCAATTTTGTTAATGTTTTGTTTTTCAGCAAGTAGAATGAAAGAGAGTTGGTAGAGTTGGAAAGCTGAAGAATAATTTGAAGAATAAGAAATTAACAGGAACTGAGAAGCAGATTTAGTGTGGGGTAATGCATAAGGGAAGGAGGTTTTGATCAGCTTGAGATATTGCAGAAAGTAAAGTTCCAAATGATTTCAATCTCGTATGTCATAGTGATAGAAGATAAGATAATGTTGGCATTGTTATGCATACAGTACTACTTCTAGAAAGCATATTTTGCCCAGTATTGTCTATAGCCAAATAACAATAATGTAAGACTGGGAAAACATTGAAAAGATTTTATTCCAATTATCCAACAACATTACATTATCTCCAAAGTTTCTTTAAAAAGTAACTATAGCAACATACTCTACATCTATCTTAAAAAAAACAAAAAAAAAGTTGCCAACTAGCCAACTTTGACTCAGAGTGACCCCATGTGTATTAGAGTAGAACTGTGCTCCACAGGATTTTCAATGGCTGATTATTTGGAATTAGATCACCAGGCATTTCTTATGAGGCACCTTTGGGTAGATTCAAGCATTTAAACTTTTGGTTATCAACCACCATTTAACTATTTGTACCACCTAGGGATTCCTGTCTGTTAGTTTATCATACTGTGAGGACTTGCATGTTGCTGTGATGCTTGAAGCTATGCCACTGGTATGCAGATACCAGCAGGTGGTGGACCATGAGTGGACAGGTTTTCAGCTGAGCTTCCAGACTAAGACGGAATAGGAAAAGGACCCAACAGCCTACTTCTGAAAAGCATTAGCCATTGAAAACCTTATGAATGGAAGCAGAACATTGTCTGATACAGTACTGGAGGATGAGCCCCCAGGCTGGAAGGCACTCAAAAGACGACGGGGAAGAGCTGCCTCCTCAAAGTAGAGTCAACCTTAATGACGTGGATGGAGTAAAGCTATCGGGACCTTCATTTGCTGATAAAGCACAACTCAAAATGAGAACAAACAGCTGCAATCATCCATTGATAATCAGAACGTGGAATGTACGAAGTATGAATCTAGGAAAATTGGAAATTGTCAAAAATGAAAGGGAACATATAAACATCAATATCCTAGGCATTAGTGAGCTGAAATGGACTGGTATTGGCCATTTTGAATTGGACAATCATATAGCCTACTATGCTGGGGATGACATCTTGAAGAGGAATGGTGTTGCATTCATCATCTGGAAGAACATTTCAAGGTCTATCATGAAGTACAGCGCTATCAGTGATGGGACAATATCCATATGCCTACAAGGAAGACCAGTTAATACGACTATTATTCAAATATACACACCGACCACTAAGACCAAAGATGAATAAATACAAGATTTTTATCAGCTGCTGCAGTCTGAAATTGATCAAACACACAATCAGGGTGCATTGACAGTCACTGGTGATTAGAATGCAAAAGTTGGAAACAAAGAAGGATCGGTAGTTGGAAAATATGGCGTAAGTGATAGAAACAATGCCAGAGATTGAATGACAGAATTTTGCAAGACCAATGGCTTCTTCATTGCTAATACCTTCTTTCACCAACATAAATAGTGACTATATGCATGGAACTCACCAGATGGAACACACAGAAATCAAATTGACTACATCTGTGGAAAGAGACGGGGGAAAAGCTCAATATCATCAGTCAGAACAAGGCCAGGGGACAACTGTGGAACAGTTCATCTATTGCTCATACGCAAATTCAAGTTGAAACTGAAGAAAATCAGAGCAAGTCCACGGGAGCCAAAATATGACTGTGAGTAGATCCCACCTGATTTTAGAGACCATCTGAAGAATAGATTTGATGCACTGAACACTAATGACAGAAGACCAGACGAGTTGTGGAATGACATCAAGGACATTAAACATGAAGAAAGCAAGAGATCATTGAAAAGAAAGAAAAGACGAAGATGGATGCCAGAGGAGACTCTGAAACTTGCTTTCGAATGTCAAGCAGCTAAAGTGAAAGGGGGAAATGATGAAGTAAAAGAACTGAACAGAAGGTTTCAAAGGGCGGCTCAAGAAGACAAAGTAAAATATTATAATGACATGTGCAAAGAGCTGGAGTTAGAAAACAAAAAGGGAGGAACACGCTCCACGTTTCTCAAGCTGAAAGAACTGAAGAAAAAAATTCAAGCCTCGAGTTGCAACAGTGAAGGATTCTATGAGGAAAATATTAAAGGATGCAGGAAGCATCAAAAGAGAATGGAAGAAATACACAGAGTCATTATATCAAAAATAATTAGTTGATGTTCAACCATTTCAAGAGGTACATATGATAGGAACCAATGGTACTGAAGGAACAAGTCCAAGCTGCTCTGAAGGCATTGGCAGAAAACAAGGCTCCAGGAATTGATGGAATATCAACTGAGATGTTTCAACAAACGGATGCAGCACTGGAGGTACTCACTTGTCTATGACAAGAAATATGGAAGACAGCTCCCTGGCCAACTGACTGGAAAAGATCTGTATTTATGCCTATTCCCAAGAAAGGAGGTCCAACCAAATGGGGAAATTATAGAACAATATCATCAATATCACATGCAAGCAATATTTTGCTGAAGATCATTCAAAAACAGATGCAGCCAGAAATTCAGGCTGGTTTCAGAAGAGGACGTGGAACCAGGGATATCATTGCTGATGTCAGATGGATCCTGGTGAAAGCAGAGAATACCAGAAGGATGTTTACCTGTGTTTTATTGACTATGCAAAGGCATTTAACTGTGTGGATCATAACAAATTATGGACAACATTGCGAAGGATGGGAATTCCAGAACACTTGATTGTGCTCATGAGAACCTTTACATAGATCAAGAGGCAGTTGTTCGGACAGAACAAGGGGATACTGATTGGTTTAAAGTCACGAAAGGTGTGCATCAGGGTTGTATTCTTTCACTGTACCTATTCAATCTGTATGCAGAGCAAATAATCAGAGAAGCTGGGCAATATGAAGAAGAATGGGGCATCGGGTTTGGAGGAAGGCTCATTAACAACCTGTGTTATGCAGATGACACAACCTTGCTTGCTGAAAGTGAAGAGGACTTGAAGTATTTACTGATGAAGATCAAAGACCACAGTCTTCAGTATGGATTGCACCTCAACATAAAGAAAACAAAAATCCTCGCAACAGTACCAACGAGCAGCATCATGATAAATGGAGAAAAGATTGAAGTTGTCAAGGATTTCATTTTACTTGGATCCACAATCAACAGCCATAGAAGCAGCAGTCAAGAAATCAAAAGATGTGTTGCATTGGGTAAATCTGCTGCAAAGGACCTCTTTAAAGTGTTGAAAGGCAAAGATGTCACCTTAAAGACTAAGGTGCACCTGACCCAAGCCATGGTATTTTCGATCACATCATATGCATGTGAAAGCTGGACAATGAATAAGGAAGACTGAAGAATTGACACCTTTGGATTTGTGGTGTTGTCGAAGAATATTGAATATACCATGGACGGCCAAAAGAACAAACAAAATCTGTCTTGGAAGAAGTATAACCAAAATGCTCCTTAGAAGCAAGGGTAGCGAGACTGTGTCTTACATATTTTGAACATGTTGTCAGGAGGGATCAGCCCCTGGAGAAGGACATCATGCTTGGCAAAGTACAGAGTCAGCTGAAAAGAGCAAGAGCCTCAACAAGTTGGATTGACACAGTGGCTGCAACAATGAGCTCAAGCATAACGACTGTAAAGATGGCACAGGACCGGGCAGTGTTTTGTTCTGTTGTGCACAGGGTCACTGTGAGTCGGAACCAACATTTCTGTAAGGGTCCCTAATTCATGTGTCAACAACCTGCTTGACAGCAGTGTCATTTCAAAGACAGGATGTGTAGCTCAGGCCTTCCTAGTGGTTTTCTTTGTGTATCTGGAGTTGCTATTCCTCACCATCATGGCCCATGACCACTACGTGGTCATCTGCCAGCCTCTCCACTACCCTGTGATCATGAACCGTCGAGTCTGTGTCCACATGACACTGGTTTCCATCCTCAGTGGTCTGGTCTACTCAGGATTCCACACAGGCATCACTTTCAGGCTCCCTTTTTGTCAGTCTAGTTATTCATCAGTTTTTCTGTGACATTCCCTCTCTGCTGAAGCTCTCCTGCTCTGACACCTTCAACAATGAGATGATAATCCTTGCCTCTGGTCTGGGGACTGGTGGAGGCTGTTTCATTTTCATCATCAGGTCTTACCTTCACATATTTTTTACTGTGCTCAAGTTCCCAAGCAGAACTGACAGAGCAAAGGCTTTTTCCACCTGCATCCCTCATACCCTCGTGTTGTCTATCTTCCTCAGCTCACTTGTATACATATACCTAAGACCATCTGGAAACTCTGCAACCATTCAGGATGTGGTCCTTTCTGTGTTCTATTCTGTAATTGTCCCCCTCCTCAACCCCATTATCTACAGTCTCAGAAATGAACAAATAAAATGTGCCATCAGGAAAATCATGAAAAAAATATTTTAATCAGGAAATTTATAGGAAATTGCTTAGGCTCACCCTAAGTTATTGGGTGAAATTCATGTTTTCAGCAATAAATGAGGTTATAGATTAGAATTATATAGATATACTTTATATAATTGTTGACAAAGAATATTGACTGCACCTTGGACAGCCAGAAGAATGAACAAGTCTGTCTTGGAAGAAGTACAGCCATAGGGATTCTTGAATTTGAGGATGGTGAGACCTCATTTTGCGCTCTGTGGGCATGTTATCAGGAGGTACCAAACCTTGGAGAATGAGATAAGCCTTGTTAATGTAAAGGCTGAGCAAAAAAGGAAGACCTTTGATGAGATGGATTAACACAGTGGTTGCAACAATGGCCTCAAACATAGCAAAGATTGTGAGGATGATACAGTACGAGGCAGAGTTTTTTTTCTGTTGTACATAGGGTTGCTGTGAGTCGGAAGTGACTTGAAGACAGTTAACACAACAATGACTTTATAAAATTTGATATATAAATTCATTAATCTGTGTGATTTATCAAAATCTTCATTTTCTGAGGATTTTTAATGATTTGAATCAATAGTTAAGCAAGAGATCTGGTGTTCTGGATAAGCAAGTCTCAGCCATAAGTGTTTGGCAACTTACAAGCTCTCACTAAATGTTTCAGTCTTAAAAAAGCTTAAAATGTTATCCTTGCAATATTTTATGTTAAACTTTATCTTTTGTATTTATCCACACTTAAAATATTAATAAATATAGAAAGAGTGCTGTGTCAATTTATTTTGAGGTAACACATTTAGTGTTATAAAAGAAGTGAAAACAATGAGTCATTTATTCATTTACAAAATAATTATGAAAATATTTGTTCTTTCGAGGACCATAAAAATATTACTACAAGGTATGCTATGAAAAGAATGTGGGTTTAGTTGGGGAAGTGTTTGTGTGTGAGGGGATCAGAAACACTTTACACTGCTTCTCTTATATGATAAGGAAAATATATAGATAAGTTATAATCAGACCAAAGTTTTGTTAAAAATAAGTAAAATTTACTTCACTGAATTTTATATGTAAAAAATGTTGAAATGTAAAATGTTTTTGTGTGTGTGTGTCTGTATATATATGTATATATATACCAATAACAGTTTAAAAAATACTCAGGTCAAGTGGTTTGGGGATACATTTACTTGTTCATTTGCTTTAAACTTTATTTTCTAGGTTAATTAAGGGAATGCACCAATTTATATTCCCAGTTATTATCACATGCCTATCCATTTTTTTTTTTATCCATAGATCTGAAGGAGAGCAGGGGTTAATTTGGGGGCTGCTAACTAAATGTCCAGCAGTTTGAACCTACAAACCAGAATCCAAGTTCATATTTTGAAAACCAGTGTTAACAATAAACAGTGTAAAATACATATTGGAGAAGAGATTCAAAGTATACATTGTGACATCAAGAAGAGTCACAAAAAATACAAATCATCCATGTGAAAAGAAGCTCTGAAGTATATAAGAAAAGAAAAGAAGTCATAGAAAACTTAACAAAAAATCATTTTGAGTATAAAAATGTAGATTTCCCTAGTCAAGGGTCTGTCACTTAGAGGAAGAGTATATAAAGAAGTGTCCACTATTGTCAGAAGTTTAAAAAAAAAGAAGTTGAATCAGTTGAAAAAGACAGTTTTGGCTGTGGAAGTGGTTATGCCAAGAAGTATAACCATGGGGAAATGGGTGCTAGGCAACACTCAGGGAGATAGGATATGCATTGGGACACACATCATTGGTGTCCATAATTTTATATTATAGTCTCCAGATCTGCATGTTATTTTCATCCTACACTTTGTTAATAGAGATTTTTTTAGGTTGCTTTATGAAACTCCTTCTTATTCTTCTAAAAAAAAAAAAAAGCGAGTATTGTTTTTCCTCTCGCGACAAGTGTGGAAACACTTTTATTTTTTAAGTTTTGGATGAACTGCTGTGGATCCCAACCAATAAAATATGTCACAGTCTTGGCCAAAGGAGGAAAAAAAGGTATGCAGATAATACAAACACATGGCAAATGCCATTAAATAAACTGAATAAGCCCAATGGTATACTGAAATGAAAATGCAATATAATAAAAGAAACAGTATATTGTAAATAGTATATCATAAAAAATCTCTTATTAAGACATTTTGAAATCTTAGATAAAATGGTTTTGTTACAAAAAAATACATAAAAATGTTTGAAATTTATGTATATACATATATATCTTAAGTATCTAGTGCTGGTATGACAAAAATACCACAAGTAGATGGCTTTAACAAATGGAAATTTATTCTCTTACAGTCTAGAAAACTAAAAGTCCCAATTCTGGGAGCCAGCTCCAGGGAATGGTTTTCTCTTTCTGGCAGCTCTGATGGAAGGTCCTTGTCCTCAATCTTCCCTTGGGTCTAGGAGTTTCTCAGTGTAAGAAACTGAGGTTCAAAGGATACGCACTACTCCTCGTTCTGCTTTCTTGGTGGTATGATGTACCTCTCCTTTCTACTCACTTTTCTCTTTTATATCGCAAAAGAAGTTGATTTAAGATACTAATTAATCCTGTAGATTATGTCCTGCTTTGTTAACATATTGCCTCTAATTCTGACTCATTAACATCTTAGAGGTTAGGATTTACAACAAATAGGGTAATTACATCAGGTCACAAAATGGAGGACAACCACACAATACTGGGAATTATATAGCATAGCTAAAATGACACTCATTTTGGGGGGATACAATTCAATCCATAACAACACATAACATTGAAATAAATTAATTCGCTCATCAAAATCTGCTACAAAAAAAAGAAAATCAGGCTAAGATGTGTCTATCACCCCCTACTCCATTGCTGTTGATTCAGACTCAGTTACTCTACAGATAATCTCAATATTTCAAATAATATTAAAAAGGTAATAGTCTTCAAGTAACTTTATTAGGCTAGACACATTTTTATATCTAAACTACATGAAAACATTTTGGGAGATATTTGGCTTTCTCAATTGTGACTAAAAATGACAAAATATTAACCAAAATATTTTTAAATAAAATATAACTAGAAAATAAACAAACAATAAAAGACAATCTTTATGGGAGTCATCTGTGGATGCTGGGTTCCACAAGCACATAGTCCTCTTAAAATTGTGTATAGCTGCATTAACAATCATCCCCAAATGTAGTGGTTTTAAACAGTACAAAAATTTTATTATCTCTCATAATTTCTCTGATTCACAAATTCAAGAAGAGCTCAGCAAGGAGTTTCTAGCTCAGAGTCCCTTGTGTGATCAGATGATGGCTGCCGCTGGAATAGCAAGGCTCTGAAGCAGTTGGGGGCTGCCTGGGAATCTCTCTCTCTCTCCACATAATCTCTGCAGGTGGCTAGGTGTGCTTCCCCACAGCATGGAAACCTCAAGGCAGTAACTGTTTATATGTAGCTTAAATATTGAAGAACAAGTATTCCCAAGAGAACAAAGCAGAAATGCACAATGTTATGGATTGAAATGTGTAACCAAAAAACGTGTGTTGCTATCCTAACCCCTCTACCTGTGAATATAGTCTCATTTGAGAATAGGGTTTTACTTGAAGTACTCACAATTCAGAAAAGTCATTATACTTATTGTCACTGTTTATTACAGAGTAAAGATACAGATGAAAATCGCCCAGGGAAGAAGCACATCAAAGCAGGGCTCAGCAGAGTTCCCAGCAGGAGCTTCTCTGGTTGTCCTGTCTCAGCAGAGTCATGCTTCTTCCACCAACGATGTGTGGCAGAACCCATGGAGTACTGCCAGCCGGGGAAGCTCACTGGAGCCATGCTGTCCAGAGTTTTTGTGGGTACTCATGTGGTCAAGCTTAGTTCCCAGTCCCTCCAGTGGTCAGGCTGATACCACATGGCCCCAAACCCCCACTATAAATCAGATTTTTAGCATAGACTGTGTGTGACCTAAGGTCCCAGGTAAAACAAAAACACTTTTATTAGGTAAGGGTTTATTAGGTAGGTTCCAAGCGCTTAGAGGTTACCTTCCAGGAGTCAAAAGTGTAGGCCAACCTCTATTTGCACAAGTTAATTCTTTACCACACAGTTCCAATACAAATAGACCACTGGAACAGTACTAATATCTCAAAATCCAACTTAGTCTATACAGAAACTTAGTATCTAATAATGGAGGAATTACATGTCAAATTCACAAAAAACTTCTATGGGCTGGTGTGGAAAAACTTGCTCGTTACTTAGAGAAAATCAAAATCTGACTTTTATTTAAATGTACATATACGTTGGACTTACAGAATTTCTTGAAGATTATGTAAAATAATCTATTTCTGATAAAAAGAGGATAGTTTAATAATAAAAGATTAATAATGTATAATTAAATTATATGAAAATTAAGACTAGTAAAGGGAAACATGGCCAAAACTAACACACTGATACAGATTGAATGAAGTTATATTAGATGACTAAAACCATTAAATCAATAATATCTAAAATATTCAAAGAACTCATGCACATCAAAGCTCATAAAATTAAACAAGGTATTTTTTTTTTAATCATTTGAAGAGATGCTCAGTTTCATTTTCAATGAAATGGCAATAAAACAACAATAAAATATTACTTTGCACCAAATAAAGTAGCAAAACATCAGAGGCTAGACAATATTAAGTGGTGACAAGAATGTGGGTAGGTGAAACTTCTCAGAAATGCATTTGGGGATATGGACTTATTTGGACATCCCAGTGGCCCATTCGATGGTATCCCCTTAATTTACATTTGCATATAAATTAGGACTCAGGAATTCTGCTCCTGGCTATTTATCCTAAAGAATTTCTCACAAATATCCCAAATTAGAAAAAAACTCTAGCTGATTTAGAAATTGTTTTTAGTTATGAATAACAAGTTCTCTAAAATATGTGACTTCATCACAAAATTATTCAGGTTTACATGTGAAAAAAATAATCCTGAGTTTAAGCAGCTTGGAAATAACATGGCACTCAAAGTCCTCAGAGAATCAGACATGCTGCAACTACAATATAAATCACAACAGACTTTTAAAAAATTGGAAAACTAATTCCAAAATTTTAATGGAAAATAATGTATAAGGAATGCTTAATAAATATTTAAAAAAAACTATAAAAACAAGAGTTAACATCTTCATTGACATTAAGATTTCTTTCATAAATTTTCATTGTGCTCTAAGTGAAAGTTTAAAATCAAGTCAGCCTCTCATACAAAAACTTATATCCAAACCAAACCAAACCCGTTGCCCTTGAGTCGATTCCGACTCATAGACTCATAGCAACCCTATAGGACAGAGTAGAACTGCCCCATACAGTTTCCAAGGAGCTCCTGGTGGATTCGAACTGCTGACATTTTGGTTAGCAGCTGTAGCACTTCACCACTAAGCCACCAGGGTTTCCAAATCCTGCTATATACTCCTAGTTGCTCTCCCTCTAATGAGACAGCACACTCCTTCCCTCCAGTCTCTGTTTTCATGTCCATTCAGCCAGCTTCTGACCACCCCACCCCCGCCACCGCCTTCACATCTTTTCTCCACACAGGAGCTGCCCACATAGTCTCATGTGTCTACTTGATCCAAGAAGCTCACTCTTCACCAGTATCATTTTCTATCCTGAAGTCCACTCCAATCTCTGTCTGAAGAGTTGGCTTTGGGAATGGTTCCTGTCTTAGGCTAACAGAAGGTCTGGGGAACATGACCTCTGGGGTCCCTCTAGTCTTAGTCAGAACATTAAGTCTGGTCTTTTTATGAGAATTTGAGGTCTGCATCCCACTGATCTCCTGATCCCTCAGGGATTTTCTATTGTGTTCCCCATCAGGGCAGTCATCAGTTGTAGCCAGGCACCCTCTAGTTCTTCTGGTCTCAGGCTGATGTAGTCTCTGGTTTATGTGGCCCTTTCTGTCTCTCAGGCTCATAATCACCTTTTGTCTTCGGTGTTCTTCATTCTCCTTTGCTCAAGGTGGGTTGAGACCCATTGATGCATCTTAGATGGCCGCTTCCTAGCATTTAAGACGCCAGACACCACTCTCCAAAGTGGGGTGCAGAACGTTTTCCTAGTAGATTTTGTTATGCCAATTGACATAGATGTCCCCTGAAACCATGGTCCCCAAACCCACATGCCTGCTACGCTGGCCTTCAAAGAGTTCAGTTTACTCAGGAAACTTCTTTGCTTTTGGTTTAGTCCGGTTGCGCTGACCTCGCCTGTATTGTGTTTTGTCTTTCCTTTCACCTAAAATAGTTCTGTCTACTGCCTAATTAGTGTAAATCCCTTTCCCTCCCTCTGTCCCTCCCCCCATCATAACTATCAAAGAATATTTTCTTCTATGTTTAAATTATTTTTCGAGTTCTTATAATAGTGGTCTCACGAAATAATTTTCCTTTTGCAACTGACTAATTTCACTCAGAATAATGCCTTCCAGATTTCTCCATATTACGAAATGTCTCACGGATTCATCATTGTTCTTTCTCAATACATAATATTCATTGAATGAATATACCATAATTTATTTATCCATTCATCCATTGACGGGCACATTGGTTGCTTCTATCTTTTTGCTATCGTAAACAATGCTGCAACGAACACGGGTGTGCATGTATCTGTTTGTGTAAAGGATCTTCTTTCTCTAGGATATATTCCAAGGAGTGGGATTGCTGGATTGTATGGTAGTTCTGTTTCTAGCTTTTTAAGAAAGTGCCAAATCGATTTCCAAATTTGTTGTATCATTTTACATTCCTGCCAGCAGTGTATAAGTGTTCCAGTCTCTCCATACCATTCCAACATTTATTATTTTGTGCTTTTTGGATTAATGCCAGCCTTGTTGGAGTGAGATGGAATCTCATTGTAGTTTTGATTTGCATATCTGGTATAAATCCCACTTGGTCACGGTAAATTATTTTTTTGATATGTTGTTGAATTCTATTGGCTAGAATTTTGTTGAGGATTTTTGCATCTAAGGCCATGATGAATATAGGTCTATAATTTTCTTTTTTTGTGGTGTCTTTACCTGGTTTTGGTATCAGGCATATGCTGGCTTCATAGAATGAGTTTGGGAGTATTCTGCCCTTTTCTATGCTCTGAAATACCTTTAGTAATAGCAGTGTTACCTCTTCTCTGAAAGTTTGGTAGAACCCCTCAGTAAAGCCATCCTGCCCAGAGCTTTTTTAGGGGAAAGTTTTTAAGTTACCTTTTCAATCTCTTGTTTTGTTATGGGTTTATTTAGTTGTTCTACCTCTGTTTGTGTTAGTTTAGGTAGATAGTGTGATTCTAGGAATTCATCCATTTCTTCTAGGTTTTCAAATTTGTTAGAGTACAGTTTTTTGTAGGAGTCTGATCTGATTCTTTCAACTTCAGTTGGGTCTGTTGTAATATTGCCCATCTCATTTCTTATTCAGATTATTTGCTTCCTCTCCTGTTTTTCTGTTGCCAGTTTCGCCAGTGGTTTATCAATTTTGTTAATTTTTTCAAACAACCAGCTTTTGATCTTGGTTAACTGTTTCAATTGTTTTTCTGACACTATTTCTTTTAATTCTGCTCTAATTTTTGTTATTTGCTTTCTTGTGTTGCCTGACGGTTTCTTTTGTTGCTGCCTTTCTATTTGTTCAAGTTGTAGGGATAATTCTTTGATTTTAGTCCTTTCTTCTTTTTGGATGTGTGCATTTATTGATATAAATTGACCTCTGAGCACTGCTTTCGCTGTGTCCCAAAGGTTCTGATAGGAGGTGTTTACATTCTCATTGGAGTCTATGAATTTCTTGAATCCATCCTTGATGTCCTCTATAATCCAGTCATTTTTGAGCAGGGGATTGATCAGTTTCTGGTTTCTTTCCTTGCTTTTTCTGTTAACAATTTCTACTTGTATGGTCTTAGGGTTAGAGAAGATACTTTGTAATATTTCAACTTTTTGGATTCTGCTAAGGCTTGCTTTATGACCTATTATGTGGTATATTCTAGAGAATGTTCCATACACTCTGTAAAACAAAGTATACCTGGCTGCTGTTGGGTGGAATGTCCTGTCTACGTCTATGAAGTCAAGTTGGCTGATCGCAGCATTTAGATCTTCCGTGTTTTTATTGAGCTTCTTTCTGGATGTCCTGTCCTTCACCGAAAGTGGTATGTTGAAGTCCCCTACTATATAATTCTGGTGTTATCTCCCTTTTCAATCCTGTTAGAGTTTGTTTTATATATCTTGCAGCCCTGTCATTGGGAACCTAAGTATTTAAGATGGTTATATCCTCCTGGTATATTGTTCCTTTAATCATTCTATAGTGTCCTTCCTTATCCTTTGTGGTAGATTTAACTTTGAAGTCTATTTTGTCAGAAATTAGCATTGCCACTCCTGCTCTTTTTTGATTGTTGTTTGCTTGATATGTATTTTTTCCATCCTTTGAGTTTTAGTTTATTTGTGCCTTTAAGTCTAAGGTGTGTCTCTTGTAGGCAGCATATAGACAGATCTTTTTTTATCCATTGTGTCACTCTCTGTCTTTTATTGGTGCATTTGTCGTCATTGTTGTTAGGTGCTGTCAAGTCAGTTCTGTCACATACTGACCCTATGCACAACAGAACAAAGCACTGCCCAGTCCTGAGTCATCCTTACAATCATTGTTATGCTTGAGCTCATTGTTCCAGCAGCTGTGTCAATCTACCTTGTTGAGGGTCTTCCTCTTTTCCACTGACCCTGTACTCTGCCAAGCATGATGTCCTTCTCCAGGAATTGATCCCTCCTGACAACATGTCCAAAGTATGTAAGACGCAGTTTTGCCATCCTTGCCTCTAAGAATCATTCTAGCTGTACTTTCTCTAAGACAGACTTGTTCGTTCTTTTGGCAGTCCATTGTATATCAAATATTCTTTGCCAACACCACAATTCAAAGGTGTCAATTCTTCTTCAGTCTTCCTTATTCACTGTCCAGCTTTCACATGCATCTGATGTGATTGAAAATACTATGGCTTGGGTCAGGCGCACCTTCGTACTCAAGGTGACGTCTTTGCTCTTCTACACTTTAAAGCGGTCCCTTGCAGCAGATTTACCCAATGTGATGTGTCTTTTGATTCCTTGACTGCTGCTTCCATGGCTTTTGATTGTGGTTCCGAGTAAAATGAAATCCTTGACAACTTCAATCTTTTCTACGTTTATCATGATGTTGCTCATTGGTCCAGTTGTGAGGATTTTTGTTTTCTTTATATTGAGGTACAATCCATACTGAAGGCTGTGGTCTTTGATCTTCGTTAGTAAGTGCTTCAAGTCTTCTTCACTTTCAGCAAGAAAGGTTGTGTCATCTGCATAACACAGGTTGTTAATGAGTCTTCCTGCAATCCTGATGTCCTGTTCTTCTTCATGTAGTCCAGCTTCTCAGATTATTTGCTCAGCAAAGAGATTGAATAGGTATGGTGAAAGAATACAACCCTGACACACACCTTTCCTGACTTTAATCCAATCAGTATCCCCTTGTTCTGTCCAAAGAACTGCCTCTTGATCTATGTAAAGGTTCCTTATGAGCATAATTAAGCGTTCTGGAAATCCCATTCTTCGCAATGTTATCCATAGTTTGTTATGATCCACACAGTCAAATGCCTTTTCATAGTCAATAAAACACAGGTAAACATCCTTCTGGTATTCTGTGCTTTCAGCCAGGATCCATCTGACATCAGCACTGATATCCCTGGTTCCCCGTAATCTTCAGAAACTGGCCTGAATTTCTGGAAGTTCCCTGTTCATATACTTGCTGCTGCCATTTTTGAATGACCTTCAGCAAAATTTTGCTTGCATGTGATATTAATGATATTGTTCTATAATTTCCAAATTCGGTTGGATCACCTTTCTTGGGAACAGGCATAAATATGGATATCTTCCAGTCAGTTGGCCAGGAAGTTGTCTTCCGTATTTCTTCGCATAGACGAGTAAGCACCTCCAGTGCTTCATCTGTTTGTTGAAATATCTCAGTTGATATTCCATCAATTCCTGGAGCCTTGTTTTTTTTTCCAATGCCTTCAGAGCAGCTTAGAGTTCTTCCTTTAGTACCATCAGTTCCTGATCATATGCCATCTCTTGAACTGGTTGAACATTGACTAATTCTTTTTGATATAATGACTCTGTGTATTCCTTCCATCTTCTTTTGATGCATCCTACGTTGCTTAATATTTTCCCCATGGAATCCTTCAGTATTGCAATTCGAGGCTCAAATTTTTTCTTCAGTTCTTTCAGCTTGTGAAACGCCAAGCGTGTTCTTCCCTTTTGGTTTTCCATCTCCCGCTCTTTGCACATGTCATTGTAATACTTTGTCTTCTCAATATACCCTTTGAAATGTTCTGTTCTGTTCTTTTACTTCATCAATTCTTCCTTTTGCTTTAGCTGCTTGACGTTCAAGAGCAAGTTTCAGAGTTTCCTCTGACATCCATCTTGTTCTTTTCTTTCTTTCCTGTCTTTTCAATGACCTTTTGCTTTCATCTTGTATAATGTCCTTGATGTCATTCCATAACTCGTCTGGTCTTCGGTCACTAGAGTTCAATGCGTCAAATTTATTATTTAGATGGTCCTGAATTCAGGTGGGATATATTTAAGGTCATATTTTGGCTCTTGTGGACTTGCTCTGATTTTCTTCGTTTCAGTTTGAACTTGCATATGAGCAATTGATGGTCTGTTCCACAGTTTGCCCCTGGCCTTTTTCTGACAGATGATATCGAGCTTTTCCATCTTCTCTTTCCATAGATGTAGTCAATTTGATTTCTGTCTGTTCCACCTGACGAGGTCCATGTGTAGAGTCGCCATTTATGTTGGTGAAAGAAGGTGTTTGAAAAGAAGAAGTCATTGGTCTTGTAAAATTCTTTCATTTGATCTCTGGCATTTTTCTGTCACCAAGGCCATGTTTTCCAACTACCAATCTTTCTTCCTTGTTTCCAACGTTTGCATTCCAATTGCCAGTAACTATCAATGCATCTTGATTGCATGTTCAGTGGATTTCAGACTGCAGCAGCTGATCAAAATCTTCTATTTCTTCATTTTTGGCCCTAGTGGTTTTATGTAAATTTGAATAATAGTCATATTAACTGGTCTTCCGTGTAGGCATATGGATATTATCCTATCACTGACAGCGTTGTAATTCAGGATACATCTTGAAAGGTTCTTTTTGATGATAAACGCAACACCATTCCTCTTTGAGTTGTCATTCCCAGCATAGTAGACTATATGATTGTCTGATTCAAAATGGCCAATACCAGTTCATTTTTGACAATTTCCAATTTTCCTAGATTCATACTTCGTACATTCCAGGTTCCGATTATTAATGGATGTTTGCAACTATTTCTTCTCATTTGGACTCATTCTACATCAGCAAATGGAGATCCTAAAAGCTTTACTCCATCCATGTCATTAAGGTCGACTCTAATTTGAGGAGGCAGCTCTTTTCCAGTCATCTTTTGAGTGTCTTCCAACCTGGGGGGCTCATCTTCCAGCACTATATCAGACAGCGTTCCACTGCTATTCATAAGGTTTTCACTGGCTAATGCTTTTCCCCAGTAGTCTGCCGGGTCCTTCTTCCTGGTCTGTCTTAGTCTGGAAACTCAGCTGAAACCTAGGCACCATGGGTGACCCTGCTGGTATCTGAATACCGGTGGCATAGATTCCAGCATCACAGGAACAGGCAAGCCCCCAGAGTACGACAAACTGACAGACTTGTAGGGGTTGGTGCATTTAGTCCATTTAAATTCAACTTAGTTATGGATAGGTATGAGTTTAGTGCTGTCATTTTGATATCTTTTTGTGTGTGTTGTTGACAGTTTCATTTTCCTGCTTAATTTTTTGTGCTGAGTAGTTTATATATTGTCTTTTCCTCTTATTCATTGTTGTTTATTTTGTTTCTGCTGAGTGTTTATTTTTTTTCTTGTATTTTATCTTGATGTGCAAGATTGTTAGTCTCCTTTGTGGTTACCTTCACATTTACCCCTATTTTTCTAAGTTTAAGACTAACTTTTATTTCTTTATATCACCTTGTTTTCCTCTCCATATGAAAGTTCTATGACTACATTTCTTAGTCTCTCTTTATTCTTTTAATATTGTCTTCTTTTACATAATAGCTTTGTTTTGTTTTGTTTTATCTTGTTTTACTTTTGTGATTTCCCTAACTGTGTTGACATGTGATTGCTCTGTCCAGTGTTCTATTCTTGGGCTGCTATCTGATATTATTGATTTTCTAACCAGAGAACTCGCTTTAGCATTTTTTGTAGTTTTGATTTGGTTTTTATGAATTCCCTAGCCTTCTGTTTATCTGAAAATATTCAAATTTCGCCTTCATATTTGAGAGGCAGTTTTGCTGGATATATGATTCTTGGCTGGCAATTTTTTTCTGTCAATGCTTTATATAAGCCACCTCACTGCCTTTTTGCCTGCATGGTTTCTGCTGAGTAGTCTGAGCTTATTCTTATGGACTCTCCTTTGTAGGTGGCTTTTTGTTTCTCCCTAGCTGCTCTTAAAATTCTCTTTAACTTTGGTTTTGGCAAGTTTGACAATAACATGTCTTGGTGACTTTCTTTTAAGATCTACCTTATGTGGCATTCCCTGAGCACCTTGGATAGATACCTTCTCATCCTTCAGAATATCAGAGAAGTTTTCTTCCAAGAAATTTTCAAAAGTTCTCTCTGTATTTTCTGTTATCCCTCCCTGTTCTGGTATTCCAATCAGTTGTAGGTTATTTCTCTTGAGAGAGTCTCACGTGATTCTTAAGGTTTCTTCATGTTTTTTAAATTCTTTTTCTGATTTTTCTTTGAATATATTAGTGCTAAGTGCATTATCTTTAATCTCACCAATTCTGTCTTCATTTTCTCAATTCTGCTCCTCTGACTTTCTATTGAGTTGTCTAATTCTGTAATTTTATTGTTAGTCTTCTGAATTTCTGATTGCTGTCTCTCTTTGGATTCTTGCAGCTTATTAAATTTTTAATTATGTTCTTGAATAACTTTTTTAATTTCTTCAACTGCTTTGTCTGTGTGTTCCTTGACTTGTTCTGTGTATTGCCTGATCTCCTTCCTGATATCTTGAAGGGTTCTGTATATTAATCTTTTGTATTCTGCATCCAGTAATTCCGGGAAGGCACCTTCATCCAGAAGATCTCCTGACTATTTGTTCTGAGAGCTTGTTGAAGCTATTGTGGTCTGCTTCTTCTTGTGATTTGATATTGACTGTTGTCTTCAAGCCATCTATAAACCAAAAAAACAAACCAAACCCAGTGCCATCAAGTCGATTCTGACTCATAGCGACTCTATAGGACAGCGTAGAACTGCCCCATAGAGTTTCCAAGGAGCGCTTGGTGGATTCAAACTGCCAACCCCTTGGTTAGCAGCTGTAGCACTTAACCACTATGCCACCAGGGTTTCCAAGTCATCTATAAGTTTTGTATTAGTTTATTTTGTGTCTGCTTACTACATCCTAGCTTCTTGCTTTGTTTTGTTTTGATATGGCCAAACAAGTTGCTTGAGTGAGCTAGCTTTATTATTTTCACCTTGGAAGCTCTAACATCCTGTAACCAGATGGGTAGAGCTGTTATCAGGTGTATCAGCCTAGGAGTCCATTCACTTTTCTTGTATAGATTCAACTCAGGTGTCCAGGTAATTGGTCATCAAGTGTGTGGTACAGGTTCTGTCCTACAGTCTTAGAGGGGCAGAGATGATTGTTGTAGGTACCAGTATCTGGTTTCAGCAGGGGGTCATGCTCTGAACAAGGCAGGGGTCTGACAACTGTACCCCAAGTATCTGTGAGGAAAGCATGTCCCTGTTCCCTAGAGCACACAGGTGGGTGGTTTCTGCAGGTGGAACTTGGGTTCCCAATGCTTTTGGTTGTAAGGACTGGGAGGTGCCAGTTATCCTTGGACCCCTGCCACAGGTGGCTGGGTGACCTGAGTGGAGCCACTGGTCCATAAGCTCATGATAGGCAGAGGTTTCAGACATCAAACACCCATCTCTCCACTGCACAGCTGAAACGGTTGCAGTCTGCCAACAAGGGCCTATTCTCCTGAAATAGGCTCATGCAGGTCCATGCAGGGGGAAAGGTATTCAAAGTCCATGGACTGCTTATGCCTGGACAGGGGCCGCTTCTGTCCTGAGGTCCTCAGCTTAGTGGAGCTGGCAGATTATCTTCTCCCCAGTAGTGAATTTATTCCTTCTCCCAGTCCAGTAGAATGGCTCAGGGCATGCAAAAGGACCTATCTCAGCCCAGGGAAATTGACAGCTTCCGAAGCTGACTTGAGGGCTCGGGGCGCAGTAAAATATATGCAAACACTTAGCTTTTGCTGAGAGTGCCATTCTTCTCTGCTTCTGGAGGTGTGAGTAGGCTATGCAGCTGGCTGTATCTCCCTGAGGAAACTGCAGCTGAACACTCCCACCAGCCCACTGCAGCCTGAGGGTTCCCGGGGACTTAAGTACAGCAACTCCTCTCTGCTTCTGAACTGTCTCTCCTTCCCCCTGCCACTCAGTCCATTTTCTAACTTTGCCTTTGATGTTCAGGCCTTCTAGCTTGTCATAAATGTAATTGTTTCACTTTTGGGGGGGGTCTTTGTTGTAATAGGCTTCACCAGAAGCATCTGACTACTCCGCCATTTTGGCCCCACCTCCCCCATGATTTATTTTTAAGACATGGAAAGAAAAACAAAAGGCATTACTGTAATAAATACATGAATTGATTTAAGGAATCCTGAAACAGATACTTTCATATATATATATATATATATATAAAATCATATATAGCAATCTGCTAAATAGTATTAGAAGACCTTATAAATCATGATAGGAGAGTCTGACCCATGAGATGGTACAAGTAAAATGGAAAAACTATGAAACAATATTACTTCATCTTTGTTTTCAAAAACTATAAATTGATAATGGTTTATTTTTTAATGAAATTAATTGAAGGGGGATCTGAACAGCAAATATGTACATGAGACAGCTCCCAAAATCAGTAAAGAATATTCTTATTAAGCTCAAAAATTTGAAAGAAAAAAAACCAAATCAGTAATAACTGCTTTTTCAAATATGATAAGAGAAATTTCTCTCTCTGTTTACATACCTAGTGAGAATGTAAAACAGCAAAACCATTCTTGCATGCAATTATGAAGTAATTTTGAATCCCAGCCATTTTCCTTCCTAAGGCCTAAACGGGAAGCATCATTAACAAGATGGAGAGTTACTTAAAAGCAGAAATAGATATTAAAGAACCAGTAGATTTGGTGGAAAGGTGTTTGTCAGGGTTGTATCCTTTCACCATACATATCCAATCTGCATGCTGAGCATATTATCTGAGAAAGTGGACTATATGAAGAAAAATGAAGCATAAGGACTAGAGGAAGGCTCATTAACAACCTGTGATATGCAGATGACATAACCTAGCTTGCTGAAAGTGAGAAGGACTTGAAAAACTTACTGATGAAGACCAAAGACTACAGCTTGCAGTATGGATTACTCCTCAGCATAAAAAAAAAACAAAAATCCCCCGAAATGGACCAATAAGCAATGTCATGATAAACAGAGAAAAGACTGAAGTTGTCAAGGATTTCATTTTACTTGAATCTACAATCAGTGCCCATGGAAGCAGTAGTCAAGAAATCAAACAACATATTGTATTGGACAAATCTGCTACAAAAAAAAGGACCCCTTTAAAGTGTTAAAAAGCAAATATGTTGCTTTGGGGACTAAGGTAAGTCTGACTCTAGCTGTAATATTTTCAGTTGCCTCATATGCATGTGAAAGTTGGACAGTGAATAAGGAAGATGTCTGAGTTATGTAGTGCTGCTGCATCTGAAATACCATAAGTGGAGAGCTTTAACAAAGAGAAACTTATTCTCTCACAGTCTAGAAGGTTACAAGTCTGAATTCAGGGTGTCACCTCCAGGCAAAGGCTTTCTCTCTCTGTCAGCTCTAGAGGAAGATTCCTTGTCATCAATCTTCCCCTGTTCAAGGAGCTCCTCAGGCACAGGAACCTCAGGTCCAAAGGATGCACTCTCCTCCTGGTGCTGCTTTCTTGGTGGTATGAGGTCCCCACCTCTCTGCTTGCTTCCTTTTCCTTTTATCTCTTGAGAGATAAAAGGTGGTGCAGACCACACCTCAGGGAAAGTCCCTTTACTTTGGATCAGGGAGGTGACCTGAGGAAGGGTGGTGTGACAGTCCCACCCTAAATCCTCTCAACATAAAATTACAATCACAAAATGGAGGATAACCACATAATACTGGGAATCATGATCTAACCAAGTTAACACATATTTTGGGGGGACACAGTTCAATCCATGACCTTCCACCCTTTGGCTCCCCCAAAATCACATCCTTGTAACATGCAAAACATATTCACCCCATCATATCATAGCAAAAGTCTTACAAAACAACCCTACCCTCCAGCCTCTAGGTATTGGCCATACTCTCTGGATTCTGAGTGGGGCCCCTTGGCCCTGGGCTTCAGCTCCACCTTCCAGGCCCACTGGGGCAGCAACTCTGCCCCCTTGGCTTTAGGTGCACCATTCTTCTGGTCCATCTGAGTGGCCACTCCACCCTTAGAAACACCAGAGGCCATGACTCCACCCTTTGAAACCCCTGAGACCATGGCCCTGCCTTTTGAGACTGAGGCAGCTCAGCTTCTGGTGTTCCTTGTCTCTTCAGCTTCTGTTTCCTGGTTTCTTAGCTTCTGGACTCCTTGGACCTCACACCCACACCTGCCCTCCTGGGCCAAGTATTCTAAAGCTCAGTAGCTCCACCAATAAGTGCCCAGAGGCACTCTGCTCTGCCAGGAAGCCTCCTGAGCACAGGCACTCGGTCTCTTACTCTGTGGGTTGGCTCCAGTGCTGTCTGGCACTGGTCTCCTGGTTCTGCTGCTACTGGTTCACTGCTGCTGTCGCTGGTCTTCTGCTGCTCTTTCTCACCATCTGTGCCTTCTCTGGTGTTAAAAGTTCTCATCTCTCCCTTCTGAGTCATCTATCCATTCAGAGTTTCAAAACCACTTTCACGTTTTAGGTATCTGTTAGAGCAGCACCCCACTCTCTTGGTACCAAATTCTGTCTTGGATATCTGGTGCTGCTATAACAGAAATACCACAAGTGGATGGCTTTAAGAAAGAGAAATTTATTCTCTCACAGTCTAGTAGGTTACAAGTCCAAATTAAAGGTGTCGGCTCCAGGCAAAGGCTTTCTCTCTCTGTCAGCTCTATAGGAGGATTCCTTGTCTTCAATCTTCCCCTCGTCAAGGAGCTCCTCAAGCACAGGAAACCCAGGCCCAAAGGATGTGCTCACCTCCTAGTGCTGCTTTCTTGAAAGATAAAAGGTGGTGCAGACCACACCTCAAGGAAACTCCCTTTACCTTGGATCAGGGAGGTGACCTGAGGAAGGGTGGTATTACAAACCCACCCTAATCCTCTCAACATAAAATTAATATCACAAAATGGAGCACAACCACACAATACTGGGAATCATGGCCTAAACCAAGTTGACACATATTTTTTGGGGGGGCACAATTCAATCCATGACAGAAGACCAAAGAAGAATTGACAGTTTTGAATTATGACGTTAGTGAAGAATGCTGAATATACCATGGACTGCCAGTAGAATGAAAAAAATCTGTCTTGGAATAAGCACAGCAAGGATGGCAAGACTTCATCTCATGTACTTTGGACATGTGCTCAGGAAGGACCAGTCTCTGAAGGAGGACATCATGCTTGGTAAAGTAGAGGGTCAGCAAAAAAGAGGGAGATCCTCAACAAGATGGACTGACATAGTGACTGAACAATGGGCTCAAACATAACAATTAGGGTAAGAATGGCACAGGACCAGGCAATGTTTCTGTCTGTAATACACAGGGTCCTCTGAGTCAGAAACGACTCAAGGTCACCTAACAGTGACATATTCAGTGGGCGATAATGGGTTAAAAATTGAGCACAGGGAATATGAGGTGAAGAAGGAGTATCAATGTATATGTAAACGGTAGGCATTTGGTAGCATCTGAGATCCATAAAAACAAGTATTGAGTGAAAATATACAAATGCAGTGATCATAAGTATGTGTCAAATAGAAAGACAAAGCCATATCTAAATATATTGAGAGAAAAATTAATTTCATGGACAGAAAACTAACACAGTATATAGTATTTGAGGATGAGTAACAAGACAACTAGTAGTAGAACAAAAATGAGTAACCATAATGGCAATTTTTCAAAAAAGAACAATTGGCAATAGTGCTGAAATCTACATCTTTTGAATCTTGGCCTTACCAGGTAACAACTGGCTCCTCATTACCACAACATAAAGCTTAGCCTGTCATTCAAGTACAGAGCTCTTAAGTCAGCCTTCTGCTTTTCAGGAGGAGGCTAGGGCAGAAAGTATGAAATCTGAGCAACAAAATAAAAAAACACAGGAATTCACTATAATAAACAGCCTGGATTCAAAAAGAATCTATTGAATACTACTCATTACATCTCTGCCTCTGTGGAACTTAAATGATAATGAAAAGAGAAAGAAAAACAAACAGATATATTAGTAGTATTATTGTCATTATCGTAGTTAGTTGCTATCAAGTCACCCCGACTCATGTTATTGTCGTTAGGTGCCGTAGAGTAGGTTCCAGCTCCCAGCAACCCTCTGTTCAACAGAATGAAACACTGTCTGGTCCTGCACGATCCTCATTGTTATGCTTGAGCCTGTTGTTGCAGCCACTGTGTCAACCCATCTCATTGATCATCTTCTTTTTCACTGGCCGTCTACCAAGCATGATGTTCTCCAGGGACTGATCCAAGCTGACAACCTGTCAAAAGTATGTGAGACCAAGTCTTGCCATCTTCACTTCTCAGGAGCATTCCAGCTGTATTTCTTTAAGATACATTTGTTCATTCTTTTGGCAGTCCATAGTGTATCCAATATTCTTCACCTACAGCATAATTCAAGGGCATCAGTTCTTCTTTGGTCTTCCTTATTCATTGCCCGGCTTTCACATGCATATAAGGCGATTGAAAACACCATGGCTTGGGTCAGGCCCACATTAGTCCTTAAAGTGACATCTTTGCTTTTTTAATACTTTAAAGTGATCTTTTCCAGCAAATTTGCAAAATGCAATGCATGGTTTGATTTTTTTTTTTTTTGGAACATTAATTCTTTTTATTTTGCTTTACATGAAGGTTTACAGAATAAATTAGTTTCTTATTAAACAATTAATTATGTGACATTGGTTGCCAACCCCATGATATGTCAACACTCTCCCCTTCTCAACCTTGAGTTTCACATTACTAGCTTTTCTGTTTCCTCTTGCCTTCTTGTCCCTGCCCCCAGGCTGGTATGTCTGTTTAGTCGTGTTTTGTTTTATGTGTCTGCCTAATCTTTGGCTAGAGGGTAATCCTCAGGAGTGATTTTAGTGCTGAGTTAAAAGGTTGTGCAGAGGCCATATTCTTGAAGTTTCTCCAGTCTCTGTCAGACCTATAAGTCGGATCTTTTTTGTAAGTTAGAATTTTGTTGTGTGTTTTTATCCAGCTCTGGCCAGGACCCTCTATTGAGATCCCTTTCGGAGCAGTCACTGGTGTTAGCTGGGCACCATCTAGTTGGACTGGACTCAGTCTAGTGGAGACTGCGACAATCATGTTCTATTAGCTCTTTGTGTCTTTGCTTTTTTTCATTCTCCTCCTTACTCCAGATGGAGCGGGACCAGCGGAGTATTCTACATGGCCGCTCACAAACTTTTAAGACCCCAGATGCTACTCACCAAAGTAGAATGTAGAACATTTTCTTTATAAACTATATTAAACAAATTGAGCTAGATGTCCCCAGCGACCAATAATTCAGTCCCTCAGGGAGTCTGGATGTGTCTATAAAGCGTACATGACCTTGCATTGGTTAAATTGTGCTGACTTCCCCAGTATTGTGTATTGACTTACCCTTCGCCAAAGTTACCACTTTTCTATTGTCTAGTTTGTGTTTTTCCCTCTCCTCCCCTCCCTCATAACCATTAAAGATTGTTTCTTTCTGTGTGTAAACCTTTTCATGAGTTTTTATAATAGTGGTCTCATACACTATTTGTTCTTTGGTGATTGACTGATTTCACTTAGCATAATGTCCTCCAGATTCATCCATGTTCTGAGATGTTTCACAGATTCGTCATTGTTCTTTATGGTTGCATAGTATTCCCTTGTGTGTATGTAGCATAGTTTGTTTATCCATTCATCTGTCGATGGGATTTAGGTTGTTTTCATCTTTTTGTTATTGTGAATAGTGCTGCAATGAACATGGGTGTGCATATGTCTATTCACTTGATGGCTCTTATTTCTCTAGGATGTAGTCCTGGGAGTGGGATTGCTGAACCTGGATTTTATGGCATTTCTATTTCTAGCTTTTTAAGGAAGTGCCATATCCTTTTTCAAAATAGTTGTATCATTTTACATTCCCTCCAGCAGAGCATAAGAGATCCAGTCTTCCCTCAGCCCCTCCAACTTTAGCTATTTTCTGTTTTTTTGATTCACCCACAATGTCAGGGTGAGATGGTATCTCATTTTGGGTTTGATTTGCATTTCTCTAATGGTTAATTACAGCGAGCATTTCCTCATGTGTCTGTTTAGCTGCCTGAGTATCTTTGGTCAAGTGTCTATTCATGAACTTTGCCCATTTTTTTTAATAGAATTATTTGCCTTTTTGTTGTAGAGGTGTTGGATTTTCTTGTAAATTTTGGAGATTAGATCTTTGTCAGATTTGTCATAGCCAAAAGTTTTTTCCCAGCCTCTAAGTTCTCTTTTTACTCTTTTGGTGAAGTCTTTTGATAAGTATTTAATTTTTAGAAGATCCCAGTTATCTAGTTTATCTTCTGGAGTTTGTATTGTTAGTTATGGTTTGTATTCTATTTATTCAGTGTATTAGGGCCTCTGGCTTTGATCCTATTTTTTCTTCTATGATCTTTCTAGTTTTGGGTTTTATGTTTAGGTCTTTGATCCATTTTGCATTAGTGTCTGTGTATGGTGTAAGGTATGGGTCCTGTTATAAATTTTTACAGATGGACATCCAGTTTTGCCAGCACTATTTGTTTAAAAAAAAGTCTTTTCCCCATTTAATGGACTTTGAGCCTCTGTCAAAGGTCAGGTTGTGTCAAAGGTCAGGTTAGATGGATTTAAATCTGGGTTCTCAATTCTGGGTCAGTGTGCCTGCTGTTTAGCCAGTCCCAGGCTGTTTCGGCTACCGTAGCTGTATAGTAGGTTCTGAGATCAGGTAGTGTGAGTTCTCCTACTTTATTCTTCTTCAGTAGTGTTTTACTTATCCAGGCCTCTTTCCTTTCCATATAAAGTTAAAGATTAATTTTTCCATCTCTTTAGGGAATGTTGCTGGTATTTGGATTGGGATTGCATTGTATTTGTAGATCACTTTTGGCAGAATTGACATTTTCTCGTTGTTGAATCTACGTATTCATGAGCATGATTTTTTTTTTTTTCCATTTACTTAGGTTTTGTTTGGTTTCTTGCAGTTTTTTTATACTTTCCTTTGTATAAGTCTTTTATGTCTCTGGTTATTTATTCCTAAGCATATTATTTTTTAGGGACTATTAAAGATGGTATTGCTGTCCTGATTTCCTTTTGTAGTTCTTTTTATTGATGTTTAGAAATCCAACAGATTTTTGTATGTTTATCCTGTATCCTGCTAATCTGCTGAATCTTTCTATTAGTTCCAGAAGTTTTCTTGTGAAGTCCTTTGGGTTATTTATGTATAGTATCGTATCTTCCACAAATAGGGACAGTTTTACTTCTTACTTACCAATTTGGATTCCCTTTACTTCTTTTTCTTGCCTTATTGCTGTAGGTAGGACTTCTAGCACAATGTTAAACAGGAGTGATGATAAAGGGCATCCTTGTCTTGCTCCTATTCTCAAGGGGAATATTTTCAGCTTCTCTTCATTAAGAATGACATTGGCCTTTGGTTTTGGATAGAAGCCCTTTATTATGTTGAGGAACTTCCCTTTTATAGCTATTTCATTGAGAGTTTTCATCAGAAAACGGTGTTGAACTTTGTTTAATGCTTTTTCTACATCAACTGAGATGATCATGTGACTCTTTTATTTATGTGGGGGATTATATTGATTGATTTTCTAATGTTGAATCATCCTTGCATACCTGGTGTGCATCTCATTTGGTTGTATTATTTTTTGCCATGATGCCAAAATCTATTGGCTAGAATTTTGTTGTATATTCATGAGAGAGATTAGTCTGTGATTTTCTTTTTCTGTGGTGTCTTTGCCTGGTTTTGATATCAGGGTTATACTGGCTTCATAAAATGAATTAGGAAGTATCTATTTTCTATGTTCTGAAATATTTGAGTAGGACTGATACAACCTTTTCTCTGAATGTTCAGTAGGATTCTCCAGCGAAGCCGTCTGGGCCAGGGTTTTTTGTTGTTTTTAAGGGTCTGTTCAGATTTTCAACATCAAGTTGTGTTAGTTTGGGTACATAGTGTTTTTCTAGAAATTTGTCCATTTCCTTTAATACCCATTGCCATTGAGTCAATTCTAACTCATAACATCCCTATAAGACAGAGTAGAACCACCCCATAGAGTTTCTAAGTATTGCCTGGTAGATTTGAACTGCCAACCTTTTGGTTAGCAGCTGTAGCATTTAACCACTATGTCACCAGGATTTCCATTTCCTTTAGGTTTTCAAATTTGGGAGTACAATTTTTCATAATACTGTTATGATTCTTTTTTTTTTTTTTCAGTTGGGTCTGTCATAATGCCCCCCATTTCATTTCTTATATGGGTTATTTTTGCCCTCTCCTGTTTTTCTTTTGTCAATGCAGCCAATAGTTTGTCCATTTTGTTGATCTTTTCAAAGAACCAAATTCTGGTTTTGTTGATTCTTTCTGTTGTTCTTCTATTCTCCATTTCACTTATTTCTGCTCTGATCTTTATTATTTCTTTTCTTTTGGTGACTGTGGGCTTTTTTGCTTGTTCTATTTCAGTTTGTTCTAGTTGTGTAGCTAATATTTTTATTTTGTCCCTTTCTTCTTTTTTGATGTGTGCATCTATTGTTATAAATTGATATCTAAGTGCAGCCTTTGCTGTGTCTCAAAGATTTTGGTATGATGTGTTTTCATTCTTGTTTGATTCTAGGAATTTTTCAATTCTGTCTTTGATTTTTTCTATTACCCGGTGTTTTTAAGCAGGTGTCATTCATTTTCCATGTATTTGATTTTTTTTTCCCTTGCTCTTCTTATTGTTAATTTCTACTTTGATGCCATTGTGATCAGAGAATACACTTTGCATTATCTCAATGTTTTTGATTTTATTTAGGGTTGCTTTCTGGCCTAAGATGTGGTCTATTCTGGAGAATGTTCCATGTGAGTTGAAAGAGAATGTGTACTTTGCAGCTGTTGGGTTGAGTGTTCTGTATATACCTGTGAGATCAAGTTGGTTGATTGTGGCCTTTAGATCTTCTGTACCTTTGTTGAGTTTCTTTCTAGATGTTCTGTCCTTTACCGAGAGTGGTGTATTAAAGTCTCCTACTATTCCTGTGGAACTGTCAATTTCTCTTTTCAGTGCTGTTAGAGTTTGTTTTATGTATTTTGGAGCCCTGTCATTGAATGTGTAGGTATTTACTGAGGTTATATCTTCATGATGGATTCTCCTTTTAATCATTATATAATGCCCTTCTTTGTCTTCTATGGTAGTTCCTTTTTTTTTTTTTTTTAATCTGTCTTATCTGAGGTTAGTATTGCCACTCCCGCTCTTTTTACATAGCTATTTGCTTGGTATATATTTTTTCCATCTTTTGATTTATAATAAATTTATATCTCTGTTTCTGAGGTGTGTTTCTTGTAGACAGCATATTGATGGGTCCTGTTTTTTAATCCATCTGTCACTATCTCTTTGTGGGTTCATTTAGGCCATTTACTTTCAGTGTAATTATTGATAGGTGTGAGTTTATTGCTGTCATTTTGTAGGTTTCTTTTCTTTTTTTTGTCTTGCTGACATTTTTCTTTGTTCATTTTACTCTCCTGTGCTGAATTCCTTTTGTTGGGGAATTTTTTTCATTTCTTTCGTTTTTGTAGATTTTGTGTTTACTGAGATTTTATGTTTTTCCTCTCTATTTTGATGAGTAAAAAAAAAATATATATATATTTTTTTTAATTTTGATGAGTAGATATGTTAATTTTTGTGGTTATCTTGAAATTTACCCTTATCTTCCTAAATTTGAACCAATCTTTTATTACTTGATATCATCTTGACTTCCTCCCCATTTGAAAGTTCTATACCTACACCATTTATTCCCTTTTTTATTGTCTGACATTTTTGTCTTTTACAGATTAACCTCTCTGGTTCCCTGTTGTAAATCTTTTAGTATTGTTTTATCCTTGAGAGTTCATTACCTAGGTTAGTCTGGCTGATGTGGCCTTGCATTCTAGGTTCAGGTTGTTGTCTGATATTGTTGGTTCTCTAACCAAAGGGTATCATTTAATAATCCTCACAAGTTTCACTTGGTTTTTACATATTCCTTTTATTTCTGTCTATCTGGAACTGTCCTCAAATATTCACCATGATATTTGAGCAAACGTTTTGCAGGATATATTATTCTTCGTTAACATTTTTTTTCTCTTTCAAGGTTTTGTATATGTCCTCACATTGCTTTCTTGCCTGCATGGTTTCTGCTGAGTAATCAGAGCTTCCTGGTATTGTTTCCCCTCTGTATGTGACTTTTTGTTTTTCTCAAGCTGCTCTCAGGATTCTTTCTTTGTCTTTGGTTTTAGCGAGTGTAATTATGATATGTCTTGGTGATTTTCTTTTTGGGTCTATCCTATATGGAGTTTTTGAGCTTCTTGGATGGTAAGCTTTTCATCTTTCATAACACTTGGGAGTTTTTCTGTCAGCAATTCTTTAATGATACTCTCTGCATTTCCTGTTTTCTCCCTTTTTCTGGAACTTCAATCACTCACAAGTTTTTGCTTTGGATTGTATCCCACATCATTCTCAAGGTGTCTTCATTATTTTTCATTCTTTTCACTGAGTTTCCCTCAAACAATGCGATATCCAAAGATTTGTCTTCAGTTTGGCTGATTTTTTCTTCCATTTTTCAAATCTGCTCCTCAAACCTTCTATGACATTGTCCATTTCTGAAGTTTTGTTGTTTACATTTTGAATGTCTAATTGCTGTTTTCATAGATTTCTAGTACTGAGTTTATTTTCACATTTTGTTCCTGTGTTATTTTCCTGAATTCTTCCATCATTTTGTCTCTCTTTTTCATGATTTCGTCTGTCTTTTCCATGATTTTGTGTATTTTTTTCCTCCTTTTTGTCTGCTTTTTCCTTCTTCTCTTGGATAGCCCTGAATATTAGAGATTTGAATTCCATAACAGGTAGTTTCAATGCCTGTTCTTCTACTGAAATGTCATCTGATGTTTTATTTTGGACATTTCCTGGAACCATCCTGTCCTGCTTTTTCATATATATGTTTGGATACTATCTGCTGTCTTCAGGACATTCAGTAATTACTTTCTTCACTTTCTGATTGCAGATTTGTATTTGGGGGGGCTACTTTTTTGTTTAATTTGGTTGTCTGAGTAGGCAGCCTGGGCATTCTTTGTTGTTTGCTAGTCTGTGGGCACAATACTTCTCATCAACTTGTCCAATAGGCACGGTCAGTTGCTCAGGTATGGTGCAGCAGTGCAAGTCCAGCAGAGGGGAAAGGGTTGTGATGTTTTTTGTTTTTTTTTTTTTTCAGTGCACATTGGGGCTGACAGGGTTGGGCCAGAGGGAAGTGCAAGGCTGTTTCCAGTAGACCATGCCTGTGCTGCTTGGGGATGTGATGCTTAGCACACAGTACCCATAGGTGGTGGGGGAGGGTAGGTATGTGATGTGTCAAGCTAAGTGGTCGTGGGAAAGAAGAGAAAGAGAGAGAAACAGAAGGCCCAAAAAAAAAGTGCTGAGGGAGTCTGCTGTTGGAGTGGAATAGACCTGGAGAAGCTGTGTGCTGGTGGCTTTCTAGCCAGAAAGAGTGGCACAGCCAGTCAAGAAGGGACAGATATGGCACCTGCAGTTATGTGGTGGGAGAAAGGAAAGGAAGGAAGGGAGAGAGAGACAAGAAACTGAGAAAAAAAAAGAGGACAAGTAGTTGGGAGGAAAGAAAGGAAGGAAGAAAGATAAAGATAAGAAACCAAGAAAAAATGGCCCAATGGAGCTCACCAGAAGGAGGTCCCCAGCTGAGTGGCACTGCACAACCCATCAAGAAGGAGCAGAGATGGCACACGACTCCAGGTGTTCAGGAGAAAAGTAAGGAAGGTGGGTAGAGAGAGACGAGAAACCTAAAAGAGGAAACAAACAAAAATGCCTGAAGGGAGCCCAATGGCATGGTGGCATGGACTGGGGAAGGGGCTCCCTAGCCAAGCAGCACTGCACAGCTCAAGAAGGAGTGAAGATGGTATATGGCACCAGGTGTCCATGAGAAAGGAAAGGAAGGGAGATAGGGAGAGACAATGAAACAAGAAAAGGAAAAAAAAAAATGCCCCAAGGAGCCCTCTGGCTTGGTGGCGCAGAACAAGGAAGTGGTTCCCCAGTCGAGCAGCACTGCACAGCCTGTGAAAAAGGAGTGGAGATGGCACACAGACCCAGGTGTTCTAGAGAAGAAAGGAAGGAGGTGAGAGAGAGAAGAAATCAAAATAAGGGGGGGGGGAGCAAAAACAGCAACACAAGATGGCACCGAATGAACTGGCCGGTGTGAGTGGGGCAAATCCAAGTGGGAAGCAGTTGGCGTCTCCTTTGCCTAGTGACTGTGGCCCACTGGAAAGCAGCAAAGGCCAAGCAGGGGGAAGAAGAGTGAGGTGTGGGAAAGTGTATTGCTGGTTACCCTGCTGGGAGCTCCATAAAGCTGCCTGTCCCTACTCCCTGTCCACAGTTCTTGGAGGCTGAGGGGCCCAAGATTGCAAATCCATGCCACATTAGCTGATGGGGACCTCCACTCTATAGCTCTCCTCACTCAATCTTCTCTGTCAGTTTCTTATTCCATTCGGTGCTTGGTTCAGTTCTTTATCCCTTTATTTGACACTTACGGCTCCAGCGTATGTCCCTGTTTTACTTAACTTTTTGGGTCTTTGCTGTGGAAGGATGAATTGTTGCTTCTGTCTATAGCATTATGTTGGCTCCACCTCTAGGAATTTTTTTACTCCATCTTTGATTTCTTCTAATACCCAGTGATTTTAAAGGAAGGTGTTATTCAGTTTCCATGTATTTGATTTTTTTCTTTGTTTTTCTTGTTGTTAATTTTTACTTTTATGGCAATGTGATCAGAGAGAATGCTTTGTATTATTGAGATATTTTGAATTTTATTGAGGGTTCCTTTGTGGCCTAAAATGAGTTATGGAGCTACGTGGGAGGGATAAAGAAGAGAAACAAAAGCATACACACATTTCACTGTCTCTTTTCTGCATAATCTGGGCTTCTAGAAGAAAAGATTAAGAGATTAGATTTTTTCCAATTTGCAGCAGATGTAGTTTTGCTACAGTTTACCACAAAGCCTTCATAATGTGTAAATTTTGTCCTTATAAACTTTCTGAGTGGTGAGATAATCAAGATTTCCATGGATTTCATACACTAAAATACTAGACTGGTAAAAGGCCATTTACCATAAAGGTATTTTTTGAGATCTGTATTTATTAGTGATCTCTTGAGCTCTACCCAAGACTCTGGGGATGACTACATGTTCAGGGCTGAGATCCCAAAAGCCTTGATTGTGCTGGCCTGGTAATTGCCATATTTATGCAAGTGGGAACCACATGGCCATGCTTAAACTACAATATTCCTACTGTAGTCAATAAAACTGATGTTTAAGCCAGTACTTTGCACATTTGGATAAGCTACAGTTGACTGCCTCTTTGGGAGAAACTACCATTATAAAAGTGTTCTTCTATTCAGGTTACAACCTAGTGAGTATTTTTTTATGATTATTAATATTTTGACACCTTTTCTTGCTTCCACATTGATGCTTCCCCTAACTACTTTCCACTCCCTTCCTGTCTTGTTTCAAAAACATTATGAATTGGAATTGAAAATAAAACTGTGTGTAGGTACTGGCATAACACACCTACCTTAACATTTCAGTGAAATATAAGTCAAACCAAATATTTCATAACACTGAATGGTTCATTCAAAATAACTGAAAATGTCAGCTGGTAGTCATAAGCCAAAACAAAGCAGTGAACCAATGAGCAATATGTTATCACCATTTCCATTGTGTCTAGGACTGTGAAAGTTCAGGTGAGTAAAAGCGTTCTAATAAAAAAAAAAAAAGTAGTGTTCTAGTGTTCTTTATAGTAACTGCCAATTGAAAATCCAAAAAAAAATCATTTAATAAGTCTATGCAAATCTTTTAGTAATGTTGGGAGTGGAATGTGCCTCAGACTGCTCCAAAAAGCAAAATTATAATGCAGGGAGATAAAAGTACATAAATATAACATAAAGTATATTATTTAACTATTTTAAAAAAATTAAAATATCCTACATTGTATGTAAACACCTGCAGAATTTAAATACCATATTAAAAGTAGGTAAAAATCTCTGATCAAAGGAGCCCTGGTAGTTAAGCACTTGGCTGTTAACCAAAAGGTCAGTGGTTCCAACCCACCAACTGGTCCATCATAGCTAGATGCGGCATTCTACTTCCATAAAGATTACAGCCTTAGAAACTCTGTGGGGTAGTTCTACTCTGTCCTATAGGGTCACTATGAATGGGAATTGATGAACACGGGTTAATTTCTAACCAAGTGCTGAGAAATGCTAGATTATCAGTAATAATTTCTTAGATGACCAGATCAACAAGTGAATACATAATTAAATGGATGATTCTATGAAAAATTCAATTAAATCATTAATCAGTACATTCTTTTAGTCCTACAAGTTATATGGTCTTCATACGGCTACACAAAAGATTATGCAATGTTTATTTACTTTCTCTTTAAGAATATGCAGTCCAACCAATGATGCTATGGAGAATATTCCTTTGACAGTTTCCAATTAGAAAAAGGGATCAAATTGTTACTTCTTTTTGAAAAAAAGAACTAAAAGTTGTATAGGGGAGCAAATGTACTTACCTAGAAAATACTTTTCAATTCAAAGAACTTCCTTTAAAATGTCTACTTTTTTAGTGTCTGCTACTTTTGAAAATGTTGCCATACAATAAACATAGAAGACACACATTCTTACCATGTCTTATGATTAAGATAATTGAGAGTAGTTAATTGTTGGAGGCAAGAGATGAACCAGATTTTATAATCCAGAAGCTTCTGTTCTTGGAAGTGTGTTAATTTACTAGGTAGAAAGTCAGATATAAAAGAGTTTGTTGGATAATATAAAATTAGAATAATCACTGTATATTTCAAATGTATAATGCTTTCAATTTATGGCGGTCTAAAACTTTTTACCTAATTTAATATAGTAATAAAATTTTGTGGTGATGCTCTTGCAGAAACCATAACTCTTTTTTCAGAAGCCTCCAGACCTCTAAATATACTAGCAAAGAAACAGGCAGCATTGATTTTTATAGGGAGGCTGATCTATTTTCATAAAATTTAGCAGGTAATTCTTTCAGGTAAGTTATCAATAAATATGCTGTTTAATAAAGGTGAATAACTAGCTAATGATGAAAAACCCTGATGTGTCTTGCTTGTGTAAACACAACATTTTAATTTCCAGATTTTGACTAATTATCAAGAAATTTTGTGCTTCAGGAGAAGAAATTTTGGTCACTTAAGTTGGTTACATAAGAATGATTTGTATGGGATAAAATGAAATTTATTCAAAAGAGACATACAAAATGTTTAATATATGTAAACAAAAAAGCATTGTAAATAACAGGAACTGAATTCTATATACTGCAGATTTTCTTCTCTAATCATGAGTTGCACCCGCTGGATATCATCAGTCCCTCAACCTTGCCTTTTAATCTGAACTACCACCATAGTAATTTTTTATTCCCTAAACAAAGGAGCATAGGTTATATTCTCCGAATGTAAAAGGACAAGGATAATGGTCATGTTATTTCAAAAAAAAAGAATTGAGGCTTCATTAGAAAGTATTCCAGTTGAAACTTAGAAAACATTGTCAGAATGTCAACACTTTAAAGTATCCTGATATGACTAAGGGGATTACTTTAACAATTTTTGAAAAGTATTACTTTTTACATTTAATTTTTAATAAAAAGAAGTATGATAATAAAAGCCTCATTACTCAGTTAACTATTATAAAAAAAAAATTTTACTATTATAGTATCTTTTAAATTTAAAAATATCTATGCAAAAAAATAGAATGTTTTAAATTTAAAAATGTCTATTTTTTTTTATGTAGTAAGTGGCAAATAACACAGTAGAATGAAAATATAAGCCCCTTTCTCACATTCCTTATTTTAGCAGTAAAGAATCCCTAAATGATTCTCCATTTTTCATATTTATATTCTTTATCTATTTCCACTTATTTTGGTTTCCATCCATACTTTTCTAGTTATTTTTGCTATTTTATTAAAAGAAAAGATATAATACACACATGATTTTCCATCTTTTCCTTACACTTAATATATCCCAGAGAGCTTTTCTAGATGTTTAAAAAATATGATACAATGTAATAAAAATTGTTTTATTTCAAACTCTGCCTAACTAAAAAATAATTTTCTATTTTTGTAGAGCAAAAATCTTCAGATTAGTTCACTCAGACATTTACTAACAATGAGAAAATGTTTCAAAAAATGTAATTATAGCTGAAGAATCAGAAAAATATACACATTTAAATGTTTGTTAGCAGGATCTTAGTTTTTCTGTCAGCATTAGATTGTTAACATCAAATCTGTTTTTAAGTCCCTAGAAGCATGAGGATTTAAGCTCCAGAGTTCAGTCTCTCACTCAACCAATTTGTGGGGAAATCAATCAGGGAAGGCAATTTCCAAACGATTATTGGGACTGGAAAATAAAGTGTTACTCTAACTTATTCAATCAATTCAAAAGATACATGCTGGGTTTTTTTTACCCAAGGCAAAAGAGAAAAACCTTAATTTGGTGAGGAAAAGTAAAAACATTTGTCTTCACTTCCATAGCAGTTTGTTGAAAAAGCACTTTCAGTTACCTGATAACCCCCATCCCCCATAGTCACATCCATCCTGTCCTCTCTCATATCACCCATTTGAATTTTCTTCAAAGCACTTAAAACTATCTGAAAAATTTTAATTTTCCCCAAATAATTGACTGTTCAGTCTACAACTCTTTTAATAAGATACAAGTTTCATGAAATTAAGGATTTTCTTGTTTACTATTCAGATGTACTCCTAGCCTGTAGCAGCACTACATACACATTTGTTGTATCAATGAATCAATTAAGGAATGAGTATATATTATTTAAATTGACTACAAGAGTAAAGACTATTATCTCATTTTACAGATGAATGAAAACTGTTTTGGGTGAAGCTTGTTGTTAACTGTGGTGGTGATAGGACCCAAACATTGTCTCCCTTTATTCTTCAGCCAAGGTTCTGGCAACTTATCTGCAGGAAAATGTGTCCTACTTAAGAATGTTTGAGACATATGCTGTATGTGTCTAATACATAATACTTATTTGAAAGCAGATTGTGATTAGTTCATCTTCATGAAAATTTGAAGACATTCTTTGAAAAATGAAAGAACTATTGAATTGGGCAGAGGTTCTTGATAACCATTTGTCTGTTGAATGTAGCAAGTGTGTGAAGATCATAAGAAAGGAAGTAGCTGGTTTGGTGAGAGAAATAGCACCTGTTAAACTTGGGCAGGTTTTTTGTGCTCATTAAAAGAGGATAAAAACTACCTTTCAGGATCACTGAGAGATTTGGAAATGATATGACACAGGACTGGGCAAAGCTTCATTTTTTATACATATGTTGCCATGCTTTGGAGCCGACTCATTTACAACTAACAACATATTACATGTATCCTAAAGTATCTGACAATAGTAAATGCTCTAAAAGTAATGGTTCAAAACAATAATAACAGCAGTGTTTCTAAAGATAACAAAGGACCTATTAAAAATTGTTTATGATGTCCTGAGCACTTTCCTAAATTTGCAAGACACACTGTCACATCTAATCCTGACTACATGCTATGGAAGAGGGACTATTCTTTGCAGCTTGATAAAAATATTGAACATATAGTTAAAATGCTAATTTCACATAGTGATTCAACCATTATTCTGACCCAGATAAGCTGAAATCAGAGCTCTTACTAACTACAAAGTATTATGTTTTTCCCCCTCTATTCAACCAGCCTCAAACAACTATCTGGAATATGATCTGTCTGTTCAGTTGTTTAAACATATAGACATAATATCTCGATAATGGGGGTAAGAAATTTCCCCAATATAGGTAAATAAGTAGTGATAATATTTTGATGAAATGGATATTTATTTATTTTTTATAATCTTTATGAAGCATCAAATACATGAAAAGAAGTTTACTTGATGCTGGGAGGGCTTGAAGTTACACAAAATACAATCCTTGAGGAGCTTATAAGGAACATAAAGACAGATAAGACAAAGCAACTGCTCAATATCCCATCAATGTAAAGCAATTTTTGAAATATTTCATGAGACCAGTAAAAAGACATCATAGTCTTTGCTCAGGCTGTCCACGAAGAATTCATACACAAGATGTTTGATAAATTCACCACAGAGGAGATAAGACAAAAGACATTGTAAAGATTACAGAAGAATTTGGAAGATGTTTAATACCAAATAAAGATGTTTGAAGTACAATCATTTTAGCCATGGATAGGTTATTTGTTTGTGGTTCCAAATGCCATAGTTATTGTTATTATTGCTGCTGTTGCTCTTACTACTATTATTCTTATTATGAGAGAAGGAGAAGAGAGTGTTGCAAAAAAAAAAAAAGGTTGAGGAGGTTCAGAAAAATACAGGTACCACAGGTAAGTCAAGGGGAAAAGATGGTGAATATGTTTATTGGTGAGTACATCAAACAAAGGATAAAATAAATAAGCAATTAGTCTAGGATAAGGATATGGTGGCAACAACCAACAATGTTATTAGTGAAGTAGACATGGGTGATGAACTTTCAGAGATTTTGTTGAAAAGGTTAAAGATAAAGGAGGGGAAAAGCAACATTAGTAATCTAAGATGAAAGAAGGAAAAAGCTAAATTAGTACTGCAAGATATCATGCCGCAATTTATCGATGTTTTGCTTTTCAGAAAGTGGAATAAAAGAAAGCTGAAAAAGTTGGAAAACTGAAGATGATAATGATGCAATATTAGGGCAAAGTTTAAGAGACTCTAAGAACTGAAAGCAGGAACACTGTTGATGGAAGGAATGTACCTCTCTTTAAAAGATAGACAAGGGACGAGAAAAATAATTCAAAGGATAAGAAATTAACAGAAAATGACAAGCAGATTCAGTGTGGGGTAAATGCATGAGGGAAGGAGGTTTTGATCAGCTTGAGCTATTGTAGGAAGTAAAGTTCCAAATGATTTCAGTATTGTATGTCATAGCGGTAGAATATAAGACAACTTTGACATTATTATGCATACAGTGCTACTTCTAGAAGGGAGATTATTTCCCCCATTATTGTCTATAGCCTGAAAATGAGAATGTAAGACTGGAAAAACACCTAAAAGATTTTATTCCAGTTATCCAAAATTATTACATTATCTTCAAAGTTCCTTAAAAAGCCAACTATATAATCTATATATTAAAAAAAATAAATAAAAGTTGCCATGTGTGTTAGATTAGAACTGTGCTCCATGGGATTTTCAGTGGTTAATTTTTTAGAAACAAATCACCAGGCCTTTTTTCTGAGACACCCTGGGTTGATTCAAACATTGAACCTTTTGGTTATCAACATTCGTACCACCCAGGGACTCCATCTATATTTTAACTATTTTATCATTAGAAAATTATATGTTCCCATATGTGTCATTTCTAAGAAAATTGTTGTGATTTTCAGTTCATTCCTGAAGTAGAAATATTATGGAAGCTATTTTGGATGTTAGATTATGTAGTGCTTCAGTAAAAAAAAGAAAAAAATAATAATTGCAAAAAGGAACCAGAGAAGTTAATCTGTAAATGACAACAACATCAGAACAATACAAGAGGGACTAAGTGGTGTAGGTATAGAACTTTCTAATGGACAGGAAGGCAAGGTAATACCAAGTAATAATAGACTGGTTCAAACCTAGAAAGATAAGCGTAAATTTCAAGGTAACCAAAAAGAAAGTTAACCAACCTTATAATCAAAATAAAGAAAAAAAATAAAGTCTCAATAAAAACAAAATCTACAAAAATAAAAAAAAGAAATGAAAAAGAAATCCACAAACAAAAGGAACTCAGCACATGAGAGTAAGAGGAACAAAGGAAACATTAAAAAACATTAGCACCACAAAAATATATATTAAACACTTATATCTGTCTTATTTCTAAGAAATTGGTTGTGATTTTCAGTTCATTCCTGAAGTAGAAATAGGAATATTATGGAAGCTACTGAAATAGGAATTTTATGGAAGCTACTGAAGCACTACATAATCTAACTTCTAAAATATTAGGAATATCAATAGGGGTTAGAATCAGAGGAGGGCAAGAGAAAAATAATTGAAAGCCATCTTGTCATAATTTAATTCTTCATGTGTTCAGGGCTTCTCTCATTGCCTCCCAGGTGTGAGCTACCTCATCAAAAGATGCCCAATTACACCATAGTGATGGAATTTCTCCTGATGGGATTTTCTGATGTTTGGGAACTACAGGTTTTGCTTGCTGTATCCTTCTCTCTGATGTATTTGGTGACTCTCATTGGGAATTTTCTCTTTGTTTTTGTCACCACCTTGGACAAGAGCCTTCACACCCCCATGTACTTCTTCCTCAGGAATCTGTCCATCTTGGATGCATGCTACATTTCTGTAACAGTCCCTAATTCATGTATCAACAACCTGCTTAACAGTAGTGCCATTTCAAAGGCAGGTTGTGTAACTCAGGTCTTCCTAGTGGTTTTCTTTGTATATGCAGAGCTGTTATTCCTCACCATCATGGCCCGTGACCGCTATGTGGCCATCTGCCAGCCTCTCCACTACCCTGCGATCATGAACCCTCAAGCCTGTGTCCAGATGACACTGGCTTCCATCCTCAGTGGTCTGGTCTACTCAGGATTCCACACAGGCATCACTTTCAGGCTGCCATTTTGTCAGTCCAACATTATTCATCAGTTTTTCTGTGACATTCCCTCTCTGCTGAAGCTCTCCTGTTCTGACACCTTCAGCAATGAGATCATAATCCTTGCCTCTGGTCTGGTGATTGGTGGAGGCTCTTTCATCTTCATCATCAGGTCTTACATTTACATATTTTCTACTGTGCTCAAGTTCCCAAGTGGAACTGACAGAGCAAAGACCTTTTCCACCTGCATCCCTCATATCCTTGTGGTGTCTGTCTTCCTTAGCTCAAGCTTCTATGTGTACCTAAGGCCATCTACAATCTCTGCAACCATCCAAGATGTGGTCCTTTCTCTGTTCTATTCTGTAATTCCCCCCTTCTTCAACCCAATTATCTATACTCTTAGGAATGAACAATCAAATGTGCCCTCAGGAAAATCATGAAAAAAAATTTCAATTAGGAAATTGCTTATGCTCACCCTAATTTATAGGTGAAATTTATGTCTTCAGCAATAAATTGAGATTATTAATTGGAATTATATGAATATACTTTACGTAAATATAATATACAAACTCATTCGCATATATCATTTATCAAAATCTTTCCTTTCTGAGGGTTTTGAATGATTTGAATTGGCAAATGGGTAAGAGATCTGGTGTTACGAATAAGCAAGCCCTAGTCATAAGTGTTTGGCAAATTAAAAGCTCCCCCCAAGTATTTCCATTTAAAAAGTTTAAAATGCTATCCTTAGGAATATTTTATGTTAAACTTTATTTTATGTACTTTTCCATCCTTAAAATATTGATAAACCTAGAAAGAATAAAGTGTCAATTTATTTTGAATTGCCATATTTTATATTTTATAGAAGAAATGAAAATATTGCGTCATTTATTCATTCTCAAAATAATTATGAAAATATATGTTCTTTTGAGGACCATAAAAATATCACTAAAAGGTATCCTGTGAAAAGGGAGTTGGGTTTGGTCGAAGAAGTAGTTGTGCATGAGGGGATCCGAAACACTTTACACCACTTCCCTTATATCTTAGGGAAAATATATAGATAAGTTATACTTATAATCAAACCAAAATTTACTTTGTGGAAATTTAATGGCAAAAAGTTTAACTGCCAAATGTTACATATATATATAAACCCATTTATTACCTACTGACTCCAAGTTGATTCCGACTCATAGCAACCCTATAGGACAATGTGGTTCCCAAGGAGCAGCTGGTAGATTCCAGCTGCTGACCTTTTGGTTAGTGGCTGAACACTTAACCATTGCACCACCAGGACTCTCTCTCTCTATATATATACACAATAAAAAATGATAAGGTCAAGTGGTTTGGGGATACATTTCTGTGTTTACATGCTTTAAATATTATTTTCTAGGTTAATTAAGCTAATACACCAATTTTTTATTTCCAGTTATTATCATGCACCGATCTAGAAACACTGGTGGCATAGTGGTTAAGAGCTATGGCTGCTAACCCTGAGGTTGGCAGTTTGAATCCACCAACTGCTCCTTGGAAACCCTATGGGGCAGTTCTACTATGTCCCATAGGGTCACTATGAGTCAGAATTGACTCCAAGGCAATGGGTATCCATAGATCCAAAGAAGGCCTGGTGGGACAGGAGTTAAGCACTCAGCTACTAACTAAAAGGTCAGCAGTGTGAAACTACGAGCTGCAATCCAAGGACATATTTTCAAAACTGAGGTTAAGACTAAACAATGTAAAATGTATACTGGAAAAGAGATTCTAATATACGTTGTGACATCAGAAGAGTCACAATAAAAAACACAAAGCATCTATGTGAAAAGAAGCTCTGATGTACATTTGAAAAGAAAGGGACTCATGACATTTAACATAACATCACTTATGTTAGAACATTTAACATAAAATCATTTTGAGTATAAAAGTGTAAATTTCCCTATTCAAGCACCTGTCACTTAAACGAAGAGAATACAAAGGAGTGTACACTGATTCTTTATGTGTCTACTTGTCATTTCTGCTCACATAACATAGGCCTAATAAGTCTTTGGCCATACCTACTGTCAAGGAATGTTAGGTGGGCAATATTGCACCAAATGCTGAAAGGGAGAAGAACATTAATGCCAATGAACACTAGGAATGATCAACATTTCCTTGATTAAAGGATAAACTGTCAGACTTTGAATGTCCTGTTTCCCATGCAGTTATTGTTAGCATTATGATACAATGCACATATACTTTATCCTCCAATCATAATAAATAAATTTCAATCCATAATTACCATAACATTTTCTGGCAAGAATTGTACAAAGTTTGTTAAAATTATTTATCTTATTTAACATTTCAACAACAGCATATAGCTGATAATAACACTCCCTGATTTTACAGATTAGTGTCTTGGTTTGAAATATCACACAAGTTTGCAAAGGGCACTCAGGAAATAGACTTATTTTGGATTTCAGCCATCATCTATTGCACCACAGAGATTTTGGAAGATTCCATTGAGCCTAATAGCTTTTATATTTTACTTATGCCAATAATTCTGGTATGAAGCCCATCAGTGCCAGATAAATGTTAAAACCAGAAACCTCATTTCACTGCATGATATTTTTAAAGTGTTAAGGATGGAGGGAAGTGCAAGCGTCCTTACTTTCAATGAACTGATCGTCACTTCTGGATTAATGACTTGTATTTAATAAACATAATCAACAACAAATTTTGGCAGTAAATAGTTGTTATAGGTGCACGATACTGTGAATGTAATAGATGCTGCTGAATTGTACACTTAGAAATAGGTAAAATGGAATATTACATATTATAAAAATTTTGCCACATGAAAAAAGAAACTATTGTCAGAAATATTTTAAAAAAAGGTTGAATGGGTTTAAAAAAATCAGTTTTGGCTGTGGAAGTGGTTATGCCAAGAAGTCTTATCATGGGAAAATGGGTGCTAGACAACACTCAGAGACACAAGATATCCATTGGGAAAGCATACCATGGGTGTCAATAACTTTTTATTATGTACTCCAGATCTGCACATCATTTTCCTCCCATATATTGTGAATATAATTTTTTTGAGGTTGTTTTAAGGAATCCCTCCTAATTCTTCTAAAAAAAACTGCCAGTATAGCATTGCCTTTCATGATATGTGTGGAAACTGTTTTATTTTTTTAAGTTGGAGATTAACTGCTGTGTGGCTCATGCAATGAAATATGGCACAGGTTTGGCCAAAGGGGGAAAAAATGATATGTAGATACTATGAGCACATGGCAAATTCCACTAAATAAATTGATTAAGCTCAATGGTATACTGAGATGAAAAGGGGATGTAATAAAAGATGCAGTATACAAATTTTTTCAAAAAAGCATACTGTAAAAAAATCTTACTAACACATTATAAAAACCTTAGATAAAATGGTATAGTTACAAAACTAACTCAAAAATGGATAAAAATATGTGAAATGGATAAACATATATCTTAGTTATCTATTACTGCTATAAAAAGTGGATGGGTTTAAGAAACAGAAATTTACTCTCTCACAGTCTAGGAGGCTAGATGTCTGAATTCAGGGCACCATCTCCAGGGGAAGGTTTTCTCTTTCTGTTGGCTTTGAGGGAAGGTCCTTGTCATCAATCTTCCCTTAAATCTAGGAGTTTCTCAAAGTAGCAACCCTGGGCACAAAGTATGCATTCTGCTCCTGGCTCTTCTTTCTTGGTGGTATGAGGTCCCTCTCCTCTCTGCTCACTTCTTTCTTTTATATCTCAAAAGAGATTGACTTAAGATACAGACTAAACCAGTAGGTTCTGTCCTGGCTCATTCATATACTGTGTAATCCTGACTCATTAACATCATAGGGATTAGGATTTACAAAAAATAGGGTAATTACATCAGATCACAAAACAGATGACAACCACACAATACTGAGAATCATAGCCTAGGCAAGTTGACACACATTTTGGGAGGACTCAATTCAATCCATAACAACATACAGCATAACCGTAAAATAAATTATTTCAGTCATCAAAATCTACCAAAAAAAAAAAAAAAATCAGACTGAGATGTATCTATCACCCATCACCCCATTGCTGTTGATTCTGACTCATGGTAAACCTCCAGATAATTCTGAGTACTTCAAAGAATATTAAAAGAGGCAATATTCTTCAAGTAATTTTATTAGGCTAGACAAACTTTGATATCTAAACTACATAAGAACACTGTGGGAGATATTTGGCTTTCTCAACTGTGAATAAAAATGACACAATAAGAATCAAAATATTTGTAAACAAAATACAACAAGAAATTAGAAAATAAATAAACAACAAAAGACAATCTTTAGGGAGTTGTTGAGTTCTAAGAGCAAAAATCACAAGGGGACAAATATTGTATGAGACCACTATTATAAAAACTCATGAAAAGGTTTACTCATAGAAAGAATCAATCTTTGATGGTTACAAGGGAGTAGAGGGGTGGAGAGGGAAAAATAAATAAATAAGATACAACAAGAAATCAGAAAATAAACAAACAATAAAAGAAAATCTTATGGGAGTCATCCATAGATACTGGGTTCCAAGAGAAAATATTCCCCTTAAAAATATATATTGCTGCATAACAATCATCCCAAAACTTAGTGGTTTCAAACAATACATAATTTTATTATCTGTCATAATTTTTATGATTCATGCAATCAGGAATAGCTCTGCTGGGAGATTCTAGCTCAGAGTCTCTCATGTGGTCAGAGGATGGCTGCCACTGGAACACCAAGGGTCTGAAGCACTTGGGGGCTGCCTGTGAATTTCTTTCTCTCTGTGTAATCTCTGCCTGTAGCTAAGTGTGCTTCCTCACAACATGGAAACATCAGGGCAGTTACTCTTTATATGAGAACAGGAATATTGAAGAAAAAGTATCCCCAAGAGAACAAAATAGAAATGCAGTATTATGGATTGAATTGAATACCAAACAATATGTGATGAAATTCTAATCCCTGTACCTGTGGATGTAATTTCATTTGAGAGTAAGGTTTTTCTAGAAGGACTCACAGAACTCAGAAGGCATTATACTTGTCATTACTGTTTGATACAGATAACAATCACCCAAAGGAAGAGGCACACCAGGGCAGGGACTAGGAGAGTTCCCAACATGAGCTTCCAGTTGTCCTGTCTCAGTGATCCTTCCAGCAACAATGTATGGCAGCAGGCATGAAGTACTGCTAATGAAGGAAGCTCACTGGAGCCACGGTATTCAAGTTTTTATTGGGACTCATGTGCTTGAGCTTAGTTTCCAGGCCCTCCAGTGGTCAAGCTGATACTACATGCTCCAAAGTTCCCCACAATAAATCACATTTTTAGCAAAGGCTGTCTGGTGTGACCCAAGGTCCCAGGTACATAAAGACACTCTTACCAGTTAAGGTATTCCAAGTGCTTAGATGTTATTTTCCAGGAGTCAAGAGCACAGACCTGACATCTCCTTTACTGCACAGTTCCAATACAAATGGACCATTGGAATTGTATTGAGATCTCAAAACCCAGCTTACTCTGTACAGAAACTTAGTATCTAAAAAAAGAGGAATTACATGTCAAACACACATGCACAAATGCTATGAGCTGGAGTGAAAAACCTTGCTGGTTAAATAGGGGAAAACAAAATCTGATTTCTATTTAACTGTATATATAAGCTGGACTTTTTTTTTATATAAGCTGGACTTATAGTACAGAATTATTTGAACATTATAGAATCTATTTCTTATAAAAAGAGAAGCGATATCTTGAATAACAAATGATTAATAACATAATTATATGAAAATTAAGAATATTTATCTTGTAATTAAAGGCATCATGACCAAAGTTAACACACTGACACAGATGGAATGAAGTTATATTCCACACCTGAAAGCATCAAACCAGTAATACCTAAAATATTTGAAGAACTCCAGGACATTAAAAGCCCATAAAATTAAGATTTCTGGCCAACATGACACCATAGACAGAAGTACCATGCCGTCCCTCCACAGCAAAGACCTGAAAAACTAAGCAAAACAGAGACAAACATCATTCCTGGAACCCAAAGTGTAAAACGAAGAGATAAAGAACTCAGCCAAACACTGAATGGAATAAGAAACTGACAAAGGACTGAGAGCCAAGAGAGATACTTGCCAAGGTCTTTTATCGGCTAACACAGCACATATTCCTCATCCTGGACTCGTGTAGGAGATTGGCTGACAGGGAGCACAAGAAAGCAGCTTCATGGGGCTCTCAGCAGGAGACAGAGAAACCGGTAACCCTTGATACACGCTTTCCCACCCCCCACCCTCTTCCTACTTCTCTACCTCCGAGCTTCCTGGTTGGCTGCGGTGACTCGGCTGGCTGGGAAGTGCAGTGTCCGTGCCGCTTGGATTCACCCCACCGATATTGCAGATTGGTGGACAGGGAGTACGGGAAAGCAGCTTCAGGAAGTTCCAAGCAGGAGACTGAGTACCTGTAACAAGCAATATATGCTTTCCTAACCCCCACTCTTCTTCCCCTCCCCATTCAGCCTCCTCTGCTTCCTTCCAGCTGCAGGCTCTTGGCCAAGAGGCCATTTTTTCAGTCCCTGGCCGAATGGATTCGCCCCAACCGCGTTGGCCAGTTCCCTGAGCTGGTACAGCTTCTTTCTCTCTTTTGGTTTCTTCTGTCCCTCCCACCACCTCCTCCTACTTTTTCTTGAATACCTGGATCCTTGTGTCTGCTTTGCTTCTTCTTGAAAGTCTGTGAAGCCCCGCTTAACTGGGGATCCCCTCCCCTGGCCCATGAAACCACGCTGATGGGATCCCGGGAGCTTTTTTTTTTTTTTTTGCTTGTTTTGTTTTGCATTGATCTGTTTGTTTTCTTTCTCTTTTCACACTTGGGAGCCCCTTCTAGTTGAGCTGCACTGTATGGCCTAGCCACTCCTCAAATCTGTGCAGCCACATAGGTGGGATCCATGGGGGCATTGCATTTCTTTCTTTTTTCCTTCTCTTTTTCCCTTTCTTTCTTTCTCTCTCTCCCTCTCCCTCTCCCTTATCCCTCTCCCTCTCTCTCTCCTCTCTCTCTCTTTCTCTCTTTCTTTTTCTTTCTTTCTTCTCATTTCTCATCTGTCCATACTTACCTTCTTTTCCAGTCTCCTGAATAACCTGGTGCTGTGTAACAACTATACACCCTCTAGCCAGGCTATACTGCGCACCCTGGGAGATTTCCCCAGTTGCCACGGCCTGCCCTGGTGGGACCCCCTGGGGGCTTTTCTTTTTTCCTTTTTTCCCCCAATTTTTATCTAGTTGTTTTTTTATTTTTCCATTTTTTTTTTTTTTTTTCATATCTGCTTCTCTCCATTTCTCAGTTGTCACCTCTTCACTCCAAAAGCAAGCTCTTTTTACACTCTTTTTTTGGGAGGGGGTGTTTTCTTTTTCCTTTGTTTGCTTTTGGCTCCTGTTACTATCTCCTTTTTCCCATACCCATGCTAGCTCGATACAACACAACTTCCCCCCTCTTTCCTGCCTACTTGCACTGTACACTGAATATCACACCTCTGAGCATGAGTTGGAATCGACTCAAGGGCACTGCATACTGGGAGCAGCACAGGCACAACTGACCAGAGCCTGCCCAGCATTGATTCCTGGCCTGCCCTGTTGGCCCTAGTATGTGCCACAAACAACCCATCCCAGTCCCTCCCCTTCAGCTGGACCTGCCCTGCTGCACTATAGCTGAGTGACTGGCCCTGCTTATTGGACAAGGAGGTGAAAAGTATCGTGACTTCAGATAAGCAAACAACAAAGAACGCGCAACTGACCTACTCAGACATAGCCAAATAAAATTAAAAAACAGGATGAAACAAACAAATCTATCATCAAGAAACAAAGAAAATAAATACTGAATGTACCGAAGACAGCAGACAATATCAAACCATGTAAGAAAACAGGAAAGGATGGTTCCAGTAGGCATCCAAAATAAAACACCAGATGAGTTTCCAGTAAAAGAAAAGGCACTAGGGCTACCTGGCAAGGAATTCAGGTCTCTAATATTCAGAGTTATCCAAGAGTTGAAACAAAAAGAAGACAAAAATGAGGAAAAATAGACAAATCTATGGAAAATATAGACAAAAAGATGGAAGAATTCAGGAAAGAATACAAGAACAAAATGACAAAATAAATTCATAGCTAGAAATCATTCAGAAACAATTAGAAATCAAAAAATAGAAAACAACAAGATTTCAGAAATGGACAGTGTCATAGAAGGACTGATGAGTAGGTTTGAAATGATGCAAGACAGGAGTAGTGAAAATGAAGACAAACACTTGGATACAACTCTGTTTGAGGAAAAATCAAAAAAAGAATGAAGACAAATGAGGAAACCCTGAGAATTATGTGGGATACGATCAAAAGTCAAAATTTGCAAATGATTGGAGTTCCAGAACAGGGAGAGAAAACAGGAAAACACAGAGAGGATCGTTGAAGAATTGCTGACAGAAAACTTCCCTAATACCATGAGTGATGAAAAGCTGACCAGCCAAGAAGCTCAACGAACCCCATATAGGATAGACCCCAGAAGAAAAACACCAAGGAATATCAATATCACACTCACTAAAACCAAATACGAAGAAAAAACCCTGCGAGCTGCTTGAGAAAAACAAACAGTCACATACAGAGGAGAAACAATAAGACTAAACTCTGATTATCTGGCAGAAACCATGCAGGCAAGAAGACAATGGGATGATATATATAAAACCTTGAAAGCAAAACATTGCAAACCAAGAATAATACATCCTGCAATACTTTTGTTCAAATATGGTGGTGAAATTAGGACATTTCCAGATAAACAGAAATTTAGGGACTATGTAAAAACCAAACCAAACCTACAAGAATTATTGAAGGGAGTCCTTCAGTCTGAGAACAAACAACATCAGACCACAGCCTGAACTTAGAATGCAAGATTGTGCCAGCCAGAAACCAACCTAGGAAATGAACTCTCAAGGACTATATAAAACCAAAATAATTGCAAAAAGGAACCAGAGAAGTTAATCTGTAAATGACAACAACATCAGAACAATACAAGAGGGACTAAGTGGTGTAGGTATAGAACTTTCTAATGGACAGGAAGGCAAGGCAATACCAAGTAATAATAGACTGGTTCAAACCTAGAAAGATAAGCGTAAATTTCAAGGTAACCAAAAAGAAAGTTAACCAACCTTGTAATCAAAATAAAGAAAAAAAATAAAGTCTCAATAAAAACAAAATCTACAAAAATAAAAAAAAAAGAAATGAAAAAGAAATCCACAAACAAAAGGAACTCAGCACATGAGAGTTAGAGGAACAAAGGAAACATTAAAAAACATTAGCACCACAAAAAAGCACTACAAAATGACAGCAATAAACTTACACCTATCAATAATTACACTGAATGTAAATGGCTGAAATGCACCCATACGGAGACAGTGAGTGATAGAATGGATAAACAAACAAAAAAACACTGTATATGCTGTCTACAACAGACAAACCTTGGAAACAAAGAGGTAAATTTATAAAAAAATCAAAGGATTGAAAAAACTATATCAAGCAAATAATTACCAAAAAAGAGCAGGAGTGGCAATACTAATCTCACATAAAATAGACTTTAAAACAAAATCCTCTGTAAAAGACAAAGAAGGTCACTATATAATGATTACAGGGATGATCTGTCATGAAGACTTAACCATAATAAACATCTAGGCACCCAATGACAGAGCTCCAAAATACATAAAACAAACTCTAACAACACTGAAAACAGAAATTGATAGTTCCACAGTAATAGTAGGAGACTTCAACACAACACTCTCAGTAAAGGACAGAACACCTAGAAAGAAAGTCAACAAAGATACAGAAGAGCTAAAGAGCACAATCAGCAAACTTGATCTCATAGATATATATAGAACACTCCACCCAGCAGCCGCAAAGTACACATTCTTTTTCAATGCACATGGAACATTCTTCAGAATAGACCACATCTTAGGCAACAGAGCAACCCTCCACAAAATCCAAAACATTGAGATAATACAAAGTATCTTCTGTGACCACAATGCCATCAAAGTAGAAATTAATAACAGTAAGAGTAAGGGAAAAAAAACCCAATTACATGGAAACTGAATAGCACCCTGCTTATAAACCACTGGGTAATAGAAGAAATCAAAGATGGACTCAGAAAGTTCCTAGAATCAAACAAGAATGAAAACACATCATACCAAAACCTTTGGGACAAAGCGATGGCAGTCCTCAGAGGTCATTTATAGCACTGGATGCACACATCAAAAAGGGAGAAAAGGACAAAATCAAAACATTAGTTCCACAACTTGAACAAATAGAAAGAGAATAGCAAAAGAAGCCCACAGCCACCTGAAGAAAGGAAATAATTAAGACCAGAGCAGAAATAAATGAAATAGAGAAGCGAAAAACAGAAAGAATCAGCAAAACAAAAATTGGTTCTTTGAAAGGACCAACAAAATCGACAAGCTATTGGCCAAATTGACAACAGAAAAATAGGAGAGAACATAAGTAACCCAAATAAGAAATGAAATGGTGGACATTATAACAGACCCAACTAAAATAAAAAGGATCACAACAGAGTATTATGAAAAATTATGCTCCAACAAATTTGAAAACCTAGAGGAAATGGACAAATTTCTAGAAACACACTACCTACCCAAAATAGCACAAAATGATGTTGAAAATCTGAATAGAACCATAACAAGAGAAGAGATTGAAAAAGTAATAATAATAATAAAAAATACTCTCAGCCAAAAAGAAGCCCTGGACTAGGTGGTTTTACCGGAGAATTCTACCAAACATTCAGAGAAGAGCTTACGCCAGTACTACTCAAACTATTTCAGAATATAGAAAAGAAAGCGATACTTACAAATTCATTCTATGAAGCCAACATCTCTCATGAATATAGATGCAAAAATTCTCCACAAAATTCTAGCTAATAGAATTCAGCATTATATATAAAAAAAAAATACACCATGACCAAGTAGGATTCATACCAGGTATGCAAGGAAGGTTCAACATTAGAAAATCAATCAACGTAATCCACCACATAAATAAAAAGAAAGAAAAGAATCACATGATTATCTGAATTGATGCAGTAAAGGCATTTGAAAAAGTCTAACACACATTCCTGATAAAAAACTCTTAGTAAAATAGGTAAAAAAAAAAAAAAAAAAAAAAATTTTTTTTTTTTAAATAGGTAGAGAAGGGAAATTTCTCAATGTAGTAAAGGTCATCTAAGCAAAAAAATTGCTGACGTCTTTCTCAATGGAGAGAGGTTGAAAAGATTCCCTTTGAGAACAGGAACAAGACAAGGATGCCCTTTATCAGCACTCCTGTTTAAAATTGTGTTGGAAATCTTAGCTATAGCGATAAGGCAAGAAACAGAAATAAAGGGCATCCAAATTGGTAATGGAGAAGTTAAACTGTCCCTATTTGCAGATAATATGATACTATACTTAGAAAATCCAAAAGATTCCGCAAGAAAACTACTGGAATTAATAGAAAGATTCAGCAGACTAGCAGGATACAAGATAAACACACAAAAATCAGTTGGATTCCTATACACCAATAAAGAGAATGATGAAAAGGAAATCAGGAAAACAATAACATTTATAATAGCCCCTAAAAAAGTTAAAATACTTGAGAATACGTCTAACTAGGGATGTAAAAGACCTATACAAAGAAAACTACAAAACACTGCTGCAAGAAACTAAAAGAGATCTACATTAATGGAAGAACATACCATGCTCATGGATAGGTAGACTCAGCATTGGCAAAATGACAATTCTACCCAAAGTGATTTACAAATATGACGCCATACATATCTAAATACCAACAACATTCTTTAAAGCAATGGAAAAACTTATCATTAACTTTATATGGAAAGGGAAGAAGCCCTGGATAAGTAAAGAACTATTGAAGAAGAAAAAGAAAGTAGGAGGACTTGCACTGCCTGACCTCTGAACAAACTATACAGCTTATGGTAGTCAAAACAGCCTGGTACTGGTACAACGACAGATACATTGAGCAATGGAACAGAATTGAGAACTATCCACCTATGGTCACCTGATCTTCAACAAGGGCCCAAAGTCCATCAAATGGGGAAAAGACAGTCGTTTTAACAAATAGTGCTGGCAAAACTGGATGTCTATCTGCAAAAAAAAAAATGAAACAGGACCCATACCTCACACCATACACAAAAACTAACTCAAAATGAAACAAAGACCTAAATATAAAGCCAAAAAGTAAGAAGTTCATTGAAGAAAAAATAGGGTCAATGCTAGAGACCCTAATACACGGCATTAACAGGATAAAAATCACAACCAACAACACACAAGCTCCAGAGGATAAGCTAGATAACAGGGATCTTCTAAAAATTAAACACTTATGTTCATCAAAAGACTTCACCAAGAGAGTAAAAAGAGAACCTACAGACAGGGGGAAAAAAATTGGCTATTAAAAATCAGACAAAGTTCTAAACTTTAAAATCTACAAGAAAATCCAACACCTCTACAATGAAAAGACAAACAATCCAATTAAAAAAATGGGCAAAGGAAATGAACAGACACTTCCCCAAAGAAGACATTCAAGTGGCCAACAGACAAATGAGGATATGCTCACGATCTCTAGCCATCAGGGAAATGCAAATAAAAGCCATAATGTGATACTATCTCACCCTGGCATTACTGGCACAAATCAGTAAAACAGAAAATAACAAATGCTGGAGAGGCTGCAGGGAGATCGGTACTCTCATGCACTGCTAGTGGGAATGCAAAATGACACAGCCTTTTTGGAAAATGATATGGCACTTCCTTAGAAAGCTAGAAATGGAAATACAATATGACCCAGCAATCCCACTGGTAGGAATATATCCGAGAGAAATAAGAGTCTTTACACTAATAGATATATGTACACCCATGTGCATTGCATCATTGTTCACAATAGCAAAAACATGGAAACAACCTAGATGCCCACCAACAGATAAACGGATAAACAAACTGTAGTACATACACACAATGGAGTATTATGCAATGCTAAAGAACAACGATGAATCTGTGAAGTGTCTCATAACCTGGATACATCTGGAGGACATTATGCTGAGTGAAATAAGTCAATCACAAAAAGACAAAAATTGTATGAGACCTCTACTGTAAAAACTCATGAAAAGGTTTATATACAAAAAGAAACAATATTTGATGGTTACCAGCAAGGGGAGGGGAGGGCATGGAAAAACACTTAATAGACAATAGATAACTGATAACTCTGAAGAAGGGTAAAACAGTACACAATACTGATGTAGCCAGCACAACCTGGGTTCCCCAGGCCATGGTAGCTCCGTAGATTCATCCAAACTCTCTCAGGGACTGAATTGCTGGGTAGAGGGCCGTGAGGCCATAATCTCAGAGAACATCTAGCTCAATTGGCATAACAGAGTTTATAAAGAATATGTTCTACATTCTACTTTGGTGAGGAGCATCTGGTGTCTTACAAGCCTGTGAGCAGCCATCTACGATGCCCCACCAGTCTCATCCCTTTGGGTGCAAGGAATAAGGGAAAAAAACTAAAGACATAAGGGAAAAATTAGTCCAAGGGACTAATGGACCAAATCTACCACAGCCTCCACCAAACCGAGTCCAATACGACTAGATGGTGCCCAGCTGCAACCACTGACTGCTCTGACAGGGATCACAATAAAGGGTCCTGGACAGAGCTGGAGAAAAATATAGAAAATTCTGACTCCAAAAGAAAGACCAGACTTGTTGGCCTGACAGAGACTGAGAAACCCTGAGAGTATGGCCCCTGGACACCCTTTCAGCTCAGTAATGAGGCCACTCCTGAGGTTCACCTTTCAGCCAGAGACTGAACAGGCCCATGGAACAAAGCAAGACTAAAGAGGCACACCAACCCTGGGACAGGGGCTGAAGGGAAGGAGGAAACAGAAATGCCGGTAATAGGAAACCAAGGGTTGAGAAGGGAAAGTGCTGACATGTCATGAGGTTGTTAACAAATGCCATACAAGAATGTGTGTACTAACTGTTTGATGAGAAACTAGTTTGTTCTGTAAACCTTCATCTAAAGTTAAAAAAAAAAAAAAAGATTGCAATACTCAAGGCATACATTGATCATTAATTAAGCTAAATTGTTTAGTTTAAAGATGTTTTCAGGGAATAGTTTGGATTAAAGGTTTAAAGAGTATTCTCAGACAATGGATTTAGGGATTCTTCCAATATCAGTAGGTCCGGTTAGCCTGGAATCCTTAGGAATTTGATCTCCACATTTTTCTGCTTTTGATTGGGATCCATCCATTGTGTCCCAGATCAAAACATCTGGCAATAGTAGCTAGGCACCATCCAATTCTTCTGTTCTCATGTCAGAGGAAGCAATTAGTCCCGTAGTCCAGCTTCTTCTCTGATTCTTAGGTCTCCTTTTTCGTCTGTTGCTTTCAGTGATTAGGGAACAATTGTTGTATCTTGGGTGGCCACTTGCAAGCTTTTAAGACCCCAGGCACTACTCACCAACTAAGAGGTAGAACAGAAACTCTAAAAACAGTATTAGACTAATTGACAGGATTCTGCCTCAAAATCATGGCCCTACATCTTTGAACCAAGAAATATAATCCTCTGAGGTGTCTGGTTGTGTCTAAATTGTATCAGCAGCTATAGCCCTTTTTTTTTTACTGGGGGGGGCAGGTGGGGACTGCTGTTGCTGCTGTTGTAAAATTATGTATAGCATAACATTTGCCAGTTTGTCCTTTTCCATGTGTACAGCTTAGCGATATCAGTTACCTTAGTCAAGTTGTATAAACTTTACACATATTTGAAGCCACTTTTCCCATCACCGTAAACAAGACATCACTGTTACCTACAGAATGATTCCTGCTTTTCCCTTCCTACCCCAATAAGCACTAATAGTCATTGATCTCTATATTTTTATTCTTGTCTCTATATCTCTATTCTTGTCCTTTCATAAAGATGCGATCATATAATATCATATAATACTTGTCCTTTTGTGGCTGACTTATTTTACTCAGCACAACGTCCTTGAGGTTCATCCATGCTGCAGCATGTATGGAGACTTCATTTCCCTATATGGCTGAGTAGTATCCCTTTGTATGTATGTGTCACATTGTGTTTATCCATCCGTTGATGGGCACTTGTTTCCAACTTTTTGCCATTGTGGATAGTGCTACAGTGAACATGGGTGTACGTATGTTTCTGTCTCTACTTTTAGTTCCTCAGGGTATATACCTAGAATTGGAATTGCTGGGTTATATGGTAGTCTCCTTCCTTTGTATAACAGTTATTAGTATTTTATATTATTTTACATAGTTATTTCCCTGTTTTTGCTCTGATCTCCTGGCCTTAGTATGTTTGTCATCATTTCTTCACTATTGTTTCTGTGTCCAGGATTTCCTGCACTCACTGTTTTATTTTTAGTTTCCCTTGTTGCTTGTTCCTGTGACTCACTGAAACTTTCATCCGAACTATGCTCACCTGGCCACACTGTCCCCAGTCTGATTATTCAGGTCCTGGGCCTCTATTGTTTCAGTCTCCTTTCTCTGTGTCAGAGCCATCTGTTCAGGTATTGTGATCTGTGTTACACCTTGAATCAGCTGTCAGGTTATCTGCCAGATTTTTCCCAGACTTATTTCTCCTGTGATGGAGCCCTGGTGCCATAGCGGTTAAGAGCTCAGAACCCAGTCTGTTTCTCCAGCCTTTCAAATGTTCTTTAGAGTTCCAAGATCTCTGGTTGTGATGATTCTTAGTTGGTTTCTTGTGTAACTGCTGTTGGTGGACATTATGGTGTATCTACTTATGCCATCCTCTAGCCCAACTCCAATAATGTATATCTAAAAAATTTACATGCTAAACCCAAAAGCTAAGAAGAGACTAAAGATGGGAGTATGAGTGGTACATATTATCAAGGCTTATTATGAAACTTTATTAAGAACAATTGAGATGGTGATGTGGAGAAATAAGAAACAAACTGATGTGTATATTGACAATTAATATAAGAAAATTTGGCCCTGTACAGTACAGGGGAAAATAAAGTCCTTTCAACTGGTACCATGGGGTCAATCAGAATTGACTCAACAGCAACAAGTTTATTTTTTGTTTGAGTGAGGGGCCAATTGGATAAAAATAAGGTATGACTTGTTTTCACACCATATTTAATTAATCAGTTCCATAAAATGACAACATTCTGGAAGGTAATGAAGGAAATCTCTCAAGGAGTAAAGGGAAAGAAATATTAACAAAAAATGAAAACATTGATAAATTTCGACTAAATTATTTTAGTTTCTATTGATGAAAATCAAAAACCAAACCCATCGCCATCGAGTCAATTTTGACTCATAGCAACCCTATAGGACAGAGTAGAACTGCCCCGTAGAATTTGCACTATGCCAAAAAGGTTCCCATTGATAAAAAGACACCTTTAATAGGTGGAAATGTAAATCTAACAAGAAGATAATATATTTACCAAATTTATAAGCAGGAAAATATTCATACAGTATATAGAGAGAACCATTATGACAAAGAATAATAAAAAGGCAGACAATTGAAAGAAACTATGGCAAGAGGTATTAATATAAATACGAATAGCTGTATGACCAGTCAGACCTCTGGTAGTATAGTGGTTAAGAACTCAGCTGCTAATCAAAAGGTGGGCGGTTCGAACCCACTAGCCACTCCTTGGAACTCTACTGGACAGTTCTACTCTGTCCTATAGAGTCACTTTGAGTCAGAAACAACTTGACAACGATGAGTTTTTTTTTTTTTTAATGACATATGATGTTGAGCATCTTTTCATATATTGTGTGATATACCTTCTTCAGTGAGATATCTGGTGAGACCTTTTGCCCATTTTTTAATTGAGTTTTTTATTTGTTATTGTTGAGTGTTAAGAGGTATTTGTATATATTTGATGCAGGTCGTTTATCAGATCTGTGTTTTCTTGAATCTGTAGCTTGTTTTTTTATTCTCTTAACAGTGTATTTCGAGGAGCACAATTTTTAATTTTAATGACCTCCAACTTAAAAATTTGTTTTTTGTTTGTTTCATATATCATGCTTCTGCTGTTGTATCTAAAATTCACTGCCAAACCCAAGGTGACCTAGATTTTCTCCTATAATATCCCCCAGAATTTGCAGAGTTTTGTATTTAACATTTAGATATGTGACATATTTTGAGTTAATTTTTGTGAAATATGTAAGCTATGTATCTAATTCATTTTTTGCATGTCCAGTTGCTTCAGCACCATTACCTGAAAATACTGCTCTTTATCCATTGAAATGCCTTTTCTCCTTTGTCAAAGATCAGTTGATTATATTTTTATCAGCCTATTTCTGGGCTGTGTCTTCAATTCTATTGATCTATTTGTGTATTCTTTTACCGATATTTCACTGTCATGATCACTATAGATTTATCATGTCTTTAATTTGAGTAAAAAGTCCCCCCACTTCATTCTTGTTTGATATTGTGTTAGAGTTCTGGTTGTTTCACTTTCTGTATAGTCTTTAGAATACCTTTGTCCATGTTCATAAAATAATTTGCTGGGATTTTTTATTTGGATTGCATTTTCCCATAATCTTTGTTTCAATCTATTTGGTTCTTTGAATATAAATCTGTCTCTTATAGATAGCATATGGTGTTATTTTGTGTTTATCTCCATTTTGACAGTCTCTACATTTTAATTTAGGTGTGTAGTCCATTCACATTTAATGTAATGCTTGATATGGTTGAATTTACTTCTGCTGTTCTGATTTTTAATTTTTATATGTGTCATAACATTTTCTTTGCTCTTCCTTCACTGCTTCCATTTGCGTTAGACAATACTTTTTTAGTGTACCATTTATTTCTTCTCTCATTCTATGTCCTTAAATAACTAGTTCCTAATTGCTTCCAAAGCCTTTTTTTCTGTATTTTTTCTCATATCCTAATCTTCAATTCCAACACACAAACCCATTGCCATCTAGTTGATTCTGACTCAGAGCAAAAGTATATGACAGAGTCAAACTGCTCCCTAGAGTTTCCAAGGAGTGACTGATGGATTTGAACTGCGGACATTTTGGTTAGTAGCTGAATCTTAATTATTGTACCACCTGGCCACCTAATCCCAACAATCATGTTATTATTTAATTTTTTTAAATTACGTTTAACCTTCTTTCACAAATATACTAATTCTCTGCATGTTTACTATCTAGGAAAAGTTTTTTTTTTTTTTAACAACTCATTCATGGTGATTTGAGATTTCATTTTACCTTCTCTATTTTTTTTATATTTCTACATCATTTTTGTACAATTCTCTCGTAAAAATCATACACACTTTCTAATGTATTGTGAGTAAGTGCATGTATCAATTCCCCTCTTAAAATGAAACATTCTGGGAGGGAAAACTCCATCTTTCATAAAGTTCTCTATTCATAATTTAATGAGGGTTTTTAACTAATTTATGACTACAAATTCTCTATCAATGTTCATTATTTATTTCAAGAGTGTTGAAAGCCTAGGTCTTATTTGTATAAAACCCATTGCCGTTGAGTTGATTCCAACTCATAGCGACCCTATAGGACAGAGTAGAAATGCCCTATAAGGTTTCCAAGGGGCATCTGGTGCATTCAAACCACTGACATTTTGGTTAGCAGCTATAACTCTTAGCCACTATTCCACCAGAGTTTCCCTTATTTATATGGAGATGAAATATACTTCTCAATATTAATTATCAGCATGGACCTCTAGCACTATAATAATTCCACTCTTGGGCTTTCATTGGAAGTGGGAATTGATTTTCTCAACCTTAAAAATTATTAGGTTAATATTAAAGTCATCACTGTTTTACATACATGTGTATGAGGCAGGCATGGCTCCACACATTTCAAATATAATGTACCTAATGCTATGCAACAATATAAAGCACAGTCATTACACATTTTTCAGACAGTCACCTGAGATTCTTAACATTTTTCAGTAACGTGGCTACCCCAACAGAAAGAAGCTGTGCAACCAGGAACCATAAAACTACAATAAACAGCCTTAAATTCTTAAAATTAAACATTAGCCAGTGGCCCAAGAGCACGTTCAGTAAGATGAATATCTCTAGATGGTTACTGACTAGGGCCCAATTCATATACAATCAAGGAAATTGTGTTGAATATCCAGAAGTAAGAGTATATGTAGAGTCTGTGTAAATGGTTGCTAAAACCAACGCCTTGTTACTTCCCAGAATGAAATGATAGCTGGTTTCTGTTATGACTGAAAGAACTTAGTATGGGTAAATCATCCTAATACTTCTAAGAAGTAAGTAGACAATGGAGACTTACAGGTGCCCATTTCACAAAAATTTTCACAGTCCACACATTTTTAGTGAGATTATCAGTCAATCACATTTCTTATGATTACATTTCAATACAACACACAATATTCTCTCCTGCCTAGGCAGTAGGGTTCCTCGGTGATACAAACGGTTAAGCTCTAGGCTACTAGCCAAAAGTTTGGCTCTTTGAACCCACACAGAGACACTACAGAGATGTCTGACAATCTGCTTCCAAAACATCATAGCCTTGAAAACCTTACTGAGGAATTCTATGCTGCACACATGAGATCGCCATTAGTCAAAATTGACTTGACAGCATGTAACAACACCAACAGCCTAGGTATTAATATTGATTTAGATAATATCAAAAAACCAAACCTTTGTCATCAAGTCAATTCTGACTCAAGTGACCCTATAGGAGAGAGTAGAACCGCCCATAGAATTTTCAAGGAGCAGCTGGTGGATTTGAAATGCTGAACTTTTGGTTAGCAGCTGAGCTCTTACCTCCATAATCCCACCAGGGCTCCTAGATAAGATAAAATAGAATTTATTGCTATGTTTATTTCCTTTGATCCAAGTGTGAAAATCACTGGTGTAGCCTATAATTAAGCCAACTTTCTACAAAAAATTTCAAACATTAATAGGAGGAAGAAATTTCAGTTCAAGGGCAGAGTCATTTTTAACAAAGAAAAAACAAAATGTAACAAAAAAAAAACATTGCGAATATTATTTCATTGAACTCAGCCATTTGTTCTCTGCCTGGGGGAAGTATCCCTCAGGGTCAGTTTTATTTTAGTCTCCTTGTGCAGCTGAAAATGGAGAATATGGGGTTAAGCAATCATTTTTTTTTGTTTATGGGATCAGCATGATACACCTGTCCTCTTCACTATGTTGGATGATATATTTGTGTACACAATAGATGAGCCATGGGCAAATAAGAACAGTGTAATCAAATTCCATGTATTATATGCTGACCCATTAAACAGAACTGTCAAAAAATTTATTGAAATTTTTAAAAAGATGACATAAATCAGGCAAGAATTTGAACACTGTTAATAATTTCTCACATTCTCTTCAATATCAGTTATTATAATTGCATTTTTTTATTGTGGTAAAATATGTATAGATAAAACAAAACATTTGCCAAATCCAAATTTCCCTATGTACACTTCTGTGACTGGATGTGTTCATCATGCTGTACAACTATTGTCACTATCCTCTTCCAATTTTTCCACCACCTTTAACAGAAACTCAGTGCCCCTTATGCATATGCTTTGGTCTCTATATATTTGCCTATTGTATATAAGTGGGGCCACAAAATATTTGTATTTTAAGAATGAGTCATTTCACTCAGAATAATGATTTTAAGGTTAGTCCATGTTATAGGTGATGGTGTTTTGATGTGTTTCATGGATATGCATCTTGAAGTTTTCTGGATGAGTGTGGTTAGCAGAATTCTAAGATGACCCTTATGATCTCCATCCCCTGGTGTTACTCCCATGATTAGGTTACATTATACAGCAAAAGTTAAATGATTTTGCAGATTTATCTCACAGATCATTTGATTTACTGATTATTTAATTCACAATCAAAACGGAAATTACCCTGAGGTTAGAGAAACTCTCCTTCTAGACTTGAAGAAGCAAGATGCGATGAGTTTTACAGCTGTAAGGAAAGAAATTCTTTCAACAACTATGTGAGTTTGGAAGATGACACCAAGCCATAGATAAAGCTGCAGCCCCAGCTAACAACTAAATTATAGTCTTTTGAGAAGCTAAGCAGCAGACCCTGCTAAGCTCTGCCTGGACTTCTGACACACCAAATCTGTGAGATAACAAATGATTGCTACTTTAGGCTGCTATGTTTGTGGTAATTTTTTAAAAGTAGTACCAGGCAACTGTAGGGATATTACAACAGAGTTTAACAGAAGAGTTAATATTCAAATTAGAATATAGAGGTATTCCCCAAAAAAATATAAGAATCTCCAGAGTTGTACTAAAATTCATATAAATAAAAATATCATCTCAAAAATGCTCATTGAGATGACACCTGTGTAATTTATGAAAATATTCAGATTTCAGAAACCCTAGACATCTCCATACTGTTGAAATATATCATGCATTTAAAGATCAGGATATCTAATCATGGAAATTCAAGACTGAAAGGAGTCAAAATCACAGTTCAATACCCACGTATGTGACTGATGTCTGGGAAGTAAGAACATAAATGGGGACTTGCCAATCCTCCATCCTATAAAAAGATAGTGTTCGTATAAGACATGCTCATTGTACCTTCCTCTAATCTAATACCTCTCCTTTTCTCCATCTGGTTAAGTTACATTGATTTTTATTATGATCTTACAAGAACATTTATAATTTTGTAGATATTACAACAAAGGGATAAGTTCAAAGTATGGCATACGACTTAGTAGAATTATTTTTGTTGTTGTTGGGTGCTGTAGGTTGGTTTCAACTCATAGTGACCTCATGTGATGAGCAGAACTGCTTCGCAGAGTTTTCAAGGCTTTAATCTTTACGGGAGAAGATTGCCAGGTTTTACTCCAGCAGAGCAACTTCACGAGTTTGAACTGCTAACTCAACAAATGCACCAGCAAGACTCCTTCAGAAATTCTGTTTAGCCATGGTTAAATCTACTACACATTAAAAGACAAAACCAAATCAAACATTTTGCTGTGTAGTGTTTTCTGACTCATGGAGACTCCACAATAAAAGATAAAAAATTTTAATCAGTGCAATCAAATTCTGTGATATTATGATGGGCAAATGCGTCTCACTTGTTAACCGGTATTATGCAAACTGAAGTATACAGTTGTGCATTTTCTCTTGTAACAAAGATTTTCTTGTATTCATAACTTGAATTTGCCATAAAAATACGAAATATATGAATAAACTAGTATGCAAATGATTATTAGATTCTAAATTGCATGTCTGCCTATAAATCTTTTATTACAAAGACAGGTAAATATTGTGTACTAAATTGTATTAGTTGAATACATAAATTTAGGCATGAATAATTAAGCAAATTACTGTCCAGACTTGCCCTTCTGTAATACCTTCATGAATGCTCTGGTCACTTCTTTGTTGCGGAGGCTATAGATGAGGGGGTTCAACATAGGAGTGAGAATGGTATAGAAGGCTGATACCATCTTGTCCGGAGTTCGGGAACGATCAGAAGTGGGCCGCATGTATATGAACATGGCTGCTCCATAGTACATCCCCACCACCATGAGGTGGGAGGAACATGTAGTGAAAGCCTTGCGGCGACCCTCACCAGATTCCATGCTAATCACAGCCAGAAGGACACGAGTATAGGAAGCAATGATGACTGCTATGGGAAAGAGAAGCATGATTACACAGCAGATAAATATGATCCTTTCAAATGCTGAGGTGTCAGTGCATGAAAGAGTGAGAAGGGCAGGAACATCACAGAAGAAGTGGGGTATTTTCCGGGCACCACAATATGAGAAGGACAAGGCAACTGCAGCTTCAATTATACCATCAAAAGAGCCAAGAATCCAGGAAGAGGCAGCCATGAGGCTACAGATTTCCTGGCTCATGAGAATTGGGTATCTTAATGGATGGCAAATGGCAACATAGCGGTCATAGGCCATGACAGCCAACAGGAAACATTCAGCCCCAAGCAGGGACACATAGAAAAATATCTGGGTTCCACAACCTGCCACAGAGATGGATTTCGTGCCAGACAAGTAGTTGAGGGCCATCTTAGGTACCGTGGTGCAGATAACCATGAGGTCTATGAGAGAGAGTTGGCAGAGGAGGAAGTACATGGGGGTGTGGAGATGGGAGTCCAGATAGATCAGGAAAACTATGGTGGTATTTCCCAGGCAGGCCACTGTGAAGATGCCCAAGACCAGAGAGAAGAGGAAGGTGTGAGCGGGGCTGTGATTGAAGATTCCCAGAAGGATGAAGTCAGACTTGAAGGTCTGATTCTCCCATGCCATCATGAATAAATTCACTGTGGAGAATACAGCATGTGAACAATGGCCAGGATTGTATAATGGAAATATAAAGGACTTCATGCCTAGATCACAACACCTAAAAATTGTCTAAGTATGGAAAAAAAAAAATTTCTCCCGGCATTGATTTTCTCATCAGTAGACTAGGGAAAATAGATCTTATTTTTAAGCTTGATATGATTTTTAAATGTAAAGTCATAGGTAACAGACTTATTAGTTCACAGTAAGAACATAGGAGTTTTCTCAAGATGGATGTAATCTGGTTTAAGTGACAATTCCACTCAAGCATGTTGAGTGGCTCATTTCTTAACAGTCGCTCTAAGAGACATATGAGGATTCATGAATCACGGGGAAGCCAAAATTATTTTTCATTACATTCTTCCACTGAACTCAGTGTGTTGTTATTGTTATTAGATGCCTGCTGTCAAGTCAATCCTGACTCACGGCAACCCCATTTGTGCAGAGTGAAACTGCGCCATAGGGTTTTCAAGGCTGACTTTTTGGAAGCAAGTTGTCAGTCCTGTCTTCCAATGTGCCTGTGGGTAGGTTCCAACTGTCAACTTTTCAGCTAGTAGTTGAGCACTCAACCATTTGTGACACCCAGTAACTCAACGTACCATTCTGTAAGACTCATACACATTTTGTTTATCAAAGTGTATACTGAAGTGCTGATCTGTGGCAATGAGAAAATTTCATTGTTGTTTATTAACATAGAGTCAAATGCTAAGTAAGCAGAGGAAACAGAAATCAACAGAAGTCCATCTGATTGATACTTATTTCTAATAATGATGAATGGTAGTGGAAGATGGTTTTTCCCTCATTATATCTTTAAAAATGAGGTCTGTTCACGAAGCAGTCAGGACCATTTTACTGGAGAAGCAGACTAGAGCAGAACATAGTTAAATGCCTACTCTAGAATATATTAGCTTTGTGGACTTGGGAAAGTTACTAACTTTTTTAAGTCTTATTTTCAATACCAGTAAATATGGCTACTTAAAATACCTATGGGACCCTGGTGGCATAGTGGTTAAGTGCTACAGCTGCTAACCAACAGGTCAGCAGTTCAAATCCACCAGGCGCTCCTTGGAAACTCTATGGGGCAGTTCTACTCTGTCCTATAGGGTCGCTATGAGTCGGAATTGACTCGATTGCATTGGATTTGGTTTTGTTTGGGTTATGGAACCCTGGAGGCCCAGTGGTTAAGAGCTACGGCCAGGTCGGCAGTGTGAATCAACCAGGTGCTCCTTGGAGACCCTATGGGGCAGTTCTACTCTGTCCTATAGAGCCGCTATGAGTTGAAATCGACTTGACTGCAAAGAGTTTTTTTTTTTTTTTTTAATCTAGAGGATGTTATGAAGACTAAAAGAGGTAATATTTATAACATATTAAAACATTACCGAGGCGGGGCCAAGATGGCGGACTAGGTGGATGCTACCGCGGATCCCTCTTGCAACAAAGACTTGGAAAAACAAGGGAATCGATCACATACATAACAATCTACGAACTCTGAACAACAAGCACAGACTTAGAGACAGAAAACGAACAAATATGGGCAGACAACGACCGTTTTCAGAACTAGGAGACAGCGTACCAGGCAGGTGACCTTCGGAACCCGATCTGGGGCAGAGCCCAGGGGGGCAGACGGCACAGAAGGGGGGCCCAGCCCTTCCCCCCCCGAACCCATCCCGGGAGGAATTCTAGCTGGTTGGCGCGGGCGGAGTAGCAGCGCAGCCGGAGGGAGAAGCACCCGGGAGGCAGTGACTGATCTGGGAGCGGGGAGAACAGCATCCCAGCTGGGGAGCCGTCCCACCAGGAGTTTGGCGGGAAGCGGGCGGGGCGCGAGCGGGGGGGGGGTCAGCTATATTTCCCTAAAGCGACCCCAGGGCAGGGCCCACACGTTCGTGCAGGGGGACGCACACCAAGTCCGCGCATGTGGCGCGGCCCACCGGAGGGAGAAGTCCCCGGGAGGAAGTGACTGGTCTCGGAGTGGGGGAAGCAGCGTCCCAGCCGGGGTGCCATCCCGCTGAGATTTGGGTGCCTGCGTGGGCAGGGCGTGAGCGCGGGGTCCAATTTTATTACCCTGAATTGACCCGGGGGCGGGCCCACCCAGTTCGCACGAGAGGTGAGGCGCACCAGAAGGAGAAGTCCCCGGGATGAAGTGACTGGTCTAGGAATGCTGAAAGCAGCATCCCAGCCAGGAAGTCGTCCCGCTGGGATTGGGGCGAGCGCGCGGGCGGGGCGTGACCGCGGGGCCCAATTATATTCGCCTGAATAGACCGTGGGGGAGGGCCCACTCGTTCGTGCCGGAAACACCCACCCAGTTCGCGCGAGCCGTGCCACGCACCGGAGGGAGAAGTCCCCGGGAGGAAGTGACAGGTCTCGGAGTGGGGAAAGCAGTGTCCCAGGCAGGGACCCGTCCCGCCCGGGTTTTGGCGGACGGGGGCGGAGCGTGAACGCGGTGTTCAGCTCTATATTCTGTGGTGCTACACTCCTAGCTCTCTGATCCCTCCCCCACCCTCCCCAGGGGCTCCATTAACATCCGAATACCCGGAGCCAGAGGGAGAATTCAGATAGGGATCTGACTGCATTTTTTTTTAGCTGATTACTTGGAAAATCTAGTTTCCCAGTGATGGCTCGGAGACAGCAGTCCATATCAAACCACATAAACAAACAGACCATGACAGCTTCTCCAACCCCCCAAACAAAAGAATCAAAATCTTTCCCAAATGAAGATACAATCCTGGAATTATCAGATACAGAATATAAAAAACTAATTTACAGAATGCTTAAAGATATCACAAATGAAATTAGGATAAATGCAGAAAAAGCCAAGGAACACACTGATAAAACTGTTGAAGAACTCAAAAAGATTATTCAAGAACATAGTGGAAAAATTAACAAGTTGCAAGAATCCATAGAGAGACAGCATGTAGAAATCCAAAAGATTAACAATAAAATTACACAATTTGACAACGCAATAGAAAGTCAGAGGAGCAGACTCGAGCAATGAGAATGTAGACTGGGACTTTTGGAGGACCAGGGAAACAACACCAACATAGCTGAAAAAAAATCAGATAAAAGAATTAAAAAAAATGAAGAAACCCTAAGAATCATGTGGGACTCTATCAAGAAGGATAACTTGCGAGTGATTGGAGTCCCAGAACAGGGAGGGGGGACAGAAAACACAGAGAAAATAGTTGAAGAACTCCTGACACAAAACTTCCCTGACATCATGAAAGACGAAAAGATATCTATCCAAGATGCTCATCGAACCCCATTTAAGATTGACCCAAAAAGAAAAACACCAAGACATATTATCATCAAACTTGCCAAAACCAAAGACAAACAGAAAATTTTAAAAGCAGCCAGGGAAAAAAGAAAGGTTTCCTTCAAGGGAGAATCAGTAAGAATATGTTCTGACTACTCAGCAGAAACCATGTAGGCAAGAAGGGAATGGGACGACGTATACAGAGCACTGAAGGAGAAAAACTGCCAACCAAGGGTCATATATCCAGCAAAACTCTCTCTGAAATATGAAGGTGAAATTAAGATATTTACAGATAAACACAAGTTTAGAGAATTTGCAAAAACTAAACCAAGACTGCAAGAAATGCTAAAGGAGATTGTTTGGCCGGATGACCAATAATATCAGGTACCAGCACAATACAAGGTCACAAAACAGAACGTCCTGATATCAACGTAACTCAAATAGGGAAAGCACAAAAACAAACAAATTAAGACTAATTCTAAAAAATAAATAAATAAACAAAATAATACACATAACAGGAAATCATGGAAATCAATAGATAAGAGATCACAATAATCAAAAAGAGGGACTAAATATAGGAGGCATTGAACTGCCAGATGGAGAGTGATACAAGGCGATATAGAACGATACAAGTTAGGTTTTTACTTAGAAAAATAGGGGTAAATAATAAGGTAACCACAAAAAGGAATATCAATTCCATAACTCAAGAAAAACATAACGACTCAACAAACACAAAGTTAAACATTATGAAAATGAGGATCTCACAAGCTACTAAGAAAAACGTCTCAGCACAAAAAAGCATGTGGAAAAATGAAATGGCCAACAACACACATGAAAAGGCATCAAAATGACAGCACTAAAAACTTATTTATAATTACCCTGAATGTAAATGGACTAAATACACCAATAAAGAGACAGAGAGTCACGGACTGGATAAAGAAACACGATCCATCTATATGCTGCCTACAAGAGACACAACTTAGACTTAGAGACACAAACAAACTAAAACTCAAAGGATGGACAAAAATATATCAAGCAAACAATAAGCAAAAAAGAAGAGGAGTAGCAATATTAATTTCTGAAAAAATAGACTTTAGACTTAAATCCGCCACAAAGGATAAAGAAGGACACTATATAATGATAAAAGGGACAATTGATCAGGAAGACATAACCATATTAAATATTTACGCACCTAATGACAGGGCTGCAAGATACATAAATCAAATTTTAACAGAATTGAAAAGTGAGATAGACACCTCCACATTTATAGCAGGAGACTTCAACACACCACTTTCGGAGAAGGACAGGACATCCAGTAAGAAGCTCAATAGAGACATGGAAGACCTACTTACAACAATCAACCAACTTGACCTCATTGACTTATACAGAACTCTCCACCCAACTGCTGCAAAATATACTTTTTTTTCTAGTGCACATGGAACATTCTCTAGAATAGACCATATATTAGGTCATAAAACAAATCTTTGCAGAGTCCAAAACATGGAAATATTACAAAGCATCTTCTCAGACCACAAGGCAATGAAGCCAGAAATCAATAACAGAAAAACTAGGGAAAAGAAACCAAATACTTGGAAAATGAACAATACCCTCCTGAAAAAAGACTGGGTTATAGAAGACATCAAGGAGGGAATAAGGAAATTCTCAGAAAGAAACGAGAATGAAAATACTTCCTATCAAAACCTCTGGGACACAGCAAAAGCAGTGCTCAGAGGCCAATTGATATCGATAAATGCACACATACAAAAAGAAGAAAGAGCCAAAAGCAGAGAACTGTCCCGACAACTTGAACAAATAGAAACTGAGCAACAAAAGAACCCATCAGGCACCAGAAGAAAACAAATAATAAAAATTAGAACTGAACTAAATGAATTAGAGAACAGAAAAACAATTGAAAGAATTAACAAAGCCAAAAGCTGGTTCTTTGAAAAAATTAACAAAATTGATAAACCATTGGCTAGACTGACTAAAGAAAAACAGGAAAGGAAACAAATAACCCGAATAAGAAACGAGAAGGACCACGTCACAACAGAACCAAAAGAAATTAAAAGAATCATTTCAGATTAGTATGTAAACTTGTACTCTAACAAATTTGAAAACCTAGAAGAAATGGATAAATTCTTGGAACAATACTACCTACCTAAACTAACACATTTGGAAGTAGAACAACTAAATAGACCCATAACAAAAAAAGAGATTGAAATGGTAATCAAAAAACTTCCAACAAAAAAAAGTCCTGGCCCAGACGGCTTCACTGCAGAGTTCTACCAAACCTTCAGAGAAGACTTAACACCATTACTATTGAAGGTATTTCAAAGCATAGAAAAACACGGAATACTACCCAACTCATTCTGTGAAGCTACCATCTCCCTGATACCAAAACCAGGTACAGACATTACAAAAAAAGAAAATTTTAGACCTATATCCCTCATGAACATAGATGCAAAAATCCTCAACAAAATTCTAGCCAATAAAATCCAACAACACATCAAAAAAATAATTCACCCTGATCAAGTGGGATTTATACCAGGTATGCAAGGCTGGTTTAATATCAGAAAAACCATTCATGTAATCCATCACATAAATAAAACAAAAGATAAAAACCACATGATCTTATCAATAGATGCAGAAAGGCATTTGACAAAGTTCAACACCCATTTATGATAAAAACTCTTACCGAAATAGGAATTGAAGGAAAATTCCTCAACATAATAAAGGGCATCTATGCAAAGCCAACAGCCAATATCACTCTAAATGGAGAGAACCTGAAAGCATTTCCCTTGAGAATGGGAACCAGACAAGGATGCCCTTTATCACCGCTCTTATTCAACATCGTACTTGAAGTCCTAGCCAGGGCAATTAGGCTAGACAAAGAAATAAAGGGTATCCAGACTGGTAAGGAGGAAGTAAAGCTATCACTATTTGCAGATGACATGATCGTATACATGGAAAACCCTAAGGAATCCTCCAGAAAACTACTGAAACTAATAGAAGAGTTTGGAAGAGTCTCAGGATATAAAATAAACATACAAACATCACTTGGATTCCTCTACATCAGCAAAAAAGAACACCGAAGAGGAAATAACCAAATCAATACCATTCACAGTAGCCCCCAAGAAGATAAAATACTTAGGAATAAATCTTACCAAGGATGTAAAAGACCTATACAAAGAAAACTATAAAACTCTGCTACAAGAAATTCAAAAGGACCTTCTTAAGTGGAAAAACATACCCTGCTCATGGATAGGAAGACTTAACATAGTAAAAATGTCTATTCTACCAAAAGCCATTTATACCTATAATGCACTTCCAATCCAAATACCAATGTCATACTTTAAGGGGATAGAGAAACAAATCACTAATTTTATATGGAAGGGAAAAAACCCCCGGATAAGCAAAACATTACTGAAAAAGAAGAAGAAAGTGGGAGGTCTCACCCTACCTGATTTCAGAACCTATTATATAGCTACAGTAGTCAAAACAGCCTGGTACTGGTACAACAACAGGCACATAGACCAATGGAACAGAATTGAGAACCCAGATATAAATCCATCCACGTATGAGCAGCTGATATTTGACAAAGGACCAGTGTCAGTCAATTGGGGAAATGATAGTCTTTTTAACAAACGGTGCTGGCATACCTGGATATCCATTTGCAAAAGAATGAAACAGGACCCATACCTCACACCATGCACAAAAACTAACTCCAAGTGGATCAAAGACCTAAACATAAAGACTAAAATGATAAAGATCATGGAAGAAAAAATAGGATCAACCCTAAAAGCCCTAATACAGGGCATAAACAGAATACAAAATTACCAAAAATGATGAAGAGAAACCAGATAACTGGGAGCTCCTAAAAATCAAACACCTGTGCTCATCTAAAGACTTCACCAAAAGAGTAAAAAGACCACCTACAGACTGGGAAAGAATATTCAGCTATGACATCTCAGACCAGCGCCTGATCTCTAAAATCTACATTATTCTGTCAAAACTCAACCAGAAAAAGACAAACAACCCAATCAAGAAGTGGGCAAAGGATATGAACACACATTTCACTAAGGAAGATATTCAGGCAGCCAACAGATACATGAGAAAATGCTCCCGATCATTAGCCATTAGAGAAATGCAAATTAAAACTACGATGAGATTCCATCTCACACCAACTAGACTGGCATTAATCCAAAAAACACAAAATAATAAATGTTGGAGGGGCTGCGGAGAGATTGGAACTCTCATACACTGCTGGTGGGATTGTAAAATGGTACAACCACTTTGGAAATCCATCTGGCGTTATCTTAAACAGTTAGAAGTAGAACTACCATACAACCCAGAAATCCCACTCCTCGGAATATACCCTAAAGATACAAGAGCCTTCACACAAACAGATATATGCACACCCATGTTTATTGCAGCTCTGTTTACAATAGCAAAAAGCTGGAAGCAACCAAGATGTCCGTCAACGGATGAATGGGTAAATAAATTGTGGTATATTCACACAATGGAATACTACGCATCGATAAAGAACAGTGACGAATCTCTGAAACATTTCATAACATGGAGGAATCTGGAAGACATTATGCTGAGCGAAATGAGTCAGAGGCAAAAGGACAAATATTGTATAAGACCACTATTATAAGATCTTGAGAAATAGAATAAACGGAGAAGAACACATACTTATGCGGTTACAAAGGGGGGAGGGAGGGAGGGAGGGAGAGGGCTTTTTATTGATCAATCTGTAGATAAGAAGTGCTTTGGGTGAAGGGAAAGACAACACTCAATACAAGGAAGGTCAGCCTAATTGGACTGAATTAAAAGCAAAGAGGTTTCCGGGATAAAATGAAAGCTTCAAAGGTCAGCGGAGCAGGGGCTGAGGTCTGGGGAACTTGGTTTGAGGGGACTTCTAAGTCAATGGGCAAAATAATTCTATTATGAAAACACTCTGCATCCCACTTTGAATTGTGGCGCCTGGGGTCCTAAATGTCAACAAGTGGCCATCTAAGATACATCAATTGGTCTCAACCCACCTGGAGCAAAGGCAAAGGAAGAACACCAAGGTCACAGGACAACTAAGAACCCAAGAGACAGAAAGGGCCACATGAACCAGAGACCTACATTATCCTGAGACCAGAAGAACTAGTTGGTGCCCGGCCACAATCCATGTCTGCCCTGTCAGGGAGCACAACAGACAACTCCTGAGGGAGCAGGAGACCAATGGGATACAGACCCCAAATTCTCATGAAAAGACCATACCTAATGGTATGATTGCGACTAGAGGAATCCCAGAGACAATGCTCCCCAGAACTTCTGATGGCACAGGACAGGAACCATCCCCGAAGACAACTCATCAGGCATGAAAAGGACTGGTCAGCCGGGGGGAGAGAGATGCTGATGAAGAGTGAGCTAATTAAATCAGGTGCACACGGGAGAGTGTGTTGGCAACTCTTGACTGGAGGGTGGATGGGAAGATAGAGAGAGAGGGAAGATGGCAAAACTGGCACGAAACGAGAGACTGAAAGGGCTGACTCAATAGGGGGAGAGCAAGTGGGAGAAGGGAGTAAGATGTATGTAAACCTACATGTGACAGACTGATTGGAATGGTAAATGTTCACTTGAAGCTTAATAAAAATTAAAAAAAAAAAAATTACCTAGAATACAGTTAGCATTGTGTAAGTATTTTTAAATAAATGAAAACTATTGGACAGAAGAGAGACTATTCCTAAGTAATCTCTAGACTATTCTAGTTCATTTAATCTATTCCGTTTCCTGTAAAAACACACCTTTAAGAGGATTTCTTTGTGTCAACAGTAACATCTTTTTAATGCTCCATGTTGTTTTCCATCTTTCTCCTTTTTTCTACTTCCCTCTTTGCAGGGGCTTTCCTTATATCCAGGCTGAATTCCGAGAGAAATGCAGCTGGGTTTTGGTTCTAGGCTTTGGAAAAGAATACTTCCACATGGCTCAGCCTAATTTACTGAATTTCTGTGTCTTTTTTGACAAAAACTCAGATTTAAAGCACAATTTTACTATGCCTTGTTTTGTCTATTTTGTACTAATGCCTCTAGCAAATGCTATTGTTAATTTAATACTACTTAAAACATCTCACAATATTAGAATTAAAAGTAGCTAAACATGCTTTAAAAATTATCTTGCAAATAGGTATGAAAAAGTAAAAATAAGATCTGTGATTTTTAAACATTGAATATTATTTCATCTACTGTGTATTATATTCTCTAACATGGGCTGGATTTTATTTTTTATAAAGCTTATTAAGACCCATTCTGTGATTCTGAATGCATATTAAGTATTTAAGCTGACACAATACTTAAAACAAAAGTTTTGGTGGTTGGCATAAGTTTAAAAAAAAAAGTTTTACATGTGGAGAAATTATATAAATATGTTTAGAAATTAAAATATCTACAGGGTTAAAAACTATTGTTTCATATTTAATTACTTACTATCTTTAAAAAAATTGGTGAATACAATTATTTATTCAATTTGAAAGGCTTATGTCTAATTTGGCAAAATTATATAATTGTCACCTGATATTTCACCTTCTTTTTTTGTAATTTTTTTCTTTTTTTTTGCTTTTCATGGAAATAAAACATGTAGCAAAGTGTGTTGAGGGCAATCATCTTAAGCACATTATGGAAGGTAGTTTGATAAACGTCTACACACCTATAACTGTCACCCAGACAAAAATATGGAATTTTCCAGAGTTCTTTCATTCTCTTTCATACCCAGTCACCCCTTCCCCAGAGGTAATCATTAGTCTCACATGTTTCTGAGGCTTTCATTTTGCCTGTCTTTGAACTGCACATGAATCGTACAGTGTGCACAATTTTGTGTGCACTGAAATGCAAGTCATCACATCCCTGGCCTCATCCCACGTGCCTACTATCTCACCAGCAAAGCTCAGACCACAATGATATCCTTGAATGTGGAACACACTTGGAATACAGTCATCTAGGATATTTGAACTAGCTGTTCCCTCTGATCTTTCTCTAGTTATTCCTTACAGCAAGTCTCTCAACTCCACTGGGCTTCTTTATTCAAATTCTTCCTGCTTCACAAAGCTTTCATCACTTTCAAAAAATGTTCCCTACACACATCACCCTTTCTACAATCTTCCCCATTTTTCCTCTATAGCATTTATTCCCATCTAACACTTACTTAACCACTCATCTGTCAGTTTGCTGTACTGTAGTGGATTGCACGTTGCTGTGAGACTGGTAGCTATGCTACTGGTGCTTCAGATACCACCATTCTCACATATAGTCAGGTAAACAAGGTAGGCATGGGCTTAATTGTGCTTACTTACTAATTTGTAGTGCACAATTTCACCTGTGTTTCACCACATAAATACTAATCTGTAGCGCACAATTTCTCCTGGGTTTCACCACCTCAAAAATCTTTGAGGTGGTGAAACCCAGGAGAAATGCTGCTGTATAGATTAGTAGGTAAGTACAATTGAGTCCATGCTTACTGTAGGAAAGAAATTTCCAGTAAACGTTTTGACCAGAGTAAAATGTCAAAAAGGAAATCATTTTTCTCTATTGCTTTTAGTAGGATCAGTTTAAAGTTGTTCTTTGTAGATACATGTCTTTGGACCCATTACTTAACCCAGCTGTGTCTATGGCACTAGTCCAAAATTTTCACAATTATGTGTCATTTAGCTCCCTGAGTTAGCTACCATGGGAATAAAGGAAAAATATATATTTACCTTTTCTCTGTGATCAAGTCAGGGAAAAATTAATATTGCATGCATAAGAGAAGCTCATGAAGTTTTGAAATTCAGTTTTTCCTAGATTAAACTCATCCTTTACATTCCTGCCTGGAACACTTTAATTGCCTAGCTGTTTTTCCATAGAGGTAGTTCAGACTTCTTGATAAATGCCTCCCATTTGTCACGCTAACTGGTACTAACTGAGGAAACATTTCTCTCTCTCCCATAGAGTCAGCACATTTAAGAAAAATAATATAAGGAAAGGAATCTTTACATAGGTATTTTTTGTTTAAAGTGGGCCAAAAATGTTTTCTTTATGACAGGGATGTAATAAAGTTTGATCTGAAAGGACCATGGAGTTAGTCTTATCTGAAGTTTCCCTAGCAACTTAAAATGATTTTGTTTTAACAAACTGTTTCTGGAAAACGATACCTTGGTACCAAGTGGTTCTCATAAATTTTTGAGACATCTGGTTAGGACTGTTTTACTTCAATCTGTAATTTTTTTAATTCCCCCTCCTGAAGAATATGCAATGTAAGCTTTGTGACTATGATTGAAGACCTCAGTAATTACTTCTTAAACCCAACACTGTAAGCTTTCCCCCATACCCCGTTTTCCAATGGAAGCCCACTCCCCACTTTCTAATCAATGCTTCTTGTGATCTCAACCAAACGCTAGCCAACCAATTGATTTTATTATAATTCCTTTGTTCCTTGAACTATATTCCTGTTAGAAGCTCTTGCTGGTATCATTAGTTTTCAATTGTGTGAACTGTTGTCTCTCCACATTCAAAACTATTTTTTAAATAATTTTGCTGAATAAATGTTCTTAACCTTATTTCAAGGACTGAGGGAATTTCTTTTCTACGGCAGTTCCTTGCTTACTTTAAGCCAGGTCATGCCAAGCTTACTGGTTAATCCACCCCTGTGCATGTTGGGCAGATTTCAGCAGAGTTCCTAGACTAGGATAGACAAGAAAGAAAGGCTTGGTGGTTTACTTCTGGAATTAACCAATGGAAACCCTGTGGATCACAAAAGAATATTGTTCCATACAGTGATAGAAGATGACCCCATAGTTTGGAAGTCACTACACAATAGATGCAGCAAAGGACTTAAACATACCAATGATCATGAAGATGGTGTAAGACTGGACAACATTATTTGACCCTGAGTGGCACAAAAAGTTAAGGTTCAAACCTACTCAGTGGCACATTAGGAGACAGGCCCATTCATTTGCTTCCGAAAGGTCACAGATTTGAAAAACACAAAGGAGCAGTTCTACTCCACATACCTGGGGTTGTCAGGAATCAAAATCAACACCGTGGAAACTAACAACAACTTATATAAGGTTGCCATGAGTTGGAGCTCACTCAATGGCAACTAACAGTAATAACAACACTACTAATTTATCTGTTTGTTTGTTTGTCTCTCCCAATTAGAATGTAAGTACCACAGAGGTAGAGAGGTAATGAGTAGTATTCAGTAGATTGTTGTTGAATCATAGCGTGTTTATTATAGGAAATTCCTGTATTTTGTATTCTGTGGATCAGATGCTGTACTTTTTTGTTCTAGTCTGCTCCTGAGAATCAGAAGGATGACTTCAGAGGTCTGTACATGGTTGAAACCCTAAGCTTTATGTTGCAGCATTGAGGAACCAATTGCTAACTGATATGGCCAAGAGCCAAAAACGTAGGTGTTACTAGGCTGCCTAATCTCTCTAATAGCCTTCACGCTCCCCATGCAGCCTTGTCAATTTAATTACAAAGTGTCTTAGTATACTTCTGTTGCTTTTGGGTGGGAGTGTACATCCTGGCCTCATCCCAGGGATTTCTTTCATCAAGAGTCCTTTGCGAGACCATCAAAATAAAATACAAGAAAAACATAAAGACTCAGCAAAAACTAAATCAACTGCAATTTATAAAGAAAAACTACTCAGCACAAATAATTAAGCGGAAGAAAAGAAACTGTCAACAATACACACAAAAAGATATCAAAATGACAGCACTAACCTCATAACTATCCATAACAACACTGAATGTAAATGAACTAAAAGCACCAATAAAGAGACAGAGAGTTGCAGAGTGGATTAAAAAAAAAAAAATCCATCTATATGCTGCCTACGAGAGACACACCTTAGACTTAAGCATATAAACAAACTAAAACTCAAGGGATAGAAAAAAATATATTAAGCAAAGAACAATCAAAAAAGAACAGGAGGGGCAACAATAATCTTTCACAAAATAGATTTTAAAGTAAGATCCACCACAAAAGATAAGGAAGGACACTATATAATGATTAAACGGACAATATACTGGGAGAATATTACCATATTAAATACTTATGCACCCAATCACAGGGCTTCAAAATACATAAAACAAACTAACAACATTGAAAAGTGAGAAAGATAGCTCCACAATAATAGTAGGAGACTTCAAAACACTACTTTCAGTGAAGAATAGGACATCCAGAAAGAAGCTCAATAAAGACATGGAAAATCTAAATGCTGCAATCAACCAACCTGACCTTGCAGACATATCAGAGCACTCCACCCAACAGCAGACAAGTACACTTTCTTTTCCAACCCACATGGAACATCCTCTAGAATAGACCACATATTAGGTCACAAACAAGCCTTAAAAGAATCTGAAACATCGAAATATTACAAAGCATCTGCTTTGACCATAAAGCCATAAAACTAGAAATCAATAACAGGAAAAAGAATTCAAACTCTTGGAAACCAAACAACACCTTGCTCAAAAACAATTGGTTTAAAAGGAAATTAAGGATGGAATAAAGAATTTAATAGAACCCAAAGAGAATGAAAACACTTCCTATCAGAGCCTTTGGGACACAGCTAAAACACTGCTCAGAGGTCAATTTATAGCAATAAATGCACACATCCAAAAAGAAGAAAGGGTCAAAATCAAAGAATTATCCCTACACCTTGAACAAATAGACAGCAACAAAAGAAACCCTCAGGTACAGGAAGAAAGCAAATTATAAAAATTAGAGCAGAATTAAATAAAATAGAGAACAGAAAAACAATTGAAAGAGTTAACAAGACCAAAAGCTGCATTCTTTGAAAAGATTAACAAACTCAATAAACCACTGGCCAGACAGATAAAAGAAAAACAGAACACAAAGCAAATAACCCGAAAAAGAAATAGATGGGCAACATCACAATAGACCCAACTGAAATTAAAAATCATAACAGAATGCTATGAAAAATTGTATTCTAACAAATTTGAAAACCTAAAGGAAATGGACAAATTTCTGGAAGCACACTACCTACCTAAATTAAATATCCCTCATGAACTTAGACGCAAAAATCCTCAACAAAATTCCACCTAGCAGAATTCAACAATATAACAAAAAATTAATTCACCATGACCAAGGGGGATTTATATCAGATATGCAGGGATGGTTCAACACTAGAAAAACAATCAATGTAATCTATCACATAAATAAAACAAAAGACAAGAACCACATTATCTCATTCATGGATGCAGAAAAGGCATTTGACAAAGACCAACACCCATTTATGATAAAAATTCTCAGCAAAATAGGAACAGAAGGAAAATTCCTCAACATGATAAAGGGCATTTACACAAAGCCAACAGCCAACATCATCCTAAATGGAGAGAGTCTGAAAGCATTCCCCTTGAGAACTGGAACCAGACAAGGATGCCCTTTATCACCACTCTTATTCAACATTGTGCTGGAGGCCCTGTGCAGAGCAATTAGGCTAGATAAAGAAATAAAGGGCACCCAAATTGGCAAAGAAGAAGTAAAAGTATCTCTATTTGCAGATGACGTGATCTTATACAGAGAAAGCCCTAAGAATCCTCAAGAAAACTACTGAAACTAATAGAAGAGTTTAGCAGAGTATGAGTATACAAGATAAACACACAAAAATCAGTTGGATTCCTCTACACCAACAAAGAGAACATCAAAGAGGAAATCACCAAATCAATACCATTTACAATCGTCCCCAAGAAGATAAAACGCTTGGGAATAAATCTTATCAGAGATGTAAAAGACCCATTCAGAGAAACTACAAGACTGTACCGCAGAAACCAAAAGAGACCTACATAAATGGAAAAATATTCCTTTCTCATGGATATGAAGACTCAACATTGTAAACATGTCCATTGTGCCCAAATGTACCCAAAGCAATCTATAAATACAATGCAATCCTGATCCAAATACCAGTGAAATTTTTTAATGAGATGGGGAAACAAATCACCAACTTCATATGGAAAGCAAAGAGGCTCCGGGTAAGTAAAGCATTACCGAAAAAGAAGAACAAAGTTGGAGGCCTCATACTACCAGGTTTTAGAACATATTATTCCTCCACAGTAGTCAAAACAGCATTGTACGGGTACAACCACAGATACATAGACCAGTGGAACAGAATTGAGACTCCAGACATAAATCCATCCACATCTGATATTTGACAAAGGCCCAAAGGTTGTTAAATGGGGAAAAGACAGTGTCTTTAACAAATGGTGCTGGCATAACTGGATATCCATCTGCAAAAAAAAAAAGAAACAAGACCCATACCCCACACCATTCACAAAAACTAAATCATAATGGATCAAAGACCTAAATATAAAATCTAAAACAATAAAGATCAATGAAGAAAAAATGGGAAGAACAATAGGAGCCCAAATATATGGCAAAACTGCATTAAAAAACATTTTTAACAATGCATAAACACCAGAAGAGAGACTAGAAGACTGGAAGCTCCTAAAAATCAAATGCCTATGCTCATCCAAAGACTTCAATAAAAGAGCACAAGATTACCCATAGACTGGGAAAAAGTTTTTACATATGACATTTCCGATCAGTGTCTGTCTCTAAAATCTACATGATACTGCAAAAACTCAAAAACACAAAGACAAATAACCCAATTAAAAAAAAGGGCAAATAATATGAACAGCATTTCACCAAGGAAGACATTCACGTGGCTAACAAATACATGAGGAAATGCCCAAGATCATTAGCCAGTTAGAAAAATGCAAATGAAAACTACAATGAGATATCATCTCACCCCAACAAGGTTGGCATTAATCCAAAAAACACAAAATAATAAATGTTGGAGAGGTTGTGGAGAGACTGGAACACTTATAAACTGTGGGTGAAATGTAAAATGGTACAACAACTTTGGAAATCAATTTGGCGCTTAGGACTACCATACAATCCAGCAATTCCACTCTTTGGAATATATCCTAGAGAAATAAGAGACTTTACACAAACAGATATATGCACACCCATGTGCATTGCAGCACTGTTTAGTAAAAAGATGGAAGCAACCAAGGTGCCCATCAATGGATAAATGGATAAATTATGGTGTATTCACACAATGGAATACTATGCATAAGTAAAGAACAACTATGAATCTGCAAAACATTTCATAACATGGAGGAATCTGGAAGATATTATGCTGAGTGAAATTAGTCAGTTGCAAAAGGACAAATAGGTATGAGACCACTATTATAAAAACTCTAGAAAAAGTTTAAACACAAAAGAAAAAAATCCTCTGATGGTTATGAGGGTGGGGAGGGAGGGAGAGGGTATTCACTAATTAGCCAGTAGACTAGAACTATTTTAGTTAAAGGGAAAGACAATACACAGTGCAGGAGAAGTCAGCACATCTGGACTAAACCAAAAGCAAAAAAGTTTCCTGAATATAACCAAATGCTTCAGTGGCCAGAGTAGCAGGACAGAGGTTTGGGGACCATGGTTTCAGGGGAGATCTAGGTCAGTTGGCACAACAAAATATATAAGAAAATGTACTGCACCCCCTTTGGTGAGAGGCATCTGGGGCCTTAAATGCTTGCAAGCAGCCATCTAAGATGTATCAATTGGTTTCAACCCACCTCGAGCAAAGGAGAATAAACACCAAAGACATACGGTAAAGATGAGCACAAGGGACAAAAGGGCCATATAAATAAGAGACTACATCAGCTTGAGAGGAGAAGAACTAGTTAGTACCTGGCTACCAATGATCACTGCCCAGACAGGGAACACAACAGAGAATCCCTGATGAAGCAGGACAGGAGTGGGATGCAGATCTCAAATTCTCATAAAAAGACCAGGCTTAACGGTCTGACTGAGACTAGAAGGACCCTGGAGGTCATGGTCCCTGGACCCTTTGTTAGCTCAAGACTGGAACCATTCCGGAAGCCAACTCTTCAGACAGGGATTGGGCTGGCCTATAATATAAAATAGATAATGATACTGGTGAGGAGTGAGCCCCTTGGCTCAAGTAGACTACGTGGCCAACTCCTGTCTGGAGGTGAGATGAGAAGGAAGAAGGGAAGAGGAGCTGTTTGATTGGACACAAGGAATACAGGGAGGAGAGGAGGAATGTGCTGTCTCATTAGGGGGAGAGCAGCTAGGACTACATAGCAAGGTGTGTACAACTATTTGTATGCGAGACTGGCTTGATTTGTAAACTTTCACTTAAAGCACAATAAATCAACTAATTAAAAAAAAAGTCTGTCACTTAATCTCACTTTGATTAAGAGTCTTTTACTTAATCTCACTATCCTTACTATAGGTTTCATTCTCATCCATTGTGCCCAGAAGATTTCAAGACATTCTCCACTATCACTGAGAAGATTTGCTTCAAGCCCTATCACAGGACTTATGTTCACATATTTAGACTGGAGATTTGTTGTATATATCCACAGGCTTCCATCTATATCCTCTCACCTTAATATTTGCTGACATTCCTAATCTACTGATTACTTCTTCCTGTAAATATTATTAAAGATCCGTTTATCTTTGCATTCTCAAAGATCTTAAACTGAAAGCCCTCCCATAAATTTTTAAACTGTTTTGGTAGATACCATATTTCATAGTAACAATTTTCTAATTTGTATGTCTCCCTCACTACCCTGTGAACAAATTGTGGACATACCCTATCTTGTCCACGATTTTATCCCCCTAATCTATTCACCTGTATAGTATTCACTAAGTCTATATATTTGCAATTCAACAATTCCAGCTCAGGAGTTCAGAATCTGTCCTTCACTCTCTTAAATTCCTGATCAGCTCTAAACTCCCTTAGAAAGACGTCTTGCATTTTCAATGCTTACCTAGAAATGAGGCCTCTATTGTGTGTTTTGAGTTCTTTTCTTCAGGCTTTTGTTTTTTTTCTTTTCTCCTCTTCCTACACACAACTGCCAATGAAGGCTTTATAAAACCTTCCTCTAGTCTTCATCCTTATGCAAATCTATCATTTATGTACCTCCTTTTTTTTTTTTTGGTTTGTTTTTTCCCCCCCAAAAAAGTAAAACCTTGGAACAGTAATTAAGATTGAACTATTTTAACATTCTTGCTGGTTAAATTCCTGTTGTTAATGATAGGACTTAACTCTAGATATAGATCATATTTCTCATCCCAGTTTCCGCTGGTGGTTGCATTTTGCAACTCCTTTGTTACCAAAAAACTCCAGCATATTTTAAATCTATGCCTTTCCACAACTTGTCCTTATAAGTAAAGTTATAACTTTATCTCAGCCCATATCACACTCTCTTAAAGAATACCAGTCTACACCTTTTTCAAGACTTGTCTGTATCACTATCAGTTAATGGGATCTTGATCAATATGAGCTGACGTACAGTTTTGATTTGTCAGTTTCCAGTAGAGAAATGCAATATTCACTAGGTGAAGGACATACAGGCTATCCACCCCTCTAATTTTTTCAGTGTTTCTTATTACTTAAAGCTGAACATCTATAATGGAATGCATTTATATTACGTTGCATGATGTTATATTACCAAACTTTTTGGTCAGGCCAATCCTACAAACTTTCATTCCTTTTACCGACCTATCAAAGGAGACTAGAATAAGCACAGTTTTGTGGCTGTTAAAGCACTTATTTCAGAACAGGGTCAGCTCAGGCTCCTCCACATGAACCACATAGAAGCAATGTCTTAGGGAAAGTCCATTTTGTGAGATCAAGAAGAAGGATTTTAGTTACGGTAGAATGAGGGATTGGAACAGACTTTAGAGCAATGCACTTCAAGCCATAATGCACATTATTTTATTAATTTATAATTTGTGTAATCTTTTCATCACAATCTGATACATATAAATTCTTATCTAGTCCCTCAGGCTACTGATACAGGCACTTTACTGGACCCAAATACCTAAAATAAAATAAAATAAAAACCCTAACACACTACTTTCCCTAAACCAATCAGTGTTACTTAAACTTACAGGCTAAAGAGGAGTGGTACAGAGGCATTCTAAGGAAAGGGTAATTGGAAAAACCGGGGTGAGAAGAGTAAAGGAAGAAATTCATATTGACTGAGGAAGCACAGTGCACAACAACGCAATAGAAAGACAGTGAGCCTTGAAGAAAAAAAAAAGTGGAGTTGGTGAGAAACTGAGAGGAATAAGGAACAAAGGAGAGAAAAATGAGACAAGAGGGAGGTGGGTCAATTTTGACAGGGGCCATGAGTACAAGTGTCTGTCCTATATGTGGCGGACTGTTCAAATAGACAAATCATGCCCCCCCCCACTTCCAACAAAACGCAAAAACTATGTAGCTATTTTACAAATAAAGAGGGAGTGTAAAGTCTGTCCTTGCTAAACTTGGAAATCAGTCATCTAATCCATCCCCTGCCCTACAGATAGCACCCTCTGACCGCCTCTCCAGGAAGGATTGTTGATACTTTTTAGAAAGGCACATTCATGCTTCTGAAACATCCTTCTTATTTGCATCTGCACCCTTTCACGTTATAGAAAAAATTAGTCATCTATTCTTCATCCATCTAACATACTACTTTTGGATTTTTCCCAAATCATCATCAGATTTAATCACTCTCCTTCTCAAAATCATTGCATAGCTCTGATCTTCTGCAGAACAGCCCTTAATCTCATTTATCTTGTTTTGAAGTAGTTGCAGAAAGTCAATTAAGCCTCTATTTCAAGTCATCTGCACCCCATTTCCCAATACAAAAACCTGTGTATGCTGCTTACAACCCCCAAAAGCACCATACACCTGTCTGAGTTCAGGTTTCTGCTCAGGAGAGCTCTCTTACTGGGAATGACTTTTCTACTCTACTTTCCCTTTGCAAATCATCTCCCTCCTTCAAGTTCCAACACATGTGCAGCTTTCTTCGTGCTCCTCTCTGTATAGCCAGCTCTTCATATGTTGAACTCAGAGAAGAGCTGTGGCTTCTACCTCTGTTCCGTACAAAAGGCAGTGAGAAGAACAATGTCATAGACTTCAGATCAGACAAATCTGATTTACTCTACCACCAACAGGCAAGTTAATTAACCTCCCTGAGATTTTGTTTTTATTTCTCTGATCCTTCATGGGGTTGTTGTAAAGACTGAGTGAATTTATTCTTAAAAATTCCTCATCAAATTTATAGCCTCACAGTATTCATCCATCAGATGTACATGGCCATTATCACACGCATCTTTGTCACACACTGTATTTTACAACCTTGCAGTAATCCCTGCTGCTATTTACCTGTAATTATTTCTGAAAATACTGTTTTTCTTAATAGACTAGTAATTTATGTGCTTAATTTGTATATGTTCTTAATGAAACAAAAGTCAAGCTAAGTCTTCAGTTAGCATATATGACATATTATAAAAGGGAGCCCTGGTCACAGTGGTTAAGTGCTTGGCGAATCAAAAGATCATTGTTAGGAGCCTACCAGTGGCTCAGCAGGAGAAAGATGTGACAGGCAGTCTGCTTCCTTTAAAATCACAACCTCAAACTCAAATGCAATAGGGCATTTCTACCCTGTCCCATATAGTTGCTAGGAATCAAAATCAATTCAATGGCAGTGAGTTTATACTGCTTTAAATATTTCCTTACATTCACTTAACATCCCAAAAGTACAATTTCATTTAATCTACAGAAAATCCTGTGACAAGGTTTGTTGGAGGCAAGAAAGACCAATTGCAAGCAGAGACTGCTCAGGCATACTGAGGGGACAACTCCATTAAAAATGGGCGATTTCTGGAGGGAAATTCTCGGGGTGATAAAAATGTTTTGCTTTCTGATTATGTTTATGGTTAAATGGGATAGACATATGTCAAAATGCATCAAACTGTATGTTTGAAATGAATGCATTTTATTGTAAGTATGGTATGCCTCAATAAAGTTAATTTAACAATATAAAAAAATCATGTGACAAATATAAGAAATTCACTACTCTAATTTTACAGATCAATGTGAAAAATTACTTCCCATTTTGGAGGATTTTTACATAACAAAATTTCTAATACATGGCTTTTGAATAAAATATGCTTCCATCTGGTTAAACTCCAAAATGTGTAAATAATTTGGAATATATACCTTCTTTCTCAGTTTTTCCTTCTGGATGTTTCCAAGATGATCCTTTCTTTCACTGAATAACTAAAAATGTTTAAATTTCCAGAGAACAGTTTTGCAACTACATTTTGTTATGTCATCTGTGATTTAAATTTGCAACCCCTCCAGGGAAGTCAGTCCCTTGTTTTTAATTATAGCAGGGTGTGTTCTCATCCACTTTTTCTCCTAGGGCCTCATGTAGAATTAGTTCCCTGTCTTGGAAATGATTTATATTTGTATTTAATAGCAAACACAAAATTCTGTCATCTTAATTAATAATATAAAATCGTTATTTTTCTACTATTTTATATCCTGGCTTATGAATATAATAATGACTCTATTTTGACTGTTATACTTTCAAACATTATTAACTCCATCAACTTAGTTGATAAACAGGCAGAGTCTTCATTTTATTTGTTTATTTTTTAACAAAACTATTACTTAGTCATCATATGATTTTGATTTTAAATACAAGAAAACAATCGAGAAAAGAGGAACGAATAAGGGAAGGCGCCACCGTGCAATGCATTATGTCAGCTAAGCATCAGGGAAGCAGAGTGACAGAATGCGCTGCCTCTTTGGCGAGAGCTTGAGCAGAGTCATGGCAGCCATAATGGCCAAGGTATATAGAAGCTCCCGTAAAGGGTCTGATTTAACTAGAAATTTGAAAATTGAGTGAGGTGACAGAAGGGAATGCATAGCAGGGAAAATTGAAAATAAAAAAAATATATCTATATGTATGAATTAATATGACTTTCTGTAAATGGTTCTTTGCAATGACAACTCATTATATTTATTTATTTGTTGTGCTTTAAGTAAAAGTTCACAGCTCAAGTTAATTTGTCATACAAAAATTTATACACATATTGTTATGTGACCCTACTTACAATCCCTATAATGTGACAGCATACTCCCCCTTTTCACCCAGGGTTTCCTTTGTCCGTTCAACCAGCTCCTATCCCTTCCTGCCTTCTCATCTTGCCTCCAGACAGGAGCTGCCCATTTAGTCTTATTTGTCTACTTGACCTAAGCAACACACTCTTCACGAGTATTATTTTAGGTTTTATAGTCCAGCCTAATCTTTGCCTGAAGAGCTGGCTTTGGGAATGGTTTTAGGTCCGGTTTAAAAAAGAGTCTGGGGGCCGTGTCTCCTGGGGTTCCCCTTGTCTTGGTCAGATCATTCAGTCTGGTCTTTTTACTAGAATTTGAGTTCTGCACCCACTTTTCTCCTGCTCCGTCAGGGACTCTCTGTTGTGTTTCTTCTCAGGGCAGTCATTGATAGTAGCCAGGCACCATCTAGTTCTCCTGGCCTCAGGCTGATGGAGTCTCTGGTTTATGTGGCCCTTTCTGTCTCTTGGGCTCATATTTTCCTTGTGTCTTTGGTGTTCTTCATTCTTCTTTGCTTCAGGTGGATTGGGACCAACTGATGCATCTTAGATGGCTGCTTGCTAGCTTTTAAGACCCCGGACACTGCTCACCAAAGTGGGATGCATAACATTATCTTGATAGACTTTGTTATACCAATTGACCTAGATCTCCCACGAAACCATGGTCTCAGGCCCCAGCCTCTGCTGCTCTGATCCTCTAAGTGTTTGATTATATTCAGGAAACTTCTTAGCTTTTGGTTTAGTCCAGTTGTGCTAACTTACCCTGTGTAGTGTGCTGTCCTTCCCTTCACCCAAGATGATTCTTGTCTACTACCTAGTTAGTGAATTACCCTCTCCCTCCTCCCCACCCTCTTAACCATCAAAGAATGTTTTCTTCTGTGTTTAAAACTTTTCTTGAGTTCTTAGAATAGTGGTCTTACACAATATTTTTCCTTTTGTGACTGACTAATTGCACTCAGGATAATGCCTTCCAGATTCATTCAGGTTGTGAGATATTTCTCAGACTCTTCATTGTTCTTTATCATTGCGTAGTATTCAATTGTGTGTATATACTGTAATTTGTTTATCCATTCATCTGTTGATTGGCAGCTAGGTTGTTTCCATCTTTTGTTACTGTGAACAGTGCTGCAATGAACATGGGTGTGCATATATCTATTTATGTGATGGCTCTTATTTCTCTAGTAGATATTCCAAGGAATGGGATTGCTGGGTCATATGGTACTTCTCTTTCTAGCTTTTTAAGGAAGTGCCAAGTCGATTTCCAAAGTGGTTGTAGCATTTTACATTCCCACCAGCAGTGAATAAGTCTTCTAGTTTCTCCACAATCTCTCCAACATTTCTTATTTTGTGTTTTTTGGATTAACGCTAGCCTTGGTGGGGTGAGATGATATCTCATTGTAGCTTTGATTTACATTTCTCTAATGGCTAATGATCTTGAGCATTTCCTTATGTATCTGTTAACTGCCTGAATGTGTTCTTTGGTGAAGTACCTATTCATACCCTTTGCCCATTTTTTAATTGGGTGATTTGTGTTTTTGTCATTGAGGTTTTGCAGTATCTTGTAGAATTTAGAGATTGTACCCTTACTGGATATGTCGTAGCCAAAATTTTTTTCCCAGTCTACGGTTGTCTCTTTACTCCTTTGGTGAAGTCTTTGGATGAGTGTAAGTGTTTGATTTTTATGAACTCCCAGTTACTTAGTTTCTTCTCTGGTGTTTGTTCATTGTTAGTTATGTTTTCTATCCTATTAATGCCATGTATTAGTGCTCCTAGTGTTGTCCCTATTTTTTTCTTCTATGATCTTTATCCTTTTAGATTTTATATTTAGGTCTTTGACCCTTTTTTGAGTTAGTTTTTGTACATGGTGTGAGATATGGGTCCTGTTTCATTTTTTTGCATATGTATGCCCAGTTACACCAGCACCTTTTGTTAAAGAGACAGTCTTTTCCCCATTTAGAGGACTTTGAAACTTTGTCAAATATCAGGTGCTCGTAGGTGGATGAATTTGTGTCTGGATTCTCAATTCTGTTCTCTTTTTCTATGTATCTGTTATTGTACCAGTACCAGGTTGTGTTGACTACTGTGCCAGTATGATAGGTTCTAAAATCAGGTCTTGTGAGGCCTTCCACTTTGTTCTTCTTCTTCAGTAATGGTTACTTATCCGGGGCCTCCTCCCTTTCCATATGAAGATGGTAATTTGTTTCTCCCTCTCATTGAAAAAATGTCTTTGGAATTTGGATTGGGATTGCATTCTATCTGTAGATCACTTAGGGCAAAATTGGTATTTTCACAATGTTGAATCTTCCTATACATGAGCAAGATATTTTTTTCCACTTATATAGATCTCTTTTGTTTTTTTGCAGTAGTATCTTGTAGTTTTCTTTGTAGAGGTGTTTTATGTCTCTGGTGAGATTTATTCCTAAATATTTTATCTTCTTGTGGGTTATTGTAAATGGTATTGTTTTAGTGAATTCCTCTTCAAGGTTCTCTTTGTTGGCATAGGGGAATCCAAGTGATTTTTATAGGCTTATCTTGTATCCCGATACTTTGCTGAAATCTACTATTAGTTCCAGTAGTTTTCTTGTGGATTCTTTCTGGTTTTCTGTGTATAAGATCATATCATCTGCAAATAAGGATACTTTTATTCCTTCCTTACCAACTGGATATCCTTTATTTCTTTTTCTTGCCTTATTCCTCTGGCTAGGACCTCCCGCTCAGTATTGAGTAAGAGTGATGATAACAGGCATCCTTGTCTTGTTCCCGTTCTCAAGGGGAATGCTTCAGACTCTCTCCATTTAGTGTGATATTGACAGTTGGCTTAATATAAATGCCCTTTATTATGCTGAGGAATTTCTCTTTTATTCCTGTTTTACTGAGACTTTTTATCATGAATAAATGTTGGACTTTGTCAAATGCCTTTTCTGAATCAATTTATAAGATCGCATGATTCTTATCTTTTGTTTTATTTATGTGATGAATTGCTTTGATTGTTTTTCTAATGTTGAACCATTCCTACATACCTAGTATGAATCCCACTTGTTCATGGTGAATTATTTTTTGATATGAAGTTGAATTCTACTTCTAGAATTTTGTTGAGGATTTTCACATCTATGTTAATGAGGGATATTGGTCTGTAATTTTCTTTTCTCGTGGTGCCTTTACCTGGTTTTGGTATCAGAGTTATGCTTGCTTCATAGAATGAGCTCAGGAGTATTCCATCCTTTTCTATGCTCTGAAATAACTATAGCAGTACTGGTGTTAACTCTTCCCTGAAGGTTTGGTAGAATTCTCCTGTGAAGCGGTCAGGGTCAGGGCTTCTTTTTGTTGGCAGTTCTTTTTAAATTATGTTTTCAATACCTTCTTTTATTATAGGTTTGTTTAGTTCTTCTACCCTGATTTGGGTTAATTTAGGTAGGTATTGTGTTTCTAGAAATTTGTCCATTTCCTCTAGGTTTTCAAATTTTTTAGAGTACAATTTTTCATAGTATTTTCTTATGATTCTTTTAATTTCAGCTGGCCCTGTTGTGCTATCACCCATCTCATTTCTTATTCAACTTATTTGCTTCTTCTGCTTCCTTTGTTTGTTTGTTTGGCCAATGGCTTATCGATTTTGTTGATCTTTTCAAAGAACCAGCTTTTGGCCTTGTTAACTCTTTTAATTGTTTTTCTATTCTCCATTTCATTTATTTCTGCTCTTATTTTTATTATTCCCTTCTTTCTGGTGCCCATGGGCTTTTTTGCTGCACTCTTTCTATTTGGGTTGTACAGTTAATGTTTTGATTTTCACCCTTTCTTCTTTTTGGATGCATGTATTGTTCTATATTGACCTCTGAGCCCTGCTTTTACTGTGTTCCAAAGGTTTTGGTAGAACATGTTTTTATTCTCATTTGATTCCCTGAATTGCAGTATTCTGTCTTTGATTTCTTCTATAACTCAATAGTTTATGAGTAAGGTGTTGTGTAGTTTCCATGTATTTAATTAATTTTCCTTGCTTTTTCTGTCATTAATTTCTACTTTTATGTTTTTATAGTCAGAAAAGATGCTTTGTAATATTCCGATGTTTTGGATTGTGTAAATGCTTGCTTTGTGGCCTAATATGTAGTCTATTCTGCTAAGTGTTTCATGTACATTGGAAAAGAAAGTATACTTGGCTGCTGTTGGGTGGAATGTTCTGTATAGAACTGTGAGATCAAGTTGGTTGATTGTGGCATTTAGATCTTCTGTGTCTTTGTTGAGCTTCTTTCTGGGTGTTCTGTGCTTCACCAAAAGTAGCGTTTTGAAATCTCCTACTTATTGTGGAGATATTTCTTTTTTTATGTTTGTTTTATGTATTTTGGGGCCCTGTCATTAAGGGTGTAAATATTTATCATGGTTATGTCCTCCTGGTTTACTCACCTTTTAATCAGTATATTGTGTCCTTCCTTATCTTTTGTGGTGGATTTTGCTTTAAAGTCTATATTGTCAGAGATTAATACCGCCACTCCTGCTCTTTTTTGACTGTTGTATGTTTTTTTGTATGCTTGATATATATATATATACATATTTTTTCCATATTTGAGTTTAGTTTGTTTGTGTCTTTAAGTCTAAGGTGTGTCTCTTGTGGGGAGCATACAAATAGATCATGTTTTTTAATCCATTCTGCCACTCTCTTTCTCTTTATTGTTGCGTTTAGTCCACTTATGTTCAGTGTAATTATTGAAAGGTATGAGTTTGGTGTTGTCATTTTGATGTATTTTTTTGCGTGTTGTTGACAGTTTCTTGGTTCCACTTAATTTTCTGGGCTGAGTTGTTTTTCTTTGTGTATTTTCTTTTCATCTTTTTTCATTGATGTTGATTTTGTGTTTGCTAAGTTTTTATGCTTTTCTCCTTGATTTTGATATGTAGAATTGTTACTTTCCTTTGTGTTTACCTTAACTTTTACCTCTATCTTTCTGAGTTTATTTCAATCTTTTCTTTATATCACCTTGCCTTTCTCTGAATTTGAAAGTTGTATGACTACATTATTTAGTCCCTCTTTTTTTTTAATGTTGTCATTTTTTATGTATTGACATCACTCTGCCCCTATTTTCGGTGTTTTAGCTTTGATTTGTTTTTGTGACTTCCCTATCTGGGTTTATAACTGGTTGTTCTGTCCTGTGTTTTAATTTTGGGTTGTTATCTGATATTATTGTTTTTTCTAACCAGAGGACTCCCTTTAGTATTTCTTATAATTTGTGTTTGGTTTTTACAAATTCCCTTAACTTCTGTTTATCTGGAAATGCTCTAATTTCACCATCATATTTGAGAGACAGTTTTGCTGGATATATAATTCTTGGCTAGCAGTTTTTTTTTTTTTTTTCCTTCAAGGCTTTATATATGTCATCCCATTGCCTTCTTACCTGCAAGTTTCTGCTGCATAGTCAGAGCTTAGCCTTATCAACTCTCCTTTGTAGATGACTTTTCCTTTATCCCTAGTCACTCTTAAAATTTTCTCTTTCACTTTGATTATAATGTGTCTTGGTGGCTTTCTTTTGTGATCTACACTGTGTGGGGTTTCTTGAGCTTCTTGGATAGATAACTTCTTATCTATCAGATACCAGGGAAGTTTTCTGCCAACAAATCTGCAACAATTCTCTCTGTGTTTTCTGTTATCCCACCCTGGTCTGTAATTTTTATCGCTCATTGGTATTCCTCTTGAAACTGCCCCACATGTTTCTTCGGGTTTCATCATTTTTTAAATTCTTTTATTTGATTTTTCCTCAAATAAATTGGTGTCAAGTGCTTTATCTTAAATCTCACTAATTCCGACTTCCATTATCTCATTTCTGCTCTTATGACTTTCTATTGAGTTGTCTAATTCTGTAATTTTATTGTGAATCTTCTTAGTTTATGTTTGCTGTCTGTCTGTGGATTCTTGCAGCCTGTTAAATTTGTCCTTATGCTCTTGTATAATCTTCTTCAGTTCCTCTGTTACTTTGTGTGTTCCTTGGCTTGTTCTGTGTTTTGTCTGATCGCCTTCCCGATCTCTTGAAGAAATTTGTGTATTAATCTTTTGAATTCTACCCATGGTAATCCTAACATACTCTCGTCTTCTGTCAGGTTTCTTGGTTCTTTATTTTGATCACATGCTGAAGCCATCATAGTATGCCTCTTTATGTGATTCGATACTGACTGTTGTATCTGAGCCATCAATATGTTATTATATTTGTTTATTTTATGTTTGCTTACTGTGTCCTAGCTTCTCATTTTGTTCTGATATGCCAAATAGGCTGGTCACGTGAGCTACTTTGAGTATTGGCATCCTTGAAGCTGTCACGTCCTGTCACCAGGTGGTTAGAGCTATTACTAGGTATGTGAGCCCAGGAGTCCATTTACTTTTCTTGTGTGCATTCAGGTCAGATGTGCAGGTTGTCAGTGAACAAGTATGTAGCATAGGCTCTCACCTACACTCCTAGAGGGGCAGGGCTACGTAGGAGTGATTGGAGTCGGCACAGGCACCTGCCTGCAGTAGAGGGTTATGTGCTGAGGATGATCGGGGGCTGACTGCGGCCCCTGAGTGTCTGGGTTGAAGGCATGGTTTGTTTCCTAAAGTGCATAGGTGGGTGGGTTTTGCAGCTGAACTATGGGTACTTAGTGTTGTTGCCTGTAAGAACAGGGAGGCACCACTTATTCTCAGACCCCTGTCATGAGTGGCTAGGTGAGTGGGTGGAGCCAACAGTCCCTGATGTGGGTAGGTGAGAACCGTGCTTAATGGGCAGGGCAATGTCAAATGTCACTAATCTGCCACTTCCCTCTGCTTTTGCAGTTGAAAATGGTCTTCAGGTATATACCCTTTTATACTGTGGTAATGAGGGCCTATGTTTTTGAAATGGGCCCATAGAGGTCTAGGCAGGGGTGAAAGGCATTCAAAATCTGTGGACTCTTTATGCCTTTGCTTAGGCTAAGGGCTGTGCCTGCCCTGAGAGCCTGGCTTAGGGGATTTGGCAGATTATTATTTTCCTGTTTGTTAATTCATTACATGTCTAAAGCCAGGAGAATGTCTCAGAGCTTGCAACGGTTCCCACTTCCAGCCCAAGGGGTGCAGCAATTGCTGAAGCTTGACCAGAACTGAAGCAAAGCAGGAAGGGGATAGGTATATGGAAGAGAGGTACTTCCCAGAGTTTGGAATGGTTTTTTTGATCCTGCATGGTAGGTTACATGCTTGCACTAACTTTCACAGAATCAGTACCACAGACTTATGTATACTCTCCATTGCTTAGATTCTCTGGTATAGAAAATACATCCTGAGCACTACAGCTTGCCTCAGCCTGCACTTCCAGTCGATCCAGGCTGCAGGAGGCTAGCCAGTTCAAGTCTGGAAAGTCCTCACTGCTTCTGAACTATTTCTCTGTCCCCCTGCCAGTCAGTCCAACTCCTCAACTTTGTCTTTGATGTTCAGGGTTCCTAGATGGTCATATATAATTGATTTACCTGTTTTGGGGGGTCTTTGTTGTAAGAGGGGCCACAGAAAACATCTGACTACTCTGCCATCTTGGCCCTGACTCCTAGATTCTTCTAATTAAAAATACACATTAGACTTTGGTCTTAATTACCTCAAAATACAACTCTTAAAGTTCAATCATTTTCACATAGTTGAATCAATTGTCTCATTCTGGGTGTCATTCCACTTGAGCTTCCTATATTTGAGATTTCAGCACTATAGTTACTCTTTTTTGAAAAATTGCCATTTATGATTATTGTTTTCTGGTTCTACTACTAGTTGTATTGTCATTCATCATCAAATTCTGTATACTGGGTTAGTTTTCTGTCCATGATATTGTTTGTCTAAGTATATTCTGATTTGACCTCTCTATTTGGCACATACTTATGATCACTGCATCTGTATATCTTCATGCAATATTTTTTTCTGAGTCTCAGAAGCTACCTAATACCTACCACTTATATATACATTGATAATCCTTCTTCACCTGCTATGCCCTGTACTCAATTTTGAAACCATTATCCCCCACTGAATCTACTCTTCCTTTAATATCTCCATCTTGTTAATGATTCTCCCCATCTAGGCTTTATATAAGGATATCATAGAAGGAAAATGACTAGGCTTCAAAATTATTTCATAATTGCACACAAGAATGCTTTTAGTACTTCACTTTTCACTAGGTAGTAAAAAAGAGAAGTTTCCTTTATCATATTTGAAATACCACTTATTATTTCTTTTTGGTTTTCAAATTTATAAAAAATGGTTTCAAGTTATATTAATATGCATTTTCTTTACTAATTTTGAGAGTTGTTTCATGTATTTATTGGCTGTTCAGGTGCCCCCTTCAAATAATTTCATTAACATGTGAACTATTATCAATTTATCATTTTTTAACTTTATTGTGCTTTAAGTGAAAGTTTACAAATTAAGTCAGTCTCTCATACAAAACCTTATATATACCTCACTACATACTCTTAGTAGCTCTCCTCCTAATGAGACAGCACATTCCTCTCCACCCTGTATTTCCGTGTCTATTCAGCCAGCTTCTGTCCCCCTTGGCCTTCACAGCTCCCCTCCAGACAGGAGCTGCGCACATAGTCTCATGTGTCTACTTGATCCAAGAATCTCACTCCTCATGAGTATCACTTTTCTGTCTTATAACCCAGTCCAGTCCCTGTCTGAAGTATTGTCTTTGGAAATGGTTTCTGTCTTGGTCTAACAGAAGGTCTGGGGACCATGACCTCCAGGGTCCTTCTAGTCTCTGTCAGACCACTAAGTCTGGTCTTTTTATGAGAATTTGAGGTCTGCATCCCACTGCTATCTGGATCCCTCAGCGATTCTGTATTGTGTTCCTTGTCATGGCAGTCATCAGTTATAGCCTGGCACCATCTATCTCTTCTGGTCTCAGGCTGATGTAGTCTCTGATTTATGTAGCCAATTCTTACTCCTGGGCCCATACGTACCTTGTGTCTTTGGTGATCTTCATTCTCCTTTGCTCAAGGTGGGTTGATGCATCTTAGATGGCTGCTTGCTTGCGTTTAAGACCCCAGATGTCACTCTCCAAAATGGGATGCAAAATATTTTCTTAATAGATTTTATTATGCCAATCAACCTAAATGTCCCCTGAAACCATGGTCCCTAAACCCCTGCCGCTTCTACACTGGTCTTCAAAGCATCCGGTTTATTCAGGAAACTTCCTTGCTTTTAATTTAGTCCAGTTGTGCTGACCACTTCTGTATTGTGTGTTTTCTTTCCCTTTGCTAAATTAGTTCTTATCTATTATCTAATTAGTGAATCCCCGTTTCCCTCCCTCCCTTCCTACACCCTCTCTTAACGATCAAAGAACATTTTCTTCTCTGTTTAAAGTATTTCTTGAGCTCTGATAATAATGTTCTCATACAATATTTGTCCTTTTGCAACTGAATAATTTCACTCAGCATAATGGATTCCAGATTCCTCCATGTTACAACATGTTTTGCAGATTCATAGTTGTTCTTTACCAATGCATAGTATTCCATTGTGTGACTATGCCATTATTTATTTATCCATTGATGGGCACCTTGGTTGCTCCCATCTTTTTGCTATCATAAACAGTGCTGCAATGAACATGGGTGTGCATATATCTGTTCGTGTGACAGCTCTTACTTCTCTAGGGTATGTTTCAAGGAGTGGGATTGCTGGATCATATGGTAGTTCTATTTCTAGCTTTTTAAGGAAGAGCCAAATTGATTTCCAAAGTGGTTGTACCGTTTTACATTCCCACCAGCACTGTATAAGTGTTCCAGTCTCTCCACAACCTCTCCAATATGTATTATTTTGTGTTTTTGGATTAATGGCAGCCTTGTTGGAGTGAGATGGAATCTCATTGTAGTTTTGATTTGCATTTTTCTAATGGCTAATGATCGTGAGCATTTCCTCATGTATTTGTTAACCGCCTGAATGTCTTCTTTAGTGAAGTGCCAGTTCATATCCTCTGCCCATTTTTTAATTTGGTTATGTGCCTTTTTGTTGTTGAGTTTTGCAGTAACATGTAGATTTTAGAGATCAGCCGCTGATCGGAGATGTCGTAGCTAAAAATTTTTACCAATCATAGATGGTCTTTTTACTCTTTCGTTGAACTCTTTGGATGAGTATAGGTGTTTGATTTTTAGGTGCTCCTAATTATCTAATTTCTCTTCTGGTGTTTGTACATTTCTAGTAATGTTTTGTATACTGTTTATGCTATTATTAGGGTTCCTAGAAATTTGCCCGTTTCCTCTAAAAAATTCTGCGTTTTCAAATTTGTTAGAGTAGAACTTTTCATAGTAGTCTGTTCTTTTTTAGTATCATTTGGGTCTATTGTGATATCACCCATCTCATTTCTTATTCAGGTTCTTTGCTTGGTCTCCTGTTTTTCTTTTGTCAGTCTGGCCAGTGGTTTATCTATTTTGTTTTTCTTTTCAAAGAACCAGCTTTTGGTCTTGTTAATTCTTTCAATTGTTTTTCTGTTTTGTTTAATTCTGCTCTACTTTTTATTATTTGCTTTCTTCTTGTACCTGAAGGTTTCTTTTGCTGCTCTCTTTCTATTTGTTCAAGTTGTAGGAATAATTCTTTGATTTGGGCCCTTTTCTTTTTGTAAGTGTGTATTTATTGATATATTCTGATAGGAAGTGTTTTCATTCTCTTTGGATTCTATGAATTTCTTTTTTCCATCCATAATTTGTTCTGTAATCCAATTATTTTGAGCAAAGCGTTGTTTGATTTCTTCTCTGATTTTTCTGTTATTGACTTCTAGTCTTATGGTTTTATGGTCAGAGAACATGTTTTGTAATATTTTGATGCTTTGAATTCTTTCAAGGCTTGCTTTGTGACCTAATATGTGGCCTATTCTAGAGAATGTTCCATGTGCATTGGAAAAGAAAGTATACTTGGATGCTGTTGGGTGGAGTGTTCTGTATATGTCTATGAGGCCAAGTTGGTTTATTGTGGCATTTAGCTCTTCCATGTTCTTATTGAGCTTCTTTCTGGAAGTTCTGTCCTTCACTGAAAGTGGTGTGTTGAAGTCTTCTACTATTTTTGTGGAGCTATGTAACTCACTTTTCAATGCTGTTAGAGTTTGTTTTATGTATCTTGAAGACTAGTCGTTGGATGTATAAATATTTAATACGGTTCTATCTTCTTGGCATATTGCCCCTTTAATCATTATATACTGTCCTTCCTTATTACTTGTGGTGGATTTAATTTTGAAGTCTGTTTTATCAGAAATTAGTATAGCCACTCCTGCTCTTTTTTGATTGTTTGCTTGATTTTTTTTTCCATCCTTTGAGTTTTAATTTGTTTGTGTCTTTAAGTCTAAGATGTGTCTCTTGTTGGCAGCATATAGACGGGTGTTGTTTTTTTATCCATTCTGCAACTCTGTCTCTTTGTTGGTGCGTTTAGTCCATTTACATTCAGTGTGATTATAGATAGGTATGAGTTTAGTGCTATCATTTTGATGCCTTTTTTTGAATGTTGTTGACAGTTTCATTTTTCCACTTTATTGTGCTGAGTTTTTCTTTGTAAATTGTGTGTTCCTCTTTTTAATTGTAGTTGAATTTGTTTTTGCCTAGTCTTTATGTTTTTCTTTTTTTTTTTTTTTTGAAATGTAGGATTGTTAGTCTTGTTATATTTACCTCTATTTTCTGGAGTTTAAATGTAGCTTTTATTTCCCTATATTGCCTTGATTTCCTCTCCATGTGGAAGATCTATGCCTAGTTTATTTAGTCCATCTTTATTGATTTAATGTTATCATCTTTTACGTAATGACATCACTGATTCCCCGTTTTGAGCTTTTTATCTTGATTTATTTTTGTGATTTCCCTGTTGGAGTTGATATCCGGTTGCTCTGCTCTGTGTTCTAGTTTTGGGTTGATATCTGATGTTATTGATTTTCTAACCAGAGGGTTCTCTTCAGTATTTCTTTTAGTTTTGGTTTGGTTTTTGCAAATTGCCCAAGTTTCCTTTTATCTATAAATGTCTTAACTTCACCTTCATATTTGAGAGACAGTCTTGCTGGATATACAATTCTTGGCTTGCAATTTTTCTCCTTCAGTGCTTCATATATGTCATCCCATTGCCTTCTTGCATGTGTGGTTTCTGCTGAGTAGTCTGAATTTGTCCATTTGCTTTTGTAGGTGACTTTTCACTGGCCAGTCTTAAATTTTTCTCTATCTTTGGTTTTGGCAATTTTGTTGATAATATGCCTTGGTGACTTTTTTGGGGATCTACAAAAAAAAAAAAAAATTTTTTTTTTTTTTACCTTGTATGGGGTTCTATAAGCATCTTGGATAAATATCCTTTCAGCTTTCACAATATCAGGGAAGTTTTCTGCCAACAAATCTTTAACAATTTTCTCTGTATTTTCTGTTATCCCTCCCTGTTCTGATATTCCAATCACTCACAAGTTATTCTTGATAGAGTTGCACATGATTCTTAGGGTTTCTTCATTTAAAAAAAAAAAATTTATCTGATTTTTCTTCAAATATATTATCGCCAAGTGTTTTATCTTCAGTGTCACTAATTCTGCCTTCCACTTCCTCAGTTCTGCTCCTCTGACTTTCTACTGAGTTATCTAATTCTGTAATTTTATTGTTAATCTTCTGAATTTCTGATTGTTGTCTTTCTATGGATTCTTACAGCTTATTAAATTTTTCATTACGTTCTTGAATAATCTTTTTAATTTCTTCAGCTGCTTTATCTGTGTGTTCCTTGGCTTGTTCTGCATATTTCCTGATCTAATTCCTGATGTCTTGAAGAATTCTCTATATTAGTCTTTTGTGTTCTACTTTTTGCAATTCCAGGAATACATCTTCATCTGGGAGAGTCCTTGATTATTTGTTTTGGGAGTTTTTTTAAGCAATCATGTCTGCTTCTTCATATGATTTGATATCGACAGTTGTTTCTAAGTCATCTATAAGTTATTGTATTAATTTATTTTGTTCGCTGATTGTGTCCTAGCTTCTTGCTTTGTCTTGTTTAGATATACCCAAATAGGCAACTAGAGTGAGTTAACTTGATTATTGGAGCCTTTGAGGCACTAATGTCCTGTTACCAGATGGCGAGAGCTATTACCAGGTATATGAGCCTAGGAGTCCATTCACTATTCTTGTATAGATTTAGCTCAGCTGTCCTGATAGTTGGTCATCTAGTGTGTGGTGTAGGTTCTCACCTACTTTCTTATTGGAGCTGTGGTGATGGGTGTATGCACAGGTTTCTTGTAGCAGCAGGGGGTCACACTCTGAGGAAGACAGGAGTCTGACAGCCTTCCCCCAAGTGTCAGTGAGGAAGGAGCATCCTGGCTCTCTAGAGTGCTCTGGTGCATGGGCTCTGCAGCTATACCTTAGGTATGCAATGCTTATACCTGTAAGGACTGGTAGGCGCCACTATCCTTGAACCCCTTTTGCAGGTGGCTAGGTGGTGTGGATGGAGCCTCCAGTCCTCAGGCCCCTGCTGTGGGTAGGTGAAGGCCCTGTTTAATAGGCAGATTGGTTTCAAACTCCCAAAACCTGCCTCTCCACCACACAGCTGAAACAGTTACATTCAGGCCTCAAACAGATTCGCCCTTGCAATATAATAGCCAGATCTTATCTGGTGTTGTCGAGCCACCTGGAACCATGCAGGAGTGAAAGACAAAGTCTGTGGATTGCTTATGCTTGGACTGGACCTGTTTCTGCTCTCAGCTCCCAGATTAGGGGAGTCAGAGAGTATTTTTCCCCTACTTGTTAATTTATTCCTTCTCCAAGGCCAGGAGAATGGCTCAGGGAGTGCAGCAGGACCTCTCTCAGGCCCAGGGAAATCAACTGTTAATGAAGCTGGTTGGGGCAGTGGGAGGAGGGGTCAGATAGATAGGAGAGAGTTCTTTCAAAAGAAGGAGCTATTAGATCCATGTGGTAAATTAGACAAAATCACTTACCTTGTGCCAAAAGTGCTGTTTTATCTCAGATTCCAGAGGCATGTGTAGCCTGTGTGCACTGGCTGGGTCCCTGCCAAGATCACCCCAGGGGATTAGGGCTGCGTCCCGCACTTGCCTTCTTTCCTTGAAGCAGCTATGTCCTAAACTCCACTGCCGATCCCATGGCCGTCACACCAGGGGTTCAGGGTGCCAGCACTTCAGTTACCTTCTTTCACCGAAGCAGCCACTTCCTAAATGTCATGGCCAACCCGTCTGTAGACAGGCCACAGGATCAGGGATGTGACACTCTGTTTTCTTTCTTTCGCTGAAGCTGCCATGTCCTGAAAAACTACCATCAGCCCCACCACAGTCACGCCAAAGCATCGGAATGAGGCACTGCCATGGGCTCAGGAACTCCTCACTGCTTCTACACCATCTCTTCCTCCCCTGTCACTCAGTCCAATTCTTTAACTTTGCCTTTGATGCTCAGGGTTCCTAGCTTGTCGTATATATAATAGATCCACTTGTTTCTTTGGGTCTTTGTTGTAAGAGGGATCATCAGAAGTGTCTGACTACTTCACCGTCTTGGCCCCGCCTCTCAATTTATCATTTTTAAAAACAAAGATATAAGAATATCGTTTCATATTTTTTCGGTTTTACTGGCACCATGTCTTGGGTTGGACCTTCCTTCTACAATGATTTATAATGTCTTCTAATACCATTTACTAGATTGCTATATATGATAGTATCTGGTTCAGGATTCCTTAAATTGATTCATTTATTTGTTCCATTAATACCTTTGTTTTCTCTTTATGTCTTAAAAATAAATATTATGTCACTGAAGATATTACCTCTTGTTTTTATAGTTTTATTTTTTTAATATTTAGGAAGCATTACTTTTTTATTCCTTATATGTTGTCTTCCACAGAAATTCTAGAATCATCTTTTCAATTTCTATACAAAGTGTTGTGATTTCTATTGTAATTGCAGCATGTCTGGTTCTCTGAGAACTTTGAGCCCCATGTTATTTACAAGCTGCTTAAACCCAAGCTTTTTTTTTTTACATGTAAACATAAATTATTTTGCGATTAAGTCACGTATGTTAGAGAACCTGTCACTCATAACTAAAAACAATTTCTAAATTATGTAGATTCTCTTTTCTAATTTTGAATCTTTGGGAATTTCTTTGGGAAAAATAGCCAGGAGCAGAATTTCTGAGCCCTAATTTATATGTAAATATAAATTAAAGAGACATGAGCAGATCAGCCCCTGAGATGTCCAAATCAGATGACACACCCAATGAGAAGTCTTTCCACATCCTTGCCATCCCTTATTATTATCTTGCTTCTGAAGTTTTACTCTATTTAGTGCAAGATTATATTTTACTGTTGTTTCGTTGTCATTTCTTTGATTGATAATGAAGCTGGGCATCTATTCAAATGATTGTTACGTTGTTTAATTTTACAGACTTTTAATGTGTTCCTTGGATATTTTAGATGTTATTGTTTTGATGGTTTTAGTCATGGCAATTAACCTCATTCAACCTGTATCAGTGTGTTAACTTTGGCCATAATGTCCTTTACTAAATAAATATTCTTAATTTTTTAAATTGTGCTGTATTTTATTGTTAAAAAAATGTGTTCTTTTATCTTTATAACAGATAATTTTACATAATGTTCAAATAATTCAATGCTATTACATAAGTCCAATGTATATACACATTTAAAAGAAATCTGATTTTGTTTTTCCCTATTTAATGAAATAGTTTTTGTAATGCCAGTTCACAGCATTTTGTATACATTTGTGTGTTTGGCATTTAATTCCTCTTTTATCAGATACTAAGTTTCTGTACAGACTAAGCTGAGTTTTGAGATCTCAATACTGTTTCAATGGTCTTTGAATTGGAACAGTGCAGAGAACGGTTAATCTTGCCCAAAGAGAGGTCTGGCCTGTGCTCTTGACTCTTGGAAGTTAACATCTAAGCAATTGGATGTCTTACCTGATAAGAGTGTCCTTGTTTACCTGGGGCCTTAGGGCACACCAGACCATCTATGCTAAAAATGTGATTTATTTTGGGGGAAGGACTTTGTACCATGAGGTATCAGCTTGAGCTCTGGATTGGTTGCAAACTAAGGTCAACCACATGATTCCCAATAATAACTGGGCACCGTGACTCCAACGAGCTTCCCTTGTTGGCAGGACTCCATGCATGCTGCCACACGTTGTTGCTGAAAAAAGCAGGACTCTATTAAGACAAAATAACTAGAAGCTCATGCTGGGAACTCTCCTGGGCCCTGCTCTTATGTATCTCTTCCCTTGGTTGATTGTCATCTGCATCATCTCAGTGTAATAAACAGTGATGATAAATATAATGACTTTTCTGAGTTCTGTGAATTCTTCTAGGAAATTATTGAATCTGAAGTTGTTTTGGGGGACCAAAGAACTTGCAGTTGGTGTCAGAAGTAAGGGTAGCCTTGAAGAACCTCAAATTGTGCAGAAACAGATTCATTATAAAATGAAAAGAGACTTTTTAGACTCCTCACCTGAAGCATGAAGCAGGCTGAAACAGTCATCTCAGTTGTAAATTTGCTCTCCTTACTTAGAAGGAAGAAAGGCTGTGAAATTAGAACCTAAGAACCAGAAAATAAAGCCTTGAGTCATAGAGAAACATTCTTAGAACACAAGACTGACCCTAATTGAGGAACATGTGTCACCTGGATTTCAGAATTGCTGTGACCAGTGATGTCTTTGTTCACTATTTCTGAGCATATGTGCCTATAGCCATGGTCCTATGCCTGTTCTATCATTGCGTATTGGATAGGTGGGAAAGGTGAGAAACTTTCTCTTTGACTAATGGGTATTCAGATAAGAAAGAATGACACTCAAGAATCTGACCTGTGGAAGTAGACACGAGATGCCTCAGCTGGATCTATGTGATGAGATCCTAGACCTCTAGCCTGATAAGCCTGGCATTCTAATAGGTTAATTTTTTTTTTTTTTCTTAAAGAGAAGGAGATCTTGAGTGAAGTATAAGTGTTATTTACCCGGGGGCAGTATGTATTCAGAAAAGGAACTGTGATAGATTCTGTTCGTGTGTGTGTTTGTTTTGGTTTGTTTTTAAGAAGTGGCTGCAGCTATATCTCTCATACACAGCTTTTCTAGAAACTTACCAATCCCACTAAAAGGAATGTATTCTAGGTACCCTACCCTTGAAACTGGGCAGGTTTTTGTTACTACCTAAACACAGCATGGCAGAAATGATGCACTCTGATGTCCAAATATACTGTGGTCTTAGTCTCTTAGTGCTACTATAAAATTACTACTACAACTGGGTGATTTTAAAGAACAGAAATTTATTTTCTCACTGATCAGGAGGAGGCTAACAGTCTAAATTTAGGGCACTGGCTCTAGGGAAATGTTCGTTCTCTGTTATCTCTGAAAAAGACCTCTTTGAGTTTGTGTAGCCTCAGCATTCCTCGGTTCCTTGACCACATTCACATGGCAGCTATCTTTCCCTAATTAGTGTTTCTTATCTCTGTGTCTAATTTGCTCTTCTTACATCTCCAAGTCATTAGTTTTAGGACACACTGTATACTGATATGACCTCATTTACACAGAAAAGAAAACCATATTTGCAGATGAGATTACATTTTACAGGTGTAGGGGTTAGAATTCTAACATATTTTTGGGAGCCACAATTCAATCCATAACACTGTGCATTCCCTATTCATTTTATTGGGAATACTTTTTCTTTAATATTTCAGTCCTCATATATGCTGTTACTGCCCTAAAGTTTCTATGCTGTGAGGAAGCAAAAATTAGCCACCTGCAGGGATTACATAGAGAGAGAGAGATTCCCAGGCTGCTCCCAACTGCTCCCATTGCTGCTGTTCCAATGATAGCCATCACCTGACCACATGAGAGACTCTGAGCTAGAATCTCCCAGATGACCTTTAAATGAAATTCTGAATCATAAAGATTATGAGAGATAATAAAATTATTGTACTGTTTAGAGCCACAAATTTGGGGATGATCATTATGCAGCAATATATAATTTTAAGAAGAATGTTTGCTCTTGGACTCCAGCAGCCATGGATGACTGCACAAGATTTTCTTTTATTATTTTGTAATTTCTTGTTATATTTTATTTACAAATATTTGATTGATGTTTTATTATTTTTATTCACAATTGACAGAGCCAAATATCTCCCAATTGTTATTGTGTAGTTTAGATAGCAAAGATTTTCTAGCCTAATAAAATTACTTGTAGACTATTGCCCCTTTAGATATTATTTGAAATATTGACACTTATCTGTAGTGCTGCTATGAGTCAGAATCAATAGTAATGGGGTGATGGGTGATAGACACATCTTGGTCTGCTTTTTTTTTTTTTTTTTCCTGAAGATTTTGGTGACTGAATTAATTTATTTTAAAGTTATATGTATACCAAATTCATACATTTTCATCAATTTTTTGAGTCAGTTTTAGGAATGAAACCATTTTATTTAAGATTTCAAAATGTGTTAAGATTTTTTTTAAATATGATTTTATTTTAGAAAAAACATTTTTACTGTATCTCTTATTATGCCAAATCCATTGCTCTTGAGTTGATTGCAACTCATAGTGACCCTGAAGGACAGAGGAGAACTGCCCCATAGTGTTTCCAAGGAGTGCCTGGTGAATTCTAACTGCCAACCTTTTGGTTAGCAGCTGTAGTACACCACCAAATGTTTTCATCTCTTATTATATCGTCTTTTTATCTCAGTATATTTTGGGCCACCTCAATTTATTTAATGGCATTTGCCATGTGTTTGTATTATCTGTACATCATTTTTTTCTCATTTAGCCAAACCTGTGGCATATATTATCGTTTGCACTCCACAGCAGTTCATCCCCAACTTAAAAAATAGAATAGTTTCCACACATATCACAAGAGGAAAAACAATACTGGCTTTGTTTGTTTCTTTTTCTTTTTTGTGAGGAATAAGGAGGGATTCCATAAAGCAACCTCAAAAAAAAAAAAAAAAAAAGAATTGTTCTGTTCACAATATATGGGAGGATAATGATGTTTAGATCTGGAGGATAGATTATAAAAAGTTTTGTGCACCAATGATATGCTTTTCCAACACATACCTTACCTCTCTGAGAGTTGTGTAGTATCCATTTCCCTATATTAAGAATTCTTGGCATAACCACTTCCACAGCCAAAGCTGATTTCTTTTAACCAGTTCAACTTTTTTTTAAATAAATTTCTCACATTAGTTTTTCTTAATTGTGCCAAAATATATATAATGCACAATTTTCCATTTTACCCATTTTTAAGTGTGTAATTCAGTAGCACTAATTATGGTCACAGTATTGTGCACCGATAACAACTATTTATTTCCAGAGTTTGTTGTTGATTATGTTTACTAAATGTAAGTCATTAATCCAGAAGTGAGAGTCAATCCATTGGAAGTAAGGCCACTTAAATGCTTCCTTGCTTCCCTCACACTTTACTTTAAATAACATGTAGTGAAGTGAGGTTTATAGTAGTTTAACCTTTATTTGACACTGAGGGGCCTCATACCAGAATCATTGGCATAATTAAAATATAAAAGCCATTAGGCTCAATGAAATTTTCCAACAAAACCTTCGTGGTGAAATAACTGATGGCTGGATTCCAAGATCAGGCTATTCCTTGAGTGTCCTTCATAAACTTGGACATTTCAAAACCCAGACACTCATCTATAAAATGAGGGTATGTTATTATCAACCATATACTAGTGTTGAAGTGTTACAGAGGATAAATCATTTTAGCAAACAGTTCTTGCCACAATATGTTATGGTTATCACAGATTGAAATTTTTGCTTATGGTTGGTATGAGGATAAAGAATATGTGCATTGTATCATAATGCTAATAATGATTGCATGGGGAACAAGATACTCAGAGTCTATTTATCCTTTTAACCAAGGAGATGTGGATCATTCGTAGTGCTTATTGGCTTTACTGTTCTTCTCTCTTTTAGCATGTGTGGGGAGATTGTCCACCTCCCGTCCCTTCACAGCACGTATGCCCATGGGCTTATTGGGCCAATGAAATGTGAGCAGAATGACTGGTAGACATAAAAAGAATTATTGTTCAGTTCTTTATATTCTCTTCCTCTAAGTGGTAGGCCCATGACTAGGAAAATCTGCATTTTTAAACTCAAAAAAATGACTTTACGTTCTTTTCTAAGTTAAAATTGTTATGACTCCCTTCTTTTCAAATGAACATCAGAGCTTCTTTTCACATGGATGCTTTGCCTTTTTTATTATGACTCTCCCTGAAGTCACGATGTATTTTTGAATCTCTTTTCCAGTATATTTTACATTGTTTATTCTTAAACCCTGTTTTCAAAATATGTACTTGAATTGCTTTTTAATTATTTATTATAAGTTTGATTATCTGTGAGTTCAAGGGTGTCTTTCTTCTGTGGATGCTAACTCCTCTGGGAAGACGTCCCGGGAGCCTTGTGGATTATACCCGTATTTGTTAAAGAACCCACGATGCCGATGTGGTCAAGTCCCAGGTTCGTCATTTCACTTCTGACTTATGAGTGAGCACATCATGTCTTCTGACTTGGAATTTTTTAAAAATAAATGCTTAATGTCATTCATATCACTATGACTAGGTACTTTGTGATAAAGGAAGGACATTCAGTGTGGAGCCCTCTTCCCCACTGACCCACATTTTGTAGATATTGTGAGCTCGAAATATATTTTTTAAGCCACTAAGATTTGGGGGTTATTATTTACTATGGTATAACCACAGGCTATTGGCTGATACTATTGAACATTGAAATTATTTGTTTCAGGTATCTGACACTCTCCAAAAGGAAAATAACATTATTTTTAACTCCTCAATTCCCTTAATGGGTCTATGGATCAAACCAAAATCAAACGCAATTGCTGTTGAGTCTATTCCTACTCCAGAGCATCAACATAGGACAGAGTAGACCTGGCCTGCAGGGTTTCCAAGGCCTTGCTGTATTTTTACAAATAACCTGTGCCTTGTAATTTGGTTTGCCAACCACTGTGTTTGCTTGTCCACCACTCCCTTACCCTCCCTGTGAGGCATTTTTATAAACACACTATGCTAATCTTTTCACAGCAACATGTAAAAAAAATATATATATCTATTGGTTTGGCTGTGCTTATGAAAATGTTTCTTGGGTTGAGGGAGCAGTTGGCGAGCAAAAACAGAATACGCGACTTATTTGCTTAAAAATATGGTAGTTTTTAGGGAAGCAGAATGCCACATCTTACTCCCGAGGAGAGGGTAGTGGGTTTCAACTGCCAACCTTTCAGTTAGGAGCCGAGCCCTTATCTACTATGCCACCAGGGGTCTTTCAGATCTATGGATAGACATGTGATGATAACTTTTAGCATAAAATTGGTGCATTCCCTTAATTAATCCAGAAAGCAATGCTTAAAGCACATAAATAAGTATATGCATCCCCAAACCACTTGACCTTATTTTTTTTATTGTAGTAAGTATATATACACACACACACAACAAAATATTTATCATTTCAACATTTTTTGCACGTAAAATATGGTAAAGCAAATTGAACACATTTTTTAAAGAAAATTTTGGTCTAATAATAAATATATCTATTTTCCTTACCATATAAGGAAAGACCTATAAAGTGTTCCTCATCCCTTCATACAGAACCACTCCCCTGCCCAAACTGAACCCTCATTTCACAGAATACCTTTTAGTGATATTTTTATGGTCTTCAAAAGGACAAATATTTTCGTAATTATTTCTAGATTGAATAAATGCCGGAATATTTACATTTCTTCTATAGTACTAAATTGTTGCATTTCAAAATAAATTAATAGTGTTCTTTCAAGTTTTATCAAGATTTTAAGTGTGAATAAACAGAGAAGATGAAGTTTAACATAAAATATTGCTAAGGATAACATTTTAAGCCTGAAATAGTGGGAGCTTTTGACTTGCTAAACACATATGACTAGGGCTTGCTTAATCATAACATCAGATCTCTCACTCAACTACCAATTCAAATCGTTAAAAACCCTCAGAGTTTGATAAGTGATATATATTAATGATTTTATATATTAAATTTACATAAATTACATCTAGATAATTCCAATCAATAATCTCAGTTTACTGCTGAAAACATAAATTTCGACTAAAAACTTAAGGTGAACCTGAGCAATTTCCTGATTGAAATATTTTCTTATGATTCTTCTGATGGCACGCTTTATTGGTTCATTTCTAAGACTACAGATTATTGGGTTGAAAAGGGGAGGGGGGAATTATGGAATAGAGCGCAGAAAGGATCATATCCCGGATGGTTGCAGAGATTCCAGATGGCCTTAGGTACACACAGAAGCCTGAACTGAGGAAGACCGACACCACGAGGATATGAGGGATGCGGGTGAAAAAGGCCTTTGCTCTATCGATTCTATTTGGGAACTTGAGCACAGTAGAAAATATGTGAATGTAAGACCTGATGATGGAAATGAAACATCCTCCATCAATCCCCAGACCAGAGCAAGGGTTATCATCTCATTACTAAAGGTGTCAGAGCAGGAAAGCTTCAGCAGAGAGGGGATGTCACAGAAAAACTGGTGAATAACATTGAAATGACAAAAAGGGTGCCTGAAAGTGATGCCTGTGTGGAATCCTGAGTAGACCAGACCACCGAGGATGGAAACCAGTGTCATGTGGACACAGACCTGAAATTTCATCATCACAGGATAGTGGAGAGGCTGGCAGATGGCCACCTAGCAGCCATGGGCCATGAAGCTGAGGAACAGTAACTCCACATATACAAAGAAAATCACTAGGAAGAACTGAGCTGCATATCCTGCCTTTGAAATGGCACTGCTGTTAAACAGTGAGTTGACATATGAATTAGGAACTGTTAGAGAAATGTAGCATTCATCCAAAATGGACAGATTCCTGAGGAAGCAGTACATGGGGGTGTGAAGGCTCTTGTCCAGCTTGGTGACAATAGCAATGAGAAAATTGCCAATGAGAGTCACCAAATACATCAGAGAGAAGGATACAGCATGCAAAATCTATAGTTCCCATATATGGGAAAACTCCATTAGGAGGAAATCCATCATCATGGTGGAATTGGGCACTTCTGATTGAGGGAGCTATATGTGGGAGGCAATGAGAGAAGCCGTGAGCACACAAAGAATTAAATTATGAGAAGATAGCTTTCAACTGATATTTTTTCTTGCCCCCTTCCTAATTCTAATCCCTACCGATGTTCCTAACATTTTGGAAGGTCAATTATGTATTACTTTGGTAGCCTCCATAATATTCCTATTCCTACTGTGAGACTGAAGTGAAAATAATGACCACTTTGTCATAAACAACACACATGTAAGTGTTTAATATATATTTCTATATATTTCTGTGTGGATATGTAATTTTCTCATGATAAAATAAATATTGATGGAGTCCCAGGGCGACAAAAGGTTAACATGCTTGTTGCTAACCAAATTTTGCATGTTTGAATCTACCCAGAGCCGTCTCAGGTTTGTGATCTTCTTTCAAAAAATCAGCCTTTGAAAATCCTATGGAGTACAGTTCTACTCTAACACACATGGAATCACCATGATTCAGAGTTGACTCAGTGGCAAGGTTTTTTGTTTGTTTGTTTAATATACATATAGATTATATTGATATAGTTGGCTTTTGAAAGGAACTTTGGAGATAATGTAATTTTATTGGATAATTGGAACAAAATATTTTAAATACTTTTCCAGTTTTGCATTCTTCTTCTGAAACTATAGACAGTAAAACCTAAAATCCAACCCATAGGACAAAGTAGAACTACCCCCATAGGGTTTCCAAGGAGCAGCTACTGGATTTCAACTGCCAACCTTTTGGTTAGCAGCTGAGCTCTTAACCGCTGTGCCACCTGAACTCCCACAGTCCTTGATATGATGGAAATGGTGATAGCATATTGCTCGTTGTTTCACTGCTTTGTTTTGGCTCCTGACTGCCAGCTGACATTTTTGTTTACTTTGAATAACCAATTCAGTGTTATGAAACATTTGGTTTGACTACCATTTCTTTGAAAAGGTGTGATAGATTGTTATACTGGGACCTATACACAGTATTGTTTTTAATTTCAATTCATCGTGTCTTCCCAAACAAGATAAGAAGTTTGTGCAAAGCAGTGAGGTGAAGCATCAGTATGGAAGCAAGAATAGGGTCAAAATGATGGTAATCATGAAAAAATACTATTTTGTGCTCTGGATAGAGGAAAACTTTCTTAATTGCAGTTTATCCCAAACAGGCTATCAATTGTAGCTTATCCAAATGTGCAAAGTACTGGCTAAAACACCAGTGTTTATTTATAGACTGCAGAGATATGTCCCTCCCATTGGCAGAGTGTCCTGCTGCTAGTCCCTCTTAAAACCTCTTGAACCTTCCCCTAATATTGCTTCTGTATCATCTTCAGTTTTCCAACTCTTCCAAGTTTCTTTGTTCTGTTTGCTGAAATACGAAAACATCAACAAAATTTTGTATACCTTACAGTTTTTTTCTTTCGTTCACCTTATATTACTAATATTGTTTTTCTTCTTTTTTATCTTTAACTCAGCCAAACACCCAATGGAATAAGAAGCTGACAGTGGATGGAGAGTGAAGAGAGATATGTGCTGAGGGACCCTTCCAGCTAATGCACACAGACCTGCCATCTTGGGCTCCTGTCGGGGATCAGCGGATAGGGAGCATGGGAAAGTAGCTTCACTGAGCTCCCAGCAGGAGACAGGGCGTCTAGTAACCAGTGATACATGCTTTCCCACCCATTGTCCTCTCCCAGTTCCTCTTTTTCTAAGGTTCCTGGCTGGCTGCGGTGGTTCAGCTGGTTGGGAAGGGCAGTGTCAGTGCTGCTTGGTTTTGCCCCACCTACATAGGAGATCAGTGGACATGGAGTAAGGGAAAGCAGCTTCATGAAGTTCCCAGCAAGAGACAGAGCACCTGGTAAGGAGCAATATACGATTTTCTAACCTCCATTCTTTTTTTTAAAATAATTTTTATTGAGCTTTTAGTGAACGTTTACAAATCAAGTCAGTCTGTCACATACAAGCTTATATACACCTTACTCCATACTACCTCTTACTCTCCCCCTAATGAGTCAGCCCTTCCAGTCTCTCCTTTCATGACAATTTTGTCAGTTTCTAACCCTCTCTACACTCCTATCTCCCCTCCAGACAGGAGATGCCAACACAGTCTCAAGTGTCCACCTGATACAAGTAGCTCACTCTTCATCAGCATCTCTCTCCAACCCATTGTCCAGTCCCTTCCATGTCCGATGAGTTGTCTTCGGGAACGGTTCCTGTCCTGGGCCAACAGAAGGTTTGGGGACCATGACCGCCGGGATTCCTCTAGTCTCAGTCAGACCATTAAGTATGGTCTTTTTATGAGAAATTGGGGTCTGCATCCCACTGATCTCCTGTTCCCTCAGGGGTTCTCTGTTGTGCTCCCTGTCAGGGCAGTCATCAGTTGTGGCCGGGCACCATCTAGTTCTTATGGTCTCAGGATGGTGTAAGTCTCTGGTTCATGTGGCCCTTTCTGTCTCTTGGGCTCATAGTTATCGTGTGACTTGGTGTTCTTCATTCTTCTTTGATCCAGGTGGGTTGAGTCCAATTGATGCATCTTCGATGGCCACTTGTTAGCATTTAAGACCCCAGATGCCACACTTCAAAGTGGGATGCAGAATGTTTTCATAATAGAATTATTTTGCCAATTGACTTAGAAGTCCCCTTAAGCCATAGTCTCCAAACCCCCGCCCTTGCTCCGCTGACCTTTGAAGCATTCATTTTATCCCAGAAACTTTTTTGCTTTTGGTCCAGTCCAGTTGAGCTGACTTTCCCTGTATTGAGTATTGCCCTTCCCTTCACCTAAAGTAGTTCTTATCTACTAACTAATCAGTAAATAACCCTCTCCCACCCTCCCTCCCTACCCTCCTCGTAACCACAAAAGTATGTGTTCTCCTCCTTTTATACTATTTCTCGAGATTTTGTAATAGTGGTCTTATACAATATTTGTCCTTTTGCCTCTGACTAATTTCACTCAGCATAATGCCTTCCAGATTCCTCCATGTTATGAAGTGTTTCAGAGATTCGTCACTGTTCTTTATCGATGCGTAGTATTCCATTGTGTGAATATACCACAATTTATTTAACCATTCATCCATTGATGGACACCTTGGTTCCTTCCAGCTTCTTGCTATTGTAAACAGAGCTGCAATAAACGTGGGTGTGCATATATCTGTCCGTGTGAAGGCTCCTATTTCTCTAGGGTATATTCCGAGGAGTGGGATTTCTGGGTTGTATGGTAGTTCTATTTCTAATGTTTAGAAAACCCCAGATAGATTTCCAAAGTGCTTGTACCATTTTACATTCCCACCAGCAGTGTATAAGAGTTCCAATCTCTCTGAAGCCTCTCCAACATTTATTCTTTTGTGTTTTTTGGATTAATGCCAGCCTTTTTGTTGGAGTGAGATGGAATCTCATCGTAGTTCTAATTTGCATTTCTCTAATGGCTAATGTTCGAGAGCATTTTCTCATGTATCTGTTAGCTGCCTGAATATCTTCTTTAGTGAAGTGCGTGTTCATATCCTTTGCCAACTTTTTGATTGGGTTGTTTGTCTTTTTGTGGTTGAGTTTTAACAGAATCATATGGATTTTAGAGATCAGGCGCTGGTCGGAGATGTCATAGCTGAAAATTCTTTCCTAATCTGTAGGTGGTCTTTTTACTCTTTTGGTGAAGTCTTTAGATGAGCATAGGAGTTTGATTTTTAGGAGCTCCCAGTTATCTCGTTTCTCTTCGTCATTTTTGGTAATATTTTGTGTTCTGTTTATGCCTTGTATTAGGGCTCCTAAGGTTGTCCCTATTTTTTCTTCCACGATCTTTATTGTTTTAGTCTTTATGTTTAGATCTTTGATCCACTTGGAGTTAGTTTTTGTGCATGGTGTGAGGTATGGGTCCTGTTTCATTTTTTTGCAAATGGATATCCAGTTATGCCAGCACCATTTGTTAAAAACACTATCTTTTCCCCAATTAACTGACACTGGGCCTTTGTCAAATATCAGCTGCTCATGTGTGGATAGATTTATATCTGGGTTCTCAATTCTGTTCTATTGGCCTATGTGCCTGTTGTTGTACCAGTACCAGGCTGTTTTGACTACTGTGGCTGTATATTAGGTTCTAAAATCAGGTAGAGTGAGGCCTCCCACTTTCTTCTTCTTTTTCAGTAATGCTTTACTTATCCGAGGCTTTTTTCCCTTCCATATGAAGTTGGTGATTTTTTTCTCCATCACATTAAAAAATGTCATTGGAATTTGGATCAGAAGTGCATTGTATGTTTAGATGGCTTTTGGTAGAATAGACATTTTTACTATGTTAAGTCTTCCAATCCATGAGCAAGGTATGTTTTTCCAATTAAGTAGGTCCTTCTTAGTTTCTTGTAGTAGTACTTTGTAGTTTTCTTTATATAGGTCTTTTACATGTTTGGTAAGATTTATTCCTAAGTATTTTATCTTCTTGGGGCCTACTGTGAATGGTATGGATTTGGTAAATTCCTCTTCGATGTTCTTTCTGTTGATGTAGAGGAATCCAAGAGATTTTTGTATGTTTATCTTATAACCTGAGACTCTGCCAAACTCTTCTATTAGTTTCAGTAGTTTTCTGCAGGATTCCTTAGGGTTTTCTGTGTATAAAATCATGTCATCTACAAATAGAGAAAATTTTACTTCTTTGCCAGTCCAGATGCCCTTTATTTCTTTGTCTAGCCTAATTACTCTGGTAGGACTTCTAGCACAATGTTGAATAAGAACAGTGATAAAGGGCATCCTTGTCTGGTTCCCGTTCTCAAGGGAAATGCTTTCAGGCTCTCTCCATTTAGAGTGATGTTGGCTATTGGCTTTGTATAGATGCCCTTTATTATGTTGAGGAATTTTCCTTCAATTCCAATTTTGGTGAGAGTTTTTATCATAAGTGGGTGCTGGACTTTGTCAAATGCCTTTTCTGCAGCAATTCATAAGATCATGTGGTTTTTGGTAGATTACATTAATGGCTTTTCTAATATTAAATCAGCCTTGCATAAAAAAAATACCTGGTATAAATCCCACTTGGTCATGGTGGATTATTTTTTTGATATGTTGTTGAATTCTATTGGCTAGAATTTTGTTGAGGATTTTTGCATCTATCTTCATCTATGTTCATGAGGGATATAGGTCTATAATTTTCTTTTTTTGTGATGTCTTTACCTGGTTTTGGTATCAGGGAGATGGTGGCTTCATAGAATGACTTAGACAGTGTTCCATCATTTTCTATGCTTTGAAATACCTTTAGTAGCAGTGGTGTTAACTCTTCTCTGAAAAAGTTTGGTAGAAATCTGCAGTAAAGCCATCCGAGCCTGGGCTTTTTTTTGTTGGGAGTTTTTTGATTACCTTTTCAGTCTCTTTTTTTGTTATGGGTCTATTTAGTTGTTCTACTTCTGATTGTGTTAGTTTAGGTAGGTAGTGTTTTTCTAGGAATTCATCCATTTCTTCTAAGTTTGGAAATTTGTTAGAGTACAATTTTTTGTAGTAATCTGATATGATTCTTTTAATTTCAGTTGGGTCTGCTGTGACACGGCCTATCTCCTTTCTTATTTGGGTTATTTGTTTCCTTTCCTGTATTTCTTTAGTCACTCTGGCCAATGGTCTATCAATTTTGTTAATTTTTTCAAAGAACCAGCTTTTGGCTTTGTTAATTCTTTCAATTGTTTTTCTGTTCTCTAATTCATTTCATTCAGCTCTAATTTTTATTCTTTGTTTTCTTCTGGTGCCTGATGGATTCTTTTGTTGCTCACTTTCTATTTTTTCAAGTTGTAGGGACAGTTCTCTGATTTTGGTCTTTCTTCTTTTTGTATATGTGCATTTATCGATATTAATTGACCTCTGAGCCCTGCTTTTGCTATGTCCCAGAGGTTTTGATAGGAAGTATTTTCATTCTCGTTGCATTCTATGAATTTCTTTATTCCCTCCTTAATGTCTTCTATAACCGAGTCTTTTTTCAGCAGGGTATTGTTCAGTTTCCAAGTATTTGATTTCTTTTCCCTAGTTTTTCTGTTATTGATTTCCACTTTTATGGCCTTATGATCTGAGAAGATGATTTGTAATATTTCGATGTTTTGGATTTTGCAAAGGTTTGTTTTATGACCTAATAAGTGGTCTATTCTAGAGAACGTTGCATGTGCACTGGAAAAAAAGTGTACTTTGCAGCTGTTGGGTGGAGTGTTCTGTATAAGTCAATGAGGTCAAGTTGGTTGATAGTAGCCATTAGGTCTTCCGTGTCTCTATTGAGCTTCTTACTGGATGTCCTGTCCTTCTCCGAAAGTGGTGTGTTGAAGTCTCCTACTATAATTGTGGAGGTGTCTATCTCACTTTTCAGTTCTGTTAAAGTTTGTTTTATGTATCTTGCAGCCCTGTAATTGGTGCATAAATATTTAATACGGTTATATCTTCCTGGTCAATTGTCCCTTTTATCATTACGTAGTGTCCTTTTTTATCCTTTGTGGTTCAGTGTCCTTCTTTATCCTCTGTGGTGGATTTAACTTTAAAGTGTATTTCGTCAGAAATTAATATTGCTACTCCTGCTCTTTTTTGCTTATTTTTTGCTTGATATATTTTTTTCCATCCTTTGAGTTTTAGTTTGTTTGTGTCTCTAAGTCTAAAGTGTGTCTCTTGTAGGCAGCATATAAATGGATCATGTTTTTTTATCCAGTCTGAGACTCTCTGTCTCTTTATTGGTGTGTTTAGTCCATTTACATTCAGCGTAATTATAGATAAGTATGTGTTTAGTGCTGTCATTTTGATGCCTTTTTATGTGTGTTATTGACAACTTCATTTTTCCACTTATTTTTTTGTGCTGAGACGTTTTTCTTTGTAAATTGTGTGTTTCTCATTTTCATAGTATTTGACTTTATGTTTGCTGAGTTGTTACATTTTTCTTGGTTTTTATTTTGAGTTATGGAGTTGTTATACCTCTTTGTGGTTACCTTCATATTTACCCCTATTTTTCTAAGTAAAAACCTAACTTGTATTGTCCTATATCGCCTTGTATCCTTCTCCATATGGCAGTTCTATACGACCTGTATTTAGTCCCTCTTTTTGATTATTGTGATCTTTTACATATTGACTTCAATGATCCCGTTTGGAGCGTTTTTTTTTTCTTTTTAAATTATTCGTAATTTGTTTTTGTGATTTCCCTATTTGAGTTGATATCAGGATGTCCTGTTCTGTGACCTTGTGTTGTCCTGGTATCTGATACTATTGGTTTTCTGACCAAACAATTTCCTTTAGTATTTCTTGTAGCCTTGGTTTGGTTTTTGCAAATTCTCTAAGCTTGTATCTGTAAATGTTTTAATTTCGCCTTCGTATTTCAGAGAGAGTTTTGCTGTATATATGATCTTTGGCTGGCAGTTTTTCTCCTTCAGTGCTCTATATATGTCATCCCATTGACTTCTTGCCTGCATGGTTTCTGCTGAGTAGTTTGAACTTATTCTTATTGATTCTCCTTTGTAAGAGACCTTTCTTTTATCCCTGGCTGCTTTTAAAGTTTTCTCTTTATCTTTGGTTTTGGCAAGTTTGATGTTCATATGTCTTGGTGATTTTCTTTTTGGATCAATCTTAAATGGTGTTCAATGAGCATCTTGGATAGATATCCTTTCATCTTTCATGATATTAGAGGTGTTTTCTGCCAACAGTTCTTCAACTATTCTGTCTGTGTTTTCTGTTATCCATCCCTGTTCTGGGACTCCAATGACGTGCAAGTTATTCTTCTTGATAGAGTCCCACATGATTCTTAGGGTTTCTTCATTTTTTTTTAATTCTTTTATCTGATTTTTTTTCAGCTATATTGGTGTCAATTCCCCATCCTCCAGATCTCCTACTCTGCATTCTAATTGCTCGAGTCTGCTCCTCTGACTTCCTATTGCATTGTCTAATTCTGTAATTTTATTGTTAATCTTTTGGATTTCTGAATGCTGTCTCTCTATGGATTTTTGCAACTTATTAATTTTTCCACTATGTTCTTGAGTAATCTTTTTGAGTTCTTCAACTGCTTTATCAGTGTGTTCCTTGGCTTTTTCTGTAGATTGCCTTATTTCATTTCTGAGGTCATCCGTGATGTCTTGAAGCGTTCTGTAAATTAGTTTTTTATATTCTGTATCTGGCAATTCCAGGATTGTATCTTCATTTGGGAAAGATTTTGATTCTTTAGTTTGGGGATTTGTAGAAGTAATCATGGTCTGCTTCTTTATGTGGTTTGATATCACCTGCTGTCTCTGAGCCATCACTAAGATATTGTAGTGATTTATTCTGTTTCCTCACTGAGTCTTATCTTGTTTTGTTTTCTTTCAATATACGTGGATGGGCTACTAGATTGCACTGTCTTGATTGTCGTAGCCCTTGACTCACTTATGTCCTATTACCAGCTGGTTTGGGCTGTTACCAGATATATAAGCCTGAGTCCATTCACTCTTCTTGAGTAGAATCTGATTTGGGGTCATCAAGTGTGTGGTGCAGACTGTCACCTATCCACCTAGAGAAGTAGTGGTGATAGTTGTGTGCACCATATTCTAATAGCAGCAGAGTTCACACTCCAGGGGGGCAGGATCCTGACAGGCTTCCCCCAAGTGCCAGTGAGGTAGGTGTGTCTCTATTCCTAAAGCACTTTGGTGGGTGGGCTCTGCAGCTGTACCTTAAGCCCCCAATGCAAGTACCTCTACAGATTGGTAGGTGTCACCCTCCTTAGACCCCTAAGGCAGGAGGCTAGGTGGTCTGGGGGGAGCTTCAGCCCTCAGTTCCCTGTTGTGAGTCAGTGAGGGCTCTGTTGAATACGCAGAGGTGTCAGACCTGGGAAACTTGTCTTTCCAGTAATCCACTAAAACAATTACAGTCAGATCCCTATCAGAATTGCCTTTGCATTATAATAGCCACCTTGTTCACTGTAGGGTTAAATGCCCAAGACTGTGGATCACATATGCTTGGCTGGAGCTGGTTCCATGATTTAGGCCAATTAGGGGAGGATTTTTGGTCCCTGGGTTTTTTTGTAGCAGCTTCTCTCAGGCCAGGAGAATGGGTTAGGAAAAGGCCAAAAATAGAAAAAGGAAAGAAAAACCACAGCGCAGTTCACTATCTGGTTCAGGAAATTCCAATGTTAATGAAGCCACCTTGGAAGGGGAGGGGAGGCTTCAGATAAATAGGAGAGAGTAGCACCCCGGAATATACACAAAGTTACTTATCTTGCTTGGGATGACTGTTTTATCTGAGATTCCCGAGGGGTGCATTGACTGTGTGCACTGGCTGGGTAGAGATTGCCCCCAAGGGTCAGGCCCACGTCCCGTGCTTGCACTGTCTCAGAATCCGTGGTTAGTTCCTCCGCTCCCAGTCCAAACCCCAGCGCCAAGGTTCTCCAGCTGGGACGCCACACTCTAGCCTCCAAAACCACTCGCTGCCTCCCGGTGACATCTCCTCCACTCAGCCGCATCACTGTGCTGCCTGCGTGCACTGGCTGGGCTTTCCCCGAGGTCAGTTCAGGGGGCTAGGGCTGTGCCCCGTGTTTGCGTCATCTCAGGATGCCATGTTCAGTTCCCCTGCGCCCAGTCCAAAGCCCAGCACCAAGGTTTCCTGACAGGGACGCTGGCTCCAGGCTCCGAAAACAGTCGCTGCTTGCCTGTGGTTGTTCGTTCTCAGTCTCTATCACTCAGGTCAACTCTTTAGATCTGTGTTTGATGGTCAGGTTCGTAGATTGTCATGTATGTGATCGAATCACTTGTTTTTCTGAGCCTTTTTTGCAAGAGGGATCTGAGGTAGCTTCTACCTAGTCAGCCATCTTGGCCCCTCCTCCTAACCCCCATTCTTAATCCTCTTCCGCCTCGGCTCCTCTGCTTCCCACCAGCCACAGTCTGTTTGCGTGGAGTTGCCTGCTTTGGCCTCAGACCACTTGGATTCACCCTGCCCACACTGGCCTGCCCCCTGAACTGGTGTTTCTTCTTTCCATTTCTTTTGGTTTCTTCCATGCATCTTACCACCTCCCCTTCTTTTCGCTTGAACAACTGGCTCCATGTGTCACCTTTACTTCTTCTTGAAAGGCTGTGAAGCCCTCTTTACTGGGGAATCACTCCTCTGGCCCCCGACACCACACCACATTGATGGGATCCCTGGGGCCGTTTTTTTTTTTTTTTTTTGGCTTGTTTTGTTTTGATTTTTTCTGGCTTTTTTTGTTTTGTTTTGTTTGTTTTCTTTTTCTTTTCATGGCTTGGGAGCACCTTCTAGCCAGGCTGCACTGCACGTCTTAGGAGACACTCCTCCAATCCAGGCAGCCACAGAGGTGGGATCCTTGGGGGCATTTCTTTCTTCTTTCTTTTTTTTTTTCTTTTCTCTCTCTTTTTGCCTTCTCACTTTCTTCATTTCCAAGTTCTTGTCTCTCTATACTTACCTTCTTTTTCTGTCTTCTGAATACCTGGTGCTGTGTGACATCTATACCCCCTCTAGTGAGGCTATACCACGCAGCCTGGGAGCAACTTCCCCTGTCTTTGTGGTCCCACTGGTGGGACTCCTGGGGGCTTTTCTTTCTTTTCCAAATTTTTATCTGGTTATTTTTTACTATTTCCTTTTTTTCCTCCTTTTGCATTTCTTCATTTCTCATCTCTCCTCTCCCATGGCAAGCTCCCTTAGCACTTTTTTTTTTTTTACTTTGTTTTTGGCTCCTCTTTCTCTCTCTGTCTACTCTTTCCCACACCCCTATTAGCTCCACACATTACATCATTCCTCCTCTTTCTTGCCTACCTGCACTGTGCACTGAGCATCACACTCACAAGCAACACAGGGACGGCCTACGGAAACCTGCCCAGCACTGATTCCTAGCCCACCCTGTCAGCCCTAGTACGTGCGACAAACAACCCATCCCAGCCCCTCCCCTTCAACTGGACCTGTGCTGCTGCACCATACCTGAGTGTCTGGCACTGCCCATTGGACAAGGAAGTGAAAAGTATTGTGACTACAGACAAGCAAACCACAAAGAACGCACAGCCAGCCTGCTCAGACATAACCAAATAACACAAAAAGTAGGCTGAAACAAACAAATCTACAATCAAGAAATTAAGAAAATAACTACTGAATGTCCCATAAACAGCAGATGATATCAAAACATACAAAAAAACAAGAAAGGATGGTTCCAGTAGGAGGCATCCAAAATAAAACAATAGTTGACTTTCCAGTACAAGAAAAGGCACTAGAACTACCTGACAGAGAATTCAAAACTCTAATATTCAGGGCAATCCCAGAGTTGAAGCAAAAAGCAGACAAAAATGAGTGAAAAAAATAGACAAATTTATGGCAGACAAATTCATGGAAAACACAGATGAAAAAAATGGATTAATTCAGGAAAATAATACAGGAAAAAATGCCAAAATAAATTCACAACTAGAAATCATACAAAAAATTAGAAATCCAAAAGATAACCTCAAGATTTCAGAAATGGACAGAGTCATAGAATAGCTGAGGAGCAGGTGTGAAATGCTGGGTGACCAGATCAGTGAAATTGAGGACAAACACTTAGATACAACTCTGTTTGAGGAAAAATCAGAAAAAAGAATGAAGAAAAATGAAGAAACCCTGAGAATGATGTGGGATACAATCAAAAGCAATTTTTTTGAGTGATCTGAAACCAGAACAGGGAGAGAAAATGGGAAACACAGAGAGGATCATTGAAGAATTGCTGACAGAAAACTTCCCTAATATGAATGATGAAAAGCTGACCATCCAAGAAGCTCAACAAACTCTATATAGGGTACACCCCAAAAGAAAAACACCAAGGCATATCATAATCATACTCACTAAAACCAAAGACAAAGAAAAAAAATCCTGTGAGCAGCTTGAGAAAAACAAAAAGTGACAAATAGAGGAGAAATAATATGACTAAACTCTGATTATTCGGTGGAAACCATGCAGGCAAGAAGGCAATGGGATGATATATAGAAAACCTTGAAAGAAAAAAATTGCCAACCAAGAATAATATGTCCTGCAAAACTTTTCTTCACACATGATGATGGAATTCGGACATTTCTAGATAAACAGAAATTAAAGGAATATGTAAAAACCAAACCAAAATTACAAGAATTATTAAAGGGAGTCCATCGGTCTGAAAACAAACATCAGATCACAGCCCGAATCTAGGATGCAAGATTGTACCAGCAAGATACCAACCTAGGAAATGAACTCTCAAGGACTATTCAAAACCAAAACAATTGCAACAGAGAACCAGAGAGGTTAATCTGTAAATGATGACAGCATCAGAGCAACAAAAGAGGGAAGAAACGGTATAGGTGTAGTACTTTCTAATGGAGAGGAAGGCAAGGCAAAATACCAAGTAATAATAAACTGGTTCAAACCTAGGAAGATAAGGGTAAATTTCAAGGTAACCATAAAGAAAGTAAACAAACCTACTTATCAAAATAAAGAAGAAAAATATAAAGTCTCAAAAAAAATTTACAAAAACAAAAGTGTTGAAAAAGAAATCCACAAACAAAAGGAACTCAGCACTGGAAAATGTTAGCACTGCAAAGAAAGCACTATGAAATGACAGTGATAAACTCACACCTATCAATAATTACACAAAATGTAAATGGCCTAAATGCACCCATGAAGAGACAGAGAGTGACACAATGGATGAAAAAACAGACTTTAAAATAAATTTCACCATAAAAGACAAAGAAGGGCACTACCTAATGCTTAAAGGGAATATCCATCACAAAGACTCCACCATAATAAACATCTACACACCTAATGACAAGGCTCCAAAATACATAAAACAAACACTAACTACACTGAAAAGAGAAATTGACAGTTCCATGATAACAGTAGGAAACTTCAACACACCACTATTGGTAAAGGACAGAACATCTAGAAAGAAACTCAGCAAAGTTACAGAAGAGCTAAAGATCACAATCAGCCAACTTGACCTCATAGACATATATAGAACACTCCACCCAACAACCACAAAGTACACATTCTTTTCCAATGCACATGGAAATGTCTCCAGAATAGACCACATCTTAGGTCACAGAGCAACCCTCAACAAAATCCAAAGCATTGAGATAATACAAAGTATCTTCTCTGACCACAGTACCATCAAAGTAGGTATTAACAACAGGAAGAGTAAGGAAAAGAAAAATCAATTACTTGGAAATTGAATAACACCCTTTATATAAAAGCCACTGGGTGGTAGAAGAAATCAGAGATGGAATCAACAAATCCCTACAATCAAACAAGAATGAAAACACATCATACCAAAACCTTTGTGACAATGCAAAGTCAGTCCTCAGAGGTCAATTTATAGCAATAGATGCACACATAAAAAAAGAAGAAAAGGACAAAATCAAAGAATTAGCTACACAACTTGAACAAATAGAAAGAGAACAGCAAAAGAAGCCCACAACCAGCAGAAGAAAGGAAATTAAAAAAAGGTCAGAGCAGAAATAATGGAAATAGAGAATAGAAAAACAATAGAAAGACTAAAACCAGAAGTTGGTTCTTTGAAAGGATCAACAAAATCAACAATGCACTGGCCAAATTGACAGTAGAAAAACAGGAAAGAATGCAAATAACCCAAATAAGAAGTGACATGGGGGACATTACAAATGACCCACCTGAAATAATAGTATTATGAAAAACTTTACTCCAACAAATTTGAAAACCTAGAGGAAATGGACAAATTTCTAGAGACACACTACCTTCCCAAACTAACACAAAATGACATTGAAAATCTGTACAGACCCATAACGGGAGATTGAAAAGGTAATTAAAAAAAAAAAAAACAAACTCCCAAGAACAACAAAAAAGCCCTGGCCCAGATGGCTTCAGTGGAGAATTCTACCAAACATTCAGAGAAGAGTTTACAGCGGTACTACTCAAACTATTCCAGAACATAGAAAAGGAAGTGATACTTCCAAACTCATTCTATGAAGCCAGCATAACCCTGATACCAAAACCAGGAAAGACACCACAAAAAAAAAAAAAAAAAAGAAAGAAAATTACAGACCAATATGTCTCATGAGCATAGATGCAAAAATTCTCAACAGAATTCTAGCCAATAGAATTCAGCATCATATCCAAAAAATAATACACCACGACTAGGTAGGATTCATACCAGGTATTCAAGGATGGCTCAACATTAGAAAATCAATCAACATAATCCAGCACATAAATAAAAGGAAAGAAAAGAATTGCATGATCATCTCGATCAACACAGAAAATGCATTTGACAAAGTCCAGCAATACACAAGTTCCAGATGATAAAGTAGATAACTGTAATCTTCTAAAAATAAAACACTTATGTTCATCAAAAGACAGCACCAAACGATTAAAAAGAGAACCTACGGACTGGGAAAAATGTTTTTGGCTAATATAAATCAGACAAAGATCTAATCTCTAAAATCTACAAGATAATCCAACACCTCTACAATAAAAAGAAAAAAATTCAATTAAAAAATGGGCAAAGGATATGAACAAACATTTCACCAAAGAAGGCATTCAAGCGGCCAACGTACACAAGAGGAAATGTTTATGACCTCTAGCCATCAGAGATATGCAAATCAAAACCACAACAGGATACTATTTTACCCCAGCATTACTGGTATGAATCAATAAAACAGAAAAGAACAAATGTTGGAGAGGATACAGGGAGATTGGAACTCTTGAGCACTACTTATGGGAATGCAAAAGGATACAACTTTTTTGGAAAACAACATGGGGCTTCCTTAGAAAGTTAGAAATAGAAATACCATATGCTCTAGAAATTCCAATGCTAGGAATATATGCTAGAGTAATAAGAGTCATCACACCAATAAATATATGTATAGCCATGTTCATTGCAGCGTTGTTCACAATAGCAAAAAGATGGAAACAACCTAGATACCCATCAACAGATGAATGGATAAACCAACTGTGGTACATACACACAATGGAGTATTACCAACGCTAGAGAACAAGGGTGGATCTGTGAAGTATAACATGTATGAACATGGAGGACATTATGCTGAGTGAGACAAGTCAATCACAAAGGGACAAATATTGTATGAGACCACTACTGTAAAAACTCATGAAAAGCCTTAGATACAAAAAGAAACTATCTTTGATATGTACGACAGATGGGAGATAAGTGTTAACTTTGGAGAAGGGTAAGATGGTAAAAAATACTGGGGAAGCCAGCACAATCTGTACAAGGTAAGGTCATGGTAGCTCCATAGACACATCCAAACTCCCTGAGGGTCCAAATTGCTGGGCTGAGGACTGCAGGGACCATGATGTTGGGGAATATCTAGCTCAACTGGCATAACATAGCTCATAAATAATAAGTTCTACATTCTGCTTTGGTGAGCAGAGTCTGGGGTCTTAAAAGCCTGTGAGCGACCATCTAGTATACTCCACTGGTCTCTTCCCTTTGGGAGCATGGAAGAATGAAGAAAACTAAAGACATAAGGGAAAGATTAGTCCTAAAGACTGATGGACCACCGCATCTACCAAGGCTTCCACCAGACAGAGTCCACTACAACTAGATGGTGCCTGGCTCCCACCACTGACTGCCCTGACAGGGATCACAATAGAGGGTCCTGGGCAGAGCTGGAGAAAAGTGTAGAACGAAATTCTAACTCAAAAAGAAAGGCCAAACTTGCTGGCCTGACAGAGACTGGAGAAACCCTGAGAGTATGGCCCCTGGATACCCTTTAGCTCAGTAATGAAGTCACTCCTGAGGTTCACCCTTCAGCCAAAGATTGAACAGGCCCATGGAACAAAACAAGACTAAAGGGGCACACCAGCTCTGGGGCAGGGACTGGAAGGCAGAAAGGAACAGGAAAGCTGGTAATAGGGAACCCAGGGTTGAGAAGGGAGTGTTGACATGTCATGGGGCTGTTAACCAATTTTATACAGTAATGGGTGTACTAACTGTTCAGTGAGAAACTAGTTTGTTCTGTAAACCTTCACCTAAAGTACAACAAAAAAGAGTATGATTAAAAAATATATATATACACATATATATATTTAGAAAATATGTTTTTAAATACCCAAACATCAGGAGGAACAAAAAGCATAAAATAAGAATTATATTAACAATAAATGTATAAGGTATATATAAAAACCCAAAAAAGTATAAATATAAATAAACCATTAAAATGCATCTCACATAGTTGTGATAGGTTTTTACATAGACCTCAAATTTTAAAAAGTATCATATTTATTGAAACCAATGATTATTTATCTTTTTGATCTATCTAGTTGTCAGGACTATAGATTTGAGGGAAATGAGAAGCCTTCATTGAGCTGGTGTTTTTCTGAGAGGTTGTGTTCTACATGAAAATAGGCTACTATAACTGTGAAGTCAGTTGGATATGCACTTATCTATTTTGAGGGGACACAGTGATAAATCAGTTGTCATCAAGTTGACCCTGCCTCATGGTGACACCATGTGTATCAGAGTAGAACAGTGCCTCATATAGTTTTCAAAGGTTGATATTTTTAGAGGTAGATTGCCAGGCCTTTCTTTGAGGTGCCTCTGTGTGGACTTAGCCTCAAACCCATTGGTTCAGAGCTGAGGGTGTTAACCATTTGCGTCATCCAGGGACAGCAAGGTAACTACGTAGAGTGATTTCCTAGTGTTAAAGTATAGCAACGAATCATGTTATAATATTCTGAGTTTCCGTAAGTAGCTGGGTTTTGGACTTCATCAAAGATTGCTTTGTGAAATAAGTCCTTTGATTTCATTCTTCACTCTCTTATAATCTATGTATATCTCATGTTCACCATTTTCTCATAGATTTTTAAATTGTATTAACACCAGTTCATACTCTGGATTCTCTTCATCAGACCTGGATAAGAATTTGCATTCACCTGAGACCGACATTGCCCAGGCTTCTTTCTGGAAGTAGATACAATCCAGACAGTAGGGACTCAATCTCTGTGAATACCTAATAGAGAAAACTCTCTTTGATATAGGTTTTATTGTGCTTCATTTTATTGTCCTTCACAAATTGAAGGTTAGTGGCAACCCTGCGATGAGCTCGTCTGTGGGTGCCATTTTTCTAACATGTGCTCACTTCGTGTCTCTGTGTCATATTTTGCTAATTCTCACAATATTTCAACTTTCACATTATTAATATATACATTATAGTGACCTGTGATAAGTGATCTTTGATATTACTATTGTAATTTTTGTTGCAATGAACCTCACCAATATAAGACAGTGTACTTAATGGATAAATGTTGTATATGTTCTGACTGCTCCACCCACCAGCTATTCCCTCATCTCTCTTCCTCTCCTTGGGCTTCCCAATCCCCTGAGACACAACAATATTTAAATTCGGCCGATTAACAACCCTACAATGACCTGTAAGTGTTCAAGTGAAGGTAAGAGTCTCTCAATTGAAATCAAAAGCTAGAAATGATTAAACTTAGTAAGGAAAGCATGTTTTGTGTCAAGATAGTTTAAAAGCTAATCCTCTTGTGCCAAATGGTTAGCTCAGTTGTGAATGCAAAGGAAATGTTCTTAAAGGAAATTAGAAATGCTACTCCAGTGAATACACCAATGATAAGAAAGCAAAACAGCCGTATTGCCGATGTGGAAAAAGTTTTAGTGGGCTGGATAGAAGACCAAACAAGCCACAACATTCCATTAAGCCAAAGCCTAATCCAGAGCAAGACCCTAACTCTTCAGTTCTGTGAAGGCTGAGAAAGGTGAGGAAGCTGCAGAAGAAAAGTTTGGTGCTAGCAGAGGTTAGTTAATGAGGTTCAAAAAAAGAAACCATCTCCATAACAAAAAAGTTGAAGGTGAAGCAACAAACGCTAATGGAGAAGCTACAACAAGTTATCCAGAAGATCTAGCTAAAATAATCGAAGGTGGCTACGTTAACCAACAGGTTTTCAGTGTAGACAAAATAACCTTATACCGGAAGAAGACAGTGTCTGGGACTTTCATAGCTAGAGAGGCCAAGGCAATGCCTGGCTTCAAAGCTTCAAAGGACAGACAGACTTTCCTGTTAGGTGCTAAAGCAGCTGGTGTCTTTAAGTTAAAGCCAGTGTTCCTTTACCATTCTGAAAATCCTAGAGTCCTTAAGAATTATGCTAAGCTACTCTGCCTGAGCTCTATGAAAGGAATGACAAAACCTGAATGACAGCACATCTGTTTACAAAATGGTTTGTTGAATATTTTAAGCCCACGGTTGAGACCTACTGCTCAGGAAAAGAAAAAAAAGATTCCTTTCAAAATATTACTGCTCATGGACAAAGCACTGGTCGCCCAAGAATTCTGATGGAGGTGTGTTGTTGTTGTTGTTAGGTGCCGTCGAGTCGTTCCGACTCAAAGCGACCCTATGCACAAGAGAACGAAAAACTGCCCGGTCCTGTGCCATCTTTACAATTGTTGTTATGCTTGAGCTCATTGTTGCAGCCGCTGTGTCAATCCAGCTCGTTGAGGGTCTTCCTCTTTTCCGCTCACCCTGTAGTCTGCCATGCATGATGTCCTTCTCCAGGGACTGATCCCTCCTGACAACGTATCCAAAGTATGTAAGGCGCAGCCTCGCCATCCTTGCCTCTAATGAGCATTCTGGCCACACTTCTTCCAAGACAGATTTGTTCGTTCTTTTGGAAGTCTGTGGTATATTCAATGTTCTTCACCAACACCACAATCTTCAGTCTTCCTTATTCATTTTCCAGCTTTCCCACGCATATGATGTGCTTGAAAATACCATGGCTTGGGTCAGGCACACCTTAGTCTTCAGGGTGAAATCTTTGCTCTTCAACACTTTGAAGAGGTCCTTTGCAGCAGATTTACCCAACGCAATGTGTCCTCTGATTTTTTGACTGCTGCTTCCATGGCTGTTCATTGTAGACCCAAGTAAAATGAAATCCTTGACAACTTCAATCTTTTCTCCATTTATCATGATATTGCTCATTGGTCCAGTTGTGAGGATTTTTGTTTTCTTTATGTTGAGGTGCAGTCCCTACTGAAGGCTGTGGTCCTTGATCTTCATTAGTAAGTGCTTCAAGTCCTCTTCACTTTCAGCAAGCAACGTTGTGTCATCTGCATAATGCAGGTTGTTAATGAGTTTTCCTCCAATCCTGATGCCCCGTTCTTCTTCATATAGTCCAGCTTCTTGGATTACTTGTTCACCATACAGATTGAATAACCCAGCGCCCTAGAGTCAATTCTGACTCATAATGACCCTATAGGATGGAGTAGAACTGCCCCATAGAGTTTTCAAGGAGCACCTGATGGATTCGAACTGCCGACCCTTTGGTTAGCAGCCATAGCACTTAACCACTACACCACCAAGGTTTCCACAGATTGAATAGGTGTGGTAAAAGAATACAACCCTGACGCACACCTTTCCTGACTTTAAGCCAATCAGTATCCCCTTGTTCTGTCCGAGCAACTGCCTCTTGATCTATGTAAAGGTTCCTCATGAACACAATTAAACGTTCTGGAAATCCCATTCTTCGCAATGTTTATTATGATCCACACAGTCGAATGCCTTTGCAAAGTCAATGAAACACAGGTAAACAACCTCCTGGTATTCTCTGCTTTCAGCCAGGATCCGCTGACATCAGCAATGATAACCCTGGTTCCACATCCTCTTCTGAAACCAGCCTGAATTTCTGGCAGTTCCCTGTCGATATACTGCTGCAGCCATTTTTGAATGATCTTCAGCAAAATTTTGCTTGCGTGTGATATTAATAATTTTTTTCTATAATTTCCACATGCGCTTGGATCAACCTTCTTAGGAATAGGCATAAATATGGATCTCTTCCAGTCAGTTGGCCAGGAAGCTGTCTTCCATATTTCTTGGCATAGACGAGTGAGCACCTCCAGTGCTGCATCTGTTTGTTGAAACATCTCAGTTGATATTCCATCAATTCCTTGAGCCTTGTTTTTCACCAATTTCAGAACAGCTTGGATTTCTTCCTTCAGTACCATCGGTTCCTGATCATGTGCCACCTCTTGAAATGTTTGAATATCGACTAATTCTTTTTGGTGTAATGACTCTGTGTATTCCTTCCATCTTCTTTTGATGCTTGCTGTGTCATTTAATATTTTCCCTATGGAATCCTTCACTATTGCAATTCAAGCCTTGAATTTTTTCTTCAGTTCTTTCAGCTTGTGAAACACCGAGCGTGTTCTTCCCTTTTGGTTTTCCATCTCCAGCTCTATGCACATGTCATTATAATACTTTACTTTGTCTTCTCAAGAGGCCCTTTGAAATCTTCTATTCAGTTCTTTTACTTCATCAATTCTTCCTTTTGCTTTAGCTGCTCGACATTCAAGAGTAAGTTTCAGAGTTTCCTCTGACATCCATCTTGTTTTTTTCTTTCTTTCCTGTCTTTTCAGTGACCTTTTGCTTTCTTCATGGATGATGTCCTTGATGTCATTCCACAACTTGTCCGGTTTTCGGTCACTAGTGTTCAATGCGTCAAATCTATTCTTGAGATGGTCTCTAAATTCAGGTGCGATATACTCAAGGTCATATTTTGGCTCTTGTGGACTTGCTCTGATTTTCTTCAGTTTCAGCTTGAACTTGCATATGAGCAATTGATGGTCTGTTCCACAGTCGGCCCCTGGTCTTGTTCTGACTGATGATATTGAGTTTTTCCATCATCTCTTTCCACAGATGTAGTCAATTTGATTTCTGTGTGTTTCATCTGGTGAGGTCCATGTGTATAGTCGCCATTTGTGTTGGTGAAAGAAGGTATTTACAATGAAGAAGTCGTTGGTCTTGCAAAATTCTGTCATTCGATCTCTGGCATTATTTCTATCACCAAGGCCATATTTTCCAACTGCTGATCCTTCTTCTTTGTTTCCAACTTTCACATTCCAATTGCCAGTAATTATCAATGCATCTTGATTGCATGTTCGATCAACTTCAGACTGCAGCAGCTGATAAAGATCTTCTATTTCTTCGTCTTTGGCCCTAGTGGTTGGTGGGTAAATTTGAATAATAGTCATATTAACTGGTCTTCCTTGTAGCCATATGGATATTATCCTATCACTGACAGCGTTGTACATCAGGATAGATCTTGAAATGTTCTTTTCGACAATGAATGCAACACCATTCCTCTTCGAGCTGTCATTCCCAGCGTAGTAGACTATATGATTGTCCAATTCAAAATGGCCAATACCAGTCCATTTCAGCTCATTAATGCCTAGGATATTGATGTTTATGCATTCCTTTTTGACAATTTCCAATTTTCCTAGATTCATACTTTGTACATTCCAGGTTCTGAGTATTAATGGATATTTGCAGATGTTTCTTCTCATTTTGAGCCGTGCTGCATCAGCAAATGAAGGTCCCGCAAGCTTTACTCCATCTGCGTCATTAAGGTCGACTCTACTTTGAGGAAGCAGCTCTTCCCCAGTCATCTTATGAGTGCCTTCCAACCTAGGTGGCTCATCTTCCAGCACTATATCAGACAATGTTCCACTGCTATTCATAAGGTTTTCACTGGCTAATGCTTTTCAGAAGTAGGCTTCCAGGTCCTTCTTCCTAGTCTGTCTTAGTCTGGAAGCTCAGCTGAAACCTTTCCTCCATGGGTGACCCTGCTGGTATCTGAATACCAGTGGCATAGCTTCCAGCATCACAGCAACACGCAAGCCCCCACAGTACGACAAACTGACAGACACGTGAGGGGATGGAGGTGTACAAGAATATTAATGTTGTTTTAGTGTTTGGTAACACAACACCCATTCTGTAGCTCATGGATGAAGGACTAAATCAACTTTCAAGTCTTATTATTTAAGAAGTACATTTTATAACACTATAGTTGCCATAGATAGAGATTCCTCTAGTGGATCTGGGTGAAGTAAATTTAAAACCTTCTCGAAAGAATACATCTTTCTAAAAGCCTTTAAGAACACTCATGATTCATGGGGGGAAGACAAAATATCAAAACTAATAATAGTGTGCAAGAAGTTGATTTCAAACCTCATGGATTACTTTGAGTGTTTCAAGACTTCAGTGAAGGAAGTAACTGCAGATGCTGTGGAAACTGCAAGAGAATTATCATTAGAAATGGAGCCTGATGGTGTGACTGAATTGCTACAATCTCATGATAAAACTTTAAAGAAAGAGGAGTTGCTTCTTATGGGAGCAAAGAAAGTAGTTTCCTGAGATGGCATCTGCTCCGGGTTAAGATGCTGTGAACATTGTTGAAATGACACCAAAAGCCTTCGAATAGTACATAAACTTAGTTGATAAAGAGAATTGACTCCAGTTTTGAAAGAAGTTCTACTGCGGATAAAATGCTATTAAACAGCATCATATGCACAAAGAAATCTTCGTGAAAGGAAAAGTCAATCAATGTGGCAAACTTCATTGTTGTCTTATTTTCAGACATCGCCACAGCTACAGCCACCCTAACCTTCAGCAACCACCACCCTGATTAGTCAGCAGCCATCATTGAGACAAAATCGTCCACCAGCAAAAAATAAAATAAAATAAAAATTATGACTCACTGAAGGCTCAGATAATGGTTAGCATTTTTTAGCAGTGAAGTGTTTTTCAATTATGGTATGTAGTTTTTTTTAGATATAATGCCATTGCACTCTTTATAGACCTCAGTATAGTGTAAACATAACTTTTATATGCACTGGAAAACCAAAAATTTGTGTAACTTGCCTTATTGGGATATTTGCTTTATTGCGGTGACCTGGAATATACCCTGCAATATCTCCTATGTATGCTTATAGCATACATAATTTTTTTGTCTATTCCTGAGCTTGTACATTAAATTAGACAATTTATTTTGGAGATAAACAGAAATAGACACCCCAATTACTGCTTTTCATCATTATTTCACAAACCACATACATGTTGACAAGCTAAATGTCCTTTCCTCAAGGTATTACTGTCTTATACTTCTCGTATTTTTACCGACTAAGGAAATGGAGAATGAGGCATCAGAACAGGAGGAAGACTCATTAACAACCTGTGTAATGCAGATGACACAAGCTTGCTTGCTTAACTTACTGATGAAGATTAAAGACCACAGCCTTCAGTGTGGATTACACCTCAACATAAAGAAAAAAAAATCCTCACAACTGGACCAATAAGCAGCATGAGATAAATGGCATAAAAATTAATGTTGTCAAGGATTTTGTTTTACTTGGATCCACAATCAACACCCACAGAAACAGGAGTCTGGAAATCAAATGACATCTTACATTGCACGAATCTGCTGTAAAAGATCTCTTTAAAGTGTTAAAAAGCAAAGATGTCACTTCGAGGGCTAAGGTGCATCTGACCCAATCCATGGTATTTTCGATTGCCTCAAATGCACGCAAAAGCTGGACAATGAATAAGGAAGATCAAAGAAGAATCGATGCCTTTGAATTATGGTCTTGGCAAAGAATATTGAATATACCATGGCCTGCCAGAAGAACGAATAACCTGTCTCAGAAAAAGTACAGCCAGAATTGCTCCTTAGAAGCAAGTACGGTGAGACTTCGTCTCACATACTTTGGACATGTTATCAGGAAGGACCAGTCTCTGGAGAGGACATTATGCTTGGTAAAGTAAAGACATGGCCTGAAACAGTGGCTGCAACAACGAACTCAAACATAGCAATTATTGTGAGGATGGCACAGGACTGGGCAGTATATAGGGTCTCTTGTACATAGGGTTGTTATGAGCTGGAACCAACTTGACAACACCTAACTACAAAAAGAAGGAAATGGAATTTACCCACTTTAGGTTTATCTAATTAATCATTCTAGTCAATAGATATCTTTGTGAGAACAAAACTTCAAAACAGATTTTTGACTAAAGTGATTTGACTGCTACTCTAGTAATTATGATTGTAAATATTTTGTTGAAGAAACAGGCATACAGAATAATTTACACAGTTTGCTTAATCTTTTTTTCAGGAACTATGACTTTTTTTTTTTTTATGATTAGCTTGGGGTTGGAAAAGATAGTAGTCCAGGGTGCAAGGCCACTAAATCATGTGTTTACTTTTGTCTCTGGAGTTGGTTCACGGAATATGGGAGCTGATCGAGGGAAAAATATACGATCATTAGGTGGCAGTAACATGCCACAAACATTATTTGGAAATGCTTTGAAAAATTTGAATGTGGGGAATTTCCACATTCAAGTCCAATTGTTGATTGCAGTTTTACGGAGTATACATAACAAAAAACCTCTATACGGCTAAAAATACTCTTGGTGGACATGTTTTTATAGCAACTGGATGCATAAAACATTTGAGCTTGGCAATGGTAGGGTTTTGAGTTAATAGAGCCCCAGCCTACTGAGAAGTAAACAACATATGGTCAATGCACAGAGTTCACATTTGCCTCACTTTATATAACAGTCTCCCAGCTTTGATTTCCTCTCTCTCATGACAATGGAAAAAGGAACAACTCTGCAGGAGTCAGAAGCACTCAGCACTTTAAATATGTCATGCCACTAGAGTTTGATTATAAAGTGTCTCAGTGTGTATCTCTTTGTGATTATCTTTCTTGAAGTTTGTTGTACTTCTTGGATATGTAGATTCACGTAATTCATCTAATTTTGGACATTTTCAGTCATTATTTTTTCAAATGTTTTTTTTTCTCTCTCCCTTATTCTTCTAGGACTCTCATTATGCGTTTGCTGAAAAGCTTGATGGTATCCAACACCTGTTCATTTTTCTTTATTCTTTGTACTCCCTGCGTCACAGACTGGATAATTTTAACTATCTTCAAGTTTGCTGATTTTTTTTTTTCTTTTCACAGCCAAAATCTGCTGCCTAAACCTCCCGTTAATTTTCTTTTAATTTCAATAATGATACCTTCAGCTCTGGAATTTCTACTATTTATATACATATAGTCTTTGCTGTGTATTGTATTTGTAGTCTCTGTACATTAGCTAGTGTTCAACTATTGTTTTCACTGAGCTGTCCTTGAATGTATGGAGGGAAAACAAAACAAAACTTCCCTCTTTGAAGATTGTCCATAAAGTTCCCCTACTGTTATTAATTTCTCTCTGTACTAATTTGGTCTTTGCTTGGTTGCTGTAAACCTCACCAATTTTCACAGTTTCTTCAAAGTTAATTCTGATACTTTTTGTTCACTTTTTCCTGTGTTTCTGTGGAGGGATGGCCCTTTGGTGCTACCTACTTTACCATTTCCATAACATCATTTTCTGCATTTTTCTTAATACCAATTCAAATCGTAGCTACTATTTTTTTTAATTTTTGTTGTGTTTTAAGTGAAAGTTTACAAATCAAGTCAGTCTCTCATATAAAAATTTTTATACGCCTTGCTATTTTTTATATACTCCCAGTTGCTCTCCCCCTGATGAGACAGTACACTCCTTCTCTCCACCCTCTATTTTCATATCCATTCAGCCATCTTCTTACCCCCTCTGCCTTCTCATCTCCCCTCCAGACAGAAGCTGCCCACATAGTCTCATGTGTCTACTTGATCCAAGAGGCTCACTCCTCACCAGTATCATTTTCTATCCTGTAGTCCAGTCTAATCCCTGCCTGAAGAGTTGGCTTTAGGATTGGTTCCTGTTTTGGGCTAATAGAAGGTCTGGGGACCATGAACTCCAGGGTCCTTCTAGTCTCAGTCAGACCATTAAGTCTGGTCTTTTTACAAGAATTTGAGGTCTACATCCCATTGCTCTCCTGCTCCTTCAGTGGTTCTCTGCTGTGTTCCCTGTCAGGGCAGACATCCATTGTAGCCAGACACCATCTATTTCTTCTGGTCTCGGGTTATGTAGTCTCTGGTTTATGTGGCCCTTTCTGTCTATTGGGATCATAATTACCTGTGTCTTTGGTGTTCGTCATTCTCCTTTGACACCAACTGATGCATCTTAGATGGCCACTTGCTAGCTTTCAAGACCCCAGACACCACCCTCCAAAGAGGGATGCAGAATGTTTTCTTAATAGATCTTATTATGCCACTTGAACTAGATGGCCCCTGAAACCATGGTCCCCAGACCCTTGTCCCTGCCATGCTGGCCTCCGAAGTGTTCAGTTTATTCAGAAAACTACTTTGCTTTTTGTTTAGTCCAGTTGTGCTGCCCTCTCCTGTACTGTGTGTTGTCCTTCCCTTCTCCTAAAATAGTTCTTATCTACTATCGAATTAGTGAATACCTCTTTCCCTCCCCACTCTTGTAACAGTCAAAAAATATTTTCTTCTCTGTTGAAACGATTTTTGGAGTTCTTACAATCGTGGTCTCATACAATATTTCCCTTTTTGCAACTGACTAATTTCGCTCAGCATAATGCCTTCCAGATTCCTCCATGTTATGAAATCTTTCACAGATTCATCATTATTAATGTGTAGTATTCCACTGTGTGAATATACCGTAATTTATTTATGCATTCATCTATTGATGGGCACTTGGTTGCTTCCATCTTTTTGCTAAAAAAGTGCTGCAATAAATATGGGTATGCATATATCTGTTCGTGTAAAGGCTCTTATTTCTCTAGGATATATTCTAAGGAGTGGGGCTACTGAATCTTATGGTAGTTCTATGCCTAGCTTTTCAAGGAAGCGCCAAATCAATTTCCAAAGTGGTTGTACCATTTTACAATCCCATCAGCACTGTATAAGTGTTCCATTCTCTCTAAAACCTCTCCAACATTTATTATATTGTGTATTTTGGGTTAAAGCCAGCTTTGTTAGAGTGAGATGTAATCTCATTGTTGTTTTGATTTACATTTCTCTAATTGCTAATGATCATGAACATTTCCTCATGTATCTGCTAGCTACCTGAATGACATCTTCAGTGAAGTGCTGGTTCACATCTTTTGCCCATTTTTTAATTGGGTTGTCTTTTTGTTGTTGAGTTTTTACAGTACAATGTATATTTTAGAGATCAGATGCTGATTGGAAATGTCATAGCTAAAAACTTTTTCCCAGCCTGTAGATAATCTTTTTATTCTTTGGTGAAGGCTTTGGATGAGCCTAAGTGTTTGATTTTTAGGAGCTCCCAGTTATCTAGTTTCTCTTCTGGCGTTTGTGCATTGTTAGTAATGTTTTGTATACTGTTTATGCCATGCATTATGCCCCTAGCATTGTCCCAATTTTTCCTTCCATGAATCTTATCAATTAGATTTTATATTTAGGTCTTTCTTTGATCCATTTTCAGTTAGTTTTTGTGCATGGTGTGACATATGGGTCTTGTTTCCTTTTTTTGCAGATGGATATCCAGTTATGCCAGCACCATTTGTTAAACAGACTGTCTTTTCCCCATTTAACTGACTTTGGGCCTTTGTCAAATATCAGCTGCTCATATGTGGATGCATTTATGTCTGGATTCTCAATTTTGTTCCATTGGTCTATGTATCTGTTGTTGTACCAGAACTAGGCTGTTTTGACTACTGTGGTGGTATAATAGTTTCTAATATCAGGTAATCTGAGGCCTCCCACTTTGTTCTTCTTTTTCAGTAATGCTTTACTTATACAGAGCCTCTTTCCCTTTGATATGAAGTAGGTGATTTGTTTCTCCATCTCATTAAAAAATGTCTTTGGAATTCAGATTGGAATTGCATTGTATCTATAGATCGCTTTTGGTAGAATACACATTTTTATAATGTTAAGTCTTCCTATCCATGAGCAAGGTATGTTTTTCCACTTAGGTGGGTCTCTTTTTGGTTTCTTGCAAGAGTGTCTTGTAGTTTTCTTTGCATAGGTCTTTTACGTCTCTGGTAAGATTTATTCCTATGTATTTTATCTTCTTGCTGGTGCTGTAAATTGTATTGATTTGGTGATTTCCTCTTCAATGTTCTTTTTGTTGATGTTGAGGAATCCAACTGATTTTTGTATGTTTATCTTCTATCCTAATACACTCCTGAACTCTTCTATTAGTTTCTGCAGTTTTCTTGGGGATTCTTTAGGCTTTTCTGTGTACAAGATCATGTCATCTGCAAATAGAGATAATTTTACTTCTTCCTTACCATTCCAGATGACTTTATTTCTTTCTCTAGACTAATTTCTCTGGTTAGGGCCTCCAGCATAATGTTGAATAAGAGTGGTGATAAAGGACATCCTTGTCTGGTTCCTGTTCTCCAGGGGAATGCTTTCAGACTCTCTCCATTTAAGATGATGTTGGCTGTTGGCTTTGTATAAATGCCCTTTATTATGTTGAGGAATTTTCCTTCTATTCCTATTTTGCTGAGAGTTTTTATCATGAATGGGTGTCGAACTTTGCCGATTGCCTTTTCTACATCAATTGATAAAATTATGTGGTTCTTGTCTTTTGTTTTATTTATGTGATGGGTTACATTAATTGTTTTTCTAATGTTGACCCATCCCTGCATACCTGGCATGAACCCCACTTGGTCATGGTGAGTTGTTTTTTTTTTTTTTTTTTTAATATGTTGTTGAATTCTAGTGGCTAGAATTTTGCTGACAATTTTTGTTTCTAAGTTCATGAGGGATGTAAGTCTCTAATTTTCTTTTTTTTGTGTTGTCTTTACCTGGTTTTGGTATCAGGTATATGCTGGCTTCATAGAATGAATTTAGGAGTATTCCATCCTTTTCTATGCTCTGAAATACCTTTAGTAGTAGTGGTGTTAACTCTTCTCTGAAAGTTTGGTAGAACTCTCCAGTGAAGTTGTCCGGGCCAACTATTTTTTTGTTGGGAGTTTTTTGATTTCCTTTTCAATCTCTTCTTTTTTTACGGGTTTATTTAATCGTTCTGTCTCTGTTTGTGTTCGTTTAGGTAGGTAGCGTGTTTTTAGAAATTCTGTCATTTATTCTAGGTTTTCAAATTTGTTGGAGTACAAATTTTTGTACTAATCTGATTCTTTTAATTTCAGTTTGGTCTATTGTAATATCACCCATCGCATTTCTTAATCAGATTATTTGCCTCCTCTCTTGTTTTTCTCTTAAACAGTTTGGCACGTGGTTTATCAATTTTGTTAATTTTTTTAAAAAGAACCAGCTTTTGGTTTTGTTAACTCTTTCAATTGTTTTTCTGTTCTTATTTCATTTAATTCTGCTCTAATTTTTATTATTTGCTTTTTTCTGGTGCCTGAGGGTTTCTTTTGTTGTCCTCTTTCTATTTGCTAAAGAAATAGGGATAATTCTTTGATTTTAGTCCTTCTTTTTGTATGTGCATTTATTGCTATAAATTAGCCTCTGAGCACTGCTTTAAAAAAAAAAAAGCTGTGTCCAAAAGGTTCTGATAGGATGTGTTTTCATTCACATTGGATTCTATGAATTTCTTTATTCCATCCTTAATGTGTTTTATAACCCAGTCATTTTTGAACAGGGTATTGTTCAGTTTCCAAGTGTTTGATTTCTTATCCCTGCTTTTTCTGTTACTGATTTTGCACTTTTATGGCCTTATGGTCAAATTGGTGCTTTGTAATATTTTGATGTTTTGGATTCTGATAAGGCTTGCTTTATGGCCTAATATGTGGTCTATTCTAGAGAATGTTCCATGTGCACTAGGAAAGAAAGTACACTTGGCTGCTGTTGGGTGGAGTATTCTGTATATGTTTACGAGGTCATGTTGGTTGACTGTGGCATTTAGATCTTCTGTGTCTTTATTGAGCTTCTTTCTGGATGTTCACCAAAAGTGGTGTGTTGAAGTCTACTATAATTGTGGAGCTGTCTACCTCACTTTTCAGTGCTGTTAGAGTTCGTTTTATGTACCTTGCAGCCCTGTCATTGGGTGCATAAATATTTAATATGGTTATATCTTCCTGGTCAATTGTCCCTTTAATCATTATATAGTGTCCTTCCTTATCCTTTGTGGAGAATTTAACTTTAAAGTCTATTTCGTCAGAAATTAATATTGCCACTCCTCTTCTTTTTTGATTGTTGTCTGCTTGATATATTTTTTCCATCCTTTTAACTTTAGTTTATTTGTGTCTCTAAGTCTAAGGTGTGTCTCTTGTAGGCAACACATGGACAGATTGTGTTTTTTAATCCATTCTGCCACTCTCTGTTGCTTTATTGGTGCATTGAGTCCATTTACATTTAGCGTATTTTTGGATAGGTATGAGTTTAATGCTGTCATTTTGATGTCTTTTTTTGTGCGTTGTTGACAGTTTCTTGTTTCCACTTAATTTTTTGTACTGAGTAGTTTCTTTTTATATGTTGTCTTTTCCTCTCATTTGTTTTTGTTGATTTTGGTTTTGTATAGTATTTTTTTCTTGTCTTTTATTTTGATTTGAAAGATTGTTTCCTTTGTGGTTACCTTAATGTTTACCCCTATTTTTCTAAGTTTAAACCTAATTTTTATTTCTTTATATTGCCTTGTCTTCCTCTCCATGTGAAAAATCTATGACTACATTTCTTAGTCCCTCTTTATTGTCTTAATGTTGAACTCTCTTACATAAGGACACCGCTGTTTCCCTGTTTTAAGCATTCTTTTTATCTTTATTTTTGTGATTTCCCTATCTGGGTTGACATCTGGTTGCTCTGTCTTGTGTTCTGGTCTTGGATGGATATCCGATATTGTTGATTTTCTAACCAGAGAACTTGATTTAGTCTTCTGTTTATCTGGTTATGCCCTAATTTCACCTTCAAATTTGAGAGACAGTTTTGCTGGATATATGATGCTTGGGTGGCAAATTTTTTCCTTTAATGCTTTATATAAGTCATTCCATTGCCTTTTTGCCTGCATGGTTTCTGCTCAGTAGTCCAAGCTTGTTCTTATTGACTCTCATTTGTAGGTGACTTATTTTTTTTATCCCTAGCTGTTCTTAAAATTCTCTCTTTATCTTTGGTTTTGGCAAATTTGATTATAATATGTTTTGGTGACTTTCTTTTGAGATCTACCATATGTGGCGTTCAATGAACATCTTGGATAGATATCTTCTCACCCTGCACAATATCAAGAAAGTTTTCTGCCAACAAATCTTCAATAATTCTCGCTGCATTTTCTGTTATCCCTCCCTGTTCCAGTACTCCAATCACTCGTAGGTTATTTCCCTTGATAGAGTCCCACATGGTTCTTAGAGTTTCTTCATTTTTTTTAAATTCCTTTATGTGATTTTTCTTTGAATATATTGGTGCCAAATGTCTTATCTTCTGTCTCACTAATTCTACCTCCCTCTTCCTCAATTCTCCACCTCTGACTTTCTATTGTGTTGCCTAATTCCATGATTTTATGGTTAATCTTCTGAATTTCTGATTCCTGTCTCTCTGTGGATTCTTGCAGCCTATTAAATTTTTTGTTATGTTCTTGAAGAACCTTTTTAATTTCTTCAACTGCTTTATCTGTGTGTTCCTTAGCTTTTTCTGCATTTTTCCTGATCTCCTTCCTGACCTAATTCCTGATGTCTTGAAGAGTTCTGTATATTAATCTTTTGTAATCATCTACATCTGGTAATTCCAGGAAGGCACCTTCATCCAGAAGATCCCTTGGTTATTTGTTTGAGAGCTTGTTGAAGCAATCATGATCTGCTTCTTCATGTGATTTGATATTGACTGTTGTCTCTGAGCCATCTATAAGTTGTATTAGTTTATTTTATGTTTGCTTACTGTATCATAGCTTTTTACTTTGTTTTGATATGCTCGAATAGGCTGCTTGAGTGAGCTAGCCTGATTATTCTCACCTTTGAAGCTCTAATGTCCTGTTACCAGATGGCTAGAGCTGTTATCAGGTATATGCGCCTAGAAGTCCATTCACTTTTCTTGGATAAATTTATCTCAGATGTCCAGGTACTTGGTCATCAAGTTTGCAGTACAGGCTCTGTCCTACAGTTTTAGAGGGGCAGGGGTGATTGGTGTAGGTACAGGCATCTGGTTCCAGGAGGGGATCATGCTCAGAACAAGGCAGGGGCCTGAAAACTGTCCCGAGTGTCTGTGAGGAAAGCACATCCCTGTTCCCTAGAGCTCACAGGTGTGGGGGCTCCACAGACAGACCATGGGCACCCAATGGTATTGATTGCAAGGATTGGGACATACCACTTATCCTTGGACCCCTGTCGCGGGTGGCTAGGTGACACGGCTGGAGCCACCAACACTTAGGCCCCTGATATGGGTAGGCGAGGACCCTGTTTAATAGGCAAAACAGTTTCAAACATCAAAAACCCATCGCTCCACCGCAGAGTTAAAACAGTTGCAGTCTGCCAACAAGGGCCTATTCTCCTGAAGTAGGCCCACATGGGTCCGTGCAGGGTGGAAATGTATTCAAAGTCCATGGACCATTTATGCCTGGACAGGAGCCGATTTTTTCCTGAGATCTCCAGCTTAGTGGAGCTGGCAGATTATGTTTTCCCCCAGTTGTGAATTTAGTCCTTCTCCAAGGCTGGGAGAATGGTTCAGGATTTACAGCAGGACCTATCTCAGGTCAGGTGAAGTTGACAGCCACTGAAGCTGGCTTGGGGGCTGGTAGCGTGGTAAAATATACACAAGGACTTAGCTTTTTCTGAGAGTGCAATTTTTCTCTGTTTCCGGAGGTGTGAGTAGGCTGTGTGGCGTGCTGCCTCTCCCTGAGAAACCTGCATCTGGAATGCTACTGCCAGCCCCATCACAGTCACTCCAGGGAATAGTTCCTGAGGGTTCCCAGCAATTCAGGTCTGGCAAGGCCTCTCTGCATCCCAACTGTCTCTCCCTCCCCCTGCCACTCAGTCCATCTTAAAACTTTGCCTTCTATGTTCAGGGATTCCAGCTTGTCATAAATATAATCATTTCACTTGTGTTTTCAGGTCTTTGTTGTAAGAGGGATCACTGGAAACATCTGACTATACCATCTTGGCCCTGCCCTGTAGCTATTGTTTAACAGACCCTTCTTTGCTTTTTATAAATAACAAAAGCACATGGAGAAAATCAAGCATAAAATGATTTTAAAATTCAAAAATAAACTGTTCACAAAAAAACTAAGGTAGTTTTAGAATACAACTTAGAACAGGTCTTGACTTAGAGGTATCAATTATTTCTATAAATGTCTGGTAGTAAAGAAAGCACAGAATTGGTGCAGAAGAGAAAGAGCAAATGAATAAAATAAAGAACTCAGAAACACCTTCAGGTATGCAGAAACCTATAAATTAACTGGTAACATTACAAAACTTTGATAAAGGAGAGCAGTAATAAAACTTGATGACATAATGTTATCTGTTTAAAGATTAAAATATGAAAAACTTTCCATTAATTCAGATAAATTGAACACCTATGTATTAAAACCAAAAAAACCAAACCCATTGCCATCGAGTTGATTCCAACTCACAGTGACCCTACAGGACAAGGTAGAACTGCCCCATGGGGTTTCCAAAGCTGTAAAACTCCCTGGAAGTGTATTGTCACATCTTTCTCCCGAGGAACAGCTCATGGGTTCTAACCAATAAGCTTTTAGTTAACAGTTGAGAGATTAACCATTGTGCCACGAGGCCTCCTATCTAAATGTTAAGTAATTTTAAATCTGCTCAGCCATTCATCAGGCTGGCATAACAGCACAGACAAAGCATCTGCAAGGTTAATAGGAAACAATATTTTCCCCCAAAGACATTCTGCAACTGTAAAGTGCCGTAGCAACCCTCTTTTTAGAATGACTACTCCTCTTATGCACTGTGAAGCACAGTTGTCTAAAATAATAGACTCTTGGTCATTTGACTAATTGGGATTTTATCAGTAAGAATAAAGCATCTTCCTCTGGACCACCTTAGTCACTCTGACATAGAGAAACAAACTCAATTCAAGCCCAGGTGCAGATAAGAGGTTTCTGCAAACAGCACTGACATCTAAACTCTGTTCCAAGGCAACAAGACTGGGGTCCTAGTCACAGTTCAGATCTGAGGTCAAACCCTTTTATCAGAGTCCATCATATTCTGAATACATTAAATACTGGAAAAGGAAAAAGAAAGTATGGTACTTTTGGCCTCTACTCTTTGTAATGTAAATCAGTGCATCAGCTGTTAAAACAATAATTTGAACATCTTATAAAACTGAAAATGATGAATGTTTTTAAACAACTTTACTTTCTGTGCATAGGAAGACAAGTAGAAGTATATTCATTACAATAATTTGTAGTCTTAAAAAGAAGAACCTGGCAACAATGTAATGCCCATTATTAAATGAGTATAATACAGATAGATCTCATATGCATAATGCCGAGTAAAAAATCAAACTGCAGAAGTATACCTATACAACAAACTCATTTGTGTAAATTTAAAGAAAATACAAATAAGAGGAATGTAATCACTTCCCCAATTATACTTTCTGCTGCCTTAAATCTCTTGCTTTGGGAATTCCTACTTTATATATATTTTTATTAAGATTAAAAAAATATAGAAAAAGTGTGAACTCTATGAGTGGATAAAAATATAGTTTCCACTTATGTAAAACAGTAGAAAACCTATTGCTATTAACTGAATTGAACTCTTGTTTGTCTGAATTGAATAAAATATCCATGTAGTTGCTTTTGTGGTTGCTATTATTGTGTGATGACAATCTTTCTCACAATTTTCCAAAAGGCAGTTTTCATGTCCTTGTTCTTCAGGCTATAGATGATGGGATTCAGGGTAGGTGGCACCACAGTATAGAAGACAGATACCAGAAGACCCCAAACTGAGGGGGACTCTGACACTGGCTTTAGGTAGGCAATGGACCCTGTAGTGAGAAAAACAGTAACAACGACAAGGTGAGGGATACAGGTGGAAAAGGCTCTTGACTGGCCTTGCACTGACGGTATCCTTAGAACCGTGACTAAGATGTGGATATAGGAAACCATGATAGAAACAAAACACAGAAAATCCAAGGATGTTGTAATGATTACGGCTCCAGTCTCAGCAAGATAATTCTCTGAGCAGGATAGTTTGAGTAGTGAAGGGATCTCACAGAAGAATTGATAGACAAAATTCGACCTACAAAATGGTAAAGAGAAGGTCACAGATGTATTCAAGAACCCAGAGACAACCCCACTGAGCCATGAAGCAGCAACCATCTGTTTACAAGCCCTTTTTTTCATGACAACCTGATAATATAGGGGCTGGCAAATGGCTGCATATCGGTCATAGGACATTACTGTGAGCAAGGCCAGCTCTGCACGAGCAAACAGAACAACTAAAAAGACCTGTGCCACACACCCCAGGAAAGATATGGAACTACTTTGAGTCAAAGAATGGATGATGGCCTTGGGAACTGTGACAGAAATGAAACAAAGATCTAAGAATGACAGAGTCCTCAGGAAAAAGTACATGGGACTTTTGAGGTGCTGGTCCAAAGTGGTGAGAAGAATGATGAGGAGGTTGCCAACCAGAGCTACCAGGTAGATGAGTAAGAACAGTGTGGCGTGGAGGACTTGGTAATCCCTGATATCTGAAAATCTCATGAGGATGAATTCAGCCACCAAAGTGGTCAGATTGGCCATGATACACCTGTTCCTGGGGCTTGACAAAAGGAAAGACTTTGTGAGATTCTTTTTTATACACCTAAATATTGTGTGACTCCGTTGTTTGAAAGTTACATGTTCATTTCTGTTGAATGTCGTAAAGCAAAATTATTGTATGAACACAAATTAACCACTATCATCTGTGGTTTTCCAGTCTTCGTTATGTTTTTAAACTGCAAAGGTCTGAAATAAAATGAGGGGTTAATCTTGACCTTGACCATGTAAGAGCTATGGAAGTTGGGAGAGCTGCTGTGTTAAATTATCTGAACCCCAAAAGAGAAAAATGTTTGACTATTTCCTCAGTTCTCTTAATGATGCTACATGACTAGTACCATTTTGGATACACAGGACAGAGATTAATTCATAACACACAGTGGACACCTTAGGATATTAGAGCTTCTCTCTCAGTACCTTGCAGGAAGTTTAATAACCCTTTTGTGTGTCATGGATCACTTTGACAAAGGGATGAATTGCAGATTACGAGAAATCAAGAGAAGCCATATTTATGAATTGCAGATTATAGGAAATCAAGAGAAGCCACAAAAAAAAAACCCAAACCAAACCTGTTGCCTTTGGGTCAATTCTGATCCATAGTGACCCTAGAGGACAGAGTAGAACTGCCTCGTAGGATTTCCAAGGAGAGTCTGGTGGATTTAAACTGCCAACCTTTTCGTTAGTGGCCATATCACTTAACCACCGCACCACTAGGGCTCCTACTCAGGAACATCCAAATAGTCCGGGGACTTCAATTTAAGGACCCATTAGTTTATAATGGGATAGTTCTATTCATATGCATGCTGAGACAGCTTTTCCTCCTTTACATTCTACAAACACCTTTTCTAGGGTATATTGATGTGTATTTCTTGAAGAAAGAAGAAAATAAACTTGATAAGTATGGGACTTAATAAAATTAGCATATTATTCTACAACTATATTCCAAGTTTGAATATGGTATTTGTCACTGTGTCTAAGTGAGAGAATAATATGTATTCTGATTATCTAAATGAGGAAAATAACAGTAGTTAGGAGCAACAACCTGGAGTTAGATTAGCTGAGTTTTCAGTATTACTTTAAGATGCTTGATCTATAAACAATATGTAACCATTCCATTCATCATTATTATGATCTGAAAAAGTGGTGTGCAAAGTCCTTTGCTCACTTACTGCACAGACAAAGATACAGTTAACATCAGTTATAATAAGTAGTCCACCACTGCCTGTGAGTTTGTCATAGCATGTTGGCTTCTGTGATGATGCTAGACCATATGCCACCAGTATTTCAAATGCCAGCATGATCACCATGGTGGACAGCTTTCAGTGAAGCTTCCAGATTAAGACAGAGTAAGGAGGAAGGCTTGGCCATTTACTTCCAATAATTAGCAAAAGAAAACCTTATGGATCACAACAGAATATTGTTCTATATAGATGAGACCCCTAGGTTAGGGGATCATGGAGATGGTATAGAGCCAGGCAACATTTTATTCTATCATACATAATAAAGCTTGCTAGAATAAATAACAAAACTAACAATAAAGTTATTAGTTATATTAATTATAATAATTAGTATATGTAATATTTATCTAGTTATAACTATTATACCATCTCTATTATAATAACTCATTTTAATATTATTTAGAATAAATTATAGTAACAAGTACTATTTCCCAAAAGTTTGGATATGGTGACCTTTTCAAGCTTTTATGGAGCATTATTAGAAAACCTAATTAAAAAATGCTGAGGTAGAAAAATGTCTTTGGATAAATAAGAGTTGGAAGACCAAGTCCCACTTCCTTCACAATGATATGGGACTCATGCATGCAGATTCCCATAAGCCATGGTGGATATGGGCATCTATCTGCTTGCTTCTCCAGCACGAACAGTAATTAAAGGGCAATGACACATATTCTGGGAATGATTAAAATCCACCCTATTCCAAAGTCTCCCTCCCAACTATCTCTACCATTTTTGCATCTCATTCATATGCATAACAGTTTTAATTTTTGTCCAAACTCCTTCTCCAGAGGATTTTTTCTTATGTCTATCCCCAAGCCTCTACCTCAGCCAAAGTGATCTTTCTTATTTTCCCTTGAACGTGACATGTGGATTATCACTTTTGTAGGGGAAAGAATAACAACCTGTAACATTGAGTTGTAATATTCTGCGTCATGTTCTAAGCACTTTACTGCATCAACTCGATTAATTTTCAAACACTCCTAAGAAGCAAGTATTATGTTCATTTTATGAAGGAAGACAATGTGGCAAAGCATAGGTTAATTAACTTGTCCATTATCAAAGAGTGAATGAACAATGGAACCCGGGTGTGAATCCTTCCAAGCTGCTCTAAAGCCTAGGCATCCACACGTTCCACTATCCACTCTCTCAGGTGGTTGGATAGGGCTAGAAGTGGTCTGTCCAAGAACTAAGAGCTTAAAAAACACAAGAAGTTTTTATGCAAATAATTATAAATTTTCAAACAAATTACAGGTTTCATGATCACTATGAGAGAAAACAAAACAACAAAAATAATGATCGAATAAATAAGAGATCAAACATGTACTTATTTAAACAACAGAATATGACCGATGCCAACAGTTAAAAAAATAATAATAATTTTTTTTTTTTTTTTTTAGCCAACAGTTAGGGATCAGAAAAAAATGTAAAAGTATTCCAGAAATGAAGTGGCACTGGGAGACCAACATAATGAACTGAACGTAAACAGCATTCTTCAGGCAGGTGTTAGATCATGTTTAGGAAATTCCACGGGAATAACTGGGAGAATATAACAAACAGGTTAAATATGTGAAAATTAATTAAACAAGGTGCTGATACGAAACTCTCAGACAAGAAAGATATTAGGGGGATCAGCAAACATTCAATCTCAGAAAAAAATTAAAAAACGATATTAGTAGAGGAATGGAGATGCCTTCTGTTTAGTTGGGTAAATATTGGTGTTGCATACTGAATGATTTTTAATGTAGAAGAAAGACTAAATGATTCTGCAAATTATACTAAATTAGAAATTCAATTTTATCTATTCAATAATGCTTAAATAATATAATTAAAAATTTTAGGTGAAAGTAAAAGAGATGAGAAGTATAGCTGATCTTTTAAAAAAACTCACAGTAAATTGAATAGATTAGAAATATGTAGATAAAAATTAAAAAAATACAATTATGCTAACTTAATCATTTATTACCTAATAAAGCTGCTTAACATTAAACAGATATAGATTAGTAATTCATTTAATGGATTTGTTATTTTGTTTCTACTTTGATTTGCTCCATATTCTTGCAACATATTTTTTAAAATTAATTCTAGCATTTTAAAGTTTCTTCTGTGTGTGTCTTCCATTACTTCTCCATTGTTTCTTTTCTTCATTTTCCTACGTTTTTCTTTTAATGTCTTAATATACAGAATTATGTGTACGTGTATGCGAAGGGAAAAAGATACCTCTTAAATGATTTCGATTATAGTTTTTTCTTTGCCCTTTTCTATACTAAAAAAAAAAACTGCATTCATTTTGACGTAGTAGAAAGTCATTTTTGTTATAAAACAAAAAGCTTTATATCTGAATTATTTCATTGTAGGTGTTTTAAAGTAGGTTTATATATGTGTATATATATATATATAGCAATGATCTGCTATGTGAGCATGTATATATGTATGTGTATATGTATACATTTTTTTTTATACATTACTTTCCACACAAAAGTTAAGAACATTCCTCTTCACTTACACCTAAATGCCGATTATTACAATATGATCTCAACAACATAAAACAAATCTTTTTGATAGTATCTTGACAAACAAATCAAATTGTGTTTCATGGCAAGTTAAAGGAGTGGATTTATAGTTGATTTTTAATTTTTAAATTGCTGTATATTTCTGTCGTTTTTACCATCTTGGTAACAAAACCACTCTATTGTTTTGAATATAAAAAGTAATTTATATATTGTACAGTAAAGCCTGGAAACCCTGGTGGCGCAGTGGTTAAGTGCTAGGGCTGCTAACCAAGAGGTTGCAGTTCGAATCCACCAGGTACTCCTTGGAAACTCTATGGGGCAGTTCTACTCTGTCCTATAGGGTCGCTGTGAGTCAGAATCGACTCGACGGCAGCGGGTGGTTTACAGTAAAACCTGTGAAAGCTGGAACCTGTTTATTGCGGGAAGCTGTCAGAGAAGGAAAGCTAAAATATTTTCCATTAAAATAAGAGATAGAAAAGTGGTAAGAGCGCAACGTGTCAAAAGCAGAAAACTTGCACGACCCGGAAAAACATGACAGTCCCATCAAGATTCAGCTCTCACAAGTCTCACTGCACGTGTTTTACAAATAGTATTATACAAAACTTATACACAAAAATGTGTGTACGTGAAGATATATACTTATTGTGTATATTTTGGAGTGTAGGACTATATGTGACCATTTTACTACTACTTTCTTCATTTTTCCTACATTTGCAATTGTGAAAGACTATTCTCAACACATACACATTATGAGAAGGCAGGTATGTGAAGGCAGCAAGATAGAATGAAAATTAGAAAGCTAAAATGCCGGCCTAGGATGTAGCGTCTCTGCTTCTATCCCTGGATTATGTCTTCAATCACACTCTCTCTGAAATTAATTTTCCTCCTCAATATCTCGATACAAGGCATATTTGTTGTGGGCGTGCCTACTCTGTAGGCTTGTTATGCAGCTCAATTGGTGTTTAATAATTGAAAAGATATTTTTAAATTTCTATCTTATATACAAATCCAAACAAATACCAATATGTTTTCTGGACCAGTGATTTTGCTCCAAGATGTATACATTTAACTGATTTTAAAAATTCAATATTTTCCTTAACAGTGTTTTATACTATAGGTGGCACTAGATGATGCAAAAGTGATTAAAAGAGTCTATGAGATATTTTAGTCTAGTGAGAACTCCTAGTGTACAGTTTTTGCATGTCCGTGCTTGTATGTATGTGTACTGGCATGCATATGTGTTATGCATGTGTATGTGTATGGGTGAGGTGGGTAAGAGTTTAAGAAGCACTTTATTTATGACCTTCAAGGAAACTTTATGATGATTTAGTCTAACTTATTCATACCCTGGGTAAAAAAACTGAAACCCAGTGAAAATAGAGATTTTTGTCCATGAGCACAGAAAGGAGGTGTAAAAAACTAACAGTGCTATATATTTTTTAAATTTTTACCCTTTTTTATTATTATGTGATTTTACATTTATGAAATGAAGAGTCTGGGAAAAAATTCAAAAGAATAATTGTTAGTAACAGGAAGGAATAAGATGGAAAGGGTCTATACTAAAGAAAGTAAATTCAAATTTTGAATGATGAATAAAATATCAGTAAAAATGCCGATGAAGAAGAGTAAGTCAGATTAGGGACATCATGAATCTAGAAAATAGCAAGTATTTAATTTGCACCTTGAAATCTAAGTAGATAAGCAAGAGTAAATTCAATTTCAGTGGAGAAGAATAGTGGCAGAAACAAGAACTCTGTGATAGGTGGGACTGGGACAGCTCTGCTCTAGGTGACCTATTCTGGGACAGACTACGGTTTTGGAGGGTGACAAGACCAGGTGTAGTTTAAGTACTCATGAACCTTCAAAATCATCAAGAACTAGCCATTTCTATCAACAAAACCAAAATGGTGAGTTTTCCTCCCAGCATTTGAAACCTCTGCAACTTACATCTGTCTCTGTTTCCCACCCTACCTCTATACTGAGTGCCAAAAGAAGCACTCAATATAGAGATAAGAACACAATAGTTTAGGAGTCATGCTATAGCCAGAAGAGAGAATTCCACACACCACCCCAATTCTTATAGTGACTCAAGATTTTTGGGTGGGATAAATGAATTCCTGTATAAAATAGCTTATGGAGACTCACATTTTGAAACAGTAAAAACAATTGAGATATCATACATTGGTTTAGACCATATTTCTAGCCAGATAAGGGCTTAGGGGGAGCATTTGCATCATCATTTCTAATATCAATAATGAAAATGGTGGCAATAATGTCTATTCTAGGAAATCATAAGAAGTAAGTGTGAAAACAAATAATGTGCACAAAAACATTTTAAAATGGTACAACACAAAACACAAAAAGTGAACAAGAAATGAGAGATACATAAGTAAGCAGGTTTTCAATTCAGAAAAGCTCATGAGTAAAGAAGCATTTACTTACTTCTTAGGTATAGTTTTCTTGTTTTAGCTCAGAACTTTTATATTATAAGACCTGAAACTTCAGCCCTTTCTGAATATGACTAGAAATGTTTACTTTTGGTTTGAGTTTCCATATGCAATCTTTCATGTTATCCTCTTGTTGAAAGATTCTGAAAAGCCCCAGGAGGGTACGCAGAGTGGGCTGAGATCTGTCCATAGACTCTAACCTTCTCCCTGAAAGGGGGCTGTAGTCCCTGACTAAATAGGACCAGAACACATATCAGTCTTAATATAGAATTTCCAGAATGAATGAAAGACCTGGAAGCAAAACATGTAACATTTTATTAAGGAGTGGCATTCCAAACCAGTATTTCAGAAACCAAAAATATCCTTAAAAGACATGAAACACAATGAGTTAGCCTTATGGAACCCCAGAGATTTGCTCCTAGTTTATCCCCTAGACATCAGCTCTCCTTGAACCAAATTTGTGGAGGTAAAATCAAGATTTCTCAATTACCCCTGTCCCTTGCTGAAAGGCAGCTCTTTAGGGATGTCCCTTTAGTCTTGCATTATTACACAAAAACATAAAGGTTAGGTAGATAACGGAAGGGTAAGATATAGGACATTTTATTGCTTACTGGTATTAAACTTTATTTCAGTTAGAATCTGATTTTCCATAACTGTGGACCTTGGAAACCGTCCACATGTATCATTTAACGCTATTCTCATACTTTGAAGAAATAATGAATCACATTCATGGCAATGATTTGATACTCTAGTCTAATATAGTAGTCACCAGTATTGTAATCTTCTGTATATTAAGAAAATGTAATACCTAATTCCATTTTTAAAACTATAATTTTAATAATTAATTGAAACTAAAATAAAAATGCAATATTCATTATATATAGTGGCAATTGCATATACTACTCATGGTTTTGAAAACAAAGACATGCTGTCTGTGAAGTAAGCATTATAGAAATTCTTGAAAAAATAAAATAAAATAATTAGAGTATGAGAATATAAGCCATCTACCCCCACACTCAGCCTGAATACTAAGAGCCAAAAATGTCCCTATACACTGGCATGGTTTTGTACTATTTCTTCATCTCCGTTTTAGTTTCCGGTGGCTGTTGTAACAAAATACCACAAACTTAGCACTTTATAAGAATAAAAATATTATAGTCTCAGTTCTCAAGGTTAGAAGTTCAAAATCAGGCTGTCAAATGTGTAGACCAGTTCTGAGGGCTCCAGTGAAGAATCTGTTCCATGCCTATCTCTTAGCTTATTGTGATGGCCAGTCATCCTTGGCATTTCTTGGCTTGTAGATGCATTTTCACATGGAAACTCTTTGTCTATGCCTCTGCTCCTTTTTTATAAGGATACCATGCAAATAGGAATATGACCCACCATAATCCAGTATGATTTCATGATAACTGAGAACATCTTCAAAGCTCCTATTTCCATGTAAATTTATGCTCACAGGTACCAGGGGTTAGAATTTCAACATATCATTTTAAACAAGGCTGGCATTAACACAAAAAACACAAAATAATAAGTGTTGGAGAGGCTGTGGAAAGATGGGAACACTTATACACTGCTGGTGGGAATGTTAAATGGTACAACCACTTTGGAAATCAATTGCACTTCCTTAAAAAGCTAGAAATAGAACAACAATATGATCCAGCAATCACACTCCTTGGAATATATCCTAGAGAAATAAGAGCTTTTACGCAATACAGATATAGGCACATCCATGTTCATTGCAACACTGTTTACGACAGCAAAAAGGTGGAAGCAACCAAGTTGCCCATCAACAGATGAATGGATAAGTAAATTATGGTATATTCACACAATGGAATACTATGCATCGATAAAGAACAATGATGAATCTGTGAAACATTTCATAACATGGAGGAATCTGGAAGGCATCATGCTGAGTGAAATTCATCAGTTGCAAAAGGACAAATATTATATGAGACCACTATTATAAGAACTCAAGAAATAGTTTAAACAGAGAAGAAAATATTCTTTGATGGTTACAGGATTGGGCATAGAGGGAAAGAGAAGGGTTTTCACTAATTAGGTAGTAGATAAGAACTATTTTAGATGAAGGGAAAGACAACACACAATACAGGAAAGGTCAACACTACTGGACTAAACCAAAACCAAAGAACTTTCTTTTCATTTACTCATGATTTCTGCAATATCCCATCTCCAAACATGGTCAAGAGTGCAGTAAGCCACTGTTTCGAAAATCGCCCCACAAATATTTCCCCCCTCATTTTCAGGGTCCTATTAGGCACTGCCCTGGAAAATAGAGCAGTCTCAGCATTTGAAAAGTCTTTAGGACAATATCCCCTTATGATCTCTTTTCATTTTGTGAACCAGTTTTGAACAATGTCTTCGTCAGTCTCATTTAACTCCCCACAAGCTACACCGCAAGTGATTCCATGTTTTGTTTTGAAGCTCTAGAGCCACGTGTTATGTGCTGAAAATCATCAACTTTTAAACATTTTGCCGTTTCCTTTGCCACTGCTTGCAAGATAGATCCTGAAGTGGGACCATTATTGGCAGAGACTTGAAACTACTCAAAAACAGATTTGTTGATTTCTCTATAATTTCCATTCCTTCCTTTCTTAATGTTTACTTTGGTGCTGATCATGCATTTTCAATTATTTTGTCCTTTTCTTTCATAATTCAATAAATTAGCATTTTGCCATGATTGCATGTATTTATAGCTTCTTTGATGGTCCTTTTCTCTTCAGTTAATATTTTGACAATGTCACACTTTTCTTTCAGAGATAAATATCTCACTTTCTTTTCCATAGCTTTGAAGAACAAAGCTTTAAAAAAAGGAAAGAAATGAATTCTTATAAAAATTAAGGAATTTATGACCTTATCTTCTCAAAAAAAAATATCTCCAACAAAAAGAAAAAAAATGAAAACTATCAGCACAATTATATGATCAAGCTACCACACTTCATTAAAATATTTAAGAAAAAAACACTTGAGAAAAAAGCTTTTGCTTTTGTTCATACATAGAATGTGTTAAGTGAGGAAGTGCTTCTCTATTTTTTAGACAAAACAAGAAATTTTCAAGGAAAGAATTTCAAGTAAATGCAGAAGTAGGTCTTGAAAATTATAATGTGTATCAAAATTACAAATAGCTAAAGTGAAAACTGGAAATCCTGGTGGCATAGGGGTTAAGTGCTACCACTGCTAACCAAAGGGTCAGCAGTTCAAATCTTCCAGGTGCTCCTTGGAAACTCTACGCGGCAGTGCTACTCTGTCCTATAGGATCACTATGAGTCAGAATCGACTCGACAGCATTGGGTTTGGTTTTTGGTTTGGGTAAAGTGAAAACTAAAATCTAAAGATCAGGAGAAGTGTAAAACCTCCCAAGACAAGGAAAAAAACTTTATGTCACTAGATTTCAATGAATATAAAAAATTTATTATCATCTCTTACCTTTTTCCAAATTTAAGGACATCATTTTTCTCCGGAAAAATTTTACTGGCAGAAAAAGAAAAAGAACAGAGGTGGGGCCAAGATGAGAGAGTAGTCAGAAGTTTCTGGTGATCCCTCTTACAACAAAGACCAAAAACACGAGTGAAACGATTACACTTGTGACAAACGAGGAACTCTGAACATCAAAGGCAAAGTCAGAAAATGGACTGAGTGGCAGGGCAAGGGAGAGATGGTTCAGAAGCAGAGAAGAGTTCTCAGACCTGAATCACTGGGAACCCTCAGGCACCATTACCTGGAGCAACCACGATGGGACTGGCAGTAGCGCTCCTGACGTGACTTCCTCAGGGAGAGACAACGAGCTGCAGAGCCTGCTTACACCTCCAGAAACAGAGAACAACCCACTTGGCAAAAGCTAAGTACTTGCATTTATTTTACCACGGCCCCAGTTCCAAGCTGACTTCAGTGGCTGTCAATTCCCCTGAGCCTAAGATAGGTTCTGCCGAACACACTGAGCCATTCTCCTAGCCTTGGAGAAGGAATAAGCTCACAATTGGGGGAAAAGATAATTTGCCAGGTCCACTAAGTGAGGGAGCTCAGGACAGAAGCAGCTCCTGACCAGGCACAAACACCTCATAGACTCTGAATACATTTCACCACTGCATGGATCCGTGTGGGCCCATTTCAGAAACTGTTTCAGCTGTGTGAAGGAGAGGTTGATGTTTGATACCACTTTGCCTATTAAACAGCGTCCTCATCTACCCCAGTCTGGGTCCTAAGGACTGGTGGCTCCACCCACATCACCTAGCTACCTGTGACAGGGGTCCAAGGGTAAGTGGTACCTCCCAGTCCTTACAACCAAAAGCATTGTGTATCCATGGTGTGGCTGCAAAACCCAGATGCCTGTGCAGTCAAAGGAAGAGGGACATGCTTTCCTCACAGACACTCGGGGGACAGTTGTCAGCCCCCTGCCTTGTTCAGAGCATGACTGCTGCTGCAACCAGACACCTGTACCTACACCAATCACCCCTGCCCAGCTAAAATTGCGGGACAGATCCTGTACCACACACTTAATGGTGATCTACCTGGACACATAAGCTGAATCCATACAAGAAAAGTGAATGGACTCCTAGACTCATATACCTGATAACAGCTCTAGCCATCTGGTAACAGGACATTAGAGCTTCAAAACCAAAAATAATAAAATTAGCTCACTCAAGCAGCCTATTTTGGCATATCAAAACAAAGTAAGAAGCTAGGTTACAGTAAGAAAACATAAAATAAGCTTATACAATAATACATGGCTTGGAGACAACAGTCAATATCAAATCACATAAAGAAGCAGACTATGATCACACTTCAACAAGCTCTCAAAACAAAGAATTAAGGAATCTTCCAGATGAAGATATATTCCTGGAATTGCCAGATGTAGAATGCAAAAGATTAATACAGAGAACTCTTTGAGACATCAGGAAAGAGATCAGGAAGGAGATCAAGCAAAATGTAGGACAAGCAAAGGAACACACAGACAATGCAGTTGAAGAAATTAAAAGGTTATTCAAGAACATAATCAAAAATTTAATAGGCTGCAAGAATCCATAGAGAGACAGCAATCAGAAATTCAGAAGATTAACAATAAAATTACAGAATTAGACAACTCAATAGAAAATCAGAGGAGGAAAATTGAGGAAGTGGAAGGCAGAATTAGTGGGATTGAAGATAAAACACCTGTCAACAAAACATTTGAAAAAAAAAATCAGATAAAAGAATTAAAAAAAAAATGAAGGAACCCAAAGAATCATATAGGACTCTATCAAGAGAAATAATCTACAAGTGATCAGAGTACGAGATAAAGGAGGGTAACAGGAAATACAGAGAAAATTGCTGAAGATTTGTTGGCAGAAAACTTCCCTGATATCGTGAAAGATGCGAAGATATCTCTTCAAGATGCTCATCAAAATCCATATAAGATAGCTCTCTACAGAAACCCACCAAGACATATTATAATCAAACGTGACAAAACCAAGGGTAAAGAGGGAATTTTAAGAGTGGCTAGGGATAAATGAAAAGTCACCTATAAAGGAGACTCAATAAGAATAATTTCAGACTACTCAGCAAGTGATCCAATGGGATGACTTGTATAACACATTGAAGGAAAAAAAAATCCTGGCCAAGAATCATATATCCAGTGAAACTGTCTCTCAAATATGAAGGTGAAATTAAAACATTTCCAGATAAACAGAAATTTATGGAATTCATAAAAAACTAAACCAAAACTACAAGAAATAATATAGGAAGTTCACTGGTTAAAAAATCAATAATATCATATATCAACCCAAGGCTTGAACACAGGACAGAGAAACCAGATGTCACCGCAGATAGGGAAATCACAAAAATAAATCAAGATTAAAAAAATGCTCAAAACAAGGAAACAGTGATGTCATCATGTAAGAGAAAACAATAAAAAGGGGCTAAGGAATGGAGTCATAGATCTATCATATGGAGAAGACAAAGCAATAAAAAGAAATAAAATTTAAATTTAAACTTTGAAAAATAGAGATAAATATTAAGATAGCCACAAAAGAGACTTAAAAATCCTACTCATCAAAATAAAATACAAGAAAAACACAAACACTCAGCAAATATAAAAACAACAACAATTAAGTGGAAAATACAATATATAAACTACTCAGCATGAAAATTTAAGTGGGCAAAACAGTCAACAACGCAAAAAAAGATATCACTAAACTAAAAAAAAAAACTATACCTATCCATAATTACACTGAATGTAAATGGACTAAATGCACTAATAAAGAGAAAATGGCAGAATGGATTAAAAAAACACGATCTGTCTATATGCTGCCTGCAAGAGACAAGCCTTAGACTTAGAGACACAAACAAACTAAAACTCAAAGGATAGAAAAATTATAGCAAGCAAACAACAATAAAAAAAAGCAGGAGTGGCAATATTAATTTATGACAAAATAGACTTTAAAGTTAAATCTACCACAAAGGATAAGGAAGGACACATTGCAATGACTAAAGGGGCAATACAACAAGATGATAGAACCACATTGAATATTTATGAACCCAATGACAGGGCTTCAGGATGCATAAAACAAACGAACAGCATTGAAAAGTGAGAGAGACAGCTCCACAAGGACAGAACATATAGGAAGAAGCTCAATAAAAAACACTGGTGATCTAAATGCCACAATCAACCAACCTGACATCATAGACATATACAGAACATTTTACTCAACAGCAGCCAAGTATACTTTCTTTTCCAGCGCACATGGAACATTCTCTAGACCACATATTAGGGCATAAAGCAAACCTTAGCAGAATCCAAAACATCAAAATATTACCAAGCATCTTTTCTGACTATAAGACCATAAAAATAGAAATCAGTGACAGAAAAAGCAGTGAAAAGAAATCAAACACGTGGAAATTGAACAATACCCTGCTAAAAATGACTGGGTTATAGAAGACATTAAGGATGGAATAAAGAAATTCATATAATCCAATATGAATAAGCACACTTTCAGAATCTTTAGGATGCAGCTAAAGCAGTGCTCAGAGGTCAACTTATATTAATAAATGCACACATACAAAAAGAAGATAGGGCCAAAATCAAAGAATTATCCCTGCAACTTGAACAAATAGAAAGAAACCTTCAGGCAGCAGAAGAAAGCAAATAATAAAAATTAGGGCAGAATAAAATAAAATACAGAACAGAGAAACAACCGAAAGAGTTAAGACCAAAAGCTGGTTCTTTGAAAAATTAAAAAATTGATAAACCATTGGCCAAACTGACAAAAGAAAAACAGGAGAGGAAGCAAATAACCCAAAAAAGAAATGAGATTGGTGATATCACAACAGACCCAACTGAAATAAAACAATCATATGAGACTACTACTCCCAACTACCTTCCCTCTAATGAGACAGCCCAGTCTCTCCCTCCACTCTCTCTTTTCGTGTCCATTTCGCCAGCTTCTAACCCCCTCTACCCTCTCATCTCCCCTCCAGGCAGGAGATGCCAACATAGTCTCAAGTGTCCACCTGATGCAAGAAGCTCACTCCTCACCAGCATCCCTCTCCAACCCATTATCCAGTCCAATCCACATCTGAAGAGTTGGCTTTGGGAATGGTTCCTCTCCTGAGCTAACAGAAGGTCTGGAGGCCATGACCACCGGGGTCCTTCTGGTCTCAGCCAGACCATTAAGTCTGGTCTTTTTATGATAATTTGGGGTCTGCATCCCACTGTTCTCCTCCTCCCTCAGGGGTTCTCTGTTGTGTTCCCTGTCACGGCAGTCATCGGTTGTAGCCGGGCACCATCTAGTTCTGGTCTCAGGATTATGCAGTCTCTGGTTTATGTGACCTATTCTGTCTCTTGAGCTCGTGATTACCTTGTGTCCTTGGTGTTCTGCATTCTCCTTTGATCCATGTGGGTTGAGACCAATTGGTGAATCTTAGATGGCCACTTGCTACCATTTAAGTCCCCAGATGCCACTCCCCAAAGTGGGATGCAGAATGTTTTCTTAGTAGATTTTATTATGCCAGTTGACTTAGATATCCCTGAAACCATGATGCCCAAACCCCTATCTCTGCTACACTGGGCTTCGAAGCATTTATTCTATCCAGGAAACTTCTTTGCTTTTGGTTTAGTCCAGTTGAGGATAGGAGTGAGGATCAAGTTAATGTTCGGATATATCCAAACCCATTGCTGTTAAGTCGATTCTGACTCATGGCAATCCTATAGGACAGAGTAGAACTGCCCCATAGGATTTCCAAGGGGTGCCTGGTGAATTCAAACTGCCGACATTTTGGTTAGCATCCAAGCTCTTAACTACTGAGCAACCAGGGTTCCTTTGGATATATAAGTCTTATAAATTTGAGCTGACTTTCTCCCTAGAGAAAAAAAAAAAAATGTGGAAAAGTTTGTTTAAAATATATAAGGAGAAATCTCTATTGTTTGTACATAAATTACTAACATAAAATTATTAAAAATTTATTATTTTCAAAGAAAGAGGCTCAAAAAGATTATCATATGTATATGTGAAAATTAGCTATTTTAAAGCTATTTAAAATAACATTTAATAAACATACTAAATAATTCTGAAAAGAGACTGTGTGTGAAGTTTGACTGAAACTAAGGGAAAAACAAGGTCTGAAGAATTATAAAGCGTTCTGGAATATTTTCTATGGCTCTGAGAAAGAAAATCAATGGAGGATTGCTCAGCAAGTGAGGAAGACAAGAAATAAGATGTGTCTAGAGAGGAGGAATTTTAACGCTATAAAAGAGAAAGGAAAGCACTAAAAGTAGATGACCTAAGGTCAATGAGTGATGTGGTAGGAACCACAACTTATCAATGTTGTGAAAGACTTTACTAAAATCAAAGGAGACAAATGTGGGATTGCCAAAAGAGTATAAAAGTTTAATGAGTTAGCTTTAGGTTGAGCCAAAACTCTTATAATTAACACTTCTTGGAAATGTAAATATTTTCTTAATTTTTTTGAGACTGATTCTTCGTTAACAAATTATTTGTATTAATGGATACTTTTAACATTATAGTGGCATGAATATTTTCCTATGTAAAAATCATATCAAACAAATTATAGTTGAGATTATTAACATTGCATCTGGTGATACAGTAATGGTGGCAATTTTGATGTTCAGGCAATTCAAGAGAGACAATGAAATGACAAGGGATTAAAAGTATGGATATTAAAAAAATACATAATTTGTTAGGGAAAGCTGAGTTGAAAAATAAAGGGGTTATACTTAGCATGTGAAACTTTTGGATTATTATCTGTGGAAGGTAAATATTTGTGTGGGATCAGTGTCAAAATTAAGAGTAAATTTAGATTGTAACATAATGATTATAGAAACTGAATTTGTAAGATGGAAATAGCATTCAGAAGATAAAGATGTAAAGGTATCTCTAGATTTTATCTCAACTATATACAATTGAATAATGATAACTTTACATTGCTCATGAATGTAGAAAAACACTTTAAAATGTATTATAGTAAATATTCAGTATTTACTTCCTCATGGGATCACATAGAAATCTTCTTGACCAAGGTTTACTTTATCTACACCGGTGCCTCTTGAACTAGGTGTACTGAAGACCAGTTTTATTTGTCCTCAAAACTTTTGCTGACTAATTGTTTTTAAAAACTAAAATACATTTCTAGAAAAATTAAAAATATTTAAAAGCATGAACACACTAATCTCACCTTGGGTGTCATGGTGATGCAAAGGTGTTATAAAAGTGCAGAAATTCTTAACCTCAATTTCTCTACTTATCGTGTGAAAAGCGATATGAAGCAAGCCATGGACTCGTGCCAATCTGCACACCACACTTTGAAGAGCACTGAGCTAGACCTGTGCTATTTGTTCAATATCCAGGCTGAATGTGGTGTCTAATTCCTAATTGAACTTAACTGTCAATAAGAATTAACACTGGGAATTTTGCTTATAAAAAGACTTAACACTGCTTGGGAGTTTTGCTTAACTAATTTAATCTTCATTTAAAAAATTTATAAGGTAAATATTATTGAGGAAAATGAGCAACACTACTAAGCATCAGACACAGGCAATTGGATTTGAGAGCCTCATCCTTAGTATTTTGCTCTCTTAGTTAATGAAAAGATGATAATAAATAAACCAGATCAAAAGACAAATAGTAGACATTTCCTGCACACAAAAGTTGACTATATAAAATAAAAATGATGTAGATAAATGAATTTAAATTTAATTATGTTAATTATTTGTATGTTTCATACATTTCATGTATTTCATGGTTTTATCCGTTTTGCTTTCCAGGTCAAATAGCATTACTAGAAAATGGCCAGTTTTACCATGGTGACTGAATTTCTTCTCACGGGCTTTGCTGATGACCCAGTACCCAGATGAGTGGGAGCTAAAGTGCCTACATGCCATGTTATCCCTACTGATGTACCTGGCCATCCTGTTAGGGAATCTTCTCATAGTCCTTGCTAGCACACTTGGCCAGAACATTCACACACCCATGTGTTTCTTCCTCAGGAATCTGTCCATCTTAGATATGTGCCACATTTCTGCCACTGTTTCCAGTGCTTGTACAAACTCTTTCACTGACAAATGGACTATTTCAGTGGCTGGTTGTGCATTGCAGATCTTCCTGGTCCTTTCTTGTGGATATGTGGAGTTGATGTTCCTCACCATGATGGTCTGGGAGCGCTATGTGGCCATCTGCAAACCCCTCCACCACACTGTCATTATGAATCACCAATTCTGTGTATGGAGGACACTGGCCTCCTTACTCAGTGGGCCCGTCTATTCAGGTGTACACACTGGCAACACATTCCACCTGTCCTCCTGTTAGTCCAATGTGGTCTATACACTCTTCTGTGATATTCCTTCTCCACTGAGACTCTCCTGCTCTGACACTTTCAACAATGAGCTTGTAATTCTTGTCTCTGCCATAGGGTATGGTGTTAGCTGCTCTATCTTCAATACCGTGTCATATATTCACATCTTCTCTACTGTGCTCCAGTTTCCAAGACGAGAGCAAGGAAAGGCATTTTCCACCTGTGTCTCTCACATTCTTGTGGTGATTGTCTTCCTCAGTTTTGGCTTCTGTGTGTACCTAAGGACGTCAGTAACCTCTGAAACGATTCAGGATATGATTCTTTCTGTCTCTTGGGCTCATAATTATCTTGTGTCTTTGGTGTTCTTCATTCTTCTTTGATACAGGTGGTTGAGACCCACTAATAAATCTTAGACAGCTGCTTGCTAGTGTTTAAGACCCCAGATGCCTCTCTCCAAGGTGGGATGCAGGATGTTTTCTTAATAGATTTTATTATGCCAATTGACTCAGATGTTCCCTGAAACCATGGTCCCCAAACCTCTGCCCCTCCTACGCTGGCCTTTGAAGCATTCAGTTTATTCCAGAAACTTCTTTGCTTTTGGTTTAGCCCGGTTGTGCTGACCTTGTCTGTATTGTGTGTTGTCTTTCCCGTCAGCTAAAGTAGTTCTTATCTACTACCTAATTAGTGAATACCCCTCTTCCATCCTACCACCCTCCCCCCCTCGTAACCGTCAAAGAATATTTTCTTCTCTATTTAAACTATTTCTCAAGTTCTTATAATAATGGTCTTATTCAATATTTGTCCTTTTGCAACTGATTTCACTCAGCATAATGCCTTCCAGATTCCTCCATGTTATGAAATGTTGCACAGATTCATCATTTTTCCTTATCGATGCATAGAATCCCATTGTGTGAATACACCACAATTTATTTATCCATTCATCCACTTATGGGCAGCTTGGCTGCTTCCATCTTTTTGCTATTGTAAACAGTGCTGCAATGAAAATAGGTGTGCTTATACCTGTTTGTGTAAAGGCTTTATTTCTCGAGGATGTATTCCAATGAATGGGATTGTTGGATTGTGTGGTAGTTCTATTCCTAGCTTTAAGGAAGTACCAAATCGATTTTGAAAGTGGTTGTACCATTTAACATTTCCAGCAGCAGTGTATAAGTGTCCCGGTACCTCCACAACCTCTCCAACATTTAACATTTTGTGTTTTTTGGATTAATGCCAGCCTTGTTGGAGTGAGAAGGAATCTCATTGTAATTTTGATTTGCACTTCTCTAATGGCTAATGATCGTGAGAACTTCCTCATGTATCTGTTAGCTATCTGAATGTCTTCATTACTGAAGTATCTGTTCATATCATTTGCCCATTTTTTAATTGGGTTATTTGTCTTTTTGTAGTTGAGTTTTTGCAGTATCATGTAGATTTTAGAGATTAGGCACTGATCAGAAATGTCATACCTAAAAATTTTTCCCAGTCTGTACGCAATCTTTTTACTCTTTTGATGAAGTCTTTGGATGAGCATAAGCGTTTGATTTTAGGAGCTCCCAGTTATCTAGTTTTTTTCTTCTGCATTGTTAGTAAAGTTTTGTATACTGTTTATGCCGTGCATTAGGGCTCCTAACATTGTCCCTTCCCCATGTGTCTGTCAGTTTGTTGTACTGTGGAGGCTTGCATGTTGCTGTGATGCTGGAAGCTATACTACCGGTATTCAGATACCAGCAGGATCACCCATGGAGGGCAGGTTTCAGCTGTGCCTTCAGACTAAGACATACTAGGAAGAAGGGCCTGGAAGACTACTTCTGAAAAGCATTAGCCAGTGAAAACCTTATGAATAGCAGAAGAACACTGTGTAATATAGTGCTGGAAGATGAGTCCCCCAGATTGGAAGACACTCAAAAGATGACTGGGGAAGAGCTGCCTTTTCAAAGTAGAGTCAACCTTCATGATGTAAATGGAGTAAAGCTTTCAGGACCTTCATTTGCTGATGTGGAGTGACTCAAAATGAGAAGAAACAGCTGCAAACATCCATTAATAATTGGAACCTAGAAAGTACAAAGTATGAATCTAGGAAAATTGGAAATCATCAGAAATGAAATGGAACCCATAAACATCAATATCCTAGGCATTAGTGAGCTGAAGTGGACTGGTATTGGCCTTTTTGAATCAGACAATCATATAATCTACTATGCTGGGAATGACAACTTGAAGAGCAATGGTGTTGCATTTGTTATCAAAAAGAATGGGTCAAGATCTATCCTCAAGTACAATGCTGTCAATGGTAGGATAATACCCATATGCCTAAAAGGAATACCAGTTAATAGAATTATTATTCAAATTTACCCACCAACCACTAGAGCCAAAGATGAAGAAATAGAAGATTTTTATCAGCTGCTGCATTCTGAAATTGATCAAACATGCAATCAAGATGCATTGATAATTACTGGTGATTGGAATGCAAAGGCTGGAAACAAGGAAGAAGGATCAGTAGTTGGGAAACATGGCCTTGGTGATAGAAACAATGCCAGAGTTCGAGAGATGGAATTTTGCAAGACCAACAACTTCTTCATTGCAAATACCTTCTTTCACCAACATAAATGGTGACTATACACATGGGAGGAAACCCTGTTGACATACTGGTTAAGTGCTACGGCTGCTAACCAAAAGGTCGGCAGTTTGAATCTGCCAGGTGCTCCTTGGAAACTCTGGGGCAGTTCTACTCTGTCCTATAGGGTCGTTATAGGGTCGCTATGAGTCCGAATCGACTCGACGGCACTGGGGTTTCGGGTTTTTTATACACATGGGCCTCACCAGATGGAACACATAGAATTCAAATTGACTACATCTGTGGAAAGAGACGTTGGAAAAGCTCAATATCATCAGTCAGGACAAGGCCAGAGGCCATCTGTGAAACAGACTATCAATTGCTCATATGCAAGTTCAAGCTGAAACTGAAGAAAATCAGAGCAAGCCCACGAGAGCCACCTGAATTTAGAGACCATCTCAAGAATAGATTTGAACACTAGTGACCTAAGACCAGATGAGTTGTGGAATAACATCAAGGACATCAGCCATGAAGAAAGCAAGAGGTCATTGAAAAGACAGGAAAGAAAAAAAAGACCAAGATTGATGTCAGAGGAGACTCTGAAACTTGCTCTCGAACGTCGAGCAGTTAAAGCAAAAGGAAGAATTGATGAAGTAAAAGAACTGAACAGGAGATTTCAAAAGTCGTCTCGAGAAGACGAAGCAAAGTATTATAATGACGTGCAAAGAGCTGAAGATGGAAAACCAAACGGGAAGAACACACTCGGCGTTTCTCAAGCTGAAAGAACTGAAGAAAAAAATTCAAGCCTCGAGTTGCAATAGTGAAGGATTCTATGGGGAAAATATTAAATGACACGGGAAGCATCAAAAGAAGATGGAAGGAATACACAGAGTCATCATACCAAAAAGAATTAGCTGATGTTCAACCATTTCAAGGGGTGGCATAAGATCAGGAACCGATGGTACTGAAGGAAGAAGTCCAAGTTACTCTGAAGGCATTGGCAAAAAACAAGGCTCCAGGAACTGATGGAATATCAATTGAGATGTCTCAACAAACAGATGTAGCGCTGGAGGTGGTCACTCGTCAATGCCAGGAAATACGGAAGACAGCTTCCTGGCCAACTGACTGGAAGAGATCCATATTTACGCCTATTCCCAAGAAAGATGATCCAACCGAATGTGGAAATTATAGAACAATATCATTAATATCACATGCAAGCAAAATTTTGCTGAAGATCATTCAAAAAAGGCTGCAGCAGTATATTGACAGGGAACTGCCAGAAATTCAGGCCGGTTTCAGAAAGAGGACATGGAACCAGGAATATCATTGCTGATGTCAGATGGATCCTAGCTGAAAGCAGAGAATACCAGAAGGATGTTAAAAAATGATAATAATAATAAATAAATAAATAATAATAAAATAATTTTTTTTACCAGAAGGATGTTTTAAATAAATAAATATTAAAAATTAAAATATATACATATATTTAAACATCCTTCTGGTATTCTCTACTTTCAGCTAGGATCCATCTGACATCAGCAATGATATTCCTGGTTCCATGTCCTCTTTCTGAAATTGGCCTGAATTTCTGGCAGTTCCCTGTCAATATACTGCTGCAGCGTTTTTTGAATGACCTTCAGCAAAATTTTGCTTGCATGTGATATTAACAATATTGTTCTATAATTTCCACCAGAAGGATGTTTACCTGTGTTTCATTGACTATGCAAAGGCATTCGACTGTGTGGATCATAACAAATTATGGATAACATTGTGAAGAATGGGAATTCCAGAACACTTAATTGTGCTCATGAGGAACCTTTACATAGATTAAGAGGCAGTTGTTCGGACAGAACAAGGGGATACTGATTGGTTTAAAGTCAGGAAAGGTGTGCGTCAGGGTTGTATTCTTTCACCATACCTATTCAATCTGTATGCTAAGCAAATATTCCGAGAAGCTGGAGTATATGAAGAAGAATGCAGCATCAGGATTGAAGGAAGAGTCATTAACAACCTGCGTTATGCAGATGACACGACCTTGCTTGCTGAAAATGAAGAACACTTGAATCACTTACTAATGAAGCTCAAAGACCACAGCCTTCAGTATAGATTGCACCTCAACATAAAGAAAACAGAAATCCTCACAACTGGACCAGTGAGCAACATCATGATAAATGGAGAAAAGACTGACGTTGTCAAGGATTTCATTTTACTTGGATCCACAATCAACAGCCATGAAAGCAGCAGTCAAGATATCAAAAGGCACACTGCATTGGGTAAATCTGCTGCAAAGGACCTCTTCAAAGTGTTGAAGAGCAAAGATGTCACCTTGAAGACTAAGGTGTGCCTGACCCAACCCATGGTATTTTCAATCGCATCATATGCATGTGAAAGCTGGACAATGAATAAGGAAGACTGAAGAATTGACGCCTTTGAATTGTGGTGTTGGCAAAGAATATTGAATATACCATGGACTGCCAAAAGAACGAAGAAAGCTGTCTTAGAAGAAGTACAACCAGAATGCTCCTTAGAAGCAAGGATGGCGAGACTGCGTCTTACATACTTTGGACATGTTGCCAGAAGGGATCAATCCCTGGAGAACGACATCATGCTTGGCAGAGTACAGGGTCAGCGGAAAAGAGGAAGACCCTCAACGAGGTGGATTGACACAGTGAGTGCAACAGTGAACTCAAGCATAACAACAATTGTAAGGATGGCTCAGGACAAGGCAGTGGTTTGTTCTGTTGTGCATAGGGTCATTATGAGTGGGAAGCAACTCTATGGCACCTAACAACAACAACAACGTTGTCCCTATTTTTTCTTCCATGATCTTTATCGTTTTAGATTTTATATTTAGTTCTTTGATCTTTTGTGAGTTCGTGTTTGTACATCGTGAAGTATGGGTCTTGTTTCATTTTTTTGCAGACGGATATCCAGTTATGCTAGCACCATTTGTTAAAAAGGCTGTCTTTTCCACATTTAACTGATTTGGGGTCTTTGTCAAATATCAACCGTTCATATGTGGATGGATTTCTGTCTGGATTGTCAATTCTGTTCCATTGGTCTATGTATCATTTGTACCAGTACCAGGCTGTTTTAACTACTGTGGTGGTATAATAGGTTCTAAAATCAGGGAGTGTGAGGCTTTCCACTTTGTTCTTCTTTTTCAGTAATGCTTTACTCATCCGGGGCCTCTTTCCCTTCCACATGAAACTGGTGATTTTTTTCTCCATCTCACTAAAAAAATGTTGTTGGAATTTAGATCAGAATTGCATTAAATCTATAGATCACTTTTGGTAGAACAGACATTTTTGCAATGGTAAGTCTTCCTATCCATGAGCAAGGTGTGTTTTTCCACTTACGCAGATCTCTTGGTTTCTTGCCAAAGTGTTTTATAGTTTTCTTTGCGTAAGTCTTTTACATCTCTGGTGAGATTTATTCCTAAGTATTTTTATCTTCTTGGAGGCTACTGTAAAATCACTTGGGTGATTTTCTCTTCGGTGTTCTTTTTGTTGGTGTAGAGGAATCCAAATGATTTTTGTATGTTTATCTTGTATCCTGATACTCTGTTGAACTCTTCTATTAGTTTGAGTTGTTTTCTTGAGGATTCCTTAGGGTTTATTGTGGATAAGATCATGTCATCTGCAAATGGAGATACTTTTACTTCTTCCTTGCCAATCTGGATGCCCTTTGTTTCTTTGTCTGGCCTAATTGCTCTGGCTAGGAATTCCTGCACAATGTTGAATAAGAGTGATGATAAGGGGCATCCTTATCTGGTTCCTGATCTCAAGGGGAATGCTTTCAGGCTCTCTCCATTTAGGGTGATGTTAGCTGTTGGCTTTGTACAAATGCCCTTTATTGTGCTGAGGAAATTTCCTTATATTCATATTTTGTTGAGAGTTTTTATCGTGAATATGTGTTGAACTTTAAGTGCCTTTTCTGCATCAGTTGATAAAATCATGTGATTCTTGTCTTTTGATTTATTTATATGATGGATTACATGAATTGTTTCCTAATGTTGATCCATTCCTGCATGCCTGGTGTGAATCCCATTTGGTCATGGTGAATTATTTTTTTGATATGTTGTTGAATTCTATTGGCTAGAATTTTGTTGAGGATTTTTGCATCTAAGTTCATGAGGGACATAGGTCTGTAATTTTCTTTCTTTGTGGTATCTTCACTTGGTTTTGGTATCAGGAATATACTGGGTTCATAGGCTGAGCTTGGGAGTATTCTGTCCTTTTCTATGCTTTGAAATACCTTTACTAGTAGTGGTGTTAACTCTTCTCTGAAAGTTTGGTAGAACTCTGCAGTGAAGCCGTCCAGGACAGGGTTTTTTTTGTTGTTGTTGGGAGTTTTTTGATTATGTTTTTAACCTCTTCTTCTTTTTTTTTTTTTTGTTATGGGTCTATTTAGTTGTTCTACCTCTGTTTGTGTTAGTTTAGGTAGGTAGTGTGTTTCTAGGAATTCATCCATTTCTTCTAGGTTTTCAATTTTCTTAGAGTAAAATTTTTCGTAGTAATCTGATATGATTCTTTTGGGTCTGTTGTAATATCACCCGTCTCATTTCTTATTCAGGTTATTTGCCTCCTCTCCTGTTTTTCTTTTGTCAGTTTGGCCAATGGTTTATCAATTTTGTTGATTTTTTAAAGGACCAGCTTTTGGTCTTGTTAATTCTTTCACTTGTTTTTCTGTTTTCTGTTTCATTTAGTTCTGCTCTAATTTTTATTATTTGTTTTCTTCTGGTTCCTGAGGGTTTCTTTTGTTGTCATTTTTCTATTTGTTCAAGTTGTAGTGATAATTCTTGATTTTGGCCCTTTCTTCTTTTTGTATTTGTGCATTTATTGATATCAGTTGACCTCTGAGCACTGCTTTATCTGTGTCACAAAGGTTCTGATACGAAGTGTTTTCATTCTCATCAAATTCTGAGAATTTCATTATTCAATCCTTAATGTCTCCTATAATCCAGTCTTTTTTGAGCACTGTATTGTTCAGTTCCAAAGTGTTTGATTTCTTTTCCATGCTCTTTCTGTTATTGATTTCTACTTTTGTGGCCTTATGGTCAGAGAAGATGCTTTGTGATATTTCAATGTTTTGGATTCTGCTAAGGATTGGTCTAGTCTAGAGAATGTTCCATGTGCCCTAGAAAAGAAAGTATACTTGGCTGCTGTTGGGTGGAGTGTTCTGTATATGTCTGTGAAGTCAACTTGGTTGATTGTGGCGTTTAGATCTTCCGTGTCTTTATTGAGCTTCTTTCTGGATGTCCTGTCCTTCACCAAAAGTGGCCTGTTAAAGTCTCCTACTATAACTGTGGAGCTGTCTATCTCACTTTTCAGGGCTAATAGGGTTTGTTTTATGTATCTTGCTGCCTTGTCATTGGATGCAAATATGGCTATATTCTCCTGGTATATTGTCCCTTTAATCATTATATAGTGCTTTCCCTATCCTTTACTATAGATTTAACTTTAAAGTCTATTATGTCAGAAGTTAATATTGCCACTCCTGCTCTTCTTTGATTTTTGTTTGCTTGATATATTTTTCCATCCTTTGAGTTTTAGTTTGTTTGTGTCTGTAAGTCTATGGTGTTTCTCTTGAAAACAGCATATAGATGGGTAATGTTTTTTAATTCATTCTGCCACTCTCTGTCTCTTTATTGGTTCATTTAGTCTATTCTCATTCAACATAATTATGGATAGGTGTGACTATAGTACAATCATTTTGATGTCTTTTTTTGTGTGTGTTGCTGACAGTTTCTTTTTCCCACTGAATTTTTTGTGCTGAGCAGGTTTTTTTTTATATATTGTCTTTTTCTCATATTTTTTGTTGTTGATTTTTTTTGCTGTGTCTATATTTTTATTTTGAGGTGTAGGAAAGTTGCTCTCCTTTGTGGTTACCTTATTATTTACGCCTATTTTTCTAAATTTAAACCTAACTTTTATTTCCTTGTATCACCTTGTCTTCTGTTCCATATGAGAGATCTGTGACTACATTTCTTAGTCCGTCTTTATAGTTTTAATGTTGTCTTCTTTTACCTAATAACATTGTTGTTTCCCTGTTTGGAGTGTTTTTTTAACTTGATTTATTTTTCTGATTTCCCTGTCTGGGCTGACATGTAACTGCTCTGCCCAGTGTTCTAGTCTTGGGTTAATACCTGATATTATTGATTTTCTAACCAAAGAACTCCCTTTATTATTTCTTGTAGTTTTGTTTTTCTTTTACAAAACCCCTATATTTCTGTTTATCTGGAAATGTCCTAAGTTCACCTTCATATTTGAGAGACATTTTTGCTGGATATATGACTCTTGGCAGGCAAATTTTTTCCTTCAACTTTTTTATATAAGCCACCCCATTACCATTGTGCCTGCGTGGTTTCTGCCAAGTAGTCTGAGCTTTTTCCTATTGACTCTCCTTTGTAGGTGACTTTTCGTTTATTCCTGGACACTCTTAAAATATTCTCATTACCTTTGGTTTTGGCAAGTTTGAGTATAATATGTCCTGGTGTCTTTCTTTTAACATCTACCTTATGTGGAGTTTGATGAACATCTTGGATAGATATCTTCTCATCTTTCAATATATCAGGGAAGTTTTCTGCCAACAAATCTTTTTTTTTAATAATTTTGATTGTGCTTTAAGTGAAAGTTTACAAATCAAGCCAGTCTGTCACATATAAGCTTATATACACCTTACTCCATACTCCCACTTACTCTCCCCCTAATGAGTCAGCCCACTCCCTCCTTCCAGTTTCTCCTTTCGTGACGATTTTGCCAGCTTCTAACCCTCTCTACCCTCCTATCTCCCCTCCAGAAAGGAGATGCCAACACAGTCTCAAGTGTCCACCTGATACAAGTAGCTCACTCTTCATCAACATCTCTCTCCAACCCATTGTCCAGTCCCTTCCATGTCTGATGAGTTGTCTTCGGGAATGGTTCTTGTCCTGGGCCTACAGAAGGTTTGGGGACCATGACCGCCGGAATTTCTCTAGTCTCAGTCAGACTATCAAGTATGGTCTTTTTATGAAAATTTGGGGTCTGCATCCCACTGAATTCCTGCTCCCTCAAGGGTTCTCTGTTGTGCTCCCTGTCAGGGCAGTCATCGGTTGTGGCCGGGCACCATCTAGTTCTTCTGGTCTCAGGATGATGTAAGTCTCTGGTTCATGCGGCCCTTTCTGTCTCTTGGGCTGATAGTTATCATGTGACCTTGGTGCTCTTCATTCTCCTTTGATCCAGGTGGGTTGAGACCAATTGATGCATCTTAGATGGCTGCTTGTTAGCATTTAAGACCCCAGACACCACTCTTCAAAGTGGGATGCAGAATGTATTCTTAATACAATTACTTTGCCAATTGACTTAGAAGTCCCCTTAAGCCATAGTCCCCAAACCCCCGCCCTTGCTCCGATGACCTTTGAAGCATTCAGTTTATCAGGAAACTTCTTTGCTTTTGGTCCAGTCCAGTTGAGCTGACCTTCCGTGTATTGAGAAATGTCCTTCCCTTGACCTAAAGTAGTCCTTATCTAGTAACTAATCAGTAAAAAAAACCTCTCCCACCCTCCCCCCCTCGTAACCACAAAAGTATGTGTTCTTCTCAGTTTATACTATTTCTCAAGATCTTATAATTTTTTTTTTTTTTATAATAGTGGTCTTATACAATATTTGTCCTTTTGCCTCTGACTCATTTCACTCAGCATAATGCCTTCCAGGTTCCTCCACGTCATGAATTGTTTCACAGATTCGTCACTGTTCTTTATCGATGTGTAGTATTCCATTGTGTGAATATAACATAATTTATTTAACCATTCATCCGTTGATGGACACCGTGGTTGCTTCCAGCTTTTTGCTATTGTAAACAGAGCTGCAATAAACATGGGTGTGCATATATCTGTTCGTGTAAAGGCTCTTATTTCTCTAGGGTATATTCCGAGGAGGGGGATTTCTGGGTTGTATGGTAGTTGTTTTTCTAACTTTTAAAGAAAACGCCAGATAGATTTCCAAAGTGGTTGTAGCATTTGACATTCCCACCAGCAGTGTATAAGAGTTCCAATCTCTCCGCAGCCTCTCCAACATTTATTATTTTGTGTTTTTTGGATTAATGCCAGCCTTGTTGCAGTGAGATGGAATCTCATCGTAGTTTTAATTTGCATTTCTCTAATGGCTAATGATCGAGAGCATTTTCTCATGTATCTATTAGCTGCCTGAATATCTTCTTTAGTGAAGTGCGTGCTCATATCCTTTGCCCACTTCTTGATTGGGTTGCTTGTCTTTTTATGGTTGAGTTTTAACAGAATCTTATAGATTTTAGAGATCAGGCACTGGTCGGAGATGTCATAGCTGAAAATTTTTTCCCAATCTGTAGGTGGCCTTTTTACTCTTTTGGTGAAGCCTTTAGATGAGCATAGGTGTTTGATTTTTAGGAGCTCCCAGTTATCTGGTTTCTCTTCGTCATTTTTGGTAATCTTTTGTATTCTGTTTATGCCTTGTATTAGGGCTCCTAATGTTGTCCCTATTTTTTCTTCCATGATCTTTATTGTTTTAGTCTTTATGTTTAGGTCTTTGATCCACTTGGAGTTAGTTTTTGTGCATGGTGTGAGGTATGGGTCCTGTTTCATTTTTTTTGCAAATGGATATCCAGTTATGCCAGCACCATTTGTTAAAAAGACTATCTTTTCCCCAATTAACTGACACTGAGCCTTTGTCAAATATCAGCTGCTCATATGTGGATGGACTTATATCTGGTTTCTCAATTCTGTTCCATTGGTCTATGTGCCTGTTGTTGTACCAGTACCAGGCTGTTTTGACTACTGTTGCTGTATAGTAGGTTCGAAAATCAGGTAGAGTGAGGCCTCCCACTTTCTTCTTTTTCAGTAATGCTTTACTTATCCAAGGCTTCCTTCCCTTCCATATGAAGTTGGTGATTTGTTTCTCCATCACATTAAAAATTGACATTGGAAGTTGGGTCGGAAATGCTTTTGGTAGAATAGACATTTTTACTATGTTAAGTCTTCCTATCCATGAACAAGATATGTTTTTCCACTTAAGTAGGTCTTTTTTAGTTTCTTGCACTAGTACTTTGTAGTTTTCTTTGTATAGGTCTTTTACATCTTTGGTAAGATTTATTCCTAAGTATTTTATCTTCTTGGGGGCTACTGTGAATGGTATTGATTTGGTGATTTCCTCTTCGATGTTCTTTTTGCTGATGTAGAGGAATCCAAGTGACTTTTGCATGTTTATCTTATAACCTGAGACTCTGCCAAATTCTTCTATTATTTTCAGGAGTTTTCTGGAGGATTCCTTAGTGTTTTCTGTGTATAAGATCATGTCATCTGCAAATAGAGATAATTTTACTTCCTCCTTGCCAATCCGGATGTCCTTTATTTCTTTGTCTGGCCTAATTGCTCTGGCTAGGACCTCTAGCACAATGTTGAATAAGAGCGGTGATAAAGGGCCTCCTTGTGTGGTTCCCATTCTCAAGGGAAATGCTTTCAGGCTCTCACCATTTAGGGTGATGTTGGCTGTTGGCTTTGTATAGATGCCCTTTATTATGCTGAGAAAATTTCCTTCAATTCCTATTTTGCTGAGAGTTTTTATCATAAATGGGTGTTGGACTTTGTGAAATGCCTTTTCTGCATCAATTGATAAGATCATGTGGTTTTTGTCTTTTGTTTTATGTATATTGTGGATTACATTAACGGTTTTTCTAATATTAAACCAGCCTTGCATACCTGGTATAAATCCCACTTGGTCATGGTGGATTATTTTTTTGATATGTTGTTGAATTTTATTGGCTAGAATTTTGTTGAGGATTTTTGCATCTATGTTCATGAGGGATATAGGTCTGTAATTTTCTTTTTTTGTGGTGTCTTTTTTTTTTTTAACCTGGTTTTGGTATCAGGGATATGGCGGCTTCATAGAATGAGTGAAGTAGTATTCCGTCATTTTCTATGCTTTGAAATACCTTTAGTAGTAGTGGTGTTAACTCTTCTCTGAAAGTTTGGTAGAACTCTTCAGTGAAGCCATCCGGGCAAGGGTTTATTTTTGTTGGGAGTTTTTTGATTACCTTTTCAATCTCTTTTTTTGTTATGGGTCTATTTAGTTGTTCTACTTCTGATTGTGTTAGTTTAGGTAGGTAGTGTTTTTCTAGGAATTCATCCATTTCTTCTAGATTTGCAAATTTGTTAGAGTACAATTTTTCGTAATAATCTGATATGATTCTTTTAATTTCTGTTGGGTCTGTTGTGATGTGGCCCATCTCATTTCTTATTTGGGTTATTTGTTTCCTTTCCTGTATTTCTTTAGTCAGCCTGGCCAATGGTTTATCAATTTTGTTAATTTTTTCAAAGAACCATCTTTTGGCTTTGTTAATTCTTTCAATTCTTTTTCTGTTCTCCAATTCATTTTGTTTATCTCTAATTTTTATTATTTGTTTTTTTCTGGTGCTGATAGATTGTTTTGATGCTCACTTTGTATTTGTTCAACTTGTAGGGACAGTTCTCTGATTTTGGCTCTTTCTTCTTTTTGTATGTGTGCATTTATCGATATAAATTGACCTCTGAGCACTGCTTTTGCTGTGTCCCAGAGGAGATTTTGATAGGAAGTATTTTCATTCTCGTTGCATTCTATGAATTTCTTTATTCCCTCCTTAATGTCTTCTATAACCCAGTCTTTTTTCAGGAGGGTATTTTTCAGTTTCCAAGTATTTTATTTCTTTTCCCTAATCTTTCTGTTATTGATTTCCACTTTTATGGCCTTGTGGTCTGAGAAGATGCTTTGTAATATTTCGATGTTTTGGATTCTGCAAAGGTTTGTTTTATGACCTAATATGTGGTCTATTCTAGAGAATGTTCCATGTGCGCTAGAAAAAAAGTATACTTTGCAGCAGTTGGGTAGAGTGTTCTGTATAAGTCAATGAGGTCAAGTTGGTTGATTGTAGCAATTAGGTCATCCATGTCTCTATTGAGCTTCTTAGCGGAAGTCCTGTCCTTCTCTGAAAGTGGTGTGTTGAAGTCTCCTACTATAATTGTGGAGGTGTCTATCTCACTTTTCAGTTCTGTTAAGGTTTGTTTTATGTATCTTGCAGCCTTGTCATTGGGTGCATAAATATTTAATATGCTTGTATCTTCCTGGTCTATTGCCCCTTTAATCGTTATGTAGTGTCCTTCTTTATCCTTTGTGGTGGATTTAACTTTGAAGTCTATTTTGTCAGAAATTAATATTGCTACTCCTGCTCTTTTTTGCTTGTTGTTTGCTTGATATATTTTTTTTCCATCCTTCGAGTTTTAGTTTGTTTGTGTCTCTAAGTGTAAGATGTGTCTCTTGCAGGCAGCATATAGACGGATCGTGTTTCTTTCTCCAGTCTGATACTCTCTGCCTCTTTATTGGTGCATTTAGTCCATTTACATTCAGTGTAATTATAGATAAGTATGTGTTTAGTGCTGTCATTTTGATGCCTTTTTGTGTGTGTTGTTGACAATTTCATTTTTCCACATACTTTTTTGTGCTGAGACATTTTTCTTTGTAAATTGTGTGTTCTTCATTTTCATAGTAGTTGACTTTATGTTTGCTGAGTCGTTATGTTTTTCTTGGTTTTTATTTTGAATTATGGAGTTGTTATACCTCTTTGTGGTTGCCTTAATATTTACTCCTATTTTTCTAAGTAAAAATCTAACTTGTATGGTCCTCTATCGCCTTGTTTCCCTCTCCATGTGGCAGTTCTATGCTTCCTGTATTTAGTCGCTCTTTTTGATTATTGTGATCTTTTACATATTGACTTCAATGATTCCCTGTTTTGAGCCTTTTTTTTTAACTAATCTTAATTTGTTTTTGTGATTTCCTTATTTGGGTTGATATCAGGATGTTCTGTTCTGTGACCTTGTGTTGTGCTGGTATCTGATATTATTGGTTTTCTGATCTAACAATTTCCTTTAGTGTTTCTTGTAGCTTTGGTTTGGTTTTTGCAAATTCTCTAAGCTTGTGTTTATCTGTTAATGTTTTAATTTCGCCTTCATAATTGAGATAGAGTTTTGCTGGATATAAGATCCTTGGTAGGCAGTTTTTCTCCTTCAGTGCTCTATATATGTCATCCCGTTGCCTTCTTGACTGCATGGTTTCTGCTGAGTAGTCTGAACTTATTCTTATTGCTTCTCCTTTGTAGGAGACCTTTCTTTTATCCCTGGCTGCTTTTAAAATTTTCTCTTTATCTTTGGTTTTGGCAAGTTTGATGATAATATGTCTTGGTGATTTTCTTTTTAGATCGATCTTATATGGGGTTGGATGAGCATCTTGGATAGATATCCTTTCGTCTTTCATGATGTCAGGAAGTTTTCTGCCAACAGATCTTCAGCTATTCTCTCTGTATTTTCTGTTATCCCTCCCTGTTCTGGGACTCCAATCACACACCAGTTATTCTTCTTGATAGAGTCCCACATGATTCTTAGGGTTTCTTCATTTTTCTAAATTCTTTTATCTGTGTTTTTTCAGCTCTATGGGTGTCAATTCCCTTGTCCTCCATATCCCACACCCTGCATTCCAATTGCTCGAGTCTGCTCTTCTGACTTCCTATTGTGTTGTCTAATTCTGTAATTTCATTGTTAATCTTTTGGATTACTGAATGCTGTCTCTGTATGGATTCTTGCAACTTATTAATTTTTCCACTATGTTCTTGAATAATCTTTTTGATTTCTTCAACTTCTTCATCAGTGTGTTCCTTGGCTTTTTCTGTAGATTGCCTTATTTCATTTTTGATGTCATCCCTGATGTCTTGAAGCATTGTGTAAATTAGTTTTTCATATTCTGCATCTGGCAATTCCAGGATTGTATCTTCATTTGGGAAAGATTTTGATTCTTTAGTTTGGGGAGTTGTAGAAGCAATCATGGTCTGCTTCTTTATGTGGTTTGATATCACCTGATGTCTCTGAGCCATCACTAAGATATTGTAGTGATTTATTCTATATTTGTTCACTGAATCTTATCTTGTTTTGTTTCAATATACCCAGATCGGCTTCTAGGTTGCGCTGTCTTGATTGTTGTAGCCTTTGAATCACTTATGTCCTATTACTAGCTGGTTTGGGCTGTTATCAGATATATAGGCCTAAGAGTCCATTCACTATTCTTGAGTAGAATCTGATTTCGGATCATCAAGTGTGTGGTGCAGACTGTCACCTATCCACCTAGAGAAGTAGTGGTGATAGTTGTGTACACCAGATTCTAGTAGCAGCAGGGGTTCACACTCCAGAGGGGGCAGGATGCTGACAGGCTTCCCCCAAGTGCCAGTGAGGTAGGTGTGTCTCTATTCCTAAAGCACTTTGGTGGGTGGGCTCTGCAGCTGTACCTTAAGCCCCCAATGCAAGTACCTCTACAGATTGGTAGGTGTCACCCTCCTTAGACCCCCTAAGGCAGGAGGCTAGGGGGTCTGGGGGGAGCTTCAGCCCTCAGTTCCCTGCTGTGGGTTAGTGAGGGCTCTGTTGAATATGCAGAGATATCAGATCTGGGCAATTTGTCTTTCCAGTAATTTGCTAAAACAATTACAGTCAGATCCCTATCAGAAATGCCTTTGCATTATAATAGCCACCTTGATCCCTGTAGGGATGAAAGCCCAAGACTGTGGATCACATAAGTTTGGCTGGAGCTGGTTCTGTGCTTTTAGTCCAATTAGGGAAGGATTTTTGATCTCTGGAGTTTTTGTAGCTGCTTCTCTCAGGCCAGAAGAATGGGTTAGGAAAAGACCCCCCCCCAAAAAAAAGAAAAACCGCAGCACACTTCACTCTCTGGCTCAGGAAATTCCAATGTTAATGAAGCTGCCTGGGACGTGGAGGGGAGGGTTTTGATAAATAGGAGAGAGTAGCACCCTGGAATATAGACAAAGTTACTTATCTTGCTTGAAATGACTGTTTTATCTGAGATTCCTGATGGGTGCGTACCCTGTGTGGGTTGGCTGAGTCTAGATTGCCCCCAAGGGTCAGCCCCGCACCCCATGCTTGTGCTGTCTCCGAATCCGTGGTCAGTTCCTCCTCTCCCAGTCCAAAGCCCAGCACCAAGGTTCCCCGGCTGGGATGCCACAATCCAGGCTCCAAAACCAGTCGCTGCCTCCTGGTGACTTCTCCTCTTGTCAGTCGCGTTGCTGTGCTGCCTGCGTGCACTGGCTGTGCTTCCCCTGAAGTCACTTCTAGGGGCTAGGGCTGCGTCCCATGTTTGCGCAGTCTCAGGATGCCATGCTCAGCTCCTCTGCGCCCAGTCCAAAGCCCGGTGCCAAGGTTTCCTGACTGGTACGCTGGCTCCAGTCTCCAAAAACACTCGCTGCTTCCCCGTGGTTGTTCTTTCTCAGTCTCTGTCACTGAGGTCAACTCTTTAGATCTGTGTCTGATGGTCAGTGTTCTTAGATCGTCATGTATGTGATCGATTCACTTGTTTTTCCGAGTCTTTTTTGCAAGAGGGATCCAAGGTAGCTTCTGCCTAGTCAGCCATCTTGGCCCCCTATTGCCAACAAATCTTGAACGATTCTCTCTGTATTTTCTGTTATCCCTCCCTCTTCTGGTACTACAATCATTCATAGCTTATTTGTCATGATTCTTAATTTTTTTTTTTCATTTTTTAAATTTTCTTTTATCTGATTTTTCTTCAAATATATTGGTGCCAAGGGTTTTATCTTCAAGTTCAGAAGTTCTGCCTTCCACTTTCTCAATTCTGCTCCTCTGACTTTCTATTGAGTTGTCATATTCTGTAATTTTATTGTTTATCTTCTGAATTTCTGATTGCTGTCTGTCTATGGATTTTTCCAGCGTATTAAACTTTTCATTATGTTCCTGAATAACCTTTTTAACTTCTTCAACTGCTTTATCTTTGTGTTCCTTGGCTTGTTCTTCATATTGCCTCATTTCCTTCCTGATGTCTTGAAGGGTTCTGTATATTAATCTTTTGTATTCTGCATCCGGTAGTTCCAGGAAGGCACTTTCATCTAGAAGATCCCTTGATTCTTTGTTTTGAGAGCTTGTTGAAGCAATCATGATCTGTTTCTTTATGTGACTTGGTATTGACTGTTGTCTCCAAGCCATCTATAAGTTATTGTATTAGTTTATTATATGCTTGCTTACTGTAGCATAGCTTCTTGCTTTGTTTTGTTTTGATATGCCCAAACGGGTTGCTTGAGTGAGCTAGCTTGATTATTTTCACCTTTGGAGCTCTGACATCCTGTCCCCAGATGGCTAGAGCTGTTATCAGTATATCAGTCTAAGAGTCCATTAGCTTTTCATGTGTGAATTCAGCTCAGGTGTCCAGATAGCTGATCATCAAGTGTTTGGTACAGGCTTTGTCCTACAGTCTTAGAGGGGCAGGGGTGACTGCTGTAGGTACTAGTATCTGGTTGTAGCAGGGGGTCACACTCTGAACAATGCAGAGGGCTGAGAGTTGTCCCCCATGTGTCTCTGAAGAAAGTGTGCCCCTCTTCCCTAGAGCATACAGGTGGATGGGTTCTGCAGATGGATATGGGTGCCCAATGTTTTTGTTTGTAAGGAGGTACCTGGGAGGTACCAGTTATCTTTTGACCTCTGTTGCAGGTTTTTGTGTAACCTGAGTGGAGCCACCAGTCCTTAGGCTCCTGATGTGGGTAGGTGAGGACCCTGTTTTACAGGTAAAGTGTTGTCAAACATCAAGCGCCCACCTCTCCACCGCACATTTGAAACCATTGTAGTCTTCCAGCAAGGGCCTATTCTCCTGAAATAGGCCCACACAGGTCCATGCAGGGGTGAAAGGAGCCGCTTCTGTCCTTAGCTTCCCTGGTTAGTGGAGCTGGCAAATTATCTTTTCTCCCAGTTGCAAATTTCTTCCTTGTCCAAGTCAGGGAGGTTGGCTCTAGGTGCTCAACAGGGCCTATCTCAGACCCAGGGAAATCAACAGCCACCGAAGCCAGCTAGGGGGAAGGGGGCTTGGTAAAATATATGCAAGTACTTAGCTTTGCCAAGAGTGCTGTTCTTCTCTGGTTCCGGAGGTGTGAGAGTAGGCTGTGTGGCTCGCTGCTTCTCCCTGAGGATACTGAAGCTGAAGTCTAGTATCTGCCTGCAGCCACTGCTCTCGGGAATGGAGCCTGAGGGCTCCCGGTGATTCTGGTCCAGTATCTCTTCTTTGCTTCTGAACCATCTCTTCCTCTCCCTGCCACTCAGTTCATTTTCTAACTTTGCCTTTGATGTTCAGGGCTCCTAGCTTGTCATAAATATTCTTGTTTCATTTGTTTTTTCGGGTCTTTGTTGAAGAGGGCTTGCCGAAAGCATCTGTCTATTCCGCCATCTTGGCCTCGCCTCCTCTGAGCTTACGTTTATTGGCTCTCCTTTGTAGGTGACTTTTCATTCATCCCTGGCCACTCTTAAAATTTTCTCTTCATCTTTGGTTTTGGCAAGTTTGATTATGATATGTTTTGGTGACTTTCTTTTGGGATCTACCTCATATGGGATTCGATGTATAGATATCTTCTAATCTTTAACAAGGTCAGGGAATTTTTTGCCACCAAATCTTCAACAGTTTTCTCTGTATTTTCTATAATCCCTCCCTGTTCTGGTACTCTGTTCACTCATAAGGTATTTCCCTTGATAGAGTCCGACATGTTTCTTAGGTCTCCTCATTTTATAAATTTTTTTTTTCTAATTTTTCTTTGAATATATTGTTGCCAAGCGTTTTATGTTCAATCTCACTAATTCTGACTTCCATTTCCTCAGTTCTGCTCACTGACTTTCTGCTGAGTTGTCTAATTCTGAAATTTTGTTGTTAATCTTCTGAATTTCTGACTGCTGTCTCTGTATGGATTCTTGTAGCCTATTAAATTTTTCGTTATGCTCTTAATTTTCTTAATTTCCCTGACTGCTTTATCTATGTGCTCCCTGGCGTGTCCTGTGCTTTGCCTGATCTCCTTCCTGATATCTTGAAGAGTTCTGGATATTAATCTTTTGTATTCTACATCTGGTAATTCCAGGAATACATTTTCATCTGGAAGATTCATTGATTGTTTATTTTGGGAGTTTGTTGAAGCAATTATGGTCTGTTTCTTTATGAGATTTGGTATCCACTGTTGTCTTTGAGCCATCTATAAGTTATTGTATTAATCTATTTTATGTTTGCTCACTGTGCCCTAGATTCTTGCTTTGTTTTGTTTTGATATACCCAAATAGGCTAATAGAGTGAGCTAACTTGATTATAGGAGCTTTGAAGCACTAGTGTCCTGTCACCAGATGGCCAGAGCTATTACCAGGTACATAAGCCTAGAAGTCAATTCTGTATTTTTATATAAATTCAGCTCAACTGTCCAGGTATTTGGTCACCTAGTGTGTGGTACAGGATCTCACCTAGGATGGTGATTGGTGTATGCACAGGTTTCTGGTAGCAGCAGGGGGCCATACTCTTAGGAAGGCAGGGGGCTGACAACCTTTCCCTGAGTGTCTGTGAGTAAGCCACAACCCTGCTGTCTAGAGCACTCCGGTGGGTGGGCTCTGCAGCCGTACCATAGGCACTCAATGCTTTTAACTATAATGATTGGGAGGCACCATTTATCCTTGGACCCAGTTGTGGGTGGCTAGGTGTCACGAGTGGAGTCACCACTGTTTAGAGCCCTGCTGTGGTGCTGTGGGTAGGTGAGGGTAGTGCTTAATAGGCAGAGCAGTGTCAAATATCAAAAACCCACCTCTCCACTGCACAGTTGAAACAGTTACAGTCACACCTCAAACAGATTTGCCCTTGCAATATAACAACCAGATCCTATCTGCTGTAATGGGGCCACCTGGATCCACACAGTGGTGAAAGACAAAGTCTGTGGTCCACTTGTGCCTGGACAGGAGCTGCTTCTACTCTGAGTTTCCAGGTTAGGGGAGTCGGCAGAATATTTTTCCCCCATTTGTTAATTTGTTCCTACTCCAAGGCCAGGAGAATGTCTCAGGAAGCACAGCAGGACCTATCTCAAGCCCAGCAAAATCAAGTGTTACTGAAGCCAGCTGGGGCAGAGGAAGGAAGGGTCAGATAGATGGGAGAGAGTTCTTTCAAAAAGAGGAGTTATTAGATCCATGCTTTAAATTAGACAAAATCACTTATCTTGTGCCAAAAGCACTGTTTTATCTCAGATTCCAGAGGTGTGTGTAGCTTCTGTGCACTGGCTCGGTCCCACCATGGTCACGACAGGTGGTCAGGGCTGCACCCACTTGCTTCCCTTCTTTCACTGAAGCAGCCATGTTCTGAATGCCACACCACCAGTCCCACCACGGTTGAGCCAGGGAATCAGGGATGCACCATTTCATTTGCCTTCTTTTGCTGAAGCAGCCATGTACCCAAACACTACCACCAGCCCTGCTGCAGTCATGCCAGGGAATCGGGACTGAGGCACTCCCACCGACTTGGCAACTCCTCATTGCTTCTGCACTGTCTCTCCCTTCCCTGTCACTCAGTCCAATTTCTTAACTTTGCCTTTGATGCTCAGGGTTTCTAGCTTATCATACATGTAATCGGTTCTCTTGTTTTTTCAGGTCTTTGTTGTAAGAGGGACCACCAGAAGCTTCTGACTACTCCTCCATCTTGGCCCTGCCTCCACCAGTTCAACTTTTTATAGGTGTGCAACTTATTGGCTGTTCTGGATGTCTTATTACCATTACCTTCTCTTCCCTTCTCCTCTTTTATAATTTGACAATTCAGTCCTAAGATCATTACATGGGCCTCATAGGATACATACCAGTGCTTTTGGGAAGTGAGTGCATGATAGCCTAGTAAGCATCTTAGAATAAGGGCAGTGCCTCATGAAGGAGGCCCTACAGCATGGATGTTAGGGCCTGAGTAGGTTGAGGAGGGTATCAACGCAGCCAGAAAGTTTGATGTAGGATGTCAAGCTAGATATGGGAAAACTGGGTACCAACGTGGGAGGAATGGACCAGCCCATGTGCATTGAGAATATTCACACAGGAGAAAGGGTATCAGTGTTGGCAGATTGGTTACTAACAATGTATGTACTTGTATGTACAATGTTATGTATTTATTGAATAATATGTAAAACTAGAACTACCAAGTGACCCAATGATTGCACTCCTAGGTATATATCCAGTAGACTTGAAAGCAGAAACTGCAACAGTTATTTGTACACCAATGTTTATCGTGGCACTATTCACGATAGCCAAAATGTGGAAACAACCTAAATGCCCATCAATGGACAAATAGATAAAGAAAATGTGGTGCATACATACAATGGAATTCCACTTAGCCAGTAAGAGAAATGAAGTCTTGATACAAGCTACAATATGGACAGAAAAAAAAAAAAGCCTTGATAAATTCTAAAATATGGATGAAGCTTCAAGACATTATACTGAGTGAAATAAGTCAGCCAAAAGAGGACACATGTTTTATGACAGCACTTATATAAAAATATAAGAACAGGCAAATGCATAGGGACCAAAGTTTATTAGCGGTTAACCAGGGGCAGGAGGGAGGAATAAAGGTGGATTATTGCTAATGGATTACTGAGTTTCAGTTTATGGTGAAGGAAAAATCACATTGATTTGGGGTAGGGTTGCACAGCTCATTAATGTGATTGCTGTCAATATGTTGTACACCTGTAAAAAGTTGAATTGGCGAAAGTTGTGTGGTAGATATATATATAACAATCATAAAAAATAGCTACTGAGGCTTATATAAAACCAAACACCTCATGTGATTTGGTTCCTTGGTTTGGAGGTATAGGATCATGGTTTCATGGAACATCCCATTTAATTGGCCTAATAATGTGTTCAGTATTTCTTTTCTGCCTCCCAGTTCTTTGCGTAGTGTCTGAAGTCTTAAAAGCTTACAAGCAGCATTCCAAAGTACAATAATTGGTACCTATTTGCCTGGAGAAAAAGGAGAGTAAGGAAGAGGAGGAGGAAACACATTCCCCAAAATTACTGGCACTTACCTGTCTTAGTTATCTAATGCTGTTATAACAGAAATACCAAAAGTAGATGACTTTAACAAACAGATTTATTATTTCACAGTCTAAGAGGTTAGAAGTCTGAATTCATGGTCCCAGCTACTGGGGATGTCATTCACTATCTGTTGGCTCTGGGGAAAGGTCTTTGTCATCACTCTTCCCCTGGTCTAGGAGATTCTCATCACAGGAACCCTGGGTCCAAAAGATGTGTGCTTATGGCTCTTCTTATTTGGTGGTAATGAGACCCCCCGTCTCTATGCTTGCTTATCTCTTTTATATCTCAAAAAAGATTGACTCAAGATACAACCTAATGTTGTAGATTGAGTCCTGACTCATTCATACAAGTGCCTCTAATCTTGCCTGATTAATATCATAGAGGTAGGATTTACATGTATAGAAAAATCACATCAGATGACAAAATAGTGGACAATTACACAATACTTGGAATCATGGCCTAGCCAAATTTACACACATTTTTCTGGGAAATAGTTCAATCCATAACACTACGCTGTTTGTACCCATCTAATGATTTTAGCACTGAATTTGCCATGAAAGTGTAAGGTGGATGGTGCCCAACCACCACTACTGAATGTTTTGATCAAAGATTCTATAGGAGAATCCTGATCAAAAGTGGGAAACGTAGAATAAAATTTCAAATACACAAAATACAGGCTTTCTGAAGCCACGTGTGTTGAATAGACCATTGCAAATATTGCCCTGCCATGATGTCTAAACCTTAAACCTTAAAGCAAAAATATCCCCTGAAGTCTTCTTAAAATCAAGCAATAGTTCAGTTTAACAAGTAAAATATGTCTGCCTTGAGAATTGTGGTCTTTTAAGATATATCTTAGGATTGATTGGTCTATCTATATATGTATCTATGTGTGTATCTATGTATCTATGTATTTATGTATGTATGTATCTATCTATCTACATATCTATGTATCTATCTATCATCTATCTATGTATGTATCCATCTATGTATGTACCTATCAATGTATCTATTGATGTATCTATCATCTATCTATGTATGCATGTATGTATCTATGTACGTATGTATGTATCTATGTATGTATCTATCATCTATCTGTCATCTATCTATCTATCATCTATCTATGTATATACCTATCATCTATCTATCATCTATCTGTCATCTATATTTATCTAGTATGTAGGGTCACTATGAGTTGGAATTGACCCGACAGCACATCATAACAACAGGAACTAGCTATATGGGATCAAATTGACAACAATGACTTGAAAGATTAGATAGAAAACTTTTGTGGCAGTGAGTTTAAGTCAATGGGGGAGGAACAACTCAGAAAAGGACAGTGAGAAAGGTTGCATAACTCAATGAATGTAATAAATGTCACTGAGTTGTACATATTGAAATTGTTTAATTGGTGTATGTTCTGCTGTGTATATATTAAATTGAATTGGAATTATAGGTGTTAGGTGTGAACTCATGGCTTTCAGCATATGCATATTGAAATTGTTTAATTGGTGTATGTCCTGCTGTGTATATATTGAATTGAATTGGAATTACAGGTGTTAGGTGTGAACTCATGGCTTTCAGCACATAGATAGATATGAAATAAGTATAGAAGAAAAAATATAGGCTTATAAGGTACATATAGAAGCACAAATATTCATATGTTATACAAAGAAAACATCACACTATATGTAAAAGCATATACGTTGCTGAGTTGAATTGTGGTCTCCTATAAAACAATTTCTCTGTTATTCACGATGTGCTTTATTGGTCCAGTTGTGAGGATTTTGGTTTTCTTTAAATCAAGGCATAATCCATCCTGAAGGCTCTGGTCTTTGATCTTCATCAATAAGTGCTCCAAGTCCTCTTCACTTTCAGCAAGATTGTGTCATCTGCGTATTGCAGGTTGTTAATGAGTCTTCCTTCAATTCTGGTGCCGTGTTCTTTTTCATATAGTCCAGCTTTTTGGATTATTTGTTCAGCATACAGATTGAACAAGTATGGTGAAAGGATACAATCCTGACACACACTTTTCTGAACTTTAAAGCACACAAATCACCTTGTTCTGTTAGAACAATGTATGTGCTTGTATACATATTTTTGTTGCTGGTAGGTGCCACTGAGTTTGTTCAAACTAGGAGGGACACCATGTACAGCAGAACAGAACATTACCTGGTCCTGTGCCACCCTCACAATCATTGTAACCCTTGATCCCATTATTGCAGCCACTGAGGAAATCCATCTTATTGAGGGTCTTTCTCTCTTTTGTTGATCTTCTCCTTTACCGAGCATAAGGTGCTTCCCCAGGGACTGGCCCCTCCTGATAACATGTCCAATGTATGTGAGATGAAGTCTTGCCATTCTTGTTTCTAAGGAGCATTCTGATTGTACTTCTTTCAAGACAGATTTGTTCGTTCTTCTGGTAGTGCATGGTATATTCAATATTCTTAAGGGTCTCAGAGAACAGAGGGCTATTTCCAGGCTCTAGAGCTAATGTAATGTGTTCTGCTGACTTGCTTGGTGTCTGTTATCCATTCTTTCCCTCCAAAAGAAGTGTCTACCTTGTGTCTGTTCCACCATTGAACTTTGCAAGCAGATAACTGGTATTCCATATTTCACAGATGAAGAGGGATTTTGCCCCAGGATGGAATTAGGACTTGGATTTGATTGAAGACTTATGGGGTAATATGATAGGATGAATGTGTTTTACATGTGGCAAGGACATGAATTTTGGGGGTTCAAAGGGTAAAATATTATGAATTGAATTGTGTCCCTGAAAAATGTGTGTCAGCTTGGCTAGGCTATGATCCCCAATATTTTGTAGTTGACCACTATTTTACGAACTGATGTAATTATCTTATATGTTGTAAATCCTAACCTCTATGATGCTAATGAGGTAGGATTAGAGGCAATATGTTAATGAGGCTGATTCAATCTACAGCATTAAGTTGCATTTTGAGTCAATCTCTTTTGAGATATAAAAGAGAGAATTGAACAGAGAGGAGGGGAAGCACATACCAGCAAGAATGAAGCATCAACAATGGAAAGCATCCTTTGGACCCAGGGTCCCTGTGCTTAGAAGTGCCTAGACCAGAGGAAGATTGATGATAAGGACCTTCCCCCAGAACCTACAAAGAGAGGGAAATCCTTCCCCATGAAGGCTGTAGTCACTGATCTTCATCAGTAAGTGTTTCAAGTCCCCTTTGCTTTCCTAACACAAAGTTGTGTCATCTGCATATCAAGATTGTTAATTGGTCTTCCTCCAATCATGATGCCACATTCTTCTTGATATAGTCCAGGTTCTCAGATTATTTGCTCAGAATACAGATTCAATAAGTATTGTGAAAGTATACAACACTGACACACACCTTTCCTGATTTTAAGCCACACAGTATCTCCTTGTCCTGTTCTAATAATTCCTTCCAGGTCTATGTACAGGTTCCTCATGAGCACAATTAAGTGTTCTGGAATTCCCATTCTTCAGAATGTTATACATAATTTGTTATGATCCACATAGTCAAATGCCTTTGGATTGTCAATAAGACACAGGTAAACATCTTTCTGTTATTCTCTGTTTTAGGCCGTGATTCGTCTAGCATCAGCAACCATTTCCTTGGGTCCATGTCCTCTTCTGAATCCAGCTTGAATTCTGGCAGTTCCCTGTTTGTGTACGGCTGCAACCGCTTTTGCATTATCTTCAGCAAAGTTTTACTTGCATATGATATTCATGAAATTGTTTAAATATTTCCACATTCTGATGGATCACCTTTCTTTGGAATTAGCACAAATATGGATCTCTTCCAGTTGGTTGACCAGGTAGCTGTCTTCCAAATTTCTTGGCATAGATGAGTAAGCACCTCCAGCATTGCATCCATTTGCTGAAACATCTCAACTGATATTCCACCAATTTCTGGAGCCTTGTTTTTTGCCAATGCCTCCAGTGAAGCTTGGACTTCATTCTTCAGTACCATTGGTTCTTGATCATGTGCTATATACTGAAATGCTTGAATGTCAAAGAATTATTTTTGGTACAGTGATTCTTTGTAATTTTTCCATTTTTCTTGATGGTTCCTGCATCATTCAATATTTTGCCCCCAGAATCCTTCAAAATTGCAACACAAGCCTTGAATTTTTTCTCCAGTTCCTGCAGCTTGAGAAATGTCAAGTGTGTTCTTTCCTTTTGGTTTTCTAACTTCAGATCTTTGCACATATCATTCCAGCCAATAGAATTCAGCATCATATAAAAAATAATAATACACCATGACCAGGTGGGATTCATATCAGGTATGCAAGGATGATTCAACATTAGAAAATCAATCAATGCAATCCAGCACATAAACAGAACAAAAGAAAATAATCTCATGGTCATCTCTATCGATGCAGAAAAGGCATGCTTTATTGTCCAACACCCATTCCTGATAAAAACTCTCAATAAAATAGGAATATGAGGGAAATTCCTCAACATACTGAAGGACATCTATATAAAACCAAACAACCAATATCATTCTCAGCAGAGACAGGTTGACAATATTCCACTTGAGAACAAGAACAAGACAAGGATGCCCTTTAACACCACTCCTATTTAACATTATGTTGGAAGTCCTAGTTAGAGCAATGTGGCAAACAAAAGTAATAAAGGGCATCCAAATCGGTAATGAAAAAGTGAAACTATCCATATTCACAGATGATATGTTACTATCAATACAGAACCCAAAAGACTCCACAAGAAAACCACTAGAATGATTCACCGAAGTAGCAGGATACAAGGTAAATATACAAAGATCAGTTGGATTCCTCTAAACCAATAAAGAGAACGACAGAAAGGAAATCAGGAAACCAATACCATTTATAATAATAATAAAAACTTTTTTTTTTATTAGCCTGTAAAAAAAAAATAAAATACTTAGGAATAAATCTTACCAAGGATGTAAAAGACCTATGCAAAGAAAACTACAAAACACTACTGTAAGAAACCAAAAGAGACCTACATAAATAGAAAAATATACCATGCTCATGGATAGGTAGACTCACCATTGTGAAAATGTCAATTCTACCCAAAGCTATCTACAAAAAAAAACAAGTACAATGCAATTCCAATCAGCATTCTTTAATGAGATGGAAAAAATGATCATTAATTTTATATGGAAACAAAAAAGGCCCAGATAAGTAAAGTATTATCGAAGAAAAAGAATAAAGTAGGAGGCCTCATACCACCTGACCTCAGAACCTACTAGCTAAGGTCATCAAAACAGCCTGGCACTGGAAAAATGGCAGACACTCTGTTAAATGGAACAGGAGGGTGAACCCATATGTATATCCATCTACCTATGGTCACCTGATCTTTGACAAAGGCCTAAAGTCCATTAAATAGGGAAAAGACAGTCTTTCCTTTTAACAAATGGTGCCAGAAAAAGTAGATGTTCATTAATAAAATAAAAAAAAAATTGAAACAGGACCCATACCTTACACCATACAGAAAAACTAATTTAAAATGTATCAAAGGCCTAAATATAAAACCACAAACTATAAAGATCATAGAAGAAAAAATAGAGTCAATGCTAGGAGCCCTAATACATGTATAAATAGGTACAAACTGTAACTAACAATAACAACAACAAAAAAAAAAAAAAACAGAAGATAAAGCTAGATAACTGTGATCTTTTAAATATTAAACACTTATGTTCATCAAAAGACTTTACCAAAAGAGTTAAAAGAGAACCTACAGACTGGGAAAAATTTTTGGCTATGACATATCTGACAAATTTTTAATCTCTAAAATCTGCAAGAAAATCCAACACCTCTACAACAAAAAGACAAATAATCCAATTAAAAAAATGGGCAAAGGATATGAACAGACACTTCAACAAAGAAGACATTCAGGCAGCTAACAGACACATGAGGAAATGCTTGCAATCATTAGCCATTAAAATTAGAGACATACAAATCAAAACCACAATGAGATACCATCTCAGCCCAACATTACTGGCATGAACGAAAAAAAAGAAAAACAAACAGAAAATAGCTAATGTTGGAGAGGCTACAGGGAGATTGGTACTGTTATGCACTGCTGGGGGGAAAGCAAAATGATACAGCCATTTTGGAAAATGATATGGCACTTCCTTAACAAGCTAGAAATAGAAGTACCACATGATCCAGCAATCCTGCTCCTAGGACTGTACCCTAGACAAATAAGAGCTGTCAAGGGAATAGACATATGTACACCCATGTTCATTGTAGAATTATTCACAAAAGCAAAAAGATGGAAAGAACTTATGTACCTATCAACAGATGAATGGGTAAGCAAACTATGGTACATACACACAATGGAATACTAAACCAAATTTAAAAAACCCATTGTAGTTGAGTCAATTCCAGCTCATAGTGACCCTATAGGACAGAGTAGAACTGTTCCATAGGGTTTCCAAGGAGTGGCAGTGGATTCGATCTGTTGACTTTTTGTTTAGCAGCTGTAGCATGCCACAGCTATCAACCACTGCGCCACCAGGGACCCAATGGAATGCTACACAATGGTAAAGAACAATGATGAAGCTGTGAAATATCTCACAACATGGATGATTCTGGAGGGCATTATGCTGAGTGAAATAAGTCAATCACTAAAGGACAAACATTGTATGAGACCACTATTATAAAAACTCATGAAAAACTTTACACATATACACATTCACAAAAACAATCTTTGATAGTTACGAGGAAGGGAAGGGGAGGGACAGGAAAAATACTCACTAGACAATAGGTAAGTGAGAACTGTGGTGAAGGGTAAGACAGTACACAATTCTGGAGAACCCAGCACAACTTGACCAAGGCAAAGTCATGGAAGCTGCACAGACACATTCATACTTCCTGAGGGACCAAATTATTCGGCTGAGTGTTGGGGACCATGGTCTTGGGGTACATCTAACTCAATTGGCATAACATAGCTTATAAAGAAAATGTTCTACATCCTACCTTGGTGAGTAGCATCTCGGGTCTTAAAAGCTTGCAAGCAGCCACTGGTCTCACCCAGTCTGGAGCAAGAGAAATGAAGAAAACCGAAGACATAATGGAAAGATTTGTCCATAGTACTAATGAACCACAGCTACCACAGCCTCCACCAGACTGAGTCTAGCACAACTAGATGTTGCCTGGCTACCACTACCAGCTGCTCTGACAGGGGTCGCCAATGGGAAGTTCCAGACAGATTTGGAGAAAAATGTAGAACAAAATTCTAATTCACACACACGCACAAAAGGCCACACTTACTGGTCTGACAGAGGCTGGAGAAATTCCGAGAATATGTCCCCCTCCTTCCACCCTGACTCCTTTTTAGCTCAGAAATGCAGTCACTCCTGAGGTTCACTCTTCATCCAAAGGTTAGACAGGTCCATAAAACAAAATGAGACTAAATGGCCACACCAACCTAGGGGCAAGGACTAGAAGGCAGGATGGGACAGGAAAGCAGGTAACTGGGAACCCAAGGTTAAGAAGTGGAGAGTGATGATATGTCGTGGGGTTGGCAACCAAAGTTGCAAAATAATATCTGTATTTACTGCTTAAAGAGAAACTAATTTTCTCTGTAAACTTTCATCTAAAGCACAATGAAAAAAAATTTGAACAGTAAAAAGGAATGTAAGCATTGCACCAAGGTAATTTCTAGAACACAGATACTTTCTATTTTAAATTTTTAAATTTTTTCTAATTTATCTTTCATATTTAGATCCACAGCCCACTTGAAAATAATTTTGTTTATGATAAGAGGTCCTAAAGATTCAATTTTCACAATACCTTTTATTAAAAATAATTATTTTCTCACTGCTCTGCAATATCAACTTTGTCATAAATCAAGTGTCCAAATAAGTATATTTATGGACTCTTTTTTTCTGTTCCATTTTTTCTCTTTTCTATGTTTGCAACAAAACAACTTTATCTTACATCCTGTAGCTTTGTAATAAGTCTTTATAAGCAAGTCCTTGTATCTTGTTTTCCTCTACAATATTTTGGCTGTCCTTGGCCAAATTTTTTATTCACTCTGCCAAATTTCACAGTTGTTAAAATTAAAAATTCCACAATATTAAATTTGTGTACAAACTCACAAGCTTTATTTTTCAATTCATGATTTGGGGAAGTCTGATACTGGAATCAGACAAAAGTTCTATAGAGCAGTATGAAGAGAAAGGATTTTTGTAATCACAAAAACACAGGAACAAGGAAGCAATCGTGTAAATTTTGGATTGACTGGGGGACTTCTTCTTATTTGGGATTATGGGAAATTTTTGAACTAGTTTAAACTGCATATGTAAATTCTAATTGGTTAGTTTAGGCTTCATTTCCAGAACAGTCAGTTGATTGACTTGAGTTTTGGCTTCTGGGAAGGTTATTAAGCATTTACAAGAAATAGAAATTTAGTTAGGATTTGATTTGCTGACATGGGGCTAGGCATACATAATTCCATTTTGGGCCCAGTACAGTCAGGTTATGACAATTACACTTGTTAATATTTTTGTAGGATAACATTGAATGTCTGTCAAATTGGGGACAATAGACTGGAAAATTTTCAATCATCCAGTCTAAAATTTAGAAGTCAAGTTTTTAAAACAGTTTGGGTAGCAGCTTTCTAATTTGTGCTAGATTTGTTTTAGATATCAGATTGTTCATTGTAAATATTATCTTTGTCAGGTTTTATATTCTAAAAACATAGAAATGTAATTGAGCCTTGTTATGTAAAAAAATAATTGGTTTCATATTTTAACTTTTACCTAGCAATCCTAGTAAGTCCCATAATGTGGACAGTTTATCTGTGGTTCCTTTTCACTGTTGTATAAAAAAGTCAGATTATTTATGATTATTTGCAGTTTTATTCATTATTTCCAATTATGTAGCTAATTTACCTCAATAGTACTTTCAGCATGAGGTTGGAGAAGATGATGATGCCTTCTTTGTTTTGTTCTGTTAAAAATAATCAAAACACAAAGAAATTAAAACATAACATTTATTTTGCGTAGTTATTCTGTATGTGGAGCGCTAGTGTCATAGTGGTTAAGAAGCTGGCTGCTAACCAAAGGGTCAGCAGTTTGAATCCCCTAGCTGCTCCTTGGAAACCATAAGAGGCACTTCTACTGTGTCTTATAGAGTTACTATGAGTCAGAATTGACTCAAAGGCAATGGCCTGTGTGTTGTTTTTGTTATTCTGTATGCATGTAGGGAGATCATTTTGTGTCTAAAAACAAGTGGCTCAAAGCAGGCTAATTACAATGTTAAAAAAAAAAAAACCTTTATATTAGCTCAAAGCAATAACAGAATATTTAATTTTCCTATAATTTAATTGACAACATCTGTGGAAAGAGACGATGGAAAAGCTCAATATAATCAGTCAGGAAAAGGCCAACTGAGGAACAGACCATCAATTGCTCATACGCAAGTTCAAGCTGAAACTGAAGAAAATTAGAAAAATCCTTGAAAGCCAAAGTACAACTTTGAGTATATCCCACCTGAATTTAGAGACCATTTCAAGAATAAATTTGAGACATTGAACACTAAAGACCAGAGACCAGAGAGTTGTGTAATAACATCAAGAACATCATACATGAAGAAAGCAAGAGGTCATTAAAAAGACAGGAAAGAAAGAAAAGATCAAAATGGATGTCAGAACAGACTCTGAAATTTGCTCTTGAACATAAATTAGTTAAACTGAAAGGAAAAAATGATGAAGTCAATGTAAACAGAAGATTTCAAAGGGCAGCTGAGATGACAAAGTAAAGTATTACAACCACTTGCGCAAAGACCTGAAGATAGAAAACCAAAAGGGAAGAACACATTAAAAGAACTGAAGAAAAACTTGAAGCCTTGAGTTAAAATACTGAAGGATCCTGTGAGGAAAATATTAAACAATGCAGGAAGCATCAAAAGAAGTTGGAAGGAACACACAAAGTCACTATACCAAAAAAAAAAAAAAAAAAAGTCAACTTTCAACCATTTCAGAAGGTAGCATATAATCAGGAACTGATGGTATTGAAGGAAGAAGCCCAAGCTGCAGTGAAGGCATTGGCAAAAAAGCAAGGCTCCAGGAACTGATGGAATACCAGTTGAGACGTTCCAACAAAGGGATGAAGCACTGGAAGTGCTCACTTGTCTATGCCAAAACATTTGGAAGACAGCTACCTGGCCAACCTACCTACTGAAAGAGATCTACGTTTGTGTCTATTCCGAAGAAAGGTGATCCGACTGAATGTGAAATTATCAAACAATATCGTTAATATCACATGCAAGTAAAAATTTGCTGAAGATCATTTAAAAGCAGCTGCAGCAGTATACTGAGAGGTAGCTGCCAGAAATTCAAGTCATGTCAGAAGAGAAGGTGGAATCAGGGATATCATTGCTGATGTCAGATGGATCCTGGCTAAAAGCAAAGAATACCAGAAAGATGTTTACCTATGTTTTATTGACTATGCAAAGGGATTTGAATGTGTCGATCATAACAAATTATGGATAACATTGTGAAGAATAGAAATTACAGAACACTTAATTGTACTCATTAGGAACCTGTACATAGATCAAGAGGCAGTCGTTTAAACAGAACAAGGGGATACAGCGTGATTTAAAGTCAGGAAAGGTGTGCGTCAGGGTTGTATCCTTTCACCATACCTACTCAATCTGTATGCTGAGCAAATAATATGAGAAGCTGGACTATATGAAGAAGAATGTGGCATCAGGATTGGAGGACGACTCACTAACAACCTGTGATATGCGGATAACACAACCTTGCTTGATGAAAGTGAAGAGAATTTGAAGCACTTACTGATGAAGATCAAGGTCACAGCCTTCAGTATGGATTACACCTCAACATAAAGAAAACAGAAATCCTCACAACTGGACCAATAAGCCACATCATGATAAATGGAGAAAAGATTGAAATTGTCAAGGATTTCACTTTACTTGGATCCACAATCAACACTCATGGAAGTAGCAGTCAAGAAATCAAAAGACATCTCATTGGGAAAATCTGCTGCAAAAGACCCCTTTAAGGTGCTGAAAAACAAAGATGTCACCTTGAATACTAAGGTGCACCTGACCCAAGCCATGGTGGTTTCAGTTGTCTCACACGCATGTGAAAGCAGGACCATAAATAAGGAAGACTGAAGAAGAATTGACGCCTTTGAATTGTGGTGTTGGCGAAGAATACTGAATATACCATGGACTGCCAAAAGAATGACTAGATCTGTCTTGGAAGAAGTACAGTCAGAATCCTCCTTGGAAGCAAGCGTGGCAAGACTTTGTCTCACATCTTTGGACATGTTGTCAGGAGGGATCAGTCCCTGGAGAAGGACATCATGCTTGGCAAAGTAGAGAGTCAGTGAAAAAGAGGAAGATCCTCAATGAGATGGATTGACACAGTGGCTGCAACAAAGGACTCAACCATGCCAAGAATCGTAAGGATGGCACAGGACCAGGCAGCATTTACTTATGTTGTATGTAGGGTTGCTATGAGTTGGAAGCCACTGGACAGCACCTAACAACAACATGGTTTGTTAAACAAACTGCAAATTTTAAGGAAGCGGATCTCCTTTCAAAAAGAAAAATGCTCTCACAGACTAGGGATTTTCCTAAAACCTAATACAGGATATCTTTTTTTTTTTCCTTAATCATGCAAGTTTCTATGGTGGCAAAGTATTTAACAGTTGTTGCATTAGCATTAAACACTAACATCTGAAAATTTCATCTTTTATATATTTGTAGGTATGAGACCCTTTGAAATTAAAATTAAGGAAGCACAGGGTCATTTTCATTAAATCACACAAGAGGTAATGGGTTTGTTATTTACTACCCTTTTTGAGCTCCAAAAGGCTAATTTTCAATTTTGGGTCAAGATTTTACTGTTAATTTTGAGCTACTGGGTAAAAGAAATCCCTTAAAATCAAAGAAAACTGTCTGCTTACTTTCCTCCCCTCCCCCCAATTTCTAATCTCAAAAGAAAAGGTTTCAATATTTAGCCCCTAACATCAAATTTACAGGCATTTGCTGTAGTAGTCTGTTCTTTCTTTTAGTTTAGAAAAATTTTAGAAAAAATTCATTTTGTATCAAATTTGCTAAAAGGACATTTTTAAAAATGAATGGATGCTGAATTTAATAAGTTTTCCTCTCATTTTAATGTTGGCAAATTATGTTTCTATAAAAACAAATTCATGTATAAGTTCAAATATATCAGCATAGAATTAAAGTATTCTTTTACAGTTTTTAACCATCTACAGGTTCTATCATAGTGTCAAATTTTTCAATATGGTATTCTTCTTCTTCTTTCTTTATTCCTGGACAGTCTCTCCAAAAATGATTAAGACTATTTCAGTAAACCCAGATTTTGTCCAAATTTTACTGGATAAATGTTTTTTATTCAATTAATTTTTTTCCCTCTGATGTTCTTTTCTCTATTCCCTCACTTTTTTTCTTTTACAGTATTTAATGTGTTATACTTGTTCTAAGTTCTCATGATGAATAGTTGCCTCATTTGTTTATAATCATATATATGGGAATACAAACATGTGCATATACATATTTGCTATCCCAAAGTATTTTCTGATTTCCATTATTATGTTTACGTTGACTTACGTGCACTTTTAATGGATATTTTGAATTCTATACTTGCTGAAGGATTAATAATTTTATCTATCAATTTCAAGCTTAATTGACCAATATTGAATGCTTTCAATCCTTCGAAGTTTGTTCAGGATCATTTTATGGTTATATACATATGTAAATGGTCAATTCTATATATTTATAAAATTGTCTCAGAAGAATGCAGGCTTTAGGAATAAAAGATGCAACCAGGTATACATATAGGTGAAAAACTTGATTTTATTTAGAGTTGAAATACATTGTTGTAAGTTATGCAATTATGATATATGCATAATTGAACTTTATAGAGCATTAAGATTTTACTCCTCAGTTTTATCATCTGTATAATGGGGATAATATAATAAAAATAAAAACCCTAACCACTCTGTCTACTTTAAAGGTCCATTGTGATAAAATACAACACTTAGTAAATTATAAAGCAGTGTAGTAATATTTTTTGTTTTCACAAATAAAAATACATAGCTATTATGTAATGCCCTGTTACTTATCTAATTTTATGTTCATTCATTGATATGTGTGTTTTACCTTATCTCAATTTTTAGTCATTCACAAGCAGTGAGTGTGGTTTTATATTCTGTGTGAACTCTCTATATATTGCACAGAAAAGATGCTTAAAAAATTTTCTTGCATATCTTGATTTTGGATAATGATAGCAGTTTAAAACACTTATTTAATAACTTTGTTAATATATGGTATAAATGTAAAACTTGGATAAAGCAACTGTAAGGCTTTAACATAGGAAATTTTGTTGTTACTATTGTTTTCTGGTCAATTCTATGTAAATAAAACCTACTTATAAACTTATTCAAACTATAAATGTGATATTGAGACCAATATGTTTAGTTTATGGAGTGACGATGTTGAACTTTATCTGAGCCCTGTGATCCTGAAAAACAGAGGTTAATCCCTACACTCTTTTGTGTTCCAGAAAACAGCTCACTGCAAATAACCACCCTTCCCCATAATACATAGACAAAATTCATGAATGCCGCCTGTTTACTTATGACAAGACCAGACACAGATCTCCCAAATTCCCATTCTTTGCTTCAGAAATGATAACCCAAACTGTCTCTCTCCACTGATCAACCACAAAATTGCTTGGTAACCGAATTTTGGTTAAGCTCCTCTGTCCCCCCAGTCATCCTCAGCCTGAATTTATTCTTAAAAACAAAACAAAATAAAACCTAACCGGCTGCCCAAGAATCCATTCAAATCATGGTGACCCCATGTATTACAGAGAAGAACTGCTCCACAGTATTTTTTTGGCTGCAATCTTTAGGGAAGCCAATTCCAAATTATATAATTTCATCAATATTTACTTTAGCCTTAAGCTCCAAAAGAATTATTTTAAAAACATAACTATAATATCATCATGCTCCTTAAAAATCATTAAATATATATAGTTCACATCTTCCTAATTGTCTAATGATTTTTAAATATAATTTACTTCTTCAAATCGGGATAGGAATTAGATTCATACATTGCAAATGTGCTATTGTCAAAGACTCTTTTAACCCTCAGGGTACTGTCTAATATAGTAGCCACTAGCTACATGGGGCTATTTAAGTTTAAGTTTAAATTGTCTAAAATCAAATAAATTAATATTCTCATCCCTCATACCCAATAGCCTCATGTCAAGAATTCAGAAGCCGCATGTGGCTAATAGTGGCTACAGCATTGGATAGAACAAATATATAACATTTTCATAATCACAAAAATTCTCTTAATGAGCTTTAAGTTTGATTTTTAGCAAAAGTAGTTTACTGAGTACATTTCACAGAAGGCACATGCTGTGTAGCTCTCTCATATCGGAGATTGTTGCTTGGATCCAGTATTTCATTAAAGACTGTGAATTTTTTTAATACTTTAATTGTATCATTTTTTTCCTTATGTATGAAGGGGAGAATTTATATAAAGACAAGCTTGCATTCATCCACTAATTGGCTACTATGATGTCAAGTCCACATAGATATGGCAGGATAAATATTCTGTTCATCCCCTCTATTTACTATTTTTTCAAAAAATAAATTGGTTTCCCAGATAGATGATAAATAGATAGCTGCCTTAGAGTCCACTCTGACTCATGGCAATATTATGTACAACAGTACTGGATGTTATGCAGCCTGTTTAGTAGCTGCACTGGCCAATCAATTTCCCTTTACTTCCTCTGTTTGGGGGCTCCATTTAGGTTGATGAGCTTGTATTTTTGTTACTATTCAGAAGGTAATAAGACAGCTTCCAGTGCATTGGCCACTAAAGTACCATTCACTACAGGTTGTCCTGAGGAAGTCAAAAGTTCCCTCTGTTTCCGTAACATTCCGATGTCATGGACCACTTCATACCCATAATGAGAATATATACACACACACACATATTAACTGACTGGACTTCTGCCAACTTACATGCTCTTGTCCAGGATATAAACTCAGCTTGTTGGGTTGAGGTTATCTTAGACAAAGGTCTGCTTTCCAATATATCTACCGCAGAAATGACAGTGCATTCTCCTTGATACCTAGAACTAGAGCCTTCAGGTTTTAGGTATGTGCCATCTACAAACAGCATAAGTGAAGGGTTTGAGACCAGAGTTTCTTGCAGATCTATTCTAAGAGATAAAAGTTGATCTGTTAAGTCAAAACAGCCATGATTAATGTCATCATCATTGCAATCATGCTTGAGGGTAGCTGGATTTAAGGCCCCTTTTTTGTACACTATGTAATCTAAGGTTGGGGACAACTAGAAAAGCTTCATATAAAGTTAGTTGACTAGCAGAAAGGTGTTGGGTTAGAGAAGAATTTAAGATGAAAGAAACTGCATGTGGAACATAAAAATCTAAATTATTTATATTATTATATCAGCTGCTGTTTCTACTAATTTAGTAGTGGCTGCAACCACTTGACGACATGGAGGATAAGCTCTAGCTACTGGATCTAATTGTACACTGCATTACCCTACAGGTTTCTGTCTATCTTTATGCTTCTGAGTTCAGACTTCTAATGCATTTCCTTGTCTTTCAGAAAGGAAGAGAAAGAAATGTAAAGAACAGTTAGGGAATCCAAGAGCTGGAGTGTGACTTAGGGATTCTACTAATTTGGTTACATCTTGCACAGCTTCCATATACAGCTTGAAAAGTTCAGATATATTACCCTTAAGATATGCATAAAGAGGTTGTGCTAGCAAAGAGAAATTTTGAATCCAAGTTCTACAATATCCACACAATCATAAAATTTTCCTTAACTGTTTCTTTATTGTAGGTATAGAGTAGGAAAAGATAGATGATATTCATTTGGGGTCTATTTAGATTCCCTCTTCTGAGATTAAATGACCAAAACATTTTACTTAAGGAAGGGCAAACTGAAAATTTTCTCTGGATGCCTTATGACCTCTAATGGTTAGATGGAGTAATAACAGAGAACTACCTTGTATGTTTGCTTGCTCTGTGTTAGACCAGACTAAAAGATCTTCAACATACTGGAGCAACATGTATTTGTATTCAAAAGGTAAAAGCAACAAGTAAGCAAGTAAAATCTGGGAAAAGTGATGGGATTCTCCATAAATCCTTGGGGCATGACAGTCCAAAAATATTCTTGATTATCCCACATAAAAGGAAACAAAAATTGGCCGTCTGGATGAAAGTAAATACTGAAAAAGCACTTCAGAGTTCAATGACTGTAAGCCATGCAGCTTCTGGTGCAATTTGGACTCATAGCAAATGTGGATTTATAACAACAGAGGTTTATGGGATAACATTGTAGATAATAGTGTTAAGATTTTGTACAAATCACCAACTATGGTTATTACTTTTCCTGACAGGAAATACTGTGGTATTACAAGGGTTATGTGTTAGTCATCTAATGTTGCTATAACAGAAATACCAAAAATAGATGGCTTTAACAAAGAGAAATTTATTTTCTCACAGTCTGGTAATTTAGAAGTCCAAATTCCGGGTGTCAGCTCCAGGGGAAGAATTTCTCTGTGAGCTTTGGAGGAAGGTCCTTCTCATCAGTCTTACCCTGGAATACAAGCTTCTCTGTGAAGGAATCCCAGGTTCAAAGGACATGCTCTGCTTCCAGCACTGCTTTATCGGTGGTATGAGATTCCCGTGCCTCTCTGCTCATTTCTCTCTTTTATATCTCAAAAAAGATTGACTCAAGACAAAATCCAATCCTGTAGATTGAGTCCTGCCTCATTAACACAACTGTAACCTATCCCAGCTCATTAACATCATAGAGATAGGATTTACAACACTTAAGAAGATCACATCAGATGATAAAATGTTGGACAATCACACAATATTGAAAATCATGACCTAGCCAAATTGATACACATATTTTTACAGGACACAATTCAATCCATGACAGGTTAGTACATGGAATGAACAATCCCTTTTCTACTCTTGAATGATAGGTTTTAGTCTTCCTTTACTGCAGGTTTTTAAAGGTATTGAGCTACTTTTGGTAAGGGCTTAGTACGGTCTATTAAGACTTTAATACGTTCAGTTGATAGAATGCCACCAACATCTTAGATGAGGAATCCATAATTATGAGAGTTTCTTTTTCTAAGGGTGAGGTTTCCTCTTCCTTTTTTCCTAAGGGTGGGGTTTCCTCTTCCTCTGATACCAAAAGATCTTGTAATAAAGTGCTTCTTCTGTCTCAGGCGTCTGAGTCTTACCTTTATTTTCAATGTCAGGGAAAATGAGTAATCTATCCCCTTCATTTGTAAACTGAATACGGCATTTACACTTAGGAAGAAGATTGTCCCCTACCAAATTTATAGGAGTACTATTTACATAGTAAAAAGGGGTATAGTCTTCTATTGGCCTTAAAGAAACTGGTATGATTAAAGAATGGGTTAAAATTTGTTCTTTATTGGAAACCCCTAAGACACGAGAAGTTTAAGTAATCCAGGAAAGAGGCTTTTGCGTACTCCAGGGTTGATTGCCAACAATGTCATACCCATGTCCACAAGGAAAGTATGATGCTCCGCCATTTACTTGAAGTGTGACATTGCAACAACAGCACTACTGCCAAAACCTCTATAATCTCCCGAGGGCATCACAACATTGATTTGTTTAAAGAGTGTGCTGAAGGAGTCAGCTTTTGTTTATTCTTAAACTTAGGATAATCTATTTTAAAATTACCAGGTTTCTTTCAATAGTTACACACCATGGGAGCAGTATAATTGGTGGGAGAATTCCCTTGTTCTGGCTTTGCTCCCATAGGTTTCTATAACCATTGCAATTGGTGAGCCATTCATTTTTCTTTGTGTTTTGCTCAGCCTTTTGTTGTTCCATTAAAAAAATAAAAAATACAAAAACCTGTTGCCATAGAGTCAATTCCCACTCATAGCAACCCTATAGGACATAGTAGAACCGCCTCATATGGTTTCCAAGAAGCAGCTAGTGGATTTGCACTGCTGAACTTCTCATTAGCAGCTAAGCTCTTAACCACTGTTCCAGAGTTTGGTTTAACTTATAGGCTAAAGTGGCTAATTCATAAGCATCAATACTTTTCCAATTTAACTGATGCCTTTTTACCATTTTGGCTAATTCAAGATCCAATCTTCCTACAAATAGTGAATTAAAAGTGATCTTAGCCCCTTCACCAGTAATTTTTAACCCTGAATGTTCTATAAACATTTTAGATAATCTATCTCTATAATTATAGATTATCCTTTTCTTAATTGCAAGCTTGCAAGTTTGCCCAATTGATTTTTGAAGAGAAAGCTTTGAGGAAACAATCTATAAGCTCTCCTATTCATCCCTTTGAATCTAACAGATACCTATAATAACAAAGATTTTTCAGAATCTATCCATTCTGATATTTCCATCCACTTACGGGCATCACCAGGACCTAACAAAAAATTTATTAAATTATAAATATCAGCAGAACCTGTCTCATATTATTTTTCAGATAATGGCCTAAATTCATGAATAAACTTATGGGGGGTTCCATTGGATCAGGGAACTCTGTTACAATGACCCTAAATGCAGCCTTTGACCATGGATGGAAGGAGACCTCAGGGTTCCTGCCTTTGGCTCTTTGGGCCCTTGTTTAACTACTAAGGGATTTGTGGGCTCAATATCTTCTGACCTAGCAAATGGCATTTCAGATAAAGACAAATTCTCTAAGTCTTATAGACTGGAAGGATATAGGTTGGAAAGCAATGATTTGATTAAGTCCAATTTTGTACCATCTGCCAACACTTTTTGCAATGTTTGAATTTGTTTGGCTTGCTTAGACTCAATTCCTGTACCGAGGCAAATTTGTCATGATGTTGCCAATGGGATGCCTCAGAACACCAGTTAAAAAAAGAAAAAAAAAAAAAAAACTTCCCATTTTGATTGTTTTATGCAAAACCCTTGACTTTCTAGTTTACATATCAAGTATAATAATTTAGCCAAATCATAACCTCCCCATAGTGGCCTTTGTTCAGCCTCACAGTTCTTAGTGAGAGAGTGTCATTTTTTAAAATATTGACCAGCAGTGACAAGAAAGTTTTGAACCATATAGGCAGAAGGTGTCCTGGATGGGCGGCTTTTGTCACTCTTGCTATTAGTTTTTCCCATTTTCTTTTGTTAGCTAATGCAGAAATGAACAGGAGAAAAACAAAAACATAAAATCAAGAAATGCAGTTTTGCCAAAAGACCTCCAGATGGAGTGCTTAAACAAGAAATCTCAAAATGATACTTCAAATAAAAGATCCCAAGATCAGTCAAAAAAGAATATGACAAAATAACATCTCCTATATATAAAAAAATTATTATGCAGAAAGGCAATAAAGTTTGTACTTTGATAGCACTTACCTCAGTTGGAGAATCTCTAAAGGGGACACGAACTATTGGAATACAATGGTGCTGTGGCATCAATAAGCAGTCCAGGACTTCCAGATATCTGAAGAAGAATTCTTGAGTGAAGACTTTTCTCTCAGCACCAATCTGTTATAGTGTCAATTTATTGTGACACATCAGAAAGCAAAAAATGGGATTTGGGTCTGTTTACATCCTGAGTACTTGTAACCAATTTCCTATTTTTTGTTTTGTGATGTGCCACAATAAAGATCTCTTTGTTGCACAAGTGAAAGTTGTTACTCTGCAACAATAGTGACATTTTATATTGTTCAAAGTAAAAAGAACAAAAGAAGGTATGTTCTGAGAAGTCTTGCTACTATACCAATCCTCAGGGCTCCCTTCCTTTCCATTTGTCTAAACTTTTTCTAAAATACTGTTCCATTTTTTATACTGTAAGAAAATACGTATACAGTCTGTAATCCCCTGCATGAGTGATTAGCAATGGTAAATTGTCTAGCCTTTTCTCTACTGTACTTGATTCACAGGACATCTGAGGATTTTTCTGTGGAGGTGTACAAGGTTACCTCTTTTCTTGTGGAGTTGCAGAGTACTGAATTATATGGAGTTCTTTAATAAGCCTTCCACTGAGAGGCCACTGGATTTTTTCTAATCCTTTGCTATCAAATACTATGTGATAAACTTGTATTTCTGCTAATGTGGACAGAATATTCCTGGAAGTGGGATATCTAGGCTATAGGGTAAATGAATTTGTCATATGGCTGGATAGTGATTGATGTTGCCTAATATACATATTTTTTTTAATACCCCTCAGTGGGATAGGATTGTTCATTTGTATTCCCACAAAGAGGAATAGAGTGTTTGAGCAACCTCGAATAGAATAAGTTATTAACAGGTTTCCACAAATTTTGATCTGTATTTTTCTTACAATGTGGGCAGCTAAACATCTTTTCTTATGTATAAGACCCATTTGTCTGTGGATTGGAGATTCCTGGAACAGCTAAAATTTTGTTGCTACTGTCTTGCTCTGAGGCCCCATCTCTTTAAGTGCCACCCTATAGTTTCCCCTCATGAATCACTTCCGAATAATTCAATAATCCCAAATAAATAGCACTATTAAAACAATACAAAAACACAATCTAGGCCAACATGATGCTATACACAAAAGCACCACTACAGCAAAGACCCAAAAAACTAAGCAAAACAGATACGATTGTCAATCCCGGAATCCTAAGTGTCAAATGAAGGGCTAAATAACTCAACGAAGCACCAAATGGGATAAGAAACTGACAGAGAACAGAGAATGAGGAGAGCTACAGAGTGGAGGTCCCCTAGCAGCTAATAAGGCATGGACATGCCATCTTGGACCCCTAAGCCACAAAGAACTGTGGACATGGAACTGGCAACTCCACAGAGCTCCCAGCAGGAGACAGAGCTCCTGGTAAACATGGATACATGTTTCCCACCCACTACTCTTCTTCCCCTGTGTGGCCTCTGACACTTTCTGGCAGTCGTCGGCCGTTCAGCCTGAGAGATGCCAGCTGCTTGATGCTTGGATTCACCCTGCCCCCACCAGCTGGTTCGTTCAGTGTCATTTTTTTTTTGGTGTTGTTATTGTTTTTTAGCTAAGTTTTTTTTTCTCTGTCTCTTCCTTCTTTTCCTTTCTTCTGCCTAGCTGGCTCCTTGTGCCATCTCTGTTCCTTCTTGATGGGCAGGCCATGCTGCTTAGCTGGGGGGCCACTTCTCTGGTCCATGCCACCACACTTGTGAGCTCCCTCAGAGCATTTTTTGTTTGTTTCTTGACCCTCTCTACTTTCCTTTCTTCAGGTGCCGTCTCTGCCATTTTTGACAGGCTGTGTCACACCAATCAGCTGAAGAACCTCCAGCACATGGCTTCCCCAGTCCATGCCACTTCTGTTTCCCTATATTATTCTATATTATCTCTCCTTTTACCCACACCCACTTAGCTCCACACATAACATACTCCCCCTTCTCTCCAGCCTAACTATGCTGCTCATTGAGTGACACACACCCAAGCAACACAGGTGCAGACCACCAGATGCTGCCCTGCATTGCCCCCTGACCCCACCCTATTGGCACCAATATGTGTCACTAACAACCCATCCCTCCCCCACCCTCTATACTGGACCTGCCCTGCTGCACCATAACTAAGCAACTGCCCTTGTCCACCTGGGCAAGTTCGTGAGAGATACTGTGCCCATAGACAAAGAATGCCCAGCCTGCCTGCCTAAACATAACCAAATAAAACTAAAAAATCAGCATGAGACAAACAAATCTACAATCAATAAATGATGAAAATAATTCCTGAATGTCTCAAAGACAGTAGACAATATCAAAACATATTTAAAACAAAACAAACAAACAAAAAAAAAGGTTAGGATGGCTCCAGAAAGAGTCCAAAATAAAACATCAGATGTCCTTCTTGTACTAGAAAAAGCACTGGAACTATCTGATAGGGAATTCAAAACTCTAATATTCAGGGCCTTCCAAGAAATGAAGGAAAACACAGAAAAAATAAGGAAAAAATAGACAAATTATGGAAAATACAGACAAAATCATGAAAAAGAAGCAAAATTATGGAAAAGATGGACAAAACAATGGAAGAATTCAAGAAAATAATACAGGAACAAAATGTCAAAAAAAAAAAAAACTAGAAATCATGCAAAAACAGCAATTAGAAATCCAAAAGATAAACAACAAGGTCTCAGAAATGGACAGTCATAGAAGGTTTTAGGTGTAAATTTGAAGCAACGGAAGACAGGATCAGCAAAATTGAAGGCAAATCTTTTGATACCACTTTGTCTCAAGAAAAATCAGAGAAAAGAGTGAAGAAAAATGAAGACACTCTGAGAAAGATGTGAGATAAAATAAAAAAATTGCATGCGATGAAAGTTCTAGAACAGTGGGGGATGGACAACACAGACAGAATCATTGAAGATTTGCTGTAGAAAAGTTCCATAATATCATGAAAGACAAAAAGCTGACCATCCAAGAAGCTCAAGAACTCCATAAAGGATAGACCCCAAAAGAAAATCACCAAGGCATACCATAATCACACTTGCTAAAACGAAAGACACAAAAGAATTCTGAGAGAGCTTGAGAAATCAAAAAATCATACAGAGAGGAAACAATAAGACTAAACTCTGATTACTCTGCAGAAACCATGCAGGCAATAAGGCAATGGGATGACATATATGAAATCCTGAAAGAAAATAACTGCCAAACAAGAATAACATACCCTGCAAAAATTCTTCCTCAAATATGACAGTGAAATTAGGACATTTACATATAAACAGAAATTAAGGGAAATGTAAAAACCAAATCAAACTTATGAGAATTATTAAAGAGCATCCTTTGGTTAGAGAACTAACAACATCAGGCAATAGCCTGAATTTAGGATGAAAGACTGCATCAGCCAGATGCCAACCTAAGTAATGAACCCTAAAGGATAACACAAAACTAAAAAATTTACAACAGGGAAACAAAGAGGTCAATTGTAAATGGCAACAACATCAGGACAATAAAAGAAGGAATAAATGGTGTAGGTACAGAACTTCCAAATGGAGAGGAAGTCAAGGTGATATGAATCAATAAAAGGTTGGTTCCAACTTAGGAAGATAGGGGTAAATTTCAAGGTAACCAAAAAGAAAGTTAAAGAACTATCTTAGTCATCTAGTGCTGCTATAACAGAAATACTGCAAGTGGATGGCTTTAACAAAGAGAAGTTTATTCTCTCACAGTCCAGTCGGCTAGAAGTCCGAATTCTGGGCACTGGCTCCAGAGGAAGGCTTTCTTTCACTGTCAGCTCTGGAGGAAGGTCCTTGTCATCAGTCTTCTCTTGGCCTGAGAGTATTTCAGTGCAGGAACCTCAGGTCCAAAGGATGCGCTGTGTCCCTGGTGCTGCTTTCTTGGTGGTATGAAGTTCTCATGTCTCTCTGCTCAATTCTGTCTTTTATATCTCAAAAGAGATTGGCTTAAGGCACTATCTAATCTTGTAAATCTCATCAATATAACTGTCATTAATCCATCTCATTACATCACAGTGATAGGATCTACAACACATAGGAATATCACATCAGATAACAAAATGGTAAACAATCATACAATACAGGGAATCGTGGCCCAACCAAGTTGACACATATTTTGGGGGGATACAATTCAATCCGTGACACAAAATTGCTATGAAAATAAAGAAGAAAAACATAAAGTCTCAATAAACACAACATCTGCAAAAATGAAAGAAATAACAAAAAATCCACAAACAAAAGGAATTCAGCACAGAAGAGTAAGAGGAACAAAGAAAAAGTCAGCACTGCAAAAAAAAAAAAAAAAGCACTACAAAGTTACAGCAATAAACTCACATCTATCAATAATCACACTGAACATAAATGGCTTAAATGCACCCAGAAAGAGACAGTGACGTAATGGATTAAAAAAAAGGACATGTTGATATGCTGTCTACAAGAGACACACCTTAGAAACCAAGAACTAGATATATTAAAAATCAAAGAATGGAAAAAATATATTAACAAAACAGCCACCAAAAAAGAGCAGGAAGGGCAATACTAACCTCAGATAAAATAGACTTTAAAACAAAATCCACCATAAAAGACAAAGAAGGATGTGACAGGGATCCAAAATACATGAAACAAACTCTAACAACACTGAAAAGAGAAATCAACATTTTCAAAATAATAGTAGGAGACTGCGACATACCACTCTTAGTAAATGACAGAATATCTGGAAAGAAACTTGACAAAGGTACAGAAGATCTAAAGGCCGCAGTCAACCAACTTGACCTCATAGACATATATAGAACACTCCACCCAATAGCAGCAAAGTACACGTTCTATTCCAATGCACATGGAACATTTCCCAGAATAGGCCACATCTTAGGCCACAAAGCAACCCTCAACAAAATCCAAATCATTGAGATAATACGAAGTATCTTCTCTGATCACTATACCATCAAAGTAGATATTAATAACAGGAAAAGCAAGGGGAAAACCACTGGGTAATAGAAGAAATCAAAGATGGAATCAAAAGTTTCCAAATATGAAATGAGAATGAAAACACATCATACCAAAATCTTTGGGACACAACGAAGGCAGTGCTCAGATGTCAATTTATAGCAATAGGTGCACACATCAAAAAAGACAAAAGGGCAAAATCAAAACATGAGCTACATAACTGGAGCAAATTGAAAGAGGACAGCAAAAGAAGCCCACAGGCACCAGAAGGAAGGAAATAATAAGGATCAGAGCTAAAATAAATGAAATAGAGAACAGAAAAACAATAGAATCAACAAAACCAAAAGATGGTTCTTAGAGAGGATCAACAAAATTGACAAACCTTTGGCCAAATTGACAAAAGGTAAACAGGAGAGGACACAAATTACCCAAAAAAAATAAATGAAATGAGGGACATTACAACAGACCTAACTGAAGTAAAAAGGATCATGACAGAGTTTTATTTAAAAAAAAAAAAAAAACTATTCTCCAACAAATTTGAAAACCCAGAGGATATGGAGAATTTCCTAGAAACACACTACCTACCCAAACTGAAGTTTTAAATCTGAAGAGATCCATAGCAACAGAAGAGATTGAAAAGGTACTAAAACAACTCTCAACAACAACAACAAAAAGCCCTAGCCGAGATGGCTTCACTGGAAAATTCTTCCAAATATCCAGAGTAGAGCTTACACCAGTACTACTCAAACTATTTCAGAATATGGAAATGGAAGGGATACTTCTGAATCCATTCTATGAAGCCAGGATAACCCTGATACCAAAACCAGACAAAGGCACCACAAAAAAAGAAAATTACAGAGAAATATCTCTCATGAATATAGACACAAAAATTCTCAAAAAAATTCTAACCAATAGAATTCAGCATCATACCAAAATAAATAAATAATAATACCCCACCTACCAAGTGGGATTCATACCAGATATGCAAGATGGTTCAACACTAGAGAATCAATCAGTGTAATCCATTGCATAAATAAAAGAACCACATGATCATCTCAATTGATGCAGAAAAGGCATTCGACAAAGCCCAACACCTACTCCTGATAAAAACTCTTGATAAAATAGGTATAGAAGGGAAATTCCTCAACGTAATAAGAGCATCTATACAAAACCAATAGCCAACATCATTCTGAATAGAATGAGGCTGAAAACATTAGCCTTGAAAACAGGAAGAAGATAAGGTTGCCCTTTCACACCACTCCTACTGGAAGTCCTAGCTAGAGCAATAAGGCAAGAAAAAGAAATAAAGGGCATCCAGATAGGTAAAGAAGAAATAAAATTGTCCCTGTTTGCAGATGATATACGATACTACACATAGAAAACCTAAAAGACTGCATGAGAAAACTACTGAAACTAATAGAAAGATTCAGCAGAATAGCAGGAAACAAAACCAACATACAAAAATCTGTTGGTTTCTTATACACCAATAAACAGAACTACAAAAAGGGAATCAGGAAAACAATACCACTTATAATAGCCCCTAAAAAAATAAAATACTTAAGAATAAATCTAACCTGGGATGTAAAAGACTTATACAAAAAAAAAAAAAAAAACACTACTGCAAGAAACCAAGAGACCTACATAAATGGAAAAATATACTATGTTCATGGATAGGTAGACTCAACATTGTGAAAATGTCAATTGTAGTATCTACAAATACCATGTAATCCCAATCCGAATACCAACAGCATTCTTTAAAGGGATGGAAAAACTGATCACTAACTTTATATGGAAAAAGAAGAGGCCTCGAATAAGTAAAGCACTATTAAAGAAGAAGAATGAAGTGGGAGGACTCCTGGTTCCTGATCTCAGAATGTACTATACAGTTGTGGTAGTCAAAACAGCCTGGTACAGGTACAACGACAGACACATTGACCAATGGAACAGAATTGAAAACTCAGATGTAAATCCATCTACCTAGGGTTGCCTGATCTTCGACAAAGGCCCAAAGTCCATTAAATGGGGAGAACACAGTCTTTTTAATAAGTGGTACTGGTGAAGCTGGATGTCCATCTGCAAAACAATGAAACAGGACCCATACCTCACACCATACACAAAAACAAATTCAAAATGGATCCAAGACCTAAATATAAAACCAAAACCAGTAAAAAATGTAGAAGAAAAAATATGGTCAATGCTAGAGGCCCTAATACAGAGCATAAACAGGATACAAACCATAACTAACAATACATAAATATCAAAATATAAGCTAGATGATGGAAACTTTTAAAAATTAAGCACTTGAGCTCATCAAAAGACTTTATTAAGAGAGTAAATACAGAACTTACAGACTGGGAAAAAATTGGGGGCTATGACAAATTTGACAAAGGACTAATCTCTAAAATCTATAGGAAAATTCAACACCTCTACACCAAAAAAGAAAATAATCCAGTTAAAAATGGGCAAAGGATATGAACAGACACTTCACCAAAGAAAACATTCAGGTGGCTAACAGACACATGAGGAAATGTTCATGAACACTGGCCATTAGAGAAATGCAAATCAAAACCACAATGAGATATCATCTCACCCTGACATTACTGGTACAAATCAAAAAAAGAAAATAATAAATGTTGGAGACACTGTGGGGAGATTGGAACTTTTATGCACTGCTGGTGGGACTATAAAATGGTGCAACCATTTTGGAAAATGGTGTCGTGCTTCCTTAAAAAGCTGAAAAGAGAAATACCATGAGATTCCTCAATGCCACTCCTAGGAATATATAGAGAAATAAGACCTGTCACACAAATAGACATATACACACCCGTGGTCATTGCAGCATTATTCACAAGAGCAAAAAGATGGAAACATCCTAAGTGCCCATCAACAGATGAATGGATAAACAAACTATGGTACATAAAGAACAATGATGTATCTGTAAAACATCTCACAACATGAATGAATCTGGAGGGTATTATGCTGGGCGAAATAAGTCAATCACAAAAGGACAAATATTATATGAGACCATTATTATAAAAGCTCATGAAAATGTTTACACACAAGATGAAACAATCCTTGCTGGTTATGAGGGAGGGAAGGGGAGAGAAAACACGAAATAGACAATAGATAAGTGGTAACTTTGGTGAAGGGTAACACAGCACACAATACTGGGAAAGCCAGCACAACACGACCAAGGGAAGGTCATGGAAGATTCATGTTGTTGTTGTTGTTAGGTGCCGTCCAGTAGGTTCCTACCTGCAGGACTCTATGCACAACAAAGCGAAACACTGCCTCATCCTGCACCATCCTCACAATTGTTGCTATGCCTGAGCCCATTGTTGATGCCACTGTGTCAATCCATCTCATTAAGGGTCTTCCTGTTTTTCGCTTACCCTCTACCAAGCATGATGTCCTTCTCCAGGGACTGATCCCTCCTGGCAACATGTCCAAAGTATGTGAGATGAAGTCTTGCCATTCTTTTGCAGTCCATGGTATATTCAATATTCTTCACCAATGTCACAATTCAAAGGTGTCAATTCTTCTTTGACCTTCCTTATTCATTGTCCAGCTTTTGCACATGAGGCAATTGAAAACACCGTGGCTTGAGTCAGGCGTGACCCAGGGTGATGTCTTTGCTTTTTGACACTTTAAAGAGATCTCTTGCAGTCGATTTGCCCAGTGCAAAACTCCATAGACACATCCGAAATACCTGAGGTACTGAATTATTGGGCTGAGGGCTGGGGACCATGGTCTCAGGGAACATCCAAATCAATTGGCGTAACATAATTTATAAAGAAAATGTTCTACATCTTACTTTGGGGAGTAGCGTCCGGGGTCTTAAAAGGTTGCGAGCAGCCACCTAAGATACTCCACTGGTCTCACCCCATCTGGAGCAAGAGAGAATGAGGAAAACCAAAGACACAAGGAGAGGACTAGTCCAAAGGACTAATAGACCACAACAACCACAGCCTGTACCAGAATGAGTTCAGCACAACTAGGTGGTGCCTGGCTACCACTACCAACTGCTACCAACCCTCACAATTCAGGGTCCCAGACAGAGATGGAGAAAAATGTAGAACAAAATCCTGACTCACCGGAAAAAAAAAAAAAAAACCAGACTTACCGGTCTAACAGAGACTGGAGAAACCCCGAGCGTATTGCCCCAGTATTCTCTTTTAACTCAGTACTGAAGTCGCTCCTGAGGTTCACCCTTCAGCCAAAAAAGATTAGACAGGCCCATAAAACAGAACTAGGCAAAATGGGCACACCAGACCATGGGCAGGGACAAAAATGAAGGAGGGGACAGGAAAGGTGGTTATGGGAACCTAAGGTTAAGAAGGGGAGAGTGTTAACATGTTGTGGGGGTGCCATCCAATGTCACAGAACAATATATGTGTTAATTGTTTAATAAGAAACTAATTTGCTCTGTAAACCTTAATCTAAAATGCAGTAAAACACACACACACACACACACACACCCCACTATCTAGTCAAAGGCATTTTCTGTTTGAGTTCTCACTCAGAGAAGCCTGCCTGAGTATATAGTCTTTTGTCCTGTCATGAGGTTGTGAATTTTCCTCAATTCAGATAGATACCTAAAGTCATCTATCATCTCTGCAACGTTGAGGACTTGATTTTACCTTTATTTTTTTCTGGAGTTTCCAATCTGTCTTTAGTCATCCTATATGGAGTAGCGGAAAGAAAAAGATGCAGTCAAAAATGACAAGGAAGCTGTTGTATATTGCTAATTTATGGAAAGACATCAGTTTTCCCAAAAATTAAAATGTGACATCTAAGTTTACATGATGTTAACCTCATTATACTAGGCCCAAAAAGGAGTCGCTTGTGTTGAACCCCATGTCAGCAAACCAAAATTTAAGTTTCTATTTCTTCTAAATGACTAACCTTCCCAAGACCCGAAATCCAAGTTAATCAATTGATTCTTGGAAACGGAAATCTAAACCAGCCATTTGGGACTTGCTTGCTCTGTTAGGCCTAATTCAAAATTTTCCCTTAATCTGAAATAAGGAAAGAAAAGGCATACCAGCCACTCTGATATTTACCATGTATGGCTTCGTTGTTCCTGTGTGTCTGTTTTTACAAAGGCCCTTCCTCTGGTGCTTTGCTTGGGAGCTCTTGTCTAATTTCTGGCTGGATCCCCCGTGTCATGGATTGAATTATGTCCCCCCAAAAATGTGTGTATCAATTTGGCTGGGCCATGATTCCCAGTACTGTGTGGTTGTCCTCCATTTTGTGATTGCAATTTTATGTTAAAGAGGATTAGAGTGGGATTGTAACATCCTTACTAAGGTTGCATCTCTGATCCAGTGTAAAAGGAGTTTCCCTGGGGTGTGCCCTGCACCATCTTTTATCTTACAAGAGATGAAAGCAAAAGGAAGTGAGCATAAAGGGGGGACATCATACCACCAAGAAAGAAGAACCAGGAGCAGAGCTCGTCCTTTGGACCTGGGGTCCCTGCACAGCGAAGCTTCTAGTCCAGGAGAAGACTGATGAGAAGGACCTTCCTCCAGAGCTGATACAGAGAGAAAAGCCTTCCCCTGGAGTTGATGCCATGAATTTGGACTTCTAGCATACTGACTGTGAGAAAATAAATTTCTCTTTGTTAATGCATTCCACTTGTGGTATTTCTGTTACAGCAGCACGAGACAGCTAGGATACCCCACAATTCATGAATTGCAAGAAAGGAAAGCTTATGAGTTCATACATAAATTGAATATTGTGAGAACTTTAATTTTAACAGTGAGTGAAGAGGTATTCCTACTGAGGTGATTTAAATATAATTGGTATATATTCATTGATTTCATTTCTTTAATTTGTTTCCATATTTGAAGCTACTGCTGACCAAAACATAAGGGGCTAAGAAGTCTCCTGCATGGTCAGAGGTCCAATCACCCAGGCATTTAAAGATTCCCACAGAACAGTCCGTCATCGAAAAAGCCTGGAATATTATCAATGGAAAATTATTATTCTATACTAATTGCTGTCCTATTCATTTTTCCTCTTTCTCCACTCAGTTTCTCATCAATTATTTTTGAAGCAGTATGCTGATGTCTGAGTGTGATAGAGGAGTAAAACACTCTGTTTTATAAAAACTGAGAGTAGGTATAGTTGTATGAGAGGATTTTCATGTATATGAGGGAAAAGGTAAAATGGCCAACACAGACTTCATCTCTGAAATATAATTATGTAGAACCCATAATGATTATATAAGAATGTAAGCAGATAGGTAAGCCCCTCAATATTTCTTTTAGCTTAAGGGTTTTCGAAGGGCTCTTTACTTAAAAAAAAAAAAAAAATTACGCACCTATTAATAACCCACTGAAATGAATAAAACTGATAAAATAACTGTATTCTGCAGAACGTGAGCATGGGAAGCCAGCTTTTTGGAAACTTCTACATTGGTTAGTAAGTTCTGGGTTAAAACGTTTCTGTTTTTAATCATGTAAAAAATTACATGGCTCAAAGTCAAAACTGCAAAATGAGGTATATTTTAGTAAGTCAGGCTTCTGGTTCTGTCCTCACCACTCTTTCCCTTCCTTTTCATTTGTTTAAAGTCTCCTTCAACTTTTAAAATAGGAACAAATATATATACACATAATATGAGTGGGAATTCATTCCTAAGAACCAAAGGCGGTGTTTCTGAGTGACAGTTGAAGAAGCACATTATGTTGCAATCTCACTAGTTAACTTACCCCCTTCACCTACCGGCCCCACAATAATCTCTCCCTGTTCTTCAAGAAAACCAGCTCTGACCTGATATCAGGTTGCTCTTCCTATTTCTGGAATGTTCTTTCCTTATTTATCGGCATTGTTTGCTTCCTTAATAATCATATCTTTGCTCAAAGAGCACCTATCAAGTTTTCTTTGATCACCCATTAAAAAATTTCATCTCCCTTAAGCCATTCTGTTTTCTTTTTATTAAATTTATCAATTTCTAATTCTGCTACCCACCACAACAATGTATTTAATGTTTTTATTTAATTTAAAGTCTATCCCCCCCTGCACACACACGATGAAAATTTAAAGCTCCATGACGGCAGAGATATTTGTTGTTGTTGCTATTATTCTGTTGTCTGATTTATTTACCATTTCCAAAATAGTGCATAAAAAATAGGTGCACAATAGTCGTTAATTGAATGGTGAGATAACCACGTAATGGGTAATGGATTAAAGCTGAAGAGACTGACAATTCCTCTGATACACAGGAGTTCTACATTGTACCTTCAAAAGCCAATGACGTTTAGAGAGTCACAGTCAAGGTCAGTGTGAGCACTGGGCATTAAATGCACTCCCTTCCCAGTGGTTGTTGCGGTTAGCTGTCATCAAGTCAGCTTCTGACTAATGGGGACCCATGCGCAACAGAGAAAAATGCTGCCCAACCCTCTGCAAGCCCCACGACCATTTGCAGATGGAACAGTTGTGATCCAGGGGGGTTTAACTGGTTTTTGATTTTCAGAAGTAGATTGCCAGGCCTTTCTTCCTAGCTCATCTTAGCTGGGAAGCATCACTGAAACTTGTTCAGCATCACAGCAACACACAAGCCTTAACTGACAGGCAGGTGGTAGCTGCACATGAGTTACATTGGTCGGGAATTGAACCCAGGTTTCCCATATGGAAAGTAAGAGTTCTGCCACTGAACCACCACTGCCCCCCTCCGAATGGAGAATCTTTTTTATTTCCTACTTGAAATTATTCTTTACATAGGTATATAAATGCCTGTTTAGTCCTGTAGGCACACATTTTGTTGTCTCATTTCTGCATAGCCTGGGATTCTCGGAGAAAAGATTAAGAGAGTAATACTTGTCCAATTTGTAGTTGAGGTAATTTTGCTGAGGTTTACCACATAGCTCTTTCTGGATCACAAAGCCTCCATAATGCGTAAGTTCTCTTCTTATAAACTTTCTGAATGATGAGGTAATCAAGATTTCCGTGGTTTTCATACTGCTATAAAACTAGAGTCATGAAAGGCCATTTCTCTGAGAGGCAGTTATGAGATCTGTGTTTATTAGTATTTCCAGATGTGCAACACTAGTGTCCACACATGAACTTTAAGTGGGTCCAATTCATTTACTGCCAAAAGGCAATGATCTCCTGAGCTCCTCCCAAGACTCTGGTGACTGCTAGATGTTCAGTGTCAAGATCCCAAAAGCCTTGATTGTGATGACATGTTAATTGCCACATATTTATGTAAATCGGAGCTCTATGGCCACGGTTAGGCTACAGTATTCCTACTTCACTCTATAAATAAATAAACACTGATGTTTAGCCAGTACTTTGCACATTTGGATAAGCTACAATTGATAGTCTGTTTGGGATAAAATAAAATTAAATAAAAATTTCCTCTATCCAGGGCAGAAAATAAAACCAAAAAAAAAAAAAGAACAAAACCCGTTGCCGTCGAGTCATTCCGAGTTATAGCAACCCTATATGGTGAGTACTTTTTCATGATTATTATCATTTTGACCTCTTTTCTTGCTTCCCTATTGATGCTTCACCTCACTACTTTGTACAAACTTCTTATCTTGTCTGGGAAGACGTGATGAATTGGAATTAAAAACAAAACCGTGTATAGGTACTAGTATAACAGTCTATTATAACGTTCCAGTGAAATGTTAGTCAAACCAAAGATTTCATAACACTGAGTGGTTCATTCAAAGTACACAAAAATGTCAGCTGGCAGTCATGAGCCAAAACAAAGCAGTGAACCATTGAGCAACATGCTATCACCATTCCCATCATTCAAGGACAGTGGGAGTCCAGGTGAGTTAAAGGCTCCGAAATAAAAGTAGTTTTCTTCATAGTAACTACCAACTGAAAATTCAAAAGCCCACCAAAATCCTTTAACAACTGCGTGTAAATGTGTCAGCAAGTTTGGGGAAGGGGGACAGAGTATGCTTAAGACCGCAACAAAAAACAAAATTATAACGCGGGAAGATAAAAGCACATAAACATAATATAGAGTATTTAACTAGTTGAAAAATTAAAATGGACTACATTATACACATATCTGCAGAATTTAAATACCACATTAAATACTAGGTTGTAATCTCTAATCCAAGAAGCCCAGGTGGCGCAGCGGCTAAGCGTTTGGCTGAGGTCCACAAGGTCAGTGGTTCCAGAGCAGCAGCCACTCCGTGGAGAAAGGTGTGGGATTCTGCTTCCAGAAAGATCACAGCCTTGGAAACCCTGGGGGGCACTTCTACTCTGTCCTATGTGGTCACTAGGGGTCAGGATTGAACTGACAGAAAAGGGTTAATCCTAATGAAGAGCTGAGAAATGTTAGGCTCTCAGTCATACTTTCTTGAATGACAACACATGAATATATAAATAAATGGATGATTACATGAATAATTCAATTAAATCATTAATCAATGTGTTCTTTTAGTTCTAAAAAGTACAAAAATGTATCTTTCAGATTGCTGCACAAAATGGTACACACTATTTACTTATTTTCTCTTTAGGAAAATGTAATCCCACCAACGATGCTGTGGAGAATATTCTTTGACACTTTCCAGTTAGAAAAAGGGGTTAAATTGTTACCTCTGTTTCTAAAAATGATTATAAAGAAAAGCAAATTTACTTATCTAGAAAATGTTTTGATAAATTGAATTTCCTTTAATATATCTACACTTTTAAGTGTCTGCTAGTTTTGAAAATGTTTCCATACAAAAAACATCTAAGGCACACATTACTACCATGTTTTATGATTAAGATAATTGAGGATAATTGAGGATAATTAAGTTTGGAGACAAGAAACAGACAAGATTTTACAATCTAAAAGTTTCCATTCTTGGAAGTATGTTACTTTACCAGGTACAAAATCAAGTTTAAAAGAGTTTGCTGTATAAATATAAAATTGGAATAATCAATGTATGCTTCAAATGTATAATACTTTCAAACTAAGGCAGCCCGAAATGTTTTACCTAATTTAATATACTAATAACGGTTTTTGGTGATGCTATTTTTTTTTTTTTATTGCAGAAACCGTAACTCCATTTTCGTAAGCCCTCAAACATCTAAATATACAAGAAAAGAAACATAGGTAGCCCTGATGTGTATAAAAGGCCTGATCTATTTTCACAAAATTAAACATGAAATTCTTTTAAGTGAGTTTTCAATAAATATGCTGTTTACTGATAATGAATGAGGAGTTAATGATGAAAAACCCTAATGTGTCTTGTTTGTGTAAATACAACCTCTTTTAATTTTCAGACTTTGACTAATTATCAAGAAATTTTATGCTTCAGGAGAAGAAATTTTTGGTTATTTAAATCTGGTATATAGTAATGATTTCTATGGGGGTAAAATGCAATTTATTCAAAATGGAGATACAGATGTTTTATACATGTAAATTGAAACATTGTTAATAACATAGGAATTGAATTCTACATACTACAGATTTTCTTCACTAATCATGAGTTGCACACACTGGATATCATCAGTCCATCAACCTTGTCTTTTAATCTGAACCACCAGCACAGCACCCTTTTAGGAACTTTTAGTCCCTAATCTGAAGGAGTTTAGGTTAAATTTCTAGGACAAGGATAATGGTGATGTTGTTTCAAAACACAAATTGTGGCTTCATTAGGAAGTATTCCAGTTAATACTTAGAAAATGCTCTCAGAATGTCAACTCTATAATGTAGCCTAACTGATATGACTAAGGGGATAACCCTGATAATATTCTAAAAATATGACTGTATAAATTTAATTTTTAATATAGAGAAGTATAATAACAAAATCCTCATAATCCAGTTAACTATTTGTCCATGTGTTAAGTTTAAAAATGTGTATGTTATAAATGGCTACTATTAAGTAAAAAAAACCCAAAACAAAAAGTAGAATTAAAAAAAATAAAGAATATAAAATTCTCTTCCTTACTTTCATTACCAGGCAGGGAAGAATCCCTTGGTGAGTGTCTATCTTTTATATTTCCTTTTTTGATGGATTTCCGCCTGTTTTCTTTTTCTATCTATACCTTTTTAGTCATTTTTTCCTGTTTTATTAAAAAAAAGGTACAGCATGCACATAATTTTCCATCTTTCCTTCACATCTTAACAGTATATCCCAGGAGTGTTTTCCAGAGATTTATAAAATATGATATAATACAATAAAAATGGTTTTATTTCAAATCCTATCTAACTAAAAAATATATATTTTTCTACTTACGTGGAGCAAAAATCTTCCTATTTGCTAATTCAGACATTTACTTACAATGAAAAAATGTTTCAAAATATTAAAATTGTAGCCACGAAATAAGACAAAAAATACATATTTAAATGTTTGTTGGCAGGATCTTAGTTTTTCTCTCAGCATTAGATTATTATGTTACACCTGTTTTTAAGTCCCTGGCAGCATTAGTATTTAAGCTCCAGTGTTCTGTGTCTCACTGAAACTAATTTGTGGGGAAATCAAATCAGGGTAAAAAAATTTCCAAAGTATTATTTGGAATGGAAAATAAAATGTTACTCTACCTTATTTAATCAATTCAAAAGATATATGCTGGGCTTTTCCTTACATAAGGCAAAAGAGAAAGCACTAGATTGGTGGGGAAAAGTAAAAATATGCGTCTTTACCTCCATAGCAGTTTGTTGAAAAAGCACTTGCAGGTACCTGAAAAACCCCACCCCCCACAATAACATCCATCCGGTCCTCTCTGTCATAATACCCATTTGAATTTTCTTCAAAGCACTTAAAACTATCTGCAAAAGTTTATTTTTCCTCAAACAGTTAACTGTTCAGTCTATATCTCTTTTAATAAAATACCTGTTTCATGAGATTAGAGACTTTTCTGTTTTGTTTATTCTTCAAATATACTCCTAGCCTGTAGCAGCACTAAGTATATATTTGGTGAATGAAAGAATATATGTTATTTAAATTTCTTGCAAGACTAAAGATTATTATCTCATTTTTCAGGTGAAAGAAATATGTTTTAGGTGAAGTTTGTTGTTAACTTTAAGTGACATTAAAGTAATGGTGATCAGTCCCAAATCTCCTGTTCCTTATACTTCAGCCAAAGTTCTGGTAACTCATCTATAGAAAAATGAGTCTTAGCTAAAAATGTTTTGGACATATGCTATATGTGCTTAATACATGACACATATTTTAATAGATTGTAATTAGTTCATCTTCATGAAATTTTGAAGGCATTCTTTGAAAACTGGAAGAGCTATTGAATTGGGTACAAGTCCTGGGTAACCATTTGCCTGTTGAATGCAGCAAGGGTGTGAAGATCTCAAAAAGGGGAACAGTTTGTTTGGTGAGAGAAACAGCACCTGGTGAACTTGGGCAGGTCTTTTGTGCTCTGTAGAAAGAGGATACAAATTACCTTTTTAGGATCACTGAGAGATTTAGAAATGATATGACATAAGACTGGGCAAAGTTTCGTTTTGTTATACACAGGTCTCCACGTGTTGGAGCAGCTCAACTGCAACTAACAACATCATATGACATGTAACCTAAAGTACCTGACAGTAGTAAATGCTCCAAAAGTAATGGTTCACAACAATAATAATAGCAGTGTTTCTAAAGATAACAAGGGACATTTATGCTGTCCTGAACACTTTACTAAATTTGTTACATACATCGGCACATTTCATCCTGACCACATACTATGAGAGAGGGATCATTCTTCCCAGATTGTATGTTTAAAATGCCGGTTTCACACAGTGATTCAACCATTATTTCAACCCAGATCACTGGAATTCAGAGCACAGATTATTATATTTTTATCCCCTCTATTCAATCAACCTCAAACAACTATCCAGAATATATGATCTGTTAGTTCAATTATTTAGACAAGTCTTCTGTGGCAGTGAGAACACTGGTGGCTTAGTGGTTAAGTGCTACAGATGCTAACCAAATGGTCCACCAAGTGCTCCTTGGAAACTCTGTGGGGCAGTTCTACTCGGTCCTATAGGATCACTATGATTCAGAATCATCTCGACGGCAATGGATTAATGGGGGTAAAGATTTCTCTTCTCTGCACCAAAAGCCATATAGGTAAAGAAGTAGGATGATATTTTAGTGAAATGGAAATTTATGCATTATTTAAAAGGTTAAAGATAAAAAAGAAGAAAAACAAAATTAGTAATTTAAGGTGAAAGAAAGAAAAAACTAAATTAGAACTGTAATGTATACAAAATTTTGTTGATGTTTTCATATTTCAGCAAACAGAACAAAGAAACTTGAAAGAGTTGGAAAACTGAAAATGATAAAGAAGCAATATTAGGGGAAGGTTCAAGAGGTTTTAAGAGGGACTAGCAGGACACTCTGCCAATGGGAGGGACATATCTCTCTTTACAAGACAGACAAGTGACTAGAAAATAATTTGAAGAATAAGGATTTAACAGAAAATGAGAAGCAGATTCAGGGTGGGGTAAATGCATGAGGTAAGGAGACTGATCAGCTTGAGTAAGTAAAAGTCCAAATGATTTCAATATTGTATGTTATAGAGGTAGAAAAGAAGATAATTTTGACATTATTATGCATACAGTACTACTTCTAGAAAGGAGATTATTTTTCCCAGTGTTGACTATAGGGAGCCCTGGTGACATAGTGCTTAAGAGCTCAACTGCTAACCAAAAGGTTGGCAGTTGAAATCCAGTAGCTGCTCCTTGGAAACCCTATGGGGTAGCTCTACTTTATCCTATGAGTTTGATTTTAGGTTTTATTGTCTATAGTTTCAAAAGAAGAATGCGAAACTGGAAAAGCATTTAAAATATTTTGTTCTAATTATCCAACAAAATTACATTATCTCCAAAGTTCCTTTCAAAAGCCAACTATATCAATATAATCTATATGTATATTTAAAAAAAACAAACAAAAAAAACCCTTGCCATTGAGTCAACTCTAAATCATGGTGATTCCATGTGTGTTAGAGTAGAACTGTGCTCCATAGGATTTTCAATGGCCGATTTTTTGAAAGAAGATCACAAACCTACTGAGACAGCTCTGGGTTGATTCAAACATGCAAAATTTGGTTAGCAACAAGCATGTTAATCTTTTGTCACCCAGGGACTCCATCAATATTTATATCTATTTTATCATGAGAAAATTACATATCCACACAGAAATATATAGAAATATATATTAAACACTTATATGTGTGTTGTTTATGACAAAGTGGTCATTATTTTCACTTCAGTCTCACAGTAGGAATAGGAATATTATGGAGGCTACCAAAGTAATACATAATTGACCTTCCAAAATATTAGGAGCATCAGTAGGGATTAGAATTAGGAAGGGGGCAAGAAAAAATATCAGTTGAAAGCTATCTTCTCATAATTTAGTTCTTTGTGTGCTCTCGGCTTCTCTCATTGCCTCCCATGTATAGCTGCCTCATTCAGAGATGCCCAATTCCACCATAATGATGGATTTCCTCCTAATGGGGTTTTCTGATATATGGGAACTATAGATTTTGCATGCCATATCCTTCTCTCTGATGTATTTGGTGACTCTCACTGGCAATTTTCTCATTGTTATTGTCACCACCCTGGACAAGAGCCTTCACACCCCCATGTACCGCTTCCTCAGGAATCTGTCCCTTTTGGATGCATGCTACATTTCTCTAACAGTTCGTTATTCATATGTCAACTCACCGCTTAAGAGCAGTGCCATTTCAAAGGTAGGATGTGCAGCTCAGTTCTTCGTAGTGGTTTTCTTTGTGTATGTGGAGTTGCTGTTCCTTACCTTCATGGCCCATGGCCGCTATGTGGCCATCCGCCAGCCTCTCCACTACCCTGTGATCATGAAACTTCAGGTCTGTGTCCACATGACACTGGCTTCCATCCTCAGTGGTCTGGTCTACTCAGGATTCCACACAGGCATCACTTTCAGGCACCCTTTTTGTCATTCCAATGTTATTCATCAGTTTTTCTGTGACATCCCCTCTCTGCTGAAGCTTTCCTGCTCTGACAACTTTAGTAATGAGATGATAACCCTTGCTCTGGTCTGGGGATTGATGGAGGATGTTTCATTTCCATCATCAGGTCTTACATTCAGATAATTTTTACCGTGCTCAAGTTGCCAAGTAGAATCGATAGGGCAAAGGCCTTTTTCACCCGCATCCCTCATATCCTCATGGTGTTGGTCTTCCTCAGTTCAGGCTTCTCTGTGTACCTAAGGCCATCTGGAATCTCTGCAACCATCCGGGATATGATCCTTTCTGTGCTCTATTCCATAATTCCCCCTCCCCTTTTCAACCCAATAATCTGTAGTCTTAGAAATGAACCAATAAAGCGTGCCATCAGAAGAATCATGAGAAAATATTTCAATCAGGAAATTGCTTATGCTCACCCTAAGTTTTTAGTTGAAATTTATGTTTTCAGCAGTAAATTGAGATTATTGATTGGAATTATCTAGATGTATTTTATGTAAATTTAATACATAAAATCATTAATATATCACTTATCAAACTCTGAGGGTTTTTAGTGATTTTAATTGGTAGTTGAGTAAGAGATCTGATGTTATGATTAAGCAAGCCCTAGTCATATATTTTTTAGTCATATGTGTTTAGCAAGTCAAAAGCCCCCACTATTTCAGGCTTAAAATGTTATCCTTAGCAATATTTTATGTTAATCTTCATCTCCTCTGTTTATTCACACTTAAAATATTGATAAAACTTGAAAGAACACTATTAATTTATTTTGAAATGCAACAATTTAGTATTATAGAAGAAATGAAAATATTCAGTCATTTATTCATTCTAGAAATAATTATGAAAAGATTTGTCATTTTGAAGACCATAAAACTATCACTAAAAGGTATTCTGTGAAAAGAGAATTCAGTTTGGGCAGGGGAGTGGTTCTGTATGAGGGGATGAGGAACACTTTATAGTTCTTCCCTTATATGGTAAGGAAAATAGATATATTTATTATTAGACCAAAATTTTCTTTAAAAATGTGTTCAATTTGCTTTACCATATTTTACGTGCAAAAAATATTGAAATGATATATATTTTGTTGTGTGTGTGTATATACATACTTACTACAATAAAAAAATAAGGTCAAGTGGTTTGGGGATACATATATTTGTTTACATGCTTTAAGCATTGCTTTCTGGATTAATAAAGGGAATGCACCAATTTTATGCTAAAAGTTATCATCACGTGTCTATCCATAGATCTGAAGGACCTCTGGTGGCATAGTAGATAAGGGTTCGGCTCCTAACTGAAAAGTTGGCAGTTGAAATCCACTACCCTCTCCTCGGGAGTAAGATGTGGCATTCTGCTTCCCTAAAAACTACCATATTTTTAAGCAAATAAGTCGAGTGTTCTGTTTTTGCTTGCCAACTGCTCCCTCAACCCAAGAAACATTTTCATAAGCACAACCAAAACAATAGATTTATATTTTATTACATGTTGCTGTGAAAAGATTAGCATAGCGTGTTTACAAAAATGCCTCACAGGGAGTGTAAGGGAGTGGTTGACAAGCAAACATAGTGGTTGGCAAACAAAATTAGAAGGCACAGGTTATTTGTAAAAATTCAGCAAGGCCTTGGAAACCCTGCGGGCCAGTTCTACTCTGTCCTATGTTGATGCTCTGGAGTAGGAATAGACTCAACAGCAATTGGGTTTGATTTTGGTTTGATCCATAGAGCCATTAAGGGAGTTGAGGAGTTAAAAATAATGTTATTTTCCTTTCGGAGAGTGTCAGATGCCTGAAAAAAATAATTTCAATGTTCAATAGTATCAGCCAATAGCCTGTGGTTATACCATAGTAAATAATAACCCCCAAATCTTAGTGGCTTAAAAAATATATTTCAAGCTCACAATATCTACAAAATGTGGGTCAGTGGGGAAGAGGGCTCCCCACTGAATGTCCTTCATCACATAAGTACCTAGTCATAGTGATATGAATGACATTAAGCATTTATTTTTTAAAAAATTCCAAGTACGAAGACATGTTATGATCACTCATAAATCAGAAGCCAGTTGATGAATAAACCTTGGACTTGACCACATCAGCATCATGGGTTCTTTCAAAAATATGGGTATAATCCACAAGGCTCCCAGGACATCTTTCCAGAGGAGTTTAGCATCCTCAGAAGAAAGACACCCTTGAACTCACAGATAATCAAACTTATAATAAATAATTAAAAAGCAATTCAAGTATATATTTTGAAAACAGGATTTAAGAATAAACAATGTAAAATATACTGGAAAAGAGATTCAAATATACATCGTGACTTCAGGGAGAGTCATAATAAAAAAGACAAAGCATCCATGTGAAAAGAAGCTCTGATGTTCATTTGAAAAGAAGGGAGTCATAACAGTTTTAACTGTTAGAAAAGAACATAAAATCATTTTGAGTTTAAAAATGCAGATTTTCCTAGTCATGGGCCTGCCACTTAGAGGAAGAGAATATAAAGGACTGAACAATAATTCTTTTTATGTCTACCAGTCATTCTGCTCACATTTCATTGGCCCAATAAGTCCACGGGCATACGTGCTGTGAAGGGACGGGAGGTGGGCAATCTCTCACACAGAACAGTAAAGCCAACGAGTACCAGGAATGATCCACATGTCCTTGATTAAAAGGATAAACAGACTCTGAGTATCTTGTTTCCCATGCAATCATTATTAGCATTATGATACAATGCACATATTCTTTATCCTCATACCATTAGCGAAAATTTCAATCTATGATAACCATAACATATTGTGGCAAGAACTGTTTGCTAAAATGATTTATCCTCTGTAACACTTCAACACTAGTATATGGTTGATAATAATATACCCTCATTTTATAGATGAGTGTCTGGGTTTGAAATGTCAAATGAGTTTGTGAAGGACACTCAAGGAATAGCTCTATCTTGGATTCCAGCCATCAGTTATTGCACCACGAAGGTTTTGTTGGAAAATTTCATTGAGCCTAATGGCTTTTATATTTTAGTTATGCCAGTGATTCTGGTATGAAGCCCCTCAGTGTCAAATAAAGGTTAAACTACTATAAACCTCACTTCACTACATGTCATTTAAAGTGTGAGGGAAGCAAGGAAGCATTTAAGTGGCCTTATTTGCAATGGACTGACTCTCACTTCTGGATTAATGACTTATATTTAGTAAACATAATCAACAACAAACTCTGGAAATAAATAGTTGTTATCAGTGCACAATACTGTGACCGTAATTAATGCTACTGAATTATACATTTAAAAATGGGTAAAATGGAAAATTGTGCATTATATATATTTTGGCACAACTATCTTTTTAAGAAGAACTAATGTGAGAAATTTATTTTTAAAAAAAGTTGAATTGGTTAAAAGAAATCAGTTTTGGCTGTGGAAGTGGTTATACCAAGAAACCTTAATATGGGGAAATGGATACTAAACAACTCTCAGAGAGGTAAGGTATGTGTTAGAAAAGCATATCTTTGGTGCCCATAACTTTTTATAATCTATCCTCCAGATCTAAATATCATTATCCTCCCGTATATTGTGAGCAGAACATTTCCTTTTTTTTTTTTTTTTTTTGAGGTTGCTTTATGGAATCCCTCCTTATTCGTCTCAAAAAAAAAAAAAAAAGAAAAGAAACAAACAAACAAAGCCAGTATTGCTTTTCCTTTTGTGACATGTGTGGAAACTATTTTATTTTTTAAGTTGGGGATGAACTGCTGTGGAGCGCAAACAATAATATATGCCACAGGTTTGGCTAAATGAGAAAAAAGTGATGTACAGATAATACAAACACATGGCAAATGCCATTAAATAAATTGAGGTGGCCCAAAAATGTACTGAGATAAAAAGGGGATGTAATAAGAGATGAAAACATTTGGTGGTGTAGCAGTTAAGAGCTACCACTGCTAACCAAAATGTTGGCAGTTAGAATTCACCAGGCATTCCTTGGAAACACTATGGGGCAGTTCTCCGCTGTCCCTCAGGGTGACTATGAGTTGCAATCAACTCAAGAGCAATGGATTTGGTATAATAAGAGATACAGTAAAAATGTTTTTTCTAAAATAAAATCTTATTGTAAAAAAAAATCTTAACACATTTTGAAATCTTAAATAAAATGGTTTCATTCCTAAAACTGACTCAAAAAATCGATGAAAATGTACGAATTTGGTATACGTATAGCTTTAAAATAAGTTAATTCAGTCAACAAAATCTTCAGGAAAAAAAAGAAAAACAGACCAACATGTGTTTATCACCCATCACCCCATTACTATTGATTCTGACTCATAGCAACACTACAGATAAGTGTCAATATTTCAAATAATATTTAAAGAGGCAATAGTCTTCAAGTAATTTTATTAGGCTAGAGAATCTTTGCTATCTAAACTACACAATAACATTTTGGGAGATATTTGGCTCTGTCAATTGTGAATAAAAATAATGAAACATCAATGAAATATTTGTAAATAAAATATAACAAGAAATTACAAAATAATAAAAGAAAATCTTGTGCAGTCATCCATGGCTGCTGGGGGCCAAGAGCAAACATTCTTCTTAAAATTATATATTGCTGCATAACGATTATCCCCAAATTTAGTGGTTCTAAACAGTACAATAATTTTATCATCTCTCACAGTCTTTACTATTCAGGAATTCATTAAAAGGTCATCTGGGAGACTCTAGCTCAGAGTCTCTCATGTGGTCAGGTGATGGCTGTCATTGGAGCAGCAGCAATGGGAGCAGTTGTGAGCAGCCTGGGAATCTCTCTCTCTCCATGTAATCCCTGCAGGTGGCTAATTTTTGCTTCCTCACAGCATAGAAACTTTAGGGCAGTAACAGCATGTATGAGGACTGAAATATTAAAGAAAAAGTATTCCCAAGAAAATGAATAGGGAATGCACAGAGTTATGGATTGAATTGTGGCTCCCAAAAATATGTTAGAATTCTAACCCCTATACCTGTAAAATGTAATCTCATCTGAGAATATGGTTTTCTTTTTCTGTGTAAATGAGGTTATATCAGTATACAGTGTGTTCTAAAACTAATGACTTGGAGATGTAAGAAGAGCAAATTAGACACAGAGATAAGAAACACTAATTAGGGAAAGATAGCTGCCATGTGAATGTGGTCAAGGAACCGAGGAATGCTGAGGATACACGAACTCAAAGAGGTCTTTTTCAGAGATAACAGAGAATGAACATTTCCCTAGAGCCAGTGCCCTGAATTTAGACTGTTAGCCTCCTCCTGATCAGTGAGAAAATAAATTTCTGTTCTTTAAAATCACCCAGTTGTAGTAGTAATTTTATAGTAGCACTAAGAGACTAAGACCACAGTATATTTACACCCTAGCCTTGGACATCAGAGTGCATCATTTCTGCCACGCTCTGTTTAGGTAGTAACAAAAACCTGCCCAGTTTCAAGGGTAGGGTACCTAGAATACATCCCTTTTAGATGGATTGGCAAGTTTCTAGAAAAGCTGTGTATGAGAGATACAGCTGCAGAAACTTCTTAAAAACAAAACAAAACAAACACACACACAAACAGAATCTATCACAGTTCCTTTTCTGAATACATCCTGCCCCCAGATAAATAACACTTATACCTCACTTAAGATCTCCTCTTCTTTAAGAAAAAAAAAAAATTAACCAATTAGAATGCCAGGCTCATCAGGCTAGAGGTCTAGGATCTCATCACATAGATCAGATCCAGCTGAGGCATCTCGTGTCTACTTCCACAGGTCAGATTCTTGAGTGCCATTCTTTCTTATCTGAATACCCATTAACCAAAGAGAAAGTTTCTCACCCTTCCCACCTATCCAATATGCAATGATAGAACAGGCATAGGACCATGGCTATAGGCACATATGCTCAGAAATAGTGAACAAAGACATCACTGGTCACAGCGATTCTGAAATCCAGGTGACACATGTTCCTCAGTTAGGGTCAGTCCTGTGTTCCAAGAATGTTTCTCTATGACTCAAGGCTTTATTTTCTGGTTCTTAGGTTCTAATTTCACAGCCTTTCTTCCTTCTAAATCAGGAGAGCGAATTTACAACTGAGATGACTGTTTCAGCCTGCTTCATGCTTCAGGTGAGGAGTCTAAAAAGCCTCTTTTCATTTTATAATGCCTCTGTTTCTGCACAGTTTGAGGTTCTTCAAGGCTACCCTTACTTCTGACACCAACTGCAAGTTCTTTGGTCCCCCAAAACAACTTCAGATTCAATAATTTCCTAGAAGAATTCACAGAACTCAGAAAAGTCATTATATTTATCATCACTGTTTATTACACTGAGATGATGCAGATGACAATCACCCAAGGGAAGAGGTACATAAGGGCAGGGCCCAGGAGAGTTCCCAGCATGAGCTTCTAGTTATCTTGTCTTAACAGAGTCCTGCTTTTTTCAGCAACAACGTGGGGCAGCATGCATGGAGTACTGCCAACAAGGGAAGCTCGTTGGAGTCATGGTGTCCAGTTATTATTGGGAATCATGTGGTTGACCTTAGTTTGCAACCAATCCAGAGCTCAAGCTGATACCTCATGGTACAAAGTCCTTCCCCCAAAATAAATCACATTTTTAGCATAGATGGTCTGGTGTGCCCTAAGGTCCCAGGTAAACAAGGACACTCTTACCAGGTAAGACATCCAATTGCTTAGATGTTAAATTCCAAGAGTCAAGAGCACAGGCCAGACCTCTCTTTGGGCAAGATTAACCATTCTCTGCACTGTTCCAATTCAAAGACCATCGAAACGGTATCGAGATCTCAAAACTCAGCTTAGTCTATACAGAAACTTAGTATCTAATAAAAGAGGAATTAAATGTCAAACACACAAATGTATACAAAATGCTGTGAACTGGTATGACAAAAACTATTTCATTAAACAGGGAAAAACAAAATCAGATTTCTTTTAAATGTGTATATACATTGGACTTATGTAATAGCATTGAATTATTTGAACATTATGTAAAATTATCCATTATAAAGATGAAATAACACGTTTTTTAAATAATAAAATATAGCAAAATTTATAAAATTAAGAATATTTATTTAGTAAAGGACATTATGGCCAAAGTTAACATACTGATACAGGTTGAATGAGGTTAATTGCCATGACTAAAACCATCAAAACAATAACATCTAAAATATTCAAGGAACACATTAAAAGTCTGTAAAATTAAACAATGTAACAATCATTTGAATAGATGCCCAGCTTCATTATCAATCAAAGAAATGACAACAAAAGAACAGTAAAATATAATCTTGCACTAGATAGAGTAAAACTTCAGAAGCTAGATAATAATAAGTGATGGCAAGGATGTGGAAAGATTTCTCATTGGGTATGTGCTCTGATTTGGACATCTCAGGGGCTGATCTGCTCACGTCTCTTTAATTTATATTTACATATAAATTAGGGCTCAGAAATTCTGCTCCTGGCTATTTTTTTCCAAAGAAATTCCCAAAGATTCAAAATTAGAAAAAAGAATCTATATAATTTAGAAATTGCTTTTAGTTATGAGTAACAGGTTCTCTAACATACGTGACTTAATCGCAAAATAATTTATGTTTACATGTAAAAAACAAAGTGTGGGTTTAAGCAGCTTGTAAATAACTTGGGACTCAAAGTCCTCAGAGAACCAGACATGCTGCAATTACAATAGAAATCACACTTTGTATAGAAATTGAAAAGATGATTCTAAAATTTCTATGGAAGACAACATATAAGGAATGCTTACTAAATATTAAAAAAATAAAACTATAAAAACAAGAGGTAATGTCTTCAGTGACAAAATATTTATTTTTAAGACATAAAAAGAAAACAAAGGTATTACTGGAATAAATAAATGAATCAATTTAAGGAATCCTGAAACAGATACTATCATATATAGCAATCTAGTAAATGGTATTAGAAGACATTATAAATCATTGTAGAAGGAAGGTCCAACCCAAGACATGGTGCCAGTAAAATTGAAAAAATATGTAACAAAATTCTTATATCTTTGTTTTCAAAAATGATAAATTGAGAGGTGGTGCCAAGGTGGTGAAGTAGTCAGACACTTCCAATGATCCCTCTTACAACAAAGACCCAAAGAAACAAATGGATCAATTATATATACAACAAGCTAGGAACCCTGAGCATCAAAGGCAAAGTTAAAGAATCGGACTGAGTGACAGGGGAGGAAGAGATGGTGTAGAAGCAGTGAGGAGTTGCTGAGCCCATGGCAGTGCCTCAGCTCCGATTCCTTGGCGTGACTGTGGTGGGGCTGATGGTAGTTTTCCAGGACATGGCAGCTTCAGCGAAAGAAAGAAAACAGAGTGGCACATCCCTAATCCTGTGGCCTGTCTACAGCTGGGTTGGCCATGACATTTAGGAAGTGGCTGCTTTGGTGAAAGAAGGTAACTGAAGTGCTGGCACCCTGAACCCCTGGTGTGACGGCCATGGGATTTGTGCTGGAGTTTAGGACATAGCTGCTTCAAGGAAAGAAGGCAAGTGTGGGACGCAGTCCTAACCCCCTGGGGTGATCTTGGCAGGGACCCAGCCAGTGCACAAAGGCTACACATGCCTCTGAAATCTGAGATAAAACAGCACTTTTGGCACAAGGTAAATGATTTTGTCTAATTTACCACATGGATCTAATAGCTTCTTCTTTTGAAAGAACTCTCTCCTATCTATCTGACCCCTCCTCCCACTGCCCCAGCCAGCTTCATTAACAGTTGATTTCCCTGGGCCTGAGAGAGGTCCTGCTGCACTCCCTGAGCCATTCTCCTGGCCTTGGAGAAGGAATAAATTAACAAATAGGGGAAAAATACTCTTCTGACTCCCCTAATCTGGAAGCTCAGAGCAGAAACGGCTCCAGTCCAAGCATAAGCAATCCACAGACTTTGTCTTTCACTCCTGCATGGATCCAGGTGGCTCGACAACACCAGGTAAGATCCGGCAATTATATTGCATGGGTGAATCTGTTTGAGGCCTGAATATAACTGTTTCAGCTGTGTGGTGGAGAGGCAGGTTTTGGGAGTTTGATACCAATCTGCCTATTAAACAGGGCCTTCACCTACCCACAGCAGGGGCCTGAGGACTGGAGGCTCCATCCACACCACCTAGCCACCTGCAAAAGGGGTTCAAGTATAGTGGTACCTACCAGTCCTTATGGGTATAAGCATTGCATACCTAAGGTATAGCTGCAGAGCCCATGCACCAGAGCACTCTAGAGAGCCAGGATGCTCCTTCCTCACTGACACTTTGGGGAAGGCTGGCAGCCTCCTGCCTTCCTCAGAGTGTGACCCCCTGCTGCTACCAGAAACCTGTACATACACCCATCACCACTGCTCCAATAAGTTAGTAGGTGAGAACCTACACCACACACTAGATGACCAACTATCAGGACACCTGAGCTAAATCTATACAAGAATAGTGAATGGACTCCTAGGCTCATATACCTGGTAATAGCTCTCGCCATCTGGTAACAGGACATTAGTGCCTCAAAGGCTCCAATAATCAAGTTAACTCACTCTAGTAGCCTATTTGGGTATATCAAAACAAAACAAAGCAAGAAGCTAGGACACAGTGAGTGAACAAAATAAATTAATACAATAACTTATAGATGACTTGGAAACAACTGTTGATATCAAATCATATGAAGAAGCAGATATGATTGCTTCAAAAAACTCCCAAAACAAATAATCAAGGACTCTCCCAGAGGAAGATGTATTCCCGGAATTACAAGAAGTAGAACACAAAAGATTAATATAGAGAATTCTTCAAGACATTAGGAATGATATCAGGAAGCAGATCAGGAAATATGCAGAACAAGCCAAGGAACACACAGATAAAGCAGTTGAAGAAACTAAAAAGATTATTCCAGAACGTAATGAAAAATTTAATAAGCTGCAAGAATCCATAGAGAGACAACAATCAGAAATTCAGACGATTAGCAATAAATTTACAGAATTAGATAACTCAATGGAGAGTCAGAGGAGCAGAACTGAGGAAGTGGAAGGCAGAACTAGTGACACTGAAGATAAAACACTTGGCAACAATATATTTGAAGAAAAATCAGATAAAAAAATTAAAAAAAAAAAAAATGAAGGAACCCTAAGAATCATGTGCAACTCTACCAAGAAGAATAACTTGTGAGTGATTGGAATACCAGAACAGGGAGGGATAACAGAAAATACAGAGAAAATTGTTAAAGATTTGTTGGCAGAAAACTTCCCTGATATCATTAAAGATGAAAGGATATTTATCCAAGATGCTCATAAAACCCCATACAAGGTAGATCCCAAAAGAAAGTCACCAAGATATATTATCAAAAAAATTGCCAAAACCGAAGATAGAGAAAATTTTAAGAATGGCCAGGGATAAGTGAAAAGTCACCTACAAAAGCTAATCAATAAATTCAGACTACTCAGCAGAAACCACGCACGCAAGAAGGCAATGGGATGACATATACGAAGCACTGAAGGAGAAAAATTGAAAGCCAAGAATTGTATATCCAGCAAGACTGTCTCTCAAATATGAAGGTGAAGTTAAGACATTTATAGATAAAAGGAAACTTAGGCAATTTGCAAAAACCAAACCAAAACTAAAAGAAATACTGAAGAGAACCCTCTGGTTAGAAAATCAATAACATCAGATATCAACCCAACACTAGAACACAGAACAGAGCAACCGGATATCAACTCTGATAGGGAAATCACATAAATAAACCAAGATTAAAAAAGCTCAGAACAGGGAATCATGATGTCATTATGTAAAAGATGATAACATTAAATCAATAAAGATGGACTAAATAAACTAGGCATAGATCGTCCACATGGAAAGGAAATCAAGGCAATATAGGGAAATAAAAGCTACATTTAAACTTAGAAAAATAGACGTAAATATAACAGACTAACAATCCTACATTTCAAAATAAAAAAAAGAAGAAAAACATAAAGAGTAGGCAAAAACAAATTCAACTACAATTAAAAAGAAGAACACACAATTTACAAAGAAAAACTTCTCAGCACAGTAAAGTGGAAAAATGAAACTGTCAACAACATACAAAAAAAGGCATCAAAATGATAGCACTAAACTCATACCTATCTATAATCACACTGAATGTAAATGGACTAAATGCACCAACAAAGAGACAGAGCTGCAGAATGTGCAGAATGGATAAAAAATGACCGATCTATATGCTGCCTACAAGATACACATCTTAGACTTCAAGACACAAACAAACTAAAACTCAACAGATGGAAAAAAAAATGAAGCAAACAAAACTAAATCCACCACAAATAATAAGGAAGGACACTATATAATGATTAAAGGGGCATTATGCCAAGAAGATATAACCATATTAAATATTTATGCACCCAATGACAGGACTTCAAGATACATAAAACAAACTCTAACGGCATTGAAAAGTGAGTTACCTAGCTCCATAAAAATAGTAGAAGACTTCAACACACCACTTTCAGTGAAGGACAGAACTTCCAGAAAGAAGCTCAATAAGGACACAGAAGAACTAAATGCCACAATAAACCAACTTGACCTAGTAGACATATACGGAACACTCCACCCAACAACATCCAAGTATACTGTCTTTTCCAATGCACATGGGACTTTTTCTAGAATAGACCACATATTAGGTCACAAAACAAGCCTTGAAAGAATTCAAAGCGTCAAAATATTACAAAACGTGTTCTCTGACCATAAAACCATGAGACTAGAAGTCAATAACAGAAAAATTAGGGAAAAGAAATCAAACAACGCTTTGCTCAAAATTATTGGATTATAGAACAAATTATAGATGGAAAAAAGAAATTCTTAGAATCCAAAGAGAATGAAAACACTTCCTATCAGAATATATCAATTTATATCAATAAATACACACATACAAAAAGAAAAGGGCCAAAATCAAAGAATTATCCCTACAACTTGAACAAATAGAAAGAGAGCAGCAAAAGAAACCTTCAGGAACAAGAAGAAAGCAAATAATAAAAATCAGAGCAGAACTGAACGAAACAGAAAAACAATTGAAAGAATTAACAAGACCAAAAGCTGGTTCTTTGAAAAGAATAACAAATTCAATAAACCACTGGCCAGGCTGACAAAAGAAAAACAGCAAATAACTCAAATAAGAAACGAGATGGGTGATATCACAACAGACCCAATTGATACTAAAAAGGATCAAAACAGACTACCATGAAAAGTTCTACTCTAACAAATTTGAAAACGTAGAGGAAATGGACAAATTTCTAGGAGCCCTAATACATAGCATAAACAGTATACAAAACATTACTAGAAATGTACAAACACCAGAAGAGAAATTAGATAACTAGGAGCTCCTAAAAATCAAACACCTATACTCATCCAAAGACTTCACCAAAAGAGTAAAAAGACCACCTATGATTGGTAAAAATTTTTAGCTACAACATCTCCGATTAGCAGCTGATCTCTAAAATCTACATGTTAGTGCAAATCTCAACAACAGAAAGACAAATGACCCAATTAAAAAATGGGCAAAGAATATGAACAGGCACTTCACTAAAGAAGACATTCAGTTAGCTAACAAATACATGAGGAAATGCTCACAATCATTAGTCATTAGAAAAATGCAAATCAAAACTACAATGAGATTCCATCTCACTCCAACAAGGCTGCCATTAATCCAAAAAACACAAAATAATACATATCGGAGAGGTTGTGGAGAGACTGGAACACTTATATACTGCTGGTGGGAATGTAAAATGGTACAACCACTTTGGAAATCAATTTGGCTCTTCCTTAAAAAGCTAAAAATAGAACTACCATATGATCCAGCAGTCCCACTCCTTGAAACATATCCTAGAGAAGTAAGAGCTGTCACATGAACAGCCTATACACACACCCATGTTCATTGCAGCACTGTTTATGATAGCAAAAAGATGGGAGCAACCCAGGTGCCCATCAATGGATAAATGGCTAAATAAATTTATGGCATAGTCACACAATGGAATACTATGCATTGGTAAAGAACAACTATGAATCTGCAAAACATGTTGTAACATGGAGGAATCTGAAGCCATTATGCTGAGTGAAATTAGTCAGTTGCAAAAGGACAAGTACTGTATGACACCATTATTACCAGAACTCAAGAAATACTTCAAACAGAGAAGAAAATATTCTTTGATGGTTAAGAAAGGGTGTAGGAAGGGAGGGAGGGAAAGGGGGGTTCACTAATTAGATAATAGATAAGGACTAATTTAGGCAAAGGGAAAGATAACATACAATACAGAAGTGGTCAGCACAACTGGACTAAATCAAAAGGAAAGAAGTTTCCTGAATAAACCAAATGCTTTGAAGACCAGTGTAACAGTGGCACGGGTTTAGGGACCTTGGTTTCAGGGGACATCTAGGTCAATTGGCATAATAAAATCTATTAAGAAAATATTTTGCATCCCATTTTGGAGAGTGACATCTGGGGTCTTAAACACAAGCAAGCAGCCCTCTAAGGTGCATCAACCCACCTTGAGCAAAGGAGAATGAAGAACACCAAAGACACAAGGTACGTATGGGCACAGGAGTAAGAATTGGCTACATAAATCAGAGATTACATCAGCCTGAGACCAGAAGAGATAGATGGTGCCAGGCTACAACTGATGACTGCCATGACAAGGAACACAACACAGAATCCCTGAAGGATCCAGATGGCAGTGGGATGCAGACCTCAAATACTCATAAAAAGACCAGACTTAGTGGTCTGACAGAGACTAGAAGGACCCCAGAGGTCATGGTCCCCAGACCTTCTGTTAGCCCAAGACAGGAACCATTCCCAAAGACAATACTTCAGACAAGGACTGGACTGGGCTATAAGACAGAAAAGTGATACTCATGAGGAGTGCGATTCTTAGATCAAGTAGACACATGAGACTATGTGTGCAGCTCCTGTCTGGAGGGGAGCTGTGAAGGCCAAGTGGGACAGAAGCTGGCTGAATAGACACGGAAATACAGTGTGGAGAGGAGTGTGCTGTCTCATTAGGGGGAGAGCTACTAGGAGTATATATATATAAAAAAAAATTATAGTGAGGTATTTATGAGGTGTTGTATGACAGACTGACTTAATTTGTAAACTTTCACTTAAAGCACAATAAAGTTAAAAAATGATAAATTGTTAATAGTTCATATGTTAATGAAATTATTTCAAGGGAACACCTGAATAGCCAATAAATGCATGAAACAACTCTCAAAATTAGTAAAGAAAATGCATATTAATATAACTTGAAACCATTTTTTACAAATTTGAAAACCAAAAAGAAATAATAAGTGGTATTTCAAATATGATAAAGGAAATTTCTCTTTTTACTACCTAGTGAAAAGTACTAAAAGCATTCTTGCATGCAATTATGAAATAATTTTGAAGCCTAGTCATTTTCCTTCCATGATATCCTCATATAAAGCCTAGATGGGGAGCATCATTAACAAGATGGAGAGTTACTTACAAGCTAAAATAGATATTAAAGGAAGAGTAGATTCAGTGGGGGATAATGGTTTCAAAATTGAGTACAGGGCATAATAGGTAAAGAAGGAATATCAATATATATATAAGTAGTAGGCATTAGGTAGCTTCTGAGACTCAGAGAAAAATATTGCATGAAGATATACAGATACAGTGATCATAAGCATGTGCCAAATAGAGAGGTCAAATCAGAATATACTTAGACAAACAATATCATGGACAGAAAACTAACCCAGTATACAGAATTTGATGATGAATGACAATACAACTAGTAGTAGAACCAGAAAAGAATAATTATAAATGGCAATTTTTCAAAAAAGAGTAACTGACAATAGTGCTGAAATCTCAAACATAGGAAGCTCAAGTGGAATGACACCCAGAATGAGACAATTGATTCAACACTTTGAAAATGATTAAACTTTAAGAGTTGTATTTTGAGGTAATCAAGGCCAAAGTCTAATGTGTATTTTTAATTAGTTTATTTTACAATGAAGAATCTAGGAGTCAGGGCCAAGGTGGCAGAGTAGTCAGATGTTTTCTGTGGCCCTTCTTACAACAAAGACCCCCCAAAACAGGTAAATCAATTATATATGACCATCTAGGAACCCTGAACATCAAAGACAGAGTTGAGGAGTTGGACTGAATGGCAGGGGGACAGAGAGATAGTTCAGAAGCAGTAAGGATTTTCCAGACCGGAACTGGCTGGCCTCTTGCAGGCTGGATCGACCGGAAGTGCAGGCTGAGGCAAGCTGTAGAGCTCAGGATGTATTTTCCATACCAGGAGAATCTAAGCAATGGAGAGTCTACATAAGTCTGTGGTGCTGAATCTGTGAAAGTTAAGTGCAAGCATGTAACCTATCATGCAGGGTTAAAAAAACCATTCCAACCTCTGGGAAGTACCTCTCTTCCATATACCTATCCCCTTCCTGCTTTGCTTCAGTTCTGGTCAAGCTTCAGCAATTGCTGCACCCCTTGGGCTGGAAGTGGGAACCGTCGCAAGCTCTGAGACATTCTCCTGGCTTTAGACATGTAATGAATTAACAAACGGGAAAATAATAATCTGCCGACTCCCCTAAACCAGGCTCTCAGGGCAGGCACAGCCCTTAGCCTAGGCAAAGGCATAAGCAGTCCACAGACTTTGAATGCCTTTCACCCCTGCTTAGACCTCTATGGGCCTGTTTCAAAAACACAGGCCCTCATTACCACAGTATAAAAGGGTATATATCTGAAGCCTATTTTCAACTGCAAAAGCAAAAGGGAGTGGCAGGTTAGTGAAATTTGACATTGCCCTGCCCATTAAGCACGGTTCTCACTTACCCACATCAGGGAACTGAGGACTGGTGGCTCCACCCACTCACCTAGCCACTCATGACAGGGGTCTTAGAATGAGTGGTGTCTCCCTGTTCTTACAGGCAACAATACTAGGTACTCATAGTTCAGGTGTAAAAACCACCCACCTATGCACTCTAGGAAACAGGGACATGTCTTCCACCCAGGCACTCAGGGGCAATGGTCAGCCCCCGATCTTCCTCAGCACATAACTCGCTACTGCAAGCAGATGCCTGTGCCTACTCCAATCACGCCTAAGTAGCCCTGCCCCTCTAGGAGTGTAGATGAGAGCCTATACTACATACTTGGTCACTGACAACCTCCACATCTGACCTGAGTGCACACAAGAAAAGTAAATGGATTCCTGGGCTCACATACCTAGTAACAGCTCTAACCACCTGGTGACAGGACGTGACAGCTTCAAGGATGCCAATAATCGAAGTAGCTCACACGACCAGCCTATTTGGCATATCAGAACAAAACAAGAAGCTAGGACACAGTAAGCAAATGTAAAATAAACAAATATAATAACATATTGAAGGCTTGGATACAACAGTCAGTATAAATCATATAAAGAGGCATACTATGATGGCTTCAGCATGTGATCAAAATAAAGAACCAAGAAACCTGACAGAAGAAGAGAATATTTTAGAACTACCACGGGTAGAATTCAAAAGATTAATATACAAATTTCTTCAAGAGATTGGGAATGAGATCAGAGAAAACACAGAACAAGCCAAGGAACACACAGACAAAGCAACAGAGAAACTGAAGAAGGTTATACAAGAGCATAAGGGCAAATTTAACAAGCTGCAAGAATCCACAGACAGAGAGCAAATATAAACTAAGAAGACTGACAATAAAATTACAGAATTAGACAACTCAATAGAAAGTCATAGGAGCAGAAATGAGATAATGGAAGTTGGAATTAGTGAGATTTAAGATAAAGCACTTGACACCAATTTATTTGAGGACAAATAAAATAATTAAAAAAATGATGAAACCCTAAGAAACATGTGGGACTGTTTCAAGAGGAATAACTGATCAGTGATAAAAGTTACAGACCAGGGTGGGATAACAGAAAATACAGAGAGAATTGTTGCAGATTTGGTGGCAGAAAACATCCCTGGTATCTGATAGATGAGAAGTTATCTTTCGAAGAAGCTCAAGAAACCCCACACAGTGCAGGTCCCAAAAGAAAGCCACCAAGATACATTATAATCAAACTTTCCAAAACCAAAGTGAAAGACAAAATTTTAAGAGTGGCTAGGGATAAAGGAAAAGTCATCTACAAAGGAGAGTTGATAAGGCTAAGCCCTGACTATGTAGCAGAAACATGTAGGCAAGAAGGCAATGGGATGACATATATAAAGCCTTGAAGGAAAAAAAACTGCTAGCCAAGAATTATATATCCAGCAAAATTGTCTCTCAAATATGATGGTGAAATTAGAGCATTTCCAGATAAACTGAAGTTAAGGGAATTCGTAAAAACCAAGCACAAATTATAAGAAATACTAAAGGGACTCCTCTGGTTAGAAAAAACAATAACATCAGATAACAACCCAGAATTAAAACACAGGACAGAATAACCAGTTATAAACCCAGAGAGGGAAGTCACAAAAACAAGTCAAAGCTAAAACACTGAAAATGGGGACAGAGTGATGTCAATACATAAAAGACGACATTAAAAAAAAAAAGAGGGACTAAATAATGTAGTCATACAACTTTCATATGCAGAGAAAGGCAAGGTGATATAAAGAAAAGATTAAAATAAACTTAGAAAAACAGAGGTAAATATTAAGGTAAACACAAAGGAAACTAACAATCCTACAAATCAAAATCAAGGAGAAAAGCATAAAAACTCAGCAAATACAAAATCAACAACAATGAAAAAGATGAAAAGAAAATACACAAAGAAAAACAACTCAGCCCAGAAAATTAAGTGGAACCAAGAAACTGTCAACAGCACACAAAAAATACATCAAAATGACAACACCAAACTCATACCTTTCAATAATTACACTGAACATAAATGGACTAAATGCACCAATAAAGAGAAAGAGAGCAGCAGAATGGATTAAAAAACATGATCTATTTGTATGCTGTCCACAAGAGACACACCTTAGACTTAAAGACACAAACAAACTAAACTCAAATATGGAAAAAAAAAAAAAAAATATATATATATATATATCAAGCATACAACAGTCAAAAAAGAGCAGGAGTGGCAGTGTTAGTCCTTGACAAAATAGACTTTAAAGCAAAACACACCACAAAAGATATGGAAGGACACAATATACTGATTAAAAGGTGAATAAACCAGGAGGACATAACCATGATAAATATTTACACCCTTAATGACAGGGCCCCAAAATACATAAAATAAACATAAAAAAAAAAGAAATAATATCTCCACAATAAGTAGGAGGTTTCAAAATGCTACTTTTGGTGAAGCACAGAACACCCAGAAAGAAGCTCAATAAAGACACAGAAGATCTAAATGCCACAATCAACCAACTTGATCTCACGGTTCTATACAAAACATTCCACCCAACAGCAGCCAAGTATACTTTCTTTTCCAATGCACATGAAACATTTAGCAGAATAGACTACATATTAGGCCACAAAGCAAGCATTTACGGAATCCAAAACATTTCTGACTATAAAAACATAAAAGTAAAAATTAATGACAGAAAAAGCAAGGAAAAATAAATCAAATACATGGAAACTGCACAATACTGTACTCATAAACTACCTGGTTATAGAAGAAATCAAGGACAGAATACTGCAAGTCAGGGAATCAAATGAGAATAAAAACATGTTCTACCAAAACCTTTGGAACACAGCAAAAGCAGTGCTCAGAGGTCAATTTAGAGCAATAAATGCACACATCCAAAAAGAAGAAAGGGTGAAAATCAAAACATTAACTGTACAACTCAAATAGAAAGAGTGCGGCAAAAGAAGCCCATGGGCACCAGAAAGAAGGGAATAATAAAAATTAGAGCAGAAATAAATGAAACAGAAAATAGAAAAACAATTGAAAGAGTTAACAAGACGGAAAGCTGGTTCTTTGAAAAGATCAACAAAATCAATAAGCCATTGGCCAAACAGACAAAAGAAGCAGAGGAAACAAATAAGTTAAATAAGAAATGAGATGGGTGATAGCACAACAGGGCCAGCTGAAATTAAAAGAATCATAAGAAAATACTATGAAAAATTGTACTCTAACAAATTTGAAAACCTAGAGGAGGTGGACAAATTTCTAGAAACACAATACCTATTAACACAAATCAGGGTAGAACAACTAAACAAACCCATAATAAAAGAAGAGATTGAAAATGTAATTTAAAAAGAACTGCCAACAAAAAGAAGCCCTGACCCTGACGGCTTCACAGGAGAATTCTACCAAACCTTCAGGGAAGAGTTAACACCACTACTGCTGTAGTTATTTCAGAGCATAGAAAAGGATGGAATACTCCTGAACTCATTCTATGTAGCAAGCATAACTTTGATACCAAAACCAGGTAAAGGCACCATGAAAAAAGAAAATTACAGACCAATATCCCTCATTAACATAGATGTGAAAATCCTCAACAAAATTCTAGAAATAGAATTCAACTACATATGAAAAAAATAATTCTCATGAACCACTGGGATTCATACTAGGTATGTAGGAATGGTTCAACATTAGAAAAACAATCAAAGCAATTCATCACATAAATAAAACAAAAGATAAGAACCATGTGATCTTACAAATTGATGCAGAAAAGGCATTTGACAAAGTCCAACATTTATTCATGATAAAAAGTCTCAGCAAAACAGGAATAGAAGAGAAATTCCTCAACATAATAAAGGGCATTTATACTAAGCCAACCGTCAATATCATACTAAATGGAGAGAGTCTGAAGCAATCCCCTTGAGAACAGACACAAGACAAGGATGTCTGTTACCATCACTCTTACTCAACATTGAGCTGGAGGTCCTAGCCAGAGGAATAAGGCAAGAAAAAGAAATAAAGGGTATCCAATTGGAAGGAATAAAAGTATCCCTATTTGCAGATGATATGATCTTATACACAGAAAACCAGAAAGAATCCACAAGGAAATTACTGGAACTAATAGTAGATTTCAGTAAAGTATCGGGATACAAGATAAGCCTACAAAAATCAATTGAATTCCCCTATGCCAACAAAAAGAACTTTGAAGAGGAATTCACCGAAACAATACCATTTACAATAACCCACAAGAAGATAAAATATTTAGGAATAAATCTAACCAAAGACATAAAACACCTATACAAAGAAAACTATAAGATACTACTGCAAAAAAAAAAAAAAGAGATCTATATAAGTGGAAAAAATATCTTGCTCATGGATAGGAAGATTCACCATTGTGAAAATATCAATTTTGCCTAAAGTGATCTACAGATAGAATGCAATCCCAATCCAAATTCCAAAGACTTTTTTTCAACGAGAGGGAGAAACAAATTACCATCTTCATATGGAAAGGGAGGAGGCCCCGGATAAGTAACCCATTATTGAAGAAGAAGAACGAAGTGGAAGGCCTCACAAGACCTGATTTTAGAACCTATTATACTGCCACAGTAGTCAACACAACCTGGTACTGGTACAATAACAGATACATAGAAAACTGGAACAGAATTGAGAATCCAAACACAAATTCATCCACCTACGAGCAGCTGATATTTGACAAAGTTTCAAAGTCCTCTACATGGGGAAAAGACTGTCTCTTTAACAAACAGTGCTGGTGTAACTGGGCATCCATCTGCAAAAAAAATGAAACAAGACCCATATCTCACACCATGTACAAAAACTAAAACAAAAAGGGTCAAAGACCTAAATATAAAATCTAAAAGGATAAAGATCATAGAAGAAAAAAATAGGGACAACACTAGGAGCACTAATACATGGCATTAATAGGATAGAAAAGATAACTAACAATGAACAAACACCAGAAAAGAAACTAAATAACTGGGAGTTCATAAAAATCAAACACACTCATCCAAAGACTTCACCAAAGGAGTAAAGAGACAACCGTAGACTGGGAAAAAAATTTTGGCTACGACATATCCAGTAAGGGTACAATCTCTAAATTCTACAAGATACTGCAAAACCTCAATGACAAAAACACAAATAACCCAATTAAAAAAAGGGCAAAGGGTATGAATAGGTACCTCACCAAAGAGAACATTCAGGCAGTTAACAGATACATGAGGAAATGCTCAAGATCATTAGCCATTAGAGAAATGTAAGTCAAAGCTACAATGAGATATCATCTCACCCCACCAAAAAAAAAAAAAAAGGCTAGCATTATTCCAAAAAACACAAAATAAGAAATGTTGGAGAGATTGTGGAGAAACTGGAAGACTTATTCACCACTGGTGGGAATGTAAAATGTTACAACCACTTTGGAAATCGACTTGGCACTTCCTTAAAAAGCTAGAAATAGAAGTACCATATGATCCAGCAATCCCACTCCTTGGAATATCTACTAGAGAAATAACAGCCATCACATAAATAGATATATGCACACCCATGTTCATTGCAGCACTGTTCACAGTAACAAAAAGGTGGAAACAACCTAGCTGCCAATCAACAGATGAATGGATAAACAAATTATAGCATATACACACAATTGAATACTATGCAATGATAAAGAACAATGAAGAGTCTGAGAAATATCTCACAACCTGAATGAATCTGGAAGGCATTATCCTGAGTGTAATTAGTCAGTCACAAAAGGAAAAATATTGTGTAAGACTACTATTCTAAGAACTCAAGAAAAGTTTTAAACACAGAAGAAAACATTTTTTGATGGTTAAGAGGGTGGGGAGGGAGGGAGAGGGTAATTCATTAGGTAAAAAACAAGAATCATCTTGGGTGAAGGGAAGGACAACACACTCTACAGGGTAAGTCAGCACAACTGGACTAAACCAAAAGCTAAGAAGTTTCCTGAATATAATCAAACACTTAGAGGATCAGAGCAGCAGAGGCTGGGGCCTGGGGACCATGGTTTCGTGGGAGATCTAGGTCAATTGGTATAACAAAGTCTATCAAGATAATGTTATGCATCCCACTTTGGTGAGCAGTGTCCGGAGTCTTAAAAGCTAGCAAGCAGCCATCTAAGATGCATCAGTTGGTCCCAACCCACCTGAAGCAAAGGAGAATGAAGAACACCAAAGACACAAGGAAAATATGAGCCCAAGAGACAGAAAGGGCCACATGAACCAGAGACACCATCAGCCTGAGGCCAGGAGAACTAGATGGTGCCTGGCTACCATCAATGGCTGCCCTGAGAAGAAACACAACAGAGAGTCCCTGACGGAGCAGGAGAAAAGTGGGTGCAGAATTCAAATTCTAGTAAAAAGACCAGACTGAATGATCTGACCAAGACAAGGGGAACCCCAGAAGACACGGCCCCCAGACTCTCTATTAAACCAGATCTAAAACCATTCCCAAACCAGCTCTTCAGGCAAACATTAGACTGGACTATAAAACCTAAAATAATACTCATGAAGAGTGTGCTGCTTAGTTCAAGTAGACAGATGAGACTAAATGGGCAGTTCCTGTCTGGAGGCAAGATGAGAAGGCAGGAAGGGATAGGAGCTGGTTGAATTGACAAAGGAAACCCTGGGTGAAAAGGGGGAGTATGCTGTCACATTATAGGGATTGTAAGTAGGGTCACATAACAATATGTGTATACTTTTGTATGACAAATTAACTTGAGCTGTGAACTTTTACCTAAACACAATAAATAAATTAATATAATGAGTTGTCATTGCAAAGAACCATTTACAGAAAGTCATATTAATTCATATATATATATATTTTTATATATATATATATTTTTTTTTTTTCAATTTTCCCTGCTATGCATTCCCTTCTGTCACCTCACTCAATTTTCAAATTTCTAGTTAAAGCAGACCCTTTACTGGAGCTTCTATATACCTTGGCCTTTATAGCTGCCATGACTCTGCTCAAGCTCTCTCCAAAGAGGCAGCGCATTCTGTCACTCTGCTTCCCTGATGCTTAGCTGACATAATGCATTGCACGGTGGCACCTTCCCTTATTCGTTCCTCTTTTCTCGATTGTTTTCTTGTATTTAAAATCAAAATCATATGATGACTAAGTAATAGTTTTGTTAAAAAATAAATGAATAAAATGAAGACTCTAACTGCCTGTTTATCAACTAAGTTGATGGAATTAATAATGTTTGAAAGTATAACAGTCAAAATGGTGTCATTATTATATTCATAAGCCAGGATATAAAATAGGAGAAAAAATAACAATTTTATATTATTAATTAAGATGAGAGAATTTTGTATTTGCTATTAAATACAAATATAAACAATTTCCAAGGCAGGGAACTAATTCTACATGAGGCCCTAGGAGAAAAAGTGGATGAGAACACACACTGCTATAATTAAAAACAAGGGACTGACTTCCCTGGAGGGGTTGCAAATTTAAGTCACAGATGACTTAACGAAATGCAGTTGCAAAACTGTTGTCTATAAATTTAAACATTTTTAGTTATTCAGTGAAAGGAAGGATCATCTTGGAAACATCCAGAAGGAAAAACTGTGAAAGAAGGTGTATATTCCAAATTATTTATGCATTTTGGAGTTTAACCAAATGGAAGCATATTTTATTCAAAAGCTATGTACTAGAAATTTTGTTATTTAAAAATTCTCCAAAATGGAGAGTAATTTTTCGCATTGATCTGTAAAATTAGAGTAGTGAATTTCTTATATTTGTCACATGATTTTTTTATATTGTTAAATTAACTTTATTGAGGCATACCATACTTAGAATAAAATACATTCATTTCAAACATACAGTTTGTTGCATTTTGACAAATGTCTATCGCATTTAACCATAAACATAATCAGAAAGCAGAACGTTTTTATCACCCCTAAAATTTCCCTCCAGAAGTGCCCCCATTTTTAATGGGGTTGTCCCCTCAGAGTGCCTGAGCAGTCTCTGCTAGCAATTCGCCTTTCTCGCCTCCAAGAAGCCTTGTCACAGGATTTTTTGTAGATTAAATGGAATAGTACCTTTGGGATGTGAAGTGAATGTAAGGAAACATTTAAAGCAGTATAAACTCACTGCCATTGAATTGATTTTGATTCACAGCAACTATATAGGACAGAGTAGAACTGCCCTATTGAGTTTGCGTTTGAGGTTGTGATTTTAAAGGAAGCAGACTGCCTGTCACATCTTTCTCCTGCTGAGCCACTGGTAGGCCCCTAATAATGATCCTTTGATTAGCCAAGCACTTAACCACGGTGACCAGGGCTCCCTTTTATAATATGTCATATGTACTAACTGAAGACTTAGCTTGACTTTTGCTTCCTTAAGACCATATACAAATTAAGCACATAAATTACTAGTCTATTAAGAAAAACAGTATTTTCAGAAATAATTACAGGTAAATAGCAGCAGGGATTACTGTAAGATTGCAAAATACAGTGTGTGACAAAGATGCGTGTGATGATGGCCATGTACATCTGGTGGATGAATACTGTGAGGCTATAAATTTGATGAGGGATTTTTAAGAATAAACTCACTCAGTCTTTACAACAACCCCATGAAGGATCAGAGAAATAAAAACAAAACCTCAGAAAGGTTAATTAACTTGCCTGTTGGTGGTAGAGCAAATCAGATTTGTCAGATCTGAAGGTCTGTGATAACTGTTCTTCCTACTGCCTTTCGTATGGAACCGAGGTAGAAGCCACAGCTCTTCTCTGAGTTCAACATATGAAGAGCTGGCTATACAGAGAGGAGCACGAAGAAAGCTGCACATGTGTTGGAACTTGATGGAGGGAGATGATTTGCAAAGGGAAAGTAGAGTAGAAAAGTCATTCCCAGTAAGAGAGCTCTCCTGAGAAGAAACCTGAACTCAGACAGGTGTATGGTGCTTTTGGGGGTTGTAAGTAGCATACACAGGTTTTTGTATTGGGAAATGGGGTGCAGATGACTTGAAATAGAGACTTAAGTGACTTTCTGCAACTACTTCAAAACAAAATAAATGAGGTTAAATCCTGTTCTGCAGAAGATACAGAGCTATGCAATGATTTTGAGAAGGAGAGTGATTAAATCTGATGATGATTTGGGAAAAATCCAAAAGTAGTATGTTAGATGGATGAAGAGTAGATGGCTAATTTTTTCCATAAAGTGAAAGGATGCAGATGCAAATAAGAAGGATGTTTCAGAAGTGTGAATGGGCCTTTCTAAAAAATATCAACAATCCTTCCTGGAGAGGTGGTCAGAGGGTGCTATCTGTAGGGCAGGGGATGGATTAGATGAATGATTTCTACCTTTAGCAAGGACAGACTTTACACCCCCTCTTTATTTGTAAAATAGCTACATAGTTTTTGTGTTCTGTTGGAAGTGGGGGGGGACATGATTTGTCTATTAAAACAGTCCGCCACATATAGGACAGACACTTGTGCTCACGGCCCCTGTCAAAATTGACCCACCTCCCTCTTGTCTCATTTTTCTCTCCTTTGTTCCTTATTCCTCTCAGTTTCTCACCAACTCCACTTTGTTTTTTCCTTCAAGGCTCACTGTCCTTCTATTGCATTATTTTGCACTGTGCTTCCTCAGTCAACATGAATCACTTTCTTTCCTCTTCCCACCCCACTTTTTCCAATTACCCTTTCCTTAGGATGCCTCTGTGCCACTCCTCTTTAGCCTGATTGTTTTAGGGAGAGTAGTGTGTTAGGGTTTTTATTTTATTTTATTTTACGTATTTGGGTCCAGTAAAGTGCCTGTATCAGTAGCCTGAGGGATTAGATAAGAATTTATGATGTGTATCAGATTGTGATGAAGATTACACAAATTATAAATTAATAAAATAGTGTGCATTATGGCTTGAAGTGCATTGCTCTAAAGTCTATTCCAATCCCTCATTCTACTGTAACTAAAATCATCCTTCTGGATCTCACGAAATGGACTTTCCCTAAGACATTGCTTCTATGTGGTTCATGTGGAGGAGCCTGAGTTGACCCTGTTCTGAAATAAGTGCTTTAACAGCCACAAAACTGTGCTTATTCTAGTCTCCTTTGATAGGTCGGTAAAGGGAATGAAAGTTTGTAGGATTGGCCTGACCAAAAAGTTTGGTAATATAACATCATACAACATAATATAAATGCATTCCATTATAGATGTTCAGCTTTAAGTAATAAGAAACACTGAAAATATTAGAGGGGTGGATAGCCTGTATGTCCTTCACCTAGTGAATATTGCATTTCTCTACTGGGAACTGACAAATCAAAACTGCACGTCATCTCATGTTGATCAAGATCCCGTTAACTCATAGTGATACAGACAAGTCTTGAAAAAGGTGTAGACTGATATTCTTTAAGAGAGTGTGATATGGGCTGAGATAAAGTTATAACTTTACTTATAAGGACAAACTGTGAAAAGGCATAGATTTAAAATATGCTGGAGTTTTTTGGTAACAAAGGAGTTGCAAAATGCAACCACGAGCGGAAACTAGGGTGAGAAATATGATCCATACCTAGAGTTAAGTCCTATCATTAACAACAGGAATTTAACCAGTAAGCATGTTAAACTAGTTCAATCTTAATTATTGTTCCAAGGTTTTACTTTTTTTGGGGGGAAAAAAACAAACCAAAAAAAAAGGAGGTACACAAATGATAGATTTGCTTAAGGATGAAGACTAGAGGAAGGTTTTATAAAGCCTTCATTGGCAGTTGTGTGCAGGAAGAGGAGAAAAGAAAAAAACAAAAGCCTGAAGAAAAGAACTCGAAACACACAATAGAGGTCGCATTTCTAGATAAGCATTGAAAATGCCAGACATATGTCTAAGGGAATTTAGAACTGATCAGGAATTTAAGATAGAGTGAAGGACAGATTCTGAACCCCTGAGCTAGAATTGTTGAATTGCAAATTTATAGACTTAGTGAATACTGTACAGGTGAATAGTTTAGGAGGATAAAATGGTGGACAAGATAGGGTATGTCCACAATTTGTTCACAGGGTAGTGAGGGAGACATACAAAATAGAAAATTGTTACTATGAAATATGGTATCTACCAAAACTGTTGTTTAAAAATTTATGGGAGGGCTTTCGGTTTAAGATCATTGAGAATGCAAAGATAAATGGATCTTTAAAAATATTTACAGGAAGAAGTAATCAGTAGATTAGGAACGTCAGCAAATATTAAGGTGAGAGGATATAGATGGAAGCCTGTGGATAAATACAACAAATCTCCAGTCTAAATATGTGAACATAAGTCCTGTGATAGGGCTTGAAGCAAATCTTCTCAGTGATGGTGGAGAGTGTCTTGAAATCTTCTGGGCACAATGGATGAGAATGAAACCTATAGTAAGGATAGTGAAATTAAGTGAAAGACTCTTAATGAAAGTGAGATTAAGTGACGGACTTTTTTTTAACTAATTATTGTGCTTTAAGTGAAAGTTTACAAATCAAGCCAGTCTCACATACAAAAAGTTATACACACTTTGCTATGTAGTCCTAGCTGCTCTCCCCTTAATGAGACAGCACATTCCTCCTCTCCTCTCTGTATTCCCTGTGTCCATTCAAACAGCTCCTCTTCCCTTTTCCTTCTCGTCTCACCTCCAGACAGGAGTTGGCCACGTAGTCTCCTGTGTCTACCTGAGCCAAGGGACTCACTCCTCACCAGTATCATTATCTATTTTATAGGCCAGCCCAATCCCTGTCTGAAGAGTTGGCTTCTGTAATGGTTCCAGTCTTGGGCTAGCAAAGGGTCCGGGGACCATGACCTCCAGGGTCCTTCTAGTCTCAGTCAGACCGTTAAGCCTGGTCTTTTTTTTTTTATTATTATTAACTTTTATTGAGCTTCAAGTGAACGTTTACAAATCAAGTCAGAGTGTCACATATAAGTTTATACACACCTTACTCCGTACTCCCACTTGCTCTCCCCCTAATGAGTCAGCCCTTTCAGTCTCTCCTTTCCTGACAATTTTGCCAGCTTCCAACTCTCTCTATCCTCCCATCCCCCCTCCAGACAGGAGATGCCAACACAGTCTCAAGTGTCTACCTGATATAAATAGCTCACTCTTCATCAGCATCTCTCTCCTACACACTGTCCAGTCCCCTTCATGTCTGATAAGTTGTCGTCAGGAATGGTTCCTGTCCTGTGCCAACAGAAGGTTTGGGGACCATGACCGCCGGGATTCATCTAGTCTCAGTCAGACCATTAAGTATGGTCTTTTTGTGAGAATTTGGGGTCTGCATCCCACTGATCTCCTGCTCCCTCAGGGGTTCTCTGTTGTGCTCCCTGTCAGGGCAGTCATCAGTTGTGGCTGGGCACCATCTAGTTCTTCTGGTCTCAGGATGATGTAAGTCTCTGGTTCATGTGGCCCTTTCTGTCTCTTGGGCTCATAGTTATCGTGTGACCTTGGTGTTCTTCATTCTCCTTTGATCCAGGTGGGTTGAGACCAATTGATGCATCTTAGATGGCCACTTGTTACCATTTAAGACCCCAGACGCCACATTTCAAAGTGGGATGCAGAATATCTTCATAATAGAATTATTTTGCCAATTGACTTAGAAGTCCCCTTAAGCCATGGTCCCCAAACCCCCGTCCTTGCTCCGCTGACCTTTGAAGCATTCAGTTTATCCCAGAAACTTCATTGCTTTTGGTCCAGTCCAGTTGAGCTGACCTTCCATATACTGAGTGTTGTCCTTCCCTTCACCTAAAGCAGTTCTTATCTACTAATTAATCAGTAAAAAAACCCTCTCCCACCCTCCCTTCCTCCCCTCCTCGTAACCACAAAAGTATGTGTTCTTCTCAGTTTATACTATTTCTCAAGATCTTATAATAGTGGTCTTATACAATATTTGCCCTTTTGCCTCTGACTAATTTCACTCAGCATAATGCCTTCCAGGTTCCTCCATGTTATGAAATGTTTCACAGATTCCTCACTGTTCTTTATCGATGCGTAGTATTCCATTGTGTGAATATACCACAGTTTATTTAACCATTCATCCATTGACAGACACCTTGGTTGCTTCCAGCTTTTTGCTATTGTTTACAGAACTGCAATAAACATGGGTGTGCATATATCTGTTTGTGTGAAGGCTCTTATTTCTCTAGGGTATATTCCGAGGAGTGGGATTTCTGGGTTGTATGGTAGTTCTATTTCTAACTGTTTAAGGTAACGCCAGATAGATTTCCAAAGTGGTTATACCATTTTACATTCCCACCAGCAGTGTATGAGAGTTCCAATCTCTCCGCAGCCTCTCCAACATTTATTCTTTTGTGTTTTTTGGATTAATGCCAGCCTTGTTGGAGTGAAATGGAATCTCATCGTAGTTTTAATTTGCATTTCTCTAATGGCTAATGATCGAGAGCATTTTCTCATGTATCTGTTAGCTGCCTGAGTATCTTCTTTAGTGAAATGTGTGTTCATATCCTTTGTCCACTTCTTGATTGGGTTGTTTGTCTTTTTGTGGTTGAGTTTTAACAGAATCCTATAGATTTTAGAGATCAGGCGCTGGTCGGAGATGTCATAGCTGAAAATTCTTTCCCAGTCTGTAGGTGGTCTTTTGACTCCTTTGGTGAAGTCTTTAGATGAGCATAGGTGTTTGATTTTTAGGAGCTCCCAGTTATCTGGTTTCTTTTCGTCATTTTTGGTAATGTTTTGTATTCTGTTTATGCCTTGTATTAGGGCTCCTAAGGTTGTCCCTATTTTTTCTTCCATGATCTTTATCGTTTTAGTCTTTATGTTTAGGTCTTTGATCCACTTGGAGTTAGTTTTTGTGCATGGTGTGAGGTATGGGTCCTGTTTCATTTTTTTGCAAATGGATATCCAGTTATGCCAGCACCATTTGTTAAAAAGACTGTCTTTTCCCCAATTAAGTGACACTGGGCCTTTGTCAAATATCAGCTGCTCATATGTGGATGGATTTATATCTGGGTTCTCAATTCTGTTCCATTGGTCTATGTGCCTGTTGTTGTACCAGTACCAGGCTGTTTTGACTACTGTGGCTGTATAATAATGTTCTGAAATCAGGTAGAGTGAGGCCTCCCACTTTCTTCTTCTTTTTCAGTAATGCTTTGCTTATCCGAGGCTTCTTTCCAATCCATGTGAAGTTGGTGATTTGTTTCTCTATCACATTAAAAAATGACATTGGAATTTGGATCGGAAGTGCATTATATGTATAGATGGCTTTTGGTAGAATAGACATTTTTACTATGTTAAGTCTTCCTATCCATGAGCAAGATATGTTTTTCCACTTAAGTATGTCCTTTTTAATTTCTTGTAGTAGTGCTTTGTAGTTTTCTTTGTATAGGTGTTTTACATCTTTGGTAAGATTTATTCCTAAGTATTTTATCTTCTTGGGGGCTACTGTAAATGGTATTGATTTGGTGATTTCCTCTTCGATGTTCTTTTTGTTAATGTAGAGGAAGCCAAGTGATTTTTGTATGTTTATCTTATAACCTGAGACTCTTCCAAACTCTTCTATTAGTTTCAGTAGTTTTCTGGAGGATTCCTTAGGGTTTTCTGTGTATAAGATCATGTCATCTGCAAATAGAGATAATTTTACTTCCTCCTTGCCAATCCGGATGCCCTTTATTTCTTTGTCTAGCCTAATTGCTCTGGCTAGGACTTCTAGCACAATGTTGAATAAGAGCGGTGATAAAGGGCCTCCTTGTCTGGTTCCCGTTCTCAAGGGAAATGCTTTCAGGCTCTCTCCATTTAGAGTGATGTTGGCTGTTGGCTTTGTATAGATGCCCATTATTATGTTGAGGAATTTTCCTTCAATTCCTATTTTGCTGAGAGTTTTTATCATGAATGGGTGTTGGACTTTGTCAAATGCTTTTCTGCATCAATTGATAAGATCATGTGGTTTTTGTCTTTTGTTTTATTTATATGGTGGATTACATTAATGGTTTTTCTAATATTAAACCAGCCTTGCATACCTGGTATAAATCCCACTAGGTCGTGGTGAATTATTTTTTTGATATGTTGTTGAATTCTGTTGGCTAGAATTTTGTTGAGGATTTTTGCATCTATGTTCTTGAGGGATATAGGTCTGTAATTTTCTTTTCTTGTGATGTTTTTACCTGGTTTTGGTTATCAGGGAGATGGTGACATCATAGAATGTGTTAGACAGTATTCCGTCATTTTCTATGCTTTGAAATACCTTTAGTAGTAGTGGTGTTAACTCTTCTCTGAAAGTTTGGTAGAACTCTGCAATATCGCCATCCGGGCCAGGGCTCTTTTTTTGTTGGGAGTTTTTTGATTACCGTTTCAATCTCTTTTTTTGTTATGGGTCTATTTACTTGTTCTACTCCTGATTGTGTTAGTTTAGGTAGGTAGTGTTTTTCCAGGAATTCATCCATTTCTTCTAGGTTTGCAAATTTGTTAGAGTACAATTTTTCGTAATAATCTGATATGATTCTTTTAATTTCAGTTGGGTCTGTTGTGATGGGGCCCATCTCGTTTGTTATTCGGGTTATTTGTTTCCTTTTCTGTATTTCTTTAGTCAGTCTGGCCAATGGTTTATCAATTTTGTTTATTTTTTCGAAGAACCAGCTTTTGGCTTTGTTAATTCTTTCAATTGTTTTTCTGTGCTCTAATTCACTTAGTTTAGCTCTAATTTTTATTATTTGTTTTCTTCTGGTGCCTGATGGATTCTTTTGTTGCTCACTTTCTATTTGTTCAAGTTGTCGGGACAGTTCTCTGATTTTGGCTCTTTCTTCTTTTTGTATGTGTGCATTTATCGATATAAATTGGCCTCTGAACACTGCTTTTGCTGTGTCCCAGAGGTTTTGATAGGAAGTATTTTCATTCTCGTTGCATTCTATGAATTTCCTTATTCCCTCCTTAATGTCTTCTATAACCCAGTCTTTTTCCTGAGGGTATTGTTCAGTTTCCAAGTATTTGACTTCTTTTCCCTAATCTTTCTGTTATTGATTTCCACTTTTATGGCCTTGTGGTCTGAGAAGATGCTTTGTAATATTTCGATGTTTTGGATTCTGCAAAGGTTTGTTTTATGACCTAATATGTGGTCTATTCTAGAGAATGTTCCATGTGCGCTAGAAAAAAAAGTATACTTTGCAGAAGTTGGGTGGAGAGTTCTGTATAAGTCAATGAGGTCAAGTTCGTTGATTGTTGTAATTAAGTCTTCCGTGTCTCTATTGAGCTTCTTATTGGAAGTCCTAGCCTTCTCCAAAAGTGGTGTGTTGAAGTCTCCTACTATAATTGTGGAGGTGTCTATCTCACTTTTCAGTTCTGTTAAAATTTATGTCTCTTGCAGCCCTGTCATTGGGTGCATAAATATTTAATATGGTTATATCTTCCTGGTCAATTGACCCTTTTATCATTATGTAGTGTCTTTCTTTATCCTTTGTGGTGGATTTAAGTTTAAAGTCTATTTTGTCAGAAATTAATATTGCTACTCCTGCTCTTTTTTGCTTATTGTTTGCTTGATATATTTTTTCCATCCTTTGAGTTTTAGTTTGTTTGTGTCTCTAAGTCTAAGGTGTGTCTCTTGTAGGCAGCATATAGACTGATCGTGTTTCTTTATCCAGTCTGAGACTCTCTATCTCTTTATTGGTGCATTTAGTCCATTTACATTCAGCGTAATTATAGATAAGTGTTTTGTGTTGTCATTTTGATGCCTTTTTATATGTGTTGTTGACAATTTCATTTTTCCACTTACTTTTTTGTGCTGAGATGTTTTTCTTTGTAAATTGTGTGATCCTCATTTTCATAGTATTTGACTTTATGTTTGCTGAGTCGTTACATTTTTCTTGATTTTTATTTTGAGTTATGGAGTTGTTATACCTCTTTGTGGTTACCTTAATATTTACCCCTACTTTTCTAAGTAAAAACCTAACTTGTATTGTCCTGTATCGCCTTGTATCCCTCTCCATATGGCAGTTCTATGCCACCTATATTTAATCCTTCTTTTTGATTATTGTGATCTTTTACATATTGACTTCAATGATTCCCTGTTTTGAGCTTTTTTTTTTAATTAATCTTAATTTGTTTTTGTGATTTCCCTATTTAAGTTGATATCAGGATGTTCTGTTCTGTGACCTTGTGTTGTGCTGGTATCTGATATTATTGGTTCTCTGACCAAACAATATCCTTTAGTATTTCTTGTAGCTTTGGTTTGGTTTTTGCAAATTCTCTAAACTTGTGTTTGTCTGTAAATATCTTAATTTCGCCTTCATATTTCAGAGAGAGTTTTGCTGTATATATGATCCTTGACTGGCAGTTTTTCTCCTTCAGTGCTGTGTATATGTCATCCCATTGCCTTCTTGCCTGCATGGTTTCTGATGAGTAGTCTGAACTTATTCTTATTGATTCTCCTTTGTAGGAGACCTTTCTTTTCTCCCTGGCTGCTTTTAAAATTTTCTCTTTATCTTTGGTTTTGGCAAGTTTGATGATAATATGTCTTGGTGTTTTTCTTTTTGGATCAATCTTAAATGGGGTTCAATGAGCATCTTGGATGGATATCCTTTCGTCTTTCATGATGTCAGGGAAGTTTTCTGTCATCAGATCTTCAACTATTCTGTGTTTTCTGTTATCCCTCCCTGTTCTGGGACTCCAATCACACGCAAGTTATCCTTCTTGAGAGAGTCCCTTATGATTCTTAGGGTTTCTTCATTTTTTAAATTCTTTTGTCTGATTTTTTTTCAGCTATATTGGTGTTAATTCCCTGGTCCTCCAGATTTCCCACTCTGCATTCTAATTTCTTGAGTCTGCTTCTCTGACTTCCTATTGCGTTGTCTAATTCTGTAATTTTATTGTTAATCTTTTGGATTTCTGCATGCTTTCCCTCTATGGATTCTTGCAACTTATTAATTTTTCCACGATGTTCTTGAATAATCTTTTTGAGTTCTTCAACTGTTTAATCAGTGTGTTCCTTGGCTTTTTCTGCAGTTTGCCTTATTTCATTTCTGATGTCATCCCTGATGTCTTGAAGCATTGTGTAAATTAGTTTTTCATATTCTGCATCTGGCAATTCCAGGATTGTATCTTCATTTGGGAAAGATTTTGATTCTTTTGTTTGGGGGGTTGTAGAAGCTGTCATGGTCTGCTTCTTTATGAGGTTTGATATCGACTGCTGTCTCTGAGCCATCACTAAGATATAAAAAAAAAAAAAGATATAGTAGTGATTTATTCTATATTTGCTCACTGAGTCTTATCTTGTTTTGTTTTCTTTAAATATATGTGGATGGGCTACTAGATTGTGCTGTCTTGATTGTTGTAGCCCTTGACTTACTTATGACCTATTACCAGCTGGTTTGGGCTGTTGCCAGATATATATGCCTGAGTCTATTCACTATTCTTGAGTAGAATCTGATTTTGGGTCATCGAGTGTGTGCTGCACCCTAACACCTATCCACCTTGAGAAGTAGTGGTGATAGTTGTTTGCACCAGATTCTATTAGTAGCTGGGGTTCACACTCCAGGGGAGGCAGGATGCTGACAGGCTTCCCCCAAGTGTCAGTGAGGTAGGTGTGTCTCTATTGCTAAAGCACCTTGGTGGGAGGGCTCTGCAGCTGTACCTTAGGCCCCCAATGCAAGTACTTCTGCTGATTGGTAGGTGTCACCCTCCTTAGACCCCTAAGGCAAGAGGCTAGGTGGTCTGGGGGAGCTTCAGCCCTCAGTTCCCTGTTGTGGGTCAGTGAGGGCTCTGTTGAATATGCAGAGATATCAGACCTGGGAAACTTGTTTTTCCAGTAAATCCACTAAAAAAAAAAGGCAGTCAGATCTCTATCAGAAACGCCTTTGCATTATAATAGACACCTTGTTCCCTGTAGGGATGAAAGACCGAGATATGGATCACATATGCTTGGCTGTAGCTGGTTCTGTATTTTTAGCCCCATTAGGGAAGGATTTTTGGTCCCTGGGTTTTTGGTTGTTGCTTCTCTCTGGCCAGAAGAATGGGTTAGGAAAAGACCAAAAAAAAAAAAGAGGAAAAAAAAAAAAAGCCACAGAGCCATTCTCCCTCTGGCTCAGGAAATTCCAACGTTAATGAAGCTGCCTGGGAAGGGGAGGGGAGGGTTCAGAAAAACAGGAGAGAGTAGCACCCCGGAATATAGACAAAGTTGCTTTTCTTGCTTGGGATGACTATCTTATCTGTGTTTCCTGAGGGGCATGTCGCCTACGTGTCCTGGCTGGGTAGAGATTGCCCCCGAGGGTCTGGCCCGCAGAAGCCGCGGTCAGTTCCTCTGCTGCCAATCCAAAATCTGGCGCCAAGGTTCCCCGGCTGGGATGCTGCACTCCTGGCTCCAAAACCAGTCGCTGCCTCCCGGTGACTTCTCCAGCTGGCCGCATCGCCGCACCGCCCGTACGGACTGGCTGGGCCCCCTCCCGAGGTTAGTTCAGGGGGGTAGGGCTGCCCCCCATGTTTGCGCTGTGACAGGATGCCGTGCTCAGCTCCCCTGTGCCCAGCCCAAAGCCCGGAGCCATGGTTCCCCAGCTGGGATGCTGTACTCCCGGCTCCAAAACCAGTCGCTGCCTCGTGGGGACTTCTCCTCCCGCCAGCCTCCTCGCAGCGCCGCCTGCGCGGACCTCCCCTTCTCTGGTCAGCTCAGGGGGGTAGGGCTGTGCCCCGAGTTTGCACTTTCACAGGATGTTCTGCTCAGCTCCGCTGCGCCTAGTCCAAAGCCCCGCGCCAAGGTTCCTCGGCTGGGACGCTGCACTCCTGGCTCCAAAACTAGTCTCTGCCTCCCGGGGACTTCTCCTCCCACCAGCTGCTGGCCGCACCGCCCACGTGGATTGGCTGGGCCCTCTCCCGGGTTCAGTTCAGGGGGGTAGGGCTGCGCCCCATGTTTGCACCATCACAGGATGTTGTGTTCAGCTTCCCTGCGCCTAGTCCTAAGCCTGGCACCAAGGTTACCTGACTGGAACGCTGACTCCAGGGTCCGAAAACAGTCGCTGCTTCCCCGTAGTTGTTTGTTCTCTGTCTCTGTCACTCAGGTCAACTCTTTAAATGTGTGTTTGTTGTTCAGGGTTCGTAGATTGTCATGTATGTGATCGATTCACTTGTTTTTCCGAGTCTGTTGTGAGAGGGATCCGAGGTAGCGTCTACCTAGTCAGCCATCTTGGCCCCCCTCCGAAGCCTGGTCTTTTTACGAGAATTTGAGATCTGGATCCCACTGCTGTCCTGCTTCATCAGGGATTCTCTGTTGTTGTGTTCTTGCCTGGGCAGTGATCAGTGGTAGCCGGGCACTAACTAGTTCTCCTCTCAAGCTGATGTAGTCTCTGGTTTATATGGCCCTTTCTGTCTCTTGTGCTCATATTTACCATATGTCTTCGGTGTTTATTCTCCTTTGCTCCAGGTGGGTTGAAACCAATTAATACATCTTAGATGGCTGCTTGCTAGCATTTAAAACCCCAGATGCCTCTCACTGAAGGGGGTGGAGAACATTTTCTTATACATTTTGTTGTGCCAACTGACCTAGATCTCCCCTGAAAACATGGTCCCCAAACCTCCGTCCTGCTACTCTGTCTATTGAAGCATTTGGTTATATTCAGGAAACTTTTTTGCTTTTGGTTTAGTCCAGTTGTGCGGACCTCTCCTGTACTGTGTGTTGTCTTTCCTTTTAACGAAAACAGTTCTAATCTACTGGCTAATTAGTGAATACCCTCTCCCTCCCTCCCCACCGTCATAACCATCAGAGGATTTTTTTCTTTTGGGTTTAAACTTTTTCTAGATTTTTATAATAGTGGTCTCATACAATATTTGTCCTTTTGCAACTGACTAATTTCACTCAGCATAATATCTTCCAGATTCCTCCATGTTATGAAATGTTTTGCAGACTCATAGTTGTTCTTTACCGAGGCATAGTATTCCATTGTGTGAATATATCATAATTTATTTATCCATTTATCCATTGGTGGGCACCTTGGTTGCTTCCATCTTTTTAGTATTGTAAACAGTGCTGCAATGAACATGGGTGTGCATATATCTGTTCATGTGAAGGCTCTTATTTCTCTAGGATATATTCCAAGGAGTGGAATTGCTGGATCGTATGGTAGTTCTATTTCTAGCTTTTTAAGGAAGTGCCAAATTGATTTCCAAAGTGGTTGTACCATTTTACATTTCACCCACTGTGTATAAGTGTTCCAGTCTCTCCACAACCTCTCCAACATTTATTATTTTGTGTTTTTTGGATTAATGCCAACCTTGTTGGGGTGAGATGATATCTCACTGTAGTTTTCATTTGAATTTTTCTAACTGGCTAATGATCTTGGGCATTTCCTCATGTATTTGTTAGGCACATGAATGTCTTCCTTGGTGAAATGCTGTTCATATCATTTGCCCTTTTTTTCAATTGGGTTATTTGTTTTTTTTTTTTTTTTTTTTTGAGTTTTTGCTGTATCGTAGTTTTAGAGACAGACACCGATCGGAAATGTCAAACGTAAAAACGTTTTCCCAGTCCGTAGGTAATCTTGTACTCTTTTGTTGAAGTCTTTGGATGAGCATAGGCGTTTGATTTTTAGAAGCTTCCAGTTTTCTAGCTTCTCTTCTGGTGTTTATGCATTGTTAATAATGTTTTTTATGCTGTTTTGCCATATATTTGGATTCCTATCATTCTCCCCATTTTTTCTTCATTGATCTTTATTGTTTTAGATTTTATATTTAGGTCTTCGATCCATTATGATTTAGTTTTTGTGAATGGTGTGGGGTATGGGTCTTGTTTCTTTTTTTTTGCAGATGGATATCCAGTTATGCCAGCACCATTTGTTAAAGACACTGTCTTTTCCCCATTTAACAACCTTTGGGCCTTTGTCAAATATCAGATGTGGATGGATTTATGTCTGGATTCTCAATTCTGTTCCATTGGTCTATGTATCTGTGGTTGTACCAGTACAATGCTGTTTTGACTACTGTGGAGGAATAATATGTTCTAAAACCTGGTAGTATGAGGCCTCCAACTTTGTTCTTTTTTGGTAATGCTTTACTTACCCGGAGCCTCTTAGTTTTCCATATGAAGTTGGTGATTTGTTTCTCCATCTCATTAAAAAATTTCACTGGCATTTGGATCAGGATTGCATAGTATTTATAGATTGCTTTGGGTACAATGGACATGTTTACAATGTTGAGTCTTCATATCCACAAGAAAGGAATATTTTTCCATTTATGTAGGTCTCTTTTGGTTTCTGCGGTACTGTCTTGTAGTTTCTTTGAATGGGTCTTTTATATCTCTGTTAAGATTTATTCCTAAGCGTTTTATCTTCTTGGGGACTATTGTAAATGGTATTGATTTGGTGATTTCCTCTTTGATATTCTCTTTGTTGGTGTAGAGGAATCCAACTGATTTTTGTGTCCTCATACTCTGCTAAACTCTTCTATTAGTTTCAGTAGTTTTCTTGAGGATTCTTAGGGTTTTCTCTGTATAAGATCATGTCATCTGCAAATAGAGATAATTTTTCTTCTTCTTTGCCAATTTGGGTGCCCTTTTATTTCTTTATCTAGTCTAATTGCTCTGCATAGGGCCTCCAGCACAATGTTGAATAAGAGTGGTGATAAACGGCATCCTTGTCTGGTTCCAGTTCTCAAGGGGAATGCTTTCAGACTCTCTCCATTTAGGATGATGTTAGCTGTTGGCTTTGTGTAAGTGCCCTTTATTATGTTGAGGAATTTTCCTTCTGTTCCTATTTTGCTGAGAATTTTTACTATAAATGGGTGTTGGTCTTTGTGAAATGCCTTTTCTGCATCTATTAATGAGATAATGTGGTTCTTGTCTTTTGTTTTATTTATGTGATGGATTACATTGATTGTTTTTCTAGTGTTGAACCATCTCTGCATATCTGATATAAATCCCACTTGGTCATGGTGAATTAATTTTTTGATATATTGTTGAATTCTGCTAGCTGGAATTTTGCTGAGGATTTTTGCATCTAAGTTCATGAGGGATACTTAATTTAGGTAGGTAGTGTGCTTCCAAAAATTTGTCCATTTTCTTTAGGTTTTCAAATTTGTTAGAATACAATTTTTCATAGCATTCTGTTATGATTTTTAATTTCAGATGGGTCTATTGTGATATTGCCCATCTATTTCTTATTTGGGTTTTTTGCTTTGTCTTCTGTTTTTCTTTTATCTGTCTGGCCAATGGTTTATCGAGTTTGTTAATCTTTTCCAAGAATGCAGCTTTTGGTCTTGTTAACTCTTTCAATTGTTTTTCTGTTAACTCTTTCAATTGTTTTTCTGTTCTCTATTTTATTTAATTGTGCTCTAATTTTTATAATTTGCTTTCTTCTTGTACCTGAGGGTTTCTTTTGTTGCTCTGTTTCTATTTGTTCAAGTTGTAGGGATAATTCTTTGATTTTGGCCCTTTCTTCTTTTTGGATGTGTGCATTTATTGCTATAAATTGACCTCTGAGTGGTGGTTTAGCTGTGTCCCAAAGGCTCTGATAGGAAGTGTTTTCATTCTCTTTGGATTCTATTAATTTCTTTATTCCATCCTTAATTTCCTTTTAATCCAATTGTTTTTGAGCAAGGTGTTGTTCAGTTTCCAAGAGTTTGAATTCTTTTTCCTGTTTTTTTTTTTTTTCTGTTATTGATTTCTAGTTTTATGGCTTTATGGTCAAAGCAGATGCTTTGTAATATTTTGATGTTTTAGATTCTTTTAAGGCTTGTTTGTGACCTAATATGTGGTCTATTCTAGAGAATGTTCCATGTGGTTTGGAAAAGAAAGTGTACTTGTCTGCTGTTGGGTGGAGTGCTCTGATATGTCTGTGAGGTCAAGTTGGTTGATTACAGCATTTAGATTTTCCATGTCTTTATTGAGCTTCTTTCTGGATGTCCTATTCTTCACTGAAAATGGTATTTTGAAGTCTCCTACTATTATTGTGGAGCTATCTTTCTCACTTTTCAATGCTGTTAGTTTCTTTTATGTATTTTGAAGCCCTGTCATTGGGTGCATAAGTATTTAATATGGTAACATTCTCCTATTGTCCCTTTAATCATTATATAGTGTCCTTCCTTATCTTTTGTGGTGGGTATTACTTTAAAATCTGTTTTGTGAAAGATTATTGTTGCCCCTCCTGTTCTTTTTTGATTGTTCTTTGCTTAATATATTTTTTTCTATCCCTTGAGTTTTAGTTTGTTTATATGCTTAAGTCTAAGGTGTGTCTCTCGTAGGCAGCATATAGATGGATTTTTTTTTTTTTAATCCACTCTGCAACTCTCTGTCTCTTTATTGGTGCTTTTAGTTCATTTACATTCAGTGTTGTTATGGATAGTTATGAGGTTAGTGCTGTCATTTTGATGTCTCTTTTTGTGTGTTGTTGACAGTTTCTTTTCTTCCACTTAATTATTTGTGCTGAGTAGTTTTTCTTTATAAATTGTTGTTGATTTAGTTTTTGCTAAGTCTTTATGTTTTTCTTGTATTTTATTTTGATGTGTAGGATTGTTGGTCTTGCAAAGGACTCTTAACGAAAGAAATCCCTGGGATGAGGCCAGGGATGTACACTCCCCCCAAAAGCAACAGAACTATACTAAGACCCTTTGTAATTAAATTGACAAGGCTGCATGGGGAGCGTGAAGGCTATTAGAGACATTAGGCAGCCTAGTAACACCTACATTTTTGGCTTTTGGCCATATAAGTTAACAATTTGTTCCTCATTGCTGCAACATAAAGCTTAGCCTTTCAACCATGTATAGACCTCTGAAGTCATCCTTCTGATTCTCAGGAGCAGGCTAGAACAAAAAAGTACAACATCTGAGCCACAGAATACAAAATAACAGGAATTTCGTATAATAAACACGCTTTGATTCAACAATCTACTGAATACTACTCATTACCTCTCTACCTCTGTGGTACTTACATCCTAATTAAGAGAGACAAACAAACAAACAGATAAATTAGTAGAGTTGTTATTACTGTTAGTTGCCATTGAATGAGCTCCAACTCATGGCAACCTTAAATAAGTTGTTGTTAGTTTCCACTGTGTTGATTTTGACTCCTGACAACCGCAAGTGTGTAGAGAACTGCTCCTTTGTGTTTTTCAAATCTGTGACCTTTCAGAAGCAGATGGACAGGCCTGTCTCCTAATGTGCCACTGAGTAGGTTTGAACCTCAACTTTTTGTGCCACTCAGGGTCAAATAATGTTGTCCAGTCTTACACCATCTTCATGATCATTGGTATGTTTAAGTCCTTTGCTGCATCTATTGTGTAGTGACTTCCAACCTATGGGGGTCATCTTCTATCACTATATGGAACAATATTCTTTTGTGATCCATAGGGTTTTCATTGGCTAATTTCAGAAGTAAACCACCAAGCCTTTCTTTCTAGTCTATCCTAGTCTAGGAACTCTGCTGAAATCTGCCCAACATGCATGGGGGTGGGTTAACCAGTAAGTTTGGCATGACCTAGCTTATAGTAAGCAAGGAACTGCTGTAGAAAAGAAATTCCCTCAGTCCTTAAAATAAGGTTAAGAGCATTTATTCAGCAAAATTATTTAAAAAATACATTTGAATGTGGAGGGACAACAGTTCACACAACTGAAAACTAATGATACCAGCAAGAGCTTCTAACAGGAACAAATATAGTTCAAGGAACAAAGGAATTATAATAAAATCAATTGGTTGGCTAGCCTTTGGTTGAGATCACAAGAAGCATTGATTAGAAAGTGGGGAGTGGGCTTGCATTGGAAAATGGGGTATGGGGGAAGTTTACAGTGTTGGGTTTAAGAAGTAATTACTGAGGTCTTCAATCATAGTCACAAAGCTTACATTGCATATTCTTCAGGAGGGGGAATTTAAAAAATCACAGATTGAAGTAAAACAGTCCTAACCAGATGTCTCAAAAATTTATGAAAACCACTTGGTACCAAGGTTTCATTTTCCAGAAACAGTTTGTTAAAACAAAATCATTTTAAATTGTTTGGGAAACTTCAGATAAGACTTAACTTCATGGCCCTTTCAGATCAAATTTTATTACATCCCTGTCATAAAGAAAACATTTTTGGCCCACTTTAAACAAAAAACACCTGTGTAAAGATTCCTTTCCTTATATTATTTTTCTTTAACCTGCTGACTTTATGGGAGAGAGAGGAATGTTTCCTCAGTTACTACCAGTTAGCGGGACAAATGGGAGGCATTCATCAAGAAGTCTGAACTACCTCTATGGAAAAACAGCTAGGCAATTAAAGTGTTCCAGGCAGGAATGTAAAGGATGAGTTTAATCTAGGAAAAACTGAATTTCAAAACTTCATGAGCTTCTCTTATGCATGCAGTATTAATTTTTCCCTGACTTGATCCCAGAGAAAAGGTAAATATATATTTTTCCTTTATTCCCATGGTAGCTAACTCAGGGAGCTAAATGACACATAATTGTGAAAATTCTGAACTAGTGCCATAGACACAGCTGAGTTAAGTAATGGGCCCAAAGACACGTATCTACAAAGAACAACTTTAAACTGATCCTACTAAAAGAAATAGAGAAAAATGATTTCGCTTTTTGACATTTTACTCTGGTCAAAACGTTTACTGGAAATTTCTTTCCTACAGTAAGCATGGACTCAATTGTACTTACTTACTAATCTATAGAGCAGCATTTCTCCTGGGTTTCACCACCTGAAAAAAATCTTTGAGGTGGTGAAACCCAGGAGAAATTGTGTGCTACAGATTAGTATTTATGTGGTGAAACACAGGTGAAATTGTGCACTACAAATTAGTAAGTAAGCACAATTAAGCCCATGCCTACCTGGTTTACTTGACTATATGTGAGACTGGTGGTATCTGAAACACCAGTGGCATAGCTTCCAGTATCACAGCAATGTGCAATCCACTACAGTACAACAAAGTGAGAGATGAGTGGTGAAGTAAGTGTTAGGTGGGAATAAATGCTATAGAGGAAAAATGGGGAAGATTGTAGAGAGGGTGATGTTTGTAGGGAACATTTTTAGAAAGTGATGAAAGCTTCGTGAAGCAGGAAGAATTTTAATAAAAAGCCCAGTGGAGTTGAGGAACTTGCTGTAAGGAATAACTAGAGAAAGATCAGAGGTAACAGCTAGTTCAAATATCCTAGATGACAGTATTCCAAGTGTCTTCCACATTCAAGGAGATCTGTGTGGTCTGAGCTTAGCAGGTGAGATAGTAGGCACTTGGGATGAGGCCAGGGATGTGACGACTTGCATTTCAGTGCACACAAAAGTATGCACACTGTATGATTCATGTGCAGTTCAAAGACAGGCAAAATGTAAGCCTCAGAAACATGTGAGACTAATGATTACCTCTGGGGAAGTGGTGACTGGGTATGAAGGAGAATGAAAGAACTCTGGAAAATTCCATATTTTTGTCTGGGTGACAGTTATATGTGTTTAGATATTTATCAAACTACATTCCATGATGTGCTTAAGATGATTGCCCTCAACACACTTTGCTACATAATTGTTTTATTTCCATGAAAAGCAAAAAAAGAAAAAAAATTACAAAAAGAGAAGGTGAAATATCAGGTGACAATTATATAATTTTGCCAAATTAGACATATGCCTTTCAAATTGAATAAATAAGTGTATTCACCAATTTTTTTAAAGATAGGAAGTAATTAAATATAAAATAATACTTTTTAACCCCATTGATATTTTGTTAATTTCTAAACATATTTATATAATTTCTCCACATGTAAAACTTACACCAGCCACCAAAACTTTTGTTTTAGGTGTTGTGTCAGCCTAAATACTTAATACGCATTCAGAATCACAGAATGGGTCTTAATAAGCTTTATAAAAAATAAAATTCAGCCCATGTTAGAGAATATAATACACAGTGGATGAAATAATATTGCATGTTTAAAAATCACAGATCTTATTTTTACTTTTTCATACCTATTTGCAAGATAATTTTTAAAGCATGTTTATTGTTTAGCTACTTTTAATTCTAATATTGTGAGATGTTTTAAGTAGTATTAAATTAACAATAGCATTTGCTAGAGGTATTAGTACAAAATAGACAAAACAAGGCATAGTAAAATTGTGCTTTAAATCTGAGTTTTTGTCAAAAAAGACATAGAAATTCAGTAAATTAGGCTGAGCCATGTGGAAGTATTCTTTTCCAAAGCCTAGAACCAAATACCAGCTGCATTTCTCTCAGAATTCAGCCTGCGTATAAGGAAAACCCTTGCAAAGAGGGAAGTAGGAGAAAGGAGAAAGATGGAAAACAACACGGAGCATTAAAAAGATTTTACTGTTGACACAAAGAAATCCTCTTAAAGGTGTGTTTTTATAGGAAACAATAGGTTAAATGAACTAGAATAGTCTAGAGATTAATTATGAATAGTCTCTCTTCTGTCCAATAGTTTTCATTTATTTAAAAATACTTATACAATGCTAACTGTATTCTAGGTAATGTTTGAATATGTTGTAAATATTACCTCTTTTAGTCTTCATAACATCCTCTAGATTAAAAAAAAAAAAACTCATTGCAGTCAGGTTGATTTCAACTCATAGTGGCTCTATAGGACAGAATAGAACTGCCCCATAGGGTCTCCAAGGAGCACCTGGTTTATTCACATTGCTGACCTGGCCGTAGCTCTTAACCACTGGGCCTCCAGTGTTCCACAACCCAAACAAAACCAAATCCAATGCAATCGAGTCAATTCCGACTCATAGCGACCCTATAGGACAGAGTAGAACTGCCCCATAGAGTTTCCAAGGAGCACCTGGTGGATTTGAACTGCTGACCTGTTGGTTAGCAGCTGCAGCACTTAACCCCTATGCCACCAGGGTTCCATAGGTATTTTAAATAGCCATATTTACTGGTATTGAAAATAAGACTTAAAAAAGTTAGTAACTTGCCCAAGTTCACAAAGCTAAAATATTCTAGAGCAGGTGTTTAACTATGTTTTGCTCCAGTCTGCTTCTCCAGTAAAATGGTCCTGACTGCTTCATGGACAGACGTCATTTTTAAAGATATAATGAGGGAAAAACCATCTTCCACTGCAATTCATCATTATTAGAAATAAGTATCAATCAGATGGACTTCTGTTGATTTCTCAGTTTCTTCTGCTTACTTAGCATTTGACTCTATGTTAATAAACAACAATGAAATTTTCTCATTGCCACAGATCAGCACTTCAGTGTACACTTTGATAAACAAAATGTGTATGAGTCTTACAGAATGGTACGTTGAGTTACTGGGTGTCACAAATGGTTGAGTGCTCAACTACTAGCTGAAAAGTTGACAGTTGGAACCTACCCATGGGCACATTGGAAGACAGGACTGACAACTTGCTTCCAAAAAGTCAGCCTTGAAAACCCTAAGGTGCAGTTTCACTCTGCACAAATGGGGTTGCCATGAGTCAGGATTGACTTGACAGCAGGCATCTAACAATAATAACAACACACTGAGTTCAGTGGAAGAACGTAATGAAAAATATTTTTGGTTTCCCAGTGATTCATGAATCCTCATATGTCTCTTAGAGCGACTGTTAAGGAATGAGTCACTCAACATGCTTGAGTGGAATTGTCACTTAAACTAGATTACATCTGTCTTGAGAAAACTCCTATGTTCTTACTACGAACTAATAAGTCTGTTAGCTACGACTTTACATTTAAAAATCACATCAAGCTTAAAAATAAGACTCATTTTCCCTAGTCTACAAATGAGAAAATCAATGCCAGGAGAAAAAATTTTTTTCCATACTTAGACAATTTTTAGGTGTTGTGATCTAGGCATGAAGTCCTTTATATTTCCATTATACAATCCTGGCCATTGTTCACATGCTGTATTCTCCACAGTGAATTTATTCATGATGGCATGGGAGAATCAGACCTTCAAGTCTGACTTCATCCTTCTGGGAATCTTCAATCACAGCCCCACCCACACCTTCCTTTTCTCTCTGGTCCTGGGCATTTTCACAGTGGCCTTCATGGGAAATACCGCCATGGTTTTCCTGATCTACTTGGACTCCCATCTCCACACCCCCATGTACTTCCTCCTCAGCCAGCTCTCTCTCATGGACCTCATGGTTATCTGTGCTACAGTACCTAAGATGGCCCTCAACTACTTGTCTGGCAGGAAATCCATCTCTGTGTCAGGTTGTGGAACCCAGATATTTTTCTATGCGTCTCTGCTTGGGGCTGAATGTTTCCTGTTGGCTGTCATGGCCTATGACCGCTATGTTGCCATTTGTCATCCATTAAGATACCCAATTCTCATGAGCCAGAAAATCTGTGGCCTCATGGCTGCCTCTTCCTGGATTCTTGGCTCTTTTGATGGTATAATTGACGTTGCAGTTGTCTTGTCCTTCTCATATTGTGGTGCTCGGAAAATACCCCACTTCTTCTGTGATGTTCCTGCCCTTCTCACTCTTTCATGCACTGACACCTCAACATTTGAAAGGATGATATTTATCTGCTGTGTAATCATGCTTCTCTTCCCTGTAGCAGTCATCATTGCTTCCTATACTCGTGTCCTTCTGGCTGTGATTAGCATGGAATCTGGTGAGGGTCGCCGCAAGGCTTTCACTACATGTTCCTCCCACCTCATGGTGGTGGGGATGTACTATGGAGCAGCCATGTTCATATACATGCGGTCCACTTCTGATCATTCCCCAACTCAGGACAAGATGGTATCAGCCTTCTATACCATTCTCACTCCTATGTTGAACCCCCTCATTTATAGCCTCCGCAACAAAGAAGTGACCAGAGCATTCATGAAGGTATTACGGAAGGGCAAGTCTGGACAGTAAGTTGCTTAATTATTCATGCCTAAATTTATGATTCAACTAATACAATTTAGTACACAATATTTACCTGTCTTTGTAATAAAAGATTTATAGGCAGACACGCAATTTAGAATCTAATAATCGTTTGCATACTAGTTTATTCGTATATTTCATATTTTTATGGCAAATTCAAATTATGAATACAAGTAAATCTTTGTTACAAGAGAAAATGCACAACTGTATACTTTAGTTTGCATACCATTTAACAAGTGAGATGCGTTCGCCCATCATAATATCACAGAATTTGATTGCACTGTTTAAAATTTTATATCTTTTACTGTGGAGTCGCCATGAGTCAGAAAAGACTACACAGCAAAAGGTTTGATTTGGCTTTGTCTTTTGACGTGTAGTAGATTTAATCATGGCTAAACAGAATTCTGAAAGAGCCTTGCTGGTGCATTTGTTAAGAGTTAGCAGTTCAAACTCGTGAAGATGCTCCGCTGGAGAAAAACCTGGCAATCTTCTCCCATAAAGATTAAAGCCTAGAAAACTCTGTGAAGCAGTTCTGCTCATCACATGAGGTCACTATGAGTTGAAACCAACCTACAGCACCCAACAACAACAACAAAAATAATTCTACTAAGTCCTATGCCATACTTTGAACTTATCCCTTTGTTGTAATATCTACAAAATTATAGATGTTCTTGTAAGATCATAATAAAAATCAATGTAACTTAACCAGATGGAGAAAAGGAGAGGTATTAGATTAGAGGAAGGTACAATAAGCATGTCTTATACAAACACTATCTTTTTATAGGATGGAGGATTGGCAAGTCCCCATTTATATTCTTGCGCAGACAGCAGTCACATACGTGGATATCGAAAAGTGAATTTGACTCCTTTCAGTCTTGAATTTCCATCATTAAATATCCTAATCTTTAAATGCATCATGTATTTCAATACTATGGAGATGTCTAGGGTTTCTGAAATCTGAATATTTTCATAAACTACATACGTGTCATCTCGAACATTTTAAAGATGATATTTACATGAATTTTAGTTCAACTCTGGAGATTCTTATATTTTTATGAGGAATACCTCTATATTCTAGTTTGAATATTAACTCTTCCATTAAACTTTGTTGTAACATCCCTACCATATTAGTTGCCTGGTACTACTTTTTAAAAATTACCACAAACATAGCAGCCTAAAGTAGCAATCATTTATTATCTCACAGATTTGGTGTTTCAGACGTCCAGGCAGAGCTTAGCAGGGTCTTCTGCTTAGCTTCTCAAAAGACTATAATTTAGTTGTTAGCTGGGGCTGCAGTTTTATCTGTGGCTTGGTGTCATCTTCCAAACTCATATAGTTGTTGAAAGAATTTCTTTCCTTACAGCTGTAGAACTCATGGCATCTTGCTTCTTCAAGGCTAGAAGGAGAGTTTCTCTAATCTCAGGGTAATTTCCGTTTTGATTGTGAATTAAATAATCAGTAAATCAAATGATCTGTGAGACAAATCTGCAAAATCATTTAACTTTTGCTGTATAACATAACCTAATCATGGGAGTAACACCAGGGGATGGAGATCATAAGGGTCATCTTAGAATTTTGCTGACTGCACTCACCCAGAAAACTTCAAGATGCATATCCATGAAACGCATCAAACACAATCACCTATAACATGGATTCACCTTAAAATTATTATTCTGAGTGAAATAACTCATTCATAAAATACAAATATTTTGTGATCCTGCTTATATAAAATAGGCAAATATATAGAGACCAAAGCATATGCATAGGGGCACTGAGTTTCTGTTAAAGGTGGTGGAAAAATTGGAAGAGGATAGTGACAATAGTTGCACAGCATGATGAACACATTCAGTCACTGAAGTGTACTTAGGGAAATTTGGATTTGGCAAATGTTTTGTTTTATATATATATATTTTACCACAATAAAAAATGCAATTATAATAACTTATCTTGAAGAGTATGTGAGAAACTATTAATAATGTTTAAACTCTTGCCTGATTTATGTCATCTTTTTAAAAAAATTCAATAAATTTTGTGACAGTTCTGTTTAATGGGTCAGCATATAATACATGGAATTTGATTACACTGTTCTAATTTGCCCATGGCTCATCTATTGTGTACACAAATATAACATCCAACATAGTGAAGAGGACAGGTGTATCATGCTGATCCCATAAACAAAAAAAGATGATTGCTTAACCCCATATTCTCCATTTTCAGCTCCACAAGATGACTAAAATAAAACTGACCCTCAGGGATACTTCCCCCAGGCAGAGAACAAATGGCTGAGTTCAATGAAATAATATTCGTAATTTTTTTTGTTACATTTTGTTTTTTACTTTGTTAAAAATGACTCTGCCCTTGAACTGAAATTTCTCCCTCCTATTAATGTTTGAAACTTTTTGTAGAAAGTTGGCTTAATTATAGGCTACACAAGTGATTTTCACACTTGGATCAAAGGAAATAAACATAGCAATAAATTCTATTTTATCTTATCTAGGAGGCCTGGTGGGATTACGGAGGTAAAAGCTCAGATGCTAATCAAAAGTTCAGCATTTCAAATCCACCAGCTGCTCCTTGAAAACTCTATGGGCAGTTCTACCCTCTCCTATAGGGTCACTGTGAGTCAGAATTGACGGCAAAGGTTTGGTTTTTTGGTATTATCTAAATCAATATTAATACCTAGGCTGTTGGTGTTGTTACACGCTGTCAAGTCAGTTCTGACTAATGGCGACCTCATGCGTGCAGCATAGAATTCCTCAGTAAGGTCTTCAAGGCTATGATGTTTCGGAAGCAGATTGTCAGACATCTCTGTGGTGTCTCTGTGTGGGTTCAAAGAGCCGAACTTTTGGCTAGTAGCCTAGAGCTTAACCATTGTATCACTGAGGGACTCTACTAGCTAGGAAGGAGAGAATATTTGTGTGTTTGTATTGAAATGTAATCATAAGAAATGTGATTGACTGATAATCTCACTAAAAATGTGTGGACTGTGAAAATTTTTGTGAAATGGGCACCTGTGAGTCTCCATTGTCTACTTACTTCTTAGAAGTATTAGCATGATTTACCCTTACTAAGTCCTTTCAGTCGTAACAGAAACCAGCTATCAGTTCATGTTGGGAAGTAACAAGGCATTGGTCTTAGCAACCATTTACAGAGACTCTACATATACTCTTACTTCTGGATGTTCAACACAATTTCCTTGATTGCATATGAACTGGGCCCTAGTCTGTAACCATCTAGAGATATTCATCTTACTGAATGTGCTCTTGGGCCACTGGCTAATGTTTAATTTTAAGAATTTAGGGCTGTTTATTGTAGCTTTATGGTTCCTGGTTGCACAGCTTCTTTCCGTTGGGGTAGCTATGTTACTGAAAAATGTAAAGAATCTCAGGTGACCGTATGAAAAATGGGTAATGACTGTGCTTTATGTTGTTGCATAGCATTAGGTACACTATATTTGAAATGTGTGGAGCCATGCCTGCCTCTTGGCATGTCTTTTGTAAAACAGTGATGACTTTAATATTAAGCTAATAATTTTTAAGGTTGAGAAAATCAATCCCTACTTCCAATGAAAGCCCAGAGTGGAATTATTATAATGTTAAAGGTCTATGCTGATGATTAATATTAAGAAGTATATTTCATCTCCATATAAATAAGGGAAACTCTGGTGGAATAGTGGCTAAGAGCTACAGCTCCTAACCAAAATGTCAGTGGTTTGAATGCACCAGATGCTCCTTGGAAACCTTATAGGGAATTTCTACTCTGTCGTATAGGGTCGCTATGAGTTGGAATCAACTCAACAGCAATGGGTTTTATATAAATAAGACCTAGGCTTTCAACACTCTTGAAATAAATAATGAACATTGATAGAGAATTTGTAGTCATAAATTGGTTAAAAACCCTCATTAAATTATGAATAGAGAACTGTATGAAAGATGGAGTTTTCCCTCCCAGAATGTTTCATTTTAAAAGGAGAATTGATACATGCACTTACTCACAATACATCAGAAAGTGTGTTTAATTTTTATAAGAGAATTGTACAAAAATGATGTAGAAATATAAAGAAGGTAAAATGAAATCTCAAATCACCATGAATGAGTTGATTAAAAAAAAAGACTATATATTACCTAGATAGTAAACATGCAGAGAATTAGTATGTTTGTGAAAGAAGGTTAAACGTAATTTCAAAAAATTAAATAATAACGTGATTTTTGGGATTGGGAGGCCAGGTGGTACAGTAATTAAGATTCAGCTACTAACCAAAATGTCCGCAGTTCAAATCCATCAGTCACTCCTTGGAAACTCTAGGGAGAAGTTTGACTCTGTCATATACTTTTGCTCTGAGTCAGAATCAACTAGATGGCAATGGGTTTGTATGTTGGAATTGAAGCTGTAAGATTAGGATATGAGAAAAAATACAGAAAAAAGGCTTTGGAAGCAATTAGGAACTGGTTGTTTAAGGACAGAATGAGAGAAGAAATAAATGGTACACTAAAAAAGTATTGTCTAACGCGAATGGAGGCAGTCAAGGAAGAGCAAAGAAAACATGTTATGACACATATAAAAATTAAAAATCAGAACAGCAGAAGTAAATTCAACCATATCAAGCATTACATTAAATGTGAATGGACTACACACATAAATTAAAATGTAGAGACTGTCAAAATGGAGATAAACACAAAATAACACCTATGCTATCTATAAAAGACAGATTTATATTCAAAGAACCAAATAGATTGAAACAAAGATTATGGGAAAATGCAATCCAAATAAAAAATCCCAGCAAATTATTTTATGAACATAGACAAAGGTATTCTAAAGATTATACAGAAAGTGAAACAACCAGAACTCTAACACAATATCAAACAAGAACGAAGTGGGAGAACTTTGTACTCAAATTAAAGACTTATGATAAATCTATAGTGATTATGACAGTGAGATATTGGTAAAAGAATACAGAAATAGATCAATAGAATTGAAGATACAGCCCAGAAATAGGCTGATAAAAATACAATCAACTGATCTTTGACAAAGGAGAAAAGGCATTTCAATGGTTAAAGAACAGTATTTTCAGGTAACGGTGCTGAAACAACTGGACATGCAAAAAAAATGAGTTAGATACATAGCTTACATATTTCACAAAAACTAACTCAAAATATGTCACATATCTAAATGTTAAACACAAAACTCTGCAAATTCTATTATAGGAGAAAATCTAGGACACCTTGGGTTTGGCAATGAATTTTAGATACAACAGCAGAAGCATGATCCATGAAACAAACAAAAAACAAATTTGTTAAGTTGGAGTTCATTAAAATTAAAAATTGTGCTCCGTGAAATACACTGTCAAGAAAATAAAAAGACAAGCTACAGATTCAAGAAAACACAGATCTGATAGACGACCTGCAACAAATATATACAAAGACCTCTTAACACTCAACAATAAGAAATAAAAAAACTCAATTAAAAAATGGGCAAAAGGTCTCACCAGATATCTCACTGAAGAAGGTATATCACACAATATATGAAAAGATGCTCAACATCAAATGTCATTAAAAAAAAGAAAGTATTGCTGTGAAGTTGTTTATGACTCAAAGTGACTCTATAAGACAAAGTAGAACTGTCCTGTAGAGTTCCAAGAAGTGGCTGGTGGATTCGAACTGCCCACCTTTTGATTAGCAGCTGAGTTCTTAACCACTATACTACCAGAGCTCTGACTGTTCATACAGATATTCATATTTATATTAATACCTCTTGCCATATTTTCTTTCAGTTGTCTGCCTTTTTATTATTCTTTGTCATAATGGTTCTCTCTCTATACTGTATGAATATTTTCTCGCTTATAAATTTGGTAAATATATTATCTTTTTGTTAGATTTACATTTCCACCTATTCAAGGTGTCTTTGTATCAATGGGAACCTTTTTGGCACAGTGGAAATTCTATGCGGCAGTTCTACTCTGTTCTACAGGGGTGCTATGAGTCGAAATTGACTCGATGGCAATGGGTTTGGTTTTTTTATTTTTATCAATAGAAACTAATATAATTTACTCCAAATTTATCAATGTTTTCATTTTTTGTTAATATTTATTTCCCTTTACTCCTTGAGATATTTCCTTCATTACCCTCCAGAATGTTGTCATTTTACCAATGGAACTGATTAATTAAATTTGGTGTGAAAACAAGTCATACCTTATTTTTATCCAATTGGCCCCTCACTCAAACAAAAAATAAACCTGTTGCTGTTGAGTCAATTCTGATTGACCCCACAGTATCAGTTGAAAGGACTTTATTTTCCCCTGTACTGTACAGGGCCAAATTTTCATATATTAATTGTCAATATACACATCAGTTTGTTTCTAATTTTTCCACATCACCATCTCAACTGTTCTTTTTTTTTTTTTTTTCCCTCCCTCCCCCCCTCGTAACCACAAAAGTATGTGTTTTTCTCAGGTTTACTATTTCTCAAGGTCTTATAATAGTGGTCTTATACAATATTTGTCCTTTTGCCTCTGACTAATTTCGCTCAGCATAATGCCTTCCAGGTTCCTCCATGTTATGAAATGTTTCACAGATTCCTCACTGTTATTTATCGATGCATAGTATTCCATTGTGTGAATATACCACAATTTATTTAACCATTCATCCGTTGATGGACACCTTGGTTGCTTCCAGCTTTTTGCTATTGTAAACAGAGCTGCAATAAACATGGGTGTGCATATATCTGTTTGTGTGAAGGCTCTTGTATCTCTAGGGTATATTCCGAGGAGTGGGATTTCTGGGTTGTATGGTAGTTCTATTTCTAACTGTTTAAGATAACGCCAGATAGATTTCCAAAGTGGTTGTACCATTTTACATTCCCACCAGCAGTGTATGAGAGTTCCAATCTCTCCGCAGCCTCTCCAACATTTATTATTTTGTGTTTTTTGGATTAATGCCAGCCTTGCAGGTGTGAGATGGAATCTCATCGTAGTTTTAATTTGCATTTCTCTAATGGCTAATGATCCAGAGCATTTTCTCATGTATCTGTTGGCTGCCTGAATATCTTCTTTAGTGAAATGTGTGTTCATATCCTTTCTCCACTTCTTGATTGGGTTATTTGTCTTTTTGTGGTTGAGTTTTGACAGAATCATGTAGATTTTAGAGATCAGGCGCTGGTCGGAGATGTCATAGCTGAAAATTCTTTCCCAATCTGTAGGTGGTCTTTTTACTTTTTTGGAGAAGTCTTTAGATGAGCATAGGTGTTTGATTTTTAGGAGCTCCCAGTTATCGGGTTTCTCTTCGTCATTTTTGGTAATGTTTTGTATTCTGTTTATACCTTGTATTAGGGCTCCTAGGGTTGTCCCAATTTTTTCTTCCATGATCTTTATCGTTTTAGTCTTTATGTTTAGGTCTTTGATCCACTTGGAGTTAGTTTTTGTGCATGGTGTGAGGTATGGGTCCTGTTTCATTTTTTTGCAAATGGATATCCAGTTATGCCAGCACCATTTGTTAAAAAGGCTATCTTTTCCCCAGTTAATTGACCCTGGTCCTTTGTCAAATATCAGCTGCTCATACGTGGATGGATCTATGTCTGGGTTCTCAATTTTGTTCCATTGGTCTATGTGTCTGTTGTTGTACCAATACCAGGCTGTTTTGACTACTGTGGCTGTATAATAGGTTCTGAAGTCAGGTAAGGTGAGGCCTCCCACTTTCTTCTTCTTTTTCAGTAGTGCTTTGCTTATCCGGGGCTTCTTTCCCTTCCATATGAAATTGGTGATTTGTTTCTCTATCCCCTTAAAATATGACATTGGAATTTGGATCGGAAGTGCGTTAAATGTATAGATGGCTTTTGGTAGAATAGACATTTTTACTATGTTAAGTCTTCCTATCCATGAGCAGGGTATGTTTTTCCACTTAAGCATGTCCTTTTGAATTTCGTGTAGTAGAGCTTTGTAGTTTTCTTTGTATAGGTCTTTTACATCCTTGTAAGATTTATTCCTAAGTATCTTATCTTCTTGGGGGCTACTATGAATGGTATTGATTTGGTTATTTCCTTTTCGGTGTTCTTTTTGTTGATGTAGAGGAATCCAAGTGATTTTTGTATGTTTATCTTATAACCTGAGACTCTTCCAAACTCTTCTACTAGTTTCAGTAGTTTTCTGGAGGATTCCTTAGGGTTTTCTGTGTATATAATCATGTCATCTGCAAATAGTGATAACTTTACTTCTTCCTTGCCAATCCGATACCTTTTATTTCTTTGTCTAGCCTAATTGCCCTGGCTAAGACTTCCAACACGATGTTGAATAAGAGCGGTGATAAAGGGCATCCTTGTCTGGTTCCCGTTCTCAGGGGAAATGCTTTCAGGTTCTCTCCATTTAGAGTGATATTGGCTGTTGGCTTTGCATAGATGCCCTTTATTATGTTGAGGAATTTTCCTTCAATTCTTATTTTGGTAAGAGTTTTTATCATGAATGGGTGTTGGACTTTGTCAAATGCCTTTTCTGCATCTATTGATAAGATCATGTGGTTTTTGTCTTTTGTTTTATTTATGTGATGCATTACATTAATGGTTTTTCTGATATTAAACCAGCCTTGCATACCTGGTATAAATCCCACTTGATCAGGGTGAATTATTTTTTTGATGTGTTGTTGGATTCTATTGGCTAGAATTTTGTTGAGGATTTTTGCATCAATGTTCATGAGGGATATAGGTCTATAATTTTCTTTTTTTGTAATGTCTTTACCTGGTTTTGGTATCAGGGAGATGGTGGCTTCATAGAATGAGTTGGGTAGTATTCCGTCATTTTCTATGCTTTGGAATACCTTTAGTAGTAGTGGTGTTAACTCTTCTCTGAAAGTTTGGTAGAACTCTGCAGTGAAGCCGTCCGGGCCAGGGCTTTTTTTTGTTGGAAGTTTTTTGATTACCGTTTCAATCTCTTTTTTTGTTATGGGTCTATTTAGTTGTTCTACTTCTGAATGTGTTAGTTTAGGTAGGTAGTGTTTTTCCAGGAATTCATCCATTTCTTCTAGGTTTGCAAATTTGTTAGAGTACAATTTTTCATAATAATCTGAAATGATTCTTTTAATTTCATTTGGTTCTGTTGTGATGTGGTCCTTCTCATTTCTTATTTGGGTTATTTGTTTCCTTTCCTGTATTTCTTTAGTCAGTCTAGCCAATGGTTTATCAATTTTGTTAATTTTTTCAAAGAACCAGCTTTTGGCTTTGTTAATTCTTTCAATTGTTTTTCTGTTCTCTAATTCATTTAGTTCAGCTCTAATTTTTATTATTTGTTTTCTTCTGGTGCCTGATGGATTCTTTTGTTGCTCAGTTTCTATTTGTTCAAGTTGTAGGGACAGTTCTCTGATTTTGGCTCTTTCTTCTTTTTGTATGTGTGCATTTATTGATATAAATTGGCCTCTGAGCACTGCTTTTGCTGTGTCCCAGAGGTTTTGATAGGAAGGATTTTCATTCTCGTTGCTTTCTATGAATTTCCTTATTCCCTCCTTGATGTCTTCTATAACCCAGTCTTTTTTCAGGAGGGTATTGTTCATTTTCCAAGTATTTGATTTCTTTTCCCTAGTTTTTCTGTTATTGATCTCTAGTTTTATTGCCTTGTGGTCTGAGAAGATGCTTTGTAATATTTCGATGTTTTGGACTCTGCAAAGGTTTGTTTTGTGACCTAATATGTGGTCTATTCTAGAGAATGTTCCATGTGCGCTAGAAAAAAAAGTATATTTTGCAGCAGTTGGGTGGAGAGTTCTGTAGAAATCAATGAGGTCAAGTTGGTTGATTGTTGTAATTAGATCTTCCGTGTCTCTGTTGAGCTTCTTACTGGATGTCCTGTCCTTCTCCGAAAGTGGTGTGTTGAAGTCTCCTACTATAATTGTGGAGGTATCTATCTCGCTTTTCAATTCTGTTAAAATTTGATTTATGTATCTTGCAGCCCTGTCATTGGGTGCGTAAATATTTAATACGGTTATGTCTTCCTGATCAATTGTCCCTTTTATCATTATATAGTGTCCTTCTTTATCCTTTGTGGTGGATTTAAGTCTAAAGTCTATTTTGTCAGAAATTAATATTGCTACTCCTCTTCTTTTTTGCTTATTGTTTGCTTGATATACTTTTTTCCATCCTTTGAGTTTTAGTTTGTTTGTGTCTCTAAGTCTAAGGTGTGTCTCTTGTAGGCAGCATATAGATGGCTCGTGTTTCTTTATCCAGTCTGTGACTCTCTGTCTCTTTATTGGTGCATTTAGTCCATTTACATTCAGGGTAATTATAGATAAATAAGTTTTTAGTGCTGTCATTTTGATGCCTTTTTACGTGTGTTGTTGACAATTTCATTTTTCCACATACTTTTTTGTGCTGAGGCGTTTTTCTTAGTAAATTGTGAGATCCTCATTTTCATAGTGCTTGACTTTATGTTAGTTGAGTCGTTACGTTTTTCTTGGTTTTTATCTTGAGTTATAGAGTTGTTATACCTTTTTGTGGTTACCTTATTATTTACCCCTATTTTTCTAAGTAAAAACCTAACTTGTATTGTTCTATATTGCCTTGTATCACTCTCCATATGGCAGTTCAATGCCTCCTATATTTAGTCCCTCTTTTTGATTATTGTGATCTTTTACCTATTGACTTCCATGGTTCCCTGTTATGTGTATTTTTTTTTTTTAATTAATCTTAATTTGTTTGTTTTTGTGATTTCCCTATTTGAGTTGATATCAGGACGTTCTGTTTTGTGACCTTGTGTTGTGCTGGTATCTGATATTATTGGTTCTCTGACCAAACAATATCCTTTAGTATTTCTTGTAGCTTTGGTTTGGTTTTTGCAAATTCTCTAAACTTGTGTTTGTCTGTAAATATCTTAATTTTGCCTTCATATTTCAGAGAGAGTTTTGCTGGATATATGATCCTTGGCTGGCAGTTTTTCTCCTTCAGTGTTCTGTATATGTCGTCCCATTCTCTTCTTGCCTGCATGGTTTCTGCTGAGTAGTCAGAACATATTCTTATTGATTCTCCCTTGAAGGAAACCTTTCTTTTCTCCCTGGCTGCTTTTAAAATTTTCTGTTTATCTTTGGTTTTGGTGAGTTTGATGATAATATGTCTTGGTGTTTTTCTTTTTGGATCAGTCTTAAATGGGGTTCGATGAGCATCTTGGATAGATATCCTTTCATCTTTCATGATGTCAGGGAAGTTTTCTGTCAGGAGTTCTTCAACTATTTTCTCTGTGTTTTCTGTCTCCCCTCCCTGTTCTGGGACTCCAATCACTCGCAAGTTATCCTTCTTGATAGAGTCCCACATAATTCTTAGGGTTTCTTCATTTTTTTAAATTCTTTTATCTGATTTTTTGTCAGCTATGTTGGTGTCGATTCCCTGGTCCGCCAGATGTCCCAGTCTGCATTCTAATTGCTCGAGTCTGCTCCTCTGACTTCCTAGTGCGTTGTCTAATTCTGTAATTTTGTTGTTAATCTTTTGGATTTCTACATGTTGTCTCTCTATGGATTCTTGCAACTTATTAATTTTTCCAGTATGTTCTTGAATAATCTTTTTGAGTTCTTCAACAGTTTTATCAGTGTGTTCCTTGGCTTTTTCTGCAGTTATCCTAATTTCATTTGTGATATCATTAAGCATTCTGTAAATTAGTTTTTTATATTCTGTATCTGATAATTCCAAGATTGTATCTTCATTTGGGAAAGATTTTGATTCTTTTGTTTGGGGGGTTGTAGAAGCTGTCATGGTCTGCTTCTTTAAGTGGTTTGATATGGATTGTTGTCTCCGAGCCATCACTGGGAAACTAGTTTTTCCAGAAAATCCGCTAAAAAAAAAAATGCAGTCAGATCCCTATCAGAGTTCTCCCTCTGGCTCAGGCTATTCAGATGTTAATGAAGCTGCCTGGGGAGGGTGGGGGAGGGGACAGAGAGATAGGAGAGTAGCACCTCAGAATATAGCCAGAGTTGCTTGTCTTGCTTGGAATGACTATTATATCTGAGATTCCCGCGGGCGCGTCGCCTATGTGTGCTGGCTGTGTGGAGATTGCCCCCGGGGGGGTCTGGCCCGCTGAAGTCACGGTCAGATTCTCCGCTTCTAGCCCCACGCCCAGCGTCAAGGCTCCCCTACTGGGACGGTGCACTCTTGACTCCAAAATCAGTCGCTGCCTCCCGGGGACTTCTTGTCCCTCCAGCCACGTGGCCGTGCCGCCCCAGAGAACAAATTGGGCCTCCTCCCGGGGTTTGTTCAGATGGGTGGAGCAGCTCCTCGTGCTTGTGCCGTGACCGAGTGTCCCGGCTGGGACGCTGTTCTCCCTGCTCCAATACTAGTCGCTGCCTCCCAGGGACTTCTCCTACCGGCCGCGTCCCACGCCACCCGTGGAACCGGCTGTTCCTCTCCCGGGGTTAGTTCAGGGGGGTGGAGCAGCTCTCTGTGCTTGTGCCGTACCTGACTGGTGCGCTGGCTCCAGGCTCTGGAAACAATCGCTGCTTCCCCGTATTAGTTCGTTCTCCATCTCTAAATCTGTGTTTGTTGTTCAGGGTTCGTAGATTGTTATGTATGTGATCGATTCACTTGTTTTTCCGTGTCTTTGTTGTAAGAGGGATCCGAGGTAGCGTCTGCCTAGTCCGCCATCTTGGCTCCACCCCCCCCTCAACTATTCTTAATAAGGTTTCATAATAAGCCTTGATAATATGTACCACTCATACTCCCATCTTTAGTCTCTTCTTAGCTTTTGGGTTTAGCATGTAAATTTTTTAGATATACATTATTGGAGTTGGGCTAGAGGATGGCATAAGTAGATGCACCATAATGTCCACCAACAACAGTTGCACAAGAAACCAACTAAGAATCATCACAACCAGAGATCTTGGAACTCTAAAGAACATTTGAAAGGCTGGAGAAACAGACTGGATTCTGAGCTTTTAACCACTATGGCGCCAGGGCTCCACCACAGGAGAAATAAGTCTGGGAAAAATCTGGCAGATACCTGACAGCTGATTCAAGGTGTAACACAGATCACAATACCTGAACAGATGGCTCTGACACAGAGAAAGGAGGCTGAAACAATAGAGGCCCAGAACCTGAATAATCAGACTGGGGACAGTGCGGCCAGGTGAGCATAGTTTGGATGAAAGTTTCAGTGAGTCACAGGAACAAGCAACGAGGGAAACTAAAAATAAAAGAGTGAGTGCTGGGAATCCTGGACACAGAAACAATAGTGAAGAAATGATGACAAACATACTAAGACCAGGAGATCAGAGCAAAAACAGAGAAATAACTATGTAAAATAATACAATATAAAATAATAATAACTGTTATACAAAGGAAGGAGACTACCATATGACCCAGCAATTCCAATCCTAGGTATATACCCTGAGGAACTAAAAGTAGAGACAGAAACATACGTACAGCCATGTTCACTGTAGCACTAGCCACAATGGCAAAGAGTTGGAAACAAGTTAAGTGCCCATCAACAGACGGATGGATAAACACAATGTGACACATACATACAAAGGAATACTACTCAGCCATACAGGGAAATGAAGTCTCCATACATGCTGCAGCATGGATGAGCCTCAAGGACGTTATGCTGAGTAAAATAAGTCAGCCACAAAAGGACAAGTATTATATGGTATTATATGATCACATCTTTATGAAAGGACAAGAATAGAGATATAGAGACAAGAATAAAAATAGAGAGATCGATGACTATTAGTGTTTATTGGGGTGGGAAGGGAAAAGCAGGAATCATTCTGTAGGTAGCAGTGATGTTTTGTTTACGGTGACGGGAATAGTGGCTTCAAATATGTGTAAAGTTTACAAACTTGACTAAGGTAACTGATACCACTAAGCTGTACACATGGAAAAGGACAAACTGGCAAATGTTATGCTATACATAATTTTACAACAGCAGCAACAGCAGTCCCCACCTGCCCCCCCCCCAAATTAAAGAAAAGGGCTATAGCTGCTGATACAATTTAAACACAACCAAACACCTCACAGGATTATATTTCTTGGTTCAAAGATGTAGGGCCATGGTTTTGAGGGAGAATCCTGTCAATTAGTCTAATACTGTTTTTAGAGTTTCTGTTCTACCTCTTAGCTGGTGAGTAGTGCCTGGGGTCTTAAAAGCTTGCAAGTTGCCACCCAAGATACAACAATTGTTCCCTAATCACTGAAAGCAACAGATGAAAAAGGAGACCTAAGAATCAGAGAGGAAGCTGGACTATGGGACTAATTGCTTCCTCTGACATGAGAACAGAAGAATTGGATGGTGCCTAGCTACTATTGCCAGATATTTTGATCAGGGACACAATGGATGGATGCTAATCAAAAGCAGAAAAATGTGGAGATCAAATTCCTAAAGATTCCAGGCTTACCGGACCTACTGATATTGGAAGAACCCCTAAATCCATTGTCCAAGAATATTCTTTAAACCTTTAATTCAAACTATTCCCTGAAAACATCTTTAAACTAAACAATTTAGCTTAATTAATGACCAATGTATGCCTTGAGTATTACACTCCTTTTTTTTTTAACTTCAGTTGAAGGTTTATAGAACAAACTAGTTTCTCATCAAACAGTACACACATTCTTTTATGGCACTGGTTAACAACCCCACGACATGTGAACACTTTCCCTTCTCAACCCTTGGTTTCCTATTACCAGCATTCCTGTTTCCTCCTTCCTTTCAGACCCTTTCCCAGGGTCGGTGTGCCTCTTTAGCCTTGTTTTGTTCCATGGGCCTGTTAAATCTTTGGCTGAAAGGTGAACCTCAGGAGTGGCCTCATTACTGAGCTGAAAGGGTGTCCAGGGGCCATACTCTCAGGGTTTCTCAGTCTCTGTCAGGCCAACAAGTCTGGTCTTTCTTTCGGAGTCAGAATTTTCTATATTTTTCTCCAGCTCTGTCCAGGGCCCTCTATTGTGATCCCTGTCAGAGGAGTCAGTGTTTGCAGCTGGGCACCATCTAGTTGTATTGGACTCGGTCTGGTGGAGGCTGTGGTAGATTTGGTCCATTAGTCCCTTGGACTAATTTTTCCCTTATCTCTTTATTTTTTTTTTCCTTATTCCTTGCACCTGAATGGGTGAGACTGGTGGAGCATCATAGACGGCTGCTCACAGGCTTTTGAGACCCCAGGTGCTCCTCAGCAAAGTAGAATGTAGAACATAGAACATTTTCTTTATAAACTCTGTTATGCCAATTAAGCTAGATGTTCTCTGAGATTATGGCCTCACAGCCCTCCACCCAGCAATTCGGTCCCTGAGAGAGTTTGGATGCATCTATGGAGCTACCATGGCCTGGGGAACCCAGGTTGTGCTGGCTTCATCAGCATTGTACACTGTGTTACCCTTCATCAGAGTTACCAGTTATCTATTTTGTATTAAATGTTTTTCAATGCCCTCCCCTCCCCTTGCTGGTAACCATCAAATATTGTTTCTTTTTGTATATAAACCCTTTCATGAGTTTTTACAGTAGGGGTCTCATACAATATTTGTCTTTTTGTGATTGACTTATTTCACTCAGCATAATGCCCTCCAGATGTATCCAGGTTATGAGACAGTTCACAGATTCATCGTTGTTCTTTAGCATTGCATAATACTCCATTGTGTGTATGTACTACAGTTTGTTTATCCGTTTATCTGTTGATGGGCATCTAGGTTGTTTCCATCTTTTTGCTATTGTGAACAATGATGCAATGAACATGGGTGTACATATATCTATTAGTGTGAAGACTCTTATTTCTCTAGGATATATTCCTACCAGTGGGATTGCTGGGTCATATTGTATTTCCACTTCTAGCTTTCTAAGGAAGTGCCATATCATTTTCCAAAAAGGTTGTATTATTTTGCATTCCCACTAGCAGTGCATGAGAGTACAGATCTCCCTGCAGCCTCTCCAGCATTTGTTATTTTCTGTTTTACTGATTTGTCCCAGTAATGCCAGGGTGAAATAGTATCACACTGTGATTTTTATTTGCATTTCTCTGATGGCTAGAGATTGTGAGCATTTCCTCATTTGTCTGTTGGCCACTTGAACGTCTTCTTTGGGGAAGTGTCTGTTCATTTCCTTTGCCCATTTTTTAAGTGGATTGTTTGTCTTTTCATTGTACAGATGTTGGATTTTCTTGTAGATTTTAAAGGTTAGAACTTTGTCTGATTTTTAATAGCCAATTTTTTTTCCCCAGTCTGTAGGTTCTCTTTTTACTCTTTTGGTGAAGTCTTTTGATGAATGTAACCGTTTAATTTTTAGAAGATCCCAGTTATCTAGCTTATCCTCTGGAGCTTGTGTGTTGTTGGTTGTGATTTGTGTCCTGTTAATGCCATGTATTAGGGTCTCTAGCATTGATCCTATTTTTTTCTTCAATGAACTTCTTACTTTTTGGCTTTATATTTAGGTCTTTGTTTCATTTTGAGTTGGTTTTTGTGTATGGTGTGAGGTATGAGTCCTGTTTCATTTCTTTGCAGGTGGACATCCAGTTCTGCCAGCACTATTTGTTAAAACGACTGCCTTTTCCCCATTTGATGGACTTTGGGCCCTTGTTGAAGATCAGGTGACCATAGGTAGATGGTTCTCAATTCTGTTGCATTGATCAATGTATCTGTCATTGTACCAGTACCAGGCTCTTTTGACTACCATAGCTGTATAGTATGTTCAGAGGTCAGGTAGTGCAAGTCCTCCTACTTTCTTTTTCTTCTTCAGTAGTGCTTTACTTATCCGGGGCTTCTTCCCTTTCCATATAAAGTTAATGATAAGTTTTCCATTGCTTTAAAGAATGTTGTTGGTATTTAGATATGTATGGCAACGTATTTGTAAATCACTTTGGGCAGAATTGTCATTTTGCCAATGTTGAGTCTACTTATCCATGAGCATGGTATGTTCTTCCATTAATGTAGATCTCTTTTGGTTTCTTGCAGTAGTGTTTTGTAGTTTTCTTTGTATAGGTCTTTTACATCCCTAGTTAGATGTATTCTCAAGTATTTTAACTTTTTTAGGGGCTATTATAAATGTTCTTGTTTTCCTGATTCCGTTTTCATCATTCTCTTTATTGGCGTATAGGAATCCAACTGATATTTGTATGTTTATCTTGTATCCTGCTAGTCTGCTGAATCTTTCTATTAATTCCAGTAGTTTTCTTGTGGAATCTTTTGGATTTTCTAAGTATGGTATCATATCGTCTGCAAATAGGGACAGTTTAACTTCTCCATTACCAATTTGGGTGCCCTTTATTTCTGTTTCTTGCCTTATTGCTCTAGCTAAGACTTCCAACACAATTTTAAACAGGAGTGCTGATAAAGGGCATCCTTGTCTTGTTCCTGTTCTCAAAGGGAATCTTTTCAACCTCTCTCCATTGAGAAAGATGTCAGCAAGTTTTTTGCTTAGATGACCTTTACTACATTGAGAAATTTCCCTTCTCTACCTATTTTACTAAGAGTTTTTATCAGGAATGTGTGTTAGACTTTTTCAAATGCCTTTACTGCATCGATTCAGATGATCACGTGATTCTTTTCTTTCTTTTTATTTATGTGGTGGATTACATTGATTTTCTAATGTTGAACCTTCCTTGCATACCTGGTATGAATCCTACTTGGTCATGGTGTATTTTTTTTTTATATAATGCTGATTTCTATTAGCTAGAATTCTGTGGAAAATATTTGTGTCTATATTCATGAGAGATGTTGGCTTCATAGAATGAATTTGTAAGTATCACTTTCTTTTCTATATTCTGAAATAGTTTGAGTAGTACTGGCGTAAGCTCTTCTCTGAATGGTAGAATTCGCCAGTAAAACCACCTGGGCCAGGGCTTTTTTTGGCTGAGGTTTTATTATTACTATTATTAGTACTTTTTCAATCTCTTCTCTTGCTATGGTTCTATTCAGATTTTCAACATCATTTTGTGTTACTTTGGGTAGGTAGTGTGTTTCTAGAAATTTGTCCATTTCCTCTAGGTTTTCAATTTGTTGGAGCATAGTTTTTCATAATACTCTGTTATGATCCTTTTTATTTTAGTTGGGTCTGTTATAATGTCCACCATTTCATTCCTTATTTGGGTTATTTATGTTCTCTCCTATTTTTCTGTTGTCAATTTGGCCAATAGCTTGTCGATTTTGTTGGTCCTTTCAAAGAACCAATTTTTGTTTTGTTGATTCTTTCTGTTTTTGTCTTCTCTATTTCATTTATTTCTGCTCTGATCTTTATTATTTGCTTTCTTCAGATGGCTGTGGGCTTCTTTTGCTGTTCTCTTCCTATTTGTCCAAGTTGTGTAACTAATGTTTCGATTTTGTCCTTTTCTTCTTTTTTGATGTGTGCATCCAGTGCTATAAATGACTTCTGAGGACTGCCTTCACTTTGTCCCAAAGGTTTTGGTATGATGTGTTTTCATTCTTGTTTGATTCTAGGAACTTTTTGAGTCCATCTTTGATTTCTTCTATTACCCAATGGTTTTTAAGCAGGGTGTTATTCAATTTCCATGTAATTGGTTTTTTTTTTTTTTCCCTTACTCTTCCTGTTGTTAATTTCTACTTTGATGGCATTGTTGTCAGAGAAGATACTTTGTATTATCTCAGTGTTTTGGATTTTGTGGAGGGTTGCTCTGTGGCCTAAGATGTGGTCTATTCTGAAGAATGTTCCATGTGCATTGAAAAAGAATGTGTACTTTGCAGCTGTTGGGTGGAGCATTCTATATATGTCTATGAGATCAAGTTTGCTGATTGTGCTCTTTAGCTCTTCTGTACCTTTGTTGAGTTTCTTTCTAGATGTTCTGTCCTTTACTGAGAGTGATGTGTTGAAGTCTCCTACTATTACTGTGGAACTATCAATTTCTGTTTTCACTGTTGTTAGAGTTTGTTTTATGTATTTTGGAGCCCTGTCATTGGGTGCCTAGATGTTTATTATGGTTAAGTCTTCATGATGGATCATCCCTGTAATCATTATATAGTGACCTTCTTTGTCTTTTATGGAAGATTTTTGTTTTAAGGTCTATTTTATGTGAGATTAGTATTGCCACTCCTGCTCTTTATTGGTAATTACTTGCTTAATATAGTTTTTTCCATCCTTTGATTTTTTATAAATTTACTTCTTTGTTTCCAAGGTTTGTCTCTTGTAGACAGCATATTGATGGATACTGTTTTGTTTTGTTTTATCCATTCTGTCACTCTTTGTCTCCTTATGGGTGCATTTCAGCCATTTACATTCAGTGTAATTATTGATAGGTGTAAGTTTACTGCCGTCATTTTGTAGTGCTTTTTTTGTGCTGCTAATGTTTCCTTTGTTCCTCTTACTCTCATGTACTGAGTTCCTTTTGTTTGTGGATTTCTTTTTTCATTTCTTTTGTTTTTGTAGATTTTGTTTTTATTGAGACTTTTTTTTTCTTTATTTTGATTACGAGGTTGGTTAACTTTCTTTTTGGTTACCTTGAAATTTGTGCTTATCTTCCTAGGTTTGAACCAGTCTATTATTACTTGGTGTCCCCTTGCCTTCCTGTCCATTAGAAAGTTTTATACCACAGCATTTTAGTCCCTCTTGTATTGTTCTGATGTTGTTGTCATTTACAGGTTAATCTCTCTGGTTCCCTTTTCCAATTATTTTGGTTTTGGATAGTCCTTGAGAGTTCATTTCCTAGGTTGGTTTCTGGCTGGTACAATCTTGCATTCTAAATTTAGGCTGTGGTCTGATGTTGTTTGTTCTCAGACTGAAGGACTCCCTTCAATAATTCTTGTAGGTTTGGTTTGGTTTTTACATAGTCCCTTAACTTCTGTTTATCTGGAAATGTCCTAATTTCACCACCATATTTGAACAAAAGTTTTGCAGGATCTATTATTCTTGGTTTGCAATGTTTTTCTTTCAAGGTTTTATATATACCATCCCATTGTCTTCTTGCCTGCATGGTTTCTGCCAGATAATCAGAGTTTAGTCTTATTGTTTCTCCTCTGTATGTGACTTTTTGTTTTTCTCAAGCATCTCGCCAGGTTTTTTTCTTCATATTTGGTTTTGGTGAGTGTGATATTGATATTTCTTGGTGTTTTTCTTTTGGGGTCTATCCTATATGGGGTTCGTTGAGCTCCTTGGCTAGTCAGCTTTTCATCACTCATGATATTAGGGAGTTTTCTGTCAGCAATTCTTCGATAATCCTCTCTGTGTTTTCCTGTTTTCTCTCCCAGTTCTGGAACTCCGATTGCTTGCAAATTTTGTCTTTTGATTTTATCCCACATAATTCTCAGGGTTTCCTCATTTTTCTTCATCCTTATTTTTATTTTTCCTCAAACAGAGTTCTATCCAAGTGTTTGTCTTCATTTTCACTTCTCCTGTCTTGCATCATTTCATATCTACTCATCAGTCCTTCTATGACACCATCTATTTCTGAAATCTTGTTGTTTTCTATGGTTTGATTTCTAATTCTTTCTGAATGATTTCTGGCTATGAATTTAATTTGTCATTTTGTTCCTGTATTCTTTCCTGAATTCTTCCATCTTTTTGTCTGCAATTTCCATAAATGTGTCTATTTTTTCCTCATTTTTGTCTGATTTTTGCTTCAACTCTTGGATAACTCTGAATATTAGAGATTTGAATTCCTTGTCAGGTAGCTCTAGTTCCTTTTCTTTTACTGGAAACTCATCTGGTGTTTTATTTTGGATGCATACCGGAACCATCCTTTCCTGTTTTCTTATATGGTTTGATATTGTCTGCTGTCTTCGGTACATTCAGTATTTATTTTCTTTGTTTCTTGATGGTAGATTTGTTTGTTTCATCCTGGTTTTTTGTTTTATTTGATTATGTCTGAGTAGGCCAGTTGTGCGTTCTTTGTTGTTTGCTTATCTGTAGTCACGATACTTTTCACCTCCTTGTCCAATAAGCACGGCCAGTCACTAAGCTATGGTGCAGCAGGGCAGGTCCAGCTGAAGGGGAAGGACTGGGATGGGTTGTTTGTGGCACATACTAGGGCCAACAGGGCAGGCCAGGGATCAATGCTGGGCAGACTCTGGTCAGCTGTGCCTGTCCTGCTCCCAGTACCCAGTGCCCTCGAGTCGATTCTGACTCATTCTCGGAGGTGTGATATTCAGCGCACAGTGCAAGTAGCCAGCAAAGAGGGGGGAAGTTGTGTTGTATCGAGCTAGCATGGGTATGGGAAAAAGGAGATAGTAACAGGAGCCAAAAACAAACAAAGGAAAAAGAAAACATCCCCCCCCCCAAAAAAAAAAGAGTGTAAAGGGAGCTTACTTTTGGAGTGGAGAGGTGACAGCTGAGAAATGGAGAGACGCAAAAATGAAAAAAAAAAAAAAAAAAGGGAAAAAGAAAAAAATAACTAGATAAAAATTTGGGGAAAAAAGAAGAAAAGAAAAGCCCCCAAGGGGCCCCACCAGTGCAGGCCATGATAACTGGGGAAATTTCCTGGCTAGAGGGGGTACAGATGTTACAAAGCACCAGGTTATTCAGGAGACTGGAAAAGAAGGTAAGTTGTAGACAGATGAGAACTAAGAAAGAAAGAAAGGGAAAAAGAGAAGGAAAAAAGAAAGAAACGAAATGCCCCCATGGATCCCGCCTACGTGGCTGCGCAGATTTGAGGAGTGGCTAGGCCATGCAGTGCAGCCCAGCTAGAAGGGGCTCTCAAGTGCGAAAAGAGAAAGAAAACAAACAGATCAATGCAAAACAAAACAAGCAAAAAAAAAAAAAAGCTCCAGGGATCCCATCAGCGTGGTTTCATGGGCCAGAGGAGGGGATCCCCAGTTAAGCGGGGCTTCACAGGCTTTCAAGAAGAAGCAAAGCAGGCACACGGACCCAGGTATTCAAGAAAAAGTAGGGGGAGGTGATGGGAGGGACAGAGAAACCAAAAGAGAGAGAAAGAAGCTGCACCAGCTCAGGGAACTGGCCAGCGAGGCCGGGGCGAATCCATTCGGCCTGGGACTGAAGAAATTGCCTCTTGGCCAAGAGCCTGCAGCTGGCAGGAAGCAGAGGAGGCTGAATGGGGAGGGGAAGAAGAGTGGGGGTTAGGAAAGCATATATTGCTTGTTACCAGGTACTCAGTCTCCTGCTGGGAACTTCCTGAAGCTGCTTTCCCGTACTCCCTGTCCACCAATCTGCAATGTGGGTGGGGTGAATCCAAGCGGCATGGACCCTGCACTTCCCAGCCAGCCAAGTCACCGCGGCCAACCAGGAAGCTCGGAAGTAGAGAAGTAGGAAGAGGGTGGGGGGTGGGAAAGCGTGTATCATGGGTTACCAGTTGCTCTGTCTTCTGCTGAGAGCTCCATGAAGCTGCTTTCTTGTGCTCCCTGTCAGCCAATCTCCTACAGGAGACGGGGATGACGAATCTGTGCTGCGTTAGGTGATAAGAGACCTTGGCAAGTATCTCTCTTGGCTCTCAGTCCTTTGTCAGTTTCTTATTCCATTCAGTGTTTGGCTGAGTTCTTTATCTCTTCATTTGACAGTTTGGGTTCCAAGAATGATGTTTGTCTCTGTTTTACTTAGTTTTTCAGGTCTTTGCTGTGGAGGGATAGCATGGTACTTCTGTCTATGGTGCCATGTTGGCTGGAAATCTTAATTTTATGGGCTTTTAATTTTCTGGAGTTCTTCAAATATTTTAGGTATTACTGGTTTGATGCTTTCAGGTGTGGAATATAACTTCATTCAATCTGTATCAGTGTGTTAACTTTGGTCATGATGCCTTTACTAAATAAATATTCGTAATTTTCATATAATTATGTTATTAATCATTTGTTATTAAAGATATCTCTTTTCCTTTTTATAAGAAATAGATTATATAATGTTCAAATAATTCCATACTATAAGTCCAACTTATATATACATTTAAATAGAAATCCAATTTTGTTTTCCCCTATTTAACGAGCAAGGTTTTTCACTCCAGCTCATAGCATTTGTGGGTGTGTGTTTGACATGTAATTCCTCTTTTATTAGATACTAAGTTTCTGTACAGAGTAAGCTGGGTTTTGAGATCTCAATATAATTCCAATGGTCTATTTGTATTGGAACTGTGCAATAAAGGAGATGTCGGGTCTGTGCTCTTGACTCCTGGAAGATAACATCTAAGCACTTGGAATATCCTAACAGATAAGAGTGTCTTTATTTACCTGGGACCTTGGGCCACACCAGGCAGCCTTTGCTAAAAATGTGATTTATTGTGGGGAACTTTGGACCATGTGGTATCAGCTTGACCACTGGAGGGCCTGGAAACTAAGCTCAAGCACGTGAGTCCCAATAAAAACTTGAATACCATGGCTCCGGTGAGCTTCCTTTATTAGCAGTACTTCATGCCTGCTGCCATACATTGTTGCTGGAAGGATCACTGAGACAGGACAAGTGGAAGCTCATGTTGGGAACTCTCCTCATCCCTGCCCTTGTGTGCCTCTTCCTTTGGGTGATTGTTATCTGTATCCAACAGTAATGACAAGTATAATGTCTTCTGAGTTCTGTGAGCCCATCTAGAAAAACCTTACTCTCAAATGAAATTACATCCGCAGGTACAGGGATTAGAATTTCAGCACATATTTTTTGGTATTCAATTCAATCCATAATACTGCATTTCTACTTTGTTCTCTTGGGGATACTTTTTCTTCAATATTTCAGTTCTCATATAAACAGTAACTGCCCTGAGATCTCCATGCTGTGAAGAAGCACACTTAGCCACAGGCAGAGATTACACAGAGAGAAATTCACAGGCAGCCCCCAAGTGCTTCAGACCCTTGGTGTTCCCTTGGCAGCCATCATCTGACCACATGAGAGACTCTGAGCTAGAATCTCCCAGCAGAGCTATTCTTGATTGCATGAATCATAAAAATTATGAGAGATAATAAAATCATGTATTGTTTAAAACCACTAAGTTTGGGGATGATTGTTATGCAGCAGTATATATTTTTAAGGGGAATATTTTCTCTTGGAACCCAGTATCTATGGATGACTCCCACAAGATTGTCTTTTATTGTTTATTTTCTGATTTCTTGTTGTATCTTATTTATTTATTTTTCCCTCTCCACCCCTCTACTCCCTTGTAACCATCAAAGATTGATTCTTTCTGTGAGTAAACCTTTTCATGAGTTTTTATAATAGTGGTCTCATACAATATTTGTCCCCTTGTGATTTTTGCTCTTAGAACTCAACATCCATGGATAACTCCCTAAAGATTGTCTTTTGTTGTTTATTTTCTAATTTCTTGTTGTATTTTATTTACAAATATTTTGATTCTTATTGTGTCATTTTTATTCACAGTTGAGAAAGCCAAATATCTTTATCTCCCATGGTGTCCTTGTGTAGTTCAGATATCAAAGTTTGTCTAGCCTAATAAAATTACTTGAAGAATATTGAGAATTATCTGTAGGTTTACCATGAGTCAGAATCAACAGCAATGGGGTGATGGGTGGTAGATACATCTCAGTCTGATTTTTTGTTTGTTTGTTTTTTTAGATTTTGATGACTGAAATAATTTATTTTGATGTTATGCTGTATGCTGTTATGGATTGAATTGAGTCCTCCCAAAATATGTGTCAACTTGCCTAGGCTATGATTCCCAATATTGTGTGGTTGTCATCTGTTTTGTGATCTGATATAATTACCCTATTTTTTGTAAATCCTAATCCCTATGATGTTAATGAGTCAGGATTACACAGTACATGAATGAGCCAGGACAGAATCTACTGGTTTAGTTTGTATCTTAAGTCAATCTCTTTTGAGATATAAAAGAAAGAAGTGAGCAGAGAAGAGAGGGACCTCATACCACCAAGAAAGAAGAGCCAGGAGCAGAATGCGTACTTTGTACAGAGAGTCCCTACTTTGAGAAACTCCTAGATCAAAGGGAAGATTGATGACAAGGACCTTCCCTCAAAGGTGACAGAAAGAGAAAACCTTCCCCTGGAGATGGCTCCCTGAATTCAGACATCTAGCCTCCTAGACTGTGAGAGAATAAATTTCTTTTTCTTAACCCATCCACATTTTATAGCAGTAATAGATAACTAAGATATATGTATATCCATTTCACATATTTTTATCCATTTTTGAGTTAGTTTTGTAACTATACCATTTTATCTAAGGTTTTTATAATGTGTTAGTAAGATTTTTTTACAGTATGCTTTTTTGAAAAAATTTGTTTACTGCATCTTTTATTACATCCCCTTTTTGTCTCAGTATACCATTGAGCTTAATCAATTTATTTAATGGAATTTGCCATGTGCTTGTTGTAGTATCTACATATCATTTTTTCCCCCTTTGGCCAAACCTGTGACATATTTCATTGCATGAGCCACACAGCAGTTAATCTCCAACTTTAAAAAAAAAAAAAAAATTCCACAGATATCATGAAAGGAAATGCTATACTGGCTGTTTTTTTTTTTAGAAGAATTAGGAGAGATTCCTTAAAGCAACCTCGAAAAAATTCTATTCACAATATATGGGAGGAAAATGATGTGCAGATCTGCAGTGCATAATAAAAAGTTATGGACACCCATGGTATGCTTTCCCAATGGATATCTTGTGTCTCTGAGTGTTGTCTAGCACCCATTTCCCCATCTTGGCATAACCACTTCCACAGCCAAAACTGATTTTTTTAAACCCACTCAACCTTTTTTTTTTTTTTTAATATTTCTGACAATAGTTTCTTTTTTAATGTGGTAAAATTCATATAATATATAATATTCCATTTTACCTACTTTTAAGTGTACACTTCAGCAGCATCTACTACATTCACAGCATCGTGCACCTATAACAACTATTTATTGCCAAAGTTTATTGTTGATTATGTTTATTAAATACAAGTCATTAATCCAGAAGTGACAATCAGTTCATTGAAAGTAAGGACTCTTGCACTTCCCTGCATCCTTAACACTTTACTTTAAATATCATGTAGTGAAATGAGGTTTATGGTTTTAACATTTATCTGGCACTGATGGGGTTCATACCAGAATTATTGGCATAAGTAAAATATAAAAGCTATTAGGTTCAATGGAATCTTCCAAAATCTCTGTGGTGCAATAGATGATGGCTGAAATCCAAAATAAGTCTATTTCCCGAGTGCCCTTGACAAACTTGTGTGATATTTCAAACCAAGACACTCATCTGTAAAATCAGGGAATGTTATTATCAGCTATATGCTGTTGTTGAAATGTTAAATGAGATAAATAATTTTAACAAACTTTGTACAATTCTTGCCACAAAATGTTATGGTTATTATGGATTGAAAATTTTTATTATGATATAAGGATAAAGGATATGTGCATTGTATCATAATGCTAACAATAACTGCATGGGAAACAAAATATTCAAAGTCTGACAGTTTATCCTTTAATCAAGGAAATGTTGATCATTCCTAGTGTTCATTGGCATTAATGTTCTTCTCCCTTTCAGCATTTGGTGGAATATTGCCCACCTAACATTCCTTGACAGTAGGTATGACCAAGGACTTATTAGGCCAATGATATGTGAGCAGAAATGAAAAGTAGACACATAAAGAATCAGTGTACACTCCTTTGTATTCTCTTTGTTTAAGTGACAGGTGCTTGAATAGGGAAATTTACACTTTTATACTCAAAATGATTTTATGTTAAATGTTCTAACATAAGTGATCTTATGTTAAATGTCATGAGTCCCTTTCTTTTCAAATGTACATCAGAGCTACTTTTCACATAGATGCTTCGTATTTTTTATTGTGACTCTTCTGATGTCACAATGTATATTAGAATCTCTTTTCCAGTATATATTTTACATTGTTTAGTCTTAACCTCAGTTTTGAAAATATGTCCCTGGATTGCAGCTCGTAGTTTTGCACTGCTGACCTTTTAGTTAGTAGCTGAGTGCTTAACTCCTGTCCCACCAGGCCTTCTTTGGATCTATGGATACCCATTGCCTTGGAGTCAATTCTGACTCATAGTGACCCTACAGGACATAGTAGAATTGCCCCATAGGGTTTCCAAGGAGCAGTTGGTGGATTCAAAGTGCCAACCTCAGGGTTAGCAGCCATAGCTCTTAACCACTATGCCACCAGTGTTTCCAGATAGGTGCATGATAATAACTGGAAATGAAAAATTGGTATTAGCTTAATTAACCTAGAAAATAATATTTAAAGCATGTAAACACAGAAATGTATCCCCAAACCACTTGACCTTATCATTTTTTATTGTGTATATATATATAGAGAGAGAGTGTATATATAGAGAGAGAGTGTATATATATAGAGAGGGAGAGTCCTGGTGGTGCAATGGTTAAGTGTTCAGCTGCTAACCAAAAGGTCAGCAGCTGGAATCTACCAGCTGCTCCTTGGGAACCACATTGTCCTATAGGGTTGCTATGCGTCGGAATCAACTTGGAGTCAGTAGGTAATAAATGGGTTTATATATATATATATATATAACATTTTACATTTAAACTTTTTGCATTAAATTTCCACAAAGTAAATTTTGGTTTGATTATAAGTATAACTTATCTATGTATTTTCCCTAAGATATAAGGGAAGTGGTGTAAAGTGTTTTGGATCCCCTCATGCACAACTACTTCTTCGACCAAACCCAACTCCCTTTTCACAGGATACCTTTTAGTGATATTTTTATGGTCCTCAAAAGCACATGTATTTTCATAATTATTTTGAGAATGAATAAATGACGCAATATTTTCATTTCTTCTATAAAATATAAAATATGGCAATTCAAAATAAATTGACACTTTATTCTTTCTAGGTTTATCAATATTTTAAGGATGGAAAAGTACATAAAATAAAGTTTAACATAAAATATTCCTAAGGATAACATTTTAAACTTTTTAAATGGAAATACTTGGGGGGAGCTTTTAATTTGCCAAACACTTATGACTAGGGCTTGCTTATTCGTAACACCAGATCTCTTACCCATTTGCCAATTCAAATCATTCAAAACCCTCAGAAAGGAAAGATTTCGATAAATGATATATGCGAATGAGTTTGTATATTATATTTACGTAAAGTATATTCATATAATTCCAATTAATAATCTCAATTTATTGCTGAAGACATAAATTTCACCTATAAATTAGGGTGAGCATAAGCAATTTCCTAATTGAAATTTTTTTTCATGATTTTCCTGATGGCACATTTGATTTGTTCATTCCTAAGAGTATAGATAATTGGGTTGAAGAAGGGGGGAATTACAGAATAGAACAGAGAAAGGACCACATCTTGGATGGTTGCAGAGATTGTAGATGGCCTTAGGTACACATAGAAGCTTGAGCTAAGGAAGACAGACACCACAAGGATATGAGGGATGCAGGTGGAAAAGGTCTTTGCTCTGTCAGTTCCACTTGGGAACTTGAGCACAGTAGAAAATATGTAAATGTAAGACCTGATGATGAAGATGAAAGAGCCTCCACCAATCACCAGACCAGAGGCAAGGCTTATGATCTCATTGCTGAAGGTGTCAGAACAGGAGAGCTTCAGCAGAGAGGGAATGTCACAGAAAAACTGATGAATAATGTTGGACTGACAAAATGGCAGCCTGAAAGTGATGCCTGTGTGGAATCCTGAGTAGACCAGACCACTGAGGATGGAAGCCAGTGTCATCTGGACACAGGCTTGAGGGTTCATGATCGCAGGGTAGTGGAGAGGCTGGCAGATGGCCACATAGCGGTCACGGGCCATGATGGTGAGGAATAACAGCTCTGTATATACAAAGAAAACCACTAGTAAGACCTGAGTTACACAACCTGCCTTTGAAATGGCACTACTGTTAAGCAGGTTGTTGACGCATGAATTAGGGACTGTTACAGAAATGTAGCATGCATCCAAGATGGACAGATTCCTGAGGAAGAAGTACATGGGGGTGTGAAGGCTCTTGTCCAAGGTGGTGACAAAAACAATGAGAAAATTCCCAATGAGAGTCACCAAATACATCAGAGAGAAGGATACAGCAAGCAAAACCTGTAGTTCCCAAACATCAGAAAATCCCATCAGGAGAAATTCCATCACTATGGTGTAATTGGGCATCTTTTGATGAGGTAGCTCACACCTGGGAGGCAATGAGAGAAGCCCTGAACACATGAAGAATTAAATTATGACAAGATGGCTTTCAATTATTTTTCTCTTGCCCTCTTCTGATTCTAACCCCTATTGATATTCCTAATATTTTAGAAGTTAGATTATGTAGTGCTTCAATAGCTTCCATAAAATTCCTATTTCAGTAGCTTCCATAATATTCCTATTTCTACTTCAGGAATGAACTGAAAATCACAACCAATTTCTTAGAAATAAGACAGATATAAGTGTTTAATATATATTTTTGTGGTGCTAATGTTTTTTAATGTTTCCTTTGTTCCTCTTACTCTCATGTGCTGAGTTCCTTTTGTTTGTGGATTTCTTTTTCATTTCTTTTTTTTTTTTTTTGTAGATTTTGTTTTTATTGAGACTTTATTTTTTTTCTTTATTTTGAATACAAGGTTGGTTAACTTTCTTTTTGGTTACCTTGAAATTTACGCTTATCTTTCTAGGTTTGAACCAGTCTATTATTACTTGGTATTGCCTTGCCTTCCTGTCCATTAGAAAGTTCTATACCTACACCACTTAGTCCCTCTTGTATTGTTCTGATGTTGTTGTCATTTACGGATTAACTTCTCTGGTTCCTTTTTGCAATTATTATTTTTTTCTTTTTTTTACTGAAGCACTACATAATCTAACATCCAAAATAGCTTCCATAATATTTCTACTTCAGGAATGAACTGAAAATCACAACAATTTTCTTAGAAATGACACATATGGGAACATATAATTTTCTAATGATAAAATAGTTAAAATATAGATGGAGTCCCTGGGTGGTACGAATGTTGATAACCAAAAGGTTCAATGTTTGAATCAACCCAGGGTGTCTCAGAAAAAAGGCCTGGTGATTTGTTTCTAAAAAATTAACCACTGAAAATCCCATGGAGCACAGTTCTAATCTAACACACATGGCAACTTTTATTTATTTTTTTTAATATATAGATTATATAGTTGGCTTTTTAAGGAACTTTGAAGATAATGTAATAATTTTGGATAACTGGAATAAAATCTTTTAGGTGTTTTTCCAGTCTTACATTCTCATTTTCAGGCTATAGACAATAATGGGGAAAATAATCTCCCTTCTAGAAGTAGCACTGTATGCATAATAATGTCAAAGTTGTCTTATATTCTACCGCTATGACATACAATACTGAAATCATTTGGAACTTTACTTCCTACAATAGCTCAAGCTGATCAAAACCTCCTTCCCTCATGCATTTACCCCACACTGAATCTGCTTGTCATTTTCTGTTAATTTCTTATCCTTTGAATTATTTTTCTCATCCCTTGTCTATCTTTTAAAGAGAGGTACATTCCTTCCATCAACAGTGTTCCTGCTTTCAGTTCTTAGAGTCTCTTAAACTTTGCCCTAATATTGCATCATTATCATCTTCAGTTTTCCAACTTTTTCAGCTTTCTTTTATTCCACTTTCTGAAAAGCAAAACATCGATAAATTGCGGCATGATATCTTGCAGTACTAATTTAGCTTTTTCCTTCTTTCATCTTAGATTACTAATGTTGCTTTTCCCCTCCTTTATCTTTAACCTTTTCAACAAAATCTCTGAAAGTTCATCACCCATGTCTACTTCACTAATAACATTGTTGGTTGTTGCCACCATATCCTTATCCTAGACTAATTGCTTATTTATTTTATCCTTTGTTTGATGTACTCATCAATAAACATATTCACCATCTTTTCCCCTTGACTTACCTGTGGTACCTGTATTTTTCTGAACCTCCTCAACCTTTTTTTTTTTTTTTGCAACACTCTCTTCTCCTTCTCATAATAAGAATAATAGTAGTAAGAGCAACAGCAGCAATAATAACAATAACTATGGTATTTGGAACCACAAGCAAATAACCTATCCATGGCTAAAATGATTGTACTTCAAACATCTTTATTTGGTATTAAACATCTTCCAAATTCTTCTGTAATCTTTACAATGTCTTTTGTCCTATCTCCTCTGTGGTGAATTTATCAAACATCTTGTGTATGAATTCTTCGTGGACAGCCAGAGCAAAGACTATGATGTCTTTTTACTGGTCTCATGAAATATTTCACAAATTGCTTTACATTGATGGGATATTGAGCAGTTGCTTTGTCTTATCTGTCTTTATGTTCCTTATAAGCTCCTCAAGGATTGTATTTTGTGTAACTTCAAGCCCTCCCAGCATCAAGTAAACTTCTTTTCATGTACTTGATGCTTCATAAAGATTATAAAAAATAAATAAATATCCATTTCATCAAAATATTATCACTACTTATTTACCTATATTGGGGAAATTTCTTACCCCCATTATCGAGATATTATGTCTATATGTTTAAACAACTGAACAGACAGATCATATTCCAGATAGTTGTTTGAGGCTGGTTGAATAGAGGGGGAAAAACATAATACTTTGTAGTTAGTAAGAGCTCTGATTTCAGCTTATCTGGGTCAGAATAATGGTTGAATCACTATGTGAAATTAGCATTTTAACTATATGTTCAATATTTTTATCAAGCTGCAAAGAATAGTCCCTCTTCCATAGCATGTAGTCAGGATTAGATGTGACAGTGTGTCTTGCAAATTTAGGGAAGTGCTCAGGACATCATAAACAATCTTTAATAGGTCCTTTGTTATCTTTAGAAACACTGCTGTTATTATTGTTTTGAACCATTACTTTTAGAGCATTTACTATTGTCAGATACTTTAGGGTACATGTAATATGTTGTTAGTTGTAAATGAGTCGGCTCCAAAGCATGGCAACATATGTATAAAAAATGAAGCTTTGCCCAGTCCTGTGTCATATCATTTCCAAATCTCTCAGTGATCCTGAAAGGTAGTTTTTATCCTCTTTTAATGAGCACAAAAAACCTGCCCAAGTTTAACAGGTGCTATTTCTCTCACCAAACCAGCTACTTCCTTTCTTATGATCTTCACACACTTGCTACATTCAACAGACAAATGGTTATCGAGAACCTCTGCCCAATTCAATAGTTCTTTCATTTTTCAAAGAATGTCTTCAAATTTTCATGAAGATGAACTAATCACAATCTGCTTTCAAATAAGTATTATGTCTTAGACACATACAGCATATGTCTCAAACATTCTTAAGTAGGACACATTTTCCTGCAGATAAGTTGCCAGAACCTTGGCTGAAGAATAAAGGGAGACAATGTTTGGGTCCTATCACCACCACAGTTAACAACAAGCTTCACCCAAAACAGTTTTCATTCATCTGTAAAATGAGATAATAGTCTTTACTCTTGTAGTCAATTTAAATAATATATACTCATTCCTTAATTGATTCATTGATACAACAAATGTGTATGTAGTGCTGCTACAGGCTAGGAGTACATCTGAGTAGTAAACAAGAAAATCCTTAATTTCATGAAACTTGTATCTTATTAAAAAGAGTTGTAGACTGAACAGTCAATTATTTGGCGAAAATTAAATTTTTTCAGATAGTTTTAAGTGCTTTGAAGAAAATTCAAATGGGTGATATGAGAGAGGACAGGATGGATGTGACTATGGGGGATGGGGGTTATCAGGTAACTGAAAGTGCTTTTTCAACAAACTGCTATGGAAGTGAAGACAAATGTTTTTACTTTTCCTCACCAAATTAAGGTTTTCTCTTTTGCCTTGGGTAAAAAAAACCCAGCATGTATCTTTTGAATTGATTGAATAAGTTAGAGTAACACTTTATTTTCCAGTCCCAATAATCGTTTGGAAATTTCCTTCCCTGATTGATTTCCCCACAAATTGGTTGAGTGAGAGACTGAACTCTGGAGCTTAAATCCTCATGCTTCTAGGGACTTAAAAACAGATTTGATGGTAACAATCTAATGCTGACAGAAAAACTAAGATGCTCCTAACAAACATTTAAATGTGTATATTTGTCTGAGTCTTCAGCTATAATTACATTTTTTGAAACATTTTCTCATTGTTAGTAAATGTCTGAGTGAACTAATCTGAAGATTTTTGCTCTACAAAAATAGAAAATTATTATTTAGTTAGGCAGAGTTTGAAATAAAACAATTTTTATTACATTGTATCATATTTTTTGAACATCTAGAAAAAGCTCTCTGGGATATATTAAGTGTAAGGAAAAGATGGAAAATCATGTGTGTATTATATCTTTTCTTTTAATAAAATAGCAAAAATAACTAGAAAAGTATGGATGGAAACCAAAATAAGTGGAAATAGATAAAGAATATAAATATGAAAAATGGAGAATCGTTTAGGGATTCTTTACTGCTAAAATAAGGAATGTGAGAAAGGGGCTTATATTTTCATTCTACTGTGTTATTTACCACTTACTACATAAAAAAAAAAATATACATTTTTAAATTTAAAACATTCTATTTTTTTACATAGACATTTTTAAATTTAAAAGATACTATAATAGCAAAAATTTTTTTTTATAATAGTTAACTGAGTAATGAGGCTTTTATTATCATACTTCTTTTTATTAAAAATTAAATGTAAAAAGTAATATTTTTAAAAAATTGTTAAAGTAATCCCCTTAGTCATATCAGGATACTTTAAAGTGTTGACATTCTGACAATGTTTTCTAAGTTTCAACTGGAATACTTTCTAATGAAGCTTCAATTCTTCTTTTTTTTTTTGAAATAACATGACCATTATCCTTGTCCTTTTACATTCGAAGAATATAACCTATGCTCCTTTGTTTAGGGAATAAAAAATTACTATGGTGGTACTTCAGATTAAAAGGCAAGGTTGAGGAACTGATGATATCCAGTGGGTGCAACTGATGATTAGAGAAGAAATTCTGCAGTATATAGAATTCAATTCCTTTTATTAACAAAATTAAATAGCAAGGTTGATGGACTGATGATATCCAGTGGGTGCAACTCATGATTAGAGAAGAAAATCTGCAGTATATAGAATTCAGTTCCTGTTATTTACAATGCTTTTTTGTTTACATATATTAAACATTTTGTATCTCTCTTTTGAATAAATTTCATTTTATCCCATACAAATCATTCTTATGTAACCAACTTAAGTGACCAAAATTTCTTCTCCTGAAGCGAAGAATTTCTTGATAATTAGTCAAATTCTGGAAATTAAAATGTTGTGTTTACACAAGCAAGACACATCAGGGTTTTTCATCATTAGCTAGTTATTCACCTTTATTAAACAGCGTATTTATTGATAACTTACCTGAAAGAATTACCTGCTAAATTTTATGAAAATAGATCAACCTCCCTATAAAAATCAATGCTGCCTGTTTCTTTGCTAGTATATTTAGACGTTTGGAGGCTTCTGAAAAAAGAGTTATGGTTTCTGCAAGAGCATCACCACAAAATTTTATTACTATATTAAATTAGGTAAAAAGTTTTAGACCGCCATAAATTGAAAGCATTATACATTTGAAATATACAGTGATTATTCTAATTTTATATTATCCAACAAACTCTTTTATATCTGACTTTCTACCTAGTAAATTAACACACTTCCAAGAACAGAAGCTTCTGGATTATAAAATCTGGTTCATCTCTTGCCTCCAACAATTAACTACTCTCAATTATCTTAATCATAAGACATGGTAAGAATGTGTGTCTTCTATGCTTATTGTATGGCAACATTTTCAAAAGTAGCAGACACTAAAAAAGTAGACATTTTAAAGGAAGTTCTTTGAATTGAAACGTATTTTCTAGGTAAGTACATTTGCTCCCCTATACAACTTTTAGTTCTTTTTTTTTCGAAAAGAAGTAACAATTTGATCCCTTTTTCTAATTGGAAACTGTCAAAGGAATATTCTCCACAGCATCATTGGTTGGACTGCATATTCTTAAAGAGAAAGTAAATAAACATTGCATAATCTGTTGTGTAGCCGTATGAAGATCATATAACTTGTAGGACTAAAAGAATGTACTGATTAATGATTTAATTGAATTTTTCATAGAATCATCCATTTAATTATGTATTCACTTGTTGATCTGGTCATCTAAGAAATTATTACTGATAATCTAGCATTTCTCAGCACTTGGTTAGAAATTAACCCGTGTTCATCAATTCCCATTCATAGTGACCCTATAGGACAGAGTAGAACTACCCCACAGAGTTTCTAAGGCTGTAATCTTTATGGAAGTAGAATGCCGCATCTAGCTATGATGGACCAGTTGGTGGGTTGGAACCACTGACCTTTTGGTTAACAGCCAAGTGCTTAACTACCAGGGCTCCTTTGATCAGAGATTTTTACCTACTTTTAATATGGTATTTAAATTCTGCAGATGTTTACATACAATGTAGGATATTTTAATTTTTTTTAAATAGTTAAATAATATACTTTATGTTATATTTATGTACTTTTATCTCCCTGCATTATAATTTTGCTTTTTGGAGCAGTCTGAGGCACATTCCACTCCCAACATTACTAAAAGATTTGCATAGACTTATTAAATGATTTTTTTTTTTGGATTTTCAATTGGCAGTTACTATAAAGAACACTAGAACACTACTTTTTTTTTTATTAGAACCCTTTTACTCACCTGAACTTTCACAGTCCTAGACACAATGGAAATGGTGATAGCATATTGCTCATTGGTTCACTGCTTTGTTTTGGCTTATGACTACCAGCTGACATTTTCAGTTATTTTGAACGAATCATTCAGTGTTATGAAATATTTGGTTTGACTTATATTTCACTGAAATGTTAAGGTAGGTGTGTTATGCCAGTACCTACACACAGTTTTGTTTTCAATTCCAATTCATAATGTTTTTGAAACAAGACAGGAAGGGAGTGGAAAGTAGTTAGGGGAAGCATCAATGTGGAAGCAAGAAAAGGTGTCAAAATATTAATAATCATAAAAAAATACTAGGTTGTAACCTGAATAGAAGAACACTTTTATAATGGTAGTTTCTCCCAAAGAGGCAGTCAACTGTAGCTTATCCAAATGTGCAAAGTACTGGCTAAAACATCAGTTTTATTGACTACAGTAGGAATATTGTAGTCTAAGCATGGCCATGTGGTTCCCACTTACATAAATATGGCAATTACCAGGCCAGCACAATCAAGGCTTTTGGGATCTCAGCCTGAACATGTAGTCATCCCCAGAGTCTTGGGTAGAGCTCAAGAGATCACTAATAAATACAGATCTCAAAAAATACCTTTAAGATAAATGGCCTTTTACCAGTCTAGTATTTTAGTGTATGAAAACCATGGAAATCTTGATTATCTCACCACTCAGAAAGTTTATAAGGACAAAATTTACACATTATGAAGGCTTTGTGGTAAACTGTAGCAAAACTACATCTGCTGCAAATTGGAAAAAATCTAATCTCTTAATCTTTTCTTCTAGAAGCCCAGATTATGCAGAAAAGAGACAGTGAAATGTGTGTATGCTTTTGTTTCTTTCTCTTCTTTATCCCTCCCACGTAGCTCCATAACTCATTTTAGGCCACAAAGGAACCCTCAATAAAATTCAAAATATCGCAATAATACAAAGCATTCTCTCTGATCACATTGCCATAAAAGTAAAAATTAACAACAAGAAAAACAAAGAAAAAAATCAAATACATGGAAACTGAATAACACCTTCCTTTAAAATCACTGGGTATTAGAAGAAATCAAAGATGGAGTAAAAAAATTCCTAGAGGTGGAGCCAACATAATGCTATAGACAGAAGCAACAATTCATCCTTCCACAGCAAAGACCCAAAAAGTTAAGTAAAACAGGGACATACGCTGGAGCCGTAAGTGTCAAATAAAGGGATAAAGAACTGAACCAAGCACCGAATGGAATAAGAAACTGACAGAGAAGAGTGAATGAGGAGAGCTATAGAGTGGAGGTCCCCATCAGCTAATGTGGCATGGATTTGCAATCTTGGGCCCCTCAGCCTCCAAGAACTGTGGACAGGGAGTAGGGACAGGCAGCTTTATGGAGCTCCCAGCAGGGTAACCAGCAATACACTTTCCCACACCTCACTCTTCTTCCCCCTGCTTGGCCTTTGCTGCTTTCCAGTGGGCCACAGTCGCTAGGCAAAGGAGACGCCAACTGCTTCCCACTTGGATTTGCCCCATTCACACTGGCCAGTTCATTCGGTGCCATCTTTTGTTGCTGTTTTTGCTTCCCCCCCTTATTTTGATTTCTTCTCTCTCTCACCTCCTTCCTTTCTTCTCTAGAACACCTGGGTCTGTGTGCCATCTCCACTCCTTTTTCACAGGCTGTGCAGTGCTGCTCGACTGGGGAACCACTTCCTTGTTCTGCACCACCAAGCCAGAGGGCTCCTTGGGGCATTTTTTTTTTTCCTTTTCTTGTTTCATTGTCTCTCCCTATCTCCCTTCCTTTCCTTTCTCATGGACACCTGGTGCCATATACCATCTTCACTCCTTCTTGAGCTGTGCAGTGCTGCTTGGCTAGGGAGCCCCTTCTCCAGTCCATGCCACCATGCCATTGGGCTCCCTTCAGGCATTTTTGTTTGTTTCCTCTTCTAGGTTTCTCGTCTCTCTCTACCCACCTTCCTTACTCTTCTCCCGAACACCTGGAGTCGTGTGCCATCTCTGCTCCTTCTTGATGGGTTGTGCAGTGCCACTCAGCTGGGGACCTCCTTCTGGTGGGCTCCATTGGGCCATTTTTTCTTAGTTTCTTATCTTTATCTTTCTTCCTTCCTTTCTTTCCTCCCAACTACTTGTCCTCTTTTTTTTTTTTTTCTCAGTTTCTTGTCTCTCTCTCCCTTCCTTCCTTTCCTTTCTCCCACCACATAACTGCAGGTGCCATATCTGTCCCTTCTTGACTGGCTGTGCCACTCTTTCTGGCTAGAAAGCCATCAGCACACAGCTTCTCCAGGTCTATTCCACTCCAACAGCAGACTCCCTCAGCACTTTTTTTTTGGCCTTCTGTTTCTCTCTCTTTCTCTTCTTTCCCACAACCACTTAGCTTGACACATCACATACCTACCCTCCCCCACCACCTATGGGTACTGTGTGCTAAGCATCACATCCCCAAGCAGCACAGGCATGGTCTACTGGAAACAGCCTTGCACTTCTCTCTGGCCCAACCCTGTCAGCCCCAATGTGCACTGAAAAAAAAAAAAAAAACCCATCACAACCCTTTCCCCTCTGCTGGACTTGCACTGCTGCACCATACCTGAGCAACTGACCGTGCCTATTGGACAAGTTGATGAGAAGTATTGTGCCCACAGACTAGCAAACAACAAAGAATGCCCAGGCTGCCTACTCAGACAACCAAATTAAACAAAAAAGTAGCCCCCCCAAAATACAAATCTGCAATCAAAAAGTGAAGAAAGTAATTACTGAATGTCCTGAAGACAGCAGATAGTATCCAAACATATATATGAAAAAGCAGGACAGGATGGTTCCAGGAAGTGTCCAAAATAAAACATCAGATGACATTTCAGTAGAAGAACAGGCATTGAAACTACCTGTTATGGAATTCAAATCTCTAATATTCAGGGCTATCCAAGAGATGAAGGAAAAAGCAGACAAAAAAGAGGAAAAAAATACACAAAATCATGGAAAAGACAGACGAAGTCATGAAAAAGAGAGACAAAATGATGGAAGAATTCAGGAAAATAACACAGGAACAAAATGTGAAAATAAACTCAGTACTAGAAATCTATGACAACAGCAATTAGACATTCAAAATGTAAACAACAAAACTTCAGAAATGGACAATGTCATAGAAGGTTTGAGGAGCAGATTTGAAAAATGGAAGAAAAAATCAGCTAAACTGAAGACAAATCTTTGGATATCGCATTGTTTGAGGGAAACTCAGTGAAAAGAATGAAAAATAATGAAGACACCTTAGAATGATGTGGGATACAATCCAAAGCAAAAACTTGTGAGTGATTGAAGTTCCAGAAAAAGGGAGAAAACAGGAAATGCAGAGAGTATCATTAAAGAATTGCTGACAGAAAAACTCCCAAGTGTTATGAAAGATGAAAAGCTCACCATCCAAGACGCTCAACAAACTCCATATAGGATAGACCCAAAAAGAAAATCACCAAGACATATCATAATTACACTCGCTAAAACCAAAGACAAAGAAAGAATCCTGAGAGCAGCTTGAGAAAAACAAAAAGTCACATACAGAGGGGAAACAATACCAGGAAGCTCTGATTACTCAGCAGAAACCATGCAGGCAAGAAAGCAATGTGAGGACATATACAAAACCTTGAAAGAGAAAAAAAATGTTAACGAAGAATAATATATCCTGCAAAACGTTTGCTCAAATATCATGGTGAATATTTGAGGACAGTTCCAGATAGACAGAAATAAAAGGAATACGTAAAAACCAAGTGAAACTTGTGAGGATTATTAAATGATGCCCTTTGGTTAGAGAACCAACAATATCAGACAACAACCTGAACCTAGAATGCAAGGCCACATCAGCCAAACTAACCTAGGTAATGAACTCTCAAGGATAAAACAATACTAAAAGATTTACAACAGGGAACCAGAGAGGTTAATCTGTAAAAAACAAAAATGTCAGACAATAAAAAAGGGAATAAATGGTGTAGGTATAGAACTTTCAAATGGGGAGGAAGTCAAGATGATATCAAGTAATAAAAGATTGGTTCAAATTTAGGAAGATAAGGGTAAATTTCAAGATAACCACAAAAATTAACATATCTACTCATCAAAATTAAAAAAAAATTTTTTTTTTTTTTACTCATCAAAATAGAGAGGAAAAACATAAAATCTCAGTAAACACAAAATCTACAAAAAAGAAAGAAATGAAAAAAATTCCCCAACAAAAGGAATTCAGCACAGGAGAGTAAAATGAACAAAGAAAAATGTCAGCAAGACAAAAAAAAAAAAAAAGAAACCTACAAAATGACAGCAATAAACTCACACCTATCAATAATTACACTGAAAGTAAATGGCCTAAATGAACCCACAAAGAGATAGTGACAGATGGATTAAAAAACAAGACCCATCAATATGCTGTCTACAAGAAACACACCTCAGAAACAGAGATATAAATTTATTATAAATCAAAAGATGGAAAAAATATATACCAAGCAAATAGCTATGTAAAAAGAGCGGGAGTGGCAATACTAACCTCAGATAAGACAGATTAAAAAAAAAAAAAGGAACTACCATAGAAGACAAAGAAGGGCATTATATAATGATTAAAAGGAGAATCCATCATGAAGACATAACCTCAGTAAATACCTACACATTCAATGACAGGGCTCCAAAATACATAAAGCAAACTCTAACAGCACTGAAAAGAGAAATTGACAGTTCCACAGTAATAGTAGGAGACTTTAATACACCACTCTCGGTAAAGGACAGAACATCTAGAAAGAAACTCAACAAAGGTACAGAAGATCTAAAGGCCACAATCAACCAACTTGATCTCACAGGTATATACAGAACACTCAACCCAACAGCTGCAAAGTACACATTCTCTTTCAACTCACATGGAACATTCTCCAGAATAGACCACATCTTAGGCCAGAAAGCAACCCTAAATAAAATCAAAAACATTGAGATAATGCAAAGTGTATTCTCTGATCACAATGGCATCAAAGTAGAAATTAACAATAAGAAGAGCAAGGGAAAAAAAAAAAATCAAATACATGGAAAATGAATGACACCTGCTTAAAAACACTGGGTAATAGAAAAAATCAAAGACAGAATTGAAAAATTCCTAGAATCAAACAAGAATGAAAACACATCATACCAAAATCTTTGAGACACAGCGAAGGCTGCACTTAGATATCAATTTATAACAATAGATGCACACATCAAAAAAGAAGAAAGGGACAAAATAAAAATATTAGCTACACAACTAGAACAAACTGAAATAGAACAAGCAAAAAAGCCCACAGTCACCAAAAGACAAGAAATAATAAAGGTCAGAGCAGAAATAAGTGAAATGGAGAATAGAAGAACAACAGAAAGAATCAACAAAACCAGAATTTGGTTCTTTGAAAAGATCAACAAAATGGACAAACTATTGGCTGCATTGACAAAAGAAAAACAGGAGAGGGCACAAATAACCCAAATAAGAAATGAAATGGGGGGCATTATGACAGACCCAACTGAAAAAAAAAAAAGAATCATAACAGTATTATGAAAAATTGTACTCCCAAATTTGAAAACCTAAAGGAAATGGAAATCCTGGTGACATAGTGGTTAAATGCTACAGCTGCTAACCAAAAGGTTGGCAGTTCAAATCCACCAGGCAATACTTAGAAACTCTATGGGGCGGTTCTACTCTGTCTTATAGGGATGTTATGAGTTAGAATTGACTCAATGGCAATGGATATTAAAGGAAATGGACAAATTTCTAGAAAAACACTATGTACCCAAACTAACACAACTTGATGTTGAAAATCTGAACAGACCCTTAAAAACAACAAAAAACCCTGGCCCAGACGGCTTCGCTGGAGAATCCTACTGAACATTCAGAGAAAAGTTTGTATCAGTGCTACGCAAATATTTCAGAACATAGAAAATAGATACTTCCTAATTCATTTTATGAAGCCAGTATAACCCTGGTATCAAAACCAGGCAAAGACACCACAGAAAAAGAAAATCACAGACTAATCTCTCTCATGAATATACAACAAAATTCTAGCCAATAGATTTTGGCATCATGGCAAAAAATAATACAACCAAATGAGATGCACACCAGGTATGCAAGGATGATTCAACATTAGAAAATCAATCAATATAATCCCCCACATAAATAAAAGAATCACATGACCATCTCAGTTGATGTAGAAAAAGCATTAAACAAAGTTCAACACTGTTTTCTGATGAAAACCCTCAATGAAATAGCTATAAAAGGGAAGTTCCTCAACATAATAAAGGGCTTCTATCCAAAACCAAAGGCCAATGTCATTCTTAATGAAGAGAAGCTGAAAATATTCCCCTTGAGAATAGGAGCAAGACAAGGATGCCCTTTATCATCACTCCTGTTTAACATTGTGCTAGAAGTCCTACCTACAGCAATAAGGCAAGAAAAAGAAGTAAAGGGAATCCAAATTGGTAAGTAAGAAGTAAAACTGTCCCTATTTGTGGAAGATACAGTACCAAACATAAATAACCCAAAGGACTTCACAAGAAAACTTCTGGAACTAATAGAAAGATTCAGCAGATTAGCAGGATACAGGATAAACATACAAAAATCTGTTGGATTTCTAAACATCAATAAAAAGAACTACAAAAGGAAATCAGGACAGCAATACCATCTTTAATAGTCCCTAAAAAATAATATGCTTAGGAATAAATAACCAGAGACATAAAAGACTTATACAAAGGAAAGTATAAAAAAACTGCAAGAAACCAAACAAAACCTAAGTAAATGGAAAAAAAAAATCATGCTCATGAATACGTAGATTCAACAACGAGAAAATGTCAATTCTGCCAAAAGTGATCTACAAATACAATGCAATCCCAATCCAAATACCAGCAGCATTCCCTAAAGAGGTGGAAAAATTAATCTTTAACTTTATATGGAAAGGAAAGAGGCCAGGATAAATAAAGCACTACTGAAGAAGAATAAAGTAGGAGAACTCACACTACCTGATCTCAGAACCTACTATACAGCTACGGTAGCCGAAACAGCCTGGGACTGGCTAAACAGCAGGCACACTGACCCGGAATTGAGAACCCAGATTTAAATCCATCTAACCTGACCTTTGACACAACCTGACCTTTGACAGAGGCTCAAAGTCCATTAAATGGGGAAAAGACTTTTTTTTAAACAAATAGTGCTGGCAAAACTGGATGTCCATCTGTAAAAAATTGTAACAGGACCCATACCTTACACCATACACAGACACTAATGCAAAATGGATCAAAGACCTAAACATAAAACCCAAAACTAGAAAGATCATAGAAGAAAAAATAGGATCAAAGCCAGAGGCCCTAATACACTGAATAAATAGAATACAAACCATAACTAACAATACAAACTCCAGAAGATAAACTAGATAACTGGGATCTTCTAAAAATTAAATACTTATCAAAAGACTTCACCAAAAGAGTAAAAAGAGAACTTAAAGGCTGGGAAAAACTTTTGGCTATGACAAATCTGACAAAGATCTAATCTCCAAAATTTACAAGAAAATCCAACACCTCTACAACAAAAAGGCAAATAATTCTATTAAAAAAATGGGCAAAGTTCATGAATAGACACTTCACCAAAGATACTCAGGCAGCTAAACAGACACCTGAGGAAATGCTCGCTGTAATTAACCATTAGAGAAATGCAAATCAAACCCAAAGTGAGATACCATCTCACCCCGACATTGTGGGGTGAATCAAAAAAACAGAAAATAGCTGAAGTTGGAGAGGCTGAGGGAAGATTGGATCTCTTATGCTCTGCTGGAGGGAATGTAAAATGATACAACTAATTTGAAAAAGGATATGGCACTTCCTTAAAAAGCTAGAAATAGAAATGCCATAAAATCCAGGTTCAGCAATCCCACTCCCAGGACTACATCCTAGGGAAATAAGAGCCATCAAGTGAATAGACATATGCACACCCATGTTCATTGCAGCACTATTCACAATAACAAAAAGATGAAAACAACCTAAATCCCATCGACAGATGAATGGATAAACAAACTATGCTACGTACACACAAGGGAATACTATGCAACCATAAAGAACAATGATGAATCTGTGAAACATCTCAGAACATGGATGAATCTGGAGGACATTATGCTAAGTGAAATCAGTCAATCACCAAAGAACAAATAGTGTATGAGACCACTATTATAAAAACTCATGAAAAGGTTTACACACAGAAAGAAACAATCTTTAATGGTTATGAGGGAGGCGAGGAGAAGGAAAAACACAAACTACACAATAGAAAAGTGGTAACTTTGGCGAAGGGTAAGTCAATACACAATACTGGGGAAGTCAGCACAATTTAACCAATGCGAGGTCATGTACGCTTTATAGACACATCCAGACTCCCTGAGGGACTGAATTATTGGTCGCTGGGGACATCTAGCTCAATTTGCTTAATATAGTTTATAAAGAAAATGTTCTACATTCTACTTTGGTGAGTAGCATCTGGGGTCTTAAAAGTTTGTGAGCAGCCATGTAGAATACTCCGCTGGTCCCGCTCCATCTGGAGTAAGGAGGAGAATGAAAAAAAGCAAAGACACAAAGGGCTAATAGAACATGATTGTCGCAGTCTCCACTAGACTGAGTCCAGTCCAACTAGATGGTGCCCAGCTAACACCAGTGACTGCTCTGAAAGGGATCTCAATAGAGGTCCTGGACAGAGCTGGATAAAAACACACAACAAAATTCTAACTTACAAAAAAGATCCGACTTATAGGTCTGACAGAGACTGGAGAAACTTCAAGAATATGGCCTCTGCACAGCCTTTTAACTCAGCACTAAAATCACTCCTGAGGATTACCCTCTAGCCAAAGATTAGGCAGACACATAAAACAAAACACGACTAAACAGACATACCAGCCTGGGGGCAGGGACAAGAAGGCAAGAGGAAACAGGAAAGCTAGTAATGTGAAACTCAAGGTTGAGAAGGGGAGAGTGTTGACATATCATGGGGTTGGCAACCAATGTCACATAATTAATTGTTTAATAAGAAACTAATTTATTCTGTAAACCTTCATGTAAAGCAAAATAAAAAGAATTAATGTTCCAAAAAAAAAAAAAATCAAACCATGCATTGCATTTTGCAAATTTGCTGGAAAAGATCACTTTAAAGTATTAAAAAAGCAAAGATGTCACTTTAAGGACTAATGTGGGCCTGACCCAAGCCATGGTGTTTTCAATCGCCTTATATGCATGTGAAAGCCGGGCAATGAATAAGGAAGACCAAAGAAGAACAGATGCCCTTGAATTATGCTGTAGGTGGAGAATATTGGATACACTATGGACTGCCAAAAGAACAAACAAATGTGTCTTAAAAGAAGTACAGCTGGAATGCTCCTGAGAAGTGAGGATGGCAAGACTTGGTCTCACATACTTTTGACAGGTTGTCAGCTTGGATCAGTCCCTGGAGAACATCATGCTTGGTAGACGGCCAGTGAAAAAGAAGATGATCAATGAGATGAGTTGACACAGTGGCTGCAACAACAGGCTCAAGCATAACAATGAGGATCGTGCAGGACCAGACAGTGTTTCATTCTGTTGAACAGAGGGTTGCTGGGAGCTGGAACCTACTCTACGGCACCTAACGACAATAACATGAATCGGGGTGACTTGATAGCAACTAACTACGATAATGACAATAATACTACTAATATATCTGTTTGTTTTTCTTTCTCTTTTCATTATCATTTAAGTTCCACAGAGGCAGAGATGTAATGAGTAGTATTCAATAGATTCTTTTTGAATCGAGGCTGTTTATTATAGTGAATTCCTGTGTTTTTTTTATTTTGTTGCTCAGATTTCATACTTTCTGCCCTAGCCTCCTCCTGAAAAGCAGAAGGCTGACTTAAGAGCTCTGTACTTGAATGACAGGCTAAGCTTTATGTTGTGGTAATGAGGAGCCAGTTGTTACCTGGTAAGGCCAAGATTCAAAAGATGTAGATTTCAGCACTATTGCCAATTGTTCTTTTTTGAAAAATTGCCATTATGGTTACTCATTTTTGTTCTACTACTAGTTGTCTTGTTACTCATCCTCAAATACTATATACTGTGTTAGTTTTCTGTCCATGAAATTAATTTTTCTCTCAATATATTTAGATGTGGCTTTGTCTTTCTATTTGACACATACTTATGATCACTGCATTTGTATATTTTCACTCAATACTTGTTTTTATGAATCTCAGATGCTACCAAATGCCTACCATTTACATATACATTGATACTCCTTCTTCACCTCATATTCCCTGTGCTCAATTTTTAACCCATTATCGCCCACTGAAGGTCACTGTTAGGTGACCTTGAGTCGTTTCTGACTCAGAGGACCCTGCGTATTACAGACAGAAACATTGCCTGGTCCTGTGCCATTCTTACCCTAATTGTTATGTTTGAGCCCATTGTTCAGTCACTATGTCAGTCCATCTTGTTGAGGATCTCCCTCTTTTTTGCTGACCCTCTACTTTACCAAGCATGATGTCCTCCTTCAGAGATTGGTCCTTCCTGAGCACATGTCCAAAGTACATGAGATGAAGTCTTGCCATCCTTGCTGTGCTTATTCCAAGACAGATTTTTTTCATTCTTCTGGCAGTCCATGGTATATTCAGCATTCTTCACTAACGTCATAATTCAAAACTGTCAATTCTTCTTTGGTCTTCTGTCATGGATTGAATTGTGCCCCCCCAAAAAATATGTGTCAACTTGGTTTAGGCCATGATTCCCAGTATTGTGTGGTTGTGCTCCATTTTGTGATATTAATTTTATGTTGAGAGGATTAGGGTGGGTTTGTAATACCACCCTTCCTCAGGTCACCTCCCTGATCCAAGGTAAAGGGAGTTTCCTTGAGGTGTGGTCTGCACCACCTTTTATCTTTCAAGAAAGCAGCACTAGGAGGTGAGCACATCCTTTGGGCCTGGGTTTCCTGTGCTTGAGGAGCTCCTTGACGAGGGGAAGATTGAAGACAAGGAATCCTCCTATAGAGCTGACAGAGAGAGAAAGCCTTTGCCTGGAGCCGACACCTTTAATTTGGACTTGTAACCTACTAGACTGTGAGAGAATAAATTTCTCTTTCTTAAAGCCATCCACTTGTGGTATTTCTGTTATAGCAGTACCAGATATCCAAGACAGAATTTGGTGCCAAGAGAGTGGGGTGCTGCTCTAACAGATACCTAAAATGTGAAAGTGGTTTTGAAACTCTGAATGGATAGATGACTCAGAAGGGAGAGATGAGAACTTTTAACACCAGAGAAGGCACAGATGGTGAGAAAGAGCAGCAGAAGACCAACGACAGCAGCAGTGAACCAGTAGCAGCAGAACCAGGAGACCAGTGCCAGACAGCACTGGAGCCAACCTACAGAGTAAGAGACTGAGTGCCTGTGCTCAGGAGGCTTCCTGGCAGAGCAGAGTGCCTCTGGGCACTTATTGGTGAAGCTACTGAGCTTTAGAATACTTGGCCCAGGAGGGCAGGTGTGGGTGTGAGGTCCGAGGAGTCCAGAAGCTAAGAAACCAGGAAACAGAAGCTGAAGAGACAAGGAACACCAGAAGCTGAGCTGCCTCAGTCTCAAAAGGCAGGGCCATGGTCTCAGGGGTTTCAAAGGGTGGAGTCATGGCCTCTGGTGTTTCTAAGGGTGGAGTGGCCACTCAGATGGACCAGAAGAATGGTGCACCTAAAGCCAAGGGGGCAGAGTTGCTGCCCCAGTGGGCCTGGAAGGTGGAGCTGAAGCCCAGGGCCAAGGGGCCCCACTCAGAATCCAGAGAGTATGGCCAATACCTAGAGGCTGGAGGGTAGAGTTGTTTTGTAAGACTTTTGCTATGATATGATGGGGTGAATATGTTTTGCATGTTACAAGGATGTGATTTTGGGGGGGCCAAAGGGTGGAAGGTCATGGATTGAACTGTGTCCCCCCAAAATATGTGTTAACTTGGTTAGGTCATGATTCCCAGTATTATGTGGTTATCCTCCATTTTGTGATTGTAATTTTATGTTGAGAGGGTTTAGGGTGGGATTGTCACACCACCCTTACTCAGGTCACCTCCCTGATCCAAAGTAAAGGGACTTTCCCTGAGGTGTGGTCTGCACCACCTTTTATCTCTCAAGAGATAAAAGGAAAAGGAAGCAAGCAGAGAGGTGGGGACCTCATACCACCAAGAAAGCAGCACCAGGAGGAGAGTGCATCCTTTGGACCTGAGGTTCCTGTGCCTGAGGAGCTCCTTGAACAGGGGAAGATTGATGACAAGGAATCTTCCTCTAGAGCTGACAGAGAGAGAAAGCCTTTGCCTGGAGGTGACACCCTGAATTCGGACTTGTAACCTTCTAGACTGTGAGAGAATAAGTTTCTCTTTGTTAAAGCTATCCACTTATGGTATTTCAGATGCAGCAGCACTACATAACTCAGACATCTTCCTTATTCACTGTCCAACTTTCACATGCATATGAGGCAACTGAAAATATTACAGCTAGAGTCAGACTTACCTTAGTCCCCAAAGCAACATATTTGCTTTTTAACACTTTAAAGGGGTCCTTTTTTTTGTAGCAGATTTGTCCAATACAATATGTTGTTTGATTTCTTGACTACTGCTTCCATGGGCACTGATTGTAGATTCAAGTAAAATGAAATCCTTGGCAACTTCAGTCTTTTCTCTGTTTATCATGACATTGCTTATTGGTCCATTTCAGGGGATTTTTGGGTTTTTTTATGCTGAAGAGTAATCCATACTGAAAGCTGTAGTCTTTGGTCTTCATCAGTAAGTTTTTCAAGTCCTTCTCACTTTCAGCAAGCTAGGTTATGTCATCTGCATATCACAGGTTGTTAATGAGCCTTCCTCTAGTCCTTATGCTTCATTCTTCTTCATATAGTCCACTTGCTCAGATAATATGCTCAGCATGCAGATTGGATATGTATGGTGAAAGGATACAACCCTGACAAACACCTTTCCACCAAATCTACTGGTTCTTTAATATCTATTTCTGCTTTTAAGTAACTCTCCATCTTGTTAATGATGCTTCCCGTTTAGGCCTTAGGAAGGAAAATGGCTGGGATTCAAAATTACTTCATAATTGCATGCAAGAATGGTTTTGCTATTTTACATTCTCACTAGGTATGTAAACAGAGAGAGAAATTTCTCTTATCATATTTGAAAAAGCAGTTATTACTGATTTGGTTTTTTTTCTTTCAAATTTTTGAGCTTAATAAGAATATTCTTTACTAGGTTTCCAAGATAAAATGAAAGCTTCAAAGGATAGCGAAGCAGGGGCTGGGGTCTGGGGAACTTGGTTTGAGAGGACTTCTAAATCAATGGGCAAAACAATTCTATTATGAAAACACTCTGCATCCCACTTTGAATTGTGGCACCTGGGGTCCTAAATGCCAACAAGCAGCCATCTAAAATACATTAATTGGTCTCAACCAACCGGGAGCAAAGGCAAAGGAAGAACACCAAGGTCACACGACAACTAAGAACCCAAGAGACAGAAAGGGCCACTTGAACCAGAGACCTACAATATCCTGAGACCAGAAGAACTAGTTGGTGCCCAGCCACAATCGATGTCTGCCCTGTCAGGGAACACAACAGACAACTCCTGAGGGAGCAGGAGACCAATGGGATGCAGACCCCAAATTCTCATTAAAAGACCACACCTAATGGTATGATTGCGACTAGAGGAATCCCAGAGACAATGCTCCCCAGAACTTCTGATGGCACAGGACAGGAACCATCCCCGAAGACAAATCATTAGGCATGAAAAGGACTGGTCAGTGGGGGGGAGAGAGATACTGATGAAGAGTGAGCTAATTAAATCAGGTGGACACAGGAGAGTGTGTTGGCAACTCTTGACTGGAGGGGGGATGGGAAGATAGAGAGAGAGGGAAGAAGGTAAAATTGGCACGAAACGAGAGACTGTAAGGGCTGACTCAATAGGGGGAGAGCAAGTGGGAGAAGGGAGTAAGATGTATGTAAACCTACATGTGACAGACTGATTGGAATGGTAAATGTTCACTTGAAGCTTAATAAAAATTTTAAAAAAAAAAAAAAGAATATTCTTTACTGATTTTGGGAGCTGTCTCATGTACATATTTGCTGTTCAGATCCCCCTTCAATTAATTTCATTAAAAAATAAGCCATTATCAATTTATAGTTTTTGAAAACAAAGATGAAGTAATATTGTTTCTTAGTTTTTCCATTTTACTGGTACCATCTCATGGGTCAGACTCTCCTACCACGATTTATAAGGTCTTCTAATACTATTTAGCAGATTGCTATATATGATTTTTTATATATATATATATGAAAGTATCTGTTTCAGGATTCCTTAAATCAATTCATGTATTTATTACAGTAATGCCTTTTGTTTTTCTTTCCATGTCTTAAAAATAAATCATGGGGCAGGTGGGGCCAAGTTGGCGGAGTAGTCAGATGCTTCTGGTGAAGCCTATTACAACAAAGACCACCCCCCAAAGTGAAACAATTACATTTATGACAAGCTAGAAGGCCTGAACATCAAAGGCAAAGTTAGAAAATGGACTGAGTGGCGGGGGAAGGAGAGACAGTTCAGAAGCAGAGAGGAGTTGCTGTACTTAAGTCCCTGGGAACCCTCAGGATGCAGTGGGCTGGTGGGAGTGTTCAGCTGCAGTTTCCTCAGGGAGATACATCCAGCTGCATAGCCTACTCACACCTCCAGAAGCAGAGAAGAATGGCACTCTCAGCAAAAGCTAAGTGTTTGCGTATATTTTACTGCATCCCGAGCCCTCAAGTCAGCTTCGGAAGCTGTCAATTTCCCTGGGCTCAGATAGGTCCTTTTGCATGCCCTGAGCCATTCTACTGGACTGGGAGAAGGAATAAATTCACTACTGGGGAGAAGATAATCTGCCAGCTCCACTAAACTGAGGACCTCAGGACAGAAGCGGCCCCTGTCCAGGCATAAGCAGTCCATGGACTTTGAATACCTTTCCCCCTGCATGGACCTGCATGAGCCTATTTCAGGAGAATAGGCCCTTGTTGGCAGACTGCAACCGTTTCAGCTGTGCAGTGGAGAGATGGGTGTTTGATGTCTGAAACCTCTTTGCCTATCATGAGCTTATGGATCAGTGGCTCCACTCAGGTCACCCAGCCACCTGTGGCAGGGGTCCAAGGATAACTGGCACCTCCCAGTCCTTACAACCAAAAGCATTGGGAAACCAAGTTCCACCTGCAGAAACCACCCACCTGTGTGCTCTAGGGAACAGGGACATGCTTTCCTCACAGATACTTGGGGTACAGCTGTCAGACCCCTGCCTTGTTCAGAGCATGACCCCCTGCTGAAACCAGATACTGGTACCTACAACAATCATCTCTGCCCCTCTAAGACTGTAGGACAGAACCTGTACCACACACTTGATGACCAATTACCTGGACACCTGAGTTGAATCTATACAAGAAAAGTGAATGGACTCCTAGGCTGATAAACCTGATAACAGCTCTACCCATCTGGTTACAGGATGTTAGAGCTTCCAAGGTGAAAATAATAAAGCTAGCTCACTCAAGCAACTTGTTTGGCCATATCAAAACAAAACAAAGCAAGAAGCTAGGATGTAGTAAGCAGACACAAAATAAACTAATACAAAACTTATAGATGACTTGGAAACCCTGGTGGCGTAGTAGTTAAGTGCTACAGCTGCTAACCAAGGGGTTGGCAGTTTGAATCCACCAAGCGCTCCTTGGAAACTCTATGGGGCAGTTCTACTCTGTCCTATAGAGTTGCTATGAGTCAGAATCGACTTGATGGCACTGGGTTTGGTTTGTTTTTTTGGTTTATAGATGGCTTGAAGACAACAGTCAATATCAAATCACAAGAAGAAGCAGACCATGATAGCTTCAACAAGCTCTCAGAACAAATAGTCAGGAGATCTTCTGGATGAAGGTGCCTTCCCGGAATTACTGGATGCAGAATACAAAAGATTAATATACAGAACCCTTCAAGATATCAGGAAGGAGATCAGGCAATACACAGAACAAGCCAAGGAACACACAGACAAAGCAGTTGAAGAAATTAAAAAAGTTATTCAAGAACATAATTAAAAATTTAATAAGCTGCAACAATCCAAAGAGAGACAGCAATCAGAAATTCAGAAGACAAACAATAAAATTACAGAATTAGACAACTCAATAGAAAGTCAGAGAAGCAGAATTGAGAAAATGAAGACAGAATTGGTGAGATTGAAGATAATGCACTTAGCACTAATATATTCAAAGAAAAATCAGAAAAAGAATTTAAAAAACATGAAGAAACCTTAAGAATCATGTGAGACTCTCTCAAGAGAAATAACCTACAACTGATTGGAATACCAGAACAGGGAGGGATAACAGAAAATACAGAGAGAACTTTTGAAAATTTCTTGGAAGAAAACTTCTCTGATATTCTGAAGGATGAGAAGGTATCTATCCAAGGTGCTCAGGGAATGCCACATAAGGTAGATCTTAAAAGAAAGTCACCAAGACATGTTATTGTCAAACTTGCCAAAACCAAAGTTAAAGAGAATTTTAAGAGCAGCTAGGGAGAAACAAAAAGGCACCTACGAAGGAGTCAACAAGAATAAGCTCAGACTACTCAGCAGAAACCATGCAGGCAAAAAGGCAGTGAGGTGGCTTATATAAAGCATTGACAGAAAAAAATTGCCAGCCAAGAATCATATATCCAGCAAAACTGCCTCTCAAATATGAAGGCGAAATTTGAATATTTTCAGATAAACAGAAGGCTAGGGAATTCATAAAAACCAAATCAAAACTACAAAAAATGCTAAAGCGAGTTCTCTGGTTAGAAAATCAATAATATCAGATAGCAGCCCAAGAACAGAACACTGGACAGAGCAATCACATGTCAACACAGATAGGGAAATCACAAAAGTAAAACAAGATAAAACAAAACAAAACAAAGCCATTATGTAAAAGAAGACAATATTAAAAGAATAAAGAGAGACTAAGAAATGTAGTCATAGAACTTTCATATGGAGAGGAAAACAAGGTGATATAAAGAAATAAAAGTTAGTCTGAAACTTAGAAAAATAGGGGTAAATGTGAAGGTAACCACAAAGGAGACTAACAATCTTGCACATCAAGATAAAATACAAGAAAAAAAAAAACACTCAGCAGAAACAAAATAAACAACAATGAATAAGAGGAAAAGACAATATATAAACTACTCAGCACAAAAAATTAAGCAGGAAAATGAAACTGTCAACAACACACACAAAAAGATATCAAAATGACAGCACTAAACTCATACCTATCCATAACTAAGTTGAATTTAAATGGACTAAATGCACCAACCCCTACAAGTCTGTCAGTTTGTCGTACTCTGGGGGCTTGCCTGTTCCTGTGATGCTGGAAGCTATGCCACCGGTATTCAGATACCAGCAGGATCACCCATGGTGGCTAGGTTTCAGCTGAGTTTCCAGACTAAGACAGACCAGGAAGAAGGACCCGGCAGACTACTGGGGAAAAGCATTAGCCAGTGAAAACCTTATGAATAGCAGTGGAACGCTGTCTGATATAGTGCTGGAAGATGAGCCCCCCAGGTTGGAAGACACTCAAAAGATGACTGGAAAAGAGCTGCCTCCTCAAATTAGAGTCGACCTTAATGACATGGATGGAGTAAAGCTTTTAGGATCTCCATTTGCTGATGTAGAATGAGTCCAAATGAGAAGAAATAGTTGCAAACATCCATTAATAATCGGAACCTGGAATGTACGAAGTATGAATCTAGGAAAATTGGAAATTGTCGAAAATGAACTGGTATTGGCCATTTTGAATCAGACAATCATATAGTCTACTATGCTGGGAATGACAACTCAAAGAGGAATGGTGTTGCGTTTATCATCAAAAAGAACCTTTCAAGATGTATCCTGAATTACAACGCTGTCAGTGATAGGATAATATCCATATGCCTACACGGAAGACCAGTTAATACGACTATTATTCAAATTTACGTAAAACCACTAGGGCCAAAAATGAAGAAATAGAAGATTTTGATCAGCTGCTGCAGTCTGAAATCCATTGAACATGCAATCAAGATGCATTGATAGTTACTGGCGATTGGAATGCAAACGTTGGAAACAAGGAAGAAAGATTGGTAGTTGGAAAACATGGCCTTGGTGACAGAAAAATGCCAGAGATCAAATGAAAGAATTTTACAAGACCAATGACTTCTTCTTTTCAAACACCTTCTTTCACCAACATAAATGGCGACTCTACACATGGACCTCGTCAGGTGGAACAGACAGAAATCAAATTGACTACATCTATGGAAAGAGAAGATGGAAAAGCTCGATATCATCTGTCAGAAAAAGGCCAGGGGCAAACTGTGGAACAGACCATCAATTGCTCATATGCAAGTTCAAACTGAAACTGAAGAAAATCAGAGCAAGTCCACAAGAGCCAAAATATGACCTTAAATATATCCCACCTGAATTCAGGACCATCTAAATAATAGATTTGAAGCATTGAACTCTAGTGACCGAAGACCAGACGAGTTATGGAATGACATCAAGGACATTATACAAGATGAAAGCAAAAGGTCATTGAAAAGACAGGAAAGAAAGAAAAGAACAAGATGGATGTCAGAGGAAACTCTGAAACTTGCTCTTGAACGTCGAGCAGCTAAAGCAAAAGGAAGAATTGATGAAGTAAAAGAACAGAACAGAACATTTCAAAGGGTATATTGAGAAGACAAAGTATTACAATGACATGTGCAAAGAGCGGGAGATGAAAAACCAAAAGGGAAGAACACGCTTGGCGTTTCACAAGCTGAAAGAACTGAAGAAAAAATTCGAGCCTCGAATTGCAATACTGAAGGATTCCATAGGGAAAATATTAAGCGACGTAGGATGCATCAAAAGAAGATGGAAGGAATACACAGAGTCATTATACCAAAAAGAATTAGTCAATGTTCAACCAGTTCAAGAGGTGGCATATGATCAGGAACTGATGGTACTGAAGGAAGAACTCTAAGCTGCTCTGAAGGCATTGGAAAAAAAAACAAGGCTCCAGGAATTGATGGAATATCAACTGAGATATTTCAACAAACACATGAAGCACTGGAGGTACTTACTCGTCTATGCGAAGAAATACGGAAGACAACTTCCTGGCCAACTGACTGGAAGATATCCATATTTATGCCTGTTCCCAAGAAAGGTGATCCAACCGAATTTGGAAATTATAGAACAATATCATTAATATCACATGCAAGCAAAATTTTGCTGAAGGTCATTCAAAAATGGCAGCAGCAAGTATATGAACAGGGAACTTCCAGAAATTCAGGCCAGTTTCTGAAGAGTACGGGGAACCAGGGATATCAGTGCTGATGTCAGATGGATCCTGGCTGAAAGCACAGAATACCAGCAGGATGTTTACCTGTGTTTTATTGACTATGAAAAGGCATTTGACTGTGTGGATCATAACAAACTATGGATAACATTGCAAAGAATGGGATTTCCAGAACGCTTAATTATGCTCATAAGGAACCTTTACATAGATCAAGAGGCAGTTCTTTGGACAGAACAAGGGGATACTGATTGGATTAAAGTCAGGAAAGGTGTGTGTCAGGGTTGTATTCTTTCACCATACCTATTCAATCTGTATGCTGAGCAAATAATCTGAGAAGCTGGACTACATGAAGAAGAACAGGACATCAGGATTGGAGGAAGACTCATTAACAACCTGTGTTATGCAGATGACACAACCTTTCTTGCTGAAAGTGAAGAGGACTTGAAGCACTTACTAACGAAGATCAAAGACCACAGCCTTCAGTATGGATTGTACCTCAATATAAAGAAAACAAAAATCCTCACAACTGGACTAACGAGCAACATCATGATAAACGCAGAAAAGACTGAAGTTGTCAAGGATTTCATTTTACTTGGATCCACAGTCAACAGCCATGGAAGCAGCAGTCAAGGAATCAAAAGACACATCACATTGGGTAAATCTGCTGCAAGGGACCGCTTTAAAGTGTAGAAGAGCAAAGACGCCACCTTGAGTACGAAGGTGCTCATGACCCAAGCCATAGTATTTTCAATCACATCAGATGCATGTGAAAGCTGGACAGTGAATAAGGAAGACTGAAGAAGAACTGACACCTTTGAATTGTGGTGTTGGCAAAGAATATTTGATATACAATGGACTGCCAAAAGAACGAACAAGTCTGTCTTAGAGAAAGTACAGCTAGAATGATTCTTAGAGGCAAGGATGGCAAAATTGCGTCTTACATACTTTGGACATGTTGTCAGGAGGGATCAATCCCTGGAGAAGGACATCATGCTTGGCAGAGTACAGGGTCAGTGGAAAAGAGGAAGACCCTCAACAAGGTAGATTGACACAGCTGCTGGAACAATGAGCTCAAGCATAACAATGATTGTAAGGATGACTCAGGACTGGGCAGTGCTTTGTTCTGTTGTGCATAGGGTCAGTATGTGACAGAACTGACTTGACAGCACCTAACAACAATGACGACAAATGCACCAATAAAAGACAGAGAGTGACACAATGGATAAAAAAAGATCTGTCTATATGCTGCCTACAAGAGACACACCTTAGACTTAAAGGCACAAATAAACTAAAACTCAAGGGATGGAAAAAATACATACCAAGCAAACAACAATCAAAAAAGAGCAGGAGTGGCAATGTTAATTTCTGACAAAATAGACTTCAAAGTTAAATCTACCACAAAGGATAAGGAAGGACACTATAGAATGATTAAAGGAACAATATATCAGGAGGATATAACCATCTTAAATACTTAGGTTCCCAATGACAGGGCTGCAAGATATATAAAACAAACTCTAACAGAATTGAAAAGGGAGATAACACCAGAATTATATAGTAGGAGACTTCAACATACCACTTTCGGTGAAGGACAGGACATCCAGAAAGAAGCTCAATAAAAACACGGAAGATCTAAATGCTGCAATCAACCAACTTGACTTCATAGACATAGACAGGACACTCCACCCAACAGCAGCCAGGTATACTTTGTTTTACAGAGTGTATGGAACATTCTCTAGAATATACCACATAATAGGTCATAAAGCAAGCCTTAGCAGAATCCAAAAAGTTGAAATATTACAAAGTATCTTCTCTAACCCTAAGACCATACAAGCAGAAATTGTTAACAGAAAAAGCAAGAAAAGAAACCAGAAACTGATCAATCCCCTGCTCAAAAATGACTGGATTATAGAGGACATCAAGGATGGATTCAAGAAATTCATAGACTCCAATGAGAATGTAAACACCTCCTATCAGAACCTTTGGGACACAGCGAAAGCAGTGCTCAGAGGTCAATTTATATCAATAAATGCACACATCCAAAAAGAAGAAAGGACTAAAATCAAAGAATTATCCCTACAACTTGAACAAATAGAAAGGCAGCAACAAAAGAAACCGTCAGGCACCACAAGAAAGCAAATAACAAAAATTAGAGCAGAATTAAAAGAAATAGTGTCAGAAAAACAATTGAAACAGTTAACCAAGATCAAAAGCTGGTTGTTTGAAAAAATTAACAAAATTGATAAACCACTGGCGAAACTGGCAACAGAAAAACAGGAGAGGAAGCAAATAATCTGAATAAGAAATGAGATGGGCAATATTACAACAGACCCAACTGAAGTTGAAAGAATCAGATCAGATTCCTACAAAAAACTGTACTCTAACAAATTTGAAAACCTAGAAGAAATGGATGAATTCCTAGAATCACACTATCTACCTAAACTAACACAAACAGAGGTAGAACAACTAAATAAAGCCATAACAAAACAAGAGATTGAAAAGGTAACTTAAAAACTTTCCCCTAAAAAAGCCCTGGCCAGGATGGCTCTACTGAGGGGTTCTACCAAACTTTCCGAGAAGAGGTAACACTGCTACTACTAAAGGTATTTCAGAGCATAGAAAAGGACAGAATACTCCCAAACTCATTCTATGAAGCCAGCATATGCCTGATACCAAAACACCACAAAAAAAGAAAATTATAGACCTATATTCATCATGGCCTTAGATGCAAAAATCCTCAACAAAATTCTAGCCAATAGAATTCAACAACATATCAAAAAAATAATTTACTGTGACCAACTGGGATTTATACCAGATATGCAAATCAAAACTACAATGAGATTCCATCTCACTCCAACAAGGCTGGCATTAATCCAAAAAGCACAAAATAATAAATGTTGGAATGGTATGGAGAGACTGGAACACTTATACACTGCTGGCAGGAATGTAAAATGATACAACAAATTTGGAAATCGATTTGGCACTTTCTTAAAAAGCTAGAAACAGAACTACCGTACAATCCAGCAATCCCACTCCTTGGAATATATCCTAGAGAAAGAAGATCCTTTACACAAACAGATACATGCACACCCGTGTTTGTTGCAGCATTGTTTACGATAGCAAAAAGATAGAAGCAATCAATGTGCCCGTCAATGGATGAATGGATAAATAAATTATGGTATATTCATTCAATGAATATGATGTATTGATAAAGAACAATGATGAATCCGTGAGACATTTCGTAATATGGAGAAATCTGGAAGGCATTATTCTGAGTGAAATTAGTCAGTTGCAAAAGGAAAATTATTTCGTGAGACCACTATTATAAGAACTCGAAAAATAATTTAAACATAGAAGAAAATATTCTTTGATAGTTATGATGGGGGGAGGGACAGAGAGAGGGAAAGGGATTTACACTAATTAGGCAGTAGACAAGAACTATTTTAGGTGAAAGGAAAGACAAAACACAATACAGGCGAGGTCAGCGCAACCGGTCTAAACCAAAAGCAAAGAAGTTTCCTGAGTAAACTGAACTCTTTGAAGGCCAGCATAGCAGGCATGTGGGTTTGGGGACCATGGTTTCAGGGGACATCTATGTCAATTGGCATAACAAAATCTACTAGGAAAACATTCTGCACCCCACTTTGGAGAGTGGTGTCTGGCGTCTTAAATGCTAGGAAGCGGCCATCTAAGATGCATCAATGGGTCTCAACCCACCTTGAGCAAAGGAGAATGAAGAACACCGAAGACAAAAGGTGATTATGAGCCTGAGAGACAGAAAGGGCCACATAAACCAGAGACTACATCAGCCTGAGACCAGAAGAACTAGAAGGTGCCTGGCTACAACTGATGACTGCCCTGATGGGGAACACAATAGAAAATCCCTGAGGGATCAGGAGATCAGTGGGATGCAGACCTCAAATTCTCATAAAAAGACCAGACTTAATGTTCTGACTAAGACTAGAGGGACCCCAGAGGTCATGTTCCCCAGACCTTCTGTTAGCCTAAGACAGGAACCATTCCCAAAGCCAACTCTTCAGACAGAGATTGGAGTGGACTTCAGGATAGAAAATGATACTGGTGAAGAGTGAGCTTCTTGGATCAAGTAGACACATGAGACTATGTGGGCAGCTCCTGTGTGGAGAAAAGATGTGAAGGCGGTGGCGGGGGTGGGGTGGTCAGAAGCTGGCTGAATGGACATGAAAACAGAGACTGGAGGGAAGGAGTGTGCTGTCTCATTAGAGGGAGAGCAACTAGGAGTATATAGCAGGATTTGGAAACCCTGGTGGCTTAGTGGTGAAGTGCTACAGCTGCTAACCAAAATGTCAGCAGTTCGAATCCACCAGGCACTCCTTGGAAACTGTATGGGGCAGTTCTACTCTGTCCTATAGGGTTGCTATGAGTCTATGAGTCGGAATCGACTCAAGGGCAACGGGTTTGGTTTGGTTTGGATATAAGTTTTTGTATGAGAGGCTGACTTGATTTTAAACTTTCACTTAGAGCACAATGAAAATTTAAGAAAGAAAGCTTAATGTCAATGAAGATGTTAACTCTTGTTTTTATAGTTTTTTTTTTAAATATTTATTAAGCATTCCTTATACATTATTTTCCATTAAAATTTTGGAATTAGTTTTCCAATTTTTTAAAAGTCTGTTGTGATTTATATTGTAATTGCAGCATGTCTGATTCTCTGAGGACTTTGAGTGCCATGTTATTTCCAAGCTGCTTAAACTCAGGATTATTTTTTTCACATGTAAACCTGAATAATTTTGTGATGAAGTCACATATTTTAGAGAACTTGTTATTCATAACTAAAAACAATTTCTAAATCAGCTAGAGTTTTTTTCTAATTTTGGATATTTGTGAGAAATTCTTTAGGATAAATAGCCAGGAGCAGAATTCCTGAGTCCTAATTTATATGCAAATGTAAATTAAGGGGATACCATCGAATGGGCCACTGGGATGTCCAAATAAGTCCATATCCCCAAATGCATTTCTGAGAAGTTTCACCTACCCACATTCTTGTCACCACTTAATATTGTCTAGCCTCTGATGTTTTGCTACTTTATTTGGTGCAAAGTAATATTTTATTGTTGTTTTATTGCCATTTCATTGAAAATGAAACTGAGCATCTCTTCAAATTATTAAAAAAAATACCTTGCTTAATTTTATGAGCTTTGATGTGCATGAGTTCTTTGAATATTTTAGATATAATTGATTTAATGGTTTTAGTCATCCAATATAACTTCATTCAATCTGTATCAGTGTGTTAGCTTTGGCCACGTTTCCCTTCACTAGTCTTAATTTTCATATAATTTAATTATACATTATTAATCTTTTATTATTAAACTATCCTCTTTTTATCAGAAATAGATTATTTTACATAATCTTCAAGAAATTCTGTAAGTCCAACGTACATGTACATTTAAATAAAAGTCAGATTTTGATTTTCTCTGAGTAACGAGCAAGTTTTTCCACACCAGCCCATAGAAGTTTTTTGTGAATTTGACATGTAATTCCTCCATTATTAGATACTAAGTTTCTGTATAGACTAAGTTGGATTTTGAGTTATCAGTACTGTTCCAGTGGTCTATTTGTGTTGGAACTGTGTGGTAAAGAATTAACCTGTGCAAATAGAGGTTGGCCTACACTTTTGACTCCTGGAAGGTAACCTCTAAGTGCTTGGAACCTACCTAACAAACGCTTACCTAATAAAAGTGTTTTTGTTTTACCTGGGACCTTAGGTCACACACAGTCTATGCTAAAAATCTGATTTATAGTGGGGGTTTGGGGCCATGTGGCATCAGCCTGACCACTGGAGGGACTGGGAACTAAGCTTGACCACATGAGTACCCACAAAAACTCTGGACAGCATGGCTCCAGTGAGCTTCCCCGGCTGGCAGTACTCCATGGGTTCTGCCACACATCGTTGGTGGAAGAAGCATGACTCTGCTGAGACAGGACAACCGGAGAAGCTCCTGCTGGGAACTCTGCTGAGCCCTGCTTTGATGTGCTTCTTCCCTGGGCGATTTTCATCTGTATCTTTACTCTGTAATAAACAGTGACAATAAGTATAATGACTTTTCTGAATTGTGAGTACTTCAAGTAAAACCCTATTCTCAAATGAGACTATATTCACAGGTAGAGGGGTTAGGATAGCAACACACATTTTTTGGTTACACGTTTCAACCCATAACATTGTGCATTTCTGCTTTGTTCTCTTGGGAATACTTGTTCTTCAATATTTAAGCTACATATAAACAGTTACTGCCTTGAGGTTTCCATGCTGTGAGGAAGCACACCTAGCCACCTGCAGAGATTATGTGGAGAGAGAGAGAGATTCCCAGGCAGCCCCCAACTGCTTCAGAGCCTTGCTATTCCAGCGGCAGCCATCATCTGATCACACAAGGGACTCTGAGCTAGAAACTCCTTGCTGAGCTCTTCTTGAATTTGTGAATCAGAAAAATTATGAGAGATAATAAAATTTTTGTACTGTTTAAAACCACTACATTTGGGGATGATTGTTAATGCAGCTATACACAATTTTAAGAGGACTATGTGCTTTTGGAACCCAGCATCCACAGATGACTCCCATAAAGATTGTCTTTTATTGTTTGTTTATTTTCTAGTTATATTTTATTTAAAAATATTTTGGTTAATATTTTGTCATTTTTAGTCACAATTGAGAAAGCCAAATATCTCCCAAAATGTTTTCATGTAGTTTAGATATAAAAATGTGTCTAGCCTAATAAAGTTACTTGAAGACTATTACCTTTTTAATATTATTTGAAATATTGAGATTATCTGTAGAGTAACTGAGTCTGAATCAACAGCAATGAAGTAGGGGGTGATAGACACATCTTAGCCTGATTTTCTTTTTTTTGTAGCAGATTTTGATGAGCGAATTAATTTATTTCAATGTTATGTGTTGTTATGGATTGAATTGTATCCCCCCAAAATGAGTGTCATTTTAGCTAGGCTATATAATTCCCAGTATTGTGTGGTTGTCCTCCATTTTGTGACCTGATGTAATTACCCTATTTGTTGTAAATCCTAACCTCTAAGATGTTAATGAGTCAGAATTAGAGGCAATATGTTAACAAAGCAGGACATAATCTACAGGATTAATTAATATCTTAAATCAACTTCTTTTGCGATATAAAAGAGAAAAGTGAGTAGAAAGGAGAGGTACATCATACCACCAAGAAAGAAGAACGAGGAGTAGTGCGTATCCTTTGAACCTCAGTTTCTTACACTGAGAAACTCCTAGACCCAAGGGAAGATTGAGGACAAGGACCTTGCATCAGAGCTGCCAGAAAGAGAAAGCCATTCCCTGGAGCTGGCTCCCTGAATTGGGACTTCTAGTTTTCTAGACTGTAAGAGAATAAATTTCCATTTGTTAAAGCCATCTACTTGTGGTATTTTTGTCATACCAGCACTAGATACTTAAGATATATATGTATATACATAAATTTCAAACATTTTTATGTATTTTTTGTAACGAAACCATTTTATCTAAGATTTCAAAATGTCTTAATAAGACATTTTTTATGATATACTATTTACAATATACTGTTTCTTTTATTATATTGCATTTTCATTTCAGTATACCATTGGGCTTATTCAGTTTATTTAATGGCATTTACCATGTGTTTGTATTATCTGCATACCTTTTTTTCCTCCTTTGGCCAAGACTGTGACATATTTTATTGCTTGGGATCCACAGCAGTTCATCCAAAACTTAAAAAATAAAAGTGTTTCCACACTTGTCACGAGAGGAAAAACAATACTCGCTTTTTTTTTTTTAGAAGAATAAGAAGGAGTTTCATAAAGCAACCTAAAAAAATCTCTATTAACAAAGTGTTGGATGAAAATAACATGCAGATCTGGAGACTATAATATAAAATTATGGACACCAATGATGTGTGTCCCAATGCATAGCCTATCTCCCTGAGTGTTGCCTAACCCATTTCCCCATGGTTTTACTTCTTGGCATAACCACTTCCACAGCCAAAACTGTCTTTTTCAACTGATTCAACTTCTTTTTTTTTTAACTTCTGACAATAGTGGACACTTCTTTATATACTCTTCCTCTAAGTGACAGACCCTTGACTAGTGAAATCTACATTTTTATACTCAAAATGATTTTTTGTTAAGTTTTCTATGACTTCTTTTCTTATATACTTCAGAGCTTCTTTTCACATGGGTGATTTGTATTTTTTGTGACTCTTCTTGATGTCACAATGTATACTTTGAATCTCTTTTCCAATATGTATTTTACACTGTTTATTGTTAACACTGGTTTTCAAAATATGAACTTGGATTGTGGTTTGTAGGTTCAAACTGCTGAACATTTAGTTAAAAAAAAAAAATCGCAGCCCCAAAATTAACCCCTGCTCTCCTTCAGATCTATGGATTAAAAAAAAAAAAAAAAAAAAACATGGATAGGCATGTGATAATAACTGGGAATATAAATTGGTGCATTCCCTTAATTAACCTAGAAAATAAAGTTTAAAGCAAATGAACAAGTAAATGTATCCCCAAACCACTTGACCTGAGTATTTTTTAAACTGTTATTGGTATATATATACATATATATATACACACACACACACACACAAAAACATTTTACATTTCAACATTTTTTACATTTCAACATTTTTTACATATAAAATTCAGTGAAGTAAATTGTACTTATTTTTAACAAAACTTTGGTCTGATTATAACTTATCTATATATTTCCCTTATCATATAAGAGAAGCAGTGTAAAGTGTTTCTGATCCCCTCATACACAAACACTTCCCCAACTAAACCCACATTCTTTTCATAGCATACCTTGTAGTAATATTTTTATGGTCCTCGAAAGAACAAATATTTTCATAATTATTCTGTAAATGAATAAATGACTCATTGTTTTCACTTCTTTTATAACACTAAATGTGTTATCTCAAAATAAATTGACACAGCACTCTATATTTAATATTTTAAGTGTGGATAAATACAAAAGATAAAGTTTAACATAATATATTGCAAGGATAACACTTTAAGCTTTTTTAAGACTGAAACATTTAGTGAGAGCTTGTAACTTGCCAAACACTTATGGCTGAGACTTGCTTATCCATAACACCAGATCTCTTGCTTAACTATTGATTCAAATCATTAAAAATCCTCAGAAAATGAAGATTTTGATAAACCACACAGGTTAATGAATTTATATATCAAATTTTATAAAGTCGTTGTGTTAACTGTCTTCAAGTCACTTCCGACTCATAGCAACCCTATGTACAACAGAAAAAAAACTCTGCCTCGTACTGTATCATCCTTACAATCTTTGCTATGTTTGAGGCCATTGTTGCAGCCACTGTGTTAATCCATCTCATCAAAGGTCTTCCTTTTTTGCTCAGCCTTTACATTAACAAGGCTTATCTCATTCTCCAAGGTCTGGTACCTCCTGATAACATGCCCACAGAGCGTAAAATGAGGTCTCACCATCCTCAAATCCAAGGAGCCTTATGGCTGTCCTTCTTCCAAGACAGACTTGTTCATTCTTCTGGCTATCCAAGGGACAGTCAATATTCTTTGTCAACAATTATATAAAGTATATCTATATAATTCTAATCTATAACCTCATTTATTGCTGAAAACATGAATTTCACCCAATAACTTAGGGTGAGCCTAAGCAATTTCCTATAAATTTCCTGATTAAAATATTTTTTTCATGATTTTCCTGATGGCACATTTTATTTGTTCATTTCTGAGACTGTAGATAATGGGGTTGAGGAGGGGGACAATTACAGAATAGAACACAGAAAGGACCACATCCTAAATGGTTGCAGAGTTTCCAGATGGTCTTAGGTATATGTATACAAGTGAGCTGAGGAAGATAGACAACACGAGGATATGAGGGATGCAGGTGGAAAAAGCCTTTGCTCTGTCAGTTCTGCTTGGGAACTTGAGCACAGTAAAAAATATGTGAAGGTAAGACCTGATGATGAAAATGAAACAGCCTCCACCAGTCCCCAGACCAGAGGCAAGGATTATCATCTCATTGTTGAAGGTGTCAGAGCAGGAGAGCTTCAGCAGAGAGGGAATGTCACAGAAAAACTGATGAATAACTAGACTGACAAAAAGGGAGCCTGAAAGTGATGCCTGTGTGGAATGCTGAGTAGACCAGACCACTGAGGATGGAAACCAGTGTCATGTGGACACAGACTCGAGGGTTCATGATCACAGGGTAGTGGAGAGGCTGGCAGATGACCACGTAGTGGTCATGGGCCATGATGGTGAGGAATAGCAACTCCAGATACACAAAGAAAACCACTAGGAAGGCCTGAGCTACACATCCTGTCTTTGAAATGGCACTGCTGTCAAGCAGGTTGTTGACACATGAATTAGAGACCCTTACAGAAATGTAGCAAGCATCCAAGATAGGTTCCTGAGGAAGAAGTACATAGGGGTGTGTAGGCCCTTGTCCAGGGTGGTGACTAAAACAATGAGAAAATTCCCAGTGATAGTCACAAAATACATCAGAGAAAAGGATACAGCATGCAAAACTTGTAGTTCCCTTACATCGGAAAACCCCGTCAGAAGAAATTCCATCATCATGGTGGAATTGAGCATCTCTTGGTGAGGCGGCTCGTACCTGGGAGGCAATGAGAGAAGCAAGAAGGATTAAATTATGAGAAGATGGCTTTCAATTGTTCTTCTTTTGCCCCCTTCCTATTTCTTATCCCTATTTAGATCCGTAATATTTTAGAAGTTTATTTTTGTGCTTCAGTAGCCTCCATAATATTCCTATTCCTGTTTTAAGAATGAAGTAAAATCACAATTTTATCATAAACAAAATACATATTCATGCTTAATATATAATTTTATATATTTCCATGTGAATATGTAATTTTCTAATGATAAAATAGTTAAAGATGGAGTCCCTGTTGTTGTTGTTGTTAGATGCCGTCGAGTCTGTTCCGACTTATAGTGACTCTGTGAACAACAGAACAAAACACTGCCCGGTCCTGTGCCATCTTTACAGTCGTTATGCTTGAGCTCATTGTTGCAGCCACTGTGACAATCCAACTCGTTGAGGCTCTTGCTCTTTTCAGCTGACTCTGTACTTTGCCAAGCATGATGTCCTTCTCCAGGGACTGATCCCTCCTGACAACATGTTCAAAATATGTAAGACACAGTCTCGCTACCCTTGCTTCTAAGGAGCATTTTGGTTATACTTCTTCCAAGACAGATTTTGTTTGTTCTTTTGGCCGTCCATGGTATATTCAATATTCTTCGCCAACACCACAAATCCAAAGGTGTCAATTCTTCAGTCTTCCTTATTCATTGTCCAGCTTTCACATGCATATGATGTGATCAAAAATACCATGCCTTGGGTCAGGTGCACCTTAGTCTTTAAGGTGGCATCTTTGCCTTTCAATACTTTAAAGAGGTCCTTTGCAGCAGATTTACCCAATGCAACACATCTTTTGATTTCTTGACTGCTGCTTCTATGGCTGTTGATTGTGGATCCAAGTAAAAGGAAATCCTTGACAACTTCAATCTTTTCTCCGTTTATGCTGCTCGTTGGTCCTGTTGCGAGGATTTTTGTTTTCTTTATGTTGAGGTGCAATCCATACTGAAGACTGTGGTCTTTGATCTTCATCAGTAAATACGTCAAGTCCTCTTCACTTTCAGCAAGCAAGGTTGTGTCATCTGCATAACACAGGTTGTTAATGAGCCTTCCTCCAAACCCGATGCCCCATTCTTCTTCATATTGCCCAGCTTCTCTGATTATTTGCTCTGCATACAGATTGAATAGGTACGGTGAAAGAACACAACCCTGATGCACACCTTTCGTGACTTTAAACCAATCAGTATCCCTTTGTTCTATCTGAACAACTGCCTCTTGATCTATGTAAAGGTTCCTCATGAGCACAATTAAGTGTTCTGGAATTCCCATCCTTCGCAATGTTGTCCATAATTTGTTATGATCCACACAGTTAAATGCCTTTGCATAGTCGATAAAAGACAGGTAAACATCCTTCTGGTATTCTCTGCTTTCAGCCAGGATCCATCTGACATCAGCAATGATATCCCTGGTTCCACGTCCTCTTCTGAAACCAGCCTGAATTTCTGGCTGCATCTGTTTTTGAATGATCTTCAGCAAAATATTGCTTGCATGTGATATTGATGATATTGTTCAATAATTTCCCCATTTGGTTGGACCTCCTTTCTTGGGAATAGGCATAAATACAGATCTTTTCCAGTCAGTTGGCCAGGGAGCTGTCTTCCATATTTCTTGGCATAGACAAGTGAGTACCTCCAGTGCTGCATCCATTTGTTGAAACATCTCAGTTGATATTCCATCAATTCCTGGAGCCTTGTTTTCTGCCAATGCCTTCAGAGCAGCTTGGACTTGTTCGTTCAGTACCATTGGTTCCTATCATATGTACCTCTTGAAATGGTTGAACATCAACTAATTATTTTTGATATAATGACTCTGTGTATTTCTTCCATTCTCTTTTGATGCTTCCTGCATCCTTTAATATTTTCCTCATAGAATCCTTCACTGTTGCAACTCGAGGCTTGAATTTTTTTCTTCAGTTCTTTCAGCTTGAGAAACGTGGAGCGTGTTCCTCCCTTTTTGTTTTCTAACTCCAGCTCTTTGCACATGTCATTATAATATTTTACTTTGTCTTCTTGAGCCGCCCTTTGAAACCTTCTGTTCAGTTCTTTTACTTCATCATTTCCCCCTTTCGCTTTAGCTGCTTGACATTCGAAAGCAAGTTTCAGAGTCTCCTCTGGCATCCATCTTCGTCTTTTCTTTCTTTTCAATGATCTCTTGCTTTCTTCATGTTTAATGTCCTTGATGTCATTCCACAACTCGTCTGGTCTTCTGTCATTAGTGTTCAGTGCATCAAATCTATTCTTCAGATGGTCTCTAAAATCAGGTGGGATCTACTCACAGTCATATTTTGGCTCCCATGGACTTGCTCTGATTTTCTTCAGTTTCAACTTGAATTTGCGTATGAGCAATCGATGAACTGTTCCACAGTTGTCCCCTGGCCTTGTTCTGACTGATGATATTGAGCTTTTCTCCGTCTCTTTCCACAGATGTAGTCAATTTGATTTCTGTGTGTTCCATCTGGTGAGTTCCATGCATATAGTCACTATTTATGTTGGTGAAAGAAGGTATTAGCAATGAAGAAGCCATTGGTCTTGCAAAATTCTGTCATTCAATCTCTGGCATTGTTTCTATCACTTACGCCATGTTTTCCAACTACCGATCCTTCTTTGTTTCCAACTTTTGCATTCTAATCACCAGTGACTATCAATGCATCCTGATTGTGTGTTTGATCAATTCCAGACTGCAGCAGCTGATAAAAATCTTGTATTTATTCATCTTTGGTCTTAGTGGTTGGTGTGTATATTTGAATAATAGTCGTATTAACTGGTCTTCCTTGTAGGCATATGGATATTGTCCCATCACTGATAGCGCTGTACTTCATGATAGACCTTGAAATGTTCTTCCAGATGATGAATGCAACACCATTCCTCTTCAAGTTGTCATCCCCAGCATAGTAGGCTATATGATTGTCCAATTCAAAATGGCCAATACCAGTCCATTTCAGCTCACTAATGCCTAGGATATTGATGTTTATATGTTCCCTTTCATTTTTGACATTTTCCAATTTTCCTAGATTCATACTTCGTACATTCCACGTTCTGATTATCAATGGATGATTGCAGCTGTTTGTTCTCATTTTGAGTTGTGCTTTATCAGCAAATGAAGGTCCCGATAGCTTTACTCCATCCACGTCATTAAGGTTGACTTTACTTTGAGGAGGCAGCTCTTCCCCGTCATCTTTTGAGTGCCTTCCAGCCTGGGGGCTCATCCTCCAGTACTGTATCAGACAATGTTCTGCTTCCATTCATAAGGTTTTCAATGGCTAATGCTTTTCAGAAGTAGGCTGTTGGGTCCTTTTCCTATTCCGTCTTAGTCTGGAAGCTCAGCTGAAAACCTGTCCACTCATGGTCCACCACCTGCTGGTATCTGAATACCAGTGGCATAGCTTCAAGCATCACAGCAACATGCAAGTCCTCACAGTATGATAAACTAACAGACAGGAATCCCTAGGTGGTACAAATAGTTAAATGGTGGTTGATAACCAAAAGGTTAAATGCTTGAATCTACCCAAAGGTGCCTCATAAGAAATGCCTGGTGATCTAATTCCAAATAATCAGCCATTGAAAATCCTGTGGAGCACAGTTCTACTCTAATACACATGGAGTCACTCTGAGTCAAAGTTGGCTAGTTGGCAACTTTTTGTTTTTTTGTTTTTTTTAAGATGGATGTAGAGTATGTTGCTATAGTTACTTTTTAAAGAAACTTTGGAGATAATGTAATGTTGTTGGATAATTGGAATAAAATCTTTTCAATGTTTTCCCAGTCTTACATTATTGTTATTTGGCTATAGACAATACTGGGCAAAATATGCTTTCTAGAAGTAGTACTGTATGCATAACAATGCCAACATTATCTTATCTTATATCAGTATGACATACGAGATTGAAATCATTTGGAACTTTGCTTTCTGCAATATCTCAAGCTGATCAAAACCTCCTTCCCTCTGCATTACCCCACACTAAATCTGCTTCTCAGTTCCTGTTAATTTCTTATTCTTCAAATTATTCTTCAGCTTTCCAACTCTACCAACTCTCTGTCATTCTACTTGCTGAAAAACAAAACATTAACAAAATTGGGGCATGATGTCTTTCAGTACTAATTTAACTTTTTATTTCTTTCATTTTAAGTTACTAATTTTGTTTTTCCTCTCCTTTATCTTTAACCTTTTCAACAAAATCTCTGAAAGTTCATCACCAATACCTACATCACTAATCATATTGTTGGTTGTTGCCACCAGATTCTTATCCTAGACTAGTTGCTTAATTCTTTTATCCTTTGATTTACTCACCAACGGACCTGCTTTCACTTTGATTTATCTGTGATACCTGTATTTTTCCGATCTCCTGTGTCATTTTTTCAACACTCTCTTCTCACTCACTCATAATAAGAATGACAATAATAATAGTAGCAATAAGAACAACAGCAGCAATCACAATAATAATTAAAGTGTACTTCAAACATTTATTTGGAATTAAAGTCTTCCAAATTCTGCTCTCATCTGTCAAATATCTTTTGGCTTATCTCATCTGTGGGAAACTTATCAAACATCTTTTATATGCATTCTTCATGGACAACCACAGCAAAAGCAGTTGCTTTGTCTTATCGTCTTTTATTTTCTTAGAAGTTCCTCAACGATTGTATCTTGTACAATGTTGTGCCTTTCCAACATCAAAAGAAGTTCTTTCCAAGTATTTGATATTAAATAAAGATTTTAAACAATGAATAAATTTTCATTTCACTGAAATATTAATACTACCTCTTTACCTATATGGCTTTTGATGCGGGGGGGGGGGATTTTTCACGCCAATTATCAAGATATTCTCTCTAAATATTTTTAAAAAATGAACTGACAGATGATATATTCTGGATAGTTTTTTGAGGTTGGTTGAATAGAAGGGAAAACACATAACAATTTGTAGTGATTAAGAGCTCTGATTTCCAGTTACCCGGGTCAGGATAATGGTCAATCACTGTGTAAAACTGGCATTTTAATCATATGTTCAGCCTTCAAATCTTTACCAATCTGGGAAGAATGATCCCTCTCTCATAGCACGTGATCAGGATTAGAGGTGACAGTATGTATAACAAACTTAGGAAAGTATTCAGTACATCATAAATGTTTCTTAAATTGTCCTTTGTTATCTTTAGAAACACTGCTATTATTATTGTTTTGAAGCACTTTTTTAGAGCATATACTACTGTCAGGTATTTTAGGATACATGTAATATGATGTTTTTAGTTGTAGTTGAGTCCGCTCCAACATATGGAGACCTGTGTATAATAAAATGGAACTTTGTCCTGTCCTATGTCATGTCATTTCTAAATCTCTCAGTGATCCTGAAAAGTATTTTTGAGTCCCCTTTTAAAGAGCACAGAAGACCTATTCATTTTTAATAGGTGCTGTTTCTTGTATCAAAAAAGCTGCTTCCCCTTTTGTGATCTTCACGCACTTGCTGTATTCAACAAACGAATAGTTACCGAGAACTTCTGCGTCATTCAATAGTTTCTTCGGTTTTCAAAGAACATCTTCAAACTTTCATGAAGATGAACTAGTTGCAATCTGCTTTAAAATAAGTATCATATATTAGGCATATATAGCGTATATATCTAACATTTTAGGCAAATACATTTTCCTACAGATGAGTTACCAGAACCCTGGCTGGGGAATAAAGAGAGAGAACGTTTGGGTCCTATCGCTGTCATTTCTCAGTCCTATACAGTTAACAACAAACTTCTCTCAGAACATGTTTCCTATATTTGTAAAATGAGGCAATAACCTTTACACTTGTAATGAATTTATATCATATATATTCACTCATTAATTGATTATGCAACAAATTTATACTTAGAGTCGCTAAAGGCTAGGTGTATATTTGAATAAAACAGAAAATCCCTAATTTCATGAAACCTGTATTTTATTAAAGAGATGAAGACTGAACAGTTAATTATTTTAGTAAAAATAAAAACTTCAGATAGCTGTAAGTGTTTTTGAGGAAAATTCAAATGGGTATTAGAGAGGATGGGATGGATGTGATTGCGAGGGTTGGGGATGGTCACGTAACTGAAAATGCTTTTTCAACAAACTGCTATGGATGTAAAGACACATGTTTTTACTTGTCCTCAACAAACAAATGTTTTCGCTTTTGCCTTGTGTAAAGAAAATCCCAGTATGTATCTTTTGAATTGATTAAATAAGAATAACAATTTATTTTCCAGTCCAAATAATAATTTATAATTTTTCTTCCCTGATTTGATTTCCCCAAAATTGGTTTGAGTGAGAGAGTGAGCTCTGGAGCTTAAAACCTAGTGCTGCTATAGACATAAAAACAGGCTTGATGTAATAATCTATTGCTGAAAGAAAAACTAAAATCCAACAAACATTTACCCCATAAAAATAGAAAAAAATTTTTTCGTAAGGTTGGGCTTCAAAGAAAAACACTTTTATTATATTGTATCTGAGTTTTACATCTCTAGAAAAAGCTCTCTGGAATACATTGCTAAATATAAAGGAAAGATGGAAAATCATCTTTTTTTATAAAACAGAAAAAATAACTAGAAAGAGATAGATGGAAACTGAAATAGGTGAAAATATATAAAGGATATAAATATAAAAAATGGACAATCACCAAGAAATTCTTCACTATTGAATTAAGAAAAGCGAGGAAAGGGCTTTTATTTCCATTTTCTTAATCCTACTGAATTATTTGCCACTTATACACATTTTTAAATTTTTAAACATGCAAATATAGTTAACTGGATTATAGGATTTTTTTATTATACTTCTCTATCAAAAATGAAATGTATGCAGTAATGCTTTTAGAGAATTATCAATGTAATCCCCTTAGTCATTTCAGTTAGGCTGCCTGACAGAGTCAACATTCTGAGAGGGTTTTCTAAGTTTTAACTGGAACACTTTTCAATGAAGCCTCGATTTGCTTTTTTTAAACAACATCACCATTATCCTGGTCCTGATTATAGATGTTTACATTTAGAGATTTTAATCTCTGCTCCTTTGGTTTAGGGACTAAAAAGTTACTGTATTGGTGGTTCAGATTAAAAGACAAGGTTGATGGACTGATGATATTCAGTGTGTGCGATTCATGATTAATGAAGAAAATCTGCAGTATATAGAATTCAATTCGTATGTTATGAACAATACTTTCTAATTTACATATGTAAAACAGTTGTATCTCTGTTTTTAATAAATTGCATTTTATCCCATATAATCAATCATTCCTACATACCAGACTTAAGTGATTAAAAATTTCTTCTCTTGAAGCACAAAACTTCTTGATAATTAGTCAAAATCTGGAGATTAAAAGAGGTTGTATTTGCACAAGCATGACACATCAGGGTTTTTCATCATCAGTAAACACTGTATTTATTGATAACTTGCTTAAAAGAATTATATGCTTAATTTTATGAAAATAGATCAGCCTCTCTATAAACATAAATGCTGCCAATGTTTTTTGTCTTGTATATTTAGGTGTTTGAGGGCTTCTGAAAATGGAATTAAGATTTCTGCAATAGCATCACCACAAACATTTATTACCATATTAAATTAGGTAAAAAATTTCAGACTGCTGTAGGCTGAATGCATTATCCATTTGAAACATACACTGATTATTCTAATTTTATATTTATCCAACAAACTGTTTTAAACTTGACTTTCTACCTGGTAAAGTAACATACTTCTAAGACAAGAAACTTTGGATTATAAAGTCTGGTTTGTCTCTTGTCTTGAACACTTAGTTATCCTCATTATCTTAATCATAAAACATGATAGTAATGTATTAGATGTTTATTGTACAAAAATATTTCAAAACTAGCAGACGCTTAAAGGAGTAAATACGTTAAAGGAAATTCTTCAGTTTATTAAAGCATTTTTTAGGTACGTATATATGCAGAGAAATAATAATTTCACCATTTCTTCTAATTGGAACGTCTCAAAGAAATATTCTCCACGGCATCATTGGTTGGATTGAATTTTTTTTTTAATTAATTTTTATTAAGCTTCAAGTGAGCATTTACCATTCCAATCTGTCTGTCACATGTAGGTTTACATACATCTTACTCCCTTCTCCCACTTGCTCTCCCCCTATTGAGTCAGCCCTTTCAGTCTCTCGTTTCGTGCCAATTTTGCCATCTTCCCTCTCTCTCTATCTTCCCATCCCCCCTCCAGTCAAGAGTTGCCAACACACTCTCCAGTGTCCACCTGATTTAATTAGCTCACTCTTCATCAGCATCTCTCTCCCTCCCACTGACCAGTCCTTTTCATGCCTGATGATTTGTCTTCGGGGATGGTTCCTGTCCTGTGCCATCAGAAGTTCTGGGGAGCATTGTCTCTGGGATTCCTCTAGTCACAGTCATACCATTAGGTATGGTCTTTTCATGAGAATTTGGGGTCTGTATCCCATTGGTCTCCTGCTCCCTCAGGATTTGTCTGTTGAGCTTCCTGACAGGGCAGACATCGATTGTGGCCGGGCACCAACTAGTTCTTCTGGTCTCAGGATATTGTAGGTCTCTGGTTCATGTGGCCCTTTCTGTCTCTTGGGTTCTTAGTTGTCGTGTGACCTTGGTGTTCTTCCTTTGCCTTTGCTCCAGGTGGGTTGAGACCAATTGATGTATCTTAGATGGCCGCTTGTTCGCATTTAAGACCCCAGGCACCACAATTCAAAGTAGGATGCAGAATGTTTTCATATTAGAATTATTTTGCCCATTGACTTAGAAGTCCATTCAAACCAAGTTCCCCAGACCTCAGCCCCTGCTCCGCTGACCTTTGAAGCTTTCATTTTATCCCGGAAACCTCTTTGCTTTTAGTCCAGTCCAATTAGGCTGACCTTCCTTGTATTCAGTGTTGTCTTTCCCTTCACCCAAAGCAGTTCTTATTTACTGATTGATCAATAAAAAGCCCTCTCCCTCCCACCCTCCCTCCCCTCTTTGTAACCACAAAAGTATGTGTTCTTCTCCGTTTTTTCTATTTCTCAAGATCTTATAATAGTGGTCTTATACAATATTTGTCCTTTTGCAACTGACTCATTTCGCTCAGCATAATGCCTTCCCGATTCCTCAATGTTATGAAATGTTTCAGAGATTCGTCACTGTTCTTTATCAATGCGTAGTATTCCACTGTGTGAATATACCACAATTTATTTACCCATTCATCCATTGACGGACATCTTGGTTGCTTCCAGCTTTTTGCTATTGTGAACAGAGCTGCAATAAACATGGGTGTGCATGTATCTGTTTGTGTGAAGGCTCTTGTATCTCTAGGGTATATTCCTAGGAGTGGGATTTCTGGGTTGGATGGTAGTTCCATTTCTAACTGTTTAAGATAACGCCAGATGGATTTCCAAAGTGGTTGTACCATTTTACATTCCCACCAGCAGTGTATGAGAGTTCCAATCTCTCCGCAGCCTCTCCAACATTTATTATTTTGTGTTTTTTGGATTAATGCCAGTCTAGTTGGTGTGAGATGGAATCTCATCGTAGTTTTAATTTGCATTTCTCTAATGGCTAATGATCGGGAGCATTTTCTCATGTATCTGTTGGCTGCCTGAATATCTTCTTTAGTGAAATGTGTGTTCATATCCTTTGCCCACTTCTTGATTGGGTTGTTTGTCTTTTTGTGGTTGAGTTTTGACAGAATCATGTAGATTTTAGAGATCAGGCGCTGGTCTGAGATGTCATAGCTGAATATTCTTTCCCAGTCTGTAGGTGGTCTTTTAACTCTTTTGGTGAAGTCTTTAGATGAGCATAGGTGTTTGATTTTTAGGAGCTCCCAGTTATATGGTTTCTCTTCATCATTTTTGGTAATGTTTTGTATTCTGTTTATGCCCTGTATTAGGGCTCCTAGGGTTGTCCCTATTTTTTCTTCCATGATCTTTATCATTTTAGTCTTTATGTTTAGGTCTTTGATCCACTTGGAGTTAGTTTTTGTGCATGGTGTGAGGTATGGGTCCTGTTTCATTCTTTTGCAAATGGATATCCAGTTATGCCAGCACCATTTGTTAAAAAGACTATCATTTCCCCAATTGACTGACACTGGTCCTTTGTCAAATATCAGCTGCTCATACGTGGATGGATTTATATCTGGGTTCTCAACTCTGTTCCATTGGTCTGTGTGCCTGTTGTTGTAGCAGTACCAGGCTGTTTTGACTACTGTAGCTATATAATAGGTTCTGAAATCTGGTAGAGTGAGGCCTCCCACTTTCTTCTTCTTTTTCAGTAATGCTTTGCTTATCCGGGGTTTCTTTCCCTTCCATATGAAATTAGTGATTTGTTTCTCTATCCCCTTAAAATACGACATTGGTATTTGGATTGGAAGTGCATTATATGTATAAATGGCTTTTGGTAGAATAGACATTTTTACTATGTTAAGTCTTCCTATCCATGAGCAGGGTATGTTTTTCCACTTAAGAATGTCCTTTTGAATTTCTTGTAGCACAGTTTTATAGTTTTCTTTGTATAGGTCTTTTACATCCTTGATAAGATTTATTCTTAAGTATTTTATCTTCTTGGGGGCTACTGTGAAAGGTATTGATTTGGTTATTTCCTCTTCGGTGTTCTTTTTGTTGATGTAGAGGAATCCAAGTGATTTTTGTATGTTTATTTTATAACCTGAGACTCTTCCAAACTCTTCTATTAGTTTCAGTAGTTTTCTGGAGGATTCCTTAGGGTTTTCCATGTATACGATCATGTCATCTGCAAATAGTGATAGCTTTACTTCCTCCTTACCAATCTGGATACCCTTTATTTCTTTGTCTAGCCTAATTGCCCTGGCTAGGACTTCAAGTACGATGTTGAATTAAAAAAAAAAAAAAATTTTTTTTTTTTTTCACGATGTTGAATAAGAGCAGTGATAAAGGGCATCCTTGTCTGGTTCCCGTTCTCAAGGGAAATGCTTTCATGTTCTCTCCATTTGGAGTGATATTGGCTGTTGGCTTTGCATAGATGCCCTTTATTATGTTGAGGAATTTTCCTTCAATTCCTATTTTGGTAAGAGTTTTTATCATAAATGGGTGTTGAACTTTGTCAAATGCCTTTTCTGCATCAATTGATAAGATCATGTGGTTTTTATCTTTTGTTTTATTTATGAGATGGATTACATGAATGGTTTTTCTGATATTAAACCAGCCTTGCATACCTGGTATAAATCCCACTTGATCAGGGTGAATTATTTTTTTGATGTGTTGTTGGATTCTATTGGCTAGAATTTTGTTGAGGATTTTTGCATCTATGTTCATGAGGGATATAGGTCTAAAATTTTCTTTTTTTGTAATGTCTTTACCTGGTTTTGGTATCAGGGTGATGGTAGCTTCATAGAATGAGCGGGGTAGTATTCCGTCTTTTTCTATGCTTTGAAATACCTTCAGTAGTAATGGTGTTAAGTCTTCTCTGAAGGTTTGGTAGAACTCTGCAGTGAAGCCGTCCGGGCCAGGGCTTTTTTTTGTTGGAAGTTTTTTGATTACCGTTTCAATCTCTTTTTTTGTTATGGGTCTATTTAGTTGTTCTACTTCTGAATGTGTTAGTTTAGGTAGGCAGTATTGTTCCAAGAATTTATCCATTTCTTCTAGGTTTTCAAATTTGTTAGAGTACAATTTTACGTAGTAATCTGAAATGATTCTTTTAATTTCATTTGGCTCTGTTGTGATGTGGTCCTTCTCATTTCTTATTCGTGTTATTTGTTTCCTTTCCTGTTTTTCTTTAGTCAGTCTAGCCAATGGTTTATCAATTTTGTTAATTTTTTCAAAGAACCAGCTTTTGGCTTTCTTAATTCTTTCAATTGTTTTTCTGTTCTCTAATTCATTTAGTTCAGCTCTAATTTTTATTATTTGTTTTCTTCTGGTGGCTGATGGGTTCTTTTGTTGCTCACTTTCTATTTGTTCACGTTGTCGGGACAGTTGTCTGATTTTGGCTCTTTCTTCTTTTTGTATGTGTGCATTTATCAATATAAATTAGCCTCTGAGCAGTGCTTTTGCTGTGTCCCAGAGGTTTTGATAGGAAGTATTTTCATTCTCTTTGCTTTCTATGAATTTCCTTATTCCCTCCTTGATGTCTTCTATAACCCAGTCTTTTTTCAGGAGGGTATTGTTCATTTTCCAAGTATTTGATTTCTTTTCCCTAGTTTTTCTGTTATTGATTTCTAGCTTCATTGCCTTGTGGTCTGAGAAGATGCTTTGTAATATTTCGATGTTTTGGACTCTGCAAAGGTTTGTTTTATGACCTAATATGTGGTCTATTCTAGAGAATGTTCCATGTGCACTAGAAAAAAAAGTATATTTTGCAGCAGTTGGGTGGAGAGTTCTGTATAAGTCAATGAGCTCAAGTTGGTTGATTGTTCTTAAGTAGGTCTTCTGTGTCTCTATTGAGCTTCTTACTGGATGTCCTGTCCTTCTCCGAAAGTGGTGTGTTGAAGTCTCCTACTATAAATGTGGAGGTGTCTATCTCACTTTTCAATTCTGTTAAAATTTGATTTATGTATCTTGCAGCCCTGTCATTAGGTGCGTAAATATTTAATATGGTTATGTCTTCCTGCTCAATTGTCCCTTTTATCATTATGTAGTGTCCTTCTTTATCCTTTGTGGCGGGTTTAAGTCTAAAGTCTATTTTGTCAGAAATTAATACTGCTACTCCTCTTCTTTTTTGCTTATTATTTGCTTGATATATTTTTTTCCATCCTTTGAGTTTTAATTTGTTTGTGTCTCTAAGTCTAAGGTGTGTCTCTTGTAGGCAGCATATAGATGCATCGTGTTTCTTTATCCAGTCCGTGACTCTCTGTCTCCTTATTGGTGCATTTAGTCCATTTACATTCAGCGTAATTATGGATAAATAAGTTTTTAGTGCTGTCATTTTGATGCCTTTTCATGTGTGTTGTTGGCCATTCCATTTTTCCACATGCTTTTTTGTGCTGAGACGTTTTTCTTAGTAGCTTGTGAGATCCTCATTTTCATAATGTTTAACTTTATGTTTGTTGAGTCGTTACGTTTTTCTTGGCTTTTTTCTTGAGTTATGGAACTGATATTCCTTTTTGTGGTTACCTTATTATTTACGCCTGTTTTTCTAAGTAAAAACCTAACTTGTATCGTTCTATATCGCCTTGTATCACTCTCCATCTGGCAGTTCAATGCCTCCTATATTTAGTCCCTCTTTTTGATTATTGTGATCATTTATCTATTGATTTCCATGATTTCCTGTTGTGTGTATTATTTTTTTTATTTATTTATTTTTTAGAATTAGTCTTAATTTGTTTGTTTTTGTGCCTTCCCTATTTGAGTTGCGTTGATATCAGGACGTTCTGTTTTGTGACCTTGTATTGTGCTGGTACCTGATATTATTGGTCATCAGGCCAAACAATCTCCTTTAGCATTTCTTGCAGTCTTGGTTTAGTTTTTGCAAATTCTCTAAACTTGTGTTTATCTGTAAATATCTTAATTTCTCCTTCATATTTCAGAGAGAGTTTTGCTGGATATATGATCCTTGGTTGGCAGTTTTTCTCCTTCAGTGCTCTGTATACGTTGTCCCATTCCCTTCTTGCCTGCATGGTTTCTGCTGAGTAGTCTGAACTTATTCTTATTGATTCTCCCTTGAAGGAAACCTTTCTTTTCTCCCTGGCTGCTTTTAAAATTTTCTGTTTGTCTTTGGTTTTGGCAAGTTTGATGATAATATGTCTTGGTGTTTTTCTTTTTGGATCAATCTTAAATGGGGTTTGATGAGCATCTTGGATAGATATCCTTTCATCTTTCATGATGTCAGGGAAGTTTTGTGTCAGGATTTATTCAACTATTTTCTCTGTGTTTTCTGTCCCCCCTCCCTGTTCTGGGACTCCAATCACTCGCAGGTTATCCTTCTTGATAGAGTCCCACATGATTCTTAGGGTTTCTTCATTTTTTTTAATTCTTTTATCTGATTTTTTTTCAGCTATGTTGGTGTTGTTTCCCTGGTCCTCCAGAAGTCCCAGTCTACATTCTCATTGCTCGAGTCTGCTCCTCTGACTTTCTATTGCGTTGTCAAATTGTGTAATTGTATTGTTAATCTTTTGGATTGCTACATGCTGTCTCTCTATGGATTCTTGCAACTTATTAATTTTTCCACTATGTTCTTGAATAATCTTTTTGAGTTCTTCAACAGTTTTATCAGTGTGTTCCTTTGCTTTTTCTGCATTTATCCTAATTTCATTTGTGATATCTTTAAGCATTCTGTAAATTAGTTTTTTATATTCTGTATCTGATAATTCCAGGATTGTATCTTCATTTGGGAAAGATTTTGATCCTTTTGTTTGGGGGGTTGGAGAAGCTGTCATGGTCTGTTTCTTTATGTGGTTTGATATGGACTGCTGTCTCCGAGCCATCACTGGGAAACTAGATTTTCCAGGTAATCAGCTAAAAAAATGCAGTCAGATCCCTATCTGAATTCTCCCTCTGGCTCCAGGTATTCGGATGTTAATGGGGCCGCCTGGGGAGGGTGGGGGAGGGATCAGAGAGCTAGGAGTGTAGCACCACAGAATATAGAGCTGATCACTGCGTTCACGCTCCTCCCCCGTCCGCCAAAATCGGGGCGGGATGGCTCCCCGGTTGGGACGCTACTCTCCCCACTCTGAGACCTGTCACTTCCTCCCAGGGACTTCTCCCTCCGGTGCGCGGCACCGCTCACGCGAACTGGGTGGGTGTCTCCCGCACGAACGGGTGGGCCCGCCCCCAGGGTCTCTTCAGGAGAATATAATTGGACCCCGCGCTCACGCCCCGCCCGCTTTCGCCAAAATCCCAGCGGGACGGCTCCCCGGCTGGGACGCTGCTCTCCCCGCTCCAAGATCTGTCACTTCTTCCTGGGGACTTCTCCCTCCGGTGCACCGCGCCACACGCGCGAACTGGGTGGGCGTCACCCGCAGGACCAGGTGGGCCCACCCCCTGGGTCAATTCAGGGGAATATAATTGGACCCTGCTCTCACGCCCCGCCCACTTTCGCCAAAATCCCAGCGGGACGGCTCCCCGGCTGGGACGCTGCTCTCCCCGCTCCAAGACCTGTCACTTCCTCCCGGGGACTTCTCCCTCCGGTGTGTCCTGACACACTCGGGAACTGGGTGGGCGTCCCCCCGCACAAACGTGTGGGCCCCACCCCGGGGTCGCTTTAGGGAAATATAGGTGACCCCCCCCAGCTCGCGCCGCGCCCGCTTCCCACCAAACTCCTGGCGGGACGGCTCCCCGGCTGGGACGCTGCTCTCCCCACTCCACGATCAGTCACTGCCTCCCGGGTGATTCTCCCTCTGGCTGCGCCGCTACCTTGCCCGCGCCAACCAGCTAGACTCTCTCCCGGGATGGGTTGCGGGAGGGTAGGGCTGGGCCCCTTGTCTGTGCCGTCTGCCCCCCTGGGCTCTGCCCCAGATCGGGCTCTGAAGGTCACCTACCTGGTACACTGGCTCCTAGTTCTGAAAACGGTCGCTGTCTGCCTGTATTTGTTCATTTTCCATCTCTAAGTCTGTGCTTGTTGTTCAGAGTTCGTAGATTGTTATGTATGTGATTGATTCCCTTGTTTTTCCGAGTCTTTGTTGCAAGAGGGATCAGCGGTAGCATCCACCTAGTCTGCCATCTTGGCCCCGCCCCCTGTATCACATTTTTTAAATCTCTAGACAAAACTCTCTGGGATATATTGTTAAGTGTAAAGGAAAAATGGAAAATCATGTGTGTGCTGTAACTCTCTCTCTTTTTTTAAGATTAAAACAGAAAAGATAACTAGAAAGACCAAGGTGGAAAAAGAAATAGATAAAAATATAAACATAAAAAATGGAAAATCACCAAGGGATTCTTCACCACTGAGGTAAGGAGAGTGAAGACGGGGCTTTTTTTTTTTTCATTATTTTATCCTACTGAATGATCTGCCACTTAATAATACATATTTTCAAATTTAAAACATGAGAAATAGTTTACTATGTCATGAGGTTTTTGTTATTATACTTTTCTTTATTAAAAATTAAATGTACATAATATTTTTAGAAAAACTACCCGATAATCACCTTAGGCATATCAGTTAGGATACCTGATGGAGTTGACATGCTGCGAGTGTTCTCTAAGGTTTAACTGGAACACTTTCTAATGAATCAACATTTTCTTTTTTGAAACAGCATCACCATTAGCCATGTCCTGATTATAGATGTTTACATTTAGAAAATTTGACCTATGCTCCTTTGGTTTAGGGTCTAAAAATTTGCTATGCTGGTGGCTCAGATTAAAAGACAAAATTGATGAACTAATGATACCCAGTTTTGGCAATTTATGAGTAGTGAAGAAAATCTGCAGTATATAGAATTCAATTAATATATTATTAACATTTTTTTAAAATTTACATCTATAAAATATTTGTGTCTCTATTTTGAATAAAATATTTTTTACTTCTTAAAAATCATCCCTATATACTAGACTTCAGTGAACAAAAATATCTTCTTCTGAAGCACAAAACTTCTTGATAATTAGTTAAAATCTAGAAATGAAAAAAAGTTGTATTTACACAAGTAAGACCCATCAGGGTTTTTCATCATTAGTCATTTACCATCAGTAAACAGCATATTTACTGATAATGTTCTTAAAATAATTACATGCTAAATTTTGTGAAAATAGATCAAGCTCTCTATAAACACAAATCCTACCTTTGTTTCTTTTCTTGTTTATTTAGATGTTTGAGGGCTTCTGAAAATGGAGTTTCGGTTTCAGCATCACCACAAACCTTTATTACTATGTTAAATTAGGTAAAAAGTTTCAAGCCGCCTTGGGCTGAAAACATTATACATTGTAAAATACATTTCTTATTTTAATTTTATGTTTATCCAACAGACTGTTTTACACTTGACTTTCTATCTGGTAAAGTAACATACTTTCTCGAACAAAAAATTTTGGATTGTAACATCTGGTTTGTCTCTTTCCTCCATACTTATTCTCAATTATCTTAATCATAAAACATGGTAATAATGTATGTCTTAGGTATTGATTGTATGGAAACATTTTCAAAACTAGCAGACATTTAAAAAGTTTGATGTATTAAAGGAAACTCTTCAGTTTATTGAAACTTATTTTCTAGGTAAGTAAATTTAATCATCTATATAATCCTTTTTAGAAATGGGAGTAGCAATTTGATCCCTCTTTTCTAATTGAAAAGTGTAAAGGAATATCTCTACAGCATCATTGGTTAGATTGCACTTTCCCAAAAAGAAAATAAAGAAATACTGCATATCGTTTTGTGTTGCAATTTGAAGGATATATTTTTGTACTTTGTAGAACTAAAAGAAGAACCCATTGATCGATGATTTAATTGAATTATTCATGGAATCATCCATTTATTTATATATTCACTTGTTGGCTCAGTCATTCAAGAAATTGACTGAGAGCCTAGCACTTGGTTAGAGATTAACCCTTTTCTGTCAACTCTATTCTGACTCATAGCGACTCTATAGAAACGAAACAAAGACATAGGCATATCCTAAATATACATCAAATTGAGGAAGTTTGTGATAGCATATTGAAACTATATATATACGGAAACCCTGGGACATAGTGGTTACGTGCTAGGCTGCTAACCAAAGGGTTGGCAGTTCGAATCCTCCAGGCGCTCCTTGGAAACTCTACAGGGCAGTTCTACTTCGTCCTATAGGGTCGCTATGAGTCGGAATGGACACGACGGCACTGTGTTTTTTTTTTTAATACATACATATATATATATATATAAAACAACCATATAAGAGGTGTTTAATTTCAATATGCTATCACAAACTTCCTCAATTTGATGTATATTTAGGCTATATCTATGTCTTTGCTTTGTTTCTATTTATATAAATATCTAATGTATCTATATATGTGCATGTATATCACATGCATTATAAAGTCGCTATGAGTCAGAGTTGAAAGCAATGGGTATTGTGAATAAATTTCTCTAACTGTGATAATTAGTTTTGAAAATGGTAGGGTCTAGAGTTAGGACATGGTTGTTAAACCTTCATGGCATAGCGGTTAAGTGCTACAGCTGCTAACCAAAGGATAGGCAGTTCGAATCCGCCAGGCGCTCCTTGGAAACTCTATGGGGGCAGCTCTACTCTGTCCTATAGAGTCGCTAGGAGTTGGAATCGACTCCACGGCAATGGGTTCCGTTTTTTGGGTTATATGGTTGTTATTTTATCTGAATTACTGTTCACAGCCTTTGCCTTTTTTTTTTTTTGGATTATGTATCTTTTATTTATGGAGGATTAAATAGTAGAAATTAATCATTTCCATTTTATAATTTTTATAAAAATTTTGCCACAGTTGCTTTCAAATTTTCCAGTATTCCTTTAGTGAGTTTGATACCCAAAGATGTTGCTATTTTTTTGGCCTAAGATATTATTTATTTATGTACTATCTTATACTCGGTATCTTGAAAATTTTTTAAAAATATATACTTTTCGTACATAAAACAAGTTTGTGCTATTTCCTGGTAAAAGGGTAAATTTATTACTCTGTCTTGATTAAGTGGAAGTCTCATTGGGATTTTTTGATACCTAGGTTACTTTTTTTTTTTTTTTTTTTTAGGTTACAGATACCCTGTCCCACAGGGTCACTATGAATTGGAATGGACTCTGCCGCAACCGGTAACAACCAAGGTTACCGGTAAGAGAGGACTCACTTTGGTACAGGCTCACCAGTGTCGATCTTTTCTTCCCTTTACTCCCTCCCCTGATGCAGCCACTATCAGAAGCTTGATGCGAGTTATTTTAATCCACACTTCTACATTGCTGTTACACAGCAATATATATTAATTAAAGCATACTTTCAATAATGTTTTAGAATTTTATTTTAATTGTATTTTAAACTTTAATTATGTTTTAAATTTTTATTTTAGTTATATATTTTGTGATTTCACCATAATAAAATGTGCCACAAAATGTTATGGTTATTATGCATTGAAATATTTTATTATGATGAGGATAAAGAATATGTGCATAGTATCATACTACTGGAAACCCTGGGGGTGTAGTGGTTAAGTGCTACGGCTGTTAACCAAAAGGTTGGCAGTTGGAATCCACCAGGTGCTCCTTGGAAACTCTATAGGGCAGTTCTACTCTATCCTATAGGGTCACTATGAGACGGAATCGACTCGAAGGCAACGGGTTTGGGTTTTTTTGGTTTTATCATAATGCTAATAATAATTGCATGGGAAATAAGACATTCAGAGTCTGACAGTTTACCTTTTTAATCAAGAAGATATTGATCATTCCTAGTGCTCTTTGGCATTACTGTTATTCTCCCGTTCAGCACATGTGGGGAGATTGACTGCCTTTCATCCCTTGACAGGAGGTACAGCCATGGACTTATTCGGCCAGTAAAATGTGAGCAGAAATGACTGGTGCATCAGATCTTCTTTTCATATGTACATCAGTGTGTCTTTTCACATAGACACTTTGCCTTTTTCTATTTTGACACTCCTTTATGTCACAATGTATATTTGAATCTCTTTTCCAATGTATATTATTCTTAACCCTGGTTTTCAAAAAATGTACTTGGATTGCAGCTCTTAGGTTCGAACTCTTAACCATTCAGTTAGCAGGTGAGCATTTAACCACTACACCACCAGGGCTCCTTTGGATCTATGGATAAATCAAAAACCAAAACAAAACCTGTTGCCGTCGAGTCAATTCCTAATCGTAGTGGCCCTACAGGACAGAGTAGAACTGCCCCTTAGAGTTTCTAAGGAGCACCTGGTGGATTTGGACTGCTGACCTTTTGGTTAGCAGCCATAGCACTTAACCACTACTCCACTAGAGTTTCCGATCTATGGACAGGCATGTGATGATAATGTGGAAAATAAAATTGGCACATTCCTTTAATTAAAGTAGAAAATAATGTTAAAAGCATATAAACAAGTAAATGTGTCCCCAAACCACTTGACTTTATTATTTTTTTTATTGTGGTAAGTATATAAATATCCAACAAAACGTTTTACTTTTCAACTTTTTTACATACAAAATTCAGTAAACTGAGCTTATTTTTAACAAAATTGTGGTCTGATTAAGTATAAATTATCTATATATTTTTCTTACCACATAAGGGAAGCACTGTAAAGTGTTTCCAATCCCCTCATACACAACCACTACCCTGAGCAAACCCACCTCTCTTTTCACAGAAAACCTTTTAGTGATGTTTTTATGGTCCTCAAAAAAACATATTTTCAGAATTATTTTGTGACTGAATAAATGACTCAGTATTTTCATTTCTTCTGTTATACTAAATGTGACATTTCAAAATAAACTGACACAGTATTCTTTCTAGGTTCACAAAAATTTTAAGCATGGATTAATTCAGCAGATAAAGTTTACCATAAAATATTGCTAAGAATCACATTTTAAGCTTTTTAAGACTGAAATATTTAGTGGGAGCTTTTAAGTTGCTAATATGTATGACTGAGGCTGGCTTATTAATAACATCAGATCTCTTACCCAAGTACCAATACAAATAATTCAAATCCCTCAAAAAGTAAAGATTTTGATAAATGGTACATGTTAATGAACATATATATTAAATTTACATAAACTCCATCTACATAATTCCAATCTATAATGTCAATTTATCGCTCAAAACATGAATTTCAACTCATAACTTAGGGCATACCTAAGTAGTTTCCTATAAATTTTCTATTAAAATATTTTTTTCATGATTTTCCTGATGGCATGTTTTATTTGTTCATTTCTAAGACTGTAGATAACTGGATTGAATAAGGGAGGAATTATGGAATAGAACACAGAAAGGACCATATCCTGGTTGGTTGCAGAGATTGCAGATGGTCTTAGATACAGAGAGAAGCTTGAGACGAGGAAAACCAACACCACGAGGATATGAGGAATGCAGGTAGAAAAGGCCTTTGCTCTGCCTGCTCCAATTGGAAATTTGAGCACGGTAGAAAATATGTGAATGTAAGACCTGATGATGAAGGTGAAATAGCCTCCACCAATCACCAGACCAGAGGCAAGAATGATCACCTCATTGCTGAAGGTGTCAGAGCAGGAGAGCTTCAGCAGAGAGGGAATGTCACAGAAAAACTGATGAATAACATTGGACTGACAAAATGGCAGCCTGAAAGTGATGCCTGTGTGGAATCCTGAGTAGACCAGACCACTGAGGATGGAGGCCAGCGTCATGTGGACACAGACCTGAGGGTTCATGATCACAGGGTAGTGGAGAGGCTGGCAGATGGCCACATAGCGGTCATGGGCCATGAAGGTGAGGAACAGCATCTCCACATATGCAAAAAAAACCACTAGGAAAACTTGAGTTACACACCCTGCCTTTGAAATCACACTGCTGTCAAGCAAGGAGTTGACACATGAATTAGGGACCGTTACAGAAATGTAGCATGCATCCAAGAAGGAGAGATTCCTGAGGAAGAAGTACATGGGAGAGTGGAGGCTTTTATTCACGGTGGTGACAATAACAATGAGAATGTTCCCAGTGAGAGTCACTAAATATATCAGAGAGAAGGATAAGGCATGCAAAACCCGTAGTTCCCATATATCAGAAAACCCCACCAGGAGATATTCCATCATCATGGAGGAATTGAGCATCTCTATGTGAAGCAGTTCACACCTAGGAGGCAGTAAGAAAAGCCCTGAATATTTGAAAAATTACATTATGAGAAGATGGCTTTCAATTGTCTTTCTCTTGCCCTTTTCCTAATTCTAATTGCTATTGATGTCCCTAATATTTTGGAAGATAAATTATGTAGTGCTTTAGTAGCCCCCATAACATTCCTATTCCTATTGTAGGAGTAAAGTGAAGATCACAACCATTTTCTCATAAACAACACACTTTTTTTTATATATTTCCATGGGAATATGTAATTTTCTCATGGGTGGTACAAATGATTAACTTCTTTGTTCCTAACTAAAAAGTTGTATGTTTGAATCCTCCCAGAGGTGCCTCAGAGAAAGATCTGGTGATCTGCTTTTGAAAAAATCAGCCATTGAAAACCCTGTGGAGCACAGTTCTACTCTAACACACATGGGATCACCACAAGCCAGAGTCGACGGGATGGCATCTGTTTTCTTTGTTTGTTTTTTGTTTTACTATAGACATAGAGTATATTGACATAGCTGACTTTTTAAAGGAACTTTGGAGATAATGTAATGTTGAATAATTGAAACAAAATGTTTTAGATGTTTTCCCAGTCTTCAGTTCTCATTTTGAGGCTATAGACAAAACCGGGGAAAATAATCTCCTTTCTAGAAGTAGTACTGCATGCATAATAATGTCAAAATTATCATCTACCACTACCACTATGACACACAATATTGAAATCACCTGAAATTTTACTTACTGCTATACCTTAAGCTGATCAAAACCTCCTTACCTCATACCTTTATGCCACACTGAATCTGCTTCTCATTTTCTCTTAAATTCTTACTCTTCAGATTATTTTTCTAGTCACTTGCCTGTCTTGTAAAGAGATATGTTCCTCCCATTGGCAGTGTTCCTGCTTCCAGTACCTCTCAGAGTCCTTTGAGACTTCCCCTAGTATTGCTTCATTAATATTTTCAGTTTTTTAACTTTTCCAACTTTCTTTTGTTCCATTTGCAGAAAAGAAAATGTCAACAAAAATGTGGTATGTTACCTTACGATACTAATTTATCTTTTTGTTCTTTCATCTTAAATTACTGATTTTGCCTTTCTTCTCTTTTTTCTGTAAGATTTTTAACAAAATCTCTGAACATTCATCATTCACATGTACATGACCAATCACATTGTTGGTTGTTGCCACCCTATCCTCACCCTAGAATAATTGCTTATTTCTTCTATCTTTTGTTTGATTTACTCACCAATGGTCATATTGACCAGCTTTCCCCTTGACTGTTCTGTGGTACCTATATTTTTCTAAATCTCCTCTTTTTTTTTTTTTGGCAACACTCTCTTCTCATTCTCTCATAATAAGAATAATGATAATACTACTAATAACAAAAAACAACAGCAGCAATAATAATAATATCTATGACATTTGGAACCACAGACAAGTACCTATCCATGTTTAAACCGGTTGTATTTCAAATTTCTTTATTTAGAATTGAAGATCTTACAAATGCTGCTCAAATCTTTCAAATGTCTTAGGGCTTGTCTCCTTCATGGTGACCTTATCAAACATCTCGCATATGAATTCTTTACGTTGACGAGAGATGGAGCATTTGTTTTGTTTTATCTGTCTTTGATGTTCTTTATAAGTCCCTCAAGGATTGTGTCTTGTACAACTTTGTACCCTCTCACCATCAAGTATAATTCTTTACTTGTATTTGATATTAAATAATCCATAAATTACCATTTCACTAGAATATTATCACTACTTCTTTACCTATATGGCTTTTGGGGCAGAGAGGAAGTTTACAATTGAACAAACAGATCATATATCCTGGATAGTTGTTTGAGGTTGGTTGAAAAGCAGGGAAAAACATAATATAAATTGTAGTGATTAAGAGCTCTAATTTCCAGTTACCTGGAATAATGGTGTAATCACTGTGTGAAATTAGCATTTTAACTGTATGTTCAGTCTTGATATCTTTATCAAGCTGGGAAGAATGGTCCATCTCTCACAGCATGTGGTCAGGATTAGATATGACAGTGAGGAACAGATTTAAGAAAGTGCTCTGAACTTCATAAACTTTCTTTAAAATGTCCCTTGTTGTCTTTAGAAACATTGTTATTTTTATTGTTTTCAACCACTATTTTCATAGTATATACTACTTTCAGATACTTTCTGGGTACTTATGATGTTGTTAGTTGTAGATGAGTGGGCTCCAACACATGGCGACCTATGTATAACAAAACAAAACTTTGCCCAGTCCTGTGTCATGTTGTTTCTAAATCAGTCAATGATCCTGAAAGGCAGTTTTGCATCCCCTTTTAAAGAGCATAAAAGACCTGTCCAAGTTTAACAGCTGCTGTTTCTCTCACCAGACCAGCTGCTTTCCCTTTTTGTGATCTTCTCACACTTGCTGCATTCAACAGGCAAATGGTTACAGAGAACCTCTGCCCAATTCAATAGCTCTTTTGGTTTTAAAAGAATATCATCAAATTTTCATGAAGATAAGCTAACTGAAATCTGCTTTAATAAGGATCATATACAAGGCACATGTAGCATCCCAGTGCAGTCGAGTCGATTCTGACCCCTATTGGACTCATAGCGACCCTACAGGACAGAGTAGAACATGTAGCATATGTCCTCAAAATATTTAGGCAAGATACATTTTCCTGCACGTGAGTCACCAGAACCTTGGTTGAAGAAAGAGGAAAGAGGACATCTGGGATCTGTTGCAATCACTAGTCATGTACAGATAACAACAAGCTGCACCCAAAACACAGTTCCTTCATCTGTAATCATGAATAATAATATTTAATCTTGTGATCAATTGAAATAATATTCATTCATAAATTGATTCATTGATTCAACAAATATATACTTAGTGCTGGTACAGGCTATAAGTATTTTTGAGTAATGAACAAAACAGTAAAGTCCCTATTCTCTTGAAACTTGTATTTTATTAAAGGAGCTAAAGACTGAAAAATTAATTATTGGAGGAAAAGTAAAAATTTTCAGATAGCTTTAAGTGCTTTGAAGAAAATTCTCAAGGGTAATATGACAGAGAGGACAGGATGTGATTGTAGGGGTTGGGTTTGTCAGATAACTGGAAGTGCTTTTTCAATAAACTGCTAGGGAAGTAAAAGAAAAAAAAAAACATCAAATTCATTGCTGAAGAGTCGACTCTGGCTCATAGCCACCTTATAGGATAGAGTAGAACTACCCCATAAAGTCTCCAGGGACTGGCTGGGGGTTCAAACTGCCAGGCTTTTGGTTAGCAGCTGAGCCCTTAACCACTGTACCACCAGGGCTTAATGGAAGAAAAGCACAAAGAAAGATATTTTTATTTTTCCCGATCAAACTAATGTTTTCTTTTTGCCTTTTGTAAAGAAAATCCCAGCATGTATCTTTTGAATTGATTAGATAAGGTGGAGTAACATTTTATTTTCGGTTCATATAATAGTTTGGAAATTTTCTTTCCTGATTTGACTTCACCACACAGTGGTTTGCATGAGGGACTGAGCTCTGGAGCTTAAAACCTAATGCTAGGGACGTAAAAACAGTTTTGACATAATTATCTAACGCTGAGGGAAAAACTAAGATCTTCCCAGCAAACATTTAAATATATATATTTGTCTGTTTTCTTGACTACAATTTCATTTTTGAAACATTTTCTCATTGTTAGTAAATGCCTGAGTTAGCTAATATGAAGATTTTTGCTCCAGAAAAATAGAAAAATATTTTTAGTTAAGTTTGAAGTAAAATTGTTTTTATTATACTCTGTCATATTTTTTTAAATCTCCAGAAAAAGCCCTCTGGGATATATTTTTAAGTGTAAAGGAAAGATGTAAAAGTATATGTTGTATCTTTTTTAAAAAAATAAAACAGAAAAGATAACTAGAAAGCTATAGATGGAAAAAGAACTCGATGGAAATAGATAAAAAATATAAATATAAAAAATGGGCAATCACCAAGGTTTTCTTCTCCGCAATGGTAAGGAAAGCAAGGAAGGGGATTTATTTTCACTTTTTTTTTTTTTTATCCTACTGAATTATTTGCCACTTATAAGACACACATTTTTTAAATTTAAAATATGCAAAAATAATTAACTGGATTATGAGGTTTTTGTTATCATACTTTTTATTAAAAATTAAATGTACATAATATTTTTAGAGAATTACTCATGTAGACCCATTAGTCATGTCAATCAGGATACCTTTCAGAGTTGACATTCTGAGAGTGTTTTCAAAGTTTTAACTGAAACACTTTCTAATGATGCCACAATTTGTTTTTTGAAATATCATCATTATCCTTGTCCAGATTATAGATGTTTACGTCCAGAGAATTTAACCTATACTCCTTTGGTATAAACCAAAGGAAAAAAAAAAAAAAAAAAACACTGCCATCAAGGCGATTTCAACTCATGGCGACCCCGTAGAATTTCCAAAGCTGCAAACCTCTACGGAAACTGACTGCCACGTCTTTATCCCACGGAGCCGCTGGTGGTTTCCAACCACTGACCTTTCTCTTAGTAGCAGATTGCTTTAACCAGGGCTCCCTTCCCTTGGTTTAGGGACTAAAAAGTTACTGTATTGGTGGTTCGGATTTAAAGACAAGGTTATTCAGTGTGTGCAACTCATGATTAGTGAAGAAAATTTGTAGTGTATAGAATTCAATTCATATGTTAATAACACCGTTTTTCTAATTTATGTATGTAAACTATTTGTATCTCTATTTTGAATAAATTAGATTTTACCCCATATAAATCATTCCTATATACCAGACTAAGTGACCACAAATTTCTTGTCCTGAAGCATAAAACTTCTTGATGTGTAGTCAAAATCTGGAAATTTAAGAGGTTGTATTTACACGAGCAAAACACATCAGGATTTTTCATCATTAGTCATTCACCAACAGTAAACAGCATATTTATTGATAACTTACTTGTAATAATTACATGCTTAATGAATGGCCTATGAGAATAGATTAACCTCTCTATAAACATAAATGCTGCCTTTGTTTCTTGTTTATTTAGATGTGTGAGGCCTTCTGAAAATGGATTTATGGTTTCTGAAAATGGATTTATGGTTTCTGCAACAACATCACCCAAATCTTTATTATTGTATTAAATTAGGTAAAAAGTTTCAGACCTCCATATGTTGACGGCATTGTACATTTGAAACATACATTGATTATCCTAATTTTATATTTATTCAACAAACTGAGACTTGACCTTCTATCTGGTAATGTAATGCATGCCATATATGTTTAAAGAAAAATCGTGGATGTTTACAATATCGAAATATTTTCAAAATGCCCAGTGCCGTCGAGTCCATTCCGACTCATAGTGACCCTATAGGCCAGAGTAGAACTGCCCCATAGAGTTCCCAAGGAGCGCCTATTAGGCAGACATTTAAAAAAGTAGATATATTAAAGGAAATTCTTCAATTTATTGGAACTTATTTTCCAGATAAGTAAATTTGCCCCTCTATATAATCTTTTGAAAACTCTGGTTGCCTAGTGGTTAAGTGCTATGGCTGCTAACCAAAGGGACAGCAGTTCGAATCCACCAGGTGCTCCTTGGAAACTCAATGGGGCAGTTCTACTCTGTCCTGGAGTGTCACTATGAGTCGGAATTGACTCAACAGCACTGGTTATATAATCTTTTAATCCTTTAAAAAAACAGAAGTAAGAATTTAATCCCTTTTTCTAATGGGAAATTGTCAAAGGAATATTCTCCACACCATTGTTGCTTGGACTGCATTTTCCTAAAGAGAAAATAAAGAAATAGTACATAACTTTTTGTGCAGCAATATGACAGATATGTTTTTGTACTTTGTAGAACTAAAAGGACACATTGATTAATGGTTTAATTGAATTAGTCTTGGAATCATCCATTTATTTATATATTCACTTGTTGATTCAGTCATTCAAGAATTTATGACTGAGAGCCTAACATTTCTCAGCACTTGATTACAGTTTAACCCTTTTCTGTCAATTCTATTGACTCATAGCGACTGTATAGGACAGAGTAAAACTGCCCCCCAGGGTTCCCAAGGCTGTAATCTTTATAGAAGCAAACTTCTATGTCTTTCTCTCTAAGGCTAGTGGGTTGGAATCACAGATTTTTTTCTTGGCAGCCAAGTGCTTAACCACTGTGACACCACAGCTCCTTCGATTAGAGATTACAACCTAGCTTTTAACATGGTGTTTAAATTCTGCAGATATACATATAATGAGGTCCATTTTAATTTTTTTTAAATAAAATATTCTCTTTTGTGTTACATTTACATACTTTTATCTTCCTGCTTTATAATTTTTCTTTAGGGACAGGCTTAGGCATACCCCCCCACCATTGCATTGCTGAGATACTTACATAGAGTTATTAAATGATTTTTTCTGGGGGGGTGAATTTTCAATTGTTAGGTGCCTTAAAAAAACCTACTTATTTATTTTTGACTGTTTAAATCACCTGAACTCTCATAGTACTTGACATGATGGGCATGGTGTTAGCATATTGATCACTGGTTCATTGCTTTGTATCAGGTCATGACTAACAGTCGAAATTCTTATTTATTTTGAGTGAATCATTCAGTGTTATGAAATATTTGGTTTGACTAACATTTTACTGAAATGTGTTATACCAGCACCTATACACAGTTTTGTTTTCAATTCCAATTCATTGTGTCGTCCCAAACAAGACAGGAAGGAAGTGCAAAGCAGTGAGAGGAAACATCAAAGTGAAAATAAGAAACTGGGTCAAAAAAATAATAATCTTGAAAAAAATACTCACTATATTGTACACTGGATAGAGGAACACTTTCTTTAATGGCAATTTCTCCCAAACAGACGATCAGTTGTAGCTTATCCAAATACGCAAACTACTGGCTAAAACTTCAGTGTGTATTTATGCTTTGAACATCTAGTAGTCACCAGAGTCTTGGGAGGAGCTCAGGAGATCATTGCCTCTTGGCAGTGAATTAACAAGACCCAATTAAATTACATGTGTGGGCACTAGTGTTATACCTCTGGAAATACTAATAAACACAAATCTCATAAACTGCCTTTCAGAGAAATGGTCTTTCACCACTCTAGTAGTATGAAAACAAGAAAATATGTCACCGAGTCAATTCCAACTCATAACAACCCTATGGGAGAGAGTAGAACTGCCCTATAGGGTTTCCAAGGAGTGGCTGGTGGATCTGAACTGCTGACCTTTTGATTAGCAGCCATAGCTCTTAACTACTTTGCTACCAGGGCTCCTCTACTAGTATGAAAATCATGGAACTTTGATTATCTCATCACTCAGAAAGTTTATAAGGAGAGAACATATGCGTTATAGATGTTTTATGCTCTAGGAAAAGCTCTGTGGTACACTTCAGCAAATATATCTCAGCTGCAAATTGGGCAAATATCTAATCTCAATTTTTTCTTCTAGAACCCTAGGTTATACAGATATGAGTCTCTAAAAAGTGTGCCTGCAGGAGTAAACAAGCAATTATACGTCTATGGTAAAGAATACTTCCAAGTAGCTAATAAAAAGTTGTTGTCTATTGAGAAGGGGGCAGTAGTGGTTCAGTGGTAAAATCCTTCCCTTCCATGCATAAGACCTGGGTCTGATTCCCAGCCAGTGCATGTCATGCTCAGCTGCCACCTGTCTGTCAGTGAAGGCTTGCTTTTTGCTATGATGTTGAACAGGTTTCAGTGGAGTTTCTAGGCTAAGATGAGCTAGGAAGAAAAGCCTGGCAATTTACGTATGAAAATCAACTTTGGAAAACCCTCTGGATCACAACTGTCCTATTCGCAAATGGTTATGGAATGGCACAGGCATTTTGCTCTGTTGTACATGGATCCCCTGAGTCAGAGGTTGATGTGGTGGCAGCTAACTACAACAACCATTGTGAAGGCTGTGCATATAACAGCCCAGTGCTCACACCAACCCTGACTGTGGCTCCCTTAAGGTCATAGGTTTATAAAGGTTCAATGTGGGAGTCCTCTGAATTGGAGGAACTTCCAGTCTCTTCACAGTGCAGCTTATATCGTTTATCCATTATGAGGTCATCTCTCTATTCAACTAATGCCTATTGTGCACCTATTTTTATGCACTCTTTTAGAAACAGTAAATAAATCAGACAACAAAATAACAACAACAACAACCACAAAAAGCCCTACCATGATGGAACCTTAAATTTTATTTTGTGTGGGGAGGGGAGGGGGAGAGGTGAATATAGACTTTAAGTAAATACATTACATATATTGTTGTTGTTGGTAGCTGAATTAGAAGAAGATAAATGTAATGTAAAGAAAATAGGATGGTGTCTTGGACATCTAGGGCTGTTATAACAGAAATACCACAAGTGGATGGCTTTGACAAAGAGAAATTTATTCTCTCACAGTCTAGTAGTCTACAAGTCCAAATTCAGGACACCGGCTCCTGGGGAAGGCTTTCTCTCTCTGTCACCTTTAGAAGGAGGTCCTCTTAGTGCAGAAACCTCAGGTCCAAAGGATGTACTCTGCTCCTGTCACTGCTTTCTTGGTGGTATGAGGTCCCCTTATCTCTCTGCTTGCTTCTCTCTTTCATATCTCAAAGAGATTGCCTTAAGACACCATCTAATCTTATATATCTAATCAATATAACTGCCACTAATCCATCTCATTTCATCATGGTGGTAGGATTTACAACACACAGGAAAATCACATAAAATGGTGGACAATCACACACTACTGGGACTCATGGCCCAGTTAAGTTGACAGATATTTTGAGAGGACACAATCCAATCCATGACAGATGGTACAGGGAAGATGCAATTATTAAATGGGTGATCAAAGAAGACTTGATTGGGTGCTATTTGAGCAAAAATATGATGTTTAAGGGAGTAAACCATGCAGATGAATAAGGGAAGAACATTCCAGGGACAGCAACAGCCTGATATAAGGTCATAACTGGTTTGCTTAAGAAATAGGGGAAGATTATTGTGGGGCTGGTTAGGAGAAGGTGATAAATTCACCGGTGAGATTACAATGTTTCTGCCTCTTCACTGTCCTTCAGACACACTGCCTATGTTTCTTAGGAAAGAATTCCCACTCATACTATGTGTATACATATTTGCTCATATTTTAAAAATGGAAAGAGACTTTAGAAAATGTTTACACAAATGAAAAGAATGGGAGAGAGTGGTGAGGACAGAACCAGAAGTAAGACTCCTTAAAACATACCTCATTTTGTAGTTTTGATTTTGAGCCATGTGATTTTTTACGTGATTAAAAGCAGAAACATTTTAACTCAGAACTTGCTAATCAATATAGAGGTTTTCAAATACCTGGCTTCCCATGCATACCTTCTGCAGAATACAGTTATTCTATCAGTTTTGTTCATGTCACTGAGTTATTAAGACATTTGAGTAAGTTAACGGCCCTTTGAAAACTCTAAAATTAAGTGATTTTCACTGGTCAATTTTTTTCAGAAGTAGACCACTGGGTCCTTCATCCTAGTCTGTCTTAGTCTGGTAGCGTCACTGAAACCTGTCCACCATGGGTGGTCCTGCTGGTATTTGAAATACCAGTGGCATAGCTTCCAGCATCACAGCAACACGCAAGCCACCACAGTACAATAAACTGACAGATGAGTGGTGGCCTAACTCTAGACTCTACCATTTTTTAAACTAATTATCACAATTAAAGAAATTCATTCACAATGCATGTGATATATACACACATGTAAAGATATGTATTTATATACATAGAAACCAAAGACATTGACATATTGTAAATATACATCACTGAGGAAGTTTGTTATGTATGAAACAAATAATATTAAACAATGTTCAAAATAATGACCTGAGCCTATACTTTTTGCCCATGTAATGGGGAAAATGGTATTCTTTTAATATATATTGAAATTAAACTTCTCTTATACGGTCATTCTTTTATCTGGGTTACTTGCTCACAGCCTTAGGCTTTTTTTTTTTTTAGAGTACGTATCTTTTATTTATGGAGGATTAAATAGTAAATCTCCATTTCATATTTTTTATTTTTATAAAAATTTTTTCACAGCTGCTTTCAAATTTTCCAGCATTGATTTGGTGATTTTGATACCCATAAGTTATTTTAATAGCCTAAGGTATTATTGTTTTTATGTATTACCTTAGACTTGATATCTTGAAAACTTTTAAAAATATGTATACTTTTTACATATAAAACAAATTTGTGATGTTTCCTGGTAGAAGGGTAAATTTATTACTCTATCTTGACTGAGTGAAAATCTCCTGGGATTTTTTAATACCATAGGTTTCAGGTAAGAGAGGATTGACCTTGGCACAGGCTTCCTAGTCTTTTCTTCCCTTTACTCCCTTTGCTGATGCAGCCATTAAAATAAATGAATTATTTTAATCTATACTTCTACATTGCTGTTACATAGCAATACATATTAATTAAAGCATAATTTTAATTTTGCTTTAACGTTTTATTTTAATTATGTATTTCATGATTTCACTGCAATAAAGTGATATTAATCTTTCTTTCTTAAAAAAAAAAACTTCTCTATCTTGTAGTTGTAAAAACATGTTACTATATTGTCTTCCAAGAGCTTTAATTTTGTAATATTTGTTTCAAAAATTAAAATATGGAAATGATATGTGACCAAAATTCTAACTGACAGAAATCTAATATAGTTATACTGATGAAAGAGAAATTTAACTTTAAAGCAAAGATCATTATTAAGGAAAGGAAAAATATTTCATAATGCTAAAATGTTCATCCACTCATATAACACTTCCAGAGATGTGTGAATCTAATAACATGAAGTTCAAAATATGTAAAGCAGAGGAGGCTCGCCAAGAAGGTGGAGTAGTCAGACACTTCCTGTGGTCTCTCTTACAACAAAGACCAAAAAAAAAAAAAAACTGAACTGATTATATATGACAATATAGGAGTCCTGAACATGAAAGGCAAAGTTGAGAAACTGTACTGAGCAGCAGGGGGAGGGAGAAATGGTTCAGAAGCAAAAAAGAGTTGCCAGACCTGACCCAGTGGGAACTGGTACCCCGCAGGCCAATTCCAGTGGCACAAGCACAGTGAGGAAAGCAATAGCGTTTAGGAGGTATTTTCCATATCTGGGAAGAACAAGTGATGGAGAGTCTACTAACACCTCCAGAATCAGCAAATAGCAGCCCTCAATTGACAAAAAAAATACATGCCTTTAACCTACCAAGCAGATCAAAAAATACCCCTTTAGGAAAAAACTCTCTCCAACTTACCTTTTCCCTTCTCACCCTGCACTGGGTCACAGCCAGCTTCAGAGGCTGCCTCATCTCCTTTGCCAGAATTAGGACCCAGCACTCACCCTGAACCACTCTCCTGGCCTTAGAGAAGGGACATTTTAACAAACAGGGAAAAAATAATCTGCCAGCTCCCCTAAGCTGGGTACTCAGGGCAGAAACAGCTCCTTGCCTAGGCACAGGCATAAGTGGTCCATGGACGTTGATTGCCTTTCACCCCTGCATAGACCTGTGTGAGCCCATTTCAACAGCATAGGCCCTCAGTGGCACAGTACAACAGGGTATATACTTGAAGTCTAACTTTAGCTGTTTCAGCTATGTGAAGGAGAGCAGGTTTGTAACATTTGATACCACTCTGCCTATTAAACAGAGTCCTCACCTACACACATCAGGGGCCAAGGACTTGTGGCTTCACCCATGCCACCTAGCGACCCGTGACAGAGGTCCAAGAATAAGTGGTGCCTCCCAGTTCTTACAGCCAACAGCATTGGCTACCCAAAATCCAGCTAAAAAACCCACCCACCTATGTGCTCTAGGGAATAGGAACAAGCTTTCCTCACAGACACTCAGGGGCAGGGTCAGCGCCCTGCCTTACTCAGCACATGACCCCCTACTACAGCCAGATACTTGTTCCTACACCAATTACCTCTGCTCATCTAGGACTATAGGTGAGAGCCTACACCACACATTTGGTGACTGACTACCTAGACACCTGAGTTAAACTCATACGAGAAAAGTGAACAGATTCCTGGTCTTACATACCTACTAACAGCTCTAACCACCTGCTGACAGGAAATTAGATCTTCAAAGGTGCAAAAAATCAAACTAGCTCACTTGAGCAGCCTATATGGACATATCAAAACAAAACAAGTAGCTAGGACACAATAAGAAAACACAAAATAAATAAATACAATAATTTATTGATGGCTTAGAGACAACGGTCAATATGAAATCACTTAAACAGGCAGACCATGACGGCTTCAGCAAGCTCCCAAAACAAAGAATCAAGAAATTTTCCTGATGAAGAGAAATCCCTCGAATTACCAGAGGTAGAATACAAAAGATTAATATACAGAACACTTCAAGAGATCAGGAAGCAAACAGGCAAAACATAGAACAAGGCAAGCAGCACAAAAACAAAGCAATAGAGGAACTTAAGAAGATGAGAAAGAGCATAATGACAAATTTATTAGGCTGTAAGAATCCACAGAGAGAAAGCAGACAGAAATCCAGAAATTTAACAATAAAATTTCAGAACTAGACAACTCTATAGAAAGTTATAGGAGTAGAATTGAGGAAATGCAAGTCATAATTAGAGAGGTTGAAGATAAATCACTTGACACCAACGTATCTGAGGAAAAATCGGATAAAAGAATTTTAAAAATGAAGGAACCCTATGAATAATATGGGACGCTATCAAAAGAACTAACTTGGAGTACCAGAACAGGGGGAGATAACAGAAAATACAGAGAGAATTGTTGAAGATTTGTTGGTGGAAACATTCCCTGATATTGTAAAATATGAGAAGATATCAATCCAAGATGCTCATTGAACCCCACACAAGGTAGATCCCAAGAGAAAGTCACCAAGACATATTATAACCAAACATGCCAAAACCACAGATAAAGAGAATTTTAAGAGTAGCTAAGGATACATGAAAAGTCACCTACAAAGGAGAGTCAGTAAGAATAAGCTCAAACTACTCAGCAGAAAACATGCGTGCAAGAAGGCAATAGGATGACATATAAAACCTTGAAGGAAAAAAATTGCCAGCCAAGAATTTATATCCAGCAAAACTGTCTCTCAAATATGATGGTGATATTAGGACATTTTCAGATAAACAGTAGTTTAGGCGATTTGCAAAAACCAAACCAAAATTATGAGTAATAAAAGAGACTCCTTCTGTTCCAAAATCAGTAACATCGGATAACAACCCAAGACTATAACACAGGACGGAACAACCAGATACCAACCCAGATAGGGAAACCAAAAAAAATAAATCAAAGCTAAAATGCTCAAAACAGGGAAACAGCAATGTCCTTATGTAAAAGAAGACAACATTAAAACAAAAAAGGGACTTAAAAAATGCAGTCATAGAGCTTTCATTTGGAGCAGAAGTCAAGGCATTATATATATATATATATATATATATATATATATATATATATATATATATATATAAAAATCAGTTGTTTAAACGTAGAAAAATAGTGGTAAATATTAAGGTAAACACAAAGGAAACTAACAATCCTACACAACAAAATAAAAAACAAGAAAAACATAAAGACTCAACAAATAAAAAATCAACAACAATAAAAAGGGTAAAAGACAATATATAAAGAAAAACGACTCAGCACAGAAAATCAAGTGGAAGAAAGAAACTGTCAACAGCACATAAAAAAAGATATCACTAAACTCATGCCTATCAATTATTACTCTGAATGTAAATGGATTAAATGCACCAATAAAGAGATGCAGAATGACAGAATGGGTAAAAAAAAAAAAAAAACACAATCCATCTATATGCTGCCTACAAGAGACACACTTTAGACTTAAAGACACAAACTAAAACTCAAAGGATGAAAAAGAATAAATCAAGAAATAGCACTCAAAAAAGAGTAAAAAAAAGAGAGTGGAGTGACAATATTAATTTCTGACAAATAGACTTTAAAGTGAAATCACCACAAAGGACAAGGAAGGACACTATATGATTAATGGGTCAATACACTAGAAGGACATAACCACAATAAATACTTACCCACCAAATGACAGGGATCCAAAAAACATAAAACAAGCTGTAAAAACATTGAAAAGAGAGATAAACACTTCCACAATAATAGTAGGAGACTTCAACACAAAACTTTTGGGTGGAGGACAGAACATCCAGAAAGAAGCTCAATAAGGACACAGAAGATCTAAATGCCACAATCAACCAACTTGACCTCATAGACATATGAGGAACATTCCACCAAACAGCGGCCAGCTATACAATTCACAGGGAGCATTCTCCAGATTAGGCTATAAACTAAGCCTTAACAGAGTCCAAAACATTGAAATATTACAAAGCATCTTTTCTGGCCATAAAGCCATAAAAGTAGAAATCAATAATAGAAAAAGCAAGGAAAATAAAATCAAACACATGGAAACTGAACAACACCTTGTCAAAAAATATTGGGTTATAGAAGAACTGAAGGATGGTAATGAATTGAATAATGTCCCCCCAAAAATATGTGTATCAATTTGGCTGGGCCATGATTTCCAGTATTGTGTGATTGTCCTCCCTTTTGCAATTGTAATTTTATGTTAAAGAGGATTAGGGTGGGATTGTACGGCTCTTAACTAGGTCACATTCCTGATCCATTGTAAAGGGAGTTTCCCCGGGGTGTGGCCTGTACCATCTTTTATCTCTCAAGAGATAAAAAGGAAAGGGAAGCATGCAGAGAGTTGGAAACTTCATACCACCACGAAAGCAGCACTGGGAAAAGAACATGTCCTTAGACCTGAGGTTCCTGTGCTGAGATGCTTCCAGACCAAGGGAAGACTGATAACAAGGACCTTCCTCCAGAGCCAACAGAGAGAGCCTTCTCCTGGAGCCAGTGCCCTGAATTCAGACTCCCAGCCTACTGACTGACAGAATAAACTTCTCTTTGTTAATGCAATCCATTTGTGCTATTTCCGTTACAGCAGCTTAGTTGACTAAGACAAATGAAACAAAGAAATTCATAGAATCAAATGAGAATGAAAACACATCCTACCAGAACCTTTAGGACACAACCAAAGCAGTGTTCAGAGGTCAAGTTATAGAAAAAAATGCAGACATGGAAAAAGAAGAAAGAACCAATTAAAGACTTAACCCAAGAACTCCAACAAATAGAAAAAGAAAAGCAAAAGAAACTCTTGGGCACCAGAAGAAAGCAGATAATAAAAATTAGAGCAGAATTAAAAGAAATAGACAATTGAAAGAGTTAACAAGACCAAAAGCTGATTCTTTGAAAAGGTCAATAAAATTAAAAAACCATTGACCGAACTGACAAAGGAAAAATAGGAGAGGAAGCAAATAACCCGAATAAGGATTGAGATGGGCAATATCACAACAGACCCAACTGAAATTAAAAGAAATCATAAGAGAATACTATGAAAAATTGTACTCAAACTAATTTGAAAACCTAGAGGAAATGGACACATTTCTAGAAACGCACTACCTGTCTATACCAACACAAACGGAGGTAGAACAACTAAATAAACCTATAACAAAAGAAGAGATTGAAAAGGTAATTAAAAAACTCCCAACAAAAGAAAGCCCTGGACCTGACGGCTTCACTAGGGAATTCTACCAAACATTCAGAGCAGAATTAACACCACCACTACCAAAGGTATTTCAGAGCATAGAACAAGATGGAATACCCCAAACTCATTCTATGAAGCCAGCATGACCCTGATACCAAAACTAGGTAAACACACCACAAAAAAAGAAAATTACAGACCAACACCCCTCATGAACTTAGATGCAAAAATCCTCAACAAAATTCTAGCCAAAAAAATTCAAAAACATATCAAAAAAATAATTTACCATAACCACGTGGGATTCATACCAGGTATGCAGGGATGGCTCAACATTAGAAAAACGATCAATGTAATCCATCACAGAAATAAAACAAAAGACAATGCACAAATGCCAGAAGTGGAACTAGATAACGGGGAGCTCCTAAAAATTAAGCACTTATGCTCATCCAAAGACTTCATCAAGAGAGCAAAATGACAGCCTACAGACTAAGAAAAAACTTTTGGCTATGACAAATCTGGTCAGCATCTAATCTCTAAAATCTACAAGATACTGTACAATCTAAACAATGAAAAACAAATAACCCAATCAAAAAATGGACAAAAGATAGTGAATAGCCACTTCACCAAAGAAGACATTCAGGCCCCTAACAGATACATGAGGAAATGCTCACAATCATAAGACATTACAGAAATGCAAATCATAACTACAATGAGATACCATCTCACCCCAAACAAGGATGGCATTAATCCAAAAACACGAAATAATAAATGCTGGAGAGGTGTGGAGAGACTGGAACACTTATATACTGCTGGTAGAAATTTGAAATGGTACAATCACTTTGGAAATTGATTTGGCCCTATGTTATAGAAAGCTAGAAATAGAATTACCATACGATCCAGCAATCCCACTCCTTGGAATATACCCTAGAGAAATAAGAGCCCTCACACAAACAGATACATGCACATCTATGTTTATTGCAGCACTGTTTACAATAGCAAAAAGATGGCAACAACCAAGGTGCTTATCAGCAGATGAATGGGTAAACAAATTATGGTATGTTTACACAATGGAATACCATGCAACAATAAAGAACAATGATGAATCCGTGAAACATCTCATAACGTGGAGGAATCTGGAAGGCATTATGCTGACTGAAATTAGTCAGTTGCAAAAGGACAAAATATTGAATGAGACCACTACTGTAAGAACTCAAGAAAAGACCTAAACATAGATCTAAACAAAGAAGAAAACATTCTTTGATGGTTACAAGGGTGAGGAGGGAGGGAAAGAGAGGGGTATTCATTAATTAGATTTTTTTTAGACAAGAATTATTTTACGTGGAAAAAAAAGAACACAATACAGGGGAAGTGAGTACAACTGGAGTAAACCAAAACCTAAGATGTTTCCTGAATACAACCAAACACTTTGAGGGACAGAGTAGCAGGGGCAGAGGTCTGGGGACCATGGCTTCAGGGGACATCTAGGTCAATTGGCATAAAAAGTATATTAAGAAAACGTTCTGCATCTCACTTTGGTGAGCAACATCTGAGGCCTTAATAGCTAGCAAGCAGCCATCTAAAATGCATGAAATGGTCTCAACCGACCTGGACCAAAGAAGAATGAAGAACATCAAAGACACTAGGAAAATATGAGCCCAAGAGAAAGAAAGGGCCACATAAACCAGAGGCTCCATCAGACTGAGACTGGAAAAACTAGACAGCCCCCAGCTACCATCAGTGAGTTCCCTGACAGGGAACACAACAGAGAATCTCTGATGGACAGAAGAAAAGTGGGATGCAGACCTCTAATTCTAGTAAAAAGACCAGACTTAACGATCTGATTGAGTCTGGAGGGACCCCAGAAGATATGGCCCCCTGACTCTGTTAGTCTAAAGTTGAAACCATTCCCAAAGCCAACTCTTCAGGAAAAATTTAAACTGGACTATAAGGTTTTTATAAGACATAGAATTATACTGGTGAGGAGTGTGCTTCTTGGGTCAATAGACACATGAGACTAAGTGGTCAGCTCCTGCCTGGAGGCAAAATGAAAAGGCAGAGGGGGACCGGAGCTGGTTGAATGGACACAGGAAATACTGGGAGAAGAGAAGGAATGAGCTGTCACATTACAGGGAAAGCAACTAGGGTCACATAACCATGTGTGTATGAGTTTTTGTGTGAGAAACTGATGTGAATTGTAAATTTTCACTTAAAGCACAATAAAAAGAATAATAAAATAAAATAAATATTTAAAGCAAAAATGGCAAGTATAGGGAACAATATCTTCAATATTTGGGATATATTTTAGGTACATTTCTCAGTAACAGACAGAAAAAAAATAAAAGACAATAAAAAGTGATATAGATTACTAGAAAAATGCAATTAATAAAGACATAATGGACATATGTAAAAGATTTTACCTAACAACTGTAAAGCATACATTCATTACAAAGTCATCCACATATATTTTGATCATGTATGCTACCATTAAAGAAGCCTGGGCAAATTTGAAAGTATTAAAATCCTTTAGAGTACCATCTCTGAACATTGCTCAGTTAAGCTGGAAATTAATAGATAAAATGATCTACTCCTCCTGCAAATATAGAATTCAAATATTTAATATATTATGTGAAATTTCCCTAGAGTCAAAGTAAACATCATCATAAAAATGAGAAAATAAAATACTTTTGGATAAGAAACAGAGGAAAATGTATTTCTTCAACCACATATATATATTGAAAGAGAGAATGATTAAAAACAAATAAGGCAAATATCCCATCTTGAGAACCTAAAAAAAAGAATAATACACGACAAAAATGTCAGCTTAGTTAGACATGCCACACCTTCCTTCTACAGCAAAGACCAAAAAAATCAAGTGAAACAGATGCAGGTAACAATCCTGGAACCCTCAAAGTCATAAAGAAGGATAAAAAACTGAAGCAAACACCAACCGAAAGGAAAAATTGAGCAAATGTAACGAACAAGGAGGGACAGGGAGCAGAGGAACTCTGCCAACTGTCCCAGCTCAAAGGAACTCTGCCAGCCATTCTGATTGATTGTGGTCATGTTAAGACAAAGCCAGTAGTGATCCTGGATGAGGAACACAGGAAGGCAATTTCACGGTATCAACAAAAAAGCAACCGAGTAGATACACCCGAAGGGAAGCTAGGTGACCAGAACATGATCCGAATCTAAGGTGGGAAAGCACAAGAAGGAAGGTAGGAATTCCAGGGATCCTGGTATACACAGGGTTGGTGGGGGGGGGAGCTAGAATCCAGAGATAGGTTTACTCAAGAGCATCAGTCCCTAATCATAAGGGTGGATGACACCTACAAAACAATAGATTCCCCACCCAATCAGATTACAGGCAGCCCCCATGCCCCCTGCTATCACTTGAACGGGTCCAGGTCCTGATTGCCGACTGCAGCCAACTGGAAATACCTGGACAACCTTGGGCAACAACTTGAGGAGTGCATTCCCCCTCCCCTCACACTCCTGATGACTAGAGGCATGAATCCCCCTATATTGAAGACAAGACCCTAGGGGCCACAGTTTGAGCCCCTTCTTCTGTCCCATCACAGTCCTGTTTGCCTCTCCCCCACCTTGGCATCTCACCAAGCAGTGGCAGCTACAGTACTCCCTTCCACCTGATCCCACCTCCTACCCAGCAATGGCCCCTGCCAAGCAACTTGAAGCTGCTCAGGCGATTTGGCCTCTGACCCCACCACTGACCCACTGACCCCTCCAAATGGCATAAGAAATCTCAGACTCCCCAGGCTGCCAGCCACTGCACCCACCTGGCAAGTAGCGAGAGGAGAGCACACTCCCAAGCCCCATCTCTCCCTACACACCCTATGCACTGACCTCACTTACCACCCAACCTAATCAACAAGTTTCTTCACCCATTCCCATGCCACTGAACAGATGAGAGATGACAGCCAACTCTTACCCAGCCCGCCCTTGGCCACCACGCAAGGCCAGTGAACAGAGAACCCACTCACACCATAACCCACTACCCTGACCACCTAGGACAGGTGGTGAGAGCCCCAGAACTGACCAGCATAGCATATGTGCTCCTTCTGCCCATATACATAAAACAAGACAAAAAAATCAAGACAAAGCAAACATATAATTAATTAACAATATGTAAGTATTTTTTAAGTATATAGATATAAAAATTAACATATAAATATATGAATAAAAAAGACCTTAATGCCTTGGAGGCAATAGACAATATCAAATCACATAAAGAAGCAGGACAAGATGGCTCCAGAAAGTGACTAAATGAAGTGCCAGAAAACCTTCCTGAGGAAGATATAGTAATGGAACTACCCAATAAGGAATTCAGAAGACTTACATATGGGATCCTCAAAGACAAGAAAGAGATAGAGAAAACACAGACAAAACCAAGGAAAACAGACAAAACTCTAGAAGAATTCAGGAAAGAAATTAAAGAACAAAATGACAAAATAAATAGACAATTGAAAACCATACAAAAACAGCAACTGCAAATCCAGAAGTATAATAAAATATCAAAAAAAAATATATCAGGAATAGGTAATTTAAAAAAGAACGTAGAAGTAGAATTGAATCAATGGAAGATAGAATCAGTGAAATAGAGGGGAAAAAATCCCTTGATACTAATTTGACTCAGGAACAACCAAAAAAAAGAAGAAGAATGAAGAAACCCTAAGAGTTCTGTGGGACACTATTAAGAGGAATAATCTACTCCTGATTGGAATTCCAGAACAGGAGGAGGCGAATAAAAGCGCAGAGAGACTCTTTGAAGATTTGGCTGTAGAAAACTTCCCTAGTATCATGAAAGAAAAGATTTCCATCTCAGAAGCCCAGTGAAGAACATACAAGATAGAATCCAAACAAAAGTTGCCAAGATACATCATAATCAAACTTTCCAAAAATACTCAAAAGGAATTCAGAGAGCAGTTAATGAGAAACAAAATATCACCTAAAAAGGAACAACAATAAAACTAAGCTCTGACCTCTTGGCAGAAACCATGCAGGCAGGAGGCAATGAGATGACATATATAAAGCCCTGAAAGATAAGAATTGCTAACCAAGAATCATACACCCAGCAAAATTGTCTCTCAAATATCATAATGAAATTAGAACATTCCCATATAAACAGAAATTAAGGGAATTTTTAAAAATCAGACCAAACCTACAAGGAATATTAAAGGGAGTCCTTCGGACAGAGAACCAGCAACACCAACCTACAACTTGATATTAAAATACGTGACAGCATCAGCCAGATACCAACCCAGATAAAAGACTTTCAGAATAAAATAAAGCAACAAAAATAAAAACAGGGAAATAGAGATGTTAATCTGTAACTGAAAACAACTTCAAAACAAAAAGGGGGAACAAATGATATAGTAATAGAACTTGCACATAGAGAGGAAGTCAAGGCAATATCAAGAAATAACAGGCTGTTTTAAACTTAGGAAGATAAAGATAAATCTTAGAACAACCGCAGAGAAAATTAATAAATCTCCTCATCAAAATAAAGAGGAGGAGAAAAAAAAAAGAGTAAACACAAAATGAACAAAAACAAAGGAAATGAGAGGACAATTCATAAATAAAAAGAACTCAGCACAGAGAATTAAGCAAAAGAAAAAAAAATCATCGGTATCACATACACACAAGTAAATAACCAAACGACAGCAACAATTCATATCTACTGATAATCACTCTGAATATAAATGGTTTGAATGTACCAGTCAAGAGACAGAGAGTGACACAATGGATTAAAAAAAAAAAGTATGACCCATCAATATTGACTAGAAGAAAAGCACCTTAAACACAAAGGTATAAATAGGTTAAAAATCAAATGACAGAAAAAATATATCAAGCTAAGAGTCATAAAAAAAAAGCAGGAGTGGCAATATTAATCTCTGATAAAATAAACTTTAAATCAAATGCCTTCATAAGAGTCAAAGAAGGCCACTATATACTGATTAAAGGATCAATTCAACAAGAAGACGTAACATATTATATATTTACGCATCCAATGACAGAGCTCCAAAATACATAAAAAAGCTCTAACAAAATTGAAAAGAGAAACAGGCAGTTCTAAAATAATAGTAGGAAACTTTAGCATACTATTTTGGACAATGGAGAGAACAACTAGAAAGAAACCCAGCAAAGGTAGAGAAGATCTGACTAACACTATCAGTCAACATGACATATACAGAATGCTCCACCCAACAGCAACACAGTACGCACTCGTCTCCAGCACACGTGGGTCATTTTCCAGAATAGACTGTATTTTAGACAAAAAAGCAAGCCTCGATAAATTAAAAAAAAAACAACCAAAGCATCTTCTCTGATCACAACACTATAAAATTAGAAATCAGTAACTGGAAGAACAAGGAAAAAATCAAATACATGGAAATTGAATAACACTTTGCTTAAAAACCACTGAGTAATAGAAGAAATTAAAAACAAAATTAAAAAATCCTTGAATCAAATGAGAATGAAAACACAACATACAAAAATCACTGCGATACAACAAAAGCAGTGCTCAGAAGAGACTTCATATCAATGTAGTCACACATCAAAAAAGAAGAAAAGGCCAAAATCAATACCTTAACCCTAAAACTTGAACAAATAGAAAAAGAGCAGCAAAAATAGCATACAGTCACACACACACACACACAAAAACAATGATTGGACAAATAAATGAAACAGAAACTAGAAAAACAATAGAAAGAATCAACAACACTAGAAGTTGGTTTTTTGAGAGGATCAATAAAATAGACAAATCATTGTCCAAACTGACAAAGACAAAGAATGAGAAGATGCAAATAATGAAAATAACAAATGAGCTGGGTGACATTACAATAGAACCAACTGAGATAAAAAGAATCATAAGAGAATATTATGAAAAACTGTACTCCAACAAATTTGAAAGCCTAGAAAAAATAGGCAAATTCCTAGAAAAACACTACCAACCTAAACTAACACAAACTGGGGTAGAAAATTTGAAAAGACCCGTAACAAAAGAAGAAATTGAAGAGGTCACAAAAAATTCTCAACAACAACAAAAGACCCCAGCCCAGGCAAATTCATTGGAGAATTCCCAACATTCAGAGAAGAGTTGACACCAATTCTATTCAAACATAGAAAAAGGAAGGAATAATCCCAAATTCATTTTATGAATCCAGAAAAACCCTGATACCAAAGTCAAAGCTACCACTAAAAAAGAAAATTATAGACCAGTATTCCTCATGAACACAGACACAAAAATTCTCAAAAAATCCTAGCCAAAATAATTCACCAGCATATCAAAAAAAAAAAAAAAAAAAAAAAACACATCTTGACCAAGTGAGATTCATACAAAAGTGTGCAAGACAATAGAGGGTCCTGGACAGAGCTGGAAAAAAATGTAGAACACAATTCTAACTCAACAAGAAAAGACCAGACTTACTGGCCTGACTGAGACTGGAGAAACTCTGAGAGCATGGCCCACAGGCACCCTTTTAGCTCAGCACTGAAGTCACTCCTGAGATTCACCATTCAGCCAAAGATTAGACAGGCCCATAAAACAAAACAAGACTAAAGGGACACACCAGCTCATGGGCAAGGACTAGAAGGCAGGAGGGGACAGGAAAGCTGGTAATATGTAAACCAAGGTCGAAAAGGGAGAGTGTTGACATGTCGTGGGGTTGGTAACCAATGTCACAAAACAATATGTGTATTAATTGTTTAATAAGAAGCTAGTTCTGTAAACCTTCATCTAAAGTACAATTAAAAAAAAAAGATAAAATCATCTTGAAGAAAAAAAAAGTGTGCAAGAATGGTTTGACATTACAAAATCAATCAATTTAAGCTACCACATAACTAAAATAAAGGAAAATAATCACATGGTCATTTCAGTTGATGCAGAAAAGGTATTTAATAAAATCTAACACTCATTCTGGATAAAAACTCTCTGCAAAATAAAAATAGAAGGGGAATTACTCAACATGATTAAGGGTATATATACAAAACCAACAGCCAATATTATTCTCAATGGAGATATACTGGAAGTATTCCACTTGAGAACAGGAACCAGACAAGGATGCCCTTTATCACCACTTTTATTAGATATTTACTAGAAGCCTAGATAGAGCAATAAGTCAAGAAAGGGAAATAAAAGACATCCAAATCGGTAAGGATGAAGTAAAACTACCCCCATTTGCAAGTGTCATGACCCTATACATACAAAATCCCATAGACTCTACAAGAAAGCTATCGGAACTAATAGAAGGATATAGTAGAGTGGCAGGGTATAAGATCAACATACAAATACCAGATGGATTCCAGCACACTAACAAAGAGAACTCTGAAACAGAAATAAGGAAAACAATATCATTTATAATAGCCCAAAGAAAGATCAAATACTTAGGAATAAACCTAACTAGGGAAGTAAGAGACTTATACAAAGAAAACTCCAAAACACTACTTCATGGAACCAAAATAGACTTACGTAAATGGAAAACGATACCATGCTCATGGACAGGAAGACTTAACATTGTGAACACATCAATACTACCCAAGGTAATCTGTAGATATGGTGCAATCCCTATCCAAATCCAAAAAGATTCTTTAACAACATGGAAAAATTAATCACCTGCTTTTTTATGGAAAGAAAAGAGCTCTCAGATAAGTAAACAATCACTGAAGAAGAACAAAGTAGGAGGCCTCACACTTCCCAATCTCAGAACCTACTATCCAGCCATAGTAGTCAAAACAGCCTGGGAGAATAGAAAAAGAAAGAATACTACCAAGCTCATTCTGTGAAGCCACCATATCCCTGGTACTAAAAGCAGGTAAAGACACCACAAAAATAGAAAATTGCAGACCTATATCCCTCATGAACTTAGATGCAAAAATCCTCAACAAAATTCTAGCTAATGGAATTCAACAACATATCAAAAAAAAAAAAAAATTCACCATGACCAAGTGGGATTCATACCAGGTACACAGGGATGGTTCAACATTAGAAAATAAATTAATGTAATCCATCACATAAATAAAACATAAGATGAGAATCACATGGTTTTATCTATTGATGCAGAAAAGGCATTTGACAAAGTTCATCATCCATTCATGATAAAAACTCTCAGCAAAATAGGAATAGAAGGAAAATTCCTCAACAGAATAAAGGACATTTATACAAAGCCAGGAAATGCTGGTGGCATAGTGGTTAAGTGCTATGGCTGCTAACCGAGAAGTTGGCAGTTCAAATCTGCCTGGCACTCCTTGGAAAATCTATGGGGCAGTTTTGCTCTGTCCTATAGGGTTGCTATGAGTTGGAATTGACTCTCGACAGCAGTGGGTTTGGTTTTTTTGGATACAAAGCCAACAGCCAACATCCTGCTAAATGGAGAGAGCCTGAAAGCATTCCCCTTGAGATAGGAACCAGACAAGCGTACCCTTTAACACCACTCTTATTCAACATTGCCCTGGAGGTCCTAGCCAGAGCAATTAGGATAGATAAAGAAATAAAGGGCAACCAGATTGGCAAGGAAGAAGTAAAATTATCTCTATTTGCAGATGACATGATCTTATACACAGAAAACCCTGAGGAATCCTCAAGAAAACTACTGAAACTAATAGAAGAGCTCAGCAGAATATCGGATGCAAGATAAACATACAAAAATCACTTGGATTCCTCTACAGCAATAAAAAGAACATCGAAGAGGAAAGCACCAAATCAATGCCATTTATAGTAGCCCCCAAGAAGATAAAAAAAACTTAGTAATAAATCTTACCAGAGATGTAAAAGACTTATACAAAGGAAACTACAAAACACTTCCGCAAGAAACCAAAAGAGACCTACGTAAGTGGAAAAACATACCTTGCTCATGGATAGGAACACTTATTCTACCAAAAGCTATTCTACCAAAAGCGATCTATAGATTTAATGCAATTCGGATCCAAATTCCAACGACATTCTTTAATGAGATAGAGAAATCAACAAGTTCATATGGAAGGACAAGAGGCCCTGGATAAGTAAAGCATTCCTGAAAAAGAAGAAAAAAGTGAGAGGCCTTACTCTACCCAGTTTTAGAAGCTATTATACCACCACAATAGTCAAAACAGCTTGGTACGGGTACAACAACAGATACATAGACCAACGGAACAGAATTGAGAATCCAGATGTAAATGCATCCACATATGAGCAGTTGATATTTGACAAAGGCCCCAAGGCAGTTAAATGGGGAAAAAACAGTCTTTTTAACAAACGGTGCTGGCATAACAAATAAATGAAACAAGACCCATACCTCATTCCATGCACAAAAACGAGCTCAAAATGGATCAAAGATCTAAATACAAAATGCAAAACTGTAAAGATCATGGAAGACAAAATAGGGACAACGTTAGGAGCCCTAATACATGGCATAAACAGTATACAAAACATTACTAACAATGCAGAACAGCAACCAGATAACTGGGAGCTCCTAAAAATCAAACACCTATGCTCATCCAAAGACTTCACCAAAAGAGTAAAAAGACCACCTACAGACTGGGAGAAAGTTTTCAGCTATGACATCTCCGACCAGAGCCTGATCTCTAAAATCTACATGATTCTGCTAAAACTCAACCACAAAAAGACAAACAACTCAATTAAAAAATGGGCAAAGGATATGAACAGACATTTCACTAAAGAAGGCATTCCGGTAGCTAACAGATATATGAGGAAATGCTCACGATCATTAGCCATTACAGAAATGCAGATCAAAACTACAATGAGATTTCATCTCACTCCAACAAGGCTGGCATTAATCCAAAAAACACAAAAGAATAAATGTTGGAGGGGCTGTGGAGAGATTGAAACACTTCTACACTGCTGGTGGGAATGTAAAATGGTACAAACACTTTGGAAATTGATTTGGCACTTCCTTAAAAAGCTAGAAATAGAACTACCATACGATCCAGCAATCCCACTCCTTGGAATATATCCTAGAGAAATAAGAGCCTTCACATGAACAGATATATGCACACCCATGTTCATTGCAGCACTGTTTACAATAGCAAAAAGATGGAAGCAATGAAGGTGCCCATCAACAGATGGCTGGATAAATAAATTATGGTATATTCATGCAACGGAATACTACTCATTGATAAAGAACAGTGATAAATCTGTGAAAGATTTCATAACATGGAGGAATCTGGAAGGCATTATGCTGAGTGAAATTAGTCAGTTGCGAAAGGGCAAATATTGTGTAAGACAACTAGTATAAGAACTTGAGAAATAGTTTAAACAGAGAAGAAAATATTTTTTGATAGTTACGAGATAGGGGAGGGAGGGACGGTGGGAGACGGGTATTTACTAATTAGATAGTAGATAAGAACCACTTCAGGTGATGGGAAAGACAACACACAATACAGGCGAGGTCAGCACAACTGGACTAAACCAAAAGCAAAGAAGTTGCCTGAATAAACTGAATGCTTTAAAGGCCAGCCTAGCAGGGGCGGGGGTTTGGGGACCACGTTTTCAGGGGACATCTAAGTCAACTGCTGTAATAAAATCAATTAAGAAAACATTCTGCATACCATTTTGGAGAGTGGCGACTGGGGCCTTAAATGTTAGTAAACGACCATCTAAGGTGCATCAATAGGTCTCAACCCACATGGATCAAAGGAGAATGAAGAACACCAAGGACACAGGGTAATTACGAGCCCAAGAAACAGAAAGGGCCACATGAGCCAGAGACTACATCAGCCTGAGACCAGAAGAACTAGATGGTGCCAGGCTACAACCGATGACTGCCCTGACAGGGAACACAGCAGAGAACTCCTGAGGGAGCAGGAGAGCAGTGGGATGCAGACTCCAAATTCTCGTAAAAAGACCAGACTTAATGGTCTGACTAAGACTAGAAGGACCCCGTTAGTCATGGTCCCCAGACCTCCTGTTGGCCCAGGACAGGAATCATTTCCAAAGCAAACTCTTCAGACAGGGATTGGACTGGACAATGGGTTGGAGAGGGATGCTGGTGAGGAGTGAGCTTCTTGGATCAGGTGGACACTTGAGAGTATGCTGGTATCTCCTGCCTGGAGGGGAGATAAGAGGGTAAAGGAGGTTAGAAGCTGGTGAAATGGACATGAAAAGAGAGAGTGGAGGGAGGAAGCAGGCTGTCTCATTAAGGGGAGAGCAATTGGGAGTATGTAGCAAGGTGTATATAAGTTTTTGTGTGAGAGACTGACTTGGTATGTAAACTTTCACTTAAAGCACAATAAAAATTAAAAAAAAACAAACAAACCTGTGGTTGCCAGGGAATCAAGGGGAGGGAGGGAGTGATGAAAAGTTGGAGTCCAGAGAATTTTTAGGGTAATAAAACTGTTCTGTATATTACTGTAATAGTGGACACATGACATCATGTCTTTATCAAAACCCACAGAACTGTACAACACAGAGTGAACCCTAAAGTAAACTGTAGAATTTAGTTGATAATAATGTCTCAATATTGGTTCATCAGTTGTAACATTACAAAATGTAAATAATAGTAGAAACTGGGGGTGGACAGGGAGTATATGGAAAGCCTCTGTAAGTTTCCAGTTATTTTTCTGTAAACTTAAAACTCTTCTGAAAATAAGATCCATTAAATTTTAAAAAAGAAAAGAAAAAAGAATGTCTGCCTTGAAAATTGTGTTCTATTAAGATTGATCGATCTACATGTGCCTATTCGTATCTATGTATGTTTGTATGCATGCATCTATCTATCTATCTTATCTATTAATCTATCATACAGCGTCTCTATGAGTTGGAATTGACCAGACAGCACACCATAATAACAGGATTTATATGGGATCAAATTGACAACAGTTTCTTGAACGATTAGATAGGAAACTTCGGGAGCAGTGATTTTAAGCCAATAAGGGAGGAACAATTTGGAAAAGGGGAGTGAGAAAGGTTGCGTAATTTGGTGAATGTAATTAATAAATGTCACCGAGCTGTACATATTGAAATTGCTTAATTGGTACATGTTTTGCTGTGTATATATTGAAGTGGATTGGAATTATAGGTGTGAGGTATAAACTCATGGTTTTTAACATGGATAGATATAAAAATAAATACACATGAAAACATATATGTACATATTTATAGAAACTTGAATGTATATTATACTAGGAATATATGTATAAAAGCATATACATTACTAAGAGTTGAATTATTGGCCCCTATAAAAGAATTTCTCGGTTTATCATGATGTTGCTTATTGGTCCAGTTGTGAAGATTTTGGTTTTCTTTATGTTGAGGTGTAATCCATACCGAAGTTTGTGATCTTTGATTTGGTAAGTGCTTCAAGTTCTCTTCACTTTCAGCAAGCAAGGCTATGTCATTTGTACATGGCAGGTTGTTAATTAGTCTTCCTACAATCCTGATGCCATACTTTTTTTCAGTGTTTTAATGAAACAAATGAGTTAAGAAAAAAATGCATGTAAGAAATGGAAAGGTAGAGTTAAGCTTTTCATCACGTATGCAATATTATTCCCTTCAGAAAAGAATACAGAAATAAAAAAAAGACATTCTTGGATTCAAGTTGAAAATACAGTATTCAACAGTTTTTTTTTTAATAACTTTTATTAAGCTTCAAGTGAACGTTTACAAATCCAATCAGTCTGTCACATATAAGTTTACATACATCTCACTCCGCACTCCCACTTGCTCTCCCCCTCTTGAGTCAGCCCTTTCAGTCTCTCCTTTCTTGACAATTTTGCCGGCTTCCCTCTCTCTCTATCCTCCCATCCCCCCCCAAGACAAGAGTTGCCAACACTATCTCGAGTGTCCACCTGATATCATTAGCTCACTCTTCATCAGCGTCTCTCTCCCACCCGCTGACCAGTCCCTTTCATTTCTGATGAGTTGTCTTCGGGGATGGTTCCTGTCCTGTGTCAACAGAAGGTCTGGGGAGCATGGCCGCCGGGATTTCTCCAGTCTCAGTCAGACCATTAAGTTTGGTCTTTTTATGAGAATTTGGGGTCTGTATCCCACTGATCTCCTGCTCCCTCAGGGGTCCTCTGCTGTGCTCCCTGTCAGGGCAGTCATCGATTGTGGCCGGGCACCAACTAGTTCTTCTGGTCTCAGAATGATGTAGGTCTCTGGTTCATGTGGCCCTTTCTGTCTCTTGGGCTCTTAGTTGTCGTGTGGCCTTGGTGTTCTTCCTTTTCCTTTGCTCCAGGTGGGTTGAAACCAATTGCTGCATCTTAGATGGCCGCTTGTTAGCATTTAAGACCCCAGACGCCACATTTCAAAGTGGGATGCAGAATGATTTCATAATAGAATTATTTTGCCAATTGACTTAGAAGTCCCCGCAAACCATGTTCCCCAGACCCCCGCACTTGCTCCGCTGACCTCTGAAGCATTCATTTTATCCCGGAAACTTCTTTGCTTTTGGTCCAGTCCAATTGAGCTGACCTTCCATGTATTGAGTGTTGTCTTTCCCTTCACCTAAAGCAGTTCTTATCTACTGATTAATCAATAAAAAACCCTCTCCCACCCTCCCTCCCTCCCCCCCTCGTAACCACAAAAGTATGTGTTCTTCTCAGGTTTACTATTTCTCACGATCTTATAATAGTGGTCTTATACAATATTTGTCCTTTTGCCTCTGACTAATTTCGCTCAGCATAATGCCTTCCAGGTTCCTCCACGTTATGAAATGTTTCCGAGATTCGTCACTGTTCTTTATCGATGCGTAGTATTCCATTGTGTGGATATACCACAATTTATTTACCCATTCATCCGTAGATGGACATCTTGGTTGCTTCCAACTTTTTGCTATTGTAAACAGAGCTGCAATAAACATGGGTGTGCATATATCTGTTTGTATGAAGGCTCTTGTATCTCTAGGGTATATTCCAAGGAGTGGGATTTCTGGGTTGTATGGTAGTTCTATTTCTAACTGTTTAAGATAACGCCAGATGGATTTCCAAAGTGGTTGTACCATTTTACATTCCCACCAGCAGTGTATGAGAGTTCCAATCTCTCCGTAGCCTCTCCAACATTTATTATTTTGTGTTTTTTGGATTAATGCCAGCCTTGCAGGTGTGAGATGGAATCTCATCGGAGTTTTAATTTGCATTTCTCTAATGGCTAATGATCGAGAGCATTTTCTCATGTATCTGTTGGCTGCCTGAATATCTTCTTTAGTGAAATGTATGTTCATATCCTTTGCCCACTTCTTGATTGGGTTGTTTGTCTTTTTGTGGTTGAGTTTTGACAGAATCATGTAGACTTTAGAGATCAGGCGCTGGTCGGAGATGTCATAGCTGAAAATTCTTTCCCAGTCTGTAGGTGGTCTTTTTACTCTTTTGGAGAAGTCTTTAGATGAGCATAGGTGTTTGATTTTTAGGAGCTCCCAGTTATCGGGTTTCTCTTCATCATTTTTGGTAATGTTTTGTATTCTGTTTATACCTTGTATTAGGGCTCCTAGGGTTGTCCCAATTTTTTCTTCCATGATCTTTATCGTTTTAGTCTTTATGTTTAGGTCTTTGATCCACTTGGAGTTAGTTTTTGTGCATGGTGTGAGGTATGGGTCCTGTTTCATTTTTTTGCAAATGGATATCCAGTTATGCCAGCACCATTTGTTAAAAAGGCTATCTTTTCCACAGTTAATTGACACTGGTCCTTTGTCAAATATCAGCTGCTCATACGTGGATGGATCTATGTCTGGGTTCTCAATTCTGTTCCATTGGTCTACGTGTCTGTTGTTGTACCAATACCAGGCTGTTTTGACTACTGTGGCTGTATAGTAGGTTCTGAAGTCAGGTAAGGTGAGGCCTCCCACTTTCTTCTTCTTTTTCAGTAGTGCTTTGCTTATCCGGGGCTTCTTTCCCTTCCATATGAAATTGGTGATTTGTTTCTCTATCCCCTTAAAATATGACATTGGAATTTGCATCAGAAGTGCATTAAATGTATAGATGGCTTTTGGTAGAATAGACATTTTTACTATGTTAAGTCTTCCTATCCATGAGCAGGGTATGTTTTTCCACTTAAATATGTCCTTTTGAATTTCTTGTAGTAGAGCTTTGTAGTTTTCTTTGTATAGGTCTTTTAAATCCTTGGTAAGATTTATTCCTAAGTATTTTATCTTCTTGGGGGCTACTGTGAATGGTATTGATTTGGTTATTTCCTCTTCGGTGTTCTTTTTGTTGATGTAGAGGAATCCAGGTGATTTTTGTATGTTTATTTTATAACCTGAGACTCTTCCAAACTCTTCTATTAGTTTCAGTAGTTTTCTGGAGGATTCCTTAGGGTTTTCTGTGTATATAATCATGTCATCTGCAAATAGTGATAACTTTACTTCTTCCTTGCCAATCCGGATACCTTTTATTTCTTTGTCTAGCCTAACTGCCCTGGCTAGGACTTCTAGCACGATGTTGAATAAGAGCGGTGATAAAGGGCATCCTTGTCTGGTTCCCGTTCTCAAGGGAAATGCTTTCAGGTTCTCTCCATTTAGAGTGATATTGGCTGTTGGCTTTGCATAGATACCCTTTATTATGTTGAGGAATTTACCTTCAATTCCTATTTTGGCAAGAGTTTTTATCATGAATGGTTGTTGGACTTTGTCAAATGCCTTTTCTGCATCAATTGATAAGATCATGTGGTTTTTGTCTTTTGTTTTATTTATGTGATGGATTACATTAATGGTTTTTCTGATATTAAACCAGCCTTGCATACCTGGTATAAATCCCACTTGATCAGGGTGAATTATTTTTTTGATGTGTTGTTGGATTCTATTGGCTAGGATTTTGTTGAGGATTTTTGCATCAATGTTCATGAGGGATATAGGTCTATAATTTTCTTTTTTTTGTAATGTCTTTACCTGGTTTTGGTATCAGGGAGATGGTGGCTTCATAGAATGAGTTGGGTAGTATTCCGTCATTTTCTATGCTTTGGAATACCTTCAGTAGTAGTGGTGTTAACTCTTCTCTGAAAGTTTGGTAGAACTCTGCAGTGAAGCCGTCCGGGCCAGGGCTTTTTTTTGTTGGGAGTTTTTTGATTACCGTTTCAATCTCTTTTTTTGTTATGGGTCTATTTAGTTGTTCTACTTCTGAATGTGTTAGTTTAGGTAGGTAGTGTTTTTCCAGGAATTCATCCATTTCTTCTATGTTTGCAAATTTGTTAGAGTACAATTTTTCATAATAATCTGAAATGATTCTTTTAATTTCATTTGGTTCTGTTGTGATGTGGTCCTTCTCATTTCTTATTCGGGTTATTTGTTTCCTTTCCTGTATTTCTTTAGTCAGTCTAGCCAATGGTTTATCAATTTTGTTAATTTTTTCAAAGAACCAGCTTTTGGCTTTGTTAATTCTTTCAATTGTTTTTCTGTTCTCTAATTCATTTAGTTCAGCTCTAATTTTTATTATTTGTTTTCTTCTGGTGCCTGATGGATTCTTTTGTTGCTCAGTTTCTATTTGTTCAAGTTGTCGGGACAGTTCTCTGATTTTGGCTCTTTCTTCTTTTTGTATGTGTGCATTTATTGATATAAATTGGCCTCTGAGCACTGCTTTTGCTGTGTCCCAGAGGTTTTGATAGGAAGGATTTTCATTCTCGTTGCTTTCTAAGAATTTCCTTATTCCCTCCTTGATGTCTTCTATAACCCAGTCTTTTTTCAGGAGAGTATTGTTCATTTTCCAAGTATTTGATTTCTTTTCCCTAGTTTTTCTGTTATTGATCTCTAGTTTTATTGCCTTGTGGTCTGAGAAGATGCTTTGTAATATTTCGATGTTTTGGACTCTGCAAAGGTTTGTTTTGTGACCTAATATGTGGTCTATTCTAGAGAATGTTCCATGTGCGCTAGAAAAAATAGTATATTTTGCAGCAGTTGGGTGGAGAGTTCTGTAGAAGTCAATGAGGTCAAGTTGGTTGATTGTTGTAATTAGATCTTCCGTGTCTCTGTTGAGCTTCTTACTGGATGTCCTGTCCTTCTCCGAAAGTGGTGTGTTGAAGTCTCCTACTATAATTGTGGAGGTATCTATCTCGCTTTTCAATTCTGTTAAAATTTGATTTATGTATCTTGCAGCCCTGTCATTGGGTGCATAAATATTTAATATGGTTATGTCTTCCTGATCAATTGTCCCTTTTATCATTATATAGTGTCCTTCTTTATCCTTTGTGGTGGATTTAAGTCTAAAGTCTATTTTGTCAGAAATTAATATTGCTACTCCTTTTTTGCTTATTGTTTGCTTGATATACTTTTTTCCATCCTTTGAGTTTTAGTTTGTTTGTGTCTCTAAGTCTAAGGTGTGTCTCTTGTAGGCAGCATATAGATGGATCGTGTTTCTTTATCCAGTCTGTGACTCTCTGTCTCTTTATTGGTGCATTTAGTCCATTTACATTCAGGGTAATTATAGATAAATAAGTTTTTAGTGCTGTCATTTTGATGCCTTTTTATGTGTGTTGTTGACAATTTCATTTTTCCACTTACTTTTTTGTGCTGAGGCGTTTTTCTTAGTAAATTGTGAGATCCTCATTTTCATAGTGCTTGACTTTATGTTAGTTGAGTCGTTACGTTTTTCTTGGTTTTTATCTTGAGTTATAGAGTTGTTATACCTTTTTGTGGTTACCTTATTATTTACCCCTATTTTTCTAAGTAAAAACCTAACTTGTATTGTTCTATATCGCCTTGTATCACTCTCCATATGGCAGTTCAATGTCTCCTGTATTTAGTCCCTCTTTTTGATTATTGTGATCTTTTACCTATTGACTTCCATGATTCTCTGTTATGTGTATTTTTTTTTTAATTAATCTTAATTTGTTTGTTTTTGTGATTTCCCTATTTGAGTTGATATCAGGACGTTCTGGTTTGTGACCTTGTGTTGTGCTGATATCTGATATTATTGGCTCTCTGACCAAACAATATCCTTTAGTATTTCTTGTAGCTTTGGTTTGGTTTTTGCAAATTCTCTAAACTTGTGTTTGTCTGTAAATATCTTAATTTCGCCTTCATATTTCAGCGAGAGTTTTGCTGGATATATGATCCTTGGCTGGCAGTTTTTCTCGTTTAGTGCTCTGTATATGTCGTCCCATTCTCTTCTTGCCTGCATGGTTTCTGCTGAGTAGTCAGAACATATTCTTATTGATTCTCCCTTGAAGGAAACCTTTCTTTTCTCCCTGGCTGCTTTTAAAATTTTCTGTTTATCTTTGGTTTTGGTGAGTTTGATGATAATATGTCTTGGAGTTTTTCTTTTTGGATCAATCTTAAATGGGGTTCGATGAGCATCTTGGATAGCTATCCTTTCGTCTTTCATGATGTCAGGGAAGTTTTGTGTCAGGAGTTCTTCAACTATTTTCTCTGTGTTTTCTGTCCCCTCTCCCTGTTCTGGGACTCCAATCACCCGCAGGTTATCCTTCTTCATAGAGTCCCACATAATTCTTAGGGTTTCTTCATTTTTTTTAATTCTTTTATCTGATTTTTTTTCAGCTATGTTGGTGTTGATTCCCTGGTCCTCCAGATGTCCCAGTCTGCATTCTAATTGCTCGAGTCTGCTCCTCTGACTTCCTAGTGCGTTGTCTAATTCTGTAATTTTGTTGTTAATCTTTTGGATTTCTACATGTTGTCTCTCTATGGATTCTTGCAACTTATTAATTTTTCCACTATGTTCTTGAATAATCTTTTTGAGTTCTTCAACAGTTTTATCAGTGTGTTCCTTGGCTTTTTCTGCAGTTATCCTAATTTCATTTGTGATATCATTAAGCATTCTGTAAATTAGTTTTTTATATTCTGTATCTGATAATTCCAAGATTGTATCTTCATTTGGGGAAGATTTTGATTCTTTTGTTTGGGGGGTTGTAGAAGCTGTCATGGTCTGCTTCTTTAAGTGGTTTGATATGGATTGTTGTCTCCGAGCCATCACTGGGAAACTAGTTTTTCCAGAAAATCCGCTAAAAAAAAAAATGCAGTCAGATCCCTATCAGAGTTCTCCCTCTGGCTCAGGCTATTCAGATGTTAATGAAGCCGCCTGGGGAGGGTGGGGAACGAACAGAGAGATAGGAGAGTAGCACCTCAGAATATAGCCAGAGTTGCTTGTCTTGCTTGGAATGACTATTATATCTGAGATTCCGGCGGGCGCCTCGCCTATGTGTGCTGGCTGTGTAGAGATTGCCCCCGGGGGCGTCTGGCCCGCTGGAGTCACGGTCAGATCCTCCGCTTCCAGCCCCACGCCCAGCGTCAAGGCTCCCCTACTGGGACGGTGCACTCTCGACTCTAAAATCAGTCGCTGCCTCCCAGGGACTTCTCATCCCTCCAGCCACGTGGCCGTGCCGCCCCCGAGAACCAGTTAGGCCTCCCCCGGGGTTAGTTCAGATGGGTGGAGCAGCTCCCCGTGCTTGTGCCGTGACCGAGTGTCCTGGCTGGGACGCTGTTCTCCCCGCTCCAATACCAGTCGCTGCCTCCCGGGGACTTCTCCTACCGGCTGCGTCCCATGCCGCCGGCGCAACCCGGCTGGGCCCTTTCCCGGGGTTAGTTCAGGGGGGTGCAGCAACTCTCTGTGTTTATGCCGTACCTGCGTCCAGTCCAAATCCCTGCAGGACGGTTCCCCAGCTCGGACGCTGCTCTTTCTGCTCCAAGACCAGTCACTGCCTCCTGGGGACTTCTCCTACCGGCTGCGTCCCACGCCGCCCGTGGAACCGGCTGGTCCCCCTCCTGGGCTTAGTTCAGGGGGGTGGAGCAGCTCTCTGTGCTTGTGCCGTACCTGACTGGTACGCTGGCTCCAGGCTCTGGAAACAATCGCTGCTTCCCCGTATTAGTTCGTTCTCCGTCTCTAAATCTGTGTTTGTTGTTCAGGGTTCGTAGATTGTTATGTATGTGATCGATTCACTTGTTTTTCCGAGTCTTTGTTGTAAGAGGGATCCGAGGTAGCGTCTGCCTAGTCCGCCATCTTGGCTCCGCCCCTCAACAGTTTTTATATACCAGCAAAATCCATGTAGAAATTGTAAAGGAAAACATTTATTCCAGTAATAAAATATAAAACACCTACAACATTTCCATTCAAGGATGTCCACAACTTTAAGAGAAATTATACAATATTTTTTAAGGATATATAGCACATAAGAAAAACATAAATAGATTGAGAAGTATGTGGGAATCTTCAATACACTAAAAATGTCAATTCTGCCCAAGTTACAACATGCTTTGATATAAGAGGAAGGATTGGAAGGAAGAAAGACGATGTGACTTGGAAGCCTCGTGAGACTGGTATTGACAGGCCACGTTTGCCATTTACTGGCTTCTTGACCTTGAGCAATTTACTTCAGCCCTGTCTTTAGTTTCATTATTCAAGAAAATAACAATAGTGTAATAAGAGTGATAATAAGAGTCGAGTACCCACCATATACAATGTCTGTGAGTGTTATATGAGTTTACATGCATGCTCACCACTGTTTCTTACACAGGAAGTACTCAGGGTGCTTTCCTCTCATTATCATGCAAGTGAGGAGGAAGAGAAAGTTTTAGGAAGTTCACACTATTACACAAGGTTGGAGGCATAGTTACCTTCCTTGCAGTTAGTGTTTCCTAGAAAAGAAAGCTAATTCTGCCTCGTCCTTGTCCTAGGAGAGGAGGTGGAAAACAATATAAGCTATTATAATTAAAGACAAGGGAATGGATTCTCTGGAGTGTTAAAATGTTAAGTTCCTGTCTTGACTGTGGGGAAGCTGAGTAGGGAGTCTCCAGGAATGAAAATCCTTTCAATCTGTACAGCCACTTAGTATGCTCCTGTGAAGCTATGTAAGGTAAATTTTAAATAAAATCACTATTCAGAGCAGGTATGAATTCCATATTCCGTGAGTGCTTCTAGAATTTAGTTGGAAATAAGTTAATAAATTTAATGCATAAAAATACCTCAGAAAAGAAATGTTTGTTTTCTTGTCCATGAATATATATTCGTGTTCACAGGTATCTTGTAAAATAGAGTGATATGGTTAAATTCTGTAACATGCTTTAAAATTATGTTAAAATGAGTGATGGGGTTCAATAATATAACATATTGGAAAATTATGTTAAAATGAAAGGTGTTATGGTGACTTTGAGCCAGTGTCATGGATGCTGTTGTATAACCATCCCTAGATGGGACCCTTAACTCTAGTTTATTTCATATTTCCATTCATTTATCAATAATGATAAGGGTTCCAACTGTGTTAGGTGATGCTTTTTATTGATGATAGAGATTAATATATATTGTAGTGTTGTTGTTGTTAAGCACCGTTTAGTTGGTTCCGACTCACAGCGACCCTATATGCACAACAGAAGGAAGCACTGCCCAGTCCTGAACCATCCTCACAGTCATTGGTATGCTTGAGTGCATTGTTGCAGTCACTGTGACCATCCATCTCCTTGAGGGTCTTCCTCTTTTTTGCTGACCCTCTGCTTTACCAAGCATGATGTTCTTCTCCAGGGACTGATCCCTCCTGATAGCATATCCAAAGTACGTGAGACATAGTCTCTCCATCCTTGCTTCTAAGGAGCATTCTTGTTATGTGTATATATACATGGATACATAATTAAAATTGAATTAAACTCTCTATATATTAATATACCACGGACTGCCAGAAGAAGGTACATCTTGGAAGAAGTACAGCCAGAAACCTCCTTAGGAGCAATTATGGCAAGACTCATCTCCAATACTTGGACGTGTTATCAGGAGGGACCAGCCCCTGGAGAAGGACATCATGCTTGGTAAAGTAGATGGTCAGGGAAAAAGAAGACCCTCAATGAGATGGATTGACACGTGGCTACAACAATGGGCTCAAGCATAACAACGATTGTGAGGATGGCACAGGACCCAGCAGTGTCTCCTTGTGTTGTACATAGGGTCATTATGAGTCAGAACTGACTCTATAGCACCTGACAACAGTAACAACACAGGTTAAAAAGCAAAAATTGCAATACATGTATTTTGTTTTCCCAGGAACCTTCGATCTCAATGAAAATACAAAACACTCAGACTCATACTAAGTGATAAGTAAGATAAATAATCAGGTGAGACCGTGTAAGCTAATGCCAGTCTTCTTGCTGAACATGGTGATAACTGACTCCATTCTTAAGTGATTTTTGCACTAAGCATCTTATAAACATTCTTTCATGTCATCCTTACAATATTCCTTTGAAAAATATGATACTTTTAGGGATATGAAAATGGAGGCAGGAGTGGTTATGTTACATGCTACTTCTCAGAGATGGGAAATATAGGACATGAATCTGTTGTTGTTGTGGTGGTTATTTTATACCACACTACTACATCAGCTGTGAGAAAGACGTTGGTGGTGAATACAAGTTAGAAGAATGGTAGGTGAGAATAAGACCTTAACCGACTGATTTGAGAGGCATGTCAGGCCACATTCTCTTTTCTTCTAGTAACCACAGCTCATTTGCTGAGGCTTTACATTTGTCCTGTACTCTTCTAAGCCCTCTACATGATTTATTTTATTTTTTTTTAGTGGATGACATTTGTGCACCTGATTTTTTTTTTTTTTTAATTATTGTGGTAAAATATACACAACATAAAATTTGCCATTCCAGCCGTTTTCAAGTACACAGTCCAGTGGCATTAATCACACAGTGCTGTGTAGCCATCACTGCTATGTGCTCCCAAAATGTTTTCATCACCCCAAACAGAAGCTCTGTGCCCATTAAGCAAAACTATTTTAAAATTATTTTATTAAACTTTTAATAAACCCCAAAGTTTACTTACAACATATATGTTAGATATAAAGAATTTTTGTAAAATGCTTTAAAAAAAACATTGCCAGTGCTTTTGAAAACCATGGACTCCCTCTGATTGCATAACCGTCCTGGGCCACTGCTGAAGTAATCATATCCCAGTACTTTGTTTATCGTTCTCTTCTTTTCTTTTCTTCTCTTTTTCACCACACTTCTTATATGATACATTGTTTGTTTGTTTAAATTCATATGAAGAGATTTATGAAGTTGTTTCCCTGTGGCCTACTCTGTTCATTCAGCATTCTGTTCCTGAGGCTCGTCAATGTTATTTATTACCTTTAGTTTTGGTTTTCAACCCCACTGTCTGTTGTCCATGCACATTTGGTTGTTACAAATAGGGTTGCTATGCTCACTCATCTATATACCATTACAAGGTCTTGCAGAATACTCTCACTGCCTTAAATATGATGCCCTGTGCTCCCTCTACTCATCCATTCCACCTTCCCTTTTTCCCATGGCAACCACTGCTATTTTTTTTTTTTTATTGTCTGTGTAGCCTTTTCTGGAGTTTCATATAGTTGGAATCCTACAGTATGTAACTTTTTCAGACTGGTTTCTTTCACTTGGCAGTAGGCATTTAAGTTTCCTCCATGTCTTTTTCTAGATTAATAGCTCATGGCTTTGTATCACTGATTGTATGGAGTATGCCACAGTCTGTTTTACTTATTTATTTACTTATTCATTCATTTTTTTAATTTTTTTATCTACTCACATATTGAAGGATATCTTGGTTGGTTCATAAACATACACGTGCAGGCTTTTATGTTAATATGTTTTCAACTCATTTAGGCAAATAGGCAGGAACATTATAGCTGGACCGCATACTAAGCCTATGTTTAGTTTTGTAAGAAACTGAAAAACTGTCTTCCAAAGAGGCTATGCCCCTTTGCAGTGCCACCAGCAATAAACGACACCTCCTGTTGCTGTACATGCTTGTAAGCATTTGTTGTCTGTTTTTTGGATTTTAGCCATTCTAACAGGTGTGTACTGATATCTCATTTCTGTTTTAATTTGCAATTCCCTAATTTTTTTTTTTTTTAATGACAGGTGACGATGAACATTTTTTCTAGCTTATTTGTCAATCTTCTTTGGTAAACTGTCTGTCAGGTCTTTAGCCTGTTTTGTAATTGTTCATCTTACTGTTGATTTTTAAATGTTCTTTGTATTTTTTACATATCAGTACCTTGTCAGATGGGTGTTTTGTAAATATTTTGTCTCAGTATGTGGCTTATCTTTTCATTTTCTTAATGGTGTCTTTCGCAGAGCAGCTTTTAATTTAATGAAGTTCTACTTATCAATTTTTTCTTTCCTGAATCGTGCTCTTTTGTTGTAGCTAAAAAGTCATTGCCAAACCCAAGGCCACCTAGATTTTCTCCTATTTTATCTTCTAGCACTTGTGTAGGTTTGCATCTTACAGTTAGATGTATGATCCTCTTAGAGTTAATTTTTGTGAAATGTGGAAGATTTGTGTCTAGATTCCTATTTTTCATATGTCAGCGCTCCAGTACCATTTGTTGAAAGTGACAATTCTTTACTTGTTATTTTGTTTCCTGAGCATTGCTGCTATAACAGAGTAACCTTTATTTTTTGATTGAAATCTTGGACACTTATGTCTGTTTTCCATCATTTCACTCAATTAGTCTCTTCTAAATTTCTGACCATGATTTCATGGTTAGTCTTGCTCTGGGAATGAGCACAGTATCACAGGATCCTGAAATCTAAAGCCTCTTGTTGAGAAATGATGAGGTTAAAACATAAAAAAGAATATTCTAAAAAAAACAAATGTGTGTACTATAAAACCAAAAACCAAACCCACTGCCGTAGAGTCAGTTCCGACTCATGGCGATCCTATAGGACAGAGTAGAACTGCCCCGTAGAGTTTTCAAGGAGTGCCTGGTGGATTCAAATTGCCAACCTTTTGGTTAGCAGCCGTAGCACTAAACCACTACACCACCAGGGCTTCCGTATGTACTGTATCTCTCATAAAGTAAAGAAGTTTATTGTAAGAGAAAACAATGTAGATTAGATAAAATTAACAAATATAAAAAGAGAAAATTACAACTAAGAAAAACCAACTCTGCAAGCATAATGAGTTGTAAATGGAGTCTAAAACCTTGTACCTCATAATATACATAGTTTTGAGATGTTAATAAGAATTCTGGAGAAAATAAATATGAGGCGTCTAACATTCCAATCTGTTGGGGAAACACTGCTTGTTATACCCCTCCTGCCCAGAGGGCTACTGCTAATGCTCTGCACCATTTGACAGTAAATAGCCCTGTGCAGCTCGGAGTTTGGAGAAGTATTTTACATTAGACCTATTTTTACAAGAATAAATACCTTGTGGAACCCCAATCCTGTGTGGAAAACGTTTTAGGGTTATCTATCCTATGAGTCGGAAACGACTCGATGGTACTAGTTTTTTTTTTTTTTTTTTTTATCCTATGAGTAGCTTACATTGAGCTTCAAAATAGGACCTAATCTTCCTGGTGAAGTTAAAAAGTAAGCAAATGCAGCAATATGTTACTAACTGCCTTAGTTATCTAGTGCTGCTATAGCAGAAATATCACAAATGGGTGGCTTTAACAAACAGAAATTAATTTTCTCACAGTCTAGGAGGCTAAAAGTCCAAAATTCAGGGTACTGGCTCTGGGGGAAGGCTTTTTAACTGTGTCAGCTCTGGAGGAAGGTCATGGTCTCTTTGAGTGTCTGCTCCTGGGCCATCTTTAGGTGGCTTGGCATATCTCTTCTGCCATCTCTGCTTCTTGTTTAATCTCTTTTATACAGGCATTCCCTGTTATGAATGTCTGACTTATGGACAACCCAGTTATTAACCAACTTCCATAAAGACTAGTATATTAACAATTTGAGGTACATACAATGGTTCCTAGTAACAAACAGGTGCTACTTTGCTATGCTCATCAAAACATTATTATTATTATTACTGTATTATTATGTTAAAGATATTTTAGTATATCTGGAAGTATTTCTTTAATGTTTTCTATGAATAGAAATGTACACTATGTATATATATACTGAGACCTATGTTTGACTAGCTGACATTGCATACAAACCGTACCTAACTGCTCAACTTACGTACAAGTTTGACTTAAAGAAAAATTTAGAAAAGGAACTTGTTCATAATCTAGGAATTGCCTGTATCTCAAAACAGATTGACTTAAAAAACACCCTACACTAATCCTGCCTCAGTATAAAAACCACGACCATTTCCAAATGGCATTATAATCACAGGCATACAGGGTAGGATTTACAATACATATTTTGGGGGAACACAATCCAATCCATAACAATACCTAGAAGAAATTTCAGTTTTCTCTTGAGAAACATTTTTTTCTTAACAGAATATTCTTGAAGAAATATACATACGAATCTTAATGTAGAGGATACTTAGTGATGCAGTGCTCAATACCTTCAGTATGCCACTGTTAAAATGCTATGAAATTTTGATATGGTCATATTTTGTCACATTCTCTGTGAGAAGACAAAGTGAAGACAACTTCAGCAAATGGATGAGGAGAGGTGAGACAGAATGACACAAGTAAGTGTGTGTTTATGTAAGTTCAGCCTGAAATAATGATAGAAGAGAGAAAATCGAGAGGAAAACACGGGCTTTATATTTTTTTAGCCAATTCTCATTGAATAGTGCACCATTTGGCTTACATTAAAAGTTACGTAGCAGAAATTTCGGCAAGATTTCCAATACAATTGTCCAACATTTATATGTATTTAATGACCAGGGCAGAATTATCACCAAATGAGCTAGACAACTTTCTTAACTTAAAAAAAAAAGCTCTGGTATAGTCTAACATGAGTCATATCTCAGAGAGACTTAAGAAAAATCATGGTGAAACTTTGGAGTAACAAATTCTGTTTGAGTTAATTGGTCTATAATAAGAATTGACAAGTTCAAGGCAATTGGGCACTTATGACATGATTTTCAAAATAGGTGGCTCCATCGAATAGTTCAGAAGAATCATTGCACAGAAATAAGTTTAATTGCAGGGGCAGTGGAGGTTCAGTGGTAGAAATTTCACCTTCCAATAGGACATCCAAGTTTGATTTTTGGCCAATGCACCTCACATGCAACCACCACCAGTCTGTCAGCAGCTGCTTGTGTGTTGCTATGATGCTAAACAGGTTTCAGAAGGGCTTCCAGACTAAGACAGACTTGGAAGAAAGGCCTGGTGATCTACTTCTGAAAAATCAGCCCATGAAAACCCTATCGATCACAATGTCTGATGCAATTGTGCATAGAGTTGCCATGAGTTGGGGCTGACTCAACAGCAACCAATAGCAACAAGTTTAAATATGTGAGAATTGAAATGACTAATGCAATAGTAATCTGTATCATGAAAATAATATGTATAATAATCTATATAATAATAATAACCTCATTTCCCCTGAATGAGCTCGAAGCCATGTCCTTTCTTGTAGACAGTGCAAGGGTGGTCTGCGGTAGGGTAACCTGACCACAAACCTCCTCCCTGCCCCTACCAGAAACTAATTGGGCCTGGTACTGAGCTAGATCTACCCAAATTCCTTATAACCATTTGCTTAAAAGCAACATAAAACAAACAAACAAACAAAAATATCTCTTTACCACCAAAGGAGTGAAGTATGAGCCTGATTCTCCTTTCATGATTATTGACAAAAACGATTCACTTTTGTTTTAGAGATTGCTCTTCTCAGCGCATAAGAGTTTCTTTGATTAATTTATCACCCCTTCAGAGGTGCTTTCTGGTAGATTAATATCCCCAGGTCACAACCATTCTCTAAATGACATTAAAAATGCTTTTGAGTTTTTCCCTTTTTTACACACAACATCATTAGCCATTTATATAAAAAATTAGACCTCAGAGGCAGTGCATTTTATTATCTCTCCACTTAAAAATGCAGTTCGAACTCATGAGGCTGACCGCCACATCTCTTTCTCTGTGAATTTCTCCTAACTCCCTTGCCACTCCTAGGCTACTGACCATTTTGTTTTGTGTATGTGTTTTTTTTTCACCTCTCCTAACTCATGAAAATGTATTACACTAATGAATGAGTAAAAGTGCATTTTGGTCTTCGTGTCTTATCCACCAGCCTTATCTTTCTCATGATGATGTCTTTTAGCTGCCAAGAATAACCTGTACTCATCTTTTCCTAATATGTGCATAATTACCTCATACATTAAAATTAAAATACCACCTCCCTGAGGGACTGAATTGCTGGGTTAAGGGCTGTGGGGACCACGGTCTCAGGGAATATCTAGCTCAATTGGAATAACATATGCTCTACACTCTACTTTGGTGAGTAGTGTCTGGGGTCTTAAACACCTGTGAGCTGCCATCTAAGATACTCCACTGACCTCACCCCTTCCAGAGCAAGGGAAAATGAGGAAAACTAAAGATACAAGGGAAAGATTAGTCCAAAGGACTAATGGGCCACAACTACCATGGCCTCCACCAGACTGAGTCCAGTACAACTAGATGGAGCCTGGCTACCACCACTGACTGCTCTGTCTGACAGGGATCACAATAGAGGGTCCTGGACAGAGCTTCATTAGCTCAGTAATGAAGTCACTCCTGAGGTTCGCTGTTCATCCAAAGATTTTTAGACAGGCCCATAAAAGAAAATGAGACTAAGGGGGCACACCAGACCAGGGGCAAGGACTAGAAGACAGGAGGGATCAGGAAAGCTGGTAATAGGGAACCCAAGGTCAAGAAGGGAGAGTGTTGACAGGTTGTGGGATTGTTCACGAATGTCATAAAACAATATGTGCGCTGTTTAATGAGAAAATAGTTTATTCTGAAACCTTAATCTGAAGGGCAATACAAAAAATTTGTATGCCACAATCAATAAGAAACATAACTCTAAATTAGAAAAAGGTATGTTTTTCTTAATTCTTCTAGACATTTCTATTTTGCGTACTGTCCTCTTTATTACATTCCACTTTGATAGTTACTCTATCTGTAATGTTTTTTATTGATGGAGTCTCTTTCTCACTTTCTCCAAGCCTTTGGACAAAGGTCATCAGATAAGGGAGGTCTTCCTGGGCTATTGGATTCCCAAAATTGAACACTCCCCTGCAGTCCTAACTTCTTTGCCTTACCTTTTTTCACAGCATTTATCCTCTAATGAATTAACAGTGGTTATTTTGCCACCATCTGATCACATCTCATGGTAACAACACATGTGGGCTGGGACTTTGCCTGTTGTGATTGCTGCACTATCCCCAGTTCCTGACAAAATCCAATAATAGTTGAATGGATAGACCTGAATATTCCTTGAATTTCTGTTTTGGTCTTACATATACTGTACAGGGGAGCCCTGGTGCTGCAGTGGTTAAGAAGTCAGCTGGTACCAAAAGGTCAGCAGGTCGAATCCAACAGCTGCTTCTTGGAAATCCTATGGACAGGCCTACTCTGTCCTACAAGATTGCTAGGAGTTGGAATCGACTTGATAGCAACGTGTTTTATGTATATATACATATATACACACACACACATACTGTATAAGAGGTACTGGACAATTGCAGAAAGGGACCCCAGCATTTATACTTTTATTATTACATGTATTCATATATTTTTTTATTATACCAGTATACATACAATAAAACATGCAATATTTCACCACTTTCTACATATATGCTTCAGAATTGATTATATTCTCTAAGTGGTGCAATTGTTCTCGCTATTTTTATCCAAATTATCCCACCTCCATTAGCATACATTCAATGCATTCTGAGCAAACACCCCCACTTCCAGGTGTTATATTGAAATGATTAAAGAATCTTTTCTCCGTACATCCACTTAGGGCATAGAGGATTTACTGTAAATTATAAAACAAGCACTGTATAATGTAATAGGCATACAGATATTTATTAACACTGGTAGTAAAAGTACCTATTATCACGAGGGCAAAGTTACAAATATTATTTTCAATCTTTGTTATCACATCAGTCACACACTGACAAGTGGAATTTATGTATCAGCTTATCTTTTAAGGAGTTTCTGATGTTTCAGACACTGTCTTTGCTTTTGAGAAGTTCCTGTTTGTAAGACCTACATCAGTCATGTTGTTGTTGTTGTTAGGAGTCATCGAATTGATTCTGACTCATAGTGACAATATGTGCAACAGGACAAAACACTGCCCGGTCCTGTGCCATCTTCATAATCTTTGTTATGCTTTAGTCCATTGTTGCAGCCACTGTATCAATACATCTTAAGGGTCTTCCTCTTTTTTGCTGACCCTCTACAAAGCATGATATCCTTCTCCAGAGACCTATCTCCCCTGATAACATGTCCAAAGTATGTGACATGTAGCCTCACCAGCCATCCTTCCTTCTAAGGAGCATTCTGGTTGTACTTCTTCCAAGACAGATTTGTTCATTCTTCTGGCAGTCCATGGTATAGTCAATATTCTTCACCAACATCATAATTCAAAGGTGTCAATCCTTCTTCGGTCTTCCTTATTCATTGTTCAGCTTTCCCATGCATATGAGGTGATTGACAACACTGTGCCTTGGGTCAGGCACACCTTAGTCTTCAAGGTGACATCGTTGCTTTTTAACACTTTAAAGAGGTCTTTTGCAGCAGATTTGCCCAATGCAATGCATCATTTGCTTTCTTGACTGCTGATTCCATTGGTTGATTATGGATCCAAGTAAAATAAAATCCTTGAATCTTTCAATCATTTCTCTGTTTATCATAATGTTGCTTATTCCATTTGTGAGGATTTTTGTTTTCTTTTATGCTGAAGTGTAATCCAGGCTGAAGGCTGTAGTCTTTGATATTCATCAGTAAGTGCTTCAAGTTCTCTTCACTTTCAGCAAGTAAGGTTATGTCATCTGCATAACACAGGTTGTTAACGAGTTTTCCTCCAATCCTGATGTTCCATTCTTCTTCGTATAGTCCATGAATTGTATAACACGAATATTATTATTCTGATTTTTCAAATGAGAAAAAAAATGCTCAGAAGGTGAACTTCAGACAAGTTCTACAATTTCAAAAGTGAAGCAATGTTGACATATTATGTTTCTCTCTGATTCTATAGTTCTTGTTCTTTGAGTTTCCTAATCTTGTTCATTCCATATTGATCACTGACTTACAGAATTCACTAGAACCAAGTGCTTTATAAGGCATTGGGTAGACATTTACCATATTAATGAACTGGTGTTCTTTTTTGTGGTTCTAGGTAACGGACTTATTAATGATGGCGTGGGAGAATCAGACCTTAGACTCGGAATTCATCCTTCTAGGAATTTTTGATCATAGCCCTACCCACATCTTCCTCTTCTCTCTGGTCCTGGGCATCTTCACAGTGGCCCTAATGGGAAATACTACCTTGATTTTTCTCATATACCTGGACACCCAGCTCCACACCCCCATGTACTTCCTCCTCAGTCAGCTGTCCCTCATGGACCTCATGCTGATCTGCACCACGGTACCCAAGGTGGCCTTCAATTACTTGTCTGGCAGAACAACCATTTCTGTGACAGGCTGTGCCACACAAATTTTTTTCTATGCATCACTGCTTAGCTGTGAGTGCTTCCTGTTGACTGTAATGGCCTATGACCGCTATGTTGCCATTTGCCATCCTCTAAGATACCCCAGTCTCATGAGCCTTAAAGTTTGTGGACTTATGGTTGCCTCCTCCTGGATTCTGGGGTCTTCCGATGGTGTCATTGATGCTGCAGCAACATTTTCTTTCTCCTATTGTGGGTCCCGGGAAATAGCTCACTTCTTTTGTGATTTTCCTTCTTTGCTAAGCCATGCATGCAATGACACATCAACATTTGAAATGGTTCTCTTTATCTGCTGTATAGGAATGATTGTTATCCCTGTAGTAATCATCATTGTTTCCTATACTAGAGTCCTTCTGGCTGTCATTCGCGTGGGATCTGGGGAGGGTCGCCACAAAGCTTTCACCACCTGTTCCTCCCACCTCATGGTGGTTGGAATGTACTATGGAACAGCCTTGTTTGTATACATCCGGCCCACTTCTAATCATTCCCCCACCCAGGACAAGATGGTGTCCATCTTCTACACCATCCTTACTCCCATGCTTAATCCCCTCATCTACAGCCTCCGCAACAAAGAAGTGACCAGAGCATTCATGAAGGTATTAGGGCAGGGCAAGTCTGGAGAATAAATTCTGCAATTGTCTTTATTCTTTGTTTTCTGCTAAGTACTTCTCTTTCAAAAAATCAAGTAATGAAAACTCTATGGAACACTGTTTTACTCTGACACACATGGGATCACCATGAGTTGGAATCAACTCAAAAAAAACAGGTTATAGGACTTTTATTGCAATGCATGAGATTTTTTCGTTTTTTTAAGTAAAACGTCTTGTCTTTATTTGGTGTTAGCTGCTGTCAAGTTGGCTCCGACTCATAGTGAGTGGCTCAATCCTGTGTCATCTTCAGGACTGTTGGTATGCTAGAGACCAGTGCTGCAGCCACTGTATTCTTGAGTGCCTTCCAACCTAGGGAGTTCATCTTAAAGAATTACTTTGACAACATTTTGTTGTGGTCCATTTGGTTTTCATTGGTTAATCTTTCTGAAGTAGATCTCCAGCCTTTTCTTCCTACTTTGTTTTAGTCTGGAAGCTCCATTGAAGCCCATCCACCATGGGTGATCCTACTAGTATTTGAAATACTGGTGACATATTTTCCAGAATTATAGCAACATACAAGCCATCACAGTATGAAAAACTGACAGGTGGGTGGTAGATTCTTTAGTAGTAAGTATTATTTTTTGTTATAACTCTGTTCCAGTCACCTTCTCTCCAATAAATATAAGTTAATTTCAGTTGAACATTATTATTGGTATTATCTAACCATAAGAGGATCAAGTTTTTCCAAAATTGACAATTGCTTTTGCATTTCACCTCAATGAATAGGAATACAGCTTATGGAACTTGCATGAAATCATATAATGTATTTTTGGCCAAAGGAGTTATTGTAAAAAAAAAAAAATCACATCCAGGATTTTTGTAGTTAAGTGGTCAAATAGGTATTTCCTAAGTGATCCAAGGTAATAATTTAATAAAATATTATTCAGACTCTGTGTGCAGTGAACTCTTTTTATCTCCAAATGAATAGTGAATTTGCACATAAATCAATTAATGTGCTATCAGTTATCATGTGTTAATAATATTGATCCATAACATGTGTAGATTGATGATTTGAGCATTTATTTCACCACTTTTTACATATCTAGTTTTAAGGAGGGGAAGATAAAGAAAGTGTTCATTATCTTAATTATTTTCTTAACAATTAAGCAAGAAAGAACTGCATTATTATGTTGTAATCTTACCAAGGAAACCCTGGTGGCATAGTGGTTAAGAGCTATGGCTGCTAACCAAAGGTTGGCAGTTTGAATCCACCAGGTGCTCCTTGGAAACCTTATGGGGCAGTTCTACTCTGTCCTATAGGGTCACTATGAGTCAGAATCGACTCGATGGCAATGGATTTTCTTTTTTTTTAATCTTTGCAAGAACAATGGTGTAACAGATTTAATCAGCCAACTGGAAGTCATTTGTCCAAATTAGGAAATTGATTTTTATATGATCTATCTCTAATTATAATGCAGTTTGGATTAGTTAAAACATATTTATTGATATTTATGTATCTGTGATTATACTGAAGTGTAGATGATTTAATTCAGATCGACAGCTGATATTTTTTTAAACAATAACAAAAAAAAGATTGCTTTCTCCTTCTTGCTCTAAAATTAGTTTTACCAAAGTTATCAATGTGTAAACTTATAAATAATAATAATATTAACTTTTCTAATCACTGGAAACCCTGGTGACATAGTGGTTAAGAGCTACAGCTGCTAACCAAAAGTTGGCAGTTCGAATCCACCAGGCACTCCTTGAAAACTCTATGGGGCAGTTCTACTTGTCCTATATGGTGGCTATGAGTCCGAATTGACTGGATGGCAGTGGGTTTGGTTTTTGCCTCTTTTTCTAATCAGTTGAAATTGCTGATAAGCAAGATGCATCTAGAGAATATTTAAATTTTTCCTGACAATAGAGAAACCAAAGTTAGGCTCTTGCCTTTGTTCCTATTCTGACCAAACCCCCAGCATGCAGGACAATTGTCACTGCTCCAGAGGGGCCTTTTGCAACTTCCCAATTGAATGATTCATCCTCCTCTGAATTACAGTATCACTAATAATTTAATACTTTCTTCCATCATTTTGTTTAATTTATGTCATGAGTGGGTTCCATACCTGGTGAGGGCATGAACTATATTACATATGTCTTAATATTACTTAAAACACTGAGGAAAATTAAGAATTGTTCAAGAAAGTCATATATATATATTTGTATATGAAAACAATTACTATCACTCTGGCTACCATGAAGCACAAGCTCTCTTTCTCCTTTTTTCATTCTTCCTCACTCTCATAGATGGCTATTGGTCCATCATAGTTCATTTCTAAATCTAGTGGTTTTATTCCTTTGTGTTCAGGAAACTTTCTCTTGAGATCATCTAGAATCAATATTTATCTCAATTTCCTTTAAATTTCTAGCCCGGGATGTTGCCAATCTCATCAAATCCACCAAACTCCTACTTTCATTGGCCTGCTGATTTTAAATGCAATTTTATAGGTGAAAGTTTGAGATTATCTACAAGTAGCAGGGCTTGAATCCTAACTATAACCATACCTAGTATTTTATTTCTCTCAGTTAGTAACTTAATACAGATATCATTTATATTAACACCACTTTAATTCATAAACAAAATAACAAACTAAGAAAGCAATCATGCAATAGGGCAATGTTGCTCTAAAGTTTTAGGAAAATTAGCTATTATGTTCATTCAACAATAATATGATATAGCCAGATTTCTCTGTATCAGTCTTATACATCTTTATATGTATTTTTGTGACCATACTGTAGACCTCTCCCTTCAACCCTCTGACACACACACACAAACACACACACACTATGCATTTTTGTGTTATTGGATGACATTTGGAACCTCAAATCTTGCAAGATATTACTAGGCACATTATGATTTCCCAGGGATAGAAGCAGAATGCTTCCATGGGCATTGATTGTGGATCCAAGTCAAATGAAATCTTTGACAAGTTCAATCTTTTCTTCATTTATCACTATGTTGCTTATTGGTCCAGTTGTGAGGATTTTGTTTTCTTTATGTTGAGGTGAAATCCATACTGAAGCCTGTGGTCTGTGATTTTCAGCAGTAAGTGCTTCTAGTCCTCTTCAATTTCATCAAGGTAGATTGTGTCTTCAGCATAGAACAGGTTGTTAATGAGTCTTCTTTCTATCATGATGCTGCATTCTTCTTCATATAGTCTAGCTTCTTAGATTACCTGCTCATCATACAGATTGAATACTTATGGTGAAAAGATGCAATCACGACACACACTTTTCCTGACTTTAACAACACTGTATGTCCTTGTTCTGTTCCAACAATTGCCTCTTAGTCTATGTACAGGTTCCTCATAAGCACAATCAAGTGTTCTGGAATTCCCATTCTTCACAGTGTTATCCATAATTTGTTATGATCCACACAGTCAAATGCCTTTGCATAGTCAAGAAAACAAAGGTAAACATATTTCTGGTATTCTCTGCTTTCAGCCAGGATCCATCTAACATCAGCAATGATATCCCTCACTCCACTTCCTTTTCTGAATCTGACTTGAATTCCTGACAGTTCCCTGTTGATGTACTCCAGTTGCTTTTGAAAGATCTGCAGGAAAATTTTACATGCTGTGATATTAATGATATTGTTCAATAATTTCTACAATCGGTTGAATCACCTTTCTTTGAAATAGGCATAAATATGTGTCTCTTCCAGTTGGTTGGCCAGGTAGCTACCTTCTTGGCATAGACCAGTGAGCACATCCAGCACTGTATCCATTTGTTAAAACATCTCAATTGGTATTCCATCAATTACTGGATGCTTGCTTTTTGCCAATGTCTTCAGTGCATCTTGGACCTCTAAGCTCAGTACCATTAGTTCCTGATCATATGTACCTCCTGAAATGGCTGAAGATTTTTACCAACTTCTGCAGTCTGAAAATGATCTAACATGCAATCAGGATGTATTGATAATTACTGGTGGTTGGAATGCCAAAGTTGGAAATAAAGAAGAAGGATCAGTAGTTGAAAAATACAGTCTTGGTGGCAGAAACAATGCTGGAAATCACATGACGGAATTTTGCCAGACCAACGACTTCTTCATTGCAAATACCTTTTTTCAACAGCATAAATTGCAACTGTACAGTGGGCCTCACCAGATGAAGTACACAGGGATCAAATAGACTATATATTTGGAAAGAGACAATGGAAAAGCTCAATATCATCAGTTAGGGACTGAGGGTGGAACAGACCATCAATTGCTAATATGCAAGTTCAAGTTGAAGTTGAAAAAAATTAGAACAAGTCTACAAGAGCCAAAGTACGACCTTGAGCATATTCCACCTGAATTTATAGACCATCTGAAGAACAGATTTGACGTGCTGAACACTAATGACCAAAGAACAGATGAGTTGTGGAATGACGTCAAGTACATCATACATGAAGAAAGCAAGAGGTCATTAAAAAGACAAGAAAGAGAAGACCAAAATGAATGTCAGTAGAGACTCTGAAACTTGCTCTTGAAAGTCAAGTTGCTAAAGTGAAAGGAAGAAATGATGAAGTAAAAGAACTGAACAAAAGATTTCAAAGGCTGGCTCTAGAAGACGAGGAAAAGTATTATAATGAAATGTGCAAAGACCTGGACTTAGAAAACCGAAAGGGAAGAACATGCTCAGCATTTCTCAAGCTAAAAGAACTGAAGAAAAAATTCAGGCCTTGAGTTGCAATATTGAAGGATTCTACAGAGAAAATATTAAGTGACACAGGAAGTGTCAAAAGAAGATGGAAGGAATACACAGAGCCACTATACCACAAATAATTTGTCGACATTCAAACATTTCAGGCGGTAACGTATGTCTCCATTGTGGCTGTATCAATTATTTCTCAGATTCAGTTAGGGTCTCACTGAATATTCTGTTACCTAAAGACTATGTTGTAAATTTAACCTCAAATATACATTTTTTTTAAGTGGGAAGGGTAATTATTAATGTATGATTAATAACTAATAACTACATGTAAGTATATAACTAATAACAAATTAAATAATAAAAATAAACACACGCATGTAGCAAACAGAGAGAAAATATTAAACCTAATGCTATCCTCATTTCTGTAATTGGTCACAGGGTCACATTTACTATTTATGACTTCTTTTTTCAAGTACTAATTTCATATTTCCCTTTCCCTCAGCTGGAACATTAGCTGATATGGATACTTTACCTGGTGAAGTGACTCAAATCTTCATTCTCAAAGGGTCTTGCTGCATTTTTTCTGATTGCTGTAGTTTCCCATTAATCTTTACTATTGAACATGAGGAGGATGGTGAGACTTGTCTCACATACTCTGGACATGTTATCAGGAGGCAGCAGTCCTTGGTGAAGCATATTTTGCTTGATAAAATAGAGGACCAGTGAAAAAGAGAAAGACCCTCAACAAGATAGCTTGACACAGTGGCTGCAACAATTGACTCAAATATGTCTAAGATTGTGAGGATGGCTCAGGACTGGGCAGCGTTTCATTCTTTTGTACATAGAGTCGCTATGAGTTAGAATCTACTCAACACCTAACAACAACATAACATTAAACATGAAAGTAATAAGAAGTACCCTGCAGAAAGTCCTGGGTTTCACTTAGTCTACTGTGCTTCTACTGTATAGCAGAAATAAAAATTTCCCTTGGTAATAGAATGAATCACTTCATCCAGTAGATTAACTCTTGTTTTATTAATTTATCCTGCTTGATCACTGTCATAAGGAGCACAAAATGTCTGGATGGCAATCTCGTCATCCAATTATTGGAACCATAGTTGTGTTCTGTAGTGGAATCATTTCCCACATGAGGGTTGCCATATATTGAATTGTGTTCCCCAAAAATGTGTGTCAATTTGGCTAGGCCATGGTTCCCAGTATTGTGTGATTGTCCACCATTTTGTGATCTGATGAGATTATCCTAAGTGATGTAAATCCTCACCTCTATGACATTAATGAGGCAGAAGTAGAGGCAGTAATGCTAAAGAGGCAAGACTCGATTTACTGGATTAAGTTGTATCTTGAGTCAATCTCCTTTGAGACATAAAAGAGAGGACTGAACAGAGAGAAGGGGCACCTCATGGCACTACAAAAGAAAAGTTGGAAACAGCACATCCTACAGACTCAGGTCCTTGAGATGAAAAGCCCCTACACTAGGGGAAGATTGATGACAAGGACCTTCCCCCAGAACTGACAGAGAAAGAAAGCCATCCCCAGAAGCTGTCATCCTGAATTCAGGCTTCAAACCTTCTAGACTGTGAATAAATGTATTTCTATTTCTGAAAACCACCCACTTGTGGTATTTATATTATAGAAGCACTAGATAACTAAGAGACAATTTGGTACCAGGACAGTGTTTTGCTGCCCTAACTGATACCTACAGAGTAGAAGTGGTTTTGGAATTGAATTATGGGTAGAGGATGGAAGAGTTTTAAGCAGCATAATAGTAAAAGCCTAGATAGCCTTGAAGAGGCTGTTGGTGGAATTACGGACGTCAAACACAATTTTGATGAAGACTCAGAAGGAAGTGAGGAGAGCTGTAACAATGAGAAGCAGCAGCAGAGAAGTGGCAGCAGCAGAATCAGAAGACCAGTATGAGACAGTGTGGGAGCTAACCTGCAGAACGAAAGAACTGAGTGCCTTCAGGCAGGAGGCTTCCTGGCAGAGTTGGGCACCTCTGGGCACTTCTCAGAGGAGCTAGGCTTGCCAACTCACAAAGCGAGAGAGCTATGTGCCTCTGGCCAAAGTTTATTGGTGAAGTGGGGTGTCTCCAGGCACTTACTGGTAGAGCTAAGGAGCTTTGGAACACTTGTCTGAGCAGAGCAGATGACAGGCTGGCCCCAAGGGGCCAAAAGGCCAAGGAACCAGGAAGCAGAAGCTGAAGAGACAAGGAACACAAGAAGCAGAGCTGCCTCAGTCTCAAAGGGTAGGGCCACAAACTCTGGGGTTTCAAATGGTGGGGTCATGGTTTCAAAAAGTCATATCTTCTCCAACTCTGTTCTGGGATGTAGGGCTGCCTTTCACAAGTGCCAGTGGGATGGAGCCAGATTTGCTGCCCCAGCTGAGGGGGCAAGTCTGCCATCCCCAAGGAACAGAAGAATGTGGCCTGCCAGTGCCAAGGGGTGGAGTCGCCGCTCAGGTGGCCTAGGACAATGGGGCTGCCCAAAGCCAAGGGAACAGATGTCCCATTCCAGTTGGCCTGGGAGGCGAAACTGAAGCCCAGGACCAAGGGCCTTCACCCAGAATCCAGAGAATGTGACCATCACCCAGAGTCTGGAGGGCAGGGCCATTGCCTAAATGGTCTCAGAGAGCAGAGGATTGTTTTCAAACCTTGAGAGCTAATGTAATGTGTTCTGCTAACTTGCTTGGTGCCTGTTATCCCTTCTTTCCCTCCAGTTTCTCCCACTTGTAGTGGAAATGTCTACCTTGTGCCTGTTCCACCATTGTACTCTATAAGCAGAAAATTTGTATTCCAGATTTCACAAATGAAGAGGAAGTTTTGGAATTTGGACTTGGAGTTGATTTAAACTTTTGTGATGATATGATGGGTTGAACGTGTTTTACATGTGGCAAGGACATGAATTTTGAGGTGCCAAAAGATGGAATATCATGGATTGAATTGTGTCCCCCAAAAATGTGTGTCAACTTGGCTCACTCATGATTGCCTTTACTGTGTTGTTGTCCACCCTTTTGTGACCTGATGTAATTATCCTGTGTGTTGTAAATCCGAGTCCCTGTGATGTTTATGAGGCAGGATTAGAAGCAGTTATGTTAATGAGGTAGGACTTGATACAAGATTAGGTCATATTTTGAGGCAATCTCTTTTGAGATATAAAAAAGAGAATCAAGCAGGGAGGAGAGGGATATCATACCACCAAGAAAGAAGTGCAGGAAATGGACTGTATCCTTTGGACCTGGGGTTCCTGTGCTGAAAAGCTCCTAGACCAGGGGAAGATTGATGACAAGGACCTTCCCACAGAATGACAGGCAGAGAAATCCTTCCCTGGAAACTGGCACCCTGAATTTGGACTTCTAGCCTTCTAGACTGAGAGAATAAATTTCTGTTTGTTAAAGCCATCCACTTGTGGTATTTCATTATGGCAGGGACTAAGATCTCCAAGCCAGCAGAGGTCAGTGTTGCCACCATAGGAAATGAATATTCTGCAAATAGATTATAAGGTGTAATAGTTAGAGAAGGTACTTCAACTTCTACCCCTTGATTCCCAGACAGATGTATTTTGTCAATGGGGGAGAGAGAATCATACCATAATCTCTGATTGAAAGCATAAAACTACATCCTATAAGATAGATCCCTATCCTTGCAGAGTGTTGTCTCTCAGCTAGTGTGGCAATTGAATTAATAAGCTATTCCACATTTTCATTAGGCCAGCTTCTTCTTTTTGATGATGTACAAGGTAAGATCAGTTGCTTCTCTAGGCAAGAACCCATGACTGCACTTCATTTGCTATGAAATGAGTTCCTTGATCGCATGCAATGCCATGTGGCATTTCATGGTGGTGGACTAGAAAACCTGTGAGTCCAAGAACGATGGTGCCAACAGAATCTCAGACAGCAAATACATATATAGAATATTCGTTTATTCCACTGAGGATAAATTTTTGACCTTTTCATAATAGAAGAGATTCAATGTTTAACAACAACAACAACAAAAAACAACCAAATTAAAAAAAAAATGGGCAAAGACTTGAACAGACATTTCATCAAAGAGGATATTCAAATGGCCAACAAGAACATAAAGATATGCTCAAAGTCATTAGTGATTCGGGAGATGTTAGTCAACACCACAATTAGATAGTACTTCACTCCCACTAGGATGGCTAAGATTAAGAAAAAAAAATAATAAAAAATAACAAATGTTGGCAAGGTTGCAGAGAAATTGCAACTCTCATCCATTGCTGTTAGGAATGCAAAATGTTACAGTCGCTGTGGAAAACAGTTTGGCAGTTGCTCTAAACATTAAAATGGAGCTATCATATGATCCAGCAATCCCACTCTTAAGTATATATGCAAGAGACCTGAAAGCAGCAATGTTAACAGGCACATGTACACCAATGTTCATTGCAGCACTATTCAAAATAGCCAAAAGGTGGAAATGACCCAAATACCTATGAGCAGATGAATGATAAACAAAATGTAGTGTATACACACAATGGAATATTACTCTGCAATAAGAAAGAAGACCTGATACTGATACATGCCATGAAATGGATGAACCTTGAAAATATGCTGAGTGAAATAAAGATTTTACATATGTATATGTACTAGGAGGGAGAAGGAAAGAGAAAGGAATCTTTGTTTAGTTAGCATTGAGTTGCTGTTTATGGGAATGAAAAACATGGGAGTGGTTGTTGGTGATGGCTTCACAACATGATTGATGTAATTTGTTTCATTCAATTGTACAATTGAAAAATATTGGAATAGCAAATGTTGTGTTACTTTTAGGTTTATAACAATTAAAAAAATGAACTATGTAGACCACACATGGAGTCACCATGAATCAGAATCAACAAAGAAAAAAAAGTGAAAAGAACAACATACATAAGGGAGGAAGAGTAGTATAGATACAGATTGTAAGTTACCTAAGTTGGTATCTATATAAGCCAAGTTGTTATAAATTTAAGTGGTTAAATGTAATCATTGTGATAACCACAAAGAAATGAAATAAAAAAGTATTCACACACACACAAAGAATAAGAATGAGAGAAACAAAATGGTTCAGCACACATATGCAAAAAATCTATACACAAAAGAAGTCAGTGCTGGAGGAAAAGATGAACAAAGAGCATACAAGACACAAAAAACAAATAGCAAAACGTCAGACGTAGTCTTCCTTTATTGGTAATTACCATGAATTTAAATGTATTAAACACGCTAATGAAGAAACTGATTGGTATAAAGTCAGGAAAGGTGTGCATCAGGGTTGTATTCTTTCACCATACCTATTTAATCTGTATGCTGAACAAATAATACGAGAAGCTGGACTATATGGGAAGAACGGGGCATCAGGATTGGAGGAAGACTCATTAACAACCTGCGTTATGCAGATGATACAACCTTGCTTGCTGAAAGTGAAGAGGACTTGAAGCACTTACTAAGGAAGATCAAAGACCACAGCCTTCAGTATGGACTGCATCTTAACATAAAGAAAACAAAAATCCTTACAACTGGACCAATGAGCAACATCATGATAAACGGAGAAAAGATTGAAGTTGTCAAGGATTTCATTTTACTTGGATCCACAATCAACAGCCATGGAAGCAGCAGTCAAGAAATCAAAAGACTCATTGCATTGGGTAAATCTGCTGCAAAGGACCTCTTCAAAGTGTTGAAGAGCAAAGATGTTACCTTGAAGACTAAGGTGTGCCTGGCCCAAGCCATGGTATTTTCAATCGCATCATATGCATGTGAAAGCTGGACAATGAATAAGACAGAAGAAGAGCTGAGGCCTTTGAATTGTGATGTTGGCCAAGAATATTGAATATACCATGGACTGCCAAAAGAATGAACAAATCTGTCTTAGAAGAAGTACAGTCAGAATGCTCCTTAGAGGCAAGAATGGCTAGACTTACATACTTTGGACATGTTGTCAGGAGGGATCAGTCCCTGAAGAAGTACATCATGCTTGGCAGAGTACAGAGTCAGAGGAAAAGAGGAAGAGGTGGATTGACGCAGCGGCTGCAATGATGAGCTCAAGTGTAACAACAATTGCAAGGATGGTGCAGGACGGGGCAGTGTTTCGTTCTGTTGTGCAAAGGGTCTCTATGAGTCGGAACCGACTTGACAGCACCTAACAACAACAACAACAACACTCAAGAAACAGAGAATGGCAGATTGGATTAAAAAAAAAAAAAAAACTATATGCTGTCTACAAAAAACACACCTCAGGCACAAAGAGCCAAATAAATTGAAAGTTGAAGGATGGAAGAAAACATTTTAAAACAAAATAGACTTTAAGTCAAAATCTATTACAAGAGAAAAAGGACACTATACAATGATAAAAGGGACATTTCATCAAGAAGACATAACTATTATAAGTATTTATGTACCTAACATCAGAGCCTCAAAATTTTTAAAGTAAACACTGACAGAATTGCAAGTAGAAATAGAAAGCTCTATACTAATAGTTGGACACTTTAATACATCACATTTGATAATGAATAGAACAAAAAAAAAATTTTAGGACAAATACAGGATCAACAAAGGAGTAGACTACTTGGACAGCATGATCTAAAAGACATACATAGAACTCTCCATTCAGCAACAGCACAATATACGTTTGTTTCCAGTGCACATGAGTCATTCTTCAGGATAAGAATACATCAGGACACAGAGCTAGTCTCAATAAATTTAAAAAGACTGAAATCATTTAAAGTATCTTTTCCTATGACAATGAGATGAGGCTAGAAATTAACATAAAGAAAACTGGAAAATACACAAATACACCCACTCCTCATTTTTCAACAGGGTTAGGTTCCAAAGACAGGTCATTATGTTAAAATCAGCATTCTGCAAAACTGGAGGAGGATCACATCAGATCACAAAATGAAGGATGACTGCACCATTACATAACTGCCAAATTACATCATTTCATAACTACCAAATTTCATCATCATCTCACTGCTAATTACATCATTACAGAGCTTCCCAATTACATCATTACATAACTGCAAAAGTACTGAGAATCATGGCCCAGCCAAGTAGACGCATATCCTTAATCATCACAGCCATCGTTACTCTCTCACCTTATATCTCATCGTTACCTCCCAACTTTCATTATTAACGTGCAAAATAGACGAATAATAGAATTTTTACTGTTGTCGTAAATGTGAAATGTCAGATAATGAGATAGTCAATAAATGAGGAGTAGGCATAGGTGGAAACTAAATAACACGCTACTCAACAACCAACAGGTAAAAGAAGAAATCAAGAGAGAAAAAAAAAAAAAATACTTAGAGTCAGAGGAGAATAAAACTTCAACATTCCAAAACTCTATATTCAACTTTTTAAGGAACTGTCAAAATGTTTTCAAGTTGGCTGCATAATTTTGCATTTCCACCAGCAGCATATGATGGTTCTGATTTCTGCACATACTCCCTATTAAAACAAGTTCTTCTTTAAAAAAAAAAAATATATATATATATATATATATAATTATAACCATCCTAGTTGTAGGTGTAAAATGGAATATCATTTTGGTTTGAATTGCATTTCTCTAATGACAAATGATGCTGAATATCCTTTCATCTGCTTATTAGCCATTTAGAAGAACGCATACTTCACTAATTTTTAAACTGGATCTTTTGTCTTATTAGTGTTGAGTTATAAGTGTTCTTTATGTATTTGGGATACTAAAGCCTTTATCAGTTATACGATTTGCAAATATATTTTCTCTGATTTATGAGTTATCTTTTCACTTTATTGATAATGTCCTTGGAATCATAAATGTTTTTATTTTGATATTCTCAAGTTGATCTATTTTTTCTCTTATTGTTTATGCTTTTGTTTTTCATGCTATTTGTAAGAAATCATTACACTGTCCAAGGTCACAAAGGTATATGCCTATGTTTTCTTCTAAGAGTTTTATAATTTTAGTTCTTATATTTAAGTCTTTGATCCATTTTGAGTTAATTTTTGTGTGCGTTGTGAGGTGATTTTATTCCTTTGCATGTGGATGTCCAGTTGTTCCAGTATTATTTATTTAAAAGACTTATTTCCTATTGAATTAGTATCCTTGTCATAAATCAATTGACCATATATGTGTGTGTTTATTTCTAGACCCTTAATTCTAGTCCCTTCATCTATATGTTAATCCTTATGTTATTACTATACTGGTTTGATTACCGTATTTTATAGGAAGTTTTGAAATTGGGAAGAGTGAGTCATCTAACTTCATTCTTTTTCAAGATTTTTTGACTGTTCTTGGACTCTTGAATTTCCTTAAGAGTTTTAGGATCAGTTTGTCTGTTTCTGCCTAGGGAAGGTTATTAGAGACTCATCACTTAAGGTTTTTACTGAAGGCTGCTAATAAAAGTATCTCTGCCTCACAAATATCAAAATTCAAGACTCTGAGAAGGGAATAAGGTATTCATCCTAAACCACTTTTTTTCTATGAACAAAGATGGCCCAACTTGCTATTTGAATGTGAAGTAGAGAAAATACATTTTCTGTAGTGTTTTAGTATTAAAATAAGAGAGAATATATTTTCTGGTTTAGCTGTATAAGCTGTAATTAAAATCTTTAGTCTTTGAAAATGGCAATTATTTGCTCTGGAATCAGTCTCATGATTGTTCCATTGTAGAAAAACAAATTCCATTGTAGAAAAACGAGGTAATCCAGATTTTTGTGGTTGATTAAACCATGTTTCTCTCCGAGGTGACAAAAACAATGAGCGATACTATCAGGACCCAAGATAATTGAGCAAAACCTGGACCCATCTTGTGATCGAAACCAGGATGGTGTAAAGAGGCCTGCAAGATGTCAACATTGAGTCACTTCGTCATTACATCCCCCGCGAAGAAGAATCAACATTCCTGGAAATTTCTAAACCCTGACCTTCTCCCTATAAATCCCTCGTGTAGCCCTCTTGGGGCAGACAGAATCTGGGAGAAACTTTGCCCCCTCTGTCTCTTGAACACAATGTTGAATAAAGCCCTGTTGCTGCTTACCTCCTCCTGTCTCTCTATTGGCTTGCGGCAGGCGACTCAAATCCGCAATCTGCGGTAACAAATGTCTCCTAGAAACATGAAAATCTGGGCCTACATAAAGAACCAAAGAACAGTTGTAGGCAGAGTGCACCACTCTTACCAGTTAGGGAATGGTGGGAATGTTCTGAGAGTAAAATTCTCAGACACAAGCCAAGGGCCAGTAACACAAGCAGCCTGTTCTAAGGACAGCAGCCTCAGACATGTTATGTTAATGCATTTCCGCAGTCTCCAACCTTGGCTCTTTGCTTTCAGTGCCATCCAAAAATTCTTCTACATGTCATTGGTCACATTCTATTTAAAACCCCAGAATAGTTATGTTAAGGTCACTACTATCTTCAGGACATGAACTATTGACATGCTGTCTAGATTCACTCTTCCTGAATGATTTGATGCACTTCTAGAAATACTGTCGGCAGACAGCTTTCATCTGTCAACCTTTACATTTTCAGGGATTGCTTCAGCAGCAGAGAGTTGCCTTGCCCAGTAAGTCTCACATCCAATGACTGAGTAATGTAGAATTATAAAGACCAAGCAATATTGACCAATTTAGGCCAATGCGAAAGGAGAAATCCAACTTCAGAGTTCCCCATTCGGTAAGCCGAAGCTTTCGCTGGGGTGTCGGAGTTGGATCACTTGCCACCCAGAGGCAATGAGGACCCCATCACTGGATGTAAGTGGGGCATGAGAATCCCTGGCACTAGGGGGATGCCCAAGGTTTTTGAAAGAGTTGAGGGTGGAGACTTGGGATCAGCTATGGAAAGAAAATTAGCTAACGTAACATGTCAGGCCTTTGAAAAAATATGTGGCAAATAGTGACTGTTCCTGAATTAGGATGGCTATTGCTAAGTTCAGTTGGTTCTCTGGAAAAATAACCAAAAGATATAAGTCATTAATTGACATTTGAAAGCTACGTGAAAGCCAGATGGGTCGTTAGGAATATATTATCTCCTTTTAGAGAGGGAGGACAAATTAAGCCATGGTCAAGACAGAAAAGTTAATAATGAGAGTAGTGGAGCTTTAAGAAGTTTAAATTACCAACCAAGAGAGGTATCTGATACATGAAATGCTGACATCTGTGTTTATGTCTCTGAATTTCTTGAATTCCTATATTTCTTTAAACCCTCTGAATATGCTGAAATCTCCTGCCATCTTGGTAATAATCTAGCCAAAATCAAGCCACACAGTTTGCCACTGAGTTTATTTTTGACTCATGTTGACACCATGCGCAATGTCCCCTTAATCAGAGGCTATGCAGAGGCTTCTACCCCATCAGACAACATATACATCTTCTGGATATACCCTGATAGCCTCCCCTGGCCACAAGGCCTATAAATAGGATTAAGTTACAATCTAACAAAGCAGAAGAAATGCTGGGTCTGATAAAGGAGAAAAGGAACTGTATCACAAAGAGGTATAATATTTTACCAGTAGAGACCAATAGAGTTCAGGTGGGACTGGATGGAATCGAGGATGATAGATCAAACAGACCAAAACATAGGTTAGTAAGGGAGAGTTTATCAACTTAGAAGCACTCATCTAGGACCAGATTTAACATCCTAACAGTAACCCATGAGATGGCCTAAACTTGCTATTTGAATGGCTCCTAGAAACGTGGAAATCTGGGCCTACATAAAGAACCAAAGATCTCCTGAAATGGGCAAAATATTAGAGTATTAGGCAATTTTTTTTTCTAATTTGAATCACTCTGAAATATAATTGTTTGCTTAAAGCAGAAATAATAACAACATATTGTAAAGTTTATAATGTAAGTAAAACTAAATTGCATAACAACAATAACACATTGAATGGGACAGATAAATTAGGTGTATATGGTTGCAATGTTCTTATATGTAAAATGGTATAATATTAGAAGATAGACTGATAAATTAAAGATGTAATTGTAAACCCTATGGTAACCTCTTCAGAAAAAGAAGTGTAACTGACAAGGTAATAGTGGAAATAAATTTACTAATAAAAATTTCTCATATAATCCAAAAGCAGACAGGAAAAAGGGACAAATTGAATAGAAAAAAATCTAGCAAGAAGGCAGACATAAATCCAACCCTATTGATATTTACATTAAATATACACCATATAATCATTCCAATTAAATAAATATCAAGAATTATATGAAGACAAAGGTCAGTTGTCCCAATACAAAGTGGGAATGCCTCGCACACTTTCTTGAATTGAGCCAGTTTTCCAAACTGGAACCATAGACTGATGAGGAAGATGGGTTCCCTGAAGAATCCTGCAACACCATACAGAATGAACATAGCAACAGTTTTACCAGTCCAGGGACTAGTATGACTCATATAGCCATGTAATTCAATGACTGTGCTCTGCGGAAAGGAGAATATAAACCACTTCGAGGACTATCAGACAGTGTTTGAATTAATTTTGATACTCAGAGTCCAGCAGCATTATCATGGCCTTACAGAAGAGTTGACACATGGAGTCCAGCAATAAATTTATTCCTGGCCAGGGTGCAACTTGGACTGTGTCAACTGATCCAGTGGGATAAGAGCTATCACAGTGGGGAAAGTCAAGTGGAAGTCTCTACAGCTGCTCTCCCACACTGGCTAAGGAAGTAAATCAAAACTAATACTGTACCACAGGTGAGATGGTAGCTATAGGGCCATTCTTAAAGGTGTAAAACTGCACTGTCCAATGTAGTATCAGATAGACACGCCATTACTGAGCACTTGAAATGTGACAAATTGAGCTGATAAACTGAATTTTTAATTTTATTTAATTTAACATAAACTGAAGTACTATAAACTTTTTCATCAAACACAGTTTTATTGTTTCGGTACAGGTACATTTTACTTTGACCTACAATTTTTTTTTTTTTTTTACATCAGTAAGGTCTTATTATTGTTGTTTTGCAGTTTTCATGTCAAGAGAATTACTGCCAATATGTATTTTTTATTTTTTATTTTGCTTTAAGTGAAAGTTTACAAAGCAAGTCAGACTCTCATACAAAAATTTATATACACCTTGCTATATACTCCTAAATTCTCTCCCCCTAATGAGATAGCACACTCCTTCCCTCCACTCTCTCTTTTTCGGTCCATACGGCAAGCTTCTGACTCCCTGTGCCTTCTCATTTCCCCTCCAGAGAGAAGATGCCAACAGTCTCATGTGTCCACTTGTTCCAAGAAGCTCATTCTTCACCAGTATCATTTTCTATCCCATTGTCCAGTCCAATCCTGTCTGAAGAGTTGGCTTTGGGAATGGTTACTTCCAATATTATATGTAAACACATCACTGATCTTGTCAGTATACTCAATTTTTTTTTTCTATTCATCACTGTAACATTTTAATGCCTTTCTTTTTATATTTTATGCAGACAACATGACTTACAGTAGTACCTGTATTTACCATCACTGGTGATTAAACTGACAAATTAATTATTTTAAATATAATTAAATTATTTTCCAGTTTAAAAAAGTACGGGCACTTGAAAAAATTAAAGACATATTTTATCTTTCAAAATGTAATTTCTGCAAAATATTAAAAAAAATAGCTTTTATTATGACAAATGATACTCCAGCTGCATTAGATCAAAATTTTAGATTTACTGGAATTTTAAAAGGGGCTAATGGTGACGGAAAATCTCATTTATTAAGGGTAGGGTTGCACAGCTGGTTATTGTAATTGCTGTCAAGAAGTTGTACACCTGTAAAGAGTTGAACTGGCAAAAGTTGTATGATAGATATATTTACAACAATGACAGAAAAAAAAAAAAGGGTAGCTGCTGAGGAGTTTGCTTATGTACAACCAAACTCCTCATGGGACTTGGTTCCTTGTTTTGAAGGTTTAGGGTCATGGTTTCACGGGATATCTCAGTCAACTGGCCTAAAAAAGTATTTAGTGCTTCTGTTTTACCTCCTAGTTTTTTGTGTAGTGCCTGGGGTCTTAAAATCTTCCTAGCAGCCATCCAACGCACAAAAATTGGTCTCTGTTCACCTGGAACAACAGAGGAAGAAGGAAAGTCAGGAATAGGAGCAGGATAAGGAATGTGTGGCTAATTGCTTCCATGAACAACTGCCTCCTTTGCCATGAGGCCAGAACTGGATGATGCCTCGCTACCAATATTGAATATTTCGACCAAAGATTCCACAGAATTCTAATTAAAAAGGGAAAAATGCAGAACAGAATTTCAAATTCTCATGGACTCTAGAATTTATGGAGCCATGGAAGCTAGATGAGCCACTAAAACTATTGCCCTGAGATAATCTTTAAACCTTAAACCAGAAATGCCCCCTGAAGTCTTAAAACCAAATAATAGTTTAGCTTAACTAGTAAAAAAAAGTCTGCCTTGAGCACTATGCTCTTTTAAGAACTATGTATATGGGATCAAATTAACAACAGCAACTCGAAAGATTACATAGGAAACTTAGGGGGAAGTGAGTTTATGTTAATGGTGGGAACTGCTAAGAAAAGGAGGATGAGAATGGTTGCACAACTCAAAGAATGTAATCAGTGTTACTGAATTGAATAAGTAGAAACTGTTGATGTGTTTTGCTGTGCATATCTCAACAACACAAAATAAATAAAATTAAAAAAGAAGATACTAATATTTACCTGTTAGCTTCAGTCCACTATGTTAAAGGTATTTATGGCTAGCTTTCTGAAACACAATCTATATGTCATAGGTACAGTTGTGAAATTCACTCAGTATATATGGACAAATGCTATGTCATTGATAGTTTGTTCAACTGTTGGAAGAAATAGAAGATAATGAATTTAATAATTTGCTGTCCTTTGTCAGTGTTCACTGACTGAGTCATGGAAGAGTTTTACGATGATTTGTTCTACTGTTTAATTCAAGATTTTCTTGATAAAAGAAATGCGTGCCAAACATTCAATAATCAAGAAAACAAATGGTAGTGTGATTTATGTTTTATCACTGGTATCACACTGTTTATGTGACCCAGCTAAATTTGAAGCTTTAAGAGAAAGGAAAACTTATTTGTGATCTAATTAAACAAGTATGTGAGAGTATGTTGAAATGGAAAATTTTCTAAGATATGAATCAATAATAATGGCTTTACACAGTTTGCTCACATATATTGCAGAAGAGTTTAATTGTAACAACAGTGTTATATAAATTGTCTGTAACATCTACATCAAAAATTTGAAGAACACTTTTGACAATGAATTTAGAGTCGCTTTTCAATTTATGTGTTAGCTATTTGCATTTTGCTATAATACTGAGTCAAGAGGGAAGAATTAATTTAGGTAAGTTGAAAGAGAAAATATTTGAAATGGATATGCTTTTGCTTCAAAGTAAAATCAAATTAAAAAAGATGAATCAATTCATAAATGTGCATACAGATACTAAAGAAAAATAATTTTTGGTAAATGATTAAATGACTAAAAAAATTTATTTTATTGTGCTTTAAGTGAAAGTTTATAATTTAAGTCAGTTTCTCATATTAAACTTATACACACATTGTTATGTGACCCTAGTTGCTCTCCCTACAAGGTAATAGCACCCTCCTTCTCTCCACTCTGTATTTCCTGAGTCCATTCAACGAGCTCCTGTCCCCCTCTGCCCTCTCATCTCGCCTCCAGACAGGAGCTGCCCACATACTCTCATGTGTCTACTTGAGCTAAGAAGCACACTCCTCACCAGTATCATTTTATGTCTTATAGTACAGTCTAATCTTTCTCTGCAGAGTTGGCTTCAGGAATGGTTTTAGTTTTGGGCTAACAGAGAGTCAGGGGACCATGTCCTCTGGGGTCCCTCTAGTCTCAATCAGACCATTAAGTCTGGTCTTTTTACTAGAATTTGAGGTCAGCATCCCACTTTTCTCCAGCTAGATCAGGGATTCTCTTTTGAGTTCCCTGTCAGGGCACTCATTGATGGTAGCCGGGCAACATCTAGTTCTTCTGGTCTCAGGCTAATGGGGTCTCTGGTTTATGTGGCCCTTTTTGTCTGTTGGGCTAATATTTTCTTTGTGTCTTTGGTGTTCTTCATTCTCCTTTCTGCCACGTGGGTTGAGACCAATTGATGCATCTTAGATGGCCACTTGCTAGCTTTTAAAACTCCAGAGGCCACTCACCACAGTGGGATGCAGAACATTTTCTTAATACATTTCGTAATGCCATTTGACCTAGATATCCCCTGAAACCATGGTTCCCAGATCCCCCACCCCTGCTACTCTGTCTCTCGAAGTGTTTGGTTGTATTCAAGGAACTTCTTAGTATATGGTTTAGTCCAGTTGTGTTGACTTCCCCTGAATTGTGTGTTGCCCTTCCCTTTGCCTAAAATAATTCTCGCCTACTATCTAATACTCCTCTCCTCCCTCCCTCCCCACCCTCATAACCATCAAATAATATTTTCTTCTGTGTTTAAACTTTTTCTTCAGCTCCTATAGTAGTGGTCTCCTACAATATTTGTCATTTTGCAACTGACTAATTTCACTCAGCATAATGCCTTCTAGAGTCCTCCATATTATAAGATGTTTCACAGATTAATTATTGTTCTTTATTGTTGTGTAGTATTCCATTGTGTGAATATACCATAAAATGTTTATCCGTTCATCCATTGATGGGCACCTTGGTTGTTTCCATCTTTTTTGCTATGGTAAACAGTGCTGCAAAACATGGTTGTGCATATATCTATTCATGTGAGGGCTCTTATTTCTCTAGGATATATTCCAAGGAGTGGGATTGCTGGATTGTATGGTAGTTCTATTTCTATCTTTTTAAGAAAGCGCCAAATCGATTTCCAAAGTGGTTGTACCATTTTACATTCCCACCAGCAGAGTATAAGTGTTCCAATCTCTCCACAACCTCTCCAAAATTTATTATTTTGTGGTTTTTAGATTAATGCCAGCCTGTTAGGGTGAGATGGTATCTCGTAGTTTTGATTTGCACTTCTCTAATGGCTGATGATTGGGAGCATTTACTCATATATCTGTTAGACACCTGAATGTCTTCTTTGGTGACATGTCTGTTCATATCCTTTGCCCATTTTTTAATTGGGTTATTTGTCTTTTTATTATTGAGGTTTTGCAGTATCTTGTGGAATTTAGAGATTAGATGCAGATAGGATTTGTCATAGCCAAAATATTTTCCCAGTCTGTAGGTTGTCTTTTTGTGAAGTCTTTGAATGAGCATAAGTGTTTGACTTTTAGAAGCTCCCAGTTATCTAGTTTCACTTCTGGTGTTTATTGTTAGTAGTGTTTTCTGTATTTTTTATGCAGTGTATTAGGTGCCCTAGCATTGTCCTTATTTTTTTCTTCTATGATTTTTATCGTTTTAGATTTTATATTTAGATCTTTGATCCACTTTGAGTTTGTCTTTGATCTACTTTGAGTTTGTCTTTGTGCATGGTGTGAGGTATGGGTCTTGATTCATTTTTTTGCAGATGGATATCCAGTTATGCCAGCAACATTTGTTAAAGAGAATGTCTTTTCACCAATTAATGGGCTTTGGGCATTTGTCAAATGTCAGCTGCTCATAAGTGGAAGAATTTACGTCTGAATTCTCAATTCTGTCCATTGGTCTGTGTATCTATTGTACCAGTACCAGGCTGTTTTGACTACCATAGCAGTATGATAGGTTCTAAAATCTGATAGTGTGAAGTCTCCCACTTTGTTCTTCTTTTTCAGTAATGTTTTACTTATCCTGTGCATCTTCCCTTTATGATGTCAGTGATTTGTTTCCCCATCTCATTAAAAAATGCCATTGGAATATGGATCAGAGTTGCATTGTATCTCTAGATCACTTTGGGTAGAATAGACATTTTCACAATGTTGAGGCTTCTTATCTATGAGCAAGGTATACTTTTCTACTTATGTAGGTATCTTTTGGTTTCTTGCAGTAGTGTCTTATACTTTTCTTTGTATAGGTCTTTTACATCTCTGGTAAGATTTATTCCTAAGTATTTTATCTTCTTGGGGTCTACTCTAAATGGTATTGATTTGATGATTTCCTCTTCAATGAATGTCCTTTTTTTGGTGTCAAGGAATCCACCTGATTTTTGTATATTTATCTTGTATCCTGATATCCTGCTGAACTCTTCTCTTAGTTTCAGTAGTTTTCTTATGGATTCTTTAGGGTTTTCTGTGTATAAGGTCATATCATCTTCTAATAGAGATATCTTACCAATTCGGATGCCATTTGTTTCTTTACTAGCCTGATTGCTCTGGCTAGACCCTCTAGCACAATGTTGAATAAGAGTGGTGATAAAGGGCATCCTTGTCTGGTTCCCATTCTAAAGGGGAAATCTTTCAGACTTTCTCAGATTACAATGATATTAGCTGTTGGCTTTATATAAATGCCCTTCAGCATGTAGAGGAATTTCCCTTCTGTTCCTATGTTCCTGGAAGTTTTTATCATAAATGGGTGTTGGACTTTGTCAAATGCCTTTTCTGCATCAATTGATAAGATCATGTGGTTCCAATCTTTTGTTGTATTTATGTGATGTGTTAGATTGTTTTTCTAATGTTGAAGCATCTCTGCATACCTATTATGAATCTCACTTGGTCATTGTAAATTATTTTTTTTGATATGTTGTTGAATTCTATTGGCTAGGATTTTGTTGAGAACTTTTGATCTAAATTCATAAGCAATGGTCTGTAATTTCCTTTTTTTTTGTGGTGTCTTTGCCTGCCTGGTTTGTGTATCAGGGTTATGCGGGCTTCATAGACTGATTTTGGGAGTATCCCATCCTTTTCTATGCTCTGCAATACCTTAATAGTTGTAGTGTTAACTCTTCTCTGAAAGTTTGGTAGGGTTCTCCAATGAAGCTGTCAGGACCATGACTTTTTTGTTGTTGTTGGGAGCTTTTAAATTACTTTGTCAATCTCTTCTTTTGTTATAGGTTTCTTTAGTTGTTCTACCTGTTTGCGTTAGCTTAGGTAGTGTGTTTCTATAAATTTGTCCATTTCCTCTAGGTTTTCAAATTTGTTAGAGTACAATTTTTCATAATATTCTGTTATGATTCTTTTCATTTCAGTTGGTTCTGTTGTGATATTGCCCATCTCATTTCTTATTCAGGTTATTTGTTTCCTCTCCTGTTTTTCTTTTGTCAGTTTGGCCAATGGTTTACTGATATTGTTGATCTTTTCAAAGAACAGACTTTTGGTCTTGTTAACTCTTTCAGTTGTTTTTCTATTCTGTATTTAATTCTGCCCTCATTTTTATTATGTGCTTTCTTCTAGTACTCGAGTTCTACTTTTGCAGTTCTCTTTCCATTTGTTTGAGTTCTTGGCTTAATTAGTTGATTTTGGCTCTTCTTTTTCGATGTGTGCTTTCATTGCTATAAATTGACCTCTGAACACTGCTTTTGCTGTGTCCCAAACATTCTCCTAGGATGTGTTTTCTTTCTCGTTTGACTCTATGAATTTATTTATCCTGTTCTTAATTTCTTCTATAACCCAGACGTTTTTGAGCAAGGTGTTGTTCTGTTTCCATGTGTTTTGTTTCTTTTCTTTTCTTTTTCTGTTATTGATTTCTACTTTTATGGCCTTAGAGAAGATGCTTTGTAATATTTCAATGTTTTGGATTCTGTTAAGGCTTGCCCTATGGCCTAATATGTGGTCTATTCTAGAAAATGTTCCATGTGCACTGGAAAAGAAAGTATACTTGGTTGCTGTTGGGTGGAATGCTCTGTATATATCCAAGAAATTAAGTTGGTTGATTGTGGTATTTAGTTTTTGTCTTTACTGAGCTTCTTTCCGGATGTTCTGTCCTTCACCAAAAGTGGTGTGTTGAAGTCTCCTACTATTACTGTGCAGCTATCTCTCTTTTCAGTGCTGTTAGAGTTTGTTTCATGTATTTTGGAGTCCTGTCATTGGGTGCATAAATATTTATTACGGTTATGTCCTTCTGGTGCATATAGTGTCCTTCCTTATCCTTTGTGGTGAATTTTACTTTAAAGTCTATTTTGTCTGAAATTAATATTGCCACTCCTGCTCTTTTTTGCTTGTTGTTTGCTTGATATTTTTTTTCCATCCTTTGAGCTTTAGTTTGTTTGTGTCTTTAAGTCTAACATGTGCCTTTTAGGCAACATATAGATGGATCCTATTCTCTAATTCATTCTGTCATTCTCTGGCTCTTTATTGGTGCATTTAGTCCATTTAAATTCAGTGTAATTATTAGTGCTGTCATTTTGATGTCTTTTTTGGGGTGTTGTTGACATCTTCTGTTTTCCACTTAATTTTCTTTCCTGAGTCATTTTTCTTTATATATTTCCTTTGCTTCTTTTTCATTGTTGTTGATTTTGTATTTGCTGAGTTTTTTAAATTTTATTTTGATGTGTAAAATTGTTAGTTTCCTTTTGATTACCTTAAAATTCACCTGTTTTTTATAAGTTTAAAACAATCTTTTATTTCTTTATGTCTCCTTGACTCCTCTCCATATAAAAGATCTATGGCTACACTTTTTATTCCCTCTTTTTTGTTCTGATGTTGTCATCTTTTACATAGTGACATCTCCGTTCCCCTGTTTTGAGTGTTTTAGCTTTGATTTATTTTTGTGATTTCCCTATCTGGGTTGATATCTGGTTGCTCTGTCCTGTGTTCTAGTCTTGGGTTGTCATCTGATGTTATCGACTTTCTGCCTGAAGGACTCCCTTTAGTATTTCTTGTAATTTTGGTTTCATTTTTGCAAATCCCCTAAACTTTTGTTTATCTGGAAATTTTCTAATTTTGCCATCACATTTTTAAAATAATTTTTATTGTGCTTTAAGTGAAAGTTTATAAATCAAGTCAGTCTCTCACACAAAAACCCATATACACCTTGTTACACACCCCATTTACTCTCCCCCTAATGAGACAGCCCGCTCTCTCCCTCCACTCTCTCTTTTTCTGTCCATTTCACCAGTTTCTAACCCCTTCCACCCTCTCGTCTCCCCTCCAGCCAGGAGATGCCAACATAGCCTCAAGTGTCCACCTGATCCAAGAGGCTCATGCCTCACCAGCATCCTTCTCCAACCCACTGTCCAGTCCAATCCATGTCTGAACAGTTGGCTTCGGGAATGGTTCCTGGCCTGGGGGCCATGACCACTGGGGTCCTTCTATTCTCAGTCAGGCCATTAAGTCTGGTCTTATGAGAATTTTAGGGTCTGCATCCCACTGCTCTCCTGCTCCCTCAGGGATTCTCTGTTGTGTTCCCTGTCAGGGCAGTCATCTGTTGTAGCCAGGCACCATCTAGTTCTTCTGGTCTCAGGATGATGTAGTCTCTGGTTCATGTGGTTCCTTCTGTCTCTTGGGCTCGTAATCACCTTGTATCCTTGGTGTTCTTCATTCTCCTTTGATCCAGGTGGGTAGAGACCAACTGATGCATCTTAGATGGCTGCTTGCTAGCGTTTAAGGCCCCAGACGCCACTCTTCAGAGTGGGATGCAGAATGTTTTCTTAACAGATTTTATTATGCCAATTGACTTAGATGTCCCCTGAGACCATGGTCCCCAGTCCCCTGCCCCTGCTACACTGGCCTTCAAAACATTCAATTTATTCAGGAAACTTCTTTGCTTTTGCTTTATTACAATTGTGCTGACCTCCAATGTATTGCGTGCTGTCTTTCCCTTCACCTAAAGCAGTTCTTATCTACTATCTAATTAGTGAATGCCCCTCTCCCACCCTCCCTTCCTCCCCCCTCTCGTAACCACAAAAGAATATTTTCTTCTCAGTTTAAACTATTTCTTGAGTTCTTATACTAGTTGTCTTATACAATATTTGTCCTTTTGCAACTGAGTAATTTCACTCAACATAGTGCCTTCCAGGTTCCTCCATGTTATGAAATGTTTCACAGATTCTTCACTGCTCTTTATCGACGCGTAGTATTCCATCGTGTGAATATACCATAATTTATTTATCCATTCATCTGTTGATGGGTACCTTGGTTGTTTCCATCTTTTTGCTATTTTAACAGTGTTGCAATAACACGGGTGTGCATATATCTGTTCATGTAAAATCTCTTATTTCTCTAGGATATATTCCAAGCAGTGGGATTGCTGGGTCATATGGTAATTCTATTTCTAGCTTTTTAAGGAAATGCCAAATCAATTTCCAAAGTGGTTGTACCATTGTACATTCCCACCAGCAGCGAATAAGCATACCAATCTGTCCACAGCCCCTCCAACATTTATTATTTTGTGTTTTTTGAATTAATGCCAACCTTGTTGGAGGGAGATGAAATCTCATTGTAGTTTTGATCTGCACTTCTCTAATGGCTAATGATTGTGAACATTTCCTCATATATCTGTTGGTTACCTGAATGTCTTCTTTAGTGAAGTGCCTGTTCATACCCTTTCCCCATTTGTGATTGGGTTATTTGTCTTTTTGCAGTTGAGTTTTTGCAGTATCATGTAGAATTTAGAGATCTGCTGCTGATCAGAAATGTCATAGCCAAAAACATTTTCCCAGTCTGTAGGTAGTCTTTTTATTCTTTTGATGAAGTCTTTGGATGAGCACAGGTGTTTGATTTTTAGGAGCTCCCAGTTATCTAGTTTTCTTCTACATTCTTTATGTTTTGCATATTTTTTATGCCATGTATTAGGGCTCCAAATGTTGTCTCTATTTTTTCCTCCATGATCTTTATCATTTTAGATTTTATATTCAGGTCTTTGATCCATTTTGAGTTAGTTTTTGTGCATGGAGTGTTGTATGGGTCTTGTTTCATTTTTTTGCAGATGGATATCCAGTTATGCCAGCACCATTTGTTAAAAAGACTGTCTTTTCCCCGTTTAACTGTTTTGGGGCCTTTGTCAAATATCAACTGCTCATATGTGGATGGATTTACGTCTGGATTCTCAATTCTGTTCCATTGGTCCATGTATTTGTTGTTGTAAGAGTACCAGGCAGTTTTGACTAATGTGGTGGTGTAATAGGTTCTAAAATCAGGTAAAGTACTTTGTTCTTTTTCAGTAATGCCTTATTTATCGGGGCCTCTTTCCCTTCCACATGAAGTTGGTGATTTGTTTCTCCATCTCATTAAAGAATGGCGTTGGGATTTGGATCAGAATTGCATTAAATGTATAGATCATTTTTGGTAGAATAGACATTTTTATAATGTTAGGTCTTCCTATCCATGAGCAAGGTATGTTCCTCCACTTATGTAAGTCTCTTTTGGTTTCTTGCAGAAGTGTACTATAGTTTTCTTTGTATAAGTCTTTTACATCTCTGGTAAGATTTATTCCTAAGTATTTTATCTTCTTGGGGCCACTGTAAATGGCATTCCTTTGGTGATTTCCTCTTCGATGTTCTTTTTGTTGGTGTAGAGGAATCTAACTGATTTTTGTATGTTTGTCTTGTATCCCGATACTCTGCTGCACTCTTCTATTATTTTCAGTAGTTTTCTGGAGGATTCCTTAGGGTTTTCTGTCTATAAGATTGTGTCATCTGCAAATAGAGATAATTTTACTTCTTCCTTGCCAATCCAGATGCCCTTTATTTCTTTATCTAGCCTAATTGCTCAGCTAGGACTTCCAGCACAATGTTGAATAAGAGTGGTGATAAAGGGTGTCCTTGTCTGATTCCTGATCTCGGGGGGAATGTTTTCATGCTCTCTCCATTTAGGGTGATGTTGGCTGTTGGCTTTGTATAAATGCCCTTTATTGTGTTGAGGAATTTCCTTCTATTCCTTTTTTGCTGGGAGTTTTTATCATGAATGAGTGTTGAACTTTGTCAAAGGCCTTTTCTGCATCATTTGATAAAATCATGTGATTCTTGTCTTTTGTTTTATTTATGTGGTGGATTACATTCATTGTTTTTCTAATGTTGAATCACCCCTGCATACCTGGTATGAATCCCACCTGGTCATGGTGAATTATTTTTTTTGATATGTTGTTGGATTCTATTGGCTAGAATTTTGTTGAGGATTTTTGCATCTGTATTCATGAGGGATATAGGTCTATAATTTTCTTTTCTTGTTGGTGTCTTTACCTGGTTTTTGTATCAGGGTATGGTGGCTTCATAGAATGAGTTTGGTAGTATTCCGTCCTTTTCTATGCTCTGAAATACCTTTAGTAGTAGTGGTGTTAACTCTTCTCTGAAAGTTTGGTAGAACTCCGCAGTGAAGCTGTCCAGACCAGGGTTTTTTTTTGTTGTTGTTGGGAGTTTTTTTGATTACCTTTTTCAACCTCTTCTTTTGTTATGGGTCTATTTAGTTGTTCTACCTCTGTTTGTGTTAGTTTAGGTAGGTAGTGTGTTTCTAGGAACTCATCCATTTCTTCTAGGTTTTCAAATTTGTTTGAGTATAGTTTTTCCAGTAATCTGATATGATACTTTTTTAAATTTCAGTTGGCTCTGTTGTAATATCACCCATCTCATTTCTTATTCAGGTTATTTGCTTCCTCTGCTGCTTTTATTTTGTCAGTTTGGCCAGTAACTTATCAATTTTGTTGATTTTTTCAAAAAAACAGCTTTCGGTCTTGTTAATTCTTTCAATTGTTTTTCTGTTTTCTTTTTCATTTAGTTCCTCTCTAATTCCTATTATTTGTTTTCTTCTGGTGCCTGTGGGTTTCTTTTGTTGCTCTCTCTCTATTTGTTCAAGCTGTAGGGATAATTCTTTGATTTTGCAACTTTCTTCTTTTTGGATGTGTGCATTTATTGATGTAAATTGGCCTCTGAGCACCGCTTTTGCTGTGTCCCTAAGGTTCTGATAGGAAGTGTTTTCATTCTCATTGGATTCTCTGAATTTCTTGACTCCATCCCTGATGTCTTCTATAATCCAGTCTTTTTTGAGTGGGTGTTGTTCAGTTTCCAAGTGTTTGATTTCTTTTCCCTGGTTTATCTGTTATTGATTTCTACTTTTATGCCCTTATGGTCAGAGAAGATGCTTTGTAATATTTTGAAGTTTTGGATTCTGCTAAGGCTTGCTAAGGTCTATTCATGCTCTGAACAAGGCAGAGGGCTGAGAACCGACCCCCAGGGGTCTCTGAGAAAAATGCATCTCTTTTCGCTATAGCGTGCTGGTGGGTGGGTTCTGCAGAGGGAACGTGGGCACCCAAAGTTTTTGGTTGTAAGGACTGGGAGGTGCCAGTTATGTTTGGACCCCTGTCGCTGGTGACTGGGTGACCTGCGTGGAGCTACCAGTCCTTAGGTCCCTGATATGGGTAGGTGAGGACCTTGTTTAATAGGCAAAGCAGAGTCAAACGTCAAACACCCACCTCTGCACCGCATAGCTGAAATGTTTGGAGTTTGCCAACAAGGGCCTATTTTTCCGAAATAGGCCCACACAGGTCCATGCAGAAGGGAAAGGTGCTCAAGGTCCACGGATGGTTTATGCCTGGACAGGAGCCGCTTCTGTCCTGAGCTCCCCAGGTTAATGGAGCTAGCAAATTATCTTTTCCACCCAATTGCAATTTTTTTCCTTCCCCAAGGCCGGGAGAATGGCTCTAGGTGCTCACCAGTGTCTATCTGAGGCCCAGGGATTCAGCCGCTGAAGCCGGCCTGGGGGTTGGGGGGGACATGGTAAAATATATACAAGTACTTAGCTTTTATCAAGAGTGCTGTTCTCCTCAGGTTCTGGCGGTGTGAGTAGGCTACGTGGCTGGATGCTTGTCCCTGAGGAAACTGCGACCTAAGGCTAGTGCCACCCCACCACCACTGCTGCCGCTGCTGCCACCGCCGCTGCCACTGTTGCTCCATGTATGGTGCCTGAGGGCTCTCCGCAATTCAGGTCCCATAACTTTTCTCCACTTCTGAATGGCCTCTTCCTCTCCCTGCCCCTCAGTTCGTTGTCTAAGCTTGCCTTTGATATTCAGGGCTCCTAGCTTGTCACAAATATACACATTTCACTTGTTTTTTCAGGTCTTTGTTGTAAAAAGGGCTCGATGGAAGCATCTGTCTATTCCGCCATCTTGGCTCCACCTCTCTTGCCATCACATTTGAGAGACAGTTTTTCTGGATATATAATTCTTGGCTGGCAATTTTTTTCTTTCAATGCTTTCTATATGTTATCCCTTTGCCCTCTGGCCTGTGTGTTTTCTGCCGAGTAGTCCAAGTTTATTCTTATCGACTGTCCTTCGTAGATGACTTTTTGTTTATCCCTAGCTGCTCTTAAAATTCTCTATTTTTGGTTTTGGCAAGTTTGATTATAATATTAATTGATGACTTTTTTGAGGATCCACCTTGTGTAGGGTTCGATGAGCATCTTGGGTGGATATCTTCTCATCTTTCATGATATCAGGGAAGTTTTCTGCCAATAAATCTTCAATAGTTCTCTCCATATTTTCTGTTATCCCCTCCAGCTCTGGTACTCCAATCACTTGTAAGTTATTCCTCTTGAAAGAGTCCCACCTAATTCTTAGAGTTTCTTCATTTTTTTAATTTGTTTATCTGATTTTTCCTCACATATATTTGTCCTAAGTACTATATCTCAGTCTCACTAATTCTGACTCCATTGCCTCGTTTCTCCTCCTATGACTTTCTATTGAGTTGTCTAATTCTGAAATTTTATTTTTAATCTCCTGAACTTCTGTTTGCTGTCTCTCTATGGATTTTTGCAACCTGTTATATTTGTTATTATGCTCTTCTCTAACCTTCTTGAGTTCCTCTATTGCTTTGTCTGTGTGCTGCTTGGGTTGTTGTGCATTCTGCCTGATCTCCTTCCTGATCTCTCAAAGTGTTCTGTATATTAATTTTTTGTATTTTACCTCCAGTAATTCAGGAAGTTCTCTTCATCTGGAAGATTCTTTGTTTTGGCATTTGGTGAAGTCATCATGGTCTGCTTCTATATATGATTTGGTATTGATTGTTGTCTCCAAGCCATCAATAGGCTACTGTATTTATGTATTTAATGTTTGCTTACATGTCCTAGCTTCTTGTTTTGTTTTGTTTTGGTATGCCGAAATAGGCTGCTCTATTGAGCTAGTTTGATTATTGGCACCTTTGACACTCTAACGTCCTGTCACCATGTTGTTAGACCTGTTACTAGGTATGTGACCCAAGGAATACATTCACTTTTCTTGTATGGATTCAGCTCAGGTGTCCAGGTAGTTGGTCACCAAGTTCATGGTACAGCGTTCTCACCAACAGTCCTAGATGAGAAGTGGTAATTGGTGTAGTCACAGGTATCTGGCTCCAGTAAGAGGTCATGCACTGAGCGATGCAGATGGCTGACCATCACCCCTGAGTGACTGTGAAGAAAACTTGTCCCTGTTGCCTAGAGTGCATAGATTGGTGAGTTTTGCAGCTGGGCTATGGGCACCCAATGACGTTGGCTATAACAACTGGGAGGCATCTCTTATCCTTGGGCCCCTGTCATGGGTGACTAGGTGTCATGTTTAGACTTAGCCACCAGTCGTCAGGCCCCTGATGTGGGTACGTGAGGACCCTGCTTAACCAGCAGAGCAGTATCAAATGTCATGAACCTACCTTTCCACCACGTATCTGAAACAGTCGAAGTTAGAGTTCAGGTATATACCCTGTCGTACTGTGCTAATGAGGGCTTATGCTATTGAAATGGGCCCACACAGGTCTATGCAGGGGTGAAAGGCATTCAAAGTCCATGGACCTCTTATGCCTGTGACTAGGCAAAGGAGCTGTTTCTGCCCTGATTGCCTGGCTTAGGGGAGCTAGCAGATTATTTTTTCCCTGTTAATTTGTTCCCTTTTTAAGGTCAGGAGAATGGGTCAGCATGAGCGTTAGATCCTACTTCCAGCCTAGGAGATGCAGCCAGCTGGGTCCCAGTGCAGATTGGGAAGGTGCAGTTAAGTGGGAGAGAGATATTTCCCAAAGGGATACTTTTTGATCCACGCAGTAGGTTAAATGCAAGTACTTATCTTTTGCTGGTTGAGAGCCAATTCTCTCTTGCTCTTAGGGTTGAACAGACTCTCTGGTGCCCAGTCTCTCTCAAAGTGGGAAAGGCGTCCAGAACGCCACTGCTTGCCTCACTGCACTCGCTCCAGTGGAATTGGCCTACAGGGTGCCTGTTCCCACCGGCTCGGGTCTGGCAATTCCTCACTGCTTCTGGACCATTTCTGCCTCCCCCACTGCTCTGTCTGATTTCTCTATTTTGCCATTGATGTTCAGGGCTCCCAGCTTGCCATGTATGATCAATTCGCTTTTTGGGGGGTCTTTGTTTTAAGAGGGACAACAGGAAACATCTGAGTACTCTGCCATCTTGGCTCTGTCCCCTCTACATGACTAAAAAACTTTTAAACATATTTGGAACAACTTGGCATCATGAATCTAATTTTTTCAAATTTAAATTTTATTAAAGTTAAATATAAGCCTGGTATTTTCAATAAAAATTTGATGCTTAAATTGATATGAACAGGAAATGTAAAATGCACACTTGATTTTAAAGACAGTACAAAAACGTAAAAATCTCCCATTATTAATAATGATTACATATTCAAAAAGTATTATTTTAGATACATTACCAAACACCAAAACCAAATTTGTTGCTATCAAGTCAATTCTGACTTATAGCAGCCCTATAGGACAGAGTAGAACTTCCCAGTAGTGTTTCCAAGGAGCGACTAGTAGATTCCACCTGCCAACATTTTGGTTAACAGGCAAGCTCTTAACCACTCCATCCCCAGGGCTCCTTAAATATATTAGATTAAGAAATAATTAATTTATATTTAATATTAAATATGCAAATATTGATGTTTATATTTTAAGGTTTAATTACAATATTTAATGTATAAATCTATTTTGTATTTTCTATTAAGTAATTATTGTATTGTTACAATTAATTTACCTTATTTCTTTTCATTTTTAATATGTAATTTTATTAGTTACTAGAAAATTTAAAATTACCTATTCATCTCACATGATATTTCTTTTGGTTTCAGAGGTGGTTGTTCATATCATATCTCCGTTTATTTATTACTCTGACTTTTACAAAAACCATACAGATCCTCAAACACAACTAGGAACCCCTGTGTCAGATGTGGCATCTTTACTGGGACAGCTTAATAGCAAGTATAAGGAGCTCCTGGTGAACTGCCTGGAGATGGAGAAAATCATGGATGGATTTGACAGGACCATAACCCAGGCGATGGAGGAGGCTCATAATCAGAAGGAACTTGCCAAAGCCAAAATCCAGAAGGTTCTGAAAGAAAAAATTCAACTTATGCCATGTTTCAACTCCATGGATAAATCTCTCTCTGATCTTAACAAAGCATGTGAGAAAGAGGAGGATGTGATTGAAGGCTATTACAAGAATGAAGAATCACTGAAGGCATCTATTGAAGATTACATATTAAGAATTGAAAAGGAAGGCCAGAGATACCAAGTATTGAAGGCTCCCACAGAAGAGAGGCACAGCTAGCAAAGGAGGAACTTGCCCAAGTCCAGAGGCAGACCCAGGTAGAAAAACACACCTTCCAGTTAAGCCTGATAAAGGAACAGATGGGGATCCACTTGCTGGGAAGACCCTGGAAAAGCTGACTGCAGAAAACAATGAACTGATCAGAATCTACAAGGACCTGATTTCACAGGTGGATAAATCTGGTGCAGAAGTCACAGACCGATGACCTTCTCTCCCTCCTTTTGTCTATGTCATGTGTTTATAAGCGACTCTCCTGTACTTTCTCCTCATTTTTTTTTGGTGCAGATCTATGTGATCCTCAAAAAAAATGAAATAGCTACAAAATTAAGTATAAGATATTCTAACTTCTGAATGTTATGCTTTTTCCTGCTCTATTTCACTTATTAAATGATGTTGTTAATTTTTCATTAGAAAGTGTTTATATTTTATCAGTTCTGTGCTTTTGAGCTGGTATCTTGTAGATTTTTTACTGTGAGAAAAATACAGCTGTGAATTTATCAGACAATAGAACTACAATTAAATTCATTTGGTATGAACACATGCACTGCAAAAGACTGGTACATAAGTGGTCATGTTGAAGGGCTCAGTCTCCTTAAGAACTGCTAACTGACAATAATAAAATAATTGTTATAACCTATACTTAATCACATTCTGCAAAAACATAGTGGTTTTTACTATGATTCTCAGGTATATAAATTGCCTATGAAAGAGGTAGTGGAAAAAATGGTAAATGGCTCTTTTTCACTCTTATACAAAGCCTCAAGGACGGTTCGCATTCCCATGGTTAACACATTCTCCATGTCTCAAAGAAGACAAAATTATTCTGCCAGTAAATATCCATTGGTCTCTGTCATCAGCAATGCCTATGTTAGCACATGGTCAGGCTAATGAAGTGATCAAGCTGGCAGGGATGTAGATGATGGATGGGCCCACCAGCATGCACTCCACTTATCAATGCTGATATTCTGATGTCATGGAAGATTCACCTGAGAACATCAGGAACCAATGTTGAGTCATTGATAGGACACTATCTTCAAAATCAGTCTGTCACATTATAGTGAATTGACTACATCAGACCATGGAAGATTGATAATTTACTCTGACAGGAATAAACACATGTTCTTTGTATGGGTTTTCTTTCTTCCTCTAAGAGAATCACCCACCACCATTTATTTCGAGTGCTTAAGAAATATTCTATATATTTGCACATTAGACAAGGAGGTTGACTCTTACAAGAAAGAAGGTGTGGGAGAGGATCCATTGTGGCAGGATTCAATGGCTGTATTAAGTGCTGAACCACCAAGACTCTGATAGCTTGAAAGAGTATTGGAAGAGCCAGTTAAAGGCACAACAGAAGCATCAGCTCTTAGGCAATACTCTAAGAGAATGGGCATTATCATTCAGGACACACTATACCCTTTGAATCCAGAAGTTTTTTAAGGTCCTGTGTCCAGAATGTGAAGAATACATGGATCCGAAAAACCAAGGGACTCCACTTGGCATTCCTCTGAATCAATGACTCTCCATGGGACCTTGTGTTTCCTGCTCAGAAAAAAAAAAACTTTATACTTTTGATCAATTGATTTTCAACAAAGGTGCCAAGAAATTAAGTGGGTAAAAACAAAACAAAAAAAAATACACTTTTCAAAAAATGGTGCTAGGACAATATACAAATAAACATACAATATACAAAAAAATGAACTTACATCCTTAAAACAAACCCGTGTTCAAATCCCGGACAAGCCCCCCTTACCTCACCATATACACAAAATTCAACACAAAATGGCTCATATACTTAGGTAAGAGATAGAACTTTTAGAAAAAACATGGGAAATATTTCTGTGATCTTGGGTTTGTAAGAGAGTTCTTAAATATGACACCAAAAATTTAATCCATAATTTTTTTTTAAACTAAAGATAAACCAATATCCAAACCAAGCCTATAGCCGTTGAGTTGATTCTGACTCATAGTGACCCCGTAGGACAGAGTAGAACTGCTCCATAGAGTTTCCAAGGAGCACTTGGTGGATTCTAACTATAGCTCTTAACCACTATGCCACCAGGGTTTCCAAAGATAAACCAGACTTCATCAAATCTAAAAACCTTTTTTCTCTTCAAAATACATGATTAGAATGAAAATATAGTACATAGACTGGAAAAAAAAAACTTGCAAATCATATATTTGATTAAAAAATGCATTCAGGATATATAACTAACTCATAACTTAATTATAAGTATTCAAACAACGCAATTAATAATGGACAATATTGTGAATGGGCGTTTCAGCAAGCAGTATATGCAAATGTCTAAAAACCACATGAACTGATGCTCCACATAATTCGGGAAATGCAAATTAAATTATAACAAGATGGCACTTCATGCCCACTGGCATGGTTATAACCAAATGACTTATCAGTATAAGAAAAGTTGTCCAACATTATTAGTTGTAAAAGAAACAAAAATTGAAATACAAATGAGATACCACCAGTAATCTACCAAAATAGATAAGATTTCAAAAAAGAACTGACAGCACCAAGTGAAATCTATTTGTCAACATCTTGGCTGCTAACCAAAAAGATCAGCAGTTCAAATCCACCAGCTGCTCCTTGCAAACCTTATGGGGCAGTTCTACTCTGTCCTGTAGAATTGTTATGAATAAGAATCGACTCAACAGCAACGGGCTTGGTTTGGTTGGCTTATTGAATTTAAACACATAACATCTTATGATTCTGTACATGCTACAGGAAACATGGACCCAAATGTTAACAGCACCGTTTTCTATGGTAACCTCAAACTGAAAACAACATAGATCTATCAAAAATTGAGTGGATAAATAAACTGTTACCCAGTGTTTTAGAGCAATAAAAAAGCCGTTGCTGTCAAGTTGATTTCAAGTTACGGCTACCGTACAGAATTGCCCCACAGAGTATACAAGACTGTAAATCTTTGAAGCAGGCTGCCACATCTCTCTCCCTTGAAACGTGGCTGGTGGGTTTGAATTGATGGTCTTTCTGTTAGCACCCAAGTGCTTAACCCCTGTACCACCAGGGCTTCTTTTTGTTAGAGCAATAGAATACCCATAACAGTTACACTGTCCAGTACTGTAACAAGTCACATGAAATTATTGGGCACTTGATTTGTGGCTAGTTAGAAATTTACCATGAATGTAAACTGCACAATGGATATAAAAAGTGCAGTATGTAATAAGTTTTGCATTTAGTGTATATTAAAAGAGTATTTTTGATATATTGCAATAAATAAAACGTATTATTAAAATTGATTTCACTGTTCTTTTTGTTTGTTTTTTAATAGGAACAGAATTTTATTTTCTTACACTTCAGGAGGCTAGAAGTCTGAATTCTGGGCACCAGCTCTAGGAGAAAGCTCTCTATCTGTTGGCTCTGGGGCAATGTCCTTATTTCCTTCAGCTTCGGTAGCCTTGACATTCCTGGGTTCTTTGGCGATCCTTACATGACATCTATCTTCACCCCCTCTGTTTGCTTGTCTTTGTGTGTATGCTGCTCCTTATTACTCAGAAGTGATTTGGTGATGACATATCCTACATTGTTATGGACTAATTAACATAACAAAGAAAACCCTATTCCCAAACTGAATTACATGCACAGATATAGTAGTTAGATTTCAACACATATTTGGGGAACACAATTTAATCCATAACAAGCACTGATTAGATTCTGTTTCTCTGGTGGCACTAACAACTTTTACATGAATCATGGTTGTTGTGCTCCATTGAGTCAATTCTGACTCATAGCTGCCCCATGTGACAGTCTTTTTATTTTTTAATGTGGCTGCCGGAAAATTCAAAATAATGCATTAGGTAGCAGTTGTGACTCTTGTAATTCTATTGTGTGGCACTGTGCTACAACAATGAAAGCAATTAAACTGAATAAATTCAATGATTTAAAAATTAAAATTCAATGACATGGGCAATTCTCGTAAATATAATCTTTAGCTGAAGTGTCCAGACACAAGCAAATGCATAGTATTTGATTCCACCAATGTAAATTGGAAAATAAGCAAGATTTGTCTATGGTTTAGGAAGTTATAAAAGTGCTTCCTCTGGGGAAAATGGGTGTTTAGACACTTTTAGGGGATGCACAAGGTGTTCCTACAGTGCTGGCAATCTGGTAGATACAAAGCAGAAATAGGTTCACTTTCTGAAAAATAGTCATTAAAGTGTGCATTTTTCTTTGCATATAGAAAGCTTCAAGAAGCAATCTCATTTTAAAAAAGTGTGTGTAATGTTGTTAGGTGCCATCAAGTCGGTTCTGACAACAGAATGAAATACTGCCCAGTCCTTCAGCATCCTCACAATTGTTGCTATGCTTGAGGCCATTGTTGCAGCCACTGTGTCAATTCAACTTGTTGAGGGTCTTGCTTTTTTTCTCTGACCCTCTACCAAGCATGATGTCCTTCTCCAGGGACTGATCCCTCCTGATAATATGTCCAAAGTGTGTGAGATGTAGTCTCACCATCCTTGCTTCTAAGGAACATTCTGGTTATACTTCCTCCAAGACAGATTTGTTCATTCTTTTGGCAGTCCATGGTATATTCAATATTCTTCTCCAATACCACAATTCAAAAGTGTTGCAGATGAAGCATTTTCAGTACAAAATATAAAGCATTATGTATACATACTATAATGGAGAAAAACTATAAAGAATGAGATGTGTTGATATGAATAAGGAAAAAAGAGAGCAAAATGTACAAAGGAACAAAAAGGATTAGGATAATAAAAATAAAAGGAGACATGCATGCAATAAAAGGATAACATATAATTTAAAAAAAAAAACAACAGTTGGTTTTCTAAGATATTGACACATTGAGATTGGTCAAAATAGAGAAAATATAATGACAAGTATCAGAATAACAAAATGGGATAAAACCACAGAATGTGTAGCCTTTTATAATAGCAGGATATTAAAAGCACATTTCTTGCCATATATTTGAAATTTACTTAAAATGGGGAAAGTTGATGGCATAACCACCAAGAATAAATATATTTCAAATATTTTTAAACACACAGCCTTTCTCTGGCATCCTCAGTGGTATACATTCTAAGGACAAAATAATCATAAAGGAATCTACATCGAGTAAGATAAAACACATCAAAACATATGAAATAAAAAACATAAGTAAAAAATCTGTAATTTTAATTAGGAATGTAATATAAAATAGTGATTTTTTTTTTAAAATAATGCCTTTTTTCTAATTCTCCATTGCAGAGGCTCAGAAGCCATACCACCCCAGTAATAATGGGCACTACAGTCTCCAAAATGTGGTGTTTATATGCAATTCTCTGGCAAATCAATTGGGATTCCTAAAGGAAATATACACAATAATCCCAAAACACATTGTTATTTCAGAAAGGAAAAGAAATATAAATGCTTTTACTTCCTTTCTCTTTTTTTTTGGGTGGGGTGAGCATTAGAAACAGGCATTTCTTTTAAAGAGATATATTTCAAGTCACTGAAGTTATTGTTTTTCTAAGCTCAAATTATCCCATCCTTGGCTAGCGAAGCCCCTTCAAGTGGTTTCCTGCTTCCTTTTGTCCTGAGTTCATTACTCATTTATATCATGTATGGTGTAAACAGTGGGTCCAACTTCACTCTTACACATACAGAAATCCAACAGCCTCAGCACCATTTTTTGAAGCCAGTATTCTTCCCCCACTAAATGGACATGATATCCTTGTTTAAAACCAATTGATATACGTGTATGTGTTTATTTCTAGACTCTCAATTCTATTCTGTTACTCTATACAACTATCCTTATACCAGTACCACCTACTTTGATTAGCACATTTTTATAATACACTTGGAAATTGGGAAGTGTGAGTTATCTTTCTGTTCTTATTTTTCAAAACTAATTTGGCTATTTGGTGTCTCTGGCAGTTCCATATGAATTTGAGGACTCATTTCTCATTTTTACAAAAAAAAAAAAAGGCTGTTGGAATTTTAATTAGGAGTGTGTTGAATCTGTAGATTTCCCTGGATAGTACTGACACCTTAACGGTAGTAAGTCTTCCAATCCAAGAACATGGAATGTCTTTCCATTTATTTACAACTTCTTTCATTTCTTTCAGAACTTTTTAAAATAGTTTTCTGTGTACAAGTGTTTCACCTCTTTGGTTAAATGTATTGCTAGATATTCTATTCTTTTAAATGATATTATAAGTGGAATTGTTTTCTTAAATTCCATTTCAGACAGTTCATTAAAGGTACATAGAAACACATATGATTTTAATGTGTTGACTTTGCGTCCTGAAACTTTGCCGAATTAATTTATTAGCTCTAGTAATTTTCTTATGGATTTATTTCAGAGGTACTATGTACAGGATTATGTCGTCTATAGATGGAGACAATGGTTCTTCTTCATTTCTGACTTAAATAACTTGTATTTCTTTATCTTGCCTAATTGCTCTGGCTAGAATTTTCAGTACAATGTTCAATAGCAGTGGGGAAAGTACACATCCTCATCTTGTGCTAGATCTTACCAGAAAAGCTTTCAGTCTTTCTCCATTTAGTATGATGTTAGTTATGGGTGTTCATTTATGTGTTATATCATATTGAGGAATTCCTCTTCTAATCCTAGTTTGTTGAGTATTTTTATCCTGAAACGATGTTGTAGTTTGTCAGTGTCTTTTCTGCACCAATTGATAACTATGTACATAAAATTAAAACTGTACTGAGCTTTAATGAAATGCTGGAGAAAATGTTATTCATGGGGAAAAAGGTGAAATTTTATTCCTAGCTAAAAATAGACAAAAATAAACCTCAGATTAAAAGCAATTATTCAAAACAAAAAAACTTAAATACTTACTATAAAATATAGGTGTATATTTCCTATACTGCAAGGTAGAAATCAGGTTTTTAAACAAGCCCCAAAAGTGATAACTATAAATAAATTATTGACAGATGTGACTAAATTACAGTTAAGAAAATTTGTCCATCAAAAATCACTTTAAGTAAAAGTTCTAGTTATTCACTAAAAAATATATTTGGAATAAGCAAAATGAGCCAAGGGATATTATCAAGCATATACACATTTAATATCATTCTTGATTTCATATATATGAAGAACACAACACATCCAAAAAATAAGAAATAAAGCCTGAGCAGCCATTTCATGGAAAAGGAGATATGTGTGGCCTATAGACATTGAAATAAGTGCCATTGATGGAATTTTACCTCCATGCAAGTAGAAAAAGTAAAAAGTTTAGACAATATGTGTACATGAGGGGGATAATTTAACTTTTCCTATGATAATGAAACTGGTATAATCACTTTGAAAAGTTTGTCATTATCTTGTATATTGTATACCTACATTCTATAAAGTCCAGTAGTTCTTTTCCTAGGTATAGACCCAAAGCAACAAATACACTAAGATTCATTTAAAGAAATATTTAGAAAACATTGTTCTTTATAGCAGAAATATAGAAAGCTTAAAGTTTATTCAAAGTTGTATTGATGAATAATTTGTGTTGTAGTCACACAATAAAATTCACATAATGAACTACCACAATAAAAAAACTGGGTGAAGCATGCTAACATAATAGCAAAAAGGTAAGTTTGGGAAGCTTACACATTGAACATTAACTTTTCTAAAAATTTATAAAGCATAAACAATTAAGACAAAAAGTTCTAATGTCTGCATTTAGGCAAGATAAAACTAAATGAAAATGAGAACAAGAGGATGTTGAATAATGGGTTCAGGATGGTGATGTCTCCAAGTGAAAGAAGTATGAAAATGGAGTGAAGGAAGTAAGGAAATAGAGTAAGGGAAAGCCACATTTTATATGAAAATTGTCATGGAATTTCTAGATTTTATGTTGGGTGGTAGGTTCACATGCAATTTCTACATAATTTAAAAACCAACCAACAAAAATAGATTAATAGGAGGCGGGCCAAGATGGCTGACTCAGTAGACGCTACCTCGGATCCCTCTTGCAACAAAGACTTGGAAAAACAAGTGAATCAATCACATACATGACAATCTACAAACCCTGACCACCAAACACAGATCTAAAGAGTTGACCTGAGTGACAGAGACTGAGAACGAACAATCACAGTAAGCAACAACTGCTTTCGGAGCCTGGAGCCAGCGTCCCAGTCAGAAAACCTTGGCCCTGGGCTTTAGACTGGGTGCAGGAGAGCTGAGCACAGCATCCTGAGAGGGCGCAAACACGGGGCACAGCCCTAGCCCCCAGAGGTGACCTCGGGGGAAGCCCAGCCAGTGCACGCAGGCAGTGCAGTGACAGAGCTGACAGGAGAAGTGACCGGGTGGTAGCGACTGATTTTGGAGCCTGAAATGCAGCGTCCCAGCTGGGGAACCTTGGTGCTGGGCTTTGGACTGGGAGCAGAGGAACTGACCAAGGCTTCTGAGACAGCACAAGCACAGGATGCGGGCCTGACCCTCTGGGGCAATCACGACCCAGCCAACTCACACAGGCTACACACCCCTCGAGAATCTCAGATAAAACAGTCATCACCAAACAAGATAAGTAACTTTGTCTAAATTCCAGGGTGCTACTCTCTCCTATTTATCTGATCCCTCCCCTCCCCTTCCCAGGTGACTTCATTAACATTGGAATTTCCTGAGCCAGAGAGTGAAATGCTCTGTGGTTTTTCTTTTTTGGTCTTTTCCTAACCCATTCTCCTGGCCTGAGAGAAGCAGATACAAAAAACTCAGGGACCAAAAATCCTTCCCTAATTGGACTAAAAACACAGAACCAGCTCCAGCCAAGCATATGAGATCTACAGTCCTGGGCTTTCATCCCTACAGGGAACAAGGTGGCTACTATAATGCAAAGGCAATTCTGATAGGGATCTGACTGTAATTGTTTTAGCAGATTACTGGAAAGACAAGATTCCCAGGTCTGATATCTATGCATATTCAACAGAGCCCTCACTGACGCACAATGGGGAACTGAGGGCTGAAGCTCCACCCAGACCAACTAACCTCCTGCCTTAGGGGTCTAAGAATGGTGACACCTACCAATCTGTAGAGGTACTTGAATTGGGTGCCTAAGATACAGTTGTGGAGCCCACCCATCAAAGTGCTTTAGGAAAAGAGACACACATACCTCACTGGCACTTGGGGGAAGCCTGTCAGCACACTGCTCCCCCCCCGGAGCGTGACCCCCTTCTGCTACTAGAATCTGGTGCACGCAACTATCACCACTACTCCTCTAGGTGGATAGGTGACAGTCTGCACCACACACTTGATGTCCTAAAATCAGATTCTACTCAAGAATAGTGAACGGACTCTTAGGCTTATATATCTGGTAACAGCCCAAACCAGCTGGTAATAGGACATAAGTGACTCAAGGGCTACAACAATCAAGACAGCACAATCTAGTAGCCCATCTAAGTATACTGAAAAAAAAAACAAAGCAAGATAAGACTCAGTGAGCAAATACAAAATAAATCAGTACAATATCTTATAGATGGCTCGGAGACATCAGTCGATACCAAACCACATAAAGAAGCAGACCATGATTGCTTCTACAACTCCCCAAATTAAAGAATCAAAATCCTTCCCAAATGAAGATACAATTCTGGAATTGCCAGTTGCAGAATATAAAAAACTAATTTACAGAATGCTTCAAGACATCAGGGACAACCTCAGAAATGAAATAAGGCAATCTACAGAAAAAGCCAAGGAACACACTGATAAAGCAGTTGAAGAAATCAAAAAGATTATTCAAGAACATAGTGGAAAAATTAATAAGCTGCAAGAATCCATAGAGAGACAGCATTCAGAAATCCAAAAGATTAACAGTAAAATTACAGAATTAGACAACTTAATAGAAAGTCAGAGGAGCAGACTCGAGCAATTGGAATGCAGAGTGGGGGACCTGGAGGACAAGGGAATTGATACGAATATAGCTGAAAAAAAATCAGAGAAAAGAATATAAAAAAATGAAGAAACCCTAAGAATCATAAGGGACTCTATCAAGAAGAAAAACTTGCGTGTGATTGGAGTCCCAGAACAGGGAGGGATAAAAGAAAATACAGAGAGAATAGCTGAAGATCTGTTGGCACAAAATTTCCCTGGCATCATGAAAGATGAAAGGATATCTATCCAAGATGCTCATTGAACCCCATTTAAGAATGATCTAAAAAGAATATCACCAAGGCATATTATCATCGAGCTTGCCAAAACCAAAGATAAAGAGAAAAATTTAAAAGCAGCCAAGGACAAAACAAAGGTCTCCTACAAAGGAGAATCAATAAGAATAAGTTCAGACTGCTCAGCACAAACCATGCAGTCAAGAAGGCAATGGGATGACATATATAGAGCACTGAAGGAGAAAAACTGCCAGCCAAGGATCATATATCCAGCAAAACTCTCTCTTAAATATGAAGATGAAATTAAAACATTTACAGATAAACACAAGCTTAGAGAATTTGCAAAAACCAAACCAAAACTACAAGAAATACTAAAGGAAATTGTTTGGTCAGAAAATCAATAATATCAGATACCAGCACAGCACAAGGTCACAGAACAGAACTTCCTGATATCAACTCAAATAAGGAAATCAAAAAAGCAAATTAAGATGAATTTTATAAAGAAAAAAATGCTCAAAACAGGGAGTCATTGAAGTCAATATGTAAAAGATCACAATAATCAAAAAGAGAGACTAAATACAGGTGGCATAGAACTGCCATATGGAGAGGGAAACAAGGCAATATAGGACAATACAAATTAGGTTTTTACTTAGAAAAATAGGGGTAAATATTTAAAAAAAAATATATTAAGGTAACCACAAAGAGGTATAACAACTCCATAACTCAAAAAAAAAAAAACCAAGAAAAACATAACGACTCAGCAAACATAAAGTCAACTACTATGAAAATGAGGAACACCCAATGTACAAAGAAAAATGTTTCAGCACAAAAAAGTAAGTGGAAAAATGAAATTGTCACCAACACACATAAAAAGGCATCAAAATGACAGCACTAAACACATACTTATCTATAATTACGCTGAATGAAAATGGACTAAATGCACCAATAAAGAGACAGAGGGTCTCAAACTGGAGAAAGAAACAAGGTCCGTCTATACACTGCCTACAAAAGACACACCTTAGACTTAGAGACAAAAACAAACTAAAACTCAAAGGATGGAAAAAAAATATATCAAGCAAACAATAAGCAAAAAAGAGCAGAAGTAGCAATATTAATTTCTGATAAAATAGACTTCAAAGTTAAACCCACCACAAAGGATAAAGAAGGACACTACATAATGATTAAAGGGACAATAGACCAGGAAGATATAATCGTATTAATTATTTATGCACCCAATGACAGGGCTGCAAGATACATAAAACAAACTTTTAACAGAACTGCATAGTGAGATAGACACCTCCACAATTATAGTAGGAGACTTCAACACACCACTTTCGGAGGATAGGCCTTCCAGTAAGAAGCTCAATAGAGACACAGAAGACCTAATTGCTACGATCAGCCAACTTGACCTCATAGATTTATACAGAACACTCCACCCAGCAGCTGCAAAGTTTACTTTTTTTCCTAGCGCACATGGAACATTCTCTAGAATAGACCACATATTATTAGGTCATAAAACGAACTTTTGCAGAATCCAAAACATTGAAATAGTACAAAGCATCTTCTCAGACCACAAGGCCATAAAAGTGGAAATCGATAACAGAAAAATCAGGGAAAAGAAATCAAATACTTGGAAACTGAACAATACCCTGCTCAAAAAAGACTGGGTTATAGAAGACATTAAGGAGGCAATAAAGAAATTCATAGAATGCAACGAGAATGAAAACACTTCCTATCAAAACCTCTGGGACACAGCAAAAGCAGTACTCAGAGGTCAATTTATATCGCTAAATGCACTCATACAAAAAGAAAAAAGAGCCAAAATCAGAGAACTGTCCCTACAACTTGAACAAATAGAATGTGAGCAACAAAAGAATCCATCAGGCACCAGAAGAAAACAAATAATAAAAATTAGAGCTGAACTAAATGAATTAGAGAACAGAAAAACAATTGAAAGAATTAACAAAGCCAAAAGCTGGTTCTTTGAAAAAATTAACAAAATTGATAAAGCATCGGCCAGACTGACGAAAGAAATACAGTAAAGAAAAAAAATAACCTGAGTAAGAAACGAGTTGGGCCACATCACAACAGATCCAAATGAAATTATAAGAATCATATCAGATTATTGTGAAAAATTGTACTCTAAGAAATTTGCAAACCTAGAAGAAATGGATGAATTCCTAGAAAAACACTACCTACCTAAACTAACACAATCAGAAGTAGAACAACTAAATAGACCTATAACAAAAAAAGAGATTGAAAAGGTAATCAAAAAACTCCCAACAAAAAAAGCCCTGGCCCGGACGGCTTTACGGCAGAGTTTTAACAAGCTTTCAGAGAAGAGTTAACACTACTACTACTAAAGGTATTTCAAAGCGTAGAAAATAATGGAATACTACCTAACTCATTCAATGAAGGCACCATATCCCTGATACCAAAACCAGGTAAAGACACCACAAAAAAAGAAAATTACAGACCTATAACCCTCATGAACATAGATGCAAAAATCCTCAACAAAATTCTAGCCTATAGAATTCAACAACACATCAAAAAATTAATCCACCACGACCAAGTGGGATTTATACCTTTTATGCAAGGCTGGTTTAATATTAGAAAAACCATTAATGTAATCCACCATATAAATAAAACAAAAGACAAAAACCACATGATCTTATCAATTGATGCAGAAAAGGCATTTGACAAAGTCCAACACCCATTCATGATAAAAACTCTCAGCAAAATAGGAATTGAAGGAAAATTCCTCAACATAATAAAGGGCATCTATACAAAGCCAACAGCCAACATCACTCTAAATGGAGAGAACCTGAAAGTATTTCCCTTGAGAACGGGAACCGGACAAGGATGCCCTTTATCACCACTCTTATTCAACATTGTGCTAGAGGTCCTAGCCAGAGCAATTAGGATAGACAAAGAAATAAAGGGCATCCAGATTGGCAAGGAGGAAGTAAAATTATCTCTATTTGCAGATGACATGATCTTATACACAGAAAACCCTAAGGAATCCTCCAGAAAACGACTGAAACTAAAGAAGAGTTTGGCAGAGTCTCAGGTTATGAGATAAGCATACAAAAATCCCTTGGATTCCTCTACATCAACAAAAAGAACATCAAAGAGGAAATTACCAAATCAATACCATTCACAGTAGCCCCCAAGAAGATAAAATACTTAGGAATAAATCTTACCAAAGATGTAAAAGACCTATACAAACAAAACTACAAAGTACTACTGCAAAAAACTAAAAAGGACCTATTTAAGTGGAAAAACATACCTTGCTCATGGATAGGAAGACTTAACATGGTAGAAAATGTCTATTCTACCAAAAGCCGTCTATACATACAATGCACTTCCGATCCAAATTCCAATGACATTTTTTAATGTAATGGAGAAACAAATCACCAGCTTCATATGGAAGGGAAAGAAGCCCTGGATAAGTAAAGCATTACTGAAAAAGAAGAAGAAAGTGGGAGGCCTCACTCTACCTTATTTTAGAACATATTATACAGCCACAGTAGTCAAAACAGCCTGGTACTGGTACAAAAACAGGCACATAGACCAATGGAACAGATTTGAGAACCCAGATGTAAATCCATCCACGTAAGAGCAGCTGATATTTGACAAAGGCCCAGTGTCAGTTAATTGGGGAAAAGATAGTCTTTTTAACAAATGGTGCTGGCATAACTGGATATCCATTTGCAAAAAAATGAAACAGGACCCATACCTCACAGCATGAACAAAACTGACTCCAAGTGGATCTAAGACCTAAACATAAAGACTAAAATGATAAAGATCATGGAAGAAAAAATAGGGACAACATTAGGAGCCCTAACACAAGGCATAAACAGAATACAAAACATTACCAAAAATGACGAAGAGAAACCAGATAACTGGGAGCTCCTAAAAATCAAACACCTATGCTCATCTAAAGTCTTCACCAAAAGAGTAAAAAGACCTCCTACAGATTGGGAAAAAAATTTCAGCTATGATATCTCCGACCAGCACCTGATCTCTAAAATCTACATGATTCTGTTAAAACTGAACCATAAAAAGACAAACAACCCAATCAAAAAGTGGGCAAAGGATATGAACAGGTGCTTCACTGAAGAAGATATTCAGGCAGCTAACAGATACATGAGAAAATGCTCTCAATCATTAGTCATTAGAGAAATGCAAATTAAAACTACGATGAGATTCCATCTCACTCCAACAAGGCTGGCATTAATCCAAAAAACACAAAATAATAAATGTTGGAGAGGCTACGGAGAGATTGGAACTCTTATACACTGCTGGTGGGAATGTAAAATGGTACAACCACTTTGGAAATCTATCCGGCGTTTTCTTAAAAAGTTAGAAATAAAACTAAAATACAACCCAGAAATCCCACTCCTCAGAATATATCCTAGAGAAATAAGAGCCTTTACACGAACAGATATATGCACACCCATGTTTATTGCAGCTCTGTTTAAATTAGCAAAAAGCTGGAAGGAACCAAGGTGTCCATCAACAGATGAATGGTTTAATAAATTATGGTATATTCACACAATGGAATACTAAGCATCAATAAAGAACAGTGACCAATCTGTGAAACATTTCATAACGTGGAGGAACCTGGAAGGCATTATGCTGAGTGAAATTAGTCAGATGCAATAGGACAAATATTGTATAAGACCACTATTATAAGATCTTGAGAAATAGTATAAACTGAGAAGAACACATACTTTTGTGACTATGAGGGGGGAGGGGGGTGGGAGAGGGTTATTTACTGAGTAGTTAGTAGATAAGAACTACTTTAGGTGAAGGGAAGGACAATACTCAATACAGGGAAGGTCAGCTCAGCTGGACTGGACCAAAAGCAAAGAAGTTTCCAGGATAAACTGAATGCTTCAAAGGTCAGCGGTGCAAGGGCGGGGGTTATGGGACTATGGCTTAAGGGGACATCTAAGTCATTTGGCAAAATAATTCTATTATGAAAACATTCTGCATCCCACTTTGAAGTGTGGCATCTGGGGTCTTAAATGCTAACAAGTGGCCATCTAAGATGCATCAATTGGTCTCAACCTACCTGGATCAAAGGAGAATGAAGAATACCAAGGTCACACGATAACTATGAGCCCAAGAGACAGAAAGGGCCACATGAACCAGAGACTTACATCATCCTGAGACCAGAAGAACTAGATGGTGCCCGGGCACAACCGATGACCGCCCTGACAGGGAGCACAACAGAGAACCCCTGAGGGAGGAGGAGATCAGTGGGATGCAGACCCCAAATTCTCAGAAAAAGACCAGACTTAATGGTCTGACTGAGACTGGAAGAATCCCCGCAGTCATGGTCCCCATACCTTCTGTTGGCCCAGGACAGGAACCATTCCGAAGACAATTCATCAGACATGGAAGGGACTGGACAATGGGTTGGAGAGAGATGCTGATGAAGAGTTAGGTACTTGTATCAGTTGGACACTTAAGACTGTGATGGCATCTCCTGTCTGGAGGAAAGATAGGAGGGTAGAGGGGTTAGAAACTGGCAAAATTTCAAGAAAAGAGAGACTGGAAGGAGGGAGTGGGCTGACTCATTAGGGGGAGAGTAAGTGGGAGTATGGAGTAAGGTGTATATATAAGCTTATATGTGACAGACAGACTTGATTTGTAAACTTCCACTTAAAGCACAACAAAAATTATTAAAAAAAAATAGATAAATAGAAAAAGAAGAGGGTTATGCCAAAAAAGAAAATTTACAAATTTGAGAAAGACATATAAAAAAAAAAACCCAAAATATTCATGGATTGAAGATTTAAAATCCTTTGAGATTATTCCTCAAACCTTCAAATGTTTCAGTGTAATCATAATTGAAATCTCAAGGAGGTTAACATATGTGTAATTGGCAAACAATTAATACTTTTATTAATGTAAAAAGACTGAGAAGAGATAAAACAATCTTAAATAAGTAGAATTAATTCACAGGAATCCCCCTGACTGCAATCAAGACAATTTAAATTATAGTCATATTATTACTCATTACTCTGCCTATAATGAACACAGCTTCCAAATCCCATTTTGAGGATCTGCTTTCCGGGCTCCTCATCCTATAAAATTTAGGATCCCAAGACAACAAACCTTGAGACAAAGGGGTAAACAAACAAACAAAAACAACCATGGCTGTCGAGTCAATTCAGGTATTATTAATTCATTAGAACCATCACAGGGAAAGTGAGTGAAGAAGAGAAAGAGTGAGTCAGCAAGGAAGGAGCACCTGGTAGTGAAGTGCATTACCAGCTGGCTACCACTAACTGCCACTAATAGTTTGATACGATGGGGACATTTTCCACAAATTCATATCACATTTATGTAGGAGAGTTGTCCTAGGTAGGAGAAAGGAGAAAAAGTAATTCAGGGGAACTGATGTCCTAATTACACATTTCTATTTCACATAGACATAGGCACCAAACTTTGTCAACGTGTTGCGTGAAGTTTGCTTTCTCAGTATAAAGAAGGAAGCCTGAGGAAAAAGACAAGAGGAGTGCAGTGCAGGTATGAGGTGAGGCTCTATTGAGTTGTGTGTTTGAAGATCTAATCTTCTGAATACATAGATATCTATGTAAATCAGTAAGGTAAAGGTGGGCAAATCAAAGGGAAAAAAGATTAAAACACAAAGAGGAAATGCAAATGTCAAGTTAATAGATGAAAATTTCAATCTCAGGAATCAGGGAAGTAAAAATTAAAATCACAATGAGATACCACCACACATAATAAACTCTAAAAAAGTTTTTTTTTTAAGTTTCACAATGCCAGAAGTTAGATAAACCAACAACCAAACCCACTGCCATCAAGTTGATTTTGACTAAAAGTGATGCTTTGGGACAGAGTGGAACTGCATCATAGGGTTTCCAAGGAGTGGCAGGTGGATTCAAACTGCTGAACTTCTGGTTAGCAGCCAAGCTTTTAAATAAACACTGCCCCACCAGGGCTCCATGAGTCATGTAAAAATCAACAAAATCACATAGTGGTTGGTGGATGTATAAATTGGCAAAACCATTTTGGAAGCTGATTTGGCATTATGTGGTAAAGATGAATGTGTGAAAAACCTGACCCTAAAACTCCATTTCTAGTTATAACAAATAATAAATCTCATGTACATGGAAACATGTATGAGATTCTTCCTAGACTCATTTTCCATAATAACTTCCATCTGAAACATATGCCCCTACAGAAATTATTCTATAATTATGCTGGTTCAGTACCAAGGGATGTGCTAGAGACAGTGGGTTACGTAGATCCATGAAGGAATGATCAAGGTCTTGCCAATGTTCCTCTGACATCCTTTACAGATTTCCCAAAGTGATGCTGTGCATAGTCCTAGATGTAAACACCAAAAGATTTATAACAAATACAACAAAATGTGAATATATTGGTCTCAAGGTAGCTCAAAACTCAGATTTCTTCTGACTTTTCCACTTTAACAAGAGGAGAAGCAGTAGGTAGTTCAGTTAGGAGCATGAGTTGGACAATGAATTTAGAAGATATTTATATGTGGTGGGGAAGGGGTTAAACGCTATGACTCCATCAGGACTTCTTTTAATTCTGTTTATATATGATGGGAATCTGTAACTGGTTGTGATCAACTAGTTGTAATTCAATTAGTTGTTATTCAATCTGAGCAAATGATCTGAGAAGCTGGGCTATATGAAGAACGAGACACCAGGACTGGAGAAAGACTGATTAACAACCAGCGATGTGCAGCTGATACAATCTTGCTTGCTGAAAGTGAAGAGGACTTGAAGCACTTAATAAAAAAGATCAAAGACCACAGCCTTCAGTATGGATTACTTCTCAACATATAGAAAAGAAAAATCCTCACAACTGGACTAATAAGCAATATCATGATAAATAGAGAAAATATTGAAATTGTAAAGGATTTCATTTTGCTTGGATCCACAATCAATGCCTATGGAAGCATTGGTCAAGAAATCAAAAGATGCTTTGCACTGGGCAAATCAGCTGCAAAAGACCTCTTTAATGTGTTAAAAAAAAAAAAAAAAAAAACAGAGATGTCACTTTAGGGACTAAGGTGTACCTGACCCAAGCCATGGTGGTTTCAATCACCTCTTATGCATATGAAAGCTGGGCAATGAATAAGGAAGACTAAGGAAGAATTGATGCCCTTGAATTATGGTGTTGGTGAAGAATGTTGAATACACCATGGGCTGCCAAAAGAAAGAACAAATCTGCCTTGGAAGAAGTACAGCCAGAATGCTTATTAGATGCGAGGGTGGTGAGAATTTATCTCACGTACTTCAGACTTGTTATCAGGCGGGACCAGTCCCTGGAGAAGGACATCATGCTTGGTAAAGTAGAGGGCCAGTAAAAAAGAGGAAGATCCTCAATGAGATGGATTGACACAGTAGCTGCAACAATGGGCTCAAGCATAACAATGATTGTGAAGACGGTGCAGGACTGGGCAGTGTTTCGTTCTGTTGTACGTAGGGTTGCTATGAGTTGGAACTGACTCGACAGCACCTAACGACAACAACCATGTGATGGGAATAATTAGTATAGGAGGCAGGACAGGGCATTTTTCTCTTAGCTGTGTCCTGTCTGGGAACACCTGAGATAGCCAGATATTTTTGACTGAGACCCACAGAAAGGAATACATTTTACCTCACCTCATAGCACACAGATCCCTCTCCCTTCATCTCCAAGCACCTGAGAAATGGTTCCCAAACAGAATTACAAAGGTACACCACATGAAATGTTTCCTCTAATGTTCTATTCTCCTACCCTTCTATCCTCTTATAAGGACAAAATAGAGCAGTGACCCAATAAATGAATGATCCAATTAATGTTCTAGATCCAAGTTTTCTTTCTTCTCCTTTAGTGTGCACCTTCCTGAGGCCAGATTTCCTGGCTATCAAGAGGGAGATCTGTAAAGAGTTGAGCTTGCCTGCAAATTTAGGAATAAAAGGGAATGCAGGGTGGTTAGAACAACTCTGCAGTCTAGTCCGGCTCTTTAAGCAACTGAATCAGGGACTGAAGAAAAACAAACAAAAAATCATGGTATTGTAAGGGGTCTGTTTGGCTGTCATTGACCAGTACGTATATTTCTTTCAAGAAGACTGCCTGAAGAGTAGACATGGAGAATAAAAGCTGGACAGTTGGGATTCTGAGTCCTTGCATAAATATCCTCATGATTTATACCAATCCACAATGCCTTATAGCCAAGATCACTGAAAGTAAGAATATCAGTGATATTCTACAGCAAATTAAAGGCGAAAAGACCTCAGAAATGAAATGATCTAACGGCCTTCTTCTTCAGCCCTTCTTTTGCACAAATGTAGTAACAGTAAAATGATTGACTAAAAGGTTGATTAGCAAGCCCTTGTTTACTTTCCTTACATGCTCGTATATTAAAATATTAAAAAGCAAAGGTAGACTGGAAATAGCAGCACCCCCATCTTTCTAGGTTTGAGAGGTTGTGTTACACAGCTCCTCCAAAACCACTGGGTTTGTTGGACCTACTATGGCATTCTTTACATATACTATTTGAATTTATATGGATTCTAAAATGTATTGAGAGAGACTTTGGGGTCTTCTTTTAATCAATATATTAAAAGTGAAATTGGCAAACAAATGGTAAAGAGAATTTGACCTTTCAGCCAACTGGAAGCCAAGATCTGCATAAGCTTTGATTTGCTTTTTCCTTCACACCAAGGGAACTGTATGTTCACTAACAGGGACAGAAGGCACTAATCACTGGCAACTATGTGTCTGTGACCCAAGCATGGAAACCAAGTGCCTTAATTGGAAGAGCAGTGTTCAGGAGGTCATTAAATCAGGCATCTGTGATTGTGGTGGAAAACTTTTAATAAGCTTTGGCAAAGTTGAGCACCCAGAGAGCCTTGTTAAATAGCCTTCTAATTAGCAAGAGCTAAAACTCTATTTGGTCCCCTTGGAACCTGTGGATAACTGACACCTTAACCTATTAGAGGAATTGCAGGAAATTCTCAGGGACCAGTAAGGACCCTTTCTTTGTTAATAAACTCAAAGGAGACAAAGTTATGTGGTTCCCATGGTGATGTTCGACGGAGAAATGATTCTCATAGCAGTCTCCACTCAACTGTACACCAAACCAGTTAACTACAGCCTGACTATGCTTGGTATGGAGTAATATGATAAACACTTAACAGCAAAACACTGTCTCCAGCGGTCCTAATATAAAGGCATGAAATCAAAGTAGGTTAATTCAAACATACAGATTCAAAAGATAAAAGATTTATCAATATTGCATAAAAAGTCCAGGTATTTTCACTTTCAAATGTAATCATTATCACTAGCTGTAAAACAAAACAAAGCAAAAAGTATATTTTTGAAGTAAATATAGTAGAAATCTGCCTCCAAGTAATATACTGAGGCAATTTATTCCATCTTTTCAATTTATAATGGGTCATTGTATATTCATGCAGTGAAATTTCTTTTGGGTTTAAAGGCAACCAAGGATCCAATTACAAAACTATCTTCACCTTTTTTTACAGTGACTCTCTTCAGTTAGACACATGAGATCGTTTTCAGTAAGAATGCTTTCATAAAAAGAACAAATATACAGACAGGTGTACCCACTGCTGTCAAGTCCATTCCAACTCATAGCCACCCCACAGGGTTTCCAAGGCTACAAATCTCTACCAAAGTACACTGCCACATCTTTTTCCTGTGGAGCTGCTGGTTGTTTCAAACTGCCAGCCTTTCACTTAGCAGTCAATTGCTTTAACCACTGCACCACCAGGGCTCCTTTACAGACAAAAGTAGGCATGATATAATGAACATCTAAGTTTATCTTACTTAAAATTATACAATTCATTCCTGACCTTTTTTAGAAATAAAATATAGCATACAGACTCAAATGAGCTCCCCCCAGGTGCCTTCCCTAATTCCAGTCAATCCCTTTTCTTTCTCCTTCTGCTCCTCCAACAGTAATCAGTAGCATAAGTTTAGTATGAGTCAATCCTTATGTGTGGTGAATACTAGGAATTTTCTCACTCAAACACCATTCCTCTATTCTTCTAATTGGAAACCTACAAAGTGACTCTCTAGAACCCCTTGCTTCCTTCATTCTCTGCACATGTTAGCTGTTCAGCCAGCTAGATGTGCACTACATGGCCTGAAAGGTGGAATTGGAGCAGAAGTCACTCTTGTCTCCAGTTGACAGTTGTTGCTATGAATCAAAATCGTGGAAGTGAGAACATCCCAATTTCTCTGCAGTAGCCTTCCAGCATACATCTTCTTCCTTCCTGTATGTTCCCATGGTGCTCAGTTCTGAAACGTGCTAGAGTATGGGTGGTTGGAGGGAATACTTAGATACTCAGCACCAAATTCTCATATTAAAAACCTTCCCTTTCAGTTTCCTTCACTGAAACATGTTCGAGAAAAGAAAAAAAAAAAACTTATGGTTCCATTTTTGGATAAAAATGTATAATTCCTTGACGACTACAAAATATTGCTTGAAATACCTTAAACTTTTAATCATACAATATATTGTACTTATTATTATAAAGCTTGTATATGCAACTCTCTTTTAGCAAATTTTTGTAATTTGAATTTTAGAGACCATGCACAACTTTCTAACAATTTACTCTTAAGTATTTTATGTTTGTTTTGGTCCAAAACTAAAATAATTTTTAAATTTTTATTTTCTAATTTTTACTATTATTATATCTTGTTGTTGTGGTAATGTGCCATGGAGTCACTTTAGACTCATAGCTACCCTAAGTACAACAGAATGAAACACTGCTTAAAAAAAAAAAAAAAAAACTGCTTAGTCCTGAGTTATTCTCACAATCATTGCTTTGCTTGAGCCCATTGTTACAGCTACTGTGTCAATCCATCTCTTTGAAGGTCTTCCTCTTTTTAGCTAACCCTCTACTTTACCCTTATGAGTTGGAATCTACTGGATGGCACTGGGTCTGGGTTCTACTTTACCCTGGTGGTGTAGCTGTTAAGAGCAATGACTGCCAACTAGGAGATCAGCAGTTCGAATCCACCAGGTGCTCCTTGGGAACTCTGTGGGGCAGTTCTACTCTGTCCTGTAGGCTCACTATGAGTCGGAATCGACTCAATGGCACTGGGTTTTTTTCTACTTTACCAAGCATGATGTCCTTCTCTAGGGACTGGTTTCTCCTGATAACATGTCCAAAGTAACTGAGATGAAGTGTCACCATCCTTGCTTCCAAGGATCATTCTGGCTGTACTTCTTCCAAGACAGATTTGTTCATTCTCTGGCAGTCCTCTGTGTATTCAATATTCTTTACCAACACCATAATTGGAATGCATGAATTTTTCCTTATTCATTGTCCAGCTTTCGCATGCATATGAGGTGATTGGAAATACCATGGCTTGGGTCAGACCACCAATTGCTCATATGCATGTTCAAGTTGAAGATTAAGAAAATTAATACAAGTTCAGGAGAACCAGAATACAACCTTGAGTATATCCCACATGAATTTGAAGACTACCTCAAGAATAGATTTGCCGCATTGAACACTAATGACTGAAGACAGACTAGTTGTGAGATGACATCAAGGATATCACTACTAGTATATAGAAATATGTTTTATTTTGAATATTCACATTTGATCTTGAAATTTAAAATCACACGGATTTTTCAGTGTAGATAAATGAATCTCCTATTAATAAAGATATATTTACTTATCAATTTTTATGATTTTTTCTTGTCTTATTTCACAGATATGTTTTGTTGCATGCATCAACAAGTTTTTCCTTTTATGCTAAGTATTATTCCATTGTACGTCTGCATGCAAACTTGTTTATCCATTTACCTGATGATAGTTGTACCCAGATTTTGTCTGTAAAAAAAAAAAAAGTTGCCACGAATGTTTGTATACAAGCCAATTTATGTGTTTTTTTTTTTTTTTCTGGAAAGTGCTTTTGATGTTATGCCCAATAACTTTTTTCAAAAGGCCCTAGGGCCCCCAAATTTTCTCCTGTTTTTTTTTTTTTGAAAAAAAAATTTATGGTTTTACATTTAGCATTTAAATCTATTATCCCCTTTGACTTAATTTTTGCATTAAAAAAAAATTGCCATCAAGTGGATTCCTACTCAGAGCAACCCTGTAGGACCGAGTTGAACTGCCTCATGGGGTTTCCAAGGCTGTAGATCTTTATGGGAGCAGATGGCCACATCTTTCCCCCATGGAGCCACTTGTGGGCTCGAACCACTAACCTTTTTGATTAGCAGCTAAGCTCTTTAACTACTGTATCATCAGATCTCCAATTTTTGCATAAGATGGGAATTTAAAACAAAGTTAATTTTTGCTTATGTATATATCCAAGTGTGTCAGTATCATTTGTTGAAAAGGCTATAATTTCTCCCTTGAATTGTTTTTGCACCTTTGTTAAAAAATGTGTGATTTATTTCTGGGTTCTTTATTCTGTTCCGTTCATCTATATGTCTATCCTTCCACCAAAAGCCAAAATGTTTTCATTGTATTATCTACACAGTAGTTCTTAATATTAGGTATGGTGATCCTTTCCATTGTATTATTCCTACTCAAAATTATTTTTTAAGTATTCTGATTCATTTGACTTCTCATATAAATTTTATAATACTGTTGTATATCTACAAAAAAAATCTTGCTGGATGTTGATAGGAATTGCATTAAATCTATAAATCAGCTGGGGGAGAATCGATGTGTTTACTCTTTTGTCTTCCAATCCTCGATCAAGACATATCTACACACAGTTCCTTTGTTTTGTTTTGTTTTAATCACATTTTTTTGTCTTCAACATGCACATCCCATATAATTTTTGGTAGATTTTATCTAAATGTTTTGTTGTTATTTTTCTTGTATGTTTGTTTTGTTTTTGAGTGATTTTAAATATTATTGAACTTTTAATTTTGATTTCTCTGTGTGCTAGAATATAGAAATGCCATTGATTTTTTGTATGTTGACCTATGTGACCTTGCTGAACTCGCTTTTTTGTCTTAAAAGTTTTTCGTAGATTTTTTTTTAAAGATTTTCTACACAGACCATCGTGCAATAATCAAATAGTAATAGTTTTATTTCTTCTTTTCTGATCTATATGCATTTTGTTGCTTTGCCTTGCCTTGCCTTATTGTGTTGGTTAGAACTTTCAGTATTATATTAAATAAGATTGATGAAAGCAGACATTCTTGCCTTGCCATCACTCTTAGGGAGAAATTATTCGGTCTTTTACCATTTAAAATGATGTTAATTGAAGTTTTTTTTTGTATAGGAGGCAAAGTTTATTGTATTTACCCATGTTCTTTCTCCTTGAGATTTCAAATTCCTTCTTTTGTCATATTCTTTCTGTTTTAAGAACTTCCAACATTTTCGGTATCTCTGTGTTGTTGGCTGTTGAGAGTGTCCTTTCTCATTCAAGTTGAGATTTTCTTCATACTTTGCGTAAGTATTGAATTTCAATGGTGCTTTAGGCATTTGGGATATTATATTTTGTTACTCCAGATCTTATTTAAATCTTCTGTTTTAGTAGATCTTCTCTGACATTGCAATGGAAGAGAAAAATGGTAATCACATTGTTACTTCCTGGTGAGAGTGGAATCCTGGTTTCCCACTCAGCCTCCCTTAGCATGTGGGGGAGAGGGTTGTCTCATTATACCTCCCAGTATGGTAGTCATTGACATTGTGGGTTTGGGGAAAATTACAGCTTTCCACCCAGTCTCATCCGATAACACCTGGATAGGGATTGGGGAAGGCACCTCATTACTGCTGATTTATGGTAGAAATTTAGTCTCTCCACATGCTCTCTGCTGACACTATGGTGTTATCCTTGTTAATTTCCAATGTGGCTAAAAATCCTGGCTTCCCACTAGGTCTTCTCTGACACGCCCCTGGCAGAGGAAAGGGTGACTATATTATCCTTTTTTATAAATTATTGAGCTTGCTTTACTAATATTTTGCTAAGAACATTTGCATATATATAAACGAAGGATTAAAAAACAAACAAACCAAATCCGTTGCCATCTAGTCGATTCCAACTTGTAGCAACCCTATAGGAGAGTAGAACTGCCCCAAGTTGTTCCCAAGGAGTGGTAGGTGGATTCAAAATGCCGACCTGTTGGTTAGCAGCTATAGCTCTTAAACACTACACCACCAGGTTTTCCAATTATGGATACGTATATGAAGTATATGAAATGCTTAGTGTACTTTCATTCTCATGTAGTGATATCAGATTTCTGGTAGTCACAATATATGAGTTGGGAAGTGTTTCTTCCTCTTCCTTTCTCTGAAATAGCTTGTGTAATATTAGTATTGTTTTTTCCATAAATGTTTGATTAATTATACCACTGAAATTACCTGGCCTTGGATTTTTGTTGGTTTGTTGTTTTTATGAGTTTTTACATAGAATGCGATTTTTATCATTAATTTTATGCTTTCTTTTGAAATTTCCATTTGTATCCCTTTCTTATTTATAAATATGCTGCTTAATGGTCAAAAATTTTGAAATTAACTGAGATAAGTAATTGAATGTGACAAGATGGCAGAATACGGAGTCAATAACAAAATATGTTGTATTTCTATATAGTTTCCATTAATAACTTAAAATGAAATTTAAATATTTACAAATAAAATTTTTGATTACACCAAAGACTAAAATAAAATAAAATACATAAAAATAAGTGTAAGAAAAATTACATAAGGGCCACCATCAAAACCACAAAATTTGCTTAAAGAAATTGAAGAAAAATAAATTAAGATGTATAACATGTTGAAATCTTTTTTAGATACATTTAAGGTTACAAATCTCCCGCATTTGATCTTTTTTTTTTTATTGTGCTTTAAGTGAAAGTTTACAAACCAAGTCAGTCTCTCATGTAAAAACTTATATACACCTTGCAATATACTCCTAGCTACTCTCCCTCTAATGAGACAGCACACTCCTTCTCTCCACTGTCTATTTTCATGTCCATTCAGTCAGTTTCTGATCCCCTCTGCCCTCTTATCTCTTCTCCAGACAGGAGCTGCCCACATAGTACCATGTGTCTATTTGATCTAAGAAGCTCTCTCTTCACCAGTATCATTTTCTATCCCATTGTCCAGTCCAATCCCTGGCTGGCTTTGGGAATAGTTCCAGTCTTGGGCTAACAGGGGGTCTGGGGACCATGACCCCTACAGTCCTTCTAGTCTCAGTCAGACTATTAAGTCTGGTCTTTTAATGAGAATTTGGGGCCTGCATCCCACTGTTCTTCTGCTCCCTCAGAGGTTCTCTGTTTTGTTCCCTGTCAGGGCAGTCATCAGTTGTAGCCAGGCACCATTTAGTTCTTCTGGTCTCAGGCTGATGTAGTCTCTGGTTTATGTGGCCCTTTCTGTCTCTCGGGCTCATAATTACCTTGTGTCTTTGGTGTTCATTCTCCTTTGCTCCAGGTAGGTTGAGACCAATTGATGCATCTTAGATGGCCACTTGCTAGCGTTTAAGACCCCAGACACCACTCTCTAAAGTGGGATAAAGAATGTTTTCTTAATGGATTTTATTATTCCAATTGACTTAGATGTCCCCTGAAACCATGGTCCCCAGACCCCTTCCCCGGCTACACTGGCCTTTGAAGTGTTCAGTTCATTCAGGAAACTTATTTGATTTTGGTTTAGTCCAGTTGAGCTGACCTCTCCTGTATTGTGTGTTGTCTTTCCCTTCACCTAAAATAGTTCTTACCTTATTTGATCTTTTGTCGAATATAAACATTAAAGCTTTTTAGATAAATAGGATACTGTCTTTATATCCTTGCAGTATACAAAAATTTCTTAACATACAAAGAAAAAAAAAAAAACACTAATTATTAAAGAAAAAAAAATGAGTTGGAGTTTATCAATATTAAAACCTTCTAAGAAAAAAGTAAAAAGACCATTAAAAGAATAAAAAAATGTCCATTTAAAATGCAGGAGAAAGTATTTACAATACGTATATTTAACAAAGTGCTATTGTCCAGAATATGTAACAAAATTTTACAACTCATAATATAAATACAAACAAAAAATAAGCAAAAGACTCGAAGATACCTGTTATAAAGAAGATATTTGAATGATCAAGCAGTAACTGAGATGCTCATTATTCTTCAAGGAAATATGAATTAAAAAATCATATGCAGCCATAAACACACCAGTCCAGGGACAAGGATGAGAAGTCAGGAGAAAACAGGAAGCTGATAATGGGGAACCTAAAGTCAAGAAGGAGAGAGCGTTGACACATCATGGTGTTGGCAACCAATGTCACAAAACAAGAAGTGTATTAATTGCTTACTGTGACACTGGTTTGTCCTGTAAACTTTCATGTAAAGCACAATTTAAAAAAAAAAAAACAACAAAACATAATACCCAGATACAACAAATGAAGATTGGTGGATTTTTTATACCAAAATAAAGAACCACAGAATTCATTTTTAAGGAAAGTGAGGAAATTAGAATAAGGCCTGAATATTAGATGACATTATAGAAATTTTATTACTTTTCAAGATTTTATAATATTATTGTTGTTGGTGCCGTTGAGTCAGTTCTGACTCATAGAGGCCCTATGCACAACAGAATGAAACACTGCCTTGTCCTGTGCCATCCTCAAAATTGTTGCTATGCTTGAGCCATTGTTGCATCCACTTTGTCAACTCATCTTGTTGAGGGTCTTCCTCTTTTTCGCTGACCCCCTACTTCGCCAACCATGATGTCCTTCTCCAGGGACATATTCTTCCTGATAACATGTCCAAAGTACGTGAGGCACAGTCTCTCTATCCTAGCTCCCAAGGAGTATTCTGGTTATATTTCTTCCATGACATATTTGTTTGTTCTTTTGGCAGTGCATGGTGTATTCGATATTCTTCACCAACACCACAAATCAAAGGCGTCAATTCTTCCTTATTCATTGTCCAGCTTTCACATGTATACGAGGTGACTGAAAACACAAAGACTTGAGTCAGATAGACCTTAGTCCTCAGGGTGATATTTTTGCTTTTTAACACTTTAAAGAGATCTCTTGCAGCATATTTTCACAAAGCAATGTGTCTTTTGATTTCTCGACTGCTGCTTCCAGGGGTGTTGATTGTGAATCCAAGTAAAATGAAATCCTTGACTGTTTCGATCTTTTTCCTTTTATTATGATGTTGCTTATTGGTCCAGTTGTGAGGATTTTTGTTTTCTTTATGTTGAGGTTCAATCCATACTGAAGGCTGTGGTCTTTGATCTTCTTCAGTAAGTACTTCAAGTCCTCTTCACTTTCAGCAAGCAAGGTTGTGTCATCTGCATAATGCAGGTTGTTAATGAGTCTTACTCCAATCTTGATGCCCCTTCTTCTTCATATTGTCTGGCTTCTCAGACTATTTGCTCAGCACATAGATTGAAAAGGTATTGTGAAAAGATACAACCCTGATGCACACCTTTCCTGACTTTAAACCTTGCAGTATCCCCTTGTTCAGTTTGAACAACTGCCTCTTGATCTACATACAGATTCTTCATAAGCACAATTAAGTGTTCCAGAATTCCCCTTCTTCACAATATCATCCATAATTTGTTATGAGTCACACAGTTGAATGCCTTAGCATAAAACACAGGTAAACAATCTTCTGGTATTCTCTGCTTTCAGTCAGGATCCATTTGACGTTAGCAACGATATCCCCGGTTCTACACTCTCTTCTAAATCCAGCTTGAATTTCTAGCAGTTCCTTGTTGATATACTGCTGCAGCCACTTTTGAATGATCTTCAGCAAAATTTTCCTTACTTGTGGTATTAGTGATTTTATTTGATAATTTCTGTTTTCAGCTGGATCACCTTTCTTGAGAATAGGCATAAATATGGATCTCTTCCTATCGGTTGGCCAGGTAGCTGTCTTCTAAATTTCTTGGCATAGATGAGTGAGCACTTCCAGTGCTGCATCCATTCGTGGAAACATCTCAATTTGTGTTCCATCAGTTCCTGAAGCCTTGCTTTTCTCCAATGCCTTCAGTGCACCTTGGACTTCTTCCTTCAGTACCACTGGCTCCTGATCATATGTTACCTCCTGAAATGGCTGAGTGTTGACCAATTTTTTTGGTAGGGTGACTCTGTGAATTCCTTTCATTTTCTTTTGATTCTTCCTGTATCATTTAATATTTTCCCCATACAGTCCTTCAGTACTGGAACTCAAGGCTTGAAGTTTTTCTTCAGTTCTTTCAGCTTGAGAAATTCTGAGCATATTCTTCTCTTTTGGTTTTCTATCTCCAGGTCTTTGCACATGTCATTATAATGGTTTGTCTTCTTGAGTTGCCCTTTGAAATCTTCTTCAGCTCTTTTACTTCATCAGTATGACTCTAGTAAAACTGGAAACCGTCAAAAATGAAATGGATCACATAAATATCGATATCATGGGCATCCATTGATAGACTGGTACTGGTCACTTTGAATCAGACAATCATATAGTCTACTCTTCTGGAAATGACAACTTGAAGAGGAATGGCATGGTATTCATCATCAAAAAGAACATTTCAGGATCTATCCTGAAGTACAATGCTGTCAGTGATAGGATAATATCCATACACCTACAAGGAAGACCATTAACACGATATTATCCAAATTTATGCACCAACCACTGAGGCCAAAGATGAAGAAATTGAAGATTTTTACCAACTTCTGCAGTCTGAAATTGATCGAACGTACAATCAGGATGCACTGGTAACTACTGGTGATTGGAATGGAAAAGTTGGAAACCAAGGAAAAGAATCAGTAGTTGGGAAATATGGCCTTGGTGATAGAAACGATGCCAGAGATCACATGATTGAATTTTGCAAGACCAACGGCTTCTTCATTGCAAATACCTTCTTTCACCAACATAGATGGCAACTATATACATGGACCTCACCATATGGAATGCACGGGAATCAAATCGACTCCATCTGTGGAAAGAGACAATGGAAGAGCTCAATATCATCAGTTAGAACAAGGTCTAGGGCCAACTGCAGATCAGATCATCAATTACTCATATGTAAGTTCAAGTTAAAACTGAAGAAAATTAGAACAAGTCCATGAAAGTACAACCTTGAGTATATCCTATGTGAATTTAGAGACCATTTCAACAATAGATTTGTGCATTTAATACTAATGACGGAAGACCAGATGAGTTGTGGAATGATATCAAAGACATCATACGTAAAGAAAGAAGATCATTAAAAAGACAGGAGAGAAAGAAAAGACCTAAATGAATGTCAGAAGAGACTCTGAAAATTGCTTTTAAACATAGAGTAGCTAAAGCAAAAGGAAACAAGAAAGAAATAATATTATTGCAGTAATATATATTATTGCATTTGTACTTCTGTGATACCTGCTGAGGTATTAGAAATTAAGTCATGATTTCTGCAAATTACTACCGAAAGTCTCAACATAAAGGAGAGGAGTAAAATAGTATAAAATTAACAAAGTTAAGACTTAGAGGGAGTAGATTTTGATGCTTATTCTATTCTTTTGACTCTTTCATATGAATGAATATTTTCATAAACAATTGGAGAAAAATTTAAATGGTGAAAGATTGAAAGGTTTCAAATTGAGAAACACAAGAGGTTATTACATGTTGGAAAAAACTAAACATCGCATGAGATTCATGGTCATAACTTATAGTTGTAAGTAATCAGTTCTTGATTACTTGGCTAAAGCCATAGAGAGGATAAGATCAATAAGTGAGGATCATTGGAATATAGGCCTGAGGACTCTTTTGGACTATTGCAACTTAAATGAAGATAACCCATTAAGAAAACTGAAAAGTAGAGATCCAGGATGTAGGAAGGAAAGAGAAAAGAAGTTAAATTACCCAAAATTAAAACGAACAGCCTTTTTTAAGAACATTAAAGTCATAAATATTAAAACTTACATTCATTAAAAGACTATCAAAAGAAGAAAAGATACAGACTAGGAAAAATTCTTCAGGAACAATACATCTGATAAGGGTCTAATATCTACAATATGTATAAAATTTATACAACTTAACAACAAAAGACAAATAGACAAATAACCCAATAAAAAAATGAGCAAAGGCCATGAACAGACACTTCACCAAAGAGGTATTCAAATGGCCAACAAACATATGAAGAAGTGTTCAACATCTTTAGCCATCAGACAGATGCACATCAAAATCATAGTGAGATTTCATTTCACTCCCACTAGGATAACTAAGATTACAAACAAAACAAAAAACAACAAACGTTGATGATGATGTAGGGAATTTGGAACATTCATCCTTGCTGATGACAATGCAAAATAGTCCACTGTTGTGGAAAATAGTGTGGTGGTTCCTCAAAAAACTAAACATAGAACTGCCATATGACCTGGTATTTCCACTGCTAGGAATATACCCTAAGGACTTGAAAGCAGTGATGAAAACAGTCATATGTACACCAGTGTTCATTGTAGTACTAGTCACGAGGTGGAAACAACCTGAATGCCCATGCATGGATGAATAAATAAACAAAATGTAGTACGTACAAACAAAGGAATACTACTACTCATCGATAATGAGAGTCCTGATGCATGCCTCATAGAGGTGACAAAGCTTGAAAACATTATGTTGAGTTAAATTAGACAATTACAGAAAGAAAAACATCGTGTGATCTCACTTACACAAAAAGACAAGGACAGGGAAATTTACAGAAACTAAAGTTTATTAGTGGTTACCAGGGGCAAAAGGGAGGGAGAAAAGGGGAGTTTTTTGCTCATGGGGCACTGAGTTTCTCTTTATGTTGACAGAAAGTTTACTTTTATTAAGAATAATTGTTGTACAGCCAATGTAATTGATGTCAAAAGTTGTACACCTGTAAAAAGTTGAATTGGCAAATGTTTTGTGATATGTTTTTATTTTTTAAAAAAAGAGCAGATGTTGATACTGTTTATGTATAACCAAACACTTCACTGATTTTTTTTGGGGGGGGGGTCTGGAGTTTTAGGATCATGGTTTCATGGCACATCCCATGTAATTGGCCTGAGATACAAAAACTGGTCTGTATTTGCCTGGAGTAGCAGAGGAAGAAGGAGAGTCAGGAATAGGAAGAGGAAATGGAATTCTTACCTAATTTCTTCCATGAATAAATGCCTCCTTTGATACGAGACCAGAAGAGCTGGGTGGTGCCCAGTCATTACTGAACGTTTTAATCAGATATTCTAAAACAGAATCTTGATCAAAAGGGAGAAAATGTAGAACAGAATTCCACATTATCATGGAATCCAGGCTTTCTGAAGCCATTGCAGCTAGATGAACTCCTGAAACTTTTGCCCTGAGATCATCTTTAATTATTAAACCTTAAACCGCAAATATTCCCTTAAGCCTTCTATAAACCAAACGAACAGCTCATTTAGTAAAGAACATTGTCTTGAACATTGTGCTCTTCTGACGAATTATCTATATGGGATCAAATTGACAACAGCAAATGAAAAGGTCAGATAGTAAGCTTAGGGGGCAGTGAGATGATGTTAATGGGGAAGTAAAAATTTGGGAAAGGAGAGCAAGAATGGTTGCACAACTTGAAGAATGTAATCAATACCACTGAATTGTACATGTAGAAATTGTTGATTGATGTACGTTTTGCTGTGTATACTTTCAACATCAGTAATAATAATAAAAGAACTTGGTCATAAGCTCTGTTAATTCTCAATGATAGAACTGACAAGATGGAGATAGTTACCTTATAAAGTGCAATTTTGGTGAAATTTATTTAGAGATACATTTGATTCACTCCATTTATAAAGTGTCTAGACCATGTATGGATATTTTTTTCCATCTTGCTTTCCAGATCAGGGAAAAGCATTTGAGCAAGTACTGAACAGAGGACATGTATAGGGTGCAGGCTTTATCAGGAGAGTGAGTGGCTTTGATGATAGTTCCTTGGAAGGAAAAAGAGTAAGCTTCCCAATTTGCCCACCCAATTTTGAGTTTGAATTGGCTGTAATGTGGAAGTAATGATCATTTTGTGGATGAAAGCTATATGCTAGATGTATGATGCAAAATAGAAGGTATATGCTAGAAGTAGAGAGACAAACACCTTAGGGAAATAATGGTACTGTGCCTCTACCTTTTCATTACAAGATAATTCATTTTTTAGCAGACAAACAAACCACTGTCATATTTAAGAGAATAATATTTCAAGTTTTTAGTACCAGGTGCTGAGTACAATCCCTAGTGCACACACACACAAATTTCAACACCCTTGCATATACTTCACCACACATATGATTAAGAATGAGATTTAACTGGTGCTAAGATTTTGCTGCAGACCCAGTGGTGCAGTGGTTAAGAGCTCTGGTACTAACCAAAAGGTTGGCAGTTTGACTCTACCAGTTGTACTAGGGAGCAGTTCTACTCTGTCCTATAAAGTCAGTAGAAGCTGAAATAGAATTGACAGCAATGGGCTTTGTTTTTGTTTTTTTAAGGTAAGAGTTTGCCATAATTTTTTGTGCCTCCTTTCATTTTTACAACAAAAAATTATTTTTACAATTGTTTACTATTACATATATGCAAAAAATGTATAGTGAATTTACACCAGTCATTTTATAATCATATTTATTATAAAATTGTCATTACTTTATCAATTATCATTTTGCTTTAGTCACACAACTCTGAATATACATGTTTATTTGAACAAATTGAAAAAAAAACTATCATCATTTAGAAAACTATGAAGAAGTCTGTTATTTTACTTTCATAGTAAAAAAAAAAAAAAAAAAAAGAAAGAGGGCTGGAGATTCACCTCCAAACCAAAACACATATGCCTCCTGGAAGATATTACAACTAAACTAAAAAAAAAAAAAAAAAACTAGGAGCTTTGAAATCAATCATATTGGAGATTTATATAAATAAGATAAAGGGAATGCTGCAAGCACACATAGAAAACCTGGCTAGTGTAATGTCAGACAAAGGAGATCATTTCCTCCCCCCCACCCTGCCAGACCTACGCAGACAATTAACACAGGAAATCTGAAAAAGCACCAAGTACTTGAAGTAACATAATGCTAGAGTGCCCTCTAGGGGAAGTTAGAGGGATAGAGAGAAAAAATAATAATAAAGACAAGACAACCCAAAAATCAATCTTGGGGGAAAAATAAAAAATCAAAAACCCAGAATTACCTCAGGAAAATATCCAAATGTCCTAAGATGAACAAAAGATTGTAAGGCATACAATAAAACAAGGTAAGAAGAACCAATTAAGGGAACAAGATCAAGAAGTAGAAATTACTACTGTAGAAATAAGGACAATAAAAAAACAGAGGACGTTCAAACAATAAGCTTAAATATGATGAAAGAATACAAAGAACACACAAATAACAGACTAGTGGAGATCAGAAAAAATATGAGAATCTTAAAAGATGGAAAACATAAAAAAAGAAGCTAACAGAAATACTAGAATTGAAGAACAAAGTAGTTGAACTGAAAAAAGGGAGAGAGAGATATAACAACAGACTTTATCAGGTAAAAAAAAGGGGGGGAGACAAAACAACTGAGTTTATGAAATCACAAGAAGAATAGGATAAAAAAATCAAATAAAGCCAAATGGAAGAGTGGAGCAAAATTAAGAGCATCAATATACAAATTACAGGAATTCTAAAAGGTGGGGAAAGAAACAAAGGAACTGAAAGAACATTTGAAGAAATTATAGCAGGAAACTTTCCAAACTGAAGTAAAGAAACAGACTCACAAATCCAGGAACTTTTGCAAACACTAAGTAAAGTGAATCCAAAGAGACAGTCACCAAAATACATTGTAATCAAACTATTGAAGACTAAAGAAGAAAAAAAAAATCATTAAAGCATCAAGAGAAAAACAAAATAACACGAAAGCAGTCCTCAATAAGATTAAATGCAGACTTCTTTTTCGAAAGCTTGGAGGTCAGGAGGTAATGGAAATATATATATAAAGCACTGAGAGATAAAAAATGTCAACCAAGAGTTCTTTATCCGGAAACATTATCCTTCAAAAATGAGGGTGAACTCTTATTCAAGATTGTGCTAGAGATCCTAACCAGAGCAATTAGGCTAGATAAAGAAATAAAGGACATCCAAATTGGTAAGGAAGAAGTAAAAGTATCACTATTTGCAGATGATATGATCTTATATGACAAGTTAGAAGCCCTGAATATCAAAGACAAAGTTGAGAAATTGGACTGAGCGGCAGGAGGAGAGAGAAACAGTTTAGAAGCAGTGAGGAGTTGCCAGACCTGACTCGCGGGAACTGACACCCCGCAGGCCAATTCCACACAGTGGCGTTTGGGATGTGTTTTCCACATTGGGAGAGAATGAGTGGCGGAGAGCCTGTTCAACTGTCAAGAACAAGTAAGAAATAGCCCTCAGTTGGCAAAAGATAAGTAGCTGCATTTAACCTATCACATTGATCCAAAAGTACCTCTTTGAGAAAAATCTCTCTCCCACTTACTTGGTCTCCTTCTGCTCTGCACTGGGTCCCAGCTGGCTGCATCCCCTGGGCCAGAAGAAGGATCCTGCACTAGCCCTGAGCCATTCTTCCAGATTTGGAGAGGGAACAAATTAACAAACAGGGAAAAAGTAATCTGCCAACTCCCCTAAACCAGGAACTCAGGGCAGAAATAGGTCCTTTGCCTAGGCACAGACATAAGGGGTCCATGGGCTTTGAATGCCTTTCACCGCTGCATAAACCTGTGTGGGCCCATTTCAACAGGATAGGTCCTCATTAGCACAGTACAACAGGGTATATACCTGAAGTCTAACTTCAACTCTTTCAGCTACAGGATGGAGATGCAGGTTTGTGATATTTGACACTGCTCTATTAAGCATGATCCTCATCTACCCACATCAGGACCTGAGGACTGGTGGCTCTACCCACAATACCTAGACACCATCACATGAGACTGAAAATAAGTTGCCTCCCAGTCTTTACAGCCAACAGCATTGGATGCCCATATTCCAGCTGCAAAGCCCACCCACCTATGATGAGCTTTAGAGAAGAGGGACACTCTTTCCTCACAGACACTCAAGGGAAGTTGTCAGCTCCCTGCCTTGCTCAGTGTGTGACCTGCAGCCAGATACCTGTGCCTACACCAATCACCCCTGCTTTTCTAGGACTGTAGGTGAAAGCCTGCACCACACACTTGGTGACTGGCTACCTGGAGAAGTGAGCTGAATCCATACCAAAAAAGTAAATGGACTCCTGGCTTCACATACCTAGTAATGACTCTAACCACCTGCTGACAGGATGGTACAGTTTCAAAGGCATCAATAATCAAACTAGCTCACTGGTGCAGCCTAGTTGAGCATATCAAAACAAAACAAGAAGCTAGGACACAGTAAGAAAACATTAAATAAATACAATAAATTATTGATGACTTGGAGACAACAGTCAGTATCAAATTACATAAAGAGGCAGACCCAGATGGCTTCAGCAAGCTCCCAAAACAAAGATTCAAGAAATCTTCTGGAGGAGGAGAATTTCCTCGAAATACCAGAGGTAGAATATAAGAGATAAATATACAGAACTCTCCAAGAGATCAGGAAAGAGATCGGGCCAAAGATAGAACAACCCAAGCAGCACACAAAGAATTAGAGGAAATTAAGACCATTAAAGAATAGCCTAATGACAAATTTAATAGGCTGCAAGAATCCATAAAGAGACAATAAACAGAAATTCAAGACGATTAAAAATAAAATTTCAGAATTAGACAATTTAATGGAAAGTCATAGGAGCAGAATCGAGGCAACGAAGTCAGAATTAGTGAGATTGAAGATAAGGCATTTGGCACGAACATATTTGAGGAAAAGTCAGATAAAATAATTTTAAAAAGTGAAGAAGCCCTAAGAACTATTTGGGACTCTATATAGAGGAATGACCTTGAAGTGACTGGAGTACCAGAACGGGGGTGGAAGTGGGGGGAGAGGGTAACAAAAAATACAGAAAGATTTGTTGACAGAAAGCTTCCCTGATATCTTGAAAGACGAGAGCATATCTATCCAAGATGCTCATTGAACTCCACCCAAGGTAGATCCTAAGAGAAAGTTACCAAGATATATTATAATCAAACTAGCCAAAACCAAAGATAAAGAGAGAATTTTAAGAGCAGCTAGGGATAAACGAAAAGTCACCTACAAAGGAGAGTCAATAAGACCAAGCTTGGACTACTCAGCAGAAGCCATGCAGACAAGAAGGCAAAGGGATGGCATACATAAAGACTTGAGGGAAAAAAAAAAAAAAAATTGACCACCAATAATTACATATCCAGCAAAACTGCATCTCAAATATGATGGTGAAATTAGGACATCTCCAGATAAACAGAAATGTAGGGAATCTGCAAAAAACAAAATAAAACTTACAAGAAATACTAAAGGTAGTACTCTAGGTAGAAAGTCAATAACATTAGATAACAGCTTAAGACTAGAACACAAGACAGAATAACCAGATATCAACCCAGATGGGGGTATCACAAAAATAAATCAAAGCTAAAATGCTCAAAACAGGGAAACAGAGACATCATTATGTAAAAGAAGACAATATTAAAACAAAAAAAGCAATTAAAAAATGTAGTCATACACCTTTCATATGGAGAGGAAGTCAAGGAGATACAAAGAAATAAAAGATGGGTTTAACATTAGAAAATTCGGGTAATTTTTAAGGTAACCACAAAGGAAACTAACAATTCTACACGTCAAAATAAAAAACGAGAAAAACATAAAGACTCAGCAAATATAAAACAACAAAAGAGGAAAAGAAAATATATAAAGACAAAAAATTTAGCACAGAAAATTAAGTGGAACAAAGAAACTGTCAACAACACACAAAAAAAGACATCAAAATGACAGCACTAAACTCATACCTAACAATAATTAAGCTGAATGTAAATGGGCTAAATGCACCAATAAAGAGACAGAGAGTGGCAGAATGGATTAAAAAAAAAAAAAAAAAGTTCGTTTATATGCTGTTTACAAGAGACACAACTTAAATTTAAAGACACAAATGAAAACTCAAAGGATGGAAAAAATATATCAAGCAAACAACAATCAAAACAGAGCAGGAGTGGCAATATTAATTTCTGACAAAATAGACTTTAACGTTAAACCCACCACAAAGGATAAGGAAGGACACTGTAAAATGGTTAAAGGGTCAATAAACCAGGGGGACATAACCATAGTAAATATTTACCCAACCAATGACAGGGCTCCAAAATACATAAAACTTTCACAGTATTGAACAGCGAGATAGACTGCTGCACAATAATAGTAGGAGGCTTCAACACACCACTTCTGGTGAAGGACAGGCCATCCAGAAAGAAGCTCAATAAAGACAGGTAAGACTTAAATGCCACAATCAACCAACTTGACCTCATAGATGTATACAGAACAGTCCATCCAACAGCAGCCAAGTATACTTTCTTTTGCAGATCACATGGAACAGTTTCCAGAATAGACAATGTATTAGGCCATAAAGCAAGCCTTAGTAGCATCCAAAACATGGAAATATTACAAAGCATCTTTTGTGACCATAAAACCATAAAAGCAGAAATCAATAATAGAAAAAGCGAGAGAAAAAAATCAAACACATGGAAACTGAACAATATCTAGCTCAAAAACCAATGGGTTATAGAAGAAATTAAGGGCAGAATAAAGAAATTCATAGAATCAAATGGGACTCAAAACACATCCTACCAGAAACTTTGGGATACAGCAAAAGCAGTGCTCAGAGGTCAATTTATAGCAATAAATGCATACATGCAAAAAGAAGAAAGGGCTAAAATCAGAGAATTGACCCTAAAACTCAGACAAATAAAAGAGAACAGCAAAAGAAGCCCTCAGACACCAGGAAAAAAAAAAAAAAAAAGGTAATATAAATTAGAGGAGAATTAAATGAAATACAGAATAGAAAAACATTTGAGTTAACAAGACTAAAACCTGGTTCTTTGAAAAGATGAATAAAATCTATAAACCATTGGTCAAACTGACAGAAGAAAAACAGAGGAGGAGGCAAATAACCCAGATAAGAAATGAGACATCACAACAGATCCAACTGAAATTAAAAGAATCATAACAGACTATGATGAAAAATTATATTCTAACAAATTCGAAAACCTAGAGGAAATGGCCAAATTTCTAGAAACACACTATCTACTTAAACTAACAAAGAGGTAGAACAACTAAATAAACATATAACAAAAGAAGAGTTTTAAAAGGTAATTTAAAAACTTTCAAAAAAAAAAAAAATCCCTGGCCCTGATGGCTTCACTGGAGAATTCTACCAAACTTTCAGAAAAGAGTTAACACCACTAATACTAAAGGTATTTCATAGCATAGAAAAGAATGGCATACTCCCAAACTCATTCTATGAAGCCAGCATAACCCTGATACCAAAACCAGGTAAAGACACTACAAAAAAAAAAAAATTGCACACCTGTAGCCCTAATAAGCTTAGATGCAAAAAACCTCAACAAAGTTCTAGCCAATAGAATTCAACAACATATCAAAAAAACAATTCACCATGACCAAGTGAGATTCATACCAGGAGTGCAGGAGTAGTTCAACATTAGAAAAACAATCAATACAATCCACAATGCACATAAAACAAAAGACAAGAACCACATAGTCTTAGCAATTGTTGCAGAAAAGACATTTGACAAAGTCCAACACCCATTCATGATAAACTCTCAGCAAAATAGGAACAGAAGGAAAATTCCTCAACATAATAAAGGGCATTTTTACAAAGCCAACAGTCAACATCATCCTAAATGGAGAGAGTCTGAAAGCATTCCCTTTGAGAATGGGAAACAGACAAGGATGCCCTTTATCACTGCTCTTATCAACACTGTGCTGGAGGTCCTAGCCAGGAAAATTAGGCTAGAAAGAGAAATAAAGGGCATCCAAATTGGAAGGAAGAAGTAAAATTATCTCTATTTGCAGATGATGTGATCTTATACACAGAACCCTAAAAAATCCACAAGAAAACTACAGGAACTAATAGAAGATTTCAGCAAAGTATCAGCATAGAAGATAAACATACAAAAAATCAGTTTGATTCCTCTACGCTAACAAAGAGAACATCAAAGAGGAAATCACCAAATCAATACCATTTACAATAGCTCCCAAGAGGATAAAATGCTTAGGAATAAATCTAACCAGAGACCTAAAAGACCTATACAAAGAAAACTAAAGACACTACTGCAAGAAACCAAAAAAGACCTACTTAAGTGGAAAAACAGACTTTGCTCATGGATAGGAAGACTCAACATTGTAAAAATGTCTATTCTACCCAAAGCAATCTACAGATACAATGAAATCCCTATCCAAATTCCAATGGCATTTTTTAAGGAAATGGAAGAAAAAATCACCAAGTGCATATGCAAAGGAAAGAGGCCCCAGATAAGCAAAGCATTACTAAAAAAGAACAAAGTAGGAGGTCTCACACTACCTGATTTTAGAATCTATTATACTGCCAAAGTAGTCAAAGCAGCCTGGTACTGGTACAACAACAAATATATAGACCAATGGAACACAAATGAGAATCCAGATGTAAATTCATCCACTTACAAGCATCTGACATTTGACAAAGGATAAAGCCCATTAACAGGAAAAAATAGTCTCTTTAACAAATGGTGCTGGCGTAAATGGATATCCATCTGCAAAAATATGTAACAAGACCCATACGTTACACCATGCACAAAAAACAAACTCAAAGCGGATCAAAGATCTAAATATAAATTCTAAAACAATAAAAATCATGGAAGAAAAAATAGGGGCAATGCTAGGAGCCCTAATACAAGGCATAAACAGTGTAGAAAACACTACTAACAATGCACAAACACCAGAAGAGAAACTCCTAAAAATCAAACATTTATGCTCATCCAAAGACTTCACCAAAAGTGTATAAAGACAACCTACAGACTGGGAAAAAAATAATTTGGCTACGAAAGTCCATTCAGCATCAAATCTGTAAAATCTACAAGATACTGCAAAACCTCAACAACAAAAAGACAAATAACCCAAGTAAAAAATGGGCAAAGGATATGAACAGGCACGTCACCAAAGAACACATTCAGGCAGCTAATAGATACATGAGGAAATGCTTATGATCATCAGCCATTAAAAAAAAAAAGAAATACAAATCAAAACTACAATGAGATACCACCTCACCCCAACAAGGCTGGCATTAATCCAAACTACACAGAATAATAAATGTTGAAGAGGTTGTGGAGAGACTGGAACACTTACACACTGCTGGTGGGAATGAAAAATTTTACAACCACTTTGGAAATCAACTTCGAGCTTCCTTAAAAAGCTAGAAATAGAACTACCATATGATCCAGCAACCCCACTCCTTGGAATATATCCTAGAGAAATAAGAGCCATCACACAAATAGATACATGCACGCCCATGTTCATTGCAGCACTGTTTTCAATAGCAAAAAGGTGGAAACAACCAAGGTGCCCATCAATGGTTGACTGGATAAACAATTAATGGTATATTCACACAATGGAATACTTCGCAATGATAAAGAACAATGATGAATCCATGAAACATCTCATAACACAGATGAATCTGGAAGGCATTATGTTGAGTGAAATTAGTCAGTTGCAAAAGGACAAATATCATATGAGACCATTGTTATAAGAACTCAAGGAAAAGTTTAAACACAGAAGAAGATATTCTTTGATGGTTACGAGGGTTGAGGGGGAGTTAGAGGGGTATTCACAAATTAGTCAGCAAGAACTATTTTAGGTGAAGGGAAAGACAACATATAATACAGGGGAGGTCAGCACAACTGGGCTAAAGCAAAAGCTAAGAGGTTTCGTAAATACAACCAAACACTTAGAAGGCCAGAGTAGCAGAGACAGGGGTCCGGGGACCATGGTTTCAGGGGACATCTAGGTCGACTGACATAACAAAATGTATTAAGAAAACGTTCTGCATCCCACTTTGGTGAGTGGCATCTGGGGTCTTAAACACTAGCAAGCGGCCATCTAAGATCCATCAATTGGTCTCAACTCACATGGAGCAAAGGAGAATGAAGAACACCAAAGACAAGGAAAATATGAGCCCAAGAGAATTAAAGGGCCACATAAACCAGAGACTCCATCAGCCTGATACCGGAAGAATAGATGGTGCGCAGTTAACACCAATGACTGCCTTGACAGAGAACAAAACAGAGAATCCCCAATGGAGCAGAAGAAAAGTGGGATGCAGGCCTCAAATTCTAGTCAAAACACCAGACTTAATAGTCTGACTGAGACTGGTGAGACCCCAGAGGTCATGCCCCTGGACTCTCTGTTAGCCCAAAACTAAAACCATTCCCAAAGCCAACTCTTCAGGCAAAGATTAGACTGGACTGTAAGACCTAAAATGATAGTGATGAGGAGCATGCTTCTTAGCTCAAGTAGGCACATGAGACTATGTGGCAGCTCCTGTCTGGAGGTGAGATGAAAAGGCAGAGGGGACAGGAGATGGTTGAATAGACACAGAAAACACAGGGTGGAGAGGAGGAGTGTGCTGTCACATTGTAGCGAGAGCAACTAAGGTCACATAACAATGTGTGTGTAAGTTTTGTATGAGAAATTAACTTGAATTGTAAACTTTCCCTTAAAGCACAATAATTTTTTTTTTTTTAAATGGGTAAATTCACAGCCTTTGTGCATACAGAGGCGTTTAGACCTCTTTATTTCCGGGATGAGTAGTGCAGCGTGATTTCATCAAAAGCTTAAAAGACATCGTGATCTCTGAACTGTGATGTAGAACGTGTCTGGTCATAGGTGACTGTAGACAGAGAGATGGCGATGACACTTTTTCATCTGTAGGATCTGATCTTGTAAATACTCTTCTGCTACAAAAGTTAGGTGGCAGACAGAACCCCTCTCTTGCATAGCCATCTCATGAGCAGGTGGTCTCCAACATGAACATTCAGATTAGAACTGAACAACACATAATAATATTAACATCATTGAGATGCCTATTTTAAACACTGGAAATCAGGGAAATAAACTGTCTACCTAATTAAGGTTTTACCAATCCTTGTTAATTAGCACTGCCTTCTATCTAGTATATAAAGCACCTCTTTTATGTACTATTTAAAGTATCTTTCTCCTATTATTACCCTGGGTCCTTGACTCCAGATTTCCTCTTCCTCTATTATGTCTTCAAAAGGATTCATCCTATTGTTATGGGGATGTATGGACAAAAGAACACTGGATTTAGGATAAGAAGTTCTGGTTTAAGAATCATTTCTGTCATTTTCTCTCTGAGGGATGAGTGAGAAGATAGTTAAACCTTTTTTTTTTGCTAAACTGACTCATATGTTTTGAATTATGAACAGATTCCTCAAAGAAGTAAAAGATATATTTTGTATGAAAAAGTTTTGAAATATTTTAGAAATCATTTTATATATTCAAACATAATTTTTATTTTAAATTTTAATTTGTCAGCCAAGATCATATGTTGCCAGCTTTTTCCCACCCAACAACCAGCTTGAAAGTGATAGCATAAAATGCCAATGTGACCATTTGACTTGGCTGCCGACATGAAAGAGCAATGCTAACATTTCAAAATTTAAATGGTTAACTTGTTTTAAAATTTGAACCGGCACAATACATAATAAAGGCAGCATCTTTGTGGTGCTGGCTAAGCTTTGGAAATCCGGAAAATAAACAGAGTCAACTTTACCTAATCAAGTCTTTGCCAATCTTTGTTAATTTGTTCCACCTTCTATCTTGTACGATATTATATCGCACGGGTAACAGAATCTAAAGGGTTTTTTTTTTTTTTTTTTTTTTGAGAAATAACTATTCCAGAGCCATAGGTAGATATGTAGATGGTTGAGATACACATACACACACGTTTGATTAAATTACCATTACAATTTCAAGCCACAACTTTCTACTTTAAAGTGAAAAGTTAACAAATAAAAATGTAGATAGATAGATAAATCTGTATAACCCGTGCTGTAAAAAATAATGTATAATATTGTATCAAGTTAGACTTCTCAACATATAACAGTCAGATAATTTCACATAAACATTAGTTTAAATGTATTACTTAATTTTTTCATGTATATAGGGCTAAAGCAGCTTGAATATTTTCAAGGGTTTTTTTTGTTTTGTTTTTTAATAAAACATTTTTGTTTGCATTAAGGATATATACCTGAATTTATTTGCTAAGTGAAACATTAAAAAGCTACATATAAACTCAACAAATATGAATGGATGCTTACAAGCATTTCTTCTCTAGGTAAACTTGTGGACTGAATTAACATGAAGCTGTTAAATTGGATAGCTGGAATTGAATGCTTAAAAAAAAAGTAAAGTATATATACACACGTGTGTGTGTGTGTGTGTGTAATACACTTTTTTTTTCACAAGTGGGAGAAATTTTCCCCTCCAGAAATAGGTGATGGATAGTTTTTAAGTGTACATGTATATATCCTTAAGAAAAAGAGGAAATTCTTTTTCATTATCTTTAAAGTAATAGCATAACTCGCCTTGATTTTTTCCTTATTTATTCTAGGTCCTTTATTTGGAAAATATCCAAGCAATTTTATGTCTATGAACCTCAAAGCCATGCCCTTTGTGATGAGTTTAGGGAAACAGACAACCGTCCCCTTTTCCATACTCACACTTACTTGTAAGCATAGGTAGAGAACCATTGTCCTGGACTATTGGTGTTTCATTCCACACTCTCCTTTTTCTTTCCTTCTGCCATCCTGCCCTCCACAACCACAGTGTCTCTATGCCCACAAAACACCAAATTATGAAGCCAATTTCTTGAAACAGCCTCCCTTCAGTGAAAAATTCTGCTAATACAAGCTCAATCATTTGACTGAATTGACTGCTTATTTAAGAAGACTTTTTGGTCTGCTGACTCTGTGCACACATAGCCCATTCTTACATCTTCAGAATAGCATATGGACAATAGGCAGACTTCTTAGTTGTATCATCTGTGGATGGAATTTTACAGTGGTTACTCTGTAATTCAAAATTTACATGCAAAATACCAAAACCATAATAGATATCAATAGTTCAAAAGGACATCTTAAAACAATGGAAGCACAATTTTTAACAAAAGTTGAGACCCCCATAGAGGGGAATCATAGTGAAGGAGACATACATATGGGACTGAATCCTTCTGATAGGTTGACTGCACATGTTTTGCTTACATTAGTGTTAAGATACTGCTTTCTACCCTTGGCTTCAGTTTATATTTAATTAAAAGTCCTGTATGACCGTTGAAAGTTTGTTACACCTACCAAATACCTTCCCTAGGGCAATGCCAGAGCCCTGGTGGTATAGTGGTTAAGACCTGGACTGCTAACCAAAAGGTCAGCAGTTCAAATCCACCAGCTGCTCCTTGGAAACCCTATGGGGCAGTTCTATTCTATCCTATAGGGTTGCTGAGTCGCAATCAACTCAATGACAATTTTTTTTTTTTATAGCAATGCCACTTTAAATGGCAAATTGTCTTTGGCAAGGGAACAAAAAGTTAGATGTGCCTTAAATTGTAAGTGAATTCAGTGAACTAATTTACTGTCCAAGCTTTGATATATGTTAAATCACCATTAGTGGGGAGGTGAAGAGATGGAGCATTGTTAAAGATAAGAAATGCAAGAAAATGTTTGGATGGACAAAGGCAAAAACTTGTGGTCTGCTCATTGATCCTCTTTAAACTGACCAAATCTGACTTAATTGCCTGAAATAAACAGACTGTTTATTTTTTGAGATTATGTGAGCACAAAAATGGTAGATTTTTTTTTTTTTATTGAGCCTTTCAATATGCTAGTGAATAGGCTCAACATTTTTCGTGCATTATTTTATTTAATCTTCAGAACAGCCTTTTGATCTATGTGCTTCTACATTTTACAATACAGTAAACATTAGGAGCCCTGGTAACGCAGTGGTTAAGAGCTCAGCTGATAACCAAAGGGTCAGCAATTCAAATCCACCAGCCACTCCTTGGAAGCCCTATGGGGCAGTTCTACTCTGTCCCATAGGGTTGCTATGAGCCAGAATCGAATCAACTCATCAGCAATGGGTTTGGTGTTTAAACAAAATTAACAATTTTAAGAAGCGTGCCTATATTTAATCATTCTGAGATAAGACTTTTAACGTTTAAAGCATCATCCATTTGTGGTTCTTAAAGTTTAAGGAACACCGGAATCACCCAGAAGCCTTGTTAAATACAAAAGCAGGGAGGGCCCATCTCAGTTTCTGATTCAGTAGGTCTGGGCTGGGGTCTGAGAATCTTCATTTCCAATAAGATCCCAGGTGGTGCTGATGCTGCCCATTCAGATATTACACTTTGAGAAAAACAGCCTTACAGAAGCTGCCTAAAGGTGAATTTGGGCTCTATTCTATACTGAATTTCAATGCTCTTGTAACCTATAAACTGATTCCTAATTCTGGGCAGCTATACTTGGGTTTTTATTTTCCCCCCTATTTTACCCTTTACCCACTCTATGACTCACCATTATCAATGACTTTCATAAAGGAATGAAATATGCATAATGAAATTAGTCACTTTCATAGATAAACCATAGTGGCCAAGTTTAATAGTGGTTACCAGAGGCTGGGGGAAGAGGGAAAGAAGGAAATTATTGCTTAAGGGGTCCTGAATTTACATTAAGGAAGAGCGGTGAAAAATTTGTAAATGGATAATGGTGATGGTTGTACAACATGGTGAACATGATTCATGTTGCAGGATTGTACATGTTAAAAAGTTGAAATGGCTAATATGTTATGTATATATAACCTCAAAAAATATTGCCAAATAAAAAAAGTTAAAATGACAAAATTTGTGTTACATAATCAAAACTAAAGATGAATTTAAAAAATTGAGGGTATAAGAAAGTGTCCACATTAAGGAATATATATATATATATATATTTTTTTTTTTAACCAAACTAAGGCGAAACAGAACAAAACAAAAAAACTGTACTTGAAATCACATGATTTTGATTCTAATACCAATCCAGCAACTGTGTCCTTGGACAAGCCCTGTAATCTGTTTAAGCTTAAATTAATCAGTTAAAAGAGATTTAACAATCTCCTAAAATTGACAACCTCATAGCATCGTTAACATCAAAAGACAGTCTGCCCTAAAAAACATAAAAATAAACATCCTTTAACTACATGATCTAGGATCTGCATTGCTTTCCTGGAATATTGTTTTTAATATTGAAGCCCCAGGTCCTGAATCTATTAAAGAGACTAGAAACCCAGGCTTATTCTCTCTCAGTTGTATAGATTTGGTTTGGGCCTGGCAGTTTGGAATCATAAAATTCCCTGTTGGGCTAGGTGTATCCACAGTGATCACAGCTCATGGGCTAATCAGCTCTGGCTATAATCAGCCTTTCCCATTTTCCTCCAGGTCCTCTACAAATAATAACATTACAACTTGTGCAGTGACCAGAAAACGGAGGCCTGACCTCTTGAGCCTCACTGATGGTCTGTCCCTCTACCAGATACTATTTTTTAAGTTTTTGAAGACATTTATTGGGGTAAAAATACATATAACATAAATGTGCCATTTTAACTATTATTTTTTAAAATTTTTATTGTGCTTTAAGTGAAAGTTTACAAATCAAGTCAGTCTCTCATACAAAAATATATACACACCTTGCTATATACTCCTAATTGGTCTCCCCCTAATGAGACAGCACACTCCTTCTCTCTATCCTCTAATTTTGTGTCCATTCAGGCAGCTTCTTACCCCCTCTGCCCTCTCATCTCTCCTCCAGACAGGAGCTGCCCACATAGTTTCATGTGTCTACTTGATCCAAGAAGCTCACCCCTCACCAGTATCATTTTCTATCCCATTGTCCAGTCCAATTCCTGTCTGAAGAGTTGGCTTTGGGAATGGTCCCTGTCTTGGGCTAACAGAAAGCCTGGGGGCCATGACCTCCAGGGTCCTTCTAGTCTCAGTCAGACCATTAAGTCTGGTCTTTTTACGAGAATTTGAGGTCTGCATCCCACTGCTCTCCTGCTGCCTCAGGGGTTCTCTGTTGTGTTCCCTGTCAGGGCAGTCATCAGTTGCAGACAGGCACCATCTAGTTCTTCTGGTTTTGGGCTGATGTAGTCTCTGGTTTATGTGGCCCTTTCTGCCTCTTGGGCTCATAATTACCTGTGTCTTTGGTATTCTTCATTCTCCTTTGCTCCAGGGGGGTTGAGACTAATTGATGTATCTTAGATGGCCACTTGCTAGCATTGAAGACCTCAGACACCGCTCTCCTAGGAGGGATACAGAATGTTTTCCTAATAGATTTTATTATGCCAATGGACTTACTTGTCCCCTGAAGCCACGGTCCCCAAACCCCTGCCCCTGCTACGCTGGACTTTGAGGCATTAGTTTATTCAGAAAACTTCTTTGCTTTTGGTTTAGTCCAGTAGTGCTGATCTCTCCTGTAGAGTGTGTTGTCTTTCCCTTACCTAAAATAGTTCTTATCTATTATCTAATTAGTGAAAAACCCTCTCCTTCCCTTCCTCCCCACTCATAGCCATCAAAGAATATTTTTTTCTCTGTTTAAACTTTTTTTCAAGTTCTTATAATAGTGGTCTCATACAATATTTGTCCTTTTGCATCTGACTAATTTCACTCAGCATAATGCCTTCCAGATTCTTCCATGTTATGAAATGTTTCACAGGTTCATCATTGTTCTTTATCGATGCATAATATTCCATTGTGTGAATATACCATAATTTATTTATCCATTTGTCTGTTGATGGGCACCTTGGTTGCTTCCATCTTTTTGCTATTGTAAACAGTGCTGCAGGGAACATGGGTGTGCATATATCTATTCGTATAAAGTCTCTTATTTCTCTAGGATATATTCCAAGGAGTGGGATTACTGGATCATATGGTAGTTCAACCTATTTAAGGAAGCACCAAATCGATTTCCAAAGTGGTTGTACCATTTTACATTCCCACCAGCAGTGTGTAAGTGTTCCAGTCTCTCCACAACCTCTTCAACATTTATTATTTTGTGTTTTTTGGATTAATGCCAGCCTTGTTGGAGTGAGATGGAATCTCCTTGTAGTTTTGATTTGCGTTTCTCTAATGGCTAATGATCGTGAGCATTTCCCCATGTATCTGTTAGCTACCTGAATGTCTTCTTTAGTGAAGTGTCTATTCATATCCTTTGCCCATTTTTTACTTGGGTTATTTGTCTTTTTGTAGTTGAGTGTTTGCAATATCATGTAGATTTTAGAGATCAGATGCTGATGGGAAATGTCACGGCTAAAAACTTTTTCCCAGTCTGGAGGTAATCTTTTTACTCTTTTGATGAAGTCTTTGGATGAGCATAGGTATTTGATTTTTAGGAGCTCACAGTTATCTAGTTTCTCTTCGGCATTGTTAGTAATGTTTTGTATACTGTTTATGCCGTGTATTAGGGCTCCTAGAATTGTCCCTATTTTTTCTTCCATCATCTTTATCATTTTAGATTTTATATTTAGGTCTTTAATCCATTTTGAGTTACTGTTTGTGCATGACGTGAAATATGAGTCTTGTTTAATTTTTTTGCAGATAGATATCCAGTTATGCCAGCACCGCTTGTTAAAAACACTGTCTTCTCCCCATTTAATGGACTTTGGGCCTTTGTCAAATATCAGCTGCTCATATGTGGATGAATTTATCTCTGAATTTTCAATTCTGTTCCATTGGTCTATATATCTGTTGTTGTACCAGTAACAGGCTGTTTTGACTACTGTGGCTGCATAATAGGTTCTTAAACCCAGTAGAGTGAGGCCTCCTACTTTGTTCTTCTTTTTCAGTAATGCTTTACTTATCCAGGGCCTTTTTCCTTTCCATATGAAGTTGGTGATTTGTTTCTGCATCTCATTAAAAAATGTCGTTGGAATTTGGATTGGAATTGTGTTGTATGTATAGATGACTTTTGGTCAAATAGACGTTTTTACAATGTTAAGTCTTCCTATCCCTGAGCAAGTTATGTTTTCCTACTTATGTAGGTCTCTTTTGGTTTCTTACAGTAGTGTCTTGTAGTTTTCTTTGTATAGGTCTTTTAGGTCTCTGGTAAGATTTATTCTTAAGTATTTTATCTTTGTGGGGGCTACTGTAAATTGTACCAGGTACTTTTTTGGGTTAAAGGTAGAACACTCACAGGGGTCCAGGCAGGCTGTTGTATCCCTGATGCTACTGGCCAGAGGCAGAGCTGTGGTCTTTTGCAGCCATTGAGGCCTGTTGATGGACACAAAAATCTTTGCACCCAGTACCGTGGCAGCTATGCTGAGCTTGGATGACACTGGCTATAGTATTCTTGATTTTCCCATTAAAAATTCTGGTATGTGTTGCTTCTCTTGTTCCTGTAGTAAAAATCCAATATACTTTGAGGGAAAAATAAATAGCTTGGTGACTTTCTTCCCAAGTTGAAGAGTATCATAAAACCTAAGAGAAGATTAAACAGATCACAGAAGCCTTAAAAGCCTTCATGACATGTGTGGTGATGGCCAGGTCTCTGAACTTACAGAATCTGTGTTTGGTAGCACTGAATAAAGTGAGAACAGGTCCATCTCTTCTCTTCTCTGTGGGATATAATGGGCCTTTTTCACAGAGAACTGCAAAGTAGGTACCCATAACATTTATTTCACAGTGATGATGGCTCGTCATGAGGGACAGACACAGTCACTGGAAAAGGCATCAAAATTCCTCCAATCTCAAGTGACTGAAGCCAAAAATATCTTAACGGCATCTCAGAAGAATATAGAACAAATTCAGAGGGAAATAGTTGATGGTTTAGATGAAGACATTGAGCTTCAGGAAAGCTTGAAGTACTTGGCCAAGAAGAGGCTGAATGGGAGGGAAACCAGTCACTGAAGAAACAGAAAAAAAAAAAAAAAATAGATGCTTGCAAAATTCAGCATGACTAAGGAGCTTTCGGAAACCCTGGTGGCGTAGTGATTAAATGCTATGGCTGCTAATCAAAAGGTCAGCAGTTCAAATCCACCAGGCACTCCTTGGAAACCCTGTGGGGCAGTTCTACTCTGTCCTGTAGGGTCACTACGAGTCAGATTTGATTCAACGGCAATGGGTTTGGTTTTCGTAAGGAGCTTTCAGTTCTAATTCAAAGTCTTCAAGCAGACCAAGCATCTTTACAGTGTGACCTTGCACAACATGAAAGTTTCAGCTGAAACCAAAGATACAGTGTGAACTACACAAAGTATATGAAATGTAACCTCAAAGAAAGTCAATGGAGGAAGGAAGTTATCACTTACAGAGAAGGTATATCCCGAAGTGTATGAAAAATCAGCCCTACACATCAATACTTTGACTCTTACATAAATGTGGCTGAAGACGTGGAGAAGCAATTGGGAAGCACTTCCCTCAAAGGTAGATCAGCCATTGCGAGACAAGCACTCAAGAAAGTTGGCTGGTAATTGTGCTCAACAAGAGAAAGCTCAATGATTTAAGAAAAGAAAATGGTTACAAGAGGCAAAAATTGGTAGAATTAGAGCTTGAAATCCCAAGTTTTCCAAGTGGTCCCTTTGCACCTGCTGTTCCACAGGCAGGTCATGACAGTGGTTAAGAGGGTCAGGGCATCACCGGCATCCTTAGGTACACAGGGGAGCAGGAAGGGTGGGCTCTGAGGGCACAAGAATCCAGGGAAGTGGCAGATTCAATTCAGGTTGACAGCAGCCGACTCCTGAACATCCACACACAGCAGGAATTCTGATTTGTTTTTCTCTTTAGTCTGAATGCCTTTTTAGTGTAACTTAATGCTGCATCTATTTTTCAAGAAGTTTTGCATTAGTAAAATTACTAGTGTTTTGAGAACACAGTTCTAATATAATTCTTAAATATACACATACTATTATATAAAGAGAAAAAAACTCTTTTAGTTATCTATAATATGTATATTTAATATATTTATATATCTATTTATTATTTATCTATTTCATTGACCTTCTAGAATTAGATCATTTAAGCATTACATTTTAACTTGACTAATTGGACCCCTATTACTAAAACATATTTAAGTTCAACATGACCAGGTGGAGGCATTTAAAACATTAAAGATTTTTCTTAAGGCTTAAACCTGGTTCAGCCCAATTTAGCCATGGTCCACAAAATGACACTGGAATGCATGCAAATTTTAGATTGTGGATGAACCAGAACACTAGCCAGTACAGGAAAAATTACAGGTCGAAGCCTTGTTAGAAACTTAATTCCCTCTTAGAAAGCAAGGGCAGCATACACATTGCATAGCAACCAAATCCCTTCCCTTGACAGGCTGAGTTGAAAACAGTGGTGTCTCGTTCAAAGATGGCTGCCAACCACACCACTTTGAATGTGTGTTGCTCTCATAGCCCTGGCAATAATCCAATGTCACACATCAGGCTCTTGAATGGTTCATTATGCTTCTTCTGAGTCTCCCATTCCAGGGCTTCAAACCATAATTTTTCCTCTTGCTGTTAGCTTCTGGATCACCCAAATTTTTTGGGTCTGTCCCTGTTTTGCTTCTTTGGCCATGACTGAACTGGTTTGAAGGGTTTGAAGCCCTGATCATTCTACATGCTTAATTTTGATTTGTTCTAAAAGCAACAACGTAAAAATCTAAGTCAATGACAACCACATCCCCAGCTGCTGAAGTTATTAGTGTGTTTATTAGTTTAACCTAAATTTCATAGAATATTCCTAGGGTGTTGACATTTTACAAACATTTCTTCTTTTTCTCCTTTTTTTTCTTTTAAACTGAATGTTTTTTATAGTACTTTTTTCTGTCTAAGCATGTAAATTTTATGCTGTTAAAATAATGCATGTTCGTATGGAAAAATTACATACATCATCATATTTAATCCAGCTTTACAAATATGTAAACAAGATAGAATGTTAAGTAATTTCCCCAAATTACCTTTCTAATCAGTGTTTGATCCAGCATGCTGTTCTCTTCTGAGTCTAATATTTGTTTTATTAAACTATCTCCAAGATTTAACTTGCTACTTCAGTAGAGCAGCTGGCTTAATTAATGGTTTTGTGAATCAATTGTCTATCCCACCTACAAATAAAGGAAAAGGTTTTAGTCATAGCGTAATTTTGTTTCAATCACCAATGTTTCCCTCTGAAAGCTTACTATGCTGCAGTCAGAAAACTGTCCCTCTTAATTAGCTCAGTAATCTTGAATGGTTCCTTTGCCTCTATAACCTTTAGTTCTCTAATCTACAAAATGAGATTTTAATAACATAATCTAATATTCCTTATAGCTCTCAAATAATGTTCTGGAATAATGAAGCCCATCCTCCACGGTCTAACTGTGGGCACTAGACAAATGAAGCGGTGTTTTCCAGGTTGATTGCTTTGATCTAAGTGGGTATCTGATTAGATTTCCAATAAGCAGAGTTAAGTGAAATGACCAGGGTTTTGGCCTCCATGGACTTGGACATTGGGGATCAATTAAAGGATAAAAAAGGTATATCTAAGGCTTGAGGATGCAAGGCTCTCTATACAAAATATAATAACTCATACTTCTGTTTTTCAACAGTAGGACCTATGGAAATTTGGTCAAATTAGGTGTGAAATGGCTTATTCTGCTTTCTTTGGAACAAGATAACAGGAAAGCAAGATCTCGGAACTATAGTCCTGGAATTATGAACGACCAAATTACATACAACCCGTAGTTATGAACCAAACCCCATAAAGTCGATTTTATTAAAAATTCGACATACATACAATGATTTGTAGTAACAAATGGGCACTACTTTGTGATGCTCATCAAAACGTTATTATTATTATGTTAAAGATATTTTAGAGGATCTGGAAATGTTTCTTGAATGTTTTTAGTGGATAGAAAGGTACATTATTTACTATATACTAAGACAAACATTTGACTAAATGACATTAGATTCAAACCATACCTAACTGTTCTGACTCACGTATGAATTCGACTTAAATACAGACTTAGAACCAGAACTTGTTCATGATCCTAGGACTGCCTGTATCAACATATATGCACAAATGAAGGAATATTGCACAAAATAGGATGAAATTATTTTCTAATTGCAAAACAGTCCTACAAAACAGAGCCTTCAAATGTGATCATAGGTTTATGTCACAGAGAATCGCCAGTGACAGGAGCAATGAGGAAGGAAAGTTACAATGAGTCTGCGGGAATTTCTTCCCTGTAAATTTTAGCAGATAAAGAAGAGGTTCTCATCTCAGGAAGAGGTTTTGGTTTAATGCAGAGCATATCGATTAGTGACATGATCTTTCAGCATAGTCCGAGAGTCTCTGTGAGGGCAGTTTGGTGCTGAAACTTTTAAAATGAATCGATGGACTCTTAACAGGAAGTGTTGCTGTTATAAAGCTACTTCCTCACAAAATACAAACTCAAGCACTTCGGACAAGGTGAGTCATCATGATACTTTGAATCTTTTTGATTTTGGTTGGCTCTAACCTCAGGGAGATATTTTAGATATGCAATTTTCCAATCCTAGAGAAACACTTTCTGCTGCACAAAGAACAGGTCAGTTCTATGTCAAATTGGAAAGGCCAAAAGTGACTTTATAGTGTAAAAAGTGGTAATCTGAACCTATGAAAATTCTACAGTGTGCTACTTTGGAGTGGTCTGACCTTAATTAAGATAGTTACCCTTCTCTGGGCCCAAACCCCTCAATGGTTAAACAAATGGGATGAACAAAGGAAATTGGCAACTACTGAAAACCTGCTATGTGCTGACCACTGCGCTCAGCATGTACACAGAGCCCACTTAATTCCATCTTCACTAATTCCAACTTCCTATCGACTTGTCGAGGTTGACTTAGCTGGGGCAAAACAAACAATTTGCTCTTTGGTCTTGGATTGATTGTCTCTAAGGCTTTTAAAAAATGTGCTTTACCTGTACCTTTGTCAAAATAAATTCAGAATGCTGCAATCGGTACACTTATGTATATTATGCCCACTAAATTGATTTTTTTTTTCTAACTCTGTACATTTCAGCAATATGCCTCTTCTGATGATCAAGGGACACAGTCATTTTAGTCTCACCTTTTACCCACAGGGACAATATTCCGCAAATTGTAACGTAATCAAGGGGGCTGTGCTTCAGGTATTTACAGGGCATTAAATAAGGCCCCGTACACAATAAAGAAAGCTGATGGCATCAGCAGAAATAGACTCAAAGCTCTGAGTTAACTCACATGTTTAATGTCCTTCAGGTTTCAGTCCCAGGTTTACAGGATACTGAGAGTAACATCATCTTCCATTGCCTGACAACATGCATATTTTCAATATGGGAAATAAATCAGTCATTATAACTATCATCAAATCATCTCTCTGATGTCCTGAGTGCTAATCTATGCAGAAGAGAATCAAACTAGAAATGTGTGTATTCCTCAAAAGGATTGGCCCATGACACGTCATGTGTCTAATGCTTGCTATTGGAAGCACACCGCCGGGAGAATTGACTTAACACCTTTGTTCTACAATTAAGCCTGGATTAAATAACAGAATGAGGAAAGTACCCTTTTCTAATTTATTTCCACAGTATGTTAAAGAGTGATTTTTGGATTGATGTAACAACATTTTATCAATATGAGCTATCGTTGATTTATTAACTTAGCTCTAAGGCAAACATTCCGTTCATTTCAGCAGGCAAACAAGATGTTGAGAGCCTACTATATGAGTCAGCAGAAGAGATATGCGAGGTAGCCAAGATAGAATCGTACCTCCAAATAGGGTGGCCAACTGTTCTGATTTGCCCAGGACTGACTACGGGGTTCTTGGGTTATGGGGCTTTCATTTTTAAAACCAGAACGGTCTGTGGAGTACTGGGACAAGCTGGTAATCCTACCTTAAAAGTGAAATGAGGAAGCCAGGCATGCAAATTCAATTAAATATACAGTCATTTCACTGACAGTCCTCCAACACGGTTATAATAAACCAGTAAGCCAGTCACCCTTGAGTTGACTCTGACTCATAGTGACTGCCTGTGTGTCAGAGTACAACTGAGCTTCAAAAGGTGCCTCAGAAGAAAGGTTTGGTGACCTAATTTCAAAAAGATCGGCCACTAGAAACCCTATGGAGAACTGTTCTACTCTGGTACACTTGGGGTCTCCATGAGTCAGAGTTCACTCAATGGCAACTGGTTTTAAGTTATATTAAGGCTGTCATAATGATTGTTAGGCTCCCTGGAGGAGAAACCATGTGCCTACATGAAAAACTCTGCATTTATTACTTAATTCTCACAAAAAGAAGCATTGTCATCAAATTCTTGTAGAATCTGACCCTTGTGGATAACTGACACCAGCACCTAGAAAGCCACTGCTCGCCTCTCTTCCTGGGGCTTTTCAATTCCCTCCAATTCAGCCTCCTACATATATATTGGCTTGAAACTCTGCTCACCCCAGAACATCCTGTGTAACCTCTAACACACACATAAGATCAGTCCATACTCTAATGACATCTCATCTCACCCAGAACCAAATCTAAATCCTCATCATGGCCTGGCATTTGCCACACAAATGCCCTCATATCCTAACCCATTCCCTCTCATGCCCTGTGCTTTGCAAACACTGGTTCCCTTCTATTTTTCTGGAAAAAAAAAAAAAAAAAACATGTTCTCACTTCCGGACTTTTCACTTGCTGTTCATTTTGGGTAAAGTATTCTTCAACCAGACCTGTTCTAATATTGCTTCCTAATAGAGGCTTTTTGAAATCTCTTATGTATCTGGAAGTGCTCTATCTCCCTACTCTATTTTATCTCATTCATTGTTAAACAACATCATATCGTATATCTGAGTTTATAGCATCACCCATTCAATTTAAACTACATGATTATAGGGGCTTGTATGTTTTAATCACCAGTTCATCTCAACATCAACAGGACTGTAGTAAAATAGAAAACTGGGGAATTTCTTTTAGTGACTGTATGAGTCATGTTGGTGATGATGGCAATCTTTATCTGTTAGATCATCGGTTTTTATTTCTACAAAGTTAAAAGAAACAGCCCACGGCCCCATCTAGCTGACACCATCCCAACTAGCATCCTCATCCAATGACGTCAGGCATCTGTCATGTTCCTTGATGTTGCATTTTTTTCACTGTTAGCATTTGTCAAGGAGACAGCTGTAAAAATGTTTCCCCTCTTCTATCACAAACTCTCACAATTTTACCCATGCATATCAGAGTCTTCTGAACTAGCAGTTGATTTTGTTACCAAATATGAAAAATTATAACAAACCATAAATTGCTTATCTTTCCTGTTTAAAAATCAGTAATCCAAGATGACTATTCAAATTGCTACCCTGGAAGGAATGCAGTATCAAACTTCTCCCTTCAGACAGAAGCATATAATGTAAGGCAGGAAATCCCACACCTAGACTGGGTTAAGGATGAAAACCCATGTACAGTAGAAATATAAGAAGTGTTGCAATCGCAATTTATGTTTGTTTAGGAGACTGAGTTGAGGAAAAAACAAATTATGAGAGCTGAGGTGACATAAATATAGAAAGAGAGTCTATAAAAGGTTGAGTTACAATATTTCCAACTAAAGCCTTTGGCATGAAAAGCAAGAAAATTTCATCGGGAAGGAAAATTTCTTCACTTTCATCCCTTTTCGATTTCCTTATTAAGAATGATTAATACTTGATTTCAATTTCATTAAATTACATAATGAGTGCCTAAGATGATAATTGCAAATATATGTAATCTATAAATCAAAGCAAAAGCCAGAGCATACATCTACTTATGCCTCCTTTTCTAGTTGAACAGTTTTGCAGCTGCTGGCCTCTGTTGCCATTTACTCTACAGGAGGAGAAAATAAATGCTGCTGCTCCTTGGAAGGAAACCCTGGTGGCATAGTGGTTAAGTGCTACCGCTGCTAACCAAGGGGTCGGAAGTTCGAATCCACTAGGTGCTCCTTAGAAACTCTTTGGGGCAGTTCTACTCTGTCCTATAGGGTCACTATGAGCCGGAATCGACTTGACAGCAGTGGGTTTGGTTTACTCCTTGGAAAACCATTTGGGGTAATTCCACTGTGTCAGGTAGGATTACTATGAATTGGAATCAACTTGAAGGCAATGGGTTTGGTTTTTACTCTCCCTATGGGTCCCTGGATAGTGAAAGAGTTAAGGAGGTGAACTGCTAAATCAAAGGTTGGAGATTCAAGTCCACCCAGAAGTGTGTCCAAAGAAAGGCCTAGTGATCTACTTTTGAAAAATCAGCCATCGAAAACTCTATGGAGCCCCGTTCTACTCTGACACATATGGGGTCCTTGTGAGTCCCAGTATATATATATACACATGTACATATATATATATATATGTACATATATATATATGTGTATATATATGTACATATATATATATAAATCTCTGTACGCTTTGACCTAGTTGGAAATATAGAATAAGCTCCAATCTTTTGCAAAAGGTTAATTATTATACAATCTAATTTGAGAGGAATTAGGCACTATTTACAAAGCCATTACCAAACAGTAAGTAAACTTGGAATATGAAAATAACTAGAAACTTGAAGCAAGAGCAAATGTAAATTCAGATTCCATCATTAACTGCATTTGAGAAAGTTATTCACATCTATGAACACTGCTTCTCATATTCAAAAAAGTGGATATTTATTCCTAAATTTATGGAATATGGGGGAGGGTTGTAACAAATGAGGTAACATGAAAAAAAATTAATTACTTTATATATCTAAAAGCTTCCAGTTTATACTAGTTTTAATCATACTACTTGTTGATGGGGTCAGCAGAAAATAAAATGAAAAATGTATAGTATAAAATCTGTGACTATCACATGCACTTTCTACTTAAATGAAAGCTGGGTAGAAAAATCTGTGTATTTAATTTCAAGTTCTGCAGGGCTTCAGAAAATGGAAACATCAGTACAGATGAGCTAATATTCAAATATTTTGTAAATAATGTGGATTTAGTAGTACACGAGTGAGCCCTGATGACACAATTGTTAAATACTTGTCTACTGACCAAAAGGTTGGAGGTTCAACCCCCACATCTAGTGGCTCCACAGAAGAAAGACCTGGTGATCTGCTCCTGTAAAGATCACAGTCTAGAAATGGGTCAGCTCTTCTCTGTCACATGGGGCTGCTCTGAGTGAACGCTGACTTAACAGTACCTAACAATGTAGGACATGCAGTACCTTTACAGTTCAAGGACAGTGATTTCCAATGGTGGGTGCATTTTAAGTAAAGACACAAAAGTGATAAAGAACGTGAGAGAGAACTAAGATAGGAACAAGGACTGTCTGGCTGGATTAGTGCCAGTCAGGGAGGAAAGACCAGAAAGTAATAACGCAGAAAGCTAGGTAATAGAGGATGTAGAATTTCAGCATACAAAAATTTCTGAGTCATATGTCAGTTATTGTAAATATGTCCTGTGCAACTGATAGATGCTGGGGATGCAGGATTTGGGTTGTGCAAACAGTTAAGTAGTCAGGTAGTAACTAAAAGGTTGGCACTTACAGTTTACACAGAGGTGCCTCAGAAAAAAGACCTGGTGACCTACTTCAGAAAAACCATCCTCTCTCTAAAAACCCCATGGAGCACAGTTCTACTGTGACACACATGGAGTCACCATGAGATGGAGTAGGAATTGACTCTGCAGCAACTTTTTTTTTTTTTTTAATGATTGTGACTCCTTGAAAAATCATGTCTAACAGGCCTGGCCAGAAGTCATTTCAGAGAGGGAAACCCTTTAGTTAAGTACTTTGTCTTTGTTGTGTATGGTCCCAGACTTTTATACTCAAAAATCACATTTATCTACAACTTGGTCACATGTTTACCAGGGAATACGTGGAGAAGAGGTTGGGGCATTCAGTTCAGATATTGAATTAAAAAAAAAAGTTGAAAAGTTGGAAAACAAACAATTGATTCCAAACAAACTCAAAATTCCTTTTTATGATTTTGCTTTTTCTTGCTTCATTCTCCCTCCACCCCCCAAGGAAGTTAAAGCAATACATTTTCATGGAGAAATGGAATCAAACTTCAACTGATTTCATTTTGTTGGGACTTCTTCCCCCAAATCTAACTGGTCTGCTGCTCTTGCTCCTTATCATCCTTGTATTCCTTCTGGCCTTGGTGGGTAACTCAGCCATGATTCACCTCATCCGTGTGGATCCCCATCTTCAAACACCCATGTACTCTCTCCTCAGCCAGCTCTCCCTCATGGATCTGATGTACATCTCTACCACTGTCCCCAAGATGGCACTCAACTTCTTCTCTGGCCAGAAAGGCATCTCATTCCTAGGGTGTGGTATGCAAAGTTTCTTCTTTTTGACAATGGCCTGTTCTGAAGGCTTACTCTTAGCCTCCATGGCCTATGACCATTATGTGGCCATCTGTCGCCCCCTCCATTATCCCACCTGTATGAGTAGAAGGATGTGTGTCCAGATGATCATAGGATCTTGGATCTTGGGTTCTGTCAACTCCTTGGCACACACAGTTTACGCTCTTCATATTCCTTACTGCTGGTCCAGGGCCATTGATCATGTCTTTTGTGATGTCCCAGCCATGTTGCCTCTTGCATGTATGGACAGCTGGGTCTATGAGTACATGGTTTTTGTGAGCACTAGCCTCTTTCTCCTCCTTCCTTTCCTTGGCATCACTGCTTCCTATGGCAGAGTCCTTCTGGCTGTCTACCATATGCGCTCCAGAGAAGGAAGGAAAAAGGCCTTCACCACCTGTTCAACACATTTAACTGTAGTTACCTTTTACTATGCACCATTTGTCTACACCTATCTTCGGCCCAGGAATCTCCACTTACCAGCAGAAGACAAGAATTTGGCCGTTTTTTACACTATCCTCACTCCCATGCTCAATCCTATTATCTACAGCCTGAGGAACAAGGAAGTCCTGGGGGCAATGACAAGGGTGTTTGGAATATTCTCTTCCAAGAAAGAATAGCCATGGTTCTCCTTACTCTTTTTTCTTTATTTCCTTTTTGGTGTTGATTAGAGCATCCGAGAGAAGTGGTGTTCAATAGAAATATAATAGAAGCCACACACGTAATTTTAAATTTTCTAGTAGACACATTCAAAATTTAAATAAAACTGAAATTATTTAAAATAGTATATTTACATAACCCAAAACATTAGTAACATTATTTTTAAAAAAAAACCATTGCCATTGAGTCAATTCTGACTCATATGTATCCTACAGAACAGAGTAGAACTGCTTCGTAGTGTTTCCAAGGAGCAGCTGGTGGATTTGAACTTCCAATCTTTTGGTTAGCAATCATAGCTCTTAACTACAGTGTCACCAAGACTCCAGTAATATTACAAAACATACTTTTTATGTATGTAATATATTGTAATGATATAAAACACAATTAACATCAACGTAGATAAAATTTATACATGTAATATTAGAACTCATAGGGTTGCTATGAGTCAGAATCAACTCGACAGCAATGGTTTTTTTTTAATATTAGAACTCATAAATTTTGTCTACATTGATGTTAATTGTATATTATATTATTACAATATATTACATACCTGTACTATGCTTATAAGTTCTACTCTGTCCTATTGGATTGCTATGAGTCAGAATCGACTTGATGGCAACAGGTTTGGTTTGGTATATGTGGTTTGGTATATTTCTTGCATATCTTACTATTAATATAACAGTGTTATTTTATTGAAATATCATTTGTACATGTAATCAATATAAAGGTAATAATATGATATTTTTACTTTGTTTTTATTCTAAGTCTTCACAGTTTTGCATGTTATTACTCAAAACACATAGTAATTTGGACTATTCACATTTTAAGTGCGGACCTGATAGCCACATGGGGCCAGAGACAACAATAGCATTGGACAGTGAAACTTTAGAGCATCCAGTAAAGTGTTTTGGAAAGAATATATCTCTTGTGTATAAAAACATATATATGGTATATAAAATATGGGTGATGGGATGTAAAGTAACCAAAATAAGCATGCTAATGTAGTGTTTATAAGAGCTTGTTTTACTCCTTTTCAGCACGTATGTCTTGATTATAATTGACACCTGGAGTCCATCCTGTTGTAGTCTCGTCTTACAGAGCTATTTGGAGAGGTCTTGTTTGATTTGGAGTCCCTTGATGGTGCAAACTCTTAACATGGTTGGCTGCTCAGTGAGAGGTTGGAGGTTCTAGTCTACCCAGAGGTACCTCAGAAGAATGGCCTAGAGATCTACCTTCAAAAGATCAGCCACTGAAAACCTGGTGGAATACAGTTCTACTCTGACACACATGGGGTCACTATAAGTCAGAGTAAACTCAATGGTGACTGGTTTTTTGACTTAGGATTTTTCTGATTTCAATAAATATATTGAGGTTAAGTGACCCAAATAGGGGCATGAGAATTTTAGACAATTTATTGTACATTCAAAAGAGCAAAATTAGATATTTAAATTGTCTTAAAAAAGCTATTAGTACTCACATACATTATTTGTCTAGAGTCACTGGGTGGTTACAGCATGAAACAAAATGAAAATAGGGACCTCAGTTTTCAGCCAAGACATGTACAACCTTAATCGGACTTTGCATAGGTTGAAATTCTATGCTAATAAATCACAATGCTTTTTTTAACACGAGTTTTATTATTGTTATTTTACTAATAAACTCAACTTACTTCAAACCTATCTATGAAGTTCGTTATGAAGAGGTTTTAATGAATATGAGGAAAAAATGAGGACTTAGAGGAGGCCATCCCTCCCCAACTCTCTATTGTCCAAGCTCTCTTTCCTGTTGTCTTTCCATGGATCTTTCAATATCTTCCTATTTTTGGTGACTTGAGTTCAATTAAAATGCAAAATTTATTGTCATCCAAGTTATTTTCCTAAAATATCAATGTAATCTTGTCAATCTCCCTTTTTTAAGGCTGTAATTCCCTACTAGATAACAAAAAGTTCCAAACTTAAATTCATATTCAAATGTTTCTAAAATCTACATTATGTCTACCTTTTCTTTTCTACCACTCAATCCACATTCCTGGTGCTGTGGATACACTGGACCCTTAGCCTGTCCCTGTAGCACTCCATGTCCCCACACATCTGAAACTTTGCTAAAGCCATATCCCACTCATGAAAAGTTCTACTCCACATTTTCTTATGTCTGTGAGTTTCAGTCGTGTTTCTTTTTAAGAAGTAACAGAAAATTCACTTCCCATCTTCTAATACTCACAGCTAAGCTCTCCTTCCCTAAAACTGCACCTTTATGTTTTTAAAGATAACATAGTTTAATTGACCTTTTTTCATGGTTACGTATGTGTCTCCTTTTAAATCGAAGCCTATGGCAGATAGTAATAACTAAGATGTTAATGTCAGCTAATGTTTACTAAGAGTAAATGCATCCCTTGTATATTCAACTTAAAGTTCCCTACAAAGCTGTCTTACTGATACCTGCTCCACTTTGTAGGAAAAATATTTTGAGTGAGACTGCTGGGAAGACTAGCATTAGATTTGGAAGCCAGATTTCTTAGAATCCAGAACCATGGTTCTTAATCTTAACTTTACCCTGCCATTGCCATTTTGGTTTGGGTATTCCCCACAGAAGGGACTGTGGTCGTTCTGTGGTAGAATTCTCACCATCCATGCCAGAGACTCAGATTCCATTCTCGGCCAATGTGCCTCATTCGCAGCCACCACCCATCTGTGAGTGAAGTGTTGCATGTTGCTGTAATGCTGAACAGCTTTCGGTGGAGTTTCAGACTAAGACAGACTAGGAGGAAATGTCTGGCAATCTACTTCCAAAATATCACCAAAGAAAACCCACAATGATCACAATCCCACAATCAGATCACAATGATCTGATCCTGTTACATTGTTTGCTCTGATTCACAGCCGACTTAAAAGGAGCTGAAAACAACAACAACATCCCAACAGATTAACTCATAGCTGTGACATGCAAATGCTGGAGACATCAATTTCCTTACAGTGAGTTATTTGGAAACTCAGCTGTGCTTATCGACATGTGATACTAGCTCAGAGAAATTGTGCACGTGTTTCCTGACAGGACCAGGGCAAATATAACCAGATAATTTCTCTACGAAAAATCAAGGATTCATTGCCCAGGGTCTCCCTTTACCTCTTTTAAATGAGCAAGGAATTGAGTGCTGGATTTTCAGTCTATGATGCATCTCATTCATTTGCGCTATTTGAATCACAATTTCCTCTTGAATTAAAATAACAGTAAAAATAATAATAAATGTCTATTCCTGCTCTCAATATAGTCTCTAGGATCATTTTTTGGTTTTTGGACATTTTGCCATAGATTTGACTTCTAACAAATAACCAATGACATGATTCCTCATTCAGTAAGGGGTAAATGACCACTTTCCTAGTATAATACTGGAGAAAGTAAACAAATTAATTAGTCTTTGTGAGACAAAAAAATGTCGACAGGCTAAATTACAGTCTTAAGAATTCTCAACAGACATATGAGATTGGGTGGTTGCTTGGAAATTTATTCACTTCCATTTACTCTTTATTAATTTATGGTATTTATTGAACTCTTCCTGTTTGCCACTCACTGTTCTAATCATCTTGGGTAAAGTAATGGACAAGAAGACACAACCTCTGACCTGTGAGTCAAAATCCTGATGTGAGGCATAAACATGTAAATCAAATCAAAACAAAACAGACAAAAAAAAGCCATTTTCATGGCGAATATTCTGATACATGGTGACCCTATGTGTTACAGAGTTGGAAACATAGACTGCTCCACTGAGTTTTCTTTGCTATGGTCTTTACAGAAGCAGATGGCCAGGCATCTCTTCTGGGTGCTGCTGTGTGGATTGGAATCACCAATCTTCATGTTAGTAGAAAAGTGCAACCATTAGTGCCACCCAGGGATCTAAACATTTATAAAAAAAAATATATATAGTACACATTATATAGTCTTGTTAGGCAGTGATGATGTCAAAGAGAAAAATAGCACAAGGATCTAATACATAGGATGGCTAGGGAGGCTCGTATGACTTGATGAGCGATTTTCCATAGTACAATCTGAGGAAAAAATCCCAGAGCCCTTTGAAGATTGAGGAACAGAAGGTCACAGGAGGTGGTGAACTGGAGAGTGGTAGAACACTTTGATCAGGGGAGTAGCAGGGCCAGATCATTGCAAGGGGTTTGGGTTTTATTCTAAAGATGGCAGAAGTCTTGGAGGGAAATGATTTCTAAAGTTTGAATGTCTACATCCTCTTGGATATTCAACAGGAGTGAGCTCTGGGCAAATACTTGACAGAGCTGCCTCAGTGGAAGCTGCAATCACAGCCACTACTTCCAAATAACTGCACGCTCGTCCTCCCCAAAATGCCTTTTTTCAATTTTAGATTTATATTTGGTAAGTGTATTAAACTCAAGTGGTTCCAAGGAACCAAAGTTATTTACGTTTCTAATAAATCTCTTGGCAGATAAACCATAAAGAGGCTATTTCTATCATGAGAACAGATACTAAAATTTTCCATCACTACTCTTGCAATTTTCCAATTTTACACAGAAATGGACTTTTTCAAGATGACTTATTTATTTAACCTCTTGATGAAGAGGCCAAAGACAATGAGATTTCTAACTTCTTCTCACCCAAAGATCATACTCCAGGGCAGAAAAAATTCTGTCATGGATCACTCATGACAACATTTTGGAGGGACAGATAGTTGTTAAAAACTATATTTTGTCCTTTCTCCCCAAGCATAAAGAGTCCCAAGACATTTTAATGTACATGTCAAAACTTTTATAATACATTCTGGGTCAAATAGACCATTATTCTCTGAATCAGAAGTCCACTTTTTTGATGCAGTCAGGAGACACTCCATTCAATATTATTATTCCTAACATCATTTGAGGGAAAGGAAGCAGAGTTCTGGCTCCCTGTGGGGTTAATGCTTCTATGGCCCTAACCCACTGTAAGCGTAATGTTGTCAACCAGAGTCAACACGTAGGGGTTCAACATATCTCCACCTTCCCAATTCCCCAGTATTTCACTTTCTAATTCTGTGTTGAATAATTTGCTGCAATAGTCACAAAGAACTCACAGACTGTCCTCAGGGTTACATGGTTTCTTAGAATAACAGCGCAGAAGTAAAATGATAAGATTCAGGAGCAACTCAGGATAAACACCAGGAAATTCAGGATGCAACTCAGGTCTGTGAAGCAGAGAGCTCCTCTTTCCCTTTGGCAACCAGTACAGGTTCAGACAAGCTTCTCACTGGAAAAGGTCTCTCTCAGGGTGACTGTGGGCTGTTCTTCTCTCTATCAGGATAACTTGCCCTCAGGTTTTGGGGTTTTATAGGTTAGTTCATGTACTCCTTCACAATTACAAATGGGGCTTCCTAATCAATCTGGGTAAATGTCATGTCAACTACTGGCCGGGACTCCTCACCCAGTTCTGGTAAAGCTCAGACCGATTACATGTCTAGAGTAAGTGAGGTGAGGTCTAGCCATTCTTGTTTCTATGGAACATTCTGGATGTACTTCTTCTAAGACACATTTCTTCGTTCTGCTTTGGTTGTCCATGGTATATTCAATAGTCTTTGCCAATGCTATCATTCAAATGTATCAGTCTCCCTTACTCTTCCTTATTCACTGTCCAGCTTTCCCATGGATACGAGGTGATTGAAAACACCTCAGTCCTCCAGGTGACATCTTTGCTTTTTAAAGCTTTAGTCTTTTGCAGATTTTCCCAAGGCACTCTTTCATTTCATGACTGCTGCTCCCATGGGTATTGATTGTGGATCCAAGTAAAATGAAATCCTTGACAATGTCAATATTTTCTCCATCTGTCATGATGTTGCTTATTGATGAAGTTGTAAGGATTTTTATTGTCTTTATGTTGAGGTATAATCCATACTGAAGGCTGTATGTAGTTTTTGCTCTTCATCAGTAAGTGCTTCAAGCCTTCTTCACTTTCAGCAAGCAAGGTTGTGTCGTCTGCATATCACATGTTGTGAATTAGTCTTCCTGTAATCCTGATGCCAAGTTCTTCTTCATATAGTCCAGCTTCTCATATTATTTGCTCAGCATACATATTAAATAAGTAAGGTAAAAGGACACAACTATTGCTAGTATCTGGCAAATAGTAGGAGCTGAATAAAATCAATTAGTGCATTGCATCACTATGATACAACTGATTAATTCATAAATGGGCATATAAGCCGTTTATGCTAATGAGTATGATGATAGGAATTCCTGATGTTAGGAAATAGCTATGTTCCCTGCTGTCTTGCTGAGAAGGAGAGAATGTAAGACTAAACTGCTAGCAGCCGTCTAAGAATTGAGCTTGAAGAGGATAATCAGAGCCAAGGCATATATGTATATAAATATATAAATAAAGTTACAGGAAAACACACTGCAATATAAGGGACCTGGAGAAGTTCATTAGAGGAGAGGCTTGGTGTGTTGTTCAAAAAGAGTAAGTTTTTTTCTTTCAAAAATTATGTATTAATATATTGCGTATGAGATTCCTAGGTGGCACAAATGGCTTGTGTTCAACTGCCAACGTAAAGACTGGTGGTTTGAATCATCCAGTTGTACCATGGAAGAAAATAGGTTATCAGCTACTTCCATTAAGATTATGGCCAAGAAGCCCTTTGGAGCAATACTACTCTTCAGTATATGGTGTTGTTGCCAGTTCCGACTGACTTGATGGCAACTAACAACAACAATAACAGCAATGATAAAGTGGATATGAGTAAAATTTTGAAATTTAATATGATTCTAATAATATCCCGATATATAACTTAAAGTAGTTAAGCTATTTTTAAAGTTCATTATATTTAAAATTTAAATGCAAACGGAGTTAGGAAATTTCTGCAAAAATAAAATGAAACAAAAAGACTACTACTGCTGAATTAGAGAATTAATATTTCAAAATGTATTATAAAGATACATGAATTAAAATTATATTATGTTGGTGCATAAATATACAGAACAATTTAATAGAAAAGAAAGTCATGAAACTGATTATTAAAATGATAATATAGGATACAGTTAGCCTTTTATAGTACAGCTGAAATTAGGGCTTTTTCAATATACCATCCCATGTTGGGATGACTGATTAAGCAATAGCAAAAAAAAAAAAAAAAAAATTAATTTGAAGGCTAATTTTAAGAGGTATACCAAAATAAAATCTAAATGGATATTAAATTTAAATTAATAGACAAGCAAACATTTTCAATCTAAAAACTGGTAAAAAGTCTTCAGGAACAGTGTTTCTGCTAAGGGTCTAATATCCAAAATGTTTGTGAAACTTTTATAACAACAAAAAAACAAATAGCCCAATTAAAAAAAAAAATGAGTAAAAGGCATGAACAAACCCTTCATCAAAGAGGATATTCAAGAGGCTAATGAGCACATGAAAAGATGCTCATTGTCATTAACCATTAGTGAGATGCAAATCAAAACTATACTGAGATACAGCTTAACCCCTGCTATAATGGCATTGATTTAAAAAAAAAAAAAAGGAAACAACAAATGTTAGTGAGGATGTAGGGGTATTGGAACTATTATCCGCTGCTGGTGGGGATGTGAAATGGTCCAACCATTGTGGAAAACACTATAGCAACTCCTCAACAAATTAAAAATGAATTAACATGTAACCCAGCAATTTTACTTCTAGGCATATACCCAAAGGACCTACAAGCAAGAAGCAATGACAGAAACAGGCACATGTACACTGATGTTCATTGCAGTATTATTCACAATTGGAAAAAGGTGGAAACAACCCAAGTGCCCTTCAATAAACAGATGAATGGATAAACACAATGTAGCACACACATACAATGTAATACTGCTCAACTTTAAAGAAAATGAAGTCCTTATACATGCTACAACATGGATGAACCTCAAAGATATTATACTGAGAGAAGTCAATCACAACAGGACAATTGCTGTATGTACTCAATCGCATAAAATGACAAGAATGGGTAATTATACAAGGACCACTGGATACTAGTGGTTACTAGGAGTGTAAGGGGGAGGGAAGGGGAAATAACTCATAGGGAAGTACTGAATTTTTGTCTATGGTGATGGGAAAATTGACATCAACTAAGGGCAATGGTTAACCAATCACACTAATGTAGATGTCATCATTAAGCTGTCCACCAGGGGCAAAAAAAAAGGAGGGCGGAGAGAAAATGGCAAATAAGGTACTTTATATAATTTTAAACCGCCCTATGCAAAACAGAATGAAACACTGCTCTGTCCTCAGCCATCCCTACAATCCTTGTTTTGCTTGAGTTCATTGTTGCAGCCACTGTGTCAATCCATCTTGTTGAGGGTCTTCCTCTTTTCTGCTGACCCTGTACTCTGCCAAGCATGATGTCCTTCTCCAGGGAATGATCCCTCCTGACATGTCCAAAGTATGTAAGATGCAGTCTCTCCATCCTTGCCTCTGAGGAGCATTCTGGTTGTACTTTTTCCAAGACAGATTTGTTTGTTCTTTTGGCAGTCCATGGTATATTCAATATTCTTCGCCAACATCACAATTTGAAGGCGTCAATACGTCTTCAATCTTCCTTATTCATTGTCAGCTTTCACATGCATATGATGTGATTGAAAATACCATGGCTTGGGTCAGGCACAGCTTAGTCTTCAAGGTGACGTCTTTGCTCTTCAACACTTTAAGAGGTCCTTTGCAGCAGATTTACCCAATGCAATGTGTCTCTTGATTTCTTGATTGCTACTTCTGTGGCTGTTGATTGTGGACCCAAGTAAAATGAAATCCTTGACAACTTCAATCTTTTCTCCGTTTATCAGGATGCTGCTCATTGGTCCTGTTGTGAGGATTTTTGTTTTCTTTATGTTGAGGTGCAATCCACACTGAAGGCTGTGGTCTTTGACCTTCATTAGTAAGTGCTTCAAGTCCTCTTCACTTTCGGCAAGCAAGGTTGTGTCATCTGCATAACACAGGTTGTTAATGAGTCTTCCTCCAATCCTGGTGCCGCGTTCTTTTTCATAGAGTCCAGCTTCTCGTATTATTTGCTTAGCATACAGATTAAATAGATGTGGTGAAAGAATACAACCCTGATGCACACCTTTCCTGACTTTAAACCAATCAATATCCCCTTGTTCTGCCCAAACAACTGATCAATGTACAGGTTCCTCATGAACACGATTAAGTATTCTGGAATTCCCATTCTTCACAACGTCATCCATAGTTTGTTATGATCCACACAGTTGAATGCCTTTGCATAGTCCATAAAACACAGGTAAACATCCTTCTGGCATTCTCTGCTTACAGCCAGGATCCATCCAACGTCAGCAATGATATCCCTGGTTCCACGTCTTCTTCTGAAACTGGCCTGAATTTCTGGCAGTTCCCTGTCCAAATTCTGCTGCAGCCATTTTTTTTTTAATATGGAAAATTTCAAATGTAGAGAAAATAGTATAATGAAGTCAGTGCACCCACGACCCAGTTTCAACAATTATCAACAGATAGACATCCATATTATCTTATTGTCCCCCATTAATTCAAAGTAAATCATATACACCATATCTCTTCATTTATAAATTTTTCAGTATGCATCTCTAAAAGAAAACAGTTCTAAGAAAAATATGTAACTATAATACTACTATCACATAAAAAGATGAACAAAAATTCCTTAGTATCACTAAATATCTATTTCCTTCATTTTTCTTAGAATTTATTACAGTTTGTTTGAATCAGTTTTCAAATAAAGTCCATAAATTGTGATTAGTTGCTATGTCTCTTAAGTATCTCTTAAGCTCTTGGTTTGCATCTCTTCTCTTTTGTTTTTGCAATTTTGTGTTGAGAAAACCAAGCCATTTGTCCTATAGGGTTCTCCCATAATCTCAAATTTGCTGACTGTATTCTTATGGTATACAGGTAAACGTTTTTGTCTGTTCCATATATTTTCTGTAAAGTTAAATCTGCTTGATTAGATTCAGGTTTATTATTTTGGGGGTGGGGCGGTGACTTCATAGGTGGTAATGTGCACTTCCATAAAAAGGTATATAGTATCTGGTGTTTCTCATTTTGTGACATTAGCAGCCACTGAGATCATTGTCCAGATTCATTGTTTCTTCTCATCTACTACTTGGTACAGGAAACGCAGGACAAAGGCTTGATTTTTTCCCTCTATTTACTTGTGTCCAAAGTAATGACATGACTTACTAGTATCTCAGAAGAGTAACAAATGACCAATTATAGTTTTACTTCATTGTTTCCCTATTCTCTTTCCCCTTTTCTTTCTTCTTTCCTCCCTCCCTGTTTTCTTTTGATGATTAGGAACTCATAGATTGAAATACATTTGATACGTTTTAATTTATTGCAGTTACTGGCCTTATTGATGATTAAACTTTCCATCTTTGGCCAGTGTGAGCTCCTCAGTCTGGCTCCGGAAATCCCCTGACATTGGCCTAACTAATATTTGATAGCTTTCTCTCTATCTGGTGCGACAAGATAGTCCAGGCCTAGTCTGTACATTTCATACTCCAGGCCCAGAATCACCACTATCTGAGTAGAAGGTATGCTCATTGCCACTGGGTTGGTCTTTGTTTCTAGGTCTTTTCAATGGGTAAAGCTGGTAAGAAAATACACTTCCGATTCAAATTCAAGACTACAGGGTTATTACTTAGCCTCATCAATCTTAAATCTATTTCCTTTTATTCATGCTGAAAAATTTCCATTTTTCAATGATATCAACACAATTACTTATTTACTTTTCTCATAATATACACACAACAGTCTCAGAATAGTTGTATCGATACCACAACCAAATATTTTTTGGAGTTCTTTTTATTCTTGGCTTTATAGTAAAATTATTTGTTTTAAAGTCACATACAATAATGTGCTTGTTGTAATAACTGAACATGAAGGTTCAATGTGTTTCACTTTCAATTTTTCAAACTGTTTTTAAATTTTATTTTATTTTCTAATTATGGAATAATCTATAATTTCAAATATTTATAATTCCAAAGTCAAACGATAAGTCACATATATCCTATCTCCTCCACTTCAGTCCTTCCCTCTATCATAACCATTAAACTTTGTTTCATCCTTCCATTAAAAAAAAAGCAATTACATACTTTTCCTTTCTTAGATAAATAATGCCAAGCTAGTCACATATTTTTTCACTTTGATTTTTTTCATTTAAAAATATATCCTGCAGATCAGTCTATAGCAGTATGTAGATATTATCGTTCTTTTTATAGCTGTGTAAGACTCTACTGCATGAATGAGCCACAATTTATTAAACCTGTCCCCACTGAGACACTTAGGTTGTTTCTAATATTTTCCTGTTAAGAATAGTACGCAGCCTTATTTTCTAATGTAGCACTTTTCCAATGCAGCGTGTTGCTTTATGAAAAAGTGGAAAGGATTCTGTGATGGTTAATTTTATGTGTCAACTTAGCTAGGCTATCATTCCCAGTGGCTTGGCCAAATGCTGGTCTAGTTGCTGTCATGGAGTAGTTACATGTGATTAAATCAGTTGGCCTTGGGTAGAGCATATTAACTTATGTAATGTAATGTAACACTATTACCTTCTGTAATGCAATCTAATGTAATGTTATCAGTTAGTTAAGATCATACCAGTGTAGGGTGGATCCTAAACCTAATTACTTCTGAGTTATAAAAAGACCAAAATGGATACAGACATGTACACACACACGAATACACATATAAGGGAAGAAAGACAACATGTGAGGATTGTTTACAAGCAAGGGAAAAACCAAGGGTCATCAGCAGACACCAGAAACTAGGAAATAGATTCACAGAAGGAATTGACATGGCTGGGGCCCTGATTTAGACCTCTGGCCTCCTGAGTTGTGAGAAAATAAATTTAGGGGTCTTAAAGCCACCTACTTGTGCTATTTTTGTTAAAACAGCACTAGGGAACTAAGACTGATTGCTAAATAAGTTTGGGAAGCAACCTATGATATTCCTCCCTTTGGTTCATAATACACATTATCATCTGAGAAGTCCAGCAGTTGTTTAACTTCAAAATTTCCCAAACTTATTTCATCGTGGAATTCATTTTGTTACACACCCACTGAAGTCCTATGGAATTAGCATTCTGCTGAACCTACTTTAAGAAAGCTGTCAAAGAGATATTGCCCTCTGGATAAAATGAGTAGTCCTCCTGATTAAAACTTGTAGATAAATCATTGATTTACCTTGATCTGTCTAAGGAGGCTTTTACCAATGGACAATATATTTCATGCAAAAATGGGAGAAACACCCTTTCATTTTGGAATGAAAGAAGATAGAGAAATAATATGTCCTAAATCATGATCAAGAACAGATGGTATTGAAGGAAGAAGTCCAAGTTGCATGGAAGGTATTGATGAAAAACAAGCCTCCAGGAGTTGAAACAACTGAGATGTTTCAACAAATGGATGCAATGCTGGAGGTGCTCACTGGTCAGTGCCAAGAAATTTGCAAGACAGCTACCTGGCTAACTGACCAGAAGAGATCATTGCCCATTTCAAAGAAATGTGATCCAACAGAATGCAGAAATTATTGAATGATATCATTAATATCACATGCAAGTAACATTATGTTGAAGATAATTCAAAATGGTGCTGCAGCCATTTTTGAATAATCTTCAGCAAAGTTTTGCTTGCGTGTGATATTAATGATATTGTTCTATAATTTCCACATTCGGTTGGACCACATTTTTTGGGAATAGGTGTAAATATGGATCTCTTCCAGTCAGTTGGCCAGGAAGCTGTTTTCCATATTTCTTTGCATAGACGAGTGAGCACCTCCAGCACTTTATCTGTTTGGTGAAACATCTCAACTGATATTTCATCAATTCCTGGAGTCTTGTTTTTCGCCAATGCCTTCAGAGCAGCTTGGACTTCTTCCTTCAGTACCATTGGTTCCTATCATATGCCAGCTCTTGAAATGGTTGAACATCGACTAATTCTTTTTGGTATAATGACTTTGTGTATTCCTTCCCTCTTCTTTTGATGCTTCCTGCATCGTTTAATATTTTCCCCATAGAATCCTTCACTATTGCAACTTGAGGCTTGAATTTTTTCTTCAGTTCTTTCAGCTTGAGAAATGCCAAGCGTGTTCTTCTCTTTTGGTTTTCTATCTCCAGCTCTTTGCACATGTCATTATAATACTTTGCTTTGTCTTCTTGAGACACCCTTTGAAATCTTCTGTTCAGTTCTTTTAGTTCATCAATTCTTCCTTTTGCTTTAGCTGCTCAACATTCTAGAGCAGGTTTCAGAGTTTCTTCTGACATCCATCTTGGTCTTTTCTTTCTTTCCTGTCTTTTTGGTGACCTCTTGCTTTCATCATGGATGATGTCCTTGATGTCATTCCACAACTTGTGTGGTATTCGGTCACTAGCTTTCAATGCATGAAATCTATTTTTCAGATACTCTCTAAATTCAGGTGGGATGTACTTAAGGTCATATTGTGGCTCTCATGGTCTTGCTCTGATTTTCTTCAGTTTCAGTTTGAATTTGGTTATGAGCAATTGATGGTCTATTCCACAGTCGGTCCCTGGCCTTGTTCTGGCTGATGATATTGAGCTTTCCCATAATCTCTTTCCACAGATGTAGTCAATTTGACTTCTGTGTGTTCCTTCTGGTGAGGTCCATGTGTATAGTCGCTGTTTATGTTGGTGAAAGAAGGTATTTGGAATGAAGAAGTTGTTGGTCTTGCAAAATTCTATCATTTGATCTCCAGCGTTGTTTCTATCACCAAGGCTGTATTTTCCAACTACCGATCCTTCTTCTTTGTTTCCAACTTTTGCATTCCATTCGCCAGTCATTATCAATTGACCTTGATTGCATGTTCGATCAATTTCAGACTGCAGCAGCTGATAAAAATCTTCTATTTCTTCATCTTTGGCCATAGTGGTTGGTTCATAAATTTGAAAAATAGTAGTATTAACTGGTCTTCCTTGTAGGCGTATGGATATTATCCTATCACCGACAGCCTTGTACTTCAGGGTAGATCTTGAAACTTTCTTTTTGACGATGCATGTAACGCTATTCCTCTTCAAGTTGTCATTCCCAGTATAGTAGACTATATGATTGTCTGATTCAAAATGGCCAATACCAGTACATTTCAGCTCACTAATGCCTAGGGTATAGATGTTTATGCATTCCATTTCATTTTTGATGATTTCCAGTTTTCTTAGATTCGTACTTCCTACATTCCAGGTTCTGAATATTAATGGATGTTTGCAGCTGTTTCTTCTCATTTTGAGTTGTGCCACATCAGCGAATGAAGGTCTGGAAAGCTTTAGTCCATCCACATCATTAAGGTTGACTCTACTTTGAGGAGGCACCTCTTCCCGAGTCTTCTTTTGAGTGCCTTCCAACCTGGGGGGTTCATCTTCCAGCACTAGATCAGACAATGTTCCGCTGCTATTCGTAAGATTTTCACTGGCTGATGTTTTTCAGAAGTAGACTGCCAGGTCCTTCTTCCTAGTCTCTTTTAGCCTGAAAGCTTAGCTGAAATCTTTTCACCATGGGTGACCCTGCTGGTATCTGAATACCAGTGGTATAGCTTGCAGCATCACAACACACAAACCCCCACAGTATGACAAACTGACAGACACGTGGGGGCTTCTGACCGTATCTACTCTCTTATCTCCCCTTCAGACAGGAGATGCCAACATAGCCTCATCTGTCTACTTGATCCAAGAAGCTCATTCTTCACCAGCATCATTGTCCATGGCATAGTCTAGTCCAACCCCTGTCTGAAGAGTTAGCTTTTGGAATGGTTCCTTTCTTGGGCTAACAGAAGATCTGGGGACCGTGACCTCCAGGGTTATTTTAGTCTCAGACAGATCATTAAGTCTTGTCTTTTTACGAGATTTTGGTGTCTGCATCCCACTGCTCTCCTACTACCTCAGGGGTTCTTTGTTGTGTTCTCTGTCAGGGCAGTCATCAGTTGTAGCCAGGCACCATCTAGTTCTTCTGGTCTCAGGCTGATGTAGTCTGTGGTTTATGTTGTCCTTTCTGTCTCTTGGGCTCGTAATTACCCTGTCTTTGGTGTTCTTCATTCTCCTTTGCTCCAGGTGGTTTGAGTCCAATTGATGCATCTTAGATGGACACTTAAAGGTGTTTAATACCCCAGACACCGCTCTCCAAAGTGAGAGGCAGAAAGTTTTCTTAATTGATTTTATTATGCAAATTGACTTAGACGTCCCCTGAAACCAATGTCCCCAAATCCCCACTCCTGCTATGCTGGCCTTCAATGCGTTCGGTTTGCTCAGGAAACTGCTTTTGGTTTAGTCAGGTTGTGCTGACCTCTCCTGTATTGTGTGTTGTCTTTCCCTTCACCTAAAATAGTTCTTATCTATTATCTAATTAGTGAAAAACACTCTCCCTGCCTGCCGCCCTCCCCCCTCCCATAACCATCAAGAAATATACTCTTCTCTGTTTAAACTATTTCGCAGGTTCTTTTAATAGTGGCCTTATACAACATTTGCCCTTTTGCAGTTGACTAATTTCACTCAGTATAATGCCTTCCAGATTCCTCCATGTTATGAACTTCTTCACGGATTCATCCTTGTTCTTTATCAATGCATAGTATTCCATCGTGTGAATATACCATAATTTATTTATCCATTCATCCACTGATGGGCAATTTTTTTTTGCTATTTTTGCTTCCAAATTTTTGCCATTGTAAACAGTGCTACAATAGTTGTGCATATATCTGTTCATGTAAAGGCTCTTATTTCTCTAGGATATATTCCAAGGAGTGGGGTTGCTGGATTGTATGGTAGTTCTATTTCTAGTTTTTTAAGGGAGCACCAAATCGAATTCCAAAGTGGTTGTACCATTTTACATTCCCACCAGCAGTGTGTAAGTGTTCCCACAACCTCTCCAACATTTATTGTGTTTTTTTTTTATTAACGCCAGCTTTGTTGGAGTGAGATGGAATCTCATTGTAGTTTTGATTTGCATTTCTCTAATGGTTAATGATCTTGAACATTTCCTCATGTATCTGGTTACTACCTGAATGTCTTCTTTAGTGAAGTGTCTATTCATATCTTTTGTCCATTTTTAATTGGGTTGTCTTTTTGTAGTTGAGTTTTTGCAGTATCATGTAGATTTTAGAGATCAGATGCTGATCGGAAATGTCATAGCTAAAAACTTTTCCCAGTCTGTAGGTAATCTTTTCACTCTTTTGGTGAAGCCTTTGGAAGAGCATAGTTATTTGATTTTTAGGAGCTCTCAGTTAACTAGTTTCTCTTCTGCACTGTTAGTAATGTTTTGTCTACTGTTTATGCCATGTATTAGGGCTCTTATCCTTATTTTTTCTTCCATGATCTTATCATTTTAGGTTTTATATTTAGGTCTTTGATCCATTTTGAGTTAGTTTTTGTGTATGGTGTGAGCTATGGGTCTTGTTTCATTTTTTTGCAGGTTGATATCCAGTTATGCCAGCACCATTTGTTAAAAAGACTGTCTTTTCCCCATTTAACTGACTTTGAGCCTTTGTCAAATATCAGCTGCTCAAATGTGAATGCATTTATCTCTGGATTCTCAATTCTGTTTCATTGGTCCATATTTCACATCTTTGTTGTAAGAGGGCTTGCTGGAAGCATCTGGCTATTCCGCCATCTTGGCCCTGCTTCAGGGGATGATTTTGATAATATCTCTGGCATTCCTAATTCCCATTTATTAGGCTAAACCTTCTACTCACACTTCATATAATGTAGCTTCACACTTTCCTTGACCTCTGTTGACATCTCTCCAGTCCTTATTTGACAACGAGATACACATGCTTTTAAATAACTTCTCTAGGCTTTATTATCCTGCAAGAAGCATAATCTTGTCTTATCCAGTCCAGAGTGGTATAGGGACTTCCAGACCCTGATGAAATTTCAGTCCAATGCATATAATGCTAAGTTCCACTAAAAAATTGAAGAAAGAGTAGCTGATTAAGATAAGTTAAGGGTGTACCATCAAAAAAAATCATATAAAAAGTCTTCTGATTTTCAATTGCATCTATCCATTCAAGAAATATTTGCCTTTCTGTGCTAGGCAAATTGGAAAATCACTGAAGAAAGTAAAACTGTTATTTTGAACTATAACTTCTAAGTTAGACAGCTTTAGTTTTCATTTCTACCTGAAAAAGAACCAATCACATTGTAAACACATTAGCAGAAAATATATGCATTCTCCACTGGGGAAAAAAGATCACCACAAAAAAAAAAACAAAGATTAAGCAACGGAATTACACTTTTTAAATGATTTTTTCCATGAGGTAATTAATATTACTGTACTTTAAAGAAGAGGGGAAAACAGCACAGTACAGAAATAATGAATGGCACATAAGATTGTTATTTGATGCCCTGTCTTATGACTGCTAAGGCAGCGTATTGGTGATTGTCCATGTTTCCCCTGTTTATGCACTAATATCCTGTCCTGTGAACTCATTTAAAGGGCTGTGCACCTGACAGAGAAGAAGATTTTAACATTTTTCCGGGGTCTAAAGGGAAGAGTATGTTTTCTCTTACATAAAAATAAATTTAAACAGATTATTTTTGTCCTTTTTCTTTTGCTTTTATCCACTGATATAGCAATAAGTATTTATAGCCCACTTTCAAAACATTTTAACTTGTCTTTATTTTTCAATTTCCTCTAAACACTGTGATTTGGGCATCAGCATTTATGGTATTATGCACGAAAAAAAGAGCAAGGAGAAAAAAATCTGACAATAGTTTCAGAGGAGAAATAAAAGTGGGAGAAACAAGCCTTGAATCTGGACCATGTCCCTAAATGGGAAAGAAGACAAAGGTAAACCTTTTATTAACCACCTTCACTGGGTGACACCTAAAATGTTTCAAAATTTGTGTCAGGATTAAATTGTATTTAATCTTTTCCATAAGCTCTTTTTTTTTTTTAATTTTTATTAAGCTTCAAGTGAACATTTACCATTGCAATCAGTCTGTCACATGTAGGTTTACATACATCTTACTCCCTTCTCCCACTTGCTCTCCCCCTATTGAGTCAGCCCTTTCAGTCTCTCGTTTCGTGCCAATTTTGCCATCTTCCCTCTCTCTCTATCTTCCCATCCCCCCTCCAGTCAAGAGTTGCCAACACACTCTCCAGTGTCCACCTGATTTAATTAGCTCACTCTTCATCAGCATCTCTCTCCCCCCCCACTGACCAGTCCTTTTCATGCCTGATGATTTATCTTCGGGGATGGTTCCTGTCCTGTGCCATCAGAAGTTCTGGGGAGCATTGTCTCTGGGATTCCTCTAGTCACAGTCATACCATTAGGTATGGTCTTTTCATGAGAATTTGGGGTCTGTATCCCATTGGTCTCCTGCTCCCTCAGGAGTTGTCTGTTGTGCTCCCTGACAGGGCAGACATCGATTGTGGCCGGGCACCAACTAGTTCTTCTGGTCTCAGGATAATGTAGGTCTCTGGTTCATGTGGCCCTTTCTGTCTCTTGGGTTCTTAGTTGTCGTATGACATTGGTGTTCCTCCTTTGCCTTTGCTCCAGGTGGGTTGAGACCAATTGATGTATCTTAGATGGCCGCTTGTTGGCATTTAGGACCCCAGGCGCCACAATTCAAAGTGGGATGCAGAGTGTTTTCATAATAGAATTATTTTGCCCATTGACTTAGAAGTCACCTCAAACCAAGTTCCCCAGACCTCAGCCCCTGCTCCGCTGACCTTTGAAGCTTTCATTTTGTCCCGGAAACCTCTTTGCTTTTAATCCAGTCCAATTAGGCTGACCTTCCTTGTATTGAGTGTTGTCTTTCCCTTCACCTAAAGCAGTTCTTATCTACAGATTGATCAATAAAAAACCCTCTCCCACCCTCCCTCCCTCCCCCCCCTCGTAACCACAAAAGTATGTGTTCTTCTCAGGTTTACTATTTCTCAAGATCTTATAATAGTGGTCTTATACAATATTTGTCCTTTTGCAACTGACTCATTTCGCTCAGCATAATGCCTTCCAGATTCCTCCATGTTGTGAAATGTTTCAGAGATTTGTCACTGTTCTTTATCGATGTGTAGTATTCCATTGTGTGAATATACCACAATTTATTTACCCATTCATCTGTTGACGGACATCTTGGTTGCTTCCAGCTTTTTGCTATTGTAATCAGAGCTGCAATAAACATGGGTGTGCATATATCCGTTTGTGTGAAGGCTCTTGTATCTCTAGGGTATATTCCGAGGAGTGGGATTTCTGGGTTGTATGGTAGTTCTATTTCTAACTGTTTAAGATATCGCCAGATGGATTTCCAAAGTGGTTGTACCATTTTACAATCCCACCAGCTGTGTATGAGAGTTCCAATCTCTCTGCAGCCTGTCCAACATTTCTTATTTTGTGTTTTTTGGATTAATGCCAGTCTAGTTGGTGTGAGATGGAATCTCATCGTAGTTTTAATTTGCATTTCTCTAATGGCTAATGATCGGGAGCATTTTCTCATGTGTCTGTTGGCTGCCTGAATATCTTCTGTAGTGAAATGTGTGTTCATATCCTTTGCCCACTTCTTGATTGGGTTGTTTGTCTTTTTGTGGTTGAGTTTTGACAGAATCATGTAGATTTTAGAGATAAGGCGCTGGTCTGAGATGTCATAGCTGAAAATTCTTTCCCAGTCTGTAGGTGGTCTTTTTACTCTTTTGGTGAAGTCTTTAGATGAGCATAGGTGTTTGATTTTTAGGAGCTCCCAGTTATCTGGTTTCTCTTCATCATTTTTGGTAATGTTTTATATTCTGTTTATACCTTGTATTAGGGCTCCTAGGGTTGTCCCCATTTTTTCTTCCAAGATCTTTATCGTTTTAGTCTTTATGTTTAGGTCTTTGATCCACTTGGAGTTAGTTTTTGTGCATGGTGTGAGGTATGGGTCCTGTTTCATTCTTTTGCAAATGGATATCCAGTTATGCCAGCACCATTTGTTAAAAAGACTATCATTTCCCCAATTGACTGACACTGGGCCTTTGTCAAATATCAGCTGCTCATACGTAGATGGATTTATACCTGGGTTCTCAATTCTGTTCCATTGGTCTATGTGCCTGTTGTTGTACCAGTACCAGGCTGTTTTGACTACTGTAGCTGTATAATAGTTTCTGAAATCAGGTAGGGTGAGGCCTCCCACTTTCTTCTTCTTTTTCAGTAATGTTTTGCTTATCCGGGGGTTCTTTCCCTTCCATATGAAATTAGTGATTTGTTTCTCTATCCCTTTAAAGTATGACATTGGTATTTGGATTGGAAGTGTGTTATATGTGTAAATGGCTTTTGGTAGAATAGACATTTTTACTATGTTAAGTCTTCCTATCCATGAGCAGGGTATGTTTTTCCACTTAAGTATGTCCTTTTGAATTTCTTGTAGCAGAGTTTTATAGTTTTCTTTGTATAGGTCTTTTACATCCTTGGTAAGATTTATTCCTAAGCATTTTATCTTCTTGGGGGCTACTGTGAATGGTATTGATTTGCTTATTTCCTCTTTGGTGTTCTTTTTGTTGATGTAGAGGAATCCAAGTGATTTTTGTATGTTTCTTTTATAACCTGAGACTCTGCCAAACTCTTCTATTAGTTTCAGTAGTTTTCTGGAGGATTCCTTAGGGTTTTCCATGTATACGATCATGTCATCTGCAAATAGTGATAGCCTTACTTCCTCCTTGCCAATCTGGATACACTTTATTTCTTTGTCTAGCCTAATTGCCCTGGCTAGGACTTCAAGTACGATGTTGAATAAGAGCGGTGATAAAGGGCATCCTTGTCTGGTTCCCGTTCTCAAGGGAAATGCTTTCAGGTTCTCTCCATTTAGAGTGATCTTGGCTGTTGGCTTTGCATAGATGCTCTTTATTATGTTGAGGAATTTTCCTTCAATTCCTATTTTGCTAAGAGTTTTTATCATAAATGGGTGTTGAACTTTGTCAAATGCCTTTTCTGCATCTATTGATAAGATCATGTGGTTTTTATCTTTTGTTTTATTTATGTGATAGATTACATTAATGGTTTTTCTGATATTAAACCAGCCTTGCATACCTGGTATAAATCCCACTTGATCAGGGTGAATTTTTTTTTTGATGTGTTGTTGGATTCTATTGGCTAGAATTTTGTTGAGGATTTTTGCATCTATGTTCATGAGGGATACAGGTCTAAAATTTTCTTTTTTTGTAATGTCTTTACCTGGTTTTGGTATCAGGGAGATGGTAGCTTCATAGAATGAGTTGGGTAGTATTCCGTCTTTTTCTATGCTTTGAAATACCTTCAAGAGTAATGGTGTTAAGTCTTCTCTGAAGGTTTGGTAGAACTCTGCAGTGAAGCCGTCTGGGCCAGGACTTTTTTTTGTTGGAAGTTTTTTGATTAACGTTTCAATCTCTTTTTTTGTTATGGGTCTATTTAGTTGTTCTACTTCTGAATGTGTTAGTTTAGGTAGGTAGTATTGTTCCAAGAATTTATCCATTTCTTCTAGGTTTTCAAATTTGTTAGAGTACAATTTTACGTAGTAATCTGAAATGATTCTTTTAATTTCATTTGGTTCTGTTGTGATGTGGTCCTTCTCGTTTCTTATTCGGGTTATTTGTTTCCTTTCCTGTTTTTCTTTAGTCAGTCTAGCCAATAGTTTATCCATTTTGTTAATTTTTTCAAAGAACCAGCTTTTGGCTTTGTTAATTCTTTCAATTGTTTTTCTGTTCTCTAATTCATTTAGTTCAGCTCTAATTTTTATTATTTGTTTTCTTCTGGTGCCTGATGGATTCTTTTGTTGCTCAGTTTCTATTTGTTCAAGTTGTAGGGACAGTTCTCTGATTTTGGCTCTTTCTTCTTTTTGTATGTGTGCATTTATCGATATAAATTGGCCTCTGAGCACTGCTTTTGCTGTGTCCCAGAGGTTTTGATAGGAAGTATTTTCATTCTCGTTTCTTTCTAAGAATTTCCTTATTCCCTCCTTGATGTCTTCTATAACCCAGTCTTTTTTCAGGAGAGTATTGTTCATTTTCCAAGTATTTGATTTCCTTTCCCTAGTTTTCTGTTATTGATTTCTAGCTTCATTGCCTTGTGGTCTGAGAAGATGCTTTGTAGTATTTCGATGTTTTGGATTCTGCAAAGATTTGTTTTATGACCTAATTTATGTGGTCTATTCTAGAGAATGTTCCATGTGCACTAGAAAAAAAAGTATATTTTGCAGCAGTTGGGTGGAGAGTTCTGTATAAGTCAATGAGGTCAAGTTGGTTGATTGTTGTAAGTAGGTCTTCCGTGTCCCTATTGAGCTTCGTACTGGATGTCCTGTCCTTCTCCAAAAGTGGTGTGTTGAAGTCTCCTACTATAAATGTGGAGGTGTCTATCTCACTTTTCAATTCTGTTAAAATTTGATTTATGTATCTTGCAGCCCTGTCATTGGGTGCGTAAATATTTAACTTGGTTACGTCTTCCTGATCAATTGTCCCTTTTATCATTATATAGTGTCCTTCTTTATCCTTTGTGGTGGATTTAAGTCTAAAGTCTATTTTGTCAGAAATTAATATTGCAACTCCTCTTCTTTTTTGCTTATTGTTTGCTTGATATATTTTTTCCATCCTTTGAGTTTTAGTTTGTTTGTGTCTCTAAGTCTAAGGCGTGTCTCTTGTAGGCAGCATATAGATGGATCGTGTTTCTTTATCCAGTCCGTGACTCTCTGTCTCTTTATTGGTGCATTTAGTCCATTTACATTCAGGGTAATTATAGATAAATAAGTTTTTAGTGCTGTCATTTTGATGCCTTTTCATGTGTGTTGTTGGCCATTTCATTTTTCCACATGCTTTTTTGTGCTGAGACATTTTTCTTAGTAGCTTGTGAGATCCTCATTTTCATAATGTTTAACTTTGTGCTTGTTGAGTCGTTACGTTTTTCTTTGCTTTTTTCTTGAGTTATGGAATTGCTATTCCTTTTTGTGGTTACCTTAATATTTACCCCTATTTTTCTAAGTAAAAACCTAACTTGTATCGTTCTATATCGCCTTGTATCACTCTCCATCTGGCAGTTCAATGCCTCCTATATTTAGTTCCTCTTTTTGATTATTGTGATCGTTTATCTATTGATTTCCATGATTTCCTGTTGTGTGTATTATTTTGTTTATTTATTTATTTTTTAGAATTAGTCTTAATTTGTTTGTTTTTGTGCTTTCCCTATTTGAGTTGCGTTGATATCAGGACGTTGTGTTTTGTGACCTTGTATTATGCTGGTACCTGATATTATTGGTCATCGGGCCAAACAATCTCCTTCAGCATTTCTTGCAGTCTTGGTTTAGTTTTTGCAAACTCTCTAAACTTGTGTTTATCTGTAAATATCTTAATTTCTCCTTCATATTTCAGAGAGAGTTTTGCTGGATATATGATCCTTGGTTGGCAGTTTTTCTCCTTCAGTGCTCTGTATACGTCGTCCCTTTCCCTTCTTGCCTGCATGGTTTCTGTTGAGTAGTCTGAACTTATTCTTATTGATTCTCCCTTGAAGGAAACCTTTCTTTTCTCCCTGGCTGCTTTTAAAATTTTCTGTTTGTCTTTGGCAAGTTTGATGATAATATGTCTTGTTGTTTTTCTTTTGGGATCAATCTTAAATGGGGTTCGATGAGCATCTTGGATAGATATCCTTTCATCTTTCATGATGTCAGGGAAGTTTTGTGTCAGGAGTTCTTCAACTAATTTCTCTGTGTTTTCTGTCCCCCCTCCGTGTTCTGGGACTCCAGTCACTCACAAATTATCCTTCTTGATAGAGTCCCACATGATTCTTAGGGTTTCTTCATTTTTTTTTAATTCTTTTATCTGATTTTTTTTCAGCTATGTTGGTGTTGTTTCCCTGGTCCTCCAGAAGTCCCAGTCTACATTCTCATTGCTCGAGTCTGCTCCTCTGACTTTCTATTGCGTTGTCAAATTCTGTAATTTTATTGTTAATCTTTTGGATTTCTGCATGCTGTCTCTCTATGGATTCTTGCAACTTATTAATTTTTCCACTATGTTCTTGAATAATCTTTTTGAGTTCTTCAACAGTTTTATCAGTGTTTTCCTTGGCTTTTTCTGCATTTATCCTAATTTCATTTGTGATATCTTTAAGCATTCTGTAAATTAGTTTTTTATATTCTGTATCTGATAATTCCAGGATTGTATCTTCATTTGGGAAAGATTTTGATTCTTTTGTTTGGGGGGTTGCAGAAGCTGTCATGGTCTGTTTCTTTATGTGGTTTGATATGGACTGCTGTCTCTGAGCCATCACTGGGAAACTAGATTTTCCAGGTAATCAGCTAAAAAAAATGCAATCAGATCCCTATCTGAATTCTCCCTCTGGCTCCGGGTATTCGGATGTTAATGGAGCCGCCTGGGGAGGGTGGGGGAGGGATCAGAGAGCTCGGAGTGTAGGACCACAGAATATAGAGCTGAACCCCGCTTTCATGCTCCGCCCCCATCCGCTAAAATCCAGGCGGGACAGGTCCCCGGCTGGGACGCTGCTTTCCCCGCTCCAAGACTGGTCACTTCCTCCCAGGGACTTCTCCTTCCGGTGTGCAGCACTGCTCGCGTGAACTGGGTGGGCGTTTCCCCCACGAACGGGTGGGCCCGCCCCCAGGGTCTATTCAGGTGAGTATAATTGGACCCCACGGTCACGCCCCGCCCGCGCGCGTGCCCAAATCCCAGCGGGTCGGCACCCCGGCTGGGACGCTGCTTTCCCCGCTCCGAGACCTGTCACTTCCTCCCGGGGATTTTTCCCTCCGGTGCGCCACGCCACACGCACAGACTGGGTGTGCGTCCCCCTGCACAAAAGTGTGGGCCCCGCCCCAGGGTCGCCTTAAGGAAATATAGCTGACCCCCCCCCGCTTGCACCCCGACCGCTTCCCACCAAACTCCCGGCGGGAGTGGGATGCTGTTCTCCCCACTCCCAGATCAGTCACTGCCTCCCAGGTGCTTCTCCCTCCCTCTGGCTGCGCCACTACGCTGCCTGCACCAACCAGCTATACTTCCTCCCGGGATGGCTTTGGGGGGGAAGGGCTGGGCCCCCCTTCTGTGCCATCTGTCCCCCTGGGCTCTGCCCCAGATCGGGCTCCGAAGGTCACCTGCCTGGCTCCTAGTTCTGGAAACGGTCACTGTCTGCCCGTATTTGTTCGTTTTCCGTCTCTAAGTCTGTGCTTGTTGTTCAGAGTTCGTAGATTGTTATGTATGTGATCGATTCCCTTGTTTTTCCGAGTCTTTGTTGCAAGAGGGATCCGCGGTAGCGTCCACCTAGTCCACCATCTTGCCCCCCCCAGCTTCCATAAGCTCTTAAATGTTGATATCACCAATGACATTTTATAGATGATAAAACTGAGATGAGGAGATTTTAAATAGTTTTCCCTAAAAGCTCAGCAAAGTTTTATATATATTTATAAATACATTTATATTTGCAATATAAATATACATTTGAAATATAAATATATATATATTTAAAAGTTATATATATTATCCCTCATATATTTGGAACTAATTAATGTAAAGTAAGTATGGTTCACTTTTTAATCACCCAGAACAGTAAGACAGAGAGAAAGGAAGGACATGAGGAAGGAAGGAAGAACAGAAGTTATTAAAAGAGAAATTCTCTGTACATGGTAGAGGATCAAAGATACACATAAAACAAAATTTTAGTCACAAGTAGAATTGTTTAGTGGTTAAAATTTACTCATTTTAACAAATTCTTGTGTTTCTATTTCCCCATATACGCTGGCTCTAACATATTCCCACTCAATGCTGAGTCGTTCTACAACACAGCTCTGATGAATGGTAAAAGAGGACATACACACATCATCATATAAAAATGTTTTCCCAGAGCCTCTGAATGAATTGAGATTAATGTATTGCTCTGACTTTAAAAGTATCTGTTTTTAGGCGATTTCGCTTACAAAGAAACACCCATATTATCTCCTTAGTAAATCAGGTTCCAGGAGTCATGTAAAAGAACATCCTCCAATGACTTCCAAGTTTTAAAATAAATTACATATCACCAATGAGACAGGTCTGGGGTCATGAAGTAAAATTAACCCTCTTGTGAACAAAGGCTGTGGAAAATTCCAAAACAATCAAGATACAGCATAGGCTGGACAGGAGGAAGCCAGTATCTCAACCTGTGGTTAAATTTTAAACAGTATGCAACCAGATTTCCCTTAACACTTCACTTTAGGATTGTTTTTCAGGTAAACCTGCTAAAGCCAGAATCCCGTGCAGGCACAGAAACAATTTGGTTGACTGCTAGATGTTCCAATCCCATAATGAGTCCTGCCTTGGAACCAAAAATCTCGTGTCAGGGAACTAAAAACGCTGGACATACATCACCAGGTGGTAGCTGGACCTGATTCAAAAGCGAGAAGTCCTACACTCACTTCTGTGCCAAGTTTCAGCCCAGCCTTTTTAAAAATATGCAGCCTGTTTCCTAGAAGTTTAATGAATATGTATAACTTCCCTTTTTACTGCATAGTATAAAACCTCTCCCAGCCCTTTGGTCTGAGAGACAGTGCTTTAAGAGTGATCTCCTTGTCTCCTTATATGTCACAAGTAATAACCGACGCCTTGCTCTAAATTGGAAACGCTGGTGCCGCAGTGGTTAAGTGCTACGGCTGCTAACCAAGAGGCTGGCAGTTCAAATCCGCCAGGCATTCCTTGGAAACTCTATGGGGCAGCTCTACTCTGTCCTATACGGTCGCTATGAGTCAGAATCGACTCAATGGCAGTGGGTTTGGTTTGGTGGGTTTGCTCTGAATTCGGAAATCCTGGTGGTGTAGTGATTAAGAGCTATGGCTGATAACCAAAAGGTTGGCAGTTCAAATCCACGCGGTGCTCCTTGGAAACTCTATGGGGCAGTTCTACTCTGACCTAGAAGGCCACTCTGAGTTGGAATCCATTCAATATCAATGGGTTTGTTTGTTTGCTCTAAATTCTCTTGACTCTTAGTTATTCTTAGCAAGAGTACAAGTGGCAAGCCCATTGCATTTGGTAACAAATTACCTGGGAACGCAGATGGGTCCCTAATTGAGATCCCTGAGTCAACCATCAGAGCAGACTGAACCTTCCCTGGATGGGTGAAGAGGCTACCTGGCCCTCGGGGACGGTGAGTTCTATCTCCGGAGTTTACTTCTGATTTGGCAGAAAGAGAATGTGTAGTTTTCTCTTTTGTTTTTGTCTCTTTCTTGCATTATCTGTCTCTGTTTAACTGCACTCTGGTTCTGGGAAAGAGTTGAGAGAAAAAAAAAATTTTTTAATTGAACTTTAGATGAAGGTTTACAGAACAAACTAGTTTCTCATCAAACAGAACACACGTTGTATGACATTGGTTAACAAACTCACGACATGTCAACACTCTCCCTTCTCAACCCTGGGTTCCCTATTGCCAGCTGTCCTGTTCCCTCCTACCTTTCAGTCCCTGCCCCAGGGCTGGGGTCCCCCTTTAACTTTGTTTTGTTCCATGGGCCTGGTCAATTTTTGGCTGAAGGGTGAACCTCAGGAACTGCCTCATTACCGAGCTGAAAGTGTTTCCAGAGTCCATATTCTCAGGGCTTCTCCAGTCTCTGTCAGGCCACCAAGTCTGGTCTTTCTTTTGCAGTTGGAATTTTGTTCTACATTTTTCTCCAACTCTGTCTGGGACCCTCTATTGCGATCCCTGTCAGTGGTGGTAGCCGGGCACCATTTAGTTGTACTAGACTTAGTCTGGTGGAGGCCATGGCAGATGTGGTCCTTGAGAGAAATTTTTATCTTCAGGAGATTCAGGCAGTCCTCCTCCTGGCACTCCAGCTTGGCACTGAGGGTTAGAGTACTTTTTCGGATTAAAAGAGAAGGCAGTTAGCTGGAGGATTGAGGCAAGTGGTGGTCTTTGCTAAGATTATCCTCATTCCCTCCTACTTTTCCTTTGGTTTGTCTAATTGTCTGTCCACCTGTCTGTTTTATGTGCTGAGTGTATGGAAGTTGAGATTGATTGGTGGAAAAAGATCTAAATTGAATTAGAATATACTAGCAGAGACACCTGGGAACCCCTTGACTGGTCTGAGAAGTGAGAAACTAGGGAAGGTCAGGTTTACAACTTAGGGTGGCAATTACAGTTGTCTGGGTGTGAGTGTTCCCAGAAAACACCCTGAGGGGGGTACTGAAATTCCATTGAGAAGTCTTCTCCCACAGCTGGGAAAACTGGTTGCAGTGTGAAAGGGGAGTTGGCTACTATTTGGCCAGGAAAGGAAAGTTAATGGTATCACTCACACATAAGGATAAGGAACTGGACTCATGGAAAAAGTTAGTTAGGCAGGATGAGAAACCAGGAAAGCATACCAGGAGACACACCTTTAGGGTACATACTTGAACAGTGGCAGTTTTTCTCTAATGACCAATTAAAGAAAAAGAAGCTTATTTTCTTCTGTAACACAGCTTGGCCACAATATGCCCTGGCTGACCAGGAAACTTGCCTCAAAACAGATCTCTGAATTGTAATACTATCCTGCAGCTGGATCTGCTCTGTAAAAAGATTGAAAAATGGGACAAGATCCTGTACATCCAAGCTTTCATGACTTTATAGCAGAATAAAGGGTTGTAGACTAAGTGACAACTAACCCGTGTGGGTGGCCCTAGCCACTGGAGAACAATCAAAGAAGAAACCTCTGGGGAATCTGTGGAACCAGGCCTTTTGGAAGGTCCTCTCCTCAAGAGGGGTCCTGCATTGGCTCCTGTGATACCCCCACCTGACACCCCACATACCTCCCTCCCCATTCCTATTCCCCTAATTTCTCTATCCCCTCCTCATCACCCCATTTGCTCCCCCTACCCTTACTCCTCACTTGGGATCCATGACCTCCTTAGTGATGGGTCCCTGGAAAGCTCCCCCTACCCCAATGGTCCTCCATCCTCTCAACCTTTACCCTTCCTTCCCAGAATGTAACAAAACCTCAGGGGTCTCTACCTTCTACAAGAGGTGGTAGACAGAAAGGGTGGGATGGTTTCGGTACAGGTCCCCTTCTCCATCACAGACCAGTGCATGCGGGGAGAAGCTAAGTAAATTTTCAGAAGACCCAGAAAGATTTAGGGAAGAGTTTGTTAAGCTCAGTCTTAATTTCATCCTTAACCAGCAAGATGTGCTAGTAATCCTGACTACTTGCTGTAGCACTGATGAGAAAACCAGAATACTTGCCAAGACCAGAGAACATGCAGACACTTTTACCCCCACTAACCCCTGACATGATATATTAAGACCTGAGGATGAGGCAATCCCAGGGACGGATCCTCAGTGGGACTATCAGGACTGCCTAGACTGGGTGAAAATGAAACATTTCCTCACCTGTGTAGTCAAGGGAATTAAGAAGTGCATTTACAAGCCAGTCAATTATTCAAAGGTAAAAGAAATAACCCATGGAGAAGAGGAGAAACCTGCCACCTTTTTAGGTAGGTTGACAGAAACCTTTAAGGAATTTGCAAACTTAGACCCAGAAACACCAGAAGCAGCCCCTTATTGGGCATGCATTTCATAGCACAGAGTGCTCCAGAAGAAACTGCAGAAGCTGGAAGCTGATCCTCGAAATCCCTTATCTAAACTTGTGGAGGAGACCTTTAAGGTTTATAATAACAGGGATAAAGTGGAAAAAGATGGGAAAGATATGAGAATGGAAAGAAAGCCCCAGTTGTTGGCCACAGTAATTCAGTGCCCACCTCGAGGTAACCTCCAGACACCCAGGTTGCCCCAGGTAAGTAAAAGACCAGCAAAACCATGAGGTGGCCCCACCAGGCCGCCAGTAAAGCTGGTACACCAAAAGTGTGCATATTGCAAAAAGGACGGACACTGGAAAAGGGAGTGTCCAGACTGTCCTCACTCAGGGGAGCCTGGTCACTACCCCAATCATGACCCCAACCTGCAAATGCAACAGCATTCTGAATGACAAGGCTCAGAGGACCACTTGGCTCACATGGAACAGTGACAGCCGATTTCCATCACCCCTGGGGAACCTCAGGTTACCTTCGGACACAGCAGTTAGGAAAGCTGAATTTTTTCTTGATACAGGAGCTGCCTATGCTGTCTTGAACAAACTTATTGGCAAACTCTCTAGTCATGGCTGTGTAATTGCTGGAGACTCAGAACAGTCCCAGACTAAGAAATTTACTTTCCTTTTAACTCGTGAGGTAGGTACACGTACCCTATCTCATTTCTTCTTGTATGTACTTGAATTTCCAGGTCTTCTGCATGACTGGGATCTGTTAACTAAACTAGGTGGCTACTGTTTTCCTCTCTGGACACTGGGCCACTCTACAAATAGATAAGAGCCAAGGAGTAGGAGTTCTAGCTTTCCTTCAGACAGAGAGCTCAAAACAAGCAGACCCTGATATTCCCCTACATATTCTGGCAAAGGTGAACCCTCTAGTTTGGAATGTGAACAAGCCTGGGAGGGCTAGCAGTGCTGATCTTGTCTGGGTTGAACTAAAACCTGGAGCTGCTCTGTCTTGGCACAAACAATACCCACTTAAGCCAGAGGTGAGAGCTGGGATTAAGCCAGTGCTAGAAAAGCTTATCAGGTAGAGACTCATTGAACCTTGCCACCCCCCTTGTAACATCCCCATCTTGCCCGTCAGGAAGCCTAATGGAGAGTATCACTTTGTGCAAGACCTAAGAGCAGTAAATGAGGCTTATTAACCATTTACCTACTGGTCCCTAGCCCATATACCCTGCTCACTCAGGTACCTACTACCACTACCTCCTTTACCATGCTAGATTTAAAGGAGACCTTTTTCTGTGTACATTTGCACCCTGACTCTCAGTGGGAGGACCCTGAAATGAAGGAAAGGACTCAATTCAAGTGGACAGCCCCCCCTTCAAGATTTCAAAAACTCTTCCCATCATTTTGGTTCAGCCATAGCCAGGGACCTTAGAGATTTAAATCTGGAAAAAGAAATACTTCTCCAGTATGTTGATTACTTATTGATAGCCGGTGAAGATTGAGACAGCTCAGACAAGAATATTATCAAAACCCTGAACCATCTGGCAACCAGCGGCTACACAGTCTCCCCTGAGAAGGTCCAAATTACACAAAAGGAGATAAAATATTTGGGGTTTCAGCTGTCCCCTGGATTTCAGCAGTTGTTACCTGAAAGAAAATTAGCCATTACATCCCTACCTGCCCCTATCATGTAGAAACATTCACAAGGATTTTGGGGCATGGTGGTGTTTTGTAGAATCTGGATTCCCAACTTTGGGTTAAGAGCAAAACCTTTATATGAGTCCCTAAAAGGCAAAGAGAGTCAACCCCTAGAATGGACTCAACAGTGCCAAACAGCATTTGAAAGCCATAAAACTAGAACTGGGTAGAACCCCCACCCTGGACCTTCCAGATTTAACCAAACCTTTCAGGCTATCTGTTCAAGGAAGGCAGAAATAAGCTTTGGGCATGGTCACCCAACAAATTGGCCTTCTCATTAGACCTGTTGCCTATTTCTCTAAACGACTAGACCCAGTGGTGCAGGGATGGCCAGCTTCTTTGCAGGCAGTAGCTGCCACTGCAATTCTGGTCAAAGACGCATCTAAATTTACATTGGGGCAACCTATAGAGGTGCTGATGCCCCATCAGGTTCAAACTGTTCTAGAGGAAATTGGCTCTCAAGAAGAAGAATAACCCAGTATCAGGTCATATTACTGGACTCTCCTGAAGTGACTTTGAATGTTTGTCAAATTTTAAATCCTGCCATGCTTCTGCCTGCTTCAAATCAGGAAGACAGCAAGCCAACCCATGACTGCATTGAAACAATAGATGAAGTTTATACCTGCAGTCCTGACCTGTAAGACAGACCCTTAGGGAATGCAGATGCAGACTGGCTCACTGATGGCAGATGTTTCGTAGCACAGGGCATCCGCAGGGAAGGGTACGCTATAGTAAGCTTGCATGATATTACATAGGCTCAGCCTGTACCTCTTCAGACCTCTGCCCAAAAGGCCGAACTCATTGCTGTCACTCTCAAGTACTACAACTAGCTAAAGACAAGAAAATTAACATGTATACAGACTTTCGATATTCCTTTTCCGTCATACATTCGCATGGGGCTATTTGGAAAGAAAGAGGGCTTTTAAACTGAAAGAACTCACCAGTGAAACATGGTGATCTTATTTTAGAGCTTTTAGAGGCAATGCACCCACCTAAGTAGGTGACTGTCATTCATTGTAAAGGACATAAAAAAGAAAATTCCCCAGTTTCTCAAGGTAATAATAGGGCTGATGCTGTAATTAAAAATGCAGCCCGAGACCAATTCCCAGTAATCCAAATGACTCTAATTCCTGACATTGGTCTTTCAAATATTTGCCCTCAGTATAACCCAGAGGATATTTAGGATTCAGAGACCCAAGGGTTTGAGAGGCAGGCTGATGGGTGGTACTTAAATGAAAGTAAAAAATTTGCATTCCCAGTTTCCAACTGTGGAAAGTTGTCAAAGCAGCCCATGAAGCTAGTCACTATGGCTGAGAAAAGCTGTACCTTCAGCTTAGAGCCTTAACACAAGGAAGAAACTTAAACAGTGTGGTCCAACAGGTGTCTAAAGGTTGTGAAGTATATCTGAGAAATAACCCAAATACTCACCTCATACCTCCTCCATTAACAAAGCTCATCCAGCACAGGGGAACATATCCAGGGGAGGACTGACAGATAGACTTCACAATGATGCCTCCTTACCAGGGGTTCAAATATCTTCTAGTATTTGTGGACACCTTCACAGGATGGTTGGAAGCCTATCCAGTAAGGACTGAAAAGACCACTGAAGTGTGTAAATTGCTATTGAAGGAGATTAGACCTAGGCTTGGCCTGCCCAGATCCCTTCAAAGTGATGATGGCCCCTCCTTCGTATCTGTATCCCAATCCCTGGGCATTTGGTATAAACTCCATTCAGCTTGGAGACCCCAGTCATCAGGAAAAGTTGAAAGAATGAACCAAACTTTAAAGAGGCCTCTTGCCAAGTTATGCCAGGAAACTCTACAAGTCTGGGTAAACATGCTACCCATTACCCTCATCAGGGTAAGAGCAGCTCCTAGGAGAGCTCTAAAACTGAACCCATTTGAACTGACATATAGAAGATCTTTCCTAAAAGAAGATAACTTTCTTAATCAGGAAACACAATAAATGTTGCAGTACATCACTAATCTAGAAGAAGTACAGACAGCACTCCAGGAATATGGCAACCAGATTCTCCCTGAGCCTACAAATGGAGGGGGGCTCCCATTTCACCCTAGAGACCTAGTCCTTTTGAAAACTTGGCAGGAAGGAAGCTCTGGAGATCAGCTAACTGAAAAATGGGTGGAAACATACCAGGTATTGCTAACCACATCTTCTGCCCTTAGGCTAGAGGGAGTCACTCCGTGGGTCCACCACTCCACAGTGAAACCATACATTCTGTGCAGGCAACCTGAAGGCCATCCCTTGGATCAGGATCTGCAGAAACAGGACTCCTATATCTGAGAGCCAATCCAGGGAATCAAATGGTTATTCAAGAGACAAAAACAAAGCTATCTAAGATAAGTATGACAACATAAATGTGATAGAACTGTTAAAGATCATTTTCATTTTAATGATCCTCCTGGTCCTTATATTAGCCTTCTCCTACCAAATACCTATCTTTGGGCTGAACTCTTTCTCCTGGTGTTGACATGTTCCTTACTATTACTATTACTAGTATTATTGTTCTTCTTTTGTTAGTGACAATAGCAATGTATGACTACTGGACTGCCCAAGTTCTTGGTTGGGCACATTGTAGTTTTAGTGATTGGTTAGATAAGACTGCAAATATTTACCGTTGTTTGCCTACGTCCCTAAGAGACAATGAATCTTGTGATCAGCCTTGTCCTCATGCTTCCCTTTTCCCTGATCTATGTGGCAACAGACAGAGCCCAAGATTGGGACACCAGCTATGTGGTCTCAACTTCTGGGGTGGTGGCCACAGGGATGAACCTAAGCAACTGCTGGATATGACATACAAGGATTGAGGCCCCGGACAGTGCACCTTAATACTCGGGTGGCCTGTGGCTGTAATGTATGGTGAACTACTTTTTTCTGCATATTATAAAACCTCTCCCAGCCTTTTGTTCTGAGAGACAGTGCTTTGAGAGTGATCTCCCTGTCTCCTTACTTGTCACAAGTAATAAACTATGCCTTGCTCTAAATTCACTTGACTCTTAGTTATTCTTAACAAGAGTACAGTGAACCCATTGCGTTCAGTAACACCAAGACATGAATTGCTTTACAAAGATGTTATTTTTTATGCTTCTATTCAGATTGAAAATAAAATCCTACTCACCAAAGTAGGATGTAGAACATTTTCTTTATGAATTATGTTATGCCATTTGACCTAGATATTCACCGAGACTATGGTCCTTAGCCCTCAGCCCCAGCAACTCGGTCCCTCAAGGTGTTTGGATGTGTCTAGGATGCTTCTATGTCTTTCCCTTGTTCAAATTGTTCTGACTTTCCATATATTGTGTGTTGTCTTTCTCATCACCATGTTGACACCTGTCTACTATCTGTTTAGTGATTTTTCCTCGTCCAAAAGACCTAGATGGTGCCTAACTACCACTACCAACTGCTTCAGCAGAGATTGCAATAGAGGGTCCAGGACAGAGCAGAAGAAAAAGGTAGAACAAAATTCAAATTCCCCAAAAAAGATCAGACATACTGGTCTGAAAGAAACTGGGGGAACCCCTGAGACTGTGGCCCCCAGGCACCCTGCTAACTGAGAACTGAAATCACTTTGGAAGCCTACTTTTCAGACAAAGTTAGACAGGCCAACAAAACAAACAATAACACACATGAGGAATGTGCTTCTTAGTTCAATCAAATACACAAGACCAAATGAGCAACTCCTGCCCAAAAGCAAGAGGAGGAGGCAGGAAGGGACAGGAAAACTGGAGGATTAGACATGGGAAACCTGGGGTGGGAAGGAGAGGGGTGCTCTCATATTGCAGTGATTGCAACCAACATCACAAAAGAATTTGTGTATAAATTTTTGAATGAGAATCTAACTTGAGATGTGAACTTTCACCTAAAGAAAAATAAAATTATAAATACAAAAAACAAAAAGAAATGAAAATCCTGAAAAAAATGCCTCAGTTTAGTGATCCATGTATTTATGAATCATATATTCATATTATTTATATATTTCTTTTAAAAATATGAGTCTCATTAGTATAAGGATGACCATATGTGGTGAGTTATTGAAGAGCTTACAGTGACCTGGTGAAATAACTGGGTAATCTGGAGGGATTTCCGCTAGAGACTAAACAATGCACTGTTTTTGTGGAAACACAAATTTTCCTTCCCTCTGCCCATCTTGTTTTAGTTCAAAATTAATTTCAAAGAAAGATCATTCTTGATCACAAAATCATTTGATTTGGCCTGATCATTTATGCAGGTGAAGCAAGACTGCGATTTTGCCATAATTGTCTCCTCAGGTTGTCTTTCCTGGTCGTTTTATAAGGAGCTGCAACTGGATTACTGAAAGCCTCTGAAGCCCAAGAAACTCTTCACTATGTTTCATATAAATTGGATCACTCCCTGTCTTCTCTGAAAAATATCCTAAAGTTCTGGGCCTTTCAGCATGTGACCTTTCTTACTCAGCTGTAAGGCTGGGAAACAAGCAAACCAGTACCAGATCAATTTCTACGAAAGGGCTTTGTAAGTCAGCCTCAGTTTATTAAGAGTGCTGAGCAGACCTGAACCTGCATGACTATAGATAAGAATTATTTTGCATTGCCATCAGCTACCTAGAGTTTAGCATTTCAAAATGGCTTTCACAGAATCAGGTCAGCGACTCAGAAGAGTCTCTTCTGATGTCTAGCCAATAGACAGTATGCTTGCGTGTAATTCTACATGAGATTACACGTTGCATCAAAATTTTTCATTATCAACACAACTAGAGAGGAAGAGTACATAATTGTTTATTTTCGTATAATGACTTGGAATTAGTTATCATATTTGATATTTAGACAAAGAATATTTTCAATTATTTAGAAAGTTATAGAGATTAAGAACCATAAAATTACTAGGGTTAAAGAGTATATAGAGTATAAACAGTATAAAGAGAATACACAATGAGTATTTGCATGTGTGTTTCTAAATCATATACTTCCATGAGATTCTAAATGGTCAATCATCAGCATTAATCATAGATGAATCAAGAAGTAGGTAAACAGATATTCTGGTAGATAGAAACTGATTACTAGAGTATAGCCTTCAAATTTTGATTTGGAACAAGGGTCAGTTTATACAACTTCATCGCACAAGTAAATTACACAAAATGTAGGTCACAACTAGCTCTGTCGCTTGATAGAAATGTAAACATGAGTTAGTGAATTTAGTTCTCTGAGACTGTATATGAGTGACCTAATTCAGTCAAATAAAATTTTCTTTGTGAGCGTCCATGGTTAATGAGATACATGACTTTTTCAATTGCTTATTATAAATACTTCTAATACTTTATATATAACAGTACATAATTGTAACCAAAGTTCTTTTTATCACTTGCAGAAGACTCCTTTTCCTATGTGACGAATATAAATAAAATTAAAATCAGGATCATTGTCTTTTTATATCTTCTCACTTTCACAAACATCTGGCTTGGTCAGCTGATAGTAATCTTACAAAGCATCATATGAACGAAGTCATTTTTCTGAGTAAGATTCTTTGAATATTTTCGAAACAAAAGTACATATTCTTCTCTCACCCTTGCATTTAACATTTTAGTGGAGGCTCACCAAAAGCCCTGATTCCAGGTCTTGCTGACCTGGTTATTGATTCTAATACTTGTTTTTTTTTTTTTAATTCATTTGGGAATGTCCAGTGGGACTTGGACAATATAGAGCAAGACACTAATGACACAGGATGGGCCCAGGCCAAGAATGGAGAAGGAGTTCTGATAATATTTCTAGATGTTTTCACAGGTGTATTAAAGGTAAGTCAGTGGTGAAAGATGCAGATGTATTTAGTTAGGTCCCTTCGATACTACTACTTCACTGATGATTTAAGGAGTCATCTATTTTATATATTTTTTTTAGTAACTGCGTAATAATGATGTGTCTGCATATATCAATTTATTCATCAGTTTTGGTTATGTTGGCCAACAAATTAAATAAATTAAAATAGGATGTGATGAATTTAATAAAATACATAAGCAGAAAGTCTTCAAATATCATGCAGTTTGAAAATTATTTTTTAATTTAGGTATTGTTTTTTCAAATTGTATTCATTCTGTTTGAAAGGCCTATTAAATTATTAAACAATCTTTTATTATTGAAATAGGCTATGAGAAAAGGATAGTATTAATAACTTTGAGGGGGTAATATTTTTAAAATATGAAATAATACAATTTTTTTTTTCATAAAATATCTTAAATGTCCTTAGATTAGCCATGGTCTCTAGTAACTGAATTAACAGTACATTTAAACTGAGAAGTAATATTGGTTCCATATAAAAGTGTTTTTTTTTTTATTTTTTTATTTTACAAGGTTTTGAAAATATTTTAACTTTTTAAATTTCCGGCAAAGACAACAAGTCATTGAGCATGTGCTGAGAGTTTATTGCAAGAGTGGCTCTGATAGTCTATAAATTGTATTAATTTACTTATAAAGCAGGCTTTCATTCTTCTAAAGTCCGGATGTCAACTCCCCAACCGTAATTATTGACCCTGAGGTAAAAACCTGTTAATAAATCACGTGCTTAGGATTTACCCAGATAAATCTTATTGAAGACAAATTCACCACCTATCTTCCATAGTGGTATAAAATCTAAACATGTGCAAACCTCTCTGCCTATTCCCTATACCCACCAGTTCTGAATATTAAAAATATAAGAATAATTACATAACCACTAAAGGTAAAAATTAAAAGAAATAAACCTAACATTCATTTGCTTTCAATTACAGCCTTCCATTCTAAAATATTTATTGTCTTATTGTCCTAATTTATTCATATTGGAAAATTAATTAAATATAGTAGACCTGTATGCTGAATAGTAACTTCAAGTTAGGCAGTTTCCATTTCCATTTTCTACATTTTAATAAAATCTTACTTTTGGAAAATACATTTCTTTCATATTGATGGAAAAATCATCACCACAAAGAACGTAAAGATTGTAGACATACTTTTGTGTGTGTGTGTCAAATATCAGTTTTTTAATCCTTTAAATTTAGTCCTTGTCTTCAGTCTTGAATATTTTTATAGTGCATATGCACCACTGAGCCAATTTGCAACTGTAGCTTGAGTACTGATGCAAAAATTTTTGTTATTCATAAAGATGTTCTCTGAATGATTCTCCTCAGGGCCCCCATCACCTCCTTGTTCCTCAGGCTATAGATGACAGGATTGAGCATAGGGCTGATGATGGTGTAGAAAACAGCCAGAACTTTGTCCTCTGTTGGAGATCAAAAGGATCCTGGGCGTAGATAAATGTAAGCAATGGGTGCATAGTAGAAGGTCACCACAGTGAGGTGGGTAATACAGGTAGAATAGGCCATCTTCCTTCTGATGAGGGCATGTGGTAGACAGCAAGGAGAATCTGGCCATAGGGACAAGTAATGCCCTTGAAAGGAAACACAAGGAACAAGCTGGTGCTCACAAACACTATGTACTCATAGACCCAGGTGTCCATGCAAGCCAGAGTCCACGTGGCTGGGACATCACAGAAAAAATGATTGATGGCCCTGGACCGGCAATAGGGGATATGGAGTGCATATGCTGTGCGAGCACAGGAGTTGATATGCCCCATTATCCAAGATCCTGTTATCATCAGCACAAACACTTTTCTGTTCATATGAATGCAATAGGGGAGAGGAAAGCAAATGGCCACATAAAGATCATAGGCCATAGATGTCAAGAGACGTGTTTCTGCACCTGCCAAAGTCAAAAAGAAGAAACTCTGTATTCCACATCCAGTGAAGGAGACAGACTCGATTCCAAACAGGAAGTTGGCAGCCATCTTGGGGACAATGGTAGAGATGTAATTCAGATCCATGAGGGAGAGCTGACTAAGTAGGAAGTACATGGGTATGTGGAGATGAGTGTCCAAGAAAACGAGGAGTGTCATGGACAGGTTGCTAATCAGAGCCATTACAAAAATTAGAATGATGAGAATAAAGAGGAATAAATAGGCCAATTTTTCATGGCGAGAACAATTAGATGAAATCAGTTGATGTTTGGTTATAATTTTCCATCAGGCATTCATGTGGTTTTTCTAAATACAGAGGAGTAAATAAGTTAGGTAAGTGAGTTGTTTTTTTTGTTGTTGTTGTTTATTTATTTTTCATTCCTTAGTTTACTCAGACCATGAATTATTAATGAAATTTACTTCCCTTAAATAAAGGACTAAGCTACTTTGAAAAAGAAGGCTCATTTTCTGACCTTTAGATCAAATTTGTGGAGGTGCACATTTCTGACCAAAATATGTCATAAGAAATCTATGAAGTTATTAAAAAAAAAAAAAAATTTCTATAATGATTTAGTAGGATATGGATGTTTTATTGTACCACATAAAATTAGGGTTCATTAAGGTTAGATCTTAACACTAAATCATATGCATTGAAAATCTATTACAGACTCATATCACAAAGAAATTTTTATGACTTCAGGGGAGGGTGTGTTTTCTTCTAAATTTATGTCCTGAGATTTACTGCAGTGGTGTATCAGCTCATGTTGAGGAATGGTATTTCTTTCTTGAGCACTCTTTGCACATTAATGCCAAATCAAATTTCCTTGAAGTCAGGTATCATTATTTGGATCATCTGTTAAGAAACATGTGATGGATTTTCATTGCCAAGTACCAACCATTTACACAAAGTCATATTAATTCATATATACCTTTTCATTTTCAATTTTCTCTGCTTTGCATTCCCTTCTGCCACCTCACTGAATTTCCAAATTTCTAGTTAAAGTAAACCATTTATTGGAGTGTCTCTATGCCATGGTCACTGTAGCTCCCTGATTCTGCTCAAGCTCTTTTCAAAGTGCATTCTGTCACTGTTTCCCTGATGCTTAACTGACATACCACATTACACAGTGGCACCTTCTCTTACTCATTCATTTTTTCTCAAATGTTTTCTTGTATTTAAAACCAAAGTTGTGTGATGATTAATAGATACATTATAAACTGAAAAAGAAAAACTGTAGGGAGATTAAGAATGAGAGCAAGAGATGAGACATTGAAAGATGAAAAACTTTAGGAACTTTGAAAGAAGGAATGCAGGTGAAGGACTGGTCCCTCGCTTAAATGTAAAAAAGAACAGCATCTTGAAAACTTTACTAGGTAGAGGTGGGTGGGAGAATTCTCCAGAATGAAGACCACTAATGTACAATCTCTATATGCTATGTCCAAAAAGAGTTGTAGTGTTTAGGTCTAAAGTATTATGTTAAAGATAAATTCACCACAACTTTGAGAGGTCTCCAAAATGAAAGAGGGAGATCCATACATGCAGGGACTGATGCCCAATAAGCAAAGTAAGCATGGGCTTATTTGTGCTTACTTACTAATCTGTAGTGCCCAATTTCACCTGTTTTTCATCACATCAAATATGTGGGGAAACCCATGTGAAATTGTGCACTACAGATTAGTAACTAAGCACAAGTAAATCAATGCATACCTTCCTTAATGTAAATCCATTTACATCTTGCTTACTGGCTAATCTGCCCTGCACACGTATGTTCATGCACACAGGTACACACACACTTATACAAAGTAAGTTAAAAATGATTGAGAAAATATACATGAAGAGAAAAAAAATTCTAAAAAAACATTTCAAATCTTTAGAGAGGAATAAGAAGTTATTAAATCAACAGTACAGAATATTGTACTATATAAAAGAAAATTCCAGGTAAAAAGAAACAACTCCTGGAAACTAAAAATGTAATAATATATATAAGAGATTCAATTAAAATTTTGAAAGATAAGTGGAGAAAATCCTGAAGAAAAAAAGAAGACAAACAACAAAACATTAAACAATTGACGTTTAGAAGATAAGAGAATTAGAGATTTTAGCAGAGGAATACCCTACATACGTTTATGGGTATTCCTTGAAATGCATATAGCAAAATAATTATGCAGTTAATACTGTTGTGTTGTTGTTGTTAGGTGCCATCAGGTTGGTTCTGGCTCATAGCGACCTTATGCACAACAGAACGAAACACTGCCCCGTCCTCAGCCATCCTTACAATCCTTGCAATGCTTGAGCTCATTGTTGCAGCCTTTGTGTCAATCCACTTCGTTGAAGGTCTTCCTCTTTTCCACTGACCCTGTACTCTGCCAAGCATGATGTACTTCTCCAGGGACTGATCCCTCCTGACATGTCCAAAGCATGTAAGATGCAGTCTCCCCATCCTTTCCTCTCTAAGGAGCATTCCGGTTGTACTTCTAAGACAGATTTGTTCGTTCTTTTGGCAGTCCATGGTATATTCAATATTCTTTGCCAACCCCACAACTCAAAGGCATCAATTCTTCAGTCTTCCTTACTCATTGTCCAGCTTTCACATGCATATGATGCGATTGAAAATACCATAGCTTGGTTCAGGCACACCTTAGTCTTCCAGGTGACATCTTTGCTCTTCAACACTTTGAAGAGGTCCTTTGCAGCAGATTTACCCAATGCAATGTGTCTTTTGATTTCTTGACTGTTGGTTCCATGGCTGTTGATTGTGGATCCAAGTAAAATGAAATCCTTGACAACTTCAATCTTTTCTCCGTTTATCATGATGTTGCTCATTGGTCCAGTTGTGAGGATTTTTGTTTTCTTTATGTTGAGGTGCAATTCATACTGAAGGCTGTGGTCTTTGATCTTCATTACTAAGTGTTTCAAGTCCTCTTCACTTTCAACAAGCAAGGTTATGTCATTTGCATAGTGCAGGTTGTTAGTGAGTCTTCCTCCAATCCTGGTGCCCTGTTCTTCTTCATATAGTCCAGCTTCTTGGATTATCTGCTCAGCATACAGATTGAATAGGTATGGTGAAAGAATACAACCCTGACTCACACCTTTCCTGACTTTAAACCAACCAGTATCCCCTTTTTCTGTCCGAACAACTGCCTCTTGATCCATGGAAATGTTCCTCATGAGCACAATTAAGTGTTCTGGAATTCCCGTTCTTCACAGTGTTATCCATAGTTTGTTACGATCCACACAGTCGAATGCCTTTGCATAGTCCATAAAACACAGGTAAACACTCTTCTGGTATTCTCTGCTTTCAGCCAGGATCCATCTGACATCAGCAATGATGTCCCTGGTTCCACGTCCTTTTCTGAAACCAGCCTGAATTTCTGTCAGTTCCCTGTCCATACACTGCTGCAGCCATTTTTGAATGATCTTCAGCAAAATATTGCTTGTGTATGATATTAACGATGTTTTTCTATAATTTCCACATTCTGTTGGATCATCTTTCTTGGGAATAGGCATAAATATGGATCTCTTCCAGTCAGTTGGCCAGGAAGCTGTCTTCCATATTTCTTGGCATAGACGAGTGAGCACTTCCAGCACTGCATCTGTTTGTTGAAACATCTCAATTGATAGTCCATCAATTCCTGGAGCCTTGTTTTTCACCAATGCCTTCAGAGCAGCTTGGACTTCCTCCTTCAGTACCATCAGTTCCTGATCACATGCCACCTCTTGAAATGGTTGAACATCGACTAATTCTTTTTGGTTTAATGACTCTGTGTATTCCTTCCATCTTTTTTTGATGCTTCTTGCGTTGTTAATATTTTCCCCATGGAATCCTTCACTGTTGCAACTCGAGGCTTGAATTTTTTCTTCAGTTCTTTCAGCTTGAGAAATGCTGAGCGTGTTCTTCCCTTTTGGTTTTCCATCTCCAGCTCTTTGCACATGTCATTATAATACTTTACTTTGTCTTCTCAAGATGCCCTTTGGAATCTTCTGTTCAGTTCTTTTACTCCATCAGTTCTTCCTTTTCCTTTAGCTGCTCAGTGTTTGAGAGCAAGTTTCAGAGTCTCCTCTGACATCCATCTTGGTCTTTTCTTTCTTTCCTGTCTTTTCAATGACCTCTTGCTTTCTTCATGGATGATGTCCTTGATGTCATTCCACAACTCATCTGGTCTTTGGTCACTAGTGTTCAGTGAATCAAATCTATTTTTCAGATGGTCTCTAAATTCAGGTGAGATGTACTCAAGGTCATATTTTGGGTGTCGTGGACTTGCTCTGATTTTCTTCAGTTTCAGCTTGAACTTGCAAATGAGCAATTGATGGTCTATTCCACAGTCTGCCCCAGGCCTTGTTCTGACTGATATTGAGCTTTTCCATTGTCTCTTTCAACAGATGCAGTCAATTTGATTTCTGTGTGTTCCATCTGATGAGGTCCATGTGTATAGTCACCGTTTAAGTTGCTGAAAGAAGGTATTTGCAATGAAGAAGTCATTGGTCTTCCAAAATTCTATCATTCGATCTCCAGCATTGTTTCTATCACCAAGGGCATATTTTCCAACTACTGATCCTTGTTCTTTGTTTCCAACTTTTGCATTCCAATCCCCAGTAATTACCAATTCATCTTGATTGCATGTTCGATCAATTTCAGACTGCAGCAGCTGATAAAAATCTTCTATTTCTTCATCTTTGGCCCTAGTGGTTGGTGCATAAATTTGGATAACAGTCGTATTAATGGATCTTCCTTGTAGGCATGTGGATATTGTCCTATCACTGACAGCCTTGTACTTCAGGATAGATCTTGAAATGTTCTTTTTGACAATGAATGCAACACCATTCCTCTTCAAGATGTCATTCCCAGTAAAGTAGACTATATGATTGTCTGACTGAAAATGGCCGATACCAGTCCATTTCAACTCACTAATGCCTAGGATATCGATGTTTATGCTTTCCATTTCATTTTTGACGTTTTCCAATTTTCTTAATTCGTACTTTGTACATTCCAGGTTCCAATTATTAATGGATGTTTGCAGCTGTTTCTTCTCGTTTTGAGTCGCACCACATCAGCAAATGAAGGTATCGAAAGTTTTACTCCATCCACGTCATTAAGGTCGACTCTACTTTGAGGAGGCAGCTCTTCCCCAGTCACCTTTGAGTGCCTTCCAACCTGGGGGGCTCATCATCCAGCAGTATATCAGACAATGTTCCACTGCTATTCATAAGGTTTTCACTGACTAATGTTTTTCGGAAGTAGACTGCCGGGTCCTTCTTCCTAGTCTGTCTTAGTCTGGAAGCTCAGCTGAAACCTGTCCTCCATGGGTGACCCTGCTGGTATCTGAATACCAGTGGCATAGCTTCCAGCATCACAGCAACATGCAACCCCCCACAGTACGACAAAGTGACAGACACGGGGCGGGGGGGAGTTAATATTACCAAAGGAAAACATTCTCTTAGAACTCAACTATTTGAGCCACCATAACCAAACAGCATGGAACGCACATAGAAAAAGAAATGAGAAATATTTTATTGAAAAGCATTTTCTTGAAAATTCTAAGTATCTTCTGGAAAACACTTTCTTGAGAAGTCTCAATATCTGCTACAAAGAGAGTATTCTATAAGTTTCTTGAGAGAAACAATGGTAATAATAATAAAAAATATGTACAGGAATGACAAATTATCTTCGGGTTTTGCAATAATGTTAATTTTTTATGTATTATATATTTTTATATATTAGCAATTTTTATATATATTATCTATTTTTATATATTAGTAAATTTTTTATATATTATATATTTAATAATTTTATGTATATATATATTTAATATTTATATATTAGCAAATTCTAAAAGCTAGAACAATGCTGTCAACCCCTCCTCTCATGACACAAAGTGTGATGCTGGGAGAATGGAGGAAAGGAAAGAAGTGTGGAGGGGGATGTGGGGAGGGCAGCACCTCATGCACAATGTCCTAAGACATGAGACAGTATTTGGGGCTTGGAATTAAGCTTCAGAAGATGAACATATTGTTTGAAAAATATCATGGTAAACACAGAGGAAAGAGTAAAATAATTTGAAGTCATTGTCTCTAGGGATGAGGATGAGTGAGTTATAAGGCCGTTATTTAACTTTCTCAGCTATTGATACTGTGTTCCTTCATTCCCTGAATAAAACATACAAAAACAAAAAAAACCAAACCCATTGCCGCCAGGTTGATTTCAACTCATAGGTTTAAAAATTATGTCACCGATAATAATTGAAAAGCACTTCAATTATTGCATATTTAAATCTCCAAGTAAACCGTAAGAAAGCTAACAGCGGGGTCCTGATCCTGGGTGAAGAATATGATTCCTTGATTATTGTATGACTCCTGATAACTTCTGAAAGAAAAATTGAGAAAGCATGTTTTTATAAGTATCATTCAGATTCAACAAGATACCTAAATATTATATTGATATCGTAGTATATAATTATTTTAGTAGCTTAAATTATTGACAAGATAGAGAAGATATAATTTGAAATTATCAGTGAAATTACCATTGTGATAACTTCTGTCATTTATAAATAGGGCTGTCTATGACAAAGTCTCTATGAGAAAGTTAGTATTACCCTAGTTTAAAGATGGAGAAAAAGAAGTACCGTACAGAAATAACGAATGGCACATAAGATCGATTATTTGGCCACATATCTTGTGACTGCCAACACAATATCTTCTTGATAACCCATGTTCCCCTGTTCTCATGTGCTAATATCTTGTCCTGTGATATCATTTAAGGGAACTGTTCACCTGATAGGGAGCCCTGGTGGCTAAATCACACACCTTCATGAAAGTCCACAATGGTCAGTCATCAGCATTAATCACTGATGAGTCGAGAAGTAGGTGAATGGGTATTCTCACAGACAGATAGAAACTGATTACTAGAGTGTGCTCCAAAACCAGCCCACTGTAGTCGAGACATTTCCAGCTCATAGCAACCCTATAGGACAGAGAACAATTGCCCCATAAGGTTCTAAGGAGCGGCTGGTCAATTCAAACTGCAGACCTTTTGGTTAGCAGTCACGCCCTTAACCACTGCACTACCAGGGCTCCTACTAGAGTACAGCCTTCATATTTTGGTTTGGAACAGGGGTGGGTTTATCTGCTTCATTGCACAACTAGGGGGAATTTGAGTCAAAACTAGATCTAGTTCTTGCTCTGCTACATACTAGAAATGTAAACATGGGTTAGTGAATTTAACTCTTTAACCCAGTAGTTTATATATGGAGCAGATAATAAAACAAAACAAATATAGATTATTGGAAACTGTATATGAGATAACACATAATGAATACTGAGTGTGAGCCTACAAATAAGACACCACTGACCAGTAATTTTGACCTTTATTCCCTTCATCATCACCATTGTCATCACTATCAACATAATTACCATCATTTTCACTTAAATACTTGTCATCTATTACATTTGCACAGTGTTATAGTATTCAAATTGCTTACATTCACTACTCTGTTTCTCACAAAAGCTCTGTCAAGTTGTTCATGAAAATGGTATCATTAGTTCATTGGAAGTTTAGTAATTTGTAAAGGAGGTAAAATATATAAATAAATAAAGGCATAGTCAAAATCATAAAGCACTACAATGTGGCACAGTTTGTATTTAAAAACAAAACCTGGTTAACCATAGCATATCCACCAATCCTTGAATTATTTCCAGATGAAGTGCATGAAATTTAGAAAATATTTTATTTTCCAATAGAGAAGTAATTTTAGACATTCTTATTTTACCTACAGTATAACTTCCATTTTATATTTTCATATAAAGTCTAGATAAATCATCTCCAGATATTTAATTATAAGGAGTGAATTATATAAGGTACAACAGCAAGTAAGACACAATGGTAGCCAGTCTTCACTCATGGGCAAAGAAAGAAGTAAATGCAAGAAATAGGAAATGCTGCCCTCGTAATTGTTATGCGGGAATCTGGGCCCTTAAGAATTAGCTTTATTAGTCATGTTTCATGTGGGCCCATCAAAAGCTTACTCCAATATGACTTACCACTCTCCTTTCCAGTGACTCTCATCGCCCTTCTAATACAAGTAACATATTTATGAGTTAAATCCAAACAACTTTTTGTTGTCTATTCATACTCTAGGACTTTTTTTCGAACAGTGTTGTAAAAAATGCAGCCAATTCTCTACCTCCAGTTCCACTTTGAATCTCCTAATTCTGAAATTGACCAACTCTTATGTAAACTATACCACTCAATTCCTAAACCTATTACTGTAAGTCCAGAATCATTTTTGTTTAGACATTAATCCACACTACCAAAATAATTATTACAATGGACTTAACATCTATGTAATCTTATACTTGCATGAAAACACCTCTGCTTATGGAGAATAGAATTCCTGTGACTAGCACCATATTAAAGCATTCTAAACTTAGCTGCACTCTGCAAAGTTTACATCACAGGCTCTAGGCACTACGCTTCTTCCCCTTCTTAATAAATCCAATTTATCTTTCAAACTTCTCCTTAAATATAATTTGGTTTTATAAATCTATATACTCAGTTACAAATTCTTCTTACGTTTAAGGTTCCATTTTAGGTCATGTAAATTTTTATTATATATTGTGTCACACAGAATCATAATTATTTTGGTAGTGATCATATTTTCATAAACATGATATTTTTGAGGGTAAGCCTGAGTATATTCATTATAAATTCTGAACCAAGTTTCACAGGTAATACCAACCATATACTGTGTATTCAGTTCACTATGTTTTACCTTCAATTCACAGTGTTGTTCTGTGTTGTAGATTCCACTCCGACTCACAGTGACCCTCTGGGAGAGAGTAGAAGTGCACTATAGTGTTTTCAAGGCTGTTGTCTTTATGAGGAGCCCCAGCAGTGCACTGGAAACTCTGGTCACGTAGTGGTTAAGAGCTATGGCTGCTAACCAAAAGGTTGGCAGTTTGAGTCCACAAGTTCTGCTCTGTCCTACAGGATCACTATATGTCAGAATCAACTTGACTGCGATGGGCTTGTTTGTTTGTTTGGCTAATACTTATAAATGACAGTACTTAATTAATTCTAGCCAAAATTCTTTAATCATTTTAGAAGGGTTCCTGTTCATATATGAAGAATAAAAATAAAATTTGCAATACTATCTTTTTTTGTCTTCTCATTTTCATAAACTCTTTGGCTTGGTCAGTTGGCAGTGAGTCTATAGTCATCAGGTGAATAAAGTCATTTTTCTGAATAAACCTCTTTGACTACATTTGTAGCAAAAGTGCATGTTCACCTCTCTTCCCTGCACTTAACATTTTAGATAACTCAAAGGAGACTCACCAAAAATCATGATTCCAGGCCTTCTTGACTTGGTTATTGATTCTAATACTTGTTTTGTGTATTTATTTGGGAATGTCTGCTGAGACTTGGACAACGTGGGGCAAGTCATTAATAACACAGCATGGCCTTAGGCAAAGGTTGGCAAAGGAGTTCTAACAATTTTTCTGGATGTTTTCACAGATGTATTGTATGTCAATTGAGAGGTGAAAGAAATAAATACTTTTAGTCAGATCATTCCAATATTGTGTTATTAAAGTTTTATAGAATCATTAGTTTTACACTTTGTTATTCACTCAGTGTATAGCAATGTGTCTGCATATTAATCTTCCAGTTTTGATTATATTGGCCAACAAATTTAAGAAATAAAAATGGAATGTGATTAATTTAATAAAAATTTATAAATCCTTATAAAATTTCTGTTTTATAGTGATCTTTATTTTATCTTAGGCATTATGTATTTTCAAATTGATTCTATTCTGTTGGAAAGGTCTTTTAAAGTTTATGTATTCTTCTAACTCCTTTGTCATCATTTTAACAATGTTCACAGCATCTTCACCAGGAGTAGATTCCATTTTAAGAAACCACTTCCTTTGCTCACACATAAGAAGCAACTCCTCATCCATTAAAGTTTTATTATGAGATTGCAGCAATTCAGTCACTTCTTGAGGCTCCACTTCTCATTCTAGTTCTCTGCTCTGATTCCACCTTATCCGCAGATACTTCCTCCACTGAAGTCTTGAGCCCCTCAAAGACATCCATAAGTGTTGGAATCAACTTCTTCCAAACTTCTGTTAATGTTGAGGTTTTGATTTTGTCCTTTGAATCAAGAATGTGCTTAATGACATCTAGACAGGTAAATCCTTTCCAGATGGTTTTCAATTTACTTTGCCCAGCTCAATAAGAGAAATCACTATCTATGGCAACTTACAAAATTTATTTCTTAACTAAAAAGACTTAAAAGTCAAAATTACTCCTTGATCCACGGGCTGCAGAATGGATCTTGTGTCAGCAGGCATGAAAACCACATTAACCTCCTGACGCATCTCCATTAGAGCCCTTGAGTGACCACGTGCATTGTCAATTAGTAGCAGTATTTTGAAAGGAATTTTTTTTTCAGAGCAGTAGTTCTCACCAGCGGGTTTAAAATATTTAGTAAACCATGTTGTAAACAGATGTGCTGTCGTACAGGATTTTGTGATCCACTTATACAGCACAGGCAGAGTAGATTTAGCATAATTTTTAAGGGTTCTGAGATATTCAGAATGGTAAATGTGCATTGGTTCAACTTAAAGTCACCAGCTGCATTAGCCCCTAACAAGAGAGTCAGCCTGTCCTTTGAAGCTTTAAAGCCAAGCACTGACTTCTCTCTAGCTATGAAAGTCCTGGGGGGCATCTTCTTTCAACATGAGGTTGTTTCACCTACACTGAAAATCTGTTGATTACTGTAGCCAACTTCCTCAATTATCTGAGCATAGTTGGGTAGCTTGCTGCAGCTTCTACATCAGTGCTTGCTGCTTCACCTCACATTTTTATGTTACGGAGATAGATTCTTTCCTTAAACCTCATGAACCAACCTCTGCTAGCTTCTAATTTTCTTCTGCAGCTTACTCATCTCTCTCAGCCTTCAAAGAATTGAAGAGAGGCTTTGGCTTAGTGGAATGTTGTGTCTAGTTTGATCTTTCCAGACCACTAAAACTTTCTCAGTATCAGAAGTAAAACTGTTTCACTTTCTTGTTATTTGTGTGTTCACTGGAGTAAAAATACCTGTTACCAGTGAGTTGATTTCGACTCATAGCTACCCTACAGGACAAAGTAGAACTGCCTCATAGGGTCTCCAAGGAGTAGCTGGTGAATTTGAACTGCCGAGCTTTTGATTAGTAGTTGAGCTCTTTAATCACTGTGCCAGAAACAATCATTGTGCAGTGGGGATTAATCCGAAATATCCACAAAAACCTGTCCGCCACAGACTGTGCTGCCAGTATTTCAAATACTGTTTGCATAGCTTCCAGTATCACAGCAACATGCAAGCCATCATTGTAAAATGACAGACAGGTGGTGGCCAGTATCTAATACAGAACTCAGATACTCACTTTCTTGTCCACATTAGAGCTATGGCCAACGCATACATCCTAGACTCTGCATTACACACTATGACACCAAACATTAACTCAGGAGCTGCTCACTCAAAGGACTAGGGATGTGCATAGTGACTAAGTAAACTTGGATGAGATAGGATTAAATCAACCCAACTTCCATAGGTGCCAGTCATATGGTTCTGGGGGCTGCAAATGTCTCCCAAGAGGGTTAACAGTGTGATGTCTTCACACGACTCATTCTCAGGCACACACTGAGCTTTGCTAATGATCTTTAAGCCTGACTCATCTATATTTCTAGAGATTCTCCTTTAACATAACATTTTTCCGATTGAGTTGGGTTGAACTTATTTCTATGCTTTCAGTTAAGAACTCTCTACCTAACAGTGGCAGACTCCAAATTCTATTTGAATTCAGTTGGAATACCTTGCTAGAAAAGAGTCTAGACAAGAAAGGATGAAGATATGGAGTAAGGCAGTGATTTCAGGATTGAGAAAGAGAGATGCTTAAAAATGTTCAATAATTAAGATTGAGAATATTTTATGATTGAGTAGATTTTTTGAATGAAAGAAAACAAACAAAAATTTAGATTAACTCACATCTGTCAAATTGACTCACAATTTCTTGTGAAATGAAAGTATTTATTTCCCCCCAAATTTATTAAGCGCTCAGTAGGTATTTGATTCTTGGTCTAAACTAGCAATTGTAGTGTTTTTTTTTTTTCTCCAACAAATGTGAGATTCAAGTAAGTTATGTGAGACTATGTAAGTCTTTCATTAATAACCAAGCTATTACCTTTTTCCACAGTAGTGTTTAGATACCGTATAGTTCCTTGTGATGAGAAATTTTCACTTCATTTAAATTAGGAGACAAGAAAGTCATATTCATTTGGCATTTTATAAATGAAGCTTTAAATTATTGGTGGAGAAAATTCTAAATGCTTCCTTGGAATCAGTATAAAGACATCTAAATTCATATCATTTCTTCAACATGTGGATATCCTAATCTGGAAAAATTTTGATTTTCAACATGAAAATGTCAGTTTTCCATGGCTGTGCTGACTTGGTTAATTAAGGGGTTTTCTTAAATGTTTGTTCTAACTTCCTCTTTTCATCTGTCCTCAGAAAATGAGTAGCATATCAGCTTTATTCTCTCCTGGACAGCAATTCCTCTTCACTCAGAGTATACACCTAAGCTAATATATTTTTTACTGGAAATAATGGTGGGACTTTAGGCACAAAATGAAGAGATGTATCAAATTAAAGCACTGGAACAGGGGCATTGACTCCTACTCTCAAAATGACTCAATAGAATTACAAGTCTAATGAGTGGAGAAAGAGATCATGCATAACATAAATTGTCTTATACAAGGGTACCAGTGGCTACTCGAGATGCAAAATTTGAGTTTGTGCTGGGGACTCATTTGGGAGTACCTAGACAGTATAAGAAAAAAAAATTTTTTTTTTTTTTTAGACAGTATAACCTGTGCTCACTAGGCAGTAACTTCCATTAATCCTCTTATAAAGCAGGCTCTCCTCTTACAGCTCAGTTAGCATCTCTCCAATCTTAATTACTGATTCTGTCCATAAATCACTGTCCTAGGATTCATACAGGTAAATCCAGGGCCCCTCTTCTGGAAAACATAAACTTTCCATATTTCCTCTACAATTCTGTAAAATTTTCTAAATTCTTACAGCTGTTGTTTCCCCTGAAATTGGGGGAAAAAAATAGAAACACTGAACACCTATTAAGAGTAAATTAATGGGAAAAATATTATTTTGCTTTTGATTAGATTCAGTCACACTAAAATATTTATTGCTCTGTTCTACTTCAGTCATATTAAGAGATAAATTAAGTATAGTAGAATGATATCTTCATGTTAGCCAGTTTCTCTTTTCATTTCTACATATTAATAAAACCTTATGTCTGAAATTCGGTGAAATATATATGCCTTTTATATTGATGAAAAAATCACCTCAGGAATAAAAAAAATTATGACTTAGTAACATACAATTATTTTGTCAAACTTGAACTTTTTAAAATCTTCTAATATAACTTAAGACCCTATCTTCATCCTTGAAGAGTATTTTTCTTAGTGACTATTCCCTACAGAATAGACAGACACCTGCAGCTGGAGGACTGATGATGAAATCTTGTCTACATTTTCACAGAACAAAATCTCTGAATGACTCTTCTCAGGGCCCCCATCACCATCTTGTTCCTCAGGCTGTAGATGATGGGATTGAGCATGGGGGTAAGCACGGTATAGAAAACGGCCAGAACCTTGTCTTCTGTTGGAGACCGGAGGGACCTTGAGCGTAGATAAGTGTAAGCAAAGGGTGCATAGTAGAAGGTCACCACAGTGAGGTGGGTACTGCAGGTCGAATAGGCCTTCTTCCTCCCTTCTGATGAGGGCATGTAGTAGACAGCAAGGAGAATTCGGCCATAGGAATAAGTAATGCCAATGAAAGGAAACACAAGGAACAAGATGGCGCTCACAAACACTGTGTACTCATAGACCCAGGTGTCCATGCAAGCCAGAGTCAACATGGCTGGGACATCACAGAAAAAATGATTGATGGCCCTGGATTGGCAATAGGGGATACGGAGTGCATATGCAGTGTGGGCACAGGAGTTGACAGACCCCATTATCCAAGATCCTGTTATCATCAGCACACACACTTTTCTGCTCATACGAATGGGATAGTGGAGAGGAAAGCAAATGGCCACATAACGATCATAGGCCATAGATGTCAAGAGAAGTGCTTCTGCAACTGCCAAAGTCAAGAAGAAGAAACTCTGAACTCCACATCCAATGAAGGAGATAGACTTGATTCCAAACAGGAAATTGGAAGCCATCTTGGGGATAATGGTGGAGATATAATTAAGGTCCATGAGGGAGAGCTGACTAAGTAGGAAATACATGGGTGTGTGGAGATGGGCATCCAAGAAAATTAGAAGGATCATGGATAGGTTGCCAATTAAGGCCATCAAGAAAATGAGAATAACAAGAATGAAGAGGGACAGGCCAATTCTTGACGGTGGGAACAGCCCTAATAAAATGAAATCAGTTGATGTTTGATTATAATTCTCCATTGAATATTCATTGGTTTTCCCTAAAGTAAGAGACAAGAGTATAGAATGTAAATAAAGAAGAGCCAACTGTTCGTTTTTTTATAATATCTGTGATTGATCTAAGTATAAAATTTTCAGGAAATTATATACTTGCTTAACTAAATGGCCAATTTTACCTTTTTTTTAACAAGAAACACCGTGATTTCATTACACAAAGATACAACATAAGGCATCATGCATATACATCCAAACTCTATTTTAAAGGATCCATGAAAAAATAAAAGAAAAATATGCCATACCTATTTTGATAGGATAACGATGATAGTTCTTAATGAATTCACATGTCAGGAAGAACACACATTACAGTCAAACATAAGCAGAGTGTATAAAAAAAATGAAAATAAGTAGAAATGAATAAGTGATTGAATTGCTGCGTGAACAAATTTAGTGCCATAAACATGATTTATTTGCCTTTTTTGAGGTTGTAGTCTTTGCTTATCCCCTAAGACACTCATCAGTAACTGCAAAATTTTTTTTTTTATTGAGAAGATAGATTTACTTTTTGAAGTCTCTCTGCCCAACATGACTTCCTAAATGGTAGTTATCAGTGTTTGTTTGGCTTTGGCTTAGAAATACACAAGTGGCTATTTTCTAATACCATCAAGTACAAACTTATAATCTTGATGTTTAAATTCCTCTATTAATTGTTCTTTTCAGTCTCCTAACTCAATGGTTAACTAGTCAGTATAGAATAGACTCTTCACTGGACCTTCTATCATCTACCACTCTGCTTACTAATGAACGAACAAATCTGTCTTGGAAGAAGTACAACTAAAATGTTCCTTAGAAGCAAAGATGGTGAGACTGTGACTCATATACTTTGGACATGTTATCAGGAGGGATCAGTCCCTGGAAAAGGACATCATGCTTGGTAAAGTAGAGAGTCAGCAAAAAAGAGGAAGACCCTCAACTAGATGGATTGACACAGTGGCTGCAACAATGGGCTCAAGCATGGCAACGATTGTGAGGATGGCACAGGACCAGGCAGTGTTTCATTCTGTTGTACATAGGGTAGCTATGGGTTGGAACAGACTTGAGGGCACCTAACAAAAACTGCTTACTAAAAACCAAGCCAAATTTGTTGCCATCAATTCAATTTGGACTCATAACAACCCTATAGGACAGAATAGAACTGCCCAATAGGTTTTCCAAGAAGTGGCTGGTGGATTCAAACTGTGGACTTTTTAATTAGACATCCCCAAATATCAGAGTAAAACTTTTAAATATTGTAAGGCCCCTTTCCTAGTTCTCCCTCTCTCTCTCTTTGGCTACATGTATATATTAAAAAAGAAAAAAAAAAAACTACAAAAACAAAACCTTTGAGAATTTTGTATTAATTTCACTGTATAAAGGAGAAAATCCATAAGAGCAACCTATCTGTCCAAAGTTACATAGTGGTTGGGAGAAAAAGCACTAACTCTGCCTGTGGTCCGTTTCTGTACATGGAAGGTGAAGATACAGGGATAAACTTTCATTGACCGTCTTATAACCAGCATCCAGGGCATGTGTCAAAAACTGTGCCACACCACGAACAAGCTTCTGAGATCATCCGCTTTTGGTAGATGAAAAACTGGCATTCATAGAATTTATGTGGTGATCCCTATATCATGAGTTAAAAAAAAAAAAAAAATAGCCTTATTGCTCACATTATGAGAGTTTTTTTTTTTTTTTTTTAATGAATCAGGAAAAAGCATGGTTCACGTTTTAGCCATCCAAAACTTCCTTTAAAATAGCTACTTAAATATGAATTCTTTATTGATGGTGTTAGTACATGGTGGAAAATGTAATTGAAAAGTTATTTTATGTGCAAATTGTTTTAATGTTTAAAGCTTACACACTTCAACATCTTCTCTTTAAAGACATGTTTCCTCATGTCTCCAAGATTTAATGATTTTTCCCTGTTTTCTTGCAACAACCCAATATAGCCCAATCCAACCACTAATGAATGGGGGAAGAGAGCCTCACACCACCACTTACACATCTAAATGCAGTCCAAATCACATGCTGCTTGCAGTCACAACCTGTCCCTTCCTAGAAAGATGAGCTTACAAAAGAACACCCATATTATCTCTGTAAGTCAGGTTGCAGATGTCTGTACTCTGTCGTAAAAAAAAAACCTCCACTTGCTGCTCCAGTTTGGAAGTGAATGCCATGTTACCATTTCTGTAACTACTTTCCTTGCATAGGCACATCTTCCCTATCCTCCTCTTTAGACATTTGAAATTAAATACTGAGATAACTTGATTCAACTTTAGAATTCATGAATTTCATTTTGATACAGATATTTAAAACACATTCCCATTATTACACAGAGGAAAAACAAAAAAATCAAAGATTTGAAGTCATTTATTTGAGACCACACAGTGGCCTGTTGACAGAGCTGGGGTGAATTCATGTTTTCTGATTCCCAGTGCAGAACTGTGTCCTCCAGCCAAAGCTTCCAAAACTCTGCTTCCATTCTTTCCTTCAGTGACCTTTCAGACTGACAGTAATCCTTATGAAGAAACATGAAATTAGGGCAGAAATAAACTTTGTATGGCAATCCTTTAGCTGTTTTAGCATTTCTAACCAAAGAAGGCTCAGATGTAGGTACTGAACATCCTACCTGTCTTTCTGTGTCCTCCTTATGCATCCATGCATGTAATCCTGTAGGGGATCTCTTATTTCACCAAAGATTTCCTCACCCAATTCCAAGATAGGAAAGACAAAAGAGAGCCTTATATTGCATTTTAGTTGAGTGATTTAAACATTTAAATATCTTATTTTATATTTAAACAAACTGTTTTTTTGCATACGGGGATACAAAGTGAGAATTTGCATTTGTAAATGAGTGAATCAGTTTCCATAAAATTCCACAAATTAGAATCGTAATATGTATTTATATGTAAACATATATATATACACACATACACACACATATATGCACGTATAAATAACACACATAGCTCTCATGGGTGTGTTCTGCATTTGGCCCCTGGCCTTGTTCTGACTGATGATATAGATGGTCTGATCCACATTTGGCCCCTGGCCTTGTTCTGACTGATGATATAGAGCTGTTCCATCATCTCTCTCCACAACTACCGTCAACTTGATTCCTGTGTATTCCATCTGGTGAGGTTCATCTGTACAGTCACCATTTATGTTGGTGAAAAAAGGTATTTGCAATGAAGTCATTGGTCTTGCAAAATTCAATCATGCAATCTTGGGCATCGGTTCTATCACCAAGGCCATATTTTCCAACTAGCAATCCTTCTTCTTTGTTTCCAACTTTCGCATTCCAATCACCAGTAATTATCAGTGCATCTTGATTGTGTGTTCAATCAATTTCAGACTGCAGAAGTTAGTAAAAGTCTTCAATTTCTTCATCTTTGGCCTTAGTGGTTAGTGTGTAAAACTGAGTATTAACTGGTCTTCCTTGTAGGAGTATGGATAGTACCCTATCACCAACAGCATTGTGCTTCAGGCTAGATCTTGAAGTGTTCTTTTTGACTATGAATGCAACACCATTCCACTTCAAGTTGACATTCCCAGCATAGTAGACCATATAACTGTCCAATTCAAAATGACCAATACCAAGCCATTTCAGCTCACTAACACCTAGGATATCGATCATATGCAGAAGTATGACCTTGAGTATATCCCAAATGAATTTAGAGTCTATCTCAAGAATGGATTTGACATGTTGAACACTGATGACCAAAGACCAGATGGGTTACGGAATGACATCAAGGACATCATACATGAAGAAAGCACAAGGTATTAAAAAAAACAGGAGAGAAAGAAAAGACTAAAATGGATGTTAGAAGTGACTCTGAAATTTGCTCTTGAATGTTGAATAGCTAAAGCAAAAGAAAAAAAATGACAAAGTAAAAGAGCTGAACAGAAGATTTCAAAGGGCAGCTCGAGAAGGCAAAGTATTATGATGGCATGTGCAAAGATCTGGAGATAGAACACTAAAAAGGAAGAACACACTCAGCATTTCTCAAGCTGAAAGAACTGAAGAAAAAATTCAAGCCTCGAGTTGCAATAGTGGAGGATTCTATGCGAAAAATATTAAATGACATACGAAGTGTCAAAAGAAGAGGGAAGAAATACACAGAGTCACTATACCAAAAAGAATTGGTTGACGTTCAACCATTTCAGGAGGTAACACCTGATCAGAAACCGTTGGTACTAAAGGAGGAAGTCCAAGCTGCACTGAAGACATTGATGAAAAATAAAGCTCCAGGAATTGACAGAATACCAACTGAGATGTTTCAACAAATCAGTGCAATGCTAGATGTGCTCACACATCTATGCCAAGATATTTGGAAGACAGCTACCTGGCCAACTGACTGGAAGAGATCCATATTTATGCCTATTCCCAAGAAAGGTGATCCAACCAAATGCAGAAATTATTGAACAATATCATTAACATCACATGCAAGCAAAATTTTGCTCAAGATCATTCAAAAGTGGCTGCTGCAGTATATCGATAGGGAACTGCCAGAAATTCAAGCTGGGTTTAGAAGAGGATTTGGAACCACGGATACACTGCTGATGTCGGGTAGATTCTGGCTGAAAGCAGATAATACCAGATAGATGTTTACCTGTGTTTTATTGACTATGCAAAGGCATTTGACCATGTGGATCATAGCAAATTATGGATAACATTGTGGAGAATGGGAGTTCTGGAATACTTAATTGTGGTCATGAAGAATCTGTACATGGATCAAGAAGCAGTTGTTTGAACAGAGCAAGGGGATACTGCATGGTTTAAAGTCAGGAAAGGTGTGTCAGGGTTGTATCCTTTCACCATACTTGTTTGATCTGTATGCTGAGCAAATAATCTGAGAAGCTAGACTATATGAAGAAGAACAGGGCATAAAGATTGGAGGAAGACCCATTAATACCCTGCGTTATGCACAAGACACAACCTTGCTTGCTGAAAGTGAAGAACACTTGAAGCACTTACTGATTAAGATTAAAGACGACAGACTTCAGTATGGATTGCACCTCAACATAAAGAAAACAAAAATCCTCACAACTGGACCAATAGGCTAACCAAAAATAAACCAAACCCAGTGCCGTTCAGTCGATTCCGACTCATAGCGACCCTATAGGACAGAGTAGAACTGCCCCATAGAGTTTTCAAGGAGCACCTGGTGGATTCAAACTGCCGACCCTTTGGTTAGCAGCCATAGCACTTGACCAGTACTTCATCAGGGTTTCCAACCAATAGGCTACATCATGATAAATGGAGAAAAGATTGTCAAGGATTTCATTTTACTTGGATCCACAATCAACAACCATGGAAGCAGCAGTCAAGATATAAAAATAGGCATTGCATTGGACAAATCAGCTGCAAGAGATCTCTTTAAAGTGTTGAAAAGCAAAGATGTCACCTTTAGGACTAAAGTGCACCTGACCCAATGGAATGTATTTTCAATCACCTCTTATGCATGTTGAAGGTGAACAATGAATAAGAAAGACTGAAGAATAACTGAGGCCTTGAATTGTGGTATTGGTGAAAAATGTTGATATACCATGGACTGCCAAAAGAACGAACGAATCTGTGTTGGAGAAAGTACAACCAGGATTCTCCTTAGAAGCAAGGATAGTGAGACTTTGTGTCACATACTTTGGATATGCTGTCAGGGGGATCATTCCCTGGAGAGATACATCATGCTTGTAAAGTAGAGGGTCAGCGAAAAAGAGGAAGACCCTCAAAGAGATGGATTGATACATTGGCTGCAAGAACTGGCTCAAGCATCATGAAGATGGTGCAGGACCAGGCAATGTTTCATTCTGTTGTGCACAGAGTGGCTATGAGTCGGAACCAACTCGAGGGCACCTAACAACAACATAATACACATGTGTGTATATATACACATGTGTGGGTGTGTATATAGAGAGAGAGACAGAGAGAGAGAGAAAGAAAGACAGAAAGGTAGAGAGAGAGAGAGAGATTGCTAGAATGCATCCTTTGAATTTTGTGTTAGGATGGGGGTGGGTTGTCGCATATCGCAAATACACAGTGCAGAATTTGGTATCAAACCTTAGATTGAATTCGAGAACTACTACTTATCAGGAATGTGACCTTGGCCTAGTGATAACACTTTGAGCTTGTATCTAATACATTATATGGGTAGAAGGAATTCACTAAGGAAGTGATTATCAACTTAGAGATGATTCCCCTGCCATGGGGAATATTCAAAGACTTTTTTTGTTGTCACAACTGGGCAGGGTGCTGCTGGTACCTAGTTGGTAGAGGTCAGAGATGCCCCTAAATATTCTACAATGCATCAAACAGCCCCTCAGAGAGCTGAGAACTATCAGGCCTAAAATGTCAATTTTGTTGAGGTGGAGGAACTCTGTATTAGTGGTAGTTTTGATCTTTTTTTTGTCTTCATCTTCTTTTTGTTTTACAAACTTACTATTTACTAAGATTATACAGAGATTAAAATCTTTCTAATTTTCTTCTGCACACTTCTTACCATTTGATCTTCACAAGAATGCTGTTAAGTTGTCAGTAAAAAATATTATTTCAATTCCACAGAAAATTTAGTTAGCATACAAGGCAAAACAACAGCAGAGACAGCAATATGATAAAGCCTTGTAACCGTGTAACTGCTTCTCCCTTCACTGGCAAAGGAATGCACAGGAAACGGAAGCTTTCATGATCTTTATGGAGGACTTGACTCTGCCTGTTGTCTTTATTCTCAGTGTTTCCTGCACATTCCAGATTTATGCAGCTCTCACATGGATAGACTCTGCGTGAAACAGTTTCAGTCATTCTCAGCCTGACTCGCCTCTCTCTTCTCTCCCAACTCAGACATCATGTTTGCAAATTAGCTCAACAAACAAGCAAAACAAAACACAATATCAAACTCTCTGTTGTTTGCACTGCTATTCCAGACATACTGCTGAACAGTGTTGTATCAAAAATAGCCCTCTCCTCCTGCCCACTTCTAATCTAATTCTGAATTCTACTTCACTTCTAATTAATCGCCTCAACTACAGCATCATTGCCTTCCAGGTTGTTAATTACGCCGTCAAAGGGCAATTGAAAATAGAATAAAAGATATATAATCTTATAAAGCACCTGCATGTAAACATCTCCATTACCAACATTTTCAACTTTGTTGTCATCTCCAGCTCCATTTCAGTGATACTACAGCAGGTTCTAGCCACAGCATACTACTTTCTGCTCTTCTAAATAGCCCATTGCCCCCCGTCTGGTATTTCCTTCCCAGCAATGTACAATGTGTTAAATCCTATTTATGTTTTAATCTTCCTCTAAAATACGCCCCTGCTAAGTAAATTTCTTTGGTCAGGTTAGGCCAAATAAATTCTTCCCTCTATTCATGCTTTTGTATAAATTCACACATACCTTTATTTTGGCAGTTATCACCACTATCATCTGTCTTGTTTCAAACGTCTGTTTTATAAATGTGGCAGCCTTCAGGGTGAAGCTCTGTCTTATTCTCCATAATTCAGTTAAGAAGTTCATACATAACTCAACCACTGAAGTATCTTTAATTTTACCAATTTTCACTTTTATCTAAAAATAGATATATGTGATCACAAATGTTATTCCTAGAATTGAAGAGAACTTATGTTTTAGGCACAAAGAGAGCATTATATCTTACAAAGTACCCCACAGTTCTCTTTGTGCCTAAAACATAATTTCTCTTCAATTCTTGGAATAACTTTTGTGATCAGATATAATGTATTCTGGAATAAAAGTGAAAAGTGCTGGTTAAAGATACTTCATTGGTTGAATCTCATCCTCACAACCGCCACATTTATGAAGCTTAGACATTTGAAGCATGTCTGAGCTTCATTGGAGTCGCTGGGTGGTGCAAACTGTTAAGCAGTCGATAGCCAAAAGCTTGGCAGTTTGAACCTACCAAAAGGCACCTTGAAAGACAGGCCTGGTGATCTGCTTCTGAAAGGTCAGAGTCTTGAAAGCCCTATGGAGCAGTTCTACTCTGCCCACATGGAATCTCCATGAGTCGGAATCAACTCAAGAGCAACTAACAACTAACGACAACTGAGCTTCTGTTAATAGTGATGGTATAATTTGGGAACAGATAAGGAAGATGGTTGAACACGCTGAGCATAACTAATGCCACTGAACTATATATGCAAGGATTGTTAAAATGTCAAATGTTTTGTTACGTATATATTTGCCATAGGAAAAAGATAAAAAAAAAGAAAATGTGCACATGTGGTTATCTAATGTCTTTTGATTTTTATTTTTTAAATAACTATATATGGTAATTTTATTCCCATTAGAGTCAAATAAAATTTCCTTATTGAAGTCCCCTTGTTATTGAGATGTGGAATTGGCCACTTACACCAGTACTTAACAAAGAGTGATTATTATTTGTAATCAAATTCTTCTAAAACATTTATATGATTCTCAGTGAAACAAAACTTAGAGTATCTTTCTTTATCTTCCCACCTTCATGGTTGTCTTGCCTGCATCACCAGAGCAAACTTCAATGAATACTTTCTATAGGAAAGTACACACTCACCTCTCAGTACCGTCCTTGACACCTCACATAAATCTGTGGAGAAACATCTGCAACTATCGCTCTGGGCTTCTTTACTAGGATGTTCATCGTGACATTGTTCTGTTTGTGTTTGCGTAGCAATGCCCCTGAGACTAGGTCAGTGGAGGGTGATTCACAAACAATATAGGACGGCCTTTGGCCAGGATTGTGTGTGTTGGGAGGTGTGATAAATTTTCCAGATGTTTTTATAGGTTTGATTACCTTAACTCAGGGAAGAATGAGCCAAATGCCATCTATTTGGATTGCAAAAACATATTTCACAAAGTTTTCTGTTTTTGCATGTGCTTTATATACTAATATTCGGTATGTATATATTTCATAACAATATTAAAAAAATGAGACTATGACATGTTTTCAGAGTGTTTCACAAAGTTAGCTGTGTAAAGCTTCTTGTTCTTAAACACACAATGTAAATATTTCCATGCACAAGAGAGTTGTAAGCATACTTACTCAGAGATACATTTGTAGAGTTTCACATTCAGAAAACCCATAGCTAAAAAACTTTAAAATTCCTATCTGTTACATAGAGTTTCAATACACTCCATTTTACATGCAAATTTTGTAAGACAACAAACAAAAAAATCACTAAATTTTTTTTTAAATTACCAATACATCTAATAAATTAAAATAAGATGATAACAACTTAATTAAAAAGACATATATGAGTATGTGTATACAGGAAATGGAAACCCCGGTGGTGTAATGGTTAAGAACTATGGCTGCTAACCAAAAGGTCAGCATTTCAATCCACGAAGCACTCTTTGAAAACAATATGGAGCAGTTCTGCTCTGTCCCGTAGGGTCGCTGTATGTCAGAATCAACTTGATGACAACTGGTTTTTTATACAGTAAATACAAATGTACAATAAATATATATGTATGGTATATAGATACACACATATATGTGATTTTTATTAAAGTAATCTAGTTATTAAATATATTTTATTACATACAAATTGATTTCGATGTCATTTTAATCTTTCACACAATTTGTATCTTTTAAAATGTTTAAGTACAAGGTAATATACATTTTATATATTTTTTCATTTTATTAAAAATACCAGATAAAATAAAATAATGTGTAGCATTACCACAGGTGTAGTATTATTCACTATAGTTTGCGATATTTTAAAATTTACACTAATGCATTTTTCCCAGATAATACCTAATTGTCATTAGTGTACATATGTTTCCTATTATGTAATTAATGGTAACAGGGATTCAGTGGGAAAGGTTTAAAAAAGAAAGTGTTTAAAAATTTCTGACAAAGGCAATTATCTGAAAGTCAAAGTGTGTTAAAATTGCAACACCAAGATACTTACAAAAAAAGTGTTCTTTTGTGAAGATTAAACTCATGATTTTGCAAATGCAAAGAGAACCTTAAAGACACAGTGTTTATATCATCTTCTTTAGGGGACACCGAAAGGTTGTGGTGCTGGAAGAGGCAAGAGACCTTATTTGGCATGGGGAAGGAAGTTAAAAAAAAATTCTACAGGAAAGTAAGGCATTTTAGATTCAGCTTCACAACAAACCACTTAGGGTCACAACATAGGTGTAGGAGATGTGGGATAGAAACACTCAATGAATTTGGGAATTGGAAATCCAGGAAGCCCGTTATTGGAACTCAGAGCAGAATCATCCTTGGGTTCACTAGTGCATGGAGCAGTCACAGGAGAATAGACGGAGCTGGATGGCTTTGTGTCCTCAGGAGACATCACAGCACCAAGTACGGCATGAACATGGGGATGTCATCAGGGACATGAAAAAATGAGATATGGGAAAGCATGAAATGCCAGCTGAAACCTTGAGTGGATTGAGGATGTAGCTCGGATTAGAGGGCCTTTGGTTTCAGTGGAAGCCAAGGTGGAGGCCAAGGAAGCATATGGGGAGGGAATGACAAGACTCTACCTCGTAGTTTGTGTTTGGAGAGCAAACTGGGTGTTACATGAGAACAAGACAGGGATGTGTCAAAGTTAGACTCATGCCTACAGTTTTAGAAGAAATATGCCTATGGGAAGGATGATGAGACCAGGAGTAGATCTCGAAAGGGAAAACAGTTGCCCCATGTTTATAATTTGATAGTCATGAGGCCTTACCCTGGCCATCCTGGCTTCTAACTTAGCCCCAGTGAGAAAGGGGAAGTAGGGAAGGCAGAAAAATTTTGATTTAGCAGAGTCTAAACTTTGGAATGACAAATTGTAAACCCACAAATGATTCAGGCACCATGCAGGAACAAGTTTATTATTTTTATTTTTTCTTCAGTGAATGAAAATAGAGTCTCATGAAAGTAGTTAAGTTCAATAATAGAGAAATAAACTAATATTTCAGTATACAAGACTGATAAAATACAAGAAGAAAAATGTAAATGAAGTCACAGTGAGTGTGATGGTTAATACTGTGTGTCAACTTGACTGGGTCATGATTCTCAGCGTTTGTATGTGAGCACTGCCATGATGGAATCTGCTGTGAGTAGCCAATCAGTTGAAAGGGATTTTCCTTGGGGGTGCAACCTGCATCTAAACATAAGCACATGTTCTGGCTTTTTGCTCACTCTGGACTCTGCAGCTGCCTCCTGTTCATCTGACCTCCAGCTCTTGGGACTTGAGCTATCAGCTTATCTGCAGATGTTGGGATTCATTGACCTTTACAGCCTGAGAGCAGGAACCCTGTCCTTTGACCTTCTGATCTTGGGTTCGCCAGCCCCTGCAGCTACGTGAATCAAGAGAAGCCTCTATCCTGATCCATGGACTTGGGATGTTCCAGCCTCTACAATCATATAAGCCATTTCCTTGATATAAATCTCTTTATATATTTATATGCTTTACTGGTTTTGCTTCTCTAGAGAACCCAGCCTAAGACATTTGGTACTAAGAGTGTTTCTAGAAAAACAAAACTGTAAGGATGAGTTTTCTAAATTTGTTCTCAAGTCTGGTAGTCTTAAAGATGTTGATGACTCTGCTTCCAGCAGTAAAGAGGGCACTGCTAATCCATGACGTGAGGTGGTGATACGATTGTGCAAAATATCACCACCAGTAGATCAAGTATTCATAAAAGGTGAGACAATGGGTGAACACAACTGTGATATCTTTCTACTGTTTTATCAGAACGAGAAGTATAAGGAAGCTGGTTGGTTGGTCCTGCTTTCACTAGAGAAACTGGTGAAAGAAAGTGATACACTCAGGGCTTCAGAGTCAAAGCTCAAGTGCCACATAAATGGCCTTGAGGCTTCCATTTGTGCTTTGAAAGAAAGTCTTATTTCTTGTAGTAACAGCTGAAATTGCCAAAAATGAAACCCAGAGCCTTATTGTCTGAGTTGCTGAATTTCAACGCCAGCTCAACTGCCAACTTTGAGAGGTAGATGAAGTTAAAGTAGAGGCATTGATTGGGAAGAAAAGGGATCCTGAAATTTGGGATGGGGACTTATAAGCAGAGAATCAGGAATCTGAAGACACTGAGCCCCTAAATTCCATTGAATCATTCCAGCCAACAGAACCACTCCAATCTGAAGAGGTTATTTCATGTTTGTCTGCTAAACCACCCTGCCCAGGGAAACCATTAGCTGTTCCATCCCATCTAATGAGATTAGCTCCAGCCCAACTGCCTCTAAAGAGCCCTTGCCTGAGTCATTGCCTGGGGCATTGCCTAGGCAGATGCTTTACAAGACAATGCTGAATGTTCTCAAAACAATTTCATACTATCAATTCTGGCTTCTAGACGTATAACTAGAGTAAGTCCCAGAAAGCCCCAAAAGGTGAAGTACAAAGTGTGATCCAGGAAGAGGTACACTACGCTTCAAAAGAACTGCTTGAATTTTCTAATACATACAAACAGAAACCTGGAAATATGTGTGGGAATGGCTATCAAGGGTGTGGGATAATGGTGCAAGGAACATAAAGATGGATCAACCTGAGTTTATTGACATGGATGCACTAAGCACGGAGTCTTCATTCAGTGTTTCAGCTCGAGAAGTTAGGAAAGGATCTAATAGCTTATTTGACTGGGTTGTTGAAGCATGGATTACAATGGGGGCTACACTAAATCAAGTTGAGTAACAGATCTGTCTTGGTATACTACAGAAGAAGATATCCAAAGGCTTAGGGAAATTGGCATGCTACGGTGGATTTATCAGGTTAAGCCCACAGGCCCACACATGGAGTGCCCAGAGGATACCCCTTTTTTGGACAACAGTGAGGAACAAATTTGTTAAGGGAGCTCCAGCATCCTTGAAGACTGTTGTGATTGCTATTTTATGTAGATAGGATTTAATTCAGGAACTGCCCTAACTGAATTAAGACCCCTAGCTACAGTGGTGCTGTTTGGACCCCATGGTAGTGGGGGCCAAGTGGCTGCACTCAATAGACAAGGACAAGGTGGGTGTGGTTACAGTAATGGACAGCGGAGTCAAAGCAGTAATCAGAATAGTCTGATTCGTATGGACTTATGGCCTGGGCTACTTAGTCATGGTGTCCCTAGGAGTGAAATAGATGGGAAATCTTCTAAATATTTACTCGATTTGTACAAATGAATGAATTCTAGGTCAGGTGAACAGCAATCTAACTCAAATTGCCAGAATAGAGAGTCATGGTCCCTCAATCAATTATCAGATTTGAGGGAGTTTAAAGACCCACACCCCCTTGATGAAGGGGAGGCTGGGTCCCCTTGAGGAAGGACTCCAATACACTGCCTAAAATTTTACTGTTAATCTTTCTCCCGGCCTTCCCCCATGAGAGTGACTGTTCATTGGGCAAAAGGAAATAATAATCAGATTTTTGGAGAATTACTAGATACTGGCTGTGAACTGACACTAACCTCTGGAGACACAAAACTGTACTGTGGCCCAACAGTCAGAGTGGGTACAAATAGAGGTCAGGTTAGTAACAGAGTCGTGGCTCATGTCTGTCTCACAGTAGATCCAGTGGGTCCCCAAACCCAGCCTGTAGTGATTTCTCCAGTTCCAGAATGCATAATTGGAATAGATATACTCAGCCACTGGCAGAATCCCCACACTTGATCCCTGACAAATAGAGTAAGGGCTATTATGGTAAGAAAAGCCAAGTGCAAGACATTAGAACTGCCTCTACATAGGAAAATAGTAAACAAAAAGCAATACCACATTCCTGGAGGGATTGCAGAGATTACTGCCACCATCAAGGACTTGAAGGATGCAGGGGTAGTGATTCCCCCACATCCCCATTCAACTCGCCTATTTGGCCTGTGCAAAAAACAGACGGATCTTGGAGAATGATGGTAGATTATCAAAAACTTAACTTGGTCGTGAATCCAATTGCAGCTGCTGTTCCAGATGTAGTTTCATTGCTTGAGCAAATTAATACATCTCCTGTTACCTGGTATGCAGCTATTGATCTGTTAATGCCTTTTTCTCCACACCTGTTTCAAAGGACCATCAGAAGCAGTTTGCCTTCAGCTGGCAAGGCCAGGAATATACCTTTACTTGCTTACCTCAGGACGACATCAGCTCTCCAGCCCTATGTCATAATTAGTCTGAAGGGGCCTTAATTGCTTTTGGCTTTCACAAGACATCGCACTGGTCCATTACACTGATGACATTATGCTGATTGGACCTAGTAAGGAAGAAGTGTGAATGACTCAATTTAACTGGTAAAATATTTTCACGCTGGAGGGTGGGAAATTAATCCCACAAAATTTGAGGCATCTCGCACCTCAGTGAAATTTTTAGCGGTCCAGTGGTGTGGCCCATGTTGAGATATTCCTTCTTAAGTGAAGGATAACTTATTGCATTTGGCTCCATCCACAACTAAAAAGGAGGCACAGTCCTTAGTGGACCTCTTTGTATTTTGGAGGCAACATATTCGTCATTTAGATGTGCTACTCTGGTCTATTTATCAAGTGACTTCAAAAGCTGCTAGTTTTGAGCGGGACTCAGAACAAGAGAAGGCTCTGCAACTGGTTCAGGCTGCTGTGCAAGCAGCTGTGCCATTTGAGCCATATGATCCAGCTGATCCAATGGTTCTTGAAGTGTCCGTGGCAGATAGAGATGCTGTTTGGAGTCTTTGGCAGGCCTCTATTGGTGAAACACAACGCAGACCCTTGGGATTTTGAGCAAAGCCCTACTATCCTCTGCAGATAACTATTCTCCTTGTGAGAAACAGCTTTTGGCTTGTTACTGGGCCTTAGTAGAGACTGAAAGCTTAACCATGGGACACCAAGTCACCATGTGGCCTGAACTGCCCATCATGAACTGGGTGTTGTCTGACCCACAGAGTCATTAAGTTGGGCTTGCACAGCAGCACTCCATCATTAAATAGAAGTGGTGTACATGAGATCAGGCCCAAGCAAGACCTGAAGGCACAAGTAAATTGCGTGAGGAAGTGGCCCAAATGACCATGCTCTCCACTTCTGTCACGTTACCTTATATCTCCCAGTCTGCACCTATGGTTTCATGGGAAGTTCCTTATGATCAGTTGGCTGGAGAAGAGAAAACCAGTGCCTGGTTTGTAGATGGTTCTGCTTGATATGCAGGCACCACTTGAAAGCTGGCAGCAGCAGTACTACAGCCCCTTTCTGGGACCTCCCTGAAAGACAGTAGTGAAGGGAAATCCTCTCAATGGGCAGAACTTTGAGCAGTGCAACTCATTGTTCACTTTGCTTGGGAGGAGAAATGACCTGATGTGGGATTCCATATTAATTCATGGGCTATGGTCAATGGTTTGACAGGATGGTTAGGGAAATGGAAGGAACATGATTGGAAAATTGGAAACAAGGATTCTTCCCCAGAGGTATGTGGATAGACCAGTCTGAATGGGTCAAAGAAGTGAAGATATTTGTACCTCATGTGAATCCTCACCAAAGGGTGACCTCAGCAGAAGATGATTTTAATAATCATTTGGATAGAACGACACATTCTGTGGAAACCTGTCATCCTCTTTCCCCAGCTACTCCCATCATTGCTCCCATCATAACCAAGTTACCATGATGGCAGGAATGGAGGTTATGCATGTGCTCAGCAACATGAACTTCCACTCACCAAGGCTAACTTGATACAGCCACTGCTGAGTGCCCAGCCTGCCAGCAGTAGAGGGTAACACTGAGTCTCTGATACGGCACCATCCCTCAAGGTGATCAGGCAGCAACCTGGTGGCAAGTTGATCCCATTGGGCCACTTCCATCATGGAAAGGGAGCATTCTGTCCTTACTGGAATATACACTTACTCTGGATTACGAGTTTGGCTTCCCTGCATGCAATGCTTCTACCAAAACTACCATGCGTGAACTTACGGAATGCCTTATGCACCATCGTGGTATCCCACGCAGCATTTCCTCAGATCAAGGGATTCACTTCACAGCAAATGAATTGTGGAAGTGGGCCCATGTTCATGGAATTCACTGATCTTACCATGTTCTGTACCATACTGAAGTAGCTGGCTTGAGAGAATGATGGAATAGCCTTCTAAAGATACAATTACAGCACCAGCTATGTGGCAATACCTTGCAGGTTTGAGGCAGTGTTCTCCAGGAGGCTGTATAAGCTGTAAACCAGCATCCAATGTATGACACTGTTTCTCCCATAGCCAGGATTCAGTGGTCCAGGTATAAAAGGGTGGAAGTGGGAGCGGCACCACTCACTATTAACCCTAGTGACCCACTTGTACTGTTTTTGCTTCCTGTCACTGTGACCTTATGCTCTGCAGGTCTAGAGGTCTTGGTTCCAAATGAAGGAATGCTCCCACCTAAAGACACATCACTGATTCCATTGAACTGGAAGCTAAGTAAGCCACTTGGCCACTTTGGGCTCCTTATGATTCTGAATTAACAGGCAAAGAAGGCAGTTACCATACTGGCTGGTGTGATCTATCCTGATTACCAGGAAGAAATCAGATTTATATTACATAATGGAGGTAAAGAAGAGTATGCCTGGAAAGCAGGAGATCCCTTAGGGCATCTCTTAGTACTACCATGCTTTGTGATGAAAGTCAACAGAAAATTATAGCAACCCAATTCTGACATGACTCCTAATGACCGAGACCTATCAGGAGTGAAGGTTGGGTCACCCCACCAGGCAAAGAACTGTGACCAGCTGAGGTGCTTTCTGAGGGCAAGGGGACTATGGAATAATTGGTAGAAAAATGTAGTTCTAAATACCAGTTACAGCCATGTGACCAGTTGCAGAAACAAGGACTTTAACTGTTATGAGTATTTCTGCTTTGTATGTGTGCATCAAATATTTTTGCTTTCTTCACTTATAAGATGTAAAAGGGGCTAGTTCATTTTTGGTTGTATGCATGTTAGCTGTATCACGTTAGGTGCAAGTATGACTTTATAATTGTCTCTATTCAGAGATTATGTATGGTTTAAGGAGATGTATAAAGGTGCCAAGTTAACAAGGAGTGGACTCTGATGGTTAATATTGTGTGCCAACTTCTCTTGGCCATGATTTTCAGTGTTTATATGTGATCACTCCCATAACGGAATCTGCTCTCAGTAGTCAATCAGTTGAAAGGGAGTTTCCTTAGGAGTGTGGCCTGCGTCCAAATATAAGCACTTGTTCTGGCTTTTTGCTCACTCTGGATCCTGCAGCTACCTCCTCTTCATCTGACCTCTGGCTCTTGGGACTTGAGCTATTGGCTTATCTGCAGATCTTGGGATTTGTTGATCTTCGCAGCCTGAGAGCGGGAACCCTGCTCTCTGACCTCCCGTTCTTGAGTTCACCAGCCCCTGTGGCTACATGAATCAAAAGAAGACTCTATCCTGATCCACAGACTTGGGATGTTTCAGTCTCTACAATCACATGAGCCATTTCTTTGATATAAATCTGTCTGTATATATTTATACACTTTACTGTTTTTGCCTCTCTAGAGAACCCAGCCTAAGACAGTGAGTAAAATGCAAATTAAAACTAGATAATTATAACATATCTATTAAGGCTGTGATTATCTGTGTTATTTCCAGAAAAATATAGGCAACTGTGTATGTCTTCATGCCCAGGTAATTTCAGCTATTCTTATGTAGTCTTTAATGCAATTCCGGTTTATGTTTCCATAGGAAAATGTACATGAATAATCACAAATTAATTAACTACAAAAATAATTCATGAAGATTTAGGAAGTTATATTTATTTTACAAACAACTTGAGGTAATCAATTTCTCCATTTTTATAAATATGCATTTAGTATGATGCACACAAAACTTCTATAGGAAAGAAAATGAATCCATTAGAATCAGCATAAGTTTCCCTTATTCACATCATAAAATTCGCATTATGTTGAATCAGTCATCTCACAAGCTAAAGAATTTTTAGAGGAAATTCTGATGCTATAGTATGCTATATTAATCAGGAAAATTAGGCGTGTTCAGTGTCTCCACATAACAAAATTTGTCTTTAATGTCACATTCTGACATGGGTTGAGTTGTTCTCTTTCTTTTGCAGTAGTGACATTCTGGATTACGTGGCCTCCTAGGGTCTCCCTGACAGGAGAAGACAGAGATGGATTGCTGGAAATGACACCCTTCTCTCAGAATCATAAAACACATGACTTAAATTCAATGAAAGCTCGGAAATATGCAAGATTTGTTAATCACTGTTTTTGGTAAGTATAGCTCCTTGGAAACTCTATGGGGCAGTTCTACTCTGTCCTATAGGGTCGCTAGGAGTCAGAATCGACTCGATGGCACTGGGTTTTGGTGGTGGATAGCTCATATAAGATAAAACAATCAGAGTAAGTAAACAGTCACATTAATAAAAAGTCATCATGTGCCTAGTTAAAAAAGGATATTTCTTTTATTCAGTTGTATTCTTTTGTACAGGTTCAGAATGAGCTGTTTGCAAGTAACAGTTAAAATACTTCTATAAGTGTGAACGAAAAGATGAGCATTGGTGCATAGGCATGGTCAAGAGATAGAGTGAGAAAGATCACAAAAAGTATTTTCAGTGAAAACTCTCATTTTATCCTCACAATAATGCAAGGTATATTTTATAACAACTTATAGGTGAGGAAACTGACACACTGTGGTCAAATAAATTGTCCAATCTAATGGCAATTTGAATCCTAGTGCATTTAACCATTAAGCTATTCTAATTAGATCTAGCTTTATTGATTGTAGACTTCTGATATTTGGTACCAATATCTTCCAATTAGTCAGTTTTATACTCCTGAGTTATTACTCTGAACTTGCTACATTGTAGACTATATATTTTGTTAGACCATCCAACAGAGGAGAAAACCAAGGACACCAGGGACTTAAGGATATTCATGTATTTGTCCTAGGTCCTGTTTGACCTGCTATGGTAAAGGCTTTGTGTCATAAACTTAAAAATATCAGATACAAAGATGCAGGATTATAGGCATGGCCATTTAGTCTTTGCACTTGAGTTGCTGGCTGCTCTCCAGTCTGAAAATCCTAAGTCCAGTTAATGTGTATTTTAACCTTGTATCCCCAGTATGTAGCTCAGAGAATGACTCTGGTGTTCCTTTTTTTTTTCTTGTTTGCCTTTAATACCATGACTTTTCCATACCCTATCATCTGCCTTGTTCTTGTTGTTGTTGTATGCAATCGACTGGTTTCAAACTCACTGAGATCTCATATGACAGAATAAAGCTGCCCCACAGGGTTTTCTAGACTGTATTCTTCATCAGAGCAGATCACCAGATCTTTCTCCCATGGAGACATTAGGTAGCTTAACACTGTCAGCCTTTCGGTTAGTAGCTGAGTGCTTAAACACATGCCACCAGGACCTTAAGGTCCTAAAATTGCATTGAATAATGAGTGCAAATCTGGAGAATGATAAATTTACACAAATTTATCAATCAAAGAGTTACAAAGTCAACTGGTGGTCTTTTTTTAAATTAACACCATTAATTTAGCAACAAGAGCAAAAATTAGAAACAATGATACCATTAATTAAAGAATTCCCCATGGTTGATGATTTATTGAAAAGGTTCAAGCATTCTGTTATTGTTAAAGCAGGCTGTAAAAGACCGATTTCTAAGCTAGCAGGGGAAAAGCTTTGAAATATCTTGACTCACATGTAGAACCCTGAAAGAATACATTTTAATGGCAAAATACCTTGTTGAAACTGGTGTCCAGGTGAGGCTAAAGGCAACAGGAAAGGACTTCTATGTTCTCTATCTTGCTTTCTATCTCTTTATACAAACATCTGGCATTCATGTTTCTGACTATTGCCTGTTGACTATGTATGCTTTCCAGACTTCTACCCAAAAACACACAATATTCACCAAAACTTTACATTCATATTTTAGAATATAATGAACACCTCATAACATCCTTATTCCAAAGACTATGTATAGATCATGGGGTTGAGCACGGGAATGAGACTGAGGTAGAAGATAAACCCCCCAAAAAACAAAAACATTGCTGTCGAATTGATTCCAACTCATAGCAACCCTATAAGACAGAGTACAACTGCCTCATAGAGTTTTCAAGGAGCACCTAGTAGATTCAAACTGCTGACCTTTTGGTTAGCAGCCATAGCACTTAACCACTACACCACCAGGGTTTCCAGAAGACAGGGAGACACTACTTTATCTTAGCCTGAAGTGTGTGAGGAGATTAGCCTCATGTACATGAAAATTATGGCACCATAATATAGACTGATAACTGTCAAATGAGAGTAGGTGGAGAATTCTTTCTTCCTGCCCTCAGTTCAAGCCATTTGAATGGTAGTGACCAGGATGAGCGTGTAGGAGGCAAGGATGACTGAGAATGGTATAAGAAGCAGAATGGTGGTGCTAATCAACACCCCAGTCTCGTAGGACAAGGTATCCTCACAGGAGAGTTTCAAGACTCCAGGAAGTTCACAATAGAAATGATTTCTTTGCTTCCACAAAAGGAGAATCTCATGGTATAGGCTGCGTGTATCACGGCATTGAGACAACCACTGGTCCATGAGCTAACAGTCATCTGCCTGCAGATGAACAAGTTCATTAGAAGGGGGTAGTGTAAAGGCTTCCAGATGGTAACATAATTGTCATAGGACATAAGGTCTAAGAGGATACACTCAGTCCCACCCACAGCTAACCCTAAGAATATCTGTATCTCACAAACAGAAACAGAGATGACTGTCCTACACAGAAGGACATCATTTTGGAGAATAAGGACAAATATGAACAGGATATTTATGAGAGAGGGCTGCCACAGGAAAAATATATATATATATACTTATATATACATAGGGTGTGAAGAAAAGTTTCTACAGGATTAATAGAATCAAGAGACTGTTTCTAGTCAGGGTGACAAGGAACATCACGGTGATTACTGCAAAGAGAGAGAAGTGAGTTGTAGACTATAGCAGCAGATCTAAAAGAATAAATTCAGTGACTGTGTGTTTCTACAAATGCATCATTCTTGGTATCTCCTCAGAGGTAAAAGCAAAAGCACATAAATATGGATACTATTTTATAATTGATTTTGGTCTATGGAAGTTAAGCAGTTAAAAAAAAATTAACGTATTATCTAAAAAGCTCCAAGAAAAAAAGGGTGAAACCAGTAGAAATAAGCTGATCAAATGGTATTTGTCCTGTGTGTTTTAGTGCCACATAATGAAAAATACTTTTAAACTGACTTTGGACAGTATATTTGTTATATTTTGGACACTAGCTCTTTTAGTCATAAATAGGTTGAATAAAAGTTCTGATTGATCAGTAATTTATCAACACTTTTGATGATAGATTCCCAGTGGAATGTACATAATCACACCTAATTCCTTTGCTGCACCTCAACAAGCTCCCCTTGGCTTCATAACACAGAACCAAGAACAAAGCACAGCTCTGTAAGCAAGTCAGTTACAAATAAAAGCATCGGATATTGAATATCACTACAGACATAAGTGCATATTGTTTCTGTGTTAGCACTAGAATCTAATTATCTTGATTCTGCATTTTTTGTAGATATTTTTCTCGCTCCTTATATCTTTTTTTCTTATATCTAGCATTTTCTAAATATATAATGAGCATTTCACACTTAGTTTCCTCACAATTGTTACCCAATGTCACTAACTTTTTACCATTCACTCAATGTTCAAGAACAAATTGGAGTAGGAAAATATTCTTACAGTTATTTAACTTTCATATTGAATAAATTACATGCTTATTGTAAGAGCAGCTGAATTACAATGTCAACTGAATTGCCAGCCTCGAGTGGTGTCTGAAGTTAAAGTGAGGGCATTGATTGGGAAGAAATGGGATCCTGAAGCTTGGAATAAGGGCATATCAGCAGATAATCAGGAAGCTGGGAACACCGAGTCCCTAAATTCAATTGAATTACTCCTGCCAACAGAACCAGCCCTCTCAGTCCTATCTGAACAGATTACTCAGTCTTTGTTTCCTAAACCACCCCTCCAGTAAAAACATTAGCCCCTCCAACCCCACCTGATGAGATTAACCCAGCCGAGTCTGAAGAGTCTTTGGTCATTGCCTGGGGCATTGCCTGAGTCATATGCCTTGCAAGACAATGCTGAATGTTTTCAAAACACAACCCCACCACCTGTTTTAGCTTCTAGACCTGTAACTTGACTTAAGTCCCAGGGAACCCCAAGAGGTGAAGTATAAAGTGTAACACAGGAGGAGGTATGCTATACTCCAAAATATCTGCTTGGCTTTTCTAATATGTACAAACAGCAACCTGGGGAATATGTGTGGGAATGGCTATTAAGGGTGTGGGATAATGGTGCAAGGAACATAAAGATGGATCAGTCTGAGTTTATTGATATATGCCCATTAAGCACAGAGTTTTCATTCAGTGTTTCATCTTATGAGGTTATTAAAGGGTCTAACAGTTTATTTAGTTGGGTTTCAGAAGTATGGACTGCATGATGGCCTATACTAAATCAACTTGAAGTACCAGACCTGCCTTGGTATGCTATAGAAAAAAGTATCCAAAGGCATAGGGAAATTGGCATGTCAGAGTGGATTTATAAGGTTAGATCCACAGATCCATAATGGAGTGCAGAGAGGACACACCTTTCAACACAATAGTAAGGAACAAATTTGCGAACGGAGCTCCAACATCCTTGAAGACTGCTGTGAATGCTAACTAAGTCAGATTTGACAGTGGGAACTGCCCTAACTGAATTAAGACACCTAACTACAATGGGGCTAATGGGACCCCGTGGTGGTAGGAGCCAAGGGTCACCATTCAATCAACAAATGCAAGGAATTCATGGTTACCACAATGGACAGCGGAGTCAAAGCAGTAAACAGAATAATCTGGCTCTTACGGACTTATGGCATTGGTTACTTAGTCATGGTGTCCCTAGGAGTCAAACAGGAAATCTACTATTTACTTGATCTGTACAAGGGGAAGAATTTTAGGTCAAATAAATAGCAGTTTAACTCAAATCACCAGAATAGAGAGTCACTGCCACTCAATCAATTCACAGACTTGAGTGAGTTTATAGGCCTACAATCCCTTGAATGAAGGGGAGGCGGGTTCCCTTAAGAACTCCACTACACTGCCCAAAGCTTATACTGTTAACCTTTTTCACAGTCTTCCCCAGAGAGATCAATGGTCTTTTACAAGAGTGACTATTCAATGGGGAAATGAAAATCATCTGACTCTTTACGGATTACTGGATACTGCCTCTGAACTGACACTAATTCCAGGAGATCCAAAACATCACTGTGGCCTAACAGTCAGAGTGGGTGCATATGGAGGTCAGGTTATTAACGGAGTCTTAGCTCATGGCCATCTCACAGTAGGTCCAGTGAGTCCCATCCTGTAGTGATTTCCCTGGTTCCAGAATGCATAACTGGAATATACTCAGCAACTCACAGAGTCTGCACATGGGTTTTTTGACAAGTGGACCAAGAGCTATTATGGTAGGAAAATCCAAGTGGAAGCCATTAGAACTACCCTTACCTAGGAAAATGGTAAACCAAATCCTGGAGGAATTGCAGAGATTACTGCCACCATCAAGGATTTAAAGGATGCAGGGGTGGTGATTCCTACCAGATCCCCATTCAACTTGCCTGTTTGGCCTGTGCAAAAAACAGATGGATCCTAGATAATAACAATGGATTATTAAAAACTTAACCAGGTGGTGGCTCAAATTGCAGCTGCTGTTTCAGATGTAGTTTCATTGCTTGAGCAAATTAATACTTCTCCTTGTATCCAGTATGCAGCTATTGATCTGGCTAATGCCTTTTTCTCCAGACCTGTTTTAAAGGATCAGTAGAAGAAGTTTGCCGTCAGCTGGCAAGGCCAGCAAGACACCTTCAGTGTCCTACCTCAAGGTGTATCAACTCTCCAGCCTTCTGTCATCATTTAGTCTTCAGGGAGCTTGATCCCTTTTCCCATTGACAAGATGTCACACCGATCTATTACATTGATAAAATTACGCTGATTGAACTTAACAAGGATGAAGTGTCAACGACTCTGGACTTATTGGTAAAATATTTGCATACTAACTAAAAAAAAAAAAAAAACAGTGCCCTCGAGTTGATTCTGACTCATAGCGACCCTCTAGAGGGTGGTAAATTAATCCAACAAAAATTCAGACCTCTTCCATCTCAGTGAAGTTCTAGAGGTCCAATGGTGTGGGGCATGTCAAGATATTTCTAAAGTGAAGGATAAGTTATTGCATCTGGCCCCTCCCACCACTAAAAAGGAGGCACAACACCTGGTGGGCCTTTTTGATTTTGGTGGCAACACATCCCTCATTTGGGTGTGCTACTCTAGCCTATTTATCAAGTGATTCAAAAAGCTGCTAGTTTTGAGTGGGGCTGAGAACTAGAGAAGGATCTGAAACAGATTCAGACTACCATGCAAGCAGCTCTGCCCTGGGGCCATATGATCTGGCTAATCCAATGTTGCTTGAAGTGTCAGAGGCAGATAATAATGCTGTTTAGAATCTTTGGCAGGTCCTTATTGAAGAATCACAGTGCAGATCCTTAGGATTTTGGAGCAAAGCTCTGCCATCCTCTGCAGATAACTACTCTCTGTTTGAGAAACAGCTTTTAGCTTGTTACTGGGTCTTAGTAGAGACTGAACACTTAACCATGGGCCACCAAGTCACCATGTAGAATGAGCTGCCCATCATGAATTGGGTGTTGTCTAACTCACAGCCATAAAGTTAGATGTGAACAGCAGCAGTCCACCATTAAATAGGAGTGATATATAAGAGATGCGGCTGGAGCAGGACCTGAAGACACAAGTAAGTTGCATGAAGAAGTGGCTTAAATGCCTGTGTTCTCCACTCCTGTCACATTACCTTCTATCTCCCAGTATTCACCTATGGCTTCATGGGGAGTTCCTTATGATCAGATGAGGAAGAGAACACTTGTGCCTGCTGTACAGGTGGTTCTGTATGATATGCAGGCACCACTTGAAAGTGGACAGTGGCAGCACTATAGCTCCTTTCTGGGAATACTTGAAGGACAGCGGTGAAGGGCAATCCTCCCAATAAGTATAACTTTGAACAGTGTATCTAGTTGTTAATTTTCTTGGAAGCAGAAATGGCCAGATGTGTGATTGTATTCTGATTCATGGGCTGTGGCAAATGGTTTGGCCGGATAGACTGGAGCTTGGAAGGAACATGTTTGAAAAATTGGAGACAAGCAGGTATGGGGAAGAAGTATGTGGATAGACCTCTCTGAATAGGTTAAAGAAATGAAGGTATTTGTGTCTTGTGTGAATGCTCATCAAAGGGTGACCTCAGCAGAGGAGGATTTTAACAATCAAGTGGATCAAATGACATATTCTATGGAAAGCAGACATCCTCTTTCCCTACCCACTTTCATAAGCCAAATGGGCTTATGAAAAAAGCAAGGATGGAGGTTATGTATGGGTTCAGCAACATTGACTTCCATTCACCAAGGCTAACTGGGCTACAGCCACTGCTGAGTTCCCAATCTGCCAGCTGCAGATACCAACATTTAGTCCCTGATATGGTACCATGCCTTGAGGTAATCAGCCAGCAACCTGGTGGAAGGTTGAATGCATTGGACTACTTCCATCATGGAAAAGGCAGCATTTTTTTCTTACTGGAGTAGACACTTACTCTGGATAAAAATTTGTCCTCCCTGCACACAATGCTTCTGTCAAAACTACCACCTGCAGACTTACAAAATACTTTATCCACCATCATGATATTCCACACAACAACTTCAACCAAATGAAGATCTTTAATGGGCCTACGCTCATGGAATTCACTGGTCTTACCATGTCCTCCAACATCCTGAAACAGTTGGCTTGATAGAACAAGGAAATTACCTTCAAAACATACTATTACAGTGCCAGCTAGGTGACAATACATTGTAGGGTTGGGGCAATGTTCTCTAGGAGGCTGTATATGTTCTAAAACAGCATCCAATATATGGTGCCATTTCTCCCATAGCCAGGATTCAGCAGTACAGGAATCAAAGGGTGAAAATAAGAGTGGCACCACTAAATACTACTTCTAGTGACCCACTTGCAAAATTTTTGTTTCCTGTACCCACAACTCTATGATCTGCAAGTCTAGGGGTCTTAGCTCCAAAGGAAGGAATACTCCCACCTGAAGACAGACCACAGATTCCATTGAATTGGAAGCTAAGTATGCCACCTGATCCCTTTGGGTTCCTTATGCTTCTGGATCAACAGGCAAAGAAGGGAGTTACTGTATTGGCTGGTGTGAATGATCCTGACTACCAAGAGGAAATCAGATTGATATTACATAATGGAGGCAAAGGAGAATATATCTGAAATGTAGGAGATCCCTTAGGGCATCTCCCTGTACCACCATGTCCTTTGAGTAATGTCAATGGAAAACTATAGCAACTCAATTCTGACATGACTACTAATGGCCCAGACTCTTCATGAATGAAAGTTTGGGTCAACCCACAAGGCAAAGAACCACAACCAGCTGAGGTGCTTTCTGAGGGCAAAGGGAATACAGAATGGGTGGTAGAAGAAAGTAGTTCTAAATACCAGTTATGACTACTTGACCAGTTACAGAAACAAGGACTGTAATTATTATGAGTATTTCTTCCTTGTATATGTACATCAAATATTTTTGTTCACTTATAAAATATAAGCTGTAAACAGGGCTACTGCATTTTTGGTTGTACATGTGTTAGTTGTATTATGTTAGGCACAAGTATGACTTTGTAATTGTCTTTATTCAGAGATTATGTATAGTTTAAGGAGATGTGTAAAGGTGTCAGGTTGACAACAGGTGGTCTGTGATTGTTAAGATTGTGTGTCAACTTGGCTGGTCCATGATCCTTAGTGGTTTGACAGTTATGATGCAGTTTGGGAGTCGTGTGATGATGTAATCACCTCATGACGAGATCTGATATAATGTGATCACCTCCTTGATGGCATCTGCTATGAGTTGACAATCAGTTGAAAGAGAGTTTCCTTGGGGGTGTGGTCTATATCCCACATAGGTGTCCTTTCTGGCAAGACTCATGGACTGTGGCTCATTTTGGATCCTGCAGCTGACTCCTGTTCATCTGACCTACAGTACTTTGGACTTGAACTAGTAACTTACCTGCCGTTTTGACTGCCCATCTTGGGATTAGTTGGTCACCACAGCATTTGAGCCAGGAACCTACTGTCTGACCTGCTTGTCTTGGATTCGCCAGTCTCTGCAGGTATGAGAGTCAATAGAAGCCTCAGCCCAACCCACAGACATGGGACTTTCCAGCCTCTACAACCACATGAGCCATTTCCTTGACATAAATCTCTCTCTAGGTAGGCAGTGCCAAGATGGTGGAGTAGTCAGATTCTCCCTGTGGTACCTTTCACAACAAAGACCTGAAAAAACAAGTGAATCAATTATATATGACAATCTAGGAGCCCTGAACATCAAAGGCAAAGTTGAGGAATCGGACTGCACAGCAGGGGGAGGGAGAGATGGTTCAGAAGCAGCAAGGACTAACCAGACCTGACCTGGGGGAGCTGACACTCCACAGGCCAGATCCACTGGCGAGAGTGAGGTTAAGCAAGCAGTAGCATTTGGGAAGTGTTTTCCACATCGGGAGACACTGAGCAGCAGAGACTCCACTCGCGCCTTCAGAATCAGTGAAACACAGTGCTCCATTGGTAAAAGATTAGTATGTGATTCCACTCTATCATGCAGATTAAGAAACATCCCCTTGGGAGGAGAATCTCTCTCCCAATTTTCTGAACCCTCCCTGCTCTGCACCGAGTCCTGAGCTGGCCTCAGCCACCTTCCCTGAGCTGGAAGTAGGACCTGTCATGCATCCTGAGTCATTCTCCAGGACTTAGAGAGGGAACAAATTAACAAACAAGGAAAAAATAACCTTTCTGCCCCCCTAAGCTGGGTACTCAGGGCAGAAACATCTCCTTTGCCTAGGCACAGGCATAAGGGGTGTATGGATTCTGAATGCACTTCATCCCTGCATAAACCTGTGTGGGCCCATTTCAACAGCGTAGGTCCTCATTAGCACAGAAGAACAGGGTATATACCTGAAGTCTAACTTCAACTATTTCAGCTATATGGTGGAGAGGGAGGTTTGTGAAGTTTGACACTGCTCTGCTTATTAAGCAGGGTCCTCACCTACCCAAATCAGGGGCCTGAGGACTGGTAGCTCCACCCATAGCACCTAGCCACCCATGACAGGGGTCCAAGGATAAGGGATGCCCCCTAGTCCTTACAGCCAACAGCACTGGGTACCCACAGTTCAGATGCAAAACCCAAGTATGTGCTCTAGGGAACAGGAACACACTTTTCTCATAGACACTCAGAGGTGCCTGTCAGCACCCTACCTTGCTGAGCATGTGACCCCTCTTGCAGCCAGATACCTGTGCCTATAGCAATCACCCCTGCTCATCTAAGACTGTAGGTGAGAGCATGGACCACACACTTGGTGACTAACAACCTGGACACATGAGATGAATCCATACAAGAAAATTAAACAGACTCCGGGGTTCATATATCTAGTAACAGATTTAACTACCTCGTGACAGGATGTTAGAGCTTCAAAGGAGCCAATAATCAAACTAGCTCACTCAAGCAGCCTATTTGGGCATACCAAAACAAAACAAGAAGCTAGGATACAGTAAGCAAACATAAAATAAATAAATACAATAACTTATCGATGGCTCAGAGACAACAGCCAATATCAAATCACATAAAAAGGCAGACCATGATGGCTTTAGTAAGCTCCCAAAACAAAGAACCAAGAAATCTTCCGGATGAAGATAATTTCTCAGAATTACCAGAGGTAAAATACAAAAGATTAATATACAGAACTCTTCAAGAAAACAGGAAGGAATCAGGAAAATGCAAAACAAGTCAAAAATCACATAGACAAAGCATTAGAAGAACGTAAGAAGATTATAGAAGAGCATAATGACAAACTTAATAGGCTGAAAGAATTCATAGAGAGACAACAAACAGAAATCCAGAAGATTAACAATAAAATTTCAGAGTTACGCAACTCAACAGAAAGTCATAGGAGCAGAATTGAGGAAATGGAAGTCAGAAGTAGTGAGACTGAAGATTAAACAATTGACACAAACATATTTCAGGAAAAATCAGATAAAATAATAAAACAAAATGAAGAAGCGATAAGAATTATGTGGAACTCTATCGAGAGAATAACCTATGAGTGTTTGAAGTACCAGAAAGGGGCTGAGGGTGTATAACAGAAAACGAAGAGAGAATTGTTGATGTTTTGTTGGCAAAAATTTCCATATCATAAAAGATGAGAAGTACCTATCCAAGATTCTCCTCAAACCCCACAGAAGGTAGATTCCAAAAGAAGGTTCACCAAGACATATTATAATCAAACTTGCCAAAACAAAAGATGAAGAGAAAATTTTAAGAGAAGCTCGGGATAAATGAAAAGTCACCTACAAAGAAGAGTCAGTAAGACTAAGCTTGGACTACTCAGCAGAAACCTTGTAGGCAAGATGGCAATTGTTTTCATTGTTGTTAGGTGACGTTGAGTCAGTTCCAACTCATAGTGACCCTATGCACAACAGAACGAAACACTGCACGGTCCTGTGCCATCCTTACAATCGTTGCTATGCTTTAGCAGATTGTTACAGGCACTGTGTCAATCCACCTTGTTGAGGGTCTTCCTCTTTTCCGCTGACCCTGTACTCTGCCAAGCATGATGTCCTTCTCCACAGACTGATCCCTCCTGAAAACATGTCCAAAGTATGAAAGACACAGTCTCGCCATCCTTGCCTCTAAGGAGCATTCTGGCCACACTTCTTCCGAGACAGATTTGTTCGTTCTTTTGGCAGTCCATGGTATATTCAATATTCTTTGCCCACACCACAATTCAAAGGCATCAACTCTTCGGTCTTCCTTATTCACTGTCCAGCTTTCACATGCATATGATGTAATTGAAAATACCATGGCTTGGGTCAGGCACACCTTAGTCTTCAAGGTGACATCTTTGGTCTTCAACACTTTGAAGAGGTCCTTTGCAGCAGATTTACCCAATGCAATGTGTCTTTTGATTTCTTGACTGCTGCTTCCATGGCTGTTGATTGTGGATCCAAGTAAAATGAAATCCTTGACATCATCAATCATTTCTCCATTTATCGTAATGTTGCTCATCAGTCCAGTTGTGAGGATTTTTGTTTTCTTTATGTTGAGTGGTAATCCATACTGAAGTCTCTGGTCTTTGATCTTCATTACTAAGTGATTCAAGTCCTCTTCACTTTCAGCAAGCAAGGTTGTGTCCTCTGCATAACACAGGTTGTTAATGAGTCTTCCTCCAATCCTGATGCCCCATTCTTCATATAGTCCAGGTTCTTGTATTATCTGCTCAGCATACAGATTGAATAGGTATGGTGAAAGAATACAACCCTGACGCACAACTTTCCTGACTTTAAACCAAACCGTATCCCCTTGTTCTGTGTGAACAACTGCCTCTTGATCTATGTAAAGGTTCCTCATGTGCACAATTGAGTGTTCTGGAATTCCCATTCTTCACAGTGTTATCCATAGTTTGTTATGATCCATACAGTCGAATGCCTTTGCGTAGTCAATAAAACACAGGTAAACATCCTTCTGGTATTCTCTGCTTTCAGCCAGAATCCATCTGACGTCAGCAATGATATCCCTGGTTCCATGTCCTCTTCTGAAACCAGCCTAAATTACTGGAAGTTCCCTGTTGATATACTGCTGCAGCTGTTTTTGAATGATCTTCAGCAAAATATTGCTTGCATGTGATATTAACGATATTGTTCTATAATTTCCACATTTGGTTGGATCACCTTTCTTGGGAATAGGCATAAATATGGATCTCTTCCAGTCAGTTGGCCAGGAAGCTGTCTTCCGTATTTCTTGGCATAGACGAGTGAGCACCTCCAGTGCTGCATCTGTTTGCTGAAACATCTCAATTGATATTCCATTAACTCCTGGAGCCTTGTTCTTCACCAATGCCTTCAGAGCAGCTTGGACTTCTTCCTTCAGTACTATCGGTTCCTGATCATATGCCACCTCTTGAAATGGTTGAATATCGAATAATTCTTTTGGTATTATGACTCTATATATTCCTTCCATTTTCTTTTGATGCTTCCTGCATCATTTAATATTTTCCCCATGGAATCCTTCACTATTGCAACTCCAGGCTTGAATTTTTTCTTCAGTTCTTTCAGCTCGAGAAATGCCGAGCATGTTCTTCCCTTTTGGTTTTCCATCTCCAGCTTTTTGCACATGGCATTATAATACTTTACTTTGTCTTCTCAAGATGCACTTCGGAATCTTCTGTTCAGTTCTTTTACTTCATCAATTCTTCCTTTTCCTTTGGCTGCTTGACTTTCAAGAGCAAGTTTCAGAGTCTCCTCTGACATCCACCTTGGTCTTTTCTTTCTTTCCTGTCCTTTCAGTGACCTCTTGCTTTCTTCATGGATGATGTCCTTGATGTCATTCCACAACTCGTCTGGTCTTCGGTCACTAGTGTTCAATGTGTCAAATCTATTCTTGAGATGGTCTCTAAATTCAGGTGGGATATACTCAAGGTCATATTTTGGCTCTCGTGGACTTGCTCTGATTTTCTTCAGTTTCAGCTTGAACTTGCATAGGAGCAATTGATGGTCTGTTCCACAGTCGGCCCCTGGCCTTGTTCTGACTGATGATATTGAGCTTTTCCATTGTCTTTTTCCACAGATGTAGTCAATTTGTTTTCTGTGTGTTCCATCTGGCGAGGTCCATGTGTATAGTTGCCGTTTATGTTGGTGAAAGAAGGTATTTCCAATGAAGAAGTCACTGGTCTTGCAAAATTCTATCATTCGAACTCTGGCATTGTTTCTGTCACCAAGGCCATATAAGATGGCAATAAGATGATATATATAAAGCCCTGAGGGGAAAATAAATTGCCAGCCAAGATTCATATATCTAGCAAAAATTTTTCTCAAATATGAAAGCAAAATAAGGACACATCCACATAAACAGAAGCTTAGAGAACTTGCAAAAACAAAACCAAAATTACAAGAAATATTAAAGGGAGTTCTCTGGAAAGAAAATCAGTAACATCAGGTAACAACCCAAGACTAGAACAGAGGACACAGCACCCACATATCAACCCAGATATAGAAATCACACAAATAAATCAAAGCTAAAACTCTCAAACCAGGGAAAAAGGGATATCATTATGTAAAAGATGGCAACATCAAAACAAAAAAGAGTGGCTAAAAAACGTCACAGATCTTTCATATGGAGAAGTCAAGGCAATAGAAAGAAATGAAACATTGGTTTAAACTTAGACAAATAGGGGTAAATATTAAGGTAACCACAAAGGAAAATAACAATCCTATACATCAAAATAAAAAACAAGAAAAACATAAAGACTCGGCAAGTACAAAAGCAACAACAATGAAAAACAGGGAAAGACAATATATGAAGAAAAACGACTCAGCACAGAAAATTAAGTGGAACAAAGAAACTGTCAACAACACAAAAAAAGACCTAAAAATGACACCACTAAACTCATACCTGTCCATAATTACACTGAATGTAAATGGACTAAAGGCATCAATAAGGGGGCAGAGAGTGGCAGAATGGATAAAACAACAGGATTCATCTATATGCTGCCTACAAAAGACACACCTTAGACTTAAAGACACATAGAAACTAAAACTCACAGGATGAAAATATATATATATTAAAGAAAAACAAACAAAAAAGAGCAAGAGTGGCAATACTAATATCTGACAAAGTAGATTTTATGGCTAAATCCACCACAAAGCATATGGAAGGGCACTGTATAATGATTAAAGGGAGGGTATAACAAAATAAATATTTGCCCACCAATGACAGGGCTCTGAAACACATAAATTATAACAGCATTGCAAGGAGAGATAGACAGCTCCACAGTAATAATAGGAGACTTCAATAAAACACTTTTGGTGAAGGACAGAACATCCTGAAAGAAACTCAGTAAAGACACTGAAGATCTAAATGCCACAATCAACCAACTTGACCTCATGGACGTATACAGAACACCCCACCCAACAGCAGCCAAGTACACTTCCTTTTCCAAAATACTTGGAATATTCTCCAGAATAGAGCACATATTAGGCTATAAAGCCAGCCTTCACAGAATCCAAAACATCCAAATATTACCAAGTATCTTCTCTGAGCATAAAACCATAAAAGTAGAAATCAATAACAGAAAAAGCAAGGAAAAAAAAAAATCAAACACCTGGAAACTGACCAACACCTTGCTCAAAAACTACTGGATTACTGAAGAAATTAAGGATAGAATAAAGAAATTCGTGGAATCAAATGAGAATGAAAACACTTCCTATCAGAACCTTTGGGACACAGCAAAAGCTGTGCTCAGAGGTCAATTTATAGCAGTAAAGGCACACATCTAAAAAGAAAAAAAAAAAAGACAGGTCCAAAATCAAAGAATTATCCCTACAACTGAAACAAATAGAAAAAGAGGAGCAAAAGAAGCCCTCAGGCACCAGAAGAAAGTAAGTAATAAAAATTACAGCAGAATTAAATGAAACAGAGAAGAGAAAAATAATTGAAAGAGTTAACAAGACCTAAAGCTTGTTCTTTGAAAAGACCAACAAAATCGATAAGCAGTTGGCCAAACTCACTGAAAAAAAAAAGGAAAGGAAGCAAAAAACCCAAATAAGAAATGAGGTGGGAGATACCACAACAGACCCAACTGAAATTAAAAGAATCGTAACAGAATACTATGAAAAACTGTACTCTGTCAAGTTTGAAAACCTAGAGGAAATGGACAAATTTCGAGAAACAGACTACCTACCTAAACTAACACAAACAGAGATAGGACAACTAAATAAACCTATAACAAAAGAAGAGATCGAAAAGGTAATTAAAAAACTCCCAACGACAAAACAAAGCCTTGGTCCTGATGGCTTCACTGGAGAATTCTACCAAACTTTCAGAGAAGAGATATCACTACCAGTACAAAAGGTATCTCAGAGCATACAAAAGGATGGAATACTCCCTAACTCATTCTATGAAGACATCATTTCCCTGATACCAAAACCAGGTAAAGACACCACAAAAAAAGAAAATTACAGACCATTATCCCTCATGAACAGAAAAATCCTCAACAAAGTTTTAGCCAATGGAATTCAACAACACATCAAAAAAATAATTGACGATGGGCAAGTGGGATTCATACCAGGTATGCGGGGATGGTTTAACATTAGAAAAGCAATCAATATAATCCACCACGTAAATAAAACAAAAGACAAGAACCACATGATCTTATCAATTGATCCAGAAAAGGCATTTGACAATGTCCAAACCCATTTATGATTAAAAAAAAAAAAAAACTCTCAGCATAATAAGAAGGGAAATTCCTCAACATAATAAAGGACATTTATACAAAGCCAACAGCCAACATCATCCCAAACGAAGAGAGTCTGAAAGCATTCCCCTTGAGAACAGGAACCAAACAAGTATGCCCTTTATCGTCACTTTTATTCAACATTGTTCTGGAGCTCTTAGCCAGAGCAATTAGGCTAGATAAAGAAATAAAGGGTATCCAGATTGGTAAGGAAGAAATAAAAGTATCTGTATTTGCAGAAGATATGATCTTATATGGAAACCCTGGTGGCATAGTGGTTAAGTGCTACAGCTGCTAACCAAAAGATCAGCGGCTCAAATCTACCACAGGAAACCCCAAAGAACCCATAAGGAAACTAATAGAACTAGTAGAAGAGTTCAGCAGAGTATCAGGATACAAGACAAACATACAAAAATCAATTGGATTCCTCTTCACCAATAAAGAGAACCTCCAAGAGGAAATTCACCAAATCAATAGCATTTATGACAGCCAACTAGAAGATCAAATACTTAGGAATAAATCTAACCAGAGATGTAAAGTACCTATACAAAGAAAACTAAAAGACACTACTGGAAGAAACCAGAAGAGACATACGTAAGTGGAAAAACATAGGAAGATTCAGCATTGTGAAAATGTCTACTCTACCCGAAGTGATCTATAGACACAATGCAATCCCAGTCCAAATTCCAATGTCATTTTTTAATGAGATGGAAAATAAATCACCAGCTTGACATGGAAACGGAAGAAGCCCTGAAAAAGTATAGCATTCCTGAAAAATAAGAATAAAGTGGGAAGCCTCACACTACTTACAAGATCCATACCTCATACCATGCACAAAAACTAACTGAAAATGGATCAAAGACCTAAATATAAAATCTAAAATGATAAAGATCATGGAAGAAAAAATAGGGGCAATGCTGGGAGCCCTAATACATGGCCTAAACAGTATACAAAACATTGCTAACAATGCACAAACACCAAAAGAGAAACTAGATATCAGGTAGCTCCTTAAAATCAAACACTTATGCTCATCCAAAGGCTTTACCAAAAGAGTAAAAAGACAACCTACGGACTGGGAAAAAAATTTTGGGTAGGAAAAATCTCATCAGTGTCTAATCTCTAAAATCTACCAAAAACAAACAAACAAACAAAAACATTGCTTTTGATTCCAACTCATAGTGACCTATATGGTTTCCAAGGAGTGCCTGGTGGATTTGAACTGCTAACCTTTTGGTTAGCAACTATAACTCTTAATTAAACTCTATGCCACCAGGATTCCCCTAAGATTGACAAGCAACTGCAAATCCTCAGCAACAAAAAGACAAATAACCCAATTAAAAAGGGGCAAAGTATATGAGCAGGTGTCTCACCAAAGAAGACATTTAGGCAGCTAACAGATACATGAGGAAATGCTCCTGATCATTAGCCATTAGAGAAATGCAAATCAAAACTATAATGAGATACCATTTCACCCCAACAAGGCTACTAGCATTAATCCAAAACACACATAATAAATGTTGGAGAGGTTGTGGAGAGACTGGAACACTTGTAGGATTATAAAATGCTACAACCACTTTGGAAATTGATTTGTTGCTTCCTTAAAGAGCTAGAAATAGAACTACCGTACGATCCAGCAATTCTGCTCCTTGGAACATATCCTAGAGAAATAAAAGCCCTCATATGAAAATGTACGCACGCCCGTGTTCACTCCAGCACTGTTTACAATGGCAAAAAGATGGAAACAACATAGGTGCCCTTCAACAGATGGGTGGGTAAATGAATTATGGTATGTTCACACCATGGAATACTACACAACGGTAAAGAACAAGGATGAACCTGTGAAACATCTCATAATATGGATGAACCTGGAAGGCATTATGCTGAGTGAAATTAGTCAGTCACAAAAGGACAAATATTGCATAAGACCACTATTACGAGAAATCAAGAAAAGGTGTAAACACAGGAGAAAATATTCTTTGATGATTACGAGGGTGGGGAGGGAGGGAGAGGGGTATTCACTAACTAGATAGTAGACAAGAATCATTTTACGTGAAGGGAAGGACAACACACAATACAATGGAATTCAGCACAACTGGACTAAACCAAAAGCTAAGAAGTTTCCTGAATACAACCAAACACTTTGAGGGACAGAGTAATACGGCAGGGGTCTGGGGACCATGGTTTCAGGGGACATCTAGGTCGATTGGCATAACAAAGTATATTAAGAAAACATTCTGCATCCATCTTTGGTGAATGGCATATGCGGTCAATATGAGCCCAAGAGAATTAAAGGGTCACATAAAACAGAGACTCCATCAGCCTGAGACTATAAGAACTAGATGGCACCTGGCTACCACCAATGCCTTCCCTAACAGGGAACACAACAGAGTACCCCTGATGAAGCACAAGAAAATTGGGATGCAGAGCCCAAATTCTAGTAAAAACACCAGACTTAATGGTCTGACTGAGACTGGAGGGACCTCAGAGGACATGGCTCCCAAACCCTTTGTTAGCCTAAAACTAAAACTGTTCCCGAAGCCAAGTCTCCAGACAAAGATTAGATTAGATTATACAACATAAGATGATACTGGTGAGGGATGTGCTTCTTATCTCAAGTAGACACACGAGACTATGTTGGCAGCTCCTGTCCGGAGGCAAGATGAGAAGGCAAAGGGGGACAGGAGCTGGTTGAATGGACACAGGAAATACAAGGTGGAGAGGAGGAGTATGCTGTCACATTATAGGGAGAGCAAGTAGGGTCGCAGAACAATGTGTGTATAAGTTTTTGTATGAGAAACTGACTTGAATTGTAAACTTTCGTTTAAAGCACAATAAAAAAAAGAAAAAAAACTCTCCCTCTCTATATCTTTATACTATTCACTGGTTTTGCTTCTCTAAAGAACACAGCCTAAGATAATTTAGATGATTAAAACAGACAAAAGTAAAAACACCATCAAACAGCAGAGTAAGTCATATCTATTATGATGACAAATATAAACAGAAAACAAAAAATAAAAATAACTGCAAGAGAGGTTACCAGCATTATGTAAAATAGCTGAGCACCTGGACGCTGAAATAAAATAGGTACATGTTGCTTACTGCATATCCGACAGTTTATCCCTTTAGCAGGTATTGAGATTTCTGATTTATCGGAATTAAAATAGTTGTCTATAACATTCAAGAAATATTTTCATGTAATAATTCATTTTACAAGTCTCATGGTATAGGAAAAATACTTAATACATAAATATAGCTTTGCTTACAATTCTTCCCATTCTGAACCCATCACTTTCCCCCATTTTATCACTTCCTAAATAGCTGTGAACCACCCCCCGCCCGCCTCAAAGCTGTAAGGCCAAGTTCTAGTCCTACCATCACTTTATGTCATACCGAAAAGTCCATGTCATTGTAAAGTCATTTTATTTACGTTCTATAGCACTTCGGTCACTATCATTACTATGACCTTTATCATGTTTGTCTTACTACACTTTATGCCTGTTGGTGAAGCCTTGTTTTTTTTTTTTAATGTCTTCCTTATTTCTCTTACTTAACACTTAAAATGCTTTTGTTGTTGTTGTTGTTTACCATATTTCTTCTTGTTTATTCATAGAATTCAGACATGATTAAACACTTCTGTGGAGACAGAACAGGATTTAGAGTCAAGATTCAAGTACCTGCGTTTTATTTCCTTCTTTGACTAGCTGTATGTCCTGGGCTAAACATCAGTTTCATCATTTTGAAAGCAGGTTACAATCTACTTGCTATTTTCTTTAACATACATTTTTTTTTAAGTTTTAAAATATAAATTGATCAAAAGTAGTATTAACATTCAAAGTTTTTGGCAGTAAGTCAGATAAATTGATAAGTTTATATTCCATCTATATTTTTAGCTCATGAAATGTATCAAAGAGCATCATGTAATTTTTAAAATTTTAGAATGTAAATTGATCAAGAATATAACAATTTTCAAATTTTTACTGTAGTAAGTCAGATAAAACATCTAGCTCCAATCTAACTACCTCTAGATCTAACCAGTTGGTGCTTGTGTTTTTACCCATTGTAAATGCATAAACTTCACATCTATCTCTGAACAGCAATTATGATGCTAACACAGTAAACGGTCAGGAGTAGATGGGCTACTATTTTCACATGTTTGGCTGAGTAATAGATATAAATTATCTTTGCTGTCTAGTATTTCTTATCTCTTACTTTTGGGGAATGAAGTCAAATGTTCATGTCATATTAGGTACTTTACTTCTCAGGGTGTTTGTAGTGTTCAATACTTTAAATTTCTCATCACTCTCATCATTCTCTTTTATATAGGAAACCTAGGAATCAAGCAGATATCATGTACTGTCCGGCAATGCCTACACTGTCAGCATAAAGTGGAAGCCAGTATAATGGCAAGGAACATATCACTGACATACGCGATGTTGCCTTAGTTACACGGATATGTATTTGTAATATTACTCTTCACCTTTTGGGCTGACAACTTTAGGTAAGGTTCTTTACTTTCTGTAGCCTTGCTTTACTCACCCACAAATGGTATGATGACTATCATTGACTCTCATCTGGAAATATATATGTATGTATATATATATAATTTATTTAGGACAATAGATGAAACAAAGTTGATACTAACAAATATTGATATTCCTCCTACCTGCCTTCTTTATTCACTCCAACCTTCTAGACAGCTTGCTCAGTATTGTTTTCCTTTCTTCCTTTCTTCTTTCCTGCTTTCCTTCTATCCTAGCACCTTTTCTCTCACCCCTCTATTCCACTATGACTTCATAAATGCTAGGTTGAGTACCAAAGTTTATATGCTACTAGGGATATGCTTCTAAGTAAGCAAATTAACATTTCTGAATTTGAAATAGAGACAATTCCTTTGTCTGCCTCACATGGCATATGAAAGTTATTTAAAACAGTAAGACAATAAAAATATGTTACTCCTTCACCTATTGAATTCATAATGGCTACTTTGCCTGTCATGTTGAAGTAAAAAATTTATAAATATAGATGTTACTACTTTGTTATCAATGTAAGAAGAGTAAGGCAGAAATAGCAGGTGGGGATTTCAAAAGGATTGGATCTCAAAAGGATAGGACTAGGAAAAAAAAAGCTATCAAGCAAAATGTAAAGTATGTTTATAGCAGAAAACTCTAGTAGGTTGCTTCCACAATGGTGTTTGAAATAGAATAATGTATATTTGATTAAATAGTCATTTATGGGAATTACTAGTTTAAAATAATAATAATAATCACATCCCTTACTATTCTTTTATAGCCAAGATTCTATTACCTTATATTGTAGAAAACACCCATTTATAACTAAAATGTAAAAAGCCTCAAAGCCGAGTAAAACATTGGAAATAGGATTAAATTCCTTCTTTCACTGACTTTGTGGTAATGTAATTAAAATTATTATTTTGATAGCCCATGGTTAAGAACTACACCTGCTAAACAAAAGTCAGCATTTTGAACACACCAGCTGCTCCTTGGAAGCCCTATGGGACAATTCTACTCTGTCCTTTAGGGTCATTATGAGTTGGAATTAACTCCATAGCAACAAGTTTTTTTTTTTTGTAGATACAGCCGTGCTTTGCTGGTGAAAGAGAATCATCCTTACCTGCAAGATCTTAGAAGCAGCAGCATATTCCATCGCATCTCAGCCAGCGATACACGCCTGAGGTTCTGTAGTCATGCACTGGAAGCCATTTGGACAGAAACATTCACTTTTATAGCTACTTACTTTGCTGGTGATTATATCATTGGCTCATAAAGGCTGGGAAAATAAACAAATGCAAATTTGGCTCCCTTGACTGGGTCCCATAGAAGAATCTTTAAGCTAAAAAAAGGAATACAAAGATCTTAAATAAACAATATCTTCTATGTGCAACTGCTTGCATATGGCACCAGGAGAATAAATGCTAATCAAAGTAATTTAATTCCCAGTAGAATAAAATCTCATGGGTGGAAAAATGAGAATTTTATTCTTCCTCGATAATTATATCATCTAGAATCATCTCAAGTGAGATTTTTGTCATAAAAGAAGGATTCATAGAAGGGAGATGCCTGACTGGAGCCAGCTGTGGAATATTCCTAATTGCCTCTCCACCCTCACCTTCCCAAAGGGGTTTAATATGACTCCAGTAAAGCATGAGAAAATGTTTACAAATGTCAACACAACTATTTTCAAAATACTTAGATATTTATTGTCACTTTGTGAGAAACGAAGTGGCATTAATCAGACTTAAGTGGTTTGACTAATATTCTAATGCACCAAGCAACTAAGTTGATAGAAGTTGTATATAAAAGTCATCAAAATCACTTACTCAGTAGGGCCATTTCAAAGACTCTGAAAAAAGTTAGCAGATTTGAAATATTGTGCCAACTATGAATTAAGCAGAATCATAGTGCCTTCAATTAAATTGGAGTAAAAAAGGACTGAAGGAAGAATTTTCAAACATATCTATGCCCCATTATCTTATCATCAATAAAGACCAGCTCTGAAAGTATGTAAATGTTCACTTGAAAGGATTAAATATATAGTAGTCAAGTAGGCAATTATAGAAACATGATTTGTTTAGGGCCTGACAAAGCCAATACGCCTATTGTTCATAGGAGACAGCTGTGATATCTCACTGGTCTCAAGTCATGCTTGTAGAGTAAGTCAACATTTCACTTAATTTTTTGTGAGTATTAATTATATCAAATACATATAGAATGGGATGTGTGTATATCATTATCATCATCAGCAGCAGCAGCAGTGGCAGCACTTATTTGCATTATCATTGAATCAGTTAAAATTTCTTTGTGTACCAAAAAAGAAAAAAAACACTCTTTAATTCAAACTTGTATAATAATTAAAGGTTAATGTTTGGTATTCCAAATGTAAGGTATTTTTCAGACATGGTCTTATTGAGGAGGTCAAAGGTATAATTAATTAATTTCCCATGTTTTTCCTTTGCTTTAGACAGTGTCAGTTACATTCTAAGTGTGATTCCTTTGGCTGGAAAAGAAAATGAAAACAACCATCCCAGGCTTCACACAGTGAACACTGCAAGCCACAGTGTCCATAAGAAGCTACTCAGGTAATTATAAGAATAATATGGGCAATTCTTTATCAGAACCCATTCCCAGAAAAAAATAAAAACCCAAAGAAAATCAAATCCATTGCCCTTGAGTCAATTCCAATTCATAGCAAACCTACAGGAAAGAGCAGAACTATGCCACAGTGTTTCCAAGGAGCAGGTTTTGGATTTGAACCTCCAGCCTTTTGGCTAACAGCTGAGCTCTTAACCACTGTACCACCAGGCCTCCAGAACAAATAAACATTGATCTAATTAGACAACATCTTGTTGAATTCATGCTTCTCAAATAATCATGACAAAGGTTATCACTGTTATTGGTGAAACTCTTAGGTTACACTCTTGGAACTGGGCTTGAACTATGTACGAGTTGGTTAATAACCTACAAGTCCCAGTGACTTAAAGAGCGAGGAGATTTCTTATTTATAGCATGTCTTGGATGTGAGTCAAATGCAACTCTGATCTATATTATCTTCTTATTTCTTGGCTAGTAAGAAGCTCCTCTATTAACCACTTTGATGGAGAATGCAAAGAACAGTGATGGAGCCAGGTAATGACACTTAATCTTTCTGTTTGGATGTGGAATCCTTCACTTTCACTCATATTCAGTTTGCTAGAACAAGTCATATGGTAAATCCTGACATGAAAGAGATGAGAAATACCCCACTACTCAGGGTTCGTCAAGAATAATCATCTCCTTGTTTCCAGGTAAAGCGAATCATTCATATATTTCACATGTAATTAGGTCTGTATTTGGCTTTCATATTATGTTCCTATATTAGTCTGGATTTTACTACAGTAATGATGCATAAAAGACAACCACAAAGTCTTAGCGGCTTATAATAAAAAGTGTTTCACACAAATGTACAGGTTGTGAGTTCAGGCAGATTCCATGAGTCTCTTAATCTCCTTTGACAAGCTGACGGGCAGCAACTACTTGATGAATGTTCATCTTATGGTGGAACTTGAAGATCTCAGGGGCAAAACCTCTTACAGATCAGGCTGGGAACCGTCACATGCTTACATCCACATTCTATTAACCAAGTCACGTGGCTAGGACAAGTGTCAATGGGTCAGGGAAATATACTTCTCCCATGGAGACAGTATAAGTCTATGTTTGTGGGGGATAACAGGGGAATGAATACATTCCAAGAAATATATGAAAGAAAATACTAGGGGAGGAAACCACAGTGCAAAGGCCCGGAGGCCATGGGTCAAAACAAGGAGGATGCACAACAAAAATCAAGGGAATGAGGGGAGCTCTGTGTTCAGGTGAGAGATGTGTCCAAAAGCTGGTCATGGCAGTTTAAAGGACTTGGATTTATTTAAAATCTTTGGAGGGATTTGATCAGAAAGACATGTCATATGAGTAATGTTTTAAGGGCTTCCCTTCATTGTTGTATGATTAGTTTCAAGAGGACAAAAACAAAGCCTGGAAGAGCAGTTAGGAGGTCCTCACAGTGTCCAAGATAGTTGTAATGGCAGCTCAGCCCAGGGTGTAGGCAAGGGAGTAACTGATGAGTGCGCCAATAAGGAATCTATTCCAAAGATACAACCAACAGGAATTGTTGCATGTAAGATGTTAGAGAAAAAAAGAAGTCAATAATGATTCTAAATCAGAGAAAATCTGTGATCCACACCAATAGGGGATAAACATTTTTTGTAAAAGAACAGACATTTCCACAGAACACTAAATACACACTAAAATTTCTCATAGTCTAGAAGAGACAGAAAAAAAATCTGTAATATGATAAAATCCATAGATAGGTTAAATGGAAAATAATACAGCTCATATTTTCCATTAATGTCACAATCAGACATTAAATATCAATACCCAACATTTTTCTTGGAAATATCAACCCTGGATATCATGGCAACATTGGAACCAAAAATATTTCACTTTTGAAAAGCAACAAATATTAATGTTATTTTCATATGATATAATTAGTCTGGAACATTATTAGACTCAACTGAAAAACCATATGAACTAAAAAGAATGCCCAGAAAGTGTAATGACACCCCATTAATATGGAAAAAGAAGAGCCCTTAAGTTACAAGTTCTATTTTCTAATAAAATCACAAATGCCACAAAATTTCTACATTTCCTAAACAGAAATCATTAAGACCTCTGTGATATTTATATAAAACATTTTTTCCCTGAACTTCACTTAAGAGGAAGTAAATAGATGTATCATGTTTCTAGATTACAAGGCAGGATACAGCAAAGATTATAATTCTTCCCCCAAATACTCTATATACATAGTGGATTTCCGACCCAACATCATAGATTCCTTTAACCGAAAAAAAAAAAATCAAACCCTGTGCTGTTGAGTCAATTCCGACTCATAGTGACCCTTAGGACAGAGCAGAGCTGCCCCATAGCATTTCCAAAGAGCACCTGGCAGAATCAAACTGCTGACACTTTGGTTAGCAGCCACAGCACTTAGCCACTATGCCACCAGGGTTTCCTATAGATTCCATTAGGAGGTATTAGTTGAAGCACGACATGTTGTATTGGGAAGAATAAAAGGATAAGAATACCTCAAAATTACTTAAAGTGTCATAAACAGTTGTATTTTGTATAAAAGTGAGGGGATATTACAATGAAACCTCATGAATATACACCTCATGGCTCCAATAATTATCACTATGAGGCAGATATTGCTACACATACCCCCTCACCTCTCCATCCACTGTGTATTTTAAAGCAAATCCCATACATCACATCCCTTCACCTGTTAATCTTTCAGTATGTATCTTTACCAACACAGGCCTTTGTAAACATAATTCCTATACCATTATCAGATCTAAATCTATTAACAACTATTCCTTAATATCATAAAATATTTTGTGTTAAAAATTTTAGTCTTCATATCTTGTTAGTTGCTGCCAGGTCGATTTTCACTCATGGTGAGCCTATGTGTGCACAGCAGAACTGCTCCTTAGGGTTTTCAAGTCTGTGACCTTCCAAAAGCAGATTGTCAGACCTTACTTCCTGTAGGCGTGTTTGAACAGCCAACCTTATAGTTAGTGATCAAGCACTTACCAGTTTGGTGCTGCCCAGGGACTTATATTACCATAAGCATATGTTTAAAAATCAGAATCCCAAAGTGGCTCACCTATTGGATTTGGTTAACAAGTCTTTTAAGTTTTTTTATAATCTATATGATCCCACTCCTTTAAAAATATATTTATTTATTGCAGAAGTTGAGTCATTTGTCTTATAGAATACCTCACACTCTGTGTTCTATTGATTTCATCAGTGTTGTCAAGGAACATGCTCCTCTTTTCCCTGTATTTTTCTGTAAATTATTACAAACACTTTTACAAGAAAAACACCCACATGCACTTATTGTTAGATGTCAAAATGCACTATGAGATGCTCATATGAATGAAAGAGTATGGCACTTATGTATGAAAAAAACAAAACAGAGAAGAGGATCAGAATGCGGAGTTTTGTATGTGAGTTTAGTATAAAAGAAAGAAAGTTTACAAAAAGTGATGATAAAATGTATTATTAACAACATATCCAGGACAATTAGCTAGCCAATTGGAGTGAAAAAGAAAATCATATTCTACACCTCACATCAAACTCCGAATATAATACCAACTGCACTAAATATTGAAATGTATATAATGAAATTATATTAAAAAAACCTAAATCCATCACAATGAAGTCGATTCCTACTCAAAGTAACCTTACAGAACAGAGTAGAACTGCCCCATAGCATTTCCAAGGCCTTATCCTTTAGTGAAGCAAACTGCCACATCTTTCTTCTGAGGAGCAGCTGGTGGGTTCCAGCTGCCAACCATTTTGGTTACCAGCCTGAGCTCTTGACCATTGTGCCATCAGGACTCCATAATAAATATAGAACCCCTCACATCGACATAAACCCGAAACCAAACCCAGCGCTGCCAAGTCGATTCCGACTCATAGCGACCCTATAGGACAGAGTAGAACTGCCCCACAGAGTTTCCAAGGATCGCCTTGCGGATTCAAACTGCCAACCCTTTGGTTAGTAGCTGTAGCACTTAACCACTACACCACCAGGGTTTCCCACATCAACATAAAAGTATAAAAATGGGCAAAATGCATGTCAGGAGTTTCCAGTAGAAGATGAGACAGGAAAGTTATCTAATTTCACTTAAAACTACATTAAAATTAAAATGACAGTTGGAATTTGTCATTTTTCTAAATGATTTAGCAAATATCAGAAGAATTAAAAATGCTTAGCCATAGCAATGGTCCAATGGAAAGCAGGTGTTCTGAACCATTGGTGGAAATATGGATTGTGAAACTTTGCGATGATATATTTTGGAATTTTGTATATTCATTTTTGTGATAGGGAAAATCCAAGTTAGGAATTTATAAAATAGAAATTTTGTTCAATACATTTTATAACAGCATTCTATGAAGCAAAAGAAAAAACAAAACAGAAAGAATTCCAATAATATTAAATATCCATCAGTCAGGCATTAGAAGGTGTCTATTTTGAAAGAATGAGGAACACCTGTATTTACTAACCTAGAAAAATATAAAATGTAGCCAGACAAGAAGAATGCATCAATTTTCAGTTCATATTTTCAACACTTTATTATTTCATTTATACAAAAGAAGGGGACTATTTCCACTTAATTCATTTCTTAATTACATTAATATTTTTAAATGTGTTTTTTTAATATTGAGAAATAATAATAAAGTTTTAAAATTTGGAGTGTTTTTAACCATAATTTAAATCAATGGAAGAGAATAAATATATTATCACTATGGAAAATTTTCCATTATATTAATGTCTATGTTTCCATAGTTAGAAATGACTGATTTTCTACTTCTTTATTTCACCTATTTTCAAATTGATTGTAACAACAGGCTTTTAACACATTGAAATAATAATTCTGATTTATCATGAGTAATTTTGTCTTCTTGGATTTCATTTTATCCTACAATATTTTACAAAAAAAAGTACACATATATATGAACAATCAAGTGGCAAAACCGGTAGGTACAACCTAAGTTAAACATAATTAAAAAAAAACACACACACCATTTTGCCAGCTTTCCTGCTTGAATCACATTATTTTCATGAATGTATTTTTCTAGGTCATGTATATGTAAAATCCTGATATTCGAAGCAGGAATGAGGGCATATAGTTGGAAAACAGTCACAATTCATTCCATTACACTAGATGATATGGCCCTGGGATTATTTGCACTACTCTCTAAATCAATACAAAGTGTTACCCAAAGTTTGGCATAATCAGTTGTTTACTTAGGCCAGGGGAAAGTCGTCAACAGAGAATGTCATCCTTTGTTGTGTGATGATATGCCATAGAAATACAAACAGCATATGCAGCAGCAGTCTGCTGTAACAGGCTGATCGACGATCATGTACCACATGTAGATGTAGGCCTGAACTCCCACTGTTGTGAATGCACCTCTTTAGATTGTGAATTACAGTAATTTAAAACTTTGGGGTTTGTGGGATAAGCTTAAAATGCATTTTTTTCTATTTGCACTTACATCCAAGTATTTCTTACACCCCATTGGTTTCACTTTTTTTTTCTTTAAATTTTATTTATTTTGTTTTTGTTGAGAATATACACAGTAAAACATATACCAATTCAACAGTTTCTACATATACAATGTAGTGACATTTATTACATTCTTTGAGTCATGCAACCATTTTCATCCTCCTTTTTTGAGTTGTTCCTCTCTCATTAATATAATCTCACTGTCCCCTAAGGTTCCTAGCTAATATTTCAAGTTGCTGTTGTCAATTTGATCCCATACAGATAGAGCTTAAAAGGGCTTAATGCTCAATGCTAACATTCTTCACTAGTTAACTAAACTACTGTTCAGTTTCAATTGACTTCAGGATATTTTTGGTTTAAGTTTTAAAGATTGTCTCAAGGAAATAGTTTCAAGGATTCATCCACCCTCCAAAATTCCAGAAAGTCTAGAGTCCACAAGAATTTTAAATTCTGTTCTACATCTCCTCCCTTTTGATCAGGATTATTCTATGGAATCATTGATCAAAATGTTCAATAATGGTAGCCAGGCACCATCCAGTTCTTCTGGTCTCATGACAAATGAGGCGATTGTTCATGGAAGCAATTAGCTACATATTCCATATCCTTCTCCTGTTCTTGACTCTCCTTCTTCCTCTGTTGTTCCCAGTGAACACAGACCAATTGTTGTGCCCTGGATGGCTGTTTGCAAGCTTTTAAGACCCCAATCATTACACAAATGAACTAGAAGTTAGAGCAGAAACACTAAACCTGTTATTAGGCCAACTGCTGGGAGCCAGGCTGCAAGGGCGGCCCCTCTGCACCCACTGCCCCCAGCATAAACATCAAAGAATCCCTGAAAAGTCAGGAAGAGCCAGGCTGCAAGGGCGGCCCCTCTGCACCCACTGCCCCCAGCATAAACATTGAAGAATTCCTGAAAAGTCAGGAAGAGCCAGGCTGCAAGGGCGGCCCCTCTGCACCCACTGCCCCTAGCATAAACATCGAAGAATTCCTGAAAAGTCAGGAATATCTCTGCCATCTGTGTTATGTTTCTGTTTCATTTTCAGCCTGTGTATAGCAGAATGTATAAGCATAAAATTCCATTATAGATTTAGGGACCTTTGGACGGGGGGCGTCCTACTCATAATCCCCTGGTGAAATCCCGGGTAGGGACAGCCCGTGTATTACTTGGGGATCAACATGAAGTTGTCTTAGGGGAAAAACAAATAGCTCGACTATGGAAAACAAAAACAGGATGGTGGAATCCTGGTATTTACCGAGGCCCTTTTGTGATTAAACCACCCCACACATGATCCCATAAAAGTGGAAAAACAAAAGGCAGTGAGTTCTCTCAGCCAATTTCTCAGCCAATTACAGGTCAACCTTCTCGTCTACCCCGCTCACTGCTGCGCTTGGCTGGTCTTTGGGTATAGAGATTGGGCTAATTGTCCTTGGCATAATCGTGGACAATATGACGTAACCCAAAGTGGCTGGACTTCAAAAATTTGGCCACCCTGGACAAAATGGACAAAGCCTATGTGGCAATGGTTTTTGCAAAAAGATTAATTATTATAAAAACTGTGGAAGGAATTGCAAGATTAAGCATAAAGTGTAAAGCAGTATGAAGTCAATTGTTACTTTGTGTAAAAATATATCAACAAAATATTCTCTTCAATTAAACAAAAACTCATTGTACTTGTGTGCATATGCGGAACTGTACTATGTGTCACTTGGAAAATTATGTCTCTGGGAAATGATGTTTATGATTATATCTTGTACTGCCCCTTTGTTGATCATGCGATGTTATGCTTTTGTAAGCTTATGATATAAAAGACCATGTAAAAAATAAAGAGAGGCTTCTTCTTCTGCAAAATGAAAATATAAGACATACTACCTCTCATTCTTTTTCGCCGAACTCTACCCCTCCTCTGGTAACCCTGTTCATTGCTGAGGCTGGCCCCCGGCAGCCAACTAACGGGGATGTTCCATAAAACCATGACCCTGCACCTTCAAACCAAGGAACCAAATCCCACGAGGGAATTGGCTGTACATAAGCAGCCTAAGCAGCTACTCTTTTTATTTTTTGTCATTGTTGTAAATATATCACACAACTTTTGCCAACTCAACTTTGTACAGGTGTACAACTTATTGACAGCAATTATAATAATCAGCTGTGCAACACAACCCTTAATCAATGTGACTTTTCCATCACACTAATTCCCTTTTTCCTCTCCCCTTCCACCCCTGATAACCACTAATAAACTTTAGTCTCTATACATTTGCCTTTTCTTGTCTTTTTATATAAGTGAAGTCATACCACATATGTCCTTTTGTGATTGTCTTATTTCACACAGCATAATGTCTTCAAGCTCCATTCATACTGTAGCATGTATCAAGACTTCATTTCTCCTACTGGCTGGGTAGTATTCCATTGTATATATGTACCACATTTGTTTATCCATTCTTCTGTTGATGGGCATTTAGTTTGTTTCCACCTTTTGGCCACCGTGAATAGTGCTGCAATGAACATAGGTGTACAAGTCTCTTTTTGAGTCCCTGCTTTCAAGTCTTTTGGCTATATACCTGGGAGTAGAATTGCTGGGTCAGATGGTAGTTCTATTTTTAGCTTTTTGAGGAACTGCTACTCTTCTAGATATAAGCAGCCATTTTCTTTTGTCCTAAATTATTAACTAATCGATTTAGATATTGCAACTCTTGAATTGGAACTTCTTCTCTCATAAAAAGAATTTGTGACACTACTCCTTCTCAGAAAGTAACCCATGACTGTTAACAGGTAGACCAAGGAGGGACAGATTGCCCTCAAGAAGAACATTTAGTATATTTTAAACAGATTAACTGAAGACCTCCTATAGGAGAGGTCCATCGTATATCATCTTGTCAATCATGTATTCTCTAAGGAAAATCTGGTTGTCACAAGTGAATTTTTCTATACCTTCTGTTTCCTTTAGACAAACTTTGTGTGTGGTGGATCCAGCTATACTGGTTTTAAATGATCCCCTTCCAAATGATAGTGGGTTTACTTGGGCTATCTCTTGTTTAGATTCCTGGTGAATGCATGGGCAACACACTGAGAATTTTAAGATTACCTTTAGATATTCATGGTGATGATACTAGTAAATATTGAAAAGGCAGTGTTAAATTATTACACACTATGAAATGAGAGTCAAAAATAAATGCATTGGTCCAACACTCAGGGCATGGTTAGTAGCTTTAATTCCTAGTTATGGTATAGTTGAAATGAAAAAAAAAAAATCTTTCAGAACTTTATAAATCACTATAGAACTAATAACAGACAAAGTTGCTAATGAGATAAAAACACAACAGTAATCTCTGACCTCATTAGCCAAGGTGACATGAGATAACAAAATAGCTTTAAGACTTTTTATTAGCCCAAGAAAGTGTAGTCTGGGCTGTAGCAAATACCTCTTGTTGCATTTGGATAAATAATGTAGGAGTAGAACAAGGTCTGCACGGAATTAGACAGCACGCTACTTGGTTACATTCTGTAACACCCTTACAAACACCACACTTATTTGGTTGGTTACCATCAGGAATAAGCACATGGGCTAGACCACTACTGCAAGAGATAGTAATATTCTTAGTCTGCATTCTGATAGTATCAGGCATAATAAAGTTTATCTCCTATTGTTTTACATACCTAAAAGAGCAAAAGAAGGACTTGGGCTAAAATATTGATGTGCATTGAGTCTGCCCACTCCAGCAATGTGACTGCAAATATCACTCTGACTTGATATCCTGGTGAAGAACCAAATGATATCCAGTGGAAAACCAGCACCGTGAGTTTAAAGAGCCTGCAATGGCCACCTTTTAGGAACATGGCTAAATCCAGGTATTGATCACTGAAGTGTTATCTCCAACCTCTGATCAACAAGAGTGAGTGATTCATTATTCCCTGTCCTTCGGCACAGAGAATGTGATACAGCTGGAGCTGGACTCACAAAGACTCATAAAGACACATCAACTGGGCCCTGAGGTACAAAGAAAATAGCTAAGATGATCTGAAAAAAAAAAAAAATCTTTTAGGGAGACATTCACATAAACAGGGCATAAAAGCCACTCTTTTTCTTTTAATATTTACTAAATAGTCAGTTATTAAACCAACAAGAGGTCAGTAGCCACAACGAAAGGCTTAGGTCCAATATTTGCCCCTTCCCAAAAATAAAGCCAAACAATTCGGAGCTGGGCTATGGTTCAAAATGGATGCTGGTCTTGCATGGTCAATGTCCAAAAGAAATGGAAGGAGTGAGACAGAACTCAAGCAGTGCTGTTACTTTTTACATGGCTTCGTCCCCTACAGTGTTGTATTGCAAAATCTTTTCCTCTGCTGGACTTGCGGCCTTAGCTTTGCATTTGAATCCTGCTTTTGCTTGGAGGTTCTATGTAAATCCCATTGCCCTTGTGTAGTATGGTTAAAAATGTTTATGGTTTAACTTGTATGAACTCCCTACTTGTAAACCCTTTTAAAAGTAACTTGCCTGCCCACCTTTGTTGAGCAGTCTTGGCAGCAGTAAGCACCTACTGACTCCATTTCCTTGTACAATAAAATAAAGGTGTGTTTTTTGTTCTCTCACCTCAGTCTCTTGTTTATTGGCCAATATCAGTCATGCCAAGTAAGAACCTCGGTTTTCCACGTGGTAACACAGATGAGACCAGAGGATCACACAGACACTCTGTCCTAAGCCTGGCACCCACTTGACCGCGAGCGAAACCTGCAGAGCACAGGCACCGAACCTCTTGTTCCGGGGGATCAGGTGCGTCTCCTAACCACCACGGAGGCGGCGACCAGCTGGAGGCGCTTTTATTTGATAATCAGAAACTAACTCAGGTATGGACATCCATACTTCAGTTGGATGTTAATTGTGAGTGCTTGGGATTGAAGGTGGGGCAGTATCTGGAGGATTGAGGTAGAACTAAGACTTACCCATCAGGGGGAATTGAAGCCCTGCTAAGATACTCATTACTCCGCAACTCCCCCGGACTGCAGAGAACTGGCAGTCTACTTTCTGGTTGTTGACCTTGGTTATGCTCGGGTTTTAGTTCTGGCTCTGAGTGAGTGTGTGTTTTGTGAGTGAAATATGGGAAACAAACCTAGTGTGCCTTTACTGGTGCTTTTTTTTTTTTTTTAACGTGGATTCTAATTACCGTTTGGAGTCGCTTAACTATGCTACCACCTTACAGTTAGATGTGTTTTGCAAAAGAGATGGAAAATGGGATGATATCCCCTAGGCGCAAACCTTTAAGTCTCTCTGGCAAAATAAAAACCTACAAAAACAGCCTAAGCTAATGCTGCAGGGAAAAAGGAAGGGGAGAATAGCCCTACCTGGAAAGGCCTGGGGCCAAAGCAAAGCCAGATAAACAGAATGACTGATAGGGGGCCGGGGTCTTCTGGTTGCACTCAGCCAGAGGCCCATAGTCATACACATATGAATGGGAAAATAGTTAAGGTGTACAGGAGGCTAAACTGGAATGATTTACAAGGATTATGTGTTTAGGATTATGCATTTATCTGAATGTACTATGGATATTGAATGTTTCTCCTACTGATTGTTGTAAAGCAGACCTAAAAGTATGCTGGAAATGAATATTGGGTATTATAGATTACAGAGAGCATGTAACTCCACCTTCAGTCAATACTTAATTGGACATGCTAAAAGGGGAACTAGGATTTGCCCAGGAGAAACACAGGCTTTTTGTATATAGAGTGGGGGCTTTAGTCAAAAACCTGAACCCCATCCAGATTTGCATTTATTCATACCCCTTCCTGACCTGGCAGCTGCTCTCCCTTTAGCAGCACCCTCTGCCACCCCTCCAGCAAATTGCTGTCTGACCCTCATAAGTCAGAAACTGCCCAGGCAATAGTCTCCCCAACACATGCCCTTAGTGGAGTGCAATTTGGCTAGAGATCCACCCAACTCTCCTCAGGGCAATTTCCACTGAGGTAAATGGCTACTGGACTGGATCACAAAGTCCAGCCTAGAGGGTTTACCTGGGTTCATACACCATTCCTCACCTAACTCCAGAAGAAAGGAAGATGGTCTTAGAAACGGCACACACGCCAAGAGGCCGACAGATTGCATAACCTCAACCCTCAAAATGGTATTAGACTCCAGGCAGCCCAGGCTGTACCTGCCACAGATATCATCTAAGGGCAGGACAACTAGAACATTATAAAAATTGTTTGATAGTTGATTAATAGCAAGGGGCCACAAAACAGAGGAGTCTTAGAAAAGTTCAGGATGTATAACAAGGCCTCAAGGAAAATCTCCCCAGCTTCCTAGAACAGATGTGTGAAGCATATGGACATATAAACCCTGAAGATCCAGAAAATGATAGGTTAATAAATATGACTTTCATCTGCCAGAGTGCCTTTGACATCAGGTGGAAACTTCAACAGTTAAAAGGAGGTCTAGGAATGAATACTTCACAACTTGTTGAGACTGCCTTTACAGTCTTCAATAATCACGACCAGGTATGAGCAAAAAGGCCACACTTCTGGCATATCTCAAAGGTAACCTACCACCCAGGCAGACTTCATGCAACATAAGTACCCATGGGCCACAAAAGGGCCAGTGGCCAACCAAAGGCCCCCTAAAGGTAGGCCCAGTGTGCCTACTGCAAACAAGAAGGTCACTGGAAATGAGAGTGACCATTGCAGTCAATCCAGTTTGAGCAGGAAACCCATAACAGAGCACCTGCGGCTGTCAGTCAATGATTTGGACCAATGAGGCCCATGGGCTCCCCCACAACCCATGAGGAGCCCCGGGTTGCAATAACAGTGGGACAACTTACTGATACAGCAGACCAGAGAGCTGGAGAACATGGCCTTTGTTATAGTCCCAGGAACACAGAGAACCCTCCAGCTGCCCCAGGTAGGGAAAGTCTGCAGCCCCAGCCCTAGGCCAGCTTCGCTGTCAGAGTGAAGAGCTGTCAAACACAGGCAAAGCCAGCACACAGCTTCAGGGCCTGGCAAGATGGTCACCATCCTTACCTTGCCCCAAATCCTGGCAGGCCTATAACAGCAAAGAACATCTCAGCTGGAGGAAAGAAAACCTACTAGAGATGTCTTTTTTGAATAATGTACTATAGTCAACAGAGGTGGCAGTTATACACTGCCCTGGACACCAGAAGGGAAAGTCTCACATAATTAAAGGATCAGATAGCCGAACAAGCCCCTAGAACAAAAAACCCCTGCCACTTGCCTTGCCTGAACTTCAGCTACCAGAAAACCCCCCATGCACACAATGGGATATAAACAGAGCTTGTGAATGGGGCTTCGATCTTAATAACAGAGCAGAAGATGGATGGTTGTACAATTTCCAAGGACAGGTGTTAATGCCAGAACATGTGATGTGCCTGATAATAAAGGCAGGTCATGAGAGAGAGCACACATTATGGTTCGGATGCTATGTTTCACCGACTAGCCAAACTGATTAAAGGGCCTAATCTACAGAAGACTCAGCAGTGTGTTACCTGTAAAAAGAACAATTCAAAAACAGGCCCACCCCCTCCTATGCTTGGGGTACAAGCCTCATGGGACTGAACCTGGAGAAGACTGGCAAGTGGACTTAACAGTTTCTTAACAATTATGCCAAAGTCTACGGGAGGTTTTGATTATCTTTTAGTGTGTAGATTCCTTTGCTGGATGTCCCTTCCAAACAGAAAAGGCATCTGAAGTAAGCAAATCTTGCCTCAGTGAAATTATTCTAGATTTGGCTGCCTTATTCAATTCAAAGCCATGACGGAGAAGTCTTTGTACCCAAAGTCAGGACATTTAGGAATTCGGTGGAATCTACGTGCTCCCTGGAGACCACAGTAACTAGACTAGTGCATTGACTGTGTGCTTAAAAGGTCTAATTAAAAACCTAAGCTAGGGGCGGGGTCAAGATGGCTGACTAGGTAGATGCTACCTCAGATCCCTTTTGCAACAAAGACTCGGAAAAACAAGTGAATTGATTACATACATGACAATCTACAAACCCTGACCATCAAACACAGATCTAAAGAGTTGACCTGAGTGACAGGTGAGCGAAAAGCTGCACCCTGAACCAGCGACCACTTCTGGAACCCGTGACCCACTCCACAGCCTTGTGCCCTCATGGTTCCCTGGTGCTGAGTGGCAGGGCTGATAGTGGCTTGCTGAGGTGGGGCAGGCACAGGACACAGCCCTAACCCCTAGCCCCCTGGGGTAACCTCCATAGAGACTCAGCCAGCACAAGCAGGCTGCACACTAACGGGGCTAACGAGTGAACGAATGAGCAACTACGGGGAAGCAGCGACTGTTTTCGGAGACTGGAGCCAGCGTCCCAGTCAGAAAACCTTGGCACTGGGCTTTGGACTGGGCACAGGGGAGCTGAGCACAGCAACCTGAGATGGTGAAATTAAGGGACGCAGCCCTAGCCCCCTGAAGTGACCTTGGGGGAAGCCCAGCCAGTGCTCTCAGGCAGCACAGCGACGCGGCTGACAGGAGGAGAGTCACCGGGAGGCAGCGACTGGTTTTGGAGACTGGAGTGCAGCATCCCAGCCGGGGAACCATGGTGCTGGGCTTTGGACCAGGAGTGGAGGAACTGACCTTGGCTTCTGAGACAGCACATGCACAGTACGCGGGCCTGACCCCCGGGGGCAATCTCGACCCAGCTAACACACACAGGCTACCCACCACTTGGGAATCTCAGATAAAACAGTCCTCGCCAAGCAAGATAAGTAACTTTGTCTATATTCCTGGGTGCTACTCTCTTCAATCTGTTTGATCCCTCCCCTCCCCTTGCCAGGCTGCTTCATTAACATTGGAATTTCCTGGGCCAGAGAGTGAAGTGCTCTGTGGTTTTTTTGTTTGTTTGTTTGATTGCTTGTTTTGTCTTTTCCTAACCCATTCTCCTGGCCTGAGATAAGCAGCTACAAAAAGCCCAGGGACCAAGAATCCTTCCCTGACTTCCCAAAATTGGACTAAAAATACAGAACCAGCTCTAGCCAAGCATATGAGATCCACAGTCTTGGGCTTTCATCCCTACAGGGAACAAGGTGGCTATTATAATGCAAAGGCAATTCTGATAGTGATCTGACTGTAATTGTTTTAGCGGATTACTGGAAAGACCAATTTCCCAGGTCTGGTATCTCTACCTATTAATCAGAGCCCTCACTTACCCACAACAGGAAACTGAGAGCTGAAGCTCCACCCAAACCACCTAACCTCCTGCCATAGGGGTCTGAGGATAGTGACATCTACCAATCTGTAGAGGTACATGCACTGGGTGCCTAAGGTACAGCTGCAGAGCCCACCCACCAAAGAGCTTTAGGAAAAGAGACACACCTATCTCACTGGCACTTGGGGGAAGCCTGTCAGCATCCTGCGCCCCTGGAATGTGACTCCCTGCTGCTACTAGAATCTGGTGCACACAACTATCACCACTACTCCTCTAAGCGAATAAGTGACAGTTTACCCCACACACTTGGTGACCCAAAATCAGAATCTACTCAAGAATAGTGAATGGACTCTTAAGCTTATATTTCTGGGAATGGCCCAAACCAGCTGGTAATAGGACATAAGTGATTCAAAGGCAACAACAATCAAGACAGCACAATCTAGTAGCCCATCTACGTATATTGAAAGAAAACAAAACAAGATAAAACTCAGTGAACAAATATAAAATAAATCATTACAATATCTTATAGATGGCTCGGAGACAGCAGTTGATATCAAACCACATAAAGAAGCAGACCATGATTGCTTCTACAACTCCCCAAATTAAAGAATCAAAATCTTTCCCAAATGAAGATACAACCCTGGAATTGCCAGATGCAGAATATAAAAAACTCGTTTACAGAATGTTTCAAGACATCAGGGATGACCTCAAAAATGAAATAATGCAATCTACAGAAAAAGCCAAGGAACACACTGATAAAGCAGTGGAAGAAATCAAAAAGATTATTCAAGAACATAGTGGAAAAATTATTAAGCTGCAAGAATCCATACAGAGACAACATTCAGAAATCCAAAAGATTAACAGTAAAATTACAGAATTAGACAACTCAATTGAAAGTCAGAGGGGCAGAATCGAGGAATGGGAATGCAGAGTGGGGGAGTTGGAGGAAAAAGCAATGACACCAATATAGTTGAAGAAAATCAGATAAAAGAATTAAAAATAAATGAAGAAACCCTAAGAATCACGTGGGACTCTATCAAGAAGAATAACTTGCATGTGATTGGAGTTCCAGAACAAGGAGGGATAACAGAAAATACAGAGAGAATAGTTGAAGATCTGTTGGCAGAAAACTTCCCTGACATCATGAAAGACGAAAGGATATCTATCCAAGATGCTCATTGAACCCCATATAAGATTGATCCAAAAAGAAAATCAACAAGACATATTATCATCAAACTTGCCAAAACCAAAGATAAAGAGAAAATTTTAAAAGTAGCCAGGGATAAAAGAAAGGTCTCCTACAAAGGAGAATCAATAAGAATAAGTTCAGACTACTCAGCAGAAACCATGCAGTCAAGAAGGCAATGGGATGACATATATAGAGCACTGAAGGAGAAAAACTGCCAGCCAAGGATCATTTATCTAGCAAAATTTTCTCTCAAATATGAAGGTAAAATTAAAACATTTACAGATAAACACAAGCTTAGAGAATTTGCAAAAACCAAACCAAAGATACAAGAAATACTAAAGGAAATTGTTTGGTCAGAAAATCAATAACATCAGATAACAGCACAACACAAGGTCACAGAACAGAACATCCTGATATTAACTCAAATAAGGAAATCACAAGAACAAATTAAGATTAATTTTAAAAAGAAAAAAATGCCCAAAATAGGGAATCCTTGAAGTCATTATATAAAAGATCACAATAATCAAAAAGAGGGACTAAATACAAGAGGCATAGAACTGCCACATGGAGAGTAAAACAAGGCAATATACAACGATACATGTTAGGTTTTTACTTAGAAAAATAGGGGTAAATATTAAAAGAGGTCTAACAATTCCATAACTCGAAATAAAAACCAAGAAAAACATAACGACCCAGCAAACATAAATTTGACTACAATGAAGATGAAGAACACACAATTTACAAAGAAAAACGTCACAGCACAAAAAAGTAAGTGGAAAAATGAAATTGTCAACAACACACATAAAAAGGCATCAAAATGACAGCACTAAACACATACTTATCTATAATTACACTGAATGTAAATGGACTAAATGCAGCAATAAGGAGACAGAGAGTCTCAGACTGGATAAGGAAACATGATCCGTCTATACACTGCCTACAAGAGACACACCTTAGACTTAGAGACACAAACAAACAAAAACTCAAACGAAGGAAAAAAATAGATCAAGCAAACAACAAGCAAAAAAGAGCAGGAGTAGCAATATTAATTTCTGACAAAATAGACTTTAAAATTAAATCCACCACAAAGGATAAAGAAGGACACTACATAATGATTAAAGGGACAATTGACCAGGAAGATATAACCATATTAAATATTTATGCACCTAATGACAGGCCTGCAAGATACATAAAACAAACTTTTAGAGAACTAAAAAGTGAGATAGACACCTTCACAATTATAGTATGAGACTTCAACACACCACTTTCGCAGAAGGATAGGACTTCCAGTAAGAAGCTCAATAGAGACACAGAAGACCTAATTGCTACAATCAACCAACTTAACCTCACAGACCTATACAGAACACTCCACCCAACTGCTGCAAAGTATACTTTTTTTTCTAGTGCACATGGAACATTCTCTAGAATAGACCACATATTAGGTCATAAAACAAACCTTTGCAGAATCCAAAACATCAAAATATTTACAAAGCATCTTCTCAGACCACAAGGCCATAAAAGTGGAAATCAATAACAGAAAAATCAGGGAAAAGAAATCGAATACTTGGAAACTGAACAATACCCTGCTCAAAAAAGACTGGGTTATACAAGACATTAAGAAGACAATAAAGAAATTCATAGAATGCAACGAGAATGAAAACACTTCCTATCAAAACCTCTGGGACACAGCAAAAGCAGTGCTCAGAGGTCAATTTATATCTATAAATGCACACATACAAAAAGAAGAAAGAGCCAAAATCAGGGAACTGTCCCTACAACTTGAACAAATAGAAAGTGCGCAACAAAAGAATCCATCAGGCACCAGAAGAAAGCAAATAATAAAAATCAGAGCTGAACTAAATGAAATAAAGAACAGAAAAACAATTGAAAGAATTAACAAAGCCAAAAGCTGGTTCTTCGAAAAAATTAACAAAACTGGTAAACCATTGGCCACACTGACTAAAAAAATAAAAGAAAGGAAACAAATAACCCAAATAAGAGACGAGATGGGCCATATCACAACAGACCCAACTGAAATTAAAAGAATCCTCTCAGATTATAACAAAAAATTGTACTCTAACAAATTTGCAAACCTAGAAGAAATGGATGAATTCCTAGAAAAACACTACCTACCTAAACTAACACAATCAGAAGTAGAACAACTAAATAGACCAATAACAAAAAAAGAGATTGAAAAAGTAATCAAAAAACTGCCAACAAAAAAAAAAGCCCTGGCCCGGATGGCTTCACTGCAGAGTTCTACCAAACTTTCAGAGAAGAGTTAACACCACTACTACTAAAGCTATTTCAAAGCATAGAAAATCATGGAATACGATCTAACTCATTCTATGAAGCCACCATATCCCTGATATGAAAACCAGGTAAAGACATCACAAAAAAAGAAAATTACAGACCTATATCCCTCATGAATGTAGATGCAAAAATCCTCAACAAAATTCTAGCCAATAGAATTCAACAACATATCAAAAAAATAATCCACCACAACCAAGTGGGATTTATACCAGGTATGCAAGGCTGGTTTGATATTACCAAAACCATTAATGTAATCCACCATATAAATAAAACGAAAGACAAAAACCACATGATCTTATCAATTGATGCAGAAAAGGCATTTGACAAAGTCCAACACCCATTCATGACAAAAACTCTCAGCAAAATAGGAATTGAAGGAAAATTCCTCAACATAATAAAGCGCATCTATACAAAGCCAACGGCCAACATCATTCTAAATGGAGAGAGCCTGAAAGCATTTCCCTTGAGAACCGGAACCAGACAAGGATGCCCTTTATCACTGCTGTATTCAACATTGTGCTAGAGGTCCTAGCCAGAGCAATTAGGCTAGACAAAGAAATAAAGGGCATTTGGATTGGCAAGGAAGAAGTATAATTATCTCTATTTACAGGCGACATGATCTTATACACAGAAAACCCTAAGGAATCCTCAGAAAACTACTGAAACTAATAGAAGAGTTAGGCAGAGTCTCAGGTTACGACATAAACATACAAAAATCGCTTGGATTCCTCTACATCAACAAAAAGAACATCGAAGAGGAAATCGTCAAATCAATACCATTCACAGTAGTCCCCAAGAAGATAAAATGCTTACGAATAAATCTTACCAAAGATGTAAAAGACCTATACAAAGAAAACTACAACATACTAGTGCAAGAAACTAAAAAGGACCTAAAAAAAAAAAAAGGATCTACATAAGTGGAAAAATATACCTTGCTCCTGGATAGGAAGGCTTAACATAGTAAAAATGTCTATTCTACCAAAAGCCATCTATACATACAATGCAATTCCGATCTAAATTCCAATGGCATTTTTTAATGGGATGGAGAAACAAATCACCAACTTCATATGGGAGGGAAAGAAGCCCCGGATAAGGAAAGCATTACTGAAAAAGAATAAGAAAGTGGGAGGCCTCACTCTACCTGATTTTAGAACCTATTATACAGCCACAGTAGTCAAAACAGCCTGGTATTGGTACAACAACAGGTACATAGACCAATGCAACAGAATTGAGAACCCAGATACAAATCCATCCACATATGAGCAGCTGATATTTGACAAAGGCCCAGTGTCAGTTAATTGGGGAAAAGATAGTCTTTTTAACAAATGGTGCTGGCATAACTGGATATCCATTTGCAAATAAATGAAACAGGACCCATACCTCACACCATGGAGAAAAACTAACTCCAAGTGGATCAAAGACCTAAACATAAAGACTAAAACAATAAAGATTATGGAAGAAAAAATAGGGACAACGTTAGGAGCCCTAACACAGGCATAAACAGAATACAAAACATTACCAAAAATGATGAAGAGAAACCAGATAACTGGGAGCTCCTAAAAATCAAACACCTATGCTCATCTAAAGACTTCACCCAAAGAGTTAAAAGACCACCTACAGACTGGGAAAGAATTTTCAGCTATGACATCTCTGACCATCTCCTGATCTCTAAAATCTATATGATTCTGTTAAAACTCAACCACAAAAAGACGAACAACCCAATCAAAAAGTGGGCAAAGGATATGAACACGCACTTCAGTAAGGAAGATATTCAGGCAGTTAACAGATACATGAGAAAATGCCCTCGATCATTAGCCATTAGAGAAATGCAAATTAAAACTACGATGAGATTCCATCTCACTCCAACAAGGCTGGCATTAATCCAAAAAACACGAAATAATAAATTTTGGAGAGGCTGCAGAGAGATTGGAACTCTTATACAGTGCTGGTGGGAATGTAAAATGGTACAGCCACTTTGGAAATCTATCTCGCGTTTTCTTAAAAAGTTAGAAATATAACTACTGTACAACCCAGAAATCCCACTCCTCGGAATATACCCTAGAGAAATAAGAGCCTTTATACGAACAGATACATGCACACCCTTGTTCATTGCAGCTCTGTTTACAATAGCAAAAAGCTGGAAGCAACCAAGGTGTCCATCAATGGAAGAATGGTTAAATACATTACGGTACATTCACAGAATGGAATACTACGCATCCATAAAGAATGGTAATGAATCTGTGAAACATTTCATAACATGGAGGGACCTGGAAGGCATGCTGTGTGAAATTAGTCAGATGCAAAAGGCAAATACTGTATAAGACCACTATTATAAGATCTTTAGAAATAGTATAAACTGAGAAGAACCCATTCTTTTGTGGATACGAGAGGGGGGAGGGAGGGAAGATGGGAGAGGGTTATTTACTGATTAGTTAGTAGATAAGAACTACTTTAGGTGAACGTAAGTACAATACTCAATACAGGGAAGGAGCTCAACTGGACTGGACCAAAAGCAAAAAAGTTTCTGGGATAAACTGAATGCTTCGAAGGTCAGTGGAGCAAGGGCGGGTGTCTGGGGACTATGGCTTAAGGGGACTTCTAAGTCAATTGGCATAATAAACTCTATTATGAAAACATTCTGCATCTCACTTTGAACTGTGGCGTCTGGGGTCTTAAATGCTAACAAGAGCCCATCTAAGAAGCATCATTTGGTCTCAACCCACCTGGATCAAAGGAGAATGAAGAACACCAAGGTCACACGATAACTATGAGCCCAAGAGACAGAAAGGGCCACATAAACCAGAGACTACATCATCCTGAGACCAGAAGAACTAGATGGTGTCCGGCCACAATCAATGACTGCCCTTACAGGGAGCACAGCAGAGAACTCCTGAGGGAGCAGGAGAACAGTGGGATGCAGACTCCAAATTCTCATAAAAAGACCAGACTTAATGGTCTGACTGAGACTAGAAGAATCCTCGCTGTCATGGTCCCCAAACTTTCTGTTGGCCCAGGACAGGAACCATTCCCGAAGACTACTCATCAAACATAGAAGGGACTGGACAATGGGTTGGAGAAAGATGCTGATGAAGAGTGAGCTACTTATATCAGGTAGACATTTGAGACTGTATTGGCATCTCCTGTTTGGAGGGGAGATGGGAGGGTAGAGAGGGTTAGAAACAGGCAAAACCGTCATGAAAGGAGAGACTGGAAGAAGGGAGCGGGCTGACTCATTAGGGGGAGAGTAAATGGGAGTATGTAGCAAGGTGTATATAAGCTTATATGTGACAAACTGACTTGATTTGTAAACTTTCACTTAAAGCACAATAAAAATTAAAAAAAAAAAAAAAAAACCTAAGCTAGTGTGGGCAATGTGAGTGAATGCTTGTATTCTAAGAGGTCAGCCTGCCCTGGATCAAGCTGCTCCATTGCCCTGTTGAGAGTCCAGGTGGCCCCTAGAAGCAGGCTCGAATTGAGCACCTATAAAATGCTGCCTTTCCTTAAGGCAGCCTGGGGATGTTGTGCTTCAGATGATCCTTAAGTAGTCCAGGAATTTAGTGTTTCCAGGTATCTTACCTAATGGTTCTGTTTCAGTCTCCTGGGCTGGGAGTGAAGCCAACTTGGCATTTCAGTGGCTATTGGCATATGTCCTCCTTATGTAAGGCAATTTTCTTTGGTTCTCCTAGGACCTAAGCAACTTTTTCCGGCCATTCTCTTTGCCCTCCTAAATCTCAGGGGTGGAGCAAGGTGGAAGAGGCTGACTAGCAGCACTGGTGCCCAGAAGTTGGAAGCCATCAGCAGGTGTACAGTGTTTACAGGGAGGTTGTTAATTGGATTGAAGGAAAAACCTCTGAGTGTATGAACGGGCCTGGCAGCAGGAAAAAGCTTTATTGGCTTTTTCTCTACCCAATGTTAGCAGAAAGTAGCCAGATTAGTTACAAACCCTTATCCCTTAATACTAAGGTATTGCTACAACTCAAGGGGGGATTGTAACCTGACCCTATAAATGCCAATAAATTTGCATTAGTCCTTAAACTAGCCCAAGCCAGATTTGGCCTGCCCCACATGCACAGAAGGGCCAGCTGTGACTGCTAATTGACCTCAGTGGAGGACGCAGCAACAGCTGGAATGAAACAGAAGAAAAATCATCACCCTGTTCCAAAGAGAGCAGTCCAACAAGAACCACATCATGTCCTGTTTTCTGACATCCTAGAATTTTCCCCCCACAGTATGCCTGTGAGGCCTCCATCTTATCGCGTAAATCACATACAAGCAAGCCCTGCTTCCCTGTAGCTCAGGAAGTGGGATCTGAGGAACTTCCTCCCTGTTCCTTGCTCTGCACATTGCAATAAAGTTACTTTCTCTTTCTCAAAGGCCAGTGTCCAGCTGAGGATGCCAGACAAGGACCCACCTTCCTGGGTTCAGTAACAATCTTAAATTATACTTTTTTGTCTGTTTTCCTACATTCCTAGTAAAAAATCAGGTCTTATCCATACCATATAGAATTTTTCTTTTTTTTAGTCTGGAAATCCATAGTCTATGAATTCTGACTTTGAGGTTTCAATACTGTCCTCAGATATGTTTAGCTGGGGATTAACTTTCTTTTGCTGACAATTATAAAGTATTGGTATTCAAGACTTTATTGCTCCCTGATTTCACTCTGGTACTGGGTTCACACCAGGTTAATGCCCTGTGAGTTGTAAAAGGAGACATTAAGATGACAGAGAGTGCTACATCTAATATTAACATTAGCATCTTCAGTGAATATTGACTGCTCCTAACAATAGCTTGATATATTATTATGCTAACAAACTATCTCCTTACTCTGTGCTCAATAAAACCTCTTAGCTCACCAAGACTAGGAGAGTATTATAGAGATGGCAGTAAATAAGAAAATATAAGCTGCCGTTTGCTTAAGAGTGTGGGTGCTAACCAAAAACATCAGCAGCTTGAATCCATCAGCCCCTCGTTGGAAATCCTATGAGGCAGTTCTACTGTGTTCCATAGGGTCGCTATGAGTCGAAATTCACTTGATGGCAGCAAATTTTTTGGTTTTAACCTGCCATGCAATATATAAATAAATATATGAATTTATTAATATATAACACTTGTTTATTATATGTTGACATTGACACTGCTAAGTACAATTATTGGACAAAATTTAATTACCTATTCAAGGTTCTTAGTGTACATTGCCAGATACGTGTCTATGTACATATCCATCTATAGAATATTATGATGGCAAATTCAGCAAAACTTTGCCAGCATTTGTTATTTGTTCTTATTTTTTAATTTCCAATTATGAAAGGCAAATATCTTCTCACCTTTTAAACTTTTACTTAATAACTTCATATTTCATGTTAAATAATTTTTAAATATTTAATATAAAATATTTAGTAAGCTTGTTAAAATAAAAATAGGCACTTGCTTTATTAAAATGTTTTTGTACTCTTTGATATTAATAAATTTATTTAAACAATTTCTTCATTGATATGCTTATTTTCTTTGTGATAGTTTTTAGGATGAATCAATAGGAGAATTTATAAAACATAAGCGTATGTGTATATTAGATAAGACATTTTCAGAATATTCTTCTCAAGAGGGTATATATTTTTTTTTCTTTTTGTCTTGTGCTTTAAGTGAAAGTTTACAATTCAAGGCAGTTTCTCATACAAAAACTTATACACACATTGTTATGTGACCCTAGTTGCTCTCCCTGTAATGTGACAGCATTTTCCTTCTCTCACCCTGTATTTCCCGCGTCCATTCAACCTGCTCCTGTCCCCCTCTGCCTTCTCATCTCACCTCTGGACTTAGTCTCATGTGTTATTTGAGCTAAGAAGCACACTCCTCACCAGTATCATTTTATGTCTTATAGTCCAGTCTAATCTTTGCCTGAAGAGCTGGCTACGGGAACGATTTTAGTTTTACGCTAACAGAGAGTTTGGGAGCCATCTCCTCTGGGGTCCCTCCAGTCTCAGTCAGACCATTAAGTCTGGATTTTTTTTTTTTACTAGAATTTGAGCTCTGCATCTCATTTTTCTCATCAGGGACTCTCTGTTGTGTTACGTATCAGGGCAGTCGTTGGTGATAACTGGGCACCATCTAGTTCTTCTGGTCTCGGGCTGATGTAGTCTGTGATTTATGTGGCTGTTTCTGTCTCTTGGGCTCATATTTTGCTTGTCTTTCATATTGTGCATTTTCCTTTGCTCCAGGCTGGTTGGGACCAGTTGATGCATATTAGATTGCTGCTTGCTAACGTTTAAGACCTCAGACACTACTCACCAAACTGGGATGCAGAACATTTTCTTAATGAACTGTGTTATGCTGATTGACCAAGATGTCCCCTAAAACCATGGACCCCAGACCGCGCCCCTGCTACTCTGTACCTGGAAGTGTTTGATTGTATTCAGAAAACTTCTTAGCTTTTGGTTTGGTCCAGTTTTGCTGACTTCCACTGTATTGTGTGTTGTCCTTACCTTCACCAAAAATAATTCTTGTTTTACTATATAGTTAGTGAATACCCTTCTTCCTCTCTCCTCACCCTCATACCCATCAATGACTGTTTTCTTCTGTGTTTAAACCTTTTCTTGAGTTCTTATAATAGTGGTCTCATGTAATATTTGTTCTTTTGTGACTAATTTCACTCAGCGTGATGCCTTCCGGATGCCTCCATGTTATGAGATGTTTCATGGATTCATCTTTGTTCTTTATCATTGCATAGTATTCCATTGTGTGAATATAGCATAATTTGTTTATCAATTCATCTGTTGATTGTTACCTATGTGTTTCCATCTTTCTGCTATTATAAACAGTGCTGCAGTGAACATGGGTGTGCATGTATTTATTCATGTGGTGGCTCTTATTTCTTCAGGATATATTCCAAAGAGTTGGATTGTTGGATCATATGGTAGTCCTACTTCTAGCTTTTTAAGGAAGCTCCAAATCTATTTCCAAAGTGTTGCTCAGCTGTGGATAAGTGTTCCAGTCTCCACAATCTCTCCAACATTAATTATTTTGTGTTTTTTGGATTAACGTGGGCCTTGCTGGGGTGAGATAGTATCTCATTGTAGTTTTGATTTGCATTTCTCTAATGCCTAATGGGAAACCCTGATGGCAGAGTGGTAATGAGTGGGGCTGCTAACCAAGAGGTTGGCAGTTCAAATCCACCAGGTGCTCCTTGGAAACCCTATGGGGCAGTTCTATTCTGTCCTACAGGGTCACTATGAGTTGGAATTGACTTGGCAGCAATTTTTTTTTTTTTTAATGCCTAATGACCACGAGCATTTCCTAATGTATCTGTTAGCTGCCTGAATGTCTTCTTTGGTGAAGTGCTTGTTCATGTCCTATGCCCATTTTTTAATTGGGCTATTTGTCATTTTGTTTGTTGAGGTTTTGCAGTATCTTGTGGATTTTAGACACTAGACGCTGATCAGATCTGTCGTAGTGAAAATCTTTTTCCTAGTCTGTACATTGTCTTTTTAGTCTTTTGGTGAAGACTTTCGATGAGCATAAGTGTTTGATTTTTAGGTGCTCCCAGTTATCTAGTTTCTTTTCTGGTGTTTGTGGATCATTAATAATGCTTTTTATACTGTTTATGCCATGTATTAGTGCTCCTAGTGTTGTCCTTGTTTTTTCTTCCATTATCTTTATCATTTTAGATTTTATATTTAGGTCTTTGATCTATTTTGTGTTAGTTTTTGTGCATGGTATGAGGTATGGGCCTTGTTTCATTTTTTTGGAGATAGATATCTAGTTATACCGCACCGTTTGTTAAGGAGACAGTTTTTTCCCTAGTTAACAGACTTTGGGCCTTTGTCAAATATCAGCTGCTCATATGTGGATGGATTTATGTCTGGATTCTAAATTCTGTTCCATTGGTCTATGTGTCTGTTGTTGTACCAGTACTAGGTTGTTTTGACTACTGTGGCAGTATAGTAGGTTCTAAAATCAGGTAGTGTGAGGCCTCCCACTTTGTTCTTCTTTTTCAGTAATGCTTTACTTATCTGGGGCCTCTTCCCTTTCCATACGAAGTTGGTGATTTGTTTCTCCATCTCATTAAAAAGTGCCTTTGGAGAGAGATAGTGCCAAGATAGCAAAGTAGTCAGATGCTTCCTGTGGTCCCTCTTACAACAAAGACTTAAAAAAAAAAAAAAAAACAAGTGAATCAATTATACACGACACCTTGGGGCCCTGAAAATCAAAGGCAAAGTTAAGGAATAGGACTGAGCACCAGAGGGAGGGAGAAATGGTTCAGAAGAAGCAAGGTGTTGCCAGACCTGACCTGGGGGAATCGCCACCACCAGGCCTATTCCACTGCTACAGCAAGTGCAATGAGGCAAGCAGAGGTGTTTAGGACTTGTTTTCCACCTCAGGGGAGGCCAAACAGTGGAGACTGCTCAAACTTCCAGAAAAAAGCGAGAAGCAGCTCATAATTGGCAAACAATATGTACCTGCATTTAGCCTACTGACATCCAAAAATACCCCTCCAGGAAAAACTTCTCAGCCACTTCCTTGCTCCCTTCCCACTCTGCACTGGGTCTGAGCTGACTACCTCCTGTGGGCCAGAGAAAGGACCTTGCATTCATCCTGAGCCATTCTCCCAGCTTTGGAGAGGGAAAAAATTAACAAACATGGAAAAAATAATCTGCTGGTTCCCCTAAGCCAGGAACTCAGGGCAGAAACAGCTCCTTTGCCTAGGCATAGGCATAAGGGGTTCACAGACTTTGAGTGCCTTTCACCACTGCATAGACCTCTGTGGGCCCATTTCAACAGCATAGCCCCTCATTAGCGCCGTACTACAGGGTATATACCTGAAGTCTATCTTCAATTGTTTCAGCTACATGGTGGAGAGGCGATTTCATGACATTTAACACTGCTCTGCCTATTAAGCAGGGTCCTCACTTATCCACATCAGGAGCCTGAGGACTGGTGGCTCCACCACCCATGACACCTAGGCATCCACAACAGGGTTCCAAGGATAAGTGGTGCCTCCCAGTCCTTACAGCCAACAACACTGGGTGCCCACAGTCCAGCTGCAAAACCCACCCACCTACGCATTCTAGGGAACAGGGACACACTTTCCTCACAGACACTGAGGGCCAGTTCTCAGCCCCCTGCCTTGCTTAGCACATGACCACCTACTACAGCCAGATACCTGTGCCTACACCAATCACCCCTGCTTGTCTACGGCTGTAGGTGAGAGCCTGCACCACACACTTGGTGACTATTTGGACACATGAGCTGAACCCATATAGGAAAAGTGAACAGACTTCTGGGCTCACAAGCCTAGTTATAGCTCTAACCACCTGGTGACAGGAAGTTAGAGCATCAAAAGAGCCAATAATCAAACTAGTTCACTCAAGCAGCCTAGTTGGGCATACCAAAACAAAACAAAACAAGAAACTAGGACACAGTAGGCAAACTTAAATACAATAACTTATTGATGGCTCAGAGACAACAATCAGTATCAAGTCACATAAGAACGCAGACCACTATGGCTTTAGCAAGCTCTCAAAACAAAGAATCAAGACACCTTCCAGATGAAGAGAACTTCCTGGAATTACCAGAGGTAGAATACAAAAAAATAATATACAGAACTCTTCAAGCGATCAGGAAGGAGATCAGGCAAAATGCAGAATAAGCCAAGCAGCACACAGTCAAAGCATTGGAGGAACTTAAGCAGATTATACAAGAGCACGGTGGCAAATTTAATAGGCTGTACTAATCTGTACAGAAACATCAAACAGAAATTCAGAGAATTAACAATAACATATCAGAATTAAACAATTCAATAGAAAGTCGTAAGAGTAAAATTGAGGCAACGGAAGTCAGATTTAGTGAGCTTGAAGATAAACCACTTGGCACCAACATATTTGAGGAAAAATCACATAAAAGAATTAAAAAAAATGAAGAAACCCTAAGAATTATGGGGGACTCCATCAAGAGGAGTAACCTATGAGTGACTGGAATACCAGAACAGGGGAGAATAACAGAAAACGCAGAGAGAATTGTTGAAGATTTATTGACAGAAAACTTCCCTGTTGTCACAAACAATGAGAAGATATCTATCTAACATGCCTATCAACCCTACATAAGGTACATCCAAAAGAAGGTCACCAAGACATCTTATAATCAAACTTGCCAAAACCAAAGATAAAGAAAGAATTTTAAGAGGGGTCAGGGATAAACAAAAAGTCACCTACAAAGGAGAGTCAATAAGACTAAGCTCGGATTACTGAGGAGAAACTATGTAGGCAAGAAAGCAATGGGAAGAGATACATAAAGCCTTGAGGGGGAAAAAAAAAACTGCCAGCCAAGAATTCTATATCCAGCAAAACTGTCTCTCAAATATGATGGAAAAATTAGGACATTTCCAGACAAACAGAAGTTCAGGAAATTTGCAAAAACTAAACCAAAATTGTGAGAAATACTAAAGTGAGTCCTGTGGTTAGAAAGTCAGTTACTTCAGATAACAACCCAAAACTAGTACACAGGACAGAGCAACCAGATATCAACCCAGAAAGGGAAATCACAAAATAAGTCAAAGCTAAAATGCTCAAAACAGGGAAACAAAAGTAATTATGTAAAAATGACAACATTAAACCAAAAAAGAGGGACTAAAAAATCTAGTCATAGACCTTCCATATAGAGAAGAATCAAGGTGATATAATGAAATAAAAGATTGGTTTAAACTTGAAAAACAGAGGTAAATATTAAGGTAATCACAAAGAAAACTAACAATCCTACACATCAAAAAAATAAATAAAGACTCAGCAAATACAAAATCAACGACAATGAAATAGAGCAAAAGAAAGTATATAATGAATTATGATGTTGGTGAAGAATATTGTATATACCATGGGCTGCCAAAAGAAGGGACAAATCTGCCTTGGAAGAAGTACAGCCAGAATGCTCATTAGAAGCAGTGATGGCAAGCCTTTGTCTCACATAATTTGAACACTTTATTAGGAGGGACCAGTCCCTGGAGAAGGACATCATGCTTGGTAAAGTAGAGGGTCAGCAAAAAAGAGGAAGACCCTCAAGGAGAAGAATTGATATAGTGGCTGCAGCAAAGTGTTCAAACATTAACAATAATTGTGAGGATGGCACAGGACCAGGCAGTGTTTCGTTCTGTTGTATGTATGGTCATTATGAGTGGGAACTGTCTTCATGGCATCTAGCAGCAGCAACAACAAGGAGCCCTGGTAACGCAATGGTTAAGTGCTCAGCTGCTAACCAAAAAGTGGGAGGTTGGAACCCACCAGGTGCTCCACTGGAGAAAAAACTTGGCAATCTGCTTCTGTAAGGATTACAGCCTGGGAAACCCTATGAAATAGTTCTACTGTGTCGTATAGGGTCACTATGAGTCAAAATCAACTCAACAGAACACAATAACAATGTTAGTATGCTCTCCACCTGGGAAAAGACCCGTGGTGATGGTGAAAATTCCTTTTCCTACCCCACCTCTGGACAGGAGAAAGGAGTTCCTTTCACCCTATTCATATTGTTCTAGGGTCCCCAAACAATGGGACAATTTAAAATAGTGATGACAACATGAATGTTTGAAATGACCAAATAATAATCCTTTCTATTTTTGGCATATAAATCAGAAGACGTCAAAAAGAAAAAAAAAAAGCAAGAGTGAAGTTGCTATAATAAAACACTTTCCATTGACATTTGGCTTATTAAGTATACATTGCTCAATATTCTCATCTTAAAAAAAAAAATTCCCGTGGAGTTGATTCCAACTCATGGCCACCTTGTGGGACAGAACAGAACTGCCCTGTGGGGTTTCCAAGGAGAGACTGGTGGATTCAAACTGTGGACCTTTTTTGTCTGCAGGTGAGCTCTTGACAACTGCACCACCAGGGCTCCATTGTCATCTAGAAAAAATTAAAAATAGCAATTATTATGGATTGAATTGTGGCCCACCCAAAATATGTGCTGGAATCCTAACCTTTATACCTGTAATGCCATGTGGGAATACGGTTTTCTTTGTTATGTTAATGAGGTCATATCAGCATAGGGTGTGCCCTAAACCTAATCACTTCTGAGTTATTAGGAACAGCATAGACAGAGACAAGCAAGCATATATGGGGGAAGAAAGATGCCACATGAAGATTGCCAAGGAACCCAGGAGCATAGGGACTACAGAAAAAAAAAGAAAGGATTTCACGCAGAACCCACAGAGACTTCCCCTAGAGCCAGCACCTTGAATTGAAACATCTAGTCTTCTAAATTGTGAGAAAATAATTTCTCTCCTTTAAATCCCCCCCCCCCCAATAAAAATGCCATTGGAATTTGAATCAGGATTGCATAGTATCTATAGATCACTTTGGGTAGAATAGACATTTTCACAATGTTGAGTCTTCTTATCCATGATCAAGGTATGTTTTTCCACTTGTGTAGGTCTCTTTCAGGAAACCCTGGTGGCATAGTGGTTAAGCGCTATGGCTGCTAACCAAAGGGTCGGCAGTTCGAATCCACCAGGGGCTCCTTGGAAACTCTTTGGGCAGTTCTACTCTGTTCTACAGGGTCACTATGAGTCGGAATCGACTCGAGGCCACTGGGTTTGGTTTTTTGTTTTAGGTCTCTTTTGGTTTCTTGCAGTAGTGTCTCCTAGTTTTCTTTGTATAGGTTTTTTTCACATCTGGCTAGATTTATTCCTAAGTATTTTATCTTCTTGGGGGTTATTGTAAATGGTATGGATTTGGTGATTTCCTCTTCGACTGTCCCTTCGTTGGTGTGGAGGAATCCAACTGATTTTTGTGTTTATCTTGTATCCTGATACTTTGCTGAAATCTTTTATTAGTTCCAGTAGTTTTCTTGTGGATTTTTTAGGGTTTTCTGTGTATAAGATCATAAACCAAAACCAAACCCGGTGCCGACAAGTGGATTGCGACTCATAGCGACCCTATAGGACAGAGTAGAACTGCCCCATAGTTTCCAACGAGTGCCTGGCGGATTTGAACTGCCGACCCTTTGGTTAGCAGCCGTAGCACTTAACCACTACGCCACCAGGGTTTCCATATAAGATTATATCATCTACAAATAGAGATACTTTTACTTCTTTCTAAACAATTTGTGCGCCCTTTATTTCTTTTCCTAGCCTAATTGCTGTGGCTAGGACTTCCAGCACAATGTCGAATAAGAGTGGTAATAAAGGGCATCCGTGTCTACATCTGTTCTCAAGGGGAATGCTTTTAGACTCTCTCCATTTAGTGTGATGTTGGCTGTTGGCTTTGTATAAATGCCCTTTTCTGTGTTGAGGAATTTCCCTTCTATTCCTATTTTGTGGAGAGCTTTTATCATGAATGGGTGTTGGACTTTGTCAAATGACTTTTCTGCATCAATTGATAAGATCATGTGGTCCTTTGTCTTTTGTTTTGTTTATGTGTTGGACTGCATTGATTGTTTTTCTAATGTTAAACCATCCCTGCACACCTGGTATAAATCCCAATTGGTCACCGTGGATTTTTCTTTTTGATATGTTAATTTTTATTGGCTAGAATTTTGTTGAGAATTTTTGTGTCTAAGTTCATGAGGGATATTGGTCTGTAATTTTCTTTTTTTGTGGTATCCTTACCTGGTTTTGGTATCAGGGTTATGCTGGCATCATAGGATGAGTTTGGGAGTATTCCATCCTTTTCTATGCACTGAAATAACCTTTAGTAGTAGTGTTAACCCTTCTCCGAAAGTTTGGTAGAATTCTCCAGTGAAGCCGTCAGGGTCAGGGCTTTTTTTTTTTTTTTTTTGGCGGGGGTTTGGGGTGGTGGTAATTGCCTTTTCAATCTCTTCCTTTCTTATAGGTTTATTTAGTTGTTTTCCAGTTTGTGTTAGTTTAGGTAGGTAATGTGTTTCTAGAAATTTGTCCATTTCCTCTAGGTTTTCAAATTTGTTAGAGTACAATTTTTCATAGTATTCTGTTATGATTCTTTCAATTTCATTTGAGTCAGCTGTGATATCTCCCACCTCATTTCTTATTTGGGTTATTTGCTTCCTCTCCTGCTTTTCTTCAGTCAGTCTGGCCAGTGGTTTATCGATTTTGTTGATCTTTTCAAACAACCAGCTTTTGGTCTTGTTAACTCTCTTGATTGTTTTTCTGTTCTCTATTTCATTTAATTCTGCTCTAATTTTTTTTTTCCTTTCTTCTGGTGCCTGAGGGGTTCTTTTGCTGCTCTCTTTCTATTCGTTTGAGTTGTAGGGATAATTCTTTGATTTTGGCCCTTCTTTTTGGATGTGTGCATTTATTGCTATAAATTGACTTCTGAGCACTGGTTTTCCTTTGTCCCAAAGGTTCTCATAGGATTTGTTTTCATTCTCATTTGGTTCTATGATTTCTTTGTTCTGCCCTTAATTTCTTCTATAACCCCATAGTTTTTAAGCAAGGTATTGTTTTAAGCAAGTGTTTGATTTTTTTCTTTACTTTTTCTGTTATTGATTTCTACTTTTATGGTCAGAAAGGATGCTTTGTAATATTTGGATGCTTTGGATTCTGTTAAAGCTTGCCTTATGGCCTAATACGTGGTCTCTTCTGGAGAATGTTCCATGGGCATTGGAAAAGGAAGTATACTTGGCTGCTGTTGGGTGGAGTGTTCTGTGTATGTCTCTGAGGTTAAGTTGGTTGATTGTGGCATTTAGATCTTCCACGTCTTTATTAAGCTTCTTTCTGGATGTTCTGTCCTTCACTTAAAGTTGTGTGTGGAAATCTCCTACTATTGTTGTGGAGCTCTCTATCTCTCTTTTCAATGCTGTTAGAGTTTGTCTCATGTATTTTGGAGCCCTGTCATTGGGTGTGTAAATATTTATTATGGTTATGTCCTCCTGGTGTATTGGCCCTTTAATAATTATATTGTGCCCTTCCCTATCCTTTGTGGTGGATTTTACTTTAAAGTCTATTTTCTCAGAAATTAATATTGCCACTCCTGCTCTTTTTTGATTGTTGTTTGCTTGATATATTTTTTTCAATCCTTTCAGTTTTAGTTTGTTTCTGTCTTTAGCTCTAAGTTGTATCTCTTGTAGGTAGCATATAGACGGATCATGTTTTTTAATCCCTTCTGCCACTCTCTGTCTCTTTATTGGAGCATTTAGCCCATCTACATTCAGCACAATTATTGATAGGTATTTTTAGTGCAGTCATTTTGATGTCTTTTTTTGGTGTGGTGTTGACAGTTTTTTTATTCCACTGAATTTTCTGTGTGAAGTCCTCTTTATATATTTTCCTGTTTTTCATTGTTGTTTGTTGTGTATTTGCTGCATCTTTATGTTTTTCTTTTTTTCTCTTTTTGATGAATAGGGTTGTTAGTTTCATTTGTGGTTACCTTAATATTTATCCCTATTTTCCAAGTTTAAACCACCCTTTTATATCTTTATATTGTCTTGACTTCTTATCCATATGTAAGATTATAGTCCTTCTTTTTTGTTTTAATGTTGTCATTTTTTACATAATAACCTCTGTGTTTTCCTGTTTTGAGCATTTTAGCTTTGATTTATTTTTGTGATTTCTGTATCTGGGTTGATTCTGGTTGTTCTGTCCTGTGTTCTCACCTTGGGTTTTTATACGACGTTATTGATTTTCTAACTGGAGGAATCCCTTTAGTATTTCTTGTAATTTTGGTTTAGTTTTTGCAAATTCCCTAAACTTCTGTTTGTCTGGAAATATAATTTTTCCATCATATTTGACAGACAGTTTTGCTGGATATCTAATTCTTGACTGGCAATTTTTTTTTCCTTCAAAGCTTTATATTTGTCATCCCATTGCCTTCTTGCCTACATGGTTTCTGCTGAGTAATCCAAGCTTAGACTTATTGACTCTCATTTGTAGGTAACCTTTCTTTTATCCTCAGCCATTCTTAAAATTATCTCTTTATTTTTGGTTTTGGCAAGTTTGATTATAACGTGTCTCAGTGACTTTCTTTTGGGATGTACCTTTTGTGCGGTTCAAAAAGCATCTTGAATAGATAACTTCATCAGTTAGTTTTCTGCCAACAAAGCTTCAGCAATTCTTTCTATACTGTTATCTCCACCCCCGCCCTGTTCTGTTACTCCAATCACTCATAGGTTATTCCTCTTGATAGAGTCCCACATAATTCTTAGGGTTTCTTCATTTTGTTTCATTATTTTATCTGATTTTTCCTCAAATACGTTTGTGTCAAGTGTTTTATCTTCAGTCTCACTAATTCTGACTTCCGTTTCCTCAATTCTGCTCCTATGACTTTCTATTGAGTTGTCTAACTGAAATTTTATTGTTAATGTTCTGGGTATCTGCTGTCTGTCTATGGATTCTTGTAGCCTATTGAATTTGTAATTACGCTTTTCTCTAATCTGAAGTTCTTCTATTGCTTTGGCTCTGTGGTTCTTGGCTTGCTCTGTGTTTTGCCTGATTTCTTGAGCCCATGAAGAGCTCTCTATATTAATCTTTTGTATTCTATCTCCTGTAATTCAAGGCAGTGATCTTCATCTGGAAGAATTTGGATCTTTGGTTTGGGAGCTTCCCGAAGCCACCATGATCTGCCTGTTTATGTGATTCGATATTGTCTGTTTTCTTCAAACCATCAATAAGTTATTATATTTATTTATTTTATGTTTGCTTACTGTGTCCTAGCTTCTTGTTTTCTTTTGTTTTGATTTGCCCAAATAGGTTGCTTGAGTGAGTTATTTTAATTATTGACACCTTTGAAGCTCTAACATCCCATCACCAGGTAGTTAGAGCTGTTACAAGGTATGTAAGTCCAGGAGTCCATTTATTTTTCTTGTATGGAGTCAGCTCAGGTATCCAGGTAGATGGTCACCATGTGTGTGGTACAGGCTCTCACCTGCACAAGAGCAGGATTGATGGTGTAGGCACAGGTATCTGGGTTCAGCAGGGGTTCATGCGCTGAGCAATGCAGAGGGCTGACAACTGCCCCCGAGAGTCTGTGAAGAAAATATGTCCATTTCCCTAGAGCACATAGGTGGCTGGGTTTTGCAGCTGGACTATGGGCACCCAGTGCTGTTGGCTGTAAGAACTGGGAGGTACCACTTTTCCTTGGACCCCTGTTGTGGGTGGCTAGGTGTCATGGGTGGAACCCCCAGTCCTCAGGCCCCTGATGTGGGTAGGTGAGGACCCTGCTTAATAGGCAGAGCAGTGTCAAATGTCATGGACTTGCCTCTCCACCATATATCTGAAGCAGGTGAAGTTAGACTTCAGGTATATACCCTGTTATACTGTACTGATGAGTGCCTATGCTGTAGAAATGGGCCCTGCAGGAGTAAAAGGCATTCAGAGTCCGTGGACTCCATATGCCTCTGCCTAGGCAAAGGAGATGTTCCTACCTTGAGTTCCTGGCTTAGGGGAGCCAGCACATTATTTTTTCTCTGCTTATTAATTTGTTCCCTCTCCAAGGCCTGGAGAATGGCTCACAGCATGCAACCAGACCTTTGGCCGGCCCAGGAATGTGGCTATCACTGAAGCCAGCTCAGGTTGTGGTGCACAGTGGGGCAAGGTCAGGTAAATTGGAAAGAGTTTTTCCCCAAAGGGGTGTTTTTTGATCCTGCAGTACGATAGATGCATGTACTTGTCTTTTGCCGATTGAGGGCCACCTCTCGCCAGTTCTGGAAGGTTGAGCAGACCCTTTGCTCTCTGTCTTTCCTGATGTAGTATATGCATCCTGAACACCTCTACTTGCCTCACTGCAGCTCATCAGCCCATTGGGCCTTCAGGGTGCCAGTTTTGACCAGGTCAGGTCTGGCAACTCTTCGCTGCTTCCAAACAGTCTCTCCCTCCCCCTGCTGCTCAGTCCCTCAAGAGGGACACTTCTTGACACTAACAAAGGATGAGTAACTCAGTTTAACACAATTAGAGTATATATATATTTGTGCATTTATTCAGTATATATGCTTATATATGCATATATTCAGTAAAATATGTATGTATATATTATATAAATGAGGGTGACAAAACAGACTAGGTGATCATTAAGGGAGATTCAAAATGAAGTTTATGGATGTTTGGAACTGGTTGAGTATAAGGTTTGGAATGCAATTTACTTAGTTTCATAAATATACAGACATTATATGAATGCATGTTTCTTAAATAATGTGCATTTGTACATGTAACTTAAAATATAATTCTTACAAATTTTTATACTTTCAAATTGGTGAAATTTGGTCACCTTAGATTACCTTTTAGTTTCTACTAATGCTTTGGCTGATTATAATCAGTACCACAGAGGGAAAAATGCATTGTTATAGGTATGTATTAACAAATTAACAAATGTGATAATTTTATTAATTGGGATTTTGGAAATATACACTTTTTTTCCACACACAAAAATTATCAGTAAAATTCTGTTTTTCTTCTCATAGGAAACCAAAAATGGATCTCCTACAGATTTGAGTATGAGAATAGAGAGAACATATAGTCCAAATGTTTTTTAAATTCATCATTTAGACAGAAAGTTACTTTCAATCATAGTTTTCATTGCTGCCAGAACATCTTTATTTGTAAAGCTGTAGATGATAGGGTTCAGTGTAGGTGTGAGGATGGTTTAGAATATTGCCAAGAACTTATCCTGGCCTGGAGTGTGGTAGGACCTCGGTCTCCTATATCTGAAAATAAATGGCCCATGGTATATCATGACCACAATCATGTGGAAGAAACAGGTAGAAAATGACTTTTTCTGTGCTTTTGATGATTTCATTTGGAGGACGGCAAGGAGAACTTGGACATAAGAAGCAAAGATCATAGAAAAAGGGATTACCAGGAAGATGACACCACTTACACAAACACCTCCTTCATAGTGCGATGTATCTACACATGACAACTTCAACATGGCTGAGATTTCACAAAAAAGTGATCAATAGCCCTCGAGCCACAGATGGGAAAGTGGAGGATGTAAGCTGTGTGAACTGTGGAGTTGATTGTCCCCATAAGCCAGGACCCATCAGCCATGAGAATGCTGACATGCTCATTCATGAGAATGGGGTAGTGCAGTGGGTGACAGATAGCTACATAGTGATCAAAGGACATTACTGCTAGGAGGAGGCACTCACCACCCAGGACAGTGAGGGAGAGAAATATCTGGAAACCACAACCTGTGAATGAAATTGTTCTGTTGCCTGTCAGAAAGCCAACAATCATTTTAGGAGCAATGTTAGAAATACGCAAGATGTCCATGAAAGAGAGATGGCTGAGCAGGAAATACATAGGAATATGGAGTCGTAAGTCCCTGGGGGTAAGGAGGATCATGTCTGTGTTTTCTGTTACAGTCATAACAAAAATGGTACATATAAAGGAGAAGAACACCAGATTTGTTTGGGAAGAAGAAAAGAGTCCCAAGAGAATAAAGTAACTGCAGGAAGTTTGATTCTCAAATCCTATCATAAATTCCTTTCTTTTATCTAAAAAGAAAATAAATAAATACCAGCTGGATCCCTGAAACCAAACTCACTGCCATCAAGTGGATTCCAACTCATGGTGATCCTGTAGAACAGAGTAGAACTGCCTCATAGGTTTCCAAAGCTGTAAACCTTTACAGAAGCAGATAGCCACATTTTTCTCCCATGAAGTGAATAGTGGGTTTGAACCACCACCCTTTTGCTTAGCAACCAAGTGCTTTAACCACTGTACTACCAGAGCTCTTAAAAACTGGATAGAAAAGTTTGTGTGTGGGGGGGGGGGCTAGTGTAAATCTCAACTTATTTACTCATTCCTATGTAATAAAATGAGAGTTGGTTATGTATATTTCACAAACACATTTAGTGAACTGTGAACCAGTTCTTAAAGTGAACATATTTCATAAGATAGCCGTTTATTTGAATCAACTAATGACACTCAGAATATTGAGTGGGATGTTAGTTTTATGCACTGTGAAAATCATGTTTATATATTCTTTACTAGATCCAGTCTTTGCTTAAATATCACTTTTTCAGAGTTCAATCCCTGAACAGCACACTTAAAATCTCAATGCCCCCATCCACCCCATCCTGACTCCCCTGATCCTCCTTACTCTATTCTTTGTTTTACTTTTATTTTACAAATCACATTTCATTTCCTAGCATATTAAATGATTAACTTATGAGGTATGTCAATTGCTGTCTTTCCTTTCCATCAGAATTTTCGCTTCATGATGGGAGGTCTCAGTCTTCACCGCTGTAACCCACGTGCCTAAAAGAGGGCTTGGAGGAGACTGGTTCCCAATAATGTTTGTTGAATAAGTGAATGAAATGAATGGATCACAGAACTCAATTTTTTTCTCTGATATGCTTTTCATTTAGATAATGCTTAGAGAAAATAAAATTTATTATTTCTAAGACATTCTAAAAATAGCATATACCGAAATGCAGCAAAACAAGCTTCATTCACTTTTCAAATATAAAAATGAAACCTTTATTCAGTTCAATATTTACATTTAACAATATTTTTTTGCCAGGTGTTTTAACTTATAGAAATTGAATCATAATTTAATAATTCTGTATGCATATATGAGGAATCACAGGTGTTAGCAATATTATTTGTTTAACTTGGATAAAACCACTTGCCATCAAGTCAGTTCTGACTCGTGTGTCAGAGTAAAACTGTTCCCCATTGGGTTTTCAATGGCTGATTTTTCAGAAGTAGATTGCCAGGGCTTTCTTCCAATAAGCCTCTGGATTGACTCAAATCTCCAACATTTTGATTAGCAGCCTGGTGTGTAAAACTTTTCATCACTCAGGGACTTGTTAACATGGATAGTAATTACTGAGATCCGCTTTGTAATTATTTATGTACCTTCTGTATGTATGACATATCCCTCAATATAGATAAATATAAACATACATACATGTACTCACATATTCATAAATAAATGTTGTAATTTATGAAAATGCCAATACAGTTTTCTGGCTTTGAATTAATGATAAAATCACCCAAAACAAACAAAAACAAATTTCATTGCTATTTTATTAACTCTGATATTCATAAATTTGAATAAAATGAATTTTGATTTTCACTTTGTAAAATAATATAAGATACAAACGTGGAAATCATGCCACTGATAAGATACAGATGACATATTTTTCTGTGTTTTATTTTTGTTTAGATTATTCATTATGAAATACTGTATTTTTACCAAATAAGGTATTCCTTGTACATTTGTTTACATTTATCTACACATGTAACTAGTCCTAGCTATTTGACTGGTTTCATCTCTCCCACAGCTCAATAAAATTTAATAGGTTCATATGTACTGGCAGTGGAACCTCCCATGAGCTCATGAGCTGATTGATCATAATTAAATTTCCAGAATCAATAAATATATCACATTTATCATATCTGAGGCAAACTTGTTGAATTTTTTTCTCACTCTCCAGAATCATATCCTCTTTCTGATCTTGCTTTTTCCATTAATGATTTCCTCTGTTATAACCATTCTCATTCAAAAATTAGGATTCCATGTTAGTGTCAAGATAAGGGACAATGTCTGTTTGCTACTGAATCCTCATTGCCTAGCAGTGGGCCTGACTCATTGTAGGTGGTCATTAGACACTTGTTATAAAATGATTTGCTTATTTTTTAGATTCTCTGATATTAAACTACTTTCAATGTCTAATTAAGTCTTTCTTTCCTGTATTTCTTACTTGCGTTTGCACTTGTACAGAGTTCATGCTGTCTGCACAGTGATGTTTATATTTATTCCCTAACTCCGTCATAGTCTTACTTTCACCACCTTCCCCCAACTTCCATGAGGCACCTGAAGTTTTGGCAACCCTTTTTCATGATTCTTTGTCTAACCCAGTATGGCCTAACCCATAGTCCCATGATGCTGGAATAATGAGTATTCTATTATTCCACCATACCTTCTGTGGTGTCTAGGAGCATTTCAATTTTGGTGGAAGTCTATGATTAGACCAGAAGAGGAATGTTTTAGTAGTGAGTATACAAATTTTAAGTCAAAAAGTGGAGAAAGCACGTGCTACCTATCACATAGCCTTCTCCACATGTATGAGGCTTTTTCCAAAAATAAAGTCTGTTTTTCTCCAATCTAGCTACAAATAATCCTCATTTTATTATTCTAAATGTTGGAGAAGAGATATGACATGCTGTTTACACTCAACTATCATCTATAAGTTTAGAGGATATTCAGACAATATGCTCTATATATGATTATGTTTTAAGTTCTTCAAGAATTCTGTGGATCCAAGGTTTTTAGCAAAATCTTACTGTATATTGTACATCTGTCTGTGTCTTTGTTGCTGTGCTATTGTTAAGTGCCATAGAGACAGTTCCGACTCATAGCTACACTATGCACAACAGAACGAAACACTGCCAGTCCTGTGCATCCTCATAATCGTTATGCTTTAGCTCATTGTAGCAGCCACTGTGTCAATATTTCTCATTGAGGGTATTCCTCTTTTTTGCTGACCCTCTACTTTATCAAGCATGGTGTGCTTACCCAGGGACTGAACACTCCTGACAACATGTCCAAAGTATGTAAGATGTAATCTCACTATCCTTGCTTCTAAAGACCATTCTTGTTGTACTTCTTCCAAGACAGATTTGTTTGTTCTGTTGGCAGTACGTGGCATATTCAATATTCTCCAATTCCACAATTCAAAGGCATCAATTCTTCTTTGATCTTCCAGCTTTCACATGCATAGGAGGCGACTGAAAACACCATGGCTTGAGTTAGGCATGCCTTAGTCCTCAAGGTGACATCTTTGCTTTTTAACACTTTAAAGAGGTCTTTTTTGGCAGATTTGCCCAATTCAATGTGTCTTTTGATTTCTTGACTGCTGCTTCCATGGCTGTTGATTGTGGATCCAAGTAAAATGAAATCCTTGACAACCTCAATCTTTTCTCCATTTATCATGATGTTGCTTATTGGTCCAGTTGTGAGAATTTTGTTTTCTTTATGTTGAGGTGTCATCCATACTGAAGGTTGTGGTCTTTAATCTTCATCAGTAAGTGCTTCAAGTTCTCTTCACATTCAGCAAGCCAGTTTGTGCCATCTGCATAACGCAGATTGTTAACGAGTCTTCCTCCATTCCTGATACCTCGTTCTTCTTCATATAGTCCAGTTTCTTGGATTGTTTGCTCAGCACACAGATCAAATAGGTATGGTGAAAGGATACAACCCAGATGCACACCTTTCCTGAGTTTAAACCATGCAGTATCCCCTTGTTCTGTTAGAATGATTGCCTCTTGAATCTATGTACAAGTTCCCCATGGGCACAATTAAGTGCTCTGGTTTTCCCACTCTTCGCAACATTATCCATAATTTGTTATGATCCACCCAGTCGAATGCTTTTGCACAGTCAGTAAAACACAGGTAAACATCTTTCTGTTATTCTCTGCTTCCAGCCAGGATCCACCTGAAATCAGTAACGATATCCCTGTTTCCACGTCCTTTTCTGAATCTGGCTTGAATTTCCAGCAGTTCCCTGTTGATATACTTCTCCAGCCACTTTTGAATGATCTTTGGCAAAATTTTACTTGCATGTGATATTAGTGATATTGTTCTATAATTTCCTCATTTGCTGAGATCACCTTTCTTGGAAATGGGCAAAAATATGGATCCCTTCCAGTAGATTGGCCAAGTAGCTCTACTAGATTTCTTGGCACAGATGAGCGTGCATTTCCAGCACAACATCTGTTGAAACATCTCAATCAGTATTCTGTCAATTCCTGGAGCCTTGTTTTTTGCCAATGCCTTCAGTGCAGCTTGGACTCCTTTCTTCAGTATCATTAGATCCTGCTTATATGAGCAATTGATGGTCTGCTCCCCATTCGGCCCCTGGCATTGTTCTGACTAATGATATTGAACTTTTCCATGGTCTCTTTCCACAGATGTAGTTGATTTGATTCCTGTGTATTCCATTTGATAAGGTCCACATGTATAGTTGCCATTTACGTTGATGAAAAAAGGTATTTGCAGTGGTGAAGTCATCGGTCTTGCAAAATTCTATCATGTTATCTCTGGCATCGTTTCTATTACCAAGGTCATATTTTCCAGCTACTGATTCTTCTTTGTCTCCAACTTTCACATTCCGATTTCTAATAATTATTCAATGCATCCTGATTGCATGTTTGATCAATTTCAGACTGCAGAAATTGGTAAAGATCTTCAATTTCTTCATCTTTCTTGTTAGTGGTTGTTGCATAAATTTGAATAATAGTCGTATTAATTGGACTTCCTTGTAGGAGTATGGATATTATCCTATCACTGACAGTGTTGTACTTCAGGATATATCTTGAGATGTTCTTTTTGAAGATGAATAAATGTTGTTGTTCCCAGCATAGCAGACCATATGACTGTGTGATTGAAAATGGCCAATACCAGTCCATTTCAGCTCACTAATGCCTAGGATATAAATGTGTGTGTGTTCCATTTCATTTTTGATGACTTCCAATTTTCCTAGATTCATTCTTCATGCACTCCACTTTCTGATTATTAATGGATGTTTGCAGCTGTTTCTTCTCATTTTGAGTCATGCCACATCAGCAAAACGAAGGTCCCAAAAGCTTGACTCCATCCACATCATTAAGGTTGACTCTACTTTGAGGAGGCAGCTCTTCTACAGTTGTCTTTTTAGTGCGTTCCAACCTGAGGGGTTCATCTTCCAGCACTATATCCAACAATGTTCTGCTGCTATTCATAAGGTTTTTACTGGCTAAATCTTTTCAGAATTAGATTGCAGGGTCCTTCCTAGTCTGTCTTAGTCTGTGAGCTCAGCTGAAATCTGTCCATCATGGGTGATCCTGGTGGTATTTGAATACTGGTGGCATAGCTTCTAACATCACAGCAAGATGCAAGCCCCCACAGTAAAACAAACTGACAGACATATGTGTCTTTACAGATAACTAATTTATTTATCATTTTGAAGAAGCAATCAATGAATTCAGTCAGCTTAGTCTAAAAATTAACCAAGGTACATTATTTTCTATCTAACTTTTCTGATTGAGCTTAAAATAGCCGCTTCGTTTATAAGGCAATATGGAATGAGATTATGGAGAAAGGAATAAAAAGTAGCATCAGCATGAATCATGTAGGTCATTTAATGGTAAGAAAATTTAATGCAAAGAAAGAATTACCACTATTATATTTTCTAGACATATCCCACCTACTTCAAATAATAACTTCATGCGATTAAAATGTGTGTGTGTCACATTTCTCACAATATCAAAAAAGTCTTCATTCACAAACATGTTGTATGGCTTCCTAAATTAACTTAGCCAAAGAACCCAACCAATTTGTACAAGTAGACAAAGTGATTGATTTTTGTCAATGGAACTATATAAGACAGTGTGTTTATGCCAACTACTGAATCAGACTGTTCTTAACTGGTTACTATCCAAATAATTCACTGAATTTACTCAGGCTTTCCTCCCCAGGGATAAAAAAATCCTTTCTTACCCTTTACTCACTGATTCCTCTACATTCAGGAAGCTCTTCTCATTTTGTATTTATCAAAATTCTCAAATATTGAGAGACTCCATTAATTTTTACTTAAATAGATTCCAAAATATTTTGTTTCATTTATTTATTAGATCTATCATTTTAAAAATGAAACAAAATATTTCCTCAAATCTTTATTTAATTGAAGCCACATTGTTCACTTATATTGATATGACTACACATTCGTATGTCAACTTAATTTCTTCCAACATTATTTCTTTACGTTAAATTTTTTGATCATGAGATAAATTCTAAATAAGTTTTGACTTGGAAATATATTTTTTAAGTATTTGATATAAAAACCTTGGGGAAATTAAATCTTATGTGCTCACTTATATATTATATTCCATGTAAATAATTTTTATTGGAACTTTTATATTAAAAAAACCCCTATAATTTAACCTTTTCATTACTAAATTATTATTTTTTTAATCTTTTTGATTCTTTGTGTTTTCACTGATTTGAAGGTCTCTTCAGAATTTTTTCATATGAGTTATGGATTTTGAGATATGTGATCTGATAGTACAAGTGAAAAATAAGGTGAGTGGTACTGTGGTGCCTCTGATCAGCGGTATGCAATATGCCAATAAGAATTAAATGGAAAGTTTATTGCAAGTACTTTCCTTTAGGTTATATGGGGAAGATCTCATTTTCCAAATATAACACAGAAAAACCAAGAAACACCAATTGAGACTCCCTAACTATTGCATAAAAACCCATTGTCATGAGTCGATTCTAACTTAAAGTGACCCTGTAGTACAGAATAGGACTGCCCTGGAGAGTTTCCAAAGTTCAGCTGGTGGATTCAAACTGCATACATTTTGGTTAGCAGCCATAGCTCTTAACCATTGCACCAGCAGGGCTCCAACTATCACATAGGAAAGTTATAATCATGCTTACAAGCCTTATCTCACAGAAATAAAGGGAAAAAGATGAAAGTTTAGAAAACTCATACATCCAGGAAGTATCGTCTCATAGAATGCTCAACCTACACAACATTGAGCCTCCAGTTCAGGTTTGCTGAGCCTTACACATTTCAAAAGGGACCCACCTCAAAGTACAGGGTTCAAGTGCTCCATATGATTTCCAAGGAGTGGCTGGTGAATTCAAACTGTATAACTTTTAGTTAGCATGTGTAGCAGCTCTTAACCACTGTGCCACCAAACCCTTTGCAGTTGAGTCAATTCTGACTCATAACAACCGTATAGGGCTTCCTAAATGCATTAAAAAAAAAAAAAAAACAACCCAGTGCTGTCGAGTCGATTACAACTCCCAGCAACCATATAGGACAGAGTAGTACTGCCCCATAAAGCTTCCAAGGAGCACCTGGCAGATTAGAACTGCTGGCCCTTTGGTTAGCAGCTGTAGCACTTAACCACTACGCAACCAGGGTTTCCTTCTAAATGCATTAGAACCAGAATAATGTGCTACCTACACAGTCCAGAGGCATAGAAAGTGGCTGGTATATGGTTATACCAATAGTGATGACAGGGATAAGCTCTAACATAAAATCTTCAAATGTCAAGTTTACTGGGTTGGTGACTAATTGACTCCAAATAGCTGGTTTTCACAGTAATACACTCACCTACAATGAAATTTCATGGATGAGGCAGTGGTCAAACACTGACTGGAAATATATTGATAGAATGAAATCATTTTATTTTAATTGGTTGATATGTGATATGGGCATAATAAATGTATAATAGATATTAATTAGGAATCAACATAAATGTATAATAGATATTAATTAGGAATCAACTCGACGGCACTGGGACTGTGAGTCTGAGAATGAGTGTGCTATTACTCAAGTAAGTGTATTCAGAAAATATCAATATAAGCAATCTACTTCTTAATGCTTTGAAAAGAGGTAAGGAAGGAAATCTAATGGAAATTCAGGCTCTCGCATGTATTTCATTTTCTCTCAGCCTCATGTGTATATGAAGCAGCAATCTGACATAGATATATCTGAAATTATTTTCTATTGAATGATGGTGACCATATTACCTGTCCAATAGGATTGTTTTGAAGATTAAATGAGACTGATTAGATAACATACTTATACACCCACATACACACACATATAGGACAGAGTCTGGCACTTATTTAAGTACTCAATAATTATTACTATTTTTTATTTTGTTACTGTATTATTATTTCTATTATTACTGTTTTATGATTATTTTGTATTCCTTAAATACACAATTAAGCTATTACATACCAGAGACAGGGAGAGGAGGAAAGGGCAGAGAAAGAGAAAGAGAGAGATTGATTCAGAATATGATAGAATATGACTGAGTAAAACAAAGTTTGATTCAATGTGGTGAATAAAAAATATACCATTTACTCACTGACTGGAGAAATTGGTCCATGAGGATGCCTGGGGGAGAAAACAGTATGTTCGGGTTGGCTTTTTTATACATACACACACATACAAGTGTATGTGAAGAACAAAACATGGCAGGCATGAAGACGAAAGAGCAAAGCATATGATGTTTTTGACCTTTATTCTGAAATTAGGTGCCTCAACTCCTCCCAATTTCTCTTCATACTAACCGTTTGATGTTTTAATTAACCATTTTTTGCCCTTTTGTCTTTGCGTGACACAGCATCATAATACACTGAGTCATTGCAAGTTGATGACATGTCTGTCTCTTGCTTCCACCACCCCAGTTTAGGGGAATCCTGTGATATGTATCTCATACTGACATGGAATTCATCGTATTTGGTGCTCAGCTGCCCAAGTGAGTACCTAAAGTCAGTGAATGGTACCACCTGTGTACAGTTGCTGACTGCAGAAACCAGAGTATCATCTTTTACTTCTTTCTACCTCTGTACTTTTCCATATACAAATTACCATCCCCTGGCTATTCTATCAATGGGAATGCTTCTCATTAATTATTCATCTACCATGAAACATGTGTGGCCCTTGTAGCTCTAAAGTATTCATTCTCCCTTTCTCTCTCAACTGAACAGAACTTGTGTGGGCTCAGTGTCACCCATGTAAAATCATACTCCATTCTCCTTGGAGACCAATAGGCTAAATTTTGGACAATAGGAACAGAAAGGTGTTGGGGACTGCTTGCTATGTCCTGCTGAATTGCATAGGGATGTGATAATGTGGTCCTGCTGTCATCCTGGAACAATTGCTAGGGACAAATCCTAGGAATACAGGGCAGAAATATAGCCACCAGGAAACTTCCTATTATCCAAGAGTTACAGAAGTAGCCCTAGTGTAACAAAATACAGACATTTTTCCTATAGATATGTTAAAAAAAAAAGCTTCTTTAGTGATTAAGTGCCTAATTATCAGGTCTCTTTTACTCAAGATAGATTCTAATTATCTCAGATAATGCACTTAATAACTGCAAGGGATTAAACTTATATATATTATGCATATATTATATATATACACATATATACTGCATTGTGATGGAAGAAAAAGGAAGGACTCAGATGATTCTGAGAAGCTGGGTGAATGCATTATGTGGTAGTTATCAAGATATTTGTTTATTCTGTCACTTGCTATACCATGGAAGGCAAATTCAGTGACGACTAAAGCTATGGAGATAGATCAAAGATTAGAAAAGTTCAAAATATCAGCCTTTGTCTTGCCATTCTCATCAAAGTCCAATAAGAGAGAGATGAAGTTAATCTAGAGTTAGTAGAGTAGAAATATAGCTCTGCTCATAAAAGATCCCTCTGCCTGAAGGGCATAATAAAAAATCACTCCAGTCCTATTAGGAAACTTACGGAGATGACAATGTCAACTATTTTTGTACCTAAACAAAAGGCATGGATTCAGAGTGTCAACCTTATAAGATGAATCTATGGCTCAGAATTCATCAAGCATTTTCTGTTTAGAGTAGTAATTTGCTTGTCACAATGGAGTATGTTATATTTATTCCACTCAAGTCAATTGTTGCAACTCTTCTCAACACAGCCACCTTTGACAATGCCAGAATAATCAAGTGACAACTCTACCTTGGTAGACTTTTTCGGCCGGAAGTTACTTGCCGATGGAAATTGCTACAAGGCAACAAAGGAAAGGAAATCTGAGCCTGATAAGTATCATTGCATGGATTCAGAACCCTAAATAATTTCCTAGATCACAGCGCCCATATTAGCAGGAATTAGGCTGCAAAGTTTGTGCATCACTGAAAAACCTCCAGTTTCCCCTACAGATCAGGCAAGAAAGGAGGATTATGGGCAGTGAAAAAAACACCAGAAGGGTAATATCAAGAGTGAAAGAGCATAGTGGATAAAGATAATTCTTTCAGAAGGCCAAACCCAGTACTGAGGGTAAATCCACCAGTGCAACTTTTCCAAAGACAGAGGAGGAAATTGTTCCTGTTTCTGTCAATCAAAAGTCCTTGGATTATTATTATTTTTTTAATACAAGAAAATTAAATTGCATGTATTATAAGTTAGCTTATTTCTGACTTATTTGGGTCATTTAGATTTTTTCTCAGTTTTTGTTAGTAAAAGTAATGTAATAAATATAATTACGCCTCTAGCTTTTCTCTTTTGGGGAATATTTTCTGAAACACAAATAAAATTTTATGTTAAAGCTAAGTAAGTTTATATTTCTCTTAAGTTATTTAAAATAATTTTCAAATGATGTTTCATTTATCTAAATGAGCTGTCATTAATTTCTTATTTGATTGCATTGATTTTTGAAAATCTAGCCTATTAAAAAGCATGTCTTGACTTTATTTCTTATTCAATTTAGTACATTATATACATAGAATTAATTTAGAATGTTATTAATTTTTGTAATGAAAGTGTCCAGTAGGAAAATATTAATGAGAAAAAAGTCACAAAGTTGGGAAAATAAGAGGAAGGCAAAGTAATGTTCTGATATAATTGTTTGTTATCCTTAACAAAGGAAACATTAGATCACAAATTTGGTGGAGGGGCTCATGTATCTAATCATTTTACATTTTAATTCAAAATGATTAGCATTTACCTTTATAAGATGGAAACCCAAGATATTTACATTGTAATGATAATTCAATTAATTTCCTGCTTCTAACTTCTTCTCACATAAATTCATTTCCTGCCCTACTGCTAGATTATTTTTTCGGGAACACAGTTCTGAGTATGCAAACACAATTTAATAATAAAAAAAGAAAAAAAATTTTTTTTTTTTGATTCCATAAAATCTCCCAATCTTTAGTTCCCACGTTCCAGTGAAACTGAAGTATTTACAATTACATAACTGCCTTTCTAGTCTCTTTTCCTTGACAGGGGTTATTTTGTTCATGTCAACAGTCCTACCCACCATTTCTAAGGACTTTTACATCTTTCATTCTCCAAGATTTACATGAAAAATCCTCCCTCCTGGGGCCTGTCTTGCTCTCTTTAGAGCAGATGATTCTCTCCCTCTTAGGATCCAGCAGCTCTGTCAGGGCATCTGTTTAATCTACATTGTCTCAGTTTATGTTAGGCATACTCTGATACTGTGCAGTAGTGCACTCTACTGTACCCTGAAGATGACCAAGGCACCCACTAAAGCCTTCTTCTCTTACCACATGTGACCTACCAGTCTCATTCCATCTAGGACTTTCTAGTCAGTTTCTGTCACATTTAACATGCTAGGATGGCTGGCACCTTAGAACCTCAAGCAATATCCTTCCCCTGCTACCAGACAGACACCTACTTCAATGTCACTTCCTGGAATAACTGGGGGCATTAGATGATGCCATAATTGAGAAATTTTCTTCAAATTAGTTGTTAGTTCACTGGGAGAAAGAGAAATTATTTGGAAGCAGCAAGTAGAAGCAGAGAAGACAGCTACCCACCTGTGGCATGTGGCTTGTGGGAGAGGAAACCATATCCTTTTGATAGGACAGCAGAGAAAACCTTGTCTCCATGGGATGACAAGAGAAGGAAGGAAAGGGAACAGGCAAAAAATATTTTCAGTGTGAAAAAGGGGAGAGCACTGATGACAAACCAGGTATTCCTTAGGGTTCGATAGAAGAGTTTGGGTGTCATAGGGTAAAAAGGAGACAGAGTCTGTTTTGACATATTTCTGAACAAAATAAGAATAGGCATTTGTTGGGAAAAAAAAATGCCTTCTCTGTCATTCTCTGTCTTCCTAAATCCCATTAAACCCACTGTGGTCTAGTTAACTGTGACTCATAGCCACCCTATAGGACAGAGTAGAATTGCCCCATACAGTTTTCAAGGAGCACCTGGCAGATTCAAACTGCCGACCCTTTGGTTAGCAGCCGTAGCACTTAACCACTATGCCACTAGAGTTTCCCTCTCTCTTGCTATCATAATTTATTTCTACTAGTCAAAACCTGAGGGCACAGTGTCTGTTGATGGATCTGTTATGTAAACTCTATAGAAGTTCTACCAGGGCAGAGCATTTGGTGGACCTCAAATTATTTCTTTTTCATATCCACAGCCTATTTAAAGATGCCATATTTCTTACCTGAAAATTATATATATGTGTATACTCATTTGCCATCAAAAGATAAGGAATATATCCACCAGGACCCTAAAATCTTAATTTTTAATCATCATTTTGACATTTCAGCAAAAAGGTGTTCCTAGGAAAATGTTTCGTTTTTTCAATGGACATAATTCCTCCAGTGAAGTTCACATATTTTCTTACAATACGTTATAAAAAACAAACAAAAACTTACAGTTTTAAGCAAAGTAGAGGTGGGAAAAAATGTATTATATAAATGCCTTTATCATGAAGCAATGAATGAAAACAGTCATGTCAGAAAATGGATATTAATAAGCAACTAACTCAATGTATAATTTTATCAAAATTTTCAAATATTCATATATTCTTTACTTGAAGACTGCCAAGTTGTATTTGCTTTGGAAGAATGTGCATGTTTGTTTTCAAAGACTAAAATAGATGGTTCACACAAAAAAGACACACAAATGGGCAGTGTTGTTGCTGTGTGCTGTCAAGTTGATACCAACTAATGCTGACCCTATAGGACAGAGTAGATCTGCCCCATAGGCTTTCCTAGGCTGAAAACTTTATGGAAGCAAATATTCAGGTTTTACATCCTGCAGAGCTGCTGGTGTCCAATAAGCAATGCAAAAGTTCTTAACATCTTTTGTCGTCAGAGAAACTCAAATTAAAACAACAACGAGATACTACAGCATCCACTAGAGTTGCTAAAATAAGAAAGGTTGACTATACCCAACATCGTAGCCAATGTGGAGCAACTGAACGTGCACACATTGTTGGTGGGAGTATAAAATTGTAGAGCTGCATTAAAAACAGTTTATTAAAAAGTTAATCACACCTCTACCAAGAGAAACAAGTGTGTATGATCACAAAAAGGAAGGTTAATAGCAGCTTTACTCATCAAGACAACAAACTGAAAATAGCCCAGCTGTCCATCAACAAAATAGTGGATACACAAATTGTGATATATTCATACAGTGGAATAATACTTAGAAATAAAAAAAGAACAACCTACTGATAAAGGTAAATGTGGAGGAATTTTTAAAATATGTAAATTAAGCTGAGTGAAAGAATCCAGGCACAAACAATTACCTACTGTAGACTTCCATGTGTATGAAATTCTGGAATACATTAAACTAAATGATGGTGTAGTACATGAACAGGGGACTGCCAGAAATTCAAGATGGATTCAGAAGAGAACATGGAAAAAGGGTTATCAGACAGATCTTGGCTGATGGCAGAGAATACCGGAAAGATGTTTATCTGTGTTTATTGACTGTGCGAAGGCATTCAACTCTGTGGATCATAACAATTTATGGATAACATTGTGAAAAATGGGAATTCCAGAACAATTGATTGTGCCCATGCAGAACTTGTACGTAGATCAAGAGGAGCCATTAAAGGGAACAATGTGGTTTAGGGTTGTATCCTTCCAACATATTTATTCAATCTGTATTTTGAGCAAGTATTCTCAGAATCTGGACTATGTGAAGAAGAATGCCGTGTCAGGATTGTAAGAAGATTCATTAACAGCTTGCAATATGCAGAAAACACAATCTTGCTTCCTGAAAGTGAAGAGGACTTGATGCACTTACTGATGAAGATCAAAGACTATAGCTTTCATTATGGGTTATACCTCAACATTTAAAAAAAAAAAATCCTCACAACTGGACCAATGAGTAACATCATGATAAACAGAGAAAATATTGAGGTTGTCAAGGATTTCATTTTATGTGGATCCACAATCAACCCCCATAGAAGCAGCAGTCAAGAAATAAAGGACACATTGCATTGGTCAAATCTGCTGCAAAAGATCCCTTTCAAGTGTCAAAAAGCAAAGATATTACCATGAGGACTAAGAGGCACCTGACCCAAACCATGGTGTTTTCAATGGCCTTATACGCATGTGAAAGCTGAACAACAAATAAGGAAGACGGAAGAATTGATACCTTTGAATTGTGGTGTTGACAAAGAATATTGAATATACCATGGACTGCCAGAAGAACGAACAAAACTGTCTTGGAAGAAGTACAGACAGAATGGTCCTTAGAAGCAAAGATGGAGAGACTTCATCTCACATACTTTAGACATGTTATCAGGAGGGACCAGTCCTTGGGAAGGGCATCATGCTAGGTAAAGTAGAGAGTCAGTGAAAAAGAGGAAGATTCTCGATGAGATGTATTGACACAGTGGCTGCAACGATGGGCTCAAACACAATAACAATTGTTAGGATGGGACAGGACCAGGCAATGTTTTGTTCTGTTATGTGTAGGGTACCTAAGAGTTGGAACAGACTCCACGGCACCTAACAACAAAAATAAAGGATGGTGATAAAAATCAGACCAGTGGTTGTATCTAGGGTGGGGACATCTACTGGAAAAGGAAAAGATGGTGTTTTCTGGGATGAGTTACATGAGTGTGTGTAATGACCAAAATGAGTTGGAAGATATGCTTCAGATCTGAGCATTTTTACTGTGTATAAATTAAACCTCCGTATAGAACAAATTTCAACAATCAATCCTCAGTATTATTTGAGATAATTCTTTCAACAAATATTTATCGTGGTATATTTTTTTTATGGTATAGAAAAACACCTCTGGGAACTGTAAGCAGTTTGGGATCAGCTACTAATGTAAAAGTTGATGGTTCTATTTGAACCCACCCAGTAGCACCAAGGGAGAAAGGACTGGTGATCTCCTTCTATAAAGATTACAGTCAAGAAAACCTTATGGACCAATTCTACTCTATAACGTATGGGTCACCATGAGCCACGACCTACTTGACAGCAAAGGGTTTGTTTTTTGTTTTTTGGTGTAAAATCATTTTACTAATTATTTATAATTGACAGAATTTTAACAATCCACAATAAAAACCCATTGCCATTGAGTCGATTCTGACTCATACCAACCCTATAGGACAGAGTAGAACTGCCCCATAGGGTTTCCAAGGAGCTCTTGGTGGATTTGAACTGATGACCTTTTCATTAGTAGCCGAACTCTTGACCACTGCACCCCAGTGTATTCATATATATTTATTCTTGTTCCTTGTATTTCTCATAGTCAATATTCTTAAAAATTAAATCAATTTGATGTTTTTTTCTAAACTATACAAGATCAAAGTACTTGATAATGAGACCAAACATCTGTAGTTTATCAAAATTCATTGAAATATGACAAAATTGGATATATATATGAAAACCCTGGCGGCACAGTGATTAAGAGTTCAGCTGCTAACCAAAAGGCTGGCAGCTCCTCAGAAACCCTATGGGACAGTTCTACTCCACCCTATGAGGTTACTATGAGTCCAAATTGATTTGATGGCAACAAGTTACATGGGTTATGTATATAGATATAAATAAGTGTAAGTTTATGCCTTCCCTCTAGGAAATTGCACACAATAACTTTGGATTCCTTGAACACTGGGGAAAATCAATGTAACCTTTGTCATGACTTAGGGCAACACCCTAACCCGTATACTTTTTTGGAGCTCTCCTGACCTCACTTTTCCTTAGAATATAGCTAAAGGGTTTCAGGACGGGGTGAAGATAGTGTAGAAAGCTGACACAACCTTAGTATGTTTAGCTGACCTGTATGATTTGGGTCTCATGTAGATAAAAATGACAGCCCAATAAGAGTCCCATCACAGCCCAGTGTAATGAGCACGTGGCAAAGGCCTTCTTTCGGGCTTGTGTAGAACATAGTGATAAACAGCAGCTAGGATGAGACTGTAGGACGTCAGGATGGGGGCGAATGGCACCAGGAGCATTAACATAGAGCATATATACATGACATACAAAAAGACAGAGGTGTTACCACAAGCCAAGTGTACCAGTGTGAGAGCCTCTTTAAAGATGATTGATCTCATGTGTTTTGCAAAACTGGAAGCTCAGGTTAGCAACTGCCTGCGTGAGATCATCAGCTGCCCCCAGAAACCAAGACCCCATGGCAATTGTTAAGGCACAATTGCCAGTTCATGAGAATGGAATATGGTAGTGGGTGACACAGTGCCACATAGCTGTGATAAGACATGGATTCTAAGATTAAGAACTCTTCACCAACCAAGGTGAGGAAGAAAAAGATCTGTAACCCACAGCCTGCAGGAAAGGTAGGCTTCTTTCTTGTCAAATATTAGCCATACTGGGCATGATGGTGAAAACCAGCATCATGTACATGAAGGAGAGTTGGTTCATTAGAAAGTACATGGGTATGCCGAGCCTGTGGTCCATGTGAAAAAGGAGGATCATAAGGACATTGCCTATCAGAGAGGTGAAGATGATTGTCGGGAGCAACACGAGGAGAAAGAGGTAGGCTTCTGTGGCTAGAGTCCTAGGAGAATAAAATCTGAGATGTGGTGGCTGTGTTCCATGATTTCGAACAGCAGTAACACTGTGAATAGAAAAATAATAAGAAAGGGATTTCATCATTTAAAATGTTCCATTTGAATTACATATTTCTTCAAAAGTACTGGTGTGAAGTTGATGATTGTTATGTAAAATGCTTCATCTGTCACTTGCTAAATATTTAACTTGGGCAAAAACTTAACTACACTTTTTTTTCTTTTTGTATTTCTAAGGTTTTCATGATAATTTTTTCTCAGGGTGAGTCTTGACTAATTAATATAATGAATCAAAATACTCGGCAATGTGATGTTGTATTTGACACCAAAATTAATATATGAGAACAAATGCTTAAATGGATTTGTCATTTATTCTTGTTTCTTATATTTCTCACAGCCAATATTTTAAAAAATTGAATCAATTTTTTTTTTAACTATACAAAATCAAAGTACTTGATAATGAGAGCTAAACATCTGTGTTCTTGTTGTTGTTGTTAGGTGTCCTTGAGTTGTTTCCGACTCATAGCGACCCTATGCACAACAGAACGAAACACTGTCCAGTTTGTGCCATCCTTACAATCGTTGTTATGCTTGAGTTTATTTTTGCAGCCACTTTGTCAATCCACCTTGTTGAGGGTCTTCCTCTTTTCCGCTGACCCTGTACTCTGCCAAGCATGATGTCCTTCTCCAGGGACTGATCCCTCCTGACAACATGTCCAAAGTATGGAAGACACAGTCTCACCATCCTTGCCTCTAAGGAGCATTCTGGCAGCATTTCATCCAAGACAGATTTGTTCCTTCTTTTGGCAGTCCATGGTATATTCAATATTCTTTGCCAACACCACAATTCAAAGGCATCAACTCTTCTTCAGTCTTCCTTATTCATTGTCTAGCTTTCACATGCATATGATGTGATTGAAAATACCATGGCTTGGGTCAGGTGCACCTTAGTCTTCAGGGTGACATCTTTGGTCTTCAACACTTTGAAGAGGTCCTTTGCAGCAGATTTACCCAATGCAATGCGTCTTTTAATTTCTTGACTGCTGTTTCCATGGCTGTTGATTGTGGATCCAAGTAAAATGAAATCCTTGACAGCTTCAGTCTTTTCTCCATTTATCATGATGTTGCTCATTAGTCCAGTTGTGAGGATTTTTGTTTTCTTTATGTTGAGGTGCAATCCATACTGAAGGCTGTGCTCTTTGATCTTCATTAGTAAGTGATTCAAGTCCTCTTCACTTTCAGCAAGCAAGGTTGTGTCATCTGCATAACGCAGGTTGTTAATGAGTCTTCCTCCAACCCTGATGCCCGTTCTTCTTCATATAGTCCAGCTTCTCGTATTATTTGTTCAGCATACAGATTGAATAGGTATGTTGAAATAATACAACCCTGACGCACACCTTTTCTGACTTTAAACCAATCAGTATCCCCTTTTTCTGTCCGAACAACAGCCTCTTGATCTATGTAAAGGTTCCTCATGAGCACAATTAAGTGTTCTGGAATTCCCATTCTTCGCAATGTTATCCATAGTTTGCTATGATCCACACAGTTGAATGCCTTTGCACAGTCAATGCAACACAGGTAAACATCCTTCGGTATTCTGTGCTTTCAGCCAGGATCCATCTGACAACAGCAGTGATAACCCTGGTTCCAGGTCTTCTTCTGAAACCACCCTGAATTTCTGGCAGTTCCCTGTCTATATACTGCTGTAGCCATTTTTGAATGATCTTCAGCAAAATTTTACTTGCATGTGATATTAATGACATTGTTCTATAATTTCCACATTCAGTTGGATCACCTTTCTTGGGAATAGGCATAAGTATGGATCTCTTCCAGTCAGTCGGCCAGGAAGCTGTCTTCCATATTTCTTGGCATAGACAAGTGAGCACTTCCAGCACTGCATCTGTTTGTTGAAACATCTCAATTGATATTCCATCAATTCCTGGAGCCTTGTTTTTCGCCAATGCCTTCAGAGCAGCTTAGACTTCTTCCTTCAATACCATCGGTTCCTGATCATATGCCACCTCTTGAAATGGTTGAATATCGACTACTTCTTTTTGGTATAATGACTGTGTATTCCTTCCATCTTTTTTGATGTTTCCTGCATCGTTTAATATTTTCCCCATGGAATCCTCCACTATTGCAACTCGAGGCTTGAATTTTTTCTTCAGTTCTTTCAGCTTAAGAAATGCCGAACGTGTTCTTCCCTTTTGGTTTTCCATCTCCAGCTCTTTGCACATGTCATTATAATACTTTACTTTGTCTTCTCGAGACACCCTTTGAAATCTTCTGTTCAGTTCTTTTACTTCATCAATTCTTCCTTTTGCTTTAGCTGCTCAATGCTCAAGAGCAAGCTTCAGAGTCTCCTCTGACATCCATCTTGGTCTTTTCTTTCTTTCCCGTCTTCTCAGTGACCTCTTGCTTTCTCCATGGATGATGTCCTTGATGTCATTCCATGACTCGTCTGGTCTTTAGTCACTAGTGTTCAGTGTGTCAAATCTATTCTTGACATGGTCTCTAAATTCAGGTGGGATATACTCAAGGTCATATTTTGGCTCTCGTGGGCTTGCTCTGATTTTCTTCAGTTTCGGCTTGAACCTGCATAAGAGCAATTGATGGTCTGTTCCACAGTTGGCCCCTGGCCTTGTTCTGACTGATGATATTGAGCTTTTTCATTGTCTCTTTCCACAGATGTAATCAATTTGATTTCTGTGTGCTCTATCTGGCAAGGTTAAAATTTATTGAAATATGACAAAATTCAATAATTTTTCTTGACAGTATTTAATCTGGGAAGATATTTTTACATTCCAAACAAAAAGATTCATTTTCTCAGGTGATGAGTTGGAAAGTGAGCACCCAGCTGATAACATAATTTGAAAATGTTTATAAAGTTAATTTAGGGAGTTATACACTAGGTGCAAGAATTATTTTCTTGGACTTAGACTCTCTTTACCCCAGTGCAAGATTATACTAACTATACTCTTTCATTTACTGTACTAAGGTACTTCGCTATGAGACTATCTCTCTTCAGTCACACACTCAAATCCTTTTCTACATAACAAGACGAGAAAACTCCTTTATTTGAATGTACCATAGAATTAAATTAATTTCTTTTTCAGTTCTGAGAAAGTTTCTCTAAATATTTAAAGACATTGTCAGCTCTGATTTGCTGGTATTGGATCTATACCAGCTTGTTTAATAAATGCGGTCATAGCTGTAGACATGGATTTTCAAATTCAATCTCAAGTTGCTAATTCATTCTAATATAGGGAAGTAACATGGCAGAAGTCCATATCTTTCATGGATAGTCCCTTTGTCTCCATTTCACCTAGCCATCTTAAACATGAGTGCCAATCAGAGCAGTCAGTCCAAAGGTTCATGAAACTTTGGCCTCTATACATTTGCCTCGTCTAGTTATTTCACATAAGTAGGAAAATACAATATTTGTTCTTTTGTGCCTGACTTACTTCAATTTTATCAGTGGTTACTGGAGGTGGGGCAGGAAGGGTAAAAGCGGAAATCATTGCTTAGAAGGCACTGAGCTTCTGTTAAGGGTGTTAGGAAAGTTTGGAAGTAGATAACAGTGATGGGTGAACAACATGATAAACAGAATTCATGTCGATGAACTGCACAGGTGAAGACTTTAGAATTGGCAAAAGTTTTGTTACAGATACATTTGCCACAATTAAAAAAAAAGGCTCATTAGATTTCTAACTATATTACTTGAGCATTATCATTGTACGGCCTGCACTATACTGGGGAATTTTGAGTTGGTTGCTTAAAAAATAGACATCATGGAAATACACTTCTTCCTTGTTAAATGTATTCATATAGTTGTCAAGAATTTGTGAGCTGCACACCCTCATATCTGTAACATGCACTCTCTACACCTAGTTACTATATGAAATGTCTCATTGTGGGACTTTCTTGAAGGGCCTCAAGGCCACTTCTTTCATCTCTTCAACTTGAGGATTTCTGTTTTACCATTATTCCCACCTCCATTGTTGAAGAGTGAAAGTACTTTTAACCTATTTAAAAATCAAGCTTTTTTTTGTAAAGTTGGATATGATAAATCCTATCTTACAGAGTTCCTGAAAAGTTAGAAAATATGATGTGTTTTATGATAACTTTTAAGTCCATTTCTTTTACTCAGACATTCCATGGGTGCATTTTTAAGTATCAATTTAATGGGATGTTTTATAACGGATATTATTTTTTTTCATATTTGGATATGATTAGCAGACATCACATAAAATATAGCAATTTGAGCTAATATTTTGCTTAAATTATGTAAGACAGGTTTGTGCGTTTTCAGAGAATATTTTCAACTACTTACATATCTTTTTATTAAATGCATTTTCTCATAAAATTTCTACTTATAGTTAAGTATTTTTTATATAATTTCAAACTATTAGCTCTTATCTTTCCAGTGGACACAGGTAATACATATGTCTATGTAATTTCTTTTAGATAAAATGAATGTGTAAAAATAATTAGTTATTATGGAACCCTAGGGGAGCAGTGGTTAAGAGCTAGGCTGCTAACCAAAAGGTTGGCAGTTTGAATTCACTAGCTCCTTGGAAACCATATGGGGCAATTCTACTCTGTCCTATAGGATGCCTATGAGTCAGGATCGACTCAGTGACCATGGTTTTGGTTAGGCTTATGGATCAAATTGTCTAATCAGCATGCTATAGTGTTTATTTAATGGAAAGCTTAGTTAAATATGTCAATTAAATAACATGAGTAGTACAGAGTATATTTCTCCAAACTGTATCTAATATAAATACATTTATTTATATTAAAATTGATGTCTATTATGTTTATATTAAACAAGTGAAGCAATTCTCCTTAATTAAAATGTTTATAAACTTGCCAAAATAATGCATCAGAGATACATTCTTAAAGCACTGACTACGGAGGTAATTGGGACTAAAACAAGGAAATAATTTACCTTGCAAATAAAGTAACTATAACTATAGTGACACTAAAAGGAAAAATAAAAACTCAAAATTAAATAATCAGCTGTCAGCTACTAATATTCCTAGAAGCTTCTTGTTGATTCAAGAATAATAAAGTCCTTGACATTCTTTTTCTTTGCCATTTATCATGATGTTTTTTATTGGTCCACTTTTAAGTATTTTTGTTTTCTTTATGTTCAGGTGCAACCCATACTGAAGTCTGCAGTTTTTTACCTTCATCAGTAAGTGCTTCAATTTGTCTTCACTTTTGGCAAGCAAAGTTGTGTCTTCTATGTATCTCAGGTTGTCAATAAGTCTTCCTGCGATCCTGATGCCAAATTCTTCTTCATATAGTCCAACTTCTCAGATTATTTGTTCACCATATAGATTGAATAAGTGAGATGAAATAATACAACCCTGCCACATACATTTTCTAATTTTAAATTAAGCTATATTTTCTTGTTCCATTCAAACAACTACCTGTTGATCCATGTAGATGTCACATATAAGCATCATAAAGGGTTCTGGAATTCTCATTCTTTGAAATGTTGTCAGTAAACTGTTATGATCCACACAATTGAATGCCTTCATGTAGTCAATAAAAAACAGGTAAACATCTCTCTGGTATTCTCTGCTTTTGGTAAAGATCTATATCTCATTCCATATTCTCTCTGAATCCAGTTTGAACTGGCAGTTTTCTGTCAATGTACCACTGAAGCCATTTGTAAATTGTCTTCAGGAAATTTTCCTAGCATGTGATATTAATGATATTGTTTGATAATTTCCACATTCTGTGTGATTACCTTTCTTTAAAATGGGCACAGATATGAATCTCCTCCTGTCAGTCAGGTAGCTCTCTTCCAAGTTTCTTAGAATCCTACGATATTGCCACATGAGGCTTAAATTTTCTCTTCGGTCATTTCAGATTGAGAAAAGCCAATCATGCTCTTTGATTTTAGTTTTCTAACTCAAGGTCTTTGCACATTTCATTATAATACTTTACCTTGTCTTTTCAAGCCATCCTTGCAATTTTATGTTCAACTCTTTTACTTCATCATTTCTTCTGTTAGCTTTAGCTACTGTGTGCTCAAGAGGAAAGTTCAAAGTCTCTTTTGACATCCATTTTGACCTTTTCTTTCTTTCCTCTCATTCTAATGACCTATTACTTTCTGCATGTATGATGTTCTTGATATCATCCCATAACTTTTCTGGTCTTTAGTCATTAGTATTAGTGTGCCAAATTTGTTCTTGAGATGGTATCTAAATTCAGGCAGGATGTATTCAAAATTATGCTTTGAATCTCTTGGACTTGCTTTGATTTTCTTCAGCTCAATTTAATTTGCTTATGAGCAATTGACAATCTGTTATGCATTTGGCCCCCGGCTTTGTGTTGACTCATAATATTGAGCCTCGCCATCATCTCTTTTCACAGATATAATCAATGTGATTCCTGTGTAAACTATCAGGCAAGGTCCACATGTGTAGCAGTCGTTTGTGTTGTTAAAAAATAGCATTTCTGAATAATAAACTCATTGGTCTTGCAGATTTCTATTACGTAATTGCTGGCATCATACCTATCACCCAGGACATATTTTGCAATTATGGATTCTTCCCTTTGTTTTCAACTTTCTCATTCCAATCATCAGTAATTATCCTTGCACGTTTGGTCAGTATGAGACGTTAGCAGTTCATAAAAATCTTCAGTGTATTTTTGGCATTCATGGTTGATGTGAAAATTTGAATAATAGTCATATTAATTGATCTTCCTCATAAGTATATGGCTAATAACCTATCACTGACGGCATTGTACTTCAGGATAGATCCTAAAATGTTCTCCTTTTTTTTTTTTAATTTTATTGTTCTTTAGATGAAAGTTAATAGCTCAAGCAAATTTCTCATTCAAAAAATTATACACATTGTTTTGTGACACTGGTTGCAATCTGTACAATGGTATCATATGCTCCCCCTTTCCGCCCCTGTTTCCCTGTGTCCATTCATCTGATTCCTGTCCATTTCTTCTTTTTCGTTTTGCTCTTGGTCAGGAGTTGCCCATCTGGTCTCATATATTTGATTGAACTAAGAAGCACATGTCCTCACATGTGTTATTTTTTGTTTTACATGCCTGTTTGATCTTTTTCTGAAAAGTGGGCTTTGGTAGTGGTTTCTGTTCTGAGTTAGCAGAGTGTCTGGGGGCACAGTCTTGAGGGTTCCTTCAGTCTCTGTCAGATCAGTATGTCTGGTCTGTTTTTGTGAATTAGAATTCTGTTCTACATTTTTCTCTGATTCTGTCCAGGACTCTCTGTTGTGATGCCTGTCAGAGTGGTCGGTGGTGGTAATCAAGCTCCATCTAGTTCGTCTGGGCTCAGACTGGTGGAGTCTTCAGTTCTTGTGGTCCTTTGGACTAATATTTCCCCTGTGTCTTTGGTTTTCTTTATTCTTCTTTGCTCCTGATGGGATGGGACAAATAGATGTATCTTAGATGGCTGCTCTCAAGCTTTTAAGAGCCCAGACACTGCTAGTCACCAAAGTGGGATGTGGAGCATTTCCTTTATGAACTATGTTATGCCAGTTGACTAGATATCCCTTGAGACTGTGGTCTACAGCCTCCAGCCCCAGCAATTCAGTCTCTCAAAGTGTTTGATATGTCTAGGAAACGTCTATGATTTTGCTTTGGTCTAGTTGCACTGACTTCCCCTATATTGTGCGTTGTCTTTCCCTTCACCAAAGTTGACACATGTCTACTACCTACCTAGTTAGTATTTCCCCTTCCTCTACCTCCCCACCCTGGTAACAATCAAAGAGTGCTTATTTTTCTGTGTGTAAACCTTTTCTTGCATTCTTATAATAGTGGTCTCATATAATATTTGTCCTTTTGTGACTGACTTATTTTACTTAGCATGATGTTCTCCATTTTCATCTGTGTGACTTGTTTTTCAGATTCATCCTTATTCTTTATTGTTGTGTAGTATTCCATTGTGTGTATGTACCATAATTTGTTTATCCATTCATCTGTTGATGGGCATTTAGGTTGTTTCCATCTTTTTACTATTGTGAATAGTGCTACAATGAACGTGACTGTGCATGTCTATTCATGTCAAGGCTCTTATTTCTCTAGTGCATATTCCTAGGAGTAGGATTGCTTGATCATATAGTACTTCCTATTTCTAGCTTCCTAAGGAAGAACCGTGTCATTTTGCACAGTGGCTGTCCCATTTTACATTCCTATTAGCAACACATAAGAGTCCCAATCTCCGCAGGAATGTTACCACGTAGAAGCCCCCAGTTCTTGCTACTCATAACTTGTATTGGCATAAACAAGAGACTAAGGTGGGAGAACAGGTAAGGCACTTTTATTTCATTGTGCAAGGATAGGAGTCATTTGGAGCTGCTGCTGCCAAGACTGCTCATCAAGGATGGGCAGGCAAATTACTTTTAAAGGGGTTACAGGTAGGGAGTTCATACAAGTTACATCAGCAACATTCTTAATCATACTACACAGGTATAATGGGGTTTACATATAACCACCAAGCAAAAGAAGGATTCACATGCAAAACTGGGGTGGGGAGGGGTGGAGGGCGAGGAAACCCAGCAAAGGAAAGAGAATTTTTCAATACAACACTGTGGGAGAGGAAGAAGCCAGGCAAATAAAACATGATTTTTAATACAGCACTTTGGGGACTCCATCTCTCACAACCTCTCAAGCACTTGTTATTTTGTATTTTTTGAATTAGTGCCAATAATGTCAGAGTGAGATGGTATGTCATTGTAGTATTGATTTGCATTTCCCTAATAGCTAATGATCGCAAGCATTTCCATGTGTCTGTTGGCCACTTGAATTTCTTCTTTGGTGAAACGTCTGTTCGTATCCTTTGCCCATTTTTATAAAAATGAATCATTTGTCTTTATTTTTTTAATTGTGCTTTAAGTGAAAGTTTACAAATCAAGTCAGTCTCTCATACAAAAACTTACACTCACCTTGCTACGTACTCCTAGCTGTTCTCCTCCTAATAAGACAGCACGCTCCTCCTCTCCACCCTGTATTCCCCACGTCCATTCAACCAGCTTCTGTCCCCCTCTGCCTTCTCATCTTGCCTCCAGACAGGAGTTCCCCACATAGTCTCTTGTGTCTGCTTGAGCCAAGAATCTCACTCCTCACCAGTATCATCTTCTGTCTCATAGTCCAGTCCAATCCCTGTCTGAAGAGTTGGTTTCGGGAAGGTTCCAGTCTTGGGCTAACAAAGGGTCTGGGGACCATGAACTTCGGGGGCCCTCTAGTCCCAGTTACACCATTAAATCTGGTCTTTTTACAAGAATTTGAGATCTGCATCCCACTATTCTCCTGCTCCATCAGGGATTCTCTGTCGTGTTCCCTGTCAGGGCAATCACGGTGGTAGCTGGGCATCATCTAGCTCTTCTGGTCTCAAGCTGATGTAGTTTCTGGTTTATGTGGCCCTTTCTGTCACTTGGGCTCATGTTTACCTTATGTCTTTGGTGTTCTTCATTCTCCTTTGCTCCAGGTGGGTTGAGACCAATTGATGCATCTTAGATGGCCACTTGCTAGTGTTTAAGACCTCAGACACCACTCAACAAAGTGGGTTGCAGAACATTTTCTTAATACATTTTGTTATGTCAATTGACCTAGGTATCCAATTGACCTAGATGTCCCTGAAACCATGGTCCCAAAACCTCCATCCCTGCTACTCTGGCCTACGAAGAGTTCAGTTGTTTTTAGAAAACTGCTTTTGCCCAAATTCTCATAAAAAGACCAGACTTAATGGTCTGACTGAGACTAGAGGAATCCCAGCGGTCATGGTCCCCAAACCTTCTGTTGGCCCAGGACAGGAACCATTCCCAAAGACAACTCATCAGACATGGAAGGGACTGGACAATGGATTGGAGAGAGATGCTGATGAAGAGTGAGCTACTTGTATCAGGTGGACACTTGAGACTGTGTTCACATATCCTGTCTGGAGGGGAGATAGGAGGGTAGAAAGGGTTAGAAACTGGCAAATTCGTCACGAAAGGAGAGACTGGAAGGGCTGCCTCATTAGGGGGAGAGTAAGTGGGAGTATGGAGTAAGGTGTATATAAGCTTATATGTGACAGACTGACTTGATTTGTAAACATTCACTTAGAGCTCAATAAAAATTATTAAAAAAAAAAAAACTGCTTTTGGTTTAGTCAAGTTGTGCTGACGTCTCCTGAATTATGTTTTGTCTTTCCCTTTACCTAAAATAGTTCTTGTCTACTATCTAATTAGCGAATATCCATCTCCCTCCCTCCCTAACCTCGTAACCACCAAAGAATATTTTCTTCTGTGTTTCAACTTTTTTTGAGTTCTTATAATAGTGGTCTCATACAATATTTGTCCTTTTGCAACTGATTAATTTCACTCAATATAATGCCTTCCAGATTCCTTCATGTTATGAGATGTTTCATGTATTCATCATTATTCTTTATTGTTGTGTAGTATTGCATCGTGTGAATATACCACAATTTGTTTATCCATTCATCCTTCGATGGGCACCTAGGTTGTTTCCATCTTTTTGCTATGATAAACAGTGCTTCAGTGAACATGAGCGTGCATGTATCTGTTCACGTGAAGGCTTTTATTTCTGTAGGATATATTCCAAGGAGTGGGATTGCTGGATCATATGGTAGTTCTCTTTCTAGCATTTTAAGAAAGCACCAAATCAATTTCCAAAGTGGTTGTACCATTTGACATTCCCACCAGCAGTGTACAACTGTTCCAGTCTTTCCACAACCTCTGCAACATTTATTATTTTGTGTTTTTTTGCATTAATGCCAGCCTTGTCGGGGTGAAATGGTATCTCGTTGTAGTTTTGATTTGCATTTCTGTAATGGCTAATGATCATGAGCATTTCCTCATGTATCTGTGAACTACCTGAATGTCTTCTTTGGTGAAGTATCTGTTCATATCCTTTGCCCATTTTCTAAATGTGTTACTTTTCTTTTTCTTGTTGAGTTTTTGCAGTATCATGTAGATTTTAGAGATCAGATGCTGATCAGAATTGTAGTAGCCAAAAACTTTTTCACAGCCTGTAGGTTGTCTTTTTACTCTTTTGGTGAAGTCTTCAGATGAGCATAAGTGTTTGATTTTTAAGTGCTCCCAGTTATCTAGTTTCTCTTCGGGTGTTGGTGCATTGTCACTAATGTTTTGTATACTGTTTATGCCATGTATTAGTGCCCCTAGTGTTGTCTCTATTTTTTCTTCCATGATCTTTATTGTTTTAGATTTTATATTTAGGTCTACGTTCCATTTTTTTTTAATAATTTTTATTGTGCTTTAAGTGAAAGTTTACAAATCAAGTCAGTCTGTCACATATAAGCTTATATACACCTTACTCCATACTCCCACTTACTCTCCCCCTAATGAGTCAGCCCCCTCCCTCCTTCCAGTCTCTCCTTTCATGACGGTTTTGCCAGTTTCTAACCCTCTCTACCCTCCCATCTCCCCTCCAGACAGGTGACGCCAACACAGTCTCAAGCGTCCACGTGATACAAGTAGCTCACTCTTCCTCAGCATCTTTCTCCAACCCATTGTCCAGTCCCTTCCATGTCTGATGAGTTGTCTTTGGGAATGGTTCCTGTCCTGGGCCAACAGAAGGTTTGGGGACCATGACCGCTGGGATTCCTCTAGTCTCAGTCAGACCATTAAGTCTGGTCTTTTTATGAGAATTTGGAGTCTGCATCCCACTGTTCTCCTGCTTGCTCCCTCAGGGGTTCTCTGTTGTGCTCCCTGTCACGGCAGTCATTGGTTGTGGCCAGGCACCATCTAGTTCCTCTGGTCTCAGGATGATGTGAGTCTCTGGTTCATGTGGTCCTTTCTGTCTCTTGGGCTCATAGTTATCGTGTGACCTTGGTGTTCTTCATTCTCCTTTGACCCAGGTGGGTTGAGACGAATTGATGCATCTTAGATGGTGGATTGTTAGCATTTAAGACCCCAGATGCCACACTTCAAAGTGGGATGCAGAATGTTTTCATAATAGAATCATTTTGCCAATTGACTTAGAAGTCCCCTTAAGCCATAGTCCCCAAACCCACGCCCTTCCTCCCCTGACCTTTGAAGCATTCAGTTTATCCCGGAAACTTCTTTGCTTTTGGTCCAGTCCAGTTGAGCTGACCTTCCATGTATTGAGTATTGTACTTCCGTTCACCTAAAGTAGTTCTTATCTACTAACTAATCAGTAAATAACCCTCTCCCACCCTCCTTTCCTTCCCCCCTCTTAACCACAAAAGTGTTTGTTCTTCTCACTTTACACTATATCTCAAGATCTTATAATAGTGGTCTTATACAATATTTGTCCTTTTGCCTCTGACTAATTCCACTCAGCATAATGCCTTCCAGGTTACTCCATGTTATGAAATGTTTCACATATTCATCACTGTTCTTTATCGATGTGTAGTATTCCATTGTGTGAATATACCATAATTTATTTAACCATTCATCCTTTGGTGGACACCTTGGTTGCTTCCAAATTTTTGGTGTGATAAACAGAGCTGCAATAAACATGGGTGTGCATATATCTGTTTATGTAAAGGCTCTTATTTCTCTAGGGTATATTCCGAGGAGTGGGATTTCTGGGTTGTATGGTAGTTCTATTTCTAACTTTTTAAGAAAATGCCAGATAGATTTCCAAAGTTGTTGTACCATTTTACATTCCCACCAGCAGTGTATAAGAGTTTCAATCTCTCCGCAGCCTCTCCAACATTTATTATTTTGTGTTTTTTGGATTAATGCCAACCTTGTTGAAGTGAGATGGAATCTCATCGTAGTTTTAATTTGTATTTCTCTAATGGCTAATGATCAAGAGCATTTTCTCATGTATCTGTTAGCTGCCCGAATATCTTCTTTAGTGAAGTGCATGTTCATATCCTTTGCCCACTGTTTGATTGGGTTGTTTGTCTTTTTGTGGTTGAGTTTTAACAGAATCATAGATTTTAGAGATCAGGCACTGGTCGGAGATGTCATAGCTGAAAATTCTTTCGCAATCTGTAGGTAGTCTTTTTACTCTTTTGGTGAAGTCTTTAGATGAGCATAGGTGTTTGATTTTTAGGAGCTCCCAGTTATCTGGTTTCTCTTCATCATTTTTGGTAATGTTTTGTATTCTGTTTATGCCTTCCATTAGGGCTCCTAGGGTTGTCCCTATTTTTTCTTCCATGATCTTTATCATTTTAGTCTTTATGTTTAGGTCTTTGATCCACCTAGAGTTAGTTTTTGTGCATGGTGTGAGGTATGGGTCCTATTTCATTTTTTTGCAAATGGATATCCAGTTATGCCAGCACCATTTGTTGGAAAGACTATCTTTTCCCCAATTCACTGACACTGGGCCTTTGTCAAATATCAGCTGCTCATATGTGGATTTTTTTTTCATATGTGGATGGATTTATATCTGGGTTCTCAATTCTGTTCCATTGGCCTATGTGCCTGTTGTTGTACCAGTACCAGGCTGTTTTGACTACTGTGGCTGTATAATAGGTTCTAAAATCAGGTAGAGTGAGGCCTCCCACTTTCTTCTTTTTTCAGTAATGCTTTACTTATCCGAGGCTTCTTTCCCTTTCATATGAAGTTGGTGATTTGTTTCTCCACCACATTAAAAAATGACATTGGAATTTGGATCGGAAGTGCATTATATATATAGATGGCTTTTGGTAGAATCGACATTTTTACTATGTTAAGTCTTCCTATCCATGAGCAAGGTATGTTTTTCCACTTAAGCAGGTCCTTTTTACTTTCTTGCAGTAGTACTTTGCAGTGTTCTTTGTATAGGTCTTTTACATCTTTGGTAAGATTTATTCCTAAGTATTTTATCTTCTTGGGGGCTACTGTGAATGGTATTATTTTGGTGATTTCCTCTTCGATGTTCTTTTTGTTGATGTAGAGGAATCCCAGTGATTTTTGTATGTTTATCTTATAACCTGAGACTCTGCCAAACTCTTTTATTAGTTTCGGTAGTTTTCTGGAGGATTCCTTAGGGTTTTCTGTGTATAAGACCACGTCATCTGCAAATAGAGATAATTTTACTTCCTCCTTGCCAGTCCGGATACCCTTTATTTCTTTGTCTAGCCTAATTGCTCTGGCTAGGACCTCTAGCACAATGTTGAAAAAGCGCGGTGATAAAGGGCATCCTTGTCTGGTTCCTGTTCTCAAGGGAAATGTTTTCAGGCTCTCTCCATTGAGAGTGATGTTGGCTGTTAGCTTTGTATAGATGCGCTTTATTATGTTGAGGAATTTTCCTTCAATTCCTATTTTGCTGAGAGTTTTTGTCACGAATGGGTGTTGGACTTTGTCAAATGCCTTTTCTGCATCAATTGATAAGATCATGTGGTTTTTGTCTTTTTTTTTATTTATATGGTGGATTACATTAATGGTTTTTCTAATATTAAACCAGTCTTGCATACCTGGTATAAATCCCACTTGGTCGTGGTGGATTATTTTTTTGATATGTTGTTGAATTCTATTGGCTAGAATTTTGTTGAGGATTTTTGCATCTATGTTCATGAGGGATATAGGTCTGTAATTTTCTTTTTTTGTCATGTCTTTACCTGGTTTTGGTATAGAATGAGTTAGGTCGTATTCCGTCATTTTCTATGCTTTGAAATACCTTTAGTAGTAGTGGTGTTAACTCTTCTCTGAAAGTTTGGTAGAACTCTGCAGTAAAGCCATCCGGGCCAGGGCTTTCTTTTGTTGGGAGTTTTTTGATTACCTTTTCAATCTGTTTTTATGTTATGGGTCTATTTAGTTGTACTACTTCTGATTGTGTTAGTTTAGGTAGGTAGTGTTTTTCTAGGAACTCATCCATTTCTTCAAGGTTTGCAAATTTGTTAGAATACAATTTTTTGTAATAATCTGATATGATTCTTTTAATTTCAGTTGGGTCTGTTGTGATACAGCCCATCTCGTTTGTTATTCGGGTTATTTGTTTCCTTTCCTGTATTTTTTTAGTTAGTCTGGCCAATGGTTTATGAATTTTGTTAATTTTTTCAAAAACACCTTTTGGCTTTGTTAATATTTTCAAATGTTTTTCTGTTCTCTAATTCATTTAGTTCAGCTCTAATATTTATTTTTTGTTTTCTTCTGGTGCCTGATGAATTCTTTTGTTGCTCACTTCTATTGGTTCAAGTTGTAGGGACAGTTCTCTGATTTTGGCTCTTTCTTTTTTTTGTATGTGTGCATTTATCGATATAAATTGACCTCTGAGCACTGCTTTTGCTGTGTCCCAGAGTTTTTGATAGGAAGTGTTTTCATTCTCATCGCATTCTATGAATTTCTTTATCCCCTCCTTAATGTCTTCTATTACCCAGTCTTTTTTCAGCAGGGAATTGTTCAGTTTCCAAGTATTTGATTTCTTTTCCCTAATTTTTCTGTTATTGATTTCCACTTTTATGACCTTATGGTCTGAGAAGATGCTTTGTAAAATTTCAATGATTTGGATTCTGCAAAGGTTTGTTTTATGACCTAATATGTGGTCTGTTCTAGAGAATGTTCTATGTGCACTAGAAAAAAAAGTATACTTTGCAGCTGTTGGGTGGAGTGTTCTGTATAAGTCTATGAGTTCAAGTTGGTTGGTTGTAGCAATTAGGTCTTCCGTGTCTCTATTGAGCTTCTTACTGGAAGTCCTGTCCTTCTCCAAAAGTGGTGTGTTGAAGTCTCCTACTATAATTGTGGAGATGTCTATCTCACTTTTCAGTTCTGTGGAAGTTTGTTTTATGTATCTTGCAGCCATGCATAAATATTTAATATGGTTATATCTTCCTGGTCAATTGTCCCTTTAATCATTATGTAGTGTCCTTCTTTATCCTTTGTGGTGGATTTAACTTTAAGGTCTATTTTGTCAGAAATTAATATTGCTACTCCTTCTCTTTTTTGCTTATTGTTTGCTTGATATATTTTTTTTCCATCCTTTGTGTTTTAGTTCGTTGTGTCTTTAAGTCTAAGCTGTGTCTATTGTGGGCAGCATATATACGGATCGTGTGTCTTTATCCAGTCTGAGACTCCCTGTTTCTTTATTGCTGCATTTAGTCCATTTACAGTCAGCGTAATTATAGATAAGTATGTGTTTAGTGCTGTCATTTTGATGGATTTTTATCTGTGTTGTTGACAATTTCATTTTTCCACTTACTTTTTTGTGCCGAGATGTTTTTCTTTTTAAATTGTGTGTTCCTCATTTTCATAGTATTTGACTTTATGTTTGCTCAGTCGTTATGTTTTTCTTGGTTTTTATGTTGAGTTACGGAGTTGTTATACCTCTTTGTTGTTACCTTAATATATACCCCTATTTTTCTAAGTAAAAACCTAACTTGTATTATCCTATATCACCTTGTATCCCTCTCCATAAGGCAGTTCTATGCCACCTGTATTTAGTCCCTCTTTTTGATTATTGTGATCTTTTACATATTGACTTCAACGATTCCCTATTTTGAGCGTTTTTTTTTTTTTTTAATTAATCTTTATTTGTGTTTGTGATTTCCCTATTTGAGTTGATATCAGGATGTTCCGTTCTGTGACTTTGTGTTGTGCTGGTATCTGATATTTTTGGTTTTCTGACCAAACAATTTCTTTTAGTATTTCTTGTAGCTTTGGTTTGGCTTTTGCAAATTCAAATTCTCTAAGCTTGTGTTTATCTGTAAATGTTTTAATTTTTCCTTCATATTTTAGAGAGAGTTTTGCTGGGTATATGATCCTTGGCTGGCAGTTTTTCTCCTTCAGTGCTCTATATATGTCATCCTATTGCCATCTTGATTGCATGGTTTCTGCTGAGTAGTCTGAACTTATTCTTATTGATTTTCCTTTGTAGGAGACCTTTGTTTTCTCCCTGGCTGCTTTTAAAATTTTCTCTTTATCTTTGGTTTTGGCAAGTTTGATGATAATATGTCTTGGTGTTTTTCTTTTTGGATCAATCTTAAGTGGGGTTCAATGAGCATCTTGGATAGATATCCTTTTGTCTTTCATGATGTCAGGGAAGTTTTCTGCCAAGAGACCTTCAACTATTCTCTCTGTATTTTCTGTTATCCCACCCTTTTCTGGAACTCCAATCACACACAAGTTATTCTTCTTGATAGAGTCCCACATGATTCTTAGGGTTTCTTCACTTTTTTAAATTCTTTTATCTGATTTTTTTGCAGCTATATTGGTGTCAATTCCCTGGTCCTCCAGATCTCCCACTCTGCATTCCAATTGCTCGAGTCCGCTCTTCTGACTTCTCACTGCGTTGTCTAATTCTGTAATTTTATTTTTAAACTTTTGGATTTCTGAATGCTGTCTCTGTATGGATTCTTGCAACTTATTAATTTTTCCACCATGTTCTTGAATAATCTGTTTGAATTCTTCAACTGCTTTATCAGTGTGTTCCTTGGCTTTTTCTGTAGATTGCCTTATTTCATTTCTGAGGTCAACCCTGATGTCTTGGAGCATTCTGTAAATTAGTTTTTTATATTCTGCATCTGGCAATTCCAGGATTGTATCTTCATTTGGGAAAGATTTTGATTCTTTAGTTTGGGGAGTTGTAGAAGCAATCATGGTCTGCTTCTTTATGTGGTTTGATGTCAACTGCTGTCTCCGAGCCATCACTAAGATATTGTAGTGATTTATTCTATATTTGCTCACTGAGTCTTATCTTGTTTTGTTTTCTTTCAATATACGTAGATGGGCTACTAGATTGTGCTGTCTTGATTGTTGTAGCCCTTGAGTCACTTATGTCTTATTACCAGCTGGTTTGGGCTGTTACAAGATATATAAGCCTAAGAGTCCATTCACTATTCTTGAGTAGAATCTGATTTTGGGTCATCAAGTGTGTGGTGCAGACTCTCACCTATCCACCTAGAGAAGTAGTGGTGCTAGTTGTGTGCACCAGATTCTAGTAGCAGCAGGGGTTCACACTCCGGGGGCGGGGGGCAGGATGCTGACAGACTTCCCCCAAGTGTCAGTGAGGTAGGTGTGTCTCTATTCCTAAAGCACTTTGGTAGGTGGTCTCTGCAGCTGTACCTTATGCCCCCAGTGCAAGTACCTCTACAGATTGGTAGGTGTCACCCTCCTTAGACCCCGAAGGCAGGAGGGTAGGTGGTCTGGGGGGAGCTTCAGCCCTCAGTTCCCTGATGTGGGTCAGTGAGGGTTCTGTTGAATACGCAGAGATATCAGACCTGGGAAACTTGTCTTTCCAGTAATCCACTAAAACAATTGCAGTCACATCCCTATCAGAAAAACCTTTGCATTATAATAGCCCCCTTGTTGCCTGTAAGAATGAAAGCCCAAGACTGCGCATCACATATGCTTGGCTGGAGCTGGTTCTGTGTTTTTAGTCCATTTAGGGAAGGATTTTTGGTCCCTGGGTTTTTTGTAGCTGCTTCTCTCAGGCCAGGAGAATGGGTTAGGAAAAGACCAAAAAAAAAAAAAAAAAGAAAGAAAGAAAAATGCATCGCAGTTCACTCTCTGGCTCAGGAAATTCCAATGTTAATGAAGCTGCCTGGGAAGGGGAGGGCACGGTTCAGATAAATAGGAGAGAGTAGCACCCCAGAATATAGACAAAGTTATTTATCTCTCTTGGGATGACTGTATTATCTGAGATTCCCGAGGGGAGCGTCGACTGTGTGTGCTGGCTGGGTAGAGATTGCCCCCGAGGGTCAGGCCCGTGTCCTGTGCTTGCACTGTCTCAGAAGCCACGGTTAGTTCCTCCACTCCCAGTCCAAAGCCCAGCGCCAAGGTTCCCCAGCTGGGACGCCACACTCTTGGCTCCAAAACCAGTCACTGCCTCCCAGTGACTTCTCCTCCTGTCAGCCGTGTCGTCATGCTGCCTGCTTGCACTGGCTGGGCTTCCCCCGAGGTCAGTTCAGGGGGCCAGGGCTGCGTCCCGTGTCTTCACTGTCACAGGATGTCATGCTCAGCTCCCCTGCACCCAGTCCAAAGCCCGGCACCAAGGTTTCCTGACTGGGACGCTGGCTCCAGGCTCCGAAAACAGTCGCTGCTTCCCCATGGCTGTTCGCTCTCAGTCTCTGTCACTCAGGTCAACTCTTTAGATTTGTGTTTGATGGTCAGGGTTTGTAGATTGTCATGTATGTGATCGATTCACTTGTTTTTCCAAGCCTTTGTTGCAAGAGGGATCCAAGGGAGCTTCTACCTAGTCAGCCATCTTGGCCCCACCTCTCTCCTTAGTATTTCTTGTAATTTAGGTTTGGTTTTTGCAAATTCCCTAAACTTCTGTTTATCTGGAAATGTCCTAATTTTGGCTTCATATTTTAGTGACTGTGTTGCTGTATATTTTTTTTTCCTTCAGGTCTTTATATATGTCATCCCATTGCCTTCTTGCCTGCATGGTTTCTTCTGAGTAGCCAGAGCTTACTCTTATTGACTCTCCTTTGTAGGTGACTTTCCATTTATCCCTAGCCACTCTTAAAATTTTCTCTTTATCTTTGATTTTGGCAATTTTGATTATGCTACATCTTAGTGACTTTCTTTTGGGATCTACCTTGTGTGGGGTTGGACGAGCATATTGGATAGATATCTTCTCATCCTTCAGGTTATCAGGGAGGTATTCTGTGAAAAAATCTTCAACAATTCTTTCTGTATTTTCTGTTCTCACTCCCTGTTCTGGTACTCCAATCACTCACAGGTTAGTTCTTTTGCTAGAGTCCTACATGATTCTTAGGGTTTCTTCATATTTTTAAATTCTTTTATCTGATTTTTCTTCAAATATATTGGTGCCAAGTGTTCTTTCTTCAATCTCAACAATTCTGACTTCCATTTCCTCAATTCTGCTCCTCTGACTTCCTTTTGAGTTATCTAATTCTGAAATTTTATTCTTAATCTTCTGAATTTCTGTTTGCTGTTTTTCAATGGATTCTTTCAGGCTCTTAAACTTGTCATTATGCTCTTGAACAACCTTCTTCATTTCCCTGACTGTTTTATCTGTGTGTTCCTTAGCTTGGTTTGCATTTTACCTGATCTCTGTCCAGGTCTCTTGAAGAGTTCTACATATTAATCTTTTGTATTCTACCTCTGGTAATTCCAGAAGTACATCTTCCTCTGGATCATTCCTGGAGCTTTTGTTTTGGTAGCTTGTTGAATTGAACATGCTCTGCTTCTCTATGTGATTTGGTATTGACTGTTATCTCTAAGCCACCTATAAGTTATTACATTAATTTATTTTATGTTTGCTTACTATGTCCTAGCTTCTTGCTTTATTTTGTTTCAATATGTCCAAACAGGCTGCTTAAGTGAGCTGGCTGATTATTGGTGCCTTTGAAGCTCTAATATCCTTCATGAGATGGCTAGAGCTGTTACCATGTATATGAGCCCAAGAGTCCATTCACTCTTCTTGTATGGATTCAGCTCAGGTGTCCAAGTAGTTGGTCATCAAGTGTGTGGTGCAGGCTTTCACCTACAGTCTTAGAGGAGCAGGGGTGCGTGGTGTAGGTAGAGGTATCTTGTTGCAGCACAGGGTTAAGCTCTGAGCAAGGCAGGAGACTGACAACCATCTTCCAAGTGTCTGTGAGCAAAATGTGTCCCTCTTCCCTAAAGCACACAGGTGGGTGGGCTCTGCAGCCCAACCATGAGCACCCAATACTTTTGGCTATAAGGACTGGGAGGCTCCAGTTACCCTTGGACCTCTGTTGTGCATGGCTAAGTGGTGTGGGTAGAGAGTGATTGAGAGCTTGACATAACTAATGCCATGAAGAACCTGTTTTTTTCTGCTTGCCTTCTCCTTTCTGCATATTTTGTTAATGACTTTGTTTTGTTTTGTCTGGCTACCTGTGACTTACAACCGCCCACATAAAGATTAGAGCCCAGATGTCTGGTCTGTAAATCTTTAGTCTGATAAGAAGGCTGGCAAGTATTTTTTTAGCCTGATAAGAAGTCTCTTGTAGTTATCTTGTAATGTGTTACTCATCCAGCCATCCATGGGCTACATGCCAAGAAGACACTTCTAACCCTTGTAACAGTCATAAATAAGCTCTGATATAAAATTTCTTTTCAAGAGTCCATAAAGACAGTGTGTGTTGCTGTCAGACTTCTGTTGGTACCACCTCCTGAACAAACTTTCTCTTTTTCTGACTTGGAGTATGTTTCATTGGCTCTACTGCTCTGGGGCACAGACCCAAATTGGGCAACATCATCAATTGAAAATTCAAGCCCCCCCCCAAAATAATTTAATAATTCTAACCAAATCTCTCAGGAAGGTCAGGGAGATTATGCCTAAAACTGCCCCAAAAAACAAAATTATAATGCAAGAAGAATAAAGTACATAAATGTAACATTAAGTAGAATATTTAGTTGTTAAAAAAATTAAAATGCAGTGCATTATATGTACATCTGCAGAAATCAAATACCATGTTAAAATCTAGTGCAGTGGCTGAGCACTTGGCTGCTAACAAAAATGTCTGTGGTTCCAATCCATCAGCAGTGGAGAGAAAAATGTGATGTGGCCTTGAAAACCCTGTTGGGCAGTTCTACAGTATTCTATAGGGTTGCAATGAGTCAGAACTGAATTGAAGGAAACAGTGAAATCTCTAATGGCTAACCATAATCCTTTGGAGCAGTTCTACTCTGTCCTGTAGGGTAGCTATGAGTTGAAATTGACTTGGTTTTTTGGTTTTTATGATGTCCTGAGTACTTTCTTAAATTTATTACACATATCACCACATCTAATCCTGACCACATGCATGTAAAAAGGACCATTTTTCCCATCTTGATAAAGATATCAAGACTGATTATATAGTTAAAATACCAGTTTCACACAATGATTGAACCATTATTTTGACCCAGATAACTGGAAATCAGAGCTCTAAATCACAACGAATTATTGTGTTTATTCCTCCTTCTATGCAAACAATCTCGAACAACTACCCAGGACATACACTCTGTGAGTTCAATTGTTTAACCATATAGAGATAAAATCTTAATAATGGGGTGAAAAATATCCCTCTCGGCAGCAAAAGGCATATAGATAAAGAAGTAGGATAAATTCTAGTGAAATGGCAATTTATTCCAGCTAAACTTCCAGCTAAGGCAGACTAGGAATAAGGACCTGGCAGTCTATGTCTGGAAAATTATCCAGTGAAAATCTTATGAATAGCAGGGGAATACTGCCTGATATAGCGCCTGAAGATGAGCTCTTCAGGTTGGAAGGCACTCAAAGTATGACTGGGGAAGAGCTGTGGCTTCAAGATAGAGTCCACCTTAAGGATATGGATGGAGTCAAACATTTAGGACCTTCATTTGCTGATCTGGCGTGACTCAAATGAGAAGAAACAGCTTCAAACATCCATTAATAGGAATGTGCAATGTACAAAGTATGAATCTAGGAATATTGGTAATTGTCAAAAAATCCAATAGAAGACAAAAAGATCGATATAAAAAAGAAATGAAACCCAATGCCGTTGAGTCAATTCCAACTCATAGTGACCCTATAGGACAGAGTAGAACTGCCCCATAGAGTTTCCAAGGAATGCCTGGCAGATTTGAACCGCTGACCCTTTGGTTAGAAGCCTTACTACTTAACCACTACGCTACCAGGGTTTCCAAAGAACGATATACTAGACATTAAACCAAAAAACCAAAACCATTGCCCTTGAGTCAATTTTGACTCATAGTGACCCTGAAACACAGAATAGAACTGCCCCATAGAGTTTTCAAGGAGATCCTGGTGAATTCAAACTGCCAAACTTTTTTTTTTTAGCAGCCATAGCACTTAACCACTACACCACCAGGGTTTCCATACTAGCCATTAGTGAGCTGAAATGGACTGATATTGGCCATTTTTAATAGGAAAACCATATGGTCTACTATGCCAGAAATGACAAATTGAAGAGCAATGGTGTTGCATTCATCGTCAAAAAAGGAACATTTCAAGATCTACCCTGAAATACAACACTGTCAGAATAGGATAATATCCATACACCTACAAGGAAGACCAGTTAATACGACTACTGCTCAAATTTATGAATCAACCACTAAGGCCAAAGATGAACAAACTGAAGATTTTTACCAACTTCTACAGTCTGAAATTGATCAAATATGCAATCAAGATGCATTGATAATTATCGGTGATTGGAATGCAAAAGTTGTAAACAAAAAAGTAGGATTAGCAGTTGGAAAATATGGCCTTGGTGATAGAAACATCACCAGAGAGTGAATGATAGATTTTTGCAAGACCAATGACTTCTTCATTGCCAATACCTTTTTTCAACAACATAAACAACGACTATACACGTGGACTTCACTGGAATCAAAGTGATTACATGTGTGGAAATAGATGATGGAAAAGCTCAAACTGAGATAGAAAATCTAAAAGGATAACAAGAGAACAGATTGAAGAGGTGATAAAAACTCCCAACAAAAAAGGCCATGGCTGGGACAGCTTCGCTGGAGAATTCTACCAAACATTCAGAGAAGAGCTCACACCAGTACTACTCAAACTATTTCAGAGCGTAAAAAAGAAAGGAATACCCCTGAATTCATTCTATGAAGCCAGCATAACCCTGGTTATCAAAGCCGGGCAAAAACACCACAGGGAAAAAACAAGACCTATATATCTCATAAATATAGATGCAATAATTCTAAACAAGACATTAGTCAATAGAATTCAGCATCATATCAAAATAATAATAATACACCACAACCATGTGGGATTCATAGAAGTTATGCAAGGATGTTTCAATGCTAGAAAATCAACCAACATCATTCAGCACATAAATAGGACAAAAGGGAATTATGTGGTCATCTCAATAGACTCAATAGATACTTCCTGCACCGTTCAATATTTTCCCCATAGAATCCTTCAGTATTGCAACTAGAGGCTTGAATTTTCTCTTCAGTTCTTTCAGCTTGAGAAATGCCAAGGATGTTCTTCCCTTTGGGTTTTCTATCTCCAGGTCTTTGCACATATCATTATAATACTCTACTTTGTGTTCTTGAACTGCCCTTTGAAAGCTGTTCAGCTCTTTTACTTCATCATTTCTTCTTTTTGCTTTAACTACTCGACTTTCAAGAGAAAGTTTTAGAGTCTCTTCTGACATTCATTTTGGTCTTTTCTTTCCTTCCTGGCTTTTTAATGGCCTCTTCATTTCTTCATGTATGAGGTCCTTGATGTCATCTCGTCTTTGGGCAACACCTGTTCAAAAGCAAAAACAAGAAGTCAGAAAAAGAAGGAAAACTGGACAAATGGACACAGGGAACCCTAGGTGGAAAGTGGGTGAGTGCCGACTCATTGCGGGGATTACAAGCAATGTCACAAAACAATTTACATAAAATTTTTTGAATGAGAAACTAATTTGCACTGTAAACTTTCACCCAAGGCACGATAAAATTAAAAATAATAAAGTCAAGGGTTTGGGAATACATTTACTTGCTTATATGCTTTAAATATTATTTTCTAGGTTAATTAAGGGAAAGAACCAATTTTATATCCCCAGTTATTATCACATACTTACCCATAGATCTGAAGGAGCCCTGATGGTGCTGTGGTTAAGCCCTTGTCTGATTATTGAAAAGTGGGTAGTTCAAACCCAGCAGCCACTCTGTGGGAGAAAGACGTGGCAGTTAGCTTCCATAAAGACTACTGTATATTTACCCAAGTAACACACGCCTTCTTTGTTTGCCAATTGCTCAGTCACCCTTGAGGTATTTTCATAAGTACTTCTATGCCAAATTTGTTTTCCATGTTACTGTAAAAAAAAAAAAAAAAAAAAAAGTTAGCATACTGTGCTTTCAAAAATACCACGCAGATGGAAGGATCAGTTGACAAACAATCAGAGAAGGTGTGGGTTATTTGCAGAAGAATACAGTACAGCCTTGGAAACCCTGTAAGCAATTCTACTCTGTCCTACAGGCTCACTATAAGTCGGAATTGACTCAATGGTTTTGGTTTAATCCATAGATCCTTTAATGCCATTGAGGAGTTAAAAACAATGTTATTTTTCTTTTGGATAGTATCACATATCTGAAAAAATAATTTCAATATTCAAGACTATCAGCCAATATTAGCAGTTTATACCACAGTAACTAAAACCAAAAATCAAACCACTGCCATCGAGTTGATTCCAACTCATTGCGACCCTATAGGACAGAGTAGAACTGCCCCATAGAGTTTCCAAGGAGCGCCTGGCGGATTCAAACTCCTGACCTCTTGGTTAGCAGCCATAGCTCTTAACCACTACGTCACCACAGTAACTAGAAACCCCAAAATCTTAATGGCTCAGAAAAAAAAAAAAAAAGATTATTACTAGCTCACAGTATCTGAAAAATGTGGGTCAGTGGGAAGGAGGGCTCCAAATTGAATGTCTTTCATAAGAACCTAGTCATAGTGATATGTATGAATTTAAGCATTTATTTTTAAAAATTCAAAGTAAGAAGAAATGATGGGATCACTCATCAATTAGAAGCCAAATGACTAATTGACCTCAGACCTGATAACATCAGCATCATGAGTTCTTCCACAAACATGGATATAATCCACAAAGCCCCTTGGATACCTTTCCAGAGGAGTTTTAGCATTCACAGGTGATAGACACCCTTGAACTCACAAGTAAATAAACCTATAGTAAATAGTTAAAAAGCAATCCAACTATATATTTTGACAACAGGGGTTAACAATCAACAATGTAAAATAAATATTGGAAAAGAGATTCAAATATAGGTTGTGACATTAGGAAGAGTCACAATAAAAAAGACAAAACATCCATGTGAAAAGAACCTCTGATGTACATTTGAAAAGAAAGGGATGCATAACTGTTTTAACTGTTAGAAAACTTAACATAAAATTATTTTTTAGTATACAAATGTAGATTTATCTAGTCAAAGGTCTGCCACTTTGTCTGAGGAAGAGAATATAAAGGACTGTACACTGACTGTTTATGTGTCTACCAGTTATTTCTGCTCACATTTCATTGGCTGAGTAACTCCATGGCCGTATCTGCTGTCAAAGGATGGGAAGCGAGCAATCTCCCGACACGTGGAGGAAAGGGAGAAGAAAGGTAATGTCATTGAGCACTAGGAATGATCCACATGTCCTTGATTAAAAGGATAAATTGTCAGACTCTGAATGTCTTGTTTCCCTTGCAGTTATTATTAGCTTCATGATACAATGCACATATTCTTTATTCTCACATCATAAACAAAAATTTCAAATCATAATAGCCATAAAATTTTGTGGCAAGAACTGTGCAAAGTGTGTAAAATTATTTACCTTATACAACACTGCAACAACAGCCTATGTTGGTAATAATATTCCCTCATTTTATAGATGAGTGACTGGGTTTTGGAATATCAAACAAGTTTGTCAAGGATGGTCAGAAATAGCCCATCTTGGATTCCAGCCATTATCTATTGCACCACAAAGGTTTTGGAAAATTTCATTGGGACCAATATCTTTATATTTTTAATTATGTCAATTATTCTGGTATGAAGCCCACAGATGTCAGATAAAGGTTAAATCTTTAAACCTCATTCACTACATGTTATTTAAAGAAAAGTGTGAGGGAAGCAAGGAAGCCTTTAAATGTCCTGACTTTCAACGGACTATCACTTCTGTGCTAATGACTTATATTTAATAAACACAATCAATAACAAAAGTTGGCAATAAATGTTACAGGTACACAATGGTGTGAATGTAATTAATGTGACTGAATTGTACAATTAAAAATGGGTAAAATGAAAAATTATATATTACATATATTTTACCACATTAAAAAAAAACTTGCTAGAAATTTTAAAAAATGGATGAATTGCCTTAAAATATCCATTTTGGCTGTGGAAGTGCTTATGTCAAAAGGTCTTAACACTGGAAAAGGTGTACAAGAAACCTCTAAAGGTAAGATGTGCACTGGAAAAACATATCATTGGTGTCCATATTTTTATCATTTATACTCTGTTTTCCTCCCATATACTGTGAATAGAACAATTTTTGAGGCTGCTTTATGGAATCCCAGCCAGTATTGCCTTTCCTCTCTTGATATGTGTGGAAACTATTTTATTTATTTAATTAGTTAAGTAACATGGTGAGAATAATGACAGAGAAAGAGTGCTATGATTTTTTTATATGGATTATGAAAAAGAAACATCTAACCCAGGCTTAGGGGTCAAGTAAAGTGCTGAAGGAGACAGATGTCTAAATAGAGATCAGAAGGATAAACAGAAATGAGAGGTAAGGAGGGTAGAGTGAGCCTAGATAATGTTTTATCAAGAGGGAATGGTTATGCAGTGGTCTGTGTGTAAAAGAGGATGTGTCATGCACCCAGGACCACAAGGTAGAATATGAAGGGGGAAGGAAGTAGTAAGAGATGAGGCAAGAGAGGTAAGCAAGAGCCACACTGAGAAGTTTGGATTTTATCCAAAACTTAGAGTCTTTAGAAGGTTTTATTCAGGGAACTGACAGAATGTGTTAGAGAAAAGTAATGCCCCAGTCTAATAGTGGGGAAAATTGTTCTGAGAGATTCAATCACTAACCAAAAGACATCAGACAGTTAGCCATAGCATGCCTTGAACTCTGGCCTTCTGATTACTGGTTTGGTACTCTGTCCACTCCAAGGCATTGCATCTTCCTCTGTACTTTTTTTTTTTTTTTAACTTTAATCAATAAAGGCTGTCAATAATTCCCTCATGTGCAATCATCTTGTCCTTGGTCATTAACCTCTAGTCTAATATGAGTAAGACTCCTGAGTCCAGTTTCCTCATGGCAGAACTAGCCATACCATTGATAACATGCTGATTGATCTGTAGTGCTCTTTCCCACTGTGCCATTACGTCCACTATCTTACATCCTGAAATTAGAACACTGACTGTACAAGGCCCAAGGTTTTGAGTGTGATGGAGGTTTACTGGGGGAATAAGGGTGACCTGGGGGAGTGAAGGATTCATGACACAGGGGAGTTAATTCAATTCTATGAGTATGGGGACTTAAGAGATCTTTCTTGTTAGAATGCTTGGGTTAAACAAAAGAGAAGGGGAAGAGATGTTGATTATTTTTCCTGGCGGCTACTGCTGTAGAGCAAGTGTTAGTAAACTACAGTCTGCAGTTGTATCTGGCCCACTTTTATAAATAAAGTTTCATTGGAACACAGCCATGCTCATTCATTTACATATTGCCTTTGGCTGATTTTATGGTACAGTGGCAGAGTTGAGTAGTTGCAAAAGAGAAAACATGGCCTGCAGAGCTTGAAATATTTACTACCCGGCCCTTTACAGAAAAAGGTTGTCAACCCTGCTGTAGAGGGAGAGCCGCTGAGAGAGGATCTTGAACTAATCACGGCTCTGGAATCTAATGAATACTCATGAGAATAAGGTGTGTAGAGGGTTCACATAGTTGGTTCTGGAGCCTTAGTTATTACAAGGGTGAGGGGATCTTTGAGTTCTACAAAGCTTTGCTTCAGGTGAGATGTTTGAGGGTGATAATTTCCAATCCATCGAGTCCCAAAGGGGTTTTCACATGAGAGAATTATGCAAGCTCAGTGATGGTACAAGGGCACTTCTTACTATCTGGGGACTGGTGAATTTCCACTCTTGTGCGGCATTTGCTTCATGACATTCCAGCAGTGAGCAGAGATTTCACTTCCAGCTGTGAGGCATCTGGCTTGGATTCTTTGATTCAGAAATGATTACCTGAACTGTTTGTCTCCACTGATCAATCACAACAAAATGTTTGTTAACTAAATTTTGGTTAAGCTCCTATCTTTCCCCCAGGTCTCAGAATTGTTACCCATCCTCAGCCTGAATTTACATTGCTCAAATTAAAAATTAAAAATAAAACCCAACCTTTGCATAAGAATCCATTCCAACTCATAGCGACCCCATGTGTTAGAGAGAAGAGCTGCTCCATAGTGTTTTCTTGCTGTAATCTTTAGGGAAGCAAATTCCAAATTATATAATTTCATCAATATATATGTTAGCCTTAATTGCTGAATTATTTTAAACTCATAACTATAATATTTTCCTCCTTAAAAATCATTAAACATGTATCTTTCACATTTTCTGTCTTATAATTTTTAAATATAATTTATTTCTTCCAATCAGGATAGAAATTAGGTTCATACATTGCAAATGCGGTGTATGTCTGTTTCTTTTAATCCTCGGGGTACGGTCCAATATGGTAGCCACTAGTTACATGGGTATATTTAAGTTTAAATTTAAATTGTCTAAAATCAAATAAATTAAAATTCTAGATCCTCACCACCAGTAGCCTTACATCAAGTACGCAGAAGTCACGTGTGGCTAGTAGTGGCTGCTGTACTGGATACAGCAAACATATAACATTTCCATCATCACAAAAACTCTCTTAATGAGCTTTAGGTTTGATTCTTAGCAAAAGTACTTTATTCATTATTGAGCACATCTTCCCAGAGGCACATGCTGTGTAGCTGCTTCATATTGTGATGTTAGTAATGATTAGATATCATTGCTTAGATCCAGTATTTCATTAAAGAGTATGAGTTTTTTATATTCTAATTATATCATTTATTCTTTGTGTATGAGGGGCAAAATTTCTATAAAGAGAAATTTCCATTCATCCACTAATTGCCTAGCATGGTATCAAGTTCACATAGGAATGACAGAATATATGTGTTATTCTTCCTGTCTGTTGTAGAGGAAAAATCCAGTCAGTGTTTCAAGTATGCTTAAGTGGATTTATTCAGTAAAATATATATATATATATATATATACACCCAAATGCAGAAAGGCACCAGTTTACACAAGTGTAAACTGATGATTCCAGCAAGAGAGCTTCTCACAGGAATACGTATAGTCCAAGGAACAAAGGAATTATAATATAGTCATTTGATTGGTTAGTCTTTTGTTAAGGTCATAAAAAGAGTGGGTTAGAAGGTGGGGTATGAGCTACTGTTGGATAATTGGATACAGGGGGGATGCTTACAGTGTTGGGTTTCAGGGATTAATTACCAAGATCTTCAATTATAGTCACAAATATTTACATTGCATATCCTTCGGGGGGGTCATAAAAACATCACAGTTTGAAATAAAACAGTTGTAATAAGATGTCTCAGAAATTAATGAGAACCACTTGGTACCAAGGTCTCATTTTTCGGAAACACCTTATTAAAACAAAATCCTTTCCAGTTGACTGGGAAACTTTTAGATAAGACTAACTCCATGGCCCTTTCGAAACAACTTTTATTTCATTCCTGTCAGAAGAAACATCTCCGGCCCACTCTGAAAAAAAAAAAAAAAAGACACCTATGTAAAGAGTCTTTCCTTAGAGTGTATTTCTTTCACATTCTCACTTTATAGCAGAGACTAAAAGCTTCCTCAGTTACTAGCAATTAGGGGAAGTGGCAGGCATTTGTCAAGAAGTCTGAGCTGTTTCTACTGAAAAACAGCTAGACAAAGTGTTCCAGGCAGGGATGTAGAGGACCAGTTTAATCCGGCAAAAACTTAATTTCAAAACTTCATGAGCTTCTCTTTTGAGTGTATTATTTTCTATTTCCCTTTTTTTTTTTTTTCCTGATTTGATCATTTGATCAGAGAAGAGTAAATTATATTTTTCCTTGATTCCCATGGTAGCTAACTCAGGAAGCTCAACGACACGCAGCTGTGAAAATTCTGAGCTAATGCCGTTGACACAGCTGAGTAAATAATGGGCGCAAGCATAGGCAAAGAAAAATTTAAGCTGATTCTACTGCTAAAAGGAAGAGAGATAAAGAATTTAGCTTTTCAACCTTCTACTCTGGTCAAAAGATTTACTGGAAATTTCTCTGCTACACTTCTATTTATTAGTTTCTGATATAATAATTTGTTTTCTCAGATAGATGATGATAGACAGACAGACAGATAGATAGATGATAGGTAGGTAGATAGATAAATGATAGATAGATAGAAAACTAAAATACATACATACGTACATATACACATGGATCGATAGCTGCCTTAGAGTTGACTCTGACTCATGGCAACCTAATGTACAACAGAACTGAACGCTGCCTGGTTTATTCTCATTTCATCTTCATGACTGCCAGCATATTCGAATCCATCTTTGCAACTATTGTGCCAAGTCATCTCTCTTGCCCTCCGTGGTCCTCTACTTCACCAAACATGATGCCTCCTCTAATGATTGATTCCATCTAATGATGTATCCAAAGCAAAAGAGTTCAACAATGTTATGTTGTCATCCATAGGGTTGTGATTGGCTAATGTTCAGGTGTCGCTTGCTAGGACTTTTTTCCTACTCTTTCTTTCTTGCCAAAGGTGGCCAATGACCAGACAGTTGTTTTGATATTATTGTTATTACTATTTTGGCATCATTAGGAATGAAAGAATTTAAACTCATTTGAAAAATTTCAGTTTGTTGATAGTCAAATGTTGATAGTCATTTCTGGCTAGTACAAGTCTCTCTACTTACTAGTGGCTCCTTTCAGAATAACCCAAATAATCTTTGATATCTTCCTTGCTATCTATGTAGTATAACAAGGTGTTTCAGGCCCACCTTATATATTCTTGCCACAGATTTGGTATCAGCTATTTGTGTAAGCGAGCCTGCGATTAGGTACTTGGCTGCTAACCAAAGGGTCGGCAGTTTGAATCCACCAACTGCTCCTGGGAAACCCTACTGGCAATTCTACTCTGTCATATAGAGTCTGAACAAATTGGAATTGATTCAATGGCAATGGGTTTCGTTAGGGTTTTTTATTTGTGTAAGGGTCAATTTAGTGTGAAATGATGATTAGGACACCAATTATTGTCTAGGAGCATATATTTGTGTTGGCCTTGTTTCTAGACCTTATCAGTGAAAACGGTTAAGAACTAAATAACTGTTAAAGATTGAATAAAATTCATACAGTTACTGTCCAAAAAAAATTATGACCACCTATTTTTTTCTTAACCACATTTAAGCCAGTCCAACCTGAAAATCTCACTTTCCACTAAAACTAACATAACCACTTATTTGGTTTAAACTCCGAGACTTAGACAACAAGCACAGTATTGTAACCGGGCTTTTTCAGGTCTGCTCGGCGCAGCCATAGAGACATGAAACAAGTGAGAGCGAAAGAAGCAGCTTCATTTGGTTGGCTAAGCAAAGGAGCACACAGGGACTTGCCTCGCCAAGGTGGCTCCCAGAACAATAGCCCAGGGGGTTTATCTGGGTGAAGTAAGTCAGCCTGGGGTCTTTAGGAATGCCTCGAGGTGGGTCCAGCTCGCTGATTGGTCTGGAAAAGGCGTTCCCAGGGCAGTCCAGCCTTTCTGCACTTGCTCAGCCTAAAAAAGATGTTCCCTGAAACCAGATGTTAGGATTGGACCCCTCACTTCTGAAAGTCAGCCCCCCCAACCTTTCGCAGCTGAAGTTTGGTTCTGCTGGCAGGAGAAAAGTTCCGGTGTCACCCAGAGGACAGAGTTGATGGTTCTACGCTTGTCAGGTGGGCCAGATTTGATCTTAACTGGTTCTGTGGTCTGCAGACACTAGCCTCTTATTATTCTTATCTTGGGCAGGAAGTTGGCCGTTTGCCTAAAAAACATCTGTAGAAACGGGTCAGAAGAGGAGGTGGCTTATGCTACTCTACTTACAAGTTGGGGGTTGGTAATGGTGTCTGGAGCCTGGGATCTCATTCCCTGCTTCTCTTTTCAGAATTTGGGTGTTCAGTCCAAATCCTGAGTAGGGACAAAGGTCATTCTTCTGTAACTGCTTTGAGCTGGACAGGGGTGTTGGCATAGTACTGAAGTCTGGCTTGTATAGGTTCAGAAGGGATGGATTTGTAACCTTGAAGAATATACAGGATTGAGGCCCTTAACCTTTTTCTATAAATTGCATAAACACTTGTAAGGGGCAGGGTCCAAAAAAGCAAATGGCAAAAATAATTAACGCAGGGGCTATTATTGGCCAAACCTATTTTAGCAAATTGGATACCCAACTACTTGCCATTTTGGGGTTGAAATGAAGATACAAGAGGTTTTGTTTGAGCTGATGTAGGCAAGCTGTTTTCACATGGGTTAAAACAAGGGATAAGATCCACATTTTCTTACTTAGAACAAGGAGCTCTAGCA